>NC_090269.1:437721315-447721315 GCF_040414725.1 Anabrus simplex | reverse complement strand
TTGCAGTGTGTTGTGGGCACCAAAACTTGTTATTTTAGTATTTAGTCCACCTTTCCCTTATTGTTTAAAAACAGATGAAGATAAAAGGCAGACTGAATGGATCGAGAAAAATGTAGGTTTGCAGTGGGAAGAAAAAGGAAACCTTATCGTTTTTCTGTCTTTAGTGATGTACGCACATTTGTCAAGAGCAGATCTTGTTCTTTTAAAGGGTTGTGAAAAGAAGGAATGGTTACGTGATTATCTACCATCATTTAAAACTCTTCCGAAGGAGCATAGTGGAGAAACAAGCAAACAGTCTTTACAACATGTGTGCATGCTCTTTGATTGGTTGCGATGCAGTGCATGCCGGGAGGTGAACAACATATGTAAACTGCAGTGTCGAAATAATTTTAGACCGGGCGAGTTGGCCGTGCTCGTAGAGGCGCGCGGCTATGAGCTTGCATCCAGGAGATAGTAGGTTCGAATCCCACTATCGGCAGCCCTGAAAATGGTTTTCCGTGGTTTCCCATTTTCACACCAGGCAAATGCTGGGGCTGTACCTTAATTAAGGCCACGGCCGCTTCCTTCCAACTCCTAAGCCTTTCCTATCCCATCGTCGCCATAAGACCTATCTGTGTCGGTGCGACGTAAAGCCCCTAGCAAAAAAAAATAATTTTAGTGTGAAAGAATCATATGTAGAGTAAAAACATAATGCTATTTCTAACTGATACTAAGTGTAACGCAGTTGAAAATGCAAACGTCAAATTTTATGCATGAAAAAAGAAACTACACGTTTACTGAAGAAGAGTTAAATGCATTACCAAAGGCATTTTTGGTTAATGTAGCTGAGAATGCTGTAAAGGAGATTTGGGATAAAGTGCCTCGTGAGTGGACTCAAGATCCTGTTTTGTCAGAGCTTCAAACGTGTAGTTTACATTATGAACACGTGAGTTTAGATACAGTAGGAGACCTTCTGTGAGACAGTGTCTCGTACATGTAAACTGATTTATTTATTCGTGTCAGTAGCACAATATAGATCACAGATTGCAAATTAGATAAAATATGTGAAATTACAATATTACATAAGATTAAACAGTTATTTACAAAATATCGGCCCAGAATTTGGCCACGTTTACAGCACTGATACTGGCCTGTGCCAGATCAAGTTCTATGTATTTAATAGGGCATAGAGAGTAATTAATGTCAGCTGATTAAACTGTATTATGGACCTAAAACTAACAAGTTACCATCGCTTATAAACAGTTATCATGACTGCGAAAAGTGTAAACAAGAAGAAGGTGAAGAAACGTGCTAGGAGAAAGGTGAAAAAGCATGCTGGGCATGGGCTCATCAATAAAGTAATTGAACTTCTTCCTTTCGAGCTTCATCTTCTCTGCGGACCTAGAACACGACTTGACATTTGCTTGGCACGTAGTTAGATGCTGCCTGCAAAGAACATGACCTTCCTTATCGTCAAAACAATCCTAAACTAAGACGTGTAACTGATAATCATCTGCTTCGTGAACGTGCATGAATTATTCCTGTAGCAAAATGAGGAAAATTTCCCCCTACGCTGATTGCTAGACTAGCAGCTTTAGGATATTTGCTGGGTTGTGCTAGTGCTGTAGCAAGAGCTGTTAAGGCTGTAGAAGAAGCGAAGCAATAGTTGGAAGAGAGTGAACGTCATAACAAGACAATGGAGGTAATTGCATTACGAGGCAATTGCGTACACATGAAGCTAGCACCATACAAAAAGGGCTTGTCGCCTACATATCATAAAAAATGTCTAGTGAATGCACTGGCACATCGAGCTCCAATCCACGAAGAAGTTTTTACGTTTGCTAAATAACTAGGAATTAATTATTTTCGCGGTGTGTGCGTTATCAGCTACCGGCCTGCCCACGTGAACGTTAGAGTGCAGTAATTAACTTAGACAGCAGTCGCGGGCCTGGAACACATTACGTTGCCTACGAAAAACGTGCATGGAGCATTAAATACTCCATTTGTGGTCGTACATTATTTCGGAAACAGTACAGAAATTGTTTACAATAAAAACCATGTGCAAAATGTCAATACATGCATGTGCGGGCGTTTACGTCTTATGTTCTTATACCAAACCCAGATAGGCGACAAAGAGCACCAGTGGGCACGTGATGACTAACGGTGTCAGAACGTCACTGTACGCGGAGAAGGACTTGAAGCAGCCACATATTCTTGGACTTGTTTCGTTTGAAAGCTACAGTAAAATGTATAATGTGCGTGATGGCGTAAACAAGTTCTATAACGAAGGGTATGTGCTAGCGCTACCGTCAGGCAGTTATGTAGTAGAAGATATTCATGGCTACAATGAAAGTACGTCAGTTCATCAGTGTAGTGATGATAGTTTTAGTAATACAAATGCTCAATTACTCTGAGCAACATCACACATAAATTTGTTTTAGAGTCTTCATTCAAGATTGGCTTCAAATCACAACCTGATTCGATTGGAACATTGCTTGGATTTTCACCAATAGAGTCCATACCAAACGTGCGTTATGAGTCTGATTAACCTATAACACTCTTCGGTTATTATCATGTAAACATCACTTGTAATATTATTACAGACTTGTATAGTAATCAACAACTTTCACACGCCCTGCACAACTTTATTATTACAGAGGAAATAGGTCATACTATTCGTGAGGAACCAACAGTATTTCTTTATCATTCTGTGACCGTAGAACTCATTTCCAACATCACTCTTAGGCTTGTGAATAAACATAATCAGCTTATGAATTTAGATCGGCACGCGTACGTAACTTAAAAACTTCATCTTAAACCAGTATGAAAAAATACATAAAACACGCTGTACATACATGAGGCATACTACATGTTTTGCGAAGACTTGACGAGTTAACAGATGACCATAGGCAGTTTCTACAAGATTTAGTTTATACGCTACTACAACAAAATGTAAGAAATGTTAGACGCCATGAACACAGTAGAAACCCATGAATGTGTTGTAGGAAGTGAGCTTCATTCTTAACATTTGGTCTCAATAATAATGATGAAATTCGCTTTAGAATTTGTCAGCAAGATGTATACAACCTACCACTCGCAAGCTACCTCTATATTGACGGAAGCCTAGATAAGGCATAAAGCAGTGGACCAAGCATGTCTCAACCAAACAACCATGGTCTAGCTCTTCTCCTTTCTGAAGCGCGTTATGAAGTAAATAATATGGACGTAGATAGATCGAAGAATGTTGGTATTACAAGTGAGATGAAACTCTACCCTTCTTATAGTAATGAAGAAAGTATTATTTTACGGATGGCATAATGTTGTCCGAAAGCTAATAACAACTGGATAATTAATAAGGATGGTAAGTTACCATTGAAGCATATTCTCGTCTCTGCTGATTGTTATACACGTATTATAATCAACGCAAAACAAGAGCTAATTCTGATCCGTGATCGAAGAGATTACAATATCTCTTTAAGCAGCAGAATCACCAGGAGACTCGAAAATTACTCTTCATCATATTTTGTGGAGGATTCCACATATAACATTATCTGATCTAGAAAACTTCGATTGCTAAAGACTGCAGAAAATGATACACCGTTACCTATACGTTTTGGAAGTCGGGAGCAGCATGAGTATCCTGTGTTACCACCTACAGACCAGCATATCCGGGCTATTAAAACGTCATGTTTTAGTGAAAAGTCTGAAAAAGATAGCTCACAGTTTGATCACTGTAAATTAAGAAATATTAGACTATATCTCAACGGAATTACGTGTCCCTACGAAAGCATGGGCATTAATTTCCGGCCAGGTCAAGAATTTTTACCAGTTCCTGCGGGTTGGTTCGAGTCCCACTCAACCTAAGTGACCCTTAGTGACTGCAATTGAGGAGATATCTGAGGGTGAGAGAGAGACCGCGGTCTAGAAAACCCAGAATAACGACCGAGAGCATCCGTCTCACTGACCAAGCGTCACCTCGTAAACTGCAGGTCTTCGGACTGCGCAGCGGTCACTTCGTAGGCCAAAGCAAATTAGGATTTTTAAATACGTATATTCTGTTGTATAGTAAAATTCTTTTTCAAATACATACGAGAACCGGAAACGAGAAAATGTTCTCCGGAAAACAAAAACTATATCAACTACAATTTTCATTTTTTAATAATTCAGAATTATTTCTTATACTATTTAGTCAGCACGTAGAAAATTCCTCGTCAGTATTTTCCACATATAGATACATATTTGCGAATTTTTTCGGTTAGTAAAATTGTCTTGTGTGTACTAGTGATATGTTTGAATTTGTCCGCTCAAAGTATTTATTGTATAGAATTGCACTTAGAAATACATTATACATCATTACGTGTATGATTCTTTATCGTAAATTACTTTTTCAGAGTAGATATTGAGAGAGAAAGTGCGAAAATGTTTTTTCTCTTCCTAAAAATGAACGTTATCGACAACTAAAATACCAACAATGAAACGTATTTGATTCTTTGTAGCACTCTAAATCAGTTGCTCATTCTATGTAGTCGATATGTGGAAAATTTCTTGCCGGAATTTGCCATACACCTGTATATATACGCAAAATTCAAAACGCATGTATTTCCACTAAAAAGGTCCTGGCGGAGCTCTGGCCTCTGCCAGCTGATGGTGAGCAGCCGACCAGATCGGCTCCTGGCTCCAAGAGGGTTAAGTGACCTTTTCTGTGCCAGGAGTCCTTCAGACTCACGGGTACGTGTTTCGATGTTGCGTCTCTCCCGGTGTCAGCACTCAGCTGCCGCTGTAGGCCACCAGGCCTGCACTCGTTCTGGTTGTCTCTGCGTCAGCTTCTTCATCGCCCTGTCCTGTTCGATTCACTTCCTGGTCGCCGCTCAACGCTCCGCATTCTGCTGATCTCAGCTGCCTCGTGCGTTCACCTTCCTCATCGGCCATTGTACTCTCTGCCTTGTACATATTCTTTAACCGCTCCACTCACCATGTTCTAGACCACTAGCCGTCACTTAACTTTCCTCAGATGAAACTGTAGTGTTTTCTGGTTCCAAAAAGGCTTCTTTCTCTAGCTCTTGTTTGAGCCTTAATTTTTCACATGTTAATTGACTTGTATTATACAAAATCTTCACTAAGAGGGTTGAAACGAACGCCACTTTCAAGGGTCTCTTCCCCTTTGCCTTCCCATTCTCTGGATCTCGTCTATATCGGCTTCCATGCAGTTGATATTCAACCTTTCATTCATTACCTCCAGCACTGTAGATAGTAGATCTTCCTTAGTGTCCTGAGGTAACCCATATATGAAAATATTTTTCTTCCGGGTTTCCTGCTAGCGATTTTTCTCTTACCACCGTCCTCAGTTCTTTTATCTCTTCTTCCATTCTTTTCACATTTTCCCTTAAAACTGATATTTGTATATTATTTTGGACCATCAGTTCTGTCACCTTGACTATCTCCTCTTTCATTATTTCTCTTAGTTCACCGGCTTGCTGTCGTAGTAGTAATCTTGTTTGTTCTGCTTGGTCCTTAAAGATCTCCCCTATTTCCTCCATCTCTTCCTATCCAACCGTACTAGCAGGACCAGGACTGGGGTTCATCTCGACCCCTCCAATTACCAACAACACTGCCATCACTGATGCAACCATGACAATTGAACTCAGACTCACCTGCTGCCCGGCACTGCATTCCATGTTACATTTCGTGGGTCTGCCTCTACCGTGCAGCGACCTATCGTTGCCCGGTACAATTATTTTGAGATCCCCATGTCAGCACTCGCACACTTAACGACCTTCCTCTTCGCTTGCACGATTATAATTGTCATATTATTATCTTCCCTGATGAAATTGTGGTCAGGAACGGAATCCGGTTATAAAAATCGATCTTTTACATGTCCAACCCTTGTCCTGATCCTCTACAGTGTCGTGTATGAGGTGAGGTGAACCTGCAAAATTTGCGACGGAAGACCAACGTTTCAACCGTCTGAGCCATTCGGCCTGGCAGGATAAGGTAGGCGGTGGTAATTAGATCGTGTGCCTCACCGCAGTGCTCATACGGGGTGAGGTCATATAAAGCTGTTGATTGTTATTTGTCCGTCGGATTGGGACGTAAATACTTGAGCTGACCATTCGATGCTATTCGACAGGAGAAAGCTATGTGCCACTGCCGGGTTTTGCCCTCTACCTTTCTATTACAGTAATGAACCCATAACTCCACCTTGCTAAAAATTGCAACTACAAAATTGCAACTACAAGATGCAACTACGAGTGCAACCGTAATTCTTTATTGCAAGCTTATCTCACGTTCCATGACATGAGAACCCACCGGGAAGCAAGCGCCCCGCCCTTTCAAATGGGTTCGGGACACTTCGGCTGACCTCGGGTAATTAATAATAATCTTCTAGGCAATAACCTTCATTGCAAGAGATTTCGGCACTATCATTAACAAAGAAATAAGTAGTTACGAGTTTTAAGAAATATTTAATCAAACTAAAGTCCACAGGGTGGACAAGTACATAATTAGGAGAGAAATTGGCATCTAAAGTATGTTGGCCGTGAGGGAAGCACGTGTCAACCTCGCGCAATAGGAACGCACGCGAAATCACCTGTACGAAATTAATTAATTACGTCCGTTAAAAGAACGGAAGAAATCAGCAATCAACACCATCATGACTTGAGAATTAGGTGGAATTTTGAGGGTGAGTTTCGAAGAAATCGGCCCAGTGGTTATCAAATCGTATGATTACACCGCAATACATCACAACCGAGAAAACGTCCCTAGGAAGTCTTTAAATAGCCCCACTTCAGGAAAGCACTTACTCACTTAGCCATTGTTCGCGAGGGTGAACCTGCATCGGGCAACATTAAATAGAGGTTTTCAACTGTTCCTTTTATAAACTTGTCAGATTTATACTATTAGTTGACTCGAAATCGAATATTTTACCAAGTGGTAAATGGCAAAAGAAAAGTATTAATTGTATTAGTATAGGATTCCTGGGCTTCTCGAATGGAAACAGCGAATTCATAGAGAGATTTCATGTATTTCTGTAATCAGTAAGGGCACTGTAGACTGGCAGGTAAGCTTCGGGTTTCGCGAAGATATCTTCAAAACGCCTGGCCTAAAGGTGATTTGAAGTCTCTCACACATGAGAGTTGAGAAGCGGAGTGGTTGTACATACTGTGTGTGTCTAGAATACGTTATTATTTATGCGTGTTGAATCAACTAAAATGTAGAATCTGTGTAATCGTAAGTTGTATAATAAGTAAATAATGTGGTTTTCAACCATGAGTGGCTATGTTTGAGACGAGCTGGCCCAAATGGAGCCAAGGTAGCCCCTGCGCACGACGCAGTTGCAAGGTCTGTCTAATTTAAATATCATGTTGTAGTTTAGAAATGTATATGCTTGTCCCGTTAAAGTAATATGTGGCGTGTATACAAATTAAGTTTATTTGCAATGTTGAGGCAAACTGTGTATCATTCATGCCAGTGCGCGAAATTTAAAATGCGTTTAAATTTATTTTTAAAAATGTAAAATGTGCAGTTTTAAATATTGGAATGACCGATAAATGTTATGATGTTGATAACGATAAATAATCGTTGTGAGCGTGATAGCTCAAATATCAAATTATCCAAAATAATAAATAATAATAATATTCATGTCAGGATGAAATGTTAGATGATAAAATATGTACTCAACAGTAACGTCAAGCGAGATTTGCGATTTATACCGAAATCCAGTGAAGTCTGATAAATTCGGCATTTATTTTTCAGGAAACGTAAATTTAGTTACACCGTGTATTGTGATACAGAAAATCACGGTATGTTGTTTAATCTTGAGGTCAGGAAATTTTAGAGAAATTAATTGTGAGATCCTTATAAAGTTGTTGGTCATATGATTACTTGTATCTGAAAAAGTTTCAAACAGGAAAAAATGGATTGTAGTGGAAATGAAATACTATGAGAATAGTTAGGAAGGTATTAAAGGAAGAGTAATGAGTGATGTATAATGAACAGGAGACTGAGGATCAGAGGCCCTGGTTTTCGACGAAGAGAAATTCTTGTGACAGGGTGTATATTAAGATGTAATATTTCTGAGACAGGTTGTGGAAGATGAAGATGTCCTGCAAGCAATCCAGAATAGTTGACATATTTAAAGGTGGTAAAAACTAAATGAGCGCCTTTTAATACCTATTTTAATTACAAGTTGATGTTCTGCCATCATTACTATTTATATGAAACCGTAGGTCCTGGCAATTAATTCCAAGTGGTGATTGTATATGGTACCAGCAATGAAACCTGTGTGATAGCCTACTTCATGAACAAAGTATATTCTGACATACAGTGAAGGAAATATTAGATTATTATAAATGATATTCTGTTCTGTATTTTTATGAGACGGAGTTATCGCTGAATAGAAACATTGTGGGTGTGGAAAATGCAGTTATTAGAATGATAGTTTAGCTTAGGTAGATTTCACGGTGATATATTTTTGAAACGTTGAGAAGAAATGCCATTTGGAGCCTCGCACTTGAGTTATGCCGTGGATATCGTGATGGTAGTGATTATTGTTTTCAGTGATATTACGTAAAATCAAATGAGAGTTGAGTTTATTTGTATTTATCGAACTTCACTGCATGTGTCGAGATTGTAATGAGGAATAGATTATTCTGACATGTGGTTTAATTTCGATTTCACGCTTTTTTGTAAGAAATGGACAGTTATATCTCCAGGTTCGAGTTCATTCTGTGGCGAATTTCATTTGATTGTGTTAGAGTTTCGAGGAGGATTAGGGTTAGGATTAATATTTCGAATTTGCCTGATAGTAAATGAAGTGTAGATACCGTAACGTTGGCTCAATGATACATTTCGCATGGTGCGTGTATTATATAATTTAACTGTTACGTAAACTCAACGGCAGGATTACAGCGTCGTCTGTATATAGTCAAGTCATAGGTCTGCCAGATTAGAGAATCGACTTGAACTATTTTAGTGTTTGCAGTAGTGAACAGGAATGTGAAACTTATTAGCAGGTACTACTGAGGCCAAGTTTCGGCATAATTCTTACTAGCCAGAAGGTGCTTCCACAATAGCGTTGCATCAGTGAATGCGATGGTTGTCCCACGTTGAAACGTAGCTAATGGAGACTGATCATTACTACTTAGCCGCGCGTGCTCAAGTTCGTTGAACATTCGTTTATCGATTTTCCTTTTGTTTACTTTTAGATTTATTGTTCGGATGTCCGGTATCGCACCGGGTATTTCTCCTCTTCAGACTACTCCATGTATCGGGGTCAATTTATGTATCGTGCATTAAATATGATGCTATGTATCTGCAGCTACATCTATCCCCATTCATCCGTCAGTAACAAATTATCCTTGCGCCTTCATAATTTTCGATTAGGGTAATAAACTCCTTTCCATGTTTCATAGTTGGCGTCAAATTATTCTCTGATTTGCCACACGATACCTCTCAGGGGTAACTGATATGCATCATAAGTATTTAATGCGTGAGATCAACTGGGAATCCGCATATCCTCTATTATAGTTTACCACCAAATCCATTCTTCCTTAAATATAAATAAAATCATCACTCAAACTCATCCAATCAATAATCCTGCAAGAATTCAATTTAAACTAATCCGGTATAATAATGAAATAAATTGCAATAACAAAAATTTAAATTCTTAAATTCTTGTTTTAGTCATGATCATGAATTGCCTTGGGATGAATTATTCAATTATTAAAATATCTAAATACATTCGTCGTATACTCATTCAAAGAATTAATCAATAAAGTCCTTGCCTGAAATCAAATCATTATCTCGTTAAAGAAATGCGGTTCGTAATAAACATAAATGTAAAGAAATTTTTTACAAAGTATCATTTATCATAATTATCAGTCTCATTAAGTAACAATCTTGCCGAATATTAATGAAATCAAAGTGTCGAGAAAACTAAAGAAATATGAATACAATCAAGAATATGAATAAATTCAAAAGTGCTTATTTATCCTCTCATCAAGTTATTAATCTTATCTTATATACTTGCTTGATTTCAATTATAACGGTAGCAGAAAAAGCAAAGTTCCAAATGTCATAGCTTCAAATGGCTATTTTTATAGTATTCCCATAAATAAAAAATATCAACAAGTTTCACCTACTACAGGATAAATATATCCATATTATTTCCTAGAAAGCATGTAGGAATCGTCCAATAAATTCTAATCATCGTCCTGACAGGTCTTACATTTATCAAGTTTGAAAATCGCATTTAAATTCGATCACTGAATCACGGAATCTTAGAGAATATCGTTGATAATTATTTACTAGTCAATGGCAGTAACTTAAATTATGAAGATGCTTTCTCCCATCAAAACGTGGCTTCGACACAAATCAAACAGGACTTGGTACAACATGTGAGATTCTCCTAGAAGATCTCAGGTTTACACCTTAACATTTATTATTTGGAAATTCTATTTTGATGACTGTATATGGTTATCAGCCTGCGGATTCTGTAACGTATTTCACCATACGAATAACCTATTAACCCAAAACATCCTATGCCACTACAATCATGCCGCAATCACGACAACTATAACCTACAATTAGTATTATGTCGCGTAATTACTACCAATAAATCATAAATACACATCTCTCACCATATCCCAATCGTAAACAATATAACTCCACATTATTCATGTCAACAAATATATCCTCAAAATATTCATACTTATAATTTCATCATTACGACGTATGCACTCTTAATTGTTGTTGTTTGAGTCATCAGTCCATAGACTGGTTTGATGCAGCCCTCCATGCCACCCTATCCTGTGCTAACCTTTTCATTTCTACGTAACTATTGCATCCTACGTCTGCTCTAATCTGCTTGTCACATTCATACCTTGGTCTACCCCTACCGTTCTTACCACCTACACTTCCTTCAAAAACCAACTGAACAAGTCCTGGGTGTCTTAAGATGTGTCCTATCATTCTATCTCTTCTTCTCGTCAAATTTAGCCAACTCAATCTCCTCTCACCAATTCGATTCAGTATCTCTTCATTCGTGATTCGATCTATCCATCTCACCTTCAGCATTCTTCTGTAACACCATATTTCAAAAGCTTCTATTCTCTTTCTTTCTGAGCTAGTTATCGTCCATGTTTCACTTCCATACAATGCCACGCTCCATACGAAAGTCATCAAAGACATCTTTCTAATTCCGATATCAATGTTTGAAGTGAGCAAATTTCTTTTCTTAAGAAAGCTCTTCATTGCTTGTGCTAGTCTGCATTTTATGTCCTCCTTATTTCTGCCATCGTTAGTTATTTTACCACCCAAGTAACAATATTCATCTACTTCCTTTAAGACTTCATTTCCTAATCTAATATTTCCTGCATCACCTGCGTTCGTTCGACTGCACTCCATTACTTTTGTTTTGGACTTATTTATTTTCATCTTGTACTCCTTACCCAAGACTTCATCCATACCATTCAGCAACTTCTCGAGATCTTCTGCATTCTCAGATAAAATAACAATATCATCGGCAAATCTCAAGGTTTTGATTTCCTCTCCTTGGACTGTAATTCCTTTTCCAAATTTCTCTTTGATTTCCTTTACTGTCTGTTCTATGTAAACAATGAAAAGGAGAGGGTACAAACTGCAGCCTTGCCTCACTCCTTTCTGGATTGCTGCTTAATTTTCAAAGAACTCAATTCTTATCACTGCAGAGTGATTTTTATACAGATTGTAGATAATTCTTCGTTCTCGGTATCTGATACCTATCATCTTCAGAATCAAAAATAGCTTGGTCCAATCAACATTATCGAATACCTTTTCTAGATCTACGAATGCCATGTACGTGGGCTTGTCCTTCTTGATTCGATTCTCTAAGATCAGACGTAAAGTCAGGATTGCTTCACGTGTTCCTACATTTCTTCTGAAGCCAAACTGGTCTTCTCCCAACTCAGTTCAACTTGTCTTTCCATTCTTCTGTAAATAATACGTGTTAAAATTTTACAGGCATGAGATACTAAACTAATGGTGCGGTAGTTTTCACACCTGTCAGCACCGGCTTTCTTGGGAATAGGTATAACAACATTCTTCCGAAAATCAGATGGGATTTCTCCTGTCTCATACATCTTGCACACTAAATGAAATAACCTTGCCATGCTGGTTTTTCCTAAGGCAGTCAGTAATTCAGAGGGAATGTCATCAATTCCAGGTGCCTTGTTCCTATTGAGGTCACTCACAGCTCTGTCAAACTCTGACCTCAAAATTGGGTCTCCCATTTCATCAGCATCAACAGCCTCTTCATGTGCCGGAACCAAATTAAATATATCTTTACATTCATACAACTGTTGGATATGCTCCTGCCATCCTTCTGCTTTGTCTTCTTTCCCTAGAAGTGGCTTTCCATCTGAGCTCTTAATATTCGTACACCTAGATTTCCTTTCTCCAAAGGTTTCCTTGATTTTCCTGTATGCAGCATCTATATTTCCCAGGACCATACAGCCTTCGACATCCTTTCACTTCTCCTTCAGCCATTATTCCTTAGCTACCTTGCACTTTCTATCCACTTCATTCTTTAATCGCCTGTTTTCTTTTCTGCCCTCTTCATTTCTAGCATTCTTGTATTTTCATCGTTCATCAATCAGGTCTAGTATCTCCTGAGTCATGCACTGATTCTTAGTTGATCTTTTCTTCCTTTCTAACATTTATTCAGCAGCCCTACTGACTTCATTTTTCATGACTCTCCACTCTTCCTCTATAGTGTTTCCTTCAGCCTTTTCATTTAGTCCTTGTGCAACATGTTCCTTGAAACAATCCTTCACACTCTTTTCTTTCAACTTGTCTAGATCTCATCTTTTTGCATTCTTTCCTTTCTTCAATTTCTTCCACTTCAAATGGCATTTCATGACCAACAGGTTGTGGTCAGAGTCCACGTCTGCTCCTGGGAAAGTTTTACAATCCAACACCTGGTTTCTGAACCTCTGCCTAATCATAATGAAGTCTATTTGATACCTTCCAGTGTCTCCAGGTCTCGTCCACGTATACAGCCGTCGTTTGTGGTGTTTGAACCAAGTATTGGCAAGGACTAAATTATGATCAGTGCAGAATTCAACCAGCCGACTCCCTCTTTCTTTCCTTTGTCCCAATCCAAATTATCCTACTGTACTACCTTCTCTTCCTTGGCCTACCACTGCATTCCAGTCTCCCATCACAATTAGATTCTCGTCACCTTTTACATACTGTATTAAATCTTCTATCTCCTCATATATTATTTCGATTTCTTCATCATCCGCTGAACTAGTAGGCATATAGACCTGCACTATTGTGGTGATCATTGGTTTGGTGTCTATCTTGACGACAATAATTCTTACACTATGCTGGTCGTAGTAGCTTACCCGCTGCCCTATTTTCTTATTCATTGTTAAACCAACTCCTGCATTTTCCCTGTTTGATTTTTTGTTGATAATTCGGTAGTCGCCTGACCAAAAATCTTGTTTTTCCTGCCAACGTACTTCACTTACACCAACTACATCTAACTTTAGCCTATTCATCTCCCTTTTCAGATTCTCTAACCTACCACAACGATCCAAACTTCTAACATTCCACGCTCCGACTCGGAGAATGTCAGTATCCATCTTCCTGATGATCGCCCCCTCTCGTGTAGTCCCCACTCGGAGATCCGAATGGGGGACTAGTTTACCTCCGGAATATTTTACCCGGGAGGAAGCCATCATCAGTACATCATTTATACAGAGAGAGCTGCATGTCCTCGGGAGTTAGTTACGGCTGTAGTTTCCCGTTGCTTTCAGCCGTGTAGCAGTATCAACACAGCTAAGCCATGTTGAGTATTATTACAAGGCCGTATCAGTCAATCATCTAGAGTGCCGCCCTTGCAACTACCGAAAGGCTGCTACCCCCCTTTCGATGAACCATTCGTTAGTCTGGTCTCTCAACAGATACCCATCCGATGTGGTTGCACCTGCGGCTCCGCTATCTACATCATTGGGACACGCAAGCCTCCCCACCGCAGCAAGGTCACATGGTTCACAGAGGAGGGCACTCTTAATTACAGATATAAATATCAATCATTTTCCCTTTAGCAGCGTATCGTTTCAACATACCATTATCATATGACAATGATGCATCAACGGGTTAAATTTCTACTCAAATACAAATAATCACTGTTTTCCTGTAAAAGAAATACAAGTACGAATGTATCAGGCTCGTATTTCCTTACATCTGATGACGATTTGGCGATAACCAAGTCTTAATATCCTATAAAACCGTCTATTTCCACTCCGCATTACAGCAGGATTAAATCACGTTATGTATAGCACTTTCCTTTGGCAATAGTCGAAGTGTCATTTTCAAATCTCTCCACAATATACTATAAGCATCCCTACATATCAATATTGATTTACGTAATCGAAGACTACCTACATCCATGGTTTTAAAACAGTTATAGTAACTTCTTTGCGAGGACAATGCACATTGAAATCAATTCTCGAAGATAAATGTCGACCTTTTAAAATCACATTACTAACATCAACGCACTACTTCTTAAAGTTAAATATATATGGTTACATTCAATGGATAAAACTACATGGAACTTAGCTTGTATCTGCTCGCGCTACAGGACTGGGCTGGATTGCAACTCAATCTTCTTTGGTCTCTTGGCTCGAGGTGATGGCTGCGTCATATTTGGTCAGTGGTTACCAGTTTCGGGCTTGCAGAAACAGCTGGACGGTGTCCATAAGTTGTCAACCCCATCTTCGGCTTAGTTGTTCATCTCGATGCCGCCATATACATGCGATAAAAACATAGTTAACATTCTCATTTGTTCCACAATTCAATTATACAACGAATTCTCCTGTGTCTAATTTCTATTTTCAAGCAGATTATTCCATCGAAATTCAATAAAAATCTCTAGTTATAAGATTTGTAAAATACTTTAGAGAATTTCTAGTTTGACGTAAATGTATTTTTAGTTGGCGATATTTTATTTTCCTCTAAGTAACTCGTGTTAATTTTTCGATCCGAGCTTTGGTCACCGATAACTTAATTCTTCTTCTCCTTTTAGTTTTTACCCTCGATAACCATGATATTTATTTGAGAATCGGCGTAATATCTTTACACTGACTGACAGTGACAATGCAACACCAAGGAGGAGTGGTTCGAAAGGGATGAAAGTTGGGGAAAAAACAGAGACGGCACGGACGAATAATTGATGTTTATTTCAAACCGATATGCAGGTTACACAATGCGCACGGCATCGACTCAGTAGGATGTAGGACCACCGCGAGCGGCGATGCACGCAGAAACACGTCGAGGTACAGAGTCAATAAGAGTGCGGATGGTGTCCTGAGGGATGGTTCTCCATTCTCTGTCAACCATTTGCCACAGTTGGTCGTCCGTACGAGGCTGGGGCAGAGTTTGCAAACGGCGTCCAATGAGATCCCACACGTGTTCGATTGGTGAGAGATCCGGAGAGTACGCTGGCCACGGAAGCATCTGTACACCTCGTAGAGCCTGTTGGGAGATGCGAGCAGTGTGTGGGCGGCCATTATCCTGCTGAAACAGAGCATTGGGCAGCCCCTGAAGGTACGGGAGTGCCACCGGCCGCAGCACATGCTGCACGTAGCGGTGGGCATTTAACGTGCCTTGAATACGCACTAGAGGTGACGTGGAATCATACGCAATAGCGCCCCAAACCATGATGCCGCGTTGTCTAGCGGTAGGGCGCTCCACAGTTACTGCCGGATTTGACCTTTCTCCACGCCGACGCCACACTCGTCTGCGGTGACTATCACTGACAGAACAGAAGCGTGACTCATCGGAGAACACGACGTTCCGCCATTCCCTCATCCAAGTCGCTCTAGCCCGGCACCATGCCAGGCGTGCACGTCTATGCTGTGGAGTCAATGGTAGTCTTCTGAGCGGACGGCGGGAATGCAGGCCTCCTTCAACCAATCGACGGGAAATTCTTCTGGTCGATATTGGAAGAGCCAGGGTGTCTTGCACATGCTGAAGAATGGCGGTTGACGTGGCGTGTGGGGCTGCCACCGCTTGGCGGCGGATGCGCCGATCCTCGCGTGCTGACGTCACTCGGGCTGCGCCTGGAACCCTCGCACGTGCCACATGTCCCTGCGCCAACCATCTTCGCCACAGGCGCTGCACCGTGGACACATCCCTATGGGTATCGGCTGCGATTTGACGAAGCGACCAACCTGCCCTTCTCAGCCCGATCACCATACCCCTCGTAAAGTCGTCTGTCTGCTGGAAATGCCTCCGTTGACGGCGGCCTGGCATTCTTAGCTATACACGTGTCCTGTGGCACACGACAACACGTTCTACAATGACTGTCGGCTGAGAAATCACGGTACGAAGTGGGCCATTCGCCAACGCCGTGTCCCATTTATCGTTCGCTACGTGCGCAGCACAGCGGCGCATTTCACATCATGAGTATACCTCAGTGACGTCAATCTACCCTGCAATTGGCATAAAGTTCTGACCACTCCTTCTTGGTGTTGTATTTGCTCTGTCAGTCAGTGTATAACATTACTCGTTCTTCCAATTATTCATCAAATCTTCTCTCGTAAAACAGCTTCCTCCTTCCTTACATGTTGAATCTCGCGTGAAAACTTTGTTCTGATGCTCAACGTGAAATGTGTTTGTTCAATTTGCCATTTTAACAATTTAAAACTTCTGCATTCTTTATCACGGCCGCGTGGACTCTATAGGTGTGAATGTCTTGCTTTCTGACCATGGCTTACTTGATTCGTTAAGTCTGTATTCTTTTCGACACATTCACAGCTTCCTTAATTCTACATGTCTGTACTTTTATTATAACATAATCATGGCCTATTTAATTCTGTATGCCTGTATTTTCTTCTAATGTATTTCTCTACTATATAATCTGTGTCATTTTATTACGATGTATGTCAAACATTGGTGTCGTAATATCTCGTTTCATTATAATCAGGGCAATGAAATGTTACAGTGTATTATGATAATGCCGTGTGTTGACCTCAGTTGATTTATGTAGGATTTACACTATGAATGCCGTCTAGATTCGTCACCTCTTCACATATATTTTGATGTCGTTTTTCGTTATTCACTTTATTTTAAATGAGATGGTCTACCGATAACTTGTACGTTAGTATAATGGAACAAGAGTCTGTAGAGAGATTTGTAATCGTAGTCGTAGTTGTAGTAATAGGAAAGCTTTCCTTTTGTTTGTGTTTAATGTGGGCTTGCATGTTAGCAAACTTAACGACATAATCGTTTCATAACTTGAAATTTGGATTTTCAAGTGACATCACTTTTCCTTAACTTCAGTGTTTCGTATTTCTTCTAAATGCATAATGAATTGACGTTTTCCTGCATTTCGCCGTGTAGTTCCTTCAGGACGACGTAACGTAAGATCCTCGCGGATAAGGTGTTGCTGGTTCCTTCTGAACGTCTGTTTGGGGTGATGCATGTTTCAGCATCAGAATTCTTCTGTAACTTAAGGTTGTCATGAGATGACAATACATGGTGGAATATTTTTTTATTGTAACAATTGCTGTTAACAACCTATTCAAAGCAACTGATAGTCGATTTGGTTTGATTAAGGTTCCTTTTCGGGGAGGTACCAATATCCGATAGGATAGTAGACTGGTGGATAATCTTAATTGAATGTAAATCTGGAATTCTACTTGTTGAATGTTAGATTTTCCACGGATTGTGTGGATTAAATCTCAGTTAGCGTTTGGATCAATGGTGCCCGATTTTCAGGTTTTATTATCGTTTTCTGGTTTATGCTGTCCACGAATTTTATAATGTTTCAGTCTCTGAAATATAATGTCAACCAGTAATAAAAAGGGTTAACACTCACGTTATACATTGTGACTGCATTAAAACAACATATTGTAAACTTACTAAGTGCATTTCCTGGCTATTTTAATATATATTTATCGTGATTTAATTTGAATAAATATTGTAGTAAGCGCATTTTTGCTCTTCATTTATCTCTCTTCTGAACCCCATCGTTTGGTCAATGTAGTGACAGAAAAAACCCGCTATGATCCCAAGTTCAAAGATATTGCTCTATTCAATTAGCCGAGGCCGACGACTAGTGATGGAACGGTAAGTTTAAAGGTTCAATATATCATGTCATTCATTACATCTTATTATCTTCCCTGATAAGGTTGATGTCAGGAAGGGCATGCGGTTAAATAAATCCATCTTAGCATATTCGCCTCCCAGTGGAACAGTTCCATGACAACTGTACTGCGGGACGAGACAAGCTGGAGGCAGCTCAATTAGGGAACATGCAAGTGACAAACCATGGGTACACTGAAAATCGTGCAAGGCACCACGACGGCCGAAAACTATCGTATACTGGTTGCAGACCACGTACACCCCTTCATGACGATCATATTTCCCAACACAGTGGCATTTTCAACAAGATATTGCGCAATATCGCAAGGACAGGACTGTGATGGAGTGGTTGTAGGAACACACTAGCCAGTTGCAAGTGATCTGCTGACCCTCAACTCGCCAGATTAACCTGATGGAACACATCTGTGATTGAAAGTGGCGTCAGAGCTCATCGCCGACCCTCCCCGGAATTGGGTGACTTGTGTGTGCAGATGTGTTGCCAACTCCCTCCAGTGACCTACCAAGACGCGTAGCCGCTGTTATCCATACCAAAGGTGGATGTACCGCCTAATGGGTCGCAATGTTCTGGCTGATCAGTTTAGATGTACCGTACAAATATTCATGTTGATAGTTACTGTTCTACAGGGCCTAACAACTAATATATCAGCCACTGTTAGTTTGAATAACACACACGCCGCACGTTGTTCAACACTTCAAAATGCTAAGGCTATATCAAACTGTAACTGAGTTAATGAAACCTAATGCACATTATTGACAACATGATGGAATACAGGAAACCAAGTAGGCTACAACTCACCGGAACTCCTGCAGCCAATCAATAGGAAAATGTATGATACAATGCAGGAAACAAATAGTTATATGAAAACCATACACCACTTCTCTCCAGGATGAAGATGACGAGTTGTGAAAACCTGGGAACTGCCTCCTAAATCACTGATGACTGAACAATATGCACACCCCTTACTCTTGGTAGCACATTCACGACGCATTCTTGAACTGACGTAAACTTCAATATTGAAGTCCATTTCAGGGCTCTGTGCAAATTCTTGATCAAGTAAGTGGTCCATTATGCCATAAAAGAAGGTTCCATTCCCTGACATCGACACCCTGATGAACTTCTTTGCTCCTGAGTGCAGTTTCAGGAAACTTGTATACTATCACATTTTCCGAGGGCACCATTAATCCCTTGCCTCCAGAGTACATTTTCTCCTTGATTAAGACAGAGTCTGTAGTTTTCTCTGGCACTTCTCAGAGCACTCAAGCATACTGCACATTTGGTAAGGCATTCAATCTTCCTCATCACAAGTCCTGCAGAATATTTCCCTCTTTCAGCTGTATTCCCAATAGTGATTCCCTGCATGCCCATTTTATTGCATCGCCTTCATTTTTAAAACTGTGCCCAATCTTGCCAAATAATTCTTCAGAAATTCAAACATGTGGCACACATCTAGAGAAATAAATACTTGCTCTTTTATCACTTGGTATTCAAATGAAGTTTTCTCATTGGCTTTCTGAATATCCAGGCCCAGACATTTTTCCATTGACAATTTGCTAGCTCCCCCGATAAACTATCAGTTAAAATAAGCAATGAGATCCTTCCAAATGTCATTGATGGTGTTTACCAGAAATATAAAGGCCCCCTTTGCTTGTGGGAGTGAATCGTCTTCGACATCAGTCCCCATGTGCACATAATCGCATGCGGCCTTTCAGAATGCGTCGTGAATGTGCTACCAAGAGGAGAAGAGTAAGAAGTGTATTTAACAAGTGAATATTGTTCAGTCATCAGTGATTTAGGACAATATTTTAGACATTTCAACAATAATGAGGCTAGCAAGGACAGTGTAACCTTTCGCATTAGCCTCTTCCATCAAGCATTCTATAAAGCAAGGATAGCCATCAACATGTTGGTACCATTTCCTAAGAGTGCGTGGATGTGATAAGGATACGTTGAACACTTTTCTTGCATAGTTGTAACCCTTCCTGGAATAGAATTCAATGTAACGGACAAAGCACCGTAACCCTTCAGACTACTGTTGCTGTTTGTTCCCCAGCATTTTCTGAAACAGTTCTTCAGCATGACCGAAGAAGGAAGCCTATGAATTTAAAAACGTGTTGTATTTTCCTGGGATGAGTGTGAGAAAACTCGAGAAAATCCTCTCTCAGGTAGCCTATGTCAGGACCGGAATTCAAACCTTCTACCTCCGGACATCCGGTTCAGCCGAACAGTCATTGTGCGCGACTTATGGCTATGGTGTGAGGTCTAGAAATATATTTAGAAAATGTTCAAAATAAGATAATTCCTCGATATGAGCTCTGGTCTTTGGTGTAAGTAGTTAAAATCAGAACCATAATTCACTTGGCACTACGATACATGTACGGTAGTGGAAGAGACTTACATTCGTTTACCCTGGCAGCCTAAACACGTCAGTGTCTTTTCAGTTATAGATTATAATACCTACCATTGAAAAGATATCTTAGGACCCGTTTCAATTCTCTGACTGCTACTGTAAGCAGTGCTTGTTCCTTCAAATTGGCGTACTTCACTCATATTAAGGAAAAACACATGCTTTTGTATGATTTTAATATATTACAATTACAAAGAAAAAGCCTCGTAAGTCAACAATGATTACATCCAATGTCGCGGTTATACCGACAGGTCGAGCATATTCACCATTGGTGCCCAACATCAGATGTATTGATTTTGGTGCCGTGTTCTGCTAGCATCGCCCTCTCTATCTATTTGTATGCCCGAAGGCGAGCAAATGATAGTGATACTGCGCGTAGCTGAATGTAGTGAGCCAACTATTGACAGTCTCAGTCTGTCTCGGCTGCGCGTTCCGCCCTCCGCAGCCCTTGGCAGTGGAATTTCATAAAATACAGAAATAGAATTCTAGATACTTATACAAATAACTTTTTTGTGCAAAAACGAAGGAACATTTTATATCGCGGCCGAAAAAGCCTTACAACCAAAACGATATAAAAACCCTTCTTGGTACTCCTTTACACACTTAAACAATATATCGGTCTGTAGCTTTAATTGTCTCGGCTACGCGTTTATGAGTAAGTCAGATATAGGTACGAAATGACTTACTCAAGTACTGCACGAGTGGTAGAAACCTGGTGGGTATACCCCAGTGCAGATTCAAGACGACTAAGGCAGCTCTTCAACAGATTTCCAACTAGGCTACATTTTCTTCTTAATAATACTGTATATTCAAAACTAGAGTGAGGCTATTGCAACCAAAATCGTAATGTATCTGTATATATAACATGCATGCGCCGATGTCAATAGCATATTCAACACTTATTGAAAAATAAAGATTTATTGATATGTCACATATGATTAACATTCAAGTAGTTTTATTTATGCTATTTTATAAAATCATACATGCATACATACTGTGCCCTTTAGTATCTGGTTTCTTTCAAGCTTTCGCTGAGAACAAACCAGAAATACTATAGTGGGTAAAATTACTCTCTTAAACAGTGCGTAAACCCTGGCACATAGCTTCCCTGAACTCCTGATTTCCTCTTCTATAGCTCCAGGTAACTCAGCCGGTGTATTTTGTGGGTTAAATAAGGGCGTCGATAAATTAAATTGAAGAGGAACAGTATAATTCGCGTTTAAACTATCTCAAACTTATCCAATAATGTGAGTTGCGAACAAAATTTCATGTTCAAATAACAAATTTTATTTAAAGAAATTGAGAGATGAAATTCCAATAATGTTTAATTGACCATATCATTCTGTGAATTTACATTAAACCTTTAACAAATAGAAGGCCAAGGAGTAGCATCTTCGATCATCGTCAGCTTTCCAGCCAAGGAAGTCCTATGTATTATTCTTTAGAGCTGCTTGCTGAATACGTTCCCATTCTGCTTTCTCACGGTGCGGACAGATCTTACGAGGGTCATTGGTATCATAAATTCAATATAAAATATGAGTTAGAGGTGAATAACTTCGCCCAAATTAGCCCCAACAATTCCCTGTGTTTAGAGAGATTTACATTACGCTACAGGACATTTTAAACTATAAGCAAGAACTTTTCACTGTACATACAAATCACGTCGCATCATGTCCGAGACATGAACCTACGACTCATCTCGGAGACACGCAGTACCTCAAGATAGATCAGAATGCTAAAACAATATAATGACAATGCGCAGAGTAGTTCAGGTGTCTCCACATTCCTGTAAATTAATATACAAAGAGAAAGGCGTTTTATTTCAACTTTTAAAGCGTGCATAAGCCTGTCGGCAGAGGCAAAGACCTTCTTACCTGCTCGGTGAAACAAACAGCTAACAGAACTCACTCCTTCGACAACTCCAGACAAGCGGCAGGGGTGGTGCATTCCTGAGGTGATTTACGAGTTTACCCAGCTGGTAGGCTAGCAGGGCGAGACTTCTTTCATACAACACAGGCCCATACATAATAACTAGTTTACCTTGCCCTTTCATGACACTGTTTAACGTGAAACTGTCACTCTTATTCTCATTACTTATTGTGCGTATAACGGCAGGCAAATTTATTCACCTACAGAGCTCAATTCAGAGCATTCGTAACTCTTATTTCCTGTGCATTTTTCTGCACACACATATTCTCATCTGCAAAGCTAAATTCAAGCCATTATAAATCATATTAACACGCTTATTCTCTCGTTAGTTGCACGAGTTAGGGCTCATTCTCTCTTAACATAACTGGGCTGATTAAACATATTAATCTCGCCTGGGACTTGCTTCTCTGCATGAATATTCTGCCGTTGGACTCCCGCTTATTGTCTGAAGATGCGTTTAAAGGGAATATTACGATGATCTTACAGCTTGCAGACTGGCAAATAACGGAAATTTATCTCTAAACAAGCTCATGCATTTGTCTAGCTAATGCCTAAGACACAAGGTCTGCCTATAAAAATTTCTGGACTGCACAATTCCTTCTATTGATGACCTTACAAACAATCCCTTCTTCACTGAATAACAAGTTTATGTACGACAATAAAGAAAACAACCTCAAATATAATCCATGGAAATAACATACAAAGATGTAAATTAGCCTGAGTGTACATGCCTCTCCTGAGTGTAAAAAATATTTACATGTTCGACTGAAGGGCATTAAAATTCTCTTTACATGTTTGGCGAAGCTATCCTAACTCTGTCTCTTGCTTATAAGTTAGAATTAGTCTGACCTTCATTAGTTGCTAGACTTAACGATCCTCCATGGCGGACGGCAGCTTTAGTAACTCCACAGGGCAGCAGTAGTCGGCTAGATACCAGCAACATCACAACTGTCTGACGGGAACCTCGTACGGACCGTGATGACCAACGCCGGTCGGTAATGGATCTTCTCCTCCCAGCTGCTATCCACCTTCACCTCGTTTAACAGGTACGTGCCGTGATATATTAGCACTGGCGGGCGAATTTTTGTGATCTAAGGCAACTGTAAGGAAATGCTGTGTTATCATACGTAACTGGTTAAATGCGTGTGTCCATATCTCGCATTCTAATGCACTCCTTGTAGCTACTTGCCTAAAATTTAAACTGATGCTTGTATAAGATCGCACACAGATTTCGCGTACAGATAAAATTCTGGCTTCCACCTTTCTTACACTTATGCCACACAAATGAATATATTTACAGTTTACGGCGTTTAATCAAGTTAGGCGCCTAACATTTCTGCAGCTTACTTTCTGACCAGCTGAAAGAGTTAATTCTAATTCAATTGAATTTACTCTGTTCACTACGAGCCTACACCGACTTAGAACAAGTTAGTGGCAGACTACACTGGATTTACTTATTCAAAGAACACATGTGACAAAGAAAAATTGTTTCTAACTGGTATCATCTTAACCAACTCACTACTCAAATTTAAGACAAACATTTCCTATATCTGCTGTTCGCTTGACGCACAGACAAAGGAAGTTCTCTAAGTTCGAATCAAAAGTATGGATGCTTTGTTCTATCTAAGGGCATTCGACACACGAGACGTACCTCGCGGACAGAGTTGAACGTAAAGAATGATCTCTGCGTCCCCTCAGCACAGCATATATTGGATTGACTGTCCCAAGCGACGCTATACTTTTCCCCGCGTTGATCACTTGAGTTCCTCTCCTAGGCTGAAATTCTTCTCACGGTACTTGAGATAAATGCCAATTAATTCGAAGAGATAATAATTAGCTTGATGAAGCATATCAAATCACTCAGAAAATTGCTCCTATTAATCCTATCGATTTACAATTTCTATATTGCATCTGTGGATTGAGATATCTCTAAAGTTTTATTTCTTTCAGGCCTGATTCCTCCCGCATTTATTGCAGTGATACTGGCATCAGAAATCCCCGAAGTCAAGTGGTTAGCTTGGATTTATTTCCCTCTTTGGCTGAGAACTACACCCCAAACTGACGCTATGATGCTCTCGCAGTATTGCGTCATATTGCACCATATTACCTAACATTATACCATCCCTTTGTGGTCTCATCTGCATATCGCAATTACATACATACATACATACATACATACATACATACATACATACATACATACATACATACATACATACATACATACATACATACATACATACATAAATATTATCGGCACACTTTTATGGGTAGGTATACACCCTAGTGCTGAATCGGTCGAACTCGGCAATCTTCGAGATTCGTACTGGCAACTTTTGTAACACAAACTATAAACCGCTTATGCATCGCTGTGCGACATCTAGCGTACACTTTTCGTACTAGTATTGTTGCTGTTTATACGGCAAAGCCAAACTATATAATTCATGGTAGGAACAAGATTCGCATCGAGAAATGTTACATAATGTTATATAATGTGTGTGTGACACAGTTGATGGCTTCAGATAATAAAGATTTAGGAAATTCATATCGATCGATCATATTATCAATTCAATTCAGATTTCATTTCCATTTATTTAGCAGTACTTCCGGAACCGCCAGAGGTCCCTCCTTACTCCTCAAACCCGTACACGAATTTATCGGTAGCGATTCGGAGTTCAGCTGTTGTGCAGTGCACACGTCTCTACCCGGTCACTAGTGCAGCGGCTTTTGGCTTCTCACGTCTGTAGATAAGTAGAGAATTTTGTGTTTGTATCTTAGTAATTCTTCCCTTGTAGTTGTTTTGGCGATAGCGTAGTGTAATCACCTTTCGGTGAACTATGTCTGTAGATAGTGGAGGCGGCTCTTTAGGGAGACCTTCCGATCTTGGCAATGATTCCATGAGTGAGGATTTACGAATTGACGATCAAAATCCTGATTCTCAAAGAGAGCCTTCTCAAGATATAGTACGCGACACGGATCAAAGTCAGTACGTTCCTGTATCTAAATACTCTATAACTCATCTTGGTCCCTACATAGTATACGTAGAATCGACCGAATCTCACAAAAAATAGATCATATTCACCATCTGACTCTGGGTCACTACTCTTTCCGAATCTGACATGCTAACCTATTTAGAATCTCAATATCCTGTTGTGAAAGTACAATGTCTCAATAGAAGATCCTTGAAAGATAGCAAAACTGAATATATCCCTACAGTTACTGTGAAGGTCATATATGAAAGCCAACATCTTCCGAAAAGTGTTTCAATTTTAGGGTCATGTTAGAGGTTCCGGCTTTTATGTTTTCTCCCGTATTATGTAAACGCTGTCAGCGGTAGGCCCATACCGCTACAAATTATCGCTCAAGGGAGCCTAGGTGTGGTAAATCTTCGCTTAATCACATTACCGAAGACTGCACTCAGCAACTATTTAAATGTGTTAATTGTGCAGAAAATTATCCTGCGGGGGCTAACCGATGTGACATTCACAAACAACAAAAAGAAATCAAAAAATTATGTGTTGAAAACAAATCATATTTAGAAGTAAAAAATTATTTTGCCCCATTAGTGTCCATATCCAATGTACTTATGATGTCACAACACTTCCCTTCCTTACCAACTAGAAATCCACAACCATCTGAAGAAAACATCCCTCGAAAGCGAAAAAATACTATGGTGTTTAGTAATCCTCCCCGCCCACCCATTAAACGAGGTTATGACAGGACAGCGTATCTTAATTTGTTAAGTAATCTGAAGGTAGTTACAGAAAATTCTGGCACTCGAGTAGTGAGATTGATACCTGCTAATCCTAGCGAGGCTGCATCTACCTCATGGAAGCCTTTGGATCCCGGTGCACATATTTCAGCATCCGCTTCCTCTGTAGCGGCCCCAAACTGTAATCCAAATGTTAATTCTAATGACAAATGTCGACTCGTTCTTAAGAAATTTGAAGTCTTAATGGACCACATGGGACAAAACGTCCAATGAAAACATCTTTTAAAGTCTTTTCATGTCGAGCTTCTTCTTTTATTGGGACATTCCACTACTTCCAAGTAAAACAATGGAACTGTCGGAGTACTCTAAATAAGAAACATGGATTAGTGAGTCTGTTAAATTCTTTTGATCCTGAGTTAAATTTACTGAGAGAATCTTGGTTGAAATATCATTTTCATTTTCATATGAAAGGTTTTTCGGCGATACGGCGTGATGCACCCATCTTTGGAGGTACACGCATTTTAATCAAACGAGACATCTATGTTCAGGAAATTCCTTTAAACTATATTTACATTATACCAGAAACTCAAGCCATCGCAGTTCAAATTAAAGATTGGTATGTTGTTTCAATATACTGCCGCCGTGGATAAAAGGTAATTACCCATCTACTCAATGGGACATATTTTTCGCAATTTCCACAAAAAACACGCTCATAGCTGGAGACTTCAATGCTCACAATCCCCTTTAGGGGAGCATATCTAGCTGCCCAAAAGGGAGGAATATCGAAAAAATCACCACATAACAGGAAGTGGTTATCCTCAGCGACGGCCCATTCCTATTTAGATACCTATCATCCTATCGAACACAAGCAGATTTTTAAAAAGCAGAACAATTCCATTCGCTGGTGGGTTCCGAATGCGCCTCATCAATCCGTTGAAGACAAGCTGCCTATAGAAGATATGGCACATACGACCACTACATTCAGTATAAAAGGTACTCGCGTCTATACGACATATTTTTAATGAAAAAAGACGAACAGCGTTGAAGGTTTATTTGCCACTTCTCTCAATATGCAAACTCCTATCAAGGATATGTGGGCGACCATCGAACATCTCTGTAATGCTGACACAAATCTTCTCCCTCAATCGCAGCCTCTCGAAATCGCCCAATGTTGTCACCAACTGACACCGGATTACGTGGAACATTCCTACGAATATGGTTTTATACATTACTCCGTGAAATTCTCTAGTCTACTATAAAATGTCTCCCTAAGTGAACTCAACATGGTACTCGATCACCGTAAATATTCTAGGCTGGGCAGAGATTATATAACTTATAAAATGTTGAAGTATCTACCGTCCCACGCTAAGCAAACACTAGTAAATAAATTTAACGAAATACTCGGTTTCCATACAATTCCTATTGATTGGAATGATTTTCAAATCATACCGATATTAAAGAAAGGTAAACATCCTCAAGACGCACACGGGTGTAGAGAGACCCTGCCTACGTAAAACTTTCCAACAAATTCTCTTGCACCGTCTCCGATAGTGTTTAGAATATTATATTATACTTCCCGGCTATCAGTTTGGTTTCCTGAAAGACCCAAGTACAACAGACCTATTACTCACTCGAGGTCGAGGTGTGTTTCTCGAAATAAAAAGAGCATATGATAATGTGGACATCGGAGTACTTACAATATGCTGACGATATCGTTATTTATTCCATTAAAAAGTCGGTACTACCGTAGAAAATATACTAATGATCCACCTTGGATGGCTTCTACACCACAGTTTATAAATAGAATTCCAAAAAATCCTCTGCAATGATTTCTACGAGGAAACGAAATTATGATCATACTCCACTAAAATCTGGCCCCCTTGAAATTAGTATAAAAATCGACCAAATATCTAGGAATTAAAATTGATAGCAAAATACTCCGGAAAGAACATATAACATACGCTTTCCAAATTAGTAATATAATATTTTTAAACCTCTCACTAAACGCACATGGGGGTCGGATCCATATGTCCTTCATAAGGTATATAAAAATATCATCCGATTAGTATTCGAATATGTTTGCCACTTTCTTGATATAGCGTCTACTAGCCACCTACGCAAACTGGATACCTTTCAAGATAATCCGATTAATCATGAGGCTATGCCTTCCTCCCCAACGAATGCCCTTTTAGCTGAAGCATCAGAACCGCCATTAAAGTTTCGATGACGACTACTTGCAAATAAATATCTTGTAAAGAAATTAAATAAATATCGCGACTCAATTCTCCCGAAATTACAGCTGTTACAAGAATATTGTCAAAACCGGAATATTAATGAAGAACATCAACCGGTTCTATTATGGGCATTAACCAATACGGTAATTTTCGTGCTCGTACGGTACAAACATTAAACCACCCAAAATACTCCATGCCTTTTCGAGCTAGTACATTTAAAACCGACATTCTTCACACTATCATCGAAGATTGTCCTTCACATTTCACTGTCCAGTCAGCACAAAACAAGTCGACTGAGTTCAGTCGCATTCCCGCCACGCATCTCTCCACATTTCTCTGTCCAGTGAGCACAAAACAAGTCGACTGAATTCAGTCGCATTCCCGCCACGGATCTCTGCACGTTTCACTGTCCAGTGAGCACAAAACAAGTCGACTGAGTTCTGTCGCATTCCCGCCACGGATCTCTGCACGTTTCACTGTCCAGTGAGCACAAAACAAGTCGACTGAATTCAGTCGCATTCCCGCCACGGATCTCTGCACGTTTCACTGTCCAGTGAGCACAAAACAAGTCGACTGAATTCCGTCGCATTCCCGCCACGGATCTCTGCACGTTTCACTGTCCAGTGAGCACAAAACAAGTCGACTGAGTTCTGTCGCATTCCCGCCACGGATCTCTGCACGTTTCACTGTCCAGTGAGCACAAAACAAGTCGACTGAATTCCGTCGCATTCCCGCCACGGATCTCTGCACGTTTCACTGTCCAGTGAGCACAAAACAAGTCGACTGAGTTCTGTCGCATTCCCGCCACGGTTCTCTCCACATTTCTCTGTCCAGTGAGCACAAAACAAGTCGACTGAATTCCGTCGCATTCCCGCCACGGATCTCTGCACGTTTCACTGTCCAGTGAGCACAAAACAAGTCGACTGAGTTCTGTCGCATTCCCGCCACGGATCTCTCCACATTTCTCTGTCCAGTCAGCACAAAACAAGTCGACTGAATTCCGTCGCATTCCCGCCACGGATCTCTGCACGTTTCACTGTCCAGTGAGCACAAAACAAGTCGACTGAATTCAGTCGCACTCAAGTCACAGCGACATGGAAGTGAATGGAACTATCGGTTTATGGTCACTTCGGATATGTAATATATAATTATGTTAACTTCATATATACCTACCATATATGGCGATTTTCTCTTTTCGTTTATATGCTCCATTTCGTTGCATATTTGTTTATGTTAATTACGTTAAGCCCTATCCATACATAAGTCATAACTATAATAATAATAATAATAATAATAATAATAATAATAATAATAATAATAATAATAATAATAATCTACAAAATACGGTAGTATTGTGTTTGGCTGTTCTCATATACAGTATATCTTGATTGTGTACTACAGCAACGCGTTTTATATATTATTATTGTTAGCATTGTTCGGGAATAGAGCCTCCTTGCCGTCTTTCTACGTTTCACTCTCCATTTAACACCAAGAAAGGTCATTCGTATGATGTTGGTTCGTATTAAGGGCATCTCTCCATCTATTAGCCCCGTGTACGAACGAGTGCGTAAATCGGATTTTAATGGGTGTCTATACAAGTGATTTCTAATTATTGGTAAATTGCGTTAAAATGAATCGAATTCGTAAAAGTACGACTCTCCACTTTTGATACGGAGAGTTTCGACTGGAAACATTCGAATGTTTTTCATGGACTGACTACTTGCGTTATATGAATACTTTCATTCGACTGTTCAGTCTTCTCGACAGGAAGTAATGAATACTTTTGTTCGACTGAAAACATTCGACTATTTAGTCGATAGTTCGAAGGGACTATCGCCCGCCTAGTCGATAGCGGTTTTCAGTCGATATTGCCCATCTCTACTCTACAGCTTTCTCGCGAGATAGTTGCACAACAGGGTTGCCAACTAATGTTAGACAAACTTCAGCAAATTCTAAATTAAAAGTCGGTAAGTCGAATTAACCTCCATAATCCAGTTACAGTTTATTTGTATGATATGTAATAATTTAAAAATATATATTCACGTGCCTAGCAAAAAAAAATCTTACTTTTACAGCTCCCTCAATTCAGGCGACGAAGGTTGCACAAGATCTGCACCGGGTCGTGTACACGCTGATATGTACCAATTTTACTACCGTAACTTACAAGAATAGACAGACAGATATGACTCATAAATAAACAATGCAATCAAAGTAATTTGTACATAACTTACGCAGTATCATTAGTCGTCTTCTGGCAATGGCTCGATTCCCTCCATATCCCTGTAAGAGTCGTCGCATTCACTTTCACATTTACCGGTCATCACAGAGTCCCATAGCTTTCCCTTCCCTTCACCACATGGTTGAAATGCTCCTGCGGTGCCTTTTCTCAGCTGTTACATAATCAAGTCCGTTAGCTAAGGCATGCAAGTCCCTTAACCTAAACGTTGTGTGTGTTTTCCTACCTAACTTTAATAAGGCCCCAAACTGGTTTATGGGATTCAACTCGCAGTGATAAGGCTGCAATCTTAGGACATAATGTCTAGTCTTCTCTGCTAAGTCATCTATAACACATTTGTCATCGTTTTTCAGTAATTTGGCTATTTGAAGAAGTTCGACTTTGACTGCCCCAGGCGCTATTCGTAATAAAAGAAAACTGAATCTATGCTCAGTTAGAGTTGGGTGCAATAATTGCCATACGAAACGATTTCTCATAATAAAATTTGATAATTAAGTTTACAATAAAAGTATACGGTAATATTCTGCATTGCATTTATTTAAGTTAAAAGATGCCGGCAGTCAATCAGAATGTGACTTTACGACTTGTATTTTTCATAGTGTTAACTAACCTACTTCACCCACCAAATTGATCAAACCATAAATCATAATTCGTCAGAATTGTCTCTAAATGTTCCTAAAATCTCCAGAAAAGTCGTTTGTCCCTAACTTTGAAATTCTGTCGCTAAATGACTTCACAGAAACTTGTCGCTGTCGCTGGAGTTGACAACACTGATGTACAGGTCGACTATTCTTGCGCTTGTACAGTTAATAGTTCATTTCATAAACAAGTTCCTAAAGTTCATTTAGTTCAACTAGTTGGTGTATTTCCGAGTCTTTGCGCGTATATGTTTCAAGTTATATTATAACATTTATAATTATGCCGCCACGGAGAAGAAGCCAAGTGTATAACCATTTCAGTGAAGTGGAAGAGGGTAGAAGAACGAAGTGCGTGTATTGTTCACAAATTATAAGCATTGTCTGTGGTTCTTTAGGTAATTTACAGAGACACATAAAAGTAAGCACCCGACTGTTTGTACCTCAAGATATGAACCATACCCACAACAACAAGTTAGTTCTGAAGCATCAGATGTATTTACAGACAACATCACCGAAATGCGACCTCCTGATAAGCCTTCCTCAAGCGGAAATGCTACTCAGACAAGTATGGGTGACTATATTAGAGTAAAGAAACCGGTTACTATACATAAATCAAAAGTAATTGACGAACAATTAATGAAACTGGTAGTTAAAGGCTACCATTCTTTCAGTATGGTGGAGGAGCCCGAATTTAAAGATTTTGTAAATTTATTGTGCCCAGGATATAATCTACCAACTAGAAAAACTATTTCCACCAGTTTATTACCACAATATTACCGTAACACTGTTGAAAAGGTGCAGAAACTCCTAGAAGATGTACAAGCTGGTTGTCTTACAACCGATTCTTGGACATCCATAAATAATCAAAGTTTCTTGGCCGTCACAGCCCATTATATCAATGCTGATTGCCAGCTGAGTACCGTTTTATTAGGATGTGTTGAATTTCGGGACGGACACACTGCTGAAAATTTGTCAGGGCGCTTGAAAGAGACAGTGCGTGAGTGGGGGTTAGAGAATGAAGTTGTTGCTGTCGTCAGTGACAACGCCAGTAACATTGTTGCTGCAATAAGATTATGTAACTAGCGGCACTTGTCATGTTTCGCGCACTCAGTAAACCTTGTGGTGCAGACAGGACTGCGCAGTGGTGAAATAAATGTTGTCATACAAAAAGTAAAAGCAATAGTAGAATATTTCAAAAGGAGCTCGCATGCCCTCGCTAAACTGCAGTCTGTTGAAAAACAAATGGGACTACTCGAGCTCAAGTTGAAGCAAGACATAGTGACGAGGTGGAATTCTACGTATGATATGTTGAAGCGGGTTGTTCAAGCAAAAGATGCTGTACTTTCCACATTAGCTATTTTACAAAGCAGTGTGGAAGTGTTGACCCAACATGAGTGGAATATGAAACTGAAGTACTTCAGTTGTTAGAAGAAATAACAGTTGAGTTAAGCTAGGAAAAGTCTGTATCTAGAGCTAAGGTGGTACTGTTTGTTCGGGCAATGAACCGAAGACTTATTGCGTACGAACAGGATAAGAGATTTCCTGTTGAAGTAGTTTCTTTGGTAAAGACTTTACAAGAACGATTGTTGAAGCGTTTCAGAGACGTTGAAGACAACGAATTGACTGCACATGCGACAATACTGGATCCAAGATTCAAAATGTATGGTTTCAGCAATGTGTCTAAATTCGCCGCAGCTAACGATTCGTTGAAGCAGAAAGTTTGTGCAGTAAATCTGCGACTTGATCACGAGCCAGCCATTACGTTATCTGTGGCAGGACCTGCATCTTCTAGCCTCACGTCGTCAACTTTGGGAAGATTTTGACCGCGAGGTAAAAGAAGTGATCGCCCCTCAAAACCCGACTTCAGCAGGAATTGTTAAATTAAATAAATACTTGCAGGAACCTCTACTGGACAGAAGGGAAGATCCGTTGAAATGGTGGAAGGAAAGGAGAGCCGTCTATCCTCGCTTGTACGAGCTTGTAAAAAGAAGACTGCGCGTAGTGGCAACATCTGTCCTCTGTGAAAGGATCTTCTCTAAGATAGGGCAGATAATTACGGAGAAAAGAAATAGACTTACTACAACAAAGGCATCCCAAATTGTATTTTTGCACCATAATTGGTAACTTTTAGAATGCAGTCAATATTCTCCAAATTAATGGTTCAGGTAATTTCAATTATTTTTTATGAGTATTTTTAAATAATTGAAGTTTCTAATCGCTTAACTTTAAATAAATAAGGTGTATATTGTATATTTCTTTATCAAATTTTCTTAAGTTTATTCATATTTTGCAAACTTGTTTCATTTGTTTTTAAACTATACATTTTTTGTTATATAAAAAGTACCAAAAAGTGTCTTATAATATTGTGTTCTACATACTGAAGTAAGCATGCTGTTTTATCTTATAGAAACATTCCAACTTCTTCTTCTTAAGGCGCCTTCTCCTAGTGGAGGTTGGCGGTCCACATAGCCAGCTCCGAACGTGATGTAGCGGCATGGAAAGCATCTTGTGAAGTGTAGTTATGCCATCTTCGTATGTCCTTCAATTCGAACTTTGTTGTGGTAATTTTTTCCAAAACTGCGGGGCTTTCTAGTCACATCAGTTTTCAAAGCATCCCCCCCCCGGTGTTCCGAATGGGGGAATAGAAACTTTGGATAATAACTGCACGTTAAACAGAGCCATGCTATACGAACTTAAAGGGATATCCTTCAGGATCTTTAATGCAGTGGTTTCCCGTTGCATTCTGCATCCTAATGCCGTTGACCAGTTGTAGGTTCTTCCACCTTTTGGGACCATTTCCTTTCCCAAGGACAATAGAGTGCCCGCTCATCCACCCTCAGGAAGACTGTTGGCACTTGGGAGGATGGTTGCCTAGTTGTACTTCCTCTTAAAAAAATAATCACCACCACCACCACCTGTTGGCACTTGGTAGAGGGGATCTTCTTATACCGGAAGATACTCGGTCCAAAACATTCTAACGTGTTAATTGTACTATACGTATGTGTTTTAATATTTTTTTGCCGTCATATTTTTAATACTTAGGCTTAATTTTGTAAATATTTTCTGTACGGTATGTATTTTTTAAAAACTCTTACAAAGTGAGCTTAATATACTTTTCCAAGTATTTGAATAAGCATACTGTTTTACTTTATGGAAACCTATCCGCATGTTAATTGTACTGCATTATTTTATGAGCCAAAGTAAATAATTTAGGAAACAGGTTGAACGACCTAAACTGCAAACAAAATAGTTCTTTACGAAATGTCATTACAGTTCGTTTACTCTACAGAAGCATCCACATATATTCCTTGAAAGACCTGAACTGCAAACATGTTCTGTACGAACTGTGTCTTTACAGTTCAATTATGTCTCAACCACTGCCTGCTCGATCTGCATCCGATGGCTGCTTATACTACCTGCTCATTACAACATTTTAACATGGCACTAAATGAAACACTCCGTTTCCAAATACCCACAGCAGGTGGCAGCACCAACCGGCTCCTGAACTCCTGAACTCTTATATGATCCTTGATCGGAATGAAATAGCGGGAAATAGGGTAGTACTGTATTTGTTTACAGTGAAAATGGTGTACTACTGCGTGCCTTTCTGCAAATCAAAGAAAGGGAAACCAGAATGCCGTGGTATTCCATTCCATGACACGGGCTTTTTCAGGAAATCCAGTTGAAGCCATGTTTAATTCTATAAGAATGGGAGGAGGGTGCAATGACATGACTGACTCCCAGGCTACTCAGAATTCCATAAAGAGAATTCTGAATTCCGGTATTTTAATGTCTACCGATGGTGCTAACGTTATCCACAAGCAAAATTCAAAATGTTCTGCCTCAGTAACCTCTCCCGGACTTGACGAAACAGAACCAGTGATGCCCGCTGAGTATGTACTTGATTCGTGAGCCCCCTGAGTCAGTGTGTGTCACTTTCGAAACTGGTTCCCATGCATTAGTGTGTGGTTATTTAGTGCGTGTAATCGAAGAAAAACAATGCAGCACATGCTTGAGTAACGTTTCCACCTCAGTTAATGCATCCCCATTGATGAACTTAATCAGACAGTCGGATAGAGGAGGCCTGCGCTATCCCCAGCAACGATTTATTGGCCTAATTATGGGGCTACAGAAATTTGTTGAGGCGGCTCTACCGTACTGCAAGAAATCTGCAAGTCTGTTCCAGACTATAAAAAAACTATGTTCTACCCCCTTTATGCCACTGTAAGATTTTAAAGTATTTTAGTAACAATAAGCACCCGGAACTTCTGCCAGAAACTGTGGTGGCCAAATTCGTGAAACCTCTACTTAGTAATGTAGTTCCATACAGACAAAGTTTCCAGGTTTTCTTGTTCGTCGAAATCTCTTTCTCGAAAAGTCCTGAAGCTATCACTCTCTAGAGCATCACTTTATGCGTACAATTCTTTAATTTTTCTGTTACTTTCAGATTTTGAATTTTGCTTGTATGCTTATTTAGCTGTATTCACGCGATAACTGGGTGGGTCTGGTGCTGCCATCTAGCGGCAGATTGTTTGTAAGTCGTGTTACACGTTTGAATATGGAATGAGCAGGCAGTATAAGCAGCCATCGGATGCAGATCGAGCAGGCAGTGGTCTCAACTCACAGAATGAACGACCTAAACTGCAGACAAAATAGTTCTTTACGAACTGTTTCTTTACAGTTCGTATAGGTCTCAACTCACGGAATGTACCGACTGCGGAGTATCAACATGTATTGCAGGTCTTTAGAAGATATATGAGTTTATGTGTATGTAGCAAACATAAATTGTGGATTCTAGCTTTATTTCCTGTTGTCGGGCTGTAGTTGTAGACGCCATATACAAAATAAGATGTAATACAGAATTGTACCATCTGTTATTTTCTTGTTTTTAGCAACGAATTATGTCACGGCCGACTTGATGCGTCGCTCTAGCTAGCTCCTTGAGCAAAGCGAGCGATCCAGTCGGGCGTGATTATGTAGACCAAGTCCCGACATTCAGCCGGTATTAGGCGCTGCAGTCGCAACGTGGAATCTCGTTCGTTTGTTATTTACGTTCGAGAGAACGAGCAGTCGGCAGGAACTTTAGTTCATTTCGAACTGCTGCTAAAAGTAATTGTGACCTAGTTCAATAGTTCACTTTAGCGACTAGTTCAATTTGAACTACTCGTTCACGAACTACCCATCTCTAATCGCTAAAAGGTGCGCGTACTAACCATTATCATTTGGTCAAGGTTGCCTCAGTTCGCGCTGGTTCCCGGTGGCGAGTGGACGTGTCTATCGGTGCTAGCGTATTAATCGGTATAGTGTGCGAGTAGGTTCGGTTTTGGTAAGGTGTTCAAGTTTCTTCGCTTCCTTGGGAGTGGTGTGGGAGTCTTGTGAGTAATTATATGTATTAATTTCCCAACTCCCTCCGGACCTCATGGCGGAGTCGAGTGGGGGACAGAGTATGGAGGAGGAGTCAATTGAGGTAGATAGTCGTGAGTTTTCTTTGGATAACACCCTCGTGTTAAATGACCCACCCCCACCTGATAGTAACCGTGCTCCTTCTCCTAAAGTTGATGTGTATTCTCTGAAACCTGACACACAGACATATGATGAGACACATACGGGACCCTACTTAGTATTTGTGGAGGCCATTGCTGACGGTAAGAAGTTGGGCAGCATCCATCCCATGGCTTTGGGGAAAAAAAAATTATGATCGTAAATTTGAAGGTGTTGCTCAACTGGCTCGGCGAGGTCGCCATAGGATCCAAATTGAGTTTAATTCACGAACAAAGGCTAACGATTTTCTCACCAACCCTATCTTAAAGGAAAAAACCTTAAAGCGTTTATTCCTTCCGCGTCACTCTATAAGATAGGCGTTATTCGAGGGGTTGATAAAGATTTATCGGTCGAGGAACTTTGTAAGGTTGCTGAATCAACTGCCCCCTTAGTCGAAGCACAGAGAATGAACCGACGCTCCTTTCAGGATGGCCGCGTCAGTTACATTCCAACTGGTACCATTAGACTCACGTTTCGCAGCCAGACTCTTCCTCCTTTCATTTCCATCTACCGGGTTCGTACCCAGGTCGAACCATTTGTTTTTCAGCCGACGATTTGCCGGCGATGCCAACGATACGGCCACACCAGAAAAAAACTGTAGGGCTCAACTCCCTCGATGCGCTAATTGCGCACATGAACATGAAACTACAGAATGTAAGAATTCTACCCGACGTTGTCTCAATTGTTCAGGAGAACATTCCGGAGGTTCCCTTCAATGCCCAGAACATCAACGGCAACAGGAACTGAAAAAAAAGCAGGCGTTGGACGTCCCTCAGTTATCCTCAGAGTCCTTTCTTACTCCGACTGCCAATAGATTCAACCCCCTTTTGAACTTACACAACTTTCCTCCGCTTCCGAGCACTTCGCCGTTTCCTCAACCCCAGCCGACGAGAAAGCGAAAATTTACGGCGGTCGTTTCATCGCCTCCACCTAGTCCGGATCGTTCGCCAGGTTACGATGTCAAGGGATATCGTGCTCTTCTCAAACAGCCTCCCTCTGTCACCACGGCTATACATCCTATACCTTCCATATCGGGGACAAATCTCCCGACCACTTCCAGGCATGTAGATTCTACTGTATACTCCAAGCAAGACAGTTCCCGGGCCTCGAACCGGGTATCGGCTACCATTACAGCTATTTCAAACAAACTTTCTGCTTATGCCCGGACGGCTGAAAACGATGCTAAATGGTCTAAAATGCTCCTCACCATGCAAGAGGAAGTTCAGTCACTACTCCACTCATTAGTATCTTTTATATCGGTAAATGATCATTCTTCAGTGGAATGCACGTAGCGTAATTCACAAGAGACATGAATTATTCTTATTGATTCTTACAAACCTCATCTCATTTTCATCAGTGAAACTTGGTTGGCTCCGGCCAAACATTTTCATATACCCCATTATACTGTTATTCGTCACGACAATTATGGTTTTGACGAGGCGTGTATTTTGTTCCACAACACCCTACCATACTCGTCGGTACCTGGTACACAGGCGGGCGCTATTGTGATCGACCACATCCATTTTATTTCCATCTATTGCCCCCCGAGAATTCAAGGCACTTATGCTGATTGGGAGACTTTTCTCTCACAACTGCCGCACCCCTTTCTTCTGGGGGGCGATTTAAACGGGCACCATCGGAGTTGGGGATGTGACGTTTCGTGCCCTAAGGGCAATAAAATAGCTAAATTAGCGGCATCACATCAGTTACGGATTTTGAATGATGGGTCACCTACTCGCGTTACGCCCCCTTCTACGCATAAAAGTGCTGTGGATTTAACTATTTGTTCGAGTAATCTGGCGCACCGTGTGGAATGGGAGATCGTCAAGGACACCCATTCCAGCGACCATTTCCCTATCTTTATTGGGTTGGCTGACAGTCTCCCCGCCGCTCAACCCCCGGTTAAAGTAAGCAGACGAATGCGCCACTTCAATTCTTCTCAGTTTCAACATTTTTTAGTCCACAAGTTTGCAGCCTTAAGAGGTCACCCGGTGTCCTACAGTTCCTTCACAGCTATTATCACTGAATGTCTAGATCTCTACCATCCACTCCAACCATATTTCCCACCTAAATCTATCGTTTATGCACGCTGGTGGGACGCGGAATGCACCGCCTTAAAATCACGCCGGAAAGCAGCTTTGCGCTCCTTTCGACGTTTGGGTACGTTTCAATCTTATTTACATTATAAAGTCATAGTAGCACAATCGAAAAAGGTTTTTAATGATAAACGCCGCCGGGCTTGGAAAACTTTCATTGCCTCGTTAAATAGGCAGACACCGTCCAAACATATATGGAGAGCAATAGCTGGTCTATCGAACCGCCTCCTTAATCCACCGTCTACTATACATTTCAATATGGATGCTTTGATTAACTTTTTTCATCACCTCACGCCGGATTCGGTAGACCCTCAGTATGGTTTCGTTATCCCTCCTTGTTCTAATACCTTTTCGTCGCTCATGTGCCCAATTGACATAGAAGAATTAAATCTGGTTATCAATACTTCAAACAATTCGACACCTGGACGGGATGCGATCTGGTATTCCGTACTAAAGCAACTCCCCCTTCTCGCTAGGCAACATTTACTTCACATTTTCAATCATTGCCTTGAGACGGCTCGAACCCCTTCCACATGGAATGACTTTTATCTCGTACCCCTGTTGAAACCAGGTAAAAATCCTCTCCTCACTGATAGTTACCGGGGTATCTACCTCGGCCAATGCCTTAGGAAACTTTTCCAAAAAATTCTTCTGAAACGCCTCAAATGGTCTCTCGATTTTTATAACCTGCTACCAAAATATCAATTTGACTTCCTCCCGGGTCGTTCTGCCTCTGATGCCATCAATCTTTTGGTCACAGATATCAGTTTAGCACGTTGTCGGAAGAAACCTTTGTTGGCAATTTTCTTTGACTTACGGGGAGCATATGATCATGTTGACTTAAAAATTCTACTCCAAAAATTGTTAAATTACAATTTTTCGTCGCCCTTTATTCATCTCCTATTGAATATGCTAAGGCACAGATCACTTCAACTCAAACATTTCCCACAAATCTCAGCACGTCTGACCTCTACGGGGCTCCCTCAGGGGGATATTCTAAGTCCTATTCTCTTCTCAATGTATTCGATATCCCTCGAGAACATTATTACACGCAGAGCACGTATGATCCAATTTGCTGATGACCTCGTGATATATCTCAGTCTCCCACAACTTGAAGAGGTTTATAAGTCATTACATCTGACGTTACTGGATTTTGGAAAGTGGCTCCATGATCATAACTTAGAGGTATCTTTCGCTAAATGTTGTGCGATGATTTTCTCTTGGGCTCGGCGTACAGATCACCCGCCTATTCGCTTCCAAGGGTTTTCGATCCCGATAGTCCAGTCTACTAAATATCTTGGTATTTACCTTGACCGGAAATTACTATGGCATTCCCACCTCAAATACCTGGTGGATAAGTCCTTTCCTAAAAACAACTCTTTGTTGCCCTACGACATAGATCCTGGGGATCCGATCCTAGTACGATGCTCCTGTTATATCGTTACATTATTCGATCGTCTTTGGATTATGGCTCGGGGTTTATCGACACGGCGGCCAAGAACAAACTTAATCACTTGGATTCACTGCAAGTACAGTTTGTTAAACTTTGTCTTGGGGCTCTCCCATCTTCCCCCAACAATGCCACTCTGGTTGAAGCCGCAGAATTCCCCTTAAATCTGCGGCGAAAATTGCTAGCAACCAAGTTTCTTTTACGGACTTTATCGCTAAACTCTTACCCTCTCATCCCTAAATTATCTTTGCTCGTTCGTTATTATCAAGATATGGGTACTCCGTTACACAGAATCCTCGCGCTGGCTTGGGCTTATTGGAAATTTAGCTATCTTCGCAACTCTATTCTGCGTAACCCGTCCACAGCTAACTACATCTTTCCCTTTCAGGCAAACTACTATGTCCCTGACATGATACTCCCCACGTCAGGGGAGGTCCCATCTTTTGGCCCGGCCCGGTCACAAAGTGCTCGGAAATATGTCCATCACATTTTGGCACAGGATGTTCACACATTAGCACCAGTCTTCTATACTGATGGGTCCAAAATTTGCACCCCCCAGGTGTGGGGGCGGCCTTTTTCTCTACAGATCTTATTCTAGGTAAACAATTCTCCCTCCCGTCGGAGACTTCTATCTTTACGGCTGAAGGTTTCGCCATCTGTCAAGCCCTCTTATACGTTAAGTACTCCCGCCTATTGCTTCTGATTCCTTGAGTGTACTTCAGGCTTTACACAATCCCAATTACCGCTCTCATTGGTACATTCAGAATCTGCGCAAAATTTGTTTCGATCTCCATCAACGAGGTAGAAAGATTAAATTTATCTGGGTTCCGGGTCATTCCCATATCACTGGTAATGAACAGGCTGATCGCTTAGCTCAGGCAGGGTGTGACGTTTTATTTAATGTTGCCGTACATGGAATTTTGGAGCGGTTGTTGCGAGACTGTACGACAGATTTGGCAGACTGAGTGGAGTAACCCCGCGTGTCGAAAAGTACGGAACTTATTCACGATTCTCCCGATTGTCCCACGTTCTCCGTGGTTTACAAAACATCCTTATACTCGACGTCATATTACGAATCTTGTCCGTTTGCGGCTTAACCACATGTGCACGCCGGATGTCAGTGTCGTACGTCGATTGCTACCATTAATCATCTACTTTTTCAATGTCCGTTACTCGAAATTAGCAGGCGTAAATGGTTACAACCTTCTTATCGTACACAATTCGCGTTACCCACTCAATTGACGTGTTGGATACTCGATCCCACGCCTACTACGGTAATTGCCCTCTCGAATTTCCTTTATGACACTAATTGTTTACTGTAGGTTCGGTGGTGTTGTTTTTCCTTTTCCCCTTATGTGTCGACCTGGTCTTGTTTGTGATGGTAGAAGTCGCCAAGTATCGGTCACTCTGGCGTGAAGTCTAGTACCTTGTGTCCTTGTGTTTTTCCTGTGTAGTAGATATGTAATTGAATTCCTTATCCCCTTTTTTTGCATTCCATGTTCTGTTTCAGTCTCCTCCATCTTTTGTGTTTGTTTAGAGAATGCGTGGCTGGGTATACCGCTCCCAAGCGAAGCCCATTAAATTATACGATCAAGACAAGACAAGACAACCATTATCATTTTAGACCGTTATGCCTTTCAGCGTTCAGTCTGCAGTTAAAATAATAATTATTATTATTAATATTATTATTGAAGCGATTAAATAAAATATTCCACTAGACTGTCTTCGAGGCGTACACGTGTACGAGGCTGACGACGATGGTGCTGAACAGAAGACTTCGGTAGTATTTCTTCGCACATGTAGGTAAGCTGAAAATAAATACACGAATGGCAATGATAGTGCAATAAATGTTCGAACTTAATTTCCAGTGCGTCCGTTGGTATCAGATACGTCAGCTTTGTGTCGATAGGTTCACTGGCACGTAAAAGAATTGTGAGACTAAATTCCAGCACCTCGGTGTCTCCGAAAACCGAAGCAGTAGTTAGTGGTACGTAAAGCAAATAACATACCGGTAATTATTGATGATGATAATGCTTGTTGTTCTGAGGGGCCTAACTTCGAAGGTCATCAGCCCCAAGTAATTATTTATTACTATCAAAAAGTCATTCGTTTCCTGCCAGATTAACTGTATAGTCCACAATTATTCCAGTGAAATAGCGTCTATGCGTAACTAGCAGTCTGTGGATCACTAATCATTGTTTGTTTGCGTAGAGTATTTATTAGCAAAATTCGTCTCCATTTATTATCTGGTCGTTATTCATTGTTGCTCCTTTGATTTACACTTGATGCTTCGCTTTTCGTACTGAAATGTGTGGTATATGGACTTCAGTTTTCTTTAGCACAATCTAACCTCATGCTGATTATTATTATTATTATTATTATTATTATTATTATTATTATTATTATTATTATTATTATAAGCGATTAATAGCGAGGGCATATTCGTATGGATGAAGAGTACTGTAATTACAAATGTCTAACCTTAAAAGGTTCATTTTTGAAGTGGTCGGTTTGTTGTATTTCATTGATTGTGGTCCAACTTCTAGGTCAGCGGCCCAGTTTAATATTGACATGGATTTCGGTAGAAATTCAGTAAGACTTACATTACTTTTAAAGCATTATAAGGATGATATATGTTGGCAATCTTAAGTGGAATACCTTGTGGAGGAGCGATGTGTTCACTGCGACAGTGAAGAACCCACCCGCCATCCCCCAGAAGTCATTTTGCTTTTATAACCTAATAGAAGTTATCACGCGCCATTGTCCATCGCTTAACTACGTACCAGTATTCCTATTGTGTGAGACACTGTGGGATATGACGTCACTCCTAGCAATGAAGTAAGTGAATACCGTTACCAACCCATGCACAAGAAATACACAACTGCATAATAAATACACAGGTGAATGCAATCTGTAAAGAAAGAATTCTATTTAACTCACCTTAATGTAGGGGAGGGCACAGCTTGCTTGCAGCTTTAAGAAACGCGTGCACCCTCGTGTCAGCAGGGGGTTTGTCACTAACCTACCGTAACCAATTCAGACCAATGGAGGTGTCACGCGGGATACTAGAGGCTTAGCGCCGCTTCGCAGCTTCTAACCTGGGGGCTTTTGCCCCCAGACCCCTTTTGCTTGATCCAGACCAATGGTCTAACAGATTCAGACCAATGGCTTTGTCACTGACCAATGGTCTAACCAATCCAGACCAATGGCTTACCTACCCTAACCAATCCAGAACAATGGAGGTGTCACGCAGGATACTAAAGGCCTAGGGCCGCTTCGCGGCTTCTAACCTGGGGGCTTATGCCCCCAGACCCCCTTTGCTTGATCCAGATCAATGGCTTTGTTGCTGACCAATGGTCTAACCAATCCAGACCAATGGCTTCGTTACTAACCTACTGTAATGAGATTCGTAATTAAAAGTAGCGTCGCTGCACTAGGACTCGATCTTTATGTGAATAGTCCACTGCACGATCAAGTCCTTTGCGAGAAGCATGCGAGAGGGAAACAAATGACAGTGCAATCGCGCCTGGATGCATGGCGCTGAAAAATGTAAGCTTTTCTGAACTTTTGCCTGGATTTTTTTGGGGGGGGGATGTATCGCCATACTTTGTGCAGCTGTATTGCGTTAAATATGTTATTTCTGTATTGTTTGCTTCAGTACGCAATTGTGATGTCTTTAACTTATCCCTACAAACATAACTTCTAATGTGCCAGACCACCTCTGTTACCATGTGCAGGAATTTTATGTGAGCACAATTTAGGCTGCCTGAATGCTGAAATCGTATGACAGGAGGTGTATAGTACTGTACATTAATTTATATATGCTAGATGCACTCGATACAACCCAATAAGCAAGTCAACATGGATATATGCATTGTGTGTGATCTCTGCTTATCCTGCAGATCGAATTTCGTATTTAGCCCGTGAATATGAGTAGTATATTGCCTAGATATAATCTTAACTCATATATGCATAGTGCAGCCAAAAAAGCAGAACTTTCAATGTGCAGACGTTTACCACTTGCTCGACTGATAAGGCCTTCCTAATCTATGGCAGTGATGAGTGTAAGATCAATACTGAAATGAGATTTAACACACTGAACTCGGTACCTGAGCATAACTCGGGCTGTGTTTACTTAACTAATAAATCATCACAAGCTGGAATTATATCCATGTCTTCTAGTAAACATGAAGGACAGTGTTACAGTTCCTTATACCGCTTCTTGATAGGACCACTAAACCTTGCCAAATAGAATAAGAATGTTTGTTTTGAGCTTGTGTTCCATGCACTTTGTTTTACTGCTCATTTCCACAATGGCATCACAATGTTTTGATTCTCTGTGCAGTAGTGTGATAGGAACCTAAATAAATTGAACATAAGGCAAGACCTACAAGTGTGAGCAAATTTTGCTCAGTAAAATCATTAAAAGAGGCTGAAAACTATTGAGGATATAGTTAAAATGGTATTGCAAAAGCCACACTACCCCTCTCTACCTAAATATTTATGCTTTATCACAGGAAGTAAAAATTATCTTGACCTTTTTACTCACGAAAGTGAAAACATATGCGTTGGGGACGGTTGCCTTATACAATTTCACTCGTACTATTATGGGTGCCATTTCCCTGTTGTGACACATTTTCAACTATTGTCTTAAAACTGTTACTTTTACATCATTCTGGAAATGTACATATGTTATTGAAATACCTAGAAACTTGACCCCAAACTAACTTCTGATTATTAACTCCATTCTCCTGGTTCTTTGTAACGTTTTGGAGCAACTTGTGTTCAAACGAGTATTGCAATATTTGAATTACCATTCTCTCCTTGACCCCATAAAATGAAGTTTCAAGAAGGTACAGCACTGCACCTGCTCCCCTTGATGAGACACAAGACATCAGACTCACTATGGAAACATGTCTGGTGGTGCGTATGACACAATAGACTTACAGCGATTAGTTGGGAAGGTGGGATTTTTCTGGTTTGACTCTTTAACACTGAAAATTTTACATCTTTCTTGAAGATCATTGCAGCAGGTATCAACTCGTGACAGTATTTCAGAACTGTAACCAAGGAAATTAGAGACCCCACAAGAAAGTGCTTTGAGACCACTACATTATTTGTTGTAGATCAATGAGATCTCCTCTACACTAAAGTCATGTTCTTATGACTTACATGAAGATGAACTTCAAAGATACACCCACTGCCAAATAAATGAATTTTCAGATGTAGTTCAAATACTATTGCTGACGTGAAACAAGTAAACAAATTTGCACGATCAAAGAGGCTCCTCATAACAATGTCATAAACCTGAGCAATCACTGTTGGTTCTCAGAGCTCGTATGCATGATCAACAGTACAACTATTCCACATCTGCTAATGAATGATAAAATCATTTCTTACAATATAACCGTGAAAATCCTTGGTAAGACTATGACTTAAGCTCTTAATTAGATGGAACATACTGAAAATGTTTTAGAAATTTTTTGCTTTGCTTCATCCATTGAAAACAAACCTGGCTGGCTTACCAGTGGACATGTGACAAAGACTCCTCCAGTTTTTAATTCCTCCTATCCTCTACCACTGTGACATAATCCTTGATGATGCAACTAAGGAATGAATGATGAAATTGTAGCAAGCTTTGAACTGTTTTATGGTTCATGTTTGTGGGTTACTGTAGTCATGTCCTAGTTCGTGAACCATGGGCAACGGCTGAGTGGCCTAGTAAGTGGTCCTGAGAGTCGGGATACCAGTTGCTATGGAATGGGAGTGGGCATCTCGGACATATTCTGAGTCGTGGCCCTCCTTGTGCTCAGGCGGCCAGGACTACACAATTCACCGGTGGTCCATAACCCGTTAGAGGAGAGATCCTCACTTGGACTATGTGCAAGTAGGGCAGCATCCTGCTTCATGAATTAACCGAGCTCAGAACACTTTAAGCAAGCCTCGGACCTATGGGAGTAATGGAGTCCCACTCCCATTTGACAGGCGAGGGACTCCTTGGAAACAACTTGGCGAACGAAATGGAATTCGGTGGGGAGCTATCAATATTAATGGGGCTTATGGAAGAAAGAAGGTAGAACTTGCTGAGTCAGCAAAGAGGATGCATCTGGATGTGCTAGGAGTAAGTGATATTCGGGTAAGGGGAGATAAGGAGGAAGAGATAGGAGATTATAAAGTGTACTTGACGGGTGTTAGAAAGGGAAGGGCTGAGTCTGGGGTAGGGCTCTTTATCAGGAATACCATTGCACGCAACATAGTTTCTGTTAGGCACGTAAGTGAGCGAATGATGTGGGTAGATTTGTCAGTGGGAGGAATTAGGACAAGAATTGTGTCCGTGTATTCACCATGTGAGGGTGCAGATGAGGATGAAGTTGACAAGTTTTATGAAGCATTGAGTGACATCGTGGTCAGGGTCAACAGCAAGGATAGAATAGTGCTAATGGGCGATTTCAATGCGAGAGTTGGGAATAGAACTGAAGGATACGAAAGGGTGATTGGTAAATGTGGGGAAGATATGGAAGCTAATGGGAATGGGAAGCGTTTGCTGGACTTCTGTGCTAGTATGGGTTTAGCTGTTACAAATACATTCTTCAAGCATAAAGCTATTCACCGCTACACATGGGAGGCTAGGGGTACCAGATCCATAATAGACTATATCTTAACAGACTTTGAATTCATGAAATCTTTTAGGAATGTACGAGTTTTTCGGGGATTTTTCGATGATACAGACCATTATCTGATCTGTAGTGAACTAAGTATCTCTAGGCCTAGGGTAGAGAAAGTGAAATCTGTCTGCAAACGAATAAGGGTAGAAAATCTCCAGGATGAGGAAATTAGACAGAAGTACATGGATATGATTAGTGAGAAGTTTCGAACAGTAGACAGTAAGCAGGTTCAGGATATAGAAAGTGAATGGGTGGCATACAGGGATGCTGTAGTAGAAACAGCAAGGGAATGCCTAGGAACAACTGTGTGTAAAGATGGGAAAAGGCGAACATCTTGGTGGAATGATGAAGTGAGAGCAGCCTGTAAACGTAAAAAGAAGGATTATCAGAAATGGCTCCAAACAAGGGCCAAGGCAGACAGGGATTTGTACGTAGATGAAAGAAACAGAGCGAAACAAATAGTTGTTGAATCCAAAAAGAAGTCATGGGAAGAGTTTGGTAATAACCTGGAAAGGCTAGGTCAAGCAGCAGGGAAACCTTTCTGGACAGTAATAAAGAATCTTAGGAAGGGAGGGAAAAAGGAAATGAACAGTGTTTTGAGTAATTCAGGTGAACTCAGAACAGATCCCAGGGAATCACTGGAGAGGTGGAGGGAATATTTTGAACATCTTCTCAATGTAAAAGGAAATCACCATGGTGGTGTTGCAAACAGTCAAGCTCATGGGGAGGAGGAAAATGATGTTGGTGAAATTATGCTTGAGGAAGTGGAAAGGATAGTAAATAAACTCCATTGTCATAAGGCAGCAGGAATAGATGAAATTAGACCTGAAATGTGAAGTATAGTGGGAAGGCAGGGATGAAATGGCTTCATAGAGTAGTCAAATTAGCGTGGAGTGTTGGTAAGGTACCTTCAGATTGGACAAAAGCAGTAATTGCGCCTATCTATAAGCAAGGGAACAGGAAGGATTGCAACAACTATCGAGGTATCTCATTGATTAGTATACCAGGCAAAGTATTCACAGGCATCTTGGAAGGGAGGGTGCGATCAGTCGTTGAGAGGAAGTTGGATGAAAACCAGTGTGGTTTCAGACCACAGAGAGGCTGTCAGGATCAGATTTTCAGTATGCGCCAGGTAATTGAAAAATGCTACGAGAGGAATAGGCAGTTGTGTTTATGTTTCGTAGATCTAGAGAAAGCATATGACAGGGTACCGAGGGAAAAGATGTTCGCTATACTGGGGGACTATGGAATTAAAGGTAGATTATTAAAATCAATCAAAGGCATATATGTTGACAATTGGGCTTCAGTGAGAATTGATGGTAGAATGAGTTCTTGGTTCAGGGTACTTACAGGAGTTAGACAAGGCTGTAATCTTTCACCTTTGCTGTTTGTAGTTTACATGGATCATATGCTGAAAGGTATAAAATGGCAGGGAGGGATTCAGTTAGGTGGAAATGTAGTAAGCAGCCTGGCCTATGCTGACGACTTGGTCTTAATGGCAGACTGTGCCGAAAGCCTGCAGTCTAACATCTTGGAACTTGAAAATAGGTGCAATGAGTATGGATGAAAATTAGCCTCTCGAAGACTAAATTGATGTCAGTAGGTAAGAAATCCAACAGAATTGAATGTCAGATTGGTGATACAAAGCTAGAACAGGTCGATAATTTCAAGTATTTAGGTTGTGTGTTTTCCCAGGATGGTAATATAGTAAGTGAGATTGAATCAAGGTGTAGTAAAGCTAATGCAGTGAGCTCGCAGTTGCGATCAGCAGTATTCTGTAAGAAGGAAGTCAGCTCCCAGACAAAACTACCTTTACATCGGTCTGTTTTCAGACCAACTTTGCTTTATGGGAGCGAAAGCTGGGTGGACTCAGGATATCTTATTCATAAGTTACAAGTAACAGACATGAAAGTAGCAAGAATGATTGCTGGTACAAACAGGTGGGAACAATGGCAGGAGGGAACTCGGAATGAGGAGATAAAGGCTAATTTAGGAATGAACTCGATGGATGAAGCTGTACGCATAAACCGGCTTCGGTGGTGGGGTCATGTGAGGCGAATGGAGGAGGATAGGTTACCTAGGAGAATAATGGACTCTGTTATGGAGGGTAAGGGAAGTAGAGGGAGACCAAGACGACGATGGTTAGACTCTGTTTCTAACGATTTAAAGATAAGAGGTATAGAACTAAATGAGGCCACAACACTAGTTGCAAATCGAGGATTGTGGCGACGTTTAGTAAATTCTCAGAGGCTTGCAGACTGAACGCTGAAAGGCATAACAGTCTATAATGATAATGTATGTATGTATGTATGTTTGAACTGTTGCCCCAATTCTGTTTTAACTTCAGCTGTGATGTGCATATGACTCCTTAATATAAAGAACTTCACTTGCTAAAACCTGAAAAATGTTGTTAGTACACATTTATTAACACATAAATTCCTATATAGCAACTCACCTGAGTGCAATTCCTTTAAATGTTTCACTGCATCTCCTTTCATAATTGTAATACTCGAGCTGACCCTTTGCCATTCATCTTCATCCTGCAGCTATGTGTAAGAATTGTCATACTGTGAACTGTTCCAGACTTTGAAATTACCTACCACTCAGTGATTAACCCGCCATCGGTATCGTTGTTAGGTAGCCCCTAACAAAAACATTCCTTATTAAGAAAAGTTTTTTGGTTTGAATCATCGCATAACGAAGGAAAACGTGTGACTCATAAACTCATTTGAGAATACCTGGAGTTTGAAAAGTTTGAGTCTTAAACCAAAAAACTTTTCTTAATAAGGAATGTTTTTGTTAGGGGCTACCTAACAACGATACCGATGGCGGGTTAATGCCGAGATTAGCTGTTGAAAGATGTGCACTGTATAGCTGAGTGAGTGAGTGTGTGTGCAGACCAAGTTCATAATTGCGAAATATGTGTATTTATTTTATGTATGGGTTTGAAGAGTTTTATTTCATATTGGTTAATGTACATTATACTCTTTTAATTTTATTATACATGTGCGAGTACTAGTATAATGAAACTCTGATAGATTATACATTCATATATCTGTAGATAACAGTAGTAGATGGGGATAAGTTTAAGATGGGGTAAGGAGCAATAACTTTACCACTTGAAAGAAGCAAAATAAAGAAAAAGAATGATAATAAAATGGATATATTAAATATTATTATCAGGGGGGATGTAACACTAATTTGTTGTGTTTAAAGCATTGTTCGCTTGAAGGAAATAATTCATATGATTATACAGGTAAAAAATATCCATTGTGAAAATTGTCTATTTTTATTTTTGTATGTTACGCATGACAAAATTGTTTAATTTTAGCTCTTGCAATATGGAATCCTCTGTTTGTTGTAGGTGATCTTCATATTATACTTGATTTTACTATAGTTCAGCAGATGTACAGCAGCTAAATCAGACTAACTCACCACTACAGTTACAGTTCAATCAAGAGAGTATGCTACTAGTTATAAGTAAATATTATAACTAGAAACTATAAGTCAAAAGTGTTAGCTTCCTGATTTTATTGTGGCGTAAAAGGTAGAAACAGGCCAGGATGCAGGGCTCCGTTTTGTTTCAGCATTGTGCTACTTTTCAAATTATTTACAAAAGGTAACATTCATCAGAACGTAAATCTGTTTTTCCAGTAGAAAAATGTGCATTGTTTGTATTACCACTCATCAAACTATTTCATCACCAATGTCAGTTCCTGTGTCTTTATTAAGGGCATATAATGTTGATGCATAGCATCTTCACTATTCATTTCTTACAGTCATTCTAACCTCTTGGAAATTCACATGATGTTTTTGCACTGGCAGGCAGGCATAACTTTTTCCATATATTGATGGATGATACCTGTATAAGTATAGAATGAGTCCATGCATTTCCTTAGGTAAGGGATCTCTATGCAGACCTCCTCACACAACCATGTATACAGTAACGCACATTCTCCAAACATTCCATTATTTTTTTTTTTTTTTTGCTAGTTGCTTTACGTCGCAACCGACACAGATAGGTCTTACGGCGACGACGGGACGGGAAAGGCCTAGGAGTTGGAAGGAAGCGGCCGTGGCCTTAATTAAGGTACAGCCCCAGCATTTGCCTGGTGTGAAAATGGGAAACCACGGAAAACCATCTTCAGGGCTGCCGACAGTGGGGCTCGAACCCACGATCTCCCGGATGCAAGCTCACAGCCGGGCGCCTCTACGCGCACGGCCAACTCGCCCGGTCATTCCATTATTATGCTCCAACATATGGTACACTGATATAATTACAAACTAGTGTATATGTAAGTGCAGCATCTCTGTTCCTTTGTTTCTGTGGTATAGATACTTCATGTGTTTCCTTGTTGCATCCTTTTTCCAAGTAGAGGGTGAGAGCACTAGGGTGTGACATCAAGAGCCTCCTTCTGATCAAATAAACACACCAATTTTCTTAGGACACTGTTCATAAAGAAAAGCCAGAGCTGATACTCACTGGTTAAATAGTCCTTAATATCACATACTTGTGATAAATAATAAAAGTACACCTCAAATGCCTCAAATACAGATACTCATAAAGATGTTTTGAACACATTAGTGTGCGGCATTCACTATACGGCAATAAACATGGATAACAGCTGATATACAGAAAGAATGATAAAAGAAACCTCTGAAATATGCTGTTACCAAAATGTGTCGAACATCAGATTGAAAGTTCACATCACATATAAGTTTATAGTAAATAAGGTTGGTAAGAGGAGAAAAATTATGAAAAGGCCTTAAGAAGGGATTAGTACTGAGCGAGTTGGCCGTGCGGTTAGTGGCGCGCAGCTGTGAGCTTTCATTCGGGGGATGGTGGGTTTGAACCTCACTGGTGACAGCCCTGAAGATGTTTTCCGTGGGTCCAATTTTCACACCAGGCTGAACATTATTTGAGGCCATGGCAGCTTCCCTCACACTTGCAGCCCTTCCCTATCCCATCGTTGACATATGACCTATCTATGTCAGAACGACAAAGCAGATTGTAAAAAGAAAGGAAAAGATTGGTGGGATGCATGCTGAGCAACCCAGGAGTCTTACAGCTGACTTCAGGCAAGTATATGGGGTGGGGATTAGATAGGGCATCGGTACACATTATAGTGGATGTAGAATGTAATGCTTATGGAGCTTATCTCGGGATATAGTGACATGGACAGCGGTATCAAACCAGTCTCCAGACTGGGAGGGTCACTGTTAATGTAGTAGCTTTGTCAGCGATTCTCACCAATGTGCCTATGGGTTAATCCCAGCCAGAGCATTTATTATGTTTGAAATAAAAGTCATGTACCTGTGTGATTTGGATTCCATGCATGACTAGAGGTTGTGATGCTGTGATGCAAAGCTACAGGCTTGCATCCTTGCTTGATTAGTCTATGAACTTGTAGACCTAACAATGATGATGATGATCCTTGTTTCAGTAGAAAGTCAGAGGAAGCGGTTTACTACTCCAGCTGATGTAAATACTTCATTTGCTGTGTGAAATGGACCAGAAAGTCGAGATCAAGGAAGAACCGGTATGGCTTGAAGAAAAAGCAAGTAGATCATTTGTAAGTATCCTTCTGGTTTAATATATGATTGGAATTTAATTCATGTTCAACAACTCTGTGTTAACAGTATGTATTGAAAGTGAAACCTTTTAACATCCTACTCTTTTAACTAGTGAACAGTCAGGATTATTCTAGGTGATTCACAACAAGACACAAACTCTCCAACTTTTAAAAGGTACTTCTACTGCTGTTTCTTTATTTCCTCCTTCCATTGCACAACACATCTAGGTGTTATTGTGGCTGATCTCTTGCACGATGTAACATGTCGCTGTCAATGCCCATGATATTCTTGGTGAAGGCATCCTGGATGTCTTTCAGTGTTATTATTAAAATTGATGGGAGTTCTTGATATTGAAACATTTTATTCATGACATTTTTCCCAGGGATAGCTTAAACTGTCAAAATAACTCAGATGAAGAACCTTCATCGTACCTACAGGGCTTGGTTTGATTCCTAGCAAGTTGAATTATTTTTTTATCTGAAACTGAGGGTTGGTTCAAGGACAGTTTATTACCAAGGGCAGAATTCCTGGCCTCCTCTCAATCCCAAGCTGTCATTCGTATTGATTTATATCACTAGAGCACGATGTTTAAACCTTATTCCCAATGTCCTCATTTACATTTGCTTTTTGGTTCAGCTGAGCAGGAAATATTGTTAAATGTGGCTCGGTATGAGGTATACCATGGACTGGCAATTCTGTGACAGGTACACAGGCACCATTTATCAGAATGGAGTGTAAAATTTGTAATGAGTATCTATTTTTTTAATAATTCATTTCATTTTGTCAGCAGATTTCAACACCATGGAAGAGTATTGCATGTTCCATTATAGCTGAATGTAACATAATTTAAAGTGATACTGTTCTTCAAAATCCATGACAGTTTCATTTACTCAGCCCCTACTGGTAATCTGTTTTCCCTCTGTACAGTTCTGTAGTGTTCCACCCATCACAACCGAATGTTGGCACAGGGAGGGAGACATTTGTTGCAGGCAATGGCCATTTTACAAAATAAAATAAGTCACTCAGTTTTACAGAACTCACTTAGTGAGTTCTTTCGCTATTTGCACCACATTACATTGTATCTGTAACACTTCCCATTTTAGAGCATATGGTTTGTGGTAAATCTTGTCCTGGCAAACGTCATGGTGAAATATCTTGCCTCGTATGACATAGTTCATACAATTGCTGAGTCCAATCTCTTGAGATCATTGTCAAGATTGGAAATTAGTTGTTGGGATGTAGGTGTAGAGAGCAGAAGTAGCTGCAGCACTGTGTCTTTTGGTGTTGTCTTCAGCAAGTTTTGTAACTCAATCTCATCCATAATTTTGTCAGAATGAAAGTGACTGAGGTGTTAGCATTCCCAATACAGCCAGTTACTGTATGAATACAGTGTTGTTAGGGTAAAGGGGGCTAAGAGTATGCCTACACACTATATACAAAATCACTTAAAAATTTTTAATGCTTGGGATAATAATCATGTGCATTTGACTTAATATACATTGTCTGTCAGCCTAGTGAGTATGAAAGTGTGATTAACATTGCACAAAAATCGTAAAATCACAAAAAATAATGAAATATCCATTTGCGTTCTCTTGGGGCAGAATAGTTGGGTATGAGTGCACAATGAATCCTTCTAAGAGTTCACACTTAAGAATTCATCTAAGTGCAACGATCACACACAAAAGCACTGATTCCTTCATAACCAGAGCATTCCTCATGCCACCACTGATCACAAATACAACACTTGATCCAATCCTCAGCAAAATTTTCACCACAGCCAGCGCAGTAAGTTTCTTCTTCCTCTCTCTATGTAATTCGCTTCTCATTACCCTCTTCTGTTCGTGATGTTGACTGTTGAGAACTTGCTGGTTTATAGGTGCTACTTTGCTTTGAATGTTTCAGAGTTCTTTTTGTTTTTATTGGACTCCTTTCCATTGCTGCTGTTAATTTTGTCTCGAGCTGTTCCTTGTAGGGAGAATCAGAAAGAATTTCTGACCTCAGACCTAAGGTTCTTCTTTTCTTTGTCAACTTGTCCGCTCGTTTAGGCAGGGGGTATAAAGACTGCACACTGATCCGCTCTGTGACTTCTGAAGAGTTTTAAGTGCCAGGAACTGTAGGTGGTGATATCTGAGTTTGAACAGAAATCCTATCTTGTGAGCTACATGGTGGAAAATTCGACTGTTGAGATGCTGTCTCGGGTTGTTTTGGCGTAACATTTTTTGACGAAGTCTCACTTTCTCCCAAGGTCACACACTGGAATCTCTCTCACTGTGGCTGGAAGGTAATCAATGTCTGTAGAAATATCTGGGTTGTAGGGGAAAATTCTAGTGAAAATAAAAGTGTTCTCAGCCAGAGGAATTGTTGCAACTTAACTGTAGGCTCTTCTGAAGAGACTGGTTGTGACTGTCTTGCGTATAGCTGTCCTAGGATTGGCTGCCATGTGTTTGTCTAATTCATCTGCATAAGCAGATTTTAAGAGCCTAAAGATACAATTATGTAAAGGTTGAAGCTTATGGGTGGTGTGCAGAGGAATCTAAAGCAGTGTTATATTGTTCTTCCTACAGAAATCCACTGCTTGTAGTGAGCAATGAGAACTGTGGTTTTCGAGGATCCGAAGCATCGGGTCATCATTTGATGCCTTAATATGATGTTGGAAATGTGGAAGCCAGTTAGTAGCAAAGAGATCAGCATTCTTATAGCCTGTATCTGACATCAGGTTGAGTGAAAGATGTGGTGGTTCTCTGAAGTATTCTTCATTTCTTTTCTTTCCTGGAAATATAATTGGAGGAGGAACATAAACTCCTGTAGCACTAGTACAGCACACTAATGTGACCAGTTGTCCACTTTCTGCAGATGAGACATTGCATATATTTTCCATACCTGTTGCAGTTACAAATTTCGGTGACTTGTATGGGACAGGTGAAATTGCAGACTCATCCATATTAAACACCTATCAGGAGAAAAATGTTGATGTTCTTGAGAAAACGACTTACTTGAATCCTGCTGAATCCCCGTGCTCTTGCCAAACTGTCCTGCTCAGGGTTTCGAAAACTGAGCCTTTGGCGTTTACAGAAGGCCGGGAACCTGTCTTTCCCAACAAGCTATTTTTTCAGCAACGCCATTTGCTTCAGCATAAGCATAGGAATTTGCATTAACTGCTTCCTTGTGACTCCATAGAACCTATCATCCAATTCCCTGCAATGGTCTGCTAACTCCCTCTCCATTTCTTCAGTTAGCACTTTCTTATATCTCCCCAGTGATTTAGGCACGGTTCAGAAAAACAAGAATATCATAATTAGACAAAAGAGGCTAAGAATTGAATTGAATTCTCATTCTGCTCCTTTTCATACAGTTAGTCTGATATTTGTTAATTTATTATACCCTTGGTTTTCACAGAGGCTACTAATGCACGATCAGAAACGATCATCGTGCAGTAAGTGAAGAATAGGATGCATTGAACTATTTTTATTCAGTCACTCAATCAATAAATACTGATCTGCATTTTGGGCAGTTGCCCAGGTGGCAGATTTCCTATCTGTTGTTTTCCTAGCATTTTCTTAAACGATTTCAAAGTAATTGGAAATTTATTGAACATCTCCCTTGGTAGGTTATTACAATCACTGACTCCCCTTCCTATAAATGAATATTTGCAACAGTTTGTCCTCTTGAATTCCAACTTTATCTTCATATTGTGATCTTTCCTACTTTTATGAACGCCACTCAAACTTATTTGTCTGCTAATGTCATTTCACGCCATCTCTCCACTGACAGCTGGGAACGCACTACATACAAGTAACTCCTCCGTTACTGCATCAATATTTCACTAGGAGTAGTAACGTTAGTCATTCAGACACATCCGGAACAGGCGGTTCCAGCTAACATCGACAAGATAAGTCAGTTCGTCCACTTTCATATGGCACACACTTTAACTTTACAATTATGATTGATTGGGCTCTACATTCACATTCTAAATTCCTTTTTGCTCTTATTCAGTTACAGAGATCTCATAATTCCTTCCAAGTTTGAACAATGCACCAATGGGAATGTTAATTGACAAGAATGGAACAACAAAATTTAATCAGATGAGCTCCAATGAACAATACCAACAATATGTTTCCAACATCCGTGTTTTAGCCTATTAAACATTACCGACCAACCATGCTCCTTTCTAAAGGAATATTCAAATCCAACATGATCGAATTTGATCACGGTTCTGGTTTTGCAACAATATTCTTATGATAATAACCATAACCACCTTTGAACAAAACCTTCAACCTAATGTTCATCCATAAAGTTGGAGGAGCCCCAGTTCACGCGGTGACCAATATCTAGTCAAACATTTGGAGATACTCCAATTCAGGCTGTGATCAATCTCTAGCCAATACGTACACATTTGCATGTTACTTGTAACTTGACAGCCAACCAGGCATATTATTGTTTAAACAGATATTTAAATCTTAAGGTCAAAATAGGCAATTTAACAAAAGATATAGCATATTTAAAACATTATCTAGAGCAAAAATTGGTTCCAAAGTTTCTAATGCCCTCGCAGAGAAAAGGTATAACCAATACGAATCGAATTTAGAACAAAGTCGATGAGATTTGGATAGGAAATGAAATTAAAGCAGCATACAAAAAGAAAGCCCTCCTAAATTTGCAATTATATAAGGTTCATTTGTTTTTGGCCCCAAAGTTGTCTCAGTTGGAATGGAATTCATTCCAACTACATGTATACTATAAATTGAATATTACATTAGAAAGGAAGCAAGCAACACTTGATAAAAAAACTCTCCCAATTAGTACAGTCTAAGATACGATCTCCGACACATAGCAAGGTTTCACAAAGAACAGTATCCCCACATGATAACATATCAACAGTAGTCAATTTAATGAATGTGCAGTTTTCTAAGGAAGAGATTGGGATATTAAATAAGGGCCTAAAGTATAATTGGCCTAACCAAAATAAAACAACAGGTATCATCAATACAGTCGCAGAAGTAGAAACCAGTCTTTCGAAATTCCCCATAGAAATTCAAAACGATGTTAGATTCAAAGTAAAAAAGAAATTACCTAAACTGGCTGAAGAAATAAATGTTAATTTTGATTTCAATCATAAAAAACGGATTCAGAAATTAAAAACAAAAATAAGCGACAATAACATTATTGTTACAAAGGCAGACGAAGGAGGTTCCATGGTCCTCTTAGACAAACACTTTTACACTCAAAAGAACAGAACAATTTTTTAATGATACATGTTATTCGATAGTTAACAAAGATCCCACTATAAGAATTCAGTGAAATTTAAAAACTGTAATAAAAAATTCTAACTTTCTTTTCAACGAACAAGAGCAACAAAAACTTTTCAACATGAACCCCAGTATTCCTACTGCCAGAGCTTTGCCAAAGATTCATAAGGAGGACACCCCTATGTGTCCGATTATAAATTGTAGGAATAGCCCTACCTATAAAATGTCGAAATTCATTTAGAGGTTTCTAAGAAAACATTGTTTCCTACAATAAGTCCCCCTTAAGAAATTCAATTAATTTCTGCAAAATATTGAAGAAGTTTGAACTGCAACCCAACCATATTTTATGTTCTTTCGATGTCACAAACACGTTTCCGAGCATTCCCACTAAGGAAACCATTAAAGTTATCCATGACAATATCAATAAACACAGCGGCCTTAGTAAAATGGAAATTGAAGAATTCATGGAGATACTAAATTTTGTTCTAAACAATGAGTACTTCTCCTTTAATGGTAAATATTATCAACAGAAAGGGCTCTATGGGAGACCCTCTTTCTGGCATTCGAGCAGATATTTACATGGACTCTATAGAACATACTAAAATTGTTTCACAAGTAAAGTGCATTTGTTTGAGGCTAAGATTTGTTGACGATACTTTCGTGATTCTCAATAAGGACATTACTAACAGTGCCGATATTTTAGTCTCACTAAATGAAATAGATCCTAACATCAAATTTACCAAAAAAGATGAGGTCAATAATTCTTTAAATGTTTTAGAAATTAACGGTCACACGCTTGGATAACAGCTTTGAATTTCAAAGTTTCAGGAAACCTACTCATTCACCCATAACTATTAATGATCCATCCTTGCATCCTCTAAGTCCCAAAAACTAGCAGCCTATCATAGTCTAGTATATAGGGCACTAAAAATTCCTCTTTCGCCAAAAAGTTTCGAAATAGAGCTGAATTACCTAAGGCAATTAGCTCAGTTCAAAGGCTTTAAAATAAATGTAATCAATCAGTTAATTAATAAGATCAAAACTAGGCCTTCTTCCTACCTAGTCCCAGAGAAAACAAAGAAAAACAGCTATGCCACATTTACGTATAATAGCCCGGCTATCCATCAGATCACTGTTTTAAAAAACACAACATCAACATAGCCTTCAGGACAGTTAATAATAACCAGAACATATTGCTCAACCACAATAGAGTTAATAATAATAATAATAATAATAATAATAATAATAATAATAATAATAATAATAATAATAATAATAATACTAATGATAATAATAATAATATTATTTACTCAGGGTCTGATGTTTATAGGTTAAAATGTGCACAATGTGAGTTTACATATTTTCAACAAAGAGGGAGGAGCTTGCAGACAAGTTGTTTGGAACATTCCAATGCTTCCAAACATAAGTATTCGGCCATGAGCCAGCATATGAGTGAAACAGGCCATAAATTCACCTCAATTGAGAAAGATTTGATGATCGTTAGAAGCCTGGGTAAAGGGAAGTTATTGAACGAGACGGAAAACTTGTACATTAATTTGGAACAAACTTGTAATAAAAATTATAATCTTAATGACGTTATTGACAAGAAAAATCTGTTATATGAGGCAACTCCAAGGTTAATCCAGGCAGTAAATCAGAATAAATTCCCCGGTTTGTTTAAATCACTGCACGCACGTGCTCCAATTGCCACGCCTAATGCTGGGCCTGCCCAATCCAATTTGAGTAACGCCCCTCAAGCAACAACACAGACGCACAAATTGAAACTCACTCCCCTCCTCCTCTATGCTCCACCCCTCATTTACCGCATCAATATTTCACTAGAAGTAGTAAGGTTAGTCTTTCAGACGCAACCGTAACAGGCGGTTCCAGCTAACATCGACAAGATAAGTAAGTTCGTCCACTTTCATACGGCAAACACTTTAACTTTACAGTTATGATTGATTGGGCTCTACATTCACATTCTAAATTCCTTTTTGCTCTTATTCAGTTACAGAGATCTCATAATTCCTCCCAAGGTTGAAAAATGCACCAATGGGAATGTTAATTGACAAGAATGGAACAAAATTCAAAATTTAATCAGATGAGCTCCAATGAACAATACCAACAATGTGTTTCCAACATCCGTGTTTTAGCCTATTAAACATTACCGACCAACCATGCTCCTTTCTAAAGGAATATTCAAATCCAACATGATCGAATTTGATCACGGTTCCGGTTTTGCAACAATATTCTTATGATAATAACCATAACCACCTTTGAACAAAACTTCAACCTAATGTTCATCCATAAAGTTTGAAAAACCCCAATTCACGCGGTGACCAATATCCAGTCAACAGTTGGAAATACTCCAGTTCACGCTGTGATCAGTCTCTAGCCAATACGTACATATTTGCATAAACTTTCATCCAGACCTCGCAAACGTTTTCTATTCATTGTAAATTATAATATTTTATTGCTTCCTGATTCACAAATTCTGTCATTTAGTTAGTGTACATATTCACGCTGTGATCAATCTCTAGCCAATACATACACATTTGCAAAAAACTTTCATCCAGATGTCTCAAATATCTTCTTGTCATTATAAAATAATTAATTATTTATTTTAATGCTTCCTTGTTCACAGATTCTGGCATTTAGTTAATATACATATTGTAAACTATGTAAATTTGTAATAAGCATAACACCATTGTATTTAGTATTTGATATTAATTTAAGTGTAGTATTGAGTTCCAATGTCAGTAGATTTAAGACTGACCTTAAGATTAGTATTAGGCTGAAGATGCCCAAAACTAGGACGAAACATGTCCCTAACTAGTGTTTATATTTCATGTAGAATTTAATCATTACAAAATATAATTGTATTGAATAGGTGGACACAGTAATTTTATTCAAGAAATAATTTACATACTGCTTAGTCAAGCAGCTCGTCTTCTTTCTCCCAATTCTTCCAAGTCCAAACTTTGCAACATTTTTGTATTGCTACTCTTTTGTTGGAAATCACCCAGAACAAAATCAAGCTGCTTTTCTTTGGATTTTTTCCAGTTCATGAATCAGGTAATCCTGGTGAGGGTCCCATACACTGGAACCATACTCTAGTTGGGGTCTTACCAGAGATTTATATGCCCTCTCCTTTACATCTTTACTACAACCCCTAAACACCCTGTTAACCATGTGCAGCGATCTGTACCCTTTATTTACAATCCCAGTTGTGTGATTACCCCAATGAAGATCTTTCTTTATATTAACACCTAGATACTTACAATGATCCCCAAAAGGAGCTTTCACCCCCATCGATGCAGTAATTAAAACTGAGAGGACTTTTCCTATTTGTAAAACACACAACCTGGCTTTCAACCCCGTTTATCAACATACCATTGCCTGCTGTCCATCTCACAACATTATCGAGGTCACGTTGCAGTTGCTCACAATCTTGTAACTTATTTATTACTCTATACAGAATAACATCATTCACAAAAAGCCTTACCTCTGATTCCACTTGTTTACTCATATCGTTTTTATATTTAAGAAAAGATAAAGGTCCAATAATACTGCCTTGAGGAATTCCCCTCTTAATTATTTCAGGGTCAGATAAAGCTTTGCCTACTCTAATTCTCTGAGATCTATTTTCTAGAAGTATAGCAGTCCATTCAGTCACTCTTTTGTCTAGTCCAATTGCAATGAATTTTGACAGTAATCTCCCATGATCCACCCTAACAAATGCTTTAAACAGGTCAATCATGGTACAGTCCATTTGACCTCCAGAATCCAAGATATCTGCTATATCTTGCTGAAATCCTACAAGTTGAGCTTCAGTGAAATAACCTTTCGTAAAACTGAACTGCCTCCTATTGAACCAGTTATTAATTTTGCAAACATGTCTAATATAATCAGAAAGAATGCCTTCCCAAAGCTTAGGCCTACATACAATGTTTGTCAAAGTTACTGGCCTGTAATTTTCAGCTTAATGTCTATCTCCCCTTCCTTTATACACAGGGGCTACTATAGCAACTCTCCATTCATCTGGCATAGCTCCTTCAACCAAACAATAATCAAATAAGTATTTCAGATATGGTACTATATCGCAACCCATTGTCTTTGTTATATCCCCAGAAATCTTATTGATTCCAGCCGCTTTTCTAATTTTCAACTTTTGTATCGTATTGTAAATGTCATTTTTAGCTTGCGGTACTTATCTTAATAATAATAATAATAATAATAATAATAATAATTGCATGAGCCTACACCTGCACCTTCGAAACTGACACCAAATAGCTGACCTGCATGTGAAGGTCACAGTTCTCGCCCACCAAATTCTTAAATTCCTGGCAGAGTAGTGACATCCAATGATGTTAACAACTACGCCCAGTACTCATAAATGATTAAGCTTATACATACACATTTCAGACGTTTAGTTAGAGTTGTTTCATTAACACCTATGTCTCTGGCCACCTCTTGCTGCAAACTCCCGTTTTCGATTCTTGGCTTTGCATTCTCTAGATTTTGTTCTGTGAACACCAGTTTGCGATTCAACGTTTTTTAATACTTCCCCATGGTGATGATTCTGAAATATAGCATCATAATATAATAAAACCTGAAGAAAGTGAGCGTCAAAGAGTACGCACGACGAGCGTGTAAGCATTCGCGCGCACTCTTCACCGTATGACAACAGTTTTAAATACTCATCACTAGATCACACCACTTGACGGACAAGCAGACAACATGCGTATGATCAGCGAGGCAGTAGAAAGCGCTGCTACATAATGGACTGAAGTTACTCCTGGTATGTGTTAACTAAGGAAACAAGAAGGAAGTTAATTAGAATATACTAATATGATATTTACCTGTAGAAATCAAACCCCTCGAGGTAAAACCACAATCTTTTGGGATACTGTCACAATTGTTAAGAACTGCACTGCAAGGCTGCCAAAACACAACTGCAGTGTTCCCAACTACACGAAAACTACCAGGCGTACTCTTAGACTCTCTGATCTCTTAGCCCCCTTTGCCCTACATGCCAGTCTGCCAGATCTACTGAAATCTATACACAAACCTACCTGTGATTCTGTATTTTTATTACATTGGGAACATCTTAAACCTTTGCTGCATGAATTATTTTTCATCTTCGTTTGGTGAAGAAAATCTCAATAGATGAGCACTCATCAAGATGTATCTTCGTGTAAGTATTTAATTCCAGAGGTGATCAAAATATGTATTTGACTTGTATTGGTATTATTTGTAATCTCCCTCCTTGGCGTCCTTTTTCACTATATCTCAAGACTTTGCGACGCATGCGCGTGTTGTTTAAATTTTTCCGTTTTAGGATCTTCTGGATTTCTGTTTTTGAAAGTTGGCAGGTATGCACGAATTAGACCCATTCCTCCGAGGAGGGCAGCTATTAGTGCTGACCATTATGCTGCTATTATGGCATGATACAATACTTGTTGGTTAATTTCTCTTTTAGAAATTTTAATATTGATGGTAAAGTACTGAATTTATTGTGGAAGATTGAAATTTATTTTGTCAGCTGTTGAGATACGGGCTAATCTGTCATGTGTACTATGTAGATGTGGACACTAAGGAGGTGCTCCATTTGGTTAACATGCTTCCTTACACATGCTTTAGACCCTCTTATCAGTGAATCATGAACTCTTGAGGTCATAGTCGGCTGCACTCAGATTTAGTTGTGTGAATTGTTAATACCCCTGTAACATGCATACGTGGATAGGTTGGGCTTACACTCATATATGTATTGTTCCCGTAGCCAGAAATTGAAAGAATTCAGGGCAGGTGAATAGGGAGACTCTATAACTGGTACCTCCTCAACTAAGCATTCACCCGTGAAATGTTTTGGTTAGATGCTGTTACATAAGGTACAGAAATAGAAGTACACTATGTGATCAAAAGTATCCGGACACCTGGCTGAATATGACGTACAAGTTCCTGGCACCCTCCATCGGTAATGCTGGAATTCAGTATGGTGTTCGCCAACCTTAGTCTTGATGACAGCTTCCACTCTCGCAGGCATACGTTCAATAAGGTGCTGGTAGGTCGCTTGGAAAATTGCAGTCCATTCTTCATGGAGTGCTGCACTCAAGAGGGGTAGTGATGTCATTTGGTGAGGCCTAGCACGAAGTTGGCATTCCAAAACATCCCAAAGGTGTCCTATAGGATTCAGGTCAGGACTCTGTGCAGGGCAGTACAGGGTTGTTATTGTCATGTAACCACTCCGCCACAGGCCGTGCATTATGAACAGGTGCTCGATCAGTTAAAAGATGCAGTCGCCATTCCCCGAAGTGCTCTTCAAGAGTGGAAAGCAAGAAGGTGCTTATAACATCATTATAGGCCTGTGCTGTGATAGTGACATGAAAAACAACAAAGGGTGCAAGCCCCCTCCATGAAAAGCACGACCACACCATAATGCCACTGCCTACGAATTTTATTGTTGGCACTACACACGCTGGAAGATAACTTTCACTGGGCATTCGCCATATCCACACCCAGCCATCAGATCGCCACATTATGTACCATGATTTGTCACTCCACCCAACATTTTTCCACGGTCCAGTTGTACAGTGTTTACGCTCCTTACACCAAGCGAGGTGTCGTTTGGCATTGACCCACTTGATTTATGGCTTACGGGCAGCCGCTCAACCATGAAATCCAAATTTTCTCACCTCCTGCCGAACTGTCATCGTACTTGGATTCGATCGTGATGCAGTTTCGAATTCCTGTATGATGGTCTGGATAGATGCCTGGCTATTACATGAATGACCCTCTTCAAATGTTGGCAGTCTCTGTCAGTCAACAAACAAGGTCGACCTGTACGCTTTCATGCTGCATGCGTCCCTTCATGTTTCTACGTGACTCTCATATCAGAAACAGTCGACCTGGGGATGTTTAGGAGTGTGGAAATCTCGCGTACAGACTTCTGACAAAAGTGACACCCAATCACCTGACCACGTTTGAAGTCCTTGAGTTCCGCGGAGCGCCCCATTCTGCTCTCTCATGATTTTTAATGACTACTGTTTTTGGGGGTGTATGGATACTTTTAATCACATAATGTATTACCCTTTCATGCGTGATATGCAACTGTTGTCTCTCTGCAAGGGTAAAGTTCCCCAGTAAGCTGTTAATTTATTGTAGGTATGAGAATTGATGATACCCAGCACCAGTTAATATTTGTAGTAAAACATATGATCTTACTAGTATGTCACCCATGTTTCCTGCCTGCAAATTGATACTGAAGCAAACCTAATGCCATATCTCCACGATTGCTCGAGAATTTACATCTTCCTGCACGGAAGAGTGCTGGTAAATTAATATGCCCTTTCTTGTGAATCCTGTGACTTCTGTAAATAAAATGCTGTCTGTGAACTGTGGATCTACAGTGTCCTAGGTAGAAGCCAGTGGCAGACTGTAATCTTGACATAGTAGTCTTGTTGCCATAGAACTTGCACATGTTGGATAAGAAAAGGACAAAGTAACTGTTAGTGCAGAACTGACCACGCAGTTGTGTAGTTATCTTCAGTAGCATCAGTTCTTCACAAAATTTTTGTTGAGAAAGGTCACAACACATGCTTCTCCATCTTCAGCATGTTCACTGTGTGACTCCTACTGGATCTGTTCTCCAAGCTCCAAATGTTCCATGTCTGCAAGTCACCAGAATAGCCTGCTGAATATTACTGCAGAAGGAATGTGGAATTGTGGATGTTGTTCAGCGTGCATGACACGGTCCTGTAGCTAACCCATAGTGGAGTACTATGTCCACCATTTCCTTTAAGAAATAGTAAAACTCAATTTCGCTATTTAAATCATTCACTCTGTACAGCATCTCCAGTTTTGCTCTGATATATTTCTGCACTAGCAGCACAACCTGTAATGTACCAGTAACACAGTCAGTGCACTGCAAACACAACCATCAGAAATGAACAGTGAACTTCAACAGGAAGACAGTTTACATCACAGTATTGTACACATACTCGTCACATCTAAGATTGCCCACATCTCAACAGGTATTGGTTTTGGATATTTAATTATAGAAATAGATATTCTTGCATTGACGAATACTACCTTCTGTAGGAACATGGGACACCTTTCATATTTTTATTTTTGTTACCTCTTTAATATACTTTTCGTAATTTACTTTCCGTATTTCTTACAGCCTTCAGCAGACATAAAGGATGAACTAATCATAGAAGAACACACAGTTGATCAACTTGTAACATGTTTCAAAGAAGACGAGAAGTAAGTACAGTTTATATTTTATTCTCCTAACACTAGCTCCCTCTGTGTGCAAGTCAGGTTCAGGATCCCATGATCCCAGGTTCAAACCTGGGCCAGATAGTTGTATTGTTGGAAGGTGGATACTTTGTGCTGTACAATCTCAGCAAGTTTCCACGCCCAAATTCATGACAACTCAGCTGTTGATCCTCAAGAGTTTTGATGTACTTTGGTATCTAGTGGACCTTAGAGTGAGATGGACAAGCAGCCAGCCAGACGTCCCCCATGCCTGCTTATCATCCAGGGGATCTGGTTTCAATTTCTGGTCCTGTTGCATATTTTTACGTTGATCCAAGAACTGGTTCAAAGGCCACTCAGCTTACCTGTTTACAATTGGGGAGCTGTCTGACAGTGAGGTGGCTTTGAAGGTCATAAAAGCCAAGAATAATGGCTGAGAAGATTATCTGCACTGACCAGAAATCACCTCATAATGTGCAGGCCTTGAGGCCGAGTAGTGATCGCTTGGTGTGACTGTAGCACTTTGGGATCATGTTTTTCATGTTTGGTAATTCTGTCCAGTTTTAACAACCCACTTGACTCATGTGATATGACGTTCATGTGAACATTGGCTAAGCCTTCAACTCAAATGACGATACATTTGTGCGCTGTGTCGTTTCTTTTTTGTGATCTTCTGTGAATAGAACAGGAATTTGGCATGTTTACAGCTCACTTTATGAGAACTTGTACCATGATACATTGCCCAATTGTAGCCTCTTTTCATTCGGTGTTAGTCTTCTAGCCAGTGGCTGAGATATTGGAAATGATTTGGACAGTGATTATCATGATAATGAAGAAGAGATTTTAAGTGAAAGTGAGAGTTCGTCTGGTAAAAGTTACTGTGAAATCATATTGAAAGTCCCACATGCGAAAACAAAACATAGTGACTGGGTTGTGGTTTAGTAATACTGATAAACAGCCAATCTTTCATCACTTAACAGGCTCTCTAGGGGTGTCGGGAAAAGTAAGAGACAACTGTTTAGATAATTCTGTATCGGAAATGCCTGTATCTTTGGAGTCTATTGACCCCTTGTTTTCTCACATTGGACGGGAAAGTAATATTTTCACTACGGAACAATTATTGGACCAAGATAGGAAAAGAAAAGAGTACATGATGTCGTTGGTTTGACACTAATGAGGATGACATTAGGGCTTGCTTTGCTCTCTGCATTCTGATATCCCAGGTTCATAAACTTTGAATCCTAACCCATTGCTTGAGAGCCCTGAAGGGCCTTTGCCTACCGAGTGACCGCTGCTCAGCCAAAGGCCTGCAGATTACGAGGTATTATCTGGTCAGCATAACGAATCATCTCGTCCGTTTTTCTTTGCTTTCTTGTCCGAGGCGACTATCTCACTGTCAGATAGCTCCTCAATTCTATTCATGTAGGCTGAGTGGACCTTGAACCAGCCCTCAGATTCAGGCAAAAATCCATTACATGGCTGGGAATCGAACCTGGGGTCTCCGGGTAAGTGGTAAGCATTCTACCCCTCCACCACCGGAATGGCTTCGTAAACTTTACATCAATTTATATTAGAGCAATTATAAATATATTGGTACCCCAAAAAATGTGAAGTGTCTCTACATATCCCCAAATGTTTCAATATTTATGGCACAGAAACTTTGTTCTGATGTCATTGTTGGTGACTATAATTATTTTGAATGCTTCACTGAAAACTGCATGGAAATTCTGGTGACTCTACCATTCATGAACAAGATGGCAGCATGTGCAGAAGTGATGCTAAGTATTATGCAGAGTATTATCATATTTTTGTTCATAAAGATATCAGTGCAATACTCCAAAAGTTGTATAATCATTTCAGATAACCTTTCTATTGGAAAAACTATTAGTAAGTGTGAAATGTACTCTTAACTGTTTGATATGGTGCAGTGCTTAAAGCCTGGAGCTGGCAGCCGAAGGTCAGCCACAGCGGAGGGATGTGAGCAGTTTTATCAGACTGCCTCTAGCTGGTTAGCCACTATTGTGATTGGTGCTTGACATCGAATTGATCCCAGTCATCAGTAGTGCACAGTGGAGGGATGTGAGCCACTATTATGGTTGGTGATTAACCTATGCTATATGCCGCCCAGCTTAACTTTACAAGGACGTTACACTCTCAAATTTGAGATTCAATCTTACGCTCAACCTAACTAGACGAGATGATATATGATCGAGGGATTGAGGCTGAGATTGGTAGAAGCTTATGGCTGCACATAGGACTTGGTATATGGTGTGAGGTGTAATGCAAATGCTTTATTTACAGATAGCGTAATATTGGGAAGCATCTTCAAAGTTCTAAAAATAGAGAGCCTAGCATGAACATATGAGCAAAAAATAACTGCACCTCCAAGTTGATTAGCTTTAGATGCATTTGATGACACACAATGATTTTAATTCACCATTCATTGGTCGAGAAACAACCAAAGCCTTTAAATTTAGGAACACAAAATTGAAAATATTAGCATCAATGAGGACAATAGGTTCACCCACGAATGCTTAAAGCAAAACTTAATACCTAGTTTTGTTAATCTGAAAAGCAACCACACATCAGTATCTTGTCAACGAGCCGTCAGAACAAAATAGCATGGACAACTTGGTTAAAAGTGAAATCAAGAGCCTACATGCAAAGAAGGACCATTTAAATGAAGAAGCATTTCCCCTTCAGCTTCAACTTATGAACACATACAATTAACTGGAATGGACATGTCTCGCAACACACATTCACGAATACGTAAGAATTAGACTTGAGAAGAAACGAAAAACAATTCAAAAGAAATTAAGTAAACTTTAGAACATACATATGTGATGGTTTTAATGATTTGGTTGAGCACAAATTTTGTGAACCTGTTGTCAACATTTCGGACACATTGTTAACCCAAAATGAAACCAACCTATTAAAACTAGGTCAAAAACACAATCTTAAACCAAACCTTAATAATGCCACATTAAAACAGCTAATAACAGAGACTGAGTAAGCTATCCAAAAAGTCCCTGACAATAAAAAAGAAACTGTAAGACACTTAGTAGCAAATGAAATTGAAAACATCAAAGTCAAACCAATCAAAGCAAACAAAGAAAGTAGTACACACCAAAAAACTAATAGCTAATCTGAAAACTAAAATCAAGAATAAAAACTTTTTGTAACTAAAGTAGATAAGTGTAACGTCACAGTGGTCATAAATAAAGAAGACTGCATTTAAAAGAATTGATTTCATAGAAACAAACGACATAAAGGGAATAAAGAAGGACCCCACCAGGAATTTAAACACAAAAATAAAAGAAACCTGAAAGGACACACAGTTCATAATAAACAAAAAAGAGAAACAAAAATTAGTCCCGATGAACCCAAGGTGCCCAACTTTAAAGTCTCTCCTAAAAATCCACAAAGAGAATTACCCTGTTAGACCTATAAATAATTGTCAATGCAGCCCCACATTTCAATTATCTAAATTTTTACTTTCACCTACAAAACCACATCACATTAGAAAATAACAATTCAATATCGAATTCTTTGGAAGCTATTTCCAAAATACAATCAATAGAAATAAACGAGGAGACTTTAATGGTATCATATGATGTGACCAACATGTATTCCAATATTCCTATCAAAGAGGCTATAGACTTAATAGAAAATTTAAAGAACCAAGACAGACTAAGTTACATAGAAATTAACGAAATGATAAATTTACTAACTCTAATATTAGAAAATAATTACTTTACATTTAACAGGAAGTACTACCAGCAAAACACAGGTTTAGCAACGGGGGTCCGCTATCAGGTTTCTTAGCCAGTATTTATTTAAATAATCTTAGGAAAACCATCTTGAACACATGTATGCATGTTTAGTCCTCAGCCCGAAGGCTGGTTGGATCCTCAACAGCTCCACCGTCAGCTGTCATAGATGGCATAGGCATCACTGAAGAGGCATACTAGGGAAATGAGGAGTGAGGTAGTTTCCCGCTGCTTTCCTCACCGAGCCAGAAGTTGCTATTACATATCAGTCTGCCAAGCCCACTGAAATGCATGCACCAACCGACCCTATGAGCAATATTTTCATACCAATCATAGCAAGGGCTGGCTGCAGGAGGAATGGCATTACTAGCGTCACTCATACCTCAGTCACTTTCATTTTGTGAAAGCCAAGGATAAAGCTGAGACAGATCAATGAAAGTAACAAAATTGCTCTAGCCCATACCAGAAGACATAGTGCAATGTAAACACTACGTCCCTCCACCAAAGGCATCTTGAACACATATCAGAAAGAAATATTATTATGGGTCCGTTTTGTTGATGACATGGTAGTATTTTTAAATGGAGACCTCTTTACCCCCGAAACACTTCTGTGTTGTTTGAATTTGCTTGACAATATTAAATTCACTATGGAGAAATAAATCGATGAAAAGTTAAATTTCTTTGACCTCACATTAACAAAAACCAACAATAGGATAGATTTTGATATTTTTAGGAAACCCTCACAGTCCATCACCACCATCAATAAAAACTCCAACCACCCAGGAACTCACAAACAAGCAGCTTACAACAGCTATAATAATAGATTATTAAAACTTCCCCTGAGTAATGAAAACAAACTGAAAGAAATCAGAATAATACAACAAATTGCTAAAGCAAATGGCTACAACCCAGAAATGATAGTCAATATTATACGTAAGAAAGAAAACGGAGAAAAAAAGAAAAACCATGAGAAAAGAAAGAAAACTTTGAACATAATCAATTTGTAAGATTTACTTATTTTGGAAGTTAAGTTTTAAAAATCGCAAATATATTTAAGAAATTTTAACTTAAAACAACATTTAGAACCAGAAATAAAATATCAGAACATATATATTTAAGGCACATATTGTCAATAAAAAAGAGTATACAGGCTCACTTGTAACAACTGTAAAATGTTTTATATAGGAAGAACTGGGCGAACCTTAAATCAAAGATATCAAGAACATTTCAAGGCAATAAATTACAACAGATCTTCAGCTTTTGTGGAACACATTTAGAACAATAACCACAGCTTTTTAGGGATCGAAAAGCACATGAAATTCATTTTTAAGGGTAATTATGGATTTGAATTAAAAACGCGTGAAAACATTGAGATATTTTTGCGCAGACAAGGGATCCAGATAAAATTTTAAATGAAACTGTCACAAGAAACATTTTGAGTTGATGTAAAATCAGGTGCTTCCAATGCAACCTTGAGGTGACGTAACGGTATGTGCTTGCAGCGCCATTCCGTACTTAAAGCTGAACGTTTGTCAGTACTCGACCAACAGCCTGTCTCTACCTTTTACAACAACAATGTAAGTTTATATGTATTATTTTCATACTTTTATACTTGTTTGTTATTTTTTTATTTTACAGTTGATGTTAACAGGGGTCCGTTTTAAACTCATTTTAACCGATTTTCACGACACACTCATGTGGAATTAAATTTAAATGTTAACACTGATGATCGACCTTAGTGTCTGGAAACCAGTTATGTTTTTAAAAAGTGTGTGCTGATACGACTCTATATCTATATATATAAAAAATTGTAACGACCGTGTGTCTGTACATTGACTATTTTGGGGAAATTTCCGTACAGTTATCCGTTTCAGGTGTAATAATGACCATCTGCATAATTTTTTTTAACTTTGGTGTCTGTTTGTTTGTCTGCCCATCTATAACTTGAAAACTACTGGGTATATTTCCACCAAACTTCATATTTAGAATCCACCTGTCCTTATGTAGGTTTTGGCCCAAATATCGTTTCTAAATCCCTGAACTGAGTGGGGATTTTTACGAAACCAGAACCATGATTTTGCACTCCATCAAAGTATACACAACCGAACTTAATGGAAATCTACCTGCCTTAATGAAAATTAATTTCTAAACTTTTTTCTCATGTGCATCATTTCGATAACAAGATTTAATAAGGGAGATATCATTAACGGACCGTTTTTCGGTACAAATCCCAGCGGACTTAACGCAAGAGCGGGTGCGTGTAAAGCGTATTTCTTACAACTTGAAAACTATTGAAGATATTTGAACCAAACTTTATATTGAACCCTTGAACTTACCATTCCATCGTTGGTCGGCCACGGCTGCTACAGTAGAACAATTTAGAACTCTTAAATCTTGGGTCGTTGCGGGAATAAATTCGGTCACGATCTTAACCAAACGATGGGGTTCAGAAGAGAGCCTAACTACTTGAAATGAGGAGCAAAAATGTGCTTACTAACTTTTATTAAACTGAAAGAGCACGATAACATCGTTAATTTAATATGCATTCTTGCCACAAAAATATAAAAAATTTAATTATTGATTTTTGAAAAGTTCCAAACACAGTCACATTACATAACGTCACTTCGTTTCTTCCAATGTCGAAGAGTTGCTTCGGAGAAGCTAATATGTTAGCGGACAGCGAAACTGAAAAACTGAAAAAGGGAAGACCTGAAAACCGGGCACCTATTATTCCAAACAAGAACTGAGAGTTAATCCACACGATCCGTGGAAAATCTGACTTTCAACAAGTAGAACGCCTGATTTTCTCTTAATTAAGGTTATCCACCAGTCAAATACCCTTCACGGATACGGAACATCCGCCGAATGGACCCTTAATCGAACCAAACTGACTATCAGTTGCTTTGGATAGGTTGCGAAATATTATGGGAAAGCATGGTGTTCACTACAAGTTAATGGCATCATTCACAATTGAAATAAAATTCCACCATGTATTTGTCATTCATGACACCCTTAAGTGATAAGGTAATCCCGATGCTAAACGTGCATCACCCCAAACAGCTGTTCGGAAGGAACCAACAACAACATGATCCGGGAGGATCTTACGTTAAGTCGTTCTAAAGGAACAAAACTGCGAAATGCAGGAAACACTTACTAATCATGCATTTAGAAGAAATGCCAAACACTGAAGTTAATCAAAAAGTGAAAAGTCACTTGAAATTATTATTATTGAACCGATTTTTCAGGTTAGAAATGGGTTTATTATGCTTAATAAATTTACCAGTCCACGCTAAAATTTACTACAATTTTAAGGAATTCTTTCCCTTGGAAAACAATGCTACCAGTACAGATCTCTCTGTTTACTGTCTGTCCCAACACACTACTGGTAAAGTGATTACTTACTTACTCTAACCATGAATAAGAATGAAAATACGACAAGATGAAAATAATATAAATTACTGGCTGACGAATCGAAACCGCATTCGCAACTCAAGTCTCATTCTAAAACACTGAGTGTCAATATGCACACTATCAACGAAAACGGACGTCAAGACGAGGAAACAATAAAGTCCGTAAAAATAAATTAACATCTCGAAGTCATACAGCCTAACACGCACGAAGAAACATAGTAAAAATATTTAATCTAGATCGGGTCGATGTCCCACACTTGGACAGCCCTCGTTTGCCAACAGCAGTCCCGTTATCTCAATGGAGAGCTTCGCATAGACCCTCTACAATAAATCATATCGTACTGTAACCGCTACCTTCCTCCAGGCCACTTCACAAAAGAAACAAAAGAAAAACATCCAAACCGAGACTTGAGTGTGTACAGCTACCATCCCAGACCTATCGTCGGGCTCACTTGAAATCTGTACACCCTAAACCTAATCATTATGTACATGATGCCTTCCAAATTCTATCGTCGGGCGTGACCTAGGACGTCTCATCATCAATGACTCCAAGAATAAACACGTGACGTCCTAAATCTATCGTCGGGCGTCAAAGTGGGTCGTACTACGTCTCCCTTAACATATCAGGCGAAATGCAATTCTCAAACAACTCTGATATTTAACACTAGATTTCGTCAAACAAATACGCACGACGGAACCCACGTCTCTATTATCAAATGAATGCAAGTCGAAATACCGCAAGTGTCTACCTCTCGAAAAGTACAGTAAGTGTCTACCTCATTATAATATGTGAACCCAAAAATAAATAGACGTGACGAACGGTTCTCCACCTCGAACACAATCTCAGCCTGTGCACTGACGTGTTAGGGAAGCAAATGAAAATTCCCAACACACGTGTACCCTTTTTGTGGATGCCTTCAAAATAATAATCATCACCACCGCATTCGAAATTCTCAGATCGCCTATCATCAATTCCAACCATCTTATCCATGACCTCTCCAGTGAACAAATTAAATATAACCCAACCGTGTGTCAAAAGTGCTCTTTGATCCTGGGGATCGTTCATTCTCTTATCATCCATGCGGGCTTTACGCAACATAGATCACTGGATGTGTACTACCCAGACTGTAACATTTTACAAGAGTCGTTTTCACTTGGAATCTTTCTATAAATTTCACAATGCTTCACATCATAGTCATCTCAAATTCGGATTGATTGCGGAAAACAATACAGCCTGCCTCACACAGCCTGTTCCTAAATACTTCCTCTACAAAAATACAGCTTGTCTCAACACTCTTTCTCCTCGCTTTCCAGCGGTATTACTTCCATCTGTCTCGTCTCCACATACATATCAATTCATCGCTCTCAATTCCTTTTCCTTCAAGATCCTTTTTCATACATCGATCCCCTGGTGAAAACGACAACCATTATTAAACACATCTCTTACTTTACTATTATTAAGACTTTCGGACCTCAAGAATCCCAGAGCACACATCGACCTTTCGCAATTCAAGTATACACGATGTCTCAAAATTTCCTTCCCATTAATGACTGTGACTCTAACAAATTTTATTGACATTATCTAAATATGCCTACGATCCTTGTAAAAATAACTGGTTAAATGTAATTTAACAGAGAAGAATTTCCTTATCCCGCGGTAAACATTATCATTATTATTATTATTATTATTATTATTATTATTATTATTATTATTATTATTATTATTGACCAACATTTCTGAATGCAACTGACACCTGAAATTACGATATTCGCCACGACAAATTTACACTTATAACGTTCACAAATCCGCACTTTGAATGATATCTCATCTCAACACAAAATTTTAAGCGTCGCATTTTACCGTTCTTGACATGAACTTTACACACTGAAATTTTCACACGCTGACCAAAATTTACAACGCCTTTCGCCTGATAATTACGAATATCACCCGACAATCATCTGGAAATTTTGTTTAGGACAGACAGTAACTAACTAACTAACTACAACATAATATAAAATAGACAGACCTGCACATTGGTGACATTCTCAGCATTCTGATTACATCATCACCAGCAACCTCGTACTTAGCCACTCATTTTCACAGATAACATTTTCATTTTCAAAAACTCACTCATCCAAACACTACCCTTCACACACACGAGATTAAATTTACCATATAAATAATGCACTTTCTCTGTAACTTGCACCACGAACTTCCCTCGTTCTGCAGTCGACTATAACTGTCTGATGCGTTTCCCAGAGTGGTTTCTCTCCCCGTTGTTTCAATAAGAACAGGTGTTCGGCCGATAAGGGAGTAGAACTATTTTGAATCGCTTCCCCCAGACCCTCTTCACTTACAAGAGTACAGGAAATGATAAAAATAAAATCTGCTGTGTAATTTTCAACCAGCCTACACCTTCCCAGTTCGTCTGCAAACGTTCACAGCTTCTCCAATCACTTTTCTTCTTAACTAAATATATGGACCTTAGCCACGAACATGTATTGAATTATTGTCGGTCAATCTGGCGCGAATTTCTAATGACGACGGGCACAAGCTCCCGCGGCTTCAAGTTCCAGATCGACACTGAAAAATCTACGGTGGGGGGTTTCTTTTATAATTTCCGGAAGGACGCTATCCCCTCTATGAGGCTTGGTTGTGAAATCTGCCAAATTTGCTTCTAATAGACCAATTTTGATAAGACTTGTCCCAGAACTCCGGACAGACTTGCACTTATGTTCGATGTTAATTTTATAATTTTTCTACACTCACAACAGGAGAAATAAATTGTTTCTGCCCGTGCGTTTCGCGCGTTTTCTTCCTTCCATAACCTTGGCACGTGTAGCTAGTTCGCTGGTCTCACGCTACCATGTACTTGGGCTTAACTACATTTAAGTTTTTCCCTGGTGTCTCTACCTTCACAGAGGGTGTATGAATAATTTTGCTTATTTATTTCATTATTTACTACATTATCAAAATCCCTCGTTGTGCAGAATTCCATGAATTTAAAGAATTGTCGGGCACTCGAGCTCCACCGAGGTGTCCCGGCAATCCACGAGCTCGCCGTAAGGAAGAACTTCCCACGCAACATCGGGCTCTTGGGAGCGCAAAATGGCTGCCCTCAAACATACAGTAGTTTCTGAATACCAAATAAATATTTGAGAAAAATAAAAAATTTTCTCACCGTAGAATTATGGGTTCATAATCCACCTACAACGACGAAATGTTTACCCAGAAAGGGGAAATATTTAAACAGATATATTCCTTCAAAATTCTAAATTGTACATGGGAATTTTGATACAAATGAACCATGATTCTACGTAAAATTTCCCAGCCGATCTCACTCTTGACGTAGGGCTCTGTTACTTTCACGTATTTCCCTGTTTTCTTCTTCCAACAATAGGATTGCGTTACAGATGTCATCAACAAAGTCTTCTCTTAAGAATGAACATTGTAAACATTCAGCGTCTTCCTCTTCTTTACTCCCACTGCTTGCCTGTCCTTGGAGTGGTGCCTCGACCTGTCTTTCTCTCGACGTGACGATCATATTTACGGGTTGTACTTCTCATAATCCACCTACAACGACGAAATGTTTACCCAGAAAGGGGAAATATTTAAACAGATATATTCCTTCAAAATTCTAAATTGTACATGGGAATTTTGATACAAATGAACCATGATTCTACGTAAAATTTCCCAGCCGATCTCACTCTTGACGTAGGGCTCTGTTACTTTCACGTATTTCCCTGTTTTCTTCTTCCAACAATAGGATTGCGTTACAGATGTCATCAACAAAGTCTTCTCTTAAGAATGAACATTGTAAACATTCAGCGTCTTCCTCTTCTTTACTCCCACTGCTTGCCTGTCCTTGGAGTGGTGCCTCGACCTGTCTTTCTCTCGACGTGACGATCATATTTACGGGTTGTACTTCTTCTTCTTCTTCTTCGGTGACCATTTCCCCAGCTGGTAAGGCTGCGTCATCCTGTAGTGGAATTCTTTCTTCGGCTCTATGATAAACCTTTAAGTTGGCGGCATTGAATATAGCTTCGCTGCTGCCATCCAGACTCTGAATTCTGTAGGAATTGTTCCTGAAACTTTTGACCACCTTGAAAGGCCCAACATATAAGGGAGCAAATTTAGCATAGATGTTTTCCTGCGGTTTTGACATCATGGGTCTCCTAACAAGCACCAATTCGCCTTCCTCTAAGGGACGGTGGAATCTCCGGTTCCTCACCCTGCGCAACCGGCGGTCTGCCTGCCGACGTAGATGTTCTGCCGTACTTTGAATGCATAATTCCTGTGACGGGCGGGGATCGATGGGACACTGGATGACACCATGCCAGGATCTCACAGGATACCTATTGAAGTGCACGATAGAGGGAATCCTCCCAATAGATTCGTGTATGGTGTTATTTACACAAGTTACTATCAGGGGTAGCACATCAACCCACTTGAAATGCTCTTGGGCGCAATAAATTCTACAGAATTTTGCAATTACTTGCATTACCCTTTCGCTAGGATTTCCCTCAGGATGTCTCACGCTGCTCAGGATGTGGTGAATTTCCATATTCTGAAGGGCAGTTTTGAACTGTGCAGAGGTGAACTGGGGACCATGATCTGTCAGGAGGAATTTCGGTGTGCCCATTTCCGGAATGATATTTCGGGAAATACACCTCAAGACTAGCTTGGTGTTAGCTTTTTGCATGGGAAACAGAGTCGTATACTTGGAGAAAACATCGATGGTTACCAGCACGAACTTGTTCCCACGCTTTCCTTTCACGAGCGGCCCATAGATATCCATCGCGAACAGCTCTTTAGGTTGCGAAGGTAAGAGAGGAATAGGCGCCTGCCTGATCAGATAAGGGTTTGCCTTAACCCGTTGACATGTATCGCATGTGATGATGATGTCTCTGCCATTTTCCCTCAGATTTACCCAGGTGAACGTTTCTTGGATGGTTGATACAACCTTATCAATCCCTCCATGACCAATAACCCTGTGTACGTGCCAGATTAATCCCTTTCGAAGCTGCGGTGGTACCAAAATTCGGGATTTCACGTGATCGCTGTCCACGAATTTTACCAACATGTTATTCACGTACAAGTAGTTATTTGACAATTTCTGGATGGCAAAGTACCGTGGATCGTCAGCCGGAAGTGTCCCTCGGAGGAAAGAAATCATTTTTCCGCAGAAAGGATCTCTCAATTGCAAGTCTCCCAGTTGTCTCAACTCTGATAGGAAATCGTGGTCTTCCTGGACTAAGTCCAAATGATTCACGGCGTGTTCTTCCTCATTAGGGTTTCGGCTTAACAGGTCAGCCAAGATGTTCGATTTTCCGGAGCAGTGCTCAATTTCGAAGTCAAATTGTTGTATGAACAGGGCCCACCTAGCCACTCGTTCACTAGCGACAGCTGTTTTCATTATAAAGGTCAGCGCCTTGTGGTCGGTTTTAATGATTATGTGAAACCCATAAATCATTTTCCTCCAATGTTGCAATGCCTGAACAATAGCCAACATTTCCAATTCGGTCACGCTGTATTTGACTTCGTGTGATCTCAACTTTCGGCTATAGAAGGATAAGTAATTCCTATTATGAGGCTGGTCCAAACATTCCTGATATAGGAGTGCCCCGATTCCTACGGTCGATGCATCAGTCTGTACGATAAAGGGTTTCTCGAAATCTGGATACCCTAGCTTAACGCTGTTTAGCAAGAGCTCTTTGGTCTTCCTGAAGGCCTCTTCGTGCTCGGGACTCCATTTCCACCTGTTATTCTTGTGAAGCAAGCTCTGCAGTGGGGCTACAACCTCCGTGTAATTCATGCAATGGTCCGAAAAAAAGTTGCACATTCCAAGGAATTGCCTGACATTCTTAATTTTGAGCGGTCTTGGGAACTTGTCTATGGCTTGGAGCTTCACCGGGTTCGGGCGAACTCCTTCACCATCAATGACATGGCCGAGAAACAGGACCTCCTTTTGACAAAAATGTGACTTCTTCAAGTTGATTTTGAAACCTGATGCCCTTAAATTCTCCAGTAGTTTCCTCAAATCCCTGATATTTTCCTCAAAACTGGATGAAGCTAGCAAGATGTCATCGACATACCGAGTTGTAGCGGCTTTAACTTCATCAGTTAGACATCGATCTAGGGCGCGTATGAGAGCTGCACCGGCATTTTTCAACCCGAATGGAAGACGATTGAAGACATACGTCTGTTGGTCAAAAAGGAAGCCAGTAAACAATTTAGACTTGAGTTCCAAACCGATGTGATGATACGAGGATGTCAAATCTACGCTAATAAAACGTGATTTTCCTCTGAAACGTTTGATAACCTCTTTAATAGGAGGGGCATGGTCATGCTCGGGGACTAGGCGTTCGTTGAGGGCACGAGCGTCCAAACACACGCGCAGAGACCCGTCCGGTTTTTGAACCCCGACCAACGGATTCAAATATGGAGTGGGCTGCTTGGAAATTAGCCCGTTCTCCTCCATTTCCTTAATAATTTTTGCAGCTTGAGCATAATACTTATCCGGTATAGGGTACGGTCTCCTCTTAAACGGTGTCCAATCCGTAACAGCTAGTGCATATGTGAAATTAGGAATTAGACCCGGTTTGGAATCGAACACAGATATATATTCCATTAAGAGAGCTCTAAGTTTCTCCTTCTCTTCTACAGTACCAGGGCATTCCGCGACCTTCAACCCAATTAAGGCCTCGTAATCAGTGTCAACCTCAGCTTCCAAGACGTCATGTAACTCTTCATGATGAATCCCTTCGTCATCTACACTGTCAATTTCACCAGCGACTCCCTCTAATGAATTTACGCAGTCTACACATTGGGCCTCCTCTTCGCCATATTCTAATGTTCTATCTTCTCCCAATTCCTCGTTTAGTGTAATGACTTCTGCTCCTTCTTCTTTCCTGAACTTTATCTGGTTCCTGCTCAAATCAATGACTGCGTTGGTCTCACGGATAAAATCAGCCCCTAAAATCACATTGTAGTGCATTTTAGACATGACTACAAATGCATGAGCGAAAGTTGAATTTCCAATTTGTACGTCCAAATAAGTTTGTACCTTACAAACAGCAATTTTGTCAGGAATGACCCCTCGAATTTTTACATTTGACACCGGAATAATTGGCAGTTTATTTCGTTGTCTCAAATCGTCGAAAAGAGCTTGGGAGATGATGCTGATACTGGCCCCGGTATCTACCAAACTTTTGACATGAAAATTACAGATGCGGACATTTATTAAAGGCAGTTTCTTTACTTGATTGCTCTCCTGTTTTAAATGGTCTTCCACCAAGTCATCAGAGGTAATGATCCACGAATCTATCTGTGCGACCACCCACTCATCTGACGTCTCTCCTTCAGAATCTGGGATGAGAGACTCTGAAAAATCTCCTACTGGGAATTTGAAGTTTTTTTTTTCTATCAAGAGTCGACATTGACTCTTGCTCGAAATTCGGCGCAAACGGGTTCAGACCGGAGTTTCGTTGGTCTTGCCTATGTGCCTTCTGGAATTCCAAACTCTCAGCCCCGAAACAATCGGTGTTGACGTCCTGGCGCTGTATAGCCCCCTGCCATTTTTTCCTTTCGTGGTCCTTCCTTAACCCGTCGGTGTACTGAACACGTTCACGGTACCGTTCATCCTCATCACGGCGGAAGTTCTGGGTTCGATTATTTCCCCAGTCCCTGCGGTTATTAAGTCCATTCCTGAAATTCCTCTGGTTTTCTCTGTCCCCATCGTATCGCCTCCAGTAAGGGTTCCTCCTTTGTGGATAATTCCAATTACCCCTACGCCTTTTCCAATCCTCATTTCGTGGATGCGAGGGTTCCCAGTTATTGCGAAACTCACGCCTCCGCTCAGTCGGCTGTGGTTTCCCCTGCTCAGATGCCTCTGGACTTCCCTCTGGAACCTGGCTAACAGTGTTTACATGTTGCTCGTGCGATCGTCCCCCTCTGGGTGCTATTTGATTATGGGTATGATCCAATTGCCTAAGGATCATTTCTGCCTGCATGGGGGTCTCTACCTTTGATGCAATGAGCATCCTTTGTACTTCGGGAGGTAACTGCTTCTGGATGGCCTGTACCAACTCTTGCTCCGAGGGCGGCGCCTCAAGTTCTCTGAACTTTACCATTTGTGCAATAAAGTATTCACTGAACTTTGTAGGGCCTATTGCAGTATACCGACGTGAGTATAGCTCTAATCTAAGACTCTGCTGAATTTCCGTACTCCAAAATTTATTGAGAAACGCCCTCTGGAATTCATCAAAGGTATCAAAGTGGTATCGGAAGCCTTTAAACCATAAAAGTGGTGCCCCCTCTAAATATCTTTCAGCTACCCTCAACTGACGTTCCTCAGGAATCTTGGCGTCCCGGATGTACTCCCTGAGATCCTTAAGAAACCCCTTCGGCGTGGTATGTGGACCTCCATTAAATTTCTTAGGCTGGTCCTCATGTAACTTGATCATGTTAATAACGTTTGTGACCCCTGAGCCTTGAGATCGACTGGTATCTACATTTGAGCTCTGACCGTTATTATCCACATGACTGATATTTGGCAATTGACCACTGAGGTCAGAGTTAACAGCTGTCGAGGTTTGACTTAATACTTTGTCCACCTTGGACTGCATATCTACCACGCTGCTAATCCAACTGCTCACTTCGCTCTTAATGAACCCAACTTTCTTGTCTGTCTCTTCCTGGGCTGACGTGATTTCCCTTAAATCCTGTTCTATACTAATTTGCCTGTCATTGAATTCCCTGGTATGTTCATTTTTCATTTCAACTAACTCCTCTTGAATTTCTTTAATTAAAATTTCGGAGTCCTCATTAGCCGCTCGGAGTTTACTAATTGCTTCCTCATTAACTTGCAACAATTTCTTCTCCATGGTTTCGGTTTTTGACAATACCTGACTCTCCAATTCCAAACTAATTTTATCTACCTTGTTGTTCAGTGACTGAATGTCCGCAGATAATATTTGACGTTGTTCCTCTATTATGGTTAGCGTTTTCCCCTTTTCCTTATCACTGGAGATCCGCATCTCTACGACCTGTTGTGTAATGTCGTCCTTAAATTCAACCTGGCTGTCGATCAGCTGCTTATGCGCCGCCTGGCTTTCCAGTAAATGCTTGTCAAGTTCCTTTCTCATCTCATCCTGACTATCGCATAACCTACTGTACATGTCGTGGCTTTCGTCAAAACGCTTGTCCATATCGGTTTTTAAACTGTCATGGATTTTGGAAAACTGTTTGTCGAAATCGTTCTTTAAACTGACCTGCACTTCCGCAAATTGTTTGTCAATTTCATTCCTAATTTCCACTCGGCTGTCATCAAAACGCTGGTTGAGTTTACCTATCTCACCCCTAACTTCCTCTTTAAGTTCGGTGCACATAGTGTATGTCTCATGAACTACGTTCTTCAATCCAGCCTTCAACTCATCACTAGACTCTTTACACCTAGCCTGGGTATCCTCAATACTACCCTTTAACTCGTCACTAGTGTCTTTCAAACTAGACTGTAACTCCTCACGAGTGTCTTTCAAACTAGACTGTAACTCCTCCATTTTACTATTTAAATTCTCATTCTGGACTTTCGTGTCCTCCATCTTACTATCAAAACTCTCTAACATTTGCCCTTTCGTATCCTCCATCTTACGATCCAAACTGTCTATCTTACTATCCAACTTCTCATTTGTCTTAATATTCAACATCTCATTGTGAACTTTCATGTCCTCCATCATCTGCTTTAGCAGATCCACGGTCACCTGACCTTCCATCTCACAATACCACAAAGAATACAATAATGAGTACGCTGGCTGTTGATGCAACCAGAATACTCCAAACTACTAAGGAAAGAATTCACTATCTACTGCGTTTTCACATACAAACGCTATTATAATTTAATACCGAAACTGACAACATTCCAACAGTTGTCTTATAAAGTTTTGTTTAGGTGGCTGGTATCACAAATTATTTAATAAAAAGAAAATTCTGAAGTTAATAAGTTATTCCGGATAAATATCCCAAATAGTTTCGCTTTCGTAAATTAATTAAACAAAGAACATGTTAACGCATAAACTTTGAATGTAATTCAGCATTACCACTTCCAAAATTTATATTGGCAACATGACATAAGCTTCAATACAGCTTTAAATACTGATTTCCTAAAATGCATTGTGACTGTTATTATTATTATTATTATTATTTACCAAGTAGTTACGCTCCTCATTAAACGTGTTAATATCTAGCACTCTCATTGGGCATAATGCGTTTAACTGTGGCTCAGCCATAGTTCTCACCCGCTTGTATTATTTATAATGTGGCTTAGGCCTCAACATTATTTTATATTTTTCTAACATTTATTTTCAATGGATAATTTCATTATCGTTATCGTGGCATCGTATCGTTATCGTGACTTTGGGCTCCTCATCGTTATCGTGACATTAAGCCCCACAGTTGGTGCGTCACTTCTACTGAACCCTTGAACTTACCATTCCATCGTTGGTCGGCCACGGCTGCTACAGTAGAACAATTTAGAACTCTTAAATCTTGGGTCGTTGCGGGAATAAATTCGGTCACGATCTTAACCAAACGATGGGGTTCAGAAGAGAGCCTAACTACTTGAAATGAGGAGCAAAAATGTGCTTACTAACTTTTATTAAACTGAAAGAGCACGATAACATCGTTAATTTAATATGCATTCTTGCCACAAAAATATAAAAAATTTAATTATTGATTTTTGAAAAGTTCCAAACACAGTCACATTACATAACGTCACTTCGTTTCTTCCAATGTCGAAGAGTTGCTTCGGAGAAGCTAATATGTTAGCGGACAGCGAAACTGAAAAACTGAAAAAGGGAAGACCTGAAAACCGGGCACCTATTATTCCAAACAAGAACTGAGAGTTAATCCACACGATCCGTGGAAAATCTGACTTTCAACAAGTAGAACGCCTGATTTTCTCTTAATTAAGGTTATCCACCAGTCAAATACCCTTCACGGATACGGAACATCCGCCGAATGGACCCTTAATCGAACCAAACTGACTATCAGTTGCTTTGGATAGGTTGCGAAATATTATGGGAAAGCATGGTGTTCACTACAAGTTAATGGCATCATTCACAATTGAAATAAAATTCCACCATGTATTTGTCATTCATGACACCCTTAAGTGATAAGGTAATCCCGATGCTAAACGTGCATCACCCCAAACAGCTGTTCGGAAGGAACCAACAACAACATGATCCGGGAGGATCTTACGTTAAGTCGTTCTAAAGGAACAAAACTGCGAAATGCAGGAAACACTTACTAATCATGCATTTAGAAGAAATGCCAAACACTGAAGTTAATCAAAAAGTGAAAAGTCACTTGAAATTATTATTATTGAACCGATTTTTCAGGTTAGAAATGGGTTTATTATGCTTAATAAATTTACCAGTCCACGCTAAAATTTACTACAATTTTAAGGAATTCTTTCCCTTGGAAAACGATGCTACCAGTACAGATCTCTCTATTTACTGTCTGTCCCAACACACTACTGGTAAAGTGATTACTTACTTACTCTAACCATGAATAAGAATGAAAATACGACAAGATGAAAATAATATAAATTACTGGCTGACGAATCGAAACCGCATTCGCAACTCAAGTCTCATTCTTTTTTTTTTTTTTTTTTTTTTTGCTAGGGGCTTTACGTCGCACCGACACAGATAGGTCTTATGGCGACGATGGGATAGGAAAGGCCTAGGAGTTGGAAGGAAGCGGCCGTGGCCTTAATTAAGGTACAGCCCCAGCATTTGCCTGGTGTGAAAATGGGAAACCACGGAAAACCATTTTCAGGGCTGCCGATAGTGGGATTCGAACCTACTATCTCCCGGATGCAAGCTCACAGCCGCGCGCCTCTACGCGCACGGCCAACTCGCCCGGTCAAGTCTCATTCTAAAACACTGAGTGTCAATATGCACACTATCAACGAAAACGGACGTCAAGACGAGGAAACAATAAAGTCCGTAAAAATAAATTAACATCTCGAAGTCATACAGCCTAACACGCACGAAGAAACATAGTAAAAATATTTAATCTAGATCGGGTCGATGTCCCACACTTGGACAGCCCTCGTTTGCCAACAGCAGTCCCGTTATCTCAATGGAGAGCTTCGCATAGACCCTCTACAATAAATCATATCGTACTGTAACCGCTACCTTCCTCCAGGCCACTTCACAAAAGAAACAAAAGAAAAACATCCAAACCGAGACTTGAGTGTGTACAGCTACCATCCCAGACCTATCGTCGGGCTCACTTGAAATCTGTACACCCTAAACCTAATCATTATGTACATGATGCCTTCCAAATTCTATCGTCGGGCGTGACCTAGGACGTCTCATCATCAATGACTCCAAGAATAAACACGTGACGTCCTAAATCTATCGTCGGGCGTCAAAGTGGGTCGTACTACGTCTCCCTTAACATATCAGGCGAAATGCAATTCTCAAACAACTCTGATATTTAACACTAGATTTCGTCAAACAAATACGCACGACGGAACCCACGTCTCTATTATCAAATGAATGCAAGTCGAAATACCGCAAGTGTCTACCTCTCGAAAAGTACAGTAAGTGTCTACCTCATTATAATATGTGAACCCAAAAATAAATAGACGTGACGAACGGTTCTCCACCTCGAACACAATCTCAGCCTGTGCACTGACGTGTTAGGGAAGCAAATGAAAATTCCCAACACACGTGTACCCTTTTTGTGGATGCCTTCAAAATAATAATCATCACCACCGCATTCGAAATTCTCAGATCGCCTATCATCAATTCCAACCATCTTATCCATGACCTCTCCAGTGAACAAATTAAATATAACCCAACCGTGTGTCAAAAGTGCTCTTTGATCCTGGGGATCGTTCATTCTCTTATCATCCATGCGGGCTTTACGCAACATAGATCACTGGATGTGTACTACCCAGACTGTAACATTTTACAAGAGTCGTTTTCACTTGGAATCTTTCTATAAATTTCACAATGCTTCACATCATAGTCATCTCAAATTCGGATTGATTGCGGAAAACAATACAGCCTGCCTCACACAGCCTGTTCCTAAATACTTCCTCTACAAAAATACAGCTTGTCTCAACACTCTTTCTCCTCGCTTTCCAGCGGTATTACTTCCATCTGTCTCGTCTCCACATACATATCAATTCATCGCTCTCAATTCCTTTTCCTTCAAGATCCTTTTTCATACATCGATCCTCTGGTGAAAACGACAACCATTATTAAACACATCTCTTACTTTACTATTATTAAGACTTTCGGACCTCAAGAATCCCAGAGCACACATCGACCTTTCGCAATTCAAGTATACACGATGTCTCAAAATTTCCTTCCCATTAATGACTGTGACTCTAACAAATTTTATTGACATTATCTAAATATGCCTACGATCCTTGTAAAAATAACTGGTTAAATGTAATTTAACAGAGAAGAATTTCCTTATCCCGCGGTAAACATTATCATTATTATTATTATTATTATTATTATTATTATTATTATTATTATTATTATTGACCAACATTTCTGAATGCAACTGACACCTGAAATTACGATATTCGCCACGACAAATTTACACTTATAACGTTCACAAATCCGCACTTTGAATGATATCTCATCTCAACACAAAATTTTAAGCGTCGCATTTTACCGTTCTTGACATGAACTTTACACACTGAAATTTTCACACGCTGACCAAAATTTACAACGCCTTTCGCCTGATAATTACGAATATCACCCGACAATCATCTGGAAATTTTGTTTAGGACAGACAGTAACTAACTAACTACAACATAATATAAAATAGACAGACCTGCACATTGGTGACATTCTCAGCATTCTGATTACATCATCACCAGCAACCTCGTACTTAGCCACTCATTTTCACAGATAACATTTTCATTTTCAAAAACTCACTCATCCAAACACTACCCTTCACACACACGAGATTAAATTTACCATATAAATAATGCACTTTCTCTGTAACTTGCACCACGAACTTCCCTCGTTCTGCAGTCGACTATAACTGTCTGATGCGTTTCCCAGAGTGGTTTCTCTCCCCGTTGTTTCAATAAGAACAGGTGTTCGGCCGATAAGGGAGTAGAACTATTTTGAATCGCTTCCCCCAGACCCTCTTCACTTACAAGAGTACAGGAAATGATAAAAATAAAATCTGCTGTGTAATTTTCAACCAGCCTACACCTTCCCAGTTCGTCTGCAAACGTTCACAGCTTCTCCAATCACTTTTCTTCTTAACTAAATATATGGACCTTAGCCACGAACATGTATTGAATTATTGTCGGTCAATCTGGCGCGAATTTCTAATGACGACGGGCACAAGCTCCCGCGGCTTCAAGTTCCAGATCGACACTGAAAAATCTACGGTGGGGGGTTTCTTTTATAATTTCCGGAAGGACGCTATCCCCTCTATGAGGCTTGGTTGTGAAATCTGCCAAATTTGCTTCTAATAGACCAATTTTGATAAGACTTGTCCCAGAACTCCGGACAGACTTGCACTTATGTTCGATGTTAATTTTATAATTTTTCTACACTCACAACAGGAGAAATAAATTGTTTCTGCCCGTGCGTTTCGCGCGTTTTCTTCCTTCCATAACCTTGGCACGTGTAGCTAGTTCGCTGGTCTCACGCTACCATGTACTTGGGCTTAACTACATTTAAGTTTTTCCCTGGTGTCTCTACCTTCACAGAGGGTGTATGAATAATTTTGCTTATTTATTTCATTATTTACTACATTATCAAAATCCCTCGTTGTGCAGAATTCCATGAATTTAAAGAATTGTCGGGCACTCGAGCTCCACCGAGGTGTCCCGGCAATCCACGAGCTCGCCGTAAGGAAGAACTTCCCACGCAACATCGGGCTCTTGGGAGCGCAAAATGGCTGCCCTCAAACATACAGTAGTTTCTGAATACCAAATAAATATTTGAGAAAAATAAAAAATTTTCTCACCGTAGAATTATGGGTTCAATATATAGCATCCATCTGTCCAAGGGTAGGTTTCCTTGGTGTCTGTTGGTTTGTTTTTTTGTCTGTTTGTCTTTTTATAACTTGAAAACTACTGGATATATTTCCACCAAACTTCATATTTAGAATCCACCTGCCCTTGGGTAGGTTTTAACGCAAATATTGTTTCTAAATCCCTGAACTAATTGGGGGTTTATATGAAAACGAAACTGTGATTTTGCACTCCCTCAAAATATACACAACCAAACTTAGAATCTACCTGCCTTAATGGAAATTAATTTCTAAACCTTTTTTTCTCATGTGCATCATTTCAATACCAGAATTAATAACAGAGATATCATTAACGGACCGTTTTTCGGTACAAGTCCCACCGGACTTAACGCAAGAGCGGGTGCGCGTAAAGCGTATTTCTTACAACTTGAAAACTACTGAGATATTTGAACCAAACATTATATTTAGCATCCACCCCAAGGGTAGGTTTTAAGGTTTATAGCATTTCAAATTCCTGGAATGGACTGAGGTTTTATAGGGGAGTGAAATGGTGATTTTTACTCTCCCACAATATATAAAGTACAAGACCAACCTGACTGGAAATTGATCAGACTGTTTGGAAATCCAATTCTAATTTCATTTTTCCATGTGCATTTTTCAATGGGAGGATTAATAAGGGAGATAACATGAAAGGTTGGTTTTCAGGCTAAGTATTGCGGACAGACCCCAAAAGGTGTTATACATGGAGCATATTCCTTATCTATCTAGATAGATCATATTGTAACGACCGTGTGTCTGTGTATTGACTTATTTTGGCAAAATTTTCATACAGCTATCCGTTTAAGGGGTAATAATGAAAATCTGCATTTTTTTAAGCTGTAGTTTCCTAAAGGTCTTTTATTTTACCCCCTCACCCAAAATCAAGGTTGTGGCACAATTTGCCAGACGAGCTAGAAAAATAAAATTAGGCAAAATTACACGTTTTAGCTGGTAACCGATGGAAGACTTCCAAGATCTTCAAATTTTTCAGTGATATACAACCTTGGTGTGATGACTCTTTGTCGTATCTGTATCCATTAAATTGCTCTCTATTTCTCGATTTTAAGTAAATTTGGACTTTTTACATGCTCAATTCATACTTTGAATCACTTGTAGTAAGGATAGAATCATCAAATTCTACACGAACCTTGACCCATCCTGTAGCCATATGTGAGGCAAATGCCATGTTTGTAGCTGTCACATGATTATACGAAAAATAATGCAATGTGAGATAATCTTACCCAAACTTCACCCTATTCAACTTTTCTGACCCATGAATAGAGGAGATGCAAGAAAATATCCTAGGACCAGCCATTTAGGCCGCTAAATACGGCGTCATATGGTAAATCCATTTGTCGATATGATGTACCGCTTAGCAGCAGTTAATCTGTAAATGAAGATCTGCAATATTGTAAACATGCGTATACTTTCATATGTCGATGTGTATACGTTCATTGATATTGATTTTTAGCGATGGAGAAATGGTGTGTCTGCTATTGTAATCAGTACTCCCCACATCGACTTTGAGTGGCAGTATGAATGGGATCCTTCTCCAACTCCTGTGTAACTGGCATTAGTAATGGGGGGCCTTCCATTGTAATGAGTAATTCACTTCTCGATTTAACTTGCAGAAGTCAAGGGAGAATGTAATTTTGTTCAAAACTCCCCTACCCGATTATGTTTGGCTGTGGGCAAGAGTGCCCGCCTATATAAACAATATTGTACCCATCTGAAATGTGACTGACATTAGGCTTAGTGGTCTGCTATTTTTATGGAAACTTACCAACTTGGTGTGACTGGCAGTAAGCTGGCTGGCAGTAGGAATAAGGGCCTCTCATTATAATAACTACACAACTCAAATTTGACTGGCTCTAGGGATGTTTTCTGCCATTAAAATGCAAACTCATCAACTGTAATCTCTCTGGAAGTTGGAAAAGAGGCCTGTCATTGTAACGAAAATTCCCCAAAACTATTTCGATCGCGCAGTAGGCAATGGGGCCTCAAATTATAATGTAAACTTCCCAACTCGATTGTGAATAGCTGTAGGCAAGTGAGCCTGCCGTTATCATCACAATTCCACAACCCACACTTTACATTGGAAACAACGTATGGGGACCTGTCCATGCTGTTTCTCGGATAACGCTAAGAGACATGCAATTTTAAACCAATCCTATTTACTGCATGTTCAGTAAATTACTTCGATATGCGTATACATTGTAGAATACCATAGTGAAGCACGGGTACGCTTGCTAGTAATTAATAATAATAATAATAATAATAATAATAATAATAATAATAATAATAATAATAAAATAACTACATCAGCACTGTTAACAAAAAATGGCTTTGATATTTTATAATGATTATAATTCGACACATAGAATACAAAGTTTATTTTTTCCTACAAGTTTGCAAGTTGGTTACAATCACGCAGGAAGACCTAACCTATCTTTATACTGAATACTCAATGTAATACGTAAAAAATACTGTGGTGCGGGAATTTAGCTCTGCAGGATTTCGCGTATTATCAGAATTCCCGGATACAGAATAAAATTCCTATCTACACTTGATGTTCGATGCCCCTGCAGGCCTAACGTTGCGTTGACCACGCGTTAACCTCCTGGGACTTGACATGGTACCAGGGAGATGGTGTAAGACTTAATACGTATGCTTTATTTATTGAGAGTTAACGGTGAAAAGCAGCTGTAGGTCTTGGGGAGTTGAGCGCCGCGTAAGGTAGTTGTGCTATGGCTTTTTTCACGTATTACCCTAATTCAAGGTTCTGTCCTCCTAACCAGATGCCCTTCCTAACTTGCGACTCTCAGTGGAGTGATGTAAGATAGGTAGGAGGGTGATGGAATACTGCTGTAAGAAACAACTAAAAACGGGTGCTGGGGCGCTCTTAACGTCCGAACGTGGTATTAGCGGCTAAGGGACCTTAAGCTGAGTCTAGCATTCTTCTTCTTCTTCTTCTTCTTCTTCTTCTTGCGTTACGGCCTCTGTAGGACCACGGACAGCTCCTTCATGGATTGCATTTTCTTCTTCTCCTCAGAGAACCTCTTCATCCTTTCTCTTCTTCTCTCCCGCTCTTCTTCCGAGATATTCAGTATCCTCTTCTCTTGTCTACTCCACTGGTGACTCTCAATCCATTTCCTGTACCCATCCCTATCATTGATCTCTGGCATTATTAGTCGGTATGTACTTGCTTCTCCAATTTTCCTTTTCTTCCACCTTGATCCGCAATTCCGACCAATCTTTCTGGAGTTCAACTACCCACTTGGTTCCTGTCTTTCCTCGTGTCCTCACCGTCTGGCATTAATTATAGAAGTTTAAGTTTCTTTGAATAGGGAGTCGAGGGCCTACTGACTTGAGAACGATCTTCTACTCATAGCCATGAAGCTTTAGGAGTCTGCTGACGGTGTAGCCGGTTACGCTATGTAAGCAACACAGAGATGCATGCCGTTACAATTGACATGAATGAAAAATCTGACCCGAGCACACTCTGACTCTTTGACTATGGATACAGTTCCGCATCTATTATGACACAGGGTCTATAACTGAATCTGGCATATGCCTAACTCTGCAGAGCTACTGTGCAAGATAGCTGCTATACTTCATTGCATCACGGGCTCACAGCTCGTAACGTATTGCAGTAGTTTTAAACACGGAACGTAGAATAGAGGACATGCTATTTCTTTTTCTTCTTCTCCTCCTTATGAACCCTTTTCTTAATATATTTAGATCAACACAACGAAAACGCTTAGTACCCAAGCCAGAAAACATAATCATACACAGTTAAATTCAAGACCCGCCTCAGGGTGGGGAATCGCACCAATCGCCTTATAAACTTAAGGTCAGTATGTTAATCATACAGCCGAGGGGCCTTGTATCCAATGAAATCCATGACCCAGCTTGGAATAACATCAGGCCCCGACAATTCAAACTATTTAGTGAACTACCAGGGGTTATTAACAGCGTGTCTCTTATTACTCTTAGAAAATTTACATTTAATCTCAACTGATAAAATGTTAGTCACTTTTGTCTTTAAAGTCCCAACGGTGTTTAACCTCTATTGGTTAACACCTGGTTTCTTCCAGCTTAACTTTTAAACTGTTAATAACCTGTAGCGTGCCAACATCTCTTACCCGGGTCCCCGGGTTCAATTCCCGGCTAGGTCAGGGTTTTTTAGCTGGACTTGAGGGCTGGTTCGAGGTGGATTCTGCGTGTGTGATTAAGAATGAGGAGCTATGTGACGGTGAGATAGCGATCCCGGTCTAGAAAGCTAAGAATGATGGCCGAGAGGATTCGTCGTGCTGACTACAGAACATATCGTAATCTGCAGGCCTTTGGGCTGAGTAGCGGCCGCTTGGTAGTCCAAGGCCCTTCAAGGGCTGTAGTGCTATGGGGTTGTTTATATATACGTAATCTTTTACTCTTACATCAAATCTCTGTTGATGAATTGTCGTTCTCTTCTAACTTCAAACTGGTTACCTATTGACCTGTATTAATCAAATTTTTGTTTCGTCTAGATTTTATCCTTGCGACTTGACAGAAGGACATTTAACTGAAGAGCGTGAGTTAACGATTCAGCTGAAGTTGGTACATTTTTGACAGCAGCAACACCCTTATCGATTGTTATCTGCAAGGACGCTTCTACTTTGCAAGGTATAGCAAATTAATCTCTTTTGGTATATCATTTATCTCTTCTAACTTTAAACTCACGATGATGTGTAACCTCTGTTGTTCATGATCAATGACTGTTCACAGTGTACCTTACAGTAAGGTAATCTATTCGTGTTGTGTATCGTTAACTCATGCTCTTCAGTTAAATGTTCTTCTGTCGAGTCGCAAGGTTAAAAGGTAGAAGAAACGAAAATTCGATTAATACAGGGTAAATAGGTAACCAGTTTGGAGTTAGAAGAGAACGACAATTCATCAATAGAGATTAGACATAAGAGTAAAAGGTTATATATACACTGACTGAGCAAGTGTCATGCGATAGCGGAGCACTGATGCGCAGGTGTGTTGTCTGCTCACCACACGCCCCCTGTGCCAGCGGCAGTTGTATAGGAGACCTTGTGAGCAGTGGCTGTGCATGTGACAGGTGTAACATGGAACGTCGTCATGAGTTGACACCGTTCGAACGGGATATGGTGGTCGGTGCCCGACGGATGGGAAGTGCGATTTCGGAGGTGGTGTGGGAATTCGGCTTCACGCGATCAACCGTGTCCAGGGTGTATCGTGTATGATTGAATGCGGGTGCCGCCGTCCACGACAGACGAACGACCGGCCGTCCAGCCACCCTCGAGACCGTGACCGACGACATCTGAGACGGATTGTCAATAGTGACAGACGGGCAACCGTGCAACAAATCACGGCCCAGTTCAACACAGCCCGTGCTAGACACGTCCCCCAGTGGATAATGCGTAGGAACATGGGTTCTATGGGGTATGGGAGCCAGCGCCGCACATGGGTGCCACTGTTAACCCAACGTCATCGCGCACAACGACGCGCATTTGACGTCAGTCACCAGGGATGGACACTGGAACAGTGGCGTAACATGGTATAGCCGGACGAATCACGATTTCAACTGTACCATGCCGATGGGAGGCACCGTGTATGGCGCAGACCACATGAAGCGATGGATCCCGCCTGCCCCGAAGGTGTGGTCCAGGGCGCTGGTGTGTCTGTTATGGTCTGGAGTATATTTTCCTGGTATGGAATTGGCTTCCTAGTTGTTCTGGAGGAGATTTTGAATGGTACGTGTTATGTTGAGCTGTTCGGAGACCGTCTCCACCCAGTTTTGGCCTTCCAGCGCCCAGACGGTTCTGCGGTGTTTCAAGATGATAACGCGCCGCCACATCGCACCCACGTCGCTCGGGAATGGTTCCAGGAACATGCAGCGGAGGTCTCCCATGGCCACCCGAGAGCCCCGATATGAACCCTATCGTGCATATCTGGGATGTCCTGGAACGCAGGTTCCGTGCCATGGATCTTGCACTCACGAACAGACCAGCATTGGCGGCCGCTTTGCAAACGATTTGGTGTCAGCTGCGTCCAGAGGACTACCAGGGACTTGTCGCCTCACTTCCACGGCATCTCACTGCAGTTCGCAGGGCCAGAGGAGTCCCTACACGCTATTAGGTGACTAATACACGGCATTTGCTAATTCATTGTATATATAAACAAACCCCATGGCACTACAGCCCTTGAAGGACCTTGGCCTACCAAACGGCCGCTGCTCAGCCCGAAGGCCTGCAAATTACGACGTGTCCTGTAGTCAGTACGACGTATCCTCTCGGCCGTAATTCTTGGCTTTCTAGACCGGGGCCGCTATCTCATCGGCAGATAGCTCCTCCATTCTAATCACGTACGCTGAGTAGACCTCGAATCAGCCCTGAAATCCAGGTAAAAATCCCTGGCCTTGCCGAGAATCGAACCCGGGGTCTCCGATTAAAAGGCAGGCACGCTACAGGTTATATGTATATGTCATTATCTGGAGATGAAACGAAAGCGTCAAAAGTTAGGGAAAGAGCCGTCAACTGCTTGTTATATCTCACTTCCCCAAGATTTCATCAGGATTAGTGGTTTCTGTATTGCATACTGCCTCTGTTAGAGAAGACATAGACTGATGTAATACATCGTAGTGAGTATGAACTTCTTCGTAAAATCCAACTTCCCGTATTTAGGGCGGCTCTGTTTGATTGAACATGAAAGCTATGTAATTAGATATGACAAAATTGTGATATAATAAAATGCTACACTGATATGATAACAGTGTACAGTTACGTTCATGAGTACCGGTAACGTACGTCAATTTCTTTTTCGTAGGAATCGCTATGCCGCCGTTTATCTTGTAAACCTTATTACCAACTTGCCAAGTAAACTGTACACACACACACACACATTTACGCTAATCCTAATAACTGTAATCAATATAACATAGAACAATTTTCCAAATCACCTTTCATTCAGAGTACATAAACTCTCTTGCCCAGGCATACAGCACGACATTCAACAACAGCAGACACAAGATTATTCTCACTTTCGCCACACATTCTATCTCTTCGTGCTTTCTCGTTTGGCGATCATCACTTGTTCCCTGGTCCATCTACGGAAGTTATTACTACCCCTTGACTCGTAATACTGCCCCCTTCTTAAAACTGTTCCGTCCCGGATCAGTTCGCCACCAGTTATCAATTACCCGTTAGTGAAGGAATTTGGTCCACCGATTGAAATGCACCTCCCTTAACATTCCTCAGGGAAGTCTAAGAATACCATATTTAAAGTTTTTAACACCTCGTTCGTGCATCCCATGAATGCTCGTATTTGGATAGCAGACCTCGCCACCTCTGTGGATTAAAGGGCCATATCAAATCCTTGGCTTCGATTCCACCTTCTTCAGGCCGCGCGTCGTAAGCATGTTTAATTCGGCCACTAGCAGCGTTTGTGTTTCTTCGATCGAGGGCTTGAATCTGATCCATTCTTTCTCTCCAGCACCTCACATAGTCATTCCCGACCATCTGGTTCTACTTCCGAACTTCAGATCGCAGGGTAAACGCAGCTCCCTCCTGAAGAGAACACACGCCGGAGTCTGTCCTGTCGCTTCATGGAGCGAAGTCCGATATGTCATTAGAATAATGACAGGTGTTCGTCCCAGTCACGTTGGTTGTCGGCTACGACTTTAGAAAAGTGTTTCCAAACGTCGGGTTCATCAGTTCAGTTATGTTGGCAAATCCGGGCACGAAACATCGGTAGTAGGAGCATAGTACGAAGAAACTCCGTACTTCATGTACATCTGGGGGTAGCCCATTCTTTTACTGCACGTATCCTCTCTGGATCTACGGTTACACCGTCTTTGGAAATTACACCTCCCAATAAATGAAATTTTTTCGAAAGTGCTGGTATTTCCTTGGATTCAACTTCGGGTTGGCTCCGTGCAGTCGCTTAAAGACTTCCTCCAGGTTCGATAGGTTTTCGTCGAAAGTCTTACCTGTACTATGATGTCATCGAAGTAAAAAACGCAGGTTTCTCTCCGACAGACCTCGGTGTACTGTTTCCATCAGTCTTTCAAACGAAGCTGCTGCATTGCACATTCCAAAGGGCATAACTGTGAAGTGCCAAAGTCCGGTGCCAATTCAGAACGCTGTCTTCTATCTTGGGCCTTCATTTCTACTTTCACGTACCCACTTTTCATATCCAGACAGGAGTACGCTTGAGATTCAGACAATGTTTCTAGACTGGCGTGTATCCTGGATAATGGACATCTTTCACTATCTAGCAGTTCAACTGTCCCTGTTGCACACAAAATCTGGTCGACCCTTCCTCTCTCTTCATTAAAACCACCGGTGACGTCGAGGAATCACTAGACAGTTTAGTGACACCCTGCTTATACATGTCACAAACAATTCTTTCAGCCTCCTCTCTTGATACTGGCGAGCTCGTGGGCGCTGTCTATTCGGTTGTATATTTCCGATGTTTATTTTATATAGCACGGCACTTGTCCTGCCGTTCGGACAGTTGTCTATTGTGAAGACATCTTGATGTTTGAACAACATTTCACCGACTTTGGCCTTTTCATCCTGCGTCAGTTTAGTATGTCCAAGGTCTCAGTTAATTTTGGAAGGGGATGGGCATCCTGGGTGTCATTCGTGGTCTCCCCACGAATAATGAATGATACCGGATTGCAACAGGCCATCTGAGTGCCTCTCTTCAGTGATACTGGGAAATCTTTAGGTTCATCATTCTGAATGGAATAGGCTCCTTAGCGTTTACAACACATCTTCCCTCTAATACTACTGGGCAGATTTCCTCTTCTGCAACGGACTCGACAATTCCCGTCACTTATCGGTCTGTGTTATCCATCTGACCCACGATAACATTATCGCTTCTGGGATGAAGTACCTCGTCTGTACTAGAAACATCCGCGATATATGTCTTCTTTGTGAATTTCAAGCATCCTCGTTTCAGATCCAAATTGAGTTCATGTTTAGTCATTGTATCCATCCCAAGAATAACATCTTCTGTGCCATCAGCCTCAGTTACTTTATGTTCTATCAACTTTCTCGTCATGCCGAAGTTGAATTATTTCTCGCCGTACGTGTTCGCTGGGTCTTCGGTTGCGGTTTTCAATGAAACTCTCGTAGGTTTAGGGTCTCCTTTTACAGTGTCCTTGACAACGATGGTGGGGCCTCGGTGTCCAGAAGAAAAGTACGAGCCAAACATTCACTCATCCGTCAACAAAGATACGGTCTAACTGACGCAGGAGTTTAATAACATGTACCACCTTTCTTGGGGCAGCAGGGCTGACGCGCGGTGCTCGCCCTTTAGCACCGGTCCTTTTTATTTTTTCTAAAACTATTCCTTAAATTTTGAGTCTTTACGGCAGTGGCTTCTGGTATATCCAAGTTCACCACAACTCTGCAGCAAATCTCCCGTCTTCTAGGTTGTCCATCCTCATTGCACTGGGTTTTTAAAACAATACTCTCTCTTCCCTTTCGTCTAGAGGCTCCCATTCATCCAGCCGTCGAAGCTGCGCCTGTAGATTCGAGGTCTGTGTAGCAGCTTCGAATGAAAATACACGTACCAACGCATCTTCTGACGTATTTACGTGCACTGGGCGAAGTGCTCATTTAAATTCTGGGTCGGATATGTCCATCACAAGGCACTCTACGTATTGTAGCTGTTCTATGAAATCTGTTGGAGCTGAAGGATAAGCCATACTTGTACGGTCTCGCCAAGTTTCTGGCGTCTGCTACGAAATGCCCATGGTATATTTATTAAAAACCTTCATCACTGTACCTCATCTCTAATCGGGCCACCTGAGGATTGAAATTAGAATGCTCTCTGTGTGGAATCGCTTGGATATATCCAGTGCATCACCTCACAGCGCAGTAACGAAGGCAGAGCCTTTTTCTTGTCTATTCAACAAATTGGTGGCGGCCGTGGCTTAAAATAAGTAGACCACGCAGTTTTGCAAACATCAGGTGGTGGTTTCACACACACACACACACACACACACACACACACACAAACACACACACACCGTCCTTGCAACATTCCCTGATTTTGTTCTGAACTCAGTGGTTGGCCTGTTCTTTCCTATGTACTCGTTTTTTTGGTGATACAAATCGGTCCTCTGCAATCGTTGTTTTACGCTCTACATCAGTTTCTTTTCATCTAGTCCTTGATCAATTTCAATGAGCTTAGTTTCATACAATCTATAATTTGGAGCTTGATTTTGAGAACATTCCGCTAGCTTTTTCTCCAATTAACTAAAGTTTTCGGCTTGTATTTTTAGAACTTTCTACGAACTTCTAAGATTTGTGCAAAATCTGTTAGCATCACTCGCTACTTCAAAAAATGTTTTTATCTGTATCCTTACCTTCTTCTTCTGTTGCTGCTCGACGTCGTGACCATAACATGGCCGTGGCTCCAGAAATATCCCCATTACGTTCTTCCGGCTCGCACTTCAGTTTGGCAACTTTTAAATCGTTCAAGCTCACTTTCATCAAAGCCATATTCCTTGTATTGTCTTCCCTATATCCTAATATCTTATAACGGTCACGAATTGTCCAAAGACTATCCCACTTGTTAAGCCATTTGTTACATTCGTGGGTACCGTTAAAGCATGTCAATTCCTTTTCCGTTGGCATATTTTTAAACCTCATTACAGCGTACCATGATAACTGTACACCGGGCGAGTTGGCCCTGCGGTTAAGGGCGCGCAGCTTTGAGCTTGCATCCCGGAGTTAGTGGGTTCGAGCCCCACTGTCGGCAACTATGAAGACGGATTTCCATAGTCTCCCACCTTTACACCAGGCAAATGCTGGGGCTGTACGTTATTCTAGTACACGGCGGATTCCTTCTCACTCCTACGTCTTTCCTCTCATGTTGTCGTCGTAAGACCTGCCTCTGTCGGTGCGACATAAAGCAACCTTTACACATAGAGATTCACGCCAATACTATAAATTTTAATCAAACCAGCACACAACAATTCCCAAGTCTTCGTTTATTCACGTGCACACAAATTTCCTTTCCCTGACGTACATTATGATTTTCAATCACAACAGAGACAAATTATTACTCTCACGTCCGTCGCACATTCTGTCTCTTCGTACATTTTTGCATAGTGATCGTCACTTGTCGCCCGGTCCAGTTGAGGGAGTTATTGCTATTCCTTGACTCGTAATAACATGTTTCTGTCACAGTGAATGGCTGACTGTGCGCAAATAATGTTCTCATCTTTGTCAGTGCCTAAAACACCGGGATTTTCTCAAACGACAACAAGGGCTTTTCCAGTAATTAATTACACACCTGTCACAAACCACAGGGTTGTTGAACAAGACCGAAACTCCAAACCATATGCCGTCCTTTGTGTAGGAGAGTACACTTCTACGGATTTCCATAGATAAATATTTACCGGATATAAGAGCTTGTACTTCTCCTTTCGGCTGTATCACACATTCTTCAAGGGGACCCGTAATGAAATGTATTTTAATAATAATTAACTTTGTAATATCTGAGTTAAAATGATGTATAAATATTTTTGTATGATACTTTGAAATTATTTATATTTAATTTCGTTAATTTATTCAACTGTAAGATTTCAGTATGTGGTCAGTTTTGAGTATTTCCACTTTAGAAATAACTGTTACACTCAAGAAAATTCTATCCTCGCTTGTTGGCCAACCTAGTTGATGCTTGCCTTCATTCCCGCCAAATTGTCATCTTTAACTGTTCATTGTGTGGTCAGTATATTGTTCTAACATCAGTTCTGAAGCTCAGAATGCCTAGAGGTGAGAAATGAGCTTTCAAGAAGCACGTGTGTTGGCAGAAGAAAGCTAAAATAACTAGTAGTGTAAGTGAAGGTGCATTACAACCACAAGTTGAGAGCCAGGCTTTCCTAACCTCACTGGCATACTGAAATAGGTCTAGCTTCAAAAGTGCTTCACAGAAGTGTAAAACAGCCTAATCAGTGTAATGAAAGCTATGAAGTAATTGATTTGTCAATTCTTTCTTCTATTCTAAGTGAACATATGTACTGCAAACAGTTCAGTAGTAGTGGCCTGGAAGTAATGGTACATAATCAAATGTAGATTGTAGCGGAGCTGGAAATTGCTCGTAAATATTGCAAATGTCCATTGGAATTTTATAATTAATTAGCCCTAAACGTGAATGTGGGAGATGAGCAAGGAAATGTGTACAGTGTGAATATTAAACTAATATATGACCTTTGCTGCTTTGGGAAAGGAAAATCAGCTTCAGATATTCGAAGACTGTAGCTATGAAATAGGTCTAGCTGAAGATGTTGCATTACAATCTATTAAGATACAGTTGAATAATCAGTAGTGGCAACTGACTGATAATCCTGGTGACCTCAGTGGAGGCTTCGATGGTATATGGTAAAAGAGAGAACATACCCCTTATGATGGAGTATTAGTACTGACGCTGGAAATGCAATACATGTGTACATAATATCCAAGTACTGTAGATGTCCACTGTGAATTAAAGATGCACATAAAGAAGACTGTGCTACCAACCATGAGCGGTCAAGTTGCGCGATGTAGACAGGAATGAGAAAGTTTGAGCGTTCTCTCCAATGGCATAATGTTCGATGTATAAATTATTTAGGAAATGACGATACCAAGGCATACAAGAATGTGAATTCCCTCAAACCGTATGGAGATACCATAAATATAAATAAGCTGGAATGCCTGGATCATGTGCAGAAATGATGAGATTACGACTGAGGTGACTGAAGGTAATTATGAGGGAACAAAAGTTGTGAGACGCAAGCCAATCAGTGAAAAAAAATACTAACTCATTCACCTGTAGACCACCTTAAGACATGATATGACGTAGCCATCAGGCAAAACTTTGAAAGATTGAAAGCTATGAAAAGAGCAGTATATTCTCTATACCTTCACAAACTGTCCTCAAATTAAGTTCCCAACCATCGATTGTATCCGGTAGGTCCTGAAGGCTGGTACAAATATAGTAGTAGCCTGACAACTGGGAAAATTATTACCTTCCACACAGTCTAACTCTTGCTGTGATGGAAATAATAAAGCCTATTTTTGGGACTTGGCACATACTGATCGACTTTAAAAAAATGTCTCCATGGCCGGACACAAAATCCAAATGAGAGTGTAAACAATGTCGTCTGGAGTCGGATTCCATAGAGAATGTTTGCAGGTATTTACACGCTACACTTCGGAGTATTTGATCCAGTAGCAACATTAATTGACGGAATGTAACAAGATATAAAGTTTTGAAAAATCTTCGATTGCGTGTCGGGAGTCGAACGTTTGATACAATGCTATGAATCGACAGCGAAATACTCCGAAATGCTACCCGGTACTTGTAGGATTTATCCAATGAAGCCAGAAAAACGCATAGAGCAGTGAAAGGAAAACATCTGGACCAATATGAAGAGGAAGATGACCCTAGACGTGGGCAGGCTTATTTTGATATTCTGACATTGGACTCTGTTTTCCCATTCATGTAGCTTCTTCATTATATAATGAATATTTTTTCAGGTTCTATTAAGTGGAGAAGCTTCAAACTTTCATTTCGTCTGTTCAAGTGTTCTGTATATACTGAATATATATATGTATATACATGCCAGTTTTCATATATATATTCTACTTAATGAAGGCTATGTCATGAAAAATGTACAATTTTTGCACTTGAAAAATATCTTTATTAAACCGGAAGCACAATTCCCATAAGAAACGCTTCAAAATCTGGTCAAGGTAAATATGTTGAAGACATAAACGTCGCATACGTCTGCCATGGGTAGTCTGAAGAAAGAGATCAGTCATTGATACTACAGCAATGTGGCATTGCAGGTCCCGTTATATGAGGTAGTTGTAGGAGTTCGTACATCCCGATACTGTCAGAAGATTATAACGCGTGATATAGTGACTTTAGGCATTCGAGAGGAAAGACGCAACACATCCTCGTAACCAGTCAGAACTTTTGAAACTGAAGCGTACACTCTGAATTTGACCCGAGATGATGCGCAAACTCTCTGCATGGGATATCTGTGAGGAATATTCAGTAGCAATTCTACTGAGTAAGACTTGTATTGGAGTTGACTGTTGGACTATTGGTCACATAGTTTTAATTTGTCCCTGCAGATCGAGCCCAGAGGTGAGCGGCGCAGGACATCTCAAGAGAAATAAACCGGACTGGCCCTTCCATTGCGATCACTGCGGGAAGATGTTCAGTAGCCAAAGCAGCCTGTCTGAGCACTTAATGATTCACATAGAGCACGCGCTACACGTTTGCAAAATTTGCCATAAGAACTTTACGGATGGGTCTACATTGAAATTGCACGAGCGTGTTCACAAGAGATTTCAGTGTTCAGTATGTCAGAGATTGTTCAGAAGGGCGTTGCATTTAGTCAACCATGTGCGGACTCACACAGGCGAGAGGCCATACCTTTGCAATATCTGTGGCAAAGCCTGTAGCCAGAAAGCCTCCCTAAACTCACACATGCGTACGCATACAGCCGAGAGACCGTACTGTTGCGATATCTGTGGCAAGGTCTTTAGTCAGAGATCATCTTTAACGAAACATCTGCGATCCCATACAGGTGACAGGCAATTTTACTGTATTATCTGCTGCATGTCCTTTAGCCACCACTCCAACCTGATGGCGCATATGGTTTCTCACACAAACGTGAAGCCATTCACGTGCGACATTTGTGCGAAATCGTACCGATACAAAGCTGGTCTGAAGAAGCATATGCCTACTCACACAGGCGAGAAGCCCCATCGGTGCAATATCTGTGAAAAGGCATTCAGCCTGAAACCTAACCTAATAAAACACATGGTCACTCATACGGGAGAAAGGCCTTACCAATGTAATATCTGTGCCGACACTTTCAGTTACAAACACATTCTAAACCGACATATGCGTGTGCATACTGGAATAAAGCCTTACGACTGCGATACTTGTGGCAGGTCATTCATAAGCAAACTGAATCTGGCGGTGCACATGGTGACGCATACAGGAGAGAAACCTTACCAATGCAACTTTTGTAAGAAGTCGTTTAGCCAGAGAGGCACCCTGAGCAAACACTTGCGTATACACACAGGAGAAAAGCCCCACCGGTGCAATGTCTGTACTATGGCGTTCAGCCAGAAAGGCAATCTAACCAAACATTTGCTAATTCACACACAAGATAAGCTCATGAATTGCAATATTTGTGCCAAGGCCTTTAGTCAGAAATACAATTTGACAATACACATGCGGACGCATACCGACATGAAGGTCTACCTTTGCCATATATGTGGCAAGTCATTTAGGTACAAAGTTAGTCTTACGGACCATATTCGAAGTCATACTAAGAGGAAGGGTCGCCCTGCGATGTCTGTGGCAAGTCCTTTAGCCAGAAAGCCAGCCTGAGAAAAAAAACCCCTGGTGAACACGTACAGGCGTGAAGCCCTGCCACTGCCATATCTGTGGCAAGTAAGCATACAGGCCAGAATGTAAACGTTGGCTTAGTAATACTATAGGAAACCCAGAGCATCGTGGAACTCAACATTGTCCATGTTGATTCAAACTGGCTAGAAGCTTCACTGTTGTAAAACGTGCTGTGGTTAAAGCATTGAACGCAGAACCGTTCTGTCCATGCAAATGGGCGAATGGAGGACTTGTGTTAATTTCTAGAGCATGGGCAAATGTTAGAGTGGATTGTTGGTAACATTTATTAATTTTGTTCCAGTTTCAATATTTCCATAACAGAGCCTGGTTCGTATTATCATTGAGTATTTAATATTTATTTTATTGTCAGTTACTAGGATGCTCTTAGATATTTGTGATTTATGTTCGTATTGTATCTAGGCTTAAGGATTGTTCATGGTGTGTCCTATAGTGGGAAAGTAGGAAGGAGGTTGAAGTGAATTGAAGGGATTCCTTTGATTGCTCGGCCATGAGTGGAATAGTGAAATAACGGAGCTAATCCACTCCTAGATGAGAGGTGAGGATCCACATTGGCACAGGGAGTGGGTAACATACGAAATTCCATACAATGTAGTAGTTCTCGACCATTAGTCCACGCGATACCCATAATTTAAAGTAACGTTGTACTCGAAGTAGTTGTAGTAAGTTGTGTTTAAATTTTAGAGGGATGATTTAAGCAGATGTAGTTGAACTCCCTGGTCAGTAATATTTAAGGGTTTCCTCATGAGTCATGTTTACCTCTATATCTTATTTTAGGGTTTCATTTGGCGTCATAACAATGATAGGATGGTCAAACTATAGTAACACATGATTTCTTTTCACAGGTTTTCATGGATTTTATTCCAATAACCGACTTCAACCTAACAAAGTATATACGACAGAGTTAACTGTCGTGGGGAGTTAGCCAGTATTCTAAACAACACTTAGTTAATCCAGGATCGTGTTTCTTTACCCATAAGATGTTAGTCTGAATAGTTATTCAATATTTTCTCATTGAATTAGAATCGACGTGCTTGTTTTCAATTCAAGTAAGTATTCAACCTGAAACTAACCTGGAAGTTATAGTTGTTGTCTTGGTTTTTGAATTAACTTTATTCAATTAATATAAATAATAGCAGGTTTCTGTGAACATGTAATGTTGTAAATACATTGTAGGGTAGTATTATAATATAAATTCATTGGCACTTGAAGCCCGCTTGCTGTGTGGGAGTTACATAGGGCACCAACAACGTTCAATTAACTTGAGTGGAGTTTCACATTGCTCATCAGACACGTTTACTTAACGTTAAACTTTAATTATAGTGGTCGGTAATGATAGGTCAGTTATGTTAATTGGAGGTTATTCGGACTCATATAAGGGTCCAGGTAATTTGTCCTTAGCTGAAAGTCTATTAGTGGATAGCCTTAAATTAAAATAATGTTTCGATATCAGTTCCGTATATTTAATCATTCTAGAAATTGCAAGCTTACACCAGAGTTGGTAACGGGAATTGAGCAGACTGATATAAAGTCTGTTTTTTACGTTAACCTCAATGTGGTTTTCTGAAAAATAGGACTTCAGGAATTCTGTTGCATTGAATATCAATAAATCCTGAAAACTTCTAACCGCAGCATTATGAAGGATTGTTGAGCTCGGACCACAGTTTATGTTCATACTTATAAACACACTCGCCATCAGGTTTCATTGCTTCATATTGAATGAACATAGTCATATCAGAGAAGCTCTTTATTTAAGTAAGTAGCTCGTCCTTGATACCTGATAGACATGTCTGCAAGTGATGAAGAGCCATTTACATCCCTGAGACAAAAGAATCAACATTTCGTGCTGAAGACCTAGGACAGGTAAATGTCGTTTTGACATGACGAAAAGGGTTCAGTACTCAGCATTTCTCTTCGGCATATATAAGAGATTTTAGCGCCCTTCTCTCTGTTTCATTAGTAAAACGCCAGTGGATATTTCTCTGCTATCAAGTAAACAAGAATGGAGTAACTTAAGCACGAGTATACTGCAGATATGGACATATGAGCCTTTACTAAAAGACAACTCCTCGAGTAATACATGATCTTCTTGAATAGCTAGGGGGCTGAAGTTCATCATACAGTTTGCGTTCAGAACAGGTTGACAGGCACAATGTTATAGTAGAAGAGCTGAAGGGGCACGTATTTCAGGACTCCTGGTCTACTCATAATTAAAGAAACAAGGCAGTGACATGCAGAAAGGTGGAGCACAGCTGTACTCAGTCTTAAACAACAATTTATTCCATTTTCATACGATATATTATGACTTGATTAGGCAGTTTTTCTTTCAATGTTTATTGAAAAGTTTTGGAATTTTTCTTCTGAATTTCATCCTTATCGTAACATTCTTCTCTGTCGTCCGCATTTCGTCTCATTCTCTCATCTAGATGGCCATTTAATGAGTGTTACTGGTCATCTTTCTGGAGTCCGGAAGCAGAAATGCGGTCGTGCTGTGCTTAGAAAAAGGGGATATAAGATATCTGCCATTAATGACGGTATAACTCATGATGTGTCCTTTGTTCCTTCCCTATACGGAAGATTCTCTCTCTGAGAAAATAGCGCAGAGGGACGGGCCGCTCTTCGGTGTACATCATGAGGTGTGTGAGTGTGTTCTTTCCTGTTCTGGCTGATAAACTTACTCCCCGGTCTTACAAGTCAGCGAACAAATCTCGCCACGGACGGCCTTTTACTACAGCAAAACATCTATGCAACAAAAAGCAATTTATCCGTCAACATCATTGCCTCGATGAATGAATTCGAGTGTGTTGAGGTCTACAAATCAATTGTATTCATGGAATTTTTATAAGAACAAACGATCCTTCTGGACATAAGATTCTATTTAATATCCAAACCATGGACCTTATCATATTTCGAAGCATTCTTCCATGATAATTTTCCGTCTTGCCTTTTTACGAAGAAATCCTGGCATTATCTGCGACATTACTTCTGGAATATCAACTATGTACGTATCTCATTAATTTAATCACATTGTTCCATAAGTACATGGACAAATACAACATCTCTACCACCGACAGTTACGCACAGTTATGAAGTACCTCACTTCATTTGGAAATGCAATCCTCCAGACGGATATGACACTCCCTTCAACTTCGATATTAAAGCTCATTAGACCGAACCCGGTGCTACCACATTCTGACAAAATTATCACAGAATTACCTTTCGCAAAACAAAGTATACCTCGCGGATATTAACTATTACGCGTTCCATTACTTATTCTTAACTTATGAGATAATTATTGTAAATATTAAATATCTTTAGGGATGTAGCCATACGTTAAATAAATAATTGTAATTGACATGAAAAATTAAAGGTTGACCAAAAGTTAAGAATTCGGTACGCAACTGATTCTACGTCTGTGGACATGAATACTCGAAATTAACATATTAAACATCCTCTAAATTTCGCTGTTCTACCGTAAACATGATTGTGACTACGTCTGGACGAATCCCTTGAGAAACGTGGTACGTTTAACATCTCCATCCGGAAGAAAATTATAACAAAAATCATATTACAAAACCGACATTCCTATCGGAAGCAAACATCTTATATTTCGCCATGGGTCTTCTCAGAACACAAATAAGTAGTTGCGACTGTGGTAAAATACCACTAAAATAAAACAAGGCAAAATCAGCACTACATGTAACAAAATGCCAGCAAGGCAAAATACACGGACGTCCTTTAACTCGTACCAGCTCCCATATTCAGTTCATCGGCGTATTCTCTACGTTTAGTTATTCATTAAGATTTAACTGGTTTTATGTACGTAAGTTTCTATTACAATATTTTGCATTTAATCATTTTATTTTTCATTCTTGACTTAATACTAAAAATCTGAAAGAACACAAAAAATATGCCCTTACTATCATCTCCACGCGCTGATAATCGCACTTCGATCTCAGGTGTCAGATTATCGCGCGCACACGCAGTGACCTATTATTACTTTGGCTCTACCTGTAATAACTAGGGAAAACAGACAGAATCTGACACTATAGTGTACCGCCCTAACAGTTAACAGTTTTTGGACCTCATGGAATTTGTAAATCCTTCCTTCTCATGGACACACACGCTACCAAGAACGCTACCCTGACCTGACGCACGCTCTTTACGGGCTCCCCTTGGAGGATCTGAATTGGTTATGTGACGCTTAGGTAAGGTTGGGAAGTTATTATGACTTGGTAATCTAACCTACTAGGAATCCTAACTTGATTTCACACTGGTTCTTTAGAGGCTTCCCTTTGAGTGGCCGAGCAACTACGGAGTCAAATACGCTAGCGCCTGAGCTGATGCGTAACGCACTATTTTTTAGCGTCTGCAACAAACCGTTTGTCATTTTAAATTCAGACCTTATAGATTTGTACACTAGAGCCTGCAGTATGGTTTACATCACTTAGAGCCCAAACCCTTGTGTTCGGATCACACTCGAAATATTAATTTACTAGGAGACGTATGTCTAACGCGTGGAACAAGAAAGCGAAGCTGAGCATGTGAAATTAAGGTCTTGACGTGCAGTGACCACGTGGACATTAGTGTTAGGAAGAGCATCTGGCCGTAAAACGTTATCAGATTTACATTATGACCCAGATCATACCTGCAATACCACTATTGTACGGAGAAATTGGAAGGAAAAGAAGTCGTGGACGGAAAGCTATATTTATGCGTGTTAAGATAAACGCAAACAAAGAAGGTCATCTACCTCTACAACTAAAAACTTAAGCTATGATTCCATTGTCGAACACTTATCCATCAGGTTAGGTAGGGAGATAAACTTATGCTCTTACGAGTAACTAAATATGGAACAGGAAGTCATCTGTCACCTTAATTAAGGTACAACTGCAATTTGCTTGATGTGAAGATTGTGAAACTACAGGAAACTATATTCAGGGTAGCTGATAGTTGGTTTGATCCTACAATCTCCTGAAAGCAAGGTGATATCTATGTTGTTATTGCTATATATACTTCATATAACCTACTTTATGATAAAAAATATCCATTATTGAACAATCGAAGAAAAGCAGAAAAACATTTTATTACACGCTAACATTTCGAAGCAAATTAGTACAAAAGTTTTACAAAGGATGCAGATACATTGAGACATATTAAGCAAGCATTTTTTGCAAGGAAAGAAATACTTCAGTACAGAACACAGGAATGAATACTAAAAACTAGGAATGGATCTGTGTACCATGGTCTTATAAAAAGTCAATGTCACATCTTTCATTACCGGAATCGTTATATTTTTAATTGTGACAAAGACACAATTTTAGTACACACAAAACTGCAAACCTTCGAGCTGAGATTGTTTAATTAGAGTGTCTGTGTTCTTGTGGCAAGTTAGACATCTTTTTCTCTCAAGTCCATTTTCTTATCACTTCTGATGCACTTCTCCGTAGTTGTTTGATCTTGCCGTCGCCTTCTAATTTTTTTTAATGTTGCAGATGATCGAGTTATAAACATCACTAAATGACTCCCTTACAAACAACTCAACGATTTTGGTCTATTATTTTAATCCAGCGAATTGAGAAATATATAAATTTTCAGTATTCGCAGTTATATGCAGCTTTACAATAACCCTTAAAATCAGTTCACATCATATTTCAACAACATAAGGACATTTTTATCACCTAGGTATGATTAAATGTTCTGGGTCTTTCAGCATAGATATTCTTTTGCATTCCAGTAATAATCAACTGAAATATTTACGAAGTTATCTGGTAGCAGAGAATGCAGCTGTATCTGGCGTGGAGAAGGGGACCTTAGACATTTTTATCAAACGTTCTCCTGTTGATACAACTAGCTCAACCATTAGTGTGTTAAAAACTACTTCCTCCAACTTCCTGGCTACAAGCCCTTGACTAATGTATTTCGATGTTACATACAACCTCCTCAATTGAAATACCTGACATTTTCAATATTCGTACGTAGACCCTTTTTAATTTAGAGTATGCAGTTATTTACAGATTATTTTAAGGGTAATAGATGAAACTAGATAGTCATCCAAAACAGGCTTGTGTATTCACGTGACTGGTTTTTTATGAATACAGCTACGAGATATCCGGTTTTACGTGGAGTACGTAGCGCGGGAATGCGATATTTCAGTTTTCAAATCGACCTATTTTGGCGGGATTCGAACAGCCACTAATTTGATAAGCTTCCAATGACTCTGCTCTGTAGCTATCGTAACCTTATTTGTTAATTTTCTACGGTAGTCATGGATTGCTGCTGGTTCGAGAAGTAACCTCGTCCACTCGCTAAGATATATGCGCCCGCTGACCGTCAGTGGATGTGAAGTTTGAACGAAGTATGTACGCGCAGTTGTGTATATGGTTGCATTTGTGGGATTCACTTGAGACCTTAGTTGAGTCTGAAAGTAGTATAATGGGAGAGTTCGGCGGCCACCTCCACCTCGGGCTCTCGGAAGAGGCCTCCACCTCCCGCGGGAAATTTGAATTTTGGCGGGAAATTTGAATTTTGGCGGGAGATTTGAATTTGTAAACAAAGCCACGTGCTTTTTGACAGCTGTCATCGACAACAACGCAACGCTAACCTCAGTACTGCCATCTTGACGGGCCTAAACCTCAGTAGTGCCAACTTAACCTCACAAGCGCGAGGTAAACAAAGCCACGTGCTTTTTGACAGCCACGTGCTTTTTGACAGACAACAACGCATCGCAAACCTCAGTACTGCCATCTTGACGGGCCTAAACCTCAGTAGTGCCAACTTAACCTAACTAGCATGAGGTAAACAAAGCCACGTGCTTTTTGACAGCCACGTGCTTTTTGACAGATTTGTAAACAAAGCCACGTGCTTTTTGACAGACAACAACGCATCGCAAACCTCAGTACTGCCATCTTGACGGGCCTAAACCTTAGTGGTACCAACTTAACCTAACTAGCGCGAGGTAAACAAAGCCACGTGCTTTTTGACAGCTGTCATCCGCCATCTTTGAGCACCGTGCTGCCCTCTTTATCGTAGTAGATGTAAATTTATCACCTGTCATCGGCAGTGCCGCCATCTTGACGGGTATAACCTTAGTGCTACCAACTTAACCTCACTAGCGCGAGATAAACAAATCCACGTGCAGCTGTCATCCGCCATCTTTGAGCATCGTGCTGCCCTCTTTAGCTACTTACCTTTGAAATGTGGTACGTTATCCGCCATCTTGCATCCGAAACCTCAGTGCTGCGCTCTATGTAGTGGCGGTAAATTCTATGTGCTCTTGTTTGGAAACAAAGCCACGTGCAGCTGTCATCCACCATCTATAATCACCGTGCTGCCCTCTTTAGCTACTTACCTTTGACAGTTGTCATCCGCCATCTTGCATCGCCAACCTCAGTGCCGCACTCTATGTAGTGGCGGCAAATTCCACGTGCTCTTGTTTGGAAACAAATTCACGTGCTATTTTTCTGACAGCTGTCATCCGCCATCTTTGAGCACCGTGCTGCCCTCTTTAGCTACTTACCTTTGAAATGTGGTACGTCACAGCTGTCATCCGCCATCTTTAATCCAGAGAGAACAGTGCTGCAATCTATGTGGTGGCGGCAAATTCCACGTGCTTTACAAATCAACATGCTTTTTTGACAGCTGTCAACCGCCATCTTTAATCACCGTGCTGCCATCTATGTGGTGGCGGTAAATTCCACATGCTTTACAAACCTATATGCTTTTCTGACAGCTGTCATCCGCCATCTTTAATCCAGAGAGAACAGTGCTGCCTTCTATTTGGTGGTGGTAAATTCCACGTGGTCTTGTTTGGAAACAAAGCCATGTGCAGCTGTCATCCGCCATCTTTGAGCACCGTGCTGCGAGCAATTTCGTCAGTTGTCATCCGCCATCTTTAATCTACAGAACACCGTGCTGCCCTCTTTATGGCTACTACCTTAAGCACGTAGTAGCGGGCAATTTGAAAAGTTCTGTTAGCTATCATCCGCCATCTTTAATCATCGTGCTGCCATCTTTAGCTAGATACCTTTGAAATGTGGCGGCGGATAATTTGAAAAATGCTTTTGACAGCAGCTATCTTTGAGCACCGTGCTACCCTCTATGTGGTGGCGGCAAATTCTACATGCTTTACAAACCCACGCGCTTTTTTTTTGACAGCCATCTTTAAGCAACAGAGTACAGTGCTGCCCTCTTTGTTGTGGCGGCAAATTCCACGTGCTCTTGTTTGGAAACAAAGCCACATGCTCTTTTGACAGCTGTCACCCGCCATCTTTAACCAACAGAGCACTATGCTGCGGGCAATTTCGTTAGCTGTCATCCGACATCTTTAATCAACAGAGCACCGTGCTGCCCTCATGCGGGGTAATTTCGTTAGCTGCCATCCACCATCTTTAAACACCGTGCTGCCCTCTTTATGACTACTACCTTAAGCACGTAGTAGCGGGCAATTTCGTTAGCTGTCATCCGCTATCTTTGAGCACCGTGCTGCTCTCTGTAGTAGCGGGTAATTTGAAAAGTTCTGTTAGCTGTCATCCGCCATCTTTGAGCACCGTGCTGCCCGGTGGCGGCAAATTCCACATGCTTTACAAACTCACGCGCAGCTGTCATCCGCCATCTTACATCGCAAACCTCAGTGCTACACTCTATGTGGTAGCGGATAATTTTAAAAAGAAAAATTCTACAGCAGCCATCTCTCGACGCTAATTGCACAAGATGGTAGCTATACATGACTCCTTAAAGGTGCTCATGCAAGATGATTGCTATACATAGACGCCCTTGGGATGCTTGCGCAAGATGGCGGTTATACAAGGCTCCTTATGAGGGATGCTTGCGCGAGATGGTGGTTGCTCTTATGAGGCGGCTCAAGGATCCATGGCTAGAGACGCCCTAAGGATGCTTGCGCAAGATGGCGGATGCAAGATGGCGGCTATACATAGCTCCTTATGAGACAGCCAGTACAACATGTGATCAGAACATTGATTGATGTGTTCAGAACACAAAATAAGTAGAATCGAACACTGTACTCGATACAACATGTGATTAAAACATTGTGTGGTGTGTTCAGAACACTAATCGAACGCTGTATTAGGGGATACCTTTGTTTAGATTGAAACATAACAAGACTAGAATTGAACACTGCACATTGATTGATGTGTTCAGAACACAAAATAAGTAGAATCGAACACTGTACTCGATGTCGTTAACTTCAACATGTGATTAAAACATTGGCTGGTGTGTTCAGAACACTACATAAGTAGAATCGAACGCTGTATTAGGGGATACCTTTGTTTAGATTGAAACATAACAAGACTAGAATTGAACACTGCACTCGATGTCGGAAGATCAGATTGAAACATAACAAGACTAGAATTGAACACTGTACATTGATTGATGTGTTCAGAACACAAAATAAGTAGAATCGAACACTGTACTCGATGTCGTTAACTTCAACATGTGATTAAAACATTGTCTGGTGTGTTCAGAACACTACATAAGTAGAATCGAACGCTGTATTAGGGGATACCTTTGTTCTAAGAAGATCAGATTGAAACATAACAAGACTAGAATTGAACACTGAACTCGATGTCGTTACATGTGATCAGAACAATGATTGATGTGTTCAGATCACTAAACAAGTAGAACCGAACACTGTTCAACATGTTAGGGGGATACCTTTGTTTAGATTGAAACATAACAAGACTAGAATTGAACACTGCACTCGATGTCGTTACATGTGATCAGAACAATGATTGATGTGTTCAGATCACGAAACAAGTAGAACCGAACACTGTACAACATGTTAGGGGATACCTTGGTTTAGATTGAAACTAACAAGACTAGAATCGAACACTGCACTCGATGTCGTTACATGTGACCCGATACAACATGTTAGGGGATACCTTTATCCTAAGAACCGAACACTGTACAACATGTTAGGGGATACCTTTGTTTAGATTGAAACTAACAAGACTAGAATCGAACACTGCACTCGATGTCGTTACATGTGATCCGATACAACATGTTAGGGGATACCTTTGTTTAGATTGAAACATAGCAAGCCTAGAATCGAACATTGTTTGATGTGTTCAGTACAACTTCAATGATTAACATACACACTGTGCACATATCGCATAGCTAAAAACACACTGTGCACATATCGCATACCTAACACTTCAAATGATTTGCTTAGTACGAAAATAAAAATAAAAAATCTATACCGCGTAGCTAACTCGTTCATCACACTGCTAAGACGCTTAGTAATTGTGAATACACTCATACGAAAATCAAGAAAGCACACTGCGTAGCCAACTCGCTCGGCATGAAAAAAATCTATACCGCGTAGCTAACTCGTTCATCACACTGCTAAGACGCTTAGTAATTGTGAATACACTCATACGAAAATCAAGAAAGCACACTGCGTAGCCAACTCGCTCGGCATGAAAAAATCTATACCGCGTAGCTAACTCGTTCATCACACTGCTAAGACGCTTAGTAATTGTGAATACACTCATACGAAAATCAAGAAAGCACACTGCGTAGCCAACTCGTTCGGCATGAAAAAATCTATACCGCGTAGCTAACTCGTTCATCACACTGCTAAGACGCTTAGTAATTGTGAATACACTCATACGAAAATCAAGAAAGCACACTGCGTAGCCAACTCGCTCGGCTCACTCGCTTAGTAATTGCAACACACACGGATAAGAATGTTCCGAGATACATGTTTTTTAAGGGGGGTGAAAGATCATAAATTATATGTACACACATGTTGTCTCCTCCAAGTTGTAAGATGAAATAGACGCAGTACTGCGAGTTTCCGCTCTAGCTGGCGAACGGAAGTAGCATGATATCTCAGCAAAAAATAAAAATACGCGTGAGCTTGCAAGTCAGACACAATGATGGATACCGCGATTCAAATCCTGGTAACTTATTCCGTCGGGAAGGGCATCCGGCTAGATCATGTAATAATGATCGCACAGGTCCCACGCCTAGCATTTACAGCTTCCAGTTCGAACCCGCTATCATCCGAAGTAGCGAGAATGATTGAAGAGTGTTTTAGTGTGATTAATTTGTTGGATGGAGGCGTTAAGCTGCCTTCTTCGGTGGGAGTAGGCTATGTCGGGATATCGATTTAAAATCCTAGTCAGGAAGGGCAGCCGGTCGTAAAACTATGGTGTGAGGCGGGGTGTGCAAAAAAGCTAGCAATAAGTAAGGGCTGTTGATGGGGGCGTTAAACCTTGTGCAGACTCCTTCGAAAATTATTTTTTGAGTACAAGAGTGTTGATGCTGATTCATTTGTCGGATGGAGGCAATAAGCCTTGTGCAGGCTTCTTCAGTGGAGTAGGCTATGTATCGGTACCGGGATATCTAGTTATAAAACCCGCTACAACAAATTTATCGCGTATACTGCGATTTTAAATCCTAGTCAGGAAGGGCAGCCGGTCGTTGGTGTGAGGCGGGGTGTGCAAAAAAGCCAGCATTAAGTAAGGGCTGTTGATAGGAGGCGTTAAACCATGTGCAAGCTCCTTCACGAGGAGAAGCCTACATGCCGGTACCGTGCAGGTTCTTTCGATAGGAGTAGGCACTGTGTGTGTTTTAACCTCTCCGTACAATCATGATAGTTTACGTTAGGAACTTACATAGGCTAAATGCTACACATTCCGTAGCAGAGCCGGGAATCGAACTCGGACCTCCGAGGGTAGCAGCTAACTACTACACCACAGAGGAGTACTATTTCAGAATATTTTACAACCTTAATTAGTACTGTGTTTTAAGAGCTTGAATGGTACTCAGCTAAGAAGACGTTCGCGAGTTACAAGCACGCAGTGTCCTCGATCAAGGTCGAGCCGGAAGATACGTGTACAATTTCAGCTAACACACGCATTCCGCTGCTCGCTCTGCGCTGATACGACTTCATGGACAGTAGAACAAACCCATAGCCTACAGTATGCATGCCTCTCACCCGGTAGTCTCGGGTTCGATTCTCTTGGGGATAAAAATGTGTTTAAATCACATGAATGTGTTGAGTTGTCCTTCCTGATGCAAAACTAGCAGTATCTAACCTCATACACCATAGTTTTACGACCGGTTGCCCTTCCTGACAACTCGGATTAAGAACAGACATGACCGACCCGCTTTATGTTCTATTGGTGTGGGGGCCGAGGGTATAGGTGGGCAACGCTTCCGTCCTTCAGATCTCCACTCGCCCTGCCACCGCTAAGGATGGAGAGAGATCATTGACTCGAAGTTCTCCGGATGACTCCGAACAGACACGATCGACCCATGTACTGCGGTGACACGTGTTTGCTGTCGCACTAACAAGACATCTCACTGATGTTTATAGTTGAAAGAATATTTGTGTTTTTCAGTAATATTACTGTTCTCAGAACAATTTTAGATTGTTGTAAGTTACAGTGTATAACGCACCTGTTCGTGTGGAGTTACTTTTGTCATCATCATCATCATCCGTTTACCCTCCAGGGTCGGTTTTTTCCCTCGGAATTAGCGAGGGACCCCACCTCTACCGCCTCAAGGGAAGTGTCCTGGAGCTTCAGACTCTTGGTCGGGGATACAACTGGGGAGGATGACCAGTACCTCGCCCAGGCGGCCTCACCTGCTATGCTGAACAGGGGCCTGGTAGAGGGATGGGAGGATTGGAAGGGATAGGCAAGGAAGAGGGAAGGAAGCGGCCGTAGCCTTAAGTTAGGTACCATCCCGGCATTTGCCTGGAGGAGAAGTAGGAAACCACGGATAACCACTTGCAGGATGGCTGAGGTAGGAATCGAACACACCTCTACTCAGTTGACTTCCCGAGGCTGAGTGGACCTCATCCAGCCCTCGTACCACTTTCAAAATTTCGTGGCAGAGCCGGGAATCGAATCCGGGCCTCCGGGGGTGGCAGCTAATCACGCTAACCACTACACCACAGAGGCGGACGAGTTACTTTTGTAAGAAAATAAAAGGCTGAACCGAATAAAACAGGTACTGGATAAACGATTCTCGCAATTGAAGTATGCAGATAAATTGCTGATAGATTAATGGTAAGCCTACCCCACATCTTCCCCAGAATCAACCTCCTCTCAATTTCCTTGGCTTGAGGTAAGGGTGTTTATGCCGTCTTCACAATTCATTTCATCATTATTAATAGGTTTTATTTCTATTAAATTATATGAAACTCTTTGATAAGTATATCACTAACCATAGATTAATCAATGCTAAGAGATCCAGTTTTGAAATCATTGGTTTGTTTTAAGATGCCAGAGCTACTCTCGAAGCGATTTGTTGCCATTCAGAAACCGTTTCTATGGAAGTAACGAATGAAGACAATGCTGCCCTCTTGTGCCCGCCCTGTTGTAACTCTATGTCTGATGCTGAAACATAAATTACCGGGCAAGTTGGCCGTGCGCGTAGAGGCACGCGGCTGTGAGCTTGCATCCGGGAGATCGTGGGTTCGAGCCCCACTGTCGGCAGTCCTGAAGATGGTTTTCCGTGATTTCCCATTTTCACACCAGGCAAATGCTGGGGCTGTACCTTAATTAAGGCCACTGCAATCAGCATCAACACTCTTGTACTCAAAAAATAATTTTCGAAGGAGTCTGCACAAGGTTTAACGCCCCCATCAACAGCCCTTACTTATTGCTAGCTTTTTTGCACACCCCGCCTCACACCATAGTTTTACGACCGGCTGCCCTTCCTGACTAGGATTTTAAATCGATATCCCGACATAGCCTACTCCCACCGAAGAAGGCAGCTTAACGCCTCCATCCAACAAATGAATCACACTAAAACACTCTTCAATCATTCTCGCTACTTCGGATGATAGCGGGTACGAACTGGAAGCTGTAAATGCTAGGCGTGGGACCTGTGCGATCATCATTACATGATCTAGCCGGATGCCCTTCCCGACGGAATAAGTTACCAGGATTTGAATCGCGGTATCCATCATTGTGTCTGACTTGCAAGCTCACGCGTATTTTTATTTTTTGCTGAGATATCATGCTACTTCCGTTCGCCAGCTAGAGCGGGAACTCGCAGTACTGCGTCTATTTCATCTTACAACTTGGAGGAGACAACATGTGTGTACATATAATTTATGATCTTTCACCCCCCTTAAAAAACATGTAAGTATCTCGGAACATTCTTATCCGTGTGTGTTGCAATTACTAAGCGAGTGAGCCGAGCGAGTTGGCTACGCAGTGTGCTTTCTTGATTTTCGTATGAGTGTATTCACAATTACTAAGCGTCTTAGCAGTGTGATGAACGAGTTAGCTACGCGGTATAGATTTTTTTTCATGCCGAGCGAGTTGGCTACGCAGTGTGCTTTCTTGATTTTCGTATGAGTGTATTCACAATTACTAAGCGTCTTAGCAGTGTGATGAACGAGTTAGCTACGCGGTATAGATTTTTTATTTTTATTTTCGTACTAAGCAAATCATTTGAAGTGTTAGGTATGCGATATGTGCACAGTGTGTTTTTAGCTATGCGATATGTGCACAGTGTGTATGTTAATCATTGAAGTTGTACTGAACACATCAAACAATGTTCGATTCTAGGCTTGCTATGTTTCAATCTAAACAAAGGTATCCCCTAACATGTTGTATCGGATCACATGTAACGACATCGAGTGCAGTGTTCGATTCTAGTCTTGTTAGTTTCAATCTAAACAAAGGTATCCCCTAACATGTTGTACAGTGTTCGGTTCTTAGGATAAAGGTACCCCCTAACATGTTGTATCGGGTCACATGTAACGACATCGAGTGCAGTGTTCGATTCTAGTCTTGTTAGTTTCAATCTAAACAAAGGTATCCCCTAACATGTTGTACAGTGTTCGGTTCTACTTGTTTCGTGATCTGAACACATCAATCATTGTTCTGATCACATGTAACGACATCGAGTGCAGTGTTCAATTCTAGTCTTGTTATGTTTCAATCTAAACAAAGGTATCCCCCTAACATGTTGTACAGTGTTCGGTTCTACTTGTTTAGTGATCTGAACACATCAATCATTGTTCTGATCACATGTAACGACATCGAGTTCAGTGTTCAATTCTAGTCTTGTTATGTTTCAATCTGATCTTCTTAGAACAAAGGTATCCCCTAATACAGCGTTCGATTCTACTTATGTAGTGTTCTGAACACACCAGACAATGTTTTAATCACATGTTGAAGTTAACGACATCGAGTACAGTGTTCGATTCTACTTATTTTGTGTTCTGAACACATCAATCAATGTACAGTGTTCAATTCTAGTCTTGTTATGTTTCAATCTGATCTTCCGACATCGAGTGCAGTGTTCAATTCTAGTCTTGTTATGTTTCAATCTAAACAAAGGTATCCCCTAATACAGCGTTCGATTCTACTTATGTAGTGTTCTGAACACACCAGCCAATGTTTTAATCACATGTTGAAGTTAACGACATCGAGTACAGTGTTCGATTCTACTTATTTTGTGTTCTGAACACATCAATCAATGTGCAGTGTTCAATTCTAGTCTTGTTATGTTTCAATCTAAACAAAGGTATCCCCTAATACAGCGTTCGATTAGTGTTCTGAACACACCACAGAATGTTTTAATCACATGTTGTTTCGAGTACAGTGTTCGATTCTACTTATTTTGTGTTCTGAACACATCAATCAATGTTCTGATCACATGTTGTACTGGCTGTCTCATAAGGAGCTATGTATAGCCGCCATCTTGCATCCGCCATCTTGCGCAAGCATCCTTAGGGCGTCTCTAGCCATGGATCCTTGAGCCGCCTCATAAGAGCAACCACCATCTCGCGCAAGCATCCCTCATAAGGAGCCTTGTATAACCGCCATCTTGCGCAAGCATCCCAAGGGCGTCTATGTATAGCGATCATCTTGCATGAGCACCTTTAAGGAGTTATGTATAGCTACCATCTTGTGCAATTAGCGTCGAGAGATGGCTGCTGTAGAATTTTTCTTTTTAAAATTATCCGCTACCACATAGAGTGTAGCACTGAGGTTTGCGATGTAAGATGGCGGATGACAGCTGCGCGTGAGTTTGTAAAGCATGTGGAATTTGCCGCCACCGGGCAGCACGGTGCTCAAAGATGGCGGATGACAGCTAACAGAACTTTTCAAATTACCCGCTACTACAGAGAGCAGCACGGTGCTCAAAGATAGCGGATGACAGCTAACGAAATTGCCCGCTACTACGTGCTTAAGGTAGTAGTCATAAAGAGGGCAGCACGGTGTTTAAAGATGGTGGATGGCAGCTAACGAAATTACCCCGCATGAGGGCAGCACGGTGCTCTGTTGATTAAAGATGTCGGATGACAGCTAACGAAATTGCCCGCAGCATAGTGCTCTGTTGGTTAAAGATGGCGGGTGACAGCTGTCAAAAGAGCATGTGGCTTTGTTTCCAAACAAGAGCACGTGGAATTTGCCGCCACAACAAAGAGGGCAGCACTGTACTCTGTTGCTTAAAGATGGCTGTCAAAAAAAAAAGCGCGTGGGTTTGTAAAGCATGTAGAATTTGCCGCCACCACATAGAGGGTAGCACGGTGCTCAAAGATAGCTGCTGTCAAAAGCACTTTTCAAATTATCCGCCGCCACATTTCAAAGGTATCTAGCTAAAGATGGCAGCACGGTGATTAAAGATGGCGGATGATAGCTAACAGAACTTTTCAAATTGCCCGCTACTACGTGCTTAAGGTAGTAGCCATAAAGAGGGCAGCACGGTGTTCTGTAGATTAAAGATGGCGGATGACAACTGACGAAATTGCTCGCAGCACGGTGCTCAAAGATGGCGGATGACAGCTGCACATGGCTTTGTTTCCAAACAAGACCACGTGGAATTTACCACCACCACATAGAAGGCAGCACTGTTCTCTCTGGATTAAAGATGGCGGATGACAGCTGTCAGAAAAGCATATAGGTTTGTAAAGCATGTGGAATTTACCGCCACCACATAGATGGCAGCACGGTGATTAAAGATGGCGGTTGACAGCTGTCAAAAAAGCATGTTGATTTGTAAAGCACGTGGAATTTGCCGCCACCACATAGATTGCAGCACTGTTCTCTCTGGATTAAAGATGGCGGATGACAGCTGTGACGTACCACATTTCAAAGGTAAGTAGCTAAAGAGGGCAGCACGGTGCTCAAAGATGGCGGATGACAGCTGTCAGAAAAATAGCACGTGAATTTGTTTCCAAACAAGAGCACGTGGAATTTGCCGCCACTACATAGAGTGCGGCACTGAGGTTGGCGATGCAAGATGGCGGATGACAACTGTCAAAGGTAAGTAGCTAAAGAGGGCAGCACGGTGATTAAAGATGGTGGATGACAGCTGCACGTGGCTTTGTTTCCAAACAAGAGCACATAGAATTTACCGCCACTACATAGAGCGCAGCACTGAGGTTTCGGATGCAAGATGGCGGATAACGTACCACATTTCAAAGGTAAGTAGCTAAAGAGGGCAGCACGATGCTCAAAGATGGCGGATGACAGCTGCACGTGGATTTGTTTATCTCGCGCTAGTGAGGTTAAGTTGGTAGCACTAAGGTTATACCCGTCAAGATGGCGGCACTGCCGATGACAGGTGATAAATTTACATCTACTACGATAAAGAGGGCAGCACGGTGCTCAAAGATGGCGGATGACAGCTGTCAAAAAACACGTGGCTGTCAAAAAGCACGTGGCTTTGTTTACCTCGCGCTAGTTAGGTTAAGTTGGTACCACTAAGGTTTAGGCCCGTCAAGATGGCAGGACTGAGGTTTGCGATGCGTTGTTGTCTGTCAAAAAGCACGTGGCTTTGTTTACAAATCTGTCAAAAAGCACGTGGCTGTCAAAAAGCACGTGGCTTTGTTTACCTCATGCTAGTTAGGTTAAGTTGGCACTACTGAGGTTTAGGCCCGTCAAGATGGCAGTACTGAGGTTTGCGATGCGTTGTTGTCTGTCAAAAAGCACGTGGCTGTCAAAAAGCACGTGGCTTTGTTTACCTCGCGCTTGTGAGGTTAAGTTGGCACTACTGAGGTTTAGGCCCGTCAAGATGGCAGTACTGAGGTTAGCGTTGCGTTGTTGTCGATGACAGCTGTCAAAAAGCACGTGGCTTTGTTTACAAATTCAAATCTCCCGCCAAAATTCAAATTTCCCGCCAAAATTCAAATTTCCCGCGGGAGGTGGAGGCCTCTTCCGAGAGCCCGAGGTGGAGGTGGCCGCCGAACTCTCCCATTATACTACTACTTCTGAATACTCTACGGTTTGAATTTCGGAGATAGTAAGTTCGAATAATGATGAGTATTTATATCGTGTATTTCAATGGAACTAGAAACAGGAACTCGTAGTCCTTACAGAACTACACAATCAGTTACGACACACAAACATTTTACAGATGTTACCTTTCCAATGGACTTATCAAGCATTTGTAAATTTGAGAAAAACATTAGACTTTTCGTTTCAATTGTTCGGTGTGAAGGGACAAAGTATCATAGGACCACTTTCTGCAACTTCCTCAGCTAAACTGCATCATATTCAGCTCTTTATATTTCTAATACAAACTCAAGCAACGTCTGCTAAGCTCCCAACTCTTATCTCATACAGAAAAGAAGTTTATACGTGACTGATGCTGGATTATATCCTGGCCTCTGCTCTCTTTATCTGGTTCAGTTAACGGACGAAATACTTGTGTACTAATTGATTTAGGTATCTTGGTAAACTCCTCGAAATTAATTGTACACGCAAACTTAGCCCAAGGTGATCACAGATGTCGCGTTTTTTGCCCTGTGGATTTACGACATTTGTTCCCGAAACTGTCTATTTTTTCTACGTGGCTTTTCTTCAAGTGTCTTCATTGTTGGTGAATGTTTACACAATGTTCGCGTTATTTTCAGCACTTTAATAACATCCATTTGTGACAAGAGGTTCCCAACGTGCCTTTGCACATACAGTACATGTATGGCCTGATTAAAATAATGTTAGTACTTTTATTTGAATCTTTCATCCTGTATTTTGGACTTGGCCTCTTGGATCATGTCAGTTTATATCGCCTGGTGGCGTTGTGGTTGGCCACTATTTCTTGCTCTCCGTGGTTATTTATTTATTTACTTTTTATTTTTTATTTATTTATTTATTTATTTATTTATTTGGTGGCCCATTTTGCTCTTTCTGTTATTTCCTATATAACATTATTCTATCAGCTATGTTTTTCTTTTTGTCACACTTCGTCGTACTATCATTGAGTCTCTGTATTGCGTGAATGAGCCATGTTGTACCTTTAATACGTTTTACGTCATTTTATTCTACGGTCTCTCTGTGGAAGTCTTTATGTTATTGTTCATGTACCAAATTGCTCTCCGATGTCCCCACTGTGTATTTGTATATCGGAAGATCCTGCACATGAATGGTTTGTACTGTTTTTGCTTTTAAATTGCATATGAGAAACGTATTAATGATGTTAATTGGGCCTCCGATCTTGTGTGGGTTTGGCCATGAATATCTGTATGAGGCGTTATTTATGAACCGTACTTCTACATTAGGGTCCTACTGACCATTGTTCCATGTTTCTTGGACTCCTTTAATCATTTGCGCTAATGTTCGAATGTGAGGTATATAGGACGCAGATCATATTGCCTAGTTGTGCCGTTTATTCTTATATTTTCTTTTGGGTCCCTTGGCATTTATTTGGTGTGTGTATCTTCCCTTAGTTACGGTTTGTGTATCTCCGATCCCGGGCGCTATGCCTGCTCGTGCCTTCTTTTCCCCTTATATTTGATCTTTCTTCTTTTTGTGTTCGTTTGAAACCATTGTTGAGCGGCATACCATTGAATGGCCGTGTATCGTGACCGTTAAACACTCGTTCTGTTGGTATGGATGTAAGTAATAATTTGTTTCTTTGGGCTAAGCTAGGCGTCACATATTCATTGTATTTTGTTCCCAGCTAACAATTTCTTTTATTGTTATCCTATTAATTACATTCTATGTGTGAATGAACCTGTTGGCTGATTCACGTTATGAGGAGGCGCGATGCTTTGAGGATAGCCAATTGTGTATCAATCCCATGTATTATTTCCATCAGGGCCTGTTTACCGTTTTCTTTATTATCTCTTTTTGAATTTCGTGTGTCCATCTATTATTTGATTTAATTATTATTTAATAAACCGTTTTGTTTTAAATCTTCGTTATTATTGTTGGCATAGGATGGGTAGGCTCGAGTTCAGTTCATGACTTCGTCTCTAGTCATTTTCGACACGCCCCATGTGAACATCATAGCTAAGTATTTATATATCGCCGCGTTCGCTGATTTGAGCTTCCACTGGCTTTTTATGTTTTCATTTTTGGTTATCTTTCTGCCCGTGTATGCCTCAGTGCTCATCGTGCCCAGATCCGCCGTGGGTATGCGGCTGGTCGTATTCGCCGTCGTTCTCAGAGTGTTAGGGGTGCAATTCTTACCATACTTTTCACTCGTCCCTCTATAAAACATAGACCTATTCATCCTGAAGGCAGTAAAGCAGTAATGAAATTATCGGCAAGATCCCGTTCCGTTTAATGCTTCTGCAGATTTTTAATGTTTGCGATGTCAACAAGATTTGTTACAACCTTATACTGACTATATTCAGAAGCATACTACTTTTCTCTGACATGCAGTGTTGCATGTGGATTCGATCCCTCCCTGTCATTTTTAACATGTTCCACTGACCAAGCAGTAATGTTAAATGTATTTGAGGAGTTAGGTCCTCGTGTTAATCTACTTATATAATCTCCAGTTCCTATTGAAATAACTAGACGATGTGATTCTGCATGATGAAGCAGATGAATGTTACATCTGTAAACGATCTATCACATTTACAGGGATTTAATTTAAAGATCATTGTCTCTTTACGGCTCGATATCGTGGACCTTTTTATCAGACATGTAACGACACACATCCTGTACCAAAATCCATTCCTTGCATTTTTCATAACTTTTCTGACTATGACATACATTTTTGTGTGAGAGTTTGCACGCCTTGAATGCACTGTAGGCGATGTTTATTTTCATACTCAAATTTATTAACATTTCCCTTGATACACTTTCAAATAGCCATCCAAGCGATAATTTCAAATACACCCATGAGTTTTTCCTGGATCTGGAGAAATTTATCCATAGTACTCGGAAATGTACTTTGCCTAATGATTACATTGAAAGCTTTGAAACCCACCAAGAAAACTAATTACCTCCTCATTAGCATGTTAAAGCGGAAAGAGGAGGAGGACGTTTATAACAGCCGCTATCTTGCACAAGCTATTCAGAATTCTAGTATTATTATTTTTCTCTGTTCGAATCCATCTTAGAACAAAGGTATCCCCTGACATGTTCTGAACACATGTTGTAAGTAACGACATCGAGTACAGCGTTCGATTCTTGTCTTGTTATATTTCAATCACTTCTTTTGTGATCTACAAGTCTAAACATGCATAATGATGTTATCGCTGCAACACGTGCACACTCTTGCCTTCGTCATGCAGGTTTAAACTTGTTCGATAGACATATAAAGATATGCCTTGACGCAGGATGAGGCGGAGGAGGTCTTAAGCCTATGTATAGCCGCCATTGTTTAAAGATGGCCCCTGACAGCTGTCAAAGAAAGCACGTAGAGTTTTTCAAATTACACGCCACCACATTTCAAAGGTATGAGGTTTAGTGCTGTAAAGATAGCAGCACGATGCTCTGTTGATTAAAGATGGGAGCTGTCAAAAAAGGACGTGGAATTTTTCGAATTACCCTCCACCACATGTATAAGGATTGGGTTTGTGCCGTAAAGATAGCAGCACGATGCGTTGTTGTTTAAAGATGGCGATGTCAGCTGTGAAAACCACGTAGATTTTTTTTCAAATTGCCCGCCAGCACATTTCAAAGGTAGTAGTTAAAGATGGCAGCATGTTGTTCTGTTGATTAAAGATGGCCGCTGTCAAAAAGCACGTAGGTTTCTTTACAAACAAGAGCACGTAGAATTTCACATTGCCCTCCACCGCATGCATATGGTTCTTCATAACAGCAGCCGCCATCTTGCGCAGTAGCCTCTAAACTAGCTTTCTTCAAAAGTGCCTGTGTATAGCCGCCACCTTGCGCAAGCATCGCTAGGGGGTCTCATAAGATCCTATGTATAGCAGCCATCTTTTGCGAGCACCCTTAAGCCGTCTCATAAGGAGCTGTGTATAGCCACCATCTTGTAGAATTAGATAGCTGCCATCTTGCGCAAGCGTCCCTAGGGAGTCTCACAAGAGTCTACATATAGCAGCCATCTTATGCAAGCGCCCTTAAGCTTTCTCGTAAGAAGTTATATATAGCCTCCATCTTGCGCAAGCATCCCTAGGGAGTCTCATAAGAGCCTATGTATAGCAGCCATCTTGTGCAAACGCCCTTAAGCCGTCTCATAAGAAGCTATGTATAGCCGCCGTATTGTAGAATTAGATAGCAGGCATCTTGCGCAATCATCCCTAGGGAGTCTCATAAGAGCCTATGTATAGCAGCCATCTTTTGCAAGCGCCCTTAAGGAGTCTCATAAGAAGCTATGTATAGCCGACATCTTGTAGAATTAGATAGCCGCCATCTTGCGCAAGCATCCCTAGGGAGTCTCGTAAGGAGCTTTGTATAGCCGCCATCTTGTGCAGTTGGTGTCAGGAAGGGCATCCGGCCGCAAAACTGAGGTTAGGCTCCTCCGTGAGGTTAGGCTTGCTGTGATGTGCGTCAAAAGTTAGGTCCCTCCAAGATAGCGGATGTGAGCTTAGGATCACTCTCTTAGGCGTCAGGAAGGGCATACAGCCGCAAAACTGAGGTTAGGCCCCTCCATGAGGTTAGGCTAGCTCTCTTACGCGTAAAAAGTTAGGTTAAGCCCCTCCAAGTTGGCGGATGTGAGGTTAGTCTCGCGCTCTTAGCCAGTATAGCAGTGCGGTGGAGCCAACTGTGGAGGGACCTGCGGAGGCGGAGGAGGCCTCTGCGGAGGGCCTGTGGAGGTGGAGGTGGAGGAGGCCTCTGCGGAGGGCCCGTGGAGGTGCAGTACGCAGAACCATCCACTTATACTACTAAATGGGAATGGACTTGATATGTTTTATGAAGCATTGAGTGACATCGTAGTCAAGGTTAACAGCAAGGATAGGATAGTGCTAGTGGGCGACTTCAATGCGAGAGGTGAAGTAGTTCTGAAGGATACGAAAGGGTGATCGGCAAATATAGAGCAGATATGGAAGCTAATAAGAATGGGAGGCTTTTGCTGCACTTCTGTGCTAGTATGGGTTTAGCAATTACGAATACTTTCGAGCACAAGGCTATTCACCGCTACACATGGGAGGGTAGGGGCACGGGGTCCAAAATAGATATATCTTAACCGACTTCGGATTCAGGAAATCTCTTAGGAATGTACCGGTTTTCGGGGATATTTCGATAATACAGAGGTACTGGTGCGACCGTTAGAGGTCAGTTGTCGCGTAGATAGTAATCTGATTTTTACTTGGATGAGGAAATTATCGGAGTCGACATTCCATCATTTACGAGCTCTTGCGTTACTATTGTTGTGTTTTGATTTATTCACTCTTATAATGTGTTAGAATCCAGGGCTGCATAGTTTGATTTACTCTGGTATTTAAATTCATTGTGTTTATACTTGCTCTTAAAAGACTATCCTAAATTTCTTTCATTTATGACTTAATATTGTTGATACTTAACTTCGATGACCGTTATGTCTTAATGCTTGTTTTAGCTTTTAAAATGAACTCAAATTATGTCAGCATTTAATATTGATTTGGTTTGTTATGTAAATGAATTAGAAATCTATTAATTTATTTAGTTTAACTATTTTAAATATTTTAGATTGTAAATAAAATGAGCCAATGGATGCACTTGTGTGACACTGAGAGACTAACCCTCTCGGAGAAACCTACTGACCACTTTAGTCTTGGAAAGGAAAAACCCCAATGCACCTACTCTCAAGATATTACACTACAGGCTTTGAAACACAAACTGCGATTAGGTCTCTTGTCCGCATTGGCCAAAGGGCCTTGTTTTGAGCAGATGATCCCTGTAAAGAATGAACAACAGAGGTAAAATATTATAACCTTGTTCAAACAATGTAAGCATCTGAAACTGAGAACTCATTCTACAATCAGTTCTTGCTGCAGCCCATTTGTCAACATAAATACCTCTGATACCTTAATAATAATAATTGCGAAGTGCAATATTGTTTTAATTACGTATTCTTCAATGTTCAAAATAACAATTCATTTCAACACCTAAGATGTTCTGAAAAGAATTACAAGCAGTATGCTTGCTAAATTCTAAAAATTTCATATCGGAGTGATTTGCAAGAGGTGCAAATAATTCATTTCTTTAAGCAGAAGGTACAGTGTGGAATCCTGTTACACCAGCCTTACCGTACTTAGTGTGCCTTTTATATATCTGATATCTTGATTCTTATGTTCTAAATGTATTTAAGTTTAATTTGAGATGGCATATAATTGTGATTCCATATGCTCAGTTTTGTATAGTAACCTTTCTGTGGATCGCGAAGGACGTGCAAGACACTCTCCTTTGTATTTAACTGTGTATAAATGAATATTACTTTCTGCTTCTCTTAGTTCATAAATATAAAGTAGACATGCATCTACGAAGTAAATATAGTTCAGACTGACACCGACTTACAACTTTCCAGGTTTGTTTCTCTCACTGGTGGGCAGTATTGCCGATCTGTCCTTTCTGCGCTGTCCCGACTTCCACGTAGAGCCAATGCCAAACAAACCTCATGTATGTGGTAGGTAAGGGATTGGTGACAGTGAAAAGAATTATCTGCTCAGAAGTTAAGCTAATCGAAGCATGACGTGCATGACGACCAAAGTTGAGTGGTTTTATGCTTTCCACTTAGTTGTGCTAGGCTCACCACTTTCATCTATTTTATCCGACCTCCCTTGGTCAGCACTTGTTCTTTTCCGACGCCGACGGTATTAGAGCACTCAAGGCGTTGGGAGTCTTTCATTTTCACGCCCTTCGTGGCCCTTGACTTACTTTGGCCGATATATTCATTATTCGAAATGCCGGATCCCTTTCATATTTCTCTCTGATTAGCGTTATATAGAGGAAGATTGCCTAGTTGCTCTTCCTCTGAAAACAGTAATCACATCCACCACCATTTCTTACAATACTGTACATGAAACAACAATTGTTCGAAAAAATATGTAATAGCAATTGTGTTGGCTCATTTTAAGGACCATTCTCTATAAAGTTACACCAAGGGATCAAATATGTAACAAACATGCTTCTTTCATTTACAGCAGAAGAAATTTTCCTGATTGCTGTAGATATAAAGAAACGTCATTTTACAGAGAACGTGTGTCTTTAAATTTCATTTAACTGTTAGTTTATACTCTATTTCTGAAGAAGTAGTAATTTCCTTTGTAATAACATTGCATTTACTGTTCCTCTATTAAGAGTCTTAAAATCATCGCATTATATTAAATGCACCATATTTCCAGATACAGTATATGAAGTTCATGGTAACTTACTGTATATGTTTATGTACTCTTGCCTAGATGGCAACCTAGAAGTAGTACAGGTAAATTTAAATATTTTCTGAATATTTAAACAACTCTACGATGCATTAATGTAAGTAATGTTCCCTTAACTTCCATGCATATCATTAATGATATTCTGCAAGTTTCCTATTTGAATTCCCATATTTTCATGATATTCTTTTAGCATCATTATCTGAGGAAGAACATAAACATCTGCAGCTTGTCCCTTTATGGACGAAGAATAAATGCCACAAAGTTCATAACTGGTGATGACGAACTTTAATTCATTAATTACTTCTTAATACTTGTATGTTCTAGTTCTATATCTGAGGATAGTCTTTCTATAGAAGAATTGAAGATATCTTACGCAGTGCATGAATTACGTAAGTTTGTGGATGTTTTCTATGTATGAGTAAACAAGTGTGTTTAAAGAAATTTTCTAATGTAATCCTTGTAAGGGGGCCTGCGTTCTGCGGATTCCATTTAAATGCACTTCAAATTTCGAGATGTAGAGTGTTGGAAATACAATGAATAAAGTTCTATGATGATGACGATCATATTGGTGCTTACTGTATGTTGATTTCATTTTCATTAAATACTTGTCTTATATTCATTAGAAATTTTAATTTCTTTTTGTGTACACTTCAGTGCAGAGAATGTTACAATAAAGTGGAACCTTTCCCATTAACTCACATAACTCATGAGACCCTGTGACAACGCAAATTTTCCCCGACCGGGTCGTGAACACCTGAGACCACGTGCCACAGAAATTCCCCATAATTACAACATAATCCCACAAAATATAAAAGTAAACAGAATCTGGTAAATACGAGTCACCGCATTTGATGGTCAACTGTACACGTCATAAAGGTCTGAACCCTTTCGCTTGAACAAAACTATCAATGGATTTTCACGAAATCTAGCCTCAACAAAACAAGAATTACCTAAAGATAATGTTCAAACTCTTCTACCACCTAGAAGAGAAAAACATATAACGCAAATACTGGCTGCATTTTTATTTACACGTTGCTCTGTGGCTAACGATCCTCATTGTGCCCCCGAGGTTCGAAGTGGTGGCCTTGGTTTCGCCATCATAGGGACCCCGTAAAGCAAACCCTAGCTATCGCTTCATTAGGGGTAACAATTAAATATTCCTAAATTGATTTCATCATAGCTTGTTACAAATGTGAAAACCAAATAAAATACATCTCCTGCTAAAAGATGAATATTTGGTCTGAGAAGCTTCATTTTCTTTAACAGCCAGCATAGAGATCTCGTCTCGCTTCTCTCCCTCAACCAGACCGCCCACAATACATCGTCAGCGGCTCATTATGTTAAAAGCAGCTTGGGCGTTCATCATATCCTATAATTTTTCTCAAAATCATGCCGCTATATCATTTCAGTATATCTCAACCTAACAGAAGACCAGAGTTCAGACACAGTTCTTTCCATCACAGAGCTAACATGGTTTCTCTATATCACAGGCTAACATTTACCATTACCTCAAACGGGGATATAAGAATTTATACTTAAAATGAAGTGAATCTACTTTCAGTAAAATCAGTATTTAATATCAAACCAAATAAATAATGTAATTAAAAATGAAAATAAAAAAAATACAAATTACACATTGGCCTGGCTAATGTGGACTTCCGAAGCCAGGCACGACGTACACTATATGATGAAAAGTATCCAGACACCTGGTTGAACATGACGTACAAGTTCGTGGTGCCCTCCATCCGTAATGCTAGAATTCAATATGGTGTTGACCTACACTTCTACTCTCGCAGGCATACGGCGTGTAAGTCCTCTCCATGAAAAGCACGACACCACCGCCACTATTGGCACTGCACACGCTGGCAGATGACGTTCGCCGGGCATTCTCCATACCCACACCCTGCCATCGGATCGCCACGTTGTGTACCGTGATTCGTCACTCTACACATCGTTTGTCCACTGTTCAATCGTCCAATGTTTGCGCTCCTTACACAAATCGAGGCGTCGTTTGGCATTCACCTGCCTGATGTATGGCTTACGGGTAGCCGCTCGACCATGAAATCCACCTCCCGTCGAACTGTCATAGTGCTTGGAGTGGATCCTGATGCAGTTTGGAATTCCTGTATGATTGTCTGAATAGATGCCTGCCTATTACACTTTACGACCCTCTTCAACAGTCGGAGGTCTCTGTCAGTCAACAGACGAGATCTGCCTGTACGCTTCCGTGCTGTACGTGTCCCTTCACGTTTCCACTTCACAATCACATCAGAAATGATTACTGGGGTCGACACTATGGCGTACCTGGCAGTAGGTGGCACCACAATGCTCCTAAGGTGAAAAACATATGTTTTGGGGGTGTCCGGATACTTTTGATCACATAGTGTATTCTTCACACACAGGTTAACCTAACATGAAATAAACTATATTTATAGGAGGATTGGGGCCAATTTTGAATTTGATTTGATAAAGATTATTGCTTTATCGACTTTAAGTCAATTAGGTTTAATAATAAGAATTTTAGCTATAGGGTTTACTAAATTGGCTTTTTTTTCATCTTTAAATACATGCGTTATTTAAGGGTCTTTTGTTTATATGTGCTGGTTCATTAATTCATAACAAGAAGGATTCTCAAGATATTCGATTTATAGGGAATATTTGTAATCAAATACCGTTGTGCCCCGTGGTAGCACGGTCAGCGTATTATTTTCCCAGCGGCTCAATTTCTTCTCAGGGTATCCCATGTCTCTCGTAAAATCAGTTATCTTACATTTGGTCGCGCTTAACGTGAGCTCTGAAGAGTATCAGTCCATCGCAGACGTATCACCGAAGTATCAACTCGTATGAGGGAGTACCGACTACTGAAAACCTTGAAAAAATTCTTAGCATTCGTCAATCCATTCAATTGTTTAGGCCTACTTAACTTAACAACTAACTTATGAGCTAAGCGTCCAGAGAAAGAATTCATTACACAGACACATTCTAGAAAAATAATATATTAGTATTTATTGAAATAAAATATCACCCTCCGAAAAATTAATGTGAATTTGGGTAGTAGTATCTTGATATCAAATACGCATAATATATCAGAGTCAGCGCTGGCTCGAAATAAAATAAATGTAATTTGAATTTCAGACTATTTACACACTCACATACTCATATTTATGTTTTTGTTCATTCATATTCAATATTTCTATTTTATGTTCCATATTTATAATTATTTTGATAATATTATTCTGAAATGAGATAAAAATGACCCTTAATATGTACACTTGATCACTGAGCAATCACAGCCTTGCTTAAAATACTTCTTTAGCTTGACGTAAATACTGTCATGTTAATTGTATTATCTATTCTCAACACACTCAAGTCAATTACTTCTGAATCAAAACATATAGTTCACCATAATGAAGCGTAATAATAATAATAATAATAATAATAATAATAATAATAATAATAATAATAATAATAATAATTAAGTAGATTAAAATCAGATTGCAAATATAAAACCGAGCATATCTTTGGGTATATGCCCCTGAAATAAACCCTAGCATGAGTATGAACTCATAAAATTGCTCTTCTATGTTGGCATTCATAAATCTGAACTCTGATTATACAGTCCTTCTTCTTTAATACGCTTGAATAACAGCTTACGGGCTAAGGCAATACCTTCCTAGTGCCTGTGAGATACGGCTCCTAACTTACCATTTCCCTACTCATTATATTTTATAAGAACGTCGCCTCAAAATAATCTCTGTTTTAAAATAAATAAATCATCTAGCTACCCATTTACGTAGTTTCCGATCCACACACACATCTACCTCAGGCTCAGTGTGGCTTCCTTTTATCACATTATACAATATCTATTATCCTTACGGGCTACTAAACTCATATGGTCAGTTAGAATGAAAGTAACACGCATTCATGTTTCGAAGTATGTCACCACATCAAAGAATATCATAATTACACTTGGTCATGAGCGCATGTCAATAACATGTCAATGAACTCTCGTATTTAATGCACAACCTCTACAACTGTCAGATAAATACTGTCACGAATCTCAATTCTACTATGGTACATATCAATCTTACCTCAGATAGGTTATCCGCGCAATGTACTCTCTTTCACGTACACTTTTTATTTCAACACGGCATCTCTCCTCATATTAACGTAACATAGCGTTTTCTCAGCAAATAGCAATTCATATCAACACCGAAGCACATAAATAAATATCCGCGTTTCAATATTCCTTACTAGACTCCGTCGAATAATCACATTACAACTTCATTTCAATGTACTACTATCACTTCCTTTGCATACTCTTTACCATAAACATATCGCCGATTACTTTTATACCGCTACACTAAGCATCTCAGAATTGCCTTTTTATAAAACGCATTTCAATAACCTCGCATATTTTAACCTAAGACAGAGTTCAATGCCCTCATTCAACAGACCAAAGAGTACGTAACTCAAATACAATCATATCTGCCGCGCTGGTCAGACGTGACGTAACCATTGAACAATTAAAACGAGATCTATTTAAGTTCCAACAAAGTGTGTTAACTCATTGCTGTGAGATCTTAGAAAAACACTTCTTTCATCTACTCATGCCACTTTATACTATATCTGACCAAGTACGGTAGCGCGTATATAATGTAATATAGATCTTATTCTACACTGCCATCTTATATGAAAGCCTTATATCTCACATTTCACTTGAATAATTCGTTCACATTCATAATTAAGTAGTTAATATCTCCAATTAATCGACACATGCTGAAGTTAGCGTGCGGATGCAGATCAAAAGGAAACTACGTAACTAGAAAAAATGTAAGGACATAGCTCGTTAGATGTTATATGTGTGTGGTCCAGTAGTCGCTCCAGTGCTTGGATGTGGTTAGACCCGCGGTTGAGATCCGGGTCTGGTCATCCTCCGTCCACGCGTTAGGAATCGGCTCCTGGTGGGTTGCGATTCTCGCTCGTCATGATCTGGACATCAGGTTGAACGTCGCCTTCCACGTCATCGGCTGGTCGTCTAGTTGGCCGTTGCCTATAATTTAAATTTATTTAAAAATTTAAATTTTATTTCTCAGTTGATATAATCTTCTTTGTTCTTTGGGATGAAGTTTTTGCTTTGGTCGGAATAAAGTTCTCCGTATATGCGAAGTTAAGTATCTGCCTTTCTCTGTAGAACTCCAAATAATCTTCTTCCCGATTGAAATTGTCGCTCCTTTTTGCCAAAACGTGGGATGGTTGCTTACGGAACACTGTTAAGATGTAGATCTCCGTATTTTATTTTTATTTTTTTATTCCTCGGCTCTTCTTATATCGTACGGGGGTGAATTATTTCGTCAGTTTCTGAACGACGATCGTAAATCTTTGATATCCTCTTCTTAATCCTTATATTATCTTCCGATACGAAGCTCGACTTGCAGTTGCGTCCTTCCTTTACCGATGCAAATTTTTAAGAGTGAAGTTTTTTAACAATCGCCTCGCTGCTACATTTTTTTCAAACAATACAGTTGACCCTCTACTGTCCCGTAGTGCCTTCCAAAATGGTCCATTCCGTGACGTACATCGCCTTCTATAACATCACATTACCGAGAAGTTCATTGTATCTGATAGATCGCATGGGCCATACCTTCCTACGCCGCCATTTTGCAATCGGTCTACGAGATGCGAACGGGCACATTTTATCCTCCGTCACGGACAAAATATATTGGTCACAATATATTTTCTCATTGATATCTCGAATCACAAATGTGACTTTGCATCTCGTATGAATTCTTTGCTATTCCGAGACTGGCTATTCGATTATCACATATCAGTAGACTGATATCAATTCTGTCTTTGTTGATTTAGTTTGTTTACTTTTCTCATAACTGCGTACACAACAGCTGATTTTCTTCATTCTTTCCAGTCCAAATAAAGCTATTTAATCATTCGTACTGGCTCATTTTACAATGGTACGTCATTTATGGATTCTTGGCATTGTTGTTCTTTATGTTCTGATTTCATAGCATCATTTTCTTGGAAGTAAAGCTTGATATTGCATGCATTGTGTATGTTACGGTATTTACCATTCAAGCTTACTATTTCATAAGCGTTATTTCCAAGCACACGTTCGACTCTGTATGGTCCATTATATAACTGTAGAAACTTAGCACATATTTTTGCTGGTGCATTGGATATTGGAGCAGTTTTAACTAGGACTAGATCGCCTTTACGTGGAATTTCTTATTCCGTACTCTTCTTAATCGTTTTTGTGATTGATCCTTGAGTCTCTGTTGAATCATTAGAGTTATCTCTTGGGGATCTGGTTTCTTTTCTAGCTGCATAGTAAATATGCTGTCCCAAGTTCTCTGAGGGTGAACATTTTTATGCGTTACGCTAGGAATCTGGGCAATTGACTGATTCACGGTGTTGTTCAAGCTCTCTGCTATAATGTCTAGCATGTCTACCCATCTCCAGTGATGTTGACTGCAGTATATTCTCCAGAATTTAGCGATCTCTTTCACGTAGCGCTCTACGGGATTCGCTGCTGGATGGCGCACTGAGCATAGCGTATGTTTGATTCCCTCGTTTTTCATTCGTTCACGGAATATAGTAGAGGTAAACTGCGTTCCTCTTTCGGTGAGGATTCTCTGAAGTTTTCCCATCTCAGGAAATGTTTTATGGATCAGGCCCCGTATAACTTGTTTGGTATTGGCTCGCTGGATGGCTTGCAATGAAATATATTTTGAGAATATATCGATGACTACTAGTATATATTTCTTTCCCTTCCTGCCAGTGGGCAACTTTCCGAACATATCTATCGCATAGATCTCCCGAGCTTTGGATGGAATAATTGGGATTGGTTTATGACCGCAGACGTAATTATTGTGCTTTACTCGCTGGCATATGTCGCATGTTTTTACTGTGTCTCTAACTGATTTTCGCAGTCCTACCCACGTGAATTTCTCCATCAATGTCCCAATGACCTTGTCTATGCCTGCATGACCTGTCATCTTGTGGGTATGCCAGATTAGCTCTCTCTGTAACTGATGTGGTATTATGATTCTTTTGCTGTGGTTGATCTTGTCCACAATTTTCAGTAATAATCCATCCACAATTTCGTAGTTGCTTGTCAATTCTGGTGCTGGTTCCTTGCTTGCCAAATTATCGATGATAACCTTCACTTTCGTGTCAGATTCCTGGAATTCTCTCAGATTCTCGAGTTTTCTTAGCAATTGTTCATCTTGAGTATCCAACTCAATTGCTAGAACCTCTTCTTCTCCTTCTTGCGGGTCTCGGCTCAACGCATCAGCTAAGATGTTCTGCACTACAATGTTCAATCTTTAAATCAAACTGTTGCGTGAATAACATCCAGCGTGTTATTCGTTCGCTGACCATCACCGCTTTCAACCCGAAAGTCAACGCCTTATGGTCTGTCCTAATCGTCACTGGATATCCATAAACTATTCGTCTCCACTGTTGTAATGCGTGGACAATCGCTAGAAGTTCAAGCTCAGTAGTGGTATAGTGCTGCTCATATTTTCTTAGTTTCCTGCTGTTAAACGCCAGATAAGTTCATCTCTGGGTCTCATCATCTTCTTGATATAGGCACGCTCCTATACCGACATGCGATGCGTCAGCTTGAATCACGAACTTCTCTTTATAGGCAGGATATCCCAGTTTGATACTCTTCTTCATCAGTTCTTTCATATTGATGAAAGCCTGTTCCGCTTCATCATTCCATTTCCACTTGTTGTTGACCTTCAGTAGGTTCTGCAGTGGTGCAGCCATCTCTGTATAACCTTCGCATTGATCCGAGAAGAATCCAGTCATGCTTTATTTTTGTCGGCCGTGGGAAGTCGCATATGGCCTTTATCTTTACGGGGTTAGGTCTTAACCCCTCGGCATCGATTACGTGGCCGACAAAAAGTACCTGGCTTTGGCAAAATTTTGATTTTGACATATTTATTTTGAAGCCAGTTTTCTGCAGGATACTTAGTAGCTTCTCCAGCTTGACACAGTATTCCTCGAAGATGGAACTCGCAAGAACCAGGTCATCGACATAACAATTTACGAACTCCTTTACTTCACTTGTTAGGCTCCTGTCTAGTGCCCTTATCAATACAGCAGAGCTATTCTTCAATCCAAATGGCAACCGACAATAGGCACATGTTTGATTATTACCGTTGTCATTGTTGTTACATTGTTACTGTTAAAAATTGTTAATTATTGTTGTTACTTAATATTGTTGTTTATACCTTTGTTATCTTTTATACTTATTTAACCTTATTATTATTATTATTATTATTATTATTATTAGTGTAAAATGGTCCTTCATAGGTTGTATCTAATAATTAAATAAATAAATAAATAAATAAATAAATAAATGAAACCTGTCAATAATCTTGATTTTTCTTCAAGGACTATATGGTGAAATGAAGCCGTGCAGTCCATACTTGTGAAGTACTTCTGGCCTCGAGATCTCTTCACAATGTCCTTGATTTTGGGGGCCTGATTGTACTCTGGTATCAGCTTTTCATTGAACCTACGAGCATTAAGGCACAATCTTAGTTTCCCGTTGTTTTTCTTTACAATAACCAGCGGGTTTAAAAATGGAGTGGTGGTCTTCACGATTAATCCGTCGGCTAACATTTCTTCAATGATCTGCTTTACTTCAGCGAAGTATTTCTCTGGCACATCATAAAATTTCCCCTTATACGGTGTCCAGTCGTTTACTATCAGTTTGTATTTGAAGTTGGGTATCTGCCCAGGTTTATCATTAAAAACTTCAATATATTTATTTATTATTTTGTACAGCGTTCGTTTTTCTTCCGCTGACACCTCAGCTTGAGCAATAGCCTCCCAGATCTCTGATTTTTCGCAATTTTCCTCTTGAATTGCAATGATCTCCTCGATTCTCATAATCATTTCGGCTTTATTTCTAGGCTCAGATCCTCCTCTTCTGGTCCTGGGTTCTCTCTGTCCACTAGATCTACTTCCTTTCCTTCGATCTTCAAACACTCATACCCTTCACACGTTTCATTGAGTTGGATTGTTTCCACAGTCCTAATTCCATCATTTTCTACTATTGGGAATCGAACTTCACATCTTTCCATATCAGTTGTCATCCTTGAGCTTATCATGAAGTCTATCCCAAATATAATGTTGTATTTTATCCTTTTCATGATCATAAAAGGTGCTCAAATTCGTGTTTTCCGATCTTTATATTCAAGTAAGCTCGTATCTTGCACTCTACTGATTTATCTGGTATGATGCCTCGGATTTTTACCCCAGATACAGGTATGGTCGGTATCTCTATTTTCTGGCTCAGCTCTTGGAATAATGTGTGTGACAATACACTTATACTGGCCCCAGAGTCCACTAAACAGTATAGCTTGATGTCTGCCACTCTCACAACTATTACTGGTAACTTGAATGGAGATTTCCTTTCATGACAAGTATCTTCTCGAAATAAGTCCTCTGGCTGGATGTCCCAGTGATCTATTCGAGCTACTACCCAACTGCGAATTTTGACGTTTTTATCCAACGGTTGAATATTTACAATTTCCTGATTCTCTAATTTGCCATCGCCTTTGTTTTTCGTTCCGATGGCTCGGAGTTGTCCGAATTTCTGTGGATTTCAGGCTCCTTCCAGCCTTCTTCCTGTCTCCTGCGTTTGTAATTTTGGAGCTCAAGACTTTCTGCCCCTTCGAGGTCGCCGTTTATGCCCTTGTCTTTGATGGCTTCCTCCCATCGGCTCCTGTTTTGTCTTTGCCCCCTGGGCTCTTCGATGTAGCGTCTATTTTCTTCATTCTGACTGTATTGGGCTGGTCCTCGTCTGACATTGTATCGCCTCCTGTTCCTGTAGTATGGTTGACTTCTGTTCGCGTTATATCAGGTGCTACTCCTGTACTGTAGGCTATTTCTATTGCCTTTTTGCCCACATCTTCCAGGTTGATCCCCGCTACACTGGCAACAACATCTCCTCGATTCCATCTCTTGGGCTCTAATACGATTTTATGCCCTAACCTCGTCAACCTTATCCATTCTGCGGTTGGTGATTTCAGGACTAATTGTATTAACTGCCTCGCTTTGCCTAAGATTCCTGGGGTTCCTCTCTATTAGACAGGTTGATGTTAGGTCGATCTGCCTCAATCGTTTCTCCATGTCAGTGGCCGTTTGTATGTCTGAGGCCGCTAATAATCTCTGTACTTCGAGTGGAAACTGCCTCTGGATGGTTTTAACTGCTTCAAGTTCACTATGCGGAGAGTCTAGGTCCTGAAATCGGTGAAATTGATATGAAAAGTAGTCGCTGTAGCGCGTTTGGCCAGCAGTCGAGAACTTTCTTGAATACAACACCAATCTCAGCTGTTGCTGAATTTCAGGATCCCAAAACTTTCTGAGGAAGGCTACCTTGAACTCATCATAGTTGTGAAAGATATACTTGAAAGCCTGGAACCAAATATTGGGGATCCCGTCCAAATGTTTTTCAATAATGCGCAGTTTGTTTTCCTCTTGAATTTTTCCCTATTTAAAGTATTCTTCTATGTCCCTCAAGAATTGCTTTGGGGAAGTCTTGGCCGAACCGTCGAAATGTTTCGGGCGGTCGTCGTAGTTCTTGATGATATTGATAATTGTACCTCCCTCACTCTGGGTACTTCCATTTAACATTTCATTATCTCTCCTACTCGGGTCACTTATCCCTGAAGGTGTGTTTCCTCTCTCACTAATTTGTACTTCAATTGTTCTTTGCCTATCGCTAGAGTTTGAAGCCATAGATTTCGCTGTGTGCGTTTCCACCTTCATCTCCTGTATTTCTTTTCTAACCTGTTTCATCTCTTCTTCTGTCTTCTCCATTTTCCGTTCCGACTCAGCTTTATTGGTTTCAATCTTCTCTTTCAATTCGTCTATTTTCTCAGCTACTTTGGTTACAGCTTGCTCATATTTCTCATCTAAGTCTTGTTGCCTTAGATTTAATCCTTCCATGCCGCTTGTTATTTCATTTATCTTCTCCTCGTCTAATTTTCTGATGATTTCCTGGCTCTCCGTTACTTTGTCCTTTATCTCGTTTACTTCATCCCATTTTCTCTCATTACTGCCTCTCATTTCCTCCAAGTTAGCAGTCAACTTTGGTATTTCTTCGTCCATCCGCGTCGTAATGATGCTTCGACTTTCTGCCACTTCGTTTATCTTATTTACCTCCTCTCGCATCTCTCTATTTTTGTTTTCTATGGTTTCGGTCAACCTAATCTGCATATTTTGAATTTCGTTCCTGATTCCGATAATTTCTTCAGTCATCTTTTCCGGTTTCCCTTTTAATTCCTCAACCGTTCCTATATGTTTATCTTCAATTTTCATAACGACTTCCTCCAAAGACTCCTTCTGTTTCAGTTGCCATTCTTCTTGTTTCTTATTCAATTCTTGCATCAGTTCAGAGTGTTCTTTTCTTCTTTCGCGTTGTTGCCATTCTTCTAGTTTCTTATGCAACTCTTGCATCAGTTCACAGTGTTCTTTTCCTTCTTTCCTTTGCTTGCTTCTCATACAATTCCTGTATCTCCTTTCTTCTATCCTCGACTTGTTTTTGTTGCCATTGCTCATGTTTCCGTTCCTTTTCTGCTCGTCTTCTTTCCTTCTTTCTCTTTCTTCTTTTCTTCTTCCTGTTTCTTCTCCTTCTCTTCCTGCCTCTTCTTCTCATTTTCACGTTCTTGTTTCTCCTTCTGTCTTTCTTCTTCCAGCTTCTTTTCCTTCTCTTCCTGCCTCTTCTTCTCGTTTTCACGTTCTTGTTTCTCCTTCTGTTTTTCTTCTTCCTGTTTCTTCAAATATTCTTGGAACCATAATGGAGTTCTTTCCTGCTTTTCTTGTGCTTTTTTCATTTCCTCTTCCTGCTCCCTTCTAGTCTGTACTCTTCCCTGTGTTGCCATATTTTGTCAAATTGAATTATATTCGATATGATCTCTCTAGATTCCTAATAAATTCTCTCTTTTTCCTAAAATTTCTCTAATTTTCCTAATAATTCTCTAATTACACAAAATATGGACATATAATATCACAGTCAACAATATCTTAATCTACTAGTTTCAAAATAGTCCACAGTTTCCACCTTATTCACTAATCTTAAGTTTCCTTTTGCAATAAATGATAATATTGATGGACCTTCCTGGAGATCGGCACCATCCCACCAGATAGACCATCAACCACTGGACCACGAGTTCAGATTTATGATTTTGATCTCATTTCGGAATAGGTTACGAGAAAAAGAAATTAAATTTCCGCTATGCGGCATCCAACATCTGCATAAATGCTCATCAGCCTTCACCATAGTCAAAATCAACTCAATGTCAGTTAATATAGGCTTAAAAATCACCCTAACTTACATTATTGTCATAAAAAGAAAGAAATCATCTGATAAATAACAGTAATTTTTTAGTATCATCTATTACCTACTGATAGAATTGCTCCTTCTCCACCATCCGTGTTCTTTTCCTCACAGAGTTCCCATCATGTGTCCGCTCAATACTACATTCCTGGGAATTCTCCTCGTTACATCATTTCTTCATTATAACATCTCATGATCAAATAAGTTCCGCCCTGAACTGCGACATCACCTGCTCATAATCCACAGTTCGCTTCTGCATAATATTCCCACGGTGTCTTTCTCTTGATCAAGCTCCAGTGATGAGCGAACAATTAAATAATGTATTGGTAGCTCTTTTTCTTTGTCCGATACCTCCTTTTCGAGTTCCACAGTGCCTTTCTCTACGAGCCCCACGTTGGGCTGGCCATATAAATAATGTGCCCCGTGGTAGCACGGTCAGCATATTATTTTCCCAGCGGCTCAATTTCTTCTCAGGGTATCCCATGTCTCTCGTAAAATCAGTTATCTTACATTTGGTCGCGCTTAACGTGAGCTCTGAAGAGTATCAGTCCATCGCAGACGTATCACCGAAGTATTAATTCGTATGAGGGAGTACCGACTACCGAAAACCACGAAAAAATTCTTAGCATTCGTCAATCCATTCAATTGTTTAGGCCTACTTAACTTAACAACAAACTTATGAGCTAAGCGTCCAGAGAAAGAATTCATTACACAGACACATTCTAGAAAAATAATATATTAGTATTTATTGAAATAAAATATCAGCCTCCGAAAAATTAATGTGAATTTGGATAGTAGTATCTTGATATCATATACGCATAATAGTTCAGAGTCAGCGCTGGCTGGAAATAAAATAAATGTAATTTGAATTTCAGACTATTTACACACTCACATACTCATATTTATGTTTTTGTTCATTCATATTCAATATTTCTATTTTATGTTCCATATTTATAATTATTTTGATATTATTATTCTGAAATGAGATCAAATACATACATACATACATACATACATACATACATACATACATTATCATTATAGACTGTTATGCCTTTCAGCGTTCAGTCTGCAAGCCTCTGTGAATTTACTAAACGTCGCCACAATCCTCGATTTGCAACTAGTGTTGTGGCCTCATTTAGTTCTATACCTCTTATCTTTAAATCGTTAGAAACCGAGTCTACCCATCGTCGTCTTGGTCTGTACCCTTAATATGTACACTTGATCACTGAGCAATCACAGACTTGCTTAAAATACTTCTTTAGCTTGACGTAAATACTGTCATGTTAATTGTATTATCTATTCTCAACACACTCAAGTCAATTACTTCTGAATCAAAACATATAGTTCACCATAATGGAGCGTATTAATAATAATTAAATATTTTAAAATCAGATTGCAAATATAAAACCGGGCATATCTTTGGGTATATGCCCCTGAAATAAACCCTAGCATGAGTATGAACTCATAAAATTGCTCTCCTATGTTGGCATTCATAAATCTGAACTCTGATTATACAGTCCTTCTTCTTTAATACGCTTGAATAACAGCTTACGGGCTAAGACAATACCTTCCTAGTGCCTGTGAGATACGGCTCCTAACTTACCATTTCCCTACTCATTATATTTTCTAAGAACGTTGCCTCAAAATAATCTCTGTTTTAAAATAAATAAGTCACCTAGCTACCCATTTACGTAGTTTCCGATCCACACACACATCTACCTCAGACTCAGTGTGGCTTCCTTTTCTCACATTATACAATATCTATTATCCTTACGGGCTACTAAACTCATATGGTCAGTTAGAATGAAAGTAACACGCATTCATGTTTCGAAGTATGTCACCACATCAAAGAATATCATAATTACACTTGGTCATGAGCGCATGTCAATAACATGTCAATGAACTCTCGTATTTAATGCACAACCTCTACAACTGTCAGATAAATACTGTCACGAATCTCAATTCTACTATGGTACATATCAATCTTACCTCAGATAGGTTATCCGCGCAAAGTACTCTCTTTCACGTTTCTGTTCAGTGTGGACACAGTCCTGGGGATGGAGTAGCAAATTATAATAAAAAAAAGAATCGAAAAACTTTCCTTTTGCCAACTAAGTGGCAATAAATTCGGCGTGATAAGACGAAATTTGCCTGGCGTTTACGAGATATTAGAGAGAATTAAGTGGAAAGAAAATTCAAGCTTTTGAGGACATAATTAATGAAGGAAATCCACGCCAGAATTTGCTTTAATCATGTATTTTTATAAAGAGAAAGAGGGGGATATCCATTGGATCGTATTGAGGTCACTCCAAAATGATAGAAGGCCTAAATTGCCCGGAGATTCCCAGACTTTGCTCTCCAAGCTCGACTGTCACGTAACTCATTAAATTCATGTTGCAGAATACTACGATCAGATCTCATGCAAGTTGTTATCAAGAAAATATATTACCTGCGTCCTCTAACAGTGGAGCGGACGTCATTTGTTTCAGGCCGCCAAATTGGAAACTTCCAAACAAAAGAGAAGCGAACAAGCCCAAAGGACGAGTCGCAAACGTATCTTGGGGACGTGAAGGGTGTCTAATTGTTGTTTCCTTTGTGCAACCTAACAATGTTATTATTTAATTTATTTATTTATTTTAATTTGCCTGGTGCGAAAATAGGAATCCATGGAACGCCATCTTGTCAGATGTCTATCCCGACACCATTTTGGAGGGGCCTAACTTTACAGCGCATAGTTTTTAATGCGAAATGCCTTTCCCGGCGTCATCTTGCTAGATGCCCTCCCTTCCCAAGACCATCTTGGAGGATTTATGTCCCCATCTGATAGACAAATAATTATGAACGGCGAGATGCCCCTTCCCGACGATATCTTGACTGATCCCTTCCTTTAAACTCATGCTTCTCCCTTTATTCATAGTTCCTCTTACTTCTGCTTCTTCCCTCAAACTAATATTTTCACTATGCATTTGTCCGCTTGCCATTTCTTGAGCTTTTCTCTTCCTCAGCACTTCATAAATCCCTTTTGCAATCGACTCGCTGATCTCTTCCGATCTCGACGCACTAAGATCCCTCAGCTCACTGCTTCCATTTGATATTTCCTTTTAATCATGTCCGTCTTCTCCAGCGCTGCTTTCTATTGCCTGTCTTTCCTCCACTCTCTTCCCTATCACTGATTCCTGCTCAGCCCATCCTCTAAAGCCCGTAGTTTCGTCACATTCAAAATCTGACCTATATGCCATTAGTTACCACTATTTGCTGTCCCCTAATGTGCGCTCTTAATCCCTGAAGTTTGGCCCTTTTGAAATGTTTTCTTTTGGATTTTCAGATTCTTGTTCCCTTCTCTACCCAAGTCTCTCTTAATCCAGATTTTTTTACTCTGTATGTTCCCCGCTTTTCTTGTCACCATTTCAGCCATCAAAGCAGATATTAACATTTTTATAGGCCTGTTTCCATGCGCTGAACCTATCCTTTCTACGCCATCTATGCCTACTTCGCTGAAGTTAATTTTCATTTTGTTATGGATGACGTCCACAACTTTATAAATTGTCCCCACTTTGTCCTCTCCCTTTTCTTCCGGTACCCCGTATATAAATAAGCATTTCTTCCTCTGTTCCTGACTACTGCGTTCTATTTCTGTCTTCAACTTCAACATCTCCTCTTTCATATTTCTTATTTTCCATCTGAGTAACACAGTTTCTCCCTCGTTGTTCCCCACATTGGTCATTGTTTCGTTCGCTTCTTCTGGATCAATAGTCTCATATTTTCGAACTCCTTCACTTGTTCCTGTAACATAGTTTTAATCTGTTCAAATGGGCAAACTTCTTCCACAACTTCCCTTACCACTCTCTTTATGTCTTCCACATCTTCCCAGCTCATGTTGCCACTGGAAATCGGCCCGGGGTTAATTTCCTCGCCTTCTGTGACTAACACAACCATAACCACCGCTGCCACCAACAGTTCCACATTGCCTTCTAAAAGGCCCGCTCACACTTAGCGGAAGCGAGACGCGGCGCGAAGGCAGGAAAATATTATTTTACTGCGTATTAGAAGCAGTGGTTCACACTTACACAGACTGGAGGGGAAACGCGCCGCGCCGAAGACGAGGAAGTTGCTTGGCGAGAATATTTCTTCCGCTCCTCCCACCGGAATATAACATCGGTAACATTCGTAAAGTATTCGGGTATTTTCGTTGAGTCCATGCGGTACATTGGCGATCGCTGGCTATACACAGCACAGTGCTTGGCTGCTTGCTTCGTCTGCGGATATTCACATCCCTGAGAGACTTAAAGTGGGCTGTGTTGAAGATGGATTGCGAGAACCTTATTCAATTAGTTAAAAAGTACACGTTTCTGTATGATAAATGTCATAAGTTATATAGCAATACCATTGCAAGAGATAATGCGTGGGATGAGATAAGCAAGGAACTGGGAAATGCAACAGGTAAGGTACTTTAAAATTGAAAATTCAATAATAATGTTGATATGTTAGCATAACAATGTTCAAGAAAAGGCTGTATATCCGCAATACATCAATTAAAGTCACAATCTCCATTTAAGGTAACAGAATACGATATTTAAATACAGTTACTCGCGTATCCAGCATAATGTATCTTAAACTATTTTAGAGAAGGCAATAAATATTATTTATAATTATATGTATTTCAGAATACAGTGGAAATTAAATAGTTCTGTCGTTATCGTAAAATCAGATCATAGTTATGCTTTGTTCTTCAGTAATTTTATTTGTGCAGAACAGTAAACTATTATATATTTGCTAATATTGCCATAGAATACATACTACTTGATACACGTTTCGTCATAACCACAATTTGACTTTAGAGAAATAATAATGTTGAGTCAATTAACTGGTTGACGTCCACGATTCACAATGTTCTTTTGCCGTTCAACTGCTCCTATGGTATTGAAATAGTCTTTAAAATTGTCTCTAATTGCTATTGCCTCTACCGAAGCATTTCCCCCGATATTTTCTAGCGGCTGAAAAGGTATACGTCCCATGGCAGATGCTGGCTCCTCCGGAAGGCTAGTAATATCATCTTCCAAAAAGTTGTGGATAACGCACGTTGCTAACACAGTGTCTGTAGCGTGTGCTTGTGTTAACTGCAACCGTCGCTGGTACACCCTAAATTTCTGAGTTATTATACCAAATGTATTTTCAACGACGTTGCGAACTTGACTTAAACGATAGTTGAAAACCTTTTTCTCATAGTTACTTTCTAACTGGGCTCTTGCGTAGGGCCTTAGTAAGTGCTTTCGGAGAGGAAATGCTTCATCCCCGATCACAACATGTGGTATTGCTACTCCAGTCCCTGGCAATGGGTTTCCATGTGGTACATTACGACTGTTGTTTTCTAATCCTTTTCCCAGATTAGGATTCCGAAAAACGCCACCGTCACTGTTAGAGCCACACGAACCGACATCCACGCAAATGAATTTGTTCCCAGCATCCACCAATGCAAGGAGAACAATCGAAAAGAAGCGTTTATAATTATAGAATGTAGATCCACACCCAGCAGGTGCTTGAATTGATACATGTTTGCCGTCTGATGCACCAATGCAGTTTGGAAACTGCCATCTGTCTCGAAAGCCTGCTTCAATCCTTTTCGACACTTCCCATGTCGGTTGAGGCATTACTATAGGCTGAAGAACTTGCCACATGTTTCATGAACAATAGTGACTACTGTTGAATGGCCAAGCAATTGTTTTGAAACTGTCACCAGTAGCAAGAAATCTGAAAACAAACGAGAGTACAATAGTCTAACTGTCCGATTGTTGAGACTTCATAAATTACACATAGCAGCATGTTTTGTTGGCCATGGTCTTGTTTTATCATAATTAATTTCAAGTATATCTTTCCTTCAGGAAACGAATGCAAGGAAAAATGGAAAAGTATTAGGGAATGCTATAGAAAAGCGATGGCATCAAGAGAAAAGAGTGGCAGTAAAGGGGGAAAGTGAAAAACCCTGGAAATAGGAGGAGGAATTATATTTCCTCAAACCCTTCATATGTCAACAAACTCAGGTATCCAATATTGAGACACTAGAAAGACAAGAGGAAGTACAAGCCTTTACTAGTGTGTGTGAGGATTCTCCTCTTTCAGCATCGTCATCCCTAATTAACAGACCTGCTTATGAGAGTCGTAAGAGGAAGAAAGATGAGAGTCTCTCTGTAGCTAAGGTGTTCAAAGAGTACTTGGAAAAGACTAATATTAGTTCGGCAGTGCAAGAACCCATTTCTAGTTTCTTACAAAGCATGGCTGAAACCGTGAAAACCTTCCCCCCGGAAATTCAAGTTGAGGTAAAGAAAAAAGTGCGAGTAATTAGAATGACACAGGCCACTGTATCATTGGAATTACCATAATTTAGTTCAGTGGCAATAGTTTTAGTTCTTTTTAAGTGACTACTTTTAGTAGTAAATTACATTGTTTTAATAATTATTTAAAATTACATGTATTAACAGAACCACTTGAGTACTAGTACATCGCTGATTTTAATATTTAATATATATTGTCATGTAGTTCTAGTTGTGTGTATTATATGTATGCCACTAGAGTTTTGTAATAAATGGAACATTAAGAACTATTAAAATATTCAACATAATTAACTCACCTTAAACATACAACCTGTCGTAGGGTCGCTGATATAGGTTAACGAAATCTCGTAAAATGCTTATTTAAATGTTCTTCAACAAGCTGAAATAGCTGTTGAAATTTCACAATGCTCATTCGAAAATACACTTTGAATTTCTCTTCATCGCGCAACAGCGATTGAAACAATGTACAAAATTCACCATTTAAATTCCTGGATAAATTTTTGTCGTGAACCCAAAATCTTCGATTTTGCCCTTGTTTTTCCCTTTCAGCATCTTCAGCCAACAGAGCAAGAGCTATCAAGCGATCCATTTTAGTTGCGTTCGACTGAGTCACGTTTCACACACCACTGTGACAGATGATAACAGCTGTCCAAATGCGAGGCGCGCTTCCGGTAGATATGAGTGCATACGAGAGAAATTCTTCTCCGCGTCTCCCTTCCGCTAGGTGTGAGCGGGCCTTAACACAACCATAACCACCGCTGCCACTACCTTCTTCTCTTTTGGCTGTATTCTTCTTCCATCTTCCAATAACTACCCGATACTGCTCCACACCAATCATCTCCCTCTTCCCTCTTGCACTCACCGCTCTCACTCCACTCCCGTTCTACCGGCACGCTCGACTTAGGTTAGACCGCCAGATGGAACCACTACCTACATCTTTTTATCGTACCTAGAAGGGCAACACAAAACCCCGTTCCACAACACATAAGGGGCGACGTGTACCCCGGAAGAAGGGGTGTTCATTATAGGAGCCAGCTCGGATCTTCACGTTGATATTTCTCGATATCCCGAAATAACATAGGGGCATCAGTCAGAATGGCATTAATACCCGAAGGTACGGCTGTGGGAAGAGAAGAACTATATTCCTGTTCAGTGGGCTCCACTTCTTGTGCAAACATGCGGCTTAGTCCATCCGCAACTACACTTTCGGATCCTCTAATGTGGCTCATATCAAATTGAAATGCGGAAATCCTGATGGCCCAGCGGGCTGTACGACCAGTACGACGAGGCCTACCTAACACCCAACTTAAGGCTTGGTTATCCGTTTCTAGGTCAAATTTGACATGTTCTAGATAGAGTCGGAACTTCTGTAGTGCAAACAAAACTTCCAAACCCTCAAGACAAAGATAGAATATTTGGCTTCTTGAGCCGATAAAGATCTAGAAGCATAGGCGATGGGTCGTCGTGCGAGTTCCGTTTCCTGCAGAAGGACAGCGGCAACCGCTGATGACGAGGCGTCTGTTTGAACAATGAATTTCTTACAGAAATCCGGCATGGTTAATACAGGGGCGTTACAAAGAGCTAATTTCAGATCTTCGAAAGCGGCTTGCTGAGACGGTCCTCATTCAAATTTGACGCCTCTCCTCCACAATACGTTCATGGACGCCGCTCTGTTAGCGAAGTTAGGAATAAATTTCTTGAAGAAATTCACCATGCCCATAAACCTATCAATGCCTTTGATGTTCTTACGAGGTTTGAAATCACGGACAGCCTTTGTTCTGGAATAATCAATGGAAACACGATCGGGCGACACGATATGCCCTAAGAACGACATGGAAGGTTTAGCAAAAGCTACCTTAGGTAATTTCATAGTCACCCCAGCCTTACGAAGGCGATTGAGTACTTCCTTTAGATGATCTACTGTAGGTGTTCTTCAAAGGTCTCAGAAAACACAACATAATCGAGGTAGTGATACAGATATTCAAATTTGATATCCGAGAAGACCCTATCTAGCAGCCAAGTAAGAACAGCTGCACCCGTGGGGAACACAAAAAGCACGCGGTTGTACTCATACAGGTTCAAATCCGTAGCGAAAGCTGTTAGATGTTTAGATTCTTCGGCTAGAGGGATATGGTTATATGCCTGATTAAGGTCAAGGATGGTAAAGAATTTGGCTTTTCGAAACCATGAAAAAAGTGGAGGTCAGGAAGAGGCACTGGTTGTAACACCACCTTACGGTTCAAAGCCCTGTAATCAATCACAGGCCTGAAGGTACCTTGCGGTTTCGGCACAAGAAAAATGGGCGATGAATACGCCGACTTAGAAGGTCCAATTATACCATCCTTTAACATCAGATCGATGATTCTCTTAAGAGCATTCATTTTAGGAAGGCACTGTCTATAAGGTACTGTCTAACTGGGATAGAATCTGTTAACTCGATCTTATATTCGATAAGGTAAGTAACGCCAAGAGTATCAGATAATACATCAGGAAAGGACTGACACAACTTTCGAATACCTTCAGCCTGCTCCTCATGTATGTGTCTAAGATCTAACAACATCTCACCCTGGGTAGGCGAAACAGTTGAACATGGCACATAATTACATTTTAAAAGGGGAATATGACAATTACTAGGAAATTTGAAGGTGCACGACTTGCTCTGAATGTCGAGCACCAGACCAGTAGAATACATGAAGTCAGCCCCCAATATTGCAGGGCAAGACAATTGCTTAGCGACCAACAATTTCACTTTCTAGGTAAATTTTGTAATACGAATTTTAGCCCAAATGAAACCTGAAATTTCTAATGGAGAGTTACATTTAACAGAAGTGGTACACAGATCTGAAAATTTACGAACAGTTTTTTATTTAGAGCACCGTTCTTCCGAAATAATGGAACTCACACACCCTTAGTCTAATAGAGCAGTGACAGGTTCGTTGTTAACTTCAATCCTAAGGAATGGCAAAAAGCGGGGGTCTCTGCCGCAATTCTGAGGCATTCTCTGGGGCCTTCGAATGATTAATTAGAAGCAACTTCAGCCTTACCAGAACTTTTACTGGGCTCAACAGGGGTTGAGCCTTGGAAAGGTGAACATGCTGACTCAGCCGATGACACTAGTCATTTCCTATTATCAGGGTTCGTGGATGTAGCACCAGAAGTTGAGCAGGAGGGTGTGCTATTGATATTAGTGCGATTCTTATCGAGGTGAGTAAAAGAGCCACATTTAAAGCAACCTTGAGATGAACCTGCTCCTTTCTTAGTCCCACTCGATTTTATCAATGGGCATTTATTGTGAAGATGTTCAGTTGAACCACAAGCATAACATTTTCGGGGGGTGAAAATTCGGCCCAGAACTATTAGAAGCCGGAGGGGGCTACTTAGCAACTCGTAAGGTGTCGGCGTACCTTACACCTTCGGCTGATACAGCTACAGCCTCTAATTCTGGAAAGGTTTGAAGACGATACGCGAAACATAGGTAAGACTTATAGGGTGGAGAGGTACCTTCGAAAATAGTTTGCACTATTTGGTCTTCAGAGAAATGAAGGGCGAACACCCTGGTGTAAAATTTAATATCTTGAATAAAGGCTGCAAGATTTTCATCCAATCGCTGTACTCTGAAATATCACTTTTGTATCAAGGATGACATTGCTCTAGCCGGAATAAAGTTAGCCAATAGGTGGGCGTGGAAGTATTGATGATCGATCCGGTATGGCTTCGACTATTTCGTCCGATAGGACGCCTGCAGAATAAGGAGTATTTGAGAATGAGAGAGGGAAAACACTAACGCATGATCTTGAAATTCTACTAAGAACCTTAGAAAGGGAATTACTTCGTTAGTTGAGTTCACTGAAAATTTTGAAATGCCCTTATGTAACATAGCCAATGGGTGAGGTAGACTACTGAAACCGGTGACGGCATAGGGGGTTGAGAAGTCCAACACCGCGTTGTTCAAAAGGAGAGGTGGAACTTCTCTAGGATGATCAGACTCAGTATCCAATGGGGCAGATGTTTGTGGGGTTGCCACAGATTTCCTACTTTCACTAAATTTACAAGGATATTCCTCAGTAGCCAAGTTTATCCAAGGGACTTGGTCGATTATGGGAGCCGCGGCCCCAGACAACAAGTGACTAACCCTATTAGACATATCTGAGAGATGTTCAACCAGATTGCTAGCCTCGTTAGCATGATCCTCCTTTAAATTTAGAGACAATAGGTCCCTAGCCCTATTGTAAAAATCAAACAGTCTAGCTTGTGCTCTTTTAAGTTGGTTAGCCGAAGGGTCGCTCACTTCAAAAACCTAACTACAGGCGCAAGCTCGGTGGTACTATCTGTGATGGTGGATAGAGACTCATCAATTTCTTTTTCCACAAATAGGCAGTTCTAAGGACTCTATAAGTTTGGCAATATCTGCCACAACCGTGCCTCCAGTTTGGACCTTTCTAATGAGGAGCTCATACATCAATTCCTCCTTGTGCAAGTACCCGGGAGCGAGGACTCCGTGAGGACAACACATGTTGACAGAAAAGTTACAAATTTGGAAAATTCCCAGCAACCGAGAATATTCTTAAGAGTTCGGAGCTGATCCAACGTTTAGCCGTCAAAAAGGGCTTAAATTAGACACATTCAACCACGCTCTGCTACCACTTGTTACGGAGTTTCCGTGGAACAGAGAGAGGTGAAAGAGGATGCTGGTGGGAATGGGTCTATCTACGATATTCAACGATTAATTTAAAACTTTAAAATAAGGGTTATATTTCTTTTCAAATCTCAAACTTAACAAAACTTTTCACTTAGTGAAATAACAAGGTTACAGGTACAAAGCCATGCAGATATATGAGAATTTACAATTTATGAGCTTTAAGTTTACAACGCCGCAAATGTAGCGTTTAGATAGACAAGGAGAGACACTCTCAAGACAGAGCACTTTGCTCCAACCGTTACAATTAATAGCATTCCAGAGGCACCCCTCAATGTTACAGGAAACTCAGGAAAAAGCTTACATACTCTCTAACTTCAACCTAGGAGGCTATGCTCCCAATTTATTACAGCTCCTCAAAGTAACATTACACGAAACTTCTGGCCTCTCTAGGCCCAACCTACAATTTACTATTTTTGTACACAGGGGTATATATTACCCAAACTACTGGGCCTTCGTGGAAAAGAAGAACAGGTTAAATTACTGGCCCAAAACCAAAGTGTGTGGAGGCGTACGCTTGCGCTCCAAGAAAACCAAGTATAAAACACTACTTGGGCTCGCGGCCCGATGATGCAGAGCCTAATCCCAAGCTACTGAGTTGACTAGAAGGAATGTTGATTAAAGTTTCACAAGAAGAGAAACAGTTACAAAATCTTAGTCACCTCAAGGTAAATTGAAGGGAGACTCCAGAGGGTAACGCACTCTCTATCCCCGATTTACAGTTTAAAACTTTATGAAATTTTACGTTAGCAGGAAGAAAGTTTGCATTTTAGAAAACAGATAGTTGCATAGTTGAAGATTAAGACCTTCCCCTCGGGTAGAGTTTGCGGAGATAGCTACAGATATAGAGAACTGGTGGCCTTTAACTAGGCCGATGAACTGCCTGCCGAAGAATGAGGCAGCTCGCTTCCTGTCGTAACACACACACTCAGAACTTCGACGATCAATAAGACAAGGTAGCTCGAGAAAGCCGTAGCTTATATACCCGAGTGGAGGGTTCGAGAAAGCTCTGGACTAAATCCGGACATCCTCTCATCTTTATTGGCAGAATCAAAAGTTACAAGAAACGTATTATTGGTTGAAAATTAAATACAAAATATTTCTGATTGGCCAGAATCCAAAGCTGACGGGATGAGGAGGAAGTGTTGCAAACCTTGAAATATAAAAATAAATGAAAGTTAATTTAGTTGAGAAAACCTATAAAGACAAAACTTCTTTAACACATTAATTATTTCACCTTGCACCAGAGTGCATGACCTGTTTTTATAGTAGAGACATCTATGAAAAATGTTCAAACTTCTTGATGTACACCAAAACAAAGCAAAAAATCCAGGTCAGTTTAGGAAACTATATAATAACAAATTACTCAGTTATTCAATAGTGACATCTTCTGAACAATGTCTCAACTGTATGTATTACCAGTTTCACGAGTTATTCGATACAGTTACTTAAGGCGCTTCTTTTAAATGTGCGGGGTTGAGGTGTACCTCCCGGTTTATAGATAAACATAGAATGTTGCTATAACCTAACTTTGCTATCCTGTTAGAATTGATAAAGTTCATTCAGTGTAGGATTGCAAAATGTTGAACCGAAGAAAAACGTGCTACACATAATAGGAAATTGAACCTAGGGGTCACGTCTTATCAGGAGGGCAAAAAGGCAAAATGACACTTCCTCATCCTCTTCCACCTCCTTACATCGCCCTCCTCCTCCTAGGGCTAAAAAGCTAATGAGCTAAACGGCTAATGGGCTAAAGGGCTAATGGACAAAAGGGCTAACAGGCTAATGGGCTAAAGGGCTAATAGACAAAAGGGTTAAAGGGCTAAAGAACAAAAAGGCAAAAGGGAAAATGGCTTACAAATTCGTAGCATTTAGAGTGCCTCTCCTCTCTTTATCCGGGCTTGAGAGCGGCTCTACATGTAGAGGTGTAGTTTACACCCTAAGGAAGGAATAATTTTGGAAAAGTGTCTGTACCAATATAGCTTCTCGATCCACTTTATGCTACAGAAGGATGACTTAGTGAGGGCGGGGAATGTAGGAAGGTGTTTAGGCTGGTGTACCGTCCAGAGAGTGCTTACAGGTAAGGTATTTACTTTGAAGAGCTATTAGTCAATAATACCCACGCGACGTAAATCTTGTTCTATTTCAAAAATATCTGCGTTATGCTCTGCGCAACCTGCATCGTGATAGGCTCTTAGCAGCTGCAAACCTTTTACGAGTAGATTAGTGTCTTTACAGTATCTTACGTCTACATGGGGAAACAGAGGCTTGTTGTGAAATTTGAGCCTAACTGCAGACAGTTGATGTGTAGGAACTTGTTTTGATGTAATACGCGCTCCTGCAGTAGAGTTTCCAGGTACAAACGTGTTTCGATAGCAATGAAGCATTGAAATCTTCTTCTACTTTATCTTCCATCTTACTTGAGATGTTTGCACGGCGACAGAACGTGCGGTAGGCTTAGAAAATGAAGTAAAATCATGAAGCCTCTAATGGCAAAGAAATATTGAGATATTATTTTTCTTCTCCTCCTTTTTCCTTATTTTTATTATTATCAGCATCCTGATCCTTATAATCATCATCACCATTACCATCATCATCATCTTGCCTCTTTTATCTCGAAATGTGTCCTTAGTAGAACTAGTAGCAGGCCTACACAACAAGGAAGAATTAAAAACCTCTCGCAGAGGTGCACTTTAAAAAAAAGTGTTTGTTTGACTACGGTTGAACTCTTTGTATTTTCTTCTCGATGTAGCTACATTACGCGCTGCTTCGTGACGTTCAGCGTTGTATCAATCAATCAATCAATCAATCAATCAATCAATCAATCAATCAATCAATCAATCAATCAATCAATCAATCAATCAATACTGATCTGCATTTAGGGCAGTCGCCCAGGTGGCAGATTCCCTATCTGTTGCTTTCCTAGCCTTTTCCTAAATGATTTCAAAGAAATTGGAAATTTATTGAACATCTCCCTTGGTAAGTTATTCCAATCCCTAACTCCCCTTCCTATAAATGAATATTTGCCCCAGTTTGTCCTCTTGAATTCCAACTTTATCTTCATATTGTGATCTTTCCTAATTTTATAAACGCCATTCAAACTTATTCGTCTACTAATGTCATTCCACGCCATCTCTTCGCTGACAGCCCGGAACATACCACTTAGTCGAGCAGCTCTTCTTCTTTCTCTCAGTTCTTCCCAACCCAAACATTGCAACATTTTTGTAACGCTACTCTTTTGTCGGAAATCACCCAGAACAAATCGAGCTGCTTTTCTTTGGATTTTTCCAGTTCTTGAATCAGGTAATCCTGGTGAGGGTCCCATACAATGGAACCATACTCTGGTTGGGGTCTTACCAGAGACTTATATGCCCTCTCCTTTACATCCTTACTACAACCCCTAAACACCGTCATAACCATGTGCAGAGATCTGTACCCTTTATTTACAATCTCACTTATGTGATTACCCCAATGAAGATCTTTCCTTATATTGACACCTAGATACTTACAATGATCCCCAAAAGGAACTTTCACCCCATCAACGCAGTAATTAAAACTGAGAGGACTTTTCCTATTTGTGAAACTCACAACCTGACTTTTAACCCCGTTTATCAACATACCATTGCCTGCTGTCCATCTCACAACATTTTCGAGGTCACGTTGCAGTTGCTCACAATCTTGTAACTTATTTATCACTTTATAGAGAATAACATCATCCGCAAAAAGCCTTACCTCCGATTCCACTCCTTTACTCATATCATTTATATATACATAAGAAAACATAATGGTCCGATAATACTGCCTTGAGGAATTCCCCTCTTAATTATTACAGGGTCAGATAAAGCTTCACCTACCCTAACTCTCTGAGATCTATTTTCTAGAAATATAGCAACCCATTCAGTCACTCTTTTGTCTAGTCAAATTGCACTCATTTTTGCCAGTAGTCTCCCATGATCCACCCTATCAAATGCTTTAGACAGGTCAATCACGATACAGTCCATTTGACCTCCATAATCCAAGATATCTGCTATATCTTGCTATATCTGCTATATCTTCCTAAACTCTCTTCTACAATGTTTTCATTGAAAAAATGTCTTACGTGATCTCTGATGACGTCTCTTATGATAGCCTCGGGAAAATATTTTCACAAACCCTTTCCAAATATAGCTAGAAATTGGTTTTTCCATGACGGACTTTATCTTCTGCTAACAGATTATTCTCTAAAAGATAGAAGTAATATCTACTAGATACTTGCTACCCTCTACTTCCACGATGTGAACAGCATAACGATTAACAGTAAACTAACACAAAAGCGTTTAACCTATTTTATCCGTTTTATACGCAGAACTATTTTATTTACTATTTTGATAATTTTTATAAATTTGACTACTTGGTTAAGAATAAACATAAATAACTCAAAATTACACTGTAATAAAGCTCTATGTGTTCAAAATTACATGTTGCGAAAACGCAACACTGGGAAGATCCAGAATCTCAATGAAGTCCATGTATGGAATATGAAATTTACCGTTTAGATGCAATCTATTAATAGTAAAACTGACACTTTCGGTGAAATTGATAAGAATTGTCTGTGTGAAGATTTTTCCAAATAATGAACACGTATATTCGCGAATAAATACAAACAATACCAAAAATTTGCTGGAAGGAAGTGTCATTTTTAGTGACCTTCCGGAAGTAAATTCTCTGAAACATTTATTGTGAAGAGCTAATCTGCATTTCACACATCGATTGTTAGTAGGTGAGTTACAAAAGGCACACCGCGTTCTCTTGCACTGAGTTTCAGGTAAGTGTCCGATGTTATCGAAGCGAAGCTCGGTAGACACTCTACCGCCGGTAGGAGTAGCAACTGGACCATGTCTCACTCTTGGCGTTCCATGCGTGTGTAGTAATGTTAATGCTATGCAACGTCGAAATTCTAGGAGATCCATAGAACTAACTCCAGTAGATTTCGTTGAAATCCTGTGGAAAATCAAGGAATGCTGGATTGACACATCAATACCCCAAAGAAATATTGGCCGCCACCACCACTTCTTTGAGCGTATGTTTACTCTGCAAGTACTAACGTTTTGGTCCATTCTGTCAGTTCCACCCATGTACTCGTATGGTTTTATTAGTAAAGGCTGAGGAATCGAGATTTTCTTCTTTTCACTGAAGGAATATCTGATTGCTGTTCATACTGGATAAACACCATCACAGTCCAATACCAGAGTTAGAACAGAATTGTCAATCATTCTGCACACAAGTAGTTTCTTGCTGTCATATCTCATGTCAAACGTTCCCCGTTCTTCTTTCTTGATAACAGAGACATATTTTATAGGACACTTGTCAGTTCTGTTACTTCTAATAGTTCCTGTGATACCAGTGCCATGGTGTGGAAGTACATTCCTGGCTATGTCCCTAGGAAGACTTTCGGTGAACTTTAGAAGTACACTACCACCTAAACCTCCTTTTAACAGTTTTCAGGCCCTTTTGCTCCTTGGTATATATCAAAATCAATCAGATATCCCAGGGATTTATTGAGGCACCAAACTTTATACCCAGAGCGAACGGGTTTGCCTTTTATATGCTACTTAAAACCGTGGCACCCCTATTGGGGAATCATGGCTTCATCACAGGTAGATTGATTTTGCCAAATGGTGTACTCTAGAAACGAGTTTCGGAGGGAATCTAGGTATGGCCTGAGTTCTGATATTTTGTCGCTCGTGTCTAGAGACGTATTGTCATTCAAATGGAGATAACGCATAACCTCCTCGAATCGATTTCGCCTCTTAGAATTAATCACAGCCTCGTTTCTTGTGTCAGGCCGTTCATCCCAATACATCCTCCTTCGAGGTACAGGTATATAACCACTCAGAATTAAAATACCAAAACACACTTTCAATTCCTCAATGGAAAGCTGAAGGTTTGTCTTTCCCTTCTGAACAGCATACTTCACACTTTCCTTTACAATAATGTCAAGAAGTTCGTCTGGAGTGAAGTATATGGCTGATAAATAAACTGGGGTCTATACATTAGTAAATTGGAGGTTCATATTGTAGAACTTTATTTCTTATGCAATTCTGATGTGGCAAGTCTTCGTTCTGCCATTTTCTACAATTGGTCGTAGTCTCAGCTGTCCTCTTTCTTTGTGGTTTTGTTACCAACGTAAGAGGAGTGTTAGCAGAAGCATGCATTGTAGGAATTCCCCTGCCATTGTTTACCTTCCCGCTCAAGGCACTAGAATTACTGTATGACAATTTGAGCCCACTATCCTTGCACTCATCACCTATAACAACGGCCTCATCTGCACGTCTAAGAAGAGTTTCGGTCTCTGCAGCTAGCTGTCTGCCAGGAAGATCATCGCATGTCCCATCAAATTCTTCGTCACCGCTATCTTCATCCGTATCTTCATTTACATCACGGGGAGCAATGAACATATCAATGCTATGAGCCTTGTCAACATCTTCATTTTCTTCTAATAGAGAGAGAATTTCATTGACACTCGAGTTTCTGTAAAATAAAAGAAATATATACTGTAGTTTTGAATACGTATCGTATCTGCCCAGTGTAGCGAAAACGCAACGGTCGTATTCTAATCCAATTTGTGACCAGAAGAATATAAATACATATCTCACAAGCTGTATACTTGTTACCTTAAGTTTTGTTATTCACTATTTGTTAACTTCAACGAATTACGTACATTTTTAAGGTGATAACTTACCGTTTGTGTAACAGCGGGCGCTTACTACTTTCCATTTCTATAGACATAAGTTTATAACAGTCCACTGCCACTTCGATTGATACACGGGATTCTCAATTCACTGCCTGCGATGTTGAATCGACATTCAAATTATAGTTGGAGCTGATAGATCCTGTTGTTCTTTATTATAATACTAGCTACATGATATTAAACGGACGGAAGACAAATGTTGCGAAAACGCAACGCTGGGCATAAATGGGGCACCTTATGCAGTGTAGGTGTGGAGATTAGAAGGGATAGTCAAGGAAGAGGGAAAGAAGCGACAGAGGCATGGTTCTTATGAGCAATGTACTGACAAGATAGCCGCTGTCATATTGACAGATGTTTAAATTCCGCGCCCTCTACGTCGTTAAGCTGGCAACAGAGAGGTTAGGCTCCGTCAAGATGGCAGCACTGAGGTTAGCGATGCTCTGTTTTCCATAAAAGTCAGGTAGCGTTCAAGATAGAAGCTGTTATCTTGTTAACTGTAAAAACTAAACGGGCAAAAGGGCTTCTCTTCCTAGCAAACGGGCAAAAGGGCTTAGAATTGAACTTGGAACAGAATAGTGTTACGAGACTTGGAAAAATAGTAAAATATTTAATACTTATGCTTTATACATAGGGAGATAGCGGCTACACATTGTACTGATAGGACGAGGAACAATAGTGTAAGGCTTAATACATGTAATTTACTGATGGAGACAGCCCTTTTGCCCTTTTATTAGGAGGAGAAGCGTTTTGCCCTTTTACTTTTTACAGCTAACAAGATAACAGCGGCTAACTTGTCGAACTTTAACCTGACATTTATGGACAACAGAGCATCGCTAACCCCAGTGCTGCCACCTTAACGACAGCTGCTATCTTGTCAGCACATTGCCTCGGACGCTTCCTTCCCTCTTCCCTTCTAATCTCCACACTTAGGTGCATAAGATAGTTTGAACGCATTTTACGCTTTTGTGTCAGTTTACTGTTAATCGTTAAGCTGTTCACATCGTGGAAGTAGACAGTAACAAATATCTAGTACATTTAACTTGCATCTTTTAAAGAAGAAACTATTAGCAGTAGGTAAAATCTGTCATGGAAAAACCCATGTCTAGCTATATTTGCAAAGGGTTTGTGAAAACATTTTCCCGAGGCTATCACAAGAGACGTCATCAGATATCATGTAGGACAATATTTCAAAGAAAACATTGTAGAAGAGAGTTTAGGAACGCATACAACGCTGAACGTCACGAAACCGCGCGTAATGTAGATACATCGAGAAGAAAATACAAAGAGCTCAACCGTAGTCAAACAAACACTGACTTTTAAAAAAAGTCCACCTCTGCGAGAGGTTTTTAATTCTCCCTTGTTGTGTAGGCCTGCTACCAGTTCTACTAAGCACACATTTCGAGACAAAGAGAGGCAAGATGATGATGATGATGGTGATGGTGATGATGATTATAAGGATCAGGATGCTGATAATAATAAAAATAAGGAAAAAGGAGAAGAAGAAGAAAAATAATATCTCAATATTTCTTTGCCACTGGAGGCTTCATGATTTTACTTCATTTTCTAAGCCTACCGCACGTTCTGTCGCCGTGCAAACATCTCAAGTAAGATGCAAGATAAAGTAGAAGAAGATTTCAACGCTTCATTGCTATCGAAACACGTTTGTACCTGGAAACTCTACTGCAGAAGCTCGTATTGCATCAAAACAAGTTCCTACACATCAACTGTCTGCAGTTAGGCTTAAATTTCACAACAAGCCTCTGTTTCCCCATGTAGACGTAAGATACTGTAAAGACACTAATCTACTCGTAAAACGTTTGCAGCTGCCAAGAGCCTATCACGATGCAGGTTACACAGAGTATAAACCAGATATTTATGATACAGAGCAGGAATTACGTCGCGTAGGTACTATTGACTAATAGCTCTAATAGCTCTAGACTAATAGACCTTACCTGTAAGCTCTCTCTGGACGGTACACCAGCTTAAAAATCTTCCTACATTCCCAGCCCTCACCTAAGTCATCCTTCTGTAGCATATAGTGGATCCAGTAGCTATATTGGTACAGACTCATTTCCAACATTATTCTTTCCTTAGGGTTTTAAGATGTAGAGCCGGTCTCAAGCCCGGATAAAGAGAGGAGAGGCACTCTAAATACTACGAATTTGTAAGCCTCTGTGACCTTTTGCTCTTTTGTCCTTTAGCCCTTTAGCCTACTAGCCGTTTAACCCGTTAGCCCCTTACCCCTAGGAGGAGGCGCGTGCGGTGGGGAGGGCGATGTAAGGACGAGGAGGAAGAGTTCTTTTTCCATTTTGCTCTTCTGATAAGACGTGACCCCACGGTTCCATTCCCCATTATGTGTAGCACGATTTTTTTCGGTTCAGCATTTAGCAATCCTACACTGAATGAACTTTATCAATTCTAACAGGATAGCAAAGTTAGGTTATAGCAACATTCTATGTTTAACTACATCTCATCATTCTAATTAGGCTTTTCGCTTTGAGCGACTATCCTTCCTCGAGAGCCCTAGTGCAGCTCCCCCCGCAGGGTTAGTCCCATAAGAATCTATATACGCAAGGGCCCCTGCGCTGGACTGATGTTAGGAAGGACATTAGGTTAGGAGGATAAAACCGCGCATTAGCCTAATACGTGAAAACCCTAGTACAACTCTCCCCAAGTTAGCTACATAAAGCTCATATATCACTACTAGCTCCTGTGATAGACTAAAGTTATGAAGTGTAGATTGTTAGAAGGATGAGCGATAACCCAGCTCCTTAGTTAGTCTAATATAACCAATGTACAGCAGCTATCTTACCTAGTAACCCCTGCCTCAGTTCAAAAAAAGTTAGCTGTCTAGTGTTCAGTCCATGAGAATACAGTATTGCAGCCATCATGCATAGTAGCCCTCGCTTCAGTTCCCGAAAGTTAGGCTGGTAGAAATAATAGGTCGTAAGTTACAAGTTGTGAAACCCTGAGGCAGCTCTAGGCAGTTTTAGAAGAAAATCTTAATATTGGTTTACAAGACCAGTGTTTTTATTAAACTACTAAAACAATGATAGGTCTATACGAATACAGTATATCAGCAAAGCAGCACTTGCCTCAGGCTGATCAAACTAATAAGTCATAAGTTACAAGTTGTGAAACCCTGAGGCAGCTCTCGAGAGTTCAGTCCTTGAGACTACAGTACGAACAAGTCTAAGTATGCGTAACCATGATGACGTCATTGCTGCGGGTTAAAAACATAATTGCACGTGCATAAGATTGCGTTGTCATGGTTATGCATGTTTTGATTTGTCGGATAGAGACATAAAACCATGACCTGACCTATTATGCCCCATCGGAGGAGGAGGCCATAAGAGCCTATGTATACCCGCGATCTTGCGCAGTAGTCACCTGGGTCAGATTTCTCCATAGGAGCCTGTGTATAGCTGCCATCTTGCGCTCTTAGGCCGTCTTTGTATAGCCGCCATCCCTCGCAATAGGCCCTTTGGCCCTCTCATAAGAGCCTATGTACTGCCACCATCTTGCGCACGCGCTCTTAGGCCGCCTTTGTATAGCCGCCAATTTGCGCAAGCGCCCCTAGGCCGCCTCATCATAGCCTATTTTAGGCCGCCATCTTACGCAAGCGCTCTTGGGCCGCCTTTGTATAGCCGCCATCTTTCGCAAGTGCCCCTAGGCCGCCACATTAAAATCCATTGCTCCTTCAAAATTAGCAGCAACTGGTTTCTATTTCATTGGCACCAAAACATTGTACGGTGCTATTTTTGTAGAATAGAATTAGGAAATTGTGAAGGAGGCGATGATCCATTCTATGAGCACCAACGCTGGTCTCCGTCGTATACTTATATTAAAAAGAGGTAGATCTGCAAACGAACAGGTAAAACAAAAGTGTAAATGTAAATCCCGCTTACCTAAACCCGAGTTCGATGCCCTAATTTTTATTTAATTTTCGCTATTGAGTGATGCTATTGCAGCCTATTGTAAGGATAAACGTTTACGTCATATGCAGCATCTAATCGCGTATTTGCCCAATGAATTTTTGTCAACGTACGCTGCTTCTTCTGCTACCTCCTCACAGTATGTTGTCGCACTTCAAGCGTCGGGGTGAAAGTAGAGACGATTGAGGTGGACTAAATCCAATAAGAAGAACTGTGCACAAGGTAAGAATGATGCACACTATTCTAGTATACTTAATTAAATCTTCATTCATTTTCTAAACATCCTTATGCTTAATTTTATCTGAAATATCTTTCCAGGAATTAATTTTAGGTGAAAGAATTAGAATTTTTCGTTAAACCGTTTAGGAGCTATAGCCCTTAATGTGTTAGGGCTTGAAAATGTAGCATAGCTGAAAATCTGTAAATTTTAAGTCGAAACATGATTTTAGGGTTAAAACACAACATTTCTTACGTTTAAGGTCACTTTTAGGGAAACGAGGTTTTTCACCCCCTTACACCGCCTCACATCCCCTTATGTGAAACAGCATCCTAAAAAAAAAAATGTTATTCGGGAGATAGTAGGTTCGAACCCCACTGTCGGCAGCCCTGAAAATGGTTTTCCGCGGTTTCCAATTTTCACAACAGACAAATGCTGGGGCGGTACCTTAATTAAGGCCACGGCCGCTTCCTTCCCCTCCTAGCCCTTTCCTGTCCCATCGTCGCCATAAGACCTATCTGTGTCGGTGCGAAGTAAAGCAACTAGAAAAAAATATTTTAGGTGAAGGAATCATAATTTTCGGATGAACCGTTTAGGAGCCAGAGTCATTTTTGTTAGGGGGTGAAAATTGACTGCACCTTAAAATCATCACATTTTGTGTCTAAACATGATTCTAGGGTTAAGACACAACATTTCTTACGTTTAACGTCAATTTGAGTAAAAACAGATTAAGTTATAAAAAGTTGCTCCAAGACACAACATATCAGGCTATAGCAGATGAAGTACGAACCGAACCGTTGATCTCATCATTACACTACTTTTTCTTATGCTAGCATGTTCCCAACAGCGCGTTTCCGGTTATATGGCGGAAAAATGTTGTCCGTTTTGCCCTACGACGGACCGTTTCCGATATATTCAACTTTTTGCATTTTAGCCCCAAATTTTACAAATCGGGGAGAGCTCTGAAGAGACAGGCGTATAAGGACAATGTATCGTCATCAGCTCCTGGTCCATCTCTACAAATTTAGTCTCATATAACCAATGCATAGCAACCATCTTGCCTCGGGGGCCCGAGCACTAGGAAGTTGTATGCGGCCGCCATCTAGCGCAGCAGCCCCTGGGCTAGCTTTCTCTATAAGAGCCCATGTATAGCCGCCAATTTGTGCAATCGTCCCTAGGCCGTCACCTTTAGTCCTATATCTCCCCGAGCCAGGTTTCTCGATAAGAGCCTATGTAATGCCGCCATCTTGCACATTTGCCCCTGTCCCAGCTCTCAGAGTTCGCCCCATAAGAGACCATGTATAGCGGCCATCTTGCACATTTTCCTCTGTCCCGCCTCTCAGAGTTAGTTCCCATAAGAGTCCATGTATAGCGGCCATTTTTTGTATATTTGCCCCTCTCGCAGCTTCCCCCTTTTATCACTACCACGGTCAACGCCCTACCTACGTCACCTTGGCGCCAACCAACGGCCAACGCCCAAGATGGCGGATTTGTGGAAACAGGAAACCACAACCAAAATGGCAGCAACCGCGTTATTGCCAACCGCTAACCGGAAGTCGTTATTTCCAACCGCAAACTGTTATCTCGTCATATCATCTTCCTATTGTTCCCATTGGCCTCAAATCATCCCTGCCCCACTACTAATCGGATGCCTCAATTATAGGAATAGGTACATTTCTATGAAGTCCTCAAAAACGTATTCTTTGGCCTTTAAGAGTAGGTTGAGAGGCCACGACATAAGCTACACTACAACAGAGCAAAAGCTGTTGGCAATCGTTCATACTTTACATTAGTGGAAAAAATCATATATGGATACCTTAGTGTAATAAGATCAGAGCATAAGGCATTGATATTCGGATTAAAAGCTGCAATGACAAACGAAAAGATAACTAGACGGATGCTATTTACGCAGCAATTCCAGAATAAAATAGCGTACTCTAGCGGAAAGAATAACTGCACTGGCAGATGCATTTAGCCGAAATCCAGTAGAAAAAGAAGAGTTCAAAATATCGAATTGATACCACAGGATGAAGAACATTTAGAGCAATTAGAAGATTTAAGAAACTTACAATGCACAAACGAAAAATTATATCAAAGTATAAGCTATAGTAAAGAAACAAACTTAACACGAGCATATACATTGAAGGGTGGAATGCTGATAACTTCAGTAGGCAAAAATAAAAATAAGATGCGCATTGCGCTACCTCAGGCTATACAAAGGAATAGTATTTGGCACGTGTACAGGATTACTGGGCACGATGACATGGATAAAGTTACACAAGCAACGGTTGAAAGGTTCACTTGGAAAGGATTGAGAAGGATGGTGAAGAGTGTAATAAAAATTTGGGACATGCCAAAGAGCAAAACATAATACTTACTTGATAAGTCATCAACCTATATCGATACTGCTAAAGAAAAAAATATATTTTCAGGAAGCTATCAACCGCAAGGAAAGGACACAAATTTATAGTGGTTATTACAGATATATTTTCCAAATATGTGTCATTACAGGCAATTCAACGGGCCAATCCCAAGCAAGTACTCCTATGTTTGAGAAGAAGTGTTGCCGAGCATGGGAAAGCCAGCTAAGGTATTATAAAACAGGGGAACACAATTTACATCAATACGATTTTTCGAAGCGATGAACTTGGAAATAAGCATATCTTCTGATCCGTAAGACATCCAGCATCTAATCCAGTTGAGAGGTATATGAGGGAAATTATTTTTTTTTCGGATATATTGTTCAGATTGCCACTGGAAATGGATCGACGTAATCCACATAATTGAGAAAAATGAATCAACAGGTCACGTACTAAGTGTTGTACATCACAATATATATCCAATAAGAGCATGGGATTTAATCTTTGGGCAAGTAAACGAAGAAAGACTGAATATTGAAGAAATAAATCAGACGGTTTGAGAACGGATATATAGACAATCCTAGGGAAGGATGAGAAGAACCCAACATAAAAAATTCCATCCACCACTGAAAGAAGGTGATCTAGTGTTGATCAGGAGACCGATATGTCCAATGCGTCAGCTAGAATATTCTTAAATGTATACATCTATTTGATGGACCATTTACACAGACTGACAGAGCAAATGCAACACCAAGAAGGAGTGGTTCGAAAGGGATGAAAGTTGGGGAAAAACAGAGACGGCACGGACGAATAATTGATGTTTATTTCAAACCGATATGCAGGTTACACAATGCGCACGCCATCGACTCAGTAGGATGTAGGACCACCGCGAACGGCGATGCACGCAGAAACACGTCGAGGTACAGAGTCAATAAGAGTGCGGATGGTGTCCTGAGGGATGGTTCTCCATTCTCTGTCAACCATTTGCCACAGTTGGTCGTCCGTACGAGGCTGGGGCAGAGTTTGCAAACGGCGTCCAAAGAGATCCCACACGTGTTCGATTGGTGAGAGATCCTGAGAGTACGCTGGCCACGGAAGCATCTGTACACCTCGTAGAGCCTGTTGGGAGATGCGAGCAGTGTGTGGGCGGGCATTATCCTGCTGAAACAGAGCATTGGGCAGCCCCTGAAGGTACGGGAGTGCCACCGGCCGCACCACATGCTGCACGTAGCGGTGGGCATTTAACGTGCCTTGAATACGCACTAGAGGTGACGTGGAATCATACGCAATAGCGCCCCAAACCATGATGCCGCGTTGTCTAGCGGTAGGGCGCTCCACAGTTACTGCCGGATTTGACCTTTCCCCACGCCGACACCACACTCGTCTGCGGTGACTATCACTGACAGAACAGAAGCGTGACTCATCGGAGAACACGACGTTCCGCCATTCCCTCATCCAAGTCGCTCTAGCCCGGCACCATGCCAGGCGTGCACGTCTATGCTGTGGAGTCAATGGTAGTCTTCTGAGCGGACGCCGGGAGTGCAGGCCTCCTTCAACCAATAGACGGGAAATTGTTCTGGTCGATATTTGAACAGCCAGGGTGTCTTGCACATGCTGAAGAATGGCGGTTGACGTGGCGTGCGGGGCTGCCACCGCTTCGCGGCGGATGCGCCGATCCTCGCGTGCTGACGTCACTCGGGCTGCGCCTGGACCCCTCGCACGTGCCACATGTCCCTGCGCCAACCATCTTCGCCACAGGCGCTGCACCGTGGACACATCCCTATGGGTATCGGCTGCGATTTGACGAAGCGACCTACCTGCCCTTCTCAGTCCGATCACCATACCCCTCGTAAAGTCGTCTGTCTGCTGGAAATGCCTCCGTTGACGGCGGCCTGGCATTCTTAGCTATACACGTGTCCTGTGGCACACGACAACACGTTCTACAATGACTGTCGGCTGAGAAATCACGGTACGAAGTGGGCCATTCGCCAACGCCGTGTCCCATTTATCGTTCGCTACGTGCGCAGCACAGCGGCGCATTTCACATCATGAGCATACCTCAGTGACGTCAGTCTACCCTGCAATTGGCATAAAGTTCTGACCACTCCTTCTCGGTGTTGCATTTGCTCTGTCAGTCAGTGTATCATTAAAAGAGCTTTTGGAAGTAACGCATATGAAATTGAAAACATGAATGGTACGTATAAAAGTGTACATTATGCGGAGAATTTAAAGCTATATCATAAAGAGGACTAAGAAATTATATATAAAAGACAATTCTGGTAGTGAGTATGAGATGAAAGCTAAAAGAAGAAGAAATGCTACATTAGGTAAAATATGGCTTATATAAATAAACATATATCTAAGATATGAGAAGGAAAACACATTCCGGTGAAGACAAAGAAAGGCGAGTAATTTACGACAGCAGAAAGGCACATTTAACACGATATAAAATGTGTAAATATATCCCAAGCAATATATTTCAATCAACGCACGGCAAACAATATGCCATCTCACTGTCCGAAATTGATAGCTTGTTAGAACTAAAAAGGACGCAATTAGCCGGAAAAGTTAAATGCGGTGCATAAACTCAGTCATCTATATCAACGAAATAAAGTATATGGCGTGATCGAGGCAGAAAAGATCAAGGCGACAGTGAATAAGACAAGTAAGAGTTCAGAATTGTTAGAACACTACTATTAAAAGATTGAAAATTGAAAGAGCTAAACTTGAGCAACGGTCGTATTGATCTAGAGATATTTATCACGTACAGCATTTCAAGACTTTGAGAAAAACTCAAGTAATTTAAGGAGGAAGTTTGGCGGAAGCTATGTACTTGGTTCGTGGTGTGGGTTACTGTAGTCACGTCCTAGTTCGTGAACCATGGGCAACGGATTAGTGGCTTAGTAAGTAGTCCTAAGAGACGGGATACCTGTTGCTACGGAATGGGAGTGGGCATCTCGGACATATTTTGAGTCGTGGCCATCCTATTGCTCAGGCGCCTACGACTATACAATCCACCGATGGTCCATAGCCCGTTAGAGGAGAGATCCTCACTTGGAGTTTGTGTAAGTAGAGTAGCATTCTGCTTCATGAATTTACCGAGCTCAAAACATTTTAAGCAAGCCTCGGACCTATGGGAGTAACGGAGTCCTGCTCCCATTTGACAGGCGAGGGCCTCCTTTGAAACAACTTGGCGAACGAAATGGAATTCCATGGGGAGCTCTCAATATTAATGGGGCTTAAGGAAGAAAGAAAGTAGAACTGGCTGAGTCAGCAAAGAGGATGCATCTGGATGTGCTAGGTGTAAGTGATATTCGGGTAAGGGGAGAAAACGAGAAAGAGACAGGAGATTATAAAGTGTACTTGATGGTGTTAGAAAGGGAAGGGCAGAGTCTGGGGTAGGGCTCTTTATCAGGAATACCATTGCACGCAACATAGTTCCTGTTAGGCATGTACATGAGCGAATGATGTGGGTAGACTTGGTAGTTGGAGGAATTAGGACGAGAATTGTCTCAGTGTATTCACCATGTAAGGGTGCAGATAAGGATGAAGTAAAAACTTTTTATAAAGCATTGAGTGACATCGTGGTCAGGGTCAATAGCAAGGATAGAATAGTGCTAATGGGCGATTTCAATGAGAGAGTTGGAAATAGAACTGAAGGATACGAAAGGGTGATTGGTAAATGTGGGGAAAATATGGAAGCTAATAGGAATGGGAAGCGTTTGCTGGACTTCTGTGCTAGTATGGGTTTAGCAGTTACAAATACATTCTTCAAGCATAAGGCTATTCACCGCTACACATGGGAGGCTAGGGGTACCAGATCCATAATGGACTATTGTTTAACTGACTTCGAATTCAGGAAATCTGGTAGAAATGTACGAGTTTTCGGGGGATTTTTCGGTGATACAGACCACTATCCGATCTGTAGTGAATTAAGTATCTCTACGCCTAGGGTAGAGAAAGTGAAATTTGTCTGCAAACGAATAAGGGTAGAAAATCTCCAGGACGAGGAAATTAGACATAAGAACATGGATATGATTAGTGAAAAGTTTCGAACAATAGACAGTAAGCAAGTTCAGGATATAGAAAGAGAATAGGTGGCATACAGGGATGCTGTAGTAGAAACAGCCAAGGAATGCCTTGGAACAACTGTGTAAAAAGATGGGAAAAGGCGAACTTGGTGGAATGATGAAGTGAGAGCAGCTTGTAAACGTAAAAAGAAGGCTTATCAGAAATGGCCCCAAACAAGAGCCGAGGCAGACAGAGATTTGTACGTAGATGAAAGAAACAGCGAAACAAATAGTTGTTGAATCCAGAAAGAAATCATGGGAAGATTTTGGTAATAACGTGGAAAGGCTAGGTCAAGCTGCAGGGAAACCTTCTTGGACAGTAATAAAGAATCTTAGGAAAGGAGAGAATAAGGAAATGAACGGTGTTTTCAGTAATTCAGGTGAACTCATAATAGATCCCAGGGATTCAATGGAGAGGTGGAGGGAATATTTTGAACATCTTCTCAACGTAAAAGGAAATCTTCCTGGTGGTGTTGCGAACAGCCAAACTCATGGGGAGGAGGAAAATGATGTTGGTGAAATTACGCTTGAGGATGTGGAAAGGATGGTAAATAAACACCATTGTCATAAAGCAGCAGGAATAGATGAGATTAGACCTGAATTGGTGAAGTATAGTGGGAAGTCAGGGATGAAATGGCTTCATAGAGTAGTAAAATTAGCATGGAGTGTTGGTAAGTTTCCTTCAGATTGGAGAAAAGCAGCAATTGCACCTATCTCTAAGCAAGGGAACAGGAAGGATTGCAACAACTATCGAGGTATCTCGTTGGTTAGTATACCAGGCATAGTATTCACTGGCATCTTGTGCGATCACTAGTTGAGAGGAAGTTGGGTGAAAATTAGTGTGGTTTATGACAACAGAGGGGCTTTCAGGATCAGATATTCAGTATGCGCCAGGTAATTGGAAAATGCTACGTGAGGAATAGTCAGTTGTGTTTATGTTTCGTAGATCTAGAGAATGCATATATCAGGATACCGAAGGAAAAGATGTTCGCCATACTGGGGGACTATGGAATTGAAGGTAGATTATTAGAATCAATCAAAGGCATTCATGTTGACAATAGGGCTACAGTAAGAATTGATGGTAGAATGAGTTCTTGGTTCAGGGTACTTACAGGTGTTAGACAAGGCTGTAATCTTTCAACTTTGTCGTTCGTAGTTTACATGGATCATCTGCTGAAAGGTACAAAATGGCAGGGGAGGGATTCGATTAGGTGGAAATTTAATAAACAGTCTGGCCTATGCTGATGACTTGGTCTTAATGGCAGATTGTGCCGAAAGCCTGCAGTCTAATATCTTAGAACTTGAAAATAGGTGCAATGAGTATGGTATGAAAATTAGCCTCTCGAAGACTAAATTGTTGTCAGTGGGTAAGAAATTCAACAGAAATGAATGTCAGATTTGTGATACAAAGCTAGAACCGGTCGATAATTTCAAGTACTTAAGGTGTGTGTTCTCCCAGGATAGTAATATAGTAAGTGAGATTGAATCAAGGTGTAGGAAAGCTAATGCAGTGAGCTCGCAGTTGCGATCAGCAGTATTCTGTAAGAAGGAAGTCAGCTCCCAGACGAAACTATCCTTACATCGGTCTGTTTTCAGACAAACTTTGATTTACGGGAGCGAAAGCTGGGTGCACTCAGGATATCTTATTCATAAGTTAGAAGTAACAGACATGAAAGTAGCAAGAATGATTGCTGGTACAACAGGTGGGAACAATGTCGGGAGGGTACTCAGAATGAGGAAATAAAGGCTAATTTAAGAATGAACTCGATGGATGAAGCTGTACGCATAAACCGGCTCCGGTGGTGGGGTCATGTGAGGCGAATGGTGGAGGATTGTTACCTAGGAGAATAATGGGCTCTGCTATCGAGGGTAAGAGAAGTAGAGGGAGACCAAGACGACGATGGTTAGACTCGGTTTCTAACGATTCAAAGATAAGAGGTATAGAACTAAATGTGGCCATAACACTAGTTGCAAATCGAGGATTGTGGCGACGTTTAGTAAATTCACCGAGGCTTGCAGACTGAACGCTGAAAGGCATAACATTCTATAATGATAATGTATGTATGTATGTTGCAGGTTTTTATATAATCTTTAATTTGTTAGTGAATAAATATTTAGACGTTATGATCTTCAAATTAGCTCAGATATGTTAGATTCTCGCGAATTGATATACTTGTGTCGAAATGCAGGGATAATTTACAGTCATCTGAATAACATAAGAAATCAATGAACGTAAGTTTTCGTGGCTCATTGTATTAACATAAAGAAATAAATGAACTGGATTAAAGCCAATATATATATATTTATTAATAATAAATCCAAACTTTCAGCCAAATTGCATTGGCCTTCATCTGGGCATGTGAAGTTTTGCCTCCGACAGTGAGCGAAGAAATTCTCCCAAGGAACGTGGAAGTCATGCCCGTACTATCCACGGCCTACCCCACTAACTGGACTCAAGGATCGTGGCGCTGTGCTGTGGTGGTTGGGAGGGAAGTTACTGATGCACCGCCCTCTGTCGACAGTTTGAGTGCCATGGTGGTGTTATGCATGTATTTCTGCAGTACAGGTCTCCATGTATTTGATAACTTGAAGCCATCTTCCCTGTTGATGTTACTTGGGCGCAGCTCTATCTCTATGTCTTCCCTCACAAGACGAGCATATGTGGGATATGTGTGAAGTGAACAACATGTAAGTGCTATTGCAGTGACATTTAAGCAAATGAAGAGGTTATATATATTTGAATTATGAGATCTATATCGATAGAATAGTTAAGATTATAAGTGAGTAGTGTTGAGATAGTATAGTGCCGAATAAAATCAGAATTGAATTATATGAGGATATGAGAGTAATATGAAGTGAAGCTGAGATTGAGAAGAAATGGATTAATCAAGTGAACAAATGATGAATAGAAAATTATGTGCGTCAAGTTAAGGTATAGATGAGAATTATCTGCAAGAGAAAGAAGAAATATAACACTGAGATATGAAAAAGTGATATAGGAATATTGAATGAATATGAGGAAGAATAAATCAATGAGATACGTTGATTCGTCGATAAGGAATGGAATAATCTCTTGTGAATATAAAAATAAGAATATTGACGCAATCCAGGGTCAGTAATATACTTGATACCACGATGTGTAATCACTGACAGGTGATCAATATCCAAAATGTGTAAAAAGTATGATGAAGTTCATAAGGATTTAAGGAACTAGTAGATCATCGAAATAGTTAATTAAGGGAAGGCTGAGTAGGATATTTATTAGAAATTAACCCATATCTTTACCATAATATAGAATATTCGCTGAAGAAGCACATGGCACTGATTTATTCCTACGCACAAATATTACAAGTTCTTCATATATAATTCCAGGTTAAATTATTGATAGTCTTCGTCAAAAATGCTATATACCTATTTTAATAAATAATCAGTGAGGAATTTGAAATCAATTAAACAACTGAATATAAAATCAGACATATTTACGTAATTAAACTAATTTTTAAGATTTGTAAGATGAATAATATCCATTTGAGCTAATATATGGTAATAGATATTAATAAATAACTTAGCACACAATGTGGTTGACTTAGTACTTATCTTTTACATAATGCATCCGTAAAGCAGAATCCCTGAATAATAAAAATCTTCCCTCATCAAAATAAATATAGATATAAATACAAGAAGAGAAATAATTGACGCTGCAATGTACTATTTCCCAACAAGATTTGTAAATATTTCGGAATGCTCTGATTGAAGATTAGGGACATTTTCTTTCATACATATAATAATTATATAATTATATTAATTATTAATGGTACAAAGATAATGATATGATTTCATTTCAATGATTTAAGTTGTACAGAATCATTTCAATTTTCCTAGCCTCACATCAAGGACTCACTAACATCATCAAAGATTTACATTACTAGCCTCACACCAAGGACTCATTAACACCATTATATTAAACAGTTATAGTCTATGATGAGCAGACATAGGATTTCTATGCAGAAACCGATACGTATAGCTTCAAAACCGACAAGGAAGTGCCTTTGAAGGTGAAATTCGACCAGGTATTGAGTTAAATAATGCATGTATATATATGATTAGTGCGTATATTTCAAATTTCCCACTCTTTATGCATGGTTTCGATTTTTATTATGGATATTTTAACCTGTTCTACAAGCAATCCCAAAAAAGATTAACTAATTTGTGAAATCTTTCGGCAACGAAATTGTTAAAAGAGCACAGGTATCTATCAAGACACACTTCGAAATCATAAAGGGATCAGTCAAGAAGTTAGAAACACGTGTATTGCATCCTGGAGGACGGGAAGTATGAACTAAAATGTTTCCAAGAAAACCTTAGATGATGAGAATCTACCAGAATATTTAACACCTGCACTCGCTCCCAAATTCAGGTAATCTCCTGTCACATCCGTAGATGTAGACATAATTCTGCGCACTGGAAGTAGTTTGAACAGACTAACGCCACCGATTTAACCAGAAAACATGGAAAAGACTATTGTTGTGCACTGTAAAGGAAAGCAAAGAATAATGACATGGATATCATCATGCAAATTATGCATCTCTTATAGTATGTTAATAATCTTTATAACACAAAATATAGAGCGCACATCATCCAGAAATTTTACTTATTTCTAATAAATGCGCCGATGTAAATGAGAACTTTCTTAATATGAAAATGAGAGCGACATCCGCAGGGTTAAATTGGCGTAGAAAATAAAATTTTTACCTCTTAGCAAGTTGACTCTCTGATGTCCGTACTGTTGCGTAATAAATATCTCAAGCGAAGGATTATACTCAGTACTGCATATATGTTATTGCTATTAGGTACATTAAATGGTGAATACACACATATTCTCAAATACAATATATGTTTGTTCGGTCGACATTTGATACAGGCCACTTAAAGCTCGTATACAGGGAACATTCTCCCAGACAAATATGTGGCTACGTTCTTGAATCAACTGAAAAAATGACTATTTTTATGTATCTTATTTTCTATCTTACTGTGTATGTGTGCAGAGTATTCATAACGAACGTAGGATGGATATTAAACATATTTTTTATTTGCGAATTTTTAAAATGTTTGAGTCTTACAAACTTCTACAGTTCTTTATTTGATCAATTCCGCGGCCAGAAGATCATTAGACAATTATTGTTCTTATGGACAGCATGGAGCTGCGTTCGAGAACGCTTTGCCACAAAACATACAGCAGTGAGGCGTATCGCCAGTTTGAGTCTACATGGGCACTTTTAAGTTCCACGACTGGATACCTCATGATATTGTTCAGAACTCGCTTTGTTTTTAGCCCGTACCTGTTCTAATATGTTTTCACAGCGTGCGTTACTGGGTGATGGACTTCCTCACCAGTATGGATTCTACCTTACATGCAACCGAAATTGTTTCATTAGATACGCTTTATAGCTAAAGGCCTTGCCACAGATATTGCACCACTGCGGCAATTTGCCTGTATGCGTCCATATAACAGATTAGATTATTTCTATGGCAAAAGCACTGCTACATATATTGCACCAGTACCGTTTTAAGCGATTTTTGCTTGTAGGTGTACGTAACTGTTCGGTTATATCATCCTTAATGCGAAAGGCATTGTCACAGATATTGCGGCAGTATCGCTTCCCTCCTGTAAGAGTCCGCAGTGCATGGTTAATTCGGTTTATGCTCAAAGGATTTGCACGGATATTGCACCAGTATGGCTTCACGCACGTATGTTGCCGAAAGAGTTTGTTAGATCGGCGTTATGGCTCTCCTGTAAAGATAATAGGCAACTTGATGTCTTTGGAGTGGGAAAGGGAAGCGCTGACGCTGATTCAGAATTATTTGATAAGATAATCGGCTATGTTGGAAATGATATGGAAAGGAATGTGATAGTAGCAGGTGATCTCAATTTACCAAATGTCAATTGGGAAGGTAGTGCGAAGGATAGGAAGCATGACAAACAAATGGAAAATAAGTTAATATGGGAAGGGCACCTGATTCAGTGATGGAACCAACGAGAGGGAAGAATATTTTGGATGTTGCGCTGATAAAACCAGATGAGCTCTATAGAGAAACCGAAGTAATAGATGGTATTAGTGATCACGAAGCTGTTTTTGTCGTAGTTAAAAATAAATGTGAAAGAAAGGAAGGTATTAAAATTAGGACTATTAGGCAGTACCATATGGTTGATAAAACAGGCATGAGGCAGTTTTTAATAAGTAACAATGATCGCTGGAAAATGGTAAATAATAATGTAAACAGTCTCTGGGATGTGTTTAACGCAATTGTTGAGGAATGCGAAAATAGTTTTGTTCCTTTAAAGGTGGTAAGGAATGGTAAGGATCCTCTATATTACAAGAGAAGTAAAAAGACTAAGAAGGAGGTGCAGACTGGAAAGAAATAGAGTTAGAAATGGTTATGGAATTATCGAGAAATTGAAGGAACTTACTAGGAAATTGAATCTAGCAAAGAAGTCAGCTAAGGGAAACAGGATGGCAAGCATAATTTGTGGTCATACAACATTTAGTGAAAAATGGAACAGTATGTTTAGGTTCTTTAAGGCAGAAACAGGTTCAGAAAGGACATTCCAGGAATGATTAATGAACAACGGGAGGGTGTATGTGAGTATCTTCAAAAGGCAGAAGTATTCAGTCAGCAATATGTAAAGATTGTTGGTTACAAGGATAATGTCCGGACAGGGGATGTGAGTAACACTAAGGAAGTATTAAAATTTACCTATGATAAAAATGGCATTTACAGTAAGATACAAGAGTTGAAAATTAGTAAAGCAGCTGGAATAGATAAGATTTCTGGGGATATACTAAAGACAATGGGTTGGGATATAGTACCGTATCTGAAATACTTGATGATTATTCTTTGGTTGAAGGAGCTATACCAAATGAATGGAGAGTTGCTATAGTAGCCCCTGTGTATAAAGGAAAGGGTGATCTGAAAATTACAGGCCAGTCAGTTTGACATGCATTGTATGTAAGCTTTGGGAAAGCATTCTCTCAGATTATATTAGAAGTGTTTGCGAAATTAATAACTAGTTTGACAAAAGGCAGTTTGGGTTTAGGAAAGATTATTCAACTGAAACTCAGCTTGTAGGATTTCAGCAAGGTGTAGCAGATATCCTGGATTCAGGAGGCCAAATGGTCCGTATTGTGATTGACCTATCTAAGGCATTTGATAGGGTAGATCATGGAAGACTACTGGCAAAAATGAGTGCGACTGGACTAGAGAAAAGAGTGACTGAATGGGTGGCTATATTTCTAGAAAACAGAGCGGGGAATTCTTCAAGGCAGTATTATTGGACCTGTATATTTTCTTATATATATCAATGATATGTGTAAAGAAGTGGAATCAAAGATTAGGCTGTTTGCAGATGATGTTATCCTGTACAGAGTAATAAATAAGTTACAAGATTGTGAGCGGCTGCAGGGTGACTTCGATAGTGTTGTGAGATGGACGTTGGACAATGGATTGATGATAAACGGGTTAAAGGTCAGGTTGTGAGTTTCACAAATAGGAAACGTCCTCTGTTTTAATTACTGCGTTGATGGGGTGAAAGTTCCTTTCGGGGATCATTGTAAGTACATAGGTGTTAATATCAAAAAGGCCTTCATTGGGGTAACAACATAAATATGATTGTTAATAAAGGGTACAGATCTCTGCACATGGTTATGAGGATATTTAAGGGTTTTAGTAAGGATGTAAAGGAAAGGGCATATTTGTCTCTGGTAAGACCTCAGGTAGAGTATGGTTCCAGTGTAGGCGACCCTCACCAGGATTACTTGATTAGAAAACTGGAAAAAATCCAAAGGGAGCTCGATTTGTTCTGGGCGATTTCCGAGAAAAGTGTAGCGTTACAAAAATGTTAAAAGTTTGGGCAGGGAAGATTTGGGAGAAAGGAGACGATCTGCTCGATTAAGTGGTATGTTCCGAGCTGTCAGAGGAGACATGGCGTTGGAGGACATCAATAGACGAATAAGTTTGAGTGGTGTCTTTAAAAGTAGGAAAGATCACAATATGAAAATAAAGTTGGAATTCAAGAGGACAAATTGGGGCAAATATTCGTTTATAGGAAGGGGCGTTAGGGACTGGAATAACTTACCAAGGAAAATGTTCAATAATTTTCCAATTTCTTTGTGCTCATTTAAGAAAAGAGATAGGGGAGGCCCCATCTCAGATATTGCTGTAGATTGGCTTCATTACCGTATGTGTCTGCATATGCTTAACCAGACTGCGTTTAAGGCTGAAGGCTTTGCCACAAATATTACAATAGTAAGGCTTCTCGCCAGTATGAGTTCGCAAATGATTGGTTAGAGCGGGTTTCTGAATAAAGGACTCGTCACAAATATTGCAATAATACGGCTTCTCGCCTGTATGTATCCGCAAGTGTGTGGCTAAATTATTTTTTAGGTGAAAGGCCTTGGCACAGATATTACAGAAAAAAGGCTTTTCGCCTGTATGAGTTTGTATGTGTTTAACCAGACAGTTCTTAATACTGAAACCCCTACCACAAGTATTACACCAGTACTGTTTCTCAGCTGTATGAGTTTGTACGTGTCTTGTTAGAATGTCTTTTCCGTTAAAGGACTTCCCACAGATATTGCAACAGTAAGGTTTCTCTCCTGTATGTGTTCGCATATGTATGGCTAGATTAGGTTTAGATGAAATGGCTTTGCCACAGATATTACACAAAAATAGCTTAGCGCCTGTATGAGCCTGGATGTGTTTAGTCAGGTTGCTCTTAGTGCGGAATGCCTTCTCACAAGTATTGCACCAGTACGGCCTTTCGTCTGTATGTGTCCGCAAATGAATGGTCAAATGATACGACGTCCTTTCTCTTTTCTGGCAAACTGAACATTGAAATTTCTCATCATCAGTGTGCAACCGCAAGTGCGCTCTCAGGGTTTTCCTCCATCTAAAAGATTTCTGGCAAATTCCGCATACGTGCAGCGCCCTTTCCATATGGATCATCACGTGCTCACACAGGCATCTTCGGCTACTGAACAGCTTTCCGCAGTGATCGCAGATGAATGGACGATCCACGTACTGTCTCTTGAGTGTTCGGCCACCGTCCTGGGGTGGATGATCTGCGTAGCTCAACTCTGGACTCGGACTAGAATGAAGAATTGAAACAATGTGATCAATAATTCAAAAGTCAACCAATCAACCCCCAGAGGAACTCCTACTGAACAGTTCACTAACTGATATGCAATACAGAGGGCTTAATGACCGTCACCTTCCTCAGGGTGTAGATAATCTCAAGTCGAACTCAGTGTAGTTGTGAATTTCAAAAGCTCTTGCTTGTTTCCCTGAAGTGTTGCGTCGTTTCTCTCGAACGTGTAACATAACAAGATGACGTGCAATAACCTTCAGAAATTTAGTAATGTACAATCTCATGGACTACCTCATTTAAAGAATGAACGAGTAAAGGTCTAGCCGAAAGGAGTACAAGCTCTTATAATCGACAATCATTCATCTGTTGAAATCCGTCAAAGACTACTCTCCTACATAACGGACGGCATATGCTTTGGAGTTTTGATCTTGTTCAACCACACTGTGGTTTATGGCAGCTGTGTAATTAATCTATATAAAAGCCCTTGTTGTCGTCCCAGTGTTGTAGGTACTAAATAGTTTAGAACATTGTTTACCAACAGTCAGCAAGACCCGCTTAAACATGGCTAATAGTTTATTAATATTATTTACTGTGACACCAACATAGTATATCAGTAGCAGCTGGACAGCGAGACAACTGACGACCATTACGAAGAAATGTACCAAGAGACAAAATGTGCGGTGGAAGTGAGAATAATCATTTTTCTGTAATTTGAACCTAATGCTGTATGCCAAGGCAAGGAAATTTATGTACTTGTGAATGAACGAAGATTGGAGAATTGGTGTACGTTATTTTGATTAAAATTATTAGTATTAACATGTAGAGTTTTCTTTATGTCACACCGACACAGACATGCCTTATGGCAAAAATACGGTAGGAAAGGTCTAGGAGTGGGAAGGAATCGGCAGTGACCTTAAATAATGCAGAGCCCAAGCATTAGCCTGGGTGTGAAAATAGGAAAACACGTAAAACCTTCAAGGCTGCCACAGTGTGGTTCGAACCCACTAACTCCCGAATGCAAGCTCACTGCTGCGCACTCCTAACTGCAAGGCCAACACGCACGGCGTACGGTTTTATTTGTAAGTTGTAATGAGATTTACTGGAAAAGATATTCCTACGGAAAGAAAATTGACGTACGTTACCGGTACCAACGTATGTAACAACTGGCGTCAGAAGTGGGATAGTCTTTGGACAATTCGTGACCGTTAACACATAGTGCGATGTAAGGACGACAATACAAGGAACGATGTCCTTCACGAAAGTTAGTTTGAACGGCTTAAATGTTACCGATCTGAAGTGCGAGTTAAAAGAATGTGAAGAGGATATTTCCAGAACCAAGGTCGTGCTAAGGCCACAATTTCGAGCAGTAAGAGAAGCAGAATATAAGGATATAGATAGAGACATTTCAAATGCATAAATATTGGAAGCTCGTAAAATGTTCTAGAAAGATAAGCCGAAAATGTTAGTTTATTGTCCTTTTCTTGTTAATTCTCATTCCCAATTCTTCAAAGGCAGCATTTAGATATGTTAGAACCGAGCTCGATAGCTGCAGTCGCTTAAGTGCGGCCAATATCCAGTATTCGGGAGATAGTAGGTTCGAACCCCACTCTCGGCAGCCCTGAAAATGGCTTTCCGTGGTTTTCCATTTTCATACAAGGCAAATGCTGGGGCTGTACCTTAATTAAGGCCACGGCCGCTACCTTCCCACTCCTAGCCCTTCTCTGTCCCATCGTCGCCATAAGATCTATCTGTGTCGCTGCGACCTAAAACAAGTAGCAAAAAAGATATGTTAGCACCGCCATCATAGCTCGTTCACTCTTTGCCAGTAGGACCATGCCATCAGCCACCACCAACATTCCCTCCTCTTTTCGTATTCATGTATTTCTGGATAATCTCTTGCAAATACATGTTAAAAAGTATGGAGGAGAAATTGCATCCTTGTCTTGCTCCCCTTCTAATTGTGGATTCCTCTGTCATCTCATTCCCTATCTGCACTCTTTTCTTCTGCTCTAGATACAGATTCTGAAACAGCCTTCTCTCCTTCCAGTCGACTCCATTGCTGCTCAGAATAACCATTAAATTTTTCCACTGTACTCTCTCAAAATCTTTTTCCAGGTCAAAGATATAGCACAGATTTCTCTTCCTCTTTTAATGTATCTCTCACCTAACGTTCTTAATAGTCCAATTGCAAATCTTGTTCCTTTACCTCCCATGAAGCCATATTGTTCCTCAGAGGTACAGTTGTCTAACCTTCGATGAAGTCTTCTGTTCAGTACTCTCAGTAACACTTTGGCTGCATGTGTGATCACACTGATGCTTCTAAAATATTCATATTTCTTTGATTTTTTCAAACGGTACCATTACTACCGAATTAAAATCATCTGTCCATTCACGGCTTTCATATATCTTATTACAGAGATATTAGCGCTTTCACTCCCTTACTTCTACGACTTTTAAAAAGCTCTATCGGTAATCCATCAATCCCACTTGCTTTGCGACTCTTCATTTATTTCAGAGCTTTTTCTACCTCCCCTTCCCAAAGCGCTTTATTGTTTTCCATCTTCTATTACTCTTGCCTCACCTTCCATTTCTTTATAATTTGTTTCTTGATCATACACATATCGGCACTCTACATACCCTGTCCACCTTTCCCTTACTTCTTCAGGTATATACACCAATGTGCCATCTTTTCTTTCTATTTCCATACTGGTCCTGCTTTTCCTCCCTGATGAAATCTTGGACAAGTTGTAAGATAACAAGCAGATGCCGGCTCTTCCCCTAACCTTGACGCTTTCTTTTCACCAAGACGTAACAACGGCGACGAAGAATATCGCTTAGGTTGTAGTGTTTTATTAAAATGTTCTCATACCCTGAAATATTTAAATCCAAATGCAATCTATCATATCCTTGAATATTATTACTAGTGTTCCTTTGACACTACAGCTAACGGGGCATGAGAATCGAAGATTAAACCGCAATTTGAGACAACAGGACATTGAAATGCACCGTAGTGGATACTGCTCCAATGTAAAGGAAGGAAAGAAGTTCCATTTATTTCAAAAACTTCAGAGGCCAAATGAGTATCTTTTAGTGCATACCTGCCAAATTTCAAACACAGAAATCGAGAAGATCCTAAAGTGGAAAATGTTAAACAACAAGCGCATGAGTTATTGAGACATAGTGAAAAAGGACGGCAAGTGGGAGATTACAAATAATAATAATAATAATAATACAATTCCAATACATGTTATGATCACCCCTGAAATTAAATACTTACACAAAGTTACGCCTTGATTAGTGCTCATCTGTTTTAACTTAACACTGGAAAGAGAACGCTGTACACAAGCCCTATTTTCTACACCTTAAACTAGCAGGTCACAGTCAAAAATAAACTAAACATGTATACTTATATGATTCGTGGTCTGGCTTACTGTAGTCACGTCCTAGTTCGTGAACCATGGGCAACGGCTGAGCGGCCTAGTAAGTGATCCTGAGTGTCGGAATACCAGTTGCTGCGGAATGGGAGTGGGAATCTCGGACATATTGAGTCATGGCCTTCCTTGTGCTCAGGCCGCTAGGGCTATGCAATACACCGGTGGTCCCTAACCAGTTAGAGGAGAGATCCTCACTTGGATTATGTGTAAGCAGAGTAGCATTCTGTTTCATGAATTTACCGAGCTCAGAACACTTTAAGAAAGTCTCAAAACTATGGGAGTAACGGAATCCCACTCCCATTTGACAGGCGAGGGCCTCCTTGGAAACAGCTTGGCGAACGAAGTGGAATTCGATGGGGAGCTATCAATATTAATGGGGCTTATGGAAAAAAGAAAGTAGAACAGGCTGAGTCATCAAAGAGGATGCATCTGAATGTGCTAGCAGTAGGTGATATTCGGGTAAGGGGAGAAACGAGGAAGAGATAACAGATTATAAAGTGTACTTGACGGGTGTTAAAAAGGGAAGGGCAGAGTCTGGGAGAGGATTACTATTTCACGCAACATAGTTTCTGTTTGGCACGTAAACAAGCGAATGATGTGGGTAGATTTGGCAGATGGAGGAATTAGGACGTGAATTGTCTCAGTGTATTCACCAAGTGAGGGTGCAGTTGAAGATGAAATTGACAAGTTTTATGAAGCATTGACTGACATCGTTGTCAGGGTCAACAGCAAGAAAAGAATAGTGCTAATGGGCGATTTCAATGCGAGACTTGGAAATAGAACAGTAGGATACGTAAGGGTAATTGGTAAATGTGGAAGCGAAAGAGTATGGGAAGCGTTTGCTGGACTTTTGTATTAGTATCGGTTTAGCAGTTAAGAATACATTCTTCAAGCATGAGGCTATTCAACGCTACATATGGGAAGCTAGGGGTACCATATCCATAATATACTATATATCAACTGACTTCAAATTCAGGAAATGTTAGGAATGTACAGGCTTTTCGGGGATTTTTCGATGAAACGGACCAATACCCGAGCTGCAGTGAACTACTGCAAGTATCTCTAGGCCTAGAGTAGAGAAACTGAAAACTGTCTGCAAACGAGTAAGGGTAGAAAATCTCCAGGATGAGGAAATTAGACCGAAGTACATAGAAATAATTAGTAGGAAGTTACGGACAGTGTACGGTATGCAGGTTCAGGATATGGTAAGAGAATGGGTGGCATACAGGGATGCTGCAGTAGCAAGGAAATGCCTAGGAACAACTGTGAGTAAAGATGGGGAAATGTGAACATCTTGGTGGAATGATGAAGTGAGAACAACTTGTAAACGAAGAAAGAAGGCTTATCAGAAAAGGCTCCAAATCTGAGCTGATGCAGACAGGGAATTGTACGTAGATGAAAGAAACACAGCAAAACACAGAGTTCCTGAATCCGAAAAGAAGTCGTGGGAGGATTTTGGTAATAACCTGGAAAGGCTACGTAAAGCAGCAGAGAAATATTTCGGGACAGTAATAAAAGGGAGGGTAAAAGAAAAAACAGTGTTTGGGGTAATTCAGGTGAACTGAAAATAGATCCCAGGGAATCACGGGACAGGTGGATGGAATATTTTGAAAATCTTCTCAATGTAAAAGGAAATCTTCATGGTCGTGTCGCGAACTATGGAGCTCATGGGGAGAGGAAAATGATGTTGGTGAATTTGCGCTTGAGGAAGTGGAAAGGATGGTAAATCACGTCATAAAGCAGCAGGAACAGATGAAATTAGACCTGAAATGGTGAAGTATAGTGGTAAGGCAGGGACGAAATGGCTTCACAGAATAATAAGATTAGCACGGAGTGTTGGTAAGGTAACTTCAGATTGGACAAGGCAGTAATTGCACCTATCCATAGGCAAGGAAACAGGAAGGATTGCAACAACTATCGAGGTACTGAACCCATAATTCTCCATTGTTGAAAATTCAACTACAAGATGAATGGCATCCATATTTTTATATCAACTCATCTGGCGTTCTGTGGTATGAACATCCACAGCGGTAAGCGGCCTACCAAACATCGAACGCGGTCGGAACATTTCGGAAGACCTCGGGTAATTAAAAATGAAATTCTGGATAATAACCCTCATTGCGAGGGATTCCGGCACTGTCATTAAAAGAAATAAGCGATTAAGAAATTTTGGAAACATCTAATGAAGCTAAAGCGCACAGGGTGGAAATGTATTTAATTAGGCCTGGAGAGGAGTTGGCATACATATTATCCGCACACTTTATCTTGGTGCATTTACACCCTAGTGCTGAATCGGTCGACCTCGGCGATCTTCGAGATTCGTACTGGCAACCTTTGAAACACAAACTATGAATCGCTTGAGCATCGTTGTGCGACATCTGGCGTACACTTTACGTACTAGTACTGTTGTTGTTTACACAACAAAGCCAAAGTATAGAATTCATGCTAGGAACAAGATTCGCATCGAGAAATGTTTTATAATGTTATATAATGTTTATGTGACACAGTTGTTGGCTTAAGATGATAACGGTTTAGAAATTTCATATCGATCGATCATATTCTCGATTCAATTCAGATTTCATTTTCATTCAGTTGGCAGCACTATCGATACCGGGACAGCTCCCTCCTTACTCCTTACCCCCGTACACAAATGCACCAAGATAAAGTGTGCGGATAATAATGGTAGAGTAGTGTACATGTTTCAATGGCATGCAGTCAAAATGCACGGGAATCCTCGTACACGGAATTAATTAATTACACCTATTAAAGAAATACGAAAAATTTGCAAAGAACACCATAATGACTGGAAAAATAGATGGAATCTCTTCGGTGAATCTCGAACTAATCGGTTCGGTGGTCATCAAATGGAATGATTTTACAACAGTAGATAATGCCAAGCAGAGCGCCCCATCTACATTCATAAATACTCCATCTTCAACCAAGAACGTCAGTCATCATTGGCTTGAAGTGGCCGAAACAGACTTGTAGAATCTCTACAGCAAGTTGGCTTGATGGAGGAATATATTACCAAGTGGTAAATGGTGAACAGAGAAAAATTAGATATTGATAACATTGTATCCACGATATCCGTCCCGGTCGGGGAAGAAAGTTGTAAGTTAAATAATTGTAGGTGTCCTGAACTTCTCACAAGGGGACAGCAAATTCATAGATAGCTCTTGGGAACTGCTGCGGACGATGTTAATTTTTGGTAATCGGTAAGGGAGGACTGTAGTCTGGCGGAGATAATCTTGTGCCTAACGGTCAGTCACAACTGTGAAAGATCTGGATAGGAAGGAGTTGGGAGGTTTCCGCAAACTGTACTAGTTGAGTTCTCGACACGAAGCGGGGCGGTTTAACTGTTGCATAAGTGTACATAATCAAGTTTATTGTCAAGTGTTAGATATAAAATAAATTTAAACTGTGTTGCTCAAGCGAACTGCAGAATCTGTGTATTTACAAGGTAGTGTTTAAGCGAAGAATTTGTCCTGCAATTATGAAAGGCTAAGTCCAAGGTGTCTGGCATAAAATGAAGCCGATATAACGCCATGCCAACAACGAAATTAGATGTCTGTCTAATTCAAATACTGTACCATGTTTTGTTGTTAGTAATGTAAATGCTTGTCCCTTTAAATTAGTTAATTAATTAATTAATCATGACTTGCGTTGTATATGTGGCGTGTGTAAATTTAAGAGTTGAGGCGACGATGATATGTCTTGTCGTTATTCTACTGTGGAAGTGAATAGCCTATTATTTATGTCAGCGCGCGAGCCTTTAAAATGCGTTTAAATTTCTTTAAAAAGTTTAAAAGTGAAGTTAAATATTGCAATGAAAATCAAAGAAAAAATGATCGGGCTGGTAAATTAAAATATTGATCAGGATAAAATAAACACTATGAGTGTGTTGAAGTCAAATATAAAAATTATCCAAAAATAATATTCACATCAGGATAAAATACAAGTTTGGTGCTCAGCAGGAATGTCAAGCGATATATGCGGTTTATATCGAAATCGAGTGAAGTAAATCATAAGTTGGAATTTTTGGGAAATTAAACTTTGTGACACCGTGTATTTGTGATAGAGATAATCACGGTATGCTATTTTGCTCGCGAGGTCAGGAAAAATACGATAACTGTGAGATCTGTATAAAGTTGTTTGATCATAGGATCCCTTGTATTTTAAAAAATCAAGAAGGAAACGGATTTGTAATGGAAATGCAATATTATGAGAATAGTTAGGAAGATGTTCAAGGCATAGTCAGTGGGTATTTTATGAGTGATGTAGAATAAGCACGGTGCCGAGGATATGAGGGCCTGTATTTCGACGGAGAGGATTTTTTGGACATAGTGTATAGGTTGAGATGTAATATTTCTGAGACAGGCTGTATAAGGGGAACGATTTGCTGTAGCAATCCAGGAAGATGGATAATTATAAAGGCTGTCAAATCCAAGTAAACGCGTTGTAACGCCTATTTTAAGTACAAGTTGTTGTTATGTAAGACAGTAGGTAACGGCAATAACGGTTCCATTTGATACAAACGAAGTGCATTTTGTGATAGCCGACCTCACGAACAAAATACACGGTCACGGTAATACTCGATTAGTCAAAATTGAATTCTATTCTGTACCTTTACGAGACGAAAATATCGCAGACTGGAAACATTGCGGGTGTGAAAAAGAAATTTTATTAGAATGATAGTTTAGCTTGCGTAGATCAATGGGGAGTTATTTCACTGGACAGTTCACGGTGATACCGGTTTGAAGTGTTGACAGTGCAGGTCAGTTGGAGCCTCACACTCGAGTTATGCCGTGAATATCGTGATGGTAGTGATTACTGTTTTCAGTGATATTACGTAATATCAAACGAGAGTCGAGTTTATTTTTATTTAGCGACTTTCACTGCATATGTTGAGATTGTGTTGGGGATTAGATTAAACTAATTGGACATGTTGTTTAAATTTGATTTCACGCTTTATTGTAGGACACAGACTCAGTAATATTTCCAAGTTCGAGTTCATTTTGTAGCGATTTTTACTTCATGTGCTAGAGTTTAAACGAGGATCAGACGTAAATATCCGGACATCGTGTTAAGTAGTTCCATTTCGCCTGGCAGTATGAATTATGTGTAGATACCATAACGTTGGCTCAACGATAGATTTAGGATGCTGCGTGTATTACATAATTTAAGGATGGGCAGACACTCTAACTTTGGCTCAAGGGCAGGATTAGGGCGTCGTCTGTACATAGTCAAGTCATAGGTTAGGCATTGAACGATGTTAGTGTTTGCAGTAGTGGATACGGCATTATGCAGGCCATGTTTCGGCATAATTCTTAGTAGCTAGAAGGTCCTCCCATAATAGCGTTGCATCAGTAGCGACATGAATATAAGGGATGTCCCACGTGGAAACCTGGCTAATAGAGACTGGTCCTTGCTGCTTAGCCGAATGTGTTCAAGTTCGATGAACTTTCATTTTCTCTTTGCTTGTCCTTTCTTCAAGATTTATTGCTCGGCTGTCCGGTATATTTGATAGTGTCGTGTGTTGAAACTTAGTTCACATATGTAGGATTTATGCTGTTCCGCTTCGGCAGCTGTTGATATTTTTTTTTCATTTCTCGTTATTCACATTATGTAGTGGGACTTTGATCTACCGATCACTTATAATTTGGTTTAATAGGACAAGTGTAGGTAGACAGATTTGTAATTGTAGTTGCAGGTATAAAAAACTGGAGGGATTTCCCTTTGCTTGTTTTATATTTGGGAGTTGTATTTAACGAATTTAACGACGTAACTGTTTGGTAACCTGAAAATTGGTTTAGTAAGAACATTTTCAAGTGATTTATCAGTTTCTTTAACTTCAGTATTTATCCTTTCTTCTAAATGCATAATGAACCAATGATTACCTGCATTTTGCAGTTTGGTTCCTTCACAACGAAGTAACGTAAGATCCCATCGGATCAAGTGTTCTTGGTTCCTTCTGAACAATTGTCTGGGGTGATGCGTATTCAACATCGGGATTCCTCTGTAACTTAAGGGTGTCACGAAACGAATTTTAATTTTATTTCTGATTGTGACAATTGCTGTTATCTTGTAATGAACAAAGTGCTTCAAGTAATAAGTCGCACCCTATCCAAAGCAAATGGTAGTAGTCTTGGTTCGATAAAGGATCCATTTCGGGAGGTGTTAGGATAGTGTCGACTGGTGGATATACTTAATTAAATGTAAATGTGGAATTCTACTTCTTGAAGGTCACATTTTCCACGGATCGCGTGAAATAACTCTCAGTTACCGTTTGGATAAATGGTACCCGATTTTCAGGTTTTATTCTCGTTTCCTGGATTTTGCTGTCCACGAATTTTACACCACGTTTCCATTCTTTGAAATACAATCATAAACAATTTCAATAACATTTTACCAATCACGTTTATGCATTGTTAAAACATGTTGTGAAAATTTTAAGTGAATTTCCTTGCCTTTACAATTGTCGTGATTTACATTAAATAAATATTTTAGTAAGCTCCTCATTTCATGCTCTTCTCTGAACCGTATCGTATAGACAATGAAGTGACAGAAAAAAAGAACTTGCAATAACCCTAAGATCCAAGAGAACGATATCGCACTCTTGAAGCAGCCGAGGCTGACGACCAACGATGGAACGGTAAGTACAAGGATTCAGTGGGGCTTAAGTCACTTGACGAAGAGATTTTGACAACTTGTTCGCCAGTAAAATGGCCTATATCATGATGACGATGAAGGAACCTACGTCACGATGAAGGAGTGTGTTTCGCGAAAAAATAACGGTAATTCGAAATAATGTTGAATCCTAAGCCACATTATAAATAATACAAGGCAGATGAAGATTATGTCCAATGAGAGTTCTAATATTTAATACGTTACTACTTAGTTAATAATAATAACAGTCACAATGCATTTGAGGAAGCTGATGCTTAAGGCTTTATCATATTTTCATCCATGTCACAGCTATAAATTTTGGAAGTGATCCTGTTGAATTACATTCAGGATTTATGCTATGGCATGTTGATTAATTAATTACATGGATGCAAAACAATTTTGGATATTTATCCGTATTACTTTACCAGAAAGTCAGAAATTTATTTTGTTAAATACTTTGTGATACACGACACAGTCATTAAATTTAAATAAGTTAACTGTAGCAAAGTTGTGAGTTTCATTTTATTATAACTGTTACGGAGTTTTGTGGATGTGCAGAGGTGAAAGAAGGTGCTGGGATGAACAGGTCTCAACCTACGAAATTAAAGTTAATTTAAAATTTCACCAAGGTAATATTTTTTTTCGAGATCAAGAAATAACAAGTACAACAGGAACTTAGTTCAGTAGCAACAAGGTAAGAATGTACAATTACAGTTTATTAATGTATTTTGTGCTTCGAGTTCCAGAAACGCAATCCCTGAGCAATGAGCCCAACTTTACTTATACATAAGGTTTAACAAAGGGGCAGAAAACCCCAATCATGCCCATGAGCACTCGCTCCCTATTACTCAGAAAAGCCTGCTCGAGACACACAGAAACCAAATTTGAAAAAGAGCAACCCGCTCTCAAAGTTCAAGCCCATCAACGGACACACCAAACTCCACCTTCAAGCTGTCCTCCGGACGCATAAAACCAGGGGTAAAATTACCCAACCTACTGAGGCTTATTCAGTAAAGAAACAGGACAATGACATGGCCTCAAAATACCAACTTGAGAGGAGGCGTAACTGCACTCCTAATACACTTCTTAAAACCTATTTGGCACTAGGCCACTAATGCAAGGGCTAATCCCATACTACGGACGTGACACGATTGAAAAAGTTATGACATTACGAGTATAAGGGAAACTGTTATAAAAACGTAGTCACCTCAAAACAAAATGAATGGGAGCTCGAGAGGGTTAGGCACTCTCTATCCCAATTTGTGGTTACAGAGACAGAACTTTATACTAAGAGTCTTTTACATTTTAAAGGAAGGTTACATGATAAAAGTTTCGAACCCGCCCCGAGGCTTAAACTGCTGAGCTAGCAAACAAGGAAGTTATTAAAAGGCCATTACCTGATGGTTGAACTGCTCCCGAAGGGAGATAATTAGGATTCTCACAGAAGACAGGAAGGAAGATAGGACTCCCTCAAACAATGTACAGGTTACAGTAGGTGTACAAGAGGGAGGGGGAGGAAAGGGAGGAGTTGTAGAAGACAGGTGGTCTAATGTTCTAAGGGGAAGGAGATTGCAGGCCAAGGGCTCTATTCAGGATCACAATTCAGGACAGGTGTCTGTGTGAAATCGGTACGAGTCACTCCAGGTAGAACAACAGAGGAAAGATGAGGGACAGGGAACTGTTGCTGAGATGTGTGGAAGTAGGAGGAAGGGAAAAGGTAGGAAAGGGAAATGTAGAGAGAGGATAGGAAAAGACAGGTGCAACAGGATCATGGGAAGGAGAAAAGGGAGGAGGAAGTAGCTTCTGCAGCTATCAGAAAAGATAGGGATGACCAGGAGGGGAGGGGATCAAATGAGGTGGGTAGGGTTGAGGCTCTGGTCATGGGGGATTCCATCGTTAGACACGTGGGGAAAGTGTGTGGAGGAAAGGGAACCAGGGTAGAATGTTATCCAGGAATTAGGTTGAGGCAGATGTTGAGGAAAGTAGAAGAGAGGGAGGAGGGGAAGGAGAAGGTGGTAGTGTTTCACGTTGGTACCAACAACGTAAGGCAAGCTGATATAAGTACCAACATAGTTGGAGATGTGTGGGATCTGGTAAATGCAGCACGGGTGAAGTTTAAGAAAGCGGAGACTGTTATTAGTGGAATAGTGTGTAGGATGGATAATGACTGGAGGGTGATTGGGGATTTAAATGAGACTATGGAGTGGGTATGTGGGAAACTGGGAGTGAAATTTCTAGATCCTAATGGGTGGGTAGGAGATAGGGATCTGTGCTCGGATGGCCTTCATTTAAACCGCAGTGGTACGTATAAGTTAGGAAATTTGTTTGGAAGGGTAATAGGGAGGTACATTCAGGGAAACGGGATGGCCTAGGGAGCGGTGATAAGGGAACAGGGAACTGGAAATCAAGTAGGGATGACATAAAATTGTTAGTGTTGAACTGTAGAAGTATTGTAAAGAAAGGAATAGAATTAAGTAATTTAATAGATATATATTTAGCAGATATTGTAATAGGAGTTGAATCATGGCTGAGAAATGATATAATGGATGCAGAAATTTTCTCACGGCACTGGATGTGTATCGTTGAGATAGGATAGGAAGGGTGGGAGGGGGAGTTTTCATTCTGGTGAAAGAAGAATTTGTAACCTACGAAAAAGTTAAAGATGAGACACATGAAATTCTAGGTGTAAGGCTCATTTCTAAAGATAATAGGCAACTTGATATATTTGGAGTGTACAGATCGGGAAAGGGTAGCACTGATGCGGATTCGGAATTATTTGATAGGATAGTCAGCTATGTGGGAAACGACATGGAAAGAAATGTGATTGTAGCGGGAGATCTGAATTTGCCAGATGTCAATTGGGAAGGAAATGCGAACGACAGGAAGCATGACCAACAAATGGCAAATAAGTTAATATGGAAAGGACAGCTGATTCAGAAAGTGATGGAACCAACCAGAGAGAAAAATATTTTGGATGTGGTCCTGATAAAACCAGATGAGCTCTATAGGGAAACTGAAGTAATAGATGGTATTAGTGATCATGAAGCTGTTTTTGTGGTAGTTAAAAATAAATGTGATAGAAAGGAAGGTCTTAAAAGTAGGACTGTTAGGTAGTACCATATGGCTGATAAAGCAGGTATGAGGCAGTTCCTAAAAAGTAAATATGATCGGTGGAAAACGGTAAATAAAAATGTAAACAGACTCTGGGATGGGTTTAAAGAAATTGTTGAGGAATGCGAAAACAGGTTTGTACCTTTAAGGGTGGTAAGGAATGGTAAAGACCCACCTTATTATAATAGAGACATAAAGAGTCTAAGAAGGAGGTGCAGACTGGAAAGAAATAGAGTTAGAAATGGCTGTGGAAGTAAGGAGAAATTGAAGGAACTTACTAGAAAATTGAATCTAGCAAAGAAGGCAGCTAAGGATAACGTGAAGGCAAGCATAATTGGCAGTCATACAAATTTTAGTGAAAAATGGAAGGGGATGTATAGGTATTTTAAGGCAGAAACAGGTTCCAAGAAGGACATTCCAGGAATAATTAATGAACAAGGGGAGTGTGTATGTGACGATCTTCAAAAGGCAGAAGTATTCAGTCAGCAGTATGTAAAGATTGTTGGTTACAAGGATAATGTCGAGATAGAGGAAGAGACTAAGGCCAAAGAAGTAATGAAATTTACATATGATAACAATGACATATACAATCAGATACAAAAGTTGAAAACTAGAAAAGCAGCTGGAATTGATCAGATTTCTGGGGATATACTAAAGACAACGGGTTGGGATATAGTACCATATCTGAAGTAGTTATTTGATTATTGTTTGGCCGAAGGAGCTATACCAGATGAATGGAGAGTTGCTATAGTAGCCCCTGTGTATAAAGGAAAGGGTGATAGACATAAAGCTGAAAATTACAGGCCATTAAGTTTGACATGCATTGTATGTAAGCTTTGGGAAGGCATTCTTTCTGATTATATTAAGACATGTTTGTGAAATTAATAACTGGTTCGATAGAAGGCAATTCGGTTTTAGGAAAGGTTATTCCACTGAAGCTCAACTTGTAGGATTCCAGCAAGATATAGCAGATATCTTGGACTCTGGAGGTCAAATGGACTGTATAGCGATTGACATGTCTAAAGCATTTGATAGGGTGGATCATGGGAGACTACTGGCAAAAATGAGTGCAATTGGACTAGACAAAAGGGTGACTGAATGGGTTGCTATATTTCTAGAAAATAGATCTCAGAGAGTTAGAGTAGGTGAAGCTTTGTCTGACCCTGTAATAGTTGAGAGGGGAGTTCCTCAGGGCAGTATTAACGGACCTTTATGTTTTCTTATATATATAAATGATATGAGTAAAGGAGTGGAATCGGAGGTAAAGCTTTTTGCGGATGATGTTATTCTCTATAGAGTGATAAATAAGTTACAAGATTGTGAGCAACTGCAACGTGACCTCGAAAATATTGTGAGATGGACAGCAGGCAATGGTATGTTGATAAACGGGGTAAAAGTCAGGTTGTGAGTTTCACAAATAGGAAAAGTCCTCTCAGTTTTAATTACTGCGTTGATGGGGTGAAAGTTCCTTTTGGGGATCATTGTAGGTATCTAGGTGTTAATATAAGGAAAGATCTTCAGTGGGGTAATCACATAAATGGGATTGTAAATAAAGGGTACCGATCTCTGCACATGGTTATGAGGGTGTTTAGTGGATGTAGTAAGGATGTAAAGGAGAGTGCATATAAGTCTCTGGTAAGACCCCAACTAGAGTATGGTTCCAGTGTATGGGACCCTCACCAGGATTACCTGATTCAAGAACTGGAAAAAATCCAAAGAAAAGCAGCTCGATTTGTTCTGGGTGATTTCCGAAAAAAGAGTAGCGTTACTAAAATGTTGCAATGTTTGGGTTGGGAAGAATTGAGAGAAAGAAGAAGAGCTGCTCGACTAAGTGGTATGTTCCGAGCTGTCAGCGGAGAGATGTCGTGGATTGACATTGGTAGACGAATAGGTTTGAATGGCGTCTATAAAAGTAGGTAAGATCACAATATGAAGATAAAGTTGGAATTCAAGAGGACAAACTGGGGCAAATTTTCATTTATAGGAAGGGGAGTTAGGGATTGGAATAACTTACCAAGGGAGATGTTCAATAAATTTCCAATTTCTTTGAAATCATTTCGGAAAAGGGTAGGAAAGCAACAGATAGGGAATCTGCCACCTGGGCGACTGCCCTAAATGCAGATCAGTATTGATTGATTGATTGATTGATATCACACTAGGAAAGATGTTACTGAAGTGGCGAGGAGACCAGAAAATCAGCAGTTTATATACCCTCGCGGAAGACTCGAGACGTTTCATGAATTACAACCTGCCCACAAAATTTTATTGGCTAAAAACGAAAACCACTACACCAGATGAGGAAGAAACACATTATTGGTGGAAAATGAATTAGAGAATTTCGGGATTGGCTAAATTCAAAACAAGCGGAAAGAGAAGGGTTATACTGCCAACCCAAACAAATGACTGAAAGAAATTTAACATAGAACAATCTTATGAACACAAAATTTCTCCAAAAAACAGTTCTTTCACTTCGCACTAGGGTGCACAATTGTAGTCCTTCAGTAGTGCCATCTAGAAGAGAATATTCACACTTCTTACTACAGGGAAAACAAAAATAAATCGAAAAAGACACCGTTCAGAACTCTTCAAAATTTATAGTAATGACATCTTCTGAGAAATCTTAGCATTAATGTGGAAGTTAAAGTTGAAGCTTCCTCCAGTAGAGGAGTTTCAACTGGCGCAATGTTTGAATTAGCGGCGCGGAGGTGTACCGCCCGGTACAGGCCTCCCCCCCCCCAAAAAGTCCCTCCAAGGAGTAACACAGAAGAAGACCAAATTTTGTTTTAAAACAAAGTCCAAGTTATGCCGTTGAAATAGAAATTAATTGCAGAAGGATTTACAAACAAGTTTTCTTAGATTGGTTTGATCCAGTTTCAAAATTCTTCGTAGTAACTTTTGATGTAATGTCATTATGCTTGTAGTAGTTGAATTCAGAAGGAAAACTTTTACTTCTTGAAAGAAAAAAAAATTCTAAGTCCACCAAATATTGTAGTATCCAAACGTGTAGTAATTGTTGATATGAACTGTCCATGTAGCTGATTAAGTACATTCAATGTTGATTAAGTTTGACGGCCAGACCAGGCGCCGCTGCATGTGTCCAGAGGAGACCGCTCGGACACCTCAAGTACCCTGAGATACCGCTCGCCCGCACCATGAGAGGCCTAGTGGTGATGAAGCACGCCGCACACGCGGCGAATGTTTACAGACCGCGGGCAAGAAGCAGGTGGTGCGCCGCACATCAGCCTTGGCCGGGAAGAGGGCTCCGGCTCGCCGTACACTGGTTGTCCTCACTGAAGTAGATCGGGCCCGTGCTCTGCTCCAGGAGAGGCACGGCGCCGCGCGGCTGCGGGGGCACTGAAACATTAAGATCTCGGCGGCAGAATTTGTTGGACCATAATGATTTTCGGGTACAGTACTTGTGGTGTGGCTGAGCGGCCAGCGGCTGGTAATGTCCATGGTAAGGACAGGATGGCAGTTTAACTGGTCGGGGAAGGTTTTACAATAAATGCTTAAATACAAAGAACCAGATTCCAAGGGCAGAAGGCCTCAAAATGAAACACCCCCAAAAAATATAACCTTCCGAATACCTTCAAAACGATAAAACAAATATAAAATCAGCTACATTAGCGCGGAAGTTACACAGGTTTCACCTGCGACAGGTCCCTAAATATCCTCTCGGTGGCTGGATTGCTTAATAACAACGTAACCGGCGTAAGAAAATCAAGGATTATGCACGGCCCATGAAATCTGGGGGCAAGCTTGCCCACGGGAACAAAATTTTTGACCACCACCTGGTCACCTACCTTCAATTTGGTGGGTCTCCGTCCACGATCATATCTTTCCCTAACCTTTTTATGAGACACTTTAAGATTGGCTTTAGCCTTCTTCCAAAGATCTTTAATATTATCAGGATCTATTGTCTCAGGTAGAATGTCACTCAGAGACCACAGCTTAGAGAGCGGCGTGTTTGGAACAAACTTGAACATCAAAGAAGCTGGAGTAAACTTATGGGATTCGTGAACCGCTGAATTCAAGGCTAAAGCTAAGCAATGTAGGAACGTGTCCCACCTAGAATGATCTTCATGATGACAGGCAATCAACGCGGACCTCAGATTACGATTAACCCGTTCAGCTAGAGATGGTTGAGGATAATAAGCAGAAGTTGTCACATGAGATATGGACAGATCAAAATAGAATTTACGAAAGAGATTGGAGGTGAAATCTTTAGCATTATCAGACACAATATATTGACACGGACCAAAGGAAGCGAAAATGGAATTTAAACAAGTGATGGTGGACTGGGCGGTAGCCAGTTTAGTTGGAAATAACCAAGAAAATCTTGTAAAACCATCTACACATACAAGGATGAACTTATTGGCATTCCCCTTTGACAGGGGGAAGGGTCCTACGTAATCGATGTAGAGACGTTCCATGGGGCGCGGCGCTTGATGAGAAGACAAAAGGCCTACCTTGGTGGACATGGTTGGTTTACTAAGCAAAGAAGATATACAAGCTTCAACTAGTCCACGAATTTCACCGTCCATACCCTTCCAGATAAACATTTCACGGATCTTTTCCCGGGTTTTGAAGATGCTTAAATGCCCCCCTAATGGGGTCTCATAATAATACTTGAAGATCATTGGCACAAGAACAGCTGGAACCACTACCTTCATCTTTTTATCATGCCTCGATGTGCAACATAGAACACCATTCCTCAGCACATAAGGGACAACATGTTTTCCATAATGGGAGCCAGCGTCGGATCTTCCCGTTGATATTTCTCAAGATCCCTAAACAACATGGGAGCATCAGTTAAAATGGCATTAACCTCGGGCCGTATGGACTCACGAGGTGAACAACTATCAACCATTTCATGGGTCTCGACTTCATTGGAAAACATACGGCTGAGTCCGTCTGCAACAACATTTTCAGTACCTCTGATATGCCTAACGTCAAATTGGAAGGCAGAAATTCGGATGGCCCACCGGGCTATACGTCCAGTACGACGCGGCGTACTTAAGACCCAGCTTAAGGCTTGATTATCAGTCTCCAAGTCGAATCTGACGTGTTCCAGATAGAGACGGAACTTTTCTAAGGCAAATAAGACTGCCAAACCTTCGAGCTCATAGATGGAATACTTGGCTTCTTGAGCAGATAGAGTCCTAGAGGCATAGGCGATGGGTCGCCTCCCTAGTTCAGTCTCTTGAAGAAGGACTGCAGCTACCGCCGACGACGACGCGTCGGTTTGGACGATGATTTTTTGGAGAAATCGGGCATAGCGAGAACAGGGGCATTACACAGAGCTAGTTTAAGATCTTCAAAAGCGGCTTGTTGAGAAGGTCCCCTCTGTAATTTGACGCCTTTCCTACGAAGTAAGTTCAAGGGCGCCGCTCTATTGGCGAAATTTGGAATAAATTTCCTGAAGAAATTCACCATACCAATGAATCTGGCAATACCTTTGATGTCCTTGGGAGGCTTGAAATCACGGATGGCCTGTGTTCTAGAGTGATCGACTGCAACACCGTCGGGCGACACAATATGCCCTAGGAATGACATTGAAGGCTCAGCGAAGGCGACTTTGGACAACTTCACAGTTAGCCCAGCCTTACTTATGCGATTGAGAACTTCCTTTAGATGATCTAGATGTTCTTCAAACTTTTCCGAAAATACGACGACATCATCAAGATACTGGTACAAGTACTCAAATTTGATGTCGGAGAAGACCCTATCTAGCAGTCTCGTAAGTACAGCTGCTCCCGTGGGGAGCCCGAAAGGCACGCGGTTGTATTCATACAAATTCCAATCCGTGGCAAACGCTGTAAGGCGTTTAGATTCTTCAGCCAGAGGAATGTGATTATAGGCCTGATTCAGATACAGGATGGTAAAGAACTTAGCTTTACGAAACCATGAAAAACAAGAATGAAGGTCAGGAAGGGGCACAGATTGTAACACCACCTTCCGATTGAGAGCCCTATAATCAATGACAGGCCTGAAGCCTCCTTGAGGTTTTGGGACAAGAAAAATAGGCGAAGAATACGCCGACTTAGAGGGCAGGATGATACCATCCTTTAACATTTGATCGATGATTTCTTTCAATGCCTTCATTTTAGGTGGAGATAGCCTATAAGGTGGAAAACGGACAGGAATCGAATCCGTGATCTTAATTTTGTATTCAATAAGGTCAATAACACCAAGAGTATCAGAGAACACCTCTGGAAACGCCTGACACAACTTACGAATACTATCAGCCTGCTCCTCAGGTAGATGTCTAAGGTCTAACAACATCTCATCCTGGGTAGGCGAAATAGATGAACACGATACAGAATTACACTTTAACAAAGGGATTTTACCATTAGAAGCAAATTTGAATTTGCACGACCTGCTCTGGAGGTCGAGCACTAAACCGGTAGAAGACATGAAATCCGCTCCCTATATAATGGGGCAAGACAAATACTTTGCCACAAACAATCTAACTTTCCAAGTGAATTTAGAAATACGAATTTTGGCTTTTAAGGAGCCTACAATTTCTAATGGAGAAGAATTTGCCGAAACGTATTGAACCGACGACGAACAATAGTCAGGAAATTTACGAACAGATTTCAATTTCGAATATCATTCAGCCGAAATAATGGAAGAAACACTGCCAGAATCTAATAGAGCCGTTACAGGCTCATTATTCAATTCAATCTTAAGAAATGGAACAGGTGCGGGGGTATCCGCCGCAATCCTAAGACATTCTTTAGGGCCTTCAAAAGATACATTTGAAGACTGAGTTTCCCTGAAATTTCGGCATGTTTACTTGGGGCTGAGCTTCGGGAAGATGGGTTCGCCGACTCAGCCGAAGCCACTAGTGACTTATGATTGTTGTTCGAAGTTGAGCAGGAGGGAGTGCTGTTAGCATTAGGGCAGTTCTAGGCGATATGGGAAAACGCGCCGCATTTAAAACAACCTTGAGACGACCCTGCTCCATTCCTTGTCCTACTAGTTTTAATTAAAGGACATTTGTTCCGAAGATGGTCAGGCGACCCACAAGCATAATATTTACGGGCAGTGACGGTTCGGCGAGGTGGAGGCCGAAAATTGCTAGAATATGGACGGGGTTCTTTCGCGACACTCAAGGTATTGGCGTATCTAACTCCTTCCGCTGAGACGGCCATAGCCTCTAATTCAGCAAACGTTTGAGGACGCGACGCAAAACACAAATATGACCTGTATGATGGAGAAATACCTTCCACTATAGCCTGAACAATCTGGTCTTCAGGAAAATGAAGAGCAAATACCCTAGTATAGAACTTAATATCTTGGATGAAATCTGCCAAGTTTTCACCCAACCGCTGTACACGATAATAGTACTTCTGAATTAGTGAGGACCATGCCCTAGGCGGAATAAAGTTAGCTAGCATGTGGGCGTGGAAGTCTTCAATAGATGATTGTTCAGCAATGGCTCTTACTATTTTGTCTGAGAGGACACCAATGGAATAGGGTAATTTATCTGCAAAACTTGACACGGAGAAAGAGAAAAAACGAGGGCATGATCCTGAAACTCAACCAAAAACCGTAAGAATGAAATTACGTCACTGGTAGGGTTAACCGAAAACTTAGAAATACCTCTGAGCAACATTGCTAAAGGATGAGGCAAACTGCTGAACCCTGGGGACATATTAGGTAAAGGTTTAAGTGGCGAAGAAGCTAATTCAGAACGTGCATTGTTCAATGAGGTACGACGCTCAGATTCGTTGTCTAATGGGGCGGAGATTTGTTGAGCTCCAACTGCTTTCCTATTTCCTTCTCCTTTGGAAGACTCTTCTTCTTGAACTACGTTTACCGTAGCGGGTTGATCATTTTTGGGAGGAACTTCCCCAGTTAACAATTGGGTAACCTTACTGGACAATTCAGAAAGATTTTCAAGAACCACACTAGCTTCCTTCCTCTGAATGTCATTCTACTTCAGAAAAACAGATCGTTAACTCTATTAGAAAAATGAAATAACCTGGCTTGCACACGTTTAATTTGATTAGGAGAAGGGTCATTTTCTTCAAGAAAGGTAATCACAGATGCCAGCTCAGTAGTATTATCAGTAATCGTGGAAAGAGAGTCGTCAATTTCTTTCTCTCCCAAAGTGGGGATGGAAATGGGCAAATCAAGGGACTCTCTAAGCTTATTGGTGTCTACCGCAACCGTGCCTCCAGATTGCACATTTCTAATTGTTAATTCATAAATCAACTCCTCCTTGCGCAAATAGTTGAGATGGAGGACATCGCGACGGCCGGGCATGATGACCAAAATTTAACAGCTTTGAAAAATGAAAAAGTCCAGCGACAGAGAAAATTGTTAGAGTTCGAAAGCAAAGCAGCGTTTAGCTATCAAAAGGGGCTAATTTGAGACCCATTCAACCACGCTCTGCTACCACTTGTTACGGAGTTTTGTGTATGTGCAGGGGTGAAAGAAGGTGCTGGGATGAACAGGTCTCAACCTACGAAATTAAAGTTAATTTAAAATTTCACCAAGGTTATATTTTTTTTCGAGATCAAGAAATAACAAGTACAACAGGAACTTAGTTCAGTAGCAACAAAGTAAGAATGTACAATTACAGTTTATTAATGTATTTTGGGCTTCGAGTTCCAGAAACGCAATCCCTGAGCAATGAGCTCAACTTTACTTATACATAAGGTTTAACAAAGGGGCAGAAAACCCCAATCATGCCCAGGAGCACTCGCTCCCTATTACTCAGAAAAGCCTGCTCGAAGCACACAGAAACCAAATTTCAAAAAGAGCAACCCGCTCTCAAAGTTCAAGCCCATCAACGGACATACCAAACTCCACCTTCAAGCTGTCCTCCGGACACATAAAACCAGGGGTAAAATTACCCAACCTACTGAGGCCTATTCAGTAAAGAAACAGGACAATGACATGGCCTCAAAATACCAACTTGAGAGGAGGCGTAACTGCACTCCTAATACACTTCTTAAAACCTATTTGGCACTAGGCCACTTATGCAAGGGCTAATCCCATACTACGGAGGTGACACAATTGAAAAAGTTATGACATTACGAGTATAAAGGAAACTGTTATAAAAACGTAGTCACCTCAAAACAAAATGAATGGGAGCTCGAGAGGGTTAGGCACTCTCTATCCCAATTTGTGGTTACAGAGACAGAACTTTATACTAAGAGTCTTTTACATTTTAAAGGAAGGTTACATGATAAAAGTTTCGTACCCGCCCCGAGGGTTAAACTGCTGAGCTAGCAAACAAGGAAGTTATTAAAAGGCCATTACCTGATGGTTGAACTGCTGCCCGAAGAAAGAGGCGCTTCCCGCCCCCTGCTATATAATCACACAAGGAAAGATGTTACTGAAGTGGCGAGGAGACCAGAAAATCAGCAGTTTATATACCCTCGCGGAAGATTCGAGACGTTTCATGAATGATTACAACCCGCCGACAAAATTTTATTGGCTAACAACGAAAACCACTACACCAGATGAGGAAGAAACACATTATTGGTGGAAAATTAATTAAAGAAATTCGGGATTGGCTAAATTCAAAACAAGCGGAAAGAGAAGGGTTAGACTGCCAACCCAAACAAATGACTGAAAGAAATTTAACATAGAACAATCTTATGAACACAAAATTTCTCCAAAAAACAGTTCTTTCACTTCGCACTAGGGTGCACAATTGTAGTCCTTCAGTAGTGGCATCTAGGAGAGAATGTTCACACTTCTTACTACAGGGAAAACAAAAATAAATCGAAAAGACACCGTTCAGAACTCTTCAAAATTTATAGTAATGACATCTTCTGAGAAATCTTAGCATTAATGTGGAAGTTAAAGTTGAAGCTTCCTCCAGTAGAGGAGTTTCAACTGGCGCAATGTTTGAATTAGCGGCGCGGAGGTGTACCGCCCGGTACAATAACTTAATAACGTTTTTATGTGAAAACGCAGTAGTGAATTATTTCCATAGTGATGTGGGGTATCCTGGCTGCAAAGAACAGCCAGTATACTCGTTTTTGTATTTATTGCTGTTGTGATGGAAAGTCGGGTGACGATGTATCCGTTGAAGCAGAAGATGGAAGATATGAAAGTTCAGAAGGTAGAGAGTGCGAGCGGGGTGCATGAAAATTCAGTTGGAGGACATGAAAATTCACAGTGATGATGTTAAGAGTAGGATTAATGATACACAATCTAGTCGTAAAGAGTCCAGGGATGATTTAAAGTCTGTGATTCAACATAATAGTGATTATTTCAATTCCAGAATTCAAGATAATAGTGATGATTTAATGTCAAGGATTCCAGATACTAGTGATGTATAGAGGTTGGATTACAGGACACGGTAGATCAACTAGTCAAGAAACACAGGCCAGTTGCCTAGAACTCAGAGGAAGATAAGGGTGAGATAGGAAAACTGAATCAGCGTTTCGATGATAGCCAGGTCGAAATTAAGAAAGAACTGTACAAACAATTTCCGGAAGCTCAGGTCAATCTTAAAGATGATTTTTATAAACAGTTTGCCAAAATTCATGATAGTTTAAAAACAGACATTGATAAAGCTACGGCATGTATCGTAAATAATGTGATAATCAGGAGGAGATTAAAAAGGAACTTGACAAAAGTTTCGTTGATTGCCAGGTAGCACATAAACAGCTGACCGATACCCTTGTGGAACTTAAAGCCGACATTAATCAACAGATTATAGAGATGCGGACGTCCATAGATTATGAGGAGAAAATTTGAACGGTCGTGAAGGAGCAGCGTGAAGTTGCATCAGCTGATATTAAACTATTAGTCTGTAAGACAGAGAAAATTATTGGGGAATTGGACAGTACGTTAACGATGAAAACCGAAACAGTGGACAAGAGACTAACGCAACTTCACGAGGTAAACTCCAGTTGTCTAGTGAGGATTCCAAAACCACTATTAAAGAAATTCAAGAGGAATTAGTGGAAATGAGAAATTATTTGCGTGGCACTAGGCAGAACATGACCGTGCACACCAGAGAGTCCGATGATGGGAACAGTAGTATTGAGCAGGATTTGTGAGAAGTGGATAAGAAAGTCGGATTCATTAAGAATGAAGTCAATAGTTGGATCGGTAGTGTGGCTGACATGCAAACCAAGGATGATAAAGTTTTAAATGACGCACGACAGTTCCTAATCCAAATTTTGGTTTTCAATTGCCAAATGTTAATCATACCAAAGTTGGTAGTCAGAGTCAGAATGTTGAGAGCAGTCGATCTCCAGGCTCAGGGGTTACGAATGTCATAAACATGATTAGGCCACATGAGGACCAACCTAAGAAATTTAATTAAGGCCCACATCTAACTTCGAAAGGATACCTGAAGGATCTTATGGAATATATTCGTGATCCTAAGATTCCTGAAGATTGGCAGTTAAGGGTGGCCAAAAGATACCACGAAGGAACGCCGTTATTATGGTTCAAATGTTTTTGTTGCCATTTCGACACTTTTGACGAGTTACAACGGGCGTTTCTAAGTAAATGTAGGAGCACAGGGATCCAGCAGAGTCTGAGACTTGAACTGAACTCACATAGGTACAGAGCTGTAGGTCCTACCAAGTACTCAGAATATTTTACAGCTCAGCTTGTTAAATTTCGCGAACATGAAGCACCGCCGTCGGAGTAAGATTTAGTTCGAGCTATCCAAAATCAATTGCCTCCGGGGGTTCAAAGGATGCTTGTTGCATCAAAGAGTCGCGCATATAAGCGGATATGATCCTCCGACAGTTAGACCACACGAATAACCAAAGACCACAAAGAGGAGGACAATTCCACGAACACCACGTGAATACTACCAGTCAGGTTCCCGAAGGAGACCCGGAAATATCAGACCAGGGAAAACCACAATCGACCAAAGTAAGACGAAAATTTGGAAACAATTGGGGACACTCACATCCTAGAAATGAGGAATGTAATGGGCGTAGCGAGAACTGGAATTATCACCAGAAGGGGAACGCTAACTGGAGGCGGTATTATGGAAACGGAGGTAACCGCAGGCACTTTAGGAATGATGAAAATAACCGAAGGGACTGGGGAAATAACAGAGGCTGGAATTCTAGGCATAACGATGAGAGGTATCGAGAGCGGGTTCGATATACTGAAGTGTTGAGAAGAGCTCAAGGGGAAAAATGAAAGGGTGTCATTCAACACCAAGAAGTAAGCAGACTGTTTTGGGGATGAAGGGTTAGAGAACCACGGAGCAAATCACCAGGATCAGGGGGATTCCAACTTAAATCCTTTTGCGCCGAGTTTCGAACGTGATTCACAATCGTCATCTGTAGAAGAAACTTCAAAATCCCAATAGATGAAATTTAAGTCATCAACCCCAATGCGATGCGAAAGATGACTGGGTGGTTGCACAAACTGACTCTTGAATCATTACATCCGATGACCTAGCTGAAGACCACTTGAAACAGGATATCACCAAAATACAGAAACTACCCAAATCAATGTATGCATATGGAACTTTCAGGTCAAATCTTTGGTGGATGTTGGTGCCAGTATCAGCATCATCTCTCAATCTCTTTTTGACGATTTGAGACAACGAAATAAGTTGCCAATAATTCCAGTCCCGAATGTAAAAATACGAGGGGTCATACATGACAAAATAACTGTTTGTAAGGTACAAACATTTTTAGATCTCCAGACTGGAAATTCCACGTTCCATCATCCTCTTGTGGTCATGTCCAAGATGCACTACAGTGTGATTTTAGGAGCAGATTTAATTCCAGAAACTAATGCTGTGATTGAATAAAGTACAAATAGTACTGAATTCAGGAAGGATGAGGGATATGAATTTGTTCAATTAAATGAGGAATCGGTAGAAGACAGAACATTTGAATATGGCGCAGATAATGTCCAAGGTTCAACTCCTGTGAATAGAGGCAAATTCTTGTAAAAGCAAGGTTGTACAGGTGAAGGAATTCATCGGGAATAGCTACATGACGTTTTGGAAGTTGATGTTCACACGAATTTTGAAGCCATGAGGGGTTTAAAGGTAGGTGGATGTCCAGTAACCGTGGAGAAAGAGGAGCATCTTTGAAAACTTTTGATGGAGTATATATTAGTGTTCGATTTCAGACCTGATCAATTCCCTAAAATATGCTTTAGCTGTTACGGACTGGACGCCTTTCAAGAGGGAACCGTATCCTATTCCAGATAATTACTACAACCAAGCTGCCAAAATTATAAAGGAAATAGAGGACATTGGGTTAACTTCCAAGCACACAACACCATATTTAAATCCGTTAGTGGAAGTTCAGGAACCTGATGGGTCACAGCGTGTGTGCCTGGACGCTCGTGTTCTCAATGAAAGTTTGATCCCCGAGCACGATCAAGCTCCGCCCATTAAAGACTCTTAGACATTTTAGAGGAAAATCACGTTTTATCAGAGTAGGTCTAACATCATCATACCACCACATCGGGCTAGAGCATAACTCAAAAATGTTTACTGGCTTAAATTTTGATCAGAAAAAGTATTTTTTCAAACACCTGCCCTTCGGACTTACGAACGCCGATGCAGATCTCATAAGCGCAATAGATCCACGTCTCAGCGAAGAAATTAAAGCTGAGACAACGAGTTATGTGGACGATATTTTGTCAGCTTCAGGAAGTTTTGATGAGAACATTAAAGATATAAAGAAACGGTTGGAAAATATATGGGCATCAGGCTTCTGTTTTGTTCCTTGTTTATGTTGTTGATGGCGAGGGGTTCGCTCGAAAACCGTGAAACTGCAGACCATAGACAAGTTTCCTATGCCACTCAAAATAAAAATGTCAGGCAATTCCTTGGAATGTAACAATTTTTCGCGGATCGCTCCCCATCGCTTGCTTCATAAAACCAATAAGTGGAGATGGAGGCCAGAATGTGAGGAAGCATTCAGAAAGACCAAAGAGCTACTGCTAAACAGCGTCAAGCTTAGTTATCCCGATTGCGAGAAATCCGTCATTTTACAAAAGGATGTGTTCACCGTGAGAATCGGGGCACTTTTATATCAGGAATGTTCAGATCAGCCCACCGATAGGAATTATTTGTCCTTCTATAGTCGGAAACTAAGATCGCATGAGACCAGGTACAGTGAGACGCAACGGGAAATGTTTGCCATTGTTCAGGCATTGCAGCACCGGAAAAGATGGTTTATAGATTTCATACCATCCTTAATACAGACCACAAGGCACTTACTTTTATAATGAAGACCACCTTTGCGAGTGAAAGAGTGGCCAGGCGGGCTCTGTTTATCCTACAATTTGACTTTGAGATTGAACATTGCTCAGGGAAGTCAAATGTCCTGGCGGACCTATTTACCTGGAACATTAACGAGGAAGAGAATGTGGTAAACCATCTGCATCTGGTCCAGGAAAATCGAGATTTATTTATAGAGTTGGGACAGCTAATATATCTACAATCAAGAGACACTTTCTTTGGGGAAAAATGATCTCATACTTTCGAGGGATACTTCCAGCTGAGGATCCACGATACCTTGTCATCCAGAAGATCGCTGATAACTACTTGTTTGTGGACAATACACTTGTGAAGTTTGTAGACAGTGATCATGTAAAATACCGGATTTTAATACCAACGCAACTACAAAGGCATTAGTTTGGCACGTGCACAGAGTTATCGGTCATGGAGGGATCGAAAAGGTTGTTTCAACCATCAAGAGACCTTTACCTGGGTGAATTTGCAAAACGTAAGTGAAATCATCATTACATGCGACACATGCCAGCGGGTTAAGGCAAACCCTTATTTAATTCGACCGGCACCTATCTTTCTCTTGCCTTCAAACCAAAGGAGCTATTCACTATGGACATTCACGGGTCCCTCGAGAAAGGAAAGCGTGGCAACAAGTTTGTCTTAGTAACCGTTGACGTCTTCTCCAAACTTATGACACTGTTTCCTATGCAGAAAGCGAACTCCAAGTTTGTTTTGAGATGTATTTCCCGTAATATTATCCCCGATATGGGCAAGCTGAAATTTCCTCTTACAGGCCATGGTCGCCAGTTTAATTCCGCACAGCTTAGGACAGTCATTCAGAACTTAGAGTTTCATCATATTCTCGGTAGTGTTAGATATAGTGAGAGAAATCCTAGCGAGAGTGTAATGCAGGTAATTGTAAAATTCGGCAGTATTTACCGCACCAAAGAGCACTTTAAGTGGGTTGCGGTGTTAACCCTGATAGTCAATTGTGTCAATGACACCGTACATGAACCTATAAGGAGAATTCCACCCGTCCTTCACTTTAACTAAAACCCTGTGAGACCCTGGCATGGTATGGTTCAGTGTCCCAGTGATCCTCGAAAATGACAGGAATTATGTATACAAAAAACGGCTGAACACCTACGTCAGCAGGTTGCGTAGAGTGACAAACGGAAAATTCCACCGTCTATTAGAGGAAAATGAATTTGTGCTCGTAAGGATACCCATGATGTCCAAACCACGGGGAAATATCTACGCAAAAATTTGCTCGCTTATACGTTGGACCATTTGAAATTGATAAGAGTTTCAGGAACAACTCCTATAAAATTCAAAGTTTGAACGGCAGCAGGGAGGTCATACTTAATTCAGCGAACCTGAAGGTAAACCATGCCCAAGAAGAACAAATTACACAATCCGATGACGTCGCCATACCAGCAGCGGAGATGACCGCCGGAGAATAAAAGGTCCTACGGCCCGTCAATATTGCTACATTAACAGGTGAAAACCGGCCGAAGTGCCACCCCATGGAACTATAAATATCAACAGAAGCTTAGAGAAAAAACAGGAATGTCCAGAGTGCAGGTCCTTAATAGGAGATTTTGTCCATGAAATATGCAACAAATGCGCGAGAGGATTGTAGAGGATTGAAGACCTACGTCAGGAACAAGATTGACAAGAGAATCCGCTGTAGAATTATGGTTCAGTTGTGATGTCTAAATCCTTCCAAACTTTCAAATTTTGAAGAAATACTTAAATGTTTCCACAATATATGTAAACATTTCGTCGTTGTAGGTGGATTATAAGCCCATAAGTCTACCTTGACGAATTTTCAACTACAAGATGAAGTGCATCCGTATTTTCATTGCAAGCTCATCTCGCATTCTGTGGCGCGAAAACCCACAGCGGAAAGCGGCCCACCAAACATCAAACGAGGTCGGAACATTTCGGAAGACCTCGGGTGAATAATAATGAAATTCAGATTAATAACCCTCATTGTGAGATATTTCAGCACTATCATTTACAAAGAAATACGTAATCAAGAATTTTGGAGAATATCTGATGAAGCTACTTAACTACGCCTGGAGAGAAGTTGACATCCATAATGGAGAAGTAATGTACACGTGTCAAGGCCATTGAGTCAAAATGGGCGGGAATCCTCATGCAGTAAATTAATTAATTACGCCCGTTAAAGAAACAGCAAAATTAGCAAAAACACCATCACGACTGGAAAAATGGATGGAATCTCTGGGGTGAGTCTCGAAGAAATCGGTTCATTGGTCACGATTGCACAACAGTATATAAGCCAAGCAGAGCGTCCCTTCTACATGTATAAATACTCCTTCCTCAACCAAGTGCGTCAGTCATCATTCAGTTACCCGAGAGTGCCAATCTGCGTCAGACGACATTAGGAAGAAAGCTTAATATGGCGAAATAGACTTGTAGAATCCTTACAGGCAGTTGGCTTGAGGAAGGAATATATTATCATGTGGTAAATGGTGAACGGGGAGAAATTACATATTGATAACATTGTATCCACGATATCCATCCCGGTCGGGGAAGAAAAACGTATGTAAATAATTGTAGGTGTCCTGAACTTCTCATAGAGAGACAGCAGATTCATAGATAGCTCTTGTGAATTACTGCGGACGATTTAATTTTCGGTAATCGGTAAGGGAGGACTGTAAACTGGCGGAGATAAACTTGGGTCTCACGGTCAGTCACACCTGTGAAACATCCGGATAAGAAGGAGTTGGGAGGTTTCCGCAAACTGTACTAGTTGAGTTCTCGACACAATGCGGGGCGCTTTAATTGTTGTACACATGCCCATAGTAAAGTTTATTATCAAATATTAGACATGAAAATAATTTAATGTGTGTTGTGTACCCTTTTTGTGGTGTAAGTACATCAATTAGATTAAAACCGTCCTGCCACATGACACTGGAATGGAATACGTAGGATGAGGTCTTCGAACTAGGCCCGGGGTTGAAACCTCATCTCTCCTACTGGAATAACACACTAACTGCGTCGGTAGAGTAAACAGGTCAGTGAAACGTCCTGAAGGGCAGTAAACTATTTATACAGTAGGGGGGCCTTAACTATGAGAGGAATTTATTTTGCCTAGAGAACGAGAAGAATGAAATTTTTAAAATATAATTTTAATGCCTGAGAAAACACATGGATAATTAATGCATGGATATGCGACCATATTAAACCCATAAACTAGACACTGTAAATTTTCTTGAGTGTGTAACTGTCCTCTCTAGACCTTTCCCTAGAATTGCAATTCATTCTGAAGATATTCAAAACGCTTTATGCACTAGTACCGTTGTACACTGGATGATCGCGAATCTTGTATTACATTCTAAGTTATCTATTCAATTAGCAAGTCGTCGAGAATTAACATTAGCTGTCGAATGAACCAGGTGAAAGTCGTATCACTTATTAGAAAGGAAACACCTATCTCGCTATCGCATGAAATGAGCAAATATTACACATCGTATGTTCCAATGGGATGTTACTTAAATATACACACGAATTGGACATTAGTACAATGGACCCCAAACGAATGATATTTAGTGAACCAGAGAACAACACAGTATTCAAATAAATATCACTCCTGTGAATAGAAGGCAATAAATACACTCGACATTCACAAGATAAATCATGGGCGGAGGCATCCGCCCGTAGTTGGTGGCAGCAGCATAACTGCCTCTGGTGCTGTTGAGACATGAACTCATGTCCCGTGACAATTTGTGAAGTGTGACTTCCGCTCTGAAATCCGTAGTCGTTTTAATTAACATAAAGAAATGAGGGAGTTATCTCATTTATTGGAATTGTAGGTCTACCCAACGGTGTTCATTTCTGACTGGTTGCATGTAATGTTCATGCCGGAGAAGGAGAATGAGCCCTTTAACAACAAGTTCCTCCCACAGCGGCGATAGTTTCCCACACCCCTCCATACTGGCTGAGTTTTAAATCTCACCGGCCACCTGTTTACACTGTACTCGCTCTGTACTTTCAATTTCAACACAAGGGAAGGAACTCTGTCAGTCCCGTTATCTAGCCATCTCGGCGCCTCGCTTTAAATCGCATTATTCCTTGTATGCCATACGCATCAATTAAACACATCGGCTTGCATCTAGCCTAATTTATACCATTGGCGCGGAATAAACAACATCGCGCATATCATCTACTCATATGGGGAGAGGCTTATATTTCATCAACACCGCGCTCGATCTATTCCTCATCAGCTAGAGTAGCTCGGTCCCACTTCTCGGCATAACAATACACGCGTATTATAGAAGAAAGATAAGCCCTTTCATTCGGGACAAAATATGCTAACACTCACGTTCTAAATAAACTCAAACATTATCACACTTCACTTGTCACATTGAGGTTTCTTCTTCACCATACTTAATTGAACACATTACATGGAGCATCTACTACAGAAAATCTTGATATTTTTAGATGACTCTTATTACTCGTATTTATTATCGATGATACATGGAGTGATTTTCCAAGAATATTGAAAAATACCTTTAATTTCCCTTGGTGCTCCACGGTAAATCAAATCTAGGGTCTTAAATGTATCATGCATGAATTCCCACATTAAATAAAGAAATACGGTCACCGACAGTGAAAGAAATATATGTACTAACCCTATCAATAACTACTACCATCCCTTTGAGAACAACGAAATCCTACCCTACATTTCTAAAGAATTGTCATGCATTAAATATTCACATTTTTACAGGAAATAGACTTTCAAATATTTTTACAATTCTCATCTGTCCGGATCACCCCACAGCCCACCCAAGAAGGCACATCTAGTCGTTCAGTTGCACATTACGACTGCATCAGCAATCTGAAGTCCTGTGTTCAGCTGTCGCTGGGTCGATGGCATGATGTCTTGACTTCTCGTACACTGTAGGAAGTTCTTGAGGTTCCACGGCGTCCTGATTAAGTACGGGCCTCCCGTCGATTCTCTTCTTCCTCGGAGACTGATGTCACTGGCACACAACACAATCAGGGAATCTGACTTAATTATAATTGTGATAATTGGCAACACATTATAATTTCTACGATCAGAAAGAATCATAGGCTCGAACCCTCCGGTAATATCTTGTAGCCCGCTGCTTTCACTATCGCCTGTCTATTCCACTGTCGACAGTTTAGGCCCTAATTGTCACGTTCGCACTTTCGCTGTTATTAGAAGTCCAAAGCTACCCTTACGTATGTGGTTTGACTTTGCCTAATTCAGCACTATTTTATCGGGGAGTACAGATTAGCTGCTGCGTCTGGAATTTCTTAGCCGATATCGACATCGCCCCTGAGCCGCACTTTCTCCTACAACTGATCATTCATCATTACACGGTTATTGAGCTCTCATGTTATTTCACCGGCAGTTAATACGCTCGTGAACTTACTTACACGATTGCACAGCCTACTAGCGTTCGACTTTACGTTCTCTTTATTCACATATTTGTACACTTGAGCACTCCGCATATCATATGACCGTCATGGTTAAGGGTAAATGCCGTACTCTGTTAATATCAATAAACTTTCACTCCACTGTTACATAATCATATCACTGATAGAACTTCAGCTATATAAACACTATTCAAACGATTACTGACTGGTCACACTTTGTAGCACTGAAGCAAAGAATACTGAAGAGTCACTCACATCAGGTGCCACCTCACCATGCAAGTAGAGAATAGAACAAGAGGCTTGCCTCATTTCGCACCCCCTTTTTATAATGAAAACGTGCCAGACGCGATAGAGTGGGTAAGACTCCTCCTACCCGCAGAAATCGCTTCGGCAGCACACTATGGCTTATTTAGTCCTGATGACAGAATCATAAATAAATTTCTCTACGATTTCGAATAACGTTCTTATTCCTTAGCAAGGATTGTCCAATTATGAGACACATGCAAATACTTGGGAGCGACCAATTCAGATGAATAAATAGTTTTCTCCTTTTCATGGTCTTTGCAACTACCAAGCTCGGCTTTTGGGATCGTAAATGATGTTAAGCTAGTAGTTCGTCCACAATGAGTATTAACAAGCACCTCATCTTTAAAGTAACCAGGTGGTGGATCCCATTGCTGTAACAGCCTTTGCAGACACCTTCTTAATCATAGCCATCTTGTGCAAAAATATTTCGGTATCTTCTTCGTTTCCTTGCTGTGAAGCTCTTGGAATTTCCTTTGGTGATCCTTCCTCTGACAGCACTTTTCTAAATACTGTAATAGAAGATGTCGACTAATAGTTCATCAACTTTAACAGGCAAACTGCTTGCATCTTTCTCAGCAGCCAAGTTAATCAAATGGCATGAGCAACCCAGTACGAAGACAGATGACTGTGCTTCCCTTAAAACAACACAATTTTGAATCGGTGTTTTGTAACACCCTAACTGTGAAGTTACCAAATTACAAATATTACATCCTGTTTAAACACCCACCAAAGGCCGAGACAGACAACTTTGAGCTAACTATCCTTTCCTGCTTTGCCATAAAACAGGCGATGGCAACAGCGTAAAGCTTAGCATTACTATTATTGCTCTCATCTTAGGCTAAGGGAAATGGATCACGTTGCATGTGACCATCGAGTTCACTTCTTGAGTCCGTAGCAATTTCTTTCGAGATGTGTGTGGTTCTCGTACGACCTCAGCCATATATTTTGCAATTTCAGAGCCTGGAAATGTTTTCCCAAACAGAGCACCAGCTTGATCGGCACCGGCATTCCGCTCTTACTCTCGGCTCCAGAAGAGGTAAAAATTAATTTCCTGTCATCCTTAAATTTTGTATGGATACATGCTTAACAGATTTAACGTGATTTACGAATTCTGTTCTTCCTTCCTAAGGAACGTTTATATCACACGAGCACATGGAACAGAAAGCGAACATTTCGCCTTTCCTTGATCATATAGCAAAAGGAAATTCAGCAGAATACGCCTCCCTAAAAGATAGATAAAATCTTTTCTTATTTGAACTCATTATAAACACCACTAAAAGTACTAAATCGCTTACAAATTCGTCACATATTTCAACGAGATTCAGAACTACCGCCAATGTTACACCAACAAACAAACGAAGTTTTCAGCTGCTACGAAGCACGACGCAGTTACTAAAGTTCTTATGTATAAATTCATAGCCTGCTACCTTTCACTGATTTCTTTTCATCAAAATCGCAGCCTGCTACTTGTTTGGGAATATCTCAGCGAATGTAGCAGCACTTGAAGTCGAACAGGTGAAGAAAACACGGTGGTAATCGATAATGTGTTTATCGATACATTTACCGGTCAAATTTGGAACACTGCATCCCGTATTACCAGCTACTGTCGAAAGTCAAATAAACCTATTTGAACGCAAAAAGCGAAAACAAGCGCGGATATTCAAAATCCGTACAATAACGTTGTTCATCCGTACAACCGTAAAACACTCGAAATCCGTACAGTTTACGGAAATTCTGGAATACTTGGCAGGTTTGTTAGTGGAATAGTAACATCATGAGTGTAGCCTCAAAGTCTGTGCCTGTGCCCCCACTGCAGAGTGGTCTAGATGTTCTAGGAATGAAGAGACGCATATACAAATTACTGGGTTAAAGGTGAAATCCGTTTACAAGAGGCAGATGAGAAAAGTTGATCACGCAGGCCAAAATAAATCGTAACATAAGTGGTACTAACCATTTGACTCTAGTAGTATAACTGAAGAGTTCTGCCGCCTCCACCTCCACCGGCCCTCCGCAGAGGCCTCCTCCGCACGGCGGGAAATTTGAATTTTGGCGCGAGATTTTATTTTCTAAACAAAGCCACGTGCTTCTTGCCAGCTGCATCCGCCATCTTTAAACAATACCGCATAGCTAACCTCAGTGCTGCCATCTTTAGGACACTAAACCTTACGGGCGGGAAATGTGAATTTTAGCGGGAGATTTGAATTTGTAAACAAAGATACGTGCTTTTCCGACAGTCACGTGAGTTTTGACATCTGTTATCCGCCATCTTGCATCGCTTACCTCAGTGCTGCTATCTTTACGGTACTAAAACTTATCGTGGTAGTAGAGTCAGGGATTCGACGGCCTCCTCCTCCTCCTCAGGCCCTCCGCAGAGGCCTCCTCCCGCGGGAAAATTGAATTTTGGCGAGAGATTTGAATTTTGGCGTGAGATTTGAATTTGTGGACAAAGACACGTGTTATAGACAGCTGTCATCGACGACAACGCATCGCCAACCTCACTGTTGCCATCTTGACAGCCTAAACCTGTGCTGCCAACTAAACCTTACTAGCGCGAGATTTGAATCGGGAGACAAAGCCACGTACTTTTTTGACAGCTGTCATCCGCCATCTTGCATCGCAAACCTCAGTGCTGCACTCTTTAGCTAGTTACCTTTGAAATGTGGTGACGGCAATTTGAAAAATTCCGTAAGCTGTCATCCGCCATCTTGGATCGCATAGCTCAGTGCTGCTATCTTAACGGTACTGAACCTTATCGTGGCGGTGGTGGGAAATTTAAAATCTAAATGCATTTTTGACAGCTGTCATCCGCCATCATTAATCAACAAAGCATAGTGCTGCTATCTTTAGCTACATACATTTAACATGTGATGCGGCAATTGGACATTCTATCCAGCTGCCATCTTGAATCTACTGAGTACCGTGCTGCTACCTTTAGGTACATACATTTGAATTGTGGTGGTGGATAATTTGAAAAAAAAATCTGTTAGCTATCATCATTAAACATTAGTGCATTCGCGAACCTTACCTCTCATCTACTATCTTGAAGGAGACTATACGACAAGATGACCTTTTGAACGCTAATTACTACTTAGAGGTTTCTACACAAGATGGCGACGGCTGTTATGGCTACCTCCTCCACCTCTACCTCCTCAGTCTCCTCTACCTCCTCCTCATCCTCCATCAAGGCATAGTTTTATCGAGCATGCATCGCGAGGGTAAGAGTGTGCAGCGATAACATCATTGTGCATGTTTAGACTTGTGGATTACAAAAGAAACATAACAAGACTAGAATCGAACACTGCACTCGATACATGTGATTATAACATTGATTGATGTGTTCAAAAAACTCAATAAGTGATCAAGACTAGAATCAAACACTGTACACATGTGTTTAGAACTTGTCAGGAGATACCTTTTATTCTAAGAAGATTAGATTAAAACATAACAAGACTTTTTTTGGTAGGGGCTTTACGTCGCACCGACACAGATAGGTCTTATGGCGACGATGGGATAGGAAAGGACAATGAGTTGGAAGGAAGCGGCCGTGGCCTTAATTAAGGTAGAGCCCCAGCATTTGCCTGGTGTGAAAATGGGAAACGACGGAAAACCGTTTTCAGGGCTGCCGATAGTGGGATTCGAACCTACTATCTCCCGGATGCAAGCTCACAGCCGCGCGCCTCTACGCGCACGGCCAACTCGCCCGGTCATAACAAGACTAGAATGGATGCCGTTAATTTTAACATGTGATTAGAACATTGATTGATGTGTTCAGATCACTAAATAAGTGATCAGGACTAGAATACAACTCGATACAACATGTGCTTAGAACATCTCAGGGGGTACCTTTGTTCTAAGAAAATCAGATTGAAACATAACAAGACTAGAATCGAACACTGCACTCGATGTTGTTAACTTCAACATGTGATTAGAATATTGATTGATGTGTTCAAAAAACTCAATAAGTGATCAAGACTAGAATCGAACACTGTACACATGTGTTTAGAACTTGTCACGAGATACCTTTTAGTCTAAGAAGATTAGATTAAAACATAACAAGACTAGAATCGATGCCATTAATTTTAACATGTGATTAGAACATTGATTGATGTGTTCAGATCACTAAATAAGTGATCAAGACTAGAATACAACTCGATACAACATGTGCTAGAACATCTCAGGGGGTACCTTTGTTCTAAGAAAATCAGATTGAAACATAACAAGACTAGAATCGAACACTGCACTCGATGTTGTTAACTTCAACATGTGATTAGAACATTGATTGATGTGTTCAAAAAGCTCAATAAGTGATCAAGACTAGAATCGAACACTGTACACATGTGTTTAGAACTTGTCACGAGATACCTTTCAGTCTAAGAAGATTAGATTAAAACATAACAAGACTAGAATCGATGCCGTTAATTTTAACATGTGATTAGAACATTGATTGATGTGTTCAAATCACTAAATAAGTGATCAAGACTAGAATTGGACACTGTACTCGATACAACATGTGTTTAGAACATGTTAGGGGATACCTTTGTTCTAAGAAAATCAGATTAAAACATAACAGGACTTGAATCGATGCCGATAACTTCAACATGTGATTAGAACATTGATTGATGTGTTCAAAAAACTAAATAAGTGATCAAGACTAGAATCGAACACGGTACTCGATACAACATGTGTTTATAACATGTCAGGGGATACCTTTGTTCTAAGAAAATCAGATTTAAACATATAGAAAATCAGATTTAAACATATCAAGGCTAGAATCGAACACTGCACTCGATGTTGTTAACTTCAACATGTGATTAGAACATTAAATCAGATTGGAACATAACAAGACTAGAATCGAACACTGCACTCGATGTTATTAACCTCAACATGTGATCAGAACATTAACTGATGTGTTCAAAACACTAAATAAATGATAAAGACTAGAATCAAACAATGTACTCGATACAACACTTGTTTAGAACATGTCCGGGGATATTTTTGTTCGAAGAAGATTATAATACAAAAGAAGTGATTAAGAACAGAATGGAACACTGTACTCGATACAACATATGATCAGAACATCGACTGATGTGTTTAGAACATGATACAACATGTCTGGGGTATACCTTTTTTAAGAGAAAAATAACAATAAGACTAGAATTCTGAACAGCTTGCGTAAGATAGCGATTGTTATAACCTCCTTTTCCTCCTCCTGCGTAGCTAACTCGCTCAGTAAACGATATAGCAACACTTTAAATGATTTGTCTTGTCTTGTGCGAAAATCAAAAAACCATACTGAGTCGCTAACTCGCTCAGCAAACGATATAGCAACACTTTAAGTGATTTGCCTTGTCTTGTGCGAAAATAAAAACCATACTGCGTAGCTAACTCGCTCAGTAAACGATATAGCAATACTTTAAATGATTTGCCTTGGCTTGTGGGAAAATAAAAAAACCATACTGCGTAGCTAACTCGCTCAGTAAACGACATAGCAACACTTTAAATGATTTGTCTTGTCTTGTGCGAAAATAAAAACCGTACTGCGTAGCTAACTCGCTCAGTAAACGATATAGCAACATTTTAAATGATTTGCTATGTCTCGTGCGAAAATAAAAAACCATACTGCGTAGCTAACTCGCTCATCGCACTGCTAAGACGCTTAGTAATTGCAAATACACTAGAACACTAATATACGTTATGTAAAAATTAAAAACCATACTGCGTAACCAACTCGCTCGGTTACTCGCTTAGTAATTGCAAATACATCACAACACGACTAGAACACTGATATTCGCATACACGTTACTCGAAACACACATGGACAAGAATGTTGCGAGATACTACACCAGGCATACTTACATGATTTAAAAAAAAGGAGAATGAAAAATCATAAATTATTTGTACGCATGTTGTCTCCTCCAAGTTGTAAGAGCAGATGGAAGGAGTACTGTGAGTTTCCGCTTGCTTAGAACGTGAACGGAAGTGGCATATTATCTCAGCAAAAAATACGTACGACCTTGTTCCTACATATACGCAAGACGCAATGATGGATACCGTGATTCAAATCCTGGCAACTTTTCCCATCAGGAAGGGCATCCGGCCAGATCCTTATGTTTCATGTAATTACACGTTGCCAGAAAGACTGACGATCGCGCAGGAAAGGACAAGGTGCAGTTAACTACCCCCTAGCATTCGCAATTTTAGGGCTGCTGACAGTAGGATTTCGAACCCGCTATCTCTATATTTTATTCACAGAAGTAGTAAGAATGATTGCGGGTACAAGATGTTGATGGTGATTCATCTGTCGGATGAGGACGTTAAGCCTTGTGCAGGCTTCTTGGACAGGAGTAGGCTATGTGTCGCACCGGGTTTTACCCTCTCCCTATTGCCGTATATTATATCCTCAGGGAGGTGGTAGTATACAATTTCGAATAACTAAAGAGTGTGGGAAAAGCCTGCGTTAAATTCTATAAGAGTAAGGGTATATAACGCTGTTGATGGTGATTGACATGTCGGATGGGGGCGCTAAGATTTAGGAGTAGGCTATGTGCCGGCATTGGGTTCTATCTTCTCCGTACTGTTATATATTGCATCCTCGGGTAGGTAGTAGTATACAATTTTTAATAACTAGAGGGTGTGCTAAAAGCCTGCATTCAATTCTAAAAGATTGAGGGCATGTAATGCTGTTGATGGTGATTCACATGTCGGATGGGGACTTAAGCGTTGAGCAGACCCCTTCGACAGGAGTAGGCTATGTGCCGGCTCCGGGTTTTACCCTCTCCGTACAATAATAATATTTTATCTCAGGAGCTTACACAAGCAAAATGCTGGAGAGCAATACTAAGGGAATTGCCTACACGGTCAAGAAAAAACCATTGCACTGTTTAAGTTACAGGTGTCTTACCATACACACAGTGTCCTCGCTGCTTGCTCAAGGCTACTAGAGCCGGAAAGCAGGGTACAATTTCAGTCAACGCATGCATTCTTTACCTCGCTCTTACTGACTCTGTAACATACACATATACTACCTCAAAGACAGTGTTCTTTTGGTTGGGACTAGTACCCTACCTAAGCGGCTTTACCTGTTATGCGGAACAAGGATCGAACCTGCCATGTTAACAACAAAAGACGTAACCCGGTGCCAGCACATAGCCTACACCCAATGCTTAATGCTCAAACAACACTTAAGAGGCAGTTAGCTGCTTCCTACTCCTACAGCCGGATGCCCTTCCTCACGTAACATGACCGGGATTAAAAATCTGTTTTACAGCCGGGTGCCCTTCTTGACGCAAGATTTTAAATCTCAAGTATCTGTTTTAAAACTATTTGCCCTTCCTGACGCAAAACTGGGGTTTTAAATGGCAAGAATATGTTTTACGGTCGGATGCCCTTCCTGACGCAAGATTTTAAATCGCATGAATCTGTTTTACGACTAGTTGCCCTTCCTGACTTCAGGATCAGGATTTAAAGCGTTATAAAGAGCGGGGTTCGAACTATCTGGTTGTTGGCTCTGCTAATTTTACACTACGCAAATGCTGGGACTGTAAAAGTCACGGCTGCTTCTTTTCCACCTTTCCTGCTCAGCAAGAACCGGAGTTTTAAATCGTAATAATCCTTTTTTAAACGAGTTGCCCTACCTGACGCAAGAATCACAGTTTTAAATTGCAAGAATCTGTTTTAAAGCCGGATGACCTTAACACAGAGATCGGCATAAGTATCTGTTTTACAGTCGGATGCCCTTCTTGAAACAACTAGGATTTAAAATTGCATGAATCTGTTTTAAGACTAGTTGCTCTTCCTGACGCAGGAATCGCAGTTTAAAATAGCAAGAATCTGTTTTATGGCTAGGTGCCCATCTTAACGCGAGGCCTAAGCTTTTAACTCGTGAGAATCGGGGTTTTTCAGCTGGATATTTTTTAATGTAAGAACTAAGATTTTAAATCGCAGTGCCTAGTGTCTCACATCATAAACCATTGTTTTACGGCCGGTTGCCCTTGCTAACGTTAAAATACTGGGATTTTAAGTCGCGAGAATCTGTTTACAACTAGATGCGCTTTTTGACGTGAGAATCGGGGTTTTACAGCTGGATGCCATATTGACGCAAGAACTTAAATTTTAAATTGCAGTATCTTGTGTCTCGCATCACGAACAATTGTTTTACGGCTAGATGCCCTTCTTAACACGAGATTCTAAATCGCAAAAATCTGTTTTACAGCCGGATGCCATTCTTAACGTGAGAACTAAGGTTTTAAATCGCAGTATCTAGTATCTTACATCACAAACCATTGCCTTACGACTGGTTACCCTTCCTGACGCAAAACTAGCATTTTAAATAGAAGTATCTAGCGTCCTACATCATAAATCATTGTTTTACGGCCGGTTGCCCTTCCTGACGTCAAGGAACTGGGATTTTAAGTCGTAGAAATCTGTTTTACAACTAGATGCCCTTTTTAACGCGAGAATCGGAGAGTATCTAGCATCTTACAGCATAAACCATTGTTTTATGGACGGTTGCCCTTCCTAACGTCAAAGGACCGGGATTTTAAGCCGCAGTCTACGCGATATGAAGTACGATAAATCTGTCATAGCGAGTTTTATAACCGGATGTTCTAGTAAAACCCGGAGTCGGCACATTCCCTATTCCTGTCCAAGAAGCCTGCACGAGTTGGCTACGCAGTATGGTTTTTATTTTAACATAGCGTATATTAGTGCTCTAGTGTATTTGCAATTGCTAAGAGTCTTAACAGTGCGGTGAGCGAGTTAGCTACGCAGTATGGTTTTTTTATTTTCGCACAAGACAAGGCAAATCATTTAAAGTGTTGCCATATCGTTTATTGAGCGAGTTAGCTACGCAGTATGGTTCTTTTGATTTTCGCACAAGACAAGGCAAATAATTTAAAGTGTTGCTATATCGTTTACTGAGCGAGTTGGCTACGCAGTGTTCGATTCTATTGTTAATCACTTCTTTTGTAGTCTAATCTTCTTAGAACAAAGTATCCCCTGACATGTTCTAAACACATGTTGTATCGCGTACAGTGTTCGATTCCAGTCTTGATCACTTATTTAATGTTCTGAACACATCAATTAATGTTCTGATCACATGTTGAGGTTAACAACATCGAGTGCAGTGTTCGATTCCAGTCTTGTTATGTTTCAATCTGATTTAATGTTCTAATCACGTGTTGAAGTTAACAACATCGAGTGCAGTGTTCGATTCTAGCCTTGTTGTGTTTCAATCTGATTTTCATAGAACAAAGGTATCCCCGGCATGTTCTAAACACATGTTGTATCGAGTACCGTGTTCGATTCTAGTCTTGATCACTTATTTAGTGTTTTGAACACATCAATCAATGTTCTAATCACATATATCGAGTGCAGTGTTCGTTTCTAGTCTTGTTATGTTTCTTTTGTAATCCACAAGTCTAAACATGCACAATGATGTTATCGCTGCACACTCTTACCCTCGTGATGCATGCTCAATAAGGCTATGTCTTGATAGAGGATGAGGTGGAGGTAGAGGAGGCTGAGGAGGTAGAGGTGGAGGAGGTAGCCATAACAGCCATCGCCATCGTGTGTAATAACCTCTAAGTAGTAATTAGCGTTCGAAAGGTCATCTTGTCGTATAGTCTCCTTCAAGATAGTAGATGAGAGGTAAGGTTCGCGAATGGACTAATGTTTAATGATGATAGCTTACAGATATTTTTTCAAATTATCCACCACCACAATTCAAAGATATGTACCTAAAGATAGCAGCACTGTACTCAGTAGATTAAAGATGGCAGCTGGGTAGAATTTCTAATTGCCGCCACCACATGTTAAATGTAGCTAAAGATAGCAGCACGATGCTTTGTTGATTAGAGATGGCAGATGACAGCTGTCAAAAAAGCATGTAGATTTTAAATTTCCTACCACCACCACGATAAGGAAATTTCCTGCCACCACCACTACTATAAGGTTTAGTACCATAAAGATAGCAGCGCTGAGGTAAGCGATGCAAGATGGCGGATGACAGCTAACGGAATTTTTAAAATTGCCGCCACCACATTTCAAATGTAAGTAGCTAAAGAGTGCAGCACTGAGGTTTGCGATGCAAGATGGCGGATAACAGCTGTCAAAAAAGCACGTGGCTTTGTTTACGGATTCAAATCTTGCGCTAGTAAGGTTAGTTGGCAGCACTGAGGTTTAGGCCCGTCAAGATAGCATGACAGAGGTTAGCGATGCGTTGTTGTCGAAGACAGCTGTCAAAAAGCACGTGGCTTTGTTTAGAAATTCAAACCTCGCGCCACAATTCAAATTTGCCGCGGGAGGAGGAGGCCTCTGCGGAGGGCCTGAGGAGGAGAAGGCCGCCGAATCCCTGACGTCATCTACTCGTGGTGGTGGGTATTTTAAAATCTACATCCTTTTTTGACAACTGTTATCCGCCATCTTTAATCAACAGAACACCGTGCTGCTATCTTTATCGTAGTAGCGGGCAATTTGAAAAATTCCGTCAGCTGTCATACGCCATCTTTAATCAACAGAGCATCGTACTGCTATCTTTACGGCACTGCGGGTTATTTGAAAGATTCCACATGCTTTTTGACAGCTGTCATCCACCATCTTGCATTGCAAACCTCAGTGCTGCTATCTTTAGCTACTACCTTTGAAATGTGGTGGCGGCAATTTCTACCTGCTTTCTGACAGCGGCCATCTTTAATCAACAGAGCATCGTGCTGCTATCTTTAGCTACTACCTTTGAAATGTGGTGGCGGACAATTTGAAAAATTTACGAACTTTACAAACCAAACTGCTTTTTGACAGCTGACAGCGGCCATCTTTAATCAACAAGATGGCGGCTATACACAGGCTCTTATGGAGAAAGCTAACCCAGGGGCTACTGGAGACGCCGAGGTGCCGGAATTTTATCCCTTAAGAGTTATACCGAGCACCTTCAGACTAAGCCAGTATCGAGCCTGCTATGTTAAGAACACAAGACGCTAAGGTGCCGGAATTTAGCCCCTCAAAAGTTCTGCCGTGCACTACCGGACTGATCTAGGATTAAACCTGGAGACGCTAAGGTGCCGGAATTTAGCCCCTCAGAAGTTCTGCCATGCACTACCGGACTGAGCTAGGATTAAACCTGGAGACGCTAAGGTGCTAGAATTTAGTCCCTTAGAAGTTCTGCCGTGCACTACCGGACTGAGCTAGGATTAAACCTGGAGACGCTAAGGTGCTAGAATTTAGTCCCTTGGAAGTTCTGCCGTGCACTACCGGACTGAGCTAGGATTAAACCTGGAGACGCTAAGGTGCTAGAATTTAGTCCCTTAGAAGTTCTGCCGTGCACTACCGGACTGAGCTAGGATTAAACCTGGAGATGCTAAGGTGCCGGAATTTAGCCCCTTAGAAGTTCTGCCGTGCACTACCGGACTGAGCTAGGATTAAACCTGGAGACGCTAAGGTGCTAGAATTTAGTCCCTTAGAAGTTCTGCCGTGCACTACCGGACTGAGCTAGGATTAAACCTGGAGATGCTAAGGTGCCGGAATTTAGCCCCTCAGAAGTTCTGCCGTGCACGACTAGACTGAGCTAGGATCGAACCTAGAGACGCCGAGGTGTCAGAATTTAGGAGTTCTGCTAGTAACCGAGGCTAACGTATTTAAGCACCATCGGACTATCGAACCTGCTGTTTTAGAGACGTCGAGGTGTAGGAATTTAGGAGTTGTGCCAGTAAAACAAGGCTGACGTATTTAAGCACCTGTAAACTGTGCCGGGATCAAACCTGCTATGTTAAAAAGCCAGCGCATCTGAGTTACTCAGCCCGATCCGGCGAGAGAGAGCAAGTCTAAAGTCTGTTGCTGATACTTATGATGTAGGCAGTAAGCGTGCGATGGACCTTGCACCGAGCGAAAGGTGCTGTGTTTCGCATTCCTGCAAGTGAGCACTGACTGACTTGAAGCAGACTTTCTTCTCCCAGCAAATACAACAATGTTTCTGTAAAACACACACCCACGATATTTTTCTTGCCCCAAGGACTTACGCATCTCAGACTTGGTACATTCAACAGATATGCTCTTACAGCTTCGCTTACTACAGTCCGGTGTTAGCACATAGCTTACTCCTACGGCTTAACACCTAACTAGCGGGGTTCGAATTACACTGTAAATGCTAGGAGGCGGCTACCCGCTTCCCCGCTCCTAGCTCTAAGAATCCGTTTTACGGCCGGATGCCCTTCCTAACGTAACAGGACCGGGATTTATTTTTGCTGTCACTTCCGTTTTGCCAGCAAAGAAGCTGCTTGCTTTGACTCTAAGTTCGTAGGAAAGAGGGCAGCATAATGCACTATTGATTAAAGATGGCAGATGTTAAAAAGCATGTGGGTTTGTAAAGCCCATGGAAATTGCCCGCCACCACATTTCAAAGGTAGTAGTTAAAGATGGCAGCACGATGCTCTGTTGATTAAGGATGGCCGCTTGTCAAAAAGCACGTAGAAATCGCCCGCCAGCACATTTCAAAGGTAGTACCGTAAAGAGGGCAGCATTGAGGTAAGCGATATAAGATGGCGAATGACAGCTGTCAAAAAAGCACATGGCTGTCAAGAAAAGCATGTGGCTTTGTTTACAAATTCAAATCTCGTGCTAAGATTCAAATTTCCCGCCCATGAGATTTTGTACCGTAAAAATGGGAGCACTGAGGTTTAGCCCCGTCAAGATGGCAGCACTGACGTTAGCAATGCACTGTTGTTTAAAGATGGTGGATGACAACTGTCAAGAAGCACGCGGCTTGGTTTACAAATTTAAATCTAGCGCCAAAATTCAAATTTCCCACCATGTGGAGGATGCCACTGCGGAGGGTCGGTGGAGGTGGAGGCGGCAGAACTCTCCGGTTGTACTACTGACTCTGTATGCTCTGCATTTATGTGGCACTGCAGGATGCATGACTTCCTCACAAGCTTGTGTTGTTGTTGTCATTGTTGTTGCACTCTTAGGTGAAAATAAGTGGACAAGTAGAAGGAGGATTTTATTCTAGATACAACAGGCTAGACCACTTGATCATCTCACAAGATATTGCCCACACAAGACAACATGGGCAGAAAATACAACAGTGGTTTGTATGTCATACGTTTTGTAGTAATTATGCTGCTGTACCCCGCTACTCGACTGGCAGGAAGCGCAGGACGATGGCGGAACTACTTTGAAAAAATTTCAGTCATGGAATTTCCCCATCTAACATCCCAACCACATCCACTGTTGATGGTCTAAAGAAGGAAATTGGCGTTACCGAAGTCCAGGCTTTGCAGAAGATGAAACCATGGAAAGCTGTCATTCCGTATGATCCTCTGGCAGAGTTTTGTTCTCTCAATGGGGGGATGCAGCAGTGTGGCTAAAACAGCTTTCCAACCAGCTCATCAAAGAAGGTCAAATACCAACAGATTGGCGACGGAGCATCCATTCAAAAATAAGGGAAGCCCTGCCGATTGCGCTAATTACCACCCGATCGGATTTCTGAGCCACGCAATGACAGTTTTGAACAAGTCCTCAATAAAAGGATTAGCGACTTAGCCAAACATACAATGACCAAGCTGGATTTGTGAAGAATTGTGGCACAACAGCTGCAATCCACACTGCATGGCTGTCAGGTGAGAAAGGCCGTGAAAAGAATAAGATGCTTCATCTCCACTTTCTAGACCTTGAGAAGGCCTGTATTTGGGTAACACAGGACCTAATCTGGTCAGCGCTACAAGAACACGGCATTCCAGAGCATCTTGTTGTACAATTGCTCTAAGAAAAACCAAAGACAATACCACGGACACTTCTCTACGCTAAAGGTGTCATTTTGGCTGCAGAGAATAAGCTACACACCAGTGCAAACAGAAATTGGAACAATCCACTAGAGCAAAACGGCATGCACCTCACCAAAAAGAAGACAGAATATATGACATTAAATCCGCGAGAAGTAGGAACAATCCATGAAAACGGTCGAGATATACCACGAATGCATAAATGTATGTATCTTGGCTCCACAATCTCTGACGATGACCGAATTACTGATGAAATCAACTAAAGCATATACGCAGCCTGGCTGAAGTTGCGAATGACAACGTGCGCCCTTGTGACCAACGAATGAAGTACCATCTGAAATGTAATATCTACCTGACTCTTATCCACCCTGTCATTTTCTACGCCACAGAATGTTGGCCAGCTACAAAGGCGGTGGAACGCCTACTATGCGTCATGGATAGGAAGATGCTTAGGTGGAAGGCTGGCAGAACTAGACTGGATCATGTTTCAAATTATTTTATTAGGAAACGCAATGGCATTGCACTGATACATAAGAAAATTCAGGAAAGCTATGTGCGCTGGTTTGGGCATATATTGCGTGCAGAGGTTCGTATATCATAAGTCAGCATATACACGGGAAGTCAATGGAAGGAGACGCAAGGGACGAATAAGATAGCGAAGGGTCAATAAAGTGTACAAAGACCATACAGCTGTAAGACTACATACAGACATGCCCCGAGAATGAACTAATGGGATACAATGAATCACAACACGGACCTTGCCAGCAGGCAGAACAAACGCTAAAGAAGGAGAATAACAAGAAGCAAACTGATGAATATTCTATTGTAAAACATGGGAAACAATGGATATATTACACATCCTAGCATTCAAATTAATATGTTCAAATTCTCTCCCTTTAAGCCTGTGTCCAGTACCTATACATCACTTATTTTCACAAAATGACGTTACAATTACAGAACGCTTGTTCAATTTGTGTTTAATTCACTCCACTATATGCATTATTGAGAATATATAACTCACCTAAAGAAACATTTCAGGATTATCTAGCTTAAATAGCAGTGACAGTGTGAATAGCAACAAGAGCAGAGTCTGTCAGTGTGTTCTAGGCTGAATGGAATTCTGCAATTCATATTTCTGCCTACATCATTGTAGATAAAAGATAATCACATTCATTAGTGTATTACTTTCACCCTGATCAAGTCCATAAATATGAAGACCATGGAGGAGTGGAAGAAAAAGGTCAGCTCAGGGGCATGTGACACACTACAAGTGGAAGGTAACCTGAGTACTAAGTGGTTAGCCTAGAGCCACGTTTCTTTCCACAAGTCAGCAATTAAGAAACTGATTAATCTTCATAACATGCTCTTATGTAATTCGGTGCCAAATTGAAATGGAAAATCTTTTAGATATTTTGAAAGAAGTCTTTTAAGTTGCTCCATGATGTTTCTAGACTGCTGAAATGAGAGCCAGGACAATGCAGCACCAGAGGTGAGATGTAAAAAAAAAAAATGTGGGAGGCTGTAGATATTGTAAGAGCCTGTCAACTGGATCCTTCAGAAGTATCTATGTCCTAAGATATTCAAAGGACAAAGCTACTTAAGACAATGGATGGTGCTCTGCCTTGTATACCAAGAAAAATTATTATATGCAAAAGTCTGTTATTGCTTTTCTGGTTAGAGAGTGCCTCTCCACATATTATAGGAAGAAGAAAGAAAAATTAAACTCCACCCGAAAATAGAATTATGCACTGTGGAAAAATGACTTTCATAAGCAACATTTCTATGGGTGGACATAGGACGATATTGTTTCGTAAATTAGCCTATTGTGTCCTGTTACACAAGTATTACAAAGAAACAGGAGAATTTGAACCTCAAAGAGTTGATACATTAGAGCATTCTCCAGTTGTGGGCATGGGTCCTATATGACTAATGAGAGAATATAATCTGGTACTGGACAGTTCTGAGGAACAAAGAGAATATTTCTTGCCACTAGTTGTGAATGTACAGTAGGAACAAGACAATGCACCAAACAACAGATGAGAGGATGCAAAAAAAAAAAAAAACCAAATAAACCTTTCAAAATTTCCATCACGAATGTGGTTTGAAGTCAAACCTTCGGCCATGACTAGCCATAGCAGAACCTGCCAATCAAAGGCCGCAGTTGAGAGAATACGTCTGAGCTTCTACAATCACATCCCAGGAAGCACAGGAGTGACAATCCAAGATCATTTTATGCAGTAACTAGCAAAGGTGCGACAGCAAGTAGCAAATAGCCCAATGACACACCCACAATTAAGAGGACACTACTGCATTAAAAGTTTTATAACAGGATAAATAGTGGCACTACTCTGTGACATCACTCTTATGATAACAATTCTGAAATAAAATTATATCATTACATTATAATTTCCCTACATTTATGAGATAGTAAATGTAATTATGTGGAGAATTCTGGCAATTTTTTAGGCCACTTCAACGAACTAAAAATTTCTCTAGTAGCTGCCCATTTGAATACATTATATTAATTATATGCTAATTATACTAATTGTGTAAATGTGTTTGCAATCAACACACTACAAGCACTTGACTGGCAATGAGCACTAAAATGAAAAGTACGAAATGGCAACAATCAACCAGTATGACCATAACAATAGAACAAACTTCAAATCAACACCCCGATATCTTGTTACGCTTACAAAAATGTGGAAATTTTAGTTCAAAACTATGATATCTAAGATGTAGGTCTACTGAACAGAATGTTTCACTTCCACAACCCTTCTGCTTTGGCGTCCACAAATGGAGGAATTTGATTTAACATACAACAGAACTGGACTGATCATAACAAAAGAAATGTAACCAAAAAAATTATTTTAAAAATGACAATCTTTTTGTTCTTATACTACTGAATGGAGCCATCAATATACTGATTAATGAAGCTAAGTTATGTAACTTGAAATAATTATATTGTTTTCAATGTCAATAAAAATGTAACAACTTTCTATTCGTACATTTTGTTTATAATCTATAAATATGACTTCCTCTGTATGTCACTGTTGGTACACACACACACACAATTTCTGAGAATATCTGGAGGTAATGGTTGCAGATGACATTTCAGATGACAAAAATATGATGAACAAATGATATAGTGACAGTGAAAGCAAGAATACATTTTTCATCATTGCTTAAATGTATTATAAACAAATACATTTCAGAAATATCTAGATCTACCAGATTTTTTTTGCACATATATGTATTGAATAAAACTACATTGAGGAACATTAATATGATCTTAAGTTCCTGAAAATTATAGATAATTTTAACAAATCCATTTTTAATATATTGGAGTATAAACTTAACCTTGTAAAGAAAGGATAAAACTGATGAAAATGGCCAGATTTTTAGATAAATTATCCACAACTGAACACAACAGGGAAGTGGTACAACCTTATTCATTTGTATAGGGTTTGTGGTATACATACCTTGTTTCTTCTTTGATGTATGGAATGAGCTGACCAACAGTGTGTTGTACTATGAATATTTTCTCCTTCGTGTCTTCAGAAGGCTATAAGTAAGAAATAAGAAAAGTAGAATATAGATGTGAGGGGAAAAAATACAAACAGAAATGGCTGAGAAAATAATTTTCATACTGGCACAATGAGAGTATAAGTAATGTATCTTCCAATGTAAAAAAATAAAAATGGAAAGAAACAGACAAGTGATAAGAGAGATAAGAACATGAATAGAAACACATGATAGGATAGCACTAGACAAGGTAGCAAAGGAATAGAAGGAACATGAAAGGACAAAGACTGTCTCTAAATCCTTAACCAATACCATTCCTTGCCCCCTTTTTTCTTTCTTTTGACTCCTACTTCCACACTGACTAGCTATTTACTTTATCCTATTACATTCACATTCCCCTGTTCCCATCTTTCTACACATGACTTGACTTGTCGGTTCCTTGTTCATTTCCATTTTCCTATGTACGTTCATTCGCAAAACACCTCAATGTAATATCAAATAATCCCACATTATTTCTACCACTTTCCCAACAAGTGGACAATGCTTAAATCATAGCCATCCCTCTCTGTACATTACATTTAGACAATAAAGCATAAATAAATTAATTAATAAATTAATACATAAATAAATAAACAAGTCAACCTTAAAACCCATCAACAAACACTGATCAGAATTTAGAGCTGTCACACAGGTGGCAGAATGTTTATCAATTGCAAGCTTAGAAACAAATTTTAAATATATGAAACAACTCTCTTGGTAAATTATTTCTATTGCTAACTCCCCATCCTACAAATGAACATTTGCCAATATTTGTCCCCTGGAATATCGAATTAATTTTCATGTTGTGATCTTTCCTAAATTTAAACAACGCTGACTTAAATTTATTCATCTACTAATGTCATTCCAAGCGATCTCTCCAATGACAACTCACAATACACCACTTAGTCATTCTCCTTCTTTCCCTTCTCCACGTCTTCCCAGCAAAAATCTGCAAAATCTCTGTAACACAACTTTTTAGTCAGAAACCACCCACAAGAAATGGAGCTGCTTTCTGTGCATTATTCCCTGTTCTCTAATCAAGTAATCCTACTCTAATTGTCAGCTTGCTGGAGATATAAATGCCCTCTCCTTTACAACCCCTAAATAACCATGCATAAACATTACAGGATCAAATAAAGCTTCAGCTATTCTAATGCTCTTAATTCTATTTTCTAGAAATATAGCCAGTCAAAAATTTTCCTTTGCTATTGGCTTTACGCCACACTGACACAGATAGGTCTTATGGCAATGATGGGACATGAAAGGGCTAGGACTGGGAAGGAAGCAACCGTGGCCTTAATTAAGGTACAGCCCCAGCATTTGCCTGGTGTGAAAATGGGAAACCACGGAAAACCATCTTCAGGGCTGCTGACAGTGGGGTTTGAACCTGCTATCTCCCGAATACTGGATACCGACCGCAATGCAGCAATCGAGCTCGGCAGTCACAATTTTATCCAGCTGATCTGCACTTTTGTTTTCAGTATTCTCCGATGATTGACTGATACAGCCTTGTAATAATACTCAACATGGCTTAGCTGTGTTGATACTGCTACACGGCTGAAAGCAACGGGAAACTACAGCCATAACTACCTCCCGAGGACACGCAGCTCTCTCTGTATGAATGGTGTACCGATGATGGCATCCTCCCAGGTAAAATATTCTGGAGGTAAACTAGTCCCCCATTCGGATCTCCGGGTGGGGACTACACAAGAGGCGGCGATCATCAGGAAGATGGATGCTGACATTCTGCGAGTCAGAGCATGGAATGTTAGAAGTTTGAATCGTTGTGGTAGGCTAGAGATTCTGAAAAGGGAGATGGATAGGCTAAAGTTAGATGTAGTTGGTATAAGTGAAGTACGTTGGCAGGAAGAACAAGACTTTTGGTCAGGCGACTACCAAATTATCAACACAAGATCAAACAGGGGAAATACAGGAGTTGGTTTAATAATGAATAAGAAAATAGGGCAGCGGGTAAGCTACTACGACCAGCATAGTGAAAGAATTATTGTCGTCAAGATAGACGCCAAACCAATGCCCACCACAATAGTGCCGGTCTATATGCCTACTAGTTCAGCGGTTGATGCAGAAATCGAAAGAATATATGAGGAGATAGAAGATTTAATACAATATGTAAAAGGTGACGAGAATCTAATTGTGATGGGAGACTGGAATGCAGTGGTAGGCCAAGGAAGAGGAGGTAGTACAGTAGGAGAATTTGGATTGGGAAAAAGGAACAAAGAAGGAAGTTGGCTGGTTGAACTCTGCACTGATCACAATTTAGTCCTTGCCAATACTTGGTTCAAACACCACAAACGACGGCTGTATACGTGGACGAGACCTGGAGACACTGGAAGGTATCAAATAGACTTCATTATGATTAGGCAGAGATTCAGAAACCAGGTGTTGGATTGCAAAACTTTCCCAGGAGCAGACGTGGACTCTGACCACAACTTGCTGGTCATGAAATGCCATCTTAAGTTGAAGAAATTGAAGAAAGGAAAGAATGCAAAAAAAATGGGATCTAGACAAGTTGAAAGAAGAGAGTGTGAGGAATAACTTTCCCAGGAGCAGACGTGGACTCTGACCACAACTTGTTGGTCCTGAAATGCCATCTGAAGTTGAAGAAATTGAAGAAAGGAAAGAATGAAAAAAGATGGGATCTAGACAAGTTGAAAGAGGAGAGTGTGAAGAATTGTTTCAAGGAACATGTCGCACAAGGACTAAATGAAAAGGCTGAAGGAAACTCTATAGAGGAAGAGTGGAGAGTCATGAAAAATGAAGTCAGTAGGGCTGCTGAAAAAATGTTAGGAAGGAAGAAAAGATCAACTAGGAATCAGTGGATAACTCAGGAGATACTAGACCTGATTGATGAACGACGAAAATGAATGCTAGAAATGAAGAGGGCAGACAAGAATACAGGCGATTAAAGAATCAAGTGGATAGAAAGTGCAAGGTAGCTAAAGAAGAATGGCTGAAGGAGTACAAGGATGTTGAAGGCTGTATGGTCCTGGGAAAAGTAGATGCTGCATACAGGAAAATAAAGGAAACCTTTGGAGAAAGGAAATCTAGGTGTATGAATATTAAGAACTCAGATGGAAAGCCACTTCCAGGGAAAGAAGACAAAGCAGAGAGATGGTAGGAGCATATCCAACAGTTGTATCAAGGTAAAGATGTAGATAATTTGGTTCTGGAACATGAAGGGGTTGTTGATGCTGATGAAATGGGAGAACCAATTTTGAGGTCAGAGTTTGACAGAGCTGTGAGTGACCTAAATAGGAACAAGCTACCTGGAATTGATGACATTTCCTCTGAATTACTGACTGACTTAGGAGAAACCAGCATGGCAAGGTTATTTCATTTAGTGTGCAAGATGTATGAGACAGGAGAATCCCATCTGATATTCGGCAGAATGCTGTTAAACCTATTCCCTAGGAAGCTGGTGCTGACAGGTGTGGAAACTACCGCACCATTAGTTTAGTATCTCATGCCTGCAAAATTTTTACATGTATTATTTACAGAAGAATGGAAAAACAAGTTGAAGCTGAGTTGGGAGACGATCAATTTGGCTTCAGAAGAAATGTAGGAACACGTGAAGCAATCCTGACTTTACGTCTGATCTTAGAGGATCGAATCAAGAAGGACAAGCCCACGTACATGGCATTCGTAGATCTAGAAAAGGCATTCAATAATGTTGACTGGACCAAGCTATTTATGATTCTGAAGATGATAGGGATCAGATACCGAGAACGAAGAATTATCTACATTGTGTATAAAAATCAGTCTGCAGTGATAAGAATTGAGGGCTTTGAACAAGAAGCAGCAATTCATAAAGGAGTGAGGCAAGGCTGCAGTTTGTCCCCTCTCCTTTACAATGTTTACATAGAACAGGCTATAAAGGAAATCAAAGAGAAATTTGGAAAGGGAATCACAATCCAAGGAGATGAAATCAAAACCTTGAGATTTGCCGATGATATTGTTATTTTATCTGAGACTGCAGAAGATCTCGAGAAGTCGCTGAATGGTATGGATGAAGCCTTGGGTAAGGAGTACCAGATGAAAATAAATAAGTCCAAAACAAAAGTAATGAAGTGCAGTCGAACGAAGGCAGGTGATGTAGGAAACATTAGATTAGGACATGAAGTCTTAAAGGAAGTAGATGAATATTGTTACTTGTGTAGTAAAATAACTAACGATGGCAGAAGTAAGGAGGACATAAAATGCAGACTAGCACAATCAAGGAAGAGCTTTCTTAAGAAAAGAAATTTGGTCACTTCAAACATTGATATTGGAATAAGAAAGATGTTTTTGAAGACTTTTGTGTGGAGCGTGGCATTGTATGGAAATGAAACATGGATGATAACTAGCTCAGAATGAAAGAGAATAGAAGCTTTTGAAATGTGGTGTTACAGAAGAATGCTGAAGGTGAGATGGATAGATCGAATCACGACTGAAGAGATACTGAATCGAATTGGTGAGAGATCGATTTGGCTAAATTTGATGAAAGGAAGAGATAGAATGACAGGACACATCTTAAGACACCCAGGACTTGTTCAGTTGGTTTTTGAAGGAAGTGTAGGTGGTAAGAACAGTAGGGGTAGACCAAGGTATGAATATGACAAGCAGATTAGAGCAGATGTAGGATGCAATAGTTATGTAGAAATGAAAAGGTTAGCACAGGATAGGGTGGCATGGAAGGCTGCATCAAACCAGTCTATGGACTGATGACTCAAACACACCACTTCTTTCGAACCAGTTAGTTATTTTGTAAACATGTATAATATAATCATAAAGAATGCTTTCCAAGAGCTTGCATGCAACAACAATCAAGACAAATAGACTGCAATTATTGGCATTAGATTTATCACCTTTTATTTATAAAGCAACTTTTTATTTGCTTAGCATACTTGCTTCAAACAAATGGCAATCAATTAAGCACTACACATATGTATACTGACTTTAGTATACCCAACTAGCCTTCAAACTGGGGACTGAACATACATACATATTGTTCTTGTCTTTTTAAGCATAGGCCCATGTGGATATGGGTGATACTGTCATCTGTGTCAGGTACTGCAGAAGGACATGGCAATAACACTTTTCCTGTCCCTTCTAGTTGATGGGTGTGATGCCCATTTGCTTATGAATGGTGTCTCTTTTATGCCATACATAAGTGTGATGCCCATCAACTGAGTATACCTAATCGGTGCAGACTCTCACACACAACAAAGTCAACACCATTTCTGTTGGATGTAATCAGGTAGATTAGTTTATAGACATCTCTGATGTCATGAGATTTCTGGCATTTCCAAAGCAAGATACAATTTAATTAAAATAACAATTCTTCAATTGCAAAATTCACTTAAACATATCCTAATTACAACAAGTCATCTGAAACAATAGAAATTTAGTGAGAGCATTATTCCTAGCAAAATTTATCCCTACAATGTAAATATGATGTGATAATACAGCATGCATAATATTTACTAATCTTGTACCGGGCGGTACACCTCTACGACCCAAGTTCAAATCTTGCGCCTATTTAAACTACTCTACAGGAGAAACCCTGAACTTTAAAAACCGAACTAACTCTACTGTTTAACAGAAGATGCCACTGTGTGTTTTCAATTTGCTTTTGTTTTCATTAATCAAGAAGTGTGGACATTCTCTAACAGATGTCTCTACCAAAAACTATGGTAATACACTCTGGTGTAATGGAAGAACTCTCCTGAAGAAATTTCGTATTCATAAGTTTTGTCTTTACTAAATTTTGTTCTGTGGTTTGTGGGTTGGCAACATTAATCCTTTCTTTTCGCCTGTTTTGAATTACCCAATCAGTAATTTCGGTAATTAATTTTCTTCCAATCACTGCTTTCTTCTTCGAATTTCCATGTGTAATTATTAGTCTACCAATAAAATTGAGGGGGAGTGTCTACTCATTCCTGAAAGGTCTCGAATTTTCCACGAGGGTATACAAACTGCTGATTTTCTTGTCTCAGGGCCACTCGTATAACATCTAACTCAGTGTGTGAATATGTAGCAGGGGGCGGGAAGCGCCTCTTTCTTCAAGCAGCAGCTCTTCATCAAGGTAATGGCCTTTTAACATCTTTATTTCTTGCTACCCCAGCAGTTTAACTCTTGGGGAGGGTTCAAAATCTTTAATATGTAACCTATCACTTTAAATGTAAATTCCTCTTCTGTCTGTGTGAAAACTACAAATCTCTTTAACTGTAAAGCGGAGATAGAGAGTGCTTTACCCTGTCGAGCTCCCCTTCATTTTGAAATTGAGGTGACTACATTTTCATAACCGTTTCTACACTTTCTTAATGTATTAAAGTTTTCTCATACGAGTCACCTCCCTAGCTTGGGATTAGCCCCTGTGTATCGGCCTAGAGCCACTTAGGTTTTAAAATGTGTATTTAGGATTGCAAGTTCACGCCTCCAGTGCATTCTGTACTTTGGGCCAGTAATTTAACCTGATGTTTTGTTTTCTTCATGCGAAGGCCCTGTAGGTTGGGTATTAAATACCCCTGTTTCCTTGTGTGCCTTGAGGGCAGAGAGAAGTGAAGTTTATTGGGCCTTTGATAGTCTTGTAAAATTGAGAGCAGGTCCGCTCTTCCTGGTATTATTAAGCGGGAGCAAGAGCTCCAGGTAATTAGGGGTTTTCTGCCCCTTGGTATTTGGTGGTTGTGAGCTGAGAGCTCAGAGATTGTAAAAGGTGGGGCTTGAAGCCCAGATCATTAATTTGTCTCTAAATCCTTGCTTTTCTGGTCTTGTACCTGACCGACGTGTTAAGTTTTCAAATTCTATGTAAACTTTTGTTAACTCTTGTTGTCTATTGAAAATATAACCTTTAGCCTATTTAGATTTTAAATTCATCTTTTGGACTTATAGTTAGACCCATTCCAGCCCGCACCTTCTTTCACCTCTGCTGATCCACCAAAACTCCGTAACAAGTGGTAGAAGAGCGTGGTTGAATGGGTCTCAATTTAGCCCCTTTTGACGGCTAAACCTTGCTTTGTTTTGAACTCTAACAATTTTCTCAATCGCTGGCATTTTTTCAATATTTCCAAATTTGTAAAGTGTGTCATCATGCGCAGCCCTCGCGATGTCTTCCATCCCGGCTATTTGTGCAAGGAGGAATTGATTTATGAATTAACAATTATAATTTGCAATCTGGAGGCACGGTTGCAGTAGATACCAACAGGCTTAAAGATTCCCTGGATTTGCCTATTTCCATCCCCACTTTGGGAGAGAAACAGATTGACGGCGCTCTCTCCACGATCACTGATAATACTACTGAGCTAGCATCGGTAGTTAGTTTTTTTTTTTTTTTTTTTTTTGAAGAAAATGATCCCTCTCCCAATCAACTTAAACAAGTGCAAGCTAGATTGATTCATTTTTACAATAGGGTCACTGATCTATTGTCTCTTAAGTTAAATGACAGTCAAAGGAAGGAAGCTAGTGCAGTTCTCGAAAACCTTTCTGAATTGTCCAGTAAGGTTAGCCTACTGTTAACTGGAGCAGTCCCCCCCAAAACCGGCCAACCCACTCTGGTAAACGTTGTCAGCGAGGAGCATACTACCACGGGGGAAGAAAGTAGGAAAACTGTAGAAGTCCGACAAACTTCTGTTCCATTAGAAACTGAGTCCGTTCGTCGCACATCCATTCCTCCCTTTGTGTTGAATAATGCACCTTCTGAATCTGCTTCTCCGCCACTTAGGCCTCTACCTACTATGTCACCTGGCTTCAGCAGTTTGCCCCATCCTTTAGCAATGTTGCTCAGAGGTATTCCTAAGTTTTCTGTTAATTCCACCAGTGATGTCATTGCCTTTCTAAGATTTTTTGTTGAGTTTCAGGATCATGCACTTGTTTTTTCTCTTTCTCCATGTCAAATCCTACAGATTGTTTATACCTATTCTGTTGGTGTTCTCTCAGACAAAACAGTTAGGGCAATTGCCGAGCAATCATCTATCGAAGACTTCCACGCCCACCTGTTAGCTAATTTTATTCCGGCTCGAGCTAGGTCATCACTAATTCAGAAGTACTATTACCGAGTACAGCGGCTGGATGAAAATCTTGCAGACTTCATCCAAGATATTAAGTTCTATACTAGGGTATTTGCTCTTCACTTCGCTGAAGATCAAATTGTACAAGCCATTGTGGAAGGTATTTCTCCATCATACAGGTCATATTGTGCTTTGCGTCGCGCCCTCAAACTTTTGCCGAATTAGACGCTATGGCTGTCTCAGCGGAAGGAGTTAGATACGCCGACACCTTACGTGTCGCGAAAGAACCCCCTCCATCCTCTAGTAATTTTCGGCCTCCACCTCGCCGAACCTTCACTGCCCGTAAATGTTACGCTTGCGGGTCACCTGACCATTTTCGGAACAAGTGTCCATTACCCAAATCTAGCGGGACAAAGAATGAAGCAGGGTCATTTCAAGGCTGTATTAAATGTGGCGCTTTCTCCCAAATTGACAAAAATTGCCCGAATTCAAATAGCACTCCCCCCTGCTCAACTTCGGGTGCAACTTCCACCAACAATCAAAAGTGACTAGTGGCATCGGCTGAGTCGGCGCACCCACCGCCTTCAGGCTCAGCCCCGGTTAAATCCGATCTAATCTCAAGGAAAACTCAGTCTTCGAATTTATCTTTTGAAGGTCCCATAGAATGACTTAGGATTGCGGCGGATACCCCCGCACCTGTTCAATTTCTCAAGATTGAATTGAATAATGAGCCCGTAACTGTTCTTTTAGATTCAGGCAGTGTTGGTTCCATTATTTCGGCTGAATGGTATTCCAAATTAAAATCTGTTTGTAAACTTCCTGATTTTTGTTCGTCCTCGGTTCAATATGTTTCGGCAAACTCCTCTCCATTAGAAATTTTAGGGTTCCTGTATGCCAAAATTAGAATTGCCAAATTTACTTGGAAATTAAATTGTTTGTGGCTAAGCACTTGTCTTGCCCCATTATACTAGGAGCGGATTTCATGTCACACACCAGTCTTGTGTTCGACATTCAGATCAAGTCGTGCGCTTTCAAATTTGCTAGTAAATTTAAAATCCCTTTATTAAAATGTAGTTCTGTGTCATGTTCATCTATTTCGCCTACCCAGGATGAGATGTTGTTAGATCTTAGACATCTACCTGAGGACCAGGCTGATATTATTCGCAAGTTTTGCCAGTCGTTCATGAAGTTCTTTCTGATACACTTGGTGTTACTGACCTCAATGAATACAAGATTGAGGTTACGGATTCGATTCCAGTCCGTTTTCTACCGTATTGGCTATCTCCACCTAAAATGAAGGCTTTGAAGGAAATCATATATCAGATGTTGAAGGATGGTATTATTCGACCCTCTCAGTCGGCATATTCTTCGCCTATTTTTCTAGTCCCGAAACCCCAAGGTGGTTTCAGGCCTGAGATTGATTATAGGGCTCTCAATCGGAAGGTGGTGTTACAATCTGTGCCCCTTCCAGACCTTCACTCTTGTTTTTCATGGTTTGAAAGGCTAAATTCTTCACCATCTTAGACCTCAATCAGGCTTATAACCAGATCCCTCTGGCGGAAGAATCTAAACATCTTACAGCGTTTGCCACTGATTGGAACTTGTATGAATACAACCGCGTGCCTTTCGGGCTCCCCATGGGAGCAGCCGTGCTTACGAGACTGCTAGATAGGGTCTCCTCCGACATAAAATTCGAGTATCTAGATCATTATCTGGATGATGTCGTATTTTCTGAGACCTTTGAAGAACACCTTGATCATCTGAAAGAGGTCCTTAATCGCCTTCGCAAGGCAAGGTTAACAGTTAAGCTATCCAAAGTTGCTTTTGCTAAACCTTCCATGTCACTTCTAGGGCACATTGTGTCGCCTGATGGTGTCGCAGTCGATCATTCTAGAACACAGGCCATCCGTGATTTCAAACCTCCCAAGGACATCAAAGGTATTGCCAGGTTTATAGGCATGGTGAACTTCCTCAGGAAATTTATTCCAAATTTCGCCAATAGAGAGGCGCCCTTGAACCTTCTTCGTAGGAAAGGCGTCAAATTTGAGTGGGGGGCCTTCTCAACAAGCCGCTTTTGAAGACCTGAAATTAGATCTTTGTAATGCCCCTGTTCTTGCTATGTCGGATTTCTCGAAGAAATTCATCGTCCAAACCGACGCGTCGTCGTCGGCAGTGGCTGCAGTCCTCCTTCAAGAGACTGAACTAGGGAGGCGACCCATCGCTCATGCATCTAGGACTCTTTCGGCTCAAGAAGCCAAGTATTCCATCTATGAACTTCAAGGTTTAGCAGTCTTATTTGCTCTAGAAAAGTTCCGCCTCTACCTGGAACATGTCAAGTTCGACTTGGAAACGGATAACCAAGCCTTAAGCTGGCTCTTAGCTAGGCCGCGTCGTATGGGTCATATAGCCCGCTGGGCCATCAGAATTTCTGCCTTCCAGTTTGACGTTAGGCATATTTGAGGTACTGAAAATGTTGTGGCAGATGGACTTAGCCGTATGTTTTCTAATGATGTTGAGCCCCTTGAACAGGAAGACTGTTCTTCACTTCCTGAGTCCATACCTGCTGGCGTAAGTGCCATTCTAACCGATGCTCCCATGCTCTTTAGGGATATTGAAAAATATCAACGTGAAGATCCGACGCTGGCTCCGATCATGGAAACACTTTCTTCTGGGGAACATGTAGTCCGTTATGTATTGAGGAATAGTGTTTTATGCTGCCCGTCGGGGCATGATAAGAAGATGAAAGTTGTGGTTCCAGCTGTTCTTGTACCTATGATCTTCAAGTACTACCATGAGACCCCATTAGGGGGGCATTTAGGTATCTTCAAAACTAGAGAAAAGGTCCGAGATTTGTTCATTTGGAAAGGTATGGATGGTGAAATTCGTGAATTGGTAAAAGCTTGTAAATCTTGTTGGCTTAGTAAACCCACCATGTCCACTAAACAAGGGCACTTGTCTTCTCATCAAGCGTCGCGCCCCATGGAACGTCTTTACATCGACCACGTAGGACCCTTCCCCCAGTCAAAGGGGAATGCCAACAAGTTCATCCTTGTGTGTGTGGATGGCTTCATTAGATTCTCATGTTTATTTCCGACTAAGCTGGCTACCGATCAGTCCACCATTTCTTGTTTAAATTCTAGCTTTGCTTCTTTTGGTCCGTGTCAATATATTGTGTCTGATAATGCTAAAGCCTTCACCTCTAATCTCTTTCGTAAGCTCTGTTTTGATCTATCTATCTCACATGTAACAACTTCTGCATACTATACTCAACTATCTCTGGCTGAACGGGTCAATCGTAATTTTAGGTCGGCTCTGATTGCCTATCATCAAGAGGATCACTCCAGATGGGATACATTCCTCCATTGGTTAGCCTTTGCTTTGAATTCGGCGGTTCATGAATCGCATAAATTCACCCCTGCTTTATTGATGTTCAAGTTTGTGCCCAACACGCCGCTCTCTAACCTTTGGTCTCTTAGTGATATTTTACTAGAGGCAATAGATCCAGATAACATTAGAGATCTCTGGAGGAAGGCTAAGGCCAAACTTAAAATTTCTCATGAAAACGTTAGGGAAAGATATGATCGTGGACGGAGGCCCACCAATTTAAAGGTAGGAGACCAAGTTAGGGTCAAAAACTTTGTTCCCGCGGGCAAGCTTGCCCCCAGATTTCATGGGCCGTGCACCGTCTTGGACTTTTTAATGCCGGTGACATTGTTAGTGAGCAATCCAGCCACCGAGAGAATCTTTAGGGTTAACCTCTCTCAGGTGAAACCTGTGTAAATTAATTGGTCATTGGATCTTTAACATCTTGTAAGAACCCCAAAGGTTATATTTTGGGGGGGGGGGGTATTTTTCAGGCCTTCTGCTCTGTGTTTGTTCATTTACATTGTAAAACCTTCCCCATAGTTACTGTGCTGTCCTGTCAATTCGGCCATTACCACGCTCCCGTCTCCTGCTAAACCACACCAGTGGCAAATACAATAACAATTTTCCACGCTGCTGGCCCCTCAGCCTCACCACCAAGACAGTACCCTAAAACATTATTTTCCAACAAATTTCTGCCAATGTTTCAGTGCCCCCGCAGCCGTGCGGCGCCGTAACGCCACTGAGGTGGGGTACGGGCCCACTCCACTCCAGTGAGGTCAACCTGTGTACGGCGAGCCGGAACCCTCCTTCCGGCCAAGGCTGATGTCCGGCGCACCACCTGCAAACTGCTCGAGGACTGTAAACAATCATCGTGTCTGCGGCGTGCTTCACCACGACTACCCCCCTCCTAGTAGCGGCAGAGAGGTATCACAGTGTACTTGAGGGGTCCGGGCGACCTCGACAGAACTTTGGCAGCGGCGACTGGTCTTGCCGTCAAAATTAATTGACAGCTAATGTACTTCTTCAGCTACATGGACACTCTATTTCTGCAATTAATAATTTTTTGACTTCAAAACAATCTTTGGTGGACATAGAAAAATATTACTTCCATGAATTAATGTTTTTGTTTTGCAATTCTACTACTAAAAAGAATCTCTAAAGCTGGATTTAAACTAGTCCTACCCATCCATATTAATCAACTTCAGAGAACTCCGACTACTGAAAAGTTATATTTTTCTCTTCGAAATTCTTTTTCAACTAATCAGCAACAAACTTGGACTTTGTTTCGAATTTTTTTTCTCTTCTGTGTCTCCCCTTGGAAGGACTTTTTTTGGGGGGGGGGAGGTCTGTACCGGGCGGTACAACTCTACGACGCAAGTTCAAATCTTGCGCCAATTTAAACTACTCTACAGGAGAAACCCTGAACTTTAAAAACCGAACTAACTCTACTGCTTATCAGAAGATGTCACTATATGTTTTCAATTTGCTTTTGTTTTCATTAATTTAAGAAGTGTGGACATTCTCTAACAGATGTCTCTACCAAAAACTATGGTAATACACTCTGGTGTAATGGAATGAACTCTCCTGAAGAATTTTCATATTTATAAGTTTTGTCTTTACTAAATTTTGTTCTGCGGTTTGTGGGTTGGCAACATTAATCCTTTCTTTCCGCCTGTTTTGAATTACCCAATCAGTAATATCTGTAATTAATTTTCCTCCAATCATTGCTTTCTTCTTCGAATTTCCATGTGTAATTATTAGTCTACCAATAAAATTGAGGGGGGGGGGTGTCTACTCATTCCTGAAAGGTCTTGAATTTTCCACGAGGGTATACAAACTGCTGATTTTCTTGTCTCAGGGCCACTCGTATAACATCTAACTCAGTGTGTGAATATGTAGCAGGGGGCGGGAAGCGCCCTCTTTCTTCAAGCAGCAGCTCTTCATCAAGGTGATGGCCTTTTAACATCTTTATTTCTTGCTACCCCAGCAGTTTAACTCTCGGGGAGGGTTCGAAACCTTTAATATGTAACCTACCACTTTAAATGTAAATTCCTCTTCTGTCTGTATAAAAACTACTAAATCTCTTTAACTGTAAAGTGAAGATAGAGAGTGCTTTACCCTGTCGAGCTCCCCTTCATTTTGAAATTGAGGTGACTAAGTTTTGATAACCGTTTCTACGCTTTCTTAATGTATTAAAGTTTTCTCATACAAGTCACCTCCCTAGCTTGGGATTAGCCCCTGTGTATCGGCCTAGAGCCACTTAGGTTTTAAAATATGTATTTAGGAGTGCAAGTTCACGCCTTCAGTGCTCTCTGTACTTTGGGCCAGTAACTTAACCTGATGTTTTGTTTTCTTCATGCGAAGACCCTGTAGGTTGGGTATTAAATACCCCTGTTTCCTTGTGTGCCTTGAGGGCAGATAGAAGTGAAGATTACTGGGCCTTTGATAGGCTTGTAAAATTGGGAGCAGGTCCGCTCTTCCTGGTATTATTAAGCGGGAGCAAGAGCTCCGGGTAATTAGGGGTTTTCTGCCCCTTGGTATTTGGTAGTTGTGAGCTGAAAGCTCAGAGATTGTAAAAGGTGGGGCTTGAAGCCCAGATCATTAATTTGTCTCTAAATCCTTGCCTTTCTGGTCTTGTACCTGATTGACTTCTTAAGTTTTCAAATTCTATGTAAACTTTTGTTAACTCTTGTTGTCTATTGAAAATATAACCTTTAGCCTATTTAGATTTTAAATTCATCTTTCGGACTTATAGTTAGACCCATTCCAGCCCGCACCTTCTTTCACCTCTGCTGATCCACCAAAACTCCGTAACACAAATAACTACACTACGGTAACTTTAAACTACATTTAGATGTGTCCTAATTATAATACTTTTACTGAAACAACAAATGCTGTTAAAACTATGAACCTATGGAAACTATGAACCTATAAATTTTCATTGATTATGTACACAATATATAGTTTGATGATATTTCCTTGGTTTATGGCAGAAACATAAAAGGTGAAAAGTTTGAATGTAACTAACAGTCAAAGAACAAAGGCCAGTTATATGACGAATTTTACTAAAATTTGGATGTGCGTCGCAAACCAACATACTTAGAAAATGTAACATGGCGGATTAGCATGCATGATTATGTTTCGTTGGGCTGGTTGAGATGTTACTTAAATTATGATAATACTTATTATCCAGCAAACTCCTAGTAGTGCACCTGATCTGACGTGAGCGCTACACTTCGGTGAACTCCATTGTCTGTACTGTACTGCCATCTGGCATCATGCACTGTACTTCTTGACTCGTCTTTTGTGGAGCTGTGCGTCAAGCGACAATGACGTGAATGTCTGTTGTTCTTCTTAGATCGTTGGACTAGAAACATCGAGCTGTGATCGTTGGATTAAGGTTTAAAAAGAATTAAGTAAAACAAGAAGAAAGGATGGTGCACATGTATGAACCAGGTTGATGATATCGCTAGGGGCCGTATTTTTTGGTAATAGCGATACGCGCGAAATTTTTTCATATCCTCTTTCTTAACTATATATGACCTTCTAGATACTTGAAATACCGTATTTTAGTAAAATGAGTTCGCGAAATATCACGAAATGTGATTTATTGCGCGAATTGAGCGAATAATCACGAAATATACCCCATTTGGTACGAAAAATGCTAAATATTATCGAAAAAGATCGCCAGGAACGTTTAAATGCTTTCAATTTCAGTTGGTTGATAGCGCTGTATATTCTCTACACGCAAATCGATGCGCACTGTGTATCGGAAGTACGTGCTTGCTTGCTGATGCTTATGGGCTGTGTCTACGACATTTCACCCAGTCAATACTCGCTTACTCATGTAAACACACTAGTATAAATGAAAAATGTCAGTTCAATAATTGATGCTTGCGCTGGCAAGTAGAAAAACACAAAACACTGCACTTCACTATATCACATTACAACCCCATTTTGCTAGAGTAGCCTGTTGTCATACGGGAAACTTCCAATCTTGCAAGCACACTGCGTCTAAAGCTTCACCCACACGAAGAATCCAGAATAGCACTCACAAGTAATACACTAATGATATGAGGAATCACTCAAATGGAACTTTGAAAAGCATGAGTAATTCTCACCCTATATTACAGACAGAATTATAACACGATATTGGCTTCATCTAGAAACAAATTTAACACTCGAATAATCTCGACTGTAGGATTACAGAGCAAACAAGAAACACTGGTAGGAAAAACCTGCTTGAGTTTCTTGAGGTTAGTCAGAAGTTTTTTACGGGGGTTAGCATATAAAGAACATTCAAAGAAAATGTGGTTGGAGTCGCCATTACGGATATCTGTACCACACAAACAGTTTGTATCCTGCGTTAAATGGAAACGTGATCGATATTGTGGTGTAAGGGCATGATTAAACCGTAACCGAATGATGTTAATAATATGGCGTCTAGTATAAGATCCTCGTATAAACCAAGGTTTAACTAAAAGTGTTGGTTGTAAATGATAACAGAAGTTACCTTTGACTTGTGCAGTCTGTCGAAAGAAATTCTGCCAGTCTTGACGCCCCTCCTGTCGGATAACAACTACATAATCAGAAGCTGGAACAATATTGTTAGTATTCGGAACAGGAAGACGAGAAGCTTGTTTTGCAAAACAATCTGCTTTTTCATTACCGTCGATACCCACATGACCTGGTACCCATACTAAAGTTATGGAAATACCGACGTTGTCCAGCATATAAAGGAGACTCTTGACATTGTAAATATACCAATTATAGGATAACTCATACGAGACCAAAGATTGTAATGCACTCAGCGAATCCGTATAGATTGTAGCTCGCGTATATCCCTGTTGCTGAACAAAAAGTAAAGCTTGCTGTATGGCGAAGAGCTCCGCCGTAAAAATCGAACAGTCACGAGGCAAACCATATTGTTCTTTAACATTTAGAGAAGGTATATAATAAGCGGAACCAACTCCATTAATGTTCTTTGCCCCATCTGTAAAAATGTTTATGCTTCGTGGAATATGAGAAAATTTCACTCTTTTAACAGGACATATCTCGGTCTCCTGCAGACAAGGAACATTAGTAGAGCCATTACGCATAGGCCAAATTATTTGAGGCTTAAAATAAGAAACAGGATAGGGTAAGGTATAGGGTAGTAAAGTAACACTGTGTATTAAGGTACACTGTTTCGACTTCAATGTATTAAACGCATGAAACAGTACAGGCAATCTGCGTAAACCCTGGCGCCGAACGGAATAATACTCCGAGAGTAACTGTAACTTCGGAATTAAAGGATGATTTGTTAAAGAAAACTTTTTAAGTAAATATTTCGTCGCAAGTATTTTTCTACGTACTTGTAAGGGAGCTTCGCAGGCTTCAACTAAAAGGGCATTGGTAGGTGTGGACTTTAAAGCTCCAATACAGGAGCGTATTGCTTTATATTGACAAGTGTTAAGAATATTCAAGTTAGTAGAAGATGCTACGTCAAAAATATGTGATCCGTAGTCCAATATCGTCCTAATAGTGGTTTTGTACAAAGATAGCACCACAACGGGATCTGCCCCCCATTGCCTACGGGTTACGGCCTGTATGACCTGAATATACCGTTCACTCTTCGAACGCAAATATAAAAAATGATGTTTCCATGTAAGTTTTTGATCGATAAATAACCCAAGATATTTATGGTGACTAACCACTGGGATTTCATACTGATCAAAAGCAAGTGGCGATCGGTCATAGGTTCGGTGATGTGTAAATATCATTGCTCGACATTTCGCTATGGAAAGATTTAACCCATGGGCCTCTAACCACGTTCTAGCTTCATGAAGCGTGAAACTAATATGTTGTCTACAGAGCTGTAAATCTTCATGTGTACAATAAAGCAAAAAATCGTCAGCATACGCCTGTAGTCGAGCATGACGTAAAATGACCGTTTCAAAATCTTTCATAAAAAGAGCGAAAAGAATACCACTCAGAATATCGCCCTGTGGCAACCCATTACTTACCTGCCGGGGCTGGAGTGTACAAGGTGTCGATTTAAATCGGAGTGTTCGATAAGTCAGAAGTTGTCTGAGAATGCTAATAAATTCCTCAGGAATCTTAAGAGTTGCAAGTTTTTCCCATAATATGTTATGTTCAAAGGTACGGAATCATAAGCCCGTTGAATATCAAGAAAAACCGCTATGGTACTATGTTTTCTATGACGAGCTAATAGTAAATCGATAACAAAACTATTAAATGCATCAGATGTACTGCGTCCCTTAAAAAAGGCATATTGATATCGAGGCGTCAAGTTATAGTATTCTAATACCCATAGGATTCTTCGAAGTAAGATCTTTAGAAAGACTTTACGGATGCACGGAAGTACGTGTACTGTATTCAGTTCCGCGATCTGTAAGACAATCGATAAAAATCGATATCTGTTATCGATTACAGCAACAACGATCATGTAGCAAGACCTGTCTTCGATAAAACATTGCGCGTTATATTCTTTCTCTTTGGCAGTGTGAGTTCGCTACTGATGAAACTTAACCGGCAAATGCCCAGCATTTAATTATTAAAATGCCGAAAACTAAAGTTACTACAGTTTTTTCGAGGGCCGAGGAATACAAGAGTGAGGGGTTCTATGTGTTTGATGCTGCAAAAGGAATACTAATGTGTAAATACTGTAATGTTCGTATTAAGTGGGAACGAAAGGACACGTGCGATAAACACTGCAGGGAATCAGAAATGCATAAAAAGAAGAAGAATGAAGCAAGTGAACATAATTCTAAGCGGCAAATAACAATCGGCGATACTCTACACATCGCAAAGAAGTTGAAAAGTGATAGAGAACAATTTGTGATAGACACAACAAAAGCATTCATGCAAGCTAACATTCCTCTTGAGAAATTGGATAACCCTGGCATGAGGGAGTGGATGAACAAGTATATAAAAGGTAAGATAAATAAGTATGACTAAGAAAGCATTCAAAAATACCCGGAAGCGCAAGCATAGGTATTTGAAATTTCTTCGGGAGAAATACAGTCGCGGTGAGAAGACGGTCAAACTTTTCCCGATGCCCGTATTAACACGCTGAGGATCCTGGCTCGATTCAGCTGTCTATTTACAAGAATATCTCTGTGATCTGGTTGAGTACTTTAAAGAGTCAGATGATGTCAGTGATGCTGTAAAATATTTCAAGGATCTAACCAGCAATGAGCAGAAGGCTGTATTGTCTGAAGCTACTTGTGCTAAGGAACATTGGACCTCTGTATCTCAGTTTGTAACAGTGCTAGAAGGATCACACTATCCAACTGCCCACAAACTCACCCCTAAACTAGACCTTATAATTGGAGGATTTGATTTAGTCAGAAAGTTAATTTTAGATAAAGAGACTACTGTTGCCCTGAACCAGCTTTCAGGAGAAAGAAAAGATAGAGAAGAGAGAAAAATCAAGAATCTGGCGAAGAAATGCACACAGAAAAGCTGAAAAAAATTATCGAACAAGATCCAGCTAGAAGAATATTTCAAGCCACTGCGGCACTATTTTATCTTCCGAATGTGCTCAGCAATGAAGTGAACTCTACTCTCATGGACAGTGTGAAGAGCATTGCTATTCTTGCTAGCATATCCACGAACAGTTTCTTCCAGGGCTATATGGCTTTGCAAAATGCAGCGAAAGCACATCTGGGAGAGGAGAAGAAGGAAGACCTCGTTAGTGAAGTTTTAGGAGGCTTGATAGAAGACCACAGTGAATTTGCATCCAAGTGTTTGCAAGCATTATGGTTTCCGACGTCTAATGTGGACAGCGAGAGGGGCTTCTCTGCTTACACAAAGATACTTTCTGACTGTCGTACAACTCTGCATGCTGATAATGTTGAAACAATGCTTAGTTTGTACTTTGGAGATAAGTAATTGAACATGTAAAAAAATGTAACCATGTATAAATTCATATTACAGGGCAGATAACCTAACTTTATTTCGAGGTATCAGTGATTTATATATTTGTTTCTATAACATTTTGTATATTTAGTTGTTCTAAGATTTAATAACAAGCTTATATTATAAGAGTTCTCTTTAAAAACCCTTATCACAAAATTAGATTCAGCCCTTAAGATAAGGAGGATTTCACAAGAAACATCGATCGGTATAACAATTTATTTCACGAAATACCTACCGAAATAGCGTTAGTTTTAACACCGAAATCAACAGTTTTATTTCACCAAAAAATAAGGCCCTTAGATATCGCCATCCGGTGATACGCCGTGTTTTTGGTTTTTTTCTACATCATACTCACGTTCTGGAATACTGTACGTACTTGTTTCATTTATTGATTGCTGGGATTGAACTCCACTGACATCTTCGCCATATCAAGCTTAAGGTTACAAACTGATTAAATCTAAATCTCATTTGGTGAATAAGGCAAATAATCATTTAACTATGATAATTAACTATTAAATGACCCGGTACTTAAATGTGTGAAACGTGTATTAGGCTTATTTTTGGAGCTCTCATTAAATTTAACAATCTGGAAATGTTTCTTTGGGTAACTTTCTTGTAATTCGTGTTTAATCACGGAAAATGTCAGGGAAATCATGTAAACCTAAAAGAGTTTGGAAATTCTTTCTGGTGTCAATCCAGTAATTATCTGGCAGCCATATTGCTTCCTTTCTTTATGTGACTTGGTTGCTATGGGTTAACTTGTGAACATTTTTGTAGGAGGTGTGTCCTTTGTAGACAGGTAGCATATGAAGTGTGTTGACTGAGTCCCGTGTGATCTGGTTATTGTCGTGGATTGTTTCAAGAATCTGTTGTGTCTTGGGTTTTAGTACGTTCATGGTGTGTACCATTGGTGAATTAACCTGATTTATTGTTTCCTTATTTATTTTCCTTGGGTTGTGGCTTGATATTTCTCTGGGAATTTTATATTTCCCTTACATATAAGGCCACTGGAAGTCATGAAGAAACAGTTTCATTCTCAATTTAAACACGAAGTAGTTCATGGGTGATGCGTCACTCAGTTAATTAATTCAATAAGTACTTACATAAAGATTGTAAGGTTTAATTTCAATTTCAAGAAATTTGTTATTTTATGTTTTGAAGACATTTACGGACGACCATTTTCACCTAGTGGTTTTCTTTGCAAGAATTCTGAATAATTGTTCAATAATTTCTTGAATCTTGGTTTTAATTCATTAAACTAATATTTTGGGAGTTAATATCTGTTTTATTTTAGTCAGCAAATTTGATTTGCTCTTTTCCTAACAATCCACCTGACCTCCGTGAGGTCAATTTTTCCACATTTCTGCATGACCTTTGGGATATTATTGGCAAGGTTTCTCTATTATTTTATGTCCTTCTTGTATTGTCCTTGGTCATGCAACTACTGTCGCTGTTGATACGACGTTGAATTACTATGAAGATTAATTAAACGTAACCTATGCAAATTAGGGTTATATTTGATGATTTTTGCAGTTTCTTTTTCACCAAATAATTGTCTTTTAAAAATCTGCTTTAAACAGCCCAACACACATAGTCCTACGGCGATGATGACATAGGTAAGTGCTAAGATTTCAGTGAAAATGGGAAACTATGGAAATCCTGCACTTCAAGGTTGACGACAGTGGGTTCGAACGCACCATCTCCCAAATGTACACTGATAGCTACATGGCCAGTTGTTTATTACCATGGAAAAAACAACTGCCTGAATTCTTCCATTACTAACCCTATTGTTGGAAGTAAGTGTAAGTAATATCTTAAGCGGGCTGACTGGCCCTGACAATTGAAGCGCTGGCCTTCTGAACCCAACTTGAAGAGTTCAGTACAGTGGTACTTGATGGTACTCAAATATGTAAGCCTCATGTCGGTAATTTGCTGGTACGTAAGAGAGCTATTGTAGAACAAATTTCCAGTACCTCGGCATCTCCGCAAACCAAAAATTAGTTAATGGGAAGTAAAGCCAATAACCTGATTATTATTAATGAACATCATAAAATGTATCTTAGAAGTGAAGCTTCCACGGTGTGAAGAATTATTTAATTTATTTTCCGGGTTGAACCGTGTTGTGCTTGTATGCATATCACGTACAGTTTGCCGACGTTTCGAATACATTGCAGTATTCTTTGTCAAGGCGACTGAAATACCCCTACTCGATCCGAGGTAATCAGTCTCCCAGGCAGAAATTACACTACTAGAGTGGCCTTGATCTTGGCCTTTTTATATCCTAGCCTTTCTGGCTGACGTAAGCCCTGGCTGTCTCGTGAGGCTTCTGGAAAGTGTATGTCACAGCCAGGTAGTGGGGGCTTGCCCGCGCTGTTATGTAATGGGGTTGCGGCCCGTGTGTTTATGTTGTGGTCTGTATGTCTTAAACTATGAATGATAGGCATCCAAGAATTACTGATTTTGTATCCTTCTTCTAAATTTATGTTATTCGGATGTTTCTTGATTTCGATAGCCTCGCGGATTTTCTTTTCCAGATTCCAAGGGATAGCTGCTAGGATCTTGGTCTTGTCAAATGATATTCCGTGCCTAGTTCATTTGACAAGAACGAATGTTCTCAACTCAGCTGCTCGCTATAGGAGTGAGAGAGATAACGTGACGACACAGGGCAAGGAACCGGCTGGGTGACGTAATCGCCACATGTTGCACACCCACCCACCTGGGATGATGGGGAAACTTTAAATATCTGCTAAACGACTTGAGCTACAAAAATATGAGGTACACAAGCATGAAGCTTGCATTTTATAAGCAAAGTAACCAAAATTATAAATTATTCCATCCAATAGTTTCAGTGACATCGAGGTGGAAACAAAACCACATTTTTGTTGCTTCAAGCAGCGAGCCAGCCAGCTTCAGGTATGAAAGGTCATGGCCTCGCCGAGTAAAGCCAGTAGAAATATGCAACTCGACCATGTGGGATGGTGGTACCGTCGTGTCACGATACGCGAAGAGTTCTGTCGGAGTATTGAAAATCGTACCGTACAGAAAGACTTAGAAAAATTCGGCAACTAATAATGCAAGACTTATACATTTCTGCCGTGTCGCGACTTGTAAAATTTTCAAGATGTGTTTAAGTCGATCCCTGTGTAAGACGAGACTTATAAATTTCAGCCGCGCTGTGGACTTGTACATTTTTCAAAGTGCATTTAAATAGATCTCTGTATAATACAAGACTTATAAATTTCTACCATGTTGTGGACTTGGCGATTTTTCAATGTGCTTTTAATTTGAACTCTGTTATTGTCAGATACAGCCTTTACGGACATTGAAAACACTACGTGTGTCAATTTGAACTTGGTTATTGTCGACGCATTTCCAAATGTAATGACATTCCTACGTGTGTTCTCACATTTGAACTGTGACTTTGCATAATTTAGAGAGTGTTGTGATAGTCAGAAACTTTATCATTATTAGTGTCGAATGTGGACAATTTTCACAGATTTAACAAGTATTTGAATAGTGCTGCTAGCGAACTGAATGAACCCTAAGGACATATTATGTCATTTATAGGAAGTACGGACTTCAGTTATTTAACACTGAAAACTCACTAATGACTTGTGTTTGTGATTTCTAGAGACTGTATGGACTGGATTTATACTAGATATTTCCATGGACTGTGCATTTTACATTTCATTTCAAACCTAACACAATGAGTTCTAAATGTTGTGAACTGTGTTTAGTGTTAATATCTCACATTACATGAACTGTACCTTTAAAAATTCTTGCTATTTAAGAAGTGGAAATATTTTACTGCAAATACTTCGAACTGTGACACGTGTTTCTAACATTTCAGACTGTGCTAAAAGCCATTACTATTTTTGAGTATTACTTTAAAGTGAGACAAAGGACTGCATTACAGAGTGCAAATCACGAAGTGTGATTTAAGACTCACGTAATTCTAAGTGAAATAACAGTTATTTCTGACTTGCAAATATCCAGTTAATAGACAGTGCCATGTTTTCACTCTTATGCTTCAGTGTCAATTGAACTTTCTTGTGTGTCAGCTATATCATATGACACCGGAAATCTTGACTAAGTGTTAAGCCTCATATTCACTCAATCATCTAATTCAATATGGGACATATTACGACATTGGAGGAGATACGTGGTACATCGAGGGATATAATTCATGGTACATCGACGGGTATGCAACGTGGTATGCCATTGGTGGTACTTGGTTCACCTCCTGCTGATAACATCATTGGAGTTCCAGTCGCCGACCTGTGGAGACGCATTACATCAGTTGCAGTCTACAGAACTCAGGTGATATGAGTGCACTTAGGACTTTTACTCTGGTAAAGCAAGTGAATAATTTAAAACTATTGCACTAGACAATCTTTGACTCACTGAAGAGGCACTTTTTCAATCATAATCTTTTTAAGTGCTACGTTCTACGTGCTATGTGTGAATTCCAATTCAACGATTCAAACAAACTGTAGGAATCAATTTAGACAGACTGTAGGTGTCTATTTATGAAGACAAGTGTTTATGAAATCACATTCAATTTAATAATGAATTTAGAAGGACTGTAGGGTTTTATGAAACCAGTGCTTAGTTTTTTGAAACCATATTCAATTTATGAATTTCCAGTTAATTATGAATTTAGAAAGACTACAGGATCTCATTTGAGTGATTTATGAAACCAGTATCTATTTTTTTCTGAAACCATATTCAATTTATGATACTCAAGTTATGAATGAATTTAGAGAGACTGTAGGATTTCTTATAAGTGATTCATGAAACAAGTGTTTATTTTCAACCACATTCAATTTACGAATTTCCATTCAATATTTTAAAGAGACTTTAGGCATCAATCTAGACTGACTGTATGATTCATATGAGTGTGCTTATTGAGAACAAGTGTCAATTTTGAACTTTCTAGAGACGCATGAAAACACATTCGACATATGAAATTTATGGAAGGATAAATTTATGTTCAACTTGATTTACATCAGAGAATTTCTGAATTTTAATTTTGAATTGATCATATCATAGAAAAATACATTTTAAAGATAATTTCATGAGTTAAAATTTGAGAAAAGAACAGGGTGATTTTTCATATAGGTTTTGAATAAATACATCACGAAAAATAACATCTATTATTTCGCCCTGCAAAATCCCTTCTCTGTACCGGCTCCTAAGTACTGCACACTACCTGAGACCTTTTCCATGCTCAAGGGCCCACAACATTTCCTGGTACAATGCTCACTTTGTTTCTAGGATCTAGGCTTCTCCATGTGTCGTTCACCCAATATCTCTTTAAGAGCTTTACCAAGCATATCGGCATTGTAATTATGATAGATTATGCTTCCAAGTTTATGCTTTTATTTTGTGAGCACTGTCCTCAGAAGCACCATACTTAGGAAAACTGCCAAAGCCATGATTTCTGAGGTGCTCAAACTTAATGCAAGTTGATCCTAAAAGATACTGAGTTGTAGTAAAACACTCAGAAACAATTCACTTCAACTAACATTTGCTGACAATGTGAACATTCAGTACCACATGAAGCAACTATCAAATTCTCCCAATGAGGGACAGAGAAAAGACAGTCAGCAAACAAGAAATAGGTTCATCACAATACTGATATGAACTTTGACTGTGCAATGTCAACAACAGATCTCTCCATTTTGAGCAAATGAAGCATACATTTTTTTGAAGTTAAACTGTCCTCAGGATTAATCCCATTGAATATTTTGAGGATACTAAGAAAACTGTATGCAGATTGTTCAGTATTAAAGTATAATAATTATGTATTGGTGAATCAACAGATGTGCATAACTGTAAATTTGCAAAGCTAATAGTTATCTTTATTAGTGGAAGGGTTATCTATTATTTTCTCACTAGTTATTAGGAGATCTGGTACATAAATGTCTTGTTTATTGGAATAGTATCAGAAACACCATTTTTTTTTTATATGGTACACTGGACCAAGGAATACTTGCTATAAAGAATAAGATACTACTTATTCACCATCTAGGAAATCATAATTATTGCACAGAGGTTATATCTTGTTTACAGAATTACAAGAATCTATTCTCATAGGAGTATGTATGTTTAGTCATCAGCCCGAAGGCTGGTTGGATCCTCAACAGTTCTGCCATGAGCTGTCATAGATGGCCTAGGCATCACTGAAGAGGCGTACTAGGGAAATGAGTGAGGTAGTTTCCCGTTGCTTTTCTCACCGAGCCAGAAGTTGCTATTACATATCAATCTGCCAAGCCCACTGAAATGCAAGCACCAACCGACCCTATGAGCAACAGTTTCACACCATTCATGGCAGGGACTGGCTGTGTAAGGAATGGCATTACTAGCATCGCTCATACCTCAGTCACTTTCATTTTGTCAAAGCCAAGGATAAGACAGAGACAGATCAATGAAAGTAACAAAATTGCTCTAGCCCATACCAGAAGACTTAGTGCAGTGTAAACACTAGGTCCCGCCAGCAAAGGCATAGGAGAGAGTAGATTTATTTGCTAATGCTACAATGGAGGAAGAGGCTCTGTACGAAGGCTGCAGGAAAGAGCGAAAATGCTGTGCAATATGAAGCTTGTAACAGATGGCAGAATACGGACTGTAATGGACTGTCGAAGGGAGAATGGGACATAATTAAAAGGGGACATTGCAAACTTACTTGGTTATGTGTGGAATGCAAACCTATCGTCCTGAAGAAAGTAGAATCCAAAGGGAACCACCTGGAGATTTTGACAGAGAGTTGAAAGGAAATGATGGAATTAACGCAAAGCGACGTTGTGAAGAAAATAAGTGAAGAAATAAAATCAAAAATTCCGGTGGAAGTTAAAACATGTATAACCGATCCAGTTTTTATGACGGAGACTGCCGCAATAGAGCAAGATATTGAGACACGAGTGATTAATAATCTAGATACTGAGGAGAAAGGGAAGGAGAAGCAGGGCAAGGCTCGTGGCTTGATAACAGTTGTAGAGAGGATACGAAAGGATAAAACACACAGCAGATCACCAGCTCTCTTGAATGAAATATACAAACATGATAGTAATCGGTATGTAGATGGCAAAAAAGGGGTTAGTAAAAAGCCACAAATGCAAACCCCCTATAAAATAGCTATGTCACAAGGGGCCAGTGGTGTCATAGGTGGTGAATTTTTCTCCCAACCCTCTCAGAAGCCTACTATGACAAGAGGAACAGAAAGGGAGGAGAGAGAAATGAGATCTGGGATACACCGAAGATTACAGAGTGGAACAGCATAAATATCAGATGGAAAATTCAAAGCAGCTACTAAAACAGCATGGCTATATTAGTCGTGTGAACCCTGAATCGTCTACTACTGACAGTGGAGTATTTGAAAAGTAAAGGCATAGGAAAGGGAGTAAAATGTGAAGAACTTCATACAAAGGAAGACAGTAAAGCTTTTCAACTGGAAATACCTGTTACCTATCATCGCGACTGCTGATGAAGAAATTTTTTCAGAAAGAGTAATTCTGTATATGTATGCAGATGATATGGTATTGGCTTTGAGTTCAGAACAAGAGCTACAAGCAGCTTTTAACCTAATTATGACATGGGCAGAAAAGAATGAGTTTAGTTTGAACAAAGAAAAGACAGTTTCTATGACATTTAGGAAGCGTGGAAGGTCCACAACTTTCAGCGCAAGGAACAGTCCCCTGCAAAGTGTGAACAGCTTCAAATAAATGGGCGTCACATTACAGTTTTGTGGCAAGGATTTTATGCTGCATATTAGGGAAAAGGTAAATGCTGCAATAAAGGCCATGAATGACATCCGATTCCCACACAGACTATCACTAAAGGCAGCCCTGGAATTGTTTAAACTGAAGGTAACACCCGTTATTGCTTACAGCCTTGAAATGGTATGGCCTCATTTAAAGAAGAAGCACTTAGCATTAATAGAAAAAGTTAAGGCGACTTTCTTGAAGAACATTCCGCGTGTTTCTAAACATACCCCTTCATGCCTGGTTTATGAGTTAACAAGGGAATTGTTCTACAAAGAGGATCTTCGGCTACAAATGCATCTTCCATCCATACAAGGATATGATGAATTACTGAAAGAACTAAAATTAAAAAAGAATAGCATATGGAGAGACTTTTATGCTTTGGATGCAATGGTCTATAAAGACTGGATGCGAAAAGAGTATGACATAAGACACCTAGTCACTAGGTTCGCCATACATGGCTTTCACTCTAAACTGTGTATAATGAAGCGGTTTCATCAGCCTGGTCCGAACTGTGTGTATGATCGCTGTAAAAACCCTTGTGATCGATATCATGCTTGGTACTGTAGGTTTCGGCGAGAATGATGGAAGGAATTTTGTTCAGACGAGCATTAGTTTGTGTAATTTAATATTATACCATTGTAACACGGTATTATTGCTTTACACAATTGGCCATTGAGTGCAATAAATGTTTTATTAATTTGCATGGTATATGCTGTAATAGGGAATCAAGTCCTAATTAGCACTGTCCTTGGGACATTGAAGAATAGGTGTGGTGAATTCCAGAGCGCTTTAACAAATCTCGACAATGGCTCACAGAACAACTGCATTTCACAACGTGTTATTCCAAGGCTTGAAATCTAGAGGACAAGAAACATCTTAAAACTACAGGAATTTGAATATCTCACTTCACAAGTGAACACAATCATCAAAGCAGAAGTTTATTCCGATTAGGGCACCTGCAATTACAACACAGACTACATTGTCCTTTCCAAAATAACTGATCATCACCTGTCCTACTGGAACATTTGTGGAGACTTAATACTTGCTAATCCCACTTTCCACACTCCTCAAACTCACCAATTACCAGGAACTCAAGTTTTCATGCATCATTTATTAATGGTGCAGAAAAATTATGAAAACTACCAAGTTCTCCAAAACAAAAAATTGGGATGAACTGACATTTATCTACAAACAAGAAAGGAAGATGACAAAAGTACACCTCATTAATCTCTATTCCTATATAACCTACAAAACAAAATTCAACTATTTTGGAACATATAAGAGGAGGACAATATATATATATATATATATATATATATACAGAAATATATAAATGTGAAACCCTTATAGGAAGAAAACCATAATTAAATACACATCACCTTATCATAAAGCAGTGAAGTTCAACAAAAAAGAACACGTTATTTTAAAAGTTTCAGTCGACAGTGATAATGGCATAACTGTCAACAACAACCTTCTTGTAGGGCTATCTATTCCAAAACTTCTCTTCTCTATAATCATCCGATTGTGGGTCAAGCACATTGCATTAAAGCAGATATAGGTGAAATTCCACCATGACATTTACAATTTGCAGTGTTTACTCTGGCATGATAGGCCAAAATAGCCAATCAAAACATATGGTTCCCCAACCGTAAACTACAGAATAACATTCCTCGCAATAAGATGCACAAAGATATTCAATGAAGAAAAAGGTACGGGCTTTCCTTCTGCAGCAAACATCATAAATTCAAGACTTTATGTGTAGACAACTGTGTTTCCTATATGGGTGAATCACAGGAAGCAATCAAAATTTGGGAAGAATTACAAAACTTACTCAATCTTAGAGGCTTCAATTTATGGAAGTGGAACTCTACTGGCCCTGTCTAACTGAATTAAATTTCAACTCATCACAGACAGATGTAAGCAAATTAACTTATATATGATGATAATTATGTGTTAAAAATATTATGAATAATCTGAGCACCATTTCACAATCAATTTAATGTCATATGTAACGTGAGGAAAGAACACGTACCTTATACAACCGCTTTGTCTAAAACATTGTTCAATCAAGAAATGTAACTATCTTCAATTCCTTAGGACTTGTAGTTCCAACTGACACCCTATGGGACCCTGTGATAAAAGTGTATATGTTAGATCAGTTAGCAATGAAGCTTGAGTGTTGACAATGCTGCAGTGTGTAAAATGCAAGTAGTAGTGGTTAAAAGCTCTCCCTTCAATGTCACAGATTTGCAGAGCTGTACTCAACAAGACATTAAAGTTTCCAAATACAAATTGTCGTGTTATAATTAAAGGACATTGTTATGTTCCTTAAACTTTGTTTTCATTTCATTTAAATTTGTCAAATTATTGTTAACTGAAACTCTTAATTAGTGATTGGATTTAAATTTTAATACAACTTTGGTCAGTCATTTTCTCATTGGGTACTTTATGGCACATCACTGGGTATAAACATTGCAACTGATTGAATCTGCATGGCATTCTGTTTTAAACCCTGCGATTTGAGCTGTGAATCTCTCACCAACAAGATGCCTGTTGATTTAGCTCCATCTAAGATCACCTATATTGGATCCGAGTGTATCTTTGAACCAACATAGTATGACTAACCAGCGCTCCTTGACCGTTTTTTTAACTTAAAACCTAGTCACCGGTGGTAGTTATGGCGTTATTGACCTGTTAACTTAATCTTCCAATGTGACTATTATGTTCTTCTGCGCAAGCCTGTTGCCAAGGCATTATTGGAATTTTTAACAGTAAGTCATGTGAAGGATTTTCCTTATACATCATCTTCATCTCGTTTGGTTGGTCAAATTCTGCATAAACCGTTTATTCCTCTGCAGGTCTTCAAGTTCACTGCTATGAAGAAGCTTCATTAATTGTACTAAACAAAATGTCAGATCAGTGCACAATATTATTGCTGTAATTCATTTCAAAGTCCCATTCACCTTGAAAAATTGTAATAGGGTTGTGACAATGTACATTGAACACTTTCAGGTTATCTCCGTGAATTACTGATCGGTACTTCTTGCCAGTGAAGAACTTGAACGAAATATGAAAATTAGGCAAGCAAACAGCCAATCTCATAAAAAGTAATTTTCCATAGTACTATCAATCATATACATCGAAATGAAAGGTCAACCTTTGATATCTGTTGGCCACATTCTAACCATTTTCATTACACGACAATCAATTATCAAATTATGTACATTACCTCAAATGAACAATCCTCTGTTGGCCCTGGCACTGTTAACTCTGATTTGGCTTCTTTTTTCATAGTTACAATTTGTGTTACATGTTCAATACTTTCCTGTGAAAAACAAGATATATTAGGTAAGCACGTAACACATTCCTACAAATACAGTCACCAACAAAAGAGCATGGTAATCCATTACATGCCAGTTTTACAGTTATTTTCAAAATTTTGTTAATTCTAACCATTCTAACAGGAGACAATTCTTAAAACCAAAGGCTGTATTGAGATTGGTGTTACTATCCTTGCTCACATCTAATGCCACGGAAAGGACAAGAATGTTATCAATATATACATACATACATACATACATACATACATACATACATACATACATTATCATTATAGACTGTTATGCCTTTCAGCGTTCAGTCTGCAAGCCTCTGTGAATTTACTAAACGTCGCCACAATCCTCGATTTGCAACTAGTGTTGTGGCTTCATTTAGTTCTATACCTCTTATCTTTAAATTGTTAGAAACCGAGTCTAACCATCGTCGTCTTGGTCTACCTCTACTTCTCTTACCCTCCATAGCAGAGTCCATTATTCTCCTAGGTAACCTATCCTCCTCCATTCGCCTCACATGACCCCACCACCAAAGCCGGTTTATGCGTACAGCTTCATCCATCGAGTTCATTCATAAATTAGCCTTTATCTCCTCATTCCAAGTACCCTCCTGCCATTGCTCCCACCTGTTTGTACCAGCAATCATTCTTACTACTTTCATGTCTGTTACTTCAAACTTATGAATAAGATAACCTGAGTCCACCCAGCTTTCGCTCCCGTAAAGCAAAGTTGGTCTGAAAACAGACCGATGTAAAGATAGTTTTGTCTGGGAGCTGACTTCCTTCTTACAGAATACTGTCGATTGCAGCTGCAAGCTCACTGCATTAGCTTTACGACACCTTGATTCAATCTCACTTACTATATTACCATCCTGGGAGAACATACAACCTAAATACTTGAAATTATCGACCTGTTCTAGCTTTGTATCACCAATCTGACATTCAATTCTGTTGAATTTCTTATCTACTGACATCAATTTAGTCTTCGAGAGGCTAATTTTCATACCATACTCATTGCACCTATTTTCAAGTTCCTAGATATTAGACTGTAGGCTTTCGGCACAATCTGCCATTAAGACCAAGTCGTCAGCACAGGCCAGACTGCTTACTACATTTCCACCTAATTGAATCCCTCCCTGCCATTTTATACCTTTCAGCAGATGATCCATGTAAACTACAAACAGCAAAGGTGAAAGATTACAGCCTTGTCTAACCCCTGTAAGTACCCTGAACCAAGAACTCATTCTACCATCAATACTCACTGAAGCCCAATTGTCAACATAAATGCCTTTGATTGCTTTTCATAATCTGCCTTTAATTCCATAGTCCCCCAGTGTGGCGAACAACTTTTCCCTCGGTACCCTGTCATATGCTTTCTCTAGATCTACGAAACATAAACACAACTGCCTATTCCTCTCGTAGCATTTTTCAATTACCTGGCGCATACTGAAAATCTGATCCTGACAGCCTCTCTGTGGTCTGAAACCACACTGGTTTTCATCCAACTTCCTTTCAACGACTGATTGCACCCTCCCTTCCAAGATGACAGTGAATACTTTGCCTGGTATACTAATCAGTGAGATACCTCGATAGTTGTTGCAATCCTTCCTGTTCCCTTGCTTATAGATAGGGGCAATTACAGCTTTTGCCCAATCTGAAGGTACCTTACCAACACTCCACGCTAATTTGACTACTCTATGAAGCCATTTCATCCCTGCCTTCCCACTATACTTCACCATTTCAGGTCTAATTTCATCTATTCCTGCTGCCTTATGACAATGGAGTTTATTTACCATCCTTTCCACTTCCTCAAGCAAAATTTCACCAATATCATTTGCCTCCTCCCCATGAGCTTGGCTGTTCACAATACCACCAGGATGATTTCCTTTTACATTGAGAAGATGTTCAAAATATTCCCTCCACCTCTCCAGTGATTCCCTGAGATCTATTATGAGTTCACCTGAATTACTCAAACCACTGTGCATTTCCTTCTTCCCTCCCTTCCTAAGATTCTTTATTACTGTCCAGAAAGGTTTCCCTGCTGCTTGACCTAGCCTTTCCAGGTTGTTACCAAAGTCTTCCCATGACTTCTTTTTGGATTCAACAACTATTTGTTTCGCTCTGTTTCCTTTATCTACATACAAATCCCTGTCTGCCTCGGCCCTTGTTTGGAGCCATTTCTGATAAGCCTTCTTTTTACGTTTACAAGCTGCTCTCACTTCATCATTCCACCAAGATGTTCGCCTTTTCCCATCTTTACACACAGTTGTTCCTAGGCATACCCTTGCTGTTTCTACTACAGCATCCCTGTATGCCACCCATTCTCTTTCTATATCCTGAACCTGTTTACTGTCCACTGTTCGAAACTTCTCACCAATCATATCCATGTACTTCCGTCTAATTTCCTCGTCCTGGAGATTTTCTACACTTATTCGTTTGCAGACAGATTTCACTTTCTCTACCTTAGGCCTAGAGATACTTAGTTCACTACAGATCAGATAGTGGTCTGTATCATTGAAAAATCCCCGGAAAACTTGTACATTCCTAACAGATTTCCTGAATTCGAAGTCCGCTAAGATATAGTCTATTATGGATCTGGTGAACAGCCTTATGCTTGAAGAATGTATTCGTAACAGCTAAACCCATACTAGCACAGAAGTCCAGCAAACGTTTCCCATTCCCATTAGCTTCCATATCTTCCCCACATTTACCAATCACCCTTTCGTATCCTTCAGTTCTATTCCCAACTCTCGCATTGAAATCGCCCATTAGCACTATTCTATCCTTGCTGTTGACCCTGACCACGATGTCACTCAATGCTTCATAAAACTTGTCAACTTCATCCTCATCTGCACCCTCACATGGTGAATATACGGACACAATTCTAGTCCTAATTACTCCAACTGACAAATCTACCCACATCATTCGCTCATTTATGTGCCTAACAGAAACTATGTTCTGTGCAATGGTATTCCCGATAAAGAGGCCTACCCCAGACTCTGCCCTTCCCTTTCCAACACCCGTCAAGTACACTTTATAATCTCCTATCTCTTCCTCGTTATCTCCCCTTACCCAAATATCACTTACTCCTAGCACATCCAGATGCATCCTCTTTGCTGGCTCAGTCAGTTCTACTTTCTTTCTTCCATAATCCCCATTAATATTGATAGCTCCCCATCGAATTCCATTTCGTTCGCCAATTTGTTTCCAAGGAGTCCCTTGCCTGTCAAATGGGAGTGGGACTCTGCTACCCTACTTGCACATAGTCCAAGTGAGGATCTCTCCTCTAACGGGTTATGGACCACCGGTGGATTGTATAGTCCCAGCCGCCTGAGCACAAGGAGGGCCAGGACTCAGAAAATGTCCGAGATGCCCTCTCCCATTCCATAGCAACTGGTATCCCGACTCTCAGGACCACTTACTAGGCCACTCAGCCGTTGCCCATAGTTCATGAACTAGGACGTGACTACAGTAATCCACAAACATGAACCATTATCATATAAACTGAGAAAAGTTTCCTAGGCATACAAGAAGGTATATTGCATCCTACCAGAGATGGAATTGGAGCCATCTTGCACAGAATTTTGGAAGTAAGCAGCCAGAGACATAAACACTAAAAAATATGAACAGTTTTTATATGTCCAATCATATAAAAATAATGTTAGAGGTTGTTTGAACTCAAAAAATGAAAAAGAACATGAAAGAAGCAGGCTTTTCAGTCATATTTCAGGGAAAGGTGCGATGTGGGCCACACTCAAACCAACTACAAATGAAATGTTTTACAACTAGAAGGATGTAACGTAGTGTTCTGAGAGAACACCATCAGTGCAGAGCCAGCAATGTTGGCAAGTACATCTGCTGTTTCAGAGTATCTTTCATAATCTACTAGGATGTGATGAAAGGAAGACGCAATGGACAATTGGAGAACTTTGATTTCTTATCATATGAAAGTCTTTAAAAGGTACGGTATAGGTCTTTGGACATTCAATGCATCATTTAGAATAACTCTGCACATTTATGAAGAAAGAAGTTGTTTCTGATATTGGCACACTTTTCTCTAACAAAATTTTGATATTTTTTACAAGAGGTGGTGGCAGAATGATGTGCAGGAATTCAGTATAACTAGAAACATGTGCTGGGATAATTCAGCTTCTTCAAATACCTTTAGACTGAACCCAAGTCACACTTGCCAACATGAAATTAGCATGTTATCACTTTAACCCCTGAGCTATCAGATGAAGGGGCACTGAACTGAAAGCCACACACTCAGGAGATCGCAATGGACTGTGTTTTGACTGCATCTCCACCTTCAATATAGTGTTTGCTTTAGACATGCTATACTGTGACAGTATTTTACTATGTGCTCACCCAACATTAGTAACATTGTATAGAAGTTTAAATAATGAAAATCTGACCTGGAACATCTTGCGAAGGAAAAATATGTTCACTATGACAGCCAGGGACCTACTGGCAATAACCTAATTAAATCTAGCACCGACCATTGTCCATCAGTTGAGCAGCTAGTAGCATTGCAATTGGCTGATATCAAAGGAAGTGATGTCAATCCTACAAATATACAATTAGCAAACCATGCAGAATAAAGACAACAACACAACCTTCTGAAAGACATATCAATAAGCTACAACAGTAAAGAAAAATCAATAGACAATCACTCAATGGGTACTTAGCACATGAAAGGCACTGAAGCCTTCATCCTGAGACACTGCCAATCATAACTTTGTCACTAGCTGGACCTGACAAAGGCTTCTTCACTCTCAAACAAAAACCATTCATTCAGATTTTTACCACTATCAAACATAAAATGCACTGCTGTGAAAATGAAAACCTACAACCTGTTTTCCAGTCAGAGACCAGCTCAGGGATGGAATGAATGAAGACCCCATCTTGTGGCAAGGATAGGAATTATGCCCACTGCTAAAGCTTGTCGCACTCCTCTGGGGCAATGATTAATGACCGACAGATTAAATGATATTGAAGAGTGTTGCTGGAATGAAAGATGACAGGAAACACCAGAGTACCCGGAGATAAACCTGTCTGCCTCTGTTTTGTCTAGCACAAATTTCACATGGAGTGACCGGGATTTGAACCACGGAACTCAGCAGTGAGAGGCCGATGCACTGCCGCCTGAGACACAGAGGCATAGAACACACTGCTGTCTCCCTAGTAAATGCTAGAGGCCAAATTAGCCACTTTGTGGCCCTAACCTGGTGGCTTATGCCAACAGAACCCTTTTGCTTACCCATGAACAATGATTTTGTCACTAGCCAGACCCAAATATGTACATCAATACTACTGTTTTTAGTTCCTAAGTGTTGGCAGCCTTTTGTAGCGCACTGTCAAATATTTCCAGATAAAGAAACGTAACAGAGACATATCACGCCTAAATGCTCATGCTGCAAGTGGTGAATGCTGATGTTAATATTGGATAAGCACATAGTAAATTTTGCCACTGCCAAATTTATTCAGTTACAAAGGGTTAAATTCTGATCCTTATAAACTTATCTGGAATGAGATTTACAAGTGAAGCGTTTCCTGTTGTTTCAAGCCAGGCAGGTTCCTCTTTGATATTTGTTTCCATGTCCATTTCACACTGCAGTGAAGTTGTCAGAAGGTACTCAGATTGTTGATTACTTCCAATGACTGAAAAGAAAGGCCAGTAAAATATATTATAATTTTGCTGTCATTATTATCCAGGTTATTTGTCAACAGACTAAGCAACAAGCCTGTAATATTACATGATTGTCAATATCATGATCATAGCAAAAAAACTCAAATTTTACATGACCGTTGATATCGTGATCACACCTATAGAGCCACAAGTTCTCTATGACTGATACTATGATCATAGCCAAGGACCTCCAGTATTAAACGATTGTCAATACAGTGATCACTTCCATAGGATATCTAATTTAATATGACTGTCGATATTGTGATCATAGCCAAGGGCCCCCTGTTTTACAGGACAGCTAATATCACAATCATACAGTTTTACATAGAAATGAAACCACAGCAAGATGGGTTTTCAATTTAAAAGCTCAAGGTAATTAACTGAAACTAACTGAACAATTCCCAGTGCCTTGAGATTTGTTCTATCAAACTTTTCCTTCTTAGGATCAAATTCTCACAAACATTCTCCTCTTATCAAGCTGATTAACTATCCCTTTATCTGAGATATGTTCTATCCATCTGATCTTCAACAACTTCCAATAACACCACATTTCAAAGGCTTCAACTCTATTTTTTCTCACCACCATTTATTATCCATATTTCCCACTAATACAGTGCCATACTCCACACTAAATGTTTCTCAATCTGCTGAATCTAAGGAATGTAATGGAGAAAAGACTGGAGTTTAGGCAGGATTTAGTGATGATATTTATGAATATTGAGAAGGAATATGACTGTACCACAGCAACTTGTCTTGGATGCATTGATAAAAAATGTAGGCAAGCAGAGCAGAAAAAACTTATCAAAGCCATATATGAAAAGTGAGCAAGTAGTATGAAAACTAAGATAGGATAAACAAACTGGTTCAATGTAGAAACAGAACTTCAACAAGGATGTGTATTATCCCCTCTACTCTTCATTACAGTCATGGATGAAATCCACAAGAGTATACAACATAAAATGGGAAGCATAGAGACAAAAGCCTTACTCTTTGCATATGACATTGTAATATGGGGAGATGATGAAACAGAAGTACAAGAATAAGTTACAGTATTGAATCAGGACATAGAGGAATATGGAATAAAATAAGTGAAGAGAAGCGTACAATAGCAGTGGTGATGAGAGGTAATAGAGAAGAAAGACAGAATATTTAACCCGCCATCGGTATCGTTGTTAGGTAGCCCCTAACAAAAATATTCCTTATTAAGAAAAGTCTTTTGGTTTAAGACTCAAACTTTTCAAACTCCAGGTATTCTCAAATGAGTTTATGAGTCACATGTTTTCCTTCGTTACGCGATGATTCACACCCACGTGTCACGTGGAGGAGTGGGGGAAGTTCGTTCTGTCTGGAGTGTTAGTCCGCGCCTCGCTACGATACCGGTCGCGTCACATGCAGTGTTAGGCTCATTCTAGCTTCGATACCTTTGGCGTCACAGTTTTTGCGCATTCCGTGCTGGTGTAATGTTTTAGTAAACAGTATCACAGTGAAATTATAATGGATAATAGGCCTAGCGAATCTCTTATTTTGAGCTGGATTGAAGAATCTTGCCCTGGAAATCGTAAACCCACATCTGTTGAGACGTGCTTTAGTCGATGTTCTGTCAGTTGGTCTCAGAAATTCTATCAAAAATATCTTTAGACAAGAACTTCCCGTCAGAAATGCGACAACAGCAGCCCCAGGTAAGTATTGCTAACATTTCTCACTTCTCCATTTTTACAAGTATCTAATTGAACACTTTGTAAAACTTGTTTATAATCATTACCCAAAAAAAATAGCTATGGTGTTTACTGTATATATTTTCAGACGTTCCGGGCGGAAACCAAGATAAGCCTACTCCCAGTTCAAAAAAAACCGATATACGTCAGCTCGCTGTGATGCGTGCAAACTCTCAATGTGCAAAGAGCACACTGGACTAACAAAAGTAGTATGCAGTGAATGTTTTTTGCAAGAATTTGAAAGAAATGAGTGAACAGGACAATGATACAAAATAATAAGGTTTACAAATCATGTTAACATTTGTTTCGTACTGTAATATGTATTTGTAATGCCAAGGATTTTTGTTACTTTTCATAATATTTAGTAATAGTTATTAAATTTATATAAATATTTAACATGAAACCAGTCTGTTAAAACAAAATTATAATTACCTTCTAAAAGAACGAAAACAGTGTACGAGTCGAAATTGTAGTAGCAAATATTTAGGTAATAAACAATTGTGGTTATATACAAATATGTAAGTATATATACTAAATAACCAAATATTAGTATAATTTATTCAAACTGCCGAGAAGAGCTCTTATAAGAATTAAAATCATATACCAAGCCGATGTTAGGGAGCCCCTATACACGCTACCTCTCGCGTAAGTGCGGACAACGATACCGATGGCGGGTTAAGTAAATGGAAAACGATCTGAAGTTATGGAAGGATTCAAGTATTTGTGGGGTATACTTGTAGAAGATGAGAAAATAATATATAATAATAGTTATATGCTTTACAGCCCACTATCTACTTTTTTTTTTACAGATTTTGGAGACACCAAGGTGCCAGAATTTAGTCCTGCAGGAATTCTTATGTGCCAGTAAGTCTACCTACATGAGGTTGATGTATATTTGCACCTTCAAAAACCTATAGACTTAGCCATGTTCAAACCTGCCAAGTTGGGGTCAGAAGGCAAGCGCCTCACTATCTGAGCCACTCAGCCTGGTGATGATGGGAATACAAACACAAAATTGCAAAGAGAACTGAACAAGTTTTACCAATGTGTGAGATTTATAGTGTGGAACTGGAACGTAGTAAAGAAATGCAAGAAAATTCTGTACCCAATGTGTTACACTCCAATTTTGATATATGCGACAGCACATGGACGGCAACAAAATAAGATGAAAGCAGAATCCAAGCAGCCAAAATGAAATCCTGTAGAGGAATAATTGGAAAGACATGAAAGGATAAAAACAGAAACATAGATATTAGGGAGAGAATTGGAATTCCTAAACTGCAGGACAAGGTAGAGACCAGTAACCAGAAATGGTATTGACACATGATGAGAATGGAAAAGGATAGAGCTCCAATGAGAGTATTCAGAGAGAAAGTAATAGGAGAAAGACAACAGGAAACGCCCAGGCAGAGGTGGATGGATACCATGAAGGAGAGTACAGGGAAGAGGAGTAAAAGCAGAAGAAATATTGGAGGAAGGAAGGGAGTGGTGGAGAGATAGAAAACTGAGAAGGTCCTTGATTCACAACTCAACCAAAAAGACAGGAAACAGAAAATGAAGATGAATGTTTTCAATGGAAGACAAATATGTATATAACACTGCCATCAACTCATTTCATTGAACAAATGCTACCAATGTATCTTTATTTGTCTGACCATGTCATGTCTAATGACAGAACCGAGGGGTACTTACCAAATTGTCCCTTGCAGGGAGTACCATGTCAGACAATTGGTTTAAATGTTTAGCAGTTTTTATTGCTCCCTGGTGGTACGAAACTTGTCTGTGTTGAATACTTCGAGTGGTGCCTCACCTAATTCATTTCATTTAATAGCAGTGTTTGTTAGTCCATATTTTACTGTAAAACTATACAAACTATAATTTCTCACACATGTAATATGGGCTTCGTTCCTGTGGCCAATTGCATTGATTCTTACTTATTGCCTGGGAACAGTTTTCTGTGTAAACATATACCTATTCAGGAAACTGTGATCAAATGTATGAAGGCCATCCAGAAAGTGGTACCTGTTTGCGCAATAAGGACACAGGAGTAAATATTAACCAATATACACATTTTTATGGGAAAGAGCATACTTTACACTACTTCTCCACTTAATCTCCAAGCAAATTTAGGCATTTGTCATAACGTGGGATGAGGTTTTTATTCCAGCGTCATAGTCCTCCGCCGCCAGTGTATTGAAATACATAGTCACGGCTCGTTTAAGTTCTTCATCGCTGACAAATCTTTTTCCCGCCAGAAAGTCTTTAAGCTTCGTAAAGAGATGAAAATCCGAAGGGGCCAAGTCCGGGCTACATGGCGGATGGTCGAAGGTTTCCCACTTGAATTGCTGCAAAAGTTGTTGTGTTATCGCAGCTGCATGAGGCCTGGCATTGTCATGAAGGAGAATGACGCCAGTAGACAAAAGACCTCGCCATCGATTTTGTATTGCCCGCCGTTATTTCTTTAATGTTTCACAATACGCATTAGCATTAATTGTGTCGCCACGGGCCATAAAATCAATGAGCAGTACACCTCGGCGATCCCTGAAAACGGTTGCTATGAGTTTCCTGGTGGACAGAGCTGTCTTGATTCTTTTTGGTTCGGTTGGTAAATGAGCATGATGCCACTCCATTGACTGTCATTTACTTTCAGGTGATGCATAACAAACCCATGTTTCGTCCCCAGTAATGATGCGAGTCAGGAAAGAGTCTCCTTCATCGGAATAACGTCCCAGAAACGTCGGTGCTGCAGCCATACACTTGGTTTTGTGCTCCTCTGTAAGCATGCGAGGGACCCACCTTGCTCAGATTTTTTATTAATGCAGATGGTCTTTGACAATTTCATGAACAATTGTTCGAGACACAGTAGGAAAATGTTCACAGAGTTCATCAATTGTGACGCGCCGATCGTTCCTCATGCATTCATCTACTGTGCTCAGCATTTGGTCTGTAATGACAGATGGTCTCTCTGAACGCTCCTCGTCGTGTGTATTCCCCCTCCCCAGGTTGAAGTTGCGATACCAGCACCGAACAGACGACACGTCCATCACATTGTCTCCATACACCTCCGTTAATTGGCGATGAATATCACAAGGTCGGACGTTTCGTGCATTAAGAAATTTAATCACGGCCCTCACTTCATAACTGGCGGGGTTCTTAATTTGTTTAAACATTTTAAACGATCACAGACACAACACAGGCAATGCTAGCGTCACGCAACCTCGCACAGAGCAGGCAGACAAGCCACTGACGCTGTCTGACCTTGCCCAGCGGCTACCAGAGTCGTCAGCGCTTCATGCGGCGCTCACGGGTACTACTTTCCGGATGGCCCTCGTATTTTGTATATTTCAACATCGGGGACACTTCCTAAGGGCCAGTTGTACGAACAAGGAATAAAGCTGGGATAACTCTTATTCCGGCGTTAGCGCCAGAAACCAGTTGTACGACGACTGGATAAGTTGTATTCCGAGTATAACCTCGGAATACGTTATACGGGCGTGAGACGGAGGGATAGTGCGTTATTCCGAGAATAAACATGGCGGATATGGTAATAGAGTCTGATAGTGAAGATGAAATCCTTCGTGATTTATTTTTAAGAACAAGGAAGAAGCGGAATGTGCGACCTCGTCCAGATTTATTTAATAAATTTGACGATAATGAGTTTTTCATCAGATTTCGCTTGACGAAAGAGACTGTTTTGCGTCTTCTTGATATGATCAACGATCGCTTGGAGCATATGACTGACAGGTAGGTTAGCCTAATATTATTTTTAATTGATTTAAATTAATCTGCTGTGTCTAAATTTTAGTGTAGCAACCCTTATCATCAAATATAGAGCTAGGTTTATTACCGTTGTTGGAAGTAGGCCTATTTTAAGTTTAATTTAAGTTACTTTCTGGAATTGTATGTCACTAGGAATTTGTTACACATGTGCTCATATAGAAAACTAGTCGTGCTTCCCTACAGTAGTTCCACAGGATTTCTTGATTTGTGAGCCTAAAATTGTTCTATAGTTTTTAATGTTGTATGGAACAGGAAAACATTTGTGAGGATTTAAGAGGTTTTCGTAATGTTTAGTAAACTGTTAAAATTCGCACCGTGTATTTGTGTGTTCTCCTGCTATGTTTGAGTTTACTTATAGTTTTCCTATATTTTTATTACCGCATTTTGGAATGTACGGTAATGCCTTAAATTCTACTGAAGTTTAACAAAAGTGGGGTTAAAATAGAATGCGGTTAGGCCAGTTCTACGAAAATTTATGAACATTACAGAGTATAAAAAGTTGTTTCTAATTAATGTTCCATAGTAGGCCTATCGCATTAGCATCTCTTGAAGAAAAACAAAATAACTGTAGCCTATATGAAATTGCTGGGATTTGAAAAATCAATTCTTAATATCACAGTACAAACAATGTAGTACCGTACAATACCCGGTATATTGTTTAAAAAGGAATTTGCTTCCACATGATTACTTCATTCAAAAAATGTAATTATTAATCACTATAGGCCTATATGAAAGAAAGAACACTGCAGATAGAAGGCATCAGGCTATAGTTCTATTTCATTGTTCTACTCTTGAAAAGATTTCGAAAAAATTTCATGTCTATATGTTAGTACCTAGCCTACTGTACATAATGGAACATCTAAATATTCTTCGTAACTCAGCTTAGAAAAGTGATCATTATGCTGGCGTGACCTAATGTTTAGTGTGAAGTATATCTGTGGGTATGGGCTAGATCAAATTTGTTACTATTATTGGCCTGCCTCGTCCTTAGATTTGACCATATTAAAGTGGCTGAGATATGAGCGATGCTAGTAATGCCATTCCTTGTGCAGCCAGTCCCTGTTATGAATGGTGGGAAAATGTCTCTCATAGGGTCAGTTGGTGCATGCATTTCAGTGGGCTTGGCTAACTGGTATGTAATATCAACTTCTGGCTCAGTTAGGTTAGAACAACAGTTGAATAGCTACACTAATAATGGACAAAGTGTCATAGTTTTAAAAGTAAAAAAAGAAGAATAAAGGAATAATAATAATAATAGCTTCTCCTTTTCAGGAATCATTCCATCTCCCCTATGAACCAGCTGCTGTTAACACTGAGATATTTTGCTTGCGGAGATTTTGTTATATGTGCAGCAGACTTCTGCAGCATTGACAAAGGAACTGCAAGCAGAATCATCCACAAAGTTGCAGAGTCAATTGCTCGTCAAGCTCCAAGATTCATCAAATTTCCAGACACACGGATGGAAATTGCTTGCGTACAACAAGACTTTTTTAAAATAGCTGCTTTTCCTCGAGTGACAGGAGCAATAGATTGCACACACATAAAAATCAGATCTCCAGGAGGAGAAAATGCAGAGGAATATAGGGGAAGGAAAGGTTTCTTCTCCTATAATGTGCAGACTGTGAGCAGTGCAGACTTAAAAATTATTGACATAGTTGTAAGGTGGCCAGGTGCTGTACATGATCAAACAATTTTTAATAATTCTGCACTCAGAGCTCGATTTGAACGTGGTCTAATGGGGAATCATGTCCTTCTAGGTGATTCAGGGTATGCCGCAACACCCTACCTTTTAACTCCCATTACACATCCAAGGACACCTGCAGAAAATCTGTACAATGAGTCACAGATAAGAACAAGGAATGTAGTTGAGAGGACATATGGGGTGTGGAAGAGGCGTTTTCCAGTACTGGTAAATGGAATTAGATTGAAGACTGAAAGGGTGGAAGCAGTAATTGTGGCAATGAACGAGGACCCCCAGCTTCAGGAGGCTATCAATGCTGAGAGAGGAGCAGTGGGATATGGTGCTGTTAGGGATAACTTTGTGGATTACTTTGGATCTAGGCTTTAGGTTTTCAATCAGAACTGTATGAAACAACTTTTCTTCATATTTAAATCTTTTATTTTGTCAGATTTTTAAGGGTCTCCTCCTTAATTTTTACATCTAGTTCTAAGCTCCTTTTCTTTATAAGAAAGAGAGCTGCTTCTCTTTCATCTCTTTTCTGCACTTCTCGCAATTGTTCCTCCAGTAGCCTCTTCTGCAGCTGAGCTACTTCAGTCTTCGCTATGACCCATGGTTCAATTTTCTTCCCCGTTGCAGACAGTGGTAAGCTCTTCTTTCTAAATATTGGCTTACGCCGACTAAGTAGAGGACGTTCCACCTCCGCCTCTCTTGTGTTGGTACCCGAAGTACCTGCAACTATAAAAGCAATCTTATATTTTCATACTAATTGTTAGTATGGAAAAGGATTTTTTTTTGTCATAATAGGTACATACCATCATGATTTTCCATCTGCAACGGCAGAGTAGGACTACTTGATTGGTCTGTTGAATAAGAGAAATGAAGCCTATTATAATATTGTATCACTTATTATTTTCACTTACCGTACATGCCAGCAGAATGTAATTGCAGTGGGACACAAATTGACAAGATTATCTACAGTTAATGATTTAATTAATATTTGTAGCTGGGCTGTTTGCATAATCTATCACTAAGAAAGGTATTTTTTTAAATGTAAGGTATATAGTTTGTTTAGTGTGAGACAGTTCACTGAATGCACACACGCTCAAAACATGAACAAGTGCACGGTATTGAGCCTTGTGGTGATTTCTCTACCTGGCACAATAGCAAAGTCAACAGTAACGTAGAAGACAAAATACTGTGTAGTCGACATACTTTGTCCTTGTGGCAGCCTCCGCATGGGGAAGTTGTAATGTTGGTTGTGGGTACTCACAAAGTTTGTATTTAAAGGGGAGAGAAATTTAATTTTGATCATAATTAAATTAAGAGTCCGCCTCTGTGTTGTAGTGGTTAGTGTGATTAGCTGCCATCTCCAGAAGCCCGGGTTCGATTCCCGGCTTTGCCATTATATTTGAAAACTGGTATGAGGATTCAGCCTCAGGAAGTCACCTAAGTAGAAGGTGGTTCGATTGCCTCCTCAGTCATCATCGAAGTGGTCTTCCGTGGTCTCCCCACTTCTCTTTCAGGCTATTGCCGGGATGGTACCTAACTAACGGCCACTTCCTTTCCTCTTCCTTCCTTGTCTACCCCTTCCAATCTTTCCATTCCCCCACAAGGCCCCTGTTCAGCATCACGGGTTAGGTACAGGACCTCATCCCCAGTTGTAACCTCAACACAAAATCTCACGCTCCAGGACAGTGCCCCAGAGGCGGCATCCCTCACTGATAGTCTGAGGGGTGGAACCAACCCTGGAAGTTAAACGGATAATGATGAAATAATTAAATTAAAGCCCACTTTCATGAACAGTTGCTAAAAGAAGGCTAACTACCATGAGTTGTTTAACACAGTGTTACGATTCTTGCGTTTCCTCAATCTTTCCCCAGAAAATGTCAGCTAGCATGATGTTAACTTTCGCGAGAGTTACAAACAATGCAAATCTTTAATACAGCTGTAGAACATGGTGCATGAAGTCAACATAAAGACGTTGACCAACATTTGATTCACAGTCCCAAGCTAAGAACGAGAAATTGCCTCTTCCAGACCTTTATAATCCTCCTCACAGAGTTCTGTGTATGTGTTGTGTTGTTGTTTATAACGGTTTCGAGGTCTCATTTTAGGATGTAAGTAGCACAGAGTTAAACACTTTTTATTAAAGGGCATCCATGATCTCATAACAAGACCACTTCATTAATTGTCCCCACTTCAAACCGTGCTCCGACATGGGAGTTAAATATTGTACGATCATGTTCAGAACCTGGCCATCTAGCAAATACATCCCTGATTTGAAGGTTAGGATCACTAATCACTTGAACATTAATAAAAAAAGTATCCCTTCTGAATGCAGTATATTGCAGCTGTATTGTCTCCAAATGATTGGATTCTTATGTTTGTATGGTCTATTTTGAGTATGTCACAGTTTGTCTGTTAGTAGAATTTTTTGATTAATAGTTAAATGTCTGTATTGTTGGTAGTTTGAGAGAGAGAGTGTGTGTGTGTGTTAGTCATGATTCTCACCTTTGAGAACATCAGGGATCGGTACCGAGTCGATCGAGTAGCTGCCAGCATTTAAAGCAGGATGCTTTGGAGTCCTCAGCATTCCTGGTGAATATTTGTTCCAAGTGATTTCTGAAAATAAAAAATGTGTGAAAATGTGTAAGTCACTAAAATATTAATTATATACAATGTGATAATACGTATTACACCCCTGCATTACATTTATTATTATTATTATTATTATTATTATTAGATTTATTCAAAAAATAAATTATTCACATACGAAAGCTGGAAGGTCTCCATATCAGAAGTCTAGAGTACTTAAGAAAATTAGAGCTTTTAACAGAAGGCAGAAAATCACGTGAAATTTGGTTGATACAATTCTTAAGATGACTCATTTGTAAGTGGAGGAGATCTGCCTCTCCAGACTGACAACACTCCCTCATACTATGTATGTCATGACAATTTGGAAAGAAAAGTATCATTTGTTACATGTGTCGATGAAATGTTCCTCCTCATATTATGTATATGTCAGAATATAGAAAATTTATTTTAAATTAACATGGAGAAGTTATTGCACAACCTAGATCCAGCTCCCACCCGTTTACTTGTTTTCAGAGGGTTAGGTAAGGCCTATAACAGATGTACCAGTACATAGAAGAAATTTACCATGCTCTATCTAAATTTGAGGTATCTATTTCGGTGAACTCTAGCACCCACATTACAGACATTACAAATTACCTAGCATTCTTTCTAAACAAATATAATTCATTGTTAAATTCATATCTACAAGACTCCCTGCATTAACATTATTGCATCTTCTGCAAAGAGTGCATAATACATACCAGAACTACTACTTGGGAGGTCATCAAACGGCAGGGAGACACTACCATCTTCCTCAATTTGAATGTCTGTATCCTAAACATAAAAGAAAATGCTCATAATATCATGTATGGAAACCGCAAAAGCCATTAAAAATAAAGGGTTAACCATAACAAACAGAAGAGAAAGTGTGATTACTTAGCTCTGTATGCTTGTATTAACAGTACAGTAATGATTGCTTCTCAATTCACTTTTATCTATGTTTATGATTCAACAGGTAATGCAATATTATGTTTTTCCACCACAATGGTGTTTATTATGGCAGTTCTCTGATAAATATTAATGTTCTTGGCAAGATATGTTGTCTAATTAAATGATTACCTAGAACAGATCATAAAATAAAAGTTCAACCTACAAGTCAAGTGATGACACTTTCTTTCTCTTTGGTATGGTTCAACTGTAAACAGTATTGGCAAGAGTAACATAAATGGGTCAACACTTGACGTAATGCGTAACCTAATCCTAGCATTGTCTACAGAGGGATGTCTGTACCATTTCATGAGATCCATGTTAGTAATTACATTCATTTTTAAATCTTGAAATGTGTAACTTTATGAAAAATTTAAGCCATAATTATCACAGTGATGATGGCTTGATACAACTGACTAAATTACAATACAGTTTGTATTAACCCACGTTGTAAAAATCATTTATTCACAACTGGCTTTCAGAAACTACGTTGAATCTTCAGTAGTTTCTGAAAGTCAGTTCCAGAGTAAATGATTTTTAGACAGTGAACTGATACAGAGCATTTTAATTCAATAAATTGTGAAACTTAATTTACTTCAAATGTGGAACCAATGTACTGGCACAGAATATAATTTCAATGTACCATCGTAAGGGAAAATATAGAGAATTAAATGCCTTTGCTCAGAAGGAACCTGAGAATGTTCATCTGCCTCGCACTCAGATCTTTATTGGGTGTGAGGGTCCATAATAGCAGTTGAGGTTAAAAGTCAGGGTGTGACTTTCATAAATAGGAAAAGTCCTCTCAGTTTTAATTACTGCGTTGATGGGGTGAACGTTCCTTATGGGAATCATTGTATGTATAAGGAAAGATCTTCATTGGGGTAATCATATAAATGGGATTGTAAATAAAGGGTACAGATCTCTGAACATGGTTACGAGGGTATTTTGGGGTTGTAGTAAGGATGTAAAGGAGAGGGCACATGTCTCTAGTAAGACCCCAAGTAGAGTATGGTTTCTGTGTATAGGACCCTCACCAGGATTACTTGATTCGAGAACTGGAAAAATCCGAAGAAAAACACCTCGATTTGTTCTGGGCGATTTCCGACAAAAGAATAACGTTACAAAAATGTTGCAAAGCTTAGGCTGGGAACACCTGGGAGAAAGGAGACGAGGTGCTCGACTAAAAGTGGTATGGAGTACCAATATAAATGGTTCATTATTGGACATTATAAATTTTCCAGCTAACTCATTCCTGGTTGCCAGCGTTTCACCCCTGTGTGCTAAGTTGGGCTCACCAGTTGGTACTTAGCACACCCACCAAGATGCATAGTCTCTCGTACTGCATTGGCACTGCCAATAGCTCCAAGTGGCCTCTACGGTATACACTAGCCATGCGTCTTATAAATTTACTCATTCGGGACAAATATTTTAGGTTCACTATGGAAATCAACATGTATATCATAAGCGGTATGCAGCGAGCTGTCAGTGGAGAGATTAGTAGATGAATATGTTTGAGTGGTATCTTTAAAGGTAGGAAAAATCACAATATGAAGATAAACTTGGAATTCAAGAGGACAAATTGGGGCAAATATTTGTTTATAGGAAGGAGATTAAGGAATTGGTATAACTTACCAAGGGAGATGTTCAATAAATTTCCATTTCCTTCAAAATCACTTAAGAAAAGGCTAGGAAAACAACATATCTGCCACCTGGGTGACTGCCCAAAATGCAGATCAGTAGTGATTGATTGGTTGGCACTGAGATAATTTCAGCTTGACAACACCTGCATGTAATGCTCAAAGAATAGGCTAAATCTTTTCAACCCAGAAATAGCAAATCCTAACTGCAAAGGAACACATCAACATATCAGCAAATCATTATTGTGTATCACTTACCCTGTAAAAAACAAAACAAAAATACAAACTGCTGATGGTTAATGGTTCTATATAGGACACATGACATAATGGACACAACAACTATTTAAAGTTCAGTAAAATCTCCTCTCTTTATTTTTGCAGACTGATTCCCAGGAGAAGTTGTCATGAATTTAGGAACCAAGGATTGAACACTAACAAAATAGTATTTAAAATCACCATTGGACACATGTTCCATTGTCATCCCAGGTATAGTAGCACAGGAACTAAATTTACCTATTCAAATTTATACTGTTCACAAGATAGAATCTATGCAGGAATTATCCTTCTGATATTTAGGTACAGCTATTATTCAATCTACACCACTCCCTTCCTTTCTTGTTTAAATTCATGCTGATTACATATTTAATTATACTGCAACCCCTTTTCCTTGGTTAGGTTAGGTTACAAGTGGGAGGTTACTACATAATCTTGCACTGCAACCAATTATAGCTACTGTGCTCCCCCGCCACTGCCCATACGGAGAATGTGAAACCCAATGTTGGCAGATAGCTTATCCCTGTCGAATAGCATGAAGGGTCCTGCTCAAAGCGCAACGTCTGATGGACGAATCATTACCAACAGCATCACATGCCCTTATTCTATACGAGCACTGAAGAGAAGTTTGCTACTGAAAGTGAGCTTTTGGCATGACCAGCATTCAGATGGTGAAATTTTTCCACCAACTGAATTCGAACAAACTAACCGCAGCATGAGACCATAAAGACTTGACAAGTTAACGATCATGGTCACCATGCAGGCTAGTTTCCAAAGTAAATCCTTACAGTAAAAGTAGGTGACGTGTTGTTTTATTAGGCAGAAGATACTGAATTAATATTACTGTATCAACTTGCATATAGGTAGCAAGAAGGCAGTTGTCACCAAACCACCAGAGTTTCTGTGTGAACCCACACAGTTCATGTATGGGTTAAAAAATATACAGTATATATAAAACTGAGTAGGCTACGTAGATTAACTGCTACCCACGCACTAAAACAACGCATGTTATCCATGGTAAGTTATCCCCATACAAATCTTGCTTGTTAAAGGCTTACCTTATCTAATTCAACATTAGGCAACTGTAACTGCAACGAATCACCACTTGCAGATTCTACTGGCACTGAAAATACAGAATTGTAGATCAACTTACATTACTCTGAAAATTCATATTTATGTTAGTTTTCATAATACGAATACCATTTTTGATCAATTACATAATGAAAACCAACCTTCACACAGAAATGTTGCATCTGAATCAAATACACTTTGATTACCCTCTGCAGATAGTTTGATGAGTTTTTAAGGGAGTCAAATTTTTGGCGTAGCTGCTCACCCGTTCTTCCTGTTGTGGTCTGGGCATTGAAATCTGCAGCAATTTTCTCCCAAGCCTTTGTCTATAAAAATGAGAACAATTAACTTAGAATCCAGATGTATACCTATAATATATTTACTTTACTTGCATTTGAAAATACAGGCTCTTACTACAGGGCAAAAAATAACTTACTGGGAGACTAGAACCAATGCTACAATGAACAAATCTGAATTAAATTGTTAATGGTCAGCAGTCTATCATAATACTAAAATAGATTACAATTTGACTGCACAATGAAATAATACTAAACGAACACTAACCTTTTCGTTAGACGTCACTGCATCCGTCCTCTTATTTTCCACGATGTCCTTATAACACTCTACAGTGCGTATTAGCTGTAAAGCTTCTTCATAAGTGTAATTTTGAGCCCTTTTCTTCTGCTGCTGCGACATGATGTTCAATAACTACTTCAAACACAAGCAAATAAATGAATCACAATTACTAATGCACACGTGGTGTTGTTGTTGTTGTTGTTGAAAAGTAACAGTAGAAGATCGCAGTGCGGGTTGATTTTATGACGTAAGCATTGCCAACCTTCATCGTCACTGGCGTTATACCCGGTATAGCTAACCACGGAATAATGTGGAATGGTACAACAGACTCTCGAGGATATACCAGGAATTGCTTATACCGGGAATAGCTATACGGAGATTTATTCCTTGTTCGTACAACTGGCCCTAAGTGTGCCAAGTTTACTCGTCCTGTCCATCAATGGGTATTCTGTTAATATATTTTTGGTTAGTTGCCCCAGCATTTGCCTAATGAGAAAATGGGAAACCATGGAAATCGAACTTCACGGCTGCCATTGGTGGCATTCCAACCATGCAAACTCGCCGCAACTCGCCCCTAACCACGCAGCTAATTCGCTTGGTCCTGAAGAAATTATTTAACTCACCGATAAATATCAGGAAATACCTTACGAAAGAGAGGCAGGCTACTGTTATGGTAAAACATGAGGATTAAACACTGGATATAGCTGTTGTGTGGTAATGATATGATACTGAAGAATCTAAATAACAACACTGATATGCCAAGAATTCTACACATTCAAATAATTTTACAGATGTCCTAAATGGAACAACTTGCAAGATTGCAAGCCCTATTAACATCTTTTGCAGCCTACAGTGTAAACAAAATAAAATAATAATAATTTTTAAAAAAATGAACATTCACAGAGTCACATTTAGATCGCACACAGAAGTAAACAACACATCAGCACAATAATTACAATTATACACTGAATCATATAATTTATTTCTAAATATTGTAATTTCTTTCTAAAATAACCATCCTTAATTCTTCGGGTGTGCAGCACTTCAGGAAAAATATTCATACCATTAAATTCAGATATCCGATTCAGTGAAACTGAGATACATACACTGTTACAACACAAGAGGGAAAGGCTTGCCGGCAATTATAACGCAAAGGCTAGGATTTTTCAAAAAGAAAGCTAGTTATATCGATCACCATCATTGTACAGTTCCAGTTTCCCGGCTACTGTTAATGAGCCTCTTCCTCTCCATATACAACTACAGGTATAAGTTACTAATGCTTAAGTAAAAATAGAATTAAAAAAAAGAAAAAATAGAGGTAGCTTGATACATGTAGAAATCTGAAACTGAGAACGATTAAAATTTAGGCCTACTTCTTACAGTTCTCATCTGAGATCTGTAAGTTTGGCAGAAGTTAATGACTGAGACCTGAACATTACCGATAATATGTTGGAGCTTGTGGACACAGCGTAAAATGATAGAAATCACAATTCCTCAAAGAACAAAATCTTGCAGAAGTAACACCGAGAACGGAATAAGTTGTACGATACCGGTACTACTGGTTAATACGCATCTTATTACACAACATACATGTCACTTCGAAACCAAACCAGATATTGCGATGTAGCTTAGGCCTATAGTAGTAAATTATAAAATCATATCACTTAAAACAAAAGTTTGAAGAAGAAATTTGCTTTCCGTCAGCCAGTAGAACAGACTTGGTCTAGAAACTGACAAATCCAGAGTATACGGACACTTCTTCTCTTGTTCATTATCGGACTACGCATAAATAGCCCTCGTCCAGCTACTGAACCTCTTTGAAGAATACACATAATGTTTAAATTAAAGGCCTTACGGAATAAACTATTAAACCAGGGAAAAGACATAACCAATAAAGTCGGGTCTAGATAGTAAAACAATAACGTAGGATCATATGCCAGTGTGATTCATCACTGCATTTAACTACAAAACAGACAAGATCGAATCACATACAAAGAAGGGTATGGGTATGAGTCATATTAGTTAAATTATACTGTGAGTTTACTTTTCTGGAGGAAATGGGCTAGTGACTCTGGCAGTTGATCTGTAGGGCTATATAATCGGCAAAAGACAATCAATCAATCAATCAATCAATAAATCAATCAATCAATTAATTATGATCTGCATTTAGGACAGTCGCCCAGGTGACAGATTCCCTATCTCTTATTTTCCTAGCCTTTTCTTAAATAATTTCAAAGAAATTGGATATTTATTGAACATCTCCTTTGGTAAGTTACTCCAATCCCTATCTCCCCTTCCTAGAAACGAATACTTGCCCCAATTGGTCCTCTTGAATTCCAACCTTATCTTCATTTTGCAATCTATCCTACATCTATCTACACCACCCAAATATATTAGTCTACTAATGTAACTCCACACCATCTCTCCGTTGACAGCTCCGAACTTAAGTCTTAGTTGAGCAGCTCGTCCTCTTTCTCCCAATTTTTCCCAGCTCAAACTTTGCAACATTTTTGTTACCGGTACGCTACTCTTATGTGGAAAATCACCTAGAACAATTACCGTATACCTGCTTTTCTTTGGATTTTTCCAGTTCTTGAATCAAATAATCCTGGTGAGGGTCCCATACTCTACTTGGGGTCCTACCAGTGACGTTTATGCCCTCTCATTTCCATCCCTACATCAACCCCTAAACACCTTCATAGCCATGTGTAGAGATCTGTACCCTTCATTTACAAACCCATTTATGTGATCAACCCATTGAAGATCTTTCCTTATATTAATACCTAGGTACTTACAGTGATCCCCATGAGAAACATTTACCGGGCTGAGTGGCTCAGACGGTTAATGCGCTGGCCTTCTAACCCCAACTTGGCAGGTTCGATCCTGGCTCAGTCCGTTGGTATTTGAAGGTGCTCAAATACGACAGCCCAGTGTCGGTAGATTTACTGGCACGTAAAAGAACTCCTGCGGGACTAAATTCCGGCACCTCGGTGTCTCCGAAGACCTCAAAAAGTAGTTAGTGGGACGTAAAGCAAATAACATTATTATTATAATGAGGAACATTCACCACATCAACACAGTAATTAAAATTGAGAGGACTTTTCCTATTTGTGAAATTCACAACCTGACTTTTAACCCCGTTTATCATCACACTGTTGCCTGGTGTCCATCTTACAACTATATCGAGGTCATTTTGCAGTTGCTCACAATCTTGTAACTTATTTATTACTCTGTACAGAAAAACATCATCTGCAAAGAGCGTATCAAGATGGTGGATACACAGTGTCTGAACGAAATATTGAAGAAAAAAAAAAGACGAATTATGTCGTAGGCGAATTCGTGTGTAATAGCTCTACAGACAATCAGTCAATCACTACTGATCTGCATTTAGGGCAGTCGCCCAGGTGGCAGATTCCCTATCTGTTGTTTTCCTAGCATTTTCTTAAATAATCGCAAAGAAATTGGAAAATTATTTAACATTTCCCTTGGTAGGTTATTCCAATCCCTAACTCCCCTTCCTATAAACGAATATTTGCCCCAATTTGTCCTCCTGAATTCCAACTTTATCTTCACGTTGTGATCTTTCCTACTTTCAAAGACACCACTCAAACTTATTCGTCTATTGATGTCCTCCCACGCCATCTTTCCTCTGACAGCTCGGAACATACCATTTAATCGAGCAACTCGTCTCCTTTCTCCCAGTTCTCCCCAGCGTAAACTTAGCAACATTTTTGTAACGCTACTCTTTTGTCGGAAATCACCCAGAACAAATCGAGCTGCTTTTCTTTGGATTTTTTCCAGTTCCTGAATCAAGTAATCCTGGTGAGGGTCCCATACACTGGAACCATACTCTAGTCGGGGTCTTACCAGAGACTTATATGCCCTCTCCTTTACATCCTTACTAAAAACCCTAAATACCTTCATAACCATGTGCAGATATCTGTATCCTTTATTGACAATCATATTTATGTGATTACCCCAATGAAGGTCTTATATAAACACCTAGGTACTTACAATGATCCCCAAAAGGAACTTTCACCCCATCAACGCAGTAATTAAAACTGAGAGGACTTTTCCTATTTGTGAAACTCACAACCTGACTTTTAACCCCGTTTATCATCATACCATTGTCCACCGTCCATCTCACAACACTATCGAGGTCTCCCCGCAGCTGCTCACAATCTTGTAACTTATTTATTACTCTGTGCAGAACAACATCATCTGCAAACAGCTTTATCACTGATTCCACTTCTTTACACATATCATTGATATTGTACCCGTCTAAATGGTGCCTGATTGAATTTGGGGAAGCTGGAGTAATTTTTGTTACGGTACATTGGGTTACAAGCAGCTGTTACCGTGCCGTGCCGTGTTATGTCACCAGGCTGGTGAAGGTCGCCACGTCACGCATTACGTCACTTAGCGAGCCGACCGCCGAGAGGGGAAGGATACTCTGGATACATCTGCTTGCCGGTGTGAAGGACGAACTACGTCACAAGGAGGGCGACAGCCAATGAACATCGAGGAAGATGCTGGAAGGTCTTGAGATTATTCTAGAAAGAATTCGAGGAGAAGTCTCTAAGGAAAATCTGAAGAGAACAGTATAGTTTCTACGAGAGAATCGAACGGAAGAGTCTCTGAGGAGAAGTTAAGTAAGGCAGTCTTCAGGAGGAACATCGTATAATTTCAACCATCTAGCAAGAAGATGAACGTTCGCAGATATGGTTACTTTCTGCCTCTTTCTTGTATGGCACAGCCACTATGTAATTTGAGTGCTAATTCAACTTTTCTTCAGCCTACTTCGGTGTAGAGCGAAGTGTTATAGCCGCACGATTCACCGGGTGGAACTTGAGAAACCACAGACAGTTCGTGCGCTCGCTTAAGCTGAGTATTTCAGTGGAAATTCATGGAGTGTCTCTTTGGATATTGTAAGGGAATTGAGCTATATAAAGCGCATATTCGAAAGGAAACCTGGCCTATAGAACGTCAAAATACTAGTAATAATGTTCCGACAGTTTCAAGACTCACTGTAATCTTGTGAATGTGCTCGGAATTTGAAGCTTGGGGTACAACTGAACCTGATCGTACATCACTGTGCCAGTTAAGTGTCATAAATAATTTAATAGAATACAACTACTGTAGTGTGGAACCACTTTTCTTATACAAAATTTTAGTTTCAGCTCCCATTGTGAAGAGGAACCGACGGCTTGCAACGACCGCGAGGAAAATCCTGGAATGTTCTGGAACGTTGTGGGACTGATACAACGCTGCTGTTCATAGCCGTACTCATCATGGGTTAAGCCAGCGCGATGACCTTGTACATCTATGAGCCTCCGTAGAGCAAGACGCCCACAGTTGCATCCCGACGCCAAGGATCTCTATCGGAACCTTAAGTACCATTGTAAAATTTATTCTCTTTCGGTAGAGGATTAGTAGATTGTATTCTTGCTTAGAGTAGTGTAGTTTGTTTTGGAAATGTTGTATTCAAATGGTGATGGTGGAGTATTCATGTATGCTTTAATTTATGGTTTCTATATTTTCAATCTTTGCATTTCCTTAGAACAATGTTTGTGTTTTTGATTCGAAGATAAGTAATCCCAGTTGTCAATGAGTTACATGAGCTCATGTACAATTACGATCCTCAAAAGGAATTATGGGAGATTGTTGTTGTTTGAGTCATCAGTTCATATACTGGTTTGATGCAGCTCTCCATGCCACCCTATCCTGTGCTAACCTTTTCATTTCTACGTAACTATTGCATCCTACATCTGCTCTAATCTGTTTGTCATATTCATACCTTGGTCTACCCCTACCGTTCTTACCACCTACACTTCCTTCAAAAACCAACTGAACAAGTCCTGGGTGTCTTAAGATGTGTCCTATCATTCTATCTCTTCTTCTCGTCAAATTTAGCCAAATCGATCTCCTCTCACCAATTCGATTCAGTATCTCTTCATTCGTGATTCGATCTATCCATCTCACCTTCAGCATTCTTCTGTAACACCACATTTCAAAAGCTTCTATTCTCTTTCTTTCTGAGCTAGTTATCGTCCATGTTTCACTTCCTTACAATGCCACGCTCCACAAGAAAGTCTTCAAAAACCTCTTTCTAATTCCGATATCAATGTTTAAAGTGAGCAAATTTCTTTTCTTAAGAAAGCTCTTCCTTGCTTGTGCTAGTCTGCATTTTATGTCCTCCTTACTTCTGCCATCGTTAGTTATTTTACTACCCAAGTAACAATATTCATCTACTTCCTTTAAGACTTCGTTTCCTAATCTAATATTTCCTGCATCACCTACCTTCGTTCGACTGCACTCCATTACTTTTGTTTTGGACTAATTTTTTTTCATCTTGTACTCCTTACCTAAGAGTTCATCCATACCATTCAGCAACTTCTCAAGATCTTCTGCAGTCTCGGATAAAATAACAATATTAATAATATTAAAATATGGTTATAATAATCACGACGAGGAGGATAAAATTAAATATCAGAGTAAATACCAGTAAATCGAAGTGTTAATGAGCTATTAGTTTATGTGATATAATTGATATCAGAAGGGATGGGCATTGATGTGTACTAGGAGCAGCTCATCGAGAAGACGTTTCTAGGAGCCATAATAGGAGGAATAAAAATAATTCATTATAATAATAATGAACGTCGGGTATTTGACTGGTTGTTGAGAATAAAAATGTACAGCGTTATGATGGTAGATTTTACGATGAAATTGACTATATGGGACCATTAGGGTGCATATCAGTCATAATGATTATGGTGAATTATGGTGAATGATAGTGATTTATAGTGATTTGATAATATTTAGGGACTAATGATAGTTCATTCCTTCGCTCACGAACCGATATTGTATAACGTACGACTTGCTTATTATTAGCCTTTCCTGGGGCTCACAGACGCATCCTTCTGATGATGGTGGTGATAATTATTTCTTCGAGATTAACTTAGTCATCCTATGTCGTCTTGTAACAACAGTCTTAGTGAATTCTTATTATGATCGATTCATGCTATAAGGGTCTTCAATAAAATTTAAGAGGAGAATATAATAATAAATGATGATAATAATAAAATATGACAAGTTCAGCTGTATGGTAAATTTGCCTATAAACAACTGGTGTGATTGAGTCATTCGTGAATATTATTCATGTCTTTTCAGGAATACTTAGTATTTTCATATTTTTATGTGATTTATTGGTCAACGATGTTGTTGTTGTTGTTGTTGATTACGCGTGGTGTTACGTGATGCTCTATCCATCCATAGAATACTAGTCAGATAGAAATTGTTGATATAATTTATAAAGGAATACAATCGAGCGAAGTCTGCGAGAGGGGAGAAATGCGCCAAAGAATTTCTTAAAGAATATTCCAAAGAATTTCTCAAAGGAATCTCTCAAAATTTTATAAAATTCCTCAAATTGTAAAATATTTCACAAAAATAATTTGAATAGAATTCCTCGAGAATAAGTTGTAAAGAAATTCTCAGTGGTGTGGAAAAAATGAGTTAGGAAGGATTTTTCAGAAATGTCGAAGTAATCTCTCAAGAGAATTTTCTCCAAGTATGCCAATACAATTTAAATAAAAAAATTGTCGAAGATGTGTTAAAGTAAAAAATTATTTAATGAGAATTTGTGAAGATTAAAACAGTAATGAGAAATAGATATTTTGCTGTTCGATGTGGCATTGTTTTGTTGATGTTAGTACGACGGTATCACTAATTGCACGATCAATCAATGTTACAGAGCATTGCTTCGGTTGGAGTTCATTGGAGATATTACTGAATCCCATGAAGAGACAAAGTATGTCAAGGACTTATAGTTATTTGTAAATGAGAAGATCAAGCAGTTGAATTATGTTGAAGAGATGTTAAAACAATTTTTTTTCTTTGGTGCTTTGTCCAGACTGGGTTTTGTTTTTATATTTTAATAAATGAAGTGGTTATTTTCTTCTGATTTTTATTTCACATTATGTCTCCTATCCAGTCACCAATGGCCCTGTAAATAGAAATTTTCTGAAGGTCGGTCCCGTAATAGCAAATCGGCCATGCGAACAGTCCACCCTTTTGGGACTCTCGCTCCGCCGACTGAGCGACCCCGGAGAAGGGGACAATATATATAAGAAAACATAAAGGACCAATAATACTACCTTGAGGAATTCGCCTCTTATTACAAGGTCAAATAAAGCTTCGCCTACTCTAATTCTCTGAGTTCTACTTTCTAGAAGTATAGCCTCCCATTCAGTCACTCTTTTTTCTAGTCCAATTGCACTCATTTTTGCCAGTAGACTTCCACGATCTACCCTATCACATGCCTTAGATAGGTCAATCGCAATACAGTCTGTACCGGGCGGTACACCTCCGCGCCGCTAATTCAAACATTGCGCCAGTTGAAACTCCTATACTGGAGGGAGCCTGAACTTTAACCACCATGTTAATTCTAAAGTTTCTCAGGCGATGTCACTATTGTAAATTTTGAAGAGTTCTGAACTGTGTCTTTTCCGATTTATATTTGTTTTCTCTGTAGTGAGAAGTGTGAACATTCTCTTCTAGAGGGCACTACTGAAGAACTACAATTGTGCACCCCGGTGCGAAGTGAAGGAACTGATTTTTTTGAGAAATTTTGTATTCATAAGTTTGTTCTTTGTTAAATTTCTTTCAGTCATTTTTGGGTTGGCAGTATAACCCTTCTCTTACCGCTTGTTTTGAATTTAGCCAATCCCGAATTTCTTTAATTAATTTTTAACCAAAAATGTGTGTCTTCTCCGATATGGATATGTTGCTTGACCCTATCCAATAAAGTTGAGGGGGGTGTGGGTTCTCATTCATGAAACGTCTCGAATTTTCCGCGAGGGTATATAAACTGCTGATTTTCTCGTCTCGGTGCCACTTCAGTAACATCTTTCTTTGTGTGATTATGTAGCAGGGGGCGGGAAGCGCCTCTTTCTTCGGGCAGCAGTTCAACCATCAGGTAATGGCCGTTTTATAACTTATTTTCTTGCTAGCTCAGCAGTTTCACCCTCGGGGCGGGTTCGAAACTTTGCTCATGTAACCTATATTTAAAATGTAAAAGACACTTGGTATAAATTCTGTTTCTTTAACTACAAATTGGGATAGAGTGTGCCTAACCCTCTCGAGCACCCATTCATTTTGTTATGAGGTGACTACATTTTTATAACTGTTTCCCTTCTACTCGTAATGTCGTAACATTCTTCAAACGTGTCACCTCCGTAGTATGGGATTAGCCCTTGCATAAGTGGCCTAGTGCCAAATAGGTTTTAAAGAAGTGTATAAGGAGTGCAGTTACGCCTCCTCTCAAGTTGGTACTTTGGGGGCCATGTAATTGTCCTGTTTCTTTATTGAATTGGCTTCAGTAGGTTGGGTAGTTTTACCCCTGTTTCCATGTGCTTGGAGGACAGCTTGAAGGTGGAGTTTGGTGTGGCCTTTGATAGGCTTGAACTTTGAGAGCGGGTTGCTCTATCTTAAATTTGGTTTCTGTGTGCCTCGAGCAGGCTTTACTGAGTGTTCCGAGGTATTTGTGGTAGTTAGAGGTGAAAGAAGGTGCTGGGATGAATAGGTCTCAACTTACGAAATTAAAGTTAATTTAAAATTCAACAAGGTTATATTTCCTTTTCGAGATCAAGAAATAACTAGTACAACAGGAACTTAGTTATATAGCAACAAGATAAGAATGTACAATTACAGTTCATTAATGTATTTTGGGCTTCGAGTTCCAGAAACACAATCCCTGAGCAATGGGCCCAACTTTACTTATACACAAGGTTTAACAAAGGGGCAGAAAACCTCAATCATGCCCAGGAGCACTCGCTCCCTATTACTCAGTAAAGCCTGCTCGAGGCACACAGAAACCAAATTTAAGAAAGAGCAACCCGCTCTCAAAGTTCAGGCCTATCAAAGGCCACACCAAACTCCACCTTCAAGCTGTCCTCCAAGCACATGAAAACAGGGGTAAAAATACCCAACCTACTGAGGCATATTCAATAAAGAAACAGGACAATTACATGGCCCCCAAAATACCATCTTGAGAGGAGGCGTAACTGCACTCCTAATACACTTCCTTAAAACCTATTTGGCACTAGGCCACTTATGCAAGGGCTAATCCCATACCACGGAGGTGACACGATTGAAGAATGTTATGACATTACGAGTAGAAGGGAAACAGTTATAAAAATGTAGTCACCTCATAACAACATGAATGGGAGCTCGAGAGGGTTAGGCACACTCTATCACAATTTGTAGTTAAAGAAACAGAATTTATACCAAGTGTCTTTTACATTTTAAATACAGGTTACATGAGCAAAGTTTCGAACCCGCCCCGAGGGTGAAACTGCTGAGCTAGCAAGAAAATAAGTTATAAAACGGCCATTACCTGATGGTTGAACTGCTGCCCGAAGAAAGAGGCGCTTCCCGCCCCCTGCTACATAATCACACAAGGAAAGATGTTACTGAAGTGGCACCGAGACGAGAAAATCAGCAGTTTATATACCCTCGCGGAAAATTCGAGACGTTTCATGAATGAGAACCCACACCCTCCTCAACTTCATTCGATAGGGTCAAGCAACATATCCATATCGGAGAAGACACACATTATTGGTTAAAAATTAATTAAAGAAATTAGGGATTGGCTAAATTCAAAACAAGCGGCAAGAGAAGGGTTATACTGCCAACCCAAAAATGACTGAAAGAAATTTAACAAGGAACAAACTTATGAATACAAAATTTCTCAAAAATAAAACAGTTCCTTCACTTCGCACCAGGGTGCACAATTGTAGTTCTTCAGTAGTGCCCTCTAGAAGAGAATGTTCACACTTCTCACTACAGAGAAAAAAAATCGGAAAAGACACAGTTCAAAACTCTTCAAAATTTACAATAGTGACATCGTCTGAGAAACTTTAGAATTAACATGGTGATTAAAGTTCAGGCTTCCTTCAATAGAGGAGTTTCAACTGGCGCAATGTTTGAATTAGCGGCGCGGAGGTGTACCGCCCGGTACAGCCTCCCCCCCAACCCAAAAGACCCTCCAAGGGGTAACACAGAACAACACCAGATTTTGTTTTAAAACGAGGTTCAAGTTATGATGTTGATATAGCAATTAATTGCAGGAGGATTTACAAACAAGTTTCTTAAATTGGTTGGATCCAGTTTCAAAATTCTTTGTAGTAACTTTGATGTAATGTCTTTATGCTTGTAGTAGTTGAATTCAGCAGGAAAACTTTAAATTCTTGAAAGGAGAAAAAATTTTTTTAAGTCCCCCAAATATTGCAATTGAATTCCAAAAATGTAGTAATTGTTGATATGAAATGTCCATGTGGCTGATTAAGTGCATTAAATGTTGATTCAGTTTGACGGCCGGACCAGCCGCCGCTGCTTGTGTCCAGAGGAGGCCGCTCGGACCCCTCAAGTACCCTGAGATACCACTCGCCCGCACCATGAGAGGCCTAGTGGTGATGAAGCACGCCGCACACGCGGCGAATGTTTACAGACCGCGGGCAAGAAGCAGGTGGTGCGCCGCACATCAGCCTTGGCCGGGAAGAGGGCTCCGGCTCGCCGTACACTGGATGTCCTCACTGAAGTAGATCGGGCCCGTGCTCTACTCCAGGAGAGGCATGGCGCCGCGCGGATGCGGGGGCACAGAAACATTAAGATCTCGGCGGCAGAATTTGTTGGACCATAATGATTTTCGTGTACAGTACTTGTGGTGGAGCTGAGGGGCCTGCGGCGTGGAAATATTTATTTTATTTTAAATAGCCACCGTGTGTTGTTGAGCAGGAGATGGGAGCGTGGTAATGGCCATGGTAAGGACATGATAGCAGTTTAGCTGGTCGGGGCAGGTTGTACATTGAACATTAGGAAACAAAGAATATAATTCCAAGGGAAGAAGGCCTCAAACTGAAACCAAAATATAACCTTCAGATTTCTTTCCAAATGGAAAAAAATATAAAAAGAGCTAAGTTAATGTGGAAATTACACAGGTTTCACCTGGGACAGGTGAACCCTAAATATCCTCTCGGTGGCTGGATTGCTTAATAACAACGTAACCGGCGTAAAAATCTAGGATTATGCACGGCCCATGAAATCTGGGGGCACGTTTGCCCACGGGAACAAAATTTTTGACCATCACCTGGTCACCTACCCTCAAATTGGTGGGTCTCCGTCCACGATCATATCTTTCCCTAACCTTTTCATGAGACACTTTAAGATTGGCTTTAGCCTTCTTCCAAAGATCTTTAATATTATCTGGATTTATTGTCTCAGGTAGAATATCACTAAGAGACCAAAGGTTAGAGAGCGGCGTGTTGGGAACAAATATGAACATCAAGGAAGCTGGAGTAAACTTATGAGATTCAGGAACCGCCGAATTCAAAGCAAAAGCTAACCAATGCAAGGACGTGTCCCACCTAGAATGATCGTCGTGATGATAGGCAATAAGGGCCGACCTCAGATTACGATTGACCCGTTCAACTAGAGATGGTTGAGGATAATAAGCCGAAGTAGTCACATTAGATATGGACAGATCAAAACAGAATTTACGAAAGAGATTGGATGTGAAAGCTTTAGCATTATCAGACACAATATATTGACATGGACCAAAAGAAGCAAAAATGGAATTTAAACAAGAAATGGTGGACTGTTCGGTAGCCAGCTTAGTCGGGAATAACCAAGAAAATCTAGTAAAACCATCTACACATACAAGGATGAACTTGTTGGCGTTCCCCTTTGGCTGGGGGAAGGGTCCTACGTAATCGATGTAGAGACGTTCCATTGGGCGTGATGCTTGCTGAGGAGACAATAGACCTACCTTGGTGGACACAGTGGGTTTACTAAGCCAACATGATTTACAAGATTTTACCAATTAACGGATTTCTCCGTCCATACCCTTCCAGATGAACATTTCACGAATCTTTTCACGGGTTTTGAAGATGCCTAAATGCCCCCCTAATGGGGTCTCATAATAATACTTGAATATCATTGGTACAAGAACAGCTGGAACAACAACTTTCATTCTTTGATCATGCCTCGACGGGCAACATAAAACACCATTCCTCAAAACATAAGGGACGACATGTTCCCCAGAAGAAAGGGTTTCCATGATCGGAGCCAGCGTCGGATCTTCACGTTGATATTTCTCAATATCCCTAAAGAGCATGGGAGCATCTGTTAAGATGGCATTAACCTCAGATAGTATGGACACGGGAGGTGAAGAACTATCATCCAGATCAGGCGTTTCTACATCATTAGAAAACATACGGCTTAGTCCGTCAGCAACCACGTTTTCAGTACCTTTGATATGACTAACATCAAATTGCCAGGCCGAAATTCGGATGCCCCACCGGGCTATACGACCAGTACGACGCGGCCTACCCAAGACCCAACTTAAGGCCTGGTTATCAGTTTCCAGGTCAAATTTGACATGTTCCAGATAGAGAAGGAACTTTTCTAAGGCAAATAGGACTGCCAAAACTTCGAGCTCATAGATGGAATATTTGGCTTCCTGAGCCGATAGAGTCCTAGAGGCATAGGCGATGGGTCGCCTCCCTAGTTCAGTCTCTTGAAGAAGGACTGCAGCTACCGCCGACGACGACGCGTCGGTTTGGACGATGAATTTCTTGGAGAAATCGGGCATGGCCAGAACAGGGGCATTACACAGAGCTAATTTGAGATCTTCAAAAGCGGCTTGTTGAGAAGGTCCCCACTCAAATTTGACGCCTTTCCTACGAAGTAAGTTCAAGGGCGCCGCTCTATTGGCGAAATTTGGAATAAATTTCCTGAAGAAATTCACCATACCAATGAACCTAGCAATACATTTGATGTCCTTGGGAGGCTTGAAATCACGGGTGGCCTGTGTTCTAGAGTGATCGACTGCGACACCATCGGGCGACACAATAAGCCCTAGGAATGACATGGAGGGCTTAGCGAAGGCAACCTTGGACAACTTCACAGTTAACCCAGCCTTACATAGGCGATTGAGAACTTCTTTCAGATGATCTAGATGTTCTTCGAAGGTCTCCGAAAATACGACGACATCATCAAGATAGTGGTACAAGTACTCGAATTTGATGTCGAAGAAGACCCTATCTAGCAGTCTAGTGAGTACAGCTGCTCCCCTGGGGAGCCCGAAAGCCACGCGTTTGTATTCATACAAATTCCAATCCGTGGCAAACGCTGTAAGATGTTTAGATTCTTCAGCCAGAGGAATTTGATTATATGCCTGATTGAGGTCCAAGATGGTGAAGAACTTAGCTTTACGAAACCATGAAAAACAAGAATGAAGGTCGGGAAGGCGCTCAGATTGTAACACCACCTTCCGATTGAGGAAGCTAGCGCCCTTGCCAAAAACTTGTCCCAAATGTCTAGGAAAGTTAGTCAGTTGTTATCTGGACCTGCCATCCCTAAAGTCGACCAACCTATGGTAGTAAAGATTGTTAGTGGGGAGGATTCCTCTAAAGAGGAAGGAAGTAGTACTGAGGCGACTACCCAACGTACGTCTGCCCCATCAGAAACGATGTCCGATCGTCGCAAGTCCATTCCACCCTTCGTGTTAAATAATGCTCCTTCCGAATCTGCTTCTCCGCCCCTTAGGCCCCTTCCTACTACGTCTCCGGGTTTCTGCAGTTTGCCCCATCCTTTAGCAATGTTGCTCAGAGGTATTTCGAAGTTTTCTGATAACTCTACCAGTGACGCAATTTCATTCTTAAGGTTTTTAGTTGAGTTTCAAGATCATGCTCTAGTGTTCTCCCTGTCTGCTTCGCAAATTCCTCAAATTATATATCCGTATGCCATAGGTGTCCTCTCGGAGAAAATTGTTAGGGCAATAGCTGAACAGTCATCGATTGAAGACTTTCATGCACACCTTCTTGCAAATTTTATTCCAGCTCGAGCTAGGTCATTTCTGATTCAGAAGTACTATTATAGAGTGCAGGGACTGGATGAAAATTTGGCAGACTTCATCCAAGACATTAAGTTTTATACTAGGGTATTTGCCCTTCATTTTTCCGAATATCAAATTGTACAAGCCATTGTGGATTGCATTTCCCCATCGTACAGGTCATACTTGTGTTTTGCGTCGCGTCCGCAATCTTTCGTTGAGTTAGAGGCCATGGCTGTCTCAGCCGAAGGAGTTAGATACGCCGACACCTTGCGTGTAGCGAAAGAACCCCCTCCGTCATCTGGTAATTTTCGGCCTCCACCTCGCCGAACCATCACACCCCGTAAATGTTACGCTTGCGGGTCACCGGACCATCTTCGTAATAAATGTCCATTGATCAAGTCTAGTAGGACAAACAACGGAGCAGGTTCATCACAAGGCTGCTTTAAATGCGGCGCGTTTTCACATGTTGCCAAGAACTGCCCTAATGCTAACAGCACCCCCTCCTGCTCAACTTCGAACAACAATCATAAGTGACTAGTGGCTTCGGCTGAGTCGGCGAACCCATCTTCCCGAGGCTCAGCCCCAAGTAAACATGTCGAAATTTCAGGGAAAACTCAGTCTTCAAATGTATCTTTTGAAGGCCCTAAAGAATGTCTTAGGATTGCGGCGGATACCCCCGCACCTGTTCCATTTCTTAAGATTGAATTGAATAATGAGCCCGTAACGGCTCTATTAGATTCTGGCAGTGTTTGTTCTATTATTTCGGCTGAATGGTACTCTAAATTGAAAACAGTTTGCAAATTTCCTGATTTTTGTTCGACTTTAGTTCAATATATTTCGGCTAATTCTTCTCCTTTTGAAATTTTGGGTTCCTTAAATGCCAAAATTCGTATTTCTAAATTTACTTGGAAAGTTAAATTGTTTGTGGCAAAGCACTTGTCTTGCCCCATTATATTGGGAGCCGACTTCATGTCCTATACTGGTCTAGTGCTCGATCTTCAGAGCAAGTCGTGCACATTCAAATTTGATTCTAACTGCAAAATCCCTTTACGTAAGTGTAGTTCTGTATCATGTTCATCTATTTCGCCTACCCAGGATGAGATGTTGTTAGACCTGAGGAGCAGGCTGACAGTATTCGTAAGTTGTGTCAGCCGTTTCCAGAGGTGTTCTCTGACACTCTTGGTGTTACTGACCTTATTGAATACAAGATTGAGGTTACGGATTCGATCCCTGTCCGTTTTCCACCTTATAGGCTGTCTCGACCTAAAATGAATGCCTTGAAGGAAATCATCGATCAGATGTTAAAGGATGGTATTATTCGGCTCTCTAAGTCGGCGTATTCTTCGCCTATTTTTCTAGTCCCGAAAACCCAAGGTGGCTTCAGGCCTGTGATTGATTATAGGGCTCTCAATCGAAAGGTGGTGTTACAATCTGTGCCCCTTCCCAACCTTCATTCTTGTCTTTCATGGTTTCGTAAAGCTAAGTTCTTCACCATATTGGACCTCATTCAGGCATATAATCAAATTCCTCTGGCTGAAGAATCTAAACATCTTACAGTGTTTGCCACGGATTGGAATTTGTATGAATACAAACGCGTGCCTTTCGGTCTCCGCACGGAAGCAGCTGTACTCACTAGACTGCTAGATAGGGTCTTCTTCGACATCAAATTCGAGTACTTGTACCACTATCTTGATGATGTCGTCGTATTTTCGGAGACCTTCGAAGAACATCTAGATCATCTGAAAGAAGTTCTCAATCGCCCCCGTAAGGCTGGGTTAAATGTGAATTTGTCCAAGGTTGCCTTCGCTAAGCCCTCCATGTCATTCCTAGGGCTTATTGTGTCGCCCGATGGTGTCGCAGTCGATCACTCTAGAACACAGGCCACCCGTGATTTCAAGCCTCCCAAGGACATCAAATGTATTGCTAGGTTCATTGGTATGGTGAATTTCTTCAGGAAATTTATTCCAAATTTCGCCAATAGAGCGGCGCCCTTGAACTTACTTCGTAGGAAAGGCGTCAAATTTGAGTGGGGACCTTCTCAACAAGCCGCTTTTGAAGATCTCAAATTAGCTCTGTGTAATGCCCCCGTTCTGGCCATGCCCGATTTCTCCAAGAAATTCATCGTCCAAACCGACGCGTCGTCGTCGGCGGTAGCTGCAGTCCTTCTTCAAGAGACTGAACTAGGGAGGCGACCCATCGCCTATGCATCTAGGACTCTATCGGCTCAGGAAGCCAAATATTCCATCTATGAGCTCGAAGTTTTGGCAGTCCTATTTGCCTTAGAAAAGTTCCTTCTCTATCTGGAACATGTCAAATTTGACCTGGAAACTGATAACCAGGCCTTAAGTTGGGTCTTGGGTAGGCCGCGTCGTACTGGTCGTATAGCCCGGTGGGGCATCCGAATTTCGGCCTGCCAATTTGATGTTAGTCATATCAAAGGTTCTGAAAACGTGGTTGCTGACGGACTAAGCCGTATGTTTTCTAATGATGTAGAAACGCCTGATCTGGATGATAGTTCTTCACCTCCCGTGTCCATACTATCTGAGGTTAATGCCATCTTAACAGATACTCCCATGCTCTTTAGGGATATTGAGAAATATCAACGTGAAGATCCGACGCTGGCTCCGATCATGGAAACCCTTTCTTCTGTGGAACATGTCGTCCCTTATGTTTTGAGGAATGGTGTTTTATGTTGCCCGTCGAGGCATGATCAAAGAATGAAAGTTGTTGTTCCAGCTGTTCTTGTACCAATGATATTCAAGTATTATTATGAGACCCCATTAGGGGGGCATTTAGGCATCTTCAAAACCCGTGAAAAGATTCGTGAAATGTTCATCTGGAAGGGTATGGGCGGAGAAATCCGTTAATTGGTAAAATCTTGTAAATCATGTTGGCTTAGTAAACCCACTGTGTCCACCAAGGTAGGTCTATTGTCTTCTCAGCAAGTATCACGCCCAATGGAACGTCTCTACATCGATTACGTAGGACCCTTCCCCCAGCCAAAGGGGAACGCCAACAAGTTCATCCTTGTATGTGTAGATGGTTTTACTAGATTTTCTTGGTTATTCCCGACTAAGCTGGCTACCGCTCAGTCCACCATTTCTTGTTTAAATTCCATTTTTGCTTCTTTTGGTCCATGTCAATATATTGTGTCTGATAATGCTAAAGCTTTCACGTCCAATCCCTTTCGTAAATTCTGTTTTGATCTGTCCATATCTCATGTGACTACTTCGGCTTATTATCCTCAACCATCTCTAGCTGAACGGGTCAGTCGCAATCTGAGGTCGGCCCTTATTGCCTATCATCACGACGATCATTCTAGGTGGGACACGTCCTTGCATTGGTTAGCTTTTGCTTTGAATTCGGCGGTTCATGAATCTCATAAGTTTACTCCAGCTTCCTTGATGTTCAAATTTGTTCCCAACACGCCGCTCTCTAACCTTTGGTCTCTTAGTGATAATCTACCTGAGACAATAAATCCAGATAATATTAAAGATCTTTGGAAGAAGGCTAGGCCAATCTTAAAGTGTCTCATGAAAAGGTTAGGGAAAGATATGATCGTGAACGGAGACCCACCAATTTGAGGGTAGGTGACCAGGTGATGGACAAAAATTTTGTTCCCGCGGGCGAGCTTGCCCCCAGATTTCATGGGCCGTGCATAATCCTAGATTTTCTTACGGCGGTTACGTTGTTATTAAGCAATCCAGCCACCGAGAGGATATTTAGGGTTCACCTGTCCCAGGTGAAACCTGTGTAATTTCCGCACTAACTTAGCTCTTTTTATATTTTTTTCGTTTGGAAAGAAATCTGAAGGTTATATTTTGGTTTCAGTTTGAGGCCTTCTTCCCTTGGAATTATGTTCTTTGTTTCCTAATGTTCATTGTACAACCTGCCCCGACCAGCTAAACTGCTATCATGTCCTTACCATGGCCATTACCACGCTCCCATCTCCTGCTCAACAACACACGGTGGCTATTTAAAATAAAATAAATATTTCCACGCCGCAGGCCCCTCAGCTCCACCACAAGTACTGTACACGAAAATCATTATGGTCCAACAAATTCTGCCGCCGAGATCTTAATGTTTCTGTGCCCCCGCATCCGCGCGGCGCCGTGCCTCTCCTGGAGTAGAGCACGGGCCCGATCTACTTCAGTGAGGACATCCAGTGTACGGCGAGCCGGAGCCCTCTTCCCGGCCAAGGCTGATGTGCGGCGCACCACCTGCTTCTTGCCCGCGGTCTGTAAACATTCGCCGCGTGTGCGGCGTGCTTCATCACCACTAGGCCTCTCATGGTGCGGGCGAGTGGTATCTCAGGGTACTTGAGGGGTCCGAGCGGCCTCCTCTGGACACAAGCAGCGGCGGCTGGTCTGGCCGTCAAACTGAATCAACATTTAATGCACTTAATCAGCCACATGGACATTTCATATCAACAATTACTACATTTTTGGAATTCAATTGCAATATTTGGGGGACTTAAAAAAAATTTTTCTCCTTTCAAGAATTTAAAGCTTTCCTGCTGAATTCAACTACTACAAGCATAAAGACATTACACCAAAGTTACTACAAAGAATTTTGAAACTGGATCCAACCAATTTAAGAAACTTGTTTGTAAATCCTCCTGCAATTAATTGCTATATCAACATCATAACTTCAACCTCGTTTTAAAACAAAATCTGGTGTTGTTCTGTGTTACCCCTTGGAGGGTCTTTTGGGTTGGGGGGGAGGCTGTACCGGGCGGTACACCTCCGCGCCGCTAATTCAAACATTGCGCCAGTTGAAACTTCTGTACTGGAGGGAGCCTGAACTTTAATCACCATGTTAATTCTAAAGTTTCTCAGACGATGTCACTATTGTAAATTTTGAAGAGTTTTGAACTGTGTCTTTTCCGATTTTTTTTCTCTGTAGTGAGAAGTGTGAACATTCTCTTCTAGAGGGCACTACTGAAGAACTACAATTGTGCACCCTGGTGCGAAGTGAAGGAACTGGTTTTTTTTTTAGAAATTTTGTATTCATAAGTTTGTTCCTTGTTAAATTTCTTTCAGTCATTTTTGGGTTGGCAGTATAACCCTTCTCTTGCCGATTGTTTTGAATTTAGCCAATCCCGAATTTCCTTAATTAATTTTTAACCAATAATGTGTGTCTTCTCCGATATGGATATGTTGCTTGACCCTATCGAATGAAGTTGAGGGGGGTGTGGGTTCTCATTCATGAAACGTCTCGAATTTTCCGCGAGGGTATATAAAATGCTGATTTTCTCGTCTCGGTGCCACTTCAGTAACATCTTTCTTTGTGTGATTATGTAGCAGGGGGCGGGAAGCGCCTCTTTCTTCGGGCAGCAGTTCAACCATCAGGTAATATCCGTTTTATAACTTATTTTCTTGCTAGCTCAGCAGTTTCACCCTCGGGACGGGTTCGAAACTTTGCTCATGTAACCTGTATTTAAAATGTTAAAGACACTTGGTATAAATTCTGTTTCTTTAACTTCAAATTGTGATAGAGTGTGCCTAACCCTCTCGAGCTCCCATTCATGTTGTTATGAGGTGACTACATTTTTATAACTGTTTCCCTTCTACTCGTAATGTCATAACATTCTTCAATCGTGTCACCTCCGTAGTATGGGATTAGCCCTTGCATAAGTGGCCTAGTGCCAAATAGGTTTTAAAGACGTGTATTAGGAGTGCAGTTACGCCTCCTCTCAAGTTGGTATTTTGGGGGCCATGTAATTGTCCTGTTTTTTTTATTGAATATGCCTCAGTAGGTTGGGTAATTTTACCCCTGTTTTCATGTGCTTGGAGGACAGCTTGAAGGTGGAGTTTGGTGTGGCCTTTGATAGGCTTGAACTTTGAGAGCGGGTTGCTCTTCCTTAAATTTGGTTTCTGTGTGCCTCGAGCAGGCTTTACTGAGTAATAGGGAGCGAGTGCTCCTGGGCATGATTGAGGTTTTCTGCCCCTTTGTTAAACCTTGTGTATAAGTAAAGTTGGGATCATTGCTCAGGGATTGGGTTTCTGGAACTCGAAGCCCAAAATACATTAATAAACTGTAATTGTACAATCTTATTTTGTTGCTATATAACTAAGTTCCTGCAGTACTTGTTATTTCTTGATCTCGAAAAGGAAATATAACCTTGTTGAATTTTAAATTAACTTTAATTACGTAAGTTGAGACCTTTTCATCCCAGCACCTTCTTTCACCTCTAACTATCACTAGTACCTCGGAACACAGTCCATTTGGCCTCCTGAATCCAGGATATCTGCTATACCTTGCTGTAATCCTACAAGCTGAGCTTCAGTCGAATAACTTTTCCTAAACCCAAACTGCCTTCTGTCAAACCAGTTATTAATTTTGCAAACATGTCTAATATAATCAGAAAGAATGCTTTCCCAATGCTTGCATACAATGCATGTCAAACTGACTGGCCTGTAATTTTCAGCTTTATGTCTATAACCTTTTCCTTTATACACAGGGCCTACTATAGCAACTCTACATTCATTTGATATAGCTCCTTCAACCAAAAAATAATCAAATAAGTATTTCAACCTATTGCTTTTAGTATATCCCCAAAAATCTTATCAAATCCAGCTGCTTTTCTAGTTTTCAACTTTTGTATCTTAATCTAAATGTCATTGTTATCATAAGTAAATGTTAATACTTCTTTAGTGTTACTCACATACCCTATCTGGACATTGTCCTTGTAACCAACAATTTTTACATACTGCTGACTGAATACTTCTGCCTTTTGAAGATCCTCGCATACACACTCCCCTTGTTCATTCATGATTCCTGGAATGTCCTTTGAACCTGTTTCTGCCTTTAAGTACCAATACATACTCTTCCATTTTTCTAAAATTGTACGACACCGATTATACTTGCCATCATGTTATTCTTAGCTGACTTCTTTGCTAGATTCAATTTCAAGTTCCTTCAATTTCTCCTTACTTCCATAACCATTTCTAACTCTATTTCTTTCCAATCTTCACCTCCTTCTTAGACTCTTTACTTCTCTGTTATAATATAGTGGATGCTTACCATTCCTTACCACCTTTAAAGGGACAAACCTATTTTCACATTCCCCAACAATTTGTTTAAACCCATCCCAGAGTCTGTTTACATTTTTATTTACCATTTTCCACCGATCATAGTTACTTTTTAGAAACTCCCTCATGCCTGTTTTACCAGCCATATGGTACTGCCTAATAGTCCTAATTTTAATACCTTAGTTTCTTTCACATTTACTTTTAACTACGACAAAAACAGCTTCGTGATCACTAATACCATCTATTAGCCCGGTTTCTGTATAGAGCTGATCTGGTTTTATCAGCACCACATCTAAAATAACCTTCCCTCTAGTTGGTTCTATAACTTTCTGAAACAGCTGCCCTCCCCATATTAACTTATTTGCCATTTGTTGGTCAAGCTTCCTGTCGTTCGTATTACCTTCCCAATTGGCATTTGGTAAATTGAGATCACCTGCTACTATCACATTCCTTTCCATATCATTTCCAACATAGCTGATTATCTTATCAAATAATTCTGAATAAGTATCAGCACTACCTATTCCCGGTCTGTACATTCCAAAGACATCAAGTTGCCTATTATCTTTAGAGAAGTGCCTTACACCCAGAATTTCATGTTTTTCATCCTTAATTTTTCATAGCTTACAAATTCTTCTTTCACCAGAATGAATACTCCCCCTCCTACCATTCCTATCCTATCTCTACGATACACACTCCAGTTCCGTGAGAATATCTCTGCATCCATTATATCACATCTCAGCCATGATTCAACTCCTATTACAATATCTGGTAAGTATATATCTATTAAATTACTTAATTCGATTCCTTTGTTTACAATGCTTCTACAGTTGAGCACTAACATCTTTATGTCATCCCTACTTGATTTCCAGTTCCCTGTTCGCTTAACACCGCTCCCTAGGCCACCCCGTTTCCCTTAATGTGCCTGCCTATAACCCTTCTAAACAAGTTTTCTAACTTATATGTACCACTGCGGTTTAAGTGAAAGCCATCTGCGCGCAGATGCCTGTCTCCTGCCCATCCATTAGAATCTAGAAATCGCACTCAATGTTTCCCACACACCCACTCCATATTCTCATTTAAATTCCCAATCACCTTCCAGTCAGTATCCCTCCTACAGATTATTCCACTGATAACAATCTCTGCTTCCTTGATCTTCATCCGTGCTGCATTTACCAGATCCCACACATCCCCAACTATGTTGGTGCTTATACCTGCTTGCCTTAAGTTGTTAGTACCTACTTGAAACACTACCACCTTCTCCTTTCCCTCTTCCTTCTCTTCTACTTTCCTCAACATCTGCCTCAACCTAATTCCTGGATAACACTCTACCCTTGTTCTCTTTCCTCCACACACTTTCCCCACATGTCTAACGATGGAATCCCCCATGACCAGAGCCTCAACCCTACCCACCTCATTTGATCCCCTCCTGGTCAGCCCTATCTTCTCTCTCTGCTACAGACGCTACTTCCGCCTCCCTTTTCTCCCTCCCATGAACCTGTTCCACCTGTCTTTTCCTTTCTACTACACTACATTTCCCTTTCCTACCTTTTCCCTTCCTCCTACTTCCACACACCTCAGCAACAATCCCCTGTTCCTCATCTTCCCTCGGCTGTTCTACCTGCAGTGACTCGTGCCGATTTCTAACAGACACATGTCCTGAATTCCGATCCTGAACAGAGCCCTTAACCTGCAATCTCCATCCCCTTAAGACATTGGACCACCTGTCTTCTACAATTCCACCATTTCCTTTCCATCCTTCCTTTACACCTACTGTATCCTGTACATTATTTGAGGGAGGCCTACTTTCATTCCTGTCCTCTGAGAGGATCCTAATTATCTCCCTCAAACTCTCCAACTCCTCCCTCATACTCCTTAATGGCTGGCCACACTCACAGTTCCTACAGTTGCACTGCTTAGCGATTATTTACAGAATAATGGGAAGAAAAGGAAAAATAAAATAACTTATTCTGTGCAAAAAAAGTGAAAGGAAAGAAATATTGCCTATAACATGAAAGAAGAAATATTGCCTATAAAATGAAAGGAAAGAAATATTGTCTAGGATAGTTCACAAAAATCACACAACAACAACGTAATTAATATAAGCTACTACTACACTGCAATACTACTGGTACTTAGTTGTACGAATTATTTTTTCAACACCCTAACTGAATGAATATTGCTGTTAATTACTGAAAACTGAAAATAATACACAAGAATTAGGTCTACAAAATTCTAAACTGCAGTTAAGTCTGCCCCAATTACTGCAACAGAATTCTAGTAAGAGAGTTAATACAGATACTATACTACACAAATATTTCACAGTAATAGAATAAACGCACTAATGTATAATAAAATACCTACCATAATACACTACAATGATTTTAAACTACGTTCAGACGAAACCTAATTATAATACAACAGGTTATTACTAAGCACAATCTGAAATGGAAAATACAATTAAAGTTTCAAATTCGCAAGACTACAGAAAATAATAGAATAAGCACTCTAAATCCTAATAAGTCACTACAATACACTACAACAGTTTTTAAACTACGTTTAGACGTATCCTAGTTACAATAGGTTATTAATAAGCACAAATAGAAATGAAAATTGCAATTAAGCCTAAAGTTTGAAATTCGCAAGAACTACCGTACTCAAGGATTACCAACAAAGTTAAACGCGTAGACAGAAGATTATTTCTTTAGGATAACTTTATCCTACGATGCTCTAATAGATATGAAACCTTGCGTTTGGTTAAATGCTTAATTATCGAAAGGATTGCCGTACACAAAGAAAAACACGAATATAATAGGCAAGATACTATCTGAAATGTGATTATTACAGCTGGTGGATTACTATTATTGCCCCTACTCCACGGTATGGAGAATAAAAGTGTTCTTGATTAGGCCTACTGAAAAATACGGGGTTGTCTACAATAATTTCTCAAAAATATTTCTGTTAAAGCTACTCCTACGACTCCAGGGACTTTAACTGCAATTACTGGAATATGTGAACTTTATTATTATTATCTAACCGCTCATAAATACTGAAAGATCGAGGGAGCACAATATAAATTACGGATACTTTAACTACCTACTCAGGACTACACATGATTGGAATACAAGGTCAGCTGATTTTTTATTTATATTTACTTGACTACACTACACCCTTTGTTCACGGTTGTAGCCAACAATGCAATATTTGAATATGAAGAGCGACAATAATCAATAACAATACAACGACTGTTAACTACCGTGTAATCTCTTTAACTACTTTTTAAATGGAAGTTTACAGGCGTATCGTGTTTTTAATGTAGTAAGTTATTACCTTCGCGATAGTTTGAACGGATATCTACACGAAATACCGGAGAAGTTGCGGCAGAAGTTACGGTACTATTCCTTATGATAATCTGCCTGTGTAGGTATTATACCAACGAACCTACAGATATTTAATTTTATTTTTGAAGTTAATATTATAACCTAAAGTATTTCCTCAACCGAAATTTGAAACAAGGTACACCTAGCTAGCCTACTTAACCTAGAAAACTTAATTTACTGAAGACCAACTGAATTACTTGTTGTAAAATTTAAATAAATATCACTACTCCTAATTTCTACCAACAAGCACTAAACACCACTATATAACAGCACTAGATGAATCAGAAATGCACAAAATTAAGCTATTTCAATAGGTTTTAACTACTTTATCACTACAATAATGCAAGAGCTCTCTCAACAGCCAACCGTTCTCAAGCGCATCGAACAACACTCCAACTCACAACTAACAACAACTAACCCAGTGCACCTGCCGTTGTAGACGGTGACATCACATGTGAAAATAGGATAAAGCCAATAGTAACTTTAAATAAATACTTTATAAAATTTAAAATGTTCTACTTATTGCTTTCCCTTCTACACCTATCGTAAAGGCATGAGTTTACTAGGGAGTAACCTTGATAACGAACTTGACTAAACATGTATAACCATAAAGATGTCATCGCTGCCGAGGAGGGATTGTGCTGACCTCCATGACTGTGAGGAGGAGGAGGAGGGATTCAGCTGACCTCCGTAACTGTGAGGAGGAGGAGGAGGAGGAGGAGGGAACAAGCTGACCTCCGTAACTGTGAGGAGGAGGAGGAGGGAACAAGCTGACCTCCATAACTGTGAGGAGGAGGAGGGATTCAGCTGACCTCCGTAACTGTGAGGAGGAGGAGGAGGGAACAAGCTGACCTCCATAACTGTGAGGAGGAGGAGGAGGAGGAGGGAACAAGCTGACCTCCATAACTGTGAGGAGGAGGAGGAGGAGGGAACAAGCTGACCTCCGTAACTGTGAGGAGGAGGAGGAGGAGGAGGAGGTGGAACAAGCTGACCTCCATAACTGTGAGGAGGAGGAGGAGAAGGAGGAGGGAACAAGCTGACCTCCATAACTGTAAGGAGGAGGAGGGAACAAGCTGACCTCCGTAACTGTGAGGAGGAGGAGGAGGAGGAGGAGGAGGGAACAAGCTGACCTCCATAACTGTAAGGAGGAGGAGGGAACAAGCTGACCTCCGTAACTGTGAGGAGGAGGAGGGAACAAGCTGACCTCCGTAACTGTGAGGAGGAGGAGGGAACAAGCTGACCTCCGTAACTGTGAGGAGAAGGAGGAGGGAATAAGCTGATGATCGTATTTTAAATTGGAATATCACCAATGATATTATTCATGAAAATAATGAACATGTGGTATGATGTATAGAATTTTGAATGATGCATATGTGTTGATGTTGGGAATGTTCTGTGTTTGGGTTGAACTGTGCTAATCGTCCCAACAGTAGTAACCTAGGACTGGTAAACAGTGAAAGGTTATCATGACGAATTATGGTGGTGAGGTTATGTGTTATTCATGTGATTATGATGTTGCTTATCTACCTTCTGTCTAAATTTCAGTAAGCGAGTTAAGTCATTCTGGTTGTACCATAATTACCTTTTTACCCTTTTTTATTACATTGATCTATTTGGGTATGTGATTTATCTGACGTGTCTGTGAAAGATGTGTTGTGCGCTGGTTATCTAACGACTAAGGAGTAAAGGAGAAATCTCCTCTTAATTTTGATGATGTGGTTTTTGATCCTTGTTGGGAATTACGTGTGTGACGATATCGTGGAAATGTTTCTGCAGTTGATTGTCATTACATAGTGATTTGATGGCATGTGTTGTGGGTTGTAAAATATTTTCGTTTAACCTTCGGGGAACGACACACGTGCTCTGGTATCATTTATGTAGAGTTATGTAATGTTGTGGTTGTGAAGTTGGTATTTATTTATTAATTAAGACACTTGGTGAGGCAGATCTTTGCCTTTATTCATGTTACCTCTGTGTCGTTGAAGTATGGGCTGTGATTTTTTTATAGGTGTCTGCAACTAATCTTTTAGCACCTTAATTGTTAAATGCAACTTTCTGGTTCCTAGTGTAATGTTTTGTTCCCATCCTTGTGTTTGCTTGCATAACTCATTTTATGGCATAATTATGAAGCTGTCTTAGTATGTTGTAATGCTTATAGCTGTTGACCTACCTATTCATGGTATGGTATATGGAAGGTTGACTTCCCAGATATTATTTTCATCTAACCGGGTTGAGATTTTGCCAGATAAGTATGAGTTATTCTACCAATTCCAACTTGCTTCTGAAGGTATCGACTTGCTATTGATTAGGATTCTGGTAGTGCTCATAGTCCTGATGAGCATTTGTTATCTATCTGATTTCTTACCTAGCATTAGTGGGTACGGGTGGTGTACGATATAGATTACTATTCCTTCATTTATCTGTGGTCACCTGGTTTCGTCTAATTGGGTGCCCATTATGGAGATGCATTTGGGGGTATTTCTATGAATTTGGTTAAACTGTTGATACTAGATCATTGTATGCTCATGTGTACTATTCCTAAAGACTTCCATCCTTCCCCTCCCATGGTGTTCATGGTTACCTTATATCGAGTTACTGCTCTTTCTACCTTGGTGCTATGCTTTGTTTGGTGTTATTTGATGAATCTGTTGTCGATGACAAACATAACGCATATCCTCCATCTAATTGAGCTCGAAGTCTCCAACCGTTTTCATCCTGTTTCTCCTTGCTTGGCATTTTGTTATTTTTTAAACCATGAATTTTGGGTGTTCTCGTTTCCTTGTTACCACTCTGTTACTATTCTTCCGGTATGGTGAATTCCTATCCTTCTTCTGCTTCTTCTTCTGGGTTATGCATTGGGTACATATGGATGTGAACCAGTGCAGATGTGATGCATGACTTGGTCACATATTTCAGGGAATTTTAAAAGACTCGCTGATTTGTAGTTCTGAGGCTGAAATGTTCTAATTTGATTTTGATTTTAAATCTTGATAGCACTAATTCTTTCTAGCGCGAGATTTAGAATTGGTAAACAAAGCTACGTGCTTTTTGACAGCTGTCATCCACCATCTTGCTTCGCCAACATTAGTGCTGCCCTCTTTACGACACTTCTGGTAATTTAAAATCCACGTGCTCTTTTGACAGCTGTCATCCGCCACCTTGCATCGCTAACCTTAGTGCTGCGCTCTTTAGCTACTTACCTTTGAAATGTGGTGGTGGTAATTTCCACGTAACAGCTCTCATCCGCCATCTTGCATCGCTTACCTTAGTGCTGCTATCTTTACGGTACTGTGGGTAATTTGAAAAATCCATCTGCTGTCATCCTCCATCTCGTTTCGCAAACCTCAGTGCTGCCATCTTTAGCTACTCCCTTTGAAATGTAGGCGGCGGATAATTTGAAAAATTCTACGTATTTTCTAACAGCTGTCATCCGCCATCTTTAATCAAGAGAGAACCGTGCTGCTATCTTTACGATTACTGCCTTACTCACGTAGTAGCGGGTAATTAAAAAAATTCTAAACAGCTGTTATCATCCATCTTTTATTAACAAAGGACCGTGCTGCTCTCCTTAGCTACATACATTTAACATGTGGTGGCGGCAATTTCAATTTCTATCCAGATACCATCTTTTATCAACAGAGCACCGTGCTGCTATCTTTAGCTACTACTTTTGAATTGTGGTGGCGGATAATTTGAAAAAATTCCGTTAGCTATCATCAACTTTAATGCATTTGCCAACCTAACCTCTGATCTACCATCTTGAAGGAGACCATCCTTAGTTTACACAAGATGCCCCTCGCGACGCTAATTACTACTTTGAGGTTACTACACAAGATGGCGCTGGCTCTTATGGCTACCTCCTCTACCTCCTCGTCCTCCTCCTCCTCCTCCTCCGCCTCCTTTACCTTCTCCTCTTCCTCTGTCAAGGCATAGCTTTATCGAACATGCATCGCGAAGGCAAGAGTGTGCAGCGATAACATCATTGTGCATGATTAGACTTGACTACATACTACTGTTTAAAACATATTACAACAAGTGTTGAGAATACAAAATCGCATAGTATAGTTCGATGTTGTAGAACACTGCATTGCAAGACTAGAATCAAACACTGTTCAGAAAAAAATCCTTTCTCATCATACTTACTAAGCTGTTCTTTTTCCTTTTTTGTCAAGGGATAGCTTTATCGAACAAGCTTAAACATGCATTACTGTAACGACGTTAAGGTAAGAATGTGCACGTGCTGCAGCGATGACGTCATTGTGCATGTTTAGACTTGTACACATACTGCTGTTAAAAGCATATTATGAGTAGAATTACATACAATAGATGATGTTCAGAACACTGCATTGCAAGACTAGAACAGAACACTGTTCAAAAAAATTATCTTCTCAACATACTTACTAAGCTGCTTCTCTAAGAATATAACATACTTACGAATCTGCTAAACACCTTATTTCTTGACATACAGCCTCTTTTCTTCTGAGTAATAAACAAAACTTACAAGAAGAAGGAGCGGAAGGAGGAGGAGGAGGTAATACCTAATCTAAAATAAAAGAATATGCCAAATCTACATTATTTATTTACATCTTGTATGTACAAGTTTTATCTTGAATCAATTGCCGTAGTGATGTTCGTATACTTCTTCCCTTCTCAATGCAATTTTTATATGTACAAGATTTATCTTACAATGTTCGTATACCTTCTTGTATGTACAAGTTTTTTAGTTAATGCTGTACTCCCATGGAACACTGGTAAGGGAATCGCTATCCCATACACGTTTGTCATCGCAAGGAAGCAATGAACATTTACTTTGCTCGATCGTATACACATGATGTTTACGTGATTGAATCATTTTTTGCATACAGGAAGCGGCATTTCTAAAGGTAAGTATATCGCGATAGTGTTGAAGGTTTAAACGGCTAACGACGCTTGAACTACGCCTTTGGCTTTTTTAACAGACTGCGAATTTTGAGTGTCATAGGCATACATTTTTGGTGCTAAACCAATAAACTCAGTCATGATATTCATGCCGCATTCTTCTTTCATTAGCCTTGTGACTTTCTTGTTTTGCGGCCGAATGTTAAACGGATTACTAGAGGAAAAGGAAGAAGTGTCAAAATAGACATCGTAGACGTGACAAATGAAACTCTCTGTATACAAAAGTGTAAGATCAGAAAACTGTTGCTTTGCAAATACATAATGAAAATCATACATTTTTAATTTTGAAAAATCAAGTTTAGCCATTCCCAAATAAATTAGCTTGGCATAGACGATCTCTGTTTTTTTTCATTTCAACAGAAATAAGGTGTCTGTCTGTCTGTTAGGTCATCAGCCCAGAGGCTGGTTGGATCCTCAAATAGCACCACCAAAGGTTACGCGGTTATAAGGAAACCGCAAAAACCAATGGCAGCACCAAAATGAGGCGTACTAGGCAAGATGAGGAGTGAGGTAGTTTGCCATTGCTTTCCTCACTGGGTCAGAAAGTGCTATTGCAGCACGACTGACCCTATGAGCAACACCTTTCATAACAGTCAGATGCACTAGTCGTGCTCTGAATGGCACGATCAGTAACACGATAGGCTTTGAAATTTGGTTTTGAGATGTACTTGCGCGCGCCATATCGCCCATCCCATTGATTAATTAAATGAATGCCGCAATATTTGCGTACATTTTCCATGCTTTAGCCATAGATCGAGTTATTCATGTTTGAAAAACGTACTCTCAAATGTTGTTGTAGCACGTTGACGATGTTCAATATTCAAATCCATGTACGGTTTAAGCCATGATTCCTGCTTAAACGCAACGATACGATGAATACACTCTAACGGTAAGTCGTATTCGAGACATTGAACAATACATTGGATGTGTATAACATAGCGCTTTTTCGGAAAAAGTGTAGCTAGCAGTTTAGTGTGTTTCGACGTATCGTTAGGTAGAACCATTTTTCAACGGAAAAAAGGTCAGAATGTGAATCGTGCAGATGAGAAGGGTATACAAAAGAATCTTCCAGCACGTAGCCGCGATGAGGATCTTTAGCAGCCTCAAAAACATCAAAATTTTGAATTTCACTTTCTGTTAGTCATAAAAATCTTTACATGGTAATGGCTGTAACATGGCCCACCCATACAGATTATTGACATCGAAATACATCAGATAAGAATCTTATTTTTCTGAATTATAGTTGTCGATGTAGGCATTATTCGCGATGGCATGCCTGTTGACAAGCGAAACGAGTCCGCCGCGAATGCCGCGTTCAAGAAACAAAAGCATGTCGACATCCGTTAGAAGATCAAGTTGAACACCGGTACACTTGAGCATCGCATCCCACGATAGACCAGGTGTTGTGTGGTAATAGCAAGTGTGTTGTACAATCTTTTACATGTGTGGCTAGCAAGCTGTCTGTCGTAAAGTACTGCAAACATCGCTTTCCCATGGTGTATTGTAAGTTGAGAGTTTAACAGACGGGAAAGCTGTAGTGGCTTGTAGTTTCATTGCAAACGTATCAAAGATGAAGATGATGTTGTTTGGGAGAAGAAGCGGAGTAAACGGTCTCGGTCGACACCGTATACAGAAAAAGAAAAATTTGGATTGTTATTTTCAAACGTAGAAATGTTTGCTAAATCCATGGCAAAATTTAATGACTGCTGTAACTCGATAAACATGTCCTTATACTGAGAAGTTCTTGAATGATGACCTGTTGCTGGTTTCAACGCCATGGCGATGCACCATAGAAAGCAATAGTCATCGTTATTTTGAATATTGATGACTGCTTTCTTATTTACAATCGCTCGAGGAAGTTCAATGTGTCGTCTAACTGAATTGAAGGGGTCGAATTTGCACACATTAATTTGAAGATGTAAAACACTTTCAAGTGCCTTATTACTCGCTCCTTCTTCAAACTTTTGACATTTAGCTAGTAGAGTGTCGACGATGTGTTTGCGAAACCACTCCGAAATATCGTCTGACCATAAGAGTTTCGTAATTTTAGAAGACATGTAAAATGTTTCTTGAATTTCCTGATTATCTTTAAAAGAATGAAGGAACAAGAAAGACTAGCGTTTAGTTTAAGCGCCGTATGCATAGACAGCAAAAAAGTGACTTTTTCTTCGAAAACATTATAGCAAGAGAGTAAGAAAGAATTAGGATCTAAAATATTTGATGCATTTCGTTTATTACCGTTTAGAATACGCGATGAAAAACATGTATGTATAGTTTCCCAATTCATAGTTATACTTACGCACCAACAAAACTAATAACGCAAGATTTAGTTAGCACACTGGGTAGAAGTCGTTACAGGCACGAAAAATTATTTCCCGAAATGTTTAAATCCCTGAAGATTCCTGAGCCGTCTCGATAATGCGTTTGATTTTTCTACAAAAGAGAAGCAGAATACTACTTTTTAGATTAAAAAAAACCATGTAAACATATGAGATCGATAACAAAATATCGAAACATACCTGAAGATGTGCACGTTTCAAGACTGCGACACGGATAAATAACGATGATAATTCTTGATTTACCTAGAAAAAACAAAATATATTAATGTATGTCTGAAAGATAGCAGCATTTGCATCGCACATAGTGATGATAGGATATGAAAGGGTAAGTCGGTTCGTTAAAAGCTAGCCTAGCTATCTTTACAAACATGCAACTCGAAGATTTTTAATACCTAGAGTAGAAGCACTTGAATCGTACATAGTGATGATGGGATATGAAAGGGCTACAAAAGTTACTTGGTTTGTTAACAACTAACCTACCTATCTTTACAAACAAGCAACTCGAAGATCTTTATTGCCTAGCGTAGAAGCACTTGTGATGATGGGATAGGAAAGGGTAGGTTAGTTTGTTAACAGCTAACCTGTTATAAATATCGTCTAACTGTCTGAAAGTAGCGTTAACACATACTTATGTTTGCACACACAGCACTTACATCGCACATAGTGATGACAGGATATGAAAGGGCAAGTCGGTTCGCCAACAGCTAGCCTAGCTATCTTTACACAGATCTTTATTGCCTAGCGTAGAAGTTGCTTTCGAACAAAAATGCAAACACTAACCAACAGTTTAGGTCAACTTCAGTTGAAAGCTGCAAACTTAAGAATGGTTACTGGAATAATATTCACAGCAGACGATGATTATCTAAAAACAAAGAAAAAAGAAATCGTAAATAATAATAATAATAATAATAATAATAATAATAATAATAATAATAATAATAATAATAATAATAATAATAATAATAGTAATAATCAAAGAATTAACCTTACCTTTTGTTTTACACTAGACGGTAGGCGATAAAGTAGAGGAATCGTATATGCGCACACACTTAACACACACGGAGAACTGCCTGCGCTTCGCACAGACTTGTTACTAGGCGGGCTATGGAATGTGCAGACGTGTGCACTACAGTTGTAACAGAAAGTTTATGCATCAAGAGTTCTCTGTAAATTTACCGAGTACCTTTAGACTGAGCTAGGATCAAACTTGGAGACGCCGAGGTAACGGAATTTAGGAGTACTGCCACCCACACGAAGCTAACGTATTTGAGCACCACCAAACTGAGCCAGGATCGAACCTGCTGTTTTCAGAGACGCCGGAATTTAGGAGTTCTGCAGGCTGATGTATTATACTAGCAGATCGAACTTGGGGTTAGAAGGCCAGCGCGCGATCCTCGACCTCTGAACTTAGACGGGGCACTGAGCTGAGCAAAAAGAGAGGGAGTCATCACCTACGGTATCCCTTGCCTGAGCTTAGCGGGGCGCTGAGCTGAGCAAAAAGAGAGGGAGTCATCATCTACGGTATCCCTTGCCTGTAGGTAGACAGGGGCGCTGAGCTGAGTTTTATGTAGAAGCGATCCTCGGGCACTGAGCTAAGCCTACATCTACGGTATCCCTTGCCTGTAGGTAGACAGGGGCGCTGAGCAGAGTTTTATGTAGAAGCGATCCTCGGGCACTGAGCTAAGCCTACATCTACGGTATCCCCTGCCTGAGCTTAGCGGGGCGCTGAGTTGAGAAAAAAGAGATGGGGCCATCATCTACGGTATCCCCTGCCTGCTAGCGACCTTTGAGCTAGGGTAAGAACAACACGAGACGCCGAGGTGCCAGAATTTAGAAGTTCTGCCAGTAAAAGCGAGGCGGACGTATTTGTGCACCTTTAGACTGTGCCGCGATCGAACCTGGCCAGCGCCCTGAGCTACTCAGCCCGGCCCGTAAACAACACTTTAGAGCTGTGTGTGTGTAATTAACTTATGGTACAGTGACCGAGCGAGCGGGTTAGACATTGTACCGGAAGAGAGTTGCTAGTTCATCGCATTCCTGCGCCCGCGCTAGGCCGACTCTTGCTGCCAGCTTGAAGCTCACAACGTTTCTGTAAAACGCACACACACCTATAATATTTCTTGGCAAGGGGGACTTACGCATCTCTAACCCGGTGTTAGAACATAGCCTACTCCTTATTAGAAACCCATTTTCACACCAGGCAAATGCTGGGGCTGTACCTTAATTAAGGCCACGGCCGCTTCCTTCCAACTCCTAGGCCTTTCCTATCCCATCGTCGCCATAAGACCTATCTGTGTCGGTGCGACGTAAAGCCCGTAGCAAAAAAAAAAAAAAAAAGAAACCCGGTGCTGGCACATAGCCTAAATACCGGGGTTCGAACTACACTGTAAATGCTAGGGAGGTGGCTACGACCGCTGCGCTTTCTTCTTCTTCTGCTTCTTCTTAACAATATGTTTTACGGCCGGATGCCCTTATTAACGCCAATAGTCTATAGACCGGGGGATTTTAAATCGCACGAATCTGTTTTACAACCGGATGCCCTTCCTAACCTGGATTTGTGAGCAGTGTTCGCCTATTACGATCAACAGCGTTATAAAGTAGCGGGGTTCAAACTACACTGTTGTCAGCTCTGCTAATTTTTACACCAGGCAAATGCTAGGGCGGCTGCTACCTTTCCTGCTATGCAAGAATCTGTTTTACGGCCGGATGCCCTTCCTGACGCTAGGACCGGGATATTGAATTGCAGTATCCATCATGTGTAGGCGATCAAGGTAATGTATATTTTTGCCGTGTCACTTCCGTTTACTGTGCATTTTTGCTGAGATAACACGTCACTTCCGCACACACAGTAGCAGTACTGTTCTCATTTGCCTTTATAACTTCGAACAGACTACATGCAAAAAATTATAAATTTAATCTTTCTTTCCTCTACCACTTATGTAAGTACCTTAGGAAATTCATATATCTGTGTGTGTGTAAGTGCTATCTCGCAACATCCTTGTCCGAGTGTTTCAAGAAAAGAGTGACGTGTATCAGTGTTCTGCACGATAACCCGTGTCGCAGTCACTAAGCGTGTTAGATGTACGGTGAGCAAGTTGGCTAGGCGGTATGGTCTTTTTTATTTTCGCACAGGACAAGGCAAATCATTGAAGATGTACTTTTGCTAAATCGATTACTGAGCGAGTTGGCTACGCAGTATGGGTTTTTATTTTTTCATGACGTGTATCAGCGTTCTAGTCGATAATCCGTGTATTTGCAATTACTGAGCGTGTTATCTGTGCGGTATGCGAGCTGGCTAGGCAGTATAGATTTTTTTATTTTCACACAAAACAAGGCAAATCATTGAAAGATGTACTTTTGCTGTATCGTTTACTGAGCGAGTTAGCTACGCAGTACGATTTTTTGATTTTCACACAAGACAAGGCAAATCGTTGAAAAATCATATACACTGCCTTATGCATAAGATCGCGTTGTATGTTCGATAGAGATATGTTTTAACAGAGCGGGAAGAGGTAGCGGCGGCGGAGGAGGTTACAACAGCCGTTATCTTGCGCAAGCTGTTCAGAATTCTAGTCCTGTTAACATTGCAGTAAGCGATAATTTTTTCCTTAACATGTTGAAAGTAACGACAGCGAGTATCGTGTTCCATTCTAGTCTTAAACACATATTCGACATCGAGTAAAGTGTTCGATTCTTGTCTTGTTATGTTTCATTCAGTAAACTAAACACGTGTTGTAGCAATAAGGTTAGAATCTGTCGAGATAGCTACAAGCGATATCATGTAAACGTAAGTTTTTATTTTCTACCGCAGGGCGTGTACGCACACCTATCGATAATGCTTGCATCGACTATCGTACTAAATTCTTCCGCTAGAGCGTGCAGCAATCGCATGTATGCGCGCGCACCTATTGATAATGCTTTCATCGACTATCGTACTAAAATTCTTCCGCCAGAGCGGGCGGTAATCGCATGTATGTGCGCGCATACACCTATCGATGAATGCTTGCATCGACTAACGTACTAATCATCTTCCGCTAGAGTGTGCAGCAATCGCATGTGTGCGCAGATCGATTAGCAGTAGATAGCAGGAGGTTCGCGCGCACACGATGATCAAAGCATTCTCTAGGTAATGATACAAGTGTAAGTCGATGAATCCCTCGCTTGCCTCGTAAGAGGCGACCGTGCCCTGGCCTTCCCAGGGCAATATTGTTTTGTAGAGAAGCCATTGCTACGGCAGTGGATCTGTAGAGAGAGCACATCCCTCGCTCACCCATCCCTCATTTTTGGTAAGGGGAGGTAGGGGAAAGAGGACTCCCCTATACTCCCCCGAAGTCAATAAAGCATAATTAGGATAGCCTAAGGTAGCAACCATGAGGATTTTGCTCTGTTAAGATGCCAGCACTGATGTTAGATGGCAGATGACAGCTGTCAAAAAGCACGTGAAATTTTCCCGCCTGTAAGTTTTAGTGTCGTAAAGAGGGCAGCACTGAGGTTAGCGATGCGAGAATGCGGATGACAGCTGACGGAAATTTTTAAATTGCCCGCCACCACTTGCATAAGGTGGCACCTATGAGGTTTAGTCCCGTCAAGGTGGCAGCACTGAGGTTAGTGATGCGTTGTTGTTTAAAGAAGGAAGCTGTCAGCTGTCAAAAAAGCACGTGGAATTCAAATTTCCCGCTCGTAAGGTTTAGTGCGGTAAAGAGAGCAGCACTGAGGTTAGCGATGCATGATGGCGGATGACAGCTGTCAAGAAAGCACGTGGCTTTGTTTACAAACAAGAGCACGTGGGCATGACGTTCATAGTCACGTGACCGGAGTCAATGACCTCGGGTGCTGACTCAGCAAAAAAGGTGACGAGGTGGTTCAGAACGCCCACTGTTCCTCTACTGGTGCACCTTTTAGTCACCTCTTTCGACAGACAGACGATACTGTGGGTAGTCTATGGGTGGACCTTTTAGCCGCCTCTTACGACAGGCAGGGGAGTGGTCAGGTAAGAGCGAGGTGGTGGGCATTCTCTCTAGTTGTATTCTAGCGGTCAAAGGCCGGTGCGCCGCCGCCTGAGCTATGGAGGCTCTCTCAATGATATTACACATAAGATAACTTGGAGTTGGCCGTGCTGTTACAAGCGCGCAGCTGTAAGCTTGCATCCGGGAGATGGTGGGTTCCCTTTTCCATTTTTATATCAAAAAATACTTGATACTGTAGGAGAATCTATAACAGTGTTCATTAATGTTGTTTCCTATCCTACTACATACCCTCTGTTCTGCATAGCAGGGTAGAGCGTGGTACCGGGTATTATCGCTACTTGTATTCCAGCAGTCAGAGGCCGCTGCGCTGCAGCCTGAATATGCTAAGTTGTAGACAGATAACGTTCATATAACGGAATTTTGTCCCGCAGACCTACTAGGTACATTCTTCTGGCTCGAGGACTGGGTGTTTGTGTTTGTTCCAACACTTTCCTCTCCATTTTCAGTCAACTTACTACACTAGCAACTACCACAGAAGCATGCAAAAGTGATTATATTACTCTATATGGGGTTGGCGACAGGAAGGACATCCGGACGTAAAACAGGGTCTAATCAACATGTGCGACACAGTTCGCACCCGCAACCCCACACATATGGGAAAAGCAGTAGAAAAGGAGAAAGGATGATCAGGGTCGGAACGTAATGTGCATTTGGCCCAGTTGTATGACCGGATGCTCTTCCTGACAGTGGAGGGATGTATTCAATATTGCGTGTTTCTGTGTGATGTGTTGTTGGTGTACGAAGAGAAGTGCAATGAGATGAAAGAAACCCAGTCCCCAAGCTAAGAGAATTAAATCTTTCGGCCTCACCGGAAATAGAACCCGGGTCCCTCTGAATCACAGACCAGTACGCTTACCATTCATCCAAACAGCCTCCTTACTGGCATAGCCATGAATGAAACTGGTCTCTTTTTGCTATTGTTTTAACGTCCCATTATCACATGGGACGTTTTCAGCGATGCAAGGATGGGAATGGGCTTAGACTAGGAAGGTAGTGGCTGTGGCCCTAGCTAATATACATCCCGGCATTTGCCTGATGTTATAATGGGAACCTACGAAAACCATATTCAGGGATGCTGACAGTGGGGCTCGAACCCACTATCTCCTCAAAGTAGAAAAATACCTCTTGAAGAATCCAGGATCGAACATGCTAAGTGGTAGACAAATAACATTGAGGTAACGGAATTTAGTCCCGCAGGCTCACTAGGTAATATTCTCAACTCGGTGGAATATTATTTTATCTGATTAAATTTCTATAATTCCTCTTTATAATGTATGTATGTTAGGGTGAGACACGACGAACGAAGCAGTGGACAGTGCGTAAGAGGAAAATTAACACCGTTTCCTGTTGCGAGACACATATGTGAGCGGTCTCAGCGAACCTCTCTGCCCACTTCTCATGAATATCAAGCTAAGAGAAGAACTCTCTACTTATGAACTGAATATAAATCAATTTTAAACATAAATTCCCTTTATATTTTTATGTAAGTATTGATGACTTTGCTGGCGAGATATGGTGTTTACAGTGCACTATGTCTTCTGGAATCGGCTAGAATAAATTTCTTACTTTCATTGACCTGCCTCAGTCTCATCCTTGGCTTTGACAATATGAAAGTGACTGAGGTATGAGCGATGCTATTAATACCATTCCTTATGCAGCCAGTCTCTGTTATGAATGGTGTGAAAATATCGCTCATAGGGTCAGTTGGTGCATAATACATTTCAGTGGGCTTGGCAGACTGATATGTAATAGCTACTTTTGGCTCGGTGAGGAAAGCAACGGGAAACTACATCACTCATCCTTTCCCTAGAACACCTCTTCAGTGACGCCTAGGATGTTTATGACAGCTGCTAGCGGAGGTGTGGAGGATCAAACCAGCCTTCGTTCTGAATACACAACATACATACATACTTACATGTAAGTATTGATAATCTCAGGTAAGCGCGTTTGTGTGTAATTTCAATATCTAAGTTTTAGTTTGCAGATTGATAGTAGTGGTGGAGATTATTGTTTTTAAGAATGTAATAGACAGATTTACCGCCACATGAAAGAACTCCCATGTGAAAAAGTTCCAACACCTGAACGTCTGCGAAAACCGTGTAAGTAGTTAGCGGGAACGTAAAGCCATTATTATTATTATTATTATTATTATTATTATTATTATTATTATTATTATTATTATTATTATTATTATTATTATTATTATTATTGTTGTTGTTGTTACGGAGTTTTGGTGGATCAGCAGAGGTGAAAGAAGGTGCGGGCTGGAATGGGTCTAACTACAAGTTCGAAAAATGAATTAAAATTTCAACAAAGGTTATATTTTCAAAACTTAACAGTGGTGACGTAGAATTTGAAAATTTAACAAGTCAACAACAAGCCAAAATCAGGTACCAAAAAATTTACAAGAGTTAGGGGATAATTACAAGATCTGGGCTTCGAGCACAATGACAATCCTTGAGCTATTAGCCCAGCTTTACCAAGGTACAGAATTAAACAAAGGGGCAGAAAACCCCACCATGCCAAGGAGCACTTGCTCCTAACTACAATGTTAAGCCTCCTAGAGGCGCACAGGAATCAAATTTAGAAAAGAGCAGACCTGTTCTCAATAGTTTAAGCCTATCAGGAGGCTATAAGCAGACCTTACACTCAACTGCCCTTAAGGCAAACTTCTAAATCAACAGGGGCAACTTGTACCCAATCTACTGGGCCTTAGTGTGCAAAACTAAGTTAATTTAAATGGCCCAAAACCAAAGGATGGACGCGATTACTTGCACTCCTACACTAAAGTTTTGTTTTAAAACCTATGTGGCGCTAGGCCGATAATACGGGGGCTAATCCCAAGCTAGAGAGGTGACGCGTATGAAAAAACTTTAACACATTAACGAAGAGAAGAAATGGTTACGAAAACGTGGTCACCTTAATTTCAAAATGAAGGGGAGCTTGCTAGCGTAAGGCACTCTCTATCCCCGCTCTACAGTAAAAGAAATTTGTAGTTTTTACATAGACAGAAAGGAAATTTACATTTTAAAAAGGTGGGTTACATATTAAAAGTTTCGAACCTTCCCCGAGAGTTAGACTGCTGAGCTAGCAAGAAATGAAGATGTTGAAAGGTCATTACCTTGTAGAAGAACTGCTGCTTGAAGAAAGAGGCGCTTCCCGCCCCCTGCTACATATCCACACACAAGTTAGATGTTACAGAAGTGGCACCGAGACAAGAAAATCAGCAGTTTTTATACCCTCGTGGAAAATTCGAGACCTTTCAGGAATGAGTAGGCACACCCCCTCAATTTATTGGGTAGCTAAAAGTTATACATCAACATTGAAGAAGAAAGACACTATTGGTCAGAAATTAATTACAAAAATTAGTGATTGGTTAAATTCAAAACACGCGTAAAGAAAGGATAACTGTTGCCAACCCACAAACCACAGAACAAAATTTAGTAAAAACAAAACTTAGGAGTACAAAATTTCTTCAGGAGTGTACATTCCATTACACCAGAGTGTATTACCATAGTGTTTGGTAGAGAAATCTGTTAGAGAATGTCCACACTTCTTGATCCATGAAAAACAAAAGCAAATCAAAAACACCCAGTGACCTCTTCTGATAACTAGTAGAGTTAGTTCAGTGGTAAAGTTCCGGGTTTCTCCAGTAGAGGAGTTTCAATTGGCGCAAGATTTGAACTTGCGTCGCGTAGAGGTGTACGGCCCGGTACAGAACTCCACCCCCCCAAAAAGTCCTTCCAAGGGGTGACACAGAAAAAAACAAAAAAAAATTCCCAGGGCAAGGTCCAAGTTTGTTGTTGAATAGTAGAAGAATAATTTAGCAGAGAAAAACAATTTCTCAGTAGTCGGAGGTTTCTTAATAGGTTTGATATAGATGGGTGTGATTAAGTCCAGTTTTAGAATTTCTTGGTAGTTGTAGCATTGTGAAACAAAATATTAATTCATGGTAGTAAACTTTTTCTAAGTCCACCAAAGGTTGATTGAAGCAAAATGTATTAATAGCCGAATAGAGTGTCCATGTAGCAGAAGAAGTACATTAGTTGCCGATTACTTTTGACGGCAAACCTGCCGTCGCTGCCTTTGTCCAGAGGAGGCCGCTCGGACCCCTTAAATACCCTGAGATACCGCTTTCCCGCACTATGAGAGGGGGGTCCTGCTGCAGCATGCCGCAGACGCGACGATTGTTTACAGTCCTCGAGCAGTTTGCAGGTGGTGCGCCGCACATCAGCCTTGGCCGGAAGGAGGACTCCGACTCGCCGTACACTGGTTGACCTCACTGGAGTAGAGCGGCCCCGTACCCCACCTCAGTGGCGGTACGTCGCCGCACGGCTGCGGGGGCACTGAAACAGTAAGATCTCGGCGGCAGAATTGTGTTGGACTTTTTGTTTTTAGGGTTGAGTTTTTGGTGAGGCTGAGGGGCCAGCGGTGTGGAACCTTTACTTCATTTTTATTTGCCACTGGTGTGGTTTAGCAGGAGACGGGAGCTTGTAATGGCCACACGGAGAGGACAGCAGAGTAACCTCAGAGAAGGTTTCACAATGTTTATACAGAGCAGATAACAAAAAACGAAATGTAAAACTATAAGGGGCAGAAGGCCTAGGATTTAGACAAAAATATAACCTTTTGGGGTTCTTACAAAATGTTAAAAATCCAATGAGCAAGTAATTTACACAGGTGAACGCTAAATATTCTCTCGGTGGCTGGATTGCTCACTAACAATGTCACCGGCGTTAAAAAATCCAAGACGGTGCACGGCCCATGAAATCTGGGGGCAAGCGTGCCCGTGGGAACAAAATTCTTGACCATAACTTGGTCTCCTACCTTTAAGTTGGTGGGCCTCGGTCCACGATCATATCTTTCCCTAACCTTTTCATGAGAAATTTTAAGATTGGCCTTGGCCTTCTTCCAAAGTTCTCTAATATTACCTGAATCTATTGTCTCCGGTAGAATATCATTAAGAGACCAAAGGTTAGAGAGCGGCGTGTTGGGAACAAACTTGAACATCAAAGAAGCTGGAGTAAATTTATGGAATTCATGAACCGCCGAATATCAAAGCAAAAGCTAACCAATGCAGGGACGTGTCCCACCTAGAATGATTGTCGTGATGATAGGCAAAACGAGCCGACCTCAGATTACGATTGACCCGTTCAGCTAGAGATGGTTGAGGATAGTAAGCAGAAGTAGTCACATGAGAGATGGAGAAATCAAAACAGAATTTACGAAAGAGATTGGATGTGAAAGCTTTAGCATTATCAGACACAATATATTGACACGGACCAAAAGAAGCAAAAATAGAATTTAAACAAGAAATAGTGGACTGAGGGGTAGCCAGCTTAGTCGGAAATAACCAAGAAAATCTTGTGAAGCCATCTACACACACAAGGATAAACTTGTTGGCATTCCCCTTTGACTGGGGGAAGGGTCCGACGTAGTCGATGTAAAGACGTTCCATGGGGCGCGACGCTTGATGAGAAGACAAAAGCCCTTGCTTAGTGTACATGGTGGGTTTACTAAGCCAACAAGGTTTACAAGCTTTTACTAATTCACGGATTTCTCCGTCCGTACCCTTCCAAATGAATATTTCTCGGATCTTTTCTCTAGTTTTGAAGGTATCTAAATGCCCCCCTGATGGAGTCTCATGATAGTACTTGAAGATCATGGGCACGAGGACAGCTGGAACCACAACTTTCATCTTCTTATCATGCCCGACAGGCAACACAAAACACCATTCCTCAACACATAAGGGACGACATGTTCCCCAGAAGAAAGGGTTTCCATGATAGGGGCCAGCGTCGGATCTTCACGTTGATATTTCTCAAGATCCCTAAACAACATGGGAGCATCTGTTAGAATGGCATTAACCTCAGGTAGTACGGACTCGGAAGGTGAAGAACTATCAACCTGTTAAGGGGTCTCTACATCATTAGAAAACATACGGCTTAGTCCGTCAGCAACCACGGTTTCAGTACCTCTAATATGCCTAACGTCAAATTGGAAGGCAGAAATTCTGATGGCCCAGCGGGCTATGCGACCAGTGCGATGCTGCCTAGCTAAGACCCAGCTTAAGGCTTGGTTATCTGTCTCCAAGTCGAACTTGACATGTTCCAGATAGAGGCGGAACTTTTCTAGAGCAAACAAGACAGCCAAACCCTCAAGTTCATAGATGGAATACTTGGATTCTTGGGCCGATAGTGTCCTAGATGCATAGGCGATGCGTCGCCTCCCTAGTTCAGTCTCTTGAAGAAGGACTGCTGCCACCGCCGACGACGACGCGTCGGTTTGGACGATGAATTTCTTCGAGAAATCAGGCATGGCCAGAACAGGGGCATTACACAGAGCTAATTTGAGATATTCAAAAGCGGCTTGTTGAGATGGTCCCCACTCAAATTTTACGCCTTTCCTACGAAGTAATTCAAGGGCGCCGCTCTACTGGCGAAATTTGGAATAGATTTCCTGAAGAAATTCACCATACCAATGAACCTAGCGATACCTTTGACGTCCTGGGGAGGTTTGAAATCACGGATGACCTGCGTTCTAGAATGATCTACAGCGACACCATCGGGCGACACAATGTGCCCTAGAAATGACATAGAAGGCTTAGCAAAAGCGACTTTGGACAGCTTAACTGTTAACCCTGCCTTACGAAGACGATTAAGGACCTCTTTCAGATGATCAAGGTGTTCTTCGAAGGTCTCCGAAAATACGACAACATCATCCAGATAATGATACAAGTACTCAAATTTGATGTCGGAGAAGACCCTGTCTAGCAGTCTCGTAAGCACGGCTGCTCCCGTGGGGAGCCCGAAATGCACGCGGTTGTTTTCGTACAAGTTCCAGTCTGTGGCAAAAGCTGTCAGGTGTTTAGATTCCTCAGCTAGCGGTATCTGTTTATAAGCCTGATTAAGGTCTAAGAAGGTGAAGAATTTAGCCTTTCGAAACCATGAAAAACAAGAGTGAAGGTCTGGAAGGGGCACAGATTGTAACACCACCTTACGATTGAGAGCCCTATGATCAATCACAGGCCTGAAAACACTTTGGGATTTCGGGACTAGAAAAATAGGCGAAGAATTCGCCGACTGAGAGGGTCGAATAATACCATCATTCATCATCTGATCTATGATATCCTTCAAAGCTTTCATGTTAGGAGGAGATAGCCTATAAGGTGGAAAACGGACAGGAATCGAATCCGTCACCTCAATCTTGAATTCGATAAGGTCAGTTACACCAAGAGTATCAGAAAAAACTTCTGGAAACGACTGACACAACCTGCGAATACTATCAGCCTGCTCCTCAGGTAGATGTCTAAGGTCCAACAACATCTCATCCTGGGTAGGCGAAAGAGATGAACATGACACAGAACTACACTTTAATAAAGGGATATTGAATTTACTATCAAATTTGAAAGTGCACGACTTGCTCTGAAGGTCGAGCACTAGACCGGTGTGAGACATGAAGTCCGCTCCCAATATAATAGGGCAAGACAAGTGTTTAGCCACGAACAGTTTAACCTTCCAAGTAAATTTGGCAATTCTAATTTTGGCATACAGAAAACCTGCAATTTCTAATGGAGAGGAGTTTGCCGAAACGTATTGAACCGAAGAGGAACAAAACTCAGGAAGTTTACAAACAGATTTCAATTTGGAATACCATTCAGCCGAAATAATGGAACAAACACTGCCTGAATCTAAAAGAGCAGTTACAGGCTCATTATTCAATTCAATTTTGAGAAATGGTACAGGTGCGGGGGTGTCCGCCGCAATCCTAAGACAATCTTTGGGACATTCAAATGGTAACGTAGAACAGTTCTGACTTTTCCCTGAATATTTGTCGGATTTAACCTGGGCTGAGCCTTGAAAAGATGAATCTGCCGACTCAGCCGGAGCCACTAGTCACTTATGATTGTCGGTGGAAGTTGTCCCCGAAGTTGAGCAGGAGGGAGTGCTGTTAGCATTAGGGCAGTTCTTGGCAATATGGGAAAAAGCGCCACATTTAAAGCAGCCTTGGGATGACCCTGCTCCATTCCTTGTCCCACTAGATCTAATTAATGGACACTTGGTCCGAAGATGGTCAGGCAACCCGCAAGCACAACATTTACGGGCAGTGAATGTTCGGCGAGGTGAAGGCCGAAAATGACTAGAGGATGGAGAGGGTTCTTTCGCGACACGCAAGGTGTCGGCGTATCTAACTCCTTCCGCTGAGACAGCCATAGCCTCTAACTCGGCAAAAGTTTGCGGACGCGACGCAAAACACAAGTAGGACCTGTTAGATGGGGAAATTCCTTCCACAACAGCCTGTACAATTTGATCTTCTGGAAAAATGAAGACCCAACACCCTAGTATAGAATTTGATGTCTTGGATGAAGTCTGCCAGGTTTTCATCTAGTCGCTGTACTCGGTAGTAGTACTTTTGAATTAGCGATGACCTAGCTCGAGCGGGTATAAAATTCGCCAGAAGGTGTGCATGAAACTCTTCAATAGTTGATTGTTCGGCAATTGCCCTAACTATCTTGTCTGAGAGGACACCAATGGAATAAGGGTAAATAATTTGAAGGATTTGACTCGGAGGAAGAGAGAAAACAAGTGCATGATCCTGAAACTCAACGAAAAATCTTAGAAAAGCAATAACATCACTGGTGGAATTGACTGAAAATTTCGAAATACCTCTAAGTAACATTGCTAACGGATGGGGCAAACTGCTGAAGCCAGGTGACATAGTAGGTAGAGGCCTAAGTGGCGGAGAAGCAGATTCAGAAGGTGCATTATTCAACACAAAGGGAGGAATGGATGTGCGACGAACGGACTCAGTTTCTAATGGAACAGAAGTTTGTCGGACTTCTACAGTTTTCCTACATTCTTCCCCCGTGGTAGTATGCTCCTCGCTGACAACGTTTACTAGAGTGGGTTGGTCGGTTTTGGGGGGGGACTGCTCCAGTTAACAATAGGCTAACCTTACTGGACAATTCCGAAAGGTTTTCGAGAACTGCACTAGCTTCCTTACTTTGACAGACATTTAACTTAAGAGACAGTAGATCAGTGACCCTATTGTAAAAGTGAAACAATCTAGCTTGCACACGTTTAAGTTGATTTGGAGAAGGTTCATTTTCTTCAAAACACTAACTACAGATGCTAGCTCAGTAGTATTATCAGTGATCGTGGAGAGAGCGTCGTCAATCTCTTTCTCTCCCAAAGTGGGGATGGAAATCGGCAAATCAAGGGACTCTTTAAGCTTCGAGGTATCGGCCGCAACCGTGCCGTGAATATTTCTAATTGTTAATTCATAAATCAATTCCTCCTTGCGCAAATAGCCGGGATGGAGGACGTCGCGAAGGCCGGGCAGGATGGCAGAACTTTACAAATTTAGAAAAAATCTAAAAAATGCCAGCGATTGAGAAAATTGTTAGAGATCAAAACAAAGCAAATTTTAGCCGTCAAAAGGGGCTAATTGAGACCCATTCAACCACGCTCTGCTACCATTTGTTACGGAGTTTTGGTGGATCAGCAGAGGTGAAAGAAGGTGCGGACTGGAATGGGTCTAACTACAAGTTCGAAAAATGAATTAAAATTTCAACAAAGGTTATATTTTCAAAACTTAACAGTGTTGAAATAGAATTTGAAAACTTAACAAGTCAACAACAAGCCAAAATCAGGTACAAAAAAATTACAAGAGTTAGGGGATAATTACAAGATCTGGGCTTCGAGCACAATGACAATCCTTGAGCTATTAGCCCAACTTTACCAAGATACAGAATTAAACAAAGGGGCAGAAAACCCCATCATGCCAAGGAGCACTTGCTCCTAACTACAATGTTAAGCCTCCTAGAGGCGCACAGGAATCAAATTTAGAAAAGAGCAGACCTGCTCTCAATAGTTTAAGCCTATCAGGAGGCCATAAGCAGAACTTACACTCAACTGCCCTTAAAGCAAACTTCTAAATCAACAGGGGCAACTTGTACCCAATCTACTGGGCCTTAGTGTGCAAAACTAGGTTAATTTAAATGGCCCAAAACCAAAGGATGGACGCGATTACTTGCACTCCTACACTAAAGTTTTGTTTTAAAACCTATGTGGCGCTAGGCCGATAATACAGCGGCTAATCCCAAGATAGGGAGGTGACCCGTATGAAAAACTTTAACACATTAACGAAGAGAAGAAATGGTTAAGAAAACGTGGTCACCTTAATTTCAAAATGAAGGGGGGCTTGAGAGGGTAAGGCACTCTCTATCGCCGCTTTACAGTAAAAGAGATTTGTAGTTTTTACATAGACAGAAAGGAAATTTACATTTTAAAAAGGTGAGTTACATATTAAAAGTTTCGAACCTTCCCCGAGAGTTAGACTGCTGAGCTAGCAAGAAATGAAGATGTTGAAAGGCCATTACCTTGTAGAAGAACTGCTGCTTGAAGAAAGAGGCGCTTCCCGCCCCCCCCCCGCTACATATCCACACACAAGTTAGATGTTACAGATACGGCTGACCAAGAGGGCAGGGGATCAAATGAGGTGGGTAGGGTTGAGGCTCTGCTCATGGGGGATTCCATCGTTAGACACGCGGGGAAAGTGTGGAGGAAAGGGTACCAGGGTAGAGTGTTATGCAGGAATTAGGTCGAGGCAGATGTTGAGGAAAGTAGGAGAGAGGGAGGAGGGGAAGGAGAAGGTAGTAGTGTTTCACGTTGGTACCAACAACGTAAGACAAGCTGATATAAGTACCAACATAGTTGGAGATGTGTGGGATCTGGTAAATGCAGCACGGGTGAAGTTTAAGAAAGCGGAGATTGTTATTAGTGGAATACTGTGTAGGAGGGATACTGACTGGAGGGTGATTGGGGATTTAAATGAGACTATGGAGTGGGTATGTGGGAAACTGGGAGTGAAATTTCTAGATCCTAATGGGTGGTTAGGAAATAGGGATCTGCGCTCGGATGGCCTTCATTTAAACCGCAGTGGTACGTATAAGTTAGGAAATTAGTTTGGAAGGGTAATAGGGAGGTACATTCAGGGAAACGGGATGGCCTAGGGAGCTGTGATAAGGGAACAGGGAACTGGAAATCAAGTAGAGATGACATAAAATTGTTAGTGTTGAACTGTAGAAGTATTGTAACGAAAGGAATAGAATTAAGTAATTTAATAGATATATATTTATCAGATATTGTAATAGGAGTTGAATCATGGCTGAGAAATGATATAATGGATGCAGAAATTTTCTCACGGCACTGGAGTGTGTATCGTAGAGATAGGCTAGGAATGGTGGGAGGGGGAGTGTTCATTCTGGTGAAAGAAGAATTTGTAAGCTACGAAAAAGTTAAAGATGAGACACATGAAATTCTAGGTGTAAGGCTCATTTCTAAAGATAATAGGCAACTTGATATATTTGGAGTGTACAGATCGGGAAATAGTAGCACTGACGCGGATTCGGAATTATTTGATAGGATAGTCAGCTATGTGGGAAACGACATGGAAAGAAATGTGATTGTAGCAGGAGATCTGAATTTGCCAGATGTCAATTGGGTAGGAAATGCGAACGCCAGGCAGTATGACCAACAAATGGCAAATAAGTTAATATGGGAAGGACAGCTGATTCAGAAAGTGATGGAACCAACCAGAGGGAAAAATATCCTGGATGTCGTGCTGATAAAACCAGATGAGCTCTATAGGGAAACTGAAGTAATAGATGGTATTAGTGATCATGAAGCTGTTTTTGTGGTAGTTAAAAATAAATGTGATAGAAAGGAAGGTCTTAAAAGTAGGACTGTTAGGCAGTACCATATGGCTGATAACGCAGGCGCGAGGCAGTTTCTAAAAAGTAATTATGATCGATGGAAAACGGTAAATAAAAATGTAAACAGACTCTGGGATGGGTTTAAAGAAGTTGTTGAGGAATGCGAAAACAGGTTTGTACCATTTAGGGTGGTAAGGAATGGTAAAGACCCACCTTATTATAATAGAGAAATAAAGAGACTAAGAAGGAGGTGCAGACTGGAAAGAAAGAGAGTTAGAAATGGTTGTGGAAGTAAGGAGAAATTGAAGGAACTTACTAGAAAATTGAACCTAGCAAAGAAGGCAGCTAAGGATAACATGATGGCAAGCATAATTGGCAGTCATACGAATTTTAGTGAAAAATGGAAAGGTATGTATAGGTATTTTAAGGCAGAAACAGGTTCCAAGAAGGACATTCCAGGAATAATTAATGAACAAGGAGAGTGTGTATGTGAGGATCTTCAAAAGGCAGAAGTATTCAGTCAGCAGTATGTAAAGATTGTTGGTTACAAGGATAATGTCGAGATAGAGGAGGAGACTAAAGCCAAAGAAGTAATAAAATTTGCACATGATAACAATGACACTTACAATAAGGTACAAAAGTTGAAAGCTAGAAAAACGTCTGGAATTGATCAGATTTCTGGGGATATACTAAAGACAATGGGTTGGGATATAGTACCATATCTGAAGTACTTATTTGATTATTGTTTGGCCGAAGGAGCTATACCAGATGAATGGAGAGTTGCTATAGTAGCCCCTGTGTATAAAGGAAAGGGTGATAGACATAAAGCTGAAAATTACAGGCCAGTAAGTTTGACATGCATTGTATGTAAGCTTTGGGAAGGCATTCTTTCTTATTATATTAGACATGTTTGTGAAATTAATAACTGGTTCGATAGAAGGAAATTCGGTTTTAGGAAAGGTTATTCCACTGAAGCTCAACTTGTAGGATTCCAGCAAGATATAGCAGATATCTTGGATTCTGGAGGTCAAATGGACTGTATCGCGATTGACCTGTCTAAAGCATTTGATAGGGTGGATCATGAGAGACTACTGGCAAAAATGAGTGCAATTGGACTAGACAAAAGAGTGACTGAATGGGTTGCTATATTTCTAGAAAATAGATCTCAAATAATTAGGGTAGGTGAAGCTTTATCTGACCCCATAATAATTAAGAGGGGAATTCCTCAAGGCAGTATTATCGGATCTTTATGCTTTCTTATATATATAAATGATATGAGTAAAGGAGTGGAATCGGAGGTAAGGCTTTTTGCGGATGATGTTATTCTCTATAGAGTGATAAATAATTTACAAGATTGAGAGCAACTTCAACGTGACCTCGAAAATGTTGTGAGATGGACAGCAGGTAATGGTATGTTGATAAACGGGGTTAAAAGTCAGGTTGCGAGTTTCACAAATAGGAAAAGTCCTCCCATTTTTAATTACTGCGTTGATGGGGTGAAAGTTCCTTTTGGGGATCATTGTAAGTATCTAGGTGTTAATATAAGGAAAGATCTTCATTGGGGTCATCACATAAACGGGATTGTAAATAAAGGGTACAGATCTCTGCACATGGTTATGAGTGTTTAGGGGTTGTAGTAAGGATGTAAGGGAGAGTGCATATAAGTCTCTGGTAAGACCCCAACTAGAGTATGGTTCCAGTGTATGGGACCCTCACCAGGATTACCTGATTCAGGAACTGGCAAAAATCCAAAGAAAAGCAGCTCGATTTGTTCTGGGTGATTTCCGACAAAGGAGTAGCGTTAGAAAAATGTTGCAATGTTCGGGTTGGGAAGAATTGAGAGAAAGAAGAAGAGCTGCTCGACTAAGTGGTATTTTCCGAGCTGTCAGCGGAGAGATGGCGTGGAATGACATTCGTAGACGAATAAGTTTGAATGGCGTTTATAAAAGTAGGAAAGATCACAATATGAAGATAAAGTTGGAATTCAAGAGGAGAAACTGGGGCAAATATTCATTTATAGGTAGGGGAGTTAGTGATTGGAATAACTTACCAAGGGAGATGTTCAATAAATTTCCAACTTCTTTGAAATCATTTAGGAAAAGGCTAGGAAAGCAACAGATAGGGAATCTGCCACCTGGGCAACTGCCCTAAATGCAGATTCGTATTGATTGATTGACAGAAGTGGCACCGAGACAAGAAAATCAGCAGTTTTTATACCCTCGTGGAAAATTCGAGACCTTTCAGGAATGAGTAGACACACCCCTTCAATTTTCTGGGTCGCTAAAAGTTATACATCAACATCGAAGAAGAAAGACACTATTGGTCAGAAATTAATTAGAAAAATTAGTGATTGGTTAAATTCAAAACAGGCGGAAAGAAAGGATAACTGTTGCCAACCCACAAACCACAGAACAAAATTTAGTAAAAACAAAACTTAGGAGTACAAAATTTCTTCAGGAGGGTACATTCCATTACACCAGAGTGTATTAGCACAGTTTTTGGTAGAGACATCTGTTAGAGAATGTCCACACTTCTTGATCCATGAAAAACAAAAGCAAATCAAAAACACCCAGTGACCTCTTCTGATAACTAGTAGAGTTAGTTCAGTGGTAAAGTTCCGGGTTTCTTCAGTAGAGGAGTTTCAATTGGCGCAAGGTTTGAACTTGCGTCGCGTAGAGGTGTACGGCCCGGTACAATTATTATTATTTTTATTATTATTATTATTATTATTATTATTATTATTATTATTATTATTATTATTATTATTATTATTATTATTATTATTATTATTATTATTATTATGATTATTATTATTATTATTACAGGGTTACCCTGGAATGCAGAGGTGAAAGAAGGTGTGGGCTGGAATGTGTCTAACTACAATCCAAGAAATGAATTACAATTTTAACAGAGGTTATATTTTTGAAAATGACAACAATTTTCACATAGAATTTGAAACTTTAACAACAAGTCAACAAATCAGGTACAAGACCAGGAAAGCCAAGATTTAGAGGCTTCAAGTCCAACTTTTTACAATTCCTGAGCTCTTAGCTCACAACCACATTTTACCAAAGGGATGAAATCCCCTTATTGCACGGAGCACTTGCTCCCACCTGGCAATGTCAAGCCTCCTATAGGCACATAGCCAAATACAAAAAGAGCTGACCCGCTCTCAATTTTTCAAGCCTATCAAAGGCGACAACAAACTTTACTATTAACTGCCCTCAAGGCACAATTACAATGAAACAGGGGTATCTTGTACCCAACCTAATGGGTCTTAGTAGAAAAAATAATAGGTTAAGTTAACGGCCCGCAATACCCAGTAGAATGGAGGCGTGAACTTGCACTCCTAGATGAAATCTTTTAAAACGTAAGAGACACTAGGCCGATGAAGCAGGGGCTGTTCCCAAACTATGGAGGTGACTCGTATACAGAATAAATTTAACACATTAACCCTTCACTGCGCAATTTTTCAAAATTTGATGAAAAAAATATATTTTGTTACTTATAATGTACTAATTTGTGGGAAAATAGTAAAAAAAATTATATTTACAAAATGTGAGGGTTATGGCTTAAAAAGGGGTTTGGGTCTCAGGAGGAACACTGCACATTGAGGGTAGAATAATGTTTGAGAACTCTTACAATACATAAATACTTTATTGCAGGGGTCTTTTTAAAGATGTAATTAAGAAATTAACCTTCCAAAGCAAAAAGCACGAGAAACTAAAGGGCACATATAGCCTATACAGTATGTACAAAACACATTGTTTGAAAAATAAAAAAAACTGATATGAAAAATGAACATTCACGCTGAATACAATAATTCATTGCACAATCAGGCAAATTTAGCACATATGTTTGATTTCCTTTTATAAGCCTAATTATCACACAGATAGTAGGCTGTTACATGCACGGCCCCGCGGTGTAGGGGGCAACGTGTCCGCCTGTCACCCGGCAGCCCCAGGTTCAATTCCCGGCTGTGTCAGAGGCTTTTAATTCTAATGATTAATATCCCTGGCCTGGGGACTGGCTTAATTTTCTTTTACTCACACACAACATTCCACATTACCGCCATTCCAATTACACGCAGGTTCATACAATATGATGCCAGTAGGGGCAAAAGATCCACATGGGTCGACGCCCCGAAGAAATAGAATTTTTTTTAAAGTAAAAAAATCCGCAGCAAGGATCAGTTTGAAAATAAATTTTATATTTTCCTTTCAATGGGAAATATCATGTCTACTTAATTTCAATTATTGTGATAACTGTAAAAAGTTTTCCTTATTGTGTAGGCACAAATATACTGCACACTTTATGCAGTTAGAATGTGTTTTAGCACTACAACCAGGCAATTTACAGCACTGTTGATTCTTGGTAAATACTGGCAAATGAGAATGTTAATCACTCCGAACATCTTGTGGTGGTGCTGGTATAGTAGGGCCTTTCCTCTCCTTTAGCTGTAGCTGCACTTCAACGTTAGATCTATGCCTTCCCCGTGAGGGAGTAATGGGTTTTCCAAACTTGCAGAGTATTACACCAAGATCAGCATGCAATTCAGCAAGTGTCATAATAGGCTGTATCCCTTTTTCAATTAGACATCTCTTAGACTAACAGATCCAGCTCACATATTTCATCTGGTAGCACTGTTTTGCCAGAAAATTTGAGATCTTCGTCAGCCCATTGCATACATCCTCTTTTCCATATGACATTTCTATATTTCACTTTGTCTGTTGTTTTATTTGCTAAGGTAGGGATACGCTTAGGACTCCTCTGTTTTGCACCATCTGAGACAGACTCTACACTGACAGATGTGTGTGGTTGAGTGGAATAAGGCTCGGTAGGTGGTGGTTGTTTGGTACCAAATGTTGATTGGTTAGGCTCAGGGACAATTGATGGTTGTCTGGAGAAAGCCTTAGGGGTTATGTCCTCAGAAAAGGGTATATTTTCCATCCTGAACTATTCATCACTATCATCTGAATCATCCAGTCCATCTTCACTATTTTCAGGTACTGCAAGAATTTCTTCCAGTGCAGTAAACAATTGTTTATCAGTTAGATTGTCATATGATATTTTTAATACAATACAAATATTATTAAGGCATAAACACACTTTGAAACACTGTCAAGCAATTTAAAAACATTTCATTTCGGTCCCTGAACAAAACCAAGTCAATAATAACGAAATCATATAACCTCAAACATGGTCTCCATAAAAATGTTCATGACTGCGCAGTGGGTCTCACAAGGAACAAACAGTTTTCACTAAATTTTTCTGTTGTAAAGGAACATAATTCCACAAAAAACATGTGTATATTATCCTAAAAGCCCTCAATAACACAGAAAATATTTTAACAACTGAAATTTGTCACTCTATATACTTTCTATCAACAAGAAAAACACAGGTATTTGGAGCAAAGGCTGTTGTCATGGAAACTCTATACAATTTCTTTGTAGGTGATCCCTTTGTTGGTCTATGGTGGGTAATTTATGAACTAAAATGATTGAACAGTCCAGGCCTCACAAGGAAAACCATCCTCATGTGGAAGATCGATTATTCAGTTACTCAGGGATGTAAAAAGTAGTATGGGTCTCATGAGACCCACTGCGCAGTGTAGGGTTAAGGAAGATTAGATAGGTTAAGTTAACGGCCCGCAATACCCAGTAGAATGGAGGCGTGAACTTGCACTCCTAGATGAAATCTTTTAAAACGTAAGAGACACTAGGCCGATGAAGCAGGGGCTGTTCCCAAACTATGGAGGTGACTCGTATACAGAATAAATTTAACACATTAAGGAAGATTAGAAGAACGGTTACAAAAACGTAGTCACCTCAAGTTCAAAATGAAGGGGAGCTCGAGAGTGTAAAGCACTCTCTATCCCCGATTTACAGTTAAAGTTATGTGAAGTTCTACAAAATGTCACATGTTTAAGAGATAGGTTACAAAATAAAATGGTTTCGGACCTTCCCCGAGGGTTAAACTGCTGAGCTAGCAAGAAATAAAGATGTTAAACGGCCATTACGTCTTTGAAGAGCTGCTGCCCGAAGGAAGAGGCACTACCCGCCCCCGCCTACACGTCCATACACTAAACTAAATGTTGATGATCTGCGGAGAGACAGGAAAATCAGCAGTTTTTATACTCTCGGGGAAGATTCGAGACCTTTCGTGAATAATTAAGACACACCCATAGTCGTTTATTGGCTGGCTAAAAGTTACACATCAAAATTGAAGAAGAAAGACACGATTGGTCAAAAATTAATTACAGAAATTCTGGATTGGCTAAGTTCAAAACTGGCGGAAAGAAAAGATTAATATTGCCAACCAACAAAAAAGAACGAAATTTAGTAAAGAACAAACTCATGAATACAAAATTTCTTCAAATAAAGTTCTTCCCCTTCGCACCAGGGTGCATAGTCATAGTTTTCAGGCGGTGACATCTATGAGAGAATGTCCACACTTCTTGATTAATGGAAAAGAAAACACGTTGAAATCCACACAGTATTGACAACTTTGTAATCACAAAACTTATAGTAGCGACATCTTCTGAGAAACTAATGAGTTGATCCAGTTTTTAAAGTTCAGAGTTTCTCCTGTAGAGGAGTACTTATTGGCAGAAGTTTTAAATGTGCGGCGTAGAGGTGTACCAGCCGGTACAATTATTATTATTATTATCATCGATGTTTTCTGAACGTGATTGCAAGTAGAAACACGACGCCAGCCAGTTACGGTTTTATCCAAGTATGCAGTTTTTACTTAGCTTTTCGTGCAGGAAATCTAGAGCCACGGACTAAGCGACTGCTGCCCAGCCCAGAAGGCTAGCAGATTACGAGTTTATGTGCGTAGTCTGCATGATAAATCCTCATGTTCATCTAGGAGATAGTGGGTTCGATTGCCACCTTCGCTAGCTCTGAAGCGACCGCTGCTCAGAGGGTACTTATTATTATTATTATTATTATTATTATTATTATTATTATTATTATTATTATTATTATTATTATTATTATTATTATTATTCGAGGTAAGAGTCGGCTAAAAGTGGTCTAGGAGGGCTCTGAACGTGAATGTGTAGGGGGTTAGCTATAATAGATATTCACACTAACTGCACTGGCGAGAATAATAATCGTTTTCCCAAATGTACACTTATTCCATGCATGCCAAAAAACATACTGTTAGTTAGTGCATCAATTGTAATTACTAAATTTACGATTTCGGTTGTGCGTTAATGTCTTTGCAGCGCATCAATGACGAGTGAATTGACTACACGGTTAGGGATGTGTAGTTTTATGCTTCACAATTAGAGTAATAAACATATCTTTATACTGTATAGTTCTAGTAGCATTATGTGTTAATGTTATTGCAACACCCCTGTACCGAGCGAATTAGCTACGCGGTAAGGGATTTGTAGCTATAAGCTTTGCATTCATAGTGAATCGAACCCGGGACTTCTGTGACAAAACTAACCCATTTTTATTGCACACGGCTGTGGTAAAAATCAAAAAGGTATTTTTTTCAAAGAGAGTTTAAGGCTCTGTGATTGAGACATTTTAAATTCAAGATCAGTGGCTTTGTAATTGTGAAGTCGAAGGAGATAGGTCCGTAACATCGCTAATCATTTTACCGAGAAGACGGGATTAATATTGTTGGTGTGATGTGTCGTATTGTCCTAGCATTTGCTTTGTATTTTGCCACCTCGGCATCCGGCGAAATCCGTTAAAAAGTTGAAAAAGCCAATAAATTTATTATTGAGACGGAACAATATTGTCGGGTGCTAAACATACAGTCCTAGCATTTTCTTAGTATTTTCTATGGGGTAGTTCGTGAGGCTGCGTTTGATTCCTGGCCAGATTACCGGAAGTAAATCATTCGAGCTTACATCCATCTACTATTAATAATGGTAGTGATTATTGATATTTTAAAGGGAAGTGTATGTATATTTTCTTCAATATAATTTGTCTTCTGTGATCATAGTATTTTTTTATGCTGTGTGCATTTGTTAAAATGCTAGTCACTGTCGTGAATCGAACTCGAGCCTTCTGTGATAAGAGGTCAGCATGCTAACTCCTTTTTTGCACACGACTGTAGTAAAAGAGTCAGTAACGTAGTTTCCAGTTGTTTCTTCAAAGAGAGATTAAGGTTCTGACCTTTTATTCAAGCTCAGTAGCTTTGAAATTGTGTAGGCAAAGGAGATAGGTCCCTTATTACTTACAGGCAAACACCAATATAGTTAAATCACATTTCAATTATGTTTTATTGTGTACGCATCGCAGATATGATAATACGAATTAAGTCTATCATGCAAAATACTGGGGTCGTACCTTTTAATTACCTATGTAGTCTGCCATGATAATAGATTTACGTGGTTTCCTATTTTACACTAGGTAATGTCAAAATCACAGTGGATAATTCAAAGTCACTACTATCGGATTTTTTATTATGGACACTCGAGTTTAGGCTTTAATTACAAACGAACCAATAGGCCTATTGCAATGCGAGTTATACCAATATTTTCCTTGTTTAATTATACGTTAGGGTATATAAGACACATTGTTTTTGACGTTCATTAAATATTTTTATTTGTGGTTGTAATGAATATTGCACAGGCTTTTGGCTTCTTCTCTAGGAAGCGCTCACTTAGGAATATATACAAGGAAAGCTACTTGTCTGATGGTAATGACATTTTTATATGTTATAACCACATGTATTTGTAGTGTAATACTCAAGTTACAATTTTTTTCAACAAGCCAGAAAAAAGTTCTTATCATTTTTCTAAAGCAACTCTTTCTCAGCACAGGATAAACGTACAACAGCAAACATGGGCTTGTTTTGAAGCACTCAGTCATGGTTATCAGAAACTACAACAACTGTAACAGTACAGTGTGGTACCGAATTTATGAAGAGTGATATTGAGAGGAGGTTTTGTGTACGCTGGACCGTGCGATCAACAGCAAGCCGGGTGGTGAAATCGGGCGCAGTGTTGCCGCGTTCAGTAGTAATCACGCGCGCAACGAACACAGCTTTTCGTTTACTTTCAACCTTTAATGTTATTTCCTCTTATAAATTCCACTTCCCATCACCTTTTCCCATAAGGGTTTTGGACCTTCGATGGCAAGTTTAAAAATGGTTCACTTCATAATTTAGAAATATCACACTGTACAATTTTTACAAGAGTTATTTGCATTATTATTATTATTATTTACATATATTTACAATATTTAATTCTATCAATTTTCTTCGTCTGAAAAATCACTGTGTTCCGTCTGGAGCTGGGAAACGCATCATATTTTTTCACATCAGAAGTGAAGAAGGATTTCTTGACGGTGTAGAACTTTGTTTTATTGGCAAGAAAGGAAGTGTTGATTACCACAATGAGATGAACGCGACTCATTATGAAGAATGGTTCACGAAAGTTCTGAGTTTATTGCCTCAAAGGTCGGCTGACGTTATAGATCAAACTTCATATTATATGATGGTCGATCCTTCATCTAAAAACCCGAACATGTCATGGCTGAAACCTTAAATTATATCTTGGATAACATCAAAGAATATTTCACCACCTGGAGTTGACGATTATAACAAATTAACTAAATCAGAGCTGATTGTCCTTGCCAGGCCTTATTTTCAAACACCGATAAAGAAGCTGGAACAACTGACTAAACGACTTCGACCAGATGTACAGCTTGTTTGGTTACCAGTGGCCCATTGCGAGCTTAATCCAATCGAACTCATTTGGGCTTACATAAAAGGGAAAATAGCAAAAACAAATATGGCTAACACATTAGAAGTATGGAAGCAATTAATGCTTTATGCCGAAAAGCCTTACGTACAGTGACCCCTGAACTCTGGAAAAATGTATTAAACACGCTAAGAAAATTGAAGACCACTACTGGGAAAAGTTGGACTCTCTGAAAACGTCCCTTATTTCGAGCCAGTCACAATCAACATGAATGACAGCAGCACCGATTCATCGGAACACAGTGATTTTTCAGACGAAGAAAATTGATAGAATTAAATATTGTAAATATATGTAAATAATAATGCAAATAACTCTTGTAAAAATTGTACAGTGTGATATTTCTAAATTAGGAAGTGAACCATTTTTAAACTTGCCTTTGAGGGTCCAAAGCCCTTATGAGAAAAGGTGATGGGAAGTGGAATTTATAAGAGGAAATAACATTAAAGGTTGAAAGTAAACGAAAAGCTGTGTTCGTTGCGTGCGTGATTACTACTGAACGCGGCAACACTGCGCCCGGCCTGCTGTTAATCGCACGGTCCGGCGTACACAAAACCTCCTTTCAATATTACTCCTTATAAATTCGGTACCAAACTGTACTGTTACAGTTGTTGTAGTTTCTGATAACCATGACTGAGGGCTTCAAAACAAGCCCAAGTTTGCTGCTGTACGTTTGTCCTGTGCTGAGAAAGAGTTGCTTTAGAAAAATTATAAGAACTTTTTTCTGGCTTGTTGAAACTGTAACTTGAGTATTACACTACAAATACATGTGGTTATAACATATAAAAATGTCATTACCATCAGGCAAGTAGCTTTCCTTGTATATATTCCTAAGTGAGCGCTTCCTAGAGAAGAAGCCAAAAACCTGTGCAATATTTATTACAACCACAAATAAAAAATATTTAATGAATGTCGAAAACAATGTGTATTATATACGCTAACGTATAATTAAACAAGGAAAATATTGGTATAACTCGCATTGCAATAGGCCAATTGGTTCGTTTGTAATTAAAACCTAAACTCGAGTGTCCATAAAAAAATCCGACAGTAGTGTTCAAATCTATAAGCTCGAATGTTACAATAAAAAATTCAGTGTTCTAAATATCAAAAACCTGTTTAGATAAACGACTAAAAGGGGTGCCGTCTGAGAAGCCGTCCGAGCTATCAGCGTAAAAGTTATTTTTGTGTCTATGTTCGGTTTATATTCAGATTAGATATTTTTCGCGGTATCCTCCTGCCTGAAGTAAGTAGCGACTAAAGGGGTAAAATCATGTTATAAACAAGGGAAGTTAACATTGGACAATATATGAATACATTTCGGTTCCTCTCTCTACTCGAACAATTAAAAACAGGATTGAAGCAATTTTTCTGCGACAAGAAGGACAGTGCCGTTCAAGCCATTGAGCGTAACAGAGTGTGTGCAAACATCCTCTCCGCAGCTGTTCATATGTCCGATGGAAACATAAAGCCTTGTACTTATCTCACAATGCCTTTCGTTAGATACGTGCTACTACTGAACCTTCTGCCTGCCTCAGGTAATCAAAATGTAATTGCTAAATGAAGTGTGTGTTTGCGCGTAGTGATCTGTGTAAGGGGCTACCTCGCAGCATTTGTTTGTCTTACAATCAATTCCATTTCTTTGTGTATGTTCAGTTTTACGATAGAGAGTGTTGTGTGCATATATCATTAAAGAAGAAGCGCGTTTGTAATCGTGTATAGAATGTTGTTAACTTATATATCAGAGAGTTTCATGGTTCTATTCCATGTATGTAATTCTTTAACGGTAACTGTGTTTTGAATCATGTGTTGACAGCATACAAAATAAGGCGTAAGTTATTTTTATTCTTGCATTAATCTACTTGTGTGACAATTTCTCCTGTTTATATCAACAGAACACGAGAGGAATGTATGCTGACTATTTAAATCCTTACTATAAGATGACAACAGATTATATGTATGTACTAAACACAAAAAATGATGCTCTTAGTAAAGGGGCATATCATTTCCTGTCCTCTGTAACAACATGTTTTATCTTGTTCAGGACGGGAGGTCACTCGTCGGATGGAGATATAAATTCTTAGGAAAGGTGTAGTTTTTGGTTTTCCTCCCATTAACAACAGTTGAGAAAGGCAGCTAGCTATCCCAGTGCCCTTAGGCCGCCACTCAAAGACAGTGTCTAGAAGGGCATATAGCCATAAAGCTATAGCTCACTAAGGTTAGACCCTTCCAAGATAGTGACGGGGGAAGGAGAATGTCGAGAAGGGCAGCTAGCCTTAATCCTTTGACGTTAGACCCCATCCAGGATGGTGTCAGGTCAATGACGTCGGGTGTTGTCTCAGCAGAAAAAATGCTGACGCAACTGTTCTGAATCCCCCTTGCCCTACTACTCTGGAAGTTAAACAGTGCATTTTTCAACTCCACGCGTTATGATTCATAAAGATTATCAAAAATATAATTGACCAGTTTTTACTCATTTCACCGAAATCTGTTCCCTGTCAATGAGTGGGAATTAACGCCCGTAATTGGCCACATAAACCAATCGGACAATGACAACACATCAGTGCTGTTTAAATCGATAGATGAAGAAATAATAATGTCATTTTTATTATACAAAGAATTGGATCGTAAAGTTCAGTTAACTTACCTCTCTCTCCAAGTACATCAATACTTTTGAACCTGCTGTTGTTTTCTTTTATCCCCCCTGATGCAACTGATGTCGAATTTGTTTATTCCCGTTTGTTTGTAATCGAAGTGGTTCATTCTCCTTGTAAATCTCCTTTGAGCCAGAGATATTGGGACGTTGTAACTATGCTCTTTTAATAAGTGTCCGTATCCAGTTCAGCTTAAGCCACGGTCGAGCGCGGACGTATTGCGTGGTGGGTCCCGGGAGTGGGAGTAGGGAGAGAGAGTGCTGAGTGCTGGAAGGTTGTGTGGAGTTTATCGACAATGATTGGTGTGGAACAATACAGAGCAACTATAGGAAGATGGCAGGGGAGACAGAAGAAAGAAGAAGTGATATCAGGTGGGTGTAAAGTTGAAATGGAGATTAAAGGAGAATTATTGCTATCAGCGGCAGTGGTTATAATATTGCTATGGATTGGGGGTTGAGCTGAACCCAGGTCCGACATCTAGTGGAGATGAGACCTGGGAAGACATGGAAGAATTCAGAAAAATTATAAAAGTGGTGGTTGCGGAAGTCTGCCCCTTTGAGCAACTTAAAGATATGATTCAAGAACAAACCAGGGTGTTTGAAAAAATGAAGGTATGTTTACGGAAAAGGGCTGACGATACAACAGCACAAGTGAGGAAAAACGCTGAAGAAGTTGCAACATTAAGGGAAAAAATAGGACGACTTGAGGAGGAGACGTTGAAACTGAAAGCAGAAGTGGAAACCAACACTTTAAATCGCAGGAAGAAGTGCCTATTTATTAATGGTGTGCCGGAGGAGTTGAGAGAAGATAAAGTGCTTACAACCTACAAAGTAGTGGACTTAATACAGGGGAAATTGAAAGTAAATTTTAGTGAAGTGGACATAGATGATGTGCAGAGAGTGGGGAGAATTAGAGGCAACAGGCCTATCAAAGTTCAACTGTTTTCTACGCTGATGGCGGATGCTGTGTTAGGCAATGCGGTGAATGTGCAGAGGAACAAGAGAGACGTGGGAATGGAGGCGATTAGGAATGAAAAATACAGAGAAAACACAAGATACGAGCTATAAAGCAGGGGCTGAGAGCAACGATCAAAGGACAGGAACTGGTGGTGACAGGCAGCAACTGGAAGAGAATCAGGTCTGTGAATAGATTGATGGACTTAGAAATGAAGATAGAACAAGACGAAGAAAAAGAGGGAAGAGCAGCGATCAGTAGCGATGATAGGCAAAACACCAAAAGTATCAGTAGTCTATGTGAAGTGAGACAGGGAGAGGGGCCAAGTGAAAATGAGACCATAATCAGTGAAGAGGATAGGCAGGAAAGTGAAAGCAGTGAAGTAAGAGAAGCGAAGGTTAAAAAGGTAAGGTCAGGGGCGACCTGGGAGAGTCTGGATCTGAGTAGGAGCAGAGGGAGGAGCAGAAGTTTAAGGGACCTGAGTGGAGCTGAAGTTGGAGGCAAAGGAAACCAACACAGTGAAGATAGTGATGAAATGGCTGCCAAGAGAGAAGATAGTGATGAAATGGCGGCCAAGAGAGGTGGTAGAGAAGCAGGAAGGCACAGAAAATTGACAGACATGTGGGGTACAGGTGGAAATGAAAGGGGTGTTGTTACTCGAAGCTAGAAACATTAGTGTATTGAAGAGCGAAGTTGAAGATGGTTTGACGACAGAATGTAGAGTTGAGAAGTGATGTTCGCTGGTATGGTTCGATGACAGAATAAGTGAAGTCGGTTGAGTTTATTGAAATGTGGTGTTGGAGAAGTATTGAGAAGGAGTGGTGTATTTATTGTTGTAGTATTATTTATTGATGAATGAATGTTGAAAGGTGGGGTTGGAGAAGTATTGAGAAGGGGTGGTGTATTTATTGTTGTGGTATGAGTTATTGATATGTAGGTGTTGAATTACGAGTAATTTGTTAGTAAGGGATGAAATCGTAAGTGGTAGATGGTAGAGTGATGGTAGATGTGTTGGTATGGAATTTAAGAGTAAGTGGTGGTGTATGTATTGTTGTAGTATGATTTATTGATGTGTTGGTATTGAAATATAAGTTGTTAGTATGGTATGAAGTGTAAGTGAAGGTGGTTTGGTAGATTGAAATGTGGTGCTGGAGAAGTATAGAGAAGTGGTGGGTGTATTTATTGTTGTAGTATTATTTATTGATGAATGAATGTTGAAAGGTGGGGTTGGAGAAGTATTAAGAAGGGGTGGTGTATTTAGTGTTGTGGTATGAGTCATTGATATGTTGGTGTTGAATTACGAGTAATTTGTTAGTAAGGGATGAAGTTGTAAGTGGTAGAGGGTAGAGTGATGGTAGATGTGTTGGTATGGAATTTAAGAGTAAGTGGTGGTGTATGTATTTTTGTTGTATGATTTATTGATGTGTTGGTATTGAAATATGAGTAAGTTGTTACTATGGTATGAAGTGTAAGTGAAGGAGGTTTGGTAGATTGAAATGTGGTTCTGGAGAAGTATAGAGAAGTGGTGGGTGTATTTATTGTTGTAGTACTATTTATTGATGAATGAATGTTGAAAGGTGGGGTTGGAGAAGTAGGGAGAAATGGTGGTGTATTTTATTGTTGTAATGTGAAGATGGTAAAAGCTGTGAGTAAGATATGCAGTGGTAAGTGAAAGTGGCTTGGTATGTGGAAATGTAGTGTTAGAGAAGTATAGAGAAGTGGTGGCGTATCTATTGTTGTAGTATTATATATTGATGAATATGTGTGGTATTGGATTGAAGGAGCGAGGAAGTGGTAAGTGAAGTTGGCTTGATGTTGAAATGTGGTGTTGGAGAATTATAGAGAAGTGGTGGTGTATTTATTGTTGTAAAATTATTTAGGGATGGGTGCATTTATTCTTGTAGTGGGAAGATGGTAAAGTGATGGTAGTTGTGTTGGTATTGAATTATGAGTAACTTGCGAGTAAGGGATGAAGGTGAAGGGATGGCGGTTTGGTATGATGAAATGTGGTGTTGGAGAAGTATAGAAAAGTGGTGGTGTATTTACTGTTGTAGTATTATTTATAGAGGTATTATTGATTAAGTCTTGGAGATGTTGTTAAGTTATAGAAGGACTGATGGTATATTTTCATGGAAACGGTATGGCAAGTTTAATGTGGAGTGTGGCTGGGTTTTTGAATTAGATTAGGTAGGATTAAATATGAAGTGCAGAAACAGAGAAGTCGCACAAGGATAAAGTTGCAACATGAGCAGATGAATGTAAACAAATTCCAGACTAGTGATGTAAGGGAGTTGGACTCAGCAACCCGGAGTGGGTCAAGCAGAAGTACAATAGCGGTGAAGGAATGTGCCGTGACGGCAAGGATGAATGTGACGAAAGTGCTGAGTGCATTTATATTTTATTTAAAGAACATAACTTGGAGTGGCAGTAGATATATTTAGGGGAGACGATGGACGTGGCATGAAGGTACGGAGGATGACTACTGTGTTGACCCAAACTTTGTGGGTCAAGTTTCCGGAGTATCCAACGGACTTCATGGCATGTCCAAGGAGTACGTTTGGGGTTTATTACTATTATTATTATTTCCGTTTGTATTATTAATTTTATTAGGAATTTGTGTTGTCAATTTCTGTTGGTGGAATTTGGTGGCTAAGGATGAACATTATTTTTCTCATTCAATGGATCGATTGGGTATTTGGTTACAGTGATCTGGAGAAAAAATAATAAAGAATAAAGAATAATAAGTGTCCGTATCACATTGACGTGGTGAAATTGGTTAAGATTGAAATCTTGATCATTTTAGTGTGATCGTTCTGGATGAGTCTTGCAGTGTGAGTGTGTCTAATTTTTCTCAGTGATTGTCTCGTGCAACAGAGTTCTTCTGTGATTTTCCTTCGATTATGAATTCAGACAGTGGAGGTGGTGGAACCAATAAACCACCTAATCTTGTTGTGAAACGTACAGTTGTAGATAACCATTCTAACCTCAATCCCCCTGACATAACTCCTACTAATACTTTAGGTAGTACTAATCATTCTAGCGACATGTATCTAGAGACGTAGAACAGGAAACATATTCCCGCTCGCACTTTGGTCCTTACTTGGAACTTGTAGAATCCACGGCAAATAAAAATGTTGCCGGTATACCTCCCATGGCATTAGGAAAGTTATTTTATGATACTAAAATTCCAGGTATTAAAACAATTGTAAGAAAAGGGCGGAATAGAGTACAGGTTGTTTTTCAACATGCTAAACACGCAAATTACGTGATAAGCAACTCAAAGCCTATTGTACCGGGTGGTACACCTCTACGCCGCTAGTTTAAATATTGCGCCAATTGGAACTCGTCTACAGGAGAAACCCTGAACTTTAAAAACTGTATCTACTCATAAGTTTCTCAGAAGATGTCACTAGGGTTAAATGTGTGTTTACAAAGTTGTCGGTACAGTGTGGACTTCAACTAGTTTTGTTTTCTATTGATCAAGGAGTGGGGACATTCTCTGATAGATGTCTCTACAAAAAACTATGATCATGCACCCTGGTGCGAAGTGAAAGAACCTTCTTGAAGAAATTTTGTACTCATAAGTTTTTTGTCTTTACTAAATTTCGTTCTTTCATTTGTGGGTTGGCGATATTAATCCTTTCTTTCCGCCTGTTTTGAACTTAGCCAATCCAGGATTTCTTTAATTTATTTTTGACCAATCATGTTTTTCTTCTTCGATTTTTATGTGCAACTTTAAGCTAGCCAATAAAATCCTGTGGATGTGTCTTAACTATTCATGAAAGGCCTCGAACTTTCCCCGAGGGGATAAAAACTGCTGATTTTCGCGGCTATTCGCCACTTCATCAACATCTAGCTTAGTGTATGGACATGTAGCAGGAGGCGGGAAGCGCCTCTTTCTTCAGGCAGCAGCTCATCAGAAAGGTAATGGTCTTTTAAAATCTTTATTTCTTGTTAGCTCAGCAGTTTAACCCGCGGGGAAGGACCGAAATCTTTAATATGTAAACTATATTTCAAACATGTAACTTTCTGTCGTTTTGTAACGCTCCATATATCTTTAACTGTAATTCAGGGATAGAGAGTGCTTTACCCTCTCGATCTCCCCTTCATTTTGATTTGACGTGACTACGTTTTCGTAACCGATTTTCTACTCTTCCTTAATGTGTTAAAATTATTCTTATACGAGTCACCTCCATAGTTTGGGAATAGCCCCTGGTTCGTCGGCCTAGTGCCTCTTAGGTTTTAAAAGCTTTCATGTAGGAGTGCAAATATACGCCTCTGTTCTACTTGGTGTTGCGGGCCATTTACTTAACCTTTTCTTGTCTGATAAGGCCCAGTAGGTTGGGTACAAGATACACCTGTTTCATTGTAGGTTGGGCCTTGAGGGCAATTTAGTGTAAAAACTGGTGAAAATTTGAGAGCGGGTCAGCTCTTTTATATGTGGTAAAAGTGCCTCTAGGAGGCCTGATATGGTTTTTGGAGATAAGGCTCCTTGAATGAAGGGGTTTTCTGCCCTTTGAACAAATCTGTACCTTGGTAAAATTGAGCTAGGAGCTCAGAAATTGTAAATCTTGGGGCTCGAAGCCCAGATTGTTAAATCGTCTTTAAATCTTGGCTTTTCCTGGTCTTGGACCTGATTGTTGATTATTTGTTGACTTGTTGTTATTTGTTGAATTTTGAAATTCTATGTGAAAAGTGTTAAGTTTTGCTATTTTCGAAAATATAACCATTAATGAAATTTTAATTCATATCTCGGCTTTATAGTTAGACCCATTCCAGCCCGCACCTTCTTTCACCTCTGCATTCCACGGGTAACCCCGTAACACCTATATTCCTTCCTAGAATGTTTTGAGAGTCGGTCTGGTAAAAGGAGTTGATAAATCTTTGATGATACAAGAAATACACGAGCACACGCAGTCGATTTTCTCAGTGAGGAGAGTGCAAAGACTAAATCGGCGCGTTTTAACGGAAAATGGTATTCAATACTTCCAGCAGGTTCCGTAAAAGTCACCTTCCGTTCGCAAAAATTACCACATCAGGTCATCCTTTACAGTGTTATCTTAGATGTCCAACCATTTTTTTCAACCCCTTAATATGTCAGAATTGTCAACGTCATGGGCACCTGGCCGTTCATTGTCGATCAAAAAACCCTCGATGTGGACGATGTGCTTTGTCACATCCCACTAAAGATTACCTACATTGTCAAGGTAACCATACAGTAGGGACTAGTGAATGTGCTATGCATGAATATCAAGGCAGTGTAAAAAACCATGTGTACTGATAACATTACTTTTAAAGAGCTCAGGAGAAATTGTACCCGGCACCTTATAACCCTCAGCTACACTCTCAACACTTCCCACCACTATCTGTCCAGGTTCCACAATCTTCACTAGGAACCCCTAGACAAAGAAAATTCACTTCAGTTATTGTACGGGAACCTCGACTGGTGCCTGTGCAAGAGTATGATAGGGGGGACAGTTAAACATAATTCGCGATAATAAACAACAGCCATGCAATGATAGTAACCTAAATTCCTCTACTAACAAAGAGAGTCCCATACCACCTCGGGAGGTCTCCTCCCCCTCTATATCTGTCCCCACAAATGCCAGTGAGTAATCACCATCATTTCTGCAACAAAAGACTCATCTTCAAACGGAAATCAATGGTTCGATATTAAAATTATTACAAGCTCTAGGACCAAAAGACCAGCGGTCCCCTGTGCTCGCCAAAGCTCAAGGGTACTCTAACTACACTTACTTGTCAATTATTTTAAATTGATGAGTAACATAGTTTCAAAATATACTTTAGTTAGTGCTACCAATATCCCCACTAGGTAGCTCCATATATAAATATAGGGTGATTTAGGCCAGGGAGTTTATCTTTCTATCTCTATTAAGCAAGCTTTTTACCGTTTTGTTCTATATTTGCAGCTTAGATACTTGAATTTCTTAAACGTTTTCAATGGACACTTTACCAATTGATTTTGCTCAATGTTTTGCATTCCGCCATTACCGTTATGTTGGTAACTTATTTCACCAACTCCCATGGTTAAAGACATTCCCTCCATCATCTAGCACCTAATATCCTTCGCATTTTTATTATCCTTTATATGTGGATCCGGTCCAGTTTGTCACAGTAGTAAAATCGCCGAGACGGATCACTTCGGCGTGAAGATTTGTACCCTCTGTCCCTGTGTTTTTTATTGTGTAATCCTCATTTAGTTGTTTGTATTTTTCTCACCTTTAATAGTGGAGATGACACCCCCAGTTTAGTCTACACTAGAAGGAGAAGAAGAAGAAGCGACGGAAGGAAAAGTGCTACCATTTTGAGTGATATTGCTGTGGATTATTCGATATTGAATAGATAGACTTATTAACATTATTGATCACATCTAGTAGTCTAGCCAGTTATCCAAGCTAACTTAATGGGCAAAATTTAAATTAAAAACCCAATCCACATCAGCAAGAAGAAGAAGTGTCCGTATTCGCTTAGTGCCCTTTCCCCTTAACTTCATGTTGAAAAGCCTACAAATTGATACAAGCTGATAAACTTGCCAATGAAGCTGCTAACGGATTTAGCTTAGTATATAATTTTGTAGTACCCGTACCTTACCTAGATTTATGGGGAGATGTAGTGGAACAGTTCTGAATGTTCCAGATTGAAAACTGGAAACGTCAGTCTCAGTATAAAGGCAAACGTCTATTTGATATTGGCAGACTATTCCCAAACATCCATGGAATTCCACACGTTCCTATACAAGACGACATATAACCACGATACTAAGATTAAGACCGAACCATGTCTGTACCCATAAACATTTACAACAAAGGTGATCGATACGAATATCTGCGAAAGTGGTAAAACCGTCGGTACCCCCAATCATAATTTGTTCCTATGTGAGAAATTCAAGCATCAACTGAATAATTTTTTCAGACAATAATGAAATTGGGTATAGAATTGCCTTTCCAACTGAGTAGTATAATACAGGGATTCAGCGGCCTCCTCCTCCTCCGGCTCCCAGAGGCCTCCTCCTCCTCCTCCTCCGGCTCCCAGAGGCCTGCTCCTCCTCCTCCTCCCGAGAGGCCTTCGCAGGAGCCCACTCCTCCTCCCGCGGGAAATTTGAATTGGTAAACAATTACACGTGCTTTTTGACAGCTATCATCGGTAACAACGCATCGCTAACCTCAGTACTACCATCTTAACGGGCCTAAACTTTAGTGATACCAACTTAACCTAACTAGCGCGAGATTTGAATCGGTAAACAAATCCACGTGCTTTTTTGATAGCCGTCATCCGCCATCTTTAATCAAGAAAGCACAGTGCTGCCCTCTTTAGTTAAATACCTTTGAAATGTGGTGCCGGAGAATTTGAAAAATGCTTTTTGACAGCAGCCATCTTTAATCGACAGAGCACCGTGCTGCACTCTGGTGGCAGGCAATTCCACGTGACAGCAGCCATCTTTAATCAAGAGAGCACAGTGCTGCACTCTATGTGGTGGCGGCAATTTGAAAAATTCTACTCGCTCTTGTTTGGAAACAAACCCACGTGCTTTTTTCACAGCTGTCATCCGCCATCTTTAATCAAGAGAGCACAGTGCTGCAATCTTTAGTTGAAATGTGGTGGCGGATAATTTGAAAAATTCTATGTGCTCTTGTTTGGAAACAAACCCACGTGCTTTTTTGACAGCTGTCATCCGCCATCTTTAATCAACAGAGCACCGTGCTGCTATCAAGCAGGCAATTTCGTCAGCTGGCATCCGCCATCTTTAATCTACAGAGCACCGTGCTGCCCCCTTTATTGCTACTATCTTAAGCATGTAGTAGCGGGCAATTTGAAAAGTTCTGCTAGCTATCATCCGCCATCTTTAATCAAGAGAGCACCGTGCTGCCATCTTTAGCTAGATACAATTGAAATATGGTGGCGGATAATTTAAAAAGAAAAATTCTTCAGCAGCCATCTCTCGACGCTAATTGCACAAGGTGGTGGCTATACATGACTCCTTAAGGGTGCTACGCAAGATGGCCGCTATATATTGGTTCTTATGAGACGCCCTTGGGATGCTTGCACAAGATGGCAGTTATACATGGCTACTTATGAGACGCCCTAGGGAAGCTTGCGCAAGATGGGGGCTGCTCTTATAAGACGGCTTAAGGGTCCTAGCACAAGATGGCTAGAGACGCCCTAAGGATGCTTGCGCAAGATGGCGGACACAAGATGGTGGCTATACACGATTCCTTATGAGACGACTTAAGGGTGCTTGCGCAAGATGGCTGCTGCTCTTATGAAGAAAGCTACCTTAGAGGCTAACGTGTCGTGCTAGTTCGATTCATTAAATTAAGGGCTTAAATGCAAAATGTTAAATATCTTGAAAACGGTGCATCGTAGAGCAAAACGGACAAAATTTTTCTGCCTAATACGTGGGTTCGCAGTATGAGGAACATCATGGCATAAGAAAAACATAATCTAATGATGAGATCAAGGGTTCGGTTCCTACTTAGGCCCTTTGGCATTTGCTCCGTTTTAGCTTGTATTGAAGCAAGTCTTCGTAACATGATCAGGTCTAGCTATGGTAGAGAGTATAACGTACCGTGCTGGTTCGATTAATTAAATTTGGGGCTTAAATACAAAATGTTATATATCTTGAAAACGGTGCTTCGTAAAGCAAAACGGACAAACTTTTTCTGCCCAATACGTAGGTTCGCAGTATGAGGAACATGATAGCACAAGAAGAACATAGTCTAATGATGAGTTCAACGGTTCGGTTCCTACTTAGGCCCTTTGGCATTTGCTCTGTTTTAGCTTGTATTGAAGCAAGTCTTCGTAACATGATCAGGTCTAGCTATGGTAGGGAGTATAACGTACCGTGCTGGTTCGAATCATTAAATTTGGGGCTAAAATGCAAAATGTTAAATATCTTGAAAACAGTGCGCTGTAGAGCAAAACGGACAAAATTTTTCTGCCTAATACGTAGGTTCGCAGTATGAGGAACATGATAGCACAAGATAAACATAGTCTAATGATGAGATCAACGGTTCTATTCCTACTTAAGCCCTTTGGCATTGACAGCTATACTAATTCTACAAGATGGCGGCTGCTCTTATGAGACAGCATAAGGGTGGTTACACAAGATGGCTTGAGACACCCTAGGGATGCTTACACAAGATGGCGGACACACAATGGTGGCTATACATAGCTCCTTATGAGACAGCCTAGGGGTGCTCGCACAAGATGGCGGCTACTCTTATGAAGAAAGCTAGCTTAGAGCCTACTGCGCAAGATGACGGCTGCTGTAATGCATGCGGTGGAGGGCAATTTGTGACAGCTCTCATCTGTAATCAACAGAGCATCGTGCCGCTATCTTTACAGCACTAAATAGCATACTTTTAAAATGTGGTGGTGGGTAATTAAAAAATTCTTCGTTTTTTTAACAGCTAACAGCGGTCATCTTTAAACAATAGCGGATATACATAAGCTGTTAAGGCCTCTACCTATGCCAAGGCATCGCTCTATCGAACAAGTTTCAACCTGCATTGCGAAGGCAAGAGTGTGCAGCGATAACATCATTGTGCATGTTTAGACTTGCGAAACATAACAAGACTAGAATCGATGTCGTTAACCTCAGCATGTTATCAGAACATTGATTGATGTGTTCAGAACACTACATAAGTGATTAAGACTAGAATCGAACACTGTACTCGATGCAACATGTGTTTAGAACATGTTAGGGGATATCTTTGTTCTAAGAAAAGTAGATTGAAACATAACAAGACTAGAATCGTTGCTATTAACTTTAACATGTAATCAGAATATTGTTTGATGTGTTCAGAGCAAAAGTACAATTTCAATGATTTGCTTACTGTAAAAATCAAAAACACACTGTGCACATATCGCGTAGCTAACTTGCTCAGTAAACGATATTGCAAAAGTACAACTTCAATGATTTGCCTAGAGTAAGAGTTGAAAACACACTGTGTACATATCGCGAGGCTAACTCGCTCAGTAAATGATATTGCAAAAGAACAACTTCAATGATTTGCCTAGTGTAAAAATCAAAAACACACTGTACACATACTGCGCAGCCAACTTGTTCGGTAAACGATATAGCAAAATTACAACTTATGATATTCGTCTTGTGCGAAAATCAAAAACTACAGAAAAAACCATACTGCGTAGCTAACTCGCTCGGTAAACGATAATTTGATTTTGTTACAATACAAAAACACAGATTTAAACCCTGTTCTATTATCGCAAACACAGAGAGTAAAAATTAAACAGAACGATTGATGCTATAAGAAATTCATTGGTTACATTTAAGTCCCTACCAGTCGAACAAGTTATCGCATAAACATGTAACATGAAATATCAGTCAATCCGTTGGTATGGGTTACAAGCATGTACACGATACAACATGTGTTTAGAACATTGCTTGATGTGTTCAGAACACTAGATAAGTGATCAAGACTAGAATAGAACTCTGTACTCGATGTCGTCAACTTCAACATGTGATTAGAACATTGATTGATGTGCTCAGAACAAAAGGACTTTTTCCTCCACCTCCTCCTCTTCCTGACTGCATCCTCCTCCTCCTCCTCCTAGGGCTAAAGGGCTAAAGGGCTAATGGGCTAATGGGCTAAAGGGCAAAAGGGCTCCTCCACTACCTTACTACGCCCTTCTCCTTGAGGAAGGAGTTAGCTGAAGTAGGTACATTTTAACACCCTCATCGATCGCTATCAGCAAGAATGCTTCTACTTTGGTAAGTGTAGAAATTAATCTTTATTGGTAAATGGTTTTATGTTCAGAACAAGGAATGGAACCTAGGGGTCACGTCTTATCAGAATTACCTAATAAAATCCTCGAGGTGCGATGAGTTGCGTTTTTCTAAGGGAAATCAGTATCTGCTTGATTGTTTTAAGTGTTTGGAACACTGAACTTTTCAAGATGACAGCAGTGAGGTTAGCGATGTTCTGTTGTTGGATTTTAAATTCCACGCTACAACATGCATAAGGTGGCAGCCTTGAGGTTTACCGCCGTAAAGATGACAGCAGTGAGGTTAGCGATGTTCCGTTTTCGGATTTTAAATTCCGCGCTACAACATGCACAAGGTGGCAGCCTTGACGTTTAGCGCCGTGAAGATGCCAACAGTGTGGTTAGCGACGCTCTGTTGTCCTTCAATGTGAGGTTAGGGTCCGTCAAGAAGACAGCTGTCAAAAAGCACGTGGCTTTGTTTATCACACGTGGCTGTGACGTCAAGGTCAATGTTCACAAGATTTTTAAACAAAACTATTCTTTGTGCTTTAAGTTCGCTTACATAGGTTATGCTAAGATAGCAGCAAAATCTAGCGGGAGAAGTTTAGTACTCTGGTGATGCATGTATAATCGATAGGCAATGCGTACACGCTTTTAGAAATTGCTATTCTTACTGCTGCTGCTATGTTCACAATTTTTTTAATACATCGCTATTCTTTGTGCTTTAAGTTCATTCCTATAGGTTATACTAAGTTAGCAGCATACTTATTAGAATGTTGCACGCTCTAGTGGAAGAAGTTTAGTACGAAAGTCGATGCATGCAAAATCGGTAGGTGATGTGTACACTCTTTGAACTTGGCTATTCTTTGTGCTTTAAGTTCGTGCACATAGGTTATGATATGATTGCAGCACACACAAGCGATGGTCGCACGCTGTTGTGGAAGAAGTTTAGTACGATAGTCGATGAATACATCATCGATAAGTGATGCGTACACGCTTTTAAACATGGCTATTCTTTGCGCTTTAAGTTCGTGTAGATAGGTTAGGAACACACAAATGCGATTGCTACATGCTCTAGCGGAAGAAGCCTAGTACGATAGTCAACGCATGCACCACCGATACGTGATCTGTACACGCTATTGTTTGTGCTTTATGTTCAAACACACATAAGTAGTAACACGCAATTGCGATAGTGGTACACTCTAGCGGGAGAAGTTTAGTACGATAGTCGATGCATGCAAAATCGATAGGTGATGTGTACGCGCTTTGGAACATAGCTATTCTTTGAGCTTTAATTTTGTACACATACGTTAGCAATACACATATGCGATCGTTGTACACTCTAGCGGTAAAAAATAGTCGATGCATGCAAAACCAATAGGTGATGTGTACACGCTTTGAAACATAGCTATTCTTTGTACTTTAAGTTCATGCTCATAGGTCATGCTAAGATAGCAGCACAATCTAGCGGAAGAAGTTTAGTATAATAGTCGATGCATACAAAATCGATAGGTGATGTGTACACGCTTTGAAACATGGTTATTCTTTGTACTTTAAGTTCATGCGTATAGGTTATGCTAAGATAGCAGCACAATCTAGCGGAAGAAGTTTAGTACGATAGTTGATGCATGCAAAATCGATAGGTGATGTGTACATGCTGTGAAACATGGCTATTCTGTGTACTTTAAGTTCATGCGTATAGGTTATGCTAAGATAGCAGCACAATCTAGCGGAAGAAGTTTAGTGTGATAGTTGATGCATGCAAAATCGATAGGTAATGTGTACACGCTTTTAAACATGGCTATTCTGTGTACTTTAAGTTCATGCGTATAGGTTATGCTAAGATAGCAGCACAATCTAGCGGAAGAAGTTTAGTATAATAGTCGATTCATGTAAAATCAATAGGTAATGTGTGCACGCTTTGAAACATGACTATTCTTTGTACCTTAAGTTTATACGTATAGATTATGCTAAGAGCGAAGAAGTTTAGTACGATAGTTGATGCATGCAAAATCGATAGGTGATGTGTACACGCTTTGAAACATGGTTATTCTTTGTACTTTAAGTTCATGGGTATAGGCTATGCTAAGATAGCAGCACAATCTAGCGGAAGAAGTTTAGTACGATAGTCGATGCATACATCATCGGTAAATGATGTGTACACGCTTTTAAACATGGCTATTCTTACTGCTGCTCTGTTCCCAAGATTTTTTAAACATAGCTAATCCTAATGTTGCTCTTAACGACGTAGAGCTAAGGATTGATTACGTGACCGTGACGTCTCAGCCACGTGCTCTTGTTTGGTAAACAGAGCCACGTGCTTTTTGACAGCTGTCTTCTTGATGGACCATAACCTCACTTTCGAGGACAATAGAGCATCGCTAACCTCACTGTTGCCATCTTCAAGGTGCTAAACCTCAAGGCTCTCACCTTATGCATGTTGTAGCGCGGAATTTAAAATTAAACAACAGAACATCGCTAACCTCACTGCTGTCATCTTGGAAAGTTCAGTGTTCCAAGCACTTAAAACGATCAAGGAGATAATGATTTCTCTTAGAAAAACGAAACTCATCGCACCTCGGGGATTTTATTAGGTAATTCTGATAAGACGTGACCCCTAGGTTCCATTCCTTGTCCTGAACATAAAACCATTTACCAATAAAGATTAATTTTCTACACTTACCAAAGTAGAAGCATTCTTGCTGATAGCGATCGATGAGGGTGTTAAAATGTACCTATTTCAGCTAACTCCTTCCTTAAGGAGAAGGGCGTAGGAAGGTAGTGGAGGAGCCCTTTTGCCCTTTAGCCCATTAGCCCTTTAGCCCTAGGAGGAGGAGGAGGATGCAGTCAGGAAGAGGAGGAGGTGGAGGAAAAGTCCTTTTGTTCTGAGCACATCAATCAATGTTCTAATCACATGTTGAAGTTAACGACGTCGAGTACAGTGTTCTATTCTAGTCTTGATCACTTATCTAGTGTTCTGAACACATCAAGCAATGTTCAAAACACATGTTGTATCGTGTACATGCTTGTAACCCATACCAACGGATTGACTGATATTTCATGTTACATGTTTATGCGATAACTTGTTCGACTGGTAGGGCCTTAAATGTAACCAATGAATTTCTTATAGCATCAATCGTTCTGTTTAATTTTTACTCTCCGTCTTTGCGATAAAAGAACAGGGTTTAAATCTATGTTTTTGTATTGTAACTAAATCAAATTATCGTTTACCTAGCGAGTTAGCTACGCAGTATATTTTTTCTGTAGTTTTTGATTTTCGCACAAGACGAATATCATAAGTTGTAATTTTGCTATATCGTTTTTACCGAACAAGTTGGCTACGCAGTATGTGTACAGTGTGTTCTTGATTTTTACACTAGGCAAATCATTGAAGTTGTACTTTTGCAATATCGTTTACTGAGCGAGTTAGCTACGCGATATGTGCACAGTGTGTTTTTGATTTTTACAGTAAGCAAATCATTGAAATTGTACTTTTGCTCTGAACACATCAAACAATGTTCTGATTACATGTTAAAGTTAACAGCAAACGGTTCTAGTCTTGTTATGTTTCAATCTAATTTTCTTAGAACAAAGATATCCCCTAACATGTTCTAAACACATGTTGCATCGAGTACAGTGTTCGATTCTAGTCTTAATCACTTATGTAGTGTTCTGAACACATCAATCAATGTTCTGATCACATGTTGAGGTTAACGGCATCGATTCTAGTCTTGTTATGTTTCGCAAGTCTAAACATGCACAATGATGTTATCGCTGCACACTCTTGCCTTCGCAATACAGGTTTAAACTTGTTCGATAGAGCGATGCCTTGACATAGGTAGAGGCCTTAACAGCTTGTGTATACCCGCTATTGTTTAAAGATGATCGCTGCTAGCTGCCAAAAAAGCACGAAGAATGTTTTTAATTACCCACCACCACATTTTGAAAGTATGATATTTAGTGCTGTAAAGATAGCGGCACGATGCACTGTTGATTAAAGATGAGAGCTGTCACAAATTGCCCTCCACCGCATGCATAACAGTAGCCGTCATCTTGCGCAGTAGCCTCTAAGCTAGCTTTCTTCGTAAGAGTAGCGCCATCTTGTGCGAGCACCCCTAGGCTGTCTCATAAGGAGCTATGTATAGCCACCATTGTGTGTCCGCCATCTTGTGTAAGCATCTGTAGGGTGCCTCAAGCCATCTTGTGTAACCACCCTTAAGCTGTCACATAAGAGCAGCTGCCATCTTGTAGAATTAGTATAGCTGTCAATGCCAAAGGGCTTAAGTAGAAATAGAACCGTTGATCTCATCATTAGACTATGTTTTTCTTATGCTATCATGTTCCTCATACTGCGAACCTACTTAGTAGGCAGAAAATTTTTGTCCGTTTTGCTCTACGAAGCACCGTTTTCAAGATATTTAACATTTTGCATTTAAGCCCAAAATTTAATGAATCGAACTAGCACGGTACGTTATACTCCCTACCATAGCTAGACCTGATCATATTACGAAGACTTGCTTCAATACAAGCTAAAACGGAGCAAATGCCAAAGGGCCTAAGTAGGAACCGAACCCTTGATCTCATCATTAGATTATGTTTTTCTTATGCCATGATGTTCCTCATACTGCGAACCCACGTATTAGGCAGAAAAATTTTGTCCGTTTTGCTCTACGATGCACCGTTTTTGAGATATTTAACATTTTGCATTTAAGCCCCCAAATTTAATGAATCGAACTAGCACGACAGGTTAGCCTCTAAGGTAGCTTTCTTCATAAGAGCAGCAGCCATCTTGCGCAAGCACCCTTAAGGCGTCTCATAAGGAGTCGTGTATAGCCACCATCTTGTGTCCGCCGTCTTGCGCAAGCGTCCTTAGTGCGTCTCAAGCCATCTTGTGCTAGGACACTTAAGCCGTATTATAAGAGCAGCCCCATCTAGCGCAAGCATCCCTGGGGGGTCTCATAAGGAGCCATGTGTAACTGCCATCTTGCGCAAGCATCCCAAGGGCGTCTCATAAGAACCTATGTATAGCGGCCATCTTGCGTAAGCACCCTTAAGGAGTCATGTATTGACACCATCTTGTGCAATTAGCGTCGAGAAATGGCTGCTGTAGAATTTTTCTTTTTAAATTATCTGCCACCATATTTCAAACGTATCTAGCTAAAGATGGCAGCACGGTGCTCTCTTGATTAAAGATGGCGGATGATAGCTAACAGAACTTTTCAAATTGCCCGCTACTACATGCTTAAGGTAGTAGCCATAAAGAGGACAGCACGATGCTCTGTAGATTAGAGATGGCGGATGACAGCTGACGAAATTGCCTGCATGATAACAGCACGGTACTCTGTTGATTAAAGATGGCGGATGACAGCTGTCAAAAAAGCACGTGGGTTTGTTTCCAAACAAGAGCACATTGAATTTTTCAAATTATCCGCCACCACATTTCAACTAAAGATTGCAGCACTGTGCTCTCTTGATTAAAGATGGCGGATGACAGCTGTGAAAAAAGAACATGGGTTTGTTTCCAAACAAGAGCGAGTAGAATTTTTCAAATTACCGCCACCACATAGAGTGCAGCACTGTGCTCTCTTGATTAAAGATGGCTGCTGTCACATGGAATTGCCTGCCACCAGAGTGCAGCACGGTGCTCTGTCTTTAAAGATGGCTGCTGTCAAAAAGCATTTTTCAAATTATCCGCCTCCACATTTCAAAGGTATTTAGCTAAAGAGGACAACACTGTGCTTTCTTGATTAAAGATGGCGGATGGCAGCTGTCAAAAAAGCACGTGGATTTGTTTACTGATTCAAATCTCGCACTAGTTAGGTTAAGTTGGTACCACTAAGGTTGAGGCCCGTCAAGATGGTAGTACTGAGGTTTGCGATACGTTGTTGTCTGTCAAAAAGCACGTGGCTGTCAAAAAGCACCTGGATTTGTTTACCGATTCAAATCTTGTGCTAGTTAGGTTAAGTTGTTACCACTAAGCTTTAGGTCCGTAAAGATGGCAGTACTGAGGTTAGCAATGCGTTGTTATCGATGATAGCTGTCAAAAGGCACGTGGCTTTGTTTACCAATTCAAATTTCCCGCGGGAGGAGGAGCGGGCACCTGGGGAGGCCTCTCGGGAAGAGGAGGAGGCACGGGCCCCCGGGAAGGCCCCTCGGGAGGAGGAGGAGCAGGCCTCTGGGAGCCGGAGGAGGCCGCCGAATCCCTGTATTATACTACTCAATTGCACATGTAGTGTATTGTAGTATACAAGTAATATCTCTTAGAAATTAGCGCGCTAAATCTAATATAGTAAAATATTTATGTAGTAGGCCTATAGTAGAGGCACTGTAGGGGTATTCGTAGAAAATCTCTTACTAGAATTCTGTTGTAATTAGGATATGCTTAAATGTAGCTTAGAATTGTGTAATTCTTGTGCATTCCTTTTGGTGTTTAGTAAATAACGTCAGTTTTTATCCTGTCGTGGATTTGTAGGATAAGAATAGAGTACGACTAAGTACTACTGTAGTGTAGGTAGTAGTATACTAATTTCCTTATTGTTGTATGACCTTTGTGAACTATCCTAGACAATATTTCTTTCCTGTCATTTTTTGTGCATAATAATTATTTTATTTTCTCCTTTTCATTTCATTTTCCTGTAAAGAATGGTTAAGGAGTGCAAGTGTAGGAACTGTGGGCGTGGCCACGCATTAAGGAGTATTAGGGAGGAGGTGGAGAGTTTGAGGGAGATAATTAGGAATCTCTCAGAAGACAGGAATGGAGGTAGGCCTCCCTCAAACAATGTACGGGATTCAGTAGGTGTAAAACAATGATGGCAAGGAAAGGGGGGAGGGGGATGGGGGAATGCAGAAGACAGGGGGTCTAATGTTGTAGGCTAAAAGCTATATTCAGGATCAGAATTCACGACAGGTATCTATGAGAAATCGGCACAAGTCACTGCAGGTAGAACAACAGAGGGAAAATGAGAAACAGGGAACTGTAGTCAGAAGTGTGGATGTAGGAGGAAGGGAAAAGGTAGGAAAGGGAAAAAATTAGAGTAGAGGATAGGAAAAGTCAGGTGAAACAGGGTCATGGGAGGGAGAAAATGGAGGAGGAAGTAGCTTCTGTAGCTGTCGGTAAAGGTAGGCTTGACCAGGAGGGTAGGGGATCAAATGAGGTGGGTAGGATTGAAGCTCTGGTCATGGGAGATTCAATTGTTAGACATGTGGGGAAAGTGTGTGGAGGAAAGGGGACCAGGGTAGAGTGATATCCATGAATTAGGTTGATGCAGATGTTGAAGAAAGAAGAGAAGGAGGAGGGTAAGGAGAAGGTTGTAGTGTTTCACATTGGTACCAACAATGTAAGGCGAGCTGGTATAAGTACCAACATAGTTAGGGATGTGTGGGATCTGGTAAATGGAGCACAGGTGATGTTTACGGAAACGGATATTTTTATCAGTTGAATACTGTGCAGTGGCGAAGCTAGGGGGGAATCTAAGAGTCTCAGATTCCCCAGACGAAATACGAATAATAAATTATAGATATAAGGCACGAAAATTATGTCTAATAAACTAAATAGACTTCACGGCTCTCCGATCTGCCGCGCTACTCGCAGAGCACTGAGCCTAGGCGTTGAGTCTGGCTAAAAGCCAGACTCTTACCTTTCTGCTAGCGGGCGGGGCTTGTACTGGTTGCTATGACAACGTATGACGTCATGCAGCGGTAAGTGCTCGCTTTGAAACCTAGCTGGGAGTCTAGTCTCCAAGTCTCGAGTTACGAGTTAATGTTTACGTTCTGATCTGTTGATCTGTGAAGTTTACAACTTATTATGAGTGGTCTGTGTTTTGTGAAGAGTTGCCAGTATTTTTTAAATCCGTGTATAATGAATGAAAGTAATGATCTTATTACACACTTGCTTCAAACTCCATTTTCTTCTTTGTCTTTCGAAGAAAAATGTGCCCTGAAAGACAAGCGGCCACAGCCATTATTGAAAATTGTGCAAAAGGATGGAAACCAAATAAGAACTTTCCAGTCCCAATGGTATAAGGATTATACATGGCTTATAGCAAGTGTGACAGATTGTAAGTTTTATTGTTATATTTGCATATTATTTGGAGGTGATAGTGAATGGAATGAGGGTGGCATCAGTACCCTAAAAAATTTTCATAGAAGAGCACGTAAGCACCAGATTTCAAAAAGACATATTCAGAACAGTGAGCGTTTTCTTCTTCTCGGCAGGAGTAGAATAGATCATACGATATCAGAAGCGGCTCGTCTTGCAGCTCTAAAGCATAATGAGTTAGTAAATCATAATAGACGGGTTCTTGGCAGGTTAGTTCAAGTGGTGTGTTTTCTCGGAGAACAAGAACTTCCATTCCGTGGGCATGACGAGAGTAGTGACTCCGTAAATAAAGGTAATTACCTCGAGACCTTCGAATTGCTAGGACAAGAAGAACAATTCATGAGAGAGCATCTGGGAGCAACTTCAGGATTTAAAGGAACTTCTAGTGACATTCAGAATGAACTTATTGACTGTGTAACTCAAGTGATGAATGAAGAGATTCAGAAAGAACTTTCTATTTGTGAATTTGTATCAGTTCAGGCGGATGAAACATTAGATATATCTTGTCAGAATCAGATGAACATTATATTTCGGTATTGTGTTGGTTATAACGTTCAAGACAGGTTTGTGGGGTTCTACGACGTCTCAAAAGATAAAAGTGCCACTGGACTGTCAGCCGTCTTACGAAACTGGGGTGTAGAAAAGAAGTTAATATGTCAGACTTACGACGGGGCTTCCGTAATGGCGGGTTCTACAGGGGGTGTTCAAACTATCGTAAAGCAAGTTTGCCCACATGCAATGTTTATACATTGCTATGCACATAAGCTTAATTTGGTACTCTTGTATGGAGCAAAATCTATAAAGAAAGTGCGTCTCTTTACTTATGATTTGACTGCCTTCCATACATATTTCAGCAAGTCATCAAAGATAACTCAAGTCCTAAGAGATAACTTCCCCCGGCATGTACGACACGCTGGAACTTCCACTCCAGAGCAACACTAACAATAGCATCCCATTTCAAGGACTTGAAGGAAGCTCTTACACACATTGTTGATAAAGATGAAGAATGGGATGGCGAATCTGTTAATGGTGCTATGGGACTGGTTAAGAGATTAGATGACCCTAATTTCCTCTTCCTGCTGTGCGTCTTCAACAAGATATTTTGCTACACGGATCATTTATTCAAGGTGCTGCAAGCAAAATGCACATCTAATGTAAATATCTGCAACCATGAGATAAAGCAAACCATAAATAACTTAAAAAATCTGAGAAATGAAGAAACAGTGAATGAATGCATAGACACCAGCAAAGCTCTCAATACCGCAATGGCAACAGAATCATTTGTAGTGCATTAGTATATGAAATAATTGATACCACCGTGGTACAGATGGAAATACGGTTCTGTGACTTTGAAAACTTCCATTTTGCAGAATTATTGGATGAGAATCAATTTAAGGCTTACAACACAAGTTTTCCCTCAATGAAAATGAAACAACTCCTGAAGATGTACCCTTTTTTCGAAAGTGAACAACTGACAAATGAACTTGTGAATGTGTACTCTGATGAAGTTAAACATCTACCAAATACTGCTAAAATATATGTTGGATAATGGTCTGGACAAGGTTTACGAACAAACAACACGTTTGGTTCGTTTAGTTCTCACATTTCCAGTGACAACATGTTCGAGTGAAAGAAGTATGAGTGCGCTAAAACGCATAAAAACCTTCCTGAGGAATTCAATGACAAACAGTAGACTATGTAATTTAAGTACACTTGCGATAGAGAAATCTCTATTCCACGAACTGTCAAATAATCAGAGCTTCAGGGACCGTGTCACTGATGCATTTGCAGAGAGAAAGGAGCGCCGCATACACTTGCTGTATAAAAGAATTTAAGGTAAGCTTGAACAATATTCTTAGACTCCCCAAGTAATATAGCTAGCTTCGCCACTGATACTGTGTAGGAGGGATACTGACTGGAGGATGATTGGGGATTTAAATGAGACTATGGAGTGGGTATGTGGAAAACTGGGAGTGACATTTCTAGATCCTAATGGGTGGGTAGGAGATAGGGATCTGCGCTCAGTTGGCCTTCACTTAAACTGCAGTGGTACTTACAGGTTAGGAAATTTGTTTGGAAGGGTTATAGGGTTGTACATTCTGGGAAATGGGGGGGTTCTAGGGTACAGAGTACAGGGTACAGGGATTTGGAAGTCAAGTAGGGATGACATTAAATTGTGAGTGTTGAACTGTAGAAGTACTGTAAAGAAAGGAATAATATTAATTAATTTAACAGACCTATACTTACTAGCTGTTGTAATAAGTGTTGATTCATGGCTGAGAAAAGATACAATGGATGCACAAATTTTCTCACAGTAATGGAGTCTGTAGGCCTATCGTAGAGACAGGATAAGAATGGTAAGAGGGGGAGTATTCATTCCTGTGTAAGAAGAATTTTTAATCTACCGTACAAAAAAGTTTAAGGGGAGAAACATGAAATTGTAGTTGTAAGGCTCATTTCTAATGATAATAGGCAACTTGGTATCTTTGGAGTGTGCAGACTGGGAAAGGGTAGCACAGATGTTGATTCAGAATTATTTCTTAAGATAATCACCTACGTTGGAAATGACATGGAAAGGAATGTGATTGTAGTGGGGGATCTGAACTTACCAAATTTCAACTGGGAAGGTAATGCGAATGACAGGAAGCAAGGCCAACAAATGACAAATAAGTTAATATGGGAAGGACAGCTGATACAGAAATTGATGGAACCAACTAGAGGGTAGAATATCCTGAATGTGGTGCAGGTAAAACAAGATGAGCTCTATAGAGAAACTGAAGTAATAGATGGTATTAGTGATAATGAAGCTGTTTCTGTCGTAGTTAAAAATAAATGCGATAGAACTGACGGTTTTAAAATTAGGACTATTAGCCTGTACCATACGGCTGATAAAGAAGGCATGAGGGAGGTTTTAAAAAGTAGCTATGATCGGTGGAAAACGGTAAACAAAAATGTAAACAGACTCTGTGATTGGTTTAAAGCAATTGTTGAGGAAACTGAGACAGGTTTTTACCTATAAAAGTGGTAAGGAATGGTTAAGCCCCACCTTATTATAACAGAGAAATAAAGAGACTAAGGAGGAGGTGGAGACTGGAAAGAAATAGAGTTAGAAATGGCTGTTGAAGTAAGAAAAGGAACTTACTAAGAAACTAAATCTAGCAATGAAATAGCTAGGGATAACATTATGACAAGCATAGCTGGCAGTCACACAAATTATAGTGAAATTGGAATGGTACCTGTGTAGAGCTGTAGGTACTTTAAGGCAGAAACAGGTTCCAAGAAAGACATCCAGGAATCATTAATGAACAAGAGGAGTGTTTATGTGAGGAACTTCAAAAGGCAGAAGTATTCAGTGGGCAGTATGCAACAATCGTATGTTACAAGGATAATGTCCAGATAGAGGAGGCAACTAATGATAAAGAAGTATTAAATTTTACCTATGAAAACAATGACATTTACAGTAAGATACAAAAGTGAAAACTAGAAAGGCAGCTGGAATTGTTAAGGTTTCGGGAGATATACTAAAGCTAATGGGTTGGGATATATTGTACCATATCTGAAGTACCTATCTGCTTATTTGATTATTGTTTGCATGAAGGAGTTATACAGAATGAATTGAGAGTTGCTATAGTAGTCCCAGGATGGGGTGATAGATATAAACCTGAAAATTACAGGCCAGTAGGTTTGACGTGCATACATGCAGCTTTGAGAACACCTCGCTGAGGGATCACGGTTTCACAGTGCATGAAGAGGTTCTGGCCTAGCTACCGACGGGAGTAACAGACGTATTGACATGATAGCCTTTCAACCAGCTAGCAAGCAAGGACTAATCTTAGATCCCACAATACGCTCCGAGTCGCACGTTGGCCAGGCCGAAGAGGTGGATGCCGAAAAGAAGACAATTTATCAGCCAACTGTGAACTACTATAAAGATAAATACCACCTAGACAATATTTCCATCTATGGACTCATGATCGGAGCTCGAGGCACAATCCCTAAATTTCTTGCACAGCTATGGGATTCTCTCGGTCTCAGCCGGACACGACTTCACGGTATCGCTTTCGCCGCAATACGAGGTTCAGTGACCATACTCCGCAATCATTTATATAACATCTGAAGAACCGTATTGCAAATTTATTCCTGAGCCTTTTGGTGAATTTTCTACCTGGCACACTAGCAAAGTCAACAGTAACTTAGAAGACAAATTACTGTGTAGTCGACATACTTTGTCTTTGTGGCGGCCTCCGCATGGGGGAAGTTGTAATAATAATAATAATAATAATAATAATAATAATAATAATAATAATAATTAGACATGTTTGCAAAAATTAATGACTGGTTCAATAGGAGGCAGTTCGGATTTAGGATTCAGGAGGTCAAATAGACTGTATCGCGACTGACCTGTCTAACATATTTGGTAGGGTGGATCATGGGAGACTACTGGCAAAAATGAGTGCAACTGGAGTAGATCCTAATCTAGATCCTAATGGGTGGGTAGGAGATAGGGATCTGCGCTTAGATGGCCTTCATTTAAACCGCAGTGGTACGCATAAGTTAGGAAATTTGCTTGGAAGGGTAATAGGGAGGTACATACAGGGAAATGGGATGGCCTAGGGAGTGGTGATAAGGGAACAGGGAACTGGAAATCAAGTAGGGATGACATAAAATTGTTAGTGTTGAACTGTAGAAGTATTGTAAAGAAAGGAATAGAATTAAGTAATTTAATAGATATATATTTAGCAGATATTGTAATAGGAGTTGAATCATGGGTGAGAAATGATATAATGGATGCAGAAATTTATCTCACGGCACTGGAGTGTGTATCGTAGAGATAGGATAGGAATGGTGGGAGGGGGAGTGTTCATTCTGGTGAAAGAAGAATTTGTAAGCTATGAAAAAGTTAAAGATGAGACACATGAAATTCTAGGTGTAAGGCTCATTTCTAAAGATAATAGGCAACTTGATATATTTGGAGTGTACAGATCGGGAAAGGGTAGCACTGACGCGGATACGGAATTATTTGATAGGATAGTCAGCTATGTGGGAAACGACATGGAAAGAAATGTGATTGTAGCAGGAGATCTGAATTTGCCAGATGTCAATTGGGAAGGAAATGCGAACGACAGGAAGCATGACCAACAAATGACAAATAAGTTAATATGGGAAGGACAGCTGATTCAGAAAGTGATGGAACCAACCAGAGGGAAAAATATCCTGGATGTCATGCTGATAAAACCAGATGAGCTCTATAGGGAAACTGAAGTAAACAATGGTATTAGTGATCATGAAGCTGTTTTTGTGGTAGTTAAAAATAAATGTGATAGAAAGGAAGGTCTTAAAAGTAGGACTGTTAGGCAGTACCATATGGCTGATAAAGCAGGCATGAGGCAGTTTCTAAACAGTAACTATGATCGGTGGAAAACGGTAAATAAAAATGTAAACATACTTTGGGATGGGTTTAAAGAAATTGTTGAGGAATGCGAAAACAGGTTTGTACCTTTATTGGTGGTAGGGAATGGTAAAGACCCACCTTATTATAATAGAGAAATAAAGAGACTAAGAAAGAGGTGCAGACTGGCAAGAAATAGAGTTAGAAATGGCTGTGGAAGTAAGGAGAAATTGAAGGAACTTACTAGAAAATTGAATCTAGCAAAGAAGGCAGCTAAGGATAACATGAAGGCAAGCATAATTGGCAGTCATACAAATTTTAGTGAAAAATGGAAGGGTATGTATAGGTATTTTAAGGCAGAAACAGGTTCCAAGAAGGACATTCCAGGAATAATTAATGAACAAGGGGAGTGTGTATGTGAGGATCTTCAAAAGGCAGAAGTATTCAGTCAGCAGTATGTAAAGATTGTTGGTTACAAGGATAATGTCGAGATAGAGGAAGAGACTAAGGCCAAAGAAGTAATGAAATTTACATATGATAACAATGACATTTACAATCAGATACAAAAGTTGAAAACTAGAAAAGCAGCTGGAATTGATCAGATTTCTGGGGATATACTAAAGACAATGGGTTGGGATATAGTACCATATCTGAAGTACTTATTTGATTATTGTTTGGCCGAAGGAGCTATACCAGATGAATGGAGAGTTGCTATAGTAGCCCCTGTGTATAAAGGAAAGGGTGATAGACATAAAGCTGAAAATTACAGGCCAGTAAGTTTGACATGCATTGTATGTAAGCTTTGGGAAGGCATTCTTTCTGATTATATTAGACATGTTTGTGAAATTAATAACTGGTTCGATAGAAGGCAATTCGGTTTTAGGAAAGGTTATTCCACTGAAGCTCAACTTGTAGGATTCCAGCAAGATATAGCAGATATCTTGGATTCTGGAGGTCAAATGGACTGTATCGCGATTGACCTGTCTAAAGCATTTGATAGGGTGGATCATGGGAGACTACTGGCAAAAATGAGTGCAATTGGACTAGATAAAAGAGTGACTGAATGGGTTGCTATATTTCTAGAAAATAGATCTCAGAGAATTAGAGTAGGTGAAGCTTTATCTGACCCTGTAATAATTAAGAGGGGAATTCCTCAAGGCAGTATTATCGGACCTTTATGTTTTCTTATATATATAAATGATATGAGTAAAGGAGTGGAATTGGAGGTAAGGCTTTTTGTGGATGATGTTATTCTGTATAGAGTGATAAATTACAAGATTGAGAGCAACTGCAACGTGACCTCGATAATGTTGCGAGATGGACAGCAGGCAATGGTATGTTGATAAACGGGGTTAAAAGTCAGGTTGTGAGTTTCACAAATAGGAAAAGTCCTCTCAGTTCTAATTACTGCGTTGATGGGGCGAAAGTTCCTTTTGGGGATCATTGTAAGTATCTAGGTGTTAATATAAGGAAATATCTTCATTGGGGTAATCACATAAATGGGATTGTAAATAAAGGGTACAGATCTCTGCACATGGTTATGAGGGTGTGTAGGAGTTGTAGTAAGGATGTAAAGGAGAGTGCATATAAGTCTCTGGTAAGACCCCAACTAGAGTATGGTTCCAGTGTATGGGACCCTCACCAGGATTATCTGATTCAAGAACTGGCAAAAATCCAAAGAAAAGCAGCTCGATTCGTTCTGGGTGATTTCCGACAAAAGGGTAGCATTACAGAAATGTTGCAATGTTTGGGTTGGGGAGAATTGAGGGAAAGAAGAAGAGCTGCTCGACTAAGTGGTATGTTCCGAGCTGTCAGTGGAGAGATGGCGTGGAATGACATTAGTAGACAAATAAGTTTGAATGGCGTTTATAAAAGTAGGAAAGATCACAATATGAAGATAAAGTTGGAATTCATGAGGACAAACTGGGGCAAATATTCATTTATAGGAAGGGGAGTTAGGGACTGGAATAACTCACCAAGAGGGGTGTTCAATAAATTTCCAATTTCTTTGAAATCATTTAGGAAAAGGCTAGGAAAGCAACAGATAGGGAATCTGCCACCTGGGCGACTGCCCTAAATGCAGATCAGTATTGATTGATTGATTGATAGACAAAAGAGTGACTGAATGGGTTGCTATATTTCTAGATACCGGTAACATACTGTAGAGAATTAGAGTAGGAGAAGCTTTATCTGACCCTCTAATAATTAAGAGGGGAATTCCTCAAGGCAGTATTATTGGACCTTTATGTTTTGTTATACAGTATATATAAATGATATGAGTAAATAAGTGGAATCAGAGAGATAAGGCTTTCTGCAGATGATGTTTTTCCGTAGAGAGTAATAAATAAGTTACAAGACTGTGAGCAACTGCAAAATGACCTCGATGTAATTGTGAGATGGACAGCAGGCAAGAGTATGATGATAAATGGGGTTAAAAGTCAGGCTGTGAATTTCCCAAATAGGAAAAGACCTCTCAGATTTAATTACTATGTTGATGTGGTGAATGTTCCTTATGGGGATCACTGTACGTACCTAGGTGTTAACATAAGGAAAGGTCTTCATTGGGTTAATCACATAAATGTGTTTGTAAATTAAGGGTACAGATCTCTCTACACATGGTTATGAAGGTGTTTAGGGGTTGATGTAGGGATGTAAATGAGAGGGCATAAACGTCTCTGGTAGGACCCCAAGTAGAGTATGAGACCCTCACCAGGATTACTTGATTCAAGAACTGGAAAAAATCCAAAGGAGAAGCAGGTATACGTTAATTTTTCTAGGTGTCTTTCCACATAAGAGTAGCAATGCAAAATTGTTGCAAAGTTTGAGCTGGGAAAACTAGGGAGAAAGAGGACGAGCTGCTCAACTAAGAGTTATGCTCTGAGCTGTCAACGGAGAGATGGCGTTGAATTATATTAGTAGATGAATACATTTGGGTGTTGTCTTTAAATGTAGAATAGATCACAATATGAAGATAAAGTTGGAATTCAAGAGGACAAATTGGGGCAAGTATTCGTTTTTAGGAGGGGGGAGTTAGGGATTGGAGTAACTTACCAAAGGAGATGTTCAATAAATATCCAATTTCTTTGAAATTATTTAAGAAAAGGCTAGGAAAACAAGAGATAGGGAATCTGTCACCTGGGCGACTGTCCTAAATGCAGATTATTATTGACTGATTGATTGTCTTTTGCCGATTGTATAGCCCTACAGTTCAACTGGCAGTCACTAGCCCATTTCCTCCAGGAAAGTAAACTCACAGTAGAATTTAACTAATATGACTCATATCCTCCTTTGTATGCAGGGGCGGTTTCTCCATAAGGTTGCAGGTTTGCGCTACCCCCATTAAATTTTTGTTTATTTTAGGTAACGTTTTATCATTTAGATTACTCAACTACTGTATTTTCTTTCAACAAGACAAACCTTTCAATATCTTGAAAGAGCAAATATTGACTACAGGGTACTTTACAAGCTGGTACTCTTAGATGTTCACTGCAGGAGCCGAAAAGTTTGCAGCGGGAAGTCAACCTGAGGTAGGATGAAACTTGGGTTGCTCAAGGGGTGCGCAGGGCTCCTAGAAGTGTGCTTTTGGGCTGCTAGAGGGGTGCGCGGGGAGAGGAAAAGATAGGCGTGGCTTCTTATACATTGCTTAAATGGAGGTTTATCAACCTGGCTCCTCCTACCACGGCCGACTGGATCCCTCGCTGCGCTAAGGAACTACCTAGAGCGACGCATCAAATCGGCCGCGCTCCTATGTAACCAACTACTAGCGAAGTCGCTAGAGACCGTTGCTGTTCAATGTGAGATTCTGTTATAGAACAGGAGTGTCATCTGCTGGATCTCAGCCGGTTGGATCCCTCGCTGCGCTCCGTAAGGAGCTAGCTAGAGCTATTCGTCCTGACCAGAACGACGCATCGGATATATAACTAATGTCTCTAAATTTGATAATAAACACCACCATTTCTTTCAGTATAGTCGTGAGCTTTGTTATGTACGTACAACCTAAGTAGCTTATTGATTTCATTGTGTAAACATTCGTGTCAGCATGTGTGTTTTTTATTATTGTGCGTTTTTATCAGTTAGTGGTATTTTGCCAGATCATGAATTCGGTGCAGTCTTTAATGTCTAGGCCGTTTCCGCAACGGACTGCCGAGGAACAATTCGAGGTGAAACGAATGGGAAGGCCCACACGACGTTTAATTTCGAAACCAGATACATTACAAACGAATATTTATTCAATACCGGAATTAGGCTACCTCAAAGTGTTTCATTTCAGGATGGTAAAAGAGTTTTTAAATGAAAAAAAATGTTAATGCGTTATAGTAATATTCCTGAAAATAGAAATGTAAAATGTTGGTTTTATTTTTAATAATAAAAAAGTATTGTTGATGTATCTAGATTTGAAAATTAGCCTGTAATCATATTATATAATTGGTAAAAATTGTGCACCACTGAATTTTTAAACCACCAGCCGCCACTGTTTGTATGTGATTCGATCTTGTCTGTTTTGTAGTTAAATGCAGTGATGAATCACACTGGCATTGTGATCCTAAGTTATTGTTTTACTATCTAGACCCGACTTTATTGGTTACCTGTGTCCTTTCCCTAGCTGAATAGGTTATTCCGTAAAGCCTTTAATCTAAACATTGTATTCATCAAAGAGGTTCAGTAGCTGGACGGAGGCTATTTATGCGGAGTCCGATATTGAACAAGAGAAGAAGTACGGTATCCGTATACTGTGGAGTTGTCAGTTTCTAGACCAAGTCTGTTCTACTGGCTGACAGAAACCAAATTTCTTCTTCAAGCTTTTGTTGTAAGTGACGTGATGTTATAATTTACTACTATAGGCCTAAGCTACATCGCAATATCTGGTTTGGTTTCGAAGTGACATGTATGTTGTGTAATAAGATGCGTATTAACCAGTAGTACCGGTATCGTACAACTTATTCCGTTCTCGGTGTTACTTCTGCAAGATTTTGTTCTTTGAGGAATTGTGATTTCTATCATTTTACGCTGTGTCCACAAGCTCCAACATATTATCGGTAATGTTCAAGTCTCAGTCATACTTCTGCCAAACTTATAGATCTCAGATGAGAATTGTAAGAAGTAGGCCTAAATTTTAATCTTTCTCAGTTTCAGGTTTCTACACGTATCAAGCTACCTCTATTTTTTCTTTTTTTAAATTCTATTTTTACTTAAGCATTAGTAACTTATACCTGTAGTTGTATATGGAGAGGAAGAGGCTCATTAACAGTAGCCGGGAAACTGGAACTGTACGATGATGATGATGATGATGATGATGGTGGTGATCTACTGTATATAACTAGCTTTCTTTTTGAAAAATCCTAGCCTCTGCGTTACAATTGCCGGCAAGCCTTTCCCTCTTGTGTTGTAACAGTGTATGTATCTCAGTTTCACTGAATCGGATATCTGAATTTAATGGTATGAATAACTTTCCTGAAGTGCTGCACACCTGAAGAATTAAGGATGGTTATTTTAGAAAGAAATTACAATATTTAGAAATAAATTATATGATTCAGTGTATAATTGTAATTATTGTGTTGATGTGTTGTTTACTTCTGTGTGCGATCTAAATGTGACTCTGTGAATGTTCATTTTTTTAATTATTATTATTATTATTATTTTATTTTTTACACTGTAGGCTGCAAAAGATGTTAGTAGGGCTTGGAATCTTGCATGTTGTTCCATTTAGGACATCTGTAAAATTATTTGAATGTGTAGAATTCTTGGCATATCAGTGTTGTTATTTAGATTCTTCAGTATCATATCATTACCACACAACAGCTATATCCAGTGTTTAATCCTCATGTTTTACCATAACAGTAGCCTGCCTCTCTTTCGTAAGGTATTTCCTGATATTTATTGATGAGTTAAATAATTTCTTCAGGACCGAGCGAGTTGGCAGCGTGCTTAGGGGCGAGTTGCGGTGAGTTTGCATGGTTCGAACACCACCACTGGCATCCGTGAAGTTCGATTTCCATGGTTTCCCATTTACTCATTAGGCAAATGCTGGGGCAACTAAAACCAATAATATATTAATAAACTTGGCACACTTAGGAAGTGTCCCCGATGTTGAAATATACAAACTACATTTGCTCATAGTTTCTTGAATAGCTATATGTTTACACAGAAAACTGTTCCCAGGAAATAAGTAAGAATCAATGCAATTGACTACAGGAACGAAGCCCATATTACATGTGTGAGAAATTATAGTTTGTTTACTTTTACAGTAAAATATCATTGACTAACAAACACTGTTATTGAATGAAATGAATTAGGTGAGGTACCACTCGAGGTATTCACCACAGACAAGTTTCGTATCACCAGGGGAACAATAAAAACTGCTAAACGTTTAAACCAATTGTCTGACATGGTACTCCCTGCAAGAGACAATTTGGTAAGTACCCCTCGGTTCAGTCATTAGACATGACATGCTCAGACAAATAAAGATACATTGGTAGCATTTGTTCGATGAAATGAGTTGATGGCAGTGTTGTATACGTTTTTGTCTTCCGTTGAAAATATTAATCTTCATTTTCTGTTACCAGTCTTTTTGGTTGAGTTGTGAATCAAGGACCTTCTCAGTTTTCTATCTCTCCACCACTCCCTTCCTTCCTCCAATATCTCTTCTACTTTTACTCCTCTCTTCCCTGTACTCTCCTTCATGGTATCCATCCACCTCTTTCTGGGCATTCGCCATTGTCTTTCTCCTATTACTTTCTCTCTAAATACTCTCATTGGAGCTCTATTCCCCTATTCTCATCATGTGTCAATGCCATTTCTGGTTACTGGTCTCTTCCTTGTCCTGCAGTTTACGAATTACAATTCTCTCCCTAATTTCTATGTTTCTGCTTTTATCCTTTCATGTCTTCCCAATTATTCCTTTACGGAATTTCATTATGGCTGCTTAGATTCTGCTTTCATGTTTTGTTGCCGTTCATGTGCTGTCGCATATATCAAAACTGGAGTGTAACACATTGGGTACAGAATTTTCTTGCATTTCATTAGTACGTTCCAGTTCCACACTATAAATCTCACACATTGGTAAAACTTGTTCACTTCTCTTTGCAATTTTCTGTTTATTTTCCCATCATCACCGGGCTGAGTGGCTCAGACGGATGAGGCACTTGCCTTCTGACCCCAACTTGGCAGGTTTGAACGTGGCTCAGTCTGTAGGTATTTGAATGTGCAAATATACGTCAACCTCATGTAGGTAGATTTACTGGCACATAAGAATTCCTGCAAGACTAAATTCTGGCACCTTGGTGTCTCAGAAATCTGTAAAAAAAGTAGTTTGTAGGCTGTAAAGCAAATAACTATTGTTATATATTATTTTCTCATCTTCTGCAATTATACCCCACAAATACTTGAATCTTTCCACAACTTCAAATTGTCTTCCATTTCCTTGAATATTATCTCTTTCTTCTCTATTACCTCTCATCACCACTGCTATAGTACACGTCTCTGCAGTTATTTTATTCCATATTCCTCTACTCCTGATTCAATACTGTAACTTATTCTTGTACTTCCATTTCATCTCTTCCCCATATTACAATGTCATATGCAAAGAGTAAGGCTTTTGTCCCTATGCTTCCCATTTTTTGTTGTATAGTCTTGTGGATTTCATCCATGACTGTAATGAAGTGTAGAGGGGATAATACACGTCCTTGTTGAAGTTCTGTTTCTACGTTGAACCAGTTTGTTTATCCTATCATAGTTTTCATACTACCTGCTCACTTTTCATATATGGCTTTGATAAATTTTTCTGTTCTGCCTGCCTACATATTTTATCAAAGCAACCAAGACAACATACCGTGGTGCGCAGTCATATGCCTTCTCAATATCTATAAATATCATCACTAAATTCTGCCTGAACTCCAGTTTTTTCTCCATTACGTTCCTTAGATGCAGCAGATTGAAAAACATTTAGTGTGGAGTATGGCACTGTATTAGAGTGAAACATGGATAATAAATGGTGCTGAGAAAAATAGAGTTGAAGCCTTTGAAATGTGGTGTTATTGGAAGTTATTGAAGATCAGATGGATAGAACATGTCTCAGATAAGGAGATAGTTAATCAGCTTGATGAGAGGAGAATGTTTGTGAGATTTTGATCCTAAGAAGGAAAAGTTTGATAGAACAAATCTCAAGGCACTGGGAATTGTTCAGTTAGTTTCAGTCTTTACCTTAAGCTTCTAAATTGCAAACTCATCTTGCTGTTTTTTCATTTCTATGCAAAATTGTATGATTGTGATATTAGCTGTCGTGTAAAACTGTGGGCCCTTGGCTATGATCACGATATCGTCAGTCATGTTAAATTAGATATCCTATGGAAGTGGTCACTGTGTTGACAGTCATTTAAAACTGGAGGTCCTTGTCTATGATCACAATATCAACATTCATGTAAAATGTGAGTTTTTTTGTTATAATCATGATATTGACAATCATGTAATATTACAGGCTTGTTGCTTTGTCTGTTGACAAATAACCTAGATAATAATGACAGCAAAACGATAATATATTTTCTTGGCCTATTTTTCAGTATAAAGTCATTGGAAGCAATCAACAATCCCAGTACCTTCTAACTACTTCCCTTGTAGAGTGAAATGGACCTGGAAACAAAGATCAAAGAGGAACCAGCCTGGCTTGAAGGAACAGCAAATGCTTCACTTGTAAGTCTCATTCCAGTTAACCTTGTAGAGATCTGAATTTAACCCTTAGTAGCTGAATAAGTTTGGCAGGGGCAAAATTTACTATGTGCTTACCCAATATTAACACCAGCAGTCACCACTTGCAGCATGAGCATTTAGGCATGTTATGTCTCTGTTATGTTTCTTCATCTGGAAATATGTGACAGCATGCTATACATGGCTGCCAACACTTAGGAACTAAAAACAGCAGTGTTGATGTACATATTTGGGTCTGACTAATGACAAAATCATTGTTCATGGGTAAGCAAAAGGGTTCTGTTGGCATAAACCCCAGATTAGGGCCACAAAGTGGACAGTTGGCCTCTAGCATTTACTAGGGAGACAGCAGTGCATTCTATGCTTCTCTGTCTCAGGCGGCATTGCATCGGCCTCTCACTGCTGAGTTCGTGGATCAAATCCTGGTCAATCCTTGTGAGATTTATGCTGGCCGGGACAGGTTTATCTCCGGGTACTCTGGTGTTTCCTGTCATCTTTCATTCCAGCAACACTCTCCAATATCATTTCATCTGTCAGTCATTAATCCTTGCCCCAGAGGAGTGCGACAAGCTTTGTCAGCGGGCATAATTTCTATCCTTGCCACAAGATTGGGGCTTCATTCATTCCATCTCTGAGCTGGTCTCTGACTGGAAAACAGGTTGTAAGTTTTCATTTTCACAGCAGTGCATTTTATGTTTGATAGTGGTAAAGAGCTCAATGAATGTTTTGTGTTTGATAGTGAAGAAGCCCTTGTTAGGTCCAGCTAGTGACATAGTCATGATAGGCAGAGGCTCATCATCAAGGCTTCAGTGCCTTTCATGTGCTGAGTACCCATTGATTGACTGTCTATTGTTTTTTCTTTATTGTTGTAGGTAATTGATATGGCTTTCAGATGATTGTATGGTTGTCTTTATTCTGCATGGTTTGCTAATTGTATATTTGTGGGATTGGCATCACTTCCTTTCATATCAGCCAATTGCAATGCTACTAGTTGCTGAACTGATTGACAATGGTCGGTGCTAGATTTAATTAGGTTATTGCCAGTAGGTCCCTGGCTGTCATAGTGAACATATTTTTCCTTCGAAAGATGTTTCAGGTAAAATTTTCATCATTTAATCTTCTATACAATGTTACTAATGTTGGGTGAGCACATAGTAAAATACTGTCACAGTATAGCATGTCTAAGGCAAACACTATATTGAAGGTGGAGATGCAGTCAAAACACAGTCCAATGCGATCTTCTGAGTGTGTGGCTTTCAGTTCAGTGCCCCTTCATCTGATAGCTCAGGGGTTAAAGTGATAACATGCTAATTTCATGTTGGCAAGTGTGACTTGGTTTCAATCTAAAGGTATTTGAAGAAGCTGAATTATCCCAGCACATGTTTCTAGTTATACTTAATTCCTGCACATCATTCTGCCACCTCTTGTAAAAAAAAATCAAAATTATGTTAGAGAAATGTGTGCCAATATCGGAAACAACGTTTTTCTTCATAAATGTGCAGAGTTATTCTAAATGATGCATTGAATGTCCAAAGACCTATACTGTAACTTTTAAATACTTTCATATAATAAGAAATCAAAGTTCTCCAAATGTTCATTGCTTCTTCCTTTCATCATATCCTAGTAGATCATGAAGGAGGCTCTGAAAGAGCAGATGTTCTTGCCAACATTGCTGGCTCTGCACTGATGGTGTTCTCTCAGAACACTACGTAACATCCTTGTAGTCGTAAAACATTTCATTTGTAGTTGCTTTGAGTGTGGCCCACATCACACCTTTCCCTGAAATATGACCGATAAGCCTGCTTTTATAATCTTTTTTTTTTTTTTTTTCATTTTTTGAGTTCAGTAAAACCAGAGTAAAGAATGTGCTTCAGATATTTCAAGGTATTTTAATCTGTCTGTAAACAAGCTCTATGGTGAGTATGTAGGATTTATATCTCTCACTATATGTTAACAGGTTTAGAACAGTTTTAGCACTTTTAAGGAGTTCAAACAACCTCTAACATTATTTTGATATGATTGGACATATAAAAACAGTTCATATTTTTTAGTGTTTATGTCTGTGGCTGCTTACTTCCAAAATTCTGTGCAAGATGGCTCCAATTCCATCTCTGGTAGGATGCAATGTATCATCTGGTATGCCTAGGAAACTTTTCTCAGTTTATATTTGGATAACATTCTTGTCCTTTCCATGACATTAGGTGTGAGCAAGGATAGTAACACCAATCTCAATACAGCCTTTGGTTTTAAGAATTGTCTCCTGTTGGAAACCTTCCATAAACATTAGCAAATTTTTTTTTTTTTTTTTTTTGCTATTTGCTTTACGTCGCACCGACACAGATAGGTCTTATGGCGACGATGGGACAGGAAAGGGCTAGGACTGGGAAGGAAGCGGCCGTGGCCTTAATTAAGGTACAGCCCCAGCATTTGCCTGGTGTGAAAATGGGAAACCACGGAAAACCATTTTCAGGGCTGCCGACAGTGGGGTTCGAACCTACTATCTCCCGAATACTGGATACTGGCCGCATTTAAGCGACTGCAGCTATCGAGCTCGGTTAGCAAAATTTTGAAAATATCTGTAAAACTGGCAGGTAATGGATTACCATGCTCTTTAGTTGGTGACTGTATTTGTAGAAATGTGTTACGTGCTTACCTAATATATCTTCTTTTCCACAGGAAAGTATTGAACATGTAACACAAATTATAACTATGAAAAAGGAAGCCAAATCAGAGTTAACAGTGCCAGGGCCAACAGAGGATTGTTTATTTGAGGTAAATGTACATAATTTGATAAGCGATTGTCATGTAATGAAAATTGTTAGAATGTCGCTCAACAGATATCAATGGTTGACCCGTCATTTCGATGTGTATGATTGATAGTACTATGGAAAATATGCTTTTAATGAGATTGACTGTTTGCTTGCCTAATTTTCATATTTTGTTCAAGTTGTTCCAAGATCTTGCATTAGGCATGACGTAGCAGATGGGATGGCTCCCAAGAGCTGTAGTGCATATCATTTAGGAACTGGCATTATTGCTACTAATACTTTTGACTGCATGAATGTCTTCAAACACAAATTTGCAATAAGATACATTCTTTTATTACTGTCGGGCAAAAGTATTGGGATGCGTCAAATATCCAAGGACGTTAATTATGTGAGAAAATATGGTAGTTAGGTTAGAATTGTTGGAAGGGCTAATATTTAACTATGTTGAGAAGATGTATGTGTTGCAAGGGTGGTCAGTTCATTGCAGGTGAACCAATAAGTAACCATCACACTTCTGAGATGATATCAGACTCTTGACAGCTGTTTCCCAGATTCCACCAAAGTGTGACTCTGCAGGAGGGATGAAATGCCATTTCAGTCCCATGCCTGCAGTTGCAGTGAATTATTGCTTTTTATGTGGATTGTCTTGCAGACTTTCCTTTATTTCTTTAGCTGCTCCGAAGACCTTCTTCCCATTATCACTGTATATGTTCAGGGGTTGACTTCTATGAGAATGAAGTCGAAGAAGAGCAGTGAGAAATGTAGTTGTGGTCAGATCAGGTATCATGGCAGTGTGGTCTTGCTTGACTTCACTACATTTTTTATGAACATTGTTCCAGAATAGTCTATTCCAGTGTTAAGGAATGGGTACACTGGTGTTACATGCACCTTTGGTGTGTTTAACATTAACTATACAGAAGTATCAGCATTCAACTTGCAACACTTGTGACGTGCATGAGTGTGCCTTCTTTACCATCCCATTTGCTGATGGGATGTAAATATTTTATTTTTGAATTAGAAATGTGTTTTAGAGTGGAGTGTCTGGATGAAGTAGTCGAAGGTGTTCTGCCATGATTATTAACTTATATTAGCTTTGTTAGATGATAGTATGGATGCAGATAGATGCGGTGTTTTGACTCTGCAAGCATTTGGACATTGTTCAGTCCTCTGCTGACACAAATTTTGCCTTCTTGATCTCTGATTGGGTTTATAGTCTTAATAAAAGTTGATAGCTTCCTACACAACATTAATGCAAAATTTGAGTGCGGAGTTCAAATTCAATATGAACTGTGAACTTTAATTTCACTCCATGGGTTGTTTACAACAATGTGAGGCAAGTCACAAACAATAAACAACTACTCTTTGTACTTTTTTATTTCGAAACTTTTGTTATGAATAGATCATCGTGCACGGCTGTAAGAAGTATTGGTGGCATTCTTTATTCTGCGAGATAAATTTGAACATCACGTTTTGATTTCGGCCAACCCAAGGCATCTTAGTTGAACCATTTTGGACCTTGGCAACAAAGTGAAATTTTGAAGGTTATGTTCATTTTTAGTCGTTGGTCACTAAGGCAGAGGGTTTGTCATCGGACAGCATATTGTACCACTCATTTTATGGTGTACCAACAATCGAACACCACAACAGCAAAACAAGTGAGAGCACAACACAGCAAGCATCAGTGTCAATTGCGAGCTCAACAACAAGAAGGTTCAGCGGTTATCCCAATGCGAACATCACACCAACTTCTGAGGGATGCCACAAAGGACAAGACAGGACTGGAATTGATGGAATATCTGGGCAGGAACAAAGGTCAACTGACTGCAACTGAGGAGTGGATCTTACACAGTACAAGAAATAGAACAATGACCTGAAATAACAACATATGCCATGGTTTAAAGACCAAAACTGAATGTAATAATAAGTACGGTGGATGAATATATAAAAGATATAAAAATAAAATTGAAATTTCTAGAATTTAAAATAAATAGCATCTAGAATGATTTTAAATTAAGAGGGAGGGAATCATCTTGGATATTAGACTTCTTAAAATGGCATACGGCAGACATAATTTAGATACCAGTTACGTTAAGAGAAATTTAGATTGGTTGTAAACCACAGAAATGACGTATAATACATGTTTACATTTTCAGCATCTTCCGAACTTGGTATTGAAATTTGAAGAATTATGAGTAGTCTTCTTATCTACAGCAGCTATATTCTTGTTATGTGCACAATATACGATACCGCTGATGTATACAGTTTCCGGGTAGGGGTGTCCCTATATTTTACACAGTTATATTTAATTGCCTTTGATAAAAATTTATTTACACCAAACCATATCAAATACTTGGCTTTTACAAGAAAGGAACTTTAGTGAATACTTGAGGGTATCTGCAAGCCAATAAGAATGTAAAACGCGCACAAGGGGAGAACCAAGAAAATAAAGAGTATAATGCATATAGATAATTTAAGGATAAACAAAGTGAAAATAGGAATTGATGCAATGAAATTTAACATAATAGAAACAAAATTAATTTTAACCACAAAGCAGAAAATTAAATACTGAAAATCCAACAAAATTCAGTAAAATAATAACCATGACCAAGTTTTGATACATTAAATACACCAACACAACCATACATAATAACCAAGGTAGCAAGTCACAAAATTCAGTAATCACCATCACCAACAACAATAAGATGGTAAGGCAGGCATTATCTAATCGTAAGGCAACATCTCACAATAATGAAAATTTCGGTGTCAGGCAAAGAAAAGAATGAGGTGGAACTGGACCATAAATAACCCAAGAGAAATAAAATAAAATTTAGAATAAAAGGCAAGGCAAATTACCAAATAAATCTACAAAAATAAACTCACTTCTGTTTCTTTGATGTCATATGCTGTTAATCACTTTATTTAACAATCCTGTCTCTTTCCGTGCGCTCTCTTCATCGGCAAATGGAGTGGTCTTGAAGAAGAGAGGATGTGCGGGGCAGTTGCCCTCCCACTCTTGGAAAAAATACATTTTTATTACATTTTAGCCATTTAAAACTAGAAAGAGAAAATGATCATTTTTGCAGTTCTAGCTTATTTTCCTTAACCAGTGTTCGGAGCTATGACAGTGGTCAAAATTAAGATGCCAAACAGGGCAAATGTCCCAAAAGCCAAGGTTTAAACCTGTTGAAAATATGAAACACTGTCAGTATACATTATCTGCCTTGACTGAAGCTATTCAACAGGTTAAATCCGGTATGAAGTCCAAAAGGCAAGCATCTACACCATACCAGGTCCCTTTAACAAAGTTAAACGACATTCTATCTGGGCTTCAGAAGATTCAGACTGCCCTTGCCCGGAAGCCGTTCCTTAGTTCATGAGACGAAGAGTGCATTAGTGAATTAATAATTAACATGGCTAAGGAAGGATTTCCGTTGAAGAAAAATAATTAACTTGACACTGTTCAGCAAATTGTGCATACATGAGGAAGGAACACATCGTTTAGGCATGGAGGACCTGGTAAAACCTGGTTCAGATGTTTTATGGAATGGCGGAATCCTTTAGCAAGGACAGAGCATCTATCCCGGAAGAGAGAATACGTGGTTGGTTGTGGGACTGTTGTGCTACCTGGAATCTGAGGATGTGAGATCAATTATGGAAGATCCAAGCAGGATCCTATATGCAGACCAGGCAAGTTTTCTGTTTCTAAAGGTTTGGGGAAGTACCATGGAGTGAGGGGGAAGAGGTTCAATTTACAGGAACCTCTAAAGAGAAGGTAGGCATAACAGTGCCAGCAGACGTTGTGCCCCAACAGTGATCATCTATAGCAACATACGACTTCAGTGTACAGGAGCCATGGATCTACGAGAAAACTGAAGGTGACTGGAGGAAGGCCCCAACATTTCTGTACTGACTTCAACATTTTAGGTCATGGCTAGATGTAGAGAAAATAACAATTCTATTTCTTGATGGACGCAGGAGATATTTATCCCTTGAAGTCAGTGAATTTTTTCATGACCATGGAAGAATATTGTACTCTTTTCCCTAATACCACCCATCTTCTGAAACCAGCAGATGCTGGTGTATTTACACCTCTAAACCGAGCATGGAGAAATGCTTTCTAAGATGAGAAAATACAATTTCTTGGTTCATCAGAAACCAAGGTAAATTTTGCACACATGTTATAGTGTAGGATGATGCTCTTAGGCCAGATATTGTGAAAAGCGCCGTTTGTAAGTGTGGTCTCTATCCACTACATCCCGATGCTGTGGACTACACAAAATGTGTTGATGATATTTTGAAAACCCCAGTGGAAAGCCCACAGCAAGAGAGTGACGAAGGCAGCCCTTTGTCCCCTTTTACTTGCAATAAGAAGATAAAGATGAACTGTAAGAATTATTTCCTCCTTGTTTTCTTCATAAATTCAATGACATGGTGGAGAAAAGCAGAAATATGGTGAACCAGATTTGTATGCTAACTGGAAAAGTGTTACAACTCAGTACAATTCAACATGTGAAATAATATTGGCTAATCAAAACGAAACGATGACAGATAATTCATTAGAACAAGATGATGATGATCAGGTCAGAGATAATTTTACGTGGATTGATGAATGTTTAGAGGTACCTTCTCCCAAGAAGGATCTTTCTGGTGCTGTCATTTTGAAGAGCAGAATAAAAGTTCTCAAGCCAAATTTATTCAATGAGCATGAAACTACTTCAGATCTTGCATGCTCACCCACGTCAAGTAATAGCATGGATTCTTTCAAATATTTTCTCAAAATTCTTCAAATACCATAAAAGCCTCATCAGTTTATATTAAGGAAAATATACGCAATATCTTAAAAGGAATACCAGGAAGAATTGAAGAGAAAGAAAAGAAACAAGGACAATCGAAGACATGTTCCGCTCTCTTTAGTAAGATAGAGATAAGAAAGTGATTTTAGTGTTTTTCAAGGTATTTTATTATATATTAATATAGCCTCCTCTACTTTTGTGATTTATATATAAGAATCATTCGGTTCCATTCGGAGAACTTTCATGGCTCAGGCGGAAACATGTGTGCCTCTCACTGCTGGGTTCCCTGTTTCAAATCCTGGTCACTCCATGTGCGATTTGTGCTGGACAAAGCGGAGGCGAACAGGTTTTTCTCCAGGTACTCTGGTTTTCTGTCATCTTTCATTGCAGGAACACTCTCCACTATCATTTCATTTCATCTGTCAGTCATTAATCTTTGCCCCAGAGGAGTGCGACAGGCTTCAGCAGCTGGCCCAATTCCCATCCTCACCGCAAGGCTTCATTCATTCCATCTCTGACCCAGTCACTGACTGGAAAACTGGTTGTTGGTTTCTTCTATTTTGTTCATTTTATCACAACCATATAATGTCTACTGCTAACGTGAGTTATAATCAGTGATCTCAATATATAAACAGGATACAACAGCTATGCTTTGGAATGGCAAAAATCGTGACGTTTGTTTTTTGTTACGTTGGCAACTGTGTACGTACTGAATGTGAATTTGTCATTCGTGATTCTTATTGGAAAATATATTTCTAGATGAGTTTTCATAATTTTTTAATTATAAATGGTGAAATATTGTGTGGCGTATGGTTGTAAAGAGCTCCAGAGAAAAGGATGTAGAGTTCAGTTTCACACGTAAGTTATTTTAGTACGTTATAAACTGGTTGATGTCGGACATAACCTCAAGCGGTACATGGCTAAGACTATTTACTTATTTATTTATTTTTATGATTTGCTTGTTTATACAGGTTTCCATTTTCTCGGCCTGATATTCTGAAGAAGTAGGTTCAAGCAATATGCAGAGAATATTGGTTACCCATAGCATAGAGTATTTTAAAAAAAATACAGTATGCAACAAACATTTTACACCTAATAGTTATCAGTCAAGAACTGCGCACCTGTAAAATTACTGAAAGAAGATGTTGTGCCATCAATCTTCAATTTTCCAGGCCATCTTCAAAGAAAGATTGTTACAAGACGACAGCTGGTTCTCAAAGGATCAGTCCTTAATCTGGTTAGTATGAGACCTATACATTTTTTAAATAGAAAAATACATTTTGCAAAGGTATTATTCTTATGCATGTAAATGTTTGATGTTTTTCATTGCAGAAATAAGAGGAAGTGGCAGGTGTTTCTGTACAAGATCAAGAGTTTCCTGATAACATGAAAATAGACAATCAGACTTGGACAGACAGTCTCCCAAATTTCCTGTGAAAACAGAATTGATGAAGAAGATCAAAAGGCTTCAGATGATTGTTTATAGCGGGAATAAGAAGATAAGTAACATGGTGGAATTAATTTCAGTTTTGTAAAAGAAGTACTGACTTAGAAAGCATTTTGAAATTTCATTTCAGTGGCTTTCTGTTGCACTTCATAATGAACCAGTTTCAGAATTCTGAAGTAGGTAAACCAGCAAGAATGTACAGTGATATCATGAAACAATTTGATTTAAGATTGCACTTTCATTCCCCAAGAGCATACAAATATGCGAGAACACTGTTTCAATTACTACACCCTAACCGCATTAGGTCATGGATTTCATCAGTGAATTGTGAACCAGGATTTGTTTCTGATGTGTTTGAATTTTTGAAAGAAAACTGTGATAAGTTAAAAAGAATGTGCTTTAGTGTTTGACAGTATGTTGATTAGAAAGCAGTTACTATGTGATGATAGTTATAAAGTTAAAAGAGCTTATGTTAATTTTGGTCAGATGGTTTCAATAGAGATAGATGATTTGGCTAGCGAAGCTCTAGTTTTTCAAATTATGACACACTGGAAAAAGTTTAAGTGACTAGTGGCCTATCTTTTTGTAAATAAGTTTCCTGCTGATCTACTGACACAGTTAATAAAAACTTGTCATATTAAAGTCTATGAAGTTGGTGTTGTGATACGTATTGTTACGTGTGATAGTCCGTTTGTTAATGTTCAAGCTCTGAGAAACTTGGGATGATGTTATGAAGGTGAGTGTGTTATATATCTCCTTTTAAACACCCATCAACTGATTGTAACGTTTATGCAATACCTACCATACTGGATCCATGTCATATGCTGAAATTAGCAAGAAATACCCTAGCAGATAAGAAAATAATTAAAACTGTGGATGGAGATATGAAATGGGACTATATTGTCAAACGTCATTCATTACAGGAGAGTGACTGCTTATTCATTATCAAACAGCATTTTCAAACAAAAAATGAATGTGTCCTTGCTGCTGAGACCTTGAGTTCAAGTGTTGCAGATGCACTTGAATTCCTTGAGGCGCATAAGCGTCCTGATTTTCAAGGTTCAGCTGCAACAATTTCTTTCCTTAGGAAAATAGATAGGTTGTTTGACATCCTTAATTCTCGAAATGTCTTCAGTCAAGGATTCAAACAATGTAGGATGGTTAGAAAATGTGAACTTCTCTCAAAATTATTTTGATGAACTGGAAAGTTTCTTGAAGTCAGTGACTCTTGATGATGTTCCTATTTTGTTACACCCCCGTAAAACATTTGTATTGGGTTTCCTGTTCTGTATGAAAAGTATAGGTATGTTGGTACCAGAATTTTTTTTTTTTTCAGAGAGAGTGACCCATTCAAATATTTTTTGACATACAAGGTATTACAAGATCATACTGAATTGTTTTTTTTTTCGTGTATTCAAGCTAGAGGTAGTTGGAATAATAATCCAGACACACTACAGTTTCAGCAGCAGCATATGCTGAGTCCAAGACATGGGCTACCACTCCCTACTTACGTTACCCCTTTTCGATGGTTGATTTAGTGAATTTCATGCCTTTTAAGAGATTTGAGCTGTAGCCTACTGTGTTGTCTAGGCTCCTTCACAAGCTACTGTCCTGGCCTCTGCTACTGTCAATACTCAACGCCTGATCAGTGGAGATGGTAGCCTAATGTTTAGCAAATTAAAGTCCGGCTTTGTGGCTAAATGAATAGAATGCTTGCCTTTGGTCCAATGGCCCCGGATCAGTTCTCAGATTCAAACCCCTTGTACCGTTAATTCCCCTGGCTTGGGGACTGGGTGTTTATGGCATCTTCGCCATTCATTTCATCCTCATTAGGTCATCTCCAATCCTATACAGATGCCATGGACCATTATTATTATTATTATTATTATTATTATTAAACACAAATGTTGAATCTTACAGCATTACCAGAGATCGTACACATCATTCACTGATTTATTAGCTTCCTCGGGAGATCAGTGGTGGTGTCCAACCCATGATCATGGGTTCGATTCCAACCAACAAAAGAGAACACTAAACCTGAAAGATTGCATTTCTTTTTAGGAAAGCATGGCTATTAGTAAGCAGTGACGATCTGATGAACCGACGCCTAGCACAGCTATTCCCCCCCCACCGGTCTCTGCACCTATCGGGCAAACATCAGCAAGCCGCGCAAGGTGGGTCGAGGGGAAAGGGACGCACAGCCTGGGCTGCAATATCTGCCTCCGATGCCTTGCTCTCAGAAATACGTGCGACTTTTTTTTTTCCAGTTGCTTTGATATTTTGTCAATGGAACAATGTGTCAGATGCTTACATTATAATTTCCATCGTTCTCATTTGAGGTGTGGGCTTCACCGATAGCCTTGGTAACCCTCAGTATACGCCACTGAGTTTCAGTCAGCTCTCAAATCACTGTTGAGCTAGTTCAAATGTCAATGTGATTAATTTTGAATCAAACTGTGAATTCTCTATTGCGCAGTTCATGCCTTGTAAGGTGCAATCAGAATCAAATAATTATAACTATTTGGATTCAGAATGTTTAGTTTATTGTACGGTAATGCACTGGTTGCAGCAGAACTGTGTGATTATGTAAACAACATTGTTTATTATATAGCTGGCTTTGTTGTTACAAAATTGTTGAAGGCCATACAGTACCGGGCAAGTTGGCCGTGCGGTTAGGGGCGCACAGCTGTGAGCTTGCATCCGGGTGATAGTGGGTTCGAACTCCATTGTCGGCAGCCTTGAAGATGGTTTTCCATGGTTTCCCATTTTCACACCAGGCTGTACCTTAATTAAGGCCACGGCCGCTTCCTCCCCACTCCTAAGCCTTTCCTATCCCATCGTTGCCATAAGACCTATCTGTGTTGGTGCAACGTAAAGCCAATTGCAAAAAAAGAAAAAACCATACAATGCTGTGAATGTGCTGCAATGTTGACAGTGTCTATTAACCAGACCATTGATCATACTTATTTTAAAACTCCTACATCAGATCCAACTGCTTTTACACAGCAAGTTTCCAGAGGTGGTCTTAAATTTGCTTCAGAAGCAATATTTAAAATAGTACAGTACTCACAGAAGTGGTTTCGCTCTCTTATGAGGTTTTCAGATTGGAGCAAGCCATATATGCATGCTCACTTTGTTTATTCTGTCTCTCACTATTTTAATCTTCATTGCCCAAATATTGTTCAAATTAACCACACAATTAATTCTGCTATTGATGTTGAAGATTTACATGAGACCAAGGTATTGAAAGACATTGTCTCTACATACAGTATATTCCAGTTAGATTATGAGCACATTCAAGAGCAGTAAGAAACAGTGCTACAAATGCTACTGTACGACAAAAGCTGACAAAGCTCATCTTATTTTCCAATGTGTAGTTTACAGCTGAATAATGTATGCTGCTCCTGTAATATGTAATTTTTCATTCTGAAATTCTAAATATTTGTCAAATTTTTCTCTTTTGCTATAGTAATGTACAATAGGTATGGTATAAAATGTGAACTCGTATTCATCATCAATTTCATTTTCCCTTGTCCAGCTCCTGCCAGGTCAGGATGTTGATGGTACTTCTCCACCATTGCTTCTCCTTCCACTACTTCTCTTCAGTAATTGTATTTCATTCCAGTCTACATTTTGATATATTGTTCTTGACAGAGTATATCCATCTTTCTTTGGGCCTCCCTCTTGCCCTCTGTCTTAGCCGCCAACACTTGTTTTGGTATCCTTCCCTCCTCCTCCAGCCGGGCTGAGTGGCTCAGACAGTTGAGGTGCGGCCTCCAGGCCCTAACTTGGCACAGTTTGGTGGTATTTGAAGGTGCTCAGATAAGTCAGCCTCATGTCGGTAGATTTACTGGCACATAAAAGAACTCCTGTGGGATGAAATTCCAGCATCTTGGCATCTCTGAAAACCATAAAATTAGTCAGTGGGACGTAAAGCCAATAACATTATTATTATTATTTCTTCCCTCCTCCATCCTCATAACATGTCTCAATTTATTCTTCTCCATTCTCTGTTTTTCTATGTATTTCTTTTCTGACCTCGACATTTCTTACTCTGTCTCTCCTTGTGTTCCCTAGCATACTCCTCAGGAACTTCGTCTCACTGGCCTGAATTTTACTCTCATCTCTTGCTGCCAGTGTCCAAGTCTCTGATGCATACATTAATATAGGGGTGTCTGTACATTATCTCTTTACATTTCATAGGAATGTTCCATATCAAGTTCCTTACATTCTGGTAGAACATATTTCCCACTTGTACCCTTCTGCTGTATCCAACCTTGCATCTTGCATTCTTTCACCTCTCGAATATTTGAAGCATTCAAAAAACTCAAGACTTTGTCCTCTGATACGAACGATACCTTTCCTTCTCTTTCTCCTCTTGTCATCACCACTGTTTTGCTCTTGTATTATGCAGTTTTCATTTTTATTTAACTTCTCCTGTGCTTTCAATATAAGTGGTCCATTATTAGAAATTATAAATTCTCCAGCTAACTCATTCTTGGTTGCCAACGTTTGTGTCCAGTGTGCCAATTTGGGCTCATTAGTTGGTAACTAGCACACCTACGAAGACGCATGGCTAGTGCAATTAGTGGAGGCCACTGCGTAGGCTTTTTTGAGACACTGGCAGTGCCAATGGATCATGAGAGAATTTGCCTCTCATAAAAATTGATGCCTGGTAGGCCATCACATGATATCAACCAAGAATGAATTAGCTGGAAAATTTATATTTTGGTATAATGGACCCTTGATATTTGAATTATGAATTTACTCATTCAGAACAATTCTTTCAGGTTCCTGATGGGAACTGATGTTCTTGCTGGTGAGACCTAGTGTTTACAGTGCACTATGTCATCTGGTATGGGCTAGAACAAATTACTTTCATTGATCTGTCTCAATCTCATCCTTGGTGTTGACAATATGAAAGTGACTGAGGTATGAGTGATGCTGGTAATGCCATTCCTTATGCAGCTAGTCCCTGCTATGAATGGTGTGAAAATGTTACTCATATAGTTGGTTGGTTCATGCATTTCAGTTGTCTTGGCAGGTTAATATGTAATAGCAACTTTTGGTCCGGTGAGAAAAAGAATGGGAAACAACTTCACACCTCATTTCCGTAGAATACCTCTTCGGTGATTCCTACAGCATCTATGACAGCTGATGGCGGAGCTATTCGGGATCGGACCAGCCTTTGGGCTGAATACTCAATTTACTTACATGGTAATCAAAATCTGTATCATATGAGATGCATAGTGCATTAGCACTGCCTGTGGTTCCAAGTAGCTTACGCAGTGGCATCCACTACCCATCCCACCCTCTACCAGCCTCTTCCATCCATGGAACGTCGCCTGGTTTGCATTGTTCTCTGTCTCCCACCTCTCTATCGCACCAAAGACCACTATATCATATTCCCAAACTGAACACCCACGTCCCTCTCCTGTTCCAAAGATTCCTCGATAAAGCCCTGATCCCCAACAACCCCATCACATCCCCACTCTGGTCACTACCCTTTAAGGCCCCTCGACATAGCTTATCCCCGCTCCACTTTTACCACATCCTCATCCAACCCACAGACCGGCCACCCCTGTAGAGACGACTGTGTACCCCACACACCCTCTCCACACATCATTAGCTGCCTAGTCCATCTTGTAGGTCACTATTACTTTTCGATATTCCAGTTCCTAAGACACTACATCGACCACCTCACCATTGACCATGAAATAGCACTCTCTTTTAGTTGCACTTAGCGGGCATTCGAACCTACAATGTGTTCCGCCATAGAGACAAATCCAGCTTCTTGCTACAATGTGACATTCTGTACGGATGTATATATTCCTAAAATTTTGTTATATGTAGTTAATATAGATCAATGTTTTCTCACCAATTTATTTACTCAGACGTTACGTTCATAGCATATAGTTGATTTAATTTCAGTTATTGTACGTTTCAACAGTCTTTACATATAATGAACATTATGTATCAGAATGCTGGCTAAGTCTATTCATTTAGTCGGTGAAAATAGCTAAGCTGCTATTGGTTATGCTGTCAAGAACTCAAAATTAGAACCCACAATATGTTCCAGGTATAGAACTGATGTAGCCTATTGCTAAAATGTGGCAAGCTGTACATGTTCCAAATTCTATTGTATATAGTTGGTATAGATCAATGTTATGTTCAAGTACTTTGTAACATTCAATATTTTCCTAGCAGGTTGCGGACTTTATTCATTCGTTTCATAACTAATAACACTAATTTTGTATTTGTATATAACTCTCATTAATAGTACTGCAGAAAATAGTGAAGTTTCTATGGTTTTGCTGTTAAAGCCTGTATTATCGTATTATTGTTTCTTGATATGTGTAATCAAGCAAAATCTTCTGTTCACATGTAGATGGTAGAAGACAACAAAACTAATTCAGTAAAAATAAAAATTGACAAACCAGAAGAGAGAGAGAAAAATAGAAAGACTATCGTACAGAACAATGTGTATACCACAAGACTCCCTAGCTAAGACGCAAACAATCCATTCTCCCACTCCTATCATCTCTATTTACCCTCCCCCACATCTAACACATCACCTTAAACTCCCCCTTACTAGGTGGCCTGTCTCACCCTGTAGGGGAGGAATTAAAGCTTGAATAGATAGCCTCCACTACATGCATTAGCCATGCATCTTGGTAGGTGTGCTAGTTACCAACTGATAAGCCCAAATTGGCACACTGGGGAGAAATGCTGGCAACCAAGAATGACTTTGCTGGAAAACTTATCATTTCCATTTATATTGGAATTATGAATTAACTCATTTAGGACATATATTTCAGGGAATCAGAATCTGTACCTTCTCCTCTGCTGTCATAGCCAGATCCTACATATCCACAACTATGTAGGTACGTCTGTCTATGTTTTTTAATCCCTGACCCATACTGTATAGAAAATACTTTTCTCATATATGCTTATATTGGACAAGGGCATTTAACCGTAGGGAGGAAGGGTTTGTGAAATATCAAGGGTCACGAACATTGGGAGTGGTTTTTTTTTTTTTTTTTTTGCTACGGGCTTTACGTCGCACCGACACAGATAGGTCTTACGGCGACGATGGGATAGGAAAGGCCCAGGAGTTGGAAGGAAGCGGCCGTGGCCTTAATTAAGGTACAGCCCCAGCATTTGCCTGGTGTGAAAATGGGAAACCACGGAAAACCATTTTCAGGGCTGCCGATAGTGGGATTCGAACCTACTATCTCCCGGATGCAAGCTCACAGCCGCGCGCCTCTACGCGCACGGCCAACTCGCCCGGTCATTGGGAGTGTAATGTAATGTGAAGCAACATTACATATTAAGATTGCCGGACTGAGTGACTCACACGGTTGAAGCGCTGGTCTTCTGAACCCTCCTTGGCAGGTTCAATCCTTGCTCAGTATGGTGGTATTTGAAGGTGCACAAATAAATCAGCCTCGTGTCGATAGATTTATTGACATGTAAAAGAACTCCTGTGGGACTAAATTCCGGCACCTCGACGTCTCCGAAAACCATAAAAGTAATTAGTGGGACGTAAAGCCAATAAACGTATTATTATTATTATTATTATTATTTCCTTTTTTACTGGAAGATTTAAATTTAAATAATAATAGAACAACCAACCAAATTTTATAGTCATTACCAAAAGTGTGCTGATCACATAAGGTTATTGATTTTACATCCCACTAACTACTTTTACGGTTTTCGGAGACGTCGTGGTGTCGGAATTAAGTCCTGCAGGAGTTCCTTAACGTGCCAGTGCATCTGCTGACACTAGGCTGACGTATTTCGACACCTTCAAATATCACCGGACAGCCAGGATCGAACCTGCCTAGTTGGGCGATCACATAAGGTTGGTTGCAAGTAGTTAACACAGGTACAGGCCTAAAGAATCTTAAGACAGCCTCAAGATAATTAAATTATTAGTGCCCAAGAAAAGTATAATATCACAAAGTTTGTAATGAAAAGCTATTTTCCGCTTTTTTTTTTTTTTAAATGCGACTATTTACTACCGTTTACCTTCAAGGTACATTCACACCAGATTCAGATTAAACGAATAATTTTAACAAACCGCTTTGGTATTAAATTATTTTCGTCACAACTTACAGTACATTAAAAGCATCGAGTCGTTTAAATTCGAAAATATTCGTTCATAATAGTGGTTTAAAAAGGCCAATATTTTTCTATGATTCCAGTAATGTTTGCATGACTATATACAGAACACGAGTAAGAGAGAGACAGACATACGTTCACTGTCATGGCGGACCGCTAACTCTGTTGTCACGGTTTTCCATCATGCAGTGCTACCTCCAGTATATATTAGAGCTCAGTGGTTATAATAAACATTTCTGTTCGGTATTTGAAACTTTGCTGTTCAATATATAAATATCATATTTGATAAATAAGACCTCGCTGATCGATATATATAATGCAGACTGCTCGATATATGGAGGAATAAAACTGTTGCATCCAAAGGCGCCTTGAGCCTAGAAATTGTATAATTTAAAAGTCTGAACAAGTTAGTTGCAACCAATGGATGTGCCGTTACGGTTTTAAGGTTGTCTATTACAAGGTTTTATAATTCCTTCAGAGGTCTGTTCTTCACTGGCAAGAAGTACCCATCAGTAATTCACGGAAATAACCTAAAAGTGTTCTATGTATAGTGTCACAACCCTATTACAATGTTTCAAGGTGAATTGGTCTTTGAAGTGAATTACAGCAATAATATCTTGCACCGATCTGACATTTTGTTTAGCACAATTATGGAAGCTTCTTCATAGCGGTGAACTTGAAGACCTGCAGAGGAATAAACGGTTTATGCAGAATTTGATTTACCAAACGAGATGACGATGATGTATAAGGAAAATCCTTCACATGACTTACTGTTAAAAATTCCAATAATGCCTTGGCAATGGGCTTGTACAGAAGAAGAACATAATGGTCACATTGGAAGATTAAGTTAAGAGGTCAATACAGCCAAAACTACCACCGATGACTAGGTTTTAACTCTTTGCCGCAGATTGGGTAGTAAAGCGCACTGGAGTCGCATATTGTCTCCCACGGGTTGCATAGTAAAGCGTACTCAACTTTCAAACCGACTTCCTCTGCCATCTGTCTGCTAAACATATACATTTTTGGAACCAGTGAATTCCCTACGCTTCCTAGATACTACTGGCATGCACGGAATCCTAAAATAAAGTGTTCTTTTATACGTTTCTTAGATAGAACAGACAGCTGACTGAATGTTAACACATTGCAGCAACATGGCTGCTCAATACCAGTTGAATGCAAAGGATATTTGTTACAAATTAGATCAGTATGTTGACAAATTCAATGGTAGTTTGAAGTTGTAGGTATGATAATAAAAATGGTAATGGAAGCAGTTGGGACAGCATATGAACCTGAGAGGAATCGAAATACGGCACAGGACAGGAAATGTTCATTCATGTACCATCTCCTTTTAAAATATTAGGCCTACTTGTAAAAAAAACAATTATCAGTTTTAATTCTTCAGTTAATTCTGTTTTGGAATATGAGCCTCTACTTAATTACATAATAGTCTATTCCAACTAATGTCAATTTATCTTCCAATCCCATTCAGCCAAAAATTGTTTATAGTTTGTCTGTCCAAGAGGAAGCACGATTTGCTGTCATCCGACTAACCATGAAAATGAAATAAATTGGGAGATTCAGGGTGAATTCCTGCGTTATCTGCATTACCAAGAAAATAAGAGCCCCATCATGTCCAGCAATGTTGACTGATTTCAAGAACAAGCAGTTTAACTTTATGCACCATATTGGCTGCTTCCTGATGTATCATTCTGAACAGGGGGTCTTGCGTGTAATTAGGTGATCTCATTGTATCATTTTAGAATAACCATAGTGTATTTTCCATTGTTACAAAATTTGAAAGTGATATCTTACATGGTTTTTACAGAATAAATTATTTAGTGAAGGTACTCCACAACTGTACCTGACCAGCAAATTATTACTCTATTTTTCTCCCGACAGTGAGTCAAAGATATTCCATGGCAAAGGGTTAAGTTAGGAAATGGTCAAGAAGCGCTGGTTAGTCATACTAGGGTGGTTCAAAGATACACTCGGATCCAATATAGGTGATCTTAGATGGAGCTAAATCAACAAACTTCTTGTTGGTGAGAGATTCACAGCTCAAATCCTAGGGTTTAAAACAGTGGCGATAGAGAGCAGTACACAAACAGTTGATGAATGCCATGCAGATTCAACCAGTTGCAATGTTTATGTCCAATGATGTTCCATAAAGTATCCAGTGAGAAAATGACTGGCCAGGGTTGTATTAAAATTTAAATCCTATCACTAATTAAGAGTTTCAGTTAACAATAATTTGACAAATTTAAACAAAATGAAAACAAAGTTTAAGGAACATAACAATGTCCTTTAATTATAACGCCACAATTTGTACTTGGAAACTTTAATGTCTTCTTGAGTAAGGCTCTGCAAATCTGTGACATTGAAGGGAGAGCTTTTAACCACTACTACTTGCATTTTACACACTGCAGCATTGTCATCATTCAAGCTTCATTGCTAAATGATCTAACATATACACTTTTATCACAGGCTTCCATAGAGTGTCAGTTGGAACTACAAGTCCTAATGAATTGTAGATACATTTCTTGATTGAACAATGTTTTAGACAAAGCGGTTGTATAAGGTACGTGTTCTTTTCTCAGGTTTCATATGACATTAAATTGATTCTGAAATGATGCCCAGATTATTCATAGTGTTTTTAACACATAATTATCATCATATATAAGTTAATTTGCTTACATCTGTTTGTGATGAGTTGAAACTGAATTCAGTTAGACAGGGCCAGTAGAGTTCCACTTCCATAAATTGAAGCCTCTAAGATTGAGTAAGTTTTGTAATTCTTCCCAAATTTTGATTGCTTCCTGTGATTCACCCATATAAGAAACACAGTTGTCTACACAGAAGTCTTGTATTTATGATGTTTGCTGCAGATGGAAGCCCGTACCTTCTTCTTCATTGAATATCTTTGTGCATCTTATTGCGAGGAATGCTATTCTGTAGTTTACGGTCCGGATTGGCTATTTTGGCCTATCATGCCAGAGTAAACTCTGTAAATTGTAAATGTTATGGTGGAAATGCAATGTGCTTGACCCACAATCGGATGATTATAGAGAAGTTTTGGAATAGATAGCCCTACAAGTTGTTGACACTTATGCCATTGTCACTCTTCACTGAAACTTTTAAAACAATGTGTTCTTTTTGTTGAACTTCACTGCTTTATGATAGGGTGATGTGAATTTAATTAATTTAATTACCGTTTAATATTACAAGTGTTCAACAAGAAAGTTTCAGTGTCATCTTAAGTGGCTATTAAGGTCCCGTAACCTTCTCATCAACATGTAAATCAAGTTGCTTCCAGCCGAATTTCACTTGAGCTTTGATACGGCAACTATAGCCATAGGCCTTCTTGTTATTATGTAGTTAAGGCCTAGTTTGTCTATTTTATAATATTATTTTAAAATTACCAGTGTAATATCATACCAACTTCAACCTTTTCTTCGCAGACATTTTAAATGAAGTTTCAATTGTAAATTATTATTTAAGAACTCATAACAATTTCTCACATTGTATAATACTCATTCCAATCCTATATTCTCATTTTATATATTTTTTACCATGACAATCAGGATCCTGATTTTTATCTTTCAGTATGAGTGTAAAAAGGCTGATGATGCCCTTTTAATGGGCGAAACATGTCCCTTCAAATTTTAGTTTAATAGGATGTAAGTCCTAACTTTGGAAATTCAATTGTATTGAATAGGTTGATCCTAATAAATTTTGGTAATATCTTAAATTGATGTACATTTCAATATGGACCAGATATAAAATTTGTAACATGTAATGTTAATAACCTCGGACTCCCTCTGATCTCTAAGATATCCGATAAGAAAGGTTGTTTCCACTAGTTGGTGTTTCCTGTTGATGTTTGGGATGATTTTTTGACTTTTAGTTATAATTTTTTTCTGTTTTGTGAATACCAAGTCTATGGTGCTGGTACCGTTACAGCATAAGTAAGTTATACCGTATGCCTTATTTATCAGCTTCAAACCTTCTTCTTCCAAGCAGCTAATAACTTCAATCAACTTCCGTGTTGGTACATCAATCCGGCAATTTATATTCTCTGCAAGGATAATGCTGTCTTTCTTATTTGTTACAGCTATGGCAGAGCGACTAGTATTGAATATATGGGCCCTCCTACCCTTTGATAGTAATAGCCTTTAGCAAGCATGTTATGCCACCTTTTGGCCTACCCAATGGACCTTGCTCTGCCAGTTTTGGATTGTGTAGTGGACAGACGATGACCATGCTGTAGTCAAGAAAGTTTCTACCATAATCACAGCATCATAATTATCGAAAACTATATCAGTTGCTGAATTTGTGATATTTAAAAGACCCTCAATATTCCATATTAATACCTTCACTTTGCTGGTATCCATTGTCTCTATACACAAGATAGAATTGACAGAGGCAAAAAATTATACCAGCTGGCAGAAAGGCCGGGTCTAGTGCTTCATCCTTCTGTTCAAAAGGTATTCCCAGGTGAAAAGCTTTACTGTTTTTTCTATGCGTTTACTTTTCAAATACTCCACTGTCAGTAGTAGACGATGCAGGGTTCACACGACCAATATATAGCCATGCTGTTTCATGAGCTGCTCTGATATTTGTGCTGTTCCACTCTGTAATCTTTGGTGCATCCCAGACCTCATTTCTCTCTCCTCCCTTTTTGTTCCTCTTGTCATAGTAGGCTTCTGAGAGAGTTGGGAGAAAAATTCACCACCTATGACACCACTGGACCCTTGTGACATAGCTATATTTTAGGATGTGTGCTTCTGTGGCTTTTTACTAAACCCTTTCTTCGCCATTTACATATCGATTACTATCATGTTCATATATTTCATTCAAGAGAGCTGGTGATCTGCTGCATGTTTTATCCTTTCGCATTCTCTCTACGACTGTTATCAAGCCATGAGCCTCGCACTGCTTCTCTTTCTGTATCTTTTCAGTATCTAGATTATTAATCATTTTTGTCCCAACATTCTGCTCTATTGTGGCAGTCTCCTTCATAAAAACTGGATTGGTTATACATTTTTTAACTTTGACCGGAATCGTTGATTCTATTTCTTCACTAATTTTCTTCACAATGTCGTTTTGCATTAATTTCATCATTTCCTTTCAACTCTCTGTCAAAATCTCCAGGTGGTTCCCTTTGGATTACACTTTCTTCAGGAGGATAGGTTTGCATTCCACACATAACCAAGTAAGTTTGCAATGTCCCCTTTTAATTATGTCCCATTCTCCCTTCGACAGTCCACTGCAGTCTGTATTCTGCCATCTGTTACAAGCTTCGCATTGCACAGCATTTTCGCTCTTTCCTGCCACTGTAGCATAGAGCCTGTTCCTCCATTGTAGCATTAGCGAATAAATCTACTCTCTCCTATGAGAATAGATTCTTGTGATTCTGTAAACAAGATTTAACCTCTGTGCAATAATTATGATATCCTAGATGGTGAATAAGTAGTCTCTTACTCTTTATAGCAAGTATTCCTTGGTCCAGAGTACCATATAAAAAACACAGTGGTGGCTCTGATACTACTCCTATAAACAAGAAATTTATGTACCATATCTAATAACTAGTAAGGAAATCATGGATAACACTTCCACTAATAAAGATAACTATTAGCTTTGCAAATTTACAGTTATGCACATCTGTTGATTCACCAATACATTATTATTACACTGAAATACTGAGCAGTCTGCATACAATTTTCTTAATCCTGAGGACAGTTTAACTTCAAACAAATGTATGCTTCATTTTCTCAAAATGGAGAGATCTGTTGTTGACATTGCACAGTCAAAGTTCATATCAGTATTGTGATGAACCTATTTCTTGTTTGCCGACTGTCTTTTCTCTGTCGCTCATTGGGAGAATTTGATAGTTGCTTCATGTGGTACTGAATGTTCACATTGTCAGCAAATGTTAGTTGAAGTGAATTGTTTCAGAGTGTTTTACTACAACTCAATATCTTTTAGGATCAACTTGCATTAAGGTTGAGCACCTCAGAAATCATGGCTTTGGCAGTTTTCCTAAGTATGGTGCTTGCGAGGACAGTGCTCACAAAATATAAGCATAAATTGGGAAGCATAATCTCTCATAATTACAATGCCGGTATGCTTGGTAAATCTCTTAAAGAGATATTGGGTGAACGACACATGGAGAAGCCTGGATCCTAGAACCAAAGAGAGCAGTGTACTAGGGAAACTTGTTGGGATCTTGAGCATGGGAAAGGTCTCAGGTAGTGTGGGTTACTTAGGAGCCGTTCAGAGAAGAGATTTTGCAGGGTGAAATAATAGATGTTATTTTTCCTGATGAATTTATTCCAAATCTAGATGAAAAATCACCCTGTTCTTATCTCGAATTTAAACTCTTGAAATTATCTTGTAAATGTATTCTTTCATTGATATGATCAACTCAAAATTAAAATTCAAAAATTGTCTGATGCAAATAGCGTTGGACATAACCTTATCCTTCCATAAATTTCATATGTCGAATGTGTTTTCGTGCTCTCTAGAAAGTTCAAAATTGACACTTGTTCTGAATAAACACACTTGTATGAATCGTACAGTCAGTCTAGATTGATGCCTAAATTCTCTCTAAAGTATTGAATGGAAATTTGTGAATTGAATGTGGTTCAAAATAAACATTTGTTCATGAATCACTTATAAGAAACCCTACAGTCTCTCTAAATTCATTCATAACTTGAATATCATAAAGTGAATATGGTTTCAGAAAAAACTAAACACTGGTTGCATATAACCTTACAGTCCTTCTAAATTCATTATTAAATTGAATGTGATTTCATAAACACTTGTCTTCATAAATAGACACCTACAGTCTGTCTAAATTGATTCCTACAGTTTGTTTAAATTGTTGAATTGGAATTCACACAAAAATTAAAGTTTCATTAATTTGGCACTTGTAATTGGTCAACATAGCACTTAAAAAAATTATGATTGAAAAACTGTCTCTTCAATGTGTCAATGATTGTCTAGTGCAATAGTTTGAAATTATTCACTTGCTTTACCAGAGTAAAAATGCTAAGTGCACTCATATCACTTGAGTTCTGTAGACAGGAACTGATGAAATGAGACTCCACAGTTCGACGACTGGAACTCCAACGATATTATCAGCACGAGGTCGAACCAAGTACCACCTATGGCGTACCACATTCCATACCCCTTGATATACCACGTATCTCCTCCAATGTCGTAATATGTCCCACGTTGAATTAGATGTTTGAGTGAATATGAGGCTTAACACTTAGTCAAGATTTCCGGTGTCATATGATATAGCTGACACACAAGAAAGTTCAATTGACACTGAAGCATGAGAGTGAAAACGTGGCACTGTCTATTAACTGGATATTTGTAAGTCAGAAATAACTGTTATTTCACTTAGAATTACGTGAGTCTTAAATCACACTTCGTGATTTGCACTCTGTAACGCAGTCCTTTGTCTCACTTTAAAGTAATACTCAAAAATAGTAATGGCTTTTAGCACAGTCTGAAATGTTAGAAACACGTGCCACAGTTCGAAGTATTTGCAGTAAAATATTTCCACTTCTTAAATAGCAAGAATTTTTAAAGGCACAGTTCATGTAATGTGAGATATTAACACTGAACACAGTTCACAACATTTAGAACTCATTGTATTAGGTTTGAAATGAAATGTAAAATGCACAGTTCATGGAAATATCTAGTATAATTCCAGTCCATACAGTCTCTAGAAATCACAAACACAAGTCATTAGTGAGTTTTCAGTGTTAAATAACTGAAGTCCGTACTTCCTATAAACGACATAATATGTCCTTAGGGTTCATTCATTTCGCTAGCAGCACTATTCAAATACTCGTTAAATCTGTGAAAATTGTCCACATTCGACACTAATAAAAGATAAAGTTTCTGACTATCACAACACTCTCTAAATTATGCAAAGTCACAGTTCAAATCTGAGAACACACGTAGGAATGTCATTACATTTGGAAATGCGTCGACAATAACCAAGTTCAAATCGACACACGTAGTGTTTTCAATGTTTGTAAACGCTGTATCTGACAATAACAGAGTTCGAATTAAAAGCACATTGAAAAATCGCGAAGTCCACAACACGGTAGAAATTTATAACTCTTGTCTTACACAGGGATCAACTTAAACACACCTTCAAAATTTTACAAGTCTGCTACATGGCAGAAATGTGTAAGTCTTGCATTATTATATGCCGAATTTTTCTAAGTCTTTCTGTACGGTACGATATGTATATATATATATATGTATTGAATAGGTGAAAAAACAAACCTTTTAACATCCTACGATTTTCATTAGTCCGACAGAACTCTTTGCGTAGCGCAACACGACAGTACCACCATCCCACATGGTCGAGTTGCATATTTCAACTGGCTTTACTCGGCGAGTATACCTGCAGCTGGGTAGCTCGCTGCTTGAAGCGACAAAAATGTGGTTTTGTTTCCACCTCGATATCTCTGAAACTGTTGGATGGATTTATTTCGAATTCTGGTTACTTTGCTTATTAAATGCGGGCTTCATGCTGGTGTACCTCATATTTTTGTAGCTTAAGTCATTTAGCAGATATTAAAAGTTTCCAGATCATTCCAGATGGTTGGGTCTGCAGTACATGGTTTTACGTCACCCAGCCTTTTCCCTGCCCTGTGACGTCACACTCTCTCTCTCACTCCTATAGCGAGTGGCTGAGTCGAGATCATTCATTCGACGCGCTGTTTCCAAATGCTAGAGCTTAGCAATCCTTTAATAAATGATGGATTACAGATATGATGTGCCAGGCCATAGGCATTCCTGGTACAGTAGGTAGCCAGCCCATCTTTATTTCAAGGGAGGAAACCATGCTGTGCATTGGGGTTCTATTTTATTGTGTATTTATCTGATGTAATCCAATGTATCATAAAATTTTGGACATGTGTACGAAAATGTATTTCCAAAGTTACATGCAAATCTGGGTAACAGTGAACACTCAATTTTTAAAATAATAATTGAATAATTTAAGTTTTAACGTACTGTTTGAAATTACAGTTTATGATGTTCATTAATAATAATCAGGTTATTGGCTTTACGTCCTATCAACCACTTTTTGGCGGAAATTTGTCCCACAGTAGCTCTTTTACGTACCTGCAAATTACCAACATGGGGCTTACATATTTGAGTACCATCAAATACCACCGTACTGAACCTGCCAAGTTGGGTTCAGAAGGTCAGCGCCTCAATTGTCTGGGCCAGTCAGCCCGCTGAAGATATTCCTTACACTTACTTCCAGCAATAGGATTAGGAATGGGGGAATTCAGGCAATTTTTTTTTTCTGTGGTAATGAACAACTGGCTGTGTAGCTATCGGTGTACATTTGGGAGATGGTGGGTTCAAACCCACTGTCGACAGCCCCGAAGTGCAGGATTTCCATGGTTTCCCATTTTCACTTAAATCTTAGCCCTTATCTATGTCATCATCACCATAAGACTGTGTGTGTTGGTGTGATAAAGCAGATTTCTAAAAAGCAATTAATTGGTGAATGAGAAACTGCAAAAATCATCAAATATAACCCTAATTTGCCATATTGTATTTTTAATTAATCTTCATTAGTAATTCAAGCTCGTATTAACAGCGACAGTACAAGAAGGACATAAAATAATAGAGAACACTTACCGAGGTCATGCAGAAATGTGCCCACCGAGGTCAGGTGCATTGGTAGGAAAAGAGAAAATCAAATTTACTGACTAAAATAAAACAGATATTAACTCCCAAAATATCAGTTTAATGAATTAAATCCAAGATTCAAGGATTGCTTTTTTTTTTTTTTTTATTATTTTTTTTTTTTACGTTGCACCGACACAGATAGTTTTTACGGCGACGATGGGATAGGAAAGGCCTAGGAAGTGTAAGGAAGCGGCCATGGTCTTAATTAAGATATAGCCCCGGCATTTGCCTGGTGTGAAAATGGGAAACCACGGAAAACCATCTTCAGGGCTGCCGACAGTGGGGCTCGAACCCACTATCTCCCGATTACTGGATACTGGCCGCACTTAAGCGACTACAGCTATCGAGGAATGATTGAACATTTAATCAGAATTCCTGCAAAGAAAACCGTAAATGTCTTCAAAGCATAAAATAAAATAAAATAACAAATTACTTGAAATTGAAATTAAACCTTACAGTCTTTACGTTAGTACTTATTGAATTCATTGATTAATTAATTAATTAATTGAATTAATTAACTGAGCCACGCATCACCCATGAACTTCTTCGTGTTTAAATTGAAAATGAAACTGTTTCTTCATTACTTCCAGTGGCCTTGTATGTAAGGGAAATAAAACATTCCCGGAGAAATATCAAGCCACAACCCCAGGAAAATAAATAAGGGTCGCCATAAGACCTATCTGTGTCGGTGCGACGTAAAGCCCGTAGCAAAAAAAAATAAAATAAATAAATAAATAAATAAGGAAACAATAAATGAGGTTAATTCACCAATGGTACACAACGTGAACGTGATAAAACCCAAGACACAACAGATTCTTGAAACAAAATCAAGATTCAATCCACGACATTAAACAGATCACACGGGACTCAGTCATCACACTTCATATGCTACCTGTCAACAAACTACACACCCCCTACAATAATGTTAACCCATAGCAACCAAGTCACATAAAGAAAGGAAGCAATATGATTGCCAAATAATTACTGGATCGTCACCAGAAACAATTTCCAAACTCTTTTAGCTTTACATGATTTCCCTGTCATTTTCTGTGATTAAACACGAATTACAAGAAAGTTACCCAAAGAAACATTTCCAGATTATTAAATTTAATTGGAGATCTGAAAATAAGCCTAATACATATTTCATACATTTAAGTACTGGGTCATTTAATAGTTAATTAACATAGTTCAATGATTATTTGCCTTATTCACCAAACGAGAATTAGATTTAATCAGTTCATATTCCTTAAGCTTGATATGGCAAAGATGTCAATGGAGTTCAATCCCAGCAGTCAATAAGTGAAACAGGCACTTACAATATTCCGGAACGTGAGTATAAGATGTAGAAAAAAAACAAAAATCACGGCGGATGGTGATATAATCAACCTGGTTCATACATGTGGACCATCCTTTCTTCTTGTTTTACGTAATTCTTTTTAAACTTTAATCCAACGATGACAGCTCGATGTTTCTAGTCCAATGATCTAAGAAGAACAACAGACAGTCACGTTATTGTCGCTTGACGCACAGCTCCACAAAAGACGAGTCAAGTAGTACAGTGCATGATGCCAGATGGCAGTACAGTACAGACAGTAGAGTTCACCGAAGTGTAGCGCTCACTTCAGATCAGGTGCACTACTAGGGGTTCGCTGGATAATACGTATTATTATAATTTGAGTAACATCTCAAAAAGCCCAATAAAACATAATCATGCATACTAATCCGCCATGTTACATTTTCTAAGTATGTTGGTTTGCGACGCACATCCAAATTTTAGTAAAATTCGTCATACAACTGGCCTTTGTTCTTTGACTGCAGATTACATTCAAACTTTTAACCTTTTTGTTTTTGCCATAAACCAAGGAAATATCATCAAACTGAATGTTGTGTACATGTCTGTCTGTTAGATCATCAGCCCAGAGGCTGGTTGGATCCTCAAATAGCACCACCAAAGGTTATGCGGTTATAAGGAAACCCCAAAAACTAATGGCAGCACCAAAATTAGGCGTACTAGGCAAGATGAGGAGTGAGGTTGTTTGCCGTTGCTTTCCTCACTGGGCCAGAAAGTACTATTGCAGCACAACTGACCCTATGAGCAGCACATTTTGTAACACTCAGATGCACTAGTCATGATCTGAATGTTATTACTCAGCATTACCCATATCCCAGCAGCTTCCATATTGTCACAGCCTTGGATGTTGACTGGGACTTCAATGGAAGCTACACTTTACTCTGGCCTGTGTCAAGAGATGGATGCAAAAGTACTGTATCCATCAAGAAATGACAGCAGGCAGGTTGTATACATAGTCAATGAAAATTTATATGTTCATAATTTCCATAGGTTCATAGTTTTAACGGCATTTGTTTTTCAGTTAAATTATTATAATTAGGACACATTTAAATGTGGTTTAGAATTATCGTAGTGTAGTTTTTTATTAGTAAATATTATGCATGCTGTATTATCACATAATATTTACATTGTAGGGGATAAATTTCCCTAGGAACATTGCTCTCACTGAATTTCTATTGTTTCAGTTAACTTGTTGTAATTAGGATATGTTTCAGTGAATTTTGTATTGGAAGAATTGTTATTTTAATTAGATTGTATCTTTCCTTGGAAATGCCAGGAATCTCATGACATCAGAGATGTCTATAAACTAATCTACCTGAGTACATCCAACAGAAATGGTGTTGACTTCATTATGTGTGAGAGCTTGCAACGATTAGGTATACTCAGTTGATGAGCATCACACTCCTGTATCACATAAAAGAGACACCGTTCATGAGCAAGTGGGCTTCGCATCCATCAGCGAGAAGGCACAGGAAAAGTGTTATTGTCATGTCCTTCTGCAGTACCTGACACAGATGACAGTTTTCACATGGGCTAATGCTTAAAAAGACAACAACAATAAGATGTATGTATGTTCAGTTCCCAGTTTGAAGGCTAGTTGGGTCATCAGCAGCACCACCATTAGTTGTCATAGATGGCCTAGGCATCACTGAAGAGGAATACTGGGGAAATGAGCAAACTATTTTCCCGTTGCTTTCCTTACTTAGCCAGAAGTTGCTATTGCATATCACTCTGCCAGCCTTCTGAAATGCATGGAACAATCAACCCTATGAGCAACATTCTCACACCATTTATAGCAGGGATTGGCTGCATAAGTAATGGCACTACTAGCATCACTCATACCTTGGTCACTTTCCCATTGTCAAAGCGAAGGATAAGACTGTGACAGATCATTGAAAGTAACAAGATTTTTCTAGCACATACCAGAAGACATAATGTACTGTAAACACTAGGTCTTGCCAGCAAAGCCATGACAATAAGGTACAAAACTTTAAAATTAGAAATGCTGGTGTTTTTGGTTAGATTTCTGGGGATATACTAAAGTCAGTATACATATGTGTAGTGCTTAATTGATTACTGTTTGTATGAAGCAAGTATACTAAACAAAGAAAAAGTTGCTGTATAAATAAAAGGTGATAAACCTAATGCCAATAATTACAGTCTATTTGTCTTGACTGTTGTTGCACGCAAGCTCTTGGAAAGCATTCTTTATGATTATATTATACATGTTTACAAAATAACTCACTGGTTCGAAAGAAGGTAATTCAGGTTTATGAGATGTTATTCTACTGTACTTCAACTTATAGTATTCAAGCAAGATATAGCAGATAAGGAGGTCAAATGGACTGTATCAAGATTGGCCTACCTAAGACTTTTGATGGGGCAGATCATCGGAGAATACTGAAAACAAAAGTGCAGATCAGCTGGATAAAATTGTGACTGCCGAGCTCGATTGCTGCATTGCGGCCGGTATCCAGTATTTGGGAGATAGCAGGTTCGAACCCCACTGTCAGCAGCCCTGAAGATGGTTTTCCGTGGTTTCCCATTTTCACACCAGGCAAATGCTGGGGCTGTACCTTAATTAAGGCCACGGTTGCTTCCTTCCCAGTCCTAGCCCTTTCATGTCCCATCATTGCCATAAGACCTATCTGTGTCGGTGCGGCATAAAGCCAATAGCAAAAAAAAAAATTGTGACTAAAGGGGCGGCTGTAAGATCATTAGAGTAGCTGAAGCTTTATTTGATCCTATAATGTTCATTTAGGGGTTGTAAAGGAGAGGGCATTTATATCTCCAGCAAGCTGACAATTAGAGTAGGATTACTTGATTGGAGAACAGGGAATAATGCACAGAAAGCAGCTCTATTTCTTGTGGGTGATTTCTGACAATGGCCGATGACCTTCGATGTTAGGCCCCTTTAAACAACAAGCATCATCATCATCATCAGCAGCGATTTCTGACAATAAAGTTGTGTTACAGAGATTTTGCAGATTTTGAGCTGGGAAGACTTGGAGAAGGGAAACAAGCTGCATGACTAAGTGGTATATTGTGAGTTGTCATTGGAGAGATGGCTTGGAATGACATTATTAGATGAATAAATTTAAGTCAGCATTCATTAAAAGTAGGAAAGATCACAACATGAACATAATTTGAAATTCAAGGGGACAAATATTTGCAAATGTTCATTTGTAGGAAGGGGAGTTAGCAATAGAAATAATTTGCCAAGAGAGTTATTTCATAAATTTCTAGTTTTGTTTCTAAGTAAGTAATTGATAAACATTCTGCCACCTGTGTGACAGCTCTAAATGCTGATCAATGTTTACTGATGGTTTTTATGGTTGACTCGTTTACTTATTTATGTATTAATTTATTTATTAATTTATTTATGCTTGTTTGTCTAAATGTGATGTACAGAGAGGGATGGTGGATATGTCTAAGGCTATGATTTAAGCATTGTCCATTTGTTGGGAAAGTGGTAGAAATAATGTGGGTTTATTTGATATTACAGTGAGGTGTTTTGGGAATGAATGTATATAGGAAAATGGAAAGGAACAAGGAAGCAACAGGTCAAGTCATGTGTAGAAAGATGGGAAGAGGGGAATGTGAATGTAAGAGGATAAAGAAAATAGCTAGTCAGTGTGGAAATAGGAGTCGAAAGAGAAAAGGGGGCAAGGAGTGGTATTGGGAAAGGATTTAGAGACAGTCTTTGTCCTTTCATGTTTTTTCTATTCCATTGCTACCTTGTCTAGTGCTATCCTATCGTGTGTTTCTTTTCATGTTCTTATCTCTCTTATCACTTGTCTGTTCCTTTCCATTCTTATATTTTTACTTTGGGAGATAAATTGCTTATACTCTTATTGTACCAATAAAAAAATTATTTTCTCAGCTGTTTCTTGTTTTTAGTTTTTACCATCACTTCTTTGTTCTACTCTTCTTATTTCTTACTTATAGCCTTCTGAAGATACAAAGGAGAAAATATTCATAGAACAACACACTGTTGATCAGCTCATTCCGTACATCAAAGAAGAAACAAGGTATGTACACCACAAATCCTATACAATGTCAATAAGGTTGTACCTATTCACTGTTGCGTTTTAGTCGAGGATAATTTATTGCCAAAAACTGGCCATTTTCATCAGTTTTATCCTTTTTTTACAAGGTTAGGTTTATACTCCAATATATTAAAAATAGATTTGTTAAAATTATCTACAATTTTCAGGAACCTTAAGATCATATGAATGTTCCTCAATGTAGTTTTATTCAATATATATATATATATCTGTAAAAAAATATCTGGTAGATCTAGATATTTCTGAAATGTATTTGTTTATAATACATTTAAGCAATGATGAAAAATGAACTCTTGCTTTCACTGTCACTGCATCATTTGTTCGTCATATTTTTGTCATCTGCAACTATATCCTCCAGATATTCTCAGAAATGTTGTGTGTGTGTGTGTGCGTGCGTGCGTGCGTGCGTGCGTGTGTGTGTGTGTACCAACAGTGGTATGCAGAGGAAGCCATGTTTATAGATTATAAACAAAATCTACAAATTCAAAAATTGTTACTTTTTTATGGACATTGAAAACAATAAAATTATTTCAAGTTACATAACTTAGCTTCAATAATCAGTATATTGATGGCTCCATTCAGTAGTACAGTAACACAAAGATTATTGTCATTTTTAAAATTTTTTTTTTTGGTTAGATTTCATTTCTTATGTTCAGTCCAGTTCTGTTGTGTGTTAAGTCAAATTCCTCCATTTGTGGACGCCACAGCAGAAGGGTTGCAGAAGTGAAGCATTCAGTTGAGTAGACCTACATCTTAGATATCATAGTTTTGAACTAAAATTTCCACATTGTTGTAAGCGTAACAAGATATCGTGGTGTTGATTTGAAGTTTGTTCCATTGTTATGGTCATTCTGGTTGATTGTTGCCATTTCCTACTTTCCATTTAGTGCTCATTGTCAGTCAAGTGCTTGTACTGTGTTGATTGCAAACACATTTACACAGTTAGTTTAATTAGCATATAATTATTATAAAGTATTCAAATGTGCAGCTACTAGAGAAGTCTTTAATTTGTTGAGGTGCATGAAAAATTGCCAGAATTCTTCACATAATTACATTTACTGTCTCATAAATGTAGGGAAATAATAATGTGATGATATAATTTATTTCAGAATTGTTATTATAACAGTGATGTCACAGAGTAGCGACTCTTTATCCTGTTATCAGACTTTTAATGCAGTAGTGTCCTCTTTACTGTGGGTGTGCCATTGGGCTATTTGCTACTTGCTGTCGCACCTTTGCTGGTTACTGCATAAAATGATCTTTGATTGTCACTTCTGTGCTCCCTGGGATGTGTTTCTAGAAGGTCAGACGTGTTCTTTTAGCTGCGGCCTTGTATCAACAGGTTGTGTTCTGGCTAGTCATGGCCTAAGGTTTTAAACCACATTTGTGATAGAAATGACGAATTCTGAAAGGTTTATATATTTTTTTGCATCCTCTCATCTGTTGTGTGAAGTATTGACTTGTTCCTACTGTACATTAACAACTAGTGGCTCTGTAGTCACGTCCTAGTTCATGAACCATGGGCAACGGTTGAGTGGCCTAGTAAGTAGTCCTGAGAGTTGGGATACCAGTTGCTATGGAATAGGAGTGGGCATCTCGGACATATTCTGCGTCATGGCCCTCCTTGATTTCAGGCGGCTAGGATTGTTGGTCCATAACCCGTTAGAGGAGAGATCCTCATTTGGACTATGTGTAAGTAGGGTAGCATCCTGCTTCATGAATTTACCGAGCTCAGAACATTGTAAGCAAGCCTCGGACCTATGGGAGTAACGGAGTCCCACTCCCATTAGACAGGGGAGGTACTCCTTTGAAACAGCTTTGTGAACGAAATGGAATTCGATGGTTAGGAATCAATATTAATGGGGCTTATGGAAGAAAGTAGGACTGGCTCAGTCAGCAAAGAGGATGCATCTGGATGTGCTAGGAGTGAGTGATATTCAGGTAAGGGGAGATAATGAGGAAGAGATAGGATATTATAAAGTGTACTTGACGGGTGTTAGAAAGGGAAGGGCAGAGTTCGGGGTAGGGCTGTTTATCAGGAATATCATTGCACGCAACATAATTTCTAATAGGCACGTAAATGAGTAATGATGTGGGTAGATTTGACAGTTGGAGGAATTAGGTATAGAATTGTCTCAGTGTATTCACGATGTGAGGGAGCAGATAAGGATGAAGTTGACAAGTTTTATGAAGCATTGAGTGACATCATGGTCAGGGTCAACAACTAGAAAAGGATAGTGCTAATGGGCGATTTAAATCCGAGAGTTGGAAATAGAATGAATGATACGAAAGGGTGATTGGTAAATGTGGGGTAGATATGGAAGCTAATAGGAAAGGGAAGCATTTGCTGGACTTCTGTGCTAGTATGGGTTTAGCAGTTACGAATTCATACTTCGACCATAAGGCTATTCACCACTACACATGGGAGGCTAGGGGTACCAGATCCATAATAGGCTATATCTTAACCGACTTTGAATTCAGGAAATCTGTTAGGAATGTACAAGTTTTCCAGGGATTTTTTGATGATACAGACCACTATCAGATCTGTAGTGAACTAAGTATCTCTAGGCCTAGTGTAGAGAAAGTGAAATCTGTCTGGAAACGGATACGGGTAGAAAATCTCCAGGACGAGGAAATTAGACAGAAATACATGGATATGATTAGTGAGAAGTTTCGAATAGTAGACAGTAAGCAGGTTCAGGATATAGAAAGAGAAAGGGTGGCATACAGGGACGCTGTAGTAGAAACAGTAAGGGAATGCCTAGGAACAACTGTGTGTAAAGAAGGGAAAAGGCGAACATCTTGGTGGAATGACGAAGCGAGAGCAGCTTGTAAATGTAAAAAGATGGCTTATCAGAAATTGCTCCAAACAAGGCTGAGGCAGACAGGGAATTGTACGTAGGTGAAAGAAACGGAGTGAAACAAATAGCTGTTAAATCCAAAAAGAAGTCGTGGGAAGATTTTGGTAAACCTTTCTGGACAGTAATAAAGAATCTTAGGAAGGGAGGGAAAAAGGAAATGAACAGTGTGTTGAGTAATTCAGGTGAACTCATAACAGATCCTAGGGAGTCACTGAAGAGGTGGAAAGAATATTTTGAACATCTTCTCAACGTAGAAGGAAATCTTCCTGGTGGTGTTGTAAATAGCCAAGCTGATGGGGAGGAGGAATATGATGTTGGTGAAATTAAGCGTGAAGAAGTGGAAAGGATGGTAAATAAACTCCATTGTCATAAAGCAGCAGGAATAGATGAAATTAGACCTGAAATGGTGATGTATAGTGGGAAGGCAGGGATGAAATGGCTTCATAGAATAATAAGATTAGCATGGAGTGTTGGTGGGGTACCTTTAGGTTGGACATTTTTATTTTATTTTGCCATTTGTTTTACGTCACACCGACACAGATAGGTCTTTTGGCGACGATGGGATAGGAAAGGCCTAGGAAGTGGAAGGAAGCAGCCATGGCCTTAATTAAGGTACAGCCCCAGCATTTGCCTGGTGTGAAAATGGGAAACTACGGAAAACCATGTTCAGGGCTGCCGTCAGTGAGGCTCGAACCCACTATCTTCCGATTACTGGATACTGGCCGCACTTAAGCGACTGCAGCTATCGAGCTCGGTTTAGGTTGGACAAAAGCAGTAATTGCACCTATATATAAGCAAGGGAATAGGAAGGATTGCAACAACTTTAAGGGTTATAAATTTCATGTTGTTGGTCCGTATTGAACTGAGAATAACATATGAGTAACAACACAGTAAAGGTTTCCACCTATTCAATACAAAATATATTCACAATATTTTAAAATTACATGGGACTAGTTTCGACCCATCTAGGGGTCATCATCAGCCACATCAAAGCAAAGATCACTCTTGACAAAATCCTAAGAACATGTTAATTTTAACAGTAAGATTATTATGGAATAACAAGTGAATGTGGTAAATGAAAAGAGATGTTAGTATGGGACAGGTGAGTAATAGCTCATAAATATACAAGGAATATCTTTGCTTTGATGTGGCTGATGGTGACCCCTAGATGGGTTGAAACTAGTCCCATGTAATTTTAAAATATTGTGAATATATTTTGTATTGAATAGGTGGAAACGTTTACTGTGTTGTTACTCATATGTTATTGCAACAACTATCAAGGTATCTCATTGATTTGTGTACCAGGCAAAGTATTCACAGGCATCCTGGAAGGGAGGGTGCCATCAGTCGTTGAGAGGAAGTTGGATGAAAACCAGTGTGGTTTCAGACCACAGAGGGGCTGTCAGGTTCATATTTTCAGTATGCCAGGTAATTGAAAAATTCTACAAGAGGAATAGGTAGTTGTGTTTATGTTTTGTAGATCTAGAGAAAGCATATGACAGGGAACCGAGGGAAAAGATGTTCGCCATACTGGTGGACTATGGAATTAAAGGTAGATTATTAAAATCAATCAAAGGCATTTATGTTGACAATTGGGCTTCAGGAATAAGTGATGGTAGAATGAGTTCTTGGTTCAGTGTACTTACAGGGGTTGGACAAGGCTGTAATCTTTCACCCTTGCTGTTCGTAGTTTGCATGGATCATCTGCTGAAAGGTATAAAATGGCAGGGAGGGATTCAGTTAGGTGGAAATGTAGTAAGCAGTCTGGCCCATGCTGACGACTTGGTCTTAATGGCAGATTGTGGCGAAAGCCTGGAGTCTAATATCTTGCAACTTGAAAATGGGTGCAATGAGTATGGTATGTAAATTAGCCTTTCAAAGACTAAATTGATGTCAGTAGGTAAAAAATTCAACAGAATTGAATGTCAGATTTGTGATACAAAGCTAGAACAGGTAAATAATTTCAAGTATTTGGGTTGTGTGTTCTCCCAGGATGGTAATATAGTGAGATTGAATTAAGGTATAGTTAAGGTAATGCAGACCCACTTTGCTTTACGGGAGTGAAAGCTGGGTGGACTCGGGATATCTTATTCATAAGTTAGAAGTAACAGACATGGAAGTGGTGAGAATAATTGCTGCTACAAACATGGTGGGAACAATGGCTGGAGGGTACTCGGAATGTGGAGATAAAGGCTAATTGAGGAAAGAACTCAATGGATGAAGCTGTACGCATAAACTGGCTTTGGTGGTTGGGTCATATGAAGCGAATGGAGGAGGATAGGTTACCTAGGAGAATATTGGACTCTGTTATGGAGGGTAAGAATAGTACAGATGTTGATTCCCAAAGGGAATCTGAAATATTTTGTTCCGAATGAGTAAATTTATAATACCAATATAAATGGTCTGTTATTGGACATTATACATTTTCCAGCTAACTCATTCCTGGTTGCCAGCATTTTGCCCCCCTGTGCTAGGCTGGGCTCATCAGTTGGTACCTAGCACACCTACCAAGACGCTGGCTAGTGCATACCCTGGAGGCCAATTAAATTTAAATTTAAATTTACTCATTCGGAACAAAATATTTCAGATTCCCTTTGACAATCAACATCTATATTATCTGATGGCCAAGCAGGCATCAATTTTTAATAAGGAGACAAAGTCGCTCATAGTGCATTTGCACTGCCAGTGGCTTCAATTAGCCTACGCAGTGGCCTCCACGGTATGCACTAGCCAGCGTCTTGATAGGTGTGCTAGGTACCAACTGATGAGCCCAGCCTAGCACACGGGGCGAAACGCTGGCAACCAGGAATGAGTTAGCTGGAAAATTTATAATGTCCATTAACAGACCATTTATATTGGGTAAGAATAGACCAAGACGATGATGGTTAGACTCAGTTTCTAACGATTTAAAGATAAGAGGTATAGAACTAAAAGACGCCACAGCATTAGTTGCAAATAGAGGATTGTGGCAACGTTTAGTAAATTCACAGCGTCTTGCAGACTGATTGCTGAAAGGCATAACAGTCTCTAATGATAATGTATGTATGTTCTTCAGAACCGTCCAGTACCAGATTATATTCTCTCATTAGTCACAGAGGACCCATGCCCACAACTGGAGAATGCTCTAATGTATCAAGTCTTTGAGGTTCAAATTCTCCTGTTTCTTTGTAATACTTGTGTAACAGGACACAATAGGCTAATTTAGGAAAAATATCATCATATGACCAGTAATAAAAATTTTGCTTATGAAAGTCAATATTCCACAGTGCATATTTCTATTTTCAGATGGAGTTTAATTTTGCTTTCTTCTTTCTATAATATGTTGTGGAGAGACACTCTCTAATGAGGAAAGCAACAAGACTTTTGCATATAATCATTTTTCTTGGTATACAAGGCAGAGCACCATCCATTTTCTAAGTAGCTTAGTCATTTGAATATCTTAAGACGTAGATGCTTCTGAAGGATCCAGTTGACAGGCTCTTACAGTATCTACAGCTTTACCTCTGGTGCTGTATTGTCCTGGTTCTCATTTCAGCACTCTACAAATATCATGGAGCAACTTAAATGACTTCTTTCAAAATATCTGAAAGATTTTCCATTTTAATTTTGCACCAAATTACATAAGAGCATGTTATGAAGATTAATCAGTTTCTTAGTTGCTGACTTGTGGAAAGACACGAGACTCTGAGCTAACCACGTAGATATCAGGTTACCTTCCATTTCTGGAGAGAGACATATGTTTCTTTAGGTGACTTGTATATATTCTCAATAATGCATATAGTGGAGTGATTTAAACACAAATTCAACAAGCGTCCTGTCATTGCAACATCATTTTGTATAATAAGTGATTTATAGGTATTGGACACAGGCTTAAAGGGAGAGAATTTGAACATATTAATTTGAATGCTAGGATGTGTAATATATCCATTGTTTCCCATGTTTTACAATAGAATATTCATCAGTTTGCTTCTTGTTATTCTCCTTCTTTAGCGTTTGCCCTGCCTGCTGGCAAGGTCCGTGTTGTGATTCATTGTATCCCATTAGTTCATTCTCGGGGCATGTCTGTATGTAGTCTTACAGCTGTATGGTCTTTGTACACTTTATTGACCCTTCGCTATCTTGTTCTTCCCTTGCGCTTCCTTCCACTGACTTCTTGTGTATACGCTGGCTGATGATATATCCACATCTGCAGGCAATATATCCCCAAACCAACACACATGGCTTTCCTGAATTTTCTTCTCGATCGGTGCAATGCCAACACGTTTCCTAATAACATAATTTGGAATTTGATCGTCTAGTTATGCCAGCCTTCCACCTAGGCATCTTCCTATCGATGACGCATAGTAGGCGTTCTACTGCCTTTGTAGCTGGCCAACATTCTGTGGCGTAGAATATGACAGGGTGGATAAGAGTCAGGTAGATATTGCGTTTCAGAATGGTACTTCATTCGATGGTCACAAGGGCGCACATTTTCATTCGCAACTTCAGCCAGGCTGCGTATATACTTTAGTTGATTTCATCAGTAATTCAGTCATTGTCAGGGATTGTGGAGCCAAGATACATAAATTTATGTATTCATGGTATATCTCGACCGTCAACATTGATTGTTCCTACTTCTCGAAGATTTCATGTCATGTATTCTGTCTTCTTTTTCTTGAGGTGCATGCTGTATTGCTCTAGTGGATTGTTCCAATTTCTGTTTGGCACTGGGGATGTACCTTGTTCTCGGCAGCCAAAACAACACATTTAGCATAGAGAAGTGTCCGTGGTATTGTCTTGTTCAGGTCTGATGTAACATGTCCATCACAAGAATTAATAGCAGTGGTGATAAGGCAGGGTATCTGCAGAAGGTGTAGGACACTCAGCGGCAGCTTTAACATACTGTAACTCTTTGGTTTTTTGTAGAGCAATTGTACAACAAGATGCTCTGCAATGCCCTGTTCTCATAGCGCTGACCAGATTAGGTCATGTGTTGCCCAAATGAAGGCCTTCTCAAGGTCTAGAAAGTGGAGATGAAGCATCTTATTCTTTTCATGGCCTTTCTCACCTGACAGCCATGCAGTGTGGATTGCAGCTGTTGTGCCACAATTCTTCACAAATCTAGATTGGCCATTGTAAGTTTGGCTAAGTCGCTAATCCTTTTGTCGAGGACTTGTTCAAAACTGTCTTTGCATGGCTCAGAAATCTTATCGGGTGATAATTAGCAAAATGGACAGGGCTTCCCTTATTTTTGAATGGATGCTCCCTTGCCAATCTGTTGGTATTTGACCTTCTTTGATGAACTGGTTGAAAAGCTGTTTTAGCCACACTGCTGCATCCCACCATTGAGAGAACAAAACTCTGCCGGAGGATCATGTGGAATGATAGCTTTCCTTGGTTTCATCTCCTTCTGCACAGCCTGGACTTCGATGACGTGAATTTCTTTCTTTAGACCATCAACAGTGAAGGTGGTTGGGATGGTAGATGGGAAAATTCCATGATTGAAATTTTGTCAAAGTAATTCCACCAGTGTCCTGTGCTTCTTGCCAGTCGAGTAAAGTGTTACAGTCCGGCTCCATGGCTAAATGGTTAGCGTGCTGGCCTTTGGTTGCAGGGGTACCGGGTTCGATTCCCGAAAGGGTCGGGAATTTTAACCATCATTGGTTCATTTCGCTGGCATGGGGGCTGGGTGTATGTGTCGTCTTCGTCATTATTTCATCCTCATAACGACACGCAGGTTGCCTACGGGAGTCAAATCAAAAGACCTGCACCTGGCGAGCCGAACTTGTCCTCGGACACTTCAACGTGTTACAGGAGTATAACTGGTTCGTGGCGAATATTTGTCAATACAACATGAAGTACCATTTTACTGACAATCTAATTGAAAACCTGATTAATCTCTTGTCACCAAAAAACCTAATTACATAAACAAGAATTGCTGCAGATTATTGCACATTTTCCATCATGTGATATGCCACAAAACATATGGCATACAAACCACTGTCGTATTTTCTGCCCGTGTTGTCTTGTGTTGGCAATATCTTGTGTGATGATCAAGTGGTCTAGCCTGTCGTATCTAGTATAAAATCCCCCTTTTATTTGCCCATTTATTTTCTCCTAAGAGTGCAACAATAACAACAACGTGAGGTTGAGCTTCCCACTACTTTGCTTGTGAGGAAGTCATGCATCCCGCACTTCCATATGAATGCAGGGCGTACAGAGTCAATTGGGAAGTACCACTTATGTTACGATTTATTTTGACCTGCATGATCATCTTTTCCCATCTGCCTCTTGTAAACGGATTTCACCTTTAACCAAGTTATTTGTATTTCCGTCTCTTCATTCCTAGAATATCTAGACCACTCTGCAATGGGGGCACAGGCACAGACTTTGAGGCTACACTAACGATATTACCATTCCACTAACATACCTGTCAAGTATTCTGGAATTTCCGTAAACTGTACGGATGTTGAGTGTGTTTTATGGTTGTTCGGATGAACGTTATTGTACAGATTTTGAATATCTTTGCTTGTATTCGCTTTTTGCATTCAAATTTGTTTATTTGATTTTCGATAGTAGCTGGTATGTCAAAAACGTATCAGATGTAAGGCTTTTCAGGCGTTTGCTCTATGAACCAGCGTTTCATCTTAGGTCTGACACTAGACTCATCAGAGTGGGATGTGTCAGACCCTACCCTCTGACGCTGGGGTGTATGCAGGTAAACTTATCAGGAGCCCTTATAAGAGGCTCAGTCTGATAACTGCATATGGGAGATAAATCTCCTCAATGGAATTATTGCCCGCCTAGCAATTCCAAATGGAAAATTCTAAATTCCCATGGAGGGAATTAGATATTTTTCACCAATAGAACATGTCAAAAATGTCAAAAACTTATCAGATGTACGGCTTTTCAGGCGTTTGCTCTATTAACCAGCATTTTTTCTTAGGCCTGACACTAGACTTATCAGAGTGAGATGTGTCAGGCCCTACCCACTGACACTGGGGTGTATGCATGTGTACTTATCAGAATCCCTTATAAGAAGCACAGTCTGATAACTGCATACTGGAGGTAAATCTCCACAATGGAATTATTGCCCGCCTAGCAATTCTGAATCGAAAATTCTAAATTCCCATGGAGGGAATTAGATATTTTTCACCAATAGAGCATGTCAAAAATGTCAAAAATGTATCAGATGTAAGGCTTTTCATGTGTTTGCTCTATTAACCAGCATTTCGTCTTAGGTCTGACACTAGACTCATCAGAGTGGGATGTGTCAGACTTTACCCACTGACGCTGGGGTGTATGCAGGTGAACTTATCAGAAGCCCTTATAAGAGGCACAGTCTGATAACTGCATACGGGAGATAAATCTCCACAATGGAATTATTACCCACCTAGCAATTCCAAATGAAAAATTCTAAATTCCCATGGAGGGAATTAGATATTTTTCACCAATAGATCATGTCAAAAGTGTCAAAAATGTATCAGATGTAAGGCTTTTCAGGCGTTTGCTCCATTAACCAGCGTTTCGTCTTGCGGTTGTATCACGGAAACAAAAAATCCTTTATATGAGCTAACTCCAAAGTTATTAGGCATGGTGAATTCAAAACATAATACAATCCCGCCAACTTTTAGAACTTCTTGTTCTAAAGCTTCCACCACCTCGTCAAATGATAGGCCCGCCCATCTTGCTCCTAACAGCCCGCCAATAACAACACATGCGCGCAAGGATCCACCCACCATTACCCCCCCTCCATGCCCTTCACTGCCTCAGCCACACCGTTATAATACTAGAAGTCGAAAACCCAGTCAAGCTAGCGTTGCTGTAACAACCTGACGTACTTAATACGCTCCGTACGAGTAAGTACCGCATTAGCCATCTTTGACGTACGGGAAGTCTCTTGTACAGTACGGTATTATTAACATACTTTCTTCTACATTTTGTTTCAGAAAATCCTGAACATTTCTTCCAACACATGTTTCAACGGAATTATATATCAACTTGACTATCTTTTAGATCCATTCGACTCCCATAATTTCCGAACTCCGCTAGCTTTGACATACGTTCTATCACAAGCATCGCCTCTACAGAAGTTCCATTTTCTTCTTGACTTTCAGATATCCCAATCGTATACATTTTAAACTTGTTTATTACATTCACACTTCCGTTTTAAATAACTGAAAGTGATTTTACCACCTTGGATTCAACTTGGGAATTGAAGAAACATCCCCCTATGATGATTGTTTTTATACTCAAGGCTTTCACAGTCTTAATGATATTATAAAAATATGGATCCATTTTAGTTTTAGACTCTCAGAATCTCATGTTTAATCACGTTTTAATCTTCAAACTGTTAATTTCACTCTCTTTTAACATACTTTGGTGCATTATCGTTGTTTTAGATGTTATTGTATAATGTTTTACGAAACCATTTTTCAACATTTTAACCTATAATTTATAAGTATATGTATTATTACTATTTTTAAGATTGATATAGGCTGATGATGCCCCTAAGGAGGGTGAAACATGTACCTTTGACTTTTATGTATTATGTATAAAAAACATTTGACCATATGAAATAGTGGATCATATTGTATTGTATTGAACAGGTGGACTTATAATATTGTAATAATACTTGAGACATACGTCAACTTCAATACGGAACCAAAATGAGAATAGTCATCAGAATTAGCCGCTCCCAAGTATTTGCATGTGTCTCATAATTGGATACTGCTTGCTAAAAATAAAAACATTATTCGAAATTGTGAGAATTTTTTTTATGGTTCTGTCATCAGGCCTAAATAGGCCATGCTGTGCCTTCCTGTATGCTGTCATTCCTTTATTTGAGAATCTCAACTCTACACTTCGGAAGCATGCTACCTCTTCACAAAACGTTGTTAAGAAGCATACCAACCTTGTCAGCAGCAAAACAAAAACTGTTGTAGTACATTGTAAATAAATATTTCATTGCATTCAAAATGTTGTACTTATTACATTTCTTTACCTCCTTACACCTACTCATTCTTGAGAAAACGATCAAGTCTAAACATGCACAACTATGATGACGTCATCGCTGCAACACGTGCACAATCTTGCCTTTGCGATGCATGTTTAAACTTGTTCGATAGAAATATGCTCTGAAGGAGGAAGAAGAGGAGAAGGTCATAACTGCCCATGTATAGCAGCCATCTTGTGCGAGCACCCCTGCAACTGCAACCCAGTGTCCCTAGGGACGCTTGCGCAAGATGGCGGCTATCTAATTCTACAAGATGGGGCTATACACAGCAGTATAGTACACAGCTCCTTCTGAGACGGCTTAAGGGCGCTTGCACAAGATGGCTACTATACATAGGCCCTTATGAGACGCCCTAGGGACGCTTGCGCAAGATGGCGGCTATTCATAGCTTTACTGTTGATGGATATAATGCCACCTGATTTGTGCAGATCTGTTGTCCTTTTCAGTGAATTCCAAAATCTCATGGACACCCACATAGTGAACTGCCATTTTTACATTTTTAGAGGCTGGTCACGTCATCCAACACTGGGTGATGCTGCTGATATGGTCGCTAGGTGTTTTAAATCTCTTGAAGAATGAAAAGCTTGATGGGAAGTAGTAAGAGAATTGCCCCTGCATTAACGTCTTGTCAGGTGCTAAATTGCAAGTGTATTTCAGCTATATTGCAAGACCTGGACGTCCTTGAACAGAATCAGAATGGGCCACGGCAGGTGCAAACATGCAGTGCACAATTGGAACAAACGGCCTACTCCAGACTGTGCATGTGCAGCTCTATGCCAAACCATTCACCACATTGTCTTCGACCGCAAGGTTTGGGCCTATCATAGTAGCGAAGAAGACTTGGTGGTGGCAACTCCAGACGCTGTGCTGTGGATTGAGGGACTGTGAAGCACATGTAACCTTGTTCAGTTCATAGTTGTATGTATATATCTGTAGGCATTTTTGTTGATAAACTTATACCAGTAGTATGATTGATGCTGAATCAGATCTCTGGTCAGCTCCTAGCTTCAAGAATTGATTGTTGCAATTGAAACATTCCTCAGGGTATTTTTCTAGCTGATTGACCGTTCAGTCACCTGACGTGGCAAGATAGACATCTGCTTCCAGATTGCAGCAACGTTAACATTGCTAGACAATTACCCTAAATGCGAACTTGAAAAGTTTAAATTTCAAATGGGATAAGTAATGAAAGCAAAGTTTATTGTAATTGTTGTTATAGAGTTCTTAAGAATATGTGAATGTGTGTGCAAGTGCCAGCAGGTGTTAGTCAACTGCCTCATTCTCAAGGAAGTTCAGATGAGTTGCCTTCTTTTAAGCACCATGTGTTCTCTTATGACCTACCTGTTGGAATGCTCATTATTGAGCTAGACAGTTATTGTGTTCCTGGATATGACCTTAGCAGAGGCAGCATCAATAACCTCTCCTGCCTGGGCTCTCCCTTCTCGGCAGGTACTCTCTTGAAACAGGCATTGTCATCCTCTTCACTCAGCCTGCAGTGTGGTCATGTAAATCCCATTGGTCTTCCTTTCATCATGTTGAAAGTCTAGCACTAAACGAAAATTCTATGCATTTCTGAAACCTTGCTGACTCCTAGCAGATGGTGGTGGTGGTGGTGGTGGCGGCGGAGATTATTGTTTTAACAGGAAGTACAACTACAATCCTTCATGTGTGAGGATGGAACACATGGAGGCCGGGCAGCATTTTGTCGTAGAAATGTCCTTAGGAGCCAAGTGTTATGTACGTCATCCCAGGGTGTTCAAACACATCCGGAATTCACGTTTATTGACATAAATATTAACAGGCAAAAGTAGTGATTTCTGTAATAAATAAACTGCCAGGTGTAAGAATTCTTAACATACTTACTATGTTTCCAGGCCGTGTATGAGCACCTCCTTAATATGACCCATGGCAGTAATCAATTTGCAGTAATGTAATTATTCTCATGGTTCAACCTACCAATTACATGTATCCAACTAACCATTCATCACACACACACTAGTCAGCCTCAGTAAAATAAAAACCCAGGTAAATTAATAATCCATGGGCTAATCTGTGTGCCATCCATTCTGACCAATGACCTTATATATTTATCTTATTATCTGAAAGTACTGAAGTGCAAACTTAACTACACAACTATCAGAAATGTGAAGCACATTAACTTGGACTACTTTAATTATGACAGTTATCAACTACATTGGGACAATATGCAATGTCTAATTGAAATTTTGTTTAATACAATAGCAGATTTCTTAATATGAAAAACATGCTCCTAAACAATGGATAAAGATTTCCCACCTACCTTGACCGTGATTAGATGAAGAAACCAAGACAATGTGGCTTGATATTTCAACGTTATGAACAAATCCTACATGAAGCATGCATTGGATCTTATTGCATCATAAGAAAAGCACAAAACACTTGATCAGAAATAAAAGATATAGATAGTTCGATAAATTTGCTAGCAATTTAAATTTAAATTTCACTTGGAAGGAACTTAATGCCGTGAGAATAGGGAACATGTACAGCGACAGACAAATCCTGTCATACCACTTCCCACTGACTCACTGCCCTCCACTACTTCCCATACACCATTCACATATCACTGTCTCACAGTGAGTCATGTTAAAAAGGTATTGTACTCTATTAAGTTAAGTGCTTCATGTGCAGATGATATTCCTAGTATTTTCGTAAATAACATTATGTACATTCTAAATTATTTTCTGAACACAATGTTGCCTCCTGCCGGGAAAACAGCCAATATTATACCGGTTCCTAATAGTTCAGATGCACATTCACTCTCTGAATATCATCCTCTCTCCATAATCCCTGTTTTTTTCTAAATCCTTTGATCATTTCTGGAATACCTAAGTAAATATGCTATTTTTGGCCCAGTGCAGTCTGGATTTAAGAAGGGTAACATTTCTGTGCCTCCAGTTTTGAATGTTGGTGACGGCATCAGAAATGCTATGGACAAACAACTGCTCAGTCTACTTATCCTTGACTTCAGTAGAGCCATTGACACTGTAGAAATTCAGACTGTGATAGAGAAGGTGCAATTACTAAATTTCAATCCACCTCTGTTTTAGTTTTTATTTGAGTTTCCTTTAACAGCAGGTAACAGTAAATGACAAGGCCTCTAAATGGAAATTGAAATTCAGTGGCCCCTTACTATTGGTATTTATGTTTATGATGGGCAACAACATGCTCCAACACTGTGAGACTGAAGATTTAGAGGAAACAATAGACCACTCAGATGCACAACGAAATTCTCTTATACTAAATGCCACAAAGACTCAGGCAATCAAAATAGGATCACAAAGATTACTGAGCTGCATAAACAATACAGCAATCCCACCTATCCTGCTGAATAATAACAATATTCCCGACATGAAAACACGTATACATCTCTACATCATTATGAATTAAACACTTGATTGGTCTGATCATGCAAAATAAGTCCTACCGGGCGAGTTGGCCGTGCGGTTAGGGGTGCGCAGCTGTGAGCTCGCATCCGGGAGAGTGTGAGTTCGAACCCCACTGCCGGCAGCCCTGAAGATGGTTCTCCGTGGTTTCCCATTTTGAAACCAGGTAAATGTTGGTGCTGTACCTTAATTAAGGTCACGGCCACTTCCTCCCCATTCCTAGGCCTTTCCTGTCCCATCATCGCCATAAGACCTATCTATATCGGTGCGACGTAAAGCAGTTATGAAGTGCTTCACGCTATTAAACGACATTGAGATATAATTCCACACGTGCTAAGGGCCAAACTATTACAGGCAATGGCTTTCCCTAGTCTTCATTATTGTGACGTTTTAGTTAACATGACAAGGGGACAAACACTTAACATTTCCATGAACACGGAACTCTGGCCTGCAATTTGTTTGCAATATCAAGTATGATGTACTTGTCACCCTATTCTATCTGGCTCTCTCATGGCTGTAGCCTGATGAACATTTTAGCAATGGTGTTTAGACTGTTGGCTGGAAACCAGCCACTGTATATTTCTTCTAAATCCACCTTTCTTCCTTTCGAGTTCCTTTCTTGATATTTCGGTGTACCATATAAATAAAGATAATAGACTATTTGTGGTAACCGGCATCAGATGATGGAATTCCTTGCCTGCTCATGTTACAGAAACCAGATCATTTTCAAGGTGTGAAGTTGCATGCTGAGACTACCTGCTGAGGACAGCTGACTGAGTGGTTGAAGTATGAATGAGCGTGTGCCTGCTGATTAGTTTTAAGATCATTTTGTAATAAGATGTACGGAATGAGCTTTAATTGTAGTTGTAAGAAAAACATATTAGGGTATTATTAATATCACTATTTCTTATTAGTGATTTAAGCCCACTAGGGAGTGCTTATGACGAGTTCTTTTTGGATGCTCGTTTTCGTTCCCAGTACCTCTTGAGTCCTGCTATTAGCTTTTCTTTCTTTCCTGTGAAAGAGGTTTGCGAGATTTAAAAACTTTTGGTAGAGGGTACCACGAGTTTACCATTTTACATTTTTTTTGCTATTGGCTTTACGTCACACCGACACAGATAGGTCTTATGCCGACGATGGAACAAGGAAGGGCTAGGACTGGAAGGAAGCGGCCGTGGCCTTAATTAAGGTACTGCTCCAGCATTTGTCTGGTCTGAAAATGGGAAACCACAGAATACCATCTTGATGGCTGCCGACAGTGGGATTCGAACCCACTCATCATCATCATCATCATTTCCCTTTATCCAGCTGTAGCCGGGTAGGGGCAAATATGGTTCCTCTCCACTTTCTTCGGTCTTTCCACCACTCCTCCTCCAACACTGTGTCCCAGTCCAGGTTTCTTTCTATAATGCTGCGTTGGATGGTATCCTTCCATCTCAATCGTGGTCGTCCACGGCCTCTCCTTCCTTGGATTTGCATTTCCATCACCTTTTTTGGGTCACTCATTTGCTTTATGTGCCCAAACCATCTTAGTCGGCTCTTCTCTATTCTATCATTCATTTTTTCCACTCCAATTTCTTCCCGGATTTTCTCATTCCTTATTTTGTCTCGTCTACTCTTCTGTATCATACTCCTCAAGAATTTCATTTCGGCTGCCTGTATTCGACTCTCATCCTTCTTTGTCATTGTCCAAGTTTCTGCTACGTAAGTTGTTATGGGTACGTAATACATCTTGTACATAGTATCCTTTGCTTCCATTGCCACATCTTTGTCCCATAACATATTTCTTACACTATGATAGAAACAACTTCCAGCTTGAATCCTTTTACTAATCTCAGCATCCAGTCGAGCATTCTCCATTAATTCACTCCCCAGGTATTTAAACGTTTCCACTACTTCCAGGGGCTTGTCTGCAAGTCTAATCTGACCTTTCCCTTCTTTCTCCCCTCTCGTCATAACAAGAGTTTTACTCTTTTCTACACTTATTTTCAATCCACATTCTTCAATCTTCCCATTCACCACATTCAACTGTTCTTGAATCTTCCTGTCGTCTTCTCCCCAAATCACAATATCATCTGCAAATAACATCATGTTCATTTCTCTTCCTCCATATGCTGCTTTTGCTGTTCTCATGATGTCATCCATTACTATTGTAAACAGGATTGGTGATAGAACGCTTCCCTGTCTCAGCCCACTAGTTATTTTGAACCAACTTGTCCTGCCAACTTGTGTTTGCACGCAACTACAACATTCCTTATACAATGCCATGATCATTTTTATTAATCCCTGTCCAATTCCTTTTTGCAACAGACTGTCCCAAACTTTCGTCCTAGGGACACTGTCATATGCTTTTTCAATATCAATGAATGTCATCACCATATCCTTCCCGTACTCCCAATGCTTTTACATTAGTTGTCTCATAATGAAAATGGGCTCTATTGTTGATCTTCCACTTCTGAAACCAAACTGATTTTCCTGTATCTGCTTCTCAACCCTCAACCTTATTCTACTTTCCAGTATTCTTTCCATTATCTTAGCAACATGGGATATAAGAGTAATTCCCCTGTAGTTCTTCAAAACTTTTTTATCACCTTTCTTGAAATTTGGGATGATTATTCCTTTTTGCCAATCCTCAGGGACCTCCTTATTCTCCCAGACATTCCTGAGAACCCGATATGTCCACTGCAGGCCTACAGCTCCAGCTGCCTTTATCATCTCCACTGAAATTTCATCTATTCCCGCAGTTTTTCCATTCTTCATCTTTCTTACTGCCATTTCAATTTCATTCATTGTAATTTCTTTATCCATTTCTTCGTCAACTAATTGTCTTTCCTGGTCGTCCTTTGAATGACTGTCATCCGTTCTTATGTTCAGCAGCTTCTGAAAATACTCTCTCCATCTATTTCTTATTTCTTCTGGCTTTGTTAAAATTATGCCACCTTCATCCTTCACAAATCTGGTGTTTACTTGATCTCTCTTTTTGTTTCTTAAGATACCATACAGTAATTTCATGCTGCCCTGCGTATCACTATCTCCCGAATACTGGATACTGGTCGCACTTAAGCGCCTGCATTACAAAATTTTGGGCGGTCTGAGACATCAGTATCAGGTCCCAGAGGAAGCTAAGAAGTAAGAGTACCCAACTGTTTTCGATGAAGAGACAAGTTTATTTATGTTTCAGAACATCAGAAACGATATTTGGTGTAATTTGACGTGCCATGGACCGCTGGAATTGGAAGGAGAGGTGGAGGGGAGTATGGAATGGAAAGAAAGGAGTAGACACGGAACAGCTCTTTGATGAAGTCGTTCTTGTTGAAGAGTGTGTCACTCTTCTGGTACATGATGAATTCACGGATGAAGATGTTACTGAGAGTGATTTTGGGGATGATCCAGCTGGAAAATAAGACGACTTCAGAAAGCGGTCCAGCATTATGTGGCAGTGGATGCTCGTATTATTCATCACCACTAAAGAAGACTGGAACGACATTTGCTGTAGTTTACTTGGCTGATGCTTACAAAGCCGTCAAGGGGATATGATCCTCCACAGTGCTGCCCTCCTCGAGTATCCCTAAGGTCTTATTCACTACTGAAATAGCACAGTAGAACAAATAAAAAACTAGACAATTTTGCAAAAGTTCGAAAAGACGCTGAAATGACGTGGCAGAAACAGGAAGGTGCTTAAGGAAAGAATAAATAAACGAGGTACGTTGTCAGTTTATTGCAGTGGGAAGACAACATGGAATTATACACGACTGAACGCTACGAATATGGGTGATGTCCTTTAAATTATAAATTGATGCAGGCAACACCTCAACGTTCAAAGCTTCCAAATAATGTCCGCAGAAAACAAGATTGTTTCTTGCAAGATCACGCATAAAGTTGTCAGCAGATCTGTTGGTGATGCCGCTGATATGGAGGAGAAAACTGGTGAGTATAATTTTACACCAGAACAGATAATTAATGCAGATCAGTCAAGATTTTGTAAAGAGTTAAGTTCTGGGAGAACTTCTGCCGTTAAGGGAGCAAAGACGATTTACGGTACCGTGGGTTCAGTTGCAGCAACCACCCATTCATACATGATAATATCTGTTATTTTAATGGATATCACCCTCATTCCACACATGTATGTTTTTCATCTCGGAACCCAGCAAGCACGACACTTGAAATACCCAGTGTGAAAGCATATGCTATCAAATCACCGAACATGACAAAACGGGATTTGAAAGTGTAACTGGAACAAGTGTTATGGCCGGATTTGCACGGCAGAAATAGGATTCTAATTTTGGTTGATCTTCGAGAGGAAATAAACATGATGCGCTATAGAATGAGACAGTTCCAGAAGATGTTGAATTTCTCTGCAAAATGCACTGGATTGGTGCAACCAGCGGATGCCTTTTCCGTGCATTTAAAATTATGGTACGGTTCATCACAGATGAAACAGTGTTGTCGCAGCCTTCATTCGATGTGCTCACTGTGAACGATGTTTAAGTCTAGAGCACGGATTACTGCACTTGAACTGCCATGGGTGCGTGGAGTGTTTTATTTCCAGGCGTTATTTGCGAGCCAGTCTACAATATTCAGCCGAGTTTGGACTAATCTGCACGGTGATTCCAGTCTTTATGTGTATTCATAGTCTATATTTGGCAGCTAGTAGATCCTATGTATCTTGTCCACAGCACCTGTAATTTCCTTGGTATGCATATTTCAGTATTTTCTATGCTACTCTGCAGTGCATTTCATGTCCTGTTGTATCCAATTGTGGTTTAAGCTTTGATTTTCATGCTCCTTTTAGCTATAGTCAAAGAAACACTTGTAAGAATACTCATGGACAGGACTTGCATTTCGATTCAGAGCGAATTTCAGGATGTCAGACCATTTTAATAAAACACTGCAACTTAAGCCAAGTCCTTTGTCGCCATCGTAACGTCTAAGACAACATTACCTGAAGATTAATCACTACTGATCTGCATTTAGGGCAGTCGCCCAGGTGGCAGAGTCCCTATTTATTGTTTTCCTAGCCTTTTCTTAAATGATCGCAAAGAAATTGGAAAATTATTTAACATCTCCCTTGGTCAGTTATTCCAATCCCTAACTTCCCTTCCTATAAACGAATATATGCCCAAATTTGTCCTCTTGAATTCCAACTTTATCTTCATATTGTGATCTTTCCTACTCTTAAGGACACCACTCAAACTTATTCGTCTACTGATGTCCTCCCACGCCATCTCTCGACTGAACATACCTCTTAATCGAGCAGCTCGTCTCCTTTCTCGCAAGTCTTCCCAGCCCAAACTTTGCAACATTTTGTAACGCTGCTCTTTTGTCGGAAATCTCCTAAAACACATCGAGCTGCTTTTCTTTGGATTTTTCCAGTTCTTGAATCAAGTAATCCTGGTGAGGGTCCCATACACTGGAACCATACTCTAGTTGGGGTCTTACCAGAGACTTATATGCCCTCTCCTTTACATCCTTACTACAACCCCTAAATACCCTCATAACCGTGTGCAGAGATCTTTACCATTTATTAACAGTCATATTTATATGATTACCCCAATGAAGGTCTTTTTATATTAACACCTAGGTACTCACAATGATCCCCAAAAGGAACTTTCACCCCATCAACGCAGTAATTAAAACTGAGAGGACTTTTCCTATTTGTGAAACTCACAACCTGACTTTTAACCCCGTGTATCATCATACCATTGCCCACCGTCCATCTCACAACACTATCGAGGTCACCCTGCAGCCGGTCACAATCTTGTAACTTATTTATTACTGTGTACAAAATAACATCATCTGCAAACAGCCTTGTCTCTGATTCCACTCCTTTACACATATCATTGATATATATAAGAAAACATAAAGGTCCAATAATACTGCCTTGAGGAATTCCCCTCTTAATTATTACAGGGTCAGATAAAGCTTCGCCTACTCTAATTCTCTGAGTTCTGTTTTCTAGAAATATAGCCACCCATTCAGTTACTCTCTTTTCTAGTCCAATAGCACACATTTTTGCCAGTAGTCTTCCAAGTACTACCCTATCAAGTGACTTAGATAGCTCAATCGCAATACAGTCCATTTGGCCTCCTGAATCCAGGATATCTGCTATATCTTGCTGAAATCCTAAAAGCTGAGCTTCGGTGGAGTAACCTTTCCTAAACCCAAAACCTGCTTGTTGGGTGACGAATTGACTGCTGTAGCACACATGTTGTATTACTAAACAGCGATGATTACTCTGGTAGTGGACTGTAGTTTGGTTAAGCACGTGATAAAACCATAGGGCCGAGTCATGCATCAATATTACACGTAAATAAAACTTTTATTACAATTAAACATGATTAACGAACTGCGTAGAAATTATTTACATATTAACAATAAACTGAAATGCTTGGATGGCTATTGATTAAGTTGGAGGCCATGTGGCCGCGAATGCATCTCTAGCCGACATGTTGTCTTGTTCGAGACTGTCTCTTTTTCTTGCCGGAAACCAGATGCATTCTGGACACTCAATAGAGACGCGGACAAGAGCGCGCTCTGTATAAATTTTCTAAGAGGACGGAACATTCTCCCCTCTGTTGATTGCATTCAATCAAGACAAAATACAGTTTCAATGAAAATAACACTAACATAAAACAAAATGTCATCAGAATACAAATACATAATAATAAATGTTGCACTTAAATGAACGTCAATCACTAATTAACATAGATAAAATGAAACAGAACTGTACACTGGTGTGCAGGCTGATGCATTGTTTGTTTTGTTCACAGCTGCACAATGAGAGTTTTTGAATTGTTCATTTTGTTAAATGACTGTACAATATAACTACAAATACAACTTTATACACCAATCAACTCACTGACACTGCAAGGAAGCATATTGTCATTAAAAAGAAAACACTACTCGATGGGAAGGGGACACAACTTCACTATTGATCTCTTGAAATTTCCATGAGCAGTTTTTATGGTGACTGCTCGCACAAGTCCATCGAGACCTGGGTGAAGTTCCTCAACCACACCTAGTCTCCACTGAAGCGGGAGTAAATTGTCCTCCTTGATAACCACCACTGCTCCAAGTTGTATACAAGGTTGCTGGGAGGCCCACTTTGGCCTGTTTTGTAGTTGGGTTAAGTATTCCTTATGCCATCTGGTCCAAAAGTGTTGCACCATTTGCTGCAACCGTTTCCATGCTGAAAGTTTATTGCTGGGTACAAGTGTCAGATTGGATTCAGGAATGGAATTCAAACTGTTTCCAGTAAGAAAATGACCTGAAGTTAAGGGTTGAGGGTCAGTCGGATCTGAGGATAGGACTGTAAGTGGACGAGAATTTAAACAGGCTTCAATTTGTGTGAGCACAGTACTAAGCTCTTCAAATGTTAATGATGAGTTTCCAACAACTCGATGCAAATGATATTTAACTGACTTGATGCCAGCTTCCCATAATCCTCCAAAATGGGGTGAACGAGGTGGAATGTAATGCCAGTTGATAGCCTTGTTTGCCAGATTGCTTACAACTTCCTCTTGATGCTGCGGTGATGCCATGAATTGGTGAAGATCTTTTAATTCTCTATCGGCTCCAATAAACGTAGTAGCATTGTCACTGTAGATATCTGCGGGCTTTCCTCTTCTGGCTATGAAACGGCGAAGTGCGGCTAAGAAGGCATCTGTAGTAAGACTGCTGACTACTTCCAAATGTACAGCCTTTGTCGTGAAGCAAACAAATAGTGCGATGTATGCCTTAATACGAATATTGCTCCTCTTGTTAATTGGGCGAAGTAGAATAGGACCTCCATAATCAATGCCGCAAACACTGAATGGACGTGCTGGTTGAACTCTATGCTCAGGATAGTCAGCCATGAGTTGATGACTAGTTACGCCCTTCAATTTGTAACATGTTACGCATTTGTGCACTTGCTGTCTGGCTACATTTCTGCCATTCAGAATCCAATAACGTTGACGAAGGGTTGCTAACAACAATTCTGGTCCTGCATGAGCTTGTTGTAAGTGTTCATATTTGACAATTAGAGTCGTCAGCTGATGTTTTGATGGTAACAGTATTGGATGTTTGGATGAAAACGGAATCGATGCATTCTTCAACCTGCCTCCGACCCTTAGAATATTGTTGTGTAAGAAGGGACATAGGTTCCTTGTCTGGCTCTTCTTAGAGACTAGGCCTCCGTTTTTCAGGTCTCCAATCTCTTCTGAGAAGGCTGCATTTTGTGCAATACGAATGCAGACTTCTAATGAATGTTCCAATTCTTCAACATTTAAAGGTCCAATTTTCTAGTCCCTGGCATGCTTAGTGTTATGCAAAAATCTGTAACAATAAGCTATTACTCGTTGCAGTCTTATTAATGATGAGAATTTCTCAATAATAGTTCCAGCTTGTGTCACTACTAATAGTGTGGATGATTGTCGCTGCTCTGCTATGGCGAGCGAATCCTCAACATTGTTGTTCTGCGGCCAATTTAACTCAGAAGCGGACAACCAGGCGGGTCCTGACCACCAAATGGTTGAGTTTTGCAGATCTGCTGGTCTGACGCCTCGAGAAATCAAGTCCGCTGGATTATCTTGTGATGGTACATGATGCCAGTCACTAGTGTTCGTTGATTGTTGAATGTGAGCTGCCCTATTTGCTACAAAGGTCTTCCAACGTGATGCTGGTGATGCTAACCAGGACAGTACGATAGTGGAGTCTGTCCACAAATGTGTTTCATTAATGGCCAAGTTTAAGACTGGCGTGGTTTTGTGTACCAACTGAGCTAATAATGCTGCACCGAGAAGTTCTAGACGAGGAAGAGTGACTCGTTTAACCGGAGCTACGCGCGATTTAGAGCATAGCAGTTTGACTGATACTTCACCCTCCTGATTCACTGACCGAAGGTAGATGCATGCGCCATAAGCTCGCTCGGAAGAGTCTGAGAATCCATGAACTTGAATATTTGCCAAGTCACCCTCAATTAATACGTGGCGTTCTACTTGTATATTGTCAGTGTGTGCTAGCTGCATTTGTAATTTTGCCCAGTCTGATGCTAATGGATCTGGCAGTGGGTCGTCCCAGTGAAGTTGATGTAACCATAAGTCCTGCAAAAATATCTTGTATAGTATCACTAATGGGCTGATCAATCCTAATGGGTCAAATATAGATGCTACAACTGACGTAGTGGTGCGTTTAGTAATGTTACTGTTCCCTGGAATGTGTTCGATTCCGTTTGCCACTAAGAATTTGTCTGACGTAGGATGCCATGATAACCCTAAAGCTTGTATGGTGTCATCATTATCAAACTGGAAAGGTAAGTTCATTTCTCTGTCTTCAGGGAACAGCGGCAAGTATAGCTTGATGATTTGAGCACCATTTCCTGATGGGAAAACCACCTTTATTGAGTAAGGCTATGAGTTCACTTTGCAATTTTAATGCTTTAGCGATGTTGGACGCACCACACAGGGCATCGTCAACATAAAAATCCCTTTGTAAAACCGTTGATGCCAGTGGAAATGAAGTTGCTTCATCTTCTGCCAATTGTTTGAGGCACTGTGTTGCCAAATATGGAGCTGAAGCTGTACCATACGTGACAGTCAATAGTTCGTAAGTCTTGATAGCTGTTTGTGGCGATTCCCTCCAAATAATTCTTTGCAACTGCGTGTCATTTTCATGAACCCGAACTTGTCTGTACATTTTCGTGATGTCTCCCGTAAATGCAATGTTGTGTGTCCTGAATCTCAACACAATGGAATAAAGGTCTTGTTGTATAGTAGGCCCTACTAACAATGTATCATTAAGCGACACTCCAGTAGTAGTTTTGGCTGATGCGTCAAAAACTACTGTGACTGATGTAGTTGTGCTTTGTTTAAATACTGCGTGGTGTGGCAAGTAATAATGTTCAGAATCATTTGTTGCATGTAGGCTTACCTCCCTCATGTGAGATAACTGTTAATACTCGGACATGAAGTTCGCATACTGTTCATGCAATACTGGATTTTTCTTGAATTTTGCTTCCAGTTGTTGAAATCGTTGTGTTGCCATATCACGAGAATTGCCCAAGGGTGATCGAGTTTCCTTACGAGGTAACCTGACAACGAATCTTCCTTCAGGAGTGCGTGTGGTGTTTTCCTTGAAGTGCTGTAAACACTGTTGTTAATCCTGAGTTTTAGGTTTAGTGTGCAATTCTTCTATTTCCCAAAATTTACGAAGTTGCGTGTCGAGTTGATCTTCCTTTTTGACAAAGAGAGAAGTGACTGTGTTGCATGCAGGATGGCTGTTTGACTGAGGGCATTTACCAGAAATTATTCAACCCAGATGAGTGTCCTGCAATACCGGGTAATCACCTGCACGTTTTTCCCATCTGTCTTTAAAATGTTAAATAACATCTCTGCACCATTGATTAAATCTACCTTGCCTGGACTGTAGAATTTGGGATCTGCTAGTGTGATGTCATTAGGTAGGTTCCACGATTTGTAATCTAACTCCATGGAAGGCATTTCTCCTGTGATGGCAGGAACCACTAAACAATTTATGTTAGTGTTAAAATCTGATGCTGTGGACTGGAGGTGAATATCCACACTGTGTTTCAGAGCTGATGAAGGATTGTTAATGGTTACAATAGAAGTGGTGTCTTCTTTACATTTGAAATTTAGTCTGTTGACAGTGTCTTTAATGATGAGATGAGTTTGACTGCCGCTGTCCAAGAGTTCTCGAACTTTACGAAACTTACCTCTATGATCCTTGATTTTGACAATAACTGTGGATAACAACACATATGGTTTGTTTCGAGTACATGAATGTTTTATTCTTGGTGGTTGTGTGAACGCTGGCAAATACCACCTTGTTGTTAGAATTAGTTTCGTTAGTTGTACTAGACTTGTGATTTTCAAGATGTAGTAATGTGTTGTTGCATTTGCGACAGTGAGTGGATGTAATCTCTGACGTTTTATGTGATGCTCTAAGACAATTTAAACAGAGTTTGTTGTCACGAGCATATTGAATGCGATTTGACACTGTTAACTTCAGAAATGCTTCACATGCAAAAAGTCCTGGTGTATGACCTTGTTTACAATAAGAGCACTGATTGTTAATGCATGCAACATGTGTATAGGACGACGGTTTTTTCTTGTGTGAGCTTTCTTTACTACCGCGCACCTTGCCTTGGCTGACAGATGTTTGCATGCTTTCAAGGACTTGGCAGCGATGTTCAATGTAAGATGTTAATTGTTTGAGGGAGGAATTTTTGTTGGCGTTTGCTTCTAGTTCCCAGCCCCTCCTGGTTTCATAATCAAGATGATCAACAATATGTTGGGACAATATTACTTCTTCGAGAGGAGTATCTAATTTCAATGCTTTAAGTGCTTGTAAGTTGCTTGAGAATGTGCCGATGAACTGCCTGAGGTCTTCAGCGGTTTCATTCTCCACTGTTGCAATGTTTAAGATTTCTCTAACATGCTTTGCTGCTATTAGTCTCTTGTTTTGAAACCGATCACATAATAGGTTCCAAGCTACCGTATAGTTTGTTTCAGTAGTTGGAAGGTTCTGAATTAATGCTTTAGCTGAACCCTGAACTGCTCCTAATAAGTAGTGAAATTTCTGAATGGTTGCTAGACTGGAATTTTCATGCACCAATAGTTTGAAATTATCTTCAAACGACATCCAATCTTCATAGTTACCACTAAGCATGGGTAGTTTAATCGCGGGTAATTTGATGTTGATATTTTCATGCGACGAGTTGGAAGTGTTACTTCTGGTACTACCGGCATTTTCGTGTTGGTCTGGCGACAATAATACCTGCATTTTTGCCTTCAAACTGTACACAATGTCATCTACTTCATCTCTATCTACCCCATGATCTCGTTTACTATCCTCCACCTCAAGTTGCGATTTAACTAAATCGTATTTGCTTTCTAAATCAATAAGTGCATCATATCTAACCCTAATGTCCGCTAGGTTTTGAGTAGTGTCGTACTTTTCGACGAAAGTTTTGATTTTTGTGATTCTACCTTTCAGATAACCCCGTTGCTTTATCAGCTTTGCGATTTCGTTCTCGTCCATCGTAAAGCACTGGCTCACACAAATGTAAATAATGCAAGGAAAAGGTAATTAAAGGGAATCTGACCTTGTAAACTGAAGAGTCCCACGTTGCATTGTATGTTTCCAATCCTGCGGATATTTCACACGCGTTTCACTTTTACCGTGTAATATCGGGCCCGGAAATGGACCAAAATGTTGGGTGACGAATTGAATGCTGTAGCACACATGTTGTATTACTAAACAGCGATGATTACTCTGGTAGTGGACTGTAGTTTGGTTAAGCACGTGATAAGACCATAGGGCCGAGTCATGCATCAATATTACACGTAAATAAAACTTTTATTACAAGTAAACATGATTAACAAACTGCATAGAAATTATTTACACATTAACAATAAACTGAAATGACTGGATGGCTATTGATTAAGTTAGAGGCCATGTGGCCGCGAATGCATCTCTAGCCGACATGTTGTCTTGTTCGAGACTGTCTCTTTTTCTTGCCGGAAACCAGATGCATTCTGGACACTCAATAGAGACGTGGACAAGAGCGCGCTCTGTATACATTTTCTAAGAGGACGGAACACTGCTTTCTGTCAAACCAGTTATTAATTTCGCTAACATGTCTAATATAATCAGAAAGAATGCTTTCCCAAAGCTTACATTTAATGCATATCAAACTGACTGGCCTGTAATTTTCAGCTCTATGTCTATCACTCTTTCCTTTATACACAGGGGCTACTATAGCAACTCTCCATTCATTTGGCATAGCTCCTACTACTGAACAATAATCAAATAAGTATTTCAGATATTGTTCTATATCCCAACCCATTGCCTTTAGTATATACCCAGAAATCTTATCAATTCCAGCTGCTTTTCTAGTTTACAACTTTTGTATCTTACTGTAAATGTCATTGTTATCATAGGTAAATTTTAATACTTCTTTAGTATTACTCACACCCCCTATCTGGACATTATCCTTGTAACCAACAATCTTTACATACTGCTGGCTGAATACTTCTGCCTTTTGAAGATCCTCGCATACACACTCCCCTTGTTCATTAATGATTCCTGGAATGTCCTTCTTTGAACCTGTTTCTCCATTAAAGTACCTATATATACCCTTCCATTTTTCAATAAAATTTGTATGACCACCAATTATGCTTGCTATCATGTTATCCTTAGCTGACTTCTTTACTAGAATCAATTTCCTAGTAAGTTCCTTCAATTTCTTCTTACTTCCATAACCATTTCTAACTCTATTTCGTTCCAACCTGCACCTCCTTAGTCTCTTTACTTCTCTGTTATAATATACTGGATCTTTACCATTCCTTAAAGGTACAAACGTATTTTCACATTACTTAAGAATTGCTTAAAACACATCCCAGAGTCTTATTACATTTTATTTACCATTTTCCAGCGATCATAGTTACTTTTTAAAAACTCCTGCATGCATGTTTTATCAGCCATATGGTACTGCCTAATAGTCCTAATTTCAATACCTTCCTTTCTTTCACATTTGTGTTTAACCACGACAAACACAACTTCGTGATCACTAATACCATCTATTACTTTGGTTTCTCTGTAGAGCTCATCTAGTTTTATGAGCACCACATCCAAAATATTCTTCCCTCTAGTTGGTTCCATCACTTTCTGTATCATGTGCCCTTCCCCTATTAATTTATTTTCCATTTGTTGATCATGCTTCCTGTCGTTCGCATTACCTTCCCAATTGACATTTGGTAAATTAAGATCACCTGCTACTATCACATTCCTTTCCATATCATTTCCAACATTTCTGATTATCTTATCAAATAATTCTGAATCAGCGTCAGCGCTACCTTTTCCCGGTCTGTACACTCCAAAGACATCAAGTTGCCTATTATCTTTAGAGAAGAGCCTTACACCCAGAATTTCATGTTTTCTCATCCTTAACTTTTTCGTAGCTTACAAATTCTTCTTTCACCAGAATGAATACTCCCCCTCCTACCATTCCTATCCTATCTCTACAATACACACTCCAGTTCCGTGAGAATATTTCTGCATCCATTATATCATTTCTCAGCCATGATTCAACTCCTATTACAATATCTGGTAAGTATATACGTGTTAAATTACTTAATTCGATTCCTTTGTTTACAGTGCTTGTACAATTGAGCACTAGCATTTTTATGTCATCCCTGTTTGGTTTCCAGTTCCCTGTTCCCTTAATACCGCTCACTAGGCCACCCCGTTTCCCTGTATATACCTGCCTATAACCCTTCAAAACAAGTTTCCTAACTTATTATGTACCACTGCGGTTTAAGCGAAGGCCATCTGAGCGCAGATCCCTGTCTCCTACCCACCCATTAGGATCTAGAAATCTTACTCCCAGTTTCCCACATACCCACTCCTTAGTCTCATTTAAATCCCCAATCACCTTCCAGTCAGTATCCCTCCTACACGGTGTTCCACTGGTAACAATCTCCGCTTCCTTAAACTTCATCCGTGCCGCATTTACCAGATCCCACACATCCCCAACTATGTTGGTACTTATACCTGCTTGCCTTACGTTTTTGTACCAACGTGAAACACTACCACCTTCTCCTTTCCCTCTTCCTTCTCTTCTACTTTCCTCAACGTCTGCCTCAACCTGATTTCTGGATAACACTCTACCCTGGTTCCCTTTCCTCCACACACTTTCCCCACGTGTCTAACGATGGTATCCCCCATGGCCAGAGCCTCAACCCTACCCAGCTCATTTGAACCCCTCCCCTCCTGGTCAGTCCTATCATTCCTGATAGCTGCAGAAGCTACTTCCTCCTCCTTTTTCTCCCTCCCATGACCCTGTTCCACCTATCTTCCTTTCCACTACACTACATTTCCCTTTCCTACCTTTTCCCTTCCTCGTACTTCGACATATATCAGCAACAGTTCCCTGTTCCTCATCTTCCCTCGGTTGTTCTACCTGCAGTGACTCGTACCGATTTTTCACAGACACCTGTCCTGAATTCTGATCCTTAACAGAGCCCTTAGCCTGCAATAGGCGGCTCTGATTGCACATGTAAGCTATAAAATTAGGAATGACCAAATTGTGACATAATAGAATGCTTCACTTGTATGATAACAATGGTGTGCAATCGTTTAAAGTTAGGGAATTACCCGCCATCTGCTTGTTATCTTTAAGCTTCTCCAAGATTTCGTCAGGATTAATGGTTTCCATTTTGCATATGGCCTCTGTCAAAGAAAGCAATTAAGACATGTAATACATGGTAGTGAGTATGAACTTCTTTGTATAATCTTATAGTACTACTAGCACCTGCCCGCGGCTTTGCCAGCGTTTATTAATTGAACCGTTAAATGTTTCTAAACTATTTATTTAAAAGCAAATTAAAGCATTATATTTATTAACTCACATCGTTTTGCATGAAATACATTTTTTTATTATACTGTTACCTTCAGTGCTTAAGATATCGGGTTGATGGATGTTACAAGTAATATTGAAACCATGTAAAAGACCATGTTATATAATACAAAATATATTGTTTCCTTATAGAACTCCGGAATAATCTATATTAATGTCCTTCTTTTTGGAGGTAAGATGTATACTGTATTGTGTTTGCCTTTCGAACTCTTGAACAATCTACGTACAGGTGACAATGGCAAAAGCACCGTTTTCGAAAATGGAGTCCTACAACGTTAAGCGATTGTCCTATGTCAAAATTTCAGATCTCTGTGTGCCGTAGATTTGACTGGGCTTCGCACACCTACACACAAACACTTCCGAATATCACGGGCTGATGGCACCTCGTGTCGTGGACCGAAAATGCCTTCCTACTCAATGGACTTACAGTCCGTGGGATACTACTTCGCCCGTGGCATGCTCAGTAATGATGGTGGCTTCAGGAATGTTCGTCATCAGTTTCAGAGCCGTGTTCATTGCAGAGCATTAACAGCGTCGTATGCCCTCACACCAAAAACGGTTTGCTACGCCCTGGATGTAAAATGGCTCCTTGAAGATTGTGTTCTCTACCTATCTTATGTACGTTGCCTAGCGACAGCGACTCTATACATTTAATCTTGGTGACAGCACGTTGGATTGTCACATCCCAGTGCACGTTTTCCGATGTTTTTTCGTTCATAACTCACCAACGAAAGCGAAAATGAAAATTCCGGCTTCGAGGTGCATTCGGACCCCTTTCCATCTACCTATGTTCAAAATTTCAGATATAAGAGTGCTGTAGATTTTGCTGGGCATCGCGCACAGGCAGACAGACAATCACTTCCTTTTATAATATTATAGATAGATATTTAAGGCGGCTGTGATTGCACATGAAAGCTATGTAATCAGGTATGACCAAATTGTGACATAATAGAATGCTACACTTGTATGATAGCAATGTACAAGTACAATATGTGTTGTTACATTCATGAGAGTAGTAGGGCAATGTATGTTCTAAAACAATGGCTGCTGCGTCAGCATTTTCACATGAGGTCATTGGCCCCTGGTAGTGGGTCTACGGGGGTATGAGGTTATTGACCCCTAGTATAATAGTGGGGCAGTGCTGTTTCGCGGATTTTGCATAAGAGTCGGGTTCCTGGAGGGGCCTAACCTCACTTTTACGGCCATTTGCCCTTCCTGACGAGGATTTTGCATAAGAGAGCAAGACTAACCTAATACTCGCCACCTTGGAGGGGCCTAACTTCACTTATACGGGTAGATGCCCTTCTCAGCGCCAACAGTCGCCATCATGTAGGGGCCTAACCTCACTTCTACAGCTAGATGCCCTTCCCGAAGCCATCTTGAGTAGTAGGGCAATGTGGATTCTCACGACGCCATATTGAGTAGTAGGGCAATGTGGATTCGCGTAAGAGAGCAAGCCTAACCTCACTTACGGTTAGATACCCTTTCCAACGCCATTTTGAGTAATAGGGTAACGGGGATTCTCGCGACGCTATCCTGACTAGTAGGGCATAAGGGGATTCGCATAAGAGAGCATGCATAACCTCATTGAGGGACCTAACGACACAGGGGCAAGTTGTACGGTCAGATGTCCATCCCATCGCCATTTTGGAGGGGCCTAACTCCCCAGGGTGGAGTTTTATGGTCAGAGGACCTTCCCGTCGCCATTCTGATTCTCCCACCAGAGGTGGCACGTATGGTCTAACATAGTTTTACGTCGAGATGCCCTTCCCGATGTCATCTTGGAGGGACCTAACTACACATAACGTAGTTTTACGGTCAGATACTATTCCCGTCGCCATTTTAGCGGGGCCTAACTACACAGTCACCATCTTGCGCCCCCTTTTACGGCTAGATGCCCTTCCCGTCTTCATTTTGGAGGGCCTAAATACACCGTTGCATCTTGGCTCAGTTTTACGTAGAGATTCCCTTCTCGTCGCAATCATGGAGGGGCATAACTACACAGCGCCCAGTTTTACGTACAGATGCTCTTCCCGTCGCCATTTTAGAAGGGCATAACTACACAGTCGCCGTCACTGGCCCAGCCTTACGGACAGAAGCCCTTTCCTCCATACAGATGCCATTTTGGAGGGCCTAGTTACACATTCGCCATCTTGGGGGCCCGGATTTAGGTCAGATGTCGTTCCCTTCTCCTCATCTTGAACACGACTACGTGCTCTTTGAGGCGGGAACAAGCCTATTGTCACAGACGTCATCTAGGAGGGGGTGTAACCTCACGCCACGTGCTTTTTACTTTCTAACAAGACCATTTGGTCTCGTTTTACCAATATAAGTACGTGTTAGACGTAGATATTGAATAAAAGAGCAAGCCTAATCTCACAGTCGCTATCAATTAAAAAATGACAGTCCCCGAGCCAGAAGAAATAATCACATAGGAATAAAATCTCTCCTTACTATATAAACAGGAATCAAACCCGAGATTTTCTAAACCGAAGGCTTAAACGTTGTGCAGTTAGCTAATATGATGATCAATAATGTACACATACTTTTACGGTTTTCGAACAAACGAAATCATGATTTTTGTTATAAATTATCAATACAATTGAAGGGATATCTAACGTCGATCCCGGTCTAGATTGCAAGGAATAACCGGTGAGAGGATCTGTTATGCTGACTACACGTCACCACGTAATCTGTCGACGTGGTTATGCATCTTTAGATTTGTTCGTTATCAAGGTTACGCTCTAGTGAACTCAAAACTTTACAGATAGTATGAGTGTAAATATTTTTGATAGGTGTGAGGAGGCAAGAGGAATGCAATGAGTAGAACATTTTGAATTTAATTAAATATCTATTGTGTAATTATTTACAAAAACTACTACCGGATACACAACAGTCTTGGTTATGCTGCCGACAAGTTTGCTGTACTACTGCCGAGAGGTAGCTTGCTCCCTGCAACATTGAAATTAAACAGAACATTTGTTGTTTATGTAATTATTTCTTAATATATTATATTATGTATGTTATGCTTTACAGAGAAGTTAATGCAGTTCTGTTTTGTTCCTTTCTGAATCATTATCAGGTGCTGTAATGAAGGGAAAAGTTCATCCATACACTGTGTACAGTTTTCAATCTTCGGATTAGGTCCATCCCAATCATCCGAACCTTTTTTTGCCACGATGCTTGTAATGTCGACAGGGTCTGCATTAATCTATTTCGATTGACATCTTACTGTGGAGAGAAAGGATGTCCCAAAAAGCATCTACGAAAGAAGTAGCGTACGTAGATACAAATCCTGGTATTAAACATTAATTCAGATATTTTGGTATGTGATATAAGATTCTATGTTTAAAGAACATCTTAGTAGCCCCACTTACTTGTGCGAGATAAGGAAGATGTTGCGTATTAGTTACGTTGGTAGGCGAACAGGATACACATTCACAGCTTTGTTATCAAGACGATTGTCTGTAACAGTATAGTCTTTTTCTTCTTTCTGTTCTATAGTGTACGATGTAGAAGAACACACTAATGTTTATGATAAAGGGCTATCCATATTTATAGTCTTCTAAAAATATTCGTTAGTGGATGGTAAGTGACATCACTCATATGAATAACAAGACAATAGGCTGTTGTGATAGCAGGAATGTTTTCAGATGTTTCAAATTCTGAACGAATATCGACATGTGATTCTTTTACAGATTCTTCATGATAAGAGCAGTCTATAACTATAATCAGTGCTTTATTTTTAAATCCTTCCGGTGAAAATAGCGGAGATCTTCTTTCTGATAACACGATGGTTTTAATTTATAAAACGTCATAGAGCAAAACATCAGAGCCAAGAAATACAACAGATACTCGGCCATGAGCGAACACATGACCGACTCCAATCACATGTTTACAAACATAGATAGTGACTTTAAAATACTGAAAACCGTAAATAAAGGCCATTTATTAAACATATATGAAGAAATCTACATGTATCTAGACCAGAGAAACAATCCAATAAATAATATCAATGAACTTTCTGAGAAGTATAACATTTTATATGAAGAACTATTAAAAGCGAAAGGTAGGAAGAAACGTCAGACTCTAACACGTCACACGGTCGGTGACACTCAGGTTGTTCACCTTAGGACACACTGCACACTCCCCGCTCAGTGTAGCAACTACCAGTACTTGTTTTAAAGCAGATGCACACTTACCTTGTTAGAAGTGAGTCCTTCTCCGCACATCGGAGCCAATGATAAGGAGTAAGTAATACGATTTTATTACATTGCGTTATATTTATTTCATCTTCCATTTCACGTTACTTGCACTTTTATATTTTTTAAATTTCAGACAAAATTATATCCATTACCATACAGAACTTTACCATCACGGCCCCGAACTGACTTTAAATTCTGAAACATTTAAATTTATTATACTATCTAAGGAAGGCTTACTAAGTTTCAACAAATCTTTCACCAAGAGATACAAATCAAGCGTGCTATTTATAACAAATGATAGTTTAAGATTTTATAAGCAAAACTGGTATTTCCAAGAATATTCATCAAGAGAAATGTGGACAATTTAACTGTTTTATCTGTCTTTTGACTTACAATTTATTAATGTTAATTTATTAATAGCTGATGATGTCCCTTAGGGGACGAAACATGTACTAGATATAATAAATGATATATTGTATTGAATAGGCGGACCGCTTAGTTATAATATTTAAGTTTATCTTGAATATTCGTTAATTAATTAAATTTATTTTTCTCAAAATTAATGTCTATGTTTTCGTATGTAAACGTAATTCCGTTGAGATATAGCCTAATATTTCTTAATTTACAGTGATCAAACTGTGAGCTATCTTTTTGATGGTTGAATTTACGATGGGTTTGAAATCCAAATATAATATACAATGTCTTTTCAGTATAACGCGACGTTTTAACAGCCCAGCTATGCTTGTTTGTAGGTGGTAACACTGGATATTCATGCAGCTCCCAACTTCGAAAACGTATAGGTAATTGTGTATCATTTTCTACAAACTTGACCAATCGAAGTTTTCTCGATCACATAATGTTACATGTGAAATCCTCCCTAATTGGCGAGTAAGAGAAATGTAACCACTTTGATCACGGATAAGAATTAGCTCTTGTTTTGCGTTGATTAAAATACGTCGAAAGTCTTCTGCGAAGCAAAGAATATGTTTCAGTGATAACATACCTGTAAAAGTTCCTTCCTCATTAATCATCCAGTTGTTAGTAGCTTTTGGACACCATCCTGCCATCCGTAAAAGATTACTTTCTTCAACACTAAAAGAAGGATAGAGATTCATTACACTTTTAATACAAGCATTCTTTGATCTATCTGTTTCCATATTATTTCCTTCACATGGCGCTTCAAAAAAACGAAAAGTTATAGCATGGTTGTTTAGTTGAGATATGCTTGGTCCACTTCCTTCTGACTTATCTAGTCGTCCTTCAGTATAGAGGTAGCTTCCGTGTGATAGAATGTATACATCTTGCTGATTAATGATAAAGTGAATTTCATCATTGTTGTTCAGTCAAAACGTAAGAGGTTGATATGAATGAAGCTCACTTCGTACTACACATTCATGAGTTTCTACTGTGTTCGTAACGTGTAGCATTTCTTCCATTTTATTGTAGTAGCGTATAACCTAATTGTGGGCATCTGTTAACTCGTTGATTCTTCGCATACGTGCAGTATGTCTACGGAATATACACCGTGCTTTATAGATTTTTCATACTGGTTTAAGATGAAGTTTGTAAGGTACGTACGTGTGCCGAATTAAATTAATAAGCTGATTATGTTTATTTACAAGCCTAAGAATGATGTTACTAATGTGGTTCATGCGTTCATGAACGTACGATTCGTTGGTAACTTTCGCCATTTTCGGCACCTCTCCTATTTGTCTGAATTTATGTTATATGTTGTTCTTACCTTAACTGTTTCGGTCTGGTTATTTTTTATTAATTTATTATAAGTTACCTTCGACGTGCAATCATGTCACAGGTCATGCAAACACTGCTTGCACATTTTTCTTTCTTTTCTTCGCTACGCGCTGATTGTATTTGTGCAGCCTTTACAATATCTTTCCATCCAACAGTTTCAGTTTTCTTCTTCATAAAGTTAGGGTTTTGTTGTTTCACCTTTCTGTACACGACTTGACTCGTCAAGAGCGAATTATGAACTGACAGTGACCTGTTGTTTCGTTTTATATATATACTAGCTGTAGTACCCGGCGTTTGAATGTTTACCATTAAGATTTTGTTACGTGTGAAATAGAATTCCTTTTTGAAACATTGATTGATATTTTATGATCTATGATGTAGTTTTTGAGTTATTGAAATACGTTTGATTTCAATTTTTAGATTATTTAATTTCCGAGTAAAACTTTATCGTTATGGAAGCTCGAATTGTCTGGAAAGTAATTGACCCTGTCAAAAATATAATAAGTGATAACTATATGTATTTACCCGTCGCACTGTAGATAAGATGTACACGATTTCAACTGTCATTGGAACTGCCACCAGTCATCCTTGCGACCCCAAAAGCAGTGGGTTCAACACTAATCTCGGTTATTTTAGACTTTTTACTTTTAAGCCCGTCTCAGCATCCAGTCTGAATGGAGGCTGAACGTGGACTTTAACGGTACCGTATACAGAGCGTAGCAATTCATCTCAGTGACACATAAACAATGGATTCGATATTAATATAGGTTCTTCTACTACTTTTCCAACAGCTGTGGGTTTGAGGGATCGATCTGCGTCGTACGTGTGGCTTTGTCCCTGTTTTACGACTGGATGCCTTTCCTGACACCTATCTTATATGGAGGAACATAATCATTAATAACAATTGCATGTTCCTCTCGTGGTTGGTAGTATAGTATGTTGTCTGAATATGAAGAAGTGTTGGTACAAACATTAACACCCAGTCCCCGAGCCAGAAAAGTTAATCAGAAGTGACTAATATCCCCTACCCAACCGGAGATCAAACCCAGGACCCACTGAACCGAAGGCCGATAAGCTGACTATTCATCCAAGGAGTCGGATGACTTCGCTGGGCTTAGTATGTTCCATCTCCTGATGGTCATATGTGTACCCAGTTTCGCTTTCGTTTTCCCACTGTTTTCTTTGTTGTTGTTGTTGTAAATGTTGGTGTATTATAAGTATATTTTGGTGTGTTGATGAGGTGCTCATGCACGGATTTTATTGAGAATATAGTTAGATATTTTATAACCAGTGGAGTTATTGATGTACCTAGGTGCATTTCCTACCTATTTAGTCGTGTTCAGAAGGTTAGGTAAGGCCTGTAGGAGATGTACCAGTACGCAGCATTATGTACACGCCCTGGTATATCAAGAATTATCATGCTCTATCTAAATTCGAGGGATCCATTCTGGTGAACTCTGGCGCCCATACTATGGGTATTTCGGTTAATTAAGCTTATTAATTTAATTTATTTCAAGTATTTTATTACGTTTTTAAGTAATTTATTTTAATTTATGGTATATTTTATATCTGATTATTATTTATTAATATTCACAGTAAAGTTACAATTGGCGCCCAACGTGGCGCTGAATGATTGGTACATCTGTTAGGCTTATAAGCCTCGTTGCACTTGTCAGGTGTGGTTGGAATTCTACAAATTATGTGCAGTGAAGTGTTTTATATGTTCGTGATATGTATGTTGGAGTATGAAGAAATGTTGTTGTGAGTCGAGTAGTATAAAATTAAGAAATAGAGAGGTTGTTATAGTTGCTAGTACTGTGGATCAGGAAAAGAGAAATCATAAGAATTCCACCACATCGAGTTTATCTATTTTAAGTGAGAATAGCGAAATGGCTAACAGCAGTGAAGATCAATCGGCAAAGATAGGTGAGGAACCGAGTAACCCTTCTCAAATTCAGAATGTAGAGGTTGTTAAGGAAACAGGTCAAGGGGAGGGTTTAACTTTTAGTATGATTAAGTCTCTATTTAATGAATTGTCCAGTAAGAGTGATGAATTATCCAGTAAAATTGATAGTCAGAGTAAAGAGTTGAAGGGTGAATTAAATGTTGTTAACGGTAAGATCAATAATCAGAGTGTTGAATAGTCCAGTATGATTGATAGTCAGAGTAAAGAGTTGAAGAGTGAATTGAGTTTTTTAAGTAATGAAATATGCAGTATTAGTGAATTAAATTCATTTTGTACGGAATTATCCAATAAGGTCGACGAGCGGGGTAAAGTGTTAAGGGTAGCATTTGATAAAGTAGAGTGTGAAATAGATTATCAGAGAGATTTTCAGAATAGGGGGCGGGATGATTTCAGCAAGAAAGATGTGTCGCATGACTTACTTTGTGCTAGTGTTGATGGCAATAGCGGTGTTGCGATCGATAATCTTACAGAAGTTTCTTAAATTGAAAGTGAATTTTTTTTGTGAAGTTGATAAAGGTTGTTTAGTAAGTGAAGAGTGTTTACGGAGTATACATCATGAGGATGTTTTTGTTGATTTAAGTGTACGTGAGGAGATGAAGGTTAGGTCGATTATGTGTGAAAATGGTGACTTTGACTTTGAGATTAATGAAACTTCTGGTAATTGAGTTTTGAGTAGCAGTGTTGTTGGCATGAAAGTGGTGCGAGTAGAAGCTGGTATGGAAGGTGATGAAGATGGTTTAATTGTTGAGGCAGTTAGTAGTAATGATGGTGATCTCGAAGTGAATTAGGGTGATGATTTTAGTAGTAGGGTGAGCGTGAGTGATGGTACGTTTGGTAAGTGTGGTGTGAATGAGCTTGATGTAATTGAACTACGTATGTCTGATAAGTGTGAGTTAACTATGACCGTTGTTCGTTAAGGGTTGTTTGAAGCGAATTATGCGTCGAAGTTTTGTGCTTAAGGTGATTCATCGGAAGGGTGGTAAATTATATGGTGATTCAGGGTTTGAAGATTTTGTGAGACATTTTTGTGTCAAAGATCATGTGAGTGTGGCGGGAATGTTTAAGGAAAGTGAGAATGGAAGGATGTGTGAGATGAAAGAAAGTCTTTTCAAGCGAGTGTGTAATGTTTTATTTCATTCTGAGAGTTGTGTGAATGATTTGAATGACTTGCTGAATGATATAGATGTGGAATGTGTGAAAAAGTATGCGCTCTGTTTGTCTGCATTAATTATGGTTTTGTGGAAGAGAAAACGTAGTGAGATTTCCGCGCATTTCAGAAATAGGGATTTCTTTGTTATGAATGTTCCAAATGAAAGGCTGTATGATTCCTGTGTGACTGGATGGGATGAATGTTTGTGTGTGAGATAGTGTGGATTCGAGATGTATGTAGATTTTATTACGGTACGTATTCCTCGTCTATCGATGCTGATTTTAAGTTTATATATAGTTTTTTCATTTATATCAGGGTCCATATACTGTGGACAGTAGAATAGGCAAGTGTGCTTATAGGCTCCTAACTTCTGACGATAAGGTCCTTGGGACATTTAATATCTATAGTCTACGCAGATATAAAAGATAGGATCTGCACCTTTGATGTAAATATCAATTATCAGTTATTGTCCATTAGTAAAAAGGGATTGTATTGAATGATGTATGAAACAATCGGAGTTGTTTGTATTTAGCCAAATTATTATTATTATTGTTTGGACAAATTGTATTTCGCGTGTGCGAATACAATGCAGTAGACGCAATGTATATATCATTATTACAGTAATTTAAGGGTTCAGTTATATCATTTATGAAGTTCTGTTTTATGGTGAATCATAATATGTGATATCATCGATTCACCAAGGGGGCGTTATGTGATAGTACATATATCACACCCTCGCACTATATGTAGAAGTGAGAAATGTTACTGTCAGTATTGGATTATTATTATTATTATTATTATTATTATTATTATTATTATTATTATTATTATTATTATTATTTCATTTGCATGTTTTTCATTTATGTTTGTAAGCTGGGAGAACTCCATATATGTAGTATGAGTAATTTGTTTTTAACAACGAGTGGGAAAACATTGCTGTAATAACGATGGTATTTTTATGACTCATGCGGGCATCCCAGTGTTTGATGAGATGTGCTTGTTGTTGTACTAGGAAAGTTCTATGACTCATGTTAAACACCCCAGATTTAGTTTATGTCTTGGGACCAAAAAGGAGTGCACGGCGTTGCCTTGACAAGAGGATCTACCATGATTGGCTGGCAAGGACCAATCCAGACGTATCATGTGAGAGGAAGGGGGAAGCGGATGTCTATAAAAGTTGATCATACGGCGGGAAACCACACACACTGTACGGGGAGGAAGCAATGCTGGCGCATGATACTGGATTGACACGGTTGCAATATACTGGACTGGACTTCAAACGTTCGTGGAACGTAGTCTTGTTATGTTCGTGGAAAGTGGCTGATCGACAAAGTGTGGAGTGCTTACGCATTATGTATTGTAGCACTTGTGGCAGTCTGGCATTATATGTAGGCGAAAGCTATCTCAGACTTTCCATAATTTATGTTCAGGATCGACAAGCGTGTGTTGCTCAAATGTATATATCTTTACAACAAGTGTTAAAGTCTGTGAACACAGTATGCAGGCCGGCTAGTACTGCAAGCCATACATGTGATAAGCATGGAAGCCACATTTTGGTCATGCTAGCCCGGGAGGGCAATATAGCAAGTGGATATGCAACTCTCCCCTAGTACCGGTACTTCGGCACTGCGTTGTGCTTATCATATGTTGTTATGAACTCTGTAGACGCTGTTTTACCTCTACATCAGTTTCTACTTGTTTTAGTCCTCGATCTATTTCAGTTATCTTGTATTCTGCTAATCTGTAATTTAGCTTTTTCTCCTATAAGCTAAAGTGTTCGGCTGGTCTTTTTAGAACTTTTTACGAACTTCCGGAATTGATGCAAATATGTTAGTAACACCCGCTATTTCAATAATATCTTTATCTTTATCATTACCTTCTACTACTATTATTGCAGGAAATCATGGCCGTAACGCTGCTATGGTTCCGGAAGTATCCTCATCACGTTCTTCCAGCTCGCCTTTCAGGTCGGCAAATTTTAAATCGTTCAAAGTAACTTTCATCAAAGCCATCATTCGTTGTATTGTCTTCCTTATATCGTACTATTTTCTAACGGTCTCGAATTGTACAAATACTACCCTAATTCTGACGCCAGTTGTTATATTCTTGGATACCGTGAATGTACGTCAATTTCCTTTCCGTGGGAATATCGTGTAAATCTCATTACAACTCTACGAAAAAACTATACACCGGGCGAGTTGGCCTTGCGGTTAGCGGCCCGCGGCTGTGAGCTTGCTTCCTTGAGGTAGTGGGTTCCAGCACCACTGCCGGCAGCCTTGAAGATTGTTTTCCGTTGTTTCCCATTTTCACACCAGGGTAATGCTTGGGCTCTACATAATTTAAGGCCACGGACGACTCCTTCTCACTCCCAGGCCTTTCCTGTCGCATCGTCGCCATAATACCTGTCTCTGTCAGTGCGGCATAAGGAAATCTCTACACACACATTCACGCTACCCACTAAACATTTTAATCAAAATAACATACAATTCCCAAATCTTCATACATCCACAACTACATAGATTTCCTTGCTCTGGCATACAGCATGACATTGAAACCAAACGACAAATGATTATTCTCATTTCTGCCGCACGCTCTGTCTCTTCGTACTTTTTGCGTAGTGATAGTCGACTTTTCTCGCGTTCGAGCTGAGAGTGTTTTAGTATGTTTGTGTCACAGTAAATAATATTTATAAACTCTTCGCCATGGCTTACTGTTGGTAAATAATGTTCTCAATTTTTTTAACAAGTTGCTTTACGTCGCACCCACACAGATAGGTCTTATGGCGACGTTGGGACAGCGAAGGGCTGGGAGTGGGAAGAAAACGGCCGTGGCCTTAATGAAGGTACTACCCCCGCAAATGCCTGGTGTGAAAATGGGAAACCACGGAAAAAGTCTTCAGGGCTGCCGACAGAGGGTCTCGAACTCACTATCTCCCGACTACTGGATAGTGGCAGCACCTCAGCGACTGCAGCTATCGAGCTCAGTTTCAACTGTATGAGTACGTACAACACTGTGGTTCTCTCAAACGGCAAGGGCTTTAAAATAAATTATTACACACCTGCCACAAACCACAGTGTGGTTGAACAACATCAAAACTCCAAAGCATATGCCGTCCCTTATGTAGGAGAGTGGTCTTTTACGAATTTCAATTGCTTTTATTTTCGGCTAGACCAATTTTTCGTCGTTCAAACTTTAAATGAGGAAGTCTATGAGCTCGTACATTACTAACTTGTCGATCGAAAGGACGCAGCTACTTCTTCTAACAAGCTACTGCTTTTGAAATTCATGACTACACTCTGAATTTGTCTTGAGATGATGCTCACCCTCAGGAATGTGGTGGTCGAATAAAGAGCACTCTGCGTGGGATAGCAGTGAGTGAAATTCTCAGTAGCCATTCCTCTGTTTGAGACATATACTGGTATACATTGTTGAACTATTGGTGACATGGTTTCAATTTGTAATTGCAGATCGAGCCAGGAGGTGAGCTACACAGATCATGCACCTTCGGTTGGCGGACAACATCTCACGAGACACAAGGAGGATCGTCACTTCAAATGCCATCACTGCGGTAAACTGTTCCGATGCAAAAGCAGCCTGTCAAAGCACATCAGGTACCACATGAAACAGGGGCTCCATGCCTGTGGAACTTCCGAGAAATACTTTACAAATCCTAACAACCAGACCGTGCAAATGGGGTTGCACACGGATGCCAGGAGCGTCGAGTGCTCAGTATGGCAGAAAATGTATAAGGGCTCCTCGCCATTAACCATCCACTTGCGGAGGCATATGAACAAAAAGCCGTATTGCTGCAAAATCTGTGGCAAAGGCTGTAGAGATAAGAGTGATCTAATCAAGCACCTGCGGACACATAATGGAGAGAAACCATTTGAATGCAAAATATGTGGGAGAGGCTGTAACATCAAAAACAATCTAATCAGGCATATGCGGACGCATACAGGAGAGAAACAATACGAATGCGAAATATGTGGGAGAGGCTGTAACGATAAAAGCAATCTAATCAGGCATTTGCGGATTCATACAGACGAGCAACAGTATTTCTGCAATGTTTGTAGCAAGTCGTTTAAACGGGAAACACATAAAACGGAACATCTGCGGACACATACAGGCGAGAACCCATACCCTGGCAATATGTGTTGTGGCAAAATCTTTAAACGGAACGGTCATCTAACGGATCACATTCGGATACATAGAGACGAGAAGCCGTTTTCCTGCAACATGTGTGACAAGGCTTTTAGTCAGAAATCTAATCTCACCACACACTATCGGTCACATACAGGCGACAAGCCGTTCTGCTGTAATATGTGTGGCAAGAGCTTTAATCGGAAAACTCATCTGACTAATCACATTCGGATACATACAGGCGAGAAGCCGTTCTCTTGCAGTGTGTGTGGAAAGGCTTTTAGACAGAAATCGGACCTCACCGCCCACTATCGGACACATACGGGCGAGAAGCCGTACTCTTGCAATTTGTGTGGCAAGGCCTTTAGACAGAAAACAAAACTCACCACCCACCATAGAACGCATACGAAAGATAGGCATGTTGTGGCAAGTCGTTTAAATGGGATGCATATATGACGGAATATTTGCGGACACATAGAGGCGAGAACCCGTACCCCTGCAATATGTGTGGCAAAAGCTTTAGACGGAAGGGATACCTAACTCGTCACAAGCGGTTACATACAGGCGAGAAGCCGTATTGTTGTAAAACGTGTCGTAAGGCTTTTGGCCGGAAATGCGATCTGACCACACATTTGCCGACGCATACACGCGAGTTGTGTACACTGCAAAATGTGTGGCATGGCCTTTAGCCAGAAACACAAACGAACCAAGGCCCTACTGATGAGCACCTCCTTCACCCAGCAACGCACGTTTTACGTGCCGAAAGGCAAAAGAGTGCTGAGTAATTCTATAAGGTATACGTGCGAGGAACTTAAAAGTGCCCATGTTGTCTCACACTGATGTGAAGCCTCACTGCTGTATGTTTCTGGCAAACCGTACGATCGCTGTACCATGCTGTCCGTAATAATCATAATAACGATAACGAATAGTAATAATAATAATAATCTGACCAAACCTCAGGCTGCGGAATTTATAAAATAAAGACTGTGATAGTTTCTGAGACTGAAACATTTAAAAAATTCGCAAATAATAATATATTTAAATATCCAACCTACTTTCATGATGAATACTCTATTCACATACACAGTGAGATAGAAAATAGGATACATCAAATATGAACTTAGCCACATATTTCACCTGGAGAATGTTCCATGTATACGAGCTGATAATGACGCATTTTATGAACTTTAAGTGGCTTGTATCAGACTTGGACACAATGAACAAATAAATAAGGTAGGTGAGGCAAATAAGGCCCACTTACAGATAGATTGCCGTTTGCTCTTAAAGTAACAGAGATACAAGAATTTGTTTCAAATAAAAAATGTTCCTTGATGTATCTTTTCACCAGATATCACAAATAAATAATTGTAAATGTATCCGTGGTTCCCACATAGCACAATTATGTAATTAATATAATTGGTCCTTATTTCCTGCTATAACATGTAATAAGGCCCGCAGTGGAAGAGTACCTTAACCTCATCTCTATGGGCAATTACGACGTCAAATTGGAAGAGGAAATGGCATGTCTTGTAGATAAGAAGTGTTAAAAGACATGTTCGTTAATTAAAAAATATTTATGTTGAAATTTTGAAATTGAAAATATAATATAAGGAGACCTGAATTTTCTTCTTTGAAAGTTACAGCAAGCATAATTTCCTCTCATCTTACGTCGAAAAACCAAGCTTTAAATAAATTAATCATAACCAATAAATATAAAATTCTACAAATTTAAATCACACAAACATTCAAAAAACACTTAATTTTCAGCCAGTCATTTTTAACTTTCCCTTATTTAAAAAACTAATTTAATTTAATTTAATTCTGTATGAAATAAGAGTCTTTGATATTTTGAAAACGAAGTCTGAAAACACAAAAACTTATGAGCAGTCAGAAAAAAATAATCTTCCTTGTCGTTTATATTCAGTCCAACACACATTTCATGCACCCAAGCTCGCATGTCCGCCACGTATTCTTCCTGGCATGCAGCACAAAACCAGCTTATATCAAGCTGCTCGGCTTGAAGCCTACAGGTGGAGAGGTCATGTGGTCAGCATAACGCTTCCCTTGGTTTTTTGACCGATGCCGCTACTTACAATTGTTCTCACGACCCTGGGATAACGCCATTCCAGATCTCTGACCTCCTGGCTTTTATAAATTTACGTGCCAATACTGGGAATCTAATCCAGGCCTGCATGCTACCCTGAGGTCACCGCGGTAGTCTTTAATAGAAAAGTCATGTGTAAGAACATGTCTTCGACTTCAAATTCAGGTCAATACCAATGTGTACACTCGATAAAAAATTAAAAAATGTTCGCTTATTAAAATAATTTTAGTCTATTTAGTATATTTGTGAAACTTTACGACCTAAATATCATTGGGTTAGCATATTTTTGTATTAAATTGAAACTAAATCTTTCGTAGCAGCAGCAGAAAATAAGGCCCACATGTTGCAAAGCGTGGGCCTTATATCCTGCATCGTGACCTTGAGGGTTTTTCTTGTGTTCTTAACCAAATTCAATAAAATATACACCGTTTCATTACTTATTTAATGCACTAGTAGATACATATATTATTTTAATGCTATCCCAGCACTAACATTCCCTTTTTTTACTTCCCTTTCCAAAGAAAAGTTATAAAAATGAGATCAACTCACCTTCCCGCGTCTTGACTCTGGCCTGGCAACCAAATACTGAGGAGTGCCGAGTTCTCACTTTCTCCAACAGGTAGCAGGCATAGATAGTAAGCAGACGTATAGGTTCACTACTGACCAAAGAAGCGGCAAATACGAAAATCAAACAGTGGGCCTTAATACCTGATGGGCCCTATTACCGCAACCTACCTTATATTGTACTTTAAAATATGTTTATATTAATCTTTTAAAGTTGTTTTAGGTGAATATAAGTTGCATTCTATTCTGTTTCACCTAATAGCAATGACATTGATCAAATACTGTGTATAATTCTTTGCTTGAGATATTTATTACGCCACAGTATGGACATCAGACGGTGAACTTGCTAAGAGAGAAATTTTAATCTGCGACGCCAATTTTACCCTGCGGGAGTCGCTCTCATTTTTGTTATAAAAAGTTCACATTTACATCATTGGTCATTTATTAGGAATAAGGACCATATGGATATTGTACGCTCTTTATTTTGTGTTACGAGAATTATTAACATAGAACAGATGCATAACTTGCAGGATTATATTCATGTCCTTATTGTTTGCTTTGCAGTGCACTACAACAATCTGTTCCATGTATTAATACCAGGTTCAGTGCGGAGAATTATCTCTCTACAACTACGGATGTGAGAGAAGAGTAGCTGAATTCGGGAGCGATTGTAGGTTTCAAACATGTGGTAGATTCGCATTATCCGAGTTTTCCTGTGAAACCTTTCAGTTCACACTTCACGTTCACCAAGAAGCAGTCTTTTTGTATCTAGTTTCTTGTGTGATCCCGGTATGAATTCGAAGTGTTTCTTGATAGATACCTGTGCCCATTCAACTGTTTCATTGCCGAATGTGTCCACGCATTAATTACTTAATCTTTTTTAAATATTGTATTAGAACAGGTTAAAATATCTAAAATAATAGTCGAAAATATGCACAATAAGTACGAAATTTGAACTGTACATGCCTTATTACACTCAATAATTGGTCGAATATTGTCTTCAAATACATTTCCTTGTCGGTTTTGGAGCTCTACACATCGGCATTTGTATATAAATCCGATGTCTGCTCATCGTAAACTGTAACTGTGTAAAATAATTGTGCTAGTGAGTCCTTGATATGAGGCTAGTAATGATGTTAGTGAGTCCTTGTTGTGAGGCTAGTAATATGAAACTGCGATGATTTTGTGAGTCCTTGATATGAGGCTAGTAATGTGTATCTACGATGATGTAGAGAATCCTATTGAGGTTAGTAATGACAATGAATGAATGTATTGCAACGTGTGAGGGCAGGCGATGCAGGCACTCTAATGAGGTTTATATGATTGCTTATAGGCACCAGTGATGATGACCTATATATCCTTGTAAGATATAAATCCCATATGTCGTCCACATGTTTCTTATTTTTACCCGACGGCAGGTTGTGTGTGTTCTTGAATATGTATTACCACAGGCTAATTTATATAACCTAATACCATTCATTACTTCGGTTTCTGTATAGACCTCATCTGGTTTTTCAGCTCCACATCCAGAATAGTCTTCCCTGTAGTGGGTTCCATCACTTTCTGAACCAGCTGTCCTTCCCATATTACGCTATATGTCATTTTTGGCCATGCTTCCTGTCGTTCGCATCACCTTTCTAATTGAGAACTCCTGCCACACAACAAGGACTCACTAACATCATTACTAGCCTCATATCAAGGACTCACTAACACAATTATTACTATTGTTAGCATGTTTGTGAGGGACAAGTATAATTATCACCTATTATTAGCGTTGGGTAGTAGTTTGATAAGTTCCGAATCAGCGTCTGTACACTCCGAAAACATCAAGTTGCCTGTTACCCTTAAAGATAAGCCTTACGCTTACAATTTCGTGTTTGTCATCTCTAACATTTTAGTAGCTTACAAATTCTTCTTTCACCAGAATGAATAGTCTCCCTTATACCATTTCTATCCTATCTACGGTAAGCTCCTCAGTATTGTGAGGCAACTTCTGCATCCATAATATAATTTACCAGCTATGATTCAACTCCCATTATTATAAATGGCAAGTATATTCTATTAAAATTTTAAGTCAATTCCTTTCTCTACAATAATTCTTCAGTTCAATACTAACATTTTCATGTCATCCCTACTTGACTTCCAGAACCCCGTACCCTTATCGTTGCTCCCTCGTCCACCCCATTTCTCTGAATGTGTCTCCTATTAACGGTTCTAAACAAACTTCCTAATTTATAAGTAAAATCGCGGTTCAAGTGAAGGCCATCTGAGCGTGGATCTCTATATCTTATCCAGCCATTAGGATCAACAAATCCAGCTCGCAGTTTCCCATATACCCATTCTGTAGTATCATTTAAATCCCAAATTACCCTCCAGTCAGCATCCCTCCTGCTACACAGTATCCCACTGATAACAAATTCTGCTTTATTAAATTTATTCCGACCGGGCGAGTTGGCCATGTGGGTAGAGGCGCGCGGCTGCGATCTTGCATCCGGGATATGGTGGGTTCGATTCTCACTGTCGGCAGCTCTGAAGATGGTATCCCGTGGTTTCGCATCTTCACACCAGGCAAATGCTGGGGCTGTACCTTAATTAAGGTCACGGCCGCTTCTTTCCAACTCCTAGGCCTTTCCTATCATATCGTCGCCATAAGACTATCTGTGTCGGTGTGACGTAAAGCCCCTAGCATAAAAACTTATTCCGTGCTGCAGTAGCTAGATCCCACATATCCCCAACTATGTCATTACCTATTCCTTCTTACCTTACATTATTGTTACCAACGTGGAAGATTACTACCTCCTCCTTACCCTCGTCCCTCCCTTCTACTTTTCTCAACATCTGCCTTAACCTGATTCCTGGATAACGCTCCACTCTGGATCCCTTTCCTCCTGGCACTTTCCCCTCATGCCTGACAATTGAGTCACCCATGACCATCACCAACCTCACCCTCCTCATTTGAACCCCATTTCTCCTCGCCTTCCTCAACTTCCTGATGCCTGTAGAGCCCGCTTCCTCCACCTTTTCTCCCTCTCCCTACCCTCTTCCTATCTACTACTCTGTTTCCCTTTCTACCGGTCGCTTTCCTCTTCTTCCACCCCACCTTCTTAACACCTCCGTGATGTCCGTCTCCCATTTGTTGATCTACCTTCAGTGACTGATACTGAATCCTCACTGTTACCTCTCCTGGGCCCACTGGCCTCCTTTTACTTGAACTTAAAACATGAGCCCACCTGTCTTCCACAACTTCCCCCTTCCTTCTCCTCCCTCTTGCCTACCTACCGAATCCTGTACATTTATTGAGAAAGACTTTTCTTCATTCCTGTCATCTGTTACAAGTCTAATTTTCACCCTCACACTCGGGAGGCTGTGGGTTCGGATCCGATTGGTGTCTGGTTGGCCATTTATGTTCTGTACTTAACATCTCTTCAACACGTACTAAGTGCACGTAACACGACCTAATAGGTTGAAAGTCCGTTTCGATTAAAATGCGGTCGTGAAAATTCAATATTCAATGAATTATTAGATTATGATACTATCTTTTGAAACCCAAATGTTGTGTGAATTATCGAATCCAAGCCACTTGATATAAACTTTATCATCTTTCTTCTTTAAAACTTTTCAACAGGATATATATGTGGATATTTTGATTTCTGCAATTCGTGTTCATAAAAATACCTTTTATTCATTGTTTTTATCCTTCAACTTGTAATTGGTTCCGAATAAATAATTTTTTTTAAATTTCAAACAATTCTGTTGACCAGTTTGCTGTATATCCCTTTTCGAACATATCTTTTAATTTACGGATTCAAACTTTATCACCAATTTTAAATTTAGCCATTTTAGTACTAAGTTTTTAGTAAAAACAGTCCTTAACAATATATTTTCATTATCATTATTAACATCAACTGGTTTCATATTTACTGTACTATGGTTTGTATTATTGTAATTGTACCGGGCGGTACACCTCCACGCCGCTAGTTCAAATATTGCGCCAGTTGAAACTCCTCTACAGGAGAAAGCCTGAACTTTAACAAACTGTATTAACACAACAGTTTCTCCGAAGATGGCTCTGTGTGAATTTTGATGTGTTTTGTTTGTAATTGATCAAGAAGTGTGCACGTTCTCTACCAGATGTCTCTACTAAAAACTATGATTACGCACTCTGGTGCGAAGGAATGAACTTTCTTGAAGAAATTTTGTATTCAAAAGTTGTTGTCTTTACTAAATTTTGTTCTTTTATTTTTGGGGTTGGCAATATTATTCCTTCTGTCCGCCAGTTATGAACTCAGCCAATCCCGAATTTCTTTAATTAATTTTGACCAATAGTGTATGTCTTCTTCGATATGGATATGTAGCTTTAAGCTATCCAATATAGTTGAGGGGGTGTGTCTATTCATTCTTGAAAGGTCTCGAATTTTCCACGAGGGTATAAAAACTGCTGATTTTCTTGTCTCGGGGCCACTTCAGTAACATCTAACTTAGTGTGTGGATATGTAGCAGGGGGTGGGAAGCGCCTCTTTCTTCAATCAGCAGCTCTTCAACGAGGTAATGGCCTGTTAACATCTTTATTTCTCGCTAGCTCAGCAATTTAACTCTCGGGGAGGGTTCGAAACCTTTTAATATGTAGCCTAGCACTTTAAAATGTAAATTCCTCTTCTGTCTATGTAAAAACTACAAATATATTTTACTGCAAAGCGGGGATAGAGAGTGCTATACCCTATCGAGCTCCCCTTCATTTTGAAATTGAGGTGACTACGTTTTAATAGCCGCTTCTTCTCTTCCTTAATGTATTAAAGTTTTCTCATACGGGTCACCTCCCTAGCTTGGGATTAGCCCCTGTGTATCGGCCTAGAGCCACTTAGGCTTTTAAAAGTGTATTTGGAGTGCAAGTTCACGCCTCCAGTCCTCTCTGTACTTTGGGCCAGTAACTTAACCTGTTGCTTTATTTTCATTGCGAAGGCCCTGTAGCTTGTGTATTAAATACCCCTGTTTCTTTGTGTGCCTTAAGGGCAGTTAGGAGTGAAGTTTGTTGTGGCCTTTGATAGGCTTGTAAAATTGAGAGCGGGTCTGCTCTTTCCTAAACACGATCTCTGCGTGCCTCTAGGAGGCTTAACATTGTGATCAGGGGCAAGTGCTCCTTGGCATGATGGGGTTTTCTGCCCCTTTGTTCAATTTTTACCTTGGTAAAGTTGGGCTAATAGCTCAAGGATTGTAATTGTGGGGCTCGAAGCCCAGATCTTGTAATTATCCCCTAACTCTTATAATTTCTTTGTATCTGATTTTGACTTGTTGTTGACTTGTTAAGTTTTCAAATTCTATGTCACCACTTTTAAGTTTTGAAAATATAACCTTTGTTGAAATTAAATTCATCTTTCGAACTTGTAGTTAGACCCATTCCAACCCGCACCTTCTTTCACCTCTGCTGATCCACCAAAACACGGTAACAGTAATTATTGACTAATTTTGGCAAAATATCAAACCATTTATAGTTGCCTTAAATATCAAACTGTCTCCACATTTTATCTTTCAATGTTCTATTGAATCGTTCTGCAACTGCAGCTTTTACTTCAGTATAGGTAGAATAATGATTAACATCAAATTTTGTCATCAGTTTTTAAAAATCTTTATTATAAAATTCTTTACCATTATCTTTTTGAATATTCTTTGGTTTTCTGTCCTTAAAAACGTTTTCAAATGCTCCTGAAACTTTTTGGCCTGTTTTATCTTTAATTCATATACTCCAAGCATATTTTGAAAACACGTCAATAATTGTTAACAAATATTTATAACCTTTATTAATGTTAGATATATTTAATTTTCCAGAATCAAGTTAAACTAAATCGTCAATTCCAAATGTCAGACTCTGTCTTCTTAGAAATTTTTTCCTCGTAGGTTTATGGATTTCGTTTATAATTACTTCTCGAATTGTTTTGTCATCATTTTTTTTATTTACTCTTTTTACTTCCACATTCTGAACATAAACCTTCAATTCCCTTTCGCCCATTTTTTAGTCTCAAGTCTATGGGGATGAACTGTTTCAGTATATTTTTTGCAATTCAAACACCAAATATGATCATTCATTTATTAAATGATAAAATATAAGGCAATTCTAAAACTACGCCTTCATTAGGAACAATTTCTGTTTCGATTGGATCATCAAGTGTTATTTCGCCAAACAATTACACTGACTGACAGAGCAAATGCAACACCAAGAAGGAGTGGTCAGAACTTTATGCCAATTGCAGGGTAGACTGACGTCACTGAGGTATGCTCATGATGTGAAATGCGCCGCTGTGCTGCGCACGTAGCGAACGATAAATGGGACACGGCGTTGGCGAATGGCCCACTTCGTACCGTGATTTCTCAGCCGACAGTCATTGTAGAACGTGTTGTCGTGTGCCACAGAACACGTGTATAGCTAAGAATGCCAGGCCGCCGTCAACGGAGGCTTTTCCAGCAGACAGACGACTTTACGAGGGGTATGGTGATCGGGCTGAGAAGGGCAGGTTGGTCGCTTCGTCAAATCGCAGCCGATACCCATAGGGATGTGTCCACGGTGCAGCGCCTGTGGCGAAGATGGTTGGCGCAGGGACATGTGGCACGTGCGAGGGGTCCAGGCGCAGCCCGAGTGACGTCAGCACGCGAGGATCGGCGCATCCGCCGCCAAGCGGTGGCAGCCCCGCACGCCACGTCAACCGCCATTCTTCAGCATGTGCAAAACACCCTGGCTGTTCCAATATCGACCAGAACAATTTCGCGTCGATTGGTTGAAGGAGGCCTGCACTCCCGGCGTCCGCTCAGAAGACTACCATTGACTCCACAGCATAGACGTGCACGCCTGGCATGGTGCCGGGCTAGAGCGACTTGGATGAGGGAATGGCGGAACGTCGTGTTCTCCGATGAGTCACGCTTCTGTTCTGTCAGTGATAGTCACCGCAGACGAGTGTGGCGTCGGCGTGGAGAAAGGTCAAATCCGGCAGTAACTGTGGAGCACCCTACCGCTAGACAACGCGGCATCATGGTTTGGGGCGCTATTGCGTATGATTCCACGTCACCTCTAGTGCGTATTCAAGGCACGTTAAATACCCAGCGCTACGTGCAGCATGTGCTGCGGCCGGTGGCACTACCGTACTTTCAGGGGCTGCCCAATGCTCTGTTTCAGCAGGATAATGCCCGCCCACACACTGCTCGCATCTCCCAACAGGCTCTACGAGGTGTAAAGATGCTTCCGTGGCCAGCGTACTCTCCGGATCTCTCACCAATCGAACACGTGTGGGATCTCATTGGACGTCGTTTGCAAACTCTGCCCCAGCCTCGTACGGACGACCAACTGTGGCAAATGGTTGACAGAGAATGGAGAACCATCCTTCAGGACACCATCCGCACTCTTATTGACTCCGTACCTCGACGTGTTTCTGCGTGCATCGCCGCTCGCGGTGGTCCTACATCCTACTGAGTCGATGCCGTGCGCATTGTGTAACCTGCATATCGGTTTGAAATAAACATCAATTATTCGTCCGTGCCGTCTTTGTTTTTCCCCAACTTTCATCCCTTTCGAACACTCCTTCTTGGTGTTGCATTTGCTCTGTCAGTCAGTGTATTTTTACTTTAGTAGGTAAGATCTTAAGACAATCACCAATTTTGAAAATTAATTTATGTAAAGGACCAATTTTTAATGATATACTCAAATCTATATTGTGCCATTTCACCGTTCTATAGTTACAGTATTAGGAACAAAAATGGCGTTCCAGCCATTAAAAGATCAATATGAACGCAATTAACATCGGTACGAGCCTCCTCTGCGAACCATGTGACCTTGCCGCGGTGGGGAGGCTTGCGTGTCCCAATGATGCAGATAGCCGAGCCGCAGGTGCAACCATATCGGATGGGTATCTCTTGAGAGACCAGACTAACGAATGGTTCATCGAAAGGGGGGTAGCAGCCTTTCGGTAGTTGCAAGGGCGGCAGTCTAGATGATTGACTGATACGGCCTTGTAATAATACTCAACATGGCTTAGCTGTGTTGATACTGCTACACGGCTGAAAGCAACGGGAAACTACAGCCGTAACCACCTCCCGAGGATATGCAGCTCTCTCTGTATGAATGATGTACTGATGATGGCTTCCTCCCGGGTAAAATATTCCGGAGGTAAACTAGTCCCCCATTCGGATCTCCGGGTGGGGACTACACGAGAGGGGGCGATCATCAGGAAGATGGATACTGACATTCTGCGAGTCGGAGCGTGGAATGTTAGAAGTTTGAATCGTTGTGGTAGGTTAGAGAATCTGAAAAGGGAGATGGATAGGCTAAAGTTAGATGTAGTTGGTATAAGTGAAGTACGTTGGCGGGAAGAACAGGATTTTTGGTCAGGCGACTACCGAATTATCAACACGAAATCAAACAGGGGTAATGCAGGAGTTGGTGTATTAATGAATAAGAAAATAGGGCAGCGGATAAGGTACTACGACCAGCATAGTGAAAGATTTATTGTCGCCAAGATAGACACCAAACCAATGCCCACCGCAATTGTGCAGGTCTATATGCCGACTAGTTCAGCGGATGATGAAGAAATTGAAAGAATATATGAGGAGATAGAAGATTTAATACAATATGTAAAAGGTGACGAGAATCTAATTGTGATGGGAGACTGGAACGCAGTGGTAGGCCAAGGAAGAGAAGATAGCACAGTAGGAGAATTTGGATTGGGACAAAGGAACGAAAGAGGAAGTCGGCTGGTTGAATTCTGCACTGACCATAATTTAGTCCTCGCCAATACTTGGTTCAAACACCACAAACGACGGCTGTATACGTGGACGAGACCTGGAGACACTGGAAGGTATCAAATAGACTTCATTATGATTAGGCAGAGATTCAGAAACCAGGTGTTGGATTGCAAAACTTTCCCAGGAGCAGACGTGGACTCTGACCACAACTTGTTGGTCATGAAATGCCATCTGAAATTGAAGAAATTGAAGAAAGGAAAGAATGCAAAAAGATGGGATCTAGACAAGTTGAAAGAAAAGAGTGTGAGGGAATGTTTAAAGGAACATGTTGCACAAGGACTAAATGAAAAGGCCGAAGGAAACACAGTAGAGGAAGAGTGGAGAGTCATGAAAAATGAAGTCAGTAGGGCTGCTGAAGAAATGTTAGGAAGGAAGAAAAGATCAACTAAGAATCAGTGGATAACTCAGGAGATACTAGACCTGATTGATGAACGACGAAAATACAAGAATGCTAGAAATGAAGAGGGCAGAAAGGAATACAGGCGATTAAAGAATTAAGTGGATAGAAAGTGCAAGGTAGCTAAGGAAGAATGGCTGAAGGAGAAGTGCAAGGATGTCGAAGGCTGTATGGTCTTGGGAAAGGTAGATGCTGCATACAGGAAAATCAAGGAAACCTTTGGAGAAAGGAAATCTAGGTGCATGAATATTAAGAGCTCAGATCGAAAGCCACTTCTAGGGAAAGAAGACAAAGCAGAAAGATGGCAGGAGCATATCCAACAGTTGTATCAAGGTAACGATGTAGATAATTTCGTTTTGGAACATGAAGAGGCTGTTGATGCTGATGAAATGGGAGACCCAATTTTGAGGTCAGAGTTTGACAGAGCTGTGAGTGACCTAAATAGGAACAAGGCACCTGGAATTGATGATATTCCCGCTGAATTACTGACTGCCTTAGGAGAAACCAGCATGGTAAGGTTATTTCATTTAGTGTGCAAGATGTATGAGACAGGAGAAGTCCCATCTGATTTTCAGCAGAATGTTGTTATACCTATTCCCAAGAAAGCCGGTGCTGACAGGTGTGAAAACTACCGCACTATTAGTTTAGTATCTCATGCCTGCAAAATTTTAACACGTATTATTTACAGAAGAATGGAAAAACAAGTTGAAGCTGAGTTGGGGGAAGATCAATTTGGCTTCAGAAGAAATGTAGGAACACGTGAAGCAATCCTGACTTTACGTCTGATCTTAGAGGATCGAATCAAGAAGGACAAACCCACGTACATGGCATTCGTAGATCTAGAAAAGGCATTCGATAATGTTGATTGGACCAGGCTATTTATGATTCTGAAGATGATAGGGATCAGATACCGAGAACGAATAATTATCTACAACCTGTATAAAAATCAGTCTGCAGTGATAAGAATTGAGGGCTTTGAAAAAGAAGCAGCAATCCAGAAAGGAGTGAGGCAAGGCTGCAGTTTGTCCCCTCTCCTTTTCAATGTTTACATAGAACAGGCAGTAAAGGAAATCAAAGAGAAATTTGGAAAGGGAATCACAGTCCAAGGAGAGGAAATCAAAACCTTGAGATTTGCCGATGATATTGTTATTTTATCTGAGACTGCAGAAGATCTCGAGAAGTTGCTGAATGGTATGGATGAAGTCTTAGGTAAGGAGTACAAGATGAAAATAAATAAGTCCAAAACAAAAGTAATGGAGTGCAGTCGAACGACGGCAGGTGATGTAGGGAATATTAGATTAGGAAACGAAGTCTTAAAGGAAGTAGATGAATATTGTTACTTGGGTAGTAAAATAACCAACGATGGCAGAAGTAAGGAGGACATAAAATGCAGACTAGCACAAGCAAGGAAGAGCTTTCTTAAGAAAAGAAATTTGCTCACTTCAAACATTGATATCGGAATTAGAAAGATGTTTTTGAAGACTTTTGTGTGGAGCGTGGCATTGTATGGAAGTGAAACATGGACGATAACTAGCTCAGAAAGAAAGAGAATAGAAGCTTTTGAAATGTGGTGTTACAGAAGAATGCTGAAGGTGAGATGGATAGATCGAATCACGAATGAAGAGATACTGAATCGAATTGGTGAGAGGAGATCGATTTGGCTAAATTTGACGAGAAGAAGAGATAGAATGATAGGACACATCTTAAGACACCCAGGACTTGTTCAGTTGGTTTTTGAAGGAAGTGTAGGTGGCAAGAACGGTAGGGGTAGACCAAGGTATGAATATGACAAACAAATTAGAGCAGATGTAGGATGCAATAGCTACGTAGAAATGAAAAGGTTATCACAGGATAGGGTGGCATGGAGAGCTGCATCAAACCAGTCTATGGACTGATGACTCAAACAACACAACGAGCCGAAAAGATAATCCTTTCAACCGGTAGTCACCGAAAGAACCATTCTTAGAAGGCGGTGAGAAAAGAATGACAGAAGCGGATTATTTAAACTGATTATTAAAAAAAGAGACTTCCATTAGAACACTAGACTCAATCCAGCAGTGCAGCAAAAAGGACGGAATCGATTAAAGAATCAAGCCGGTTATCTGATTTTATGATCAATTATTGGAGGAAAATTAAATCCGCGACAGCCCGCTCAACGTCAACTGTATAGATTGACATATATACGCGAAATTTAAGACCAGCGATAAGGAATCGTCAAGTCTTGTTCAGCTACTATGTCACGGTTGGACTTTGGAAGCGTTATATTTTGTCCGATACTGCACACCGTAGAGAGCAGAATTCAATCAGCTGTAAAGTGCAATTCTAAAGCGCGGAAAAATTACATCCGTTCAGCAAGCAAGAGAATTGACAAATAATAGCACATTTAGAGCTGTTATAGCCAAACTAGACGGCTTAGAACACATATATTCCTATATCATTGGCAGTACGAAACGAATTGCAGTATGTCAATATTAACGAATGAATTGTATTATTATGTTCCTGACGTACTAGAGACCACTATGATGTTCTAAAAGACTGAGGCAGAGACTACTCCGACTATGGTGGCGCTTCACGAGATTGATGACCCAGGAGGGTTGGTAATCAGCTGAGAGGACGAGATGGACCCGATTACCTAAGCAGAACCATGGAGCGAGGCCTACCATTCCCGATGAACAACAGCGAGATGGGAGATTCGACCCAATAAGCAAAGTTAAGTCCCCTATGAGTAATTTTTCGTAAGTAGAAATCTTTATTTTTGGCTATGTGTGATATGATTTGTGACATTGTGCGTGCGTAGATGATATTCAAGTGTAGTTACAAGGAAGTAGGTATTCATCTGAAGTTACCGTTAATCCCATAAATAGGCGTACAATACCAGTGAATGCCGTTCGCAAATTTATCAATGTGATGCGAGAGAACGTGATTGATATTTTTAAATCGTTGTCAGTGAAGTGTTAGAGTATTATATGAAGGTTAATATACATATGTGATGACTTTAACAGAATAAAAAGCTTGGAGATCGTATTTAGGGAATGTTTACGACGAAGTATAGTAGTACAGTTTAGTATTGTGGTGCACTTTTCTTTGGTGCTATGACGGTAAGGATAATGTTTTTTATATGTGTTGGTTATGGCACATATGCAGCGTATTTGATGAAATGAGTGCCTGAGACGCACTAATATAAATGGTACGTGATTTTTGAAGTTATAAATGTTGAATGAAGTAATAATATGAGTTGATGTTAAGTTGTGATGGTGATAGTTATTGTTATTTGAAAAGTTGGTCATAGTATTCTTCTGAGAGATGATAGTATGTGTAAATTGCGCATGCTAAGGTATATATTGAAACGTACTGTTTTCAATTGCTGTTTCTATTCCCTGATACACAAAATAGGTTAGGATACGATCTCAATGCCATCAATACAGAGTTATTAGAGTATGTAGAATCATCATTTGAGCCGAGAGGCGAATGACGTTAATATTTAGGCCTTCACTGACTTATCTACGATCATTTTTTAAGTACTCTCACACACGGTAACTTAATTTATGATTTTATGGGAGCAGTTTGACACATCACTGGTGACTTAGTCATTCATATATGGACTTTTAGATGAAGGTAGAGTCTTCTAGTATGCCAATTTTTCCACTTGTGATATAATTTGTTGGAAAATTAGTTAAGTACACTTGGCAATGCTACATTCAGCCAGATACGCTCTTAAATTGAATTTCAATCATGGATTAAAATAATAATTGAGTGATTTAGCCACATAAGCCTTATGATAGAATTAATTTGAGATTACTTACGACTTACAGTGGACTTGAATTTGCTTATATGGAGATCAGACATTGTGAAATATGAAACGAACATGAAAATTTTCAAACTTATTAATTATTTGAAGTCCTAAGGAAACAAACATTGCTTTCTCACACGATTTTCTACTGTGCGTGGACACGGATGTTAAGTTTTCAGCAAAGTGATACTCATTCCACTAGCCACGTGTGAATTAAAGATTAAATGATAGAATTTTTGGTAACTTTGAGGAGCAATCCAGCTCACTAAGAAAAGATTCCAGATCTTAATTAATTAATTATTGGTTATTTTCACTGCGTTTTCACATTCTAATTTGAAACTATAATTTGAAATGTTGTATATAGTAGGGAGTATAGTTTTCTTTTCACTTTAACCAATTGGATGCATCTAATTATTTAAACTATATTTAATATGTTTCATTTGATTATATATATTTTAATTTTTCTTTTTCATTTGATTTTACGGACATTACCTAACTACAACCTAATATTTCGACAGGCCAGAATTAGTGTGTCGATGATTAAGGCCTGGTTTTCAATTACTTGTTTAAGGTTTTTCAAAACCTGTTTTCCTTTATTGCAACATAATCACAACGCATAGAGATGCTGATAGCATTATGAGACTGTCTACGTTATATGAGGCAATTTCTAACGATATTTTACATAATATTTAATGATACTTAGACTGAATTGCCAATAAAAGCTGAGTAGTGAAACTATAAAATTCTTTTAATGCCTACTTAGAATAAGAGCTAGATATATGGCTATAGTAACACATTTTCTGATTGCGATTTCGGTAGCAACATGCACGAATTTTTTGAAATGCCTTAATAACCTGGATTTTGCGTTAAGTTTCGGCGACATGCGAGTATGGTATCCGACTGATAGCGTGTTGGAGACGTCCTTCTGCGTAGGTTGACGTTTACCATAGGCCATCGGCATACTTTCTCACGCGGAACCCACAACCCAGCAATGTTAAACAGAAAGAATCGTTTATCAAGAGCTAGTCTGGAACTCATGTATCCTCACCTGGACGTGGGAACGTTGCAATATGTGTTATAGTGTCTTTAAAATATGTCTTTTTAGATATACAGGAGAAAACTTTTGTATATCAGCACCTGTATATATTTTTGGAATAGGATTTTTAGAATCACTAACTGAAACGATAATTTTTTAAATATATACTTTATATAAAAATGTGTGCCCTACTTCAGTATCTTCCTTTGTTGTAAAGGTCTTATTTATATCAATTTTATTAAACACCTTCCTTTCTATATTATTTGTTCTTCATGTTAGATTATCTATATCATTTGTTATGGACGCAATATCCGATTTTGTTGTATAATCTCGAAATATTATTTCAGTTTCTTCTTTTGTATAATATTTTTTAAACTCATCTTTAGAAATATCTTTTCAACTGGTGACTTATTCTAATGCTACATTCAATTGTTTCAAATTAATTTCATCATTATCCTTAACACCATCACCAATAATTCTTAATATCTTATACCTGAATCCAAAATAGTCCTTAGCATACCAGATTATAATTTAGAATTCATCAAAATTTTCTTTAGATATGAGATCTTTAATTTTATTATCTGCATCTGTCCTTTTATAAACATTATCATCGACATTATTTATTAATTTTGATATTCCTTTAGTTTCTTTATCAAAATCTTCTTTAGATGTTAATTTTTTAATTTTTTTATCTAAATCTATCTTTTATAAACCTTATAATCTTTTTTTTCTTAAGTTGAGATAATTCTGTATTATCATCGTTTTTAATTTTATTTCCGAATATATCCATTTATTCCATTTAAAATTTAATTTAAGTTATAACCAATGAAAAACAACTTTAAATAAAAAATACATAAATGGCCACATATATATTAATCAAAATTTTGAATTCTTTGTGTATAGTAAAACAAATTATTTGAACCTAGGTTATTAACTAATTGTGTAGGTATATTACCTCCAAATGAATCAAAAACAAATTTTTCATTATTTATTTTAAAATAACAAATCCAATCAGTACCAACATGATCAGAAGTATCTAAATTAACAATTCCTGATTCAAATCTTTCTGGTTTAGTTGGTATTTCATCAATCATAAAAACATTTCTAAAATATTTTCTTTTTAATTCTTTAATTAATATTTCTAAATCAAAATTACTCAGTGGTTTATTATAATTTTTAATTATTTTTTCAAATTGTTGTTTACAAGTTTGTCTTCTAACTCCACTACCTTTCTTTTCCATTTCCAAATGATGTCTTTTTTGTTCTGCTAATTCAGCGTCTTCTTTTTGCTTTTTATGAATTGCACTTGTTATTGCTGCAGCACCACCCGCTAGTGAACGAATAGCACCCAATGCGGCTAATACTAGCGCAAAATTCCTCCTTCATGTTTTGTTAATCCTGAACCTTCTTTCTTTTTCTTCAAATATTCGTATATTTTTTCACTACAGGTATAGCCGAAGTTAGAAGTAAACTTCCTTCTTTTTTGATTTTTGTTGCTTTCTGACTCTTTTGTGCATCTGTCAAATATTCGTCCAAAAAGTAGTTGGTTTGTATATCGTTTCTCGAGAGTTATATTTTAACAGCTTTAGGTTTTGCATGCCCTTTTGGGGAAATATTATAGTAAATGCTAAATCCTTTCATTTATTAAAGAGCAAATGTAAATACAGTTGAACCTGCTTTATACGTAACTCTGTTCTACGTAATTCGTATTTGTACCTAATTTCCTTTAGGTCCCGGTAAATTGTAATTTAAAAGTGTGTTAATTAAACCTTATTTATACGTAATCCGTTTAGACGTAATTCTCTGTTATACGTATTAAGTGTCAGTGAAATATTCCTGAGTAATGAGCACGTGCTCACTACTGTATTTACAAAGTTTCCTCTTTGTCGGCGTAGGCGGAAGTAGAGCGGTCGGGTTTCGGTGCTGAAACAGAACACAAAGAGTTTCGCCGAGTAACATTGTTGACTTTTACTTACTGATGGTTCAACAAAGGCCAACCAAATGAGTCCCATTCGCTCCTCCTCTACAAGCAAAGTGGGCGGTTTCGGTGTAGAAACAAAAGAAAACATAGTAAATGTGTTTGAATATGAGAATTTCTTTCGCAAGGAACAACGGAGAATAAAATGTCCACGGTGCCGGTATCTCGTGTTTACTGTTGAACAGTAGTTTTGTCATTCAGTTGCTTTTGATTAGCCCTGGAAAACAGAAAAATGAAAAGTTATACCCTATACGAAAATGTAAAATATTTAGGAGAAGTGGACGTTAATCCACACAAAACAAAAACTTAAATTGCTTCAGACTTAGGGATTGCTTATACCACGCTATGTAGTCATCAGTAAAAGAAACGCTATTTTGGATGAGTTCATAAAACTGCGTTCAAAATTAGGAAAGCGCATCCGTCAACAAGAAGGAAGGTACGTAGATTTGGAGAAAGCACTTTTCTCATGGTTCCAGCAAAAGCGGGCTGCAGCTCTACCAATTAGTGGAGACATGCTAAGGGCAAAAGCGATTATGAGTATCACTGCTGATATCAAGACTTCGTCAGGATTTAAAGATAGTCATGGAGTCACAGGGAGAACAATTCGTGGTGACTCAAAAGCTGTGGACGACGTCACGGTGCAACACTGGAAAGAAGAGGTTCTGCCGGGTATCGTAAGCGATTATCAGCTTCCAAACATCTACAATTGTGATGAGACCGGCCTATTCTACAATCTCCTTCCTAATAAAACATTAGCTGAAAATGGTGACTCATGCCATGGAGGGAAGAAAAGTAAAATTCGTGTAACAGTACTTCTCGCCAACAACGTAGATGGAGCTGACAAACTTCCTCCAATTGTGATAGGAAAATCCAGGTATCCGAGGTGTTTTAAGGGTGCGGAAACAAAACCTGCGGAATATGAATCCAACAGGAATTCTTGGATGACTACGCTTCTAATGGAACAGTGGTTGAAAAAACTCGACATTAAAATGAAAAAGAAATGGATCGATTTGCAGTATATCCACTTCAAATTCTGGATAATGTCCGAGTGGAATTCTTCCCTCCTGTCTGTACCAGTGTTCTAAAACCGCTTGATTTGGGCGTCATTGCAAATTTCAAAGCGCATTATAGAAAGATGCTGGTTGAACATTTAATAACACTGAGTGATGCAGGAAATGAATCTCTCTCAATTAATTTGCAACAAGCCTTGGACTTTATTTCGGCTGCCTGGAAGCAGGTGACATCCTCCACAATCAGCAACTGTTTCCAAAAAGTTGGTGTCTTATTAGAAGAGGCCGCCTCTAATACTGACTATGGGGACGAAGTTTTGTCTGACAGTGAGCTAACGCTACCGGAGAGTACGGAATTCGATACTTTTGTGCATTTCGATGATAATCTGGCTGTATGTGGAGAACTATCGGATGAAGAGATTATTGCTAATGTATGCCAACAACGCGGTGCTGATGGAGCAGCTACAAGCGATAGTGACACTGGAGATGGAGATAACGACTTGAATCTTGAAACACCTGAACTGAGTAAAGTATTAAGTGCAGTCGATGTGTGTAGGGGGTAGGTGTTACATTAGTGAGGAAACTTGTAGAGAAAATGCTTTGAATTCATTACTAAGTTTGCAAAAGGAGTTTTATACTCTTAATGCAAGAAAAGTGAACAAGCCAAACTATCTGATTTCTTTAAGGCTGGATGAAGTTGAAAATAATATCTTCTGTCTTAATGTATTTATTATTTGCAAGGATTTACACATGTAAGTCTATTCCATTGGTTTTTCAGTAAATATGTGAAATATTGCGTAAATCTGATTTCTAAGTAATTCTGAGTAACAAGTAATTTTTCCTCTTCCCTTTGATATACGTATAACTCAGGTTCAGCTGTATATAAAAAACGAAATTTAATTCAAAGACACCAAGCATTGTCATCAGTTTCAACGCCCTTTCCAAATTGCTGTTGCTGCTAATATTTCTTTAAAATCTGCGTCTTTACTAAATATTTTCTCTTTTGCAGCCTGTTGTAATGCCTATGTTGTAGATCATTATAATCTCTATAAGCAATATCATGTTGTCTACAAGCTTCGTCTAATGGATTTATTCCTTTATCTCTTCTAGCTAACCTTTCGTCAAGTTTTGTAAATGAACCACAATAATTATATCCTGGCATATGCATCACAGGCATTAGCAAATTATCTAAAGCCCAATTAACTAATCCTTTGCCATATTCTTCTGATTTCCAGAATGTATGAGGAATGTTATTAAAATAATCTAATTAGACATGGCATCCCTTTAGGATCGTTAAGAATAAAATCATTAAACTTACTCATAAGCATCTCTGTTATTCCAACTTTTTCGTTGTAATGGTGGTTATTTTCAGCACTTTCTACACCATGAATAACCATTAATCTATCTATCAAATCTCTAACATCATTCATCCAAACATATTCAATCGGAGTTTTGAATACTTTTTACAAAACCGAATCCCGATTTTGGGCGAGTGGTTAGAGATGCAGATCTTTGTTGTCTACTTGCTTTCTCTGAATGCTGTATATCACTTATCAACATATTATCCTTTTTACCCACACTACTTTTAGTTTTTGGTTACTTGGGTCATTATTTTGATGTATCGCGTTTGTTATTTTTAAAATGTCCTTATAATTGTTTAAATTTTCCTCAGTGTACTCATCATCCTTTGATAAATTATTTGAGGTTAGAAATAGCATTAAACCTTTTGTAGCTCTAAACTTCTTACCATTAATTATAATATCATCATTATGGAAATTAACTTTTGAATCACCTATAAAATGGTTATGAAAATTCTCATCATATCTTCTCCTAAATTTAGGATCATTAATTCCAGGCAAATATTTTGAAATCACAGGCCCCAGGTACGTTGTAGAACAGTCTGTTATATACTTTCTATTGATATCTTCTTCATTATCTTCATATACACTTCTTTGTAAGTTTTCTGTTTGAACTTCTAAATTTCTTCTGGCTTTTCTTGCTGATTTTAAAGCTTCTTTTTGCTCATCACTAACATCATATTCATCTATAAAATGTGAGTCTTCAGAATCTGATGGGAATTCATATTTATATTCATTTTTATAAGGAATTAATTGTTTCTTAACCTCTCAATTTTCTTCTATAGCTTTAGTAACATTTGCTCTAATAGTATCTAACTTATCTCCTAAAACACCGATAGTATCAGTAACAGGTTGATCTTCTATTTTATATTTCTCATATTCTGTTATAGGCTGCTTCTTCCATTTTCGAATCTCATCCTTCATTTCTTCATATTTCTCCCTATTTCTTTTCGCTTTCTAACAACCTCAGCATCATATTTTGCAAACATTTATAAAGAGACAAAATGTGATAACGTTGGCGTTGACGTTTGTTTGTGTTGTTTGTAGAAACGTTTTAATTTTGTTACGATATTTCCCATCATTAGTTTTTCGAGTCATAACAACAGTAATAAAACCAAATTCTTCATTCCAACAATTGCTACAAATAGCCTTAAAATCTTCAAGCTTCATATCCCACCCACAAATTCTTTATAAATATGATTTTAATTGGTATCATCTTGTCTGAATATATTTAAAAAGTTCAAGTTATCTCTTACCAATTGTTGTGGTATTTTCGAGTATGTTTGGGCTAAATAAAAACAATCAATAACTTTATGTCTTCCTCTTGTAAAATATTCTCGAGCAATGTCCTGATTTTCTAGAATAAAATCGTCGAAAACCACAAGTGAATTGTCTTCACACACATATAAATGTATAGCATCTTCATTATTGTCGATGAATGTAGGTATCGAAAAGCAGCATTTATCTTCAATTTCCTTACATCTCCTGATGAGGTTCTGATACTTTGAATGGTCCAAGCTCTTTGAATATACGTACAAGTGTTTGATTTTTCCCAACTGAGCCATCCTGTAGCTAGAAAGTAGTTAAGGGATCTAACATAGTGTATTTTTTCCATAAACACTTGGACCAATGATGGCGCAACGAATAGAATTTAGCAAAAGTTTTCCATGTCTATGCTTTATTTTTTCTCAGAAAGCCTTACTTTTGGTTCCCAATCTACCCTTTTTATTTTACTCATTTTTATATATTTATTACTAAATAAATGATTAAAATATTTGAGTTAATTGATAGATCATCAGTTTCATAAAAAGATTAACTATTCCGTTGAGAGGTGAATTTTAAAAAGTGGGATTAATTGGATTTTATTCAACTTTCTTAACCCATAATATTACAACAACAAAATAATAAACTACATTATGAAAAAATGTCCCTGGATTAAGCGAAGTTCGGTGACATAAGATAACTGTCATGTTTATAACTCCAGGACAATATACTCTACAAAATTTAGGGAAATGTATTCAAAATCAAGAACCTAGAATAACTATTGAACAAAATAAAATTATAAACAGAGTTAAAATATTTAGTAATTATAAAATTTATTTTGATAAAGAAAAAAGTATTGGTTCAGTTTTAGATTTTAATAATCAAATTGTGGAACCAAAACACAAAACACTTGCGCGCAACTTACCAAAAACAATTCCGTTCGAAATGATTAAAATCCATTTTAACTATGCCGATGGAATGTTTGTAAAAGATTCTGAGCATTTTCACCGTGAAACAAATATTATTGCTTCTTTCAAACCTGATTTAATATTTGGTAGTCCAGTAATTTATGAACCAAAATATCCTATATTTTGTTCAGTTTGGTAAAATACAAAACTTGAAAGTTATTCTAACTAATGAAGAAGATGAAATCATAGATTTTGATGGCGCAAAAGTAACAGTAATTTTAGAGATGACATAATTTATATTTATTTACTTCTTTCTTTCTCATAAATGAACAAAGTAGAAAGTTATCAGTGGCAGTCATTTCCTGTAAATTATAAAACTAAAAATTATTTAAATTTGCTAAACAAGGACGTAGAAATAGATATTAGGTTTGGTGATGGTTGGATTGATAATGAAGCCTATTTGTACCTTACTTTCGATGCAAATCATGCTAATGGAACTGATTACACTAATTATGAGGGCAAGTCAAATGTAAAGCTAATTGATAACTTTACCTTTCAGTTTTGGGACACAATAACTGTAGAAAAGCGAGAATGCACCATCTATCGAATTCAACATCCAAATATTCCTTCAACGGTTCTGTATCACTTAACTTCCTCTAATAGTGATAATTTAATATATGAAGGGATTTTCGTTAATAATGGTAAACTGCAGAAGAAATCAAATGAGGTATTGTACCCCTTAAAACTTCTAGGCGGTTTTTTTTAAGATTATAAAGAAATTATGTGGGAAGTAGATATAACAGTTACTTTTACTTGGAGCCAAAATGCAAAGGATGCTATGTATATATGATTTAGTAAGAATACAGCCGAAGAGGATATTGCTGGAATTCGGCCTGAAGGAGGAAAAGTTACTGTAAATTCAATGGAAATAAGAATTACACATTATGAGCTCGAACTAAGAGAAAAAACAGTAAAAGAACCTCAGATACCTATACCATTCTATGACCTGCAAACTCAAGAAATTTCTGGCAATAGTGGAAAAAAGAACTTCGAAATAGATATTACAAATTACTACAATTCAGTGCAATTTGATATGCCGTATTTTATATTTGTTGTGTTTCAAACTAATAGAAAAGGTAATCAAGATCTAAATTCTTCTAAGTTTGACCAGGTTCAACTTCAAAACATTTACCTGGAAAACGGAAGAAACGAAATGTTTCAAGAATAAATGTGGAATATTAACCCTCCTAATACTTCTCTGAAAGCCTATGATTCTTTTTGACATCGTGATGTAATTATTTCACTTCTCCTCCTCACAACGTTTTAGATGGGCCTAAACGGCGTGGAAATGTGTGCCATATTAACTCTATCTTTCTGTGTATTATCTTCCATTCTGATCCTTACTACTTCAAGTTTTATTTTAAAACATGTATTTCGAGCATTGCGCTCATATTGTTCATTGAAACTAAGGAAAGCATGGATCAGGTATGTGCTGATCTCTACTCAGAATGTTTGTACTACGATGCTCCGCCCCTTGACCAAATAGAGCTCTCTCTTACGAACGAAGTTCTTCGACGATTCTTGTGGTGTTTGAGAGCGGTGATTATCGAGTGGAGCGTAGACTGAGATTTATTTATTTATTTATTTATTTCTGACTTACATTTGTGGCGAAGTTAGGGCTCACGGCCCTCTCTTACACTTAACCACTACAAACAGGATTTAAAAATGTAAACATAAAAGATGGATCTGCGTTTGGTGTCTCTCTGGTGTGAGTGGGATTCTTCGGACGGCATGGACGTTAGATGAAGAAAACTGTAAGAGGGCTTCTCCTCTTGCCCTCATTATGATTTAAATCTTTTAAAACCAACGTGAGTACGTCACCAGTCTGTAAGTTTATTTTAATTTTGCCTGGGGCTCATCAACAAGGAAGTGAGTATCAAAATGGCGTATCGCGTCATCTCAATCCAGTGGAATTTTTCGGTACCTTTAAGAACCTTATTTTCTTCGGCTTCCATCAATTTGAGAATCTACATTATGTGGTGAATGGGACTCTAAATTTCTGTCAAAGAATAGATCTCGGTTCCTTTAAAAACCTATTATTATTATTATCTTACAATGTAACGTTTCGTGGATCTAGTATAATATTCTACCAATGAATCTGGGGTGAAGTTTCGATATCTTATTCCTCATGTAGAAAATTTTTGAAGACCTTGTAGAGTCTAAATTATTTAACCTTATGAAAACACTCCAAGTGGAATCAATTTTAAACCATTCGAGTTCTAACCAAGTGGACAGTAATTTAATTTAATCTTTGTCTTATTTGTATTTTCCTTGGCTTATTCTTGGTTCTTTTCGTGTAATTTCATTCCTTTCCCTTGTTTTGTTTGTGGTTCGGTTTCCGTGGTTACCTTTTGTCATGCGTGATACACGGTGTTTGGGTGTTACTATGTTAACGGGTCTTGATGGCGATTGTTTAAAAAAGATAGATTCTTCTAATGATGGATGATGTTGTTGATATCTCAGTTTCTTCCGCTTTGATGTAATGATTGTTATTACCGTTTGTTTTTCATTTTCCTTTATGTAACTTTGTGCTCGCACTGGGACAATTTTATTTTATATTCCCGGTTATTATTTCGTACCGGTATGTGGTGTCGTTGTGTTTATTTAATCCGGACCGTCCATAATCATTCCATTGGTCTGAACTCAGTGGTTCGAAAGGTTTTCTATGATTAATTGTGAACAGAGTTTGTATTTACCTCACCATTTTCACTGGTATGTTGAGGCCTAACCTGTGTTATAAAATAATGCATTTTATTTTGAGGTGGTCGACCACGATACTTTTCACATTATATTTTTCCTCTGTAGGTTAATTCAATTTAATTTTTTTCCTGCGTTGACTGTTTTCCCTTCTAATATCTTACATATTTTCATTCACTAAATAAAACTATTTATGTAAATTCTCAAAGAATTATCTCCTTTTAATCAAGTGGTAAATTGATACCAGGTATCTGCATTTCTTTCCACGGGGTTTTAATGGGACACTATTCCATCTGTTAAGGTAAGTGTCTTTCTGTTGGTTTTGGTGATGTTTGAGAGTGTCCTTTTACGCTTCCTGTTTATCATTTTCTTATTGAACTAGCTCTTTCTGTTCCTGCTAGTTTGTTTCTTTTATGTTACTGCCGTTATCGTAGGTGTTTGTGGTTTGTCTACATAACGGAACACTTTTAGAAACTTTAAGAGGGTAACTGAGTTGAAATCGAATATTTCTGTTAATCCCCGCGAGTTTGTCAATTATTATCCTATTTATGTTATCAATATGACTCGGTGAAATGTGGTGACGGCACAGGAAACTTGTATGAGACTTTGTGCCACATGTAATGCTAATATTCCTGATAACACGCTTGCTTATATAATTAAAATGCAAAAAGAATTTAACTTACGATGTTAAACATGGTATAGTAACTGAAAATTTTGAATAATTTTTATATGGTTTAAATGAATGAAAAGTTGAAAGAATTTCTTGAATTAACTACTGTTTGTTTTGTCTTTTCAAATAAATAGTTTAGATATCTGAAAAAATCATTTTTATATATAGTTTTTCTTCTCTTTTATTTTTTTCCACTTAAAAATATAATATTTTTCTTCTCTGATACATTAAAAGTTTTATTCTCTGGTATAATGCGCTTAGTAACATAAAGTTCAATAAACTTTGTTTCATTAAATTCGGCCCATAAATGCTTGAGATACAGGCATTAACAAATTTTACTCGCTTTTAGAATCGAACTGATGTACTGCCGATATTGGAATACATGTAATAGTAAATTACCATTTTTGTGGCGATATAGGTTGTACCAGGCCATCTTCCGCATTTATAATTAAGCGAGGCACTGGGCGGATATGTACATCCTGATTAGAGATAACGCCAGTACAAGGAAAAAAAATGAACGATGCACTGGGCGGATATGTACAGCCTGATTAGAGATAACGCCAGTACAAGGAAAAAACATGAGATTTCGCGAAATCTCCACGCTCGCAATTACATTCCAACATTTATTCCGCTTTTTTCCATGTGCTAACTGTTTCGCATCTATCCAGAATTAACTTATGTTTATTCGGAAGAGCTATTAGCTTAGTGGGTCCACTGTTTCATCCATTCGCTTTCCTTCCATTCAGCCATTTTCGCATCCTAACATTCGCATTCGCATCTACCTATCCTAACAAGTGCTCACATTTTCTGGAACTATTGGGATTCGAACTTCAATATACGGGCGTCTCATGTATTAAAGAACGGAAACCAACACATTCCTGCCTCAACCAACTGAGCTATTGGAGAGGACGAGAATCTGTATTGAAACAACGGGTTTGTTAAGTTACATTTAGTATTGAAACTGATATAGTTCTGACTATTATCTAAAGAGAGCGCTATTCAAAACATTACTTTATTTCACTAATAGATCGCAGCATAATTACTATTATTTTCTGAAATATCCACCAGATGCCAGTAGGTAGTGGGTTGTCGACCGGCAGCCGGCGGCAATTATAAATCTGCGGTTAAACTGTTATCTGTTATCAGCGAGCCACTTCCTACTGTAAAATAGCTCCACCTTCTTGGTGGAAAGGAAAATGGAGGATATATACAAGCTTCAGTGCAAAATCTGACGGCGCATAAGTCTACTTTTATACTTTTTCATTTCATGTTTTTAATTTTCTTCCTCTACGCTCCCTCTTGTTTCCCTCGTGAAGTTAGTAAGTGTCATAAATTTAACTGAATTATCGCGAATATTCGTGCATTTTCGTTAATTCTTTGTGTTTTTTGGCCATTGTTTCGCGATTTTGGCAATGTTTGTTGATTTTCAGTGAATATTTGCAAATTTTTATGTGGGAAAATTTGTCTGGAAAAATCAGATCGGGGAAAATAATTCGTGATATTCCAAATTTGCTGTTTTTAGACACGAGAATTAATAGAGGTGATATTTTTGTTAAATTTCGGGAGCAGAATAAATTACGAAAAAAGTTCATAGTAGCTCCTACGAGATGCAAACATCTTAGTGAATTTGAGTGAATTTTCGTGTATTTTTGGGTAATATTGTGTATTCCTGGGTTTCTGGGAGTCGATTTTGGGTAATTTCTGTTTATTTTAACGGATTTTGGGGTTAATTTAGTGTCTAGTTTTCATTACAGAAATTTTTGGAAAATATAAAAAACAAAAAATACGTAGGAAAAATCAAAATATAAAAAATCAAAAAATACGCAGAAAAATAAAAAAGGATAAAAATGCCTTCTTAATTTTGCGTAAATTTAGTGATTTTTGGTGATTTTTTGGTGATTTTTAATAATTTTTCGCGGTTTCTTGATGATTGTTGGTGATTTTTAGCGACTTTTATGTGATTTTTCGGTGCAAAAACGGCGCAAAACTGGAAATGCACTGAATGCACCCAATTAGTAGTGTCTCAGAATGGCCTCGGCGTCCACTAGCGTCTTGATATTCGAAGCGATCATGATCCTTTGAATTTCGACTGACATCTGCTTCTCTATCGCGATTATCAATTCCTTCTCCGTGGGTGCATTATCTAATTCTTTGAGTTGTTGCAGGTGTGCTGCAAAGAACTCAGAGTACTTAGATGGAGATTTTTCCCGGTACTTTCTGGAATATAGCTCCAATCTTATGGCCTCCTGTGTTTGTGGGTTCCAATACTTCTGCAGGATCGCTTGCTTAAATTCCTCGTAGTTACTGAACGAGTACCGAAACGCCGTAAACCACGTTAAGCTATGCCCGTCCAGTAGCTTTTCCACGGTCCTGAATTGTTTTTCACGAGGTACTCTGTGGTCGTATATGTAATCTTCCAGCTGACGCGAGAAACCCTTGGGAGTCACTGCTCCTAATCCGTCAAATTTCCTGGTCATGTCGTCTCCTGTCCGAATAATATCAAATATTGGAGTGGACATCTGTGCATTTCGGCTCATATGCGCTCCCTCTATGTTACTGGGTATACTCTGACTATCGTGCGCTGTGTCATCTGGTGGTTGTCCTAACTTACTGGCTTCATATAATGGTTCCGGTCACAGGTAACATTGTTGGTATGACAGATTTTATGTTCACCGTGGACCTATCATCCTGCAATCTTAACTGTGCCACCTCCCTCTGGAGGTCTAGTGTGTTATACTAGCGTGCGTCCATAAATCACGCTTATGGTTCGTTATCTGGCCAGCGTTGCTATCTATTCTGATCTCGGCCTTCTGCTGTCGTCCCCCCCCATGACGTGATTCTTTCTCCTAGCTCTATGCCGTTCTGGCTACTTTCATCCTGGTTTTGGACGATCTTGCCGTTAACTTCCTTCCGGAAGTTAGGCATTTCGCCCCTGATTTCTCTCTTTACACGGCTGAATTCTTACTCCGCCAAATGACTTACTTCCTGGACTTCCTTCTTAATCTCAACTGTCATCTCTTCCTTGACCCTGTTTATCTGACCTGTCTTCTCTTGGATAGCCTCTACGACCGACAACATCTCCGTCTTCAAGCTTGATATTCTATGTTAAAAATTGTTGGAGGCTTCGGTGATCGAAACGTTGACCTCCTCCTTAAATCTCGTCATACCGTCTTTGAGTGTGCCTACCTCGTTCCTTGCTCCCTTTAAACTTTTTACGATGACCATTAAGTCAGCCCTAGTGTCCGTTATCTCTCCCTTCAGTTGGGCCACCTGCTCTTGACCTTACCCAAGCTCCTGGGCTCTTGTTTGTAAACAAAACCACGTGCTTTGTTGACAGCTGTCAAACTGACAGCCACCTGCTATCTTTAATCAACAAGGCATCGTGCTGCCCTCTTTACGGCACTAAACGTCATCATGGTGGCGGGTAATTTGAAAGCTACGTGCTTTTTTGACAGCTGTCATCCGCCATCTTGCATCTCTAACCAATTTCAATGCTACGTGCTTTGTGAGAGCTATCATCCGCCAGCATGCATCGCTAACTTCAGTGCTGCCCTCTTTACAGTACTAAACCTCATCGTGATGGCGGGTAATTGAAAACCACGTGCTTTTTGACAGCTGTCAGCTGCTATCTATAAAGAACAATGCATTGTGCTGCCATCTTTACGACACTAAACCTTATATGCATGTACTAGCGGGCAATTTCCACGTGCTGTTTTGACAGCTGCAATCTTTAAACAACAAAACATCGTGCTGCTATCTTTAACTACTACCTTTGAAATGTGGTGGCTGCAATTTCCACGAGCTTTTTGACAGCCCCATCTTTAATCAACAGAGCATCGTGCTGCCATCTATACGGCACTAAACCTGATCCTTATGCTGCGGTGGAGGGCAATTCGAAATTCTACGTGCTTTTTAAAGCCACGTGTTTTTGACAGCGGCCATCTTTAATCAACAGAGCACCGTGCTGCTATATTTACGGCATAAATCTACATACCTTTGACATGTGGAGGCGGCAATGTGAAATGCTGTGTGGTTTTTGACAAGCTGTCATATGTAATCAACAGAGCACCGTGCTGCTATATTTACGGCACAAATCCTCATACCCTTGACATGTGGTGCAGCATAGTGCTGGCTAAATCCACATGCATGCAACATTACGCATCTGGTAGTAGGCAATTTGAAAATTTCTGTTAGGCGCCATCTTCAACTACAAGCACATGGCTTACTGCTAGGAAGGTGTCCTTGTTGACGGCCCCCATCCGACGGACCAGGTCAGGATTGGAGTTAAACATGCACGACGAGAGGAAACTACAGCCTTGAGCGACTGCTGCTTAGCACGACTTGCATCTAACATGCTTTAACTATTTTTACGCAACAACTGTAAGAACGCATTTTTTGAGCCCTACGAACTGAGAGTCAAAGCATGCAACCTCTGTGCTACTGCTTGCAAAACGGAAGTGACTTAGCAAAAATATACATTACTGTAAAATCCAGGTCCTGTTCTTTGTTAGATTTTGGCGTCAGGAAGGGCATCCGGCCGTGAAGCAGATTCTTGCGTTGTTAGGAATACTATCAGGAAAGGGCTAGGAGCGCGGAAGCGGCCGCCCCCTAGCATTTGCTGACGACAGTGTAGGATTACGCTATGTGCCTGCACCGGGTTTCGAATGAGGACGTTAGTTTTGTTGATGGATTGGGAAACTATACATACATGTCTTTTATTGTGTATTTTGTTAGATCGAAATTCTTTTTTACTCTCTTGCTATAATGTTTTTGTACAGAAATTTGCTGTTTATGCATATAGCGCTTAATCTAAACCCTAGCCTTGGAACAAATAACAGATTAGTTGGTTTTTGAGTGCAGCTTTAAAATAAGTTTCTAATCGGTTGGTTTTTTCGATATGGCTTTGTTAAATGCACAGAAAAAAATTGGTGAAAGAATTATGTGCGTCTCTCAGGACTTCAAAGTATTTCTACCCATTGTGTTATCACGTATATTAAGCGGTCTTATACAAAATTCAGTTTTTCTTATCATTCAGCATAAAGAACGACCGGATGCCCTTGTTGACGGTCCCCATCCAACGGACCTAGTCAGGATTCGAGTTAAAGCATGCACGATGAGAGAAGCAAGCAGAAATCTAAACCTTGGTCTACTTAGGAACAGAAGAACTAAATCAACGTTCGATCCAAGTTCAAAGCCGTTTTAGTACTCTCTTACGATGATGCAGCTTCAAAGTATTGAAGTGCCGGAATTTTGTACTGCATGTGTTGTTTCTTCAATATTCGCTATTTTACATTCTAAGTTTTTTATCGACCTTTTTTGAATATTGCATTGTTGGATGCACTATCACAGTATTGTAGTGCCGGAATTTTGTCCTGCAAGTGTTCGAGAAAAACATTAAGTACGTGTCTTAGAGTTTTTAATATTTGCAATAAAACTTTCCGCAACTTGAGCTGTTTTCTAAGAAAGGGTGCGTTTTGTTGCTCTTCTTTTAGAAAGTGCACATTATTAGTTTAGATCATAACAGTACGTTTTTATATTAGCACGTTCTGATTTGTCGGTTCCTTGACTGTTGGATGTCTATAACACTCAAAATTCTCAATCTGTTAAAAACAAAAGGCGTCCGTTAGCCGTTTACACCTCGCTATGTACTTATCTCCAGAAATTTCGCTATCTGTATGCAAAAAAGGATTCAATCACGTAAACATCATGTGTATTCGATCGAACAAAATAAATGTCCACTGCTTCCTTTCGAGAAAAAAAGTGTATCGGATAGTAATTCCCTTACCAGTGTTCCATGGGGGTACAACATAAACCAAAACTTGCACTTACATGAAGGAACATTGTAAGATAAAACATGTACATGCAAGTATTACATTAGGAAGGGGAGAAATACACGAACATCAAGCAGAAGTCACTACAGCAAGTGATTTAAGATAAAACTTGTACACACATGTTGCAAAAATATATGTAGGATAGGCATATTCTTTTATTTTAGATTAGGTATTACATTCTCCTCCTCCCGCTCCTTCTTCTTGGAAGTTTTGTTCACTACTACATCACTCTAAGAAGAAGAGTAAAGTGTGTCAAGAAAGAAGGTGTTCAGATTCCTAAGTATGTCATCGTCTCAGCTTGCTAAAAAGAAGAGCAGCTGAGTATGAGTGATGAGATGGGAATTTCTCTCTGAAAAGTGTCTTGCAATGCAGACTTACAACATCGAACTATAGTATGCGATTTAGTCATTTCGTGTTCTCAACACGTGTTCTAGTCATAATATGTTTTGAACATCAGCTTCGTAAGTATGTGTACCAGTCTAAACATGCACAATGATGTTATCGCTGCAGCACGTGCACACTCTTGTTTTCGCGATGCATGTTCGATAGAGATATGCCTTGACAGAGGAGAAGGAGGATGAGGACGAGGTGGAGGACGAGGTTATAACAGCCTATTTTATAGCCGCCATCTTGTGCAGTAGCCTCTAAGCTACTAGCAGCTATCCTGTGTAATTAGCGTCGGTAAGGGCAACTTGTTTTAAAACTAAGGTTAGCCCCTTCAAGATAGTAGTTCTGAGGTTAGGTTCGCCCTCTTAGGCGTCGAGAATGCACTAAAATTTTGTTGCTTAAAGATGATAAATAACGGATTCTTTTTCAAATTGTCCGCTACTATGTGTCTAAGGTAGTAGCCATAAGGTTTTAGCCCCGTTAAGATGTCAGCACTGAAGTTAGCGATGCTGTCTTGTTTAAAGATAGCAGCTGTTAAAAAGCCACATGGATTTTTTCAATTGCCTGCTACCATAATGAGGTTTAGTGTCGTAAAGATAGCAGCACTGAGGTTAGCGATGTAAGATGGCAGATGACAGCTGTCTAGAAAGCACGTAGCTTTAAAGAGCACGTGGCTTGGTTTAAAGATAGCCGTCAACAGCTGTCAAGAACACGTAGAATTTTTCAAACTACCCGCCACCACATGTCAAAGGTATGTGAATTTGTGCCGTAAAGATGGCAGAACGCCCCTCTGTTAATTAAGCATGGCAGCTTGTCAAAAACACATAGAATTTCAAATTGCCGCCACCACATGCCACAGGTATGTGAATTAGTGCCGTCAAAGTGGCAGGACGATGCTCTATTGATTAGAGTTGGCGGCTGTCAAAAAGCACGTAGGAATTGCCGCCACCACATTTCAAAGTTAGTGCCGTCAAGATGGCATCACGATGCTTTGTTGATTAAAAATGGCCGCTGTCAAGATAGCATGTAGAAATTGCCGCCACCACATTTCAAACGTTGTAGCTAAAGATGGTGGTACGGTGCCCTGTTGATTAAAGATGGCCGCTGACCAAAGGCACGTGGCTTTAAAAATCACGTGGAATTTCGAACTACCCTCCACCGCATGTATAAAGATAAGATTTAGTGCCGTATAGATGGCAGCACGATGCTCCTTTGATTAAAGATGGCGGCTGTCAAAAAGCACGTTGAAATTGCCGCCACCACATTTCAAAGGTAGTGCCGTAAGTATGGCAGCACGATGCTTTGTTGTTTAAAAATCTCAGCTGTCAAAACAGGCACGTGGAAATTGACGCCACCACATTTCAAAGGTATGTGGTTTAGTACCGTAAAGATAGCAGCACGATGCTTTGTTGTCTAAAGATGGCTGCTGTCAAAAGAAAAGCACATGGAAATTGCCCACTACTACACGCATATAAGGTTTAGTGCCGTATAGGTGGCAGCACGACGCTCTGTTGTTTTAAAGATGGCAGCTGACTACTGTTAAATAGCACGTGCATTTCATATCACCCACCACCACAATGAAGTTTAGTACCGTAAAGGGTGCAGCACTGAGGTTAGCGATGCAAGATGGTGGATGACAACTGTCAAAAAGCACGTGGATTTCAAATTACCCGCCTTAGTGCCGTAAAGAGGGCAGCACTGAGGTTAGCGATGCAAGATGGCGGATGACAACTGTCAAAAAGCACGTGGATTTCAATTTACCCGCCTTAGTGCCGTAAAGAGGGCAGCACTGAGGTTAGCGATGCAAGATGGTGGATGACAACTGTCAAAAAGCACGTGGATTTCAAATTACCCGCCTTAGTGCCGTGAAGAGGGCAGCACTGAGGTTAGCGATGCAAGATGGCGGATGACAGCCGTCAAAATGCAAGTGGACTTTAAATTACCCGCCTTAGTGCCGTAAAGAGGGCAGCACTGAGGTTAGCGATGCAAGATGGCGGATTACAGCCGTCAATATGCAAGTGGACTTTAAATTACCCGCCACCACGATGAGGTATAGTGCCATAAGGAGGGCAGCGCGATGCTTTTTTGATTAAAGGTGGCCGCTGTCATAAACACATGGCTGTCAGCTTGAATGCTGTCAAAACAGCGCGTGGCTGTCAAAAGAGCACGTGGCTTTGTTTACAATAAAGGTGGCCGCTGTCAAAAAAGCATGTGGCTGTCAGCTTGACAGCTGTCAAAAAAGCACGTGGCTGTCAGAAAACACGTGGCCTTGTTTACAAACCAAAGCACGTGGCTATCTTTACAAACATGACATTGTCAGTGGACAAGGAGGAGGACGCATCTGCGGAGGGCCGGAGGAGGAGGCGGCGCTTGAACCATCCACTTACACTACTTGCGATTAATATGAATTTATATTTCCTTTCACCGTTTCTTTGTCCTTTTTATGGGTAACGTGGATTCTATTCTCTAACCTAACTTTATTTTACTTAATTCCCACGTTCTTCATGTCGTTCGCATCCGGTAACAATGGATACTTCAACCTCATCAAAATACAAATAAAGACAATAACATCACACATTGGCGAAGCATTTCGAATAACCACCGTGTCCAAAATACCTAAAGGTGTGAGAAACAAAAACAGAAGCACCAAGTTGGTTCTGCCACTCATATGTCCCCGTTTCTACCATCAAGGTAATTTGCCCCAGACTAGTCACCCGCACCCAGGGGTGCTCAGTTGCAACTGTGATAAAAATAATTCCTTAAAAATACATGCACCCTCGATTTTGATGGGGAACATCTGACTAAATATGGACACGGTGAGGTGAATTAAAAACTAGGCGAAGCATGACATCACTTTTGGAAGAAAATCTGTTAATTAAAATAAATAAGCAAAAGATTATTTAAAAATAGAAAAAAGGGTCAAATAATCCAAATTTTTACATGGCTCTGATGTTTCCTTTCAGCTTGATAAAGTCCACCTTGAGAATCAGAATATATTGCAAATGTACAATGTATGCCGACACACATAGGTAACATATCAAACCAAATCTTGACGTTTCATTAATTGTACTCCTTGGGCTTGCGTGCCCGCACCACGCTCCTGGCTTTATTTTCGTTAACATTTTCAACTGTAGATGAGTACATTCCTCTTTTCAGCACACTTCACATTGCAGTGGGAGTCCCTAACCTTAAGAAAATATGTGATTTAATGCGCGAAAGGGAAGTCAACAAATCTAACTCTACGACATATAACACGCTGAGTGGTAAAACATCCTACGCACAAATACATACATCTCGAGTCATGAGCAAACTCATGAGCATAGCAAACAAAGTGAATCGGAGCCACACAAAATCAAAATCACATAAATGGCAGAAATAAAAACATGATGTCATATTTTCAAGGGCTCACCAAGAAAAGCATGCGGCATTCACGCAACTCTCATACACACAAAATCTCGATGGTAAATATAAGGAAACATAATTACACTTCAAGCAACAATTCGTACTCAACGTAGAATCCTGAAATATATTACATGTTACAAAATCAATAAACTAGTGGACTTTACAATATCACGCACAAATCAGCGTGGCTTCCTAAAATAAAATTATGTGACACAAATTCATAAAAATAACAGAGTAGGCTTTAACTTTAAACACATTATTCAACGTTGTATCCTGGAAAAGATTACCTGACACAAAATATTCCTCAGCGCGGTTATATCACAAAAGAAAAACCAAACCAATCTTCGCGATATAAATCTATCGTCAACTGCAACAACCGTAGGGACATGGCTAGAAACAAATCACGAAGTATAAGCCGCTCAAAAAAACTCTCCTCGGTAGACAAACATATCACCCTGGACAAAACACGGCGGAATGACTCAAAAGTGGAGATCGACGTCTCCCAAAATAATGCAGCAAGCATCCAAACCACAGGGTCCCATCCATTACATATGCTGCTCAACAGTCTACCCGAGGCAAGGCCTTTCAGATGAGGAATGCCTGCTCTTACTCAAAATCACACTAAATAATATATCATGTTGAGAACCATCCTCCACTGCCAATTATCACTGAAGAGAGTGATGTCTACTGTTAAGAGATTGAAGACTGAAGGTTACTATGATGCTTATCAGGAAGTACTAGATGATTGGCTGAGGGCAGGGGTGCCTCCTCAGGAAATGGATGTTCATTGCCACTATTTACCTCATCGTCACGTTGTGAAACCTGGATCAACAACACCATTGCGCCCCGTGTTCGATGCCTCGTCTAAGGAAAATAAACAGCCAAGCCTCAATCAATGTCTTAAGAAAGGCCCTAATTTAATTGAGAAAATACCTTCTGTGTTGGCACGTTTCCGACTGAAGAAGGTGTGAGTTGTTGGAGACATAAGAAGAGCTTTTCGCCAGATCAGCATTCGCGAGACAGACAGAAATTTTTTGAGATTCTTGTGGTTAGACACAAATGGAAGTCTCAAGACATACAGACATTGTCGTGTTGTATTTGGAGTCTCTCCCAGTCCTTTTCTATTAGAATCATGCATCAAACTTCACCTTGAAAATACATTAGTACTGTGTGAGGAAGGGAAGTCACCATGGCCCAAGTCATTTGTGGAACTTCTTACCCATAGCTTCTATGTTGATAATTGCCTTGCCAGTTTGGACGATGAAGAACAAGCTAAATAGTTTATTGATGTAGCTTCAGGTGTCATGAGGGAACGGCAATTTTGTCTTCGACGGTGGGAGTTGACCGGAAGTAATGACGTTTCCGGACCTACCAATGTGTTAGGACTCCTATGGAACAAGTCTGACGATTCCCTAGCAATCAACATAGATAACAATCTTTGGTTTAGCTTCGAGAAAATAACAAAGAAAGTTATTTTGAGTGCTGCCCATATAATTTTTTGATCCGGTGGGTGTCACATGCAGTGTAGCATTAATACCAAAATAGTTGCTTCAACAGACTTGGAGGGAAGGTTTGACATGGGATGAAGAAGTCAATGAAGAGATCAAAATGAAATTCTTGAGTTGGCTTGAAGAAGTTCCTCTTTTAGCTCAAGTCAAGATTCCTCGTTTGTTGTCTAATTGCAACAGCCCAAACGACTCCTGGACACTTCACATTTTTTCAGATGCCTGTCAGACATCATATGCAGCGGTTGTATTCCTGCGTGTTGAGCAAGGGGGTGAAGTGAGTGTTCACTTGGTGGCAAGCTGTCTGTGGATCAGCGGTAGAGTGTCGGCCTCCGGATCCCAAGATAGCGGGTTCAAACCCGGCAGAGGTTGTCAGATTTTTGAAGGGCGGAAGAAAGTCCATTCGACACTCCATGTCGTACGATGTCGGCATGTAAATGATCTCTGGTGACACATTTGGTGTTTACCCGACAAAATTCATTAAATCTCAGCCATATACGCCCAAGAGAGTTTCGGTTTATTCGTTCTGCCATCTAGTGGAGGCCTAGAGTAAAACGGAACGTCGAAATTGACGAGCAGACAGCCAGATGGCGTCAAATTGAAATGTCTGCACACGGTAGCTGAGGCCATACGATTATTATTACTATTACTTGGTGGCAGCCAAGTCAAGAGTTGCACCAACTGGAAAATCAGGTAAGGGATTGACCATTCCCAGGTTAGAACTTTTAGCAGCTTCAATAGGAACGATATTATATGCATCGATTGTAAAGGAGTATTGTATTCCCGATATTAAGGCAATTTTTTGGACAGATGCTTCAACTGTTCTCGCTTGGATTCAGCGAAGTGAAGCATGGGATGCTTTCGTCATGAACCGGATTAATGAGATACGAGAACTGTCAGGTGGTTGTGAATGGCGACATGTTCCTGGAAAACAAAACCCATCAGATCTTCCATCACGTGGATGTTCTGTGGAGAGGTTGATACAATGCCGTTGGTGGGAAGGGCCTGGTTGGTTGAGAGAAAATCCAGACTGCTGGCCACAAACTGACTTTTCTTATAATGAGGAAGATATAAATTCGGAGAGAAGGAAGAATGTCGTTTCATTGATATCAAGTAATTCAGAAGACATCAGTAAAGATTGGTATTACCGACACTTTTCTCAGTACGAGAAAATTGTAAGGATGGTAGGCTGGATGTTGCGCTTTCTGGCCAACTGTCGCATCAGCAAAGCTCAACGCATACATCGTGACCTGACAAGTGACGAATTGTCACGGCAGAAAGGAAGACTTTACGGTGGGTGCAGGAGGAAGTGTTCATAGATGTTTTCAATTCCAAACTAAAGAGCTTACTTCCATTTGTTGACGAACAGGGATTGATTCGTTTGATGACCAACATATCTAAACGGGATGATGTCAGGGACTTTTGTCATCCCATTGTGCTCCCAAAAGCTGATCACCCAGTCGTTCAGCGACTGATTATGGACGCCCATCTTAGCAACTGTCATGCTGGTACGCAGATGCTTTTGTCAATTCTGAGGCAACAGTATTGGATTCTAGGGGGTAGACAAACAATTAGAGCTGTTATTAACTCCTGCATGATTTGTATACGTCACAGTTCAAAGAGGTTGGCAACTCATCCTTCACCATTACCTGAGAGTAGAGTGCGTGACGCAAGAATTTTTGAAGTTACTGGAGTTGATTTTGCTGGTCCTCTCTACATCATAGCTGATGATGGAACCTCGAAGAAGGCATGGGTTTGCTTTTTCACTTGCGGAGTTTACCGTGCAGTTCGATTGGAATTGGTGTCTTCGTTATCCACAGACAGCTTTCTACAAGCTTTCAGACGTTTCTGCAGCAAACAAGGAAGACCTGTCATTGTCTACAGTGACCAGGGAACGAATTTTGTTGGGTTTAAGAACTCCTGTCACAAACTGGACTGGAATGCAATCTCACAGTACAGTTCAGCGCGGAAGATAGATTGGCGTTTTAATCCTCCAGCTTCACCATGGTGGGGAGGTTGGTGGGAACAACTAGTAGGAATGCTCAAAACTCTTCTCCGTCGAGTGCTTGGTCGATCATCATGTGTCATCTATGAAGAGATGCAGACAATCCTCTGTGACTGCGAAACCGTCATAAATTCTCGGCCATTAACCTATTTGTCTGACAACCCATCAGATCTGGCTGCTCTAACTCCAAACATGTTTCTACACGACATAGAAGAAGTAGCAGTACCTGAGTATGACCTGTTCGAAGCAACTGGTCTTCCGAAAAGGCTGCAGTATCGCCATCAGCTGGAAAAGAATCTTAGAGAAAGATTTCGTACTGAGTATTTAGGTCGGTTCAAGTTATTTGCCAACAAGGATAAGCCACATGATCTCAAACTGGGAGAAATTATTTTGGTTGGCATTGATGACACTAGAAGAATGGATTGGCCATTGGGACGAGTTGTTGAGCTTGTTAAGGAAAAGGATGGCAATGTTAGAGTAGTCACTGTTTCAGGCGAGCTTGTAAGGCCAGTTCAAAGAATATACCCACCAGAACTCGAGTTTCAACCACCTGAGGATACCCAGGAAATCCGGAACCACCTAAGGAAAGACTTTGTTCCAAGTGAGGAAAATATAAAGGATAATCACGAGGCCGGAGCATGTGACTCTTCTACTACCCCTGAAGATGATCCTCAAGTTTCAAAGCAGACAGTGAAAATAACTCGTCTAGGACGATTGATTCACAAGCCAGAAAAGTTAAATTTGTGATATGTGTCAATTAACATATTTCTTTGTGTTTATTTTATTGAATTTTATCATTTTTTAATTGTTTCAAGACTGTTTTATGAAAGTGGCGATTTGTGCATAAAGAGTGTAAGTCAATTCATGTTAAGGCAATGTATCGGTGAAATTTGGTGAAAATTGTGAAAAAAATCAATTTTTAGTTTTTTTACGTTCTCATAATGTTTATACCTTGTGCTTTACTTTTGAGCTTTGTTTTATTTAAATATCAGCCATTTAAAGCCCTTAGCTGCCATTTAAATGACCCGGTGCAAGTGGGCGTTGCCGCCCATTGACACTATTCTCATGAATATCTTTCGTTTTTCGAAGATTGTAAATTGAGCGTGCGGGTTGAATGTAAGAAATTTTGTTGCTGTGGGTCTTTATGTTGGCTATTCTGATGGACTATCGATATATCGAGTGGAATTGGCGCTTATTTCAAGGATGGAGTTTGTCCATGTGTTGAATGTAAACAAAGAGTTGTGATCTCACGTTTTGTGTTTATCATTCGTGTTTTAGTCCTACTCTGCTTTTCTGTAATTTCTTAAATGTTACATTTGTAATAGGTGTATTATAAATGATCCATGAACAATAACAGTATCTACTTAGTGCAAGCAGCTTAGTTTTTGAGGTTGGGATTTGTGAGGTGGTGTTATTATCAGTGTACATAATGGGCAGAAGAATTGAGACTTGTCGTCGTCGGAAGAAACGACCTAGTAAAGTGTTGGATAAAGTGAAACAATGCCATTTCTAACAGGAATCAGAATGTAAGTACTATTTTACAAGATCAAGTAGGGGAAGTTAAAATCCCCACACCAAATGTTGCGCCCGGGAATGCATAATGTAATTTGGGCTAAGTATCCGAAGGAAGTGTTTATGTCAAATAAAGAACTGGAGATTGCTGTAACATCAGCAATTGCTGAATTCAACATGGGTTGTGAAGCAAGTGAGAAACTAAAGGCTAGTGTTAGGGGTGTTAAAGTTAGCAGCTCAGGACAGAAAATTAGTGTAATGAGGCACAAGCGTAGAATTGACCACAGTGGAGTGTCTGGGCGACAAGGGTTCAAAACAGCCCGAAGGAAACTAAAACTCTCTAAACTGCTAATGAGACCAGCAAGAAGGCAGCAGAGGGTCCAACATATGGTGCTGGGGAGTTTTAAGTCAACTAGATTCAGGTACTGGACTACTGTTCATCTCTAAAATTTCAAACTCTTCTTCCTCAGAATTTATTTTCCAGCATTTTTCAAGATTCAAAATGCTCCTTATGCCACAGTTTTCAATCAATCTACTTGAAACTTTTAGGATAGTTTCAGATACAACATAATAACAAACTGATATGCAAATTTCAAAATACATATAATAGTTCAGTGGCAATCTAGTTTTTTTCTCATCATGATCATCATGAAATATATTTAAAAAGTTAAGCCTATGTGAAATAATTTGTTCCTTTCAGTGTAATTAAAATTTGTCAAAACCCACACATCACTTCTTTTATATTGGTCTTTTAAGACCAAGATTAAATTTTAAGCCAGATCTGTTGAGCCGTTTGGCATGAGGAGCATTTTATAAATACATCGAAAATTGTTAAAAATATTGATAAATTTATGAATATCTCAAAAACTGTTATTGATAGAAACTTTAAACTTTGTATGTTGTATGATGCTGAAACTGACTTTAAATGATCAAAATTCTAAGGTGATAGGATGAAAACTGTAGATGTTAGGATTTTCACAGATGCATTGCCTTAACATTCATTTGACTAAGGTGGGAGGATGTTGTGCGAGACCTGTTAGTGTAACCTCTTTGATTCCCATTACTCCTGAGATTTGTCTTCGAGACTTTGTAAATAGCAAAGAAACACACTTCAGGAGTTTTAGTTTGGGATCTTTTGTTGTTTTACAGAGATGAACTACGAATCGTTGTACGCTGCTAAATAAAAACAAATACATATGGTTATTGTAAGCATTAAAGAGTGTTTTAGTAGCGATAAAAAAGGTACTTTTTCCTACAGTACCGGTACACTAGGGAAGAAATCTTTCATGCATCTATGAGTCTTTGAAATCGCTCTCCGTCCGGCTTCAACGAGTCGCGAAAGAACGGAAAAGAATCTTGAACGAATCATGAACGAATCGTAAGAATCGATTCGTCATGTATGAATAAATCGTTAGAGCCGATTCGTAAAAAAGAATCGTATTGCTCAACTCTAATTGATTCTGCCTTAACACATAATGTACGGTATGCTTTGCTTTTGATACTGATATGTACTGCCTGCTGTCATTTCCTGATGGATACAGTACTTTTGAATCAATCAATCAATCAATCAATCAATCAATCAATCAATCAATCAATCAATCAATCAATCAATCAATCAATCAATCAATCAATCAATCAATCAATCAATCAATCAATCAATCAATCAATCAATCAATCAATCAATCAATCAATCAATCAATCAATCAATCAATCAATCAATCAATCAATCAATCAATCAATCAATCAATCAATCAATCAATCAATCAATCAATCAATCAATCAATCAATCAATCAATCAATCAATCAATCAATCAATCAATCAATCAATCAATCAATCAATCAATCAATCAATCAATCAATCAATCAATCAATCAATCAATCAATCAATCAATCAATCAATCAATCAATCAATCAATCAATCAATCAATCAATCAATCAATCAATCAATCAATCAATCAATCAATCAATCAATCAATCAATCAATCAATCAATCAATCAATCAATCAATCAATCAATCAATCAATCAATCAATCAATCAATCAATCAATCAATCAATCAATCAATCAATCAATCAATCAATCAATCAATCAATCAATCAATCAATCAATCAATCAATCAATCAATCAATCAATCAATCAATCAATCAATACTGATCTGCATTTAGGGCAGTCGCCCAGATGGCAGATTCCCTATCTGTTGCTTTCCTAGCCTTTTCCTAAATGATTTCAAATAAATTGAAAATTTATTGAACATCTCCCTTGGTAAGTTATTCCAATCCCTAACTCCTCTTCCCATAAATGAATATTTGCCCCAGTTTGTCCTCTTGAATTCCAACTTTATCTTCATATTGTGATCTTTCCTACCTTTATAAACGCCATTCAAACTTATTCGTCTACTAATGTCATTCCACGCCATCTCTCCGCTGACAGCTCTGAACATACCACTTAGTCGAGCAGCTCTTCTTCTTTCTCTCAATTCTTCCCAACCCAAACATTGCAACGTATTTGGAACGCTACTCTTTTGTCGGAAATCACCCAGAACAAATCGAGCTGCTTTTCTTTGGATTTTTTCCAGTTCTTGAATCAGGTAATCCTGGTGAGGGTCCCATACATTGGAACCATACTCTAGTTGGGGTCTTACCAGAGACTTATATGCACTCTCCTTTACATCCTTACTACAACTCCTAAACACTCTCATAACCATGTACAGAGATCTGTACCCTTTATTTACAATCCCATTTATGTGATTACCCCAATGAAGATCTTTCCTTATATTAACACCTAGATACTTACAATGATCCCCAAAAGGAACTTTCACCCCATCAACGCAGTAATTAAAACTGAGAGGACTTTTCCTATTTGTGAAACTCACAAGCTGACTTTTAACCCCGTTTATCAACATACCATTGCCTGCTGTCCATCTCGCAACATTTTCGAGGTCACGTTGCAGTTGCTCTCAATCTTGTAAATTATTTATCACTCTATAAGGAATAACATCATCCGCAAAAAGCCTTACCTCCGATTCCACTCCTTTACTCATATCATTTATATATATAAGAAAACATAAAGGTTCAATAATACTGCCTTGGGGAATTCCCCTCTTAATTATTACAGGGTCAGATAAAGCTTCACCTACTCTAATTCTCTGAGATCTATTTTCTAGAAATACAGCAACCCATTCAGTCACTCTTTTGTCTAGTCCAATTGCACTCATTTTTGCCAGTACCAGTAGTCTCCCATGATCCACCCTATCAAATGCTTTAGGCAGGTCAATCGCGATACAGTCCATTTGACCTCCAGAATCCAAAATACCGGTATCTGCTATATCTTGCTGGAATCCTACAAGTTGAGCTTCAGTGGAATAACCTTTCCTAAAACCGAATTGCCTTCTATCGAACCAGTTATTAATTTCACAAACATGTCTAATATAATCAGAAAGAATGCCTTCCCAAAGATTACATACAATGCATGTCAAACTTAATGGCCTGTAATTTTCAGCTTTATGTCTATCACCCTTTCCTTTATACACAGGGGCTACTATAGCAACTCTCCATTCATCTGGTATAGCTCCTCCGACCAAACAATAATCAAATAAGTATTTCAGATATGGTACTATATCCCAACCCATTGTCTTTAGTATATCCCCAGAAATCTGATCAATTCCAGCCGCTTTTCTAGTTTTCAACTTTTGTATCTTATTGAAAATGTCATTGTTATCATATGTACATTTTATTACGGTACTTCTTTGGCCTTAGTCTCCTCCTCTATCTCGACATTATCCTTGTAACCAACAATCTTTACATACTGCTGACTGAATACTTCTGCCTTTTGAAGATCCTCACATACACACTCCCCTTGTTCATTAATTATTCCTGGAATGTCCTTCTTGGAACCTCTTTCTGCCTTAAAATACCTATACATACCCTTCCATTTTGCAATACAATTCGTATGACTGCCAATTATGCTTGCCATCATGTTATCCTTAGCTGCCTTCTTTGCTAGATTCAATTTTCTAGTAAGTTCCTTCAGTTTCTCCTTACTTCCACAGCCATTTCTAACTCTATTTCTTTCCAGTCTGCACCTCCTTCTTATTCTCTTTATTTCTCTATTATAATAAGGTGGGTCTTTACCATTCCTTACCATTCCTTACCACCCTTAATGGTACAAACCTGTTTTCGCATTCCTCAACAATTTCTTTAAACCCATCCCAGAGTCTGTTTACATTTATATTTACCGTTTTCCACCGATCATAGTTACTTTTTAGAAACTGCCTCATGCCTGCTTTATCAGCCATATGTACTGCCTAACAGTCCTACTTTTAAGACCTTCCTCTCAATCACATTTATTTTTAACTACCACAAAAACAGCTTCATGATCACTAATACCATCTGGCACAGGCCAGAGCAATGTGCAGCTTCCACCGAAGTCCCAGTCAACATCCTTGGCTGTGACAACATGGAAGTTGACATTCAGAGCATGACTAGTGCATCTGAGTGTTATGAAAGGTGCTGCTCATAGGGTCAGTCGTGCTGCAATAGTACTCTCTGACCCAGTGAGGAAAGCAATGGCAACCCGCCTCACTCCTCATCTTGCCTAGTACGCCTCATTTTGGTGCTGCCATTGGTTTTTGGGGTATCCTTATAACCGCATAACGTTTGGTGGTGCTATTTGAGAATCCAACCAGCCTCTGGGCTGATGACCTAACAGACAGACATGTGCGGTATGTGGACTTCTTGTTTTCCTTGGCATAACTCAGCTTCATGTTGAGTAGTACTAGTAGTAGTTTTTTAAGCGATCAATACTGTTGTTATATTGATAAGGGCAAAGTGTACCGCAATAATTATACTTTTTCATGAAAGTCAATTACCTATGTACGGTTCGGTTTCGAAGTAGTAGGCATGTTGTGTAATATATGATAGGCATTTGGTTTCTTGCACGTATGGGCGCACTTAGTGCAGTTTTATTCCGTTAATTGTGTCAGTTCTGCATGGTTCGCTACAATGAGGAACTGTAAATATAACCTCTAACAATCTAAACAATTTCAGCAACCATGTAAATTAATTTTAACACAGTTCAGACCGCTTGAATGTGCGTTTATTCTACGTCGTATTATATAAGGTAGTGCGTTACATCCTCCAGAGTGTTGTACTGCAATTCAAACAGCGTATACTAAATATAATCTGCACAGCATAATAAGCGGTAGGTTTATTTCAGTTATATTAAAGATTATAATACTATGTATTAAATGTTATAATATTGTGTTTAATGGATTGTTGTTTTGAAGGCATTAATTCGTATGATTATGTAGGTAGTAGATATCCATTGGGATACCCAATTGTTGAATCAGTCAATCACTACTGATCTGCACTCGCCCAGGTGGGAGATTCCCTATCTGTTGCTTTTCTAGCCTTTTCTGAAATGATTGCAAAGAAGTTGGAAATTTATTGAAATCTCCCTTGGGTAAGTTATTCCAGTCCCGAAATCTCCTTCCTATAAAATAATATTTTCCCCAATTAGTCCTCTTGTATTCCAACTTTATCTTCATATTGTGATCTTTCCTACTTTTAAGGACGCCACTCAAACTTATTCGTAGTCTCCCATGATCCACCCTATCAAGTGCCTTAGTTAGGTCAATCACGGTACAGTCAATTTGACATCCTGAATCCAGGATAACTGCTATAACTGGCTGGAATCCAACAAGTTGAACTTCAGTGGAATTACCTTTCCCAAACCCAAACTGCCGTCTATCAAACCAGTTATTAATTTTGCAAACATGTCTAATATAATTAGAAAGAATGCTTTTTCAAAGCTTACATGCAATGCATGTCAAATTGACTGGCCTGTAATTTTCAGCTTTATGTCTATCATATTTTCCTTTATATACAGGGGATACTATAGCAACTCTCCAGGGACTACTATGGAAATTCTCCATCATTTGGTATAGCTCCTTCATGCAATCAATAATGAAATAAGTGCTTCAGATATGGTACTACCGGTATATCCCAACCGATTGTCTTTAGTATACCCCCTGGAACCTAATCAATTCCAGCTGTTTTCTAGTCTTCAACTTTTGTATCTTACTGCAAATGTCATTGTTGTCATAAGTAAATTTTAATACTTCCTTAGTGTTAGTCTCCTCCTCTATCTGGACATTATCCTTGTCACCAACAATCTTCACATACTGCAGGCTGAATACTTCTGCCTTTTGAAGTTCTTCGAATACACACTCCCCTTGTTCATTAACGATTCCTGGATTATCCTCCTTGAAAGCTTTTTCTGCCTTAAAGTACCTACTGTATACATACTCTTCTATTTTTCACTAAAGTATGACTGCCAATTATGCCATCATGTTATCCCTTAGTCATGTACAGTCCTCTGTATGTGGTAGATAAATTTAGTACCGGTATAGCACTTGGTTTAGCCATAATAAGGGTAGTCATTTCCTGTCTTTGCTCAACAGATGTACAGTAGCAAATGAACCTCTTCATACAACTGCTTATTCATCCATTTCTGAATATTGCTTTACATGCTACCTTAGTGAAGGCCACTGCTGCTTCCTTCCCTCTCCTAGCCCTTTCCAATCCCATCTTTGCCACGAGACCTATCTGTGTCGGTGCTACAAAAAATGACTTGTAAAAAAATACTCATAAATCCATTGGCGGTGTGATATTGTTTCGGTGGTGTACATCCTTTGTAACACATCTTTCTAGCTTCATTTTACAAGTTGTGGCCGAGAACTTTAGTGGATTACATTAAAAGCCCCGTTGTATTCCAATAAACGTACCATCTTAGGACACTGTTCAAGAGTAACACTTGAAGGTGATACCCATTATTGAAGTGTTTTACTATAATAATAATAGGAGACCATTGTTCACCTCAAATATGGTTACTCATATTATAAATATGTTTTTGAACACATCACTTTGGAGCATTCACTGTATGGAAGTGAGCCATGAATAATGTGTGACACACAAAGAAATAGAATAGAACTGTCAGAAATGTGATGTTACTAAAATGTTTCATAGGTCAGATTGAGAGTGCAAGAGATAGTGCACAAGGTTGATAAGAGGAGAAAGATATTTCAAAAGATGACCTTCAGAAGAGATTGTTAGGATGAATGTTGAGAAACCCGGAACTCATTCAGATGATTTCAAATGTAAGTAATTGGTTAGGAATTTGGTAAAGGCATGATGCAGATAAGAATAGATGGAGGATGAAATATTATGTAGATATGATTAGATAAGCATAGGATATGGTGACATGGAGATCTGTATTAAACCAGTTAACAGACCTCTGATAATGTAGTGGCATTATCACTTATTTCTCACCAAAGTTCCTATGTTTCAGTGGAAGCCAGTGCCTGTTGGATGTTTGAATTAGAAGCCATGTCCCTGTGATTTGAATTCCATTCAAGACTAGAAGTAATGTGTGGTGAAGAAATAGACAATGTCAGAAAGCTGCAGGCTTGCTTGTTTACTGGGTCAGTCTATAACTTAATTACCCTAACAGTGATAAGAATATTAATGATATGCATTTTCTGTTCCTTGTTTCAGCAGAAAGTCTATGGAAGTAACAACTACTCCAGCTCATTTAGATACTACAGTTCCTGTGTACAATGGACCAGAAAGAACAGATCAAGGAGGAAACAGTCTGGCTGGAAGGAAGAGCAAGAACATCGTTTGTAAATATCATTCCAGATTACCTTACAGTGATTAGAATTTAATGCTTGTTTAACAACTCTATATAAAAAATAGTGCTAATATTGGAAGTGATATTCTAAAACATAGTATTCTTTCATTGTATGAATATACAGAACTTTTATACATGATTAATCACATTTTAAAATTTTCAATTTATGAAGTACTTCATCAGGAATAAAGTTCATTACATAACAAGAAACAGAAACTCTCCAAATTTATAAGGTGCTTTTGCATGTGTTTTATAGTATTCTTCTTTCATTGCACAACACCTCTAGATGGTCATATCTAGGACTCCTACACTTTGTTGCATTTTTGTGCTCTTCAGATGAGTGGTGATGGGATCCTGGATGTTGTTTACTGTTGTTGAAAGTAGTGGGTAGTTTTTGATATTGTATACCCACTAATCCCAGGGATAGTTTGTGATGATGATGTCTGTTGTTTAAAGGGGCCTAACATCTGAGGCCATTGGCCCCTACAGGGATAGTTTAAAGTTTTGTTACCTAATATTTATTATCTTCAGTGGCAGCATAACAGAGCTGGCCGTAGGTTCTATAGATTGAAATGCTCCTGCATTTTGATGTATGTTACTTTGACTGACTTCACTGTCTGCTTGGAGTTGTGGACTCTGTTTTCAATATCATATTTTGGAAATTCTATTAACTAACGAGTATATCATTGGTGCTCCAAAGATGGCGCGGGAGTTCCAACTCGTACCTACTTTCTTTTGGCTCTTTGAATTTAAATTCATATCTTTCCGTGTGTTATTCCTTGTTGAGGCTAGTGATGAAAAAAATGATTAGAAAGGATTTTACGGAGCCTTCTTGCATTATTGTGACATCTATCAAAGATTTAAGTGAGTTCTTCATTGATTCTCAGGGAATCTGTTAGTTTATTTGCTTATTTTCCTGTTTCATTTTGATGGTCTGTGTCCTTTACTTCTTTTGCGATAGTTACAGTTTGGCTATGATCATGCTATAAGAGGATGTTTGTTTTCCTTTATCATGTGTGACTTTAGCCGGTTTTGACTTTGCTCTCTGTACTTGTACGAGTTTTGATTGTTAAACTTGTTGATTATGCTGCATCTTTTAATAATGTAGTATGATCTACCTTTGTGTATTTGTGTCTGATTGGAGTCGCCCATATATATATATAAACAGTAGAACCTGTAATGTTCTTGCAGGAACATAATATTTTTAAGCCTTAAATTGGGGTTTATCTTTGATGTTTCAGTAGAAAACACACCTTTTCCTGAGATCTTTGCTTGTATAAACAAGTGTTATACAATTGTACATTACTTACACAGTGACAGCAATAAAACAAGGAGATATCTACCCTACACCCTGTACTGAAGTTACAACATTGTACGGTTTGTGCTGAAGATTACTCTTGTGTTAAACTGACCCTGCTATCTATATAGAGACCTGTATTGCACTATAAATATCATTGGCTCAGACTGTTCTTTGAAAATAAATAAATGTAATCAAATAAGTAAATGCTTAGGTATGCCCTAACAAATTTGTTCCTGTGCACTATCACCTGATAACAGACCTGTGCTGTTTGCTGAACACAACTGAATAATTGTTGAAGGCACATAAGGAAATGTGGTTGCTAGATGGTGGATCATAATCTCATAGATTCATCTTCATTGTACACTGTTATATCATTTAGCATTCAGTCTGCAAGCCTCTGCGAATTAACTAAGTGCTTCTATAATCCTCTACTTGTAACCAGTTCTGTAGCTTCTTTTACATTGACCAGCAAAATTTATGGATCACTTGAATTTTCAAATAAATAAAGCATGTTATATTGTTAACATTTGTTTTATTACTTGCAGTGATTATTTTAACGAAAAAATTTTCTAAGTGGATAAGGGTAGCAGTAACAGGCTTACATATTTCTTCATGAAAATGATCAGTGTAAATAATAGAACAAATGTTTCATAAGTAAACATGTTTTTTATTAGAAAATTCAATTGATCCATTTTGCTGGTCTGTATAGTGGTGTGCCTCTTAAAACGTTGTCTCCCTCTACATCTCTTGGTTTGATAAGAAATTCTTTTCAATGTTATTAAGGAATATGTTCGTTATTATTCCTGATAATGGCAAGCCCATGGTTAACTCTTCCCTTGGACAGATTTTTGTGGGTGAATGCAAAAGAGTTTCGGTTTTAGGTCGTTCTTATAACGTTATGCATTATTTCCTATAAAAGTCTGGAAAGATACCAATCTTGCACAAAAGTATAAAATCGGTATTAAACAGCAATCAGTTTGTGTAAACTTTTTCATGGATGTTCTCCAAGCAGCGGCTTACTCATTAGCACATATGTTCTAATTTCAACAGTTTCAACATGCATATTCAATTTCATTCTAAAATATTATAAAAACATCACTCCAGAGGCAAACATTTCCATGTTCTTACTTCAGACGGTGTAGGTTTACCACGCACGTATTGAATGAAAACGTACAACCTGTTTTCCAGTCTTTGACCAGGTCAGGGATGTAATGTATGAACCATATATAGGCTGTTATTGCAATGGGGTCACCACTCGCAAAGTGATTGATGAATGACTCAGAAATGCTATAAAATGATAGTGGAGAGTGTTGCTGGAATGAAGGATGACAGGGAAAACCGGAGTACACAGAGAAAAACCTGTCCCGCCTCTGCTTTGTCCAGCACAAATCTCACATGGGATTTGAACCATGGTATCCAGCAGTGAGAGGCCAACGTGCTGCCGTCTGAGCCACGGAGGCTCTACCACACATGTATTATGAAAATGTATTTCAACCTCCCTGTAGAATACTGATAACCATTTCACTATGAATTTACATGGGAACAGCCTTTCTGAAATTTACTAAGACGCTAAAGTGAACCTAACCTATGAAATTAGTTATCAACGTAGCTCTACCCTGAGAAGGAGGAAAATCACATTCTTATTTTATTTCAGTACATAGTCTTAAAATTAAGTATTATTTTATTTCAACCTTTACATGTAAGGAATTAACAACTGCTGTCACTGCATTTATTGCAGAAAAACATTTTCTTCCCAGGTTTTCCCGATGTTTGTTTGCACCAGTCAGAATTGTGAGGAGAGCTCTGGCTCGCTCAGGATCGATTCGCTCGTGTGTAGTGAGGAATCCATGTGGAAGATGATCGATCAGATTCAATATATACACTGGAGAAGTGTGTATAGTGTAAAAATACTGATAGCGGATAAAATTTAGCATGCCCAAATTTGCCCGTGATGATGGATGAATCACTAAAAGGGTTCTCATTTTAACAGAAGAATATTACACAGAACTATATATAAGTTTTCAAAAGGCATAGTAACATTCTCGTTAAAATGGGTGTTCTCTTCTACTGTATTACAGCGGCCATGGTTGCATGCGTTTTAGGGTGGGCCGATAAAACTCGAATTCTTTTTTCCAAGTCGCAATACCGCCGAAAAGTTGCGAATTGGGGAGAATAAAACGGGGAAAGGAAAAAAAATAGGTTCATTCCTTCCGGTCGCGCATGTGCTCTAAAGTTTGCCGAAATTTAGGAAAATGTATATTTTTACGATAATTTTCTACCTTGCTTAACTTGTCTATATTTAAATGTAATAGCTCTAGTCGACTGTTACTCGAACCAATAATGATTTAGAAAACAAGAATGGTTCAAATCGGTTAAGGTCTTTCTCTCGCGCAACAGCCGTCAAACCTAACAACTGCTCGCGCTCGTCGTAACTCGCTCGGGTCAAAGACCCTGACGCTCCGCCCACCTACCACTCAGTCTGCACTCATCCCTCGCGTTTGATGTGTTTCATTCGCTCTTCCGGTTACTATTGTGGCATTTGCATCTACTGTATTTCGATGTTTGTTTTGTATTATGACATTTTTGTGTTACTTTGTGACTTAACGGTGGTATACTACGGCTGTACCTAAGAAACTCATCACAAAACAGGTATTTATTTGGTGCACCTGAAGACTTTTCATCAAGAAAGCTTGCTACTGCTGAGAACGTGATTTGGTGTTGTTCACAGGAGAGATACGACTTGGCGCTTCAAGTTAATAATAAGAGCGTCAATTTTTCATTCGTTGCCAGTACAGTAGCTAACAACATAATTGGTTTGTATCAGAAAGCATCCATCCGATTGGTTACAGATAAGAACTGTGCAACTTTTAAAAGCGTTGCATGATAAATACTACAGCATTCGAAAATCATATACTCCGGATAAGAATATTCGTTTAAGCAGAAAATTGACGAGTTTAAGCTAAAATGCTCATTGCTTTTTGACGTAGCGGCTTGCAAATGCTCCATTGTTGTTGACTGCATTTGTAACAGAACCTCCGATTTACGTAAATGCGATATAACTGTCAACTGTGTTTGTGCAAAATCAAACAAAATACCTGCTATTGAGCTAAGATTTGTTTACTTATTACGAGCACACAGCATAGGAAAAATTGGAAGGTTGAACGTGTCTGAAACAAAGAAACGTATTCAATCATTGGAATGGATATCGCGTGACAGCCATTTAACTCTGGATAATGAATCTGAACCTCATCTGTTACAAATGCAATTAACAACAATGGAGAATTTGCAAGCCGCTACGTCAAAAAGCAATGAGCATTTTTGCTTAAACTCGTCAATTTTCAGCTTAAACGAATGTTCTTATCCGGAGTATATGATTTTCGAATGCTGTAATATTTATCATGCAACGCTTTTATAAGTTGCACAGTTCTTATCTGTAACCAATCCGATGGATGCTTTCTGCTACAAACCAAATATTTTGTTAGCTACTGTACTGGCAACGTGTGAAAAATTGACGCTCTTATTATTAACTTTAAGCGCCAAGTGGTATCTCTCCTGTGAACAACACCGAATCACGTCCTTGCCAGTAGCAAGCTTGTTTGATGAAAAGTCTTTAGGTGCACCAAATAGAGGGCTATCAAATACCTGTTTTCTGGTGAGTTTCATAGGTACAGCCGTAGTATACCACCGTTAAGTCACAAAGTTACACAAAAATGTCATAACATAAAACAAACATCGAAATACAGTAGATACAAATGACACAATAGTAACCGGAAGAGCGAATGAAACACATCAAACGCGAGGGATGAGTGCAGACTGAGTGGTAGGTGGGCGGAGCGTCAGGGTCTTTGACCCGAGCGAGTTACGACGAGCGCGAGCAGTTGTTAGGTTTGACGGCTGTTGCGCGAGAGAAAGACCTTAACCGATTTGAACCATTCTTGTTTTCTAAATCATTAATGGTTCGAGTAACAGTCGACTAGAGCTATTACATTCAAATATTGACAAGTTAAGCAAGATGGAAAATTATCGTAAAAATATACATTTTTCCGGATTTCGGCAAACTTTAGAGCACGTTCGCGAGCTGAAGAAATTAACCTATTTTCTTTCTTTTTTACCCCGTTTTATTCTCCCCAATTCGCAACTTTTCCGGGGTATTACGACTTGGAAAAAAGAATTCGAGTTTTTTCGGCCCACCGTGATGTGTATCCGAGTCTAATATCTCACTTTAGCCCTTATGGCATTTTTTTCACAGGTTCCTTATTTCCCATAACCAAAATGAATAAAATCAATATTTGAGAATTTTAACGTATCCTTAACACTTAATGCAGTTTTGGTCCCATTCTGAATTACATTACATTGAATATAAAATGTCAGTGCTCTTGTGGAATAACTTTTGGGGCATAAAATTTCGTTCGTTAAGTGTGGGTTTATGCTAAATGTAGACCACGCAAAATTGGGTTTATGTGTTGCATTGTTTGGTCACATGCTGGCAGGGATGTTATTTTCTGAGATATTATATGTATCTTGTCTCCAAGGTTGCTTTATGAATATATGTAATTTTCAGTATTGAAGCTACTCTTCTTGGGAACTTGTGATGGATATGCAAATTGTCGTAAGAATGTGGGTTTATGTTTAAAACTCTGCCAGCGAGGTAATAGGGAACTTGCATAATTTTCATATTTTTTTTTTGAAAAGTACACCAATGAAATAGTACGTAAACGTATTACATTGTGGTAAGTTGCCTTGTTTTCTACCATTAACAAAATATTTAATAGTGCCTTTCCGCAAGGCGATTGAAACGGCCTCTCGTAGCGGCGCGCTGTGACGTCACGATCCAGTACAGCATGCAGCTCTACCAGCCATTGTGCATCAGCCGTTACTAAAAGCCGATTGTTTATTATTCGTGATCGCGAATAACTTCAAAATGACAGAAGAAAGGTTCAAAACAGCACAATCAGACAATCTACCATGTGTAGATGTCATCATTCTTGAAAAATAGTGATTTTTGTGGCCGCAGAAATTCGCGGATAAAAAGCAAGTTTGTAAGTGGCATCTTTTACATACGTACTGTAACTCATAATATTACGATAACAACGAACCTGGATAGAAATCACATCACTTTCAACATTTACTTCTAGACTGATTCCCATATTAAAGAATAACATTACATTTTCGGGCTTTGAGCGTTAGTAAAGTGAGAAATCGTATTTCAGCACTAACATAAACATGTAGGTAGCATTATAGTACTAGTCCGCTTCTGTGGTGTAGTGGTTAATGTGATTAGCTGCCACCCCCGGAGGCCAGGTTTCGAATCCCGGCTCTGCCATGAAAGTTGAAAGCAAATAGTACGAGGGCTGGAACAGTGTCTACTCAGCCTCGGGAGGTCAACTGTGTAGAGGGGTTTCGAATCCCACCTCAGCCATCCTCGAAGTGCTTTTTCGTATTTTCCCACTTCTCCTCCAGGCACCTAAGGCCACGGCCGTTTCCTTCCCTCTTCCTTGTGTATCCCTTCCGATCTTCCCATCCTCCAACAAGGCCCCTGTTGAGCATGGCAGGTGAAGCCGCCTGGGCGAGGTAATGGCCCTCCTCACCAGTTGTATCACCATACCCTAAGTCTCACGCTCCAGGACACTGTCCTTGAAGCGTTAAAAGTGAAATCCCTAGCTGAGTCCGAGGGAAAAAGTTAAACATGTTAAAGATAAATATAAAAATGACTTCATCTAGTTTTCACAAGTCGGGCTGAGTGATTCAGACGGTTGTGTTGCTGGCCTTCTGACCCCAACTTGGGAGGTTCTATCCTGGTTCAGTCCGTTGATAGTTGAAGGTGCTCAAATACGTCAGCCTCGTGTCGGTATATTTACTGGCACGTAAAAGAACTCCTGCAGGACTAAATTCCTGCACATCGGCGTCTCCGAAAACTGTAGTAGTAGTTAGCGGGGCGTAAAGCCAATAACATTAATTACATTTGGCTTTTAACAAGCTGAGCATATCACGCAAGAAAATTGTCTTGGTGACGTTTTAGTCGTTCAATACAGGAATGTCTTTGGGTGCTGTGACTTCTTTTTTTGCTTTACGTCGCACCGTCACAGATAGGTCTTATGGCGACGATGGGACAGGAAAGACCTAGGAATGGGAAGGAAGCGGCCTTGGCCTTAATTAAGGTACAGCCCCAGCATTTGCCTGGTGTGAAAATGGGAAACCACGGAAAACCATCTTCACGGCTGCCGACAGTGGGGTTCGAACCCACTATCTCCCGGATGCGAGCTCACAGCTGCGCGCTCCTAACCGCACGGCCAGCTCGCCCGGGATTTTTACCCTTCGGTTTATTGACTTGGCTTGTATAACCTAAAACTTAGGCGAAGTTTGATAATATTTTAAATACCAACATCACTATTTTCACCTGTGTGCAATTATATTATTTATTTCATTAATATTATGATAATTATTATAATTGAGCATTGTTAACTTATAAGACCCCAACAGACAAGCATTGGTTTTGTGTAGAGATATACATTTGTTAAATTCACGTTGTTTTCTTTCATGATGTACACGCCTATGTTTTGTTATATTATAGAGTATTTAGCTATAGCCTAAATTTCTGTACAAGTGTAAGCTCTTCAATAAAGACGTAAATAACTGTCGCATGCAAAGATAAATTGGTATAATTAGAGCTGTCAATATGGATCATAACCCCTTTGATTTATTACCTTGATATGGATCACCCAAAACATAGGTCAGGTTTGTAGAAGACTTTAATATCAGCATTAATTAATGCACTGTTTATTACTTTCATATTCCAAGATGTAATTGAAGCATTTCATTAAAGCACCATACATTACAATTTAAAGTTTTACCACTAGAACAACTGACATGGAAAAGTGATTGAAAATTCAAACAAATTCAACTTACATTAAAATGAGCTTAAAAAAAAAAAACTGTAGACTATTCCGCTATGTCACCAGCATTTCTCCGGCTCGCCAAAATCCATTTCTTCCTAGTTTTAGCGTCTTTGGAACATTTATAAACAATTTGTTTGGGATGGTATGCGATGTGGTATTGCACATCGGAACTATACACCATTTATAAGTTTTCTGCCTCACTGTCTGCGCAGGATTCATTTTAAGTCTAAAATATACCACTCAGATTATTATCCAATGTATAGATCTCGAATTTAACTATACCAGACACTAACATAAAGTAGAAATACGCAAAGTGTATCCTGCTTCTCACAGCACACTATGTGTTATTTCGTCTGCTAATTCAGTCAACCTGTACGATGACGTCAGACCAATGAGATCGCGTACTTGAGTCACGTGACATTTTCGTACATTCATTTAGATTTTTATCATGTTTGGAGTTATTATTTCCACATTCTGATCACATTTTTGAATTCTGCATGAAATTTTGAATCAGATTAGCATATTTTTAATTAAAACCCCGGATTATGCATGTTCCCTATTGTGGCAATTCATAGGCTTGTCCCTTCTTATATATTTTTATTTTCCTTGACATTTGAATAATGGCTCCTTCATTGGCACATGGGATTTTGGGATGGGTCATTGTATGTTCTGTGTGACTGATGCCCATAGATCATACTTGATACTAACCAAAGTAGACAGATTATTCCTAATTTAACCTGAATTATTTTGGTTTGCTTCTCGAATAGATGTCTTTTTCTTTAGGGTCAGTTATGAGTCCCTTTCATCTTCAGCTTTTAGTGCAGTCCAGCAGTAATATTTTTCTTAATTTACTATGTACCCGTGGAGTAGTGTCTGTCTGACAACACAGGTACCTGCACAGCCGAATGGCAGAAGGACATGTTATTATTAATTTTTTAAATATTTTTAAACATATTTTTTACTCTGTACACACTATGGGGTACCTGATTGGAGGAGGGGAGTCTAGTGCCCATTGCCTTAATCATTCCATATTAGGCATTGTTCAACTTCAGACCCCGGGCAATACCTGCTACGACCAGGTGGGCAGTGCCTTGGCTGATCGGGGTGAGTGGCATTCGGGAAGGATGATTTTGGGCATGGCTTCTAAATGGCTTCAGCATGCCCAAGGTGGTCTCCCGCCGAAGTCTTTAACTCTTGATTTCTGGAGGGGCTCAACCCCTGGGAACAAGCGCAGCGTGAAGGAATGCGATCCAGCTTCCCTAGGTTTCTGGTTGCTACCAGAACTGATGAGAGTGACTTCAAGCTGATAAGGTCTATTTTGTTTATTAGGCACATAGAAGGTGACTACGGCGATCAAGAAGATCTGAAAAATGTTCAGTGGTAATTTGTTGCTAAAGACGTACACGGCCGTGCAATCTGATCGATTGCTCACCTGCGACCACTTTGGTGATATTCCCGTCATAGTGGAGGAGCACAACACCTTGACTCTGGGTCTTGGAGTGATCTTTTTACAGCGATCTCATCTTCAACACTGACGATGAGTTGATGGAAGACATGAAGCACCGTGGCGTGGCACACGTCCGGCGCATTACGTGCAAAGTCAACAGCGAGGACGTTGCCATGGGAGCTTTCATTGTCTCCTTCAAATTGTCAGTGTTACCAGTAAAAGTCAAGGTAACAACCTATCGCTGCGATGTGGGCAGCTGCACTGCAATCAATGCCAGAGGTTCCGGCTCGAATCAGTCTGTACGTGGTACATGTGGCAGAGGAGGCCATGGTGCACTAAGTGCTGCCCTGGTATTCATTCACCCCGAAATTGGAACTGTCCGGTATACCTCGCTGAGGTGAAGATCTAGGAGATGGCCTTTCCTACCAGGAAGTGCACCATAAGTGCCCTGGTCTTCATTCACCCCGACATTGGAACTGTCCGGTATACCTCGCTGAGGTGAAGATCTAGGAGATGGCCTTTCCTACCAGGAAGTGCACCATAAGTGCCCTGGTCTTCATTCACCCCGACATTGGAACTGTCCGGAATACCTCGGTGAGGTGAAGATCCAGGAGATGGCCTTTCCTACCAGGAAGTGCACCATAAGTTCAGTTCTATTAATGCACCCGCCAAGATGCAAGACTACACGAAGATAGCACAGAGTCTTCCAGGTTCGTCGTTTACATCTTCTAAACCTTTTGCGATCTCTGCGCCCAAGGTGGCTGTTGCTCCTGTGAGCAAAGCCTCAAAGAGTAAAAGCTTGAAGGGGAGACCACCCCACCTTCGACCACCAATAAGTCTGTGCAGGCTGGGACTCCTACGGCTGCGCTAGCAAGGGGGGAAGGCCAGGTCTCCCCCACCAAGCGGTTGGAGAAAGCTGCTCGTACACACTGGCGGAGCCGGCATTTTCGACCAGGGCTGCGAAAATATTTCACAGGCCGTCTAAAAGAAGGCGGAGAAGTGGAGCGCCTTTACCAGGCGCTCCGGCACTTCTCCTGCGAAGGGGAAATCATGCCCTCCATCTGGAGGGTGTGAATCAGCGCTTGCAGGCACACCTGCTCCTAAACCTGCGCGCTACTCTCGTAGGACAAACGTCCGCCCCCAAAATAAGTCTGATTTCAAGTCGGTTGCTCTACCAATTGACCTATCGTGGCCTAGGCCATCTTTGTTCTGTTCGAAAGGATCTCCCGAGGTTTTGGGTTCGGAACCCACTGGTGTCCGGTTGGCCATTTTTGTTCTGTACGTAACATCTCTTTAACACGTGCTAAATGTACGTTACATGACCTAATAGGTTGAAAGTCGGTTTCGATTACAATGCGGTCGTGAAAATTCAATATTCATTGACTTGGCCCTCAACGGGCGACTTAAACGCACTCTACAGTGTGATGGCAGTAGTGCCAGACCTGTAGCTTAGATCCTTTCCAACAGAACAAAGGTGGTCTAGGCCACCATAGCTCAATTGGTAGAGCAACCGACGCGAAATCGGGAGGCTGTGGGTTCGGATCCCACTGGTGTCCAGTTGGCCGTTTTGTTCTATATTTAACATCTCTACAACATGTGATAAATGTACGTAACAACGCAGTAGGTTGAAATACGGTTTAGATTACAATGCGGTCGTGGAAATTCAATATTCAAGGACTTTTGTCCATGTAAAAATGTGGTTTCCGAGCTGCTCGCTCGAATACTGACCACTTGATATGCCTGCAAAGTTCTGTCCAGGATGCATTTCTCTGCAAACAGCATTTGGTGGCTGTTTTCTTTGACTTAGAAAATGCCTATGATACCACATGTCGATATGGTATCCTTTCAGTCCTGCATCTATGGAGATTCCGAGGTAACTTGCCGGTATTTATAGCGAATTTTTTGTCGGTCCGTCTATTCCGTGTGCGAGTAGGGAAGGCATGTTCGAAATACCACGTTCCGGAAAACGGTATCCCACAGGGATCCGTTCTTAGTGTCATTGTGTTCGCGATTGCCATAAACGTTATTATTGCTGCTGCTGGTTCAGTAATAATACCATCGCTATATGAGGACGATTTTACTCTGTATTATAGCTCGCACAGTATGGCAGATGCAGAGCGACAATTACAGCAAGCTATTAGTAGAGTAGAACAGTGGACTTCTGAACATGGCTTTCGGTTTTCCTCCGCAAAGACGTCTGTTGTACACTTTTGCCGGATGCACACACTTCACTCGCATCTTGAGCTTTATTTAGGAAATGTCACTCTTCCTGTAGTGGACACTTACCGATTTCTTGGACTCATTTTCGATAGAAAATTATCGTGGGAGACACATATGCGGCAGTTAAAAGTGCAGTCAACTAAGATGTTGAATATTTTGCATATTCTTAGCAATATTAATCGGGGGGCTGACCACACGGTGCTCCTACAATTTTGTAGGGAATATATTTTATCCAGGTTAGACTACGGCAGTGCAGCATATGGATCAGCAAGGCAAAGCGTTCTTGCGAAACTGAATAGCATCTACCACAGCGGGGTTAGGTTGACAACGGGAGCTTTTCGTACAAGCCCCATCGCTGGCCTGCTCGCTGAATCTAGTGTGCTGCCTTTACACCTAATGCACCAGCAAATGCCTCTGTCCTATTGTGCAAATTTATGACAGATGCCACTTCACTCAAGGTATCCTTGCATATTCCAAAATGGAAACCGTCGTCTGTACGCTGCTTATCCCTGAGCAGTGCGGCCGGTTGAAATATGCTTGGATAGCAGTCATAGATTATTTGGTGTACCTTCAGTTCCCTGCCTTGTTAGACAACCAGTGTGGTACCTCCGTCGGTAATACGACGACTTGAACCAATCCTGCATCTGCACACTACCCCGAAGGAAAACATGCACCCTACGATTTATCGGAGGCTCTTCCTATCCGTTGTTGGCCAGTATTCAGCTTTAGCCGTCGTTTGCACAGATGGTTCTAGGGTAGAGACGAAAGTGGGCTGTGCGTTCATTGTTCAGTGATATGTTTCATTTTGCTCTCCCGGAAACCTGTAGCAGAGCTCTCTGCTATATGTGAAGCTCTGTCCGATGAGCGCCGACCCTTTCTGCTGTGTACTGACTCCTTGAGCTTACTACAGTCTTTTGATACCTGTTTTCCTCTGCACCCTCTGGTGCAGCAGATCCAGGACCTGCTGGCCTGGTATTTGTATGCCGGCACCATGTGGCTCCCAAGCCAAGCTACATGGGTGTAGAAGGAAACGGTTTAGGTGATACGGCTGCCAAGGAGGCACTTACATTGCCCCCGTTGCCTTACAATGTTCGAGCAAGTGATATTCACTCTCAGCTGAGACATACTGTTATGTCCCATTGGGCGATGGAGTGGCAGGCCACTCCACTTCCAGGTAAGCTGAGAGCGGTAAAAGGTACAATGAATGTATGGAGGAGTTCCCTTCGGGCTTCTCGAAGGGAAGCAGTGGTATTATGTCTTCTTTGGATTGGCCACGGTACAGTAACACACTCCTATTTACTGGCAGGAGAACCCCCTCCGGTGTGTACTTGCAGCAGTGCGTGGACCTGGTCCATCTGCGCCGTAGTCTAAAACTCCCGAGTACCATCTCCCTCATCCTGTGAGATGATGAGCAGTCAGCAGACCTCGTCATCCGTTTTATGAGCGATAAGGGTTTGTTTTATCTCCCCCATTGGAGAGCATTTTTTCTCCTTTAGCAGGTTAGCAAACTTGATTTGCTAACACGGCGGGGCCACACAGTTTGGTCTGCCACTGCTAAGCAGAGTCCTGGAGGGGCGTGCCATTCCAGCTGATGAGTCCAAATGGCACGTCTGGACGAAACTCTGCATAATGCTGGTTCTATTCCTGTGATTTCAACATTATTGTTCTTCATTTGTTTTAAATTCTAATCATTGAATAGGTTTTATAATTTTAATGATCATATCATGTCGTCCATCTCGTACCAGTGCAAAAATAAAAACTACTTACGTGTTTGGGGTAAACTTTTTTATTTTTCGACATAGTCTCCTTTTAGGCTTCTACACTTCGTCCAACGATGTTCTAGTTTGTTGATCCCTTCCGAATAATAGGATTTGTGCAAGTCTGCAAAATATCCATTAGTGTTTGCAATCAGCTCCTCGTTTGAATAAAATCTTTGTCCCGCCAGCCATTTCTTCAAATTGGGGAACAAACAGTAGTCCGAGGGAGCCAAATCTGGAGAATAGGGGGATGTGAAATGAGTTGGAATCCTATTTCCATTAATCTTGCGACCACAACTGCTGAGGTGTGTGCTGGTGCGTTGTCGTGATGGAAAAGGACTTTCTTGTGGGCCAATCGCGGGCGTTTTTCTTGCAGCTCAGTTTTCAAACGGTCCAATAACGATGAATAATATGCACCTGTAATGGTTTTACCCTTTTCCAGATAGTCGATGAGGATTATCCCTTGCGAATCCCAAAAGACAGTCGCCATAACCTTTCTGGCCGAAGAAACGGTCTTCGCCTTTTTTGGTGCAGATTCCTCCTTGGTAACCCATTGTTTAGATTGTTGTTTGGTTTCAGGAGTATAGTAATGTATCCATGTTTCATCCACAGTGACGAAACGACACTTAAAGTCCTACGGATTCTTCTGGAACAGCTGCAAACCATCCCTGCAGCACTTCACACGATTCTGTTTTTGGTCAAGCGTGAGCTATCGCGGCACCAATCTTACGGATAGCTTTCTCATGTCCAAATGTTTATGCAAAATATTATGTACCCGTTCAATCAGGATGCCCGCAGCACTAGCAAACTCACGCACCTTAACTCTTCTGTCATCCATCACCATATCATTGATTTGATCAGTGATTTCTGGAGTCGTAACCTCCACAGGCCGTCCAGAAAGTCCAGCGTCTCTTGTGCCCATGTGGCTAGTCCGAAAATTTTGAAACCACTTACAAACTGTTCTAATCGAAGGTGCAGAGTCACCATAATGTTTATCAAGATTCTCTTTAGTCTCGTGAGGCGTTTTGCCTTTCATAAAAGTAATGTTTCATCAGCACACGAAATTCCTTTTCGTCCATTTCTTGAAAATCACTCGACTTCCTTGATTCACACGAATGCCAAACACAAAAAATAGACAAATATGGCTGAAACCTTGTGTGCGTTCATTCAAGAGATGCTACTAACCAAATACGACCTCGATACGCGTTGGTGGTGCCATCTCTCGGAGTTTGCACGTACTTTTCAAACAACTTTCGTACACGTCAAGCATCATCATCATCATAATCATCATCACCATAATTTCTTAATTTATTTTACACTTGGATTACATTGGGGTGCAGAAATCTTGTATTCACACACCTGCAGTAATATATTATTTCTTCCTTCAAGTCCCGTCCTTGTGCTATGTCAAATTTTACCTAGCGTATTTATCTTTGCCTGGACTGTTATTTTTCATTTCCTTCAGTTCAAGAATCTTGGGACCTTGAGATATTGCAAAAGTAGGCTGAGAATTTCTCCACAATTCTACGTTTATTTTCAATGAGTTTGGAACGCCTATCCCATCAATTTTATGTGAGACATGTAATTCTGTAAACACATGAGATTGAACTATGAGGTGACATAGTGGAATGTCATATTGTTATTTGAGATAACTGTAAGTACACGGTCCATGAGTAATGCTCAAAGTTGATCTCCTGATGTTATTATCTTGTTTATTGGCAAAATCAGTGATAGTGACACTGGTTGGGTCCTGTGTCCGCTTAAAATGAGACAAGCCGAACGAGTGCACTATTGCAGTATTTATCAGTCTATGTTATCTTTCGTGTCAAAGATTTACTGCTAGTTTGCTCACTGGGTATGGGTAATATTTGTGTTTATATGGGGATTGTGCTAATTATTGATTTTTGCTCTTTGTTTCTCCTCGTTGAATAGATTTTATGGCTTCGAGAGTCAAATTTTAATAATTGGTTGTTCGGAGTTATTACGTAATGGACCTGCGTGTAGTGGATAGAAATGCTTGATGTTGTTTATGCGAGTTCTTAGTTATTTGTTGACACTTTTCATGTAGTATTCTGTCTGCTGCCCCTCAGTTTATTTTCTTGTTTTTTTTCCATCAATTCACTAGTTTGTTTACTTTGTGTGTGAATAGTTTGTACTGGCAGGTGGAAGATTTACACCCATCTTCATGTGGAGGTGACACTGAACCATTCATTGAGTTTATATGATTACAAAATATGCATCCAGAACATCAACAGTTGTGGAAATTATTTAAAATCGATGTTAAGGGATATCTGTTACTTGGGGATGATGAATATTTATACTCCTTCACGTGAGCAACCTGTCTTTCACAGGACTATCTCCAGTTCTCAGTAGCTCTAACAGCACTCCTGGGTGGAGGAGTGGGGGTAATATATAACGTCAGTATTCTTACAACAATAAGTATCTGATGGCGGTATTTCCCCACATGTAAAATGCACCATGTGATCGTTAGTACTGAGTCTAATCCAGTGCTCTGAGAGTTACTTGTACGATGGAGTTCCATCTTGTTGGAACGTAAAGTTACCAAAATCATCTTGGAGTTGTGGAAAAACTGTAACCACAACATATAGGTGTATAAAATAACTAGGTATTGAGACATATCGTATATGCACCATGAATATTTAATAACTCTGTGGGTTCATTATATTAGAGAGCTTTGTGTGAGAGGCGGTTAGCCAATGGATTCATTCTGGACCGCGCAGAGATAGAGAACAGTCTGTAGCAAGCCTTGTGATCATGAGTAATTCGAAAATTTGAACGAGTCGACAGGTTGTGTCGTAGTATCGCCTGATGTGCGATGTATTTAAGGTAGACCAATCGCGAGTTAGAAGGCGTGGTTTACGGCGGCGACGATCCCCAGAACAAGTTTTTCCGTACTACCAACTTCGTCCGTCGCATTGCTGAAACTGCTATCATCTTATGGGAGAAATCTGTTATAAAACACATGCTCCGTGGTTTTGATATGTCTACTGAGTTGTGGTTGAATTTACAGATACATATAAATATGTTAATATTTCGGCTACTTTCGATCGGTGTACTGAATTGCTACTTTCCAACTGTTACGCGCTTTGTCTTCAGACAGCGGTTGAGCCCTCAAGCAGTGGTCTCATGGGGAACCCCCTCTTTTGAATAAGGCAAGTGAAACTATAAAGAAGCGAGCAGCAGGGGCAGCTTTCTCATTCATTTCCCTGTTGTCTGCAGTGTTTACGTCAGTCGTGACTGCCGTGTTCTTTGTTTGCAGCCTGTTTCAAAAGTGACGCTGCAACTACTTTAACTATGAGAACTGGATGTAATGAATAATGAGTCTTATTTTGAGAGCAGTTGTAATGGGCACTATCCTGGTGCGAATTAATTCACATGAATCCGGGAGTGAACAGTCCGTTATTGTGGCAGTTACCTCTGCCCGTGTGACAAAGTACAGTAATGCTAAGTGCGAGAGGCACAGTATATATTGAAAATTCGGGAGGCGGTATAGTACGGTAAATGCATATAATAGTACACTGACTGAGCAAATGTCATGGGATAGCGGAGCACTGATGCGCTGGTGCGTTTTCTACGCACCACACGCCCCTGTGCCAGCGGCAGTTGTATAGGAGACCTTGTGAGCAGTAGCTGTGCATGTGACAGGTGTAACATGGAACGTCGTCGTGAGCTGACACCGTTTGAACGGGGTATGGTGTCGGTGCCCGACGGATGGTAGGTGCGATTTCGAAAGTAGTGCGGGAATTCAGCTTCACACGATCAACCGTATCCAGGGTGTATCGTGAATGGTTGAATGCGGGTGTCACCGTCCACAACAGACGAACGACCGGCCGTCCAGCCACCCTCGATGACCGTGACCGGCGACATCTGAGACGGATTGTCAATAGTGACAGACGGGCAACCGTGCAACAAATCACGACTCAATTCAACACAGGCCATGCTAGACACGTCTCCCAGTGGACAATCCGGAGGAACATGGGTTCTATGGGGTAAGGGAGCCGGCGGCGCACAAGGGTGCCACTGTTAACCCAACGTCATCGGGCACAACGACGTGCATTTGTCGCGAGTCACCAGGGATAGACACTGGAACAATGGCGTAACGTGATATGGTTGGACGAATCACGATTTCAACTCCACCATGCTGATTGGAGGCACCGTATATGGCGCAGACGACATGAAGCGGTGGATCCCATCTGCCTCGAAGGTGTGGTCCGGGGCACTGGTGTCTCTGTTATGGTCTAGGGTGCATTTTCCTGGTATGGAATGGGCCCCCTAATTGTTCTGGAAGAGACTTTGAATAGTACGCGGTATGTTGAGCTGCTCGGAAACCATCTTCACCCATTTTTGGCCTTTCAGCGCCCAGACGGTTCTGCGGTGTTTCATGTTGATAACGCGCCGCCACTTCGCGCCCATGTCGCCTGGGAATGGTTCCAGGAACATGCAGCGGAGGTCCAACGACTGCCATGGCCACCCAGGAGCCCCGATATGAACCCTATCGAGCATATCTGGGATGTCCTGCAACGCAGGCTCCGTGCCATGGATCCTGCACCCACGGACAGACCAGCATTGGCGGCCGCTCTGCAAACGATTTGGTGTCAGCTGCGTCCAGAGAACTACCAGGGACTTGCCGACTCACTTACACGGCGTCTCACTGCAGTTCGTAGTGCCAGAGGAGGCGCCACACACTATTAGGTGAATATCCCGTGACATTTGCTAAGCCAGTGTATAGACCGATTTAGCATTTATCATATGGGTGATCATTTATCGGGTCGCGTATTGTGATCGCGGAAGCAGCGCGTGTGTTCGGTACGATTACTGCTCTTACATATGAACAGGTACGGGTTTCATTCCGTCAAGCATTAACTTTTAAATGAAGCTCAATTTCCTATTGGCTTAATTATTATAACAGCCAGGTATTTGCATATGTAAAGTACGCGTGTACTCAGAGCAACTAGACATTCATTCTAGGAGTGTTTGTTACCTTACAACAACCTTGATTGCATCACCCAGTGTCAACGCAGTATATTGTGAAAACATCCAGTGTGTTGTAATAGCAGAGTAAATCCTCAATCGCAGCAGTCATGTGACTGGTGTAGGAGGGGAGATCGCCAACTTTATAGACAGAAGTAGTGAGCTCAGTTTCATCCTAAGTCAATTATATATTGCACCCTTTTCATATGACCTGGTCGATGATTTCGTCATCCTGGGTTCTGCCTCGGCTCCACTGGAATAAAAATACTCAGGGCTGGTGACGTTCTCTGGACTGTCGGGGTGCTTTCGCGATAGGGATATGAGGTTACTAGGCTACAGGCTAACTAACCTACCGAAATAAATATGTTTTGGCCCAGACTGTATTTTAATAAATTTTATTCATTCATTCATTATCATTATATACTATTATGCCTTTCAGCGTTCAGTCTGCAAGCCTCTGTGAATTTACTAAACGTCGCCACAATCCTCGATTTGCAACTAGTGTTGTGGCTTCATTTAGTTCTATACCTCTTATCTTTAAATCGTTACAAACCGAGTCTAACCATCGTCGTCTTGGTCTACCTCTACTTCTCTTACCCTCCATAGGAGAGTCCATTATTCTCCTAGGTAACCTATCCTCCTCCATTCGTCTCACATGACCCCACCACTGACATAAATTTTATTATAGGAAGAAAATGAATGGTAATATAACTGATATAAAATAGTATTAAAATATTATTACAATAATATTAAATCCATTAATTCAAACATATGCGTAAATAAATGTAATCTGTTCCGTTTTAATTTAATGAGGAGGTAAAGACGACTGAATAATCTCCAAAATAAAATGTGCTAATTCGTTAACTCAATGGGAAACCTTGTTCATAACAAATCTACGTTAGATTTGCGATCGATTACATTATATAGGAGTTGCCTCTACTCCAATTATATCACTCACCAGTATTATGATCAAGACTATGAGTTGAGAATGAAATTAACTAGGTAGGAATTCACAATATTTAATTATAAAATGAAAGAACTACAAATAACTCAGAGTATTCCATGATCACGGGGATTCATTGCCTCCCCTGTTACACCTATCAAACTAGAATAACATTATCATTTTCCGTTATTTCAATTATAGATCGGTGATGGCTAATCATCTCCATCTGACAGGTAGCTTGTACTCAGAATAATAGACGTAAGGATGGTTTTAATTTAATCAAATTATACTCGCTGTGTCAATCCATAATGTGGCATATTTATCTCAAAACAAATTGAATGATTAACCAACTGAACAGCTGTCTTATTTATACCATAATGAGTGGTGATTATAACTGTCTCAATTGGACCTAAATGACTTTACAAAACATGACGATTATCAATACCTGTTCACAAATACAGGATCATGACCCAACTTCCGATAAGATAAATTTTAAATAAATATGAGGTTTGCTGTTCAGTGAAGATATAAACTGATTATGTTTGCCGTTCTACAACCAAAAAGTGAATTCTAAGATGATGTTTGGGTTGTTTGACGCGAGCTTTCGTTGTCATACATTACTCTGTTTACACAACGGAGAATCTTCCGTTTACCACACCACAAAAGAATATCTACACTATTCACCATCGTCAATTACTGCCTAAGCTACGCATAGAAATCAAGGGAAGTGAATCTATACTGAGAAAAATACCCTAATTAATATACAAACACAACACGCATAATTTAAGCAATATCAAAATTTTACTGAATAATCAAATCCCTAATTACAATGCCGCATGTTAATTTCAACGTCCTAGGATATTTGTCGTTGAAATAAAAGGTGACCATGACCCTATTTTGATTCACATAACAATAATCAAAACAAACATGGCGCATAAATGGTTGACCAAAATGATGTTATTACCTACTCACAATATTCAATGCAGTGCAGTCTGCGACATCATGTTTCAGACAAAAAAGAAAGAAAACACATTTGATATTATTATTACTATGAATCCATGGTCCTAGCCTCTTTACTCACTAGATGCAATTCATAATCAGTGTTCCAGAATCCTCGTCGTACCGTAATGGACTGCTCAGCGTTACCATAATTTTTACATAACTACATTATCAATCATATCACTAGCCACATAGACTGATTTAACGAATATTAGAGAAAGAATCAAACAGTATCTAATGGTCTCAAAAAGAAAGCCTGAACCATGGAAGTCGGAAGTACAGAACCCTGCCTGCGCGAAATACCACGAATACTGCCGATACGTGACCAATATAACGAGAATCTGCCTCAGTGCATGCGTAACAATATTTCTAAATCAAATCAAAATGCGTGAATGTTAAATTATATTCAAAGTGATGACTGTGGTTTAATCTTAAGATGAATAACCTATGTTTAAAATTAAACTACTGAATTATCATCACCGACAGCTTGCGTCCTGTACAAATTAATATTTAGATTATTTACAACAAACAGCACCTTAAACTAAATTTCACTTACTCATGCTGGTGGTTCGGCCGCGCTTCTCCATAATCCTCACGCCGTCATGATGAGACGTGTGACGGGGTTCACTTGCAATATCCTGATATGGTTGCTTGCGTATTCCACATGATCACAGACACGTACGTATTGATCTTGATGTTACACACACACACACTAAAGAACTATACCCTACTCTAATACATTAATTACACTTATGAAAATGGAAATTGCAACATCATGAAGGCATTGGTCGTTTGTGTTGATTTTCAAGATATGGAATGATGCCATTTAGGTATGTAAACTATCAAAGTTTCAGACTCATTGGATTGTTGCTACAGGTCTCCCCACGCGATTGGTCGCGGAGGAATCAACTCCAGTATACGGACCCTTGTGTAGCGTCGTTAACTTGCAGTATGTGCAGTGAAGTGTTCCTCGTCAAACATGCCTCGACGATAGAGAAGAGCACCCTATCAACAACTGCGGCCGTTTGAGAGGGCTCGGATAATTGGACTGTGTGAGGCTGGGTTATCGCTAAGGACTGTCGCTGCACGTGTTGTCCGACAGCCTCTACGGCACAACGTGTATAGCAGCAGTGATCAAATGAAGGCACCCACACTCGTAGACCTGGCACAGGCCCAGCACGACAGACAACTGTGAGAGAGGACCGCCGCATCATTCGGATGGCCCGGATGGAACCCCACACAACACCGGTGCAAATTCAAGCAGCTGTGGCACCCCTCGTTACACAACAAACAATTGGTAATTGCCTGCGTGCAGCTGGCTTACGAGCCCGTGTCCCTGCAGAAGGTGTTCCATTGACCCTACAACAGCGACGTGTATGGCAGGCCTGGTGTCGAGAAAGATCGACGTGGGTCGACGAATGGCTTAGGGTCGTCTTTAGTGATGAATCGCGCTTCTGTCTTGCCCGCATTGATCGCCGGAATCCTGTGCGCCGACGTACCGGGGAGAGGTTCCGCCCAGATCTTATAGTCGAGAGGCACACAGGGCCAACACGAAGCGTTATGGTCTGGAGAGCTATTGGCTTTAATGTGAAATCACAATTAGTGCTTTTTGAGGGCACTATGACTGCTCGACAGTACGTTGATAGGGTACTCAATCCAGTGGTTGTCCCTACGATGGCGATCATTGCTAATGGGATGTTTCAGCAGGATAATGACCGGGTTCACATTGCACGCATCTCCAGAGAAGCTCTCCACGACATCACAACCTTAGAATGGCCCACCAGATCCCCGGACCTCAGTCCTATTGAGCATGTGTGGGACATGATGGGTCGACAAATGGCAACCGTCCTCAGCCACTCACAACTCTGGAACAACTGACCCGTGCAGTGCAGTAAGCATGGGCCACAATTCCTCAGGAAGCGATCCAGGACCTTATTGACTACATGCCTCGACGAATTCATCAATGTATTGCTCCTCGTTGTGGGCATATCCTGTATTGATTGTTGTCCAAACTTGCGGTCGGAGGGACCTGAAAGTGTTATCATCGAATCACAACCGAACAGTCGTCCTGCATGTTCAATTGCAGCAATGTAGCACCACTCCTTCTTGGTGTTGCAATTTCCATTTTCTTCAGTATTCGTATGATATTGAGCCTCTTCTTTGTTGACTGCTAGACAGCTGGTCTTGTATCTCTCTTCATGTAACGGGACCATGGGATTACCTTCCCCTAGTTGAGCTTCCGTGCTGTTTTTATATTCGAGGTCGTTCACCTGGCAATTCTAAGAATTCTCCTAGTTTGAATGAATTGCAGCAGGACATTCCTTGGGCAATTGGCGCATTTCCCCATCATTAAACAATTGCTGTCTGTCTTTATTAGCAGATCCTAGACGTAACGTCTATTCGTTTGAATGGCTGATCGTTACTGCAAGAATGGTAAATGGAAAATACGAGATGTTGCCGCGTGTGCACAATTCATAGTTTCTGCGACAGGAATATGAACTTCTTGACCCGATGTGCCATACGGTTAACTCGTTTCTTATCCCATAGGGATCGTTAACTTGAAAAGTTCATCCTCTCTCCTTGGGCAAAGTACTCATATAGTTTATAATTACTAGGAGGTAACTGATTGAAATAAATGTTCCTGATCATTGTTCGTGAGTAAATACAATAAAAGTTCGCAGTTCATGAGTAGCTTACTCTAGCGATGGCTGTAACTGGCGAGCGAATTACTCTGCACATTATTACAGTTCACTGGACACAAAGACTGATCATTCGCGAGACAGTAATACAAACTGATCTTCCCTCACTCCCCCTTGGGTGTGGTAGCTGGGCTTAATTTATGTATTCCTGGGTACACTGGACTTGGCGCGGTACCCTGGGGGTTTTGGCGTCACTGATATTCGTGCACTGTGGGGATGGTTTTCCCTCGCACAAATAGTTTTATCACATGCGTCACCTATTCACTTATTCAGTATACGTTGAATCACGATATTCCTAGCCATTTCTCTAACTGATGTTCCATTCGACAGCGATCGTAGGTTTTTCACTTAATTTGAATGCCTGGGAGGTACTATCGGCAACGCGGAATTTGCATTACAATGACGCACTTCCACATTTAAAGTCACGTCACATACAATAAATAAATAAATAAATAAAATCGCACTGAAAATATACTATTTTCACCTATTGTCAGGATCACCAAAAATCGACCTTAATACTGTTCTGATGTCCGAAATCAACTAAATTATCATAGGCGCCTTTTTGAAACGAATAATTTTGAGCTCCCTGATTGGCTGAATTTTGCCCAGCGGTACATGACTTTCTTCTGTATGAAAGGAACCACCTCTGTCCGAGGGAGGTCTGTCATCACTGCGTCTCACTCGCACAGAACATGTGGTCTCTCCGTCTTTCTGCCGCCTTTGTTCAGTTGCTGGGTGAAATTTTACGACGGTAGCGCGCTGGCACCGTGAGAAAGCGCTGATCCGAGCACATAGCTCTCGGCTTAAAGTTTTATTTGAGGGTAGTAGGGAGTGCAGTTATCTTTGGCGGCACCCTAGAACGTGCCTTAAGCATGGTGACAGGGCCCGACTCTCTGTTACCAATTTTTATTAGACTTGCCATGCCGCCCGCCGAAATATCTACAGCAGCGGCCGTCTCATATTATCAAATATCGATTGAAAGAATTCATTAAAAAATGCTAATTCGGCATATGGGTGCAAGGTTAATATTAAATGTCAGCTCGCTAGAGCTGAGCTATGCTTTAGTTCATGTAACGTAAATGGAAATCCAGGGTAGTTGAATGCTAATGCCCCTTTGTTTCGTGTTTATATTAGTGATTTGAAAGGGGGGAATGTTTAGGTGTAGATATTAGTGTGTTTCATTTGCTTTTACTTCAGAATATTCCGTTATGTTTGTTCATGACGGAAAGACAAGAAATAGTTTCTTCATTACCCAGGCTATGCGCCTTTCAAGTTGTGGGGATAAGAATATTCAAAGCAGTGTAGGTTTATATGCAAGCAGCGCGTTTTCAGATATATATATGGCTGCCGAACGAGTGGGAGGCTACGTTGTGAAGTGAGATTCATTTATTTGAGCAGAGAAAACAGGCGATGCGGGTAGGAGAGCAATAGAGGTGAAAACAAAAGGCAGATTGCGCCTAGAATATAATGAGGGTATTGAAACGGGAATAGAAGCCTGTGAAAATTTCAGTGAAGGGAAAAATATGTGTGATAGCTGCTTATTAGGAGACGGGCTTGAATACTCCTGGATATTCGGTGATACAGTTGAGATTCGAACTCCAGTGCCGCGAGTAAAGAAGGTCTGATTGACGTCTTATTTGATAGCGAATTGCGCAGTTATTAAGTTGTGATATTAGGTTCTAATTATTCTGTTAAGCCAGAGTATTTTGTGAATAGGAGAATGATTTATTTCGTGCAGCGCGGCAGCTATAGAAGCAAAGGGAATGGCATTTGAAGTTTCCCTTGTTACGCGAGAGAGCGGCGTATTGAGGGTGAACGCCCTTGACGAAGCCCCTCGTAAGAATAGCCTCCTAACTCCGCTCGCTCTGTTTATATTTCTGCTAGGCAAAAGTTCGTGCGATGTTTACAGCTGACAGACAGAAGGAGTGAAAGTGGAAATCAGCCCTGCTTTGAGTGAGGGTGAACGCCCTTGACGAAGCCTCTCGTAAGAATAGCCTCCTAACTCCGCTCGCTCTGTTTGTTTAACTTTCTGCTAGGCAGAAGTTCTTGCGATGTTTACAGCTGACAGACAGAAGGAGTGAAAGTGGAAGTCTGCCCTGTTGTGCCATCATGGCATAACCTACTTAGCCCAGGTGTTCACTGGGTCATGCCTTATTAGGACCTCATTCCAGAAGACGTATATTTCTCTTGTGTATTTTATTTCTGATATCGAGTGATTATTGCCTTAAATTTCAGGATTTCCATTATTTATTTTATTTACCATGTTTGACAGTGCTTATAATTTGTTGTCCATGTCTTTGTGTCAACGTTGTTTTCATTTTTGGATTTTAACTTAGCCCGGAGCTAATTTTCTAAGGGAAGTCAGGTTCAGTGCTGATCCATTTGTGACAGAACAGTCTGTCGATAGAAGGTGTGTAGATAGTAAGTTTTAAGAAACCTGGAAAAGCCTTGTTGTGCTTTATTACTTTCATTATGTAAATATGTAAATAATGGATCGAAACTAGCGTGATTTTCTTTTGTCAAGGAACAACTTATCGGGCGATTGCATGATCGCACGCCGGTGGGGGTACCGGCATACTAAGTTATCGGTATCGACTCAATGCAAGATGTAGATACTTATCAAGATATTTTTTTCATTTGTTCGGTAAATGGTCCGACTACTGTTTTATTTGTTTATTTGTAATTAATCTCAGATGTGCTAGGCACACAGTTGTACTGTTATTGACCGTTTTAGTCCAGTTAACCCTTTTTCTACTTTCATTTTCAAGTTTAGTGTGAATAATTTATCATGTGTCTTAGTTTAATAAAGCTATTCTACCTCTGAATTTGCTTCTTGTTCACAATATTATGATACTGTTTCCCATTCGTACTTACTTCTTAGCAAGTTAGTTGTAGTTTTTACACCCATTTTTTACACGAACGTACCACAAAACTCTCCGACTTAGCCTGGCGTACTTTTATTGGATGGGAACGTTTCAGTATGACTCTATCTGTTCACTTCTGCTTTCGAGATTGTACAAATACACTAGTGTTACACCTAACTGCTATGCCTGTGAGGTATGTTGATAAACATTTCATTCTCATGTGTCCTAATTGTTGGTACAGGAAAACGCCGTTCCTAACAAATAACAGTTGGTGTGTGTATGTGTTGGCTGTTGCGTCTCAAATCAAATCAAAATCTCTTTATTTGCAAATGAGGTGTCTACCTCGGTGGCAAATGGTACACTAAAATACATTATTGTCAAGCACTAAATTTTAAATTAACAGGAGACGAAGAAAATTTTCCTAGAATACAATATTATACAATTTACGCTAACAATGTTTTCTATTAAACACACACATCATCCTTAATAAATTTACATTGTTTACAAAATTCTACTTATAATATCTTACAAACATAGTCAACTCATATACAGTACGGTATGTGAAATTACTTCTAATAATACTATACAACTGGTATAAGATTAAAATTAACATTGAATTTATTTACATATTTATATTTTACCCGTTTTGGAACCTAAGTAGCATAACGACCTGCTGCGTCTTAACCAGAGCCCCTTTTGCCACCACTTTTCAGAGTTCCTGAAGGGCCTGCACAGCTACCGTAGCGGTCCCAGGGCCCTCGAAGTCCCCACTGTACTTCACCCCTACAGGCAGTCCCCTACTTGGGCTGTCCAAACTCCTTAGACCAGGGGATGGAATTAATTTAATCACACACATTTATTATTTACAATATCCTGCACTGGTCGAATGCCCTCTAACATTTAATTTATTATCTCTGTTGTTGTTTATTCTCTTCTTGAATATCTGTACAGATTTTGGAAAAGGATCAAACACTACCCCTGGTAAACTGTTCCACTCCTTCACGCCCTTCCCAATGAAAGAAAATTTACCCCAATCGCTTCTGCTAAAATTCCTTCTAATTTTGTACTTGTGGTCAGTTCTACCAATATAATTATTTTCCAACCGAAGCCTCTCACGGATATCTCCCCATGCTTCTTCTCCTGTATAGGCTCTATATAATCCTATAAGTCTACTTTTCTCCCTTCTCTTACTTAAAGTTTCCCACCCAAGTTCCTTTAACATTTCTGATACACTACTCTTTCTCCTGAAATCCCCTGTTACAAACCTTGCTGCTTTCCTCTGCACACCATCTAGTTCTTTTATTAGGTATTCTTGGTGAGGATCCCAAACACTGTTTGCATATTCCAATAATGGACGAACCATACTTAAGTAACTTTTTTCTTTTACTTCTTTGTTGCATCCTTTAAGTAGCCTCATTATGACATGTAAAGATCTGTATGCTTTCCCAACAACGTCATCAACATGACCCTTCCAGTGCAAATTACTTTCAAATCTCACACCTAAGTATTTGCACTTGCCATCTTTTGGGATAACTACCTCATCCAAAGTATATTCAAATTCAGTTTTAAAGCTCCTGTTTGTAAATGTTGTAACAGTTGATTTGGCTCCATTAATCTTCATATTATTTTCTTCAACCCATTCCTGGATACTGTCAAGGTCCCTTTGTAATTCTGAACAATCCTCAATGTTATTTATTTCCCTATAAACAATTATGTCATCTGCATACAATCTTATTTTCGATGTTATATTGTTCCCTAAGTCATTTGCGTATATTAAGAAAAGTAACGGACCGATTATACTACCCTGTGCAATTCCCTTCCAGACTTTCTCTTCCTGTGATAAATTATTTCCTACTTTGACTTTCTGAACCCTTGAATTTAGAAATGTTCTTATCCAACGTATAACCCTTACGTCCAATCCTATTCCCTCCAATTTCTTTAATAATATTCCATGTTCCACTCTATCAAAGGCTTTGGAAAGATCTATGGCTATGCAATCTAACTGGCCTCCTTAATCTAACTGATCTGATATGTCCTGCTGAAATCCCACCAGTTGTGCCTCGCAAGAAAATTTCTTTCTAAATCCATACTGGCTCCTCATGAACCAATTTTTATCATCACATATCCTTCTGATGTACTTTGCTATTAAACTCTCCAGTATTTTACAAACTATACTGGTCAGGCTGATTGGTCTGTAGTTCTCTGGTTTCCTTTTATCACCCTTTCCTTTATAAATTGGTATTATTATAGATTCCTTCCATTCCTTTGGTATCACACTATTATTTATGACATAGTCAAAGAGAAATTTTAAATAAGGCACTATATACCACCCCATTGTCTTTAATACCTCCCCAGTAATTTGATCACTTCCTGCTGCTTTTCCTTGCTGAAGCAGTTGGATTTCTCTGAAAATATCTTCATTTGTGAATGAGAAGCTTCTTGTTTCCCTCTGTGTCTCTCCCTCTCTATCTTCTGTTACGGTTTCCAAGTCCTGACAATCTTCTACTGAATCTCGGAATTCCCTACTAAAGAGGTTTGCTTTCTCAGTATCTGTTAAATAGTGTTCACCCCCTTCTCCCACCATTGTAGGAATTTGGATTCCTTTTCCTTTTTGATTCCTAATATATGAATACAGCTTTTTCCATTTCCCTTTGTGGTCATTACCCTCTTGAAGAATGCCATTCATATAATTCTCTTTTGCTTCCTTTTTCACTCTATTCAGTTCCCTCATTAGTTGTTTTCTAGTTTCTCTATTCTCCCTACCTTCTTTGATTTTCCTGTTTACTATTCTACATTTTCTTTTTAATTTTCTTATTTCCCTTGTGTAATAAACAGGGTCTGAGGTCATTTTACCCTTCTTAACAGGTACAAATATCTTCTCTCCTTCCCAAATTATTCCTTTAAATTTAGCCCAAAGTGTATCCACATTATTCCCTTCACTTATCCAACAACTGAATTGTGATTTAAGGTAAGTCCCAAATTCATCAACTTTAGTTTTTCGGTATAATTTCTTGTCTTTTGTGACCCTCTTATTAAGCATTTTTGTACGAGTCCTACATCCATTATTACAGCCTTATGGTCACCTATTCCTTCAATTACCTCAGTTTTATCAACAATTTCCCATGGTTTAACCAAGAATACATCTAGCAAGTTATTGAGACGAGTTGGTTCTTGTACTACTTGTGTAAATCCTCCCTCCCAAATCAACTTATTTGCCAGTTTCTGTTCATGGGCTTCACTTGCAGCTCCATTCCATTCAACTTCAGGCAAGTTTAAATCTCCCCCAATTATTACCGTATCATTATTGTTTTTATGAGTATAATCTATTATTTTCTCAAATATTTCCATATCTCTTTCCTCTCTTCCAGGCCTATATGTTCCTATAATTCCCACCTCCTTCATATTATCACAAACTAATTTTATCCCTAATATTTCATTCCTTTCATCAGTAAACCATTCATGCGAACAATAAGTTTCCTTCACCAGAATAAATACCCCTCCTCCTTTTTTATCTCCTCGGTCTCTACGATAGACTGTATACCCTTCTGGAAATACTTCTGTATTACCCACCCCTTCCCTCAACCACGATTCCACTCCTATCACCCTGTCTAACGTTACTGTCTCTTTTGATGTAGAGATCACTACACAGGTTACCTAGACAATATGCATGGGCTGCATATTGTCATCTCTCAGACCGTTTGAAAAGTCAGGTGTTACTGGTGGGTGTAATCATCAGAATTTGAGGAAACGTCAATAACAGTAATGAGGAAAGCAAGGAATGGTATTAGGTCACAAATCAAGATCCAGGACCACGAATAATTCTAGTTTCCAACGCAAATAAAATTTCATTTTGCCTGTCATTTTCACACATATAGTTTACTGAGCAAATGTATTAATGAATTTTTGAATTTCAATAATTATACTTATAATTATATTGAAGCCAACGGCCGTAGCCGTGTTGAAACACCAGATCGCGTGAGATCTCCGCAGTTAAGCAACATTGGGCGTGGTCAGCAGTTGGATGGGTTGCCACACGCTGTTGGTGGGGGGTAAGGGAATGGAAGAGCGCAAAAGGAACTGGCCACCCTACCACACGTAAACTCCGGCTCAGGAACACCTCTGTGGAGGTTCGGACCTGCCTTCGGGCAGTATAACCCTTACCTATTATATTGAATTATGAGATAAGCAAGAAAGTGAATGACACCAAGGTTTGCAGATGTAAAATAATTAGTGTTTTGTGATATTAAAGTGGCCTGCCTTGTGCCATTTTTGTACAAAAGCAGGAAATTGAGTATTTATTTCTACCAGAATAAATGGATATCTGCAACCTATTCTCAAGAAATCAGGTATGAATGGCCTATTTTGCGCTCGACTACTCACATTTGAGCAGTGTCTCTGTTCGTTACCAATAAAAATAACATCATGAAAATTAATTACACTAACGGCCAAAAATATAATCTGCTGGACAAGGGATAAAACTTGCAAGATAAAGAATCTAGTTTGTAATATGAAGACAGCCTAACTAAGGGCCTAGTGTATTCACTCCTGACATCTGCCAGTTAATATTATCAAAATAATCTAAAACGTACAATTGCAAAAGCATGTAATGTAAAATTCTGGATAAAGAAGTCTCGCTGTTTTGGGAGCAGACGAGTATCAGACGGGCACATGTAATGCTTGTCTAAGGTTAATGTAGAACATTCTTAATAGACTTTTATAATCAAAACATAAACATTTTGAAAAATATCATCAGATTTTATTGTTCCTCATTTTATCTAATTGTGTCATTGTTATGTAAATTTTTAAAAGTCATGGCTGAAGATGACTTCCAAGAAAAATCCAAACTGTTATCATGGTGTTTTAACCTATAGTTACTATAATAAATGTCTGGATCACTTTCTCCATTTGAATTATATATTTTTATTCGTACTACATCTTCACTTTGTATTTCTTATATTGCTTTCCTTATTTCTAGCCTGCTTCAGATGTTAAGGCTGAAATAAAAATAGAAGAAGCTGCAATTGATCAACTCGTCCCGTGTTTCAAAGAAGAAAACAAGTAAGTACCACAATTACATTCCATGCTCTTAATCCTATACAATATGCTCCCTCTGTAGTGAGTGTCAGCCTCCAGAACCCCAGATCAGGACTTCAAACCCAGCTGAGGTCGTCAGTTTCATGGGATGGATTAACACTTCATGTTTTATGATGATGGCAATAGAAATCAGCACAAGATGTCCAGGAGTCAGTCAATCAATACTGATCTGCATTTAGGGCAGTTGCCCCGGTGGCAGATTCCCTAGATTCCCTATCTGTTGTTTTCCTAGACTTTTCTTAAATGTTTTCAAAAAAATTGGAAATTTATTGAACATCTCCCTTGGTTAGTTATTCCATCCCTAACTCCCCTTCCTATAAATGAATATTTGCCCCAATTTGTCCTCTTGCATTCCAACATTACCTTCATATTGTGATCTTTCCTACTTTTATAGACGCCACTCAAACTTATTCGTCTACTAATGTCATTCCACCCCATCTCTCCACTGACAGCTCGGAACATACCACTTAGTCGAGCAGCTCGTCTCCTTTCTCCAATTCTTCCCAGCCCAAACTTTGCAAAATTTTTGTAACGCTACTCTTTTGTCGGAAATCACCCAGAACAAATCGAGCTGCTTTTCTTTGGATTTTTCCAGTTCTTGAATCAGGTAATCCTGGTGAGGGTCCCATACACTGGAACCATACTCTAGTTGGGGTCTTACCAGAGACTTATATGCCCTCTCCTTTACATCCTTGCTACAACCTCTAAACAGCCTCATAAACATGTGCACAGATCTGTACCCTATATATACAATCCCATTTATTTGATTACCCCAATGAAGATCTTTCCTTATATTAACACCTAGATACTTACAATGATTCCCAAGAGGAACTTTCACCCCATCAATGCAGTAATTAAAATTGAGAGGACTTTTCCTATTTGTGAAACTCACAACATGATTTTTAACCGCGTTTGTCAACATACCATTGCCTGCTGTCCATCTCACAACATTATCGAGGTCATACTGCAGTTGCTCACAATCTTGTAACTTATTTATTACTCTATACATAGTAACATCATCTGCAAAAAGCCGTACCTCTGATTCTACTTCTTTACTCATATAATATATATATATAAGAAAACATAAAAGTCCAATAATATTCCCCTAAGGAATTCCCCTCTTAATTATTACAGGGTCAGATAAACCTTCGCCTACTCTAATTCTCTGAGATCTATTTTCTAGAAATATAGCAACCCATTCAGTCACTCTTTTGTCTAGTCCAGTTGCACTCTTTTCTGCCAGTAATCTCCCATGATCCACCGTATCAAATGCTTTAGACAGGTCAATCGCAATACAGTCCATTTGACCTCCTGAATCCAAAATATCTGCTATATCTTGCTGGAATCCTACAAGTTGTGCTTCAGTGGAATAACCTCTCCTAAAACTGAACTGCCTTCTATCGAACCGGTTATTAATTTTACAAACATGTCTAATATAATCAGAAAGAATGCCTTCCCAAAGCTTACATGCAACGCATGTCAAACTTACTGGCTTGTAATTTTCAGCTTTATGTCTATCACCCTTTCCTTTATACACAGGGGCTACCATAGCAACTCGCCATTCATTTGGTATAGCTCTTTCATGCAAACAATAAATAAATATTTCAGATATGGTACTATATCCCAACCCATTGTCTTTAGTATATCCCCAAAAATCTTATCAATTCCAGCCGCTTTTTTAGTTTTCAACTTTTGTATCTTATTGTAAATGTCATTGTTATCATATGTAAATTAGAAGTGTATCCGGTTACTCTGGCTTCTAGTAGGCCTAATATAAAATTGAATATTGGAATTGATGAGCTGGCATTAGATGAAATCAAATTAAGTGGCATGCATGCTAGACATTAAAATTAAGCAACTTTAAAAATAGGTCATATCTATTTCTGGATATAATTTTATTGAAGATACTTCTGAAAATTTATCTAAATTTGTTCAGTACATTTCCAAAGTGGGTTGCCTGTTAGCAACCTATAATTATCTTCATTCCTTCACTGTCACTGTTCCATTTGGCATCTTACTTTCATCATTTGAAATATCACCTATAACTATTTTCTCTTTCGTACCACCAATAGCACACATAGGAAGCCGTATTTGCAGATTGTGTATAGTATGTGCAAGCTTCATCTTGATTTTAGAATACTTTGGAATTTATTTAAATATTTCACACTATTGCAACTGAGCACATTCGCTCTTCTGTGTCATCATTGCGCTATATTGCCAAGTGGCTGCTAACACTGTAGCTGTGACTCTGTACAGGTACAGGCCTGCTATGTATGGTATAACATGCTCAGATGTGCCAACTCTACCAATTTAAGCAGGTGATACACGAATTTTCATTGTTCATCCTGATCTCCCGATCCCACGATTTTTAGAGCGTTTTCAGTGATTTTCATTTATTTTTAACTCCCGCATGTTTCCTTGTTCTATCGATATATGGCTGAGTATGGTTGGTTGATAGTAGTTCTAATATTCATACCCAGATGGCAGTACAGGGCACAGTGGCCAGCCATGTGCTCCTCTTTGGTCTATAATACAGTCAAATATAAAAATAGCTTAAGAATAGCGTCCACCATGCCAAGTTGCTACGTGCCGAGCTCGTCACCCATCGCCCCACCCCCTTAGGCTCGAGCGCGCCAGTCGCGAGCAATATTTAAAAGCCCTTCTCTCTTCTGTCCGTGGTCGCGCTGCAAGGGACGATGGAAATTACTCGACGATTAATCTGGAGTCTTCCATCTCGCGAGGTTCCTGGATACATCTAGCATCCGGACCGTTCCAGAAGGGTCGGCACAGCTATATAAGAGAGGACTGACTTGCCTGGAATGAGTGAGAGTTAGTCAGTGAGAGTTAGACGGAGTTAGTAAGATTGAGTTCGCTGGAGCGCAGTCAGTGATGGCCTGGGAGAGTGCAGCCTGTTGGAGCCGAGGACTCGTTCTTGTTCCCCTGACGTCATGTGTGTGTGTGTGTGTCCCTTGTGGCTGGCTGCTGGAGAAGAACCTTGGGTGTTCTGGAGCGGCGAAGAAGGGAACACTGTGTGACGACGTGTGTAGACTGCGAACGGGGTTTGACGGATTGAGTGAACAGTGGATACTATCCACTATACTTAGTGGCTGAGTGAGTGTAGTGTAAATAATCGGGGACTCTGTGTGTGTGTCATTGTAGATGGAACATAAGAAACTAAGAGAGAGAGCGCGAACCGTGTGAGTGTACTTGCGTAAGTTGTAATCTCGGCTATCATCTGTGTGGGTGTATACATTTGTAATGGTAGTGCTAAGTTAATAAATCTTAGAAATAGGTTGCTACCAGGTTCTGTACTCATTTATTCATTTATTTACCCCGCCAACACATTACAATGGGAAGTGGAAGTTGCAAGCGAGTAGCCTAACATCAGATGTAGAACCCCATAGACGTCTACTTGGGGCAGGTCCTGCTCAAGTGCTTGTGTTACATCAAGAAGCAGTGCTGCTTGGTTGTATGTTTTAATATTTGTTTTGGCCAAAATGTCAAAAAAGAAATATGACACAGTGTTTAAAAGCAGTTGTAGGGAATAGTTTGCATGCTTCAGTGAATCCAGGAAGGGTCCAACGTTCACATTCTGTACTATATGTAAGTGTGATATTTCTGTTGCGCATGGCAGGAACATGCTCAAACATGTGCAAACAATAAACATAAGGAGAGTGTCCACTGTGTAGAATGAAACTCGTTTCTGAACTTGTCAAGTAAAGAACAAGATGTAAATCCTGTGACGAATGCCGAGGCTTTATTTATGTTATTAATCGTAGAACATAACCTGCCTGTAAATTATGCCAACCACGTGGGGCTTTTGTTTCGCAAAATGTTTCCTGATTCAGAAATTGCTAAATGATATGGATGTGCTCGAATGAAAACAGTTTCTATCCTTTCAGAAATGTGAATGGAAGAAAGGGCAACAATTTTATCACATTTGCTGTTGAATGCATTTTCTGTTGTTACTGATGGTAGCAATATAAGCGACATATAATGTTTTTTAGGCGTGAACTCAGTGAAATTCTCAGTTGTCCACTCTCTGTGCCTAATTCACAAGATGATGCTCCTGGAGCTAATATTGCCAATCTTTTTCTCTCAACTTTTCAGGAATTCTGCATATCATTACAAAACCGCCCTGCTCTTGGTGCTGATAATGCTCCAGTAATGGTAGGATTAGAGAATGGTATGGCAGGATATTTGAAGAAGGAATCATTGTAGGCTGCTCCTATCACATAATTAATCCTGCTGCTGAGAAGGGTTTGGCATGCTTGCCTGTAAATATAGATGAAAGTATAATTGATATATTTTATTATCTGGGAAGGAGTGCAAAGAGGGAAGAAAAGTCCAGAGAATTTTAGACTTTACTCGACACAGAGATCTGGAAAATTCTGAAGCACGTGCCTACTCGATGGTTACCACTAAGTAGGGATGTTTAGATAAGATTTAGCTTCTGTGGGAGCCTTTGGTTACTTTATTCAGCAGTGAAATTGTGAGTAAGATTCAGGGATGGGAAATTTAAATACTTACAAACTTCCTGAGCACAGTCTAAGTGCAGATGTGTCTTGTTTGTCTGGAAAGGTAAAGCATTGTCGTAACATTTCACCACACTCCTCAGTTAAAAGGTCATTAGTTTCACCCAAAAAATTATACCGATGACACTAAGAGCCATGCTTTGTCACGAGAAGAATGACTGTTCATACTTCTTTCGTCAAATTTACATAAAACTTTTTTCCTTCTTCTATCAAGATTTATGGATATCTTTGAGAATCGAAACGGAGCTCATCAAATTTACATAAATCTTTTTCCTTTTTCCCTCAAGATTTATGGATATCCTTGAGAATCCAAACATACCTCTTCAATCTGGTATGCCACACATCCTGTTATTGAAGTCAGTTTTGGAGGAACTATTGAAGAATGTGATGGCAAGGTTGGTGAAACTACACGTTCTCAAAAGCTCCTCCTCTCTCCTTGATGTAGATTATCATACTCCAGATCATCAGAAGGATGTTTGTGATCTGATGATGGGGAGCGCTGCATTTGTTTTGGTGAATAGTTTGAAGTCTGAGGAAAAGTGCATAATCTTCAAGTCTGTTAGAAAGAGTTTTTCTTCATGTGACTACATGGTATACAAATTTCCATTCAGTGATGTTTTAATTGATGCAGAAGTTGCAAATATTTCTGCTGTAAGTAAGGCATCATTTTCTAATCTTAGATTTTTATTAACAAGTGTCCGAACATTCTGACTAGTGAAATGGAACATTTAGATAAACATATTCTGCACTCCCAGTTCTGTAACTTTCAACTCGAAGAAAGACCTGGTGAAATGAAAAATTGATGTTCAGTGGGCATTGGTAGGTCATGCAAAATCAGCTTATGGTTTACTTAAATATGACTGACTTTCTAAGGTGATGCTTGTTGTATCAATTCCACATATCAATGCAGATTGTTAAAGAATTTATAGCAGAGTCACAAAGATGAAAACTCAGTTCAGATCCTTGCTGTCTGAAAAAACTTCGGAGAAACTTCTAACCTTAAAATTAGTTCAGTAAGGCAAGTGTTTTGAGCAAAAATTTAATTCTGAGTTTCTGAAGAGGGCTATTTCAGCTACAGATGTGTTGAAAAACAATTATTTCTAATGTATTCAGTACATCAAAGGATGAGAAGTCACATGTTCCTGAAGTTCATGTTTGTCCAGTATTTAATATGTACATATAAATAAAGAAAAATATATATACCAGCCAAATAGGGTTGTTAATGAATTGAATTATAATGAGTTAGTACATGTTCTGCCATCAGTGATGTGTATAATACGTTGTGACTCACTGCCAAATTTCTCCTGAATTTTTACTTTTGACATTTGGCATGTCTGCATACTTTTTGAATAATCCAGACAATTTTCAATCCGAAACAACGACAGCCCCAATTAGTTAGGATTCCTGGGGTTCCGCTCATCATCATCCGAGTATTCTTCCAATGTGCCGGGTAGGACTTTTGTGGACAATATGCCTCCATCAGTTCCCCTCTATAATGTAAGGGATTCTGCTGTATGGGAAAATAAATTTGTTATAAGTTATACCAAATCAGATTCGTTATTTTCATCTCTACCATTTTACACTTTCAACACTACCTCATTTTAACATGGACACTGGCAGTGAACTGGGTCTTTTTCCTGTGTCTCAAAGTGTTATTACAGAACAGCAAAACACGGCTCATACCTGATTTTTGTATCATATGGAGGTATCCAAAATGAAGATATTAATTGGGAAGTACATAACTTAACTAATTTAATTACACAAATCTCATGAAAAACATAATAAATGTATGGAAAACTGTGTACCCATTTACATCTCATAGACAGCTTTCAAAATGGCGCCGAGTGAAGGTATGGCCCGTCTGATCTATAAGATGCAAGGAATAGATATCTAATGCGATATTATATGAAGGCCATACACGTCACGGAACGGTCATATATTGAAGGCACTACGGACAGTGGACTGTCAAATGAATTTTTTTACGAAAAAAATAGAAGACAACGGATTGTTAAAAAACTCCATCTTTAAAAAAATTTCATCGGAGGGTGAAGACGCAAAACGTTTATAGAAGTACTTGAGAAAAAGGGATCGTCGTAGTAAAGAAACGACGTAATTCACCAGCCGACGAAGGAAAGCCGATAAAAAATATAAAATAGGCAAGATACGACGAAATACGCGTGGGAGGATCTCGACAGCAACTGAGCTACATTCCACAAGGAAGAAGCAAGTGAAACCTAGGAGTAAGATTCCCATACGGGAAGAAGACTATCTGAATTTAGTTTCAAGAGAAGAAGAATTTTTTTTCGACATTTGCGGGAAGCAGCCGATATAGATATATATACGCAGAACTTAAACCCGACGAAATTAAATTCACCTCTGAGAGCAGCAAAGGAAATAATAATTGAGGAATTATTATCGTCGAATGGAACATACCATGGCTATTTACTGCTCTGAAATCTGCATTTTTGTTGCTAACAGAAGTAGCATGATGATGGCTTGCTAAATACGCATGATGGACCGAGCTGGGGGAGCAGTACATCCTTACCGGAAGACCAACCCACGATGAGGAAGGCAATGGGAAACCAGGCCACTAACCCATGATGAGGAAGGCAATGGGAAACCAGACCACAACCCATGATGAGGAAGGCAACGGGAAACCAGTTGACCAACCCATGATGAGGAGGCCGAGGACCTACCAGGCGACAAACCCATGACCTGACCGCAGAGCCAACTACATCCGAGTGGAGGCGGAACAGCTGGACCAGATGTAACGATAAGCGAGCTAAGCCATTTACATTATTTAATTACATAGTTTTTGGTTCGCGTACACAGGTGCTTTTGGCATGTGCCGATAAGTTGATTATAGAAACCGTGGAATTTAAAATGCAAGTGAATAATGAAAGTGATGTGTGAGATATTTAAGTCCATAGTAATACGATTGAGCAGTGTATAATAAGATTCTTGTATGTTATATATATCCATCACCGCATTTTGGTCAGAATAACTCGTGAGTAACTACAAGTGGAAAGAAGTGTCTTTAATAACAGCTGATAGTAATGACACATTGTGGAATTGCAATGAATTCATATTTGTTATGCTATATGTCTACGTCACGTTTGGTATGCGCGGTGGTAATGAATGCATAGAATCACGTACTCTTTGCTTCGCAGTAAGTGCATTGAACTCAGCTTTAGGGTTATGATAAATAGCGATATTGAAACGCGTTTATGAGAAAGGAATTGTGGCATTTTGACATGGTAAAGTGAATATAATCGCGACATGTTGTTATGGAGGCTATGATAATTAAGATGTTAAGTGAGTGTGGAAATATGGTTACAATAGTGGTAACTCGACGAAGTATGTTGTTGTATATGAAATGCGAAGATTTATTAATGTATTACGTAGAGGCCAAGGAGTGCCTGCAGCTTAGGATGTGCCATGCCACACTTATTATAGGGAAGGAATTATGTGAAAGGATACAGGTACGTGAAATTGACCACACCGCGGAGATGAGCTAAACCAAGGTATGGAAGAAATTCATTGAAGTAGAATTGAATTTATGACGGGATTATATGTCAATTGTAGATGCTTTGTTCCAATTACGAGAATATTATCATATGTTTTATATCGATGATCTTGACCAAATGCATTCAGGATATCCATAAATGCGGTGATATATTCCCTTGTACAAATACGTATTATTTACATTACGACTGCGCATAAGAATTCAGTAACTTGCCTAAATGAGAAATGTTATGGAATATAACAGAGAGAGGGCATATTGAGCCTCGAATACGTGTGTATGTCGACCAAAAACGTATGTTGAAATTAGATAGATAGCTTATTTATCCTGAAACGGAGTTTGTTGGAATTTACATTCTTTCAATGAGTAATGGTTAGGGAAATGATAGGCTAGGAGCTAGATTTAACAGGCGCTAGGGGAAATGCCTTAATCCGTAAATCGTTAGCCATGCGCAACATTGAAGAAAGAACAAATAAATGAGTTCAGATTTATGATTTGCAACATATAATTTAAATATTATTCATAATTCAAATATAATTGAGATATATATTTCGAAGTTATAATTCAGATTTATAATTCAGAATTATTTTCAAGCTTAGATCTATTTGTTGATCTTACATTCACTTCAGATTAACTGTACGTCTATTCAAATCCATTTAGCTTAGGTTTATAATGAAACTGAGCAATCCTAACAACATAATGATATTGGTGTCGTCTCAAGGACTTGATTTCAAGGAAGACCGTAGGAATCCAGTGATTAATTGCAAATATTAGTATCCGATTTTGAGTTCATGACGGAACTGATGTACATAACTTAACATTATATTTATTTCCTTTTTCTACTTGCCAGCGCTGACTCTGAACTTTTACCTGTAAATAATACCAGAGTAAATACTACCCCAAATCAGATTACATTTTCATAGGGCATCTGTTTATTCAATAAATACTATTATTGTGCTTTTCTATAATTTGGTGTGTTATGAATTCTTTCATCTTGACATAGTTGATAAGTTAGTTGATAAGATATGCGAACTAACGAATGGGTATTTACCCAATTTGAATATATTGACTTCTCACGTCGTTGGCACCTTAGTTAGGAGAAATAATTAATTGCTAGTATGTCTATATCAAACGACTGCAGATAAGTTTACCGTGGATCGCCATTCTCTTCGACCTCACGTAAAGCGAAACCTAGTGTAAAATCTCCAGATGTTACTTGACAATCGGATACCCTGAGAAGAAATTGAGCTGTTGGGGAAAATGTCCTGTCAACGACTGTGTCCCAAATGTTATATTCAATTATACCAATAAGCCTGCTGAGAAAACAAAAATCAATCATTTATTGTGGCTACTTAAGCTTCAAGTAAACACAGTTATATTTTAAATTCGCATTTCACCTATTCAGGAATAGTTTGCTTTGGTATAGTAGCCCTGAAAACATTTTATTACTCACAGTCCAACCTTGCACTGCTGGCACCATCATCTACTTTTTTTTCACAGTAGAGGTTAATCGTCAGCCTCTGTCTCTTTGTCTGAACGTAAAAGTAACCCCAAATATCTGGAGAAGTGGAGTATTTCTATCTTTTGTATTCAGAGTATATCATGTTAGCCAAAACCTTGCATCCGAATGTGACGCAAAAATGAAAATCTTGCCCAAACTCTCACTTGATATATCATCTAGTTCGTAAGCAGATTATTCATCACTGCCATCTACTTCTGAATCTGCTTATATCCAAGGTATCACTATCATTGACCCTGCACGAGGACATGTTCATACAGTCACAGATGACATCACTACAGACTTGGTGCGTTCAGCACCTGGCACATCAATTGCTTTGGTAGAGGTCACGTGTCAGTTTGAACTTCCCATTAACTGCTGCATTCTAGTGGACACTAGATAAAATACTACTCCAATCAAGGGACGGGAACCATATTGTATACATGCCGCTGTCTGTAAATACGTGCAAAAGTCATGCCCGTATGGTGTACAGGTGCCGTCTACAACCAGGAGAGTATCCTGTACAGCATAATGTTGAAAATGTTAAAATAACTTCAGTCAGGTGGAATTTTGTAACTGTTCCTATTCATTCATTATGGTTGTTTTTTAGTATCTTTAGACGTGTTTTAAACAACTCTCCATGCCATGTTAGCTTATGCAAATTTTGTTATTGATAACAATGAAAGGGAATATTCAAACTGTCAAAGACAGAGACCATTAATGCGAGGTGAGAATCATGAAGTTAAGACCAGGATACATTCAGATTCTTGGGTATGCCGATGGCATTCTGTGTTGTAGGAAGTCAGGAAAATGTACAGTCCATTATGGTGGCTGAGTGGGCAAAAATCAGTACTGATCATGGGTTAAGGCTAAATGTACAAAAGAAATAGATGATGATATTATTAAGGTATGGGTCAGATATCCAGTGCGTTGGAAAGAGGCTTTGAACAGGTCACCTTGGAACAATAATCACCTCAGATGGCAAACCAGGGATAGAAGTAAACTACTGTGTCACGTGTATTGTCAACTTAGTAGGATATTAGTTCGAAGGAGGAGGATAAATGATGAGATAAAGGTGATGTATTTAGCAATCCCACAACCTGCCCTTAAATGGCACTGAGAGTCCAACCTTCTTGGAGAGACATGAGAGGAGTGAGCAGCTGAAATGAGAAAATGTAACTTTGAAGCTTTTCAGTCTTTTGACAACTCTAACACTACAGTCTACCAGTGAAACACTACCCACCAAGAAACATGTTCATCCTCACATTCCGTCAGATCACTTCAAATTGTGCATATGTATTTACATAGCATGAACTTGTCAGTGATATTGATATTTATTGAACATAACAGGCGAATTTGCCCCGATACATGTTCACATGGGCAACTGATATCAAACGAAAAGAAAAGAAATACCGGAAACCCCGGGCATGCCATGAGGTTCATTGGATACTCCGGAAACGTGAAACTCCCCAAGGTAGAATCACCACGGCAGTCATCCTCAGTCTCTCATGCCACGCCCATCGTCTCCACTTAATAACAAAACAATAAAATGCACAATCAAAAGATAAAATCAAACAAGGAATAATATTGGTGATTACTGCTACCGTCCGGTCGTGTCATCACCCCTGGTGAGAAGAAGGCCGCCCTCCCGATGATGACACGACCGGCCCTATCCGTGGGCCCCTAAAGAAGACCCCAGCAATCCTGCCAGATGACCGTGCGTTTCTCTCACCATTCCATTGCGGCTTGTCCCGTGAAACTGGAGCCGCTCTCCTCCCCTATCTCGCCTCTCACATTTCTCCTTTCGTTTACATATTTGGAGTGGGCCCGTCCCACCCCGTCTTCTTACGGGTATGTCCTACTCTCCCTTTCCCGCCTTTCCTTACCCTCTCCTACTATACGTGAATAGTGAGAAAAAAGCACATGCCCTAATTAATACAACCAAGCAGCAATAATAATAATAATAATAATAATAATAATAATAATAATAATAATAATTTTAAACACAAACCACCACCTGACTGTCACACCAAATAGTTCTGCAACAGAAGAAACCGCTGACATTACATTACCACTGATTTAGTTCAAGTCCTTGTCTACACAATTGCTTACATTGCATTCCTTGTTTCTTCACTGGCTTGCCCTGGATTAGTAGTACACCAAATAACAACAATCGCGTTCTTTCCTGTACTCTCGCGAACTGTAAGACCTCCACATTTCGAACATACCATATCGTTATCTCAATTACTTCGCAATCTGAATGCACATTGCACATTACCTCACCTCCAGGCCCGAAGTCTTCATTTTTTACCATGTCACCAACATTTACTGCTGAACTTATCTAACAATCTCACCCACTGAATACTATTAAACAAGACCCCCTAAACATTGTAAACACCCGTCTCCATTCCCAAACACATGCCTCTTTATTTGCTCCAATCTATAATCATCGCCATTTCCCTATGAATCTCCTTCTTCCATTTTTCTCTTACATGCCTTTTTAAGCGCACATAAATATCTATTAAATTCTCCTCCGTCTTCCCATTCCTTAATAATCCACCTTAAAATTCTCCCCTCGTCCCCTATTACTAACATTCTCCGACGTTTGGCACTCAATAGCTTATTTCTGATCTTACTTATTCCTTCACAATTACCTAATAACTGAAAATCGTTCACTGCACCACAAAGTATACATACCGACTTCTCTCTACCTTTTAACCATCCCTTATTTTTATGAAGTCCTAATAACCGCTAAACCAACTCTCTCCTGTTTAACCTCTCAAGGTTTCTAATACTTATAACTGTTACTTCTTCTACTTTATTAAAAACACTAAGAGAACTTCTTACTCTACTTTCAGCCAATAATTTCTGCCTATACATATCTTTAATCCTCTGTGTCAGTACCTTCATCCCTCTAGCATCTGTCTTTGTCCACACCTCTTCCCACATATACCCCAAACCTATCATCTCCAAATATACCTTAATTTTTTCTAGCCAGCCACCCTTAAACATGCTCTTTCGTTGTTGTTCATAAGCGGCCTGTAATACCCTCCCCCTCCTGTCTTTTTAAGTTCATCCAGTATCTAACTATTCTTTTCACATATGCTCCCCACGCATTAGTTGTGCGCAGCGGCAGGCCCATCACCATCTTCCCAGAGTTACTTATAATTCTTCTTAATTCACCTCTTTTCTCATCCAACCCCCACACTTCCGCGCCGTACAATACCCTACCGAAAATCGCCGATCTTAACATCAGCGTTTTATAACTGATACTCGGATATTTAACTAACAAGTTTTTGACTGAGGCTAGGGCTGCCAAACCTCTGTTCTTTGCCCTATGAATCTGATCATTCCAAGTTCCTTTACTGTTAATAATGTCTCCTAAATATTCCAGCTTCCTTACTTGTTCCAACCTTTCCCCCTCCAGGACCCATTTCCCGTCCTCCCTTCTTCCTCTGCTTACCTGGGCTACTAACACTTTAGATTTATTCCCATTAATTCTCAGGGTCCATTTCTTCGCGAAAACCGACACTGAATTCAAGGCCTTTTGCATCCCTCCTGCCGTTAGAGTCTTTAATATTACATCGTCAGCAAAAATCAATCCTGGTACCTCCAACCCATTAATTACCGGCACAGCCCAATATCTATCCCCATGTCCATCCAAGATATCGTTGATAAATAAAATAAACAATATTGGCGATAATTTGCACCCCTGCTTCAAACCCACCTTCGACTCTAAGGGTCTGCTCAACCTATCGTCTCCCAATTTTACACAAAACCTGACCACCCTATATATTCCTTCCACTGCCCTCATCATCTTTTCCGAAACCCCCAACCTACCCAATTTTTCCAATAGAGCCTCTCTATTCACCTTATCAAACGCTTTTTCAAAATCGATAGCTGCCACATACACCTTACTTCTAGACAGGCTCCTATACTTCTCTAAGACTGTCCTTACTGTCATTACATTATCCACTGTTCTTTTCTTTTTTCTAAAACCTCCTTGGTAATCTGTCAGTATTTCATTTCTTTCGGCCCACTCACTTAACCTGTTCGCCAACACACCCGTGTAAATTTTACTTAAGGAGTCTAACAGAGATATTCCTGTATAATTGTTCAAACTATTCTTGCTACCTTTTCCCTTATATATTGGACATACAATTCCTATTTCCCATTCCTTCGGATGCTTTCCCCCTTCATATATCTTATTACACAGTTTAACTATGTCCTCTATCATAGTCACATTTCTGCTAATTTCCCTACAATGCTTGTTATTGATCCCATTACATCCCCCTGCCGATCTTTCTTATCACTCTCGAGATTTCTTCCCTTGAAATTTCTTTGTCCAATTCATAATTTGCCACTCTTCTATTTCTCCAAATTACTTCTTCCCCCGTATCCCTCCCCCAATCTTCCCCCGTACCCCCAAGTAATTCCCCAAAGTACCTCACCCACTGAACTTCCTCCATGCTCGTTCTCTCTACACTCCTTCCACCCTTAATTATTCTATTAATCCTATCCCAAACTTCTCCCATGCTGTTCGTCTTACATTATTTATTTATGGCTTCCGTTTGTTTCTCTAACCACGCCTTTTTTACTTCACAAATTTTCTTTTTATACTCCTTCCTCAACTTACAGAAAACCTCCCTTTCTTCATTCCGCCCTTTCTTTCTATACTCTTCTAACGCCCCCAGCACCCTCCTCCGCATTCCTTCACACTCTCTATTAAACCATTTTTCCCCCTCTTTCCTTTTCTTCCTTCTACATTCTACTTTCTGTGCTATCATCTTTATTGGATGTAGCAGCAATTCCAAGGCTTTATCAATATTATTTTCCTCTAACGCACCCTCCCACCCATTTTTCAAGAATTGTAATTCCTCTTTCGCTACCCTATCTCAATCCCGTCCCACTTTCTCTGACCATTTGTACTTGTTATATTCACTCCCTAATTTATCCTTCATCTCAGCTTCCTTCCCTATATGCGTCTCTTCTCCCCTTTTCAACATCACCCACACTGGGAAATGGTATGATTCAATCCAGTCGCCTATTTCCATCCTTATAATCTCCTCCAACACTCCTTCCGAGCTTAAAACCATATCTATCACACTACCTTCCTTCTCTGTAACATATGTCAATTTCCCTGCCCTGCCCCCCTCCATCCAACCATTTAAGACATACAAATTTCCCGCAGCGCACATATCTAGGAGCTTCTCCCCATAATTGTTTATAATTTTATCCTCAATTCTTCTGCTTTTCAGCATACACCTTCCATCTTCCCTACTATATACTGGGCACTGTTCCCCTATTCTCGCGTTCCAATCTCCGAATAACAACATGTCCTCTTCTCCTGCAAACTTCTCTCTTATCATACTAATATCCACCAATAGCTCCTCAAAAAGGTACTTATTTGCGTTTGCTGAACTACTAGGATGGCAATACACGAATGCTAGATTTATTTTCCTCACCCTCCCCTCTACCTCTCCTATATTCAATCTCAGCCATATGGTTTCATTCATATCTGTCTCAATATCCTCCACCAGTTCTCTAATTTCATCCCTAATTAGTACTACTATACCTCCTGGGGCACGTCCCTTCATCCTCTCCTTTCTTCTATATATTTAATCACAAACCCCTTCCATGATATCTCCTTCCCTGTTTCCAACCACGTCTCCAAGAGTGCCACAACAACTTTCTATTACTTCCCGAACTTTCTTATTTCATAATTTGCTTAATAGCCCCTCAATATTTACACATCCTATTTTCCAATATAGTTATAACTTTCCATCTCTCCCTTCTAAGTTTCCTCCCCTAATCTTACTCCTTGTAGTTCTCGCCCGCTCATCCCCTATCTCCATTCCTCCTTTTCTTACTAACCTATTCCGGTCCATGCCTTCCGTATCCTCCAACCCTTTACACACTTTACCCCATAGGTCTTTTAAACTCCTACTTCTTCCTTTGTTCATAGCAGCTTTACCTTCCTGTCGATCACTCTTCTCATGTCCTTTCTTACTCACTAAACCACTACACTCTGTTCTCGTCGTTTCTTGCTGTTCACCCTCACTCACCCCTTCACTGTTCTGATCTTCTGTGTCCACACTGCCCTGACCACTCTCTCCTGAGTTGATATCCTCTCCTTCCTCGGCTCCACACCTCGTTTATAACTTCTTTCTTCCTTCCATCTTGGCCTGTCCTCACTTCTCCCTCGGAATTGACGCTTTCGTCCATCTCCTTCAGCTTCGCCACTGAGTGCTCCCTAACCCATCTTCCGTTTGTCACCACTAACCTCTGACCTCTTATACGGGCCTTTAGTCCCTGTTTTCTCGCTCTCCAAAGGTGTCTGTTCAGAATGTTCATAATTTCACTTCCTTCCCCATGTCTCTCTTCACCCCTACTTTCTGGCCGTGTAAATTGTTACCGTTTCCTATCACAATTTCTGCCATTAGGGTCGAGAAAAATTTCACTCTAATTGACCTCCGTCCTTTAGCTCTTCCCACTCTCTCTACATCATCTATGTCAGCTTCACTAAAGTTTATCTTCATTCTATCTCCTATGATCTCTACTACCTTGTATATCAGATCCATCTTGCCTTCCGTCTCACCTTCTTCCACACCATATATAAATATGACTTTCTTCAATCTCTCCTGCCTGTATCCCTCTGCTTCTCTCTTCATTATCATCACGTCCTCTTCCAGAAGTTTAACTTTCCCCCTTAATATATCTATTTCCTTCTCATTGTTGCTCACTCTCCTGTTCGATTCCTGAGTCTTCGTTTCCAGCCATTTCTTCATGTTCCCTATCTCCTTTCTCTGCTCCTCCCACATGTCCTTTATCTCCTGTACCTTATCCCATTGACACTTTTCCTGCATTACTTCACTCACTACCACCTTAAGTGCTGTCAAGTCCTCCATGGTGAATTTTCCGCTGGTATTTGGGCCTGGGTTTAATTCCACCCCTCCAATAACCAGCAGCACCACTATCACTGTCGCTACCAGCACCGCTTCTCCCATTTTTACTCCTTCTTTTCCTAGCACTCGTCCATTCTTGTTCTCCTTCCTCTGCTTCACCTGCTCAATAGCGACCATGTTCCCGGCACGCACTTCACTCCTCGGTTGCTCAAGCCAGACTGTGGAACTTGTCAGCGATTGTGAATTAGTGAAGAAGTAGTAATTGTAGTAGTTCTCCACTGTCATTTAAGTAACATTTATAATTTCTTCTGTCCGTATCTAACCTGTTAATTGTACATTATCTTCAGCAGCTGCATTTGTGCTAAAGCCGTTCTCCTTGCCCTGGTATTGGTAGCTAAGTAGGGTTCAGAGAAAATTCTGTAAGCAGTACATTTATTTCATCAAATTCATTAACTGACATTAACTATCTAATACACAACAATACAGTAATGGATAAGAGGTAGTACTGCCACTCCCCTTTCCAGCAAACAAAGTTAACACCCTTAACTTTCCCCCAGCCCACTAGTTACCCTCCCCTTTCACCCGAACAGAAATATTGCTTGGAGAACTTCCCATCACCACCTATTTTGCTACCAATACCAAGGAAAGGACGCTGGCTTCGGTCCAAACGCAGTTGCTGACAGTTAAAATAAGTTACCAAAGTCACAGTGGAAGACGTTTACAGTCATTATTTGTTCTTGTTCATAACATCACCACTTCACAATCAGCGTCACATTTACACTAAGCAAACAATATGCACATAATCTAAAGTGATTTGATAAAATTTGGGAATTTTCTTTTGGAACGAAATGTTTCATTATTTGTTTGATTATGTGTGTTGTTTTACATGCAGGTTATAGTGTTATATCTGTTATAATAAGTGTTTTCAACAGACTGAACATTTACTAAGTTGACACTGAAAAGTGTACCATGAAATGTGACATTCAAGAGATGGGCTGGATGGTCAAGGAAGTACTTTTATCAGGAACACAACTGCATGAACTAGGTCCCAACATTAATATGTAAGTCAGCCATTCAAGAATAAGAAGCTTGGCTAGAATGAGGATGTAGAGTATTTAGGATGGAAGATGAAAGGATGCTGAGGGCAGCAATGGAGGGAAGACAGTGAATGACTTGCACAAGGCTGGAGGGGGATGAATATTCAGAATGGCTTGAGGATGAAATACACTTCAAGAGGAGTGGCGCCTTACTCAGGACCGGAAGGCATACAGTAAGCGCAAGATTTCCTGGATGCCCTCATTCTCACTTTGTAGGTTTTGACCAGTTTGGAATGCAAAGCTAGCAACATTGAAATGTGGAATGTATTTGAACCTTTCGGTCTCTTCATACTGTTCCTGTATTGCGGAGACGGTACCGTCTTGTTCTGGCCTTCTCCAAAAATATCACCTGATAGTAATTGAACATTGCTGTCGTATGTTGTACTGCTGTCTATTTAGTCTACAAGAGTACTGCAGTCCCTTTGCGCCTCAACTTTACCGCCGTCTACGAATGTTACATGTTGAATGTTTGAAATAATTTCCTGATATCATACTGGCGGGTTTTTAGAACAATGTTGGGGGATGTTCGGCATGTTCAGTGAACTTTATTGCATGTTTTATCACATCTCACATGTTCTGTGATGAAGTTCTGTCCCAGTTCTGTCTCTATTCATGTAACCTAACTTTTTAGTCAATTGTACTACGAATTTCAACAACTCCCAGGCACTGTTTTCTATTGTTGTTTCCTGTGAGTGCATTGGATGACTATTCCTAGACAATACACGTTATTTTTCTTTTCTCTCATCTTAATTTAATTAATTAATAATAATTTAATTAATTCTTCTCTCACATCACAGCAATTCAACGCTATTTCTAGAACGGTTATCAAGGAAAAGGGGAAGAAAAGTGATAGAACATGATTAGCAGCAAGGTCAAAGAAAATTAAACCACGCTCTGGTACCAATGACTGACCCGCCATCGCCGACAGCAACAAATACACCTTTGAGCCGATGATGAGTAGGACAGGAAGCAAACTAAGAGGACATCCCCCTTTTCAGAGTTGAATTGCTTAAGACTATGAAAGAAAACTCAACTTTCAAAAATTCATTTAAAGAAACAGTAAAACATAATTAATCAAAACGGACGCCGTCCAATAAATGAAAGTCAACTTAATTAGTAGGAAATTGTAATTAATAAATTAAATCAAGGTTATACTTAAAGTCGCGGGCCCGTCTTACCTAACTAACTTGACGCAAGGAAAATATGGTAGACTTGGGGCCAACAATTAAGAATGAGCGTTTCAGTGAGGTTTACATAAGTGATCCTGCACGAGAGCATAAGATTCTAGCTCCAGAAACTTACCTTCAGGAACTTGAATTAACTTTAAGTTAAGGAAAACTGACAGGAAAAGTAGAAAAATAAATATTAACTTGTAAGAGGAAAATGATTGGCAAAGCTTCACAATATTTATACTACCCAACTCGTGAAAAAAAACAACCGGGCCACATTCGAAAACAATTAAATTAAATATAGTGTGTCATGAAACATAAAATAGATTAATGGAGACCAGAACTTTCATGCACCTTTGAAAGCTCACCTAGACTTGAGTCGCCATAGGCGAATACCCTTAGTTTTAATTTACATAATTAAGGCCAACCTATTCACCGTGAATAATGGCAATTAGAAAATTATATTATTAACTTTAATACTACTTGTAGCAAATTTCACAACATTTTCACTTCCTTTAAAATATTATCATTCAAAAGCTGGCACGTGGAGAAGGTTAATCTCGAAAGCACTCAATTTTCTTGAGGTAATTTCCAAGACGTATCTTAGTTCATAATCACTGAAGGTAATTTGTTTATAGGATTGTAGACTTACTTGTGTATATCCCATCGTCAAGGAGGACAAGTTAGATGTAGCATCCTCACAGTTTCGTTCTTCATCTGTGTCACCAAACAATTCAAATATAATATGAGAAAGACGATGACCAATATAAGTAGTCAGGAAAACAACAGGGTTTTAAGACCTGCGACCCAAAATTATAAATATGGAAACTGGAGCTTCTACGTGTGCTTTGAGTAATCATAAGTGAACAAGAAATGTAGGAATTTATACCAAAATGTACCCATTAACATTTACATTTATTAATAATCTTATATCTAAATTACCATAAATTCTATAAACATTGAACAATCCTACCAGTAAAGGTAATGCAGCTAATAAAGTATAAAATAATAATAATAATCATGATGGCCCAAAGATGGCGCCGGCTGTGTGTGTTGTGTAGGAGAGCTCCGTGTTGCCAGCCCAATTTAGCAAGATAATTAGCAGACAGGTCCTGTGAGTGTGTGTCAGTAATTACACCGGACAACTAAGATCTAGTTCTAGCAAAAAACATGTCCGTAAAAAGTGTAAATAAGCGTGTGTCGGACTTTTAAACAGATGGACGAGTTCCAAGCTCGCTTGGAATAGTTGACATCAGCCAGTGCCAGCAGGGCTACCAACACTAACGACCGCGCCTATGAAAATCTGACTTCACTCTCTTCTGAGTTCAAAGACATCCGCCAGTATCTCGGCGGAGTTGTTAGTTGTGAAACATTGTAGGCGGAACTATCACGGGGTCAAAGAAGAACCGGCTCAGAATGTCTGTGCTAAAGTGATACAGGCAGTAAAATCTAACCTGCAAGTGGACTTATCGATGGATGACATCGATAGAGATTGGGACCTTTAGTCAGATCAGCTGCGGAAGTCGTGACCTCGGGAAACAGGCCGATTATAGTTAAATTCGTCCGGTTTCATGTTCGCGATCGTGTCTGACGCGCCAAGAAGCTCGTCAAAGGCACCAAGCTGTTGGTTACGGAGTCATTGACTGCTACAAGGAAAGATCTGTTAAATCGAGCCCGAGACCAGCTCGGAGTGCGTAACGTTTGAACCCAGGAAGGAAGAATCATAGTTGTAGGCAAAAACAAATTTAGTGACCACTAAAGCGGAACTAAACGCTGTTACTTCAGGCGATTAGTAGAGTTCATGACTCATGGATTTACGTTTTAATTATAAGTGCTTTTATTGTAAGTTTAGTGTGAGGAATGTTTAAATTATTCAAGTGGCTTACGTATACAAGAGGAAACCATGGTATGTTGTCCTTTGTTTATTTTTGATTACGGCTAACACAGGTGGTAAGGTAGCTTTCTCCTTGGGCAGAGTAAACGACCATCACCTTGTTAGTGAACCCTCCCACCCCGCCCGCAGTCACCTGGAGAGAGAATTCTCGTCCTTTCCCCGCTCATTACTGTGTGCCCATGTCAATGCTCAGTCTATAATTGCCCGCCACACTGAGCTGAAAGCTATTTTTGAAGGAAGCATGGTAAATGTTGTAGCAATTAGTGAGAGTTGGATGGAGGACTCGGTCCCTCTAAGCACGTCAAGTATAGAAGGATAGAAGCGCCGCGGAGGACGAGTAGCTCTATACTACAAAGACAATTTAACGGGGAAGATTATACAAACTTCGACGTTATCTACTGACACGTTAACTGAATATATGTTTGTAGAACTACCTGTTGATAAGACTAAAGTACTTATTGGAGTTGTTTTAAAACCACCAAAAGCAGGAAACTTCACCGACTTCGAAGAAAATTTACTAAGACTCATACCTACCAACATGTACTCATATTTAGTGACTTTAACACAAACCTGTTAATAGACTCCATTGCAACAAATCGTTTACAGAACATATTTATCTCTTGTAACATGTCAGTATTGCCACTTAACCCCATTCACCACATGCATACGGCTAACGTATCCTCTCACACTATAATAGATTTACTTATCACAAACAATCCTCAGAAAATACTAAAACACGGACAAACTTCTGTACCTGGTATATCATACCATGATCTCATATATTTAGCTTATTCTTTGAAAGTTCCCAAAGCAAAGCCTAAGTGGATAATTTTTATTTATTTAGTCTGATCCACGACACCCTAGATTTGCCATAAGACACAGAATAATACACAATAACAATTTTGAGGGAAGATTAAAAGATTAATGTTTAAAAAAATGATAGGTTACAATTAACCATGTTAAATGGCATGAACTCCATATAAATGGTGACGAAGAATCGAAACGGAGTACTTGATGAGTGAGACGACTATCTCATCTTGTAGGCTTCTCGCTAGTTTATATTTTTGTCGCCATGTGACGAAAGATTTGGGAATTGTTCCCCTCGCGCCAAAGAAAAGTCCAGTCACCGTAATTTTTTTAAGGTTATACGACTCGAGAAAGAAAGGGATGGTTGGATTATAGAGACATGAAAATGATAAATCCTCAACAATTAATACAAGACGCTATTCTCTGCCCGTGGGACGAAATACTGCACTTGACTGACAATGACGAAAAAGTAAAGAGGTTTAACACATTATTATTGTTGGGATTGTATAACAAACACGTACTGCTAGGGTGACTCGCAAAGCTGCTCCATGGTTATCAAAAACAGTGCTAAACGTAATGCACTCTACAGATGTTACATTATCAACTGGCAATTTTAAAAAGTACCTTGTGCTTAGAAATAGAGTTAAACAAATAATCAGAAACAAAAAATATGCATACTTCCAACAATTAGCCAGTAACTTGAACACAAAAAGTACCTGGAAACAACTCAGATCCGTAGGTATTGGGAGCCAAACTACAAACTTCAATACGCATGACATAAATCCAGATGAATTAAATGCCCACTTTACTAGAGGAATAGTTAGTACCCACCCTCATACTATGCAAACAGCAATAAATTCTCTTCAATCTACTCCGTTACCACAACGGCCTTTGTTCAAATTTCGTAAAGTAAATGAAAATGGTGTAAGAAGAAAACTAACATCTATCAAATCACAAGCAATCGGAATGGACGACATCCCGATATCCTTGGTCGTTACCTTGATAGATGTAGTAGTGCCAGTTTTAACCCACATATGTAACTCGTGTCTTTCGTAAGGCTACCTCCCAACTGTTTAAAAGGATGCTTTAATTTTCCCAGTACTAAAAAAGTCTCTAGCAAATTTTGCATCCGACTATTGGCTTGTGTGTATATTTTCTTCACTTTCGAAAGTCTTAGAAAAACTCATGCATGAACAACTGCTCCAATATTTGAAGCACCATTCGTTACTTATCACTTGCAATCTGGATTTAAAAAAAGGACATAGTACATCTACTGCTCTTCTAAAAATTACGGATGACATAACAAAAGCAATGGATGAACGTAAAGTGACCGTGCTCATTCTCCTATCAGTGCTTTTGACACTATCAGTACGGACATACTGATAGCGAAATTGCATTCCTTCCATCTTAGCCATGGCTACTCTGAATTTGTTCGCTTCCTACCTCCATAACCGACGACAGTGTGTTGTCATGAATGATAAGAGAACGGAGTGGAAGTACAAAGTTAATGGTGTGCCACAAGGTTCTATACTCGGCCCCCTGTTTTTTATTTTATATTTGAATGGCATCTCTTCTAAGTTGGAAAACTGCAACTACCTTCTCTATGCCGACGACGTTCAAGTTTACTGCCACACAGAATTGAATGATATAAATGCAGTTCTTGAAAATATGAACCGAAACTTAGAGCAGATCAGCTGTTATGCAGCTGAGAATTCTCTCAATCAAGCCAACGAAAACACACGCTATCAAACTAGGGTAGAGAAAACTGCTTGCCCGTTTACACAGTCTACAACTACCAGTCATTCTACTAAATGGCGTTGCTATCCCATTCTGTAAATCACTTAAAAGCCTTGGAGTCACTATAAATGAAACTTTAAACTGGGATGAGCATGTCACTAATGTATGCAGGAAAGTTCATTCATCACTTAATCCCCTTAAGATTCGCCTGAACTTATTACTTCTCAACTTAAAAATAAGACTGGTTCAAACATAGATACTTCCAATTTTTAATTATTGTGATGTTGTGTTGCTGGATGCTACCAGTGAACAAAATAGGAAATTCCAGAGAGCTTTAAACTCTAGCATTAGATTTATTTTTCATTGAATTTTGCCTCGCATATACCCCCTTTTTATGCACAACTCTCTTGGTTAAAATTAGAGCAGCAGAGAAATCAACATGTATCAACCCTTATCTATCGACTCTTGACTGAAAATATACCTGAATATCTCTCTAGTAATTTCCGTTTCCTATCTTCCTTTCATGACCGTAACACGCGATCTGGGTCAACTATTGCAATACCTCTACATCATGCATCTGCCTTCAGTAATTCTTTCCTTGTGTCTGGTGATAGAATATGCAATGCTTTACACCTTGAAATTAGAAATTGTCCCTCATTAATAACCTTCAAAAGACAGTCTAAAGATTTCCTCTTGAATACGTAGGCTATATCATGTACTTATGTCTGAATGTGTGAGTGAATGTCCTGAGTAAATAGTTCCCAAAAGTTTACATAAATTACTGTTATATTACATGAATTCCACCTAGAGTAGTTAATGTTTAATTTATTTTGCTCATTTTTAGACTTAGGATATAGATCATTTAGTTTTAGTCTATATTAAGTTATATTATTATATTATATACAGTGAGTTAATTTTGAATATTAAATTCGTATTCATGATCAAGCCGCATAATGTGGTTAAGTGTAAGAGAGGGCCAAGAGCCCCAACTTCGCCACAAATAAAGACATCAATAAATAAATAAATAAATAAATAAATAAATAAATAATTAAATACATAAATAAATAAATAAATATACTCCAGTCTGTAAACACTCAGGTTGATATCCCCAACCAGGGTCGATATTCCAGCCAGACAGTGGTATTATTGGAGACCACATCACGGCTTTCTCAGACGAAGTCAACTCACATCATGGCCGGTCTTACTCCCAAACGATGTGGCCGCGCTCTGATTGGTCGAGAAGTGGTTGGAAGGGCGACCTGTTTAGGTCGCTAGCGCAAGATCGCAGCACCCTGCAGATGGCGTAGGAAAAGGCCAGTTAAATTAATACATATATGTAAGAAGCCTTAGAGGAGTTCGCTTTCAGTCCACAATCAAACATATAATTAATATAAGATGAGTAACTCTAAAATCGCCTTGTAGTACAGGAGAAACCAAATACCTAGGTGCGTTGAATGGCAAGAATTTCCACGCCGAGATTGCCAGTTTTAAATTGTTTCCTGAAAAAGGATTTAAATGCGTTACTCCGTAACAAGCGTAATCTGTACCCTCTTACTAAATTTCACGTAGAAGTGAGACATTTTGTAGAAACTATGTCTTATTCTCTACTGAAAAGTGCACTGATGCTTTGATCACTAACGAAACGAAGAGGTCCTTCTCATAAGCTGGAACTTACGGCGAAACACGAGGGCGAATCGAAGAGTAATTTATACTTTCAAGTTATGGTCATTTATGAAACTAACTAGACATAGGCAACACGGCTGGGACCACATAAATGTAAGTTCACGTCTCGACATAGTCGCCAAGAGACTGTAGACATTTCTACCAACTTTTTGATTCCGGATGCGTAAGAATCATCTGAAGCGCTATGACAGGTGCTTTCACCTCCTCATGGTGTTGGTACCATCGCCAGCGCTATGACAGCTGCTTTCACCTCCTCATGGTGTTGGTACCATCGCCAGCGCTATGACAGCTGCTTTCACCTCCTCATGGTGTTGGTACCAGCGCTATGACAGCTGCTTTCACCTCCTCATGGTGTTGGTACCATCACCAGCGCTATGAGAGCTGCTTTCACCTCCTCATGGTGTTGGTACCATCACCAGCGCTATGACAGCTGCTTTCACCTCCTCATGGTGTTGGTACCATCACCAGCGCTATGACAGCTGCTTTCACCTCCTCATGGTGTTGGTACCATCGCCAGCGCTATGACAGCTGCTTTCACCTCCTCATGGTGTTGGTACCAGCGCTATGACAGCTGCTTTCACCTCCTCATGCTGTTGGTACCATGGCCAGCGCTATGACAGCTGCTTTCACCTCCTCATGGTGTTGGTACCAGCGCTATGACAGCTGCTTTCACCTCCTCATGGTGTTGGTACCATCGCCAGCGCTATGACAGCTGCTTTCACCTCCTCATGGTGTTGGTACCATCACCAGCGCTATGACAGCTGCTTTCACCTCCTCATGGTGTTGGTACCAGCGCTATGACAGCTGCTTTCACCTCCTCATGGTGTTGGTACCAGCGCTATGACAGCTGCTTTCACCTCCTCATGGTGTTGGTACCAGCGCTATGACAGCTGCTTTCACCTCCTCATGGTGTTGGTACCAGCGCTATGACAGCTGCTTTCACCTCCTCATCGTGTTGGTACCATCGCCAGCGCTATGACAGCTGCTTTCACCTCCTCATCGTGTTGGTACCATGGCCAGCGCTATGACAGCTGCTTCCACCTCCTCATGGTGTTGGTACCAGCGCTATGACAGCTGCTTTCACCTCCTCATGCTGTTGGTACCATGGCCAGCGCTATGACAGCTGCTTTCACCTTCTCATCGTGTTGGTACCATCGCCAGCGAGATCCTTTTCCAGCTTACCGAACACTTGGTGCTAAGTCTGGGCTGTGTGGAGGATGTTGCCATACCTCCCACTGGAATCACTGCTGCAGTTTGGACGCTTAGCGCGCCGTGTGAGGTCTTGAGTTATCATGCAGCGAAGTCGCACCGGCGATCACTTTTCCCCGCCTCTTTTCTTTAATTGCCTTACGCAACCGATTCAACGTTTGTCAATACGAAGCCGAGTTGATTGTCATGCATTCCACGTGCACCACATCCTCATGTCAAAGAACACTGTCGCCATTACCTTTACTGCTGAAGGTTCGACCTCCTTTCATGGTGGTGATGTGGTGTGCATCCGTTTACGATGAATTTCCGTGAAATTTGGCCCATATAAATCTGATCATTGGATGCACCTCCAATTTGGAGTGAACGTCCAGTTGACGCGCCATTGAGCCTCGCCCGCTCTGCACACACCACGCCAGCCTTCCTATCGGACGTGTCAGCAGTTACTGTAGCTTGCTCGGTCACGATATACAACCCGCTCTCGCGGTGAGCTAGGGTAACTTACTTTTCATTCGCCCATCTAGGTCTACGTAATTCTGTTGTTGATATCGACCCCTCCACTTAAGAACACCGTATCTGTCAATGTTTTGTGATTTTGAGATGATTAGCTTATCATGTTCCAAAAAGTGAGCTCCATCAAATGAAAAATTATTCCTCCCTGATTTGCATTATAGTTTTGTTAACTCGTTATTTAAGAGCATCTTAGATGTTATTATTTAATGTGTTCCAATTAAGTACATGGTGAATTAAGATTCGATGTTCTTAAACGGGGTGTTGTCTGTAAGCAGTTCTAAGTTACGATCATCTCACTCAACACTGCATGATGAGGATGGCACTGATTTTGCACATCTGTCCACAATGACGAGCTGTGATCTCTCAGTGACGTGAGCGGTGATTATAGTTCTCATTTTATCAGCTGGAGACTCTCAAGTCGAGACACAGTGCAATGTAAAACGCAGACTAAAATGTGTACGCAGTATTTTACCCGTTCCAGAATGAATTTAAGTGGCATATTGATGATTGATTTAGTGAGGAACATGATCGCTTTAGGTGTTGAGCAGAACCAGTCATGTTTATGTGTCAGAAAGGTATTCTTCACCAGCAACAGCTAACGCCTCCAATTAGACGAGAAATGCGGAAGTTTAGCCAGAAACGACGAGGAAGACGGGAATCAATTCGCACTTTTGGGGCTTGGGAATACGTATAAGGGACTGTTGCCAGTAGCTCGGAAAAGAAGTACGACCTACTGCTTTATGTGCACTCATGATCTCACTCCAGATATGTATGAACATGTCTACAAAATTCTGAAAACTGCTGCAGCTGAAGCAACTGAATGAGGCACAATTAGTGATTAACAAAGACTTACAGGGTTAAAAGTAGAAGTGATCACACAGTTCATGTAGTTAGGTTTGTATATTTTCCAAACTTTATAAATATCTGAGAAAATAGTCATTATTTCATGTTATTGTCTTTACGCCACACTAACTACTTTTGACGGTTTTTGGAGGCGCCGAGATGCTCGTATTTAGTCCCGCAGGAGTTCTTTTACTTGCGAGTAACTCTACCAACATTTGAGCACCTTCAAATACTACCGGACTGAGCCAGGATCGAACCTGCAAAGTTGGGTTCAGAAGGCCAGGGCCTCAACCGTCTAAACCACTTAGCATAGCAGGTAAAAATAATAAATACCGGTATTAATTATCCTAGAAAGTCATCTGTCCCGTAAGTTGGTAACTTATTTCGAAAGACACATCAAACTCTATTGTCTTTAATGATGTGTTGTTCACAGGCAACAATCTCAAGTTCAGTCACTTATTCCTTTTAGGTCATTTGGAGTAAAAATAAAATTTAACTTTAAGAAAGGTATTATTACTTGAACTTGATGATCATAATTGGACTAAAAGTCCAAACAATAACAACGTAACATGATTTTCGCAATTAGCAATGAATAACATCGTTACTTCCTCACATACGATGTGATAATTTCAGTCCAGTGATATCGTAACTACTTAAAACATCCTCCTTGAGGCAAAATAAAGGAAGCAGTAAATGCATTCCATAGAGCTCATAAAACTCTGATTGTTAATTTTCAAAACTGTAAACTGCTCTCCTCAACAGTTTACTTCATGCACATGCGATGTTTGTAGCTGGAGAGATCGATATGTTGAGCAACTGACAAAACAGCAAACATCCACGTATTGTGCAGTTGATGCCCAATGCATTGTCCTCACCAGCTGGAAGGCTGATTTACACAACCACCCAATTAAATATAAACCAATATCTTAGAAGTGAAGCTTCCACGGTATAATGAATTATTCAGTTCTTTTTTCAGGTTGAACCGTGTGGTTTTCTGTACATTACGTACAGTTTGCTGAAGTTTCGAATACATTGCAGGCGACTGAAATACCCCTACTCTATCCGAGGTAATCAGTGTCCCAGGCAGCAGTCACACGACGAGGGTGGTCATCCTACACTTTGTGGCTGACGTAAGCCCCTGGCTGTCTCGTGAGAATTCTGGAAATGTATGTGTCACAGCCAGGTAGTGGGACTTGCCCACGCTGTTATGTAATTAGAGGTTCGTCCTGCGTCTATATGTATGTCTTAATCTATGCATGGTAGGCATCCAAGAATTACTGATTTTTTAACCTTCTTCTAAATTCACATTGTTGGGGTGCTTCTTGATTTCAATAGCCTTACGGATTTTCCTTTCCCGATTCGAATGGATAGCTGCTAAGATCTTGGTCTTGTCAAATGATATTCCGTGTCTTGGTTCGTACGAATGCTTAGCTGCAGCTGAAATATCTGTATTTTTGGTTCTTGGTGAGACGGATGTGTTCTTTTAGGCGGGTAGAGATCAGACGTTCTTTTCACCAACATAGCACGTTCCACAGCTACATTCAATGTGGTATAATCCAGGAACCTGTAGCTTTTGTCTCTTTTACTGGTGGTAGATAACGGGCTACCTTCCGGTTAGTTTATACATTATTTTTATGTCGTATTTATTCAGTATCTTGCCGATCCTGTCTGTAGTGTGACTAATGTGTGGAAGTATTGCTGTTTTCGGGCGGGTCAGTTTGTCTTTCCCGTTTTTTCTTCTACGGTGGCCTTTTCTTTGTTTTCTTCAGATTTTCTGACGACTCGTTGGATATTATTAAGTGAGTAGCCATTTCTTCTGGGGGTTCTCGTAAGGCGTTCTTTTCTTCTTCTTCTTCGAGGTGTTCTGCGTCTGATATCGCTATGGCACTGTTAACCAGTTCAATTCGGAAAAAGAAATAAATAATTCTATACACCGTGGAAGCTTCACTTCTAAGTGATTAAGTGTGTGTTCACAGGGGTATGAGTGAGGGTGTAAAAACCGGGTATTCTTACTGTGATATGTATAACATAAATCAGGATAATTATTATTCTAAGAGTACAGTATTTGGAGTGTAAATATATAAATTTAAAATTGTTCACACATACGTAAATATTCCGTAGAGTTTATGTAAACATACATGTGGGGATGGAGGCACTCTTGTATATATGGGGCGTGCCCTTTCTCCATTTACCACACATAGATTGTACATGTACAGTATAAGCAAAATAAATAATAATAATTTATGACATTTATTTCACAGTGGTGCACATTAATTCTGATGGGATGGTTTACTCTCCTTGAGGGTGATTTAAATCTTATTTCTAACCAAGCGCATGGGAGCGTTAATCCTGAAGCAATTGGGTTAATGTAACTCCACCTTCCTCAATAAATCAGCAATCTACAACCCCCAGTTACAATACTCAGTTGCCAATAGCTTCATTCCCAAAATTCAGGGGTTCACTTGCTGATTTCATGCACTTCCATGATATATTTCTCTCTTGATAATTGAAAACAATTCATTGACTGATATCCAGTGTGAATATTACCTCTTGTCTTGCAGTCAGACGAACTGAACACAAGGGAACCTAAGAACTGAATGGGATCTTATCTGTAGTCATTACAATAATCCTGGATTAATTTTGGATTTGCAAATTAGTTATTTTCAGAAACTATAGTCAAATCAGAATCATCAAAGGATGTGAAGTTACTGAATAAAAAACTATTCGGTAATCTCAATACTAGACTAGTGTTAGAGGTGAAAAGTCAGTTACATGAAGATGTCCTTTCTCTATCATGGACATAATCGGTACATCTTTCCAGAAGCAGTGGAAGGGTGATAGTTTAGGTGAAGCATGTCACTGTTGACAAGGTTCAGTTAAATTTTAAGAGATCAGTTGTCAGCGTCCAGAGCTCTTGTCGTTCCACAAAGCAACACTTATTAAATCCAATCATATGAACCTGATATAGCAATTAGGTGGCCTCAGGCGTTTTCTTCTACTTCTTGATCATATGAGTGATGCAATGGCCTCATTATCTTTAAAATGTACGATTTTCTAAAACTTGACTATAAGTGACAGCATTTAGTTCATCAGCAACATAGTAGACATTGAAAAAATGAGATTCACACTTGTAAACATCAGGATTTGCAACCGATCCCTCCATACAGACAGTGAGAAATCATCCATACTGGACAGTTAGTGGAATCGTTCAGCACTATGAAGTTCTATTGTCTACTGCTACTGTCAGAGTAAGGGGCAGTAGAGGTGTTTTATGACTGTGGCGTGTCACTTGGTAGCAGATCTCAGATGAACGTCACGTTGGGTAAGCTTGCTGATAAACTAGGCTTAAAATTAAGCCCGTATCCAACAGCCTATCAGTGGATGGTGCAGAATAATCAACGAGGATACAGACAGCCGAGCTATCCACAGGATCTCCTGGCAATTGCACACAATCAAAGTAGTAAACACAGTTCTTCTCAGAGCTCATTAATGACACAGGTTGGACCTATAATTACACTTCTCCAACTTAACGTTTAAAATGTTAAAAAGGCAAAGTGTGACTACCTGTCAAAAAATTGTCATCATTCAGGAAATGCATGGTCCCAGTGAAGAAAAGTTCTGAAGTACAGGATAACTTGCAGTGTATACCACACTTGGAGCAACATACCGCATGTTGTGTGGAGTTGCTACGTTTGTCCGGAGCAACATAGAGGAAGCCTCGCTGATATCTGAAAATTTGGATGCATATATACGTATAGTTATACATTATTGCATGGATTCACTGGCACAAATGTTTACAAGCCACCCAAAACACTCTGGCCTAATTATGTAATTCACACTGCAGAGCACGCTGCAATTTACATAGGGAACTTCAACAGTCATCATAAATTTTGACTGTACTCTGACAAAGATGTAAGTGATAGCATGCTTGGTGAATGGGCTAAAGAGAACAATCTTAATGCCGATTTTGATGCCAAGACTCAAGATACTTACATGTCTGCTCCAGGGTTTAAGGATTCAAATCCTCACTTACGTTTTGTTAGCTGAAATGAAAGTGCTATCCCATGAACGTCATGGGAAACTCACAGCGAATACAGACCTGTAGGTATTATGGTCCCTGTCATCCAATCAACACAACATGTCTGATGCAATATCCAGAAAGATGACTGGACTGAGTTTTCTGTGTAACTTGATCAGTGCATTCACTGGATCCCTCTGTCGTATAAGAACTACCAACACTTCATTGGTGCAGCTAAAGGTTGTATGCCGTTAGGATACTGTAAGGAATAAATTCCAGAATGGAACGACGAAAGTGAGACACTGTACCAACACTTCCAATGGAGTGGAGACCCTGATTAGCAATCCAGCTTTTGCCAAGTTTCGACACAGTCGATAAAATGGCATTTACGCACTTCAACAGAAACAGAGTCATCTTAGAAGATTCGGAACAAGTTCCAGCTTGTTTCATGTTGTTGAAAAGGGCATAACATCTAGGTCATCGGCAGGGAAGAATTCCCCCAGTATGCAGAAAATTTTCTGAAGTGACACCGAACCAAAATGCTCCTCACATTATTAATATCACTAGAGTATGTCCTGATAAGAAACATACCAGGTACATTCGAGAACAGCTACACAACCTGAAAATGACTCTATCTCCAACATCAGATTCTGTACGTTCCTTCACGTTTTCAGACATTGACTCTAAACGGTCCTGAATTCAGTTCCTGATTCGTGCACTAGTAAGCAAAATTGTTCACCAACATGCTGTTGACTGGTCATTAATAAGGTGAAGATCATTTCTAGTTTGAAACCTAGCAAACAAAGCAACTAGGCAGAAAGCCCTTCTGCTATAGCTCTTTGAAAGGCCCGTCTGTAACAGATTGAGTAGAGCTGATGAGGCAGGCTTCAGACCAGAATATAATTTATGTGATCAAGTGGTATCTCATTCATCCTGAAAAAATCTGTGGTGTTTGTTGACATTACTCCTGCCTTCGACGCTGTTTGGACTTGATAATATTCTGACTGGTTGAAATTTCCAATTGATTGTCGTAAGCAAGATAAGTCAGGAAAGAAAGCTTAAGAATGAATTGCCCCTAGGATCAGTTCTTTCACCATTTCTGTTCCACTTGTACATATCTGACCTTCCTGACACTCTGGCAAGAAAATTCTTCTGAGCAAACAATCTGGCTCTAGCCGTACAACGAAAGCAACTTGAAGACGCAGAAAAGTTGCTGACCAACGTCTTACCTTTGTTGGAGTCTTACTCAAAAACTGGCAACTTCAACCCAATGTGAATGAAACAGGTGTCTTGCTTTCATTTGAATAATAATACGACAAATTTAAAACTCGGCATTAGTTTCAGCAGCAGAGTCCTTCGTCATATTTGGAACCCAAGGTTGAGGACTTACAGCATTCTCCACGGAACTACCTGGCCATCTTCAGCATCCACCCTGTAATCTTCAACCTTGTGTTTGGTTAGCTCAAGTCCAGAGTATTATACACCTCTTTGGTTGAACAGTCATCATATAAGGCTTGTTGGCACCCAGCTGAACACTACCATGTGCAGTCAAATCACTCCAGTTCACTGTTGATGGATATAATTAATGCCACCTGATTTGTACAGATCTGCTGTCCTTATCAACGAACTCCAAATGATCTCGTGGACTCCCACATAGGGACCTGCCACTTTTGCATTTTCTGAGGCTGGTCACGTCATCCAACACTGCGTGATGCTGCTGATGTTGTGGTTGCCAGGTGCTTTAAATATCTTGAAGGATGAAAAGTTTGACGGGAAGTAGCAAGAAAAGTGCACCTGCATTAAAATATTTTCAGGTGCTAAGCTTGCAAGTGTATTTCAGCTACCTTGCAAGAACTGGACATCCCTGAAAGAATCAGAATGGGCCACGGCGGGTGCAAATACGTAGCACATACATGGATGGAAATTATAAATTCTGAAAGGTTTACTTTTTTTAGTTTTCTCCTCTGTTGTGTGGTTTATTGACTTGTTCCTACTGTACATTCACAAGTAGTGGCAAGAAATATTCGCTTAAGTCCTCAGAACCGTCCAGTACCAGCTTATATTCTCTCATTAGTCACAGAAGAGCCATGCGACCAACTGGAGAACGCTCTTACCTGTCAAGTCTTCGAGGTTCCATTTCTCCTGTTTCTTTGTAATTGTTGTGTAACAGGACACAATAGGCTAATTTAGAAAACAATCTTATAATACGACAACCAATAAAAATCATTATTACACAGTGCATACTTCTATTCTTAATGGATGTTTAAGTTTGCTTTCTTATTATAACATATTGTGGATAGGCACTCTCTAACCAGGATAGCAACAAGAATTTTGCATATAATCATTTGGTATAGAAGGTAGAGGACAGTCCATTGTCTAAGTAGCTTCGTCCATTGAGTATCATAGGACTTGGATGCTTCTGAAGGATACAGTGGACAGGCTTTTACGGTATCTGCTGCTTCCCGTCTTTTTTATATCTCACCTCTAGCACTGTATCCTCCTGACTCATTTCAGCAGTGTACAAATATCATGCAGCAACTGAAAGATTTTCCATTTGAATTTGGCGCCGAATTACATAAGAACACGTTATGAAGATTAATAAAATTTCTTAATTGCTGACTTGTCGGAAGACACATGGCCTTGAAATATCACTTTATGCCGCTTCTCCGTGGTCTCCATATTTATAGACTTGATCGGGGTGAAAATAACAAACTAATGAATCTGATAGTCTGCTGTCTACGATGGTGTAGGCAGAAAAATGAATTGTGAAATTCCATTCAGCCTAGAACACACTGAGAGACTCCGCTCTTGTTGCTACTCATAGAATTTCGCCCGATATTCATCAAAATGGTGTGGCAGCCTTTCGGAAGTTCCAAGGGCGGCAGTCTAGTTGATTGACTGATAAGGCCTTGTAATAATACTCAACATGGCTTAGCTGTGTTGATACTGCTACACAGCTGAAAGCAACGGGAACTACAGCCGTAACTATCTCCCGATGACATTCAGCTCTCTCTATATGAATGTTGTACTGATGACGGCTTCCTTCCGGGTAAAATATTCCGGAGGTAGTCTAGTCCCCATTCGGATCTTCGGGTGGGGACTACACGAGAGGGGGCGATCATCAGGAAGACGGATACTGACATTCTGCGGGTCGGAACGTGGAATGTTAGAAGGTTACATCTATGTGCTATGTTGCAGAATCTGAAATCGTTGATGTATAGACGAAATTTAGATGTAGTTTGTATAAGTGAAGTACGTTGGCAGGAAAAAGGGATTTTACGTCATGCGACTACAGAATAATCAACACAAAATCAAACAGGGGAAATGCAGGAGTTTTTTAATAATGAAGAATAAAGTATGACAGCGCGTAAGCTACTACGACCAGCATAGTGAACGAATTATTGTCGTCAAGATAGACACCAAACCAATGCCCATCACAATAGTGCAGGTGGATATGCCTATTAGTTCAGCGGATGATAGGATAGGAGGTCTAGTACAATATGTAAAAGGTGACGAGAATCTAATTGTGATGGGAGACTGGAATGCAGTGATGCGCCAAGGAAGATTTTTTTTGCTATTTGCTTTACGTCGCACCGACACAGATAGGTCTTATGGCGACGATAGGATAGGAAAGAGCTAGGAAGTGGAAGGAAGCGGCCGTGGCCTTAATTAAGGTACAGCCCCGGCATTTGCCTGGTGTGAAAATGGGAAACCGCGGAAAACCATCTTCAGGGCTGCCGACAGTGGGGATCGAACCCACGATCTTCTGATTACTTGATACTGGCCGAAAATAAGCGACTCCAGCTATCGAGCTCGGTCCAAGGAAGATAAGGTAATACAGTAGGAGAATTCGGGTTGGGACAAAGCAACAAAAGAGGAAGTCGGCTGGTTGAATTCTGCACTGTTCATAATTTACTCCTTTGCAATACCTGGTTCAGACACAAAAAACGACGGCTGTACACATGGATGAGACCTGGGGACAATGGAAGGTATCAAACAGACTTCATTATAATTCAGAAACCAGGAGTTGGATTGCAGAACTTTCCCGGGAGCGGACGTGGACTCTGACCACAACTTGTCGGTCATGATATGCTATCTGAAGTTGAAGAAATTGAAGAAAGGAAGTAACGCAAACACATGGAATCTAGACAGGTTGAAAGAAAATAGTGTGAGGGATTGTTTCAAGGAACATGTTGCACAAGGACTAAATGAAGAGGATGAAGGAAACACAATAGAAGAAGAGTGGATAATCATGAAAAATGAAGTCCGTACGGCTGCTGAGGAAAGGAAGGAAGAAAAGATCAACTAAGAATCAGTGGATAACTCAGGACATACGAGACCTGATTGATGAACGAAGAAAATACAAGAATTCTGGAAATGAAGAGGGAAGAAAAAATGCAGGCGATTAAAGAATGAAGTGGATAGAAAGTGCAAGGTAGTTAAGGAAGAATCGCTGAATGAGAAGTGCAAGAATGTCGAAGGTTGTATGTTCTTAGAAAGGATAGATGCTGCATACAGGATAATCAAGGAAACCTTTGGAGAAAGTAAATCTACGGATATGAATATGAAGAGGTCAGATGGAAAGTCACTTCTAGGGGAAGAAGACAAAGCGGGAAGATGGCGGGAACATATCCAACAGTTGTATCGAGGTAAAGATGTAGATGATTTGGTTCTGGAACAAGAAGAGTCTGTTGATGCAGATGAAATGGGAGACCCAATACTGAGGTCAGAGTTTGAGAGAGCTGTGAGAGACCTTAATATGAACAAGGCACCTGGAATTGATGACATTCCTTCTGAATTACTGACTACATTAGGAGAAACCAGCATGGCAAGGTTATTCCATTTACTGTGTAAGATGAATGAGACGGGAGAAGTGCCATCCGATTTTCGGCAGAAAGTTGTTATACCTCTTCCCAAGAAAGCCGGAGCTGACGAGTGTGAAAACTACCGCACCATTATCTCATGCCTGAAAAACTTTAACATGCATTATTTACAGAAGAATGGAGAGACAAGTTGAAGGTGAGTGAGGAGAAGATCAATTTGGCTTCAGAAGAAATGTAGGAACACGTGAAGCAATCCTGACGTTACGTCTGATCCTAGAGTATAGAATTAAGGACAAACGCACGTACATGGCATTCGCAGATCTAGAAAGGACATCCGATAATACTGATAGGACCAAGGTATTGGAGTTCCTGAGGGTGAATAGGATCAGATACGGAGAAGGAAGAATTATCTGCAATCTGTGTAAAAATCAGTTTTCAGTTATAAGGAACAAGGGCTTTGAAAGAGAAGCAGCAATCTAGAAAGAAGTGAGGCAAGGCTGCACGCAGTCCCCCCTCCTTTCTAGTGTTTACACAGAACAGACAGTAAAGGAAATCAAACAGGAATTTGGAAAGGGCATCACAATCCAAGGAGAGTAAATCAAAACCTTGAGATTTTTTGATGATATTGTTATTTTGTCTGACACTGCGTAGGATCTCGAGAGGTTGCTGAATGGTATGGGCGAAGTCTTGGGTAAGGAGTACAAGATGAAAATAAATAGGTCCAAAAAAGTAATGGAGTGCAGTGGAACGAAAGAGGGTGGTGCAGGAAACATTAGATTGGGAACTGAAGTCTTAAAGGAAGTAGATAAATATTGTTACTTGTATAATAAAATAACTAAGGATGGCAGAAGTAAGGAGGACATAAAATGCAGATTAGCACAAGCAAGGGAGAGCTTTCTTAAGAAAAAAACGTTTGCTCACTGGAAACAGTGATATAGGGATTAGAAGGATGTTTCTGAAGACTTTCATCTTGAGCGTGGCATTGTATGGAAGTGAAACATGGACGATAATTAGCTCAGAAGGAAAGAGAATAGAAGCTTTTGAAATGTGGTGTTACAGAAGAATGCTGAAGGTGAGATGGATAGATCAAATCACGAATGAAGGGATACCGAATCGAATTGGTGAGAGGAGATCCATTTGACAAGAAGAAGAGAGATACTGAAAGGACGCATCTTAAGACAACCAGAGCTAGCTCGGAAAGTGTATGCGGTAAGAACGGTAGGGGTAGACCAAGGTATGAATATGACAAGCAGATGTAGGATGCGATATTTACGTAGAAATGAAAATGTTTGCACAGGATAGGGTGGCATGGAGTGCTGCATCAAACCAGTCTATGAACTGATGACTGCCACTGCTGATTAACCTAGATAATCCTGACATGTTTCTATTGTTGAGTTATTTTTTCAATAATGGAGTCAATTAAACACAAATTCATCAAGCGTTCTGTCATGGAAACACTATTTTGCTAAAATAAGTCTTTTATAGATATTGGACACAGCCTTTAAGGGAGAGAACTTGAACATACTAATTTGAATGCTAGGATGGGTAAAATATCCGTTGTTTTCCATTTTTACAATAGAATATTCATCAGTCTGCTTCATTAGCGTTTGTCCTGCCTGTTGGCAAGGTCCAATGTTGTGATTCGGTGTGTCCCGTTAGTTAATTCTCGGGCCGTGTCTGCATGTAGTCTTACAGCTTTTTGGGAATTGTGCACTTTACTGCCTTGTTCATCCCTTGCATCTCTTTCCACTGACTTACTGTGTGTACGCTCACTTTGACAATATATCATCCTCTGCACGCAATATATGCCCAAACCAGCGCACATGGCTTTCCTGAATTTTCTTCTGGATCGGTGCAACACCAAGACGTTTCCTAATAACATCATGTGAAATGTGATTGAGCGTAGTTATGCCAGCCTTCCGCCTAAGCATCTTCCTATCCATGACGCTTACTTGACGCAATATCGCCTTTGTAGCTGACCAATATTCAGTGCCGTAGAAAATTGCAGGACGGATAACAGTTAGGTAGATCTTACATTTCAGATGCTACTTCATCCGATGGTCGCCATTCGCCACTTCAGCCAGGCTGCGTATATCCTTAAGTTGACTTCATCAGTAATTCTGTCCTAGTCAGAGATTGTGGAGCAAAGATACATACATTTATCTACTTGTGGTGTATCTTCACCGTCAACGTGGATGGTTCCAACTTCTCGAGGAACTAATGTCTTGTACTTTGTCTTCTTTTGGTTGAGATGCGTGCAATATTGCTCTAGTGGATTGTTTCAGTCTTCTGTTTGACACTGGAGATGACGACTCCTTTAGCATAGAGTAGTGCCCGTGGTATTGGCTTGTTCAGGTTTGATGTAACGTGTCCATCACAAAAATGAACAGCAGTGGTGATAAGGCAGAGCAAAGGTGGACTCCTACAGTTATGCGGAAGTCATAGGACGCTCCTGTGGCAGCTTGAACATAAAACCCTGGTTTTTCGTTGAGCAATTTTACAAGAAGTTGCTCTGGAATGCCGTGTTCTCGTAGCGCTGCCCAGATTAGGTCAGGTGCTACTCAAAGGAAGGCCTCCAGAAACTAGAGATGAAGCGTCTTATTCTTTTCACGGTGTTTCTCGTCTAACAGCCGTGCAGTGTGGTTTGCAGCTGCCGTGCCACAATTTTTCATAAATCCAGCTTTTCCAGTGTAGGTTTGGCTAAGTCGCTAATCCTTTTGTCCAGGAATTGTTCAAAAACTGTCGTTGTGTGGCTCAGAAGTCTGATGGAGCAGTAATTAGAAAAACCCGCAGGGCTTCCCTTATTCTTGAATGGATTCTCCCTCGCCGATCTCTTAGTATTTGACCTTCTTTGCTGAACTGGTTGAAAAGATGTTTTAGCCACACTGCTGCATCCCACCATCGAGGGAAACAAAATTCTGCCGCAAGATCATCGGGAGCGATGGCTTCCCTGGTTTCATCTCCTTCAGCACAGCCTGGACTTCGGTGACGTCAATTTCCTTCATTGGACCACCAACGGCGGAGGTGGTTGGGATTGGTAGATTGGGAAATTCGAAGATTGAAATTTTGTCAAAGTAGTTCCGCCAGCGTCCCTTGCTTCCTGCCAGTCGAGTAACAAATCGTCCGTTTCCTCAATGATGCTGTAAGAATGTTGGGTGTCTTCCGTTTTGGGATGCCGGTAAAATCCCCCTCACCTTCGTGCGTGTTAATTGTTACATGTAGCCCTGTATACCTGTTTGCTCTCTTCGCTTCATTACGGGCTGTTTTCTAGACTTTCCAACGAGATGGTGATTTGACTGAAAGAAACTTGTGCTACATCTGTATTCACTTGTCATTCGTTCTGGTTTACTTGTTCCAAGAGTAGAGCCAGCTCGCTTTTCTGGTGATTGGTTATTTTTGCAACAACTTCGGCGTTATTCCTGTCTCCACCGTTTGATTCCTTTTGTTCCATTTCTAGAAAAGCATTGGGCTCTTGGCGACTTTATCCGCAGCTTACAGATGGCTGGTCGATGTTGCGTTGGAACGGTTAGTAAGGAAAAACTCTTGTATCTAGAACTTCTTTGAGATATTGTCGTCTCTTAAGGGTGTGTTCAATGTGATTTGCATGGGAGCCACTATGGTAGGTGGCTAGATGTGTATTACAGTTTTTCAATCACGTGTTCGCGATGATCATAATCGGGAATTCGTTGTCCTTCGTCATCGTTTTGTCCATATCCATGCGCCATGGCCTGTGTGTTCTTCTTCCCTCCGCCCTACGTGTCCATTGAGATCACCGTCAGTGATAAGACAGTGAACGACCTTCTTGTCAAGCAGGCCCCATTTGTTTGTGGAGCCTTGGCATTGAAAATTTTCACTTTCTATCCGCGACATAGACGATTTTCATCAAGGGATCGTTGTACCGTTCCGCCTCGGAGACCGAAATATACAATTTTCTGATATAACCGTGCCAACACCATTAGTTTTCCTTCGGATACCGTTGTACGTAATTTCTTCATCACACCCAATGCCGTCTTTCTCCACTCCATCTTGTTTCCTGCGCCGCCTTCTCTAAAGTGCTATGGCTTATTCGCTACTTCGACCAGACATCATTCAGTGATGGGATACAGAATGTGATGAATCCCTTGTTCAGCTGTCACCGCCCGAGCGACGGTAGCCATTGCATCCTTTTCGCGCTAACTGGGCCTGACAACATATGTCGCTCAAACGTTGGGTTCAATTCCACGAGACATATTTCCATAAGATATGACGGTGTAATTTTAAGGCCGACTGGTCACGGAGCATTTTAGAGCTGGGCCGCTCCTCTGGAGAACGAACGCTACGTTCCTTTCTGCATTAACTTGCGGAAAGGTAGAAGCACCTCATCTGCTAACTTTCCCTTAATGAAGGTTTCCAACCCCGCCAAAGTTGCCGTTAAGTACTTTGTGCGTATTTGGTCCGCGAGAGCTGTTACGTTTCGCTCAAGTCCGCCTGCAGGCCGGTGAGGAACGCGTATCCGTCACCTGGGACGCGCCACGTGTTACGGCAGCTTAATTGGTTCGTGCTGAATATTCATCAATGCAACATGAAATACCATTTTACTGACAAACAAATTGTGAGCCTGATAAATCACATGTCACGAAAATCTAATTACGTAAAGAAGAATTGCCGCAGAGAATGGCGGTATTTTTCCTTTGTGTGATACGCCACAAAACTTGTGGCATGCAAACCACTGTCGTATTTTCTGCCCCTTGTTGTCTTTTGGTGCCAATATCTTGTGTGATGATCAAGTTGTCTAGCCTGTCGTATGTGGAATCAAAGTCCCTATTTTATTTGTCCACTTATTTTCTCCTACGAGTGCAACAATAACACGAGTTTCCCACTACATTGCTTGTGAGGAAGTCATGCATCTGCAGTGCCATGTAAATGCAGGGCGTACAAAGTCAATTGGGAAGTATTACTTCATGTTACGATTTATTTTGGCCTGGATGATCGACTTCTCCCATCTGCCTCTTGTAAACGGATTCCACCTTTAACCAAGTAATTTGTATTTCTGTCTCTTCATTCCTAGAATATGCAGACCACTCTGCAGTGGGGAGCCAGGCACAGATTTTGATGCTACACTAACGATGTTACAATTCCACTAACATCCTGCCACGTATTCCGGAGTTTCCGTAAAATGTACGGATTTTGAGTGTGTTTTACGGTTGTACGGGTGAACAACGTCATTGCACGGATCTTGATTATCTACACTCGATTTCGCTTTCTGCGGTCAGATAGGATTTATTTGACTTTTGATAGTAGCTGGTGATACGAGATGCACTGTTCGAAATTCAACAGGTAAATGTATCGGTAATCGCATTATCGATTATCAGCGTGCTTTTGTCACCTGTTCGACTTCAACTGCTACTTCATTCACTGAGATGTTCCCAAATTTGTAGCAGGGCGTGATTTTGACGAAAAGAAATCAGTGGAAACTAGCAGGCTATGAATTTATATATAACAACTTTACTAACTGCGTCCTGCTTCTTAGCAGCTGAAAGGCTTTGTTTGTGTGTTGGTGTGAGTAACATTGGCGGTAGTTCTGAAACTTGTGGAATTTTGTGACGAATTTGTAGCAGATTTAGTATTTTTAGTGGATTACGTAATGAGTTCAACTTAGCAACGATATTATCAATCTTTTAGGGAGGCACATTCTGCTGGATTTTCTTGTTTTCTACGATCATGGAAAGGCGAAATATTCACTTTCTGTTCCACGTGCTCGTGTGATATAACGTTTCTTAAGGAGAAAAACAGAATTAGTAAATCACGTTAAATTTAACACGTCTGCAATACAAAATGTAAGGATGGCAGTCGGAAAATCAATTCGTTTGTTACCAATTCTAGAGCCGACTTTGATAGAGTAGGAGCGGAATGCTTGTTCACGTCATGTTTGATTGAACATGATATCCCGTTAGCTGCTGTCGATCATGCTGGTGCTCTGCTTAGGAAAATGTTTCCAGGTTCAGAAATTCCAAATAATATGGCTGTGGTCGTACGAAGGTAATGGCTACGGATTCAAGAAGTGAACTCGGTGGTTACATGCAACATGATCCATTTTCTTTAGATAAAGGTGGAAGCAATGTTAGTAATGCTAAGCTCAGTGTTGTCTGTCGCAGCCTTTGGTGGGTGATTCAGTGGGATGTGATATTGGTAATTTCACAGTGTGTTACAGAATACCTGTTCAAAATTGTGTTGTTTTAAGGGAAACACAGTCATCTGTCTTCGTACTGGGTTGCCCATGCTATTTGATTAACTTGGCTGCTGAGAAAGGCACACGCAGTTTGCCTGTTAAAGTCGACATCTTCTGTTATTTAGAAAAGAGTCGTAAGAGGAAGAAACGCCGTAAGAAATTCCAAGGGCTTCACAGCAAAGAAATGAAGAAGATACTGAAACATGGCTATCATTAGTAAGGTGTCTGCTCAGGATGTTACGGCAGTGAGATCCTCTACTTGGTTTCTTTAAAGATGAGGTGCTTGATAATGCTCAGTGTTCATGAACTACTAGCTCAACATCATTTACGATCCCAAAAGCCGAGCCTGGTACTTCCAAAGACCATGAAAGGAAGAAAAATACAGAGTCGCTCCCAAAAATTTGAATGTGTCACAAAATCCTACACTTTTTGCTAAAGAATAAGAATATTATTCAGAATTGTGAAGAATTTTTATGGTTCTGTCATCATGCTTCAGTAAGGCATAGCGTGTCTTCCTGTATGCTATCATTCCTTTATTTGAGAATCTCTATTCTACACATTCATAAACTGCTAGAACTAATGACTTCATGACTTGTTAAACCAAAAGTGATCACAAAATCCCTTTTAATAGAAGTTCCATACCATTCTATCGAGAATCAGAGAGACATTGACGAGCTGGGCATTTGCATTGAGATAATGGACTTGGTGAAGAAACGTAATGATAGAGATAAATGAACATTCCTTCGCATCTGCCAGGCGTTACTTATGCACAGCGTGTGAGTATCTTGTTAACAAGTTTCCTCTCAATTTTGAAGTACTGAAACATGCAAAGTTTGAAGATGTTTCAAAAGTTGAAAATGCCCAGTTTTCTTCTGTACAATTCTTTTTCGAAAGATTTCCATCATTGCTGTCCAGGAAGGTCACTGAGTCTGTTGAGGACGCAATGAATGTGCTTCAGAACCAATTTGTAGCTCTTTAGATTGAAGACTGTTCTACTGTTGAATTTGACAGATGACACCGAATGATGTACATTCGTGGAGCTGATGGTGTTCCTAAGTATGATAGGATATCCAGGCTAACGACTACTGCCGAGTGTTAACGTGTTTTCAGCTTGTTGAAAAAGAACCAAAATCAGTTTAAGTACTCAATGTCAAGTAATATTCTGGATTTTAATTCTGTTTTGAAAACCAGAAGTACTGGTCCATGTTACCCGAGTAGTTTTTCTGCAGAATTTCTGAAGAATGCAAAGAAAGCAACTCATCTCAATCTGTCCTCTCTAACTTATGATTAATAATAGCCTGCATACTGTGAACTTGAGAGAATCTTGTAAATAAGTGTACAAGCATACATCATCATTGTAGAGCGTTATGCCTATCAGCTTCAGTCTGCAAGCCTCTGTGAATTTACTAAACGTCGCCACAATCCTCTATTTGTAACTAGTGCTGTGGCCTCATTTGGTTCCGTACCTCTTATATTCAAATCGTAGAAACTGAGTCTAATCATCTTCGTCTTTGTCTCCCTCTACTTCTCTCACCATCCATAACAGAGTCCATTATTCTCCTAGGTAACCTATCCTCCTCCCTTCGCCTCACATAACCCCACCACCGAAGCCGGTTATGCGTAGTGCTCCATCCATCGAATTCATTCCTAACATAAAGTGTATCTCCTCATTCCGTGTACCCTCTTCCCATTGTTGCCATCTGTTTATACCAACGATCATTCTCCCTACATTCATGTATGTTACTTCTAACTTATGAATAAGACATCTTGAGTCCATCCAGCTTTTAAACCCATAAAGCAAAGTTGGTCTGAAAACAGACCTATGTAAAGATAGTTTCGTCTGGAACCTGACCTCCTTCTTACAGAATGCTGCTGATTGCAACTGCGAGCTCACTGCTTTTGCTTTACTGCACCTCGGTTCAATCTTAATTACTCTCTAGTTCCTTCCTGGGAGAACACACATCCTACATACTTGAAATTATCTATATTTCCACAATCTGGCATTCAGTCCTGTTGAATTTCTTACCTACTGGCATCAATTATTCTTCGAAAGGCTAATGTTCATACCATACTCATTGCACTTATTTTCAAGTTCCAAGATATTAGACTGCAGGCTATCGGCACAATCTGACATTAAGACCAAGTCGTCAGCATAGGCCAGACTGATGTGTACATTTCCCCGTAACTGAATCCCTCCCTGCCACTTTATAGTGTTCTGCAGATTATCTATGTAAACTACGAACATCAGAGGTGAAACATTACAGCCTTGTCTAACACCTGTAAGTACTCTGAGCAAAGAACTCATTCTACCATCAATTCTCGCTGCAGTCCAGTTATCAACGAAACTGCCTATGATTGATTTTAATAATCTACACTTAATCCAATAATCCCGCTGTATGGTGAACATATTTTTCCCTGTTCCCTGTCATATGCTTTCTCTAGTTGTACGGAACATAAACACAACTGTATATTCCTCTAGTGGTATTTTTCAGTTACCTGGCAAATACGTAGATTCTTTATTCTTTATTATTATTATTATTTTTCTCCAGATCACAGTAACCAAATACCCAATCGATCCATTGAATGAGAAAAATAACAATATTCATCCTAAGCCACCAAATTCCACCAACAGAAATTGACAACACAAATTCCTAATAAAATTAATAATACAAACGGAAATAATAATAAACCCCAAACGGTTCTCCTTGGACATGCCATGAAGTCCGTTGGATACTCCGGAAACTTGACCCACAAAGTTTGGGTCAACACAGTAGTCATCCTCCGTACCTTCATGCCACGTCCATCGTCTCCCCTAAATATATCTATTGCCACTCCAAGTTATGTTCTTTAAATAAAATATAAAAGACAAATTATAACTACTGCTACTGTCCGGCCGTGTCATCACCCCTGGTGAGAAGAAGGCCGCCCTCCCGATGATGACACGACCGGCCCTATCCGTGGGGTCCCAAGGAAGGCCTCGACAATCCTACCAGATGACCATTCCACTGCGGCCATCCCCATGAAACTCGAGCCGCTCTCCTCTCTTATCCCGCCTTTCACCTTCTTTTGCTTATTTGTATTGGGCCCGTCCCACCCCGCCTCCTTACGGGTGTGTCCTGCTCACCCTTGCCCCTCTTGCCTTGCCATAGTGAGAAAAAAGCACCGTCACTGCCTCTACTCTACTCGTGTCCTTCTGCACTCAGCACTTTCGTCACATTCATCCTTGCCGTCACGGCACATTCCTTCACCGCTATTGTACTTCTGCTTGACCCACTCCCTTACATCACCAGTCTGGACTTTGTTTACATTCATCTGCTCATGTTGCAACTTTATCCTTGTGCTACTTCTCTGTTTCAGCACTTCATATTTAACCCTACCTAATCTAATTCAAAAACCCAGCCACACTCCGCATTAAATTTGTCATCCCGTTTCCATGAAAATATACCATCAGTCCTTCTATAACTTAACAACTTCTCCATACTTCTCCAAGACTTAATCAATAATATCTCCATAAATCCAATACCACACATATTCATCAATATATAATACTACAACAATAGATACGCCACCACTTCTCTATACTTCTCTAACACTACATTTCCACATACCAAGCCACTTTCACTTACCACTGCCTCTCTTACTCACAGCTTTTACCATCTTCACATTACAACAATAAAATACACCACCATTTCTTCCTACTTCTCCAACCCCACCTTTCAACATTCATTCATCAATAAATAATACTACAACAGTAAATACACTCACCACTTCTCTATACTTCTCCAGCACCTCATTTCAATCTACCAAACCACCTTCACTTACACTTCATACCATACTAACAACTTACTCATATTTCAATACCAACACGTCAATAAATCATACTACAACAATACATACACCACCACTTACTCTTAAATTCCATACCACCACATCTACCATCACTCTACCATCTACCACTTACGACTTCATCCCTTACTAACAAATTACTCGTAATTCAACACCAACATATCAATAACTCATACCACAACAATAAATACACAACCCCTTCTCAATACTTCTCCAACACCACATTTCAATAAACTCAACCTTCTTCACTTATTCTGTCATCGAACCATACCAGCGAACATCACTTCTCAACTCTATATTCTGTCGTCAAACCATCTTTAACTTCGCTCTTCAATACACTAATGTTTTTTGCTTCGAGTAACAACACCCCTCTCATTTCCACCTGTACCCCACATGTCTGTCAATTTTCTGTGCCTTGCTGCTTCTCTACCACCTCTCTTGGCCGCCATTTCATCACTATCTTCACTCTGTTGGTTTCCTTTGCCTCCAACTTCAGCTCCACTCAGGTCCCTTAAACTTCTGCTCCTCCCTCTGCTCCTACTCAGATCCAGACTCTCCCAGGTCGCCCCTGACCTTACCTTTTTAACCTTCGCTTCTCTTACTTCACTGCTTTCACTTTCCTGCCTATCCTCTTCACTGATTATGGTCCCATTTTCACTTGGCCCCTCTCCCTGCCTCACTTCACATGGACTACTGATACTATTGGTGTTTTGCCTATCATCGCTGCTCGTCCCTCTTTTTCTTCGTCTTGTTCTATCTTCATTTCTAAGTTCATCAATCTATTCACAGACCAGATTCTCTTCAAGTTGCTGCCTGTCACCACTAGTTCCTGTCCTTTGATCGTTGCTCTCAGCCCCTGCTTTATAGCTCGTATCTTGTGTTTTCTCAGTATTTTTTCATTCCTAATCGCCTCCATTCCCACGTCTCTCTTGATCCGTATGTTTTCCCTCTGCACATTCCCCGCATTGCCTAACACAGCATCCGCCATCAGCGTAGAAAACAGTTGACCTTTGATAGGCCTGTTGCCTCTAATTCTCCCCAATCTCTGCACATCATCTATGTCCACTTCACTAAAATTTACTTTCAATTTCCCCTGTATTAAGTCCACTACTTTGTAGGTTGTAAGCACTTTATCTTCTCTCAACTCCTCCGGCACACCATATATAAATAGGCACTTCTTCCTGCGATTTAAAGTGTTGGCTTCCACTTCTGCTTTCAGTTTCAACGTCTCCTCCTTTAGTCGTCCTATTTTTTCCCTTAATGTTGCAATTTCTTCAGCGTTTTTCCTCACTTGTGCTGTTGTATCGTCAGCCCTTTTCCGTAAACATACCTTCATTTTTTCAAACTCCCTGGTTTGTTCTTGAATCATATTTTTAAGTTGTTCAAAAGGGCAGACTTCCGCAACCACCTCTTTTTATAATTTTTCTGAATTCTTCCATGTCTTCCCAGGTCTCATCTCCACTAGATGTCGGACCTGGGATCAGCTCAACCCCCCAAACCATAGCAATATTATAACCACTGCCGCTGATAGCAATAATTCTCCTTTCATCTCCACTTCAACTTTACACCCACCTGATATCACTTCTTCTTTCTTCTGTCTCCCCTACCATCTTCCTATACTTGCTCTGTATTGTTCCACACCAATCATTGTCGATAAACTCCACACAACCTTCCAGCACTCAGCACTCTCTCTCCCTACTCCAACTCCCGGGAACCTCCACGCAATACGTCCGCGCTCGACCGTGGCTTAAGCTGAACTGACCTGGCGAATACTGAAAATCTAATCCTGACAGCCACTCTGTGGTGGGAAACTACTCTGGTTTTCATCCAACTTCCTCTCAACCACTGACCGCACCCTCTCATCTATATGCCAGTGTATACTTTGCCTGGTATACTAATCAGTGAAATTCCTCGGTAATTGTTACAATCCATCCTGTTCCCTTGCTTATAGATAAGTGAAATTACGGCTTTTGTCCAATCTGAAGGTACCTTGCCAACACTTCATGCTAATCCCATTATTCTATTAAGCCATTTCGTCCCTGCCTTACCACTATACTTCACCATTTCAGGTCGAATTTCATCTGCTCCTGCTGCTTTATGACAGTGGAGTTTATGTACCATCCTTTCCACTTCCTGAAACGTAATTTCACCAACATCATTTTACCCCACTCTATGAGCTCCATTGTTTGTGAGACCACCGTGAAGGTATGCTTTTATGTTGAGAAGATTTTCAAAATATTCCTTCCTCCTGTCCAATGATTCCCTAGGATCTATTGTTACGTCACCAGAATTACCCAAATCACTGTTCTTTTCCCTTTTCCCTCCCTTCGTAAAATTCTTTATTACTGTCCAGAAATATTTCCCTTCTGCTTGGTATATCCTTTCCTGGTTATTACAAAAATCTGCCCACGACTTCTTTTTGGATTCAGCAACTATTCTTTCGCCCTGTTTCTTCCATCTATGTACAATTCTCTGTTCGTATCGGCCCTTGTTTGAAGCTGTTTATGATAAGCCTGCTTTTTACGTTTACAAGCTGCTATCACTTCATCATTCCACCAAGATGTTCGCGTCTTCCCATCTTTACACACTGTTGTTTTTTGTCATTCCCATGCTGTTGCTACTACAGCATCCTGTATGCCACCATTCGCTTTCCATAGAACCTGCTTACTGTCCACTTTTCGGATCTTTTTACTAATTACATTGATTTACTGTACCCTTTTCGTGGTATCAGTAAAACAATAGATCAGAATAGTCCCGCAACATGACGTTGAAATTGAACACTTTGGATGAGACCTCCGACAAAGCCCGGCGTCGGGGACCCATCTCCCCTACTTAGCATAATGCGGTGCTAGCTATGTCGATAGAACATACGGGCCTAGTCTGTCCTTACTGGGCAGTGTTCTAATAATTTATAGTAGGAGAGTCTTGATAATGAGAGGTATACTATCAAACTAGGCATTGAGAGGAATGAATTGATTTTTACAATGACATTTTAATTACTAATAAAGCGCATGTTTAAATCTTTGTACAGATATGCCATCGCATCAACACACAAATAACAAACACTACTGTCTGCCTCGGCCCTTGTTTGGAGCCATTTCTGATAAGCCTTCTTTTTACGTTTACAAGCAGCTCTCACTTCAACATTCCACCAAGATGTTCGCCTTTTCCCATCTTTACACACAGTTGTTCCTAGGCAGTCCCCTGCTGTTTCTACTACAGCATCACTGTATGCCACCCATTCTCCTTCTATATCCTGAATCTGCTTACCGTCTACTGTTCGAAACTTCTCACTAACCATATCCATGTACTTCTGTCTAATTTCCTCGTCCTGGTGATTTTCTACCCTTATTCGTTTGCAGACTGATTTCACTTTTTCTACCCTAGGCGTAGAGATACCTAGTTCACTACAGAACAGGTAGTGGTCTGTATCATCAAAAAATCCCCGGAAAACTCGTACATTCCTAACAGATTTCCTGAATTCGAATTCGGTTAAGATATAGTCTATTATGGGTCTGGTACCCCTAGCCTCCCATATGTAGCGGTGAATAGCCTTATGCTTGAAGAATGTATTCGTAACACCTAAACCCATACTAGCACAGAAGTCCAGCAAAGGCTTCCCATTCCCATTAGCTTCCATATCTTTCCCACATTTACCAATAACCCTTTCGTATCCTGCAGTTCTATTTCCAGCTCTCGCATTATAATCGCCCATTAGCACTATCCTATCCTTGCTGTTGATCCTGACTACGATGTCACTCAATGCTTCATAAAACTTGTCTACTTCATCCTCATCTGCACCCTCACATGGTGAATACACTGAGACAATTCTCGTCGTAATTCCTTCATCTGTCAAATCTACCCACATCATTCGCTCGTTTACGTGCGTAACAGAATATATGTTGCGTGCAATTGTATTCCTGATAACAGCCCTACCCCACACTCTGCCCTTCTCTTTTTAACACCCGTCAAGTGCACTTTATAATCTCCGATCTCTTCCTCGTTACCTCCCGTTACTCGAATATCATTTACTCCTGGCATATCCTTGCTGACTCAGCTCCCTATCGAATTCCATTTCTTTCGCTAATTTGTTTCGAAGGAGTCCCTTGCCTGTCAAATGGGAGCGGGACTCCGGTACTCCTATAGGTCCGAGCTATGCTTAAATTGTTCTGAGCTCAGTAAATTCATGAAGCAGGATGCTACCCTACTCACACATAGTCTAAGTGAGGATCTCTCCTCTAACGGGTTAGGGGCCCCTCTGTGGATTGTTTAGCCCTGGCCTCCTGAGCACAAGGAAAGCCATGACTCAGAATATGTCCGAGATGCCCACTCCCATGTCATAGCAACTGTTAACCCGACTCTCAGGACCACTTACTAGGCCACTCAGTCGTTGCCCATGGTTCACGAACTAGGACGTGACTACGGTAACCGACACCATGAACCATGAACATTCGTATTGTGATCCGCAAGTTTGAACTCCAGAAGAACACAGCTTGTGTGCTGTGTTCTTTTCGCAGTGTTATGTGTAAACAGATGAGCTCTCATCCAAATGTAACTTTTTCTAAGTATTTCATTTCAGGGGTGATCATAACATGTAATTAAATTGTATTAGTATTGTTTGTAATCTCCCCTTGCCTTCCTTTTTCGCTATGTCTCAATACTTGGGACACATGCGCGTGTTGTTATAAATTTTCCCCTTTAGGATCTTCTCGATTTCTCTTTTTGAAAGTTGGCAGATATGCATTAAGAGATAATCGCATGGTCCTTGGAGTTTTGAAATAAAAGTAACCTCTTTCCTTCCTTTAAATTGCAGCAGTATCCTCTACGGTGCATTTCAACGTCCTGTTGTCTGGAATTGAACAGTGGAGATATATAATGGGCCAAGAGACAAAACCACGTTAGGAAAATGAGCTTTTTTCAGGAAAATCATCACTGAACTTGGCGCGCGCACTGCCTTTCGGAATTTTTCTGAACTATTTCCGAGGCATCATCATACTTATTCACAGACCTTCAAATTTAGTTTACAGATGTACATTTGGGAATGATGATAATTATTGTTTTTCAGGGCCTAACATCTAGGTTATCAGCCACTATCATGCATGAACGCACATAGAACAACCTAACATCTAGGTCACTGTCAGATATGAATAAGCGCGCGCGCGCGCATCCATTGTTATTTTCCTTCCCCATACATGTATATCTTACATTAAATTAATGATGTTACTTCATTTGAGTGGCTTGGGACATATTGGCCATCATCCTCTTATACTTAGGTGTTTGTTGAATTTTTCTGATAACCTAGTGTGTGTAACTAGTTTCTAAGGTCTACGATTCAGGTAGGTGGGGGTTTCAACGACGTTGAATCCTGGCATTTTCCTGGAAGGAGTATTGGAAAACCCGGGTAAAGTCACTATTCTAAGGATGGAAAGTCAGTACCGGGATTCGAACTTTGTCTCCGGACATCCGGCTCAGCGACTTACGGCTGTGTTGTGAGGTCCAGAAATAAATTTAGGCTTACAGGAAAAACGATTAGTCAAAAACTTCAAAATAAGATAAATCCATGATGTAGTTGTACATGTACCTAGGCCTAATATTTCATTTGGTCCCAATGGTACGAGTAAACATGTTAATATCTATCTATGGGAGAAGAGTACAAGTCATTTCCCTAGCAGCCTAGATACTGTATGAAGCCAAGGCTGTCTTTTCGGTTAATGAAATGTCGTATGGATTTTAGTGCCGGAAGTATTCGAGGACAAGTTCGGCTCGCCAGATGCACGTCTTTTTACTTGACTCCCTTAGGCGACCTGCGCGTCGTGATGAAGATGAAATGATGATGAAGACGACACATACACCCAGCCCCAGTGCCAGCGAAATTAACCAATTAAGGTTAAAATTCCTGACTCTGCCGGGAATCGAACTCGGGACCCTGTGACCAAAGGCCAGCACGCTAACCATTTAGCCATGGAGCCGGACTTTTCAGTTAAATCATTTTAATCCTTACCTGTGAAAAGATATCTTACTCCCATTTTCAAATCTCTGACTGAAATTGTAAGCAGAGCATGATTTTTGCTATATTGTTTCAGACTAGTGCATTTCTCTTATCACATCAGCGAAAATATGTGTTTTTATGTTTGTAACACTTTAAAATTGCATGGAAAAAGCCTTGTTTTGTCAACAATGAATCCTTGAAATCTCCCCGCTTACGCCGCTGCTCCGCGCAATCTACGAAAAGTGCCCAGCATCAGCTGATTTGTATCTGGCGCCTTGTTCTGCTGGCAGCGGCCTCTCTATCTATTTGCATGCTCGAAGAGTCCAGTTGAGGGAGTTTTTGCTACTCCTTGACTCGTGATACTGCCCCCTCCTTAAGACTGTTCCGTCCCGCATTAGTTCGCAACCAGTCTTCGATTACCCATTAGTCAAGGAATATGCTCCACCGATTGAATTGCACCACCCTTGGCATTTCTCCGGGAAGTCGAAGAATACGGTATATAAAGTTTATCACCTCGCACGGTCCAACTCATGAACGCTGTAGTTTAGTTGGCCTCTACGGATTAAAGAGCCACACCAAGTCCTTGGCATCGAATCCACCTTCTTCAGCCCGCGCGTCGTAAACACGTTCCATTCGGCCACTAGCAGCGTCTGTGTTTCTTCGATCGAGGGCGTGAATCGGACCGAGTCTTTCTCTCCAAAATCTCACATAGTCATCCCCAGACGTCTGGTGCTTGCCGGGTCTACTTCCGAACTTTAGATCACAGGGAAAACGCAGATCCCCACCGAACAGAACACAAGCCGGAGTCTGTCCTGTCGCTTCATGGACCGAAGACCGATTGGCAAGTGTTCATCCCAGTCACGTTGGTTGTCGGCTACAACTTTATAAAGGTGTTTTCTAAACTTCCTGTTCATCCGTTTAGCTTTGTTATCAAATCCGGGTACAAAACATCGGTAGTAGGAGCATAGTCCTAAGTAACTCCAGTATTCATGTACATCTCTGGGGCAGGCCATTCTTTTACTGCACGTATCTCGTATCTTCTCTGGGCCTACATCTCCCACGTAACTGACCTTTTTCCGGAAAAGAGGCATTTCTTTGCATTCAGCTTCAGGTTGACTCCCAGCAGTCGCTTAATGATTTCCTCCAGGTTCAGTGGGTGTTCATCGAAAGTCTTACCTATTGCAATGACGTCATCCTAGTAAACGAGGCAGGTTTCGTACGATAGACCTCGGAGTACTGCTTCCATCAGTCTTTAAAAAGGTAGCTGGTGCATTGCACAGACCAAAGTGCATAACTGTGAAGTGCCAAAGTCCTGTACCTATTGAGAACGATGTCGTCTATCTTCGGCCTCCACTTTTACTAGCCAATATCCACTTTCGAAGTCCAGTGTGGAGAACACTTGAGATCCAGACAATGTGTCTATAATGTCATCTATCCTGGATAATGGATGTCTTTCACTGTCTTGCAGTTTAACTTTCGCTAATCCACACTAAATATATTCGCTCCGTCCTTTTTCTTCACTAAAATCACCGGTGAGGTCCAGGGGCTTCTAGACGGTTCAATGACACGCCACTTATACATGTCGCAAACAATTCTCTCAGCCTCCTCTCTTCTTGATAGTGGCGAGCGTCGTGGGCGCTGTCTATTCGGTTGTATATTTCCGATGTTTGTTTTATATCTCACGACACTCGTCCTGCCGTACGGACAGTTCTCCATTGCGAAGACATCTTGGTATTTGCACATTTCTTCGACTTTGGCGTTTTGATCTTGCGTCAGCTTAGTATGTCCGAGGTCTGATTTAATGTTGAAAGTTGATGGACATCCTGGGTATCCTTCGTGGTCTCCCTACATACAATTGATTATAGCGGATTACAACAGGCTCCCTGAGAGCCTCTCTTCAATGATACTGGAAAATAACTTAGGTTCATTATTCTGATTGGAGTAGGCCCCTTAGAATTTACACCACCCCGTCCCTCCAACACTCCTGGGAAGACTTCCTCTTCGGTAACGTGCTCGACAATTCCCGGCACTTCTCGGTCTATGTCATCCATTTGACCCACGATCACCTTATGGCTTCCGCGAAGAAGTACCTCGTCTATACTTAAAACAATTTGAATGGTTGGACTGCTTCATCTGCGATGAATGATTTCTTCGTTTGCGAATACCAAGCACCCTCGTTTCAGATCCAAAGTAAGCTCAAATCTAGTCCATCCCAAAAATAACGTCTTCTGTGTCATCAGCAACTATTTGTATCAACTTGCACCTGAGGCCGATGTTGAATTATATCTCGCTCTGCGCGTACACTGAGTCCTCGGTCACGGTTTTCAATATAACTCTCGTGGGTTTCATGTCTCCTTCTTGACAACGTTGGTGGGGCCCGGGTGTCCGGAAGCAAAGTACGAGCCAAACCATTGACTGATCCGTCGAAAAGATACTGTCCAACTGACGCTTGAGTGAAATGACATGTACCACCTTTCTCGGGGCTGCAGGTCTGCATCCCTTAGCACAGGCCCTTTTTAGTTTTCCTAAGACTTTCGAGTCCTTATGGCAGCGGCTTGTGACATGTCCAAGCTCACCACAACTCCAACAGCGAATCTCCCGCCTTCGGGGTTTTCCTCCTCATTGGACTTCGTTTTCAGAACAATCCTCTATACACTTCCATCTAGAGACTCCTCTTCATCCAATCGTCGAACATGCGCCTGTAGATTCGAGGTCTGTGTAGCAGCTTGGAATTCGAATGCACCAGCCAACGCGTCATCTGACGCATTTGGGTGCGCCAGACGAAGACCTCGTTGCAGTTCTCGGTCGGATATATCCTTCACAAGAGACTTTACATAACTGTAGCTGTTCTGTGAAATCGTTTGGAGCTGAAGGATAATCTGCACGAGTAGGGCGCGCGATGTCTGTCTCAAATTCTTGTAGTTTCTCGCCAAGTTTCTGGCGACTGCTACTAAAATTAATGTGATAAGTGCTACTAAATTGAATATGGTAAATTTGTTGAAGACCATTATCACAGTACCTGATCTCTAATCGGGCCACCACAGAATTAAAATTAGATTCCTCACTGTCTGCAATTGCTTGAAGTGTATCTATCGCATCACCTCGCTGCGCAATAAACAAGGCAGTGCCCTTTCCTTCTCTAGTCAATCCATTGTTGGCCGCTGCCTTCTATACGTAGACCACGGAGTTTTGCGAACATAAGGTGGTGATTTCATACGCGCGGTCGCTGCAACATTCTCTGATTTTGTTCCGAATTCAGTGGTAGGCCTGTTATATGCTATCGACTGCTTTTCCTGTAATGCAAATCGGCCCTCTATAGTCGTTGTTTTACGCTCTACATCACTTTGCATTTGCTCTAGCCGTTGATACATTTCAAGGAGCTTTGTTTCTAGCAGTCAATAATTTTCAGCTTGTTTCTGAGAACAATTCGCTAAATTCAAATTCAATAAACTTAAGTTTTCAGCTTGTTGTATTAGAACTTTCTACGAACTTCTAACATTTGTTCAAAATCTGTTATCACCCGCTATTTCAAAAATGTCGTTATCTGTATACTTACCTTCTGCTTCTATTGTTGCTCGAAGTCGTGGCCGTAACACGACCTTGATTCCGGAAATGTCTTCATCACGTTCTTCCAGCTCACAATTCATATCGGCAACATTTAGATCGTTCAAACTCACTTTCACCTAAGCCATCATAACTTGGATTCTCTTCCTCATATCCTACCATCTTTTAACGGTCCCGAATCGTGCAAAGACTATCCCACTTCTGACGCCAGTTGTTACATTCATGGGTACCGTTAACGTACGTTAATTTCTTATCTGATAAACTCATTACAACGTACCAAGGTAACTGTACACCGGGCGATTCGGCCGTGCGGTTAAGAAAGCGCAGCTGTGACGTTGCATCCGGGAGTTAGTGGGTTCGAGCCCCAGTGTCGGCTGCCCTGAAGACGGTTTTCTGTGGTTTCCCGTTTTTACTCCGGGCAAATGCTGGGGCCGTACATTATTTTAGGCGCCGGCCGTTTTCTTCCCACCCCTAGGCCTTTCCCTTCGTATCGTCGCCATATGACCTGTCTGTGTTGGTACGATGTAAAGCAACTTGTATAGACACAGACTCACGCTAATACTAGTAATATTAATCAAAATAACGTACAACAATTCCCGAATCTTCATTCATTCTCGAGTACATAAATATTCTTGCCCTGACGTACAGCTTGACATTCAAACACATCAGAAGAAATATTATTCTCACTTCCGCCGCACATTCTGTCTCTTCGTACTTTTGCATAGTGTCACTTGTCTGCCGTTCCATCTGTGAGCGTTATTACTACTCCTTGACTCGTTATAGTATACTATATTTGTGTCACAGTAAATAATATATAAACCTTTTGCCATAGTTGAGCAGATTTTGCTGACTGTCGCAAATCATGTTCTTAACGTTATTAACCTACAACACTGGGGTTCTCTCAAACGAGATCAAGGGCTTTTAGAAAAATTAATTACACACCTGCCACAAGCAACAGGGTGGTGGGACAAGATCATGTGCGTCGTTTATGTAGGAGAGCAGACTCCTACGGATTTCAATAGATATGTGTTTGCCGGACATAAGAGTTAGTATTTCTCCTTTCGGCTTTACAACTACCTCCTCGTACATTCTTAAAGGGGACCCGTAATGGAGATATAGGCTCAGAAAATCAAATCAAATCAAATTTAATTTAATTTATTTTGTTAATATGAAATTAAATTTGGAATCTCTGCGTCAGAATGACATAAATCATTCTTGTGTGATACTTGAAATTATTTATTTTTAATCTTTAAAATAACGCGTACCTGAAAAGTTGCAACCTGATAGCCATCATGGTAGACGGAGTTATCTCTATGGTTTTAGTGTTCTCACATTGTTTCTGAAGCGTGTGTTGGCAGAGGAAAGCTAAATTAACTTGTTGTGTAAGTGAAGTTGCATTAAAATCAGAAGTTTAGGGACCAGAGTCTTCTAAGCTCACTAACACATCCAGTGTTAAAAGCGCGTCACAGAAGTGTACAACAGCCCTATAAGGATAATGAAATCAATTAAAGAATTGATTTATTAATTCTTTCTTCTATTCTAAGTGAACGTGTGCAGTGTAGACAGTGCAGTAGCAGTGGCCTAGAAATAATTGTACATAATCATACAGGCATTAAAGCGGAGCTGGAAATTGTTTGTAAATGTTGAAAATATTTAGTGAAATTTTATAATTCCCGTGCTGTATATGTGAATGTGAGAGCTGAACAAGGAAACTTGTACAGTGTGAATAGTAGATTAATATATGGTCTTCGCTGCGTTGGGAAAGGAAAATCAGCTGGAGATCTGCTTTGTGGAGTTTTAATTTTACCGTCTCCACCTGCAAAACTTGTAGATTATAGCTATGTAATAAGTTCACCTGTAGATGATGTTGCATTACAATCTATGAAAAATGCAGTTGAAGTATAAGTAGTAGCAAATGACTGTGATAATCCTCGTGGCCTCAGTTGACTTTTCGATGGTACTTGACAAAAAAGAGGACATACCCCCCTCCCATAATGGAGTATTGACGGCCACTATTACTGACCTTGGAAAAGTAATAGAGGTGCACATATTATCCAAGTTCTGTAGATGTCCACTGAGAATGAAAGATGCCCATAAAGACGATTCTGCTGCCAACTGTGAGGGGTCATGTTGGGCGATGGAGACATAAGGAGTGAGAAAATGTCTTCAGCGTTCTGTCCAATGGCATAATGTTCGATGTATAAATTATTTACGTGACGGCGATAGCAAGGCAAATAATGATGTGAATTCTATCAAACCGTATGCAGATACCATAAACATAAATAAGCTGGAATGCCTGGCCATGTGCAGAAAATAATGGGATCACGACTGAGGCGATTCAAGGAAAATATGAAGGGACAAAAGTTGTCAGGTGGTGAGCCAGTCAGTGGGAGAAACAGACTGACTCAGCTATAGACCACCTTCAAAACTGCTCTGGCCTCGCAATCAGGCAAAATTTGGAAATTTCGGACGTTATGAAAAGAGCTGTGTGTGCTCTGTATTTTTACACACTGTCCTCAAATGAAGACCCCAACCATGGATTTTGTTCGGTAGGTCCTGAAGGCTTGTGCAAGTGTAATAGTAGCTTGATAACTGGGAAAAAGTATTACCAGCCACACAGTCTACCTCTTGTTTTGGTGGGAATATTAAAGCCGATTTTTAATGACTTGGCACACCCATACCTGTTGAAAAAATGTCTGTACGGCCAGACAAAAAATACAAATGATGGTGTAAACAATGTCGTCTGGAGTCGGATTTCCAATACAGTGTTTGTGAGTATTTATTCCCCACACTTCTGCGTATTTGATGTAGTAGCAACATAAGTAAGTTTTGACAATCCTGCGATTGCGTGTCGCGAGTCGAACTGTTGATACCGTGCTATGACGCGACAAGGAAATACTCCGAAATGCTAACCAAAGTTTTAGGATTTATCCATAGAAGCCCGAAAAAGGCAAGGAACTGCCAAAAGTAAACCTCTGGACAAATTTGGAGAGGAAGAAGATGACCCAAGTTGTGGGGCAGGCTTATTTTGACATTCGAAATTAGGACGCCGTTTTCTCGTAAATTTATTTTTTATTGCATAATATACGTTTTATCAGACCCTGCCACATTTAGGAGCTTCAAACATTCACAGTTTGTTTGTTCAAGTGTTCCGTTTATATTCAAGGTCTCTAAATGCCAGGTTTCAAATGCATATTCAGCTTAATGAAGGCTAGGTTCAGCAAAATGCACATTTTTACACTCACAAAAAATTATACTTATTAAACCGAGGGCACAATTTCAGTGACATACGATTCAATGTCTAGTCATTGCATACATCTGCCATGGGTAGTCTTTGACGAAAGGCATGTCAAGCATTGATAATTTAGCATTGCGGGGTAAGGCATTCCGTGTCCCCTTAAATAAGGTAGTCTATGATGTCGTGCTCAAAATTATCAGAAGATATTGAGAATGATATCGTGACGTTAGGCATTCGAGAGAAAAGACACAACACATCCTCGTAACAAGTGAGAGCTTATGAAGTTTAAGACTTCAACCTGAATTTGAGCTCAGATGTTCAGTCTCAGGAATGTGATGTTCATCAGTAACGAGCTCTCTGCATAGGATATCAGTGAGTGAAATATTCAGTAGCAATTCCTCTGAGTAAGATTTGTAATGGAGGTGTCTGTTGAACTATTGGTAATATGGTTTAAATTTGTCACACTAGATCGAACCCTAACGTGAGCTTCGGAGATCAACCACCTCCAGATGGCGAACGATATCTCAAGGGACGTAATGAGGACCGTCTCTCCATCTGCGATCACTGCGGGAAGCTGTTCGATAGCGGAAGCAACCTGTCGGAGCACGTCATGATCGACAAGGACCAGGCGCTGAATTTTTGCAGATATTGCCAGAAATGTTCTTCAAATAGGAGCACGCTGACAGAGCGCAAGCAGTTGCCCACGGCCGGCAAGGTATTTCGTTGCTCAGTATGCCAGAAAATGTTCAAAAACTCACGGCTTTTGACCAACCACGTACGGACGCATACAGTCAAGAAATTCTTGTGCAAGACCTGTGGCAAGGCCTTTAGCCGTAAAACCAATCTAAGAGAACATTTGACAGCACATAGAGATGTGATGCTCAACCACTGTAATATCTGTGACAAGTCCTTTAAGATGAAAAATACTTTAACAAAACACCTGCGGACGCATACAGACGAGAAGGCATACTCCTGCAATATCTGTGGCAAATACTTCAGCCGCAAAGATCCTTTAATTAGACATCTGCTGACGCATACAGGGGAAAAGGCGTTTTGTTGTGATATCTGTGGTAATTCCTTCAGCCGGAGAGATGCTTTAACGAATCACTATTCGACGCACACAGGCGATAAACCATTCCAATGCAGCACATGTGGCAAAGCCTGTAGGCGTTATGGGAGTCTAGTGGAACACATGCGCACGCATACAGGTGAAAAGCAATTCTTTTGTAAAACCTGTGGGGACGCGTTTAGCCACAAACAAAGTCTAACTAAGCATATGCGGACTCATACAGGCGAAAGGCCATTTCTTTGTAAAACCTGTGGCAAAGCCTTTAGTACTAACTCCACTCTAACCGATCATATGCGGACTCATACAGGGGAGAAGCCTTTCTCATGCAAAACGTGTGGCAAAGACTTTTCCCATAAATTAAGTTTAACTGAGCACTTCCGGATTCATACAGGTGAGAAGCCCTACCAATGCGATATTTGCAGGAAGTACTTTACCCAGAAAGGTTATTTAACCATACACCTGCGGACTCATACAGGGGAGAAGCCCTTCCAATGTAGGATTTGTCTGAAGTACTTTACCCAGAAAAATCATTTTACCACACACTTACTTACGCACACAGGAGAGAAGCCGTTTTGGTGCCATATCTGTAGCAGGACCTATAGACAGAAAACTGATTTAACCAAACACTTGCGGTCTCATACGTTCGAGAAATGCAACCAATGCAATTTCTGCGGCGTATCCTTCAGCCGGAGAGAATGTTTAACCAAACACTTGCGGACACATAAAGGCGAGAAGCGCCTCCGCTGCAATATCTGTGAAAAGTCTTTTAGCCAGAAAGACCGTCTGACCAAACACTTGCGGACTCATATGAGCGAGATGCCCCACCATGTGGCAGGTCCTGTAGCCTGAAAGAAGATTTGACAGGCCACATGCGGTTGCACTCAGGTGGAAGGTATTGTGCTGCAGTATCTCTGGCAGGTCTTTCCCTAGGAAAAGAGCGTGGACGGTTCAGATTCGGATCAAAACAGAAGAAGAGCGGAACTGCTGTAGAGTCTGCTGCAATTCCTCCACCCTGTAGCGCATGCTGTCGAAATATACGTAGACGCATACGGGCAGACGGTAACTTGTGCTGAGTAATGCTATCAGAAATCCAGAGCGTCGTGGAACACAACAATACGCATTTGGACTCATACGGGCGAGAAGATTCACTGGTGTATGTTTTGTGGCAAATCGTTCGAACGCAGCACCATGTACACAGGCGAGAGGGAGCACGAGTGTTTACGTGTTTGTTTCTATTTCATAGGCAAATCATAGAGTGGATTCTTGATGACATTTCCGAACGTTTGGCTTAATATTCCAAGTTTCAATGTTTCCATAGCACAGTGTTAGTTCGTATTAACATTGTCCATTTAATAATTATTTTAGTCTCAGGATGATGTCTTTAGATATTTAGAATCTATGTTCATATTGTATCTGGACGTTAAGGTTTGTCGATGGTGTGTCCTGGAGTGGATAAGTAGGATTGTGTTTGAAGTGCATGAAGGGATTCTTGGATTGCTGAGCCAAGATTGGGCCAATGAAATAATGTACTCTTGTGCCCAAATGTTAAGCATAATCATTAAACGAGGCCATACCGCCTGATAGGAAAGTCAGACGGATTCCTTAACAAAAGGAAGCTGAATCACACACCACATATCTCACAATATGTCCAAAAAACAGTGTTAGAAAGGTTCTGATAGTTTTGAAAACAACTAACAAAACTTGGCAATGATTTCCACAACAAAATTTGTCCTACCATTAATGATGAATAATCTCATTCCATATACCGCAGTGCCAATAGTTCAATGTGAATTAATTTCTCAATCTACCGTTTATTTGGGAGGCGCTTACTCTCAATAGGACGATAATTTTAATGTCCCTACATCTACACCATTATTTATCTGTAACTCAATAAATATACTTTATCTATTACGATATGTCACAAGTCGACAGTATATCAGCTGAACTGTTGCTCTATGTTCATTCCAATATGACGTAACCTTATAACCTTCATTGCATTGTCACGCATTGCCAATATCTATCAAGAAGAATCCGTAACAGCAACTTCCTTCATGTAACCTTACGACGAAACAAACATTACATCTCAATACTCTCATTGCCACATAATTCACATCCATCTCTTCTTATTAATCCTTCTGAATATATTTAATCTCATTTCGCTTCCTTTAAATATCATCTTTGTTACGGTTCGATACTCTGCCGACGATGTGATCTTCGTAATAACACGCATTTCCCAGTATAATCCATTTCTTCGAATTAATAAATTAATTCCCTCCATGCCTGTCGATTTGGATTCCTCAAGACTAGACCAACCTCAACAACTCATGCATACTTCTCAGTGCCTCCCAGTTCATAGTTAACTAAACTTTCCGTGAAGATTGGTACGTTGAAATCGATACACACATCACATATGTTAAAATAACCCTATCATTTCATGTTTGACTATATCTGTTACGTAAATTGGCATACATATGCGCTTAAATGCTAACGATCTACCACTAACATTCTCAATTTGGCACATATAATTCATTTAAAGGTAATATAAAAGCTGGCACATTTTCTGGCCAGGTGGTCTTATTTATCGCTCCGGTCTTTGTGTGTGTTCTTAAAGGGAGGCACGGGTGCCTCGTCCATCTTCAGGAGGTCCACCAGCTCAAGGTAATGGCAGATCCAGTTAGCTCGAGGGGAAGTTTCAAACCTTCTTCATTTTTTCTAAAATGTAAATTTCAAACAACTCGAAAGAACTGAGCCGAAATAGGGAACAGAGGGTGAGTTACCCTCTTAACTAGCTTCTGAGGTGACTATGATTTTATAATGTTGTAAATTCTCTCCATCTAGTCACCTCAGTAGTATAGGCTTAGCCTCTGTAACGTCGGGCCATAAGCCCAAATAGGATTTTATGTATTCTGTTTTAAATTTCTAGGAGTGCAAGAGATCACCTCCTCCTTTCCATTTTGGTTTTTGGGCCAGTAAGTTAACCTTCTGCTTTTACCAGACGCCTTGAAGAATGGGTACGTGCTACCCCTGTTACAATCAATGTCATTCCTTTTCATGTTAATGATATTAGATTGTTGAGCATTCAAGACAGTGAATACCCGGTACTGTTTAACTTTGTAAAATGTACGTCATGCCTTTGATAGGCGTGGATATTTCTGGAAATAGGTTCCTAAGTGTAAATTCATAGAACAAGACGTTCTTTCTATTAAGGAAAAGGTCGAATGGTGCCTTTGGAAGGCTGTAATATCATAATGTTCGGGGAGTAGTCTCCTGGATAATTTTGTGGAGCAAAGGTGCTTTTTTTATGATTGCATATTTTGGATACTACAATTCGGTCCAAAAAATCTCTCCACCTACAAACTTTACTTAATGCATGTCAAAACAACGACAATGGGCTATATTTCATTGGTTTACTGAACTTTTTTAGTTTAGAAGTTAAATTAAGTTGTGCAGAACATATTACATCAAAATCAACATACATTAATATCTTGTGTGTCCACCTGGTGCCTTTTAAGGGCCTAAACTCAATGTGGCATTGATTCAACAAGTTTTTCACATGTAGGAGGTCGAATTTCATGGTGCCAGGCTTGAACAATTTTCTCAACATAATCGCCCACAAATTCTCAATAGGGTTCATGTCGAGAGAATGTGGGCCCCACCATAACCGCACAATACCCAGATCTGTGCAACACTCCTGAACAAACCTGGCACAGTGACAACTAGCATTGTCATCTTGGAAAATGAAAGGCCCAATATTTTGCCCACTGAAATGATCTCTTGCTGTTTCTAAAACCTCATTTTTAAGGATATCACTGTATTTTAACTCTGTAATTGAACCTGCGCAAACCATAATTCTCCCCACTCTTTGGGAGTAACTGCTCCCCACAGCATTACAGTTTTACTGATCTTCTTTGTTTCCCCTACACAATCTTTCTTTAATTCGTCTCCTCGCTCCATCCACAGTTTCAATCCACTGTCATTCCCATACACATTAAATTTCTTCTCATCCGAAAAACCACTCTCTTCCAGTCCACGGATATCCAGTGTTGATACAGATCAACAAACCGTTTTCTTTCTTCAACATGTTTTTGTTTTAGGAGGGCTTTCTTTGCAGGTTTCTTCTTCTTCAGGTTGAGTTCAGATAGGCTGTTTGATGGGAAGTAGAGGTCCCAAACTCCTGCTCATCTACCTTGAACTTAGTTTTCTGTCTTGCCTTGCCATCATTTTCATTGCTCTGCACCATCTTCCGACCACATTTGTACCTTAAACTTGACTTTCCAGTTTCAGATTGTTTCTTCAATATATTTCCCACAGTTTTGTGGTCAATTGGTAATTTCCTACCAACTTCCCCATACAAGAATCCATCTGTTTTGAGTCCCAACACCATCCCTTGCTTCCTTGGAGAAGGGACTTTTCTCTTTTCCATAACCTGTCAAACCAATTATTTGTATGAATAACCATGAAAACACAAAGTAATTGTTATTTATGCTTTAAATAACACAATAGATAAATATAAAAACTGTCTGGATACTTGCGCAATTAGGTTTCACCACAATTCTTCATAAAATGCACACAATTCAACTTAACAAATAACAGCTGAGAGAAAATTGGAGGGAAGACAAACTAGAGACAACTGGTGGAGTGAAATGGAACTTCCAAGTATGTAAGTGCCATCTAGTATCCATTTTTGTAACTAACTGAAGTATATTTCATTTCAAAAACTTGTCGAGTGAATGACCCATCGAGTTCAATCACTTAAAAAGGCACGAGCTGGACACATAAAATATTAATGCAAGGTGATTATGATGCAATATATTCTGTACAACTTGATTTAACTTTTAAATAAAGAAGTTTAGTAAACCAATGAAATATAGCCCTTTTATTGTTGTTTTGACATGCATTAAGTAAGAGTTGTTGGTGGGTTCTCTTTACATGTCAAAGGCCGCCTAAATGCTGCCATAAAATCCACTAACGACATCAGATCTTGTAGCCACTCTCACTTTCATGTGCCATCGAGTTATTTCATCTTAAGGTTAATCCTATACCCGCCTATGAGTAGTATAATTGGGTGGTTCTGCCGCCTCCTCCTCCTCCCGCGGCGCGGGAAATTTGAATTCTGGCGGGAGATTTGAATTTTGGCGGGAGATTTGAATTTGTAAACAAAGCCACGTGCTTTTTGACAGCTGTCATCGACAACAACGCATCGCTAACCTCACTGCTGCCATCTTGACGGGCCTAAACCTCACTAGTGCCAACTTAACCTAACTAGCATGAGGTAAACAAAGCCACGTGTTTTTTGACAGCCACGTGCTTTTTGACAGACAACAAAGCATCGCTAACCTCAGTACTGCCATCTTGACAGGCCTAAACCTCAGTAGTGCCAACTTAACCTAACTAGCGCGAGATAAACAAATCCACGTGCTTTTTGACAGCCACGTGCTTTTTGACAGATTTGTAAACAAAGCCACGTGCTTTTTGACAGCTGTCATCGACAACAACGCATCGCTAACCTCAGTACTGCCATCTTGACGGCCCTAAACCTTAGTGGTACCAACTTAACCTAACTAGCATGAGGTAAACAAAGCCACGTGCCTTTTTGACAGCTGTAATCCTCCATCTTTAAACACTGTGCTGCCCTCTTGCGTCACCTGTCATCGGCAGTGCTGCCATCTTGGTGGGCCTAAACCTTAGTGCTACCAACTTAACCTCACTAGCGTGAGATAAACAAATCCACGTGCAGCTGTCATCCGCCATCTTTAATCACAGTGCTGCTCTCTTTAGCTACTTACCTTTGAAATGTGGTGGCGGATAATTTGAAAAATGCTTTTTGACAGCAGCCATCTTTGAGCGCCGTGCTGCCCTCTTTAGCTACTTACCTTTGGAATGTGGTGGCGGTAAATTCCACGTGCTTTACAAACCTATATGCTTTTCTGACAGCTGTCATCCGCCATCAGAGAGAACAGTGCTGCACGGTGGCGGCAAATTCCACGTGCTCTTGTTTGGAAACAAATCAACATGCTTTTTTGACAGCCGTCAACCGCCATCTTTAATCACCGTGCTGCCCTCTATGTGGTGGCGGTTAATTCCACGTGCTTTACGAACCTATATGCTTTTCTGACAGCTGTCATCCGCCATCTTTAATCCAGAGAGAACAGTGCTGCCCTCTTTGTGGTGGCGGGAAATTCCACGTGCTCTTGTTTGGAAACAAACTCACGTGCTTTTTTTCTGACAGCTGTCACCCGCCATCTTGCATCACAAACCTCAGTGCTGCACTTTTTAGCTAGATGCCTTTGAAATGTGGTGGTGGCAATTTGAAAAATTCTATGTGCTCTTGTTTGGAAACAAAGCCACGTGCTTTTTTGACAGCTGACATCTGCCATCTTTAATCAATAGAGCACTGTGCTGCTATCATGCGGGCAATTTCGTCAGCTGTCATCCGCCATCTTTAATCCACAGAGCACCGTGCTGCCCTCTTTATGACATGTAGTAGCGGGCAATTCGAAAAGTTCTGTTAGCTGTCATCCGCCATCTTTAATCAAGAGAGCACCGTGCTGCCATCTTTAGCTAGATACCTTTGAAAATGTGGTGGCGGCAATTTGAAAAATTCTATGTGCTCTTGTTTAGTAAACAAACTCACGCGCTTTTTTGTCAGCTGTCATCCGCCATCTTTAATCAATAGAGCACTGTGCTGCGGACAATTTCGTCAGCTGTCATCCGCCATCTTTAATCTACAGTGCACCGTGCTGCCCTCTTTATGACATGTAGTAGCGGGCAATTTGAAAAGTTCTGTTAGCTGTCATCCGCCATCTTTAATCAAGAGAGCACCGTGCTGCCATCTTTAGCTAGATACCTTTGAAAATGTGGTGGCGGCAAATTGAAAAATTCCACGTGCTCTTGTTTCATAAACAAACTCACGCGCTTTTTTGTCAGCTGTCATCCGCCATCTTACATCGCAAAGCTCAGTGCTACACTCTTTAGGTACATACCTTTGAAATATGGTGGCGGATAATTAAAAAAGAAAAATTCTACAGCAGCCATCTCTCGGCGCTAATTGCACAAGATGGTGGCTATACATGACTCTTTAAAGGTGCTTTTGCAAGATGGCCGCTATACATAGACTGCCTTGGGATGCTTACGCAAGATGGCGGTTACACATGGCTCCTTATGAGATGGCCTAGGGATGCTTGTGCAAGATGGCGGTTGCTCTTATGAGGCGTCTTAAGGATCCTTGGCTAGAGACGCCCTAAGGATGCTTGCGCAAGATGGCGCATGCAAGATGGCGGCTATACATAGCTCCTTATGAGGCAGCCAGTACTCAATACAACATGTGATCAGAACATTGATTGATGTGTTCAGAACACAAAATAAGTAGAATCGAACACTGTACTCGATACAACATGTGATTAAAACATTGTCTGGTGTGTTCAGAACACTACATAAGTAGAATCGAACGCTGTACAACATGTTAGGGGATACCTTTGTTCTAAGAAGATCAGATTGAAACATAACAAGGCTAGAATTGAACACTGCACTCGATGTCGTTACATGTGATCAGAACAATGATTGATGTGTTCAGATCACTAAACAAGTAGAAACGAACACTGTACAACATGTTAGGGGATACCTTTGTTTAGATTGAAACATAACAAGACTAGAATTGAACACAGCACTCGATACAACATGTAATCAGAACATTGATTGATGTGTTCAGATCACTAAACAAGTAGAACCGAACACTGTACAACATGTTAGGGGATACCTTTGTTCTAAGAAGATCAGATTGAAACATAACAAGACTAGAATTGAACACTGCACTCGATACAACATGTAATCAGAACATTGATTGATGTGTTCAGATCACTAAACAAGTAGAACCGAACACTGTACAATATGTTAGGGGATATCTTTGTTTAGATTGAAACTAACAAGACTAGAATCGAACACTGCACTCGATGTCGTTAACCTTAACACGTGATCCGATACAACATGTTAGGGGATACCTTTGTCCTAAGAACCGAACACTGTACAACATGTTAGGGGATACCTTTGTTCTAAGAAAATCAGATTAAAACATAACAAGACTAGAATTGAACACTGCACTCGATACAACATGTAATCAGAACATTGATTGATGTGTTCAGATCACTAAACAAGTAGAACCGAACACTGTACAACATGTTAGGGGATACCTTTGTTTAGATTGAAACTAACAAGACTAGAATCGAACACTGCACTCGATGTCGTTAACCTTAACATGTGATCCGATACAACATGTTAGGGGATACCTTTGTTCTAGGAACCGAACACTGTACAACATGTTAGGGGATACTTTTGTTCTAAGAAGATCAGATTAAAACATAACAAGACTAGAATTGAACACTGCACTCGATACAACATGTAATCAAAACATTGATTGATGTGTTCAGATCACTAAACAAGTAGAACCGAACACTGTACAACATGTTAGGGGATACCTTTGTTTAGATTGAAACTAACAAGACTAGAATCGAACACTGCACTCGATGTCGTTAACCTTAACATGTGATCCGATACAACATGTTAGGGGATACCTTTGTTCTAAGAAAATTATATTGAAACACTAGAATCGAACATTGTATGATGTGTTCAGTACAACTTCAATGATTTACCTAGTGTAAAACACACACCGTGCACATATCGCATAGCTATCTCGCCTAGTATGAAAATCAAAAAACACACTGTGCACATATCGCATAGCTAACACTTCAAATGATTTGCTTAGTACGAAAATAAAAAAATCTATACCGCGTAGCTAACTCGTTCATCGCACTGCTCAGACGCTTAGTAATTGCGAATACACTCATAGGAAAATCAAGAAAGCACACTGCGTAGCCAACTCGCTCGGCTCACTCGCTTAGTAATTGCAACACTGATACACGGATAAGAATGTTCCGAGATACTACATACTTACATGTTTTTTAAGGGGGGGGGGTGAAATATCATAAATTATATGTACACATGTTGTCTCCTCCAAGTTGTAAGATGAAATAGACGCAGTACTGCGAGTTTCCGCTCTAGCTGGCGAACGGAAGTAGCATGATATCTCAGCAAAAAAAATAATCGTGAGCTTGCAAGTCAGACACAATGATGGATACCGCGATTCAAATCCTGGCAACTTATGCCGTCGGGAATTGCATCCGGCTAGATCATGTAATGACGATCGCGCAGGTCCCTCGCCTAGCATTTGCTATTTTTCACGGCTTCTAGTTCGAACCCGCTATCTTCCGAAGTAGCGAGAATGATTGAAGAGTGTTGAGGGTGATTCATTTGTCGGATGGAGGCGTTAAGCTATGTGCAGGCTTCTTCGGTAGGAGTAGGCTATGTCGAGATATCTAGTTATCGATTTAAAATCCTAGTCAGGAAGGGTACGCGATTCAAATCCTGGCAACTTATGCCGTCAGGAAGGGCATCCGGCTAGATCATGTAATGACGATCGCGCAGGTCCCTCGCCTAGGATTTGCTATTTTTTACGGCTTCTAGTTCGAACCCGCTATCTTCCGAAGTAGCGATAATGATTGAAGAGTGTTGAGGGTGATTCATTTGTCGGATGGAGGCGTTAAGCTATGTGCAGGCTTCTTCGGTAGGAGTAGGCTCTGTCGGGACATCTAGTTATTGATTTAAAATCCTAGTCAGGAAGGGTACGCGATTCAAATCCTGGCAACTTATGCCGTCAGGAAGGGTATCCGGCTAGATCATGTAATGACGATCGCGCAGGTCCCTCGCCTAGCATTTGCTATTTTTCACGGCTTCTAGTTCGAACCCGCTATCTTCCGAAGTAGCGAAAATGATTGAAGAGTGTTGAGGATGATTCATTTGTCGGATGGAGGCGTTAAGCTATGTGCAGGCTTCTTCGGTAGGAGTAGGCTATGTCGGGACATCTAGTTATCGATTTAAAATCCTAGTCAGGAAGGGTACGCGATTCAAATCCTGGCAACTTATGCCGTCAGGAAGGGCATCCGGCTAGATCATGTGATGACGATCGCGCAGGTCCCTCGCCTAGCATTTGCTATTTTTCACGGCTTCTAGTTCGAACCCGCTATCTTCCGAAGTAGCGAGAATGATTGAAGAGTGTTGAGGGTGATTCATTTGTCGGATGGAGGCGTTAAGCTATGTGCAGGCTTCTTCGGTAGGAGTAGGCTATGTCGGGACATCTAGTTATCGATTTAAAATCCTAGTCAGGAAGGGCAACCGGTCGTAAAACTATGGTGTATGATCTAAGAGGCGGGGTGTGCGAAAAAGCCAGCAATAAGTAAGGGCTGTTGATAGGGGGGTGTTAAACCTTGTGCAGACTCCTTCGAAAATGATTTTTGAGTACAAGACGTTGATGGTGAGTCATTTGTCGGATGGAGGCAATAAGCCTTGTGCTGGCTTCTTCAGTAGGAGTAGGCTATGTCGGGATATCTAGTTATCGATTTAAAATCCTAGTCAGGAAGGGCAACCGGTCGTAAAACTATGGTGTATCATCTAAGAGGCGGGGTGTGCAAAAAAGCCAGCATTAAGTAAGGGTTGTTGATGGGGGGCGTTAAACTTTGTTCAGGCTCCTTCGAAAATGATTGTGAGTACAAGAGTGTTGATGGTGATTCATCTGTCGGATGGAGGTAATAAGCCTTGTGCAGGCTTCTTCGGTAGGAGTAGGCTAGAATCGAACTCGGACCTCCGGGGGTAGCAGCTAATCACACTAACTACTACACCACAGAGGAGGACTATTTCAGTTTTACTGAACAGAATATTTTACAACCTTAATTGGTACTGTGTTTTAACCTCTCCGTACAATCATAATATGTTAAGAGCTTACATGGCTGAATGCTACTCAGCTAAGAAGACGTTCGTGAGTTACAAGTCGCTTATCAGCACACCGTGTCTTCGTTCAAGGTTACTACTACAGCCGGAAGATACGTGTACAATTTGAGCTAACACATGCATTCCATAACTCGCTCAGAATGACTGCGTCGATACAACTTCAAAGACCGTAGAACAAACCCATAGCCTACAGTTTAGTATGCATGCCTCTCACCCGGTAGTCTCGGGTTCGATTCTCTTGGGAATAAAAATGTGTTTTACAGATTTTAAATCGCAAGAATTTGTTGAGTTGTCCTTCCTGACGCAAAACTAGCAGTATCTAACCTCTTACATCATACACTATAGTTTTCAAGCGGTTGCCCTTCCTGACGTCAAAGAACTCGGATTAAGAATCTGTTTTGTTTTAAGACTAGTTGTCCTTCCTGACGCAAAACTGGTAGTATCTAAGCTCTTACATCATACGCTATTGTTTTCGACCGGTTGCCCTTCCTGACGTCAAAGAACTCGGATTAAGAATCTGTCGAGAATCGGGGATTTACAGTTAGATGCTCTTCTTAGATTTTAAATCGCTGTATCATGAACTATTGTTTTACTGCCGGATGCCCTTCCTGACTAAGATTTTAAATCGCAAGAATTTGTTTTAAGACTCAAGTCTTGTTATGTTTCTTTCGTAATCTGCAAGTCTAAACATGTATATCGCTGCACACTCTTGCCTTCGCGATGCGTGTTCGATAATTGTTTTCAACCGGTTGCCCTTCCTGACGTCAAAGAACTCGGATTAAGAATCTGTTTTACAACTCGAGAATCGCGGGTTTTACAGCTAGATGCTCTTCTTAGATTTTAAATCGCTGTATCACGAACTATTGTTTTACTCCCGGATGCCCTTCCTGACTAAGATTTTAAGTCGCAAGAATTTGTTTTAAGACTCAAGTCTTGTTATGTTTCTTTCGTAATCTGCAAGTCTAAACATGCATATCGCTGCACACTCTTGCCTTCGCGATGCGTGTTCGATAATTGTTTTCAACCGGTTGCCCTTCCTGACGTCAAAGAACTCGGATTAAGAATCTGTCGAGAATCGGGGGTTTTACAGCTAGATGCTCTTCTTAGATTTTAAATCACTGTATCACGAACTATTGTTTTACTGCCGGATGCCCTTCCTGACTAAGATTTTAAATCGCAAGAATTTGTTGAGTTGCCCTTCCTGACGCAAAACTGGCAGTATCTAGCCTCTTACATCATACACTATTGTTTTCGACCGGTTGCCCTTCCTGACGTCAAAGAACTAGGATTAAGAATCTGTTTTACAACTCGAGAATCGGGGGTTTTACAGCTAGATGCTCTTCTTAGATTGTAAATCGCTGTATCACTACAGCCGGATGCCCTTCCTGACTAAGATTTTAAATCGCAAGAATTTGTTGAGTTGCCCTTCCTGACGCAAAACTAGCAGTATCTAGCCTCTTACATCATACACTATTGTTTTCGACCGGTTGCCCTTCCTGACGTCAAAGAACTGGGATTAAGAATCTGTTTCACAACGCGAGAATCGGGGATTTACAGCTAGATGCTCGCCGGATGCCCTTCCCGACGGCATAAGTTGCCAGGATTTGAATCGCGGTATCCATCATTGTGTCTGACTTGCAAGCTCACGATTATTTTTTTTTTGCTGAGATATCATGCTACTTCCGTTCGCCAGCTAGAGCGGAAACTCGCAGTACTGCGCCTATTTCATCTTACAACTTGGAGGAGACAACATGTGTACAAATAATTTATGATCTTTCAGCCCCCCCTTAAAAAAACATGTAAGTATGTAGTATCTCGGAACATTCTTATCCGTGTGTGTATCAGTGTTGCAATTACTAAGCGAGTGAGCCGAGCGAGTTGGCTACGCAGTGTGCTTTCTTGATTTTCGTATGAGTGTATTCGCAATTACTAAGCGTCTGAGCAGTGCGATGAACGAGTTAGCTACATTTTTATTTTCGTACTAAGCAAATCATTTGAAGTGTTAGGTATGCCATATGTGCACAATGTGTTTTTTGATTTTCATACTAGGCGAGATAGCTATGCGATATGTGCACAGTGTGTGTTTTACACTAGGTAAATCATTGAAGTTGTACTGAACACATCATACAATGTTCGATTCTAGTGTTTCAATATAATTTTCTTAGAACAAAGGTATCCCCTAACATGTTGTATCGGATCACATGTTAAGGTTAACGACATCGAGTGCAGTGTTCGATTCTAGTCTTGTTAGTTTCAATCTAAACAAAGGTATCCCCTAACATGTTGTACAGTGTTCGGTTCTACTTGTTTAGTGATCTGAACACATCAATCAATGTTTTGATTACATGTTGTATCGAGTGCAGTGTTCAATTCTAGTCTTGTTATGTTTTAATCTGATCTTCTTAGAACAAAGGTATCCCCTAACATGTTGTACAGTGTTCGGTTCTTAGAACAAAGGTATCCCCTAACATGTTGTATCGGATCACATGTTAAGGTTAACGACATCGAGTGCAGTGTTCGATTCTAGTCTTGTTAGTTTCAATCTAAACAAAGGTATCCCCTAACATGTTGTACAGTGTTCGGTTCTACTTGTTTAGTGATCTGGACACATCAATCAATGTTCTGATTACATGTTGTATCGAGTGCAGTGTTCAATTCTAGTCTTGTTATGTTTTAATCTGATCTTCTTAGAACAAAGGTATCCCCTAACATGTTGTACAGTGTTCGGTTCTTAGGGCAAAGGTATCCCCTAACATGTTGTATCGGATCACATGTTAAGGTTAACGACATCGAGTGCAGTGTTCGATTCTAGTCTTGTTAGTTTCAATCTAAACAAAGGTATCCCCTAACATGTTGTACAGTGTTCGGTTCTACTTGTTTAGTGATCTGAACACATCAATCAATGTTCTGATTACATGTTGTATCGAGTGCAGTGTTCAATTCTAGTCTTGTTATGTTTCAATCTGATCTTCTTAGAACAAAAGTATCCCCTAACATGTTGTACAGTGTTCGGTTCTACTTGTTTAGTGATCTGAACACATCAATCAATGTTCTGATTACATGTTGTATCGAGTGCTGTGTTCAATTCTAGTCTTGTTATGTTTCAATCTAAACAAAGGTATCCCCTAACATGTTGTACAGTGTTCGTTTCTACTTGCTTAGTGATCTGAACACATCCATCATTGTTCTGATCACATGTAACGACATCGAGTGCAGTGTTCAATTCTAGTCTTGTTATGTTTCAATCTGATCTTCATAGAACAAAGGTATCCCCTAACATGTTGTACAGCGTTCGATTCTACTTATGTAGTGTTCTGAACACACCAGACAATGTTTTAATCACATGTTGTATCGAGTACAGTGTTCGATTCTACTTATTTTGTGTTCTGAACACATCAATCAATGTTCTGATCACATGTTGTGTTGAGTACTGGCTGCCTCATAAGGAGCTATGTATAGCCGCCATCTTGCATGCGCCATCTTGCGCAAGCATCCTTAGGGCGTCTCTAGCCAAGGATCCTTAAGACGCCTCATAAGAGCAACTGCCATCCTGCACAAGCATCCCTAGGGCATCTCATAAGGAGCCATGTATAACCGCCATCTTGCGTAAGCATCCCAAGGGCGTCTATGTATAGCGGCCATCTTGCATAAGCACCTTTAAAGAGTCATGTATAGCCACCATCTTGTGCAATTAGCGCCGAGAGATGGCTGCTGTAGAATTTTTCTTTTTTAATTATCCGCCACCATATTTCAAAGGTATGTACCTAAAGAGTGTAGCACTGAGCTTTGCGATATAAGATGGCGGATGACAGCTGACAAAAAAGCGCGTGAGTTTGTTTACTAAACAAGAGCACGTGGAATTTTTCAATTTGCCGCCACCACATTTTCAAAGGTATCTAGCTAAAGATGGCAGCACGGTGCTCTCTTGATTAAAGATGGCGGATGACAGCTAACAGAACTTTTCAAATTGCCCGCTACTACATGTCATAAAGAGGGCAGCACGGTGCACTGTAGATTAAAGATGGCGGATGACAGCTGACGAAATTGTCCGCAGCACAGTGCTCTATTGATTAAAGATGGCGGATGACAGCTGACAAAAAAGCGCGTGAGTTTGTTTACTAAACAAGAGCACATAGAATTTTTCAAATTGCCGCCACCACATTTTCAAAGGTATCTAGCTAAAGATGGCAGCACGGTGCTCTCTTGATTAAAGATGGCGGATGACAGCTAACAGAACTTTTCAAATTGCCCGCTACTACATATCATAAAGAGGGCAGCACGGTGCTCTGTGGATTGAAGATGGCGGATGACAGCTGACGAAATTGCCCGCATGATAGCAGCACAGTGCTCTATTGATTAAAGATGGCAGATGTCAGCTGTCAAAAAAGCACGTGGCTTTGTTTCCAAACAAGAGCACATAGAATTTTTCAAATTGCCACCACCACATTTCAAAGGCATCTAGCTAAAAAGTGCAGCACTGAGGTTTGTGATGCAAGATGGCGGGTGACAGCTGTCAGAAAAAAAGCACGTGAGTTTGTTTCCAAACAAGAGCACGTGGAATTTCCCGCCACCACAAAGAGGGCAGCACTGTTCTCTCTGGATTAAAGATGGCGGATGACAGCTGTCAGAAAAGCATATAGGTTCGTAAAGCACGTGGAATTAACCGCCACCACATAGAGGGCAGCACGGTGATTAGAGATGGCGGTTGACGGCTGTCAAAAAAGCATGTTGATTTGTTTCCAAACAAGAGCACGTGGAATTTGCCGCCACCGTGCAGCACTGTTCTCTCTGATGGCGGATGACAGCTGTCAGAAAAGCATATAGGTTTGTAAAGCACGTGGAATTTACCGCCACCACATTCCAAAGGTAAGTAGCTAAAGAGGGCAGCACGGCGCTCAAAGATGGCTGCTGTCAAAAAGCATTTTTCAAATTATCCGCCACCACATTTCAAAGGTAAGTAGCTAAAGAGAGCAGCACTGTGATTAAAGATGGCTGATGACAGCTGCACGTGGATTTGTTTATCTCACGCTAGTGAGGTTAAGTTGGTAGCACTAAGGTTTAGGCCCACCAAGATGGCAGCACTGCCGATGACAGGTGACGCAAGAGGGCAGCACAGTGTTTAAAGATGGCGCATTACAGCTGTCAAAAAGGCACGTGGCTTTGTTTACCTCATGCTAGTTAGGTTAAGTTGGTACCACTAAGGTTTAGGGCCGTCAAGATGGCAGTACTGAGGTTAGCGATGCGTTGTTGTCGATGACAGCTGTCAAAAAGCACGTGGCTGTGTTTACAAATCTGTCAAAAAGCACGTGGCTGTCAAAAAGCACGTGGATTTGTTTATCTCGCGCTAGTTAGGTTTAGTTGGCACTACTGAGGTTTAGGCCTGTCAAGATGGCAGTACTGAGGTTAGCGATGCGTTGTTGTCTGTCAAAAAGCACGTGGCTGTCAAAAAACACGTGGCTTTGTTTACCTCATGCTAGTTAGGTTAAGTTGGCACTAGTGAGGTTTAGGCCCGTCAAGATGGCAGCAGGGAGGTTAGCGATGCGTTGTTGTCGATGACAGCTGTCAAAAAGCACGTGGCTTTGTTTACAAATTCAAATCTCCCCCCAAAATTCAAATCTCCCGCCAGAATTCAAATTTCCCGCGCCGCGGGAGGAGGAGGAGGCGGCAGAACCACCCAATTATACTACTACTATGGATTAGAAAATATATGGATATTGAAACGCCCATTCACGTTGATGCATTTCTTGTGAGGAACTCACTAACACCCGGCCGTGGAGCGCGCAGGTATTGTGGGATACAACATGCAAGCTCGCGCTGCTCCACAGTGCCAGCCAAGGCCAAGTGACGTCACACCGAAAGTTCTCTCCTGTTCCATGGCATTTCATCACAAACGGAACGTAATATCATAATTTCGAGGACGTCACCTTGTAGACCTGAACAATAACTGCTGCTAGCCAAAATTTCATGTAGATCGGCAAAAGGATGGCCGAAATATAAATTTTTCTTGATGCCCACATGTGCAACCACGCAGTCCGACCTTGGGCAATAAAAGGGATTCGCCAGCCTTGGGTAAAGCAGTGTGCAGTAGGCGGTGAGTGCGTGTGTCACTCAGTGTATGTGTGCGAGCAAGCACATCGCGATACGGTTCGTTACTCTGTCCGGTTGTGTACTTGGATTCGAAAGTGTTAGTGTTGAAAACCTTCTCCGTGGACTTGGACTTTGCGCGTGAACGAAAGCTTATTTTCGTTTATATCAGTCTGTAGCGCTGTGCATTTGTATTTCGTTCGTGGATTGTGAATTTAAAGTGACTGTACGTTTGAAACTGTGCTGTAGTTGTTTCCTCTACCGTGCTAAGCTATCTGGTAAAATTGTGCCCTAGCGACTGAGCAGTCCTTTTACGAGCAGTGTATCACGTTATTTAGGAAAGGACAGTGCCTACTTTTTTTCTTTTCCCTCACAGACTGTGTCTACCGCTCCGCGGGAAACAGTCTTAATATTTCCTAACATAAACTGTGCCAACCTTCATTTCATTCGAAGACTATGTCAAATCCCCTCATGAAACTGTCAAAAATTACGCCTCATTGATAGCCTTATCCCTGAGAAATTACGACATTACAGAACTTGGACTGTCGTAAACTATTTCTTTATATTTTCGTAGAAGCTCCAGTTTATTTCAACGAGAAGGTGCGTGCTGTACTCATTATATACAGTGCAAAGACTGTATCCAAAGGATTTAATTTTTTTTTTTTTTTTGAGACTGAGCGAAGTGTTTAATTATTGCATCTCGGAAGGTTCCAGATCGCTTGCATTGTTTATTATTCCAAGTACGATAGTGCCTACTGTGACTTTGATTTCATCTTCGTTTCAAAAGTGCGTCCGACACCATTACTGGGGAAACTATTCGAAAGTGCTTCGCCTTAATTCACGGTGCGGTAGAAAAATGTCGCACCAGATCCCCTTTGCATTCTGTGCAGAAGTTCTTCACTTCTCCGCTCCTTAACAACTCTTTCACGCTGCACGATCTGCGTCAGGTTCGACTCGTCGTCAACGTCCAGTGCTGAGACAACACCAACGACCCGGGACGACGCCACCACCGACGACGAAGGACGACGCCGACGCCGCCGAATAACGTCACCGCCGCACCTTCAAGGACAATCACACAGTACATCTGTAAAAGGTGATACAATTCCTATGTTTATCTCTTGAATAAACAGCAAGTTCCACGTTAATCATAAATTTATTACACTACTCTTCTCTCCTACTCTCTAAGCATGGGCCGTACACGCCTTGACGTCATACATGCTCTCCGAAAAACTGAAGTACGGGCGTTCCTGTTTCAGTATATCGTGGAAAGAGTATAGTATAGAGAAGGTGAAAGTATTCTATTTAAATAAAGTACTTTGCCTATCAAAGTACACTTTATCACGCCTCGTATACCAACTGTCGAGGGAAGAGTTGCGTTTGAAACTACTGGTCCCGACCACCCCAGCTTACAAGGAACTCCTACAAGAGCTTCAACAAAAAAGGGACAGCATATGGTGGGACTTTTACCAGTGTGAAGCGATGATCAACCGCAACTGGACTCAGGGAGGCTATGAGTTGAGACACGTCGTGAGCAGACTCTCAGTCCATGCCTGTGTATTAAAGCGAGTTTCTATGAGCCTAGTCCGGACTGCAGGTGCAAAAGGTGCGGCGAAGTTTGTGAACGCTATCACGTACTTAAGTGTAAACTGAGAATAGAATCCTCAAAAAATTCTGTACAGACGATTGCACATAAGAATTTTGTCCATGCACATTTGTGCACAATAAAACATTTATTATTATTTTGGACCGAATTGTATTTTCTTACTATTGATGTAAAAGAGATCCGTCTCCTTGGCTGTTGTTGAAAAGAGCCTAAGCGCTCACGGAGCATTTATAATTAGGTAGCTTCAAGCTCGAATTGGTTAATTGATCATTATTCATTTTTTCCAAAATTGTTACCCAATCTTACGAACCTTTGTACCTGAATTTGTAAAGTTGAGATTTTGAAAATGAAGCGAATGAACATGTAATCACCTTTTTTAAGGTTTTATTAAACTTAAGACGACCAACTGGTGCATAAACAAATTCAGTGGTAAAAGTAACATCTGACTAGAAAGTGTCAGGGAAAATATACAAATAGGCATCTTTAACACTGGTTTAAGACATGTCAAAGAGATCACACAAATAAATTATATCATTCACCCCCACTTAGATAATAGTCCGTAAGGTGGATTCTTGTGCTCCGTCTCGGTAGCTGGTCAGGAGTGGGAGAGGCGGTTGGAACTCTTTCTTCTGACCTTCATGGTTCAGGACATTCCGTCTCGCATGGAGATGAGACAGGGATGTGGCAATGTTCTGGGCTTCCATGGGAATGTTGTCCATCTATTACTCCTCCGGCATCTTCTTCCCCCCTTTCTTCAGATGTGCCTATTGGAGAAGGCAATGATGCCAGGTCTCTAGTCGGAACAGTAGTTTCCCTTCCATCTTGGAGTTGTATATAAGCATACTCGGAATTAGCTTCAAGAAGAGTAACTTCCTTTCACGAGTGGCCCGTACTTAGATTGCCTGACACGCTTTCTTAGGAGTATTGCACCTGGAGTCGGAAGCCATGAGGGAATTGAGTGTCCATAACTGGATTTTCTCTGGTGCTTAAACATCCGCTCGTGGAGTGTTTCATTGGTAGCAGTACACAGCAGTGATCTGACGGCATGGAGGGCATCATGTTCAACTTCTTCCCACTGTTGGATATCCATTCCCCTTGATTTCAAAGCTAGTTCTATAGTTTTCCACACAACTCCAACATATTTTTCTGCTTGGCCATTACCTCTTGGATTGTATGGAGTCGCCACACCAACAGCCGTGAATAATGTCTTCAATTCCTGGGACATGAATGCTGAGCCTCGATCGGAATGAACATATGAAGGCAATCCAAATATGGAGAAAAGTTGCTTAAGTTTAGAAATAACAGTGGACAATGTGACATCTGGACAAAGAAAGGCGAAGGGAAATCTGGAATATTCATCAACTAATATGAGGAGATAACGGTTTCTAGATTTGGATGGTAGAGGTCCCTTAAAGTCCATGTTGATGCGCTCAAAGGGACGGCTAGCTTTGACGAGATTACCTTCATGCCTGATGAATCTAGGTTTCAATTCAGCACAAATTGTACAAGCTGATATGACCTTCTTTACATCTCCTAGTGAATAAGGCAAGTTCTTCGACTTAATAAAGTGATTAAGCCGTGTTATACCAGGGTGACATAAAGCTTCATGGAGGATTTTCAGTTTAGGTCCGCAACACTGAATAGCCAAACAAACTCTGGAGAAGGCATCTGCAGATTCGTTATGTTGTCCTGGTCTGTAAACTATTTCATAATCAAAACACGAGAGTTCAAGTCTTCTCATTCTTCACCTTTACCAAGATGTCTAGTATCAAACATAAAGGCTACTGACTTCTGGTCAGTGATGAGTCGAAAATGTCTTCCTAGCAGGTATGTCTCCATTTTTAACGGATTCAATGATAACCTGCGCTTCTTTCTCAACGGATGAATGTCGTTGTTCAGATCGGTTTAGTGTGCGAGAGAAGAAAGCAATGGGGCGTCCATTTTGTGTTAGTGTTGCTGCAATGGCATGTTCTGAAGCATCAGTCTCTACAGTGAACATAGCTTTATCATCTATAGCTGATACCAGTGCATTTATAACATCATCTTTCAGCGCTTTAAATGCTTCAATAGCTTTGTCATTTAATGGAAAACTACCACTTGAAAGGTTATGTATTTTCTGGGAGAATCTTGGGATGAAGTTGGCAAAATGAGCGAACATGCCCATCGCTCTTCGAAGAGAAGCAGTGGGAGCAATCGGTCGGGATCTGGGCGAGATGATATAAACCAGTAGCTTTATTGCTTTCACCGAATAAACGCTCTTCTTCTCGTTGATCGTGAATTCATACTTTTCCACGAACTTCTTCAAATTGAAGTCGTGTTCTTCCTTGTTCTTGCCACCCACAATGATATCGTCTAGGTAAGCAGTAACCCCATTGAGTCTTTCATTTTTGACGATCGTATCTATTGTTCTTTGGAAACAAGGTACTCCATTTGTGGGGCCGAATGGAACGCGTTTATACTGCCAAAGTTTGCCGCATGCTCCGAATGCTGTGTAAGGGCGATCCTCCTCACAATGGGGATCTGGTGATAGGCGATTTTCAAATGAACTGAACTGAACACTTCATAATTTGCTACCTTGTTGACTATATCCTCGATACGTGGGAGTGGGCAAGCATCTAGCTGGGTATACTGATTTATTGTTCGTGAATAGTCAACTACCATACGGCGCTTGTGGTTTTCTGATTTGGTAACAAGAACCTGAGCACACCATGGTGAAAAGCTTTCTTCTATAACATCCTCATTCAAAAGTCGCTGAACTTTTTGTTCAATGAATTTGGTATCAGTTGCTGTGTGGCGTCGGGACTTTATGGCGATTGGCTTGCAACCTGGAGGTATATTTTTGGATAGTCGAACAGGTTCGACCTTCGCGACTGTTAATCCGCAGATACTCAGAGGTTCTCTGTGACCCCCAAATTTAATCTCTACAGATGAATGACGGCCAAGGATATCATGTCCTAAAATGACGTCAGAGCAAAGGTCTGTCAAAATTTTAAGTTCAACATCTTTGTAAATGTGGTCTTCAATTTTTATATCTACAGAACAGGCTCCTTTCACTAAAGAGCTAAGCGACGTTGAAGCCATAGTGACAGTGAGGCCACCAGAAGAAATAGGTATTTTGAGCTTTTGGACCAGCTTCTCGGAAATAAAACTTGTTGAACTGCCCGTATCAACAAGAGCGTTGGTCTCCATTCCATTCAAACGGATGGGTGTTATAGCTTTAGATAAAGAACCCATTGGAGAAATAGAAGCTAAAAGTATGGTATGACAATGGCAAGATTTTTTGGAGCTTGAAGATTTTGAGCTCATACACACCTTTGCGTAGTGGCCGATTTTCGAGCAGGCACGGCAGATGGCCTCCCTTGCTGGACAAGAGTTCCTGTTGTGATAATTAAGTCCAAAGAAGTAGCATTTTTTTGTTGCAGCGACAACCTCACCTGATATTTTAAAACCCGCCGAGCTACATTCAAGTCTTTCGCCGATTGAGTGAGATGAACTAGAGGAGCGATGCTGCTGGACAGTATTGACTAAAGCGGGTCCTTGGTATTGAATAGATTGTTCCAGTGCCGACTCTACAGCCTCCTCGAGAGTAAGGTTAGGATTCTCCAATAACCTCTGACGAATGCTTGAGTCGAGAAATAAAAGCATCGCGAATACAATCGTCTCTGTTCACTTCTGCCGTCACAGCTTTAAAATTACAATCCTTGCTCAGAAGCTTTAAAGATTGTAAATATATCGACACAGTTTCGCCAGGTAGCTGCTTCCTAGTTGCCAATTTGTGTCAGGCAAACATCTCGTTCACGGGCTTCGAAAAAATACTAATGGCGTCATTATAAGTTTTGGCTTCATCGATATATTCGTAAACGGTAGGTGAAACATGGTTGATCAATATGCGTCACTTACTTGATACGCCAAAATGAAGTTCTTGAACGTGCTGTACCAAAGTTTCCATTCTTGTTGAGCGTTACTCGATTCTGGGTCAATGCTTAAACGTTCCGGACGAAGCAATTTTTCCAATATCTTGTTTTCTTAAGTTTAATAAATTGAAGTGAATGAACATGTAATCACCTTTTCTAAGGTTTTATTAAACTTAAAAAGACCAACTGGTGCATACACAAATTCAATGGCAACAGTAACATCTGAATAGAAAGTGTCAGGGAAAATATACAAATAAGGCAACTCAAAACTGGATTAAGACATGTCAAAGAGATCACACAAATAAATTATATCAGGAAAGAAACCAAAAAATTGCAGAGAAAGAATGTTAAAGTTTTAAATTATTCTTCTGTCTTATATCGATTCATTCGTGCCCGCACCTTCTTTCACCTCCATCCACCACGGAATCTCCGTAAGACTAAATAATAATAATAATAATAATAATAATAATAATAATAATAATAATAATAATAATAATAATAATAATAATAATAACAATAATAATAATAATAATAATAATAATAATAATAATAATAATAACTGTACAATTTCATTTCTACTATAAGAAGAATTGGATTGTAAAGTTCAGTTAGCCGATCTCTCCTTGTATATGGATACATCATGACTTTTGAACCTGCTGTCGTTTTCTTTTTTCCACTGAGGCACCCGATGTCGAATTTCTTTATTCCCGTCTGTTCATTATCGTAGTGGTTCCTTGTCTCCTGTAAGTCCTCCTAGAGCTCTTTTAATTGGTGTCCGTATTCGCTTAGTGCCCTTTCCCCTTAACTTCATGTTGAAAAGCATACCAATTGGTAGATACGTTCAAAACATTCGAAAACTAAGTTACGATTTAGAAATGGGTAATGTCAAAATAACATTATTCTTGTGGGTTCCAGGTCACATAGAAAATACGGAAATTTGTGAATGAATTTGGCTTAGCGCATCATTTAGAAGTACCTGTACCTTATTTAGATTTATGGGGAGAAGCAGTGGAACAGTGGATTGGAAACTGGAAACGTGAGTCTCAGTGTAAAAGCAAACGTCTATTTGATATTTTTCAGACTATCCCCAAACATTAATGGTTCTCTGCAGGTTCCTACACGACACAACATATAACGACAATTGTAAGAATAAGCCCCAATTATGCCTGTACCCCGGAACATTTATTTAGAATAAAGGTGATCGATACGAATATTTGCGAATGTGTTAAAAAAGTCGGTACCCCCAATCATATTTTGTTCCAATATGAGAAATTCAAGCATCTACGGAACAGTTTTCTTCAGAAAATAATGAAAGTGAGTTTTCAATTTCCTTTTCAATTGCACTTCAAGTGTACTGTAGTACACGAGCAATATCTGTTAGGAATTAGCATGCTAAATCTATTATTGTAAAATATTTGTGTAGTAGAGGTATTGGTAGAAACTGTTTTACTAGAATTCTGCTGTTATCATTACTATAGGCTTAACTGCAGTTCATAATTGTGTAATTCGTGTGTATTCTTTTCGGTATTCAGTAATTAACGGCAGTTTTTATCCTGTTGTGGTGTTGTAGGATAAGAATAGTGTACGACTAAGTACTATTGTTGTGCAGTAGTACACCGGTACTAATTACCATATTGTCGTGTGATCTTTGTGTACAATCCTAGACAATATTTACTTCCTTTCAGTTTTTGCACATAATTATCTTATATTTACTTTTCATTTCATTTTCCCGTACAGAATGGCTAAGGAGTGTAAGTGTGGGAACTGTGAGCGTGGCCAGGCAGGTATTAATTTATGAAAATGAGACAAAGTCTCCCATTGGCACTGCCAGTGGCTCCACGGGGTCTTTGATCGACCTCGCTGTTATTGGGCATCTCCAATCCCCGCAGCTTCTCCTACAGTTTTTGCTCGGCCGGGTGGATGTTGATCATTACTTAGAGCCCCCGCCGACCTGAATAAAGCAACTAGCAGCTGGCCTCCGCTCGCATCTCGCCTTTTGTATCTCTCAACACGCTCACGTCTTCCCATCCATCTCCGGCCATGTCCTCATTCACCCTTACACCGCGTGAACGCTCCAATCGCCTTCAACGTCCGCCACTTCAGGACGCACTTGCCACTCCAACATTTACGACAGCCGACGCACCTCCACCATCGTTACCAACACCAAATTCGTCTCATCAGGGTGTGTATGGCTGTGTCATCTGAGGCGTCGACCCTACCATTTCTGTCTCAGCCATACTTCGATAACTCCACGCAGCACGTATCCCGGCATCAAGAATCCTACTGGACCAACATTTCTGATAAGACTTCATCTACCTACGCAAGCCGACATCCGCCATCAACGGCGTTTATATCTTCAGACATCGGCATAAAGTTGCCCTTCTCGATCATCTCCCAGACACACACGACGCCGCATCTTGCCAGCCCCCGCTCCAAATCAACCTAGCTCTTCTGTTTGCCCACCTCCTCCCTCAATTTCGTTCCTTCTTCCCACCACTTCTCAGATCGCCGCCACGCGCCTTCCTAATCACCTCTACCCTGGCACTCTTGTATAACCTTACCCATCGCCTGCGCATCATCCCTTCATCACATCTCCCTCGCAAATACCCTATCATTCCCATCACAGTAGCCAAGAGGTCCCATCATTTCCCCTCAATCTAATCTTCACATCGTCTACCCATCTTCAATATCTAAAACACCGCACTGTTCTCGTCACTTCTCCCGGCCCGAGAAATAGCATAACTTCACCGAGTAGATAATATGGAGAGTTCGGCCGCCTCCACCTCCACAGGCTCCCAGGGGCCTCCTCCTCTACCTCCTCCAAAGGGGCCCTCCCAGGGGCCCGCTCCACCTCCACCTCCCGAGGGGCCTTCCCAGGGGCCCGCTCCACCTCAGCCAGGGGCCTCTTCTACAGTGCTGCCAACTTAACCATACTAGCGCAAAATTTGAATTGGTAAACAAAGCCACGTGCTTTTTTGACAGCCACGTACTTTTTGACAGAAAACAACACATCGCTAATCTCACTGCTGCCATCCTCACGGGCCTAAACCTTAGTGCTACCAACTTAACCTTACTAGCGCGAGATTTGAATCGGTAAACAAATCCACGTGCTTTTTGACAGCCACGTGCTTTTGACAGACAACAACGCATCGCTAACCTCAGGGCTACCATCTTAACGGGCCTAAACCTGAGTGCTGCTAACTAGCGCGAGATTTGAATCGGTAAACAAAGCCACGTGCTAGCTCCCATCAACCATCTTGCATCACAAACCTTAGTGCTGCCCTCTTTAGCTAAAATGTGGTGGTGGATAATTTGAAAAATGCTTTTCGAAAGGAGCCATCTTTAATCAAGAGAGCACCGTGCTGCCGTCTTTAGCTAGATACCTGTGGTGGCAGGCAATCCTACATGACAGCAGCAGCCATCTTTAATCAAGAGAGCACCGTGCTGCCCCCTTTAGCTAAAATGTGGTGGCGGACAATTTTAAAAATGCTACAGCAGCCATCCTTAATCGGCAGAGCACCGTGCTGCTTTCATGTTACATGTTTATGCGATAACTTGTTCGACTGCTAGGGACTTAAATGTAATCAATGTATTTCTTATAGCACCAATCTTCCTGATTAATTTTACTCTCGGTGTTTGCAATAATAGAACAGGGTTTGAATCTATGTTTTTCTATTGTAACTAAATCAGATTATCGCTTACTGAGCGAGTTGGCTACGCGGTATAGTTTTTCACACAAGACGAATATCATAAGTTGTGCTTTTGCCATAACGTCTACCAAGCAAGTTGGCTACGCAGTATGTGCACAGTGTGTTTTTGATTTTTTTACACTAGGCAAATAATTGAAGTTGTATCGTTTACTGAGCGAGTTAGCTACGCGATGTGTGCACAGTGTGTTTTCGATTTTTACACTAGGCAAATCATTGAAGTTGTACTTTTGCAACATCGTTTACTGAGCGAGTTAGCTACGTGATATGTGCACAGTGTGTTTTTGATTTTTACAGTAGGCAAATCATTAAAATTGTACTTTTGCTCTGAACGCATCAAACAATGTTATGATTACATGTTGAAGTTAACAACATCGATTACAGTGTTCGATTCTAGTCTTGTTATCTTTTAATCTGATCTTCTTAGAACAATGGTATCCTCTAACATGTTCTGAACACATGTTGTATCGAGTACAGTGTTCGATTCTAGTCTTAATCACTTATGTAGTGTTCTGAACACATCAATCAATGTTCTGATCACATCTTGAGGTTAACGACATCGATTCTAGTCTTGTTATGTTTAGCAAGTCTAAACTTGCACACCCTTGCCTTCGCGATGCAGGTTAGAGATATAAAGCTATGCCTTGACATAGGAGGCGGAGGAGGAGGAGGAGCTAGAGGAGGAGGAGGACGAAAGTGATAACGCCTTAACAGCCTATGTATAGCCGCCATTGTTTAAAGATGACAGCTTTTAAAAGATTCTTTTCAAATTGCCGCCACCACATTTCGAAGGTAGTAGGTAAAGATAGCAGCACGGTGCACTGTTAATTAAATATAGCCGCAAGAACATAGAATTTCAAATTGCCCTCCACCGCATGCATAACAGCAGCCGCCATCTTGCGCAGTAGCCTCTAAGCTAGCATTCTTCATAAAAGCAGCCACCATCTTGTGCGAGCACCCCTAGGCTTTCTCATAAGGAGCTATGTATAGTCACCATCTTGTCGCTGCTATCTTGTGCAAGCACCCCTAGGGCGTCGCATAAGAGCAGCAGCCATCCTGTACAAGCGCTCTTAAGCCGTCTTTTACGGAGCTATGTATAGCCGCCATCTTGTGTCCGTCATCTTGCGCAAGCATCCCTAGGGCGTTTCAAGCCATCTTGTGCAAGCACCCTTAAGCTGTCTCATAAGAGCAGCCGCCATCTTGTAGAAGTAGATAGCCGTTAATGCCAAAGGGCCTAAGTAGGAACCGAACCGTTGATCTCATCATTAAACTACTTTTCTCTTAAGCTATCATGCTCCTGATAGTGCGAAGCTACGTATTAGGCAGAAAAATTTTGTCCGTTTTGCTCTATGATATACCGTTTTCGAGATATTTAACATTTTGCATTTAAGCCCCAAATTTAATGAATCAAACTAGCACGGTACGTTATACTCTCTACCATAGCTAGACTTGATCATGTTGCAAAAACTTGCTTCAATACAAACTAAAACAGAGCAGATGCCAAAGGGCTTAAGTAGGAACCGAACCGTTAATCTCATCATTAGACTATGTTTTTCTTATGCTATCATGTTCCTGATACTGTGAACCCATGTATTAGGCGGGAAAATTTTGTCCTTTTTGCTCTACGATGCACCGTTTTCGAGATAATTAACATTTTGCATTTAAGCCCCAAATTTAATGAATCGAACTGGCATGGCACGTTATGCTCTCTACCATAGCTAGACCTAATCATGTTACAATACTTGCTTCAATACAAGCTGAAACAGAGCAGATGCCAAAGGGCTTAAGTAGGAACCGAACCGTTGATCTCATCATTAGACTATGTTTTACTTATGCTATCATGTTCCTCATACTGCGAACCTACGTACTAGGCGGAAAAATTTTGTCCGTTTTGCTCTACGATGCACCGTTTTCGTGATACGTCATTTTGCATTTAAGCCCCAATCGAACTAGCACGGCACGTTAGCCTCTAGGCTAGCTTTCTTCATAAGAGCAGCAGACATCTTGCGCAAGCACCCTGAAGGCGTCTCATAAGGAGTCGTGTATAGCCGTCATCTTATGTCCGCCATCTTGCGCAAGCATCCTTAGGGCGTCTCAATCCATCTTGTGCAAGCACCCTAAAGCCGTCTCATAAGAACAGCCGCTATCTCGCGCAAGCATCCCTAGGGTGTCTCATAAGGTGTCATGTATAGCCACCATCTTGTGCAATTAGCGTCGAGAGATGGCTGCTGTAGAATATTTTTTTAAATTATCCGCCACCACTTTTCAACTAAAGAGTGCAGCACAGAGGTTTGTGATGCAAGATGGCGGATGACAGCTAGCACGTGGGTTTGCAAGAGCACGTGGAATTTGCCGCCACCATATTTTAGCTGAAGAGGGCAGCAGGGTGCTCTCTTAATTAAGGATGGCTGCTGTCACGTGGAATTGCCTGTCGCCACATTTCAACTAAAGAGTGCAGCACGGTGCTCTGCCGATTAAATATGGCTGCTGTAGCATTTTTCAAATTGTCCGCCACCACATTTTAGCTAAAGAGGGCAGCACGGTGCTCTCTTGATTAAAGATGGCTCCTGTCGAAAAGCATTTTTCAAATTATCCACCACCACATTTTAGCTAAAGAGGGCAGCACTAAGGTTCGTGATGCAACATGGTTGATGGGAGCCAGCACGTGGCTTTGTTTACCGATTCAAATCTCGCGCTAGTTAGCAGCACCTAGGTTTAGGCCCGTTAAGATGGTAGCACTGAAGTTAGCGATGCGTTGTTGTCTGTCAAAAAGCACGTGGATTAGTTTACCGATTCAAATCTTGCGCTAGTAAGGTTAAGTTGGTAGCACTAAGGTTTAGGCCCGTCAGGATGGCAGCAGTGAGGTTAGCGATGCGTTGCAGTCTGTCAAAAAAATGCACTTGGGTTTGTTTACCAATTCAAATTTCGCGCTAGTAAGTTTAAGTTGGCAGCACTGTAGAAGAGGCCCCTGGCTGAGGTGGAGCGGGCCCCTGGGAAGGTCCCTCGGGAGGTGGAGGTGGAGCGGGCCCCTGGGAAGGCCCCTCGGGAGGAGGTGGAGGAGGAGGCCCCTGGGAGCCGGTGGAGGTGGAGGCGGCGGAACTCTCCATATTACCTACTTCTCCGCCGCCGCCACCTCCAAAGCCCAAATCTCTCTAAAACGGACATTTAATCTCCGTCGCAGCCATCTCCAAATATATTTGCTCGGCCGGGTGGCTGCTATCCTTACTTCGCTACCTCACCGACCTCAATTAAGCAAACAGGCTGACAATGAGTTGGCAGTCAGCCTCCGGAACAACATGCGTACCTGCATCATTAGCGTTGTTGAACCCCCCATCTCCGAAGACGATATTTACAGCCAGCTCCGCTCAGACGGCGTCCCAGTCCTCAAAGCCTACCGGATGTTGGACGGCTCCAATTCATCACCATCATCACAGATTATTTTATATCGACCTACTTTGGACGACTTGCAGCACCTCCTCAGAACATCATAGCTCAGCTCACCGCAGACAGCACCATCCTGCCCATCGTCAACGCACCTCAACCCAGGACATCAAAACAGTCGTCAACGCCCTCCTTTTCCACTTACCCCTCAACTACCACTACCACCACCACGACCCTTATGACGTCAGCCTACATTCCCACCACTACCGTTACGACATGCTATCTTTCGCCCATAATGATATCATCCAACTCCCGCACAACCTCGCCCCAGCAACTTATTGACATCGTCTTGGACTCCACCGCAGCAGCACCGCCATCGCCACCACCACAGCAACCGCCGGCCCTTCATCACCGCCAGCGCAGTCACCGCGGCATAGAACCTACCATCTCCGAACGGGACATTCTCTGTGAACTTCATACAGCAGGGGACCCCGCCTGTCGTGTGTTCACGATTAAAAACAGTTCCGGCCCTACATATATGGTTCGCCTACGTCTTCCAACTGAAGGCTACGTCCACCCCTTATTGGCACCGGCGCCCATATCTACCAACATCGCTACAGAGTGGAGCCTTCTCGTCCCCCACAACAAACTGCTCGCTATCCCTCCAACAATACCTACCGTCGCACCCGGCCAACCCCTCCTCCTGTTCCACCCCATCAATCCACCTGTCCACCCCTCCCCCAACTCGTTTCTTCCCCAACCCCTTCGACACTAGATCTCCTTCGACTTCTCACGTCTTCTCTTTGTAATATCAGCGCTAACCTCCACTTCCTAAATTTACATCTCTACCCTGGAACTCTCCTCTAACCTCCACACCTCGCACACAACCTCCCCATAATCCCAACAGGCTCCTTCAGTTCATCTTGCATTAACCACCATCCTCATTCCCACAAACCACATATTTTTCCCCACAGCTCCGGCCCGGGGGCGGCGTTACTTTCGGGCGGTGAATGGGACATAAAAAAGGCTCCACGGTGTGCACTACACTGGGGCGAAGCGCTGGCAACCAGGAATGAGTTAGCTGGAATATGTATAATGTCCTATAATGGGCCAAGTGTATTGGTATTATAAATTTAGTCATTCGGGACAAATATTTCAGGTTCCCTATGGGAATCAACATCTATATCATCTCATGACCAGGCAGACATCAATTTTTGAAAGGGCACTGCCAGTGTCTCCAAGTATCCTACGCACTGGCCTCCACAGTATGCACTAGCAATGGGTCTTAGTAGGTGTGTTATTTACCAACTAATTAGCCCAATTTAGCACACTGGCGACCAGGAATGAGTTATCTGGAAAATGTATGATTTCCAATAATGGACCAACTATATTGGTTTTATAAATTTACTCATTCGGGACATATATTTCAGGTTTCCTATGGGAATCAACATTGTATTACATAAGATCTGCATTTACCAAATTTCAACTGGGAAGGTAATGCGAACGACAGGAAGCATGAGAAACGAATGGCAAATAAGTTAATATGGGAAGGACAGCTGATTCAGAAAGTGATGGAACCAACTAGAGGGAAGAATATCCTCGACGTGGTGCTGGTAAAACCAAATGAGCTCTATAAAGAAACAGAAATAATAGATGGTATAAGTGATCGTGAAGCTGTTTTTGTCATAGTTAAAAATAAATATGATAAAATTGAAGGTTTTAAAAGTAGGACTATCAGGCAGTACCGTATGGCTGATAAAGCAGGCATGAGGGAGATTTTAAAATGTAACAATGATCGGTAGAAAACGGTGAATAAAAATGTAAATAGACTCTGGGATTTCGTAAAGCAACTAATGAGGAATGTGAAAACTGGTCTGAATCTTTAAAAGTGGTAAAGAATGGAAAATACCCACCTTATTATAATAGAGAAGTAAAGAGACTAAGAAGGAGGTGCAGATTGGAAAGAAATAGATTTAGAAATGGCTGTGGAAGTCAGGAGAAATTGAAGGAACTTACTATCAAACTGAATCTAGCAAGGAAGTAGCTAAGGATAACATGATGGCAAGCATAATTGGCAGTCGCACATATTATAGTGAAAAATGGAAGGGTATTTATAGGTATTTTAGAGCAGAAACAGGATCCAGGAAAGACATTCCATGAATCATTAAAGTACAAGCGGAGTGTGTATTGTGAGGATCTTCAAAGGAAGAATTATACAGTCAGAAGCATGTAAAGATTGTTGGTTACAAAGATAATGTCCAGATAGAGGAGGAGACTAATACTGAAGAAGTATTAAAATTTGCATATGATAACAATGACATTTACAGCAAGATACAAAAGTTGAAAAAAAAAAGTAGCTATAATATTGATAAGGTTTCGGGAGATAAACTAAACCTAATGGATTGGGATATAGTACAATATCTGAAGTATTTATTTGATTATTGTTTGCATGAAGAAACTATACCGAATGAATGAAGAGTTGCTATAGTAGCCCCTGTGTGTAAATAAAGGGGTGGTAGAAACCTAAAAATTACAGGCCAGTGAGTTTGACATGAGCTGCATGTAAGCTATGGGAAGGCATTCTTTCTGATTATATTAGGCATGTTTGCTAAATTAATGACTTGTCTGACATAAGGCAGTTCAGGTTTAGGAAAGGTTACTCGACTGAAGCTCAACTTGTAGGATTCCAGCAAGTTATAGCAGATATCTTGGATTCAGGAGGTCAAATGGATTGTGTCATGATTGACCTGTCTAAAGCATTTAAATAGGGTGGATCATGCGAGACTATTGTCAAAAATGAGTGCAATTGGACTAGACGAAAGAGTGACTGAATGGGTTGCTATATTTCTAGTTAATAGATCACAGAAAATTAGAGTAGACTAAGCTTTATCTGACCCTGTAATAATTAAGAGGGGTATTCCACAAGGCAGTATTATCGGACCTTTATGTTTTCTTATATATAAATGATATGAGTAACGAAGTAGAATCAGAGAGATAAGGCTTCCTGCAGATGATGTTATTCTATATGGAGTAAAGAAATACGTTACATAATTGTGAGCAACTGCAAAATGACATCGAAAATATTGTGAGATGGACAGCAGGCGATGGTATGATGATAAACGTGGTTAAAAATCATGTTGTGAGTTTCACAAATAGGAAAAGTCCTCTTAGCTTTAATTACTGTGTCGATGTGGTGATAGTTCCTTCTCAAGCTCAACGCCCTCCACCAAGACTTCACGCATGCAACACGCGAAGTAAGAGCTTGATGGTTGCCAGTAGCTCTAATGAACTCAACATAAGTTAACATCTCAGCGGTTGAAAGGGTAAGTGTCAACACTTTTCATTCAACTTCCGCTATTAGCCCCCTCATTCCAAATATGGATCTTCAATAAATTTAAAAAAGAATGTAATTACAGACTTTCATCACATACTAGGCTATCAAGCGATTGACAACAACTGTTACAACTACAACGTTCCCTTTCGACTAGCACGCTTACTCCAACACGTCCAACAACAAAGAGCTACAGCAAATCCAAACTCTTCCCGCAAACACCATATCAAAGAAGATGGCTCAATGACATCTAAAACAAACTTTAATATGGCCTACGGCATCCAGCGTTCAAACTAATACTATCTCAAAAAGAACCACGCCATATGAAAATTCTTCAAATTTTATAAGCACATAAACACAAAATGATACATGTGGTTGTTGTTTGAGTCATCAGTCCATAGACTGGTTCGATGCAGCCCTCCATGCCACCCTATCCTGTGCTAACCTTTTCATTTCTATCTAACTACTGCATCCTACATCTGCTCTAATCTGCTTGTCATATTCATACCTTGGTCTACCCCTACTGTTCTTACCACCTACACATCCTTCCTGGATGTCTTAAGATGTGTCCTATCTTTCTATCTCTTCGTCTAGTGAAATTTAGCCAAATCGATCTCCTCTCGCCAATTCGATTCAGTATCTCTTCATTTGTGATTCGATTTATCCATCTCACCTTCAGTATTCTTCTGTAACACCACATTTCAAAAGCTTCTATTCTCTTTCTTTCTGAGCTAGTTATCGTCCATGTTTCACTTCCATACAATGCCACGCTCCACACGAAAGTCCTCAAAAACATCTTTCTAATTCCTATATCAATGTTTGAGGTGAGCAAATTTCTTTTCTTAATAGAGCTCTTCCTTGCTTGTGCTAGTCTGCATTTTATGTCCTCCTTACTTCTGCCATCGTTAGTTATGTTACTACCCAAGTAACAATATTCATCTACTTTCCTTAAGACTTCATTTCTTAATTTAATATTTCCTGCATCACCTGCCTTTGGTCGACTGCACTCCATTACTTTTGTTTTGGACTTATATATTTTCATCTTGTACTCCTTACCCAAGACTTCATCCATACCATTCAGCAGCTTCTCGAGATCTTCTGCAGTCTCAGATAAAATAACAATATCATCGGCAAATCTCAAGGTTTTGATTTCCTCTCCTTGGATTGTGTTTCCCTTTCCAAATTGCTCTTTGATTTCCATTACTGCCTGTTCTATGTAAACATTGAAAAGGAGGGGGACGAACTGCAGCCTTGCCTCACTCCTTTCTGGATTGCTGCTTCTTTTCCAAAGCCCTCGATTCTTATCACTGCAGACTGATTTTTATACAGATTGTAGATAATTCTTCGTTCTCGGTATCTGATCCCAGTCACCTTCAGAATCTTAAATAGCTTGGTCCAATCAACATTATCGAATGCCTTTTCTAGATCTACGAATGCCATGTACGTGGGCTTGTCCTTCTTGATTCGATCCTCTAAGATCAGGCGTAAAGTCAGGATTGCTTCACGTGTTCCTACATTTCTTCTGAAGCCAAATTGATCTTCTCCAACTCAGCTTCAACTTGCTATTCCATTCTTCTGTAAACAATACGTGTTAAAATTTTGCAGGCATGAGATACTAATGGTGCGATAGTTTTCACACCTGTCAGCACCGGCTTTCTTGGGAATAGGTATAACAACATTCTGCCGAAAATCGAATGGAACATCTCCTGTCTCATACATCTTAAACACTAAATGGCATAACTTTACCATGCCGGTTTCTCCTAAGGCAGTCAGTAATTCAGAGGGAATGTCATCAATTCCAGGTGCCTTGTTCCTATTTAGGTCGCTCACAGCTCTGTCAAACTCTGACCTCAAAATTGGGTCTCCCATTTCATCAGCATCAACAGCCTCTTCTTGTTCCAGAAACAAATTATCTACATCTTCACCTTGATACAACTGTTGGATATGTTCTTGCCATCTTTCTGCTTTGTCTTCTTTCCCTAGAAGTGGCTTTCCATCTGAGCTCTTAATATTCATGCGCCTAGATTTTCTTTCTCCAAAGGTTTCCTTGATATTCCTGTATGCAGCATCTACCTTTCCTAGGACCATACAACCTTCGACATCCTTGCACTTCTCCCTCAGCCAGTATTCCTTAGCTACCTTGCACTTTCTATCCACTTCATTCTTTAATCGCCTGTATTCTTTTCTGCCCTCTTCATATCTAGCATTCTTGCATTTTCGTCGTTCATCAATCAGGTCTAGTATCTCCTGAGTTATCCACCAATTCTTAGCTGACCTTCTCTTCCTTCCTAACATTTCTTCAGCAGCCCTGCTGACTTCATTTTTCATGACTATCCACTCTTCCTCTATTGTGTTTCCTTCAGCCTTTTCATTTAGTCCTTTTGCAACATGTTACTTGAAACAATCCCTCACACACTTTTCTTTCAACTTGTCTAGATCCCATCTTTTTGCATTCTTCCCTTTCTTCAATTTCTTCAGTTTCAGATGGCATTTCATGACCAACAAGTTGTGGTCAGAGTCCACATCTGCTCCTGGGAAAGTTTTGCAATCCAACACCTGGTTTCTGATTCTCTGCCTAATCATAATGAAGTCTATTTGATACCTTCCAGTGTCTCCAGGTCTCGTCCACGTATAAAGCTGTCGTTTGTGGTGTTTGAACCAAGTATTCGCAAGAAGTAAATTATGATCAGTGCAGAATTCAACCAGCCGACTTGCTCTTTCGTTCCTTTGTCCCAATCCGAATTCTCCTACTGTATTACCTTCTCTTCCTTGGCCTACCACTGCATTCCAGTCTCCCATCACAATCAAATTCTCGTCACCTTTTACATATTGTATTACATCTTCTATCTCTTCATATGTTCTTTCGATTTCCTCATCATCCGCCGAGCTAGTAGGCATATAGACTTGCACTATTGTGATGGGCATTGGTTTGGTGTCTATCTGGACGACAATAATTCTTTCACTATGCTGGTCGTAGTAGCTTACCCGCTGCCCTATTTTGTTATTCATTATTAAACCAACTCCTGCATTTCCTCTGTTTGATTTTGTGTTGATAATTTGGTAGTCGCCTGACCAAAAATCCTCTTCTTCCTGCCAAAGTACTTCACTTATACCAACTACATCTAACTTTAGCCTATCCATCTCCATATTCAGATTCTCTAACCTACCACAACGATTCAAGTTTCTAACATTCCACGCTCCAACTCGCAGAATGTCAGTATCCATCTTCCTGATGATCGCCCCCTCTCGTGTAGTCACCACCCGGAGATCCGAATGGGGGCTAGTTTACCTCCGGTATATTTTACCCGGGAGGGAGCCATCATCATTACATCATTCATACAGAGAGAGCTGCACATCCTCGGGAGTTAGTTACGGCTGTAGTTTCCCGTTGCTTTCAGCCGTGTAGCAGTATCAACACAGCTAATCCATGTTGAGTATTATTACAAGGCCATATCAGTCAATCATCCAGACTGCCACCCTTGCAACTTACGAAAGGCTGCTACTCCCCTTTCGATGAACCATTCGTTAGTCTGGTCTCTCAACAGATACCCATCCGATATGGTTGCACGTGCGGCTCGGCTATCTGCTTCATTGGGACACGCAAGCCTCCCCACCGCGGCAAGGTCACATGGTTCGCAGGGGAGGAATTAATACATATCAACTTCGAAACCAAATACTATTACCAGATGAAGTTTGAATGTTCAACATTCCTCAAGTTTTTAACATTTGACATTTAATTGGAATGTGCTTTGTTGTTTTTAAGCATGTTGTAATAACTTTTAATGTCAAGAATCAACCACCGTATGTCATAATTCTCAAATAATTTTTATGTTTTCGAGTCAAATATTGTAAAAAACATTGTTAAGCTAATAGTAAACTACATCCTATATTGTAATAACTGTATAACGATCTCTCATCCATTAAAAAAAACATAGTTACTTACCAACAGTATACATAAGTCATTTCCATTCTGGTACCTGATTTATTCCTAAGGTGAAACTATGGCTGATAATGCCTACTGTTGATAGGCGAAACATTGACCGTACCTTCCAATGTATTAATTTTTATGTTGACAATTTGATAAGGAAAAAGTCCTAATTTTTAATATTGTATTGAATTGGTGGGTAAACAATAAAACAATACTAGTTTTATTTAATATAAGTGGTATGTTCCGAGCTGTCAACGGAGAGATGGCGTGCAATGACATTAGTAGACGAATAAATGTGGGTGGTGTCTTTTAAAGTAGGATAGATCACAATATGAAGATAAGTTGGAATTCAAGAGGACAAATTGAGGGAAATATTTGTTTACAGGAAGGGAAGTTAGGAATTGGAATAACTTACCAAGAGAGATGTTCAATAAATATCTCATTTCTTCGAAATCCTTTAAGAAAACACTAGGAATACAACAGATAGGAAATCTGCCGCCTGGGCAACTGTCTTAAATGCAGGTCAGTACTGACTGAGAGGATTGAGTACTGAGTATTTATGCGGAGTCCAACAACGATCAAGAAGAAGAAAAATCAGAAGAAGATGTAGGGTGGGAGGGGAAAGTTGATACACAGGGAGCTTTGATACAGTGATAATTTTTATATGTAATCTTTGCTATTATAATCTCTGTGGTGGATATTGTACTCTCTGAGACCTGGTAGCCATGTTGTGAAATTGTGTGAGTTATCCAACATAACATTTTCGAGCAGGTCCAATTTGTTTCTTTTCAGGTGGTCAAAGTAAGTTTTTAGAGTATCACTATGTACTTCATTTTGTTTTCTGTGTTCCATAAGTGAATATAGACATTTCATTGCTTCGTATTTCAGTGTGATTTGACTAATAGGACAAGGAAATATCATTATTCTATGTTAGATTTCTTCATGTATAATATTCATTGTGTCTTATGGGAAGGCTTGATACACAAATTTTGGGGAGCTTTGATACATGTATCATGTCTCCGTAAGTCAAATTATAGGGAGAGTAACTAACCACGTTATAATTTTACGATAGCTTCTATGTTTTTACACCATTCTTTGATTTTCAAGGATGCCAATTAACTACAAGGCAAAGGAAGGTACCAAACAAAGGAAATGTGTGTCACCTACACGAATGACGGCTACAGTAGCAGAAGTGGTGCAGGATGGATGTGGACTTCGTGCTACCGCTGCAAAATTCAGTATATATAAAATGACTTTGAGACATTATGTTGTGAAGTTTAAAGATGTGACCAAGCCTATAATAATTGAACTAGGGTATAATGCAAGCCAGGTATTCAACAAAGCCGAAGAAACTATGCTTCCCACATATTTAGAAGGCCGCAAAGCATCATTATCGTCTAGGAACTGTTGGTTGTCGCCAGCTTGCCAAAGCAAGAGGTAAAAATTATCCAGGTTCTTGGGATGCGAATCTAACTGCAGGATATGACTGGTTCCGCGGTTTTATGAAACGAAACTCAGACTTATCAATTAGGCTTCCAGAAGCAACTAGTATTGCTCGCTCATCTGCTTTTAGTGCGACTGCTTTTTAGAACAGGTATATGTAAAACACAAATTTGGTCCTGAAAACATTCGGAATATCGATGAGACAGGTGTTACAACTGTCTATAGGCCTAGCAAAGTTATAGATCAAAAAGGTGATAAACAGGTAGGGAAAGCAATCTCAGAGGAACGAGGTACCGGTACCTTGATAACAGATTGCAACGCTATTAATGCTTTAGGGAACAAAATCCCGCTATTTATGGTTTTTCCACGAGTCAATGTGAAGTATTATAGGGTTAAAGGTGCACCTCCAGGGCAGCTGCTGTAGGACATCCAAAATATAGTGGTTGGATGATTGCAGATAATTTTATTCAGTTTCTGCATCATTTTGTAAAATATGCTAGATGCTCAAAGGAAAACTACACTTTGATGATAATGGACAATCATGGGAGTCACATTTCTCTCCACTCCCTTCAAATCGCAAAAGATAATGGAATCATATTGTTAACAATACCCACCCATACCTGCCACTGCCTTCAACCCGTAGACTTGACAGTTCATTATTCCTTTCAACATGCTTACAATGTTGCTGGCCAGCAGTGGATGATAAACCATCCTTCAACTCCCATGACAATTTATGGAATAGCCGAGTTGGTTGGAGTTACATTTCCAGAAGCTTTCACGCCAGAAATACCCCTCTGGATTTGCTAAAGCTGGAATCTGGCCATTTAATTGAGATTGTTTCTCAGATCAAGATTTTTTGTGCTCCTCTTGGACTCACTCTTCAGGTGGCTCCGAGCCACCATCCACATCTCAGGCTTCACAAATAAATCTAGATTTGTATGGAGCTGACTCAGCCTCGGACATTCAAAGGGGATGTTTACCAACTCGACCAAGTTGATATTATTACCAGTGATTGTTTGCATCCTGAACGTTCCCAGAATTCACCATCTCAGCCAAGCTCATCGAAGCAAGTGGATTGCATTGCCAACAACAGCTTGTCTCCTGAACATGTTCGTCCCGTAGTAAAAGCTTGCCCCCAAAAGAGGGAAAATCTCGAAGAAAGGCAATTAAGTCACAGATTTTAACTGACACAGCAATTAAAATCCAATTGCATCAAACATTTCATGAAAGAGCTTTAAAACAAAAGAGGAAATTAGTAAGCTGCACTGCTCTTTTTACCAGTGATATACAGAAAACAAAAAGGAAAGCAAGAATAGAACATGAAATTGAAACTTCGAGTGTCTTTAGAATCAGACTCTGGCTGGGTAGAGGAAATGTCTTTAGAGGAGGACATCAAACGTTCAGTTACACTAGGAGACTGGGTGCTGGTTTCATTTCGCGAGAAAATGTGTGTTTGGCATTATGTTCGACGTATTGAGGAAGATGTTTAACAAGGCGAGGATGATGGGCGGAAAGTTAAGTTTGTAAGGCGTGTGAGTGGAAGTAAATTTCGTTGGCCTGATACAGAAGATGAATATATTACTGATAAAGATCAAGTGGAAAAGGGGCGAAAATTCAGAACAACTTACATTTTCCAGTGCTTGCATCTAGGCACGATTGCACTTTCATTTGTTTCTCTCTCGTTCGCGTCTCGCGAAGTGCTTGATCGTGCGGTGGACAGAGCTGCCAACTTCTTACATGGCGTGGTGGTAGGTAGTTGTGTGGCGGCGAAGCTCCCTCAAATTGTGCAATTTCAGTGTGTTATAATTTGTGTATGCAGCTAGAAAGGTATGTAATTTTAACAATTAGCATTTTACTATCAGAATGATAAATACGTGTGCATCGAAATTCTGAAAGAACAGTAAAATTCCAAATAAAGTGAGTACGAATTGTGCAGGATAGATGTAAACAAATAGTAGTGAATGCACTGTTACCAACAGACAATTTCAAACTATCGCCGTTGAACTATCGATTCACCGTTTCACAAATTCTCCGCTATGAATTCATGTGTAAAGTGTGATAAAACTATTGGCAAACAGAAAATTAAGTGCAGAGCATGTGAGGGTTGGTACCACAGCAAATGTGTTGATTTAACAGGACAGGATGTGGACATAATAGAATAGGAGGGACGGTTATGGAAGTGTAAGACATGTCAGGTTGTAGCCAGTGGTGATAAAGTGCAGGCGCCATCTGTTAGTGATATCTACCAACTTCTAACTGAGTTGAAGAATGAAGTAGCGAAAGTTAAAACCGAGATGAAAAGTGTAAAGACTGAACTAGAGAACGTGAAAATAAGGAACATGGAAACCGAACGGGAAATGGGCAAGAGTTTAGAATTAACTCTTAAGAAACTTGACACCGCCGCGGAGCTAATTAAGGAACAACCAAAAGAAATAGCGCTGTGCTTAGAAAACATTGACAAACTGAAAGAGGAGAATCTTCAACTTAAAACGCAGCTTAATAATGTAACATTGCAGCTTGACGATTTAGACCAGTATGGTGGGAGGAATTCCATCGAAATTAATGGAATTCCTGAAACGAAAACAGAAGATACGCTGGAATTAGTGAAGGTGTTAGGTCGAGCATTGGACATTGAAGTGAACAACGACATGATCGACACCTGCCACAGATTAAAGAAACAATCCCATCAGTCCTCAGCGGGAATCAGATAAAGAAAACTTTATTCCGAGACGTAAAGTGAAGAGGAATCTGAACGCACCCCAGCTTGGCTTTCCAAGTAATGGAATATAATCTACATGAACCAGAACTTAACTCCTTATCCTAAGAACATTCTTGGGCATGCGCGCAGATTGAAGAATGAGAAGAACTACGCGTATTTGTGGGCTAATCCTTCAGGCAACATACAGCTTCCCAAGCGGGAAGAGGACCAGTACGTGTTTAACCTGAAAACACTTGAAGACGTCAGTAAGTTAAACTAAATGACTTATCTCTCAAACTCATAATGGACTCCAATATAATTTATATTTATTATCAGAATGTGAGAGGACTCAATACCAAACTAAATGAATTTTGCGTAAATAGTACCGATTCAGAACATGATGTATTGTTAATTTCCGAGACATGGTTATGTAGTGATGTCAGCAATAGTGAACTCTTAGATAATAAGTATAATGTACATCGTAGAGATAGAACAGGTACCAAGAGGGGACGAGGGGTACTTATTGCTGTCAATCAGGAGATTATGTCACAGCAACTACATTTAATATTTAAGGATATTGAGGCAATATGTGTTAAAATAGTGTTACACCATCATACATGCGACATTGTATCTGTATACTTTGCACCTGCTAGTGATCTAGAAACATACTTAACATTTTATAATTTATTTGAAACTAATGAAAAACTTCAAAGCCAGGATATCATACTTGTAGGCGATTTCAACCTTCTATTAATAGTTAGTTCAGATTATGATATGTTAAATGGTGGAATCACATACAAGTCCCTAGCTAATGTTATGTCTCTGTATCAATTGAAATCTCTCAATAATGTTTTGAATGTTAATGATAGAACTCTTGATCTCATTTTAACTAATGTAAGTGGTGTTACTGTGAGTAGAGAGCAATATCCGTTAGTCCCAGAAGATCCACACCACCCTGCACTAACAATTCTTTTAGAACCAAGAGGTGAACGTGATCGAATAAAGCAAATTCGTACTATAGCGTATGATTTTCAGAAAGCAAATATTCTTGGTATATGTATATAACATGTTTCGAGAAACGGACTGGTCTGAGTTGGAAAAAATTAAGATGTAGATGAAGCAGTAGAACATTTTTACGTGAATGTAAATTCTGTATTTGAAGCCACGCTCCCCAAAAGAGCATTTATTTTCGAGAACTAATCACCCGGTTTGGTTTACTTCGGAAATAAGCCATAATAATATGTTGGAAGAATTGCGTAGAAGACGACAAAAATTTTCTGATCACAGTAAACATGTAAATAAACAACTTAAGAAATATGTTAAAACCTTAATCAACAAACCGTACAATCGTTATATATCTGAAATTCAAAACAACATCACGAAAGATACTAAATCATTCTGGAATTTTATTAAAAATAAGCGAACTAAAAAAGATCCACCCTTACAGAGTATGAAACTTAATAATATTACGTTAGATAATGGTCAATGTATTTCCAATGGTTTTGCAACGTTCTTTAAATCCGTATACTTTTCTCCTCCACCTTCTTACGCTATTTCGGGAACACCGCGATTACTGGTAAACGATTCCCTAGGACTATAATTTATAACCACAAGTGAATATAAAGCAGCTATTATGAAATTAAAATCCAAAAAATCATGTGGCCCTGATGGGATACCTCCCTACATCATAAAAAGCCTGTTCCGAAGTGTTACTCATTCCTCTTCTGAGAGTGTATAATTTGACAATGAGACATGATAAAATACATATGGTGGTGGTGATGGACGTAAGGAATAAGGGTAATATTAGTTATCGTAGATAAATAGATTATTCAAAATAAGCAACTATCAAAATAACACGTTGGACAGAAATGTCCACAATAAATGAAGACACTAGTCTGACCAGTGCAGTTAGCGCAAGCAAACATGGGCGAAGTACAGCAACAAGGTAATGGAAACAGACCTTCACATAATACGTGCCCAGCATTTAACAAAAGCTCCTCATCAAAATAGTATTCAGAATGAAATCGTAGTGAATAAGCAGAGTCTGCCGCGAAGCGTTACACTGAGACCATTCCAGAAGTTATACATGGTAGGTACAAGTTGACAAGGAATTTGGTATTAGGCGAGACAGCAATTTTCATAATACACATGTATTATAAAAACGACAAAGGCGATCACATGTACAAAGTTTTGATTATTGCTAGAATAAGCGACTGTATTAAGTTGTAAACAACAGAAGCAGAAATTGTAACACCATAAAACGGGGCAATAGATTGAAGCGGAAAAGAAAGAAAAATATAAATACTAGGTTTGTACGCCACAATATACATATGGGATTTGATACAAAAAAGATTGACTAGAATCAATATGACTAGTACCCTATCAATATATACAACACTGTATCCAAAGGGAATTCTAAAAATTACAAAGGCCACTGTACAATATGTAAACCCCCAGGGTAGGATAAAAAGGAGAATAAGGGAGCAACGGAGGAGAAAATTAAATCCAAGGGCTGGCGAAGGGAAAGGAAAAGGTACAGCCTGCGAATAAGTTTAGAAAAAAGTAGCAAGCTCACGCGCAGAACCAGGCGTAAAGAGAGTGCCAAAAAAAAAAAAAGACAATCACACGTACGACTGTCAGTTCTTGCGTCTGTTCGTCAAGTTAGTTACCTTTTTTAGTTGGAGAATAAACTTTGGAAAATTTAAATATGAACTTCAGAATGAACATACAAGTTTATCATGTTCTCTTGTAGCCACAGTAAGTGTAGTATTGCATTCTCAGCCGGAAGGGCATATTAGAAGTTTTTCAGAATTTAGAAGTAAAAAGCACAACGAGATTAATTATTGCTCACCCAGCCACCGGTCGTAGGTTCAGATCTCGAGTTGCAGACAAGGTAAAACATCGCATACGGGCCAGCCGTAGATGCGAGTATGGACTCCTCCCTCCACACAGTTCGTTGGAGAAAGTCCGACTGACCGTTCGATTATTTTTTTTACGGGGGGCCCCCGTAGCCCGCTCCCCCGCCGTGACCATCGACTCAATCTACATGGCCTCCGACATGCTATTAATTTCTAAGAAGAAAAGAGATAGCTGGGTAGAGTGAGAAGTGATATAAGGAGTATCTGCTGTTTCCATGTCAGACACGCTACCAGGCGAGATTGTGCTAGGTATATGGTGTTGAAGTTTGGTATTGAAGGGTCAGGGAAAAACCACATAGGCAGAAAGAAGAAAGAGCCTACATGTAAAACCTGACATCTTGTGATAGCACATGCAAGGATGTGGGCTGGAAAAAGACCAGAGGTTGTGTTAGTTAGGAACAGGTAACATGCACGAAACAAAAACCCATTCCTCGCCATTCCATCGCCTGGGGATCAGTCCGTCTGGGCACTGCTGGGTCTAGCGCGGTCCTTGGCGGCTGCGGAGCCATGCGTCGAGTACCACTAGGGCCTGTCGCACGGCTCCACCTCCTTGGGGTACCTCGTACCCAGTCTCCGATCCCGGAGAATGAGGCCAAGCCCGCCGAGGCGGGAGCCTCCTGGAAGGGGGTGGGTCATGGCGCCGGGCCTCCTTCCTCTCTGCCCGCGCCATGGCCCGGTAGACAGGGCAACTGCGATGGGAGGCCGGGTGGCCCCCCGAGCAGTTGGCGCACACCGGCGCGTCTCTAAGTGCTGCGCAGGCCGTGTAGTGGTGATCACCACCACAGCGGTTGCACTTCACCTCGAGCCCACAGCTGACCTGACGGTGGCCCCACCTCAGATAGCGGAAACACTGCAAGAGCTGCTGAGGGGGACGTTTTACTCTCACCTGACTGCCGCTACCCGCTGAGGTCCTCTTCTGATTGGCTCCTCGGTTGACTGCTGTCCTAGGGGCAGTCTTGGGTTGCGGCTGGGCGGCCCTCTCCTGTTGGGCCGGCGTCGCCTTCTGCTTCCTCGTCCGGCGTCGTCTTCTTCTTCTTCCCGGGGATTTCTTCTCGGCAGGGGAAGAGGCCTCGTCCTGGTGGCCCTCCTCCCGGCCTGATAACCCCGGGGTAGCTGATGACTCCGCTGCGTCGCCGTCTTCTTCCTTCTCCTGGCTGGCGGCAGCGGCGTCGGTCGGTGCTAACACTCGACTGCGTTCCCGGTCCTGGGGGACGCACATCGAGGTCTGCAGCTCGATAGACGCGATGGCAGGCTGGGCCTGGGTAGCAGCCCCCGAACGCCATGGGGCGTCCTTTTCCACTGCTGTGCTGCCATCCGCCATCAGGGGCGCCTTTCTGGATTGCGCCCGGGTGACAGGCCCTTCCTGGTAGGCCTGGGTCTGCGACCACTTCGTGGAGGTGGCCCTTGGAGGAGCGGTCTGCGTCCACTTTGCAGTTCCGAGCCGCTCAGCCTGGGTCGCACAGTCGCGGCGCCAGGGGCGGCATGCTCCACCTCCGTGGTGGCGTCGCTGGTCTCCGGCGTGGACGGGAGGACTAAGTCGGTATTAACCGCCTTATTCCTCGTCCATCGGTCCCTCCTGTCCGTCTGGATGGCGGCCGTGCTGGTACTGGGCCTCCATATGTAGGCGTCGAACATCCCTGGTGCGTCGTCCCTGCCTGGTAGCCGGATGACCTGGTATATTTGGAAGATATCTCTCGCGATATTATCCAGGCGCTCCTGCCTGGGGTCCCTGATGATTAAGCCTCCCGGGAGGAAGCTCTCGACGCCCTGCGTAGGGGAGATCCTGGCCCCCTTGGACACGGGGTGGCGCATGAAGTTCAGGACCCCGTCCCGCTCCTTGGCTGCGTCCTGCCCCGGCCGGTAGTAGACGAGGAGAGCCGGGTCCGCCGGGGTGGCGGAGCTCTCTCGGAACTCGAAGCCGTCAGGGGGGTCGCACCCGTCCCTGTCCATCTCGTCGTCGTCCGCCGTAGTCATCCTGGTCCTCCTGTAATAAACTCTGAAAGAGAAAGAGCGAGCACTGAGAAGTGCTCAGCTCAGACAAATGATCTTCCGAAGTCGTACTAATAAGTACAGCTGCCTGGTTAGCACTTGAGAAGTACTGAGCGCCTGGCAAGGAGAGAGAGAGCGCAGCGAGAAGCACGTTCGAGGCCAGAGCGAGCATTTTATATCGTAAGAGCGAGAGCGCAAGGTGACGTACACAAGCAGGGGCTAGAACGGAGGGCGAGCGCATAGCGTGCTGAGTGAGCGGACGAAACACACGCAGAGGTAAGAGCACAAGTTGAGCAGTTGAGAAAGTAGGGGAGCACGTTACAATACTTAAGAAGCAGACATTTCCCAAAGCCTGGAAAATATCGAGAGTTTGTCCAATCCTTAAATCTGGGGACAATAAGATGATTGAGAATTATCGACCTGTCTGTATTTTATGCGCTCTGTGCAAAATCCTGGAACAAATTTTATATTGTCGTATTTTCGCTCATGTAAAGAGGGCTATAAGTGAATATCAGCATGGCTTTATGCCTGTTAGATCAATAATAAGCAATCTTGTTAATTTTGCAGAGTATTCTTTTAATGTTCTACATAGGCAGGGAAATGTTGATGTAATTTACTTGGATTTTTCGAAAGCCTATGACAAAATTGATCACGATATTTTATTGAAAAACTTCTCTGAATTTGCAATGACTTTGCCAATGCTATCACTGATTTCATCCTACCTTAGAGACAGAAAGCAGTATGTAGCACATCGCAATTGTAATTCAGACATTTTTTCTGTCTGTTCTGGTGTTCCACAGGGTTAAAAATTACAAAGCGACTTAAATCAATTACACGAATTGAGTATAGAAAATATTAATATTTCAGTATAAAGAAATGTTGCTTCATGAAAACTACACACGGAAAATTCCCTAAAGAACACGTGTACTGACGCAGGTTAATTCAATTAATGATCTAGGAGTACGCATCACAAACAATTTGTCGTTTAACCCACACATTTATGACACAATTAATGATGCCTACAAAAGACTGGGCTTCTTAATCCGACACACCAGAGACCTGAATAATATCCAAGCCCTCACACTTTTGTTCAACACACTTGTGAGGTCCAAACTTGAGTACGCGTCGGTAATTTGGTCTCCCATTTACAAATCTTATCAAAACCATGTGGAGAAAATTCATAAATGCTTCTTACGTTATCTTTACTTTAAAAATATAACACGTTTGTCCCTAACAGCATAATTCACTATAAAGATCTCCTGAAGGAATTTAACTTCACTTCATTATTAAACAGACGTATAATAAATGATCAAAAATACCTCCATAGAGTTATCAGTAATGTGGTAGATAACAGTTACTTTCTACAACAATTCTCGTTCAATACCCGGAAAGGAAGTTTGAGGCACAGACATCTCTTATTTCTTCCGATTTCTAAAACAGTATTTTATAGAAGCTCACCACTGTTCAGAATGTGCAATACTTATAACGTCACAGTTCATAAATTACCTATCTTGATCTAGACTTTGTTGTTAGATACAATTATTATGTAAAATTATTGAAGAAGGCACACAGTTAAAGTAATGGTCGCATTATGCAGGGCACATTGAGTTCACTTCACTATCTCAGAAGGTTTACCCTATAGGTGTATATATGCACTATATTTATACTTACTTCTAGATTAATTTGTGTTTTATTCTAGTGTTTTATTTTATTTAAATTTATATGATTTAAATATATATAAACCAAATGTAGGGAAAACTTCAAACAAATTGTCATTACTAATGTCTATTTGTACTTAAGATTTAATGTGCTGTTCATACTGATGGCCACAACTCATCTCTTACCAAACACATATATTTCATGCCTTATTTTCCATGATTTTCTTTTATATGTCAGTTGCTTTAACTGGTGTCAGTTTAAGATTGGAGTTGTTTCCATTGTAGATACTAATTCTTAATTTATTTTATGTTTCTGTATTTATGCTTTTTAATTCATTTTTAGATATTAAGTATTTTAGGTCAAAAGTCCACTTCGAACTTGAAAAGTATTAATGTGCTGTAAATTCCGTTTGCTACTCTACTTGTTAATAATGTTGTATATTTTTATTTTATATATTAAGTTCTTTCTGACATTTGTTATTTTTAATAATTAATGCATAGTAGTAGTATAATTGGACAGTTCGGGCGCCGCCACCGCCACCGGCTCCCAGAGGCCACCTCCACCACCACCACAGCCAGAGGTTTCCTAGAGGCCTCCTCCACCACCACCACAGCCAGAGGCCTCCCAGAGGTTTCCTCCACCACCCGCGGGAAATTTGAATTTGTAAACAAAGCCACGTGCTTTTTGACAGCTGTCATCGACAACAACGCATCGCTAACCTCAGTACTGCCATCTTGACGGGCCTAAACCTCAGTAGTACCACCTTAACCTAACTAGCGCGAGGTAAACAAAGCCACTTGTTTTTTTAACAGCCACGTGCTTTTTGACAGACAACAACGCATCGCCAACCTCAGTACTGCCATCTTGACGGGCCTAAACCTCAGTAGTACCAACTTAACCTAACTAGCGCGAGATTTGAATAGGTAAACAAATCCACGTGCTTTTTTGACAGCTGTCATCCGCCATCTTTAAACCACAGAGCACTGTGCTGCCCTCTTTATCGTAGTAGATGTAAATTCGTCACCTGTCATCGGCAGTGCTGCCATCTTAACGGGCCTAAACCTTAGTGCTACCAACTTAACCTCACTAGCGCGAGATAAACAAATCCACGTGCTTTTTTGACAGCTGTCATCCGCCATCTTTAATCTATAGAGCACAGTGCTGCCCTTTTTAGCTACTTACCTTTGAAATGTGGTGGCGGATAATTTGAAAAATGCTTTTTGACAGCAGCCATCTTTAATCTAGAGAGCACCGTGCTGCCCTCTTAAACAAACTCACGTGCTTTTTTCTGACAGCTATCATCCGCCATCTTGCATCACAAACCTCAGTGCTGCACTCTTTAGCTAGATACCTTTGAAATGTGGTGGCGGCAATTTGAAAAATTCTACATTCTCTTGTTTGGAAACAAACCCATGCGCTTTTTTGACAGCTATCATCCGCCATCTTTAATCCAGAGAGCACCGTGCTGCCCTCTTTAGCTACTTACCTTTGAAATGTGGTGGCGGCAAATTCCACGTGCTCTTGTTTGGAAACTAATTCCAGTGCTCTTGTTTGGAAACAAATTCCACGTGCTCTTGTTTGGAAACAAGCTCACGTGCTTTTTTCTGACAGCTGTCATCCGCCATCTTGCATCACAAACCTCAGTGCTGCAGTCTTTAGCTAGATACCTTTGATATGTGGTGGCGGCAATTTGAAAAATTCTATGTGCTCTTGCTTGCAAACAAAGCCACGTGCTTTTTTGACAACTCTTATCCGCCATCTTTAATCAATAGAGCACTGTGCTGCTATCATGCGGGCAATTTCGTCAGCTGTCATCCGCCATCTTTCATCCACAGAACACCGTGCTGCCCTCTTTATGACATGCAGTAGCGGGCAATTTGAATAGTTCTGTTAGCTGTCATCCCCCATCTTTAATCAAGAGAGCCCCGTGCTGCAATCTTTAGCTAGATACGTTTGAAATGTGGTGGCGGCAAATTGAAAAATTCCACGTGCTCTTGTTTAGCAAACAAACTCACGCGCTTTTTGTCAGCTGTCATCCGCCATCTTACTTCGCAAACCTCATTGCTACACTCTTTAGGTACATACCTTTAAAATATGGAGGCGGATAATTTAAAAAGGAAAATTCTACAGCAGCCATCTCTCGACGCTAATTGCATAAGGTCGTGGCTATACATGACTCCTTAAGGGTGCTTACGCAAGATGGCTGCTATACACAGGTTCTTATGAGACGCCCTTAGGATGCTTGCGCAAGATGGCAGTTATAGATGGCTCCTTATGAGATTCCCTAGGGATGCTTGCGCAAGATAGCGGCTGCTCTCATGGAACGGCTTAAGGGTCCTTACACAAGATGGCTTGAGACGCCCTAAGGATGCTTGCGCAAGATGGCGGACACAAGATGGCGGCTATACTCAACTCCTTATGAGGCGCTTTAAGGGTGCTTGCGCAAGATGGCTGCCGCTCTTATGAAGAAAGCTAGCTTAGAGGCTAACGTGTCGTGCTAGTTCGATTCATTAAATTTGGGGCTTAAATGCAAAATGTTAAATATCTCGAAAACGGTGCACCGTAGAGCAAAACGGACAAAATTTTTCTGCCCAACACCCAGGTTCGCAGTATGAGGAACACGATAGCATAAGAAAAACATAGTCTATCAACGGTTCGGTTCCTACTTAGGCCCTTTGGCATTCGCTCTGTTTTAGCTTGTATTGAAGCGAGTCTTCATTACATGATCAGGTCTAGCTATGGTAGAGAGTATAACGTACCGTGCTGGTTCGATTCATTAAATTTGGGGCTTAAATGCAAAATGTTAAATATCTCGAAAACGGTGCACCGTAGAGCAAAACGGATAAAATTTTTCCACCTGATACCTAGGTGTGCAGTATCAGGAACAAGAAAAAACATAGTCTAATGATGAGATCGACGGTTCGATCCCTACTTAGGCCCTTTGGCATTGGCAGCTATCTAATTCTACAAGATGGCGGCTATACATAGCTTCTTATGAGGCAGCTTAAGAGCGCTTGCACAAGATGGCTGCTGCTCTTATGAGACGCCCTAGGGGTGCTTGCACAAGGTAGCAGCGACAAGACGGCGACTATACACAGCTCCTTATGATACGGCGTAGAGGTGCTCACACAAGATGTTGGCTGCTCTGATGAAGAAAGCTAGCTTTACATCGTGCAGGTATCTTTACAGCACTAAACCTCATACCTTTGAAATGTGTTGGCGGGTAATTTGAAAAATTCGACGTGCTTTTTCTTAACAGCAGCTATCTTTAAACAAGAGCGGCTATACATAAGCTGTTAAGGCCTCCTCTTATGTCAAGGCATAGCTCTATCGAACAAGTTTAAACCTGCATCGGGATAGCTAGAGTAAGCACGTGCTGCAGTGATGACGTCATTATGCATGTTTAGACTTGCAAATCACTAAAGAAACATAACAAGACTAGAATCGAACACTGCACTCTATACCGTGATCATGTGATCGGAACATTGATTGAAGTGTTTAGAACACTAAATAAGTGATCAAGACTAAAATAGAACACTGTACTCGATACAACATGTGTTTAGAACATGTCAGGGGATACCTTTGTTCTAAGAAGATTAGATTACCGCACATTCCTTGTAGGGCTAATAGGCTAAAGGGCTAATGGGCAAAAGGGCAAAGGGCTAAATGGCTAAAGGGCTAAAGGGCTAATGTGCTAAAGGGCTAAAGGGCTAGGGTGCCTCTCCTCTCTTTATCCGGGATTGAGACCGGCTCTACAACTAGAGGCGGAGTTAACACCCTAAGGAAGGGAGAATGTTGGGAAATAATCTATACGAATATAGCTACTCGATCGACTATATACTACAGATGGATGACTTAGGTGAGGGTAAGCGCTTACTTAATAATACCTACACGACGTAATTCATGCTCTATTTCAAAAATATCTTATTTGTACTGTGTGTAACCAGCATCATGATAGGCTCTTAGCAGTTGTAAACGTTTTATCAGTACGTTGGGGTCTTTACTGTAGCTTATATGTACATACGGTAACAGAGGCTCGTTGTGAACTTTGAGTCTATATGCGGACAGTTGATGTGTAGGGACTTGTTTTGATGTAATACGTGCTTCAGCAGTAGCGTTTCTAGGTACAAACTTAACTTGTTTCGATAGCGACGATGCGTTGAAATTTCCTTCTTCTTTACCTTGCATCTCTTCCTGAGATGTCTGCACTGCGACAGAACGTGTAGTAGGCTTACGAAATGAAATATAATCATCAAGCTGTAATGGCAATGAAACATTCAGATTTTCTTCTTCTACTTTCCCTTTACTACTGGTTTGATCAACATCATTATCCTTATTATCATAATCATGATCTTGCCTCTCTTTATCTTGAAGTTTGTGCTTAGTAACAGAACTCGCAGCAGGTCTAGACAACAAGGGAGAATTAAAAATCTCTCGCAGAGGTGTACTTTTTAAACATAAATCAGTGTTCGCTGGAATATGGTTGAGCTCTTTGTATTTTGTTCCCGATGAAGCTACATTATACGCGGCTTCATGACGTTGAGCGTTATATGCGTTCTTGAACTCTCTTCTACAATGTTTGCATTGAAAAATTGTCCTACATGATATCTCATGACGTCTCCTGTGATAGCTTCGGGAAAATGCTTTTCCACACTCTTCGCAAATATACCTAGAAATAGGTTTTCCCATGACGAACTTTTACCTTCTGCTAACAGAATCTTCTTTAAATCTATTTGACATTTGTTACTCTCTACTTCGATGATGCGAACAGCTTAGCGATTAACAGTAAACTAACACAAAAGCGTATAACCAAGGTAGCAACAGTAAGGTTTAAGCCCATCAAGATGGCAAGAGTGAGGTTAGCGACGTTCTGTTGTTGGATTTTAAATTCCGCGCTATAACATGCATAAGGTGGCAGCCTTGAGGTTTACCGCCGTAAATATGGCAGCAGTGAGGTTAGCGATGCTCTATTGTCCTCCAATGTGAGGTTAGGGTCCGTCAAGAAGACAGCTGTCAAAAAAGCACGTGGCTTGGTTTACTAAACAAGAGCACGTGGCAGTGACGTCACGGTCGCGTAGTATGCTGCTTCAGCATGCAAAGTTCAATGTCTACACCTACGTAGTTAACACTCTGCTATGTTCACAAGATTTTTACACATAACTATTCTTTATGCTTTACGTTCGTGCACATAGGTTATGTTAAGATAGCATCAGATACAAGCGATGGTCAAGTGCTCTAGTAGAAGATGCATGCATTATCAAAATGTGGTGTGTACACGCTTTTAAACCTTGCTATTCTTACCGCTGCCATGTTCACAAGATTTTTAAACATCGCTATTCTTTGTACTTTAAGTTCATGCACATAGGCTATGCTTAGATAGCAGCATAAACACTTGCGAACCTTATACATTCTAGCGGGATGTGTTAATACGATAGTTGATGCATGCAAAATCGATAGATGTTGTGTACACACTTTGAAACTTAACTATTCTTCGTGCTTTAAATCCGTGCACATAGGTTATGCTAAGATAGCAGCACACTCTTGCGGGAGAGGTTTTGTACTCTGGTTGATGCATGTATAATCGATAGGCAATGCGTACACGCTTTTAAAACATTGCTATTCTTACTGCTGCTGCTGTGTTCACAAGATTTTGATACATCAGTATATTTTATGCTTTAAGTTCATGTGTGTAAGTTATACTAAGTTAGCAGCATACTTATAACGTTGTCGCACACTCTAGTGGAAGAAGTTTAATACGAAAGTCGATGCATGCAAAATCGATAGGTGATGTGTACACGCTTTGAACTTGGGTATTCTTTGTGCTTTAACTTCATGCACATAGGTTATGTTAATATTGCAGCACACACAAGCGATGATCGCACGCTGTTGTGGAAGAAGTTTAGTACGATAGTCAATGCATACATTATCGATAGGTGATGTGTACACGCTTTGGAGTATAGCTCTTCCTTGTGCTTTAAGTTCATGCACATGGGTTAGGGATACACAAAAGCGATTGCTACATGCTCTAGCGGAAGAAGCCTAGTACGATACTCGACGCTTGCATCATTGATACGTGATGTGTACACGCTATTCTTTATGCTTTAAATTCACGCACATAGGTAGCAGCACACAATTGCGATCGTTGTACACTCTAGCGGGAGAAATTTAGTACGATAGTCGATGTATGCAAAATCGATAGGTTATGTGTACGCGCATTGGAATATAGCTATTCTTTGTGCTTTAGCTTTATACACATACGTTAGCAATACACATATGCGATCGTTGTACACTCTGACGGTAAAAAATGATCGTTGCATGCAAAATCAATAGGTGATGTGTACACGCTGTTAAACATCGGTATTTGTTGTGCTTTAAGTTCACGCGTATAGGTTATGCTAAGATAGCAGTACAATCTACCCGAAGAAGTTTAGTACGAGAGTCGATGCATGCAAAATTGATAGTTGATGTGTACCCGCTTTGAAACATGACTATTCATTGTACTTTAAGTTCATGGGTATAGGTTATGCTAAGATAGCAGCACAATCTTGCGGAAGAAATTTAGTACGATATTTATTGCATGCAAAATCGATAGGTGATGTGTACAGGCTTTGAAACATGGCTATTCTTTGTACTTTAAGTTCATGTGTATAAGTTATGCTAAGATACCAGCACAATCTAGCGGAAGAAGTTCAGTACGAGATTCGAATAATGCAAAATCAATAAGTAATGTGTACACGCTTTGAAACATGGCTATTCATTGTACTTTAATTTTATGGGTATAGGTTATGCTAAGATAGCAGCACGATCTAGCGGAAGAAGTTTAGTACGAGGGTTGATGCGTGTAAAATCGATAGGTGATGTGTACACGCTTTGAAACATGGCAATTCATACTGGTGCTCTGTTCCCACGATTTTTAAACATAGCTAATCCTAATGCTGCTCTTAACGACGTAGAGCTAAGGATTGATTACGCGACCGTGACGTCACTGCCACGTGCTCTTGTTTAGTAAACCAAGCCACGTGCTTTTTTGACAGCTGTCTTCTTGACGGACCCTAACCTCACATTGGAGGACAATAGAGCATCGCTAACCTCACTGCTGCCATATTTACGGCGGTAAACCTCAAGGCTGCCACCTTATGCATGTTATAGCGCGGAATTTAAAATCCAACAACAGAACGTCGCTAACCTCACTCTTGCCATCTTGATGGGCTTAAACCTTACTGTTGCTACCTTGGTTATACGCTTTTGTGTTAGTTTACTGTTAATCGCTAAGCTGTTCGCATCATCGAAGTAGAGAGTAACAAATGTCAAGTAGATTTAAAGAAGATTCTGTTAGCAGAAGGTAAAAGTCCGTCATGGGAAAACCTATTTCTAGGTATATTTGCGAAGAGTGTGGAAAAGCATTTTCCCGAAGCTATCACAGGAGACGTCATGAGATATCATGTAGGACAATTTTTCAATGCAAACATTGTAGAAGAAAGTTCAAGAACGCATATAACGCTCAACGTCAGGAAGCCGCGTGTAATGTAGCTTCATCGGGAACAAAATACAAAGAGCTCAACCATATTCCAGCGAACACTGATTTATGTTTAAAAAGTACACCTCTGCGAGAGATTTTTAATTCTCCCTTGTTGTCTAGACCTGCTGCGAGTTCTGTTACTAAGCACAAACTTCAAGATAAAGAGAGGCAAGATCATGATTATGATAATAAGGATAATGATGTTGATCAAAACAGTAGTAAAGGGAAAATAGAAGAAGAAAATCTGAATGTTTCATTGCCATTACAGCTTGATGATTTTACTTCATTTCCTAAGCCTACTACACGTTCTGTCGCAGTGCAAACATCTCAAGAAGAGATGCAAGGTAAAGAAGAAGGAAATTTCAACGCTTCATCGCCATCGAAACAAGTTAAGTTTGTACCTAGAAACGCTACTGCTGAAGCACGTATTACATCAAAACAAGTCCCTACACATCAACTGTCCGCATATAGACTCAAAGTTCACAACGAGCCTCTGTTACCGTATATAGATATAAGCTACTGTAAAGACCCCAACGTACTGGTAAAACGTTTACAACTGCTAAGAGCCTATCATGATGCTGGTTACACACAGTACAAATAAGATATTTTTGAAATAGAGCATGAATTACGTCGTGTAGGTATTATTAAGTAAGCGCTTACCCTCACCTAAGTCATCCATCTTTAGTATATAGTCGATCGAGTAGCTATATTCGTATAGATTATTTCCCAACATTCTCCCTTCCTTAGGGTGTTAACTCCGCCTCTAGTTGTAGAGCCGGTCTCAATCCCGGATAAAGAGAGGAGAGGCACCCTAGCCCTTTAGCCCTTTAGCACATTAGCCCTTTAGCCCTTTAGCCATTTAGCCCTTTGCCCTTTTGCCCATTAGCCCTTTAGCCTATTAGCCCTACAAGGAATGTGCGGTAATCTAATCTTCTTAGAACAAAGGTATCCCCTGACATGTTCTAAACACATGTTGTATCGAGTACAGTGTTCTATTTTAGTCTTGATCACTTATTTAGTGTTCTAAACACTTCAATCAATGTTCCGATCACATGATCACGGTATAGAGTGCAGTGTTCGATTCTAGTCTTGTTATGTTTCTTTAGTGATTTGCAAGTCTAAACATGCATAATGACGTCATCACTGCAGCACGTGCTTACTCTAGCTATCCCGATGCAGGTTTAAACTTGTTCGATAGAGCTATGCCTTGACATAAGAGGAGGCCTTAACAGCTTATGTATAGCCGCTCTTGTTTAAAGATAGCTGCTGTTAAGAAAAAGCACGTCGAATTTTTCAAATTACCCGCCAACACATTTCAAAGGTATGAGGTTTAGTGCTGTAAAGATACCTGCACGATGTAAAGCTAGCTTTCTTCATCAGAGCAGCCAACATCTTGTGTGAGCACCTCTACGCCGTATCATAAGGAGCTGTGTATAGTCGCCGTCTTGTCGCTGCTACCTTGTGCAAGCACCCCTAGGGCGTCTCATAAGAGCAGCAGCCATCTTGTGCAAGCGCTCTTAAGCTGCCTCATAAGAAGCTATGTATAGCCGCCATCTTGTAGAATTAGATAGCTGCCAATGCCAAAGGGCCTAAGTAGGGATCGAACCGTCGATCTCATCATTAGACTATGTTTTTTCTTGTTCCTGATACTGCACACCTAGGTATCAGGTGGAAAAATTTTATCCGTTTTGCCCTACGGTGCACCGTTTTCGAGATATTTTACATTTTGCATTTAAGCCCCAAATTTAATGAATCGAACCAGCACGGTACGTTATACTCTCTACCATAGCTAGACCTGATCATGTAATGAAGACTCGCTTCAATACAAGCTAAAACAGAGCGAATGCCAAAGGGCCTAAGTAGGAACCGAACCGTTGATAGACTATGTTTTTCTTATGCTATCGTGTTCCTCATACTGCGAACCTGGGTGTTGGGCAGAAAAATTTTGTCCGTTTTGCTCTACGGTGCACCGTTTTCGAGATATTTAACATTTTGCATTTAAGCCCCAAATTTAATGAATCGAACTAGCACGACACGTTAGCCTCTAAGCTAGCTTTCTTCATAAGAGCGGCAGCCATCTTGCGCAAGCACCCTTAAAGCGCCTCATAAGGAGTTGAGTATAGCCGCCATCTTGTGTCCGCCATCTTGCGCAAGCATCCTTAGGGCGTCTCAAGCCATCTTGTGTAAGGACCCTTAAGCCGTTCCATGAGAGCAGCCGCTATCTTGCGCAAGCATCCCTAGGGAATCTCATAAGGAGCCATCTATAACTGCCATCTTGCGCAAGCATCCTAAGGGTGTCTCATAAGAACCTGTGTATAGCAGCCATCTTGCGTAAGCACCCTTAAGGAGTCATGTATAGCCACGACCTTATGCAATTAGCGTCGAGAGATGGCAGCTGTAGAATTTTTCTTTTTAAATTATCCGCCTCCATTTTTTAAAGGTATGTACCTAAAGAGTGTAGCACTGAGGTTTGCGAAGTAAGATGGCGGATGACAGCTGACAAAAAGCGCGTGAGTTTGTTTGCTAAACAAGAGCACGTGGAATTTTTCAATTTGCCGCTACCACATTTCAAAGGTATCTAGCTAAAGATGGCAGCACGGGGCTCTCTTGATTAAGGATGGCGGATGACAGCTAACAGAACTATTCAAATTGCCCGCTACTACATGTCATAAAGAGGGCAGCACGGTGTTCTGTGGATGAAAGATGGCGGATGACAGCTGACGAAATTGCCCGCATGATAGCAGCACAGTGCTCTATTGATTAAAGATGGCGGATAAGAGTTGTCAAAAAAGCACGTGGCTTTGTTTGCAAGCAAGAGCACATAGAATTTTTTCAAATTGCCGCCACCACATTTCAAAGGTATCTAGCTAAAGACTGCAGCACTGAGGTTTGTGATGCAAGATGGCGGATGATAGCTGTCAGAAAAAAGCACGTGAGTTTGTTTAAGAGGGCAGCACGGTGCTCTCTAGATTAAAGATGGCTGCTGTCAAAAAGCATTTTTCAAATTATCCGCCACCACATTTCAAAGGTAAGTAGCTAAAGAGGGCAGCACTGTGCTCTATAGGTTAAAGATGGCGGATGACAGCTGTCAAAAAAGCACGTGGATTTGTTTATCTCGCGCTAGTGAGGTTAAGTTGGTAGCACTAAGGTTTAGCCCCGTTAAGATGGCAGCACTGCCGATGACAGGTGACGAATTTACATCTACTACAATAAAGAGGGCAGCACAGTGCTCTGTGGTTTAAAGATGGCGGATGACAGCTGTCAAAAAACACGTGGATTTGTTTACCTATTCAAATCTCGCGCTAGTTAGGTTAAGTTGGTACTACTGAGGTTTAGGCCCGTCAAGATGGCAGTACTGAGGTTGGCGATGCGTTGTTGTCTGTCAAAAAGCACGTGGCTGTCAAAAAAACACGTGGCTTTGTTTACCTCGCGCTAGTTAGGTTATGTTGGTAGTACTGAGGTTTAGGCCCATCAAGATGGCAGTACTGAGGTTAGCGATGCGTTGTTGTCGATGACAGCTGTCAAAAAGCACGTGGCTTTGTTTACAAATTCAAATTTCCCGCGGGTGGTGGAGGAGACCTCTGGGAGGCCTCTGGCTGTGGTGGTGGTGGAGGAGGCCTCTAGGAAACCTCTGGCTGTGGTGGTGGTGGAGGAGGCCTCTGGCTGTGGTGGTGGTGGAGGAGGCCTCTAGGAGCCGGTGGCGGTGGCGGCGCCCGAACTGTCCAATTATACTACTCATAGTGACTAAGCCGCCTGTAATTGGATAAACATCTCTGTTGGTGGTATGAAATAAATAAATAAATAAATAAATAAATAAATAAATAAATAAATAAATAAATAAATAAATAAATAAATAAATAAATAAACTGTTTATATAAAGAACTAGTCCTAGTGCAGCGGCACTACTTTTGAATTTACAAATTTCGTGTCAAAGCCATTGGTCTGGATTGGTGAGGCCATTGGTCTGGATGAAGCAAAGGGGGCGAGGTTAGAAGCCCCGAAGCGGCCCTAGGCCTCTAGTATCCCGCGTGACACCTCCAATGGTTTAGATTGGTCAGGGTAGGATAGTGACAAAGCCATTGGTCTGGACTGGTTAGACCATTGGTCAGTGACAAAGCCGTTGGTTTGGATTAGTTAGACCATTGGTCTGGATCAAGCGAAGGGGTTCTGGGGACGTAAGCCCCCAGGTTAGAAGCCGCAAAGCGGCCCTAGGCCTCTAGTATCCCGCGTAACACCTCCATTGGTCTGGGCAGTTGTGTATTTCTTGTGCGTGGGTTGGTTACGGAATTCATTTTACTTCATTGCTGGGAGTGACGTCCTATCCCATTGTGTCTCACCCAATGGAAATGCTGGTACTAGGGATGCGTCCAGTTAGTTCATTTGCTTGAACTAGTTCATTAGATACCGTTCATAGCCTTGAGTCGTACAAATGAACGAGGTAGTTCATGAGGTGATGTCATAGAAACAGCCCTCGCGGCACTTAGTTCATATGAACGAGTTAGTTTATTATGAGCACAAACAGAAAACAGCTACACAATGCCACCAGTCTGCCTAAATGGAGAAATGGTATCTACGAGAGACGGCGAGACAGATAATTTTGTATAACTCCTTCTCCCTCAGTTAAGAAGTGTGGAGAGATGTGCTGTCACGTGACCATTTACACGGCACGCCATTGGCCATTTATGTGCGTGCTTATTTTGTCGTTCAAATGAACGAGGTAGTTCTTTTGTGCTGTCTGCTTGGAAACAGCTCTTGCGGCACTTCCTTCAATCAGCGAAGTCGTTCCAATGAACGAAGTCGTTCATTTGTGCTGTCTTCATGGAAAGAGCTCACGCGGCACTTCGTTCAATGAACGAAGTCGTTCAAATGAACGAAGTAGTTTATTATGAGCATCTTAGCAACAGCTATTTAAAGCTCGGCGGTTCGAGGGGCGTATGAATCAGCTGTTTGAGTTTGAGCGAGAAGAAGCTATTTACCGGTTTTATCCACGGGAAAATATTTCTCTAAGAAGATAATTGTCCCTTTTTAGCTGTTAAAGAGCTGTTAATAAGGAATGTTCCTGAATCTATACTAATATTATAAAGAGGAAAAATTTGTTTGTTTGTAACGAATGGACTCAAAAACTACTGAACCGATTTAAAAAATTTCTTCACCTATAGAAAGCTACATTGCGAGTAACATAGGGTGTATTTTATTTTCAAAACAATTCGAAGTGGGGGGCACGGGGGGGAGATATAAAAATAATAGGCTAATATAGGCAAAATATCGAATTTGTCGTATAAGGACGAGACAAAGCTCAATTTAATCCTCTTGACGCAAAGAACAAAACTCGGTAAGCCCTATGGGCCCGAAAACCATGTTTTAAGGCCCTAAAATCAACCGTTACGGAGATATTGGCACCACTCTACCCCTGCTCTAGGAATCGGTTAAAGTAATGAACTGCCATATCCATGGCAACGTCTGCTTCAGGATTCTACAGCAGCGAAATGATCTACAATAAATCACAAAAACTTGACATGTTACAGGCATGAAAACTGATATTTGGAATCCTCTTTAAAAATAAAAGAACACAAATATTCGTTTTCAGAAAATCCACTTAAGGGGGGGGGGGTGAAAGTGAGGAAGGAGTTGAATTATTTATATGAGGATATATATATCTCAAAAAAGAAGATGTTACAGACTTTAAAATTTTGTACTTGGAATCTCCTTTAAAAATGAACACACTCTTTTTGGAAAATCCACTTAAGGGGGTGAAGAGAATAAAAAAAGCGGGTGAATTTTTTAAAAATGAGTATCTTCTTCTTCTATCGCTTTACCCACACCTGTGAGGTTGCGGGTACGAACTGTGTCGCACATGTGGATTAAAACCTGTTTTACGGCTGGATGCCCTTCCTGACGGCAACCGTATGTGTAGGGATGTAATTTATACTTCTATACTAATATTATAAAGAGGAAAAATTTGTATATTTGTTTGTAACGGATAGACTCAAACACTACTGAACCGATTTTAGAAATTACTTCACCTGTAGAAAGCTACATTGCCAGTGAGTAATATGGATTGTATTTTATTTTCAAAACAATTTGAGGGGGGGCGACGAGGGTAGATATAAAAATATTAAAATAATAGGCTAATGTAGGCGAAATCGAATTTGTCGTACAAGGACGAGACAAAGCTCATTTTAAGCCCCTTGACCCAAAGAACAAAACTCGGTAAACCCTTCGGGTTCGAAAACCATGTTTGAAGGCCCTAAAACCAACCGTTATGGAGATATTGGAACCACACTATCCCTGCTCTAGGAATCGGATAAAGAAACGAACGGCCGTAACCATGGCAACGTCAGCTCCAGGATTCTACAGCAGCGAGATTTTGCTTGTACTTTTGGGCATAGCTGCCAGCCAAAATTGATACACATATGACTTACTATCTGGAAAAAATAAACTGTTGTGTAGGACGCTCATAGCACTCCTTTGGGCGGGGATGGAAAGGGAGTGAAGTATAAAAATAATAGCCCGGGAGTTCTCCGTAGTACAGCGACCAGCGGTTGCCGACGGGCCTCCGTTTTTACGTACTGGCTTAGGTTTCAGCATTTTTGCGGAGTCTGTTACCTATAGTTTAAACTATTTTCTATCAAATCATGGAGTAGTAGGATCACTGATGTTATTAGTGCCGATATTTTAGTCCACTTTTACGATCACTCTAACCATGAAAACAACCTATATACTGTACACAATTGTCAAGATTGTCATGACTTGAAAAAATTTCTCAACGTTTATACTCAGATTCATTATATGATGGGCGACAAGGATGACAAGCCCTGAGAATTTTCTCGGTAATTATAGTAGTTTCTTTTATGCATCGCGTATTGCCTTGATCATTTGTAATAGTTACGAAATGTCGGATCAAACAAATACATTCAATAATATTCATATTTGTGGTACTATCTAGCGGAAGTATACTTACACTAAACCTGCAGCTTGGTGAAGGGAGCAGGTATGTCTAGGTGGGAATGAAGGAAAAACATGGTAGCAAAAGATCTTAGAGGTGGACGCTAATTACGAACAAATATTTAGAGGCTCCCATGAAGAAAAGAAGAAGAAGATACACTATTATTTCAAACATGACAAATAATTTCTACGTACTTAAGTAAATACATCAGTGATATAAATATCTAATGAAGTCAGTCACACCGATAGTATGAGTAACTAAAGCCAGTTTCTGATAACCCGTACGAAGAACCGGTACTTCTGCTAGTAACTAACTAAAATTGCAAGTCTTTTCAAATGTTTACTGTATAAAACCAGTGTTTTTCCTTATGCCTGACACTACACTCATCAGAGTGGGATGTGTCAGGCCCTAACCACTGACGGTCGGATGTATGCAAGTGAATTTATCAGAAGCCCGTTAACGTTTGATATGCGCTATTGGTGTGTAAATTCTAAATCCCTTAATTTTTCCATTAATATTACATTGTAATAAGGGGAGTAATGACTGAAATTACCGGTGTGAACTTCTATAGTTTTCTGTCGATCACCACCTAATTTTAACCACTACTACATACATCTCTTTTTAGACATCATTACACATGGGACAGGACAGATAGTGACCGAGAATAGGAATCGTCTCGCACGAAAAAGGGTTCAGCAGCTATTATTTCTGAACGGTAATATCCGAACTGTTTAACGGCCCCCATTTATTGTTACGGTTTTCATGGACGTGGAGGTGCCGAATTTCCATCCCGCAGGAGTTCTTTTACGTGCCAGTAAATGTTCTGACAAGAGGGCACTTTGTGGTATGAACAATAGTTTAACATATGCTGTTATTTTACTTGATTATTCTTCTACGCCGATACACTCATCTTAAGATGCGTACTGAATAGAGTGCCGTAGTCTCGTGTGATAACATGATTTTGCTACTCCGCTCCAAGTGCGTGTGATTTCGTTGTGCCTCATGTTGTTGTGTGTAGACAAAGTATTTATTTACCAGTGCCCGTGTATAATTTCCACAACTGTCGTGTATTATAGAACGCTTACAGTATTGTACGTAATTGCCAGACTGTAAACACGTTTTTAGTTTTTCGTAATGTTTAAGAGGTAAACCAGCGACATTATCACCCCATTGTGCGTATTGTGGACCGTATCTTGCATAAGACCGGACTCGAACAAACATGAGCTCAGTTATAGCTAGCAGGCAAGTACGACATTCTGCGAACTTGGAATTTGATTGTCTTTCGGAGCTCCTTAGCACGAACAGACAACAAGTACTCAAAGCACAGCGCCGCCGCCTGAGAGGAGATGTGCTGTTATGTGATCATTAACACGGCACGCCATTGGCGATGTATGTGCGAGCTTATTTTGTCGTTCAAATGAACGAGGTAATTCATTTATGCTGTCTGCATGGAAACATCTCTCGCGGCACTTCGTTCACTGAACCGTTGCCTACGAGATACACAAGGCCGGGAAATACAGCACACTAGACTCGTCCTCGAGATACTTTCGACAAGCGCCGCTAGAGTTCTCTTTACTGATCCGTCTCGCCCGCTCATTGCAACACGTTCGAATATGAAAAACTATACAAAATCATTAATACTAGTAATTTCAGAAGGCAGCAATCAGATAAGAGATCAAAGATAGACCAAGGGCAATTGTTTGATTTATTTTCTACAACGTATTTCTTACAATATGCTTAAACGAAATAAGTAATTCACGAAAGAAGCAGGGAAATCTGATAGCGAGTTTGTCACTTCTTACCGATTCCTTTAATTGTGCCTCAGAGTATCCGAATAACTTTGGGTTTAATCGCCTTTTCACCAATTATCAGCGATCCAATCTTTTCCTCCGCACATCTGACGTTTTGACATTCGTATTGAAACCGCTGTTTGGTGAGCGATGTTATGCCCATTTCGCCATTAGAAAATGCTATGTAATATTTTAGCGTCTTCTGATACGGTAGAGTAACTGGTAAGTGCTTTCCTATGCCAGAGGACACAAATATTTAGCGTCGTTTCACCGTATTTCTCTTTTTTCTTCCCGTAAAATTAAATTTGTGTTCGCCTCTGTGGTGTAGTGGTTATTGTGATTAGCTGTCACCCCCGGAGGTCCAGGTTCGATTCCCGGCCCTACCACGAAATTTGAAAAGTGGTACGAGGGCTCGAACGGGGTCCACTCAGCCTCGGGAGGTCACCTGAGTAGACGTGGGATCGATTCCCACCTCAGCCATTCTCGAAGTGGTTTTCCGTGGTTTCCCACTTCTCCTCCTATCCCTCCACAAGGCCCCTGTTCAGCATAGCAGGTGAGGCTACCTGGACGAGGTACTGGTCATCCTCCCCAATTGTATCCCCGACCCAAAGTCTGGCGCTCCAGGACACTGCCCTTGAGGCGGTAGAGGTGGGATCCTTCGCTGCGTCCGAGGGAAAAAACGACCCTGGAGGGTAAACGGATGAAGAAAGAAGAAGAAAATTAAATTCATTCTGACAGGAATAAAGCTGCTAAATGACCAATTTTAGCATGCTTTTCAATTTGGCTTGCTTTTTGGTCCAGTTTAGATACCGTAAAACTTTTTTCTGATTTCATTACCCGTATCCTACTTCTCAATTTACAGATCGTTTTCTGTAATCTGGTATTTAATTTTCTCATACGTATATTTTTTTTAGATTTAACAGAGATACTCGTAGACTTTCCTTGATGTAGAAATGAGACTTGTACTCCTTTTTTCGTTTGTGGCTGACGTATGAAGATATGGTATGTTCATCGTTATCTGAATCGGAACTTTTACTAAATTTTGATGGCAATATATCATTTTTGGGAACTGGACACTTCCTGCGTTTGACATTTTCCTGTTTGTAAACAGGATACACAATGAAAACAGAAGGAAGTTGATTGATGTGCTTACACTGAAACTGTTTTATGAGAAGAATTGATAGGTACCTAAAGAGATCCTACTATATCACCTTGCCTAGAAATAGGTAGTTTGCTTCCATTTCTCCCGTAAACCGCATTCGGAAGAGAAACTATGGAACGTCAATTTTCATGCTTCTTTAGTGTCATCCGAAATACAGAGAGGTACACAACAGTGCACCTTCTTCTCAGAGACACTCACCGTCAGAAACAATATCCACAATAAATTGCACAAAATCAACACAGCATCAAAATTACTTCGCATATCACAATGTTAAAGTCCGCAAAGAACAGAACGGAAACCTGACATCTAGCTTTGGGAAGGCATTCTTTCTGATTATATTAGACACGTTCGTGAAATTAATAACTGGTTCGATAGAAGGCAGTTTGGTTTTAGGAAAGGTTATTCCACTGAAGCTCAACTTGTAGGATTCCAGCAAGATATAGCAGATATCTTGGATTCAGGAGGTCAAATGGACTGTATCGCGATTGACCTGTCTAAAGCATTTGATAGGGTAGATCATGGGAGACTACTGGCAAAAACGAGTGCAATTGGACTAGACCAAAGAGTGACTGAATGGGTTGCTGTATTTCTAGAAAATAGATCTTAGAGAATTAGAGTAGGTGAAGCTTTATCTGACCCTGTAATAATTAAGAGGGGAATTCCTCAAGGCAGTATTATCGGGCCTTTATGTTTTCTTATATATATAAATGATATGAGTAAAGGAGTGGAATCGGAGGAAAGGCTTTTTGCGGATGATGTTACTCTCTATAGAGTGATAAATAAGTTACAAGAATGTGAGCAACTGCAACGTGACCTCGAAAATGTTGTGAGATGGACAGCAGGCAATGGCATGTTGATAAACGTGGTTAAAAATCAGGTTGTGAGTTTCACAAATAGGAAAAGTCCCCTCAGTTTTAATTACTGCGTTGATGGGGTGAAAGTTCCTTTTGGGGATCATTGTAAGTATCTAGGTGTTAATATAAGGAAAGATCTTCACTGGGGTAATCACATAAATGGGATTGTAAATAAAGGGTACAGATCTCTGCACATGGTTATGAGGGTGTGTAGGGGTTGTAGTATGTAAAGGAGAGGGCATATATGTCTCTGGTAAGACCCCAACTAGAGTATGGTTCCAGTGTATGGGACCCTCACCTGGATTACCTGATTCAAGAACTGGAAAAAATCCAAAGAAAAGCAGCTCGATTTGTTCTGGGTGATTTCCGACAAAAGAGTAGCGTTACAAAAATGTTGCAAAGTTTGGGTTGGGAAGAATTGAGAGAAAGAAGAAGAGCTGCTCGACTAAGTGGTATGTCTCGAGCTGTCAGCGGAGAGATGGCGTGGAATGACATTAGTAGACGAATAAGTCTGAGTGGCGTTTATAGAAGTAGGAAATATGAAGATAAAGTTGGAATTCAGGAGGACAAACTGGGGCAAATATTCATTTATAGGAAGGGGAGTTAGGGATTGGAATAACTTACCAAGGGAGACGTTCAATAAATTTCCAATTTCTTTGAAATCATTTAGGAAAAGGCTAGGAAAGCAACAGATAGGGAATCTGCCACCTGGGCGACTGCCCTAAATGCAGATCAGTGTTGACTGAATTGAAAAAAACCGTGAACACGGTTGGGCCACTTTTTCAGCGACAAATTAGTAGCTATGTCCCGGCCTTGTATATCTCGTAGGCAAGACCAACTCCAATACTCAGATCACAATGCAGAAAAAACATGGCTGCCGTACCGTGCCAAAGCTGACATGGCGACGAATAACCTAATAATAGTCCTAAGAAATTTGTAGTATGAAAATATTTTTCCATGGTTATCAAACACGCAATATTTGAAACATAAAATAACAATGGTAATTTCAATTGCGCTTTACCTATGAGAGTATGTTACCGTACATAGAGCAGACTTTGAAAGCTTTACGAAAAACAGCAAGTTATAAGTATGAATTCATTTAAATGTAAACACATATTCAAGAAAATTACAGCCTAAGTAACATAACACCCACAAAAATCAGTTTTCCTTCTTTTAACACTAGTACAGCATACCTATTAGCTCATTATTCACCCTTCACCAAAATATTGCAGTCGAACAGAACTAGTAGTGCACACATCCAGCGAACATATTACAGACTAAGGAACATAACACCAAGCAAAGAAAAAAATTATTTTTCCTTCTAACTTATTAACACCAGCACAACATACCCATTAGCTAATTATTCACCCTTCATCAAAATATTGCAGTCAAACAAAACTAGTAGTGTACACATCCAACAAACATATTACAGACTAAGGAACATAACAACAAGCACAGAAAAAAAACCAGTTTTCCTTCTAACTTATTAATACTAACACAACATACCCATTAGCTCATTATTCACCCTTCGCCAAAATATTGCAGTCGAACAAAACTAGCAGTGTGCATATCCAACAAACGGTTTTAAAGAATGTTTCTACACCATTCATTCTTAAGTTTTACCCCATTGTGAGTTTCAAAAGTGTGTCTGCATTTAGTTTTGTTACCAGGAAGAGTCCAATAACATCTGTGTGGTCAGAAAGTATTGAAGACAACATAAAAACCTTAATGGTGATAGCTGGATGCAGCTCAGAACTATTTTCTGCCACTCCTAAAATCTTTGCAGTTTTATATGTTAGTTTAGAACTGACCAAGACTTCATCCAACATCAATGTCACAACTTTATCATTGTACTGGAGAAGTTTAGCCTTCTCCTTTAAAAATTATTTTTGAGAAGGCCCAATACCAGTGCTATTTGGACCTATTTTTGTCAAAAAGTGTCTTAAATAGACAGGATGTGGTAAAGTCATCACATGTGTATTCCTCAACATGCAATAAGCCCCAGGAAAAGAAGAGTAAGAAGTTGCTGCCTATATTAGCAACTCAAAAGTATATCTCACTTGCTTCAGTTAAATACTTCTTTTCTTAATTACCAAGATGACTTACCAGAGTTTCGAATCTTTTCCATCTGTCATACTTCAGGCCATCCTGTCCTTCACATCCTAATATAAACTTTAATTTTTCTGCAGGTAAAGGGATGTTTTTAAAATATGCTTTCACTTCTAGGTCACTCATCACTTTAAAACTCACCACTATTGGTGGAATACCTTGGTCTTGAAGTTTTAAGAATAGAACACTATTATCTTTTACAATCACATTGAATGGGCTCATATTTCTCTTCTTCACTTTTGTCGTGAAAACCAGAAAATTATCTATCTTGTCCTCTTCACACCAACGTTTAAACGCTTCTTCGTCTTTCTGTAGCAAGTGCTGTTTACACTCTTCAGGGTAATTTTTTTCTCGATGCAAAATTATGGTATTATACGAAGGCTGATTTGTCAAATATGGTTGGATGGGCATCAGGTGCAATTACGATTTTTCCTAGGGATGCGAATCGGTTCACTATTCTCAAAGGGAAAAATATCTTCACGCACAATAAACTTAGGGTCAAAATGTTTAGTGAAATTTTCACGATGAATGCAACGAATCCATTTCTCTTGTAAGACCGTGTGCTTCGGAAATGTAAAGGCAGAAATTCCCGAAGAATTGCCATAATTGGACTTACAGAGAGGTACACAACACGATCGACCCATGCTAATCTAAAATATGTACATTAAATTCTAAAACGACACTAATAATATTATCAATAACACACGAACACAAAGATGAACAAACACATATCCTGTACATGACCACGTGTAAACAGGAGATAACCTATAGGCTACTTCCAGATAAAAAGAACCGGACGACTCCTATACTTGTTTGTCACTACTGAAAGCTATTAAAAACAGACCCGAAATACGATTACTTTAACTGGCTTTCACGATCACACTGGTCCGCGCTGACCACCATCTTGCCACTAATCGAAACCTGCTTGAGGTCTGAGTATTGGAGTTGGTCCGTTGCCTACGCTATAATAGAAGGCCTGGACAAGCCGACACATTTCTGGGCGAACAAAGTAGTTCGGGCAATGGCTGCTTTGATCGCGTTTATGTTCTGTTGTTCTCATGTTCTGTCTATATCCTTATATTGAATATTCATACAATAACGCGAAATAATACATTTTTATTATCATTATGCCCGGTGGGAATCAGATATAAATATATAAAACCACTTAGAACACACTACACTTCATAGATTTCTTTCATTTTGCACTTGTTTATCACACAAGAATAAAGAATAGGGAAAAAACGCCTAAATAGAAGTACTCACCCGATTTTTCCCTATTTCTATAATTTCAACACTTTTCTGCTCAGAGGCTTGCTCTTGAATTTGTTTAATAAATCACAGCCATTAGTCACTTTCTTTGCATTGTTACCAAGAACAGGCCTGAAAATTTTTGTAAGTATAACGTATGTGATGTGTGCTTGATCACAGTAGCAGCACTGAAACGTCTCTTTAAACTTTGGAGCGGTAAGGAATTTCAGCTTTTAAACAAGGTTACATTTTCCGAGATATCCTAACGCCCGCGTTGTAAATATTAATACATTTTTAAGAAGAAGACGAATTTGCGTCGGCACTTTGTCGGGGAGGCAGAATTCCCCTCACAGTACTTACACTGTAATCTGATTCGACAAAGTGCAAGCTACATATTCTGGAGTTATCATTAGGAGCCCAAAGAGATCCTTTTCTGCTGCCCTGTCGAGAAATAGCAAGCCTCCATTTCTCCCGTAAACTCGGATCTTTAGGAAAAAGATGAAGATTTATATTTGTGTAAATTTCTTCGCGGTGTCGGATGTGCAGTTAGGCACGCAACAATAAACCATCTTAACCTACAGAATGGAAAGAGAAACTTGACGGTAATTGGCCCCAGGGGCTCTGAACTTTGGAGCGTGGGTTGGCGACCACGACGCCCTTAACTGAGCCCTGGCATTTGTTCCACTTACTTGTGCCAGGCTCCTCACTTTCATCTATCCTATGCGACCTTCCTTTGTCAACTCTAGTTCATTTCCGACTCCGATGCTATTAGGTTTCCGAGGCCTAGGGAGTCTTTCATTTTCACGCCCTTCGTGGCCCTTGTCTTCCTTTGGCCAATACGTTCATTTTTCGAAGTGACGGGTCCCTTCCAGTTTTTCTCCCTGATTAGTGTTATATAGAGAATGGTTGCCTAGTTGTACGTCCTCTTAAAACAACAATCACCACCACCACCTTCACGGTAATTTGGAAGCACATAACTAAACAAATGTTAAATGCATCTCAGCAACCATTCGTATATTGCAAATAAATTTAAAAACGACAAATCTCTCATATTTCATGTTAGAAAAGGCCTTGCCTTATAAAATGAAGCTGAATATGTTATATCATCTCATAAAACATGTTGCAGTAACACACGTAATCATAGAATTCGCGCCAAACAACAGAACATAAACGCGAACCTAGCGGTGGAAAAGAGAAAAAACTATTACCCCGCTTTTAATGCAAGAAATTGGCTTTCTGTCTAGTAGGCTTTGGTTGGTCTTGCTCGTAGGCAACGACTGAACGAAGCGCGAGCTAGTACGTACATTTTACAGTAGATGGTGCTTGCTTAGGTCTTCGTCCTCTAACATGCTGTACGCTCACGTGAACGACCCGTTCAAAATATTTGAACGAACTCGTACCTGTTCAAATAAAAGAGTCGTTCAAATTAACTAGTTAGTTCATGAACGACCAACTCTAGCTGGTACGTTGTTAGGCGATGGACTATGGCGCGGGATAAATTCTATTAGGTTACAAAAGCAAAATTACTTCTGGGGGACGTGGGGTGGGTGCTTAACTGTCACAGTGAACACACCTCTCCTCTACAAGGTATTCCACTTAAGATTTCAAACATATTACATCCTTATCATGCCGTAAAAATAATGCAAGTCTAACTGAATTTCTACCGGAAAAGGTGTTAAGTGAGCCAAAGATTATGTTGAAACATAAGAGAACTGTAGCAATAATTTTTAAAGAAGGGTTGTTTGGAATAAATAACCTGTGGTAACGCTGTTTGATGTAACCTATGTATATATTTTAAGTATTTCTGAGTACGGTATTTGTTTGCTTTAATTAACAATAATGTACAGTGTATCATACCTTCCTGAATGGTGTATCAAATCTCTCTAGCATAGGGAGGTGTGATACATTTTGCAGGTGATGACATGTTTGTATTTTGTGAAGAATGTGTGAATGTAAATGTTCTGAAATCGTTAACATTTTGTGCCCTAAACACAAGGCGAAATTATAATGCAAATAGCGAGCATCTGAAGCCAGTAAAATAGAAGTTAGGTACCGTACAGTAAATTTTCTTAAAAGTGTTTCAATCCTCCCCTAATTCTTGTGTATTCATCTTTTTCCAGTAATTAACAGCAATTTTCATCGTGTTAGCGTATTGTAGGAATAAAAATAGTACAATTAAGTAGTATAGTAGTGAAGTAGTAGCTTATATTAAATAACTTACTGTCGTGTGATCTTTGTGAACTAACCTAGACAATATTTCTTTCCTTTCGTTTTTATTTTGCACAGAATAAGTTATCTTATTTTTCCTTTTCTGTTCACTAGTCAGTAAAAAATGGCTAAGCAGTGCGAGTGTAGGAACTGTGGGTGTGGCCAGGCATTAAGGAGTATGAGGGAGGAGTTGGAGAGCTTGAGGGAGGTAATTAGGATTCTCTCAGAGGACAGGAAGGAAAGTAGGCCTCCAAACAATGAACAGGATACAGTAGGCGTAATAGAGGAATTGGAAGGAAAGGGGGGAATTGTGGAAGACAGATGGTCAAATGTTTTAAGGGGAAGGAGATTGCAGGCTAAGGGCTCCATCCAGGATCAAAATTCAGGACAGGTGTCGGTGAGAAATCGGTAGGCCTACGAGTCACTGCAGGCAGAAAAACCGAGGGAAGAAGAGGAACAGGGAACTGTTGCCGAGAAGTTTGGAAGTAGGAGAAAGGGAAGAAGTAGGAAAGGGAAATATGGAGTAGTGGATAGGAAAAGAATGGTGGAACACAGTAGCGTATACTGAGGGCTACCAAGGCTATCGGTGAAGCCCAAACCTCAATTGAGAAATAAAAGTCTAAACCACATTATAATGTAACCATCTGACACATTGTTACATTTACAAAACTTGAAAGCAGCGAGAAAAAACGTCTCACGTATTTCTGAGAGCTAAGCATCGGAGACTGATATCGCAGCCCAGATTCTCGTTCCCCTCCCCTCTACTCGCCGCACGCGCCTTACTACTATATGTCAGATAGGAGCGGGAACCGGGGGAGATAGGTGTGCTAGGCTTCGGTCCATCAGGTCGCCACTGTTAACTATCAACCAAGCGTTACTCATCGTATATACTTCCTCACCTCATTCTTCTGATTTAATCATGTAGATAACAGAGTGCTTGTAAACACTTCAGTTTACTTCCGCTTCCTCGTAGGAAGACACGAAAGGGCTGCTGTTATAGCAGTAATATAGTTTTCTTTAATATGTAAATCTGCTAAAATGGAATGCAATCTTTCAGGTTCTCTTTTGTTGGATGGTATCGAACCCGTGATCATGAGTCGGACACCACCACTGATCTCCCGAGGAAGCTAATTAACCAGTGAACAATGGATACGACCGCTGTAAAATTCAACATTTTCATTTAATAGTAATAATAATAATAATAATAATAATAATAATAATAATAATAATAATAATAATAATAATAATAATAATAATAATAATGGTGCATGGCATCTGTTAGGCTTGGTGTGGTCCTAATGAAGATAAAATGAAAGGCGAAGATATCATAAACACCCATTCCCCAAGCCAGAGAAATTAACAGTATGAGGGAGTTGATTCTGAAAATTGATCTGGGGCTTCGGACCAAAGGCAAGCATTCTATAAATTTAGCCACAAAACCGTACTTTAATTTGCTAAACCTTAGGCTACCATCTCCACTGATCAGGTGTTAAGTATTGGTAGTAGCAGAGGCCAGGGCAGTAGCTTGTGAAGCAGCCTTCACAACACAGCAAGCTTCTCCGTAGGCTATTGGCTGCAGCTCAAATCGCTGAAAGCTTGACGTTTACTAAACCAACCATCGAAAAGGAATAACCTAAGTCTAGTGGTAGCCCACGTCCTGATCCCAGCATACGCCACTGGTGGAACAGGGTCATGGGATGGAGAAAAGGGAGGAGGAAGTAGCTTCTGCAGCTGTAAGAAAAGATAGGACTGACCAGGAGGGGAGGGGATCAAATGAGGTGGGTAGAGTTGAGGCTCTGGTCATGGGGGATTCTATCGTTAGACATGTCGGGAAAGTGTGTAGAGGAAAGGGTACCAGGGTAGAGTGTTATCCAGGAATGAGGTTAAGGCAGATGTTGAGGAAAGTAGAAGAGAAGGAGGAGGGAAAGGAGAAGGTGGTAGTGTTTCACATTGGTACTAACAACATAAGACAAGCAGGTATAAGTACCAACATAGTTGGGGATGTGTGGGATCTGGTAAATGCAGCACAGGTGAAGTTTAAGAAAGCAGAGATTGTTATCAGTGGAATACTGTGTAGGAGGGATAATGACTGGAAGGTGATAGGGGATTTAAATGAGACTATGGAGTGGGTATGTGGGAAATTGGGAGTGAAATTTCTAGATCCTAATGGGTGGGTAGGAGATAGGGATCTGCGCTCAGATGGCCTTCACTTAAACCGCAGTGGTACATATAAGTTAGGAAATTTGTTTAGAAGGGTAATAGGGAGGTACATTCAGGGAAACAGGGTGGCCTAGGGTGCGGTGTTAAAGGAACAGGGGATTGTAAATCAAGTAGGGATGACATAAAACTGTTAGTGCTCAACTGTAGAAGTATTGTAAAGAAAAGAATAGAATTAAGTAATTTAATAGATATATACTAACCAGATATTGTAATAGGAGTTGAATCATGGCTGAGAAATGATATATTGGATGCAGAAATTTTCTCACAGAACTGGAGGGTGTATCGTAGAGATAGGATAGGAATGGTAGGAGGGGGAGTAGTCACTCTCGTGAAAGAAGAATTTGTAAGCTGCGAAAAAGTTAGAGATGACAAGCATGAAATTCTAGGGGTAAGGGGTAAGGCTCCTTTCTAAAGATAATAGGCAACTTGATGTCTTTGGAGTGTACAGACCAGGAAAGGGTAGCACTGACACGGATTCAGAATTATTTGATAAGATAATCAGCTATGTAGGAAACAACATGGAAAGAAATGTAATTGTAGCGGGAGATCTGAATTTACCAGATGTCAATTGGGAAGGAAATGCGAACGACAGGAAGCATGGCCAACAAATAGCAAATAAGTTAATATGGGAAGGGCATCTGATTCAGAAAGTGATGGAACCAACTAGAGGGAAAAATATTCTGGATGTGGTGGTGGTAAAACCAGATGAGCTCTATAGAGAAACTGAAGTAATAGATGGTATTAGTGGTCATGAAGCTGTTTTTGTGGTAATTAAAAATAAATGTGAAAGAAAGGAAGAGATTAAAATTAGGACTGTTAGGCAGTACCATATGGCTGATAAAACAGGCATGAGGGAGTTTTTAATAAGTAACTATGATTGGTGGAAAACGGTAAATAAAAATGTAAACAGACTCTGGGATGGGTTTAGAGCAATTGTTGAGGAATTTGAAAATAGGTTTGTACTTTTAAAGGTGGTAAGGAATGGTAAAGATCCACTACATTGTAACAGGGAAGTAAAGAGGCTAAGAAGGAGATGCAGGGTGGAAAGAAATAGAGTTAGAAATGGCTGTGGAAGTAAGGAGAAATTGAAGGAACTTACTAGGAAATTGAATCTAGCAATGAAGTCAGCTAAGGATAACATGATGGCAAGCATAATTGGTGGCCATACTAATTTTAGTGAAAAATGGAAGAGTATGTATAGGTACTTTAAGGCAGAAACAGGTTCCAAGAAGGACATTCCAGGAATCATTAATGAACAAGGGGAGTGTGTTTGCGAGGATCTTCAAAATGCAGAAGTATTCAGTCAGCAGTATGTAAAGATTGTTGGTTACAAGGATAATGTCGAGATAGAGGTAGAGACTAAGGCCAGAGAAGTATTAAAATTTACATATGATAACAATGACATTTACAATAAGAAGCAAAAGTTGAAAACTAGAAAAGCAGCTGGAATTGATAAGGTTTCGGGGGATATAATAAAGACAATGGGTTGGTATATAGTACCATATCTGAAGTACTTGTTTGATTATTGTTTGCATGAAGGAACTTTACCAAATGAATGGAGAGTTGCTATAGTAGCCCCTGTATATAAAAGAAATGGTGATAGACATAAAGCTGAAAATTACAGGCCAGTCAGTTTGACATGCATTGTATGTAAGCTTTGGGAAAGCATTCTTTCTGATTATATAAGGCTTGTTTGCAAAATTAATAACTGGTTTGATAGAAGGCAGTTTGGGTTTAGGAAAGGTTATTCCTGGATTCCTGGATTTAGGAGGTCAATTGGACTGTATCACGATTGACCTGTCTAAGGCATTTGATAGGGTGGATCATGGGAGACTACTGGCAAAAATGAGTGCAATTGGACTTGACAAATGAATGACTGAATGGGTGGCTCTGTTTCTAGAAAATAGAACTTAGAGAATTAGAGTAGGTGAAGCTTTATCTGTCCCTGTAAAAATTAAGAGGGGAATTCCTCAAGGCAGTATTATTGGACCTTTATGTTTTCTTATATATATCAATGATATGTGTAAAGAAGTGGAATCAGAGATAAGGCTTTTTGCAGATGATGTTATTCTGTGCAGAGTAATAAATAAGTTACACGATTGTGAGCAACTGCAAAATGACCTTGATAATGTTGTGAGATGGACGGTAGGCAATGGTATGATGATAAACAGGGATAAAAGTCAGGTTGTGAGTTTCACAAATAGGAAAAGTCCTCTCAGTTTTATTTACTGCATTGATGGGGTGAAAGTTCCCTTTGAGGATCAATGTAAATACCTAGGTATTAATATAAGGAAAGATCTTCATTGGAGTAATCACATAAATATGATTGTAAATAAAGGGTACAGATCTCTGCACATGGTTATGAGAGTATTTAGGGGTTGTAGTAAGGATGTAAAGGAGAGAGCTTATTTGTCTCTGGTGAGACCCCAACTAGAGTACGGTATGGTTCCAGTGTATGGGACCCTTACCAGGATTACTTGATTCAGGAACTGGAAAAAATCCAAAGAAGAGCAGCTCGTTTCGTTCTGGGCGATTTCCGACAAAAGAGTAGCGTTACAAAAATGTTGCAATGTTTGGGCTGGGAAGACTGGGGAGAAAGGAGACGAGCTGCTCGACTAAGTGGTATGTTCCGAGCTGTCAGTGGAGAGATGGCGTGGGAGGACATCAGTAGACGAATAAGTTTGGATGGTGTCTTTAAAAGTAGGAAGGATCACAATATGAAGATAAAGTTGCAATTAAGAAGACAAATTGGGGCAAGTATTCGTTTATAGGAAGGGGAGTTAGGGATTGGAATAACTTACCAAGGAAGATGTTCAATAAATTTCCAATTTCTTTGCAATCATTTAAGAAAAGGCTAGGAAAAAACAACAGATAGGAAATCTGCCATCTGGGCGACTGCCCTAAATGCAGATCAGTAGTGATTCATTGTTTGATTGATACTTCCCCCACGTATACTCTGAAGTTGTAATTTTCTAGACCCAGCCTGTTCTACTGGCTGATAGAAATCAAATTTGTTCTTCAAGCGTTTGTACGTAATACGATGTTATATTTACTACTATTTAACTACGGTACGATACCGGTACATCGCAGTATCAGGTTCGGTTTCGAAATGACAGGTATGCAGTTTTATATTTTGCGAATTAGGCAGTAGTACCGTACAACTTATTCCATTAATTCAGTGAAGTACTTCTCTAAGATTCTCTTCATTAAGGAATTGTTTGTGTCCACAAGCTCTAACATATTGTCGGTAATGTTCAAGTCTCAATCATTTACTTTTGCCAAACTTATAGATCTCAATCGAGAACTGTAAGAATTAAATACTAACCTTTCTCAGTTTCAGATTTCTGCATGTTTCGAGCTACCTCTAATTTTACTTTCTTAAAAGCTATTTTTACTTAAGCATTAGTAACTTATACCTGTAGTTGTATATGGACAGGAAGAAGTGAAAGAGGTTCATTAACAGTAGCCGGGAAACTGGAACTGTACAGTGATGATGATGATGATGATGGTGATGACCTGTATAACTAGCTTCGTTTTGAAAAATCCTAGCCTCTGCGTTACAATTGCCGGCAAGTCTTTCCCTCTTGTTTTGAAACAGTGTAAGGTATATCTCAGTTTCAGTGAATCGGATATCTGAATTTAATGGTATGGATAATTTTCCCGAAGAATTAAGGATGGTGACATTAGAAAGAAATTTTATGTGTAACTAGCAGAAGTATCCGTTCTTCGTACGGGTTATCAGAAACTGGCCTTTGTTAGTCATACTTTCGGTGTGACTGACTTCATTAGATATTTATATCACTGGTGTATTTACTTAAGTACGTAGAAATTATTTGTCATGTTTGGAATAATAGTGTATCTTCTTCTTCTTTTCTTCATGGGAGCCTCTAAATATTTGTTCGTAATTAGCGTCGACCTCTAAGATCTTTTGCTACCATGTTGTTCCTTCATTCCCACCTAGATATACCTGCTCCCTTCACCAAGCTGCAGGTTTAGTGTAAGTATACTTCCGCTAGATAGTACCACAAATATGAATATTATTGAATGTATTTGTTTGATCCGACATTTCGTAACTATTACAAATGATGAAGGCAATACGCGATGCACAAAAGAAACTACTATAATTATCGAGAAAATTCTCAGGGCTTGTCATCCTTGTCTGAGTATAAACGTTGAGAAATTTTTTCAAGTCATGACAATCTTGACAATTGTGTACAGTATATAGGTTGTTTTCATGGTTAGAGTGATCGTAAAAGTGGACTAAAATATCGGCACTAATAACATCAATGATCCTACTACTCCATGATTTGATAGAAAATAGTTTAAACTATAGGTAACAGACTCCGCAAAAATGCTGAAACCTAAGCCAGTACCGTACGTAAAAACGGAGGCCCGTCGGCAACCGCTGGTCGCTGTACTACGCAGAACTCCCGGGCTATTACTTTTATACTTCACTCCCTTCCCATCCCTGCCCAAAGGAGTGCTATGAGCGTCTTACACAACAGTTTAATTTTTCCAGATAGTAAGTCATATGTGTATCAATTTTGGTTTGCAGCTATGCCCAAACGTACAGGCATAATCTCGCTGCTGTAGAATCCTGGAGCTGATGTTGCCATGGTTACGGCCGTTCGTTTCTTTATCCGATTCCTAGAGCAGGGGTAGTGTGGTTCCAATATCTCCATAACGGTTGGTTTTAGGGCCTTAAAACATGGTTTTCGAACCCGAAGGGTTTACCGAGTTTTGTTCTTTGGGTCAAGGGGCTTAAAATGAGCTTTGTCTCGTCCTTGTTCGACAAATTCGATTTCCCCCCGTCGCCCCCTCGAATTATTTCGAAAATAAAATACAGCTCATGTTACTCACTGGCAATGTAGCTTTCTCTACGTGAAGTAATTTTTAAAATCGGTTCAGTAGTTTATGAGTCTATCCGTTACAAACAAATATTCAAATATTTCCTCTTCATAATATTAGTGTAGAAGTATAGATTACATCCCTACACATACGGTTGCCGTCATGAAGGGCATCCAGCAGTAAAACAGGGTCAAATCCACATGTGCGACACAGTTCGTACCCGCAACCTCACAGGTGTGGGTAAAGCGATAGAAGAAGAAGATACTCATTTTTAAAAAAATTCACCCCCTTTTTTATTCTTTTCACTCCCTTAAGTGGATTTTCCAAAAAGAGTGTGTTCATTTTTAAAGGAGATTCCAAGTACAAAATTTTAAAGTCTGTAACATCTTCTTTTTTGAGATATATGTATCCTCATATAAATAATTCAACTCCTTCCTCACTTTCACCCCCCCCCCCCCCTTAAGTGGATTTTCTGAAAACGAATATTTGTGTTCTTTTATTTTTAAAGAGGATTCCAAATATCAGTTTTCATGCCTGTAACATGTCAAGTTTTTGTGATTTATTGTAGATCATTTCGCTGCTGTAGAATCCTGAAGCAGACGTTGCCATGGTTATGGCAGTTCATTACTTTAACCGATTCCTAGAGCAGGGGTAGAGTGGTGCCAATATCTCCGTAACGGTTGATTTTAGGGCCTTAAAACATGGTTTTCGGGCCCATAGGGCTTACCGAGTTTTGTTCTTTGCGTCAAGAGGATTAAATTAATCTTTGTCTCATCCTTATACGACAAATTCGATATTTTGCCTATATTAGCCTATTATTTTTATATCTCCCCCCCCATGCCCCCCACTTCGAATTGTTTTGAAAATAAAATACAGCCAATGTTACTGATTGGCAATGTAGATTTATATATGTGAAGTAATTTTTTAAATCGGTTCAGTAGTTTTTGAGACTATTCGTTACAAACAAACACATTTTTCCTCTTTATAATATTAGTATAGATTGTAATTATTGTGTTGATATGTTATTTGCCTCTGTGTGCGATCTAAAAGTGACACTGTGAATGTTGATTTTTTTACACTGTAGGCTGCGAAAGATGGTAGTATTGTTCGGAATCTTGCAAGTTGTTCCGTTTAGGATATCTGTAAGATTATCTGAATGAGTAGAATTCTTGGCATATCAGTGTTGTTTTGGAGATTCTTCTGTGTCATATCATTACCCCACAACAGCTATGTCCAGTATTTATTCCTCATGTTTTATCTTAACAGTAGCCTGCCTCTCTTTTGTAAGCTATTTTCTGATATTTATTGGTGTGTTAAGGGACTTCTTCAGGACTGAGTGAGTTGGCTGCATGGTTAGGGGCAAGTTGGGGTGAGCTTGGATGGTAAAATATCATTGACTAACAAACACTGCTATAGAATGAAATGAATTAGGTGAGGCACCATTTGAGGTATTCAACACAGACAATTTTCGTACCACCAGGGGAACAATAAAAACTGCTAAACATTGAAAAAAATTCGTTTGACATGGAACTCCCTTCATGGGGGGCTGTGGTATGCACCCCCTTGGTTCTGTCATTAGACATGATATGAACAGAAAAATAAAGAAAGGTTGGTAGCATTGTTCAGTGAAATGAGATGATACCAGTGTTGTATAAAATTTGTCTTCCGTTGAACAGATTCTTATTTCTCATTTTCCGTTTCCAGTCTTGTGGGTTGAGTTGTAAATCAAAGACCTCAGTTTTCTATCTCTCCAACTCCCTTCCTACTCCAATATTTCTTCTACTTTTACTCCTTTCTTCTCTGTACTCTCCTTCACGGTATCCATCCACCTCTTTCCGGGCATTCCCCTTTGTCTTTCTTCTGTTATTTTCTCTCTAAATACACTCTCTGGAACTCTATCCTCTTCCTTTCTCATCATGTGTCAATACCATTTCAGATTACTGGTCTCTACCTCGTCCAGCTGTTTAGGAATTCCAATTCTCTTCCTAATTTCTATCTTTCTCCTTTTATCACTTCATGTCTTCCAAATTATTCCTCTAAGGAATTTCACCTTGGCTGCCTGGATTCTGCTTTCATTATGTTTTGTTGCTGTCAATGTCTGTCGCATATATCAAAATTCCAGTGTAACACTTTGGGTACAGAATTTTCTTGCATTTCTTTGGGACGCTCCAATTCCACACTATAAATTTCACACATTGGTAAAACTTGTTCAGTTGTCTTTCCAATTTCTCTGTTTATTATCCCATTATCACTGGGCTGAGTGTCTCAGATGGTAGAGGTGCTCACCTTCTGACACCAACTGGGCAAGTTTGAATGTGGCTCAGTCTAGGTATTTGAAGGTGCAAATATATGTCAACCTCATGTAGGTGGATTTACTGGCACATAAGAATTCCTGTGGGACTCAATTCTGGCAAGTTGCGGTCGCTGGAATTTGTAAAAAAAGTAGTTAGTGGGATGTAGAGCAAATAACTATTATATATTATTTTCTCATCTTCTGCAAGTAAACTCCACAAATACTTGAATCTTTCTGCAGCTTCTAATGGTCTTCTATTTACTTCAATATTCTCTCGTCCTTCTTCTTTCTCTATTACCTCTTGTCACCGCTACCATTGTACACTTCTCTGCACTTATTTTATTCCATATTCTTCTACCTGCTGATTCAATACAGTAACTTTTTCTTGTACTTCCATTTCAACTTCTCCCCATATTACAATGTCATCTGCAAAGTGTAAGGCCTTTGTCTCTATGCTTCCCATTGTTTGTTGTATAGGCCTACTCTTGTGGATTTTATCCATGACTGTAATGAATGGTAGAGGGGATAGTACACATCCTTGTTGAAGTTCTGTTTCTACATTGAACCAGTTTGTTTATCCTATTGTAATTTTCATATTTTTTTTCACTTTTCGTATGTGGCTTTGATAATTTCTGCTGTTCTATCTGCCTTCATTTTTGAACAGTGTATCGAAGACCAGTTGCCGTGGTACATTGTCATATGCCATCTCAATATGTATAAGTATCATCACTAAATCATGCCTGAACTCCAATCTTTTCATCAATACGTTCCTTAGATTCAGCAGATTGTAAAAGGTTTAGTGTGGAGTATGGCACTGTATGCGAGTGAAACGTGGATAGTAACTGGTGCTGAGAAAAACAGTGTTGAACCCTTTGAAATGTGGTGTTATCGGAAGTTGTTGAAGATTAGATGTATAGAACATGTCTGAAATAAGGAGATAGTGAATCAGCTTGATGAGAGGAGAACAGTTCGCTAGAATTTGATCCTAAGAAGGGAAAGTGTGATAGAAAAAAACTCAGAGCACTGGGAATTGTTTAGTTAGTTTCACTTAGTTACCTCAAGTTTTAAAATTGAAATCTCACCTTGCTGTGGTTTCATTTCTATGTAAAACTGTATGATTGTGATATCAGCTGTCATGTAAAACTAGGGGTTGGTGGCTATGATCACAATATTGTCAGTCATGTTAAATTAGATATCCGATAGAAGTGATCACTGTAGTAACAGTCATGTTAAATTAGATATCCTACGGAAGTGATCACTGTATTAACAGTCATGTTAAATTAGATATCCTATGGAAGTGATCACTGTATTGACAGTCATGTTAAATTAGATATCCTATTGAAGTGGTCACTGTATTGACAGTCATGTTGAATTACATATCCTATGGAAGTGATCACTGTATTAACAGTCATGTTAAATTAGATATCCTATGGAAGTGATCACTGTATTAACAGTCATGTTAAGTTAGATATCTGATGGAAGTGATCACTGTATTAACAGTCATGTTAAATTAGATATCCTATGGAAGTGATCACTGTATTAACAGTCATGTTAAGTTAGATATCCTATGGAAGTGATCACTGTATTAACAGTCATGTTAAGTTAGATATCTGATGGAAGTGATCACTGTAGTAACAGTCATGTTAAATTACATATCCTATGGAAGTGATCACTGTATTGACAGTCATGTTAAATTAGATATCCTATTGAAGTGGTCACTGTATTGACAGTCATGTTGAATTACATATCCTATGGAAGTGATCACTGTATTAACAGTCATGTTAAATTAGATATCCTATGGAAGTGATCACTGTATTAACAGTCATGTTAAGTTAGATATCTGATGGAAGTGATCACTGTAGTAACAGTCATGTTGAATTACATATCCTATGGAAGTGATCACTGTATTAACAGTCATGTTAAGTTAGATATCCTATGGAAGTGATCACTGTATTAACAGTCATGTTAAATTACATATCCTATGGAAGTGATATCTGTATTAACAGTCATGTTAAATTACATATCCTATGGAAGTGATATCTGTATTAACAGTCATGTTTATTTAGATATCCTATGGAAGTGATCACTGTATTAACAGTCATGTTAAATTACATATCCTATGGAAGTGATATCTGTATTAACAGTCATGTTAATTTAGATATCCTATGGAAGTGATCACTGTATTAACAGTCATGTTAAATTAGATATCCTATGGAAGTGATCACTGTATTAACAGTCATGTTAAATTAGATATCCTATGGAAGTGATCACTGTATTAACAGTCATGTTAATTTAGATATCCTATGGAAGTGATCACTGTATTAACAGTCATGTTAAATTAGATATCCTATGGAAGTGATCACTGTATTAACAGTCATGTTAAATTAGATATCCTATGGAAGTGATCACTGTATTAACAGTCATGTTAAATTAGATATCCTATGGAAGTGATCACTGTATTAACAGTCATGTTAAATTACATATCCTATGGAAGTGATATCTGTATTAACAGTCATGTTAAATTACATATCCTATGGAAGTGATCACTGTATTAACAGTCATGTTAAATTACATATCCTATGGAAGTGATCACTGTATTAACAGTCATGTTTAATTAGATATCCAATGGAAGTGATCACTGTATTAACAGTCGTGTTAAATTAGATATCCTATGGAAGTGATCACTGTATTAACAGTCATGTTAAATTAGATATCCTATGGAAGTGATAACTATATTAACAGTCATGTTTAATTAGATATCCGATGAAAGTGATCACTGTAGTAAAAGTCATGTTAAATTGGATATCCTATGGAAGTGATCACTGTATTAACAGTCATGTTAAATTAGATATCCTACGGAAGTGATCACTGTATTAACAGTCATGTTAAATTAGATATCCTATGGAAGTGATCACTGTATTAACAGTCATGTTAAATTAGATATCCTACGGAAGTGATCACTGTATTAACAGTCATTTTAAATTAGATATCCTATGGAAGTGATCACTGTATTAACAGTCATGTTAAGTTAGATATCCTATGGAAGTGATCACTGTATTAACAGTCATGTTAAGTTAGATATCTGATGGAAGTGATCACTGTAGTAACAGTCATGTTAAATTACATATCCTATGGAAGTGATCACTGTATTGACAGTCATGTTAAATTAGATATCCTATTGAAGTGGTCACTGTATTGACAGTCATGTTGAATTACATATCCTATGGAAGTGATCACTGTATTAACAGTCATGTTAAATTAGATATCCTATGGAAGTGATCACTGTATTAACAGTCATGTTAAGTTAGATATCTGATGGAAGTGATCACTGTAGTAACAGTCATGTTGAATTACATATCCTATGGAAGTGATCACTGTATTAACAGTCATGTTAAGTTAGATATCCTATGGAAGTGATCACTGTATTAACAGTCATGTTAAATTACATATCCTATGGAAGTGATATCTGTATTAACAGTCATGTTAAATTACATATCCTATGGAAGTGATATCTGTATTAACAGTCATGTTTATTTAGATATCCTATGGAAGTGATCACTGTATTAACAGTCATGTTAAATTACATATCCTATGGAAGTGATATCTGTATTAACAGTCATGTTAATTTAGATATCCTATGGAAGTGATCACTGTATTAACAGTCATGTTAAATTAGATATCCTATGGAAGTGATCACTGTATTAACAGTCATGTTAAATTAGATATCCTATGGAAGTGATCACTGTATTAACAGTCATGTTAATTTAGATATCCTATGGAAGTGATCACTGTATTAACAGTCATGTTAAATTAGATATCCTATGGAAGTGATCACTGTATTAACAGTCATGTTAAATTAGATATCCTATGGAAGTGATCACTGTATTAACAGTCATGTTAAATTAGATATCCTATGGAAGTGATCACTGTATTAACAGTCATGTTAAATTAGATATCCGATAGAAGTGATCACTGTATTAAGAGTCATGTTAAATTAGATATCCTATTGAAGTGATCACTGTATTGACAGTCATGTTAAATTACATATCCTATGGAAGTGATCACTGTATTAACAGTCATGTTTAATTAGATATCCAATGGAAGTGATCACTGTATTAACAGTCGTGTTAAATTAGATATCCTATGGAAGTGATCACTGTATTAACAGTCATGTTAAATTAGATATCCTATGGAAGTGATAACTATATTAACAGTCATGTTTAATTAGATATCCGATGAAAGTGATCACTGTAGTAAAAGTCATGTTAAATTGGATATCCTATGGAAGTGATCACTGTATTAACAGTCATGTTAAATTAGATATCCTACGGAAGTGATCACTGTATTAACAGTCATGTTAAATTAGATATCCTATGGAAGTGATCACTGTATTAACAGTCATGTTAAATTAGATATCCTACGGAAGTGATCACTGTATTAACAGTCATTTTAAATTAGATATCCTATGGAAGTGATCACTGTATTAACAGTCGTGTTAAATTACATATCCTATGGAAGTGATCACTGTATTAACAGTCATGTTAAATTACATATCCTGTGGAAGTGATCACTGTATTAACAGTCATGTTAAATTAGATATCCTATGGAAGTGATCACTGTATTGACAGTCATGTTAAATTAGATATCCTATTGAAGTGATCACTGTATTGACAGTCATGTTGAATTACATATCCTATGGAAGTGATCACTGTATTAACAGTCATGTTAAATTAGATATCCTATGGAAGTGATCACTGTATTAACAGTCATGTTAAATTAGATATCCTATGGAAGTGATCACTGTATTGACAGTCATGTTAAATTAGATATTCTGTGGAAGTGATCACTGTATTGACAGTCATGTTAAATTAGATATCCTATGGAAGTGATCAGTATTAACAGTCATGTTGAATTACATATCCTATGGAAGTGATCACTGTATTAACAGTCATGTTAAATTAGATATCCTATGGAAGTGATCAGTATTAACAGTCATGTTAAATTAGATATCCTATGGAAGTGATCACTGTATTAACAGTCATGTTAAATTAGATATCCTATGGAAGTGATCACTGTATTGACAGTCATGTTAAATTAGATATTCTGTGGAAGTGATCACTGTATTAACAGTCATGTTAAATTAGATATCCTATGGAAGTGATCACTGTATTGACAGTCATGTTAAATTAGATATCCTATTGAAGTGGTCACTGTATTGACAGTCATGTTAAATTAGATATCCTATGGAAGTGATCACTGTATTAACAGTCATGTTAAATTAGATATTCTGTGGAAGTGATCACTGTATTAACAGTCATGTTAAATTAGATATCCTATGGAAGTGATCACTGTATTGACAGTCATGTTAAATTAGATATTCTGTGGAAGTGATCACTGTATTGACAGTCATGTTAAATTAGATATCCTATGGAAGTGATCAGTATTAACAGTCATGTTGAATTACATATCCTATGGAAGTGATCACTGTATTAACAGTCATGTTAAATTAGATATCCTATGGAAGTGATCAGTATTAACAGTCATGTTAAATTAGATATTCTGTGGAAGTGATCACTGTATTGACAGTCATGTTAAATTAGATATTCTGTGGAAGTGATCACTGTATTAACAGTCATGTTAAATTAGATATCCTATGGAAGTGATCACTGTATTGACAGTCATGTTAAATTAGATATCCTATTGAAGTGGTCACTGTATTGACAGTCATGTTAAATTAGATATCCTATGGAAGTGATCACTGTATTAACAGTCATGTTAAATTAGATATCCTATGGAAGTGATCAGTATTAACAGTCATGTTAAATTAGATATCCTATGGAAGTGATCACTGTATTAACAGTCATGTTAAATTAGATATCCTATGGAAGTGATCACTGTATTGACAGTCATGTTAAATTAGATATTCTGTGGAAGTGATCACTGTATTAACAGTCATGTTAAATTAGATATCCTATGGAAGTGATCACTGTATTAACAGTCATGTTAAATTAGATATCCTATGGAAGTGATCACTGTATTGACAGTCATGTTAAATTAGATATCCTATTGAAGTGGTCACTGTATTGACAGTCATGTTGAATTACATATCCTATGGAAGTGATCACTGTATTAACAGTCATGTTAAATTAGATATCCTATGGAAGTGATCACTGTTTTGCCAGTCATGTTGAATTAGATATCCTATGGAAGTGATCACTGTATTTACAGTCATTTTAAATTAGATATCCTATGGAAGTGATCACTGTATTTACAGTCATTTTAAATTAGATATCCTACGGAAGTGATCACTGTATTGACAGTCATGTTAAATTAGATATCCTATTGAAGTGATCACTGTATTGACAGTCATGTTAAATTAGATATCCGATGGAAGTGATCACTGTATTGACAGTCATGTTAAATTAGAAACCCTATTGAAGTGATCACTGTATTAACAGTCATGTTAAATTAGATATCCTATGGAAGTGATCAGTATTAACAGTCATGTTAAATTAGATATCCTATGGAAGTGATCACTGTTTTGCCAGTCATGTTGAATTAGATATCCTATGGAAGTGATCACTGTATTTACAGTCATTTTAAATTAGATATCCTATGGAAGTGATCACTGTATTGACAGTCAGTTAAATTAGATATCCTATGGAAGTGATCACTGTATTGACAGTCATGTAAAACTGGAGGTCCTTGTCTATGATCATAGTATTAATCATACAGAACTTGTGCCTCTATCGGTGCGATCAGAATATCAACAGTCTTGTAAAATTTGAGTGTTTTGCTATGATCATGATATTGACAATCATGTAATATTACAGGCTTGTTGCCTAGTCTGTTGACAAATAACCTAGATAATAATGACAGCAAAATGATAATATATTTTCCTGGCTTGGTTTTCAGTGTAAGGTCACTGGAAGTAATCAACAATCCCAGTACCTTCTACCTACTCACTGCAGTGTGAAGTGGACATGGAAACAAAGATCAAAGAGGAGCCAGCCTGGCTTGAAGGAACAGGAAATGCTTCACTTGTAAGTCTTGTTCCAGATAACTTTATGGAGATCAGAATTTAACCCTTAGTAGCTGAATAAATTTGGCAGGGGCAAAATTTACTATGTGCTTACCCAATATTAACACCAGCAGTCACCACTTGCAGCATGGACATTTAGGCATGTTATGTCTCTGTTATGTTTCTTCATCTGGAAATATGTGACAGTGGGCTACACACAAGGCTGCCAACACTTAGGAACTAAAAACAGCAGTATCGATGTACATATTTGGGTCTAGCTAGTGACAAAATCATTGTTCATTGGTAAGCAAAAGGGTTCTGGTGGCATAAGCCCCCAGATTACGGCCACAAAGTGGCCAATTGGCTTCTAGCATTTACTAGGGAGACAGTAGTGCATTGTATGTCTATGTGGTTCAGGCAGCAGTGCGTCAGCCTCTCACTGCTGAGTTCCGTGGTTTAAATCCCGGTCACTATGTGAGATTTGTGGTGAAAAAATTGAGTCGGGACAGGTTTATCTCCGGGTACTCCAGTTTTTCCTGTCATCTTTCATTCCAGCAACACTCTCCAACATATTTTCATCTGTCAGTCATTGATCATTGCCGCAGAGGATTGCGGCAAGCTTCGACAGTGGGCACAATTCCCATCCTTGCCACAAGATGTGGGCTTCATTCATTCCATCCCTGAGCTGGTCTCTGACTTGAAAACAGGTTGTAGGTTTTCATTTTTACAGCAGTGTATTTTATATTTGATAGTGTATAAAAGCTGAATCAGTGTTTTGTGTTTGATAGTGAAGGAGGCTTTGTTAGGTCCAGCTAGTGACAAAGTCATGATAGGCAGAGTCTCATGATCAAGGCTTCAGTGCCTTTCATGTGCTAAGTACCCAGTGATTGACTGTTTATTTTTTTTTCTGTACTGTTGTTGATTATTGATATGGCTTTGAGAAGGTTGTGTGGTGGTCTTTATTCCGCATGGTTTGCTAGTTTTATATTTGTGGGATTGACATCATTTCCTGTCATATCAGTCAATTGCAATGCTACTAGCTGCTGAAGTGATGGACATTGGTGGGTGCTAGATTTAATTAGGTTATTGCTGGTATTTCCCTGGTTATCATAGTGAACATATTTTTCCTTCGAAAGACATTCCAGGTAAGATTTTCATCATTTAAATTTCTATACAATGTTACTAATGTTGGGTGTGTACATAGTAAAATACTGTCACAGTATAGCATATCTAAAGCAAACACTATGTTAAAGGCAGAAAAGCAGTCAAAACTCAGTCCATTGCGATCTTCTGAGTGGCTTTCAGTTCAGTGCTCCTTCATCTGATAGCTCAGAGGGTAAAGTGATGACATGCTAATTTCATGTTGGCAAGTGTGACTTATTAATCATTAAAATATTCATGAAACTGGCAAACACTAAGTACACCGTCATACATGTGTATGCCCCACAGGAAGGCTGCAGTGAGGAAGACAAAGAGAAATTTCGGCAAGACCTCGAAGATACAGATAATAAGGAAAATATTATTATTGGAGTTCTAAATGCTCATGTTGGGGTAGACAGATAGGGGTACTGGGGTATTTGTCATTGGTCCACACGGATTTGGACAAAGGAACCCAGAAGGAGAGCAACTATTAGATCTGTGCAGAAGAAATGATATTATAATCAAAAATACATTCTTCAAAAAAAGAGACAGTCACAGAGTAACAAAGTACAGTTGGGATGGCCAGTATAGAACATTGATTGACTACGTAATCATGAATAAAGATGGTTGTAGATACATCACAAATGTAAAGGTCATCTCCAGTGAAAGCATGGACAGTGACCACAGATTGCTGGTAGTAGCCTTCAAACATAAGGCTAAGGAAACGCCAAAAATTATTACACAAAAAAAAAAAAACAAGGGTTGAAACTTGGAAGTTGCAAGAAGTCCAAATAAAGAGAGAATATAAACTAAGGATTCAACAGAGTCTACCGAATTGTGAAGTAACCAACGTTAATGAAGAGTGGAAAGCTTTCAAAGACACCTTTGTTGGAGAAGCCAAAACCTATGTGGAGTTACAAGTTCCATCAAAAGAAAAAAAGGACACACCATGGTGGAATGATAGACTGAAAACAGTGGTGAAATAAAGAAGGCACTAGACAAGGAAAAATCAAAAAACAGGGACAAGAATGCAATGAACAAGAAATACAAATAGTCCAAGGTATATACAGGAACAAGAAACTTGCTGTACAGAACATTGTAAAGGAAGAAAAAGAGAAGAAATGGAATGAGTTTGCAGACAAACTGGAAGAGGACAGTAGAGGAAATATGAAGTTGCTATACAGAGTCGTGAAAAGCAAGCGAAGGAATCAAGAGACCATAAAAGCAATACAACGTGATGATGGGACTCTGGCACAAGAAGAGGGAGAAATTAAACAGGAACACAGGATCTATTTCGAAAAGTTGCTGAATGGAGATACAGAAAACATAACAACGTATAGAGGATAGCCAAGTCTAGGAACTACAACTGAACAACCAATTACATGGCATGAGGTTAAAAATGCGCTCAAGAGCATGAAGAAAGGAAAAGCAGTGGGCCTAGACGAACTAAATGCATATATGCTAAAAGCGGTGGGAATTCCATGAATCCAATGGCTCTACAGACTGCTCAACAAGATATGGGATGAAAATACTATTCTTGAGGATTGGAAGATGGGCATCATTGTACCTCTGTTCAGGAAAGGGAACCGACGAAAATGTACTAATTATCGTGGTATTACACTACTGTCTCATGTCCTGAAAATATTGAAAATAATAATAGAGACCAGAATCAGTGATACTGTTGAATCAATTTTGGAAGAAGAGCAGTATTTTTTCAGACCAGGAAGGTCAACTACAGAACTTATACACTGACTGACAGTGACAATGCAACACCAAGGAGGAGTGGTTCGAAAGGGATGAAAGTTGGGGAGAAAACAGAGACGGCACGGATGAATAATTGATGTTTATTTCAAACCGATATGCAGGTTACACAATGCGCACGGCATCGACTCAGTAGGATGTAGGACCACCGCGAGCGGCGATGCACGCAGAAACACGTCGAGGTACAGAGTCAATAAGAGTGCGGATGGTGTCCTGAGGGATGGTTCTCCATTCTCTGTCAACCATTTGCCACAGTTGGTCGTCCGTACGAGGCTGGGGCAGAGTTTACAAACGGCGTCCAATGAGATCCCACACGTGTTCGATTGGTGAGAGATCCGGAGAGTACACTGGCCACGGAAGCATCTGTACACCTCGTAGAGCCTGTTGGGAGATGCGAGCAGTGTGTGGGCAGGCATTATGCTGCTGAAACAGAGCATTGGGCAGCCCCTGAAGGTACGGGAGTGCCACCGGCCGCAGCACATGCTGCACGTAGCGGTGGGCATTTAACGTGCCTTGAATACGCACTAGAGGTGACGTGGAATCATACGCAATAGCGCCCCAAACCATGATGCCGCGTTGTCTAGCGGTAGGGCGCTCCACAGTTACTGCCGGATTTGACCTTTCTCCACGCCGACGCCACACTCGTCTGCAGTGACTATCACTGACAGAACAGAAGCGTGACTCATCGGAGAACACGACGTTCCGCCATTCCCTCATCCAAGTCGCTCTAGCCCGGCACCATGCCAGGCATGAACGTCTATGCTGTGGAGTCAATGGTAGTCTTCTGAGCGGACGCCGGGAGTGCAGGCCTCCTTCAACCAATCGATGGGAAATTGTTCTGGTCGATATTGGAACAGCCAGGGTGTCTTGCACATGCTGAAGAATGGCGGTTGACGTGGCGTGCGGGGCTGCCACTGCTTGGCGGCGGATGTGCCGATCCTCGCGTGCTGACGTCACTCGGGCTGCACCTGGACCCCTCGCACGTGCCACATGTCCCTGCGCCAACCATCTTCGCCACAGGCGCTGCACCGTGGACACATCCCTATGGGTATCGGCTGTGATTTGATGAAGCGACCAACCTGCCCTTCTCAGCCCTATCACCATACCCCTCGTAAAGTCGTCTGTCTGCTGGAAATGCCTCCGTTGATGGCGGCCTGGCATTCTTAGCTATACACGTGTCCTGTGGCACACGACAACACGTTCTACAATGACTGTCGGCTGAGAAATCACGGTACGAAGTGGGCCATTCGCCAACGCCGTGTCCCATTTATCGTTCGCTACGTGCGCAGCACAGCGGCGCATTTCACATCGTGAGCATACCTCAGTGACGTCAGTCTACCCTGCAATTGGCATAAAGTTCTGACCACTCCTTCTTGGTGTTGCATTTGCTCTGTCAGTCAGTGTATTTGCAATTAGGATGCTAATGGAAAACTACTGGGAGAAGAACAAGCCTTTATTTCTAATATTTTTGGACATTGAGAAAGCCTACGACATTGTACCAAGGGAAAGAATTTGCCAATGCATGAAAGAACTTAAAGTGCAAGACAGCCTCATAGACAAAGTTAAAATGTTGTATAGTGGGAATAGAAGTTGTGTTCAAGTAGGACGTGGTTTGTCAGGCTGGTTTGAAACAAAGAGAGGAGTGCAACAGGGCAGCTCATTGTCACCACTTCTATTTATTATTGTGATGTAGTAATGAAAGCTATTAAAAGGAAAGAACATGGAGATTTGCAGATGATGTTGCAATCTGGAGTGACTCTGAAGAGGAATTGGGAGTGGGAATGCAAAGCTGGAATGAGGAGTTTAAGAAATATGGTTTAAACATCAGTAAGACCAAGACGGTGGTGATGAAAGTGTATGGGGAAGGAGCAGAAGTAATAGTCATGTTAAATGAAGCCCAACTGGACAGCATTCCAGTTTTCATATACTTGGGTAGCATTCTATCAAATGACAATCTAACAAAACATGAGATGAACAATCAAATCAATAAGGCAACACAATTTTACCAGCAGGTAAGACACCTGCTGTGGGATGAGCAAATACCTATGAAAACAAAAATGACATTCTACAAGTCCTATTTTACACAAATTCTTACATACTGTCTCGAAACCGCAACACTGACCAATAGAGATAATTCCATACTCCAGGCAGCTGAAATGAAATTCCTATGCACTATGATCCAGAAAACCAGGAAAGACAAGATTAGGAATGAGAAAATTAGAGAAGAAGTAGGAATAGATGATTCTCTCCTTAATAAGATTCAGGTATCAAGACTGAAGTGGTTTGGTCACATGAAGAGGATGCCAGGCAACAGAACTGCAAGGAAGGAATTTGACAGAAATGTAGAAGGAAGACAACCCGTGGGAAGGCCACAAAAGAAATGGATAGATTTAGTTAAAAATGATGTTATGATGGGAGGTCATGATTGGGACAAGTTGCTGGAGGAGGAATGGTACAAGGACAGGACGAGATGGAGGAGGCTCATATACCACACCCAGGAAACTGGAGATGGTTTAGGATGATGATGATGAAGTATGACTTGGGGTCAGTCTAGAGGTATTTGAAGAAGCTGGTTTATCCCAGCACATGTCCTTAGTTATACTGAATTCCTGCATATCATTCTGCCACCTCTTGTAAAAATATCAAAATTATGTTAGAGAAATGTGTGCCAATATCAGAAACAATTTTTTTCTTCATAAATGTGCAGAGTTCTAAATGATGCATTGAATGTCCAAAGACCTATACCGACCTTTTAAAGATTTTCATATAATAAGAAATGAAACCTCTCCAAATGTTCATTGCGTCTTCCTTTCATCACATCCTAGTAGATCATGAAAGAGGCTCTGAAACAGCAGATGTACTTGCCAACACTGCTGGCTCAGCACTGATGGTGTTCTCAAACCCCCAGTCCTTTACAGAACACCATGTAACATCCTTGTATTCTTAAAACATTTCATTTGTAGTTGCTTTGAGTGTGATCCACATCACATCTTTTCCTGGAATGTGACTGATAAGCCTGCTTTTTTAATATTATTTTTTCAATTTTTGAGCTTGGCAAAACCAGAGTAGAGAATGTGCCTCAGATATTTTATGTAGTATTTATATCTCTCACTGTATGTCAACAGATGTAGAACAGTTTTAACACTTTGAAAAGGTTCAAACAGCCTATAAAATAATTTCGATATGATCAGACATATAAAAACAGTTTATATGATTTTGTATTTATGTCTGTGGCTGCTTAATTCCAAAATTATGTGCTAGATGGCTCCAATTCCATCTCTGGTAGGATGCAATGTATCTTCTGGTATGCCTGGAAAACTTTTCTCAGTTTATATGTTGATAACATTCCTGTCCTTTCCATGACATTAGGTGTGAGCAAGGATAGTAACACCAATCTTAATACAGCCTTCGGTTTTAAGAATTGTCTCCTGGTAGAAACCTCCCGTAAACTTTAGCGGAATTTTGAAAATAAGTGTAAAACTGGCAGGTAATGAACTGCCATGCTCTTTTGTTCGTGACTGTATTCGTAGAAGTGTGTTACGTGCTTACTTAATATATCTTCTTTTCCACAGGAAAATATTGAACAGGTAACACAAATTATAACTGTGAAAAAAGAAGCCAAATCAGAGTCAACAGAGCCAGGTCCAACAGAGGATTGTTCATTTGAGGTAATGTACATAATTTAATAAGCCATTGTCATGTAATGAAAATGGTTAGAAAGTGGCTCAACAGGTATCAATGGATGACCCTTCATTTTGATGTGTATGATTGATAGTACTATGGAAAATATACTTCTTTTTTATGAGATTAACTGTTTGCTTGCCTAATTTTCATATTTCGTTCAAGTTGTTCCAAGATCTTGCATTAGGTATGATGTAGCAGATGGGATTGCTCCAAAGATCTCTAATGCATATCATTTTGGAACTGGCATTATTGCTACTAATACTTTTGACTGCGTAAACATCTTCAAACACAAATTTGCTATAAGATACATTCTTATATTCAGTCGAGCAAAAATATTGGCATGTGTAAATTATTTATGCAACGGCATTAATTATGCAAGAAAATATGGTAGTTAGGTAAGAATTGTCAGAAGGGCTATTATTTAACTATGTTGAGAGGACGTTTGTGTTGCAAAGGTGGTCAGTTCATTGTAGGTGAAGTAATAAGTACCCATCACACTTCTGAGGCAACAAGCTTTAAACAACAAGCAACACTTCTGAGGTGATATATCAGACTCTTGACTGATGTTTCCCAGAATCCCCCAAAATATGACGCTGCAGGAGGGATGAAATGCCATGTCAGTCCCATGCCTGCAGTTGCAGTGAAGTATTGCTTTTTATGAGGATTGTCTTACAGAATTGCCTCAATTTCTTTAGTTGCTCCAAGGAAGTTCTTGCCTTTATCGCTGTACAGTGGTCTGCCAAATTATTATATACAGATTGAAAATACATGGATATGGTAACATTTTGGCAAAATAAATATATTTCTGTTAAAGTTTCATGCATTTTCTTTATATCATTTGTATTTCACATATTCTATTTACCATTTTCCACAGAAAATCAGTTTCTTAACTAAAGTGGTCCGTATAATGATCAAAATTTAGTATTTTCTGAGCCACTCTTAGCTGCAATCAGTGCAGAGACCTTTCTTTTTATACTTGTATTGCATTTTCTTGCCTGTTCCTCCATGTATGGGCTGTTTCAAACCTCATTAAGTCTTTCTAGGAGCATGTTCTTGCTTGTAGTGACACCTTTTATAATAATTTCTTTATTCAGTGCCTTCCAAATATTTTCTGTTTGATTCATGTCAGGTGAGTAGGCTGGCCAGTCCAATACATTCATTTTTTGATTCTGTAGGAATGCTGTTAGCGATTTAGGCTTGTGGCATGGTGCTGAATCATGCATGAAAGTAAAATAATTTTTCGGGAACCATTCTGACACTTGAGGCAAAACTATGTTTCTTAGCACCAGCTCGTACTGATCCTTCCGCATTGTTCCTTGAACAATATACAGAGGCCCGCCACTCTTGCTGCTAATCACAGACCATATCATTATGGAGAGAGGATGTTTCACCCGTTCTACAACACAGTCTTCATTTAATTTTTCATTAGTGCGGTGCCAAACAAACTCAGTTTTATCATCGAGGATCTGTATGGAAGATAATCTGTGAAGCAAACATGAAAAGTACAATGGCAGTGTAAGAAAGTTTTCATCAATATTATCTTATATCAAGAGAACACAAGAAATTGCATGTACAATTTTACAAACCGTATTCCAATCTTCCTCTGACCAATTTTTGTTATCCTTAGCCCACTGAAGCCTTTTTTGTTTCATAGCAGTTGTCAACTTTGGTTTCTTTAAAGGGCAGCATCACTTCAGATCCATCTGTTTGAAACGCTGCTCTAAAGTTCTTTGCAATGAAGCAATCCCAGCATTCCGAAGTTTATTGGTTCACACTTAAGCAGATGTACAACGATTTTTTGTTGCATAATTGTGAATTATTCTGTCAGTTCTGGGCGAAGTTATCCTCCTTCTGCCGTACCAACCTCTGCGGCATGAGTCAAGAGGTGTGCTTATTTCATGTTTATGTCGACATCTCTCACCGATGAGTGTGAAATCCCCATGATTGATGCAATATGCTGTTGGTTATACTGACAGTGGGATAATAATGTAGTAATTGTGGCTTTCTTATGAGGGCTCAAGTCACAACGCTTCCCCATCTCAATTTGTAGGTTAGAATCCCTAAACGGAGAATAACAACAGATTTAATGCATTGTTCCAGACGGCTTCTTATTACTAAGTACTCCGCATTTCTTACTGAAAAAGTAACATAATTACTAACCTTAAAAGAGAGCAGTTACACCACAATAAGCATAGGACATCAACGAACAATAAGATACACAACTTGCGCACCAATACTGCTGAAGTTCCAGGATGACCAACAATGACATGACACTATTTCATGACTTGCGAACTTCTTAATATATGTAGCAGTCTCCTAAGAATAAATAACTCATGAATAGACAAGCTGTAGAACTAGCAATAGAAAATTCAACAACTTTGCTCTTCAAAAGGGCAAATACTTGTTCTTATTATTATAATTTGGCAGATCACTGTAAATGTTCAGGGGTTGACTTCTATGAGAATGAAGTCGACGAAGAGCAGCGAGAAATGTAGTTATGGTCAGATCAGGTGTCATGTCTATGTAGACAGCCTTGGTAGCTAGCCAGTGTGGTCTTGTTCGAGCTCACTACGTTTTTTATGAGCATTGTTCCAGAATAGTCTATTCCATTGTTAAGGAATGGGTGCATCAGAGTTACATGAATCCTTGTTGTATTTCACATCAATTGTACAGAAGTATCAGCATTCAACTTGCAACGCATGTGACGTGCATGAGTGTGGCTTCTTTACCGTCCCTTTTGCTGATGGGATGCTAACATTTTCTGTTTGATTTAGAGATGTATTTAAGAGTGGAGTGTCAGGATGAAATAGTCGAAGGTGTTATGCCATGAATATTAACTTATATTAGCTTGTTAGATGATGGTATGGATGCAGATAGATGTGGTGTTTTGACTCCACTAGAATTTGGGCATTGTTCAGTCCTCTGCCGACATAAATATTGCCTTCTTGATCTGTGATTGGGTTTATAGTCTTAATATAAGTTGATAGCTTCCTACACAATATTAATGCAAAATTAGAGTGCGGAGTTGAAATTGAATATGAACTGTGAACTGTAAGTTCATTCCATGGGTTGTCTACAACAATGTGAGGCAAGTTGCAAACAATAAGCAACTACTATTTGTACTTTGTATAATGTGGAAACTTTTGTTATGAATAGATCATCATGCGTGGCTGTAAGAAGTATTGGTGGCACTCTTTATTCTGTGAGATAAATTTGAACATCACATTTTGATTTTGGCCAACCCAAGGCATCTTAGTTCAACCATTTGGGACCATGCCAACAAAGTGAACTATTGAAGATTATGTTCATATGTGGTTGTTTGGACACTAAGTCAGAGGGTTTGTCCTTGGTCAGTATATGGTACAGTACCACTCATTTTGTGGCGTACCAACTGTCGAACACCACAACAGCAAAACACAGGAAAGATCAGTGTCAATTGCAAGCATAACAACGACAAAGTTCAGCGGTTATCCCAATGCGAACATCACACCAACTTCTGAGGGATGCCACAAAGCACAAGACAGGACTTGAAGCCATGGAATATCTGGGCAGGTACCAAGCTCAAGTGACTGCAACTGAGGAGTTGATCTTACACAGTACAAGAAATAGAACAATTACCAGAAATAACATTATATGCCATAGTTTAAAGACCAAAATTGAATGTAATAATAAGAATGGTGGGAGGATAAATAAAAGATATAAAATTAAAATATCTAGAATTTAAAATAAATAACATGTAGAATGATTTTAATTTAAGAGGAAATCATCTTGGATATCAGACCTATTAAAATGGCATACCACGGTCATAATTTAGATATCAGTAACAATAAGAGAAATTTAGATGGAATTTAAACCACAGAAATGATGATTAATACATGTTTACAATTTCAGTATCTTCCAAGTTTGGTATTGAAATTTGTAAAATTATGAGTAGCCTTCATATTTACAGGAGCTATATTCGTGTCATGTTCACAATATACGATACCACTCATGTATATAATTTCCAGGTGGGGGTGTCCCTATATTTTACCCAATTAAATTACATTGCCTTACATAAGAATTTATTTAGACCAAACTTTATCACGTACTTGGTTTTAATGAGAAAGGAACTTAAGTGAATACATAAGGGTACCTGAAAGCCAATAAAAATGTAAAACACGCACAAGGGGAGAGCCGAGAAAAAAATAGTGTAATGAATATAGATAAAATAAGGATGAACATGGCGAAAATAGGAATTGATGCAGGGAAATTTAACATAGGAGAAAAAGAATTAATTTTAACCAGAAAGTAGAAAATAAAATACTTAAAATCCAACAAGTGACTCGAATTCTCACATGGATTTAATATATTTCTGACGAAACTTCTCCTTGTATTTCAGTCTTTTTTCCAAGGGCAGGACATGCTGAGCTGCCGTTTGTTTAGATCTACCAAGCTTTAAAATGTCTTCCTTAATGTGGGGTTCTACAGTGTATCTGCCTGATGTGTCTGTCATCATGTGTTTCTGGAAGTCTGCTTCACACTCCATTTCCTGTAGTGTCCTCCTCTTGTATGTTCCAAAGTAGTTGAATTTTGTTTTGTAGGTAATGTAGGAATAGAGAATGATGAGTTGTAGTTTTGTCATCTTGCTTTCTTGTTTGTAGATAACTGTCAGTTCATCCCGATTTTGTGTTTTGTGATTTTGCGATTTTTCTGCTCCATTATTAAATGGGTGCATGAAAACTTGAGTTCTCGCTGATAGGTGAGTTTTAGGAGTATGGAAAGTGGGATCAGCAAGTATTAATTCTCCAGGAATGTTCCAGTAGGAAGGTGATGATCAGTTCTTTTAGAAAGGAAAATTCAGTCAATGTTGAAATTGCAGTTGCTCTAATCAGAATAAACTTCTGCTTTGATGATTGTGTTCGCTTGTGAAGTGAGATATTCAGATACCTGTAGTTTTAAGATGTTTCTTTACTTCTTGATTTGCAGCCTCTGAACAACACGTTGTGAAATGCAGTTGCTCTGTGAGCGATTATCGAGAATTGTTAAAGCGCTCTGGAATTCACCCTAGCTATTTGTTATTTTCCCGAGGGCAATGCTAATTATGACTTGATTCTCTTTTACAGGATATACCATGAAATTTAGTGGTGTTTCATTAGAATTTTCTTAGTATTGCCTCAAAATATTCAATGGGATTAATCCTGAGGACACATTTAACTTCAACATATGTATGCTTCTTTTTCTCAAAATGGATAGATCTGTTGTTGATATAGGACAGTCAAAGTTCATATCAGTATTGTGATAAACCTATTTCTTGTTTTTTCACATTGTGAGCAAATGTTAGTTGAAGTGAATTGTTTTTGAGTGTTTTACAATAACTCAATATCTTTTTGGATCAACTTGCATCAGGTTAATTACCTCAGAAATCATGTCTTTGGCATTTTTTCTAAGTATGGTGCTTGTGAGGACAGTGCTGCAAGAATATAAGCATAAACCTGGAAGGATGATCTATCGTAATTACAATGGTGATATGCTCGGTAAGGTTCTTAAAGATATATTGGGTGAATGACATACGAAGAAGCCTAGATCCTAGAACCGAAGAGTGTAGGTAGGCAGCCCACCTTTACTTCAAGGGAGGAAAGCGTGCTGTGCAGTGGAGTTCTAATTTATTGTTTATTTTGTGATGTAACACAATGTATCATAAAATTTTGGAAATGTCTGTGAAAACCTATGTCTAAAGTTACATGTATATCTGGGTAACAATGAACACTCAATTTTTAAAATAAAAATTTAATTTTTAACATACTGTTTGAAATTACATTTTAGGATGTTAATTAATTATTATCAGGTTATTGGCTTTACGTCTCGCTAACCACTTTTTCGGTTCCTGGAGATGCCGAGGTGCCAGAATTTTGTCCCTTTTACGTATCAGCAAATCTACCGACATGAGGTTTACATATTTCACTACCATCAAATACCACCGTACTGAACCAGGATTGAACCCAGCAAGTTGGGTTCAGAAGGCCAGCGTCTCAATCTTCTGGGCCAGTCGGTATGGTGAAGATATTCCTTATACTTATTCCCAACAATATGGTTAGGAATAGGGGGAATTCAGGTAAATTTTTTTTCGTGATAATGAACAAGTGGCCATGTAGCTATCAGTGTACATTTGGGAGATGGTGGGTTCGAACCCACTGTCGACAGCCCTGAAGTGCAGGATTTCCATAGTTTCACATTTTCACTGAAATCTTAGCTCTTATCTATGTCATCATTGTCATAAGACTATCTGTGTTGGCGTGATGTAAAGCAGATTGTTAAAAATAATTATTTGGTGAAAGAGAAACTGTTAGAATCATAGGATGTTTAATTAATCTTGGTTAGTAATTCAGCTATCGCATAATTTCCAGATATTATCAGCGACAGTAGTTGCATGTCCAAGGACAGTAAACAAGAAGGACATAAAATAATATGGAACACTTATCAATAATATCTCAAAGAATGTTGTGCAGAAATGTGGAAGAAATTGAGCCCACGCGGGTCAGGTGGATCGGTAGAAGAAAAGAAAATCAAATTTACTGACTAAAATAAATCAGGTATCAACTCAACAATGAATTAAAACCAAGATTCAAGGAATTATTGAATAATTAATCAGAATTCCTTCAAAGAAAGCCCAAACCCCATCGCACGACAGCCCTTGAAGGGCCTTGGCCTACCAAGTGACCGCTGCTCAGCCCGGAGGCCTGCAGATTATGTGGTGCTTGTGGTCAGCACGACGAATCCTCCCGGCTATTATTCTTGGCTTTCTCAAAGAAAACCACTATGTGAAAAGGATCAAACCGTATAAATTATATAACCATCAATGTCTTTGAAACATACAATAATAAATTACTTGAAATTGAACTTAAACCTTACAATCTTTACATAAGTACTTATTGAATTAATTAATTGAGTGACGCATCACCCATGAACTACTTCATGTTAAAATTGAGAATGAAACTGTTTCTTCATGACTTAGAGTGGCCTTATATGTAAGAGAAATAAAACATTCCCAGAAAAATATCAAGCTACAACCCAAGGAAAATAAATAAGGAAACAATAAATCAGGTTAATTCACCAAGGGTTCACAATAGTTTTAGGACGTGAACGTAATAAAACCCAAGACACAAGAGAAAACAAAATCAAGATTCAATCCACGACATTAAAACAGATAACACGGGACTCAGTAGTCACACTTCATATGCTACCTGTCAACAAAGGACACACCCCATGCAAGAATGTTTAAAAGGGAACCCATAGCAACCAGATCACGTGAACAAAGCAAGCAACATGCCTGCCAAATAATTACTGGATCATGACCAGAAACAATTTCCAATTTCGTTTAGGTTTACATGATTTCCCTGACATTTTCCATGATTAAACATAAATTACAAGAAAGTTACCCAAAGAAATGTTTCCAGGTAATTAAATTTAATGAGAGCTCAAAAAATAAGCCTAATACCAGTATACAATTAACCAATGTATTTCACGTTTAAGTACTGGGTCATTTAATATTGAATTATCATAGTTCAGTGATTATTTGACTTGTTCACCAAACAAGGTTTAAATTTAAACAGTTCATATTCCTTAAGCTTGATACGGCGAAGTTGTCAGTGGAGCTCAATCCCAGCAATCAATAAGTTAAACAGCTTCTTACAGTAATCCAAAGCATGAGTAGAGGATGTAGAAAAAAGCAAGAAACAGGGCGTATCACCGGATGGCGATATAATCAACCTGCTTCATACACGTGCAGCATCCATCCTTCTTGTTTTACTTAATTCTTTTTAAACCTTAATCCAGCAATCAGAGCTCGATGTTTCTAGTCCGACGATCTCAGGAGAACAACAGACAGTCACGTTATTGTCGCTTGACGCAGAGCTCCACAAAAGACGAGTCAAGTAGTACAGTGCATGCTGCCAGATGGCAGTACAGTACAGACAGTAGAGTTAACCAAAGTCTAGCGCTCACGTCAATCATGTGCACTACTAGGGGTTCGCTGGATAATATTATAATTTAAGTAAAATCTCAACAAGCCCAACAAAACATAATCATGCATACTAATCTGCCATGTTACATTTCCTAGGTATGTCGGTTTGCGACGCACATCCAAATTTTAGTAAAATTCATCATACAACTGGCCTTTGTTCTTTGACTGTTAATTACATTCAGACTTTTCACCTTTTTGTTCTTGCCATAAAACTATTAAATATCATCAAACTAAATGTTGTGTACGTAGTCAGTGAAAGATTTATATGTTTATAAGTTTCATAGGTTCATAGTTTTAACTTCATTTGTTGTTTCATTTAAACTATTATATACTGACTTAGCAAATATCATGGGATAGTCACCTAATAGCGTATGAGGCCTCCTCTGGCCCTGCGAACTACAGTGAGACGCCATGGAAGTGAGTCAACAAGTCCTTGGTAGTCCTCTGGATACGGCTGACACCAAATTGTTTGCAGAGCGGCCGCCAATGCTGGTCTGTTCGTGGGTTCAGCATCCATGGCACGGAGCCTGCATTCCAGGACATCCCAGATATGCTCGATAGGGTTCATGGCAGTTGTTGGACCTCCACTGCATGTTCCTGGAACCATTCCCGGGCGATGTGGGAGCGATGTAGCGGCACGTTATCATCTTGAAACACTGCAGAATCATCTGGGCGCTGGAAGGCCAAAAATGGGTGGAGATGGTCTCAGAGCAGCTCAACATACCGCGTACCATTCAAAGTCTCTTCCAGAACAACTAGGGGGCCCATTCCATACCAGGAAAATGCACCCCAGACCATAACAGAGACACCAGCGCTCTGGACCACACCTTCGAGGCTGGCGGGATCCATTGCTTCATGTGCCTCCCATCGGCATGGTGCAGTTGAAATCGTGATTCGTCTGACCATATCACATTACGCCATTGTTCCAGTGTCCGTCCCTGGTGACTGGCAACAAATCCGCCTTGTTGTGCCCAATGACGTTGGTTAACAGTGGCACCCGTGTGCGGCGCCGGCTCCCATACCCCATAGAAACTGTGTTCCTACGGATTGTCCACTGGGAGACGTGTCGAGCAAGGCCCGTGTTGAATTGAGCCGTGATTTGTTGCACGGTTGCCATCTGTCACTATTGACAATCCATCTCAGATGTCGCCGGTCACGGTCATCGAGGGTGGCTGGACGGCCGGTCGTTCATCTGTTGTGGACAGTGACACCCGCATTCAACCATTCACGGTACACCCTGGACACGGTTGATCGCGTGAAGCCGAATTCCCGCACCACTTCCGAAATCACACTTCCCATCCGTCGGGCACCGACCACCATACCCCGTTCGAACAGTGTCAGCTCACGACGACGTTCCACGTTACACCTGTCACATGCACAGCCACTGCTCACAAGGTCTCCTATACAACTGCCGCTGGCACAGGGGGCGTGTGGTGTGCAGACAACACACCTACACCTCAGTGCTCCGCTATCCCATGACATTTGCTCAGTCAGTGTATTTACGACCTATTGGAGTGTAGTTAAATGATTAGTAAATATTATGCACGCTTTATTATTACATAATCTTTACATTGTAGGGGATAAATCTCGCTAGGAATAATGCTCTCACTAAATTTCTATTGTTTCATTTAACTTGTTGTATTTAGGATACATTTAAGTAAAGTTTATAATTGAAGAATAGTTGTTATAATTAGATTGTATCTTGCTTGCTTTGGAAAGGCCAGAAATCTCATGACGTCAGAGATGTTTATGAACTAATCTATCTGAGAACATCCAACAGGAATGGTGTTGACTTCATTGTGTGTTAGAGCCTGCACCTATTATGTATACTCAGTTGATGGGCATTGAACCCCTGTATCATATAAAAAAGACACCGTTCATGAGGAAATGGGCATCGCACCCATGAATGAGAAGGCACAGGAAAAGTGTTATTGTCATGTCCTTCTGCAGTACCTGACACAGATAACAGTTTCACCCATATCCACATGGGCCTATGATTCAAAAGACAACAATTAAATATATGAAAGTTCAGTCCCCCAGTCTGAAGGCTTGTTGGATCACCAGCAGCACCACCATTAGTTGTCATAGATGGCCTAGGCATCACTGAAGAAGAAGAATACTGGGGAAATGAAGAGTGAACTAGTTTCCCATTGCTTTCCTCACTGAGCCAGAAGTTGCTATTGCACATCACTCTGCCAACCTTCTGAAATGCATGGAATAACCAACCCTATGAACAACATTTTCACACCATTTATAGCAGGGATTGGCTGCATAAGTAATAGCACTACTAGCATCACTCATACCTCGCTCACTTTCCTATTGTCAAAGTGAAGGATAAGACTGTGCCAGATCATTGAAAGTAACAACATATTTCTAGCACGTACTAGAAGACATAATGTACTGTAAAAACCAGGTCTCACCAGCAAAGCCATGATAATAAGATACAAAACTTTAAAATTGGAAATACTTCTGTGTTTGATAGGATTTCTGGGGATATACTAAAGTCAGTATACATAGTGTAGTGCTTAATTGATTACTGTTTGTATGAAGCAAGTATACTAAAAAAATAAAGAGTTGTATAAATTAAAGGTGATAAACATAATGCCAATAATTACAGTCTAGTTGTCTTGACTGTTATTGCATGCAAGCTCGTGGAAAGCATTCTTTACGATTGTATTATACATGTTTACAAAATAACTAACTGGTTTAAAAGAAGGTAGTTCAGGTTTATGAGATGTTACTCTACTGTACTCAACTTACAGGATTCAAGCAAGATATAGCAGATATTTTAGATTCAGGAGGTCTAATGGACTGTATCATTATTGACCTACCTAAGGGGCAGATCATGGGAGAATACTGACAAAAATAAGTGCAATTCAGCTGGATAAAATAGTGACTAAAGGGGTGGGTATATTTCTAGACAATAGAAGTAAGAGCATTGGAGTATTATTATGTGAGTTTATTAAGGGGTTGTAATGGAGAGGGCATTTATATCTCCAGCAAAGCCACAGTTAGAGTTGGATTACTTGATTAGAGAACAGGAAATAATGCACAGAAAGCAGCTCCATTTCTTGTGGGTGATTTCTGACAATGGCCGATGACCTTCGATGTTAGGCCCCTTTAAACAACAAGCATCATCATCATCATCATCAGCAGCGATTTCTGACAATAAAGTTTTGTTACAGAGATTTTGCAGATTTTGAGCTGGGAAGACTTGGAGAAGGGAAACAAGCTGCACGACTAAGTGATATATTGTGAGTTGTCATTGGAGAGATCGCTTGGAATGACATTATTAGATGAATAAATTTAAGTCAGTGTTCTTTATATTTAGGAAAGATTACAACATGAAAATAATATGAAATTCAAGGGGACAAATATTGTCAAATGTTCATTTATAGGAAGGGGAGTTAGCAAAAGAAATAATTTACCAAGAGCATTCTTTCATAAATTTCAATTTTTTTTTCTACATTAGCAGTTGGTAAACATTCTGCCACCTGCATGACAGCTGTAAATGCTGATCTGTGTTGATTGATGGATTTTATGGTTGACTTATTTATTTATGTATTAATTAATTTATGCTTGATCATCTTAATGTGATGTACAGAGAGGGAGGATTGATATGTCTATGGTTATGATTTAAGCAATGTCCACTTGTTGCGAAAGTGGTAGAAATAATGTGGGACTATTTGGTATTAAAGTGTGGTGTTTTGGGAATGAACGTACGTAGGAAAATGGAACAAAGAAGCGACAAGTCAAGCCGTGTGTAGAAAGATGGGAACAGGGGAATGTGAATGTAAGAGGATAAAAAAATAGCTAGACAGTGTGGAATTACGAGTCAAAAGAAAGAGAAAAGGTAGCAAGGAATGGTATTGGGTAAGGATTTGGAGACAGTCTTTGTGCTTTCATGCTTCTTCTATTCCATTGCTACCTCGTTTAGTGCTATCCTATCATGTGTTTCTTTTCATGTTCTTATCTCTCTTGTCACTTGTCTGTTCCTTTCCATTCTTATATTTTTACATTGGGAGATAAATTACTTATACTCTTATTGTGACAATATGACAATTATTTTCTCAGCTTTTTCTTGTTTATATTTTTTTCCTCACTTCTTTATTCCACTTTTCTTATTTCTTACTTATAGTCTTCTGAAGACACAAAGGAGGAAATATTCATGGACCAACACACTGGTGAGCAGCTCATTCCGTACATCAAAGAAGAAACAAGGTTTGTACACCACAAACCCTATATAGAAAGGAATAAGGTTGTACCTATTCACTGTTTTGTTCAGTTGTGGATATTTTATCTCCAAAAACCGGCCATTTTCATGTTTTATCCTTTCTTTACAAGGTTGCGTTTATACTCTAATATATTAAAAATCGATTTGTTAAAATTTTCTAAAATTTTCAGGAACTGTAAGATCATATTAATGTTCCTCAATGTAGTTCTATTGAATATATGTATATGCAAAAAACATCTGGTAGATGTAGATATTTCTGAAGTGTATATGTTTATAATACATTTAAGCAACTATAAAAGTATTCTGGTTTTACGGTTGTACGGTTGTACGGTTGTACGTATGAACAACATTATTGTACGGATTTTGAATATCTGCGCTTGGTTTTGCTTTCTGCGGTCAAATCGGATTTGTTCGACTTTCGACTGTAGCTGGTAATACGAGATGCAGTGTTTGAAATTCAACTGGTAAATGTATCAATAATAACATTATCGATTATCACCGTGCTTTTGTCACCTGTTCGACCTCAGCTGCTACTTCATTCAATGAGAATATGAGAGATGTTCCCACACAAGTAGCAGGCTGCGATTTTGAAGAAAAGAAATCCATGAAAAGTAGGAGGCTGTGCATTTATATAAAACATCTTTAGTAACTATGTCGTGCTTTGTAGCAGCTGAAAGGCTTTGTTTGCGTATGTGTATAACATTGGCAGTAGTTCTGAAACTCGTGGGATTGTGTGACGAATTTCTAAGCGATTTAGTATTTTTAGTGGTGTTCGTAATGAGTTCAACTAAGAAATGATATTATCAGTCTTTTCGGGAGGCCTTTTCTGCTTAATTTCCTTGTTTTATACGATCACGGAAAGTGTTCCCAGTGTTAAGTGATAACAGGTGAGCACTCATCTAGATGTAAATTTGTGTACAGTATTTAATGTCAGGGCCAGCCCCGTGGTGTAGGGGTAGCGTGCCTGCCTCTTACCTGTAGGCCCTGGGTTCGATTCCCGGCCAGGTCAGGGATTTTTACCTGGACCTGAGGGCTGGTTCGAGGTCCACTCAGCCTACGTGATTAGAATTGAGGAGCTAACTGACGGTGAGATAGCGGCCCCGGTCTAGAAAGCCAAGAATAACGGCCGAGAGGATTTGTCGTGCTGACCACACGACACCTCGTAATCTGCATGCCTTCAGGCTGAGCAGTGGTCGCTTGGTAGGCCAAGGCCCTTCATGGGCTGTAGTGCCATGGGGTTTTTTTTTTTGTTTTTTTAAATTTAATGTCAGGGGTGATCATAACATATACAGTAAAACCTCGATACATCGTTTTTCAGGGGGCAAGGGGAAAATAATGACAGATGCAGGAAAAATTTAAATGTGGGCGACATAAAAAATAACGGGAGAGCAAAATAATTATTGTACTGGGACATTTTTCTTTATGTTATTCATTATAATTTTACCTTCCGGAGCCCAGCACTCGCTACATTCAGCTGCACGCTGTATGACTGTCGTTTGTTTGCACACTCGAGTAGAATGTTGTCGAGAGGCGATCAGGGCTGCCAACCTCTGTACTTAGGAACTAATGAGTGGGTCTTACTGTTACTGTTCTTGCCGTGGACAAGACCATTGGTCTGGACAGTTAGGATTCTTGCCGTGGACAAGACCATAGGTGTGGACAGTTAGGATTCTTGCCTTGGACAAGACCATTGGTCTGGATGGTTAGAAGCCGCGAAGCGGCATTAGGCAGCTAGTTTCGTGGGGAAACACGATTGGTCTGGACTGTTAGGATTCTTGCCGTGGACAATATCATTGGTCTGGACAGTTAGGATTCTTGCCGTGGACAAGACCATTGGTCTGGACAGTTAGGATTCTTGCCGTGGACAAGACCATTGGTCTGGATGGTTAGAAGCCGCGAAGCGGCGTTAGGCAGCTAGTTTCGTGAGGAAACACGATTTATCTGGACGTAAGTATTAAATTGAATTACTGCTGTTGTGTATTTCACATTGTTTCCTTTACATGGTGTTTTTTCTTTGAGCTTTTATTCAGCCGGGGTTGGTAACACAATGTACCTATCAGCATTGATTGCTATGACGTCACATTCCGTTCACGTTCACCAATGAGAATGCGAGTAGTTACTCTAGCCATGGCCGATGGCGGCTGCTGTTCTTATTAGGTTATAAAAGTAAATGTACTTCTGGGGGCGGGATGGTGGGTGCCTAGACATCGCAATGAACACATCTCTCCTCTATAAGGTATTCCAAGTAAGATTTGCATTATTTTAGCTTCCTTATAATATTATAAATTTGGGCTGCGGAAGGAAAAATTTTGCCAGTATATTATTATTATTATTATTATTATTATTATTATTATTATTATTATAAAAAACAATAATGACGTGTGGCATTTGGAGCTGGGTGCAGGTCTCTTGAGTTGTCGCGTGATAGACGATCTACACGCATATGAAAATGCGGCCCTACGTAAGATGAATTCTAATGTTTAATTCAGCGAACAGACAGCCCCCGATCCGTTGGAATTAACCAAGGAAAGTTAAAATCCTCGACCCAATCCAGACCCCTTGAACCAAAGGCCAACACGTGTTAACCATTTAGCTCATACTATACATAACCATATCAAAATATTGCAACCATGATATAGGCCTACGGGATGAAAATAAAAAGCGTGACTTTTACTCAGTTTCATTTCACTTCCTTTACACATTTTGTAATAATTGAAAACCTTTAAGTTCAGTTCCCTTATTGCAAATTAAAGATATACGTGGATATTACGGCGATAACCTGTATGTAGGAGAAGATTCAGTAGACCGTTTGCGAACGATAGGTTTAATACCCAACGTGGCGTGGCTCCTGCAGCTCAGCTCAGACGATGTCACAGAGGTTAGAAATTCAATGCTGCTTGTCTCGAATATTGTCGCAGTGGCTTGTTCAAAGCTGCCAACTTAAGAACTAGTTACAAGACTAGGCTATGAGAAAAGATTATTGGTCTGGCTGGGGTAGGTTCAGCTTGTCACGAGACTATTGGGCAGAGGGCAACAAAGCGGTTAACAGGCCTCTAGCATCCCACAAGGTACGACGCGATTAATCACCCTGTGCCTAATTAAAATTGTATATGGCGCACTGTGCGATTTTCTCTTTCTTTAACGAAGTTGGCAGCCTTAACCAGCCTATACCAGCACAGAAAATGGTGGCAAATTTGAGTTTTATGCTGTCTATGATTTAATTCTTATAAATAAGAATACTTCCAGGGGTCGGTTTATGGGTCGAGGAGAAGCGTTGGCAGGATGCTTGTAGTAAGGTTGCGCGTGAATAACCTGCACACAGCACTCTAGCCTACAAGATCCTTGTTCAAGACTACCAACTCCGAATTGCATGTACATTCTCGCGTAACAGGCTGCCGCTATTATATGCTAAGATTATTGGGCAGTCCCTCTAATTTCCAAAAAAAATTTCCGTATATTTTTCTAATGTACGATCGATCAGTGCCGGAAAATTGTGATTGAGGACAAATAATTTTTCGACGATTGATGCAATAAAACGATAGTAGTTTGAGAAATTATAAATGCGGCAAAATTTATCATTGGTTTATATGGAACATGTTTGGGACCAAATAAATTCAACGATGAATATGGAAAAACTACAGTTCCGGGAACGATGAATTGAGGTTTTACTGTTTTTAACTTGTTTAGTATTGTTTATAATCTCCCACACCCCTTGCCATCCTTTTTCATTATATCTCATGACTGGTATGCATGCCCGTATTGTTAAAAAAATCCGCTTAAGGATCTTCCGGATTTCTCTTTTCGAAAGTTGGCAGGTATGAGTGTCACTGCATCGTTCGTTTATCATATTTTTGTCATCTGAAATGTCATCTGCAACTATTACCTCCAGATATTCTCAGAAATTTTGTGTGTGAGTACCAACAGTGACATACAGAGGAAGCCATGTTTATAGATTATAAACAAAATCAACAAATTCAAAATCGTTAAATTTTTATGGACATTGAAAACAATATAATTATTTCAAGTTACATAACTTAGCTTCATTAATCAGTATATTGATGGCTCCATTCAGTAGTATAATAACACAAAGAATATTGTCATTTTTTAAATTATTTGTTTTGTTAGATTTCATCTCTTATGATCTATCCAGTTCTATTGTGTGTTGTGTCAAATTCCTCCATTTGTGGATGCCAAAGCAGAAGGGATGTGGAAATGAATAGATCCACATCTTAGATATCATAGTTTTGAACTAAAATTTCCACATTTTTGTAAGCGTAACAAGATATTGTGGTGCTGATTTGAAGTTTGTTCAAGTGTTATGGTCATACTGGTTGATTGTTACCATTTCCTACTTTTCATTTTAGTGTTCATTGTCAGTCAAGTGCTTGTACTGTGTTGATTGCAGACACAGTTACACAATTACTATAATTAGTATATATAGTTAGTATAAAGTATTCAAATGGGCAGCTACAGGAGAAGTTTTAAATTTGTTGAGGTGGGGTAAAAATTGCCACAATTCTTCACATAATTAAGTTTACTATCTCATACATGTAAGTTAGGTGAATAATAATGTGATGATTTAATTTTATTTCAGAATTGATATTATATCAGTGATGTCACAGTGTAGCTCCACTGTATATCCTTTTATCACACTTTAACGCAGTAGTGACCTCCTAACTGTGGGTGTGCCATTGGGCTATTTGCTACTTATGTTCTTGCTGTCACACCTTTGCTGGTTACTGCATAAAATGATCTTTGATTGTCACTCCTGCGCTTCCTGGCATGTGCTCGTATAAGCTCAGACTTGTACTCTCAGCCGCAGTCTTGTATCGGCTGGTTCTGCTATGGCTAGTCATGGCTCAAGGTTTGTCTTCATACCACATCCTTGATGGAAGTTATGAATTCTGTCTGAAAGGATTATTGGTATTTTTTGTGTCCTCTCATCTGTTGTGTGATGCATTGACTTGTTCCTTCTGTACATTCACAACTAGTGGCATGAAATATTCTCTTTGGTCCTCAGAACCGTCAAGTACCAGATTATATTCTCTCATTAGTCTTAGAAGACCCATGCACACAACTGGAGAACGCTCTAATATATCAACTCTTCGAGGTTCAAATTCTCCTGTTTCTTTGTAATTCTTGTGTAACAGGACACAATAGGCTAATTTAGAAAACAATCTCATCATATGACCACCAATAAAAATGTTGCTTATGAAAATCGTTATTCCACAGTGCCTATTTTTATTTTCGGATGGGGTTTAATTTTGCTTTCTTCTTCCTATAATATGTTGTGGAGAGGCACTCTCTAACCAGAAATGTAACAAGACTTTTGCATATAATAATTTTTCTCAGTATAGAAGGCAGAGGACAGTCCATTTTCTAAGTAGCTTAGTCCGTTGAATATCATAGGACTTGGGTGCTTCTGAAGGATCCAGTTGACAGGCTCTTACAATATCTACAGCTTCCCATGTTTTTTAACATCTCACCTCTGGCGCTGTATTGTCCTTGTTTTGATTTCAGCAGTCTACAAATATTATGGAGCAACTTAAATGACTTCTTTAAAAATGTCTAAAAGATTTTCCATTTCAATTTGGCACCGAATTACATAAGAGCATGTTATGAAGATTAATCAATTTCTTAATTGCTGACTTGTAGAAGGATACATGGCCCTGAGCTAACCATTTAGTACTCAGATTACCTTCCATTTCTGGAGAGAGACATGACCCTAATGACCCACTTAGTAGGCTGGATTGGTGCAACGCCAACATGTTTCCTAATAACGTAATTTGAAATGTGATCCAGTCTAGTTATGCCAGGCTTCCACCTAAGCATTTTCCTATCCATGACACTTAGTAGGCATTCTACCGCCTTTGTAGCTGGCCAACATTCTGTGCCATAGAAAATGACAGGATGGATAACAGTTAGGTAGATCTTACACTTCAGATGGTACTTCATTCGATGGTCGCAAGGGCGGGCGTTGTCATTCACCACTTCAGCCAGGCTGCGTATGTCTTTAAGTTGACTTCATCGTTAATTTGGTCATCGTCAGAGGTTGTGGAGCCAAGATACATAATTTATGTACTCATGGTGTATCTTCACCATCAACGTAGATGGTTCCAACTTCTCGAGTATCTAATGTCATGTACTTTGTCTTCTTTTTATTGAGGTGCAAGTCATATTGCTGTAGTGCATTGTTCGAATTTTCTGTCTGGCACTGTAGATGAAGCTTATTCTCTGCAGCCAAACGACACCTTTAGCATAGAGAAGTGTCTGTAGTATTGGCTTGTTCAGGTCTGATGTAACGTGTCCATCACAAGAATGAACAGCAGTGGTGATAAGGCAGGGTATCTGCGGAAGTCATTCTATGCTCCTTGAACAAAACTCCAATTGTACAACAAGGTGCTCTGGAATGCCATGTGTCGTAGCGCTGACCAGATTAGGTCATGGCCTTCTGAAAGTCCAGAAAGTGGAGATGAAACATCTTATTCTTTTCACGACGTTTCTCACCTAACAGCCGTGCAGTGTGGATTACAGCTGTTGTGCCGCAAATCCAGCTTGGCCATTATAAGTTTGGCTGAGTCGCTAATCCTTTTCTCGAGGACTTGTTCAAGAACTCTTATTGCATGGCTCAGAAGTCTGATCGGGTGATAATTAGAAAAATTGGCAGGGCTTCCCTTATTTTTTAATGGATTCTCCATCACCAAAGTGTGGTATTTGACCTTCTTCAAATGAACTGGTTGAAAAGCTGTTTTAGCCACATTGTTGCATCCCACCATTGAAAGGACAAAACTCTGCTGGAAGATCATTGGACAAAACTCTGCCGGAAGATCATCAGGAACAATTGCTTTCCCAGGTTTCATCTCCTTCTGCACAGCCTGGACTTCAGTGACGTCAATTTCCTCCTTTGGACCATCAACAGCGGAGTGGTTGGGATTGGTAGATGGGGACATTCCAAGATTGAAGTTTTGTCAAAGTAGTTCCACCAGTGTCCCGCGCTTCCTGCCAGTCAAGTAGCGATTTGCAGCAGCATAACTGGTTCGTGGCGAATATTCATCAATACAACATGAAATACCATTTTACTGACCATCTAATTGAAAACCTGATAAATCACTTGTCACCAAAAACCTAATTACATAAAGGAGAATTGCGCAGAGTATTGCACCTTTTCTTGATTGATATGTCATAAAATGTATGGCATAAAAGCCACTGTCGTGTTTTCTGCCCCGTGTTGTCTTGTGGTGCCAATATCTTGTGTGATGATCAAGTGGTCTAGCCTGTCATATCTGGAATCAAATCCCCCTCTTCTCTGTCCTTTTATTTTTTCCAAAGAGTGCAACTACAACAACACGATGTCGAGCCTCCCACTACTATTCTTGTGAGGAAGTCATGAATCCCGCAGTGCCATAAAAATGCTGGGCATACAGAGACAATTGGGAAGTACCACTTCATGTTACAATTTATTTTGGCCTGCGTGATCCACTTTTCCCATCTGCCTCTTTTAAACGGATTCCACCTTCAACCAAGTAATTTGTATTTCTGCCTCTTCATTACTAGAATATCTAGACCACTCTGCAGTGTGGACACAGGCACAGACTTTGATGCTACACTAATGATGTTACCATTCCAGTAACATACCTGCCAAGTATTCCAGAATTTCTGAAAAATGTTCGGATTTTGAGTGTGTTTAACGGTTCTACAGATGAACAATGTTATTGTATGGATTTTGAATATCCACACTTGTTTTCATTTTCTGCACACAGATAGGACTTATTTGCCTTTCAATAGTAGCTGGTAATACATAATAAATGTAAGAAATTTATTTTACTTCAACCCATTCAATATAATTCATGATATTGACGTTTTAGTTGTAACATTATTAAAATGAGAGTAGGGACATGTTTCGCCCTTTCCTATGGGGCATCATCAACCACGTTGAATTTATTGAAGAACAGTTTGTAACAGCCTTCGAAAATCTGCTTTTCTCGTCTAATACTATAATGTCGGAGAGTACCATAAATAGAATATCATAGTATCAGCGTCTCAGAGTGTCCAAATATCAGAGTGTAAGACTGTCAGAGTACCAGCGTCTCAAATTATCAAAGTATAAGAGAGCGTTTCTTCGTAAAACACGAGTATTTAATCCTTCAACCCGGTGGGTGTGTCACAATATCGTCTCGTAACTGGACGTTGTTCTTACACCTGATAGGTTACTGCAATTCTAGAAATTACATTCTCCGGAATAATCCTCATGCACTGCACATAGCTTGGCCTTGAAAGTATCCAAGTAGGTCACATGATAAAGCTGAATTGTCGATTGAAAAATCAATACTTCTCCCCCGGCTGGTAAAAACCGGTTCCATGCATGCGAGCACGACTGTGTAGAACTGAACTTGAAATATATCACCCATAATAAATGAATGACAGCCTCTTATTTCCTTACACAATAAAATGTTCATTGCTGGCCAAATTTGAAGTGCACATCACCTATGTATAAAACTGATCAAATATCTACTACATCAATGATACATTGAACAAACTTCACTTTAAAAAGCCGTCATATAAGTAAAATTAACAATATTAATGGTCTGGAGCCATGGTCGATGCTAAATATTAATGAAAGTTTAAAAAATATTATTCCAAAATAGTGGAAATGTGTATAGAACAATGCAAATATTTATGTATGAAATAAAGAGGAAAAGAATTCCAATACTGTGCCAATTTCTGTCATGTTTGACCTTGGCATGCGGTACTTGATCTAGTCTATTCAAATAGCGAACAAGTTATAGATTTTTTGCTTTTCAGTTTGCGACTAGCCCAGAAAGACGTTGCATTCATGTTGCTGTTCAACCTGAGCACTTATGTTGAGCAAATATATTGTAGACCAACCAAATGAGTTTGCCGAAATGTCATTAGACCATCCACTTTCGTTGAGCACTCTCTGTATTAATGATGTGCCTAGCACAGAAATACGATGGTTTCATGTCGTAATGAAAATCGAAACTATGTTGAATAATTAAATTAATAACTTGGTGAGGACTGCTGAAGTGTCATTAATATTTTCTTTTGTTGACTAATATTTTGATGTTGATAGTGTGTTTCTGTTGTTGGAGTATTCAGATGTTGGTTTATTAGTTGAAAGGGGCTGTGAAATTGTGGTATGATTTAATCATGTCAAGCTGTCCAACGTATATAAGCTCTGAAAGGAAGCAGAAATCCATAGTTAATAGAGTTGATAGAATGAAGGAAACGAGATGAGGTTTTACGCTTAAAGTTTTGAGTCTGTGGTGTTAACGCTTACCTTTAGTGTTGTTGGGCTGTTATCTTGTTCCTTATGAGGTTTTTGGAATACTGGCAGTCACTAACATTATGCTCCTTGTACTGTGTGTGTGTCGTCTTGGTGGGGGCAGTGGACCTGAGAAGGCGGAGCTGTGGGCTTGTGGCTGGCCCATGGGAGGGAATTGTGTGCATTGGGAGAGGAAGAGGGGTGTGATATTTTTATCAGCTTAGTGGGGGGTGCTTATTGATATTGTCCTAAAAACTTGGAAGAATTTTTTGTCTTGAAGGTTTAACTTATTAAACAAAATTATTATTTGATCATATAGAGCAGGGGTTTCCAATTAGTAAGGGCTCGAGGGCCGCATTGGAAACCTTAGGTATGATCATGGGCCGCACTTTAATAATAAGCCAATTTTCGTAAATTTCTACAAATAGAACAGAGGTACCAGTACGAAATAATGTTCATAGTTCAACTGAAATGAAGGTTTGATAATTTTAATTGCTTAAAACACTATTGAACGTCAGCTTAAAGGAGTGAAATTAAAAATTAACATTATTTTACCAAGGACATTGAATTCGGAAGAGGAGCACCCAACAATGATAGTTCATTTGAATTAATATTTGACGAATGACAAAACAGACAAAATGCCCGAAGAATAACTGAAATTAATAATGTAGTCAAAACAAAACTTAAAGAAGGACAAGTTTGTAATGGAATTACAATTATTACTCGCTATGGTACAATGTACTCTGCATTATATTTATGCGCTCTCACCTTGTCTGCTTCTCTACGTAAACAAATATCGGAAGGAATGATCTTCCGTAATTGGTAATGGTGAGACATCTAGCGGTCAACTCGGAACTTGAGCCGAGAGCTCGCTAAGCGGTGCTGCTATCTGATCGCGGCAAGTGAAGTATGAGCCCGACAATTAACTCTGAGCAGCAGTTGTTTGAATGATTGATTCTTGTGGCTGAATTGGAATAAGACGCTTAAAAAAAACCTTAACATCTGGTCGTGTTTCTTGTGTAAAATTGTCAAAGAAGAAGGAAGAATGGTTGTGGGACTCGATCCAGGATGATGTTTTCCCAATCTGGGCGTAAGGCCTGAAGAATTTATGGGTTATTTTTTAAAATATTGATTTTGATTCATGCTAGCGTCCGACCTTGTAAGTAAATCTTAACCGTTTCTGTACTGTTAACCTACCAAAACGAAGAGTGCTGTAATCGTACTAAGAGACATGGACACTTTTAAGCGCAAGGATATGTAAGAAAGTCTACAGTTGGTTTTTGAACTTTTCGAGGTTGTTTAAAATTGAGAATCGGGTCTTAATCATATCTACGTTATTTTCATATCCTTGGGGTTTCAACCTTAATGTATGGATGATATTCATTTTTCCTTTAATTCAGTTATTTCTAATTTTCATGTCTGTAAAGGTATATTTACGTTGAAGAGCTCTGAACTAACCTATCATGTAAGTAGTCTCTGTATAAGCTTATGGCGCTTGAATTTCATTTCCTTAATGTCATAATAATTATATTAATTATTTTAAATATTTTCAAGCCATCTTGGCCAAGTATAAGAAAGAGAAGTGTTATCTAATGAGTTACTCGGTTTGTCAAGTTCTCATTTGATTTCTGTGATCGTCATCTGTTTCTCTTCGATGTCATAGAATGCACACATGACATTTTGCCTTGCTGTATTGTGCTATAGACAAATCTTCGAAAGCAAACCAGTTGAGTAAAAATGTAGTCTTCCAGAAACAGACATGCTGACAAAAACATAGATTAAAATATTCATAAGATTAATGCACAAGTTCATGCAGAAAGCAAAGTCCAGGCTGTCATTAGTAGAATTCAGTAAGAGATTAGAAGTGCCGGACAGGCCAGCTACAGGAGTGTCAAAAGTGCTCCACTTGACATGCTTTAGTTCAATTAGGTGAGCAAAGCCCAGGTCAACGGTCCCAAGCTAGGCGAAGTGAAATGGATGTCGTCAAAAATGCCGCCTCCAGTGCGCGCGGCGAAAATATAAGCCAGGACGAGAAGTCAGCATACAAGCTGTAGCGGAGCGGCAATTAAGGTGAGCTGCTTGTTGAGAATGAGGAGCCGAATCCTGGAGAACATGATGAGGGACAGTCCTTAAGAAGCACTGCAGAAGGTTCCAGATCCGACATAAAGTAGTGCTGTAAGACTAACAGTAGTAATTACTAAAAAGTACATAAAAACCTCATCAAAAATATAAAATGACGAGAGAAAGGAAGTCCAGAAAAATAACATCCAATTAATAAGACAAAAAGCAAATAACAGAAATGCCCAGTGAAAAAGTAGGAAGACGCGGAAGAATACATTCCCGGTACCAAGTGGAAATGAAGTTGCTGCTGACGCAAATAGTCATGTCAAGGTAATGTAACCAATCAACAGGCAAGGAAAAATGACGTAAGTTAGTGGAGCCAGAGATAGGCGAGCAGTGTTCATATAACATGTGACATGATTGCACGTCAAAGGGTACTTATAATAAATTACCGAAAAGTAACCAAACCTAAAGCAATTAAGGTAAGAGCAACATCTAACATAAATTCAGACAAGTAGGAGAGGTACCGAAAATAGTGAAAAATACCAACAAATTGGACATTCATGGGCGCATGAATCATACTGGGGTGAGGGCAAAAAGAAAAAAAATATTATTTCAGGACTTACAATTATAAAGATTACAAATTAATCAAGAAATATCAAGAGGGAGAGAACATACCGACGTAATGGGTCTAATAAAGAATCCACCACTGGTGCGGATCTTTACCACCCGAATCCTCTTATCCTGCCCCGGAAAAATTTGAACAACTCTACCCAATGGCCAAACTAAACGAGGACTTGGATCTCGGAGAAGAACCAAGTCGCCTTCTTTGATGTTGGGTTCAAACTGCCATTTACTCCTTACCTGAAGCTGCCTCAGGTATTGCAGGCGCCAAGGCTACAAGCAGCCTCTACCTTCTTCCACAAAATTGGCGAAGATAAATCAAGTCTCCGGAGCAGCACCGGACATGGATTGGAGTAAGGGGTAAGCGGCCTTCAATCAAGACAAGAAGGGAAGTCAATTATTCATAAGAAAGGAAAACATTTTACACATTTACGAATCACAGAATTAACCTCATGAATCTCGTTAATGATCCAATAATGTTCACGAGTACGATATAACAAAGTGCGAGCACCGGCATGCAAATGCTGATAATGAAGTTGGTAACGTGGTGTTTAGAAGGTAAGATGATGGGATGCTTCTTATCCTCTGAAAAGATCGAAGAAGATAACCGACCATCCACTCGTAAAAGATTATCGTGATCAAGGTAGGGGGACAACGACAAAAGTTACTACGCTTCTTCAAGGCAATACCTTTACTGAGGATTCGAAACTCCTCCAGAAATGTTTCTTGTTGCACTAAAAAAAGATTTGATTAGTGGCTGCCCTTAACTCTAAGGCAGTTAGAAATTCTCGAGGTTTTAAAGGTTGATCTAGTACAAAAAATTTCCATCTGAGAACATAAGCCATTACTCGTACGAGTTTATGGAAAGTGGAAAATCTTTGAAGGAATCGATAACTTGTAATGCGCAGAAATGACAGTTCTGCGAACTTCAATTTGCTCAACAGACTCTAAATTAGGATAGGTAGGCCATTGAGATGTGGATTGACTAAGTCAACTAGGACGGTGCCAATATAAAGCAGGGTTAGCTAAACGCTTAGGACTACAACCCCCTGAAATCATATCAGCAGGATTATCACGAGTAGGGACCTAACGCCAGGAGTCCACTGAAGTTCGTTGTTGAATTTGAGCATCTCTTTGAGACACAAAAGGTTGCCAATAATATGAATGCTTAACGAGCCAAGACAAGACGATAGTCGAGTCAGTCCAGAAAAAAGTTTGAGATATATGGACCTTTAAATTTTGAAGCAATTTATCGGACGATTCTATAGCGAGTAGGGAGGCACAGAGTTCTAACCGAGGTAAGGAAACAACCTTTCAAGGAGCCACCTTGGATTTCGAAGACACAAGATTGGAAAAAAAGGGTTCGTTTCTTGGGACTAGATAAGCGCAGCACCCGTATGCCTTTTCTGAACTATCAGAGAACAAATGAAGTTCTAGAATATCAGCAGGAGGATGCTTAATGAGAACTCTAGGTATGGGTATAGTAGAAAATTCAAGAAGGCTGTCTCTATATTTAATCCATTTTGAAGAAGGCTAGAGGGCACAATTTCATCCCAAGTAGTTTTCAATGTCCATAACTCCTGCATGAAAAGTTTAGTCAGGACTATAATGGGAGCTAAATATTGCAAAGGGTCAAGGATTTTTGCAATTTCTGAAAGAACTTGACGTTTAGTGGTAGGCGGCTCTGGGAAGAGTGTCAGTTTATAATTAAATATATCCTTCTTGAGACACCTATATATACCAAGAGCCTAGATGGTAGTTTCTTCCTTAAACAACTCTGCGCAATCATTAATCAGATCTCTATCCTTAAAGGCAGTTGGAAATTGGTCGTGATAGGAACACCACTTGTGTAGGACGAATCCACCTCCTTCAAGTAATTGAACCAAACCCTTAGCAACCTGGGTAGCCTCCGAGACTGAAGAAAAAGAGGACAAGAAATCGTCCACATAAAAGGGCGTAGTTAGAGCCTGACTTACCTCAGGAGGAAAAAGGTGACCATCCAAATGAGCAAGATAGCCAGAAGGGCGGAAGGTTTCAATCCATACGTTAGATTTTTTAACCTGAGGCCTTTTAATGGTTTTCTATTATCATCGTGCCAAAGAATCATTTGCAGATCACGTTGAGTAGGATCAATCAGAATTTGTCGATACATCTGCTGAATGTCGGCCATCACTGCAACAGGAAATAAACTAAAATTCAACGAGATAATAGATAAATCTACTTGAATAGAAGGACCAGTCAAGCGAGTATAATTTAAAGAAATTCCTTGATCATCAAGGGCTGAACCATAGACTACTAATCGAATTTTCTTAGATTTTTCGTTTTCACTCTTCCAAATGGGATGATGATTAAGACAAAATCTGTAAGGCTAGTGTCTTCAATTTTCTTTACAACCTCCATATGGTCTAAAGATTCATACTCTTCCATGAATTGAGTATATTGAAGTTTAAGAGAGGGATCATGCTTGAATTTTGATTCAATTGCTATCAAGGCCTTAAGAGCACGAGGCCTAGTATTAATTAAGACACCGAGCTCGATAGCTGCAGTCGCTTAAGTGCGGCCGGTATCCAGTATTCGGGAGATAGTAGGTTCGAACCCCACTGTCGGCAGCCCTGAAAATGGTTTTCCGTGGTTTCCCATTTTCACACCAGGCAAATGCTGGGGCTGTACGTTAATTAAGGCCACGGCCGCTTCCTTCCCATTCCTAACCCTTTCCTATCCGATCGTCGCTATAAGACATATGTGTGTCGGTGCGACGTAAAGCAAATAGCAAAAAAATTAAGACAGGGGGATTGGAGACACGAGGAAGTTGGACCACGAATCTACCATCACAATTACGAAAAGTAGTTTGTTTATAGGGTTGTTCACAGACTTGCTGCTGCTAAGAGAGTTGAAGGCAATCTGAAGAACATTCTTCCTATTTCCAAAATCTTTCTAGATTGTATTGATCTTGAGTGGAAATAAAATGACATTGGGATTTAATAGTCATAGAATTCGTAGGAAGACGTCCAGTGAGAATCGAATCCAGCTTAGTTTTACGGGCAGACACATTAGGCATAATTTGTATCTTCTCAGGTAAAAATAATTGCCAAAAAATAACAGCACTTAATAAAAGATCTATAGGCGCGCTCTCGAAAAAACTAGGATCAGCTAATTTGACATAAGGGGGGATGACCCAGTCTTGAATGTCAAAGGAAAGAGGAGGTGTATTTCTACCGACAACGTTCATAGCTAAACAGTTCAAATTAAAAAGTACATTGATTTGAATGGAATCCTTAATATAGATCCTCACATAACTAGTAGAAGATATTTTGTTATTGTTGATGCCTGTGACTTCCACATCGGTAGGAAGTTTTCGCAATTCTAGCCTTTCAATGAAATTCTCACTAATAAAGTCGTGAGTGGCCGCATTATCCACCAGACATCGAACCGAGTTCCATTGACCTCTGGAATTCTTTATTTGAACGACGGCTGTGGAAAGCAATACTTGCGAAACTGGCAAAGAGGATGAACCTCGAGTAAGAGTTTGTGCACTAGCAGGTGGAGTACTGACTTGAACAGAATCTACCGATGAAGTATTGAACCTATAATTCTACGATGAAAAATCTTAAAGATATACACTGTGGACATTCCTGGTCTTCCTCTGGGTTACTGCAACTGCCTGCCTGTCCTCGGAGTGGTTCTTCCACCTGTTTTTCTCTCGTTGTGACCGTATTTACGGGCTGTAATTATTCTTCTTCATCTTCTTCGACGACCATTTCCTCTGCTGCTAAGGCGACGTCATCCGGTGGTGGGACTCTTTCTTCTGGTTTATCTCTTGTTGCTGTTGATGTTTTCATCTCATTGGGATGGCTCTTCAGCCTGTCTCTTGTTGTAGTTGTTGTTTGCCTCTCATTAGGGTGTCTCTCCGGCATGTCTCTCTCGTTACAATAGCTACCTGCATTTCATTGAAGTGGCTCTTCGGCCTTTTTTTCCCTTATCGAAGTAAAAATGTTCACGTGCTGTACTCCCTCGCCGTTCTTCAGGATATCATCCCTAAGATCTTTAAAGAATCCCTTTTCAGTTACATGCGGGTCTTCCTTCAGATCCTGATATGTCCTAATCATATTTATGACTTTCGTAATCCCTGAGCCTTGAGACTGACTCGTCTCAAAGTTCAAACTCTGACCTTCAACATTTACGTCACTGTCATTTGGCAATTTACAACTAATGTCTGGAGTATGAACTTCCGTAGATTGACTCAAATTTCTAACCACCTTGGATTGCATATCAGCTGTACTGATCTCACTACTGACTTCATTCTCATTGGACTTGACCTTCTCATTCGTTTCCTCCTGGGCTTTAGTAATCTCTCTCGAATCCTGTTCACTATTACTATTCTTATCGTTGAATTCCCGAGTGTGTTCATTTCGTATTCCAAGTAATTCTTCTTGTATTTCTTTAATTAAAATTTCAGAATCCTCATTAGCAACTTGGAGTTTACTAATTGCTTCTCCATTAATTTGCAATAGTTTCTTCTCCATGGGTTCAGTTTTCGACATTAATTTACTGTCCAGTTCCCCACTGACTGTCTATCTAGCTATCCAATGACTTAATGTCAGCTGATAAAATTTCACGCTGTTCATCCAATATGGTTAACGTTTTCCCCTTCTCCTGATCAGTGGAATTCCGTATGTCTACGACGTGTTGGGTAATGTCGGCCTTTAATTCGACATGGATATCGATCAGCAGTTTATGTATCACCTGGCTCTCATTAACTGTTTGTCAAGTTCCTTCCTCAGACATGCCAACTTTCAAAAGTGAAAAATCAGGAGAAATTTCGCAGCGAATCGCGACGTATTATGACACATCACTGATGGCAGAACATGTACAAATTCATTATAATTCAATACATTAACAATTCTATTTGGTCATATATTTTTTTTTTTCATCATTTATATCTGAATACTAAATACTGGTCATACCTCAACTGTAGGAACATGTGACTTCTCATCTTCCAACATGGTGATCACATCACGACTAATTCTTGTTCAACACACCAGTAGCTGACTTAGCCCTCTGCAGAAACTCGGAAGTAAATTTTTGCTCAAAGCACTTGCCTTGCTGAACTGATTTCAAGGTTAAAAGTTTCTCCAAAGTTTGTTCAGACAGCAAAGATCTGAAATGTGTTTTTGTCTTTGTGACTGCTAAAAATCCTTTCACATTCTGCATTGCTATGTGGAATTGATAAAATAGCAAGCATCACCTTAGAGAGTCTGTCATATTTAAGTACACCATCAGCTGATTTCATATGACCTACCAATGCCCATTGAACATCAATTCTTCCTTTTGCCAGGTCTGTTTCTTTGAGCTGAAAGTTACAGAACTGGGAGTGCAGAATATCAGTTTCTTTATCCAAATGTTCCGTTTCAATAGTCAAAATGTTCGGATAATTGTTAATAAAAAATCTAAGGCTAGAAAATGATGCCTTACTTATAGCAGAAATATCCGCAACTTTTGCATTAATTAAAACTTCATCTTTGAATGGAAATTTGTGTACCATGTAGTCACACGATGAAGAGAAACACTTTCTAACAGACTTAAAGAATATGAACTTTTCCTCAGACTTCAAGGTGTTCACTAAAACAAACGCAGAGTTCCCTATCATCAGATCACAATCATCCTTTTGATTTGCTGGAGTATGATAATCTACATCAAGGAGAGAGGAGGATCTTTTAATAACGTCTGGTTTCACCAAACTTGCCATCACATTCTTCAATAGTTCCTCCAAAACTGACCTCAATAAGTGGATGTGTGGCATACTTGACTGAAGAGCTACGTTTGGATTCTCAAAGATATCCATAAAACTTGAGAGAAAAAGGCAATTTTTTTTGTAAATTTGGTGAAAGGAACATGAAAAGTCGTTCTTCACGTGACAATGCATGGCTCTTAGTGTCATCAGTAGTTTCATTTTTTTTAGTGAAACTGATTACTGGGTTTTCCTTTTAACTGAGGTGAAATGTTATGAGAATCCTTAACGTTTTCAGACAAACAAGACACATCTGCACTTAAACTGTGCTTAGGAATTTTGTAAGTCTTTAAGGTTCCCATCTGAGAACCCTTACTCACAATTTCACTCCTGAATAATGTAACCAAAGGGTCCCACTGAAGCAAAATCTTATCTAAACACCTTCTTAGTGATAACCATCGAGTAGGCACATGCTTCAAAATTTTCCTGATCTCTGTGTTGTGTAAAGTCTGAAATTCTCTGAACTTTTCTTTCCTCTTTGCACTCCTTTCCAGATAATAAGATATATCAATTATACTTTCATCTACATTTATGGGCAAGCATGCCGCACCCTTCTCGGCAGCAAGATTAATTAGGTAACAAGAGCAGCCTACAATGATTATGTTACTATTTTCCAGCTTCAAACATTCTGCCACACCATTCTTTAATCCTACCATTACTGAAGCATTATCAGCACCAAGAGCTAGGCAGTTTTTTAATGGAATGCAGAATTCCCGAAAAGTTGAGAGCAAAATATTGGCAATGTTAGTTCCAGTAGCATCCCCTTCTAAATTAGGCACAGAGAGTAGACAACTCTGAATTTCATTGGGTTCAGACCTAAAAAATGTTACAACACTGGGATATATATTCAAGTCGCTTGTATTGGTACCATCAGTAGCAACAGAAAATGCATTCACCTGCAAATGTGATACATTTTCGCCCTTTCTTTCATGCACATTTCTGTAATGATAGCCGCTGTTTTCGTTCTAGCACACCCATATCGTTTAGCGATTTCCGAATCAGGAAACATTTTGCGAAACAAAGGTCCGGTGTGATCGGCACAATTTACAGGCAGGTTATGTTCTACTATAAATGACGTAAATAATGCCTCGACATTCGTCACAGGATTTACATCTTGGTTTTTACATGAAAATTTCAGTTTCTGGTTTCTTTCTACACACTGGACACTCCTTGTGATTGTTCGTTTGCATACGCTTAAGTATATCGCATTTCCCACCATGTGCAACAAAAACTCACACCTACATATAGTACAGAATGTGAACGTTGGTCCCTTTCTGGATTCACTCAAACACGGAAACTCTTCCCTATAAGCACTTTTAAACACTGCATCATATTTCTTTTTTGACATTTTGGCCAAAACAAATATTAAGGCACAGCACGAGCAGAACGACTATGGTGTGCTACTTCTGAGGTTAGGTTACTCCAAAGAGCAGCACATTACTGGCCACCGTGCCCCGTACTGCCATCTGGTATCATTATTAGAACTACTATCGACCAGCCATACTCAGCCATATATCGATAGAACGAGGAAATCCGCGGGAGTTTAAAATAATACGAAAACTACGGATATCGCTCTGAAAATCGGGAGATCGGACCCGGCGATCGGGAGATCGGGAGGAACAACGAAAAATCGGGAGTCTCCCACTCAAATCGGGAGACTTGGCACGTCTGCTTCCTCATCACCTCCTGACTATCGCATAATCTACCGTATATGTCGTGGCTTTCATCGAAACGCTTGTCCATATCGGTTTTCAACCTGTCATGTATTTTGGAAAATTGCCTTTCAATATCATCCAAAAATACCAAAGGGATATCTAAGGAATTCTTTCCATTTTACAAATTATGACTACCATTACAAATCCGTCTACTTATGTTTGTCCCAATAAACTAACTACAAGTTATTGATAGATCAAAGTCATACCTATTATAAAATGAAAGAACGAAAATTGAAAATAAAATATATTCGACGCTGACGAATCGAAACCGCATTCGTAACTCAAGCCTCGCATAAATAAGCTAAGTGTCCACACGCACACTATCAAAGCAATCGGACGTCTGAACGACAAATAATTAAGTCAAGAAAAATTAAAATACTAAATTTCAATGAACTCAAACGCGCGTGGCAAACAGCAGTAATAATCAATCACCGTTAGATCAGTATCCAATGCTGGAAAACCCCTCACGTTTATGCCACTAGTGGTTCCATAATCTTATGTGAACACCTTCCAGCTGGTAAGGGCTGTGCCGAAACATTGCCTCAATATTACTTTGCTAACACCCTTCGCATTACATACACTACTGCAGACACTACCATCGTTCAAGTCAGTTCGCAAAAACACCTAACCTAAGACGTGACTATATACAGACGACACCCTAATCCTGTCTTCGAGCCTACAGTGTCTACACACCCTAACAATAACATCTCTATACACACACGCAGCATCCTAAACCTACCGTTGAGCGTAAATGGGGATGTCTACTCATCAGTATACTCCTATGATACTCGCAACATCCTAAATCTATTGTCGAGCGGAAACTGGGATGTCTACTCATCCTCTAAAATGTCAGGCGAAATTGTAACTTCAAACACACTCTCATATTTACCTTGAAACCATGTCGAAACTATAGCACACAATGAAACGAATCTTGCCACAGAATGAACACAAGTCTGGAAATGCAACTAAGTCCATATCTCGTCAACAAAACGAAAAATGAAAATTAATATCGCGCGGCTACTCAATCCACGACTCAACACGATCTCGACATACGCAGTGAAGTGTGGAAAAATAATAATGAATTTCAGCACACGTCTAACTCTACGTAAATATCGCAGAAAACAGTAATCATCACCAATGCAAAATCCACACTGTAGCCTAATCTAGGGCGAGGCCAAAATATCGCCTACCATCTCACTCTTTCAAAACATCTCTATCCATGAAATATCCAGTGAAGCGAAATTCCTTAAATCTACACCGTCAAACTATCACTATAATGAAGTGTAATATCTCATCCCACAATGTTTCCGATTTAATGATAACCTCGTCTCGTAATAAAAAAATACTGAATGGAAATTTGTTGCGACAGTTAAATAACACCAACCGTGTTCAGAATTCCCTTCTATTTTTGAGGTCGCTTACTATAACATTCACTATGCTGACTTTACATAAATTGTCATTTGGACATAACTGCCAAGAGCTACAATCTTCTACAGAAATTGTATATTACGGGGAGTTCTTGACTTGAAATCATAATGTGTGTCACAACGCACTCACTTCGACTCTGACCGTCATTCAACCAGTCAGCTGTTCCGGTTTGCTAGCGGAATCTTATATACAGCCTGCCACATAAATATCACATTTAATACACAGCCTGTCTCAAAATTCTTCGCTATCGACAAATATCGCCTGTCTCACAAATCCTCTTCATCGCCTATCATCACGACGGCATTACTCATGAAATACAGGCTCCGTATGCCTTCAAAATCTACACAACTATTCTCTCAACATATTCCGACACAATCCATTTCTTCCTGTTCCAAAACCTTTGAAACTTTAATAATCTCATGACGAACAATTTTATAAGAATCTTTTCATTCATTTCATTACAACTTTCGGACTTCAAAGACAAAATAACATAGCGTGATTTCCTATATCACCAACATACACGGTGTCACAAAAAATTACTTCCAATCAATAAATATAACTCTACCAGACTTCACTGGATTTCGAAACGAACGCAGATCTATTCGACATTACTGTTGAATACTAGTTTAACGTTGAAAAAATTTATCCTGCTGTAATTATTATTATTATTATTATTATTATTATTATTATTATTATTATTATTATTATTATTATTATTATTATTATTATTATTGTGATAGGCGATGAAGAGGCTTTATTTGTCGATGGCGAAGAATTTCTGAGGCAGACTGTATATTAAATGTGATATTTCTGTGGCAGGCTGTATATGAGATTCCGCTAGCAATCCGGAACAGCTGACTGGTTGCCAAACATTAAACTGGAAATAAATAGTCCAACACTGCAGTGCTATAGACAAATCTTCGAAAGCAAACCAGTTGAGTAAATATGTGATGATTGCCTGCATTACCCTCTCGCTAGTTTTTCCCTAACTCTACTGAGAATATGATGAATTTCCACGTTCTGAATGACCGTCATAAGCTCTGCGGAAGTATACTGGGGCCATGATCTGTGAGAAGGAATTTCGGCTTGCCCATATCTGGAATAATGTTGCGGGAAATACACCTCAAAAACAAGCTTGGAGTTCACTTTCTGCATAGGAAACAGTGTTGTAAGTTTGGAGAAGACGTCAGTGGTTACTAAGACAAACTTGTTGCCACGCTCTCCTTTCACAGGAGGTCCATAAATCTCCATAGCGAATAGCTCCTTTGGTTGTGAAGGCAAGCGAGGGAAAGGTATCTGTCGAATTAAATAAGGGTTTGCCTTAACCCGCTGGTATGTGTCGAATGTAATGATGTTTTCTCTTATATTCTCCTGCAGATTCACCCAGGTAAAGGTCTGTTGAATGGTTGAAACAACCTTATCCATCCCTCCATGACCGTAAACTATGTGCACGTGCCAAATTAATCCTTTTCGTAGCTGCGTTGGTATCAATATCAGGGATTTTACATGACCACTATCTACAGATTTCACGAGTGTATTATCCACAAACAAGTAGTTATCAGCAACCTATCGGAAGGCAAAGTATCGTGGATGCTCAGCTGGAAGGGTTCCTCGAAGGTACGAGATCATTTTCTTGCAAAAAATAGTCTCTCGATTGTAGGTCTCCTAGTATTCCCAACTCTATCAGAAAATCTCGATTTTCCTGGACTATATCTAGATGGTTTACCACATTCTATTCATCGTTACGGTTCCTGCTTAATAAGTCCGTCAGGATATTTGAGTTCCCTGAATAATTCTCAATCTGAAAGTCAAAGTGTTGGAATAACAGAGCCCACCTGGCCACTCGTTCACTCGCAACAGCGGTCTTCATTATAAAAGTAAGTGCCTTGTGGTCTGTCGTACTGGTATGAAATCTATAAATCATCATTTCCTAGTGCTGCAATGCCTGAACAATGGCCAACATTTCCAGTTCCATCACGCTGTACCTGATCTCATGCGATCTTAGTTTCCGACTCTAGAAGGACAAATAATTCCTATCGGTGGGCTAGTCTAAACTCTACTGATATAAAAGTGCCCCGATTCCCACGGTGGACGCATCCGTTTGTAAAAAGAAAGGGTTTCTCACAATCGGGATAACCAAGCTTGACGCTGTTTAGCAGTAGCTCTTTGGTCTTCCTGAATGCTTCCTCACATACTGGAATCTACCTCCACTTATTGTTTTATGAAGCAAGCTCTGAAGTGGGGCCACAACTTCGGTATAATTTGAGCAGTGATCCGCGAAAAATTGGTACATTCCAAGGAATTGCCTCACATTTTTAATGTTTGAGTGGCCTCGGAAACTTGCTTTTGGCCTGAAGTTGTACTGATTCGGGCGTATCCATCGCCACCAATAACATGACCAAGAAACAAAACTTCCCTCTGACAAAAGTGGGACTTCTTTAAATTTACTGAAGCCTGATGCCCTTAAATTTCCCGGCAGTTTCCTGAATTTTTGAATGTTTTCATCGAAACTTCCTGAAGATAACAAAATATCTTCCACATAACGCGTTGTCACAGTCTTAATTTATTCTGTGAGACAGCGAGCTAGGGCGCTTATGAGACCTGCACCGCCTTTTTTTTAATCCGAAGGGCAAGCGGTTGAAAACATACGTTTTCTGATCAAAAATGAAGTCAGTAAACAGCTTTGACTTACGGTCCAGCCTGATGTGGTGGAATGAGGATGTTAGATCTACGCTGATGAATCGTGATTTTTCCTCTAAAACGTCTAATAACATCTTTAGTGTGCGGAGCTTGATCGTTCACGGGGATCAATCTTTAATTGAGGGCACGAGTCTCCAGACACACTCGCAGTGTGAACTCCCATTAACGGATTTAAATATGGCGTAGGGTGCTTGGAAATTAACCCATTCTCCTCCATTAACTTGATAATTTTGTCAGCTTGGGTGTCGTATTTATCGGGAATAGGATACCGTTTCCTCTTGAAAGGCGTCCAATCCGCAACAGCTAAAGCATAAGTGAAGTTAGGGATTAGACGTGGTCTGGAATCGAACACTGATATATACTCCATCAAAATATATCTAAGTTGATCCTTTTCCTCCACGGTTCATGTAGCTCCTCACGATGAATTCCTTCATCCTCTATAACCTCACTTTCACCAGAATTTTCCTCTACTTTATTTACAGGATTTGAACCTGGGACATCCTCTTCGCCATATTCAAATATTCTGTCTTCTAGCGAATCCTCATTTAATTGAACAAATTCATATCCTTCATCTTTCCTAAATTTAATATGATTTTTACTTATGTCAATCACAGACTTAGTTTCTCTAATGAAATCGGCTCCTAAAACCACATTGTAGTGCATCTTGGACATGACCACAAATGGATGAGCGAACGTGGAATTTCCAATCTGGAGATCCAAAAACGTTTGTACCCTACAAACAGCAACTTTTTCAGCTATGACCCCTCGTATTTTACTTTCGACACTGGAATTATTGGCAACTTTTGATTGATTGTTTGATTGATTGATTGATTCTTTATTTTTTCTCTAAATCTATATAGTATGTATATTATCCATTTATGGAGCGAAAAAATAACAAGTCTGACCTAGATCAGTTTACTAAAAGAAAAGTAAAAGAATGCCACCAGATAGGCAGACACATGAACAAAACCATAAATAATAATGATAATCATAAAATAATATAAATAATAATAAAATGGCAATGAGACAGGGCAGACACTGTCCGCTGTGTGGAGTACAATAGTGTCTGCAGGCGGTATCTGCATTCAAACAAAGTATATATCACTTCCGGCCGAGCTCGCAACTCAGCGTAATCCTTCCTGTACACTGACCTCTCTGTTGCTTTGCTTAGGTTGCAAACCCAGCTTACGTGTTACATCCACTGCCGTGCCGGTGTGCAATTACTCTCCTTACGTTTCATTACTAATGTCCACTGTTTAACTCTGTTATCTCGCTACACTTATTATCTTTTTAAATTTCAGCCACGGCCGCTTCCTTCCAACTCCTAGGCCTTTCCCGTCCCATCGTCGCCGTAAGACCTATCTGTGTCGGTGCGACGTAAAGCCCCTAGCAAAAAAAAATTACATCCACTCTACTATCTTATTCAGTAACAACTTAGACCATAAGCTCATATACCTTCCTTGTCTTACAATCACTCACTTCCTTACTCACTAACCAAATACCCGCCTCATCTTGATTACATTCTTCCAATACCATCTAATGACAGCACTTATAATACACACTTCACCACCTACTAATTTAACTACTTATCCGCTCTTGTCTCAGTTACAAATAACACACACACTTCACTATTCTCCTGTGCTTAAATAGTTTACTTACTGCTACTGTTTGTTTTTTTACTTCTTGTCACTACACCTTCATCCAATTTGCTCTTCTTACCCCATATCTCTTTTAGGCTCAAGCTTCTCCCTTTCGTCAAGATACCTTTTGCTTCTACTTCCTCTCTCCAAGCCGTATTTTCACTTCGTTTATGTACACTTGTCACACCTTGTGCTTTATTCACTCCCTGTATCTTCCTTTCTTCACTCACACTGGCATCAGTCCTCAGCTCCTCAACTAATGTCCTGGTCTCCCTCCTCATCTCAGTTGCTGCTCCCCTGGCTCCTTCTACGATCGTTTCGAAGATAGCATGCACACCTTCCTCTGCCCTGCTGATTTCTTCTTGCTGCAAGCTCTGTTCCAATGCCCTATTTTCCTTGTGTTTTTCTTTATCCCCATGCCCGTCTTCACCGGCTTTACGTCTCTAACTTGCCTTTCTTCCACTCTCTTCCCCATTACCAATTCGTTCTTCATTTTTCATTCATTTCCCGTAATTTCGCTACTGTCCAAAATCTGGTCCATTGTCCATTTGTTACCACTAATTGTTGACCCTTAATATAGGCTCTTAACCCTTGCATTCTTGCCCTGGCCAAATGTTTCTTCAGAGTGTTTATATTCTTAATCCCTTCTCTTCCCATGTCTCTTTTAATCCAAATTCTTGTACTCCGTATGTTATCCGCTCCTCTTATCACTATTTTCGCCATCAGGGTGGAAAACAACTTCACTTTTATCGGCGTATTACCCCGTGCTTTGCCTATCCTTTCCCTATCGTCAATATCAGCTTCACTGAAGTTAATTTTCATCATTTTTTGGATGACTTCCACAACTTTGTAGGTTGTCAACACTTTGTCCTCTGATTTCTTCCGGCACTCCATATATAAACAAACATTTCTTCCTGCGTTCTCGGCTACTATCTTCTATTTCTGCTTTCAGCTTCACCACATCTTCCTCCATGTCCCTTATTTTTACCTTGAGTGAAATAATTTCTCTCTCGTTGATTTCCACTTTGTTCATTGTTTCGTCGGGTTTTCCCTGTATCCAACGCCTCATATTTTCAAATTCTCTCATTTGTTCTTTCATCATGTTTTTAATCTGCTCAAACGGGCATACTTCTTCCAAACTTCTTTAACTACACTTTTTATGACCTCCACGTCTTCCCAGTTCATGTTGTCACTGGAAGTCGGGCCGGGGTTTATTTCCGCACCCCCTATAACTAGCAGTACCATAATCACCGCTGCCACCAGTATCATCTCACCCATCATTCTTGTTTCCACTTTACCTCCTTCATTCCTGGCTGTTTCCTTCTTCCACCTCCCCTGCCATCTTCCAAAGACTAGCCGATATTGATCCACACCAATCATCTTCCTCTTCCCTTACTCCCGCACTACCGCCACACTCCACTCAGCACGCCTGTTCCCGATCGCTGACTAGGTAGGACTGATTATTGTCAACTTATTTCGATGTCTCAAATTGTCAAAAAGAGCTTGAGAGATGATGCTGATACTGGCACCAGTATCCACGAAAGATTTGACCTGAAAATTACATATGCGGACATTGATTGGGGGTAGTTTCTTTACTTTGGTAATTTCCTGTTTCAAGTGGTCTTCAACTAGGTCATCGGGTGTAATGATCCAAGAGTCATTATCAGGTGACGGTTGTGAATCACGTTCGAAACTCCTCACAAAAGGATTTAAGTTAGAATCCCGCTAATCCTGGTGATTTGCTCCCTGGAACTCTAACCCTTCAGCCCCAAAACAATCTGTGTTTACTTCCCGGTGTTGAATGGCACCCTTTCACTTTTCTTTCTCCTGAGTTCTTCTCAACTCATCAGCATATCGAAACCGCTCTCGATATCTCTCATCGTCGTTATTACTTAGAAACACCCGCTGGAACTCGTCAAAAGTGTCAAAATGATAAGGAAAGCCTTTGAACCATAATAACGGCGCACCTTTAAGGTACCTTTCTGTCCCTTCGGTTATTTTAATCATTCGTAAAATGCCTGCGGTTACCTCCATTTCAATAATACCGTCTCCGGTTAGGGTTCCTCTTCTGGTGATAATTTCAGTTCTCCCTACGCCTATTCCAGTCCTCTTTTCTAGGATGTGATTGTTCGCAGTTATTTCCTAATTCTCGTCTTACTTTGGTCGATTGTGGTTTTCCCTGATCTGGTATATTTATAATGTGGCTTAGGCCCCAAAATTATTTCCTATTATCATTATTTTTGTGTGAAAGGTTCCTTCATCGTTATCGTGACATAGGCCATTTTACTGGCGAACAACTTGTCAAAATCTCTTCGTCGGGTGACTTAAGCCCCACGTTTTACATAATCCTTGAACTTACCGTTCCATCGTTAGTCTTCTGCCTCGGCTGCTTCAGTACAGCTATATGGATCTTGGGGTCACTGCAAGCTTTTTTCTGTCACTTCATTGACCAAACGATAGGGTTCAAAGGAGAGCATAACTAACTCAAGTGAGGAGCAAAAATGTGATTACTAAAATATTTATTTAATGTAAATCACGATAATTTATTTATTGAAAAGGCAAGAAAAATCACTTAAATTTTCACAACATATTTTAACGCAGTCGCAATGCATAACGTGAGTGGTAAAGTTGTACTGAAATTGCTTATTATTATCTTTCAAACAATGAAAACGTAGTGTAAAATTCGTGGATAGCAAAAACCGGAAAACGAGAATGCAACCTGAAAATCGGGCACCATTGATCCAAACGATAACTGAGAGTTAATCCACGTGATCCGTGGAAAATCTGACCTTCAACAAGTAGAATTCCAGATTTACATGTAATTAAGTTTATCTACCAGTCGACTATCCTGTCGGATATTGGAACACCCCCCGAAATGGATCCTTAATCGAACCAAATCGACTATCATTTGGTTTGAATAGGTTGCGAAATATTACTTGAAAGCATATTGTTCATTACAAGTTAACAGCAGTTGTGACAATCAAACAAAATTCCACCATGTATTGTCATCTCGTGACACCCTTAAGTTACAGATGAATCCCGATCCTGAATTTGGATCACCCCAGACAGATGTTAAGAAGGAATCAACAACACTTGATCCGATGGGATCTTACGTTGCATCGCTCTGAAGGAACAAAACTGCGAAATGCAGGAAAATATGAAATCATTATGCATTTAGAAGAAATACTAAACACTGAAGTTAAAGAAAAGTGATAAATCACTTGAAAATGTTCTTACTAAACCAACTTTCAGGTTATGAAACAGTTACGTCGTTAAATTCGTTAAATACAAGTCCACAATATAAAACAAACAAACAAACAAACAAACAAACAGAAATCCCTCCAATTTTCCATAACTGCGACTACAATCACAAATCTGTCTACCTACACTTGTCCCAATTAACCAAACTACAAGTGATCGCTAGATCAACGTCTCACATACATAATGTGAATAACAAAAAATGAAAATAAAATATATCAACAGCTGACGAATTGAAACCGCATTCGTAGTGTAAATCCTACATAAATGAACTAGGTGTCAACACTCGACAATATCGTAATATACCGGGCACCCGGACAATAAATCTTAAAGTAAAGACAAGAAAATTGAAAACGAAAGGTCATCGAACATGAACAAACGCGGCTAAGCAGTAAGGATCAGTCTCCATTAGGCAGGTTTCCACGTGGGACATCCCTTATATTCATGTCGCTACTGATGCAACGCTATTATGGGAGCACCTTCTAGCTAGTAAGAATTATGCCGAAACATGGCCTGAAGAGTATCCACTACTGCAAACACTAACATCGTTCAAGTCGATGACCTATGACTCGACTATGTACAGACGACGCCCTAATCCTGTTGTTGAGCCAACGCTACAGTGTCTACTCATCCTTAAGTTATGTAATACACGCGGCATCCTAAATCTATCCTTGAACAACGTTATGGTATCTACAAATCACTCATACTGCCTGGCGAAATCGAAACTTCTAACACAATATCCGGATATTTACGTCTGATTCTCGTTGAATCTCCAACACAACATGAAGTAAAAATCACTACAAAAATGAACTCGAACCTTGAAATATTAATGTGTCTATTTCCTACAATAAAGTGTGAAATCGAAATTCCTCAACACAATCTCAACACATGCAGTGAAGTTCGCTAAATAAAAATGACCTCGACTCTCGTTTGATATTACGTAATATCACTGAAAACAGTGAAGCCTCCGTGGCTCAGGCGGCAGCGCGCCGGCCTCTCACCGCTGGATACCGTGGTTCAAATCCCGGTCACTCCATGTGAGATTTGTGTTGGACAAAGCGGAGGCAGGACAGGTTTTTCTCCGGGTACTCCGGTTTTCCCTGTCATCTTTCATTCCAGCAACACTCTCCACTATCATTTCATTTCATCTGTCAGTCATTAATCATTGCCCCAGAGGAGTGCGACAGGCTTGGCAAGCCGGCACACTTCCTATCCTAGCCGCTAGATGGGGGCTCCATTCACTCCATTCCTGACCCGGTCATTGACTGGAAACAGGCGGTGGATTTTTTCACTGAAAACAGTAATCACTACCATCACGAAGTTCACTGTACAACTCGAGTGTGAGGCTCCAACTGACCTGTAATGTTAACATTCCAAACTGGAATCACTGTGAACTGTCCAGTCAAGTAACTTCCCATCGATGTACGCAACCTAAACTCTCATTCTAATAACATTTATTTTTCACACCCGCAATGATTCCAGTCAGTGATATTTTCGTCTCGTAAAGGTACAGAATAGAATTCAATTTACGGTAATCGAGTATTATCTTGACCGTGTGTCAGAATGTATTTTGTTCGTGAGGTCGGCTATCACAAAATGCACTTAGTTGGTATGAAATAGAACCATCACTTAGACTTGTCGTTACCTACGGTCTTACGTAAAATACAGTAGTAATCATGGGAGAATACTAACTTGTACTCAAAATAGGCGTTACAACGCGCTCACGTGGATTTGGCAACCTTTGTATTCATCAGTCGTCCTGGATGGCTACAGGACATTGTTCCTCTTATACAGCCTGTCTCTCAGAAATATTACATCTCATCCGATACACTATGTCACAAAAATGCTCTCCGTTGAAATACAGGGCCTCTTATCCGCGGCATCCTGCTTATTCTACATCACTCATAAAATACAGGCTTACTCTGTCATCGTTACATATGTCGTGAAAGTGTGTGGAGGATAGGGTTCCAGGGTAGAACGTTATTCTGAATTATTTTAAGGCAGATGTTGAGGAAAGTAGAAGAGAAGGAGGAGAGAAAGGAGAAGATGGTAGTGTTTCACTTTGGTACTAACCATGTAAGGTATAAGTACCTACATAGTTGTGGATGTGTGGCACCTGGTAAATGCAGCACGGGTGGAGTTTGAGGAAACAGAGATTGTTATCAGTGGAATACTGTGTAGGAGGGATACTGACTGGAAGGTGATTGGGGATTTAAAAGAGACTAAGGAGTTCGTATGTGGGAAACTGGGAGTGAGATTTCTAGATCATAATGGGTGGGTAAGAGTTAGGGATCTGCGCTCAGATGGCCTTCACGTAAACCGCAGTGGTACATATAAGTTAAGAAATGTGTTTAGAAGGGTTATAGGGAGGTACATTCAGGGAAAGGGGTGGTCTAGGGAGCGGTGTTAAGGGAACAGGGAATTGGAAATCAAGTAGGGATGACAGAAAAATGTTAGTGCTCAACTGTAGAAGTATTGTAAAGGAAAGGAATAAAATTAAGTAATTTAATAGATATATACTTACCAGATATTGCAATAGGAGTTGAATCATGGCTGAGAAATGATATAATGGATGCAGAAATTTTCTCACGAAACTGGAGGGTGTATCATAGAGATAGGATAGGAATGGTGGGAGAGGGAGTATTCATTCTGTTGAAAGAAGAATTTGTAAGCTATGAAATGTTAAAGATGACAAACATGAAATTCTAGGTGTAAGGCTCATTTCTAAAGGTAATGGGCAACTTGATGTCTTTGGAGTGTACAGGCCGGGAAATGCGAGCACAGACACGGATTCAGAAATATTTGATAGGATAGTCAGCTATGTGGGAAACGATAAGGAAAGGAATGTGATTGTAGCGGGAGATGTCAGCTGGGAAGGTAATGCGGACGACGGGAAGCATGACCAACAAATGGCAAATAAGTTAATGTGGGAAGTGCACCTGATTCAGAAAGTGATGTAACCAACCAGAGGGAAGAATATTCTGGACGTGGTGCTGGCAAAACCAGATGAGCTCTATAGAGAAACCGAAGTAATAGATGGTATTAGTGATCACGAAGCTGTTTTTGTGGTAATTGAAAATAAATGTGTAAGAAAGGAAGATATTAAATTTAGGACTATAATGCAGTACCATATGGCTGATAAAACAGGCAGGAGCTAGATTTTAATGAGTAACTATGATCGATGGGAAACGGTAAATGAAAATGTAAACAGACTCTGGGATGGGTTTAAAGCAATTGTTGATGAATGTGAAAATAGATTTGTACTTTTAAAGGTGGTAAAGAATGGTAAAGATCCACTATATTACAACAGAGAAGTAAAGAGACTAAGAAGGAGGTGCAGGTTGGAAAGAAATAGAGTTAGAAATGGCTGTGGAAGTAAGGAGATATTGAAGGAACTTACTAGGAAATTGAATCTAGCAAAGAAGTCAGCTAAGGATAACATGATGGCGAGTATTATTGGCGGCCGTACAAATTTTAGTAAAAAATGGAAGAGTATGTGTAGTACTTTAAGGCAGAAACCGATTCAAAGAGGGATATTCCAGGAGTCATTAATGAACAAGGGGAATATATATGCGAGGATCTTCAAAAGGCAGAAGTAGTCAGCAGTATGTAAAAATTGTTGGTTATAAGGATAATGTCCAGATAGGGGAGGTAACTAATACTAAGAAATTATTAGAATTTACCTATGACAGAAATGACATTTACAATGAGATACAAAAGTTGAAAACTAGAAAAGCAGCTGGAATTGATAAGGTTCCGGGGGATATAGTAAAGACAATGGGTTGGGATATAGTACCATATCTGAAGTACTTGTTTGAATATTGTTTTCATGAAGGAACTTTACCAAATAAATGGAGAGTTGCTCTAGTAGGCCCTGTATATAAAGGAAATGGTGATAGACATAAAGCTGAAAATTACAGGCCAGTAAGTTTGACGTGCATTGCATGTAAGCTTTGGAAAGCATTCTTTCTGATTATATAAGACATGTTTGCGAAATTAATAACTGGTTTGATAGAAAGCAGTTTGGGTTTAGGAAATCTTATTCCACCGAAGCCCAACTTGTTGGATTCCAGCAAGATATAGCAGATATCCTGGACTCAAGAGGTCAATTAGACTGTATCGTGATTGACCTGTCTAAGGCATTTGATAGGGTGGATCATTGGGGACTGCTGGCAAAAATGAGTGCAATTGGACTTGACAAAAGAGTGACTGAATGGGTGGCTCTGTTTCTAGAAAATAGAACTCAGAGAATTAGAGTAGGTGAAGCTTTATCTGTCCCTTTAATAATTAAGAGGGGAATTCCTCAAGGCAGTATTTTTGGATCTGTATGTTTTCTTATATATATATATATATCAATGATATGTGTAAAGAAGTGGAATCAGAGATAAGGCTTTTTGCAGATGACGTTATTCTGTACATAGTAATAAATAAGTTATAATATTGTGAGCAACTGCAAAATGTCCTCGATAATGTTGTGAGATGGACGGTAGGCAATGGTATGATGATAAACGGGGATACAAGTCAGGTTGTGAGTTTCACAAATAGGAAAAGTCCTCTCAGTTTTATTTACTGCGTTGATGGGATGAATGTTCCCTTTGGGGATCGTTGTAAATATCTAGGTATTAGTATAAGGAAAGATCTTCATTGGGGTAATCACATAAATATAATTGTAAATAAAGGGTACATATCTCTGCACGTGGTTATGAGGGTATTTAGGGTTGTAGTAAGGATGTAAAGGAGAGAGTATATATGTCTCTGGTGAGACCCTAACTAGAGTATGGTTCCAGTGTATAGGCCCCTCACTAGGATTACTTGGTTCAGGAACTGGAGAAATCTAAAGAAAAGCAGCTCGATTTGTTCTGGGCGATTTCCGACAAAAGAGTAGCGTTTACAAAAGTATTGCAAAGTTTGAGCTGGGAAGACTGGGGAGAAAGGAGACGAGCTGCTCGACTAAGTGGTATGTACTGAGTTGTCAGTGGAGAGATGGCGTGGGAGGACATCAGTAGACGAATAAGTTTTTGTGATGTCTTTAACAGTAGGAAAGATCACAATATGAAGATAAAATTGGAATTCAAGAGGACGAATCGGGGCAAATATTCGTTTATAGGATGGGGAGTTGGGGATTGGAATAACTTACCAAGGGAGATGTTCAATAAATTTCCAATTTCTTTGCAATCATTTAAGAAAGGGCTAGGAATCTGCCACGTGGGCGACTGTCCTAAATGCAGATCGGTAGTTATTGATTTTACATCTTTCTAACTATTCTCATAATTTCATTTCCATTACAATCCATGTCCTTCTTGCTTGAAACTTTCTTAAATACAAGCGATCAAACTACTTAATAATGATCTCACAATTAAGTTCTCGAAATTTTCCTGACTTTCTTAAAAGAAAATATAATACGATTTATTTTCAAATGAAATTGAATATAAAATTAGTAACAGGGAAAACGTCCATGCAGGAAAAGAAACTGTCAAAAATTAAGTTAGGATCCCAAACGAAAAGTTAACGTGACAAATCGTGGTCGACCAACGCAAGAAGGAAAATGAGCTAGTCATAACATAAACTAATATCTTGGAGACCTCAACATACCAGAGGAGTAGGGAAAATAAAATAATTATTTGTTTATAATTGTACTTTAAAATATTACTTCTTTAACCACGGAGTTCTCACCAACAGGAAGGGTTACCGGTAGTCGAGATAAAATTATCACAACGACTGCTTCACACAGGGAGAAATAAAGACAGAAAATTTATATTAAATAGCTCAAATGCGAGCTCAAAATTTCGTTAGAGCAAGCGGAAATCATACAATAAAATAGAATCGTCACACAAGATAGCTAGTCTCCGGGAAAGCAGAAAACATCATCATTCCTTTTTAAAAAATTATTATTATTATTATTATTATTATTATTATTATTATTATTATTATTAGCGTATGGTAACGTACACAAAACAATACAAAAATTAAATATACATGAACAATAAGCACAAACTATTATATACATAATTATAAGATATACACATTACATTGAAAACAAACATGCAAGCAAAACGGTTCAAAGAGTTAGATCTAAGATCTCTAGCCATTGTATGGCTTCAGCAGAAGCCACCACAAAGTCCTGATTGGATCCAGCGAATGCCCTTCCAGTGCATTCGGTGACAATATGGTCGATAGTCTGTTTAACTGCACCACAGTCACAGGCTGGAAAAGATCTCATACCCCATTTAAACATCATTGAACCACATCTCCCGTGATTAGTACGGACTGTGTTGAGGGCTACCCATGTCTTGCGGGGCAAATCAAAGCCAGCTGGAAGATTCTTATAATTGAACAATGTCCGCCATTGAATCGGAGCTACGCTGTTCCACTCTTGTTGCCAATCTGCTTTTGGATTGAAATCCCTCCTAACAAGTTCCTGTGCTGTTTGAATAGGAGGAGATCTTGATTTGAGGCGGCTGAATCTGACTTCAACATCTTCATGGATGGGGAGATCAGGATTAGTTAATATCTTGTTGTATTCTCTGAACAAGTTCATTCTTCTAATTCTAGGAGGTTCTATGTGGCTGAGCACTGGCAACCAGAAAAGAGGAGTAGATTTTACTGTGCCACTTATGACACGCATTGTTTCATTCAGGACCGTGTCCACCTTTTTAGCATGACAGCTATTGATCCATACGGAAGAACAGTACAGTAATCACCGGTCGTTGTTGCAACGCACGAACACCATGAACCAAAGCATAACGAAAAGCTACAACGGTAACAATAGCCCGAATAACGAAAGAGAAAACCATAATATTACACGAAAAGAACAAAGAATGAACCAAGAAAATTAAAATTAAGACAGAGTAAAATGAAATAAAATGTCCGTCCTCTTGGTTGGAACTCAAATGGTTCAAAACTTTACCTAGTGGGGTGTTTTGGTAGCATACCAAAAATTAAATATTACACAATTTTTCAAATTTTTAACGTAATTCAAATGATAATTTAGCTTCACCCCAAGTTTAAGTGCACTTACAGTACACGCTCAATAGCATCAACACCTCAATTACAACGAACCCGAATAATATCTTTGATTTATAATAATTTAAAAAAATTAAGCCGAGATGTGAAGACTGAAAGCTATTTAGAGTCCCACACTCCACATAATCCAGTAAATTTTCAAAATAGATCCATACCAAAAGAAGTTCCATTTCACGAAGGGACGGAAAAATTCCGGAACTTGAGATGACACCAAAGCGCCATTTTAATACTAAATGATGATAAAACCATAAGGAAAATTTAAAAAACATACAGTCTGGTGACGCTCCCAAGAAGATGTAGATTACATTAAAAACATATTGAAGGCGAGAGAAGGAGCCATCTCACATGTATACTTCAGCCGTAATCCATAACGCACGCCGAAATCCTCTCGCACATGAGACACACGGTACAGAGATCAATCTCCTACTTAATGGCCGCTCTCACTGAGCAAGGATGAACAAGGTGTAGCGGTATAATTTATGAACTGTGTGAAATCACCGCTACACCGGAAAAATGTAATATAACTGTGGGCAATTGCTTCGCCACTGGACTTTATTGAACGTTGTTGTCTATGAGCTCGTTAGTTGGTAGCTCTACTGCTTGATAGTCAACTTTTCTGCACGGCGCCGTTATTCTAAACGAGCACTTCTGTTACAGCGCTCGGCTAGGGCAGGCTCATGTCGCTTGGCTTGCTGCCATTCATTATGGCAGGCGAGAACGATTTTAAACCATCGTAACGTGGTTGTGAAAGGAGGCGTAGGCCTGTGTAATGACCTTTATATGTGGATTTTCCTATGTGGTAGTGTAATTTTAACTTGTGTGTGAATGTGGAATGCAGCCTTATTCACAACTACGAGTGCCTGCAGCTCATTATAATATTATCCTTGGGAATATTTTGAGCGAAAAGGTATAAGTGAGTACTGCAAAATTGTTATCAACTGTCTGGTAAGTGATCGTATGGCATGATATTAACTACAACAGACCTTCCATGTAAACTACAGGGGATTATTCTGCAGTGAGTAAGACGCCAACATGGCTACCTTCTTCGATGTTTTGAATTAATATTTTTTGGGAGACATCTTGTGAACCACTACCTCAATATACTACTTGCAGGAGAGCAATGTTTATGTGCCAGAGGAGATTCTTGTGCGAACCCCTTCGGTATACTGGTATTTAAATTTGACACTAATAATAATAATAATAATAATAAAAACTGTTTTCTTTTGAGAGCTTATAAAATTTAGTTGAGAATATTGTGCTGGTTCGGTAAATATTCTTATGGGTTTCTACTTCCAAAACTGCTACGGTTAATATTTATATCGTGCTACATCTTGGTGATGTGATAAAGATGGTTTTCCAGGCGTTAAGAATATAATATTTTCGAAGCTACTTCATAAATATATTAGCTCTTGGACACTCTCCTATATTTATATTTGTTAAGGGGATATTTTAGGTAGATACATTATATTTTCTTCCTTCTGAATTATACGGAAGTTGCTAATGTTCTTACTATTATTGGTCTTGTATGCATTGTTATATTAATCTTGTGACCGTTAGGTTGTATTATCTTGATCTTATCTGTGTTTTCGGTCGCATCTTCCATTATTGAATTCCGCCAATCTAAATACGGCCTACCAATTATGTTATACTAAAACAAGTGAATGATTTCTATTGATGCACATACTTATGCGTCACGGGAACAGTGTGGTTTAAAATGATCTGCTATTTTAACTGGAGCTGTGACAAGTGAAGGTGTGTGTAGTCTATTGTGTCATTAGCCTCATAGAGGCGACTAAATTTGTAAAATTATTTTAAAACCTAGTGAATACTGAAGCGTGTTTCGGATCGAATTGTATCTAATTCCATTTTCCTGTTTAAATTAATTTTCTTCCTTTATTATTATTATTATTATTATTATTATTATTATTATTATTATTATTATTATTATTATTATTTTATTAATTTTTCTTTCTTTAAATTTTGATGAAATGTTACGGTTTGAACCTTCGCTCCATTTCTATTCCACTGTTGTTGGGGTATGTTCCGTCTTTTTTTCTGATAACGTCGTGATTCTGTTGCATTGTCGCGGAGTGTGTCTGTTAACAATACTCGTGGTATGCTGACGTTCGTTGTTGCATAGCGTGCCTATGTTGTTAATGTGATGAACTGGGTCACAAGATGCGTGTTAATTGTTTCTTCATTATTGTGCTACATTATTATTATTATTATTATTATTATTATTATTATTATTATTATTATTATTATTATTATTATTAATTTCCTTCCATCTTTCTTTGTTTTTCTTTTGATGTGGGCTCTTTATTTTGTTCCTTCCTTAATGTTTCTTGTGGACATTGTCCGTCCGTTCGGGGACGCGGTTGAATGTTGTAATTCGAAACGCTTCGGTGTTCACTGAGAAATTTCAAACATATATTTTCTTAAAATTTTGTGTAATTTGTAAGGTCGCGCGCGACGTATCCAGGTGCACCTAAAATATGAATAACTAAAAATTATTATTATATTAACTTCCTTAGAGAAGGATGGTTTCGAGCTCGAACAAGTAAATTGTAACAACAAGTAAATTGTATGAAATCTTTTAAATCTACTGAAGTTAATGGTGTTGGGAAATATTGTGGAATTTCTTCTAAAAAATTAGTTGTAACTATTGGCATGGTGACTACGGTTGGTGATTCTTCTGTAAATGAGCCTTGTCATCAGTTTTCTCTTTTCTTAAAAGATGATGTTTTGTTTTCATTTTCCTGTTTTAAAATTGCACCACCCACCTTTATTATTCTTTTGATTATATTATGTTTTGGTCCTTTTTGTGTGACTGAGTGTGTCATTATTGTGAATTGCTCTACCTCATACTCCTTCCACCCTCTGTTATTGTTGTTAGCCTATTGGCTTCGCCCAGATTTCCATCGCTCTCCATTTCCTGTGTTTGTGTTCTATTGAGGCCCTTCTCTAAGTAGCTGGCGTGATTCACGCTGGGGAGAGCCTCTTATCTCTTTGGTGGCCGCGCTGACAGTCGAAGACTTGGGCTGCGATGTTGGGCCGCCTGTTGTTCGATTGCCATCTTGTTCGATTATCGGTGTGCCACAAAGGAAAGGCTTTTTCTGCAGAGAGCTGTAATTGGTTAGGGGGCGGAGCATCGTAGTACGAACACTCCGTGTAGAGATCGCACATACAAGGAGCTTTCTTCTCATAAGGTCAAACCCAGACTTTGAGCGCAATGCTCGGAGATCAGGTGTATTGAATAAAACAGCAGTAGAAAAGAAAAGGAACGAAGATCGTTTGACAGGAATTTCAATGGCGATTAGCCCACAACAAAACGACGAATAAAAACGACACCTCGGTGTCAGTGGTTTCCCATTTTCACACCAGGCAAATGCTGGGGCTCTACCTTAATTAAGGCCACGGCCGCTTCCTTCCCACTCCTAGGCCTTCCCTATCCCATCGTCGCCATGAGACCTATCTGTGTCGGTGCGACGTAAAGCACATAGCAGAAATGAAGAATCGCAAAGGAAGTGGGATTGATGGATTACCGATAGAGCTTTTTAAGAGTCTTGGAAATAAAGGAGTGAAAGCTCTAATATATCTCTGTAGTAAGATATATGAAAGTGGCGAATGGGCAAATGATTTTCTTCCAGGAGTAATAGTACCGATTGAAAAGTTAAATTCAAGGAAATGTGAAGATTTTAGAACCATCAGTTTGATCACACATGCAGCCAATGTATTACGGAGAGTACGGAACAGAAGACTTCATGGGAGGCTAGACAACTGTACCTCTCAGGAACAGTATGGCTTCACGGGAGGTAAAGGAACAAGAGTTGCTATTGGACTATTAAGAACATTAGGCGCGAGATACATTGAAAGAGGAAGAGAAATATATGCTGTGTTCACTGACCTGGAAGAACCTTATGATAGAGTACAGTGGAAAAGTTTAATGGACATTCTAAGCAGGAACGGAGTCAACTGGAAGGAGAGAAGGCTGATTAACAATCTGTATCTACAGCAGAAGATAAGGGTGCATATAGGGAATGAGATGATTGAGGAAACGAAAATCGGAAGGGGAGTAAGACAACGCTGCAGTCTCTCCCCCATACTTTTAACTTTTATTTGGAAGAGATTATCCAGAAATGCATGAATGGAAAATGAGGAGTGAAAGTTGGTGTTAGGAGAATAGAATGTATTCGATTTGCTGATGACATGGTCCTGCTGGCAGAGAGTGAACGAATTATGATGGCAATGCTAACTTATCTAAATGCTGTCTGTGAAGAATTTGGAATGAGAATTAATAAGGCAAAGACTAAATGTATGGTGATAAGCACAAGAAAAGTTAAGACAACCATGAAGTTAGGGCAGGAAATAATAGAACAGGTGGATGCTTTCAAATACTTGGGAAGTGTAATAACAGAGGACATGAGTTGCAGTCGAGAGCTAAAAACTCGTATTGCGATAGCGGAGGAAGCATTTAATAAGAAGAGTAGACATGTTTGTGGGGGAATGGATAGAGACTTGAGGCAGGATTCGTGAAGTGCTTTGTATGGAGCGTGGCACTGTATGGAGCTGAGACATGGGCATCGAGAAAAGAGGGCGAAGGAAGACTGGAGGCATTTGAGATGAGGTTTTGCAAGAGTATAGAAAGTATACAATGGATAGTAAAAGTAACGAATGAAGAAGTCTTGAGAAGAGTTGGGGAAGAGAGAAATATATTAAAATTAATCAGGAAGAGAAAGCACAGTTGGATTGGTCATTGGATGAGGAGAGATTGCTTGCTTGTAGAAGCTATAGAAGGAACGGTAAATGGAAAAAGACAAAGAGAACGGAGAAGATATCAGATGCTGGACGGTATGAGGATAGAATACTAGTATGTGGAAGCAAAGAGGGTGGCATGCGATGGGATTGCGTGGAGCGGTGCCGTGTGAAGACCTGTCACCTGGCAGAACACTGATGATGATGAGTGGTTTCCATGTTCATGTGGCCTCTGTTAAAGAAAGCAATTAACACATGGACTGATGAAATTCATGATAGTAATTATGAACTTCTATGTATGATCCTACTCTCCTATATTTAGGGGGCTCTGTTTGATTGCATATGTAAGCTGTGTAATTAGATATGACCAAATTGTGGCATAATAGAGTGCTACACTTGTATGATAGCAATGTACAAGTACAATACGTATTTTTACATTCATGGAAACCGGTAACGTACGTCAATACCCTTTCCATAGGAATCTCTATGGCACCATATCTTGCTAATCTCATTACCAACTTACAAAGTGAAATGTACACACACATTCACGCTAATCCTAATAATTTTAATCAAAATAACATAGAACACTTGTCAAATCTTCTTTCATTCACGAGTACGTAAATTTCCTTGCACATTCTGCCTCTTCTTGCTTTTTTTGCTTAGCATTCGTCACTTGTCTCCTTGTCAAGCTGGGGGCGTTATTACGACTCCTTGACGCGTAATATTGCTCCCTCCTTAAGTGTGTTCCGTCCCTGATCAGTTCGCAACCATTCTTCGATTACCCGTTAGTCATGGAATTTGCTCCACCGATTGAAATGCACCACCTTTTGCATTTCTCGGAGTAGTCTAAGAATACGATATATAACGTCTTTAACATCTCGTATGGTCCATCCCGTGAACGCTGGAGTTTAGGTGGCAGACCTCGCCGCCTCCTTGATTAATGAGCCACACCAAATCCTTGGCTTCGAATCAGCCTTCTTCATCCCGCGCGTCGTAATCATGTTTCATTCGGCCACTAGCATCTTCTGTGTTTCTTCGATCGAGGGCGTGAATCTGACCCTTTCTTTCTCTCCAACACCTCACGTAGTCATCCCCAGCCATCTGGTGCTTGCCGGGTCTACTGCCGAACTTCAGATCACAGGGAAAGCACAGCTCCTCGCCGAAGAGAACACAAGCCGGAATCTGTCCTGTCGCTTGACGGACCGAAGACCGATATGCCGTTAAGAATAATATCAAGTGTTCATCTCAGTCACGTTAGTTGTCGGCTACAACTTTAGAAAGATGTCTTCCAATCGTCGTGTTCATCCGTTTAGCTTTGTTAGCAAATCCGGCACGCAACATCGGTAGTAGGAGCATAGTCCTAAATAACTCCGGATTTGATGTACATCTCTGCGGACAGGCCATTCTTTTACTGCACGTAACTTCTCTTGATCTACGGCTACACCATCTTTGGAAACGGCATGTCTGAAATAACAGACCTTTTTTTCGGAACAGCTGGCATATCTTTGGATTCAGCTTCAGGTTGACTCCCTGCAGTCGCTTAAAATCTTCCTCCAGGTTCCGTAGGTGTCCATGGAAAGTCTTACATATTTCAAGGCCGTCATCGAAATAAATGAGGCAGGTTTCATACAACAGACCTCGGAGTATTGTTTCCATCAGTCTTTCAAACATAGCTGGTGCATTACACACTCCAAAGTTCATAATCATGAACTGGCGAAGTCCCGTACCCATTGAGAACGCTTCGGCCTCCATTTCTACTTGCCAATATCAACTTTTCAAATCCAGAGTGGAGAACACCTGAGATAAGAAAATGTGTGTAGAATGACATCAATCCTGGATAATGGATGTATTTCACTGTCTTGGTGTTCAGCTGTCGCTAGTCCACACAAAAATCAGGTCGACCCGTCCTTTTTCTTCACTAAAACCACCGGTGACGTCCAGGGACTACTAGACGGTTCAGTGACACCCTGCTAATACATGTCACAATCAATTCTCTCAGCCTCCTTTCTTCTTGATAGTGGCGAGCGTCGTGGGCGCTGTCTATTCGGTTGTATATTCCGGTGCTTATTTTATATCTCACGAGCGCACTCTCTCCTTCCGTACGGACAGTTCTCGATTGCGAAGACATCTTGATATTTGAATAACATTTCTTCGTTCAGCTTAGTATGTCCGAGGTCTCAGTTAATTTTGAAAGGTGTTGGACACCCTGGGTATCCTTCGTGATGTCCCCACGAACAATGGATTATACTGATTACAACAGGCCACCTGAATGCCTCTCTTCCATGATACTGGGAAATCATTTAGGTTCGTCATTCTGATTGGAGTTGACCCCTTAGCTTTTATAACACCTCTTCCCTCCAATACTCCTGGGCATAATTCCTCTTCGGCAACGGGCTCGACATTTCCCGTCCCTTCTCGGTCTGTGTTATCCATTTGAACCACGATTACATGATCGCTTCTGGGATGAAGTACCTCGTCTGTACTTAAAACAGTTTGAATGGTTGGACTGTTTCATCCGTGATGAATGTCTTCTTCGTTTGCGAATTTCAAGCATCCTCGTCTCAGATCCAAAACGAGCTCAAATTTAGCCATTACATCCACCCCAAGAATAACATTTTCTTTGATATCATCCACTGTTACTCGATGTTATATCAACTTGCTCCTCAGGCCGGTGTTGAATTATTTCTCGCCGTACGTGTTCACTTGGTCTTCGGTTGCGGTTTTCGATAAAATTGTCGTAGGTTTCAGGTGTCCTTCTTGACAACGTTGGTTTGGCCCCGGTGTCCAGAAGCGAAGTACGAGCCAAGCCATTCACTTATCTGTCGACAAAGATACTGTCTCTCTGACGAACGAGTGAAATAACACGTACCAACTTTCTCGGGACATCTGGGTGACATGTGGCTCTAGCCCCTCAGCACAGGCCCTTTTTAGTTTTCCTGAAACTTTGAGTCTTTATTGCAGTGGCTACTGACATATCCAAGCTCACCACAACTCCAACAGCGAATCCCCCGACTTCGAGGTATTCCATCCTCTTTGGACTGTGTTATGAAAACAATCCTCTTGACCTTTTTGTCTAGAGGCTCCCCTACATCCTACCGTCGATGCTGCGCCTGTAGATTCGAGGTCTGTGTAGCAGCTTCGAATTGAAGTGCACGAGCCAGAGTATTGTCTAACCTATTTTGTTGCGCCAGACGAAGGGCTTGTTGGAATTCTGGGTCGGATATACCCATCATACGAGACTACATATAGCTGTTCTATGTAATCGTTTGTAGCTGAAGGATAAGCCATAAAGTATGACGCGCGATGTCTGTCTCAAATTCTTTTAGTGTCTCGCTACGTCTTTGGTGTCTGCTACCAAGTTGACTATGATAAATTTGTTGAAGGTTTTTATCATCGAATCTCATCTCTAATCGGGCCACCAGAGAATTGAAATTAGATTGCCCACTGTCTGCAATCGCTTGGAATATATCTAAAGCATCACCTCGCTCCAAAATAACCCATTGGCGGCAGCTGCGGCCTCAAATTGCCTTCGATACGTAGACCACGGGGTAATGCAAACGTAAGGTACTGGTTTCACACGTACCGCCCCTGCAACATTCTCGGATTTTGTTCTGAATTCAGCGGCAGGCGTGTTCATTCCTATGGACTTCTTTTTCGGTCCTCTATAGCAGTTGTTTTACGCTCTACTTCAGTTTCTATTTGTTCTATTCCTTGATCATTCTTACAACATTTGTGCAAATATGTTAGCATCACCCGCTATTTCAAAAGTGTCTCCATCTATATCCTTACTTTCTGCTTCTATTACTGCTCGAAATCGTGAGCGTAATACGACCTTCGTTCTGGAAATATCCTAATCACGTTCCTCCAGCTCTTACTTCAGATCGGTAACTTTTATATCGTTGAAACTCACTTTCATCAAAGCCATCATTCCGTGTATTGTCTTCCTTATATCGTACTATCTTTTATCGGTCACGAATTGTCCAAGGACTATCCCACTTAGTACACCAGTTGTTACATGGGTACCGGTAACGTACGTCAGTTTCCTATCCGAGCTCGTTGCAATTCTGGGTCGGCTATATCCATCACAAGAGACTCTACATAATTTCGGCTGTTCTGTGAAATAGTTTGTAGCTGAATGATAAGCCATAGAAGCAAGACGCGCGATGTCTGTCTCGCCACGTCTACTAAGAAGTTGACTATGGTAAATTTGTTGAAGGTACCTCATCTCTAATCGGCCAACCAGAGAATTTAAAGTAGATTGCTCACTGTCTGGAATCGCTCGTAGTGTATCCAACGCATCACCTCGCTGCGCAATAACCAAGTACCTCATCTCTAATCGGCCAACCAGAGAATTTAAATTAGATTGCTCACTGTCTGGAATCGCTCGTAGTATATCCAACGCATCACCTCGCCGCGCAGTATCCAAGGCAGTGCCTTTTTCCTCTCGAGTCAATCCATTGCGGCTTAAAATTGCCTTCGATACGTAGACCATGGAGTTTTGCAAACATAAGGCGGTGATTTCACACGCACCGTCCCGGCAACATTCTCTGCTTTTCTTCTGAATTCAGTGGTATGCCCTTTCTTTCGTATATACATATTTTCTGGTGATGCAGATCGGTCCTCTATAGTCGTTGTTTTACGCTCTACATCAGTTTCTATTTTAGTCCTTGATCAATTTCAGTTATCTTAGATTCTACCAATCTATAATTTTCAGGTAGTTTTTGAGAACATTTCGCTAGCTTTTAGCTAAAGTTTTGGCTTGTCTTTTTAGAACTATTTAGGAACGTCAAAATTTTGCGCAATTTCAAAAATATCTTTATCTGTATCTTTACCTTCTGCTTCTATTACTGCTCGTGACCGCAACACGGCCTTGGTTCCGGAAATTACCTCATCACGTTCTTCCAGCTTGCACTTCAGTTCGGCAACATTTAAATCGTTCAGACTCATTTTCATCAAAACCATCACTCCTTGCATTGTCTTCCTGATATCATACTATCTTTTAAAGTTAAGAATTTCCAAGGAGTATCGCACTTCTAACGCCAGTTGTTACATTCGTCGGTCCGGTAACGTACGTTAATTTCCTTTCGTAGGAATATCTTGTAAATCTCATTACATCTCTACCAAGAAAACTGTACACCGGGCAAGTTGACCTTGCGGTCAGGGGTGCGCAGCTGTGAGTTTGCATTCGGGAGTTAGTGGGTTCGATTCCCACTGTCGCAGCCTTGAAGAAAGTTTTCAACTCTTTCCCATTTTCACACAGGCTAAAGCTTGGCCTCTGCATAATTTAAGGCCACGGCCGATTCTTTTCCACTCCTAGGCCTTTCCTATCGCATCGCCGCCATGAGGCCTGTATGTGTCGTTGCGACATAAAGAAAACTCTACACACACATTCACGCTAATACTAATAATTTTAATCAAAATAACGTACAACAATTCCGAAATTTTCGTTCAGAAGTACAAAATTTCCTTGCTCTGGCGTTCAGCATGACATTGAAAACAAAGGACAAATTATTATTCTCATTCCGCCGCACATTGTCCCTTCGTACTTTTTGCGTAGTGATCGTCACTCGTCTCCCGGTCCATCTGAGAGTGTTATAGTATGTTTGTGTCACAGTAAGTAATATTTATAAACAGTTTGCCATCGTTGAGCAGACATGCTGACTGTCAAATTTATTAGAACCTACAACACTGGGATTCTCTCAAACGACAACAAGGGCTTTTGCAAAAGTTAATTACAAGCCTGCCACAAACCTCAGTGTTGTTGAACAAGATCAAAGCTTATGCCGTCCCTTATGTAGGAGAGTAGTCTTTCTCGGATTTCAGCAGATAACTGTTAGGCGGATGTAAGAGCTTCTCCTTTCGGCTAGACCGCTTCTCCTCGTTCATTCATTAAATGGGGTATTCCATGAGTTCGTACATTACTAAATTGTCAGTATATTATTGCGCTTTATATTGTGACGGTGGGCATTCCAGAGAAAAGACGTAACACCCCCTCTTAAGAAGCAAGTGATTTTGAAATTCACGACTACACTGAATTCGACTTAACCCCTTAAGCGGGGAGCTCGGTTCACACTAGCTCACTCCCAGGTGGGGAGCGATTTCCCTGACTGAAGAAAATATTTAGTTACTTGATTAAAAATAATCTTAGACTAAAATGAACTATTGAAGGGTCAAAAGAGAAATATTTACTGGAATATAATGTATTTAATTGTTGAAAAATTTGATTATTTTAATTTTTCAATGCTTTGTGCAAAAACGTACTAAGTGCTTTCACACTGTGAAATCGAGATTGCTACTTCCTAACAGCAAAGCTCTGCATTTTTTTATACAGTAACTTTCACCTGAATATTTTAGGCAGTTTACTATCAATCTCTGCCTGTAAATAAATGTTTCTGTATATGTAAATTGTAGATTTACAAAGTTTATATGTACTTAAAAGATGTACAATGGAATAAAAATGTAATACTCACGGAATTTTCTCTTATGTTGGTTAGCGCTTTCGAGGGATGAAGTTTATATAGCCTCCCTACAATTCACATGTAACATAAACGGACTATATTACACTACAATACAGGTAATATTTACAGTATGTACAGTCTTCACAGTGTTATGTATTTTACAGCTGTTCATTATGATACACACGGAAGCAGGTACTGTTATATAACCTCTCTCGCCTTCGCATGATTTATATAATTCCATTCCGAAACGCGATCGTTATCTTATTGTGTAAACTTTCCACCCTAGCCACCCTTTCCATAGAAAGAGATTCTCGTCAGTTGACATTTTGCCATCAGGTGTATAAGCTTTCGAAAATTTTAATAATAATAATAATAATAATGTTATTTGCTTTACGTCCCACTAACCACTTTTTAAGGTCTTTGGAGACGCCGAGGTGCCGGAATTTAGTCCCGCAGGAGATCTTTTACGTGCCAGTAAATCTACTGACACGGGGCTGTCGTATTTGAGCACCTTCAAATACCACCGGACTGAGCCAGGATCGAACCTGCCAAGTTGGGGTTAGAAGGCCAGCGCCTTAACCGTCTGAGCCACTCAGCCCGGATCGAAAATTTTGGTAACAGATGGTCAAATACTGGATTTATCTCGTATGTTTCGGGAGGAAGCTTTGCATTATTCACCTCATTGTCAGAGATATTAAAAAGGTGTGGAAGAATATCTATTTATAATAATAATAATAATAATAATAATAATAATAATAATGTTATTGGCTTCACGTCCCACTAACTGCTTCTACGGTTTTCGGAGACACTGAGGTGCCGGAATTTAGTGCCGCAGGAGTTCTTTTAAATGCCAGTAAATCTACTGACAAGAGGCCGACGTATTTGAGCACCTTCAAATACCACCGGTCTGAGCCAGAATCGAACCTGCCATGTTGGGGTCCGGAGGCTGGCCAGGCCACTCAATCTGGCGAGAAAAAACTATTCTGTGTCATCAACTCATAGAAAATAGGCGTAGTGAACAAGCGATTGCGAGAAATAGTGTCCTAATTTAGGTTTATGGACAATCCCCTGCGGAAATCGTATGGCCATAAGAAGCTTTATTTCGTCCTTATTTGTCCGGACACGGTCTTGATCTCGATTCCTTCTTTTCGTCCTACTAAACTGGGTTTTATGTGCGATTTCCTGCTCGGCATCTTTTGTCTGTTGAGCTATGTTCTGGCATATCTCGTCATAAGAAAGTAATTAAAATATTTCGCCCAGTTTTGCTTTCCCTAAAAACACTCTCTTTACTTCACGATGGAAATTTAGATCAAAGCGGGAATGTCTTTGTCCATTTTCAGTATAAGTTGACGAAGAACTTGCAATAGTTGGATTGTAATCAGTATTATCGTCACAACTGGCACTGTCATGATTGCTACTTGAACTGGAATCGAACACGTGTTGTCTCTTTTGCGACTACTGAACATTCGCATCAGCTACGCCCAAATCCTGTATAATCGAGCCTGAAGTACTTATTCCAGGTAATTTCCTTTCACGAGTTCCCCTTCGTCAGAACTTACTTCACTAATCACAATTCTACGCACTGAATACCAACATTTCGTATATCACGAGCCGTATATCATCTTCCTCTAACAGTCCGGACCGGTAATTCGTTACAGATATTTTAGCGGAAAATGTAAGAAAAAAAGGATCGAATAGAACCCTGGTCTCAGCACTTTGGACGGAAAACATAAAATATGACTGTGTTACGGATGCGTGCGCTAATAAAATGTTGTGTAACTCGCGATAAACACACACTCCAGTCGTGAAGGAAGAACTCAAGACTGGGGATAATAAATCAGGTCACAGTTCTAAAATGTCATCAGAGAGGTCTGTTCAGTGTCATAATCTCTAGAAATTCGTTCTACAGCAATATTATTACATCTAAGGGACGATTAGGCGATGAGCTAAAGCCTTAGCGCGGAGCTATTAGACCTTAGATCGTTCGGACTCAGCTGCGTTCTTTATGTTGCAACTCATGGATGACACATTAGTATTGGGAGAACATAGTTGAAAAAATTCGCATCAGAGGGAAGACTCATCCAGAATACGCTGCTGAAAAGGAAATAACCTCTGCAGGCAGGCAACTGAGAAAAAATATAATTTGAATCGGCGGATATATCCACGTTCCCCACCGAGCAAACGACTTGTAGCCGCGGATCTCGGCGCATCGCCACCGAATGGGTTAAAATGATCTTCACCCTCAGGAATGTGATGGTCATTAATAAAGAGCTCTCTGCATGGGATATCAGTGAGTGGAATGTTTAGTAGCCATTCCTCTGTGTGAGATTTGTAGTGGGGTTGACTGTTGAATTATTGGTCACATGGTTTCAATTTGTCATTGTAGATCGAGCCCAGAGGAGAGCTACGCAGAATGTCCTCTCCCGGATGGCGGACGGCATCTGAAGAGACACAAAGAGGATCGTCCCTTCAACTGCGATCATTGCGGAATGCTGTTCAGTAGCGAAAGCAGCCTGTCACAGCACATCATGATCCACAAGGAAAGGGTGCTCCATAAGTGCGAAATTTGTCAGAAATGCTTTGCAGATAGGAGCAGCTTGACAGTTCACATGGGGTCGCACGAAGATGACAAGAGATTTCAGTGCGCAGTGTGCTTAAAACGGTTTAGAATTTCGTCGCAGTTGACCTTGCATATGCGGGTTCATACAGGAGAGAAGCCGTACTTCTGTAATATCTGCGGCAAATCCTTCAGCCAGGATTCGAATCTAGCCAAGCACATGCTGTCACATACCGGAATGAAACCACACAGCTGTAACATTTGTGGCACCTGTTTCGGTTTTAAGAGCGGGTTAAACAGACATATGCGGACGCATACAGGCGACAAGGTGCACTCGTGCAGTGTGTGTGGTAAGTTCTTTGGCAACAAAGGCGATGTAACCAGGCATATGCGGAGGCATACAGGCGAAAAGCCATTCTGCTGCGTAACGTGCTGGAAGACCTTCAGTGAGAAAGGCGATTTCCGGAAACATTTGCAAACTCATACAGAGGAGAAGCCCCACTTTTGCAATATATGTGGGAAGAACTTTAGGACTAAGAACGAACTAAGGAAACACACTGGGACCCATACCGGCGTGAAGCCGTTAACCTGCAATAATTGTGGGAAAACATACAGCGACAGGGCCGCTCTTATCATACACCTTCGGACGCATACAGGGGAAAAGCCGCACGTATGCTGTACGTGTGGTAAAGGCTTTACCATAAAAGGCGATGTAACCAGACACATGCGGACTCATACAGGCGAGAAGCCGATCAAATAAAATATTTGTGGGAAATCTTACCGCCACAAGGCCTCTCTCATCATACACATGCGGTCGCAAAGAGGAGAGAGGCCGTTTTTCAGCAACATATGTGGCAAGGGCTTTAGCCGGAAACTCAACTCAACTAAACACTCTCGGTAACATACAGGTTAGGATCCATTCTGCCTACACCCAGACACGAACGCTGTTGATACACTTTCGGAAGCAAATGTGCTCGAAGGCAAAAAGTGCTCAGTAATACTATAAAATATCCAGTATTGTAACTTAAAGACCCATGATGACTCACACTCGCGAGAAGCCTCACTTCTGTATGTTTCTTCGCAAACCATTCGATCGCAGCACCATGCTCTCCGTAATAATCATCATAATGATTTTAAAAAATAATAATCTAACTAAACCTCTGGCTGCAGTATTGATCAAATAAAGACTGTGATTGTTTGTAAGATTCAAGCATCTGAAAACTTCGCAATTAATAATAACTTCAAATATCCAACCTACCCTAATGTTGAATACTCTGCTCACATACTCCGTAAAATAGAAAATAAGAAACATAAAAGTAGTCTTCATTTCAGTGAGGAGTCAAGAACTTGGCCACTTATTTCACTTGGAGAAAGCTCCAAGTACACAAGCTGATGAGGTATTTGATGAGTTTTAAGTGGCTTGTATCAAAACTGGACCTAACACTTAAATATATTGTTTTTAAACTATGTTTTCATTTAACATTTATAGTTGTTTTAGGTGAATTTTAAGTTGTATTCCATTCCGTTTCACCTAATAGTAATTACATTTAAGAATTACCGAGTATAATTTTTCGCTTGAGATATTTATTATCCCACGGTATGGACATCAGAGGGTCAACTTTCTAAGAGGTAGAAATTTTATCTACGACGCTACTTTAGGCCTGCGGTGGTCGCTCTTATTTTTATGTTAAAATGTTCACATTTACATCATCGGTGCATTGATTAGGAATAAGGACAATTTATGGATGTTGTACGATCTTTATGTTGCATTCAAGAGTTATTAACATATTATAACTGATGCGTAATTTACATGATTATATCCATGTTCTTATTGTTTGCTTTGTTTTGCAGTGCACTAAAACAGTCTTTTCCATTTTCTATTTTAATTTTGTGGCGTTTGTCTGTTAGAACTAGCTTCAGTGCGGAGAATAGTCTCTCCACAGCTACGGATGTGACAGGAGAGTACTTGAATTTGGGAGCGAGTGTACGTGTTAAACATTCTGGTAGAGCCTTATTACCCGAGAATTCCTGGAAAGCCTTTCAGTTCACAATTCACGTCCATAAAGATGCAATCCACGTTTTTCTAGCTTCTTGACTGATTCCGGTATGATTTCGTAGTGTATCCTTGTAGATGCATGTTACCTTTCAACTGTTCACGCATTAATTACTTAATTTTTTAATGTTGATTGTAGAACAGGTTAAAATATGTAAAATAAATGTCGAAAACACGCACAATAAGTACGAAATTTGAAATGAACGCACTAGTCTGATATATATATATATATATATATATGTATATATACACATGCATTATTAAACTCAATAATTGTTCGAATATTGCCTTGAAACGCACTTCCTTGTCGATTTTGGAGCTCTACATATCGGCATTTGCAGAGAAATCCGATGTCTGCTCATCGTTATGTGAGGCGAATGGAGAAGGGTGGGTTACTTAGGAAAATAGTAGACTCGGTCATGGAGATTAATGATTTCAAGAGGAGAGGTATAGAACTAAATGAGGCGACAGAGGTTGCAGACTGAACGCTGAAAGGCATAAGGGGTATGTATCGTAATTTTCCTCCGTGCGAGTACTCGCACATTGCACTAATTCATTCAATAAACACGTAAACCGCTCTCATTTGTTGCTGCTTGGAAAACCTTGGAGAAGTGAAGGATGTGGTCTCGGTGATATCACAGGTGTAGCTCGTTACGAGAGCACTTAGCACGAGACTGCAATTATGGCAGCCCCTGCCTTTCTTCCACGAAGGCGTCCGGCATACATCGTCACCGTGTACTTTACAATTGAACATTGAAAGTAGTATTACCTACCTGAAAGTCTGGAGGAATCAAATACGGTATAATGATCATAATATACGGTATACGCTCCGACTCTTGGATCATGCACATTATGTACAGTCTGGACCGATCAAATACTGTACTGCACCTGTCCCGGGCTTATTAGGGCATCATTTAAATAACTCAGTTTCACAAGGAATTATATGGATGGAATTCCCTATATGAGAAACTTCGGAAATCACTTCCCGGGCCTCGAAGTGCCATCCTTCCTACTTTCACTTAATCAACGACTAAGCTCATGAGCATTACGGGTCAATGGTCTGTTCGCAAAAGAAAAATAGGAATCTCAACCTCAAGATCATATCAATCTAAATAAAATCATCAGTGACCCTACAGAAAACGAAAATAATTTCCCTTTTCACTCTGTCAGTGTAAATGATGTAAAGCGTATTTTGAATTCATTTAAGTCACAAGCGAAAGGAGCAGATTACATCCCAGTTGGCTTTATAAAAACATTATTGGCGCGGTCCTACCAATTATTACCCACATTGTAAACCACTGCCTCACCACAGGGACGTTTCCAACTGCATGGAAGAATGCTCTAGTAACCCCAATATTAAAGCATACCGGTACCACAGCAAATGCGCCATCTGATTACCGTCCCATCTCGATTCTTCCCCTCTCTCAAAAGTTCTTGAAAGAGTTGTACACGAGCAGCTAGTAGAATTCTTAACCAGTAATTCTCTTTTTGACCCATTGCAATCTGGCTTCAGAAAGGGACACAGTACTGCGACTGCTCTTCTTCGGGTAACAGATGACATAAGACTTGCAATGGACAAACGGCAGGTGACGATACTGACACTCCTTGACTTTAGTAGTGCGTTCGACACGGTAAATATAGACATACTATTATCCAAGCTACGCTCTCTGCATATCGGCCCGATAGCCCTTAATTTTTTAAGTCGTACCTTATAAATCGTCGCCAGTGCGTAGTCGTAAACAATCAAAGATCCCAATGGGCTGTAAAAATATCCGGTGTCCCTCAAGGGTCTGTTCTAGGGCCCTTACTGTTCGTCTTGCATATTAATGACATATCTTCCACACTTCAGTATTGCAACTACCACTTATATGCTGATTATATGCAGATATACAAACACACCACTACAAACAATTTACATGAAACAGATCAGCATATTAATTCGGATATTGAAAGGCTTAACGCCTATGCTAAAAACAACCACATACTCCTAAATCCTCGTAAAACACAAAGTATTATCATAGGAAACTCTAAATTATTACATGTAATAAGCAATATCAATCCTCCTCCAAACATAATCAATGACATTGCTGTACCGTACCTTAAAAATGTAACTAATCTTGGAATCTCCATCAATGAGAATCTGACCTGGAATGAACACGTAACAGATGTATGTAGAAAGGTTCATGCAGCTCTATATCCCCTGAAACGTCACAATAATTCTTTTCCTCAAAAACTTAAATTAAAATTAATCCAAGCAATACTATTCCCAATTTTAGACTACTGTGATAGGGTACTAGTCAATCTGAATGCTGAACAAGCTTTGAGACTTCAGCGAGCACAAAACTCACGCATACGATATGCCTTCCAACTGCGACATGACGCTCATGTTACACCATATTTCAAAACATTGGAATGGCTACGCATTAATGAACGAAGGAATTTTCACCTAATGACACTTGTTTATCAAGTGCTCTCGACGAACACTCCTACTTACCTCTCTTCTAATTTTCGTTTCCTTTCCTCATTCCATGAAATTAGTACCCGTTCTGGTTCCTTACTTGAAATTCCACTAAGTCGAACGAATTCCTACAACACATTCCTTTTTAGTTACCGCATCGAGACTCTGGAATACACTCCCAATGGACATTCGGCACCTTACTTCCTCTCATAAATTCAAATCTGCCTGCAGAAAGTTTTTCCTGGTAATATTGAGTTGTGTGAGTAATTGTGTGTATGCTGTGTGAATGGGTTTTCTTCATTTATTATTATTATTATTATTAATATTATTATTATTATTATTATTATTATTATTAATAATATTGTCACATTAATTGCTGTACTGATATGTAGGCCTAACTTAGCGATAGTCTTAGAATTATCTGTGTGTAGTATTATTTCTTTTTAGAACTTCTATGTCTTACTTTTATGTTTACATTTTTAAATTCTGCTCATAGTGGTTAAGTGTAAGAGAGGGCCGTGAGCCCTAACTTCGTCACAAATGTAAGTCAGGAATAAATAAATAAATAAATAAATTATTTAAACATATAGAAAGTAGGGTTTTCTCTAATGTGAGCGGAATACTCTAATACTAGTAAATGAGAAGATTTTTTCCCCAGTTTTTGAACAAAGAATTTAATAAACTGATAGAAGCACAAGATCAAATCGTACGAGATAATGCCATGTTATTACATACATAAAAATCACTTATACGCAGAATGCCTGAATGTCCTTGCCAGTTCATCTTGTCTTTTTGGCTATCATTTTCCATGCCTTAAATCGCCATATTAACACGCACTTCTAATTTAAACTATGCACAAATCACAAGTTTTATCCTGTCACCTGACAATGAGACCCGATGGTGTCTGTTCAACGAATGCATAGACAAAATATGCAAATGACATTTCTCGTGAGGCCATATTATTTTATTCGGCCGTCATGATTATGGAGTTTCTTACACATATAATTGCGTACATTTCCCTACCCACGAAATCACATTGCCGCATATCGAACATACGGTCTACTTGACCAAATCAATTACACATTACATTAAACGCATACACGTATTTCTGGGCTTACCTGCCCGTCACCATAAAACATTCATGGATAACACAAATACATGAATACAATATACAAAGAAATAAACAGTCACTAGTAAATACACCAACAAACAATATATCTGAAGTTAAGGCCTAGTCAAGCTATATGGTGTCAGCCCAAATTCATCATCCTGACGCAGGTCGAACCCGCGTTCGCCAGCTTCCGAGGTACAAACATCTGAATCACCTATCACGAGCTAATTTAATATACAAAAATGGGGAGGAATCCATCTTCTACAGACTCATTAAATTCACAACGCTGGTCATAATATATCATTGGCATGGAATTATTGATCCAGTGTGAAATGAACGAGAATACCAGTGCTAATGTTCCGAGAGCTCTAACAGACGGCTTGGCCCGTACCACAGGACCTGACACACCTTCATGTCACGAATCTGTCCCTTTACAGTGAGCTGCGTTCAACCAGCTGGCCCATACGAACAACCTACAATGTTCCTTCTCTCCGTAATTTTCAATTGCTCCCTTCCAGGTTCATAATTATTCAGAGGTGCCAACTCTTATCCCTCATAATTCTGGCCATATTCAGCCTGGTTAAATACGTCGTGATAATCATAATTATTCAAATTCTTTTCCCATTCTGTCATCTCGAACATTTCACAAGTATCATCTCCCCTGCCTTCACACTACTGCATCTCAAATCCACCTTACTCTACTCAACAGGTAGTTAACTAACACCACCTCACTCGCGTATTTATATAATTCATAGGTTGCACTTCGGAATTATAAATCTTCGATTATCAGTATTCTTAAATATTAAGGAAATTATAAAAATGCATGCATTACCATGTGAAGCAAATGCGTAATATATGCTCAAAATATTGTGAAGATCCATACCAGTTAGTGAAATTAGGAATGAATTATAAATTCAGCTGAAGTGCTGGTTCAACCCTTAAAAATATGCTTCTCACGCAACTAATCCCTATAGGATCTTACGTACTAATTCATGCAAATAAGCTCGCGGAAGAAATTATTGATTATCCTTAAATCACAGAAGAAAATCGTAATAAAAATTGAATTAATGAATAACCTTCCCCAGTAACACGCATATAGCGTCCCATACATTCAATATTATTAATTATATAAAAATAAACAAGAATGATATGTACAAATTGTATTTGTTATGCGACCATGCGGATTTCATGCCTAGTACATTAAAATGTACCCATCGATACTGTGTGCGGTCTACTGTCATCTTGAGGGTACACCTGGGCATTTTTGGCCTCCATCACTGCGGCCTCGTAAGTAGGTAGGCCTTGGCTCCTCTTTCTTTGGGTGCTGTCCATGATGTCTCGAACTGTAGTCTCCTGCAGTTGGAATATTTCGATGTTCCCTGAAGAGATGAATGCTGGCACTAAAGGGCGACTCGAGTTGATTCCTATCATGGGTTCGATGATTACTCACAAATATACAGGCAAAAATGGGAATTTTTTTAATGAATACTGTTTATGTGTTTTCAAATAACCTACTGGTGGTTAGACCCACCCATTGACTCAAGTGGACTAACCTGATTAGCGGTAAGTCTGTGTAGTCCCGTTTCGTTACACGGCCTGATTAATGGTTACCGTTACTTAACGTGAGTGTCCATTGAGTATGCAGACGTACTTCTTTTGAGAACAACGTTCTATTAATTTCTTGAGCGTCAATCACTATTCAGCTACCTTAAATTCGGCCACTATTAATCACTTAAATATAATCGGCTGTCTCACTATCTCTGAGCGACCTTATACGTTGCCCGTTCTTTGACAATTATTTTATGAGCCGTCACTGAAGTTACAAACATCTATAGGAATGAAAAATACACCTCTATTAAACACTACTGTACTTGTCTCAATCCACGCGGCCTGTACCGCGCTGGCACCTCTCACACTATTATCCATTTTGCACTGGGTCACAGTTTCACGCCGACACGTAAGTACTACGGTTGCACAAATTACAATGAGTTGATGGAGCTAGGTCTGGGTTTGACTTATAGCAATCTGGCCGGGTGACTACGGAAGTGGTAAACAACGCCCCTAGGCTAATCATGATCTTTCAGCGTCGTCAGGGTAATTAAATTGTAGCTCTTGATTCCTATTTTACACTGATCTATTTTATATAGATCCGATCACTGAATTTCTTGTAATCTCGAAAGCTTCCCTGATTATATTCTGGGGATTCACTCGTTTATCTCCCGCGGTCAGACCCAAACGCACTGCGGCATTACCGCTCCATTTATAAAGTATTGCCTTACATAATCAATTTGCATAAAATACGCCGGTTCAGATGAGTCCTTGCAAATGTTAATGAGTATTATGAGCAGTTAAATACGGTGGGTTCGCACCAATGAAGGTGTGGGTAAATCGCTAAGAATTTATATCTCTTGGGTTAGCATGCCGTGATACTTTCCGACTTCTCATCCACATACTCTTCTGCGCTTGGCGTGCTCTCTCCCTTCTCTCTCGCGCAGTGGGAGCGCAGTTCCAAGGTTCCGCTGTAATGCGCCTTCTCGCTCTAGGTACAAGCAATTAAACCTGCTCTCCTCCAGCTAGCGTACCGCAAGTCGCATCCCGATCTGGGCGGAAATAGCTAATTACGACACTGTATGTCGCAGAATGTCACGGAAAACGGCATATATTGTTAACTAGACCTCATGACATGCCTATGGCGTGGTTATGAACGGTTACAATATCGAAGTAGACAGAAAACGAATTAGATATAATTAATATATTCTGTAACATAATAATGGATCTACCAAAATGTGCAGCAATTAGTGGAGCTAAAAGACTATGTGACGTTATCAGCATCCAAGCAGATTTAACTAGGAAGGTAGTAAAATATTTTTTAGATTAATAATAGCAGATTGTCGGGAAATATTGAATGTAGCATACCACAACCACATGATGATGATTATCGGCTGACGGTAGTGAGAAGTATGTCAGTCAGAATTAGAATGGGAGATGCACAGTAAGGAGAAGAGATTCATCAAGAAAGTAACGGTCAGAGTGAAGGACATTGAGAAGCAGATGATTATGGCAAAATGTGAGACTAAAAGAAAATTATCAGAATTATGTGAAATTATCCATTATCCAAAATATTCAATAAGGAACGAAAGGTTTCCAAATAGAGAACTAGGAATTGAGGTATGGTGGCTAATGTGGATATAAAAAAATAAGGCGCTGGGAGAAAAACATTATGAAAATCATTGTTTACTGTGTGGGGAAATAATGGGAGAGGCTCATGTATTGAGAGTATGACGCACTTAGAACTAAATAGTTTGGAGGTGAATATAAATCAAAAATGGAAAGAGAGTTGCTAAATTGTTAAACAAAGAATGGATCACACCAGGACGAATAGAAAAGTTCTTGTATTTTAAGAAACTAAGAATAAAGTCAACTGTTAGAATCATGGTTGTATTTTTGTTGTCACTATTTATGTGTTAAATTGCATGGGAATCTGCTTACATTACAATGGATGAAATGCATCTCTCAGCTGCTGGAATTCCGTAGCTGTAGGTCAAGAATTCACGGTGTCTATTGTAAGTGAAGGAGAAATCTGTTCGGACTCATAACAAACAAATCCTGGCGCCAATTAATAATAAGGGTCAGATACATGTTGTCCTGTTAATGTCTATAACAAAAATAAATAATTTTATTTTAAAAGTATGATTTATAGATTATGTGTAAATAGTAATTAAAGGTAAGCGTGATGTTTTAAGGTAGTAGTAGATAAATTTAAATGTAATAGGAGGGAGGGAGGGAGGGAGGGAGGGAGGGAGAGTGATCCTTTATTGCAATTCTGATAGATCAACCGATTTTCTTATTATATTCAAAGAATTCAACTCCTTCCCCACTTCTTTTCAATCCTCACCCATTAAGCGGATTTTCTGAAATCATAAATTTGTGTTATTTTCTTTTAAAAGAGATTCCAAATATCAAATTTTATGTCTGTAACATGTTAGGTTTTTATGATGTACTAGCAAATGTACCCGTGCTTCGCTACGGTATTCTACAATGTATACGGATATCGAAGTAAATTACTGTACCTGAAGTGAATAGACATTTCTTAATTGCATGTCTCTTGGCGTTATCCGAGAAAAAGCATAGGGAGCTCCGCAGACGTTGTATCCAATGGGAAGTGCGAGTTGCAGAGTTGTGATGATAACGACAGGTCCACTTGTCTGCCGCAATTCACTATGCGTAAGGTCAGTCACATTTTGATGGGTAAACTTGTTTATAATCGGGGGCACCTATATCTAATGATAAAGAGAATCAGGTAATAGAGTTTAAAAAGAATGCACGAGTAGTATAATAGGCGGGTTCTTGCGCCACCGCCACCGCGGGCTCCCAGAAGCCACCTCCACCGCCACCACAGCCAGAGGCCTCCCAGAGGCCACCACCACCACAGCCAGAGGCCTCCCAGATGCCTCCTCCACCACCACAGCCAGAGGCCTCCCAGATACCTCCTCCACCACCACCACCGCCAGAGGCCACCTAGATGCCTCCTCCACCACCACCACAGCCAGAGGCCTCCCAGAGGTCTCCTCCACCACCCGCGGGAAATTTGAATTTGTAAACAAAGCCACGTGCTTTTTGACAGCTATCATCGACAACAACGCATCGCTAACCTCAGTACTGCCATCTTGACAGGCCTAAACCTCAGTAGTACCAACTTAACCTAACTAGCGCGAGATTTGAATAGGTAAACAAATCCACGTGTTTTTGACAGCCACGTGCATTTTGACAGACAACAACGCATCGCTAACCTCAGTACTGCCATCCTGACGGGCCTAAACCTCAGTAGTACCAACTTAACCTAACCTGCGGGAGATAAACAAATCCACGTGCTTTTTGACAGCTGTCATCCGCCATCTTAAAACCACAGAGCACCGTGCTGCCCTCTTTATCGTAGTAGCCGGAAATTCATCAGCTGTCATCCGCAGTGCTGCCATCTTGGCGGGCCTAAACCATAGTGCTACCAACTTAACCTCACTAGCGTGAGATAAACAAATCCACGTGCTTTTTTGACAGCTGTCATCTGCCATCTTTAAACCACAGAGCACTGTGCTGCCCTCTTTATCGCAGTAGCTGCAAATTCGTCACCTGTCATCCGCAGTGCTGCCATCTTCACGGGCCTAAACCTTAGTGCTACCAACTTAACCTCACTAGCGCGAGATTAGAATCGGTAAACAAATCCACGTGCTTTTTTGACAGCTGTCATCTGCCATCATTAATCTATAGAGCACAGTGGTGCTCTCTTTAGCTACTTACCTTTGAAATGTGGTACGTCACAGCTGTCATCTGCAGTGCTGCCATCTTAACGGGCCTAAACCTTAGTGCTACCAACTTAACCTTACTAGCGCGAGATTTGAATCGGTCAACAAATCTACGTGCTTTCTTGACAGCTGTCATCCACCATCTTTAATCCATAGAGCACAGTGGTGCACTCTTTAGCTACTTACCTTTGAAATGTGGTGGCGGATAATTTGAAAAATGCTTTTTGATAGCAGCCATCTTTAAGCCAGAGAGCACCGTGCTGCCCTCTTTAGCTAGATACCTTTGGTGGCAGGCAATTGCACGTGACAGCAGCCATCTTTAATCAAGAGGGCACCGTGCTGCCCTCTTTGTGGCGGTGGCAAATTCCACGTGCTTTACAAACTCACGTGCTTTTTTCTGACAGCTGTCATCCGCCATCTTTCATCACAAACCTCAGTGCTGCGCTCTTTAGCTAGTTACCTTTGAAATGTGGTGACGGCAATTTGAAAAATTCTATGTGCTCTTGTTTGGAAACAAAGCCACGTGCATTTTGACAGCTGTCATCCACCATCTTTAATCAATAGAGCACTGTGCTGCTATCATGCGGGCAATTTCGTCAGCTGTCATCCGCCATCTTTAACCTACAGAGCACCGTGCTGCCCTCTATGTAGTACCGGGAAATTTGAAAAGTTATGTTAGCTGTCATCCACCATCTTTAATCAAGAGAGCACCGTGCTGCCATCTTTAGCTAGATACCTTTGAAATGTGGTGGCGGCAATTTGGAAAATTGTATGAGCTCTTGTTTAGTAAAGAAAGCCACGTGCTTTTTTTGACAGCTGTCATCCACCATCTTTAATCAATAGAGCACTGTACTGCTATCATGCGGGCAATTTCGTCAGCTGTCATCCGCCATCTTTAATCTACAGAGCACCGTGCTGCTCTCTGTAGTAGCGGGCAATTTGAAAAGTTCTGTTAGCTGTCATCCGCCATCTTTAATCAAGAGAGCACCGTGCTGCCATCTTTAGCTAGATACCTTTGAAATGTGGTGGCGGCAAATTGAAAAATTCCACGTGCTCCTGTTTAGTAAACAAACTCACGCGCTTTTTGTCAGCTGTCATCCGCCATCTTTAATCTATAGAGCTCAGTGCTACACTCTTTAGGTACATACCTTTGAAGTATGGTGGCGGATAAGTTAAAAGGAAAAATTCTACATCAGCCATCTCTCGACGCTAATTGCACAAGATGACTAGAGATGCCCTAAGGATGCTTGCGCAAGATGGCGGACGCAAGATGGCGGCTATACGACGCCTTAAGGGTGCTTGCGTAAGATGGCTGCTGCTCTTATGAAGAAAGCTAGCTTAGAGGCTAACGTGTCGTGCTAGTTCGATTCATTAAATTTGGGGCTTAAATGCATAATGTTAAATATCTCGAAAACGGTGCATCGTAGAGCAAAACGGACAAAATATTTCTACCGAATACTTCGGTTCGCAGTATGGGGAACATGATGTCATAAGAAAAACAGCCTAATGATGAGATCAACGGTTCGGTTCTAACTTAGGCCTTTTGGCATTAGCTCTGTTTCAGCTTGTAATGAAGCAAGTCTTCGTAACATGATCAGGTCTAGCTATGGTAGAGAGTATAACGTACCGTGAGGGTTCGATTCATTACATTTGGGGCTTAAATGCAAAATGTTAAATATCTCGAAAACGGACAATATTTTTCTACCTGATACCTAGGTTTGCAGTATCAGGAACATGATAGCATAAGAAAAACATAGTCTAATGATGAGATCGACTGTTCGATTCCTACTTAGGCCCTTTGGCATTGGCAGCTATCTAATTCTACAAGATGGCTGCTATACATAGCTTCTTATGAGACAGCTTAAGAGCGCTTGCACAAGATGACTGCTGCTCTTATGAGACGCCCTAGGGGTGCTTGCGGGAGGTAGCAGCGACAAGACGATGACTATACACAGCTGCTTATGATACGGCCTAGAGGTGCTTACACAAGATGGTGGCTGCTCTGATGAAGAAAGCTAGCTTTGCATCGTGCAGGTATTTTTACAGCACTAAACCTCATACCTTTGAAATGTGGTGGCGGGTAATTTAAAAATTCGACATGCTTTTTCATAAGCTGTTAAGGCCTCCTCTTATGTCAAGGCATAGCTCTATCGAACAAGTTTAAACCTGCATCGGAATAGCTAGAGTAAGCACGTGCTGCAGTGATGAAGACATTAAGCATGTTTAGACTTGCAAATCACAGAAGAAACGTAACAAGGCTGGAATCGAAAACTGCACTCTATGCCGTTAACTTTATCATGTGATCGGAACATTGATTGAAGTGTTTAGAACACTAAATAAGTAGAACCGAACACTGTACTCGATACAACATGTGTTTAGAACATGTCAGGGGATACCTTTGTTCTAAGAAGATTAGTTTACCGCACATTCCTTGTAGGGCTAATAGGATAAGGGGCTAATGGGCAAAAGGGCTAAAGGAGCAACAACCTCATCGATCGCTATCAGCAAGAACGCTTGTACTTTGTTAAGTGTAGAAAATTAATCTTTATTTGTAAATGGTTTCATGTTCAGAACAAGGAATGGAACCTAGGGGTTACGTCTTACCTAATAAAATCCCCGAGGCGCGATGAGTTACGTTTGTCGAACTAGTGTTTGGAACACTGACCTTTTCAAGATGCTAGCAGAGAGTTTAGCAATGTTCTGTTGTTGGATTATAAATTCCACGCTACAACATGCATAAGGTGGCAGCCTTGAGGTTTACCGCCGTAAAGATGGCGGCAGTGAGGTTAGCGACGCTCTATTGTCCTTCAAAGTGAGGTTAGGGTTCGTCAAGAAGACAGCTGTCAAAAAAGCACGTGGCTATGTTTACGAAACAAGAGCACGTGGTCGTACGTCACGGTCACGTAGTATGCTGCCTCAGCATGCAAAGTTCAATGTCTACATCTACGTAGTAAACATTCTGCTATGTTCACAATTTTTTTACACATAACTATTCTTTATGCTTTAAGTTCATGCACATAGGCTATGCTAAGTTAGCAGCACAAACACATGCGTACTTTGTACATTCTAATGGAATAAGTTTAGTACTGCGTGCATCATGGATACATGATGTGTACACGCATTTAAACATGGCTACACTTAATGCTGCTGCTTTGTTTACAAGATTTTTATACATTGCTATTCTTTATGCTTTAAGTTCGTGCACAAACAAGCGATAGTCGTACGCTCTGGCAGGAGAAGTTTAGTACGATATTCGATACATACATTATCGATAGGTGATGTGTACACGCTTTGGAACATAGCTCTTCTGTGTGCTTTAAGTTCGTGCACATGGGTTAGGGATACACAAAAGCGATTGCTATATGCTCTAGCGGAAGAAGTCTGGTACGATAGTCGATGCATGTAAAATCGAGAGGTTATGCTAAGATAGCAGCACACTTACACGATTTTAGCACAATCTAGTGGAAAAAGTTTGGTATGATAATCGTTTCATGCAAAATCATTAGGTAATGTGTACACGCTTTGAAACAAGGCTATTCTTTGTACTTTAAGTTCATGCGTACAGGTTATGCTAAGATAGCAGCACAATCTAGCGTAAGAAGTTTAGTACGATATTTGATGCATGCAAAATCGATAGGTGACGTGTACGCGCTTTAAAACATGATTATTCTTCGTACTTTAAGTTCATGCGTATATGTTAGGCTAAGATAACAGCACAGTCTAGCGTAAGAAGTTTAGTACGAGAGTCGATGAATGCAAAATCGATAGGTGACGTGTACACGCTTTGAAACATAGCTATTCTTTGTACTTTAAGTTCATGCGTCTTAGTTATGCTAAGATAGCAGCACAATCTACCTGAAGAAGTTTTGTACGAGTGTCGATACATGCAAAATCGATAGTTGATGCGTACACGCTTTGAAACATGACTATTCATTGTACTTTAAGTTCATGGGTATAGGTTATGTTAAGATACCAGCACAATCTAGCGGAAGAAATTTAGTACGATATTTGATGCATGCAAAATCGATAGGTGATGTGTACACAATTTGAAACATGGCTATTCTTTTTACTTTAAGGTCATGCGTATAGGTTATGCTAAGATAGCAGCACAATCTAGCGGAAGGAGTTTAGTGCGAGAGTCAATGCATGCAAAATCGATAGGTAATGTGTACACGCTTTGAAACATGGCTATTCTTTGTACTTTTAAGTTCATGTGTATAAGTTATGCTAAGATAGCAGCACAATCTACCTGCAGAAGTTTAGTACGAGAGTCGATACATGCAAATTCGATAGTTGATGTGTACACGCTTTGAAACATGACTATTCATTGTACTTTAAGTTCATGGGTATAGGTTATGCTAAGATAGCAGCACAATCTAGCGGAAGAAGTTCAGTACGAGATTCGATGAATGCAAAATCAATAAGTAATGTGTACACGCTTTGAAACATGGCTATTCTTTGTACTTTAAGTTCACGCGTATAGGTTATGCTAAGATAGCAGCACAATCTAGCGGAAGAAGTTTAGTACGAGAGTCGATGCATGCAAAATCGATAGGTAATGTGTACACGCTTTGAAACATGGCTATCCATTGTACTTTAATTTTATGTATATAGGTTATGCTAAGATAGCAGCACGATCTAGCGGATGAAGTTTAGTTCGATTGTCGATGCATGTAAAATCGATAGGTGATGTGTACACGCTTTGAAACATGGCTATTCATTCATTGAACTTTAATTTTATGGGTATAGGTTATACTAAGATAGCAGCACGATCTAGCGGATGAAGTTTAGTTCGATGGTCGATGCATGTAAAATCGATAGGTGATGTGTACACGCTTTGAAACATGGCCATTCATACTGCTGCTCTGTTCCCAAGACTTTTAAGCATAGCTAATCCTAATGCTGCTCTTAACGTCGTCGAGCTAAGGATTGATTACGTGACCGTGACGTCACAGCCACGTGCTCTTGTTTGGTAAACGTAGCCACGTGCTTTTTTGACAGCTGTCTTCTTGACGAACCCTAACCTCACTTTGAAGGACAATAGAGCGTCGCTAACCTCACTGCCGCCATCTTTACGGCGGTAAACCTCAAGGCTGCCACCTTATGCATGTTATAGCGCGGAATTTAAAATCCAACAACGGAACATTGTTAACCTCACTCTTGTCATCTTTACGGCAGTAAACCTCAAGGCTGCTACCTTATGCATGTTGTAGCGCGGAATTTATAATCCAACAACAGAACATTGCTAAACTCTCTGCTAGCATCTTGAAAAGTTCAGTGTTCCAAACACTAGTTCGAAAAACGTAACTCATCGCACCTCGGGGATTTTATTAGGTAAGACGTAACCCCTAGGTTCCATTTCTTGTTCTGAACATGAAACCATTTACAAATAAAGATTAATCTTCTTCACTTAACAAAGTACAAGCGTTCTTGCTGATAGCGATCGATGAGGTTGTTGCTCCTTTAGCCCTTTAGCCCATTAGCCCATTAGCCCTTTAGCCCTTTTGCCCATTAGCCCCTTAGCCTATTAGCCCTACAAGGAATGTGCGGTAAACTAATCTTCTTAGAACAAAGGTATCCCCTGACATGTTCTAAACACATGTTGTATCGAGTACAGTGTTCGGTTCTACTTGTTTAATGTTCTAAACACTTCAATCAATGTTCCGATCACATGATAAAGTTAACGGCATAGAGTGCAGTTTTCGATTCCAGCCTTGTTACGTTTCTTCTGTGATTTGCAAGTCTAAACATGCTTAATGACGTCATCACTGCAGCACATGCTTACTCTAGCTATTCCGATGCAGGTTTAAACTTGTTCGATAGAGCTATGCCTTGACATAAGAGGAGGCCTTAACAGCTTATGAAAAAGCATGTCGAATTTTTAAATTACCCGCCACCACATTTCAAAGGTATGAGGTTTAGTGCTGTAAAAATACCTGCACGATGCAAAGCTAGCTTTCTTCATCAGAGCAGCCACCATCTTGTGTAAGCACCTCTAGGCCGTATCATAAGCAGCTGTGTATAGTCATCGTCTTGTCGCTGCTACCTCCCGCAAGCACCCCTAGGGCGTCTCATAAGAGCAGCAGTCATCTTGTGCAAGCGCTCTTAAGCTGTCTCATACGAAGCTATGTATAGCCGCCATCTGGTAGAAATAGATAGCTGCCAATGCCAAAGGGCCTAAGTAGGAATCGAACCGTCGATCTCATCATTAGACTATGTTTTTCTTATGCTATCATGTTCCTGATACTGCAAACCTAGTTATCAGGTAGAAAAATATTGTCCGTTTTCGAGATATTTAACATTTTGCATTTAAGCCCCAAATGTAATGAATCGAACCCGCACGGTACGTTATACTCTCTACCATAGCTAGACCTGATCATGTTACGAAGACTTGCTTCATTACAAGCTGAAACAAAGCTAATGCCAAAGGGCCTAAGTTAGAACCGAACCGTTGATCTCATCATTAGACTATGTTTTTCTTATGATATCATGTTCCCCAAACTGCGAACCGAGGTATTTGGTAGAAGAATTTTGTCCGTTTTGCTCTACGATGCACCGTTTTCGAGATATTTAACATTATGCATTTAAGCCCCAAATTTAATGAATCGAACTAGCACGACACGTTGGCCTCTAAGCTAGCTTTCTTCATAAGAGCAGCAGCCATCTTACGCAAGCACCCTTAAGTAGTCTCATAAGGAGTCGTGTATAGCCGCCATCTTGCGTCCGCCATCTTGCACAAGCATCCTTAGGGCATCTCTAGTCATCTTGTGCAAGGACCCTTAAGCCGCCTCATAAGAGCAACCGCCATCTTGCGCAAGCATCTCTAGGGCGTCTGATAAGGAGCCTTGTATAACCGCCATCTTGCGCAAGCATCCCAAGGGCATCTCATAAGAACCTATGTATAGCGGCCATCGTGTATAAGCACCTTTAAGGAGTTATGTATAGCCACCATCTTGTGCAATTAGCGTCGAGAGATGGCTGATGTAGAATTTTTCTTTTTAAATTATCCGCCACCATATTTCAAAGGTATGTACCTAAAGAGTGTAGCACTGAGCTCTATAGATTAAGGATGGTGGATGACAGCTGACAAAAAGCGCGTGAGTTTGTTTACTAAACAAGAGCACGTGGAATTTTTCAATTTGCCGCCACCACATTTCAAAGGTATCTAGCTAAAGATGGCAGCACGGTGCTCTCTTGATTAAAGATGGCGGATGACAGCTAACAGAACTTTTCAAATTGCCCGCTACTACAGAGAGCAGCACGGTGCTCTGTAGATTAAAGATGGCGGATGACAGCTGACGAAATTGCCCGCATGATAGCAGCACAGTGCTCTATTGATTAAAGATGGTGGATGACAGCTGTCAAAAAAGCACGAGGCTTTGTTTACTAAACAAGAGCACAGAATTTTTCAAATTGCCGCCACCACATTTCAAAGGTATCTAGCTAAAGATGGCAGCACGGTGCTCTCTTGATTAAAGATGGCGGATGACAGCTAACAGAACTTTTCAAATTGCCCGCTACTATATAGAGGGCAGCACGGTGCTCTGTAGATTAAAGATGGCGGATGACAGCTGGCGAAATTGCCCGCATGATAGCAGCACAGTGCTCTATTGATTAAAGATGGTGGATGACAGCTGTCAAAAAGCACGTGGCTTTGTTTCCAAACAAGAGCACATAGAATTTTTCAAATTGCCGTCACCACATTTCAAATGTAACTGGCTAAAGGGCGCAGCACTGAGGTTTGTGATGCAAGATGGCGGATGACAGCTGTCAGAAAAAAGCACGTGAGTTTGTAAAGCACGTAGAATTTGCCACCGCCACAAAGAGGGCAGCACGGTGCCCTCTTGATTAAAGATGGCTGCTGTCACGTGGAATTGCCTGCCACCACAGGTATCTAGCTAAAGTGGGCAGCATGGTGCTCTCTGGATTAAAGATGGCTGCTATCAAAAAGCATTTTTCAAATTATCCGCCACCACATTTCAAAGGTAAGTAGCTAAAGAGGGCACCACTGTGCTCTATGGATTAAGGATGGTGGATGACAGCTGTCAAAAAAGCACGTAGATTTGTTTACCGATTCAAATCTCGCGCTAGTAAGGTTAAGTTGGTAGCACTAAGGTTTAGGCCCGTTAAGATGGCAGCACTGCGGATGACAGCTGTGACGTACAACATTTCAAATGTAAGTAGCTAAAGAGGGCAGCACTGTGCTCTATAGATTAAAGATGGCGGATGTCAGCTGTCATAAAAGCACATAGCTTTGATTCCAAACAAGTGCACGTGGAATTTGCCGCCACCACATGTCAAAGGTAAGTAGCTAAAGAGATCACCACTGTGCTCTATAGATTAAAGATGGCGGATGACAGCTGTCAAAAAAGCACGAGGATTTGTTTACCGATTCTAATCTCGCGCTAGTGGGGTTAAGTTGGTAGCACTAAGGTTTAGGCCCGCCAAGATGGCAGCACTGCGGATGACAGCTGATGAATTTCCGGCTACTACGATAAAGAGGGCAGCACGGTGCTCTGTGGTTTTAAGATGGCGGATGACAACTGTCAAAAAGCACGTGGATTTGTTTATCTCGCGCAGGTTAGGTTAAGTTGGTACTACTGATGTTTAGGCCCGTCAGGATGGCAGTACTGAGGTTAGCGATGCGTTGTTGTCTGTCAAAAAGCACGTGGCTGTCAAAAAACACGTGGATTTGTTTACCTATTCAAATCTCGCTCTAGTTAGGTTAAGTTGGTACTACTGAGGTTTAGGCCCGTCAAGATGGCAGTACTGAGGTTAGCGATGCGTTGTTGTCGATGATAGCTGTCAAAAAGCACGTGGCTTTGTTTACAAATTCAAATTTCCCGCGGGTGGTGGAGGAGACCTCTGGGAGGCCTCTGGCTGTGGTGGTGGTGGAGGAGGCATCTGGGAGGCCTCTGGCTGTGGTGGTGGTGGAGGTGGCCTCTGGGAGGCCTCTGGCTGTTGTGGCGTAGGAGGTGGCCTCTGGGAGCCCGCGGTAGCGGTGGCGCTAGAACCCGCCTATTATACTTCTTGCACGCTCCCTTGCCTTCTGCTTGTCAAATCAAGAAGGGAATTAAGCATTACAATGATACACAGGCGTTGGAGAACTATCCCATTCCTGTTGCTAGTTAAAGCCGATGTGAGGAGTACTGATTATAACTGCAGACGCCATCCTGCTGAGTCACTATTGATTTGTAAAGTATTAATTACAATGTAAGACACACCCCCTTCAAGATCGCTACAAATCGACTTAAATTAATAAATGTAGATCGACATGCGGAAGTATGTGCATGTTCACCGTCATTTGCAGAATAACTGCTGATAAACGGTGCATTCATATGATTGTATAAAAAGACGACTCTGGTCTCATTTAGCGATTAAATGGCCGGCCCTATTTTATTTCCTCGTATCTCATCTATTTAACGGCAAGATTATTTTAGAAACGAATAGGGTGAAATTTGTGTAAGGTTTTCACACTGTGAATTACTTTTCAGATACTTATGCGACAGCTTCATACATAGAATTTGGCTGGATTGGCCAATATTCGTATATAATGTAATGATCCCATCTTTCCTATGAGTGAATCAAACCATCAATTATACGTGTACAAAGTGCAAAATTTAGGTAAATCCAGAAATAGAGCCAAATTTAATATAAGGGATAGAGATACGACAAAAAGTCATAGGACCAAAGTTGTAGATCACTCCAAATTGAACGGAGATTGTGCCATCCGTTTTGCGATACGACTTACCGTTTAGCCACCAAATACCTCGAAAGGACGGTCTGCACCGTCATTAAAATTGCCTCCATATTTGATATTTTTGGGGGGTAAAAATTAAAATTTAAAACATCTCGCAAATTTTCCATTGGTTACAGGCAATAAGCTATAATTTTACTAAATTTATATTTTCTAACTCGTCTGGGAGTTTGTGCTGCCATCTTGATATGAGGGAGGGGTTAAAAATTAGGACTCTCCGGGAACTTTTAAGCCCATGAAACCTATAGGTTATCGTTCAGGATAAATATCACCGACTGTGTTCTTATGCAGATTTGAAACTCCCAACGTGTCCCTCTCAGAGAATTTTGAGAATTTAAGATTTTTCTAGGGATCCTGACGTCATCAGGATGTCTGGTACCAAGTTTTAAGTTTCTAGGATGCCTAGAATGGTCTCATTCATTCACGTCTGTTTTCATTTTTATGCTTTAATTTATATATGTATAGTACCGTATATATATTGATCGCGCCAAAATGACTTCTATTTATTAATATGGATTATATATTTCACCCACTTCCGAAGTGGTTCTAGGGGCGTCTTATTCCCACAGTACGTTTTCCAGGTAGTATGTCATACTTGAAAGTCATACTGGAACATACGTCTATTACCTTGGGCATTCTTGACAGTTTATTTTTCACCCTTTCTCACCCTCTATGCCAAAGGGGGCATTTTTGACAATGTATTTTTTCACCCTTTCTCATCCTCTATGCCAAAGGGGGCTGAAGCTGGACCGTAAAAATCCGGAATGTTACTATTCACCTCAGCGACCCGGAAAACTATGGATTAGGCAGTATATTCGATTATTATTATATCTCACTCCACCTCCCCCTAAAGGGCGTTAAATTTTGAGTTTTAAAAAATCGGGAGTTTTACTATTCAAATCAGCGACCACGAAAACTATGGCTTCAAGACTATTTTTGATTATTTTTAAATCTGAATCCTCCTCACCCCACCAGAAAGGGGGATGAGCTTGGACTTGTAAAATATCCGGGGTCTCACCATTCATCTCAGCCACCCCGACAACTATGGATTCAACATTTTTTTCGTTTATTTTTTATATCACTCTCCAATTGCCACCCACCACGGAGGTGGCTAAACTTTAAAAAATTCCGGAGTGCCATTATTCATCTCAGCGACCCCGAAAAGTATGGATTCGACACTACTTTCGATGATTTTTATATCTCAGCCCCCTCGCCCCCCCCCCCGCCAATAAGGGTTATTGGGGTGTCCTACCCCACGTGTTTTGTCTCCTGATACTAAAATTTCGAAGTGTACAATTCACCTCGGCGAAATCGAAAACTATGTATTCGACACTATTTTCGATTAATTTTATATATCACTCCCCCCTTCGCCCCCGATCCGAAAGGGGGATGAACTTCGACTTATGAAATAGCCGGAGTCTCACTATTCATATCAGCGACCCCAGCAACTATGGATTTGACACTATTTTCGATTATTTTAATATATCATTCTCCCATCTCCCCCACCACGATTGGGCCCTTAAATTGGACTGAAAAAATTCCGGAATGTCACTATTCATCTCAGCGACGCCAAAAAGTATGGTTTCGACACTACATTCGATGATGTGTATATCTCAGCCCCCTCGCCCACCGATACTAATGTTTCCTGGGGTGTATTACCCCTACGTGGTTTGTCTCCTGTACTAAAATTCCGGAGTGTCACTATTCATCTCAGCGACCCCGAAGACTACGTATTCGACAGTATTTTCTATTATTTCTATATATCACTCCCCCATCTCCTCCACAACGAAGAGAGCTGAACTTGGACATTAAAAAATTCCCGAGTGTTGCTATTCATTTCAGCGTGCACGAAAAGTATTGATTCGACACTACTTTCGATTATATTTATATCTCACTCCCTCGCCCCCCATCCCTAAGCGTTCCTGGGGTGTCCTACCCCCTCGTGGTTTGTCTCCTGATACTAAAACTCCTAAAGGTACAATTTACCTCGGCGACCCAGAAAACTATGTATTAGACACTATTTTCGATTAATTTTATGTATCACTCTCCGCTCGCCCACCATCCCAAAGGGAGATAAACTTATAAAATATCCGGAGTCTCACTATTCTTCTCAGCGACCCCGACAACTATGGATTCGACACTCTTTTCGATTATTTTCATATATCTCTCTCCCATCGCCCCCTACTACGAAGGGGGCTGAACTTGGACTTTAAAAAATTCCAGAGTGTGACTATTCATCTCAGCGACCACGAAATGTATGGATTCAACACTACTTTTGATGAATTTTGTATCTGAGCCCCCTTTCCCCCTGCCCCTAAGGTTTCTTGGGGTATATTACCCCCACGTGTTTTGTCTCTTGATACTAAAAGTTCGGGGTGTCATAATTCATCCCAGCGACCCCGAAAAGTATGGATTCGACACTATTTTCGTTAATTTATATATCTGACCCCCCTCACCCCCCGCCCCAAAGGGTTCCTGTGCTGTCTTACCCCCACGTGGTTTATCTCCTGATACTAAAAATCGGAAGTGCACAATTCACCTCGGCGACCCCGAAAACTATGTATTCGACACTATTTTCGTTTATTTTCATATATCACTCACCCTCTCACCCCCAAAGGGGGCAGAACTTGGACTTTAAAAACTCGATATGTCACTATCCATCTCAGCGACCCCGAAAAGTATGGATTCGACACTATTTTCGATAACTTTTTACCTGACCCCCCTAACCCCCAAACCTAAGGGGGCTAGAAGTGGCTTATCCCCACAATGCTCGTCTCCTGATAGCAAAGAATAAGTTTCAAAATTTGATTGAAATTGCTCCAGTGGTTTTATTAGGAGGTGTGTCATTTTCACACATACTTCCATCATCAGTCCCCCCCTCGTCCCCCACCCAAATGGGAGCAGAAATTTGACTTTTAAAAATCGGGAGTGCCACTATTCACCACAGCGACCCCAAAATCTATGGAGATTCGACACTATTTTCGATTACATTCTTACCTGAACCCCTAACCCCCCACTCCTAAGGGGGCTAGAGGTGGCTTACCCCCACAGTTTTCGTCTCCGGATAGCAAATAATAAGTGTTCAAAATTTGATTGAAATTGCTCCAGTGGTTAAGGAGGAGATGTGTCATTTACACACATACATACATTCATACATACATACATACATTTTCGTTTATTTTTATATGCCACTCCCCCTCACCCTCCCAAAGGGAACTGAACATGGACTTTAAAAAACCTGGAGTGTCACTATTCATCTCAGCGACACCGAAAAGTATGGATTCGACACTATTTTCGTTAATTTGTATATCTGACCCCCTTGCCCCCCCGCCCCTAAGGTTTCCTAGACTGTCTTACACCTCGTGGTTTGTCTCCTGATACTAAAAATCTGGAGTGTACAATTCACCTCGACGTCCCCGAAAACTATGTATTCGACACTATTTTCCTTTCATTTTATATATCAGTTCCCCCTCGTCCCCCACCCAAATGGGAGCAGAAATTTTGCTTTTAAAATTCGGGAGTGTCACTATTCACCACAGCGACCCCAAAAACCACGGATTTGACACTATTTTCGATTATTTTTTTACCTGACCCTCCCTAACCTCCACTCCTAAGGGGGCTAGAGGTGGCTTACCCCCACAGTGCTCGTCTCCGGAGAGCAAATAATAAGTGTAAAAAATTTGATTGAAATTGCTCCAGTGGTTTAGGAGATGTGTCATTTACACACATACATACATCTTCTTCTTCTTTTCCTGCCACTTTTCCCACACCTGTGGGGTCGCGGGTGCGAACTGCGTCGCACATGTGGATTTGGCCCTGTTTTACGGCCGGATGCCCTTCCTGACGCCAACCCTATGGAGGGATGTAAGCACTGTTGCGTGTTTCTGTGGTGGTTGGTAGTGTAGTATGTTGTCTGAATATGATGAGGAGAGTGTTGGGACGGACATATACACCCACTCCCCGAGCCAGAAGAATTAATCAGTAGCGATTAAAATCCCCGACCCGGCCGGGAATCGAACCCGGAACCCTCTGAACAGAAGGCCAGTACGCTGACCATTCAGCCAACGAGTCGGACATACATACATGCATCTTACTATATATAAAAATGGGTGTATGTATGTATGTATGTGTGTAAATGACACATCTCCTCCTAAACCACTGGAGCAATTTCAATCAAGATTTGAACACTCATTATTTGCTATCCGGACACGAGCACTGTGGGGGTTAGCCACCTCTAGCCCCCTTAGGAGTGGGGGTTAGGGGTTCAGGTAAAAAAATAATCTAAAATAGTGTCGCACCCGTAGTTTTGGGGGTCGCTAAGGTGAATAGTGACACTCCCGATATTTTAAAAGTCAAATTTCTGCTCCCATTTTGGTGGGGGGCGAGGGGGACTGATGATGGATGTATGTGTGTATATGACACATCCTAAACCACTGGAGCAATTTCAATCAAAATTTGAACACTCATTATTTGCTATCCGGACACGAGCACTGTGGGGGTTAGCCACCTCTAGCCCCCTTAGAAGTGGGGGTTACGGCGGTCAGATAAAAAAAAAAATCGAAAATAGTGTCGCATCCGTAGTTTCGGGGTTCGCTGAGGTGAATAGTAACACTCCAGATTTTTCAAAAGTCAAATTTCTGCTCCCATTTGGGTGGGGGGCGATGGGGGACTGATGATGGATGTATGTGTGTAAATGACACATCTCCTCCTAAACCACTGGAGCAATTTCAATCAAATTTTGAACGCATATTATTTGCTATCTGAAAACGAACACTGTGGGGGTAAGCCACCACTAGCCCCCCTAGGGGTGGGGGTTAGGGGGTTCAGGTAACTACATAATCGCAAATTGTGTCGAATCCATAGTTTTTGAGGTCGCTGAGGTGAATAGTGACACTCCCGATTTTTAAAAGTCAAATTTCTGCTCCCATTTGGGTTGGGGGAGGGGGAACTGATATATAAAATTAAAGGAAAATAGTGTCGGATACATTTTCGGGGTCGTCGAGGTGAATTGTACACTCCAAATTTTTAGTATCAGGAGACAACCCACGTGGGGATAAGACAGCCCAGGAAACCTTAGGGGTGGGGGCAAGGGGATCAGATATACAAATTAACGAAAATAGTGTCGAATCCATAGTTTTCGGTGTCGCCGAGGTGAATTGTACACTTCGGATTTTTAGTATCAGGAGATAAACCACGTGGTGTTAAGACAGCACAGGAACCCTTTGGGGCGGGAGATGAGGGTGGTCAGATATACAAATTAACGAAAATATTGTGGAATCCATACTTTTCGGGGTCGCTGGGATGAATAGTGACACTCCGGATTTTTAGTATCAAGAGACAAACCACGTGGGGGTAATACAGCCCAAGAAACTGTAGGGGCAGGGGGGCAAGGGGGCTCAGATACAAAAACCGTCAAAAGTAGCGTTGAATCCGTACTTTTCGTGGTTGCTGAGATGAATAGTCACACCCCGGAATTTTTTTAAGTCCAAGTTCAGCCCCCTTCGTAGTAGGGGGCGATGGGAGAGTGATATATGGAAATAATCGAAAAGAGTGTCGAATCCATAGTTGTCGTGTTCGCTGAGATGAATAGTGAGACTCCGGATATTTTATAAGTTCATCCCCCTTTGGGGAGGGCGAGGGGGGAGTGATATAGAAAATTAATCGAAAATAGTGTCGTATATATAGTTTTCGGGGTCGCCGAGGTTAATTGTACGCTTCGGATTTGTAGTATCAGGAGACAAACCACGTGGGGGTAGGACACCCCAGTAACTCTTAGGGGCGGGGGGGCGAAGGGGCTGTGATATAAAAATCATCGAATGTAGTGTCGAATGCATACTTTTTGGGGTCGCTGAGATCAATAATGGCACTCCGGAATTTTTTAATGTTCAGCCCCCTTCGTGGTGGGTGGCAATTGGAGAGTGATATATAAAAATAAACGAAAATAATGTTGAATCCATAATTGTCGGGGTCGCTGAGATGTATGGTGAGACCCCGGATATTTTACAAGTCCAAGTTCATCCCCCTTTCTGGTAGGGGGTGAGGGGGATTCAGATTTAAAAATAATCGACAATAGTGTCGAAGCCATAGTTTTCGGGGTCGCTGAGATGAATAGTAACACTCCTGATTTTTTAAAACTCAAAGTTTAACCCCCTTTAGGGGGAGGGGGATTGAGACATAATAATCGAATATACTGCCTAATCCATAGTTTTTCGGGTCGCTGAGATGAATAGTAACATTCCGGATTCTTAAAATCCAGCTTCAAAAATGCCCCCCTTTGGCATAAATGGTGAGAAAGGGTGAGAAAATAAATGGTCAAGAATGCCCAAGGTAATAGAGGTGTGCATGTTCCAGTATGACTTTCAAGTATGACTTACTACCTGGAAAACATACTGTGGGAGTAAGACGCCCCTAGAACCGTTTCGGAAGCGGTTGAAATATATAATCCATATTAATAAATAGAAGTCAGTTTGGCGCGATTTATATATACTGTACTATACATATATAAATTAAGGCATAAAAATGAAAACAGACGTGAATTAATGATACCATTCTAGGCATCCTAGAAACTTAAAACTTGGTACAAGTCAACCTGATGACTTCGGGATCCCTAGAAAAATCTAAAATTCTCAAAATTCTCTGAGAGAGACACGTTGGGAGTTTCAAATCTGCAAAAGAACACAGTCGGTGATATTTATCCTGAACGATAACCTATAGGTTTCATGGGCTTAAAAGTTTCCTGAAAGTCCTAATTTTTAACCCCCTCCCCCATATCAAGATGGCAGCACAATCTCCCAGACAAGTTAGAAAACAGAAATTTGGCAAAATTATAGCCTTTTGCCTGTAACCGATTGAAATTTTATGAGATGTTTAAGGGGATCGGTACAGTAAACAACCTTCAAAAATTTGATTTTTCAAAGTATTTTTAATGTATAACTGCGCTGTTCTAGTTCATTCTGGTGAAATAATTATTTAAATATCTGCACTAGTTTGGGAGTTATGACTTAAAATGCTAGACAATGCATAGGCTATTTAGAGAACTCTGAACGTTCTGAGATAAGATATGGCGTGCGGTATGTACCATACATTGGTGATGGTGACACAAGATATGCAACCGTATGGTCCTAGTGTATCAATCACCAAAGCTGAACCTGTTGGTCATGTTCAGAAATGCATGGGCACACGACTGAGGAATCTGAAGAAAGAATTCAAGTGGAAAAACTTTCAGATGGCAAGTTACTGTCGGGGTAAAAAACAGACTGACAGATTCTGCAATAAATACTCAGACGAGCTACTGTGGAAATGCCATAAGAAGTAATTCAACATCATTAAATGATATGAGAACTGCTATCTGGGCTATCTGGTACCATAAAAGCTCATCTGATGAAAATGCACTTCATTACTTCTGCTCAAGAAGAGATAATTCCTGGTGCCCGTACCAGCAAGCTGTCACTGCAGGCACAGGGAAACACAAAAACACATTACCTTCAGCTGTTATGGATGTTTTCAGGGATTTGGTTGCTACTGAACTGTTTAGGAGGTTATACACAGAATGCTAATGAGCCTCTTATGTGCCCCAAAACTGGATTCTATGGAAAGACAATTGTGGAGATTGCCACAAATGATACAGTCATGATATTTAATGATGGAGTAAAGAGTAGGTTGGCTGTGCCGCAAAAAATGGGCATGAATACTGGTGTCTTTTGTGAACGTGCAATGCTACAAGGGGATGTGTTGCTTATAAAGTCTGCTGAAAAAATGTACGAGAAGCCACAAAAGAGGCCAGACAAAGCAGAAGAAGATTAAGACTGGAAAACGAAGCTCATAAAACTGCTTTACATGGAACATCCTTTGCCCCAGGAACATTTTAGCAGCCACTAGAAGGCTGCTGTGTCCTTACAGGGGTCATATAACTTTGCAGCTCATTTTCTCAAAACTACATTTTTCAAAAGAATTTCCCTTGTAACTCCTACATTATATGGTGTATTACAATGCCACTTTTCTCTCGTGATCTTAGTGATCAACTGACCAAGCTCATGTGCCTAGGGTTGATGATTGTTTGGAAAAAAATATCTACATGTAAAAAAATGACCAAAATATGCAATATTTAAGTAACACAAAATTAAAAATACTAATTTTGCAAATACAGTTCTAGAAGGGGTCAGTTTTGTAGCTGTAACTTCAGTCGGTATATTTAAAAAACAGAATACTAATATACTGATAAATGGCTCAGCTATGAAGGAAACGGTGAACACAGACACACAAAGGGCCGCCATTTTGAATAATTAACTAGCGAGTTTGATAATGCCAAAATCAATCATGATATATGTGCTTGCATAGTAAACATGCAGTATGCTTCATTTATGAAGTTTCGTTGTTGTATATACAGTAGAAGCTGATATAAAAGTTATTTAAAATGTCAACATTCCGAAGGTTGTTTACTGTACCAATCCCCTTAAACATTTTATTTTTTACTCCCGGAAAATATCGAAATATGGAGGCAATTTTAAGGGCGGTTCAGACCTTCCTTTCGAGGTATTTGGTGCCTAAACGGTAAGTCGTATCACAAAACCGATGGCACAATCTCTGTTCAATTTGAAGTGATCTACAACTTTGGTCCAAAGACTTTTTGTCGTATCTCTATCCCTTATGTTAAATTTGGCTCTATTTCTGGATTTACCTAAATTTTGCACTTTGTACACGTATAATTGATGGTTTGATTCACTTATAGGAAAGATGGGATCATCAAATTCTACACGAATATTGGCCCACGCAGCCAAATTCTATGTTTGAAGCTGTCGCATAAGTATCTGAAAAGTAATTCACTGTGTGTAAACCTTACACAAATTTCACCCTATTCAACGTTTCTTAAATAATCTTATCTTTAAATAGTTGACATACGAGGAAATATCATAGGGCCAGCCATTTAGATCGCTAAATGAGGCCAGAGGCGTCTTTTCATACAATCCGTTTTTCAATATGAAAGCACCGTTTAGCAGCAGTTATTCTGTAAATGAAGGTGAACATGCATATACTTCCATATGTCGATCTACGTTTATTAATTTAAGTCGATTTGTAGCGATCTTGAAGGGGGTGTGTCTTACATTGTAATTAATACTTTACAAATCAATAGTGACTCTCAGCAGGAGGGCGTCTGCTGTTGTAATCAGTACTCCCCACATCGACTTTAACTAGCAATAGGAATGGTGTCCTTCACCAGCGCCTGTGTACCGTTGTAATGTATAATTCCCTTCTTGATTTGACTAGCAGAAGGCAAGGGAGCATGCAATTTTAAAAAAAAAACACTCTTTTACCTGATTCTCTATAACATTAGGTATAGGTGCCCCCGATTATAAACAAATTTACCGATCAAAATGTGACTGGCGTTACGTGTAGTGAATTACGGCAGACAAGTAGACCTGTCGTTATCATCACAACTCTGCAACTCGCACTTTACATTGGAAACAACGTCTGCGGACCTACCTATGCTTTTTGTCGGATAACGCCAAGAGACATGCAATTTAAAAAATCTTATTCACTTCATGTACAGCAATTTACTTCGATATCCGTATACATCGTAGTATACCGTAGCGAAGCACGGGTACATTCTTAGTTTTTATATATAGTAGGATTGTAGATAATCTCGCTGCTGTAAGCATACTGGAGCTGATGTTGCCATGGTTACGGCAGTTCATTTCTTTATCCGATTCCCAGAGCAGAGGTAGTGTGTACCAATATCTCAATAACGGTTGGTTTTAGGGCCTTAAATCATGGTTTTTGGGCCCATAGGGCTTACCAAGTTTTGTTCGTTGCGTCAAGGGGCTTAAAATGAGCTTTTGTCTCGTCCTTGTACGACAAATTCGATTCAATGTTACAGAAAACACGAGATGTCAAATATAGGGTCTTTATAAGTGATAGTTCCCCGTGTTGTGGAAGCTGAATAAAATGTCTTGCTAATTTTCACGGTTTTAGTCTCTATTTAGTCTCTATCGCTATTTACACAGAACGCATTAAACTTTGGCAGAAATATTTGGCAGCAATTGCTGTTCTGCTAGGTTGGACAAGTCTTATGTACCAAATAGGCCAACTACCCTTGTTTGGTCCTTATGTTCCCATCTTTGTGGAAGTTCTTACAGAATTTGTGAAGAATTTTCGGCTTACTGTTTCTTGCTGAGTGGCTTCACATTCAGATTATGCATCATAATGCCTCTCTTTGATGAATTCATGTATCCTCATGTAGGATTTATAAAGGTGTTTGTTATGATCAATGGGGAACTAAATTTGATCAACCTTCTCACAATAGAGAAAGAAAACACTAATGTACTGCTTGTACTCATATTAACTGCATTCATTTTCTTGGTTACAATTGTCATGATGAACCTAGAGGTTGGTATTGCTGTTCACGATATTCAAGGTTTGCAAAAACGGCAGGGCTGTCCAAGCTTGAGCGTCAACTAACACTCACGTCACATATAGAAAGAGTAAAGTGTCTCCGTCCGAGTACATAGCAGTGCTGCAAGTGGAACTGTTGGGAGAGGAACTTACCCAAGGAAAGTCTCAAGTCGTCGTTCAAGGAATAGGAAACGTAGAAGCACGAAGAGGAATGAGAAGTCCGCCAACAGCTAATGACAGTTCAGAAGAAGCGAATAATTTCAAACAGTTACGTGTGGAAATGGATCGAACGCAAAGAATATTACAGAACTAAGAGTAGAAGTCCAAGATTTGAAAACTATTTTATCGCAACCTGCTGAAGGTTTAATCTCCAGTAAAGTTTCTCCGGTGCGAATAATTCTCATAAGACTGGTGACTCAAGGTGTGATCTATAAAGTAAGACAATGAATTTACGTAGCTCTTCACACGAAATATAATAATAAATTCCTATAAACACATAGAGCAGAGTAGAAAAAGGAGCATATTTTTAAAGATTTACCCAGAACTGTGCTTTAAATTGGAGACCGCATGATGCCCAGGTGCCAGACTCCCTATCAGTTATTTACTTCACCATTTCTTAAATGATTTCAAAGAACATGGATATCTATCGAAGATTTTCTTTGGTAAATTAATCTTTCCTACTTTTAAACGCTCCACTGAAAGTTATTTGTGTACTTACGTCATTCCACGCCATGCCAGCGCTGACAGATCGGAACTTACCGCTTAGTCGAGCAGCTCGTCTCCTTATTTCCAAGTCTTCCAATCCCACAGTTTGCAACATTCTTATCAAAAATCACCCAGAAAACTAAAATTCGTGCTTCTTTCCTTTGGAACTTATCCTGTCCTCTTATCAAGGTATCCTGGTGTGGGTCCCATCCATTGGAACCGTACTCTAACTGGGGTCTTGCCGGAGACATATATGACCTTCCTTTATGCCTACACCCTTACTAGAACCCCTAAATACCCTCATAACCGTGTGAGAGATCTCTATTCTTTCTTTTTTCTTATTCTCCTCAAACCTAAGGTTGGTGGGTTACAAGCATATCTTCCAAGCGTTTCCGTACTCTGGTCAACAGCTTCAAGTGGTTGTAGGTGTACTTGCTTTATTGTTGTCTATAAATTGCACCCTAGAACTTCCTTTGAACTTTCTACCTTCCATTTACCCTTCAAAGAGTGTGGTACACCAGTGAGAATGACGAACCAAGTGGCAAACGAAGCTATTTCTTCTCTCGTTTAAGGCACGTGTCTCATTTGCTCCCCTGAGAACGTTCTCGTCTAAGGCATTCCTGGGAGTCGACGCCAGCACCACAGGTTCCATAGTGTTTGCGTACCTCCATGCCGCTGGTCTCATCTGTTGGCAGAGAAAGCTCCCTTCGCCTGTGCATTTCCTCCTCTCGTACATTTCCCGTCAGGCTTCCGAGATATATGAATTCCTATACTTGATCTAGTTTTCCCCTTCCATCAGCAATTTAGTCATTAACCCTCGTTCTTCTCCCTTTTAGCAATTATTTAACGTGATTTAGTGCTTCTCCCACTTTCAGTTAGCAGTGCTGTATGCTACTGTGCAGTTTGCCGTTAACATGTGTGCGTGATTGGTGGTAGCTAAAAGTTCCGTTATGGCGTCTCCTGTATAGATGTTTAAAATGCTGGTGATTTTCCACAAACCGTCCCTCAGGCCCTTTCAAGTTGTTGCTTCTACTCTTTACTTGCGTATCAATGCCGGCTGATTCTTGTAAATGTGGTAGTGTGTTTATTTTACAAGAACCCTGAATGTCCGTATGCCATAATCCATTTCCTCTTCTATTGAACATTCCACTGCGATAGCAGAAATACGTAGGCACAGTTGTAGATGACCTGTTACAATGTCTTGGTGGAAGTGTTAGAATATATCTGGAATGGTGTCTTTTTCTTCCATGCCATACATTCTTGAAAAGAAAATTGAAATCGAATGGCTAATTGTTAACAATAACAGACAAAATTGCAAAGCCCACCTTATGTTATGGTAAGGGTCATTCTGTAAAAACGTGTAAACTATTAAAAATAAATACACATTTCTTTTACACATTCTAATCCTCTGGTAGATTATTGAATTTTGGTGACCTTGTGTTTTTCTTGTGTTTTAAAAATTACCATTTCTGATTGAAAATGTTATTTTCGTGCATACTTCTGCAAATACATTTCAAACTTCAGAATTTGAAGTGAGCTTTATATAATTTTGATAAATAACCCGGATTATGGTTGGTCTGTTAAGTCCCCATTTCGGAGGCCTGTGGGGTCCTTGAAAAGCACCATCAAATATTATTTAATTGTAAGAAAAATGCAAACACGGATGGAGGTTCAATGATGAGGTAGTTTGCCGTTGTTTTCCTCTCTAGACCAGAAAGTGCTATTGCATTACTGTTACAGCCACAAATCAAACCGAGACTGCACTAAGAAACAGATACGACGGAGAATCGAACGATAAATCGCTATTTTTTCAATGTTTTAATACAGAGATAATGTTTCTTCTTCAATCCAGTTCCCCAGAGGTTGGCACGCCTTCCTTTAGCTAACTTGAAGACTTGTTCGGTGTTTTTGGTGTTGCAAGTGGTCTATCAGCTCTTCGCTTGCCTTCTATCTTTCCTTGTAATATGAGATGTAGAAGCCCGTACATTCTACCTCGTAGGGCATGGCCTAAGTAAGCTGTTTTCCTGTTTTGTCAGCTCAAGCTCGGCTCTACCTCTCTTGTACTTTATTATTCTACATAATCCTCTCGCAAATCAATGCACCTACACCATCGGTTAAGTACTACGTCGATATCAAGGGGGAAAATTATTTTGGTTGACGCTGCAGTCACCTGAACATCGCCGATCGGGTGCCTTCATCAGACTTGAACCTCTACCCCCATGGTGCTACTTAAACGGACCAAACATGCGGAAAACAGATGCTGCCAAACACTGCGAGCATGGCGGATGTGGGAGGCAATTAAGGCGTTGGTTGTCGAAGGTATTTATGGTTGCACGAGCAGAATGAGTGCGAGCGTTATGGTGCTGAAGCAAAAGTCCTGCACTCAGCAATCCCCTTCGCTTTGTGCGTATCGCTGGCTTCAAATAGTTCTTGAGAAGGTCGCTGTAGGTGGCAGTAATGACTGCCGTATGTGCGAGAATGTATTGTTCCAGAATGGGACCTTTCTGGGAGAATGTAGTGTTCCAGAATGGGACCTTTATTACCCCAGAATAAAGTAAACGTGACTTTCCCTGCAGAGGGTTGGCTGCGAAACTTCTTTACTTTCGGCGAAGCCGAATCTCGCCATTCTTTTCTTGTACGTTTCGTCACGTGTTGAAAATAATTCACCCAATTCCATCGCCGATGACAACTTTACCTACAAAATCTTCACCATCATCTTCATAACGGTTCAGTAACTTCTGACCTGCGTCAACCAACAGTCTTTCAGTTCCTGCATCAGCTCTCGAGGGACCCGCGTGGCGGACAATTTTCTGTAGTGGAGTTCGTCATGCACAATGTGTTGTACTGAACCGAAACTCATATTAATTAAGCAAGCCATTTCAACCGATTGGCTGAGACTATGGATTCCTCTGTCACAACTCGATGAGCCTGACGAAAAAGGGGAGCATCAGTCAATAACGTCTTACCTTCTGCGATTTCTGGCACCAATCGTAGACATGCTACTGCGACAGATAGGCGTCCCTATACTTTGACTGCATTCAGCGTAAAATATAGTTTTGAATACAATTTTCTTCATCCTCCAATTATCGTTTTCAACTATGAAATCATTCAAAATTCTTACACACTTCAAAGTCGTCCGTGCTGCACAAACCAGTCTCTTTGTGTGGAGAATGCACGAATTTTTTTTTGCTTCAAATTGAGATGATTAGACTAATGAATAAAAACGAATGTTTTACAATATAGAGCAAATAATTCCGCAAGGATTCATGGGACATCATATGGGGATCAGGGAGAGTCCGATGCCTTAGTGGCTTTCCGAGAGCCTAGCTCCCAGTACCACTCCGACACGCCATAGAGAGCATGAGCACACAGACAAACATATAGAGATCAGATTTGTAATACTAACACCATCTGATAGTTATAACTTAACTGAGGATTTTAATACGCGAAATCATACAGGTGAAAGGCCCTATTTGTGTCCTGCTATAAGAGGATGAAGAAAACAGCAATACAGGAACGGGAATGAAGTGAAATTTTAAAGTGCTAAACTGAAAATTTTGCAAAATTTGATTAGATATTTTTCCAGGCCATATTTTATATTGTGAAGATTATCTAATATATACTACGCTGTTCTGTTTAAGATTACTGAAAAATGTTGGTCCCTGAGGAAACCTAATGTGTAGTTTTATCTAATGGAAAAGGATGACATGGGAAATCAAATTCGGTGTGACAGTTGCGTTCTGTCTTCCACGAAAACCATACATTTTCACCTGTAAAAGAACATTTTAATTTACAGTATAGAATGTAGCACCTTCTGCATTAAAATGTCTACAAATACGAAAAACAATATTCAGTTACATTCTTTTGGATTTCATTCCCTCTTATAGAAAAAAATATCCTGGTGAAATCAAATTATTCAGAAACACAGTGTCATTAATGCTTTCAATGTATCCATTTATCAAACCGTCGTATCCAGAAAGGTTATATTTTACATACCGAGGAAGTACAGCATCCTTGAACGTGTCAAATAATTTACATTTTTACTGTCTCCTGAGGTCGACAAGCCACAAGTGAAGGAACCAGTGCTACCACTCGAACTAAGCGCCGCCATATCTCGCTCTTGATCAAGGAGCCACGGAATCAGCTCACGAACTACCTCGTTCATTTGAACGACTCGAACTGATGAACTGGTGCCTTGAGTGACCAAGGACAAGTTCCGTTCATATCAGACACCCTTTCTAGATCTACGCGTCTGGGAGTGAGACAATGATGATTATGATTATTATGAGGTAGAAGCGGATGAAGCTCGGTGACAAACACAGCCTACTTCTATCCAATAGCACCAAGGCTTAACGTACCCATACGACCGACGAATCACTATCAACAGCGTCTTGCGCCATCAATCTATAAGAACACTTCTGAGAGGTTTTTACCTGAATCCAGGCTTTTGGCACGCAATCTAGAGATTAGAAATTGCATACCACCCCTTTAGTACACTCTGATTGAAAACTTATCCACGAACGGTACTCGAACCAGCTAACGACAGTGTCAGACCTTAACAGCCACGGCCACACACGCAGTTTCTCCTACTAGAGCTGCGCCAGACACACGAAGTTCTTATTAATATTATTTGTATAACTTCGAGAAACTCGACCTTAGGGATAATGAAAGGGAAGCGCCATGAGAAATTATTAGTTGGATGAACTAACTGTCCTAAGAGGTTACTGTTTGTCAGTAATAAAACAATTATCAGATCGATGTTAGTATGCTACTTTAATACCGTACATGATATAAACACATTTCAATATATACAAAATTTCCCAGAGAATACAGAATTCACTTCTTTACACTAATTTTATATAACAACGCACGTAAAACAAACTACACACTATAATGCCAATCGTACCGAAGAATACAAGGAATAAACAGAAAAACACCTGTGAGAAATTTCCCATTTACATTCTCAGCACATGAGGATATTGCTGCTTGCTAACACTCCTCTTCAATTTCTCTTACTTACTTATTACTTCACACGTACCTAAGTTCTCTCTGTGCTTCCTGGACAACTCAAAAGGTAGTCCCTTTGTGAAAATATCTGCCTTGGAATATACATAACATCAGCTCATTTCGTGATGCATAGATCCCTCACAAAGTTATAGCTTATACCTAGATGTTTAAGTCTTTTCTGATCCCAAACAGATAAAGAATTTATACATGATTGGTTGTCCTCATATATTCTTACTGGAAATTTTACTGCGATCGCCATCTCCTCCAGTGGTTGTTGTAACTAAATTGGTCCTGCTACAGCCGAAGCCACTGCAATGAATTCACTTCGGTAGCTGACAGTGACACAATTTTATGTTTCTTTGAGGTCCACACTACTGTATCCCCATACACTTCAAACATAAATCCTGACACAGACTTTCTATGCATATGGTTAGCAAAGTCAGCATCTGCACACCCTACCACTAGTTTTATACCATAGACCCAAATTTACTTTACCCTGAATATGCATCAAAATCCTCTTCAATCCATCTTATTGAAATTTAGTGGCACATTTCTGGTACTGACTGTAAAAAATTTACTGCTGCACACAAGTCAGACACACATACATTAATTCTCGAATAAGTTCATGATAGGGTTTAATTCCTAATGCATTAGGTTGTGAGGTATTTATCTCTCAGATAGGCTGTACTTCCTAAAGGGGTTTGTTTGGGTTTGGGGGATTGCATCCTAAATTCACTGATTACCTTTTGCGAATACTGTTTCTGAGATGTAAAATTATGTTTCCCATACGCACTATTTTAATACCCAGAAAGTAACTTAGCTCTCCTAGATCTCTCATTTTAAATTCTCTGATAAAATTTTGATTCACATCCATTAACACCTCAAGCATATTACTGGTAATTATAAAATCATCCACATACAAGAGCAAATATGCAACTACAGCTACATCCACTCTTATATACTGATATCTGTCAGTCAGGAATTGCACAAAATCAAGGGATTTCACAAACACATTGAACCTAGCATTCCACTATTGGGGTGACTGTTTTAGTTCATACAATGTCTTGTTAAGTATATAATACAGACTTCCGTTGAGCTTCATTCCTTCTGGTGGATACATACAAATGTTTTCTTTTAGGACTTCAACTAAGGAGGCATTTTTATATCAAGCAAAGTGCTGCTTAGCATTTTTTCTTACACACAATAATATTCTGAGTGTAGCCAGCTTTCCAACTGGTGCATGTGTCTCAAAATAATCAAGCCCTTCCCTATGTTGCGAACCTTTCATAACTAATCTAGATTTATAGCAAATCACATTACCACAAACATTTCTCTTTAGTAAGAACACCTACTTACTCTTAATTGCCTTTTCACCTTCTGGTAATTCCACCAGATCTCATGTATTATTTTTGTTCAATGACTGCATTTCCTCATTCACTGTTTCATACCAGTATAACTGATCATTTCCGCCCTGTACCTTTTCACAGTTTTGAGGTGTTCCTTCACTATAAGGTATAGCATTCAGAACAAGATATGGAATTTCTTTATCCCAAGAATTCCAGCTATTATTTTCAAAATCATTTCTACTCTTGGTTGAAACAGTCGGGAAGTATACATGCATCTCTCTTGTAGAAACATAATGTTAGTAAATAATTCACTGGATGTAGCACTGGCACTGCAGTCGCGTGCGATGTTGAGGGAGCGCGCTGTTTGGCGAAAGCTGGATAGGTTGGCACTATCGCTACTGGAGCTTCCCGACAAATTGAAGTATATACTTCTCTGAAGGAAAACTCCATTCCCCTGTGCAGCTTAGGGGTTGATAAAGAGCAATGTTGAGCCATTTCACAGGTATGATTCCTTGAAGTTCATTTCCGTGCGTATAAAGTTATATTTTGCTTGTCACTTGTTGTCATGTGATTTGGCCTACTTGGGCTGACTTCGCGGCTGATTCCCATGTCGATGTGAATGAGATTCATTGGATCTTACCTTGAAGACTGAAATTAATGTTTTAGGAAATACAAGGAATGATATTTTCCTTTCACTGAATGGCCACATGCATGATACCGAGCGAGTGGCTGCAGGCCGTAGGTCACGAAGTTGTCAGCTTGCATACAGGAGATAGTGGGTTTGAACCCCACTGTCGACAGCCCTGAAGATGGCTTCCAATTTATACACCATGCAAATGCTGGGGCTGTACATTAATTAATCCCATGGGCGCTCCGTTCCCACTCCTAGTCCTTTCCTATCCCATAAGGCGTATCTGTGTCTTGCGATGTAAAGCAAATTGTAAAAATTATTGTAAGTAGTTTTCAGTTCTCTTCAATCATATAATTTACCACTCTCCCTTTACATCAACGCAAATCTTTTTACAAGTTAAAATATTCAAGCGAAACACACATTTCAGGAAAAGGTGAGTATAAACTCCATACTGGGCTGAAACCACAGCCTAGGGTTATATTTCCACTTGTAATCACGCTTAGAAAATATCGACAATAATAATGAATTTACGTCCCACTAACTACTTACACGGTTTTCGGAGGCGCTGATTTGCCCTTTAAAGTGCCGGTAAATCTACAAGAGGCTGACATATTTGAGCACCTTCAAGTATCACCGGACTGAGCAAGGCTCGTAGCTGCCAACCTGAGCTCAGAAGGACAGCGTTTAAACCGGCGATGACTGTATTTTGTCTACCATAAAAACCCACTCATTCGCTTCGTGCGAGAGGGGGAATTATCGCTCGTTGGACAGAATTATACAAATGTCCTGGTCATTTACACAAAAGTTAGCGAAATATCGTGCCCTGTTGTTAGAAGGCTTAATATGAACAGGAAATTGATTTTGTGTTACTTAACTACACCTGACCACCGTCCTATTTTATCACGCATTTGTCCTGTATTTATGCTTTTTGTGTTCTCTTGTTTACTGGAGAGAAGCAACGCAAGTATAATGTTGAATCTGTGAATGTTTACATGTAAGTATTTTAAACTATATCTATATCCACACAGTTTTAGAAGTCCCTGATTTACTCTGATTGAGTACAGCGGAGTTAGCTCTTTGCCAAACAGTTGCGATTTCAACATGCTCCGCACGCAACATGACGATGGCACCGCTCTTAACTGCACGTGTATGTTTCTTGAATCTATTTTCTAAGAATCCTCAAAATTTGGATCAACATTTTTCGCTGGTATAGCTGGGGACAAATCATAACTATCTCGCCTCACAGCGCTACTTTCCAGCGGCAGGCCGGTGTCTATTAGCGGCTTACAGCACTCGACAAGAAGAAAGGCAGCCTTCTCCTCACTGAGACAGAAGAAGACCGGAACATGTTTCAATTACCATCTGAAGGAGAAACCTACAATATTACTGATCTGGACTTGGCTGTCATTATGACGAATTAAGATGTAGGCAACATCTAACATGGGGAGATAGCGACTGGAGCAGATTACCAGCATCATGTGAACGAGCAGTTCCAGAGCATCGACGGAGATCCACGTCCATCAGACATTTAAGTACCGGTACTAATTTATGATGCCTTCCTGTTCATCTTTGTACAAATAATACTTACTTATTAATTAGTGGTAGCATTTCTATTAGATTTGTAAATGTTGATGATATTTCCATTCTTCTTTCACATCGGCAGCCTCTCCACACCAAACAAGGATCACTAAAAACTCCTTAACTCAGCAGGGTGTGATTGACTGGCTTCCAGCTCGCTTGTGGAACTGAGGCCGTCATGTTCTGTCCCCAACTACACACGCACCTTCGTTATGTTCTATTAGCTACTGGCGTAGAAAGAAGGGAGGCACATCCTGAAAATAGAGCGAGGATCAGACGTTGTTTCGCATACGGTACGAACAAATTAAGGACTGGCGCCGAAATGTTATTTTAACGTAGAGACAAAGAATCTACTAGCAAGGCTCAGTGGGTCCTTACGTGATTCAACATATCTGTACTTCTTGAATAAGCATGAATGAAAGTAGGATTTGATGCGTGGGGACAATTCCCTGTAGGCCTCAGTATTCAGAATGTAACCGTGTGTTGACAAATGCCAAGAGATGAGGCGAAGGGCAATTAGCAAAGGATTACACTGTAGGGGGCCGGAACGTGACCACGGGGGCCCACGGCAAGAAAAAGTTGCAAGCTTACTGCATCGTGTCAGCTTTTGTACATCGTTACCAGGAAACAACAATATCCCAGGAACCCTGGCACAGCGCGGTCGCTATTGTCGGTTTGAACCGTGGTTCAGAAATGCACTGTATTTAAGTTGCGATGTTAGGAAGACTGTAACCGTATTGTGAGCTGCACGTTAGTTCCTTTTTATAGAATGGACGGTTTTGTCATAAAGAAGCCAAACCTATGTACATCCTCGGTAAGTTATTCTATCGGCAGCCCTAGCATGTAGTAGCAAAACAAGATCGCGGATGCGTGCCTAAGTTCTATAAGGCCCGGGAACTGATTGGAACCTCAAATGGCACCATCAAAAGTGCGGGTAACAATTTTGTAATTGGCGGGCGTGATAACTCAGTTCTAATGGTTCTATATTCTCATCAAGACGGGCGAGGCTTGAATCGCAGTCACGTCACGTTCTATTGCTTCGGATTCTGCTTAAAACCGTACAACCCGTCGCTTACCATTCCTTAGCACTTTTGAGCCATAACCACATCATCCATGGCTGTGCATATTGAGTATCCATCCATTCTTAGAGCTTACCTTGTACCTTAAATGGTGAGTGGATGCAGAGGCGTGCCCAGAAAATAATTTCAGTGTGGTATAAGTCCAAGCCGGTAGTTTGGATACGACTTTAACTTGGGAGGGGATATGAAAATAAAGCCGGTCCTACCGAGTGAAGTGACGGATATTTAGTAGATATTGATGGTTTTGATTGTTACCATGTATGACGGCCATTCAATAAGAAATGAGCTGGGGTCTATGAAATGAAAACCGTTAAGGGTTCGTAAAGCAATTGCCTGCGGAAGAAGGTACGGTCCCTATATGAGTGCTGGCTGCTGGAGGGATATATCTGCGAGCGCGCGCTCGCTTTGTTCATTCACTAAACCCAGTTGTGCTGAAAACAGTGAAATGGGGGCTTCAAAAGGAGAGCAAAGCGGTGTGGTACGTTTCCTGACAGCAGAAGGATTGAGAGAAACGAACATTCGTAAAAGAATTGCAGAAATGTATGGAGGGCACTGCATGCCCGTTGAAAGGGCCAAGGTATGGCTCAAGTGATTCAGGGAAGGACGGATGTCGTTGGTCGATAATACACGATCTGGAATGCCAGCCCGCATCACCGATGCCATTGTCCAGCAGGTGGATGCCCTCATTATGCAAGACCGGCGAGTTACGGTAGCAGCCATTGCCAGAGAGTTCGGAGTGAGTGTCGGAATTGTTCACGCCGTCATTAAGGAAAATTTGAAATTTCGCTTAAAGTGCGCCCATTGGGCGCCTCACTGTATACAATCACCACAAGAACCATGTCAAATGAACCTCTTTGTTGAACATCTAATGCGCTATGTCAAGGAAGGGAATTTGTTCCTGTCACAACTGGTCGCTGGAGACGAGACATGGTGCCATCACTTCGAACTCGAGTCAAAACGACAAAGCCTCCAGTGGTAGCATACAGGGTCTCCGCCGCCCGAATATCCAAGGTGAGCTAAACAGTGCTCTGAGAGGAATACGATTTACCTCGGACGACGACGTCAAGCAGGAACTGGTTCACAACGCAGCCCCAGGAATTGTACGAGACGGCCACTCACCGCCTTGTGTCGCAGTGGGTCAAGTGCCTCATCAGTGCTGAGCAATACGTTTGACGTAACGGTACAGGTTTTCATTTTGTAGCCTCCGGCTCGTTTCATGATGAATGGCCCTCATACCTTCCGTACTCTTAACATAAAGCGACTGTATTATTGAAACTGTTCGTAATATTAATAATATTATTCTTCGTTTGTGAGGAAGTAGAATCTTCATTTAATTTGTCTTCTTAAGGAAAGGAAAAATTTTGAAACTTCCGGCCGTAAATGTGACTTCCAGGACGTAGATATTTCGATTACGGGAGACTCAAGGCCAACTCTATTGCACCCATTAACAAGGCTGTATATTCCCCATCTCATTGCATTGTGAACTCTGTCACGGCCGGGAATCGAATGCAGGATGGCTTAAGTTAAATTCCAAAATAAGGAGAACTAAAAGTAAACAGCTGGCTCCGCGATGTAGGAGCAGCTTGCCTGCCTCTTACTGGAGGTCACGGTTTCGATGCCCGGCCTAGATATAAGGGCTGGTTCGAGGTACACTCAGCCCACTTGATTATAATCCAGCAGCAACCTGACTGTGAGATACCGGTCCCGGTCTATAAAGCCAGGAATAACGGCCGAGAGGATTCGTCTTGATGACCATACTGTACCGTACCTGTCTTCAAAATATCCCGGGCTAGTCGCGGAAGAGCGCATGGTTACTGTTCGGAAAATCAAATCGGCAGAGCTAATTAATCTAACCTCTCCCTGACGCAAACACCATAGGTACATTGACGGGATTACGGGTACATAAATCTCGTGACTAAGAGAAAGAAATCGGGTGAAATGGATTTATCAATCTAACACATTAATATCACTCACTAGCAACACGAAATGACAAAACAGTAAAGCCTGGTGGCCGCGCACATGTCCATATGACACCTGGGACTCGGCCCTAATAAAGAAACGCACGACTTGGGAGTGACTTCGGATGATTACATTTATTAACGTTAAGTCGACACAAACTTTGATTCTATGTCATAATTCCATTGGGATGCGCTTGGAAATGTGTCTTTACACGTCCGCGGTAGATAGCCAATCACACTAGTAATCGATCCAGTATATACATATATACATTATTAATTATCGATTTTTCAATTTTTGCATATTATTGTACGGCGGACTCCTGCGGATCATTTGGCGGTGGTATTTAAATGCCCGGTTGAGTCCCCATCCACTAGCTTTTACTTACGGAAATGTGTTTTTCTCATATACACATTTTCAGGTATTTAAAATGTTTCAGCTGAACCAAGGGGTATTTTTTAGCATAATTTGAGAAAAACGTAAACATATAAAACACATTTTCCTCACATTCATGGACTACATATGCAGACATTCTTTCCGTACCTTGAAGTGCCTGTACACCAGTTTTCAATGTGATATTTGAAGTAACTGTTCAGCTGGAGCATTTTTATGCTCATCAATTTTTAAAGTTTTAAATTGTAAGTGTTAATTTCTCAGAAAGTGCTGTTGCTATTTTCCTCAAAATTAGTATATGGCCTTATTTCACTACTAGGAGACCACAAACCAAATTTCATTCAATTCTATCAATAATTACTATTTTTCAAAATTCAGTCCCAATCTCCCTTATGTATCTTTAATTTCCTCATACAAATCTATGATTAGGTTATCAGTTGTGTTAAATTTCTTATAGCCAGTAGAAATGGCATAGTATAAACGAGGGTTTTCCACTGTGATCCTGATCATGTCACGTTTACGGAGTTTAGTTCCCTTTTTCATTAATTCTACAATATTATTGATAGCTGTTCGTATCACATCAATATTCCCATACCCAACCTTATTAGCAAGTATGGAAAATGTAGTATTTACGTCCTTTGTAAATGTTACTTTGTAATATACAGACCACGCTTTAAATTACTTGTTAAACGTCGAAGTGATTTCAATAATGTCTAATATCTTATCCTGTGTGGTTTCCTTGCGTTTCTGTTCTTCTTTAAACAATTTATCGCTAAATGGAAATATTTGGTTAATGTTTCTGGCTTTTCTTCTTTTGGTTTATTAAAAATATCACAAACAAAATTTAAAAAATCTATGTAATGGTTCTTTAATAGGTCTAGGTTTTCTAGGTTTAGCAATTAGATCAGAACTAAATTTAAATTCTCTACAAATTGTTTTCTCTGAATATCATCTATAACGTTTTTAATCAAATCAGCTTTTCTAAGTTTAGAATATCTGATTATATTATTTTGTTTGCAATAATTTTGGAGTTGCTTCACAGTTGCATGTTTGAGAACAGCTTCCATTTATTAGAGACGAACTTTTAAATCCTGCACTTTTACATCATCTTAATCTGATTCAAAATACTCTTTAAACTGCTTTTTCTTTTCAATAAAATCTAAAGGTTTCATCTCCAAAAGGTCAATCCATAATTGAATATTTCTTTTAAAGTTAGAAATATGAACATTATGATTAATATTTAATAAATCAGCTATCTTTGCAATAAAAAACTTATAGGGTAAAGCTTTTTTCTATAAGTATCAATAGAAATTTCAAAGACTTCTTCAATTTTAATTCTATCACAATGACTATCTATTAACTCTAACAAGTATTTATGAAAACGTCTATGTCTATAGTTAAAATTGCTATGAGTATTTACGTGTGGTAGATAACAATTATAACAACAACTGTCTAATACACTGAATCTGTCACAGATCTGACAATGTTCGAAATGGTTAACCATTTATTAAGAATAAATTTAAATGTAATAAGATTTTACGAAACCGATTTAGTCTCTCTGAGTTTGTATTATGTTTACTATTCCTTATAACTGGCTCACTGATATAACATCTGTTATTTTATTTAGTAACGTTTCCACAGATATTACATAATTCTAGAACTTCCTGATGTTCTTCCTGTTCTTCTTGATCTATTTGTGGCGGTTATTTCATTTTTCTTCTCTTCCGTTAACAAGATCACATTTTTTCATATTGTAATAATTTTTAATTTTATATTGACTTCATAAACGCCATAACGACATTATGGTTTTATCACTTAATTTTTCTTGTTTGATTGGACTTTTGTAATATTAGATTAATTAAGATATCTTTTCTTCTCAACTTAGGAAAATCTTTGTATTTCTTTTCCTTACAAATTCTTATTAATTCTGGGAAGTCTTTTTGTTCAGTTCAGCTTCCATTTGTATATAACTTTTTAAATCAATATAATTTGAAAATTAAAAGAGAAAAATATCCAAGAATGAAAGAAAATCTGGATAATAATACTGATGATAGTAATAATATAATAATAATATTTCAGTTCATAAATTCTTAACTTCATCTTCTTCCTAACGTTGTTCCCGTATTCTGGCAGGGTCCGCTTTTTCTTTTGTTTCATATAATACATAAAAATTATCTACTTCCTCACCATTAAGATTATAAACAAATTCTGTAGATGTATCAGTTAATTGATTTATAAATTCTTTAACATTATTTTCATCATGGAATTGTCAAAAAACTTCAAGGATTTTTATATTCAATGATGTGTGTTGTAATTTTATGCTCCAAATCCTCTGAATCTATTTTAGTAATTTATGTATATAAAAACTATACAACATTATTTTCTAACTGACTCACAACATTCCTTAAATTATTTACAATTTCCATAAACTATTATACAAAAATTAAAACGTTTCTACAAACATGAATTATTAGATTATGATACTATCTTTTCAAACCCAAATGTTGTGTGAATTATCGAATCCAAGCCACTTGATATAAACTTTATCATCTTTTTTCTTTAAAACTTTTCAACAAGATAGATATCTGGATATTTTGATTTCTGCAATTCGTGTTCATAAAAATACCTTTTATTTCTTCATTGTTTTTATCCTTCAACTTATATGTAATTGGTTCCGAATAAATATTTTTTAAATTTCAAACAATTCTGTTGACCAGTTTGCTGTATATCCCTTTTCGAAAATGTCTTTTCATTTACGGATTCATACTTTATCACCAATTTTAGATTTAGCCATTTTAGTACTACGTTTTTAGTAAAAACAGTCTTTAACAGTATATTTTCATTATTATTATTATTAACATCAACTGGCTTCGTATTTACTGTACTATAGTTTGTATTATTGTAATTATTGACTAATTTTGGCAAAATATCAAACCATTTATAGTTGCCATGAATATCAGACTGTCTCCACATTTTATCTTTCAGTGTTCTATCGAATCGTTCTACAACTGCAGCTTTTACTTCAGTAAAGGTAGAATAATGATTAATATAAAATTTTGTCATCAGTTTTGAAAAATCTTTATTATAAAATTCTTTACCATTATCTTTTTGAATATTCTTTGGTTTTCTATCCTTAAAAATGTTTCCAAATGCTCCTGAAACATTTTGGCCTGTTTTATTTTAGCATATTTTGAAAACACGTCAATAATTGTTAACGAATATTTATAACCTTTATTAGATGTACCTTTTAATTTACCAGAATCAAGTTAAACTAAATCGTCAATTCCAAATGTCAGTCTCTGTCTTCTTGGAAAAAGTTTCCTCGTAGGTTTATGGATTTCGTTTATAATTACTTTTTTAGTCTCAAGTCTATGGGGATGAACTGTTTCAGTATATTTTTTGCAATTCAAACACCAAATATGATCATTCATTTATTAAATGATAAAATATAAGGCAATTCTAAATCAACGCCTTCATCAGGATCAATTTCTGTTTCGGTAGGATCGTTAAGTGTTATCTCGCCAAACATAATTATTTTTCACTTGAGTAGGTAAGATCTTAAGACAATCACCAATTTTGACATTTAATTTATGTAAAGGACCAATTTTTAATGATCTACTCAAATCTATATGTGTAATAGTGTCCTTAAAATATATCTTTTTAGATATACAGGAGAAAACTTTTGTATATCAGCACCTGTATATATTTTTGGAATAGGATTTTTAGAATCACAAACTGAAACGATAATTTTTTAAATATATACTTTATATAAAAATGTGTGCCCTACTTCAGTATCTTCCTTTGTTGTAAAGGTCTTATTTATATCAATTTTATCAAACACCTTCCTTTCTATATTATTTGTTCTTCATGTTGGATATCATTTGTTATGGGGGCAATATCCGGTTTTGTTGTATAATCTCGAAATATTATTTCAGTTTCTTCTTTTGTATAATATTTTTTAAACTCATCATGAGAAGTATCGTTTGAACTGGTGACTTTTTCTAATGCTACATTCAATTGTTCCAAATTAATTTCATCATTATCCCTAACACCATCACCAATATTTCTTAATATCTTATACCTGAATCCAAAATATTCCTTAGCATACCAGATTATATTTTTGAATTCATCAAAATTTTCTTTAAATAGGAGATCTTTAATTTTATTATCTACATCTGTCTCTTTATAAACATTATCATCGACATTATTTATTAATATTGATATTCCTTTAGTTTCTTTATCAAAATCTCCTTTAGATGTTAAATTTTTAATTTTGTTATGTACATCTATCTTTCTATAAACCTTATAATCTATAGTTTTTATTAAACTTGTTATTTTTTCTTAAGTGGAGATAATTCTGTATTATCATCGTTTTTAATTTTATTTCCGAATATATCCATTTATTTCGTTTAAAATTTCATTTAAGTTATAACCTCTAAATCAAAATACATAAATGCCACATATATATAAATCAAGATTTTGAATCTTTTGTGTATTGTAAAACAAATTATTTGAACCTAGATAATTAACTAATTGTGTATGTATATTACCTCCAAATGAATCAAAAACAAATTTTTCATTATTTATTTTAAAATAACAAATCCAGTGAGTACCAACATAATCAGAAGTATCTAAATTAACAATTCCTGATTCAAATCTTTTTGGTTTAGTTGGTATTTGATCAATCATAAAAACATTTCTAAAATATTTTCTTTTTAATTCTGTAATTGATATTTCTAAATCAAAACTACTCGGTGGTTTATTATAATTTTTAATTACTTTTTCAAATTGTTTTTTACAAGTTTGTCGTCTAACTCCACTACCTTTCTTTTCCAATTCCCAAATTATGTCTTTTTTGTTCTGCTAATTCAACGTCTTCCTTTTGCTTTTTGTGAACTGCACTTGTTATTGCTGCAGCACCACCAGCTAGTGAACGAATAGCACCCAGTGCGGCTATCACCACTGGCAAAATTCCTCCTTCATATTTTGTTAATCCTGAACCTTCTTTCTTTCTCTTCAAATATTCGTATATTTTTTCACTACAGGTATAGCCAAAGTTAGAAGTAAACTTCCTTCTTTTTTTATTTATGTTGCTTTCTGACTCTTTTGTGCATCTGTCAAATATTCGTCCAAAAAGTAGTTAGTTTGTATATCGTTTCTCGAGAGTTTTATTTTAACAGCTTTATGTTTTGCATGCCCTTTTGGGGAAATATTATAATCAATGCTAAATCCTTTCATTTATTAAATAAAAAATATAAATATATAAAAGACGAAATTTACTTCAAAGACACCAACCATTGTCATCAATTTCAACGCCCTTTCCTAATTTTCGTTTTCCAAACATGATACCGGTAACTGCTGTTGCTGCTAATCTTTTTTTATAATCTGAGCCTTTACTAAACATTCCCTCTTTTGCAGCCTGTTGTAATCTTTTATGAGCTTCATGCCTATGTTGTAGATCATTATAATCTCTATAAGCAATATCATGTTGTTTACAAGCTTCGTCTAATGGATTTATTCCTTTATCTCTTCTAGCTAACCTTTCGTCAAGTTATGTAAATGAACCACAATTATTATATCCTGGCATATGCATCTCAGGCATTAGCAAATTATCTAAAGCCCAATTAACTAATCCTTTGCCATATTTTTCTGATTTCCAGAATGTATGAGGAATGTTATTAAAAAATCTAATTAGACATGGTATCCCTTTAGGATTGTAAAGAATAAAATCATTAAACTTACTCATAAGCATCTTTGTTATTCCAACTTTTTCGTTGTAATGGTGGTTATTTTCAGCACTTTCTTCACCATGAATAACCATTAATCTATCTATCAAATCTCTTACATCATTCATCCAAATATATTCAATCGGAGTTTTGAATACTTTTTTTACAAAACCGAATCCTGATTTTGGGCGAGTGGTTAGAGATGCTTTCTCTGAATGCTGTATATCACTTATCAACATATTATACTTTTTACCCACACATTTTGTAGTTTTTGGATTACTTTGGTCATTATTTTAATGTATCGCGTTTGTTATTTTTAAAATATCCTTATAATTGTTTAAATTTTCCTCAGTATACTCATCATCGTTTGATAAATTATTTGAGGTTAAAAATATCATTAAACTTTTTGTACCTCTAAACTTCTTACCATTAATTATAATATCATCATTATGGAAATTAACTTTTGAATCACCTATAAAATGGTTATGAAAATTCTCATCGTATCTTATCCTAAATTTAGGATCATTAATTCCAGGCAAATATTTTGAAATCATAGGCCCCAGGTACGTTGTAGAACAATCTGTTATATACTTTCTATTGATATCTTCCTCACAATCTTCATATACACTTCTTCTCTGTAAGTTTTCTGTTTGAACTTCTAAATTTCTTCCGACTTTTCTTGCTGATTTTAAAGCTTCTTTTTGCTCATCACTAACATCATATTCATCTATAAAATGTGAGTCTTCAGAATCTGATGGGAATTCATATTTATATTCATTTTTAAGGAATTATTTGCTTCTTCACCTCTCTATTTTCTTCTATAGCTTTAGTAACATTTTCTCTAATAGTATCTAAATTATCTCCTAAAACACCGACAGTATCAGTAACAGGTTGATCTTCTATTTTATATTTCTCATATTCTATTATAGGCTGCTTCTCCCATTTTCGAAACTCATCCTTCATTTCTTCATATTTCTCCCTTTTCCTTTTCGCTTTTTAACAACCTCAGCATCATATTTTGCAAAAAATGTGATAACGTTGGCGTTGACGTTTGTTTGTGTTGTTTGTAGAAACGTTTTAATTTGGTACGATATTTCCCATCAATAGTTTTTCGAGTCATAACAACAGTAATAAAACCAAATTCTTCATTCCAACATTTGCTACAAATAGCCTTAAAATCTTCAAGCTTCATATCCCCACCCACAAATTCTTTATATATATGATTTAAATTGGTATCATCTTGTCTGAATATATTTAAAAAGTTCAAGTTATCTCTTACCAATTGTTGTGGTATTTTCGAGTATGTTTGGGCTAAATAAAAACAATCAATACATTTATGACTTCCTCTTGTAAAATATTATCGAGCAATGTCTTGATTTTCTAGAATAAAATCGTCGAAAACAACAAGTGAATTGTCTTCACACTCATCTAAATGTATAGCATCTTCAATTTTGTCGATAAATGTAGGTATCGAAAAGCAGCATTTATCTTCAATTTCCTTAAATCTGCTGGTGAGGTTCTGATACTTTGCATGGTCCAAGCTCTTTGAACATTCATACAAGTGTTTGATTTTTTCCCTATTGAGCCATCCTGGAGCTATAAAGTAGTTACGGTATCTAACATAGTGTATTTTTTCCATAACCACTTGGGCCAATGATGGCGCAATGAATAGAATTTAGCAAAAGTTTTCCATTTCTATGCTTTATTTTTTCTCAGGAAGCCTTACTTTTGGTTCCCAATCTACCACTCATTTTTATCTATTTATTACTAAATAAATGATTAAAATATTTGAATTAATTGATAGATCATCAGTTTTATAAAAAGATTAACTATTCCGTTGAGAGGTGAATTTTAAATAGTTGGATTAATTGGATTTTATTCAACATTCTTTACCCATAATATTACAACAAAAAATAATAAACTACATTATGAAAAAAGTCCCTGGAGTAAGTGAAGTTGGGTCACATAAGATAATTGTCATGTTTATAACTCCAGGACAATATACTCTAGAAAATGTAGGGAAATTTATTCAAAATCAAGAACCTAGTATAATTATTGAACAAAATAAAATTATAAACAGAGTTAAAATAATTAGTGATTATAAAATTTATTTTGATAAGTGTAAAAGTATTGGTTCAGTTTTAGGTTTTAATAATCAAATTGTGGAACCAAAACACAAAACACTTGCGCGCAACTTACCAAAAATAATTCCGTTCGAAATGATTAAAATCCATTTTAACCATGCCGATGGAATATTTGTAAAAGATTTGGGCATTTTCACCGTGAAACAAATATTATTGCTTCTTTCAAACCTGATTTAATATTTGGTACTCCAGTAATTTATGAACCAAAATATCCTAATTCCGTTGACATATAGTCTCACATGTCTTAATTTACAGTGATCAAACAATGAGCTATCTTTTTCGGATAGAATTTACGATTGGTTTGAAATCCAAAAATAATATACAAGGGCTTCTCAGTAAAACGTGATGTTTTAACAGCCCAGCTATGCTTGTTTGTAGGTGGTAACACAGGATATTCATGCAGCTCCCAACTTCTAAAACGTATAGGTAATGGTGTATCATTTTCTACAATCTTGAGCAATCGAAGTTTTTCACGATCAGATAAGGTTACTTGTGGAATCCGCCACAGTATACGATGCAGTGTTATTTTCGATTCTGCTGTTGTTTCTACTGCTTTAAGAGAATTGTAATAACTTCGATCACGGATTAGAATAAGCTCTTGTTTTGCGTTGATTATAATACGTGTAAAGTCTTCTGCGAATCCAAAAATATGTTTCAGTGATAACATACCCGTAAAAGTTCCATCCTTATTAATCATCCAGTTGTTAGTAGCTTTTGGACACCATCCAGCCATCCGCAAAAGCTTACTTTCTTCATCACAGAAAGAAGGGTAGAGTTTCATTGCACTTGTAATACCAACATTCTTCGTTCGATCTATTTCAACATTATTTACTTCATATCGCGCTTCAGAAAAGAGAAAAGCTAGAGCATGGTTGTTTAGTTGTGAAGTGCTTGGTCCACTTCCATCAGACTTTTCTAGTCGTCCTTCAATATAGAGGTAGCTTTCGTGTGGTAAGGTGTAAACATCTTGTTGATTAATAATAAAATGAATTTCATCATTGTTATATAATCCAAACGTAAAAGGTTGATAGGAATGAAGCTCACTTCGTACTACACCTTCACGAATTTCTACTGTATTCGTAATGCCTAGCATTTCTTCCATTCTGTTGTAGTAGTGTATATCCTAAATCTTGGAGTATCTGCTTATGGGTATCTGTTAACTTGATGAGTCTCTGCACACATGTAGTATGTCTTCGGAATGTACACCGTGTTTTATAGATGGTTTTCATACTGGTTTAAGATGTAGTTTGTAAGCTACGTACGCGTGCTGATCTAAATGAAGAAGCTGATTATGTTTATTTACAAGTCTAAGAGTAATGTTGCTAATGTATTTTATAGACAAAGGATGATATTGCTGGTTTCTCACAAATAGTATATCCACGTTCCTCTGTAACAATAAAGTCGTGCAGGACGTGCGAAGGTTATAGATTACTATTCAAGTCTGTAATAATATTACAAGTAATGTTCACATTATAATCATCGAAGAGTTTTATAGGTTGATCAGACTCGTAACGTACGTTCGGTAGGAGCTCCCTCGATGAAAATCCAAGCAGTGGTCCAATCGAATCAGGCTGTGATTTGAAGTCAATCTTAAATGATGATTCAATAACACATTTATGTGTAATGTTGCTTATAGTGATTGAGAACTTGTAATTATGATTACTAAAACTATCTTCCCCAAACTGATCAATTAACGTACTTTCAATATAGTCGTGAATATCGTCTACTGTATAACTACCTGAGGGTAGTGTTAGCACGTACTCATCGTAATAGTACTTGTTTACACCATCACGCACATTATAGATTTTATTGTAGCTTTCAAACGATACTAGTCCAAGACTATGCGGCTGATAGCTAAGTTCGATTGGTGGATTAAAATAGACGGTTGTTTCAGGTCCTTCTCCACGTACAGCAAACTTTCTTTCACTGTTCGTCATCACGTAGGCACTAATGCACTTTCTCTACTGTCTGGGTTTGATATAAGAACATAAGACATAATCGTCCGCACATGCGTGTATTAAAGTTTTGCAAACGGTTTTTATTGTAAACAATGTCCGCACTGCTTCCGAAATAACGTATGAGCTCAAAAGGAGGAGATAAGTCTCCATAGCTATCAAAATACCATACTTTAGATTTACGTTTTACATAAGCAACGTAATGAGTTCCAGGTCCACGACTGTCCAAGTTCACTACGGCACTTTCACGTTCACGTGGGCGTGCTGGTAGTTGATCGCGCATATACACTCCTCGAAAATAATGAATTCCTAGTTGTTTAGCAAACGTAAAAACTTCATCTTGCGTTAGAGCTCGATATGGCAGTGCATTCAGTAGACGTTTTTTGGAGAAATGTAGATACCAAGCCCTTTCTTGTATGGCGCTAGCTTCATGTTCATACCTTTGCCTCGTAACGCAATTGCCTCCATCGTCTTGTTATGACGTTCACTCTCTTTCAACTGTTGTTTCGCTTCTTCTACAGCTTTGACAGTTCTCACTACAGCACTAGCACCACCTAGCAATGACCCTAAAGCTGCTAAGCCAGCAAACAGCGCAGGAAGAAATCCTCCTCGTTTTGGTACAGGAATAATTCGTGCACGTTTACTAAATATTGCTCTGCACTTTGGAGAAATTCTCGCTCTTGCTGCGCGTAACGCCTTAGTAATAGCTACACGAGGATTGTATTCCCCTCGAATAGCTTTTTGCGCAACCTTTATAACATCTTTCCATCCAACAGTTTTTACTTTCTTCTTCTTCTTCATGTCGTTTGGATATCGTTGTTTTACCATGCTGGACACGACTTTACTAGTCAAGAGCAAATCATAAACTAACCGTTACCTCTTGTTTCGTTTAATATATATATTACTATTACGTACTTTATGATACAGTTATCATGAAGATTATAAAGCAGCAAGACACGCTACCTGTTACCGACATTGTACCACATCTCTTACCTAGTTCTAGTACAACTACAGGAAAACGTCATGGAACGTTGTTTCCTTTTATTGTTCGATGTATTATATCAGGCCCGTCGGGATGCGGGAAAACAAATCTTTTACTGACACTTATTACATCTGTAAATGGTGTACGCTTCGAGAATATTTACGTTTTCGCAAAGTCACTCTATCAGCCGCTATATACTATTCTACAAACTGTAATGCACGATCTAGTTAAAGATGGAATAAGATATTTTAAATTTAATTCGCAAGAGCAAGTACCATCACCAGACGATGTGCTTCCTAATTCTCTTATGATCTTTGATGATGTCGCAACAGAACAGCAAAACGTTATTCGTGCATTCTTTAGTATGGGTCGGCATAAATATGTTGATTGCATCTATTTGTGCCAAACCTATTCTCGTGTGCCTAAGCAGTTGATACGCGACAACGCAAATTTTATTGTGCTTTTTCGGCAAGATGAGCGCAACATGCGACATGTGTATAACGATCATGTTAACACTGATATGACATTCGATGACTTTAAACGTATGTGTGCTAAATGTTGGTCATTACACCGTTACAGCATTTTAGTTATTGATAAAGAAAGTGATGTACAGCATGGACGATATCGCACGGGTTTCGATCATTTTATGTGCATTAACACAGAATTACAGTAACTACTTGATTAGAAACCATCATCATGTTAACATCTAGCAAGGAGATCACAAAACATATCATCCAAGCTCGAAACAATATTCGACGGAAATTTAAGGAGCTTAAACGTATTCAAGCAGACACGGATTTATTTTAAAAACACAACTAAGTACACCACTCAAAGAAATTTTCAATTCTACTCCATTACCGCAGTCTACTTCAAGTTTTGCTTCTATGCAAACATCATATCATAAAGAGAAACATGAAGAAGAAAAGCATGAACAAGATAAGGAAGAGAAGAAGCAGGATGTAGATCAAGAAGAGGAAGATAAGGAAGAAGAAGAAGAACTTAATGATACATCACCATCTAAGCGTGTTGAGTTTTTAACTACAGATGTTATTGCTGAAACACCTACTACATCGACGCAAAATCTACCATCTTTGTCTGAGGTTATGATTACACCAGAGTATCGCAATCAGTTTAGAACTTTTATTCAAGATACCTATGGATCTCTCTTTGCACCTTATATAGAAAAACTTTTTACAGGACAAACTGACACTATCTACGGTAATCGCTACGGAGATGACTGTTTCCGGATAGGAAATTCAAATGTTAAGATTAATAACAGCAAACTCATTGTAAAAGGTGTTACCTATAAACCTACGAAAGGGCTCTTAGAACTTATTTTCTCACGAATACCTGACAAGGATATAATTTTACAAGATGACCTTAAAAAATATAAAGCAATACATTTTGCTACTGATGCAACACGACGTAATTACAAGAGAACAGAAGCTGTAAATGCGAATAAGAGTTACAAGTATCGTGAGTTTATTTCTAAGCTGTTTCCGACTGCACGTAGTCTTGATGTTATCTACAAGCCTTTGTTGCCGTATGTGGATGTAAGATACTGGAATGACCCAAACTTACTCGTTGAACGATTACAACTTTTAAGAGCATCGCAAGAGGCTGGTCACACTGGTCACGGATCAGAAATTCTAGAAATAGAAAGAAAACTACGTTATGCCGGTATTATTTTGTAATGGCTCGTCAAGAGAAGATCTCACCTGTAAAGGTAAACATCGCACATGAGTTACATAAACCAACACGTCGCACCTACTGTAGCAGACGCGTTATTACACGAGGAAAAGATGATCTCTGGCAAGCAGACTTAGTAGAAATGATTCCATATGCCTCTACTAATAAGGGGTATAAGTATCTTCTTACTGTTATCGATGTGTACTCGAAGTTTGCTTTTGCACAACCCGTGCGTTCTAAAACAGCAGCTCAAGTTATAGAAGCATTTAAACATATTGTTGAAGAATCGAAACGCTGCCCAAGGCTTCTTCAAACTGATCAAGGTAAAGAGTTTTACAACAAGGATTTTTCTTCTTACCTCAAGTTACTTGGCATTCAACACTACTCTACGTTCAGCAATCTCAAGGCAAGTGTTGTAGAATGCTTTAATCGTACACTCAAAACAATGATGTGGCGAGAATTTACAGCGCAAGGTTCATATCGTTGGATTGAACTGCTACCTAGACTTTTATCTACCTACAACGATACAGCTCATCGCACTATCGGAACAAAGCCACGTCTTGTTACAAAGAATACACCTCGTATAAATGATATTCATCTTGTAATTAAAACAGCTGATCCACGTCGCCATCGCTTTAAAGAAGGTGATTTTGTTCGCATCAGCAAACACAAGTCTATCCTTGCAAAAGGATACACACCTAACTGGAGCACTGAAATTTTTCAAATCAGAAGTGTTAAGCTTACTAATCCAGTTACGTATTTACTTCGCGATCTCAGAGGGCAGCCTATTGAAGGAGGATTCTACATCGAAGAACTACAGAAAACAAAATATCCTGATCACTGTTTAGTTGAACGTGTTATTCGACGTCATGGCAATAAACTGTATGTTAAATGGCTTGGTTTTAATAACAGCTTTAATTCATAGATTAATAAAGAGGATGCACTTTAAATCTTATGTGTGTTTTCTTTTAATCCTCTACGTTTCCTTTCTTCTAAGTCACTAGGACATGCTGTAGGATTAAACAACACCTGTAATATGTTTTGACAATTCATATTTATTTTAGAATATATATATATATATACATTTTTATCCTTCGTTTATTTTACGGTCTTTGTCACTCATTTTTCGTTTTATTACACCAACAACGACAAGTGCTGTTATATTCTTCTGAGCAGCTAAAGCACTAGGTAATAACACACACACACACACGGCATAACTTTACGAAGCAGATTTTAACAGCTACACGACATACCCTATGCAGGCAGCATGTAACTACATGTCAGGCGAACGTGTTCTAGGGCCGCAGGGGAGATGAAGCACGAAGAAAAGAAGATCAATCACTCTATTGATGAGTCCACGCCCAACGTGCTTCCTCATCTTTCTCCCAGCACGTTTCTTCACCTTTTCCTTGTTTACTCTCTCCACAGCCATGATAAGTGTTTATAAGCGAAGACAACTCGTTAGTTTCAGGTCCGTGATACAGTTTAATTAGTTGACATGTACGGCACTGTCTCACAGAAGGTCTTCTACCTAAACTCACGTGTTCATGATGTAAACTACACGTTTGAAGCTCTGACAAAACAGGATCTTGAGTCCACTCACGAGGCACCTTATCCCAAATCTTCTTTACAGCATTCGCAGCTACATTAACCTAAAATGCCTTTGGTAATGTTTTTAACTCTTCTTCAGTAAAAGTGTTTAGTTTCTTTTTGCATGCATAAAACTTTACGATCGCCTATTCAACTGCGTTACACTTAGTATCTGTTAGAAATGACATGATGTCTTTACTCTACAAATGTTTCTTTTACACTAAGGTTATTTCGACATTGCAGTTTACATATGTTGTTCACTTCCCGGCATGCACTGCAACACAACCAATCAAAGAGCATGCATACATGTTGTAAAGACTGTTTACTTGTTTCTCTACTATGCTCTTTCGGAAGAGTTTTAAATGATGGGCAGCCCAATTCATGCATGTCGATAACTTCACACGATGATGGTAGAAAATCACGCAACCATTCTTTATTTTCACAACACTTTAAAAGAACAAGATCTGCTCTTGACAAATGTGCATTCATCATTAAAGGTAGAAAACGATAAGGTATTCCTTTTTCTTCCCACTTCAAACCTAAATTGTTTTCAATCCACTGAGTCTGCTTTTTATCTTCATCTGTTTGCAAGCAGTAAGGGAACGGTGGACTAAATACTAAACTAACAAGATTTGGTGCCCACAGCACACTGCAATCTAACACAGCCACCTCTTTAAACACAAATTTGTTTCCGATTACTTTAAAGCCTTGCACATCAACTATTAATGTTTTCGTCATGTTTGCACTCCACTCTCTATCACTGTTTCTTGAAGACTAAAGCTTTTAGTCAACGAACGGGTTTAAACATGCACAATAACGTCATCACTGCAGCACATGCCAACTCTTGTTTTTATGATGCATACTTATTGCATTCCTTTACACCGACTTACTCTTAAGAAAACGGACAAGTCTGAACATGCATAATGACGTCATCACTGCAGCACGTGCTTACTCTAGCTCCCCCGATGTATGAAGAAACTTATTCGAATTAACCGCCAGCACATTTCAACTAAAGAGTGCAGCACCGAGGTAAGCGATGTAAGATGGCGGTAACTGTGTTGAATAAAGATGGCTGTTTGTCAAAAGTAATTTTTTTCAAATTATCCGCTACTACATAGAGTGCGGCACTGCGCTCTCTTATTTAAAGATGGCGGATGACAAAAAGCACGTGGGTTTGTAAAGCACGTGGAATTTATCACCGCCACAAAGAGAGCAGCACGGTGCTCTCTAGATTAAAGATGGCGGATGACAACTGTTAGAAAAAAGCATCTAGATTTTAAATTGCTCGCTACTACGATAAAGATAGCAGCACGGTGCTCAAAGATGGGTGCTTGTCAAAAAAGAATTTTTTCAAATTATCCGCTACCACATTTCAACTAAAGAGTACAGCACTGAGGTTTGCGATGCAAGATGGTGGGTGACGGCTTGTCAAATAGATTTTTTCAAATAGTCCGCCTCAAGGGTAAGTAGCTAAAGAGGGTAACACTAAGGTTAGCAATGCTGGATGGTGGTTGACAGCTGTGACGTAAAAATTACCCGCAAGATAGCAGCACGATGCTCTTTTCATTAAAGATGACAGCTTGTCAAATAGAATTTTTCAAATTAACCGCCTCAAAGGTAAGTATCTAAAGAGGGCAGTACTGTTCTCTCTGGATTAAAGATGGCTGCTTGTCAAAAAAGAATTTTTCAAATTATCCGCCACCACAAAGAGGGCAGCACGGTGCTCTCTTGATTAAAGATGGTGGATGACAGCTGAAGAGCACATAGAATTTGTTTCAAAACAAGAGTACGTAGAATTTGCCGCCACCACATTTTAACTAAAGAGTGCAGCACGGTGCTCTGTAGATTAAAGATGGCGTATGACAGCTGACGAAATTACCCGCATGATAGCAGCGCGGTGCTCTGTTGATTAAAGATGGGAGATGGCACCTGTCAAAAAAAGCACATGGCTTTGTTTACAAACAAGAGCACGTGGAATATGCCGCCACCACATTTCAAACTAAAGAGGGCAGCACTATGCTCTGTTGATTAAAGATGGCGGATGGTAGCTGTCAAAAAAGCACGTGAGTTTGTTTCCAAACAAGAGCACGCGGAATTTTTCAATTTGCCGCCACCACATTTCAAAGGTATCTAGCTAAAGATGCCAGCACGGTGCTCTCTTGATTAAAGACGGCGGATGATAGCTAACAGGACTTTTCAAATTGCCCGCTACTACGTGCTTAAGGTAGTAACCATAAAGAGGGCAGCACGGTGTTCTGTGGATTAAAGGTGGCGGATGACAGCTGACGAAATTTCCCGCATGATAGCAGCACGGTGCTCTGTTGATTAAAGACGGCGGATGACATCTGTCAAAAAAGCACATGGCTTTGTTTCCAAACAAGAGCACTTGGAATTTGCTGCCACCACATTTCAAAGGTATCTAGCTAAAGAGGGCAGCACTGTGCTCTGTTGATTAAAGATGGCGGATGACGGCTGTCAAAAAAAGCGCGTGAGTTTGTTTCCAAACAAGAGCATGTAGAATTTTTCACATTGCCGCCACCACATAGAGGGCAGCATGGTGCTCTCTTGATTAAAGATGGCTGCTGTCATGTAGAATTGCCTGCCACCACATTTCAAAGGTATCTAGCTAAAGAGGGCAGCACGGTGCTCTCTAGATTAAAGATGGCTGCTGTCAAAAAGCATTTTTGAAGTTATCCGCCACCACATTTAAAAGGTAAGTAGCTAAAGAGGGCAGCACCGTGCTCTATAGATTTAAGATGGCGGATGACAGCTGTCAAAAAAGCACGTGGTTTTGTTTACCGATTCAAATCTCACGCTAGTGAGGTTAAGTTGGTAGCACTAAGGTTTAGGCCCGTTAAGATGGCAGCACTGCGGATGACAGGTGACGAATTTGCAGCTACTGCGATAAAGAGGGCTCTGTGGTTTAAAGATGGCGGATGACAGCTGTCAAAAAAGCACGTGGATGTGTTTACCTCGCGCTAGTGAGGTTAGGTTGGTACTACTGAGGTTTAGGCCCGTCATGATGGCAGTACTGAGGTTAGCGATGCGTTGTTGTCGATGATAGCTGTCAAAAAGCACGTGGCTTTGTTTACAATTTCAAATTTCCCGCGGGTGGTGGAGGAGACCTCTGGGAGGCCTCTGGCTGTGGTGGTGGTGGAGGAGGCATCTGGGAGGCCTCTGGCTGTGGTGGTGGTGGTGGAGGAGGCCTCTAGGAGGCCTCTGGCTGTGGTGGTGGTGGAGGTGGCCTCTGGGAGCCTGCGGTGGCGGTGGCGTCCGAACCATCTAATTATACTACTTGCGGGTATAGTAGCACAAATTCATACCTGTCTTTGCAGCAGTAACAACATTTCTACGCTTACTCATGTTAATGATATAAATAGGATACGATCGTATAAACTGTCGAGGACTGATGCCTACGTCTGAGTTTAGTTGAGTTATTCTTTTGAAATCTGTAAACGCACCGTAAGCTGTCAAGAATTTGTTAGGAGGATCAAGATCCCAAGATTCTTCTGGAAATATTTCATCTCTGCCGTTTTTCACATAAATGTTTTCAAGCTGGGCATGGTCTAACTGAGATGAATCGAGCAATCGATTTTCCTTTCTGTTGGTTTGAAACACTACAAGCATATATAAAGGCTGGTCAAACTCCATAGACTGATAGAAATTGGTGACGTCTATTACAAAATTTCTTCTTCCAACAATATCAGAAAATTCGTGCGCTCGTACATCAAAAAATGAGATGAGATTTTTCGGATTTTTTTATACTTGCTCTCTGCGTTAAACTTCATAATTCGGCTCGTACTTGATAACAGGCGTCCGTATTTCCATATGTGCAATGGTTACTTCCCTTCTTCTGGAAGAGAAGGATCGTCCAATGTTCCATTTTCCTTACTTGACTTCCATCTGTAGAGGGCATCTTTTGCGTATGGGCTCCAAGTAAAACTTATTGTGTAATTACCTTCCCACTCAATCTCTTGGTAATCTTTAAAGAATCCTCCTAGCTTTTCCAAAGGATATAGCACTTCGTTTGATTTTGATTGCAGCTTACCGTTATTGACAACGTTAGATTCTAGCCGAACTTCATCACTTAAAGAGGAAGTAAGTTGACGCAATACTGCTGCGACGATACCGGGATAGTCTGTTCTAGAAACAAGATGGTTACCCTTTTTGATAGAAAACTGCAGACCACAGAAAATCAGGGAAATTATCTATGAGCTTTACGTTCGATATCCTTCGTTGTGGGTATAGTCGGTACCAATGGCGTGAGTGATATCGAAATTCATGGCTAGTTGAAATTTATTCTTTTCCCATCAATCGCCAACTTTGATTTCTTGTTCGGTGTCTTTATTTGTAACCATAAGGTTATTTTTAGTTCTTCCATTCGGTGGGAATGAATGCCAATGATAGCTTTCAACTTTATCCATTTATAGAAAATAAAATGTGACGTCCTCTTCACATCCTCTTCGTCGGGATCTACAGTTTCGGATTTAAAAGGATGGTCAACAGTTAGTTCTCCAAACATGACTTGCACATTGATGTGCATTGCTTTATTTCCTTCATTCACCTTGGAAAGTATTTCATCACCTGATTGAACTGAAAATGACTTACCACCATCGATTACATTTTTCTGTTTCTCTACTTCCTTCATGAGTAACGGAAACATCAAAAACTTTTTTTCATTTCTGCTTCTGTATACTTAGTAAAAATATTATCAGGCTCTACTACTCGAATAATTATTTTCCTTACATAGACATCATTCTGAAAAAACTGTTTTATGATGTCAATTTTCTTTACGAGATCTTCTTCAAATATAATTTTGTCAAACACTTTTTATCGCTATCTAATATTTTTATACATAGATTATAAATTTCATTGGCTAAAGGGGCGATTTCCGTTTTTGTAGAGTAATCTCGAAACGCTATCTCCATTTCAACTACAGTGAAATAATTATTCAGATCATGAGCCCCTTTGCTTGCACTTTTTTCTCGACGGGTTCTGCTGTGTTAATTGATCTCTACTTGAGAAAATTAACGTAGTTATCTTACGGCTTAAACATTTTGGAACGATTTCATTCAGATTGTTTGGCAGACTCTTAATTTTCGCATCCAGCTCATCTTTTGTCACACCAAACTTAACTTGAAGTTGTTTTCCAAAAATGTTTAAGGCCATTTATTGTGTTTAAAATTTCACTCGGGTTATCGTGTCCTTCGGAAAACAATTTCAGAACACATAGGCACAAGTGACCACAGATGTATTCGTCGTAACTTTGTATTCTTTCTACATTAAAGAATACGTGATCGGGTTTGAGATAGTCAACTAATTCTTCGGGTACATTGCCACCGTAAGAATCGAATAAACAATTTTCATCATCTTTCTTGAAATAGCAGTGAGTACCAACATGATTAGAAGTATCTAGATTTACAAAGCCTAATTCAATATTTTTATCCAGTTTAGCCGGCAGCTCATTGATCATAAACACACCTCTAAAAATTTAATCCTTAATTTTTAATTACTTTTTCAATGTCAAAATTACATAGTGGACGTGCGATATCCGCATCTATTTCGCTTGACCAGATTTGTTCTTCAGTGTCTCAATCATTTTCTCTAAACCGTACTTGACTAATAGTGATCCAAGAATTGTTGATAGACCGGATCCTTTCTTCTCCATAGGTAAATTATGCCTCTTTAGCTCTCCTAGTTCTGCATCATTCTTTGTTTTATTGTGTACAGAGCTTGTTATTGCTGCAGCTCCTCCAGCTAGTGCACCAAGAGCGCCTAATGCAGCAAAATGGGCAAAATTCCTTCTTTATGTTTTGTCAGATCCGAACCCTCTTTCTTTTTTTTTAGTAAATGCTCGTATATTTCCTTAAATACAGGTATAGCAAATGTTAGAAGTAAACTCCCACCTTTTTTATCTGATTCTTTTCCTTCTTTTGCTGTGCATCAGATAGGTAATCATCGAGGACATCAAATTCCTTCAGCTCATCGTTAGAAAATTTTACAGAAACAGACCTGGGTTTAAATTTGCCACTCGGACAAGGCACAAAGTTGATACTGAACGGTTTCATTTATTGACAATAAAAATTTTTTACAGACCTAAACCATTTTGATCGACTTCGATACCCATACCTAATTTTCTTTTTGCGTACATAGCTGGGGTAACGGCTGCTGCGGCTACTCTTTCTTTAAAATTTGCATCTTTACTTAGCAATCTCTTTACAGCTATATCTTGTAACTTTTTTCGGCTTCGTGTCTATGTTCTAAATCTTTGTAATCTCTATATGCAATATCATGAGGTTTACAGCCTTCTTCGTCGAAACTGTTGTGGAGTTGTATTTAGATGTGGAGTAATGCTACTTAGAAATGATACAATATCAGGAACTCGTCCGAAAATTCCATGTCCACCATAATTATTTTGTAGAACTTCTTTACCCTATTTTTCCGACTTCCAGAAAATATGAGGAAGAATACTCAAGAACCGAATTAGATAAGGATGATTGAAAATAAAGTCACTAAACTTATTAGTTAGCATTTGTGTGATCCCAACTTTCTCGTTGTATAAATTATTGTTGCCGGCATTTTCCTCTCCATGAATGACTACAAGTCTATCGATTAAATCCCGAACATCATTCATCCAAACAGATTCTAGTGGCTTTTTCTGTATATTGCTTCACAAATCCTGTACCAGTTTTTCGCGGAGTGCTTACAGACTTTGATCTCGATATTTTCCTATACCTTTTTCTTCCCTTATTTTTTTCCACAGATCACTTACAATAACCATCCATTTGTCTCCAGTAGACGATATTACTTTTTTCGTAGTCGGATCGTTGTTTTCATAAACCAAATTTGTGTCTATTGCAATTTCCTAGTAGTGATCTAAATCTTCCGCTGTGTACTCGCTTTTCTCCTACATATTTTTTGCCAGTGCTTTCAACGACAACATCATCGTGATCGAAAATCTCCAATAAACCTCTACTCGCCTAAATCGTTGGCGTTATTGAGGGCTTCTACTAACTCAACACCTTTTTTGATCATTCTATTTCTTTCTTGGTTTTCAACTTGTTCCAAAAGTGGTTCTAAACTTCTTCGTGTCGGAGAAGGGATTGATTCATCGTCATCGAATAAACGTTTTTCAAACGACGTTTCTCAGGTGTAGAAGGTATCGGGAATAAATTATTAACGTCGTGTTTATAAGGTACTAATTTTTTCAACCTCTCTGTTTTCTTATGTAGCTTTAAGGACACACTCTTCGATTCCTCCTAATTTACTTTGAACTTTATCTATAGCATCTATGATGGGGTGATCTTCCGTCTTGTATTTTTCGTATTCTGTTATCGGCTTTATATTCCAGGTTCTGAAGCCCTCTTTTAGTTTTTGAAGTTTTCTAAGATTTTTATTTGCTTGCTTAACTGCTGATTCAGAATCTCCTCTTGCTTGTTTCATTTGCTTCTTCTTCTTTTCTTTTGCTGTTTATCAACCACAGAATCATGATGGCTAGCATATATTTGACAGGAAAACAGGCTGCTGTTATCTTAGTGTGTGTCTATATGTTTGAGAACATTGCAATTTTATGTCTGTATCTGCCATCGTGTGTTTTACGAGTCAAGTCTATGGTTACAAATCCAAAATCATCCTGATTCCAACCGTCTTTGCACATTTCTTTAAATTCATCTAGTTTCATGTCTCCTCCGACTTTTTCGTGGTAAACGTGATTTAAGTTGGAGTCGTCTAGTTTGAATATCTTTAAAAATTCAAGTTATCTCTAACCAACTCTTTTAGAATTCTAGAGCAACTTTGATCTAAATAAAAGCAGTCAATGCCCTTGTGTCTTCGTCTAGTAAAATATTCCCTAACGATTGTCTTGATTTTCTAGAATTAAATCGTCAAATAAAACTACGGAACAATCTTCACACTCCTCTAAAAGTGTAGCATCTTCATTATTGTCGATAAACGTAGCTATCGAATGACCGCTTTTACTTTCAATTTTCTTACATTTGCTGATACTTTTTTGGTCTAAACGTTTTGAAAACACGTACAAGTGTTCAATGTTATCCAATTGAGCCATCCTGGAGCCAGGAGATAATTATCTATCATAATCGGCGTTTTCCCACATCGACTTGGCCGAATGATGGCACAACGAATAGAATTCGGCAAAAGTTCTCCATGTCTATGTTTTATTTTTTCTCGGGAAATCTTATTCTTGGTTCCCAGTCAGTCTTCATTTAGTATTAAATGAGTAGATTATTTAGGCTGAGTGGGGATACAGAGACTGACTGTGCCGATTAGCAACAACACAGATAGGTCTTATGGCGACGATGGGATGGGAAAGACCTAGGAGTTGGAAGGAAGCGGCCGTGGCCTTAATTAAGGCACAGCCCCAGCATTTGCCTGGTGTGAAAACGGGAAACCACGGAAAACCATTTTCAGGGCAGCCGATAGTGGGATTCGAACCTACTATCTCTAGGATGCAAGCTCACAGCCGCTTGCCTCTACGCGCACGGCCAACTCGCCCGGTAAATTACTCAAGTTAGACTTGGGGGTTTTTATTCTCGATTTCTGACGCCGAATGTTAATTTAAAAACAATAAACTCCGTTATGAAACAGACAAGGAACCTGTACAAACAATAACTTTTCCTGCAGGTCAATATACACTAGAAGATTTAGAAAAAGTGATTCTGAGTCAAGCACCTTTCAACGCTACAAACATAATATTGAAGCAAATAAACAGCTAAACAGAGTTGAAACCAAGAGCGACTTTAAATTGTACTTCGATAAAGAAGAAAGCAGTGGGTCAGTGTTGGGTTTCAATAAACAAATTGTAGAGCCAAAAACAAAAGCGCGTCACTTACCAAAAATAATTCCCTTCGAAATGATCAAAGTTCACTTTAATTTAGCTGATGGAATGTTTCAAAAGGATGGACAACGTGTTTGCTTCTCTTATGCTAGATGATGCTACGAACCACAATGCCCACTGTTTTTACTCCACATGACAAAATTCAAAATATACGTCTCGAAGTCCCAGATGGGAGAAATAACTTGGTCGACTTTAATGGCGCTACGACGACTGTAGTCTTGGAAATGCAGTAGGTTGCATATTTTAAGGGGGTATCGCGCTATATCCCCTTTTACCTCAATAAGTAGGGACTGAATTCAATTTTCCTCATTATAAATGACGCGTATCTTGTGCATGAAGTGCAAAGAAGCAACGGACACAGCTGATGCTCACCAAGTGACGACATAGACCAGCTGGCAAACTGATCTTGTAGAAATGGATTCTGGTAACTTGAAAGGAATTTCAAAAATCGACAAAGGCTACAAATATTTATTGACGATCATCGATGTGTTTTCCAAGTTTGCAAGGGCTATTCCACTTAAAGATAAATCAGGAAAAAGTGTTAAAGACGCGCTAGAACACATATTTAAGACAGCAAATAGATCACCATCAAACATGAAAACAGACAAGGGTAAAGAGTTTTACAACAAGGACGTAAATGATCCCATAAAGAAATTCAACTTTAACCACTGCTCTACGTATACAACCATCAAAGCGGCTGTTGTCCAGCGATTCAACAGAACACTGAAGGAAAAAATATGGAAGCAGTTTTCTATGCAAGGAAGTTATAAGTGGGTCGATATGCTTCCAAAATTAGTACACGACTACAATCACACAGTACATCGCACGATCAAAATGAAACAAGTAGATGTAAGTCCAAAGAACCAAGAATTTGTATATGATCATTCTGATTCTACCATACACACAAAACCAAAATTTTAGGTCGGTGACTATATACGTGTGAGCAAAATAAAAGGACTCTTCGAAAAGGGATACACAGGTAACTGGTCGACAGAAATATTTACTATTTACAAAGTTTTTGCAACAAATCCACCTACTACTTTCTTAAAGATTCTACAGGCGAAGTAATTAAAGTTACATTCTACGAACAAGAACTACAGAAAACAAAACATCCCAAAGACTACTTGGTTGAAAAAGTGCTACGAAAGAAAGTAGATCAAATTTATGTCAAGTGGCTTGGGTTCGATAATTCTCACAACAGTTGGATATCGAGAGATGGTGTTGTATTGTGATTTGGGTGTAAATGGAAGAGCAGAAAAGCAGAATGCGATTACGTTCAACAGACCATATAATGATAAATATATTTGAATCAGAATTAAAGGAATGAAATATTTCTTACAAGCTTATTAAAATATGCGAAACGTGGGTTGGAGAAAAATATACACATGCGCATAGTGAACTTGAAATGGAAACAGTACCATTAACAGATATAATTGAAGAAGCAGAAAGACATTCATTGGAATATGATGGTAATGGTGCTTGGGATATTCTATATTTGACTTCCGATACTCACTACAATTCTATTCTTACACTTTCACCAACAGGTGTGAGTGATCAATATTTTGTAAGAAGCAATAATTTTATTCAGATACTTTTTCGCTTACATAAATGAACAGACTAATTCTTGTTACAACCATTATCACAGTCTTGAATGGCTATCCAACAACACTGTTGTTGTTTGAGTCATCAGTCCATAGACTGGTTTGATGCAGCTCTCCACGCCACCCTATCCTGTGCTAACCTTTTCATTTCTACGTAACTATTGCATCCTACATCTGCTCTAATCTGCTTGTCATATTCATACCTTGGTCTACCCCTACTGTTCTTACCACCTACACTTCCTTCAAAAAACAACTGAACAAGTCCTGGGTGTCTTAAGATGTGTCCTATCATTCTATCTCTTCTTCTCGTCAAATTTAGCCAAATCGATCTCCTCTCACCCATTCGATTCACTATCTCTTCATTCGTGATTCGATCTATCCATCTCACCTTCAACATTCTTCTGTAACACCACATTTCAAAAGCTTCTCTTCTCTTTCTTTCTGAGCTAGTTATCGTCCATGTTTCACTTCCATACAATGCCACGCTCCACACGAAATTCTTCAAAAACATCTTTCTAATTCCGACATCAATGTTTGAAGTAAGCAAATTTCTGTTCTTAAGAAAGCTCTTCCTTGCTTGTGCTAGTCTGCATTTTATGTCCTCCTTACTTCTGCCATCGTTAGTTATTTTACTACCCAAGTAACAATATTCATCCACTTCCTTTAGGACTTCATTTCCTAATCTAATATTTCCTACATCACCTGCCTTCGTTCGACTGCACTCCATTACTTTAGTTTTGGACTTATTTATTTTCATCTTGTACTCCTTACCCAAGACTTCATCCATACCATTCAGCAACTTCTCGAGATCCTCTGCAGTCTCAGATAAAATAACAATATCATCGGCAAATCTCAAGGTTTTGATTTCCTCTCCTTGGACTGTGATTCCCTTTCCAAATTTCTCTTTGATTTCCTTTACTGCCTGGTCTATGTAAACTTTGAAAAGGAGAGGGGACAAACTGCAGCCTTGCTTCGCTCCTTTCTGGATTACTGCTTCTTTTTCAAAGCCCTCAATTCTTATCACTGCTGACTGATATTTATACAGATTGTAGATAATTCTTCGTTCTCGTTATCTGATCCCTATCATCTTCAGAATCATAAATAGCTTGGTCCAATCAACATTATCGAATGCTTTTTCTACATCTACGAATGTCATGTACGTTCCTTCTTCATTCGATCTTCTAAGATCAGACTAAAGTCAGGATTGCTTCACGTGTTCCTACATTTCTTCTGAAGCCAAATTGATCTTCTCCCAACTCAGCTTCAACTTGTTTTTCCATTCTTCTATAAATAATACGTGTTAAAATTTTGCAGGCATGAGATACTAAACTAATGGTGTGGTAGTTTTCACACCTGTCAGCACCGGTTTTCTTGGGAATAGGTATAACAATATTCTTCCGAAAATCGGATGGGATTTCTCCTGTCTCATACATCTTGCACACTAAATGAAATAACCTTGCCATGCTAGTTTCTCCTAAGGCAGTCAGTAATTCAGAGGGAATGTCATCAATTCCAGGTGCCTTGTTCCTATTGAGGTCACTCACAGCTCTGTCAAACTCTGGCCTCAAAATTGGTTCTCCCATTTCATCAGCATCAACAGCCTCTTCATGTTCCAGAACCGAATTATCTACTTCTTTACTTTGATACAACTGTTGGATATGCTCCTGCCATCTTTCTGCTTTGTCTTCTTTCCCTAGACGTGGCTTTCCATCTGAGCTCTTAATATTCATACACCTAGATTTCCTTTCTCCAAAAGTTTCCTTGATTTTCCTGTATGCAGCATCTACCTTTCCCAGGACCATACAGCCTTCGACATTCTTGCACTTCTCCTTCAGCCATTCTTCCTTAGCTACCTTCCACTTTATATCCACTTCATTCTTTAATCGCCTGTATTCTTTTCTGCCCTCTTGATTTCTAGCATTCTTGTATTTTCGTCGTTCATCGATCAGGTCTAGTATCTCCTGAGTTATCCACTGATTCTTAGTTGATCTTTTCTTCCTTCCTAACATTTCTTCAGCAGCCCTACTGACTTCATTTTTCATGACTCTCCACTCTTCCTCCATAGAGGACGACAGGAAGTATGACCAACAAATGGCAAATAACTTAATATGGGAAGGACAGCTGATTCAGAAAGTGATGGAACCAACCAGAGGGAAAAATATCCTAGATGTCGTGCTGATAAAAGCAGTTGAGCTCTATGGGGAAACTGAAGTAAGAGATGGTATTAGTGATCATGAAGCTGTTTTTGTGGTAGTTAAAAATAAATGTGATAGAAAGGAAGGTCTTAAAAGTAGGACTGTTAGGCAGTACCATATGGCTGATAAAGCAGGCATGAGGCAGTTTCCAAAAAGTAACTATGATCGGTGGAAAACGGTAAATAAAAATGTAAACAGACTCTGGGATGGGTTTAAAGAAATTGTTGAGGAATGCGAAAACAGGTTTGTACCTTTAAGGGTGGTAAGGAATGGTAAGGACCCACCTTATTATAATAGAGAAATAAAGAGACTAAGAAGGAGGTGCAGACTGGAAAGAAATAGAGTTAGAAAGGAGAAATTGAAGGAACTTACTAGAAAATTGAATCTAGCAAAGAAGGCAGCTAAGGAAAACATGATGGCAAGCATAATTGGCAGTCATACAAATTTTAGTGAAAAATGGAAGGGTATGTATAGGTATTTTAAGGCAGAAACAGGTTCCAAGAAGGACATTCCAGGAATAATTAATGAACAAGGGGAGTGTGTATGTGAGGATCTTCAAAAGGCAGGAGTATTCAGTCAGCAGTACGTAAAGATTGTTGGTTACAAGGATAATGTCGAGATAGAGGAGGAGACTAAGGCCAAAGAAGTAATAAAATTTACATATGATAACAATGACATTTACAATAAGATACAAAAGTTGAAAACTAGAAAAGGGGCTGGAATTGATCAGATTTCTGGGGATATACTAAAGACAATGGGTTGGGATATAGTACCATATCTGAAGTACTTATTTGATTATTGTTTGGTCGAAGGACCTATACCAGATGAATGGAGAGTTGCTATAGTAGCCACTGTGTATAAAGGAAAGGGTGATAGACATAAAGCTGAAAATTACAGGCCAGTAAGTTTGACATGCATTGTATGTAAGCTTTGGGAAGGCATTCTTTCTGATTACATTAGACATGTTTGTGAAATTAATAACTGGTTTGATAGAAGGCAATTCGGTTTTAGGAAAGCTTATTCCACTGAAGCTCAACTTGTAGGATTCCAGCAAGTTATAGTAGATATCTTGGATTCTGGAGGTCAAATGGACTGTATCGCGATTGACCTATCTAAAGCATTTGATAGGGTAGATCATGGGAAACTACTGGCAAAAATGCAATTGGACTAGACAAACGAGTGACTGAATGGGTTGCTATATTTCTAGAAAATTAATCTTAGACAGTTAGAGTAGGTGAGCTTTGTCTGACCCTGTAATAGTTGAGAGGGGAATTCCTCAAGGCAGTATTATCGGACCTTTATGTTTTCTTATATACACTGACTGACAGAGCAAATGCAACACCAAGAAGGATTGGTTCGATAGGGATGAAAGTTGGGGAAAAAACAGAGACGGCACGGACGAATAATTGATGTTTATTTCAAACCGATATGCAGGTTATACAATGCGCACGGCATCGACTCAGTATGATGTAGGACCACCGCGAGCGGCGATGCACGCAGAAACACTTCGAGGTACAGAGTCAATAAGAGTGCGGATGGTGTCCTGAGGGATGGTTCTCCATTCTCTGTCAACCATTTGCCTCAGTTGGTCGACCGTACGAGGCTGGGGCAGAGTTTGCAAACGGCGTCCAATGAGATCCCACACGTGTTCGATTGGTGAGAGATCCGGAGAGTACGCTGGCCACGGAAGCATCTGTACACCTCGTAGAGCCTGTTAGGAGATGCGAGCAGTGTGTGGGCGGGCATTATCCTGCTGAAACAGAGCATTGGGCAGCCCCTGAAGGTACGGGAGTGCCGCCGGCCGCAGCACATGCTGCACGTAGCGGTGGGCATTTAACGTGCCTTGAATACGCACTAGAGGTGACGTGGAATCATACGCAATAGCGCCCCAAACCATGATGCCGCGTTGTCTAGCGGTAGGGCGCTCCACGGTTACTGCCGGATTTGACCTTTGACCTTTCTCCACGCCGACGCCACACTCGTCTGCGGTGACTATCACTGACAGAACAGAAGCGTGACTCATCGGAGAACACGACGTTCCGCCATTCCCTCATCCAAGTCGCTCTAGCCCGGCACCATGCCAGGCGTGCACGTCTATGCTGTGGAGTCAATGGTAGTCTTCTGAGCGGACGCCGGGAGTGCAGGCCTCCTTCAACCAATCGACGGGAAATTGTTCTGGTCGATATTGGAACAGCCAGGGTGTCTTGCACATGCTGAAGAATGGCGGTTGACGTGGCGTGCGGGGCTGCCACCGCTTGGCGGCGGATGCGCTGATCCTCGCGTGCTGACGTCACTCGGGCTGCTCCTGGACCCCTCGCACGTGCCACATGTCCCTGCGCCAACCATCTTCGCCACAGGCGCTGCACCGTGGACACATCCCTATGGGTATCGGCTGCGATTTGACGAAGCGACCAACCTGCCCTTCTTAGCCCGATCACCATACCCCTCGTAAAGTCGTCTGCCTGCTGGAAATGCCTCCGTTGACGGCGGCCTGGCATTCTTAGCTATACACGTGTCCTGTGGCACACGACAACACGTTCTACAATGACTGTCGGCTGAGAAATCACGGTACGAAGTGGGCCATTCGCCAACGCCGTGTCCCATTTATCGTTCGCTACGTGCGCAGCACAGCGGCGCATTTCACATCATGAGCATACCTCAGTGACGTCAGTCTACCCTGCAATTGGCATAAAGTTCTGACCACTCCTTCTTGGTGTTGCATTTGCTCTGTCAGTCAGTGTATATAAATGATATGAGTAAAGGAGTGGAATCGGAGGTAAGGCTTTTTGCGGATGATGTTATTCTCTATAGAGTGATAAATAAGTTACAAGATTGTGAGCAACTGCAACGTGACCTCGAAAATGTTGTGAGATGGACAGCAGGCAATGGTATGTTAATAAACGGGCGTAAAAGTCAGGTTGTGAGTTTCACAAATAGGAAAAGTCCTCTCAGTTTTAATTACTGCTTTGATGGGGTGAATGTTCCTTTTGGGGATCATTGTAAGTATCTAGGTGTTAATATAAGGAAAGATCTTCACTGGGGTAATCACATAAATGGGATTGTAAATAAAGGGTACCGATCTCTGCACATGGTTATGAGGGTGTTTAGGGGTTTTAGTAAGGATGTAAAGGAGAGTGCATATAAGTCTCTGGTAAGACCCCAACTAGAGTATGGTTTCAGTGTATGGGACCCTCACCAGGATTACCTGATTCAAGAACTAGAAAAAATACAAAGAAAAGCAGCTCGATTTGTTTTGAGTGATTTCCGACAAAAGAGTAGCGTTACAAAAATGTTGCAATGTTTGGGTTGGGGAGAATTGAGAGAAAGAAGACGAGCTGCTCGACAAAGTGGTATGTTCCGAGCTGTCAGCTGAGAGATGGCGTGGAATGACATTAGTAGACGAATAGGTTTGAATGGCGTTTATAAAAGTAGGAAAGATCACAATATGAGGATAAATTTGGAATTCAAGAGGACAAACTGGGGCAAATATTCATTTATAGGAAGGGGAGTTAGGGATTGGAATAACTTACCAAGGGAGATGTTCAATAAATTTCCAATTTCTTTGAAATCATTTCGGAAAAGGCTAGGAAAGCAACAGATAGGGAATCTGCCACCTGGGCGACTGCCCTAAATGCAGATCAGTATTGATTGATTGATGATTGATGCCTGGTTTCTGAATCTCTGCCTAATCATAGTGAAGTCTGTTTGATACCTTCCAGTGTCTCCAGGTCTCGTCCATGTATACAGCCGTCGTTTGTGGTGTTTGAACCAAGTATTGGCAAGGACTAAATTATGATCAGTGCAGAATTCAACCAGACGACTTCCTCTTTCGTTCCCTACCACTGCATGCCAGTCTGCCATCACACTTAGATTCTCGTCACCTTTTACATATTGTATTAAATCTTCTCTCTCCTCGTATATTCTTTCGATTTCTTCATCATCCGCTGAACTAGTAGGCAGTTAGTCCTGCACTATTGTGGTGGGCATTGGTTTGGTGTCTATCTTGACAACAATAATACTTTCACTATGCTGAACGTAGTAGCTTACCCGCTGCCCTATTTTCTTATTCATTATTAAACCAACTCCTGCATTTCCCCTGTTTGATTTCGTGTTGATAATTCGGTAGTCGCCTGACCAAAAATCTTGTTCTTCCTGCCAACGTACTTCACTTATACCAACTACATCTAACTTTAGCCTATCCATCTCCATTTTTAGAATCTCTAACCTACCACAACGATTCAAACTTCTAACATTCCACGCTCCGACTCGCAGAATGTCAGTATCCATTTTCCTGATGATCGCCCCCTCTCGCGTAGTCCCCACCCGGAGATCCGAATGGGGGACTAGTTTACCTCCGGAATATTTTACCCGGGAGGAAGCCATCATCAATACATCATTCATACAGAGAGAGCTGCATGTACTCGGGAGTTAGTTACGGCTGTAGTTTCCCGTTGCTTTCAGCCGTGTAGCAGTATCAACACAGCTAAGCCATGTTGAGTATTATTACAAGGCCGTATCAGTCAATCATCTAGACTGCTGCCCTTGCAACTACCCAAAGACTGCTACCCCCCTTTCGATGAACCATTCGTTAGTCTGGTCTCTCAACAGATACCCATCCGATATGGTTGCACCTGCGGCTCGGCTATCTGCATAATTGGGACACGCAAACCTCCCCACCGCGGCAAGGTCACATGGTTCGCAGAGGAGGCCAACAACACTATCCACTCAAAATCAAACTCTATCTACCATAAATTATTTACATGAATTCGGTTATCTATCAGTTATTGGTGAACAACCAATTTCAGACGTAAATGTGACGACATATCAACAAGCTCTAAAACTATTCCAAGAGTACTACAATCTCCAAGTTGCTGGAACATTAGACCAAGCAACATTACAATTAATCAGCAGTCCGAGATGTGTTGTTCCGGACGATGAAATTTATTTCAGTGCGAAAAAGTGCAAGTGGAACAATAAAAATATAAAATTGCATTATGCTTTAGCTAATCAACAAGTACTAGGATTAGCCGAAGCCCCATTCGAAGCGTGGCAACAACATGCTGATCTACAGTTTGAAAATAATATACTCTACCCGCTCAAAGCCTGAGTCCCAACCAACATTTATCTCAGGGAGTGTTACGGTCCGAATCTTTCGCAACTAATGAACAATAAAAATTTATATTTTGGGATATAAGATCTCAAACTAAATGTAAGGGCGACATCCAATCAGTACTACAGGGTTGAACGGGACACTCTAATCTTTAAATTTAAGGCTCATCAGAAAATACACAAATTATATATATATTCAGATCAAAGGAAAATTATGAAGGCTCCGTCCTAGGAATGGAGACGGATATTTAAACGGTCACCAAGGGTTTACTATTCTACAAGAACAAGAACCTGGAACTGTTTCCTTGCAAATGCTAAAGGAGCATTTCAGTTAAGTAAACAAAAATAGATTTTTACACACAATCAAAATCTGTTGACCCTTGATTTGCCGGTAATTTGGCAAATTATTCCTGAAAAACGATTACATAATATTTATCACTTTTGAACACCCTTCCATTTGGGTGGTGGAACCGTTGATATCTGAAGGTATCAGATTTACCTTCGTTAACACCATGACCATATTTGGTCGTGGACCAATTACCTGTTGGCTAAGTAGGCGCGATCACATGGACCATGTTATCGCCACCACTTTGATTGAGATGAGACCAACCCGGGAAACTACAAACTCTCCCAGGGTTCCTAACCAAAATATGCTAATCGTTAGTTGAAAGAAGCGACAAAGGGACTCTAACTTAATGGTCCAGTTGTAGGCATTTGCCTTCATTTTACAACTATTAACTTATTATTCACAACACTTGACATTATTACGTTAATTCGCCAGCTGACTTCCCTAGTATCATTCATCATCAGCATCCGAAATAATAAAATAAAATAAAAATATAAAAACTATTATTATTATTATTATTATTATTATTATTATTATTATTATTATTATTATTAAAAAATTAATTTCGCTTGTTGCACGGTAGTCCATTCTTAATATGTTTAACGCATAACCCCTTTTACAATTCCGATTTATTTTGGCACTAATCAATCCAGACATGATTTCCTTGGAATATTATTATTATTAATATCCTTATGCTTTCGAGAATCTTTATTTTCATTCCCCATCTTTATAATTTAGTCACGTACGTTCTCTCCCAAACAGAAATCACCAAGATCCGAACACACATCGGTCGGGACATAATAGTGTTCGAACTCGCAACCTTATTTTCGTACTGTCGTTAATTCATGGAGACCATATGCTCCTAAGACAATTCTCAAATCCCATAACACCTCGCATTTGGGCAAATACCTCCAATTTCTGCAAGTGTTAAATTATTTCTTCCTATTCCATTTTGAAATCCATTTATCCATCGGAACTCTTCAAAACATTATCATTAATTAACCCTCGGTGTGTGGACCCTCTTCTGCCACTCATATCACCGGTATAGAAATACAACCTCTATGTAGGCCTTAAGATCCATATATTTCTTCATCAACTTCAGTACAATTCACTTTTATTTCGGGCCGGATTTCTGTCCCACAAAACTCCAAATTTCAACTTTTGACTCAAATCACTCTGGGCCTCAAACATAGCGTGACCATATTATCAAAATGCCTATCTCGTTTCTACCAAAATTATTTATGATTATTATGGAGTCCAAAAGCGTTAAATCAATTAGTGTTAAAATCGGATACAATGCCCAACTTAAATATTCATGCCACCTAATATCTCCACATTTAAATTACTTTGATTTGCAATCATTCTATCCAACTAAGCCCGTGCCTTTATTCTCAAAGATTATTATTAAACACGCCTTTACACATTACCTAATATTAATGTAACTACTTCGACACTTGTACAGATTATTATTATTTTGTCCACTGGCGAACTTCACGATATTTACAAACAAATCAATGTACTTCATTCCGTCCACAATAATTTAAATCAATTGGCAACCCTAACTCTGCATTATCTTAACAACATGCCTTAATATGTATAAAAGTTCCGATAACGGAAAAACACTTTGGAAGCACTTCTAAATGAATATTAACATTATCTTTACGTGAAACGTGCTCCATATCATATCAAACAACTCAAGTACTTGAATGAACAAATAAACACTACTCTACTCTATTTAATAATCGACATTATGGTGAGTGCTTGATCTAATTCTGTACATATTAATTCGTCCATTTGTCTATCTATCTTTGAATTTATACGAGCCGGAAACGGCTCGTTTCACAATTAATTTACATGATAAATTTATATGATTTCCTCCCCTTAACGATAGCCATCTACAAATATTGTAAAAGGTTACTCTTCTCTGCCCTTGTAGTCTGCTAAAACCGGACAAGGAGCCTAGCCCCTCCGGTTTTTAGCACTGCATTCCACTGGTATTCATGCCAGCTTGAAGAATTAATCCTTGACCCTTTTCAACTTGACACATTTTGAATAAAAACAAATAAAATAACTGTTGCACTCTGGAATAATTTCAACCCTAAATTGTACTCACAAATTTTACACTCTCGGCCTTGTATCTAGCCCACTTAATGTAAATACACATTCTTCATTCCTTTCCCGGACACTAGGAACATGGGATACCTCGGGATCCCCTTTACAACGGCCCTAGCGCGCACTTGAATTTCCGTCACGCGTTCACACAGCTGACCAGGTCTCAGTTTATAGTCGACTGCTTACTAGGTGAAATACATCAAACACTCGTGATCGTTCTCACGTAACGTACTTCCTAATCTGTTGGTAGAATCTCACACTCCGTAAGTTATGCTTTACTGAGTCCTGTCTATTTGAAACACTTCATACTAGTGCACTGCTCAAGACTGTAATATGAGCTACATCACGTTACGAATCACTGTACTATGTAACAAATAATACTTCGAACCCTACTCCACGAGTAAGTACACACACGCACCCCTGGCGTAATTACGGCTCGAACAAAATATCAGTAGTTGTCACGCACCCCAGGCGTGGTATCCGCTCGAACGCTTTGTCAAAAGTAGTTGTCAGTCCTTGTCCACGACCTCATATTTATACTTGTATCACCTCTCTTCCGAGTTCAGAGGAGGTCATCTTAGGACGCGCAGTCCCGATATCATCCTACGACACTTTGCGGTTTGGCCCGTGGCTTTAATACATGATCCAATGATGTAATTATGTTCTCAAACGCTCTATACCAATTCTCAACTATTATTGTTCGCTGGTAATCGTTATATTTTCGAATTTAGCTGCCGTATCCCGGCTCGGGGTTTCGCGCTATATTGTGGCGTCCTTTGCCTCCAGCCAATCATCGGATAGCATTCATTAATTCTCAGAATTACACCCTGCAATCTCCCGCAATTATTAACTTTTTTATAAGTTTTATAATATAGTAAGGCTCCTAAATTCCACCTTATTCTAAATCGATATCTCACTTCCTTCTATCAATTTAATCCGCGGAGTTAGCCTCGCTAGTGCTTCCTACAATACGAAGTTGGCGTACCTGCAACTGGTCGATGAAATTTTCTATTGGTCCACATAAACCACGGGACCAGGAAGGCTCATATTTTTTTCTTCCAGTGCCAACCCCGCGTTCAACTCCCGCTAGTACATGGAGATACCCTGCCATCATTTATCAGAAATCTGCACCCAGCTCTTTGCGCTGTTGCCACTACCTATTCTGCCCGGGGCTATGAAAACTTTCCGGAACTTGTCAACAACTCGTGCCTTTCTCTTTCCCCCGTCGTCAAAATTTCTGAGAATTATAATTCTGCCGTTTATTGTGTTTGTTAATCTCAGTGGAGACAATAGTCTGTGTATGTTTCACCATACCATCTCGGCCTGGCCTGCTCTTACTGTATGTACAGTAAGATATTCTTTATTCTGAAAATGAAATATATGTTCCTCCATAAATAATTACAATTGCATGACGCTTATCAGACCCCCACCAGGGCGCATTATTTCCCACGCTACATTTAAAATTTTTGTGCATACATGAAATTTTTAATAACTTTGTTATCACTATAGCGTCATCAATTGTTTTCTGACATCCATCTAAACTCAATCAGTTCCTTGGCTTCTACAATCTCGTTTCGTCGTTGATGATACTCCTTTTGAAGAGCCTCTTTCTCTTGCTCTAATTGACGAATCATTTATATGAACTCCAGGACGTCGCTGTCTGGGTTTCCATATTCTGAACATGGTCTGGCTACTGATATAGGCCGGATCATTTGGACATCTACTTCCATGGCTTCTTCTTTTCCTATGGCATCTTCTTCTTCATCTCCTTCCCCCTCTTCTTCTACCTCGTCTTCTTCGTCTTCTCCGCCTTCTTCTTCTATACCCTCGGCTGGCGTGTGGTACAATTTAAGGTTTGCAGCGTTGTACACACTTTCTGTGGTGCCATCCATGTTTTGGACTTTGTAGGAATTATTCTCGTATGTATGAATAATTTTGAATGGTCCCACATAAAGTCGAGAAAATTTGTGGTATACCTTTTGCTCTGGATTCGATGGCGTCGGCTTCTTGACTAATACAAGCTCGCCTACCCTCAATGGGCGATTAAACCACTTGTTCTTCAGCCTCCTCAACCTTCTATCAGCTTGCGCTTGCAGGTGTTCACGTGTCTTAGTCACGCACATTTCTTGTGACTCTCGCGGATCCGTCGGGCAATCGACGTCTTCATGCCAAGGTCTGGCTGGAAAATGGTGATGGTGAACTACCGCAGATATTCGTCCCGTAGCTTCGTGCATAGTGGTATTGATACATTCCGTGATTGTGGGTACCACATCAATCCATCGCCAGTGTGCTTCTGAGCAGTAAATCCTACAGAATTTGGCGATTTCCTCATGATTCGTTCTGACGGGTTGGCTTCAGGATGCCGTATCGTGCTCAGTACATGTTTGATGTCTAGCCTGCATAGTTCGTTTGCAAATGCCAAGGATGTGAATTGACTTCCATGGTCAGTCAAGATGAATTTTGGCTTTCCCATGGTTGGGATTATGTGAGATATTATCCCCCTCAATACCAGTTTAGAATTCTTTTCTGCATGGGATATAGAGCCACGAATTTGGAAAACACGTCTAAACTTACTAAAATGAATTTGTTTCCCCTGCGGGCTTTTGGCAAAGGGCCGTATAGGTCCATTGCGAACATCTCTTTTGGCTCAGTTGGTAACAATGGACGCGGTGATTGTTTGAGCAAGAATGGATTCGGCATAATTCGCTGACAAATGTCACATGTTCTCAACACAACTCTGACAGTTTTGTTCATTTTATTCCGTACGAAAGTTTCTTCTATCGTGGATTACACCTTTCAGATTCCACCGTGGCCTATGACTCGGTGAACGTGATTTACCAGTGCCTTTTGGATCTCCGAAGGCACGACTATCCTCAGCTTCGTATGGTTCTCGTCCACGAACTTGTGCAGGGTCCCATTGTAGTAATGGTAATTTGGAGCCATTTTTCCTGCTCTAACAAATTCGGGACTGCCAGGTTGAAGTTTCTGGGTAAGGAAATCAATCATGAAATTGGTAAAATCGTCTCTCTTCTGCAGCGTTCCGATTTCCCTCAACTTTTCTAGTACCTCACGATCCTCATCGACCAATTCCAAACGGTGTATCGCGAAATCATCTGGGTTCGGGTTACGACTTAATGTATCCGCCAAGATATTCAATCTCCCTGGGTAGTGTTCAACGGTAAGATCAAACTGTTGAACAAACAAAGCCCACCGGCTGAACCTCTCACTTGACATATTTGTCTTCATTATGAACGTTAATGCCTTGTGATCTGTGCGAATGATAATCGGGAAACCATAGATTATCTTCCTCGAATATTGCAAAGCATTGGCGATGGCCAACATCTCTAACTCGGTGATGGTGTATTTCGTCTCATGTTTCCGCAATTTTCGGCTCACGAACGCAATATATGTTTTCTTGATGGAGTTTTCTGGTTCTTCTTGTAATAAATGAGCCCCGATCCCTATGGTGGAAGCGTCTGTCTGAATGATAAATTTTGCTTCGTAGTTTGGATATCCTAGTTTCACGCTCTGCAAGAGCCTTTGCTTGGTTTGAGTGAAAGCCTCTTCGCATGCCGAATCCCACTTCTAACGGTTGTTCTTTCTGAGGAGGTCTTGCAATGGTACCACGACCGATGTATACTCTGGGCAATGATCTGCGAAGAACTGACACATTCTGAGAAACTGCCTGATATGTTTAATTTTGGTAGGTTTCGGGAATAACCTAATTGCCTCTATTTTCAAAGGATTTGGTCGTACTCCTTCTCCGTCAACTAAGTGACCCAAAAACAGAACTTCTTCGTGACACAGATGGGACTTGGGTAGATTTACTTTGAAGTTATTCTTCCCCAAATCTGTGAGGACCTCATCGATGATTCCTAAATGCTCCTCTAGAGATTTTGTGGCTATCAAAATATCATCCACATACCGAATGGTTGTGTCTCTGGCTTTAGGGCTGAGGTTTCGATCAGGAGCGCGGATAAGGACTGATCCAGCGTTCTTAATACCAAATGGGAGCCTGTTAAAAACATATGTTTGCTGGTCAAACAAAAATCCAGTTAACAATTTTGATTTCTCTTCTAATACTATATGATGAAAGAGGACGAGGTGAGATCAAACGCGAGAAGAACCTCATGTCCCTACATTTCTTTAAAATTTCTTTAATGGCTGGCGCTTGTTCACATTCTGGTACCAGACTCTCATTTATGGCCCGTGCGTCCAGGCAAATGCGCACGGAACCATCGGGTTTTCTGACCACCACTAACGGGTTAAGAATGGAGTCGGAGACTTAGATATAAGACCTTCCTTCTCCATGTCCCTAATAGCCTCCCTGACTTGCGGATAGAATTTCTCCGCGACCGGGTACACCTTACTCTTATACGGGGACCAGTCATTAACATCTAATTCATATTCAAAATTTTGGATCTTCCCCGGTTTCGCGCCTAATGTGTCCCAATGTTTTCTCAAAATGTCCGCTAATTTTTCCTTTCCCTCTGGATCGATGTTTGCTTCATTGATTTTTCCCTCAATGTTCTTCTCACAGTCCCCATCATGTTCGCCCGAAGTTCCGACAATTTCTTCTGTATCAATACCTGCTGCGTCCACTAGTTCGTTGTCCCAAATTTGAACCTCCGTGTTCCAGACAGTTTCTTCGTTATATATTGTCGCTTCCTGAGGGTCCATTGATGCGTCTTCTATAATGTCTTCACATTTGAACTTGATTATATTTTCTCCCATGTCAATCAAAGCGTGATACTCAGTCATGAAATCGGCCCAATGATAAGATTGTAGTTAATCTTAGCCATCACCACGAACGCGTGTGGAGAGGTCGACTGACCAATTTCGACTTCCAGTAAAGCTTGCTGCTTACAGACTATATTTTTGTCCGGAACTATCCCTCGAATTTTGATACTTGAAACTGGAATAATAGGGATATTAAATTTTGATTTTAATTCATCCATTAAATTTTGTGAAACTACGGAGATGCTAGCGCCTGTATCAATAAGTGAGCGAATCTCTAAGTTCCTAATCCTAGTAAAGATAATGGGTAACTGTCTGATGCCCTTGGCGAACAGAGGCTGGGGGTCGTCGATCAATTCTTCCGGGGTCGCGATCCATGAATCGATCTTTGCGATCGTCCATACCCCCTCTAAAATTTGGCGTTTTTTGTAGCCCCGAACCTTTGTTCAGGATCAAATTGGCTCGCGTTCGGATTCAATTGGCGCTCAACCCTGGCTTGCTGTAGCTGTATGCTCTCAGCTACCGAAACCTGTTCATCTGGATTTCTATTCTGGATCGCATCTTTCCATTTCCGTTTATTTATTTCATATATATATCGCCTGCTCTCCTGATGTCGATTCTCCAATTCGTTATTGGCCTTCTGACGAGCTGTATGCTGGACTGGGTTCCGTCCTGGGTACGGGTAAGGTCGACTGTCATTCCTCCTTCCCTGATATCCTCGGTATCCCCTATCTCTCCGGAAGTTTCCTCGGTACTGCGGTCTTCCTTTCTCCTGAAATGTCCGTCGGTTGTTCCATGGTCTATGTTGCTAATTTTGCTCATACGTTCTACCGTTAGAAGTTGTTAGTTCACGACTTGTGTTCGTGCTCTGGTCTCTAGTGGACTCTGTTTTCGGGCTTGTCCCCATTTCAATATTATTGACCTGCGGCTCTGACGATCTTTGGTGCCTACCATTTCCGTGATGGGTCGTCTGGTCAAGCTGTCTTAACAGATTTTCCGTCTGTACTGCAGTGCGTACATTAGAAGCAATCAACATTCGCTGAATTTCGAACGGCAACTGCTTCGCAATAGCACTTATGAGCTCGGTCTCACAGACCGGATTGTCTAACTCGCGCATTTTATGAAATTGTGCGGTGAAGTACTCGGAGTACTTTGTTGGCGCACAAGTAGAGTATCGTCTCGAGTATAACTCTAACCTGAGATTCTTCTGCGATTCCATACTCCAATACTTCTGTAAAAAGGCTTGGAGGAACCCCATGAAGTCATCAAAGGTGTAAAGAAACGCCCTGAACCAAATCGCTGGCGCTCCGTCCAGAAATTTTTCCACTGTCCGCAGTTGTTTTTCGGCAGGTATCCTGTGCTCTTGGATGTAATTTGTGATCTCATTGATGAACCATTTTGGCGTGATTTGCCCTCAAGAATCGAACTTAAGGAATCATTATTTTGCTCCATCGACTAGTTTTAAGGAATCATTATTTTGCTCCATCGACTGTTTTGAAGAAGATTTGGACTGCTCTACCGACCTATCTAACGACTTAAGTTGAAGAGCCATAACCCTCATCATCTCCGCCAACGTGAGCGATTCTTCCTCTCCTACATGCCCATCCTGGGATATCTCCCCCTCTACATCAGACATTCTGAGTTTATATAATAACAAATAGGGCCAAACGGCTCCTCGCCCTACAGCACTACGCTTAACAGTTGGTCAAAATCCTATCACCTAACGGTTCACTTACTCGAAATAAATTTATATTTTCTTACCAAAATTTGTATTCAATCACTCGTATCAAACAACGAGTAGCATAAGGACAACAAATCTTGCTTGGCTCCATCCAGAATAAATGCGTGTTAGACACGTATATAAATTAATTTCAGAACTGTAATGTCAAACACCACCTTGAAATTTTGACATAACAGAGCCGTCTCGTAGCTTTAAATCTGAAATTGATAAATTCTCGTCGACACAGTTCAAGTTCTCATTCCTGTATTAACTTGGAGTTCGGTACTCAGTATAAATTTTACCATTTTCTCCTTGTTCCTATAATATACTCCTACTGCCCTTTGGTGACCAAAGTGTGGAGCCTCCACATTCGCAGATATTAAATCGCATCAGAAAATTTACAACAAAAAAATTTTTACTAACTGATGAGCCCAACAACCTACTTCTATCATCCTATCAAATGAGTCCCGTTCAGAAATTACTACTAGCCTATGCTATGCTAATACATTTCTGAACACAATGACAGAATAAATAAATGAAAAACAAATGAAATGTAAACATCAAATTTAATAAACAAAGTATTATAACAATGGGGTCATCTCGTACACTAGATAATGCCATCATTATTTAGATTTACCTTCCTAGATCTGAATAAATGCTTCCCAACTACGCGTAACCGTGATGCGGTCTATAATTAATTCAAATACCCCGATTGGGTTTAATCATGATGTAATCAGCATAAATGTTAAAGTATCACGATTTGGTCTAACTATTATGCAATCCGTCCCTTAGTTGTGTGACATGATGTCGTCGCTAATGCAACAAAGTTCCGTTTTTTTTCAAAATTAAAGTCACACGTTGCTCAAGTATGATGCAATCAGCCCTTTTACGTTGGGCGAAATGATGTACCCGCTCAAAGCCTTAGTCCCAACCAGCATTTATCTCAGGGAGGGTTACGGTCCGAATCTATCGCAACTAATAAACAATAAACATTTATATTTTGAGATATAAGATCTCAATCTAAATGTAAGGGCGCCATCCAATCAGTACTACAGGGTTGAACGGGACACTCTAATCTTTAACTTTAAGGCTCATCAGAAAATACACAAATTATATATATATTCAGATCAAAGGAAAATTATGAAGGCTCCGTCCTAGGAATGGGGACGGATATTTAAACGGTCACCAAGGGTTTACTATTCTACAAGAACAAGAACCTGGAACTGTTTCCTTGCAAATGCTAAAGGAGTATTTAAGTAAACAAAATAATTTTTACACACAATCAAAATCTGTTGACCCTTGATTTGCCGGTAATTTGGCAAATTATTCCTGAAAAATGATTACATAATATTTATCACTTTTGACCACCCTTCCATTTGGGCGGTGGAACCGTTGATATCTGAAGGTATCAGATTTCAGATTTACCTTCGTTAACACCATGATCATATTTGGTCCTGGATCAATTACCTGTTGGCTAAGTAGGCGCGATCACATGGACCATGTTATCGCCTCCACTTTGATTGAGATGAGACCAACCCGGGAAACTACAAACTCTCTCCGGGTTCCTAACCAAGATATGCTAATCGTAAGTTGAAGGAAACGACAAAGAGACTCTAACTTACTGGCCCAGATGTAGGGATTTGCCTTAATTTTAAAACTATTAACTTAACTTATTATTCACAACACTTGACATTATTACGTTTATTCGCCAGCTGACTTCCCTAGTATCATTCATGATCAGCATCCGAAATAATACAATAAAATAAAATATAAAAACTATTATTATTATCAACATTATTATTAATGGTGGAAATCGTGATTATCGTAACCCGTAATCATCCTCGCTATAATACTTCAACTTCTCGCTCTTATTATTCTCATCAAAAAATAAAAAAAAGTAGCTTCCTTTTTAATCTTCTTCTCCTTCTTCAAATATTATTATTATTATTATTATTATTATTATTATTATTATTATTATTATTAGTTAAAAATCTCAAATGTTTCATTTCAACTCCCAAAATCATCATTATGTTCAAAATATAAAAAGTAAATTCTTCTTCTTATTCAAATATTTTTTATTATTATTATTATTATTATTACTATTATTATTATTATTATTATTTAAAAAAATATTTCGCTCGTTACACGGTAGTCCACTCTTAATATGTTTAACGCATAACCCCTTTTACAATTCCGATTTATTTTGGCACTAATCAATCCAGACATGATTTACTTGGAATATTATTATTATTAATATTCTTATGCTTTCGAGAATCTTTATTTTTATTCCCCATCTTTATAATTTAGTCACATACGTTCTCTCCCAAACAGAAAACACCAAGATCCGAATTCACATCGTTCGGGACATAATAGTGTTCGAACCCGCAACCTTATTTTCGTACTGTAGTTAATTCATGCAGACCATATGCTCCTAAGACAATTCTCAAATTCCATAACACCTCGCATTTGGGCAAATACCTCCAATTTCTGCAAGTGTTAAATTATTCCTTCCTTTTCCATTTTGAAATCCATTTATCCATCGGAACTCTTCAAAACATGTTCATTAATTAACCCTCGGTGTGTGGACTCTCTTCTGCCACTCATATCACCGATATAGAAATACAACCTCTATGTAGGCCTTAGGATCTATCTATATCTTCATCAACATCAGTACAATTCACTTTTATTTCGGGCCGGATTTCTGTCCCACAAAACTCCAAATTTCAACTTTTGACTCAAATCACCCTGGGCCTCAAACATAGCGTGACCATATTATCAAAATTCCTATCTCGTTTCTACCAAAATTATTTATGATTATTATGGAGTCCAAAAACGTTACATCAACAATTAGTGTTAAATTCGGATTCAATGCCCAAATTAAATATTCATGCCACCTAATATCTCCACATTTAAATTACTTTGATTTGCAATCATTCTATCCAACTAAGCCCGTGCCTTTATTCTCAAAGATTATTATTAAACACGCCTTTACACATTACCTAATATTAATGTAACTACTTCGACACTTGTACAGATTATTATTATTTTGTCCACTGGCGAACGTCGCGTTATTTACAAACAGATCAATTGACTTCATTCCGTCCCACAATAATTTAAATCACTTGGCAACCCTAACTCTGGATTATCTTAACAACATGCCTTAATATGTATAAAAGTTCCGATAACGGAAAAACACTTTGGAAGCACTTCTAAATGAATATTAACATTATCTTTACGTGAAACGTGCTCCATATCATATCAAACAACTCAAGCACTTGAATGAACAAATAAACACTACTCTACTCTATTTAATAATCAACATTTTGGTGAGTGCTTGATCTAATTATGTACATATTAATTCGTCCCTTTGTCTATCTATCTTTGAATTTATACGAGCCGGAAACGGCTCGTTTCACAATTAAGTTACATGATAAATTTATATAATTTCCACCCCCTAACGATAGCCATCTACAAATATTTTAAAAGGTTACTCATCTCTGCCCTTGTAGTCTGCTAAAACCGGACAAGGAGCCTAGCCCCTCCGGTTTTAGCACTGCATTCCACTGGTATTCATGCCAGCTTGGAGAATTAATCCTTGACCCTTTTCAACTTGACAAATTGTGAATAAAAACAAGTAAAATAACTGTTTTACTCTGGAATAATTTGCACCCTAAATTCTACTCACAAATTTTACACTCTCGGCCTTGTATCTAGCCCACTTAATGTAGATATACATTCTTCATTCCTTTCCCGGACACTAGGAACATGGGATACCTCGGGATCCCCTTTACAACGGCCCGTGCGCGCACTTGAATTTCCGTCACGCGTTCACACAGCTGACCAGGTATCAGTTTATAATCGACTGTTTACTAGGTGAAATACATCAAACACTCGTGATCGTTCTCACGTAACGTACTTCCTAATCTGTTGGTAGAATCTCACACTCCGTAAGTTATGCTTTACTGAGTCCTGTCTATTTGAAACACTTCATACTAATATACTGCTCAAGACTGTAATATGAGCTACATCACGTTACGAATCACTGTACTATGTAACAATATAATATTTCGAACCCTACTCCACGAGTAAGTACACACACGCACCCCTGGCGTAATTACGGCTCGAACAAAATATCAGAAGTTGTCACGCACCCCACGCGTGGTATCCGCTCGAACGCTTTGTCGAAAGTAGTTGTCAGTCCTTGTCCACGACCTCATATTTATACTTGTATCCCCTCTCTTCCGAGTTCAGAGGAGGTCATCTTTGGACGCGCAGTCCCGATATCCTCCTACGACACTTTGCGGTTTGGCCGTGGCTTTAGTATATGATCCAATGATGTAATTATGTTCTCAAACGCTCTATACCAATTCTCAACTATTATCGTTCGCTGGTAATCGTTATATTTGCGAATTTAGCTGCCGTATCCCGGCTCGGGGTTTCGCGCTATATTGTGGCGTCCTTTGCCTCCAGCCAATCATCGGATAGCATTCATTAATTCTCAGAATTACACCATGCAATTTCCCGCAATTATTAACTTTTTATAAGTTTTATAATATAGTAAGGCTCCTAAATTCCACCTTATTCTAAATTGATATCTCACTTCCTTCTATCAATTTAATCCGCGGTGTTAGCCTCGCTAGTGCTTCTTACAATACGAAGTTGGCGTACCTGCGACTGGTCGATGAAATTTTCTATTGGTCCACATAAACCACGGGACCGGGAAGGCTCATATTTTTTTTTCTTCCAGTGCCAACCCCGCGTTCAACTCCCGCTAGTAGATGGAGATACCCTGCCATCATTTATCAGAAATCTGCACCCAGCTCTTTGCGCTGTTGCCACTACCTATTCTGCCCGGGGCTATGAAAACTTTCCGCAACTTGTCAACAACTCGTGCCTTTCTCTTTCCCCCGTCGTCACAATTTCTGAGAATTATAATTCTGCCGTTCATTGTGTTTGTTAATCTCAGCGGAGACAATAATCTGTGTATGTTTCACCATACCATCTCGACCTGGCCTGCTCTTACTGTATGTACAGTAAGATATTCTTTATTCTGAAAATGAAATATATATTCCTCCATAAATAATTACAATTGCATGACGCTTATCACACCCCCACCAGGGAGCAATACGGAATCCAGATATCATTATATGCAACAAGCGAGGAAATCCACATCGAAATCATAAAATTGGCTGCCAATATTCTGGTAGATTTGATGTTAAAGGAGGAATACTTGCTCACACACATTGCGCAAATAGCATTAATTCACCTATTGAAATTCATATCGATCGAGATCAATTTTGGTAGTTGAACATTGACCTCAATACACCGCAAGGTCAAACAAGTATTTATGCTGTTTTGCTACGCGAAATTGGACATGCATTAGGAATAACACATTCAAATATTCAAGATGCCATCATGTACCCGTACAATAAAAATCAAATAGAACTACACCAAGGTATGCCGGGCTGAGTGGCTCAGACGGTTAAGGCGCTGGCCTTCTAACCGCAACTTGTCAGGTTCGATCCTGGCTCTGTGCGGTGGTATTTGAAGGTCCTCAAATACGACAGCCTCGTGTCGGTAGATTTACTGGCACGTAAAAGAACTCCTGCGGGACTAAATTCCGGCACCTCGGCGTCTCCGAATACCGTAAAAGTAGTTAGTGGGACGTAAAGCAAATAACATTATTATTACACCAAGGTGTTATTCTTACTATTCAAAGTGTGTATAGAAAACCTACCGACGGTGATGAACCTGAAAAATATACTCCAACCCCCAAGTCACTAAAGACTGAGCCTAAACTGCGATTTGAATGTAAACATATTTTTAACTGTCAATCAACTGATGTACACATTTCACGAAAAATGATTCTGGATTTTCGATCTCGATAATTCTACAACTATAAAAAATACGCGACCTCAGCTCATTCCTGATTGGCTGACATTCTTTCCTCAAGTCTTCAAAAACATTGTGGCTGTTTACCAAAGAGCATCCGGTGAGATTGAACAACGAGACTTATATGATGGACTATCCGAGTTTAATGTTGTCAAGTGGTTATTCAAAATCAATGTCTATGTGGAATATTCGGCCAGATACAAACATCCACACAGCTCTGAATACGTTTATTTTCCACACTGACACATTTTTTACAGACATTGATGAGTGTAATTTTCGGCCTAAACGTCACGGAATAATTTCAAGAAGTTTTCCCAGTTTGCCTCCAGCTATGGATTCAGCGTTTCGGTAGATCAATGGAATACTGTATTTCTTTAACGACAAGACTGTGCACGAGTACAACGGGTTTGGTATATGTGGTCCGAAAAAGTCTTCCTCCTTTATGGAAATTTTAAGTAATTTGAGAAATGTTGTAGCTCAGTTAGAAAATAGTGTCGCCTAATTTTTGCTAAATAAATGGTGCTGTAGAGAACTAGACAATTTCAATATAAACTATCATTTGAGTGAACAAGCGAAAGTATTTTTCAGTAATATCAATGGCGTACACATTTCATATTGAAAACATTGACAGAATTTGAGGACACAGCAGCTCAAGATGAGGATTATGATGGTTGGGAAACTACTGTCGGCATTATTGAGTTATATTTCAGTACTGAACACGAATATATTAAATTTGAATTTTTTGAAGCTTAGCTTATTTTTATCTATATAAAGGGCATTGTTTAACGTCGTGGGTGAATTAGAAAATTTCACCATCGACTACGAATTAGATGAACTTCCAAAATTGTTCTATGCCAAAGAGAGTAAACTAGTACTCATAGCATGCACTATACGCATCAATAACTATGTTCAAAGAGGCTATTGCTGAATACGGAGTGGGCGAGTCCTAGTAGAAAACATGATCACGTTATCAAAATATATTTCGCTACTGAACATAAATATACAATAATTGAGTTTTTCTGGAATTCACTTAATAATTTTATCTTATATAAATGGACGTAAAAAATTTGAAGAACCAAATAGCATTAAAGAAAAAATATTTTTCTTGATTTTTATTTAACTCGATTCCATGATGAAAATAAAGTTAAAGAATTTATAAATCAGTTAAGTGATAAATCTGTAAAATTTATTTATGATATTAATGGAGATGAAGTAGATTAATTTTTATTTACTACATGAAGCGAAAGAAAAATTAATATTTGTATTTCATTCTACTTCCTAGAGCTCTCTGCTCTTTTCTTACTTATGTTGTATCCAGTGCTGTTCAAAATCTTTTCTAGTAATTTCCTGTTTATGTGGATAAGCTTCAAAACAGTTTTGAATAATTTCAATAATTTAATCTCCGTTTAGATCATTTAAGATCATTTTACCTACAACTTTATTGTTAATTTTAGTGACGAGCTCTTGAGAAATTTCTAAGGGCTCAATTTTCAGTTTTGGAGTTAAAAGATTATCATATAATTTTTCAGTTACTTCTTCAGTATTTTATTTTAACTGATTAAAAATCATGTCGGATTCTGAGTCAATAAAAATGTCTAAATAGTATGTTATATCCTCGAGCGTAATGTTGTACAATTCTTTATCGTCTTCTACTATGAACTACTCGAAATAAGATTTAAAACGGCCTTCAAAAGATGAATAGTTAATGTACTCTCCAATGTAAATGTAATGAAATTTTATATTTGGATGTTCGCCAGTATTGTACGTCGCTAACCCTTGCTTAATTCATGTTTAGTTGTACCTCCAACTTCGAAGAATTGGTCTTTTGATGTATGTCTGTAGTTACAACGTTGATAACAATCTTTAATTCAATTTTCGATCTTTTTTACAACTTTTCTTAGGTTTATCATTTTTATTTTTCTTCTGTTAATTCTAGAGCGAGTTGTTCTTTTTCTAAAGCTAGTGGTCTCATTTGTTGACCTTTTAACTCTATAGCCTTTTGTAATTTATATTGTCCTGTTTCGCGAATTGCTGGTAGCTCTTCTTCAAATACCCATTCTTGGAACAGCTTAGCCGCTTTCATTTCAGATTTCATTATAAATGAGTACAGGCCGGGCTCATTTAAAAAAATCTCATGCGGTTGCTGATTTTTAAGGATGGGACTCGGGGCTCCACCCTTTATATTGACATAGCTTGTTCTATATTTCTCACTAACCTTATCTTCTACAGATTTTCTACTCCCCTTACATTCTAAAATATCACATATATTCTTTGCTTTAAACCAAGGAATATTTTCATTATCAATAATCGCAGCAACCTGTTTTCCATTGTAGACAAGCTGGTTATTTTGTACGTCCATAGTTTGCTCTATCTAATAGGAAAAATTATTAAGAGAAAAATAATCCAGGTTCACTAATAGATGTTGCAGATTTTTCATTACTTATTAACCCCGGTAATTTGTCAGGGGTTAAAAATATTTTCCAGTGTCTGGCGTGCCAGACTCTGAAATGTAGTTGGGTAGCATTCAGTCCTACTGAAATATTCTTTAATTTTCAGTCTGTATGCTCATACAGGCTGCAACTCCATAATGAGCCGATTCATTAATAAAAATAGTGTCTGGCTTACTATTGACAACCATACGGTTAATTCGCTATATATTTTTGTATCATTTTTATCTATATTATCATATACGACTGGTCTTGGGTTTCTATATTCTAGAATTCTAGCTATATCGGTTCCTTGAAACCATGGGTTATTTTCTTCATCAGTAACCATAAACACTTGTTTGCCATTGTAGACTAACTTATTTGCTCCATTTATTTAGAAACTTTTTTGAAGTTACTTTATTTATATACTAAAAAGCTATTCAGACTTACATAGGCCTGAAACATATATTTCGTGTTGTAACACGAGATTTGATACTCTTAAATTTTTAGGGACCGGCGTCACGACCCCTCAAATATAGTTAGTGGGGGATGGGCGTACCCCACTGAACTTGATATTCCATATTTCAAATTTTAGGCCTCCAGGTGTGATGGGTGTCTTATCAGTTTCCACACATTTTCTTGTCTTATAAATGGAAAATTATTCTGTAGTTATCGGTCCTTTGTGCAACCAAGAAATAGAAATTCACAAAGAAATTAAAGTAACCAAGCAAAATTTACCTTCGAAAAGCGGGTGCTTTGAGTGTATAAAAAGGAAGCAAAAGGAATATAGGGAACATCATTTAGAACACATAAAGAGACTCGAACAAGACTGGAAGAAAGAAATATTTACTTGTCCACAGTGCGACAACAGATGTTAGAAATAGCAACAGATATATTCACAAATGCGGTTATCGGCCTCCAAGAGAAGGGCGGTATTTGAATTGCACTGGCAATTACATTTGCAAAGAGTGCTCGAAAGCCTACTACCAAAACTAAAAAGCAAAATTAGCTGAGAAAGTTGAATGCGTCTGTGGAAAAAAATTCCAGATGTAGTCTGAAAAGCCATCTGAAACTTCTTTTATCATGAAAAAATTACTGCATTAATTTCACATAATTATTTTTACTAAAAAATATTCTTCTAAATTTTATTTCGAATAAATGGAGACCCTCAAAGTTGTCCAGTTGAAAGCTCAAGCTAAGAACTTGGGGCTTCGAGGCTACTCTAAGCTTAATAAATCTCAACTTACTGACTTAATCAACAGCAACAACAATACCGAACCATCGTCAAACACAGTTAGTAGAACGCCTACCGTAAAATAACTTCAAGCTATTTGCAAGTCTAGGGGTATCAAAGGTTATTCTGAACTTAAAAAGCAGAGCTTATTGAGCGCGTAGAAAATTTTTACAGTCAGAATAGAGAAGCGATTGAGGAGTTGCCATTTTCTAATCTAGAAGACCATGAAATAGTTTATACTCCAGAACCGACACCCTTGAATGATGTATTTCCTTATTCTACTGGAGTATTTTGGCAACCAAGACCTCAAAGATCTAATCGAATTCCCAATATAAATTACTTTTATCGGTTTGGCGATGAATTATTTAATACTAGCAGAGAACAGGAAATTTTTAGCATCGTAGAATCACCACCGAGGTTCAACATTAGATTTAACGCACACGAAATTAATTACAGCTTTGAATTCAACGAGAACGTCGAGTTTGAAAATCCTGACGTCTACATAATTGAATCAGCACTAAACAAAAAGCTAAGGTTAGTTAGAAAAAGAACTAATCTACGCAGAGACGATCGGATCTCTATTTTTGCTCGTAATCCGCATTTACGGTCTCCCATTTTACAGATTTATGAGCTACAATCAATCAGTTCGCTCATTATGCGATCAAGTTGCTCAGATTTTAAACTTCAGATGATTCTGTTGACTTTACTAGTACTAATTTTAACATCAGAGTGATATCAAAGCCTAGAGGTGCTTGGGGTGGAATGAAAATTATAAATTTAAGTGAAGATGTGCGGACGAAAAAGTTCATATCTCAGATCAACAATGCAGATAATTTAAGTTATCCTAGAGCTGTCATTACGGTTTTAACATAGCACACCAAATCTATCCTTCTCAGAGAATTAAGCAATAATGAGGTCAAGTACACCAGAGAAAGAAGATTACTACAACAAAAAATTGCTCTAGAATTATAAAACAGACTACGTAAATTTAATGAAGAAGGCTTCACGTTGACCGATATCAAAAACACCGAAGACTTGTTAAATATACAAATCAATGTTGTTTGCGCAGAAAACTTCAACTCGATTATTTACAGAGGCAGCGACAGACAGATCAAGATATATCTGTACAAAAATAAAAGTCACTTTGACGTCATCAACATTATGCAGGCATTCTTTGGCTCATCTTACTTTCGTCACAAATGCAATACTGCCTACGACAATAAAAATAAACATAGGTATATAAGTAAAAATAAAGAAAACGTGTGGAGCATAAAAGTGAAGAACGTAAACTATATTGCCACAAATGCAACAGATATTGCTTAGATAACCACCAAAACTTTTGTGATACAGCTTACAAATGCGAAGGATGTAACAAAATTGTTTTAAGAAATTCGTCTGACCGTAGGTGTGGCTATGAAGTATGTAGAAACTGTCTAGAAGTGATTAAAATTGAAAGTCACAAGTGCTGCATGAGAAATCTGAAGCAAAAGGTGGTGTGTGCTATAGATTAATTGAGGGAGATGGTAAATCTTCGATGGCTAGACGATGTCCAAGCTGTAGTAAAGACGGATGAGCATTAACCAAATAAAAACAAAATTGTGAAACATGTACCCTATTATTATTATTTCAAATGTTCTGAATGCAGCAAAGTCATCAAAGGTACCAAGTTCAAGTGCTGTAAATATAAAATAGGTATTTCGAAACCTGCAAAAGTATGTAGCTATACTGAAAAATATATGTCGTTCGATTACGAGGGACAACAGGAAACTGGAATTCATGTACCGAATTTAGTTGTGGCTCACGATTTCAGTGGTTCAGTTTTGTAGGTGGATGATTTCTGAAAAGCTACAGTACATAGTTATCGCTCATTATCCTATGGTTCACAGTTTATTCTAAAGTATTGCGTTGAAAATACGATTGAACCTTACAACGCATGTTACTCGAAATTCACAGATTAGGCATGAAAATTATTGACAGTAGTAATTTTGTATCTGAGTTCCTTTCCAAAAACATTTGGGTGGATACATTCATCACCTGTTCAATACGAAAGAAAATGAAAATTACATAGGTCCTATCCCTGACATAAAGTATTATTGCGTTGACATCATGAAGCCTAAAGATTGAGAAATCTATCTGAAATGGCATAAAGAAAGAGTTGAAGAAAAACATTGTTTTCAAGATGGAGACCGAAATTAATGACTACTGCGAGTCCGATGTCGATATTCTGAGAAGAGGATGCTTAGAACTACGAAAACAATTTTTCGAACTTGCAAACATTGATCCGTTCTGCTATTTAAGTATAGCTGGCTTGTGTATGGTTATATACCGATCAAAATATCTCCAAGAAGAAACCACTGCAGTAATAGATAAAGAACAAAATGAAAACTACAGTAAAGCCTCTGTATCGTGGTTAACAAGTCAGTACGAGAAAAATATTCAACGTGCTCTGAAAGGTGGTGAAGTTTGCATCGCAGGTGCTAAAGGTGCACTTTCAAAGAAATAAATATATAAATAAATAAATACATTATGGGAAAGCCATTCTCAGGTAGTTAACGGCCTGCTAGATTTCCAGAAAAATCAAGTGGTAAGAAATGTCCACGGTACGAAATATCCGGAAGAGCGTGGTGGTGGTGGTGGTGGTGGTGATCATTGCTTTAAGTAGAAGTACAACTAGGCAAAGATCCTCTATTTATTAACATTAATCAGAGGGGAAAACGGAAGGGGTCCGACAATTCGAAAAATGAAAATATCGGTTTAAGAAAGCTAAGAGCCACAAAGGACGTGAAAATTAAAGAGTCTGTAGGCCTCCAAAACCTAATACCGTTGGGGTCGGAAAAGAACAAGTGTTGACCAAGGGAAATCGGATAGCATAGGTGATTAATAGCTTGGCACAAGTAAGTGGGAGCAATGCGATAACTCAGCTAAGTGCCCCGTGGGAGCAGCCCACGCTCCCTTGTTAAGAGCCCCTGGGGTCAAAGAGCGTATGGGTATATCCATTGAAACTTTGGTTGAGTGATGAGTTAACAGACATCTACGACATCTATTTTTTATTTTCAAAATCTTCCTCCATTTGGAGGCTTCCAAAGACAAAGAATACATATACAATTTCGTTCAAAAATAAAATAAGTAAATTATGTCTCAGTCTGGCGAGTATAGGTGGTGTCTGAGTATAAAAAGAGAACCCCTGAGCGCTTTCAGCCCCCAGTCGATGAACTCCTTGGTACTGATGTTCTTCTCGCACCGATCATGAGACCCTTCACTTCTATATCGTCCAGTTCTTATAATACAGCACTGTAGGCTGGTAGATAGACTTCGTCTGGTTGGTCGGACGATCAACAGTGAGCCCAACAATCAGCGTTTTCCTCATTGAGTTGCAAACAAGTATTCTATCTGAAAGATTTATGTTTCATAGATAATTGACACAGTCCTGGAGATGGGAGATTTCATTCTTTACCCATTGGGTTGTAGGAATTTAAGATATCATTTATTAAATCAATAACCTTTAACAAACATAACAGTGGGTTCACACCCTGCAAATTCCTGATATCTTAATGCATTAAAGAAACACATAGCATAGCCCACTGACCTGCTAAATATCTGAACAGCAAGGGAAAATTTCATTTTTTGGGTTTCATAATAAATATGTCGTCGTCTAACAGCAATAAACCCACTTTTCCCCGGAGAGTAACCCGACTACTAAAATACTCCTATTTAATATCATTATTGTCACTTGCTTGAATTGTGCCATCAGCGAGAACTGCCCTATCTGCCAGCAAGTTCCGCATTAACTTTAACATATTGCAGCATCAAAAAACAATAAACTTTTCCCTGCTGCTAAGATGGCTGATGGAACCAGTACCGTACATTATCACCAGAAAAAGTAGCACCCAATATCTGCATAACAAATGTATTTGTATGTGTTCCATCACAGGCTACACATATTATACCGACTCATGCATTTTGATAAGATACTGCTCTATTGAATTAGCTTCCATAGGCGTTGATGTGCCATCTACAAGGCAATACCTAACAGGTGTCTTCCATTTACGATTTAAAGCCGTAACCATAAACACAAGAGCCTCCCTGGCCAATGGAAAGTTATCACTTCCAATAAAGCCCAGCCCTAACTTTACATAACCACAAATGTTATTACCGTCTCACAAAACATCTTCCCTTATTGACATTTCATCAAACATTAAAGATGGAAGGATAGGTTCGGCACTTCCCTCTATATCCTGTGTAATTTTCACGAAACTTCCCTCTGTGAAGGCTGGATTACCATCCAGAACTGATGCCCAACGCCGGAGAGTCCTTGGACGAGGAAGTTTAACATGTTTTCTGAGGCACTGATATGCTCGTGAAGAATAACACTTTAGCTTCAAAGCAAATCTTCTCATCTTCTCAGTATAATTCTGACCACAAACCTTGATCTGAGGTTCTACAATTTCCTTCAGTACACCGGTAAATACTTGTCTAAAATCTCAGAGCCAGATTCACATAGCCTTTTTTTTAGTCCCAAGACTACCTGCTGGTATTTAATTATTTTACTAGTATTTCTATTAATGTTCTGTTGAAGACATTTCACCTTTTCTTTTAAACTGGAATTTTCTTCCGTTGCCTTGTTGTACATTCTTTTTATTTGCGTGGGCTATGGACACAGTATGAATGATCATTTCTTCTGATCTTCAGCTCAGCACTTCCTGAAAACAGAAGAAAAATAAAAGTGAAACGATTACACATAATCCTCTGTTAGCTTTACTACTAACAAATAAGGACTAGATCTTCCTACGAGGGTAATAATTGACAGGTTACTGGATGTAGGGGCAGTCTGAGAGACTATGTCTATGATTCCTTGACACATGCTAAAGGAAAGCTATACACAGTCTTCATAGATATTACAAAAGCATTTGATATGATTAACAGACAACAATAAGTTAAGAAAATTACGATGAGAAAGGACCATGTAGTTAATAAAATAACGTAGTAATTGATGACAAAATATCGGGGTTCTAGAGGGGGATCCTCTAAGGAGCATTCTTTGAAATATGGTAACAGCAGATGTAAGTTGCAATACCAATTCCACAAGAGTAAATATTTACACATATGCGGCTGACCCTTACACATCAAAAGAAGAACAGCAGGAATCTCGAAATCATTTTTCAGCATGGGCAATGTCCGATGAATTGCAAATTAACCACCAGAAAACAGTGTAGCTTGAATTTTGCATCAAAGGATGAAGATTGGCAGAAGGAGGTAATGTACAGATACACATTTTAACTAGTAAATGACAATGTATTTCAAGAACTTGAGTTAAATCTTCAAAATCAGGTAATTGTTTTCACTACCCACATCAAAGAAAGAGTGATTTAAGCAACTAGAGCAGTGCAGGATATCTGTGTAACATTTATCCAACCTAACACTTACCTCTGCAATGAAACTTTTCAATCTTAAAATTAACCCAAACTCTCTTAACATATGACATCCATATATTCTTGGAATATCTACACATGGAAAACCGAATACTGCAACAAACCGTCTCATAGCGGTGATGAAGATGATGATAATAACAATAATTATAATTATAAAAGACAGAACACGTCGTAGGTCTAACCTTTTGAATTAATTATTGTGTTAATGTTAATTATGTTAAATTTCATAGTCACCTGAATTATTCAATTCCATATTTGTGGACGAAGAGTCGGATAGTGTTGGCGTGGAACTGGAGGGTTTCTTATTGCTTCGTATAGTTGTAGGAAGTCTAGTACTTTGTATTTTCTTAAGGTGACTCGGATTATAAAACATTGCAGGGATGGCTATGGACAACAAGCGTCTTCTATCATTGTTGATCACTATGTATTTTTCTTCAAAATGTCGTGAACACAGCAAACTGTGCTTTGTAGGAAACCATTTATCACGTTTCATTTTTATTACCCATTGTTTCGAGAGTTCCTATCTTTCAAAGGGAACCTACTAGAGAAAAGCATGGATTGATTTACAAACAGTGGCAACGGGTTAACAAACTCCGTTAAGCACCAAAAATTGCGCTCTTTACTAAAAGAAACTTAGCTGAAATATGATATATCCTTGAGTTGCAGTTGATTGCTGCACATATGTATGAATGTTCAGTCTTCAGCCCCAAGGCTGGTTGGATCCTCAACAGCTCCGCCATCAGCTGTCATAGATGGCCTAGGCATCACTGAAGAGGCGTACTAGGGAAATGAGGAGTGAGGTAGTTTCCCGTTGCTTTCCTCACTGAGCCAGAAGTTGCTATTACATATCAGTCTGCCAAGCCCACTAAAATGCATGCACCCACCGACCCTATGAGCAACGTTTTCACACCATTCATAGCAGGGGCTGGCTGCACAAGGAATGGCATTACTAGCATCGCTCATACCTCGGTCACTTTCATATTGTCGAAGCCAAGAATAAGACAGAGACAGAAACAAAATTGCTCTAGCCCATACCAGAAGACATAGTGCACTGTAAACACTAGGTCCTGCCAGCAAAGGCATGCTGCACATATAGGCGGCATAATTTATGCAGTTAATTTATCCGATTCAGTGCAATTATCCACGATAAGAACCAAACCATAAAAGGAATAAACCGTAATTGAGAGTCGAATATAATACGGCGGCGCTATTTCGCCATGGCATCACACAGAGCGCTATAGCAGACCTGGTAGCCACTCTAGAGTCCTCTCTCTAGTTCGTTGCTCGTTTTTGATCGAGGAGCCACGACACCAGCTCGTGAACTACCTCGTTCATTTGAACGTCACGAACCGACGAACGGAGTAGTGGAGCAGTGTGTCTCCCAAGACGTTGAGTCAGCACTTTTCTGCTGCGTCAGCACCCGAGGTCATTGACCCCGTGACGTCATGACCAGGCGACCGTGACGTTATGACCACGTGCTCTTGATTGTAAACAAAGCTGTGTGCTTCTTTGACAGCTCACAGCTGCTGCCATCTTTAAACAAGACAGCATCGCTAACGTTAGTGCTGCCATTTTGACGGCACTACACTTCATAGCTACCACCTTAGGGACATAGTAGTGGACAATTCGAAATTCCACGTGCTTTTCTGACAGCTGTCAAGCGGCCATCTTTAAACAAGAGAGCATCTTAACGGTGCTAAATCCTCATTGGGGCTACCTTAAGCACGTGGGTGCACGAAATTTCAAAAATTCTATGTGCTCTTCTTTGTAAACAAAGCCACGTGCTTTTTGACAGCTGTCAGCGACCATATTTAAACAACAGACGATCGCAAACTTCAGTGTTAGCATCTTGACGGGGGCTCAAACTTCATGGCTGCAACCTTAGGCACATGCTAGCGGGCAATTTGAAAAAATTCCACGTGCTTTCTTTTAACATCTGACAGCGGCCATCATTATACAAGAGAGGATATTGACGGGGCTATATCTTCATGACTGCTACCTTAGACATGTGCTGCCATCTTGATGGGGGGTGAAACATTACGACTACAGGACAATTTTACGTGATTTTCTTACAGCTGTCATCTTTTAAACATAACTAAGTTCTGTGCTGACGGGGCTAAAACTTTTTGCCTGCAAAAAGTAGCGGGCAATTTCAAATTCTGCTCATAGGTCGAAGGGGAAATTATCTGACCTGGTGAGGATTTGAACTCAGAGTCAAAGCACGCACCCTACACGACGGGGGAGGAAGGAAACTAAACCTCTACAGCCTTGGTCTACGAAGCGACTGCTGCTGAACTCGACGTGTCTGGACGAAAAGCAAAGAACAAGTAGACACGCTTCAGCTTCTTGGGCGGCTAACACGCAGCAAGGCAGGAACACGAAACTACTGCATATTCTGGTAGTACTGACCTAGGTAGACTCGGAGACCTCTATCTAATAGGCAGGGGTATCATATAAATCTCTGACTTCGCTGTGAAATACCTACAGCCGCCACTTTTCAGGTGAACACAAAAGTAAACAATGCTGCGGGAAGAAGCAAGCGAGAAACGGCACCGTTCTGTGTGTATTGTGAAAATGAAGGGCACTGGGGCCAAGTCAGGACCCCAAGGTTAGAAGTGGTAAACTTAAGACGGCAAAACGTTGTTTCCTGTGTCTCAGGAAAGGTCACAATAAGGATGAGTGTTTCAAACGAGGAAAGACATCCTGCAACCAGTGTAAGGGTCTTCTTCCGTTGGCAAAGTAGAAGTCAACTCTTCTAACTTCACATACCTTCAGACTATTCGCACGTGGATCAAAGGACCGACAGGAAAACTGAAAATTACCCGTTGTGTCCTGGACAGTAGTCAGTCTAGCTTTATTCATCATTCTCTGATAGATTCATTGGAACTGAACGTTAATCATAGCCAGACATTGGAGTTAAGCACCTTTGAATCACCTGCTAGGACTTTAACTTCAAGAAGGAACGTCTCATTTGAAATGATGGGATTTTCGACTAATGCTCGTATTTCAGTTGGTGCTTTCGAAAGTAACAACACCTATACACCACAACTGACGCCACCGCATGACATAACGGTCCTGGCTTCACTCAAGAAAATCAAACTAGCAGATCCGCAAGACGAAAGAGAACTTCCGATAGAAGATGTAATAGGTGCACATCACTACTGGAAGACTGTGACTATGAAGCAACCAATGAGAGTATCCCATTCTCTTGTTCTACTGCCTACTATATTTGGATACGTAGTTTGCGGAAACAGATCCGGCGTTACAGTCAACCAGATAATGGTCCTTCATATTTCATTTGCTGTAGATGAAATCTCCGATGACGGTGTACGTCAGTTTTGAGAACATCAAGGGGGAGCACTGTCACCCAAGGATCACAACACCTACCATAAGGAGAGTTGTCTCGCTTCCCAGGAAACAGGGCGTTCTCTTTTCCTACAACTTCACCACAGCAGAAAAGTGATTATCATCATTAGAAAATAGACTACAAAGGAATGATGAGCTGAAGTCCATTTACCATAAACACATGTTAGATTATATGTGGAGAGATCAAGTAGAGGCTGTTCCTCACAACAACTGTTCTGGGGATGTGTTTTTCCTACCCCACCACATTGTGAAGAAATCCAACGTGAGTATCACAAAATACAGAGTCGTCTTCGACACATCCTCCCACGAAGCAGGCTCTCCATCACTGAACGACGCGCTGGAAATGGGCCCTAACATGTTACAGGAAATTCTGGGCATACTGTTAAGATTTAGAAAACACTCCAAGGCAATTTTATGTGACAGCCAACAAGCATTCCTACAATTAACACTCAACGAGGATGATAGAGATCTTACGAGATTTCTATGGAATTGTGTCGAGCGGAGGGAGGACGGAACCTGTGACACATCAAACGAGCTGATAACCTATCGCTTTATATGCTTGCCCTTTGACTGACATCTAGACCATTCCTCCTGTCGGCCACTATAAGGGAAACTGCCACACTGAATCGGGACAGATATACAGTTGCATCGGAGCTAGTTGACAAATCTATGTTTATGGATGGCTTCACTGCAAGTATTAATGATGACTGAAAGGTAATCGCTAAATATCACGAACTCGCCGCGCTCTTACAACAGATTAAACTCCCACTCTCCAACTAACTCGGAACCGTTAAAGACGTTATGGCGCAAGGAAAAGCTGGAGGAACGAAGAGTGACGTCCGTTCTGGGAGTAGACTGGTGTCTCTTCACCAACAAGTAGAAGATTGCTAGCGATCTTAACCCTTACCCCTCGAATTAAAGTTCTCTGTGTTGCCTCTACTACTCGTACTTTAAATGTACATTTTTATCTTATATGACCTGTATTAATCTTTCACGATTTTGGAGATAGCACTTGATTTTAAATGATGTAGTTAGGCTATACACGTTTACAGCAAGCTATACTGGAGCAAAAAAAAGGAATATTTGGAATTTAAGACGAATTATTTTACATTTTTATTATTATTATTGTTACCGTTATCGCATACCGATTGGTTTCGTGAATAATTTACTGTACAAATTATTGCTAAAAATCAATTGAAAAACTCTATTCAGTCTCTGTTTTCATACCTCGCAGTAGTTTGTAGGCTGAAACCACTGTAAACGGCAATTTCTTTAAATCTGAATCTGTTGATTTATAATTGTGCCAGCCGTCAGCATCAGGTACATGTTGGGTTACGGTACACAAACCGACCATCGTCAGTTCACTTTTAGGCATCGTGAAATGCTATTAGATATATTCATTAGGAGCAGAGGTGCGAAAATTCTGAGGTTCTGTGTGTTGCCTGACATATACAACATATATATGACTAGAAGAGCACATGGCAGCCATGTTTGTTTACTATCGCTCGAGCTTTCATGTGCGTGATTTGACAGCTGACGGCTACACTGCCATCTAAATAATGGATTTTTGACTGACTGTCGAATAGTATCTGGATTCTACAAAGTTCTACGTGGAACCAAAAGATGGCAGTATAGTATATCATCGTGTATTCTGTCGGCTAAGAGACGGCAGACGAGCGGTGGGCGATAAAACGCCATGTCGGGTGTTCTCCGACATGCGACCGGAACGGGAATATCGTAATGTCGGGCCTCACCCGACAGACGAGTGGTAAAGGTTAAGCACAAACCAGGAACCAAGAGGAACATTCTTCGTGCCACCGCCCAGTTCTACGATCCTCTTGGACTTTTCGCACCAGTAGGAATTGTTGCTAAATTAATCTTTCAGGACACCTGGCTTAGAGGTTTAACCTGAGAGGATTTACCACCTCCGCATATACCAAAGGATTGGCATTCATGGATTAGCAAACTTCACTTCCTGTCATCTATAAACATCCCCAGATGGATCGGGATGGGGCAGACAAATCACGAATCACATGTGCACGTATTTTGTAATGCCTCCGATAGGGTATACGGAGCAGTTATTTATGTGACGTCAACACGGGACTATACTACACCCGCTCGCATAGTTTGCAGCAAAAACAGACTAGCACCAGTGAAGGTGACGCTTCCAAGATTAGAGTTGCTCGCCGCACTTATAGGCACTCGCCTCCTGCGCTATTTTTGTGAGGAAACAGGTTTCGACCTCAACAGGGTCACTCTGTGGAGCGACCCTACAGTGACGTTGGGATGGATAAAAAAACGACCCAAACAAATGGAAGACCTTCGTTGCCAATCGTGTAACAGAGGTAATTAGCCACACAACTCCCAGCCAATGGCGACACTCTCCCGGAGACGAAAACCCTGCAGATTATCTCACGCGAGGTATAGACGCAGACCAGCTACTCTCATTAGAAATGTGGTGGTGTGCTCTCTGATGGCTTACTCACAGCAACATTTGCCCACCTGATATAACAATGGGACACCTGCCACATCCAGAGGTTAAAAAACTGCCAAATGTGTTCGTAATCACCACTACTGAACCCGTCCTAGATGTACTAAAGCTAAGCGCTTACTGGAAACTACTACATGTCACAGCGTGGGTATTTCTATTCATCCGAGCTCTTGAAGATAAAACAACCCGTTCTAACGCATTGACAGCCGCAGAATTGCAAACCGCCCGAACATACTGGATCAAAAACGTCCAGCGAGAAAAAATTCCTGCCGAGATAAGCGCACTGCAGCGAGATGTACAGCTACCCAATACATCTAAGCTTGCACGCTTCAACCCCTTCATGGACCAAGGTGTATTTCGACTAGGTGGGAGACTCCAATGTGCGGAGTTGACCAATGAGCAGAAACACTCAATTATACTGCATGGTGAACACCACTTCACAAAATTGCTAATTAGACACACCCATATACGTTTGCACCACTTAGGAGTTCGCAACGTATTAGGAGATCTACGACAAGAATACTGGATTCTCCAAGCTAGGCGAGCAATTAAGAAAGTACTCCATTCATTCCTACCATGCAAGATAGATCGAAACACTCGCTTTAGCGAGATGGAGGCCCCCTACCACTTGATCGTGTACAACTTACGGAGCCATTTTTTGTAACAGGTGTGGATTTCGCTGGCCCCCTGTATGTTAAATGGGGCAGAGAAGTTAATAAATCGTACATAGTTCTGTTCACTTGTGCCTCCACGCGCGCACTCCACCTGGAACTATCAACCGATATGTCAACAGAAATTTTTTTAATGGCTTTGCAAAGATTCATTAGCCGACGGAGTATACCGCACACCTTATACTCGGACAACGCACGCACTTTCTCTGCAGCGAATAAGGAACTCGTGGCTCTCGAAGGCGTCTTGGTAGACCCCAGTATGCATCACTACTGTGCTCACCAAGAAGTCCAATGGAAGTTCATCGCACCTTGGGCGTCTTGGTGGGGAGGATTCCGGGAGAGGATGGTCGGTTCTACCAAACGATGCCTGAGGAAGTTTCTAGGACGCTCGCAGCAGGACGAGGAAGGCTTGTACACAACACTTGTCAGCAGAGAAGCCGCCCTTAACAGCAGACCGATCACCGAGGACACAAACACTGGCCATGTTCTGACCCCGTCTCACTTTCTAGCCGGAACAAGGTTAACAGCCATCCCTTTTGGAGTAGAACCCACCATAGGGAAAAATTTGACATCGGAATTTAAAAGGAGGCAGCGAGTTCTTCAAGATTTTTGGAAAGTTGGAAAGAAGAGTATCTTCTCCAGTTGCGAAGCTACCACGAGGTGAAAATACCACACAATCAACAGGGTGTGCCAAGGATCGGAGACGTTGCCCTCCTCCAGGAGGACTCTAGGCCACGACACGTATGGAACGAGCGGGAATAGAGGAGTATTCCCAACTGTGTGGAAGCACGGTATCGTCATTCCCATTCCTAAGAAGAATTCTCCTAGTTTACCATCAGATTATCGCCCTATATCCATTCTCCCACCCCTTTCCAAACTACTAGAACGCTTGGTACACGAACAAGTCCTCACTTACTTGACTAACTACTCACTGCTTGACCCTTACCAATCTGGTTTCAAGAAAGGACACAGCACAACGACTGCCCTACTGAAAGTAACTGATGATATCCGACACGCAATGGACACTCGACAAGTGACTGTACTGGTTCTACTTGATTTTTCTAGTGCTTTTGATACTGTTGTTCCTCAACTGCTACTTTCAAAATTGGATTCATTAAATTTCAGCAAAACGGCAATAAATTTTTTCAGTTCGTACCTCAAAAATCGCCGTCAGTGTGTCAAAGTAAATATTAGTAGATCTGAGTGGCTTAACAAACCCCTCAGTGTCTCCCAAGGGTCTGTACTTGGACCATTGCTGTTTGCAATTTACTTACACGATGTTGCCAAATCGATTACACATTGCAAGTATCATCTTTATGCTGATGATCTGCACATCTACTACCACTCAGGAACTGTTAAAATTCAGAGTGCTGTAGAAAAAGTTAATGCAGATTTAAGTCTCAAAAGTAATTTTGCACTGAGGAACAATCTCAAAATTAATCCTCCTCCTGTAGCACTAAACTATACCATTATTCCATATTATGAAACAGTTATGAATCTTGGTGTGACTATAAGCGAAACATTGAACTGGTCGCAATATGTGACGAAAGTGTGCCAAAAGATATATCAAAGCCTGCATACTCTGAAGCGGTTTAAAAATATATTTCCTTGGTCCCTGAAAATAAAGCTCATTCAATCACTTTTGTTCCCAATTCTCGAATACTGTGATACAGTTTTTATTGATATCAATAACGAGCAAGGCATGAGACTTCAACGTGCCCAAAATGCATGCATCAGGTATGCATACGACATACGACCATATGCCCACGTATCCCCATACTATAGACAATTATCTTCGTTACAACTGAATGACAGACGTAAACTCCACGCAACTACTTTGGTGTATCAAGTGCTTTCTGAAAACACTCCTCCTTACCCATCCACCAGATTTCGCTACCTTAGTTCCCTATACCTGTTCAATACCCGGTCAGGCTGTACGCTAGAAATTCCTGTGCATCGAACCGCAACCTACAACAGATCGATCACGATCACCGCCACGAACTGGTGGAATGAACTCCCCAATGACATCAGGGAAGCTAAATCTAAGACAAAATTTAAAATCCTTTGCCAGCGTCATCTTATAAGCACTTCCAGTCTTACTTGAGTGTGAACGGGATGCATGAATGAGAGTGAATATGGTTGTTTATTGTAATGTGTTCATGTTTATACTTTAATTATACTTTAGGCTACTCACTTTAGTTAGTTTAGTTAGTGATACTTTAGTTGCTTTAGTTATACTTTAGGTTGTAAAGATTTCATATATTTAAATTTTATGTAAAAATTATATTGTATATACATGAAGTGGTTAAATGCAAGAAAGGGCCGGGAGCGCTAACTTCGCCACAATAAAGACACCTTAATAATAATAATAATAATAATAATAATAATAATAATAATAATTACTAATAACATCACTAACTTTTTAAAAGTATCTAGATAACCAATAAAAGAGCCGATAAAAGGACACTGCAGCACTATTTAACACACAAACACCAATTCCAGTAACAAAATTACCTCAACCAACCACATGTGTGCGCGGTTTGAACCAAACTGAATGTGAACATGGCCTAACACGCCGGCTAACACGTGGCCCTATGTGGCAGCCATTTTGTCACGTATGCATTCAGGTCTAATAATATTGTAGATGGTCTTGGATATACATATTTGAAATTACTTTCCGACCTTACTTATAAGGTACTTTTTCTCATCAAAGAATTTTCATTATGCTATAATGTCCCGTGCAGACAATAAGAAGTGACCACGAGAATCAGACTCACCGTAAAACGCTACAAAATGTGGTGCGGGAACTGATGGGAAAGCAGAGATTGGACAAAAGGTACAAAACATATTTTGCGTTGATACTCATACTGTATTCCATCCCATCGCGATGAGCGTGCAATGGAGTGTGTCGTTGCTCATTCCTTTCGTCGTTCGTATTTGCCCTCGTCAACTCTGGTCCTCTTTTGGCGTCAGCTGTGCAGACAAATTCTTCACTATCTCTAAAGTCGAGGTATTAATAAGATTTTTGTGTGTCTGGTGTAAGACAGACCCTCCGACAAGGTAGGGGAACTGCGTGTGTGGCCGTGATCGTTAGGGCGTTAAGTCTTTATGGTCTTACACTGTGTTAGCAGGTTCGAGTCTCTATCGTGGAAAAGTTTTCATTCAGAATCTAGAAAAGGTGGTGGTACGCATTTTCGAATCACTAGATTGCGTGCCGAAAGACTGTTTTCAGGAGTGTTCTTACGGACTGAGGACAACGACGCTGTTCATGGTGATTCGTCGCTCTGATGATGACGTCAAACCTTGAGCAGATCCTCGGTGATATTCGTCAGGAGCAGGCTATGTGTGACCTTCTCCATATCTAATCATCATCATCAATATCATCTCACTCCCAGACGTGTAGCTCTCCCAATGGTGTCTAAGAGATTGATCAAGAGGTGAGGGGAACTTGTCCTTGGACACTCGCGGCACTTACTCGTTCAATACCGTTCAGTAGTGGAGCATTGTGGCTCCTAAGGCGTTGAGTCAGCACTTGAGGTCATTGACTCCGGCCAAAGGTCATTGACCCCGTGATGTCATGACCACGTGCTCTTGTTTGTAAACAAATCCACGTGCTTTTTTGACAGCTGACAGCTGCCATCTTTGAACAAGAACGCATCGCTAACTTCAGTGCTGTCCTCTTGACGGCACTAAACCTCATAGCTACTACCATAGGCACGTAGTAGCGGGCAATTTGAAATTCCACGTGCTTTTTTGACAGCTGTCAAGCTGATATCTGCCATCTTTAAACCAGAGAGCATCGTGCTGGCATCTTGACGCGGCTTAATCCTCATGGATGCTACCTTAAGCACGTCGGCGCGCAAAATTTGAAATTCGATATCTGTTATCTTAGGCTAACCTAAGTAAATGGTTATGCTTTTTTGACTTCGGGGGACTATAGGGGGCTTAAAGAGGTAGTCCTCTCTCCCCTATCTCCTCTTACCAAAAACAAGGGACGGGTGAGTGAGAGATGTGCTCTCTCTCTCCATAGAGGTCCACCACCGTAGCGATGTCTCCTCTACAAAACATATTGCCCTGGGGCCAGGGCACGGCCGCCTCTTACGAGGCAAGCAAGGGACACATTGTCTTACACTCGTATTTATACCTACGTTGAGTGAGTGGGAGAGAATGTTAAGATCAGCATGTGCGCGCGCATCTTCGCTATCTACTGCTCATCGATCGACGTTCTGTCGGAAGAAGATTAGTACGATATTCGATACATGCATCATCGATAGGTGCCCGAGCGCACATGCGATTGCCACACGCTCTGGTGGAAGAAGTGTAATACGATCGTATTGGTTCCCGCTTTGGTTCACGTTCCAAGTATCCGCGCAGAGAGACGTGTTTATTTATGGCAGAGACTGTCTACGGATGCCTCAAATTGTTCCCAAAACGAGACCATTCCTCAATCCTTCCCGTGAAAGTTTGTAGTTTTATCGTTGGTGACCTGACTTCTGGGACAACGTTGTCAACCGTTGGATTTGTAAAAGATTGGGTGGCGACATTCGTGCTATTTCCAACTTGACTCTGCTCCAGAATATGTTTCACCCTTCTAATAGCTCGTTTGTTTTGTCTCTGTATTCTTCACATTCTATTGTATCTGCATTGTATTCTACGTCATCGAGCAGATCTTGAATAGAATCATCTAAGGCGAGTAAGTTGTCCAAAGCTTCGCGTAAACGTTCACTGAAATGCACTATTTCGTCAACAGGTGTGGAATGATCGAACGTATTTATTTGATTTATCAAGCGTGTGGCATTTGCTCGATGAGTTATCCGTTTACGTTTTAATTTTGAAAGATGCCCTGCAATTTCAGTCATGTTGATGCTGGATTCTCGCTTGTACGTACTTTAGAGTAGAAATGACGAATCTTCGCATTAGGTTGAGTTCCTAGAGAAGTGGCAGATGGCAGCACTAGTCAAGATGACCAGCGTGGATTTGTGGTATCAAGTCTTCTCTGTCACAAAATGACGCCTTCGGAATTAAATGATGGGTTCAAGCATTCATACAACTAAACGCGCACCTAAACCAATCATTACGGCACTAAAGGGAAAAACAACTATTGAGCCAAGCCCTACTTGAATGCCAGTAAGTATTTGACTAAGAAAGGAAGCTTGTACTTATCCGTCGTGTTGAGGCTAAACCTGATGACGTGAAGTTAGTGATTTACGGTTTTCAATAATCCTTAAGAAGTGAACTTAACATCACTGCCTTCTCCTCACAGAAACGACCAAATATGTTTCGTAAACCGACAGTATTCGTGGTTCGTGTGAACTCTCAATAATCTACCGGGTTTCTGCACCAAAAGTTGTGGAGTAACAACAGCGTGTTTATTACAAGCTAGTCTCCTTTTATTAACAATCCCCCAGACTCAGACTCTACATAAATACATACATAGACGTTACTACAACCGCTAGATGGCGTGCGGTATCGCCTTGAGTCCGTCACAGATGCCTTTGAGATGTGGTGTTGGCGGAGAATGCTCCGTATACCATGGGCAAAAAGAAGAACAAATGCCTCCATTATAGGAGAATTGAACATAACAAAACGTTTATCTTCCCGCGTTAAAGATAGCTCCAGTTCCTGAGACACATTTTGAGAAGAAAAGTAGACAATTTAGAAGAGACCTTTCTGCAAGACACCAGACAGACAACAAACAGATGGTTAGGCAAAGCCAAGAAGATCACCGGTCTGCCTCTTCACAGTATCTTAAGAAGAGCTGAAGACGGTTCACGATGGAAAATCTCGTTAAGGGAAAATCTCGTTAAGGATGCAGTTACTAATGAAGTGAAAAAATGAGATCACGACGCTCATCATACTGAAGATGATGAAGGACACTAAGGACTTGTTTCATTCAGAGGAGAGAATGTTGCTAAAAAAAGCTCTCCGCCCATTATCAATAGAGACAGACTACATCATTAGAAGTAAATTATTTGATCGTAAGAGTTTTGCTGGTTTGGATTCGCATAAGGTCAACGTGTGGTTGTTTCCAATTGCACAATCCAGTTTCTGACATTAATTCAAAAGTGGTGGTCAGTTTGTAATGTACAGAATCCCATGAAATGTACATATACGAGAAATGAAGATACTAGTCAAATTTCTGGTCCTAATGACATGAAACGTTCATTCCTTACATGTTTAAAAATATGCATAGACTTATGACACATGTCATAAACAGAAGGAAGATTGAAACACACACTTACTACAGTGATAGAACTGTGTAAACATATTTTCAATAAGTACCACTGGCCTTATTGGCTTCCTGCCAAATTGCAGACAGATAGCATAGCGGGAAGGTTTGGTGCGTAAAAAAGTTTGAGTGGTTGCACTTATACTGCTTCTGTGGAAGAAATTCTTGAGTCTGAGAGAAAGCTCAAAGGGTATTGTGTATTGAAGACGAGATCCATCCAGCCACCCATCCATCCATCTAATGTTAATTACTTACATTTTGTCATTGTCAAATATACTGATGTAGGGTTATGTTTTTGGAATACCGTTTTAAAACGTTTAGTTTTTTTCTATGGAAACGTGATTTATATTTCATGTACTAATTCTTCTTTACGAACATTATAATGTTATCGACACTAGTTATATTGTTAGGAATTAATGCCCTGCTACGTCCCACAGCAGCGAGTGTGCCCAATGTTTCCGCCATGTTGGATTCTGCATCAAGGTCTGAGAAGTTGTAGTTGGTCTTGGTACAGTATTCCTTGTCATCACAGAAAATCCGACTCGTGGGGTGAATGGTCACCGAACAGGCTTCGGTTCAGAGGGTTCCGGGTTCGATTCTCGGCCGGATTGGGGATTTTAACATTCACTGATTAATTCAAATGGTCCGGGGGGCTGGGTGTTTGTGCTGCCCAACCTCATCGGAGGGTCTATCAATCAATCAATACCGATCTGCATTTAGGGCAGTCGCCCAGGTGGCAGATTCCCTATCTGTTGTTTCCCTAGCTTTTTCCTAAATGATTTTAAAGAAATTGGAAATTTATTGAACATCTCCCTTGGTAAGTTATTACAATCCCTAACTCCCCTTCTTATAACTGAATATTTGCCCCATTTGGTCCTCTTGAATTCCAACCTTATCTTCATATTGTGATCTTTCCTACTATTATAAACGCCACACAAACTTATTCGTCTACTAATGTCATTCCACGCCATCTCTCCGCTGACAGCTCGGAACATACCACTTAGTCGAGCAGCTCTTCTTCTTTCTCTCAATTCTTCCCAGCCCAAACTTTGCAACGTATTTGTAACGCTACTCTTTTGTCGGAAATCACTCAGAACAAATCGAGCTGCTTTTCTTTGGATTTTTTCCAGTTCTTGAATCAGGTAATCCTGGTGAAGGTCCCATACACTGGAACCATAATTTAGTTGGGGTCTTACCAGAGACTTATATGCCCTCTCTTTTACATCCTTACTATAACCCATAAACACCCTCATAACCATGTGCAGAGATCTGTACCCTTGATTTACAATCCCATTTTTCTGATTACCCCAATGAAGATCTTTCCTTATATTAACACCTAGATACTTACAATGATCCCCAAAAGGAACATTCACCCCATCAACGCAGTAATTAAAACTCACAGGACTTTTCCTATTTGTTAAACTCACAACCTGACTTTTAACCCCGTTTATACCATTGTCTGTTGTCCATCTCACAACATTTTCGAGGTCACGTTGCAGTTGCTCACAATCTTGTAACTTATTTATTACTCTATGGAGAATAACATCATCCGCAAAAAGCCTCACGTCTGATTCCACTCCTTTACTCTTATCATTTATATATACGAAAACATAAAGGTACAATAATACTGCCTTGAGGAATTCCCCTCTTAATTTTTACAGGGTCAGATAAAGCTTCACCTACTCTAAATCTCTGAGACCTATTTTCCAGAAATATAGCAACCCATTCAGTCACTCTTTTGTCTAGTCCAATTGCACTCATCTTTGCCATTAGTCTCCCATGATCAACCCTATCAAATGCTTTAGACAGGCCAATCGCGATACAGTCCATTTGACCTCCTGAATCCAAGATATCTGCTATATCTTGCTGGAATCCTACAAGTTGAGCTTCAGTGGAATATCCTTTCCTAAAACCGAACTGCCTTCTATCGAACCAGTTATTAATTTCACAAACATGTCTAATATAATCAGAAAGAATGCCTTCCCAAAGCTTACATACAGTGCATGTCAAACTTACTGGCCTGTAATTTTCAGCTTTATGTCTATCACCATTTCCTTTATACTAAGGGGCTACTATAGCAACTCTCCTTTCATCTGGTATAGCTCCTCCGACCAAACAATAATCAAATTACTTCAGATATGGTACTATATCTCAACCCATTATCTTTAGTATATTACCAGGAATCTTATCAATTCCAGCCGCTTTTCTAGTTTTCAAATTTGTATCTTATAGTAAATGTCATTGTTATCATATGTAAATTTTAATACCGAACTTCATTAGCCTTAGCCTCCTCCTCTATCTGGACATTATCCTTGTAACCAACAATCTTTACATACTGCTGACTGAATATTTCTGCCTTTTGAAGATCCTCACATACACACTCCCCTTGTTCATTAATTATTCCAGGAATGTCCTTCTTCGAACCTGTTTCTGCCTTAAAATACCAATACATACCCTTCCATTTTTCACTTAAATTTGTATGACTGCCAGTTATGCTTGCCATCATGTTATCCTTAGCTGCCTTCTTTGCTACATTCAATTTTCTTGTTAGTTCTTTCAATTTCTCCTTATAATAAGGTGGGTCTTTACCATTCCTTACCACCCTTAATGGTACAAACCTGTTTTCGCATTCCTCAACAATTTATTTAAACCCTTCCCAGAGTCTGTTTACATTTTTATTTACCGTTTTCCACCGATCATAATTACTTTTTAGAAACTGCCTCATACCTGCTTTATCAGCCATATGGTACTGCCTAATAGTAATATGTTTAATACCTTCCTTACTTTGACATTTATTTTTAACTACGACAAAAACAGCTTCATGATCACTAATACCATCCATTACTTCAGTTTCCCTATAGAGCTCATCTGGTTTTATCAGCAACACATCCAGGATATTATTCCCTCTAGTTGGTTCCATCACTTTCTGAATCAGCTGTCCTTCCCAGATTAACTTATTTGCCATTTGTTGGTCATGCTTCCTGTCGTTCGCATTTCCTTCCCAATTGACATCTGGCAAATTAAGATCTCCCGCTACAATCACATTTCTTTCCATGTATTTCCTACATAGCTGATTATTTTATCAAATAATTCTGAATCAGCAACTGTGCTACCCTTTCCCGGTCTGTACACTCCAAATATATCAAGTTGCGTATTATCTTTAAAAATGAGCCTTACACCTAGAATTTCGTGTCTCATATTTAACTATTTCGTAGCTTACAAATTCGTCTTTCACCAGAATGAATACTCCCCTTCCCACCATTCCTATCCTATCTCTACGATACACATTCCAGTTCCGTGAGAAAATTTACGCATCCATTATATCATTTCACAACCATGATTCAACTCCTATTACAATATCTCGTAAATATATATCTATTAAATTACTTAATTCTATTCCTTTCTTTACAATACTTCTACAGTTCAACTCTAACAATTTTATGTGATCCCTACTTGATTTCCAGTTCCCTGTTCCCTTATCACCGCTCGCTAGGCCACCCCGTTTCCCTAAATGTACCTCCCTATTACCCTTCCAAACAAATTTCCTAACTTATGCGTACCACTGCGGTTTAAGTGAAGGCCATCTGAGCGCAGATCCCTATCTCCTACCCACCCATTAGGATCTAGAAATTTCACTCCAAGTTTCCCACACACCCACTCCATAGTCTCATTTAAATCCCGAATCACCCTCCAGTCAGTATCCCTCCTACACAGTATTCCACTAATAACAATATCCGCTTTCTTAAACTTCACCCCTGCTGCATTTACCAGATCCCACACATCTCCAACTATGTTGGTACCGGTACATCCAATTTTCTCAGCATTCGGGCAATGATGCAATGTGCCTAATGTTTACATTTTATAGGGTGAAGTCGATCATGAGACGAATATACCAGAAGAAGCCAGGTCCTGTCGGTAAACGAAATTATAATATGGAAGATGACGAAAATAGGTGTGTTACCCAAGTGTGAGTTTCCTTCCATGCTCAAGAAGTCATTCAGTGTTGCGGGAGCCCATGACAGCTCAACTTTTCTTTCTGGTTTCAAGGCTTGTAGGATTGTACCAGTAGTATAATAGGACAGTTCGGGCGCCACCACCTCCTCCGGCTCTCGGGAGGCCCCTCCACCACCACCACAGCCAGAGGCCTCCCAGAGGCCTCCTAGACCACCACCACAGCCAGAGGCCTCCCAGAGGCCTCCTCCATCAGCACCACAGCCAGAGGCCTCCCAGAGGTCTCCTCCAACACCCGCGGGAAATTTGAATTTGTAAACAAAGCCACGTGCTTTTTGACAGCTATCATCGACAACTACGCATCGCTAACCTCACTGCTGCCATCTTGACGGGCCTAAATCTCAGTAGTACCAACTTAACCTAACTAGAGCGAGGTAAACAAATCCACGTGTTTTCTGACAGCCACGTGCTTTTTGACAGACAACAACGCATCGCTAACCTCAGTACTGCCATCTTGAAGGCCTAAACCTCAGTAGTACCAACTTAACCTAACTAGCGTGAGATAAACAAATCCACGTGCTTTTTTGACAGCTGTCATCCGCCATCTTTAAACTACAGAGCACCGTGCTGCCCTCTTTATCGCAGTAGCTGCAAATTCGTCACCTGTCATCGGCAGTGCTGCCATCTTGGCGGGCCTAAACCTTAGTGCTACCAACTTAACCTCACTAGCGTGAGATAAACAAATCCACGTGCTTTTTGACAGCTGTCATCCGCCGTCTTTAATCCAGAGAGCACCGTGCTGCAGCTACCATCCGCCATCTTTAATCCAGAGAGCACCGTGCTGCACTCTCTAGTTGAAATGTGATGGCGGTAAATTCTACATTCTCTTGTTTGGAAACAAACCTATGCGCTTTTTTGACAGCTATCATCTGCCATCTTTAATCCAGAGAGAACAGTGCTGCACTCTTTAGTTGAAATGTGGTGGTGGCAAATTCTACGCGCTCTACAAACTCATGTGCTTTTCTGACAGCTGTTATCCGCCATCTTTAATCCTGAGAGAGCAGTGCTGCACTCTATGTGGTGGCGGCAAATTCCACGTGCTCTTGTTTGGAAACAAATTCTACGTGCTCTTCAGCTGTCATCCACCATCTTTAATCAAGAGAGCACCGTGCTGCCCTCTTTGTGGTTGGGGATAATTTGAAAAATTATTTTTTGACAAGCAGCCATCTTTAATCCAGAGAGAACATTGCTACCCTCTTTAGCTACTTACCTTTGAGGCGGTTAATTTGAAAAATTCTATTTGACAAGCTGCCATCTTTAATGAAAAGAGCATCGTGCTGCTATCTTGCGGGTAATTTTTACGTCACAGCTGTCATCCACCATCTTGCATTGCTAACCTTAGTGCTGCCCTCTTTAGCTACTTACCTTTGAAAATAAATCTATTTGACAAGCTGTCACCCGCCATCTTGCATCGCAAACCTCAGTGCTGCACTCTTTAGTTGAAATGTGGTGGCGGATAATTTTAAATAATCTTTATGACAAGCAGCCATCTTTAATCCAGAGAGAACAGTGCTGCCATCTTTAGCTACTGCCATCTTACATCGCTTACCTCGGTGCTGCACTCTTTAGTTGAAATGTGGTGGCGGTAATTTCGAACAAGTTTAATCACGCATCGGGAAAGCTAGAGTAAGCACGTGCTGCAGTGATGACGTCATCATGCATGATTAGACTTGTCCGTTTTCTTAAGAGTAAGTCGGTGTAAAGGAATGCAATAAGTATGCATCATAAATTTTGAAATAAAAACTAGAGTTTGCATGTGCTGCAGTGATGACGTTTTTGTGCATGTTTAAACCCGTTCGTTGACTAAAAGCTTTAGTCTTCAAGAAACAGTGATAGAGAGTGGAGTGCAAACATGACGAAAACATTAATAGTTGATGTGCAAGGCTTTAAAGTAATCGGAAACAAATTTGTGTTTAAAGAGGTGGCTGTGTTAGATTGCAGTGTGTTGTGGGCACCAAATCTTGTTAGTTTAGTATTTAGTCCACCGTTCCCTTACTGCTTGCAAACAGATGAAGATAAAAAGCAGACTCAGTGGATTGAAAACAATTTAAGTTTGAAGTGGGAAGAAAAAGGAATACCTTATCGTTTTCTACCTTTAATGATGAATGCACATTTGTCAAGAGCAGATCTTGTTCTTTTAAAGGGTTGTGAAAAGAAAGAATGGTTGCGTGATTTTCTACCATCATCGTGTGAAATTATCGACATGCATGAATTAGGGTGCCCATCATTTAAAACTCTTCCGAAAGAGCATAGTAGAGAAACAAGTAAACAGTCTTTACAACATGTATGCATGCTCTTTGATTGGTTGTGTTGCAGTGCATGCCGGGAAGTGAACAACATATGTATACTGCAGTGTCGAAATAACCTTAGTGTAAAAGAAACATTTGTAGAGTAAAGACATCATGTCATTTCTAAGAGATACTAAGTGTAACGCAGTTGAATAGGCGATCGTAAAATTTTATGCATGCAAAAAGAAATTAACACTTTTACTGAAGAAGAGTTAAATGCATTTCCAAAGGCATTTTTGGTTAATGTAGCTGCGAATGCTGTAAAGAAGATTTGGGATAAGGTGCCTCGTGAGTGGACTCAAGATCCTGTTTTGTCAGAGCTTCAAACTTGTAGTTTAAATCATGAACACGTGAGTTTAGGTAGAAGACCTTCTGTGAGACAGTGCCGTACATGTCAACTAATTAAACTGTATCACGGACCTAAAACTAACGAGTTGTCTTCGCTTATAAACACTTATCATGGCTGTGGAGAGAGTAAACAAGGAAAAGGTGAAGAAACGTGCTGGGAGAAAGATGAGGAAGCATGTTGGGCGTGGACTCATCAATAGAGTGATTGATCTTCTTTTCTTCGTGCTTCATCTCCCCTGCGGCCCTAGAACACGTTCGCCTGACACGTAGTTACATGATGCCTGCATAGAGTATGTCGTGTAGCTGTTAAAATCTGCTTCGTAAAGTTATGCCGTGTGTGTGTTATTACCTAGTGCTTTAGCTGCTCAGAAGAATATAGCAGCACTTGTCGTTGTTGGTGTAATAAAACGAAAACTGAGTGACAAAGACCGTAAAATAAACAAAAGATAAAAATGTATATATATTCTAAAATAAATATGAATTGTCAAAACATAATACAGGTGTTGTTTAATCCTACAGCATGTCCTAGTGACTTAGAAGGAAGGAAACGTAGAGGATTAAAAGAAAACACACATAAGATTTAAAGTACATCCTCTTTATTAATCCATGAATTAAAGCTGTTATTAAAACCAAGCCATTTAACATACAGTTTATTGCCACGACGTCGAATAACACGTTCAACTAAATAGTGATCAGGATATTTTGTTTTCTGCTGTTCTTCGATGTAGAATCCTCCTTCAATAGGCTGTCCTCTGAGATCACGAAGTAAATACGTAACTGGATTAGTAAGCTTAACACTTCTGATTTGAAAAATTTCAGTGCTCCAGTTAGGTGTGTATCCTTTTGCAAAGATAGACTTGTGTTTGCTGATGCGAACAAAATCACCTTCTTTAAAGCGATAGACGTGGTTTTGTTCCGATAGTGCGATGAGGTGTGTCGTTGTAGGTAGATAAAATTCGAGGTAGCAGATCAATCCAACGATATGAACCTTGCGCTGTAAATTCTCGCCACACCATTGTTTTGAGTGTACGATTAAAGCGCTCTACAACACTAGCCTTGAGATTGCTGAACGTAGAGTAGTGTTGAATGCCAAGTAACTTGAGGTAAGAAGAAAAATCCTTGTTGTAAAACTCTTTACCTTGATCAGTTTGAAGAAGCCTTGGGCAGCGTTTCGATTCTTCAACAATATGTTTAAATGCTTCTTTAACTTGAGCTGCTGTTTTAGAACGCACGGGTTGTGCAAAAGCAAACTTCGAGTACACATCGATAACAGTAAGTAGATACTTATACCCCTTATTAGTAGAGGCATATGGAATCATTTCTACTAAGTCTGCTTGCCAGAGATCATCTTTTCCTCGTGTAATAACGCGTCTGCGACAGTAGGTGCGACGTGCTGGTTTATGTAACTCATGTGCGATGTTTACCTTTACAGGTGAGATCTTCTCTTGACGAGCCATTACAAAATAATACCGGCATAACGTAGTTCTCTTTCTATTTCTAGAATTTCTGATCCGTGACCAGTGTGACCAGCCTCTTGCGATGCTCTTAAAAGTTGTAATCGTTCAACGAGTAAGGTTGGGTCATTCCAGTATCTTACATCCACATACGGCAACAAAGGCTTGTAGATAACATCAAGACTACGTGCAGTCGGAAACAGCTTAGAAATAAACTCACGATACTTGTAACTCTTATTCGCATTTACAGCTTCTGTTCTCTTGTAATTACGTCGTGTTGCATCAGTAGCAAAAAGTATTGCTTTATATTTTTTAAGATCATCATGTAAAATTATATCCTTGTCAGGTATTCGTGAGAAATGAAGTTCTAAGAGTCTTTTCGTAGGTTTATAGGTAACACCTTTTACAATGAGTTTGTTTTTATTAATCTTAACATTTGAATTTCCTATCCGGAAACAGTCATCTTCGTAGCGAATACCGTAGGTAGTGTCAGTTTGTCCTGTAAAAAGTTTTTCTATATAAGGTGCAAAGAGAGATCCATAGGTATCTTGAATAAAAGTCCTAAATTGATTGCGATACTCTGGTGTAATCATAACCTCAGACAAAGATGGTAGATTTTGCGTCGATGTAGTAGGTGTTTCAGCAATAACATCTGTAGTTAAAAACTCAACACGCTTAGATGGTGATGTATCATTAAGTTCTTTTTCTTCTTCCTTATCTTCCTCTTCTTGATCTACATCCTGCTTCTTCTCTTCCTTATCTTGTTCATGCTTTTCTTCTTTGTGCTTCTCTTTATGATATGATGTTTGCATAGAAGCAAAACTTGAAGTAGACTGTGGTAATGAAGTAGAATTAAAAATTTCTTTGAGTGGTGTACTTAGTTGTGTTTTTAAAAATAAATCCGTGTCTGCTTGAATACGTTTATGTTCCTTAAATTTCCGTCGAATATTGTTTCGAGCTTGGATGATATGTTTTGTGATCTCCTTGCTAGATGTTAACATGATGATGGTTTTTAATCAAGTAGTTATTGTAATTCTGTGTTAATGCATATAAAATGATCGAAACCCATGCGATATCGTCAATGCTGTACATCACTTTCTTTATCAATAACTAAAATGCTGTAACGGTGTAATGACCAACATTTAGCACACATACGTTTAAAGTCATCGAATGTCATATCAGTGTTAACATGATCGTTATACACATGTCGCATGTTGCGCTCATCTTGCCGAAAAAGCACAATAACATTTGCGTTGTCGCGTATCAACTGCTTAGGCACACGAGAATAGGTTTGGCACAAATAGATGCAATCAACATATTTATGCCGACCCATACTAAAGAATGCACGAATAACGTTTTGCTGTTCTGTTGCGACATCATCAAAGATCATAAGAGAATTAGGAAGCACATCGTCTGGTGATGGTACTTGCTCATGCGAATTAAATTTAAAATATCTTATTCCATCTTTAACTAGATCGTGCATTACAGTTTGTAGAATAGTATATAGCGGCTGATAGAGTGACTTTGCGAAAACGTAAATATTCTCGAAGCGTACACCATTTACAGAAGTAATAAGTGTGAGTAAAAGATTGGTTTTCCCGCATCCCGACGGGCCTGATATAATACATCGAGCAGTAAAAGGAAACAACGTTCCATGACGTTTTCCTGTAGTTGTACTAGAACTAGGTAAGAGATGTGGTACAATGTCGGTAACAGGTAGCGTGTCTTGCTGCTTTATAATCTTCATGATAACTGTATCATAAAGTACGTAATAGTAATATATATATTAAACGAAACAAGAGGTAACGGTTAGTTTATGATTTGCTCTTGACTAGTAAAGTCGTGTCCAGCACGGTAAAACAACGATATCCAAACGACATGAAGAAGAAGAAGAATGTAAAAACTGTTGGATGGAAAGATGTTATAAAGGCTGCGCAAAAAGCTATTCGAGGGGAATACAATCCTCGTGTAGCTATTACTAAAGCGTTACGTGCAGCGAGAGCGAGAATTTCTCCAAAGTGCAGAGCAATATTTAGTAAACGTGCACGAATTATTCCTGTACCAAAACGAGGAGGATTTCTTCCTGCGCTGTTTGCTGGCTTATCAGCTTTAGGGTCATTGCTAGGTGGTGCTAGTGCTGTAGCGAGAACTGTCAAAGCTGTAGAAGAAGCGAAACAACAGTTGAAGGAGAGTGAACGTCATAACAAGACGATGGAGGCAATTGCGTTACGAGGCAAAGGTATGAACATGAAGCTAGCGCCATACAAGAAAGGGCTTGGTATCTACATTTCTCCAAAAAACGTCTACTGAATGCACTGCCATATCGAGCTCTAACGTATGATGAAGTTTTTACGTTTGCTAAACAACTAGGAATTCATTATTTTCGAGGAGTGTATATGCGCGATCAACTACTAGCGCGCCCACGTGAACGTGAAAGTGCCGTAATTAACTTGGACGACATTCGTGGACCTGGAACTCATTACGTTGCTTATGTAAAACGTAAATCTAAAGTATGGTATTTTGATAGCTATGGAGACTTACCTCCCCCTTTTGAGCTCATACGTTATTTCGGAAGCAGTGCAGACATTGTTTACAATAAAAACCGTGTGCAAAACTTTAATACACGTATGTGCGGACGATTATGTCTTATGTTCTTATATCAAACCCAGACAGTAGAGAAAGTGCATTAGTGTCTACGTGATGACGAACAGTGAAAGAACGTTTGCTGTACGTGGAGAAGGACCTGAAACAACCGTCTATTTTAATCCACCAATCGAACTTAGCTATCAGCCGCATAGTCTTGGACTAGTATCGTTTGAAAGCTACAATAAAATCTCTAATGTGCGTGATGGTTTAAACAAGTTCTATTACGATGAGTATGTGCTAACACTACCCTCAGGTAGTTATACAGTAGACGATATTCACGACTATATTGAAAGTACGTTAATTGATCAGTTTGGGGAAGATAGTTTTAGTAATCATAATTACAAGTTCTCAATCACTATAAGCAACACTACACATAAATGTTATCGAAAGCGACTTTCAATCTATTAGGTCGTGTTACGTACATTTAGTACGTGACGAAGAGATGTTAAGTACAGAACAAAAATGGCCAACCAGACACCAGTGGGATCCGAACCCACAACCTCCCGATTTCGCGTCGGTTGCTCTACCAATTGAGCTATGGTGGCCTAGGCCATCTTTTTTCTGTTGGAAAGGATCTAAGCTACAGGTCTGATACTACTACCATCACACTGTAGAGTGCGTTCAAGTTGCCCGTTGAGGGCCAAGTCAATGAATTTTGAATTTTCACGACCACATTGTAATCGAAAGCGACTTTCAACCTATTAGGTCGTGTTACGTATATTTAATACGTGATGAAGAGATGTTAAGTACAGAACAAAAATGGCCAACCAGACACCAGTGGGATCCGAACCCACAACCTCCCGATTTCGCGTCGGTTGCTCTACCAATTGAGCTATGGTGGCCTAGGCCATCTTTGTTCTGTTGGAAAGGATCTAAGCTACAGGTCTGGTACTACTACCATCACACTGTAGAGTGCGTTCAAGTTGCCCGTTGAGGGCCAAGTCAATGAATATTGAATTTTCACGACCACATTGTAATCGAAAGCGACTTTCAACCTATTAGGTCGTGTTACGTACATTTAGTACGTGATGAAGAGATGTTATGTACAGAACAAAAATGGCCAACCCGACACCAGTGGGATCCGAACCCACAACCTCCCGATTTCGCATCGGTTGCTCTACCAATTGAGCTATGGTGGCCTAGGCCATCTTTGTTCTGTTGGAAAGGGTCTAAGCTACAGGTCTGGTACTACTACCATCACACTGTTATTGAATCATCATTTAAGATTGACTTCAAATCACAACATGATTCGATTGGACCACTGCTTGGATTTTCATCGAGGGAGCTCCTACCGAACGTACGTTACGAGTCCGATCAACCTATAAAACTCTTGAATGATTATAATGTGAACATTACTTGTAATATTACAGACTTGAATAGTAATCTACAACCTTCGCACGTCCTGCACGACTTTATTGTTACAGAGGAACGTGGATAAACTATTTGTGAGAAACCAGCAGTAGTTCTTTATCATCCTTTGTCTGTAAAATACATTAGCAACATTACTCTTAGACTTGTAAATAAACATAATCAGCTTATTCATTTAGATCAGCACGCGTACGTAGCTTACAAACTACATCTTAAACCAGTATGAAAACCATCTATAAAACACGGTGTACATTCCGAAAACATACTACATGTGTGCAGAGACTCATCGAGTTAACAGATACCCATAAGCAGATACTCCAAGATTTAGGATATACACTACTACAACAGAATGGAAGAAATGCTAGACATTACGAATACAGTAGAAAGTCGTGAAGGTGTAGTACGAAGTGAGCTTCATTCCTATCAACCTTTTACGTTTGGATTAAATAACAACGATGAAATTCCTTTTTATTATTAATCAGCAAGATGTTTACACCTTACCACACGAAAGCTACCTCTATATTGAAGGACGACTAGAAAAGTCTGATGGAAGTGGACCAAGCACTTCACAACTAAACAACCATGCTCTAGCTTTACTCTTTTCTGAAGCGCGATATGAAGTAAATAATGTTGAAATAGATCGAACGAAGAATCTTGGTATTACAAGTGCAATGAAACTCTACCCTTCTTTCTGTGATGAAGAAAGTAATCTTTTGCGGATGGCTGGATGGTGTCCAAAAGCTACTAACAACTGGATGATTAATGAGGATGGAACTTTTACTGGTATGTTATCACTGAAACATATTTTTGGATTCGCAGAAGACTTTACACGTATTATAATCAACGCAAAACAAGAGCTTATTCTAATCCGTGATCGAAGTGATTACAATTCTCTTAAAGCAGTAGAAACACCAGTAGAATCGAAAATAACACTGCATCGTATACTGTGGCGGATTCCACATGTAACCTTATCTGATCGTGAAAAACTTCGATTGCTCAAGACTGTAGAAAATGATACACCATTACCTATACGTTTTAGAAGTTGGGAGCTGCATGAATATCCTGTGTTACCACATACAAACAAGCATAGCTGGGCTGTTAAAACATCACGTTTTACTGAGAAGCCCTTGTACATTATTTTTGGATTTCAAACTAATCGTAAATTCAATCACGAAAAAGATAGCTCACTGTTTGATCACTGTAAATTAAGACACGTTAGACTATATCTCAACGGAATTACGTATCCCTACGAAAACATAGACATTAACTTTGAGAAAAATACGTTTGGGATGCTCTATGACATGTTTTGTAAATTTCAATCATCGTATTATCAGAAAGAAGATCGTCCGCTATTTACACCTCAAGAATTTAAAAATAAAGCTCCGATTGTAGTTATAGACTGCTCTTATCATGAAGAATCTATAAAAGAATCTCCAGTTGATATTCGTTTAGAATTTGAAACATCTGAAAACATTCCTGCTAACACAGCAGCCTATTGTCTTATTATTCATATGAGTGATGTTACTTACCATCCGCTAACGAATATTGTTACGAGACTATAAATAAGAATAGATCTTTATCATTTTCATTAGTGTGTGCTTCGACATCGTACGCTATGGAACAAAACTGTAAATGTGCATGCTGTTTGCATGCTCATACGCAACATCTTATTTACCTTACACGAGTGATTGAGGCTATTAAGATGTTCTATAAACATAGATCGTCGATGCCGAAACATCTTATTCAATACTTACCACCAGGATTTTTATATACGTACGCTGCCCCTTACGTACATAATTTTTGGGACATCCTTCCTCTACACAGTAAGATGTCTATCGAAGTAGCTTTATGCAGAACTTGTGAACGACATTACAAGCATCGAGGAGAAAATGGTGATGATGATTGGGATGGACCAAATCCGAGGATTGAACACTGTACACAGTGTATGAATGAACTTTCTCTAGTACCTCATGATTATGATAATTCCGAAAAGGAATAACAAAAAGGTAAGAAGTATATGATCTTCTCTGTAAAGCATAACATACTTAGTATAATATACACTGACTGACAGAGCAAATGCAACACCAAGAAGGAGTGGTTCGAAAGGGATGAAAGTTGGGAAAAAAACAGAGACGGCACGGACGAATAATTGATGTTTATTTCAAACCGATATGCAGGTAACACAATGCGCACGGCATCGACTCAGTAGGATGTAGAACCACCGCGAGCGGCGATGCACGCAGAAACACGTCGAGGTACAGAGTCAATAAGAGTGCGGATGGTGTCCTGAGGGATGGTTCTCCATTCTCTGTCAACCATTTGCCACAGTTGGTCGTCCGTACGAGGCTGGGGCAGAGTTTGCAAACGGCGTCCAATGAGATCCCACACGTGTTCGATTGGTGAGACATCCGGAGAGTACGCTGGCCACGGAAGCATCTGTACACCTCGTAGAGCCTGTTGGGAGATGCGAGCAGTGTGTGGGCGGGCATTATCCTGCTGAAACAGAGCATTGGGCAGCCCCTGAAGGTACGGGAGTGCCACCGGCCGCAGCACATGCTGCACGTAGCGGTGGGCATTTAACGTGCCTTGAATACGCACTAGAGGTGACGTGGAATCATACGCAATAGCGCCCCAAACCATGATGCCGCGTTGTCTAGCGGTAGGGCGCTCCATAGTTACTGCCGGATTTGACCTTTCTCCACGCCGACGCCACACTCGTCTGCGGTGACTATCACTGACAGAACAGAAGCGTGACTCATCGGAGAACACGACGTTCCGCCATTCCCTCATCCAAGTCGCTCTAGCCCGGCACCATGCCAGGCGTGCACGTCTATGTTGTGGAGTCAATGGTAGTCTTCTGAGCGGACGCCGGGAGTGCAGGCCTCCTGCAACCAATCGACGGGAAATTGTTCTGGTCCATATTGGAACAGCCAGGGTGTCTTGCACATGCTGAAGAATGGCGGTTGACGTGGCGTGTGGGGCTGCCACCGCTTGGCGGCGGATGCGCCGATCCTCGCGTGCTGACGTCACTCGGGCTGCGCCTGGACCCCTCGCACGTGCCACATGTCCCTGCGCCAACCATCTTCGCCACAGGCGCTGCACCGTGGACACATCCCTATGGGTATCGGCTGCGATTAGACGAAGCGACCAACCTGCCCTTCTCAGCCCGATCACCGTACCCCTCGTAAAGTCGTCTGTCTGCTGGAAATGCCTCCGTTGACGGCGACCTGGCATTCATAGCTATACACGTGTCCTGTGGCACACGACAACACGTTCTACAATGACTGCCAGCTGAAAAATCACGTTACGAAATGGGCCATTCGCCAACGCCGTGTCCCATTTATCGTTCGCTACGTGCGCAGCACAGCGGCGCATTTCACATCATGAGCATACCTCAGTGTCGTCAGTCTACCCTGCAATTGGCATAAAGTTCTGACCACTCCTTCTTGGTGTTGCATTTGCTCTGTCAGTCAGTGTATTTCTAAATGTTTTGTTTAATTTGAATGTTGCAGGATGCATTTCAGAAGCATACGTTGTTAAGAAGCACACCAAGCTTGTCAGCAGCAAATACGAACACTGTTGTAGTACATTTGTAAATAAATATTTGATCGCATTCAAAAATGTTGTACTTATTCCAGTCCTTTACACCGACTTACTCTTAAGAAAACGGATAAGTTTAAACATGCATGATGACGTCATCACTGCAGCACGTGCTTACTCTAGCTTTCCCGATGCGTGATTAAACTTGTTCGAATTTACCGCCACCACATTTCAACTAAAGAGTGCAGCACCGAGGTAAGCGATGTAAGATGGCAGTAGCTAAAGATGGCAGCACTGTTCTCTCTGGATTAAAGATGGCTGCTTGTCATAAAGATTATTTCAAATTATCCGCCACCACATTTCAACTAATGAGTGCAGCACTGAGGTTTGCGATGCAAGATGGCGGGTGACAGCTTGTCAAATAGATTTATTTTCAAAGGTAAGTAGCTAAAGAGGGCAGCACTAAGGTTAGCAATGCAAGATGGTGGATGACAGCTGTGACGTAAAAATTACCCGCAAGATAGCAGCACGATGCTCTTTTCATTAAAGATGGCAGCTTGTCAAATAGAATTTTTCAAATTAACCGCCTCAAAGGTAAGTAGCTAAAGAGGGTAGCACTGTTCTCTCTGGATTAAAGATGGCTGCTTGTCAAAAAAGAATTTTTCAAATTATCCCCAACCACAAAGAGGACAGCACGGTGCTCTCTTGATTAAAGATGGTGGATGACAGCTGAAGAGCACGTAGAATTTGTTTCCAAACAAGAACACGTGGAATTTGCCGCCACCACATAGAGTGCAGCACTGTTCTCTCAGGATTAAAGATGGCGGATGACAGCTGTCAGAAAAGCACATGAGTTTGTAGAGCGCGTAGAATTTGCCACCACCACATTTCAACTAAAGAGTGCAGCACTGTTCTCTCTGGATTAAAGATGGCAGATGATAGCTGTCAAAAAAGCGCATAGGTTTGTTTCCAAACAAGAGAATGTAGAATTTACCGCCACCACATTTCAACTAGAGAGTGCAGCACGGTGCTCTCTGGATTAAGGATGGCGGATGGTAGCTGCAGCACGGTGCTCTCTGGATTAAATATGGCGGATGATAGCTGTCAAAAAAAGCGCATAGGTTTGTTTCCAAACAAGAGAATGTAGAATTTGCCGCCACCACATTTCAACTAGAGAGTGCAGCACGGTGCTCTGTTGATTAAAGATGGCGGATGACAGCTGTCAAAAAAGCACATGTCTTTGTTTCCAAACAAGAGCACGTGGAATTTGCCGCCACCACATTTCAAAGGTATCTAGCTAAAGAGGCAGCACTGTGCTCTGTTGATTAAAGATGGCGGATGACGGCTGTCAAAAAAGCGCGTGAGTTTGTTTCCAAACAAGAGCATGTAGAATTTTTCAAATTGCCGCCACCACATAGAGGGCAGCATGGTGCTCTCTTGATTAAAGATGGCTGCTGTCATGTGGAATTGCCTACCACCACATTTCAAAGGTATCTAGCTAAAGAGGGCAGCACGGTGCTCTCTAGATTAAAGATGGCTGCTGTCAAAAAGCATTTTTCAAATTATCCGTCACCACATTTCAAAGGTAAGTAGCTAAAGAGGGCACCACTGTGCTCTCTGGATTAAAGATGGCGGATGACAGCTGCCAAAAAGCACGTGGATTTGTTTAACTCACGCTAGTGAGGTTAAGTTGGTAGCACTAAGGTTTAGGCCCGCCAAGATGGCAGCACTGCCGATGACAGGTGACTAATTTGCTGCTACTGGGATAAAGAGGGCAGCACGGTGCTCTGTAGTTTAAAGATGGCGGATGACAGCTGTCAAAAAAGCACGTGGATTTGTTTATCTCACGCTAGTTAGGTTAAGTTGGTACTACTGAGGTTTAGGCCTTCAAGATGGCAGTACTGAGGTTAGCGATGCGTTGTTGTCTGTTAAAAAGCACGTGGCTGTCAAAAAACACGTGGATTTTTTTACCTCGCGCTAGTTAGGTTAAGTTGGTACTACTGAGGTTTAGGCCCGTCAAGATGGCAGCAGTGAGGTTAGCGATGCGTTGTTGTCGATGATAGCTCTCAAAAAGCACGTGGCTTTGTTTACAAATTCAAATTTCCCGCGGGTGGTGGAGGAGACCTCTGGGAGGCCTCTGGCTGTGGTGGTGGTGGAGGGCCCTCCCGAGAGCCGGAGGAGGTGGTGGCGCCCGAACTGTCCTATTATACTACTTGTACCAATAAATCGAGAAATGGTCTTGAAGAAATTGTCAAGCCTTAACCAGGATCCCGGAGATTCGCTAATAGGAGCAGAAAAGAGATGTAGTGACACACTTGTGGAACATCTGCACCAGGCACGAATTGGAGGAACAAGACCTAGTGAAAGACGTCCAGCAAGAGAAAAGAGAAAGAATATTGCTGCTAGTAAGGGAATAGTCGTAAATGACCTCCTTGATTCTGATGAAGAAGAACTAGTTGAGACAGCAGCATTGGAGGAATATTATGATGATGATCTTCATAATGCCGAAGATAATGAAAGTCACTCTGATGTGAATGAGAATACAATTGCAGTTTAAAAAATCAAAGTGATGTCAAAGGTGAACGAGACATTTTTTGTGTTGATGATTTTGTTGTGGTTTCATTTCCTACTGAAAAGAGACAGAAACTTCGTAGGACAAATTGTAAAAGAAGTTGATAATGGCCACGAGATATCATATCTGAAAAAGGAGGTGTCAAGCAAATATATTTCTCATTTCCAGATGTGCCCGTTATTCAAGAAACATCTGGTTGACAAATAATAGTGAAATTGTCCTCAAAATGTTTGCAAAGGGGACGCTATATCTTTCCAAACATAGATATCTCCAGTATTGAATGATATCGCAGAAATGTACAGAACATTAATTTAAATTAAACAGGGATTTTATTTTGTGATTTATATTCCATACTTGGAGACTAGGCATCCAAGTGTCAAATATTAGTTAAATGTAGTCATTTTGTAATTTTAAAAGTGTTAAATCTTTAACGAAACATTTTTAAAACTAAACCGATGATCGAAGTCACCCCACATCATTTATAAAGTCGTTTTTAGGCTGAAATAAATCTATGATCGACTTCACCCCACCTGAGGGGGTGAAGTCGATCACACTTAAGACCGTAATAACTTCGTAATATATTGAGATTGTCATGTTGTTTCGCAACCTTTAGAAAGATAAAGATTCATTACATGTATGTACGCTTTTTGAGAATTGCTTTCCTCTATTTTCATCCCGTAATATGCAAAAAACTATTTATTTTGATCGACTTCACCCCATTGTACGGTACTTATATCAGCTTGCCTTACGTTGTTGGTACCAACGTGAAACACTACCACCTTCTCCTTCCCCTCCTCCCTCTCTTCTACTTCCCTCAACATCTGCCTCAACCTAATTCCTGGATAACATTCTACCCTGGTTCCCTTTCCTCCACACACTTTCCCCACGTGTCTAACAATGCAATCCCCCATGACCAGAGCCTCAACCCTACCCACCTCATTTGATCCCATCGCCTCCTGCTCAGCCCTATCTTTCCTGACAGCTGCAGAAGCTATTATCTGCACACTTTATGTTGGTGCATTTGTGTGCGGGGGTGAGGAGTAAGGAGGGAGCTGTCCCGGTACTGATAGTGCTGCCTGGTGTTGCCAACTGAATGTTAATGAAATCTGAATTGAATCGAGAATGTGATCGATCGATATGAAATTTCTAAACCGTTATCATCTTAAGCCAACAACTAAGTCACATACACATTATATAACATTATAAAACATTTCTCGATGCGAATCTTGTTCGCAGCATGAATTCTATACTTTGGCTTTGTTGTGTAAACAACAACAGTACTAGTACGTAAAGTGTACGCCAGATGTCGCACAACGATGCTTTAGCGATTCATAGTTTGTGTTTCAAAGGTTGCCAGTACGAATCTCGAAGATCGCCGAGGTCGACCGATTCAGCACTAGGTAAGAAAAATATCATTCGGTGTTCGGCTGTTGTGCAGTGCACACGTCTCTCTCCGGTCACTGGTGCAGCGGTTTTTTCCCGTCTGTAGATAAGTAGAGTGTTTTATGTTTGTGTTCGTATCCTAGTACTTCTTCTCTTGTGTTTGTTTCGGGGCTAGTATTGTGTCCTCACCTTTCGAAGTACTATGTCTATAGATAGTGGCGGTGGACCTTTCGGAAGACCTCCTGATATTGGCAATGTTGCCATGCGTGAGCACTTACCCATGGACGTTAGTAATACTGATACCCAACGAGACAGTTCTCAAGATACAATACGTGACATGGATCAGCGCCAGCACGTTCCTGTATCTACATATTCTAACACTCATCTTGGCTCCTACATAGTATATGTAGACTCGACCGAATCTCAAAATAAAATAGGACATATTCACCCTATGACTCTGGGTCGGATTTTCTTTGAGAGGCAAATTGGTGAAGTCAAGGCCACCCATAGGAAGGGAAGAAATAAGATCCAAGTTACTTTCATGTCTAGTAAGGCTGCAAACGCCTTTCTTTCTCATCCCATTCTTAAGGAAAAGAAATTGACAGCTTTTATTCCGTCTTCGAATATTCATCGAGTAGGGGTAGTACGGGGAGTAGATACTACTATTTCCGAATCCGACATTCTCACCTATTTAGAATCGCCATATCCTGTAGTGAAAGTACAACGTCTAAATAGACGATCATCCAAAGAGGGTAAAACTGAACATATCCCTACAGGTACTGTAAAGGTTGTATTTGAAAGTCAAGAACTTCCGAAAAGTGTGTCCATTTTTAAGGTCATTTTAGAGGTTCAGGCCTTTATATTCTCTCCTTTATTATGCAAACGATGTCAGCGGTATGGACATACCGCTACTAATTGTCGTTCCAGGGAGCCGAGATGTGGAAAATGTTCCCTTAATCACTCTACCGAAGATTGCACTCACCACCTAGTTAAATGCGCTAATTGTGAAGAAAATCATCCTGCGGGGGCTGAATGTTGTGAAATCCACAAACAACAGAAAGAAATCAAACGCATTATGAGTGTTGAAAACAAATCATATTTAGAAGTGAAAAACTATTTTGCCCCATTACAGTCCATATCCAACCCCCTTCTGATGCCACAACATTTCCCTCCTTTACCCAATAGACCTTCCCAATCGGAAGAAACTCTCCCTCGAAAGCGTAAATTTACTATGGTGGTTAGTAACCCTCCCCGCCCATCCGTTAAACCAGGTTATGACAGGGCATCATATCTGAATTTGATAAGTAATCCGAAGACGGTTCCAGAACATTCTGGCACTCCAGTAGTGCGTTTGATACCTGCTACTCCTAACGAGCCTGCATCTACATCACGGAAGTCAAGTCCCCAAGGGCAACCTTCGAATTCCCACGCACAACTGTCTGCACCTCCCTCTGTCACGGCTTCACACTGTAATTCAAATGTTACTTCTACCGACAAATGTCGCACCGTCTCTAAGAAATTTGAAGAGTTAATAGAAAACATGGGACAAAATATCCAAGTGAAGCATCTGTTAAAGTCATTACAGGATGAGATTCTTCTTTTATTGGGACACTCCACTCCTTCCAAGTAAAACATACGGCTATTGCAATAGAATTGTAGGAGCATCTACACTCATCCGACTCCGCCTAAATCATGTCTGTACGCCTGCACATTTCTATCGCCTTACTCTTCTTGAAAGTACCTTATGTCCATGCGGCCGAGCAGTCAGTACTGTAACTCACATCTTTTTTCACTGTCAGACATATGACCATCACCGTCGCGAATTCATAGGTAAGCTTTTTCATGCGGGCTACCAACTGCCGTTAAACGTTTCGTGTTTAGTGTTCTAACCGACTTTTCACGTTGTAGACTTAATCATCAATTTTTTAGTTACAGGTAACATCCATTTGTAACCTTTTCCTTTCCTCTAGGTACGGACTTGCACATACTAACCCTTATTTGTGGTCCGGTCTTGTTTGTTTGTAGTAAGACGTCGTGACAGACCACACAGACATGAAGAATTAGAACCCTGTGTCCCAGTGTTTTTGTGTTATGCCCTGATAGGTTATCCTATATATCATTGGTATTTTCCTAAGTTTCATCATTACCTGCTGCAATTAGCTTCATTACATAGCTAACCCTCTTCTTTCGTAGTGTACTACTTTCTTCAAATGTTGGCACCTCTCCCAGACATTAATTAACCCGCAAACCAGTGACTGGACGTAGCGTCTTACGACGATGTCCAACAACTAACCAAGAAGGGGAAGAAGAAGAAGAAGCACAAGGGTGTAAATGCACCAAGATAAAGTATGCGGATAATACTCCCTCCTCCCTTTTCTCTCTCCCATTACCCTGTTCCACCTGTTTTTTCCTATCCTCTACTCTACATTTCTCTTTCCTACCTTTTCCCTTCCTCCTACTTCCACACATCTCAGCAACAGTTCCCTGTCCCTTAGAGGTGTGACAAACGGTTATTTTTGTGTAACTGCTACATCTGTCACTGCTACAATAAAGTAATTGTGAAAAGTAGCAGTGAAAAATAACGTCCACCGTTACTCACCTTTTACCGGTCACACATAGGTGTTCTGTGCGGTCACAGCCTGGTCACGGCTTCAAGCTTGTCCCCGTTTAACGTCCAACGTTACTCACCTTTTACTGGTCACAGCCTGGTCACGGCTTCAAGTTTGTCCCCTTACAGCTGTGTTGCAAATTGCCATTCATTCACTCACACATGCGCGCACGCATCACTACACACGCTGTTGAACAGCAAAACACGCATTCCAATTTGCTATAAAGTTATCAAGAGGCAGACACGGGATGAAATGAGAAGACAACATAGCATCTTTTTCTGAAATCTAGAGGAGTGAGTTTGACAATGCCCCAGTTAAGGATGGAAGACAAGAAAACATGATGATCTGTCTGCCAAACCTTGCACAAACCGGTACAAGAGGATCGTTTAAGTAAAACGAAGAACCGATAATGTGTTATTTTGTTATAATGGATTGTGTGAAATGAATTAATAAAAACTTAAGTGGGTGAAGAGACGTTATCACGTTCGTTTCATTCATGACAATCTGAAAAATTTATTGTACTTGTTATGAATATTCAAACAATTGTGCTCATTTTGTTCCACGGTGTAGGGGGCAACGCGCCCGCCTGTCACCTGGCGGTCCCGGGCTCGATTCCCGGCGGGGTCAGGTTTATTCAATTATAATGATGTCAAAGTAAAATAGTATTACAAAATGCATTTTATCTACGTTCATTCTATAATATCAGTTCAGTATGGAAAGTTAGCATAATAATTTATTTATGGTACAAGAAAAATTATACGGGTGAAACTTATATTATAATGTAGGTGGCCTTGCACGAACAGTTGAATGTGTGATAACAGTTTACACTTTAGTTACCACTACTAGATGACAGCAGGAACTTAAAGCAATCTCCTACGAAACCGCTCTCACTTGGAAGACATGCGTACTATCTGAAGGTCACATTCTGTGTCTGTAAGGTGCTACTAGTGTGCAAGCTGCTACTAGTGACTGGTCCCCACTTCCCAGTTACTGTTTTCACTAGTATGTTTTTCTGTTGTCGTTACTCGATAACCTGTTATTTCTCGTCCTCGTTATATTTGTAACAGTGACAGACATGTAACTGGGACAAAGTAACTGCTACGTTATTTTTCAGCCATCTCTACTGTCCCTCATCTTCCCTCTGTTGTTCTACCTGGAGTGACTCGTACCGATTTCGCACAGACACCTGTCCTGAATTCTGATCCTGAATAGAGCCCTTAGCCTGCAATCTCCTTCCCCTTAGAACATTAGACAACCTGTCTTCTACAACTCACCCCTTTCCTTCCCATCCTTCTATTACACCTACTGTAACCTGTACATTCTGTCTTCTGTGAGAATCCTAATTATCTCCCTCAAACTCTCCAACTCCTCCCTCATACCCCTCAATGCCTCGCCACACCTTACAAGGGATGCACTTTGCTTGAAATAGACACAAGAAACTATTGTTATCACACAAAATAAGCCCCTGCTCTTACAGTTAAAATATCAATGATTTCAACATAAACTGGCTCGTCTCATATAATGTCGCTTAAATTAGTTACCGGTACAGTAGGCGCTATTCATTCGATATTTTAGCGTACAGAGGCGACTCTAATATCTTAACGCTAATTTCAGTTAGGTAATAACTTAATTATTACACCGTACATATCTTATCCCACTCCACCCGTCATCACGGCCAAGGGACCATGACAGCGTTAAATATCGGGATAACACGACTAAACAATAGTAGCGAAAACTTTTTAGTGGTTTCTCGAAGTCTTCTACCATTTCAGGATATAGAGAGGACTTCTTCTAATAATCAAGCTGAAATTTTGTTTTCTTCTGACGGGAGGTAAGTTAAAATACGTTGCAGATATAATAATGTGTTACTTTCGGCTCTGATAACGATTACCGGTACAACTTGTGGTGATTGTACAATGTCTTTCCCAACCAGTAATAGTGCTTGCCACTAATTTAGATTTATAATGGTAGATAAACATGTAATTTGCTCTGGAAGTGTTGCTGCCACAGCTTGCTACTTCTTCAGCATGTTTCTTTACGATAATGTTAAATTGAAGTTCTGTAGGAAGGTGAAAGTTCCGTCTCGAACTGGCCGTCATTCTGTTTAGAACTTGCTGGTGACTGGTACAGCTCCTGTCGGCCAGCAGAGTCACGGTCTTAATCGTATGATTTCAGCTTTCGTTTCTGTTATTAACACATTGCTATGCGAGTGCAAGGCTACGGTATCTGCTAAATCGCGTTATTGAGAAATAGGGATTTGAAGTTTTCTAAATGTTCCAAACAATAGCCACGCAAAACCACGACAGTTGAAGATATCGTGGTGAGTTCTCCTTCAGTTTCCAGTTAAAACCCATGAATCTGAACATGACACCATTGCTGAACTCCAGTGTGATACAGCTATTTTAAGGGTCTAATGTTACATACTTTTACGTTGAGATCACACAAAAATACATCTTTTGGACTGGAAATGCACTTATCGTGGTATGGCGAAATATCAGTGTATGACTTGATGAGGAATGCTGTCTGTTGTTGCCTCAGTTTTGTCCGGTAGAGATACAAATTGTTAGTAGTTAATTTCTGGTACGGTATTAAGATTTCCTGTCCATGTGTGACCTAATTACTCATTATTTTTGACAGATTATTGTTTTAGTTAGGAGAGAGGGCATTATTACCAGGATAGCTGCAGCTCCAATTCTTGTACATACTATGTGGGAATTTTCAGCTGGAGAACAGATGGTATTTAGAAAACGTCTGCCCTAAAATCCAGACCGAGAATAATGAAACCTCAGAGTCTGAAAGTGAAATGCCATGGCGTGTGCTGAATATAATGGCAGTTTCAGAGACATTACTTTTTTTTTTTGCTAGTTGCTTTACGTCGCACCGACACAGATAGGTCTTATGGCAACGATGGGGCAGGGAACCGTGGCCTTAATTAGGGTACAGCCCCAGCATTCGCCTGGTGTGAAATTGGGAAACCACGGAAAACCATTTTCAGGGCTGCCGACAGTGGGGTTTGAACCTGCTATCTTCCAAATACTGGATACTGGCCGCACATAAGCGACTGCAGCTATCGAGCTCGGTAGGTGACATTACTATAAATTGGTCTTGTCACTAGCCAGTGCTCTTACAGTGGATAGTAGAAGTGTGTGGGCCATTTTGCGACTCTAACCTGGGGCCTAATGGTCTTATCACTAGCCAGACATGTCTCATATTCTGTCATGTTCTTATCCGTAGCCCGTGAAAGAATAGCTCCGAAATTGGGAACATTGTGTAGGATATTGTGATGTCGTGTGAATGACGCCATGTTGGATTTTAATCTCTCTGCTTGAGCTAGTTACTGCAGTTTTACTGAACTCCTCTTTTTTAAAATTCTTCTGACTAGAGTTAAGGGAAAAAGCTCAACTACCCCCAATTTACATCCCCTAAAATCTAAATCACTCTTAGTGATATGAAGGTATATCTGGGGGCATTATTACAATTTCTAGTGTTTAATTCAGTGATTTTCTGTGTATAGGACTTATTTTAAGAGCTGTACTGCTTGTATTTTGCAGGGCATTCTGTCAAAAAGTATGGAGGAACCTGTGTTTGTCAAATGTGAGCCAACATCATTGTTGGATACAGAAGAAGAGCCCCCATACTTAGTAAGTTGATTATAATAAGTAATATTGAATAATTGAGAGTGTAAAATGGAGTCAATTGGATGAAAGCCAATGCAGTTCTTCAGAGCACAGAGGGGCGGTCAGATCAACCAAGGAACTGTAAAATACTATGTGAGGAGTAGACAGTTATGCTTATCATTTGTAGTTTTAGTATAGGCATGCGTCAGAGTATGAAGTAAAAGTCATTGGTTGTTAGCCATAGAATATTACAGGCTCACTCTTGTTACTGGTTATTCATGGTATACATGGATCATTAAACGGCAGGGAGGGATTACGGTAAATGGAAATATAGTAAGGATTCTTGGCTATGTGATGGATTTGGTTGTAGTGGCGGTGCAGTATCTTAGAGCTTGGAAGGAGGTATAGTGAGTCAGCATTTCCAAGACTGAAGGATCTCCGAAGACCTTAAAAAGTAGTTAGTGGGACGTAAAAGAAATAACATTATTATTAAGACTGAAGGATGTCTTTTGAAAAAAAAAAAAAAATCAGGAGGCTGAATGTTTGTTAGAAAAAATGACACTGAAAGAAGTGGATCATTTTAAGTGCCAGGATGGTAATATGTTATGTGAAATTTAATGTAGATATAGCAAAGATTTTGCAGCGAGCATTGGTATTCCGCAAGAAAGGACTCTTTACAACACTCTGTTTCAGCCCAAATTTGTGGTATGGGAGTTAAGCTAGAAGAACTCAGAATATATTAATCATAAACAGGAAGTAACTACACATGAAAACATCAAAAGTGATTGGTGGTACTTATGGGTTAGAACAATGGCAGGAGAGTACTCTGATGGAAGGGAATAAGGATAAGTTAGATATGTCATCAGTGATGATGTACATATAATCCTACATCCTCCACTGCATTAATCTCATGATTATCTTCTTTCTCACCTCACCATTTGGATCATTATTATCCTGCATATGGAGTTCTTGTACCTAAGGATGGTAGGTTTCATTAGATCTTTGACATGCTGAATATAACTTGACATGAACTGAATATAACTCTATTCGGATAGATCTTAAAGTCCTCAAGCTTGATGTTGAGCAATTACCATTTAGCTCCAATTACTCTTTCCGACCTGATTGTGATTTCTTAATATCCGGAATTTACTAAACTTGGTCACACTAGACAGCAGTAGGATCATTCTTACTAGTATCCATTAATTTCACCAAAAGTCTTTGATATATTAATGAGTTTCAAATTCAAGTATTGCTAACCAAATTTGGTTCAGGTTTGAGGCTGTTTCTGTTGAGAAAAATATGGGCATACATATTAATATTTACCCATTTCTTATTAATTATCTTCAGCAGTAAATGGAATCTGGTAAGTTGGACACAATGTCGTGCTCCTATCCCAGTACATCTTGCATGTTTTCTACCATCCGATGTGTATGGATATTTTATTTCAGTAGTACCTGGTGGACATGTTATATCTGTGTTAGAATCATAATTCATATTGTACTGTGATGTTAGTTTTTTATTTTTCTAATGTACAGCATGCGATCTCATGCGGCTAGATGTTCCTGTATCTAACTTGCATGTTACCTACAGTGCAAGGTTCTTATTCAAATGCATATTTGTGTGACTGTATTGCTTATTATGGGCTTTGATCCTGGTTGTTTGAGGATGTATTGTTCTGATATTGGTAACACTGTCTATATGTGATTTCGAATGGAATTATTTCTCAATTTGAATAACATAGTGCAATGTTTTATGGCTTTGCTGGTGGGACCTAGTGTTTACACTGCACTATGTCTTCTGGTATAGGCTAGAGCAATTTTGTTACTTTCATTGATCTGTGTCTGTCTTATCTTTGGCTTTGACAATATGAAAGTGACTGAGGTATGAGCGATGTTAGTAATGCCATTCCTTACGCAGCCAGTCCCTGCTATGAATAGTGTGAAACTGTTGCTCATAGGGTCGGTTGGTGCATGCATTTCAGTGGGCTTGGCAGACTGATATGCAATAGCAACGGCTGGCTCAGTGAGGAAAGCAACGGGAAACTACCTCACTTCCCTAGTATGCCTCTTCAGTGATGCCTAGGCCATCTATGACAGCTCATGGCGGAACTGTTGAGGATCCAACCAGCATTCGGGCTGATGACTAAACATACACATACAGTGCAATGTTTATGTCCACTTATGTTGCTACAAGAGAGCTTTGTTTGAATACAAAGGTAAGTGGTGTCTCATGAGGAGAAGGTGTTAAAGCATTCTTGGTGGTATGGGAGTAGCACGAGTTGGTATCTGTGGAACTGCATTTGTGAAGTCGAAGTTGAATTAGCAGGAGACTCTCTTTCTGCAATTTGTCACATATTTATTTTGCCTGCTGTCTTGTTTAAACAGCATCTCTCCATATGGGTCTTTGTGTTTTGCCAATTGAACTTTCTGCTGGTGTTGCAAATTAATATTTTCATTCATTTTGGTTCTGTTTGGCTTACGATTTGCTTGGAGTGATTTTTAAGCTTAATGTTCTTAGATGATGTAAAGCACTTCCCAAAAGGAAGCAGCCATGTTCGTTTTATTGCACATATGGTCTTACTCCATGTCACATTTTTGCCCTCTTTTACCATTTTCTTCCTTGATATTAGTCTCCATCATATTGCAAGATGTCTCCAGTTTTTTCTTTGGTTACTCTTGGGGAAAGATGAAATGTGGTTTCCACCACATTATTTACTTTGGGTTGCATTTTCTCTACTACCATTACTAAGTGAAAGGCACCAAAACAGATAGTTCGTTGTACAATTCACTTAGTAGCATCAAAGTCTTATTTTTTTAAAAATTACTCCATTGAATAACACCGTTCAATTATTGATGTTTTCTGCTAAATTCCAGTTGTTCCTCCAGAAGTCTTGGACCTCGTATCTCCATCCTAGATTTTTATCCGTTCTCTGCAGTAATCTCTGTTAGGTAACTAGGATAGGATGGAAAGAAAATTAGTTTATGAATGAAGGTAGTATTTCATGATTCATTTGAAAATGTTTGAAGGAAGTTTGCGATGATTAATTTAGGTCTTATGACCAGCCTTCCTTTCCTGAGTCCCCGCATTCATCCATGCTTGTGATGATGTGATTTATTTTGCAAGGGAGGATGGACACAATTGCCGGAGCACAGTGAAATTCCTATTGATTCAGTTCTTCTACTTCTTGACCATTTCCTGATGATCTGAGTTTTACAGCCAATCAATCAATCAATACTGATCTGCATTTAGGGCAGTCGCCCAGGTGGCAGATTCCCTATCTGTTGCTTTCCTAGCCTTTTCTGAAATGATTTCAAAGAAATTGGAAATTTATTGAACATCTCCCTTGGTAAGTTATTCCAATCCCTAACTCCCCTTCCTATAAATGAATATTTGCCCCAGTTTGTCCTCTTGAATTCCAACTTTATCTTCATATTGTGATCTTTCCTACTTTTATAGACGCCATTCAAACCTATTCGTCTACTAATGTCATTCCACGCCATCTCTCCGCTGATAGCTCGGAACATACCACTTGGTCGAGCAGCTCTTCTTCTTTCTCTCAATTCTTCCCAACCCAAACATTGCAACATTTTTGTAACGCTACTCTTTTGTCGGAAATCACCCAGAAGAAATCGAGCTGCTTTTCTTTGGATTTTTTCCAGTTCTTGAATCAGGTAATCCTGGTGAGGGTCCCATACACTGGAACCATACTCTAGTTGGGGTCTTACCAGAGACTTATATGCACTCTCCTTTATATCCTTACTACAACCCGTAAACACCCTCATAACCATGTGCAGAGATCGGTACCCTTTATTTACAATCCCATTTATGTGATTACCCCAGTGAAGATCTTTCCTTATATTAACACCTAGATACTTACAATGATCCCCAAAAGGAACTTTCACCCCATCAACGCAGTAATTAAAACTGAGAGGACTTTTCCTATTTGTGAAACTCACAACCTGAATTTTAGCCCCGTTTATCAACATACCATTGCCTGCTGTCCATCTCACAATATTTTCGAGGTCACGTTGCAGTTGCTCACAATCTTGTAACTTATTTATCACTCTATAGAGAATAACATCATCCGCAAAAAGCCTTACATCCGATTCCACTCCTTTACTCATATCATTTATATATATAAGAAAACATAAAGGTCCGATAACACTGCCCTGAGGAACTCCCCTCTCAACTATTACAGGGTCAGACAAAGCTTCACCTACTCTAACTCTCTGAGATCTATTTTCTAGAAATATAGCAACCCATTCAGTCACTCTTTTGTCTAGTCCAATTGCACTCATTTTTGCCAGTAGTCTCCCATGATCCACCCTATCAAAAGCTTTAGACATGTCAATCGCGATACAATCCATTTGACCTCCAGAATCCAAGATATCTGCTATATCTTGCTTGAATCCTACAAGTTGAGCATCAGCGGAATAACCTTTCCTAAAACCGAATTGCCTTCTATCGAACAAGTTATTAATTTCACAAACATGTCTAATATAATCAAAAAGAATGCCTTCCCAAAGCTTACATACAATGCATGTCAAACTTACTGGCCTGTAATTTTCAGCTTTATGTCTATCACCCTTTCCTTTATACACAGGGGCTACTATAGCAACTCTCCATTCATCTGGTATAGCTCCTTCGGCCAAACAATAATCAAATAAGTACTTCAGATATGGTACTATATCCCAACCCATTGTCTTTAGTATATCCCCAGAAATCTGATCAATTCCAGCCGCTTTTCTAGTTTTCAACTTTTGTATCTTATTGTAAATGTCATTGTTATCATATGCACATTTTATTACTTCTTTGGCCTTAGTCTCTTCCTCTATCTCGACATTATCCTTGTAACCAACAATCTTTACATACTGCTGACTGAATATTTCTGCCTTTTGAAGATCCTCACATACACACTCTCCTTGTTCATTAATTATTCCTGGAATGTCCTTCTTGGAACCTGTTTCTGCCTTAAAATACCTATACAAACCCTTCCATTTTTCACTAAAATTCGTATGACTGCCAGTTATGCTTGCCATCATGTTTTCCTTAGCTGCCTTCTTTGCTAGATTCAATTTTCTAGTAAGTTCCTTCAATTTCTCCTTACTTCCACAGCCATTTCTAACTCTATTTCTTTCCAGTCTGCACCTCCTTCTTAGTCTCTTTATTTCTCTATTATAATAAGGTGGGTCTTTACCATTCCTTACCACCCTTAAAGGTACAAACCTGTTTTCGCATTCCTCAACAATTTCTTTAAACCCTTCCCAGAGTCTGTTTACATTTTTATTTATCGTTTTCCACCGATCATAGTTACTTTTTAGAAACTGCCTCATACCTGCTTTATCAGCCATATGGTACTGCCTAACAGTCCTACTTTTAAGACCTTCCTTGCTATCACATTTATTTTTAACTACCACAAAAACAGCTTCATGATCACTAATACCATCTATTACTTCAGTTTCCCTATAGAGCTCATCTGGTTTTATCAGCAACACATCCAGGATATTATTCCCTCTAGTTGGTTCCATCACTTTCTGAATCAGTTGTCCTTCCCATATTAACTTATTTGCCATTTGTTGGTCATGCTTCCTGTCGTTCGCATTTCCTTCCCAATTGACATCTGGCAAATTTAGATCTTCCGGTACAATCATATTTCTTTCCATGTATTTCCTACATAGCTGATTATCTTATCAAATAATTCCGAATCCGCATCAGTGCTACCCTTTCCCGATCTGTACACTCCAAATATATCAAGTTGCCTATTATCTTTAGAAATGAGCCTTACACCTAGAATTTCATGTGTCTCATCTTTAACTTTTTCGTAGCTTACAAATTCGTCTTTCACCAGAATGAAAACTCCCCCTCCCACCTTTTCTATTCTATCTCTACGATGCACACTCCAGTGCTGTGAGAAAATTTCTGCATCCATTATATCATTTCTCAGCCATGATTCAACTCCTATTACAATATCTGGTAAATATATATCTATTAAATTACTTAATTCTATTCCTTTCTTTACAATACTTCTACAGTTCAACACTAACAATTTTATGTCATCCCTACTTGATTTCCAGTTCCCTGTTCCCTTATCACCGCTCCCTAGGCCATCCCATTTCCCTGAATGTACCTCCCTATTACCCTTCCAAACAAATTTCCTAACTTATACGTACCACTGCGGTTTAAATGAAGGCCATCCGAGCGCAGATCCCTATCTCCTACCCACCCATTAGGATCTAGAAATTTCACTCCCAGTTTCCCACATACCCACTCCATAGTCTCATTTAAATCCCCAATCACCCTCCAGTCAGTATCCCTCCTACACAGTATTCCACTAATAACAATCTCCGCTTTCTTAAACTTCTCCCGTGCTGCATTTACCAGATCCCACACATCTCCAACTATGTTAGTACTTATATCAGCTTGCCTTACGTTGTTGGTACCAACGTGAGACACTGCCACCTTCTCCTTCCCCTCCTCCCTCTCTTCTACTTTCCTTAACATCTGCCTCAACCTAATTCCTGGATAACATTCTACCCTGGTTCCCTTTCCTCCACACACTTTCCCCACGTGTCTTACAATGGAATCCCCCATGACCAGAGCCAGATGCCATTCCCATCTCCAGTACTATTGGCATGAGTGAGATAATGAGCAAATGAGCCCGACATGGGATAGATAGAATTTAATAATTGGTACACAAATGAAAAAATTATATTTAGATAAATTTGGAACATTTATAGAGAGAAATATCATCTAACATTCAAACCATGAACAGCACCTTGTTTCTGTACCTCTGTGCTATAGTGGAAACTTTGTCAAAGTAAAACTTCAACAGTAGGGACGGTTTTTACTCCTCCCCATTTTTAGATACAAAAATTTACAATAATTCCAAAACTAATAGAACTATGTAACTGTCACTTATTACCAAGTATTGTAGAAATTTAAATTTGCTGTCTTACCTCCCATTGAGAACAAACTACACTGACTTTGCAAATGTCATGGGATAGTGCGAACTGCAGTGAGACATCGTGGAAGTGAGTCGACAAGTCCCTGGTAGTCCTCTGGATGCAGCTGACACCAAATCGTTTGCAGAGCGGCCGCCAGTGCTGGTCTGTTTGTGGGTGCAGGATCCATGGCACAAAGGCTGCATTCCAGGGCATCCCAGATATGCTCCATAGGGTTCATATCGGGTCTCCTGGGTGGCCATGGCAGTCGTTGGACCTCCGCTGCATGTTCCTGGAACCATTCCCAGGCGACGTGGGAGCGATATGGCGGCACGTTATCATCTTGAAACACCGTAGAACCGTCTGGGCGCTGGAAGGCCAAAAATGGGTGGAGATGTTCTCTGAGCAGCCCAACATACCGCGTACCATTCAAAGTCTCTTCCAGAACAACTAGGGGCCCATTCCATACCAGTAAAATGCACCCCAGACCATAACAGGGACACCAGCACCCTGGACCACACCTTCGGGGCAGGCGGGATCCATCGCTTCATGTGGTCTGCGCCATACACGGTGAATCCCATTGGCATGGTGCAGTTGAAATCGTGATTCGTCTGACCATATCATATTATGCCATTGTTCCAGTGTCCATCCCTGATGACTGGTGACAAATGAGGCGTCTAATATCAAAACCGGCCAAGTCACTGAAGGCATATTTTTCAGTATGGATGAAAATTCTGTTAGAGACAAAGCAATGATAGTCACAAAAGGTTTTTTTTCATAGTTACATCCTTAATGGTTTAATATTTAAGTTCCACTGTTTTGAGAAATCTGACTCATAATTAACCCATATTTTTTGTTAATAGAAATTTTGACTTGGCCGTTTTTGTTGCAATTTTGTATAATTTTAGGCTTTTTTTTCTAAAACTGTATTCAATTTAAGTTTCAAACACTTGTGAAAAAAGGCAATTACATGAAAATAAACTGACATGGTAAGTACTTTTCTTTAGTGTAATCAATAAAAAGCATTTCATCATAAATGGAATAATAATATATGAAGAAGAACATCAGAAAGCTGAGGAGAATACAAAATAGAATTTCTCTCACCAAAAGTTTGTAGCTCACTTAGAAAGAAAATGATCAGCAATAATAGTCACTTATATTAATAGAATCATTATTAAGATACGTACTGTTCGCAAATAATATATAATATTGTTGTTTTAAGTCTTCAATTTGCTCTTATTTATTATACGTCAGGCATTTCACGTGAACTATTGATGCAGACTTCAGAGACAGTGCTGGAACTCTCATGACCATTGAAAATTGTTTCTCTTGCTAATATTATAGTTTTATAAAATTGCAGTGATTGATGATCTTGCCACGTTGGGCCAAAGTGGTTCTGCAGGAGATTTTTTTGTTTTAGAGACAGGAAGAGTAATGCCTTTGATCACTCTGTGATTGTAAAATACCTCACCATTTACATGAACAGAATTTTGTGCGAGAAACATTGATAATCTGTATTAAAATAAAATTAAATATTATTCTTACCACTCTTGCTTCCATTGTTGTGATTTCCTGTGTGATGTATCTCTTGTTCTCTTTCTTGCACTTGATCTGGGGATTTCATCTATTTATGTTTCCGTAATGTAGGACAAGGTATGAAAATAAATTTTTAAGTTCACCACTCGGAAAAATATACACATTATACTACACAACAATGACAAAATACGAGCACACAGGAAATAGGATTGGTTTTGTGCAAATGAAGGTAAGAAGCCTGCGAATACATATTTCAGTGTTGCAAATGAACAAAATAGGTAATATTATGACTACAAAGAATATACAATACATGGAACGATTTTGCCTACTGATATTATCACGTTGTGTAAGGTAACAACACACGATTCCAGACAATAATGCTGCAACATGACATGGCCGGTTTTGAATTCACTGACTGCATGACTTGGCCCATTCTGTTGCATGACCAAGAATTCAGTGCTCTGTAACATGAAGACATGGACGATTTTAAAGCATATTCTTGTTTTACCTGACAGTACTATACTTCTACTTCAAATTGATAACTCATTTAGTAAATTTTGTGACTTGGCCGGTTTTGATACTAGACGCCTCAAATGCGCGTCATTGTGCCCGATGACGTTGGGTTAACAGTGCCATCCGTGTGCGGCGCTGGCTCCCATACCCCTTGGAGCCCATGTTCCTATGGATTGTCAACTGGGAGACGTGTCTAGCCGGCCTGTGTTGAATTGAGCCGTGATTTGTTGCACGGTTGCCCATCTGGCACTATTGACAATCCTTCTCAGATGTCACCGGTCACGGTCATCGAGGGTATCTGGACGGCCGGTCGTTCGACTGTCGTGGATGGTGACGCCCGCATTCAACCATTCACGATACACCCTGGACATGGTTGATCGTGTGAAGCCGAATTCCCGCACCACTTCCAAAATCACACTTTCCATCCGTTGGGCACCGACCACCATACCCCGTTCGAACAGTGTCAGCTCATGATGACGTTCCATGTTACACCTGTCACATGCACAGCCACTGCTCACAAGGTGTCCTATACAACTGCCGCTGGCACAGGGGGTGTGTGGTGTGCAGACAACACACCTGCGCATCAGTGCTCCGCTATCCCATAACATTTGCTCAGTCAGTGCACATTGCAAGGATGCTGACGTATTCTGCAAGTTCAAACACCCTAAGACACTCATAAATGAGTAAAATGGGCATTTCAGTTCTAGAAGAAAAAGAAAAATTTGTGTGTAATGTTTTCAAGAAAGATGAGCATGTTGCCAAATCTCTCAGAGTATGTTGCTTAATTGATTCCCCCAACAGTCTTACTGTTCCATTTAAGTGCTGACTCTAGATTGCATTGTTGTGGGCATTGTGCATTGATTGAGTCAGCAAGGAAAGGAATACTCAAATTTTTTGAACATATATTTAATACGGATGAGAATAGGCTGACAAAACATATTTTAAAAAATTTGGTAGCAGACCTAAAATTTCTTACAAATGGTTCAGGCAGGTAAAGAAATGATCTTGAACAGTCTGGTTTAAATGAGGAAGTTATCCTGAACTGAAAAAAGTAGAGATCAGTGATTGACAGCTTCAGAGGCTTCCATGATGAATGGAAACTGAATAAGGGATGGATAGAGGAAAGAGGGTGCTAGAGAAAGAATGCAAAGATTTTAAGCTGCAAGGAGGGCTTCCAGTAATGTGTGATTGTTGCTTAACATGGTCTCAAATAACCATATATGAATATAGTAATAATCAGCAAAGCAGTAGAGATTTCATGTCCAGATGTTGCCTTGATATCAATAGTATGTGCTAGGGCAATTGTGGACTAGGATGGGCGACTAGAATTTTTCTGAGTCAACATTTTTAATTGGTGCAATGTAAGAAAAATCAATTACCTCTCTGACTTCACTGAGGTCATCACATCATAACCTAATGTAACACATTACCCCTAACATAACCTCTCAGTTTCTCTTTGAAGAGCCCTGTAGATCAGGTCAGAGACTGAGTTTGGGGGAGAGGACTCTCCCCTTGGATCATACCACTATCCACCAAAAATTTGCTGGTTTTCTTGGCTGTTCACCTCTTCCTCAGGCTTGAAGCCCAAGGACAGGTGGATAAGTTTGAGAGACCAGGTATTGGCGTGTGAGGATCTTGTAAAGAACGCGGTCTTTTATGTTCATTGTGTGAAGGATTAATCGGGAATTGGAGGGGATATAGAGGACATCACATATCCGAAGACAGCAGTATTAAAAGGTGGAGGTCATCGCCATAAGACCTACCTGTGTCGGTGTGACGTAAAGCAAATAGCAAAAAAAAAAAAAAAAAGTGGGGAGGAATAGGCCGTGCTGCATTATTGAATTGGTGTGAGGGGATAGGCATCACTTGTTTGGTGGCAGATAGCAGCAGCTGCAAGTACCTCATTTGTTTCTTGTTAGTACTGGAGACCACTGCTATGAGACGTTTGGGTCATTGTTTGTATCTATGATTGGCTTTTGTTATAGATATCATAGGGATCGTGCAAGTTAACTGAGCGATTTGTATTGCAGACCTGTCAGGTTAAACTAAAATTGTAATCAATACTACAACAGTGTTGTATATATTAATGTTGAATTTTAAATATTTATAGGTGTTAATATAAGTTAGATTAAGATGATCTTCGAATAGGGGAATTTTTATTTTGTATACGTTAGGCTTCTGATGAAAAAAGTGGATACCATATCATTTGAAACATGTACGAGTATTGAGTATATACCTTTATAAAATATTGACAGGAATATACATCTACCCATGATATTTTGAATAAACTTAGTCTATACCGACCAATCAGAGACCACAGTTGGTCAAATTCATAGACCTGCCAGGTTGCATTCGGGAGATAGTGGTGTCCAACGGCTTTGTTGTCATCCCTGAAGTTGGTGTTCTATTGTTTCCATTTTACTTACCTATTTTAAGGCTACAGTCCCAGCTCATTTCTTTTCTAACCTGTTATTGCCATGGGGCATGTCCATGTTTGTTTGTGTATAACAAATAGTAAAAAACAAAATCTGTGGTTATTGCAGACTAACATGTGATAGCACTTTCTGGCACTATCTCACTCCTAATTTCTGTAGTATGCGTCCTTGGTAGTACCTGATCTCTCTGGTGCAGTTGGTTATAGATTTTTTGAGTTGATCCAACCATTCTTTTAGCTCAGGATTTATTTATGTGTTTATTGGTGTCTTTATTTGTAACAAAGTTACGGCCCTTGGACCTCTCTTACACTTAACCACATTATGCGGCTTGATAATGAATACAAACTTAATATTCAAACATAACATACTGTATATAATAATATAACCTAATATAGACTAAAACTGAAAGATCTTCATCCTATGTCTAAAATGAACAAAATAAATTCAATATTAACTACTCTACTTGGAATTAATATAATATAACATTAATTTATGTAAACTTTTGGGAACTATTTACTCAAGACATTCACTCACTCATTCACATAACTACATAAGTAAAGTTTGGTGGTCTCAATGTTTAAATATTAGGATGAGTAGAATAATTATCAGTATTTATGTATGCTTTTCCTGATATCTTAGTGATATTTTAAAGTGTTTTATATTTGAAATGATTCCTATGCAATGAAAAGCATCCCTTGCAATCTAATAGGATGTTTTTCTTCTACTGAACTGCACCCATTGGATTTAAGGATGCCCTGTTTGTAGAAATTTTCCCTAATTAATAGTGAAATTTTGAAATTAACTCAAATACTCACAGATAATGTATTATAATGTTAATTTGTTGGTGACTATTTTAGTGGATATGTGCAAATTGCATGCCTGATATATATTCATTTCTGCAGGAACATTCTCAACTTGTATCAGAAATGATACCTCTGAAAGAAGAAACTAAATTAGAGTTAACAGAGCCAGGGCCAACACATGAAAATGAATTTGAGGTAATGTATATAATTTGATAAGCCATTGTCTGATAATGAAAGTAGTAAGAAGAAGGCAAAACAGTTTTCACTGTGTGACCCTTTATTTCATTACATAAAATTTGAATGTCCTTTTATAACCAAATTTCCATATTTGCTTTGGGTTGTTCCAAGATATCACAGTAGGTATCAAGGGGCAGATGGTATATTCTCAACAACCTCCATTACCTATTGTGTAGGAGATGGTATCATTGCTACTATTAATTTTGACTCTGTGAGTATCTTTGAATACAGAGTTTCTGTACATTTCCATTTGTTACTCTTGTTGACACACTGTAGTAACATGAGAAAACTATAGATCCCATTTCAAAGAGAGACTCCTTATTTTGGAGCACTAAGTCAGAATTTGTTCTAAAATGTAGTATTTATCATAGGCTTGTTAGGTATCTATTCTAATATTATAAAGAAGAAAAATGTGTATATTTGTTTGTAACAGGTAGACTCAAAAACTACTGAACCGATTTTAAAAATTAATTCACCTATAGGAAGCTATATTTCCAGTGAGTAACATGGGCAGTATTTTATTTTCAAAATAATTCAAGGTGGGTGTCAATGGGGGGGGGGGAGATATAAAAATATAAAATAATAGGCTAATTTAGGCGAAATCGAATTTATCCAACAAGGACGAGACAAACCTCATTTTAAGCCCTTAATGCAAAGTACAAAACTCGGTAAGCCCTATGGGCCTGAAAACCATGTTAAAAGGCCCTAAAACCCACTGTTATGGAGATATTGACACCACACTATCCGTGCTCTAGGAATCAGATATAGAAATTAACTGCCATAACCATGGCAATGTCATCTTCAGCATTCTGACAGTAGCAAGATTATCTACAATATATCACAAAAACCTAACATGTTACAGACATGAAAACTGGTATTTGGAATCTCCTTTAGAAGTAAAGAAACCCTTTTCTTTCTGACTTAAAAGAGGACTGTTTCCCACATGTAGAGTTCCATGTCGCATGTTCCAGATTTAGCTTTGCCAGTAGGCTGGTCATCTTCACCCCACCGATCTCGAGAGTTTCAGTCGCTTAAGTGCGGCCAGTATCCAATAATCGGGAGATAGTGGGTTCGAACCCCACTGACAGCAGCCCCAAAGATGGTTTTCCGTGGTTTTTCATTTTCACCCCTTGTTAAGGCCACAGCCGCTTCCTTCCCATTCCTAGGCCTTTCCTATGCCATCATCGCCATAAGACATATCTGTGGAGGTCTGACGTAAAGCAAATAGCAGAAGAAGCATCTTAGCTCCAAAAGGCAATACCACAAACATGGTTTACAAAGAGGTTCTGGTGTAGATAAAATGCAAATTTTTGGGTAGTTTTTATACTTTAGGGATTTTCAGATAATGTCTTGGTGCAGTTTCAAAGAACAATTAATTTTTATCAACTTAACAAATCCTCACAAGCGAAGCCGTGGGTAACGGCTAGTTCTATATAGTATTCTGGTTTTCTGCACATCGTTCCAAGGTTTTCATTGGGTGTTGTAACACTTAGTTAGGTGTTGTATGGCAACTAGCATTTTCCAAGGCCTGTTGGTCCATACCATACAACAGCTGAAAGAGATCCAAGATTTTTTGCAATATACATAGTGTATGATTGGGAAACTGTCTTGGAATGATGGTAGGCAATTCATGAAGGTGGATAGCTTTGTTGCAATGAGGGCCATTACATGTCTGTTTTATAGTTAGAATCCTCTTTACAATGGAAAGAAACAAAAAGTGACAAGTGAATTCATGAATAGAAACAATGCAGCTTGGAATGGAGCACTGAATATGATAAACAATATAGCTTGCTTTTTTTGGAAAGAGCAATTGCAAGAGAATTGTCTAAGGATATGTAGGTTGTCATGTCCTGCTGCCACCAGTTCAACTGCTACTGTATGATTGTGTGCTCCTTTTCATTTTCCCACCTCTCCATATAATTATGACTTGATTTAACACTTCATTTCTTCTTTTCCATTTCTCATATTTTTACATAGGATGATAAATTAATGATTATTTTAGCAATATCAAATTTATTTTCTTATCTGCTTCTTGTAGATGTGTTTCACCCTTCTCTCCTTATATCTTACTTACAGCCTTCTACAGATATTAAAGAAGAAATGTTCATTGAACAACATCAACCTGTTCCAATTATCAAAGAAGAAAACAAGTAAGTACACCACTAAACCTACATAAAATGAAATATCTTAATTACTTATTCACTAACATGCTCAGTTGTGTGTATTATTTTATGTTCATGAACTGCCCTTGTCCATCACTTTAATTGTCTCTTTACAAGGTTAACTTTGAGGTTGAATAATCTTAAAAACTTGTGGTTAGAACCAAGTGAAATGTTCAGGATCTTTAAGAACATTTTTAATCTGTTCATAGTTTTAGCTGATACAGTCTGTAAAATGTATCTGAGGTAAATCAGATACTTCTGAATTGGGTTCATTTAGTACCTTTGAGCAACCATGAAAATTGTCTTCATTCTTTCACTGTCACTACAGTGCTTGTCGTCATATCTTTTTATCATCTGAAATGTGATCTATAACTATTTCCTCCAAAGCATTCTCAACTTTCTAAGAAATATGGACTTTTGTACCTACAATTTTACCCAGAGATAGATTGTCAACTAAATGTACAAATTCAGTATTGTATGATTTCATAATATATTGAAAGGTAATTAATTGCTTCAAATGATGGTAATCATCCCGATATGTCCCAGCATTATAAAATGTATATAGGAAAATATTTAATATTTATTTCCACCTATTCAATACAATACAAGATGTTGACATATAAGTTAAACTTTTTTTTAAATGTGAGACATGTTTTGCCTCTTACTGTCAGGCATCTTCAGTCACTATCAAAACCTTTTTATTTTTGTCAGACAACAGGTTGAAATTATCCTAAAATGTGTTTGATAATGATTGTAGGAGAGATAAATTTTTCTTTACAGTTATTGTAATAATGTTCATGAATAACTAAAAATCTAATATAATGATGAAATCATGTGTAATTCACTTGATGAATAGGACGTCATTCGATGGTACAGTAACAAGAAAATGGCTTGAAGCCTTAGTCAATACCAGATATCCAAAACATAGTGGGAAGCGTATAAAAGCATTACAGTGAAGATATACAATACATTCAAATGATCTTTAAAAAACTAGTAGATTCGTAGGTAGTACACATAAAGATGGAGGTGTCATATAATTATGAGTGACAATTGATGGCTTAAAGCCGTAGTAAATGTTTGAAGTATAAGTAAAATAACATGCTAATATGTAATGAATAAATATGAAATAAATTCCATCGTTGAATATAAAATGTAAAGGAAAAACATTCCAATTTTGCTGGGCAAATATTATTTGGCATTAGCGTATGTTTATCCGTGAGGTTTAATGGTCAACAGTTCATAGGTTGTATATAGATTTGATCGGCGAGGTTGTGTTAAAAGGGAGTTTGTAGTTAGCTTAAATTTATTTTAAGTCATCAAAGTAAGTTTGTTGAGATAATGATGAGCCGTTATTTTTTACGTTGGTATGATTTTTGACGCGAAGGTTGAATGGCTGTTTTCTTCATCTGAAGACAATTACCATGTTATTCTTTACGTTGGTATGATTTTGACGTGAAGGTTGAATGGCTGTTGTTTTCTTCATCTGATGACAATATATGTTTTCAAAACATTGATAGTAGAAATTTATATTATTGAAGATATTGTGGAAGTTTGATGGGGCTGTTGAATTATTATTGTGATTGGTGGGTTCTGAAATGAAGAAAAAACTAGTTAATTTTGATGAGAATGAAAAGAAAAATCTTGGGAATGTTTTGTCGAAGTGTTGTTGGAGAGAAGATGTTGGTGCTTACCTATGGCGTTGTTAGCCCGTTTGACATGTTATGTAAAACGTTATCAGGATACTAGTGATCACTAACGTTTTTACTCCTTGTGTTGTATGTATGTTGTCTGGGCGGAGGGGGATGGGTTGAAGGGGGCGGGGTTGTATTCTTGTGATTGGCGTACCGGAGGGAGTTGTGTGTAGTGGGTGAAGCGGGGGGGGTGTGTGGAGCATTTAATGGCTTAAGATTGGCACATGGAGGGGAATTATGTAAGTTGGGAGGGGAAGGGGGGTGTGATGTGTTTGTTGACATGGAAGGAGCGTTTATTGATACCGTTTTGAAAATATTAAAATAATGTTTGTCCAGAAAGTTTACTTTATTGAATAATGTTACTATGTGATCATATAAAGGGCTTCCTAGTCATTTTAAAATTTGAAGGTCCTGTTCAATTGTGGTGAAGTTGTGCCCAGTTTCTTTCATGTGATTGCTCATTGCTGAGTGTTTATTATGTTTCTGAGCATTGAAATGCTCGGTGTACCTAGTTATGAAGCTTCTACCTGTTTGTCCGATGTATGAGCTGAGGCACTCATTACATTTTAATCTATAGATACCGGAGCCTGATTATTTATTATTTCCAGAGTTTATTGTATTGTGGTTGAAGAACGTTTTTTGGTTTGAATTTTGAGTTCTGAAAGCTATTTCGATCTCTTGATTTTTTAAGGTATTGGTTATTTGATGTATGATTGGGTTGGTGTATGTAAAGGTTGCATACTTTGGTTTTTCATTTTTTATTGGGGAGAGGTTTGTGGATAGTTTCAATTTAACCTTATTAATTAGTTTATCTATGATGTAGGGGTTGTATTCATTAAAAGTGGCTATTTCTTTTATATTGTATTCATTGCTTTTTTTAAATTGGTGGTTGAAAGGGGAATGAGGATTTTCTGTGAATTTGAAAATCAAACTTATTGAAAGTTCTTGTTATTGTGATGTCAAGGAAATTAATTGAGTTTTGGTTCTCATCCTCTTTAGTAAATTTGATCCTGTTATCTAGATTATTTAAATAAGTTAATATGTTTTCACTGTTCTTCAGATTATTGTCAATTATTACTAGCATGTCATCAACATAGCATAGCCAGACATTTAATCCATTGATGTCTTTTATTATTTTGCTGTTTTTGAGGTTATCCATATACATTTCAGCTAGGATTCCAGATAAAGGGTCTCCCATGGCCAGGCCTTCCTGTTTGTATATTTTATTGTTGAAAGTGAAATAGTTGTTATGTAAGACAAAGTTTAGTACTTTTAAGAGTTCTTCAATTTTTATTTTGCTTAAACTGCTGTGTTTGGAAAGATTGTTTTTTTATTATTTCTGTAGTTTTTTAGCGGGAATGTTTGAATATATGTTAGTGACGTCGAAAGAGCACATTATATGATTAGGTTTTAAGTTGAATTTTTTAAGGGTTTCACATAGTTCTATTGAATTTTTGGGGTGTTTGTTATGGAATTTGAAATGTTTTTTGAGAAATTTTTGGAGGAATTGTGAAGTTTTGTATGTCGGGCTATTTTGGCTGTTTATGATCGGTCGAATGGGAACGTCCTTTTTATGTACCTTCGGTAATGATCTGACGGTGGGTAGTTTGGGGTTCATGTTAATGAGACTTTGGTATTCATGTTCATTAAATAAAAATGAAGAGTTTTTAAAAAGTGTTTTTAGATTATAGTTGGGGACAAATCATAACGACCTCGCCTCACACCACTACTTTCCAGCGGCAGCTCGGTGTCTATTAGCGATTTATAGGATTTACTACCTCCGCTGTAGCCAGAGTTGCCAAATTGGCTACTGCACTCTACACGAAGAAAGGGTAAACACTACAGAGAGTGAGGAGGAAAGTGGTTTGGCAGCCTCTCCAAAACAAACTAGGATCACTTAGAACTCGTTAACTCAGCAGGGTGCAGGGTGTGATTGACTACTGGCTTCCGGCTCACTTCTAGGAACTGAGGTCGTCATGTTCTGTCTCCAACTATACGTTGAGTTTTTGTAGTGGGATCTTTTGGGATTGTTGTGTAAGTTTCATTAGAGAAGAACTCCTCTGTTTTTCGCATGTAATCCTGTCTATTTCATTAAGACTGTAGTATTACCTTTGTCGGCTTCAGTTACTATGATGTTATTAGTGTCCACTTTTTTTCTTAATTCTTGGATCTGTTTTTGTGAGGTAGAGTTATTTTTGTTAGAAATTTCTTTTACAAGGGCAGGTAACTTCTTTTTAATTTCGTATTTTACATCATTCTGTTTGGCTGTTGGAATTTGTTTATTTATGTTTGCTTCAGCTTCGGCTATTGTGGTGATTATGTCTTCTGCTTTATGTGGGTTGGGCCAATTATGTTTTAGGCCTTGGTTGAACAATTGTGTTTCTTTCTCTGAGAAGGTGATGTCAGATAGATTGATTGTAGTTGGAACATTGTTCCAAGGGGAGGGGGATATTTTCATACTACTGTTCTGGTTTAGCGATTTTGCTTTTTATTCTTTTAGATGTGTTAATTTGCGGTTTAGGGTTTCTTGTTTTTTGTTCAATGTAATCTGTATTTTATATGCAATGTGTTGTTGATAAGAATTCCATTCTAGAGGAGATAACAATTGCGTGATAATCAAATGTTCACGATAAAGTTGTGTATTTAAAAAAGATTTCTTTTTATACATTAGTTTTATTTCATTTTTGAGCCAAATGTTGTTGATTTTGTTTTGAATGTCTTTACATTTATGTTTTGGAATGTTTTTCCTTTGAGTTGATTTCAAAAACTTCGGTACTAGATTGGATCTTACACATTCTTTCAGGAATTGAATATCTTTTGAGATCTTACTAATTTTTATCTTAAGGTTTTGATACTTGTTTTTATTAGCCTGGTTGGCTTTATTATTACAAGTGATGAAATTCTTTTTTTGTCCTATTGAAAGTGTCATCAAATGCATTTCATCACTTGTAATGTCCCAGCATTGCTAATTTCTTTAGAAAGTTGTAGCATTGCGTTAGTATAAATAAAAAGTATGCTGGCTCCGATAAAGTGAAGATATATAAGAATTTATGATGCTGTTGCCATATGGCTGGATCCGTCTAGTATCCGGACTGTTCTAGAAAGGCCAAGCGCGGGTATATAAGAGAGGAACACCTTGCCTGGAGTTAGTGAGACTGAGATTGAGTTTACTGGTGTGAGTTAGCGAAGAGTCCAGCCTGGGCTGAGGTGTCAGACTATTGGTGTATCTGTCTGTTGGAGCCGAGGACTCTTTCCTCTTTCCCTGACGTCATGTGTGTGAGGTCGGCTGCTGGAGAAGAACCTTGGGTGTTCTGGAGCTGTGTGAAAGGAACGCTGGGTGATGACGTGTGCAGGCTGCGAACGGAGTTCAACAGATTCAGTGAACAGTCGATACTATCCCAAGCTGAGACCGTGACAGCGCTAACGGTGTGACTGAGTTGCTGATTGAGTGTAGTGTAAATAATCAAAGACACTCTGTGTGTTTCATTGTAGATGGAACATGCGAAACTGAGAGAGAGAGAGAGAGAGAGAGAGAGAGAGAGAGAGAGAGAGAGAGAGAGAGAGAGAGAGAGAGAGAGAGAGAGAGAGAGAGAGAGAGAGAGAGAGAGAGAGAGAGAGAGAGAGAGAGAGAGAGAGAGAGAGAGAGAGAGAGAGAGAGAGAGAGAGAGAGAGAGAGAGAGAGAGAGAGAGAGAGAGAGAGAGAGAGAGAGAGAGAGAGAGAGAGAGAGAGAAAGAACCGTGTAAGTGTGTATCCGTGTACTTGTGTAAGTTGTAAGTGCAGCAATTGTGTGTGTGTGGGTGTGTAAATGTGTAATTGTAGTGTTTAGTTAATAAGTCATAGAAATAGGATGCTACCAGTTTCTGCACTCATCTATTCATTCACTTACCCTGCCAACACATTCCAGTATATTTGTTTGATGTATTTATTGATATTGCTTCTTTCCTTACACTTGACCTCATTTTACAACTGTTGCAGTATACTCAAACACACACTCTCACATTCATAAAAGAATTTAAATGGTGTACTGTAGGGTAACCAATATGAATATCAAGTAATCTTGCACCCACACAATAATTATACATATTACACAACAGTTAAGTAGGTGCTGATGTACAAAGAAAACCACTTGTAATCCTTCATCATTGATGTGTTCAGCTGTACAATCCGTAACTATCAACAGGTAATCTTGAATTGAGGTATTCAACCACTGTCCCTGACAATGACTGTGAGGTACTCCAAAGTCTGGAACGACTCACAGTAAAGGGATTGTTATATATTGATGATTGGTGGAGAGGAATAGCGAGGCCAGTGCCAACACTCGTATTACAGTAATGAAAGGAGGAAGACAAGTGAAATTTGGAGGAATGTACTGAGGCGAGTTGCTTTGCAGATGTTTATGTACTAATGAAATATGTTACGTTTTTGTGTATTATCAGATTTTAGGCCTCCAAGTCGCGGCAGCGCTGCCATCCTTGTGACTGCTGGGTTCAGGGGTTCAGATCCCAGTCACTACAGCTGAGATTTGTGCTGGACAAAGCAGAGGTCAGACGGCCTTTTCTCCATGTCCTCCTCTTTTCACTGTCATCTTTCTTTCCAGCAACTCATTTCACCTGCCAGTCATTAATCATTGCCACAAAGGAGTGTGGCAGCCTTCAACAGCTTGCATTGTTTCTATTCTTGGCACTAAATAGGGCTTCATTCCTTCCATTCTGGACTCAGTTGACTAGAAACAGGCTTTGGAACTTTTGATCAGGTTTTATCCATTGAAGTTCTTGATAGCATGGAGGTATATGTCCATCATTGCCAGGTTAAAAAAAGTGAATGTGAAGCAAATGTTGAAAAGTCACTGCAGTTTCATCATTTGTTGTTTAGCTGCATCAGAAGAGATTAGTTCACAGGATATGAAGAGAGGAAGGATTAATGTTTCAACTAGTCTTTGTCACATGTCTGGTGGTTAAACGTTTTGTTTCTTTTGAATGGATATAGAAGTGAATACCTTCTGATGTAAATTTTTGATATGTGATATCCAGTCGAGTTAAAGTCGTAGTCATGCCAAGGTTTCTCACAGTGATGCTTTTTTTTTTTTGTATAACAGATGCAGAATAAATGTACTTAGGTCATATATGTGAGTTGCAAAGTTATGACAATTATTACTTCAATTTTTGATGTATTTGTTCAGAAGACTGTGTGATCCTGCAATTTGCTTAATTGTTTCAATTCTGCAGTCTGGCTCCATGGCTAATTGGTTAGCATGCTGGCCTTTGGTCACAGGGGTCCTGGGCTCGATTCCCAGCAGGGTTGGGAATTTTAACCATAATTGGTTGAATCCCCTCGCATGTTGACTGGGTGTATGTGTTGTCTTCATCAACATTTCATCCTTATTATCACGCGCAGGTCCCCTACGTGCGTCAAATCAAAAGACGTGCACCTGGTGAGCCAAAGTCCTCGGACACATCCCGGTACTAATATCCATACCCCATTTCATTTTTTGAATTCTGTCTTCATGTTTTGAACTGTATCTGTTCATTTACTTACTTTCCAGTGGTTACACACACTCATTTACTCACTCACTCCATAGGCTTCTGCAGGATGTAAAGTTCCTGTGCTGATCTCACAACCTCTTCTAACCTTTTCGATCTTGAGCCCGCTCTTCCCAGTTATCGGTTTGGAGGGTCCGGCGTATCTTGTTCATCTCTTTCTTCCTGAACATCTTTTCCCATTAAGAGATCCCTTGTATGTCCCAAATATGCTCCGGTGCTCTGTTATCCTGCATCGTCAGTACTATTTCAACCGCACCATGTCGTTTTATGGTATGTTTGTCTTTTCTGAAGTCTTCATGTTCCTAGCGAACTCTTGTACTTATGAACTGTTACTCTTTCCCATCATGTGTTGTTACCACTATGTAATCTTTCCTTATTCCGGTAGATGGCATCTCGTACGATAGCATAGGTCAAAGCATTTCTTTTCTGCCCCATCTTGTTGGGTTATCTTTCTGGGGGGTGGTGTTGAGATTTTTGACTTGAGAAGATGGAAGGATTGGATTTCCAAGTCGCCTTTGTGGCATATTAAAGATATTTTAACAGATTCAAGACATCATTGTACATATCTCGGCCTTTCGAGAATGTGAATTGCTTATGTAATTATGGTATTTAGTTTTCTTTAATCTTCTCTTGGTTTCATTATTGCTTCGTTTTGTGCTTAGAAAGGTTTCCCTCATTACATGTGTTTCTAATTTATTTGTATGTTAACTTTACTTTTACATGCTTCTTTCGGTATTTTCATTTACCGATCCACTATGTTTATTTTGAGAACAGAAGGAGATGCAGATTCATGTGTGTGTGCGTGTGAGATTGTTTGCTGTGTGCCGGCCGAGACCTTTTACTCATGTTGCTTCACTAAAATTTTACTTGAGCTGATGTTGTATTATTTTATGGCGTGTTCGGTATAATTCATGTCCACTTCATAGACTTGGTATGAATACGAGCTAACAACGCGATTGGTCTGCTTCTGTGTGTTTTGGTGTTGGAGACACTCCGTCTCTTTAAAATGGACCACTTTCTGGTTCATATTGTCTGAGCTTGAGAGCGGTTGTTTATTTGGTTATCTGCTGTGCATTGACGTTCTTATACGTCCGTTTATTTCGGCGACCTAACCCCTTGGTCTCTGTGTGAGTGGGTAGTTCTGACGCTTGATTCATGATACCTTTTGTGCCTAATTTATTTTATTTATTGCTCATTTCACATTGCTGTGATTGGCTTTCTTTACCTATTTTCTAGTTTAATATATTTTATTCTTTGTGAGTTGCCTTTTCCATATGTTTTTGTTGTTTGGCGTGAAACCATGGTAACTTCCCCTTTTCTCTTTGCATTTATTTTATGAGCTCGGTGCACCCTTCCCTCTTCTCCCGTTTCAAGCTCTTTACTTAATGATACTGTATTCTCGGGAGACTTGATTTTTATTGTTGAGAGTTTTAGGTCTTATCTGAGGAATTGAAAGGGTGAATGTTATGATTAGGTGCTGTTACTCCCTAAACTTATGGTTGTTTAGACCCGATGTGCTACAAAGAAATGCTTTGTAACCAACTGAATTCATATTCTTCAATTAATTATGATAGATGCCAACTCCTTATACCAAACTTTTCATCACTTCTTTTATGAAGGTAAGCATGTGTGAAGGTGCTATAATCAAAGAATCTGGTGTATTTTGATTATGAGCCACATATTATTAATAGTACCTATTTGATTTTTAGCCTCCTTGTTTTACCTATGCAACTTTTTTTTATCTCCATAATAAATTTAAGTTCTTGCCCTTATTACTGTTATATTTTTATTTCTTTGCATCTCTTATATGTTTGTTATCTGTAAGAGGCCAGGTCCAGTTCCTGGCCATTTTTTGCTAGTTTTGACCAAATCCACCGCACTAGGTCTTCGTCGTGTTCTTAGTGTCAGTTCAATGTCCAGCCCAGCATAATGTGTTGGATTAGTGTGTTGTTGAGAGAGGGTGTAAATCTCATAGATTTAGATTTTTCAGCCAGCTTTGAAAGATAGGATTATGCCATGAGCCAAATATTTTTCTATAAACTTTATTCTCAAAATCTTGCAGCTGCTGCTGCTCTTTCTTTGTTAAGTGGTTGTACATATTTGCAGAAAACATAATCCAAACACCAAATTAGTTTAGAGGAATGCAATTTAGATTCTTAAATTGTCTAGGTGACATATTTATTTTATTAATATTTCCATGTCACAGGTTCAAGCATTCGCGAGTGAACTTGTGATATGGTGCTACATTGATGGCCGCTGTATTCACCACAATTTTGTATGCATGGAAACAAACATGCATGCTGTGTCATACCAGTGCCATAAGTCATTTTGTGGGATGGAGTTCAGTGCCTCTTGAACTTGGTCAGCCAAATCAGAAACAGTTAATGCTGGCATTGGATGACACTCAAATTGTCTTTCCATAATGTCACAAATGTTCTCAGTAGGCAAAAGGTATTTTAATGTTGAAGGTCAAGGGAACTGGTCAACCTTATCTAGAGCACATTGGGTGACAGTAACAGTAGGAGGACTAATGTTGTCCAGTCGGAAAACTCCCAATTTTAAAACATATTCAACTGCTGTCAGTATTTTGGGATAACAACAAGAGTGCTCGTACTGTCACAGGAAGTCACTCCCAAGACCATAACTCCTTGTGTAGGTCCAGTGTGTTGACGCGACAGGCAGCCTGGCTCCAAGTGCTCATTTGTTTCTTACTAACCTATGGCCATCACCGTCTCCAAGGCAGGAATTTCTCTCCCCTGAGAACACAGCAGTCTCCACTCTGCCCTCCAATGAGCTCTAGATTGACACCATTGAAACTGCAGATGTCAGTAATTCAGACTTTCTAGCATGAATGCTACAGGACAGATGGTTCGGAGCTATTCCTGACATAATCACTTTGTTACAGTTTGCTGTGTCACTCTGAAGCTCTATTGGCTTCTGCAGATGGCAGTGATTCAGAGTTTCTAGCATGAACGCTACAGGACATCTGGTTTGGAACTATCCCTCATGTAATCAATTTGTTACAATTTGCTTCTTCAGATGCAGTATGATCCACTACAGCCGTGCAGTGAATATGCCGGTGTTCCCTCTCTGTAGTGGCCTGTGTGTGACCAGACCCTGGTCTTCTTGAAACAGTGCATTTTTTATCATTGTTACCAACACCAATACACTGTGGATACATCCCTGCCGATTCTTTCAGTATATTGGGGAAAAACCTTCCAATTTCTTATAGCCCTACTGTACAGCCTTATTAAATTTCAGTAAGCTGCTGATACTAACTTCGTTTTCACCTTAAAGGCATGTTTGACTCACACGTACCTCACTTCAACTACACTGTGTATACTGCACCACTCCCGCGTCCAGGTGGGGATACACGAGTTCCAGACTAGCTCTTAAAAACAATTTCATCTGCCAAATATTGCTGGGTTGTGAGTTCCGCGTGAGAAAGTACCGATGGTCTACGGTAAATCCTAACCTACGTAGAAGAACGTCTTCAACACGCTATCAGTCGGATACCGTACTTGTATGATACCGAAATTTATCGTAAAAATCAGATTATCATGGCTTGTCAAGAATTCCATGCATGTCATCATCATAATCGCAATCAGAATTAGTCATTATAAGCTTATATCTAGTACTTATTCTAAGTAGACATTGAAAGAATTTAATGTTTTCACTACTCAGCTTTTATTAATAAATTTGTCTAAGTATGATCTGAAATAAAGGTAGAGTATCTTGAAAAATTATTTATACACTGTGGCTGGTTTTCTACGCAATCAGCATCTCTAAGTGCCGTAATTAAATGGCATTGGAGAAAACATGTTTGGAAAAACCTTTAATAAATAAATGAAATTAGGCCTCATTCATCTATATCCTACTCCTGGCCTGTCGAAGAATTGTACCGTGACTAAGTAGTATCCAAGAGAATTAAATGAAAAGAAAAAAAAATAAATTATATAATCAAGTAAAATTACTCAACATAATTATAATAATCGGATGCATCCAAATGAATTAAGTAAAATAAGCTATACTCCCTACTATATACAATGTTCAAATTGAGTTTCAATTGAAAATGTGAAAACGCAAAGAAAGTGGCCAATAATTAATCAATCAATTAATTAATTAATTAAGATCTGGAATCTTTCCATATTAAGCTAGGTTGCTTCTTAAAATTACCAAAATTCAATCGTCTGAACCTAAATTCACATGCAATTAAAGAAATGCATATCACTCGGCTGAACACTTCACATCAATGTCCACGCACAGTAGAAAAATCGTGTGAGAAAATAATGTCTGTCCATTAGGGATTTTCTCTAGTTGAGGTTTCAAATTTTTACATGTTTCATATTTCACATCAACTGACCTCCATATAAGCAAATCTAAGTCCATTTTAAGTCGTAAGTAATCTAAAATTAATTCAATCGTAAGGCTTATGTGGTTAAATCATTCAATTATTATTTTAATTCATGGTTGAAATTCAATTAAAGTGCGTATATGACTTAATATAGCATTACCAAGTGTATTTAATTAACCTTCCAACGAATAATACCATAGGTGGAAAAATTGACACATAGGAAGACTCTATCTTCATCTAAAATCCACATATGAAAGACTAAGTTACCAGTGATGTGTTAAGTTGCTCCCATAAAATCACAAGTTAAATTGCCGTTTGTGAGAATACATGAAAACAATCATAGGTATGTCAGTGAAGGCCTAAATATTGACGTAGGTGGCCTCTCGGCTCTTCTGATGATCCTACATACTCAATTAATTCTATAGTGATGGCATTAAGATCGTATCCTAATCTGTATTATATATATTAGGGAATAAAATAGCGATCGGAAACAGTACGTTTCAATACATATACCTTAGCATGTGCAACCTACACATACTACCATCTCTCGAAGAATACTATGACCAACTTCCTAAATAACAATAACTATCACCATCAAAATATACTATCAACTCATATGCTTATTACATTCACCATTTAACACTTCAATTATCGCGTAGCATTCATAATCGAAGCACTCGTTTCATCAAATACGCAACATATGTGCCATAACCTACACATATAAAACCATTATCATTACTGTCATAGTATCAAAGAACAGCACATAGTAACCTTAAAATTGTGCCACTATATTTTATTGTAAACATTCCCTAAATACGATCTTTACGCTTGTTATTTTGTTAAAGCCATCACGCATATATATATTAGCTTCCTCTTAATACTCTAACACTTCACTGACAACGATTTAAGAAAAATATCAATCACTTCTCCAATACCATATTGACAAACTTACGAACGGCATTCACTGGTATTTTACACCTATGTCTGGGATTTTTGGTAGCTTCAGATGAATACTTATTTCCTTGTAAGTACACTTGTATATTAACTACGCACACACAATGTCATAATGCACATTATATATTAACCAAAAGAATAAAGGTTTCTACTTACGATACGACTCAAATGGGGACTTAACTTTGCTTATTGGGTATTGACTTCCATCTCGCTGTTAATCGTCATGGGATGGTAGGCCTCGCTCCATGGTTCGGCTTAGGTAATCGGGTCCATCTCGTCCTCACAGCTGATTACCGCCCTCCTGGGTCATCAATCTCATGAAGCGCCACCATAGTCGGAGTAGTCTCTGCCTCAGCTTCTTAGAACATCATAGTGGTCTTCATTGCGTCAAGGACAGAATAACACAAGGCATTAGTTGATTTATACATGTTGTAATCTGCTTAGTAGTGCTAATGCGAAAAGTATATGTGTAATTTGGTCCGTCTAGTTTGCTTATAAGAGCTCTAAATATCGTCTTATTTCCACTGCCTTGCTCGCCGAAACGGTGTGAATTTACGTGCTTTTAGAATTGCACTTTATTTTCTGTTTAATTCAACTCTCTTGAAGTTGTGCAGTATCGGGCAAATACAATGTTCCGAGCCCAACCGTGACGTAGTACAGAACCAACTTGACGTTTCCTAACAGCTGGTCTATAATCTCACGTATATGTGTCAACCACAGCTGATGTTAAGCATGTTATCGCAGATTTGATCTTTTCTTCAATAATTGATTAAAGAATTCGATAATTAGCTGGTTTCTTTACTCGACTCCGTCCTTTCTTCGATGCAGTGCAGGATTGAGATTTGTTCTAATGGAAGACTTTTTTTTCAATAATCGGTTTAAATAATCCGCTCTCGTCATTCTTTCGCACCGCCTTCTAAAAGTGGTTCTTTCCGTGATTGCCGGTTGAATTTATTGTCTCTTCAGCTCGTACCGCTGCTAATTGCTTTTATTCTGATCCGTTAATAGCCGGAGCGCCATTTTTGTTCCTAATACAGCAACTATAGAACGGTGAAATGGCACAATACTACTAGTACTCATTTTCATTGAGTAGAGTACAAATCTGAATAGGTGTCATATTTCAGATGTTCAGACATGTCGGCTATATTTTGTTTAAATGACTTAACTCCTCCTTGGTTTTTGTATTTCATTTTCAGCTAGTTTATTTGATGGTCATCTGCATTTTAAGTGGTAACTAAATTATTTTATTGTAGATGATATATCTTGAAGGTTCAACAAAAAATGTATTGGTACCTGTCTTCTACCCTGCAGGTTGCATTGGTATTCTGAATGTTGCCATGATTTGTTATGAACATTTAAAATAAGATGTAAGGAACTTGACTGTCAAATAGTCCAACAAATAAGATTCCATTTTCCTAACTACTTATTGTAAGTCAGCAGTCTACCTTCATGACAATATTATCATCACAAGATATTTTAACAGAATGAACTGCTTACAGTTATTTTATGCATGGTTTGACAGAGTCATGTGGACTCCTAGATTTATGTAAGTCATTGTTCTAGATTGTTATCAAGAATATTATGTGTTTTTAATTACAATTGTATCAAGGCTGCATATGTCTCATATGTGAGAGATGAGACATGTGTCTTTTTAAATAGACGAAGGAATAAAAACTGTGTAGTATACTCAATGTGGAATTACGCAACCATTAAGAACTCCTAACTTGGTAATGAACAGTCATTATTCACCCCTGAACTCCATTCCTATTTTGGAGCTTAGGCCTATTACAACACACTTAATGTATTGTTGGCATAGGAAAATATTCTCATATGCCTACGACAGTTTCCTTACGAAGTGGCAATTCCTTGTCATCTGGCAGTGTAAAGTTTTTTCAAGCTCAAAACAATGCAACTTCAGTTCACTATTATATTTATTGATTTTTCAGTGATGATTTAGAGCTGAGGAGATTGGTTAACTACTGATTGCAATAGAGGCACATATGTATAAAAAATGGAATACTATGGTTACTAAACCCACTAAAGCTCTCATACTTGTCATTGATTGTGGCTGGTAATTCTTCTGTCTCCTAGTCTTCAGTTTGGAAAGAAGTATCCAGGTTCAATAGCCTCACTTCCCTTGCCACCTCTCAATCAATCAATCAATCAATACTGATCTGCATTTAGGGCAGTCACCCAGGTGGCAGATTCCCTATCTGTTGCTTTCCTAGCCTTTTCCAAAATGATTTCAAAGAAATTGGAAATTTATTGAACATCTCCCTTGGTAAGTTATTCCAATCCCTAACTCCCCTTCCTATAAATGAATATTTGCCCCAGTTTGTCCTCTTGAATTCCAACTTTATCTTCATATTGTGATCTTTCCTACTTTTATAGACGCCATTCAAACTTATTCGTCTACTAATGTCATTCCACGCCATCTCTCCGCTGACAGCTCGGAACATACCACTTAGTTGAGCAGCTCTTCTTCTTTCTCTCAATTTTTCCCAACCCAAACATTGCAACATTTTTGTAACGCTACTCTTTTGTCGGAAATCACCCAGAACAAATCGAGCTGCTTGTCTTTGGATTTTTTCCAGTTCATGAATCAGGTAATCCTGGTGAGGGTCCCATACACTGGAACCATACTCTAGTTGGGGTCTTACCAGAGACTTATATGCACTCTCCTTTACATCCTTACTACAACCCGTGAACACCCTCATAACCATGTGCAGAGATCGGTACCCTTTATTTACAATCCCATTTATGTGATTACCCCAGTGAAGATCTTTCCTTATATTAACACCTAGATACTTACAATGATCCCCAAAAGGAACTTTCACCCCATCAACACAGTAATTAAAACTCAGAGGACTTTTCCTATTTGTTAAACTCACAACCTGACTTTTAACCCCGTTTATCAACATACCATTGCCTGCTGTCCATCTCACAATATTTTCGAGGTCACGTTGCAGTTGCTCGCAATCTTGTAACTTATTTATCACTCTATAGAGAATAACATCATCCGCAAAAAGCCTTACCTCCGATTCCACTCCTTTACTCATATCATAACCTCTGTGTTACACGGACCTTCTCCTCCTATCTCACATTCAGTCGATTATTTTCCGTGCATTTGGGAATAGTTTATGCAATTTGATAGCTATTATACAATATTTATTTGCACCATAAAGTACCTCATCAATATTTTCTCTTTAAGTAGTGGTTCCTTGCTTAGATTTAGATAACTAACAAGAGTTTTGTTTCAGATAATGACTCAGCCCATTGTTTTACTTTTGAAGCTGCATGTACATTTTATATCAGAGAAATGTTCATATTTCACCATGTGATGAGTACAATTGGCTGTGCAGTTGTCAGCTTGTGTCCAGCAGATAGTGGTTTCAAATCCCACTGTACCTTTATTAAGACAATGGCGGTTTCCTTCCCACTCCTCGCCCTTTTCTATCCCATCGTCACCATAAGACTTGTCTGTGTCGGTGTGATGTAAAGCCACTAGCAAAAAAACTGCTTGTCGATGAGTGTAAATAACAAACATAAACGATAATTCATACACAACTGTGTTACCGATCACTCATACATAATCTACAGCAAAATAATCTCAGACAACCAACATATGAAACATAAGAGTCCAAAATTCTGGAGAAATGTTTAAAAAGGTAGACCAGAGAACAATGATGCCATCAAAGTTTGATCTTCACATCATGATAAAAAGCTATTGTTGAAAACCATATATGTTTTCCTTGTAAATAAATATAAAAGACACAAAACTTTGATATCAGACTGTTCGACATATTTCAAGTCACATGTTTATAATGTTAAATTTCAGACAAAAACGTACCTCACTTTGCCTATATAATCACTGGTTCAGAACTAAATAAAACATAGGTACAGAATAGAATAAACTTTAAAAACTTAGATAAACAGTGCTTAAATAAAAATATTTCATGGACTAGCCATCAGTCTGGTCTAGTAATGAGCATATAGACTGTGGAGATTTGCTTACCAGAATTCATTTTATCTTGTGGAGTTAAATATAATTTAAAATATATTATTTAATTTACTAATTCACTATAACTCCCCATTGGTAAGAATCTGCTCTGCTTTCAGTATGCTAGTTAAGAACCACACAACTTGGATTTCTCAGTATTCCATTCAGAGTTCAAAATTTCCCTACTAAATAATGTAATTAATAAATTGATAAGGCAACTTTTCTGTTCCTAAACCTCCATGCCTGCACACATACATATTTATATAGATATACTGTATAATTATACCTAAATATCGTTGAGAAAACCTTTAATTGTGCAGTGCTGCAAAGGAATATATATATGTTATACCTTTCAGCTGATTCCGGTCAAACATGAAGGACTTTTTAAAGTTCATTATAACATTGAAGTCTGTTGAAATCTTGAGAAAAACATACGTCCTGTCAGTTTATGGTTTGATATAGCAATAATTCAAAGTAACTCGCTTAACTGAGTGATAACTTAAAGTAAATATTCATTGTGTGAAAATTGACAAGAGCAGAACTCTGTGGTACCTAATAAATTTGTGTCCGGAAGTTTGATTTTAAAGTACTCAACTATTGAGTGAAGATGACCGTACTGGACAGGAGAGTAAATTGATTACTAATGCACAATGTTTCACTTCGATGACAGTGTATTCAATGCAGGTCATGGACTGGAAAATCTTATGAAATACATATGTTGGATTTACCTTCACTTGCATTAGTTATGCAGTATCTGTTTGCTATGGACATCCACAAATGATTGAGAATTCTCTAGGAAGCTGTCGATTCGAACAGAATTGGAGGAATAACGATATGAATTATTGGGCACATTCCATTGTTAATTGAGCATTCCCGCTTGTGAGATCAGGTATGTCAAAGAGAATGTTCCTCAATTCTCATTTCTCAGAAGTACTATTAAAAGAGGCAAAGTTGCTTAGATTTTTCTTAGTCAGAAAAATGCACACAGCTATATTATTGTAGCGATGAATTGGGTTTTGTTTAATATGAAAAGAGTATAAGGAAAAATCAGAATGATCACTGCTTGTCATGAATGACAAGATATGTAACTGCAGTACAGTTGAATTTATCTGATAATTGTATGCCAATAAGTAAAGTAAATCTTAAAAGTAGAAACTACAGTCCCTTACAGAAAGACATACAAGTCGAGTATGGCATCGGAATACTGAAATATTTATTTTGGTGTATAATATTGTACTAATTGAATTATATAAGTTGCAGTTTACTCTATGATGGATCAGATGGAGAATTGTAATGTTGAAGTACCCGCCAATGTAATGATGCAGGCCTAAACTGGGATGGAGTTTTGGCGGGCCTAGAAAATGTGGTAACATGAAGGAATGACAATGTTCCGAGGACCGGGACGATACAATAATATCTTCAAGATCTCACCGGTTAAGATGAGTACAAAAGTCTTGTGTTCATAAAACCTGAGACATGTGTGTCAGTTATTACCTCTGTATCTCCAATATTTTGTGAAGTATTGCCTGGTCAAATGTTAATGGATTTTCGGGTCACCCTGTACTTAACTCATTACAGAGTTAATAAAGTTCACAATGGAATCAGAAAGAAATGAGAGGATCAACATTTTTGACATCATGATCAGTAGAATTGAAGATAAATTGTTCTAGAAGATATACATGGAACATCAAACACAACAGATGACTTTTCCAATCACGTACCACATACAGATTAGCAGAACTGAACACAATGATACACAGCTCTGTGATCGTACCAGTGGTCAAAAGAGATTTTAACCAAAAATGCAAAGAGTAAAAGAAATCATGGTAGAATATAACTATCCTCCCAACACAGTAGACCCATTATTCAGAAGATAGTGGGTTTGAGCCCCACTGTTGGCAGCCCTGAAGATGGTTTACCATGGTTATCCATTTTCACACCAGGCAGATGCTGGTGCTGTACCTTAAATAAGGCCCGGGCCTCATCCTTCGCACTTCTAGCCCTTTCCTGTCCCATCGTCGCCATCATCGTTAATGGCAGACAGTGCATAGATGTGAATTTAACAGGTGAATTTTCATAGTGTGGCAGCTCAGAGTGTATTGGATTATCTCTACCAGTGCAGCGGTTCTGAATGATGTTAGTGAAGTGATTGGTGAAAGCAAAAAGCAAAAATTCAATAAATTAATAATGCCACGTGAGGTGAAGCAAGTGCCATTGGAAGCCATAGTTAAGCAGGCTGTACAGGAAGCGCTGAGCAACAAGGAGACACTTGGCATGCTTGCCAACCTTATCCAGGACCAGGTAACAAAGTCACTTTTTGAACAATAAGAGACTATTAATTTTAATACGAGTGTAATTGAAGAACCTAGGAGGGCTCTGGAGGAGAGGGACAAAACAATCAGGGATTTAAGAACTGAACTGCGGGATAAAACTGACTGTTTGGAACAGTATCAAAGTAGGCAGTGCCTGCGTGTGTTTGGTATACCGGAAACTGTAGATGAGAACACTGACAACTTAGTACTTGACATTGCGGAGGAAATCGGGGTCAGTCTTTCGGTGGATGACATTGATAGGTCTCACAGGGTTGGGAAAAACGAGAACAGGCGTCTGGGACCTATGATTGTCAAGTTTGCGTCATATTCTAAAAGAAACGCTATGTTCACCAACATAAAGAAACTTAAGGGTTCGAATAAAACTATCCATGATTACCTTACTCCAGCAAGACTCCGACTTCCTGATGACACAGTCGCAAAATTTACCGTCCAGAACATATGGTCTAGAGATGGGATCATATATGTAAAACAAGGGAACCATAAAATAGCCATAACTAATCGTTCAGATTTGAACAGTATTCACTAGTCATGAGCAGACTCTCTGCAATATAAGGACTACCATAGTTATTTTAGGTCACTTAATTTTCCACGTAGTTGTAGTTCTAATTTATGTGCTAATCTTATAGTTGTAGTAGGTACTTCTTAGTATCAGTTGCCATAATTTAACTTTCAAGTTGGCAGCATTAAACAACCAGAAAACAAAGGTCTCTACTTTCAGCCTCCTTTCACCACTGTCCCAGGCAGGTCATTACCCCGTCGTGCCAGCCCCCTCCAAGAATACTGCTTACCATCTCAAAGACATTCTTGCAGCCTACTCTAGTTGTCTACAAATAGCACATGTCAGTACACAGAACATTGTCCCACATTTCTCAGAATTCTCCGAAATATTTTCCACCTGTAATCTGTGTGCTATATTGATTTTGGAGTAATGGCTGCGTCAGTCTATCCCTTCAGCACCGGTTGAAATGTGTAGATACTCTTTAATTAGGAATGATAGAGAGGGAAAGCCTGCAGGCTGAGTCGGAATATTCATACGTGATGAGTTGAAATACAAGGTAATATTTAAATCGCAAAGTGAATACCCTCACAGAGCAGAGTTCTTGTTCGTAGAAATTAAAATTCGTGGTATGAAGTGTTTACTCGGTGAAGTGTATCGCCCAGCAAAGACTGGAAATGCAACAAATCTAGAGGAAGCCCTACAGAATTATATATCCAGGTATGAACATATGATTTAAATGGGAGATTTTAACACTGACCTCACAAATGAAACTACTGAAACTGGGTAACTAACATGCATGTTTGAGTACATTAATATGACAATTCTGCCCTTACAACCCACACACCATGTTGCAACATTGCACAGACTTCCTGACCTAATTGTTGCAAACAATGAAGACTGTATATTGTCACATGGACAGATGCCTGTGCCAGGCCTTTCCCGCAATGATATGATTTATGCTGCATATTCTTTGAGGTGTCCTAAATACAAACCTAAGGTAATCACATAGAGAGATTTCAAAAATTTGAACGAAGAAGCCCTCATTGAGGATGCTCTGAGCACACCATGGCACACAGTTCATTATATAAAGGACATTGACAAAAAAGTATCTCATTTTAATGAACTTCTCTTATCTTTACATGACAGACATGCCCCTTTACGTACTGCTCGAGTGAAACGACCCTCTAATCCTTGCCTGAAATTCGTGATCAAATGAAAGACAGACATGCAGTCTATGGTTACTGTGTGAAACATCCAGCACAGGACAATTTTGAGAAATATAAAAGACTCCAAAATAAAACAATGCAGATGATAAGAAACACTAAGATACGTCACTCATACGAAGTTTTAAATACACATAAGTCTGCTGTTGTATGGTAAACTCTCTGCTATATGTGTGTAATAAAACAAAGACAAAGGATAGTAACCGTAATGCACCTTTGGATGATCTGAATGATTATTTTAGCTCAGGAAACGTCTAGACGAACAGAAAATACCAAGGGAGCTACTACTGATAGAATATCTTCAAAGTGAAAGCATGATGGAGAAACATTCTACTTCTCTGATGTGACTCCAGGTGATGTAAAGAGCGCCCTCAATGACATAAAATCAGGGTCTACTGGACACGACGGAATAAACCTGTCCTTTGAAGAAAAATTCTGAACGTCATTCTTCCTACAATAACGCACATTATTAACACCTCTCTTATGATGGAAATCTTTCCTGAGAACTGGAGAAATGCCCCTTGCCAAAAAATAGTACCCCTATAACCCTTGACGATTACCGCCCTGTCAGTATCCTCCCTGTACTAGGAAAAGTACTGGAAAAACTAGAACACAAACAAATTACAGACTATCTCTTACATCGTAACTTACTCAACAGATATCAATCAGGGTTTAGATCAAATTACAGTACCAACTCAGCATTAGTAAAAGTAACTAGCGACATTCAGCTAGCAATGGATAATGGTCAGATGACAATTCTAATTCTTCTCGACCTTACAAAGCCGAATTAGAAATTATGAAATTTTCTAATAATTTATTATGCTGGGTATTGTGCCCTACAGGACCCTATGGTTCCGGCCAGGCGAATGCCGGTCTCGAACCCAGAGTACAGTAGTGAAAGAACTCCCACAAACGTGAGCTTGTGCACATAGTCTTACCTGAACACATATCCACGCTCGGCCGCACAGTCGCGCACATCTCAGGGATAACAAGGGTGAACAAAGGGCAAAATTAAGATAAAACAGTAGGATATGTGACTAATCAGGTAAGAATCAGCTAAAATAAAATGAAAAAAAATATCTAACAGAAAACATCGCTGCATTCAAAGTTTTACAATCAGGGATTTATTACATAAAATACTATTTACAAATAGAAGAGCTTTCAAATGTGACTGGGGTAAAGATAAGGTTGAGCTGATGACTACCAGTTCACTGCCTTCACGAAACAGCTTTGCTGTAACAAGCATGATACAATCGTGTAAGTAATTAAATACAGAGAAAATGGATATCTGCTGAAATACACATCTAACAGTAATTTCCATAAAATTTTACTATGCCTCGTACCATCGAACCCCGGTGCAAACAAATATAAACACATAATGTACCGTGCCCTGACCCGGTCTCGAACCCTGGTCCCATGAAGAGCAAGGCGTTGAATACTCATATACAAACAATATAAAAAGGAATACAACCAACTTGTCCAAAGGGTCCATATCAAACGGGCAAGTGTTAAAATAAAGCTGAAAAAACAGAACTAAAATCTCTCCCTGCGTCAAAACATCAAGGTCGTCTTCTCCCCTGTACACCCTCGACGAGCTGCAGACAGCAATATAACCAAGTTCCAAGACTGTGACGTCAGGCACAATAACCCTCACCAGCAGTGCACTCGACCGGCTGCAGTCCACACAATGTACGAGCTCAGCTGACTGACTAGTAGCTAAGTGCTAAGAAACCTCGCCTTTCAAAGTACCTCACATAATCTGGCTGCTAAAAGCGCTCTATTAAATACACATGGGCTACACGCCCTCATCTCAATCTCGCCAGCAATACAACAAATCTCATTTCCGCCTCCCATGGGCTCAACCTTGATAGTACAAAGGCACAATTCAGTAAGCTATAATCACATAGCCATAATAAGGCATCTCAAATGCATCCAATACTCTCAAACGGTGCTGGGCTCTCTCATATCAATTCATACAGTCAGCTACATGCATAATGCCCACATCTCAAACATACGGACTCGCTCGCCCTGTCAGTAAAGCTAGGTGAGTTACGGGGTAAATCCTGATCTCAAATATACAACCTACGTCTGCAGAGACAAATGCCTAAACGCTACACAATAAACAGAGCCTGCCTGTCAGACTTACCTACCATCACCAAGGGAGTTCGACCTGACCCATGAAGATTACATGTACACTAATCTAATACTATCGAAATGCAATATAATCACACCAACAAGGATTCTACAAACTATCATCTACTCTAATGTACGGGGTTCGAGCTTGAGGCCTAGCTCTTATTACCAAGAATTTTCCTACCATAAACTAACCTGTTGGCTGACGGCCCCCCTGTTCCTATCTAAATTTAAATGACATGCTTGAAACAGAATTGGAAAGCTCTGACCTTATATGATTGATGACATGACGGAGCGGCCCTTCCTGTGGACCACTGAATTTACCACATCATGACAAACTGCGACGCTTGCAGAAGATACTGGTGAACGACTGGAGCCATTCTATCTTGCGTGAATCCTTGCAGCTCCTTAGATGGTTGGAAGATGTCCCCTTCGACGTCGCGCTGATCAGGTACGCCCCACGTTCCTGGATCGATTCCCGATGTTGTGCCGGCTTCAGCTCCCGTTGTGGCTTCCTCGCAATGATGATGTAGAAGCTCGTTCTGGCTTGATGCAGGGGTAATTCCTCGCAGATTCAGTAGTACTAGTTGTATGTGCAGCTCGAAAATGAAACGTTGTTCGCGGTGCCGACTCGCAGTATGACGACTTCGTTCAAGCAGCCTTACGGTCAAAGAATGAGACTGATGTGCCAGGCGGCCTTGCATTTATAATCAGGTTGGCGTAGCCACGCCGCTTGATCGCGTGTAGGATACGCGCGCCCGCGACTCGAAGTTTTCCCGCACAAAGCACGTCAAGTACCCTACTTAACGAATGCATTTATGATTATAGCCGTATTGCATATCAAAATTAAGCATAAATTATGCAGGTTGGAATTCTTGTATCAGATCCAATGCATCTCTTTCGTAACCAAAGATATTAATTTAATTCTTTCTTCCCTCCGAAGGTTAGTTTTGCCGGGATCCGGGAAGCGTCCCCAATCTTCATTAAGAGGCTTGGCTTGGGACATAACTCCCTTTAATGAGGTTCTGGAGATTTTCATAATGACGCTCTAGCTCTCTTCCCACGAGAACGCTTCTTCTGGAATCTTTTATGAAATAAAATATAAAACAATGACTTCCTGGGTGGTCTTATGTAATCCCAATATCTAATACTAAAATCTATACTATTGGTCCATGAACTGAATGGTTCAGTATATTCCTATCTCAGTGGATATAAACAATGTGTGTCAGTGGGAGACAATATGTCTAGATGGCTAAATACTGAGATTGGGGAAGCACAGGGTGGGGTGTTATTACCGCTTCTATTCCCCCTGTACATGAATGACCTATCAGAACAATTGACTGACTGTAAATATCACTTATACGCAGATGACATCCATTTGTATATTCATACCAAGCCCAAAGACATACAAGAAGTAACCATGAAATTAAATGAAGGCCTATTTAACATTAACGAATGGACAAGTAGCCACTGCCTGAAGGTAAACCCATTAAAATCACAAGCCATCATAATAGGATCTAAAAACGCACATGCCAAGTTAGAAAGTATCAATATACCGGTTATCAAGATCAGTGAAACACCTATAACACCAAAAGACTCCGTTAAGAACCTTGGAATAATTTTTAATAAGTATTTAAGTTGGTCAGAGATGTCAAAAATTTGTCAACATGTATTCAGTTCATTACACTCATTGTACAAACTGAGGGACTTTCTACCTGTCAAAACCAGGTAACTGCTTGTACAAGGACTAATACTATCAATATTTGATTATGGTGACGTAGTCTGTAATAACATAAGTTGTTCACTTGGTTCTAAACTTTAACGGGTGGATAATGCCTGCATTTGATTCATTCTAAATGTTCCGCTCCATTTCCACATCATCCCATTCCTCCATCAGCTGTCCTGGTTAAGATTAAGTGATAGACATAAGTACCATGCTGTTTCCCTTCTGCACAAAATACTGCAAACAGGTAAACCATATTACCTGAGAATAAATTTCAGCTACCTCCCTCCCTCAGGTAGAGCACCCTCAAGTCATCAGTATGATCCCTGCTGTCCATCCCCACCCACCACACTAGTATGTATAACAACTCATTTGTACTGGGGACCATACATTCCTAGAATTCTCTCCCAGATGAAATTAGAGACGTAAGCAACCTGAAGATATTCAGAAGAATGTGCTGGAAATGTTACGTACATTCAGAATAATTTACTCTAAGAAGCTCCCTCAAATGTTAGATTAAGTCAAATGAATAAAATGTAAATGTAAGACTAGTAACATTATAGTTGACAATATTTGAGGTATAGTTTTAGTAACAGAAAATACTATAAATTCATTTTAAAATGTTAAAAACATTTTTATGATACTTTACATTTCAGCTAAATTACATCTCATGTTAATTTTAAATTATAATAAACTTATTTCTAATTTTAAGTACATTAGTTGTAATGTTCAATATATTATGTTCATGGAGGTGTACAATTATATGGTTTGGCTTAATAGCAGGCTTCATAGCCTGAGCCCCGCCATGTACAGAAAGACATTAATAAATAAACATATGTGTTGGTGCGACATAAAACAATGTGTAAAATAAAAAAACAACACTTCAGCAATTATTAAAGGAGTGCACAATAGCTTAACATGAAAGGTCGTACACTTCCTATTATATTAATCAATTCACAATTTAAAAAAAGTTTTTTTTAGAATCTGATGAAGTCATTCAAGAATAAAACACGTCGTTCTTCTTCAGGTATAGTCTGTTGTTAAAGGTTCTGTTTTCATACACTTTGTAAATTGTATTTGATCATAAATTAGTGTTTCGAGCCAGAAGAACCTAACATTTATAGGTAACTTCAGGCAAAACCAAAAAATTTGTTCTCAGTAACCAAGAAAGGTCATTCTTCATGCTTAAGCCTGATGACTTAATTGCATTATTAATAATTTCGCATGTGGTTTCACAACACAGTAACAAATCTAGAGAACTCTAACCCATGATTTACTGGGAACACAATTCAGCAATAGCAAATATGTGGTCAAAAGTTTGGTTTCACATTGCTATGCAAATTTTTGCCTCCAACTAAATTTTTCCTACTTTTATTATCCCTAGTGAACCTACACTTAAGCTTTTTAATAGCCTCTCATTACTTACATTGACATCATTAGTGCATGGATTGTTCATCTCAAAAAATAAATTGAACCACTATATGAGCGACACTGTTGGTCTGCGTTACCTGTGATTTCACACGAGGCAAATGCTGGGGCTGTACCTTAGTTAAGGCCACGGCCAGTTCCTTCCCACTCCTAGCCCTTCCCTGTCCCATCGTCGCCATAAGACCTATCTGTGTCGGTGCGACGTAAAGCAACTAGCAAAAAATATTATCTGTGATCTGTACCCACAATGTGAGGAACACTATGGCATAGTAGAAGTCCCTGTGATTAGTACACTTATGTGAGGTGCACAACGGGTTTGTGCTGCCGACGGGTGTCACCATTATATGAGAAACACCATAGGTGTGCGTTACCTGTACGACGTACAATACTTGTTAGTAGCACCATAATGTTTGGAACACCATGAGTTTACGCTAACTTTGGTTAGTACCGCAACTTGAGGAATACCTTGGTTCTTATTCACTAGCAAAAATGCCATTATGAGGGACCTTTGACCTTATATTGAACCCATTTAGACAACAAGCATCACCGATTCAGGATTGTGCTTTGGAAGCAGTGCCTTGGTCAGTCATATAGTTCCTGGGAAGGTGAGGCATTGCGAGTCGGATCCACGGATTGTTTTAAATTAATATTCATCCATTCATTCTTCTGATATAGAAGAGAAGACTGGTGAGTTTGTTAAGGAAGTAAGGCATTTCATTATTGAGTATAAGTTTACACCAGAGCAGATAATTAATGCAGATCAGTAAAGATTTTGTGAAGGGTTGCATTTTGGGAGAACTCTTGCCATTAAGGGAGCAAAGACGATTTATCGTGCCGTGGGTTCATTTGCAGCAACCACTAATATGCACGGAGATTCCCGTCTTTATGTGTAGTCGTAGCTACTATGTTTCTTGTCCATAGCAGCTGTAATTTGCTTGGTATGCATATTTCGATATTTTCTGTGTGACATTGCGGTGCATTTCAATGTCCTGTTGTATCGAATTGTTGTTTAAGCTTTGATTTTCATGCTCCTTTTAGCTGTAGTGTCAATTTAACACTTGTAAGAAAATAATTCATGGACATGATAGCTAGCATTTGGATTCAAGTTTTTCAGGATACCAGAACACTTTAATAAAACACTACAACCTAAGCTATATTCTTTGTCGCCATCGTAACGTCTAGGACAGCATTATCTATAGATGATGTGTAAGCGCCAAAAGTTAGGGAGAGAGCTGTCATCTGGTTGTTAACTTTAAGCTTCCCCAAAATTTCATCAGGATAAGTGATTTCCATGTTGCATATGGCCTTTGTTAAAGAAAGCAATTATTTCATAGACTGATGTAATACATGGTAGTCAGTATGAACTTCTATGTTTAATCCTACTGTACTATAATTAAGCAGGCTCTGTTTGATTGCACATGAAAGCTATGTGATCAGTTATGACCAAATTGTGACACAATAGAATGATCACTGGTATGATAACATTGTACAAGTACAGTACTTATTGTTACATTCATGAGTACCGGTAACGTACGTCAATTTCTTTTCTGTAGGAATCCCTATGTCACCTTACCTTGTAAATCCCATTACCAAATTATCAAGTGAATTGTACGCACATTCACGCCAATCGTAATAATTTTAATCAAAATAACAGAACGATTTCCAAATTGTTTTTCATTAACGAGTACATAAATTTCCTTGCCCTGGCATACAGCATGACATTCAACAACAAACGAAAGATTATTCTCACTTCTGCAGCACATTCTGTCTCTACTTGCTTTTTCGCTTAGCGCTCGTCACTTGTCTCTCAGTCCAGCTGAAGGAGTTATTATTACTCCTTCACTCGTAATACTTCCCCTCCTTAACACTGTTCCGTCCTGGATCATTTCGCAACCAGTCTTCGATTACCCGTTAGTCAAGGAATTTGCTCCTTCGTATGGTGCTAACCGATTGAAATGCACCGCATTTGGCATTCCCTTGGAAGGTCTAAGAACACGATATATAAAGACTTCAACACCTCTTACGGCCCATCCCATGAACGTTGGAGTTAAGGTGGCAGACATCGCCGCCTTCGTGTATTAAGGAGCCACACCAAATCCTTGGCTTCGAATCCACCTTCTTCAGCACGCGCTTCGTAGGCATTTTTTATTAGGCCACCAGCAGCTTCTGAGTTTCTTCGATCGAGGCCGTTAATCTGACCCCACTCTTTCTCTCAAACACCTCATGTACTCGTCCCCCAGCCATCTGATGCTCGCCGGGTCTACTGCCGAACTTCAGATCGGAGGGAAAACGCATCTCCCTCCTGAAGGGAACGCAGGTCGGAGTCTGTCCTGTCGTTTCATGGACCGGAGACCGATATGCCATTAAAAATAATGGCAAGTGTTCATCCCAGTCAAGTTGGTTGTCAGTCACAACTTTAGAAAGCTGTTTTTCAATCGTCCTGTTCATCCGTTTAGCTTTGTTGGGATATTTGGGCACGAAACATGGGTATTAGGAGCATAGCCATAAGAAACTCCCGAGTTCATGTGCATCTCTGGAGACAGGCCATTCTTGTAAGGCACGTATCTTCTCTGGATCTACGACTACACCATATCCAAAATAACGGACATTTCTCCATTTCTTTGGATTCATATTCACGTTGGCTTCCAGAAGTCGCTTAAATACTTCCTCCAGGTTCAATAGGTGTTCTTCGAAAGTCTTACCTATTGCTATGTCTCATCCAAGTTAACGAGGCAGGTTCCCTACGACAGACCTCGGAGTACTGTTTCCATCAGTCTTTCAAACGTAGCTAGTGTATTGCGAAGTCCAGAAGTCATAACCGTGAAGTGTCAAAGTCCTGTTCGAATTGAGAGCGCTGTCTTCTATCTTCAGCCTCCATTTCTACTCGCCAATATCCACTTTGGTAATCCAGTGTTGAGGACACTTAAGATCCACACAGTGTGTCTAGAGTGTCATCTCTCCTGGATAATGGATGTCTTTTATTGTCGCTAGTCCACATACAGTCTGGTCGACCCGTACTTTTTCTTCACTAAAACCACCGGTTACGTCCAGGGACTGCTTGACGGTTCTGTAACACCCTGCATATATATGGCAAAACAGTTCTCTCACCCTCCTTCCATCTCGATAGTGGGGAGCTTCGTGGGTGCTGTCCTATTGGTTGTATATTTCTGGTGTTTATATTTCATGGTTCTCGTCCTGCCGTACGGACAATTCTCGATTGCGAAGACATCTTGATATTTGAAGAACATTTCTTCGACTTTGGCCCTTTGATCCTGCGTCAGCTTAGTATGTCTTGAGTTCTCTGTTAATTTTGGACATCCTGGGTATCCTTCGTGGTCTCCCCACGAACAATGGATCATACGGGATTACAACAGGCCACCTGAGTGCCTCTCTTCAGTGATACTGGGAAATCTTTAGGTTCATCATTCTGATTGGAGTAGGCCCCTTAGCATTTACAAAACATCTTCCCTCTAATACTACTGGGCAGACTTCCTCTTCTGCAACGGGCTCGACAATTCCCGTCACTTATCGGTCTATGTTATCCATCTGACCCACGATCACATAATTGCTTCTGGGATTAAGTACCTCGTCTGTACTTAAAACATTTTGAATGGTTGTACTGATTCATCCGCGATGAAAGTCTTGTTCGTTTGCGAATTTCAAGCATCCCCGTTTCAGATCCAAAGTGTGCTCAAATTTAGTCATTATATCCATGCCATGAATAACATCTGTGACATCAGCTACTTTTATTCGATGTTCTATCGACTTGCTCCTCAGGCCGATGTTCAATTATGTCTCGCCGTACGTGTTCACTGGGTCTTCGGTTGCGGTTTTCAGTAAAATGTAGGTTTCAGGTGTCCTTTTATGGTTTCCTTGACAACGTTGGTGGGGCCCCGATGTCTAGAAGCAAAGTACGAGCAAAACCATTCACTGATCCGTCGACAGAAATGCTGTCTGAACGACGCACGAGTAAAATGATAATGTACCACCTTCCTCGGGGCAGAAGGGCTGAAACGCCTATATCGCCTCTTTGCACCACCCTCTTTAGTTTTCCTGAAACTTTGAGTCTTTATGGCGGCGCCTACTGACATATCCAAGTCCATGTTAAAGCCCCATTAGCATATTCTTTACATTTTATTTTGTATATACTCATGTCGAACAACTTATGACTAAGTGTTTGTCCGCTTCTTTTAGAATGTCAAACATGGCTATTAAACCTCTATAAAATGAACCAGAGTGTTCAGTAGATGAAAATACGATAGATCAAAGCTGACATTATATTTTACTACAAATATATAGTATAAAAACCTAACTTCTTTTAACAAGTCATTCTTTTTAATTAGGACCACTAAGGTATACACCTTATAAAAATGACTATTATATTACTGACTATCACCTTATATATGTAAATATTATTTTAGTTTTATCACGTATATTTCCTAAACCACTGTTGTGATTTTACTATAAGAGTCATGATCAATGTACTGTATTTTATTGTCATTGTATAATTTGCCCTTGGCTGATGATGACATATAGTTTTGTCGAAACCGGTACCAAAAGTTCATAAACGTGATGATTTAACAGAAATGTAAACATTTTCACGTAATATATAGAATTGAAAAGGTGGATCTTTTTCTTTCTTTATTGTATATCCAAGCTCACCATAACTCCAACAGCGAATCACCCGCCTTCAAAATCTTCCATCCTCGTTGGACTGTGTTATCAATGCAATCATCTCTACCTTTCCGTCTAGAGGCTCCTCCTCATCCAGCCTTCGAAGCTGCTGTAGATTTGCGGTCAGTGTAGCAGCTTCGGATTAAAATGCACGAGCCAACGCATTATATAACCTATTCGGGTGCGCCAGACGAAGAGCTCGTTGCATTTCTGGGTCGGATATATCCATCACAAGAGACTCTACATAACTTGATCTGTTTTATGACATCCTTTGTAGCTGAATGATATGTCATACAAGCAAGACGCGCGATGTCTGTCTCAAATTCTTTAGTGTCCCGCTACGTTTCTGGCGTCTGCTAAGTTGACTATGGTAAATTTGTTGGAGAGTTTTATCATCGTATCTCATTTGTAATCTGGCCACCTGGGAATTGAAATTACATTGGTCACTGCCTGGAATCGCTCGGAATATATCCAGTGTATCAACTTGCTGCGCAACTTCCAAGGCAGTGCCTTTTTCTTTTCTAGTCAACCCATCGGTGTGGGCTGCGGCTTAAAATTGCCTTCGATTAGAATTCCATGGAGTTTTACGAACGTAAGGTGGTGGTTTCACACGCACCGTCTCTGCAAAATTCAGTTATTTTTTCTCTATTCAGCTGTAGGTCTCTTCTTTCGTATGGACTCCTTTTCTGGTGATGCAAATCGGCCCTCTCTACTCGTTGTTTTACGCTCTATATCAGTTTCTATTTGTTTTATTCCTTTATCAATTTCAGTTTTCTTAGATTCTACCAATCTATAATTTACAGCTTTTTCCGAAAATATTTCGCTAGCTTTTACTCAAATAAACCAAAATTTTTGGCTAGTCTTTTTAGAACCTTCTACGATCTTCTAACATTTGTGGATGTTCTCTTAGTATCACCTGCTATTTCAAAGTTGCCTTTATCTGTATCCTTACTTTCTGCTTCTGTTCCAGCTGGAAGTCGTGATAATAACACGGCCTTGATCTCGGGAATATGCTCATCGCGTTCTTCCATATCGTACTTCAGATCGGCATTTTTGAATCGTTCAAACTCTTTCACCAAAGTCATTATTCCTTGTATTATATACCTTACATCCTACTGTCTTTTAACGGTCACGAATTTCCAAGCACTCTCGCACTTTTGACGCCAGTTATTAAATTCTTGGTACCGGTAACGTACGTCAAATTCCCTTCCGTATGAATATCTTGTAAATCTTACAATTCTAGCAAGAAAACTGTACACAGGGCGAGTTGGCCTTGCGGTTAGGGGCGCGCAGCTGTGAGCTTGCATTCTGGAGTTAGTGGGTTCGAGACCCACTGTCAGCAGCCTTGAAGATAGTTTTCCGTTGTTTCCCCTTTTCACACCATGCTAATGCTTGCGCTCTACATTATTTAAGGCCACGGGCGGTTTCTTCTAACTCCTAGACCTTTCCTATCGCATTGTCGCCATAATGCCTCCCTGCGTCGGCGCGACATGAAGAAACCTCTACACGCACATTCACGCTAATACTAATAATTTTAATCAAAATAGGAGACTATTCCCAAATCATCGTTCATTCATAAGTACATAAATTTCCCTCCCTGGCATATAGCATGACATTCAAATGAAATGACAAATGATTATTATCATTTCTGCCGCACATTCTGTCTCTTCGTACATTTTTGCATAGTGATAGTCAACTTCTTTTCGGGTGCAGCTGAGAGTGTTATAGCATGTTTGTGTCACAGTACATAATATTTATAAACTATTTGCCATGGTTTGGTGGATCTTAATGACTGTCGCCAAAGAACGTTCTCAGCTTTATTAATACTTACAACACTGAGATTCTCAGAAGTGACAACAAGGGCTTTTACAAAAATTAATTGCACACATGCCACAAACCACAGTGTGGTTGAACAAGTTCAAAACTCCAAAGAATATGCCGTCCCTTACGTAGGAGAGCAGTCTTACTAATTTAAATATAGATAAATGTTTGCCGGATGTAAGAGATTCTCCTTTTGGTTAGACCACTTCTCCTCTTTCATTCTTTAAATGAGGTAGTCTATGAGCTCGTACATTACTAAATTGTCAGAAGATTATTGACCTTTATATTGTGACATTAGATATTCGAGAGAAAAGACGCAACACCTCCTCTTAAGAAGCAATTGCTTTTTAAATTCACGATTGCACTCGGAATTTGACTTGAGATGAGGTTCACCCTCAGTAATGTTATGGTCATTAGTAACGAGCTCCCTGCATGGGAAAAAATAGTCAGTGAAATGGTAAGTAGCCTTTCCTTTGTGTGAGGCTTGTAGTGGAGTAGCCTGTTGAACTATTGATCACATAGTTTCAATTTGTCACTTCAGATTGTGCCCAGAAGTGAGCTGCGCGGATCATCCACCTCCGGATGGCGGACGACATCTCAAGAGACCGGAAGAGGATCGTCCCTTAATATGCGATGACTGCGGAAAGCTATTCAGTAGCGAAAACAGCCTGGCTGAACACGTCTTGATCCACATGGAACAGGTGCTCCACGAGTGCCGAATTTGCCAGAAAAGCTTCACACAGAGTAGCAACCTGACCGTGCATATGGGTTTGCACACGGATGTAATGAGATCTCATTGCTCAGTATGCCAGACAATGTTCAGAAGTGCGTCACAATTGAATATCCACATGCGGACGCATATGAGCGGGAAGCGGTACAAATGCAATGTGTGTCCGAAGGTCTTTACTCGTAAATACCGTCTAACCACACACCTGCGGGCGCATAAAGGCCAAATGCCGTACGTTTGCAATATATGTGGCAAGGCGTCTAACATAAAAGGCGATCTAACAAAACACCTACGGACTCATACCGGTGAAAGGCCCCACTTGTGTAACATATGTGGAAAGTCCTTTTCGCAGATAACAAATCTCTCTAGACACTTACGGATACATACTGACGAGAAGCCGTTCTGTTGTAATACCTGTGGCAAGGCCTTTAGGAATGAAACGAATCTGACTAACCACATGCCTACGCATACGCACTTGAAGCCTTACTTTTGCAATGTATGTGGGAAGGCATTTAGCTTAAAGGCATATTTACCCAAACACCTGCGTAGTCATACAGGGGTCAAGCCGTACACATGCAATATATGTAGCAAGTCCTTTAGCCAGAAAGCTCATCTAACCAATCACATTATGACACACAATGGCACAAGCCGTACTCCTGCAGTTGGTGCGGCGAAGCTGTGCTAACAACATTTGCGGGCGTATACATGCGATTAGGCGTGCTACTTGCCTCTAGCCGGAAACCTACAGGTTAGAAGCCAAATTGCTGAGCAAAACCTTCATCCAGAAACCCACGCTGTAGGAACATATTGGGTCGCATGCGTTCTCCATAGCAAAATAATTCTGAGTAATGCTATGAGATATCCAATCGTTGAACCTAAAAGTGCCCATAGTGGCGATAAGCCGGACTGCTGTATGTTTCTTGGCACACCATTCAATTGAAATGCCATGTTGTCCATAATAATTATAAAGAAATAACTAACCATACCTCTGGCTGCGGAATGGATGAAATATACACTGTCTTAATTTCTGAGACTAAAACATTTGAAAAATTTTCAAATAATAATAACATGAAATTTCTAACCGACCTTCATGGTGGATACTAATATACACAGTAAGATAGAAAATGAGACACAAAAATAGTCATAATTTCAGTACGGAATCAAGAACATAGCCACATATTTCACATGAAGGATGTTCCCTTTATACTAGCTGCTGATGATGCACTTTTTATATTTAAGTAGCTTGTATGAAATTGAACCGAACAAATAAATATATTGTATTTGGAAATGTGTTTGTATTTATCTTTAAGGTTGTTTTATGTGAATTTAATTTGCATTTAATTTCGTTTCACCAAATAGAAATAACGTTTGTGAAGTACCGTATATAATTATTCCCTTGTGATATTTATTACGCTACAGTATGGACATCTGAAGGTCAACTTGCTAAGAGTTAGAAATTTTATCTACGACGCCAATTTAACGCTGCGGGTTTCGCTCTCATTTTTGTGTTAAAATGTTCACATTTACATCACCGTGTATTTATTAGGAATAAGGGCGACGGATGGATGTAGTACGCTCCTTATTTTCTGTTACCAGAATTATTAACAGATTATAACTTGCCTAATTTGCATGATTATTTCGATGTCCGTATTATTTGCTATGCTTTGCAGTGCACGAAGACTTTTGCAGGTCTTCTATTTAAATTCTGTGGCGTTTGTCTGTAAAAATTAGCTTCTGCGTGGAGAATGATCTCTACATTTACGGATCGGATCGGACAAGAGAGTACTTGAGTTCGGGAGCGAATGTGGGTGATAAACATTCTGGTAGATAGTCATAATCCGAAGGATTCCTGGGAGAAACCTTTCAGTTCACACGTCACGTACCCCAAGACGCAATCCACGTGTTTCTAGCTTCTTGACTGATCCCGGTGTGTTTTCTAAGTGTCGTGATAGATATCAGTGACCTTTCAACTGTGTCATTGCCGAAAGTCTTCACACGTTAATTACTTAAACTTTCTTGAATAATGCTTGTAGAACAGCTTAAAATATTTAAAATAAAATTCGAAAACATGTACAATAATTCCGAAATTTGAAATGTATACACTAATTTCGAATATATTCCAATATATGTGTACTTGCATTATTAAACTCAATAATTGGTCGAAGATAGCCTTCAAACGTACTTCCTTGCCGGTTTAGGACCACTACATGTCGGCATTTGATGCTAATCCGTTGTCTGCTCATCGTAAACTGTATCAGTGAAAATTAATGATGTTAGTGAGTCTTTAATATGAGGTTAGTAATATGAATCTGGGATGATAATAGTTAGTCCTTGATGTAATGCTAACAATACTGTAACGGGTTTGCGGGGTGAATAAATGAGCACAGAACCTGGTAGCGTCCTATTTCTAAGATTTATTAACTTAGCACTACAATTACAGATTTACACACACACAGACGATAGCCGAGTTTACAAGTTACACAAATACACGGTTACACACTTACACGATTCGCGCTCTCTGTCTTAGTTTCTCATGTCCCATCTACAATGACACATACACACAGTGTCTCCGATTATTTACACTACACTCACTCAGCCACTAAGTATAGTGGATAGTATCCGCTGTTCACTCAATCCGTCAAACCCCATTCGCAGTCTACACAAGTCGTCACACAGTGTTCTCTTCTTCGCCGCTCCAGAACACCCAAGGTTCTTCTCCAGCAGCCAGCCACAAGGGACTCACACACACACACACACACACACACACACACACGACGTCAGGGGAACAAGAACGAGTCCTCGGCTCCAACAGGCAGATAATCCATCAGGCTGCACTCTCCCAGGCCATCACTGACTGCGCTCCAGCAAACTCAATCTCGCTCTCACTCATTCACTAACTCCGTCTTACTCTGACTCCAGGCTGGCCCTTCTAGAATCGTCCTGCTGTTCGATGGATCCAGGAACCTCGCGAGATGGAAGACTCCAGATTAATAGTCGAGTAATTTCCGTCGTCCTCTGCTGTGAGGCCGCGGACGGAGGCGAGAGGGCCGGCCTAGCACCAAGTGTTGTTCGGGATTTGAGCGCTCGAGCGTAAGGGGGTGGGGCGATGGGTGACGCCCCCGGCGCGTATCGAGTTGGCATTCCGGACTCTATAACCATTACATTGCCCCCTCCTTAAGGCTGCTCGTCTCGGGCTGCTCCAGGATACGCTGCAATATGGTTTGTTCGGTTGGCCACCACCTTCCCATGGGGGATCCGCTGGGTCCGGTCGACGGTGTCCTCGTTCCCGTTCATAACTATCGGCAAATCTTCGCGTGGCAGCCGGAACCTCGGTGGTTCTCCTTTCGTCCACACCCGCGTCCACGTTAAGGGCTTGAGCGCCTTCGAAGTCCTCTGGTGGGATGCCGTGACTGGTTTGTGGTCCCAGTTTTAGCACTGCTGAATTTCCTTTTCTTCAAGGATGCTGAATTTGATGTTCGTACCGTCACGCAGTTTCGTGCCGGAACAAGAGTCGTGGTCAGGTGGTATCCTCGTTCGTTGGTCATCGGTTCATCTTTCATTGGTGCTCCGTCTTCTAGTAGGGGTCCCCCCAGCCGTGCCGTTGCAATCGCTTCCTCTGTCTCGTGGGCCATCGTCAGAGCCTCGAGCTTGGTGTCACCACGGGATAACTCTTCCAATATCACGTCGCCTAGTCGCTCGATCTCGGCGTCGATTATCCGCGGCGTTACATCGGTGAGCTGACTCCTTTCCTGCAGCTGGACTCGGTTGGTGGACACCACTCCCACAACCTCCTCGTAGGTCGAACTCGGCTGGCGGCTGCGTTGAACTATCATCTTCTGTACACGTAGTCGGGTGATCGGGTATTCGGCACTCTTCTTGGACGACGATCCGGTCCCGAACTGAGTCCGGCATGTTCTCTTGGAAGTAATCCCTTCGTCCTGTAGGTTTTCCGATTTCACGAAGGTGGAGCCGCCGTCGCTGCTAGGGGATTCATTTGCGTCTCCACAGCCATCGTTTCCGCACGCAGGGCACTCACTTCCACCGCTGGGCCTCGAACTCCGTACTCCACAACCGCGAGCATCTCTTCGGATCCCTTCTCTTCCAGTTCGTTGTCATCCCGCACATCGTCATCGTCGACTTCGGTTTCAAGAGAGCGCACTTCGTTTTCTGACTTTAACTGCTCGCTCTTCCGTTCACTTGAGTCTGTTTTCAATTGGTCCGGGTTTGATCTCCGTTCAGATCCTAGTTCACTAATGAGTTCGCCATAGGTAGATAAGATTTTGTTTTCTAGTTCACTAAATTTGCTTATATAAATCTGAAGCTGTTCGGAATTCATTTCACTCGAAGAAATTTCTGTCGACTACAAAATTCGCTACCAGATACTCGATTCTGACACCAGTTTTAACGTAAGAGGTTATCCGCTAGTTCATCACACTTTCCATCCCACTTCTGACGCCAGTTGTAACGTATTGGTGGGGAAGATAAATGAATAAATGAGTACAGAACCTGGTAGCGTCCTATTAACTTATTAACTTAGCACTACAATTGCAGATTTACACACACAGACGATAGCCGAGATTACAAGTTACACAAGTACACTTACACGGTTCGCGCGCTCTCTCTCTTAGTTTCTCATTTCCCATCTACAATGACACATACACACAGAGTCCCCGATTATTTACACTACACTTACTCAGCCACTCAGTCACACTCGTTAGCGCTGTCCCGGTCCACAGCCTATACGTCAGTCTCGCAGGTCGGGATAGTATCCGCTGTTCACTCAATCGGTCAAACCACATTCGCAGTCTACACAAGTCGTCACACAGTGTTCCCTTCTTCGCCGCTCCAGAGCTCCCAAGGTTCTCCTCCAGCAGCCAGCCACAAGGGGCGCGCATACGCACACGCGACGTCAGGGGAACAGGAACGAGTCCTCGGCTCCAACAGGCAGATAATCCATCAGGCTGCACTCTCCCAGGCCATCACTGACTGCGCTCCAGCGAACTCAATCTCGCTCTCACTCACTCTTACTCACTAACTCCGTCTAACTCTCACTGACTCCAGGCTGGCCCTTCTAGAATCGTCCGCATGTTTGATGGATCCAGGAACCTCGCGGGATGGAAGACTCCAGATTAATAGTAGTAATATCCGTCGTCCTTTGCTGTGAGGCCGCGTACGGAGGCGAGAGGGCCGGCCTAGCACCAAGTGTTGCTCGGGATTGGAGCGCTCGAGCGTAACGGGGATGGGGGCGATGGGTGATGCCCCCGGCGCGTAGCGAGTTGGCATGGCGGACTCTATAACCATTACATTACGATGAATGATGTTAGCGAGTCCTTGATGTGAGGCTAGCAATACGAATCCGGGATGATGTTAGAAGTCCTTGACATAAGTCTAGTAATATGAATCTGCGATGATGTTAGTTATTCCTGGATGTGAGGTTAGTAATACGAATCTGCCATTATATTAGTTAGTCCTTGATCTGAGGCTAGTAATGTGAATCTGCTTTGATGTTAGTTAGTCCTTGATATAAGGCTAATAGAACGAATCTACGATGAGGTTAGTGAGTTCTTGATGTGAGGCTAATAATGTGAATCTACGATGATGTTAGTGAGTTCTTGATGTGAGGCTAATAATGTGAATTCGCGAGCGATGGTATAGTGAAACTTGTTGAGGTTAGTAATGATGATGAATGTATAGTGCAACATGTGAGGTCACTAATGAGTTTTATAAGATTGTTCTTAGGCATCAGTGATGATGACCAGTATGTCCTTACAGGATAAAAGTCCCAGCAGGTCATCCAGGGCAGGTTTTGTGTGTTCATGAATGAGTACTAACGGAAGTACATCAGTTGTCACTACTGAGAGGTTATTTAAATTAGCCTGTGGCTAGGGTGGAAATATTGTTGGCATTTCCCCAAACCATGTCAGTATCAAACATACTACATTATTTTGAAGATAAATGTTGACAATCGACTTTCCCTTATATAATTTGCAATTTTTCTCTGGAAATCTTGTTGTGTTGTGGTAGGAGCTCGTAGATTAGCTTATGCCTGTTCGGTGAGATGCACATTTCCCAAGCCGTCTATTATTTCTATTCTGTTGAATGTATTTGTGAAAGTTACATGAGACCACTCACCGAGCTAGGGTGTTGTGATGTATTTCCATGTACACTGACTGACAGTGACAATGCAACACCAAGGAGGAGTGGTTCGAAAGGGATGAAAGTTGGGGGAAAAAACAGAGATGGCACGGACGAATAATTGATGTTTATTCCAAACCGATATGCAGGTTACACAATGCGCACGGCATCGACTCAGTAGGATGTAGGACCACCGCGAGCGGCGATGCACGCAGAAACACGTCGAGGTACAGAGTCAATAAGAGTGCGGATGGTGTCCTGAGGGATGGTTCTCCATTCTCTGTCAACCATTTGCCACAGTTGGTCGTCCGTACGAGGCTGGAGCAGAGTTTGCAAACGGCGTCCAATGAGATCCCACACGTGTTCGATTGGTGAGAGATCCGGAGAGTACGCTGGCCACGGAAGCATCTGTACACCTCGTAGAGCCTGTTGGGAGATGCGAGCAGTGTGTGGGCGGGCATTATCCTGCTGAAACAGAGCATTGGGCAGCCCCTGAAGGTACGGGAGTGCCACCGGCCGCAGCACATGCTGCACGTAGCGGTGGGCATTTAACGTGCCTTGAATACGCACTAGAGGTGACGTGGAATCATACGCAATAGCGCCCCAAACCATGATGCCGCGTTGTCTAGCGGTAGGGCGCTCCACAGTTACTGCCGGATTTGACCTTTCTCCACGCCGACGTCACACTCGTCTGCGGTGACTATCACTGACAGAACAGAAGCGTGACTCATCGGAGAACACGACGTTCCGCCATTCCCTCATCCAAGTCGCTCTAGCCCGGCACCATGCCAGGCGTGCACGTCTATGTTGTGGAGTCAATGGTAGTCTTCTGAGCGGACGCCGGGAGTGCAGGCCTCCTTCAACCAATCGACGGGAAATTGTTCTGGTCGATATTGGAACAGCCAGGGTGTCTTGCACATGCTGAAGAATGGCGGTTGACGTGGCGTGCGGGGCTGCCACTGCTTGGCGGCGGATGCGCCGATCCTCGCGTGCTGACGTCACTCGGGCTGCGCCTGGACCCCTCGCACGTGCCACATGTCTCTGCGCCAACCATCTTCGCCACAGGCGCTGCACCGTGGACACATCCCTATGGGTATCGGCTGCATTTGACGGAGCGACCAACCTGCCCTTCTCAGCCCGATCACCATACGCCTCGTAAACTCGTCTGTCTGCTGGAAATGCCTCCGTTGACGGCGGCCTGGCATTCTTAGCTATACACGTGTCCTGTGGCATACGACAACACGTTCTACAATGACTGTCGGCTGAGAAATCACCGTACGAAGAGGGCCATTCGCCAACGCCGTGTCCCATTTATCGTTCGCTACGTGCGCAGCACAGCGGCGCATTTCACATCATGAGCATACCTCAGTGACGTCAGTCTACCCTACAATTGGCATAAAGTTCTGACCACTTCTTCTTGGTGTTGCATTTGCTCTGTCAGTCAGTGTATTAACAATCGAGACCCAGTCGTTGAAATGTTTGCGTAGGTGAACATGCGGCAGGATCATTACCAAAACTGATTTGCCAGAAATATTTCGAGAAGGAGGAGATGGATTCCCGACGGTAAGTATTTCTGTGAAGCTCCCTGGAGGAGCGAGACTCCTGTCGAAGTCGCTGTTGAGAGCTCCGTCGGGTCCTGCAATCTGTAAGCGTGGCTGCGTCTCCTTCGATGACGTGTCGAATGCACTTTGCGCTTCGTTTAATTTCAGCTCTGTGCTACGTCAGCCTGAGTTGCTATTACTAAAACTGAAGGCGACATTGCTTTCGATGGATGGAAACGTCGCGCCGCCGCGTCTCTTGAGAAGAGCTAGACCTATCAAAAACACAACAGAGAATGTGAAGGGAGGTTTGTGTGTCGGAAGGCACAGGTTCACCGCCCTTGCCTTGGAAGCTCGAATGTGTGTGTGTGTGTGTGGCGAAGGATCTTTGGAATAAATCGCACACGGTGGGATTACTCGATAAATGTAAGCGTTTGGTTAAGCGTAGAGGCATTGGATACCTACCTCCATCGCTTAGTGGAGCGGGGAATGTATGAGAGGACACGCCGCGGTTTTTAAATGAACATGACGCCAAAGCTTTAAACACTTCTTAGCCGTGTGACGAGAAAACCCCTACAATGATTGTTTTTCTCCAATCACCGGAGAGAGAATAACAGAAAATAAGCCTGAACGGTGGATCACTAGGCTCGTGGGTCGATGAAGAATGTCAACATGTGAACTGCGGATACATGAACATCGATATTTCGAACGCACATTCCATTCCTGGACCACGCCTGGCTGAGGGTCGTTTGCTAAAACTGAGCACGGCATTGCGTTCGAACGATGGGAGTGCGGTGTCTCCTGAAATGATCTCCACCTCGTTAGATCTGGACGAGTCGACACCCCCACTGAGAGTACGTTTGACGGGAGGGACAGTCCGAGCAACGTCTCTGTGTCTGCAGACGCCGGCTTGCCGCCCTTTCGCTGCAACAAGCCCTACAGTGTGTGTATGGGACGATCTAACATTCAAAATACGAACGAACTCAGACCAGGGGAGACTACCTGCATATTATTCAGTGGAGGAAAAGAAATCAACAAGTAGCGGCCAGCAAACAGGAAAGAGCCCAGCACTGATCCTCGCAGGTTCACCCTGCCACAAATGTGGTGATTGGCAAGGTCCAATTTTCTGGGGATCCTTCCTGAATGGGGGCCACGCTCCGCAGATGGTACCAGGACGGTAGAGACCGCTCCTGCTTGAGAGTGCAGCGTTAAGTGGGTAGTAAATTCCGTCTAAGGCTAAACACGGGCACGTGATCGATAGCGAAATTAAGGGGGAAGCATGAGTAGTAAGGACTATGATGGTACCGGAACATGGCGTAAGCATTTTTCTGCTGAGTCATTGACCACATGACGTCGTAACCACGTGAGCGTTCACGTGCTATGGTTTTTAAACAAAGCCACGTGCTTTTTGACAGCTGTCATCTTGACGGACCCTGACCTTCCTCTATTAACCACCTCACTGCTGCTATTTGACACGTCCTAAAATCCATGTGTTCTATCCTCTGTTTCACCATCCGTGACTCATACTGTGCTCTAAAGCCTCCAATACACGTCAAGCGAATGCTGAGAAGTGAGCCATGCTTGAATGGCAGCTTCATGAAGGTTATCTTTCTGTCATTTCTAATGGCCTTTTCCGGGCTGCTCATTGATTGACTTAACTATTTCCATTATTGCACTAGAGAGGGCAGCTCTCTCGGTTGTGAACGCGAGACATCATTCTTTCCGACGAGATAGTTGTCATATCTCTTTGGATCGTTGTTTATAGATAGAAGAATATAAAATGGAGCCCACGCAGATCGGAGTGGCATTTTTAAGCTACAGATGGGTTTTTAATCGGTTCAAACTCAGCCTATACTACCATCCTCCCTTTAATTTTGACGGCTAATATTTCGGGTATGGTAATTCTTGTTTTAATATTGGTTCTACGGTTCTCTCGTGGATTTTTCTCGCTTTTATTCATAGCTGATTGATACGCATCCTTCTGCTCTGCTGCGTGAATGGGCTGCATGCTTGTTGTTTCATAGTGATTGAGTTATGTTGATAGCTGGGTCTCAGGGTGTTTTTAATTATGTGCACTGCATTCTAAAGTGTTACGCCGTCAAGAGAAAGCACGCCCCCGTGTCGACGTGAAGTTTCATTCGTGTCGTACGAGGTGCGTAACCTGATGAGTGTATGTATGACTACGGGATCCTCTGATCCCACTGCTGAATTGTTTGAGCTGTGCACACTGCTTCCGAGATGTATGAGACCTTTATCGATGACCGTGAGAGTCATAGTATTTGAATTGGATTTCGACCGTTAACTGGAGTTGAGCTCATATTGTTGACGATACCGGCAATGTCTGGATGTTTGGGTGTGTGTTGGCGAGTGAGGGGAGCGAAAGGTTCACGTATCGCTCGGCTAATTTTCATTTTTGATCTTGTTTCTGTACCTTATGTTTGTTTGGGGTGCGGTGTTATTTATTTTAGCTTTGTGGCTATCTTGGTCGCTGGCTTGCCCGTGACGCCGCCATGTTTGTTTGCCTTATATTTAGGCTATGGGCATGCCTGTGTTTCTCTTTGGTTTTGATCATTGTTTCTTTGGTCCAGAGATGTTCCCCCTCTGCGCCATGACGGTACCTACATTACTTTGTATTATCTGCTCATGGTTTCTTCTTCTCCATGATGCGTGGGAGCTTATCGTTGTTGGGTAATTGTTGTGATGATGGTGGAGTTTAAAGACGCGTATGTGAAGGATGATTGCAATCTCGCGGAAGAAACGATCTAATTGTCCTGTGTGGATTATATATGTATTGGCAGATAATGGAATGAGATTACTTTTAAAGCGGTGAGCCCGTCGTAAGTGTAATTTTATCTTGGAGTTGAAAAATGCCTTGCTCACGACATGATGTTACCACATCAACTCAACAGACTCTGCTCATGTATGTATCCTTTGATAATTTATATTTTAAAGTGTTTGCTTCATTCTTTGCTTCTGTTTTTAATTTTATTATATCAATAAACATTCATTAATCTTAATTTGAATTTCATTGCAGGTAGTGTTAGTCCCATATTTATTTGCATTGGTAATGAGGGTCGTTTCCAGTTCAATGCTGTTTATCTGGCCTTTCCTATTCGCGATCTACGCCTCATAATCTCCCGATGTGTGTGTATATGCTGGGGTATTGTTCTCGGTAAGGGTGGGTTTCGGCGCAGAAGATATCGGAAGTACTGTAGCATCATAGAAATACCTAGCTTCATGGGTCGCACTTTGGCATATATCTTACTATAAGATTCTATCCTCTCGGCACCAAGCTGCTCAGTCTGTTTCCGTGGAAAAATGTTCGAGTGACTTATAACTTAAGAGGTATAGGAAATATGCCTAGGATTTTCTTTATATCAATTGTCGTGTGAGCCTGCAAATAACAATTTGTTGCAACATAAAGTGTACGCAAAACAAAGAAACAAACAAAACTCGCAAAAGTTAATTATACTGTATATAGATTTATACAAGTATAGAAGTAATCAACTAATTTATCGCCTGGGCTGGACTTGGGTTTCTGGTGTGGACAGATTCTCTTTGATTCCTTACAGAGGGTATCTTTAACAGATTTAGCAATACTTAACTTACCAGTCCCCGGTGGAGGGAAACAGTTACTTTGCTCTACAGGACGTTAATTACACTATTTCAACTAAATACTTAAGAACTACACACGCAGAGATTACAGCTCACCAGCTGGGATGCGAACACGAGAACCTTCACGTGCACATAAGGCATCTCCAAGCGTGACAAAAATGTAAACACATGCATCTACGATCCCCGTAATAAATACAATAATGAAATGAATGGATTCTTGTAGCTTTCGAGTTAACACAGACGGCCTTATTCACACACTCTCTGCCTGGGCTGTTGACCTGCTTCTTGAATGTAGGGGAAACTCGAACCAAAGTAAATTACGTCACCGGCAGCTTCTATATTCTCTCTACCCCTCCAAACATGGTTACGTAACGACGGCAGCCATCATTCCTGCCTTTCAGGACCTCATAAAAGTTCCAGCCCAACCCTCTGACAGCACAGTAGGGCCCGTTTTAAACACATGATTTCCATCATTCATTGCATACATGCAAATATGAGGCTTAAAAGCCTGGCCCTTTTTCATATCATTATATATCGCGAAGTATAAATTCTTCATCTCACTTCGTGCGTATATCTGCACACAACACAGCTCATATGTGGATCTCTCTACAGGCCATTTAACATCGTACATTTATCTATTGCGTAGCCACGCAAACTAAAGCTTATCCAGCCTGGCCACCTATGGGCTAATCAAACATATTAATCTGGTCTTGGCATCATGTCCCTGAATTCTGTGGTCTACCATTTGATCCATGCACATATCTTAGAGAATATCTGAAGGAGTGGTGGTGATGACTCTCCGGACTACAACGCTGACATCAAGTCGTGGATACTACGTCTGTAATACATGGCCATGCTACCTGGCTTACCTAACTCATAAATTCTGCCTATTGACGTTACTAGACCGTACAGGTCTCTTTCCTTGATGATCTTATATTGTAAGACCCTTCGAAATATTTAACATAAATCTATTTACCAAGACACCATGAATCCAATCTACAGCAGTGAACAAACAAAAAACACAAAACCAAACCAAACCCCATGGCACTACAGCCCTTGAAGGGCCTTGGCCTACCAAGCGACCGCCACTCAGCCCGAAGGCCTGCAGATTACGAGGTGTCATGTGGTCAGCACGACGAATCCTCTCGGCCGTTATTCTTGGCTTTCTACTACGGGGCCGCCATCTCACCGTCAGATAGCTCCTCAATTCTAAGCACGTAGGCTGAGTGGACCTCGAATCAGCCCTTAGGTCCAGGTAAAAATCCCTGACCTGGCTGGGAATCGAACCCGGGGCCTCCGGGTAAGAGACAGGCACGCTACCCCTACACCACGGGGCCGGCTAAATAAAAAACACACCCAAATAGAAAGAAACTATACTATTTACAAATCTGTGTCTGAGAAGAAATATATACCATTCTTGCCTGAAGGGCGAAAAATATTTATTTACAAACATCTGCGAAGCTGTCCTATCCTAGCCCATGCTTAGGAAAAGAGTATGTCCCACCTGAATACTTCCTGTTCCCAGCGATCTTCCATAGCGGTCTGCAGGCTCCTAGACCTCCATAGTACAGGTGTGGTCAATGGTCACCGGTCCTTGGATCATCACCAGTGGCTTCCCCATGGTCTTGCTTCTTTTTGATCATGGCTCCAAGGCCGTTGGCTCGTTCACGACCCTTTTGATCCTGGATTCAGCTTGATCCTTGGACTTCCCCTTCTCCTGACAGCAACTGTCGTTGTCTGGCGTTCTCTCGTACAACTGGGATGCGCCGTTATGTATTAGCACTTACTGATGAGCGTGCCTGCGGTATAATTCTAACTGCACGGAAAGATTATGTTAATATTTGCATCTGTTTATGTGCATATTCCCTTACTATCACACAGCAGCGTCACTCATATCATGGATCTGACGGTTAGTTTCAATTAAACCATGTGCTAAACTCCCCGCGCACCTCGGTTCTAACAACACATACGGGTGAGTACAATGTTAGTTTATTTGTTCTCCAGCTAAGCTCACTATTCTTAGTGTGATTCACCTAGCTTCTCCTATCTTAGCGGCCTGTACAATGGCAGATTAATTTGTGTCCGCGTGAGAAATTCAATACTAGACTGCAAATCTACGCCGTTGAGTCTAAGCTCACACAGTTCTAAGAGCAAATTAACATTCAGTCTTTACTGGATTTATGCCTACACATCGGGCGATCCTAGCTAGTATGAGAATGTCTCTAAATCGCATAATCATTAACTGATTACTGCTCAGTTTTATATTACAGTTTCGATGCAACTGACTGGTATGCTATCCACACAGATAAAGAAAAGGGCTTTAAAGTAAACGGCAACAAATTTGTGTTTAAAAAGGTGGCTGTGTTAGATTGCAGTGTGGTAAGGGCACCAAAACTTGTTAGATTAGTATTTAGTCCACCTTTTCCTTACTGTGTACAAACAGATGAAGTTAAAAACCGGACTGAATGGATCAAAAAAGTTAGGTTTGCGGTGGGAAGGAGAAGGAATACCTTATCGTTTTCTATCTTTAATGACGAACGCACATTTGTCAAGGGCAGATCTTGTTTTTTTAAAGGGTTGTGAAAAGAAAGAATGTCTGCGTGAGTATCTACCATCATCGAGTGAAATTATCGACATGCATGAATTAGGGTGTCCTTCATTTAAAACTCTTCCGAAGGAGTATAGTAGAGAAACAAGTAAACAGTCTTTACAAAATGTGTGCTTGCTCTTTGATTGGTTGTGTTGCAGTACATGCCCGGAGGTGAACAACATATGTAAACTGCAGTGTCGAAATAAGTTTAGTGTGAAAGAAACATTTGTAGAGTAAATGCATCATGTTATTTCTAACAGGTACTAAGTGTAACGCAGTTGAAAAGGCAATCGTAAAGTTTAATGCATGCAAAAAGAAACTAAACACTTTTACTGAAGAAGAGTTGAATGCATTACCAAAGGCAATTTTGGTTAATGTAGCTGCGAATGCTGTAAAGAAGATTAGGGATAAAATGCCTCGTGAGTGGACTCAATATCCTGTTTTGTCAGAGCTTCAAACGTGCAGTTTACATCATGAACACGTGAGTTTAGGTAGAAGACCTTCTGTGGGACAGTGTCGTACATATCAACTGATTAAACTGTATCACGGACCTAAAACTAACGAGTTACCTTCGCTTATACACTTATCATGGCTGCGAAAAGAGTAAACAAGAAGAAGGTGAAGAAACGTGCTGGGAGAAAGGTGAGGAAGCATGCTGGGCATGGGTTCATCAGTAAAGTAATTGAACTTCTTCCCTTCGAGCTTCATGTTCTCTGCGGCCCTAGAATACGACTTGAAGTTTGCTTGGCACGTAGTTGGATGCTGCCTGCAAAGAGCGTGACCTTCCATGTCGACAAAAGTATCCTAAACTAAGACGTGTAACTGATAAACATCTGCTTCGTAAAGCTATGCTGCGTGTGCCATCACCTAGTGCATCTGTTGCTGAGAAAATAGCAGCATTTGTTGTTGTCGGTGCAATAGAAGGAAAACTGAGTAGCAAAGACAGTAAAATAAAGAAAGGATAACACAGATAAAAATGTAGATATATGAAAATAAATATGAATTGTTAAAACATATTTCAAGTATTATTTAATATTAATCCTACAGTATGTCCTAGTAATAGTGTTTAATTAGAAAAAAGGAGAGATGGAGGATTAAAACACCCACGAGATTTAAAGTACATCCTCTTTATTAATCCATGACTTAAAGCTGTTCTTCAAACAAAGCCATTTAACATACAGTTTATTTCCACGTCGTCGAATAACACGTTCAACTAAATAGTGATCAGGATATTTTGTTTCTTGCAGTTCTTCGATGTAGAATCCTCCTTCAATAGGCTGTCCTCTGAGATCGCGAAGTAAATACGTAACTGATATTAGTGAACTTAACACTCCTAATTTGAAAAATTTCTGTGCTCCAGTTAGGTGTGTATTCTTTTGCAAAGACAGACTTGTGTTAGCTGCTGCGAACAAAATCACCTTCTTTAAAGCGATAGCGGCGCGGATCAGCTGTTTTAATTATAAGATGAATAGCATCTAGGCGAGGTGTATTCCTTGTAAGAAGACGTCGCTTTGTTCTGATAGTGAGGGGAAGTGTATCGTTGTAGGTAGATACAACTCTAGGTAGCAGATCAATCCAACGATATGAACCTTGTGATGTAAATTCTCGCCACATCATTGCTTTGAGTGTACGATTAAAGCATTCTACAACACTTGCCTTGAGATTTCTGAACGTAGATTAGTGTTGAATGCCATGTAACTTGAGCTAAGAAGAAAAATCCTTGTTTTAAAACTCTTTACCTTCATCAGTTTGAAGAAGCCTTGGGTAGCGTTTCGATTCTTCAACAATATGTTTAAATGCTTCTTTGACTTGAGCTGCTGTCTTAGAACGCACAGGTTGTGCAAAAGCAAACTTCGAGTACACATCGATGACAGTAAGTAGATACTTACACCCCATATTTCTAGAGGCATATGGAATCATTTCTACTAAGTCTGCTTGCCAGAGATCATCTTTTCTTCTTGTAATAACGCGTCTGCGACAGTACGTGCGACGTGCTGGTTTATGTAACTCATATGCGATGTTTACCTTTACAGGTGAGATCTTCTCTTGACGAGCCATTACAAAATAATACCGGCATGTAGTAATTATCTCCCTATTTCTAGTATTTCTGTTTCGTGACATGTGAGATCGGCATCTTGCGATGTTCTTAAAGGTTGTAATCGTTGAACGAGTAAGTTTGGGCCATTCCAGTATCTTACGTCCACATATGGCAACAATGGCTTGTAGATAACATTAAGACCCCGTGCAGACGGAAACAGCTCTTATTCGCATTTACCGATTCTGTTCTCTTGTAATTACGTCGTGTTACGCCAGCAGCAAAAGTATTGCTTTTCATTTTTTAAGATCTTGTAAAATTATATCCTTGTCAGGTATTCGTGAGAAAAGAACTTCTAAGAGTCCTTTCGTAGGTTTACAGGTAACACCTTTCACAATATGTTTGTTGCTATTAATCTTAATATTTGAATTTCCTATCCAGGAACAGTCGTTTTCGTAGCGAATACCGTAGGTGGTGTCACTTTGTCCTGTAAAAAGGTTTTCCATATAAAGCGCAAATAGGGATCCATAGAAATCTTGAATAAAAGTTCTGAACTGATTACGATACTCTGGCGTGATCATAACCTCAGACAAAGATGATAGATCTTGCGTCGATGTAGTTGGTGCTTCAGCAATAACATCTGTAGTTAAAAACTCAACTCGCTTAGATGGTGAAGTATCGTTAAGATGTTCTTCCTTATCCTGTTCTTGGTCTATATCTTGCTTCTCCTCTTCCTCATCTCGCTTCTCTTCTTCTTTATGCTTCTCTTTATCATATGATGCTTGCATAGAAGCGAAACTTGAAGTAGACTGCGGCAATGAAGTAGAATTAAAAATTTCTTTGAGTGGTGTACTTACTTGTGTTTTTAAAAATAAATCCGTGCCTGCTTGAATACGTTTAAGCTCTTTAAATTTCTGTCGGATATTGTTTCGAGCTTGGAAGATATGTTTTGTAATCTCCTTGCTAGATGTTAACATGATGATGGTTTTTGATCAAGTAGTCACTGTAATTTTGTGTTAATACATATAAAATGATCGAAACCCATGCGATATTGTCCATGCTGTACATCACTTTCTCTATTAATAACTAAAAGCTGTAACGGTGTAATGACCAACATTTAGCACACATACGTTTAAAGTCATTGAATGTCATATCAGTGTTAACATGATCGTCATACACATGTCGCATGTTGCGCTCATCTTGCCGAAAAAGCACAATAATATTTGTGTTGTCGCGTACCAACTGCTTAGGCAGACGAGAATAGGTTTGGCACAAATAGATGCAATCAACATATTTATGTCGTCCCATACTAAAGAATGCACGAATAACGTTTTGCTGTGCTGTTCTGTTGCGACATCGTCAAAGATCATAAGAGAATTAAGAGGCACATCGTCCGGTGGTGATACTTGCTCATGTGAATTAAATTCAAAATATATTATTCCATCTTTAACCAGATCGTGCATTACAGTTCCATGACGTTTTCTTGTAGTTGTACTAAAACTAGGTAAGAGATGTGGTACAATGTCGGTAACAGGTAGTGTGTCTTGCTGCTTTATAATGTTCATGATAATTGAATCCTTAAGTTGGCAATAGTAATATATATATATTAAACGAAACAGGAGGTAACAGTTAGTTTATCATTCGCTCTTGACGAGTAAAGTCGTGTACAGAATGGTCAAAAACGATATCCAAACGATATGAAGAAGAACAAACTGTCGGATGGAAAGATGTTATAAAGGCTGAACAAAAAGCTATTCGAGGGGAATACAATCCTCGTGTAGCTCTTACTATGACACTCCGCGCAGCAAGAGCGTGAATTTCTCCAAATTGCAGAGCAATGTATAGTAAACGTGCACGAGCTATTCCTGTACCAAAACAAGGGGGATTTCTTCCTGCGCTGTTTGCTGGCTTAGCAGCTTTGGGGTCATTGCTGTGTGGTGCTAGTGCTGTAGTAAGAACTGTTAAGGCTGTAGAAGAAGCGAAACAACAGTTGAAAGAGAGTGAACGTCATAACAAGACGATGGAGGCAATTGCATTACGAAGCAAAGGTGTACACATGAAGCTAGCACCATACAAGAAAGGGCTTGGCATCTATATTTCTCCAAAAACGTCTACTGAATGCACTGCCACATCGAACTCTAATGTATGAAGAAATTTTTACATTTGCTAAACAACTAGGAATTCGTTATTTTCGAGGTGTGTACATGCGAGATCAACTACCAGCGTGCCCACGAGAAAGTGAAAGTGCCTTAATTAACTTGGACGACAGTCGCGGACCTGGAACTCATTACGTTGCTTATGTAAAACGTCAATCTAACGTATGGTATTTCGATAGCTACCGTATGGAGACTTACCTCCTCCCTTTGAGTTCATACGTTATTTCGGAAGCAGTGCAGACATTGTTTATAATAAAAACCGTGTGCAAGACTTTAATACACGTATGTGCGGACGATTATGTCTTATGTTCTTATATCAAACCCAGACAGTAGAGAAATAGCATTAGTGTGCACGTGATGACTAACAGAGAAAAAACGTTTGCTATACGCGCAGAAGGACCTGAAACAACCGTCTACTTTAATCCGCCGATCGAACTTGGCTATCAGCTTCATGGTCTTGGTCTAGTATCGTTTGAAACCTACAATAAAATCTATAATGGGCGTGATGGTGGAAACAAGTTCTATTACGATGAGTATGTGCTAACTCTGCCCTCAAGTAGTTATTCAGTAGACGATATTCATGACTACATTGAAAGTACCTTAATTGATCAGTTTGGAGAGGAGAGTTTTAGTAATAATTACAAGTTCTCAATGACCGTAAGCAACATTACACATAAATGTGTTATTGAATCATCATTTACGATTGACTTCAAATCACAACCTGATTTGATTGGACCACTGCTTGGATTTTCATCAAGGGAGCTCCTACCGAACGTACGTTACGAGTCTTATCAACCTATAACACTCTTCCGTGATTATCATGTGGACATTACCTGTAATGTTATTACAGACTTGAATAGTAATCTACAACCTTCGCACGTCTTGGACGACTTTATAATTACAGAGGAACGTGGATATACTATTTGTGAGAAACCAGCAGTAGTTCTTTATCATCCTGTGTCTGTAAAACACATTAGCAACACTACTCTTAGACTTGTAAATAAACATAATCAGCTTATTCATTTAGATCGGCACGCGTACGTAGCTTACAAACTTCATCTCAAACCACTATGAAAAACATCTATAAAACACGGTGTACATTCCTAAGACATACTACATGTTTGCGAAGACTCATCGTGTTAACAGATAACCATAAGCAGATACTCCTAGATTTACGTTATACGCTACAACAACAAAATGGCGGAAATACTAGACATTATGAATACATTAGAAACACATGAAGGTGTAGTACGAAGTGAGATTCATTCCTATCAACCTTTTACGTTTGGATTAAAAACAATTAAGAAATTCACTTTATTATTAATCAGCAAGATGTATACAAATTACCACACGAAAGCTACCTTTATATTGAAGGACGACTAGATAAATCAGATGGAAGTGGACCAAGCACATCACAACTAAATAACCATGCTCTGGCTTTTCTCTTTTCTGAAGCTCGATATGAAGTAAATACTGTTGAAAGAGATAGAACGAAGAATGTTGGTATTACAAGTGCAATGAAACTCTACCCTTCTTTTTGTGATGAAGAAAGTAGTCTTTTGCGGATGGCAGGATGGTGTCCAAAAGCTACTAACAACTGGATGATTAATGAGGATGGAACTTTTACGGGTATGTTAATCATTAAAACATATATTTGGCTTCGCAGAATACTTTACACGTATTATATTCAACGCAAAACAAGAGGTTATTCTGATCTGTAACCGAAGTGATCACAATCCTCTTATAGCAGCAGAAACACTCGTGGAATCGAAAATTACACTTCATCGTATATTATGCAGGATTCCACAATTAACCTTTTCTGATCGTGAAAAACTTCGATTGCTCAAGGTTGTAGAAAATGATGCACCATTACCTATACGTTTCTGAAGTTGGTGACTGCAGGAATATCCTGTGTTACCACCTATAAAATGCATTGCTGGGCTGTGAAAACATCACGTTTTACTGAGAAGCTCTTGTATATTATTTCGCATTTCAAACCAATCGTAAATTCAATCACGAAAAAGATAGTTCACTGATTGATCACTGTAAATTAAGACATGTTAGACTATATCTCAACGGAATTACTTATCCCTATGAAAACACAGACATTAACTTTGAGAAAAATAAATTCGGGATGCTCTGTGACATGTTTTGTAAATTCCAATCATCGTATTATCAGTAAGAAGACAGTCCGCTATTTTCTCCTCAAGAATTTAAAAATAAAGCACCAATTGTAGTTATAGACTGCTCTTATGAAGAATCTACAAAAGAATCTCGTGATGATATTCGTTTAGAATTTGAAACATCTGAAAACATTCCTGCTAACACAGCAGCCTACTGTCTTATTATTCATATGAGTGATGTTACTGACCATCCGCTATCGAATGCTGTTACCAGGCTATAAATAAGGATAACCCTTTATCATCAACATTAGTGTGTGCTTCGAAATCGCACGCTATGGAGCAGTGCAACAAACAAAACTGTAAATGTGCATGCTGCTCGCATGCTCATATGCAACATCTTATTTATCTTACACGAGTAATTGAAGCTATTAAGATGTTCCATAAGCATAGAACCTTGATGCCGAAACATCTTTTTCAATTCATACCGCCAGGATTTTCATCTGCGTACGCTGTCCCTTACGTACATGATTTTTGGGACATCCTTCCATACCCAGTAAGATGTCAATCGATGTAGCTTTATGCAAAACCTGTCCACGTCATTACAAGCATCGAGGGGAAAATGGTGATGATGTTTGGGATGGACCGAATCCGAGAATTGAACACTGTACACAGTGTATAGATGAACTTCTTCTAGTACCTGATGACGATAAAATGGAAAAAGCCACATGAATAACAACAAGTGTAGAACTGCATGATCTTCTTTGTAAAGCGTAACATACTTGGTATAATATATTTCTACGTGTTTTGTTTAATTTGAATGTTTCAGGTGGCATTGCAATTTCAGAAGCATGCTACTTCTTCGCAGAAAGCTGTTAAGAAGCATAGCAACCTTGTCAGCAGCACACTGTTGTAGCACATTGGGAATAAATATTTTATTGCGTTCAAAAATCTTGTAATTATTGCATTCCTTACACCTACTCATTCTCGAGAAAACGATCAATCTAAACATGCACAATGACGTCATCGCTTAACACGTGCGCACTCTAGCCTTCGCGATGCATGTTTAAACTTGTTCGATAGAGGTATACCTTGACAGTGGAGGAGGAGGTAGAGGAGGAGGAGGTGATGAGGAGGCCATAACAGCCTATGTATAGTCGCTATTGTTTAAAGATAGCAGCATGTCAAAAAAGCACGTGGAATTTTTCAAATTGCCGCCACCACATTTCAAAGGTAGTAACTAAAGATAGCAGCACGATGCTCTGTTGATTAATGATGGCCGCTGTCAAAAAAGCACGTGGCTGTCAGCTTGACAGCTGTCAAAAAGCACATGGCTTTGTTTACAAACAAGAGCACGTGGCTTTGTTGACAAACATGGCCTTGCCATTATCCCGAGAGCCTGAGGGGAAGGTGGCGGCCGAACCCGTTACTTGCACTACTCTGCATACATTATAAAACAACTCGTCATCGAAAGTTCTGAGTGTACAGATATGCAAAACACCTATTTAATCTCTTAACCATTGCGATCATAATTTTCAATTCAAACGCCGTAAACTTGGAACGGGACGATTGGCACGGATGGCTAGTCGGGACGATTAGTTAGCCTTATCACGAGGTTATCACGAATTTCTATTTGAAAATATTATAGCGTTCCAACTTCTTGTATCAAGGTTAAAGCGTTCCAATTCTCGTTTAGGGCAATATATAATTCCACAAATTCAAGTTCAATCAGTAGCTTGAGTTCTGACCTCCGAACGACAAAACGCCTCTGGGTCATTCACTGGAGTAGATATGCTAAAGAGAGGTAACCTACTCTATTCCAAGTCGTAAAAGACCCCAAAAATTCAGCTTCTTCCTTCGGTTCACCAAATATTTCGTTTGCAGAATGAAAATAAAACAAGAATTGAGTAGGCTTATTAATTTAGATGGACTCAACTTTACGTATATTTCGATTGCCTCTGTTTGACTATTTCTCTCAGCTCAGCAGTTTTCATACTGAACATTTAATATATATGTATTATTTAAAGTTTTTCACCAATAGGATGCGTGGTCTCGGGTTCAATATAACCCTTAACAACATTTTCTGGCCGTAGTTTAGAGGCCCATCAGGTTTACTGACTTCGTTTCCTAATTTGATTTTCGCCATCAGGCAGTTCAATAACTCCCGTTTCCCTTACTCGGCCTCTTTGAATTCTTAGTCTAGGGCCCAGTTGGGACAGTTGGGAAAACAACTCTCTATGGCGTTCACGATGATCGTTTTGGTAAATTTGGATTGTCCTAGATTGAAATTATATACTACTGAATATTATGTACAGTATACAGTGTGATTCAGTGTGATGGTAGATTGATGCTAACCGAAGGCATTTTGAACATTATGTACACTACATAAATTAATACCGGTATTCTTTATTGCAGTGCATTGCTCGGAATTTAAAAAAGAATGGTATTTCTGTATCGGTCGTGTCCACAGTAACAAGGAAATGCATATTTTAATTTCCCGTCACCCCTGTCTGCCTGTATGTCTGTCTGTCTGTCTGTATTTCTGTCTGACGGTATATCTGTCTGTCTGTCTTGCTCACTGTCCGTCTGTCCGTCTGTCTGTCTATCTGTATGTCTGTCTGTCTGTCTGTCTGTCTTGCTCACTGTCCGTCTGTCTGTCTATCTGTATGTCTGTGCGTCTGTCTGATTGTCTGTCTGTCTGACGGTATGTCTGTCTGTCTGTCTGTATGTATGTATGTATGTATGTATGTATGTATGTATGTATGTATGTATGTATGTATGTATGTATGTATGTCTGACTGTATGTACGGGCAGAAATTGACCGAAGAGAATTTAATAAAAATTGGTATGTTAAGTCAGGAAATGGGAAACTAAAATCTCGGCTATAAATATTGTATTACCGGGCGAGTTGGCCGTGCGCGTAGAGGCGCGCGCCTGTGAGCTTGCATCCGAGAGATAGTAGATTCGAATCCCACTGTCGGCAGCCCTGAAAATGGTTTTCCGTGTTTTCCCATTTTCACAACAGGCAAATGCTGGGGCTGTACCCTAATTAAGGCCACGGCCGCTTCCTTCCAACTCCTAGGCCTTTCCTATCCCATCGTCGCCATAAGACCTATCTGTGTCGGTGCGACGTAAAGCCCCTAGCCAAAAAAATTATTCACGCTGAGCGAAATGGTAGTTTAGAGGAAGGCCTAACATATAATTCTCAAATATTTATGAATTTAGTGTTCCTATCGATAAATGCTAAGTAACAAAAGTTATATAGAATTGCATTTATGCCTGATGCATATTTACCGTACCGATTGTGATAAAAGAGGTATAACTGAATTTTGTTTTTATGTTGCTAAGTCCATGTCAACGCCAAACCACGAGAAGGTGGGTGAAGAGGACTTAATGAAGTCTGGGAATAAGGTATTGCTATCTAGGCTGAAGGTAACGCTGGATGAAATGGTAGTTTAGGGGAAGGTGCGGGAGTCATGAAGGAGGGCCTCCTCTAAAATCCTAAAATTGGAAGAAAATTAAATGTGAAGTTCTACAAAATGAAACGTTTATAAAACTGATCAAAAATAACATGACATTGACCATTGTTGTGATGCGATTTGTCCCTCCAGCTGCTGCTCATATCCGATAAATGGGATCACCGCTGCGTTCCGAGTAAAATAGCGTGGGTGCATATTGGCGGAAAGTATCTGGAGAGTTACATATTTTCATATAAGCACGATTTTCGTGTGGTATGTTAATATGCGTTTCCCATGCGGAGTTGTCGCGAATGAGTTCTAACACGAATATGGAGCGTCTCTGAACCCTACGTGATGAAATAGCAGCCATTGGAAATTAGAATTTGGGGTACAGACAGCAAAATATACCCGGGTTTTTCGAAGTGGGGGTGAGCAATAAACCTACAAAGTGCTCTCTCAGCGAATTTAGACCGAGAGGTGACGGTTGAATCTTTCGTAAGTTAAGTCCGGTAATAAGAGTTTTACGTCTCACCAACTTCCTTTGGCGGGTTAGGGGGATGCCAAGGTACTGTAATTTTCTCCCACTACAATTCTTTACGTGTCAGTAAATCTACCGACACGAGGCTGAGGAATTTCAGCGGACTTAGCCAGGTTCGAACCTGCCAAGTTAGTTTCAGAAGGCCAGCGCCTGAACCGCCTGAGCTAATCAACGCGCCCAATAATAGCTTTTTGTGATTTTGATTCCATAAAGTACAAAAAACTTTCACCAAAGGATCAATAATTACAATTAATACAAGTATGGCGTGATTACATATTTGAAAATAATTTAAAACTTGACCGCACACTACGAAACTAAGACACTAAAGAGATTGCCAGACTGGAGAATGCGCGTGGCAAGCGGTTCAATGGCACCTCAGTGTCCATGATCTTGGCAAAACAATATACCCCTACTACCCTTCCTCAAGGGGCATACAAAGTCTCCACTACATCCTGTGGCGATATAAAAATCGAGTACCCGCAACGATAAATATTTTGTGCGTACTTCCCCTGATATTATTGTTAATAATAAATATAAAAGGAAAGAAATAAGTGATAAGACAAGAGGGCATGTACAAATGGCTTTTAAAAATAATTCCCACAATTCCTATTTTTGCGGGTAAAATGGAATAAATACGTAATGTTGTCTCCACAATGCAGGGTGAGGACGACTACTGCCACTCGTACCCCCAATTGCCGCTACTGCTTCATCGAAGGAAATAAGACAGCACTTGAATCAGCAAACAGGATGCAATTGAACTTGTTACGAGTCAGCGCGATCTTGGCAGGATGATATAAGAAGTAAAGGTTAGGAGTTCTTAATTTGCTCTTAAAAAGTGATAAGAATTGAAGATGGGAATGCTTACAAGGAAACTTGCAAACAGTGAATAGCTGCGGTTATCTTCGTGAATGATGGAGTGATCAGGATGGAATTGAAATAAGAATACGACTGTACACGAATCATGAGAAACACTCAGGAAGAGAACGTGCCAGCAAACCACACGCAAAATCATTCATATATGACTTTTTCTAAATGCCCACCGTTAGCATCAGGGGCTTCAGTGAGAGCTGGTGGCAGTTACAGTTGTTACAGAAGGTTCTGGTCAGAGGTAGTAGCAGTTACAGGGGTTAGAAGAGGGTTGAGTGAGAGCTGGTGGCAGTCACAGTGGTTAGAGAAGGCTTCCATTAGAGCTGGTGGCAGTAGCAGGTGTTTGCGGAAGCCTCAGTGAGAGCTGGTGGCAGCTACAGATGTTAGGCGAGCCTTCTGTGAGAGCTGGCGGCAGTTACAGGTGTTAGAGGAGGCCTTGGTGAGATCTGGTGGCAATTGCAGGGGTTAGGCGAGGCTTGAGTGAGAGCTGGCGGCAGTTACATGTGTTAGAGGAGGCCTCCGTGAGATCTGGTGGCAGTTGCAGGGGTTAGGCGAGGCTTGAGTGACAGCTGGCGGCAGTTACAGTGGTTAGAGAAGGCTTCCTTTAGAGCTGGTGGCAGTAACAGGTGTTTGCGGAAGCCTCAGTGAGAGCTGGTGGCAGCTACAGGTGTTAGGAGAGCCTTCTGTGAGAGCTGGCGGCAGTTACAGGTGTTAGAGGAGGCCTCGGTGAGATCTGGTGGCAGTTGCAGGGGTTAGGCGAGGCTTGAGTGAGAGCTGGCGGCAGTTACATGTGTTAGAGGAGGCTTCAGAGAGCGGTGTTGGCAGTTACAATGTTTAGAGAAAGCGTAAGTGGGAGGTGGTGGCTGTTACAGGGGTTAGAGAAGGAATCGGTGAGAGGTGGAGGCAGAATGAGTTCTTGGTTCAAAGCAGTTACATTGGTTAGAGAAGGCTTCAGTGATAGCTGGTTGCACAATGAGTTCTTGGTTCAAAGCAGTTACAGGGGTTAGGGAAGGTTTCAATGAGAGCTGGTTGCACAATGAGTTGCTGGTTCAAAGCAGTTACAGGGGTTAGAGAAGGCTTCAGTGAGAGCTGGTGGCACAATGAGTTCTTGGTTCAAAGCAGCTACAGAGGTGGTTGTTTACAAATTAAATGGATGATTTTATGATACGCACAAATTATCTGAATCAAATTGATATGAAAAATATAGTAATAGTATGCCGTAAAATCAGGGACATCAGCAAAAGTAATGTAGAGCCAATGGGTGATTTCAATTCAAGAAGTGGAAATGGAACTGAGAGTTTTGGGCAGGTACCATGATTTGTTCTGAATGTGTCGAGAATAATTTGGAACAAGCCTTGGTTCGTGCAGGTCCTCACGCAGAGCAGTAGTCACTTCGTAGGCCAAGGCCCTTCTCCAGGAGCCCGCTAAGGCTCTGAATTTGAGAGTGTGAGATAGCGACCACGGGGCCCTTAGCTGAGTCCTACCATTGCTTTTACTTACTTATTGAATAGGCCAAGACTCTTCCCAAGCTTACAGAAGTTGTAAGTTACCTGTATTCATCACGCCCTTCGTAGCCCATGTCTTCCTTTAGTCGATAACTTCATTTCTTCAAAGTGACTGATCCCGTTTTATTTTCTCCCTCTGACTAGTGTTATATAGAGGATAGTTGCCTAGTAGTACTTCTTCTTAGAACAATAATCATTACTATCATCACCAACGTGCTATGCAATCACCATGTGTCAGGTAATGTCATAACGAAAATAAAAAGCATTTAATTATTAGAGTCTTAATGAAGATCCCTCTATCGGTAGGGGCGGTAGAATAACACCAACGGTATCCCCTGCATGCCGTAAGAGGCGAATAAGAGGGGGCCCCCTATTGGAAGCGTGAGTTAACGACCCAACGGCACTGATCTGGGCCATGACATTGCTTCTACTTACTTGTAGCGGGCTCCTCACTTTCATCTAACCTATCCGACCTCCCTTGGTCAGCTCTTGTCCCTTTCCAACACGAAGACATCTCCCTGTGGGTGGGGGCGGCAGAATAACACCTACGGTATCTCCTGCCTGCTGTAAGAGGTGACTAAGAGGGGCCCCAGTGGCTCTTAACTTTGGAGCGTGAGTTAGCGACCCTCGGGCCCTGAGCTGGGCGTTTAGTCATGTAGAATCAAACTTGACGCTTTCGAGTAAGAGGCATTAACAGACGTGTGTATATAACATAGTAGTTGAATAACAAATAGTGTGCCCTGTGTGTTGTATGACTTTTTGGCCAGAATCAAAGATACTGTTTTACCGCGAGATTGCCTTCCTGACGACAACGCTAAGGTATAATTAGTAGAAACTCAGTCTATCAAGTAACAGAAACAAACACAAGAATCTGTTTTACGGCCGGATTCCCTTTCTAACGCCTAAGTTCTATCAGTAACAGGACATTACGTCACCGAGATTTCAATCGTGTTATCCATCATTTTATTTCAAATTAAATATGCGTGTCTTACTTGTCTCTGCGCGAACAAGGTGATGTGTATTTTTCCTGAGTTGTCATGTGACTTCCGTTCACGTTTTTGCAAGCAGTAGCAGAACTCACAGTATTCGATCTCATTTGCTGTTATGACTTAGCGCAGAGTACATACAAAAAATATTATTTGATCTCCCCCACCCTTTTTAATGTAAGTGTCTTAGGTAATTCATATATCTGTGTGTGTATGTAGAGTAAATTAAAAATCGTGTAAGTGCAATCTCGCAACGTTCTTCTCCGTGTGTTCCGATTTTCGAAAACTGAATGATGTGTATGCGTATATCGGTGTTCTGCACGATAACCCGTGTTGTGATGTATTAGCGTTTACCGAGCGAGTTAGCTACGCGGTATGTGCAATATATGTTTCCGCGGTTTTTGATTTTCGCACCAGGCAAACGATATACGTTGTACGTTTGCTGTATACCTATTTTCTAAATTAGCGTTTACCGAGCGAGTTGGCTACGCGGTACGTGCACGATGTTTTCCGCGGTTTTGGTTTTCGTACTAGGCAAATGATAGAAGTTGTACATTACCTGTATTCATATTTTGCAAATTAGTGTTTACTGCGCGAGTTGGCTACGCGATATGTGCTCTATGTGTTTCCGCGGTTTTTGATTTTCGCAGTAGGCAAGTGTCAGAAGTTGTACGTTACCTGTATTCATATTTTGTAAATTAACGTTTACCGAGCGAGATGGCTACGCCGTATGTGCACTATGTGTTCCGCAGTTTTTTTCGCATTTAGCAAATCATAGAAGTTGTAAGTTTGCCGTAAACGTATTTTGTAAATTAGGGTTAACCGAGCGAGTTTGCTACGCATAATGTGCACTATGTGTTTCCGTAGTTTTTGATTTTCGCCCTGGGCTAACGATAGTAGTTTTACGTTTGCTGTATTCGTAAATTAGTTTTTACGGAGCGAATTAACAACGCGGTATGTGCACTATGTGTTTCCGTAGGTTTTGATTTTCCCACTAGGCAAATGATAGATGTACGTTACCTGTATTCGTATTTTGTAAATTAGCGTTTACCGAGCGGCTTAAAACGCGGTATGTGCACTATGTGTTTCAGCGGTTTTTGATTTTCGCACTAGGCAAATGACAGAAGATGTACATTAGCTCTATTTATGTTTTGTAAATTGGCGTTTACATTCATAACTATCAAGTCTAAACCTCATAACGATGACGTCATCGCTGAAAGTTATAAAGAGAAAAACAGCACGTGGTCACTCCAGCCTTATGCATAGGATCGCATCGATATAGAAAAGCATGTTTAAACTTTATCGATGGAGATATAAAGCTATGCCTTGTCAGAGCGAGAAGAGGAGGAGGAGGAGGAGGAGGTTATAAGAGCCTATATAGCCGCCATCTTGCGCTAGCATTTCAGAAACTCTAGTCTTGTTACCATTGCAGTAGGCGATATATTTTTCTCCGTTCGAATCTATCTTCTTAGGACAAATGCTAATGTTCTGAACACAACAATCGGTGTTCTTAACATCAGTTGTAGGTAACAGCAGCTTCGTTTAAGATAGTAAGTATGTGAACGAAGTTTTAGAGTGTTGAAAAGAGCTCCACTACTCAGATCCCCATACAGATATAATAGTGCTATACTACGGTCCAAAAGATAAGAATAAGTTACGAGTAAACAGCGCAACATGTAATAGACCACAAATCGCACAACATATGCAAATACAAACCTCATGTGTTCGCTCGGTAAAGGAAAGGAGTGTTCCTTGCTTTGACTAGCGGCGTAACCGTAAGGTAAGCGGAGCCAGTGCCTGAGCGCCATATTCCCTGAGTCTTAGTGGACCTGTTATCGTGTGTGGAGTGTAGCCTCGTGTTGAACGTGACAACATTATGACACAACTACGCCATTTGGACCCTCTTCTTCAGGGTAGAATACTCGGCCACCCGGAAGCAGGCCAGACAGAGACCGAGGTCGCCCCAACCTTGAATGAGCTACAAGGCTTCATTTCCAGGCTTTGGAGACGATTTCCAGACACAGGAGGTGTCAGTCGTAGGCCAGTGCCAGGTCGACCAAGGGTAACTACCCAACAGCAGGACCGATATCTGGCCTCAAACGCCCAACGAAATCGGAGTGGACCTGCAAAACAATTGTCGGCGGAGCTTGCAGCCACCTGAGGGATTGCCGCTTCCCGGCAAACTGCGTACAGGAGGCTCAGAACAGTAGGGCTGTTCGCCCGACGTCTAGCGGTGTGCGTCCCGCTAACTCCAGCACTGAGACGGGCCCGTTTACTGTGGAGCCGTCAATATCGAAACTGGACCTTGAATGAATGGAGGTATGTGCTCTTCACAGTTGAATCGGTCTTCAGTTTGCAGAACGATTCCCGACGCACATTAATCTGGAGAGAACCGGGTAGCCGATACAACCACAGGAACATCGTGGAACGGGACCAGTATGGTGGTAGTGGCGTAATGGTGTGGGGCGGCATCATGTTGGATGGCCGTACGGACCTGCACAACTTCATGGGTGGTCCGAGGAACACTGTTAACGCTTGGAGATAAGGGGATGAGATACTGAGACCACATGTTCGACTCTTCAGAGGAGCGGTTGGTCCAGACTTCCCCTTAATGGAAGATAATGCCCGACCAAACCGCGCTGATCTGGTGGATGAATTTCTGGCTGGGGAAGTCATTTGTCGCATGGATTGACCAGCGAGGGCTGTGGATCTGAATCCTGTAGAACATGCCTGAGAAGCAATGGGGAGGCGAATAGCATCTCTTCAGTATTCAACAAGAACCCTCCAAGACTTTCGCACTGTCCTTTCCGAGGAATGGGATCGACTGCCACAAGAGCTCTAGGACCACATCGCTGCGAAACCGTATAAACCGTATTAACAGTATATTTTGTTGTGGAAGACATTGCCAAGTTTTGTTAGTTGTTGCCAAAGCTGTACCTTAGCTATCAGAAAATTTCTGACCCTCTTTTTGGACAAGTTGTGGGACATATGGTGGGTGATTCAGCTTCTGATTGTTAAGCAATCCGTCTGACATTCCTATCAGGTTGTATGGCCACGTTTAGTGATTATGCTTTACTTTTGGACACTAGAGTACATTATTTCATTGGTCCAATTATGGGCCAGCAATCCCATGAATCCCTTCTATGCAGTTCTACCCCAATCCTACTGTTCAAACCCAGGACACACCATCGACAATACTTAACGTATAGATACAATACGAACATAGATCCTACATATCCAAAGACAGTGACACTTAAATAATTATTAAATGGTCAACGGTAATACGAACTAACCCTGTGTTATGGAAACAATGAAACTGGAATATTAAGCCAAATGTTCGGATATGCCATCGAGAGCCCACTCTATGATTTGCCTATGCAAAAGAAATGAACACATGAAAACTCATGCGCCCTAACGCCCGTGTGCGTGGACAACACGGTGCTGCGTTCAAACGATTTGCCACAAAACATACAGCAGTGAAGCTTCTCGCCAGTATGAAACCAATAAGGCTTTGTTGAGTTGCAAGACGCTCTGGATTGTTTATAGTAATACTCAGCCCACATATACCTTTTGCCCGTATGATTCCACGGATGTTTCGAAAGCGTGCTCTAGAGAATGAAGGATTTGCAGCAAAATCTATAGCAGTATTGCTCTACATGTAAACCGACCACGCTCACTGCCTAGTGAAGGAACTGCAACAGATACTGCAGGCAATAGTTTACACCTGATGCAACCGCATCTGGCATCTTCTTTCAGGCTACAGGATCTGCCACGTGGTAGGGCACCTTGCCAGCATTAGAACACAAGTGATTGGCCAAATAAGCTTTTTGTTAAACGACATACCACAGATATTACAAAAATATCGCTCCTCGTCTGTATGCGTCCGCACGTGAACGGCTAAATAAGATTTCCGGGTATATGACTTGGCACAAATATTGCATTTGTTCAAATTCCTGTGTGTATGACACCGCATTTGTTTGGGTAAATAATCTTTTCTGCTAAAGGACTTGCCACAGATATTGCAATGATTGCCTTCACGCCTCTATGAGTAAGCAAGTGCTCGTTCAGATTGGATTTATTCCTAAAGGCTTTGCCTCAGGTGTTGCAGTGGAATGGCTTTTCGCCTGTATGTGTGCGCAGGTCTTCGGTTAAGTTTGACTTACGACTGAAAGCCTTCCCACAAGCATTACAAGGGATTGGTTTCTCGCCAGTATGCGTCATAAATTGTTTCGTTAGCTAATGTTTAAGGCTAAAGGACACACCACAAAAATTACATTGATTGAGTTTTTCTCCTGTATGACGGCGCGAATGTGCGATGAATTGGGCTTTCTGGGAAAAGGACATGCTATGGATTTGGCATTAATATGGCTTCTCTCCTGTATGTGTCCGCAGATGTGCGGTTAAATAACCTTTACGGGTGAAGGACTTTTCACAGATTTCGCAAAAATAAGGCTTCTCGCCTGCATGTGTCCTCATGTGTATTTTTAAATAACCTTTCTGCATTTGGATTTCCCACAACTATTACAACAAATGGCCTCTCGCCTCCAAGAGTCCACAAGTGATTGGACAGGAATTCATTCCAGCTGAATGACTTGCAATTGATATTTGATGGGATTGGCCTGTTGCCTACATGAGGCTGCAAATGTTTGGCTAAATGAGCTTTCATTCTACATGACTTGCCTCAGATAGTGCATTCGCGAGGCTGATCTTCTGTATAAGTTCGCATGAGTTCGATTAAGTTGGATTTGGGTCTAAACGTCGTGCGACATGCTCTGCAGAGAATTGTTTCTCTCCCGTATGCATCCGCGCCTGTTTCTTCAAAGGCCAGGAGTTTTGGACATTTTCTGGCATACTGAGCAACGAAATTTCTGGCCACCCGTATGGAATCGCTTTGCACTGCCAGTGAGCTCCTATTTGAAAAGCATTTCTGGCAATTTCTGCATAAGTGGAGTACCTGGTCCACGTGGATCATGACGTGCTCAGACAGGCTGCTTCCGCTACTGTACTGCTTCCCACAGTGATCGCAAATGGATGGACGAACCTGATCCTGTCTCTTGAAATGTCGTCCGCCATCCGGAGGTAGAACACCTGCGTAGCTCACCTCTGGGCTCGATCTACAGTGACAAATTTAAACTATGTGACCAATAGTTCAACAGTCAACTCCACTACAAGTCTCACCCAGACGAACTACTACTGAACATTACACTGACTGATATCCCATGCAGCGAGCTCGTTACTACTGAAAATCACATTCCTATTACTGAGTATCATCTGTGGTCAAATTCAAAGTGTAGTCCTAAATTTCAAAAGCTCTCACTTGTTAGGATGATATGTTACGTCTTTTCTCTCGAAAGCCTAACTTTACGATATCACAGGCAATATTTTTCTGATAATTTCGAAATGTACGACGTCACAGACTACCTCATTTATGGGGACCTGTAATGCCTTTCTTCACAATGCCGAAATATCAATGCTTGACGTGCCTTTTAACAAAGCTACCCACGGCAGACGTATGCATTCTTATACGTTTAAGGTCCAGATAATGAATCGTATAAAACTGAAATTATAGTTTAATAAATACAACTTTTTGCAAGTTGGAAAATGTGCATTTTGCTGAACACAGCTTCCATTAAGGTGAATATGCATTTGAAACCAGGCAGTTAGAGACCTTGAATACACATGGAGCGCTTGAACAAACTGTGAAACTTTGAAGTTCCTACATGTAGTAGAAATCCAAACAATCCCCATGGCACTACAGCACTTGAAGGGCCTTGACCTAGCCCGAAGGCCTGCAGATTACAAAGTGTCGTGTGGTCAGTACGACGAATCCTCTCGACCGTTATTATTGGCTTTCTAGACCGGGGCCGCTATCTCACCGTCAGATAGCTCCTCAATTCTAATCACGTAGGCTGAGTGGACCTCGAACCAGCCCTCAGGTCCAGGTAAAAATCCCTGACATGGCCGGGAATCGAGCCCGGGGCCTCCGGGTAAGAGGCAGGCAAGCTACCCCTACACGATGTTCTACATGTAGTAGATTCTGAGAAAATGTACATTGTGTAATTAAATGAGTAAATATACGAGAAAACAGCGACCAAAATTAGAATGTCATAATAAGCCTAACTTGGGTCACCTTCCTCTTCAAATTTTTCCTGAAGTTTTCTTTTGGCAGCTCGGGCTTCTTTTGATAAATATTGGATATTAAGGTTAGCATTCCTTAGTCGTTCCTTGTCGCGTCATAGCATGTCATCAACAGTTCGACTCCCGACACAACAGCAGGATTTTCAAAACTTGTGTCTTGTTGCTTTTCGTCACTGAATGCCACTACTGCATCAAATACTCCGATGTGTATGGTATAAATGCCCACAAACACTGTCCTGAGAATCCGACTCCAGATGACATTGTTTACACCCTCACTTGGACTTTGTGTCCCGCCGTGCAGACATTGTTTCAACAGGTCAGGGAGTGCTAAGTCATTAAAATTCGGCTTTATTATCCCCATGACAGGAAGACGTAGACCATTTGGATGATAGTACATTTTTTCAGTTATTAAGCTACTCTTACACTTGCACCAGCCTTCAGGATCTACCGGACACAATCCATGATCGGGGTCTTCATTTGAGGACAGTGAGTGAAAATACAGAGCACACATTGCTCTTTTCATAACTTCCGAACTATCCAGGTTTTGCCAGATTCCTAGGCCACAGCAGATTTGAAGGTGGTCTATTGGTGAGTCAGTCTGCTTTTCCCACTGACTCGCTTACCATTTGACAACTTCCGTCCCCTCATACTTTCCTTAAATCGCCTCAGTCGTGATCCCATTCTTTTCTGCACATGGCCAGGCATTCCAGCTTATTTATGTTTACGGTATCTGCATACGGTTTGATAGAATTCACATCATTATTTACCTTTCTATCGCCATCACCCTAATAATTTACACATCGAATATTATGTCATTGGACGGAACGCTGAAAACTTATTCTCACTCCTGTCTCCATCGCCCAACTTGACCCCTCATAGTTGGCAGCAGAATCTTTTTTATGGGAATCTTTCATTCTCATCTATTCCTTTTCCAGGGTCAGTACTAGTGGCCGATAATACTCCACCATTAGGGGTATGTCCCCTCTTTTGCCGCGTACCATCGAAGGCACCGCAGAGGTCAGGAGGTTTATCACGGTCATTTGCCCCTACTGCTTCTTCACTGCATCTCACACAGATTTTAGTGCAACATCACCTACAGCTCAACCTATTACGTAGCTATAGTCTTGAAATTTTGCAGGTGGACACGGTAAAATTAAAACTCCATATAGCATATCCGCAGCTGATTTTCTTCCCAATGCAGCAAAGGCTATATATTGTGACCTTTCATGAATATCTCAATTCAGGGTTCTCAATGTTGGGCTGCGCCACGTCCAGTGTCATGCGGAGGTACATGAAATCTCCACTCAAGGGACGTAAGGTTCTGGAGTTGGGTCACAGGATCTTATGGTGGACTCATGTTGGCTCGGTTGATGTGAAGAGATGATGATTATTTATTATCCTAAACTAGGTCATAATCCTAACGTTTCTGATACTACGAAAATGAGAACACTGAATATATTTCTTTTATGGAAGGATTTTCTGTTTAATAACTAAGAAAATGCTTTGAGTAATAATTAGAAGAAAAATATATTGAAAACACCCACAAATGGACATAGGAGTAATTGAATATTACGTTAATTAAGGAAAGAAAATATCTAACTTTCAACTCTTGTCATTAGTCTTTTTACACATCGATAGTATGTCACAGTGCTGAAGGCTTAACAAATGATGTTTATCATCCACCACATTTTTAAACAGGTAACTGGGAATTGCAAAATCTCATTCGCTTCGCACGACTGTCCTGACTCAAATAAGTGTCTCAACATCCCGCTATTCATACTTAATCATCGCTTAGTTTGCTTAAAAAAAATCTATCTGACAACTTGAAAGCACCGATAAATTGCATTCATAATCGTTGGACAGGCAATAAATAATCGAATGACATAAGATAGCACCATAGTTTATCATACAACAACATTGGACAAGAGGGAAAAAATATACGCTCGATCCCTTCTGGACATCAACAGCATCCGTACCTAAATAATGGACATTAGAAATATATTACAACATCTACAATGATTTCTAACTACGAAGACTCTGCAGCTCTGGTGTCCTCTGCGAAGTTCAACCTGGAAAACTGTGTCAGCTCTAACCACTAACTCAAACAATCTACAGAGATGTTCATCTAGCAAAAGGATAGACTTACTCACCATTGAAGGTCATATCCCTTGTAACGTGGTCTGATATCATACAATGTTATTTACTTCGTGAAGATCATGTATCTTTCCAATACGGTGCGCAAGTGCCTACATTGTATTTGATTGATATAATTCGACGATCATGCTATCAGTGTTCACGAGACGAAAAACCCTAATATTATTCCAAACACAGCCCCATGCCTAAATAATTATCATTCATTATAATAATACCGAATCCGCACGCATGACTAATTCGATTCCTACCTCAATAACTCACATCAGGACCTCTACAACGCATCATCCCAAGAATAGGTAAATCCCAATGACACATCTATAACATTTCACATTACATTAACCATTGCATATTTTGACGATCCTATTACGTTAAACACTCCATCACATCACATATATGTCATGCACATCAAATTCTCCTTTCTAAAATATATTCAGGCATTTCACGTTATGAAGACTATTAATCTTATCGCCGTATTAGCTCAATATTACCGTAATAACATCACAACTGCATTCCCGAAACATAGTATTCTATGTAAGAACATGATCTGTGATGACCCTAAATTACGCACTTCACAATTATTAGGTCCTTCCGAAGTATATTAAACCTCGAATTAAATTAACAATCATTATAATGACACTATCTCAATACGAATGCCATCGATGCCAAAATCAACCTATATAACCTTGCCAGAGATCGTTAAAAATTCACACGATTTATCGTACAATATATTCACGATCCGAACTGAATTACCGTATCAAACACAACACTCCTGTTCAACGCAAAGCAAAGATTGCAAGTGGAACGGTCGCCTTCAAGTTGTATGATTTTACGTCACAATTCGACATAAAGAAACATGCTACTCTACTTTAAAAAAAGCAACTACGAAGCGGAATAATGAGATATCATTTAAGTACTCATCCTTGGTTGAATCCCGTGAAGATGTCACCTCTCATCTGCCAGTTCTTAAGTATTAGCCATTGGTATCCGTCATAATTCTCATCAGATCCTTCGAGATGCTATTACTGCTTAGCTGGTCATGTTGGAATTTGCAGTCATTTCATAATCATATCTAACGATCACCGGTTCCATGTTACCTGAAACTTATAAATATCTATTACAGTAGAGTTGCAAGCATTAGTATTGTTTACAATGTTCATACACCACACTTGCCTTGGTGTTCTAATAAACAAAATACGTATTTTGTTTTACAACACGTTATTTTACAATGATTTGTCAATATCGTACTGTGTTTTCCTTTAACTTTTGTACAATCTCTCTCTCTACGTATGATTCTCTTTCAGACTCAACAAGATTGAAATCAACTCCCATCAGAAAACAAAATCCCAAATTACATTCTAATAATAACAGACGGTTTGCTTTTCGAGGCTTCACTATACTTTTCATCTTCCATATGTTTTTGACAATTAAAACACCTGACTCTTAAAGCATAGCGCTCTCGTATGACCATTTACGCCGGCAAGGGAATTCGTTTAATAATCTGCCGCCTAATTATTTTGGTTATCAATTGAAAATTTCGTCATGAATCTCGATCATCGAATCGTACCAGGGTCTGGCCGTCACATATAGACTGAGCTTAGCCCGATTAATTCAACACATTCCATGGCCTCCGGTACCTTTCTGCCATTGATGTTCTCGCCATTTACCCGCATTTAACAGACTTCACTTGATGAAATTGTAATACTAATTCAATTCTGTGTTATACGCCGCGACGTCTCATCATCTACCGTAATTTTACGAGGCACCACGGGAATCAGAGCTTATCATTTTCCCGCAGACACCTTTAAACCGTTGCCTGTCGTTCACATAGTTGGATGAGACACTTGAGTTCAGACACTCCCGGACGTATAATAATCGGACATATGTTTTCATTGATGTCGATTTCACCATAAACTTCCAATGTCTTCACCAACCTAAGTCTGACACTCATTGGAAGGTTATAATATTAGTCTAATATTCACACTGCACAAGTTACTTTTTTCAGTCACATTCACATTTACTGCTGGTGAATTATAAAATTTCACCCAGTATTTGCAATATTTACAAACCATTTCCAGCTCCGCTTTAATGCCTATATGATTATCTACAGCTATTTCTAGGCCACTACTACTGCACTGTTTACACTACATATGTTCACTTAGAATAGAAGAAAGAATTGATAAATTAATTCATTAATTGGTTGCATTGCCCTTACAAGGCTGTTGTACACTTCTGTGACGCACTTTTAGCACTGGGTACGTCAGTGAGGTTAGAAAAATGTGGTCCCTATACTTGTGATTGTAACGGAACTTCACTTACACTACTACATGTTTTAGCTTTCGTCTGCCAATACACGCGCTTCCTAACTTTTATCACCTCTAGGCATACTGAGCTTCAGAAACAATCTTAGAACAATATACAGACCACTCACGGAAAACTCCGTTTACCATGATGGCTACCAGGTGACAACTTTCCGTGTATGAGTTATTTTAAAAATTAAGAATAAATAATTTCAAGTATAATACATTTTGACACAGGGATTCCAAAGCTAATTTCATATCAAAAATAAATTTGATTTTGAACCCTTTATCTCCATTACGGGTCCCCTTAAATAATGTACTAGGAGGTAGTTGTAAAGGCGAAAGTGGAAGTACAAACTCTTATGTCCGGCAAACATACATCTATTGAAATCCGTAGGAGTCTACTCTCCTACAAAAACGACGGCACATGGTTTGGAGTCTTGATCTTGTTCCACCACCCTGTTGGTTGTGGCAGGTGTGTAATTAATTTTCGCAAGAGCCCTTGGTGTCGTTTGAGAGAACTCCGGTGTTGTAGGTACTAATAAAGTTACGAAAATGTTTAGCCGACAGTCAGCAAAATCTGCTCAACCATGGCAAAATGTTTATATATTACTTACTGTGACACAAACACACTATACTATTACGAGTCAAGGAGTTGTAATAACGCTCTCAGCTGGACCGGGAGACAAGTGACGATCACTATGCAAAAAGTACGAAGAGACAGAATGTGTGCCGGAAGTGAGAATATTTCTTCTCTTGTTTGAATGTCAAGCTGTAAGTCAGGGCAAGGACATTTATGTACTCGTGAATCAACGAAGATTCTAGTCTTGTAATGTTTTGAACAAAAGTATCCCCAGACATGTTGTATCGTGTATCGTGTTCTAAACACATCAATCAATATTCTAATCACATGTTGTATTGAGTACAGTGTTCGATTCTATTCTTAAACACTTCTTTTGTAATCTGATCTTCTTAGAACACAGGTATCCCCTGACATGTTCTAAACACATGTTGTATCGAGTACAGTGCTCGATTCTAGACTTGATTACTTATTTATGGATCTGAACACATCAATCGCTGTTCTGATCACATGTTGAAGTTAACGACATCGAGTACAGTGTTCGATTCTAGTCTTGTCATGTTTCCTTTGTAATTCGTAAGTCTGAATATGCACAATAATGTTATCGCTGCACATTCTAGCCTTCGCGATGCATGTTCGATAGAGCTATTCCTTGACAGAGGATGAGGAGGAGGTAGAGGAGGCGGAGGAGGTAGTGGAGGAGGAGGATGTGGAGGAGGTAGCCATAACAGCCACCGCCATCTTGTGTAGTAGCCTCTAAGCGCTAATTAGCGTCGGAAAGGATATCTTGTTGTAAACTAAGGATAGCCTCCATCAAGATGGTAGATGAGAATTTAGCTTCGCGTATGCACTAAGGTTTTTCTGTTTAATGATGATAGCTAATGGAATTTTTCAAATTACCCGCCACCACATTTCAAAGGTATGTTGCTAAAGATAGCAAATGGAGCATACCAGGTCGAGAATCTAGATGGAACCGAAGAAGGGATTTATAACGCTTCTAACCTTAAGAAATATGTTCCGCAGAAAGGGTAGGCAATTAAGATAAGGAAATATTTCGTATTTTTTAATTAAGAGGGGAAGGGATGTGTACCAGGAACTGTTTTAGCCAGGTACATTATTCTAAAGTTACCGGACGGCACTAATATATGTTCATGTGCCAGACGTGAGCTCGATACGAAGTTCCCCGTAGCAAGCAGCTGACGTCCATGCCACGTGTCGTAAGCATTTCTCTCGAAGGTACGAGAACTAAAATTGACAAACTTTTTAACCGATGAAGATAAAAGTGACATACATCATCGTATAGCTAGTGTTCTGAAGGCAAACATACGTCAATCTCAGCAAATTCCACAAAGGCGTTCAAGAGATATCAAGCAAGAAACACACATTTACTCGTGACGTAGCGATTAACATTGGCCTTGCGGAGTAAAAGCTGAGGCTCCGGCCACAACAAGGCAGTACCAATTCTTCGCTCACAGCCGGCTTGTCAGTCATGCTGCTCGCGACAAGTGAAGTCGAACTTAGTGTTCATTCCACGGGAACGTCGTCATACTTGTATTACTTTCGACAGCAAGTTGACACTTAGTTTATTTGAACACCAGTGAGTAACCTTTGAATTCTCTTGAGAAATTGTTGGACTTACAATTCGACAGGGACATTCGAACTTTGGAAACTAATGTGTTTATAACAGTGAAGTTGTATGACTTGTAATATTTCGCCAGTATTTGAACTTATAAAATATCTCGATTTCCGTGTGAATAACTTTAACAAACTTGAAGCTAGCCCGACTACCTTAAATTTTAATAGTCATGAACTGTTTCAACATAGAATATCGTGAGTGCAGATTTGCAACAAATTAACTATTTTGAATATTATCTAAGTATAAAACCACTTTAACTTGTGCATAAAGACTGTTTAATAATTTTCATAACAGAGTGTACCATTTGAAACCAATTCGTGTGAACAAAATGTCTAATGAACTGTAAATACGCCGTAATACATTACGCATACTTCGTAATTATAGGATTGGTACACAAATACTTGAGGAACTGTGGCAGTGAGAAGAAATATCACACTATTCTACAATAGAGAGCTATTTCTTTTTTTACTGCGACAGTGAGTCATGATAAACTGTGCTTCGAATGAGTCATTTCGGTACATACGAACGATGTGTGGTGAGTGTGAACTGTGCATAGAAATGTGTTTTTCATTTCCAATTATTTCAACTTACGTACAAACTGGGACTAGTAAGAAAGGAAAGAAACAGTGCTTCGACAAATTTCTCATCTGGTGAATGGTGATTATATCTGAAGCCGTTTTAATCAGTTATAATACAGCAAATAAAATTGTGCTTATTTCAAAATAGGACACTAACAGTTACCTACTTGTGTTAAAGCCGTTCTTGTATTAACATGACTCAAGACGACAATAATCGATGGAGAACGACACGGATCGATTAAGATGACGTAGATCGACGGATATTGATACAGATCAACGCGGAACGTGGGCTCGGTACTACGATGGACGGTTCCTGGAACGCGATACTATGGAACATCGCGGTGCTTGCTGTTAGCTGAGTTCCAGATTGTTGCTTGCGGAGCAGTATTCAACAGTTCGAGCTCGACAAGGCATATTACAGGTGATGTACGCGTCTTTTCGTTTAGAAACTTAATTCAGACTCTCAACAGATTCTTATATGCAATGTCACTGCTGACAAAAATATTAACTCAATTCAAAAGCTCACTTACTTAATATTTTGATGAACAATTATTAGCAGATTATAAACATCGAAAATTAACTTTTGATAACTTAATTCAATAATTCACTCTCAGTAGAAATACAGACAGACTTTTGGAAGAGAGTGTGTCTTAATGTTAGCTCTCGTAATATTGTTGCTGTCACTTGTTGGAACTTTAGAATTTCAATTCAGTATTTTCATTGTAGTGAAGGCTTACAATAAACTCCTAATTCGCAATATTCATACAGAGTGTGCAATAAGTTACGTAAAATAGGACAATACTTAGAACTTTCTACCGGAAGATCGAATTTAATTTCAAGTGTTTTATATATATTTATGACTAAAAATATTTGAGAATTTCACGAGAATTTATAGAACTTACTTTGTTTAATATATGTAGAAAACATTCTTTGAAATCACAAAAGGTAGTAGAAAGGATTTCATTAAAATGAAATATTACCTTAACTTCAACATGCTTTATTGATTACATCAAGAATATCATGATGGACATATCTGGTTGAAAAAAAACAATTACACATTTAGAGAACAAGATATTTTATAAGATGAACACTATTTTTCGATATTTTGTTGTAGGTATTGGAACATATTTTCCAATAAATACATTTGACCACTACAATAATGCGATATAATAGGGCATTTTTTCATAGACTGAATAAGTGGGAGAAAGTTATATCTATTATTTCGCCTTGCAATCCTTCCTCTCTGTACCCACTCCTAAGCACTAGGCACCCCTTAGTATGATCTCATGCTCTTTGATACCATTTTTTTTTGGTACAGTACATTTCAAATTTCGTACTTATTGTGCATGTTTTCGGATTTTAGTTTGCATGTTCTAACATGTTCTACAGACAATATTAAAAACATTAAGTAATTAATGAGTGAACACTTTCGGCACTGAAACATTTGAAAGGGCACAGGTATCTATCAGGACACACTTCGAAATCTTACCGGGATCACTCAAAAGGCTAGATACAAGTGGACTGCGTCTTGGAGAATGTGAAGTGTGAACTGAAAGGTTTATCAGGAAACCTCGGATAATGAGAAACTACCACAATGTTGAAAATATACACTCGCCCACATACGTAGATGTAGAGATCATTCTCCGCACTGAAGTTAGTTTTAACAAACGCCAAAGGATTAAAACACGAATCATTGAAGAGACTGTTGTAGTGCACTGCAAAGCAAACAATGACATGGATATAATCACGCAAATTATGCATCTGTTATAATATGTTAATAATTCCCTTAGCACAATGTAGCATAGAACACACATACGGTAATTATTCCGGATAATAATGTAAATGTGAACTTTTTAATATAAAAATGAGAGCGACACTCGCAGAGTAAAATTCGCTTCGAGGATAAAATTTCTACTTCATAGCAAGCTGTCCCTATGATGTCCATAGTGTGGTGTAACAAATATCTCAAGCAAAGAATTATACTAGCATCTTCATAAATGTTATTGCTATTAGGTGATATGGAATGGAATGCAATTTACATTCACCTAACACTACTTTAAATGATTAATATAAACATATTTTAAAATACATAATGTTTATTTGTTCTCTCCAATTTTGATGCAGGCCACTTAAATTCAGCTTGTATACACAGAACATTCTCCAAGTGAAATATGTGGCTAAACTCTCCATATTTTCTATCTTACTGTGTATGAGAATAGTGTGTTACCATGAAGATAAGTTGGATATTTACAGTTATTATTATTTGCTAATTTTTGAAATGTTTGAGTCTTACAAACATCACAGTTATTTGATCAATCACGCAGCCAGAGGTTTGGTAATATTATTATTTTATATCATTATTATGATTATTATGGACAGTATGGTACTGCGATCGAATGGTTTGTCAAGAAACATACATCAGTAAGGCTTATCGCCAGTGTGAGTACACATGGGCACCTATAAATTCCAGGACGGAGTATCTTACATTAACCAGCACGCATGTATTCCAACATGTTTCAATAGTGTTCTGGTTATAGGGTCCGCCATGCCAACTTGGTACGGGTCCGGCTCGTCACCCTATTCGGCCCACCCCCTTACTTCAGCCGCACCAATCACGAGCGGCAGTTACGTGCTAGGCCAGCCCCACTCGATTCCGCCCGCGGCCCCGTAGCCGTGGAGTATGGAAATGACTCGACTATTAATCTGGAATCTTCGATTTCGCGAGGTTCCTGGATTAATCCAGCATCCGGACGATTCTAGAAGGGCCAGTGCAGGTATATAAGAGACGAACGACCTGCCTACAGTCAGTCAGTTAGCGAGTGAGACTTAGTTCGCTGGTGTGAGCTAGCGAAGAGCGCAGTCAGTGATAGCCTGGGCTGAGGATGTCAGCCTGATGGAGCATCTGGCTGTTGGAGCCGAGCACTCGTTCCTGTTACCCTGACGTCGTGTGTGTATGTGGGTCTCTTGGGGCTGGCTGCTGGAGAAGAACCTTGGAAGTTCTGGAGCAGCAGCGAAGAGAACACTGGGTGACGACGTGTGCAGACTGCGAACGGAGTTCGGCGGCTTGAGTGAACAGCAGATATTATCCCGACCCGTGTGGACTGCCGTGATGTCGAACTAGCGTGCTGCAGGGCGGACAGACGGCGAAGGATTGAACGTGTAGCCGTGCGACATGGAACCTTGTGTGCGAATGTAGAACTGTGTAGCGTGAGAACATGAGAAACTAAGAGAGAGAGAGAGAGAGGGAGAGCGCGAACCATGTAAGTGTGTACGTGTGCTTGTGTAACTTCTAGCTCGGCTATCTAGTGTGGGTGTGTGTGTGCAAATCTGTAATTGTAGTACTCAAGTTAATAAATCTTAGAAATAGGACGCTAACAGGTTCTGTACGCATTTATTCATTTATTTACCCCGTCAACACGTCGCAATAGCTTGCATTTTTGAGTGAAGGCCTTGCTCATCAGTATTACCCTTTAAGCGGTATGCAACCGCAAATCCCGGGCTTTATTGTGTTTCTAGCTAAAGGCCTTGCCACACATACTGCATGAGTATGGCTCCCCTTTTGTATGCGTCTGCAATTGTTTGGTTAGACCGCACATTTCTGACTAAAGGCCATACTACACATATTGCATGAGTACGGCTTGGAGCTCATATGCTACCGTATGTGATCTATTTGACGGTCTTTATAGGTAAAGGCTTTGCCACACACACACATATATATAGCATTGGTACGGCTAGAGGCCAGTATGCGTCGGCAACTATTCGTTATATCGCCACTCCGTCTAAAAGCGTAACCACACCTGTTGTATTAATACGCGTTATTGTCTGCATGTGTTTGGATAGATCGCCCCTACCATATAATAGCTTCAGCAATGCACCTCCACTGTGTGTCCTCAGATGTATGGTTAAAACTTCTCTATAACTGAAAGCTTAGCAACACATATTGCATTTGAACGGTTTCACGCCAGTTTGCGCCCGCGTTGTCTGGTTAGATCGCCTTTATGGCGGAAGGCCTTACTACAAATATTGCACGAGTACTGCTTGTCGCCCGTAAGTATCTGCATGTGAGAGGGTAGAACTCTTTTCAGTCCAAAGACCTTACAAATATTGCAGTAGTATCGCTTCTCCCCTGAATGCATACGCATGTGAAAGTTTAGATGCTTTTCCTTTCTAAGGGACCTTCCACACAGATTGCAGGAGCACGGCTACGCGCTTGTTTGAGTCCTGACGTGGGTGGTTAAATTTCTTAGTGTGAAGGCCTTGCCACACGCGTTCCATTTTTACGGTTTACACCTGTATGCGTGCGAACGTGCTTGGTTAACTGTCCTTTCTCTACGAAGGCGTTACCACACGTACTACATGAGTACGGCTTCTCGCCTGTATGCGTCCGGACGTGCTTATTTAACGTATGTTTCAGTCTAAAGGCCTTTTCGCACATATTGCAAGAGTACGGCTTCTCGCCTGTATGCGTCCGCGCGTGGTTGTTTAACTTTTCCTTCTGTCTAAAGGCCTTTTTGCACATATTGCAGGAGTACGGCTTCTCGCTTGTATGCGTCCGGACGTGGGTGTTTAGGTTCTCCTTCTGGAGAAGGCCTTACCACACGTATTGCATTTATAAGGCTTCTCGCCTGTATGCATACGAACGTGCTTTTTTAACGCTCCTTTTTCTACGAAGGCCTTACCACATGTACTGCAACAGTACGGCTTCTCGCCTGTATGCGTCCGCACGTGGATGGTTAATTTTCCTTTATCAATGAAGGTCTTACCACACATACTGCAAGCGTATGGCTTCTCACCTTCATGCGTGCGAACATGCTTGGTTAACGTACCTTTATCTATGAAGGCCTTACCACACATGCTGCAGGAGCACGGCTTCTCACCTGTATGCTTCCTGACGTGTGTAGTTAGGTTTTGTTTCTGGGTGAAGGCTTTGCCACACGTGAGGCAGTTATATGGTTTCTCGCCTGTATGTATCCGCATGTGTGGTATCGGCTGTATTTTCTGTCTGAAGGCCTTCCCACACATATTGCAACAATGCGGTTTTGTGTCTGTATACGTCCGCATGTGCCTCATCATACTCCTTTCGATGCTAAAGGCTTTGCCCCAATGCAGTTCTACATCTGAATGCATCGGCATATGCTCGATTAAGTCCCTTTTAAAGACATAGCTTTTGCTACAGATTTTGCAGGAGTAGGGCTTCTCGTCTATAAACGTCCGCAAGTGGCATATTGAACACTCGATGCTCCTGACATCTGTGTACAACCCAATGTGCACTGTCAAGTTGTTGATATTTGTAAAGTATTTCTTGCATATTCCGCACTCATAAAGCGCTTGTTGCTTGTGGATCATGACGTGCTTAGACAGGCTGCTTTGGGAATAGAACAGCTTACCACAGTCATCGCTGTTGAAATGACAATCCCCTTTGTGTCTCGCGAGATGTTGGCCACGATCTGGACGTGGATGATCTGCGCAGCTCACATCTGGACTCGATCTACAGTGACAAATTGAAACCATGTGACCAATACTTCAACAGTCAACCCCACAAACAGAGGAATGACTACTGAAAATTTCATTCACTGCTATCCCATGCAGAGAGCTCTTTAATAATGACCATCATATTCCTGAAGGTGAACATCATCTCAAGTGAAATTCAGAGTGTAGTAGTGACTTTCAAAAGTACTACCTTGATACGAAGAGGTGTTGCGTCTCTTCTCCGGAATGCCTAATGTCGCAGTAAAACGCGCAATAATCTGACAAGCTCATGGACTACCTCATTTGAAGATTGAATGAGGGAAACTTGTCTAGCCGAAAGGAGAAGCTATTGAAATTCGTAAAAGACTACACTCCTACATAGGGGACGGCGTATGCGTTGGAGTTTTGATGTTGTTCGCTCACACAGTGGTTTGTGACAGGTTTGTAATTATTTATTGTAATAGCCCTTGTCGTTTGAGAAAATCAAAGTGTTTTATGTACCAATAAGGTTTAGAACATTCTTTACTGCCCGTCAGCCATGGCGAAGAGATTATAAATATTATTGACTGTGACACAGACATACTGCAATACTCTCAACTCACCTGCGAGAAAGGTTGATTATCAATACGCAAATAATTAGGAAGAGAGATAATATGCGGCAGAAATGAGAACAATTATTTGTCGTTGGTTTTGAATGTCGTGCTGTATGCCAGGCCAAGGGAATATATGTACTTGTGAGTACGAAGATTTTGATTTCTTGCATGTTATTTAGATAAAAATTATTAGTATTGGCGTAAATGTGTATTTGTGTAGATTTCTTTGTGTCGCACCGACACAGACTGGTATTATGACGACATTGCGATAGGAAAGCCCTAGGAGAGAGAAGGAGTCGGTCGTGGCCTTAAATTATGCAGAGCCCAAGCATTAGGCTGGTGCAAAATTGGAATACAACGGAAAAAATCTTCAAGACTGCCGACCGTGGGGCTCGAACCCACTACATCAAGGATGCAAGCTGACAGCCACGGGCATCTAACTGCAAGGCGAACTCGCCCGGCGTATAGTTTTCCTGGTAGAGCTGTAATCAGATTTACAAGATATTCCTACATAATGGAAATTAACTTACGTTCGCGGTACTTACGAATGTAACAACTGGCGTCAGAGGTAGGATAGTTTTTGGGCAATTCGTGACCTTTAAAGGATAGTGCGATATAAGGAAGACGACACCAGGAATGATGGCTATGATGAAAGTGACTTTGATCAATTTACAATTTGCCGTTATGAAGTGCGAGCTGGAAGAACGCGATGAGGATATTTCCGGAAGCAATACCGCGTTACGGTCATGACTTCGATCAGTAATAGTAGCAGAAGGTAATGATACTGATAAAGAAATTATTGAAATAGCGGATGTTGCAGACATATTGGCACAAAATGTGGAAGTTGGTAAGAAGTTCTAAGAAGACAAGCCTAAAATTTTAGTTTATTGGAGAAAAAGTTAGCGAAATTCTCAGAAACGAGCTGAAAACTATAGATTGGTAGAATCTAACATAACTGAAATTGATCAAGGACTAAAACAAATAGAAACTGATGTAGAGCGTAAAACAATGACTACAGAGGACCGATTTGCATCACCAGAAAAGGGGTCTATACGAAAGAAGAGGCCTATTACTGAATTCTGAATAAAATAAGATAGTGTTGCAGGGACGGTGCGTGTGAAACCACCACCTTAATGCTAGTCTGGGACTCAGGAGGTGGGCGGGTGCAGTATCGAAGGCAATTTTAAGACGCAGCCGCCACCTATGGATTGACTAGAGAAGAAAAAGGCACTGCCTTGGTTAATGCGCAGCGAGGTGCTACGTTGGATATACTCCGAGCGATTCCAGACAGTGAGCAATCAAATTTCAATTCCTGGTAGCCCGATTAAAGATTGGATACGGTGGTAAAGACCTTCAACAAATTTAACATCGTCAACTTATCAGACGCCAGAAACGTGGCGAAACACTACAAGAATTTGGGGCAGACTTCGCGCGTCTTGCTTGTATGGCTTATCATTCACCTATATGCAATTTCACAGAAGAGCTTTAATTCAGTAGAGCCTATGATGATGAATATATCCGACCAAGAATTGCAACGACCTCTTAGTCTGGCGCACCCAAATGGGTTAGATAATGCGGTGACTCATGCATTTTAATTCGAAGCTGCTACACAGAGCTCGCATCTACACGTGCAGCTTCGACGGTTGGATGAGGAGGTGCCTCTAGACGAAGAGGTAGATATGATTGCTTTGATAACCCAGTGCAATGATGATGGACAACCTCGAAGGTGGGAGATTTCTGTTGGAGTAAGCTCGGACATGTGAGCAGCCGCTGCCATAAAGACTCAAAGTTTCAGCAAAACTAAAAAGGGCCGGTGCAAATGGGCAAGCACCGCATGTCATCCCTCCTGCCCCGAGAAAAGTAGTACATATCATTTCACTCGTGCGCCGGTTAGACATTATTTTTGTCGACGGAGAGGTGAATAGTTTTGCTCGTACTTCGCATCATACATCGGGGCCAAACTAAACATATAAGCAGGATGTTACTGAACCGTCCAGCACACCCTGGACGTCACCAGTGGTTTTAGTGTAGAAGAAAGACAGGTAGATAAGTTGTTGGTCAGCAACTTTTCCGCTCCTTCCAGTTGCTTTTGTTGTGTGGCTAGGACAAGATTGTTGGCTCCGAAGAATTTTCTGGCCGGAGTGTCAGGAAGGTGAGATATGTAAAAGTTGCACAGTAATGGTGAACGAACGGATCCTAGGGGCAATCCAGCGTTAAACTTCCTCTCCTGGCTTATCTTGCTTCCAACGAGTAACTGGAATTTCCAAACACTTGGCATGTATTAACGCCAAACGATGTCGAAGGCTGGAGTAAAGTCAACAAACACCAAAGTTGTTTTCAGGATGTAAGAGGTACCACTTGGTCACAGCAATTATATTCTTGTCTCAAGCCTGCCTCATTTCGAATATGCTCTATGACAGTGCTACTCATTCTGTCATAGATGTGACCTTCAAACAGCTTATAGGAGTACGTAAGAAGGGCTATGAGGTGACAGCTTTCTGCCTAGTTGCTTGGTTTGCTAGGTTTTAAAATACAAATGGTCCTCACCTTGTAATGACCAGTCAACAGGATGTTAGTGAAGAATTTTGCCATTCTTTAGCACTTATACGTACATGAATCATGAAGTGAATGCAGGAGCGTTTAGAGTCAATGTCTGAAAATGTGGAGCAATGGCCAGAATCGGATATGAGAAACAAGAGTCACCTTCAGGTTTTGCAGCTCTTGTCGAATGAACCTGGTATGTTTTTAATCAGGAGATAGGAAACCAGCCTCGTTTACTTTCATGACGTGATTGCAAAGGGTAACATTGATATACATCTATCGAACCTGGAGGAAGTCTTTAAGCGGCTGCAGAGGGCCAAACTGAAGCTGAATGCAAAGGAATGCCAGCTCTTCCGGGAAGAGGTCAGGTATTTGTGAGACGTTTCCAAAGACGGTGTAGTCGTAAAACCGGAGAGGATACGTGCGGTAAAAGAATGGCATGTCCCCCCAGAGATGTATATGAATTCCTGAGTTTCTTAGGCCTATGCTCCTACTATCAATATTTCGTGCGCGGATTTGCCAACAAAGCTAAACGGATGAAGAGGACGAATGAAAAACAGCTTTCTTAAGTTGCAGCCGACAACCAACTTCACTGGGATGAACACTTGCCGTTATTTCAATGACATATCGGTCTTCGGTCCATGAAACGACAGGACAGACTGTGGCCACAAATGATCTTTGCTCCAATACGGCTGATGATGACCCCTAGATGGGTCGAAACTAGTACCGTATAATTTGTAATTTTGTGAATATATTGTTGTATTGAAAAGGTGGAAACGTTTACGTTATTATTATTATTACTTATATATTGATCTCAGAAGGAAAATCTACCCAAATACATCTTTTCAAAATTCCATTTATTATCCACATTCCATAATTGTACCACTAGATCTGGCACTTCGCTCGCTATTCCCATCAACCACTCTTCAATGTACAACAGATCCTTCGTTGTGGCTGGGTCACAACTTTGGAATTTACTCCCAGCTGCTGTCAGGAACTCAAAATCATATCGAAATTGAAGACTGCATGTGGAGATTACCTGTTGAATACCGCTGATTGTTTCATGTGTATGATGACGTATATTATGATTATTATTATTATGATTATTCTTCTTCTTCTTGCGTTCCGGCCTTCTAAGGACCACGTTACAATTTCAATTGTTCCTCCTTAGTTGTTCTTTCCTTTTCTTCCAGTATTCTTTCATTGTTTCACTGTGTTTCTTTTTCCTGTCTTCAGTCCACTTTGTGCCTGTTTTCTTTTCCTTCCTCCCTTGGAATCCTTCCATTTGTAAGACTTTCTTCCTAAAAATCTTTCTTTCCAATAATTCTTCTTCTCGTAATTATGATGATTATTATTATTATTATTATTATTATAGTGCAATGTACATAATATTTAGCTACTTACTCATGTACATAAATCACTTTTACGGCCATACTTATATTTCCATTTACTTTATTACTTACTGTGTTCTCTTTATGCACTGCTCATTTCTTCCAGTTTGTATCTTACTTTTTCATTATGACTGTCTCTTTCTCATTATCTATACGCTCAGAATTTTATTCTATTTTATTTGTTGAACTCTGCTTTCTTTCTTCATTATATGTTGTCCAAATCTGTAATTTTTAGCTTATCTTTGATTTTATGATAGAATAGTGTTTTTCTTTTATATATGTATTATCTGTAGATTAATTATGTGGTTAAGTGTAAGAGAGGGCAACGAGCCCTAACTTCGCCACTGCTAAAGTCAATCAATAAATAATAAATAAATTTCTACCCACAGGGCTTTGGCAATTGTCTCCACGTAACAAACTCAAGTTGGGTGACATTCTGGCTTGACTGCTATTAGAACTCCCCCTGCACAGCTGTGGGACCGAGCCCTATGGAACAATATCAGCACGTCATGAAACAGTTCTGAGTCATAAATTTTGTTGGACAACCAGCTCTCACTGACACATACAATGGTCAGGTCAAGTCTCTCACGCGATGCGTGGATATTTTGTAACCGTCCAGGTGGCATAATACTGCGCATATTGACGGTGAAAAGTGACAGATGTTCATTTACATATAGAATTATTTACTGAGTCACTGTTAACTGTAAGGAATGAGCCTGATAATGGCCAGCATAACCATCCCGGAACCGTTCTTTATTTTTCTGACGTCAGACTTTGAATGCATTGTGCAGGTTCTATGGCCATTTAGCGAGCAGCTACTACAGCGCACGAATAATCGGCTCCTCCGACAGCTATTTCCACAAAATGTGCACTATTGAGAACCTGGATCAGTTTGATATCCTCACTTAGGTTAAGCACCAACCATAATAGTGGCAGATCAGCTAACCGCAGTCTGACAACACTGTTCACATCCCTCCGCTGTGGCCGACGTATGGCTGCTAGCTCCAGGCTTTCAGCACTGCATTATGACAAACAGTTGAGAGTACATTTTTCATTCACCAATAATTTTTCCAATAGAAATGTTATCTGAAGTGATTATAGCACTTTTGGAGTATTGCACTGCAAATCATTACCACCAAAAAATATCATAAAACTCTACCAAGGACCTTCAGGGCTCTGATGCCATGGGTTACGTTTCAAAGTTTACGAACCTGGGATATCAGAATGCAGAGAGCAAAGCAGGCCTTAACGTCATCCTCATTAGTGTCAAACCACTTGATATTATGTATCTTTTCTTTTCTTATCTGGTTCCAATAATTGTCCTGCAGCTAAATATTTGTTTCCCATGCAATGCGGAAAAGCAATGGGTCAATAAACTGCAAAATCACAGGGATTTCCGATACAAAATTATCTAAATATTTGTCTCTCAGTTCTCCCAACACCCCTAGAGAGCCTGTAAAGTGATAAATAATTGTCTGTTTATCACTACTACTAACCCACAACCCAGTCATTATGTTTTGCTTTCGCACATGGAACTTTCAATACAATTTCACAGTAACTTTTACCTGATGAATTGTCACCTTCACTTAAAATCTCCTTATCATTATCATGATAACTGCCATAACTGTCCTCCAAATCATTATCAATAACTCAGCAATAGCATTGCTGTCACTGGCCTTTACTACATCTGGAACCGTGGCTAGGAGACTGACTAACACCTAATGAAAAGTTTGTGCTTTCAGAGACTACAATTGGGCGATGTGTTATGGTAGAAGTTCTCAGAAGGAGAGCAGTAAATAAACCACATTCCTGTTCTACTTATAGAAGATCGCAAAAGGGGGATCATAGAAAGGAGACCCTTGCAGGGGTGATCAAAATATAACCTAGTAAGTATGCCATGGCGCGTGAAAGTCTCATCATTTGAGCTGAAGGCCTAGCCAATATCCGCATGAATGTCAAGTCATATAAGTCCAGTAGGTTGTTAATATTGGACAGAATTTCCAAACATAAAAAACATGATCCCACAGTGCTACAGCCATAATGGGCTTGGCCTACCAAGCGATAACTACTCAGCCTCAAGGCCTGCACATTATGAAGTGATTTCTGGTCAGTGCAATGAATCTTCTCAGCCTATATTCTTGGATTTATCGACCTGGGCAGCCATCTCACCATCAGATACCTCCACAATTTTCATCAGGTAAGCTAAGTGGCATTTGAACTAGTTCTTGGATTAACGTAAAAATACACGACCAGACCAGAAATCGAAACCAGAGCCTCTGGGTGATAAGCAGGCATGCAGGACATCTGGCTGGCTGCTTTTGTATCTCACTCTAAGGTCCACTAGATAGCAAAGTACACCGAGCCTCTCAAGGGTCAACGGCTGAGTTGTCATCAATTTGGTTGGGTAAACTTGCTGACATTGTACAACACAAAGTATCACACTTTTAACATTATGACTACCTGGGCCATGGGATCCCGAGGTTGACTTGTACACAGAGGGAGTTAGTGTTACGGGTGTAAGATATAAAATGTACTTACTCCTCCTCTTCTTTGAAACATTGTACAAGTTGATCAACTGTAGGTTCTTCTATGGTTACTTCATCCTTTACATCCGCTGAAGCCTATAAGAAATATGGAAAGCAAATTGATAGTATAATAAAGGGATAACAAGAATAAAAGTGTAAAAGGTGTCCCATACTCCTACAGTAGGTAACATTGGTCAATGGTAGAATAACCCCATAATTAAATATCCAAAACCAATACCTGTTGAGATGAGGGCAATCTTATCTCTGCCGAGTATGTGTAGCATTCGGTGATGTAGACCGTCTTCCCATTGAAGATCACTGTTCATTTCTGATGGTTGCGTTTGCAGTGCACTGAGTGTGTTACTGGTACACTTCAGGTTGTGCTGCTAGTGCAGTCATGTATCAGAGCAAAACTGGAGATTCAGTAGAGAGTGAATGATTTAAATGGTGAAAATGAGTCTTACTATTTCTTGAAGGAAATGCCAGACATGGAATTCCACTATGGATTAGCTACAGGCCCGTGTTATGTATAATGAACAACATCCACAATTCCACATTCCTTCTGCAGTATTATTCAGCAGGCTATCCTGCTGACTTGCAGACATAGGATCATTCGCAGCAAGGAGAACAGATCCAGTAGGAGTCACACAGTCCACTGCTGGAGACGGAGATGCTTGTGTTGTCCCTTAAAAAACGTAATTCTTCAACAACAATTTTGTGAAGAACTGACAATACTGAGGATAACCACACACTCCTTATCCAACATGTGCAAGCTCTTTGGCCACCAGACAACTACACTCATGCTCATAAATTAAGGATAATTGCGTATTGTGGTGCCATACAACGTGGCACTATACAAAACTGGTGCTAATAGCATAGGCACATAGTGAACGCAAATGAAACATATCCGTAAGTCTACGGTATTGGTGATGAGTTGAGAAAACCGTCCCAAAACACATGTGCTACAAAACGCCACTGTTTCCTGTGCATGTACCCCGACATCAATATGGGATATGATCACCGTGCACACGTACACAGGCACAAAGGGTTGGCATACTCTGGATCAGGTGGTCAAGCAGCTGCTGGGATATAGCCTCTCATTCTTGCACCGGTGCCTGTCAGAGCTCCTGAAGTGTCCTAGGGGTTTGAAAACGTGCAGTCATACATCGACCGAGAGCATCCCAGACGTGCTCGATGGGGCTTAGGTCTGGAGAAAAGGCAGGCCACTCTATTCGCTGGATATCTTCTGTTTCACGGTACTCCTACACGATGGCATCACGGTGGGGCCGTGCGTTATCATCCGTCAAGAGTAGGGTGGGACCCACTGCACCCCTGAAAAGATGGACAGACTGGTGCAAAATGACGTCCCAATACACCTGACCTATTACATTTTCTCTGTCAAAGACATGCAGGGGTGTATGTACACCAATCATAATCCCACCCCACACCATCAAACCACTACCTCCATACACGTCACTTTCAAGGACATTACGGGGTTGGTGTCTGCTTCCTGGTTCACGCCAGATGAGAACTCGGCGAGAATCACTGTTCAGAGTAAACATGGACTCGTCTGTGAACATAACCTGAGACCACTGTTCCAATGAGCATGTACTGTGTTCTTGACACCAGGCTTTATGGGTTCTCCTGTGAACAGGGATCAGTGGAATGCATTTTGCAGGTCTCCGGGTGAATAAACAATGTCTGTTCAGTCGTCTGTGAACGGTGTGTCTGGAGACAACTGTTCCAGTGGCTGTGGCAAGGTCCCGAGCAAGGCTACCTGCAGTACTCCATGGCTGTCTGCGGGCACTGATGGTGAGATATCAGTCTTCTTGTGGTGTTGTACACTGCGGACGTCCCATACTGTAGCGCCTGGACACGTTTCCTGTCTGCTGGAATCATTGCCATAATCTTGAGATCACACCTTGTGGAACATTGAGGGCCTGTGCTAAGACCTGCTGTGTTTGACCAGCCTCCAGTCGCCCTATTATTCTACCCCACATAACGTCATCAATATGTGTTCGTTGAGCCATTTTCATCACACAGTCACCATTAGCACGTCTGAAAACATCTGCACGCTTATTACGAGATATTAGAATCATTCTGTATTGATGGTTTTCACTTTACAAAGGTGAGAAATGAGAGTATCCTCCTATTCAATACATCATATATTCCATCATTGGACGGAGTAAACAAATTAAAACATGTTTTGGCTTGTTTGGGCCATCTTCAGTGAAAAATGAGGGGGTTGAAATAATATACATAATATAAGTTAAAAAATGCCAAAAAACATACTGATGGAGCAAATTAAAAAACAAACAAAAGAGAGCCTAGACGGAAACAAAATTAGCACAAGTATACAATATTTACATCAATATGCAGGGCAAAAAACAACTCACTGCAACAAAATTCAGTGAAACAGGTGTTCATTTAAAATAAGAATTGAAACTAAAAACTGTGTTAACCTAAGTGAGTTGTTTTTGGCTCTGTATATTAATGTAAATATTGTATGTGTGTGCTATTTTGTTTCTGTCTAGGCTCTCTTTTGTTTGTTTTTTCATTTGCTAACTTATATAAATTATTTCAACCCCCCTCATTTCTCACTGAAGATGGCTCAAACGAGCCATAACATGTTTGAATTTGTTTACTCCGTCTAATGATGGAATATATGATGTATTGAATAGGAGGATACTCTCATTTTTCACCTTTGTACAGATCTGCACACTTACTCGCTGCACCGTACTCTGACATGCACCAACATACATCTGCATATTTGGACTGTTGCCAGCACGACCGTGCGACGAATGCAGGTCAAATGCAACACATGGTCATACCCCGAGGTGATTTAAAACCGTAATCTGCCCACCATACCGCTGTTCCACCATGTATCAGCATTATCCTCAATTTCTAAGCATGAGTGTATGTCGACATTACAGTTCTGCCACTGGTTCCTAGCTAGGACACTGAAGATGCACTGTTCCCAGACAGCATTTTATTTACTGAAGTTGCAGGATTCACAAGAGATGGCACATTAATTTACCAGAACACATCCGTGCAGGCAGATGTAAATTCTTGAGCAATCATGGAGATATAGCTTTAGGTTTGCTTCAGTATCAACTGTCGGCAGTTATCGTGGGTGACAGACCCGTTAGACAACACATTTTACCATAAACTTTAACATTAACAGGTACCAAGTATCACCAATTTCCATACCTACAATGAATTAACAGCTCTATTGGGGAACTTCGCCATTGCAGAAAGATAACAGATGTATTTCATGCACGATAGGCTAATAATTCAAGTTCTGTACCTTATGCAACAGCATCTAAACCAAACATTTCGTGGGTGAATGATTAGTTGAGTAGATGCCAGTAGCAGAGTCTCCCCATTCACCTGCCCTGAATCCTTTCAATTTCTGCCAATGGGAACACTACATACATGGGTGTAAGACCAACCTATCCATAACATACGTGTTACAGGGGCCTTAACAATTCACGCAACCAAATCTGAGTGCAGGTATGACCCCAAGAGTTCATGATTCACTGACAAGAGCGTCTGAAGCATGTGTAAGGATGGATGGTAACCACATGGAGCACCTCCTTAGTGTCTATATCTACGTAATACACAAATGGGCATCAGATGAGAGATTGGCCCATATCTCAACAGCTGACCAAATAAATTTTATTCTTCCACAATAAATTCAGTATTTTACCATCAATGTTAAACTTAAAAAATGGAAATGAACCAACAAGCATTGTATCATGTCGTAATTGTTAGCGCTATTAGCTGCCCTACATGTGTCCAGCAATGGAAGGAGAAAACAATGAAACACTTGTAGAAGTGCTAGTTGGAGAGTTTGTTTACTATTCTGAATCACCTAGAATAACCCCGAATGTTCACTAATTAAAAGAGTAGGATATTAAGGAGTTCAGTTCCAATATATATTAACACAGAATTGTTAAACATGAATTAAATTCTAGTCACTATAAATTAATCTGGAAGGATACTTACATATGACGTACTTGATTTTTCATCAAACAAGACCGGTTCTTCCTTGATCTCAACTTTCTGGTCCATTTCACACAGCACCTGAAGTATTTATTACTTCCACTAATTTTCTACTGAAACAAGGAACAGAAAATATATCATCACCATCATCATCATTGTTTGGGCTACAAGTTCATGGACTAACCAAGCACGGAAGCAAGCCTGTAGCTCTCCATGACCGTCAATTACTTTATCACAGCCACACAACCTCTATTCATGAATGGAATCCAAATCACACAGGTTCATAGCTTTTACTTCAAACATAATATGAATGAATCGTAGGCACATTTGTGAGAAACTGCTAATATATTACCAGTGTCCCTCCAACTCTAGAGACTGGTTCATGTCACCATATCCTGTGCTAACCTTCTTAATATCTTCATAAGCATTTGCACATGCACTGTAATGTATACCAATGCCTTACTTAATCCCCACCCCATATACTTTTCTGAAGTTAGCTGTAAGAATCCTGGGTTACTCAGCATGCATCCTACCAAAAACATTTTTCATTCCTTATGTCGCACCGACACGGATAGGTCTTAAGTCGACGATGGGGTAGGGAACGGCTAGGAGGGTGAAAGAAGCTGCCATGGCCTTAATTAAGGCATTTGCCATTTGCCTGGTGTGAAAATGGGAACCACGGAAAGCATATCTAACGCTGCCAACAGCGGGGTTCAAACCCACCGTCTCCCAAATGCAAGCTAACAGCTGCGTGCTCCCAACTTGCTTGTTACCAACCTCTCTTTCAGGATTTTTGCTAATCTTTCTCCTCTTACCAACATTATTTACTATCTATTTATTTGCAACCTGAATTTTCAACATCACGTTCAACATAACAGCACATTTCAGAAGTTTCCTTCATGTTATTTCTGTATCAGCTCTTATCCATCTTCGTTTCCATACAGTCAATGCCGTACAGTAATGTATTCTAAACATCCTTAGGAGTATCTATATTTGAGATGAACAACGGTTTTCTATTATTACCTTTATAATTTATCAAACTATGTGATATTAAGAACTTCTTCTTCAGTGAGTATCAGCTCTAGGTGTTCCTTATGAACAGTGTCCTAAGACAGTTGGTGTATTTATTTGATCACAAGGAACCTCTTGTTGTCACACCCTAGAGATCTCACCCTCAACGTGGGAAAAGGAAGCAACAAAGAGATCCATGAAAAATGTATACCAGAGAAACTAAGGAACAGTCACTGGACTTACATATAACTAGTCTGTAATCCCATCAGCATACCATATGATGGAGCAAAACTGTTTTGTACGTAAATCACTCACTTGATTAAAAAAACAACATTTATTACACTTACGACACTTATATAACACATTATAATACATAATACTGAATATTGATGGGCAGATGCCCTTGATAACAGTCAGTCACATGTTCCCGTCTCCTCTCGCACGAGGCACCCAAGCATAACAGTCTCCCATCCCCTTCCATCCACACCACTTCCAGCTGGGTGCTGAAGGGTGCTGCTATCTGTCCTAGGAAATGGTAGCGAGCAACTAGGTGGTCTAGCCATAGCTAGGCCAGAACATGCTCCTCACCATTGAATCACCATGATTCAACCAAAATAAATTGCCTGATATGCCCTCATGAGAGTTCAGTTCAATTTTCAAGTCTCACACAGGCACTGACATATAGAGTTCATGTTCAGTAACCAAAATGAGTTGATCATTCAACAAAATATATACATAAACATAAGTAAAACAGAAACACAAGCAACAAAATATTTACACACTGTTAATAGAAGGTACTAAGTAGGTTGACTGTGTCCTCATCCATTATTATGCAGTATGAATTAAGCACACTATAAGTTCTCAGTTCAAATCACACACAACACCATAATTACACTCTGAAATTAACAAAGAAACAAATATTTACATGAAACACATTATGTTTAACCACACGATCCTGTTTAGTTCTCAATAGGTAATGGAATTAACTTGTTAACAGGTCATTTAAAAAGACCACTGGTTGTTCTGATGGTAGCCACTCGTGCAAGTCCATTCTTCCTAGGGTGAACAGTCTCCACCACAGCCAACTTCCAACAGAGAGGAAGAACATCTGTTCCAGTAGATACATTCTCCTTGGGACAGGTCCATTTTTTCCTCTGCTGCAGTGAGTTCAGGTAATCGGCAGACCACCTCTTCCACAACTGCTGCTGCACTGACTGGACATGCTGCCATCGAGACAATCTGTTCATGGGCAGGTCAGTAATGTCAGGCTCAGGAATGCTTGTAAGGGGGGCACCAATTAGGAAGTGAGCAGGTGACAAATAATTAAGGTCACTGGGGTCATTGGATAAGGCAGATAGGGGGCGAGAATTAAGACAGGCTTCTATCTGAGCAGTAAGTGTACATAGCTCCTCAAATGTCAGTAGCGCATTACCCGCAACTCTTCTCAAGTGGTACTTCATGGACTTGACAGCTGCTTCCCATAGTCCGCCAAAGTGTGGAGAGCTGGGAGGTATAAAGTGCCACGTGATGCCTTCCATCGCTAATGAATTCCTTATCTCTTCACAAAAGCGGGTTGAAAGGAATAGTTTTTGCAGATCCTGCATTCTTCTGTTGGCACCAATGAAGTTAGTCCCGTTATCACTATAGATAATGGAGCATTTCCCATGTCGAGCTATGAATATCCTCAAGGCTGCCATAAAGGCTTCAGTAGAGAGGTCACTCACCACCTCCAGGTGAAGAGCCTTGGTAGCCAGACAGATGAACAATGCAATGTAGCTCTTCGTTGTCTGTTTGCTTCTTACATTTCCCCTCTTGACGAAGAAAGGACCAGCATAATCCATTCCTACATTAAGAAATTGGCAACTCTGTTGCACTCTGGTCACAGGGAGCTGTCCCATCAGCTGTTCAGCTGTTGACGCCTTGAATCTAAAACAGGTCAGGCACTTGTGGATGACTCTACGAACAACTGCCCTAGCCGTGGGAATCCAGAATCTTTCTCTTAATGATACAATTACTAACTGAGCATCTGCATGTAAAAGCCTAATGTGCTCTGCCATCACAACAAGGTTTGTGAGAGCATGCTGGGGAGGAAGGATAAGCTGGTGCTTAGTGTCATAAGGTAGTTTTGAATTTACTAATCTTCCTCCTACCCTTAGCATTCCCTTATCATCTAAGAAATGATGTAAATCTGTAATTTTACTCCTCCTTGCAGCATTTAGAGTTGAGACTGGCTATCTCTTGAGCATAACACACTTGTTGTGGAATTTTGATACAGGAGTGCAAGGCTATCTGCAGCTCTTGTGCATTTAATATCCCTAACCTCTTGTCTTGAGGATTTGCAATACTGTGAACAAATCGCCAACAATATGCAGTAACTCGAGTCAGTCGGGACAGTGACGAGTACTTCAGCATAAGTTCATCCCAATTTTTACCTATCAACATGACTACAGGAAGTGTGCTTCGTGACTCAGGTAGTTCCTCTTCTGCATGGGCCGAGATTGTGTCTGGCCATGATTCAGTGGGCTCAGTTAACCAGGATGGTCCATGCCACCACAGGTTCATACCTTGTAGTTGTCCTGGAGCAACACCTCTGGATATTAAATCTGCTGGATTGCAACTGGTAGGAACATGTCTCCATTCTGCCTTGTGAGAGTATTCTTGATTTGAAGAGACTCGGTTGGCCACAAATGTTTTCCAGCGAGTGGCAGGAGATGCGATCCAGGCTAAGACAATGGTGGAGTCCGTCCACAGGTACAACTTGCTGACTGGCAGAGACAAAGCTGGAAGGATCTTGTGGAGTAGTTGGGCAAGTAGTAGTGCTCCACACAGTTCAAGTCTTGGTAGTGTCAGTTTCTTCACCGGTGCTACTCTGGATTTAGAACATAATAACCTGACACAGGTCCGTCCTCCTTTGTCGACAGACCATACATAAAGACAAGCCCCATAAGCTTGTTCTGAAGCATCAGAAAAACCATGAATTAGTATATCTACAGGGGGTCCCTTACATGTGACTAACCGCTCAATACAAAATTCTCTTACTGCCTGTGGCTTAAAGTGAAGTTCTTCCCATTCTCTGACTAGTTGAGATGGTAGTCTGTCATCCCAGTTCAGAATGACTAGCCAAAGTTTCTGCATAAAAATCTTGTAAGAAATTACCAAAGGACTGACCAACCCAAGTGGATCAAATATTGATGCAATAACAGATAATACCTTTCGTTTAGTTACATGAGTATCAGTACGATAGGGACTGTCTGAATACAGATTGCCACAAATGAGAAAATGATCAGTAACTGGATGCCATAATAGGCCTAAAGATTTCACGTTAGTGCCTTCACCAAGACTTGAAGGCAGCTGGGTTTCCCTGTCCTCTTCTGGAACTGCTTCTAGTAATGCTGGGTGGTTTGAACACCATTTCCTGAGGTGAAATCCTCCACTCTCTAGTAAATTAATAATTTCAGACTGCTACTGAAGAGCATCCTGGATATCGTCACAGCTGCTTAATAAATCGTCAACATCAAAATTATTGTTGTTATTGTGAAATTGTTGTTATGGATCATAACTTGAAAACTGTCCACAAATGAGAGCCAGTTTTTGTATTTTCCATTGAAATGTGGAATGTTAATAGCCGGCAACTTTAAACTCGCAACACTGCTGACCTGAGTTCTTCCTGAATCTACCGTGTTGCGTGATGCCTCTTCAAGGTTCGCTATTATTTTACTCATTTCGCCCTTTACCTTGTAGTATTTGGTTTCGAATTCGGCACGCGCCTGATCATGAGCTTGCTCGTTTTCAACGTCTCCTAATTCTAATTCTGACTGCACGTCATCAAACTTCGACATTAATGCATTCATGTCTTCGTATCGTAGTTTAATTTCATGCGAATTCAAATGTTGCTGAGCGATGAAATTCTCAACGAAAGTTTCCCAGCGCTTAAGAAGCTTTTGCCTTGTTGAGGATTCCATGATGGAGGGGGTAAGACAATAACAAGTAGAAAAGGAGAGCCTTAAATGAATAGTACTGACCTGCCTTCAGTTTAGTTTACCTCTGGTGCTGGAATATCGAACCCGGGACTGCCAGATAATGTCATTCAAGTGAACTTCCAAGTATTTCCACGTGACTGTTGAAACTAGTCGTCCATACTACATGCCACGCTGGTTTCACGAGGTCCTCGTGGTGTAGATAATCCGGCCCGGTAATTGGACCATGTTTTGTACATAATCACTCACTTGATTAAAAAAACAATATTTGTTACACTTACGGCACTAATATAACATATTATAATACATAATACTGAATATTGATGGGCAGATACCCTTGATAACAGTCAGTCACGTGTTCCTGTCTCCTCTCGCATGAGGCACTCAAGCATAACAGTCTCTCATCCCCTTCCATCCACACCACTTCCGGCTGGGTGCTGAAGGGTGCTGCTATCTGTCCTAGGAAGTGGTAGCGAGCAACTAGCCATAGCTAGGCCGGAACAAAAACCATGGAATGTTCGGAGAATGAGTGCTACTGTACAAGTGGTTGTACGAGGTGGCCTGCATAGAGATCCCTTACCTAAGGAAATGCATGGACTTGGTCTATACTTATACAGGTATCATGGGTAAATATATGGAAAAAGTATGTCTGCCTGCCAAGTAGAGAAATTATGAGAAATTCCAAGAGGTTAGAATTACTGTAAGAAATGAATAGTGAAGATGACTGAGCTCGATAGTCCAGTCGCTTAAGTGCGGCCAGTAAACTTATCCAGTAATCGGGAGATAGTGGGTTCGAACCCCACTGACGGCAGCTCTGAAGATTGTTTTCTGTGGTTTCCCATTTTCACACCAGGCAAAAGCTGGGGCTGTAACTTAATAAGGCCAAGGCCAATTCCTTCCCATCCCTAGGCCTTTCCTATTCCATCGTCGCCATAAGGCATATCTGTGTCGGTGCGACGTAAGCAAAAAAACATATAGTGAAGATGCTATGCATCAAGATTACATGCACTTCAGAAAGGGCACAGGAACAAACACTGCTGCTGAAATAGTTTGATGAGCACTTTAGTAAGTGGAAATATGAACAACGCACATTTTTCTAATGGGCAAATATATTTATTTATATTTATATATATTTATGTTATAATGAATGTTGCCTTTTGTGAATAATTAGAAAAGTAGCACAATGCTGAAACAAGACAGAGCCCTTCATTCTGGCCTATTTCTACCCTTTGTGCCACACTGAAATAAGGAGGCTAACAGTTCCTAGTTACAGTATTTACTTACTGCTAGCACTGTTTGATGGAATTGAAACTGTGGTGGTTTCGCTGCTGTCCATCTGTTGAGCAAAGAGAGGAAAAGACTTCCCTTGCTATAGCAAAAACAAATATAATATGAGCATCATCTACAATATACAGAGGATTCCATATTACAGGAACAAAAAACTAAACAAAATTGTCATGCCTATCACAGAAGAAAAAAAAGGGACAATTTACGCAATGGATAGTCAATACCTATATAATCACAGGAATTAATTCCTTCATAAAACAATGCCTTAAAGACAACAAATCAGTGTTATATCCCCTCAGGTAATAATACTTAATATAAACAATTTTATTATTATTTTCTTTTTCTATATGTTGCTTCTTTCAAGTGGCAAATTTATGGCTCTTTGTCCTCTCTTGCACTTAACTCCATCCACTACAGTTATTTGCAGATACAAGAATGTATAATCTATCAGAGTTTCATTATACTAACACTCTCACATGTATAATAAAATTAGAACAGTACACTGTACATTAACCAATATGAAATAATACTCCTCAAACAAACACACAAAATAAATACACATATTTCACAATTATCAACTCGGTCTAATATACAAGAAATACACTCATGCACTCAGCTGTACAGTGCACAGCTTTCAACAGGTAATCTCAGCAAGAATCAATGTCTGGTAGGAAATTTCAAAGTCTGGAATAGTTCACAGTAAAATAACTCTTATACATAGATGCAGAATGAAGAGAAATAGCAAGGGTACGGCATATCGAATATTACAATTATGGAAGGAAACAAAATTGAAAATTTAAAGTAAATGTACTCAGGAGAGTTGCTATATACGAGTTTCTCTATTAATACATGTGATACTAACAACATTTTTCAGGTTTCAGCCAGTGAAGTTCTTGATACTAAGGAGTCTTCGCACATCATAGCTCAACTTGAAAAATAATTGGGGCAACAGTTCAAACCTTGCTGCAATTTCATCGTTCATTCCTTAGTTGCATCATCAAGGACTACAACACAGTTGTAGAGGTTTGGAAGAATTAAAGACTGGATGAGTCTTTGTCACATGTCCACTGGTAAGACAACCGACATTATTTTCAATGGATGAAGCAAGGCAAAATATTTCTGACATACATTTTTGGTATGTTCTATCCAATTTAGAGTTTAAGTCATAATCTCGCCAAGGATTTTCACTGCTGTATTGTAAGAAACGAATTTATCTTCTATTAGCAGAGGTGGACGTATACTGTTGATCATGCACAGGAGTTTCTGAGAAGCTACTTAGATCATGCAAATTTGTTTAGTTGTATCAAGTCAGCAATAATTTTTGAAATACATCCGATATTCATTTATTTTGCAGTGGATATATCTTTGAAAGTCATCTGCAGATAAGTCGTAAGAACATGACTTTAGTTTAGAGATCTCATTGATGTACAACAAATAATACAGTGGTCCCAAAGCACTTCCCTGTGGTTCCCTACTTTCCTGGTTTGCAGTTCTGAAAGGCTGTCATGAGCTGATACCCACTGCCAAGATCTTCAAGTAAGATGTAAAATCTCAGTGTTAAAGAGTCAAACCAGAAGGATTCCATCTCCCTAACTAACTGCTGTAAGTTTATTGTGCCAAAAGCACCACCAGGCAAGTTTCCATAGCAAGTCTGATGTCTTGTGTCGCATCAAGGAGAGCAAGTGCAGAACTGTACCCCTTCTTGAAACATGATTTTATAGGGTCAAGAAGAGAACTAATTTAAATATCACAGTACTCGTTTGAACCTAAGTTGTTCCAAAACTTGAGGAAGAACCGGGAGAAAGGGTTAGGCAATAATCAAAGGTCAGTCTGGGATCAAGTTTCTTAGGCAATACAATAACATTTGTATATTTCCAAAATAAAGAAAAGCTAACAGTTTTAAGACAGTAGTTGAAAATGTGTCACAACAGGAAAAATGGCACCCGTAATAGTACAGATGAAATTGTATAATGGTGTTATCTACATTACAGCTGCAGATTTAATTGAGTAAATTACTTTCATAACATGGTTGCCAGAACAAAACGTGGGCAATTACGCTGTGAGGTGAATGACTGGTACCTGTTTAGGTGATTGGGTTAGGAGGTATTCTATATTCTACAAAATATGTATTAAGTCTGTTGGTTCCATCTGTTGCTGCTGACCTCTCACAATACCCAGTGCACAACTGTTACTTGTGTTCAGTTTACCTCGAAGAGTTAAGTATTTATATTTCTGATTTCTTAGGACTCACTTGACTCAGTTTCTAACCACAAGGTAGCTTTGGAAATCACATCCACTGACAGTTCTCTTGTACTCTCACAAACGTGCATGATAATGAACATTCGTATTTTCAATTTTCTCATTTCACCACGGGTAGGGAGGGTGACTAACTTGTCCTGCAGTCTGGTATCAAGAGCATTAAATCTGTCGACTTTTGTGTCGATATTTTCTAGAAGTAGAGTATCATTCCAGGTTACGTTATGGGCATCATACCTTACGTTAGGCAAATTGATATTTTTTATATTTCTACAGGTGTTGAAGTTTATCTTGTATTTCGGTACATGAGGTAATGAGTTGAGATTGATGGAATAGGAATTTGGCCATGATTTACAACCTTCTGCAGCTTGTTAGCTGTAAGATCCATTAATATATGAGCTGTGTTTATTTGTATATCTGTGATTAACAGGATTTGAAGGAAGGATTGCCCAGTTAGAGAAAGACATCACATCTACAAATATCGCAGTATGGGCTAATTCTTTGTTTAGGTTGATATTAAAGCTACCTATAATTATTATTATTACACGTTCATAGATAGGCACAAAGTCGAATCAACAAGCTTCAAACTCAGTCATGTCCATTGTGCCACGAGCTTTATGGACTAATGCACCAGGAACTTTTGCTGTGCTAACAGTAATCTCAACAAACCTGAACTCAGGCCCCAGCTGAGCAACATGCATTGGGTTACAAGTCATTTCTATGATAAAGTGTTACTCCACCTCCTTTCCTACCATTGGACCTGTCCCAGTGGACAAGTTCATAGCGATCAAGTGCTGGTTGGTAGATGTGAGCCAACTTTAAGAAATATATAGGACGGGTAGCAGGAAGAGAGAGGACATTGTAAGCACTGTGATGTGGAGGGAAGGACCTGATTCAATAGAATACCTGTGGTGATTGGACGGGAAGTGTGGAAGGAATAGTGTTGAGTCCCTCACCAAGGCAAGCACCAGGTAGTGGACATGGTTCTAACTGTATGGTAGAATATTCTTACAAATAAATGGATAGCAACAATGAATAGTCACCTCATATTCCTGGAGAAAAAGAACACTGACCGAAGCTAGTACGATAACACACACAAACACTCACACACACATTGAAAGAAAATATAAAAACAATTAATGAAATAAAATATCAAAAATGATCAAACGCTTGGTGACCATAAATCATGAAATCCATCATCCTTCATGTAACCATGGTTTGGTGGATCAGCAGAGGTGAAAGAAGGTGCGGGGTGGAATGGGTCTAACCACAAGGCCGAAAGAAGAATTAAAATTTCAACAAAGGTTATATTTTTGAAAATGACCAAACTTAACAATATTCACATAGAATATAACAAAAACAATCAACAACAATCCAATAATCAGGTACACGGTATAGTTTTACAAAGAAAGCTCGAGTTCCGGGGGTTTACAACTTCAGGGGTCCGAGCCCCAATATTTACAACCCTTGGGCAATTAGCCCACCTTCACACATTTATTCAAAGGGCAGAAATCCCTGAAAACCATATCGGGCCTCCTAGAGGCACTTTATTACATCAGAAAGAGCTGACCCGCTCTCAATTTCTCACGCCTATCAAAGGCCACAACAACTTTCCCCATAAACTGCCTCTCAAGGCACTTACAAATAAACTGGGGTAACTTGTACCCAACCTACGGGGCCTTCGTCAAAAAAGAACAGATTAATTAAATGGCCCAAAATACAAGGATGAATGGAGGCGTGTACTTGCACTCCTACATGAAGCTTGTTAAAACCTAAGTGGCGCTAGGCCGATAAGCAGGGGCTCGTACAAGCAAATTTTTAAGATATTACAGAAAGAAAGAGTAGAAACGCGGTTACAAAAACATAGTCACCTCAAATTCAAAATGAAGGGAAGCTCGAGAGGGTAAAGCACTCTCTATCTCCAATTTGCAGTTATAGTTATATGAAAATTTAACAAAGACCAGAAGATTTTACATGTTTCAATGGATGGTTTACATATTAAAGGCTTCGGACCTGCCCCGAGGGTTAAATTGCTGAGCTAACAAGAAAAAAGATGTTAAACGGCCATTACCTTGTTAAAGAACTGCTGCCCGAAGAAAGAGGCGCTTCCCGCCCCCTGCTACATATCCACACACTGAGCTAGATGTTGTTTGAGAGGTCCAGAGACAAGAAAATGAGCAGTTTTATACCCTTGCAGAAGATTCGAGCCCTTTCATGAATAATAAGAACACACCCCCTCAACTTTATTGGGTAGATAAGAGTTACACATGGAAATTCAAAGAAGAAACCTCTGATAGGAGGAAAATTAATTGCAGAAATTACTGATTGGCTAAATTCAAAACAGGCGGAAAGAAAGCTTAATACTCCCAACCCACCAATGAAAGAACAAAATTTAGTAAAGACAAAAACTAATAAATACAAAATTTCTTCAAAAAAAGTTCCTTCACTTCGCACCAGGGTGCATGTTCATAGTTTTTTTTTTTTTTTTTTTTTTTTTTTTAAAAGACATCCGTTAGAGGAAGTCTATACTTCTTGATCAATAGAGAACAAAACACTATGAAATCCACACAGTATTGGAAACTTTGTAATCACAAATTTTATAGTAGTGACATCTTTTGAGAACCGCTTGAGTTGATACAGTTGTTAAAGTTCAGAGTTTCTGCAGTAGAGAAGTACCTTAAGGCAGAAAATTCAAATGTGTGGCGTAGAGGTGTATCAACCGGTACACTTCAGATTCCATTAATTTATTCAGTTCAGACACTGGGCAAATATTACCTTTGTTTTCACTTTAAAGAAGAACCACAATGCGGCCATACTGTATCCAGAGTTCAGCAATGACCAATAATGCTTAATTGTGTTTCATACTCCCTTACATATTTTTTTTTTTTGCTAGGGGCTTTACGTCGCACCGACACAGATAGGTCTTACGGCGATGATGGGATAGGCAAGGCCTAGGAGTTGGAAGGAAGCGGCCATGGCCTTAATTAAGGTTTAGCCCCAGCATTTGCGTGGTGTGAAAATGGGAAACCACGGAAAACCATCTTCAGGGCTGCGGATAGTGGGATTCGAACCTACTATCTCCCGGATGCAAGCTCACAGCCACGCGCCTCTACGCGCATGGCCAACTCGCCCGGTTTACAATTATTATTATTATTTTTTTTTTTTTTAAGTGATTATGTTATCAGCCATTTGGTACCGTTGAGTAACCTCTGTGCTTACCATAACAATCACATACAAAACAACAAGTAAACTTCATCATTCCGGCCACTCGCCCCCAGCTATCACTAGACATGTTGACAAATGAGGCAGAGGTCAATATTGTTCAGTGTAAGATGAATATTTACATGACATTTAACACACTGAACACAGTACCCGTGCAAAACTTGGGTCTGGTTTTCTTAACTAATAAATTTTCAGAAGCTGGAAATATATCTGTGTCTTCTGGTAAACATGAAGGAGAGTGTTATACTGCTGCTAGACTGGACCACTGAATAAGAATGCCCTTTTTTTAGCATGTGTTCCATGCGCTTTGTTTTACCACACATTTCTACAATGACATCACAGTCATTTGATTCTCTGCGATAAAGACCCTGATAAATAGAACATAAGGCAAGACCTACAAGATTGGGCAAACTTTGCTCAGAATGATAATTAAAAGAGACTGGAAACTATCGAGAAAATAGGTGAAATTGAATTGCAAAAGCTGCAACACCACTCTCAGTTTACCTAAATATTTATACTTTATCACAGGCAGTCAAAATTATCTGACCTTTTCACTCCAGCAACGTGAAAACATATGCCTTAGGGATGGTTGCCTACGATGGCTGGTCATGCCCCCTGTATGGGATAATTTCCACTCTCCACTATCGCATGTTTACGTTATTGAGACACAGGTTGACTAACTTCTTTTAAAATATATACACGTTGCCATAAGACCTGTCTGTGTTGGTGCGACGTAAAGCCAATAGCAAATATATATATAGTCTGTCAAATTTATTTGCGAATGGATTAGTTGTTTTCGCTATTTTGCTTTACGTCGCACCGACACAGATATGTCTTATGGCGACGATGGGGTAGGAAAGGCCTAGGAATAGGAAGGAAGCGGCCGTGGCCTTAATTAAGGTACACCCCCAGCATTTGCCTGGTGTGAAAATGGGAAACCACGGAAAACCACCTTCAGGGCTGCCGACAGTAGGGCTCGAACCCACTATCTCCCAACTACTGGATACTGGCGGCATTTAAGGGACTGCAGCTATCGAGCTAGGTTTAGTTGTTTTCATTCATGCAAAGCTTCCCATACTTGTTTTAGATCTACAGTTTTGGCCAGATCTGGCTGAGTCTTAATTTTCTTGAAAGTCAAAACCTGACATGAGGATAAAGCTTCACCTGCAGTAAATAGCTTTCCACGCATTATGAAATATTATATGTTTCATTGAAGCTACCTATAGGAGCGCTAATACACTGGCCATTAATGAGAATTACATGGGACATTACAAGCATGAACGTCACTCTAACCCTAAAATTCTAATTTTTCCCTGTCATCTAGTATGGACCTCTGTTAGTCACTACAGGCTCTTGGAACAACCGCTAGATCTCATAAAGGTCAAATTTCCCCAACCGTCTACCATACAACACAACTGATACAGCACGCCGCCAGAGTTAAAGGATTAACTGGGACTGTAGAAAAAGATTATCTTTACCAATCATCAGTGACGACATGTGATGTTTGAAAAGTGTTACCACACTCCTTCTGTTAGTATATTGTGTCGCCATAAGACCTATCTGTGTCGGTGCGACGTAAAGCAACTAGCAAAAAAAAGTATATTGTTACTGGCACCGCAGCATTTTTATGAGCAGTACAGATGTCTTTAATAAAAATGGTAGACTTGATAATTGACATTACTTTTGTATAAGATCACATCTTTTGAAAATGGCACATAATATATTGAACACCTAAAGTTTAAAATGAATTTCTAACACAGCTTGAAATCTTAGCTCAGTATTTCCTATTTGTACTTGAGCTTGATATTACGGCTTGTTGTGGCATCAAAAATATCTACCACAGCATCGTAGAAATTAGGCCGCTTCATTATGTCACTCAGAAATTTCTTCTCAATCACAATCAAAGAAGAGAGAGCCTGTCCTGTACTTGTGAATTTCTTTTGAAGGTGGATGTCCTTTTTAAGCCCAAGAAGCTTCTTTCAGCGTTAGATCTACTTGCCAAAATCGTGAGAATGTGGTCAATCAATTCCATAGCTTCTGATTATGCTTTTTAAGACCACTGGGTTGCAGATAATGGTAGAGGTCATATGCATTATTTTTCAGAAGGTCTGACTTCGTGTAGAGGAGAGAGAGCTCACTTTTAAGTTTCATGCAGTAAAAATTTCGTCCATAGCCTAGGTCTTCACTAACGACTGACAGGCACTGTTCAGGAACTCCTTCGCAAAATTGGTAAACTGGAAAATATCAATTAACTGAAGGAACTTCAGGTTGTTAATATCAGAAAATCTATCTGATAGTTGCACAGATATGTCAATTATTTCCAAATACAATCGGAGATATGATGTTTTCTTAGTTCCTATGAAATCAATTCTCTGGCGCTTTTGAGGGTAATCTTGCCTCCCTTCATTTTCTTGTAACTTTGACCAGATAGTTTCAAAATTACTTCTGATTGTCTGCAAGAAAACGCATAAAATTGCTGGATCTCCTTGAAACAGAAGGTTATATGACATTTTTTTCTGAAGAATCTGATATGGAACAAAAGATTGAGGAAGCACTTCAGCAAATAAATTTAATGGGAAATCGAAATTGATGTCTTGCAGGGTAACATAGTAACCCTTAGCTTGAATTCTCGTTCCACCATCTCATTCGTCTGCGTTAGCTTTCATTTCTCTGTAGAGTTCAATCAATCAATACTGATCTGCATTTAGGGCAGTCGCCCAGGTGGCAGATTTCCTATCTGTTGTTTTCCTAGCCTCTTCCTAAATGATTTCAAAGAAATTGGAAATTTATTGAACATCTCCCTTGGTAAGTTATTCCAATCCCTAACTCCCCTTCCCATAAATGAATATTTGCCCCAGTTTGTCCTCTTGAATTCCAACTTTATCTTCATATTGTGATCTTTCCTACTTTTATAAACGCCACTCAAACTTAATTGTCTACTAATGTCATTCCAGGCAATCTCACCGCTGACAGCTCAGAACATACCACGTAGTCGAGCAGCTCTTCTTCTTTCTCCCAATTCTTCCCCGGCCAAACTTTGCAACATTTTTGTATCGCTACTCTTTTGTCGGAAATCAAGGAAATCAAGGAGATATACATAGAGAGAGGACACAACTTCAATGAACCTATCAGCATATATCCATTAGGTAGGTGCTACAGTTGGTAATCGCTTCTGCAGTACTTTGTTAATAGTAGCACCCCTTTTGGAGGATGATGGAAAAAAACGCGCTATCCGGGACAAGGTCTGGAAAAGTACTTTGCATTCCTTGATGTGGTTAACAGATTGGTGTAATACCAAGTTGAGCCTGTGACTGTAACAATGAACAAATATAGTCTGGTCATACTTAACCCTGACTAACTTTCTGCAACCCACTGTGCCATCACTGCTGTGCCATCAAATGTTCCTGCTACTAACTATTCACCACACTGAAATTCTTGTAACATTCCAAAGAGATGTTTAGAGAGGGAAACAGCAGGACAGTCACCACTTACATCAATGAATCTCAAAAACCTCTCTTGAATCTCACCTTCGTGTCTAACATATCTAAACACAGTCGAGAGTTGTGCTCTGTTAAAAACGTCTGTACCTTCATCAAAATAATAGATATGTAGTTTGCTTTCTTAACCTCATCTTTAATTTCGCTGGTCATGAAAGTAGCTATGGCTTCAATAATATAATTTTGTATATCTGATGAAAGTCTGAGGAAACTGTAGATGTTTCTAAGTGGTGCCGAAATACATCACCTTTCTTAGCAATTAGTGCTAGTAACTCCCTGTAATTACCTCTGTTATCGAATTCTTCAGTTTCCCGATGACCGCTGGAAGGTAATCCCTGTTTTGAAAGAAAACACACAGTATCTATTAAAGTGATGACAATATATCTATTATTTTTTATTAGCTTATTATGATCGACAATTTTCTTTCTGAGGACCAATGACCTACATGTAAGGCCCCTTTAAACAACAAGCATAATCATCATCAATTTTCTTTCTGTACGCTGTACTCAAACAAAACTCTCTTCTGGACCTTCTGAACTGAGTCATATCAGCAACAGCGTTGATGTGTACTTGAGACACCTCATGGTGTCTCTTCAAAACTCTGAAACTATCTAATTGTACACACTGCCTTTATTCCAAGCATTATTTTCTGAGAAAAATAGAATACATGGCCAACAATACACTTTATTCATTCTTGCACAACCACATAACCAGTCCTGATGTATGAACCACAAGTCATGAAAATATCGTACTGTTCTTTATGATTCCTTGAATAAATTTTTAAGAGAAGGCATGGGTCTACATTTTTCAATTGAAGACATGCCTGGAAAAACGGGTTAACCGACACTTATTTAAAATGAAGAAAATTTGAGGTTTGTGAATGAGGCTGAAAAAATATAAGACATTATCTTCAATCATTTTTGTAATTATAAGGCCCAAGCAGACAGTATAATTTTTCACATTTTATTACCCAAAACAAGACATTATCAATAAACAAAGAAAAACTTCAGATTAAATTTCTTCAATCCTATACACACCTATCCCAGATGATATTGAAAATAAATATATTTTTTGTAAGATCACAAAAGTAATCATTACATATTTCATTTACCCCCTTTTTAACATGTTATATTATGTCTATTGCATTTCCAAAATAGTATAACAGTATCTTATATATGGTTAAAAGTGTTATTTAACAGTAATCAGTGCTATGGTTCATAGGGAATAGTCTCAGATTTAAGGTTTTGGTAGTATTCATGATAAACTGGTGGAATATATTACATCAGTTCCCGTAAATCTTTCAGTTTTGCAGGATTTGTAGCTCTTCGACCAAGATATTCGAGGGGAAATGTCTCATAACTAAGTGAAGGTATACCAGGTAATGTGTTTGTCTTTCTAATACCCAAAATTTGAGGTTTGTGAATGAGACTGAAAAAAAGAAAAAGACATTATCTTCATTTATTTTTTGTAAATATAAGGTCCAAGCAGACAATATAATTTTTCACATTTTATTACCCAAAACAAGACATTATCAATAAACAAAAACAAACTTTACATTAAACTTCTTCAATCCTTCACACACCTATCACCCATCACAATGTCATCATAGCTATACTTAAGAAAGAGCTTAAAAGGTTGGGTTTTAATTACTTTCAAACAAGTAATCTTGCTCAGCAGTACCTTTTGACCATATTCTGACACTATTTTTGTCTTGAATTTATCGAGAAGAGGTTTTGCTGTGATAAAGATACCAGTTGTCATTTCGACAACACTGAAAGGATTTTAAACTCTAGTTTTCTTAACTAGCTCCATCCATTGATCAGGAACATAAATATAAGACACTTGCCTCTTTTTTCCTCAATAAGACCAAAGTCCCGGTCACATGGTAAAACCGGGCGAGTTGGCCATGCGGTTTGGGGCACACAGCTGTGAGCTTGCATCCAGGAGATAGTGGGTTCAAATGGTTTTCTGTGGTTTCCTATTTTCACACCAGGCAAATGATGGGGCTGTACGTTAATTAAGGCCATACAGCTTCTTTCCCACTCCTAGCCCTTTTCTATCCAATCGCCACCATGAGAACTATCTGTGTCAGTACGACGTAAAACAAACAAAAAAGAAATCACAAGGTAAAAATGCATGTCCGGGTAGCAAATATTTATGTACTACATCATCAAACCTGCCAGATTGTGCCAGATACAGCCAGAAACTAACCAAGCTAAGGTTCTTGATTTCGCCAAAGCAAGAATCAAAATAGACAATTAAGTGATGCACTTACGCAGGGGGATTGATTCTACATAATGCTAAATAAAAGAAACATTGTCATCCGCTCCCCCCCCCGCTGCAATGTCTTCCGACCACATAAAAATTGTTGCATCATTATTAGAAATATTATGAATACAGAAGTTGTATGTCTAAAGTTGACGTTTATAAAATACAAGTCCTACAGACAAATGGGGGCTGGGGGTGGGGAGGTTGCTTACACTGCTGCGTATCAAAAGCAATAACCATTACAGAATAATTATTTTTTTAAGATTATGCGTCTTTCATCAGATTTTCATATGCAGTTTAGCCTGTTTGGTATGAAAGGTCAACTTAGATTCAAGTTCTATCTTTTTTAAATGTTCTTTTCCGATGAAATTTGCACTTTTAGGCTATCACATGTCAGTACGTGGTGTTACTAAGCCAATACTGTACTTGTAGAATACTTTAAGGCTATCACATGTCAGTACGTGATGTTACTAAGCCAATACTGTACTTGTAGAATACTTTACAATTCATGCCAAGGCTGAGAGGTTGCACTTATCTTAATAGAGGGAGTACATTCTCCATACATTTAGTTCTCCACTTAGGTAATTCGTATTCGGGTTTCTTCTCCTAGAATAATGACTGGACTGAGCCCGCTGATGTGAGCTCGAGCAAATGCCAGGTCTTCATCACTGCATTTACTTGGGTGATTGCTATGACATCCTCTTTTGCCCACCTTTAATAAGTAAATAATAAATGTGCTATTTAATAAAAAACTTGGGTTGTATTATAAAACACAGCAAAATTTCCATTAATGTGAATTTACTGCTTTACCTAGTAGTACATAATAAAAGTAAAACATGCAATCTTACCTGAGGAGAACCATATGTTTTTCTGTTGAATTATATGAGACATTCGCCCACTGCTTATGCCGAAGATGTCAGTTGCAGCAGTGGGTTATCCCGATCTCGACATTACAGAAAGAGCAAATCCAGAAACGCAAGAACATTCGCCTTTTGTATTTAACGTAATATGATCCCTGGAGGATAGCCGAATATCATGAAAGATAGCTCTCGCATCCGACAACAGATGGCAGCGCATAACTCAAATATTTCAATTTTGAGGGTTAACCCGTTTTTCCGCGCATGTCTTCAATTGTGTTTTTCTCTTCTTCATACATTCTCAACAAAAATAGCATGATCATTAACCTTTCTATTATAGGCCTACATGAATATTCTGGGCCCACCAAATCACTTATATTTGAGGTGGAAGTGACAGCAATCATTTTAGTGCTTAGTGTTTAATATGTTGTGAAGTCCTATAAGCTATCCTTACCTAATATAAATTAATTATAAATTCACACTTTAAGAAGAAAAGTCACATTGTATTATGATAGTAAACAATAACACAATAATAACAGACAAAAAACTCAGCACCAACATTATAAGCATTTGTTTCCACTTTCCTGTGGTAACACGAGCGGAGAACTTAGTAGGATACATCCTGGTGTTGAGGGGAATGGGGCATTCCTTGGCGCAGGCGCCTAGCTGTTAGAAGTGATTCATTGTGTAACCTCTGCATGAAGTGGTAACAGCCTCTCGCTTAGTTCTGGTGGTGGCAGGCTCCTGCAATAGAGTTTTCGCGACACATCCTAGCGAAGAAACAAAAATATTAATTATTAAAGAATATTCAGTTTTATATTTTCAAACTGTTACCAGTAGTAACAGTGGATACTAGCACGCTTCGCCACTGCCAGTCACCCTTTTTTCTGTGAGATACTACATTAATGCTAATGTTAAATAAGAATATGCAGTAAAGAATATATATATTGTGACCGTACCAAGGTCTCGGCTGACTGAATATGGGTCAGTGTGTTACTGGGGTTCGCTTTGTCGGCAGCAGCGCATGTGGCCTAGGCCAGATGATAGAGAACCTGTTTCTGACTTGAAGGGGTTAGCTGGCTGACTGGGAAAAAATAATAAAAATAAAAGATAAGAGAGATAAAATAGCCAGAATATGTTCATCTGCAATCACATCGATTTATAATAAATAAAATATTTATAAGATCTTTGGCGGCGTGATACGCATAATTAAGAAGATACACATGAATCATATTTGACTGAGCCGTATTAATAATGTCCCGCGTGAATTCTAAAATTAATAACTGAATTTTTACTTGATGTCAACGGTATTTTGGCAAGAAATGAAGGTGAAAGTATTTAATCAAACCCCGTAAGAATTCAGTACTTGAGTTGACTTCACTTCCTGCAACTACGATATTTAAGGCAAGTGATAAGAGTACAAGTTCTCACATGTTCCTGGTTTACTCACTGCAGTCACTTCGTGTACTTCGCTAGCGGACTTCAACGCAGAACGTCAGTAGAATACTATCATCAGGGATAGTGGACTCATTCCTGTGCTCGACGCTTTCTACGAATTGTGTAAATCTACGACCTGAATTAGTACAATAAACAGACGTCGAAATAGCAGATAAATTTTTAATGTACTTGTTCTTTTCATCCTAAATTACATGTGTGCTCAGGATTTCTCTTAATACATTTGGTACAAGTTTCAGCAATCGTACGAGAGTAAACGTGGAAGAGAACCTCTACATTATCATCGCCAGAAGATGGAAGTTCGTGCCAGTGACTCCACACATTTCATCATGAAGTTCGAAGCGCATTGACCAGCATCAGCAGTGGCGAAATGCAGGGGCTTTCGCCTTAGAATGTGGGATTGAGGACCCCAGACTTCGAGATGAAGACAACTAAATAAGTTAAGTCAACTACGTCTTATTTATATCTGTTCTATGTAGCTCCTTATTTCTACTCTTAATCTTTCTTTAGATTTGTTCTATAATATCTAGTTTATTTATTTTTCACCGTATTTCACTGGTTATTTCTTAGATGTGTGATAGGACTTGTAGATTATTTTGCATACTTGCTTGATTCATGACCATGTGCTGTCGAGCTTGAAGACGATGGATCAGTTGAAGTTATCCATGTGTTTTCGGAACCATTCTTTCCTATTGTACGAATTTCATTATGCTAGTAAGTTAATCTGTGTCAGATGAATTTATCGAGGTGATATTTTCCCAATATTTTTAACATTTTCATGGTAAATTGGACTTTTACTCGTACCTCATATTTACGATAGCATGTCATCAGGATATTAATTCCGAATCGAGTGCATGAATTCATTTAGAGTACATGCATTGTGGTATATGATAACTAATGGATTAGTTAATCATCAAGACAAATTTAATGAGGATAAGACTTGTTTTGGGACGATGACAGGTCCTTATAATTTTCATGACTACACATGTGTGATAAGTGGTTATGATGAGTTATGGTCGTCGTTATGTTGTACTGTACGTGTAGTTTATGAGAAATTGGTACGTACAATAGGAGTCTTTGTGAAATTGAATTTTCACGTGTTAATGTAGTAATATTTTATACATGATGTTGATCATGGTATAATGGAAATACGGAATCTTCGAGATTATACGAGGTGTAGTTAATACAGTAATGTCTTCTGATGATAAGGACAAGTCCATGTTGATCGATGTACTCCATAATTCAGGATAACATCTTAATAGTGCTCATGAATGTCAGTAATTCTAAGTTTATGGTACGTGTAAATCTTACTGGAGGACCTTAGGTCTGGAGAACAGATCCTCAATTGAATACCCTGATAATGTTACAGTTCGGAACCAGGCATGCCCCCTTTTCGATGTCTTATTTCGTACTAACGTGGAGACTTTATCTTTTCAACATGTTGGAACGAGCTAATGGGAGAGTGGTGAGATTGATTAACACCAGATGATGACGTGTAAATATTGTAGATATTTCTTTCTTTGGCATTTTACAGTAGGTAGTTGTAGATTTAGAGATTTTCTATTGATAAGACATTTATTTTCTGTGCATTTGTGTTGTGGTGATGTGTGACACTTTGATGGTGTTAATTCATTGTGTGGACAGGATTTCCACGTTGAGGAAATATTTTTTTCTATTTATTGATCTTTCCGAAGGGTCGTAATGCTAAATTTTGTTCATATAATGACCAAGCGATAATAAGTTTTGTTAATAGTTCTCACGAGGAGATAAGTGGGAAGACGTGAACAGATATACTCGACGTCTCGAATTAACTTTTAGAAAACAAAGGCAAATTCAAATTTTCATTTAGATGTTAAAATTTTTTTGATGAACAGAATTTCACTCATATTTTGTCAAGGTAGTAAAACTAACTAATCTTGGATATTTTCAATTATACACTTTATTAAAATTAATGCATTTTTCCAGATTGTTCGAGGAATTCTACGCAAGAACTCATTTTTCTAATTTACTAAACTTTAAATTACTAAACGAATGTATTCAAACGAAGAAAAAATAATGTTATATTCAACACTCTGTTAGAATAGTAGGGAAACTAAGTTACGTGTACCATCCCATTAGTTAGTTTTTTTTTTTTTGTCACATCAAGTGCAATAGTAATTAACGTAACGTAGTGATCATTTACATTATCATAGATGTCAGGGTGGCAAATATTTTATTTTCTTTGAATAAAAGTGTGATATGTTCTCTATACTTAAAACATTCTTATTTTCTGAAACTTATGACAATCCTGCCACTTGCATATTTTTTAAGTCAGCGGTCCTGTTGAACTGAGCACCCCTGGGGAGTCTTGTTCACCGGCAGAACTAGTACGGGGACAATATGATTTGAAACAAATATAAAAATTCTGAAATGTGAAAAATACATCGGCCACCTTTCATACGGCAGTGTCAATAACAAAAGAACCAAATTAGGTCAGTGCTGAGATAAATAACTATAGTTATGAGTACAAAAAGAATAATTTATTTAGTTCATTAAATGTTATGCTAAAAAGACTCCAAATACGACTAAAATAAGCCAGAGTTCAGCGTAGTAAATACACCTGTCAATTTGAAATACACTTCCTGTTTGCAATTGTGTCTCACACACTGAACTAGAGGACATTTGTCTGGTTGTTTTAATCAACATCATCCAGCAGATCACCTTAATAATGAATTTGGAAATCAAATTCTTCTTCCAGTTCGTCCTGATCAGATGAGATGACAATTCAGTAAAATCACAGGTGAGACGAGAGGCTCTAGTGGTAGGTTGGCTGCGCTGGTGACACTGGGTGCCTGCTGCAGCACACTTCGAAAGTTCTATTTGAAAGCAGCTATTCTGCTTCTTTTGGCTGCATTATGCGTACATGAGTTAAGAGACTTAATATATCTAAGCAATATACCACTCATAAGCACGGGCTAAATACGAGGTTGGATCTGCAGGATAAGCAGAGATCATGCACTACACATAGACATGTTGACTTGCTTATTAGGTTGTATCGAGTGCATCTAGTATATATCAATTACAGTACAGTACTATACACCTCATGTCATACAATGACAACATTCAGGCAGCCTAAATTGTGCTCACTTAAAATTCCTGCACGCAGTAACAGAGGTGTTCTGGCACATTAGAGGTTATATTCGTAGGGAAAAGGTAAAAGACACCACAGTTCCTTAATGAAGCAAACCGTACAGAAATAACACATTTGACACAATAAAACTGCACAATGTATGACGATAAGTCCCAAAAACCAAATCTATATCAATATTAAACAGGGGTGATGACCTAGATGTTAGACCAAATCGACGATATACAACTCTGAACTGTAAAAAGCAGTCTCAAATGAGGATCTGGTTAAGATGCAGCAGGTCATTATGCACATTAGGTACAAAATGAGTTTTTAAAAAAAGCAGTGGACATTTAAATCATGGAGCAATAGTGTAGGTCTATAGTATCTGTTGAAGTGATTCCACATACTGTATATGAGTTGATTGTGTGTGTTACAGAAGATATTATGAGTAGAATTTGTAAAAAATCTTAATGTAAATTGTATTTAACTGTATTTTAGGAAAAGAGTCTTCTTTTCTTTTTAGCTTAAAAGGTAGTTGTTGGTTATGAAGACCAAAGGTCACTGTAATACTTGTCCCAAGTGGAGCATAATACAGTAGATGCTTTTACACCAAAAAAGTGAAAAATCCGCGCTAAATTAAGAAACACCGTCGTTACTACAGAAATATGTATATGTACCTACGGGCAGTAGACAGAACTCCTTTATGTAGTATTCCGCTGCTCGTGCCGCCTTTTGTTTCCTTCTTGAGGTGCACCGACGAATGGGAGGACCATATCTGTTAAATGCCATTGTCTTCATCCATATGACTAGTGCGGGCAGTTCAAATAGCAAAATAGCATGATCCCTGGACCAATACATATATCATTTAGGGCCGGTTGTATAAACATAGCTGATCCGAGATCAATTTTGATTCAAGATCAGAAAATGATCCTTTCCAAGCTGCTCGTTGTGTTGTATAACATTGATCTCGGATCTCATGATCCGGATCAACTTTGATCCGTCATCGTAGAATTTCGCTTGGCAACGTCGTAAACAGCGTGGGAAATTCGTACTAATCAGGAGTATGTTGGTAGTAAAGTCACGTTATTTCATGTTTTAATCTCTGTGACGTAGTGTCAATCTTGGTGTCAATCAGATCTCAAACACCGATTGAAAAATGGACATGAACTTGGATGTCAATGAGCGAAGAAATCGAGCGCCAAATTTTACAGCGTACGAAAAGGAGTTGTTGATTGATTTAGTTGTTACTAAATATAAGAATACGATTGAAAATAAAAAGACTGATGCTGTAAGTACGAAAGAGAAGGAAAACGCCTGGAAAGCACTAGCTTCAGACTTCAATTCCCACGCAAATGTGGCACGACGGGATTGGAAAACATTGCAGTTATGTTACAAGAATGTAAAACGACGAACGAAGAAGTCTGCTGCAGACGATAAAGTAAGTAAAGAAATACATATTTGCGTATTAATCACTAGTTGAGACTTCGGAGTATCGTACTTAACCAACTGTACATTCTTACTAGGTCAGCATTCATAAAACAGGCGGAGGTCCATTCGTACAACCTACGGTGGATGAAGCTGGACGGAAACTCGTAGCAGCATTAAAACCCCAATTCCTTCCACTAGCCTGCGAGTCCGATTGCGATGCGAACTTCCACCAAGAAGTTATTTTTGGTAAGTTAACCTTGAAATCCTGGTATAAATAATTAGGAATACTGGTACAGGATGTTCGAAGTGTAGACTCATACAGAGCTACGCTTTTCACAAGCATAAGGCATTGTAAATTAATTACCGATACACAGGACTATGTCTGATGTTAGTTTGTTTTTCGTTCTAGTAAATATTGCGATAAGCCCTTTACCTTAATTAATCGGTCATCGGTAACTCCAATAAAAAATTACAAACTACCCCTTGTTGACGAATGACAGGTTAACTAAATACATTGCACATTTACTATGGAAGTACATAATGTCTAATTTTATTATTTAGATGTACGTGAATGTGATGTGGAGGATCCTGCACTTGCAATGGAAACTGCAGTGAACGAATCACAAACTCAAACTCAATCTGTTGCTTTCGTGGAGGAAATAGCTGTCAGTGGGGTTTCTTACAACATGGTAACGTATCAAGTTACGTGACTACTGTATGTTGCAAAAAACTTAAGGGTGTTAATTCAGATAGATATTACATATAATGGCCGATTTCTGGTACACTACATTTCCCTATGAGTTACCTAAATGTGCTTTTAACTAACTGCGCTGTTAACTGGAAACTTAAATCCATATTAATAAGTACAGATTAACAGTACAGATATCGTCATGTTAAGTATTTCTCGTCCTCCAATAGATGTATCTACGCAAATGTTTTTAGGGTAATTTTGGTAATATCTAGTTACTTTTACTAGCAGAAGTTTCCTATAATGAGAACTGGTTGGCAAATATGTACACAGTCATTTCAATCTATCTGATTCAGCGTGTAATAATCTCTCATAATAAGAATATATCTGATCTAATAACGCAAAAACTAGTTATATTTCCCCTTCTTTCTTATTCACAGCACGCATATATAGTCTTAAATTTCACCTAGATGCGTTCGTCACTAAAATTATAGAAATACACCGCGATTACCAAACAGATCACTTTTTTCTGATCCAGAACACAAGCGTAAACAATAATAATATAAATGAAAAAAAGTGCGTGTAATTTCACCTGATCAGATGCCAAACTCTTCAAGAATTCCATTTCTTCTGGGCTTTCACGGCACAACTTGAACAATACGAAAGCGTTACAAACTGCAATTTTTAATAGCCAAAATAAAATAGATACCGGTACCACTACATTTTTCATTAGTATTTCCGTAATGTACTCTTCGAACTGAGGATTTGTATTTCTTATAACTGCAACGGACTAGTCACTTGAGAAGTTTTACTTACACTGACCACACAACATGCCTTGACAAAAATACTCTCGCAACTGCTGACGTTAAGTCCACAGATAAGAAGCTAACATAAACTACAGCTCCCTGCGAGATTTTTTATTAAAGAAGTCCAGATGTTTTATGTTTATTGGGAGTCTATCAGACCTCACGTCACCGGTTAAAAGATATAATACGGTAACATTAAAAAAGCAACAAAAATCGGTAGACTATTTATTATTCAGCAGGCTTATAGTAAGTGCATACCGGTACCTAAGAGATCATGTAGTACAAATGTAAATGCTAATGGTAAATACTCCCTAATTTCAGATTGGGTGTTCACGAACTGTTGGTGAGACTCGTGGTTCAAAGCCTGATGAAAGAAATTTTTAACATTATAGTTGCACTCAAATATCAATTTGAGCCTGGTAAAAATCCGTTTGATTTGAGTTCCATTTTATTTGACGATTCATTTCCCGTGTTAGAATATTTATCTACAGTAGGAGCGTTATGCTCCGAGGTGATTGTAATCGAAACAGCTGGGACAGATGACACCATACAGGTGGAATCAGTTACTAAGCCAGTGATAACGTGGAAGTAAACCTACGGACCGAAATATTGTAAACTCTAGCACACCCAAGCACGTTAAAACTAGAATGAATGACTGTAAATATAGTATAGTCAGTTCATTATCACTAATGTTTACAAAACTAATTTGCTGGGATCAATTCTAGCATAGAGGTACCTACAGCACTAGCTGCAGTTACCAGTCTTTGCGCAGATAACTGTGAATAAGCCGATAACTGTTGTTTCGGAAACTCATTTTAAATGTATCACCATGTTCGGTCACTGATAACTACTCATCTATAGATAACTGTCATTCCAGAAACCGGTCATAAATCAAATATACTTTTCACATGCTTAACTGTTCCTTATTACTATTCGACTAGCTTTTACAGCATGACCGTTCTTCTTCTTCTTCTTCTTTATCATCACATTCTCGTATTTCAATTCTGACTGACTGATTTTAGGAACAAGTACCAGATACAGATGTCAGTCCTGGCCCCAGCAGCCGAACTTCACCTCCTAAAAAGAGAAGAGCTGAAGCTGAGGGAAGTTTAAGGGACAACTTCTACAAGAGAAGACTGGAATGTCTAGAGGCAGAACACACCATTAAAATGGAAAATCTCAAACTAGACCAGGAAATTAAAAAAATATGAGCTAGCAACGGCTAAAGCCAAAGCAAATGTACAGCCTTGTTAGTACTTAGAAATATTAAAAACATACCTGAACACGTTGTTAATTATTTCATTCCTAACAGCAGTATTTCCTCCATTCATCCCAGCTTCCTCGAAAACCCTTCTTCCTGCAAAAATATCTCCTTCTACTTCAGGTTCACTATCTATGGAATCTAAGGCCATGTTATGTAGGACAAACGTTGCCACTATAATAGGAGGAACCCGAAGCAATTTCACTCGAAGACCCATCTTCAAGCAGGGAAATCGTCTTTTAACTAGCCCGAAAGTTCTTTCAATTGTGGATCGCGATCTCTTATGAGCTCTGTTATATGCCATCTCTGCAGGTGTCGCTTCGTGTAATACTGGAGTGAGAAGGTACTCGCAGCAACGGTAGGCACTGTCTCCGAGAAGAAATCCTTTGGGCATTTCCCCCGCCTCAAACCGAGTATGAATTCTAGAGTTATCGAATATATTACTGTCATGTGCAGATCCAGGCCACCTTGCTACTATGTCTAGACAACGCAGATTAGCATCACATATAACCTGTACATTCAAGGAGAACCATCCGTGCCTGTTCCTGAACACTTCGGCGTTGTTACCCCCTGGCGATATGATAGGCACATGTGTACAGTCTATAGCACCAAGAATTCTTGGAAAATGAGCTATGTCATAGAAATTACGCATGATTCTCCTTGCTTCTCTCTGGTCAGTCGGCATATTGATAAATTGAGGTCTCAACGCAGCAATTTCTCGCGTTACTTTATGGATGACTCGACAAACCGTAGCTTTATCAATTCTGAATAAATCACTAACTACGATTTGAAAACTCCCTGTCGCGTAAAATCGCAGAGTCAATAGAATCTGGAACATTGGAGTAAGTGGCTGGTTTCTATTCGTTCGTCTCATTAGACAGTCTCGAAGTCTACCTTCCATAACCTCAACAGTGTGTTTGGTTAGACGGAATCTCATCTTAAAAGCTTTGTCGCTAAGTTCTAATAATGGGTTTCCTCTTTCTTGGAATACTCGGAGAGACCGCCGAAATTCTTCATTATCGTCATCTGAAGAAAAATCGGAGAAGTCAGACATCTGTAATTCAAAGACAGAATCGCGATAAAAAATCCCTTCATCAGATTAAATACCGTTAAAAATGCAGAACATCTTTTCTTTTTCTTAGCGTGATTATTGTTACGGCACTATTTTGCACTACAAAAGCCCTCTTCTTTTCACGTTGATAAATGCGGCCTACAATACCGGTACAAGAACACTACTTGATCCGGATCACAAGGCTTGATCCAAGGAAATCGTTGGATCAATTTTGATTCGTGATTAAGGAAAAATGATCTCGGATCAACGTTTATACAACACAAATTTGAGGATCAACGTGATCTAGAATAAGTTTTACGCCTTGATCTAGGATCAACTGTTTTATACAATCGGGCCTTAATGAATGAGCTAAGGCAACAAAGGAATGAGTAACATGAAGAAAAAGACACCTAATTAATTCAAACAACTTCAGTGAGCAAGGACAACACACACGAAAGTGTTAGACAAACAAAACACATACGGAAGTGCTGCGACGCAGCAGAAAAAATAGTTGTAGGTAGTAAAATATTTCGTAGTATTTCTTAATTTGGGCCTATCGCAGATTTTACACTTTATTTGAGTAAAATGAATTTTTATTTTCCATTTGGGACATACATTACAGTGGCATTTCGTGGATACCTTTCGTCTTCATAACCGATGAGAATAATGTATTTTTCTGTATCGGTGACGTGAACGCTACTGATCCACGAAATATCACTGTAATATTTGTCACAATGTGAAAGGTTATCATTGATTTACTCAAATAAAGTCTCAAATCCCAGGTAGATTAAGAAATACCGTCGTTACTAGCAAGAAATATGAATACGTACTTACGAGCTGTAAACAGGAGTCGATCATGTTGCATATCGCTGCTCGCGCCGTCTTTTGTTTGTTTCTTGAGGTCCAGGGCTGGCACCGATGAATGGAAGTGCCATGTCTGTGGATTCTCATTATCTTTGTACATTTGTCTAGCGCGGACAGTTCAAAAAGCAAAATGGAGGTGAACAACATTAAGGATGTTATCGCTTTTTTTGACGACGAAAATCACCATGTAATAAGGAAATTACAAGACCTAAATCTCGTGCCGAAGCAACCGGAAAATAGCATGATCCCTGGACCAATATATATTTATTAAAGGAACAGCACTATTAGACAATTGACAGTTGAAGTGACACGACACCAAAGCATTACCGTGAGCAAAGACATGACACACGAAAGTGTTGTGTTACACACAAACAAAACACGGAAGCCCTGCGACGCAGAAAAAATTGTATATAGCTGTAAGGCAGTAAAGTATGTATTCTGTAAAATTAAATATTTCCATTATTTCTTAATCTACCTGGGATTTTAGACTTTATTTGAGTAAATCAATGATTAGGTTTCATTTGTGACAAATATTACAGTGATATTTCGTGGATCAGTAGCGTTCACGTCACCTTCTGTATCATTTGCCACCGAGGTAGAGGCCTCATTTGCAAATGAAGAATTTGATTTGAACAAACCGACCACTTCAAAAATAAACCTCTTATGGGTTGTATATACATTTGTAACTACAGTTTCATAGTACTTTTCATCCATACGAATATGCCATCGCTACACATCAATTACTTAATAATAATACCCAGCGTGAAGTTATGTTGAGCTAAAGAAAACAAAAGTCCATATACCGCACATTTGAGTACGAAAAGCGAAGCATCAAGAGTAAATCAACATACATACATACATTATCATTATAGACTGTTATGCCTTTCAGCGTTCAGTCTGCAAGCCTCTGTGAATTTACTAAACGTCGCCACAATCCTCGATTTGCAACTAGTGTTGTGGCCTCATAAGCAGGAACAATGAATAACGACCAGGTAATAAATGGATACGAATTTTGCTGATAAATATTCTACACAAACAAAGTTTGGTGATACACAGACTGGAAGTTACGCATACACTCTTTTACTGGAATAATGGTGAACTATACAATTAATTTGGCAGGAAACGACTGACTTTGTGATAGTAATAAATAATTACCGGTATTTTTATTTTCTTTGCGTACCACTAACTACTGTTAAAGTTTTCGGAGACACCGAGGTGCTGGAATTTATTCCCACAATTCCTTTATAATACGTGCCAGTAAATCTACCGACATGAGGCTGACGTATCTGATCACCTTCAAATACCACCGGTCGCAGTGTTAAGTTCGAACATTTACTGCACTATAATTACCACTCGTCTATTTCTTTTCATCTTACCTACATATGCGAAGAAATACTACCAGTGTCTTCTGGATTATCTGAAAATGTTATAATCAGATAAAGCATCATCGTCGCCAACCTCTGAAGTCGTTCTTGTTGTTCTAGAGGTGTGTCGCTATTGGCGTACCGGTTCGCGTCACCTATTCTCCGAATGGAGCAGTGACAACCTGCTCCAGGATCCTCTTCTCTACCGGTCCACTGCTACTGTGACAGTCTTGCGCTGCGACTCGCAGTTTGCTGTACCCGGAAGTGTTGTTACTGCTATTCGCAAACGGTCCAGTGACACAGCCGTCGTCGTCCCGCACCGTTCGGGAGGTTGTGACAAGAACAGGACGGAGACATCCGGTATGGTGTTCAATATTTCATGTGAACGAAAGAAATCCACAGTAATCTACTTCAGCATTAAAACGTTTTTACAAATAATAATAATAATAATAATAATAATAATAATAATAATAATACATTATTGTGATTATTATTAATGACTGTTTTTCTTAACATAGTTAAAATATAGTTAAACGTCACTTTTAATACTATAAGTAATCATTTAATCTGGCGAATATAATCAATGAACATTTTAAATTCACAACACTTAATACTTTTTAAAACGTCAGATATTTCAAAATGATCATCGGCGATTTCTAAACAACATTATAGGTCATTCACATGTCACAATCTTAGGGAAGAATTGCACACAAAATGTTATCATTTTCCTAGTTGGGAAGTAACTGGGTAAAAGTAATCGGATTACTTTTTCCAGAAAGTCTACTTGTAATTTACTTCTTGAAATAAAATTGTGCCGGGCGGAGTAGCTTGGTCGGTACAGTGCTGGCCTTCTGACCCCAACTTGGGAGGTTCGATCCTGGCTCAGTCGGGTGGTATTTGAAGGTGCTCATATACGTCAGCCTCGTATCGGTAGATTTAGAGGCACGTAAAGGAACTCATGCGGGACCTAAATTTCGGCATATCGGTGTCTCCGAAAATCGTAATAGTAGTTAGTGGGACGTAAAGCAAATAACATTATTATTAGTAGATTTATTGGCAAGTTCAACAACTCCTGTAGAAAAAATTCCGGCACCTCGGCGTCTCCGAAAACCGTAAATGTACTTATTGGTACGTAAAAGAAATAACATTATTATGTATGAATTTATTAATTGAAGATAAAAAATATTTTCTATACTTTCAACCTACCACTAGTGTGCCATTGTCGATTCAGATAAGACAGGCGTGATCATGACATATTCGAAGAACAGAGCAAATCGTGCATCAGCCGACTACGTAAGCCTACAATGCTATATTCCTCAGCTCCATTTGAGCTTGTACCGGCTGTCAGTGGACCGGTAGCGTGTCACCGTCGAGTCATGCTCCTCAGCTCCATCTGTGGTTGGACCGGTTTTTCACTGGACCAGCAACGTGTCACTGCTCCAGTCGTGTCACTGGAGCAGTTGAAGCAGTGACACATTATTTCTGGGCCATCACACCTCTATGTTGGAGAAGTTATGGGCTCTATATTTCACCCAATCACAACACATATTATCGTGATATTACACTGATAATGCGAAATCACACGCAATTATTCCCACTACGAAAGTCACAAGAACAGAGTTGAGCATCATGTCTATGTGCACATCTGAAGTAACGAGAAACATAACAAAGGAAGTTCGCAGAAACAAAAAACAGTGGAAGCAGGAGTATGTAACCGTGCGAAATGAAAAAGACAGTAATTTACAAATTAATATGAGAATCATCCAAATATTGATTGATAGCATGAATTATAGGAGGAGATATATGGGTAAACAAACAGGAGACATTGGTGGGGAGAGATTTCTGAAGACTGATAAGACGAGAAATAAAAGCCGGACGAGAAGAATCATACACAGGGCACTGGAATAATAACTGATTTACATCAGCACTCGGAGTACCACATAGACAGGAGGAGTGGGGAGAGGTTAAATCGATGTTTATACAGAGGAGTGAGGGCATGATTAAAGCGAAGGCGAATATGCGAGAATAGTTACCCTTCAGACACCAAGGATTGTGGGAATTCAGAGCTGGATATTGTAATAGTTGCGACCTTTATAAGAAGCAGATCGAAGTCGAGAAAAGCGTACACGTGTACGCCTGGAAGCAGCAACAGCGCTGTGACGTCACGCCAAGGAGGCGATCGCAATCCAAAGAAACGCGAAACATAGTCACAAACATTTTTTTAATGGTTTTAGCCTGTGGAATAAATTATTTATCAACAAATATAGTTTTAATTTTAAAGAATTACGTTGCTATTATTACCGTATCATACAGACTCTGTCATTTAAAGAACACCCTCTTTAAAATCACGGCAGCATTTTACAATGGTAACTTACACCAGGCCGAATTGCTAGCATCAAATACAGTAGAGACAATACGCGACACTCACCGAGATATCGAGCCTCTGAGCGCTGAGCTCATGTTCTCTCATATTTCCATTATTAATCTCTCCATCTGTTTGCTAGTTAAATACCGTGATGAATCACACACGCATTGTGATCCTACGTTAATGTTTTACTATCTAGACAGTCATCTAGACCCTACTTTAATGGTTATGTCCTTTCCCTAGTTGAACAATTTATTTCGTAAGGCCTTTAATTTAAAAATTGTATACATCGAAGAGGTTCAGTGGTTGGACGGTGGCTATTTATGCGGAGTCCAATAACGATGAAGAAAAATAAGTGTCCGTATATTCTCGAGTAGTCAATTTCGTGACCCAGCCAGTTCTACTGCCTGATAGATATCAAAGTTGTTCATCAAGCGTTTGTGAACGAGGTTATAATTTACTACTATTAACCTACATCGCAATATTTGGTTTCGTTTCGAAGTGAGAGGTATGTAATGTATTAGCCAGTAGTAGGCCTACCGTACGACCTATTCCGTTGGGTTACTTCTCTAAAGTTTTCTTCATTGAGAAATTGTGATTTCTATCGTTTTACGCAGTGTCCACAAGCTCTAACATATTGTCGGTAATGTTCAAGTGTCAATTATTTACTTTTGCCATGCTTATGGAACTCAATTGAGAACTGTACAAGTACATACTAATCTTTCTCATTTTCGGATTTCTACATGTTGAAAAGGACCTATATTTTAAATGTTTTTTATACTTTAGCATTAATAATTTATTTCTATATAACTAACTTTCTTTTTGATAAAACCCAGCCTTTGCGTTACAATTGCCATTAAGTCTTTCCCTATTGTCTTCTAACTGGGTATGTAGGTATCTCAGTTTAAGTGAATCAGATAACTGATTTTATGGTATGGAAAATTTTTCTGAAGTGCTACGCAGCTGAAGTATTAAGGATGGTGATTTGTTAAAGAAATTTAAGGATTTAGTGTATAATGGGAGGGAGAAAAGGGAGGGGAAAGTAACTTCTGCAGGTATCAGGAAAGATAGGGCTAACCAGGAAAGGAGGGGATCAAATGAGGTGGGTAAGTTTGAGGCTCTGGTCATGGGGGATTCCATGGTTAGACATGTGGGGAAAGTGTGTGGAGGAAAGGGATCCAGGGTAGAGTTTATTCCAGGAATTAGGTTGAGACAGATGTTAGGAATGTAGGAGAGAAGGAAGTTGGTAGTGTTTCACATAGGTACCAACAACGTAAGGCAAGCTGGTGTAAGTACCTACTAACATAGTTCGGGACGTGTGGAATCTGGTAAATGCAGTATGTTTGAAGTTTAAGGTAGCAGAGATTAGCCTATTATCATTTCAATACTGTGTAGGAGGGATACTGATTGGAGAGTGATTGGGGATTTAAATGACACTATGGAGTGGGTATGTGGGAAACTGAGAGTGAAGTTTCTAGATCATAATTGGTGGGTAGGAGATAGGGATCTGTGCTCAAATGGCCTTCACTTAAACAGCAGTGGTACGTATAAGTTAGAAAATTTGTTTCAAAGGGTAATAGTGAGGTACATTCAGGGGAACAGGGTGGTCTAGGGAGTGGTGATGAGGGTACAGAGATCTGGAAGTCAAGTAGGGATGACAAGCATGAAATTCTACGTGTAAGGCTCATTTCTAAAGATAATAGGCAACTTGATGTCTTTGGAGCGTACAGACTGGGAAAGGGTAGTGCTGACACAGATTCAAAATTATCTGATAAGATAATCAGGTATGTGGGATGGCAAGGAATGTGATTGTAGCGGAAGATCTGTATTTGCCAGATGTCAATTGGGAAGGAAATGCGAACGACAGGAAGCATGACCAGCAAATGGCAAATAAGTTAATATGGGAAGGACAGCTGATTCAGAAAGTAATGGAACAAACTAGAGGGAAAAATATCCTGGATGTGCTTCTGGTAAAACCGGATGAGCTCTACAGACAAACCAAAGTAATAAATGACGTTAGTGATAATGCAGCTGTCTTGTCATAGTTAAAAATAAATGTGATAAAAAGGAAGGTCTTAAAAGTAGGACTATTAGGCAGTACCATATGGCTGATAAAGCTGGCATGAGGCAGTTTTTAAAATGTAACTATGATCGGTGGAAAATGGTAAATAAGAATATAAACAGACTCTGGGATGGGTTTATAGCAATTGTTGAGAAATGTGAAAACAGGTTTGTACCTCCAAAGGTGCTAAGCAATTGTAAATACCCACCTTATTATAACAGTGAAGTAAGGAGACTAGGAAGGAGGTGCAAGTTGGAAAGAAATAGAGTTACAAATGGCTGTGGAAGTGAGAAGAAATTGAAGGAACTTACTAGGAAATTGAATCTAGTAAAGAAGGCAGTTAAGGATAACATGATGGCAAGCATAATTGGCAGTCATGCAAAAGTGAAAAATGGAAGGGTATATATAGGTACTTTAAGGCAGAAACAGGTTCCAAGAAGGACATTCCAGGAATAATTAGGAACAAGGGGCATGTGTATGTGAGGATCTTCAAAGGCCAGAATTATTCAGTCTGCAGTATGTACAGATTGTTGGTTACAAAGATAATGTCCAGATAGAGGAAGTTTACTGCTAAATAAATATTAAAATTTACATATGATAACATTGACATTTAGAATAAGACACAAAAGTTGAAAACTAGAAAAGCAGCTTGAATTGATGAGATTTCTGGGGATATTCTAAAGATATTGGATTGGGATATAGTACCACATCTGAAGTACTTATCTGATTTTTTTGGTTGAAGGAGCTATACCAAATGAATGGTGAGTTGCTATAGTAGCCCCTGAAGGGGTGATACACATAAAGCTGAAAATTACAGGTCAGTAAGTTTGACATGCATTGCATGTAATCTTTGGGAAGGCATTCTTTCTGATTATATTAGACATGTACTCAAAATTAATAACTGGTTCGATAGAAGGCACTTCAGTTTTAGGAGTGGTTATTTCACTGAAGCTCAACTTGTAAAATTCCAGCAAGGTATAGCAGATATCTTGGATTCAGGAGGTCAAATAGACTGTATCACGATTGACCTGCCTTAAGTATTTGATAGGGTGGATCAAGGGAGACTACTGGCAAAAATGTGTGCCATTGGACTAGACAAAAGAGTGACTGAATGGGTTGTGATATCTCAAGAAATATGATCTCAGAGAAATAGAGAAGATGAAGCTTTATCTGACCCTGTAATAATTAAGAGGCAAAATCCACAAGGCAGTATTATTGGACCTTTATGGATTCTTATGTATATAAATGATATGTACAAAGAAGTGGAACCAGAGGTAAGGCTTTTTGCAGATGATGTTATTCTGTACAGGGTAATAAATAAGTTACAGGATTATGAACAACTGCAACATGACATCGATAATATTGTGAGATGGACAGCAGGCAATGGTTCGAGGGTTAAGAGTCAGGTTGTGAGTTTCACAAGTAGGAGAAGTCCTCTCAGTTTTAATTACTGCATTGATAGGGTGGAAGTTCCTTTTGAGGATTATTGTAAGTATCTAGGTGTTAATATAAGGAAAGATCTTCATTGGGGTAACCTCATAAATGGGATTTTTAATAAAGGGTACAGCTCTCTGCACGAGGTTGTGCGGGTGTTTAGAGGTTGTAGTAAGGATGTAAAGGAGGGGGCATATAAGTCTCTGGTAAGACCCCAACTAGAGTATGGTTCCAGTGTATGGGACCCTCACCAGGATTACTTGATTCATGAACTGGAAAAAAAAAATGCAAAGAAAAGCAGCTCGATTTGTTCTGGGTGATTTCCAACAAAAGAGTAGCGTTACAAAAATGTTGCAATGTTTGGGCTGGGAAGACTTGGGAGAAAGAAGATGAGCTGCTCAACTAAGTGGTATGTTCTGAGCTGTCAGCAGAGAGATGGTGTGGAATAATATTAGTAAATGATTAAGTTTGAATGGTGTCTTTAAAAGTAGGATAGATCACAGTATCAAGATAAGGTTGGAGTTCAAGAGGACAAATTGGGGTAAATATTCATTTATCGGATGGGGAATTTAGGGATTATAATAACTTACCAAATGTGGTCTTCAATAAATTTCCAATTTCTTTGAAATTATTTAAGAAAAGGCTAGGAAATCAACAGATAGGGAATCTGCCACCTGGGCAACTGCCCTAAATGCAGATCAGTATTGATTGATTGATTGGTTGATAATTGTAATAATGTGTTGAACTGTTATTTACATCTGTTTGTGATCTAAAAGTGACGCTGTGAATGTTGATGTGTTCTGTACACTGTAGGCTGCAAAATATGGTATTAAGGTTTGGAATCTTGTGAGTTGTTCCATTTGGGATGTCTGTATGATTATCCGAATGTGTAGAATTCTTGGCATATCAGTGTTGTTATGGGTATTCTTCTGTATCATATTATTACCCCATAACAGCTATATCCAGTGTTTACTTCTCATGTTTTATATAACAGTTCCTTGGCAATAAGCAAGAATCAACACAATTGGCCACAGGAACGGAGCTCGTGTTACATGTGTGAGAAATGGTAGTCAGTGCAGTTTGTATACCTTTACAGTAAAATATTATTGACTAACAAACACTACTATTGACTGAAATGAATTAGGTGAGGCACCACTCGAGAGGTATTCAACACAGACAAGTTTCATACCACGAGGGGAACAATAAAAACTGCTAAACATTGAAATCAATGTCTGACATGGAACTCCCTTCAAGGGGCGCTCTGGTAAACACCCCTCAGTTCTTTCATTAGACACGACATGCACAGACAAATAAAGAAAGGTTGGTAGCATTGTTCAATGAAATGAGCTGATAGCAGTGGTGTATAAAATTTTGGCTTCTGTTGAAGAGATTGTTCTTCATTTTCAGTTTCCATTCTTGTGGGTTGAGTTGTGGATCAACGGCCTTCTCATTTTTCTATCTCTCCACCACTCCCCTCCTTACCTCAATATTTCTGGTACTTTTACTCCTCTCTTCTCTGTATTCTCCATCACGTTATACAGGCACCTCTTTGTCAGCGTTTCCCATTACCTTTCTCCTATTCTTTTCTCTCTAAACATTCTCTTTGGAACTCTGTCCTCTTCCATTCTCATCATGTGTCAATACCATTTCTGGTTACTGGTCTCTAACTTGTCCTGCACTTTAGGAATTCCAATTCTGTCCCTAATTTCTATATTTCTGCTTTTATTCCTTCATGTCTTCCCAATTATTCCTCTAAGGAATTTCACGTTGGCTGCTTGGATTCTGCTTTCGTCATGTTTCGTTGCTGTCCATGTGCTGCCACATATATCAAAATTGGAGTGAAACACATAGGTTGCAGAATTTATTTGCATTTCTTTAGGACGTTTCAGTTCCACACTATTTATCGCACACATTGGTAAAGCTTGTTCAGTTCTCTTTCCAATTTCTCCGTTCATTTTCCCATCTTCACCAGGCTGAGTTGCTCAGAGTGTTGAGGCGCTCGCATTCTGACCCCAACTTGGCAAGCTCGAATGTGGCTCAGTTTGTAGGTACTTGAAGGTGCAAATATATGTCAGACTCATGTTGGTAGATTTACTGGCACATAAAAGAATTCCTGTGGGCCTAAATTCCACCAACTTGGCTCCTCCAAGATCTAAAAAAAGTGGTTAGTGGGATATAAAGCAAATAACTATTATTATATATTATCTTCTCATCTTCTTCAAGAATACTCCATAAATACTTGAATCTTTCCACAACTTCTAATATTCTTCCATTTTCTTCAATATTGTCTCTTCCTTCTCTATTACCTCTCATTACTACTGCTGTTGTACCCTTCTCCACACTTATTTTATGCTGTATTCCTCTACCTCTACCTCCTGATACAATGTTGTAACTTGCTCTTGTACTTCTGTTTCATCTCCCCAAATTACAATGTCATCTACAAAGAGTAAGGCCTTTGTCTCTTTGCTTCCCATTTGTAATTGCATACTCTTGTGGATTTCATCCATGACTGTAATGACAAGTAGAGGAGATTATACACATCCTTGTTGAAGTTTTGTTTCTACGTTGAACCAGTTTGTTTATCCAGTTATAGTTTTCACACTACTTCCTCACATTTCATATACGGCTTTGATAATTTGGTTTACTCTGTGTGCCTTCATTTTTTATATTGTATCCAAGACCAGTTGCCATGGTACACTATCATTTCCCTTCTCAATATTAATATCATCATTAAATCCTGCCTGAATTCCAATATTTTCTCCATTATGTTCCTTTAGATTCAGCAGATTGAATAACATTTAGTATGGAGTAAGGCACTGTATGGAAGTAAAACAGGGATAATAACTGGTGCTGAGAAAAGCAGAGTTGAAGCCTTTGAAATGTGGTGTTATCGGAAGTTGATGAAGATCAGATGGGTAGAAAATGTCTCAAATAATGCAATCGTGGATCAGCTTGATGACTGGTGAACGGTTTGTGAGAATTTGATCCTAAGAGGGAAAAGTTTGATAGAGAAAATCTCAAGGATCTGGGAATTGTTCAGTTAGTTTCAGTTACTTACCTTGAATTTTAAATGGAAAGGTCATCCTGCTGTGGTTTCATTTCTATGTAAAACTACATGATTGCAATATCAGCTGTCATATAAAACTGGGGGTCCTTGGCTATGATCATAATATAGTCGTAGACAACTTGTGGCTCTATATGTATGATCATAACATCAACAGTCATGTCAAATTTGGGTTTTTTGCTACGGCCATGATATTGACAATCATGTAATATCACAGGCTTGTAGCTTAGTCTGTTGACAAATAACCTAGACAATAATGACAGCAAAATTATAATATATTTTCCTGGCCTGTATTTCAGGGTAAGATCATTGGAAGTAATCAACAAACTGAGTACCTTCTAACTACTTCACTTTCAGTGCGAAATGGATCTGGAAACAAAGATCAAAGAAGAACCAGCCTGGCTTGAAGGAACAGGAAATGCTTCACTTGTAAGTCTCATTCCAGATATCTTTGTCGGGATCAGAATTTGACCCTTACTAGCTGAATAAATTTGGTAGCGGCAAAATTTACTATGTGCTTATCCAGTATTAACACCAGCAGTCACCACTTGCAGCATGAGAATTTACACGTGGTATGTTTCTGTTATGTTTCTTTATGTGGAAATATGGGTCAGTGTGCTACACAAGGCTGCCAACACTTGGGAACTAGAAACAACAGTATAGGTGTACATATTTGAGTCTGGCTAGTGACAAAATCATTGATTGTGGGAGATTTGTGCTGGACAAAGCGGGGGTTGGACAGGTTTATCTCCGGGTTATCAAGATTCTTCTATCATCTTTCATTCCAGCAACACTCTCCAATATCATTTCATCTGTTAGTCATTAATCATTGACCCAGAGGTGTGTGACAGGTGTGGAAGAGTCCAATTTGGAGCTCATCGATGAAATCATTAAAGTCGTGGCTCCAGTCAAATTAACCATAGAAGCACTGTGTTGCACTGATTCGAATTTATGCACAGCTGTTGCTGCCCGTATGTTTCTTTTTAGGCAGTTAAATAACAATATCTCCGAGTTGGCTTCTAAATTCAAGATACATTTACAAAAGCGCTTGAAAGTTCGCCGAAGAAATGAGTTGAGTGGCGTGTTATGCTACCTACAAAATCCTTGTAGTGACAATGTGGCATTGACGTTCGATGATGAAATAAAGCGTACATTTTCAAGTTCGAGCAAAGTCCAGAAAAAGAAAGAAAACAGATTGTTTCTTGAATTGAGATATTAAATGGTAAAAGGAATGACGAAGATGAAGAACAAAATTTCGAGCCTACAAATACAGAATAATGTGATTTGGCACTCAAAGAAAAGCTTCAGCTGGAAATAGAAAACAGCATGATAATTATGTCCCCTGAAGCATTGAATGAAAATGAATTTTCCAGAATTGTTAAGAAGGAAATGAGCCTATGCCGGTCTTCAAATTCTACTCGGAGCTATAACCTAGAGCAGGTTTATAAGTGTTTACTAATGATTCCTCCAACTTCCATCGAACCTGAATGCGCTTTTCTTAGCAGCTGCATATATGTGCAACAAATTGAGAAGCAGGGTTGATGATGAGACACTGGACGCTTTGTTATTTCTCGGATCATATTTTCGCAATTCAAATTAGAATGTTCCTATTAAATGAGTTTTCTTTATATATATGAGAAATGTGAAATTTGACTGATTAATGTTATTTTTAAATACTTTTTGCTAAGAAACTGTCTGCCTACTTCTTATGTTGTTACATGAAAGTCATCTATTTAGTCTATGTCCAGAGAGATCGTTGTTAATTTCCAGAGTTTATTTGCGGAGTTTGTTGGATAAGTTTTTTTAAATTTATGTAAATTTAAAGAGATATCACTGATTCTTGGAAAAGAGTAATTATAACATAGAGACTGAGTGACTTAAAGTCTGGTAAGTCTGACCCTAAGTCTGATTAGGTAGAGTGATTACATTAGCTAGGTGTATACCGTAAAATATATTGATTTTGTTTAAATTTCGATTTGCTAGTTAAACAGCTGATTTCTGTAAGATATTCATATTTTTTAAATTTTTATTCTTCAATCCCTGGATAATCCCATGATACCGGGACCGACAAAGTGTAATCCTGAAATCCCGGGATTAGAAATAAGGGCCGGGATCGAATTCCCTAGCCCCGAAATGCAGGATTTCCATGGTTTCACATTAATATTATCCCTTTTCTATGTCGTCATCGCCATAAGAACTATCAGTGCGGGCGTGATGTAAAGTACTGTAGATTGTTAAAAATAATTATTTGGTGAAAGGGAAACTGCAAAAATCATCAAAACTAATCCTAATTTGCCTTAGGTTATGTTTAATTAATCTTCGTTAGTAATCCAAGTGGCCATTGTTCATTGACTGTTAATTACATTCAAACTTTTCATCTTTTTGTCTTTACCATAAATCAGGGAAACATCATCAAACTAAATGTTGTGTACAGAGTCAATGAACATTTATATGTTCATAGTTTTAACTGCATTTCTTTTTTCAGTTAAACTGTTGTAATTAGGCGTAGTTATTTGATTGGTAAATATTACACACACTTCTTTATTACACAATTTTTACATTGTAGAGCTTAATCTTCATAGGAAAATTGCTGTCACTAAATTTCTATTGTTTCATTTAACTTGTTGTAATTAGGATATGTTTAGGTGAATTTTATAATTAAAGAATACTTATTTTAATTAGGTCGTACCTTGCTTGCTTTGAAAAGCCAGAAATCCCAAGATGTCAGGGATGTGTTTTTCACTTATATGCCACAATCTCTGCATATTGATCACTCCAAGAATGGTTATATCTGCCATGGCGGTAATACCTATGGTACCTAAAATGATGATGGAAATCGTATTTTGGATTTCACCGAGGCAAATCACTGGGTTTTATTTGTAATGTGTTATTAAACAATTGTATCAGTTACCTCGTCACCTATACCTGTGTTGCTCCAGCAACCAAATTGACATTTTCCTTGTTCTGCACCATGATCTCTGACTAGTAAAGTATATGACGGTGTGGCACCTCAACATAAGGTAGTCATAGCGGATTTAAGGACCTCTAAGTTCTGTGCAGGTGGAGGAATGGATACCTCCTGGGAAGGTCAAGAGGTAGAAGCTGGAAGATCAGAATGAGACCCTAGCAGAGAGCATAAATTTCCCTTCCGTTGACCTGAATATGACATTCTAAAGATCTTTCACTGCTACTCTCACAGCAATCCTGGGTACAGCTAAACCTAGTTCCTACCATATTGACAAGCAAACGCTCTTAAAGATGATTCCAGTCCATGATAAGGTATGAAAGGACAAGGCATACATAAAATGGGTTTCACAGGAGACTCAAGAAAACAAAGAAAGAAGGTTATATAGGTGTTGTAAAGGAGAGGGCATTTTCCAGCAAGGCCACAATTAGAGTATGGGGTCATCACCAGATTACAGAACAGGAAAAAATAAACAGAAAGCAGCTCCATTTCTTATGGGTGATTTCTGACAAAGGAGTTGTGTTGGAGAGTTTGGGCTGGGAAGACTTGGAGAAGGGAAACAAGCTGCAAGACTAAGTGGTATATTGCGAGTTGTCATTGGGGAGATCGCTTGGAGTGACATTAGTACATGAATAAATTTTAGTCAGTGTTCTTTAAGAGTAAGAAAGATCACAACATGAAGATAATTTAAATTCAATGGACAAATATTGGCAAATGTTCATTTATAGGAAGGGGAGTTAGCAATATAAATAATTTACAAAGAGTGTTGTTACATAAATTTCCAAATTTTTTTTCTACGTAAACAATTGATAAACATTCAGCCACCTGTGTGACAGCTCAGGTGTTGATTGATTGTTTTTATGGTTGATTAATTAATTGATTAATTAATTAGTTAATTCATTTATTTATTTACTTATGCTTGTTGGTCTTAATGTGATGTACAGAGAGGTATGTTGGATATTTCTATGGTTATTGTCCACTTGTTGGGAGAGTGGTAGGAGTAATGTGGGATTATTTGATATTATAGTGAGGTGTTTTGGGAAGGAACGTACATGAGATAATGGAAAGGAACGAAGAAGCGACAAGTCAAGTCATGTGTAGAAAGATGGGATCAGGGTAATGTGAGTGTAAGAGGATAAAGAAATTAGCTAGTCAGTGTGGAAATAAGAATGAAAGGAAAAGGAAAGAAGAGGGAGCAAGGAATGATATTGTGTAAGGATTTGGAGACAGTCTTTGTCCTTTCATGTTTCTCCTTTCCTATTGCTACCTCGTGTAGTGCTATCCTATCATATGTTTCTCTTCATATTCTTATCTCTCTTATCACTTGTCTGTTCCTTTCCATTCTTATATTTTTACATTGGGAGGTAAATTACTTATACTCTTATTGTGTCTATGAAAATTATTTCCTCAGCTGTTCCTTGTTTATATTTCTTTCCTCACTTCTTTATTCTACTTTTCTTATTTCTTACTTACAGCATTCTGAAGACATTAAGAAGGAAATATTCATCGAACAACACACTGTTGGCCAGCTCGTGCCCTACATCAAAGAAGAAACAAAGTACGTACACCACAAACCCTATACTAAAAGGAATAGATTGTACCTATTCACTGTCGTGTTCATTTGTGGATATTTTATCTCCAAAAATTGACCATTTTCATCCATTTAATCCTTTCTTTACAAGGTTACATTTAACTGTAATTTATTAAAAATGAATTGGTTAAATTATCTTAAATATTCAGAAACTGTAATATCATATTAATGATCCTCAGTGTAGTATAATTGAATATATATCTGCAAAATAATCTGGTAGATCCAGATATTTCTGAAGTGTATTTGTTCATAATACATTTAAGAAATGATGAAAAATGTATTCTTTCTTTCACTGACACTGCATCATTTGTTCATCATATTTTTATCTTCTGAAATGTCATCTGCAACTATTCTCAGAAATTATGTATGTGTGTATTAGCAGTGACACACAGAGGAAGCCATGTTTATAGATAGTAAATGAAATCTACAAATTCAAAATTGTTAGATTTTTATGGACGTTGAAAACAACGTAATTACTTCAAGTTACATAATTTAGCTCCATTAACCAGTATATTGATGGCTCCATTCAGTAGTACAATAACATAAAGAATATTGTCATTATTAAATTTATTTATTTGGTTAGCTTTCATTTCTTATGATCTGTCCAGTTCTATTGTGTGTTAAGTAAAATTACTCTCTTTGTGGACGCCGAAGCAGAAGGGTTATAGAAGTGAAACATTAAGTGCAGTAGATCCACATCTTAGATATCAGAGTTTTAAACTAAATTTTCCACATTGTTGTAAGCATAACAAGGTATCATGGTGTTGATTACAAGTTTGTTCCAGTGTTGTGGATTGTTGCTATTTCCTACTTTTCATTTTAGTGCACATTGTCAATCAAGTGCTTTTAGTGTGGTGACTGCAATCACATTTACATAATTAGTACAAAGTAATAAAATCGACAGCTACAAGAAGAATTTTAAATTTGATAACTTGATCTGAAAATTTGCCAGAGATCTTCACGTAATTGAATTTACTATCTCACAAATCTAGGTAAATAATAATATAATGATATAATTTTATTTCAGAATTGTTATTTTAGGAGTGATGTGCCATTGGGCTGTTTGCTAGTTACGTTCTTGCTGTCACAAGTGCATGAAACAAGCTTTGATCATCACTCCTGTGCTCCGTGGGATGTGGTTGTATGAGCTCACACTTGTGCTCTCGGCAGGTTCTGCTATCGCTAGTCGTAGCCTAAGGTTTGACTTGATGATGGATATTATGAATTCTGAAATGATTATTTGTTGTTTTCTGTTTGAGTCTTCTCTTCTGTTGTGTGGTGCATTGAGTTTTTCCTACTGCACATTCACGAGTAGTGGCACAGTCCTCAGAACCATCCAATACCGGCTTATACTCTCTCAGTAGTCATAGCAGAGCCATGCACATAACTGAAGAATGCTCTTATATATACATACTCTTCTACGTTCAAATTGTCATGTTTCTTTGTAGGTCTTGTGTAACGGGACACAGTAAACTAATTTAGAAAACAATCTTCAAATATGACCACGAATAAAAATGTTGCTTATGAAAATCCTTATTCCACCGTGCCTATTTCTATTTACGGATGGGGTTTAATTTTGCTTCATTCTTACTATTGTAATGGTTATAGCGTCCGCCATGCCAACTTGCTACGGGCCATTGACGTCACCGTATCGGCCCACCCACTTACGCTTCGACCACGCCAATCACGAACAAGACTCAAGTGCTAGGCTGGTCCCCTCTCACCTCCATTCGTGGTAACCATCAGAGCCCTACGAAAATTACCCGAAGATTAATCAGGAGTCTTACAACTCGTGAGGTTCCTGGATACATCTAGCATCCGGACTGTTCTGAAAGGGCCGGTACAGGTATATGAGGGAGGAATGACTTGTCTGGCATTGGTGTTGTCCAGTCGTGAGCTCAGTTAGCGAGTGACTGCAAGTACTGTGAAGTGGGTAGAATGCCGTGACTGTCGGACAAGCGTGCTTGAGTGTGGACTGACGGCAAAGGAGAGAACGTGTGACTTCCTGACATAACTGCTTACCTTGTGTGTGAATGTAAAAGTATATAGTGTGAGAACAAGCGAGAAACTAAGAGAGAGAGCATGCGAACTGTGTGTGAGCGAAAGTTGCGTATGTGTAGTCCTGTGTAGTTTAGTGCTAAGTAATAAATCTTAGTGTCGTGATATTGGGAGAGCAGTCAAGAAAACATGACTAGTAACTCGTTCCTTTTTTTATTACCAAAATCTGAGAACCTAAGATACAACAGTTGTGACACGATGATATTAAGTAAAGATATATCGGGCCGATGACCTTCGATGTTAGGCCCCTTAGAACAACAAGCATCATCATCATCAATAAAGGTATAACACATAACACAGTCCAAAGAAGGTTCTCGAGTTGTGACTTATCAATTTCCAACATTCTCCCCACCCTGGTCAACCTCTAGGGGGATGACCAGCTGAATTGGTCGGGCTGTTTAGTGTCCCTGTGGGATTTGAAGAATCACAGTCCTTATCTTCTGGTCCCTTCCTTCTAGTAACCTCTCTATTCTTGCTATTTTCAATAATTGGCGTGGTCGTCCATCTTCTTGAATCAACGCCAAATCTCTGGGTTGGAACTCAATGGATCTCCCAGACACACCTCGAGCTTCATGAAAGCTCTTGAGTTCTAAGAGGTGCTCCTTGGTGTATCTTCTCCAGAAGTCATCTGACAGCTTTTTGTCTCAGTCTGAATTCTCTTGTCAAGGCAAGTCTGGTAGTCGATTCTGGTGCTTGTGGGCACGGTCATGACTCCTTGACCAACAAGAAAGTGTGCCGGCGTCAGGTGTTCAGCAACATCTCCATGGGAGATCGATCTTGAATTTACTGCAGCTTCAATGTTGACTAGGATGGTGTTAAGCTGTTCTTCTGTAAGTGTTGATAGTCCCAGCACCTTTATTAAACATAACGTAACTGTGCCTACCATTCTCTCCCACCATCCTCCCCACCAAGCTGCCCGTGGGGGGATGAACTTCCAAGTTATACCGTCTTTGGCGAGGAATCGAAGGGTCTCTGAGGATGACAGTGTCTTACAATGTTTCGACAGTTCTGCATTGGTGGCCTGAAATGTCCTTGGGTTGTCCGTGTATATGGAATGTGGCAGTCCACGCCTACCAGAAAACCTGTGAAGGGTCACAAGGAATGTGTTAGTGTTCATACTGGAGCATAACTCTAAATGCATTGCACATGTAACAGCACATGTGAATAGTGCTATGTAAGCCTTTTCCATCGTCATTCCTACTTTGATGTAGAGGGGACCGGCGAAGTCTCTCCCGGTAATTGCAAAGGGTTTCGACGGTCTCACCCTATCCGCAGGTAGTGAAGCTTCGATTTGCTGCCCTCTAGGCTTCTGCATGGGAGGCAGGCGTGCAAGACCCTCTTAACAGTTTGACGAGCTCTAAGGATCCAGAACTCTTTCCGGAGCACCGACAGTATTACCCGAACTCCAAAATGATGTAATCTGATACGTGTTTGCCGAATGAGTAGATACGTGTATCGATGAGAGCCGTAAAAGTATTGGGTCTCGTCACTCCTTAGCGAGGTCCGCACAGTGAAATTGACCTCCCAGGCCGAGTAATCCGCCTTCAATGCAGGGGTTGAAGCGTCCTATTTTGGATTCTTTAGGAATTAGTCGACCGTCTTCGAGTGCTTGAAGTTCTAGTGCAAAACATTCTCGTTGAACAGCTCCTATCCAGTATGTACGTGCCTTTGCGAACTCCACCGCTGTTAGTTCTCCTGTAAGCTTCTCTGGATGGCGAGTGTAGTGTGTAGATCGAAGAATCCAACCAGTAATACGCATCAGTTTCCAGTAGGAACTGAACTTAGAACTGTCGATAACGCTAGAATATGTTTCTCCTCTTCTCCTCGGGAAGTTCCTCACTTGGAGTTTGAGCACCGGATGGCCAACATTCCTCACGATGTGCAAGCCATGTGGGTCCATTCCACCACTTGCACTCAATCCTTATCTGGTCACCATGAAATCCTCGTGTAAGGTGGTCAGCTGGGTTCTCATGTCCAGGGGAATGCCTCCACTGACTTGGAGTTGAGTACGATTGAATCTCCGTTACTTTGTTGCAGACGAAGGTTTTTCATCTCTTTGGGTCACTGTGTTCCCAACCTAAGGTGACAGTAGAATCCGTCCATTGTATTGCCTGAGTGTTATTGTGGCCTGTGGCTGCGCAGAAATAGGACAGCAATCGCGCTACCACTAGCGCTGCTAGTAGTTCGAGTCGTGGCAAGGTTCTCTCCTTGACGGGTGTGAGCCCTTTTTTGCTGCAGGCCTGATGGACGAGTACGTTGCTTTGCGCATTCGTGCGAATGTACAAAACCGCCCCATATGCCCTTTCTGAGGCATCACAAAATACGTGGATCTGAACCTTGTGCTCTGTTGAAGTAACTAGCCTCCACGGAATTTGTACCCATGAAAGAGAGGATAAGGAGGATGCCCAAATGTTCCATGATGCTCCGATATCAAGAGGTAGCAACTCATCCCAGTCAATTCCTCTGCTCCTCGAATCCTGAAATAACAGCTTACTGAGGAGGGATACGGGGGATAACAGTGCGAGTGGGTCATAGAATCTAGCCGTAATTTTTAATAACTTCCTCTTGGTGATTGGTCCTTCAGGTGTAGCCTTGGTGATCTCTCTTGGGTCAATGTAAAGGTTATCCGTTTCTGTATTCCAGTAAACGCCTAGTACCTGCGTCTCTACGTTGACCTCTTGGCCCTTAGCTCTCCAGATGGCCTTTAGCGAGTCTGAATTATTGGCCCATTTCGCTAGTTGGAATTTCATCAATTATATCAGTGCAGTAAGTTCGTAATACAGGGCAATCACACCATTGTCATTCTCTGTGCCGAATGCGAAGTCGTTCATAAAGGTTTTGTCATCTATGAGTGGTGCTGCAATAGGAAATGTGGTCTTGTATCTGTCGGCGAGTTCCCTCAGTGTTGCTGAAAGCAAGAACGGACTGCAAGTCAAACCGAATGGGAGCCTAGTGAAGCAATAGCTCACTACCTCGTCTGTCGTGTAGTAACTTCCTTTGCTATTCCGGGTGACCCTGTATCACAAGAATCTGGTCAAGTCCCTGTCATCCTCGTGCAAGACAAGCTGAGGAAATGCCTGTGTAATATCAGTAATGATGGCCTTGGGATGTAGCCTGAATCATATTAGAATAGCCAGTGTCTCCGGTAGCAGGTTTGGACCTGCCTCTAAAGCATCGTTGAGGGACGGCGAGTTGGTTTTGTGAGAAGACGCGTCAAAAACTATTCTCCATTTTATTTTTCCCAGCTTCTCCTTTACATCTTTGTGTGGGAGATACAGTGTGGTGTTCTTTGGACCTTCAGTGGGTGTGACTTCTATTTGTCGTTTCATAATATGATCCAGTATTTGGTTGTAGTACACCTCCTTTAGAGTGCTATTGTTTTGAAGTCTTTTGATCAAGGTATGAAATTGAAGTTCTGCATTTATCTTGATACTTGAAGGAAGAACATCCTGCTTTCTTGGTAGGCAGACTACTCTCCAACGACCTTCAACGCGATAGGTTGCCTTGAATTCTTGAAGAATAGCAGAGTCTTTCTCATTTAGATCTCGATTTTAATTTTCAACTATTCCCATTGTCTCTAGATCCCAGATTTCTTTTAGTTCATTATCCGGACGTGAGCTAGCTTGTCGAATGAAGTTGACAACAGTAGAATTCACACACTACCTGATCGGCTTCCATTTAAGATCCATCGAAAAGTGTCGGAATCATAACGATCGATTCAGATATTCAAATCGGTGAACCGTCCTTCACATTTTCCAATATTCGTCACTGCCAATTAAGATCTCCACGGGTATGTTTTCTTTCGAATCAGACCCAGGGTCTGGTAACTGCAATTTGCGTACGTGCACCCAAGTTTTGATGTCTTGTGGAACTGCTGGTTGAGGTGAGAGTGAGTGTGCACTTTCGTAAGCATTCATGGTATCCGTAAAGTTGGTATAAACTCCCTTCATACTGAACCTGACGACTCTGCGCTGACATAATGGGTTAGTCTTGGACTCAAATGTGCAAAGAGTCAGTTCTCTTTTGTGGGTGGTTAGTAGCTGTAGGTCGTCTATCAGTGATTTTGATATAAATATTGTCTGACTTCAACTGTCTAGTATACATCGAGTAAGTCGGCTTAGCCCTGTAGGTCCAGTGATTCTTACTTGAGCTGTCTGCAAGAATGTGAAACCTGGTGTGGTGATCCTACAGAGGCTGTGTTGGCCTGATCTACTGAGGTCTTGTGACTCTCCCATTGTCGCAAAGGGACCTATGTTGCGACTTCTTGCAGTTAGCCTTTCCTTTCTTGTGACAATTGAACGCCATGGCACAGGAAGCACCGGTAAGCTCTCTTCAGCCTCTCCTTTTGCTGCGTAACATTTGTGATTTTCTTACAGTCCTGAGCCCAGTGATCTCTTGATTCACAAACGGTCCCTTGACCTCTTTTCCTGCCAAACCTTTAGTATTGGCTTGATGATATCGAGGTCTCACCGCGAATCTTTTGTGTAGTAAGCGCTCCGTTAACTTCCTCACCGGGAAACTCCATTAGTTTGAGGATGTTACCCTTCGAAAGGTCTTATCGCTTGGCATGAATGATCCAGTGACGGCATGTATCGTCTTGAAATGCTCGGAGAATCTTCGGTGCAAGTACTCGGCCATAGGTTTCCACATCTTCCCCGAGAGCACGTAAAGCTTGAATGCATCTTGATTTATGACAATTTTATGACGAAGCTTGAATGCGGCGATTGCAGTCAATACACGTAGAATTAAGTGCGTCCGGTGTGGCAAACTGGATGGACTGTGTAGTCCAAGTGGACCTGTATGATTATATTCTTGTCGCCGTAGCGAGCTTCAAGAGTTTTCTTAGTCTCTTCATATGTCTCGGCCGTCACTGCGATGCCCTCAATCAAGTGCTTCAGTTCCCCCTCTGAATAACCCCGCAGACTTAAATGTTTATTAATAGTAGACGGTGATGTGTCCTTATTGATTGACTGTTTGAACTGTTCCCAGGAACGTGCCCATGTTTCTATATTACCTGAGAAGGGTTCTAGTTTTATTGTGGGGAGTCTTAACGTGGTTGAGGCAAGTGTTGGTACCGTCTGTGTGTTCGTGAGTCTAAGATTCGACATCGCTTTCAAGTTTTCTCTATGTATTCCTTACATGTACTTAGGTCATCATCGTCCAGGGCACTTAATTTATCCAAAGTCTCTTCTAACCTATCCTTACAGTATTTGTAATCCTCGGGAGAGGTAGACTCAGTAAACTCTCATGCTTTCTCCACGCGACGTGTGATGTTTGCACTTTCCCTAGCATGTCTTCTTTTCAGTTGGTGTAGTCGCGCGTTACCGCCTGCCATACTGAACCTCTAGACGTGAATTTGCTGTAGTAAAATAGTATAATTGATAGGGACTTCATAATAGCATGGGAAATATTTCGTTACTTGATCTATTATTGATCGTACTCTGAGGTAATTTGACATAGTTCAGGAGATGGCAACACTGGTCACTCGGTCGTGCGTGAAGTCTCCTCCAAGTGACGTAAATAAATAACATGGCTACCCTTCCAGCTTAACCAATAAACCATCTATGCGTTTGCACTACACATACTATCTATGCCCTCTTTTTCGTCTTACTATGCCTTTTATCCCCTCGTAAGATGTGTATTATTTAATGTAACACCTTGTGTAAAAAATTGGGTTAAATGAAGGAGTTATATCATGTTTCAAGATCATGCTTTCACGTCTCTGCACAATATTTAAAATGAAATTTACCGTTGGTCTTTATAGCTATTGTTGAGAGTGAAGGAGAATTTCCTGTTGTGTATGTTTATCAGGAACTTATCCTACTACCCCACCAACTTGTCACACCATAATATATTGTGGAGAGGCACTCTCTAACCAGGAAAGCAACAAGACTTTTGCTTATAATCATTCTTCTTGGTATAGAAGATAGGGGACAGTAGCTTAGTCCGTTGAATATCACAGGTTTTAGGTGCTTCTGAAATCTCCAGTTGACAGACTCTTACAGTATCTACTGCTTCCCACCTTTTCTTTATATCTCATTTCTGGTGCTGTATTGACCTGACTGTCACTTCAGCAGTCTACAAATATAAGGCAGGAACTTGTATGACTTCTTCCAAAATGTCTAAAATATTTTCCATTTCAATTTGGCACCGAATCACAAAAGAACATGCTAAGAAGATGAAAAAAAAATGTAATTGCTAACTTTTTGAAAGACAAAAAATGTAATTGCTGACTTTTTGAAAGACACACGGCCCTGAGCTTACCATTTAGTGATGAGGTTACTTTTCACATGTGGATAGAGACATGGTCCTGATCTAAACACTTAGTAGGCTGAGGTTATCTTCCACTTGTGCAGACACACATGGTGCTGAGCTAAATAATTGGTATTCACATTACCTAGCACTTGTGGAGAGAGACATGCTGTCTTGAACTGAACACGTAGTGCTGAAGTTATCTTTCACTTGTGGAGAGACACATGGACCTGAACTGACCAATTAGTGCTGAAGTTATCTTCCACTATGTGAAGTCATACATATGGACCTTAACTTACCACTTAGTGCTGAAGTTATCTTCCACTTGTGAAGTCATACATATGGACCTTAACTTACCACTTAGTGCTGAAGTTATCTTCCACTTGTGAAGTCATACATATGGACCTTAACTTACCACTTAGTGCTGAAGTTATCTTCCACTTGTGGAGAGACACATGGACCTGAACTGACCACTTAGTGCTGAAGTTATCTTCCACTTGTGAAGTCATACATATGGACCTTAACTTACCACTTAGTGCTGAAGTCTGCTTGCACTTGTAGACAGGCACATAGCCCTGAACTGACTGCTTATTTTCGAAGTTATCTTCCACTTGTGGAGAGACATATGGACCTTTACTGACCATTTAGTGCTGAAGTTATCTTCCACTTGTGGAGAGACATATGGACCTTTTCTGACCATTTAGTGCTGAAGTTATCTTCCACTTGTGGAGAGACATATGGACCTTTACTGACCATTTAGTGCTGAAGTTATCTTCCACTTGTGGAGAGACACATGGACCTGAACGGACCACTTATTGCTGAAGTTAGCTTCCACTTGTGGAGAGAGGCATATGGACCTGAGCTAACCACTTAGTGCCAAGCTTAGCTTCCTCTTATGGAGAGAGACATATGGATCTGAACTGACTAGTTACTGCTGAAGTTTGCTTCCACTTTTGGAGAGAGACGTATGGACCTGAAGTGACCACCTACTGCTGAAGTTAGCTTCCACTTATGGAGAGAGACATATGGATCTGAACTGACTAGTTACTGCTGAAGTTTGCTTCCACTTGTGGACAGACACGTAGCCATGAACTGACCACTTAGTGCCGAAGTTAGCTTCCACTTGTCGAGAGACATATGGCCCTGAGCTAGCCATTTAGTGCTGCAGTTACGTTCCACTTGCAGTGCGTCACATGGCCATGAGCTGACCATATTTTGCCACTCCTCCAGGGTCTTCTTATTTATAGACGTGATCATGGTGAAATAACAAAATAGTGGATCAGATCGTCTGCTATCTACGGTGGTGTGAGCAGAAAGATGTATTGTGAAATTCCATTCAGCCTAGAACACACTGAGAGACTCTACTTTTGTTGCTACTCATAAAATTTCACCTGATATTCAAACTATCACTGCCAATTAACCTAGATAATCCTGTATATATATTCTCAGTAATGTATATAATGGAGTGAATTAAACAGAAATTCAACAAGCATTCTCTCAGTAAAGCAATATTTTGTGAACATGAGTCGTTTATAGATATTGGGCACAGACCTTAAGGGAGATAATTTCAACATGTTAATTTGAATGCTAGGATGTGTAAAATATCTATTGTTCTCCATTTTTACAGTAGAATATTCGTCAATATGCTTCTTTGGCGTTTGTCCTGCCTGCTAGCAATGCCCAGTGTTGTGATTCCTTTTGTCCCGTCAGTTCATTCTCGGGCCATATCTGCATGTAGTCTTACACTTTTCAGGTGGTTGTGCACTTTATCGGCCCTTCGCTGTCTTGTTCGTCCCTTACACCTCTTTCATTTTCAGCCTGATCGCTGTTGCTCGCTTGGAGCACGTATAGGGTACTTTTAGGTTAAAACCTACGGACGTGAGCAACTCCACTCTTGGATATACCTTCCACAAAATCCTGGAAATTTGGGTATGCAGATGACTGGGCTCTTACCATTAAAGACCTCTGCTTCGAGCAGACAGAAGAAACGTTGACAAAAGATCTCTCTGTTTTAAGAAAATACTTTCGAAAATGGAGACTCGAACCAAGTCTTCAACGAACCTCAAAGTATACTTCGATAACACTCGGTGTTACACTCGACAGAACATCTGAGAAAGAACACTGCCAGGATTCAGACACGTAAGAACATAATTCGAAAACTGTGTGGTTCTTCTTAGGGTGCAAGTACAACTACTCTAAGCTGCTCAGCTCTACTGCGGAGTATTGGCTGAACAATCCTCATGTAAAGAGAATAGCTACATGACACAGTGAGAATGATCAGATCAATTCCAATTCAATGGTTGCCCGTACTAAGCCATATTCCTCCGTAGATGCATTGTTCTGATGAATGAATACAATAAGATCCAGAATAATCAAAGATTGCCCATACATGAGGATATCCTACACCTACATATAGACAGACTTTAGTCAAGACATCCACCCATCTGTATGGCGGAGAACCTTATAGCCAGTAATTTCAATCTGACTGAGAGATGGTCCAATGAATTGAGACAGTTTGCTCCAGCAGAATCCCTATATATGCCATGCATTACACAGAAGGTACCTGGCTTTGAACAACCTCGGAAAGTGTGGTCGAAGTTAAACAGGATCCGGACCAACCATGATGTGTGTGCAGATCTGCTGTATAAATGGTGGAAAAAGTCATCATCCTGCTGGGATTTTGGTGCTGGGAGGCAAGCTGCGAAGCACATCACACAAGAATGACCACTGAGATGTTTCAATGTAGAAACAAGTGAATTCTTCCTGTAAATAATGTAGATATAAATCTGTAATTTATTGCACTGTTCATGTAGATGCCATATGATAAATTAATGAATAATAATGCGCCTCTTTCCACAGACTTCCTGTTTATACGCTTACTTTGATAATACATCATCTTCTCCACGCAATATATGCCAAATTGCAGCTTATAAAGCTCATATTTATTCCGTATTGGCTCAGCACAACTAAGGTTAAGTTATGAGTAGGTTCCCACCTTCCAATACTTATCAATTTCTATATGATAGGCTTATTAATTACATAATATAAACCATATAGTCTCTAGTACATGTTTCGTTCCGATTATGGAACATCTTCAGCTAAAATTGACAAAATGGCAAGACAATTAAAATACATTGATGTTATGATGATACAAAAGGTAAAGATATGATAAAATGGCTCGAAGATTAAAACATATAATGATGATGATGAAATAAAGTTCATTCATGTTGGTTAAAAATTCAACAATCGCCGTTTTTAATTCGTCATTTGAACACTGTAATTGTACGGCTGACTGGTAACGGTGCCTGTTATCAAGCAATGTAGAACTGCTGCCAGCGGGTTGCTAGGTCTCTCCCCACATGGACAAAAGACGCCTTTTTCAGCAGCCACAAAACATATGACATACAGACCGGTGTCGTGTTGTCTTGTGGTGGCAATATCTTGTGTGATGGTGAAGTGGTATAGCCTATCGTATCTAGAACCTAATTACCCCTTTTATTGTCCACTTATTTTCTCCTAAAAGTGCAACATCACGAGATCGAGCCTCCCCCTACTGCGCTTGTTAGGAAGTCATGCATCCCGCAGCGACATGTAAATGCACGGGATACAGAGTCAAATGGGAGGTACCACTTCATGTTACGGCTTATTTTGGCCTGCGTGATTGACTTTTTCCATCTGTCTGTTGTAAACGGATTATACCTTTAAGCAAGTAATTTCTGTTTTCTTGTCTTCATTCCTAGAATATCTAGACCACTCTGCATAGACGGTGTTACCACTCCACTAACACACCTGCCAAGTACTCCGGATTTTCCTTATTGAGTGTGTTTTACGGTTCTACGGATGAACAGCGTCATTGAATATCCGCGGTCTAATCGGATGTGTTCGACTTTTGACAGTAGCAGTGTATGAAATTCGACCGGTAAATATATCGATAATCACATTATCGATTATCACCGTGCTTTTGTCACCTGTTCGACTTCAACTGCTACTTCATTCACTGAGATGTTCCCAAACAAGTAACAGGCGGTGATTTTGAGGCAATGGAATCAATGAAAATTGGCAGGTTGTGAATGTGTCGTGCTTCCTGTGTATTGGTGTGAGTATTATTGGCGGTAGTTCTGAAACTCGCGGAATTCTGTGACAAATTTGTAAGCGATTTAGTATTTTTAGTGGTGCTCGTAATGAATTCAATTAAGAAAAGATATTATCGGTCATTTAGGGAGGCATATTCTGTTGAATTTCCTTGTTTTATACCAGTACAGGAAGGCGAAACATTCGCTTCATTTTCCATGTGCTCGTGTGGTATAAACGTTTCTTACGGAGGAAGAAGGCAATTAGTAAATCACATTACGTCTGTTAAACACGTCTCCAATACAAAATTTAAGGATGGCAGTCAGAAAATTAACTCGCTTTTTACCACTTCTGGAGCCGACCTTGATATAGTAAGAGCGGAATGCTTGTTCACTTGAATATCCCGTTAGCTGTTGCCAATCCTGGTGGTGCTCTGTTTGCTGGTTCAGAAATTGCAAAAAATATTTCTCTGGTCGTTCGAAAACCACCGATATTTTGAATGATATGACCATGGTTTCAAGAAGTGAACTCGTTCGTTACATGCAACGTGTACCATTTTCTTTGGTTTAAGATAGGAGCAATAATATTAGTGCTAACCTTTACCCTATTGTCATCACCTGTTTCTTGGCAAAGCAGGAAAAAGTAGTCTGTTCTCTGTCGCATCCTTTGGTGGGTGATTCAACGGGATGTAATAGAGTGTTAAAATACCAGTTCAAAATTGTGTAGTCTGTCTTTGTACTGGGTTACTCGTGCCATTTGATTAAATTGACATCTGAGAAAGGTGCGAGCACTTTGCATTATTTAGAAACGTGTTGCAAGAGGAAGGAACGCCTTAAAGATCCAAGAGTTTCACAAGAAGGAAAAGCAGAAAACACTGAAACCTGTTTGCACAAAATGGCTATCGTTAGGAAGGTGTCTGCAGATGCTGTTAGATCAGTGGGATCCACTACTTGGTTTCATTCAAGATGAGGTGCTTGTTAATGCTCAGTGTGCATGATGCTTAGTATCATTTACGATTCCGAAAGCCGAGCCTAGCAGTTCCAAGTAACGGGAAAAGAGCAAAGCTATAGAGTCGTCAGAATAGGTCGCGCCAAGAAGATTCGCTTGTGTCTCAAAATCTGACACTCCTGTGCTAAACAATAAGAACTTATTCAAAATCGTGAAGAATTTTTTATGGTTTTGTCATCAGGCTTAAGTAAGGCATACTGCGCCTTCCTGTATGCTGTCATTTCTTTATTTGAGAATCACAATACTACATTTCAGAGTGCTTCCCCTCACATTCATAAACTACTAGAACTCACGCCGAACCTGTTAAAGGAGCTGCTTTCCAGATATGTTAAACGAAAAGTGATCAAAAATTCCCCTTTATGCAAAGTTCCATACAATTTTTTCATCTGCCAGGGCTCACTTCTGCACAGCATGTGAGTATAAGTTCCCTCTCAATGATGAAGTACTGAAACATGCAAAAATTGAAGATGAACAGTTTACTTCTGTACAATTCTTTATAAGAAGATTTCCATCATTGCTGCCGAGGAAGGACTGTGAGTTTCTTGAGGATGCAATGCACGTGCTCCAGAACCAATTTGTACCTCTGTGGATTGATGACTGTTCTACTGCTGACAGTGAGATTCTGACAGAACTCATCAAAGCGGCCCGCTTGATGAACATTCGTGGAGCTGATGGTGTTCATAAGAATGATAGGATATCCAGGCTAACGCATTCTATTCTGACTACTGCACAGCGATGCTGACTGAACGTGTTTTAGTTTGTTGATAAGGAACCTAAATAGTAGTTAAATACAGGATTCTGCCGCTACCTCCTCCTCCGGCTCCCAGGGGCCCGCTTCACCTCCGCCGCACGGGAGGCCTTCCCAGGGGCCCGCTCCTCCTCCCGCGGAAAATTTGAATTGGTAAACAAAGCCACGTGCTTTTTTGACAGCTACAAGCTTTTTGACAGACAACAACGCATCGCTAACCTCAGTGCTGCCATCTTGACGGGCCTAAACCTCAGTGCTGCCAACTTAACCTAACTAGCGCGAGGTTTGAATTGGTAAACAAACATACGTGCTTTTTTGACAACCACGTGCTTTTTGACAGACAACAACGCATCGCTAACCTCAGTGCCGCCATCTTAACTGGCCTAAACCTCAGTGCTGCCAACTTAACCTTACTAGCGCGAGATTTGAAGCAGTAAACAAGGCCACGTGCTTTTTTTTACAGCTGTCATCCGCCATCTTTAATTAACAGAGCACCGTGCTGCCTTCTTGCAGGCAATTTCGTCAGCTGTCATCCGCCATCTTTAATCCACAGAGCACCGTGCTGCCCTCTTTATGGCTACTACCTTACGCACGTAGTAGCGGGCAATTTGAAAAGTTCCGTTAGCTGTTATCCGCCATCTTTAATCAAGACAGTACCGTGCTGCGCTCTTTAGCTAGATACCTTTGAAATGTGGTGGCGGTAATTTGAAAAATTCAACATTGTCTTGTTTGAAAACAAATCCGCTTGCTTTTTTAACAGCTGTCATCCACCATCTTTAAACATGAGAGCACCGTGGTGCACTCGTTAGCTAGATACCTTGGAAATATGGTGGCGGATAACTTTTAAAAAAATTCTACAGCAGCCATCTCTCGATGCTAATTGCACAAGATGGTGGCTATAAATGACTCCTTAGGGCTGCTTACGCAATATGGCTGCTATACACAGGTTCTTATGAGACTCCCTTGGGATACTTGCGCAAGATGGTGGTTATACATGGCTCCGTATGAGACACCCTAGGGATGCTTGCTCAATATGGCGGCTGCTCTTATGAGATGGCTTAAGGGTCCTTGCACAAGATGGTTTGAGACTCCCTAAGGATGCTTGCGCAAGATGGCGGAAACAATATGGCGGCAATACACGACTCCTTATGAGACGCCTTAAGAGTGCTTGCGCAAGATGGCTGCTGCTCTTATGAAGAAAGCTAGCTTAGAGGCTAACGCGCCGTGCTACTTAGATTTATTAAATTTGGGGCTTAAATGCAAAATGTTAAATATCTTGAAAACGGTGCATCGTAGAGCAAAACGGACAACATTTTCCTCCCAATACCCACGCTCGCAGTATGAGGAACATGATAGCATAAGAAAATGATAGTCTAATGTTGAGATCAACGGTTCGGTTCCTACTTAGGCCCTTTGGCATTTGCTCTGTTTTGGCTTGTATTGAAGCAGGTCTTCATAACATGATCAGGTCTAGCTATGGTAGATAGTATAACATGCTATGTTGGTTCGATTCATTAAATTTGGGGCTTAAATGCAAAATGTTAAATATCTCGAAAACGGTGCATCCTAGAGCAAAACGGAGAAAAGTTTCTGCCCAGTACCCAGGTATTCAGTATAAGGAACATGATAGCATAAGAAAACAGTAGCCTAATGATGAGATCAACGGTTCGATTCCTACTTAGACCCTTTGGCATTGGCAGCTATCTAATTCTACAAGATGGCGGCTATACAAAGCTTCTTATGAGACACCTTAAGCGTGCTTGCACAAGATGGCTGGAGACGTCCTAGGGATGCTTACGCAAGATGGCAGACACAAAATGTTTGCTATACATAGCTCCTTATGAGACAGCCTAGAGGTGCTCGCACAAGATGGCGGCTACTCTTATGAAGAAAGCTAGCTTAGAAGCTACTGCGCAAGATGACGGCTGCTGTTATGCATGCGGTGGAGGGAAATTTGTGACAGCTCTCATCTTTAATCAACAGAGCATCGTGCCGCTATCTTTACAGCACTAAATCTCATACTTTAAAAATGTTGTGGTGGGTAATTAAAAACATTCTTTGTGCTTTTTTGGCAGCTAACAGCGGTCATCTTTAAACAATAGCCGTTATACATAAGCTGTTAAGGCCCCTACCTATGTCAAGGCATCGCTCTATCGAACAAGTTTAAAGCTGCATCGCGAAGGCAAGAGTGTGCAGCGATAACATCATTGTGCATATTTAGACTTGCGAAACATAACAGGACTAGAATCGATGTCGTTAACCTCAACATGTGATCAGAATATGGATTGACGTGTTCAGAACACTACATAAGTGATTAAAACTAGAATCGAACACTGTACTCGATAAAACATGCGTTTAGAACATGTTAGGGGATACCTTTTTTCTAAGAAGATGAGATTGAAACATAACAAGACTAGAATCGTTGCTGTTAAATTTAACATGTAATCAGAATGTTGTTTGATGTGTTCAGAGCAAAAGTACAACTTCAATGATTTGCCTAGTGTAAAATTCGAAAACCACACTATGTACATATTGCGTAGCTAACTCGCTCAGTAAACGATATTGCAAAAGTACAACTTCAATGATTTGCCTAGTGTAAAAATCTAAAAACACACTGTGTACATGTCGCGTAGCTAACTCGGTCAGTAAACGATATTGAAAAATTAGAACTTCAATGATTTGCCTAGTGTAAAAATCAAAACACACTGTGCACATACTGCGTAGCCAACTTGCTCGGTGAACGATATAGCAAAAGTACAACTTATGATATTCGTTTTGTGCGAAAATAAAAAGCTACAGAAAAAACTATACTGCGTAGCCAACTCGCTCGGTAAACGATAATCTGATTTAGTTACAATAGAAAAACATAGATTCAAACCTAGTTCTATTATCGCAAACACGGAGAGTAAAAATTAAAGAGAACGATTGGTGCTATAAGAAATACATTGGTTACATTTAAGTCCCTAGCAGTCGAAAAAGTTATCGCATAAACATGTAACATGAACTATCAGTCAATCTGTTGGCATGGGTTACAAGCATGTAGCTCATGCGGAACGATTCAATATGTGTTTAGAACATTGCTTTATGTGTTCAGAACACTAAATAAGTGGTCGAGACTAGAATAGAACACTGTACTCGATGTTGTTAACTTCAACATGTGATTAGAACATTGATTGATGTGTTCAGAACAAAAGGACTTTTGCTCCACCTCCTCTTCCTGACTGCGTCCTCCTCCTACTCCTCCTCCTCATCCTCCTAGGGCTAAAGGGCTAATGGGATAAAGGGCTGAAGGGCTAATGGGATAAGGGGCTAATGGGCTAAAGGGAAAAAGGACTCCTCCAATACTTTCCTACGCCCTCCTCCTTCCGGAAGGAGTTAGCTGGAGTAGATACATTTTAACGCCCTCCTCGATCGCTATCAGCAAGAACGCTTCTACTGTGTTAAGTGTAGAAAATTAATCTTTATTGGTAAATGGTTTTATATTCAGAACAAGGAATGGTACCTAGGGGGCACGTCTTATGAGAATTACCTTATAAAATCCCCGACGTGCGATGAGTTGCGTTTTTCGAACATAAATCAGTATCTGCTTGATTGTTTTAAGTGTTTGGAACACTGAACTTTTCAAGAAGGCAGCAGTGAGGTTAGCGATGTTCTGTTGTTGGATTTTCAATTTTGCGCTACGACATGCATAAGGTGGCAGCCTTGAGGTTTACCGCCGTAAAGATTGCAACCGTGAGGTTAGCGATGCTCTATTGTCCTTCAAATTGAGGTTAGGGTCCGTCAAGAAGACAGCTGTCATAAAAGCACGTACCTTTGTTTACCAACAAGAGCACGTGGTCGTGACGTCACGGTTAAGCGATATGCTACGTCAGCATGCGAAGTTCAATGTCTACACCTACGTAGTTAACACACTGCTATGTTCACAAGGTTTTTTTACACATAACTATTCTTCATGCTTTAAGTTCGTGCGCATAGGTTATGTTAAGACAGCAGCAGATACAAGCGATGGTCAAACGCTCTAGCAGAAGATGCATGCATCATTGATAGGTGATGTGTACATGCTTTTAAACCTTGCTATTTTACCGCTGCCATGTTCACAAGATTTTTAAACATCGCTATTCTTACTGCTGCTGTGTTTACAAGATTTTTAAACATAACTATTCCTTGTGCTTTAAGTTCGTGCACATAGGCTATGCTAAGATAGCAGCACAAACACATGCGAACGTTGTACACTCTAGCGGGAGAAGTTTAGTACAATCGTTGATGCATGCATCATTGATAGGTGATGGCGTACACGCTTTTAAACTTTGCTATTCCTACTGCTGCTCTGTTTACGAGATTTTTTAACATAGCTATTCTTTGTGCTTTAAGTTCGCTTACATACAGGGGTGGTCAAAATAATAGAGCCACCTGGCAAAGGTTTGGAATAAAGTGCAAATTTATTATTAGACATGTTTGCACTATGATGGAAACAAAATTTTACGTTGTACAGGAATCATTACAACAGAGTCACATTGTACCACAGTCAGTTTTATAGATAACACAACTCAAACTGATCAATAATATTCAAAAGAATACCAGACCACAGGGTCAGGAGTACATGAGTACTTCTTGGGGTAACCTTTATTTTTGAGGATTGCGCTGCACCTCTTACCCATAGAGTCGACTAAACATCTGCATTCGTCGCTGCTGATCGCATACCAGGCTCTCTGGATTTCTTCCCAAAGGTTATCTAAATATGTAGCTTTTGAGCGGTCAATTCTCATGTCTACCATCTCCCATATGTTTTCAATGGGTGATGAGTCAGAGGATTGAGGTGGCCACTCTAATACTTCTTGAAAATAATCTTGAAAAAACTGCCTTATGATCCTTGCAGTATGCTTTGGATCGTTATCGTGGCATTTCCTCTTCAGCATAATGCAGCATCACATTTGTATATTTCTGCGTTCATTATGCCGTTGATGCCGTACCATGAAAAACATCCCCATACCGTATTTCACAGTTTTTAAAGTGTACTTGGTATTAAATTCCTGGTTTGGTGGGCGGCGCACATAGACTTTTCCGTCTAAGCCAAACCTATTATACTTGGATTCATCGGACCAAAGGATGTTCTTCCACCAAATATTAGGTTTTTGTTCATTTTTCCGGGCGAAGGCCAACCGTTTCCGAACATTAGCTTTTGAAACATGTGGCTTTTGTCTCGCAATGCGGATCTCAGTCGTCTTTGAATCGTTGAGGTTGATGGTTGAACACCATTTTTGTCGCTAAACAAAGTGGCTTTCAGCCGTGATGTTGAGAAAAATGGGTCTTCCTTTACCTCCCTAGTGGTAAGTCTGTCTACGCGAGGAGTAGTTACACGAGGTCGCCCCCTGTTCTCCACCTGCGACTTTTCTTGTTTTGCCAGTCTAATGGCGTTCTGGATGACAAAAGATTGACGAATTTAGAAAATAAGAAATAAAATTCCACCGACGGAGAAAATTGTTAGAGTTCAAAACAAAGTAATGTTTTGCCGTCAAAAGGGGCTAAATTGAGACCCATTCAACCACGCTCTGCTACCACTTGTTCCGAGGGTTTGGTGGATCAGCGGAGGTGAAAGAAGGTGCGGACTGGAATGGGTTTAATTACAAAGCCGAAAGATGCATTAAAATTTCAGTAAAGGTTATATTTTCACAATATACCAAAACTTAACAAGATTTAACAAGGAGTTTTAGACTTCAACCAATAACCAACAATAAGGTCTAAGACCAGGAATGTCAGGATTTAGAAGCAATTTAACATATTTTCACTAGGTAATAAAACAAAAATCAGGTACAAGTATGATTTTCCAAACTCAAACACAAGTTCAGGGATCTTTACACGTACTGGGCTTCAAGCCCCAGTTTTACATTCCTTGAGCTATTAGCTTCACTTTACCACGGTACACACTTGATCAAAAGGGCAGAAAACCCTTTCACACAAGGAGCACTTGCTCCCACCTAACACAATCAGGCCTTCTAGAGGCACTTATCAAAATACAAGAAGGAGCCGGACCGCTCTCGATTTTTCAAGCGTATCAAAAGGCCATACACGGACTTTACTACAAACTGCCCTCAAGGCACACTTACAAAGAAACAGGGGTATCTTGTACCCATTTACCAGGCCTTAGTGGACAAATACTAGGTTAATTTAAAGGGCCCAAAACGCAAAAGAAATGGAGGCGTGAATTAGCACTCCTAAATACACATTTTAAAACCTAAGAGGCACTAGGCCTATTGCATAGGGGCTAATCCCAATCTATGGAGGTGACTTGTATACAAAATAAATTTAACACATTAAGAAGGAAGAGAAAAACGGTTACGAAAACGTAGTCACCTCAAATTCAAAATGAAGGGTAGCTCGAGAGGGTAAAGCACTCTCTATCCCCGAATTACAGTTGAAGATAAATGAAGTTTTACAAGATAGGAAAAGATTTACATGTTTTATGTTATGGGTTACATATTAAAGGTTCGAACCTGCCCCGCGGGTTAAACTGCTGAGCTAGCAAGGAAAAAAGAAAGATGTTAAACGGCCATTACCTTGTTCAAGAGAAGCTGCCTGAAGGAAGAGGCGCTTCCCGCCCCCTGCTATACTTCCATACACTAAGCTAGATGTTGTTGAAGTGGCGAAGAGCCGAGAAAATCAGCAGTTTTTAAACCCTCGTGGAAGATTTGAGACCTTTCATGAATAATAAAGACACACCAACTCAACTTTATTGGGTAGCTAAGAGTTACAAATGGAAATTCGAAGATGAAACCTCTGATAGGTGGAAAATTAATTACAGAAATCACTGATTGGCCGAGTTCAATACAGGCGGAAAGAAAGCTTAATATTGCCTACCCACAAATTAAAGAACAAAATTTAGTAAGGACCAAAACTTATAAATACAAAATTCTTCAACAAAAGTTCCTTCACTTCGCACCAGTGTGCACGATCATTGTTTTTTGAGTAGAGACATCTGTTAGCGAATATCCACACTTCTTGATCCATAGAAAACAAAACACGTTTAAATCCACACAGTATAGACAACTTTGTAATCCCAAAATTTATAGTAGAGACTTCTTCTAAGAAAACTCATGTGTTAATACAGTTCTAAAAGTTCACAGTTTCTCCGGTAGAGGAAGATTTATTGGCGGAATATTTAAATTTGCGGCGTAGAGGTGTACCGCCCGGTACAGATACCTTCCAGTGTCTCCAGGTATCGTCCACGTATACAGCCGTCGTTTGTGGTGTTTGAACCAAGTATTGGCAAGGACTAAATTATGATCAGTGCAGAATTCAACCAGCCGACTTCCTCTTTCGTTCCTTTGTCCCAATCCGAATTCTCCCACTGTATTACCTTCTCTTCCTTGGCCTACCACTGCATTCCAGTCTCCCATCACAATTAGATTCTCAACACCTTTTGCATATTGTATTAAATCTTCTAACTCTTCATATATCCTTTCGACTTCCTCATCATCAGCTGAGCTAGTAGGCATACAGACCTGCACTATTGTGGTGGGCATTTGTTTGGTGTCTATCTTGACGACAATAGTTCTTTCACTATGCTGGTCATAGTAGCTTACCCGCTACACAATTTTCTTATTCATTATTAAACTAACTCCTGCATTTCCCGTTTGTTTTTGTGTTGATAATTCGGTAGTCGCCTGACGAAAAATCCTGTTCTTCTTGCCAACGTATTTCACTTATACCAACTACATCCAACTTTAGTCTATCCTTCTCCCTTTTCAGATTCTCTAATCTACCACAACGATTCAAACTTCTAACATTCCACACTCCTACTCGCAGAATGTCAGTATCCATCAGCCTGATGATCGACCCCTCTGGTGTAGTCCCCACCCGGAGATCCGAATGGGGGACTAGTTTACCTCCGGAATATTTTACCCGGGAGGAAGCCATCATCAGTATAACATTCATACAGAGAGAGCTGCATGTTCTCGGGAGTTAGTTACGGCTGTAGTTTCCCGTTGCTTTTAGCCGTGTAGCAGTATCAACACAGCTAAACCATGTTGAGTATTATTACAAGGCCGTATCAGTCAATCATCTAGACTGCCGCCCTTGCAACTTCCGAAAGGCTGCTACCCCCTTTCGATGAACCATTCGTTAGTCTGGTCTCTCAACAGATACCCATCCGATATGGTTGCACCTGCGGGTCGGCTACCTGCATCATTGGGACACGCAAGCCTCCCCACCGCGGCAAGGTCACATGGTTCGCAGGTGAAGAGTAGTAGCATAGTCCTAAGTAATTCCGGAGTTCATATACATCTCTTTGGACAGGCCATTCTTTTCCTGCACGTATCTTTTCTGGATCTACGGCTACTCCGTCTTTGGAAACGACATCCCCCAAATAAGTGCCCTTTCTCCGGAAGGGCTGGCATTTATTTGGATTCACCTTGAGCATGGCTCGCTGCAGACGCTTAAAAACTTCCTCCAGGTTCGATAGGTGTTCATCGAAATTCTTACCTTTTGCTATCACGTCTTACAAGTAAAGAAGTTTCCCATGCCAGACTTCAGAGTACTGTTTCCATCAGTCTTTGAAACGTAGCTGATGCATTGCACAGTCCAAGAGGCATGGCCGTGATGAACATTCTGGGTTTCCTTTGTGTTCTCTACACGAACAGTGGATTATAACGGATTACAGCAGGCCACCTGAATGCCTCTCTTCAGTGATACTGGGAAAACATTTAGGTCCACCTTTGTGATTATGGTAGACTCCCTAGCATTTACAGCACCTTTTCCCACTAATAATCCTGGGCAGACTTCCTCCTCGGCAACGGTCTCGACAATTCCCCTCTCTTCTCGGTCTGTATTAACCATTTTACCCACGATCCCATTATCGCTTCTGTGATGAAGTAACTCGTCTGCTTCAGCTGCGATAAATGACTTCTTCGTTTACGAATTTCAAGCATCCTCATTTCAGATCCAATGTGAGCCCAAATTTAGTCATTACAACCCTCGCAAAGTAACATCTGTGACATCAGCCACTATTACTCGATGTTCTGTCAACTTGCTCCTCAGTACGATGTTGAATTATTTCTCGCCGGACGTGTTCATTGGGTCTTCTGTTGCGGTTTTCAATAAATCTATTGTAGGTTTCAGATCTCGTTTTACAGTGTCCTTCGCGACAACGTTGGTTTGGCCCCGGTGTCCAGAAGCAAATTACGAGCCAAACCATTCTGTTATCCTTCGACAATGATACTGTCTAAGTGAAGCACAAGTGTAATGACATGTACCACTTTTCTCGGGGCAGCAGGGTTGACAAGTGGTGATCGCCCCTTAGCACCGGCCCTTTATTATTTTTCCTGAAACTTTAAATCTTTATGGCAGTGACTACTGACATGTCTAAGCTCACCAAAACTCCAATTGCGAATCTTCCGCCTTCGATATTCTCCATATTCATTGGACTATTTTTTCAAAGCAATCCTCTCTACTTTTCCGTCCAGAGACTCCTCTTCGGCGAGCCGTCGAAGCCGTGCCTGTATATTTTAGGTCTGTGTAGCAGATTTAAATTAAAATGCACGAACTCACGCATCATCTATCGTGTTTGTGTGCGCCAGAGGAAGGGCTCTTTGCAATCCTGGGTCGTATGTTCCCATCACAAGTGACTCAACATTGTTTGGAGCTTAAGAATATGGAGAATATTGTGGAGTTTTATCTCCCGAATGCAGTTATCAGACTGTGCCTCTTAAACAGGCTTCTGATGAGAACACCCGCATACACCCCACCGTCAGTGGGTAGGGTCTGACACATCCCACTCTGATGAGTCTAGTGTCAGACCAAAGACGAAACGCTGCTTAATAGAGCAAACGCGTGAAAAGCCATACATCTAATTTTTGATCAGGCTTAGGATTATGCCATACAAGCAAGATGCGCGAAGTCTGCCTCAAATTCTTGCAGTGTCTCTTCATGTTTTTGGTGTCTGCTGTGAAGTTGACTATTGTAAATTTGTTGAAAGTCTTTATCATCGTACCTCATCTCTAATCGGGCCTCCAGAGCATAGAAATTAGTTTTCTGACTGTCTGGAATCGTTAGGAGTATGTCTAACGCATTACCTTGCTGAAGAATAACCAAGGCAGTGGTTTTTACTTCTCTAGTCAACACATTGGTCGCGGCTGCCTTCTATACGTAGACCGCGGAGTTTTGCAAATATCACGTGGTGGATTCACACGCATCGTCCATGCAACATTCTCTCATTTTAGTCTCAATTCAGCAGTAGCCCTGTTCTTTCGTATGGACTTCTTTTTTGGTGCGGTTAAGGGTAGGCAGTTGTGAGCTTGCTGTCCGGAGTTATGGGGTTCGACCCCCCTGTCGGCAGCCATGAGAAGAGTTTTCCGTTATTTCGCATTTTCTTACCAGGCTAATGCTTGAACTCTGCATTTTTATGCCTACGTCCGATTCCTTCTCACTGCCAGACATTTCCTATTGAATCGTCGCCATAAAACCTGTCTGTGTCGGAGCGACATTGAGAAAACTGTACTCAAACACGTTCACAGTAATACTGATAATTTTAATCAAAGTAACATTCAGAAATTCCCGAATCCTTATTCATTCACAAGTACATAATTTTTCTTGCCCGGGCATACAGGATGTCATTCAGAACAAACGACAAAAGATTATTGTTCTTTCCGCCGCATATTCTGTCTGTTCGTACTTTTTTGCGTTGTGATATTGAACTGGTCTCCCGGTCCAGCTGAGAGTGTTATACTATGTTCGCGTCACAGTAAATACTATTTTGTCGTCGCTATAAGACCTACCTGTGTCGGTGCGACGTAAAGAAAATAGCAAAAAAACAAGACGTAAAGCAAGTAGCAAAAAAACTTTTTAGCTAGTTGCTTTACGTCGCACCGACACAGGTAGGTCTTATGGGGACGATGGGACAGGGAAGCGCCAGGAGCGGGAAGGAAGCGGCCGTAGTCTTGATTAAGGTACAGCCCCAACATTTGCCTGGTGTGAAAGAGGGATACCACGTAGAACCATCTTTAGGGCTGCCGACAGTTGGGTTCGAACCCACTATCTCCCGCACTGGCCGCACTTAAGCGACTGCAGCTATCGAGCGCGGTATATAAACTATTTGCCACGATTGAGCGGATTTTACTGACTGTCGGCAAAGAATGTCCTGAACACTGGGATTCTTTCAAACGACAAGGGCTTTTACAAGATCTAATTACACTCCTGACACAAACCACAATGTGGTTCAATAAGATCTGAACTCCAAAGCATATGCCGCCCGTTTTGGCTTGACCACTTCTCCTCGTTCATTCCTTAATTGAGGTAGTCCGTGAGCTCGTACATTACTAAATACTCAGAAGATTATTGCGTTCTATATTGTGATGTTAGGCATTCGAGAGGAAAGACGCAACATCTCCTCGTAACAAACATGTGCTTTTGATATTCACTATTACACTCTAAATTTGACTTGAGATGTCTTTCATCCTCAGATATGTGATGGTTATTAGGAACGAGCTCTCTGCAGGGGATATCAGTGAGTGAGAATTGTAGTGGGATTGAATGTTGAACTATGGGTCACATGGTTTAAATTTGTCACTGTAGATCGAGCCCAGAACTGAGCAACGCAAATCATCCACCTCCGGAAAGCGGACGTCATCTCAAGAGAATCAAAGGGGATATTCCGATCACTTGCAATCACTGTGGAAAGCTGTTCAGGAACCGAAGAGGTGAGAAACTAAACTCTTGCAATATCTGTAGAAAGGCATTTAGGGAGAAAGGCGTTCAGACGAAACAAATTGGAACGCACACAGGTATTCAGCTATACACCTGTAATGTGTGTGGCAAAGTCTTTAGCCGTGACGCCGATCATGTCAATCACCTGCTGTCTCATACAGGCATGAAGTCTTACACCTGCAATACGTGTGGTAAGCCCTTTAGACGTAAAGACAGTCTCACCCAACATCTGCATACGCATACAGGCGTTAGGCCATACTTATGCACCGTGTGTGCCAAGTTATTTAGTTATAAAGCGGATTTGACGAAACACCTGCGGACACATACAGGAACAATGCCATATTCCTGCAATACATGTGGGATGGGGTTTTACAGAAAAACTAATGTTATGAATCACTTGAGTACACATACAGGTGTGAGGCCACACTGTTGTAATTTGTGTGGAATGGCCTTCAGCGTTAAAACAGCCCTAGCCAAACATCTGCGCACGCATACAAGAGACGAGTACTGTTATTGCAATACGTGTGGCAGGGCCTTCAGCCGTAAAGAGTGTCTGGCCGTACACTTGAAGGCACATGCAGGAGAAAGGCCGTACATATGTGATATATGTGGCAAGGCGTATAGCCATAAACACAGTCTAATCGACCATTTTAAAACTCATTCAGGCGAGAAGTCCTATACCTGCAATACGTGTGGTAAGCTCTATAGTCGTAAGGACAGTCTCACCCATCATCTGCGGACGCATACAAGTGAGAGGCCATATTCCTGCAATACGTGTGGCAAGGCTATTAACCGCAAAGGTGATCTAATCAAACATTTGTGGACACATACAGGGGAGAAGCCTTACACCTGTAATACGTGTGGTAGGGCATTTAGCCGTACCTATAATCTTAGCAGTCACCTCCGAACGCACACACGAAAGAGGCCAAACTCATGCAATATATGTGGCAAGGTCTTTAATCGTACGAACAATCTTACCCGTCACCTTCGAACGCATTCAGGAGATAGGCCGTAATTTTGCAATGTATGTGAAATATAGTCTTAAAGCCGATCTAACCATATATTTGTGGACGCATACAGAAGATAAGCCCTGCTCCTACAATACGTGTGGCAAGGTCTTTAGGTGGATATACAATCTACCTAAAGACGGCTGCATACAGGATAGAAGCCATGCTGGTGAGAAATACATTCACCCGGAGGCCAACGCTATTGTAGCAAACTTGTACGGATACGTGCTACAGGGCAAACGTACGCTGACTAATGCTATCAGATATCCACTCGTGGAACTTAAAAGTGCCATCTGGACTCACACTGGCGACAAGCCTCAATGCGGTATGTTTCTTGGCATACCGATTGCAGCGCCATACTGTCCATAATAATCATGTTACTGATTAAATAATAATGATCTAGCCAAACCTCTGCAGCGGAATTGATTAAATAAAACTGGGATAGTCTGTAACATTCAAACATTTGAAAAACGCGCAAATAATAATAGCTTTAAATATCAACCTACCTTTATTATGAATACTTTAATCACATACACGGTAAGATAGAAAATAAGTTACATAAAAATAGTCATCATTTCAGTCAAGAATCAAGGACTTAGCCAAATGTTTCGCTTGGAGAATGCTCCATGTATACGAGCGATTGTGACGCATTTTATGAGCTTAGAATGGATTGGATCAAAATTGGACCGAACCACAAAATCTATTGGATTTAAAAAATGTTTGTATTTATCATTTAAAGTTGTTCTAGGTGAATATAACGTGCATTCCATTCCGTTTCATGTAACAGCAGTAACATTCATGTAGTACCGAATATAATTCTTCGCATGAGATATTTATGACGCCACATTATGGACATCGGAGGATCAACTTTTTGAGAGGTAGAAATTATGCCTTCGACGCCCATTTAACCCTGCTGGAGTCCTTCTCATTTTTATGTTAAAAGGGTTACATATATATCATACATGCATTTATTAGGAATAAGGAGAATTTATGTATTTATTTTGCGTTCTAAGACTTATTAATATATTACAACAAATGCACGATGAGAACCTTGTCCTTATGTCTTGCAGTGCACTACAACTGCATTTTCCATGTTTCGGTTTTGATTCTGTGGTGTTTGTCCGTTAAAACTAGCTTCAGTGCTCTCTACATCTACGGATGTGACCGGACAGTACTTGAATTCGGGAGTGAGTGTAGGTGTTAAACATTCCTTTGGATCCTCCTTATCCGAGGTTTCCTGGGAAACCTTTCAGATCACACTTCACGTCCTCCAAGACACAATCAACGTATTTGCAGCTTCTTAGCTGATCCCAGTATGAATTCGAAGTATGTCTTAATAGATGCCTGCGCCCTTTCAACTGGTTCATTGCCGAAAGGGTTCAGGCAGGAATTACATAACTTTTATGAATATTTCGTTTAGAATAGGTTCAAATATGTAATATAAATGTCGAAAACATGCACAATAAACACGACATTTGAAATGAACGCACTTATCTCAAATATATTAAAATATATCTATGCATGCGTTATTAAACACAATAGTTGGTCGAATATTGCATTCAAGCGCACTTCCTTTTCGGTTTTGTAGCTCCACATGTCAGCATTTTTATACAAATCCGATGTCTGCTAATCGTAAACTGTAACTGTGTAAAATAATGATATTAATGAGTCCTTGATGTGAGGCTAGTAATATGAATCTGCGGCTATATTAATGAGTCCTTGGTGTGAGATTAGTTATATGAATATGCAGTGATATTAGTGAGTCTTTGATGTGAGGCTGGTAATGTGAATCTGTATTGATGTTAGTCCTTGATTGATGTTATTCCTTGATATGAGGCTAATAGTACGAATCTGCGATGGTGTTAGTGAGTCCTTGATGTTAGGCTAGTAATGTGAATCTGCACTGACGGTAGTTAGTCCTTGATGTGAGACTAATAACACGAATCTGCGATGATGTTAGTGAGTCATTGGTGTTAGGCCAGTAATAGAAATCTGCGATGATATTAGTTAGCCCTTGATGTATTGCTAGTAATGTGAATCTGCATTGATGTTATTCCTTGATAGATGTTATTCCTTAATATGAGGCTAATAGTACGAATCTGCGATTATGTTAGTGAGTCCTTGATGTGAGGCTAGTAATATGAATCTGCGGTGATATAAGTGAGTTCTTTGTTTGAGGCTAGTAATGTGAATCTGCGATGATGTTAGTGAGTCCTTGATGTGAGGCTAGTAATATGAATCTGCGGTGATGTTAGTGAGTCCATGATGTGAGGCTAGTAATATGAAACTGCGGTGATATAAGTGAGTTCTTTGTTTGAGGCTAGTAATGTGAATCTGCGATGATGTTAGTGAGTCCATGATGTGAGGCTAGTAATATGAAACTGCGGTGATATAAGTGAGTTCTTTGTTTGAGGCTAGTAATGTGAATCTGCGATGATGTTAGTGTCCTTGATGTGAGGCTAGTAATATGAAACTGCGGTGATATAAGTGAGTTCTTTGTTTGAGGCTAGTAACATGAATCTGCGATTATGTTAGTGAATCCTTGATGTGAGGCTAGTAATATGAATCTGCGGTGATATAAGTGAGTTCTTTGTTTGAGGCTAGTAATGTGAATCTGCGATGATGTTAGTGAGTTCTTGATGTGAGGCTAGTAATACGAAACTGCGGTGATGTTAGTGAGTCCTTGATGTGAGGCTAGTAATACGAAACTGCGATGATGGTAGTGAGTCCTTGATGTGAGGCTAGTAATACGAAACTGCGATGATGTTAGTGAGTCCATGATGTGAGGCTAGTAATACGAAACTGCGATGATGGTAGTGAGTCCTTGATGTGAGGCTAGTAATACGAAACTGCGATGATGGTAGTGAGTCCTTGATGTGAGGCTAGTAATACGAAACTGCGGTGATGTTAGTGAGTACATGATGTGAGGCTAGTAATACGAAACTGCGGTGATGTTAGTGAGTACATGATCTGAGGCTAGTAATACGAAACTGCGGTGATGTTAGTGAGTCCTTGATGTGAGGCTAGTAATACGAAACTGCGATGATGGTAGTGAGTCCATGATGTGAGGCTAGTAATACGAAATTGCGATGATGTTAGTGAGTCCTTGATGTGAGGCTAGTAATACGAAACTGCGGTAATGTTAGTGAGTCCTTGATGTGAGGCTAGTAATACGAAACTGCGGTGATGTTAGTGAGTCCTTGATGTGAGGCTAGTAATACGAAACTGCGATGATGGTAGTGAGTCCTTGATGTGAGGCTAGTAACACGAAACTGCGATGATGTTAGTGAGTCCATGATGTGAGGCTAGTAATACGAAACTGCGATGATGGTAGTGAGTCCTTGATGTGAGGCTAGTAATGCGAAACTGCGATGATGGTAGTGAGTCCTTGATGTGAGGCTAGTAATACGAAACTGCGGTGATGTTAGTGAGTACATGATGTGAGGCTAGTAATACGAAACTGCGATGATGTTAGTGAGTACATGATGTGAGGCTAGTAATACGAAACTGCGGTAATGTTAGTGAGTCCTTGATGTGAAGCTAGTAATACGAAACTGCGATGATGGGAGTGAGTCCATGATGTGAGGCTAGTAATACGAAATTGCGATGATGTTAGTGAGTGCTTGATGTGAGGCTAGTAATACGAAACTGCGATGATGTTAGTGAGTCCATGATGTGAGGCTAGTAATGCGAAACTGCGATGATGGTAGTGAGTCCTTGATGTGAGGCTAGTAATGCGAAACTGCGGTGATGATAGTGACTACATGATGTGAGGCTAGTAATGCGAAACTGCGGTGATGTTAGTGAGTCCTTGATGTGAGGCTAGTAATACGAAACTGCGATGATGGTAGTGAGTCCTTGATGTGAGGCTAGTAATGCGAAACTGCGATGATGGTAGTGAGTCCTTGATGTGAGGCTAGTAATACGAAACTGCGGTGATGTTAGTGAGTACATGATGTGAGGCTAGTAATACGAAACTGCGATGATGTTAGTGAGTACATGATGTGAGGCTAGTAATACGAAACTGCGGTAATGTTAGTGAGTCCTTGATGTGAGGCTAGTAATACGAAACTGCGATGATGGGAGTGAGTCCATGATGTGAGGCTAGTAATACGAAATTGCGATGATGTTAGTGAGTCCTTGATGTGAGGCTAGTAATACGAAACTGCGATGATGTTAGTGAGTCCATGATGTGAGGCTAGTAATACGAAACTGCGGTAATGTTAGTGAGTCCTTGATGTGAGGCTAGTAATACGAAACTGCGATGATGGGAGTGAGTCCATGATGTGAGGCTAGTAATACGAAATTGCGATGATGTTGGTGAGTCCAAGATGTGAGGCTAGTAATGCGAAACTGCGATGATGTTAGTGAGTACATGATGTGAGGCTAGTAATACGAAACTGCGATGATGTTAGTGAGTCCTTGATGTGAGGTTAGTAATGAGGTTTATAATTTGCTTTACGTCGCACCCACACAGAGCTGTTTTATGGCAGCGATGTGATAGGAAAGGCCTAAGAGTGGTAAGGAAGCGGCCGGGGCCTTTATTAGGGTACATTTGCATTTGCGTGGTGTGAAAATGGGAAAACTCGGAAAAGAGCATCGTCAGGGCCCCCGACAGTGCGGCTCGAACCCACTGTTTCCGGGTGCAAGCTCACAGCTGCGTGCCCCTAACTGCATGGCAACTCTCCCGGTAGTAATGATGTTAGCACTGGATGTGATGCTAGTAATACGAATCTGCGACGATTTTAGTGAGTCCTTGATGTGAGGATAGTAATATGAATATGCGATTATGTTAGTGGATCCTGGATGTGAGGCTTGTAGTACGAATCTGGGATGATGTTAGTGAGTCTTTGCTGTGAGGGTACTAATATGAATGTGCGATGTTGTTTTTGTCCTAGATGTGAGGCTTGTAGTACGAATCTGCGACGATTTTAGTGAGTTCTTGATGTGAGCATAGTAATATGAATATGCGATATTGTTAATGAGCCCTTGATGTGAGGATAGTAATACGAATCTGCGATATTGTTAATGAGCCCTTGATGTGGCGATAGTAATATGAATCTGCGATGTTCTTGGTGAGTCCTTGATGTGAGCCTGGTAATATGTAATTTTTCTCTGGAAATATTGTTTTTGTGTGGTTGGAGCTCTTAGATTAGCTTATACCTGTTCAGTAAGATGCACAGTTCTCAAACCGTCTTGCTGTTGAATGTTTTGTGAAAGTTACGCGAGACCACTCACCATGCTAGGGTATTGTAATTTATTTCCATGTAAATAGTAGTGTTAGTGATGTTGTTGGTAGTGTTCTCTGTAGTCTGTGGAGTGTCGGTTCAGACCTCCACAATTCTCTAGTTTAGTTATGCTAAGGTTCCATGTTAAAAGTAGCTCAGATGATCGCAGGATGGTGACTAACCATCGCTAATAATATGTCATAATTATTCTGATTTCTCACCCTCATGCTAATAATAATAGTAAATTATTACGTCTAAATTTAATAAATAATCATTATAATTAGCCACAAGCAACTTATGATGATAACCTTTCTGCCTTGTTTCATCTGTAATTAAATGCAATATGATAAAAAATGCTACCATTGTGTGATGATATTTTATGCTGTCCATTAGGCTATCAGCGTCTGTTTAAATAAGTTTTAATTCTTCTTAATGGAATAAACTGATTGATTATAAATAATTTTTTATTTATTTCCAGTTGGGCTGGACAAACCAATCAGAGCATTGAGATGTGTTCAGTGATTTAAATGATTGTAAGCTAATATTAGATGATCAGATCAGCGATAACAATAACAATATTTTACTATGATTAACTTTGTGCCATTAAACTAATTTTAGATGATATTCTGTTTTATTTCTAAATTTGAATTATTTGTTACCCATTCCTTCACCTTTATTAAACTTTACCACTTCGACATGGAAGTTTGCCATGCTACCCGGTATGTATAGTCACGAAAGTGCAATATATTTTTGAATTAGAGTACTCGGCAATGCCCAAGCATCATATTTTCTATGCCATACGGCAATGTTTTACATTGAAAGATTGTATATTACTTTAAGGTATCCTGGTTTTCAGCAGTACACTCCTAGAAAAGCCAAGTGTGAATGCAAAAATGTACAGATGCGCTACTGCTATAAATGCACTTGCGTTCAAACTGCCGAGTCTAAACCTTGATATGGTGCTCCTTATTTCAGTGAGAACCTTCATCACAGATTTTTAAGAATATATACTGAACCCATGAGCTTTGTGTCCCAAGAAATTTGTGTCGTAAAGTTACAACATGAGGCCCCATATTAATCGTATTTTAGAATCTAGAATATGTATTTATATCACAGAGGCGACACGAGGCAGGAAGGTGGCTACTTTCTTTCCCACGCTATGAGATGTGACGTCGTCCGCACGTGTCGAGGGTGGATGGATACAGAGGGAGGTGTAAGTATGTCTAATAAAATGAATTAGCAGTGAACGTAGTACAATGAGTCTCCTGTAATAATCTGTAAGACAATCGGTCCTTAGTAATACAGATTTGAGATTGCTAAGCCGTTTCCGTGAATATTTCATGAAAAACGCGCGTGTCTATTCAACCCACGCCAAGTCGTCAGAGTATAGTGCCTATCAAATGAGGTCAATTAACCAGTTAATTTGATACGAAAAGCAATTTAGCAAGTACTTGGTTACAGGAAAAAATGCTTCAAATACATTTCCACAAAGTCGCAAAAAGTACGCAAATTTTCTCGGCGGCAACACATATGCGTAAGAGAGGGGACGTAAAACTATAAATAGAGGGAGGCGCAATCTTGAAATCACCCAACATTGTGTAATTGAAGCTCGCGAGGGAAGGTTATACTGCTGAGTCAATTGTTCGGCGAGAAATAGACTACGTCCAGCGAAACTTAGATTTTGGCCGATGTGGCTGGGGTTGCTTCCAAGTGGAGATAGTATTCAATCTGATGTAAAGACGATTGTCAAGATACCGAAGTAGTAGTAGTAGTGAAATTCTAATAATATTGTGTCGTAAAAGAAAGTATTTCGTGTGCGGACGACAGTCCAATCATTCGAGCTTGGTCCGCGAAAACATCGATTGAAGGGCATTTCTTTTTTCTGTGCTCTATTTTTCAGGAAAGAAACATGAATAAAACCAAACGTGAAGCCAGAAGTATTAAAGTGGCAAAATAAATGTAGGAGGGTTACTGGTGAGCTAGTATGGAAGCTCTCGTGCAGGTAAGGTAGGTGGAATGCCAAAATTACCGCCTTTGTGCCTGTTTTACGATGTCACAATTATATGTATTTGTAATGGGCATTTATGACGCAGTTTGGTCACCCACTTGTTTCGTGATTTTCAGAAATATGATGAAAGGTCATTTGTTTTCATTTTATAAATGATTGCGAGTGCCGTGTAATGTGTTATAAATAGACAATAATGAGGGTCACGTCCAAAGTAGATCATTTCCGTGAAATTATTTTGTGGTGTCAAGTTATTATTTGTTTAATCTGACGTAAAATATTTCTTTGGGAATTTTGACCTAGGTGGTGCGAGATATCCGTGGTTACCCAGTTTCAATCGGGTGTAAGCTCGCTGTCGAGTTGAATAATGCAGATCGGCGAATATCTTCCACGAAGGGTAATGCTATTCTATGTCCATTTAAACTGTGTCTAATTGGCAATAAATGACAGTAAAGCTTGTCAGTAATTTTTGGGAAAATCTATTTTTAAAGAAAATACGAGGTCACGTTATGGAAGATGCGTTGTGGATTCTAAAGATTATTATTCCATTCTTTTGTCATTGAGATTTGTCAAGTTTGAGGCAAGAGGTTGGATTTGTCGTATAAGTTGAGGTAGGATTTGTGAACAGGTGATTGGAACCCTGTAATGATGCTGGGAGATTCTGCGTGAACCAGAGGAAGACATTTCTATAATGTTTGAGACGAAATCGTGAGAGAATCTACGGAAGTGTTAATTTGTGATGTGTATAATTATTGAATGACATCTTAAGGAAATCTCTGTACATGTCTGTTTGGGCAATGAATGTCGTATTTGTAATTTTATTTGCGAAGTCGAAGATTTCATTCTCTCAAAACCTGTTAAGCATGAACGTATAGGACAGGTGTTTTCATTCAAAGCTATGACAGCGAAGGGTACCTTCTTCCCGCTAGCCAGCTGAGCGAGGGTTCGCTGCTCGGAGATAACGGTATTTGTCCTGCCTGTTAAGTGTTTAAAATGAGATTGTATTCTTTAGAATAAAGTTCGTAACTTTGCAAGAACTAGTAGAAATTTTCATTCATGAGTAACGTGTGTGTTAATAGATAGCATTCGATAATATAAACTTGCTTAACCGAGAACAGAATGTGTATTTGAAGCCACGAAGTTAGACTATAATGAGCGAAGTCAGCCAATTTCAGGGTGTCCAAAATTAGAATGTTGGTAGTAGTTATTGATTTATTTTTGAGGGGCGCACAAAGCATTATTTAAATGTCATGATGGGATATGACAGTATTTGGCTTACATTTTACGGCGACTTACTTATGCAGATTTTTTGTTCTTAATAACTAGGGTTATCCAAGTGTTAATAATTGCTAGTGTTAGATTAAACTTATAGTGTCATGTCATGAAACAAGATATAATACTCGAAATAAATTATGTAAATTTTCTTCCCGCAGCGCAATACCAAACGACGATAAATATTATAAAAGAGTTATACAATATAATCACGTCATAATTTGAGTAGGTACTAGTTAAAGAAACCATTCGTCCGCGGACATAGAATTATTTGTTATTTAGGATTTAAAAAAATCATTTCAATTTATTACATTATTAAAATTAGTGAAGACCGTATTTGTGAAATAACTTAAAGCCAAGTGAATAAACTGAACGTGTATTCTGGAAATCCTAGTTTATTTTATGGGAAAGTTGAATTATTAACGTAACGCTTAAGGGGAAATGTCCGAAGGTAATGCATTTTACTGCTACAAAGAATTGTGAGCATTGTTTATGTTGTATTATTTGACTTTGATTGATTGAGCATTAAATGTGCTGGATTAGTAAAGTGGAAACCTTGGTCATCAACCGATGTAACTTAATTGTGTTAAGCCTTCAGCTTAGAAACTTGGATGGTCATGGTGTCATCATCCTCAGTGATTTAGATTAAGGCCATATGCCACTATTTTATAATTTTCCCAGCCGACATCGTCCGCAATGACTTTGAAGTAAATTAGGAGGTTAAATGTCGGTCAATGACAGCCGCAGGTCACATCGACTCAATTAAGGGTCAATGCCTACAACCACTGTGTGGCACGCACCGATTGGATTGCCTTAATTATACCAATACCCCAGATTTCGTGTTACGAGGGCGGGACCATCACGAATCATTATGATGGTACATGTAGTATCACATGGAAGCCGAATTTAAGGATGTCCAGACTTTCGTTTCTTCATTCTTAACTTAAGACAATGGTTTCCTGGAAGTATGCCCATCAGGCAGTTAAGTCAAAGGCTCAAACAAGTATACATCTCCTTTGCGTTTTAAATATTGTTGCACTGATTGGGCAAGATGAGATCAAATTATAATGATGATTTCTAAAACTTTCCTCGTTATTTCTTTAATAAACATAGCATTTTCTTCAGTTAATCTTTCATTCGAGTAGCTCAAGTAGATATAATGAAAGCCGCCCTTACCTCAGCAAGTGACGAAGAGCTCGTAACGACCCAAGAGACAGATCTCATGCGAATTGCTGATAGGTAAGAAATGTAGGTATCCTTTATGGACCACCAAGTGTTCAGTACATTTTAATTTATTCCGTTTGTATTAAAATATTAATCAATCAATCAACCAAACAATCACCACTCATCTGCTTTTTTGGTAATGACACCTATCCGTTGTTTACCTAGTCTCTCCTTTTCAGCCCTACTAAAACCCCTAAACACCCTCATAACTATGTGAGAGACTTTCACCGTTTGTTATAATCCCTACACATACCATTCTATTGTTCACTAAAATGTGTATGACTGTCAATTATGCTTGACATCATTTTATCTTTAGCTGTCTTCTTCCCCAAATCCAATTTTCTAATAAACTCCTTCAATATTTCGTTACTCCTGAACATGTCTAACTTCATTTCTTGTAACCTGCACCTTCTTCTTAGTCTCTTTACTTCTCTGTTATATTACAGCAAGAATTTACCATCTTTAAATGTATATAGCTGTTTTCAGATTCCTCGACAAATGCTGTAAACCCATCCCACGGACTGTTTACATATTTATTTACGGTCTTCCCGTGATCATACTCCCTCATGCCTGTCTTATCAGCCATATGGTGCTGCCTAATAGTCCTGCATTTACGACCGTCCTTTCTATCACTGTTAGTTTTAACAACGAGGAGAACAGCTTCGTGATCACTAATACCACTGTCCAACGTGCTGGTCTTTGGTCACAGGGGCCCCGGGTTAGATTACCGGCATGTTAAATCCCCTGGCACGGAGACTGGTTATATTACTATTTCATTCTCATCACGACGCAGGTCGCCTACGGATGTCAAATTACAGGACCTGCATACGACATTCCGTTCTAATAAGTAGGGGAGCAAACAGAATTCTAAACACGCTGAGTCGGCACTTTCTCTGGTGCGTCACCACCCGGGGTCATTGACCACGTGACCGTGTCGTCATCACCACGTGCTCTTGTTTGTAAACAAAGCCACATACTATTTTGACAGCCACGTACATTTTAACGGCTGTCATTCGCTGTTTTTAAACAACAACTAATCGCTAACCTCAGTGCTGCCATCTTTACGGCACTAAACATCACAGTCACCACCTTTGGTATGTAGTGACGGGCAATATGAAATTCCACGTGCTTTCTTGACAGCTATCAGCAGCCATCTTTAAACCAAGCCACTTGCTCTTTTTGTAAACAAAGCCACGTGCTTTTGACATCTACCAACTTTAAAAAACAGACGATCACTAACCTCAGCGCTGTCATCTTAACGACACTAAACCTCACTGTGCCACGTAATAGTGGGCAATTTGAAAAATTCCACCTGATTATCTGACAGCTGTCAAGCTGATAGCCACGTGCTTTTATGACAGTAAACAAGAACGCATCGCTAACCTTAGTGCTGATATCTTTACGGCACTAAACTTTATAGCTATCACTTTAGACATGCAGTGGCGGGCAATTTGAAATTCCACGTCCTTTCTTGACAGCTGTCAGCTCTAGTAAACAAAGCCATACGCTTCTTTTGATAGCGGCCATCTTTAAAAAAGAGAGAATCGTGACGGGGCTAAATCTTCAATGATGCCACCTTGGGCACATGGGCGCGCGAAATTTGAAATTTAACGTGCTCTTGATTGCAAACAAAGCCTATCCAGTATTCGGGAGATAGTAGGTTCGAACCCCACTATCGGCAGACCTGAAGATGGTTTTCCGTGGTTTCCCATTTTCACACCAGGCAAATGCCGGGATTTAACCTTAATTAAGGTCACGGCCGCTACCATCCCACTCCCAGCCCTTCCCTGTCCTATCGTCGCCATAAGACCTATCTGTGTCGGTGCGACGTAAAGCAACTTGCAAACAAAGCCATGTGCTTTTTAGAGCTGTCAGCGGCGATCTTTAAACAACAAAAATTCAATGCATTCTCGACGCCTAAGAGAGCGAATCTATCCTCATATCTGCCATCTTGAAGGGGCTCTTCTTAGTTTTACGTCAAGATGCACTTCCCGACGCTAATTACATAAGATGGCAGCTACTAGCTTAGAGGCTACTACAAAAGATGGGGTTTATACATAGGCTGTTATGACTTCCGCCTCCTCCTCCTCCTCCTCTGTCAAGGCACAATATGGCGGCTATAGATTGGCTGTATTGGAAGAAAGCTAGCTTAGAGACTACTACACAGGATGGGGCTATACATAAGCGGTTATGACTTCTTCCTTCTCCTCCTTCACCACCTCCTCCTATTCCTCTGCCAGGGCATAGCTTTATCGAACAAGTTTAAACGTGCATTACTGTAACGACGCGAAGGCAAGAGTGTGCACGTGTTTTTAACCTGCAGCGATGACATCATCATAGTTATACATGTTTACACTTGATCACATACTTACGAAGCTGCTGTTGAAAACATATCACGACTCGAATCGCATACTATATTTAATGTTGTGAGTGTTCAGAACATATTAGGACTAGAATCACATACTACATTTGATGTGAGTGTTCAGAATATTAAATAAGTGAATCGCACACTATAGCCCATGTCGTTACATTCAACAGATGTTCAAAATACTGTTTACTGCATTGCAAGAGATAAACAAGACTAGCATCGAAGAACAGAACACTGTTCAGAGAGATACCTTTGTAAAAAAATTCCCTTCTCGACATACTAAACGGCACTTCTCTTAGCAAGCTGAGCGCTCGGTAAACGGTAATATGAATATATCAAACGTACGACTTCAAATGATTTGCCTTCTATCATTTGTCTTGTGCGAAAATCAAAAAGTACTGAAAAAGAACCATACTGCGTAGCGAACTCGCTCGGTAAACGGTAATATGAATATATCAAACGTATGACTTCAAATGATTTGCCTTCTATCATTTGTCTTGTGCGAAAATCAAAAAGCACAGAAAACGAACCATACTGCGTAGCGAACTCGCTCGGTAAACGGTAATATGAATATATCAAACGTATGACTTCAAATGATTTGCCTTCTATCATTTGTCTTGTGCGAAAATAAAAAAGCACAGAAAACGAACCATACTGCGTAGCGAACTCGCTCGGTAAACGGTAATATGAATATATCAAACGCACGACTTCAAATGATTTGCCTTCAATCATTTGTCTTGTGCGAAAATAAAAAAGTACAGAAAAAGAACCATACTACGTAGCGAACTCGCTCGGTAAAAGATAATATGAATATAGCAAACGTACATCTGCAATGATTTGGCTGATAGAGAAATCAGAATCCACGGAAACATATAGTGCACTTACCGTGTAGCTAATTCGCTCAGCAAACGATAATATGAATAAACCAAACGTACATCTTCAATGTTTTGGCTAATAGAAAAAACGAATCCACGGAAACACATATTGCACATATCGCGTAGCTAACTCGCTCGGTAAACAACAATATCAATATAGCAAAAGTAGTATAATAAGCGGGTTCTGCGGCCTCCTCCGCCGCCCGCGGCGCGGGAAATTTGAATTTTGGCGGGAAATTTGAATTTAAGCGGGAAATTTGAATTTTGGCGGGCGATTTGAATTTGTAAATAAGGCCACGTGCTTTTTGACAGCTCTCATCGACAACAACGCATCGCTAACCTCACTGCTGCCATCTTGACGGGCCTAAACCTCACTAGTGCCAATTTAACCTAACTAGCATGAGGTAAACAAAGCCACGTGTTTTTTGACAGCCACGTGCTTTTTGACAGGCAACAACGCATCGCTAACCTCAGTACTGCCATCTTGACGGGCCTAAACCTCAGCAGTGCCAACTTAACCTCACTAGCATGAGGTAAACAAAGCCACGTGTTTTTTGACAGTCACGTGCTTTTTGACAGATTTGTAAACAAAGCCACGTGCTTTTTGACAGACAACAACGCATCGCTAACCTCAGTACTTCCATCTTGACGGGCCTAAACCTTAGTGGTACCAACTTAACCTAACTAGCGCGTGGTAAACAAAGCCACGTGCTTTTTGACAGCTGTCATCCGCCATCTTTAAACCACAGAGCACTGTGCTGCCCTCTTTCATCGCCTGTCATCGGTAGTGCTGCCATCTTGGCGGGCCTAAACCTTAGTGCTACCAACTTAACCTCACTAGCGCGAGATAAACAAATCCACGTGCAGCTGTCATCCGCCATCTTTAAGCATCGTGCTGCCTTCTTTAGCTACTTACCTTTGAAATGTGGTACGTCATCCGCCATCTTGCATCCGAAACCTCAGTGCTGCACTCTATGTAGTGGCGGCAAATTCCACGTGCTCTTGTTTGGAAACAAAGCCACGTGCAACTGTCATCCGCCATCTTTGAGCACCGTGCTGCCCTCTTTAGCTACTTACCTTTGAAATGTGGTACGTCATCCGCCATCTTGCATCCGAAACTACAGTGCTGCACTCTATGTAGTGGCGGCAAATTCCACGTGCTCTTGTTTGGAAACAAAGCCACGTGCAGCTGTCATCCGCCATCTTTGAGCACCGTGCTGCCCTCTTTAGCTACTTACCTTTGAAATGTGGTACGTCATCCGCCATCTTGCATCGCAAACCTCAGTGCTGCGCTCTATGTAGTGCCGACAAATTCCACGTGCTCTTGTTTGGAAACAAAGCCATGTGCTTTTTTGACAGCAGCCATCTTTAATCACCGTGCTGCCCTCTTTGTGGTGGCGGTAAATTCCACGTGCTTTACAAACCCATGTGATTTTCTGACAGCTGTCATCCGCCTTCTTTAATCCAGAGAGAACAGTGCTGCCCTCTTTATGGCTACTACCTTAAGCACGTAGTAGCGGGCAATTTGAAAAGTTCTGTTAGCTATCATCCGTCATCTTTAATCAAGAGAGCGCCGTGCTGCCATCTTTAGCTAGATACCTTTGAAATGTGGTGGCGGATAATTTGAAAAATGCTTTTTGACAGCAGCTATCTTTGAGCACCGTGCTACCCTCTTTGTGGTGGCGGCAAATTCTACATGCTTTACAAACCCACGCGCTTTTTTTGACAGCCATCTTTAACCAACAGAGTACAGTGCTGCCCTCTTTGTTGTGGCGGCAAATTCCACGTGTTCTACAAAGCCACATGCTCTTTGGACAGCTGTCACCCGCCATCTTTAACCAACAGAGCACTATGCTGCGGGCAATTTCGTTAGCTGTCATCCGACATCTTTAATGAACAGAGCACCGTGCTGCCCTCATGCGCGGCAATTTCGTTAGCTGTCATCCACCATCTTTAATGAACAGAGCACCGTGCTGCCCTCATGCGCGGCAATTTCGTTAGCTGTCACCCACCATCTTTAATGAACAGAGCACCGTGCTGCTCTCTGTAGTAGCGGGCAATTTGAAAAGTTCTGTTAGCTCTCATCCGCCATCTTTGAGCACCGTGCTGCCCGGTGGCGGCAAATTCCACGTGCTTTACAAACTCACGCGCAGCTGTCATCCGCCATCTTACATCGCAAACCTCAGTGCTACACTCTTTAGTTGAAAAATGGTGGCGGTTAATTTAAAAAGAAAAATTCTACAGCAGCCATCTCTCGACGCTAATTGCACAAGATGGTGGCTATACATGACTCCTTAAAGGTGCTTATGCGAGATGATCGCTATACATAGACGCCCTTGGGATGCTTGCGCAAGATGGCGGTTATGCATGGCTCCTTATGAGGGATGCTTGCGCAAGATGGTGGTTGCTCTTATGAGGCGGCTTAAGGATCCTTGGCTAGAGACGCCCCCTAAGGATGCTTGCGCAAGATGGCGGACGCAAGATGGCGGCTATACATAGCTCCTTATGAGACAGCCGGTACTCGATACAACATGTGATCAGAACATTGATTGATGTGTTCAGAACACAAAATAAGTAGAATCGAACACTGTACTCGATACAACATGTGATTAAAACATTGTTTGGTGTGTTCAGAACACTACATAAGTAGAATCGAACGCTGTACAACATGTTAGGGGATACCTTTGTTTAGATTGAAACATAACAAGACTAGAATTGAACACTGCACTCGATGTCGTTACATGTGAACAGAACATTGATTGATGTGTGTTCAGATCACTAAACAAGTAGAACCGAACACTGTGCAACATGTTAGGGGATACCTTTGTTCTAAGAAAATTAGATTGAAACATAACAAGACTAGAATTGAACACTACACTCGATACAACATGTGATCAGAACATTGATTGATGTGTTCAGATCACTAAACAAGTAGAAGCGAACACTGTACAACATGTTAGGGGATACCTTTATTCTAAGAAGATCAGATTGAAACATAACAAGACTAGAATTGAACACTGCACTCGATGTCGTTACATGTAATCCGAACATTGATTGATGTGTTCAGATCAATAAACAAGTAGAACCGAACACTGTACAACATGTTAGGGGATACCTTTGTTTAGATTGAAACATAACAAGACTAGAATCGAACACTGCACTCGATGTCGTTACATGTAATCCGAACATTGATTGATGTGTTCAGATCACTAAACAAGTAGAACCGAACACTGTACAACATGTTAGGGGATACCTTTTTTCTAAGAAAATTAGATTGAAACTAACAAGACTAGAATCGAACACTGCACTCGATGTCGTTACATGTGATCCGATGCAACATGTTAGGGGATACATTTGTTCTAAGAAAATTAGATTGAAACATAGCAAGACTAGAATCGAACATTGTTTGATGTGTTCAGTACAACTTCAATGATTAACACGCACTGTGCACATATCGCATAGCTATCTCAAATCAAAAAACACACTGTGCACATATCGCATAGCTAACACTTCAAATGATTTGCTTAGTACGAAAATTAAAAAACTATACCGCGTAGCTAACTCGTTCATCGCACTGCTAAGACGCTTAGTAATTGCAAATATATCTCATACGAAAATCAAGAAAACACACTGCGTAGCCAACTCGCTCGGGTCACTGGCTTAGTAATTGCAACACTGATACATACACGGATAAGAATGTTGCGAGATACTACATACTTACATGTTAAAAAAATATTAGGGGTGAAAGATCAGAAATTATATGTGCACATGTTTTCTCCTCCAAGTTGTAAGATCAAATAGACGCAGTACTGCGAGTTTCCGCTCTAGCTCGCGAACGGAAGTAGCATGATATCTCAGCAAAAAAAAAATACGCGTGAGCTTGCAAGTCAGACACAATGATGGATACCGCGATTCAAATCCTGGCAACTTATGCCGTCAGGAAGGGCATCTAGCTAGATCATGTTATGACGATCGCGCAGGTCCCTCGCCTAACATTTGCTATTTTTTACGGCTTCTAGTTCGAACCCGCTATCTTCCGAAGTAGCGAGAATGATTGAAGAGTGTTGAGGGTGATTCATTTGTCGGATGGAGGTAATAAGCCTTGTGCAGGCTTCTTTGGTAGGAGTAGGCTATGTCGGGACATCTAGTTATCGATTTAAAATCCTAGTCAGGAAGGGGCAACCGGTCGTGTAAAACTATAGTGTATGATCTAAGAGGCGGGGTGTGCAAAAAAGCCAGCAATTAGTAAGGGCTGTTGATAGGGGGCGTTAAACCTTGTGCAGACTCCTTCGAAAATGATTTTGAGTACAAGACGTTTATGGTGATTCATCTGTCGGTTGGAGGCAATAAGCCTTGTGCTGGCTTCTTCGGTAGGAGTAGGCTATGTGCCGGCACAGGGATATCTAGTTATCGATTTAAAATCCTAGTCAGGAAGGGCAACCGGTCGTAAACCTATGGTGTATGATCTAAGAGGCGGGGTGTGCAAAAAAGCCAGCAATAAGTAAGGGCTGTTGATAGGGGGTGTTAAACCTTGTGCAGGCTCCTTCATCAGGAGAAGCCTACATGCCGACACCGTGCAGGCTCTTTCGATAGGAGTGGGCACTGTGTGTGTTTTAACCTCTCCGTACAATCACGATATTTTACGTTAGGAACTTACATAGGCTAAATGCTACACATTCCGTGGCAGAGCCGGGAATCGAACTCGGACCTCCGGGGGTAGCAGCTAATCACACTAACTACTACACCACAGAGGAGGACTATTTCAGAATATTTTACAACTTTAATTAGTACTGTGTTTTAACCTCTCCGTACAGAGCTTACATGGGCTGAATGCTACTCAGCTAAGAAGACGTTCGTGAGTTACAAGTCGCTTATCAGCACACCGTGTCTTCGTTCAAGGTTACTACTACAGCCGGAAGATACGTGTACAATTTCAGCTAACACATGCATTCCACAACTCGCTCAGAATGACTGCGTCGATACAACTTCAAAGACTGTAGAACAAACCCATAGCCTACAGTTTAGTTTAGTGTGCATGCCTCTCACCCAGCAGTCTCGGGTTCGATTCTCTTAGGAATAAAAATGTGTTTTACAGATTTTAAATCGCGAGAATTTGTTGAGTTGTCCTTCCTGACGCAAAACTAGCAGTATCTAACCTCTTACATCATACACTATAGTTTTCAACCGGTTGCCCTTCCTGACGTCAAAGAACTCGGATTAAGAATCTGTTTTGTTTTAAGACTAGTTGCCCTTCCTGACGCGAAACTGGTAGTATCTAAGCTCTTACATCATACGCTATTGTTTTCGACCGGTTGCCCTTCCTGACGTCAAAGAACTAGGATTAAGAATCTGTCGAGAATCGGGGATTTACAGCTAGATGCTCTTCTTAGATTTTAAATCGCTGTATCATGAACTATTGTTTTACAGCCGGATGCCCTTCCTGACGCAAAACTAAGATTTTAAATCGCAAGAATTTGTTTTAAGACTAGTTACCCTTGCTGACGCAAAATTGGCAGTATCTAGCCTCTTACATCACACACTATTGTTTTCGACCGGTTGCCCTTCCTGACGTCAAAGAACTAGGATTAAGAATCTGTCGAGAATCGGGGTTTTACAGCTAGATGCACTTCATAGATTTTAAATCGCTGTATCACGAACTATTGTTTTACAGCCGGATGCCCTTCCTGACTAAGATTTTAAATCACAAGAATTTGTTTTAAGACTCAAGTCTTGTTATGTTTCTTTCGTAATCCGCAAGTCTAAACATGCATATCGCTGCACACTCTTGCCTTCGCGATGCGTGTTCGATAATTGTTTTCGACCGGTTACCCTTCCTGACGTCACAGAACTCGGATTAAGAATCTGTCGAGAATCGGGGATTTACAGCCAGATGCTCTTTTTAGATTTTAAATCGCTGTATCATGAACTATTGTTTTACAGCCGGATGCCCTTCCTGACTAAGATTTTAAATCGCAAGAATTTGTTGAGTTGCCGTTCCTGACGCAAAACTAGCAGTATCTAGCTTCTTACATCATACACTATTGTTTTCGACCGGTTGCCCTTCCTGACGTCAAAGAACTCGGATTAAGAATCTGTTTTACAACACGAGAATCGAGGATTTACAGCTAGATGCTCTTCATAGATTTCAAATCGCTGTATCACGAACTATTGTTTTACAGCCGGATGCCCTTCCTGACGCAAAACTAAGATTTTAAATCGCAAGAATTTGTTTTAAGACTAGTTGCCCTTCCTGATGCAAAACTGGCAGTATCTAGCCTCTTACATCATACACTATTGTTTTCGACCGGTTGCCCTTCCTCACGTCAAAGAACTCGGATTAAGAATCTGTCGAGAATCGGGGTTTTACAGCTAGATGCACTTCTTAGATTTTAAATCGCTGTATCACGAACTATTGTTTTACAGCCGGATGCCCTTCCTAACTAAGATTTTAAATCGCAAGAATTTGTTTTAAGACCAGCTGCCCTTCCTGACGCAAAATTCGCAGTATCTAGCCTCTTACATCATACACTATTGTTTTCGACCGGTTGCCCTTCCTGACGTCAAAGAACTCGGATTAAGAATCTGTTTGACAACTCGAGAATCGGGGATTTACAGCTAGTTGCTCTTCTTAGATTTTAAATCGCTGTATCACGAACTATTGTTTTACAGCAGGATGCCCTTCCTGACGCTAAACTAAGATTTTATATCGCAAGAATTTGTTTTAAGACTAGTTGCCCTTCCTGACGCAAAACTCGCAGTATCTAGCCTCTTACATCATACACTATTGTTTTCGATCGGTTGCCCTTCCTGATGTCAAAGAACTCGGATTAAGAATCTGTTTTACAACACGAGAATCGGGGATTTACAGCTAGATGCTCTTCTTAGATTTCAAATCGCTGTATCATGAAATATTTTTTTACAGCTGGATGCCCTTCCTGACGCAAAACTAAGATTTTAAATCGCAAGAATTTGTTGAGTTGCCCTTCCTGACGCAAAACTGGCAGTATCTAGCCTCTTACATCATACACTATTGTTTTCAACCGGTTGCCCTTCCTGACGTCAAAGAACTGGAATTAAGAATCTGTTTTACAACTTCTAACACGAGAATCGGTGACGGCATAAGTTGCCAGGATTTGAATCGCGGTATCCATCATTGTGTCTGACTTGCAAGCTCACGCGTATTTTTTTTTTTTTTGCTGAGATATCATGCTACTTCCGTTCGCGAGCTAGAGCGGAAACTCGCAGTACTGCGTCTATTTCATCTTACAACTTGGAGGAGACAATATGTGCACATATAATTTATGATCTTTCACACCTAATATTTTTTTAACATGTAAGTATGTAGTATCTCGCAACATTCTTATCCGTGTATGTATCAGTGTTGCAATTACTAAGCGAGTGACCCGAGCGAGTTGGCTGCGCAGTGTGCTTTCTTGATTTTCGTATGAGATATATTTGCAATTACTAAGCGTCTTAGCAGTGCGATGAACGAGTTAGCTACGCGGTATAGATTTTTTTTATTTTCGTACTAAGCAAATCATTTGAAGTGTTAGCTATGCGATATGTGCACAGTGTGTTTTTTGATTTGAGATAGCTATGCAATATGTGAACAGTGCGTGTTAATCATTGAAGTTGTACTGAACACATCAAACAATGTTCGATTCTAGTCTTGCTATGTTTCAATCTGATTTTCTTAGAACAAAGGTATCGCCTAACATGTTGTATCGGATCACATGTAACGACATTGAGTGCAGTGTTCGATTCTAGTCTTGTTAGTTTCAATCTAATTTTCGTAGAACAAAGATATCCCCTAACATGTTGTACAGTGTTCGGTTCTACTTGTTTAGTGATCTGAACACATCAATCAATGTTCTGATTACATGTTGTATCGAGTGCAGTGTTCAATTCTAGTCTTGTTATGTTTCAATCTGATCTTCTTAGAACAAAGGTATCCCCTAACATGTTGTACAGTGTTCGGTTCTACTTGTTTAGTGATCTGAACACATCAATCAATGTTCTGATCACATGTTTCAATCTAATTTTCTTAGAACAAAGGTATCCCCTAACATGTTGCACAGTGTTCGGTTCTACTTGTTTAGTGATCTGAACACACATCAATCAATGTTCTGTTCACATGTAACGACATCGAGTGCAGTGTTCAATTCTAGTCTTGTTATGTTTCAATCTAAACAAAGGTATCCCCTAACATGTTGTACAGCGTTCGATTCTACTTATGTAGTGTTCTGAACACACCAAACAATGTTTTAATCACATGTTGTATCGAGTACAGTTTTCGATTCTACTTATTTTGTGTTCTGAACACATCAATCAATGTTCTGATCACATGTTGTATCGAGTACCGGCTGTCTCATAAGGAGCTATGTATAGCCGCCATCTTGCGTCCGCCATCTTGCGCAAGCATCCTTAGGCGGCGTCTCTAGCCAAGAATCCTTAAGCCACCTCATAAGAGCAACCACCATCTTGCGCAAGCATCCCAAGAGCGTCTATGTATAGCGATCATCTCGCATAAGCACCTTTAAGGAGTCATGTATAGCCACCATCTTGTGCAATTAGCGTCGAGAGATGGCTGCTGTAGAATTTTTCTTTTTAATTTATCCGCCACCATTTTTCAACTAAAGAGTGTAGCACTGAGGTTTGCGATGTAAGATGGCGGATGACAGCTGCGCGTGAGTTTGTAAAGCACGTGGAATTTGCCGCCACCGGCCAGCACGGTGCTCAAAGATGGCGGATGACAGCTAACAGAACTTTTCAAATTGCCCGCTACTACAGAGAGCAGCACGGTGCTCTGTTCATTAAAAGATGGTGGATGACAGCAAACGCAATTGCCGCGCATGAGGGCAGCACGGTGCTCTGTTCATTAAAGATGTCGGATGACAGCTAACGAAATTGCCCGCAGCATAGTGCTCTGTTGGTTAAAGATGGCGGGTGACAGCTGTCAAAAGAGCATGTGGCTTTGTAGAGCACGTGGAATTTGCCGCCACAACAAAGAGGGCAGCACTGTACTCTGTTGGTTAAAGATGGCTGTCAAAAAAAGCGCGTGGGTTTGTAAAGCATGTAGAATTTGCCGCCACCACATAGAGGGTAGCACGGTGCTCAAAGATAGCTGCTGTCAAAAAGCATTTTTCAAATTATCCGCCACCACATTTCAAAGGTATCTAGCTAAAGATGGCAGCACGGCGCTCTCTTGATTAAAGATGACGGATGATAGCTAACAGAACTTTTCAAATTGCCCGCTACTACGTGCTTAAGGTAGTAGCCATAAAGAGGGCAGCACTGTTCTCTCTGGATTAAAGATGGCGGATGACAGCGGTCAGAAAATCACATGGGTTTGTAAAGCACGTGGAATTTACCGCCACCACAAAGAGGGCAGCACGGTGATTAAAGATGGCTGCTGTCAAAAAAGCACATGGCTTTGTTTCCAAACAAGAGCACGTGGAATTTGCCGCCACCGGGTAGCACTGTTCTCTCTGGATTAAAGACGGCGGATGACAGCTGTCAGAAAAGCACATGGGTTTGTAAAGCGTGTAGAATTTACCACCACCACATAGAGGGCAGCACGGTGCTCTCTGGCGGATGATAGCTGACAAAAAAGCGCATAGGTTTGTTTCCAAACAAGAGCACGTGGAATTTGTCGGCACTACATAGAGCGCAGCACTGAGGTTTGCGATGCAAGATGGCGGATGACGTACCACATTTCAAAGGTAAGTAGCTAAAGAGGGCAGCACTGTGCTCAAAGATGGCGGATGACGTACCACATTTCAAAGGTAAGTAGCTAAAGAGGGCAGCACGGTGCTCAAAGATGGCGGATGACAGCTGCACGTGGCTTTGTTTCCAAACAAAAGCACGTGGAATTTGCCGCCGCTACATAGAGTGCAGCACTGTAGTTTCGGATGCAAGATGGCGGATGACGTACCACATTTCAAAGGTAAGTAGCTAAAGAGGGCAGCACGGTGCTCAAAGATGGCGGATGACAGCTGCACGTGGCTTTGTTTCCGAACAAGAGCACGTGGAATTTGCCGCCACTACATAGAGTGCAGCACTGAGGTTTCGGATGCAAGATGGCGGATGACGTACCACATTTCAAAGGTAAGTAGCTAAAGAGGGCAGCACGATGCTTAAAGATGGCGGATGACAGCTGCACGTGGATTTGTTTATCTCGCGCTAGTGAGGTTAAGTTGGTAGCACTAAGGTTTAGGCCCGCCAAGATGGCAGCACTACCGATGACAGGTGATGAATGAGGGCAGCACAGTGCTCTGTGGTTTAAAAATGGCGGATGACAGCTGTCAAAAAGCACGTGGCTTTGTTTACCACGCGCTAGTTAGGTTAAGTTGGTACCACTAAGGTTTAGGCCCGTCAAGATGGCAGTGCTGAGGTTAGCGATGCGTTGTTGTCTGTCAAAAAGCACGTGGCTTTGTTTACAAATCTGTCAAAAAGCACGTGGCTGTCAAAAAACACGTGGCTTTGTTTACCTCATGCTAGTGAGGTTAAGTTGGCACTACTGAGGTTTAGACCCGTCAAGATGGCAGTACTGAGGTTAGCGATTCGTTGTTGTCTGTCAAAAAGCACGTGGTTGTCAAAAAATACGTGGCTTTGTTTACCTCATGCTAGTTAGGTTAAGTTGGCACTAGTGAGGTTTAGGCCCGTCAAGATGGCAGCAGTGATGTTAGCGATGCGTTGTTGTTGATGACAGCTGTCAAAAAGCACGTGGCTTTGTTTACAAATTCAAATTTCCCGCCAAAATTCAAATTTCCCGCGCCGCGGGCGGCGGAGGAGGCCGCAGAACCCGCTTATTATACTACTAGCAAACGTACATCTTCAATGATTTGGCTAATGCAAGAATCAGAATCCACGGCAACAATTAGGGCACATATCGCGTAGCTACCTCGCTCAGCAAACGATAATATGAATAAACCAAACGTACATCTTCAATGATTTGGCTTATGCAAGAATTAGAATCCACGGAAACAATTAGGGCACATACTGCGTAGCTAACTCGCTCGGTAAACGATGATATGAATACAACAAAAGTACAACTTCAATGATTTGTTCAATCCGAAGATCAGAATACACAGATACACATACCGCACAGCTAACACGCTCAGTGATTGCAAATACATCACAACGGATTATCGAGCAGAACACTGATATACGCATACACATCACTCCTTTTTCCGGAACACACGCGGACAAGAACGTTGTGAGATAGCACACACACAGATATATGAATTTCCTAAGATACTTAAATGAAAGCAGTGGAGCTGGAAAAAGATTATATCATATTTGTTTACATGTAGTCTGCTCGAGGTTGTAAAGGCAAATGAGAACATTACCGCTACTGCTTGTGCGGAAGTGACGTGTAATCTGAGCAATGTTCGCCTTCTGCAAAAATACGTGAACGGAGGTGTCATGTCAACACAGCAAGGTCGCCCACACATGATGGATACTGCGATTCAAAATCCTGGTGACTTAACGTCCTGTTACTTGTTAGACCTTTGGCGTCAGGAAGGGCATCCGGCCGTAAAACAGATATAGCGTTGTCGTCAACAAAGCCTTCTTTGATTCTTGCTAAAAGCTCAACACGACATGCACATGGCCTACTGCTATCTTGGTACGGATTTTAACGGGACAAGCAAGTCCGCCTCTGTAGTGTAGTAGTTAGTGTAATTATCTGCTACCCGGAGGCGCGGGTTCGATTCCAGGCTCTGCCACGAAATTCGAAAAGTAGTACGAGGGCTGGAACGGCGTCCACTCAGCCGCAGGTAGGTCAAATAGGGGCGTTGAACAGAACCCATAGTGCTATTCAACAGGAGTAGGCTATGTGTCGGCACCGCGCCGTAGTTTTTTACGAGCTAAATGCTGGGAAGCTGTGAGGGCTTATCACGCTGTCTGATGGAGGCGTTGAACCGAACCCTCGGTTCTATTCTACTAAAGTAGGCTATGTGCCGGCACCGGGTCTGAGATGCTTAAGTTCCGGGCAAGAAATACCGTGGGTGTTATACTAATATAGTTGTGACATTAGCCCCACCTGGTAGTTACGGCGCTGACAGCAAGTTTAACTGGTTCAAGGCGCACTTTTTGCAGACCCCTTGGTGCTGGAGTAGGCTAAGTGCCGGCACCGGGTCTGAGATGCTTAAGTTCCGGGCAAGAAGTACCGTGGGTGTTATAATAATATTATTATGACATTAGCCCCACCTGGTAGTTACGGCGCTGACAGCAAGTTTAGCTGGTTCAAGGCGCACTTTTTGCAGACCCCATGGTGCTGGAGCAGGCTATGTGCCGGCACCGGGTCGTGGTTTTACACGAGCTAAATGTTGGGAAGCTGTGAGGGCATATCACGCTGTTGATCCGTCGGATAGAGGCGTTGAGCAGATCCCTTGATGCTGGAGTAGGCTATATGCCGGCACCGGACCGAGTCGGATAGGCGCGTTGAGCAGAACCCTTGGTGCTGGAGTAGGCTAAGTGCCGTTACCGGGCCGAGTCTGATAGGCGCGTTGAGCAGAACCCTTGGTTCTATTCTACTGGAGTAGGCTATGTGTCGGCACCGCGCCGTGGTTTTTTACGAGCTAAATGCTGGGAAGCTGTAAGGGCATATCACGCTGTCTGATGGAGGCGTTGAGCCGAACCCTTGGTCCTAGAGTAGGCTATGTGCCGGCACCGGGTCTGAGATGCTTAAGTCCCGGGCAAGAAATACCGTGGGTGTTATACTAACATTGTTGTGACATTAGCCCCACCTGGTAGTTACGGCGCTGACAGCAAGTTCAGCCGGTTCAAGGCCCACTTTTTACAGACCCCTTGGTGCTGAAGCAGGCTATGTGCCGTTACCGGGCCGAGTCGGATAGGCGCGTTGAGCAGAACCCTTGGTGCTGGAGTAGGCTATGTGCCGTTACCGGGCCGAGTCGGATAGGCGCGTTGAGCAGAACCCTTGGTGCTGGAGTAGGCTATGTGCCGTTACCGGGCCGAGTCGGATAGGCGCGTTGAGCAGAACCCTTGGTGCTGGAGTGGTTATGTGCCGTTACCGGGCCGAGTCGGATAGGCGCGTTGAGCAGAACACTTGGTGCTGGAGTAGGCTATGTGCCGGCACCGGGCCGAGTCGGATAGGCGCGTTGAGCAGAACACTTGGTGCTGGAGTAGGCTATGTGCCAGCACCGGGCCGAGTCGGATAGGCGCGTTGAGCAGAACCCTTGGTGCTGGAGTAGGCTATGTGCCGGCACCGGGCCGAGTCGGATAGGCGCGTTGAGCAGAACCCTTGGTGCTGGAGTAGGCTATGTGCCGGCACCGGGCCGAGTCGGATAGGCGCGTTGAGCAGAACCCTTGGTGCTGGAGTAGGCTATGTGCCGTTACCGGGCCGAGTCGGATAGGCGCGTTGAGCAGAACCCTTGGTGCTGGAGTAGGCTATGTGCCGGCACCGGGCCGTGTTTGATGAGCGCCTTGGGCAGAACACTTGGTGCTGGAGTGGGCTATGTGCCGGCACCGGGCCGAGTCGGATAGGCGCGTTGAGCAGAACACTTGGTGCTGGAGTAGGCTATGTGCCGGCACCGGGCCGAGTCGGATAGGCGCCTTGGGCAGAACACTTGGTGCTGGAGTAGGCTATGTGCCGGCACCGGGCCGAGTCGGATAGGCGCCTTGGGCAGAACACTTGGTGCTGGAGTGGGCTATGTGCCGTTACCGGGCCGAGTCGGATAGGCGCCTTGGGCAGAACACTTGGTGCTGGAGTAGGCTATGTGCCGGCACCGGGCCGTGTTTGATGGGCGCCTTGGGCAGAACACTTGGTGCTGGAGTGGGCTATGTGCCGTTACCGGGCCGAGTTGGATGGGCGCCTTGGGCAGAACCCTTGGTGCTGGAGTGGGCTATGTGCCGGCACCGGGCCGTGTTTGATGAGCGCCTTGGGCAGAACACTTGGTGCTGGAGTAGGCTATGTGCCGGCACCGGGCCGTGTTTGATGAGCGCCTTGGGCAGAACACTTGGTGCTGGAGTAGGCTATGTGCCGGCACCGGGCCGAGTCGGATAGGCGCGTTGAGCAGAACCCTTGGTGCTGGAGTAGGCTATGTGCCGGCACCGGGCCGAGTCGGATAGGCGCGTTGAGCAGAACACTTGGTGCTGGAGTAGGCTATGTGCCGGCACCGGCCCGAGTGGGATAGGCGCGTTGAGCAGAACACTTGGTGCTGGAGTGGGCTATGTGCCGGCACCGGGCCGTGTTTGATGAGCGCCTTGGGCAGAACACTTGGTGCTGGAGTAGGCTATGTGCCGGCACCGGGCCGTGTTTGATGAGCGCCTTGGGCAGAACACTTGGTGCTGGAGTAGGCTATGTGCCGGCACCGGGCCGAGTCGGATAGGCGCGTTGAGCAGAACACTTGGTGCTGGAGTAGGCTATGTGCCGGCACCGGCCCGAGTGGGATAGGCGCGTTGAGCAGAACACTTGGTGCTGGAGTGGGCTATGTGCCGGCACCGGGCCGTGTTTGATGAGCGCCTTGGGCAGAACACTTGGTGCTGGAGTGGGCTATGTGCACTCAGCGAATTACCTGCACGGTTAATTAAGCTACTTAAAGCTAGAGGTGTGTAAACTGTGTGTGCTCGCTGCTCGCTGACAACGAGTGGACACTTCCTTACTTCTGTAACACACAGATACTTCCTCAAAGACAATATTCTAACTTTCGGTCGGGAGATAAAACTTAAAAAGAACTTGTACCTCGCCTAGGCGGCTTTCCCTGCTATTCTGAACAAAGACCTCGTCCAAACAGAAGTTCTTATGTGCTAGTAAATATATCTACAAGAGGCTGACATATTTAACAAAACACCGAGTACCCGAGCCAGAATTAAAACACGATGTTCCTAAGCCAAAATCATTTGCGATTAGAATTACAATATAGCTACGCCGCGTAGCCAATTCGCTTAGTATAGCCTTACTATTTCTTTCTTAATCTGCTTACCCTCTAGGGTTAGTTTTTCTCTCGGACTTAGCGAGGGATCCCAACTCTACCGCCTCATGGGAAGTAAGACATTGGGTCGGGATATACAACTAAAGAGAATGACCAGTACCTCGCCCAGGCGGCCTCACCTGCTATGCTGAACAGGGTGCCTTGGTACGGGATGGCAAGATTCAAAGGTATAGACAAGGAAGCGACCGTAGCCTTTAGTTAGGTACTATCCCGGCATTTGCCTGCGAAACTACGGAAAACTACTTCTAGGATAGCTGAGGAGAGAATCGAACCTACCTCTACTCAGTTGACTTCCCGCGGCTGAGTCGACGCCGTTCCAGCCCTCGTACTACTTTTCGAATTTCGTGGCAGAGCCTGGAATCGAACCCGCGCCTCCGGGTAGCAGATAATTACACTAACTACTACACTACAGAGGCGGACTTGCTTGTCCCGTTAAAATCCGTACCAAGATAGCAGTAGGCCATGTGCATGTCGTGTTGAGCTTTTAGCAAGAATCAAAGATAGCTTTGTTGACGGCAACGCAATATCTGTTTTACGGCCGGATGCCCTTTCTGGCGCCAAAAGTCTAACAAGTAACAGGACGTTAAGTCACCAGGATTTTGAATCGCAGTATCCATCATGTGTGGGCGACCTTGCTGTGTTGACATGGCACCTCCGTTCACGTATTTTTGCTCAGATTACAAGCAGTAGCGGTACTGTTCTCATTTGCCTTTACAACTTCGAGCAGACTACATGTAAACAAATATGATATAATCTTTTTCCTGCTCCCGTTTTTTCATGTAAGTAGAATCTCCTTGAACCATGTCCTAGCAGAGGTATGCATATCATTGTCTGTGTACCTCTGTATTATGCTGCTCTACTTGTGTGTATGTTTCCCCCTCACCTCGCTTCCGATTACTAGCGAGAAGGCCGGGGCCTTGACCTGTGTTGGGGAATCCATCTTGCAGTTTTACTCCTGTCTACAGCTGGGAACGGTAGGAGCGGAGCGGAGCAGTTGTTTTCGCTCGTCCTCCGGAGACCTCCGGTAGTCCTCCGATTGAATTCACTGGCGGAAAATTCAAATGCTTTAATGTGGGCAATGTTGTAACGGTGATGTTAGGAGGAATTCCAATTTAGATTTCATTACTAATTCCACAGATGCATGTGTTCCTCTACGTTTGTCATTCAAATGCTGTAGTCGTTTCAAGATCGCCGCATTATTTGTTATGCTATGAATAACAGATTTTGATCAGCTGACATTCAGTTTGCAACAGGTAAAGGTGGATTGAATATTGGCATATGTTATACCGTTGCAAATTCATTTACAATATTATTAACAGTAAAAAAGTTTAAGTAATAATTACATTCCATTGCATGTAAACGTGTATTATATCCGATGCCCTTACATTAATTATACTCTTAGCTCATTTATTACGGAAGAGTACGTCCGGCTCAATGGCTACATGGTTATCGTGCTGGGCTTTGGTCACAGGCGTCCCGGATTCGATTCCCGGCAGGGTCGAGAATTTTCATTTTAATTAGTGAATTTCACTGGCACTGGAGCTGGGTGTATGTGTCGTCTTCATCATCATTTCATCCTCATAGCAACACGCAGGTCGCCTACGGGAATCAAATCAAAAGACCTGCATCTGGTGACCCGAACTTGTCCTCAGACACCCCCGGCACTAAAAGTCATACACCATTTCCATTTTTACTGAAGAGTACGAACTGTTTGGAACTAGTTATATGCTGTACCGGGCTGAGTAGTTCAGACGGTAGAGCCTTCTGAGCTCAAGCTTGCGGTTTCAATTCCGACGTTGCTCGGCGATACGAGAGTCTCATGTCGGCAGGTGTACCGGCACATTGAAGAACTCCTGTTGGACAAAATGCCGGCATCTTAGCGTCGCAAAAAAACACAGAAGTGGTTATGGGATAATAATAATAATAATAATAATAATAATAATAATAATAATAATAATAATAATAATCTTTCTATCAATTTACCCTTCACGGTTGGGTGTTCTCTCGGACGCAGAGAGGGATCCCACCTATACCGCCTCAAGGACAGTGTACTGGAGTGTGAGACTTTAGGTCGGGGATACGTTTTATGTTTATTTTTACGTCGCACCGCCACAGATAGTTCTGGGATAGGGAAGGCCTGGGAGTGGGAAGGAAGTGGCCGTGGCCTTCACTTAGGTACCATCCCGGCATTTGCCTGGAGGAGAAATTGGAAACCACGGAAAACCATCTTCAGAGCTGCCGACAGTGGGATTCGAACCCACTATCTCCCGGATGAAAGTGGGTTCGAACCCCACTGTCGGCAGCCCTTAAGATGGTTTTACGTCATTTTCCATTTTCACGCTTAGAAATTGCTCTCCTTAGCCGTTCCAATCACATCGTCGCCATAAGACGGCGTGACGTAAAGCAAATAGTTACAAAAGGAATCGACAAATAAAACACGAACGATAAATGAGAATGTGTATATTTTTATATTTGCCTTCATCATACTTATAGAGCAGTATTTACTATGTCGCTAGCACACATTCAGTACTGTTCCTCCGTCCTCCGCTCGCCCAACGAAAACACCGATTGGTTTCCAAGCAACAGTTTACTACCGGAGGGAGCGCTGCACTCGCACTACCGATTGCAATCATAGGAGCAACTGCTCCGTTTCCCAGCTCTACGTCCAATGACGAACCGATGTCATCTCAGATGAAACTGTGGAACATGACATAGCTAAGACGAAGACAGACTGGCTAGAGCTGAGCAACTGTTTTCTCTCTTCCTCTGGAGTCCTTCGATTGAATTCACTGGCGGAAAATTCAAATGCTTTAATGTGGGCAATATAGTAACGGTGATCTTGGGTGGAATTACAATTTAGGTTTCAGTACTAAGTCCACAGGTGCATTTTGTCATTCAAATGCTGCCGCATTGTTTGTTACGCTATGAATAACAGATCTTGATCTGTTGAAATTCAGTTTGCGTCCGCCTCTGTGGTGTAGTGGTTAGTGTGATTAGCTTCCACCCCCGGAGGCCCGGGTTCGATTCTTGGCTCTGGCACGAAATTTGAAGAGTGGTACGAGGGCTGGAACGTGGTCCACTCAGCCTCGAGAGGTCAACTGAGAAGAGGTGGGTTCGATTCACCCCTCAGCCATCCTGGACGTGGTTTTCCGTGGTTTCTCAGTTCTCCTGCAGGCAAATGCCCGGATGGTACCTAACTTAAGGCCACGGCCGCTTCCTTCCCTCTTCTTTGTCTATCCCTTCCAATGTTCCCATCCCCCCGCAAGGCCCTTGTTCAGCATAGCAAGTGAGGCCGCCTGCTGAGGTACTGAGCATCCTCACCGGGTGTATCCCCCGACCCAGAGTCTGAAGCTCCAGGCACTGCCCTTGAGACGGTAGAGGTGGGATCCCTAGCTGAGTCCGAGGGAAAAACCGACTCTGGAGGGTGAACAGATAAAAGAAGAAGAAGAAGTAGCGGATAGAATAATATAGACTGAATATTGCCATATATTATGCCCTTGTAAATGCATTTACAATGTTATAATAGTTAAAATGTTTAAGTAATAATTATATTCAATTGCATGTGAACAGGTGCTATATGCGATGCTCTTACATAAATTATACTCGTAGCTCATTTATTACTGAAGAACAAGAACTGATTGGAATTGTTTATATGCTGTACCGCGCTGAGTAGTTCAGACGGTAGAGCGCTGGCAAGTGGAGGAGTTGTTGTGACGTCATCACCCGGTTGTACCGAGTAAACTACGGAGCGAATGTTATGTAGCGGCAGGTTTAAACACGTTATTGGTGTGACATCGTAACGGTATTTCGCCCGTCTGTTCTCACAACATGACTGTCTCGCTTAATACAGCAATGTTGTTTTCTGCTGCCGAAGCCGACCTGCTCATTTCATCCTTGTGGTGCCTCTTGATGCACTACCACCCGTCGCGTAAATGCGGCCGCAACATTTGCATTTTGCTGATGTTTATCATCAGTAATTTCAGAGAAATGCCATGCATCAGACGGTCTTCGTGGCATTTGTGTTACAATTCCTTTAAATATTCTCAAACACGAATACCATCTAAAATGGGATTAAATATCAAACCAATACCACAATTATTTTCTAGTATACTTTGCATTATCTACAAAACACAACAAGCAGAGCAAATATAGACGCAAATTTAATAAGCACAGACTGAATACAGGTACAATAAACGTACAAGGGGAGGCCACGGCGTTCGGATCACGGACTACCTTGAAACTTTGTACACATTCAATAGTCCATTAGGACAACATAATGTGCAAGTAGTAAGGCGTATTACTAGGGCGTTGTCGAGAAAATCGCAAGAGAAATTATCGCGTCGAATATGTACCGGTGCGTTGGGGTAACGAGCACGAAACGGCGGTGGTCGAGTGGTTAGCGTTCAAGCTTCGTAATCGCTGGTTCGAGTCCCGCTTCTCGCTTTGTTTTTTCAACACTGGTCATTTTCTTTAAAATGCTATTTGTTCGGGGCGTCGATCCATGTGGATGTTTTGCCCTACTGGCACCATATTGTATGAACCTGCGTGTAATTGGAATGGCGGTAGTGTGGAATGTTGTGTGTGAGGAAAGGAAGATTAAGGACGGCAAAAACACCCAGTCCCCAGGCCAGGGATATTAATCATTACAATTAAAATCTCTGACCCGGCTGTGAATCGAACCCTAGGCCGCCGGGTGACTGGCGTACGCGTTGCCGCCTACACCGCGTGGCCGGATAACACTGTTCGTAGTTGAAACGAAATATAAAGAAAAAGGTGTATTCTATTTGCATGGGCTTTTATATATATATATATATATATTATTAAACACTAACGGTAAATCAGAATGTATATATTTCATATATTCGCCTTCTTCACACTAACAAAGCAGTATTTACTACGTCGCTACGACATCCGTTGCGCTCCACTACTAGAAATGCAAAGCAGTACACATTCAGTACTGTTCCTCCGTTCTCCGCTCGCCCACCGAAAGCACCGATTGGTTTCCAAGCAACAGTTTACTACCGGAGAATACCGGAGGGAGCGCTGCACTCGCCCTACCGATTGCAATCATAGGAGCAACTGCTCCGTTCCCAGCTCTACAGACGTGCCATGTAAGCTCTTATATTTTTTCCAGGGTTTAACCTGGTTTTCCACCTCTTGTGGGTGGGAATTTTGGTAGGTTTTGTTTTATTTTTGTTATATCTTGTATCTGTTAACTTAAATTGAGCTTGTGGTGTAATTATTATCGTTTCTGCATTCTCTTCCCGTCCTGGCATTTTCGTTAGTACTAGGAACTCATTTGATCATAGTTCAAAACTGACCCCTTTCCTAAAACACATTTTCTTCTGGTACCTGATTGTAATTTTTCCGATGGTGATTTATGTTGATTTAGACCTTCCGTTATGGAGGCTGTCAAACTTGTTTTTTTTTAATAGTGTAATTCTGCGTCTGGGTTAATTTCCATTTTAAAACCTGGCGATGAGCTAAGTATGCCTGACCGTTCTGTAAGGTTAACTTTATCAGAGTCCACTCTGGGTGGTAAATTGTTATTAATTGTTTTAAAGGATGGTTCATGTTTGTGGGTTACTGTAGTCACGTCCTAGTTCGTGAACCATGGGCAACGGCTGAGTGGCCTAGTAAGTGGTCCTGAGAGTCAGGATACCAGTTGCTATGGAATGGGAGTGGGCATCTCGGACATATTCTGAGTCGTGGCCCTCCTTGTGCTCAGGCGGCTAGGACTATACAATTCACCGGTGGTCCATAACCCGTTAGAGGAGAGATCCTCACTTGGACTATGTGCAAGTAGGGTAGAATCCTGCTTCATGAATCGACCAAGCTCAGAACATTTTAAGCAAGCCTCGGACCTATGGGAGTAATGGAGTCCCACTCCCATTTGACAGGCGAGGGACTCCTTGGAAACAACTTGGTGAACGAAATGGAATTCGATGGGGAGCTATCAATATTAATGGGGCTTATGGAAGAAAGAAGGTAGAACTGGCTGAGTCAGCAAAGAGGATACATCTGGATGTGCTAGGAGTAAGTGATATTCGGGTAAGGGGAGATAAGGAGGAAGAGATAGGAGATTATAAAGTGTACTTGACGGGTGTTAGAAAGGGAAGGGCAGAGTCTGGGGTAGGGCTCTTTATCAGGAATACCATTGCACGCAACATAGTTTCGGTTAGGCACGTAAATGAGCGAATGATGTGGGTAGATTTGTCAGTGGGAGGAATTAGGACAAGGATTGTGTCTGTGTATTCACCATGTGAGGGTGCAGATGAGGATGAAGTTGACAAGTTTTATGAAGCATTGAGTGACATTGTGGTCAGGGTCAACAGCAAGGATAGAATAGTGCTAATGGGCGATTTCAATGCGAGAGTTGGGAATAGAACTGAAGGATACGAAAGGGTGATTGGTAAATGTGGGGAAGATATGGAAGCTAATGGGAATGGGAAGCGTTTGCTGGACTTCTGTGCTAGTATGGGTTTAGCTGTTACGAATACATTCTTCAAGCATAAGGCTATTCACCGCTACACATGGGAGGCTAGAGGTACCAGATCCATAATAGACTATATCTTAACAGACTTTGAATCAGGAAAACTTTTAGGAATGTACGAGTTTTTCGGGGATTTTTCGATGATACAGACCACTATCTGATCTGTAGTGAACTAAGTATCTCTAGGCCTAAGGTAGAGAAAGTGAAATCTGTCTGCAAACGAATAAGGGTAGAAAATCTCCAGGACGAGGAAATTAGACAGAAGTACATGGATATGATTAGTGAGAAGTTTCGAACAGTAGACAGTAAGCAGCTTCAGGATATAGAAAGTGAATGGGTGGCATACAGGGATGCTGTAGTAGAAACAGCAAGGGAATGCCTAGGAACAACTGTGTGTAAAGATGGGAAAAGGCGAACATCTTGGTGGAATGATGAAGTGAGAGCAGCCTGTAAACGTAAAAAGAAGGCTTATCAGAAATGGCTCCAAACAGGGGCCGAGGCAGACAGGGATTTGTACGTAGATGAAAGAAACATAGCGAAACAAATAGTTCTTGAATCCAAAAAGAAGTCATGGGAAGATTTTGGTAATAACTTGGAAAGGCTAGGTCAATTAGCAGGGAAACCTTTCTGGACAGTAATAAAGAATCTTAGGAAGGGAGGGAAAAAGGAAATGAACAGTGTTTTGAGTAATTCAGGTGAACTCATAATAGATCCCAGGGAATCACTGGAGAGGTGGAGGGAATATTTTGAACATCTTCTCAATGTAAAAGGATATCATCATGGTGGTGTTGCAAACAGCCAAGCTCATGGGGAGGAGGAAAATGATGTTGGTGAAATTATGCTTGAGGAAGTGGAAAGGATAGTAAATAAACTCCATTGTCATAAGGCAGCAGGAATAGATGAAATTAGACCTGAAATGGTGAAGTATAGTGGGAAGGCAGGGATGAAATGGCTTCATAGAGTAGTAAAATTAGCGTGGAGTGTTGGTAAGGTATCTTCAGATTGGACAAAATCAGTAATTCCACCTATCTATAAGCAAGGGAACAGGAAGGATTGCAATAACTATCGAGGTATCTCATTGATTAGTATACCAGGCAAAGTATTCACTGGCATCTTGGAAGGGAGGGTGCGTTCAGTCGTTGAGAGGAAGTTGGATGAAAACCAGTGTGGTTTCAGACCACAGAGAGGCTGTCAGGATCAGATTTTCAGTATGCGCCAGGTAATTGAAAAATGCTACGAGAGGAATAGGCAGTTGTGTTTATGTTTCGTAGATCTAGAGAAAGCATATGACAGGGTACCGAGGGAAAAGATGTTCGCTATACTGGGGGACTATGGAATTAAAGGTAGATTATTAAAATCAATCAAAGGCATTTATGTTGACAATTAGGCTTCAGTGAGAATTGATGGTAGAATGAGTTCTTGGTTCAGGGTACTTACGGGAGTTACCTTTGCTGTTTGTAGTTTACATGGATCATATGCTGAAGGGTATAAAATGGCAGGGAGGGATTCAGTTAGATGGAAATGTAGTAAATAGTTTGGCCTATGCTGACGACTTGGTCTTAACGGCAGACTGTGCCGAAAGCCTGCAGTCTAACATCTTAGAACTTGAAAATAGGTGCAATGAGTATGGTATGAAAATTAGCCTCTCGAAGACTAAATTGATGTCAGTAGGTAAGAAATTCAACAGAATTGAATGTCAGATTGGTGATACAAAGCTAGAACAGGTCGATAATTTCAAGTATTTAGGTTGTGTTTTTTCCCAGGATGGTAATATAGTAAGCGAGATTGAATCAAGGTGTAGTAAAGCTAATGCAGTGAGCTCGCAGTTGCGATCAGCAGTATTCTGTAAGAAGGAAGTCAGCTCCCAGACGAAACTATCTTTACATCGGTCTGTTTTCAGACCAACTTTGCTTTACGGGAGCGAAAGCTGGGTGGACGCAGGATATCTTATTCATAAGTTAGAAGTAACAGACATGAAAGTAGTAAGAATGATTGCTGGTACAAACAGGTCGGAACAATGGCAGGATGGTACTCGGAATGAGGAGATAAAGGCTAATTTAGGAATGAACTCGATGGATGAAGCTGTACGCATAAACCGGCTTCGGTGGTGGGGTCATGTGAGGCTAATGGAGGAGGATAGGTTACCTAGGAGAATAATGGACTCTGTTATGGAGGGTAAGAGAAGTAGAGGGAGACCAAGACGACGATGGTTAGACTCGGTTTCTAACGATTTAAAGATAAGAGGTATAGAACTAAATGTGGCCACAACACTAGTTGCAAATCGAGGATTGTGGCGACGTTTAGTAAATTCTGAGAGGCTTGCAGACTGAACGCTGAAAGGCATAACAGTCTATAATGATAATGTATGTATGTATGTATGTATGTTTTAAAAGGAGCTGAGAAAAATGAATACCAATCCGTTCAGCGGTGTTTTGTATATACGGGGATTGTCTTCTTAATTGTAAATTGTTGTTATTTGATGTTCTTAAATGAGTTTTCGAACTTGTAATTAAATAAGCTTGGTGAAATCTCATTGTTAATTTAAGTTAGTATCTTTCGCTTAATACGACCTTTATCCAGCCCCTTCGGGCCGCCGCTTTTCCTAGCCCGTACCTGCCGTACCAGTCGTCTTGGTGACATTTACTGTCATTGATAATTTTTGTTTTTGCTCGATGACTGGGGAGTTGGATTGAGATTGGTACTGGTAACGTTTGGAATTGGTTATCCTGAGCTTGACTTGGAATTTTGGTGGTGATTATTACCGATTTACCTTAATTTCACCACGCCGACTGATTATTTATTGTGTGATCTGTTTTAACTCCCCGGGTGATTTAATGCCTGAATAATTGAATTTAGCAGTAACTTCTGCTTATCCTGAAAAGCTCTTGTAGAGTTGCTGACGATTTTTACTGTAATTACTTATTTCACCACTTCTCTGCATTTGTGGTGCCATTCTGGTTTTATTGCCCTGTGATCTAATCCATGAAATATTGAATTAAGCAGTAATTTCTGCTTATCCTGTTATGCTCTTGAAGAGTTTGTGATTATATTACTGTATTACCTTTTTTCTTGACACCACTGCTTTTGTGGTGTCGTTAATGAACTATTCCCTGCGATTTAATTCCTAAAAGTGAATTATGCGGTTCCTTCGTGTTAATTAATTTGGTATTGAGCCAGTTCGGTGCCTTGTATTTGTGAATTACCATATGATTTGCGCTTTGGGGGTTTCCTTGATATCCGGGGCCTGTTAATTAATGCAGCCTGTTCTGCAATAACCTCAAGGCTGCCACCTTTTGCATGTTATAGCGGGGAATTTAAAATCCAACAACGGAACATTGCTAACCTCACTCTTGCCATCTTTACGGCAGTAAACCTCAAGGGCTGCCACCGTATGTATGTTGTAGCGCGGAATTTAAAATCCAACAACAGAACATTGCTAACCTCACTCTTGCCATCTTGAAAAGTTCAGTATTCCAAACACTAGTTCGAAAAACGTAACTCATCGCACCTCGGGGATTTTATTAGGTAAGACGTAACCCCTAGGTTCCATTCCTTGTTCTGAACATAAAACCATTTACCAATAAAGATTAATTTTCTACACTTAACAAAGTACAAGCGTTCTTGCTGATAGCGATCGATGAGGTTGTTGCACCTTTAGCCCTTTAGCCCTTTTGCCGATTAGCCCTTTAGCCCTTTAGCCCATTAGCCTTTAGCCCATTAGCCCTTTAGCCCATTAGCCCTTTAGCCCATTAGCCCTTTAGCCAAGGAATGTGCGGTAAACTAATCTTCTTAGAACAAAGATATCCCCTGACATGTTCTAAACACATGTTGTATTGAGTACAGTGTTTGGTTCTACTTATTGCGTGTTCTAAATACTTCAATCAATGTTTCGATCACATGATAAAGTTAACAGCATAGCGTGCAGTTTTCGATTCCAGCCTTGTTACGTTTCTTCTGTGATTTGCAAGTCTAAACATGCATAATGACGTCATCACTGCAGCACGCGCTTACTCTAGCTATCCCGATGCAGGTTTAAACTTGTTCGATAGAGCTATGCCTTGACATAAGAGGAGGCCTTAACAGCTTATGAAAAAGCACGTCGAATTTTTCAAATTACCTGCCACCACATTTCAAAGGTATGAGGTTTAGTGCTGTAAAGATACCTGCACGATGCAAAGCTAACTTTCTTCATCAGAACAGCCACCATCTTGTGTGAGCACCTCTAGGCCGTATCATAAGCACCTGTGTATAGTCACCGTCTTGTCACTGCTACCTTGCGCGAGCACCCCTAGGGCGTCTCATAAGAGCAGCAGCCATCTTGTGCAAGCGCTCTTAAGCTGTCTCCTAAGAAGCTATGTATAGCCGCCATCTTGTAGAATTAGATAGCTGCCAATGCCAAAGGGCCTAAGTAGGGATCGAACCGTCGATCTCATCATTAGACTATGTTTTTTCTTATGCTCCTGATACTGCAAACCTAGGTATCAGGTAGAAAAATTTTATCCGTTTTCGAGATATTTAACATTTTGCATTTAAGCCCTAAATTTAATGAATAGAACCTGCACGGCACGTTATACTCTCTACCATAGCTAGACCTGATCATGTTACGAAGACTTGCTTCAATACAAGCTAAAAATGAGTGAATGCCAAAGGGCCTAAGTAGGAACCGAACCGTCGATCTCATCATTAGACTTATGCTATCATGTTCCTCGTACTGCGAACCGAGGTATTGGGCAGAAAAATTTTGTCCGTTTTGCTCTACGATGCACCGTTTTCGAGATATTTAACATTTTGCATTTAAGCCCCAAATTTAATGAATCGAACTAGCACGACACGTTATCCTCTAAGCTAAGAGCAGTAGCCATCTTGCGCAAGCACCCTTAAGGCGTCTCATAAGGAGTCGTGTATAGCCGCCATCTTGCGTCCGCCATCTTGCGCAAGCATCCTTAGGGCATCTCTAGCCAAGGACCCTTAAGCCACCTCGTAAGAGCAACCGCCATCTTGCACAAGCATCCCTAGGGTGTCTCATAAGAAGCCTTGTATAACCACCATCTTACGCAAGCATCCCAAGGGCGTCTCATAAGAACCTATGTATAGCGGCCATCTTGCATAAGCACCTTTAAGGAGTCATGTATAGCCACCATCTTGTGCAATTAGCGTCGAGAGATGGCTGCTGTAGAATTTTTCTTTTTAAATTATCCGCCACCATATTTCAACTAAAGAGTGTAGCACTGAGGTTTGCGATGTAAGATGGCGGGTGACAGCTGTCAAAAAGCACGCGAGTTTGTTTCCAAACAAGAGCACGTGGGAATTTTCAATTTGCCGCCGCCACATTTCAAAGGTATCTAGCTAAAGATGACAGCACGGTGCTCTCTTGAATAAAGATGGCGGATGACAGCTAACAGAACTTTTCAAATTACCCGCTACTACATAGAGGGCAGCACGGTGCTCTGTAGATTAAAGATGGCGGATGACAGCTGACGAAATTGCCCGCATGATAGCAGCACAGTGCTCTGTAGTTTAAAGATGGCGGATGACAGCTGTCAAAAAAGCACGTGGCTTTGTTTACTAAACAAGAGCACGTGGAATTTGCCGCCACCGCATTTCAAAGGTATCTAGCTAAAGAGGGTAGCACAGTGCTCTATTGATTAAAGATGGTGGATGACAGCTGTCAAAAAGCACGTGGCTTTGTTTCCAAACAAGAGCACGTAGCATTTGCCGCCACCACATTTCAAAGGTATCTAGCTAAAGAGGGTAGCACTGTGCTCTGTTGATTAAAGATGGCGGATGACGGCTGTCAAAAAAGCGCGTGGGTTTGTTTCCAAACAAGAGCATGTAGAATTTGCCGCCACCATATAGAGGGCAGCACGGTGCTCTCTTGATTAAAGATGGCTGCTGTCATGTGGAATTGCCTGCCACCACAGGTATCTACCTAAAGAGGGCAGCACGGTGCTCAAAGATGGCTGCTGTCAAAAAGCATTTTTCAAATTATCCGCCACCACATTTCAAAGGTAAGTAGCTAAAGAGGGCACCACTGTGCTCTATGGATTAAAGATGGTGGATGACAGCTGCACGTGGATTTGTTTATCTCGCGCTAGTGAGGTTAAGTTGGTAGCACTAAGGTTTAGACCCGTTAAGATGGCAGCACTGCGGATGACAGCTGTGACGAATTTACATCTACTACGATAAAGAGGGCAGCACTGTGCTCTATAGATTAAAGATGGCGGATGTCAGCTGTCAAAAAAAGCACATAGCTTTGTTTCCAAACAAGAGCACGTGGAATTTGCCGCCACCACATTTCAAAGGTAAGTAGCTAAAGAGGGCAGCACGGTGCTTTCTGGATTAAAGATGGCGGATGATAGCTGTCAAAAAAGCGCATGGGTTTGTTTCCAAACAAGAGAATGTATAATTTTTCAAATTGCCGCCACCACATTTCAAAGGTATCTAGCTAAAGAGTGCAGCACTGAGGTTTGTGATGCAAGATGGCAGATGATAGCTGTCAGAAAAAAGCACGTGAGTTTGTTTAAGAGGGCAGCACGGTGCTCAAAGATGGTTGTTGTCAAAAAGCATTTTTCAAATTATCCGCCACCACATTTCAAAGGTAAGTAGCTAAAGAGGGCAGCACTGTGCTCTATAGATTAAAGATGGCGGATGACAGCTGTCAAAAAAGCACGTGGCTTTGTTTATCTCACGCTAGTGAGGTTAAGTTGGTAGTACTAAGGTTTAGGCTCGTCAAGATGGCAGCACTGCCGATGACAGGTGATGAAAGAGGGCAGCACAGTGCTCTGTGGTTTAAAGATGGCGGATGACAGCTGTCAAAAAAGCACGTGGCTGTCAAAAAGCACGTGGCTTTGTTTACCTCGCGCTAGTTAGGTTAAGTTGGCGCTACTGAGGTTTAGGCCCGTCAAGATGGCAGTACTGAGGTTAGCGATGCGTTGTTGTCGATGACAGCTGTCAAAAAGCACGTGGCTTTGTTTACAAATCTGTCAAAAAGCACGTGGCTTTGTTTACCTCGCGCTAGTTAGGTTAAGTTGGTACCACTAAGGTTTAGGCCCGTCAAGATGGCAGTACTGAGGTTAGCGATGCGTTGTTGTCTGTCAAAAAGCACGTGGCTTTGTTTACAAATCTGTCAAAAAGCACGTGGCTGTCAAAAAGCACGTGGCTTTGTTTACCTCATGCTAGTTAGGTTAAGTTGGTACCACTAAGGTTTAGGCCCGTCAAGATGGCAGTACTGAGGTTAGCGATGCGTTGTTGTCTGTCAAAAAGCACGTGGCTTTGATTACAAATCTGTTAAAAAGCACGTGGCTGTCAAAAAGCACGTGGCTTTGTTTACCTCGCGCTAGTTAGGTTAAGTTGGCACTACTGAGGTTTAGGCCCGTCAAGATGGCAGTACTGAGGTTAGCGATGCGTTGTTGTCTGTCAAAAAGCACGTGGCTGTCAGGAAACACGTGGCTTTGTTTACCTCACGCTAGTTAGGTTAAGTTGGTACTAGTGAGGTTTAGGCCCGTCAAGATGGCAGCAGTGAGGTTAGCGATGCGTTGTTGTCGATGACAGCTGTCAAAAAGCACGTGGCTTTGTTTACAAATTCAAATCTCCCGCCAAAATTCAAATTTCCCGCCAAAATTCAAATTTTTCGCGGGCGGCGGCGGCGGCGGAGGTGCGGCAGAACTCTCCCATTATACTACTGGTGCAGCTCAAGTCATTGTGTATAATGTTGTGCAATAGTCAGCTACACGACGTCAGGGTAAATCAGAAAATGCAAAAGAAAGTTCTGTAAATGTTTCTAGAAGCAAATGTCGCGTAGATTGTTGACACAGTAAGAAACAAATTGTTCGAGTTAATTCCATGACACTCCCCATTAGTTAGTGGGAGGAACTCGTGAACCAGTCAGACTTAGAAACTTCTTACTTCTACAGAAGTACAGGGGAAAGCTTCGAGATGATTCAAATAGGAAATATACTGAATGCCACTCCGACAAATTGCGGGAATCTTACTGTGCGAACAACATGTGTGTGGCTGTGCTCTACCAAGGGAGAAAAACTGACCAGCTTCCGTATAAGTAACGTGTTTGTGGCTGTGAGCCAGAATAATACAGAATGTGTAGGTTATGTACATAGCAGTGAGCCACAGAATCAGTTAAATGTGGCTAGGCTAAACAGTCTAGGAATTGTAAAGGGTTACACGAGGCAGTGAAGGATTCACTGTGTACAGCATAGCTAGCAAGCTGCTAGTGCAAGGACTTAGAACTGCGAGGACACAAACATCAAACTGTTTGTGAGGAAGGCCAAGTGTCATAGCGAGCATGTCCTATCAATAAACATAGCCTGGTAGTCAGAACTGTTGGAAGATGACAGAGTTTGAGGGTGTTATGTTCGAGTCCCAGAGTTACAAATCCACTTGTACTAAACATCACATCATTCAACACAGCTATGGAGTCGTGGATGCAGAGAAGAAGTCAAGAGAGAAGACGCAAACGGAAGAAAAATTCTTGAATCAAAAGCTAAGTAATTACCAAGCTTTTGTAGGGTTTGATCTTATTGTATTACAGAGTGTAAATGAACTGTATAGTCAAGGACTATGAGACAGACTATCTAATGAAGGGCTATAAGTGTAACTGAAAAATGATTTTCAGGTTTCTTAATTGTATAATTTGTCAATGTACAATGTGTGCCTACGTAATCAATACAGGTGTGTGTGTGTGCATGTGTAAAGGTGATTTTGTTATTTCTAAGGTTAAGCTCCCGAAAACTCGTTTGTAGTAAGACAAGTTAGGGACTGGAGTAACTTACCTAGGGAGACGTTCGATAAATTTCCAATTTCTTTGCAATCATTTAAGAAAAGGCTAGGACACAACAGATAGGGAATCTGCCACCCGGGGGACTGCCCTAAATGCAGATGAGTAGTGATTGATTGATTGTGAAAATCTTACAGAACATGATTAATAATGGAGTAATGTTACAATAATATTTCTTGAAAAAGGAAGCACTATAACAATTGAAATTGAGTAGAGAAGGTGGTAGTGATGGTTGTATAACCTTACCTATGCTGAAGAAAGCTCAATATTTTCTCTGTGTGAGTAGAAAATGTTTTATTCTACATTATTTTGATTCACGAAGTCCATTTTTCTTGTGTGTGTTTATTCCCTTTTAATTTTAATGAACCCTGACACTTTCATGGTATTGTTTATTTAGGTCTAAATGAACTCATGGAGGAAGGTCATCTAGACTTGAATGTTTTGGGAATGTTAATGGAATGAGTAGCAGAACGTTATCATGTGCTTATTTGGAAAAGAGGATAACATGTAGACGACCAGCTGGAAGATGTATGGACCAACTGAGGGAAGACATGGAGAGAAGAGGATGGAATTGGGAATCTGTCAATCTTTCTGAATAGCAACTTTGGAAGACGCTCGTCTTCAAACACCTTGCCTGGCTCGCTGGATGATGATGTTCATTTAACATAATTTAATACGATACCTTCCTACCTTAGTAGAGATGCAAAACCAGCTCCTCACTTCCCTCCATCAGTTTTATTTTGTTGCACCGTACTCATTTTTTGGAGGAGGGGTGATGTTTTTCGAAGGAAGGAAGAGAGTGCAAACTTGAGTTGTGTAAAATGATCCAGACGACATATATTATTGTACTTTCTCAGGGATGAACACATGGATCTCCATTATCACTGACACTGTACTACTGACAATCCCTGTCAACGGTCGGGGTACTATCTAACAACGAATGCTGTCACTAGATGGTATGTGAGAGGAGTTTTTGTTATATTGTTCATGCAATGAGGATGCAGTACAGTCCGACTCGTTGGCTGAACGGTCAGCGTACTGGCCTTCGGTTCAGAGGGTCCCGGGTTCGATTCCCGGCCGGGTCGGGGATTTTAATCGTCTCTGATTAATTCTTCTAGCCCGGGGACTGGGTGTTTGTGTTTGTCCCAACACTTTCCTCTTCATATTCACACAACACACTACACTAATAACCACCACAGAAACACGCAATAGTGATTACATCCCTTCATATAGGGTTGGCGTCAGGAAGGGCATCCGGCCGTAAAACAGGGCCAAATCCACATGTGCGACACAGTTCGCACCCGCGACCCCACAGGTGCGGGAAAAGCGGTAGAAAAAGGAGAAGAAGAAGAAGAAGAATGAGGATGCAGTACTGACTAATGAAAAAATAATATATAATGTGTGATTGTAGTAAGGATGCATGAAAAGTGATGGAAGAAAATAAAATAGTCAAACTAATTAAAGCAGAACATAGCATAGATGACCCGGACAGTTATTTGGACGAATTACGGATTACTACCGGTATTTTTGAAGGCTATGTATTATAAATAATTTCGGATGCAAGGAGTCCTAAATCATAACATTCGATTAGTGCTCTTCAGAGATTAGGCCTAGTGTTTTTAATGAAAATGTGGGTTATAGACACAATTTACCACTTGAGAAAACAGTGATAGCTTCTGAGTTAGTAGAGAATTGTTGATGGAGCAAGTTACAGATTATACGACACATTGTGTTGGCGCCCAGGGCAAATATTTGAAAATATACAAAATTGCCATGTTTCTGAGAAGAGGTAAAAAATATGGGCTTGTTTTTGAGAGTGAACTCCTGTGTACATATCCTTCTGTCATGATTTCCTTCTACCCGTTCTAGTCACCTCTTGTTTTAGTCTTACATCTTTTTCAATCACCTTCTCGATTCCTTCTTTTCTGTTTTACCTTTCTTTTTAAAAACAGGGTTATTTCCCTAGGGTGTTGCACAGAAACACCTCTAATACATTGAAGATATCAATATTCTGTTTTCATACTCATAAATGGTATGAAGGGCTTGTAAACTATTTAACTGTTTTTCCATGGAGCTATTAATAATGGAGATAACATCACAGAGTTTATTTTTTAAGGGAACCTTGGTATTATATGTCCCTAGCAGAAATGTTCAAACTGTTACAAATCCAGGTGTAAAATTAAATCATTAATCAGATAAATACTTTTTGAAATTTTACTAATAATTCTATGACCCAGAGTGGGTGCTGGTCTTGCTGTATCCAGTAACTTACATTTATATGCAGTCTATAAAAAATACCATATAATTCCGAATACCACCTGTACGTTTTTCCCTGAAAATATCACTTGTAAAAACTGGATGCAGATCTTATTCAAGCCTTTTCTTTTCAAGCATGATACTTCTTGTATCTTAGGGAATGTTACAATTTTCAATTTTAACGGTTGAAACTGGATTCAACCACATCTTCCAACAGCATTTCTCTGAAAATGACAAGTGGACATGTGTGTACTGTATTGTTCTCTCTTATGTGTTTCATGGGATAGTTGAGATTTGCCCTATGATATAAATGTGTCTAAAACTCTACTGAAAGATGGATGTTGTTTATAAACTCAGTAAAATTATTTGTAAGTATAGTGCAGTCCAGAACTTAGACATCGACACACTCATGGTTGCCATGACTTGGCAACTGAGCTTGTCAGCATGCAGTCCCCCAACCCCAAACACTAACTTTTCCTTTGACGTAAGCTCTCTGGCAATCAGTCTACAGTGTCATGTTCTACAAGTGCCATGTATAAATATAAATTCAACAAAGCATTTATGATCTTTGACTGTAAATGAAAAAGTGAAAGTTATAGAGGAAGCTGAAATTATTGGAAATTGTGGCACTGATAGGACATACTGTGCCTGTCCGGCGCTTCAGTGCACAATAATAATAATAATAATAATAATAATAATAATAATAATAATAATAATAATAATAATAATAATAATAATAATTCGTGAGTGCATCGGCCGAATGGAAAATACGTGATGACATCTTCGACGAACGGCCCTAGAATCGAATTCTCATCATCCCTACTTGAGAATAACCACGGCTATAATTTTAGAGCATACAGGTCTGTGGTGCGTTCGGACTAATGGGCATTAAATAAATCGTTTATAAGTAGGGATCTCAATATATAAGAGGAATACAACGTCACTACTAAATCAGAAGAATGGTGTTTTAAGGTTTTATGAATATCAAATTTATTATCAACTGAGAAAGAACATCAGTAGTATAATACAGGGATTCGGCGGCCACCACCTCCTCCGGGCTCCCTCCACCACCCGCGGGAAATTGGAATTTGTAAACAAAGCCACGTGCTTTTTGACAGCTGTCATCGACAACAACGCATCGCTAACCTCACTGCTGCCATCTTGACGGGCCTAAACCTCAGTAGTGCCAACTTAACCTAACTAGCGCGAGGTAAACAAAGCCACGTGTTTTTTGACAGCCACGTGCTTTTTGACAGCTGTCATCCGCCATCTTTAAACCACAGAGCACTGTGCTGCCCTCTTTATCGTAGTAGATGTAAATTCGTCACCTGTCATCGGCAGTGCTGCCATCTTGGCGGGCGTAAACCTTAGTGCTACCAACTTAACCTCACTAGCGTGAGATAAACAAATCCACGTGCAGCTGTCATCCGCCGTCTTTAATCCATAGAGCACAGTGCTGCCCTCTTTAGCTACTTACCTTTGAAATGTGGTACGTCACAGCTGTCATCCGCCATCTTGCATCCGAAACCTCAGTGCTGCACTCTTTAGCTAGATACCTTTGAAATGTAGTGGTGGTGATTTGAAAAATTCTTTATGCTCTTGTTTGGAAACAAAGCCACGTGCTTTTTTGACAGCTGTCATCCGCCATCTTTAATCCAGAGAGCACCGTGCTGCCCTCTTTAGCTACTTACCTCTGAAATGTGGTACGTCACAGCTGTCATCCGCCATCTTGCATCGCAAACCTCAGTGCTGCACTCTTTAGCTAGATACCTTTGAAATGTAGTGGCGGCAAATTCTTTATGCTCTTGTTTGGAAACAAAGCCGCGTGCAGCTGTCATCCGCCATCTTTAATCCATAGAGCACCGTGCTGCCCTCTTTAGCTACTTACCTTTGAAATGTGGTACGTCACAGCTGTCATCCGCCATCTTGCATCGCAAACCTCAGTGCTGCACTCTTTAGCTAGATACCTTTGAAATGTAGTGGCAGAAAATTCCACGTGCTCTTGTTTGGAAACAAAGCCACGTGAAGCTGTCAACCGCCATCTTTAATCCAGAGAGCACAGTGCTGCCCTCTTTAGCTACTTACCTTTGAAATGTGGTACGTCACAGCTGTCATCCGCCATCTTGCATCGCAAACCTCAGTGCTGCACTCTTTAGCTAGATACCTTTGAAATGTAGTGGCGGCAAATTCTTTATGCTCCTGTTTGGAAACAAACCAATGCGCTTTTTTGTCAGCTATCATCCGCCATCTTTAATCTAGAGAGCACCGTGCTGCCCTCTATGTGGTGGTGGTAAATTCTACACGCTCTTGTTTGGAAACAAACCCATGTGCTTTTCTGACAGCTGTCAACCGCCAGAGAGCACCGTGCTGCCCTCTTTATGCCGGTGGCAAATTCTACGTGCTTTTTGACAGCTGTCATCCGCCATCTTTAATCAAGAGAGCACCGTGCTGCCATCTTTAGCTAGATACCTTTGAAACGTGGTGGCGGCAAATTCCACGTGCTCTTGTTTAGTAAACAAAGCCACGTGCTTTTTTGACAGCTATCATCCGCCATCTTTAATCAATAGCGCACTGTGCTGCTATCATGCGCGTAATTTCGTCAGCTGTCATCCACCATCTTTAATCTACAGAGCGCCGTGCTGCTCTCTGTAGTAGCGGGCAATTTGAAAAGTTCTGTTACTTGTCACCCGTCATCTTTAATCAACAAAGCTTCGTACTGCTATCTTTAGCTACATACATTTAACATGTGGTGGCAGATAATTTGAAAAAAAGACTTCCGTTAGCTATCATCCACCATCTTTATTCAACAGAGCATCGTGCTGCTATCTCTAGCTACATACATTTAACATGTGGTGACGGCAATTTGAAATTCTATCTAGATGCCATCTTTAATCAACAGAGCACCGTGCTGATATCCCTTTGAATTGTGGTGACGGATAATTTGAAATTCCGTTAGCTATCATCATTAAACATTAGTGCATTCGCTAACCTAACCTCTCATCTACTATCTTGCAGGGGATTATACGACACCTCCTCTACCTCCTGCTCTTCCTCCTCCTCCTCCTCCTCCTCCCCTACCACCTCCGCCTCCTCCTCCTCCTACTCCTCTGTCAAGGCATAACTTCATCGAACACGCACCGCGAAGGCAAGAGTGTGCAGCGATATGCATGTTTAGACTTGCGGATTACGAAAGAAACATAACAAGACTTGAATCGAACACTGCACTCGATGTCGTTAACTTCAACATGTGATTAAAACATTGTCTGGTGTGTTCAGAACACTACATAAGTAGAATCGAACGCTGTACAACATGTTAGGGGATACCTTTGTTCTAAGAAGATCAGATTGAAACATAACAAGACTAGAACTGAACACTGCACTCGATATCGTTAACCTTAACATGTGATCAGAACATTGATTGATGTGTTCAGATCACTAAACAAGTAGAACCGAACACTGTACAACATGTTAGGGGATACCTTTGTTCTAAGAAAATTAGATTGCAAAATAAGACTAGAATCGAACTTTACACTCGATGTCGTTAACCTTAACATGTGATTAGAACATTGATAGATGTGTTCAGATCACTAAACAAGTAGAACCGAACACTGTACAACATGTCAGGGGATACCTTTGTTCTAAGAAAATGAGATTGAGACATAACAAGACTAGAACCGAACACTGTACAACATGTAAGGGGATACCTTTGTTCTAAGAAGATCAGATTGAAACATAACAAGACCAGAATTGAACACTGCACTCGATGTCGTTAACCTTAACATGTGATCAGAACATTGATTGATGTGTTCAGATCACTAAACAAGTAGAACCGAACACTGTACAACATGTTAGGGGATACCTTTGTTCTAAGAAAATTAGATTGAAACATAACAAGACTAGAATCGAACACTGCACTCGATGTCGTTAACCTTAACATGTGATCCGATACAACATGTTAGGGGATACCTTTGTTCTAAGAAAATTAGATTGAAACATAGCAAGACTAGAATCGAACACTGTAAGAACATTGTTTGATGTGTTCAGAGCAAAAGTACAACTTCAATGATTTACCTAGTGTAAAAATCAAAAACACACACTGTGCATATATCGCATAGCTATCTCGCCTATCACTTGCCTAGTATGAAAATCAAAAACACGCTGTGCACATATCGCAGAGCTAACTCGGCAACACTTCAAATGATTTGCTTAGTACGAAAATAAAAAAGTCTATACCGCGTAGCTAACTCGTTCATCGCACTGCTAAGACGCTTAGTAATTGCAAATACACTGATATATGTCATACGAAAATCAAGAAAGCACACTGCGTAGCCAACTCGCTCGGTCACTCGCTTAGTAATTGCAACACGACTAGAACACTGATACACGTTACTCTTTTTTTCTCGAAACACACACACACACACGGATAAGAATGTTCCGAGATACTACATACTTACATGTTTTTTAAAAAAATAGGGGGATGAAAGATCATAAATTATATGTACACATGTTGTCTCCTCCAAGTTGTAAGACGAAATAGCCGCAGTACTGCGAGTTTCCGCTCTAGCTGGCGAACGGAAGTAGCATGATATCTCAGCAAAAAAATACGCGTGAGCTTGCATACACGCAAGTCAGACACAATCATGGATACCGCGATTCAAATCCTGGCAACTTATGCCGTCAGGAAGGGCATCCGGCTAGATCATGTTATGACGATCGCGCAGGTCCCTCGCCTAGCATTTTTCATAATGTTTCAAGTACATCATTAGGTTAATTGTTGAAGGAAAGCCAATTAATTTTGAAGTTGACTCTGGTGCTTGTGTGTCTGTTGTTTCGAAAATTTTTATAAGGCTAACTTAAGTCACGTCACATTGATTCCCACCGACTTAGTTTTAAATTCTTACACCAATGAGAAAATCAAGCCTGTGGGGTAGTTAGAAGTAAATGTTAAATATCAGTCCCTGGAAAAGAGTTTAGATTTGAATGTTATTAGCAATGGATCTAATCCTCTCATGGGGCGTGATTGGATAAAAGAGCTCCAAGTTGTTATAAGCATTCCCAGCAGTGTAAACAATGTAAACTAAAGGTCTGTAAAAATCGATGCACAGTCTAAATTAGTGCAAGACTTATTTAATGAATTTCCAGAGGTATTCACTAGTAAATTAGGTTGCTTTAAAGGAGACCCAGTAAAACTAAACTTTAAACCAGATGCAGTACCTAATTACTAAAAACCTAGGCCAATACCATATTCTTTAAGAGAAAAGGTTGAACTAGAGTTGAAAAGTTTAATGGATGAGGAGGTTATTTCCCCAGTATCTTCAAGTGAATGGGGCACTTCAATTGTTCCGGTATTAAAAAAGAATGGTAAAATCCATATTTGCGGAGATTTTAAGGTCACTATGAACCCATTCCTAGAAGTCAAAGGACACCCAATACCTAGAATTGAAGACATCTTTGTTGTCTTACAAAAGGGAATTCAGTTTTCTAAAATAGAATTGCCATCAGCTTACATCAGTTGAGGTTAGAGGAAGAAAGTAAAAAAAACTATGTACTGTACTATAAATACACATAAAGGGTTATTTGCTTACAACTGTCTTTGTTATGGAATCTCGTCAGCACCGGGTATTTTTCAAAGAGTTATTGATCTAATACTACAAGGTATACCAGTTGTGGCTTTATTCGTTGATGATATTATTGTGACTGGAGCAAACACAGCAGAACATTAGTCAAGATTACGAGAAGTTTGTAAATGCCTAAGTAGTAATGGGTTGACTATTTGTAGAGATAAGTGCAAGTTTTTCTGTGACAGTCTAGAATATTTAGGTTATGTCTTAAGTAAAGATGGTTTAGCTACAGCCAGTGATAAGGTCAAAGCAGTTGTTGAGGCTCCAGTTGCTAAAGATGTTACACAGCTTAAAGGATTTCTTGGTCTTGTGAACTACTATGCTAAATTTATCCCCTATGTAGCCACTGTTCTTACACCCTTGTACCAGCTTCTTAGAAAGGATGCAGACTTTTGCTGGAATTTAGCTTGTCTAAAATATTTTGAATTAGTCAAAGGAAAATTAGTTTTGGCTAAGGTAATAGCACACTACAACCCTGAATTAGCAATCAGGTTGTCATGTGACACGTCACCTTACGGCATTGCAAGTGTTTTGAGTATAATAGGAAAAGATGGTACTAAAAGACCAATTTCTTTCGCAAATAGAGCCTTAAACTCACCGTTCTACGACATCTGACCTGCCATCTGTTGCATTCTATGGTGTATGGTGTAAAGATGTTCAGTTAGTATCTATGGGGAAGACATTTTACTCTGTGTGCAGGTCACAAGCTGCTTCTAACCAGTTTTGGTCCAAAAAAGCTTTTACCAGCCTTTGCAGCAGGTAGATTGCAAAGCTACACGTTGTTTCTATCAGGTTATGACTATGACATTCAGTATGATAAATCTCAATGCCATGGCAATGCAGGTGGCTTATCTAGGCTGCCTTTATCAGCCAATCATTTTGAGGATGTTGATGTTAGTTTAGAGTATGTAGGTAGTTATTTACAATGTATAATGCAATCTGTTACGACCGTTCTACGACATCTGTTGCATTCTACTGCTCGCTCGCCCCGCTGTTTACTGACTGGCTTGTTCTCCGGCACTGCTCTTCCTGCCTGGCTGTGACGTCACACCTACGTGATCTTTGTCGAGTAACTTCTCGAATCTCTTCACTTCGTATATAAGCGAGCCATTCCTCCGTTTCGATGGTCAGACATTTAGTGCATATTAACTCAAGTGGAGAGAGCGAACTGTTCGCTGGCAGCTGGCCCGTAGCGATGTTTTATTTCCTTTTAATTTGTGAATAGCTGCATCGTGCTTCAACGGACTGGGTGAGCAAAAATTTTATAAGTTGTTGTGGTCCTTCGTTCTTTTAATCAAGAATTGAACAATCAAGAATTGAACTTTGAATGATTGATCATTTTGTGGCTTCTCGGTCTCCATTGTAAAAGAGTCCTATTGACCGAAAATCTTAATCAATTTCATAACTTTGAAAGACTAATTGTGCTTGGACGAATGATAGAAGTGTTGCCACCTTTTGGACATTTTCTACAGCCCAGAGCGGTCGCTTACATCACCGAAGTAGTAGTGTTTAAGCAGTCTGGAAGGATTCCCCCCCCTCTCTTCCTTTCTTTCCTTTCGTATTCACTCTGTCCCCCTTTTCTTTCCTTTATTCCGATATTGAGTAATGTAATTCTCTTTCCTCCCGATGTGTTTTAGCTCCCTTTCCCTCTTTGAGGTTTCAAATAAAGATTGTAAGAGTGGTCTTTAATTGGTATGGTGAAGCGTACTAATCCCCCCTTTTTATTGGATGTCGTGTAATCTATTAGGTACTAATTGTTTTCTCTTTTGAATGCGGGTCTTCAGCTTTAGCTGAATATTATAACTGGTATCCCCAAGAATTCCTAATCATTATTTGTCTCGATTGTATTCTGGTCGTCAAGTGGGCTGAGCCCTTATCATATGTTTGTATTTCCTATCCTTCAACTGATTTATATTGAAACGGGAACGCCCTACGAGCATTCACGTTTCATTCTTTTATTAAGAGGAGCTCGCTAACACCCGGCCGTAAGCATTTAAAACTTGCGCCGAGCGCACAGGCGTAGTGGAAACTGCAAGCAAGCTCGCGACGTTCTAGAACACCGGCCAAGGACAAGCGACGTCACGCAGAAGGTTCCTTCGTGTTCCATAGCATTGCTGCATGAACGAAATATAATCTCAATATTTCAATAACGTCACCTTGCAGGCAGGGATAATGAACGCTGCTAGCCGAAATTTCGTGTCAATCGGTGTGAAGATGGCCAAGATATAAAATTTTCTTGGGGCCCACATGTGTAGCCACGCCCACCGGCCTTTGGCAATATAAGCGAGTCGCCAGCCTGGGGTAAGGCAGAATGTGTGCAGTGTGCAGCTGCAGTGTGCTGTAGGCAGAGAGTAAGGGGAGTCGGCAGTAAGCCGTGAGTTCAGTGAGTGTGTGCAAGTAAGCACGTCGCGACATAATTCGTCACTCGGTCCGGCTGTATACTTGAGTTCAGAACGTTCGTGTTAAAAGCTTTCTCCGTAGCCTTGATTTCATTTAAAGACTGTGTTTCTCGCATAAACTGTGCCTGCCTTGATTTCATTTAAAGACTGTGTGAAAACAGCGATAGTGTTTCTAGCCAGCCTTGATTTCATTTAAAGACTGTGTTTCACGCATAAACTGTGCCTGCCTTGATTTCATTTAAAGACTGTGTGAAAACAGCGATAGTGTTTCTAGCCAGCCTTGATTTCATTTAAAGACTGTGTTTCTAGCATAAACTGTGCCAACCTCAATGTCATTTAACGACTGTGTGAAAACAGCGACAGTGTTTCTAGCCAGCCTTGAATTCATTTAAAGACTGTGTTCTCGCATAAACTGTGCCAGCCTTGATTTCATTTAACACGTTGACTGCCAGGACTCATACCAAGAAATGTCCCGGGGGCCAAAGAATTTTTTCTTCTGTGTATGTAGTAAATAAGTAGTAAAGTAAAATTTGAAGTGATATTTCGCTTAAATGTACAATATACGTACAAAATACACTAAAAATTCCTAGCACCCCGAGGTACCGCCGTGGCCCCACAGAAAAGTTCACTGCATGGTTTTGCCTAGACGGCCAGAGCGGTACAGTCTAGCGGTACTAGAAACTTGCATTGTTTGATAGTACACATTGTAGATATCAGAGCGTTTGTTTACTTGCGCTTAGCACTACAATCGCAAGGCACTCATTGTTTTACAGTAGGGTGTGTGTGAACTACTTGCGACATATTTTACGAGTGAACGGAGAGGTTAGTTACAAAAATGAAACCGTTTTCTTCTCGAACTCGGAAGATAATGACGCTAGCCCTTCAGTATGAGAATTCTGGTAAGTAGTGTCCATGTCAAACTGATCTATTACGTTTTAAAAGACAAGAAACACTTCACCAAATTGATTTTGAAATATATTTACTAATCACAAACTGTATACGTATATTTCAGATTCAGAAGAATCGGTAGATGATGAGCTACTGGCTATGCATGACCTCTCAGACGATCCAGACTACTGTAGTGAGAGTTCAAGTGACAGCGAAGCTGAAGAACCTCCACGAAAGAAGTCCAGAGAAAGCTCAAGTGAGACCTCAACTAGAAATAAAAATCTACATAATGCAGCGGACAAGAATGATACGACACATTTGGAAAATTGCATTCATGGGGAAGACGCGGCATCAGTTGAAGAAGATATGCAACCAGGACCATCTAATGAAGAACGCGAAAGTGCAGAGGAGGAAAATGAGGTGCAGGAAGATGAAGAAGGAGAGGAAATATTTGTTATGTGGCGTAATCCTCAGGGAAGACATCAGAATTTTGCTTCCAATGTCGGGACTCGAGATAAAGTTGAACTGAGTGACGAATTTGTCAATGCTTCTCCATATGACTTTTACTGTAAATTCGTTAACAGTGAGCTTATCACTCTCATGGTGAACGAAACAAATTTGTATGCAGAACAAAAACGCGCTGTGGAAGGACATTCTCCTTTCAGTCGTATCCGCTCATGGACTCCAACCAACGAAAATGAGATGAGAAATTTCCTAGGTATTATAGGCTACATGGGTCTAGTGCAAATGCCACACGTTGCAGATTACTGGAGTACACTGCCTCTATACAGGAACGAAATATGTTCATCAACAATGAGCCGAAACAGATTCCAATTGTTATTAGCAATGTGGCACTTCTCTAACAATGAAGAATGTCCCCCTGGAGACAGGGTATTCAAATTATCTGCTCTTATCACAATGTTAGTAGCAAAGTACAAGGAACTACTAACACCTGGCCAGACAGTCTGCATCGATGAATCTCTGATACCCTTCCGTGGAAGACTGATAATAAAACAGTTCATCCCCAATAAAGCACATAAGTACGGGGTCAAAGCTTTCAAACTTTGTTGTGCTAAAGGTTACACCTGGAATATAATAATATATGCAGGAAAGGAAAGGGATGGAGGAAGATCTGTCCCAACAAGCGTAGTTATGAAACTAGCTGAAGATTTGCTTGGAGATGGAAGAACCATTGTAACTGATAATTACTATACGAGCTTGGAGTTAGCTACAACACTGCTTGATCACCAGACGCATCTGTTGGGAACTCTGAGAAAAAATAGGAAAGGTATACCAAAAGAAGTTGTTGAGAAGAAACTGAAGAAAGGTGAAGTGATTGCGAAGGAGAATGAAAAAGGCATAACTGTCCTCAAATGGAAGGATAAAAGGGACGTGCTTATGTTGTCGACAAAACACGGTGATGAAACTGTAGAAGTAGAAAGAAGGCGTGGTAACATCCGGAAACCAACAATGATTCTCGATTACAATGAAGGGAAAGCTCTTACAGACTTATCTGATCAGATGAGCAGTTACGTTTCGTCTCTGAGAAAATCTCTAAGATGGTACAAAAAGATAGCGATTGAACTACTTTTTGGTACAACGTTGGTCAACGCACATATCCTGTACAAAAAAGTAACAGGAAAATCAATATCCATTACAAATTTCAAAGAAAGAGTTGTTATGGAACTCGTGAAAAAACAGGAAGAACCTGAAAGAGAGGAGGAACAACGCCCACCCAGGCCAAATAGATCTGCAGGCCATACGTTACAACGGAAGGAAGGTGACAACAGGAAGGTAAGAAGATACTGCAGAGGTTGTTACCAGAAAAAAATGGATGGACTCATTCCAAAGAATGTTGTGAAGAAAGTGGTTACATACTGTCCAGTGTGTGTCCAGCAGCCTCATTATTGTATGCCGTGTTTTGGCGAGGCACACAAGTAGTGTTGAAAACTGTTCTGGGTTGTGACGTGATGGCGGCAAGTTTCATCTGCCCTACAGCAAACATTCATGAAAGTCTACATCAACTCAAATATTGTATATATTGCAAAAAGTGTATTTATTAGTTTCTATGTAGAAGTGTTATCAATAAATCGAAGCTTTTCGTGAAAATGTATTTCTATAAATGATTTCCTATTTATTCCTTGCCAAATGCTCAATGGTAATGTTGCTATGTTCTCAATGAATGTTATCAATTTAGAAAATGCATATACGCTCATGTTTACGCTATATTGGTTGTGATAAGCGTACAAATCAACTCAGGTATGGGTGCAACAATTTGGAAGGAATCAGTGTGGGCTATTGATTAGGTAAGCATAAGCTTGGGGTGAAAATGGGATATCACGGAAAACCATAAACAGGTTTCCCGACAGTAGGATTCAAACCCACAATCTCCAAAATTTGAGCTTGTGAGTTAGCTAATCCCGCACACCTAAGCGCATGGCTAATAAACTGGTTGAACAAATACTCGCATATTGCCAATAAAAGGAGGTTGGATTAATAAAAAATAAAGACTATATTTTGGAAACCAACCACGCCAGGATTAGCTACGAGGCCATAGCAGTACGCTAGCATAGCGAATTCAACAGCTCAGCGGTCCGCCGGCCCGGCAGGGAAAGTCAAATAGCAACACCTGTCAGCGGTACTTTGTACCGCCGTGGCCTCATGAGAAACTCACTCAGCGGTACAATGTACCGCTCTGGCAGCCAACGTGTTAAAGACTGTGTGAAAACAGCGACAGTGTTTCTAGCATAGACTGTGCCGACCTTCATTTCATTTAAAGACTGTGTCTATCCGTTGAACTGTGTTCATAATAAACTGTGCCAACATTCCCTCTTAAAGACAGTGGAATGCAGTATCGTGATTTCTTTCCGAGGAACCATGCCAATTCCCATCATAACCTGTTCAGAATCACGTATGATCTTAAGTGCCAGTGATAATCTTCTAAAAATTACGACGTAATAGAACTTGGACTGTCATTTATTTCAACAAGTGTATTGTGCTCATGGAGTACAGTGCAGAGACTGTATCCGGTAAATTTAATTTTCTTTATGAAGTGCTTAATCACTACACCTCGGAAGGTCCTAGATTGTTTTCGTTTGTTTATTATTCCAAATACGATAATTCCTTCCATCTTATCCTCGTGGAACTGTGACTCTAACTTTATCCTTGCTGCTAAAGTGCGTTCAACATCACTGACTGTGGGAACTATTTCGGCGTGCTTCGCCTTAGAGAAGTGTCACACCAGTGTCCCATGACGTCCAATGTGGAAGCTCCACATTTCCCCGTTCCTGCCTCAGGTTCGAGTCATCAACACTAATACAGAGAAAACACCAACGAGGGAAGACAACGCCGACGCCGACCGCAAGACGACGCAGCCGCCGCAGGACGACGTCCTCTCCACGCCTTCAGGGACAACTCCACGATTCAGCTGTAAAAGGTGACATAATTATTTGCATATCTATTGAATAAACTGAAGGATCCACTTAATCATGAAAATTTTTTTTCACTACCCTTCTCTCTCACTCTCTTAGCATGGGCCGTACACGCCTTGTCGTTCCTCACGCTCTCCGATAAACTGAAGTACGGGCGTTCCTGTTACAGAGAGAAGGTAGTGAATAGTGGCACCCATGACGTTGGGGGCCGATTAAAGAGAGTAAATAGTGGCACCCGTGACGTTGGGGCCAGATTAAAGAGAGTAAAGTGATAAAAATTAACTTTGAAATCAGTGATATCTTAACTTACCAATTCAAATAAAAGTGCATAGTACATACGTTAATTCCAGTTCAGTGAATGTGTTAACATTTTACGAAGATCAATTCAATGACTTTGATGAAATTTTCAACTTTTGGCACAGAACTCTGATTCAGTTTATGGCACAAGTGATTTTTTTTTTCTTTCTCTTTCTCTTGTTATGTAAAACATTTCAGGCATAATATTTATGCACAGTCTCATATACATTTTTGATATTTATGTCAGTGAAACATTGAACTTTACCATTGGACAATAATGGTGATATTTAATTTTATGCACAAGTGTTTGATATTTTGTGTTGGTGAAATTTTGAACTTTACCATTGGACAATAATGGTGATTTTACGTATGAGGTGAATGATTGTATTTTCTGCATTTTGTGGAAATAACGACATTAATATGGAAAATATACTAGCTGCCATTGAGGCTTTAAAAATTAGTCTAAATGACAGGATTACGGAAAGTAACACTAATCTCGGGCGTAGGATTGCTGAATCTAATAACACTTTAGGAGCTCAACTTAAAGAATCTAATAATACTTTAGGAGCTCAACTTAAAGAATCTAACGCGGCCCTGGAAGCCACTAAGGCTAGTATAGGTCAACTTAGGGAGTCTAATGAAGTAACTAATCGTAGTATCACTCAACTAAGGGAGGCTAATGAAGTAACTAATCGTAATATCACTCAACTAAGGGAGGCTAATGATGCCAACATTGTAAAATTGACAGAATCTGTTGATCAAAAGTTTGCAGAAGTTAATAATAATTTGGAACGTAGGCTCAATAGTGCAGGTGCCGAAATTGAAAAACGATTTAAAGAATCTAACAAAAGAATGGATTCTAAGTTTACGGAAATAAATGAAAGATTAACACGTGACTTAGAAACCATTAAGCAAGATATAAAATCACAAGTGGCGGAGGACTTAAATCTTGCTTTCCCGTCTTCTTCTCAGGAAGTCCTTAAAGAAGTAGAAAGCCTAAAGGAAGAATTTCAAGAGTCCCATGCTCAATTATCTCTTGCGCAAACTAAAATCGCTTCTATTCAAGACAAACTTCATGAATCTGTTAAAAATAATTTCATGAAGTTGGGAAACGAAATTACTCTTCTGAAAAGTCAGCAAGAGGAGGCCGATAAACGTGTCAAGACTCAGTTAGATAATGCTTACACGCAGATTACTCGTATCTGTCGCGATGTAGCAGAAGTCAAGACCGACATAGAAAAGGAGGTCAAGGAAATTGAGAATTCCGTACAGGGGAAAATTAAAACCCTAAAACTTGAACTCCAAGGAGGTATAGAAGCTCTCAACAGCAAAGTGTCGCAAATCGAACAGGATGTTTCATCATCTAGCCTTCACAACACTAGTGGAGAATCCATGAATGTTTCCACAGTTTTTAAAATAACGGAGGAAAAACCAGCCAAATTTTCGGGGAAGGAGGAGTATACTGCTAAGGAGTTTCTCCTCAACCTCGAAGAGTTCTTTCAAGAAAATCACGTTAAGACCGACCGCCGATTACGAATAGCGTCTCGATTGTTAGAAGGCAAGGCGTTAATGTGGTTTACCGCTTTTAAATTCAGTATTAACACTTACGAAGAGTTTAAGGAAGCCTTACTTAGACGATTTTGGAGTGCTGAGGCTCAGCACCTGATAAAACTTCAATTATACTCCAGAAAGTATAACACTTCCGTTAATTCCTCGCGATATTCAGATTATCTCATATCTCAGCTTAAAAAGATGCAGTTTTTCGACCCTCCTTTGCCGGAGCAAGAACTTATTCAGGTCATAACGCTGCAATTTCCACCAAATGTTCAGGAAATATTGGTGGCAGCAAACGTCCAGGACTTGGAGCAGCTCGATGATGTCCTGAGGAGACTCGATACTGCGCACACCCAGAGCGCAGCAAAAGCAGGTCGAACCAAAGAAACTACAACCAACTTTACGGAAGTGAAGACTCCGGTTCAAGTAAATCCAGAACCGCGAGAAGAAAGAGAAACTCGCCGAGATATTCCGTTTCGGTACAGAAGATCTAGGAATCGTCCCTACGAAGGGAGGGCTAAGTTTCAACCTGGACCTTCATGGAGACAGGCAGCTAACCAACCCAATGATAATAGGAACTCCCAGCAGGAAGAATTAGAGAAACGTTGGAGAGAGACTACGGAATATGTAAGGAATAAGAACAGGGAAGAGGGCTTACCTGGAGAAGCTTCTTTGGAATACCAGGCAGAGATGCAGAGAAGAAATGAGAGAACGGAAATGGATCCAAGAGCTACGGGTACCAAAAAAATCTTTGACGAAGCAATAAAGAGATTGCCTGAAAACCCGGAGGGAGGAGAAGTAGTATGTAGCGCACTCATTAACCATTGGTATTTAGAGGATGCAGATTTACTATATGAGGATTCAACACCACGACAGCCTCAGATACAACGCGGCTTACCGATCATTATCATTAAGTTAGGCAATATGATTGTCCACTCTTTAGTAGACTCAGGATCGCAAGCCTCACTAATTTCGCAGAAATTAATAGATGTGGCGCAGGAGACGACCTACATCTCCATCTTGCCGGTTGCTCAAGTTAAGGTTAAAGGCATAGTTCCTGACAAAGCTATTAAATGCAAATTCCAAGCGTTTCTTGAGTTAGAAATTGGTGGTGTTAAGTTCCGACATCTATTTTTGATTTTGACACAAATGAAATTTGACTTAATCCTTGGATCAGACTTTCTCATTCAACATGGGGGAATCATTGATTATCCCGCTAATGTGATTAAATTTTTCCACGTCGAATCTGTAGGGCTACAGTTGGTTACTTATAATGACGTGAAGAAGCCGGAATGTGAGACCCCCGTGAACATAGTAGAAGGCAAGATGAGCGAGGCTCCGCCTGTCGAAGAAAGCGTCCACGAAGAGGGGCGACCCGAGGAAGTGGGACCCGTAGAGGACCAGATGGCGTCCATTATCGATGATGAGTTGAACGAGGACCACTACAACTTCACGCTTTACGCCAATGTAGCTGTAAACCCAGATTACGATGATGATGAAGTAACAAAGGCAATCAAGAGCTTTTCAAGAAGTTTCCAGATGTATTTTCCGAGAAACCTGGAGTCATTAAGGGTTTCAAGCACCACTTAGATGTTACTGACACTTCACCTTATAAGAAACGGCCTTATCCGATACCCATGAAGTACTTGGAAGAAGCACTGGTCATCATTAAACAGATGGAGAATGATGGAATCATATCAAAATGCGTCACACCTTACATTAATCCTCTGGCTATAGTGAGAAGGCTGTTCAAGTTTTTGAAATACTTTACTAGGAGATGAGCAAAAAGAAAATCGCCCAGCAATTTTCTTTTTCCCGAGCAGGGGGGTAGATGAAACGGGAACGCCCTACGAGCATTCACGTTTCATTCTTTTATTAAGAGGAGCTCGCTAACACCCGGCCGTAAGCATTTAAAACTTGCGCCGAGCGCACAGGCATAAAGGGAACTGCAAGCAAGCTCGCGATGTTCTAGAACACCGGCCAAGGACAAGCGACGTCACGCAGAAGGTTCCTTCCTGTTCCATAGCATTGCTGCATGAACGAAATATAATCCAATATTTCAATAACGTCACCTTGCAGGCAGGGATAATGAACGCCGCTAGCCGAAATTTCGTGTCAATCGGTGTGAAGATGGCCAAGATATAAAATTTTCTTGGGGCCCACATGTGTAGCCACGCCCACCGGCCTTTGGCAATATAAGCGAGTCGCCAGCCTGGGGTAAGGCAGAATGTGTGCAGTGTGCAGCTGCAGTGTGCTGTAGGCAGAGAGTAAGGGGAGTCGGCAGTAAGCCGTGAGTTCAGTGAGTGTGTGCAAGTAAGCACGTCGCGACATAATTCGTCACTCGGTCCGGCTGTATACTTGAGTTCAGAACGTTCGTGTTAAAAGCTTTCTCCGTAGCCTTGATTTCATTTAAAGACTGTGTTTCTCGCATAAACTGTGCCAGCCTTGATTTCATTCAAAGACTGTGTGAAAACAGCGATAGTGTTTCTAGCCAGCCTTGATTTCATTCAAAGACTGTGTTTCTCGCATAAACTGTGCCTGCCTTGATTTCATCTAACGACTGTGTGAAAACAGCGATAGTGTTTCTAGCCAGCCTTGATTTCATTTAAAGACTGTGTTCTCGCATAAACTGTGCCAGCCTTGATTTCATTTAAAGACTGTTTCTCGCATAAACTGTGCCAACCTCAATTTCATTCAAAGACTGTGTGAAAACAGCGATAGTGTTTCTAGCCAGCCTTGATTTCATTTAAAGACTGTGTTTCTCGCATAAACTGTGCCTGCCTTGATTTCATTTAACGACTGTGTGAAAACAGCGATAGTGTTTCTAGCCAGCCTTGATTTCATTTAAAGACTGTGTTCTCGCATAAACTGTGCCAGCCTTGATTTCATTTAAAGACTGTTTCTCGCATAAACTGTGCCAACCTCAATTTCATTTAACGACTGTGTGAAAACAGCGATAGTGTTTCTAGCCAGCCTTGATTTCATTTAAAGACTGTGTTCTCGCATAAACTGTGCCAGCCTTGATTTCATTTAAAGACTGTGTTTCTCGCATAAACTGTGCCTGCCTTGATTTCATTTATAGACTGTGTTTCTAGCATAAACCGTGCCAACCTTGATTTCATTTAAAGACTGTGTTTCTAGCATAAACTGTGCCAGCCTTGATTTCATTTAAAGACTGTGTTTCTAGCATAAACTGTGCCAACCTCAATTTCATTTAAAGACTGTGTGAAAACAGCGATAGTGTTTCTAGCCAGCCTTGATTTCATTTAAAGACTGTGTTTCTCGCATAAACTGTGCCAGCCTTGATTTATTTAAAGACTGTTTCTAGCATAAACTGTGCCAACCTCAATTTCATTCAAAGACTGTGTGAAAACAGCGATAGTGTTTCTAGCCAGCCTTGATTTCATTTAAAGACTGTGTTTCTCGCATAAACTGTGCCTGCCTTGATTTCATTTAACGACTGTGTGAAAACAGCGATAGTGTTTCTAGCCAGCCTTGATTTCATTTAAAGACTGTGTTCTCGCATAAACTGTGCCAGCCTTGATTTCATTTAAAGACTGTGTTTCTCGCATAAACTGTGCCAACCTCAATTTCATTTAAAGACTGTGTGAAAACAGCGATAGTGTTTCTAGCCAGCCTTGATTTCATTTAAAGACTGTGTTCTCGCATAAACTGTGCCAGCCTTGATTTCATTTAAAGACTGTGTGAAAACAGCGATAGTGTTTCTAGCCAGCCTTGGTTTCATTTAACGACTGTGTTTCTAGCATAAACTGTGCCAACCTTGGTTTCAATTTAAGACTGTGTTTCTAGCATAAACTGTGCCAGCCTTGATTTCATTTAACGACTGTGTTCTCGCATAAACTGTGCCAACCTCAATTTCATTTAAAGACTGTGTGAAAACAGCGATAGTGTTTCTAGCCAGCCTTGATTTCATTTAAAGACTGTGTTTCTAGCATAAACTGTGCCAGCCTTGATTTCATTTAACGACTGTGTTTCTCGCATAAACTGTGCCAGCCTTGATTTCATTTAAAGACTGTGTTTCTCGCATAAACTGTGCCAACCTCAATTTCATTTAAAGACTGTGTGAAAACAGCGATAGTGTTTCTAGCCAGCCTTGATTTCATTTAAAGACTGTGTTTCTTGCATAAACTGTGCCAGCCTTGATTTCATTTAAAGTCTGCGTTCTCGCATAAACTGTGCCTGCCTTGATTTCATTTAAAGACTGTGTGAAAACAGCGATAGTTTCTAGCCAGCCTTGATTTCATTTAAAGACTGTGTTTCTAGCATAAACTGTGCCAACCTCAATTTCATTTAACGACTGTGTGAAAACAGCGATAGTGTTTCTAGCCAACCTTGATTTCATTTAACGGCTGTGTGAAAAACAGCGATAGTGTTTCTAGCCAGCCTTGATATCATTTAAAGACTGTGTTTCTAGCATAAACTGTGCCAGCCTTGATTTCATTTAAAGACTGTGTTCTCGCATAAACTGTGCCAGCCTTGATTTCATTTAAAGACTGTGTGAAAACAGCGACAGTGTTTCTAGCATAGACTGTGCCGACCTTCATTTCATTTAAAGACTGTGTCTATCCGTTGAACTGTGTTCATAATAAACTGTGCCAACATTCCCTCTTAAAGACAGTGGAATGCAGTATCGTGATTTCTTTCCGAGGAACCATGCCAATTCCCATCATAACCTGTTCAGAATCACGTATGATCTTAAGTGCCAGTGATAATCTTCTAAAAATTACGACGTAATAGAACTTGGACTGTCATTTATTTCAACAAGTGTATTGTGCTCATGGAGTACAGTGCAGAGACTGTACCCGGTAAATTTAATTTTCTTTATGAAGTGCTTAATCACTACACCTCGGAAGGTCCTAGATTGTTTTCGTTTGTTTATTATTCCAAATACGATAATTCCTTCCATCTTATCCTCGTGGAACTGTGACTCTAACTTTATCCTTGCTGCTAAAGTGCGTTCAACATCATTGACTGTGGGAACTATTTCGGCGTGCTTCGCCTTAGAGAAGTGTCACACCAGTGTCCCATGACGTCCAATGTGGAAGCTCCACATTTCCCCGTTCCTGCCTCAGGTTCGAGTCATCAACACTAATACAGAGAAAACACCAACGAGGGAAGACAACGCCGACGCCGACCGCAAGACGACGCAGCCGCCGCAGGACGACGTCCTCTCCACGCCTTCAGGGACAACTCCACGATTCAGCTGTAAAAGGTGACATAATTATTTGCATATCTATTGAATAAACTGAAGGATCCACTTAATCATGAAAATTTTTTTTCACTACCCTTCTCTCTCACTCTCTTAGCATGGGCCGTACACGCCTTGTCGTTCCTCACGCTCTCCGATAAACTGAAGTACGGGCGTTTCTGTTACAGAGAGAAGGTAGTGAATAGTGGCACCCATGACGTTGGGGCCCGATTAAAGAGAGTAAATAGTGGCACCCGTGACGTTGGGGCCAGATTAAAGAGAGTAAAGTGATAAAAATTAACTTTGAAATCAGTGATATCTTAACTTACCAATTCAAATAAAAGGGCATAGTACATACGTTAATGCCAGTTCAGTGAATGTGTTAACATTTTACGAAGATCAATTCAATGACTTTGATGAAATTTTCAACTTTTGGCACAGAACTCTGATTCAGTTTATGGCACAAGTGATTATTTTTTTCTTTCTCTTTCTCTTGTTATGTAAAACATTTCAGGCATAATATTTATGCACAGTCTCATATACATTTTTGATATTTATGTCAGTGAAACGTTGAACTTTACCATTGGACAATAATGGTGATATTTAATTTTATGCACAAGTGTTTGATATTTTGTGTTGGTGAAATTTTGAACTTTACCATTGGACAATAATGGTGATTTTACGTATGAGGTGAATGATTGTATTTTCTGCATTTTGTGGAAATAACGACATTAATATGGAAAATATACTAGCTGCCATTGAGGCTTTAAAAATTAGTCTAAATGACAGGATTACGGAAAGTAACACTAATCTCGGGCGTAGGATTGCTGAATCTAATAACACTTTAGGAGCTCAACTTAAAGAATCTAATAATACTTTAGGAGCTCAACTTAAAGAATCTAACGCGGCCCTGGAAGCCACTAAGGCTAGTATAGGTCAACTTAGGGAGTCTAATGAAGTAACTAATCGTAGTATCACTCAACTAAGGGAGGCTAATGAAGTAACTAATCGTAATATCACTCAACTAAGGGAGGCTAATGATGCCAACATTGTAAAATTGACAGAATCTGTTGATCAAAAGTTTGCAGAAGTTAATAATAATTTGGAACGTAGGCTCAATAGTGCAGGTGCCGAAATTGAAAAACGATTTAAAGAATCTAACAAAAGAATGGATTCTATGTTTACGGAAATAAATGAAAGATTAACACGTGACTTAGAAACCATTAAGCAAGATATAAAATCACAAGTGGCGGAGGACTTAAAACTTGCTTTCCCGTCTTCTTCTCAGGAAGTCCTTAAAGAAGTAGAAAGCCTAAAGGAAGAATTTCAAGAGTCCCATGCTCAATTATCTCTTGCGCAAACTAAAATCGCTTCTATTCAAGACAAACTTCATGAATCTGTTAAAAATAATTTCATGAAGTTGGGAAACGAAATTACTCTTCTGAAAAGTCAGCAAGAGGAGGCCGATAAACGTGTCAAGACTCAGTTAGATAATGCTTACACGCAGATTACTCGTATCTGTCGCGATGTAGCAGAAGTCAAGACCGACATAGAAAAGGAGGTCAAGGAAATTGAGAATTCCGTACAGGGGAAAATTAAAACCCTAAAACTTGAACTCCAAGGAGGTATAGAAGCTCTCAACAGCAAAGTGTCGCAAATCGAACAGGATGTTTCATCATCTAGCCTTCACAACACTAGTGGAGAATCCATGAATGTTTCCACAGTTTTTAAAATAACGGAGGAAAAACCAGCCAAATTTTCGGGGAAGGAGGAGTATACTGCTAAGGAGTTTCTCCTCAACCTCGAAGAGTTCTTTCAAGAAAATCACGTTAAGACCGACCGCCGATTACGAATAGCGTCTCGATTGTTAGAAGGCAAGGCGTTAATGTGGTTTACCGCTTTTAAATTCAGTATTAACACTTACGAAGAGTTTAAGGAAGCCTTACTTAGACGATTTTGGAGTGCTGAGGCTCAGCACCTGATAAAACTTCAATTATACTCCAGAAAGTATAACACTTCCGTTAATTCCTCGCGATATTCAGATTATCTCATATCTCAGCTTAAAAAGATGCAGTTTTTCGACCCTCCTTTGCCGGAGCAAGAACTTATTCAGGTCATAACGCTGCAATTTCCACCAAATGTTCAGGAAATATTGGTGGCAGCAAACGTCCAGGACTTGGAGCAGCTCGATGATGTCCTGAGGAGACTCGATACTGCGCACACCCAGAGCGCAGCAAAAGCAGGTCGAACCAAAGAAACTACAACCAACTTTACGGAAGTGAAGACTCCGGTTCAAGTAAATCCAGAACCGCGAGAAGAAAGAGAAACTCGCCGAGATATTCCGTTTCGGTACAGAAGATCTAGGAATCGTCCCTACGAAGGGAGGGCTAAGTTTCAACCTGGACCTTCATGGAGACAGGCAGCTAACCAACCCAATGATAATAGGAACTCCCAGCAGGAAGAATTAGAGAAACGTTGGAGAGAGACTACGGAATATGTAAGGAATAAGAACAGGGAAGAGGGCTTACCTGGAGAAGCTTCTTTGGAATACCAGGCAGAGATGCAGAGAAGAAATGAGAGAACGGAAATGGATCCAAGAGCTACGGGTACCAAAAAAAAACTTTGACGAAGCAATAAAGAGATTGCCTGAAAACCCGGAGGGAGGAGAAGTAGAATGTAGCGCACTCATTAACCATTGGTATTTAGAGGATGCAGATTTACTATATGAGGATTCAACACCACGACAGCCTCAGATACAACGCGGCTTACCGATCATTATCATTAAGTTAGGCAATATGATTGTCCACTCTTTAGTAGACTCAGGATCGCAAGCCTCACTAATTTCGCAGAAATTAATAGATGTGGCGCAGGAGACGACCTACATCTCCATCTTGCCGGTTGCTCAAGTTAAGGTTAAAGGCATAGTTCCTGACAAAGCTATTAAATGCAAATTCCAAGCGTTTCTTGAGTTAGAAATTGGTGGTGTTAAGTTCCAACATCTATTTTTGATTTTGACGCAAATGAAATTTGACTTAATCCTTGGATCAGACTTTCTCATTCAACATGGGGGAATCATTGATTATCCCGCTAATGTGATTAAATTTTTCCACGTCGAATCTGTAGGGCTACAGTTGGTTACTTATAATGACGTGAAGAAGCCGGAATGTGAGACCCCGGTGGACATAGTAGAAGGCAAGATGAGCGAGGCTCCGCCTGTCGAAGAAAGCGTCCACGAAGAGGGGCGACCCGAGGAACTGGGACCCGTAGAGGACCAGATGGCGTCCATTATCGATGATGAGTTGAACGAGGACCACTACAACTTCACGCTTTACGCCAATGTAGCTGTAAGCCCAGATTACGATGATGATGAAGTAACAAAGGCAATCAAGAGCTTTTCAAGAAGTTTCCAGATGTATTTTCCGAGAAACCTGGAGTCATTAAGGGTTTCAAGCACCACTTAGATGTTACTGACACTTCACCTTATAAGAAACGGCCTTATCCGATACCCATGAAGTACTTGGAAGAAGCACGGGTCATCATTAAACAGATGGAGAATGATGGAATCATATCAAAATGCGTCACAACTTACATTAATCCTCTGGCTATAGTGAGAAGGCTGTTCAAGTTTTTGAAATACTTTACTAGGAGATGAGCAAAAAAGAAAATCGCCCAGCAATTTTCTTTTTCCCGAGCAGGGGGGTAGATGAAACGGGAACGCCCTACGAGCATTCACGTTTCATTCTTTTATTAAGAGGAGCTCGCTAACACCCGGCCGTAAGCATTGAAAACTTGCGCCGAGCGCACAGGCATAAAGGGAACTGCAAGCAAGCTCGCGATGTTCTAGAACACCGGCCAAGGACAAGCGACGTCACGCAGAAGGTTCCTTCCTGTTCCATAGCAATGCTGCATGAACGAAATATAATCTCAATATTTCAATAACGTCACCTTGCAGGCAGGGATAATGAACGCTGCTAGCCGAAATTTCGTGTCAATCGGTGTGTAGATGGCCAAGATATAAAATTTTCTTGGGGCCCACATGTGTAGCCACGCCCACCGGCCTTTGGCAATATAAGCGAGTCGCCAGCCTGGGGTAAGGCAGAATGTGTGCAGTGTGCAGCTGCAGTGTGCTGTAGGCAGAGAGTAAGGGGAGTCGGCAGTAAGCCGTGAGTTCAGTGAGTGTGTGCAAGTAAGCACGTCGCGACATAATTCGTCACTCGGTCCGGCTGTATACTTGAGTTCAGAACGTTCGTGTTAAAAGCTTTCTCCGTAGCCTTGATTTCATTTAAAGACTGTGTTTCTCGCATAAACTGTGCGTGCCTTGATTTCATTCAAAGACTGTGTGAAAACAGCGATAGTGTTTCTAGCCAGCCTTGATTTCATTTAAAGACTGTGTTTCTCGCATAAACTGTGCCTGCCTTGATTTCATCTAACGACTGTGTGAAAACAGCGATAGTGTTTCTAGCCAGCCTTGATTTCATTTAAAGACTGTGTTCTCGCATAAACTGTGCCAGCCTTGATTTCATTTAAAGACTGTTTCTCGCATAAACTGTGCCAACCTCAATTTCATTCAAAGACTGTGTGAAAACAGCGATAGGGTTTCTAGCCAGCCTTGATTTCATTTAAAGACTGTGTTTCTCGCATAAACTGTGCCTGCCTTGATTTCATTTAACGACTGTGTGAAAACAGCGATAGTGTTTCTAGCCAGCCTTGATTTCATTTAAAGACTGTGTTCTCGCATAAACTGTGCCAGCCTTGATTTCATTTAAAGACTGTTTCTCGCATAAACTGTGCCAACCTCAATTTCATTTAACGACTGTGTGAAAACAGCGATAGTGTTTCTAGCCAGCCTTGATTTCATTTAAAGACTGTGTTCTCGCATAAACTGTGCCAGCCTTGATTTCATTTAAAGACTGTGTTTCTCGCATAAACTGTGCCTGCCTTGATTTCATTTAAAGACTGTGTTTCTAGCATAAACCGTGCCAACCTTGATTTCATTTAAAGACTGTGTTTCTAGTATAAACTGTGCCAGCCTTGATTTCATTTAAAGACTGTGTTTCTCGCATAAACTGTGCCAACCTCAATTTCATTTAAAGACTGTGTGAAAACAGCGATAGTGTTTCTAGCCAGCCTTGATTTCATTTAAAGACTGTGTTTCTCGCATAAACTGTGCCAGCCTTGATTTCATTTAAAGACTGTTTCTAGCATAAACTGTGCCAACCTCAATTTCATTCAAAGACTGTGTGAAAACAGCGATAGTGTTTCTAGCCAGCCTTGATTTCATTTAAAGACTGTGTTTCTCGCATAAACTGTGCCTGCCTTGATTTCATTTAACGACTGTGTGAAAACAGCGATAGTGTTTCTAGCCAGCCTTGATTTCATTTAAAGACTGTGTTTCTAGCATAAACCGTGCCAACCTTGATTTCATTTAAAGACTGTGTTTCTAGCATAAACCGTGCCAACCTTGATTTCATTTAAAGACTGTGTTTCTAGCATAAACCGTGCCAACCTTGATTTCATTTAAAGACTTTGTTTCTAGCATAAACTGTGCCAGCCTTGATTTCATTTAAAGACTGTGTTTCTAGCATAAACTGTGCCTACCTCAATTTCATTTAAAGACTGTGTGAAAACAGCGATAGTGTTTCTAGCCAGCCTTGATTTCATTTAAAGACTGTGTTTCTCGCATAAACTGTGCCAGCCTTGATTTCATTTAAAGACTGTTTCTCGCATAAACTGTGCCAACCTCAATTTCATTCAAAGACTGTGTGAAAACAGCGATAGTGTTTCTAGACAGCCTTGATTTCATTTAAAGACTGTGTTCTCGCATAAACTGTGCCAGCCTCAATTTCATTTAAAGACTGTGTGAAAACAGCGATAGTGTTTCTAGCCAGCCTTGGTTTCATTTAACGACTGTGTTTCTAGCATAAACTGTGCCAACCTTGATTTCAATTTAAGACTGTGTTTCTAGCATAAACTGTGCCAGCCTTGATTTCATTTAACGACTGTGTTCTCGCATAAACTGTGCCAACCTCAATTTCATTTAAAGACTGTGTGAAAACAGCGATAGTGTTTCTAGCCAGCCTTGATTTCATTTAAAGACTGTGTTTCTAGCATAAACTGTGCCAGCCTTGATTTCATTTAACGACTGTGTTTCTCGCATAAACTGTGCCAGCCTTGATTTCATTTAAAGACTGTGTTTCTCGCATAAACTGTGCCAACCTCAATTTCATTTAAAGACTGTGTGAAAACAGCGATAGTGTTTCTAGCCAGCCTTGATTTCATTTAAAGACTGTGTTTCTCGCATAAACTGTGCCAGCCTTGATTTCATTTAAAGACTGTGTTCTCGCATAAACTGTGCCTGCCTTTATTTCATTTAAAGACTGTGTGAAAACAGCGATAGTGTTTCTAGCCAGCCTTGATTTCATTTAAAGACTGTGTTTCTAGCATAAACTGTGCCAACCTCAATTTCATTTAACGACTGTGTGAAGACAGCGATAGTGTTTCTAGCCAACCTTGATTTCATTTAACTACTGTGTGAAAACAGCGATAGTGTTTCTAGCCAGCCTTGATTTCATTTAAAGACTGTGTTTCTAGCATAAACTGTGCCAGCCTTGATTTCATTTAAAGACTGTGTTCTCGCATAAACTGTGCCAGCCTTGATTTCATTTAAAGACTGTGTGAAAACAGCGACAGTGTTTCTAGCATAGACTGTGCCGACCTTCATTTCATTTAAAGACTGTGTCTATCCGTTGAACTGTGTTCATAATAAACTGTGCCAACATTCCCTCTTAAAGACAGTGGAATGCAGTATCGTGATTTCTTTCCGAGGAACCATGCCAATTCCCATCATAACCTGTTCAGAATCACGTATGATCTTAAGTGCCAGTGATAATCTTCTAAAAATTACGACGTAATAGAACTTGGACTGTCATTTATTTCAACAAGTGTATTGTGCTCATGGAGTACAGTGCAGAGACTGTACCCGGTAAATTTAATTTTCTTTATGAAGTGCTTAATCACTACACCTCGGAAGGTCCTAGATTGTTTTCGTTTGTTTATTATTCCAAATACGATAATTCCTTCCATCTTATCCTCGTGGAACTGTGACTCTAACTTTATCCTTGCTGCTAAAGTGCGTTCAACATCACTGACTGTGGGAACTATTTCGGCGTGCTTCGCCTTAGAGAAGTGTCACACCAGTGTCCCATGACGTCCAATGTGGAAGCTCCACATTTCCCCGTTCCTGCCTCAGGTTCGAGTCATCAACACTAATACAGAGAAAACACCAACGAGGGAAGACAACGCCGACGCCGACCGCAAGACGACGCAGCCGCCGCAGGACGACATGCTTTGAATGCAAGAATACAAACATAGGACAATCTGGCTGCAATTTTAAAGTTAGATATTTGGAACATGTGAATGCTGAAAACCATAGAAGATTCTCAGCAATGGGATCACACATGGATGCCACAGGTCATAAATTTACCAACATTGAACAAGACCTGACCATCATAAAAATGTTAAAAAAGAGCAGCTTAATGAACACATATGAAGATCTATACATTCATCTAGACCAACTTGTAAAGAAAAATGATAACCTTAATGAGGATGTAGAAAATAAGAATCCATTATATTATCAAATTCTAGTATATTTGAAAATGCTTGAGAAAACTCACGAAAAAAGAATTGGAATTTCTCCACCTACAGATAGCCCTACAACTTATTCCTCCTCAGTTGAAGCTATAGGTGACAGCAAGGAAGTTCTTGACACACCTATATCCCCCGCTCCTCCACCTCCTTAGGTGCAAGAGCAAGGAAGAACGCATCATCAATTTTACACCCGGCGCAAAACTGTGAAAGAATGACAGGAGTTACTGTTCCAAAGAAAGCATGCTTAATAAGATTTGACAACTAGGAATTAGTTATCTTTTCATCTGCATTAATAATAAGAGCCACACTGTGATGTCTGGATTTCTTCATTTCGATAATTACTTATAAATTGTATTTTTAATTTATAAATTTACCTTTTTTCATGAATTATTAAGAAAAGAATATTCATTAGGACATATTCTCTATGGAATATTGTACAAGTATTTCCTTGACGACTGCTTTCTATTGTAGAAATAATTTATATATTATCTCTTGAGTTATTTGTTTGTTTTAATGTTGTCAATCTTATGTTAATTTTAAGGACTCTTCCTCTATAGCATTACTTTGTCAAATTATATATTTTTCATCTACACAGTGTTATGTGGCTGAAGATGTTGATAATATACGAAACATGTACCACATTTGACCATTAAAAATTGCCTTAAGCAATCATTGTATCGACTAGGTGGAAAATAAATAAATACTTAATTGTGAATCTATTGAAGTACAATACTGACCATGAAGCTGACATCTTACGGCGACGATGGGATAGGAAAGGCCTAGGAATTGGAAGGAAGTGGCCGTGGCCTTAATTAAGGTACAGCCCCGGCATTTGCCTGGTGTGAAAATGGAAAACCATCTTCAGGGCTGCCAACAGTGGGGCTCGAACCCACTATCTCCCGAATACTGGACACTGGCCGCACTTAAGCGACTGCAGCTATCGAGCTCGGTGGTGAAATTACTAAGAAAGGATCTGTTTCATTTCAGGACCTCGATATGCTCTAACATCTTAAATTCATTCTGCTAGTTTTTGATTGCATATGGCATAATCAAAGATAGACCACTGATTCCTAGGTGACCATGTGGCTTCATGACTGACTATGTGGAAACATCGTGCTCATTATTTTTATCTGATGATTGAAGAGAAAAAGTCAGAGTTTTGTTCTGTTACTATTGCAAGTTTTCTCTCCATTTGTTCCTATATTGTTCTGAACTTTGCAATTTCCACCTGTGGCATTTAAAAATCTCCCAGTATCATGTCATATCTTTCTTATTAATTTTGTCAATTATTTTCTGTACATTGTTATAGAAATTATCATTGTCACTCTTTTGTCTAGTCCAATTGCACTCATTTTTGCCATGATCTCCCATGATCTCCCATATCAAATGTCTTAGATAGATCAATCATGATACAGTCCATTTAACCTCCTGAGTCCTTGATATCTGCAATATATTCCTGGTGGAACCCTTCAACTTGAGCTTCAGTGGAATAACCTTTCCTAAACCTGAACTGCCTTTTATCAGCCCAGTAATTAATTATTATATTCAGAAAGAATATTTTCCCAAATCTTACATGCACTGCATGTCAAACTGACTGGCCTTTAATTTTCAGTTTTATGTCTCTCACCCTGTCCTTTATTCACAGGTACATTTGGTATAGCTCCTTTATGCAAAAACAATAATCAAATAAGTTCTTCAGGTATGGTACTATATTGTCTTCAGTAGATCCCCAGAAATCTTATCAATTCCAGCTGCTTTTCTGGTTGTCAACTTTTGTATCTTTTTGTAAATGCCATTGTTGTTGTTGTAGTCGCCTCCTCTATCTGGACATTACCCTTGTAACCTTGCTACTTCCCATTACTGATATTTTGACATTGGAAGATACATTAATTATTTTTATATTATGTAGTAAATAATTCATTTTGTGAGCTGTTCTTGTTTACATATTTTTATCTTGTTTCCTATTTAGTTTACTTTTCTTAATTGACTTCCTTTATTTATAGCATGTTGCAGAAATTAAGAGGAAAATAACTATAAAAGAACTTACAACGGATCAACTGGTCTCATGTATCAAAGAAGAAAACATGTAAGTAGAGTTTAGTTGTACACCCCTTACTCTAGCTCCCACTGTTGACCTGTGGGTCCCAAGATCATGGGCTCAAATGCCACAGACGTTGCAGGTTTTTCAGAAAGTGAAGAGGAAGATCCGATAGGTACTTCTTGTCATAGAATTTGGCATGTAAGAAATAAATGGTGACGTATTTTTTGTTTACCCGACAAAATTAATTAAAACTCAGGTGAAGATGCCAAAGAGAGATTCTCGTCACTCTGGCATGTACAGTTGACCGATATATTGTGTGGACTTCACTGCCGAGTTTGTTTATGAAATAAGCAGTAGAACTACAGCAAATCAAATGACGCCATAATTCTCCTCATTTCATTTCACATTGCATCATGTAGGACTTAACATTACATTTTAATTGATGTTATATGGATTACAAAATATAGTTTTAAAAAATTCAACTGTTTGTGAATTTTGAGGAATTTTTCCCAAAATCCCTTTATCGGATTGATTCCAAATTTTTAACACAATGAATGTAGTGATGTTTTATACATCTAATATATATATATATAACAGAAATTTCACAAGTTGGTCACTTTAGTTTCCTAGATGTTACATAAGATAGTGTTTAAAATATTCAAATTCTTCCAAATAGAATTCAAATGTGTGTTAGATCAGAAAATAAATAATCATTCAGCAAACCATTTCACGTACGAATTAAGGGAGTATTTTACAGGCTCAGCTGACAGTGGACTCTCCAAAATATAACACTTTGAAGAATAACTTTGAGTTTAAAACCGTAGCAGAGCACGAGCATCTTGCTAGTCTATTAATCATTTATATATATAACAGAATGTCTGCCATTCTATTCGTCCACCTGTCTGTCTCTTCCCTGTACAAATCCGTAATGTTTCATCAATCTGAGTCAAATTTTGTAAACTTAACTGTTTGGACTCTGTGGATAACCCTATGTACAACAAATTTTAACAACCCACATAGTCTAATATAGGCAAAATATTGTATTTATTGTATAAGAAGGGGTCAAAGCTGTATCAAGCCTCACGACATGAGAAGAAAACTCGTTAAGTCCCTTTGGGACTGATTCAGTTTTAAGTGCCTAAAGTCAAACGTTAATGCAGATATTGGCACCACACTACTCCCGCTGTAAGAATTGGATGAAGAAATGTTCGGCTGTAACCCTAGCAACATCAAATCAAATATTCTACAGTAGCATTACAAGCCTCGTGTTCAAGGTAGTGAGCAAGTGCATGAGTGTGAGCACGGCCAAGGAGAGATTCTGCTACACCTGTAATTTAGTGTCTGGAGAAAAGCACTGTGAGGTTAAGCCACCCCTAGCAATCCAAGAGGTGGGGTTATGGAAGGGTTGGCATATAAAAATAATTGAAAACAGTGTTGAATGCATGGTTTTTGTGGTCAGTGAGATGAACAGTGACACTTTGGATGTCGTTTATTTCCATATTCAGGCACAGGGGTGAGAAGGAGGTGATAAGGAATGTCCAAAATGACTGAGATGTATGTGTTCCACCGTAGTTGTCAACCAGACTTGGTTCACATATGACTTACTATCTAGAGAAGAATACTGTGGTGGTAAAACACCCGTAGCACCCTTCTGAGCAGGGTTGAAAGGGTGTGATGTATAAAAACACTAGAAGAAAACAACCAATATTCCCATCTGAGAATTCCTACTAACAATTTTGCTCCTGAATTAAGTAACCACAGTGTCCCACTGTAGCTAAAGTCTATGGAAACACCTTCTTAGTGATAAGCATCAAGTAGGCACATGCTTCAGAATTTTCCTGATCTATGTGTTGTGTAAAGTCTGAAATTCTGCAAACTTTTCTTTCCTCTTTGCACTCTTTCCCAGCTAATAAAAATATCATACTTTCATCTACGTTTACGGGCAAGCGTGCCACACCCTTCTCTGCAGCAAGATTAATTAGGTGACAAGATCAGCCTACGATGAGTATGTTACTGTTTTTCTGCTTCAAATGTCCTGCCACACCACTCTTTAATCCTACCATTACTGGAGCATTATCGGTACCAAGATCTGGGCAGTTTTCAAATGGAATGCAGAAATCCTGAAGAGTTGAGAGCAAAAGATTGGCAATGTTTTAGCTTCGGTAGTATCCCCTTCTGAATTAGGCACAGAGAGTAGACAACTCTGAATTTCATTGAGTTCAGGCCTAAGAAATGTTACAACAATAGGACATATTTTCAAGTCTCTTTTATTGCCACCATCAGTAGCAATAGAAAATGTATTCGCCTGCAAATATGTTATAATTTTTGCCTTCTGTGCACATTTCTCTAATGATAGCTGCTGTTTTCATTCTAGCAAACACATATTGTTTAGCAATTTCCAGATCAGGAAACATTTTGTGAAAAGGCAGGTTACATTCTACAATAAATGATGTAAATAAAGCCTGGGCATTTGTCACAGGATTTACATCTCGGTTTTTATGTGAAAAGTTCAGTTTCTGGTTTCTTTCTACACACTGGACACTCCCCTTATATTTCTTTTTTTTGCACATGTTTGAGTATATACCACTTTCCTCCTGAAAAATCATACTTATGTAAAGTAGAGAATGTGAACGTTTGTCCCTTCCTGGATTCACTGAAACACAGAAACTCTTTCCTATAAGGCTTTAAGAAACTGCATCATATTTCTCCTTTGACATTTTGTCCCAAACAAATATTAAGACATATAATGATGAAGCACTACTATGTGACTTAATATGAGCACCTATGGAGGTTCTGCTGCAGGTAGACGTCTGTGGCTTGCTAATTCTGAGGTTAGGTTATTCGCTTGCAACTTCCACTTGCTATTAAGCTATCTGACTGTATTATAGACCAACAAGGAGCAAATAGCTGGCTCCCGTGGTCTGTACTGCCATCTGGTTGTGATTATTAGAACTACTATCGACCAGCCATACATTAGTAGAACGAGACAATGCGTGAAAGTTTAAAATAATATGAAAATTACTGAAACTGCTCTGAAAATCACGTGATCGGTCATGGCGATCGGGAAGAACGATGCAAAATTGGGAGTCTCCCTTTGAGTTGGGAGAATTGGCACGTCTGATATTGACATTGAAATCCCCGTAAGCAACTAATTTTCCACAATAACATCTAGAAATAAATCAAGCCTAGTCACTTATTAACATGCACCAATCTCAAACTTATTTATCTGCAATATAATTATGTTGTCTATAATGGCATTACTAAACTACCAACTATGTTATTTACAAAACGATTGAATGCGAGCTACTATTTACTCATGATGTGATTTGTTCCAACTTATCTAGTTTCCATTGTGTATGTCAGTTCTTCCGTCTGGCCTGTCATTGTGGTTTAGTTGTCCATCACATTGTTGATATCTGTGCTTGAATTCTCCAGCTCCGGTCGAATGCTGCCATGGTTCGATGCCTTCTACTTGAACTGCTGATATTGCAAAAGAAACATGGATTTCTGTTACTAAATCGTGTCTTACACACTCACTTTGTCTGATGCTGTAATCAAGAAATTGGGAACCAATTGACTGTTCCTGACTGTTCCTTGACCAGAACATTATTCTGATTCTCATAACTTCTAACTAATGGTAAATTACCCTATGACTTGTTGAGGGATTGTACTGTTCAACTCCACAAACTCTGCAAGAGCTACTCCATTTGACTAGAGCACTCGACCTAACTATCTCTTTGTTTCTTTGTCAGGATCATGGCAAACGTAACATGTACCTCACGCCTCATTGAATTTAAACCGCGATGTTGAAGCTCTAATATGGCATAGTTACTTGAGTTCATAGTTCATAGATACTCGATAAATCTAGGGAAAATTAATCTATGTTTTATCTTCGGTCAAGCTGGCACCACAACGTACATCAGAGCTAATTTTAAGATGATTTCAGGCCTGTCTTCTCTCAGATTTTACTTGCTCATATTGGCACTCTGTACTTCCCAAAACAAATTCCAAATGCTCCGAATTTCCCTCAGCTTGTTTTCCTCTCTGTCTACTATGCCACAGCCTGCTGCCTTCTTTGTTGGCCTTGCTTACCAAACTCAGACTGCTCACTGGTGCCCCTCTGTTCGTACCTCAGCGAATGTCTTTCATGCACTTTAGGCATTAAATAATGGCCCTTGGAACACAGTACGATGTGGTTCACTATATCGAATTGTTCTGCTATATAACTGTGAAGCACATAAATTAATTCACTTTTTTATCAGTTTTTGTTTGTGTAGGGTGGAATGATATGGATCAGTAGGTGGCTGTAGGGAAGGCCCTGCAATATCGGCCCAATAGCACGAGAGACTGCGCCATGCCATGTTCAGTCATCAATGATCTGCATTTAGGACGGTTGCCCAGTTGCCCGATTCCCTATCAGTTGTTTTCCTCATATTTACATTAATTTATAGTTGTTTACGTAGCTTTCTTAAAAATGCTTGGAATTTGAAAATTTATGGAACATTTCCCTTGATAGTTTATTCCAGTCCCTTACTCTTCACCCTATAACTCCGCGATGTCTTCCATTTTAACTGTTGAGTGCAAGCTGCATGCACAGTCCCTTGGCTTTCCTCCAGTACTTAGTGATTACCTGTGACTAGAATTCAAACAAGTGTTATTAAGAGGTCATGAAGAACATTTCCCATTTGGCCCTCCACGCTGCTTGACAAGAAATTGGAGCGCCCAGAAGGGAATGAGGAAACAGAATGAAACTTTGTATGTTGAGAGGCTTTGTGATGTTATTTCAGTGATTGCAAAATTGAGGCAAATTTGCAAATAACTTGGCAGTACATGGTCCAGGATAATATTGCACCGCTCTTGGCCCTGGGCATATGACTTGATTTGGCTGGGAAGAGTGTTGTAAGGCCATTGTGTCTTCTCCTGAGGTAAGCTGACCAACAACTGTTATATGCAGTCCTTGATATCCTGGAAACCGGCACTGGGATGGAGTTGACGTCCGATTTGACTTTTGAATATATTGGAATTGATATATACATTTTAAACTATCATTGCAAAGCACAGAAATCAATAAATCAAACCTTCATTGATTAATACAGGAAGTTCTTCTGTGCTGGATGTCATTAACACAGTATATAAACAAATATTTGAACCAGTGTTCTAAAAAGACCGTTAATATACATGGCTGTGAATGTGAAGTGTGAGAATGCAAACCCGGCTAATCAAGCTTCTGGATAATCTGAACAGAATCTGTGGTAGAGATGAAAATCCATATTGCAGTGTAGAGGAAGTATTTAATTATAGCACTGTACGTAAAATAATAACAGTTTATAATCCACTATTTATTGGAATGGAACTGTTGCACTATTACCGTGCTGTATTCTACATAGCTGTAGCACTATTAAACAATATTTTTGTCTTAAGTATGTAACCTTCACATTTGTGTTATACACAGTAACATTCACTTAACTAGAAGTATCAGTGTCTTCTTTCAGGTTAAGGAACTGTTAGATGGTGCAGTATTGTGCCAGGGTCAAGTAAACGTCATGTCAGTCAGCTCGGGTGTAGCGTGTTGTTCCATGTAGTGTAATACTGATTCAAGAGCATTTGCTGTATCTGAATGTGACATATGGTACTTTGGTGTGCCTTCTGCTTCACTCCTGTATCTTCAGTACTGACATCAGGATGATCCTGGACCAGAGAGACAATGTCTTAGTCACTGAAGTTCTGATGATCGATGTTGTCTGCTATCCACTTTTGAAGGCAGCATTCTCCTTCGCCTTTGCATGAGATTTCTTCAAAAATTTGTAGGAGATCATCAATGTTTGGATTTTTGAATGGACAGAGTTTTCCCAAATACAAGACTCAGCTACCCAGTAGATTACAAAAATAGATTACATTCTTGATGGTAAGTTGTTTTGAGTTCCTTAAAGATAGAACTGTCCTCTCCTACAATCAGCATTTGTAGAAGTATTTCCCAGTAATTTAATTTGATGTTTTCTAACACCGAAGGTTGCAAGATTGACATCACTTTTTTGGCAGAATGACTTCTTATATGGCCTTTGACTTGCTGCATATCCAAAGGATGAGATGGAGTTGTCATTTTTTCTCTGAAACTTCTGATGAAACAAATTGTTTTTCTAAGCAGTCCATAAACATAAGATTGTTGATCCAAACTTCACTACGACTTCTGTAATGAACATGATTTCTAAGGCTAGTGTGGTTGCAGATTTCACAGTTGGTATGAGTGGTAATTTATTTGTTGTGCTGGCTAAAATGGTGAGACACTGTTCATTCACCGTGCATGCAGGCAAAATGCAATTTTAATTTTAGCCTGAAATTTTTGTGAATTTCATAACAAGACAACGTTTTTATGCCTATGATCACCAAGTAATCAGAAAATGTTGTTTCGCACAATTTACAACAACCTTTCTCTTAAATATCAGATGAAATAAAAACTCAGTATACAATAATAAGTTACTGAAGTAAGCAACAGTGTCATTTTATTGTTAAAATAACCTACTGTAAAAGCAAGGAAACAGAGAAAACTAAATAACACTTAGTCACAAATTGCCTCCCACGTCATGGGAGGTGGGTGAATGCTTGTACTGGTAGGTGTGATGTACAGTGGGGACTGCATATGCCCCATGACCACTACGGTAGCTGTAAAACCGGGTGAGTTGGCTGTGCAGTTACAGGTGCGCGGCTGTGAGCTTGCGTCCAGGAGGTAGTGGGTTTAATCCCACTGTCAGCAGCCCTGGGGATGGTTTACTGTGGTTTCCCATTTTCACACCAGGCAAATACTCGGGCTGTACCTTAGTTAAGGCCACAGCCACTTCCTTCAAACTCCTACATAGCTGTAGCACTATTAAACAATATTATTGCCTTAAGTATGTAACCTTCACATTATATCGCTATAAGATCTGTCTGTGTCAGTGAGACATAAAGCCACTAGCAAAAAAGAAAAAACCGGTACCTCTAAAGGCCCTTCAGGAACCATGAAAAGTGATGGATAACAGGGCACTGGTGAAAATCTCAATGGCAGCAGTGGTGGAAGAGGATACCTTTGGTACAGCAAAGCTTCTGGTGTATGCAGCCCTTCCTTTTATGGATAAATAAAGAAGAAACCAGTACCTTGTGGTAAAGAGGGATCATTGAAGGCTAAGGGAGATAATCCCTACAGAAAAATTCTGCAGCCTAGTGCAGATAGGTGGCAGCCCCTCCACTTTGGTCGCTATGGGCTAATAACTTGCACACCTGCATCAAAGTCATTACAGAACCCAGACAAAATTTATACCGGACAGATTTTATGGAGGCAACTTTTCAGAGATGTAACCAGAGTAGCTGTGATGTCTGAGACACAACAATAGAAAAGATGGAGACAGCTCTTCGTGGAAGTACTCAATAATCTCAGTGAAGAAGCAAGAACTGAAGAAGTTGATACCATTTGGGAGGATCCAGATATCCCTGTAGAACTACCAACATGAAACGAGATTGCACAAGTAGTGAAATGATTCAAGAGTTGTACAGCATCCAGTGTAGAAAACATTATCCCAGAAGTTGTAAAGATCCAGATGGATACAGACTTGACAGGAGAAATCATGCAGCCACTTCTAACACAATATTTATTGAAGAAGCCCTTCCTGAGTAATGGAGGAATGGTGTCCTTATCTTGATGAGGGTGGTGACCGCTCATATTGTAATTGTACCAGGAGGTACATCCAACCCGTTCATTTAAATCAAGTGCCTGGAAGAACGCTATCTGCCATCCTAAAGTTGCAACAACTAGTACAGTCAGTTTGGAATTTTCTCTACAGATGTTTCTACCTAATAAAAACCTCATGTTATGCCCTCTGGTGTGAAGATGGACTATTAAAATTGTTAAGTAATTTTCTTCTCCTAGGTTTCCTAAACTGAGTTGATTATTTTTGGTTTTTTTTGGTGTCTTAAAGTTTACAATACTTCTAGCTCTTCCTGCCAAAGTAAGTTGTGGGCCAATAGGAGATTTTGTACATGTATTTTTCCACCAATTGCATCTGTTTTGTATGTATTTTATTACCCAATCAAAGTTGGGAGTGTGTTCGGCCTTAGCCAGTGTTTTCTGTATCTCTCCTCTCGGGTATAAAAGCTGACACGTTTTTTTTACCAAGTTGTCTTATTCTTTGCTCCGGTCTAGTGTGTGTTTTATAAAGGAGGTGGGGAGCATCAGCTCAAGGTAATGGCAGTCCTAACTAAGTGATAGTCTCTGGCAGCTATCTCAAGGGGAAGGTTTCCCATCTTTACTAATGTAAGCTTAACTTTCTAAAATGAAATTTTCAAACAAGTCAAAAGAACTTAGCCGAAATCAGGGAATAGAGAGTGTGATACATTCCCTATGAGCTTGACTATCATTTTGTAACATGTTTCAGTTTGAAGTCCTTGTAATTTAAATACTCTCTCCATCCAGTAGGCTTACTTCGGGCCAGAAGCCCAAATAGGATTTTAAGCTTTGGGTGCAAGTGTCTGTCTCCACAACATTTTGATTTTTGTCCCAGTAACTTTCACCTGTTTTTTTCCACAAAGGCCAGATAGAATGAAGAAATACTTGAAGAACAGAGAGGAAAAAACCGTAAAACGTCATAGAAGACTGGACAGAAATTAACTACCTGCTTTTCTCCATCCATTTCCACGAAAGCGCAAGTCCGAAGATGAACTAGAAAATGTTTCCCTATCTCGTGGCAGGTACTGAGATGCCAGCTGTCCCATTAGCAAATGGTGCGATAGTGCGGTGTTTCCTGTGTTTCACAGCTGTTGATCGTGGAAAGCAAGCAGGCATATGGAAGGAAGAGAGGTACGAAATCACTTCACGGAACCGAGCATTAGGGAACGTTCTCGAGCTCATAGCGCACTTAGTTAGGACGAGATGACGTCAGTGGTGAAACGTCTACTCTGCGTTGTTACAAACTGAGCAGAGGCAATCAACACCTCACATTAAAGTGCTTATCGCACAGCTGGCAAAATATTTACTGTTCCCGCAAGGACAATTTTACACTCATAAATGAATGTACGGGGCAATAATGGCCCATACCGCGTGGCCTTAACGATAAGAGGAAAGGATGCACATGACCGGCCGTAAACTAAAGGCAAGGAGGCGATAATCTTGCACTCCTTCAAGAAATGGTTAAAACTCTGTGGGCTCACGGCGCAGTGATACAGCGGCTAATCTTATACTACACTGGGGTGGCTAAATGAGGAATATTAATGCCGAGCCGTGTTTACCCCATGCAAGGTTGAGGCTCATCACTCTTTGTACAACAGAGTCTTCAGACATTTAGACAACCAGTTTTACAAAATTACTTTAAAAGGAAAGAGGTTGACACCTTCCTCTCAAACTACTCGCAGGAGCAATCACATGTCTTGGTAAAATCTGTCTTTACCTTGAGCCGCTGGATCTTCCTCACGCCGGCCTTGCCCCTGCCTCCCTAGGTTACAATAGCTGGAGCAATTCAGACAATATGGACCAAAAGTGCATTCTAATGGGAAGATTCCCGAGCTTTTTACAGATAGGTTGGATTCCAGTACACACCCCCGGTTTTATTTGGCTAGAAAATGTATTTCCAATTTTTGGATAGGTTAATGACAATCGAGGAGGAACCAGCTGAAGAGTTGCCAACTTCGGTACATTAGAAAAAACAAGTATACAAAGTTCGAAAATAAAGATTACTCTATGAAATAGTTAGTGTTTTGCCCGCGAGGGGGGTGCAAAGTAACCGATGGTAGAGATAAAAGTTTCTGGTGGTTCACAAGTTCAAATTTGTTCACAAGATTACTTTAAAAGAGAAGAGGTTGACACTTTCTTCTCAAACTACTCGCAGGAGCAGTCACATGTCTCGGTAAAATCTGCCATTATCGTACAGAAGGTGCGCAGTTTCACTAGCCGGGGAATGTGTACCCCTGGTACAATTATTGTTATTATTATTATTATTTACAATTCCGATATAGAAACTGCAAAACCAATTAGCACGAAAATGAAATTGCTTCTCAACAGAGGTCACTACATATGGATTTCATGAATAAGTTGATGTTATGACCTGCGACTTTGATTTACGTACAGGTGTGGTGAATATCTGCTCATTTCGTCATACATTTATGCATGTTATCTGTGGACTTTCGTCTTTCTCCAATCACTGGCATCTTATTTTCATGGTACCTTCATTTCGTTATCATATTCTTCGTATATTTTTGTTGTCGCTAGTTTTCATCCCTTATGATATTGTAGATTCTCTTTCATTTCTTTCTCTAATCATTCGACGACGTAAGCTCTCATTTCCGTAGTATATTCCATGTTTTCTTCATGTTCTACAGCATGTAACACAGTATTGCTCACTGGCAGTTTTCTCCTCTGGTGAGGGGATATCACTTAATCATTTCGGGAGGGATTTATGATTTCTCCTTTACCTTATATCTTTTGCTGACCATCTAATATTATATATCTTCTCGACAGTCGAGTCTCCGTCTCACGTAAACGGCCCACAAGATTTACTGTAACCATTATAAGAAGAACTCCCGATTATTTTATTACAGTTAAGATTCAGTTTATCGGGCGAGTTGGCCGTGCGGTTAGAGACGCGCGCCTGTGAGCTTGCATCCGTGAGATAGTGGATTCGAATCAAACTGTCGGCAGCCCTGAAGATAGTTATCCGTGGTTTCCTATTTTCACACTAGGCAAATGCTGGGGCTGTACCTTATTAATACCATGGCCGCTTCCTTCCAACTCCTAGGCCTTTCCTATCCCATCGTCGCCATAAGACCTATCCGTGTCGGTGCGACGGAAAGACACTAGCAAAAAGAGATTCAGTTATAGATACCTGTGCTGAATTAATCTTATTTTAACCACATTTTGACTTGTAATAACGAGATAACGTCATATTGAAATCTTCTGCTCATAAAAATTACTTCGATAGAATAATTTATTGCTTTATTATTATTATTATTATTATTATTATTATTATTATTATTATTATTATTATTATTTATTCACATTCCCTCCCATTATTGTAATTATTATCGGTCCCGTTAGTAACACATTTCACCCTACATTTAAACGTTAGTTCCTTCTGTAAGACACATACTGACTTACTGTCTGGCCACAACAATTTGCCGTGTAATTTATTACACGTGGAGTGGGATTATTATTATTTATAAGGTGATATTAGCTACACGTCTAGAGACACGATATCGACCTTATTACATCATTATGTTACGGAAGACTTAATCAATACAATTAATTTGTACATTATTTACAAAGTAAAAACAACACTTCATGTTCTACTTCATTTGTTGGAGGTGTAAACATTCGGACGACTCGCCAGGGCGTTCCTTTGCCCCGTACGGTGATAATTTACTCCACCATGGCGGATTCACTCTTCTTTGACGACATATGCGCGTAATCCATTTTAGGCACAATTTGATACATTAGGACCACACGAGTAATTTTTGGCATCCGCCCTATTAGAACGGCGCTTGATGTTACCAAATAATTTTTAAGTTATATACTAACACAATTTCGCTTTCTCCATTGCTCCGACGTCTTCCACTGGACAGGAATGAGACTCGCCCTAAATTACATGAACATCTCAGGTGGTCCGTTACGAAAAAGGAATGCTACTCCCTTTTAAATATAGGCCCTGGCCACGGTCGTTTCCCCAAGGTCAGTCAGAATTTTCAGTAAACAGTCAGAGTTCACCGACCTCTCTCTTTTCAAATAACGGTGCTGACTAATGAATTCTAGTGAGGTCTTGGCTACCTGCCTATACACAGCTTTGACAACTGGGGTTTGTCAAATCGTTTGTTTCTTCCGCTTTACACCTGCTGTGTCTTACACAGTCTCTGCTATTAGTAATCTCCTTGAGCGAAGTGAAAAACTTGATATTACAAACGGGGTCATACTTTAGACCTTGCTAAAAATGTCATTAAAAATATCTGAGACGAAAGTTTGTGGCTTTCTAAAAATAGACACAAACTTTTATGTAAAAACCCTCCATACGTTTAGAGGTATTCACATTTAGTGACAACTTTAACACTATGATGGACTTGACTTTGTGGCAGTGGATACAAATGTACAGTAGCAGACACTTATGTGTGGTTTCTCTTTTCGTCAGTTTCTTTTAACGCCGGCTCACGAGTGGTATATACGTAGGTTATGCCTGTATCCATGGTTTAGGGAGTTGTATTTGAGAGTGGGCAGCCTTGAGCTTCTGTTTCGATAGTTTCTGTTCTGTACTCCTTTGCGGTAGTAGCAGTTCGCTTTGACACTTTCGAAGTGTTTCTCTCACAGTGTATTATGATCATAATGCCTAACAAATGAAATGTAGCAAGACGGAAAAAGAGATGGTTTACTGGAAATCGCTTTTCTAATCGAGAGAGTGGTAATTATGGTGATGTTATTACTGAGGTAACAAGTATGCGTAGTGCATCAGCGAGGGTGCTTGGGGCAGAGTGCTGGTCTCCTTTTGTCCCAAGTGTTCAGAATTTTTGTGTGGCTATCGACGAGATGAATCAGAGGGGACAGTTAATACTTACAAGCACCCACCTCGCATTCCCAAACCTACAATGGACACATAAAGCCTGGTTTTTAGGATCTTAACAAAACAGAGTTACTGGGAAGATTTCTAAATTGGGGAAATCAAAATGCAAATGAGCCATTCAACAGTAAATTTGACCCAAATGCCGTAAAACATTGTACAATGGAAATAAAATTGTTCGAATAGCAAACTACGGTGCATTGCCCAGTTTTAAGGATGGAGCGAGCAGCAGCTTGCAATTTCTGAAGGCATTGGGTATCAAAGGTGGAAAGAACACTGTGGCAGTTTTGTGCAAATTCGACGAGGGAAGGGAAGATTGATATAGAAAAATGTAAGAAGTTCGACTTTGTAGGCCAGAAGGTGTAGGCAAAGACAGACGTTAAGAAAAATCCAAGAACATCTAGACAATGGGTATAACATATGGCACTGGAGCCTTCTAAAGTTTACTGTGGGTCAAACTGTGAGTTACAACTTAACATGTATCGTATTCTCCTGAAAACTTACTTTTACAAACATGAAACACAAGAACCATTTGGTTGATCTAAATGAAACTTTGCACAGTTGTTCAAATATGAATTCTATAGACGATGAACTAAAATAATGGGACTGAGACAAAATTAACGCTTAATATATTGATATAAATAGGTCATAGAATGTGAAAATTATATACTATATTTTTAAAATCTGCCAGATTAATTTGAAAGCACTAAGAGGTATCATCTTAGTCCAACCTGTACAATATTCTCTGGGTTTCAGTTCAATAGAAAGAAAACAACATTTAATCTCATATTTAAAGGGTTATTATGTTTCTTGTTATATCATGTGGTTAATTATTTTATCAAATCAATAATGTGGCTACTTTATATACAATTTTGATTTGTACCATATGAAACAATACATTAGGGTGTAATATATCACCATATCCTGCTCGAAATAATGTAGGAATAGTCATATTTTGACACGTTGTAACTACTGTAGCATGACATGACAAGTGTATGACTCCCCTAAAGACGGCTCCGTACTTTACAGACTGCTTACTCAAGTAACGCATATAGTTCCGAGTACGGGTGTCACTCATTCGATCAAGTTTATTTATAGTCAGTATTCCGAACAACAAAATTGAGAATAATAGTTTATAGTTTCACATTCACGTGTTTTAAGTCCCATATTAGTCGCATTGCGCAACATTACCACGGTCCGTTGGGGACAAAGCGCACACATGAGTAGCGTTAAAGACTGGAGTACACCGTGTACCATGAATGAACTGAATCGTGTGTTTGCGCCATTGTATTTGGATCTACTTTTAATGCTTGAGGAGATGCCTGTTTTTATAATATAAATCTTAGCACTGTCCCTCGTGGTGTTCTGAGTTTATAAAGTTGGTTCAGTAATGTCATCATGCCTGAACCTCATGTCCGATCACACAATAAGTAATCGCTCGGTTTGGTGGGAGCTAACTGTACAGGCACAGGCCTTGTCCTCGGCGGTGCTTCACCCAACACCTGCTTATCGTCCCAACGATTAATTTATCGTATGCGCAGATTACCTTTTTAACAATCTAGGTCACAGTTGCTTGAATAAAGTTCACCAAAATTAACTAATTACTCTCCGTAGCACTCTAATTTACGTCTCAATGTCTTCAAATATCAGGGATGAAGTAAATATTTCTTGATGGGGTTTTGTGGTGCTTGAATGTGGAATATTCTGAATGGCTGTGCCATTCTTGCCTAGATGAAACCATTCTCACTTGCGGGAGGTTGGGTGACACTATCCACTGTTCTTACTTTTTTTATCTTGCGGCTTCTCGAAGTTTCTGGAAATCTACCGATTCTAGTGAGTGTGGCTTCCCACGCCGAGTTGTTGTTTCCAGTGAGTGCGCACTTTCCACCATAATTATTTTATGGTCAAAATAGAACGTGATAATTAAGAATTTCGCTGGCGTAGTTTCCTTTCATGTGGGCTGTCAACTTGTGCTGTGCCTTACTAGCAGAGAAATTGCTTTGTACTGCCCATATCTGATATCAAATATATTTGCTTATAAGTTATGCCAGATCTCTCAAAGTATATGGGTGGAATATAGAGAGATTCGGACGTTACTATTACTACAGAGCACAAGATTGTCGGTACATCTCGAGCATGTAAATCTTGCAACAGATTTTGACTTCACTATACTACTGTCATCTGACAACTCTTCTCCTTCTAAACACTGCAGAAAATGAATCAAAACTCACAAAACTTCTTTCGTCATATTATTGAGCTTGTGTTCGTAAACTTTCTGCTATTGTTCTGCGGAATCTTTTTTTCTCAACGTTCTTATTTTTCTTCAGCACCCCTTCATCTTGTAGAAGCCAGCGGAAGTTACTAGGACACTTAGGCAAAATTGATGGTATGACTCCTTGCTTCAAGCGAGGTTCTAGAAGGGACACAGAATACTTCTTACCAATAACACTGTCATATCATTCACTGTGTCTAAGAATAATTCCGTTACTGAACTGTAGTTCTCATACTTTAAAATGAATATTGAACTATCTGATTAGTTATACAAGCTAAGAGGGTATTACTAAGAATACAGTCTAATACTGGCATCAGTGTGATCATTGTGCAGGCAGAGTACACCCAATCTTGAATATAAATGCAGGTGACATCCCTAATGAATTATATACCTACACATAGCCTTACAGAAAAATCTCTGATCCACTTACAAAGAGGTCATCCTGTCCCAAGAGAGAGACTAACGGTTTATCACTTGCAAAATGCGTCTCTTTAAAGCACTTATTAAAATATTTAAGTCCCTTTGGATTCTGGGTGACTTGATTACTGTCCCGATGTATTGCTGTAATCCATTTCTGACGAAGTCCATCGTCTTTCAGAAATGAAAGCTATCACTCAAAGTCCTTTGTCATAATTCCCTCTGCATCTTGGTACGGAACATTTTAGCACGATGTCGCACACTTCTGATTTCATAAAATGTAAAGTTCTGATAATGTTTCCTACAAAAAGATCTGTTATCGGCCACATGACATTACCTCTCTCACATGCGGCAGCCATTAATACTTGCACGCACTGTTTCAGTAACGCCAACATAAATATCTCTTTGGTGCCTCGTACAAGGATTTTTTACATGGGAATATAATACATATGAATGAAGTACCGATATTTTTAATATTATGCTATACCAGACATTACCTTTCCCCGCAACGTACTGTGTTTTACACGATGGAGACAAAGTGAATTCGACAAACCGTTGGTGGACCGCACAATTTGATATTCTTTTTGGAGTGCAATAAATCGATTAGTTGCAATATTCGCCATGTTGATGGCTTCTCATTCGTACTGGTCGCAGCAAAACTTGAAGTAGGATATTTTCCAATGCTCGGCGTAACGTTGTGACGTCATGTTTCCCAACTCAAGCTTGTTGTATGGCCGGTAGCATAGAAGGTATTTGCAGACCTGTTATCAGTTTCAATGTAGGCGGTATGAACAGGAGCTATCGTAGTGGGTAGTGCGACGTAAATGTTGTATCTTAACTAGCTGAATAATACTGGTGGATAAGAGTTGAGTACATGCTGCTACACAAGTCATTTTGAGGAAATATGGTGATAGTCTTATGGTCACTCATATTACAAGTCATGATTCCTTCTCTCAAGCTTTATTATATTTTCACAATACTAGATCGCACATGCTAACATGAACTTTTAACCGTAATGCGAGTATAGAAACATAGTTACCAGTTCAAATGTTTTGCATTGCGTTTTTTTCAGGATCTCTCAAAATCCCGGGCTGAATGCTCCCTCCGTTTCCCCGTCGACAGAAAGACTCTTCCGTTGTGACCTGTGTAGTAGTAAGTTTTCCCGAAAGTGCACTCTGACGACACACATGTTAATTCATTCCTCGCATAGGCAGTATTCTTGTCAACGTTGTAGTAAAACTTTCCGTCGAAAGAATGACGTTAAAAAAAAAAGCATACGCTTACTCATTCTAATGATAGGGCGCACTCTTGTACAAACTGTAACAAGAAGTTCAAGTATAATTCTACACTCTCTGAACACTTTCTGATTCATTCTGGACCAAAAACATTTGAATGTGATGTTTGCAGTAATAGATTCGGGCTAATGTCAGCACTCAGAAAGCATATGGTTGTTCACTCTCAAGAAACGCCATACTCGTGTACACTTTGCAATCGGAAATTCTCGCGTAAATATAGCCTGAGCAGTCACATGTTTACTCATGCTGATGTACGGCAACATCAGTGTGCACATTGCAATGGCAAGTTCAAATGTATGCTGTATCTTAGGAGACACATGAAGACTCATTGTAATGAGTCACAAAGCTGTTGTACGTTTTGCAAAATGAAGTTCAAACGGAAGGAGCATCTGAACAGACACTATGCAGCGGTACATTCCATGGAAGGGTGGAACTGAAGTCCCACGTGGAAACTCACTCTACAGCAAATCGCGCTGCTATCCATTCTCCTGTAGCAAGATGTTTCGAAAGTCTAACTTGTGAGCAAGATGTAATCTCAGACCACACTATAACCAACCGTCCTGTGTATGAAATAGTGAATTTACCATGCGATGTGTTCTGCACCCACAATGTAGATTTTGTCACAAGATTCATTCCAGACTGTTATATGTTATTTCTTCACTCCTATAGGAATATGGTTCCTAGTACAGCCGTCATGAACCTGCAGCAATGATTGGTATCTTGTGGGTTGTTTTTATTATTATTGTCAAGATTACTTGAACATTGTCTTTAGGAGTGCTGAAAAATCAAATGAGTGGTCACTATATTCCTACTTCAAGGAGAACAAGCTTGTGTTGAATGAATTGGAAGTTCATTAGAAGTTGAAAACTACTAAATTATGACCCAGGTATTCACTAGTGTAAAGTATAAATCAGGATTGACTGCAAAGTTCCAATTCCCTGTTTTGAATCTGCAAATATGTTTGGTGTCCATGTACACTGCATGTAGTTAAACTCATCCCTTTCTCATCGCCGATCACTGTTGAAGTTGCTCCCGTCCGTAGGTTTAACCTCACATTGCCCTACACGTGACCCCCGGGTGATGCTAAGCGAGTAACAGAGACTAGATGCCGCCGTATTCTCCTCATCGACCTCACGGCAATGACAATCAAAGAGTTAGCCATTTTCAGGGCGCAGCATCCTACACATGGTCACTAGGCTCTCAATTAATTATCTGTCAACTAAACAGTGAGTGTATAAATAGAGCCAAAAGTGAATACCTAACCAAGATATTTCCGGATCATTGTGTTGATATTCTGGTGGTACAGGAAACTCATTGTGAAGATGAACATCAACCGATTACCGGGGGCGAAATGCCTGGGTACGAACTAACTACCGGACTTCACCACCCTAAATATGGCATCGCCATCTATATGAAGAATGATATTGACAACTATGAAGTTCTGCCACCAGACTCCATGCATAATATCATCACCACATCTGCCAAGGTTCAAAATATTACTATCACGAACGTTTACAAACAACCAATGGTTAATTGGCTGGACCCTATCACACTAAAACCCACCAAAATAGTGTTATCCGAGGTGACTTTAACAGCCATCAGACATTATGGGGTTACAAGTATAGCGATTAGAATGTCGATAGACTATTCCAATGGACACACATTAATAACCTGATATTGCTGTATGACGCCAAGGACAATGGTCTATTCCATTCAGCACGATGGGATCATGATTATTCACCAGACATGTGTTTTATGTCACATGGACTAATGACCCAATCTTCACAAACCCAAAGGCAAATATTGATCGATTTCCCACGAAGCCAAGACAGGCCCATAATCTACAAAATCGGTCTGCAAATCCCAGTAATTAGATCAACACCTAAACTCGGTTGAATTTTCAGAAAGCTGACTGGAATCTGTACTCGTATGCTAACGTAAGATGGGTAAAACCATCTGCTGAGAACTACGTTCGTTTCCTGGGACTAATCAAAGCTGTTGGTAAGAGAAGTGTTCCGAGAGGATTTGGTAAAGCTCACATACCTGGGTGGAGTGAAGAAACTAGCCGTATGTACAAGGAGTATGAACAAGACAACAGTCATGGGAAAGCTACTGAACTGCTGGCATCCTTGGACAGTGGCAGGAAAGAAAAGTGGAACAAAACTGTGGAAAGGCTCAGCTTTACTCACTCAAGCCGTAAAGCTTGGTCACTTATCCAAAAATTGGACACATCGAACAAGACTGCAAGAAAACGATCATGAATAAATTTAGAGAACATAGCCCACTACATTGTCTCCTCATCCAGGCCCATGAAAGATAAGAAATACAGCAGGAAAATTCGATCCGAGCTCAAGCGGATAAGACAAGAAGCTAACCTCATACCATCTACTCTCAACCATTTTCTCCAGAGGAAGTAAAGCATGGCCTGAAGTCCCTCCAGAAGGTAGAGCAGCTAGATTTGACAGTATATATACAGAGCTACTGAAGAACTATGGCCCAGCAACTGTACGCTAGCTGGCGCCCTTCTTTAGCAGTATACTACACTCTGGACATGTACCCCCAGTATTTAAGAGAATCAGAATCATCTCGATACTGAAGCCAGGAAAGGACCCTTCTCTGCCCCAGAGCTACAGGCCAATTTCGCTACTGAGAGTTACATATAAACTAATGGAAAGGCTAATTCTGAACAGAATAGCTCCTGCAATTGAACACCTGATCCCAATAGAGCAAGCTGGGTTTTGCCCCAAGCGAGACTGTAGCGACCAAGGACCTTGCCTTAACATCATATCTGGGGATTGGTTTTGAGAAGAAATTAAAAAAATGTTTGTCTTCCTTGATCTGTCAGCGGCCTATGATACTGTCTGGAGAGAGGGTCTCCTCCTGAAGCTCATCATGCTTGTAACATGTCTTAATGTGATTACTGTAATTGATAATGTATTGAGTAATTGATTATTCCAGGTATTCTCTGAAAATTCCAGGAGTAGGTTTCATCAATTAAATAACGGCTTACCGCAGGGTTCAGTCTTAGCCCCTATACTGTTCAATTTGTACTTCCATGATATTTCAGAAACTACAGCTCAGAAATTCATTTATGCGGATGATATAAACGTAACAGTACAGAGATCTGCTTTCAAGGAGGCTGAGGATATACTGTCTGAAGATGTACGAGCGATGGATGAATGCATTAGGAAGTGGAGACTTCAGCCAAGTCCTTCGAAGACGGAAGTAACCGCATTCCATCTCAACAACTTAGAGGCTACTTATCAACCTAAGATACGGTTCGGGAATGAACTTTTGAAATACAGTGTGTGTTGTGTGTTTGAATCATCAGTCCATAGACTGGTTTGATGCAGTAGTACACCAAAATACATAGGTGTAACATTAGACACATCACTGACATATCGAAGTAAAAACAGCGACTACACTTAAGACCCGGAATAATCTGACGAGCAAGTTAGCCGGAACTTCATGGGGAGCTGACACCAATACTTTGCGAACTACCGCCTTGGCCGTGGTGTATTCTACAGCTGAGTATTGTGCCGGAATATGGTTAAATAGCTCTCACTGCATTCTAGTCGATATCCAACTTCTCCAGGCAATGCGTACTGTATCCGGCACGCTGTATTCAACTTTAGTGCAATGGTTATCTGTCCTTTGCCATGTCTCTTCCCCTCATATAAGGAGACAACAAGCACTTACTAGCTTATGGTGCAGAATAGTGAATTAGCCCCTTCCTATACATCAAGACGTAAAGCAGCACACTACAACTAAGAAAACCAGCGTGGAAGACAGCTTTAGACCTGTCACGTCCTCAGTTCAATCCCAGGAATGCCTGGAGAGAAGAGTGGAGGGTGTCGTCTCCCAGTGGCTTATGTGATATCTCCGACCCCAGCATGAAACTGGCTGGCTTCAGTTTGCCCCGTGCTGTTTGGTCAACCCTGAACCCTGTCGGGAGAACTGGTGCAGCCTTACATCTATGGGGATGGGTAGATTCTCCCTGCTGTTACTGTGGTGCTCAAGCACAGTTTATCAAGCACATAGTTCAAGAGTGCCCCCTACGTGCATTTCCTGGTTCTGGCGAGGAATTTTTTGAAGTAACACCACAAGTGATTACATGGATTAAACATTTGGATATTGAAATATAAAAGTGAAGTCCTGGTGCTGTCACCAACCTGTATATTTAGTATTATGTTTATATATTCTGATTGTCATGTACACATCATATGCTAATAATAATAATAATAATAATAATAATAATAATAGTAATAATAACTGTTTCAATATCTTGATTGAGTGTGGCAGCTACTAAATTCTAACACGTATATCACAGGATGAGAACAGGTTAGAAGAAGAGAGGTGGGCTGCAGGGCAATTTGAGGTTTATAGATGTTCACAATTTCCATGTGATTCATCTCTATTATGATAGTAAAATATCTCCATTCTGTGTTTAGAATTAGATGAGGTTTTAAGATTGGATTATTTTATATTTCATGGTAAGAGATTAACTAACATAAGTTTCAATACCATAAGGGAGGTGGAAATTAGTTACAGCTCTCTTTTACACAAGGGGTACCCCATTTACTGTAAGTATTTTGGCTATTGAGTATGACAGCCAGTCAAAGGGTTTACTGGCCTGAGATAGATGGGTGGTTTATATTCCATAATGAAACAATTCTTAAAAATCCCCGTGGTACTCAATAAATGGGACACTATGTCATCGCCATGTGGGCTGACGCATCCTCCATTCCTCCTAGGGAAGCAAATAAAAGTTCACGAGTGCCCCTCACTGGTTTACAGGAGGCTTACCCAGCAATATAATTCACAGTTTCTTGGGGAGTCCCTCGGTTCTTTCTTTAACACGATGACTCTTTAAATCTCAAGTGACACTTTATAGTTTTCTTCCACATGACTTAATTCTCTCATTCATCAATCACTTTATCTCATTATTGTACCGTTCCAAGGCATCAGTACATGAACCAGTTACCATTGTTCATAAATATGACGTTAGAATGGAGCACCATCGGTGAGCCTCGAACTCAGCCCGGTTTGTCGAAGCCTCAGCCTCCCCTACTAGAATAATTCGCTAGCCGAGTCGGTGTTGCATTTTTGGGTCTGTAGACTGTCCGATGGGGCGGTAAGTTCTTTAGTAATAGTGTCTATAGTAGGGGGAAAAGTTAATTATGAGAGGAATACCATTTCATTACTAATGAGAAGAGAGACAATATCTTGTATAACAAATTTTTACTTATACTAGTGAAACACATTATTTACATGGGTATGCCATACAAACACCTTACATACAGTAATTTGGGTGATATTGACGTTTAAATGTTCGGTAGTCTTTTTCTACACTTCATTATACGTTTAAATATTCAAACTTAAGAAGGCGTTCCCTCTCGAACTATTACACTACCTCAGACTTAGAGAGGCGTTTTCTCTCTAATTATTTCACTTTACACTTACACTGATCACTTTACACACAAATCTATTCAACATAGGCATACCCCGCTGTAATTCTGTTTGTTTGCCGAGAATTAATATATTCAAACTATATCAGGTTGTGATATAGGCCTACGAACATATATGAACTGAAATATACGATGGTTGCTTGTGTGTACACTCCGAAGCCTCTGAAAGTCGTGTTGCAACACTTCTGTTGGGTGACGAATTGAATGCTGTAGCACACATGTTGTATTACTAAACAGCGATGATTACTCTGGTAGTGCACTGTAGTTTGGTTAAGCACGTGATAAGACCATAGGGCCGAGTCATGCTTCAATATTACACGTAAATAAAACTTTTATTACAATTAAACATGATTAACAAACTGCATAGAAATTATTTACACATTAACAATAAACTGAAATGCCTGGATGGCTATTGATTAAGTTAGAGGCCATGTGGCCGCGAACGCATCTCTCGCCGACATGTTGTCTTGTTCGAGACTGTCCCTTTTTTTCTCGCCGGAAACCAGATGCATTCTGGACACTCAATAGAGACACGGACAAGAGCGCGCTCTGTATAAATTTTCTAAGAGGACGGAACATTCTCCCCTCTGTTGATTGCATTCAATCAAGACAAAATACAGTTTCAATGAAAATAACACTAACATAAAACAAAATGTCATCAGAATACAAATACATAATAATAAATGTTGCACTTAAATGAACGTCAATCACTAATTAACATAGATAAAATGAAACAGAACTGTACACTGGTGTGCAGGCTGATGCATTGTTTTGTTTACAGCTGCACAATGAGAGTTTTTGAATTGTTCATTTGTTAAATGACTGTACAATATAACTACAAATACAACTTTATACACCAATCAACTCACTGACACTGTAAGGAATCATATTGTCATTAAAAAGAAAACACTACTCGATGGGAAGGGGACACAACTTCACTATTGGTGTCTTGAAATTTCCATGAGCAGTTTTTATGGTGACTGCTCGCACAAGTCCATCGAGACCTGGGTGAAGTTCCTCAACCACACCTAGTCTCCACTGAAGCGGGAGTAAATTGTCCTCCTTGATAACCACCACTGCTCCAGGTTGTATACAAGGTTGCTGGGAGGCCCACTTTGGCCTGTTTTGTAGTTGGGTTAAGTATTCCTTATGCCATCTGGTCCAAAAGTGTTGCACCATTTGCTGCAACCGTTTCCATGCTGAAAGTTTATTGCTGGGTACAAGTGTCAGATTGGATTCAGGAATGGAATTCAAACTGTTTCCAGTAAGAAAATGACCTGGAGTCAAGGGTTGAGGGTCAGTCGGATCTGTAAGTGGACGAGAATTTAAACAGGCTTCAATTTGTGTGAGCACAGTACTAAGCTCTTCAAATGTTAATGATGAGTTTCCAACAACTCGATGCAAATGATATTTAACTGACTTGATGCCAGCTTCCCATAATCCTCCAAAATGGGGTGAACGAGGTGGAATGTAATGCCAGTTGATACCCTTGTTTGCCAGATTGCTTACAACTTCCTCTTGATGCTGCGGTGATGCTATGAATTGGTGAAGATCTTTTAATTCTCTATCGGTTCCAATAAACGTAGTAGCATTGTCACTGTAGATATCTGCGGGCTTTCCTCTTCTGACTATGAAACGCCGAAGTGCGGCTAAGAAGGCATCTGTAGTAAGACTGCTGACTACTTCCAAATGTACAGCCTTTGTCGTGAAGCAAACAAATAGTGCGATGTATGCCTTGATACGGACATTGCTCCTCTTGTTAATTGGGCGAATTAGAATAGGACCTCCATAATCAATGCCACAAACACTGAATGGACGTGCTGGTTGAATTCTATGCTCAGGATAGTCAGCCATGAGTTGATGACTAGTTACGCCTTTCAATTTGTAACATGTTACGCATTTGTGCACTTGCTGTCTGGCTACATTTCTGCCATTCAGAATCCAATAACGTTGACGAAGGGTTGCTAACAACAATTCTGGTCCTGCATGAGCTTGTTATAAGTGTTCATGTTTGACAATTAGAGTCGTCAGGTGATGTTTTGATGGTAACAGTATTGGATGTTTGGATGAAAACGGAATCGATGCATTCTTCAACCTGCATCCGACCCTTAGAATATTGTTGTGTAAGAAGCGACATAGGTTCCTTGTCTGGCTCTTCTTAGAGACTACGCCTCCGTTTTTCAGGTCTCCAATCTCTTCTGAGAAGGCTGCATTTTGTGCAATACGAATGCAGACTTCTAATGAATGTTCCAATTCTTCAACATTTAAAGGTCCAATTTTCTTGTCCCTGGCATGCTTAGTGTTATGCAAAAATCTGTAACAATAAGCTATTACTCGTTGCAGTCTTATTAATGATGAGAATTTCTCAATAATAGTTTCAGCTTGTGTCACTACTAATCGTGCAGATAATTGTCGCTGCTCTGCTATGGCGAGCGAATCCTCAACATTGCTGTTCTGCGGCCAATTTAACTCAGAAGTGGACAACCAGGCGGGTCCTGACCACCAAATGGTTGAGTTTTGCAGATCTGCTGGTCTGACGCCTCGAGAAATCAAGTCCGCTGGATTATCTTGTGATGGTACATGATGCCAGTCACTAGTGTTCGTTTATTGTTGAATGTGAGCTACCCTATTTGCTACAAAGGTCTTCCAACGTGATGCTGGTGATGCTAACCATGACAGTACGATAGTGGAGTCTGTCCATAAATGTGTTTCATTAATGGCCAAGTTTAAGACTGGCATGGTTTTGTGTACCAACTGAGCTAATAATGCTGCACCGAGAAGTTCTAGACGAGGAAGAGTGACTCGTTTAACCGGAGCTACGCGCGATTTAGAGCATAGCAGTTTGACTGATACTTCACCCTCCTGATTCACTGACCGAAGGTAGATGCATGCACCATAATCTCGCTCGGAAGCATCTGAAAATCCATGAACTTGAATATTTGCCAAGTCACCCTCAATTAATACGTGGCGTTCTACTTGTATATTGTCAATGTGTGCTAGCTGCATTTGTAATTTTGCCCAGTCTGATGCTAATGGATCTGGCAGTGGGTCGTCCCAGTGAAGTTGATGTAACGATAAGTCCTGCAAAAATATCTTGTATAGTATCACTAATGGGCTGATTAATCCTAATGGGTCAAATATAGATGCTACAACTGACGTAGTGGAGCGTTTAGTAATGTTACTGTTCCCTGGAATGTGTTTGATTTTGTTTGCCACTAAGAATTTATCTGACGTAGGATGCCATGATAATCCTAAAGCTTGTATGGTGTCATCATTATCAAACTAGAAAGGTAAGTTAATTTCTCTGTCTTCAGGTGGAACAGCGTGGAACAGCGGCAAGTATAGCTTGATGATTTGAGCACCATTTCCTGATGAGAAAACCACCTTTATTGAGTAAGGCTATGAGTTCACTTTGCAATTTTAATGCTTCAGCGATGTTGGACGCACCACACAGGCCATCGTCAACATAAAAATCCCTTTGTAAAACCGTTGATGCCAGTGGAAATGAAGTTGCTTCATCTTCTGCCAATTGTTTGAGGCACTGTGTTGCCAAATATGGAGCTGAAGCTGTACCATACGTGACAGTCAATAGTTCGTAAGTCTTGATAGCTGATTGTGACGATTCCCTCCAAATAATTTTTTGCAACTGCGTGTCATTTTCATGAACCCGAACTTGTCTGTACATTTTCGTGATGTCTCCCGTAAATGCAATGTTGTGTGTCCTGAATCTCAACACAATGGAATAAAGGTCTTGTTGTATAGTAGGCCCTACTAACAATGTATCATTAAGCGACACTCCAGTAGTAGTTTTGGCTGATGCGTAAAAAACTACTCTGACTGATGTAGTTCTGCTTTGTTTAAATACTGCGTGGTGTGGCAAGTAATAATGTTCAGAATCATTTGTTGCATGTAGGCCTACCTCCCACATGTGAGATAACTGTTCATACTCGGACATTAAGTTCGCATACTGTTCATGCAATACTGGATTTTTCTTGAATTTTGCTTCCAGTTGTTTAAATCGTTGTGTTGCCATATCACGAGAATTGCCCAAGGGTGATCGAGTTTCTTTACGAGGTGACCTGACAACGAATCTCCCTTCAGGAGTGCGTGTGGTGTTTTCCTTGAAGTGCTGTAAACACTGTTGTTCATCCTGAGTTTTAGGTTTAGTGTGCAATTCTTCTATTTCCCAAAATTTACGAAGTTGCGTGTCGCGTTGATCTTCCTTTTTGACAAAGAGAGAAGTGACTGTGTTGCATGCAGGATGGCTGTTTGACTGAGGGCATTTACCAGAAATTATGCAACCCAGATGAGTGTCCTGCAATACCGGGTAATCACCTGCACGTTTTTTCCCATCTGTCTTTAAAATGTTAAAGAACATCTCTGCACCAATGATTAAATCTACCTTGCCTGGACTGTAGAATTTAGGATCTGCTAGTGTGATGTCATTAGGTAGGTTCCACGATTTGTAGTCTAACTCCATGGAAGGCATTTCTCCTGTGATGGCAGGAACCACTAAACAATTTATGTTAGTGTTAAAATCTGATGTTGTGGACTGGAGGTGAATATCCACACTGTGTTTCAGAGTCGATGAAGAATTGTTAATGCCTACAATAGAAGTGGTGTCTTCTTTACATTTTAAATTTAGTCTGCTGACAGTGTCTGTAGTAATGAGATGAGTCTGACTGCCGCTGTCCAAGAGTCCTCGAACCTTGCGAAATTTACCACTGTGATCCTTGATTTTGACAATAACTGTGGATAACAACACATATGGTTTGTTTCGAGTACATGGATGTTCATTCTTGGTGGTTGTGTGAACGCTGGCAAATACCACCTTGTTGTTAGAAGTAGTTTCGTTAGTTGTACTAGACTTGTGATTTTCAAGCTGTAGTAATGTGTTGTGGGCCTTGTTGCATTTGCGACAGTGACTGGATGTACACTCTGACGTTTTATGTGATGCTCTAAGGCAGTTTAAACAGAGTTTGTTGTCACGAGCATATTGAATGCGATTTGACACTGTTAACTTGAGAAATGCTTCACATACAAAAAGTCCTGGTGCATGACCTTGTTTACAATAAGAGCACTGATTGTTAATGCATGCAACATGTGTATAGGACGACGGTTTTTTCTTGTGTGAGCTTTCTTTACTACCGCACACCTTGACTTGACTGACAGATGTTTGCATGCTTTCAAGGACTCGGCAGCGATGTTCCATGTAAGATGTTAATTGTTTGAGGGAGGAATTTTTGTTGGCGTTTGCTTCTAGTTCCCAGCCCCTCCTGGTTTCATAATCAAGATGATCAACAATATGTTGTGATAATATTACTTCTTCAAGAGGGTATCTAATTTGAATGCTTTAAGTGCGTGTAAGTTGCTTGAGAATGTGCCGATGAACTGCCTGAGGTCTTCAGCGGTTTCATTCTCCACTGTTGCAATGTTTAAGATTTCTCTAACATGCTTTGCTGCTATTAGTCTCTTGTTTTGAAACCGATCACATAATAGGTTCCAAGCTACCGTATAGTTTGTTTCAGTAGTTGGAAGGTTCTGAATTAATGCTTTAGCTGAACCTTGAACTGCTCCTAGTAAGTAGTGAAATTTCTGAATGGTTGCTAGACTGGAATTTTCATGCACCAATAGTTTGAAATTATCTTTTTTTTGCTAGGGGCTTTACGTCGCTCCGACACAGATAGGTCTTATGGCGACGATGGGATAGGAAAGGCCTAGGAGTTGGAAGGAAGCGGCTGTGGCCTTAATTCAGGTACAGCCCCAGCATTTGCCTGGTGTGAAAATGGGAAACCACGAAATTATCATCAAACGACATCCAATCTTCATAGTTACCACTAAACATGGGTAGTTTAATCGCGGGTAATTTGATGTTGATATTTTCATGCGACGAATTGGAAGTGTTACTTCTGATACTACCGGCATTTTCGTGTTGGTCTGGCGACAATAATACCTACATTTTTGCCTTCAAACTGTACACAATGTCATCTACATCATCTCTATCTACCCCATGATCTCGTTTACTATCCTCCACCTCAAGCTGCGATTGAACTAAATCGTATTTGCTTTCTAAATCAATAAATGCATCATATCTAACCCTAATATCTGCTAGGTTTTGAGTAGTGTCGTACTTTTCGACGAAAGTTTTATTATTGAGTTTCTACCTTTCAGATAACCCCGTTGCTTGATCAGCTTTGCGATTTCGTTCTCGTCCATCGTAAAGCACTGGCTCACACAAATGTAAATAATGCAAGGAAAAGGTAATTAAAGGGAATCTGACCTTGTAAACTGAAGAGTCCCACGTTGCATTGTATGTTTCCAATCCTGCGGATATTTCACACGCGTTTCACTTTTACCGTGTAATATCGGGCCCGGAAATGGACCAAAATGTTGGTTGACGAATTGAATGCTGTAGCACATATGTTGTATTACTAAACAGCGATGATTACTCTGGTAGTGGACTGTAGTTTGATTAAACACGTGATAAGACCATAGGGCCGAGTCATGCATCAATATTACACGTAAATAAAACTTTTATTACAATTAAACATGATTAACAAACTGCATAGAAATTATTTACACATTAACAATAAACTGAAATGCCTGGATGGCTATTGATTAAGTTAGAGGCCATGTGGCCGCGAATGCATCTCTCGCCGACATGTTGTCTTGTTCGAGACTGCCCCTTTTTTTCTCGCCGGAAACCAGATGCATTCTGGACACTCAATAGAGACGCGGACAAGAGCGCGCTCTGTAAAAATTTTCTAAGAGGACGGAACAACTTCCTTATGTTAATCATTGCCGAATAGGCAGTATAATAAACACGCTCATTTCATTAGGATTTTTATCAATACACATGACACGACAGTATTCACACAACGTTGCTACCTATGGACAAGTACTTAGCGACTTCAATACCAAAACATTATAAACATAGCGTTATAACACTTCCTGCAAGAAAAGGGGCAAGAACAAATACATTTCACATACACACAATGAATCACAGGTGGCCTTAGTCACCTGCCGCTTGTGACAGTAAGCTTTACTTTCTCCTGCAATGAACTCAGGACCTTTTGAGACAGGGTATATCTGACCTGGAATTCCCTACACGCTCTGAATAATTAAATAAATAAATTGGAGGGGTCCTTCATTTAATGCTCATCTGGAATCACCGCGACGTTGATAATACTTAAATCGATGTACGTGATCGTTGCACCGGGAGGCACGAAATAGCCACTTGTATCTGTTTACTTTCAGTGTGGAAAACACTTTTCTTCGTCCCTACAGCCAGGCTCGTAAATCTATTCAGCTGATGGCCTTCCAAGACCCATTTCTAAAGGGCGGCCACTGGGCCGCCTTCATACAATGACTTCGCGGTAAACGACCTTGCTTTCTTTTTCTCGAGCCACAATGGCCTCACATTCAATATCGGCTATGTCCGGCCGTAATTAACACATTCACAACACGAGATCCACTTCGTGTACATTACTAAAGAGTTCCAAGGGAACACATTTTTATCTCACAGTATATATCACGGCTATGGCCTACTCACTCGTTTCGTTCCTCCTCTCGATACCTCGAATACCGTGCTATTTATTGATGAACTCCTGCCACACGAGTCCAAATTAACTTGCGCATTCGCGAACTAATTAATTAACGATGTAATATACCCACTGTCTCGATGCCTTGTTCCAGGTGCCTTAGTTACTAATTAGGAGGGATCTCTACCAGGTGAAGCGCACCAAAGAAATGAATTACTGAAAAATCTTGATGACTCGTATATGCTATGGAAAGATGATAACTGGAGTCATTTTTACAGAATATTTAAGCCTTCACACTTAATTAAGCCAAGGTCCTTATAATTACGTCATGCATTATCGAACCCCTATACAAGGATGGAAGTAAAATATGGTCGTCCCATAACCATGATGAAAGTATTCTATAAAAGACCCAAATCAAAATGAAATTATTATTATTATCCCTTTGAAATAACGTGCTTGCAGTCTACGTTACATCTAAGTGGAAAATCTACATATTTACAATGGGACACGACCTTCAGAGATATAAATACTTGGAAATGTACACAGCCTTCTGGATACCACGTTCACAGCTTTACAGGAGGGCACACCATGGGCTTAAGCTGCTTGCATCACGTCATCGACGATGTGAAGACCCATGATGACTTCCTGGCAGGTCACACACATGACAGCGACGTTCCAGACGTTCTCGGCTACCAGGCGAAATTCCGGCACGCAGCTACATGTCTCGTTCTCTCCGGTACACAGGCAAAACTCTGGAATTCAGCTGGATGTCGACGTTCTCACAGACATGTAAATGAGGAGAAGTTATCTCATGTGAATACGTTAGTTTATTACACATCACAATTTGAATATATGGTTGGATACACTCATTAGCACGAGCATTCCAACACGATGTCGGTAATGTCCCAGAAGCCCGACATTAATCCCTTCTCATTTATCTAATCTTCTTGTAGGCAGCTATTATAGGCCCAGAAATTTCACTAGTTTCCCTAGAAACGACAGTGGTTAGGCCACTAATGTATTAGCATTCTCGTATTTCATGATACTAGTTCAGGCCTGTTCTAATGCACTTAGCCGTGAGTCGAGCTCTCAACTGCACTACGGATTACTTTAACGTGGCGCTGTCCTCAATTAGGTCTACACTGAGCCGTTCACTGACTTTCTTGGTAATTCACATTTATATCAAGCCCGCTCGCTCCACACACTTCGCTAAGTACGTCCCTATATATGTTAACTGAGCCGTATTAACTTAGACACATAGGAGGCTCGATGTACGACCTCTTCTACACACGGACATCGGTTGTTACGGTTTCGTACCGTTCCTATTTTCTTAATTAGCGGCACACTGTACGCGCTGACATCTCACTCAGATTGTGATTATTTCCACATACTCACAGACTTTAATGAATCACTGCATTACACTGCTCAAATTACAAGATTATTTCTTCACAAATGACTCACACACAAACCACGACGAAATACTACCGTACTGGCGTTACACTGAAAATGCACTGGGTGGTGACTGTTCTTCAGCTCGTTCCTATATAGGCGAGCTGTCGGGATGCTGAGAGAGGGGGAAAAATGCAACCCTTTCTCACACGATGGTCCGTTAATACGCAACGTAGCGTGGCGAACAGGATATCAAATTGTAGCTCTTGCATTCTCATTTCCACTGAGTGAATGTTTTTGAAATAGCTTCGTAGATTCTCAAGTAATCTCAAAAGCGTCCTTTTGTCTCTGGCGGTGAATGATGACGAGCACAGGGGACTCCTTGTGTTCGCTGTCACGGTTAAGGTCCAACATCTGTTAGTCATTAAGACGCGCCCTTGTTTACAGCGTAGTTACCGCTCTGTCAGTTAAGTAAAGCACTTCTCGGTCTCATAATTATGCGTAAAATTCCCTGATTCAAATGAATGTTTGCGCTTAATTATCCATTGGGTATTTTGCGATTTATAAAAATTAACAGAAATAAAACAGCTGAATGCGATAAGTTAGCAGTGGTGGATGAACGAGGAAAAGAGGGTATCATGTTAGTTTTCACGTTGGATATACTCTCTGGGCTCAGCTAGTGGCCTAGATTCTTTGTCACGTGATAACGCGTATTTTTTCATCTCGCTCGCGGTTGGAGTGAGAAAACTTCGAGTACAAGCGCTCTTGCACCGCCTTGCTGCTAATTACCAGCAATTAGAGCTGGGTCGCGCGACTCTGGATACTGCAAATCGAGTCCTGGAGCGGGCAGAAAAATTCTAACTTGGGCAGTTTTTATCGTAGAATGACGCGGAAAACGGCATATTCCATCTCCTGGATATCATGACATACCATAGGTGACGTTGTGAACGGTCACATTATTAAGACCATGAATATCTCAAACAACCACATGGACTTTATCTTTTCCACCAAGTACCTTCTGTCATCATTTTTCAGCTGATGATATAGTTCTTTCTCTTCAGCTCTCACATAGCACGGCAACTGGGGAACCCAACAAGTATATAGCAAATACCATCTTGTTGTTTGTTATTTAAAGGGGCCTAAAATCTGCGTTATCAGCCAGCATGATAGCGCTCCTACGTGATAATCACAAATCCCAACTAATTCTTGACAAATACGGTATCAAATAAACACAAACTCTCAAGTCATAAGAAACACGGGCCTAGCTGTTATTCAATGAAGGACGACAGTACGGATCTCTCTCCTTCCATCCGTGCTGACTAATCTACTCGCATGCAACTGGTTGAGTACGAACATTCCAATGGAAACTACTGACACTCTCATTTTTACACAAAATCAAACTACGAGAAACAGATCCGAGAAAATTCCCGAGAATAAAATAAAAGAATAAATTCCCAAAACAAATCTTCCCGTATTTACGAAAATGGAATTCACTGGGATTTGTTACTAAGAGAATATTGTGCCCTTAACTTAGCATATTTACGATTTAAGCAAAAGAGACCTTACCAATTACTGTTCACAAATTAATGAACTTTAAATGGACATTCCGTTATTATACGAGTCATTCTAATAAAACGGATGTACTCAGCCTCATTCTCCATGAAACCTCGGGTAACTCCTGGGAATCCATTGGTCGATTTACTTTTCCGTTGTCTCCAAGTAGACCGCTAGGTGCGAACTCAACTCCTAGGATGAAATTCCATAACCATTGACACTGGAACCTTCTTCGCTAACTGCGGCACACAACGCACACTGTTAAGCCCGTTACGCACGACTGCTTTTAAACACGCACTTTACGGCCCAAATTTTGATCCAATGCCCCAGGATCAGAAATACTAATACAGGGTTATACATTTACTAGCGATACGTCTTGGTGTCAACCTCTGCTCACTATATTAATTATCAGGATGGTTCCGATAGTCCCATCTTTGTTTCGGATGATGAAGGAATTAATAGTAATAATCTCAGTTCAAGTTCGTGCTCTAAATGACGGTCAAATAACCCGAACGAGGACTTTATTTCACCATTAGTAATTCTTCTCATACACCACTCGAGTTAAGTCACTTCGACATTTTCTAAATTAAAATTTCACACACAGAGGAAACTGTAGCCCGCGACTGACACACGTCGATCCGTCACGAGATGCTCTAGGGTAACGCTTCTCGCATCTCATATCAACTAGGAAGATTCCCCCTCTCAGAAACCTTATAGACTGTATTCATGGGTTATTGGAGGCTGAAGAGTGCGATAATCAGGTGACCAGTAGTCTTACAAGGTGGTTAAGGTTCAATCGGGCGAAATGGTATCGCATAATCCAGAGTAATAAGTAAATATCTGTGCTCATTTTCAACTCGCTCTAGGGACTTCCCCCTGTCAGGTGGATGTTGAGTAAGGAAACACATGGCCTCTGAAACTTTCCACTCTTATATAACGAAATATTCCTTTAATGACGTCATAACCCTCATGAACAGCTCTTTCTCATCCCTGTACAATGCAATATTATTAACATCGTCAATGCCTTTGAAATCTAAAACGAAGTTGGTCATGTTGTTTGAAAGCTCGTGAAAAGTTTTAGACTCCTCCCCCTCACAAACGACTTGTGGTCCGCATAACCCCTCTCCTCTTTGATCCTGATGTCCCCTGGCTCAGCTTTGTGGAGACACTCTCTAGCTTCAAGCTTGGCATTCCACGCTTCGAGTTCCCGTGTACTTGCTTCCAGACAAATAAATCCGCGTTTGCTTGATCCCTAGTCCTTGCTTCATATTCCTGTTGGGTACAATATATAAAGTATTAATCGTAATGCATGTCCCTTCATTAACTTAATATCGACTCTCGAAAACAGAATTAGAAGTATTAATTTGCTGGTGCAAATAATTTAACAACGTGTTTACTAAAGATTTTAAACCTATGTTATTATTGTTCTATACCACCGGGATCTTGGTATAAGTAGGAGTAAACTTGTATCTAATGCATTTCTACCTGAATGGGTTTTGCCTGACATAAACAGGAAACGAGTCCTATGCGAATAATCAAAGAAAACGAAGCATATGATCAATAGTTAATTAGATATGTTAAATTGTATTTTTGAGACTGTCCCTTTTGATACAAACTGAACGATCAACATGCATGGAGATTCTGTTTATAACATACACAACATGCACACTTTACTTGAGTATAAATGCCATTGAGTCGTTTTTAAACTAAACTGAAAGGTCGAAAATAGCACTGTAAGCTACGTTAATTAATATTGTTACAAATGGGACGGATAATATTATCTACACGGAAAAACACTTAATTCATAAGGCCGGATCATTCTCAGCCTCGACTCATTACGTCAAAAGTGTGATTCAACACAGAGAGAGGAAGAAATATTTCAAAAGGCTTTCCCTATTTGTTCAGAATATTTGTGTCTTGTTATCACCCGTGCGATATTCAACACGGGGATTCCCACTTCGTGCATGTGTTTTAACTATAGCGTCAACACGGGGATTCCCAATTCGTACATGTGTTTTAAATATAGTATCAACACGGGGATTCCCACCTCATGCACGTGTTTTAACTATAGTATCAGCACGGGGATTCCCAATTCGTGCAAGTGTTTTAACTATAGCATCAGCACGGGGATTCCTACTTCGTACACGTATTTTAACTATAGCATCAACACGGGTATTCCTACTTCCTACACGTGTTTTAACTATAGTATCAACACGGGGATTCCCACTTCGTACATGTGTTTTAACTATACGATCAACACGGGGATTCCCACTTCGTACACGTGTTTTAACTATAGCATCAACACGGGTATTCCTACTTCGTACACGTATTTTAACTATAGTATCAACACGGGGATTCCCACTTCGTACACGTGTTTTAACTATAGTATCAACACGGGGATTCCCACTTCGTACACGTGTTTTAACTATAGTATCAACACGGGGATTCCCACTTCGTACACGTGTTTTAACTATAGCATCAACACGGGTATTCCTACTTCGTACACGTGTTTTAACTATAGTATCAACACGGGGATTCCCACTTCGTACATGTGTTTTAACTATAGTATCAACACGGGGATTCCCACTTCGTACACGTGTTTTAACTATAGCATCAACACGGGTATTCCTACTTCGTACACGTATTTTAACTATAGTATCAACACGGGGATTCCCACTTCGTACATGTGTTTTAACTATAGTATCAACACGGGGATTCCCACTTCGTACATGTGTTTTAACTATAGTATCAACACGGGTATTCCTACTTCGTACACGTATTTTAACTATAGTATCAACACGGGGATTCCCACTTCGTGCATGTGTTTTAACTATACGATCAACACGGGGATTCCCACTTCGTGCACGTGTTTTAACTATAGTATCAACACGGGGATTCCAAATTCGTGCATGCTCTTTAACTATAGTATCAACACGGGGATTCCCACTTCGTGCATGCTCTTTAACTATGGTATCAACACGGGGATTCCCAATTCGTGCATGTGTTTTAACTGTAGTATCAACACGGGGATTCCCACTTCGTGCATGCTCTTTAACTATAGTATCAACACGGGGATTCCCACTTCGTGTATGTGTTTTAACTATAGCATCAACACGGGGATTCCCACTTCCTGCATGCGTGTTAACTATAGCATCAACACGGGGATTCCCAATTCGTGCATGTGGTTTAACTATACCATCAACATGGGGATTACCACTTCGTGCATGTGTTTTAACTATAGCATCAAAACGGGGATTCCCACTTCGTGCATGTGTTTTAACTATAGCATCAACACGGGGATTCCCACTTCCTGCATGCTCTTTAACTATAGCATCAAAATGGGGATTCCCACTTCGTGAATGCGTTTTAAGTATAGTATAAACACGGGGATTCCCCCTTCGTGCACGTGTTTACACTATACCATCAACACGGGGATTCCCAATTCGTGCATGTGTTTTAACTGTAGTATCAACACGGGGATTCCCACTTCGTGCATGCTCTTTAACTATAGTATCAACACGGGGATTCCCACTTCGTGCACGTGTTTTAACTATACCATCAACACGGGGATGCCCACTTCGTGCATGCGTTTTAACTATAGTATCAACACGGGGATTCCCACTTCGTGCACGTGTTTTAACTATAGTATCAACACGGGGATTCCCACTTCGTGCATGTGTTTTAACTATAGTATCAACACGGGGATTCCCACTTCGTGCACGTGTTTTAACTATACCATCAACACGGGGATACCCACTTCGTGCATTTGTTTTAACTATAGTATCAACACGGGGATTCCCACTTCGTGCACGTGTTTTAACTATACCATCAACACGGGGATACCCACTTCGTGCATTTGTTTTAACTATAGTATCAACACGGGGATTCCCACTTCGTGCATGCGTTTTAACTGTACCATCAACACGGGGATACCCACTTCGTGCATTTGTTTTAACTATACCATCAACACGGGGATTCCCACTTCGTGTACGTGTTTTAACTATAGCATCAACACGGTGATTCCCACTTCGTGCACGTGTTTTAACTATACCATCAACACGGGGATTCCCACTTCGTGCACGTGTTTTAACTATACCATCAACACGGGGATTCCCACTTCGTGCACGTGTTTTAACTATACCATCAACACGGTGATTCCCACTTCGTGCACGTGTTTTAACTATACCATCAACACGGGGATTCCCACTTCGTGCACGTGTTTTAACTATACCATCAACACGGGGATTTCCACTTCGTGCACGTGTTTTAATTATAGTATCAACACGGGGATTCCCACTTCGTGCACGTGTTTTAACTATACCATCAACACGGGGATTTCCACTTCGTGCACGTGTTTTAATTATAGTATCAACACGGGGATTCCCACTTCGTGCGTGTGTTTACCTATAGCATCAACACGGGGATTCCCACTTCGTGCACGTGTTTTAACTATACCATCAACACGGGGATTCCCACTTCGTGCACGTGTTTTAACTATACCATCAACACGGGGATTTCCACTTCGTGCACGTGTTTTAATTATAGCATCAACACGGGGATTCCCACTTCGTGCACGTGTTTTAACTATAGCATCAACACGGGGATTTCCACTTCGTGCACGTGTTTTAATTATAGTATCAACACGGGGATTCCCACTTCGTGCGTGTGTTTACCTATAGCATCAACACGGGTATTCCCACTTCGTGCACGTGTTTAACCATACCATCAACACGGGGATTCCCACTTCGTGCACGTGTTTAACCATACCATCAACACGGGTTTCCCACTTCGTGCATGTGATATAACTATAGTATCAACACGGGGATTCCCACTTCGTGCATGCGTTATAAGGGGACTTGGGACACATTTTTTTCGGTAAATGGATGTAATTGTCGAAATTTGAATTCTGGCATAAATAAATTATATTAACATTCCTCTACATAATAAAAGTGGTTTTGTGCCGCTGTGACTATTTTTGACGCAGTTACGACCGTTTATAAATAGCTGTGCACGATCATTTAATTCTCCACCACGCCCCCTTTCCTCTGTATTCTCGGCTACCCGTGTCCCTTCTGTTACCATTAATTCCTTCTTTACAGTAGCATTTAGATGACACTATTTTTAAATATTACAACATATACTGCCATCTGTTGGCTATGTTATGAACTAGTTGAACCTACACTTTAGTCAACATAAAACTTTATATTTTAGAACATGTTTATAATTATATCCATTCTAGTGAATATGTTTGACTTGAAAAATTCTGTGTGTTTTCAGAAGAAGTATTTTAATATGTTTGACAGTTGTAATCAAATTCATATAGTTAATAAGTTAGTGGACAGCCTGCATCGACCTATACACTTCCTTGTTTACTATTGGGTTTGTTTTGGTCAGTTTCGTGAGTTGCAAGCAAAGTTGTGGAAAATTGTTAGTGAATATTATATCAAAATGGATAGAATTTGCCGGAGTTGGAGGAAACCGAAACAAAGAATGAATAAGAATAAAGTGAAGTGTGTTTCTATGAGTGAAAAGCGATGGAGATATAAGCAGAATACCATAAAATCTCTGTCTGAATCTCATCCTGGAACAGACAATGTATGTTCAAGTAAGGAAGATATTTTAATTCCTCACAAATCTGGTGATGAAGATGTCGTCAACAGAGTTTCTTCAAACCCAGTTGTTACACCTCAAGATACTTCTGAAGCAGAAGTTAACACTGTGTTGCCCTCTAAAAGTGAAAGCAAATTAACCTCTTTTCACTATCAGCCCCAGTTTTCTACAACTAAGGTAGATAATAAATACATATTGGTTCATTCAGCAGTGCTGCGGGAGTTGCTTTGCAATGTCATTTGTAATGAGTGTGGAGAAAAACGTTTGGTCATTGAGATAGGCAGTAATCAAGGGCTGGCCTATAAATTATCTGTAGTTTGTAAGAACTGTAATGCTAATTTCAATGAAACTTTCTCAAGCCCTAAAGTGAAAACCACACATAGAGATCATAGACAGCCATTTGATGTAAATAGGAGAGCTGTTGAGGCATTTTTAAGCTTTGGGGGAGGTCAGAAGACAATGGAGAAGTTTTGTATAGATATGATATTAGATTGCATGGACTCCAAGACTTTTACAAAGCATATGAACAATTTAGCAGCAGAATCAGCAAAGGTTAACAAAGAAATTCTCTCTGCAGCAAGACAGGTTGTGCGCAAAACTCATAAGGAAGTAGATCCATCCAATGTAGGTAAACAAGTGCTTGACATTGCTGTATCATTTGATGGAACATGGCACAAGCGTGGCCATACATCTCTCTATGGCATTGGCATAGTGATTGACATTCTGAGTGGATTAGTTATAGATTACCATGTGTTATCTAAATATTGTCACATGTGTGTTGTAACTGCTCATGAACTGGGTGATGATTCTCCAGAATATAATATATGGCTGGAAGGTCATAAAGCATGTGGGGAATGCTGCAGGAATTATGAGGGATCATCTGTAGCAATGGAAGTATTTGCAGCTGATATTTTATTGAAAAGATCATTGGAAGAATATGGCATGCGCTACACAACTGTGCTCCGATGGGGATGCCAAAACATTTCTCCGCCTTTCAAATGAAGCAGTATATGGACCAGATGTACAATTCAAGAAAGAAGAGATTAACCATGTTGCAAAAAGGATGGGGACCGGCTTGAGGAATTTGGTGAAAGAGTGGAAAGTAAAAGGAACTACACTTGGTGGAAGGGGGCCTGGAAGTTTGAAAGAAGCAACTATTGTGAAGCTCACAAGTCCAGAGTCATGGTGCTTCTACAACAAGAGTATTGCAACTGGACAAACCCCTCAAACCCACAAAAAATGACAGTTCAGTTCACAACTGCAATGCTGCTAAAAATTGTGCCTGTATACCAAAGGCTGGCATCAACAGAACTTCTGTTTAGATGTTGTAGAGGGGCTACTCAAAATGCCAATGAGTCTTCATGCATGTATATGGTAGAAATGCCCAAAAGAGACCTTTGTGTCCTCAAAAAGACTTGGAATAGCTGTTTCTAATGCAGTTGCAGAATACAACATGGGATGTAGTGCAACACAAGAAATGAAAATGGCTGTAGGGAATTATAAACTTTCACCAGTATCCACCAAACTTGCCACACAAAGAGATGAAAGAAGAAAATTTGACAGTAAGTGGACAATCACCCAACAAAAGAAAACTGCCAGGAAAAAACTGAAAATCCTCAAGGTACACAGGGAGGAAGCCAAGAAGAAACAGGAGGGTAGGAGTTACAATGCTGGTGAATTTTATGAAATTTGGAAAAGACATTATGAAAAATTTTAATGGTTTTAGAACTAAAATTCATTTAACTCAAAACACCATTTTTGTAACTTGCAGGGTTCCATGCGGGTCAAATCTGAACCGATATTTACCAAAGTTAGTATGTAGCTTCAATGTGACCTAACAAAGAAATTGTAGGATGGATTTTGCATTCTTCTTCAATATACTCATTTTATAATGCCAAATGTACAGAAAATTAGTGGAAAATCACATGTGGTAAAATTAAAAAATTAAAACAGGAGTTAATTGAGCAACATAGGGTGAATCAAAAATTCAATCCTTGAGTTCTTTTATGTTATAAGGAAGAATCATTTCACAAGTTTTCAAACTCTCAGGTAAAAATCCATCCCGCAGAGAACTTTTTGAAAGTTGCCTGTTTCGCGAGTGTCATAAACACAAAGTACATGATATCTCATAAACTAATAAGGACATTAAGCTGAAATTAAGATATGTTCCTTCCATAATAGTTCTACATATTCCATAAAAATTTCATTCTGATTGCTAAACAATTGTGGGAAATACAAAAATGTGTCCCCGGTACCCTTAACTATAGTATCAACACGGGGATTCCCACTTCGTGCACGTGTTTTAACTATAGTATCAACACGGGGATTCCCACTTCGTACACGTATTTTAACTATAGCATCAACACGGGGATTCCCACTTCGTACTCGTGTTTTAACTATAGTATCAACGCGGGGATTCCCACTTCGTACTCGTGTTTTAACTATAGTATCAACACGGGGATTCCCACTTCGTACACGTATTTTAACTATAGCATCAACACGGGGATTACCACTTCGTATACGTGTTTTAACTATAGCATCAACACGGGGATTCCCACATCGTGTATGTGTTTTAACTATACCATCAACACGGGGATTCCCACTTCGTGCACGTGTTTTAACTATAGCATCAACATGGGGATTACCACTTCGTGCACGTGTTTTAACTATGGTATCAACACGGGGATTCCCACTTCGTGCATGTGTTTTAACTATAGCATCAACACGGGGATTCCCAATTCGTGCATGTGTCTTAACTATAGCATCAACACGGGGATTCCCACTTCGTGCATGTGTTTTAACTATAGTATCAACACGGGGATTCCCAATTCGTGCATGTGTTTTAACTATAGCATCAACACGCGGATTCCCACTTCGTGCACGTGTCTTAACTATAGTATAAACACGGAGGTTCCCACATCGTGTACGTGTTTTAACTATAGCATCAACACGGGGATTACCACTTCGTTCACGTGTTTTAACTATAGTATCAATACGGGGATTCCCACTTCGTGCACGTGTTTGAACTATACCATCAACACGGGGATTCCCACTTCGTGCAAGTGTTTTAACTATAGTATAAACTCGGGGATTCCCACTTCGTGCATGTGTTTTAACTATAGTATCAACACGGGGATTCCCACTTCGTGCATGCGTTTTAACTATAGTATCAACACGGGAATTCCCACTTCGTGCACGTGTTTTAACTATAGTATGAACACGTGTATTCCCACTTCGTGCATGCGTTTTAACTATAGTATAAACACGGGGATTCCCACTTCGTGCACGTGTTGTAACTATAGTATAAACACGGAGATTCCCACTTCGTGCATGCGTTTTAACTATAGTATCAACACGAAGATTCCCACTTCGTGCATGTGGTTTAACTATAGTATCAACACGGGGATTCCCACTTCGTATACGTGTTTTAACTATAGCATCAAAACGGGGATTCCCACTTCGTGCATGCGGTTTAACTATAGTACTAACACGGGGATTCCCACTTCGTATGTGTGTTTTAACTATAGTATCAACGCGGGGATTCCCACTTCGTGCACGTGTTTTAACTATAGTATCAACACGGGTATTCCCACTTCGTGCATGTGTATTAACTATAGTATCAACACGGGGATTCCCACTTCGTGCATGTGTTTTAACTATAGTATCAATACGGGGATTCTCACTTCGTGCATGTGTTTTAACTATAGCATCAACACGGGGATTCCCACTTCGTGCATGTGTTTTAACTATAGCATCAACACGGGGATTCCCACTTCGTGCACGTGTTTGAACTATACCATCAACACGGGGATTCCCACTTCGTGCATATGTTTTAACTATAATATCAACACGGGGATTCCCAATTCGTGTACGTGTTTTAACTATAGCATCAAAACGGGGATTCCCACTTCGTGCACGTGTTTTAACTATAGTATCAACACGGGTATATCCACTTCGTGCACGTTTTCTAACTATAGTATCAACACGGGGATTCCCACTTCGTGCAAGTGTTTTAACTATAGTATCAACACGGGTATTCCCACTTCGTGCATGTGTTTTATCTGTAGTATCAACACGGGGATTCCCACTTCGTGCATGTGTTTTAACTATAGTATCAACACGGGGATTCCCAATTCGTGCATGTGTTTTAACTATAGCATCAACACGGGGATTCCCACTTCGTGCATGTATATAACTATAGCATCAACACGGGGATTCCCACTTCGTGCACGTGTTTGAACTATACCATCAACACGGGGATTCCCACTTCGTGCATGTGTTTTAACTATAATATCAACACGGGGATTCCCTATTCGTGAACGTGTTTTAACTATAGCATCAAAACGGGGATTCCCACTTCGTGCACGTGTTTTAACTATAGGATCGACACGGGGATTCCCACTTCGTGCACGTGTTTTAACTATAGTATCAACACGGGGATATCCACTTCGTGCACGTTTTCTAACTATAGTATCAACACGGGGATTCCCACTTCGTGCATGTGTTTTAACTATAGCATCAACACGGGGATTCCCTTATTGTGCACGTGTTTTAACTATAGTATCAACACGGGTATTCCCACCTCATGCAAGTGTTTTAACTATAGTATCAACACGGGGATTCCCTTATTGTGCACGTGTTTTAACTATAGTATCAACACGGGTATTCCCACTTCGTGCGTGTATTTTAACTATAGTATCAACACGGGGATTTCCACTTCATGCACGTGTTCTAACTATAGTATCAACACGGGGATTCCCACTTCGTGCAAGTGTTTTAACTATAGTATGAACACGGGTATTCCCACTTCGTGCATGTGTTTTAACTGTAGTATCAACACGGGGATTCCCACATCGTGCATGTGTTTTAACTATAGTATCAACACGGGGATTCCCACTTCGTGCACGTGTTTTAACTATAGTATCAACACGGGGATTCCCAATTCGTGCACGTGTTTTAACTATAGAATCAACACGGGGATTCCCACTTCGTGCACGTGTTTTAACTATAGTATCAACACGGGGATTCCCAATTCGTGCACGTGTTTTAACTATAGAATCAACACGGGGATTCCCACTTCGTGCACGTGTTTTAACTATAGTATCAACACGGGGATTCCCAATTCGTGCACGTGTTTTAACTATAGAATCAACACGGGGATTCCCACTTCGTGCACGTGTTTTAACTATAGCATCAACACGGGGATTCCCACTTCGTGCACGTGTTTTAACTATTGTATCAACACGGGGATTCCCACTTCGTGCATGTGTTTTAACTATAGCATCAACACGGGGATTCCCACTTCGTGCATGTGTTTTAACTATAGCATCAACAAGGGGATTCCCACTTCGTGCATGTGTTTGAACTATAGCATCAACACGGGGATTCCCACTTCGTGCACGTGTTTTAACTATGGCATCAACACGGGGATTCCCACTTCGTGCACGTGTTTTAACTATAGTATCAACACGCGGATTCCCACTTCGTGCACGTGTTTTAACTATAGTATCAACACGGGGATTCCCACTTCGTGTACGTGTTTTAACTATAGCATCAACACGGGGATTGCCACTCCGTGCACGTGTTTTAACTATAGTATCAACAAGGGGATTCCCTTATTGTGCACGTGTTTTAACTATAGTATCAACACGGGGATTCCCACTTCGTACATGTGTTTTACCTATATCATCAACACGGGTATTCCCACTTCGTGCACGTGTTTGAACTATAGTATGAACACGGGGATTCCCACTTCGTGCACGTGTTTTAACTATAGTATCAACACGGGGATTCCCACTTCGTGCACGTGTTGTAACTATAGTATAAACACGGAGATTCCCACTTCGTGCATGCGTTTTAACTATAGTATCAACACGAAGATTCCCACTTCGTGCATGTGGTTTAACTATAGTATCAACACGGGGATTCCCACTTCGTATACGTGTTTTTACTATAGCATCAAAACGGGGATTCCCACTTCGTGCATGCGGTTTAACTATGGTACTAACACGGGGATTCCCACTTCGTATGTGTGTTTTAACTATAGTATCAACGCGGGGATTCCCACTTCGTGCACGTGTTTTAACTATAGTATCAACACGGGTATTCCCACTTCGTGCATGTGTATTAACTATATTATCAACACGGGGATTCCCTATTCGTGAACGTGTTTGAACTATAGCATCAAAACGGGGATTCCCACTTCGTGCACGTGTTTAACTATAGGATCGACACGGGGATTCCCACTTCGTGCACGTGTTTGAACTATACCATCAACACGGGGATTCCCACTTCGTGCATATGTTTTAACTATAATATCAACACGGGGATTCCCAATTCGTGTACGTGTTTTAACTATAGCATCAAAACGGGGATTCCCACTTCGTGCACGTTTTTTAACTATAGTATCGACACGGGGATTCCCACTTCGTGCATGTGTTTTAACTATAGCATCAACACGGGGATTCCCACTTCGTGCACGTGTTTGAACTATACCATCAACACGGGGATTCCCACTTCGTGCATATGTTTTAACTATAATATCAACACGGGGATTCCCAATTCGTGTACGTGTTTTAACTATAGCATCAAAACGGGGATTCCCACTTCGTGCACGTGTTTTAACTATAGTATCGACACGGGGATTCCCACTTCGTGCACGTGTTTTAACTATAGTATCAACACGGGGATATCCACTTCGTGCACGTTTTCTAACTATAGTATCAACACGGGGATTCCCACTTCGTGCAAGTGTTTTAACTATAGTATCAACACGGGTATTCCCACTTCGTGCATGTGTTTTATCTGTAGTATCAACACGGGGATTCCCTCTTCGTGCACGTGTTTTAACTATAGTATCAACACGGGGATATCCACTTCGTGCACGTTTTCTAACTATAGTATCGACACGGGGATTCCCACTTCGTGCAAGTGTTTTAACTATAGTATCAACACGGGTATTCCCACTTCGTGCATGTGTTTTATCTGTAGTATCAACACGGGGATTCCCTCTTCGTGCATGTGTTTTAACTATAGTATCAACACGGGGATTCCCAATTCGTGCATGTGTTTTAACTATAGCATCAACACGGGGATTCCCACTTCGTGCATGTATTTAACTATAGCATCAACACGGGGATTCCCACTTCGTGCACGTGTTTGAACTATACCATCATCACGGGGATTCCCACTTCGTGCATGTGTTTTAACTATAATATCAACACGGGGATTCCCTATTCGTGAACGTGTTTTAACTATAGCATCAAAACGGGGATTCCCACTTCGTGCACGTGTTTAACTATAGGATCGACACGGGGATTCCCACTTCGTGCACGTGTTTTAACTATAGTATCAACACGGGGATATCCACTTCGTGCACGTTTTCTAACTATAGTATCAACACGGGGATTCCCACTTCGTGCATGTGTTTTAACTATAGCATCAACACGGGGATTCCCTTATTGTGCACGTGTTTTAACTATAGTATCAACACGGGTATTCCCACTTCGTGCACGTGTTTTAACTATAGTATCAACACGGGTATTCCCACTTCGTGCGTGTATTTTAACTATAGTATCAACACGGGGATTTCCACTTCATGCACGTGTTCTAACTATAGTATCAACACGGGGATTCCCACTTCGTGCAAGTGTTTTAACTATAGTATCAACACGGGTATTCCCACTTCGTGCATGTGTTTTAACTGTAGTATCAACACGGGGATTCCCACTTCGTGCACGTGTTTTAACTATAGTATCAACACGGGGATTCCCAATTCGTGCACGTGTTTTAACTATAGAATCAACACGGGGATTCCCACTTCGTGCACGTGTTTTAACTATAGTATCAACACGGGGATTCCCAATTCGTGCACGTGTTTTAACTATAGAATCAACACGGGGATTCCCACTTCGTGCACGTGTTTTAACTATAGTATCAACACGGGGATTCCCAATTCGTGCACGTGTTTTAACTATAGAATCAACACGGGGATTCCCACTTCGTGCACGTGTTTTAACTATAGCATCAACACGGGGATTCCCACTTCGTGCGCGTGTTTTAACTATTGTATCAACACGGGGATTCCCACTTCGTGCATGTGTTTTAACTATAGCATCAACACGGGGATTCCCACTTCGTGCATGTGTTTTAACTATAGCATCAACAAGGGGATTCCCTCTTCGTGCATGTGTTTTAACTATAGCATCAACACGGGGATTCCCACTTCGTGCACGTGTTTTAACTATGGCATCAACACGGGGATTCCCACTTCGTGCACGTGTTTTAACTATAGTATCAACACGCGGATTCCCACTTCGTGCACGTGTTTTAACTATAGTATCAACACGGGGATTCCCACTTCGTGTACGTGTTTTAACTATAGCATCAACACGGGGATTCCCACTCCGTGCACGTGTTTTAACTATAGTATCAACACGGGGATTCCCTTATTGTGCACGTGTTTTAACTATAGTATCAACACGGGGATTCCCACTTCGTACATGTGTTTTAACTATATCATCAACACGGGTATTCCCACTTCGTGCACGTGTTTGAACTATAGTATGAACACGGGGATTCCCACTTCGTGCACGTGTTTTAACTATAGTATCAACACGGGGATTCCCACTTCGTGCACGTGTTGTAACTATAGTATAAACACGGAGATTCCCACTTCGTGCATGCGTTTTAACTATAGTATCAACACGAAGATTCCCACTTCGTGCATGTGGTTTAACTATAGTATCAACACGGGGATTCCCACTTCGTATACGTGTTTTAACTATAGCATCAAAACGGGGATTCCCACTTCGTGCATGCGGTTTAACTATAGTACTAACACGGGGATTCCCACTTCGTATGTGTGTTTTAACTATAGTATCAACGCGGGGATTCCCACTTCGTGCACGTGTTTTAACTATAGTATCAACACGGGTATTCCCACTTCGTGCATGTGTATTAACTATAGTATCAACACGGGGATTCCCACCTCGTGCATGTGTTTTAACTATAGTATCAATACGGGGATTCTCACTTCGTGCATGTGTTTTAACTATAGCATCAACACGGGGATTCCCACTTCGTGCATGTGTTTTAACTATAGCATCAACACGGGGATTCCCACTTCGTGCACGTGTTTGAACTATACCATCAACACGGGGATTCCCACTTCGTGCATATGTTTTAACTATAATATCAACACGGGGATTCCCAATTCGTGTACGTGTTTTAACTATAGCATCAAAACGGGGATTCCCACTTCGTGCACGTGTTTTAACTATAGTATCGACACGGGGATTCCCACTTCGTGCACGTGTTTTAACTATAATATCAACACGGGGATATCCACTTCGTGCACGTTTTCTAACTATAGTATCAACACGGGGATTCCCACTTCGTGCAAGTGTTTTAACTATAGTATCAACACGGGTATTCCCACTTCGTGCATGTGTTTTATCTGTAGTATCAACACGGGGATTCCCACTTCGTGCATGTGTTTTAACTATAGTATCAACACGGGGATTCCCAATTCGTGCATGTGTTTTAACTATAGCATCAACACGGGGATTCCCACTTCGTGCATGTATTTAACTATAGCATCAACACGGGGATTCCCACTTCGTGCACGTGTTTGAACTATACCATCATCACGGGGATTCCCACTTCGTGCATGTGTTTTAACTATAATATCAACACGGGGATTCCCTATTCGTGAACGTGTTTTAACTATAGCATCAAAACGGGGATTCCCACTTCGTGCACGTGTTTAACTATAGGATCGACACGGGGATTCCCACTTCGTGCACGTGTTTTAACTATAGTATCAACACGGGGATATCCACTTCGTGCACGTTTTCTAACTATAGTATCAACACGGGGATTCCCACTTCGTGCATGTGTTTTAACTATAGCATCAACACGGGGATTCCCTTATTGTGCACGTGTTTTAACTATAGTATCAACACGGGTATTCCCACTTCGTGCACGTGTTTAGCTATAGTATCAACACGGGTATTCCCACTTCGTGCGTGTATTTTAACTATAGTATCAACACGGGGATTTCCACTTCATGCACGTGTTCTAACTATAGTATCAACACGGGGATTCCCACTTCGTGCAAGTGTTTTAACTATAGTATCAACACGGGTATTCCCACTTCGTGCATGTGTTTTAACTGTAGTATCAACACGGGGATTCCCACTTCGTGCATGTGTTTTAACTATAGTATCAACACGGGGATTCCCACTTCGTGCACGTGTTTTAACTATAGAATCCACACGGGGATTCCCAATTCGTGCACGTGTTTTAACTATAGAATCAACACGGGGATTCCCACTTCGTGCACGTGTTTTAACTATAGTATCAACACGGGGATTCCCAATTCGTGCACGTGTTTTAACTATAGAATCAACACGGGGATTCCCACTTCGTGCACGTGTTTTAACTATAGTATCAACACGGGGATTCCCAATTCGTGCACGTGTTTTAACTATAGAATCAACACGGGGATTCCCACTTCGTGCATGTATTTAACTATAGCATCAACACGGGGATTCCCACTTCGTGCATGTGTTTTAACTATAATATCAACACGGGGATTCCCACTTCGTGCATGTGTTTTAACTATAATATCAACACGGGGATTCCCTATTCGTGAACGTGTTTTAACTATAGCATCAAAACGGGGATTCCCACTTCGTGCACGTGTTTAACTATAGGATCGACACGGGGATTCCCACTTCGTGCACGTGTTTTAACTATAGTATCAACACGGGGATATCCACTTCGTGCACGTTTTCTAACTATAGTATCAACACGGGGATTCCCACTTCGTGCATGTGTTTTAACTATAGCATCAACACGGGGATTCCCTTATTGTGCACGTGTTTTAACTATAGTATCAACACGGGTATTCCCACTTCGTGCACGTGTTTAGCTATAGTATCAACACGGGTATTCCCACTTCGTGCGTGTATTTTAACTATAGTATCAACACGGGGATTTCCACTTCATGCACGTGTTCTAACTATAGTATCAACACGGGGATTCCCACTTCGTGCAAGTGTTTTAACTATAGTATCAACACGGGTATTCCCACTTCGTGCATGTGTTTTAACTGTAGTATCAACACGGGGATTCCCACTTCGTGCATGTGTTTTAACTATAGTATCAACACGGGGATTCCCACTTCGTGCACGTGTTTTAACTATAGAATCCACACGGGGATTCCCAATTCGTGCACGTGTTTTAACTATAGAATCAACACGGGGATTCCCACTTCGTGCACGTGTTTTAACTATAGTATCAACACGGGGATTCCCAATTCGTGCACGTGTTTTAACTATAGAATCAACACGGGGATTCCCACTTCGTGCACGTGTTTTAACTATAGTATCAACACGGGGATTCCCAATTCGTGCACGTGTTTTAACTATAGAATCAACACGGGGATTCCCACTTCGTGCATGTATTTAACTATAGCATCAACACGGGGATTCCCACTTCGTGCACGTGTTTGAACTATACCATCATCACGGGGATTCCCACTTCGTGCATGTGTTTTAACTATAATATCAACACGGGGATTCCCTATTCGTGAACGTGTTTTAACTATAGCATCAAAACGGGGATTCCCACTTCGTGCACGTGTTTAACTATAGGATCGACACGGGGATTCCCACTTCGTGCACGTGTTTTAACTATAGTATCAACACGGGGATATCCACTTCGTGCACGTTTTCTAACTATAGTATCAACACGGGGATTCCCACTTCGTGCATGTGTTTTAACTATAGCATCAACACGGGGATTCCCTTATTGTGCACGTGTTTTAACTATAGTATCAACACGGGTATTCCCACTTCGTGCACGTGTTTTAACTATAGTATCAACACGGGTATTCCCACTTCGTGCGTGTATTTTAACTATAGTATCAACACGGGGATTTCCACTTCATGCACGTGTTCTAACTATAGTATCAACACGGGGATTCCCACTTCGTGCAAGTGTTTTAACTATAGTATCAACACGGGTATTCCCACTTCGTGCATGTGTTTTAACTGTAGTATCAACACGGGGATTCCCACTTCGTGCATGTGTTTTAACTATAGTATCAACACGGGGATTCCCACTTCGTGCACGTGTTTTAACTATAGAATCAACACGGGGATTCCCAATTCGTGCACGTGTTTTAACTATAGAATCAACACGGGGATTCCCACTTCGTGCACGTGTTTTAACTATTGTATCAACACGGGGATTCCCACTTCGTGCATGTGTTTTAACTATAGCATCAACACGGGGATTCCCACTTCGTGCATGTGTTTTAACTATAGCATCAACAAGGGGATTCCCACTTCGTGCATGTGTTTTAACTATAGCATCAACACGGGGATTCCCACTTCGTGCACGTGTTTTAACTATAGCATCAACACGGGGATTCCCACTTCGTGCACGTGTTTTAACTATAGTATCAACACGCGGATTCCCACTTCGTGCACGTGTTTTAACTATAGTATCAACACGGGGATTCCCACTTCGTGTACGTGTTTTAACTATAGCATCAACACGGTTATTCCCACTCCGTGCACGTGTTTTAACTATAGTATCAACACGGGGATTCCCTTATTGTGCACGTGTTTTAACTATAGTATCAACACGGGGATTCCCACTTCGTACATGTGTTTTAACTATATCATCAACACGGGTATTCCCACTTCGTGCACGTGTTTGAACTATAGTATGAACACGGGGATTCCCACTTCGTGCACGTGTTTTAACTATAGTATCAACACGGGGATTCCCACTTCGTGCACGTGTTTTAACTATAGTATCAACACGGGGATTCCTACTGCGTGCACGTGTTTTAACTATAGTATCAACACGGGGATTCCCACTTCGTGCACGTGTTTTAACTATAGTATCAACACGGGGATTCCCACTTCGTGCACGTGTTTTAACTATAGTATCAACACGGGGATTCCCACTTCGTGCACGTGTTTTAACTATAGTATCAACACGGGGATTCCTACTGCGTGCACGTGTTTTAACTATAGTATCAACACGGGGATTCCCACCTCGTGCGTGTATTTTAACTATAGTATCAACACGGGGATTCCCACTTCGTGCACGTGTTTTAACTATAGTATCAACACGGGGATTCCCACTTCGTGCACGTGTTTTAACTATAGTATCAACACGTCAACACGGGGATTCCCACTTCGTGCACGTGTTTTAACTATAGTATCAACACGGGGATTCCCACTTCGTGCAAGTGTTTTAACTATAGTATCAACACGGGGATTCCCTTATTGTGCACGTGTTTTAACTATAGTATCAACACGCTTTCTGGAGTCATGAACGATGTTAAAGGCTTGCTGACACACAGGAACCCTTGTATTTTTACTGTTCCGAACATAAACTGTAGTTTGAATCCCCTTTCCAGCATGTGTTTCATCTTTTGGCCACCTCCTCATCCTCTGCACAGGTTATTATTACCTCAGCTTTTTTTCAACAGCTGATTTCCATTTCTTTCCATCCCGAGAACGTTTGCTCGCTTTTGCGGTTGATACAGGCATCGTATCCATCACAGAACACGCTGCACTAGTTCGGCAGCATTCACATGACCGGAAGAGAAATAGCTTATTAGTAGTGGCAGTATTGTAGTTATGTAACGATGGGTAAAATTATCCGTAAAAAAAGAAAAGAGAAAAGAAGAAAAACCATGGGAAATGAACGTAGTCAATTTGTAAAATTTATGCATTTTGGAAATCAAGTTTTAAAAATCACTAATATATTTAAGAAATTTCAACTCAAAACACCATTGAGAACCAGAAATAAAATATCAGAACATATATGTAATGCACATATTATCAACAAAAATACATCTACACCAATTCGGGAGTAAATAGGCTCACTTGTGAAGACTGTGAAATGTTTTGTGTACGAAGAACTTCGCGAACCTTAAATTAAAGTTACGACAATATATGTACAACAAATATTCTTTTGCGGAAGACATTTACAACAATAACCATAGATTTTAGGGATCAAATAGAACATGAAATTAATTTTTGAGGGTAATTGTTCATTTGAAATAAATACCCGTGAAGATATTCTTAGCGCAGACAAGGGAACATGATAAAATACTAAATGAAACAGTCGCAAGTAATGTTGAGGTGTCGTAACAGCTTGCAGCACGTTTCGTGGTTAAAGCTGAGCATTTGTTTAGTACTAGAGCAACAGCTGTTCACACCCTCTCTTACACTTCTCTTTTCTTATTTTAGAGTTCATGTCAACACGGCTACATTTACAAAAAAATTAAAACTAATTTTAACTCAATTTGACGACACACTCATGTTAATATAATATTTAAATTTTAACTCAGATGATGGACCATAGTGTCCGAAAACCCGTTTTGTATGAAATTTTTTGGTGCTGATACGACAATATATGATTATAATAAAACTGTAACTAAGAAATGGTTGGGGATGCGTGGGATCTGGCAAATGCAGCACGAGTGAAGTTTAAGGAAGCGGAGATTGTTATCAATGGAATACTGTGTAGGAGGGATACTGACTCGAAGGTGATTGGGAATTTCAATGAGACTGCGGACTAGGTCCTAATGGGTGGGTAGGAAATAGTGGCCTTCACTTAAACAGCAGTGGTACATTTAAATTAGGAAATTTGTCGAGAAGGCTTATATGGAGGTACATGCAGGGAAACGGGGTGGTCTAGGGAGCGGTGATAAGGGAACAGGGAACTGAAAATCAAGTAGCGAAGAGATAAATATCTCAGAGCTGAACTGTAGAGGTATTGTAAAGAAAGGAACAGAATGAAGTTATTTAATAGATATATACTTACAAGATATTGTAGTAGGAGTTGAATCATGGCTGAGCGATGATATAATGGATGCAGAAATCATTTCACGGAACTGGATTGTGTATCGTAGAGATAGGATAGGAATGGTAGGAGGGGGAGTATTCAATCTCGTGAAAGGAGAATTTGTAAGCTACGAAAAAGTTAATGATGACAATCATGAAATTCAAGGTTAAGGCTCATATCTGAAGATAATAGGAAAGTTGATGCCTTCGGTGTGTACAGACCCGGAAAGGGTAGCGCAGACTATGATTCAGAGTTATTTGATAAGATAAGCAGCTGTGTGGGAAACGATAAGGAAAGGAACTTGATTGTAGGGAGTGATCTCAATTTACCAAATGTCAATTGGGAAGGTAATGCGAACGACAGGAAGCATGAACAACAAATGGCAAATACGTTGCTGCTGATTCAGAAAGTGATGGAACCAACTAGAGGGAAGAGTATTCTTGATGTAGTGCTGGTAAAACCAGATGAGCTCTATAGAGAAACCGAAGTAATAAGTGGTATTAGTGATCACGAAGCTGTTTTGGTGGTAGTTAAAAATAAATGTGAAAGACAGTAAGATATTAAAATTCCGAATATTAGGTAGTACCATATGGCAGATAAACAGGTATGAGGGAGTTTTCAATAAGTAACTATGATCGGTGGAAAACGATTAAAAGAAGGTTAAACAGACTCTGGGGTAGGTTTAAAGCAATTGTTGAGGACTGTGAAAATAGGTCTTTGCCTTTAGAGGTGGTAAGGAATGGTAAAGATCCACTATATTATAACAGAGAAGAAAAGAGACTAAGAAGGAGGTGCAGGTTGGAAAGAAACAGACTTAGAAATGGCTGTGGATGTAAGGAGAAATTGAAGGAACGTTGTAGGAAATTGAATCTAACAAAGAAGTCAACTAACGATAACATGATAGCAAGTATAATTGGCGGTCTTACACATTTTAATGAAACATGGAAAGTATGTATAGGTACTTAAACTCAGAAACAGGTTCGGAGAAGCAAATTGCAGGAATCATTACTGAACAAGGGGAGTGTGTGGGCAAGGGTCTTCAAAAGTCAGGAGTATTCATTCAGCAGTATGTAAAGATTGTTGTCCAGATAGAGGAGGTGACCAATACTAAAGAAGTATTAAAATTTACCTATGACAACAATGACATTTACATTAAGATACAGAAGTTGAAAACTAGAAAAGCAGCTGGAATTGCTAAGGTTTCGGGGGATATACTAAAGAAAATGGGTTGGGATATAGTACCATATCTGAAGTACTTATTTGATTATTGTTTGCATGAAGGAACTATACCAAATGAGTGGAGAGTTTCTACAGTAGCCCCTGTATATAAAGGAAAGGGTGATAGACATAAAGCTGAAAATTACAGGAGAGTCAGTTCGACATACATTGCATGTCAGCTTTGGGAAATCATTTTTGCTGATTATATTAGACATGCTTGCGAGATTAATAACTAGATTGATAGAAGGCAGTTTGGGTTCAGAAAAGTTTATTCCACTGAAGCTCAACTTGTAGGATTCCAGCGACATACAGCAGACATCCTGGATTCAGGAGGTGAATTGGACTGTATAGCGATTGACCTACCTAAGGCATTTGATAGGGTATATCGTGGGGGACTACTGGCAAAAATGAGTGCAATTGGAGTACACAAATGAGTCACTGTATGAGTGGCTATGTTTCTAGAAAACAGAACTCCGAGAATATGAGTAGGCGAAGCTTTATCTGTCCTTGTGAAAACTAAGAGGGGAATTCCTCAAGGCAGTATTATTGGACATTTATGTTTTCTTATATATATAAATGATATGTGTAAAGAAGTGGAATCAGAGATAAAGCTTTTTGCAGATGAAAGTTCCTTTTGGGGATCATTGTAAGTACCTAGTTCTTAATATACGGAAAGATCTTCATTGGGGTAATCACATAAATATAATTGTAAATAAAGGGTACAGATCTCTGCACATACTTATGAGGGTATTTTGGGGTTGTAGTAAGGATGTAAAGGAGAGGGCATATGAGTCTCTGGTAAGACCCCAACTGGAGTATTGTTCCAGTGTATGGGACCCTCACCAGAATCACTTGATTAACAAATTGGAAATAATCCAAAGAAAAGCAGCTCGATTTCTTCTGGTCGATTTCCGACAAAAGAGTAGCGTTACAAAGATGCTGTGAAGTTTGGGCTGGGAAGACTTGCGAGAAAGTATACGAACTGCTCGACTAAGTGGTATGTTCCAAGCTGTCAGTGGAGAGATGGCGTGAAGTGACATCAGTAGACGAATAAGTTTGAGTGGTGTCATTAAAAGTAGGAAAGATCACAATATGAAGATAAAATTGGAATTCAAGGGTACAAATTGGGGCAAATATTCTTAGGAAGAGGAGTTAGCGAATGGGATTCTTACCAAGGGAAATGTTCAATTATTGTCCCATTTTTCTTTGCAGTCATTTAAGAAAAGTTTAGGGAAACATCTGATAGGGAATCTGCCACCTGGGCGACTGCCCTAAATGTAGATCATCGATGATTGATTGTAATTTTGTAATTATTAAATTAGATATAGAGACTGTCACTGTCACTGGTAATAGGGAGGTACAGGTGTCCTAGGGAGCGGTAATAAGGGAACAGGGAACTGGGAATCAAGTAGAGATGGCATGAAATGGTTAGTGTTGTACTGTAGAAGTATTGTAAAGAAAGGAATAGAATTAAGTCATTTAATAGATATACATTAACCAGATATTGTAATAGGAGTTGAATCATGGCTGAGAAATGATGTAATGGATGCAGAGATTTTCTCCCGGAACTGGAGTGTGTATCGTAGAGATAGCATAGGAATGGTGGGAGGGGGAGTATTCATTCTGGTGAAAGAAGAATTTGTAAGCTACGAAAAAGTTAAAGACGAGACACATGAAATTCCATGTGTAACGCTCATTTCTAAAGGTAATAGGCAACTTGATATATTTGGAGTGTATAGACCGGGAAAGGGTAGCACTGACATGGATTCAGAGTTATTTGATAAGATAATCAACTATGTAGGAAACGACAAGGTAAGAAATGCGATTGTAGCGGGAGATCTAAATTTACCATTTGTCAATTGGGAAGGAAATGCGAACGACAGGGCCTAGGCAAATAAGTTAATATGGGAAGGTCAGGTGATTCAGAAAGTGATGGAACCAACCAGAGGGAAAAATATCCTGGATGTGGTGCTGATAAAACCAGATGAGCTCTATAGAGAAACTGAAGTAATAGATGGTATTAGTGATCATGAAGCTGTTTTTGTCGTAGTTAAAATTAAATGTGATAGAAAGGAAGGTCTTAAAAGTAGGACCATAAGGCAGTACCATATGGATGATAAAGCAGGCATGAGGCAGTTTCTAAAAAGTAACTATGATCGGAGGAAAACGGTAAATAAAAATCTAAACATACTCTGGGATGGGTTTAAAGGAATTGTTGAGGAATGCGAAAAAAAGTTTTGTACCTTTAAGGGTGGTAAGGAATGGTAAAGACCCACCTTATTATAATAGAGAAATAAAGAGACTAAGAAGGAGGTGCAGACTGGAAAGAAATAGAGTTAGAAATGTCTGTGTAAGTAAGGAGAAATTGAAGGAACTTACTAGAAAATTGAATCTAGCAAAGAAGGCAGCTAAGGATAACATGATGACAAGCATAATTGGCAGTCATACAAATTTTAGTGAAATATTGCAGGGTATGTATAGGCATTTTAAGGCAGAAACAGGTTCCAAGAAGGACATTCCTGGAATAATTTATGAGCAAGGGGAGTGCGTATGTGAGGATCTTCAAAAGGCAGAAGTATTCAGTCAGCAGTACGCAAAAATTGTTGGTTACAAGAATAATGTCCAGGTAGAGGAGGACACTAAGGCTGAAGAAGTATTCAAATTTACATATGATAACTCTTTCATGCTCTGTGGGATACCTACTTCCCACTAATGTTTTTGTGAAATTAAACCCACTGGGATGTATAATTCCCACAAACAGTATGTGCTGTTATCTAGCGAAGAGTCCAGGAAACGTGAAAAAAATTATAGCAATGAAGTTCTTTGACTCGTATGTCTGTCAAACATGGATATCTGACCAAGAAGGCTGTGAATTGATGTAAACAGAGCTGAAAGAGCGCAAAATTGAAGATTTTTCATCCTTACTTCTGAAATCCGTGTACAGGTATGTTTTGTTCAATTTTTATGAATTGTTAGGTTATCTTTAAATGTGCTACCATCATATTAGGTCATAAATAATGAATATATATAGAATTATAGCCCATTTAGTTAGTGGGAAATACATCACCATTAGTCTGCTCATATGCCATGAGCACGTGTTACCCGATTTTTATTACACGCATATATACGTCTTAACTTTTATAAAAGATCATATATTTATCTCTAAAGCATATATACTTAGTCACCTCAAGTATCAAACTATGTGGATCATTTATTATTATCCCAATATATTTTCCTTTATCATAACCTTTGTATGACGAATGTGAAATACTTTCAGATGGCTCCGAAAGGGTTGTCAGATCTACTACTACTGGAGACTTTGTATTCTCTTCCTGATGGTGATGACGATGCTGAGGAGGAACATGATGAAGGTGCAGTGGCTAATCTGTTTGAATTCAACTTGATGATACTTGAGGAATCCATTGATTATGGTCATGGAGGGGAGACTCAACAAACGTCTTTTTTAGGAAATGTTTTGGTTTTTTGTTTGAGAATACATGTACATACATTACTGTGTTATTATTGTTTATTTCTGAGCATCTCATACCATAATTATCAATTTGAAATGCTAATGTAATCACAGCGTTATAGCACGGAGGAGACCACTGGGACGTATATTTACCACTAATTTTTTTCAGAAAATTTAGACAACGTCCTGCTCCATTATATGGTTCCATTTATTGATGTTTGGCAGCAAATTTCGCTAAAAATATTAACAGAAATAATTCAGTCACGAAAGGGATAACAATGACATTTACAATACGATACAAGAGTTGAAAACTAAAAAAGCAGCTGGAATTGATAAGATTTCTGGGAATATACTAAAGGCAATGTGTTGGGATATAGTACCATATCTGAAGTACTTATTTGATTATTGTTTGGTCGGAGGAGCTATACCAGATGAATGGAGAGTTGTTGCAGTAGCCCCTACGTATAAAGGAAAGGGTGATGGTCATAAAGCTGAAAATTACAGGCCAGTAAGTTTGACATGCATTGTATGTAAGCTTTGGGAAGGCATACTTTCTGATTATATTAGACATGTTTGCGAAATTAATAACTGGTTCGAGAAGGCAGTTCGGTTTTAGGAAAGGTTATTCCACTGAAGCTCAACTTCTAGGATTCCAGCAAGATATAGCAGATATCTTGGATGCAGGAGGTCAAATGGATTGTATCGCGATCGATCTGTCTAAAGCATTTGATAGGGTGGGTCATGGGAGACTACTGGCAAAAATGAGTGCAATTGGACTAGACAAAAGGGTGACTGAATGGGTTGCTGTATTTCTAGAAAATAGAACTCAGAGAATTAGAGTTGGTGAAGCTTTTTCTGACCCTGTAATAATTAAGAGGGGAATTCCTCAAGGCAGTATTATCGGACCTTTATGTTTTCTTATATATATAAATGATATGAGTAAAGAAGTGAATCAGAGGTAAGGATTTTTGCGGACGATGTTATTCTCTATAGAGTGATAAATAAGTTACAAGGTTATGAGCAACTGCAGCGTGACCTCGATAATTTTGTGAGATGGACAGCAGGCAATAAACGGGGTTAAAAGTCAGTTTCCCACATTGCACACAGTTGTTCCAAGGCATTTCAACTACTGCATCCCGATATACCACTCATTCACTTTATATATACTGAACCCGATTGCAGTCCACTGTTCGGAACTGCTCACTAATCACATCCATGTACGTCTGCCTAGGTTCCTCGTTCTGGACATTTTTTTACCTCTATTAGTTTGCAGACAGATTTCACTTTCTCTATCCTAAGCCTAGAGACACTTGGTTCACTACAGATCAGATAGTGATCTGTATCATTGAAAAATCTCTGAAAACCGGTACATTCCTTAGAGATTTCCTAAATTAGAAGTCGGTTAAGATATAGTCTATTTTGAAACCTGTACCCCTACCCTTCCATGTGTAGTGGTGGATAGCCTTATGCTTGAATGTATTCGTAATTGCTAAACGCATACCAGCACAGAAGTGCAGCAAACGCCCCCCATGATAACTAGATTCCAAATCTTCCCCTTATTTACCGATCACCCTTTCGTACCCTTCAGTTATATTTCCAACTCTCGCATTGTAATAGCCCATTAGCACTATTCTATCCTTGCAGTTGACCCTGACTACGACGCCACTCAATGCTTCATGAAACTTCTCAACTTCATTCTCATTTGCACCCTCACATGGTGAATAAACTGAGGTAATTCTCGTCCTAGTTCCTCCAACTGCCAAATCTACCCACACATTCGCTGATTTACGTGCCTAACAGAAACTAACTTGCGTGCAGTCGTATTCTTGATGTACAGCTCTACTCCAAAATCTGCCCTTCCCTTTTTAGAGCCCGAACAGTATGCATTATAATGTACTATCTCTTCCTCGTTTTCTCGCCTTGCCCGAATATCATTTAGTCCTAGCATCGACTTTGCTGGCTCAGCCAGTTCCACTTGCTTTCTTCCATGAGCCCCATTAACATTGACAGCTGACCGTCGAATTCCATATCCTTCGCCAAGTTGTTTCCAAGGAGTCACTCGCCTATCAAATGGGAGTGGGATTCCTTCAGTCCCATACGTTCGAAAACTGCCTAAAATGTTCTGAGCTCAGTAAATTCGTAAAGCAGGATGCTACCTTAATTACACATAGTCCAAATGTGTAATTTTTCGGCGATGCAGAACACTATCTCATGTACGCCTACGTTAGAGAAAGTAAAACCTCTCTGCAAAGGAATAAGGGTAGAAAATCTCCAAAACGGGACCACCAGTGGACTTATAGTCCTAATCATCTGAGCACAAGGAGGGTCATGACTCAGATTGTGTCCACGATGCCCACGCCCATTCCGTAGCAACTGGTATCCGGATGCTAAGGACCACTTATTAGGCCACTGATCCGTTGCGCAAGGTTCACGAACTGGGACTTGACTACAGCAATCCACACCATGGACCATATTGGTCAATGCATGGATTATTTGCGATTTCATGTGAGTTGCCCCGTGAAACAAATCCACCGTGAATTCCTCGTTCAGGGAACAAAAGAATGTGTAGATCGTACGAAGATCTAGTTTGACGTCTATATCCCCTATCTTTGCATCCCACGAAAGACCAGGGCTAGTATAATAATTCCAAGGATCTAATCGATTACAGTCGAATATATTTAACGAAAATTTCCAAGCACATCGCAAAGGGAATCTATATTCAATGTATGCCACACGATCTCATCTGAAATGTACGTCGCATGGTCGTCAGTTGATTGCGTACATAGCGATGGAGTACTGTTTTCATTTAAAACGCTTGAAAATGCTATCTGAGGAGGTAATTGTTTTTCTTGTATCGTTTCAAAGATTTCATTGTAAACTTAAGGCAATGTACCTTTCCGAATTATTTGATATCATCGTTTGGAAGGCTATTTAGATGCGTATGAAGCGAAATGTTAATACATTTTTATGAGCGTAATAAGCAAATATTAATATCACCTACACATTACAAACATTAATTACAGCACTCTTGATGTATAATTACACAATAGTGCATTCAAGGTGTGCCAACTCCCGCACAATACTGAGCGAGTCAGAGGCAGAAAGCAAGGAATGAATTTCGGTACACGATATGTGTGGTTACATATCTGATGAGCAGGTCCACGATATCGACCCGTAAGGAGACAACTTATATCCCTGTAAATGCGTTAGCTTGTTTACAGATGTGACAGGGCCGATGACCTTAGATGTTAGGCCCCTTTAAGCAACAAGCGTCATCATCACTCATGTGAAATTCATGTGCGTCATCATGCAGAATCATATCGTCTAGTGTCATTTAAATAGGAACTGGAGATTATGTAAGTACACTGACTGACAGAGCAAATGCAACACCAAGAAGGAGTGGTTCGAAAGGGATGAAAGTTGGGGAAAAACAGAGACGGCACGGACGAATAATTGATGTTTATTTCAAACCGATATGCAGGTTACACAATGCGCACGGCATCGACTCAGTAGGATGTAGGACCACCGCGAGCGGCGATGCACGCAGAAACACGTCGAGGTACAAAGTCAATAAGAGTGCAGATGGTGTCCTGAGGGATGGTTCTCCATTCTCTGTCAACCATTTGCCACAGTTGGTCGTCCGTACGAGGCTGGGGCAGAGTTTGCAAACGGCGTCCAATGAGATCCCACACGTGTTCGATTGGTGAGAGATCCGGAGAGTACGCTGGCCACGGAAGCATCTTTACACCTCGTAGAGCCTGTTGGGAGATGCGAGCAGTGTGTGGGCGGGCATTATCCTGCTGAAACAGAGCATCGGGCAGCCCCTGAAAGTACGGGAGTGCCACCGGCCGCAGCACATGCTGCACGTAGCGGTGGGCATTTAACGTGCCTTGAATACGCACTAGAGGTGACGTGGAATCATACGCAATAGCGCCCCAAACCATGATGCCGCGTTGTCTAGCGGTAGGGCGCTCCACAGTTACTGCCGGATTTGACCTTTCTCCACGCCGACGCCACACTTGTCTGCGGTGACTATCACTGACAGAACAGAAGCGTGACTCATCGGAGAACACGACGTTCCGCCATTCCCTCATCCATGTCGCTCTAGCACGGCACCATGCCAGGCGTGCACGTCTTTGCTCTGGAGTCAATGGTAGTCTTCTGAGCGGACGCCGGGAGTGCAGGCCTCCTTCAACCAATCGACGGGAAATTGTTCTGGTCGATATTGGAACAGCCAGGGTGTCTTGCACATGCTGAAGAATGGCGGTTGACGTGGCGTGCGGGGCTGCCACCGCTTGGCGGCGGATGCGCCGATCCTCGCGTGCTGACGTCACTGGGGCTGCGCCTGGACCCCTCGCACGTGCCACATGTCCCTGCGCCAACCATCTTCGCCACAGGCGCTGCACCGTGGACACATCCCTATGGGTATCGGCTGCGATTTGACGAAGCGACCAACCTGCCCTTCTCAGCCCGATCACCATACACCTCGTAAAGTCGTCTATCTGCTGGAAATGCCTCCGTTGACGGCGGCCTGTCATTCTTAGCTATACACGTGTCCTGCGGCACATGACAACACGTTCTACAATGACTGTGGGCTGAGAAATCACGGTACGAAGTGGGCCATTCGCCAACGCCGAGTCCCATTTATCGTTCGCTACGTGCGCAGCACAGCGGCGCATTTCACATCATGAGCATACCTCAGTGACGTCAGTCTACCCTGCAATTGGCATAAAGTTCTAACCACTCCTTCTTGGTGTTGCATTTGCTCTGTCAGTCAGTGTAAATTAAAACTTTGGTCTAATTCCCCTAATTCATTTACAGTATAGTTTGGTCCGCAGAGCATGTTATAAAATGGCAGGGAATAATCGAATACACATAACACTTTGTATGTCACGGAAAAGTCGTATTCTTCAGAATATAGTCAGCATACGGCTGTGACATATCTGGTTGACATAGTACAATATTAGAAATCTTCAGAAACATTAAACGGAACGGGATCTTGCCAATAATTCTCAGATTTGATTACTACCTCATTGACTTTATGAAGAATAATCTTTATAGCAGTTTGAGTGATGTAATCAAATATGTGAGTAGCTAACACACTTTCTGATGTAAAGTATGGTAAGCATTGCCCCTCCAACACTACGAGAACCTGTAATTTCCACGACGAATACTGTTATTGTGTTAGACCAGCAACATGTTATTCCTCTCTCAAGCCCACGGCAGATCTTGGCACGATGAGCACTCAGGCATAAATAGTCGGAAAAACACAGTACATACACAAGCAGAAAGATAACAAAAATGAAAACAATAAAAAATCAGTGGAAGCTCAAATGAACCAGAGGTAACGGGATGATAGATACTTACCTATGATGTTCACGTGGATCGGGTCGAAAATGACCAGAGACGAAGTCATGAACTTAACTTGAGCCCATTAAATGGAAATGGTAAAATTTAAAATGTTATCCCTCCTATTCCAACAATAATAACGCAGATAAAAAAACAAAAGAGTTTATTAAATAGTAATTAAATCAAATAACAGATGGCCACACGAAAATCAAAAATGGAAAACAGGGCCAGATGGAAACAATACATAGGCTCGATACACAATTCACTATCCTCATAGCATCGCGCCTCCTCATAACTTGAACCGGCCAGCAGGTTCAATCACACATAGAATATAATTAATTGGAAAATAATAAAATAAATTGTTACCTGGGAACAAAGTACAATGAATGTGTGATGCAAAGCTCAGCCTAAAGTAATAAATTATTATCGTCATATCAACAGGATGAGTCTTTAACGGTCGCGATACACAGCTATTCAATGGGATGCCAATCAACAATGGTTTCCAACGAACTAAAAAAAAGAAGAAAGACCAGATATACGGCCGAACCAAACATCACGGGGAAAAGGAAGCGCCCGCCGTCAGAGATAAACAAAGCGTAACTAAGATAATATACACACACCCAAAAGGACTCCAGGGGTCCCAAAAGCAAAAATAAGAATAAACGACACAACTAGTCAATATGATCTGCGCCCTACATACCTCACATTTGAACTCTCGCAGGGCTCCAAGAAACAAGCAACGCATAAAACATAACAATGGTCAGTAGGACCGAAATGTACAAGTACGGTTCATAAATAACTTCTCAGTCGATTATTCAAGACCAAACCCGCACAAGGTCAGAGGCCCATTTCACATCATCAATACGTCTCTCCCACGGAGAGCAAGAAATAGTGGGCAACCACAACGCCACGAGGCGATATAAATTTACATGATCCACGAGGACGACTACAAAGAAACACGATGAAAAATTATTTGTGGCTCCATTACCTTAATGAGGCCATACATATTTTGCAAAAGCAATTTGGAAACCTCTGAGACAAAATGCATATTTTTAAAGCGTTTGAAATAGCGGTTGTAAAAAACAAGTGTTTGCGAACATTGTGTCGCCCGCCATAACCCTTCACCAAGAATGAAGACTTTTGAAGTAGGGCCATGGAGAAAATTTAGATTCAGAAGATCGGGAACAAACGTCGTAAAGACACAAGACGACAAAGGCGACATCTGTGATCTCCATGGGCTAAGTTTGCGTGTACAATCAATTTCAAAGTGTCGGCCATGAGTACACAAGTGGTTCGTGCGTAAACCGAACCAGATAAAGGCAGAACATCTTTCACTAATATTATTAGTAAGGAAACAATAATATTAACTAATAATATAAGTATTATGTTTCATAATATTATTAGCTAATAATATTAGTTATTACTTTATGAGTCGAAATTATTACTAGATGTTCCTAATAATATTAGTAAATTGTTTCATAGACAACATGACTAATAGCAGTTACTCATATTACTAGGATTATTTCCATGAGTGTATTTTGACTCATAATTCATATTATTAGTGAAACCAAAGTGAGCGGTATTTTAATATTTTGGCATAAAATCATATAAGATCACTGAAATTGTCGAATCTGATTCAAATAGTGATAAGGAATGAGTGTAGGTATTCACCGTTCAATAAATGTTTCGTCAAAAACAGCCTGCCCTGGCATATAACAAACATATGAATACAATGGGAGATTTAGGTTAGATTACAGAACTACTGAGTATTCGCTTGATAGGATTGGTAATAGAATGTTCCACTGCAAGGAATGGCACTCCACCGGTTGATAGTGATACACAGTATCATTGTGTTTCTCTAGTGCAGTTCTGTTCGGACACTCCAGGTATCCTTTAAAATCTTGGCTTATATCACGAGTAAACCAAGGTGATGCTGGTGATGATTATTGTTTTAAGGGTAAGTAGCCTACAAATAGGCAACCATCATCTATAGTAACACTAATCAAATAGAAAAATGGAAAGGATCCGACATTTTGAAAAATGAAGGTACCGACTAAAGAAAGAGAAGGGCCACGATGGGCATGAAAATGAAAGACTTCTCGGCCTCGAAACCTAATACTGTCAGGGTCGGAAAAGAACAAGAGCTGAACAAGGGAGGTTAGAAGGGTGGATGAAAATGAGCCTGGCAGAAGTAAGTTAAAGCAATGGCAGGACTCATCTCAGTGCCCCATGTTCGCCAACACACGCTCTCAAGTTGAGAGCCCCGGGACCCCTTTTAGTCGCCTCTTACGACAGGCAGGGGATACCGTGGCTGTTATCCTGCCACCCCCACCAATAGGGCGTAGTAAACAAAGATTTTGCTAGTCCATCTCAGAGATTTTAAGAGCACATGAAATAAAAAAGTAAAAGGAACAAGGAGGGTTAAAGTGTGCAAAAGGCTGCGAATAGTTGACGCTTCAACTCAATCACTTTCTACAAAGTCACTTTCTTCTCTCACATTATTTTCACTTCTTTTATCCATTTTCATATGTATTGAAGTCACAACAACGAAAATATCAAGCGAGCCTTTTGAACATGTGGATTAATAGTCGGATGTAGTCAAGCATTAGCCTACTGCTAAGAACAAACCCAAACCAAGAACATGTGCAACAGACCGATTCTAACCTCCATTTGTATCAGCTGACTAAATGAACTAATATTATTAGTGAAGATATTTTATTAGTCATGTGTAAATCTTTATGAAACAGAATTTGGTTAACTAATAATTATTTTTATGAGTTCTAATATTATTAGTTAGTTTTATGATACAGGGCCCAGGATATGTCAAAGCGCCTGTCATATATAAAATTATTTTTTGTATGAGGGAAGTAGGCCTTTGCTGGCAAGATGTAGTGTTTACAGTGCACTATGTCTTCTCGTACGGGCTAGAATAAAATTGTTACTTTCATTGACCTGTCTCAGTCTTATCCTTGGCTTTGACAATATGAAAGTGGCTGAGGTATGAGTGACGCTAGTAATGCCATTCCTTATGCAGCAAGTCCCTGTTATGAACCTTGACATACGCTGATGGTCAGCGCGCATATATCTTGGCGAGTGAACGAGGTTACTTCTCAAACCAGAAGCGATTCATGACTGCTGTATAAAATCACGATAACCAATTAGCAGAGTCATCGGATATTTATCAAAGTAGTAGCGGTTTGAATCCCGATCAGTGTAGGTCGATTTAAAAGCTGAAATATCACATTCCTAAGGTTCGAACTCCATGTAAAACCGGATATCTCCTAGCTATATTCACAATGAAACAGTCACGTGAGTCTACAAGGGACTAAGTGCCAAAATTGAAATTGTCAGGTTTTTCAATTAAAAAAGGTTCTATGTAGCCAGAAAGTTGAAGGAAGTAGTTTTTAACACCCTAAAGGTGGAGCTAGTTGTATCAACAGCAGAATGTGTGATAAGAAATGTTCCACTTTTCCTCGCTAGGTACATATGCTGTCACTGCGATCAGATAACTTCGTAAATATTTCAGTTTTTTCTTACTGGAATGCACAATATTTAATCATACTTAGGTGACAAAAATGTCCTGATGTTGTTGTAAATATAATGTGAACTACTTTTAAGGGTTATTGTAAAGCTGCATATAATTGTGTGAATACTGTAAATTTACATATTTCTCAAGCTTCCCAGATTAAAATCATAAACCAAAATCGTTGAGTCATGTGTAATGGAGTCATTTAGTGATGTTCTAACTCGATCATCTGTAACTGGAAGACGACGGCAAGATCAAACAACTACGGAGAAGTAGAAAGATGGGAGCATCAGAAGTGATCAGATAAGGAACTTGAGAGAAAAATATGTCTAACGTGCCAGAAGAACACAAACAGTGTAATCAAGAAATCTCTGGGTGAAGGTTTGCACTTTCGTGTGTACTGAAATTGTGGCTTTGTCAAAATTACAAATATAATAATTCGGATAACGAAGTATGAGAAATTAATTTGCTATAACATCATGGTACACAGATTCATTGCTAGTTTTTAGTATTCATCATGTGTTTTGTACTGAAGTATATTCTGTCTTCGCAGATATCCTTCCATAATTAGTCTGAATGAATCTACATTTTTCTAAAAGGTTTGTGCTAAATTGCTTAGAAGTGTTACCCTGTAATAAAACTCTTTTTTTCTGCTTTCCTTCTATTGTGCATTTTGGAACTTAGACCTCTTTTCAAATTGTAGTATTCAATTATGTATATTCAATCAATCAATCAATCAATCAATCAATCAAACAATCAATCAATCAATCAATCAATCAATCAATCAATCAATCAATCAATCAATACTGATCTGCATTTAAGGCAGTCGCCCGGGTGGCAGATTCCCTACCTGTTGTTTTCCTAGCTTTTTCCTAAATGACTTCAAAGAAATTGGAAATTTATTGAACATCTCCCTTGGTAAGTTATTCCAATCCCTAACTCCCCTTCCTATAAATGAATATTTGCCCCAATTTGTCCTCTTGAATTCCAACTTTATCTTCATATTGTGATCTTTCCTACTTTTATAAACGCCACTCAAACTTATTCGCCTACTAATGTCATTCCACGCCATCTCTCCGCTGACAGCTCGGAACATACCACTTAGTCGAGCAGCTCTTCTTCTTTCTCTCAATTCTTCCCAGCCCAAAATTTGCAACATTTTTGTAACGCTACTCTTTTGTCGGAAAAACCCAGAACAAATCGAGCTGCTTTTCTTTGGATTTTTTCCAGTTCTTGAATCAGGTAATCCTGGTGAGGGTCCCATACACTGGAACCATACTCTAGTTGGGGTCTTACCAGAGACTTATATGCCCTCTCCTTTAAATCCTTACTACAACCCCCAAAACACCCTCATAACCATGTGCAGAGATCTTTACCCTTTAATTACAATCCCATTTATGTGATTACCCAAAAGAAGATCTTTCCTTATATTAACACCTAGATACTTACAATGATCCCCTAAAGGAACTTTCACCCCATCAACGCAGTAATTGAAACTGAGAGGACTTTGCCTATTTGTGAAACTCACAACCTGACTTTTAACCCCGTTTATCAACATATCATTGCCTGCTGTCCATCTCACAACATTTTCGAGGTCACGTTGCAGTTCCTTACAATCTTGTAACTTATTTATTACTCTATTGAGAATAACATCATCCGCAAAAAGCCTTACCTCTGATTCCACTCCTTTACTCATACCATTTATATATAAGAAAACATAAAGGTCCGATAATACTGCATTGAGGAATTCCCCTCTTAATTATTACAGGGTCAGATAAAGCTTCACCTACTCTAATTCTCTGAGATCTATTTTCTAGAAATATAGCAACCCATTCAGTCACTCTTTCGTCTAGTCCAATTGCACTCATTTTTGCCAGTAGTCTCCCACGTTCCACCCTATCAAATACTATAGACAGGTCAATCGCCAAACAGTCCATTTGACCTCCTGAAATCCAAGATATCTACTATATCTTGCTGGAATCGTACAAGTTGAGCTTCAGTGGAATAACCTTTCCTAAAACCGAACTGCCTTCTATCGAACCAGTTATTAATTTCACAAACATGTCTAATATAATCAGAAAGAATGCCTTCCCAAAGCTTACATACAATGCATGTCAAACTTTCTGGCCAGTAATTTTCAGCTTTCTGTCTATCACCCTTTCGTTTATACACAGGGGCTACTATTCCAGCTCTCCATTCATCTGGTATAGCTCCCCCGACCGAACAATAATCAAATAAGTACCTCAGATATGGTACTATATCCCAACCCATTGTCTTTAGTATATCCCCAGAAATCTTATCAATTCCAGCCGATTTTCTAGTTTTCAACCTTTGTATCTTATTGTAAATGTCATTGTTTTCATATGTAAGTTCTAATACCCCTTTAGCCTTAGTATCCTCCTTTATCTGGACATCATCCTTCTAACTAACAATCTTTACATACTGCTGACTGAATAGTTAATTATTTATATGTTAAATGAAGTAAAAACTCATAGAACAACATATATACCACGTTGCCTTCAGGAGACTGTAATATCAAACCTAACCTGAGGTTAGTTTTCTGTACTTTCTCCTTTCTTTCATCAATCAATTTAGAGGTTGTACAGTACCTTAATTAAGGTGACGGGTGCCTTTGTGTTCCATATTTAGTAACTCGTAAAAAGCATAAGTTTAACTCCTTACGTAACCTGATGGATAAGTGTTCAACAATGGAATCATATATAAAGTTTGTAGTTGTACAGATAGAAGCCTTTCTTTTTTGCATTTATCTTAACACGTGTAAATATAGCTTTTTTTTAACTAAATAATTTATTTTGAACTTTTTAATATTACAGTTGGTTGCATTTAGTTCAGAAGTACCATTATACCATTTTTGTCTGAAATGTTCACACAAGTTTAGTTTTTTTGTTATATAATTGGATTTGATATGTATAAATATAAGTTCATCCAAATAGCTTGGAAACAAACACTTATAAACGTAACTACAAGTATGCCACACAGTTCGGTGGCAAAGGAAGGTGGTCACCTGATAGCTGGAATGTTCCCTCACTGATGTGACTGATCCTAGTTAGCCAACTGAAGCATGTGTACCAAATGAACCACACCCATTATGTTGAGCAAAGATCAAAAGTGATATAGATGGCGACCAAAGGCTGCATCAAGCTGTTGATCGTTCCTTCCTCAGATGATCCAGAAAGCTGGTGAGTGTGAGGAACATTGGTTGCTTATAGCCAGAAAGGTTGTAATGAATGGCAGCGGCTAGAAACCATAGGGCTGCGTTCCTCTTCTTGCTCGATCGTTGCGGAACGTCAAATTGCAGAAGCGCTTGTTGGAGAGAATTATCAGACTCTGCACCCTGTATTTTTGTGATAACTTTCAACGTCCATTTCCATATGACAGTAGCATTTAGGCACGTAGTAACCCGGTGAACCAAGGTGTCTGTAGAATCACAGAGAGAGCATCTGTCATCCACCAGTTGCTCATGTCTTTTCAGTTTTTGACCTGTGGGGATGATTTCATTTAGATAACTGTATACCGACACACTCCATTCTAGGGGTAGCCACTGATTTCAGGTATTTTGCCAGATTAGTTGCCAGTTCGTAGTGGGGTGTTTTAGTTGAATGTTCGGCTCGAAGTGTCTATTTTGAAGCAGGAAGTTGTAGAGCTGTTTCACGTGATCAAAGGAGCCGTCTAAGACTTGGTTATGCGGAAGCTGTTCAATAATTGCTAGTGCTCTCTTGTAACAATATTTGAATTAACGGGTTCTTCGGAAATTGGGATCTTCTCTGAGCTGACTAAAGTGACAATCGAAGGATTCTCCCCTCATATGGATTGCCTTGATGACGTGTTTGACGAAGAGGGAACTACATTTCAGTTCCACTGTATACGGTCCCAATCCGCCAAGATGTTCCTTTAAGTTTAACTGTTCTCGTCGCAATCTGTACCGAAAGCCTTTCCAAAGATAGTAGCCAATTGACATTTCTATGCGTTGACAGATAACATGCGGAGCAGGTAGTATTTGTGCGATGTACCAGGCGTAAGTGTTAATAAACCAAGTTTCTTGAAATAAATTGAGCCTTCGTGCGAGATTTTCTGCAAACTGGAAGCAAATTCCGTTCAAGAGAGCATTCCAATTTAGTTCTATTGTCTCGAGTATGTTCTTGCAGAAGGTGATACCCAAGATTTTGCACTTGTTGGTCGGAGGAATACCGATCTCGTCTGCACAAATAGTGCGTCGCTCCGATCCTAGTAGTTTACCTTTGCCCCTGATGCGGTCGAAAATTCCACCAGCACACGACGCACGTCTGATAGGTCATCGCCATCGTCTGCATAAGCACGCAACGTAAAGTGTTCATTGTTTAAACGAAGGCCGTTCAGAGAGCTGTCCAGTGTCCGGATAAGTGGTTCCATGGTTAAGTTGAAGAGCAACATTGACAGGGGACATCCTTGGCGTACAGACATATTAACTGGAATTCGACGGGACAATTGGCCGATGATCAGCAGCCGTGATGTAGTCATAAGGTACAAGGCCGTTACAAGTTGTTCAGAAAACCGAAGATGGCTTAGTATTCTCCAAAGATAATTATGCGAAATCCTGTCAAAGGCTTTCCTGAAATCTATGTTTGCAATTGCAGCAGGCTCTTCAGGAAAAACAGAATAATAAAGAATTAAGTCTCGGACTGCCAACAAATTATGCACAATAGTCCTATCTGGAACCCCACACGTTTGCCCAGTACCAATCAGTGTAGGAATAATCTGTTTTATTCCATTAGGTACCACTTTAGCAAATAATTTATAATCAGTATTTAGGATAGTTATTGGTCTATAATCCGACACATATCGGCAGCTTACTTTCTTCGGAATCATTATAATAATGCCTTCCGTAAATGCGGACGGAAATTCTTCACGGAATGCGTAGTTAAGAACTTGGGTAAGGTCGTCTCCAATCATAGACCAGCAGCGTTTGTACCATTCATAAGGGAAGCCATCCATCCCGGGCGTCTTATTAGGAGCAGCTTTCTTGAGAACTTGTTCTAATTCCTCTTTGGTGATAGGTCTCATGAGGAAGGAGCGATCTTCTTCATCGACGTAAGTTTCTACAAGGGAAAGCATGTTGTCCACACCTATGCCAGACTCGTCATCGTCTGCAAACATTTCGTGGAAGTATCGTTCACCCTCCCGTAGCAACTCATCTTTGGAGGTAAGAATGTTCCCCTGAGAGTCTATCCACTGGTGTATAAATTGTCGATTAGCAGATTTACGCATCTTTGCTACGTGGTGTAAAGATATCCTTTCCTTGTCCAAGAGGGAAGATCTTTCAACGTGTTGCTGAAGACGTTGTAAATGTTGCTCTTTGAGTCGTAAGATGGTCTGTTTAATCGTTTTCATTTCATTGAACACATTTTCTCCACGTTTTTCTTTGGAATGTAAATCGCACATTACCCGCTCATAGAATTCTAGACTAGAATGAAGTTCCCGCCGGTGTTCATAATCTATGGTCCTTGCCACGGATTTCATAGCCGGCTTCAATTTCTTCATCCACCAGTCCATAATATTCCTATAACGCGAAAGACTGCTTTTGCACTGATGATACGTAACACTAAATCGCTGAACATTTTCCTCAGCCCTAAAAACATGTTTATTCATTTTCCAAATCCCCCTTCCTGGATGAGAAATGGGTAATCTGGCGAAGTTTAACGTGAATATTACGCTATGACGATCGCTGAATGCAACTGGTACGACTCTGCAGTACTCTAGAATATTTGCCTTTGTTGCAGAGATATACGCTCTGTCTATCCTAGATTTTGTATCATCGCGGCAAAATGTATATTCAACACGAGGAGCATGAAGTGTCTCCCAAACATCAGCCAACTGCATTCTTTGTACTAGCATCTGCAGTCCTGGGCAGAAGTTAAAAACACCTGTCGAATCACGTGGTTGTAAAATGCAATTGAAGTCGCCCATCAGAAGAACAGCATTCGGTGTCGCTATATGTGGTAGAATGTCCTGAGTGTAAAATGAATTCCGTTCCTGTTTAAACAGGGAACCAGATGGACTGTACACGTTAATGATCGTGATATTATTAAAGGAGGCTGATAATATTCTCCCGGTGTGGTCCATTGTAATGTCCGTTAGGTTAATTCCTTTCCTATACACAATAGCAGTTCCTCGAGCACTATCACCAATGTTTACTACATAATCATAATTAAATAAATAGCCTAAATGACTGCTGTTCACTTCTTGTAACAAAAGAATATCAACATCATACTCCTTTAAGAAACGTCCCAACAGACCCAACGTTGTGTCACTTCTCACTCCGTTTATATTAAGAGTGGCGAAAGTCGTTAGAACTGCAGGCATAACGAAAAGACAGAGTAACGATAGAAACAGGAGATTAATAAACATTTGGTCGACTGCAAAAATCACCTTCGCCTAAAACTATTTTTTATGTGACTTAGGGTGGTCTTCCATCCGCTCAACACTGTACGCAAGCGAGGATCTCTCACTGTCAACTCGGGTCGCTCCTCGTGCGAGACCGCCTCACGCTGCACCTGTTGTGTGGGTCTGTGCTATATTACTGTCTCGCTGTTCTACTACTTGATCAGGGTTCATCAGGTCCGACAGACGTATATTATTCCCTCGGGGGGTAGGTACAGGAGGAGTGCAACCGGAGGGTTGGTGCTGTGAGTGATACCATCACTAGAGTGAAGAGGATCAGAAGTTGATTCCGTATCTACAGGTAGCTGAGACATTCCCATATCTCGATTAGAGGATGGGATGGAAATATCAGTAGCCTGGGAAGAAGGGGCATGGCCACCAATGAGTTCAGTTGTCGATGACAGAAAGGAACTATGGGAATGGGATACACTACTGTCGATTTTCATCCGTTTAGATGTTGTTTCTTGAAGAGTAGGAAACTCCGTTGGGTCAGCCACACGAACTTGTGTGTTGTTTACGTTCCGCACTTCGCTAGGCTGAGTTGGGGTCGCTGTGTTGTCAGTCAAGGTTACTGGAGCAGGGTCCGGTTGACTAGTCGCTAACCCACTTGAGTCACCTGTATCAGCTGCAGTGTTGACAAGCCTCCTCTCGGCTAACCTAGTCTGACGTAAGGAACATTCTGGTCGCAAATGAGTAGTGGAATTACAGGCTAGACATGTACGCACTTGTCCATCTTAAATAATTTGCGCACGGTATCCTTCAATATAAATGAAAGATGGAATAGATGTTTTAATTTCCATTCGAGAAGCACGTATACCATTATGTACTCGGAAGGCATATTGATGAGACCATTCTTCCCTCCTGTGGTCGATAATTTTGCCGTATTTACTAAGCACCGGGACTTCTGGTGGTACATTTAACACTCGAACCGTTTTCTGTACTGTTTCCGCATCACTGATTTTAACCTTCCCTATTCGACCATCCTGCAATGTCATATTGCGTGTACCCTGATATTTACAAACCAGTCTTTCAAAAAGAGTCGTTGATATTACCTTGATGAAGGCCGCATTTTCTAGGTTGTCCAGCTGAATCATTTCTATCTGGTCCTCATTGAGTTTCAAGAAGTGTTGGAACCATTCCCATGCCGAAGGTCGGTTGTCACGTTCGAAGGTACATTTCAAGGTATTTTTACGTGTGAATCTTGTTGCCATGTTTGTTTTCTGCGTAGTTACACAATGAAATCACTTGAATTACAGTTAACTATCAAAGTTATTAGACTCGTTTACACACGGAGCGCGGCCAACTGATTTATCTTAACACGTGTAAATATAGCTTTCGGTCCTCGACTTCCTCCACTTTCTCCGAACCCAAAGTGGAACTGCATGTACCATCTGTGTCGTAACGTACAACTGAAAACGTTTTACAGCCAGATGACCTTCCTAACACCGAATGTCCATGTCAAATGCTCAGCCCCACTTTCTTGTCCCCCGCGTTAGACATACCTGCCCTATGATACAGATGTTGATTCCCATAGGGAACTTAAAATATTTGTCCTGAATGAGTAAATTTATAACACCAATATAATGGTCCGTTATTGGACATTATAAATTTTCCAGCTAACTCAGTGCATTGGCACTGCTGGTGGCTTCAAGTAGCCTATGCACTAGCCTTGCGTCTTGGGAGGTGTGCTAAGTCCCAACTGACGAGCCCAACTTAGCACATGAGGGCGAAACGCAGGCAACCAAGAATGAGTTAGCTGGAAAATGTATAATGTCCAATAACGGACCATTATATTGGTATTATGGCTGTGCTAGTAAATTATTTATTCATTTATTTATTTTATTTATTGTTCAACAGGAATTTCTGCCCACTTACAGAACATTTCCATGTCTTATTTTTATTTTAGAAATAATTTACAATAAAAGTTTAAGTATGAAACCTAATACTATGATAATGAACTATGCACAGTCGTAAGTGTGTGTTTCAACTTATTATTTTAATTAATCCTAAAATATACATTATTAATATAAATTAATCTAAGGACTAAATTATTCATGGTACAAAAGTATGCTACTCTACTTTATGTATTCTCTCTGTATGAGTTCCCGTCTGACTGACATAAACAAGATACTCTACTCGTGAAATATGTCCACGTTTGGCATTTTATTGATTGACTGATATATTCCGTTTAATGGTGAATTCATATGGTGATTTGTGTTTGACCTTTTAACAAAGAAAAATATTTCATACAGGTTTATTTAGTGGAGTAACTCTCGGTTATCTGCCTTTACCTTTGTGAATTCTATGTAGGTATTTTATACACGTTAATATTCTTTGTATGCAACATATCTATCTCAAAATTTGTTATTAAGTCCCTATATGCCACATATTTGCACTAGTTTTAGAGATACAGGAATACAGATATCTTAGAAATTTAGCTTGAACATTTTCTATTTCTTTTATACGTTTAATACTTGGTGGATTACGGACTACGGAGGCATATTCTATTATTGTTGTAACTGGTGAATTGTACTATGGCTTTGATATTTTTGAATTTGTTGGTGTTTCTCATTAGGTTCCTATAGGCCTTATTATTGAACTGAAGTTTACTATCAAATATTACTCCTAAATCCCTCTTTTCTTAACTCGTTTTAGGCTGATACCGTTCATTTCATAAGAATAGATTTTTGGTTGTCTTTTTCTAGTAAAGATCATTGATTAACATATCTTAACATTGAAACTCAAGGAATTGTGTTTTTCCCATTCAACCAGTGCTGTGAGGTCTTGTAATTCTTCGTTATCTTTGTTTGAACTAATCTGCCTGTAAATTTTCATGTCATCGGCATATAACTGAAATGTAGAATTCTTCAATAACAAACAGAATGAACAACATCGGAAATTACCCCTTTGATATTTACAAATTGAAATCTATTCATCGCGGAGGAGTTAAAGAATTCGACCAGTTCAGGGCTAAAACTAAAGCTGTGAAGCTTTTTTAGAAGTTTATGATGATAAATCCTATTAAATGCTTTTGTCATGTCCGTGTATATGACATCCAGTTGCCCTCCTTGATCTAAAATATTTGGCACATAGTTTGTAAAGTTTACTAAATTTGAACTTGTTGATCTCCCTTGCATAAGCCATGTTCTTGCTCTATGACGACTCTCTCAACATGTCAATAGATATTGCAGTAAAGTATATCATAAAAACTTTGCATGAGACTGATAGTATTGATACTGGTCTATATTATGCATGTTTCCGATATTGCCATCTTTGCCCATTGGACACACTTTTGCTATATTCCACAAATCAGGAAATATTTTTTGTTGGAGAGATTTGCTAATAATTGTAAAAAGTGGATATGTAAGAGCTTTCACTACATATTGGGGTATATTATCTGGACGAGCACTCCTTTTAGATTTTAATCTTTTTATAGCACATTTAACATCATCACCAGATACCACTGACATGTTTAGCATGTCAAGTTCCTTATATTGCAGTTCCTCTAGAATATACTGCTCATTATTTTCGGTGGTTTTTTTTTTTGTATGTACTTTTGAAGTAGGAGGCAAATCCATCGGGTATTTCTGTCTTAGAAGTTAAGGTGCTATCATTCAGTACATGTCTGTGACATTCTTGATTATTGGCCCTCCTTTGATTACGCTGTTCCTATTTTCCTTTTAAGGACTGCTCTCTTTGTTTTGAACCCTGTCATACTATATTCACTAAGACGTCTTCTTTACCTATCATACTCCTTACTTCGAATTAGTTGTATTCTTTATTATACCATATTGGATAAGTTATTTTACTATACTTAATCAGAGGAACGCAATAATCAAGAATCTCATAGAGTTTATTATAGAAGCAATCTAAAGCACTGTTAAAGTCCTCAATGTCATTCAATTCTGAACAATCACAAGTGTTTAGTAATTCAAAGAGTAATTGAAAATTAGCTTTATTTTAATTATGATGCCTAAAAGTTGACCTACTGTCCAATGTAGTGAGTTTTCTCAGATTAACTTCTATTGAGAGAATCAGTGCAGGATGATGGTCATCTTCAAGTAACAAAGGCTGGTCGTCTCGCTCAGTGTGAATTTGCTCTGCTGTAGAGGCGAGAACTAAATCCAAATTTATTCGTGATAGTATTTCTAGATGTTAGATTCAAGACTTAGCCGATCCTGCTTTACTTTGATTCTCTCAACTGAAGTCTCCTACAATACAAATAGGACTTTCATTTCCTGGATTTATTGCTGATTCAACTGTATCAAAAATTTCACAGCATTGTTCAAGGTTAGAATTTTGTGGAAAATACACTACTCCTATAAAATATCACCTACGGTTAAACTGAACTTTAAGCATTACAAATTCGAATTCACGAGAGTAAGAAATAATCTGATGAGTTTTAAACATTTTATCAACGGCTACTACCACCCCACCTCCACTCCGTTTACCTGTTACTTTATGTTCTCTATCTGCTCTAAACACACAGTAATTACTAGAGATGATTTCATTATCATATATAGACTTAGTGATCCAACTTTCGGTATTGCAGATTATCCTATGATTATTTTCAGAGGCAGCTAAAACCAGTTCTTGAGTCTTTGTCCTAACTCCTCACACATTCTGATAAGTAATAGTTACCTCTTCTTTACTACTATACTTATTCATGTTTTGTTTTGGCATTTTACTTTATATTTTCAATGTCTTCTGCACGTTTAATATGTAAGACCAGATCGCTTGGCTTCCTTCTAACAAATATCTTACCATTTCGCACCCAGCAGAACTGGCAATTGGCCGCTTTCCTCTTCGTTCTTACCTGTGCAGAGAGCTTCTTCCTGGAAGGGGAAAGGCATTCATTGATGAATACCGGCTGGCCTGTTGTCCACCCAAGATTGAGGGTTGTTATTGTCTTCCCTAGTTTAGCTCTGGCATCCATCAGTTTCTCCTTATCCGCTCTCCGCACGATGGAGTACCCGGTCCGGCAGATGTTCTTGAGGGAATTCTGTGATATATGTCGATCATTGATGAATCAATATTTACCCCAGTGGCAGTACCACCTCCTCCGTGCTTCCACCTTGTGTTTCTGGAACTCCGTGGAGTTCAGTCTGTAGTACTGCTCAATGTCCTCCACTCGTCCCTTTAAGTCATCCACTTCCTGTTTCAGTTTGTTTTCCGATTTTAGAATGTCAATTACTTGTAGTAAGTCCACCAGCGTTCACTCTGTGTATCGTCTAGTTTGCAGTGACAAACCTCCAGAGAGTACCCTAGGTCATTTTGCTCACTTCTCAGTTCTTTCAATTGCTCATAGATGTCCTCCATTGTAACATTATAAGGTTCATCACCTTCTCCTGTTTTCGTTTCTCCTTTGTTACAGCCCTCACAACTCCATACTTTACTTTTATTTTTCACAATTGCATCACTCTCACTTTTATTAAGTTTTACACACTTGCCATGGTACTTAGTTTCACACTTACCAAAGTCACCTTCTGATCTCCTGTGATCGAGTCTTCACGGGGTCATATTAGAGGTTAGGTCTTTATAACGTATCTCTGTCGTTGCGACGTAAAGCAACTAGCAAAAAAGGTTCTTTATAAATGTCCGTAGAGCCGTTACCCACGTTACTTTCCAGAAATTACACTTTACACTGGTAACATGTTCCTTAATTTACACAAATTTACTATATTTATGGTAATGTCCTCGTTGGTGTCGCCTTACTTTGTCCAAATTACGGAACTTCACTCGTACACACTTCTACACGACCGCCATTGTCGTCTAGTTCCGAGTGTGCTCCGAACACAACGGTTTGGGCTCTAAGTGATGTAAACCATACTGCAGGTTCTAGAGTACAAATCTATAAGGTCTGAATTTAAAATAAAAACTGTGTGTTGCAGACACTAAACAAGACAGCGTTACGCCTCAGCTCAGACGCTAGCGTATTTAACTCCGCAGTCGCTCGGCCACTCCAAGGGGAGCCGGTTAAGAGCCTGGGTAAGGTTAAGTTAGCATGCCAAAATGACGTCTTAACCTCATTTACAGGTCACCTCGTCGGTTCGGCTCTTAAGAGCCAGTGTGAAAATATATTAGCATTCTTGATAGTGATGTAGGGCAAGCAAGTCATAATGACGTCAAAACCTCACCTAAGCGTCACTTTACCAATTCAGCTCCTCAAAGGGGAGCCCGTAAGGAGCCTGGGTGAGGTTAGGTTAGCGTTGCTGGTAGCATGTTTGTCAAAGAGGAGGAAGGATTTTCAAATACTGTGCGGTGCACCACAGTGGCAGTCTACCTGTGCAGATTATTAGACTCACCAGAGTATTTTCACATTTTTCTGTTTATCACGATTTATATCGTAATAAATACCGGAAGAATGACTCATTTCATTTCACTGAGCTTTGTTTATATGTTGCTCATAGTACTGGGCCATGGTATTAAGTATATGTGGTAGGTTTCTTTTTCTGGAGGTGGCAGTAATGGTTGTTTTACTTCTCTACACAAGCTGCTCTATTCAGCCTCTTGATATGCAACTTGCTATATCATTCTTGCTTTGTTGAGGAGTATGTGATAACGTGTGGTCGGTAGGATTGTTTCTGGTGATTTACAAGGCTTCATTGTTTCAAAAAAGGTGGTATCATTGTTGTATTTGATACATCAGTACTGACTCCTCTGTGAAGTTTCTTCTCTGTTAAAAAGTGGTTATGGGGCATATTCTCAACGCGATATTTCAAGAAAACTGGATGTTTCACAGAAATCAGTGAGCCGAATCAATGTGGCAATCAAGGCTGGTGAACTTGTTACAAAATGAAAAGGTAACTGTGGTCGAAAGCCTAAAATGAGCCCACGAATGACTAGAAAACTTATACAGATAGCTAAAGCGAACATAAGGGCATCCAGTAAGAACATTTCACTGTCTATTGTTCGGAGACGACTTAGTGCCACAAACCCCGTAAGAAGGCAAGGCCACAGAAAGTTTGACTTGGGCCAAGGAAGTTCAGGAGAAATTTGGTAGTGACTGGAGTAGGGTAAGTAATATTATTATTAAAAACCAGTAGCAGGAAAGAAGTTGCAGTTCATGAACTGAATATTTAACTCACAACAGGATACATATTTGTCTTGTTTTCGAAAGTTACTGTAGCATGGTATTTATGGTTCCTTTCAATTATTTTTAAGTCATCTTCTCTGATGAATCAAGAAAGCGCTCAGTATGTTCGCCGAGCAAAGGATGAGGAGTTCCATCCCCAGTGCATCGCAGAGGCAGTGAATCATCCAACCTCTGTGATGGTATGGAGCTGCATGTCATCCAAGGGAACTGGCCGGTTGTATCTGGTAGTAGGTACTATGAGACCAGAACAGTACAAGAAAGTGCTATAAACTCGACTATTTCCACAATTGAAGGAATGGTTTGCGGATGGAGATTTCATCTCCATGCAGGATGGAGCACCCTGTCATAAAGCCAAATCAGTGCTCAAATTCCTAGAAGAAAACAATGTAAATGTCCTTCCCTGGCCAGGTAACAGCCCGGACGCAAAACCCATCTAGAACCTGTGGGCAGTAGTAAAAAAAAGCTGAGGAAGAAGACGATTACGAACAAGATTCAGCTTTTGGAGGAGCTCGTGAAGATATGGCACAGGGACCAAGACATAAAGGAAAATTGTAAAACACTTATGAACAGCATGCCAAACCGTATAAAAATGATTATAAAAAACAAGGGATACCATACTAAGTTTTATGCCCATTGTAATTGAAAGAATTAATATTAACTCATTTATTAAATGAATCAATAATATAATAAATTCTAGCTCTAAAACATGTACACATCGCCCGTCGCTCTCATTATAAGGTGAGATAAGTCGTAACATAGTAGATGTACTGGAAAGTGTATCTGGAATGCAAAATAAAGGATTACCCTTCTGTTCTATTATCTATTTTATGCTTTAAGGCTTTAAGTTAATAAAACTAATAGCCTTCAAAGCTATAAATAAAGACAGCATCTTTAAGCCTTAATAGGTTTTACCTACTCCTTTAGAATTGCAGTCTAAGGTAGGACATTATGTAGAGTGTTTTAATAAACGAGTTTTGAACAAGAAAACGGGTTGCAGGTGGATTTTTGTTTGAATCTAATAATTTGCACACCGCTGTATTTTATATAGGCAGAGCCAAAGCAAAAAAGAGGCCACTGAGTGTGCGCGCGATAATTTGACACACGATTACCGAAGTGCGATTATTAACGTGTGGAGATAATTGTGAGTATATATTTTTTCTGTTCTCTTTCAGAGTCTTATAATTAAGTCAAGAAAAAATCAGAAGAACATCAAAATGCAAAATATCATGATGAAAACTTATGTACCGGAAACCAGTAAATTAATAACTAAACATAGAGAAGACGCCGGTGAGCTGAAAATGGAAGCTGGTACGAGTTAAAGAAGATCTGTGTATTCCAATAATTTTTACAATGCAGTCCTCTGTATTTTGCCTTGCTAACATTTTGTTACGTTTAGGGCTAATTTGCCTTGTTTTATTTTAGTGGTATTTTACCACAGTCGCAACTACTTATTTGTGTGCTGAGAGGACCCATGGCGAAATTTACGATGTTTGTTTGTGTTAGGAATGTCACCGTGTTGCAATAGAAGTTTTGTCATAATTTTCTTCCAGATGGGGACGTGATGTATACCACATTTCTCTAGGGATTCGTTGAGGCGTCGTCAGGATCATTTTTACGTTAGATGAATGATATTTTGAGGATGCTTAATACGTTAATATAGAGAGTTCATGTCCACAGGCGTAGCATCAGTTGCGTGCAACAAATGTCATAATTATAAGAATATTAAGTAGTGGAACGCATAATAGTTAATATTCGCAGGGTACACCTTGTTTTGTTTTTGAAAAGTCATCCTGTGATAATTTTGCCAGAAGGTGGTAGCAACGGGGTTCGGTGTAATGAGCTTTGAGGTCGATGTAGAAGTGAGTGTCATATGCGTCTGGAGGAGTGTATTTCCAAGTGAAACGAGAATCTTCGTAACTGTCGATGGCAGAGATGTTGTATTTTTCCATGTAGTTATGGAACCATGCCACTCAATTAGTTCCTGGTACATATTCCAGAGGTAATGTAGCAGTTAGTGTCGTGATTCCCTTGTAAGAGAGGCCTGAGGGAAAATCGTCATGACGGAATGATTTGAAATGTGGTAAGGTTTGTAGTTTGGTTATTGAATAGGATTGTATATCCAGAGGGGTCTTTCGTTCTTCTAATAACTCCATGAATACCAGTGAAACGCATATCATATTTCGCAGATCTTAACAGACTCGAGTTCATTCGTGATGGGAATAATGTGGACCGATAAATTGTTTGAAAGTACATACCGTTTTTGTGTAGTAAGAGGCCGTCCGTGGCGAGATTTGTTTGCTGACTTGTAAGCCAGGGGAGAACCCTCTCGGCACACCTCATGATGTACACTGAAGAGCGGCTCGTTCCTCTGCGCCATTTCCTCAGAGAGAGAACCTTCCGTGTGCGGAAGGAGCAAAGGACTTTTCATGAGTTATCTCGCCATCAATCCCAGATCCTTTACATCCGTTTATTCTGAGCTTCCGGACTCCAGAATGGTTATAAGTAACACTCATACTACGGTCCAAAAGATAGGAATAAGTTACGAGTAAACAGCGCAACATGTAATAGACCGCAAATCGCACAACATATGCAAATACCAACCTCATGTGTTCGCTCTGTGTAGGAAAGGAGTGTTCCTTGCTATGACTAGCGGCGTAACCGTAAGGTAAGCAGAGCCAGTGCCTGAGCCCCATATTCCCTCAGTCGTGCTTGACCTGTTACAGTGTGTGTAGTGTAGCCTTGTGGGAAAGGAGTGGTCCTTGCTTTGACTAGCGGCGTACCCGTAAGGTAAGCAGAGCCAGTGCCCGAGCCCCATATTCCCTCAGTCGTGCTTGACCTGTTACAGTGTGTGGAGTGTAGCCTTGTGGGAAAGGAGTGTTCCTTGCTTTGACTAGCGGCGTAACCGTAAGGTAAGCAGAGCCAGTGCCTGAGCCCCATATTCCCTCAGTCGTGCTTGACCTGTTATCGTGTGAGGAGTGTAGCCTTGTGAGAAAGGAGTGTTCCTTGCTTTGACTAGCGGCGTACCCGTAAGGTAAGCAGAGCCAGTGCCTGAGCCCCATATTCCCTCAGTCGTGGTGGACCTGTTATCGTGTGTAGAGTGTAGCCTTGTGGGAAAGGAGTGTTCCTTGCTTTGACTAGCGGCGTACCCGTAAGGTAAGCAGAGCCAGTGCCTGAGCCCCATATTTCCTCAGTCGTGGTGGACCTGTTATCGTGTGTGGAGTGTAGCCTCGTGAGAAAGGAGTGTTCCTTGCTTTGACTAGCGGCGTACCCGTAAGGTAAACAGAGCCAGTGCCTGAGCCCCATATTCCCTCAGTCGTGCTTGACCTGTTACAGTGTGTGTAGTGTAGCCTTGTGAGAAAGGAGTGTTCCTTGCTTTGACTAGCGGCGTACCCGTAAGGTAAACAGAGCCAGTGCCTGAGCCCCATATTCCCTCAGTCGTGCTTGACCTGTTATCGTGTGTGGAGTGTAGCCTCGTGTTGAACGTGACAACATTATGACACAACTACGCCATTTGGACCCTCTTCTTCAGGGTAGAATACTCGGCCACCCGGAAGCAGGCCAGACAGAGACCGAGGTCGCCCCAACCTTGAATGAGCTACAAGGCTTCATTTCCAGGCTTTGGAGACGATTTCGAGACACAGGAGGTGTCAGTCGTAGGCCAGTGCCAGGTCGACCAAGGGTAACTACCCAACAGCAGGACCGATATCTGGCCTCAAACGCCCAACGAAATCGGAGTGGACCTGCAAAATTGTCGGCGGAGCTTGCAGCCACCTGAGGGATTGCCGCTTCCCGGCAAACTGCGTACAGGAGGCTAAGAACAGCAGGGATGTTCGCCCGACGTCTAGCGGTGTGCGTCCCGCTAACTGCAGCACTGAGACGGGCCCGTTTACTGTGGAGCCGTCAATATCGAAACTGGACCTTGAATGAATGGAGGCATGTGCTCTTCACAGATGCATCCGTCTTCAGTTTGCAGAACGATTCCCGACGCACAATAATCTGGATAGAACCGCGTAGCCGATACAACCACAGGAACATCGTGGAACGGGACCAGTATGGTGGTAGTGGCGTAATGGTGTGGGGCGGCATCATGTTGGATGGCCGTACGGACCTGCACAACTGCATGGGTGGTCCGAGGAACACTGTTAACGTTTAGAGATAAGGGGATGAGATACTGAGACCACATGTTCGACTCTTCAGAGGAGCGGTTGGTCCAGACTTCCCCTTAATGGAAGATAATGCCCGACCAAACCGCGCTGATCTGGTGGATGAATTTCTGGCTGGGGAAGTCATTCGTCACATGCACTGACCAGCGAGGTCTGTGGATATGAATCCTATAGAACATGCCTGAGAAGCATTGAGGAGGCGATCTGCATCCCATCAATATCCAACAAGAACATTCCAAGACTTTCGCACTGTCCTTTCCGAGGAATGGGATCGACTGCCACAAGAGCTCTAGGACCACATCGCTGCGAAACCGTATAAACCGTACTAACAGCATATTTTGTTGTGGAAGACATTGCCAAGTTTTGTTAGTTGTTGCCAAAGCTGTACCTTAGCTATCAGAAAATTTCTGACCCCCTTTTTGGACAAGTTGTGGGACATATGGTGGGTGATTCAGCTTCTGATTGTTAAGCAATCCGTCTGACATTCCTATCAGGCTGTATGGCCACGTTTAGTGATTATGCTTTACTTTTGGACACTAGAGTACATTATTTCATTGGTCCAATTATGGGCCAGCAATCCCATGAATCCCTTCTATGCAGTTCTACCCCAGTCCTACTGTTCAACCCCAGGACACACCATCGACAATACTTAACGTATAGATACAATACGAACATAGAACCTACATATCTAAAGACAGTGACACTTAAATAATTATTAAATGGTCAACGGTAATACGAACTAACCCTGTGTTATGGAAACAATGAAACTGGAATATTAAGCCAAATGTTCGGATATGCCATCGAGAGCCCACTCTATGATTTGCCTATGCAAAAGAAATGAACACATGAAAACTCATGCGCCCTAACGCCCGTGTGCGTGGACAACACGGTGCTGCGTTCAAACGATTTGCCACAATACATACCGCAGTGAAGCTTCTCGCCAGTATGAAACCAATAAGGCTTTGTTTAGTTGCAAGACGCTCTGGATTGGTTATCGTAATACTCAGCCCACATTTAACTTTTGCCCGTATGATTCCACGTATGTTTCGAAAGCGTGCTCTATAGAATGAAGGATTTGCAGCAAAATCTATAGCAGTATTGCTCTGCATGTGAAGCGACCACGCTCACTGCCTAGTGAAGGAACTGCAACAGATACTGCAGGCAATAGTTTACACCTGATGCAACCGCATCTGGCATCTTCTTTCAGGCTACAGGATCTGCCACGTGGTAGGGCACCTTGCGAGGATGAGAACACAAGTGATTGGCCAAATAAGCTTCTTTGTTAAACGACATACCACAGATATTACATAAATATCGCTCCTCGTCTGTATGCGTCCGCACCTGAACGGCTAAATAAGATTTCCGGGTATATGAATTGGCACATATATTGCATTTGTTCAACTTCCCGTCTGTATGACACGCATGTGTTTGGGTAAATAACCTTTTCTTCTAAAGGACTTGCCACAGATATTGCACTGATTGCCTTCACGCCTCTATGAGTTAGCAAGTGTTCGTTCAAATTGGATTTATTCCTGAAGGCTTTGCCTCAGGTGTTACAGTGGAATGACTTTTCGCCTGTATGTGTGCGCAGGTCTTCGGTTAAGTTTCACTTACGACTGAATGCCTTCCCTCAAGCATTACAGAGGATTGGCTTCTCGCCAGTATGCGTCAAAATGTTTCGTTAGTTAATGTTTAAGGCTAAAGGACACACCACCAATATCACATTGATTGAGTTTTTCTCCTGAATGACGGCACGAATGTGTGATTAATTGGGGTTTCTGGGAAAAGGACATGTCCGAGATTTGGCAGTAATATGGCTTCTCTCCTGTATGTGTCCGCAGATGTGCCGTTAAATAAGCTTTTTGGGTGAAGGACTTGTCACAGATTTTGGATGAATGAGGCTTCTCGCCTGTATGTGTCCGGATGTGTATTTTTTTTATAACCTTTCTGGATATTAGATTTCCCACAACTATTACAACAAAACGTCCTCACGCCTCCATGAGTCCACAAGTGATTGGACAGGAATTCATTCCGGCTGAATGACTTGCAATTGATATTTGGTGGGATTGGCCTGTCGCCTACATGAGACTGCAAATGTTTGGCTAAATGAGCTTTCATTCTACATGACTTGCCTCAGATAGTGCATTCGCGAGGCTGATCTTCCGTATGAATTCGAATGTGTTCGGTTAAGTTTGATTTGTGGTTAAACGTCTTGCCACATGTTCTGCATTAGAATTGTTTCTCTCCCATATGCGTCCGCATGTGTTTCGTCAAAGGCCAGAGGTTTTTGAACATTTTCTGGCATACTGAGCAATGAAATTTCTGGCCTTCCGTATGCAATCGCTTGTGCACTGTCAGTGAGCTCCCATTTGAAAAGCATATCTGGCAAATTCTGCATAAGTGGAGTACCTAGTCCACGTGGATCATGACGTGCTCAGACAGGCTGCTTCCGCTATTGTACTGCTTCCCGCAGTGATCGCAAATGGATGGACGAATCTGATTCTGTCCATTGAAATGTCGTCTGCCTTCCGGAGGTAGAAGACCTGCGTAGCTCAACTCTGGGCTCGATCTACAGTGACAAATTTAAACTATGTGACCAATAGTTCAACAGTCAACTCCACTACAAGTCTCGCCCAGACTAATTACTACTGAACATTTCACTGACTGATATCCCATGCAGGGAGCTTGTTACTAATGAAAATCACATTCCTATTACTGAACATCGTCTGTGGTCAAATTCAGAGTGTAGTTCTAAATTTCAAAAGCTCTCACTTGTTAGGATGATGTGTTACGTCTTTTCTCTCGAAAGCCTAACGTCACGATATCACAGGCAATATTTTTCCCATAATTTTGAAATGTACGACATCATAGACTACCTCATTTATGGGGACCCGGAATGCCTTTCTTCACAATGTCAAAATATCAATGCTTGACGTGCCTGTTAACAAAGCTACCCACGGCAGACTTATGCAATTCTTATATGTTGTCCAGATAATGAATCGTATAAAACTGAAATTATAATTTAATAAATACAACTTTTTGCAAGTTGGAAAATGTGCATTTTGCTGAACACAGCTTCCATTAAGGTGAATATGCATTTGAAACCAGGCATTTAGAGACCTTGAATACACATGGAGCGCTTGAACAAACTGTGAAAGTTTGAAGTTCCTACATGTAGTAGAAAACCAAGCAATCCCCTTGGCACTACAGCACTTGAAGGGCCTTGACCTAGCCCGAAGGCCTGCAGATAACGAGGTGTCGTGTGGTCAGCACGATGAATCCTCTCGGCCGTTATTATTGGCTTTCTAGACCGGGGCCGCTATCTCACCGTCCGATAGCTCCTCAATTCTAATCACGTAGGCTGAGTGGACCTCGAACCAGCCCTCAGGTCCAGGTAAAAATCCGTAACCTGGCCGAGAATCGAGCCCGGGGCCTCCGGGTAAGAGGTGGGCACGCTACCCCTACACCACGGCGTACATGTAGTAGAGTCTGAGAAAATGTACATTATGTAATTAAAGGAGTAAATATACGAGAAAACAGCGACCAAAATTAGAATGTCAAAATAAGCCTAACTTGGGTCACCTTCCTCTTCAAATTTTTCCAGAAGTTTTCTTTTGGCAGCTCCATCTGTTTTTCGGGCTTCTTGTGATAAATACTGGAAATTAAGGTTAGCGTTCCTTAGTCGTTCCTTGTCGCGTCATAGCATGGCATCAACAGTTCATCTCCCGACACACAATAGCAGGATTTTCAAAACTTACGTCTTGTTGCATTTCGTCACTGAATGCTACTACTGCATCAAATAATCCGATGTGTAGGGTATAAATGCCCACAAACACTGTCCTGAGAATCCGACTCCAGATGACATTGTTTACACCATCACTTGGATTTTGTGTCCCGCCGTGCAGACATTGTTTCAACAGGTCAGGGAGTGCTAAGTCATTAAAATCCGGCTGTATTATTCCCATGACAGGAAGAGGTAGACTATTTGGATGATAGTACATTTTTTCAGTTATTAAGCTACTCTTACACTTGCACCAACCTTCAGGATCTACCGGACACAATCCATGATTGGGGTCTTCATTTGAGGACAGTGAGTGAAAATACAGAGCACACATTGCTGTTTTCATAACTTCCGAACTATCCAGGTTTTGCCAGATTCCTAGGCCACAGCAGATTTGAAGGTGGTCTATTGGTGAGTCAGTCTGCTTTTCCCACTGACTCGCTTACCATTTGACAACTTCCGTCCCCTCATACTTTCCTTAAATCGCCTCAGTCGTGATCCCATTCTTTTCTGCACATGGCCAGGCATTCCAGCTTATTTATGTTTAGGGTATCTGCATACGGTTTGATAGAATTCACATCATTATTTACCTTTCTATCGCCATCACCTTAATAATTTACACATCGAATATTATGTCATTGGACGGAACGCTGAAAACTTATTCTCACTCCTGTCTCCATCGCCCAACTTGACCCCTCATAGTTGGCAGCAGAATCTTTTTTATGGGAATCTTTCATTGTCATCTATTCCTTTTCCAGGGTCAGTACTAGTGGCCGATAATACTCCACCATTAGGGGTATGTCCCCTCTTTTGCCGCGTACCATCGAAGGCACCGCAGAGGTCAGGAGGTTTATCACGGTCATTTGCCACTACTGCTTCTTCATTGCATCTCTCACAGATTTTAGTGCAACATCATCTACAGCTCAAACTATTACGCAGCTATAGTCTTGAAATTTTGCAGGTGGACACGGTAAAATTAAAACTCCATACAGCATATCCGCAGCGGATTTTCTTCCCAATGCAGCAAAGGCTATATGTTGTGACCTTTCATGAATATCTCAATTCAGGATTCTCAATGTTGGGCTGCGCCACGGCCAGTGTCATGCGGAGGTACATGAAATCTCCACTCAAGAGATGTAAGGTTCTGGAGTTGGGTCACAGGAACTTATGGTGGACTCATGTTGGCTCGGGTGATGTGAAGAGATGATGATTATTTATTATCCTAAACTAGGTCATAATCCTAACGTTTCTGATAATACGAAAATGAGAACACTGAATATATTTCTTTTATGGAAGGATTTTCCGTTTAATAACTAAGTAAATGCTTTAAGTAATAATTACAAGATAAAAATATATTGAGAACAACACAAATGGACATAGGAGTAATTGAATATTACGTTAATTAAGGAAAGAAAATATCTAACTTTCAACTCTTGTCATTAGTCTTTTTACACATCGATAGCCTTAACAAATGATGTTTATCATCCACCACATTCTTAAACTGGTAACTGAGAATTGTGAAATCTCATTCGCTTCGCACGACTGTCCTGACTCAAATAAGTGTCTCAACATCCCGCTATTCATACTTAATCATCGCTTGGTTTGCTTAAAAAAATCAATCTGACAACTTGAAGACACCGATAAATTGCATTCATAATTGTTGGACAGGCAATAAATAATCGAATGACATAAGATATTACCATAGTACATCATACAACAACATTGGACAAGAGGGAAAAAATATACGCTCGATCCCTTCTGGACATCAACAGCATCCGTACCTAAATAATGGACATTAGAAATATATTACAACATCTACAATGATTTCTAACTACGAAGACTCTGCAGCTCTGGTGTCCTCTGCGAAGTTCAACCTGGAAAACTGTGTCAGCTCTAAGCACCAACTCAAATAATCTACAGAGATGTTCACCTAGCAAAAGAATAGACTTACTCAGCATTGAAGGTCATATCCCTTGTAACGTGGTCCGATATCATACAATGTTATTTACTTCGTGAAGATCATGTATCTTTCCAATACGGTGCGCAAGTGCCTACATTGTATTTGATTGATATAATTCGACGATCATGCTATCAGTGTTGACGAGACGAAAAACCCTAATATTATTCGAAACACGGCCTCATGCCTAAATAATTATCATTCATTATAATAATACCGAATCCGCACGCATGACTAATTCGATTCCTACCTCAATAACTCACATCAGGACCTCTACAACGCATCATCCCAAGAATAGGTAAATCCCAATGACACATCTATAACAATTCAAATTATATTAACCATTGCATATTTTGACGATCCTATTACGTTAAACACTCCATCACATCACATATATGTCATGCACATCAAATTCTCCTTTCTAAAATATATTCAGGCATTTCACGTTATGAAGACTATTAATCTTATCGCCGTATTAGCTCAACATTACCGTAATAACATCACAACTGCATTCCAGAAACACAGTATTCTAAGTAAGAACATGATCTCTGATGACTCTAAATTACGCACTTCACAATTATTAGGTCCTTCCGAAGTATATTAAACCTCGAATTAAATTAACAATCATTATAATGACACTATCTCAATACGAATGCCATCGATGCCAAAATCAACCTATATAACCTTGCCAGAGATCGTTAAAAATTCACACGATTTATCGTTCATTATATTCACGATCCGAACTGAATTACCATATCAAACACAACACTCCTATTCAACGCAAAGTCAACGGTCGCCTTCAAGTTGTATGATTTTACATGTCACAATTCGACATAAAGAAACATGCTACTCTACTTTAAAAGCAACTACGAAGCGGAATAATGAGATATCATTTAAGTACTCATCCTTGGTTGAGTCCCGTGAAGATGTCACCTCTCATCTGCCAGTTCTTAAGTATTAGCCATTGGTATCCGTCATAATTCTCATCAGATCCTTCGAGATGCTATTACTGCTTAGCTGGTCATGTTGGAATTTGCAGTCATTTCATAATCATATCCAACGATCACCGGTTCCATGTTACCTGAAACTTATAAATATCTATTAGAGTAGAGTTACAAGCATTAGTATTGTTTACAATGTTCATACACCACACTTGCCTTGGTGTTCTAATAAACAAAATACGTATTTTGTTTTACAACAGATTATTTTACAATGATTTGTCAATATCGTATTGTGTTTTCCTTTAACTTTTGTACAATCTCTCTCTCTACGTAGGCAATAACTCTGATTCTCTTTCAGACTCAACAAGATTGAAATCAACTCTCATCAGAACACAAAATCCCAAATTACATTCTAATAATAACAGACGGTTTGCTTTTCGAGGCTTCACCATACTTTTCATCTTCCATATGTTTTTGACAATTAAAACACCTGACTCTCAAAGCATAGCGCTCTCGTATGACCATTGACGCCGGCAAAGGAACTCGTTTAGCAATCTGTCGCCTAATTATTTTGGTCATCAATCTACAATTTCGTCATGAATCGCGATCATCGAATCGTACCAGGGTCTGGCCGTCACATATAGACTCAGCTTAGCCCGATTAATTCAACTCATTCCATGGCCTCCGGTACCTTTCTGCCATTGATGTTCTCGCCACTTACCCGCATTTAACAGACTTCACTTGAGGAAATTGTAATACTAATTCAATTCTGTGTTATGCGCCGCGACGTCTCATCATCTACCGTAATTTTACGAGGCACCACGGAGATCAGAGCTTATCATTTTCCTGCAGACACTTTTAAACCGTTGCCTGTCGTTCACATAGTTGGATGAGTCACTTGAGTTCAGACACTCCTGGACGTATAATAATCGGACATATGTTTTCATTGATGTCGATTTCACCATAAACTTCCAATGTCTTCACCAACCTCAGTCTGACACTCATTGGAAGGTTATAATATTAGTCTAATATTCACACTGCACAAGTTACTTTTTTCAGTTCTCACATTCACATTTACTGCTGGTGAATTATAAAATTTCACCCACTATTTGCAATATTTACAAACCATTTCCAGCTCCGCTTTAATGCCTATATGATTATGTACAGCTATTTCTAGGCCACTACTACTGCACTGTTTACACTACATATGTTCACTTAGAATAGAAGAAAGAATTGATAAATTAATTCATTAATTGGTTGCATTGCCCTTACAAGGCTGTTGTACACTTCTGTGACGCACTTTTAGCACTGGGTACGTTAGTGAGGTTAGGAAAATGTGGTCCCTATACTTGTGATTGTAACGGAACTTCACTTACACTGCTACATGTTTTAGCTTTCGTCTGCCAATACACGCGCTTCCTAAAAATTATTTTATCATCTCTAGGCATACTGAGCTTCAGAAACAATCTTAGAACAATATACAGACCAGTTAGAGAAAACTCCGTTTACCATGATGGCTACCGGTGACAACTTTCCGTGTATGAGTAATATTAAAAATTAAGAATAAATAATTGCAAGTATAATACAGAAATTGCTTATTTGTCATTTTGACGCAGAGATTCCAAAGCTAATTTCATATCAAAAAATGAATTCGATTTTTAACCCTATATCTCCATTACGGGTCCCCTTAAAGAATGTACTAGGAGGTAGTTGTAAAGGCGAAAGTAGAAGTACAAACTCTTATGTCCGGCAAACATACATCTATTGAAATCCGTAGGAGTCTACTCTCCTACATAAACGACGGCACGTGGTTTGGAGTTTTGATCTTGTTCCACCACCCTGTTGGTTGTGGCAGGTGTGTAATTAATTTTCGTAAAAGCCCTTGGTGTCGTTTGAGAGAACTCCGGTGCTGTAGGTACTAATAAAGTCAAGAAAATGTTTAGCCGACAGTCAGCAAAATCTGCTCAACCATGGCAAAATGTTTATATATTACTTACTGTGACACAAACACACTATACTATTACGAGTCAAGGAGTAGTAATAACGCTCTCAGCTGGACCCGGAGACAAGTGACGATCACTAAGCAAAAAGTACGAAGAGACAGAATGTGTGCCGGAAGTGAGAATAATATTTCTTCTCTTGTTTGAATGTCAAGCTGTAAGTCAGGGCAAGGACATTTATGTACTCGTGAATCAACGAAGATTCTAGTCTTGTAATGTTTTAATCACTTATTTAGTAATCTGAACTTCTTAGAACAAAAGTATCCCCAGATATGATGTATCGTGTATCGTGTTCTAAACACATCAATCAATATTCTAATCACATGTTGTATCGAGTACAGTGTTCGATTCTATTCTTAATCACTTCTTTTGTAATCTGATCTTCTTAGAACAAAGGTATCCCCTGACATGTTCTAAACACATGTTGAATCGAGTACAGTGTTCGATTCTAGTCTTCATTACTTATTTAGTGTTATCAACACATCAATCGCTGTTCTAATCACATGTTGAAGTTAACAACATCGAGTACAGAGTTCGATTCTAGTCTTGTCATGTTTTAATCTGATCTTCTTAGATCATAGGTACCCTCGACATGTTGTATCGTGTATCGTGTTCTAAACACATCAATCAATGTTCTGATCACATGCTAAAGTTAATGACGAGTACAGTGTTCGATTCTAGTCTTAATCACTTCTTTTGTAATCTGATCTTCTTAGAACATAAGTATCCCTTGACATGTTCTAAACACATGTTGTATCGTGTTCGATTCTAGTCTTGATCACTTATGTAGTGTTATCAACACATCAATCAATGTTGTAATCAGATGTTGAAGTTAACGACATCGAGTACAGTGTTCGATTCTAGTCTTGTTATGTTTCTTTTGTAATTCGCAAGTCTGAATATGCACAATAATGTTATCGCCGCACACTCTTGCCTTCGCGATGCATGTTCGATAGAGCTATGCCTTGACAGAGGATGAGGAGGAGGTAGAGGAGGCGGAGGAGGTAGGGGAGGAGGAGGAGGTAGCCATAACAGCCACCGCCATCTTGTGTAGTAGCCTCTAAGCGCTAATTAGCGTCGGAAAGGATATCTTGTTGTAAACTAAGGATAACCTCCATCAAGATGGTAGATGAGAATTTAGGTTCGCGTATGCACTAAGGTTTTTCTGTTTAATGATGATAGCTAACGGAGTTTTTCTAATTACCCGCAACCACATTTCAAAGGTATGTTGCTAAAGATAGCAAATGGAGCATACCAGGTCGAGAATCTAGATGGAACCCAAGAAGGGATTTATAACGCTTCTAACCTCAAGAAATATGTTCCGCAGAAAGGGTAGGCAATTAAGATAAGAAAATATATCGTATTTTTTAATTAAGAGGGGAAGGGATGTGTACCAGGAACTGTTTTAGCCAGGTACATTGGAATAGGACGGCACTAATATATGTTCATGTGCCAGACGTCTTATGTGAGCTTGTAGCAAGCCGCTGACGTCCATGCCACGTGTCGTATGCATTTCTCTCGAAGGTACGAGAACTAAAATTGACAAAGTTTTTAACCGATGAAGATAAAAGTGACATACATCATCGTGTAGCTCAGCAAATTCCACAAAGGCGTTCAAGGGATATCAAGCAAGAAACACACATTTACTCGTGACGTAGCGAGTGACATTGGCCTTGCGGAGTAAAAGCTGTGGCTCCCGCCACAACAAGGCAGTACCAATTCTTCGCTCACAGCTGACTTGTCAGTCATGCTGCTCGCGACAAGTGCTCATTCTACGGGAACGTCGTCATACTTGTATTACTTTCGACAGCAAGTTGACACTTAGTTTATTTGAACACTAGTGAGTAACCTTTGAATTCTCTTGAGAAATTGAAGACTTACAATTCGATAGGGACATTTGAACTTTGGAAGTTAATGTGTTTATAACGTTGAAGTTGTAAGACTTGTAATATTTCGCCAGTATTTGAACTTATAAAATATCTCGATTTCCGTGTGAATAACTTTAACAAACTTGAAGCTAGCACGACTACATTAAATTTTAATGGTCATGAACTGTTTCAACATAGAACATCGTGAGTGTAGATTTGCAACAAATTAACTATTTTGAATATTATCTAAGTATAAAACCACTTTAACTTTTGCATAAAGACTGTTTAATAATTTTCATAACAGTGTGTACCATTTGAAACCAATTCGTGTGAACAAACTGTCTAATGAACTGTAAATACGCCGTAATACATTACGCCTACTTCGTAATTTAGGATTGGTACACGAATACTTGAGGAACTGTGGCAGTGAGAAGAAACATCACGCTATTCTACAAGAGAGAGCTGTTTCTTTTTTTACTGCGACAGTGAGTCATGATAAACTGTGCTTCGAATGAAAGTCATTTCGGTACATACGAACGGTGTGTGGTGAGTGTGAACTGTGCATAGAAATGTGTTTTTCATTTCCAATTATTTCAACTTACGAACAAACTGGGACTAGTAAGAAAGAAAAGAAACAGTGCTTCGACAAATTTCTCATCTGGTGAATGGTGATTATTTTTGAAGCCGTTTTAATCAGTTATAATACAGCAAATAAAAGTGTGCTTATTTCAAAATAGGACACTAACAGTTACCTAGTCAGGTGGACTTTCTTGTGTTAAAGCCGTTCTTGTATTATCATGAGAGAACCTGACTCAAGACGACAATAATCGATGGAGAACGACGCAGATCGATTAAGATGACGTAGATCGATGGAGATTGATACAGATCAACGCGGAACGTGGGCTTGGTACTACGAGGGACAGTTCCTGGAACGCGATACTATGGAACATCGCGGTGCTTGCTGTTAGCTGAGTTCCAGATTGTAACTTGCGGAGCAGTATTCAAGAGTTCGAGCTCGACAAGGCATATTACAGGTGATGTACGCGTCTTTTCGTTTAGAAACTTAATTCAGACTCTCAACAGATTCTTATATGCAATGTCACTGCTGACAAAAAACATTAATTCAATTCAAAAGCTCGCTTACTTAATATTTTGATGAACAATTAGTAGCTGATTATAAACATTGAAAATTAACTTTTCACAACTTAATTCAATAATTCACTCTCAGTAGAAATACAGACAGACTTTTGGAAGAGAATGTGTTACAATGTTAGCTCTCGTAATATTGTTGCTGTCACTTGTTGGAACTTTAGAATTTCAGTTCAGTATTTTATTTGTAGTGAAGGCTTACAATAAACTCCTAATTCGCAATATTCATATAGTGTGCAGTAAGTTGCGTAAAATAGGACAATACTTAGAACCTTCTACCGGAAGATCGAATTTAATTTCAAGTGTTTTATATATATTTACGACTAAAAATATTTGAGAATCTCACGAGAAGAATTTATAGAACTTACTTTGTTTAATATATATAGAAAACATACTTTGAAATAAAAAAAGGTAGTAGAAAGGACTTCAGGATTTCATTAAAATGAAATATTACCTTAACTTCAACATGCTTTATTGATTACATCAAGAATATCATGATGGACATATCTGGTTGAAAAAAATATTACACATTTAGAGAACAAGATATTTTATAAGATGAACACTATTTTTCGATATTTTGTTGTAGGTATTGGAACATATTTTCCAATAAATACGTTTGACCACTACAATAAAGCTATATAATAGGGCATTTTTTCATAGATTGAATAAGTGGGAGAAAGTTATGATATCTATTATTTCGCCTTGCAATCCTTCCTCACTGTACCCACTCCTAAGCACTAGGCACCCCTTAGTAAGATCTCATGCTCTTTGATACCATTTTTTCCTGGTACAGTACATTTCAAATTTCGTACTTATTGTGCATGTTTTCGGCTTTTAGTTTACATATTTTAACATGTTCTACAGACAATATTAAAAACATTAAGTAATTAATGAGTGAACACTTTCGGCACTGAAACATTTGAAAGGGCACAGGTATCTATCAGGACACACTCCGAAATCTTACCGGGATCACTCAAAAGGCTAGATACAAGTGGACTGCGTCTTGGAGAATGTGAAGTGTGAACTGAAAGGTTTATCAGGAAACCGCGGATAATGAGAAACTACCACAATGTTGAAAATCTACACTCGCCCACATACGTAGATGTAGAGATCATTCTCCGCACTGGTTAGTTTTAACAAACGCCAAAGAATTAAAACACGAATCATGGAAGAGACTGTTGTAGTGCACTGCAAAGCAAACAATAAGGACATGGATTTAAAGTAGTATAATTGGATGGTTCGGCGGCCACCGCCACCTCCGGCTCCCAGTGGCCACCTCCACCTCAGCCAGTGGCCTCTTCCAGTACTGCCAACTTAACCTAACTAGCGCGACAGTACTGCCAACTTAACCTAACTAGCGCGAAATTTGAATTTGTAAACAAAGCCACGTGCTTTTTGACAGCTGTCATCGACAACAACGCATCGCTAACCTCAGTACTGCCATCTTGACGGGCCTAAACCTCAGTAGTGCCAACTTAACCTAACTAGCTCGAGGTAAACAAAGCCACGTGCTTTTTGACAGCCACGTGCTTTTTGACAGATTTGTAAACAAAGCCACGTGCTTTTTGACAGACAACAACGCATCGCAAACCTCAGTACTGCCATCTTGACGGGCCTAAACCTCAGTAGTGCCAACTTAACCTAACTAGCATGAGGTAAACAAAGCCACGTGTTTTTTGACAGCCACGTGCTTTTTGACAGATTTGTAAACAAAGCCACGTGCTTTTTGACAGACAACAACGCATCGCTAACCTCAGTACTGCCATCTTGACGGACCTAAACCTTAGTGATACCAACTTAACCTAACTAGCGCGAGGTAAACAAAGCCACGTGCTTTTTGACAGCCACGTGCTTTTTTGACAGCTGTCATCCGCCATCTTTAAACCACAAAGCACTGTGCTGCCCTCTATATCGCAGTAGCTGCAAAATTCGTCACCTGTCATCGGCAGTGCTGCCATCTTGACGGGTCTAAACCTTAGTGCTACCAACTTAACCTCACTAGCGTGAGATAAACAAAGCCACGTGCAGCTGTCATCCACCATCTTTGAGCATCGTGCTGCCCTCTTTAGCTACTTACCTTTGAAATGTGGTACGTTATCCGCCATCTTGCATCCGAAACCTCAGTGCTGCGCTCTATGTAGTGGCGGCAAATTCCATGTGCTCTTGTTTGGAAACAAAGCCACGTGCAGCTGTCATCCACCATCTTTGAGCATCGTGCTGCCCTCTTTAGCTACTTACCTTTGAAATGTGGTACGTTATCCGCCATCTTGCATCCGAAACCTCAGTGCTGCGCTCTATGTAGTGGCGGCAAATTCCATGTGCTCTTGTTTGGAAACAAAGCCACGTGCAGCTGTCATCCACCATCTTTAATCACCGTGCTGCCCTCTTTAGCTACTTACCTTTGACAGTTGTCATCCGCCATCTTGCATCGCCAACCTCAGTGCCGCACTCTGTGTAGTGGCGGCAAATTCCACGTGCTCTTGTTTGGAAACAAATTCACGTGCAGCTGTCATCCGCCATCTTTGAGCACCGTGCTGCTATCATGCGGCCAATTTCGTTAGCTGTCATCCGCCATCTTTAATCCAGAGAGAACAGTGCTGCACTCTATGTGGTGGCGGTAAATTCCATGTGCTTTACAAACCTATGTGCTTTTCTGACAGCTGTCATCCGCCATCTTTAATCACCGTGCTGCCATCTATGTGGTGGCGGTAAACTCCACATGCTTTACAAACCTATATGCTTTTCTGACAGCTGTCATCCGCCATCTTTAATCCAGAGAGAACAGTGCTGCCCTCTATGTGGTGGCGGCAAATTCCACGTGCTCTTGTTGTGCAGCTGTCATCCGCCATCTTTGAGCACCGTGCTGCGAGCAATTTCGTCAGTTGTCATCCGCCATCTTTAATCTACAGAACACCGTGCTGCCCTCTTTATGGCTACTACCTTAAGCACGTAGTAGCGGGCAATTTGAAAAGTTCTGTTAGCTATCATCCGCCATCTTTAATCACCGTGCTGCCATCTTTAGCTAGATACCTTTGAAATGTGGCGGCGGATAATTTGAAAAATGCTTTTTGACACCAGCTATCTTTGAGCACCGTGCTACCCTCTATGTAGTGGCGGCAAATTCTACATGCTTTACAAACCCACGCGCTTTTCTGACAGCTGTCATCCGCCATCTTTAAACACCGTGCTGCCCTCTTTATGACTACTACCTTAAGCACGTAGTAGCGGGCAATTTCGTTAGCTGTCATCCGCTATCTTTGAGCACCGTGCTGCTCTCTGTAGTAGCGGGTAATTTGAAAAGTTCTGTTAGCTGTCATCCGCCATCTTTGAGCACCGTGCTGCCATCTATGTGGTGGCGGCAAATTCCACATGCTTTACAAACTCACGCGCAGCTGTCATCCACCATCTTACATCGCAAACCTCAGTGCTACACTCTATGTGGTAGCGGATAATTTTAAAAAGAAAAATTCTACAGCAGCCATCTCTCGACGCTAATTGCACAAGATGGTAGCTATACATGACTCCTTAAAGGTGCTCATGCAAGATGATCGCTATACATAGACGCCCTCGGGATGCTTGCGCAAGATGGCGGTTATACAAGGCTCCTTATGAGGGATGCTTGCGCGAGATGGTGGTTGCTCTTATGAGGCGGCTCAAGGATCCATGGCTAGAGACGCCCTAAGGATGCTTGCGCAAGATGGCGGATGCAAGATGGCGGCTATACATAGCTCCTTATGAGACAGCCAGTACAACATGTGATCAGAACATTGATTGATGTGTTCAGAACACAAAATAAGTAGAATCGAACACTGTACTCGATACAACATGTGATTAAAACATTGTGTGGTGTGTTCAGAACACTAATCGAACGCTGTATTAGGGGATACCTTTGTTTAGATTGAAACATAACAAGACTAGAATTGAACACTGCACATTGATTGATGTGTTCAGAACACAAAATAAGTAGAATCGAACACTGTACTCGATGTCGTTAACTTCAACATGTGATTAAAACATTGGCTGGTGTGTTCAGAACACTACATAAGTAGAATCGAACGCTGTATTAGGGGGATACCTTTGTTTAGATTGAAACATAACAAGACTAGATTTGAACACTGCACTCGATGTCGGAAGATCAGATTGAAACATAACAAGACTAGAATTGAACACTGCACATTGATTGATGTGTTCAGAACACAAAATAAGTAGAATCGAACACTGTACTCGATGTCGTTAACTTCAACATGTGATTAAAACATTGTCTGGTGTGTTCAGAACACTACATAAGTAGAATCGAACGCTGTACTCGATGTCGTTACATGTGACCCGATACAACATGTTAGGGGATACCTTTATCCTAAGAACCGAACACTGTACAACATGTTAGGGGATACCTTTGTTTAGATTGAAACTAACAAGACTAGAATCGAACACTGCACTCGATGTCGTTACATGTGATCCGATACAACATGTTAGGGGATACCTTTGTTTAGATTGAAACATAGCAAGCCTAGAATCGAACATTGTTTGATGTGTTCGGTACAACTTCAATGATTAACATACACACTGTGCACATATCGCATAGCTAAAAACACACTGTGCACATATCGCATACCTAACACTTCAAATGATTTGCTTAGTACGAAAATAAAAATAAAAAATCTATACCGCGTAGCTAACTCGTTCATCACACTGCTAAGACGCTTAGTAATTGTGAATACACTCATACGAAAATCAAGAAAGCACACTGCGTAGCCAACTCGCTCGGCACGAAAAAAATCTATACCGCGTAGCTAACTCGTTCATCACACTGCTAAGACGCTTAGTAATTGTGAATACACTCATACGAAAATCAAGAAAGCACACTGCGTAGCCAACTCGCTCGACTCACTCGCTTAGTAATTGCAACACACACGGATAAGAATGTTGTGAGATACTTACATGTTTTTTAAGGGGAGGGTGAAAGATCATAAATTATATGTACACACATGTTGTCTCCTCCAAGTTGTAAGATGAAATAGACGCAGTACTGCGAGTTTCCGCTCTAGCTGGCGAACGGAAGTAGCATGATATCTCAGCAAAAAATAAAAATACGCGTGAGCTTGCAAGTCAGACACAATGATGGATACCGCGATTCAAATCCTGGCAACTTATGCCGTCGGGAAGGGCATCTAGCTAGATCATGTAATGACGTTCGCGCAGGCCCCTCGCCTAGCATTTACGGCTTCTAGTTCGAACCCGCTATCTTCCGAAGTAGCGAGAATGATTGAAGAGTGTTGAGGGTGATTCATTTGTCGGATGGAGGCGTTAAGTTATGTGCAGGCTTCTTCTAGTCGGGGTACGCGATTCAAATCCTGGCAACTTATACCGTCGGGAAGGGCATCTAGCTAGATCATGTAATGACGTTCGCGCAGGCCCCTCGCCTAGCATTTACGGCTTCTAGCTCGAACCCGCTATCTTCCGAAGTAGCGAGAATGATTGAAGAGTGTTGAGGGTGATTCATTTGTCGGATGGAGGCGTTAAGTTATGTGCAGGCTTCTTCTAGTCGGGGTACGCGATTCAAATCCTGGCAACTTATACCGTCGGGAAGGGCATCTAGCTAGATCATGTAATGACGTTCGCGCAGGCCCCTCGCCTAGCATTTACGGCTTCTAGTTCGAACCCGCTATCTTCCGAAGTAGCGAGAATGATTGAAGAGTGTTGAGGGTGATTCATTTGTCGGATGGAGGCGTTAAGTTATGTGCAGGCTTCTTCTAGTCGGGGTACGCGATTCAAATCCTGGCAACTTATACCGTCGGGAAGGGCATCTAGCTAGATCATGTAATGACGTTCGCGCAGGCCCCTCGCCTAGCATTTACGGCTTCTAGTTCGAACCCGCTATCTTCCGAAGTAGCGAGAATGATTGAAGAGTGTTGAGGGTGATTCATTCGTCGGATGGAGGCGTTAAGCTATGTGCAGGCTTCTTCTAGTCGGGGTACGCGATTCAAATCCTGGCAACTTATACCGTCGGGGAGGGTATCTAGCTAGATCATGTTATGACGATCGCACAGGTCCCTCGCCTAACATTTACGGCTTCCAGTTCGAACCCGCTATCTTCCGAAGTAGCGAGAATGATTGAAGAGTGTTTTAGTGTGATTCATTTGTTGGATGGAGGCGTTAAGCTGCCTTCTTCGGTAGGAGTAGGCTATGTCGGGATATCGATTTAAAATCCTAGTCAGGAAGGGTAGCCGGTCGTATAAAACTATGGTGTGAGGCGGGGTGTGCAAAAAAGCTAGCAATAAGTAAGGGCTGTTGATGGGGACGTTAAACCTTGTGCAGACTCCTTCGAAAATGATTTTTTTAGTACAAGTGTGTTGATGCTGATTCATTTGTCGGATGGAGGCAATAAGCCTTGTGCAGGCTTCTTCAGTGGAGTAGGCTATGTATCGGTACCGGGATATCTAGTTATAAAACCCGCTACAACAAATTTATCACGTATACTGCGATTTAAAATCCTAGTCAGGAAGGGCAGCCGGTCGTATGGTGTGAGGCGGGGTGTGCAAAAAAAGCTAGCATTAAGTAAGGGCTGTTGATAGGAGGCGTTAAACTATGTGCAAGCTCCTTCACCAGGAGAAGCCTACATGCCGGTACCGTGCAGGTTCTTTCGATAGGAGTAGGCACTGTGTGTGTTTTAACCTCTCCGTACAATCATGATAGTTTACGTTAGGAACTTACATAGGCTAAATGCTACACATTCCGTGGCAGAGCCGGGAATCGAACTCGGTCGAAAATGATTTTTTGAGTACAAGAGTGTTGATGCTGATTCATTTGTCGGATGGAGGCAATAAGCCTTGTGCAGGCTTCTTCAGTGGAGTAGGCTATGTATCGGTACCGGGGTATCTAGTTATAAAACCCGCTACAACAAATTTATCATGTATACTGCGATTTAAAATCCTAGTCAGGAAGGGCAGCCGGTCGTATGGTGTGAGGCGGGGTGTGCAAAAAAGCCAGCATTAAGTAAGGGCTGTTGATAGGAGGCGTTAAACTATGTGCAAGCTCCTTCACCAGGAGAAGCCTACATGCCGGTACCGTGCAGGTTCTTTCGATAGGAGTAGGCACTGTGTGTGTTTTAACCTCTCCGTACAATCATGATAGTTTACGTTAGGAACTTACATAGGCTAAATGCTACACATTCCGTGGCAGAGCCGGGAATCGAACTCGGTCGAAAATGATTTTTTGAGTACAAGAGTGTTGATGCTGATTCATTTGTCGGATGGAGGCAATAAGCCTTGTGCAGGCTTCTTCAGTGGAGTAGGCTATGTATCGGTACCGGGGTATCTAGTTATAAAACCCGCTACAACAAATTTATCATGTATACTGCGATTTAAAATCCTAGTCAGGAAGGGCAGCCGGTCGTATGGTGTGAGGCGGCGTGTGCAAAAAAAGCCAGCATTAAGTAAGGGCTGTTGATAGGAGGCGTTAAACCATGTGCAAGCTCCTTCACCAGGAGAAGCCTACATGCCGGTACCGTGCAGGTTCTTTCGATAGGAGTAGGCACTGTGTGTGTTTTAACCTCTCCGTACAATCATGATAGTTTACGTTAGGAACTTACATAGGCTAAATGCTACACATTCCGTGGCAGAGCTAGGAATCGAACTCGGACCTCCGAGGGTAGCAGCTAACTACTACACCACAGAGGAGGACTATTTCAGAATATTTTACAACCTTAATTGGTACTGTGTTTTAAGAGCTTACATGCTACTCAGCTACGAAGACGTTCGCGAGTTACAAGCCGCTTATCAGTGTCCTCGCTCAAGGTTGAGCCGGAAGATACGTGTACAATTTCAGCTAACACATGCATTCCACACAACTCGCCCAGAATGACTGTGCCGATACTTCAAGGACTGTGGAGCAAACCTATAGCCTACAGCGTGCATGCCTCTCACCCGGTAGTCTCTGGTTCGATTCTCTTGGGAATAAAATGTGTTTCAATCGCATGAATTTGTTGAGTTGTCCTTCCTAACGTAAAACTAGCAGTATCTAACCTCATACACTATAGTTTTTTAACCGGTTGCCCTTCCTGACAACTCGGATTAAGAATCTGTTTTGTTTTAAGACTAGTTGTCCTTCCTGACACAAAACTGGTAGTATCTAAGCTCTTACATCATACGCTATTGTTGTTAACCGGCTGCCCTTCCTGACGTCAAAGAACTCGGATTAAGAATCTGTCGAGAATCGGGGGGTTTTCAGCTAGATGCTCTTCTTAGATTTTAAATCACGAACTATTGTTTTACTGCCGGATGCCCTTCCCGACTAAGATTTTAAATCGCAAGAATTTTGTTTTAAGACTCAAGTCTTGTTATGTTTCTTTCGTAATCTGCAAGTCTAAACATGCATATCGCTGCACACTCCTGCCTTCGCGATGCGTGTTCGATAATTGTTGTTAACCGGCTGCCCTTCCTGACGTCAAGGAACTCGGATTAAGAATCTGTCGAGAATCGGGGGGTTTTTCAGCTAGATGCTCTTCTTAGATTTTAAATCACGAACTATTGTTTTACTGCCGGATGCCCTTCCCGACTAAGATTTTAAATCGCAAGAATTTTGTTTTAAGACTCAAGTCTTGTTATGTTTCTTTCGTAATCTGCAAGTCTAAACATGCATATCGCTGCACACTCCTGCCTTCGCGATGCGTGTTCGATAATTGTTGTTAACCGGCTGCCCTTCCTGACGTCAAAGAACTCGGATTAAGAATCTGTCGAGAATCGGGGAGTTTTTCAGCTAGATGCTCTTCTTAGATTTTAAATCACGAACTATTGTTTTACTGCCGGATGCCCTTCCCGACTAAGATTTTAAATCGCAAGAATTTTGTTTTAAGACTCAAGTCTTGTTATGTTTCTTTCGTAATCTGCAAGTCTAAACATGCATATCGCTGCACACTCCTGCCTTCGCGATGCGTGTTCGATAATTGTTGTTAACCGGCTGCCCTTCCTGACGTCAAAGAACTCGGATTAAGAATCTGTCGAGAATCGGGGGGTTTTTCAGCTAGATGCTCTTCTTAGATTTTAAATCACGAACTATTGTTTTACTGCCGGATGCCCTTCCCGACTAAGATTTTAAATCGCAAGAATTTTGTTTTAAGACTTAAGTCTTGTTATGTTTCTTTCGTAATCTGCAAGTCTAAACATGCATATCGCTGCACACTCCTGCCTTCGCGATGCGTGTTCGATAATTGTTGTTAACCGGCTGCCCTTCCTGACGTCAAAGAACTCGGATTAAGAATCTGTCGAGAATCGGGGATTTACAGCTAGATGCTCACCGGATGCCCTTCCCGACGGTATAAGTTGCTAGGATTTGAATCGCGGTATCCATCATTGTGTCTGACTTGCAAGCTCACGCGTATTTTTATTTTTTGCTGAGATATCATGCTACTTCCGTTCGCCAGCTAGAGCGGAAACTCGCAGTACTGCGTCTATTTCATCTTACAACTTGGAGGAGACAACATGTGTGTACATATAATTTATGATCTTTCACCCTCCCCTTAAAAAACATGTAAGTATCTCACAACATTCTTATCCGTGTGTGTTGCAATTACTAAGCGAGTGAGTCGAGCGAGTTGGCTACGCAGTGTGCTTTCTTGATTTTCGTATGAGTGTATTCACAATTACTAAGCGTCTTAGCAGTGTGATGAACGAGTTAGCTACGCGGTATAGATTTTTTTCGTGCCGAGCGAGTTGGCTACGCAGTGTGCTTTCTTGATTTTCGTATGAGTGTATTCACAATTACTAAGCGTCTTAGCAGTGTGATGAACGAGTTAGCTACGCGGTATAGATTTTTTATTTTTATTTTCGTACTAAGCAAATCATTTGAAGTGTTAGGTATGCGATATGTGCACAGTGTGTTTTTAGCTATGCGATATGTGCACAGTGTGTATGTTAATCATTGAAGTTGTACCGAACACATCAAACAATGTTCGATTCTAGGCTTGCTATGTTTCAATCTAAACAAAGGTATCCCCTAACATGTTGTATCGGATCACATGTAACGACATCGAGTGCAGTGTTCGATTCTAGTCTTGTTAGTTTCAATCTAAACAAAGGTATCCCCTAACATGTTGTACAGTGTTCGGTTCTTAGGATAAAGGTATCCCCTAACATGTTGTATCGGGTCACATGTAACGACATCGAGTACAGCGTTCGATTCTACTTATGTAGTGTTCTGAACACACCAGACAATGTTTTAATCACATGTTGAAGTTAACGACATCGAGTACAGTGTTCGATTCTACTTATTTTGTGTTCTGAACACATCAATCAATGTGCAGTGTTCAATTCTAGTCTTGTTATGTTTCAATCTGATCTTCCGACATCGAGTGCAGTGTTCAATTCTAGTCTTGTTATGTTTCAATCTAAACAAAGGTATCCCCCTAATACAGCGTTCGATTCTACTTATGTAGTGTTCTGAACACACCAGCCAATGTTTTAATCACATGTTGAAGTTAACGACATCGAGTACAGTGTTCGATTCTACTTATTTTGTGTTCTGAACACATCAATCAATGTGCAGTGTTCAATTCTAGTCTTGTTATGTTTCAATCTAAACAAAGGTATCCCCTAATACAGCGTTCGATTAGTGTTCTGAACACACCACACAATGTTTTAATCACATGTTGTATCGAGTACAGTGTTCGATTCTACTTATTTTGTGTTCTGAACACATCAATCAATGTTCTGATCACATGTTGTACTGGCTGTCTCATAAGGAGCTATGTATAGCCGCCATCTTGCATCCGCCATCTTGCGCAAGCATCCTTAGGGCGTCTCTAGCCATGGATCCTTGAGCCGCCTCATAAGAGCAGCCACCATCTCGCGCAAGCATCCCTCATAAGGAGCCTTGTATAACCGCCATCTTGCGCAAGCATCCCAAGGGTGTCTATGTATAGCGATCATCTTGCATGAGCACCTTTAAGGAGTCATGTATAGCTACCATCTTGTGCAATTAGCGTCGAGAGATGGCTGCTGTAGAATTTTTCTTTTTAAAATTATCCGCTACCACATAGAGTGTAGCACTGAGGTTTGCGATGTAAGATGGTGGATGACAGCTGCGCGTGAGTTTGTAAAGCATGTGGAATTTGCCGCCACCACATAGATGGCAGCACGGTGCTCAAAGATGGCGGATGAGAGCTAACAGAACTTTTCAAATTGCCCGCTACTACAGAGAGAAGCACGGTGCTCTGTTCATTAACAGATGGCGGATGACAGCAAACGAAATTGCCCCGCATGAGGGCAGCACGGTGCTCTGTTCATTAAAGATGGTGGATGACAGCTAACGAAATTACCCCGCATGAGGGCAGCACGGTGCTCTGTTGATTAAAGATGTCGGATGACAGCTAACGAAATTGCCCGCAGCATAGTGCTCAAAGATGGCGGGTGACAGCTGTCAAAAGAGCATGTGGCTTTGTTTCCAAACAAGAGCACGTGGAATTTGCCGCCACAACAAAGAGGGCAGCACTGTACTCTGTTGCTTAAAGATGGCTGTCCAAAAAAAAAGCGCGTGGGTTTGTAAAGCATGTAGAATTTGCCGCCACCACATAGAGGGTAGCACGGTGCTCAAAGATAGCTGCTGTCAAAAAGCATTTTTCAAATTATCCGCCGCCACATTTCAAAGGTATCTAGCTAAAGATGGCAGCACGGTGATTAAAGATGGCGGATGATAGCTAACAGAACTTTTCAAATTACCGGCTACTACGTGCTTAGGGTAGTAGCCATAAAGAGGGCAGCACGGTGTTCTGTAGATTAAAGATGGCGGATGACAACTGACGAAATTGCTCGCAGCACGGTGCTCAAAGATGGCGGATGACAGCTGCACATGGCTTTGTTTCCAAACAAGAGCACGTGGAATTTGCCGCCACCACATAGAGGGCAGCACTGTTCTCTCTGGATTAAAGATGGCGGATGACAGCTGTCAGAAAAGCATATAGGTTTGTAAAGCATGTGGAATTTACCGCCACCACATAGATGGCAGCACGGTGATTAAAGATGGCGGATGACAGCTGTCAGAAAAGCACATAGGTTTGTAAAGCACATGGAATTTACCGCCACCACATAGAGTGCAGCACTGTTCTCTCTTGATTAAAGATGGCGGATGACAGCTAACGAAATTGCCCGCATGATAGCAGCACGGTGCTCAAAGATGGCGGATGACAGCTGCACGTGAATTTGTTTCCAAACAAGAGCACGTGGAATTTGCCGCCACTACATAGAGTGCGGCACTGAGGTTGGCGATGCAAGATGGCGGATGACAACTGTCAAAGGTAAGTAGCTAAAGAGGGCAGCACGGTGATTAAAGATGGTGGATGACAGCTGCACGTGGCTTTGTTTCCAAACAAGAGCACATCGAATTTGCCGCCACTACATAGAGCGCGGCACTGAGGTTTCGGATGCAAGATGGCGGATAACGTACCACATTTCAAAGGTAAGTAGCTAAAGAGGGCAGCACGATGCTCAAAGATGGTGGATGACAGCTGCACGTGGCTTTGTTTCCAAACAAGAGCACGTGGAATTTGCCGCCACTACATAGAGCGCAGCACTGAGGTTTCGGATGCAAGATGGTGGATAACGTACCACATTTCAAAGGTAAGTAGCTAAAGAGGGCAGCACGATGCTCAAAGATGGTGGATGACAGCTGCACGTGGCTTTGTTTATCTCACGCTAGTGAGGTTAAGTTGGTAGCACTAAGGTTTAGACCCGTCAAGATGGCAGCACTGCCGATGACAGGTGACGAATTTTGCAGCTACTGCGATATAGAGGGCAGCACAGTGCTTTGTGGTTTAAAGATGGCGGATGACAGCTGTCAAAAAAGCACGTGGCTGTCAAAAAGCACGTGGCTTTGTTTACCTCGCGCTAGTTAGGTTAAGTTGTTATCACTAAGGTTTAGGTCCGTCAAGATGGCAGTACTGAGGTTAGCGATGCGTTGTTGTCTGTCAAAAAGCACGTGGCTTTGTTTACAAATCTGTCAAAAAGCACGTGGCTGTCAAAAAACACGTGGCTTTGTTTACCTCATGCTAGTTAGGTTAAGTTGGCACTACTGAGGTTTAGGCCCGTCAAGATGGCAGTACTGAGGTTTGCGATGCGTTGTTGTCTGTCAAGAAGCACGTGGCTTTGTTTACCTCATGCTAGTTAGGTTAAGTTGGCACTACTGAGGTTTAGGCCCGTCAAGATGGCAGTACTGAGGTTAGCGATGCGTTGTTGTCGATGACAGCTGTCAAAAAGCACGTGGCTTTGTTTACAAATTCAAATTTCGCGCTAGTTAGGTTAAGTTGGCAGTACTGTCGCGCTAGTTAGGTTAAGTTGGCAGTACTGGAAGAGGCCACTGGCTGAGGTGGAGGTGGCCACTGGGAGCCGGAGGTGGCGGTGGCCGCCGAACCATCCAATTGTACTACTATTTAATCATGCAAATTATGCATCTGTTATAATATGTTAATAATTTCCTTAACACAATATAGCATAGAACACGCATACGGTCCTTATTCCGGATATGTAAATGTGAAATTTTTAATATAAATATGATAGCGACACTCGCAGGGTAAAATTCGCATCGAGGATAAAATTTCTACTTTGTAGCAAGCTGTCCCTATGATGTCCATAGAGTGGTGTAACAAATATCTCAAGCAAAGAATTAGACTACTTCCTTCATAAATGTTATTGCTATTAGGTGATACTGAATGGAATGCAATTTACATTCACCTAACACTACTTTAAATGATTAATATCAACATTATTTAAAATACAAAATGTTTATTTGTTCTGTCCAATTTCGATGCAGCCCACTTAAATTCATAATGAGATTGTATACATGGAACATTCTCCAAGTGAAATATGTGGCTAAACTCTCCATATTTTCTATCTTACTGTGTATGAGAATAGTGTGTAACCATGAAGATGAGTTGGATATTTAAAGTTATTATTATTTGAGAATTTTTCAAATTTTGAGTCCTACAAACATCACAGTTATTTGATCAATCACGCAGCCAGAGGTTTGGTAAGATTATTATTTGATATCGTTATTATGATTATTATGGACAATATGGTACTGCGATCGAATGGTTTGTCAAGAAACATACAACAGTGAGGCATATCGACAGTGTGAGTACTCATGGGCACCTATAAATTCCAGGACGGTGTATCTTACATTATTCAGCACCCATGTATTCCAACATGTTTAAATAGTGTAATGGTTATAGGGTCCGCCATGACAACTTGCTACGGGTCCGGCTCGTCACCCTATTCGGCCCACCCCCTTACTTCAGCCGCGCCAATCACCAGCGGCATTTACGTGCTAGGCCAGCCCCACTCGCTTCCGCCCGCGACCCCGTAGCCGAGGAGTATGGAAATGACTCGACTATTAATCTGGAGTCTTCGATCTCGCGAGGTTCCTGGACGATTCTAGAAGGGCCAGTGCAGGTATATAAGAGACGAACGACCAGCCTGCAGTCAGAGTTAGAGAGTGAGTGAGTGAGAGAGAGAGGAGTGAGATTGAGTTCGCTGGTGTGAGCTAGCGAAGAGCGCAGTCAGTGATAGCCTGGGCTGCGGGTGTCAGCCTGATGGAGTATCTAGCTCTTGGAGCCGAGGACTCGTTCCTGTTACCCTGACGTAGTGTGTGTGTGTGTGTGTGTGTGGGTCTCTTGGGGCTGGCTGCTGGAGAAAAACCTTGGGTGTTCTGGAGCAGTAGCGAAGAGAACACTGGGTGACGACGTGTGTAGACTGCGAACGGAGTTCGGCGGATTGAGTGAACAGCAGATATTATCCCGACCCGTGTGGACTACCGTGATATCGAACTAGCGTGCTACAGGGCGGACTGACGGCGAAGGAGTGAACGTGTAGCCGTGCGACATGGAACCTTGTGTGTGAATGTAGAACTGTGTAGCGTGAGAACATGAGAAACTAAGAGAGAGAGAGAGAGAGTTTGCGAACCGTGTAAGTGTGTACGTGTAATTGTGTAACTTGTAAGCTCGGCTATCTAGTGTGTGTGTGTGTGTGTGTGTGTGTGTGTGTGTAAATCTGTAATTGTAGTGCTTAAGTTAATAAATCTTAGAAATAGGACGCTACCAGGTTCTCTTCGCATTTATTCATTTATTTACCCCGCCAACACGTAACAATAGCTTGCATTTCTGAGTGAAGGCCTTGCTCATCAGTATTACCCTTTAAGCATTATACAACTGCAAATCCTGTGTTTTATTGTGTTTCTAGATAAAGGCCTTGACACATATACTGCATGGTTACGGCTTCCCCTTTGTATGCGTCTGCAAATGATTGGTTAGCCTAAAGGCCATACTACACGTATTGCATGAGTACGGCTTGGAGCTCATATGCTACCGCAGGTGATCGGTTTAACGGTCTTTATAGGTAAAGGCTTTGCCACACAAACATATATATAGCATTGGTACGGCTTGAGGCCAGTATGCGTCGGCAACTATTCGTTATATCGCCACTCCGTCTAAAAGCGTAACCACACGTGTTGTATTAGTATGGCTTATTGTCTGCATGTGTTTGGATAGTTCGCCCCTACCATATAATAGCTTCAGCAATGCACCTCCACTGTGTGTGTCCTCAGATGTATGGCTAAAACTTCTCCATAGCTGAAAGCTTTGCAACACATATTGCAATGAACGGTTTCACGCCAGTATGCGTCCGCGTATGTCTGGTTAGACCGCCATCATAGCGGAAGGCCTTACTACAGTTATTGCACGACTACGGCTTCTCGGCCGTATGTATCTGCATGTGAGAAGTTAGAACTATTTTCAGTCCAAAGATCCTACAACAAATATTGCAGGAGTACGGCTTCCCCCGCGAATGCATCCGCATGTGGGAGTTTAGATACTTTTCCTGTTCAAAGGAACTTCCACACGTATTGCGAGGACACGGCCACGCGCTTGTATGCGTCCTGACGTGGGTGGTTAAATTTCTCTCTGTGTAAAGGCCTTGCCACACGCGTTGCATTTCTATTGCTTCTCGCATGTATGCTTCCGGACGTGGCTGTTTAGGTTCTGTTTCACTGGAAAGGCCTTACCACACGTGTTGCATTTTTACGGCTTTTCGCCTGTATGCGTGCGAACGTGCTTGGTTAACTTTCGTTTCTCTATGAAGGCTTTGCCACACGTACTGCAAGAGTAAGGCTTCTCGCCTGTATGCGTCCGCACGTGGTTGTTTAAGTTTTGTCTGTGTGTAAAGGCCTTGCCGCACATAATGCAGCAGTACGGCTTCTCGCCTGTATGTACCCGGAAGTGGGTATTTAAGTTATGTTTCAATGTGAAGGCCTTACCACACGTGTTGCATTTAAATGGCTTCTCGCCTGTATGCGTCCGCACGTGAACGGCTAATTTTCCTTTTTCAATGAAGGCCTTACCACACACACTGCACGAGTATCGTTTCTCACCTTTATGTGCAAGAACGTGCTTGGTTAACGCTCCTTTTGCAATGAAAGCCTTACCACACATACTGCACGCGTTCGGCTTCTGGACATCATGCGTTCTGGCATGGGCGGTGAGGTTACGTTTATGTGTGAAGACCTTGCCACACGTGTTGCATTTATATGGCTTCTCGCCTGTATGCGTGCGAGCGTGCTTGGTTATCGCTCCTTTTTCTATGAAGGCCTTGCCACAGGTACTGCAGGAGTACGGCTTCTCGCCTGTATGCGACCGCACGTGGTTGTTTAAGTTTTGTCTGTGTGTAAAGGCCTTTCCGCACATACTGCAAGAGTACGGCTTCTCCCCTGTATGCTTCCGCACGTGAATGGCTAATTTTCCTCTTTCAAAGAAGGCCTTACCACACATACTGCAAGAGTACGGCTTCTCGCCTGTATGCGTACGAACGTGCTTGGTTAACGCTCCTTTTACTATGAAAGCCTTACCACACATACTACAAACGTGCAGCTTCTGGACATTATGCGCTTTGACGTGGGTGGTTAGGTTACGTTTATATGTGAAGGCCTTGCCACACGTATTGCATTTATATGGCTTTACGCCTGTATGTATCTGCATGTGTTGTATCAGCACGTTTGTCTGCCTGAAGGCCTTCCCACATATATCGCAACAATGCGGTTTTGTGTCTGTATACGTCCGCATGTGCTTCATCATACTCCTTTCGATGCTAAAGGCTTTGCCAAAATGCGGTTCTACTGCTGAATGCATCGGCATATGCTCGATTAAGTCGCTTTTAAAGAAATAGCTTTTGCTACAGATTTTGCAGGAGTAGGGCTTCTCGTCTATAAACGTCCGCAAGTGGCTTATTGAACACTCGAAGCTCCTGACATCTGTGTGCAACCCCATGTGCACTGTCAGGTTGTAAATATTTGTAAAGTATTTCTTGCATATTCCGCACTCATAAAGCGCTTGTTGCTTGTGGATCATGACGTCCTTAGACAGGCTGCTTTGGCAATGGAACAGCGTACCACAGTCATCGCTCTTGAAATGACAATCCCCTTTGTGTCTCGCGAGATGTTGTCCACCATCTGGAGGTGGATGACCTGCGCAGCTCACATCTGGACTCGATCTACAGTGACAAATTGAAACCATGTGACCAATAGTTCAACAGACAACCCCACTAGATGTCTCAAACAGAGGAATGACTACTGAAAATTTCATTCACTGCTATCCCATGCAGAGAGCTCTTTAATAATTATTATTGTTATTAGCGTATGGTAACGTACACAAAACAATACAAAGATTAAATATAAATGAACAGTAAGCACAAACCATTATATACATAATTATAAGATATACACATAACATTGAAAACAATCATGCAAGCAAAAGGGTTCAAAGATTTAGATCCAAATTCTCTAGCCATTGTATGGCCTCAGCAGAAGCCACCACAAAGTCCTGGCTAGATCCAGCGAATGCCCTTCCAATGCATTCGGTGACGATATGGTCGATAGTCTGTTTAAATGCCCCACAGTCACAGGCTGGGGAAGATCTCATACACCATTTAAACATCATTGAACCACATCTCCCGTGGTTAGTACGGACTCTGTTGAGGGCTACCTATATCTTGCGGGGTAAATCAAAGCCAGCTGGAAGATTCTTATAATTGAACAATGCCCGCCATTGAATCGGAGCTACGCTGTTCCACTCTTGTTGCCAATCTGCTTTTGGATTGAAATCCCTTCTAACAAGTTCCTGTGCTGTTTGAATAGGAGGAGATCTTGATTTGAGGCGGCTGAATCTGACGTTAGCATCTTCATGGATGGGGAGATCAGGATTGGTTAACATCTTGCTGTATTCTCTAAACAAGTTGTTCAATCTTCTAATTCTAGGAGGTTCTATGTGGCTGAGCACTGGCAACCAGAAAAGAGGAGTAGATTTTACTGTGCCACTTATGACACGCATTGTTTCATTCAGGACCGTGTCCACCTTTTTAGCATGAGAGCTGTTGATCCATACGGAAGAACAGTACTCAGCTGTGGAAAGCACCAGCGCCATAGCTGAAGTACGCAAAGTAGATGCAGAAGCTCCCCATGTGGAGCCAGCAAGTTTGTGAATGATGTTGTTGCGTGACCTTAATTTGGCTGCTAGGTTGGTTAGATGTTTCCTGTATGATAGCGTTCGGTCGAGAGTAACTCCAAGATATTTGGGGTTGGCATTGTGAAGGAGAAGACTTCCATTAAGTGACACTTTCAAGGTGATATTCGCTTGCCGGTTATTTAAATGGAAGAAGCAGGTTTCCGTTTTACTAGGGCTTGGTTTCAAGCACCACGTTTTGAAGTATGTGCACAAAACATCCAGATCTGCATTTAATGTTCTCTCTATCACATTAGCATCCACATGCTGACTAATTATTGCCAGATCGCCGGCATAAGCAGACTGACGAGAGCTCGTGACAGGTATGTCTGCAATATACAAGTTAAACAGTAATGGAGAGAGAACAGATCCTTGAGGTAAACCATTGTTAAGTACCTTTATTTTGCTGTGATTTGTATGCATGACTACCTGGATAATTCTGTTTGAGAGCATATTGTTAATCAGACGCGATATTTGACTACACTTTGTCAGTTTAAAGAACTTATACACAATACCTTCTCTCCACACTGTACCATTAGATCAATAAACACTGCACCACTCTTTAATTGCTTTTCAAAACTTGTCTCAATATGTGTTGTCAGTGCAAGCACCTGATCTTCACAACTACGTTGAGGTCTAAAACCAGCCTGTTCGATTGGAATGATTTTAAAAATTAGAGCACTTATTCTATTGTAGATAAGCCTTTCCAAGAGCTTAAAGCAGACACTCATTAAGGCAATTGGTCTATAGCTTTCGACAGAATCCGAAGGTTTACCAGGTTTTAAGATAGCTAGTATCTTAGTTCGTTTAAACTCTGAAGGGAGTTGACATGTTCGGAGTGTGTTTGAGAAAAACTGCACTAGCCAGTTCCTTACATTTTTTCCAAAGTGCTTCAAAAATTCTGGGTGTATACCATCAAAACCCGGGGATTTTCCATTTTTCAATTCATTTAAGGCAAGCAAAAGCTCTTGCTCAGTAAAAGGAGCAGAAATATTGGAAGAAGTAGTGTACTCCTTTTTCAAACGGAACAGTTCGTTTTTTATAAACCTTTTGTGTAATTTCTCTGGCTTGGATTTGGACAAACTGGCAATGCGACTAGCAATATGATTAGGTGAAACATCTGGTTTCAGCTGGGGACTGTAAGGTATTCTTCCCAGCTTCTTTAGAAGACTCCAAGCTTTTCTACTTGAGTGTCTGAAGTCCAGTGTATCTGTGGTTTCCTTTCATCTGCTTCGTCTAGCTTCATCTAGTTTATGAAGGAGCTCGTCAGCTACATCTTTTTCATCACTCTCCTGGAAATCCTCATAAAGTACTTCACAAGCCTCATCCCACCCTGGAATAAAGTCCTTTCTCACTCCGCGGGGACTATGTCTTTTAGCGCATGTTAGAGTAGCTTTCACAAACCTAGAGTAGTTACTAACATCAGGAGGAATCCATCGTATGGTACTGTCAAGATCAGCTGAATAGCTCTCCCAACTAGCTTTACTAAAGTTCCAACGAGGGAGTGGAGATCTTATAATAGGAATCTGCATTCCAGTTTCCAGAAGGACAGGTCGATGTTGACCATCACATTCCTGAAGGTGAACATCATCTCAAGTGAAATTCAGAGTGTAGTAGTGACTCTCAAAAGTACTAGCTTGATACGAAGAGGTGTTGCGTCTCTTCTCTGGAATGCCTAATGTCGCAGTAAAAAGCGCAATAATCTGACAAGCTCATGACGAGCTCATGGACTACCTCATTTGAAGATTGAATGAGGGAAACTTGTCTAGCCGAAAGGAGAAGCTATTGAAATTCGTAAAAGACTACACTCCTACATAGGGGACGGCGTATGCATTGGAGTTTTGATGTTGTTCGCTCACACAGTGGTTTGTGGCAGGTTTGTAATTATTTATTGTAAAAGCCCTTGGCGTTTGGGAGAATCAAAGTGTTTTATGTACCAATAAGGTTTAGAACATTCTTTATCGACCGTCAGTCATGGCGAAGAGTTTATAAATATTATTGACTGTGACACAGACATACTGTAAAACTCTCAAATCACCCGCGAGAAAGGTTGACTATCAATACGCAAATAATTAGGAAGAGAGATAATATGCGGCAGAAATGAGAACAATTATTTGTCGTTGGTTTTGAATGTCGTGCTGTATGCCAGGCCAAGGAAATATATCTACTTGTGAGTACGAAGATTTTGATTTCTTGCATGTTATTTTGATAAAAATTATTAGTATTGGCGTAAATGTGTATTTGTGTAGAGATTTCTCTGTGTCGCACCGACACAGACAGGTATTATGACGACATTGCGATAGGAAAGCCCTAGGAAAGAGAAGGAATCGGTCGTGGCCTTAAATTATGCAGAGCCCAAGCATTAGGCTGGTGCGAAATTGGGAAACAACGGAAAAAATCTTCAAGACTGCCGACAGTGGGGCTCGAACCCACTATATCAAGGATGCAAGCTGACAGCCGCGGGCACCTAACCGCAAGGCGAACTCGCCCGGTGTATAGTTTTCTTGGTAGAGCTGTAATCAGATTTACAAGATATTCCTACATAAAGGAAATTGACGTACCTTCGCGGTACTTACAAATGTAACAACTGGCGTCAGAGGTAGGATAGTATTTGGGCAATTCGTGACCTTTAAAGGATAGTGCGATATAAGGAAGACGATACCAGGAATGATGGCTTTGATGAAAGTGACTTTGATCAATTTACAATTTACCGATATGAAGTGCAAGCTGGAAGAACGCGATGAGGATATTTCCGAAACCAATACCGCGTTACGGTCATGACTTCGATCAGTAATAGTAGCAGAAGGTAATGATACTGATAAAGAAATTATTGAAATAGCGGATGTTGCTGACGTATTGGCACAAATTGTGGAAGTTCGTAAGAAGTTCTAAGAAGACAAGCCTAAAATTTTACATTATTGGAGAAAAAGCTAGCGGAGCGTAAAACAATGACTACAGAGGACCGATTTGCATCACCAGAAAAGGGGTCTATACGAAAGAAGAGGCTTATTACTGAATTCTGAACAAAATCAGATAATGTAGCAGGGAAAGTGCGTGTGAAACCACCACCTTAAGTTTGTAAAACTCCATGGTCTACGTATCGAAGGCAATTTTAAGCGGCAGCCGCCTCCTATGGAGTGACTAGAGAAGAAAAAAGCACTGCCTTGGTTATTGCGCAGCGACGTGGTAAGTTGGATATACTCCGAGCGATTCCAGACAGTGAGCAATCAAATTTCAGTTCCTGGTAGCCCGATTAAAGATTGGATACGGTGGTAAAGACCTTCAACAAATTTAACATCGTCAACTTATCAGACGCCAGAAACGTGGCGAGATACTACAAGAATTTGAGGCAGACTTCGCGCGTCTTGCTTGTATGGCTTATCATTCACCTGCATGCAATTTCACAGAAGAGCTTTAATTCAGTAGAGCCTATGATGATGAATATATCCGACCCAGAATTGCAACGACCTCTTAGTCTGGCGCACCCAAATACGTTAGATAATGCGGTGGCTCGTGCATTTTAATTCGAAGCTGCTACACAGAGCTCGCATCTACACGTGCAGCTTCGACGGTTGGATGAGGAGGTGCCTCTAGACGAAGAGGCAGATATGATTGCTTTGATAACCCAGTGCAATGCTGATGGACAACCCCGAAGGCGGGAGATTTCTGTTGGAGTGAGCTCGGACATGTGAGTAGCCGCTGCCATAAAGACTCAAAGTTTCAGCAAAACTAAAAAGGGCCGGTGCAAATGGGCAAGCACCGCATGTCATCCCTCCTGCCCCGAGAAAAATAGTACATATTTCACTCGTGCGCCGGTTAGACATTATTTTTGTCGACGGAGAAGTGAATAGTTCTGCTCGTACTTCGCATCATACATCGGGGCCAAACTAAACATATATAAACAGGGTGTTACTGAACCGTCTAGTACTCCCTGGACGTCACCGGTGGTTTTAGAGAAGAAAAAGAACGGGTAGATAAGTTGTTGGTCAGCAACTTTTTCGCTTTTTCCAGTTGCTTTTGTTGTATGGCTAGGGCCAGATTGTTGGCTCAGAAGAATTTTCTGGCCGGAGTGTATGGAAGGTGAGATATGTAAAAGTTGAACAGTAATGGTGAACGAACGGATCCTAGGGGCAATCCAGCGTTAGACTTCCTCTCCTGGCTTATCTTGCTTCCAACGAGTAACTGAAATTTCCAAACACTTAGCATGTATTAACGCCAAACGATGTCGAAGGCTAGAGTAAAGTCAACAAACACCAAAGATGTTTTCAAGATTTAAGAGGTACCACTTGCTCACAGCAATTATATTCTTGTCTCAAGCCTACCTCATAAGTTCAAATATGCTCTATGACAGTGCTACTCATTCTGTTATAGAAGAGACCTTCAAACAGTTTACAGGAGTACGTAAGAAGGGCTATGAGGTGACAGCATTCAGCCTAGTTGCTTGGTTTGCTAGGTTTTAAAATACAAATGGTCTTCACCTTTTAATGACCAGTCAACAGGATGTTGGTGAAGAATTTTGCCATTCTTTAGCACTTATACGTACATGAATCATGAAGTGAATGCAGGAGCGTTTAGAGTCAATGTCTGAAAATGTGGAGCAATGGCCAGAATCGGATATGATAAACAAGAGTTATTATCAGGTTTTGCAGCTGCTGTCGAATGTACCTGGTATGTTTTTAATCAGGAGATAAAAACGTGCCTCGTATACTTTCATGACGTCATTGCAATAGACAACTTTGATATACACCTATCGAACCTGGAGGAAGTCTTTAAGTGGCTGCAGAGGGCCAAACTGAAGCTGAATGTAAAGGAATGCCAGCTCGTCCGGGAAAAGGTCAGGTATTTGTGAGATGTTTCCAAAGACGGTGTAGTCGTAAACCCGGGCAGGATACGTGCGGTAAAAGAATGGTATGTCCCCAGAGATGTATATGAATTCCGGAGTTTCTTAGGCCTATGCTCCTACTATCAATATTTCGTGCCCGGATTTGCCAACAAAGCTAACCGGATGAAGAGGACGAATGGAAAACAGCTTTCTTAAGTTGTAGCCGACAACCAACTTCACTGGGATGAACACTTGCCGTTATTTCAATGACATATCGGTCTCCGGTCCATGAAACGACAGGACACACTCCGGCCTGTGCTCTCTACGGCGAGGAGCTGCGTTTTCCCTGTGATGTGAAGTTCGGCAGTAGAGCATCAGACGGCTGGGGATGACTACGTGAGGTGTTGGGTCATATTCACGTCCTCGGTCGAAGAAACACAGAAGCTGCTGGTGGCCGAATAACGCATACCTACGACGCGCGGGCCGTAGAAGGTGGATTCGAAGCCAAGGATTTGGTGTGGCTCTTTAATTTACGGAGACAGCGGGGTCTGCCACACAATCTCCAGCGTTCATGAGTGTTAAAGACTTTATATCTCGTATTCTTAGTCTTTCCAGGAGAATGCCAAAGGTGGAGCATTTCAACCGGTTAGCAGCATACGAAAGAGCAACTTCCTTGACTAACGGGTAATCGAAGACTGTTTGCTAACTGGTCCAGCACGGAACATTCCTACGGGGGGGGGGGTAGTATTACGAGTGAAGGAGTAGTAATATCTCCCTCAGCTGGACTAGGAGACAAGTGACGATCGCTAAGCAAAAAGCGAGGCAGAATGCGCTGCAGAAGTGAGAATAATCTTTTGTCTCCTCTTGATGAACGTCATGCTTTATGCCAGGACAAGGAAATTTGTGTACTCGTGAGTGAAAGATGATTTGCAAAGTGTTGTACGCTATTTTGATTAAAATTATTAGGATTAGCGTTAATGTGTGTGTAGAGTTCACTTTGTAATTTGGCAATACGATTTACGAGATATGGAGCCATAGAGATTACTACCGAAGAGAAATTTACGTACGTTACCGGTACTAATGAGTAGTAGGGCAATGTATGTTGTAGAACAAAGGGTGATGCATCAGCATTTTCCCACGTCATTGACCCCTAGCAGTGGAGATATGGGGCATGAGTACCATCCAAAATATAGTCTGTGAGGAGAGAAGGGCATATGAGCGTCAAAACTGAGCCCAAGATGGCGACTGTATAGTTATACTCTTCTAAAATGGCAAGGGAAGGGCATCTGTCCGTAAAACTGGGCGCTGTGTAGTTAGGCCACTCCAAGTTGGCGACGAGGAGGGCATCTTTACGGAAAACCCAGTCAAGATGGCAAGAGTGTAGTTAGGCCCTCCGAAACGGTGAGGGGAAGAGCATCTAACCGTAAAACAGGGCGCAAGATGGCGACTGTGTAGTCAGGCCCCGCAAAATGGCGACGGGAAAAACATCTGACCGTAAAGCTGGCCCCTCCTAGATGACGTCGGGCAGGGCATCTGGACGGAAAACTAGGTGAGATCCTATGTGTCCCCTCTGGTGGGAGAATCAAAGTGGCGACGGGTAGGTCATCTGACCATAAAGCTGTGCCCCGTGTAGTTAGGCCCCTCCAAAGTGGCGTCGGAAAGGACATCTGTCCGTCGAACTGAGCCAAGATGCAATGGTGTAGTCAGGCCTTCCAAAACTGTGACGGAAAGGGTATCTAACCGTAAAACTAGGCACAAGATGGCGACTGTGTAGTTAGACGGACCAAAATGGCGATGGTTAGGGCATCTGACAGTAAAACTGGGCCATGTGTGGCGAGTTCCCTCCAAAATGGCGATGGGAAGGTCATCTGACCATAAAAGTGTGCCCTGGGTATTTAGGCCCTCAAAAATGGCGACGAGATGGGCATCTGACTATAAAGATAGGCCCTGTGTAGTTAGGCCCTTCAATGAGATTAGGCATGCTCTCTTACTCGAATTGCCCTATGCCCTATTAGTCAAGATGGCGTCGCGAGAATTCCTATTGCGCTGCTACTCAAAATGGCTTCGGGAAGGGTGTCTAGCCGTAAAAGTGAGGTTAGGCCCCTCCACGAGGTTTCGCCTGCTCTCTTGCGCGAATCCACATTGCCCTACTAATCAGGATGGCATCGCGAGAATCCCCATTGCCCTACTACTAAAGATGGCTTCGGGAAAGGCATCTAGCTGTAAAAGTGAGGTTAGGCCTCTCCATGATGGCGAATGTTGGCGTCGGGAAGGGTATATACCCGTATAAGTGAAGTTAGACCCCTCCTAAATGGCGTCTGTGAGGTTAGGCTTGCTCTCTTATCTAAAATCCGCGTCGGGAAGGGCAACTGACCGTAAAAGTGTGGTTAGGTCCCTCCAAGATGGCGACTGTGAGATTAGACATTCTCTCTTATGGAAAATCCGTGAATCGGCATTGCCCCACTACCATACAATGGGTCAAAGACCTCATACCCCGGCAGCCCCACTACCAGGGGTCAATGACCTCGTGTGAATATCCTGACGCAGCATCTGTTGTTTTAGAACATACATTGCCCTACTACTCTCATGAATGTAACATTCTTGTCATACAAGTGTAGCATTCTATTATGTCACAATTACATAGATTTCATGTGCAATGAAAGAGAGCCGCCTTAAATATAGTACAATAAGATTATACTAAGAAGTTCATACTCACCACCGTGTATTACATCAGTCTATGTCTTAATTGCTTTCTTTAACAGAGGCCATATGCAACATGGAAACCATTAATCCTGATGAAATCTTGGTCTGTATTCGCTGTGAGGATAGGCATCTAAGACTTTTCCCATGACAATCATGGGATATTATTTTCATTGCAGCTAATAAAACGTAGGTCAGGATTTGGATACTTGAACCCTGCAGCAGACCTGAAAGTACCTTGATGTTGGGCATCAAAGTCTACATGAAGATAGCCCCCCCTTAGCCTATTCTTCAAACATGCTCTCACTTACATCTTTATCAGAGGACAGTCAAAATTAATGATCACTGTTGAAGTTTCCTATGTAAATTGCAGTGTTCTGCAGTGTGTATGACATATTTAGGCCAGAATGTTTGGGTGGCTTATAAACATTTGTGACAGTGAAGCCATGAATATTGTGCGATAACTGTATCTATATCTGCATACAAATTCTCAGAAATCAGCAAGGCCTCATCTATGTTGCTCCGGACATATGTAGCAACGCCATACACCTCGTGGTATGTTGATCCTAGTGTGGTATACCCCGTAATTTAACCTGTACTTCAGAAATTTTCTTCACTGGAAGCATGCCATTCCTGAATGATGACAATATCAATGTCTAGCAAGAATTTTGACAGGTAGTCACACTTTGCCTTTTTAACATTTTAAACGTTAAGTTGGAAGAGTGGAATGATTGGCCCAACGTTTCTCATTAAAGAACTCTGAGAAGAACTATGTTTACTACTTTGATATGTCATTGTGTGTCACTGTCAGGAGATCCTATGGATAGCCTGGCTGCCTGTATTGTTGTTGATCATTCTGCACCATCCACTGATAGACGTAGCATATGGACTTAATTTTAAGCCTAGTGCATCAGCAAGCTTACCCAACATGGAGTTCATCTGAGATCTGCTACCAAGTGATACTCAACAGTCATAAAAAACACCTCTACTGCCCCTTACTCTGACAGCGACAGTAGACAAAAGAACTTCATATTCCTGAAAGGTTCCCTTGACTGATCAGTACGGCTGATATCTCACCGTCTTATTCTGTGTGCAGGGATTGGTTGCATATCCTGCTGTTTTCCAGTGAGCACCTACTATGTTGCTGATGAACTAAATACAGTCACTTACAGTCATGTTTTTGAAAATAGTTCATTTTATAGATAATGAGGACCATTACATCACTCATATGATAAAGAAGTAGAAGTAAGTGGCTGAGGCCCTCTTGTGGCTATATCAGGTTCATACGACTGGATTTAGTAAATGTTGCTTTGTGGATGACACAAGCTCAAGACTCTGACAACTGCTCTCTTAAAATTTTAGTGAACCTTGTAAACAGGGAGATGCTTCACCTAAACTATTACCCTCCCACTGCTTCTGGAAACATGTACCGATTACGTCCATGGTAAAAGAAAGAAACTGAGTGTATACCTCTAACACTTGTCCAGTACTGAGATTACTGAATAGTTTTTCATTCAATAATTTTACATAATTTGATGATTCTGATCAAACTATAGGTTCCGGAAATAACTAATTTTCAAATTCAGAATTTATCTGGGATTATTGTAATGACTGCAGATAAGGTCCCATTATATCATTAAGTTGCCTTGGGTTACAGGCAATCAGCTGATGCAGTTCATATGACATGCAGGACAACAGGTAATATTAATACTGGGTGTCAGTCAATGAATTGTTTTCAATTATCAAGAGAGAAATGTATCATGGTAATGCATGAATTCAGCAAGTGAACCCCTGAATTTTGGGAATGAAGCTGTTGGCAACTGAGTATTGTAACTGGAGGTTGTAGGTTGCTGATTTATTGAGGAAGGTGGAGTTACATTAACCCAATTGCTCCAGAAATAATGCTCCAACGTGATTGGTTAGAAATTAGAATTAAACTGCCCTCAAGAAATATAAACCACCCCATCAGAGATACTGTGCACCATTGTGAAGTAAATATCATAAATTATTATAAATTATAATTATTATTTATTCTCCTTAAATTGTACAAGTACAATCTGGGGGTGGTAGATAGAGAATGTACACAGGAGTGCTCCCACCCCAACATGTATGTTTACGTAAACTCTACTGAATATTTACATATGTGTAAACAATTTTAAATTTACATGTCTACACTCCAAACACTGTATACTTAGAATAATTATTATCTTGATTTATGCAATACATATTAGAGTAAGAATACCCGGTCCTTTATACCCTCACTCATACCCCTCTGTAGACACTCATACACAGCTACTCCCACACACACACGCATACATATCTGCGCACATTCAACTTTACTTGCACAAATCGTTCTTAATTTGAATGTATACACGTTATATACATCACATATGGGATTCTATTTATATATTTTCTATACTGCATGGAGAAGGTGAAGAAGAGGAAGCAGTTTTATTTCAGATGGAAGACAGTTCAAGAGATGAGCTGACCCTGCCTAAAATTCATTAATATGAGGTAGTTCTGGCGATGGGGAGGGGGGGTGAGGACACAAGAGTAACTCCTTAGCCTCTACTAACAGAGTAAAAATTAAACTGTAGGGAGAGATGTGTCTTGTGTGTCAGGGATTCCTTAAGGAAGGCTATGTCTAACGAGTTCTCTGGTGGCAAAACCTGGCTGTGTATACAGGGATGTTTGTTTATTATATATTTTGCTCGTCAATCAACACCTTCTAATTTCCTCATATTATCTGTTGTCGTTGGGTGCGAGGAAGGAAGACCATATAGTGCTGCACCCGAGAATTATAAGCTGTTTGTAGGGCTTATCTCTTCCTAGCGCTCAATATGCATTGCACCTAATTTCGTTGACGTGCTTATTCCATTGTAATTATCCTTAATATAAATACCAAGCAGTTTGATGGAGTTAGAAATTGGGAGGTGGAGTCCATATAGAGTAGGCAGGTTCGGGAGTGGCTGTCCAGCTCTGCTTAGTCTTATATATTTACATTTCTTAACACTTATACCATACCACAGAGCTATACTATCCAGATCCGAGTAGAACTGTACCAGATCATCTGTAAATGTGTCATCAGCATGCTATGCCATGGTCGAATTTACACAATCCAGTAAGTCAAGAGCATAAATCAGGTACAGGAAGGGCCCTATCTCACTGCCCTGAATTACTCCAGGAGTAATTGGGGTTTGGTCTGATTTGGATACTCCATGTGCAACACATTGCATTCAACCCATCAAAAATGACCTCGGCCATGCGAGCAGTTTACCCTGAATGTTGTAGTTGTCAAGTTTTAACACAAGTCTTTGATGTGACACCTGGTCAACAGCTTTGCCCCAGTCCAGAGACACACAGTCTATTTATGACACCCGCCTGCTCCAGTCATCAATAACTTTTGTTAAAAGAGTTGTGCAGGATTTTCCAGGGATGAAGCCGTGATGGTTTGAGTTTAACAGGTTTCTCTCCAACATTTATAAAATAACTAGGCATCCCATACACTTACAGACCCCTGATGTTATTGAAACTGCTCAGTAATCATCCACATTTTCCTTGTGTCCATCTTTGAAAACTGGGACTACATTGGCTTCTTTCCACAGGCAGTGTCCTGGTATTCATAAAACGACTGAAGGGAGTGGAACGAGAGGGCACAGCTCTTGAGAATTCTTGCTGACATTCAATCTGGCCCGGTCACTGAATGTCGTCTTGTTTACAAAAGCCTAACCTTGACTTCACTTTTTGAGAAATACAGATTGGTTAGAGGGAAGAGAGGGATAGTTGTCCAAGAATAGGGCATGTTCCCTTCCTCAGTAGGGGCTGAGAAGTTATTAAATTTCCTGTTGAAGGTGCCTGCGATTTCTTGTGGTGTAGAGACTGCCGTACTGTTAGGTTTAAATACAATGCAACCTCTACTTCAGAGAAAACCCCATAGTTCCATGCAGTTGGTGTTGAGACCGTGAATATAAGAATCACACGAATGTCCAATAGAGTGTTTAGCCAATCTGTACTTCTCCACTCACAGTTGATTGGGTTTCTTTTCCATTTTTAGTACAGGCGGTTCCTCATTGAATCTCTCGTGCTGCCTCCTTGGTGATCCATGGGGATTTATGTTTGCTGGTTATATTTACTATTGGTGTGGCTTCTTCTACGCATCAGAAAAATGTTCCAATAGTCTTGCCATATCTTCTTTATGTCTGTATTGCTGGTGATTTTTGAGGTGAGAGTGGGTAGGCAGTTTGACAGTAAAGTGCACAGTTTGTTCCACTTAGTTAAGGAAAATTCAAAAGATGTTCTAATATGGGGCTAGGGAGATGGTTTTATGTCAGTCAGTGATGTAGGAATTGCCTGAAGGTCACAGAATCCAGGAGTAATATTAAGGGATTGGACACACTGTGATATGTTACCTAGGAAAAGATCAAGTGATGAGCTTGTTGTTCACATAATACGCAGGGCTTGGAATATTGAGGAAGGAATAAATCATAGAAAGCGGAAAGGAATCTAATGCCAAGGATGTTATTTGGAACAGGGGCAGAATTTCTGGACAACATAACTTCTAGTTTGAAATCAGCAACAATAAAAATAGCATCATAATTTTGTCGTACATCTTGTACCAGCTCGAGAGAGAAGCGATTAGTTCATCGTTCATCTCTGGAGATGACTTAGAGGCGTGGTAAATTGATCCCATATGCAATTTACATTTGTTGCATGACCGGAAAAAGCTCCACATTAGCTCACCTAATGAACTGAACTCACATATGAGGCGGTTAGGTGGATTATCGGAGCGATATGACAATTGTGATGTACCCAGCAAATGTTTATTATTATTATTAGTGTGTGTGTGTGTGTGTGTGTGTGTGTGTGTGTGTGTGTGTGTGTGTGTGTGTGTGTGTGTGTGTGTGTGTGTGTGGTGCCTTAACCAGTCAGCAGTCCATTTCTTCAGGAAATCCAGGTAAGACTTTTTTGTCTCAGTTAAAGTATGCCCATTAGTCAGGTAGCTACAGTATTTCCTCATGACAATGACCTCTCTAAGAATAGCACACCCCTCACTCCTTCACAGAACATAGATGCCGGTAACCTTCTGAAACAAGAACTTTCACTATATCCTCATACTCTCTATTGTTGTCACGTGAACAGCCTAAGCTTGCCCGCACATATTGACGAAATTCAGGCTATATTTAACAAAAATAGCGTCCATTTGATAGGTATTGGTGAAAGCTGGTTATCGCCATCAATTCCAAACAACATGGTTCGCCTTGACGGCTATAAACTCTACCGCCATGATCGTACAAATAAGAGGGGTGGAGGTATTGTTCTCTACTGTAGAGATGACCTGAAGAGCCGTGTCGTTTGTACCTCATCGACCGGTGAATTGCCGAGGATGGAGTTTATGTTCTTTGAAGTAGTTGCTAGTGGACAGAAAATACTTATTGGAGTGGTTTACCGACCACCTAAATTATCTTACTTGACCGAGTTTGATACGCACCTACTTAACCCAACATCGGTCGATCTTATTAACGTCACGTCATCGGTGGAGGTGTTAGCGCAGCGCTCACCCTAATGAAAAAGAAGTTCAAGTCTTTCTTATGTATATCAATCGGAAATTATCTTACTAGGAAGTTTATATTTTTATTCTTTTGTCACCTTACGGAGCACTTTAATTTATTTTTATCACTTTTGGCCTCCAAACCCAAAGTAACGTAAGTCATAATGCCTTATTATGCCACACTTGGCCGGCTTCTTTGGCATGAACTGTCTAAACTCACATCTACCACGAAATGATTCAAGCATTTCGTCAACTGTAGCATATTCAGAAATGCTGTAGCTGTTCACACATCTTGCTACGAAACCTTCAAACACATTTCTGATTGGGGCTAGTCTATCAAGTGCTCTCCTTGTAAACCTTGTCCGTGCATCATCAAAACAAAAACCTCGCAACAGTAACAGAAACTTTGGTAAATCATTGTAAATCAAAAATATTCTGGAGCAGTCCCATCATTATCCTATAAATCCTCCACAATCTGGTGTGACGAATTTTGCACGCCTGCTAAATACAAGAGACCTGGAACTGCCCTTATTTCATGAGGATTTGTATCTATAACATCACTTTTCCTGCTGTAGTTACTTCGAATTTTATGAAGGCAATCGTTTGTGTACGCTGTAATTTCTTCAATCACTTCGTCAGGGAAAAATATTTTCCATGCATTGAGAACAGTGCTAGCGTTTTTTACAATTTCTCCTTTGACTCCCGGTGGATGAATAACTATACTTCTGCACTTCCTACGTACTTACTGGTGTGCTGCATGAGCATGCCAAACGGTCAGTTGCTCCTTACCGATATACTCCACTCAAGGTTCTGTTATTTCCTGCTCATCACCGGCAGATTGTTCACTTCCACTATCATGGTCACTGTTATTCGACTGTTCTGCGTCAGAATCAACTGAATCATCTAACTCTTGAGATGAGCCTATTTCAGTGTCATTATCAGATTCTTCCAACACCCACTGAACTACCTGAGCATCTGAACGATCCATAGTTCCTGATGAATACTACATGTAACTTCACGTGCACTGAAATAGCAAACAGTTAACTCAAAATATCTAATCCAATTCTTCTAATTCAATAATCACGACACAACAATACTTAGAATTCAAGGGAAGACCATTGGTCGAGGTGTTAGCGCAGCGCTCACGACTTCACAAATAAGCAGTCTAGGTCACTCTGATGACAACTTCGCAGCCGTTAACAGCACTATTCGATTGTTGACATATCACCGGCCAGTTAGATAGTAGCACACGTCAGCAGACCAAACGAAAAGCAAGCAGTGGCCAGATAAAATCGTTTGTTAGAGCTGCGTTCCCCCCTCGACCGATCTTGCGTTAACTTGCTACCAGCCTATCAACATATCATTATATTAGGTGACTTAAGTACAAATCTACTTACGAAGAAATACGGTACTAAGAAACTAGAAGACTTGTTTTCCTCATGTCACTTGATTATCCTTCCCTCTGACCCTACAAACCATGTACATACTGCCAACAACATTTCCCACACCTTAATAGATCTCTAAGTAACAAACAACTCCCAGAAAGTGGTAACTCACGGACAAACTTCAGTACTGGCTGTGTCCACCCACGATCTTATATTTCTCGCGTACTCACTTCGCGTTCCAAAATATAAACCTAGGCATATAACGTAAATACATTTAATACGTTAGTACACAATCTATACAACAAACATGCACCGAAGAGACAGAGTAGAATATTCCGCAAACCTAATCCATGGCTAACCCCTGCAGTTAAAAATATGATGTCTCAACATGATGCTCTTTACCAACATTACAAACGTACTCAGGACCCAAATGACTTTGAACAGTATAGAATAATTAGGAATGAAACTAAACAAATCACCCGTAAATTTAAATTTAAATATGTTCCTGAATCAGTAAGTAACCTAAATACAGCTAGTGGCTGGAGGCATCTCTGAGCCATGGGCATAGGAAAAACACATGAACAGCTTCAGGTACCTGACATTCCAATGGACGATTTAAATTAGTATTACACGGAAGAGAGAGCTCAGTCTAATCCGCTTAACAGACCACACGTAAATAACGTCCCAGCACCTGTCCCACAAAATGGCCCGTGCTTTGCCTTTCGTATCGTCAGCACTAATGAAGTTAAAAAGGTCTTGTATTCTATTAAATCCAAAGCAAGCGGTGTGCATGAAATTCCTATTACTTTCATACATAATATTATTGGTGCTATTCTACCCATTCTCACCCGTATTTTTAATTACTGTCTCAAAAATGGCACATTCCCAACAATTTGGAAGTACGCCAATGTAATTTCACTTCCTAAAATCCCAGGTTCGAAACTCCTATCCGATTATCGTCCCATTTCAATTCTTCCTGCTCTCTCCAAAGCGTTAGAACGGTTGGTACATGCGCAAATATTGGAATACCCTCAGGCTCACTCTCTTCTTGACCCCCTGCAATCTGGCTTCAAGAAGGGTCATAGCGCAGCCACTGCCTTACTCAAAGTGACTGAGGACATCAGACAAGCAATGGACGAAAGACAAGTGACTATACTCACACTCCTTGACTTCAGCAGTGCTTCTGACATGATAAACATCCAGTCATTGCTGGTGAAGCTCAAATCGTTTTTCGGTAATTTTGCTTTAAAATTTTTCACCGCATATCTTACAGATCGTATGCAACGTGTTACAGTACAGGATAGTGCTTCTCAGTGGCAACTCCGGAAGGCAGGAACCCCCCAAGGTTCTGCTCTTGCTCCCCTTTTGTTTGTCCTCTATATAAATGACATCTCCTCTAAAATAAAGTATAACAGATATCACCTCTTTGCCGACGACCTCCAAATTTATTGCCACGTTAATATAAATGATATATCGAATGCAATAAGAGATATTAACTCCGACCTTCAACAACTCAGTGTGTACGCCAGTGAAAACTCTCTCCTCCTCAACCCCCAAACAACTCAAACAATTATTATCGGTTCTCAGGTATTATTAAACATCATTAATAAAAATTATGCTATTCCTCCGGTGACATAAAATGCCACTATAATCCCGTTCAGTAAGGAAGTGAAGAACCTACGTATGACCGTGATTGAAACTCTTGACTGGTCTGCACACGTAAGAAATACACGTAGAAAGATGTACGCGACGCTACACCCTCTGAAACGACATAAGGACATCTTGCCAAAAGACGTGGAGATAAAACTACTCCAAACTTTGATACTACCAATACTTGACTACTGCGACTACTCATTGATGCTACCCGTGAACAAACTATGAAACTTCAATGAGCATTGAACTCTGGTCTTCGATTTGTTTTTAACTTGAGTTACGATGCACACATAACCCCTAGCTACACATTTCTTTCCTGGCTGAAACCCGAGAGGCGACAGAAATTCCATGTACTTACGTTGATATATCGATCTCAGAAGGAAAATCTACCCAAATACATCTCTTCAAAATTCCATTTACTATCCACATTCCATAATTGTAACACTAGATCTGGCACTTCCCTCGCTATTCCCGTCAACCACTCTTCAATGTATAACAGATCCTTCGTTGTGGCTGGGTCACAACTTTGGAATTTACTCCCAGCTGCTGTCAGGAACTCAAAATCAATATCGAAATTTAAGACTGCATGTGGAGATCACCTGTTGAATACCGCTGATTGTTTTGTGTGTATGATGACGTATGATAGGTTGTGTGATTATGATTATTATTATTATTATTATTATTATTATTATTATCATTATTATTGTGCAATGTACATAATATTTAGCTACTTACTCATGTACATAGATCACTTTTGTGGCCATACTTACATTTCCATTTACTTTATTACTTACTGTGTTCTCTTTATGCACTGCTTATTTCTTCCAGTTTGTATCTTACTTTTTCATTATGACTGTCTCTTTCTCATTACCTATACGCTCAGAATTTTATTCTATTATATTTGTTGAACTCTGCTTTCTTTCTTCATTATATGTTGTCCAAATCTGTAATTTTTAGCTTATCTTTGATTTTATGATAGAATAGTACATTTCTTTTATATATGTATTATCTGTAGATTAATTATGTGGTTAAGTGTAAGAGACGGCCACGAGCCCTAACTTCGCCACTGCTAAAGTCAATAAATAAATAATAAATAAATTTCTACCCACAGGGCTTTGGCAATTGTCTCCATGTAACAAACTCAAGTTGGGTGACATTCTGGCTTGACTGCTATTAGAACTCCCCCTGCACAGCTGTGGGACCGAGCCCTATGGAACAATATCAGCGCATCACGAAACAGTTCTGAGTCATAAATTTTGTTGGACAACCAGCTCTCACTGACACATACAATGGTCAGGTCAAGGCTTTCACGCGATGCGTGGATATTTTGTAACCATCCAGGTGGCATAATACTGCGCACATTCACGGTGAAAAGTGACAGATGTTTATTTACATATAGAATTATTCACTGAGTCACTGTTAACTGTAAAGAATGAGCCTAATAATGGCCAGGATAACCATCCCGGAACCGTTCTTTATTTTTCTGACGTCAGATTTTGAATGCATTGTGCAGGTTCTATGGCCATTTAGCGAGCAGCTACTACAGCACACGAATAATCGGCTCCTCCTACAGCTACTTCCGCAAATTGTGCGCTATTGAGAACCTGGATGAGTTTGACATCCTCACTTAGGTCAAGCACCAACCATAATAGTGCAAGATCAGCTAACAGCAGTCTGACAACACTGTTCACATCGCTCCGCTGTGGCCGACGTATGGATGCCAGCTCCAGGTTTTCAGCACTGCATTATGACAAACAGTGGAGAGTACATATTTCATTCACCAATAATTTTTCCAATAGAAATGTTATCTGAAGTGATTATAGCACTTTTGGAGTATTTCACTGCAAATCATTACCACCAAAAAATATCATAAAACTCTGCCAAGGACCTTCAGGGCTCTGATGCCATGGGTTACGTTTCAAAGTTTACGAACCTGGGATATCAGAATGCAGAGAGCAAAGCAGGCCTTAATGCCATCCCCATTAGTGTCAAACCACTTGATATCATGTATCCTTTTCTTTTCTTTTCTTATCTGGTTCCAATAATTATCCCCAGCTAAATATTTGTTTCCCATGCAATGCGGAAAAGCAATGGGTCAATAAACTCCAAAATCACACGGATTTCTGATACAAAATTATCTAAATATTTGCCTCCCAGTTCTCCCGACACCCCTAGAGATCCTGTAAAGTGATGAATATCATTACTACTAACCCACAACCCAGTCATTATGTTTTGCTTTCGCACATGGAACTTTCAATACAATTTCACACTAACTTTTACCTGATGAATTGTCACCTTCACTTAAAATCTCCTTACCATTATCATGATAACTGCCATAACTGTCCCCCAAATCATTTTCAATAACTCAGAAATAGCATTGCTGTCACTGGCCTTTACTACATCTGGAACCGTGGCTAGGAGACTGACTAACACCTAAGGAAAAGTTTGTGCTTTCAGAGGCTAGAATTGGGCGATGTGTTATGGTAAAAGTTCTCAGAAGGAGAGCTGTAAATAAGCCACATTCCTGTTCTACTTATAGAAGATCGCGAAAGGGGGATCACAGAAAGGAGACCTGAAACATGATCGTTTAGCATGTTCATAACATGTAGGTTTATCTGTGATGTCTAAGAGCTTGCATTAGCTCTCGTTTGACTTCACTAAACTGGCTATTAAATATTCCCCAAACTGTACCGCAGAGGGCAGCGCCCCTGCTTTGTAAACGGATGGTCCTTCCTTCCGCGAGTCTTTGACTTTTATCTCCTTGACATGATGTCTTTGTTGTTGTTATGATCTAAAACAAAAAAGATGGAGTCGCCTCTACTCGGAGTAGCATTTTTGAATTATCGATGGGTCTTTATCAGGTTTAAACTCTGCCTGTATTCATATTCTGATTTTTAATTGATCAGCTCCAACCTCAGGTAATGTGAGCTGTGTTTTCACTTTTATTTTATGTTTATCTTGTGGCTGTTTCAAGTGCCTTGTAATCGCGACTGACTGATATACGTCTTTGCCCCGCGATATGAATGGGTGTGTGTTTGCGGGCATTATTGTGGTGGTGGTGACGAGGTAACTGGGTCTCTACGAGAATTGTCATTATGTGCACGACATTATACCTCTTTATTGCCACCAAATGTTAGTAGGCTCTGGATGTCGACACGGAGATACGTCGTACCCAGCGCCTGTGTTGGTGGGCTTGTACGTGGGCCGTGGGTCCATATCGTCCTGCTTATAACATATTTGCAGTGTGCACGTTTCTACGTCGTGTGTGGGAACTTACTTATGGCCAGGTGAGTCATACTACATGTGTTTACGATCTGTTTTGAAAAGAGGTTATTGACCCTATTGTTGCCCGATATCGACAATGCCTGAATGTTTGTGTGTATGTGTGAGAGTGAGCGAGGGGCTAAAAGGATGTTGTATCGGTCAGTTAATTTACGTTTCCTTTTTATTTATTCCTCGTACACTTGTTTTTTCACTTCGAGTGCAGTGTTTATTATTTTTGTCTTGGTCTATTTCTGACCGTTTTGCTCGTTCTTATGGCCGCCATTTTGGTTTCATTTTTAATTCGGGTGATGCGCACACCCGCTTTATTTTCTTTGCCCTTTTGTGTGCTCTTTGGTACAGAGATGCTGCTCCCTTGGCCATCTCGATACCTTCATTGCCTTCATGTAACTATTGTTCGCTCTACTCCGAGAGGCTGCGTGATGTCTTATCCTTGTGATGGTCATTGTTGACGCTGTAATAATGATGGAGGCTTGGGTAACGTTTGGTAAATAAAATGTGAACTACTTCGCGGAAAGAAATGACCAATATAAGTCCATGAGGATCTTTTCCGTCAATGATTTTTCAATATGTTGTGAATATATTAATTAAGCAGTGAGCAGGTCGTAAGGTATTGTTTATCCATATATTTATGGTATATTGTGCTCGAACGGTTACGATGCTAGCTTCCACTAACCCGAAGGACAAAAGCACGTATGTAATAATTTTTTTTATTTTCCTTTGGTGGCTTCTTTTCTTGCATTTACTTTTAAATCTTAATAAACCCTCATTTAATTTTATTTGATTTTTATTGCTGGTAGTTAGCTTCTTTTTCCTTGTCATGAATTATTATTATTAATCAACGTCTTCAGTTCGAGGCTGTTATCTGCCTCTCCTGATCGGAGTCCACGTCCTCGAATCTCCCGTCGTGTTTTTACGTATTGTTTTCGGTGCAAATGGTAACAGATGAGTGCTCGATCAGGACATCTCCTCTGTAATAGACTCGGACGAGATGGAACTGGAGGTGGTGATTTATGCTTATTTTATTATGTGAAGCCTCAATTTCTCTTAATTTATCTTGTGAAGCCACTATTATTCTGACCTTAATTTTGAGTCATATATTCTATTTATCTGCATTGTTTTGCCAATCGGCATGTATGCGTTGTGTTTATTTGAGTTGAATAGAATTGTGTGGATAATGGAGAGTCAGAAAACAATTGAGATGAGTAAACATACCGATGTTTTGACTACAGAAATGCCCGACGCTGTGAGAGATAAAGGGGAGGATACTGATGAGTTTAATGCATCAGTTGCGTCCGATAATGATAGTGCTAGGTGCCCTGATTGTGGAAATGTTATGGAGTGTCGTAATCGTGCCCTTGACCTGAACCGTGAGGAGCCCTTTTCTCCTATTTCCAGACCTGCTTGTTAACCGAACACTAATGCAAATGTTAATGCTGTGTTTGATGTAGTCCGTAAATGGAAATTAAATTTTTCGGGGGAAGGCAATAGTTCTAGCGTGATTGAATTCTTAGAGCGGGTGGAAGACATTGCGGAGTGCAGCTCGCTCCCCCTCAATCTATTCGTATCCGTCATCCCCGGAATGTTAGAAGGGCCGGCTTTGAGATGGTTTAGATTGATGAAAGTCAATATTCGGTCGTGGGATGATTTCGCCGTCCGCATTAAGCAGCGATTTGGTTTATCAGACATGGATTATTGTTTGAAACAGGAAATTTTTAGAAGGACTCAGGGAATGGGAGAAGGTATCGACGATTACGCCACAGGCATTCTAACCCTATTCAATCGTTTAAGCGTTAAGGCACCGGAATATGAGATCTTTGACCAATTTTATCGAAATCTGGCCCCTGACTATAAATTATATATAAAGAGGTGCCAAGTAGACTGTGTCGAAGACATTATAAATTTAGGCCGTGAGTTCGAATCGACAGTCAGTCAGAACAAGATGTATCGTCCACCTCCTACTCCTTCCAATTGTTCTTTTCCCGATGTTGCCTGTCGTGTACCCATCAAGTCGGTTTCCTTTGGTGCCACCCGTCTCGGCCTTGTGGCAATCCCGATCGTAAGTCCGACCTTGCATCCCCACCTCGGCGCTATGTCAACGCCATTCAACCCTCTAATCCGACTACCATAAGCAACGCCACTGCTAGAAAATGCTGGAATTGTGGTAAACTGGGACATATTTCAAAGTACTGCCGGTCTAAGAGTCCTCTCAAATGTTTTAATTGTGGTCTTACTGGTGTTACTCGGCGCGTGTGTCCGCGATGCAATCCTGAGCAGGGAAACTGAAGGCGCGCTGCCGTGATGGCCCACCGTTGGCGACTGATAATGGTGTGAATAAAAGAATCTGGTGTCTCCCCTCGTCTACACCCTGGGCCAAGATTTTGATAGGATCGCGAATTGTTTATGCCTTATTGGATACAGGGTCGAGTGTTTCGTTCATCAGCCAATCCCTTGTATCTTCCCTCAATTTGACGTATCTGCCTGCCTGTGAGAACCTGGGAAAGTTCATGTCCGCTGATGGGCGTCAGCTGTGTGCCGTGGGTCGTGTCGAGTGTCATATCAAAATTCATGGTTTGTCATGGGACTGGACGTTCAATATTGTTCCCGACTTGTCTGTCCCGGTCATTTTAGGATCCGATTTCATGTTGGCAACTGGTTTGTCCATTGATTTCATCAGTTGTACCTTTGCCTTTCGGTTCAAATCTGATGTGAGTTACCCCTTTGAAACCCCCTTTCAGCGTGGCACTGCATGCGCCATCGTGGAATCTCCACTGCCCAACGCCTCATGTGAATTGACTGAAAATCAAACCTTGATGATGAACGGTCTGTTAGAAGAATTTTCCGATGTGCTGACTGCCGATCTGGGTTGTGCCAAGAATTTTTCCTCTTCAATCGAACTCAATAACGACACCCCTGTTAGGTCAACTCCGTTTAGCTGCTCACCCCCTAAGTTGTGCGCTAAGCGCGAAATGGTAAACGAGTTGTTAGAAAGGAAGGTCATCAGTCCCTCAAAATCGCCCTATAGTAGCCCCGCTTTCCTTGTCCCCAAAAAAGATGGTCGTTTAGGTTCGTGATCGACTATCGAAAAGTCAATAAGAACATCGTCTTCGACAGTTTCCCGTTGCCTACCATCGAAAGAGCATTTCAACATTTTCATGGCGCAAGGTTCTTCACTGTTTTTGATTTCAATTCGGCGTACTATCAAATCCCCTTAGACCCCAAGAGTCGTCCTTGCACCGCCTTCGCCACTCCTTTTGGGCTTTTCGAATTCAATAAAGTGCCGATGGGTATCTCAATTGGTGGCCAAGCGCTTAGTCGGGTGATGGACTCGATCTTCGGAGACCTAAAATATTCTAGTGTATTCCAAATTTTGGATGATCTTCTCATATATTCCTCGAGCTTTGACGAACACCTAGCTCACCTGCGCGAGGTACTCACCCGTTTGCGCAAGCACGGTTTTACCATCAATCCCAGAAAGGTGTCTCTTTGCTCTAAGCGCCTGAATTTTCTTGGCCATGTCATCTCCGAGTCCGGCATTACTGTGAACCCTGACAGAGTCAAATGTATTAGAGAATTTCCTCGCCCAAAGAATGTACGTGGCGTTAGAAGATTCTTGGGTATGGTTGGCTTCTACAGTCGTTTCATTAAGGATTTCTCCCAAATTTCGGCCCCCTTAAACCTTCTCAAAAAGAAAAATATTCGCTTCGTCGGGGACGAACCTCAAGCCAATGCCTTCAATCAGTTGAAAGATGCCCTCTGTCAAGCCCCTGTTCTTCACAGTCCAAATTTCTCCCGTGATTTCGTTTTACAGTGCGACTCTAGTGAACTTGCAGTTTCTGCCGTATTAAATCAATCCAATGAGGATGGGAAGCTGGTCCCCATTGCGTTCTTCAGCAAGTTGTTGTACGGAGCTAATTGCGGTACTCTATCTATGAAAAAGAATGCCTAGCCGTAGTCTTGGGAGTTGAAAAATTCCGGTCTTATTCGGAACACCGCCATTTCTTTGTCCATACGGACAACCAAGCGCTATCATGGATGAGCGCTAATGTCAAGCGACTCGGTAGAACGGCTAGATGGATACTCCGTTTGTCAGCTTATAAATTCACCATTGTTCACGTTCGAGGAAAAGAAAATGTGGTGGCCAACTGTCTGTCGCGCATGTTCGATGGAGTGCCGGAGAGTGAGGTCGAACCCAAAGACGATTGTTATCCATCCGAGTTGTTGAAAGCGTCAACATTTTGCAAAGTTATCCCTGGTCTTTCACAGACATCTCCGAGCATCAAAAAAATGATATTGAATGTCAGGAGCTGATGAAGGGTGTCGCCGATGGGTCTCTTCGAGACAAATCATTTGATGTCAAACGAGGACTGTTAGTCCACCGCAGCCGTAAAAATGCCAAGACAAGGTTTTCGTTCCTCTGGCATTACAAACCATGATGTTACACTACTACCATGACTCTTACCTAGGTGCTCATCTGGGTCAATTCAAAACCCTGAATCGTTTCTCTCGGGATTTCTTTTGGCCCAACCTGAAAAAGAATGTACTGGAGTATGCGAAAAGTTGCGACATATGTCAAAGGTGCAAACCTGCGCAATCCTGTCATACTGGTCTTCATTCCGCTGACATTGCATCTTACCCCAGAGAAAAGTTGTTTGTAGATTTTTTTGGTCCTCTTATGAAGTCCAAAAATGGCAACATCGGAATTCTGTCGGTAGTTGACGCCTTCTCTAAATTCGTCTGGTTGTTTCCGGTTAGAAAAATTAACTCGAGCAGCGCCATTCGCCTTCTATCTCACCATATTTTCAGAGTTTATGGCCCCCCGAAAATTTTAGTAGCTGACAATCCGTCTACCTTCAGTGGCAATAAATTTCGTCATTTGTGTTTCGGATGGGGAGTGAAGCAGGTTTTTCTGAGCCCCCACTATCCAAAAACCCTCACACGTCGAAAGATTTCATCGCAATCTCAAGGCCTGTCTGAGTGCTTACCATAGCGCTGATCAGCGGACCTGGGATGTTCTAGCTTTCAACAGTGCACTCCACGAGTCCCATTGCCCCAGCCCGGCAGAATTATTCATTGGTAGAAATCTGGCTGACCCATTGGAGTTGAAATGGAATATTGAATACCTGAGCAAACCGTCAAGGAACGTAGAGATTTAACAGAAATGGAAAGAAGCAGTCGCCCACTTGATCCGTGCACGAGACCGGGTGGCTGAATGGTTCAACCGGGGCAGAAGAGAGGTTGCCGTGCCAATTGGAGACTTGGTGGTGGTGAAAACGTTTCCTGTCAGTTCTGCAGCTAACCAGGTCACTGCCAAACTGTGTCATAAATGGTCAGGCCCCAAAAAGACAGTCAGATTCTTGGGACCTGTCACCATTGAACTACAGGACCTGAAAAGTAACAAATTTAGTAAGGCTCACGTGTCTTTGCTGAAAGTTTATCATCCACGGAGCCAATAAAAAATACTTCATTAATTTGTCATATTAGGTTTAATACTTGTACATGTTCTTTTGCTTGTAGCAAAATTGGCAATCTTCTAAAATTCCCTTTCTTTCTGGGATAACATTGATGAAAAAGAGAGATCGCAAAGGAAAAATAATAATCGTATGTCGTGAATTGGAAATGAGACAAAATGAATGCAGATTCCGTGGAGAGGAGATGACTCCCAATCTCACTTTCACTCAGCTATTCCGACCATCGCTGGTGGAGACATTAAATAAATTGCGTAAAAATGAAGGGATAAGAAAAAAGGGAAGAGAGAGACTGATTAATTCAGCCTGTTATTGTTAATCAAGAAAATACTGAACTTCAAAATGAGATGAACTGGATTTCATGATACCTTGTTGTGTACATAGCTCGTAACTGTATCTGTCTTGTGTGTTTCATTTAGTTGTAGTTAGGATGTAAGATTCTTCAGGTTTAGATGTGTGCACACTCTAGTTATAAGGTTTGAGTCTCATTATAAATTGTGTCCCTTGGCTGATCACCAAAGGAAGACACATTTTAAAACGGGGCTGTGGGATGATGAAACAGGCTCGTTTAGCATGTCCATAACATGTAGGTTTATCTGTGATTGCTAAGAGCTTGCATTAGCTCTCATTTGACTTCACTAAACTGGCTATTAACTATTTCCCAAACTGTACCGCAGAGGGCAGCGCCCCTGCTTTGTAAACGGATGGTCCTTCCTTCCGCGAGTCTTTGACTTTTATCTCCTTGACATGATGTCTTTGTTGTTGTTATGACCTAAAAGAAAAAAGATGGAGTCGCCTCTACTCCGAGTAGCATTTTTGAATTATCGATGGGTTTTTATCAGGTTTAAACTCCGTCTGTATTCATATTCTGATTTTTAATTGATCAGCTTCAACCTCAGGTAATGTAAGCTGTGTTTTCACCTTTATTTTATGTTTATCTTGTGGCTGTTTCAAGTGCCTTGTAATCGCGACCGACTGATATACGTCTTTGCTCCGCGATATGAATGGGTGTGTGTTTGCGGGCATTATTGTGGTGGTGGTGACGAGGTAACTGGGTCTCTACGAGAATTGTCATTATGTGCACGACATTATACTTCTTTATTGCCACAAAATGTTAGTCGGCTCTGGGTGTCGACACGGAGATACGTCGTACCCAGCGCCTGTGTTGGTGGGCTTGTACGTGGGCCGTGGGTCCATATCATCCTGCTTATAACATATTTGCAGTGTGCACGTTTCTACGTCGTGTGTGGGAACTTACTTATGGCCAGGTGAGTCATACTACATGTGTTTACGATCTGTTTTGATAAGAGGTTATTGACCCTATTGTTGCCCGATATCGACAATGCCTGAATGTTTGTATGTGTGAGAGCGAGCGAGGGGCTAAAGGGATGTCGTACCGGTCAGTTAATTTACGTTTCCTTTTTCTTTATTCCTCGCACACTTGTTTTTTCACTTCGAGTGCAGTGTTTATTATTTTTGTCTTGGTCTATTTTATGACCGTTTTGCTCGTTCTTATGGCCGCCATTTTGGTTTCATTTTTAATTCGGGTGATGCGCACACCCGCTTTATTTTCTTTGCCCTTTTGTGTGCTCTTTGGTACAGAGATGCTGCTCCCCTGGCCATCTCGATACCTTCATTGCCTTCATGTAACTATTGTTCGCTCTATTCCGTGAGGCTGCGTGATGTCTTATCCTTGAGATGGTCATTGTTGATGCTGTAATAATGATGGAGGCTTGGGTAACGTTTGGTAAATAAAATGTGAACTACTTCGCGGAAAGAAATGACCAATATAAGTCCATGAGGATCTTTTCCGTCAATGATTTTTCAATATGTTGTGAACATATTAATTAAGCAGTGAGCAGGTCGTAAGGTATTGTTTATCCATATATTTATGGTATGTTGTGCTCGAACGGTTACGATGCTAGCTTCTACTAACCTGAAGGACAAAAGCACGTATGTAATAATTTTTTTATTTTTCTTTGGTGGCTTCTTTTCTTGCATTTACATTTTTATCTTAATAAAAACTCATTTAATTTTTTGATTTTTATTGCTGGTAGTTAGTTTCTTTTTCCTTGTCATGAATTATTATTATTAACCAACGTCTTCAGTTCGAGGCTGTTATCTGCCTCTCCTGATCGGAGTCCACGTCCTTGAATCTCCCGTCGTGTTTTTACGTATTGGGTTCGGTGCAGACCCTTGTAGGGGTGATCAAAATATAACCTAGTAAGTATGCCATGGCGCGAGAAAGTCTCATCATTTGAGTTGAAGGCCTAGCCAATATTCGCATGAACGTCAAGTCACTTAAGTCCAGTAGGTTGTTAAAATTGGACAGAATTTCCAAATATAAAAAACATGATCCCACAGTGCTACAGCCATAATGGGCCTACCTTGGCCTACCAAGCGATCACTACTCAGCCTTAAGGCCTGCACATTATGAGGTGATTTCTGGTCAGTGCAATGAATCTTCTCACCCTATATTCTTGGATTTATCGACCTGGGCAGCCGTCTCACCATCAGATACCTCCACAATTTTCATCAGGTAAGCTAAGTGGCATTTGAATCAGTTCTTGGATTAACGTAAAAATACACGACCAGACCAGAAATTGAAACCAGAGCCTCTGGGTGATAAGCAGGCATGCAGGACATCTGGCTGGCTGCTTTTCTATCTCACTCTAAGGTCCACTAGATAGCAAAGTACACCGAAGCTCTCGAGGGTCAACGGCTGAGTTATCATGAATTTGGTTGGGTACACTTGCTGACATTGTACAACACAAAGTATCACACTTTTAACATTATGACTACCTGGGCCATGGGATCCCGAGGTTGACTTGTACACAGAGGGAGTTAGTGTTAGGGGTGTAAGATATAAAATGTACTTACTTCTCCTCTTCTTTGAAACATGGTACAAGTTGATCAACTGTAGGTTCTTCTATGGTTACTTCATCCTTTATATCTGCTGAAGCCTATAAGAAATATGGAAAGTAAAGTGAAAGTATAACAAAGGGATAACAAGAATAAAAGTGTTAAAGGTGTCCCATATTCCTACAGTAGGTAATATTGGTCAATGCTAGAATAACCCCATAATTCAATATCCAAAACCAATACCTGTTGAGATGAGGGCAATCTTATCTCTGCCGAGTATGTGTAGCATTCGGTGATGTAGACCGTCTTCCCATTGAAGATCACTGTTCATTTCTGATGGTTGCGTTTGCAGTGCACTGAGTGTGTTACTGGTACATTTGAGGTTGTGTTGCTAGTGCAGTAATGTATCAGAGCAAAACTGGAGATTCAGTAGAGAGTGAATGATTTAAATGGTGAAAATGAGTCTTACTATTTCTTGAAGGAAATGCCAGACATGGAATTCCACTATGGATTAGCTACAGGCCCGTGTTATGTACAATGAACAACATCCACAATTCCACATTCCTTCTGCAGTATTATTCAGCAGGCTATCCTGCTGACTTGCAGACATAGGATCATTTGCAGCAAGGAGAACAGATCCAGTAGGAGTCACACAGTCCACTGCTGGAGACGGAGATGCTTGTGTTGTCCCTTAAAAAACTTAATTCTTCAACAACAATTTTGTGAAGAACTGACAATACTGAGGATAACCACACACTCCTTATCCAACGTGTGCAAGCTCTTTGGCCACCAGACAACTACACTCATGGTCATAAATTAAGGATAATTGCGTATTGTGGTGCCATACAACGTGACACTACACAAAACTGGCGCTAATAGCATAGGCACATAGTGAACACAAACGAAACATATCCGTTGTCCCGTAATGTAGGTCAAACCCGAACACTACAATAAGGGCAGCAAAGGGGGCAACTAGCTGGTACACAAATAAGCTAGTTGAAAAGTTCAAACAGGAAGCGTAACTAGGGTCACCCAAAACAGACAAAATTACTAGACAAGAACAGAAAACTTACCATAAAAGGGTGAAGAAATGTTTCCAAGAACTCGTACTAAGAAATTCATACCTGGTATCAATTACTTCAAGAAAGAAGACCACATGCTTAGGAAATTTAAAACATGGGATTTATTTAGTTAAATAAATTATTAGAATGTTAGGAAAAGAAATCAACATCGCAGGAACAACAGATAAGGAAAAGTTACTTAAATTAGGAAACTAAGTTAAACTTGATTTAAAATCTACGGTGATCGATCACTAGAAAATTGAAAAGAAAAAAAAAAAAACTCTTAATTGAGCGAGGCCTCAACTTTCCAGAAAAAAAATTACAGTTTCAAATTAGCATCACATTACAATGTCCCAAATTTTTCTTTAAAAGAAAAAAAACTTCTCTGAACCACAGAGTTCTCACCAAGGGATAAATAATAGAAATTTAAAAAAAAATTAACACAACACATTATACCCGCAAGAAAAGAAAGAGACCAGATATTAAAAATTAAAATCACCCCGACGCGATCACAAGGACACAAAGGTAAGGAAAATTAAACGGAATTAAATATCATCAAATAAAGACGAAGAACTTGGCCGAACATCCAACAGCATCAACGATCAGGGACCAATCTCTCCCATGAAAAACTTAACCATCAAAAACCCGTCGGCAAGGTACCCAACAAAAGCCAAGAAAAAAAAGATGGTAACAGGTAACCACGGAAACGAAAGTCCGCAAAACAAGGGGAAAAGAAAGAAAAGACGAAGAACTAGGAACACAAGCAAAATTAAGAAGCAGAGAAAAATAAATTAATGCCGTCCGCTTGGTCAGAACTCACATGGTTAAAACAAACTTACTTGGGATGTTAGATACGGTAGCAATACTGTAAGACATTTCAAGACGTACCAAAGATTTTTCACATTAGCATAAAGTACTTAACTTCCCCCAATACATCTTAATTTTCATCATTAACAACACGAAAAGTTACATTACGAAAAGATGATAATAATATTTTTTTTTTTTTTTTAAAGAGCTTCGAGATCTTGCTTTCCCAGAAATTTAGAGTTCACAAACGTCACCAAACAAATACTTAAATTGTCTGAAGTTAAAGAGGAAAACATACTTAAAAATGCCGAAAATCTTCACCGAAGCAATGACACCATCGCCATTTTTACAAGATTACTTACTGGCTGAAGAGGCCAAGCGAACAAATGCATTAAGCATACAAACTAGAGAAGAATATCCCGCGTTGGTTGAAACAGAAACACATAATGAGGGCAAGGGAGAAACCCTCTTACTCCTTCCTTCAAGTTACGTCCATTGCGAACACTGCAAACTTCTCACAGATGAGACACGCCAAATCCTCGTCCATCTCAAACCACAGTCCAGACAACAATCATGGTCGGCTCGCCAAAACAAGAATCGACAAGCCAGATTTCGTTCGGCAGTGAGCTCTAATTGGTTAATGGGCGGAGTTTCGTAGTTCTAGCTCACAGTTCAGATGTCAGTACGTACGAGGAGCTCAGACTTGAGCGCCTACACAGATTAGTAGCGGAAAAGTGAACCCTGATATACCACGAAACAGAATTGAAAACGACACCCCCAGGGTAAAGTTAATCTTGACACAATTTCCATGCCCTTAGGCTACTTCGAAAATGTAGTTAGGAAGAGGAATAACACAATGACATGTCCATATCACCGTAAGTCCATGGTATTGGTGATAAGTTGAGAAAACCGTCCCAAAACACATGTGCTACAAAACGCCACTGTTTCCTGCGCATGTACCCCGACATCAATATGGGATATGATCACCATGCACACGTACACAGGCACAAAGGTTTGACATACTCTGGATCAGGTGGTCAAGCAGCTGCTGGGATATAGCCTCTCATTCTTGCACCGGTGCCTGTCAGAGCTCCTGAAGCGTCCTAGGGGTTTGAAGACGTGCAGTGATACATCGACCGAGAGCATCCCAGACGTGCTCGATGGGGCTTAGGTCTGGAGAACAGGCAGGCCACTCTATTCGCCGGATATCTTCTGTTTGACGGTACTCCTACACGATGGCATCACGGTGGGGCCGTGCGTTATCATCCATCAGGAGTAAGGTGGGACCCACTGCACCCCTGAAAAGATGCACAGACTGGTGCAAAATGACGTCCCAATACACCTGACCTATTACATTTCCTCTGTCAAAGACATGCAGGGGTGTATGTACACCAATCATAATCCCACCCCACACCATCAAACCACTACCTCCATACACGTCACTTTCAAGGATATTACGGGGTTGGTGTCTGGTTCCCGGTTCACGCCAGATGAGAACCCGGCGAGAATCACTGTTCAGAGTAAACATGGACTCGTCTGTGAACATAACTTGAGACCACTGTTCCAATGACCATGTACTGTGTTCTCGACACTAGGCTTTACGGGCTCTCCTGTGAACAGGGATCAGTGGAATGCACCTTGCAGGTCTCCGGGCGAATAAACCATGTCTGTTCAGTCGTCTGTAGACTGTGTGTCTGGAGACAACTGTTCCAGTGGCTGTGGCAAGGTCCCAAGCAAGGCTACCTGCAGTACTCCGTGGCTGTCTGCGGGCACTGATGGTGAGATATCAGTCTTCTTGTGGTGTTGTACACTGCGGACATCCCATACTGTAGCGCCTCGACACATTTCCTGTCTGCTGGAATCGTTGCCATAATCTTGAGATCACACCTTGTGGAACATTGAGGGCCTGTGCTACGACCTGCTGTGTTTGACCAGCCTCCAGTCGCCCCATTATTCTACCCCTCATAACGTCATCAATATGTGTTCGTTGAGCCATTTTCATCACACAGTCACCATTAGCACGTTTGAAAACATCTGCACGCTTATTACAAGATATTAGAATCATTCTGTATTGATGGTTTTCACTTTACAAAGGTGAAAAATGAGAGTATCCTCCAATTCAATACATCATATATTCCATCATTGGACGGAGTAAACAAATTAAAACATGTTTTGGCTCGTTTGAGCCATCTTCAGTGAAAAATGAGGGGGGGGGTTGAAATAATTTACATAATATAAGTTAAAAAATGCCAAAAAACATAATGAAGGAGCAAATTAAAAATCAAACAAAAGAGAGCCTAGACAGAAACAAAATTAGCACAAGTATACAATATTTACATCAATATGCAGGGCAAAAAACAACTCACTGCGACAAAATTCAGTGAAACAAGTATTCATTTAAAATAAGAATTGGAACTAAAAACTGTGTTAACCTAAGTGAGTTGTTTTTGGCTCTGCATATTAATGTAAATATTGTATGTTTGTGCTGTTTTGTTTCCATCTAGGCTCTCTTTTGTTTTTTCATTTTCTCCTTCATTATGTTTTTTTTGCATTTTTTTTACTTATATTATGTAAATTATTTCAACCCCCCTCATTTTTCATTGAAGATGGCTCAAACGAGCCATAACATGTTTGAATTTGTTTACTCCGTCTAATGATGGAGTATATGATGTATTGAATAGGAGGATACTCTCATTTTTCACCTTTGTACAGATCTGCACACTTACTCGCTGCACCGTACTCTGACATGCACCAACATACCTCTGCATATTTGGACTGCTGCCAGCACTACCGTGCGACGAATGCAGGTCAAATGCACCAAATGGTCATATACCAAGGTGATTTAAAATCGTAATCCGCCCACCATACCATTGTTTCACCATGTATCAGCATTATCCTTAATTTCTAAGCATGAGTGTATGTCGACATTACAGTTCTGCTACTGGTTCCTAGCTAGGACACTGAAAATGCACTGTTCCCAGACAGCATTTTCTTTACTGAAGTTGCAGGATTCACAAGAGATGGCACATTGATTTACCAGAACACATCCGTGCAAGCAGATGTAAATTCTTGAGCAATCATGGAGATATAGCATTAGGTTTGCTTCAGTATCAACTGTCAGCAGTTATCGTGGGTTATAGACCTGTAAGACAACACATTTTACCACAAACTTTAACATTAACAGGTACCGAGTATCACCAATTTCCATACCTACAATGAATTAACAGCTCTATTGGGGAACTTCACCATTGCAGAAAGATAACAGATGTATTTCATGCACGATAGGCTAATAATTCAAGTTCTGTACCTTATGCAACAGCATCTAAACCAAACATTTTATGGGTGAATGATTAGTTGAGGAGATGCCAGTAGCAGAGTCTCCCCATTCACCTGCCCTGAATCCTTTCAATTTCTGCCAATGGGAACACTACATACATGGGTGTAAGCCCAACCTATCCATTACATACGTGTTACAGGGGCCTTAACAATTCACGCAACCAAATCTGAGTGCAGGTATGACCCCAAGAGTTCATGATTCACTGACAAGAGTGTCTGAAGCATGTGTAAGGATGGATGGTAACCACATGGAGCACCTCCTTAGTGTCTATATCTACGTAATACACAGTTGGGCATCAGATGAGAGATTGGCCCATATCTCAACAGCTGACCAAAAAAATTTTATTCTTCCACAATAAATTCAGTATTTTACCATCAATGTTAAACTTAGAAAATGGAAATGAACAAACAAGCATTGTATCATGTCGTAACTGTTAGCGCTATTAGCTGCCCTGCATGTGTCCAGCAATGGAAGGAGAAAACAATGAAACACTTGTAGAAGTGCTAGTTGGAGAGTTTGTTTACTATTCTGAATCACCTAGAATAACCCCGAATGTTCACTAATTAAAAGAGTAGGATATTAAGGAGTTCAGTTCCAATATATATTAACACAGAATTGTTAAACATGAATTAAATTCTAGTCACTATAAATTAATCTGGAAGGATACTTACAAATGACGTACTTGCTTTTTCATCAAACAAGACCGGTTCTTCCTTGATCTCAACTTTCTGGTCCATTTCACACAGCACCTGAAGTATTTATTACTTCCACTAATTTACTACTGAAACAAGGAACAGAAAATATATCATCACCATCATCATCATTGTTTGGGCTACAAGTTCATGGACTAACCAAGCACGGAAGCAAGCCTGTAGCTTTCCATGACTGTCAATTACTTTATCACAGCCACACAACCTCTATTCATGAATGGAATCCAAATCACACAGGTTCATAGCTTTTAATTCAAACAATAACACATGCAATGGCTGAGAATAAATCATAGGCACATTCGTGAGAAACTGCGGACAATGCTAATATATTACCAGTGCCCCTCCAACTCTAGAGACTGGTTCATGTCACCATATCCTGTGCTAACCTTCTTAATTTCTTCATAAGCATTTGCACATGCACTGTAATGTATACCAATGCCTTACTTAATCCCCACCCCATACACTTTTCTGAAGTCAACTGTAAGAATCCTGGGTTACTCAGCATGCATCCTACCAAATACATTTTTCATTCTTTATGTCGCACCGACACAGATAGGTCTTAAGTCGACGATGGGGTAGGGAACGGCTAGGAGGGTGAAAGAAGCTGCCATGGCCTTAATTAAGGCATTTGGCATTTGCCATTTGCCTGGTGTGAAAATGGGAACCGCAGAAAGCATATCCAGCGCTGCCAGCAGCGGGGTTCAAACCCACCGTCTCCCAAATGCAAGCTAACAGCTGCATGCTCCCAACTTGCTTGTTACCAACCTCTCTTTCAGGATTTTTGCTAATCTTTCTCCTCTTACCAACATTATTTACTATCTATTTATTTGCAACCTGAACTTTCAACATCACGTTCAACGTAACAGCACATTTCAGAAGTTTCCTTCATGTTATTTCTCTATCAGCTCTTATCCATCATCATTCCCATACAGTCAATGCCGTACTTTAATGTATTCTAAATATCTTTAGGAGTATCTATATTTGAGATGAACAAAGGTTTTCTATTATTACTTTTATAATTTATCAAACTATGTGATTATAAGAACTTCTTCTTCAGTGAGTATCAGCTCTAGGTGTTCCTTACGAACAGTGTCCTAAGACAGTTGGTGTATTTATTTGATCGGAAGGAGGCTCTTGATGTCACACCCTAGAGATCTCACCCTCAATGTGGAAAAAGGAAGCAACAAAGAGATCCATGAAAAATGTATACCAGAGAAACTAAGGAACAGAGTCACTGGACTTACATATTTACTAGTCTGTAATTCCATCAGTGTTATCATATGATGGAGCAAAACTGTTTTGTACGTAAATCACTCACTTGATTAAAAAAACAACATTTATTACACTTACGACACTTATATAACACATTATAATACATAATACTGAATATTGATGGGCAGATGCCCTTGATAACAGTCAGTCACATGTTCCCGTCTCCTCTCGCACGAGGCACCCAAGCATAACAGTCTCTCATCCCCTTCCATCCACACCACTTCCAGCTGGGTGCTGAAGGGTGCTGCTATCTGTCCTAAAGTGGTAGCGAGTAACTAGCCATAGCTAGGCCGGAACATGCTCCTCACCATTGAATCACCATGATTCAACCAAAATAAATTGCCTGATATGCCCTCATGAGAGTTCAGTTCAATTTTCAAGTCTCACACAGGCACTGACATAAAGAGTTCATGTTCAGTAACCAAAATGAGTTGATCATTCAACAAAATATATACATAAACATAAGTAAAACAGAAACACAAGCAACAAAATATTTACACACTGTTATTAGAAGGTACTAAGTAGGTTGACTTGTCCTCATCCATTATTATGCAGTATGAATTAAGTACACTATAAGTTCTCAGATGAAATCACACACAACACCATAATTACACTCTGAAATAAACAAAGAAACAAATATTTACATGCAACACATTATGTTTAGCCATACGATCCTGTTTAGTTCTCAATAGGTAATGGAATTAACTTGTTAACAGGTCGTTTAAAAAGACCACTGGTCGTTCTGATGGTAGCCACTCGTGCAAGTCCATTCTTCCTAGGGTGAACAGTCTCCACCACAGCCAACTTCCAACAGAGAGGAAGAACAACTGTTCCAGTAGATACGTTCTCCTTGAGATAGGTCCATTTCTTCCTCTGCTGCAGTGAGTTCAGGTAATCGGCAGACCACCTCTTCCACAACTGCTGCTGCATTGACTGGACATGCTGCCATCGAGACAATCTGTTCATGGGCAGGTCAGTAATGTCAGGCTCAGGAATGCTTGTAAGGGGGGCACCAATTAGGAAGTGAGCAGGTGACAAATAATTAAGGTCACTGGGGTCATTGGATAAGGCAGATAGGGGGCAAGAATTAAGACAGGCTTCTATCTGTGCAGTAAGTGTACATAGCTCCTCAAATGTCAGTAGCGCATTACCCGCAACTCTTCTCAAGTGGTACTTCATGGACTTGACAGCTGCTTCCCATAGTCCGCCAAAGTGTGGAGAGCTGGGAGGTATAAAGTGGAACGTGATGCCTTCCATCGCTAATGAATTCCTTATCTCTTCACAAAAGCTGGTTGAAAGGAATAGTTTTTGGAGATCCTGCATTCTTCTATTGGCACCAATGAAGTTAGTCCCATTATCACTATAGATGATGGAGCATTTCCCACGTCGAGCTATGAATCTCCTCAGGGCTGCCATAAAGGCATCAGTAGAGAGGTCACTCACCACCTCCAGGTGAAGAGCCTAGGTAGCCAGACAGATGAACAATGCAATGTAGCTCTTCGTTGTCTGTTTGCTTCTTACATATCCCCTCTTTACGAAGAAAGGACCAGCATAATCAGTTCCTACATTAAGAAATGGGCGACTCTGTTGCACTCTGGTAACAGGGAGCTGTCTCATCAATTGTTCAGCTGTTGACGCCTTGAATCTAAAACAGGTCAGGCACTTGTGGATGACTCCTCGTACAACTGCCCTAGCCGTGGGAATCCAGAATATTTCTTTTAATGATACAATTACTAACTGAGCACCTGCATGTAAAAGCCTAATGTGCTCTGCCATCACAATAAGGTTTGTGAGAGCATGCTGAGGAGGAAGGATAAGTTGGTGCTTAGTGTCATAAGGTAGTTTTGAATTTACTAGTCTTCCTCCTACCCTTAGCATTATCATCTAAGAAAGGAAGTAAATCTGCAATTTTACTCTTCCTTGCAGCATTTAGAGTTGAGACTGGCTATCTCTTGAGCATAACACACTTGTTGTGCAATTTTGATACAGGAGTGCTAGGCTATCCGCAGCTCTTGTGCACTTAATATCCCTAACCTCTTGTCTTGAGGATTTGCAATACTGTGATAAATCGCCAACAATATGCAGTAACTCGAGTCAGTCAGGACAGTGACGAGTACTTCAGCATAAGTTCACCCCAATTTGTACCTACCAACATGACTACAGGAAGTGTGCTTCGTGACTCAAGTAGTTCCTCTTCTGAATGGGCCAATATTGTGTCTGGCCATGATTCAGTGGGCTCAGTTAACCAGGATGGTCCGTGCCACCACAGGTTCATACCTCGTAGTTGTCCTGGAGCAACACCTCTGGATATTAAATCTGCTGGATTGCAACTGGTAGGAACAAATAATGTAGACGTTGATTCCCATAGGGAACCTAAAATATTTGTCCCGAATTAGTAAATTTATAATACCAATATAATGGTCCGTTATTGGACATTATAAATTTACTCATTCGGGAGAAATATTTTAGGTTCCCTATGGGAATCAACATCTACATTATTTGATGGCCAGGCAGGCATCTATTATTGGAAATGAGACATAGCTCTCATAGTGCATTGGCACTGCTGGTGGCTTCAAATAGCCTATGCAGTGGCCTCCACGGTATGCACTAGCCTTGCGTCTTGGGTGGTGTGCTAAGTCCCAACTGACGAACCTAACTTAGCGCACGAGGGCGAAACGCAGGCAACCAAGAATGAGTTAGCTGGAGAATTTATCATGTCCAATAACGGACCATTATATTGCTATTATAAATTTACTCATTCGGGACAAATATTTTAGGTTCCCTATGGGAATCAACATCTACATTATTTGATGGCCAGGCAGGCATCTATTTTTGGAAATGAGACATAGCTCTCATAGTGCATTGGCACTGCTGGTGGCTTCAAATAGCCTATGCAGTGGCCTCCACGGTATGCACTAGCCTTGCGTCTTGGGTGGTGTGCTAAGTCCCAACTGACGAGCCTAACTTAGCGCACGAGGGCGAAACGCAGGCAACCAAGAATGAGTTAGCTGGAAAATTTATCATGTCCAATAACGGACCATTATATTGCTATTATAAATTTACTCATTCGGGACAAATATTTTAGGTTCCCTATGGGAATCAACATCTACATTATTTGATGACCAGGCAGGCATCTATTTTTGGATATGAGACATAGCTCTCATAGTGCATCGGCACTGCTGGTGGCTTCAAATAGCCTATGCAGTGGCCTCCACGGTATGCACTAGCCTGGCGTCTTGGGTGGTGTGCTAAGTCCCTACTGACGAGCCTAACTTAGCGCACGAGGGCGAAACGCAGGCAACCAAGAATGAGTTAGCTGGAAAATTTATAATGTCCAATAGCGGACCATTATATTGTTATTTTAATTTACTCGTTCGGGACAAATATTTTAGGTTCAGTATGGGAAACAACATCTACATTATTTGATGGCCAGGCAGGCATCTATTTTTGGAAATGAGACATAGGTCTCATAGTGCATTGGCACTGTTGGTGGCTTCAAATAGCCTATGCAGTGGCCTCCACGGTATGCACTAGCCTTGCGTCTTGGGTGGTGTGCTAAGTCCCTATTGACGAGCCTAACTTAGCGCACTAGGACGAAACGCAGGCAACCAAGAAGGAGTTAGCTGGAAAGTTATAATGTCCAATAACGGACCATTATATTGGTATTATAAATTTACTCATTCGGGACAAATATTTTAGGTTCCCTATGGGAATCAACATCTACATTATTTGATGGCCAGGCAGGCATCTATTTTTGGAAATGAGACATAGCTCTCATAGTGCATTGGCACTGCTGGTGGCTTCAAATAGCCTATGCAGTGGGCTCCACGGTATGCACTAGCCTTGCGTCTTGGGTGGTGTGCTAAGTCCCAACTGACGAGCCTAACTTAGCGCACGAGGGCGAAACGCAGGCAACCAAGAATGAGTTAACTGGAAAATTTATAATGTCCAATAACGGACCATTATATTGGTATTATAAATTTACTCATTCGGGAGAAATATTTTAGGTTCCCTATGGGAATCAACATCTACATTATTTGATGGCCAGGCAGGCATCTATTTTTGGAAATGAGACATAGCTCTCATAGTGCATTGGCACTGCTGGTGGCTTCAAATAGCCTATGCAGTCGCCTCCACGGTATGCACTAGCCTTGCGTCTTGGGTGGTGTGCTAAGTCCCAACTGACGAGCCTAACTTAACGCACGAGGGCGAAACGCAGGCAACCAAGATTGAGTTAACTGGAAAATTTATAATGTCCAATAACGGACCATTATATTGGTATTATAAATTTACTCATTCCGGACAAATATTTTAGGTACCCTATGGGAATCAACATCTACATTATTTGATGGCCAGGCAGGCATCTATTTTTGGAAATGAGACATAGCTCTCATAGTGCATTGGCACTGCTGGTGGCTTCAAATAGCCTATGCAGTGGCCTCCACGGTATGCACTAGCCTTGCGTCTTGGGTGGTGTGCTAAGTCCCAACTGACGAGCCTAACTTAGCGCACGAAGGCAAAACGCAGGCAACCAAGAATGAGTTAGCTGGAAAATTTATCATGTCCAATAACGGACCATTATATTGCTATTATAAATTTACTCATTCGGGACAAATATTTTAGGTTCCCTATGGGAATCAACATCTACATTATTTGATGGCCAGGCAGGCATCTATTTTTGGATATGAGACATAGCTCTCATAGTGCATCGGCACTGCTGGTGGCTTCAAATAGCCTATGCAGTGGCCTCCACGGTATGCACTAGCCTGGCGTCTTGGGTGGTGTGCTAAGTCCCAACTGACGAGCCTAACTTAGCGCACGAGGGCGAAACGCAGGCAACCAAGAATGAGTTAGCTGGAAAATTTATTATGTCCAATAGCGGACCATTATATTGTTATTTTAATTTACTCGTTCGGGACAAATATTTTAGGTTCCCTATGGGAATCAACATCTACATTATTTGATGGCCAGGCAGGCATCTATTTTTGGAAATGAGACATAGGACTCATAGTGCATTGGCACTGTTGGTGGCTTCAAATAGCCTATGCAGTGGCCTCCACGGTATGCACTAGCCTTGCGTCTTGGGTGGTGTGCTAAGTCCCTATTGACGAGCCTAACTTAGCGCACTAGGACGAAACGCAGGCAACCAAGAAGGAGTTAGCTGGAAAGTTATAATGTCCAATAACGGACCATTATATTGGTATTATAAATTTACTCATTCGGGACAAATATTTTAGGTTCCCTATGGGAATCAACATCTACATTATTTGATGGCCAGGCAGGCATCTATTTTTGGAAATGAGACATAGCTCTCATAGTGCATTGGCACTGCTGATGGCTTCAAATAGCCTATGCAGTGGCCTCCACGGTATGCACTAGCCTTGCGTCTTGGGTGGTGTGCTAAGTCCCAACTGACGAGCCTAACTTAGCGCACGAGGGCGAAACGCAGGCAACCAAGAATGAGTTAACTGGAAAATTTATAATGTCCAATAACGGACCATTATATTGGTATTATAAATTAACTCATTCGGGACAAATATTTTAGGTTCCCTATGGGAATCAACATCTACATTATTTGATGGCCAGGCAGGCATCTATTTTTGGAAATGAGACATAGCTCTTATAGTGCATTGGCACTGCTGGTGGCTTCAAATAGCCTATGCAGTGGCCTCCACGGTATGCACTAGCCTTGCGTCTTGGGTGGTGTGCTAAGTCCCAACTGACGAGCCTAACTTAGCGCACGAGGGCAAAACGCAGGCAACCAAGAATGAGTTAGCTGGAAAATTTATAATGTCCAATAACGGACCATTATATTGGTATTATAAATTTACTCATTCGGGACAAATATTTGAGGTTCCCTATGGGAATCAACATCTACATTATTTGATGGCCAGGCAGGCATCTATTTTTGGAAATGAGACATAGCTCTCATAGTGCATTGGCACTGCTGGTGGCTTCAAATAGCCTATGCAGTCGCCTCCACAGTATGCACTAGCCTTGCGTCTTGGGTGGTGTGCTAAGTCCCAACTGACGAGCCTAACTTAGCGCACGAGGGCGAAACGCAGACAACCAAGAATGAGTTAACTGGAAAATTTATAATGTCCAACAACGGACCATTATATTGGTATTATAAATTTACTCATTTGGGAGAAATATTTTAGGTTCCCTATGGGAATCAACATCTACATTATTTGATGGCCAGGCAGGCATCTATTTTTGGAAATGAGACATAGCTCTTGTAGTGCATTGGCACTGCTGGTGGCTTCAAATAGCCTATGCAGTCGCCTCCACAGTATGCACTAGCCTTGCGTCTTGGGTGGTGTGCTAAGTCCCAACTGACGAGCCTAACTTAGCGCACGAGGGCAAAATGCAGGCAACCAAGAATGAGTTAGCTGGAAAATTTATAATGTCCAATAACGGACCATTATATTGGTATTATAAATTTAATCATTCGGGACAAATATTTTAGGTTCCCTTTGGGAATCAACATCTACATTATTTGATGGCCAGGCAGGCATCTATTTCTGGAAATGAGACATAGCTCTCATAGTGCATTGGCACTGCTGGTGGCTTCAAATAGCCTATGCAGGGGCCTCCACGGTATGCACTAGCCTTGCGTCTTGGGTGGTGTGCTAAGTCCCAACTGACGAGCCTAACTTAGCGCACGAGGGCGAAACGCAGGCAACCAAGAATGAGTTAGCAGGAAAATTTATAATGTCCAATAACGGACCATTATATTGGTATTTGGTAGGAACATGTCTCCATTCTGCCTTGTGAGAGTATTCTTGATTTGAAGAGACTCGGTTGGCCACAAATGTTTTCCAGCAAGTGGCAGGAGATGCGATCCAGGCTAAGACAATGGTGGAGTCCGTCCACAGGTACAACTTGCTGACTGGCAGAGACAAAGCTGGAAGGGTCTTGTGGAGTAGTCGGGCAAGTAGTAGCGCTCCACACAGTTCAAGTCTTGGTAGTGTCAGTTTCTTCACCGGTGCTACTCTGGATTTAGAACATAATAACCTGACACAGGTCTGTCCTCCTTTGTCGACAGACCGTACATAAAGACAAGCCCCATAGGCTTGTTCTGAAGCATCAGAAAAACCATGAATTTGTATATCAACAGGGGGTCCCTTACATGTGACTAACCGCTCAATACAAAATTATCTTATTGCCTGTGGCTTAAAGTGAAGTTCTTCCCATTCTATGACTAGTTGAGATGGTAGTCTGTCATCCCAGTTCAGACTGACTAGCCAAAGTTTCTGCATAAAAATCTTGTAAGAAATTACCAAAGGACTGACCAACCCACGTGGATCAAATATTGATGCAATAACAGATAATACTGTCTGAATATAGATTGTCACAAATGAGAAAATGATCAGTATCTGGATGCCATAATAAGCCTAAAGATTTCACGTTAGTGCCTTCATCAAGACTTGAAGGCAGCTGGGTTTCCCTGTCCTCTTCTGGAACTGCTTCTAGTAATGCTGAGTTGTTTGAACACCATTTCCTGAGGTGAAATCCCCCACTCTCTAGTAAATTAATAATGTCAGACTGCAACTGAAGAGCATCCTGGATATCGTCACAGCTGCTTAATAAATCGTCAACATAAAAATTATTGTTGTTATTGTGAAATTGTTGTTATGGATCATAACTTGAAAACTGTCCACGAATGAGAGCCAGTTTTCGTATTTTCCGTTGAAATGTGGAATGTTAATAGCCGGCAACTTTAAACTCGCAACACTGCTGACCTGAGTTATTCCTGAATCTACCGTGTTGCGTGATGCCTCTTCAAGGTTCGCTATTATTTTACTCATTTTGCCCTTTACCTTGTAGTATTTGGTTTCGAATTCGGCATGCATCTGATCATGAGCTTGCTCGTTTTCAATGTCTCCTAATTCTAATTCTGACTACACGTCATCAAACTTCGACATTAATGCACTCATGTCTTCGTATTGTAGTTTAATTTCATGTGAATTCGAATGTTGTTAAGCGATGAAATTCTCAACGAAAGTTTCCGAGCGGGTAAGTTGCGCTTTAAATCGCGATTTCTGCTTAAGAAGCTTTTGCCTTGTTGAGGATTCCATGATGGAGGGGGTAAGACAATAACAAGGAGAAAAGGAGAGCCTTAAATGAATAGTACTGACCTGCCTTCAGTTTAGTTTACCTCTGGTGCTGGAACATCGAACCTGGGACTGCCAGATGATGTCATTCAAGTGAACTTCCAAGTATTTCCACGTGACTGTTGAAACTAGTCGTCCATACTACATGCCACGCTGGTTTCACGAGGTCCTCGTGGTGTAGATAATCCGGCCCAGTAATTGGACCCTGTTTTGTACATAATCACTCACTTGATTGAAAAAACAATATTTCTTACACTTACGACACTTATATAACACATTATAATACAAAATACTGAATATTGATGGGCAGATGCCCTTGATAACAGTCAGTCACATGTTCCCGTCTCCTCTCGCATGAAGCACCCAAGCAAAACAGTCTCTCATCCCCTTCCATCTACACCACTTCCGGCTGGGTGCTGAAGGGTGCTGCTATCTGTCCTAGGAAGTGGTAGCGAGCAACTAGCCATAGCTAGGCCGGAACAAAAACCATGGAATGTTTGGAGAATGAGTGCTACTGTACAAGTGGTTGTACAAGGTGGCCTGCCTTACCTAAGGAAATGCATGGACTTGGTCTATACTTATACAGGTATCATATGTAAATATATGGAAAAAGTTATGTCTGCCTGCCAAGTGCAGAAATTATGAGAAATTCCAAAAGGTTAGAATTACTGTAAGAAACGAATAGTGAAGATGACCAAGCTCGATTGCTGCAGTCGCTTAAGTGCGGCCAGTAAACTTAACTAGTAATCAGGAGATAGTGGGTTCGAACCCCACTGCCGGCAACTCTGAAGATTGTTTTCCATGGTTTCCCATTTTCACACCAGGCAAAAGCTGGGGCTGTAACTTAATAAGGCCAGGGCCAATTCCTTCCCATCCCTAGGCCTTTCCTATTCCATCGTCGCCATAAGACATATCTGTGTCGGTGCGACGTATAGCAAATAACAACAAAAAAAAACATATAGTGAAGATGCTATGCATCAAGATTACATGCACTTCAGAAAGGGCACAGGAACAAACACTGCTGCTGAAATAGTTTGATGAGTGCTTTAGTAAGTGGAAATATGAACAACGCACATTTTTCTAATGGGAAAATATATTTATATTTATATATATTCATGTTATAATGAATGTTGCCTTTTGTGAATATTTACAAAAGAAGCACAATGCTGAAACAAGACAGAGCCCTTCATCCTGGCCTATTTCTACCCTTTGTCATCATCATCATCATCATTTCCCTTTATCCAGCTGTAGCCGGGTAGGGGCAAATATGGTTCCTCTCCACTTTCTTCGGTCTTTCCACCACTCAGGCTTGCTTCATCATTTTAGAGCCCAAAAATGTCTTCAAGTATGCATATCAATAGATAGATCTGTATTACCTGTGTCCTTACCTCTTAGCTTTCATACCTTTTTCTGGATGAAGTCTCGCTCTGTTTAACAGGTAATAACTGAACTGAGCAAGGTAGCAGGTAGGGACCCTCTTCGGAGGCAGCCCTACCCAGGGAGTGGCGCCCCTGCCTATGTGAGTCCCAGAGCACACTGACCCGGTGTGTAACATCTGGTATGGGTCCCAGCTCAGGGTTACGAGTGAAGACCACAACGGCATCTACGGCGGAGAAGGTGGACTTCGGTACGGCGGAGATGGCGGAAGGGGCATACCCGTAGCGTCTGTACTCCAGAGGAGCGGTTACGAAAGGCGTCTGTCTCCATGTTAGGGGCGGCCTAATTTTGAACCTGGCAGTAGGTATAAAATGCCTTTGGGTGTGGCGAGCCCATCGTAACAATAGCCTATATGGACAAAGCAAATATGGTGCCTCGGAAAAGGTTAGGGCGTCCCCTGCTAAAAGCGACGCGCAGCTCTTCAGGTGCTGGGGGAACTGTGAAAAATGGGCAACCAGCACCAAACTACATCAAAATTGCAACAGTTAACGTACTGACACTGACGGGAAAGACTTTCTACCCTTTGTGCCACACTGAAATAAGGAGGCTAACAGTTCCTAGTTACAGTATTTACTTACTGCTAGCACTGTCTGATGGAATTGAAACTGTGGTGGTTTCGCTGCTGTCCATCTGTTGAGCAAAGAGAGGAAAAGACTTCCCTTGCTATAGCAAAAACAAATATAATATGAGCATCATCTACAATACACAGAGGATTCCATATTACAGGAACAAAAATTATATAAAATTGTCATGCCTATCACAGAAGAATAAAAAAGGGACGATTTACGCAATGGATATTCATTACCTATATAATCACAGGAATTAATTCCTTCAAAAAACAATGCCTTAAAGATAACAAATCAGTGTTAAATCCCCTCAGGTATTAATACTTAATATATACATATTATTATTTTCTTTTTCTATATTTTGCTTCTTTCAAGTGGCAAATTTATGGCTCTTTGTCCTCTCTTGCACTTAACCCCATCCACTACAGTTATTTGCAGATACATGAATGTATAATCTATCAGAGTTTCATTATACTAACACTCTCACATGTATAATAAAATTAGAACAGTACACTGTACATTAACCAATATGAAATAATACTCCTCAAACAAACACACAAAATAAATACACATATTTCACAATTATCAACTCGGTCTAATATACAACAAATACACTCATGCACTCAGCTGTACAGTGCACAGCTTTCAACAGGTAATCTCAGCAAGAATCAATGTCTGGTAGGAAATTTCAAAGTCTGGAATAGTTCACAGTAAAATAACTCTTATACATAGATGCAGAATGAAGAGGAATAGCAAGGGTATGGCATTTCGAGTAATACAATTATGAAAGAAAACAAAGTGAAAAATTTAAAGTAAATGTACTTAGGAGAGTTGCTATATAGGAGTTTCTGTATTAATACATGTGATACTAACAACATTTTTCAGGTTTCAGCCAGTGAAGTTCTTGATACTAAGGAGTCATATTCACATCACAGCTCAACTTAAAAAATAATTGGGGCAACAGTTCAAACCTTGCTGCAATTTCATCGTTCATTCCTTAGTTGCATCATCAAGGACTACAACACAGTTGTAGAGGTTTGGAAGAATTAAAGACTGGATGAGTCTTTGTCACATGTCCACTGGTAAGACCACCAGCATTATTTTCAATGGATGAAGCAAGGCCAAATATTTCTGACATAAATTTTTGGTATGTTCTATCCAACTTAGAATTTAAGTCATAATCTTGCCAAGGAATTTCACTACTGTATTGTAGTTCTATTAGCAGAGGTGGACGTATACTGTTGATCATGCACAGGAGTTTCTGAGAAGCAACTTAGATCATGTAAATTTGTTTAGTTGTATCAAGTCAGCAATGATTTTTGAAATACATCCGATATTCATTTATTTTACAGTGGGTATATCTTCGAAGGTCATCTGCACATAAGTTGTAAGAACATGACTTTCGTGTAGAGATCTCATTGATGTACAACAAATAATACAGTGATCCCAAAACACTTCCCTGTGGTTCCCTACTTTCCTGGTTTGCAGTTCTGAAAGGCTGTCACGAGCTGATACCCACTGCCAAGATCTTCAAGTAAGATGTAAAATCTCAGTGTTAAAGAGTCAAACCAGAAGGATTCCATCTCCCTAACTAACTGCTGTTAGTTATTGTGCCAAACGCACCACCAGGCATGTTTCCATAGCAAGTCACATCAAGGGGAGCAAGTGCAGTACTGTACCCCTTCTTGAAACATGATTTTATAGGGTCAAGAAGAGAACTAATTTAAATATCACAGTACTCGTTTGAACCCAAGTTGTTCCAAAACTTTAGGAAGAACCGGGAGAAAGGGTTAGGCAATAATCAAAAGTTAGTCTGGGATCAAGTTTCTTAGGCAATTGTATATTTCCAAAATGAAGAAAAGCTAACAGTTTTAAGACAGTAGTTGAAAATGTGTCACAACAGGAAAAATGGCACCCATAATAGTACAGATGAAATTGTATAATGGTGTTATCTACATTACAGCTGCAGATTTAATTGAGTAAATTACTTTCATAACATGGTTGCCAGAACAAAACGTCGGCAATTACGCTGTGAGGTGAATGACTGGTACCTGTTTAGGTGACTGGGTTAGGAGGTATTCTATATTCTACAAAATATGTATTAAGTTTGTTGGTTCCATCTGTTGCTGCTGAACTCTCACAATACCCAGTGCATAACTGTTACTTGCGTTCAGTTTACCTCGAAGAGTTAAGTATTTATATTTCTGATTTCTTAGGACTCACTTGACTCAGTTTCTAACCACAAGGTAGCTTTGAAAATCACATACACTGACAGTTCTCTTGTACTCTCACAAATGTGCATGATAATGAGCATTCATATTTTCAATTTTCTCATTTCACCATGGGTAGGGAGGGTGACTAACTTTCACAAGACATTTGGGAGCAAGCTTGTTCTGCAGTCTGGTATCAAGAGCATTAAATCTGTCAACTTTTGTGTCGATATTTTCTAGAAGTAGAGTATCATTTCAGGTTACGTTATGGGCATCATACCTTACGTTAGGCAAATTGATATTTTTTATATTTCTACATGTGTTGAAGTTTATCTTGTATTTGGGTACATGAGGTAATGAGTTGAGATTGATGGAATAGGAATTTGGCCATGAATTACAACCTTCTGCAGCTTGTTAGCTGTAAGATCCATTAATATATGAACTGTGTTTATGTGTATATCTGTGATTAACAGGATTTGAAGGAAGGATTGCCCAGTTAGAGAAAGACATCATGTCTACAAATATCGCAGTATGGGCTAATTCTTTGTTTAGGTTGATATTAAAGCTACCTATAATTATTATTATTACACGTTCATAGATAGGCACAAAGTCGAATCAACAAGCTTCAAACTCAGTCATGTCCATTGTGCCACGAGCTTTATGGACTAATGCACCGGGAACTTTTGCTGTGCTAACAGTAATCTCAACAAACCTGAACTCAGGCCCCAGCTGAGCAACATGCAATGGGTTACAAGTCATTTCTATAATAAAGTGTTACTCCACCTCCTTTCCTACCATTGGATCTGTCCCAGCGGACAAGTTCATAGCTATCAAGTGCTGGTTGGTAGATGTGAGCCAACTTTGAGAAATATATAGGACGGGTAGCAGGAAGAGAGAGGACATTGTAAGCACTGTGATGTGGAGGGAAGGACCTGATTCAATAGAATATCTGTGGTGATTGGATGGGAAGTGTGGAAGGAATAGTGTTGAGTCCCTCACCAAGGCAAGCACCAGGTAGTGGACATGGTTCTAACTGTATGGTAGAATATTCTTACAAATAAATTGATAGCAACAATGAACAGTCACCTCATATTCCTGGATAAAAAGAACACTGACCAAAGCTAGTACTATAACACGCACACAAACACTCACACACACACACACACACACACACATTTAAAGAAAATATAAAAACAATTAATGAAATAATATATCAAAAATGATCAAACGCACGGTGACCATAAATCATGAAATCCAACATCCTTCATGTTACCATGGTTTGGTGGATCAGCAGAGGTGAAAGAAGGTGCAGGGTGGAATGGGTCTAACCACAAGGCCGAAAGAAGAATTAAAATTTCAACAAAGGTTATATTTTTGAAAATGACCAAACTTAACAATATTCACATAGAATTTAACAAAAACAATCAACAACAATCCAATAATCAGGTACACAATATAGTTTTACAAAGAAAGCTCGAGTTCCGGGGGTTTACAAGTTCAGGGGTCCGAGCCCCAATCTTCACAACCCTTGGGCAATTAGCCCACCTTCACACATTTATTCAAAGGGCAGAAATCCCCGAAAACCATATCGGGCCTCCTAGAGGCACTTTATTACATCAGAAAGAGCTGACCCGCTCTCAATTTCTCACGCCTATCAAAGGCCACAACAACTTTCCCCATAAAGTGCCTCTCAAGGCACTTACAAATAAACAGGGGTAACTTGTACCCAACCTACAGGGCCTTCGTCGAAAAAGAACAGATTAATTAAATGGCCCAAAATACCAGGATGAATGGAGGGGTGTACTTGCACTCCTACATGAAGCTTGTTAAAACCTAAGTGGCGCTAGGCCGATAAGCAGGGGCTATTCCCATACTATGGAGGTGACTCGTACAAGCAAATTTTTAAGATATTACAGAAAGAAAGAGTAGAAAAGCGGTTACAAAAACATAGTCACCTCAAATGCAAAATGAAGGGGAGCTCTAGAGGGTAAAGCACTCTCTATCTCCGATTTACAGTTAAAGTTATATGAAAATTTTAAAAAGACCGGAAGATTTTACATGTTTCAATGGATAGTTTACATATTAAAGGCTTCGGACCTGCCCCGAGAGTTAAACTGCTGACCTAGCAAGAAAAAAGATGTTAAACGGCCATTACCTTGTTGAAGAACTGCTGCCCGAAGAAAGAGGCGCTTCACGCCCCCTGCTACATATCCACACACTGAGCTAGATGTTGTTCGAGAGGTCCAGAGACAAGAAAATCAGCAGTTTTATACCCTTGTGGAAGATTCGAGACCTTTCATGAATAATAAGGACACACCCCCTAAACTTTATTGGGTAGGTAAGAGTTACACATGGAAATTCGAAGAAGAAACCTCTGATAGGTGGACAATTAATTACAGAAATTACTGATTGGCTAAATTCAAAACAGGCGGAAAGAAAGCTTAATACTGCCACCCCACAAATGAAAGAACAAAATTATGAGGGTATTTAGAGGATGTAGTAAGGATGTAAAAGAGAGTCTCTGGTAAGAAAGCAACTAGAGTATGGTTCCAGAGTATGGGACCCTCACCAGGAATACTTGATTCAAGAACTAGGAAAAAACCATAGAAAAGCAGCTCGATTTGTTCTGGGTGATTTCCGACAAAAGATTAGCGTTACAAAAACGTTGCAAATTTGGGCTGGGAAAACTTGGGAGGAAGCAGACGAACAGTTCGACTATGTGGTATGTTCCGAGTTGTTAGTGGAGAGATGGCGTGGAATGGCATCAGTAGACGAATACGTTTGAGTGGTATCTTTAAAAGTAGGAAAGATCACAATATGAAGATAACGTTGGAATTCAAGAGGACAAATTGAGGCAAAAATTTGTTTATAGGAAGGGGAGTGAGGGATTGGAATAACTTACCAAGAGAGGTGTTCAATAAATTTCCAATGTCATTGAAATCATTTAAGAAAAGGATAGGAAAACAAGAAATAGGAGATCTGCTACCTGGGCGGACGCCCTAAATGCACATCAGGATTGATTGATTGATTGATTGATTGATTGAGATTGCCCCATTTGATAATATTTAAAATGAATATTTATGTAGTACTATTAGGAATGGTCCTTGGGTAATATTTCATGTAGATTTATTTGTTTTTATTTATTTTTTTATTTATTTAATTATTAGATACAGGCTATGGAGGGCCATTTTACACTAATAATAATAATAATAACAATAATAATAATAATAATAAGAAGAAGAAGAAGAAGAAGAAGAAGAAGAAGAAGAAGAAGTTTAAATAAGTATAAAAGGTAACAAAGTTATAAACAACAATATTAAGTAACAACAAAACAATTTTAACAGTAACAATGTAACAACAATGACAACGGTAACTGGCAAGTGTCAGTTTCAGAAATTAGGAAGAAGAAAGGTCAAGGATTGGAGAGACGGAAGATAGTGAAAACCTGGAGAGGACTTCAGAGGAATCTTTTAATTTTTTGTTTGAAGGATGCAAAAGGTGTGAATATGTCGATATAGTGTAGTGAATTACCAAGAGTAGGGAGACGGTGGAAGATAGAGCGTTGTTGTAAGGTTAGGCGCGGATGGGACACATGATGGGTGCGCCGGTTGCGTGTAGGGCGGGGAGGAACGTGTATAGGGAAGTACGCTGGAAGAGAATTACATTTGGTGTAGCCATTGATTATTTTGTGAAGGTAACATAGATCAGAGAACTGTAAACGGCTTCTCAGGTCAAGTATACCCAGGTAGTTCATAAGGTCAGATTTAGTTTTGTTCTTAAAAACAGGATTGCGAGTCTTAACAATGAAAGTGAAAAAGTTAAAAATACTATTTAGTTGAGATATGTTTGTGACAGCAGATGAGGACCAAATAGGGGAACAAAAGTCAATAATGGGGAGAACATACGAGACAAAGTATAATCTTAAGGCGTTAATATCATTAATTTCAGTAAACCTATAAAGAATGCCTAGAGTACGCATAGCACGGGATTTTATAGAGTGAATATGAGCAGAGAAGGTTAGTTTACAGTCTATTATAACACCTAGGTCTCTTACCTGAGAAGCCAATGGCAATGTACTTCCCTGGATGGTATATGCAGTGTTCATTCCTTGCTTTAGCAATGAAAAGGAGATTGTATTGCACTTCTTAAAATTGGGAGAAAGATTCCATTTCTTAAACCAGTCACCACACGAATTGAGAACAGTCTGTAATTCGTCACAGTCATCAGGCGTAGACACTTCTCCTTGGATTTTCAGGTCATCGGCGTACAAGAGGAGGGAACACTGACTATTTCGGGGGCAAAAAATTATGTCATCGATATTGAGAACAAAGAGTAGGGGTCCCAGAATACTGCCCTGAGATACTCCTGATAATACAGATAACCATGACGAGGCAAATTCAGGGAGTACCACTCTTTGTTTTCTGCCGGAGAGGAAACTTGTTATCAATGACAAGACGGGGCCATGGATATTAAACCTGGTAGCAAGCTTATGAAGAAGAAGTGTATGATCCACTGAGTCGAATGCCTTGGCCAGATCTATATAGATTGCATCTAACTGAGATTTATTTTCCATTGCTGAAATGATGTGGTGATTGAGAACAGTGAGGTTAGTGAGGCATGATTTTCCGGGAGTGAATCCGTGTTGTTCTTCAGATATGTACGGCTGTGTGAAAAAGAGGAGTCGGCGGTGGATTATTCTTTCGGGGACAGAGGATAGTATTGGAATGATAGATATTGGGCGGTATGATGAGATATCATATTTGTTGCCAGGTTTGAAAATAGGTGTGATATCAGCTTGTTTCCAGCTGTCGGGGAATGTACCAGTAGCCATACACAGGTTTAAAATTGTAGATAACGGTGTACAGAGAGATGCAGAAGTATTTTTGAGGAATATAGGGCTAATATCATTGGGTCCGGTGGAGCGGTTTGTTGGGAGACTATTGAGAATATTTTGTACTTCGTTAGGGGTCGTTGATATTTGTGACAGTGAGTAACTGCAAACACTATTGATCTGTGGTAGTTCTGTGATAGGTGCAGGAGGGCTAAAGGTAGAGTGAAAGTACTCATTGAATTTTTGAGACCTTAATTCAGTTGGGACATCATCACTATGTAGTTTAAGATTCAGTGGTATCCGGGGTGACTTTCTACGTGACGAAATTAGGGTCCAGAACTTTTTAGGGTTGTTTTTAAGGTTTCCAGTTATAGAAGTGATGTGCCGGTTGTAGTCATTTTTAAGATGCGATTTTGAGATTTTCCCGAGGTGTTTAAGAGTATTATACGTGTGTGAATTGGGGACAGACTTCCAGAGTGACCACGCACGGGTTTTGTTCTTTAGTAGCAATTTAGTTTTGGCACTCAGCCAGGGGGGATATTTGTGTGTTCTAGGTTTGGAGAAAGGTACATGCTGTTTAATGGTGGTAAATATTAAATCCTCAAACAGGGAAACCGCACTATTGACGTCACGCTCAGGTGATAACCAGCACCAAGGGAGGGATGACAAGTCCTGGTTGACGACTAGCCAGTCCACTTTACTCCAGACCGGAAATGTTTGCCTCGCAGCGGGTGGGAAGTCTTTATGTTGACAAGCAGGTAGGCTGAGGGTAGCCTCGATTGAGTCATGGTCAGCGCTAAGAGTGTTTCTGCCAACAGATACACTAACACTAGTTACTGTAGAGAAGAGGAGGTCCAATGTTGCCAGATTTCTGATGGGTTTTAAGCAGAACTGATGTAGATGAAGACCGTTTATGAACATACATACATACATACATACATACATACATACATTATCAATATAGACTGTTATGCCTTTCAGCGTTCAGTCTGCAAGCCTCTGAGAATTTACTAAATGTCGCCACAATCCTCGATTTGCAACTAGTGTTGTGGCCTCATTTAGTTCTATACCTCTTATCTTTAAATCGTTAGAAACCGAGTCTAACCATCGTCGTCTTGGTCTCCCTCTACTTCTCTTACCCTCCATTACAGAGTCCATTATTCTCCTAGGTAACCTATCCTCCTCCATTCGCCTCACATGACCCCACCACCGAAGCCGGTTTATGCGTACAGCTTCATCCATCGAGTTCATTCCTAAATTAGCCTTTATCTCCTCATTCCGAGTACCATCCTGCCATTGTTCCCACCTGTTTGTACCAGCAATCATTCTTGCTACTTTCATGTCTGTTACTTCTAACTTATGAATAAGATATCCTGAGTCCACCCAGCTTTCGCTCCCGTAAAGCAAAGTTGGTCTGAAAACAGACCGATGTAAAGATAGTTTATTCTGGGAGCTGACTTCCTTCTTACAGAATACTGCTGATCGCAACGGGAAAAATCACAACCTAAATACTTGAAATTATCGACCTGTTCTAGCGTTGTATCACCAATCTGACATTCAATTCTGTTGAATTTCTTACCTACTGACATCAATTTAGTCTTCGAGAGGCTAATTTTCATACCATACTCAATGCACCTATTTTCAAGTTCTAAGATGTTAGACTGCAGGCTTTCGGCACAGTCTTCCATTAAGACCAAGTCGTCAGCATAGGCCAAACTATTTACTACATTTCCACCTAACTGAATCCCTCCCTGCCATTTTATACCTTTCAGCATATGATCCATTTAACTACAAACAGCAATGGTGAAAGATTACAGCCTTGTCTAACTCCTGTAAGTACCCTGAACCAAGAACTCATTCTACCATCAATTCTCACTGAAGCCCAATTGTCAACATAAATGCCTTTGATTGATTTTAATAATCTACCTTTAATTCCATAGTCCCCCAGTATAGCGAACACCTTTTCCCTCGGTACCCTATCATATGCTTTCTCTAGATCTACGAAACATAAACACAACTGCCTATTCCTCTCGTAGCATTTTTCAATTACCTGGCGCATACTGAAAATCTGATCCTGACAGCTTCTCTGTGGCCTGAAACTACACTGATTTTCATCCAACTTCCTCTCAACGACTGATCGCACCCTCCCTTCCAAGATGCCAGTGAATACTTTGCCTGGTATACTAATCAATGAGATACCTCGATAGTTATTGCAATCCTTCCTGTTCCCTTGCTTATAGATAGGTGCAATTACTGCTTTTGTCCAATCTGAAGGTACCTTACCAACACTCCACGCTAATTTTACTACTCTATGAAGCCATTTCATCCCTGCCTTCCCACTATACTTCACCATTTCAGGTCTAATTTCATCTATTCCTGCTGCCTTATGACAATGGAGTTTATTTACTATCCTTTCCACGTCCTCAAGCATAATTTCACCAACATCATTTTCCTCCTCTCCATGAGCTTGGCTGTTTGCAACACCACCATGATGATTTCCTTTTACATTGAGAAGATGTTCAAAATATTCCCTCCACCTCTCCAGTGATTCCCTGGGATCTATTATGAGTTCACCTGAATTACTCAAAACACTGTTCATTTCCTTTTTCCCTCCCTTCCTAAGATTCTTTATTACTGTCCAGAAAGGTTTCCCTGCTGCTTGACCTAGCCTTTCCAGGTTATTACCAAAATCTTCCCATGACTTCTTTTTGGATTCAACAACTATTTGTTTCGCTCTGTTTCTTTCATCTACGTACAAATTCCTGTCTGCCTCGGCCCTTGTTTGGAGCAATTTCTGATAAGCCTTCTTTTTACGTTTACAGGCTGCTCTCACTTCATCATTCCACCAAGATGTTCGCCTTTTCCCATCTTTACACACAGTTGTTCCTAGGCATTCCCTTGCTGTTTCTACTACAGCATCCCTGTATGCCACCCGTTCACTTTCTATATCCTGAACCTGCTTACTGTCTACTGTTCGAAACTTCTCACTAATCATATCCATGTACTTCTGTCTGATTTCCTCGTCCTGGAGATTTTCTACCCTTATTCATTTGCAGACAGATTTCACTTTCTCTACCCTAGGCCTAGAGATACTTAGTTCACTACAGATCAGATAGTGGTCTGTATCATCGAAAAATCCCCGAAAAACTCGTACATTCCTAAAATATTTCCTGAATTCAAAGTCTGTTAAGATATAGTCTATTATGGATCTGGTACCCCTAGCCTCCCATGTGTAGCGGTGAATAGCCTTATGCTTGAAGAATGTATTCGTAACTGCTAAACCCATACTAGCACAGAAGTCCAGCAAACGCTTCCCATTCCCATTAGCTTCCATATCTTCCCCACATTTACCAATCACCCTTTCGTATCCTTCAGTTCTATTCCCAACTCTCGCATTGAAATCGCCCATTAGCACTATTCTATCCTTGCTGTTGACCCTGACCACAATGTCACTCAATGCTTCATAAAACTTGTCAACTTCATCCTCATCTGCACCCTCACATGGTGAATACACAGACATAATCCTTGTCCTAATTCCTCCCACTGACAAATCTACCCACATCATTCGCTCATTTACGTGCCTAACCGAAACTATGTTGCGTGCAATGGTATTCCTGATAAAGAGCCCTACCCCAGACTCTGCCCTTCCCTTTCTAACACCCGTCAAGTACACTATATAATCTCCTATCTCTTCCTCCTTATCTCCCCTTACCCGAATATCACTTACTCCTAGCACATCCAGATGCATCCTCTTTGCTGACTCAGCCAGTTTTACCTTCTTTCTTCCATAAGCCCCATTAATATTGATAGCTCCCCATCGAATTCCATTTCGTTCGCCAAGTTGTTTCCAAGGAGTCCCTCACCTGTCAAATGGGAGTGGGACTCCATTACTCCCATAGGTCCGAGGCTTGCTTAAAGTGTTCAGAGCTCGGTAAATTCATGAAGCAGGATGCCGCCCTACTTGCACATAGTCCAAGTGAGGATCTCTCCTCTAACGGGTTATGGACCACCAGTGAATTGTATAGTCCTAGCCGCCTGAGCACAAGGAGGGCCACGACTCAGAATTTGTCCGAGATGCCCACTCCCATTCCAGAGCAACTGGTATCCCGACTCTCAGGACCACTTACTAGGCCACTCAGCCGTTGCCCATGGTTCACGAACTAGGACGCGACTACAGTAACCCACAAACATGAACCATCCGTTTATGAAATTAGACAAAATAAATGAGTCCACAGGGTCGGTTACTGTCCCAGTGGTTGTAGTTTGCCAGGATATGTGCGAATTGAAATCACGGATTAGCACAATATCATTGGATTTATTTAGAGCCAAAACCGTTGAATTAAAGCAATTTTCTAACACTGTGATATCACCGGAGGGTGGGCGGTAGAAGCAGCCAACTAACAAGTTTTTACATCTGGGGATCGTAATTTCAACCCAGGTTATCTCACATTCAGTTTCTAGGTCGGGCCTGTGACGGGCTTTAAGTTTATTACTTACTGCAATCATTACACCACCCCCCACGCTTACCGGTACCTCTGCTTTTACGGAACACTGAAATGTTAGACGAGAATGGAAGTACACTGTCCGAGACAAAATCAGGTAACCAAGTTTGAGTGAAACATAAGATATAAAACTCGCTAAATTCAGGTTCACTGAGTACACAGTCAGTTAATTTGTTTTTCAGACTCTGGGTATTCTGATAATAAACATTAAGCGGTCCTGGTTTTAAATGAACGTCGCCGGAAAGAAGTAGTAAGACAGCGAACACAGCACGTGAGAAAGCATGGCAACCTTTCGTCCTTTCGCTGGAAGAGACAGGGGCATGGCGAAGCACAGGCAGATCAGAGACGGACAAGCAGAGAAAATATAATGCCGTTCAGCGAAGCACCATTGCAGTACTGAATCACACGACACTTCACTTGCTTCAGGGATGGTTGTAGATATGAAAGCACAGTACGACACACTTCTATACACAAGAAAGACTAAGAAAAGAAAGTAATATGTCGGAGGTACAAAAACACGCCCGTTCCCAGTTACCGCCATCTTGTAGAGTAGAGTTGGGTCGATTCGTGAACGAATCGTTCATTTGAACGGCTCAAAATAAACAATCGTGTGAATCGATTCGCGGTATGAATGAGTAGTCATTCAAATGAATCGTAGAATCTGGAGTCGCCCGAGAAAGAATGAATCGTTGTTCAAATGATTTGTTGTGAATCGTTGAATTTGGTGACTGTTGTTGTAGCCAACTCCGCATGAAGCTGGCAGCGACTATTACCGATCCGTCCCGAAGTTCGCGATGTGTGAGATGAGGGTAATGGTGAGGACGTATGTTTATAACACCTATGACCTGGCCTTCACGCTGTTGTAAGAAAGACATTTCCGGCCTACAGTTCAAGTCACCTACAGTATGTATAACACAGAGATGAAACATCAGTTTTACATTTACTGTTGCACAGCTGACTATTCGTCATCGTTCCACATGAGCATTAATAAATACAGCTGGTAATAAGTACGATTTCCTAACATTTTGTACGGCTACAACGTACTGCGCTGTAAAAGAAATAAAATATTGATGTAACTAAATAATGTTTGACTGAGATGAACGAATCGCCTGTTAGAGGGTACAGCAAAGAACAGGTAGAAGGGGATAACAGTAGATCGAAACAATGATGTATGAAAACAATGAGTACATACCTTATGTTGGAAGATTTAGTAGACACATGATGCAAAACATATACTTGGAATTTCACTTGAGTTTATAAATTATAATTGAGGAACACTATCTTCGATAATTTTGTGGACGTAAGGCGTCGTCTCGGCTCAATTAAAGTATTTCCAGCTCTGGAAAAAACACGCTCACATGGAACAGAACTACCAACAACACACAGTCGCCTTAACATCAGCTGGTACAGCCTTGGGTAATACATTCTTTTCTCTTGCCACCACCTAAAGGGATCCGTCTTCCTTGCCAGCAATGGTCCATCAATATACTTATCATATTCTATTATCGTGGCAGCCAGCGGCGTAACGGGGTTTGTGAAATGTTTAACACTGGAGTCGAACTCTCCCCACAATAAATCTTCATCTGAGTCCTATGCATGTTGTTGCTCCTCTGATTCCCTTACTACCACATCGCAGGAAATTCTTACAGATGCAGCTTTTTGGATAAGCGATTGTTTCGACTTATTGTACGCTGCAGTAGACAGAAAAGCTTGCTTCTTGAATCTGGGATCGAGCAAGGTGGCTTCAGCTAAAATGGTTCGGTCTTGAATGTCTTTGAACCGTTTATCAAGTTCGGTTTTAATTTTTTCAACCACTGATGATATTTCTTTTGGCTTATTTACATTTTCAATTTTCTCAAAATAATTATTTAAGCAACGAGCAAATAAAATCAGTTTGGAAACAGTCACTTGTTTCTCAGAGCTTACATCCTCGGTGATCTGTAAAAACGGTTTGAGAATTTTGCACATTTCATCCAAAACATCAAAATCTTCACTGGAGAGAATGATCCCGGGATTCACTAGCGCCAAAGTTGACACAACAGCTTCTCTATTTTTCACCACACTTTGAAACATAGCATAGGTGGAATTCTATCTGGTAGGCACCTCTTGCTTAAGAGTTTGCTCTGGAAGTCCCATTTGTTTCTGGATCCCTTTTAATTTAGAAAGAGCACGTGGACTCCGCTTAAGATATTCTACCACATCTTTCACTTTGGTTTTGAGCTCTTTAATTTCCCCTATAGCGTTCTGCACTATAAGATTTAAAGTGTGTGCAAAACATGGAATGTGTTGATATCCTAGGTTTCTTGCTGCTGCAATCATATTTGGTGCACTGTCAGACACAACAGCAACTATTTTACTGTCAATTTCCCATTCCTGGCATACCCGCTTTATTTCATTGGCAATGTTTTCTGCACTGTGGCTTTCATTGTACACGAAACAGTCCAATAAGGCACTACACAATTTGGAGTTTCCATCCAAATAATGAGCAGTTAAGGCAACATAACTTTCAGACGCTCCTGAGGTCCAACTGTCCGTGGTCACGCAGCATGCTGTAGTCTGGGATAAGCTGGCCTTTATTTTGTCTTTAACATTATTATATGTCGAATCGAGAAGTGCATTCGACAAGTTTTTCGAGAAGGCAATACATAATTTCGATTTAAATGATGCAGCAATTCCCTAAACTCTGGCTGTTCAACTATTCTGAACAAATGATATTGTTTCACAATAAGTTTTAACACAATATTGTCCAACATTTTGCTTTTCGACACTGGAAGAGGTCTGGAAACAAAGTCGCTCATTTTGTTCTGTCCAGTTTTTTTGCCTTTTGGCTGGTGGCTGCGTTGATTCTTCGGTAGATGTTGAGGGTATAGGTCCAATGGCAGATGTTGAGGGCACCACAGCAGATGTTGAAGGCACAGATGACCTATATTCAACAACTCCTTCTTCGGTATTGGGCTGCGGCATTTCCGGCCTAACAGCAGCAGTAGGATGCTTTGTTTTTAAGTGTCTAGTTAAATATGAGGTGGTTCCAGCCTCAAAAGAATAAACACCGGAACATATCTCACACTTAGCACGACCGGGACTTATCTCTAGAAAGTATTTCCAAATAAAACTTGTTTTCCTATTACTCCGATCCATTTTGCTCACATAGACAACACGCACAAAAGCTAGGCAAACCACCGAGGACTGAGTTGCTCAAGATATCACGTGACCAGTGTTGCCAACATAGCTTTTTCTCGCTAAATGTAGCTTATTTTAATCCTACGTTTAGTGCCAAGAAAAAAACAATCCCACTTAGAGAGATAGTAGGCTTTAGAAAATTTAGAAGATAGTATGTCGATCCAGGTCAATAAAACCTCGAGAAACCCAGTCGTGTTGTAATCATGAGCAACGTGCTCATGTTAACGTTTGTTGGTTGATGCTGTTGCAGAACACCTACGTGGAGGCATCAAAGTAGTTCGTTATCCAATTCATATCAAAGGCAATCTTACATGCAAAACGTCAAAAATATGCAAGAACCTATTTGTATCCATTGTAATTAATATAAGTAAGTAATTCAAATTGAAGAATACCAGGGACACATGCCCTCATGCTTAACCCGCCATTTTGTATCTGTAACCTCTAAGACACCATTCGTTCGCGAAGGTTCAATGGAAGCTGCACATCAATAGAGATTGTGTGGAGCCTGGTGTGTTGGACTTAATAATAAAACTCCTAGACGTCAGGACATGAATAAAGCTCTGATGAGTGTAATAGCTGAAATGTAGCATGCCTTTGTTCATCACGTGGTGGCAGATCGGTCGGTATGTGCGGTATCACTGTCGACAGTCTCGCCATTAATCAGAATGATACGAGCAGCAGTGAAAAAGAGGAGATATGGTGGTGGTGGCGATTATTGTTTTAAGAAGTACAACTAGGCAACCATCCTCTATATAACACTAATCAGAGAGAAAAAATGGAAGGGGTCCGACACTTCGAAGAATGAAGGTATCGGCCAAAGGAAGACAAGGGCCACGAAGGGCGTGAAAATGAAGGACTCCCTAGCCCTCGCAAACCTAATAGCGTCGGGGTCGGAAAAGAACAAGTGTTGACCAAGAGAGGTCGGATAGGATAGATGAAAGTGATTGCCTGGCATAAGTAAGTGTAAGCAATGCCAGGACTCAGCTAAGGGCCCCATGGTTGCCAACCCACGCTCCAAAGTTCAGAGCCCTTGGGCCCCTTTTAGTCGCCTCTTACGACAGGCAGGGGATACCGTGGGTGTTATTCTACCGCTCCCACCCACAGGGGGGAAGGAGACAAGATCAGAAATAACAGGAGAGAGAGAGAGGAATCCTACTTTGAAGCTCTCCTTTATCAGTTTTTTTATTTTCTTAAATATTGGCTTTTCAAAACGATGTTTCCGATCTAGAATTTAATTTTCACTGAAATATTGAAAGTGTGAATTTTCCTTTTAAGTGCTGCTGTGAATGATTTATTACGTATTTAACTTTTGGGCATAAACTCAAATCAATCAACCTTCCGTAATTTATTTTAATTTATGAGATGTCAAATAATCCAGATGTGATAAGTCATTCGCTTGTTGTTTATTCCTCGCAGACAGTGAATATAATTTGCTTCGTAATCCATATCAGCATGGCATTTCATCTACATGTTGATATCAGTGGCATCCGGAAACAGTCTGGCTGCAATCAGGCGAGGTAATGACAGTTCCTACGGTAGACAACCACACATCAACACGTGGAGGCTCTTGCCATGCGTTCTGAAGTAACCCAGTCATTCTCCAATCAACGTGGAGATCGCGGGCGGATACATGATGTTCTATGTTTCCATCATTGTCTGTTCCCTCGATGTAGTAGAAATACTGGAATATACTTTGATGATGTAACATTATGGCACGTGTCGATGATTTCATTCCATCTCTGTTTTAAGCCTATTTACTATCCGTATGCTCACGAAACTTCAAAATACGTGAACTACCGGTACTCATTTATAATTTGTGGTGAAATCTAGTATTACGAATTACTTTGTTTGACAAAACATAATAATTTAATTTCAATTAGAGATTCAGTTTACTTTAATGTTGCTCGTGATATTTTGTATTTACACAGAGTAGTGACTAGTGAAGAAACCTTTCACGCATCTATGGATCTTTGGAATCGTTCTCCGTCCGGCTTGAACGAGTCGCGAAAGAACTGGAAAAGAATCGTGAACGAATCGTGAACGAATCGTGAGAATCGATTCGTAATGTATGAATGAATCGTTCGAATCGATTCTTGAAAATCAATCGTAATGCCCAACTCTATAGTAGAGCCAACAGTAGAGTTGGGTCGTTCATGAACTAACTAGTTCATTTGAACGACTCGATTATTTGAACTAGTACGAGATCGTTCAAATATTTTGAACGAGTCGATCACGCGAGCATACAGCATATTAAAGGAGGACGAAGATGTAAGCAAGCACCATCTATTGTAAAACTTACGTACTAGCTCAAGTCCGGCACGGAATACTATCTCTCTTGCGCCGCTGGTGCTTCCATGAAGACAGCACAAATGAACTACCTCGTTCATTTGAACGACAAAATAAGCTCGCACAAAAATGGCCAATGGCGTGCCATGTTAATGGTCACGTGACAGCACATTTCTAATCTGCTCATGAAATTCCTCATTCATTTGAACTAGTTCATTTGAACGACTCAATGCGGTGAACGGTATCGAATGAACTAGTTCAAGCAAATGAACTGACTGGACCCATCCCTCCCAACAGTAACCCCAAATACTCAGATGACATGGAAGCCTAGACCAACACCTCCACAAAGGAGAAATATGCAAATCCGCCGTCCTAACGAAGCACAAGCAGAAACACCGCCGAGAAAGGAATATGAGTTGGTGCAGGTAAAAACTCCAGACCTGGAATATGCCAATTTTCCGGAGCAAGTTGCCAGCAAATCAAGTAGACAACAAACTAGACAGCAATACGCAATGATAAGCACAGGTCCAAGAGTTGAAGAATTGCAAGCGGCAAAGAAGAAAGCTTGGCTCTTTATGGGGCGTTTGAGCCCGCACACAACCTCCGATGTCATAAAGAAATACCTAGAAAACAGAGGAATCAAAGACGACGTTACGTGTGAAGAAATAATAACCAATTACGACACGAAAGCTTTCAAAGTGGGGATTCCATTTGATCTAATGGGCAGGGTATATGAAGAGGAATTCTGGCCGAAAGGGATTACAATCAAACGTTTTCAATTTCGATCCTTTCGCCCCATACGAGACAATGGACGCTCCTTCGAATAATTCGGAAAATAAAATAGTTGAAGGAAGAAACCAAAACTTAAAAGACGCTTCAAGAAGTCTAAGAATCATGATGTGGAATATAGAAGGGCTAAAAGGTGCAATGAATATGAGCCCGGAAAACTTTCTATTAGGGTACGATATAGCAATTTTATTGGAAACATTCGTCACTGACGACTGGCAACACCCAGACTTCTATGGTTTTCATCTTACAGCTAGACAGGGAGAAAAAGGAAGACCTTCTGGGGGGATAACTATCCTCATAAAACGACACCTAACCCCAATATTATCAACAAGGCAACAGAACCATACCCTACTATTGGAAATAGGCGGCCTCGTTATTATAGCCGCTTACTTCCAACCGAACATAACAGCGATCGACATAATGGACGAGCTAGGCCAAATGATCACTCAGAGCAAGCAAGATAAACCAATAATTATAGCAGGTGACCTTAACTGCAGACTGGACATTCCGAATTACAAAGCAAAGCTAGTCCTCGAAAAACTGGAAGAAGAAGGCTTCATCCTGCTAAACAACCCCACTATCCCTACATACATCTCACATAATGGAAAGAGCACAATAGATATTGCACTTACGAAAGGACCAATAACAGGCATCATGACTACAATATGGACAACAAACCAAGCCGTGATTACGAAACACTTGCCAATTGAAATACGTATCCAAGGGGAGAGGGAAAAACTACAGAAAAAGACAATTCACCCCCTTTCAAGGAAAATAGATGTTGAGAAAGTTAAAGAAATGATGGATTCAACTACACATCTAGACACATTAATAGATAATTCAAGATTCGATGATGCAACAGGAATAATAGAAGAAATCCTACAAAAGACCGCCATTCAGCGGGCCACAAGAAGAACAAAGATATGGTTTGATAGTGAGTGCTATAGGCTGAGGAGGGAGACCCTAGACAAATTGCAACAGTTAAGGCAGAACTTGAATAATCAAAGTCTAATATACATATACAATGAGAAGAGGAAACTCCACAAAAGAACACTGAAAGAAAAGAAACGCACCTACTTAGAATCGGAGAGCAAGAAGCTAGCAGAGGAAGCCAAGAAAAATCCGTTCATAGCCCTACACCCAAAGAAACAACAACAGACGCACTACATAGACATGGAAATCTGGGAATCGCACTTTAGTAAGATTGTCAACATCGAAGGTCCAGTGCACCCCAGAAAAGATCTACATACCACTACTCCACATATACAATTAGACTGGGTACCCCTGACCTTAGAGGAAACTAGAACCACTATAGACAGCACCAAAAACAAGAAAGCCGCAGGTCCGGACGGGATCTATAATGAATATGTAAAAGACACTGCACACCTGCTAGCCCTATATGGACAAAATTATATAACAAATGTATAGAAACTGCTTCCATTCCCGACCAGTGGAGAAAGTCAATTGTAAAAGTTCTATATAAAGGCAAAGGAGACCCAAGAGATCCCAACAAGTACAGAGGCATAGCACTGGAAAACTGCCCCTTCAAAATATTCACCAAAATTATAACATGAAAAATAAATGAGGAAATAAATGAGCATCTGCCAGAGAACCAATTTGGTTTTAGGAAGGGACGATCTACCCTAAACGCTATTGAACTCCTGCTAAACCAAATCTGGGATGCCTTAGAAGACAACGGAAAATATTACACCATCTTCATAGATTTTACTAAAGCTTTTGACCTGATAAACAGGAAGCTAGTGATAGACAAGCTTAAGGAGATGCTAGGCACGAACAACATATGGACCTATCTCATCACATCAATACTACAATGGAACGAAGTAAGAGTTTCGGATAACCTCACTATATCAGATCCAATAGCTCAATCAAACGGGGTCCTACAGGGTGACCCACTGAGTCCTTTGCTGTTTATAGTTGCAACCGCACATATCCTAAGAATTACCCAAAGGAGGGAGTATTTTCTTGCGCGTATGCCGATGATATTGTAATTGGCTCAAGAGACATAACAAAATTACAGGAAACTGTAAATGACGTCCAAAACTGGTGCTCCGAAAACAAGCTGTTCATAAACATCTCAAAAACAGACACCATGGTGTTCAGGAAAGAAGGGAGAGTACCCACCTAAGCAGAGACCTTCATTCGGGATAAAAAAAATTAAAGATAGTATCAGACTTCAAATATTTAGGCATCACCCTGCAATCGAGCGCATATTGTTTCACAAAACATGTCACAGAAAAGGCAACTCAAGCAATGATGGCAATGCATGAAATAAAAGACATTAGATCACTTAGTCTGGAGACAGCAATGTTGCTATTCAGAGTAAAAATTCTTCCAATAATGACTTATGGCATTAAAATTATCTGGACACATTTAACAACGAGGAACTTATCAACCTTGGAAAAGGTGAAAGCGAACTATATAAAGAAGGTGATAGGTGTATCAAAAACGACACGATCTAGACTTGTATATCTCCTCGCTAGGGAATCATTTCCCATAGAAGATCTCAGGACAAGTATGCCACTACCGAACACCGGTGCATCAAAGAAACTGCTAGCAAATCTGACGGAGAAGAGAGAAGAAGACCAACCAGACTTCTATGGCACAGGGGCAATGATAGATCGCTCGTGGACAAAAGCTAATTTTGAATTAAGACATGTCATTACAAGATTAGCAGTTCACGGTTTTCATCACCTACTCTGCAAATCAAAAACACTTCCATGACCCAAGTATAGACTGTGAGTGCAAACTATGTAGAAAAACGTGTGAACAGTACCACATTGAATTCTGTACAAGAAGAACAATGTCTGTAAGTGATTATGCAAATATGTAACCCATCAATGTAACCTATATTCTCTGTTATGGCTATTTGGCTGCATTAAATATATTATATAAATATACTTACCGTTGCTCTTTTGCATGAATATATGTACAAAACAATGAAGCTTACCTGTTTTCTTATAAGGTCACGGAAGGTATGAAGTTCTTGGTTGAGATCTGGAAGCGTAAAACAGTAAATGCCTGAGATTCGACCTTTACCAGCAGTGTGTCAAAGGGCTGTGGTCACAATAGAAAATGAAAGGAATCACATTAACTTGTTAAAATCTGAGAAGTGCTCGCGCCATGCAACGCCAACCACTTCAAAAACAAACCCGAACGGTCAATGGCCCGCACAGCGCCACCTCGTCCTTGTTGTGGCGTTAGGCCAACATCACGATAAGCAGTAGGATCTCAGAGGCTATAAGGAGAAATGTCAAACAATTATATTCGAAGAGGCCACGAAATAGGAACATGAGGGGTACACTGCTTGGCTGTTGTGGTTAGGCGTAAATTAAAATACGAACGTGGACATATGGTTAAAATTTGTAAACATTTTCGTAATACACAGGTAATTGATACCTGCAGTTTCGAGAGACACTGTTACAAGAAGCATGGCCTTCATCCAAACAATTCAGGTAAACGAAAGATAGCAAATATTCTTCTAGATTTTATTAATCTTAAGATATGTACTGTAAAAAAGGCAACACCCTTGAGTTATAATACTGACCAGGAAAACTAGTAGAAAGAGCCAGCTGTACTTCAAGCTGGCTCAGCCAACTAGAAAATAAAACTCAGGAAAGTAAGGAATTTCAAGTTACCCAATTGCAACAGTCAAGTTTTAGGGAGGAAGGGGGTCTGAGATTGCTCTGGGTAAACTGTCAGAGTGTAGTAAATAAACAATTAAAATTTGGTACATTGATGGAATCTTAAGAGACTGATGTGGTGATAGGAGTGGAATCGTGGTTGAGAGAAGGGGTGGGTAATAGAGAAGTATTTCCAGAAGGGTACACAGTCTATCGTAGAGACCGAGAAGATAAAAAGGGAGGGGGGGGGGTGTTTATTCTGGTGAAGGAAACTTATTGTTCATATGAATGGTTTACCGATGAAAGGGATGAAATATTAGGGGTAAAATTAATTTGTGATAATATGAAGGAGGTGGGAATTATACGAACATACAGGCCTGGAAGAGAGGAAAGAGACATGGAAATATTTGAGAAAATAATAGATTATACTCATAAAAACAATAATAATGATGTGGTAATAATTGGGGGAGATCTAAACTTGCCGGAAGTTGAATGGAATGGAGCTGCAAGTGAAGCCCATGAACAGAAACTGGCAAATAAGTTAATTTGGGAGGGAGGATTTGGACAAGTAGTACAAGAACCAACTCGTCTCAATAACTTACTAGATGTATTCTTGGTTAAACCATGGGAAATTGTTGATAAAACTGAGGTAATTGAAGGAATAGGTGACCATAAGGCTGTAATAATGGATGTGGGATTGGTACCAAAAAGGCTTAATAAGAGGGTCAAACAAGACAAGAAATTGTACAGAAAAACTAAAGTTGATGAATTTGGGACTTACCTTAAATCACAATTCAGTTGTTGGATAAGTGAAGGGAGTAATGTGGATACACTTTGGGCTAAATTCAAAGGAATCATTTGGGAAGGAGAGTATAGATTTGTACCTGTTAAGAAGGGTAAAATGACCTCAGACCCTGTTTATTATACAAGGGAAATAAGAAAATTAAAAAGAAAATGTAGAATAGTAAACAGGAAAATCAAAGAAGGTAGGGAGAGTAGAGAAAGTAGAAAACAGCTAATGAGGGAACTGAATAGAGTGAAAAAGGAAGCAAAAGAGAATTATATGAATGGCTTTCTTCAAGAGCATAATGACCACAAAGGGAAATGGAAAAAGCTGTATTCATAAATCAGGAATCAAAAAGGAAAAGGAATCCAAATTCCTACAATGGTGGGAGAAGGGGGTGAACACTATTTAACAGATACTGAGAAAGCAAACCTCTTTAGTAGGGAATTCAGAGATTCAGTAGATGATTGTCAGGAGTTGGAAACTGAAACAGAAGATAGAGAGGGAGAGACATAGAGGGAAACAAGAAGCTTCTCATTCACAAATGAAGATATTTTCAGAGAAATCCAACTGCTCCAGCAAGGAAAAGCAGCAGGAAGTGATCAAATTACTGGGGAGGTGTTAAAGGCAATGGGGTGGTACATAGTGCCTTATTTAAAATTTCTCTTTGACTATGTCATAAATAATAGTGTAATACCAAAGGAATGGAAGGAATCTATAATAATACCAATTTATAAAGGAAAGGGTGATAAAAGGAAACCAGAGAACTACAGACCAATCAGCCTGACCAGTATAGTTTGTCAAATACTGGAGAGTTTAATATCAAAGTACATCAGAGGGATATGTGATGATAAAAATTGGTTCTTGAGGAGCCAGTATGGATTTAGAAAGAAATTTTCTTGTGAGGCACAACTGGTGGGATTTCAGCAGGACATATCAGACCAATTGGACTCAGGAGGCCATTTAGATTGCATAGCCATAGATCTTTCCAAACCTTTGATAGAGTGGAACATGGAATATCATTAAAGAAATTGGAGGGAATAGGATTGGACGTAAGGGTTACACGTTGGGTAAAAACATTTCTAAATTCAAGGGTTCAAAAAGTCAAAGTAGGAAATAACGTATCGCAGGAAGAGAAAGTTTGGAAGGGAATTGCACAGGGTAGTATAATCGGTCCGTTACTTTTCTTAATATACGTAAATGATTTAGGGAATAATATAACATCAAAAATAAGATTGTATGCAGATGACATAATTTTTATAGGGAAATAAATACCATTGAGGTTTGTTCAGAATTACAAAGGGACCTTGAGAGTATCCAACAATGTGTTGAAGAGTGTACTGGGTTTACACCCGATAGCTTTCGAAGCAAGAAGCGGTGGTCCAAGGGAATGGGGCTTGAAGGCACATAAAGTTTGCCAGATAATAATTTATTGTATAAATTAGTTTGCGTTACTTCGGTATACAAAGTTAAACAAGACCAGGGACATGTCCCAATTTCAAGTACCATACTAAAAGAATTTAACACATGTGACCAGCACAATATACTGATTAATAGAACATTCATTAGAAACCGGGGGTCTAGCCCTGTAAACAATACATGATTTAGTTTACCAACACCTAACTTAGGGTCTCTTGGTATGCCCATCTGCTCAATAGTACCAAGATTCTAACTCTAACCAGTATAAACTTTACTAGAAAATACACAAGAGTGTTTGCCACTAACGTGTCATATATAACAGCAAGAACTCTAAATACATACTGCTTGCTCAATACATCACAGCCTTCTATTCGCCTGTCGTACTGAATTATTTCACACATTGACCAATATTCTTTATAAGGTTCAGAGACCGGAATAGTTTACGCTAATATAATTTTAAAACATTGTCCGTCCCATACATAAGGACAACATGGCAAACGAACTCAGGTCTACAGACCTTAAAATACCTCTATAATACATACTTCATTTTAAGTGAAACTTGCCCGGGGCAAAGAACTATTGAAATCTTACGTAGGCTAAAGCCTTAACATGAAATTCTTTACAATTGCAATCCGCTTCCTCAATTTTCATAACGCGCCACACAAGGGGTTCCTGTCTTAACGTCTTACCTCCACGTCTGGTGAGTCCTCAGTTCGAGGCCGCGGCGGGACCGGCTGCGAAAGCAGCGAGCAAGTCAAGCAGACCGAAATCAGAATGACTGGAAGAAGTAGCGAGCGCTCGCCTGCCCAGCAGGGAGAGGCGCGCGCGCACTCAAGGGGGAGGGGAGTTTTGTCACCAGACGTGCAGGCAAGAGGAGGATAGCCAACCAAAGGTTGAAAACACCCCAGGACGGGAAGAAACTTCCCTTTTATCCTGGGGCCATGAGGGCATGAGGACAACGTTTATTTAGGAAGGGAAATGCAAAACATAATACAACATGACATATATAAATGACATCTAAATTAAAACAGCTTGCAAGCACAATTACACTGATAAAATAAAACGAAGAGTGAAAGGAAATCTTCACGGCACAGATCTCCCCCCTCAAAACTCCAAACAGGGTGAAAAGTTCTATAGTAAAAGTTGGTTTACGTAGAAAGATTGTCGTTCAGGAGTAAGTTCCAGAGCGCAAACAAGGTGGTCGTACATACGACGAACATAACATTTCAGGCCACGTCACACCTCCCAGGATAGCATTTCATTTCATGTTTCGGAGACAGGTTACCAGGAATCTGGAGAATAGAGTCCAATGCCCAGCGGCGCCGAGCGATGTAATAGTGCTTTATACCATAGCCCAGTTGGAAATCGCATCAGGACGAAAAGAGCCTGAAAGGCAAGCAAGCTCCATATGAAGATCCATCCAGGGAGCGTGGTAGCCCTGGGGCTCAGTGCATAAAGAAGTGTCCATATTAGCCGTGAGGAACGGCTGCCGGAGACGTGGAAGCCGACAAGAGGCTCAACTGAGGGGCCCTCTCAGAGAGCAACGGCGAGGCAGAAACTCCAGGCAACTGGAAAATAAATGCAGAGCCAACAGTATGTTTCTCCAACATCCCAATTTAAGGGGAGGGACGGGCGCAGAGGGGAGAGCGGCCGCACACAGAATAACCGAGGACAGACGTGGAGGTAAGGACCATACCCAAAACCCAATAGGGAGGGGGGGGGGTAATGGAAGAAAGGATGAGGAAGCGGAAGCATTACAAATTCAAACAATAATTTAATTTAACGCCCCATAAACATAAACACAGTTTACCTTAGAAATACCAAGAAACCCCACACTACAATACAGAAGCAAGGCAAACTCATTCCACTTTAAACAAAGAAAACTTAAGCGGGCTTAACCTGCGAGAGGTGGACCCTAAAAACCCTTCCGTCACTAGGGTCTCTAAGAAGTAGAGTTACGGGAGTAAGAAAATCCACTACCGTACAAGGCCCCCGAAACCGAAGAGCTAATTTACCAGAGGGGGTGAAATTCTTCACAAATACACTGTCACCGACGGCGATGCTCGAGGGGCTACGCCCCTGATTGTAACGCTCCTCTTTCTTCAAACGGTAACTCTTAAGATTATTCAAAGCACGCTTCCAGGAGGCCCTAATGTTAGGGGGATCGATGTTCTCAGGCAATAGTTCACCAATGCTCCACAAGTTGCATAAGGGGGAATTAGGGACAAATGAAAACATTAAGGAGAAGGGGGTCGCCTTATGGGCCTCATGATTAGCCGTATTAAAGGCGTAAGCCAACCAGGGAATCGAGGTGTCCCACCTCAAAACATCTTCGTGGTGGAAGGCAATGAGGGCAGAGCGCAAATTACGGTTGACCCTTTCGGCGTACGAAGGTTGGGGATAGTACGCCGAAGTGGTAACATGAGATATGGAAAGACTAAAACAAAACTTTCTGAATAGGTTGGAAGTAAAAGCTTTAGCGTTATCTGAAACTAAAACCTGGCAGGGACCAAAGACGGAAACAATAGACTTCAAGCACCTTACGGTAGTTTCAGCGGTAGCGAGTTTAGTTGGGAACAGCCACGTAAAACGAGTAAACCCGTCAACACAGACTAAAACGAACCTGTTCCCATCTCCCTTAGATTTAGGTAAGGGTCCAACGAAATCGATGAAAGGACGCTGCATGGGGCGCGTAGCTTGAGTCGAAGAGAGAAACCCTACCTTTGTATTCAGCGCTGGCTTACTAACTCTACAGATTTTACAAGCCTTAACCAACTCCCGTACTTCACCATCTAGACCCTTCCAAATGAAATTCTCCCTGATTCTCTCCCTCGTTTTGAACACTCCGAGATGCCCCGCAAGAGGAGTCTCATGATAATATTTAAATATCATGGGTACTAATACAGCGGGTACCACCACCTTCATCTTTTGGTCGTGCCTAGCGGGACAACAGAGGACCCCATTTCTCAGAACATACGGAGGGAGGTGTTTCCCACTCTCCAAATCTCGCACAATGGGACCTAACACCGGATCTTCGCTTTGAAACTTGGCAACATCATGGTACAAAAGCGGGGTGTCAGACAAAATCGCGCCCGTAAGGGTCGGTGAACCATTAAGCAGGGGAAGGGACGAGTCGTCGTCTTGAACCTCAGGATGACCAAACATACGACTCAAGGAGTCAGCCAAGACATTATCGGTGCCCCGAATATGACGCACGTCAAACTGGAACGCCGAAATTCGAATCGCCCACCGAGCTAATCGACCAGTTTTCCTTGGCCTACCTAACACCCAGCTCAATGCCTGGTTATCCGTCTCGAGCTCGAATTTTACGTGCTCCAAGTACATACGGAATTTTTCAAGAGCGAATAATACAGCCAACCCTTCCAGCTCATAAATCGAGTACTTTGACTCAAGGGGCGAAAGCGTCCTAGAGGCATATGCAATCGGACGTCTCCCAAACTCTGACTCTTGCAACAATACAGCAGCTACCGCAGATGAAGAGGCGTCGGTTTGCACGATAAAGGTTTTAGAAAAGTCTGGCATCGCCAAGACCGGGGCATTCGAAATGGCTAACTTAAGATCGTCGAAAGCCGCTTGTTGGGACGGACCCCACTCAAATTTTACCCCTTTACGACGCAACAAATTAAGCGGAGCCGCACGCTTAGCCAGATCCGGGATAAACTTCCGAAAGAAATTGATCATGCCCACAAAGCGAGCAACCCCTTTCACATCGCTCGGAGGGCGGAACTCACGAATCGCCTGAGTACGTGACAGATCCACAGACACGCCCTCAGCCGACACAATGTGCCCCAGGAAAGACATCTGCGGTTTCGCGAAAGAAACCTTAGACAGCTTGACGGTCAAGCCGGCGTGGCGGAGACGAGTCAAGACTTCACGTAGATGAAAGAGATGATCTTCAAATGTCTCAGAATACACAACGACATCATCTAAATAATGATAAAGGTACTCGAACTTGACGTCCGAAAAGAGCTTATCCAAGAGCCTCGTGAGCACAGCGGCTCCAGTCGAAATTCCGAAAGGCAGGCGGCAAAATTCATATAAATCCAATCGGTGGCGAAGGCGGTCAAATGGCGCGATTCTTCGGCGAGAGGAATTTGATAATAGGCTTGGTTTAAGTCTAACACGGTGAAATACTTGGCCTTCTTAAACCAAGAAAAGCACGAGTGCAAATCGGGGAGAGGAACCGACTGTAATACAATCTTCTTATTCAAAACCCTGTAATCCAAAACAGGCCTAAACCCACCTTGAGGTTTAGGGACGAGAAAAATAGGTGAGGAATAGGCAGAGGTAGAAGGCCGAATAATTCCTTCCCGAAGCATATTATCGACAATCTCCTTCAAAGCCTTCATCTTAGGAGGAGAGAGCCGATAAGGGGGAATCCTGACGGGGATCGAATCCAAGACCTCAATTTTATATTCTAAGATGTTTGTCATGCCTAATTTTTCCGTGAATACATCAGAAAAGGTATTAGACATCTCCCTAATACTCTGCGCCTGTTCCTCAGGTAGATGGCTAAGATCACACACCATCTCACTCTGAGGGGGCGTGACAGAAAATATCGAAGCAGAATTAACGAAAGTTAACGGAATCCTCACTGTCTCACAAAACTTGAACCAGCAGGAACGGTCCTGGAGGTCCAATACTAATCCAGAATAGGAAAAGAAATTCGTCCCCAAAATAACAGGGCACGACAAATTTTTTGCAACATAAAAGGAAAACCTCCAAGTAAAATTGGAGACACGGACTTTACATTTAACCAAACCCATAATCTCAACTTTAGAGGAATTAGCAGAAACGCAAGTAATGGAAGTGGATTCCAAATTGGAAAACTTACAAATAGTTTTATGAACGACATACCACTGCTCACTAAGCAGAGACTACACTGCCAGAGTCGAGAAGCGCAGAAACAGGCTCGTTGCCAAGTTCGACCTTAATGAAAGGGACACATTCTCTAACATCAGCGGAAATGCGCGAACACTCCACCGGACACGTAATAGAGCACTGATTTGCTGGGACATCTTTACTGCGGTTATCCAAGGGGGTTCCATCGGTGAAAGAAACCACACTGGCCCCCTGTCCTAGTCAACTGGAACTCGGGTTCGTGGTACAACGTCTCGCCACATGTCCAGCAAGGCCACAGCGAAAACAAATGACACTGTTACTGCTAGGAGAAATGTTCACCTCAGGTGCCACACGAGGTGGCCGCGCGCCCAGCGTACGAGAAGGACAGCGGTTTCGTAAATGATCAACGGACCCACAAGCATAGCATTTCCTAGAATTAACCGGCTTTCGTAACATAGGGGTACTAGCAACCTTAGCTGGCAAGGACTCACTACCCGTACGTAAGGAGTCCGCATGGCGAACCCCTTCGGCCGAGACGACCATAGCCTCCAATTCAGCGAAAGAATGGGGGTGAGCCACGAAGCACAAACAAGACCTATAGATGGGTGAAATCCCCTCCACAATCGTAGCAACCATCTGCTCTTCAGAATAATCGAGAGCAAACACCCTCGCATAAAATCTAATATCAGAAATAAAGGCAGACAACGATTCCTCCATACGTTGTACCCTGAAATAAAACATCTGAATAAATGAATTAAGAGCCCTAGATGGAATATAATGGGTCAATAGATACGCATGAAACTGCTGAAGGGACATTTGCTCGGCAATAGCGCTGACGATTTTTTGAGAAAGCACACCATCCGTATGTGGGTATATAATCTGTAAGACTTGATCATGCGATAACCCGAAAACTAAGGCGTGATCTTGAAATTCGACGAAAAACCGAAGAAAAGACACCGCGTCACTCGCTGAATTAACAGAGTACCGGAGAGCCCCCTTTAACATTAATGTCAGCGGATGAGGAATGCTAGAAAAGGCAGAGACATAAGACGGTACGGTGGGCCGTACAGATTGCTGATCAGTAAACGCACCATTCTCCGTAGGTTTACTTAGCTCCTCTCCAAGTAAAATAGAACTGGCAGGAACCGACTTAGATTTAGTTACCGAATTAGAAAGCCATTGGTCAATTTTCTCTAAGAGATTAAGCGCTTTGGTCTCCAATCCCTTAACCTGGCTTCTTATTTCCTCGCCTAAGTCTAAGGAGAGAAGGTCTCCGATACGATGGACATAATGGGTCAAACGACCTTGAACTCTTCGAAGCTGATGATGTGAAGCGACATCACTTTCTAAGAAATCGATTACTGAAAGAATATCAGAGAGATTCGCGTCGATCAGGGCCGCCGCAGACCCGACCTCGTCGTCAGTACATTGAGGGACAGAAATAGCCCTATCTAAGCTTGACCTTAATAAAGCTTCATCACCCTTCACTGTACCTCTGGATTCAACATTACGGATTTTTAACTCATACAATAGCTCCTCCTTTCGGAGCGCCCCCGGGTAGGGAACGTCACGAGTAGACATTTTAAGAAAGACCAAAACTCAAGAATCACTCTGACGAAAGAACTTCCAGACTCCACCCCTACACAAGGTTAACTGCCAAGTATAAGATAAGCCCAATTCAACCACGCTACTCTGCTACCAGAGTTTGTACTGGGTTTACACCCGATAGCTTTCGAAGCAAGAAGCGGTGGTCCAAGGGAATGGGGCTTGAAGGCACATAAAGCTTGCCAGATAATAATTTATTGTATAAATTAGTTTGCGTTACTTCGGTATACAAAGTTAAACAAGACCAGGGACATGTCCCAATTTCAAGTACCATACTAAAAGAATTTAACACATGTGACCAGCACAATATACTGATTAATAGAACATTCATTAGAAACCGGGGGTCTAGCCCTGTAAACAATACATGATTTAGTTTACCAACACCTAACTTAGGGTCTCTTGGTATGCCCATCTGCTCAATAGTACCAAGATTCTAACTCTAACCAGTATAAACTTTACTAGAAAATACACAAGAGTGTTTGCCACTAACGTGTCATATATAACAGCAAGAACTCTAAATACATACTGCTTGCTCAATACATCACAGCCTTCTATTCGCCTGTCGTACTGAATTATTTCACACATTGACCAATATTCTTTATAAGGTTCAGAGACCGGAATAGTTTACGCTAATATAATTTTAAAACATTGTCCGTCCCATACATAAGGACAACATGGCAAACGAACTCAGGTCTACAGACCTTAAAATACCTCTATAATACATACTTCATTTTAAGTGAAACTTGCCCGGGGCAAAGAACTATTGAAATCTTACGTAGGCTAAAGCCTTAACATGAAATTCTTTACAATTGCAATCCGCTTCCTCAATTTTCATAACGCGCCACACAAGGGGTTCCTGTCTTAACGTCTTACCTCCACGTCTGGTGAGTCCTCAGTTCGAGGCCGCGGCGGGACCGGCTGCGAAAGCAGCGAGCAAGTCAAGCAGACCGAAATCAGAATGACTGGAAGAAGTAGCGAGCGCTCGCCTGCCCAGCAGGGAGAGGCGCGCGCGCACTCAAGGGGGAGGGGAGTTTTGTCACCAGACGTGCAGGCAAGAGGAGGATAGCCAACCTAAGGTTGAAAACACCCCAGGACGGGAAGAAACTTCCCTTTTATCCTGGGGCCATGAGGGCATGAGGACAACGTTTATTTAGGAAGGGAAATGCAAAACATAATACAACATGACATATATAAATGACATCTAAATTAAAACAGCTTGCAAGCACAATTACACTGATAAAATAAAACGAAGAGTGAAAGGAAATCTTCACGGTACAGATGGTACAAAGAGAATAATATGAAGATTAATTGAGGCAAATCAACTGTTACAACATTTACAAACAGGAGTTTTAAAACTGAATTTGAATATACTTTGGATGGGGTAGTTATCCCAAAAGATGGCAAGTGCAAATACTTAGGTGTGAGATTTGAAAGTAATTTGCACTGGAAGGGTCATGTGGATGACATTGTTGGGAAAGCATACAAATCGTTACATGTCATAATGAGGCTACTTAAAGGATGCAACAAAGAATTAAAAGAGAAAAGTTACCTAAGTATGGTTCGTCCATTATTGGAAAATGCAAACAGTGTTTGGGATCCTCACCAAGAATTCCTAATAAAAGAAATAGACAGTGTGCAGAGGAAAGCTGCAAGATTTGTAACAGGGGATTTCAGGAGAAAGAGTAGTGTATCAGAAATGTTAAAGGAACTAGGGTGGGAAACTTTAAGTAAGAGAAGGGAGAAAACTAGACTTACAGGATTATATAGAGCCTATACAGGAGAAGCAGCGTGGGGAGATATCCGTGAGAGGCTTCAGTTGGAAAATAATTATATCGGCAGGACTGACCACAAATATAAAATTAGAAGGAATTTTAGCAGAAGCGATTGGGGTAAATTTTCATTCATTGGGAAGGGTGTGAAGGAGTGGAACAGTTTACCAGGGGTAGTGTTTGATCCTTTTCCAAAATCTGTACAGATATTCAAGAAGAGAATAAACAGCAACAGAGAAAATAAATGAAATGTTAGAGGGCATTCGACCAGTGCAGGTTAATATAAATAAAAAATGTGTGTGAATAAATTAATTCCATCCCCTGGTCTAAGGAGTTGGACAGCCAAAGTAGGGGACTGCCTGTAGGGGTGAAGTAGAGTGGGGACTTTGAGGGCCCTGGGACCGCTACGGTAGCTGTGAAGGCCCTTCAGGAACTCTGAAAAGTGGTGGCAAAAGGGGCTCTGCTTAAGACGCAGCAGGTCGTTATGCTACTTAGGTTCCAGAATGGGTAAAGAAAAAAAAAAGTAAATAAATGCAATGTAAATTTTAATCTTATACCAGTTGTACAGTATCATTTGAAGTAATTCCACATACTGTATATCAGTTGACATATTTGTAAGTAGTACATGAGATATTATAAGTAGAATTTTGTAAACAATATAAATTTATTAATGATGAGCTGTGTGTTTAATAGAAAAAATTGTTACCGTAAATTGTATAATATTGTATTATAGGAAAATTTTCTTCTCTTGTTAATTTGATATTTAGTGCTTGACAATAATGTATTTTAGTGTACCATTTGCCACCGAGGTAGACACTTCATTTGCAAATAAAGAGATTTTGATTTGATTTGATTTGATAAATGAGATATGGGATGGAAATTGTTAAAACCGACAGGGACCTATGATAGGATACAACCTCATTACGATGGTATTTTAGCAAGCATTGGACACCCGTGAATAACACAGTAATTGTTTAAATGTTAATTATTTTCAACACTCTATGGGACAAATCAAATTACCACATCATATTGGAATTACCAGCTGAAAGGTAACCATTGAAAGTTGTTCGTAAGGAAGTGTAGCCTAATTTTAAATACTAATGCGATGGACATCTACAATAAACCCCCATAACATTCACAAACAACTGTAAAATACTGTGTTTACCAAGCTTGGTGAACTTTTGACTGAAATGGGTCTACATCAAAGCAATCCCAAGCACAAGACGAAGAGTGACACATAGCCTACAGGTCCATTATGGAAAGAAAAGAACGGAAGTTTCATAATTCAGTAAACCACACACCACCAACATATGACAATAAAAATGAAACCTCAAGAGCAAAATATAAACAGTAACAAGAAATTTTCACTTATCATAAGTTGGAAAAAAAATTCACAATACAGTCGGGTAAACTGCAGATCAGTTGGCTCTGGTTGCTGTACTTGTCTGTATATGTAGCAAGAGTCTTTTATACGCTGTCTCAAACCAGCTAGCTGTGGGATTGTTATGACCACAAAAGCAGTTCGATTTTTTCTGAATGATTTCCAACAAAAGAGTAGCGTTACAAAAATGTTGCAAAGTTTGGCCTGGGAAGAACTGGGAGAAAGAAGACGAGCTGCTCTACTAAGTGGTATGTTCCAAGCTGTCAGCGGAGAAATGGCGTGGAATGACATTAGTAGATGAATAAGTTTGCGTGGCATCTTTAAAAGTAGAAAAGATCTCAATATAAAAGGTAATATTGGAATTCTAGAGGACAAATTGGGGCAAATATTCATTTATAGGAAGGGGAATTAGGGATTGGAATAACTTACCAAGAGAGATGTTCAATAAATTTCCAACGTCATTGAAATCATTTAAGAAAAGGCTAGGAAAACAAGAGATAGGGGATCAGCCACCTGGGCAGTTTCCCTAAATGCACATCAGGATTGATTGATTGATTGATTGATTGATTGATTGATTGATTGATTGATTGATTGATTGATTGATTGATTGATTGATTGATTGATTGATCGATCGATCTTAAATCACTGAAATTACTTCCAAGTGATCCTGACTAGGTTTGCAAGTGAGCAGAAAATGCATCTTCAGTTGTGGCATGTTCAAAACTGAATCATACACTCCTAAGACAGACTGTAAACACACAATCAAACCTATGAAACCAGTTTTCCTAGAGGACACTACATGAACACCACCAGCCATCGTCTGTATATATTCAATAACCTCCTCAATATAGGCCTTCGTTCTCTACTTTCAAAGGTTTCTACCATCCCTTTCAACAAAGATTGTGGCTGTTCAAGGTGTCAAATATATTGTTCATAAGCGTACGGTAACAGATTTGACTATTTCCTCACACCCTTGAGAAAGGTTTAAGTCTTTGTCACAATATGTCAAGGCACTAGCAACACCTTCACTCTTTCACTGAATGTGTGGTGAGCTTTATTTTCATCGCTTCCTTCTCCCATTCCCTTCTGGTAGGTTTTGTCCCGAGATGGAGACCCTCGCTACTCTGAAGTCTCCCTAGCTTTTCCAAATCCCTCCTATCTATAACATTCACCGCTGGCAAAAGTTCCCTTACCCCCTAAAATATTCCTCGCTAATTGTATACTATGGTAAGCATATAGAGGAATAAACACTTTAACATCATTTGAGGGATTTTCAAAATCTTTCACCATATTATTTTCATCAGAGGAATCTCCCAGACAACGGGCCATGGATAAATTAGAAGTAGCGCCATCAAAAGTAAGTGACACTATGATTATATTTAGGTCATTTTAAAATTTAAGTCACTCATTTACTAAGTTTGCTCACTCCAAGCGACCTAAACCATTAATCAAGAATGAAAAATTGGAACATTCCGGTGTCCATTTAGTGAGACCAGAAACACTAAAGCCGCCTTTGCTTCATGTAAATCCAGATCCACGATTTCAGCACCACAATTCACATAAACCACAAAGTATTTTTCTGACAAATTCAGTGTTTCCTGATGCACATTTCATCCATCACCAGTGCACACACTAGGGGCTTTCCATTGGTAGCCATCTCCTTCCCTTACGAAATAGAGCAGTTGAACATTGGCATGCAATCCATTGACTGAAACCACTTCCGCAATGTACTGGCATGAGGCAAACCGTGAGAAAATACTTCCTTCAAGTAGCTGTATGCACAACATGAATGGTAATTCAAATTGAGTGCAAAGCAGCGTAGTTCATGAGGATACTCTGCTCTTGTATCACCAACGTTTGTTCACATCAGAAGTTTTGCAGCAGCAGGAGAATGACATTTCTGAAACAATGGAAGTTAAAAGGTACATTATGCTTTTTTGAAAGTCAATTTATGGCTTTACATCACTTCTTTTAACAGAAATTGTGATTAAATAAGAACAAACTACAGACCTCTAAAAGATCCAAAATGATGTCTATCTGTTCGATCATAAGCCCAGAGGCTGGTTGGATCCTCAAATATTATGTATTACTCTCTGTTCAGTAATCAGCCCAGAGATTGGTTGGATCCTCAAATATTATGTATGTCTGCCAGTTAGGTCGTCAGCCCAGAGGCTGGTTGGATCCTCAAATAATGTATATTACTGTCTGTTCGGTCATCAGCCCAGCGGCTGGTTGGATCCTCAAATATTATATATATCTGCCTGTTAGGTCATCAATTTCAGAGACTGGATTGGTCACAAATGTTATATATGTCTGCCAGTTAGGTCATCAGCCCAAAGGCTGGTTGGATCCTCAAATATTTCAGTCAGTCAATCAATCAATCAATCACTACTGACTAGTATTTAGGGCAGTCACTCAGGTGGCAGATTACATATCTGTTCCTTTCCTAGCCTTTCCTTGAAGGTTTGCAATTATACTGGAAATTTATTGATCATCTCCCTCAGTAAGTTAAACCAACCCCTAACTCCCGTTCCTAAAAACAAATATTTTCCCCAATTCTTCCTCTTGAATTCCAATTTTATCTTCATATTGTGATCTTTCCTACTCTTAAAGCACCACTCAAATTTTTTGAAACAGAGATATCATTCCACGCCTTCTCTCCACTGACAGCCCATACCATACCACTTAGTCGAGCAGCTCATGTTCTTTCTCCCAACTTTCCCCAAACCAAATTTTGCAACATTTTTGTAATGCTACCATACTCTTTTGTTGGAAATCACCCAAAACAAATTGAGCTATTTTGCTTTGGATTTTTCCAGTTCTTGAATCAAGTAATTCTGGTGAGGGTCCTATACACTGGAACCATACTCTAGTTGGGGTCTCACCAGAGACTTATGTGCCCTCTCCTTTACATCCCTACTACAACCCCTAAATACCCTCATAACCATGTGCAGAGATTGGCAGCCTTTACTTACAATCATATTTACGGTGTGTGATTACCCCATTGAAGATCTTTTCTTATATTAAGACCTAGGTATTTACAATGATCCCCAAAAGGAACTTTCACCCCATCAATGCAGTAATTAAAAGTGATAAATAATTTTCCTATTTGCAAAACTCACAGCTTGACTTTTAACCCAGTTTATTACCATTCCATTGCCTACTGTCCATCTTTACAACATTATCGAGATCATTCTGCAGTTGCTCACATTCTTGTAACTCTTTTATTACTCTGTACAGAATAACATCATCTGCAAAAAGCCTTATCTCTAATTCCACTTCTTTACACATATCATTGCCATACCCGGTACCGGTATATAAGAAAACATAAAATTCTAATAATACTGCCTTGAGGCATTCCCCTCTTAATAATAATAGGGGCAGATAAAGTACTGTATATTCTAATTCTCAGAGTTCTTTTTGTAGAAATAGAGCCACCCATTCTGTTGCTCTTTTGTCAAGTACAACTGCACTCATTTTTGCCAGTAGTCTCCCATGATCTACCCTATCAAATGCCTTAGATAAGTCCATTGCGATACAGTCCATTTGACATCCTCAATCCAGGACATCTACTATATCATGCTGGAATCCTACAAGTTGAGGTTCAGTGGAATAACCATTCCTAAACACAAACTCCCTTCTATCAAACTACTTATTAATTTCACAAACATGTCTAATATAATCAGAAAGAATGCTTTCCCAAAGCTTACATGCAATGCATGTCAAACTGACTGGCCTGTAATTTTCAGCTTTATGTCTATCACCCTTTCCTTTATACACAAGGGCTACTATAGCAACTCTCCATTCATTTGGTATAGCTCATTCATGAAAACAGTAATCAAGTAAGTACTTCAGATATGGTGCTATATCCCAACTTATTGTCTTTATTATATCCCCTGAAACCTTATCAATTCCAGCTGCTCTTCTAGTTTTCATATTTTGTATCTTACTATGAATATCATTGTTAGATTTTAATACTTTTTTAAGCATTATTCACCTCCTCTATCTGGACATCATCCCCAGAAACCAATAAACTTTACATACTCTTGACTGAATATTTCTGCCTATTGAAGATCCTCAAATACACACTCTCCTTGTTCATTAATGATTCCTGGGATGTCCTTCTGGGAACCTGTTTCTGCCTTAATGTACCTATGCATGCTCTTCCACTTTTCACGGAAATCTGTGTGACCACCATTTATGCTTGCCATCATGTTATCCTTATCTGACTTTGTTGCTAGGTTCCATTTCCTAGTAAGTTCCTCCAATTTTTCCTTATTTCTACAGCCATTTCTAACTCTATTTTTTTCTAACTTGCTCCTCCTTCTTAGTCTCTTTACTTCTCTGTTATAATATAGTGGATCTTTACCATTCTTTATCACCTTCAAAGGTACAAATATATTTTCACTTTCTTCAACAATTCTTTTAAACCCATCCCAGAGTTTGTTTACATTTTTATTTATCATTTTCCACTGATTGTCGTTACTTTTTTAAAAACTCACTCATGCCTGTTTTATCAGCCATATGGTACTTGACTAATAGACCTAATTTTAATAATTTCCTTTCTTTCACATTTATTTCTAACTACCACAGAAGAAAATTTGTGATCACAAATACCATCTACTACTTCGGTTTCTCTATGGAGCTCATCTTGCTTTACCAGCACCACATCCAGAATTTTCTTCCCTCTAGTTGGCTCCATCACTTTCTGAATCAGATGCCCTTCCTATAATAACTTATATTCCATTTGTTGGTCATGCTTTCTGTCATTTGCATTACTTTCCCAATTGGCATATCCGAAACAATCAAGTTCCTTTCCTTATTGTTTCCCACACAGCTGATTATCCTATAAAAAAATTCTGAACCAGAGTTGGCACTACGCTTTCCCAGTCTGTACACTTCAAAGACATCAAATTACCTATTATCTTTAGAGATGCGCCTATACCTAGAATTTCATGTTTGTCATATTTAAATTTTTCGTTGGTCACAAAATCTTAAAAAGAACCAGGTCATATGAAAATTCTTCAAAATTTATAAGCATATAAATGGAAATCAATACTTATTAACTTCAAGAACCAACGACCACTTTCAATCCTCAACTTTCCTCAAGATTTTAACAACATGCCCTTTGACAATTAAATGGAATGCGCTTTCTGATTTTATTTTTAATATCAGTGAAATGATTGTTTTCTTTTTAGACTCAAATATTAACACAATATTGTTAACTAATAATATACCATATTTTATTTCGTATTAGTTGTTTAATGATCTCCAATCCATTTTACAAGATACGGTACACTTTTTAACAGTATTCATCAGTCATTTCCAATCAGGTACCTGATCTATTCGTAAGGTAAAAGAATGGCTGATGATGCCTACTGTCGATAGGCAAAACATGTACCATCCAATGTATTAATTTGATGTTAATATTTTTATAAGGTTTAAGTCCTAACTTTTAAGATTGTATTGTATTGAATAGGTTGGAGAACAATATAAACTTTCTGGTGTTATTTAATTCTTCCTTCACCAGAATTAATAATCCCCCTCCTACCATTCCCATCCTATCTCTATGATACACACTCCAGTTCCGTGAGAAACTTTCTGCATCCATTATGTCATTTCTCGGCCATGATTCAACTCCTTTTACAATATCTGGTAAGTATATATCTATTAAATTAATTCTATAGCTTTCTTTACAATTAATACTTCTCCAGTTCAGCACTAACATTTTCATGTCATCCCTACTTGATTTCCAGTTCCCTGTTTCCTTACCACCGCTCTAGACTACACCGTTTCCCTGAATGTACCTCCCTATAACCCTTCTAAACAAATTTCCTAACTTATATGTAGCAGTGCGGTTTAGGTGAAAGCCATGTGAGCGCAGATCCCTTTCTCCTGCCCAACCATTAGGATTTAGAAATCTCACTCCCAGTTTCCCACATGCCCACTCCACAGTCTTATTTAAATCTCCAATCACCTTCCAGTCAGAATCCTTCCTACACAGTATTCCACTGATAAAAATCTCCACTTCCTTAAACTTAACCCATGCTGCATTTACCAGGTCCCACATATTCCCTACTATGTTAGTACTTATACTTGCTTGTCTTACGTTGTTAGTACCAATGCAAAACACTACCAACTTCTCCTTTCCCTCCTCCTTCTCTTCTACTTTCCCAACATCTGCCTTAACCTAATTCACTTTCCTCCACACATTTCCCTTTGTGTCTAACAATGGAATCCCCCATGACCAAGGCCCCAACCCTACCCACCTCATTTGATCCCGCCCCTCCTGCTCAGTTCTATCTATGCTCACAGCTGCAGAAGGTCTTGCTCCTCCATTTTTTCCATCCCATGGCACAGTTCCACGTGTCTTTCATTATCCACTAATCCAAATTTCCCTTTCCTACATTTTACCATCCTCCTACATTCACAGTTCTCTTCCCTTTCTTGTACCTCAAGTGACTCATACCGATTTCTCCTCCCCTGAATCCTGATCCTGAATTGAGCCCTTAACCTGCAATCTTCTTCCCCTTAAAACATTATACCACCTGTCTTCTAAAATCCCCTCCTTCCTTTCCTATCCCTATTTTACAATTACTGTATCCTGCACACCGTCTGAAGGAGGCCTACTTTCCTTCCTGTCCTCTGAGAGATTCCTAGCTATCTCCCTCAAACTCTTTAATGTCTGGCCACACCCAGAGTTCCTACATTTGCACTCCTTAGCTATTCTTTACTGATTACCGGTAATGAAAAGAGTCTGGTTGGGTCTTCAAGTATTATGTTCGTCTGACTTTTCGATCATCAGCCCAGAGACTGTTTGGAACCTCAAATATTATGTGTATCTGTCAGTTAGGACATCAGCCTAGAGGCTGTTAGGATCCTCAAATATTATGTATGTCTGTGTGTTAGGTCATCAATTTCAGAGGCTGTTTGTATCCTCAAATATAATGTGTGTCTGTTATGTCATCGGCCCACAGGCTGTTTGGATCCTCAAAAATTATGTACGCCAACCTGTATAGTCATCAGCCCATACACTGGTTGGATCCTCAAATAATATGTATGTCTGCCTGTTTGGTCATCAGCTCATAGGCTGCTTGGATCCTCAAATATTATGTATATCTCTTAGATCATCAGCCCAGAGGCTGATTGAATCTTCAAATATTATGTATGTCTGTCTGTTAGGTCAACAGGTCAGAGACTGGTTGGATACTCAAATATTATGTGTGTCCTTCTGTTAGATCATCAGGCCTGAGGCTGGTTGGATCCTCAGATTTTATGTCTGTCTCTCTGTTAACTCATCAGCCCAGAGGCTGCTTTGACCCTCGAATATTATGTACCTATGTCTGTCTGTTAGTTCCTCAGCCCAGAGGCTGATAGAACTTTGAAATATTATATGATTCTGTCTGATAGGTCATCAGCCCAGACACTGTGTGGATCCTTAAATCTTATGCAGGTATGTCTTTTCGGTCGTCAGCCGAGACGCTGGTTGGTCCTCCAATATTACGCATATCTATCTGTTGGGTCATCAGCCAAGACGCAGGGTGGATCCTGAAATATTATGTATGTCTGTCGGTGGTAATCTCATAATCATCTTACTAAATGTATGTATAATTTCATTTAAAATATATTTTATAATTCTGCCCCATATAATACTCTGCTTGGCACTATTGTCTTTAACACTAATCTCAGTATGTAACAATTTATCCCCTGGAATTTTGCCTCTAAAAATTTTAATCACGAAGAGGCCTGCAGACCCTCTCACTTTAACTCTCTATTTATGATCTTCCCATCCTCCTCTTCCATTTAACAGCACTCCTAGATATATTGAGGAAAGCAACGGGAAACTACCTCATTCCTCTAGTACGCCTCCTCAGTGAAGCTTAGGCGATCTATGGTAGCTGATGGCAGGGCTGTTGAGGATCCATCCAGCCTTAGGGCTGAAGACTGAACAAACACACATACTATACTCATGCTCAGAAATTAAGGATAATGCTGATACATGGTGAAACAACGCAATGGTGGGCGGTTTGCGGTTTTAAATCACCTCGGGGTACGACCATGTGGTGCATTTGACCTGCGGTCGTCGAACGGTGGCGCTGGCAGCAGTCCAAATACGCAGAGGTGTGTTGGTGCATGTCAGAGTACGGTGCAGCGAGTAGGTGTGCAGATGTTTTCAGACGTGTTAATGGTGACTGTGTGGTGAAAATGGCTCAACGAACACATATTGATGACGTTATGAGGGGTAGAATAATAGGGAGACTGGAGGCTGGTCAAACACAGCAGGTAGTAGCACAGGCCCTCCGTGTTCCACAAAGTGTGATCTCAAGATTATGGCAACGATTCCACCAGACAGGAAACGTATCCAGGCGCTACAGTACGGGACGTCCGCAGTGTACAACACCACAAGAAGACCGATATCTCACCATCAGTGCCCGCAGACGGCCACGGATTACTGCATGTAGCCTTGCTCGGGACCTTGCCACAGCCACTGGAACACTTGTCTCCAGACACACAGTCTACAGACGACTGAACAGACATGGTTTATTCGTCCGGAGACCTGCAAGGTGCATTCCACTGACCCCTGTTCACAAGAGAACCCGTAAAGCCTGGTGTCAAGAACACAGTACATGGTCATTGGAACAGTGGTCCCAGGTATGTTCACGGATGAGTCCAGGTATAGTCTGAACAGTGATTCTCGCCGGGTTCTCCTCTGGCGTGAACCAGGAACCAGATACCAACCCCGTAATGTCCTTGAAAGGGACCTGTATGGAGGTGGTGGTTTGATGGTGTGGGGTGGGATTATGATTGGTGCACGTACACCCCTGCATGTCTTTGACAGAGGAAATGTAACAGGTCAGGTGTACGGGACGTCATTTTGCACCAGTATGTCCGCCTTTTCAGGGGTGCAGTGGGTCCCACCTTCCTTCTGATGGATGATAACGCACGGCCCCACCGAGCTGCCATCGTAGAGGAGTACCGTGAAACAGAAGATATCCGGCGAATGGAGTAACCTGCCTGTTCTCCAGACCTAAACCCCATCGAGCATGTCTGGGATGCTTTCGGTCGACGTATCGCTGCACGTCTTTAAACCTCTAGGACACTTCAGGAGCTCCGACAGGCACTGGTGCAAGAATGGGAGGCTATACCCCAGCAGCTGCTCGACCACCTTATCCAGAGTATGCCAACCCGTTGTGCAGCCTGTGTATGTGTGCATGGTGATCATATCCCATATTGATGTCGGGGTACATGCGCAGGAAACAGTGGCGTTTTGTACCACATGTGTTTTGGGACGGTTTTCTCAACTTATCATCAATACCGTGGACTTACAGATATGTTTCGTTTGAGTTCACTATATGTCTATGCTATTAGCGCCAGTTTTGTGTAGTGTCACGTTGTGTGGCACCACAATATGCAATTATCCTTAATATATGAGCATGAGTGTAGATATATTCTAACTTATCCACTTCTTCTATGCTCTCTCCCTCTATCATCCATTTCCTTTCATCTTCCTCCTCCTGTTATTACGTATAATTAACACCTTCGATGTATTACTATTTTCCTTGCATATTCCGAAATCTCATTCAAACTTCTCTGTAATCCCCCTCCTGGGGTCTCTCTCTCTCCTCCGTGCTCCTCCAGTACGTCATTTAAGAATAATAAAAATAATATCGGCGATAATTTGCATCCTTGCTTCAACCCAATCTTGCAATCTATCGGCATGCTAGTCAGATACTCTTCTACTTTGTTACTTTCTGGTATACCTCCTCAATCGCACGGATCATCTTTCTTGAGATTCCTATCCGACCTAATTTTTCTATTAAGGCTTTTCTGCTCACCGTGTCAAAAGCTTTTTCAAAATCTATGGGCGCTAATTATACACTGCCTTTTTCCCTGCTTAGGTATTCTTCTATTATCATCTTTACTGTCACAATATTATCTGTTATCCTACTCCCCTTTCTAAATCCACCCTAAAACATTGATAATATCGAATTCTCTTCTTCCCAAACCGTTAATCCATTTGCCGGAACTCCTGTGTAGATCTTACTCCGTGAGTCTAGTAGAGTTATCACTTGGTAATTGCTCGGGAGGTTTATGCTCCCTTTCTTTTTGTATTTTGGGAAGGTTATTCACCGCTACACATGGGAGGCTAGGGGTACCAGATCCATAATAGACTATATCTTAACAGACTTCGAATTCAGGAAATCTGTTAGGAATGTACGAGTTTTCCGGGGATTTTTCGATGATACAGACCACTATCTGATCTGTAGTGAACTAAGTATCTCTAGGCCTAGGGTTGTTGTTGTTTGAGTCATCAGTCCACAGACTGGTTTGATGCAGCCTTCCATGCCAACCTATCCTGTGCTAAACTTTTCATTCCTACATAACTATTGCATCTTACATCTGTTCTAATCTGCTTGTCATATTCATACCTTGGCCTACCCCTCCCGTTATTACCACCTACACTTCCTTCAGAAACCAACTGAACAAGTCCTGGGTGTCTTAAAATATGTCCTATCATTCAATCTCTTGTTCTCGTCAAATTTAGCCAAATCGATCTCCTCTCACCAATTCGATTCAGTATCTCTTCATTCGTGATTCGATCTATCCATCTCACCTTCAGCATTCTTCTGTAACACCACATTTCAAAAGCTTCTATTCTCTTTCTTTCTGTGCTAGTTATTGTCCATGTTTCACTTCCATACAATGCCACGCTCCACACGAAAGTCTTCAAAAACATCTTTCTAATTCCTATATCAATGTCTGAAGTGAGCAAATTTCTTTTCTTAAGAAGGCTCTTCCTTGCTTGTGCTAGTCTGCATTTTATGTCCTCCTTACTTCTGCCATCGTTAGTTATTTTACTACCCAAGTAACAATATTTATCTACTTCCTTTAAGACTTCATTTCCTAATTTAATATTTCCTGCATCACCTGCCTTCGTTCGACTGCAATCCATTACTTTTGTATTGGACTTATTTATTTTCATCATGTACTCCTTACCCAAGACTTCGTCCATACCATTCAGCAGCTTCTCGAGATCTTCTGCAGTCTCAGATAAAATAACAATATCATCGGCAAATCTCAAGGTTTTGATTTCCTCTCCTTGGACTGTGATTCCCTTTCCAAATTCCTCTTTGATTTCCTTTTGTAGCCTGTTCTATGTAAACATTGAAAAGGAGGGGGGACAAACTGCAGCCTTGCCTCATTCCTTTCTGGATTGTTGCTTCTTTTTCAAAGCTCTCGATTCTTATCACTGCAGACTGACTTTTATACAGATTGTATATTATTCTTCGTTCTCGGTATCTGATCCCAATCATCTTCAGAATCTTAAATAGCTTGGTCCAATCAACATTGTCGAATGCCTTTTCTAGATCTACGAATGCCATGTACGTGGGCTTGTCCTTCTTGATTCGATCCTCTAAGATCAGCCGTAGAGTCAGGATTGCTTCACGTGTTCCTACATTTCTTCTGAAGCCAAACTGATCTTCTCCCAACTCAGCTTCAACTTGTTTTTCCATTCTTCTGTAAATAATACGTGTTAAAATTTTGCAGGCATGAGATACTAAATTAATGGTGCGGTATTTTTCACACCTGTCAGCACCGGCTTTCTTGGGAATAGGTATAACTACATTCTGCCAAAAATCGGATGGGACTTCTCCTGCCTCATACATCTTACACACTAAATGGAATAACCTTGCCATACTGGTTTCTCCTAAGGCAGTCAGTAATTCAGAGGGAATGTCATCAATTCCAGGTGCCTTGTTTCCATTTAGGTCACTCACAGCTCTGTCAAACTCTGACCTCAATAATGGGCAAGATGGCCGCTATACATGGGCTCTTATGGGGCTAACCCACCGAGAGCTGGACCAGGAGCGAATGGGCAAAAATGGCGGCTATATATAGGCTCTTATGGAGAAAGCTGGCCTAGGGTAGGATAGGCGGTATACATAGGACTTACGGAGATGGCCTAGGGGACTAATGCACAAGATGGCGGCCGTGTGCAACTTCCTAATGCTAGAGCTCCAGAGGCAAGACAGCCGCCTGGGAGGTATGCTGGTGTTGAAAAGGTGTATGTGTTACGTAGTGTACTTCAAGCCAATCAGGCCGCTAAAAGGTAGAAAACTGCCATTAACACCACTGCGAGGGTTGTAGCCCCGTCTGACCGAAGTGTAGCAAGTTCTCTACACCCTCTGTGAGGGCTCTAGCATCGACCGATCAAAGCCTCGGGAGGTATGCTGGTGTTAAAAAGGTGTATGGGTTACATAGTGTACTTCAAGCCAATCAGGACGCAAGAAGGTAGAAACCGCCATTAGCACAGCAGCGGGGGTTTTGTAAGCCCGTCTTACAAAAGTGTAGCCAGTACTCAGCTCCCTCTGCGAGGGCTCTAACATCGACCGATCAAAGCTTGAGTATACCATGAATCTAAAACTCTAACTATAAATGCTAAATGCTTTGTGGATGCCTCCCCTCATTTATCCAGGCTTGAGACCGGCACTAGGGCTCACCCTAAGGCGGAGTCAACACCCTTAGAGAAAGAAGAAGTGAAGGAGTCTGCAACATTATAGCTACTCGGTCCACCATATGTTACAGAAAGTAAGGGTTTGAGGTTGGTTACGTATTAGACATAGGATTTAGTGTGTTATGCTGCACTGTAGAGAGAGACGACTTTTTCTTTGAAAGGTGTTTAATTTGACAGCATAATAATAGCATAAATTACTTTAGTGTAGAGGTAGCATAGTGTCCATGGGCGTAAGTGGATATCCCATCACCTGCGATTACTCTCTTATCATCATCAGGGGACAAGGCGATCTTGTTTAGACACACCGTCGATACGTGATGTAATTTGGAAGTAATGATGTTCATCGGCGTTCTTCTTATTTCTTTCTTCACGAGACAGTTTACATAGTCCTGAACGTTGATACATTGTTCAACAACACCTCGACTGATCCCTTTAATTTTTTTGAATTCTTCACCATCTATGTCCAGCTCTAAGTCCGACAAACTTTCTATTAATCTTGCTACCAGCTTCATCTTTAAATTTTCCTAAAACCTTCTTGTTCTTAGCTGTGCTCCGGTGGGTAATCAGATGTATCTTGATGTTCTATAAAGTTTAATTTGTCCTTGTAGATGTCTTCAGTCTGTACTAAATATATAAAAGAATCAGTGTCCATGTACATAAGTTTTAGATTTTCAGTCCCATAGTAGGGAAGTAGAACGTCGTAGTGATGGGAATACATAAGCGTTTTGGAAATATCTAGTACGCTCATGCCAATATAGATAGGTTTGTTGAAGAATAGTTTCCGCTTCGCCATATGAATAGCCGCCAGGTTGGGTCCGAAGATCGTTCTGTCGATGAAGGTAGGTTTTGCTACGAGTTTTTCTAATACCTTGTTATCTGTTACAAGACGTATGTCTATCCGTTTGCGAATGTTTTCCATGGTTTTTCCGAACATTGCATTATTAAAACGTTTATAGAGGTCCTTCTCGAAGTCGTTCTTAGCTTGTTTTCTGAGATCGTTATTAAATTCTACGTAACATTTCAGCCAGCGTGACTGTCGAAATTTCAGCGCTCGATGTACCTTCTTTAGTTGCAGTCCATGGTTCAAAGCTTGTTGGAGGGTCATGTAATGCACCACGTAATGTTCTCGTTTTCCAAGATGAGTTATTAATTTCTTCGTTACAGACGATTCAGACGGTTTCATACTTTCTGGAAGGAACGGTAAGTCATTATGAAGGGCATGTAGTTTAGGAGGATACTCAACGTCTACTTCTAAAAAGTAGCCGTACGGATCGTCTTCTTTCAGCGTATTTAGATTAATAGTGTCTGGGGAGGCCCACTGAAATTCTCCGTAAGGAAGGGGATGGCACATAGCGCAACCATACTGATTGTTAGCATCTTCGTATGTAATAAACCTGGATGGTTTCTCAGGATCGAAATCCGACATATACTTATTATTAGCCTCTCCATAGCGATGTGATACTTGACATATCCCACCTCGTATACCAGACTCTACCATAAGTAGCTGATCGTAATCTCTTAGTAACTCCAGTTTAATACCTGTATAGAGCAGCATAGCGTCCCACGTAAGTCCGGGCGCAGTGAACTAGTGGGCCGGATCGACTCTATGGGTTTCCATAGTAGTAGCACGAAACGTTTCGAAAACATCTGCTAAGAGAAGTACGTCAAAAATCAAGTATAGATCGCTGTATTCTCCCAAAGTTTTTATGTTGAAATGATTCCACACGTTGTTTGCATGTTCATAATCTTCGTCACCGATATCGTCTTGTTTTAATTTACTGAAGAAGGCTTCTTTAGGGGGTAGACATTTTTCACTTAATTTTTCCGAGGAGACCAGGTAATCATACGGAAAGACGCCTTTTAGTGTCATTAAAACCGAATTTTCTCGTCCAAAGTATTTGGATGTTTCAGGACACAACGTTAGATTTTTTACTAGTGTATCCAAGCTGCTATCAGACGGACAAAAGGATGAAAGGACTCTTCTTACTCCTCCTCACTGCGCCCTCCTCCTCCTCCTAGGGCTAAACGGCTAATGGGGTAAAGGGCTAATGGGCTCTTGGGCTAAAGTGCAAAATGTCAGAAGGGCTAAAGGGCAAAAAGGGCTCACACTCTTTGTAGTATTTAAGGTGCCTCTCCTCTTTTTATCCGAGCTTGAGACCGGCTCTACAGCTAGAGGCGGAGTTAACATCCTAAGGAAGGGAGAATGTTCGAAAAGGTCTGTACTAGTATAGCTACTCGATCTACTATATGCTAAAGAAGGATGACTTCAGTGTTGGTGAGGGCTGGAAATGTAGGAAGGTATTTAGGCTGTTGTACTGTCGAGAGGGAGCTTACAGGTAAGGTATTTTGTTTAAAGAGCTATTACTCAATAATACCTGCACGACGCAATTCTTGCTCTATTTCAAAAATATCTGCTTTATACTCTGTGTAACCAGCATCTTGGTAGACTATTAGCAGTTGCAAACGTTCTACGAGTAGGTTGTTGTCTTTACAGTATCTTACGTCTACATAGGGTAACAGAGGCTTGTCGTGCACTTTGTGCCTGCATGCAGACCGTTGATATGTAGGGACTTACTTTGATGTAATACGTGACTCTGCAGTAGCCTTTCCAGGTACAAACCTAACTTGTTTTGGTAGAAAGGAAGCGTTGATATCATCTTCTACTTCATCTTGCATCCCTTCTTGAGATGTTTGCACGGCTACAGAACGTGTTGCAGGCTTAGAAGTTGAAGTAAAATCATAAAGCTCTAATGGTAAGGAAACATTAAGATCTTCTTTTTCTTCTTTTTCTTCTTCGATTCCTTTATTATCACTATTATCATCAGCATCCTTATCCGCCTCCTCCTCATCTTCATTATCATCATTATCTTGCTTCTCTTTATGCCGAAATGTGTGTTTACTAACAGAAATTGTAGTAGGCCTAGACAACGAGTGAGAATTAAATCTCTCTCGCAGAGGTGTACTTTTTAAACATAAACCAGTATTTGCTTGAATAGGGTTGAGCTCTTTATATTTCCTTTCCGATGAAGCTACATTACATGCGGCTTCATGACGTTGAGCGTTGTAAGCGTTCTTAAACTCTCTTCTACAATGTTTGCACTGAAAAATTGTTCTACAAGATATCTCATGACGTATGTTATGATAGCCTCGGTGAAATATTTGTCCACAATCCGTGCACGTATAGTTTGCTCCATGATAGACTTTTTCTTCTGCTAATAGATCACACGTGAGAAACAGAGAGAAGCGGAGTAATGTGTGCCCGCCCCCTCACCTCACGTCAACAGTCCGTGGTGAACTGAGCATATAATGCAGTACTTCAAATTATTTTCATGAAGTGTGGCTAACCTAATGCCTTCACATTACTGCAAAAATAACGCAAGTTCAAATTTATATCGTTACAGTAACATTTGAAGGTATCGGGACGATTGAAGGTAGACATTAACACCACTGCGAGGGTTCTAGCCCCGTCTGACCGAAGTGTAGCAACTTTCTCCACGCCCCTCTGTGAGGGTCCTAACATCGACCGATCAAAGCTCACATACTTTACACAAAATGTACGTGGAAGACAAGCTCAACTAAAATTAACTACAATGCTGTACGTAAACTCTCATCGTTGACATACCAACGAGGTTTGCAAGCTCGGATGACAAGTATGTCTCAGAGGTCTACTCTCCCTTCGTAAAGGGCACCGCGCAATATAGTTAAGTTTAGAGGAGCAAGCATATACACTGACTGACAGAGCAAATGCAACTCAGAACTTTATGCCAATTGCAGGGTAGACTGACGTCACTGAGGTATGCTCATGATGTGAAATGCGCCGCTGTGCTGCGCAAGTAGCGAACGATAAATGGGACACGGCGTTGGCGAATGGCCCACTTCGTACCGTGATTTCTCAGCCGACAGTCATTGTAAAACGTGTTGTCGTGTGCCACAGGACACGTGTATAGCTAAGAATGCCAGGCCGCCGTCAACGGAGGCATTTCCAGCAGACAGACGACTTTACGAGGGGTATGGTGATCGGGCTGAGAAGGGCAGGTTGGTCGCTTCGTCAAATCGCAGCCGATACCCATAGGGATGTGTCCACGGTGCAGCGCCTGTGGCGAAGATGGTTGGCGCAGGGACATGTGACACGTGCGAGGGGTCCAGGCGCAGCCCGAGTGACGTCAGCACGCGAGGATCGGCGCATCCGCCGCCAAGCGGTGGCAGCCCCGCACGCCACGTCAACCGCCATTCTTCAGCATGTGCAAGACACCCTGGCTGTTCCAATATCGACCAGAACAATTTCCCGTCGATTGATTGAAGGAGGCCTGCACTCCCGGCGTCCGCTCAGAAGACTACCATTGACTCCACAGCATAGACGTGCACGCCTAGCATGGTGCCGGGCTAGAGCGACTTGGATGAGGGAATGGCAGAACGTCGTGTTCTCCGATGAGTCACGCTTCTGTTCTGTCAGTGATAGTCACCGCAGACGAGTGTGGCGTCGGCGTAGAGAAAGGTCAAACCGGCAGTAACTGTGGAGCGCCCTACCGCTAGACAACGCGGCATCATGGTTTGGGGCGCTATTGCGTATGATTCCACGTCACCTCTAGTGCGTATTCAAGGCACGTTAAATGCCCACCGCTACGTGCAGCATGTGCTGCGGCCGGTGGCACTCCCGTACCTTCAGGGGCTGCCCAGTGCTCTGTTTCAGCATTATAATGCCCGCCCACACACTGCTCGCATCTCCCAACAGGCTCTACGAGGTGTACAGATGCTTCCGTGGCCAGCGTACTCTCCGGATCTCTCACCAATCGAACACGTGTGGCATCTCATTGGACGCCGTTTGCAAACTCTGCCTCAGCCTCGTACGGACGACCAACTGTGGCAAATGGTTGACAGAGAATGGAGAACCATCCCTCAGGACACCATCCGCACTCTTATTGACTCTGTACCTTGACGTGTTTCTGCGTGCATCGGCGCTCGCGGTGGTCCTACATCCTACTGAGTCGATGCCGTGCGCATTGTGTAACCTGCATATCGGTTTGAAATAAACATCAATTATTCGTCCGTGCCGTCTCTGTTTTTTCCCCAACTTTCATCCCTTTCGAACCACTCCTTCTTGGTGTTGCATTTGCTCTGTCAGTCAGTGTATTATGTATAACTTTTCCAAATGGTATGATTTCAGAAAAAATCTCTTTCTAAGCTCACTAGTTCAAATAATTAATAACATATTTATAGATACCTGCAAATGTGAGAGGGATACTGCTGTAGTCAATGGAGCATCTACGTAGAGAATGTACTCACACAGCTACTAAATTACCTGTAGAAAGGAAAACAATACTATTTGAAAAATTAATCTGGTACATAACTCAATATATCAGGTACAAGTGTTAATAATAGTAATAATAATAATAATAATAAACAAAATCCTAAAATAATGGTTGGAGGGTGGATTAGTCTATATCATCTGTTAAAGGATTATTTTTAGTGACTTTTAAGCTAGACATTAATTTTCTAGCACCAACCGTTTAGGAGATATTAAATTTTTAAATTAAGGGTTGTTTTCACACCTAACTTGTTTTTTACTCTAAAAGTCATCTAGAGTATACTCCAGTACCAAATTTTAACATTTTAAGCTCTTTTCGCCCAAAAACCTAAAATAATGGTTGGAGGGTGGATTAGCTTATATCATCCGTTAAAAGATTATTTTTAGTGATATTTAAGCTAAACATTAATTTTCTAGAACCAGCGGTTTGAGAGATATCGAATTTACAGGTTAAGGGTTGTTTTCATCCCCAACTTGCTTTCGACTCTAAAAGTCATCTCGAGTATACTCCGATACAAAATATTAACGTTTTAAGCTATTTTTGCCCAAAAACCTAAAATAATGATTAGGGGGGTGGGATGGTGTATATCATCTGTTAAAGGATTACTTTTGATGATTTTTAAGCTAAACATTAATTTTCTACGACCAGCTGTTTAGGAGATATTGAATTTTCAAGATAAGGGTTGTCCCCCAACCCACCCCCACCCAACATGCTTTTAACTCTAAAAGTTGTTTAAAGTACATTCAGGTACGCATTTTTAACATTGTAGGCTATTTTGCCTAAAAGCCTAAAACAACAGTTAGAGGGTGAGTTGGTGAGGCTGATAGCCTTGACGTTTATGAGAAAATGATTAATCTGTTTCAATATAATAATAATAATAATAATAATAATAATAATAATAATAATAATAATAATAATAATAATAATAATAATGTTACAGGCTTTACGTTCCACTAACTAATTTTACGGTTATCGGAGACGCCGAGGTGCTGAAATTTTGTCCTGCAAGCGTCCTTTTACGTGCCAGTAAATCTACCGGCACGAGGCTGACGTATTTGAGAACCATTAAATACTACCGTACTGAGCCAGGATCGAACCTGGTGTTCAGAGGGCCGGCGCCTCAACCGTCTGAGCCACTCAGCCCGACTTCAACAGAAGAGCTACTGTGTCAGTCGTAGACTTACCAAGGTCAATCAGTCTACACTAAAGGTTGCAGGTCGTTATTCCGGTACTTTTACACTCCTCGGCTGAATTCAGAATACGTAACTGATTCTAGCGTTCTTACAAAAAAAAAAAACTACAGTATATATCGAACTCCGTACAGGAAGCATGCATGAGATGTCTCGAATAGAGCGGAAGTACTTACACGCTGCTGCTTCTTCCGATGTTATTCAAGACACGGTCACTGGCAAACTGATTATTATTTGCAATACACCGCTCTTATATAGACATCACCACCAGCAAGCTTTAACGACCGGTGACGTCACTGCTAACAAGTGTTAGAGACGAATGCTGGGATCGTTCCTAACTTAAGACCACGGTCATCTCTCGCCCAATCCTACCCTCTACTACAAATACACGCGCTACTAGACACTGCATTGACACAAGTTATCAAAGAATACAAGTACACGAGGCTGATGACCACGATATATTCAAACTTGTACATAAAGCAACAACAACGACTTAATGAAACTACTGTTATTGAGAGAGCATGAAGCGAACAATTAATAATAATAATAATAATAATAATAATAATAATAATAATAATAATTTGGGTTAGGTAAGGAGAAGACAACCAGCAGTTTTTAACCGGCTGCTCCTGGTATTATTATCAGTATTTAACTATTCTGGACAGGATGTGTGTCTTGCGTTTATAATCAGACTCCTTGGCTGATAGGTCAGCGTTTGGGTCTTCGGATCAGAGGGTCATGGGTTAAATTCCAGGCGGTATTATCAGTATTTAACTATTCTGGACAGGATTGTGCTAGAATAATTATCCAATAACTGCCAAATTATTATTATTATTATTATTATTATTATTATTATTATTATTATTATTATTATTATTATTATTATTATTATTATTATTATTATTATTATTATTATTGTGCTAAGCAGAATTAACTTGTTTCTCTTAGAGCACTGCAGAACAAGTAGACCAAGGTCATTTAACTACTGGACATGTCTAGGCTAATTTGATAATAAAATAATGCTTCTAATGTTTGGAATTTAACTAATTCAATATTAATACAGTATCATTTTAGTATTTTCTTGATTTATGACAAGATCGAAATTCTGTTTTAACTGAAAAGTAAACAATAATGGCTTTGGTGTACTGTAATATAACTACTTAGCACCTTTAACATTCCAGCGCTCAATGCCGTTTACAAGCAGGGAGTAAAACGCGAGGCGGCTTACTTTCGTACTAGTAACGTGGTGACCTTGAGAAGAATCGACATCCTAGACGTGACATCTGAAATCAGCCGTCTGTAAGCATTCATTTCATTCCTTTACTCATCTTATCTTGGCTTGGCGGTGTGTCTTAAGAAGTATAGCGTAACTGAAGTAGACATGAATTATTATTATTATTATTATTAGTATTATTATTATTATTATTATTATTATTATTATTATTATTATTATTATTATTATTATTATTATTATTATTATTATTATTATTATTATTATTATTATTATTATTATTATTGTTACCGTGTTTTAGTGGTAGTTAGGCATGAAAGAAGGTGCTGGGTGGTGAATAGGTCTCAAGCTACTAAAGTGAAATCAATTTTAAAATTTAACAAGGTTATATTTTCTTTTCAATATTAAGTAATAACAAAGAACAGGTACTTAGTAGCCGAAACACAATTTGAAATGTACAATTACAGGGATTACAGAGTTTGGGCTTCGAGCCCTGAGTTCACAATTCTTGAGCAACTAGCCCAACTTTCCGATATACAAATTTTAACAAAGGGGCAGAAAACCCCATTCATACCTCGGAGCCCTTGCTCCAAATTACACTGAAAAGCCTCCTCGAGGCATACAACACTCTATTTAAAAAGAGCTACCCGCTCTCAAATTTAAGCCTCTCTCAGGCCACACCAAACTCCACCTTCAAGTTGTCCTCAACGGACATAAACACAGGGGTAAAATACCCAATCTACTGAGGTCTAGTAAATGAAAATAAGGTTAATAAAATGACCTCTAAAACAATTTGAGAGGAGGCGAACTTGCACTCCTAATACACTTTGATTTTAAGACATACTTTGGCTCTTAGGCCACTGATGCAAGGGCTAATCCCATACTACAGAGGTGACTTAGAAAAGAACAATTTGCTTTACATTATCGAAGAATAGGTTGAGAAAAATAAGTTCACCTCAAAACAATATGAGTGGGAGCTCGAGAGGGTTTGCACTCTCTATCCCAGTATGTAGCTTTACAAGAGAATCGAAGAAAAGAGTAGTTACATTTTAGGAAAAGGTTACATGGTAGAACGCTTCGCACCCGCCCCGAGAGTTAAACTGCTGAGCAAGAAAAGAAAGAATTTATTAATCGACCATTACCTTATTGTTGACCGCTGTCGAAGAAAGAGGCGCTTCCCGCCTCCTGCTATGTACTTAATACACTGAAAGATGGAACAGAAGTGGCCGAGAGACCCAAAAATCAGCAGTTTAAATACTCTCGCGGAAGTTTCTAGGCGTTAGGGGAAAGAAAACACCCTCCCACAATCATTTTATTGGCTAGGACCCCGCAACCGATACCAGTTGGGGGAAGATACATCTGATTGGATAGAAATTAATTTAAGAAATTCGGGATTGGTTAGGTTCAACACAAGGGGAAAGAAGGGGTGAATATTGCCAACTTAAACAAAGACAGAAATAAATTTAACAAAGAACAAACTCTTGAAATTAAATTTTCTCCAACAAAATAGTTCTTTGACTCCGCACTAGGTTGCACTATTGTAAATCTTCAGTAGTGTCCTCTAGAAGAGAAAGTTCACACTTCTTACTTCAAGCAAAACAAAAACACATCAAAAGTGACACAGTTCAAAAACTCAAAATTTTCCACGTCGTGACATCTTCTGAGAGAGTAGAGAATTAATAGAGTAGATAAAGTTCAACCTTCCTCCAGAAGAGGAGTTTCAACTGGCGCAACTTTTAAATAAACGGTGTAGAGGTGTACCGCCCGGTACAGACCTCCCCCCCCAAAAGTTCCTCCAGGGGTGACACATGAAATCAGTTTGAAACAAGGTCCAAGTTATGCTGTTGGTATGATAATTGATTGCCAAAAAATTTATAAGGTTTTCTTAATTCAGTTTCAAAATGTTGTTGTTGCAGATGAATGAAAGTCTTTATGTTTGTAGAATTTGAATTTCTGAAGATAAACTTTTACTACTTAAAAGTGAAGAAATTTTTGCAATGTCCACCAAATATTGTTGTTGAATTCCCAAGTGTAGTCATTGCTTATAGTAACTGTTCATGTGGTAGATGGTGATGAAGTGGGATGGCCAAACCGGCCGTTGCGGCTTGCGTCCAAAGGAGGCCGCTCGGACCCCTCAAGTACCCTGAGATACCGCTCGCCCGCACTATGAGGGGAGCAGAGGTGTTGAAGCACGCCGCGCCCGCAGTGAACATATACAGGCTGCGGGCAAGTAGCAGGTCGTGCGCCGCACATCAGCCTTGGCCGGGAGGAGAGCTCCGGCTCGCCGTGCACATGTCGTCCTCGCTGGAGAGGAGGGGGCCCATCCCCCTCCCCAGTTGCTGCACGGCGCTGCGCGGCTGCGGGGGCACTGAAACATTAAAGCTCGGCGGCAGAATTATGTTGGAGCATCATGTTTCTTTTGAGGGCACAGGCATGTAGAGAGATTGAGGGGCCAGCGGCGTGGCGATATCCATGGCATTTCATCTAAGCCAGCCACTGTATTTAGTGGAGCAGGAGACGGGAGCGTGGTAATGGCCGTGACAAGGACAGGATGGCAGTTTAACAATCGGGAGAGGTTTACAAGAAATGCTTACATATAAAATAAAATAGAAGGAGCAGAATGCCATAAGAGTGGAACTCAAAAAAAAAATATTACCATCATATTCCTATCAAATTATATGAAGCAAGTTGACACAAAATTTACACCGGTTTCACCTGTGACAGGTGAACCCTAAATATCCTCTCGGTGGCTGGATTGCTTACTAACAACGTAACCGGCGTAAGGAAATCAAGAATAATGCATGGCCCATGAAATCTGGGAGCAAGCTTGCCCGCGGGAACAAAATTCTTGACCATCACCTGGTCACCTACCTTCAAAGGGGTGGGTCTCCGTCCACGATCATATCTTTCTCTAACCTTTTCATGAGACACTTTAAGATTGGCTTTAGCCTTCTTCCAAAGATCTTTAATATTATCCGGATCTATTGTCTCGGGTAGAATGTCACTCAGAGACCAGAGGTTAGAGAGCGGCGTGTTGGGAACAAACTTGAACATCAAGGAAGCTGGAGTGAACTTGTGAGATTCATGAACCGCCGAATTCAAAGCAAAAGCTATCCAATGCAGGGACGTGTCCCACTTGGAAGGATCTTCATGATGATAGGCAATAAGTGCGGACCTGAGATTACGGTTAACCCGTTCAGCCAGAGATGGTTGAGGGTAATAAGCAGAAGTAGTTACATGAGAGATGGACAAGTCAAAACAGAATTTACGAAAAAGATTTGATGTGAACGCCTTAGCATTATCAGATACAATGTATTGGCACGGACCAAAAGAAGCAAAAATAGAATTTAGGCAAGTAATGGTTGACTGAGCGGTAGCCAGCTTAGTCGGAAATAACCAAGAAAATCTGGTAAAACCATCTACACACACAAAGATGAACTTGTTGGCATTACCCTTTGACTGGGGGAAGGGTCCTACATAATCAATATACAGGCGTTCCATGGGGCGCGACGCTTGATGCGAAGACAAAAGGCCTACCTTGGTGGACATGGTGGGTTTACTCAGCAAACATGATTTACAAGCCTTTACTAGTTCACGGATTTCACCGTCCATACCTTTCCAGATGAACATTTCACGAATCTTTTCACGAGTTTTAAAGATACCAAGATGCCCTCCTAATGGGGTCTCATGATAATACTTGAAGATCATAGGTACAAGAACCGCTGGAACGACAACTTTCATCATCTTGTCCTGCCTCGAAGGGCAACATAAAACACCATTCCTCAGAACATAAGGGACGACATGTTCCCCAGAAGAAAGGGTTTCCATTATCGGAGCCAGCGTCGGATCTTCATGTTGGTATTTCTCAATATCCCTAAAGAGCATGGGGGCATCAGTTAAGATGGCATTAACATCAAATAGTGTGGACTCGGGAGGTGATGAACGGTCGACCGGTTCATGGTTCTCAACGTCGTTTGAAAACATACGACTGAGTCCATCAGCAACAACATTTTCGGTACCTCTGATATGTCGAACATCAAACTGGAAGGCAGAAATACGGATGGCCCAGCGGGCTATACGACCAGTACGACGCGGCCTACCTAAGACCCAGCTTAAGGCTTGATTATCTGTCTCCAGGTCGAATTTGACGTGTTCCAGATAGAGACGGAACTTTTCTAAGGCGAATAAGACTGCCAAACCTTCGAGCTCATAAATGGAATACTTGGCTTCTTGAGCCGACAATGTCCTAGACGCATAGGCAATGGGGCGCCTCCCTAGTTCAGTCTCTTGAAGAAGGACTGCAGCTACTGCTGACGACGACGCGTCGGTTTGGACGATGAATTTCTTCGAGAAATCAGGCATAGCAAGTACAGGGGCATTACAAAGAGCTAATTTAAGGTCTTCAAAAGCGGCTTGTTGAGAAGGTCCCCACTCGAATTTGATGCCTTTTCTACGAAGAAGGTTTAAGGGCGCCGCTCTATTAGCGAAGTTAGGAATAAACTTCCTGAAGAAATTTACCATACCAATAAACCTGGCGATACCTTTAATGTCCTTGGGAGGTTTGAAATCACGGATGGCATGTGTTCTAGAATGATCGACTGCTACACCATCAGGTGACACAATATGCCCTAGGAAAGACATAGAGGGCTTAGCAAAGGCAACCTTGGACAACTTAACAGTTAACCCAGCCTTACGAAGGCGATCGAGAACCTCTCGCAGATGATCTAGATGTTCTTCAAAAGTCTCTGAAAATACGACGACATCATCCAAGTAGTGATATAAGTACTCGAATTTGATGTCGGAGAAGACCCTATCTAGTAGCCTAGTGAGTACAGCTGCTCCCGTGGGGAGCCCGAAAGGCACGCGGTTGTATTCGTATAAGTTCCAGTCCGTGGCAAACGCTGTAAGATGTTTAGACTCTTCGGCAAGGGGAATTTGATTATAGGCCTGATTCAAGTCCAAGATGGTGAAGAACTTGGCCTTACGAAACCATGAAAAACAAGAATGAAGGTCAGGAAGGGGCACAGATTGCAACACCACCTTCCGATTGAGAGCCCTGTAATCAATGACAGGCCTGAAGCCTCCTTGGGGTTTCGGGACTAGAAAAATAGGCGATGAATACGCCGACTTAGAGGGCCTAATAATACCATCCTTCAACATCTGATCGATAATTTCCTTCAGAGCCTTCATTTTAGGTGGAGATAGCCTATACGGTGGAAAACGGACAGGAATCGAATCCGTAACCTCAATTTTGTATTCAATAAGATCAGTAACACCAAGAGTATCAGTGAACACCTCTGGAAATGACTGACATAATTTACGAATACTATTAGCTTGCTCCTCAGGTAGATGTCTAAGGTCTAACAACATCTCATCCTGGGTAGGCGAAATAGAAGAACATGACACAGAATTACACTTTAATAGTGAGATTTTATAACTAGAAGCAAATTTGAATGAGCACGACCTAGACTGGAGATCGAGCACAAGACCAGTGTGAGAAATAAAGTCAGCTCCCAATATAATGGGGCAGGATAATTGCTTGGCCACAAACAATTTGATTTTCCATGTAAATTTAAAAATACGAATTTTGACATGTAAAGAACCGAGAATTTCTAATGGAGATGTATTAGCAGAAACATATTTAACAGGAGAAGAGTCATAGACAGGTAGTTTACAAACAGATTTCAATTTCGAGTACCATTCCGCCGAAATAATGGAACAAACACTGCCTGAATCTAATAGAGCTGTTATAGGTTCGTTATTTACCTCAATCTTAAGAAAAGGAACAGGTGCGGGGGTATCCGCCGCAATCCTAAGACACTCTTTGGGGCATTCAAAAGATGTATTCGAAGACTTATCGTTCCCTGGATTCTCGACCTTTTTGCCAGGGGCTGAGCCTTGGGAAGCAGAATTAGTTGACTCAGCCGAAGCCACTAGTCACTTTTGATTGTTGTTGGAAGTTACACCAGAAGTTGAGCAGGAGGGGGTGCTATTCGAATTGGGACAATTCTTGGCGATATGTGAGAAAGCCCCACATTTAAAACAGCCTTGTGATGAACCAGCTCCATTATTTGCCCTACTAGATTTGATCAGAGGACACTTATTGCGCAGATGGTCAGGCGACCCACAAGCATAACATTTACGAGGGGTGACTGATCGGCGAGGTGGAGGCCGAGTATTACTAAAGGAAGGCGGGGGTTCTTTCGCGACACGCAAAGAATCGGCGTATCTAACTCCTTCCGCTGAGACGGCCAATGCTTCAAGTTCCGAGAAGGTTTGCGGGCATGCCGCAAAACACAAATATGACCTGTAGGGTGGTGAGATCCCTTCAACAATAGCTTGCACGATCTGATCCTCCGGGAAGTGGAGAGCAAACACCCTAGTATAAAATTTAATATCTTGGATGAAGTCTGCCAGGTTTTCATCCAGGCGCTGTACCCGATAATAGTACTTCTGAATCAGAGATGACCTCGCGCGGGCAGGAATAAAATTTGCAAGCAGATGTGCATGGAAATCTTCGATAGAAGACTGTTCAGCTATGGCTCTTACTATTTTATCAGAAAGAATACCAATTGCAAAAGGATAGATAATTTGCAAAATTTGACATGGCGAAAGAGAAAAAACAAGGGCATGATCCTGAAATTCAACTAAAAACCTTAAGAAAGAAATAACTTCACTGGTGGTGTTGACAGAAAACTTAGAGATACCTCTTAGCAATATTGCCAATGGATGAGGCAAGCTGCTAAACCCGGGCGACATAGTAGGTAAAGGTTTCAATGGCAAGGAAGTTAATTCAGCACGTACATTGTTCAATGGGTCACGGCGTTCAGACTCGTGGTCTACTGGGGCAGAGATAGTCTGAGCAGCAACGGTTATCCTATTGCCTTCTCCCTTAGGAGGCTCTTCACCACTACTTACGTTCACCGTGGCGGGTAGATCTGTTTTGGGAGGAACTTCGCCAGTTAGCAATTGAGTGACCTTACTAGACAATTCAGAAATAGTTTCAAGGAGCGTATTAGCTTCCTTCTTCTGAACGTCATTCACCTTTAGAGACAACAGATCATTAACTCTATTTGAAAAGTGATATAGTCTGCCTTGCACACGCTTAATTTGATTAGGAGACGGATCATTTTCATCAAAAAAACTAACTACAGAAGCTAGCCCAGAAATATTCTCGACGATCGTGGAAAGAGAGTCATCAATTTCTTTCTCTCCCAAATTGGGGATGGAAATGGGCAAATCAAGGGACTCTCTAAGCTTGTTAGTGTCGATAGCAACCGTGCCTCCAGATTGCACGTTTCTAATAGTTAATTCATAGATCAACTCCTCCTTGCGCAAATAGTTAAGAAGGAGAACATCGCGAGGGCCGGGCATGATGACAGAACAATTTGGAAAAAATCAAAAAATTCCAGCAACTGAGAAAATGGTTAGAGTTCGGATCAAAACAATGTTTAACCGTCAAAAGGGGCAAAATTGAGACCCATTCAACCACGCTCTGCTACCACTTGTTACCGTGTTTTAGTGGTAGTTAGGCATGAAAGAAGGTGCTGGGTGGTGAATAGGTCTCAAGCTACTAAAGTGAAATCAATTTTAAAATTTAACAAGGTTATATTTTCTTTTCAATATTAAGTAATAACAAAGAACAGGTACTTAGTAGCCGAAACACAATTTGAAATGTGCAATTACAGGGATTACAGAGTTTGGGCTTCGAGCCCTGAGTTCACAATTCTTGAGCAACTAGCCCAACTTTCCGATATACAAATTTTAACAAAGGGGCAGAAAACCCCATTCATACCTCGGAGCCCTTGCTCCAAATTACACTGAAAAGCCTCCTCGAGGCATACAACACTCTATTTAAAAAGAGCTACCCGCTCTCAAATTTAAGCCTCTCTCAGGCCACACCAAACTCCACCTTCAAGTTGTCCTCAACGGACATAAACACAGGGGTAAAATACCCAATCTACTGAGGTCTAGTAAATGAAAATAAGGTTAATAAAATGACCTCTAAAACAATTTGAGAGGAGGCGAACTTGCACTCCTAATACACTTTGATTTTAAGACATACTTTGGCTCTTAGGCCACTGATGCAAGGGCTAATCCCATACTACAGAGGTGACTTAGAAAAGAACAATTTGCTTTACATTATCGAAGAATAGGTTGAGAAAAATAAGTTCACCTCAAAACAATATGAGTGGGAGCTCGAGAGGGTTAGCACTCTCTATCCCAGTATGTAGCTTTACAAGAGAATCGAAGAAAAGAGTAGTTACATTTTAGGAAAAGGTTACATGGTAGAACGCTTCGCACCCGCCCCGAGAGTTAAACTGCTGAGCAAGAAAAGAAAGAATTTATTAATCGACCATTACCTTATTGTTGACCGCTGTCGAAGAAAGAGGCGCTTCCCGCCTCCTGCTATGTACTTAATACACTGAAAGATGGAACAGAAGTGGCCGAGAGACCCAAAAATCAGCAGTTTAAATACTCTCGCGGAAGTTTCTAGGCGTTAGGGGAAAGAAAACACCCTCCCACAATCATTTTATTGGCTAGGACCCCGCAACCGATACCAGTTGGGGGAAGATACATCTGATTGGATAGAAATTAATTTAAGAAATTCGGGATTGGTTAGGTTCAACACAAGGGGAAAGAAGGGGTGAATATTGCCAACTTAAACAAAGACAGAAATAAATTTAACAAAGAACAAACTCTTGAAATTAAATTTTCTCCAACAAAATAGTTCTTTGACTCCGCACTAGGTTGCACTATTGTAAATCTTCAGTAGTGTCCTCTAGAAGAGAAAGTTCACACTTCTTACTTCAAGCAAAACAAAAACACATCAAAAGTGACACGGTTCAAAAACTCAAAATTTTTCACGTGGTGACATCTTCTGAGAGAGTAGAGAATTAATAGAGTAGATAAAGTTCAACCTTCCTCCAGAAGAGGAGTTTCAACTGGCGCAACTTTTAAGTAAACGGTGTAGAGGTGTACCGCCCGGTACAATTATTATTATTATTATTATTATTATTAATTGTTCGCTTCATGCTCTCTCAACACCAGTAGTTTCATTAAGTCGTTGTTGTTGCTTTATGTACAAGTTTGAATATATCGTGGTCATCAGCCTCGTGTACTTGTACTCTTTGATAACCTGTGTCAATGCAGTGTCTAGTAGCGCGAGTAGGATTGGGCGAGAGATGACCGTGGTCTTAAGTTAGGAACCATCCCAGCATTCCTCTCTAACACTTGTTAGCAGTGACGTCACCGGTCGTTAAAGCTTGCTGGTGGTGATGTCTATATAAGAGCGGTGTATTGCAAATAATAATCAGTTTGCCACTGACCATGTCTTGAATAACATCGGAAGAAGCAGCAGCGCGTAAGTAGGCCTACTTCCGCTCTGTTCGAGACATCTCTTGCATGCTTTCTGTACGGAGTTCGATATATACTGCAGTTTTTTTTTGTAAGAACGCTAGAATCAGTTACGTATTCTGAATTCAGTTGAGGAGTGTAAAAGTACCGGAATAACGACCTGCAACCTTTAGTGTAGACTGATTGACCTTGGTCAGTCTACGACTGACACAGTAGCTCTTCTGTTGAAGTCGGGCTGAGTGGCTCAGACGGTTTAGGCGCCGGCCCTCTGAACACCAGGTTCGATCCTGGCTCAGTACGGTAGTATTTAATGGTTCTCAAATACGTCAGCCTCGTGCCGGTAGATTTACTGGCACGTAAAAGGACTCTTGCAGGACAAAATTTTAGCACCTCGGCGTCTCCGATAACCGTAAAATTAGTTAGTGGAACGTAAAGCCTGTAACATTATTATTATTATTATTACTATTATTATTATTATTATTATTATTATTATTATTATTCTATTGAAACAGATTAATCATTTTCTCATAAACGTCAAGGCTATCAGCCTCACCAACTCACCCTCTAACTGTTGTTTTAGGTTTTTAGGCAAAATAGCCTACAATGTTAAAAATGCGTACCTGAATGTACTTTAAACAACTTTTAGAGTTAAAAGCATGTTGGGTGGGGGTGGGGGGGGACAACCCTTAACTTGAAAATTCAATATCTCCTAAACAGCTGGTCGTAGAAAATTAATGTTTAGCTTAAAAATCATCAAAAGTAATCCTTTAACAGATGATATAGGCTAATCCATCCTCCAACCATTATTTTAGGTTTTTGGGCGAAAAGAGCTTAAAATATTAAAATTTGGTACTGGAGTATACTCGAGATGACTTTTAGAGTCGAAAGCAAGTTGGGGATGAAAACAACCCTTAACTTGAAAATTCGATATCTCCCAAACCGCTGGTTCTACAAAATTAATGTTTAGCTTAAAAATCACTAAAAGTAATCTTTTAACGGATGATATAGGCTAATCCACCCTCCAACCATTATTTTAGGTTTTTGGGCGAAAAGAGCTTAAAATGTTAAAATTTGGTACTGAAGTATACTCTAGATGACTTTTAGAGTCAAAAACAAGTTAGGGGTGAAAACAACCCTTAACGTAAAAATTGAATATCTCCTAAACGGTTGGTGCTAGAAAATTAATGTCTAGCTTAAAAATTACTGAAAATAATCCTTTAACAGATGATATAGACTAATCCACCCTCCTCCAACCATTATTTTAGGATTTTGTTTATTATTATTATTATTATTATTATTATTATTATTATTATTATTATTATTATTATTATTATCATTAACACTTGTACCTGATATATTGAGTTATGTACCAGATTATTTTTTCAAATAGTATTATTTTCCTTTCTGCAGGTAATTTACTAGCTGTGTGAGTACATTCTCTACATAGATGCTCCATTGACTACAGCAGTATCCCTCTCACATTTGCAGGTATCTATAAATATGTTATTAATTATTTGAACTAGTGAGCTTAGAAAGAGATTATTTTTGAAATCATACCATTTGGAAAAGTTATACATAATAAGTTATATGCTTGCTCCTCTAAACTTAACTATATTGCGCGGTGCCCTTTACGAAGGGAGAGTAGACCTCTGAGACATACAATCAATCAATCAATCAATGCCGATCTGCATTTAAGGCAGTCGCCCAGGTGGCATATTCCCTATCTGTTGCTTTCCTAGTCTTTTCCTAAATTATCTCAAAGAAATTGGAAATTTATTGAACATCTCCCTTGGTAAGTTATTCCAATCCCTAACTCCCCTTCCTATAAATGAATATTTGCCCCAGTTTGTCCTCTTGAATTCCAACTATCTTCATATTGTGATCTTTCCTACTTTTATAAACCCCGTTCAAACTTATTCGTCTATTAATGTCATTCCACGCCATCTCTCCGCTGACAGCTCGGAACATACCACTTAGTCGAGCAGCTCTTCTTCTTTCTCTCAATTCTTCCCAACCCAAACATTGCAACATTTTTGTAACGCTACTCTTTTGTCGGAAATCACCCACAACAAATCGAGCTGCTTTTCTTTGGATTTTTTCCAGTTCTTCAATCAGGTAGTCCTGGTGAGGGTCCCATACACTGGAACCATACTCTAGTTGGGGTCTTACCAGAGACTTATATGCCCTCTCCTTTACATCCTTACTAAAACCCCTAAACACCCTCATAACCATGTGCAGAGATCTGTACCCTTTATTTACAATCCCATTTATGTGATTACCCCAATGAAGATCTTTCCTTATATTAACACCTAGATACTTACAATGATCCCCAAAAGGAACTTTCACCCCATCAACGCAGTAATTAAAACTGAGAGGACTTTTCCTATTTGTGAAACTCACAACCTGACTTTTAACCCCGTTTATCAACATACCATTGACTGCTGTCCATCTCACAACATTTTCGATGTCACGTTGCAGTTGCTCACAATCTTGTAACTTATTTATCACTCTATAGAGAATAACATCATCCGCAAAAAGCCTTACCTCCGATTCCACTCCTTTACTCATATCATTTATATATATAAGAAAACATAAAGGTCCGATAATACTGCCTTGAGGAATTCCCCTCTTAATTATTACAGGGTCAGATAAAACTTCAACTACTCCAATTCTCTGAGATCTATTTTCTAGAAATATAGCAACCCATTCAGTCACTCTTTTGTCTAGTCCAATTGCACTCATTTTTGCCAGTAGTCTCCCATGATCCACCCTATCAAATGCTTTAGACAGGTCAATCGCGATACAGTCCATTTGACCTCCAGAATCCAAGATATCTGCTATATCTTGCTGGAATCGTACAAGTTGAGCTTCAGTGGAATAACCTTTCCTAAAACCGAATTGCCTTCTATCGAACCAGTTATTAATTTCACAAACATGTCTAATGTAATCAGAAAGAATACCTTCCCAAAGCTTACATACAATGCATGTCAAACTTACTGGCCTGTAATTTTCAGCTTTATGTCTATCACCCTTTCCTTTATACACAGGGGCTACTATAGCAACTCTCCATTCATCTGGTATAGCTCCTCCGACCAAACAATAATCAAATAAGTACTTCAGATATGGTACTATATCCCAACCCATTGTCTTTAGTATATCCCCAGAAATCTGATCAATTCCAGCCGCTTTTCTAGTTTTCAACTTTTGTATCTTATTGTAAATGTCATTGTTATCATATGTAAATTTTATTACTTCTTTGGCCTTAGTCTCCTCCTCTATCTTGACATTATCCTTGTAACCAACAATCTTTACATACTGCTGAATGAATACTTCTGCCTTTTGAAGATCCTCACATACACACTCCCCTTGTTCATTAATTTTTCCTGGAATGTCCTTCTTGGAACCCCTTTCTGCCTTAAAATACCTATACATATCCTTCCATTTTTCACTAAAATTCGTATGACTGCCAATTATGCTTGCCATCATGTTATCCTTAGCTGCCTTCTTTGCTAGATTCGTCATCCGAGCTTGCAAACCTCGTTGGTATGTCAACGATGGGAGTTTACGTACAGCATTGTAGTTAATTTTAGTTGAGCTTGTCTTCCCACGTACATTTTGTAAGGTATGTGAGCTTTGGTCGGACGATGTTAGAATCCTCGCACTGGGGCGTAGAGAAACTTGCTACACTTCGGTCAAACGGGGCTACAACCCTCGCAGTGGTGTTAATGGCAGTTTTTTCTAGCTTCTAACGTCCTGATTGGCTTGCAAATGTATACTTTCAAAATTTTACTGTTACGATATAATTTTACGAATAGTTTAATACTATTCTGAAACGCTACCCTCTGGAGCTTAATATTCTAGTAAAAGTGAGAAGGCTTGTTGTGTTATGATTTATTACATGAATATGTGTTATTTCTTACCTAAACGCAGTGTATGAGGAGTAATATGTAGAAAATTTAAAAAAGTCCGCGTGTTCAAGCTATTCAAGAAGCAGTGCATGATGGGTAATTAAAATATTTAATAACAACTTTAAAGTCGCTATTGTTGATTCATTACGACTGTAGTAGTGTGATTCTTTATTTGTAAAGGAGGCTAGGATTGGGAAAACGTTTGCTCGAAGTAGAAGTGGAAAAACTACAGAAAACTACTTCTAGGATAATCTGAGGTAGGGAGGGATCAACCCACCTATTCTCAGCTTTGCCTCACGAGGCTGGGCTGAGTGTACCTCGTTCCAACCCTCAGACTAGAATTAAATATCTTAACAAGTTTTTTTAAAACAAGGGAGAATTCCTCTCTCCTATCCCATTGTAGTCGTATCTTTTCGCTACAATCTACCGTTCAGAGCTCTTATAAGGGTATCAGAAGTATCAGAGAGTGCTCGAAGCCGTAAGAGGCTCGCTGCGTTCTACTTATTAGGATTGCGTATGATAATAGGAAGTTGAGATGGCTAGATCTGTAAAATCACATAAACTAAAGTAGTGGTAGTGGTTGTTGCTTTATGTATGGGTTTGATATATCGTGGTCATCAGCCACGTATGCTTGTATGTACTCGTATGTAGAATTTGTTTGATAACCTGTGTTTCTGTGATAAATGTAGTAGTGTGTTAATTACAGCGAGGGACGGCTTAAAACTCAGGGACCAGCCCGTAATTTGCCTAAAAGAAATGTAGAAAACTGGGGGAGGAAACCACATTAAGGATGGGTGCTGTTAGTGCTAAAATTTAAACCGATGAACTCGAGGGTTTGCTGCACTCCCCAACACAGTTGTGGTGCATAAATGAACGCAAGCGGCTACGCCACCGGGTAAAATCATGGTCTATCCCCATAGCCGTGCGAAGTGATACGTACACTGATGCCCTTATGGCTATATACTAACCTTATGTATATATTACAACCATACACACCAACGTACATAGCAGTGAGCATTGCATAGTCATAAAGAAACCTACTAAGCTAGCTCTAATTTTAAAAACCGTGCGGGCAGGGCCGCGCTACTGTGATCTTGCATTTGGGAGATAGTGGGTTCGAACTTCACTGTCGGCAGCCCTGCAAATGGTTTTCCGTGGTTTCCTATTTTCACACCAGACAAATGCTGGGGCTGTACCTTAGGGTCATGACAGCTTCCTTCTCACTTATGGGTCTCTCCTATGCCATCGTCGTCGTAAGACCTATCTGTGTCGGTGCGACGTAAAGCAGATTGATGATGATGATGATGCTTGTTGTTTAAAGGGGCCTAACATCGAGGTCATCGGCTCCTAATGGTACGAAATGAAATAACAAAAAAATTCAAATTCATCCACTGACCAAAATAAAATAAAAAATGTCATGAAGAATGAATGTATGGACAGAACCCTACAAAAAAAAACAAAAAAAACAGTGGATCAGACTCAAAAAGAAGGTAGTTAAATTATTAGTGTATTACTGACCAAGGGACCATTTATAAAGCACAATGATGCTTGATGTCTGAAGGGGTGCTAAATTCACGGCTAAGGCCCCACAGAATGGTACAGGTCGCGAGTTAAGTAGAACCATGGTATTTGTCATTTTGGGGTACTGATCAAAAGTAGCGAAGACTCACGGTGGTCCACACAAGATGGTACTACTCACAAGTATTGCAATTCGTACAGAGAACGCAGACCTATGGTGTTTCTCACACAATGGCGCCACTCATAGCCAACGCAAACCGGTAAGGTTCCTCACCTAGGTGTACTAGTCACGGGCGCTGGTATTCCCGTGGTGTTCCTTACATTGTGGGTACCAATCACAGGCTACGCCCAGACCCGCGGTGTTGCCCACATGGGTTAGGCCTCCCCCCTCCTATCCGCCACCTGGGACGCGCCACGTGGGAGTATCACCTCTTCGTGGGTAAAGCAGATTGTAAAAACATGTTTATACATGTTAGATGATGACGTCGGCAATTCTTTTAACATTGTTTAACACCTTTAAATGATTAGCGATTCATGTTGTATATAAGACGGATAGGTTGAATGCTTTCTGTTAGTTTACTGTTAACTATCGAGCAGTCCACATCGTGGTGAGATCTCTCGTCCTTAATCTAGTATAGGCTACTATTGACTCTACAGTATATAAGTAAGTGCCTAGTAGATTTAGTTTGTAATAAACAGTTGATGTGAGCATACATCATTCTGCTGCCCTCTCTTCCACAGGTGTGATCTATTTATAAAGAAGAAGATAACGCCTATTATGGAGCAAACTATTTCAATCTATGTTTGCAAGAAGTGTGGAAAAACCTTTCTCCGGGAATACCACAGGAAACGTCATGAACTGTCGTGCGGACAATTCTATCAGTGTAAAACGTGTGGAAACGTATTCAACAATGTCTACAACGGACGACGTTTGCTGTCGATGATTCCCGATAATAATAACGTTACGGTCGTACTTTATTCGATGTGATACGTACGAAGACTTATATGTGTACCTCCAAGAGGCAAAAGATACTAAAAGAACTTCGTGTTCACAAGTCCTTAAAAGTTAATTTCATGGCTGAATGCCGGTTCATTAACATACACGGAGACACAATAGATCGCGCTTTCAAAACTAAAAATGACGTCGTATTCCTTGAAACAGATCTTGACAAATTTATTCAGGAGAAATTTCAAAAGTTAACGTCGGAAATGGAAGAATCAACGCTTAAAGGGGGTAATTGGTCCTTGCTAGCTGTTGATGGGCTAAGAGTAAAAATTAACAAGTATACCCCGCTGCGTGGGAGTACCTATATACCGCTACCAGCAAATATCGCTGCTAAAAAGGCATGCATAAATACTGAAAACCATAGAGACGAAAGGTGTTTCTTATATTCGGTACTAGCGAAATTCGTTAAAAAGCATCCTCAACGCGTTAGCAAGTACGCAGGCTTGGAGGATAAATACGACTTTTCGAGTGTTGCATTACCTACACCTCTCAAAGATATTCCTAAATTTGAAATAAATAATAATATTTCTATAAACGTTTTCGGACCGGATAAAAGTACGGTAATCAAATTTATCCTCTAAAGGTAGTTGATGTGGAGTGATCTTCTTCTACTAAGCAATAATTCTGCTGTTGGTCACTATGTGTTTATAAAAGATTTGGAGAAGCTCGTAAGCTGTCAGCTTACTAAGTATAAGCATAAGGTGGTTATATGTAAGCGTTGTTTCACCCACTTCGATAATCGGTATAAAGCAAGTGGACAAGAAAAACTAGAAGTGCATAGAAGATTCTGTCTCCAGCAGCAAATTGCAAGAATAGAAATGCCTACCGTTAACAACTCTGTTCTAGAATTTAAGAAATTTCAAAATTTGTTGAAACTGTCGTACGTAATCTACGCAGACTTTGAGACTATTCTGACTCCGGTTCAAACATGCGCACCTAGCGATAATGTAAGTTATACAATGCCATACCAAAGTCATACTCTTATGAGCTTTGCTGTGTACGTTAAGCCTGCTACATCTGTTGAACACGTAGCAACTAACTTGCCTAAAGAGCCGTACGTATATCGGGGACCTAATGCTGCCGAGAAGTTTATAGAATATCTAACGTCTATAGTTACTGAAATAAGTCAAATATACATCAGAAACACCCCTAAAGCCTTGACAGAGGAGCAAGAACAGGAGTTCCAGGCGTCTACGAGCTGTTACCTATGTTGTAGAGAATTTACCGAGGATAACTGGAAAGTGCGAGATCATTGTCATATTACTGGAGGGTACCGCGGAAGCTCTCACAACACTTGCAATTTAAAGTGTAGACAGGCTAGTTACATCCCAGTGTTTATACACAATCTTTATAGTAAGGCAGCTGGGATGCACTACTGAGCGAGTAGAAGTTATTCCCAGTTCTGAAGAGAAGTACATCTCCTTTACTAAATATGTTGGCAATATAAAGCTTAGATTTGTGGATACGTATCGGTTCATGGCTAGCAGCTTGGATACACTAGTAAAAAATCTAACGTTGTGTTCTGAAACATCCAAATACTTTGGACGATTAAATTCGGTTTTAATGACACGAAAAGGCGTCTTTCCGTATGATTACCTAGACTCCTGGGAAAAATTAAGTGAAAAATGTCTACCCCTAAAGAAGTCTTCTTCAGCAAATTAAAACAAGACGATATCAGTGACGAAGATTATAAACATACAAACAACGCGTGGAATCATTTCAACATAAAAACTTTGGGAGAATACAGCGATCTCTACTTGACTTCTGACGTACTTCTCTTAGCAGATGTTTTCGAAACGTTTCGTGCTACTACCATGGAAACCCATAGAGTCGATCCGGCCCACTACTTCACTGCGCCCGGACTTACGTGGGACGCTATGCTGCTCTATACAGGTATTAAACTGGAGTTACTAAGAGATTACGATCAGCTACTTATGGTAGAGTCTGGTATACGAGGTGGGATATGTCAAGTATCACATCGCTATGGAGAGGCTAATAATAAGTATATGTCGGATTTCGATCCTGAGAAACCATCCAGGTTTATTACATATGAAGATGCTAACAATCAGTATGGTTGGGCTATGTGCCATCCCCTTCCTTACGAAGAATTTCAGTGGGTCTCCCCAGACACTATTAATCTAAATACGCTGAAAGAAGACGATCCGTACGGCTACTTTTTAGAAGTAGACGTTGAGTATCCTCCTAAACTACATGCGCTTCATAATGACTTACCGTTCCTTCCAGAAAGTATGAAACCGGCTGAATCGTCTGTAACGAAAAAATTAATAACTCATCTTGGAAAACGAGAACATTACGTGGTGCATTACATGACCCTCCAACAAGCTTTGAACCATGGACTGCAACTAAAGAAGGTACATCGAGCGCTGAAATTTCGACAGTCACGCTGGCTGAAATGTTACGTAGAATTTAATAACGATCTCAGAAAACAAGCTAAGAACGACTTCGAGAAGGACCTCTATAAACTTTTTAATAATGCAATGTTCGGAAAAACCATGGAAAACATTCGCAAACGGATAGACATACGTCTTGTAACAGATAGCGAGGTAGTAGAAAAACTCGTAGCAAAACCTACCTTCATCGACAGAACGATCTTCGGACCCAACCTGGCGGCTATTCATATGGCGAAGCGGAAACTATTCTTCAACAAACCTATCTATATTGGCATGAGCGTACTAGACATTTCCAAAACGCTTATGTATTCCCATCACTACGACGTTCTACTTCCCTACTATGGGACTGAAAATCTAAAACTTATGTACATGGACGCTGATTCTTTTATATATTTAGTACAGACTGAAGACATCTACAAGGACAAATTAAACTTTATAGAACATCTAGATACATCTGATTACCCACCGGAGCACAGCTAAGAACAAGAAGATTTTAGGAAAATTTAAAGATGAAGCTAGTAGCAAGATTATTAGAAAGTTTGTCGGACTTAGAGCTAAAATGTACGCCCTGGACATAGATGGTGAAGAATTCAAAAAAATTAAAGGGATCAGTCGAGGTGTTGTTGAACAATGTATCAACGTTCAGGACAATGTAAACTGTCTCGTGAAGAAAGAAATAAGAATAACGCCGATGAACATCATTACTTCCAAATTACATCACGTATCGACGGTGTGTCTAAACAAGATCGCCTTGTCCCCTGATGATGATAAGAGAGTAATCGCAGGTGATGGGATATCCACTTACGCCCATGGACACTATGCTACCTCTACACTAAAGTAATTTATGGTATTATTATGCTGTCAAATTAAACACCTTTCAAAGAAAAAGTCGTCTCTCTCTACAGTGCAGCATAACACCCTAAATCCTATGTCTAATACCTAACCAACCTCAAACCCTTACTTTCTGTAACATATGGTGGACCGAGTACCTATAATGTTGCAGACTCCTTCACTTCTTCTTTCTCTAAGGGTGTTAACTCCGCCTTAGGGTAAGCCCTAGTGCCGTTCTCAAGCCTGGATAAATGAGGAGAGGCATCCACAAAGCATTTAGCATTTATAGTTAGAGTTTTAGATTCATGGTATACTCAAGCTTTGATCGGTCGATGTTAGAGCCCTCGCAGAGGGAGCAGAGTACTGGCTACACTTTTGCAAGACGGGCTTACAAAACCCCCGCTGCTGTGCTAATGGCGCTTTCTACCTTCTTGCGTCCTGATTGGCTTGAAGTACACTATGTAACCCATACACCTTTTTAACACCAGCATACCTCCCCAGGCTTTGATCGGTCGATGCTAGAGCCCTCACAGAGGGTGTAGAGAACTTGCTACACTTCGGTCAGACGGGGCTACAACCCTCGCAGTGGTGTTAATGGCAGTTTTCTACCTTTTAGGGTCCTGATTGGCTTGAAGTACACTACGTAACACATACACCTTTTCAACACCAGCATACCTCCCCAGATGGCTGTCTTGCCTCTGGAGCTCTAGCATTAGGAAGTTGCACACGGCCGCCATCTTGTGCATTAGTCCCCTAGGCCATCTCCGTAAGTCCTATGTATACCGCCTATCCTACCCTAGGCCAGCTTTCTCCATAAGAGCTTATATATAGCCGCCATTTTTTCCCATTCGCTCCTGGTCCAGCTCTCGGTGGGTTAGCCCCATAAGAGCCCATGTATAGCGGCCATCTTGCCCATTAGCTCCTGGGCCAGAAGCGGTCTTTTATCACTACTAGTGGCTTTCCATCTGAGCTCTTAATATTCATACACCTAGACTTCCTTTCTCCAAAGTTGATTATCCTGTATGCAGCACCCACCTATCCCAGGACCTTACAACCTTCGACCTCCTTGCACTTCTCCTTCAGCCATTCTTCCTTAGCTACCTTGCACTTCCTATCCACATCATTCTTTAATCCCCTGTATTCTTTTCTGCCCTCTTCATTTCTAGCATTCTTGTATTTTCGTCGTTCATCAATCAGGTCTAGTATCTCCTGAGTTATCCACTTGGTCTTAGTTGATCTTTTCTTCCTTCCTAACATTTCTTCAGCAGCCCTACTGACTTCGTTTTTCATGACTATCCACTCTTCTTCTATTGTGTTTCCTTCAGCCTTTTCATTTAGTCCTTGTGCAACATGTTCCTTGAAACAATCCCTCACACTCTTTCTTTCAAATTGTCTAGATCCCATCTTTTTGCATTCTTTCCTTTCTTCAGTTTCTTCAACTTCAGATGGCATTTCATGACCAACAAGTTGTGGTCATAGTCCACGTCTCTCCTGGGAAAGTTTTGCAATCCAACACCTGGTTTCTGAATCTCTGCCTAATCATAATGAAGCCAATTTGATACCTTCCAGTGTCTCCAGGTCTCGTCCATGTATACAGCCGTCGTTTGTGGTGTTTGAACCAAGTATTGGCAAGGACTGAATTATTATCAGTGCAGAATTCAACCAGCCGACTTCCTCTTTCGTTCTTTTGTCCCAATCCAAACTCTCCTACTGTATTACCTTCTCTTCCTTGGCCTACCACAGCATTCCAGTCTCCCATCACAATTAGATTCTCGTCACCTTTTGCATATTGTATTAAATCTTCTATCTCTTCTTATATTCTTTCGATTTCCTGATCATCCGCTGAACTAGTAGGCATATAGACCTCCACTATTGTGGTGGGCATTGGTTTGGTGTCTGTCTTGAAGACAACAATTCTTTCACTATGCTGGTCGTAGTTGCTTACCCGCTGCCCTATATTCTTATTCATTATTAGGCCAACTCCTGCATTTCCTCTGTTTGATTTTGTGTTGATTATTCGGTAGTCGCCTGACCAAAAATCCTGTTGTTCCTGCCAACGTATTTCACTTACACCAACTACATCTAACTTTAGTCTATCCATCTCCCTTTTCGGATTCTCTAACCTACCACAACGATTCAAACTTCAAACATTCCACGCTCCGACTCGCAGAATGTCAGTATCCATCTTCCTGATGATCGCCCCCTCTCGTGTAGTCCCCACCCGGAGATCCGAATGGGGGACTAGATTACCTCCGGAATATTTTACCCAGGAGGAAGCCATCATCAGTACATCATTCATACAGAGAGAGCTACATGTCCTCGGGAGGTAGTTACGGCTGTAGTTTCCCGTTGCTTTCAGCCGTGTAGCAGTATCAACACACTAAGCCATGTTGAGTATTATTACAAGGCCGCATCAGTCAATCATCTAGACTGCCGCCCTTGCAACAACCGAAAGGCTGCTACCCCCCTTTCGATGAACCATTCCTTAGTCTGATCTCTCAACAGATACCCATCCGATATGGTTGCACCTGCAGCTCGGCTATCTGTTTCATCGAAACACGCAAGCCTCCCCACCGCGGCAAGGTCACATGGTTCGCAGGGGAGGAGGCCTAGGGTAGAGAAAGGTCTGCAAACGGATAAGGGTAGAAAAACTCCAGGACGAGAAAATTAGACAGAAGTGCATGGATATGATTAGTGAGACGTTTCAAACAGTAGACAGTAAGCAGGTTCAGGATATAGAAAGTGAATGGGGGGCATACACGGATGCTGTAGTAGAAACAGCAAGGGAATGAATAGGAACATATGTGTGTAAAGATGGGAAAAGGCGAACATCTTGGTGGAATGATGAAGTGAGAGAAGCTTGTAACGTAAAAAGAAGGCTTATCAGAAATGGCTCCAAACAAGTGCCGAGGCAGACAGGGATTTGTAATTAGATGAAAGAAACAGAGCGAAACAAATAGTTGTTGAATCCAAGAAGAAGTCATGGGAAGATTTTTGGTAACAACCTGGAAAGGCTAGGTCAAGCAGCAGGGAAACCTTTCTGAACAGTAATAAAGAATCTAAGGAAGGGAGGGAAAAAGGAATTGAACAGTGTTTTGAGTAATTCAGGTGAACTCATAATAGATCCCAGGGAATCACTGGAGAGGTGGAGGGAATATTTTCAACATCATCTCAATGTAAAAGGAAATCATCATGGTTGTGTTGTGAACAGCCAAGCTCATGGCGAGGAGGAAAATGATGTTGGTGAAATTATGCTTGAGGAAGTGGAAAGGATGGTTAATAAACTTCACTGTCATAAGGCAGCAGGAATAGATGAAATTAGACCTGAAATTGTGAAGTATAGTGGGAATGCAGGGATGAAATGGCTTCATAGAGTAGTAAAATTAGCATGGGGTGTTGGTAAGGTACCTTCAGATTGGGCAAAAGCAGTAATTCAACCTATCTATAAGCAAGGGAACAGGAAGGATTGCAACAACTATCGAGGTATACCATTGAATAGTATACCAGGCAAAGTATTCACTGGCATCTAGGAAGGGAGGGTGCAATCAGTCGTTGAGAGGAAGTTGGATGAAAACCAGTGTGATTTCAGATCACACAGAGGCTGTCACGATCAGATTTTCAGTATGCGCCAGGTAATTGAAAAATGCTACGAGAGGAATAGGCAGTTGTGTTTATGTTTCGTAGATCTAGAGAAAGCATATGACAGGGTACCGAGGGAAAAGATCTTCGCCATACTGGGGGACTATGGAATAAAAGGCAGGTTATTAAAAGCAATCAAAGGCATTTATGTTGACAATTGGGCTTCAGTGAGAATTGATGATAGAATGAGTTCTTGGTTCAGGGTACTTACAGGGGTTAGACAAGGCTGTGATCTTTCACCTTTGGTGTTTGTAGTTTACATGTATCATGTGCTGAAAGGTATAAAATGGCAGGGAAGGATTCAGTTAGGTGGAAATTTAGTAAGCAGTCTGGCCTATGCTGACGACTTGGTCTTAATGGCAGATTGTGCCGAAAGCCTACAGTCTAATATCTTGAAACTTGAAAATAGGTGCAATGAGTATGGTATGAAAATTAGCCTCTCGAAGACTAAATTGATGTCAGTAGGTAAGAAGGTCAGTAGAATTGAATGTCTGATTGGTGATACAAAGCTAGAACAGGTCGATAATTTCAAGTATGTAGGTTGTGTGTTCTCCCAGGATGGTAATATAGTAAGTGAGATTGAATCAAGGTGTCGTAAAGCTAATGCAGTGAGCTCGCAGCTGCGATCAACAGTGTTCTCTAAGAAGGAAGTCAGCTCCCAGACGAAACTATTTTACATCGGTCTGTTTTGTTCTACGGGAGCGAAAGCCGGGTTGACTCAGGATATCTTATTCATAAGTTAGAAGTAACAGACATGAAAGTAGCAAGAATGATTGCTGGTACAAACAGGTGGGAACAATGGCAAGATGGTACTCGGAATGAGGAGATAAAGGCTAATTTAGGATTGAACTCGATGGATGAAGCTGTGCGCATAACCCGGCTTCGGTGGTCATGTGAGGCGAATGGAGGAGGATATGTTACCTAGGAGAATAATGGACTCTGCTATGGAGGGTAAGAGAAGTAGAGGTAGACCACACGACGATGTTTAGACTCGGTTTCTAACGATTTAAAGGTAAGAGGTATAGAACTAAATGAGGCCACAACACTACTTGCAAATCGAGGATTGTGGCGACGTTTATTTAATTCACAGAGGCTTGCAGACTGAACGCTGACAGGCATAACAGTCTATAATGATAATGTGTGTATGTATGTATGTATGTGTGTGTGTGTGTGTGTATGTATGTATTGTACCAGTAAAAGAGCCCGACTTTCAGAATATATTTAAAAGTAAGCAAGAATATAGTTCTCAGGGCAAAAACTGGGTGAATAGTAGCTAGGCCTCGGTACAGGAGGTAGGGTCCTATCTACAAGAAAACTTTGACACTGATTGAACATTAATTTATTCATATAAGGCATGAAATTGCACATCACCTCCAGGTAGAAATGAGTTGTCTTCCACACATTCCAATAATATGGCTCGGGTTCTCCAGTTCACCAAGCCGAGCAGGTTGGAACACGTTCCAGAAGATTCCAGGGACTCCGTACAGAAGCGGCTGGACTGCCTGGGTAGAAGGTAGAGATGCCTCGAACTTTCGAGGCCCAGGTTGAACCCCGATGATCTTGGCGATGTTGCAGATAATCATATATTACCTCAGTCCAATGTGACTGAGAGGATCGATGTTTCCAAGGTCACTCGTAGCACTGATAAATCTGAGTACATGAAAACCTTGGGTGATTAACTTATTAGCAAAGTCACTGGTTATTATACGTTGAGACTTTCAAAATTCGTAAAATGATATGTCTCTGTATACGAGGATTATGAATAATTTCAGAGTTCACCACTAGAAAAGTCATCGTCTCTGAATAAATACTGGCAAAGAAAAACACAAGTCCCTTCTTGTGAAATTATGACTAAATTTAAAGTTCATTACTGGCGAAGGTACAAGTCTTTTGAATGAACACGGACGAAAAACACAAGTCCATCCACATGAAAATCTGAATAGATTTAAAGTTCATCACTGGTGAAATTTATAAAGTCTTGAATCAACACTGGCGAATGTACAAGTCTTTGAATGAACATGGACGAAAAACACAAGTCCATCCACATATTTACAGTCTATCACTGGCAAGGTCTCCAAGTCTTTTAATAAACACAGGTGAAATCCTAAATTTATGTTTCAAAGCCGTTGGATAAAATTAAAGTTCATCACCGGCAAAGTTTATAAGTGTTTGAGGCAAAATCACAAATTTATGCTTACGGTAACTTCGAGCACATTCAGAGATCATCACTAGCAAAGTTTATAAATCCCTGTCTATTAGAGGAATGAGTCCCTTAACAGTCGCAAATATTGCAGGTTCAATTTATGAAGAATCCGTGCTTTAACACACGTAAATAATACAAGTCCAATTATGAATTTAACACACGTAAATAATACAAGTCCATTTCATGAATACTTGGAAAAATTCCAGTCTCGAACACACGTAAGTATTGTAAGTTCAATTATGAAGACTTAGAAAATTACAGAGTTCCTCGTCGGGACTGTCACTACACGACGATAGTAGCAGCGAGAGTGTCCACGCTGACTACTCAGCTGTAACTGAGTGAACAGGCTACAGTGGGCCCTCCTTTTATTCGATCCGGGACGTCTACGTCACAATACGGCTTGACTGAATATCTTCCGAATCCCTCGATGGATTTACTTGAAACTCGAGCATTGGGACGTTCAGGTGATCCCAAACAAGATGACATATCGCTCGAATCGCTAGCATAATTATTACAGGAGTTACTAAATTTTCCCCTTCGAACATTCCGGAAGATGTGACGTGGAATCTAGAATATACGAGTCCAGGCTGGGAACACGTGTTGTGACGGGCGGGCGGTCTAGCTAGCCCCTGTGGCTACGTCACAGCTCACAGCTGTCCTTCACTCGCTTGCTTGCCTCGCTGCTGGTAAACAAACCGGGTGTACTCAGAACATTACGCGTGGTAATTTAATGTAATTTATACTCAAAAATACTCATGTACAGGTCGTAACCGGTACATATCCCTCCCTCTCAGGGAAAAGAAAATACGATGAGGATTTTCTTTAGTTAACCTTATTCAAAGTATTTTTTTGAGATTGGAAGCATTGTAGATGCCTTCAAGGTTGCCATCTAATCTTGTGATATCATAAGCACCGTTGTCCAAAGATCTAGAAATCCTGAAAGGTCCAAAGTACAAGGGACAAAATTTCGCATAGATCCTCAATTCCGGACGAGACGTCGCAGGTTTGCGTTTATAAGGCGAAGCATCCTTGACGTTGAAGTGGTGCTTAAAATTCTTAATTTCTCCGGGCTTTTCATCGAAGACGTCCGAATAAGCCTGATAGATTTCTTCCTCCGCCGCTGCTATGCAAGGGTGGTGATCTGGGGCTTCAGTTACACTGGAGATGTAGGTGAGAAAATCGGGCCCTTTGTCATTTAAAATTTCATCAATGGGTTCCTCTTCTTCCTCGGGATCACCCTCTTCTCTCAATACCTGGTCGACTAGGGCGGCGTCGCCAATCACACCATCGACTTGTGTACAGGGTAAATCAATCCCTTGAAGCCTAAAATCTTCACCATCCACCAGCTGCAACTCTACAGATCCAATCCTACATAGATGAATGGTGTTGGCAGAGTAGTCGATAGTAGCCTTATACTTAGACATAAAGTCTGAACCCAAGATAAGGTTAAATTTCAAAGGCGAAACTATCAGAAAGACATGTTCACACACTTCCTCATTAATGGTGAACTCAAGGAATATTTGCTGCTTGCACTTGATATTCCGGTCAGGAATAATGCCCTTGATTTTCACTTGTGCAACTGGCAAATCATAAGATCACATTTATCCTTAATCACTGTTATCAGTTTGTCAGAAATTAGGGACACTTGCGCTCCCGAGTCCACTAATGATGATACTTGGACTCCCCCAATGGCAATACTAAATATGGGTAAACTTCGTTGGACATGTTGACGAATAGGTAACTCGTCCTCAAACACTAAGTCATCATCGATGTGCCAATAATTTATTATGTCTACGTGAAATGACCCAACCTCCTCATTTTCAGGCAATCTTATTTTAGAAAAATTTAAGTTTTCTTTAACAGCACCGTGGATTCTGGATTTTGACCAAAGGTGTTGTTTCTCTTATGATATTCCTGATATTCAAGAGAAGTCGCTCCAGGTTGATGACCCTCTTGTTTCATCTGATGGAGGTAGTCCTGTGTTTTCTTCCATCGTTTGTGCAAGTCCTAATTATTTGAGTCTCTACTCTCTTGTTTTTTTCTTGTTTTAACCAAGTAGGTTTGGTTTGGTATGGCATCTGGCCACGGTATGAGTGTTTCCTAAACCCTCTATACCGCGTAGGTGATGATTGAGTATCCCTTTCTTCCTTTCTATCCGTTCGTTCTGGACTTTGCCGTGGTTGTTCAGAAGCATTAACCTGCACTGGATGAGCAGCTATGTCCTTACTCTTGCTCGGTTTCAAAGTACCCTGTGCATGAGCAGTATCAAGACGTCGTAACACAGCATGTAATTGATCCAAGTTCTGAATGTTTGCAGCTACTAAGATCTCTTGAACGTGAGAAGGGTATTGTAATGTAATAACCTGAATAAGTTCTTTCTCAGGCAAAGGAGGGTCTAAATACTGCATCTTCTTCAACTGAGATAATAAAAATCTGCGTATCGAGAAGTATTGATGGAGGTGTTATACCTTCTCGAATACAGTTGAAGTTTGATAAGGTGTTGAGTTTCTGCGTTCCAAAAACATTCAATTAAAGCCTTCTCAAAATCAGAATATGCCTTGAAATTAGACTTGAATACGGAATACCAAGAAAGAGCTTTGCCTTCTAGTAATCGGGCAACTGTTCTTAGCTTTCTATCCTCGCTAACCTTATGTTCTTGAAAATATTCCGCTACATTAATCAGAAATTCTTTAGCAGTATAGTCTTCTTTACCGGAGAATTTAGGAGGTTTTCCTCTTGGATTTTAACGATAGTCGTCTGGTATGACGTTTCTTCGACTCCTTCTATCGAACTGGAGATAGGTCTGGAAGTGTCTCGAGATTCAAGATTAACGACCTTAGTGGCTAGTTGTTCGAGATTATTTTTGACATCTCCCAACTGAAGTTGGACTATTCCTTCGACTTGTTTGACATCGTTCTTCAATTCAGTTTTAAGTTCACCAACATCTTTGCAAATACGACTAATTTGTGTGGTCGTATTATCGGCTTGCTGAGTGAACCGTTTGTCAAACGCGCCCTGCTTAGCTTTTAATAAAGCAACTTCGTTTCCAACTCTGGAAATGTCATTCTTAACTGCATCCCTTAAGGTATCTTGGACAGAAACAATTTTAGCCTGCATTTGCGAAAGCTGACCATAAGACTCCTGAAATTCAGCCTTGAATTCCTCAATGTCCAGTGAAAGCTGTTGAACGGAAGGAACAACCTTCTTCAAGTCTTCCTTAACAACTTCTAAGACTTGATCTTTAATAGTGTTTTTCATTTCTTCGATATTACGAGTAAAATGAGAATGGATCTCAGTGAATCGGTCATCAATTTTCTTATTGGACTCTTTAAATCTTTCTTCTATCCTAACACTTGCTTGATCAAAACGCGATTCTAATTTCGTATTCATTTCAGTAAATTGGGATTGAACCACGTCATGTAAGCGCTTATCTAACCTGGCATCAGCTTCAGCTAATCGCTTATTCAAATTAGCAAGGGTAGCTTTGGTTTCAGCATTAGATTCAACACTTGCTTGGGCTAAGTTATTTAAACGTTGGTCTACATTAGCAAGATTAGAATTGGTTTGAACATTAACCTCAGCAATGCTAGAGAGATTGCTGTTATTTTCGGCGAGACGTCGCTCTAAGTTAACATTAGCCTCAGCTATGCTACAAAGATTATTATTAGTCTCTGAAATACGTCGTTCTAAGTTAGCGCAAGTTGTAGTAAGCCTAGTCTCTAAATTGGCATGAGCTTCACTCATATTAAGCCTAAGGGCTTCAATTGCTGCTAGTATATTTTCCATATTTATAGCAATGTAAATATTTCAAAATGAGACACTTAGAAAATTTCAAATAGAAATTGAAATATCACTGGCTTTAAAAGTTCAAAAGCACTCAGTTCATCATATATCAACACATAGAAATCAACCATATGACAAAGAACACAAGTTATTTGCCACGTCCAGGACATAAGTTTCACTTTGTAAACAAAAAAGGAAGAAGACCACGTCCAGGGTGTTGTGATTGTCTATTAATTGATAGCACTGTTAACCTAGCTATCGAGCCCCAACGTGTAGGGTGCCACGTATACTACCCTCCTCTCTGTACCAGTAAAAGAGCCCGACTCTCAGAATATATTTAAAAGTTGGCAAGAATATAGTTCTCAGGGCAAAAACTGGGTGAATAGTAGCTAGGGCTCGGTACAGGAGGTAGGGTCCTATCTACAAGAAAACTTTGACTCTGATTGAACATTGGTTTATTCATATAAGGCATGAAATTGCACATCACCTCCAGGTAGAAATGAGTTGTCTTCCACACATTCTAATAATATGGCTCGGGTTCCCCAGTTCACCAAGCCGAGCAGGTTGGAACACGTTCCAGAAGATTCCAGGGACTCCGTACAGAAGCGGCTGGACTGCCTGGGTAGAAGGTAGAGATGCCTAGAACTTTCGAGGCCCAGGTTGAACCCCGATGATCTTGGCGATGTTGCAGATAATCATATATTACCTCAGTCCAATGTGACTGAGAGGATCGATGTTTCCAAGGTCACTCGTAGCACTGATAAATCTGAGTACATGAAAACCTTGGGTGATTAACTTATTAGCAAAGTCACTGGTTATTATACGTTGAGACTTTCAAAATTCGTAAAATGATATGTCTCTGTATACGAGGATTATGAATAATTTCAGAGTTCACCACTAGAAAAGTCATCGTCTCTGAATAAATACTGGCAAAGAAAAACACAAGTCCCTTCTTGTGATATTATGACTAAATTTAAAGTTCATTACTGGCGAAGGTACAAGTCTTTTGAATGAACACGGACGAAAAACACAAGTCCATCCACATGAAAATCTGAATAGATTTAAAGTTCATCACTGGTGAAATTTATAAAGTCTTGAATCAACACTGGCGAATGTACAAGTCTTTGAATGAACATGGACGAAAAACACAAGTCCATCCACATATTTACAGTCTATCACTGGCAAGGTATCCAAGTCTTTTAATAAACACAGGTGAAATCCTAAATTTATGTTTCAAAGCCGTTGGATAAAGTTAAAGTTCATCACCGGCAAAGTTTATAAGTGTTTGAGGCAAAATCACAAATTTATGCTTACGGTAACTTCGAGTACATTCAGAGATCATCACTAGCAAAGTTTATAAATCCCTGTCTATTAGAGGAATGAGTCCCTTAACAGTCGCAAATATTGCAGGTTCAATTTATGAAGAATCCGTGCTTTAACACACGTAAATAATACAAGTCCAATTATGAATTTAACACACGTAAATAATACAAGTCCATTTCATGAATACTTGGAAAAATTCCAGTCTCGAACACACGTAAGTATTGTAAGTTCAATTATGAAGACTTAGAAAATTACAGAGTTCCTCGTCGGGACTGTCACTACACGACGATAGTAGCAGCGAGAGTGTCCACGCTGACTACTCAACTGTAACTGAGTGAACAGGCTACAGTGGGCCCTCCTTTTATTCGATCCGGGACGTCTACGTCACAATACGGCTTGACTGAATATCTTCCGAATCCCTCGATGGATTTACTTGAAACTCGAGCATTGGGACGTTCAGGTGATCCCAAACAAGATGACATATCGCTCGAATCGCTAGCATAATTATTACAGGAGTTACTAAATTTTCCCCGTCGAACATTCCGGAAGATGTGACGTGGAATCTAGAATATACGAGTCCAGGCTGGGAACACGTGTTGTGACGGGCGGGCGGTCTAGCTAGCCCCTGTGGCTACGTCACAGCTCACAGCTGTCCTTCACTCGCTTGCTTGCCTCGCTGCTGGTAAACAAACCAGGTGTACTGAGAACATTACGCGTGGTAATTAAATATAATTTATGCTCAAAATATACTCATGTACAGGTCGTAACCGGTACAGTATGTATGCATGTATGTATGTATTATTCTTTCCCAGACTCTCTCTGTTTGGTTCATCCTGCATTCTCTTTTAACTCTATTTGTTCTTTTCTCCATAACTTCCTCCTCTCGAAAATTTTAAGTTTGTACTCTCTCCTTAATCTACAGAAAGCTTCTCCTTCTTCTTTCCGTCCGTTTATTCCATAACCCTCTAACGCTTTCATCATTAAACATCAAAAAAGGCTTTCACGGCCGCAGATCTTATAATCACAGCAATAGAACCAGCTTTTGGGTGGTTAGGCCGTGGGGCATAATGCAGAGTTTCGTCCAGACGTGCCATTTGGACTCATCAGCTGGAATGGCACGCCCCTCCAGGACTCTGCATAGCAGTGGCAGACCAAACTGTGTGGCCCCGCCGAGTTAGCAAATCAAGTTTGCTAACCTGCTAAAGGAGAAAAGATTTCTCCGTTCAAAAAATGCTCCCCCATTGGAGATACAACATCAAAAAAGGCTTTCACGGCCGCAGATCTTATAATCACAGCAATAGAACCAGCTTTTGGGTGGTTAGGCCGTGGGGCATAATGCAGAGTTTCGTCCAGACGTGCCATTTGGACTCATCAGCTGGAATGGCACGCCCCTCCAGGACTCTGCATAGCAGTGGCAGACCAAAGCTGGTTCTATTGCTTTCATCATTGTTTTCCTTACACCTCACATTCGTTATTATACCATCCTCCCACTTATCTCCTTCTTTCTTCTCTTACCTTTTTTCATCGGTGCAGCCCTATTTATTGGGTATTCAGTTAGATCGAAGACTCTATCAATATTATTTTCTTTCAATGCTACTTTCCATCCAGAGCTAATTAATTGTGGCTCTTTTTTAATAAGGTCATCTAGTTCCCGTTTTGTATACTCCCACCATTTATATTTAATGTAGCTCCTACAATTCTCTAAAATTCTCTTTGTATCTCCATCACATACCTCCTCTACAATTCTTTCTCTCATCACCCAATACGGTGCATGGTGGGATTCCACCCAGTCCCTTATCTCTATCCTTTTTATTTCCCTAACATGTCTTCCGAACTCATATCCAAGTCAGTAACACTTCCCCCTGAACCGTAATATATGTCAGTTTTCCTTCTTTGTCCTCTCCCATAAACCATTTGAAGTACGGAAATTTCCTGCCTACAGAATTCCAGGAGCTTTCCACCGTAAGTTTTCCTTCCTTTACTACTTCTTCCTCCCCTTATTGTTATCTCTACTTCTTTACCGGACATTGGGCTTCGCTCACCTATTCTGGCATTCCAATCTCCAAGTAAAATTATTCCATCTTCTTCATAATTCCCATTAATAATACTGGTTTCTAAGAATAACTCCTCAAAAACTTATCATTAGCATATAGGGATCCCTTGGGATGACAGTAAGCGTAAGCCAAGCATAACCTTTCCTCTTCCCTTTCTCTCCCCATGTTAAACCTTAACCAGATCACTTCTTCCAAATCGTTCTCAATATCCTCTACTAATTCACTGATCTCTTCTCTATATGATTTTTCACGAGAGTTTAATCCTGATGTAAACAAGGCATGTCCACGCCTCAGCCAAAGAAAGAGTTGTGATTCGCTGAGCGTGTAGTATCGACCTCCGCCCCGTCAACGTCTCGTGTTCGGACATACAGTGCTGCGCATATTACCTAAAATAGACGAGGAACAGTTTTTGAGCTGTGCGAAACTAAACAGAGGGGTCTAAAGGGAGATCTACTGCTGAAGATTAGGGCCTACGTTATTTATTTATTCATTTCTGAATATTAAAGAAAGCTATCGTAGGATAGAGCACCTTTTGCTCCATTTCTCTCACTGTGAATACTGACACTGACAGCTGCTGCAAGATGCAACACCTTATCTCCACACTGTACAGCTTGGGACTTTCCCTCGCTATGAGAAGACTTCCTGCATTACACTACGCCTTCTGCCTTCATATCTCGTTATTTAATCAGTTTTATTTAAAAAAATTATAGATACACACCGGTATATATGACAACCATATTTTAATTTGATTACGTACTCTTTCAGACTATCTAAATGTAATAAACTAAGATAAAATTAAATTAATGCCACGTACTAATTTTCTTCGAGTTCGCATACAGTCGAGTTAGTGCAACGGTTGCTTCTCCAATCAAGTACGTTTGTGTCCACGTGCAAAGCCAAGATGCTCCGCCTATTTGTTTACATCAGGATTAAACTCTCGTGAAAAATCATATAATTAACACCACTATTCCCCCGAGCGTCCGCCCCTTATTACGCTGTTTATTAGACTGTAAACTACCAAGTTACCTCTTTTCCTATTTCCAGCCACGTCCCCAAGAGTGCCACGATGTCAAACTTTCCAACATACTTTTTACCTTCATATTACCTAGTTTGCTAAACAAACCTTCAATATTTGCAAACCCTATCTTCCAATCTAATTATAACTTGCCCTCTCTTCCTCCTCCCTTTCCTTCTTTATTTTTATTTGCGTTACAACCGGCCTCTTTCCTTCTACCTCCATTCCCTCCTACTTAAATATTTTAGGGTGTTCCTTCCTATCCTTTTCCTCCGTACCTTTATTTTTCTTACCCCTCAGATCTTTTAAACTCCTACTTCTCCTTTTCATCATAGAATCTCTTCCTTTCTTTTCAACCCTCGAACCATCACCTCCATTATTATGCTCATGTCCACTGAACTCTGTATTTGATTTTTCTTGAGAGTCACTCTCCACCACCGCTTCCTGAATCCTCGCATTTAACCCCACACGGAAATGTCCACTTGTCCCTTCGTTGGATTCAGTTCTTACCTCGTCACCTCCCTCCTCTTGATCTTCAACCTGACTTCCATCTTGCCTTGAACCCAGGTCCTCTCCCTGCTTGGGCTTCTCTTTCATAATTTTCAATTCTTCCACCGTCCAGACTCGCCTCCATTTTCAGTTGGACCCAACCAACTGTTGACCCCATATATACGCCTTCAGACCCTGATATCTGGCTCTCCCTAGATGACACTTCATAATTCTCAAGTTCTCACTCCCTTCTCTTCCCATGTCTCTCTTAACCCAGATTTTTTCCCTTTGTAAGATACTCGCGCTTCTTATTACTATATCCGCCATAAGGGTAGATAACAACTTGACTTTAATTGGACTATGCCCTTTCACTTTACCTACCCTCTCAGCGTCATCTATGTCCACTTCGCTAAAACTGATATTCACCAACATCCGCCACTGTATATAATATCAACTTTCTTCTCTCTCAATTCTTCCTGCAGACCGTATGTGTATATACATTTCTTCATCCTTTCCCGACTGTTGGCTTCTATCTCCTTCTTCAATTTACACACCTCCTCTTCCAGATTTAAAACTTTCTCTCTTAACGTCTGAGTTTCTTTCTCGTTATTTCCTACCTTTGTCACTGAATCTTCGGGTTTTTTGATCCATTTCCTCACATTTCCATATTCCTTGGTTTGGACTCACATCATCTCCTTTATCTGTTCAAAAGAGCAGATTTCTTTGACTACTTCTTTCGCCACCTCCCTAATTTTCTCCATGTCTTTCCAGCCGATGTTGCCCCTAGCATTGGGGCCGGGGTTCTATTCAACGCCCCCGACAACCAGTAGCAAAGTTATCACCGGAGCCAACAATGGCACCTCGCCCGTCTTCCCCTGTACTCCCTTGCTCGTCGTCTCTACCGTAGTCATCTTGAACCACCGCTGCCAGCTCCCGATCGCCGCCCCGTACTGCTTGACTCCCACCATGCCTCTCCGCATCGCTACTCCACACGTCCGCACTTGTTGCTTGCTTAGCCTAGACTAAACTAGGCGGATTATTTAGAAGAGTTTTAGGGAGTTTCATTCAGGGAATCGTTTTGCTGCCATGGTACCGATATGAGCAGACACAAGTAACAACACCCTAAGATTACAATCACAGAATAAAACACAAGATCCGAAACAAGACAGGAAAAAAACTTGCCTTAAAAAGCCCACGGTGTCACATGGAAAACGTGGATCGGATCAAATCCGTATGGGGTATTATCCTTAATGTTAAATAAAAGAAAAACACCTTTTAAAGGAAAAATCAATCAACATTAATTTTGGATTAATTAAGCTTTAGCATTAAAGAAACAGAAAGCAAGAAAAATTAATAAGAACAACCTCAACTAAAGTTCCAAGAAAGTATGACGGTTTGAAAAGTTCTCGGAATCACCGCTAGATGTCAGTGCTAGAGCAACGAGGTTCCCGGGCAATAATCACACATCCTTTGTGAGTGAACACGTGGCGCGTCAGTGCTCTAGCTGCAGGAGTGTGGTAGGGACGACTCTTTGTTGTTGTTCCCGCGTAGTGATTTGTGACAATGAAGAAACTGAGATTCGAGCAGTGATTAAATAAATAAGTGAAGAGGTACTAATGGTATCTTCACTTTAGGAGTATTAATTACGATTTATATGATGGGAACTTCAAGCAATATTCCAACATCCATTGTATTGAAAAGGAGGAGTAAATCTACAGGCACCAGCCATGCGACTGGTGCGAAGCGGTATCGACAAAGATGAGTAGAATGCCTGAAATTTTTATGCAAGTTCTTAGATAGAAGAGGTAAGCCTACTTTCATCAAGCGTAAATATAATTGGAAAATTTAATGACAGCTCCTTGAGGCTGAGTTTGCTATTTTTCATTTTATTTCAATGTAAATCCAGAGTATGCTTGTTCAAGCCCTTTATTTTGTGTTCAATTTAGTTTTGGGAAGAGGGTTACTGCTAGGTGCAGTTAGGAGTGTCTTTGATTGTCTTATTTTCAGAGTATTCCGTAATGTGGGTTTAGCATGTAATACAGGCATTAGCTTCTTCATGACCGACGCTACGCGCCCTAAATTTTGAGGGGAGAAGGTATTCAGTTCAGAGTAGGTTATTTTACTTATGTATGTAACGGGTTTTCAGGGATTTTTGGCCACCGACGGAATGGAAGCCTGCGTTGTAGACGAGTGTCTTTCAGTCAAGCAGAAAGAACCAATAATCCGGAAGGAAACAAGTTGATTTAGTAAAGAAAGGCATATACCGCCTATAGTGTAACGAGGGTGATGAAACATGAGTAGAGGCCTGTGAAAATAATGTTCAAGGGAATCGAAAAATTAGTAGCTGCATTTTGGGGAAACGGGCTTGAATTCGCCTGAATATGCTGAGCCACAGTCGAGAATCGAACTCTGAAGCTGCGAGCTCATAAAGGCCTGAGTGACGTCTTGTTTAAGAGAGGACTGCGGGCCCATGAGAATGAGATATAGAAGCCTAGACAATCTGTTGAGACAGAGTATATCGTGTGTGAGAGAAAGACGCAATATTTTGTAATGCAGCAGCTGAATAAGTGAAATGTGAAGGAAAAACGGGAAACAAGCCTCCGCTGTGAGGAGGATATTCGCCCTTGAGAGAGAGCTCTCGTATGCATGGCTTCCAACCGCTTGCTGCGTTTCTCCTCTGCAGGTAGAATTCTTCACGTTTACAGCTGACAAACGCCAGCGGCAGACGCAGCAGCAACACTAATTTCGTATTTAAACGTTGCGTGTTTTCTTCTACTGTTGTATCATTTGTTATGTTGATCTACGCCTCGTTCATAGTGTGAACATTGTATATGTATTACATTTAGATTAATAAAGCACTGACGGGACCTAGCCTCACTAGACCCGTCGCCTATATCCCTCACTGGCTCGCGGGCTGCGCCCAGCGCTTCATTCGTTACACGCAAGCCAGCAATGGCTATAAAAGGCGGGTGACGGGCGAGCACTGGGACAGTCTTGAGCCAGGGAGGGAACAGGCAACCCTACCAGCTGTCCCAAGGGGGTGTAACCAACTAGCCCAGCTCTTTAACTGGGCCAAGCAACAGTGTGACCTCATTCCTGAATAAGTGTGTGCATTTCAACATGTATTTTATATTTCAGGCGCCCTGTGGGTTTTGTTGTACTGTTTGCTTGTTCTTACGCTTTGTCATGTGATTTCATTTTGTCGTTGCCTATGTTATTATGTCAACGTCGCTTAAGCATTTGCATTTTAATTAGCCCGATGCTAATTTTAAGGGGAGCCAGCTTCAATATTGATTAATTTGTGACAGAGCGGTCTGTCGGTACATTCAGTCTAGAATTTAGATTAGGGAAACCTGGATTGACTGTGATGCCTTTTAATGGTTCATTTGTGTAAATATGTGCTTTTTATTGAAACTAGCTTGATTATCATTTTTCGAGCAATGCGTTATGGACGTTTTACGAACGCAACCGCGGTGGAGTAACCGGGATATTTATTCATCCGCGTCCATACAATGCGAGATGTAGATTTCCTACCAAGATTTCTTTTGTATTTATATTGTTAATTTTTTATTTTCTGTATCGGCATTTAGTTCCGACTAATGTGTTATTAGTGTATGATCATTTGTTCTGATGTGTGCGGCACGCGTTTGTAAATGAATTGACCTTGGAGTCCAGTTAACTCATTTTTATTTAGATTTGCATATTTAGATTGAATTTACATCATGTGTTAGGATCAACAAATCATCTTACTCTCTAATTTGGTTCTTATTCACAAAAATTGAACTGTTTCCCTTTCACATACAGAAAGTATACCTATGGTATTTACTTCCTTAGAAGTTAGTTTTAGTTTTCCGCCCATCTTTGACCGAACGTACCGCGTAGCTCACCGACATAGCCTGGCATGCTTTTATTTGATGGATGGGAACGGTTTATTTCTGGCGCCCAACGTGGTGCGATTGTCATTTGGCGGTGCTGGGTTCATTTCCAACACCGTTTAACCAGGGTAGTTGCCATTTGGGCGGTGTCAGGTTCTTTTCTTTCGCCTGATTACGTCGTGCCCGATTCATTTCTAGCCCGATCCCGTGGAACGATTGCCGTGTGGGCAGTGTTTATACCCACCCTGGATCGTTGGTCAGCACTAACCGCGGGGTGTGTAGGAGTCCATAGTTGGAAATTTTGTGGAGGACCATGGTTGGAACTCAATATTTAAGATAGGTAGAGAACTTCGAACAGGCGGATTATAGGTGACAAAGCCTCAGATGGAGTCATGTGAACTGACAACCTAACGTACTAGACAATTGAGTCTACAGTCATGTTAGTATACGAATACGAGAGAGTGAAATTGTATATTTAGAGAAAGTTTGTAATTCCTAAATATATATGTACACGTTGGGTAGATATCGGCATTTAGTGCTAGGATGTGAATAAGAACCAGACAACCGATGGAAGAGGCATGTCAAATAATTAAGTGATTCCATTGGGAATTCGAGAACAATGAAATGGTTTCTCACATGAGGCAAATAGACGGTGTGTATCTTTCCGAATAATCGACTATGTACATAGCTTAGGAATTTGTTCTGTTTAACAGATTTTAATAGCCAGTGATTTTAAACTTGCTTTATTTAGAGCAAGATAGGGTCACGAGGTAGCCTTTGACTTGGATGCAAACTTGCAATTACAGTGGCGTTGTTGTCATAGATTGAAGGTGCATGGACTATTGTTGTGGGAAGTATAATCCTTTAATCGGAGATAATATGCAAACGTAGTTACGCATTGATGTCTAATGCATAGATTTGAGCCCGAATTAGGATGGGTCTACATTTTTATTAAATATTTGGGGCTACATAGTATAATATTTTTCTAAATTTCGTACACGTTCGGATTTTCCTTTTATTTATTGCGATAATGTAAACACGTGATAGAGATTCGTTAGGCAGTTTCTGCATGGCGAATTTGAAAACCATGTTTTGCTTGTGAGGTTGTAAAGTAGGGAGCAAGAATGAAGATTTTAAAATTAATATTTGAAATCTTGGTACTACGTCGATAGACTTTTTCATCGGAACCATGTCTGCGTAGCCGTATTTTGATTGTATAAGATGGCGATAACGTAAGCCGACCTATTGGCTAGGATGGACTTAGCGGCGGATGAAGCCAGGGAGCGTGAACAGGAAGCTGTAAGACGCAAGTTTAAAAACCTTGAGTGAACTTTCCGATAAAATTGCAGAGGGGAATGAGAAACTTGAGAAAAATTGAGGTAGTGTAGAAATGTTGTCAGGTAGGCATGAATCGCCTTGAAAGGCGCATGGAGGAAATAGAGGATCGAACCGAGTAACAGGTCGAAAGGATTCAAATGACCGTCGAGTAGCTAACAGGCAGAGTGACAGATGGAGCCGCGAAGACCGAAAAGCGACTAGAAGAGGTGACTACGCGCTTAGACGAGGCTTGCATGGAAATTGGAAAGAATAGGAGCGCAATAGACCCACTTAGATCGGACACGGAGACGAAATTTTCACCGTCACCAAGGAAATCAGAACTCAGGTTGCCGAGGTGCAAGAGAAGCATGAAAAAAATTTGGATATAAAGCTGACTGAAAAGGCACGGGAAGATGAAGTGAAGATAATCTGGAGTAGAGACTTGCGCAGGAGTTTGTGGATCGAATCGTAGATAAGGGCGAGGAGATGTAGAAGATAATTCTGGCAGATAGGGAGACTAATAGAGCTAATGCCCGGCTCCATGGCTAAATGGTTAGCGTGCTGGCCTTTGGTCACAGGGGTCCCGGTTTCGAATCCCGGCGGTGTAGGGAAATATAAGCTTAATTGGTTAAATTCGCTGGCACGGGGGCTGGGTGTATTTGTCGTCTTGATCATCATTTCATCCTCATCACAACGCGCAGGTCCCTACGGGAGTCAAATCAAAATACCTGCATCTGGCGAGCCGAACTTGTCCTCAGAAACTCCCGGCACTAAAAGCCATACGCCATTTAATATCATAGAGCTAATCTTCAGGAAGTAGGTGCGTCGATTGAGGCATGGAGTGATATGAGTCTGAAGAACGCTAATAAGCTGTAATCTGCCGAGAAAGGGGTTCAGTAGCTGAGAGATAAGGTAGAATTGTTAGATCTCAGGACTAGCAAAGAGATGGATAAGTTGAAAATGGAGAGAGAGGGAGAGCAGTGAAACTCATGAGCCGTAATCCATTTACCCCGTCCAGACGAGAGACCATCGACCCCGAATGCTACTAATGGAGCTCCCGTATATAATATTTTCCTAACAGCACCGGAGGAGAGACCTAGAAAATTCAGGTGAGCTTTCCTTCGTGAAATGGAGGACTATTTTTCGGATGCGAGAGTACCTCCGAAGAGAAAACTGCGTACGATCGAAAAAAATATCCGATACCGCCCTCGAGTGGATGCAAGCTTTTCATTATACTTTCAGTACGTACGAGGAATTCAAAACTGCATTTCTACGCAAGTTCTGCGATACCTCCTGTACCGGGTGGTACTCCTCTACAGGATAAACAGTGAACTTAAAACTGGACCTACTTAAACCTTTCCTCTGAAGATGTCGCTGTGTGAATTTCGACTTGTTTTGTTCACTATTTATCAAGAAGTTTGGACATTCCCTCATAGATGTCACTGCAAAAACTATGATCATGCACCCTGGTGCGAAGTGAAGGAACTTTCTTGAAGAAGTTTAGTACTCATAAGTTTTTTCTTCACTAAATTTCGTTCTTTCATTTGTGGGTTGGCAATATTAATCTTTCTTTCCGCCAGTTTTGAACTTAGCCAATCCAGAATTTCTGTAATTAATTTTTGACCAATCGTCTCTTTCTTCGATTTTGATGTGTAACTTTAAGCTTCCCAATAAAACCTGTGGGTGTGTCTTAATTATTCATGAAAGGTCTCGAACCTTCCCCGAGGGTATAAAAACTGCTAATTTTCTTGTCTCTCGGCCACTTGATCAACATCTAACCTAGTGTACGGAAGTGTAGCAGGAGGCGGGAGGTGCCTCGTTCATCAGGCAGAAGCTCTTCAGCAAGGTAATGGCCACTTAACATCTTTGTTTAGTTTAGCTCAGCAGTTTAACCAGCGGGAAAGGTCCGAATCCTTTACAATGTAACCAATCTTTCCAACATGTAATTTTTTGCCGTTTGATGTAAAAACTTAATAAAATCTGTAACTGTAATCCGGGGATAGAGAGTGCTTTGCCCTCTCGAGCTCCCCTTCATTTTGGGTTGGAGGTGACTACGTTTTGTAACTGATTTTCTTCCTTTCTGTAATGTCTTAAATTTTTCTTATACGAGTCACCTCCATAGTTTGGGAATAGCCCCTGTTTCATCGGCCTAGTACCTCTTAGGTTTTAATAAGTTTCATGTAGGAGTGCAGGTACACGCCTCCATTCTACTTGGTGTTGCGGGCCATTTACTTAACCTGTTCTTTTCTGGTAAGGCCCAGTAGGTTGGGTACGAGATACCCCCGTTTCATTTGTGTTAGTTGTGCCTCTTATGGCCTTTAATACGCTTGAAAAACTGAGAGCGCGTCGGCTCTTTCAAGTGTTTGAAAAGTGCCTTTGGGAGGCTTGAGGTTAAAAGTTGGGAGCAAATGCTCCATGTATTAAGGGTTTTCTGCCCTTGGAACAATGGTACATTTGTAAAACTAAGGGCTTGTAACTAAAATGTGTTAAAGATTTAAAATCTTGAATTTTTTATTTTTTGAATCTTGTATGTTTAATTGCCATGTAATTGTTATCTCACTAAGTGAGAATTTGTTAAATTTTCGAAAATATAACCTTCCATTTCAGTTTAAATTCTTTCTTGTCAAAGTATTTAGACCCATTCACCCCGGCACCTTCTTTCACCTCTGCTGATCCACAGATACCCCGGAACAACTGGTAGCAGAGCGTGGTTAAATGGTTCTCAATTAAGCCTCTTTTGACGGTTAAACATAATATTTGATTGGTACTGTAACAATTTTCTTAGTTGCTGGAATTTTCCTTCCTATTTTTCTAAATTTGTCAAGTTTCTGTCAACATGTCCGGCCCTCGCGAAGTCCTCGATCCCGGCTATTTGCGCAAGGTGGAATTGATTTATGAATTAGCCATTAGAAATGATCAATCCGGAGGCACGATTGCGACTGATACCACCAAGCTTAAAGAATCCCTTGCATTGCCAATTAGTATCCCAACTTTGGGAGAGAAAGATATTGATGAGGCCCTCTCCACTATCACTGACAATACTACTGAGCTAGCATCTGCAGTTAGTTTTTTTGAAGTGAGTGATCCATCTCCAAATCAACTTAAAAGGGTACAAGCTAGACTGTTCCATTTTTATCATAGAGTTAGTGATCTCTTGTCTCTCAAGTTAAGCGACGTTCAGGGTAAGGAGGCTAGTGCTCTTGTCGAACACTTATCCAATATGTCTAGTAAAGTTAGTCAATTGTTAACTGGCCAAGCCCCTGCGGTAAACATAGTAAGCGAGGAGGGTTCTTCCAAAGGGGACGAAAGCAGTACATGTGCGGTTACCCAACAGACTTCTGCACCATTGGGAAAGGATCCTGATCGTCATACTTCAATTCCACCCTTCTTTGTGAATAATGCAGGCTCTGAAATAGCTTCTCCGCCCCCTAGGCCTTTACCTACTATGTCACCTGGGTTCAGTAGTTTGCCTCATCCTTTAGCGATGTTGCTTAGGTGTATTTCTAAGTTTTCCGTTAACTCCACTAGTGATGTTATTTCATTTTTAAGGTTTTTAGTTGAGTTTCAGGATCACGCCCTCGTGTTTGCCTTTTCCCCGTCTCAAATACTTCAGATTATTTATCCCTATTCCATTGGTGTCCTCTCAGACAAAATAGTAAGAGCCATATCGGAACAATCATCTATTGAAGATTTTCACGCACACCTTCTGGCAAATTTTATTCCGGCTCGAGCAAGGCCTTCATTAATCGAAAAGTATTATTATAGAGTACAGCGACTTGATGAAAATATTGTCGACTTCATCCAAGACATTAAGTTCTACACTAGGGTGTTTGCTCTTCATTTCCCAGAAGATCAAATTGTGCCGGTTATACTTGTGTTTTGCGTCGCGCCCGCAAACTTTTGTTGAATTAGAAGCTATGGCTGTCTCAGCCGAAGGAGTTAGGTATGCCAACACCTTACGTGTCGCGAAGGAGCCCCCTCCGTCTTCAAGTACTTTTCCGCCTCAAACTCGCCGAACTTCCATATCCCGCAAATGTTATGCTTGTGGGTCGGCAGATCATCTCCGGGACAAGTGGCCTTTGATCAAATCCAATGGGACAAAGAGCGGAGCAGGGTCATTCCAAGGCTTTTTCAAATGCGGCTCGTTTTCCCATATCGCTAAGAATTGCCCGAATGCTAATAACACCCCCTCCTGCTCAACTTCTGGTGCAACTTCCACCACCGCCAATAAGCAAAAGTGACTAGTGGCATCGGCTGAGTCGGCGTGCTCACCTTCTTCAGGCTCAGCCCCTGTTAAACCCGACGAAAGCTCAGGGAAAATTCAGGGCTCTTCTAATTTATCATTCGAATGTCCCAAAGAATGTCTTAAGATTGCGGCGGAGACCCCCGCACCGGTACCATTCCTGACAATTTAGGTGAATAACGAACCGATTAATGCTCTATTATATTCTGGGAGTGTGTGTTCCATTATTTCGGCTAAATGGTACTCCAAATTAAAGTCTGTCTGTAAATTTTCTGACTATTGTTCGTCTTCGGTTCAATGCATTTCGGTCAACCTTTCTCTATTAGAAATCTTAGGCTTCCTATGCGCCTAAATTCGCATTTCGAAATTCACTTGGAAAGTAAAACTGTTTGTGGCTAAGCACTTGTCTTGCCCCATTATATTAGGAGCGGATTTCATGTCTCACACCGGTCTAGTGCTCGACATCCAGAGCAAGTCGTGCACTTTCAAATTTGCTTGTAATTGTAAAATTCCCTTGTTAAAATGTAATTCTGTGTCATGTTCATCTGTTTCGCCTACCCAGGATGAGATGTTGTTAGACCTTAGACATCTACCTCAGGAGCAGGCTGAGAGTACTCGTAACTTGTGTCAGTCATTTCCTGATGTTTTTACTGATCCTCTTGGTGTTACTGACCTTATCGAATACAAGATTGAGGTTACGGATTCAATCCCTGTTAGGTTTCCACCTCATAGGCTATCTCCTCCAAAAATGAAGACTCTCAAAGAGATCATCGGTCAAATGCTGAAGGATGGTATTATTCGACCATCTAAGTCGGCGTATTCATCGCCTATTTTCTTGGTTCCGAAACCTCAAAGTGGTTTCAGGCCTGTAATTGACTATAGGGCTTTAAATCTGAAGGCCTTGTTACAATATGTGCCCCTTCCCGGCCTTCACTCTTGTTTTTCATGGTTTGGAAAAGCTAAGTTCTTCACCATCTTAGACCTTAATCAGGCGTATAATCAGATCCCTCTAGCCGAAGAATCCAAACATCTTGCAGCTTTTGCCACGGATTTGAACTTGTATGAGTACAAGCACGTCGGCTCTTTCAAGTGTTTGAAAAGTGCCTCTGGGAGGCTTGAGGTTAAAAGTTGGGAACAAGTGCTCCATGTATTAAGGGTTTTCTGCCCTTGGAACAATGGTACTTTTGTAAAACTAATGGCTTGTAACTAAAATGTGTTAAAGATTTAAAATCTTCAATTTTTTTCTTTTCTGAATCTTGTATTTTTAATTGCCATGTAATTGTTATCTCACTAAGTGAGAATTTGTTAACTTTTCGAAAATATAACCTTCCATTTTAGTTTGAATTCTTTCTTGTCAAAGTATTTATACACACTCACCGCGGCACCTTCTTTCACCTCTGCTGATCCACAGATACCCCGGAACACTTCCATTCAGCAATCATTACGAATGGAATTGTATTCTAGTAAATATCCGGCGACGATTCCGACTAGGTTTTCAAGTTATTTCGTATCACAGATAATCCAGTTCGAAGACCTTGATACGCCACCTTCCGTGTTGGGGAAGATTGCGGCTATCTGGGGACAGTTACCTGTCGAGGCCCAGAGGACTCTCAATGGGGCAAACATAAAAACGGCGGCAGATGCGGAAATGACGTTGCGGCAGCGTGACTTAACCTCTAACCAATCTCAGCCTAGGGTCAAGCAGAACGAGGCAATTCATACAGTTGGCATAAGGGAGGACAATTGGCCACCAGCTAAAATGAGAAAGGTTAACGTCCAGAACTCGGGAACTCAGACTATGTCGCGGGAGTTTCGAGGTGTAGAAAATGGCAACCACGGAGAGCCGAATGGAATGCCACACACCACCGAGAAGACCGGAGAAGAGTAGGCTATGACTGAAACTGGAATGGGGACAGAAATAGAAATTTCTCGCAGGGAAATAATGGTCGTACACTCAGGTATCGAACTGGAGGCTATATTGGCAGAGACGACCTTATAACCGAGGAGGTAATCGGAACTATAGGAACAGTCCCGATGAATACAATCACCGACCTGACTTTCGTCAGCGGAGCGCAGAGACACAGCGGTATATATCTGAGCTGAGGGAGAGGCATTAACAGCCCGAGGCTCATTGGCGGACAGCCATTCAAGAAATGGGAAGCGATCAAGGACTCCGAGCTGAGAGCTTTGCTTACCGTAACTTCCGGTAAGCACAGCAAAACAGTCTCAATCCCCATGCGCCCGACTTTAATGTGAGGGACAATGGGGCTAAATAATGTCCAACAGTAGGATGTGGAGATAGCCTAAGGACGGTAAACGATTCCCCAGGTAACGGATGGCCACAATTACAGTGGACAGTTGGGTGATCCAGCCTGAAGATTTATTGGAAGAAAATGAATATTTAAGTCAAAATTGTTTAAAGAAATTGCCGGTAATTTACTTTAGAGTAGGAGGACTTCGTACTCGAGTTTTGTTTGAGACAGGCGCCACTATAAGTGTTGTTTCTCAGACATTAATAAAAGAGCTGAAGGCACGAATGAACGTTCCAATCGTACCCATGTCAAGTTTCACATGCTTGCGTTATTCTACCACGCATTTATCTGAGCTGAGGGAGCGGACTTCTTGGGAACTTACAATGCTGTAATTGACATGGGATCGAAGTAGTGTGTTTGTGACAGTTCTAGAACCTCCTCCTCCTCAGCAGGCTGCCCTTCCCGACGTCAGACTATTAGAATTAAATATATAGGGAGCACGTAACAGGTGTACAACCAGGAGGCTGTACTAATGGGATAGGGAGTGTTTAACAACCGTTATACTAACATGCTTCCCTTCCCTATACAAGTCCTTTAGGATTAATGGCATAGGAGCATTTAACAGGCTGCCCTTCCCTACGCCACACCGTTACGATTACGCAATCGGAGGTATTTAACAGGCATTCGATTAGCAGGCTGCCCTTCCCTACGCCAGACCGTTAAGTTGAATGCGATAGGGAACATTCAGCAGCTGATTAAGGAGGTATTCAACGGATATTCAATGACGCATTCAAAGGAGATGGAATTCGGTATTTAAATAAGAGAGTTTTTCTTAATATGTTTATTACAAATACATATAAATCAGTGAAAAGCATATTGTACAGCATAATCTTATTTACTACATTATTAATCACTTTACATTATTGATAACACAGTATCTACAACAATGTTGTACAAGTACACCACATCTAACAAAACAAAATTACCATACATAAACTAAATGTAAAGCTATGTGAAGTAATAATGGTCAATGAGACTATTACCCCAGGCTAGAGTATCTGTTGAGTTAGGTATAATAAATCTCTTATTATCATCATTACTTAGAGCAACTTTGTTTATTAACTGAGTATAAAGCTGATGATTTATGCTTTTAAAAACATACATTTTCTTCATTAATACTAGTGAACTATTGGCAATACAGTTCTTATAATCATCTACACTCAGATCATTCTCAACAACATTCATCTTAATGCTTTTCAGTTTCTTAATTAATTTATCATTTGCTGTATGATTTAGTTTTAGTGCCTACAAAACTGTTAATGATTTTTCCTTTGAATTCATCCTTCATTTTCCCAAGAACTTTTTTGTTAACCCGTGGGAGGTTATAAACATTATATTCTGGGTAGTCACTTGTATCAAACCTGTCTAGATCTGGTTTTATATCATTATAAATATCATTTGTTTTAATCTCATATATGAAAGAATCTGTGTTTGTGTAGAGCAGCTTTACATTTTCAGCGTACTTCTTCTTCACATATTCATAGTGAAAATCATACATGAGCGTTTTGGATAATTCAAGAACTGTAAAGCCTACATAGATTGGTTTGTCATAGGTTACTTTTAATCGATTCATCTGTATTACAACTAAATATTCATGAATAATTGCACAGCTATGGAAGTTAGGTTTACTTATTAAGTTGTTTGCACCATATCTTCTACCAACATTCTCCCATTTTGTAACTAATTTTACGTCTACTCTTTTATCAACATTTTCAATAGTTTTCCCGAAGACTGAATTAATCATGAGTTTGTAGAAGTCTTTCTCAAAAGCATTTATAGACATCATTCTTAAATTAGTATTGAAATCGATGTAGGGTCTTAGCCATGGTGACTGGTGAAATTCAAGAACCCGATGAATTTTTGTAAGCTTCAACCCATTTTGCAAACATTGTTTCAAATTACGGTAGTGTATTACATACTTAAATTTATCCTTTAAGTTTGCAATTAACATGTTCGTTTTTGATGTGATATATGGAGATTTTATATTCTCAGGGCAAAATGGATAATCACTATGAAATTCATGCAGCTCTTTCGGGTATTGGAGACTTCAAGAATGTAACCTTTGTCATCTTCGTCATCTATGTTTTGAACCTCTAAATTCTCAATTTCACTTTTCGATAGCCAGCGGAAACTATTTAGTGGTAGATATTGACTCATAGCCCATCCGTACTGATTATTTGCATCTAGATAAACAATATACTTCGACTCTTTACCTGGATCATAATTAGACATATATTTGTTGTTAGCCGCAGAAAATCGCGTAGAGCACTGACTTAAACCACCACGATTATTTGATTTTATGAAATGTACCATGTCAAGATCAGTTAGTAATTCCATATTTACCTGTGTGTATTTTAACATAGCATCCCAACTTAAACCCGGTGCCGTATAATACTGACAAGGGTCAAGGTTGTATGTTTTGATGCAAACATCGCGAAAATTTTCGAAAACATCAGCTAATAATAGAACATCTGTTTTCAGACATAAATCAGAGTATTCACCTAGCGTTTGAATGCGAAACTGTTCCCAGATACGGTGTGCATGAAAATAGTCTTCTTCAGTAATTTCAGTTAAATTTAGAGAGCTGTAAAATGACTCTTTTGATGGCAAAGAGCGTTCATCAAGGCGCTCTACACTATCAATAAATTCGTAAGGAAATACACCTTTACGTCTAATTAAATTAAACTCGTCATCGTTCGGAAAGAAGCACCGAATTTCTGTGAATAGTTCTGAGTGTAAATTACTGGAAAGCTGATCAAGACTTAATGGCATGAAGCGTAATGAGTCAATAAATTTTAGTTTGATGGTATATTTATCATTCACTTTTAAGAATTTTGTAAATGAAATATACCGCTCTTTGTTCTGGGGGATCAGGTCAATTCTCTCATCTGAAGCTCCAAATTCTGTAATAATGAAGTGCGAGTCGTAACCGGATAAATTATGTAGTATAACAGGGATGAATTTAGGAATTTTGTACTTCAAATTACAGCTATTATGGGCAGGAAATCTATACAATCCAGTCAAATGGTCATGATCAAAGACCTTGGGATCATTTTCTAAAAAATTTCCCACAAATACTACACTTTGTAGCACTTTCATATTGTTGTAGCTCTGCCTCAGTAAGAGGTATCATGGGAATTTCAGTATTTAAAATATGACCAAGACGTACTACACCTCTCTCAACCATTTTCATAAACATTTCAGGAGCATTTTTCCTCTGTACTGCTCAAACTTATTTAGTGAGCTATCGTACCTACACTTGATATAATACGCGAAGCTATATGGTTCATGTATGTGAGTAGTGTTGGTAAAAGATATGTTTGGATCTGATGAACTTGTTTTAAGTAAACATGGCTTCAGTACAGCCTCAAAATCAGCGTATATAACAAACGGTATCTCCATTTGCTTATTATAACTTTCGTTTTTTAGAATCGCTTTTTCAGGAGTAGGTAAGAATGTACACACTTGATTACAGTCTTGTTTGGAGTGTCTATTTAACAGATCCTCATTTTGGAAATACTGCAAGCATCCATCACATAACCACTTTTTACCATCATGACTTGATAACTGACTACAAACAAGTCGACTTAAATTTTTTATCCAACAATAATGAGAAATTTCACCATCTTCTATGTACAGTAGATTGATATGCGTACCTTTCCTTTCATTCGTAAAATACACAGGACCGACTATACTTCTTTTTTCTATACCGTACACGTTAATGCTAATATTATTCATTTTTTCAAAGCGTCTAATGTCTTTTAACTGCATTGGAAATTCTAAACCCTCAAGATTCAGCTGTGATGAATGGTGGGGATACAATGATGTTCTAGCAGATGCAGATTTTGCTGGGTGTAACGCTGATAACACCGCCCATCCGAAACAGGCCTGGTCGTTATTCTGGACATTTACTACTGCTTTTTTCTTCTTTATCCATGTCGGTAATTCAATGTATGATGATCCTCGCAAAGGATTGTATTTATTAATGTTGACCTCTAGATATAACACGTTAGCTAATGACCATCCTGAGTCTCTTTCTTGGAAATCCTCACTTTTGGAAATAATAACACTTACTAAATGTTGGTAAACTGTGGAGAAAGTTGTTGATTCACTAATAATTTTATTTTCACTATTGAAGGATTTAATATCTGTAATTTCATCCTCACTATTGCTTTTGACATATGATCCAAGCAGCTCGAAATTTACTTTGAAGGCTTTGTGCTTCGCTTGTGCATTCTGCAGTAAGCAAAGTACTTTAGGTTGAACACGTTTAAAGAACGTTTCAATACTCTGAGTTCTTTCCCTACTGCGAAGCCTGTAACTTGCGATTCGACATTTAAAAGCACTATTGATTTCCTCTATGTTTTTATCATCCGTTTCACTACATGCATTACTTCTATGCATATTGCTCCGTAAATGACCATTAAGGTTGGAGATGAGCACATCTGCATCACACACGTTAGAATGTGTCATTACTGGTTCAACACCATCATCATGAAATCGTTTTATCTTCTTAGGAGTACAACTTTCTTCACACAACTCAGAACTGGTATATTTCTGCTTATTAATTTGCCGAGATTTACTCTCGGTTTGTGTAGATTCTTTCTTACTCGATGATTCTGAAGTATTACATAACCACTCCTGTTGATGTACGTCTGCTATGTGAGACTGAAGCTCTTTCGTATCATGGAAGAATTGTTTACAGGTTTCACATTGTACAGATGTTGACTGCACGTGTTTAGAGTTAATGTGACGTTCAAGATTATCACGTCTGTTGAATGTATCAGTACAATAAACACAAACAATAGTTTTTGAGTTATGTTGAATCCTTCTATGACGCTGAAGGTTATCGCGTCTTGAAACCTCTTTAGCACACAGGTCACACCGGAACATACTGGATGCTTAGGAAATGATCTCTTCAATTCAGTAGTTGTCAGCAAACTGATAATTATATACTAGACAAGTGCGTATTCACGACAGTAGAAAATCCGTGCGGTATCTTAGGTAATTAGCACCTTACTGATGATTATGCAGCAGACTGAATCTCTTGTCGAATAGCTTTGGAGCACTCTAAAAGGAGAAGTGAACACGTTAGTAGCCAACATCAGACTAGTGATTACGCACGCAACATTGGCTTTTATATGTTTCATATATTACCCATCAGGCACTGCCTCTTGGATATCTTGAATAAATTACATTTTTTAGTTTTTTCAACACATTACTTCATTACACTTTATGCATTGTGTGTAGGCTAGAAGTTACACATATACATGTAATAAATATAACACTGTGAACTTTTTACTCTGACAAGAATATTAAGCCCTACAAAATAGCCTTTTTAAGATATTTATAAACTATTCGCAACAGTAATATTTCAAAGATATATGTTTTTGTAAGCCAATCAGGACGTTACAATGTAGAAAAACTGCCATTAACACCACTGCGAAGGTTGTAGCCCCGTCTGACCGAAGTGTAGCAAGTTTCTCTACGCCCCTCTGTGAGGGTTCTAACATCGACCGATCAAAGCTCACATACCTTACAAAATGTACGTGGAAGACAAGCTCAACTAAAATTAACTACAATGCTGTACGTAAACTCTCATCGTTGACATACCAACGAGGTTTGCAAGCTCGGATGACGAGTACGTCTCAGAGGTCTACTCTGCCTTCGTAAAGCGCACCGCGCAATTTAGTTAACTTTAGAGGAGCAAGCATATAACTTATTATGTATAACAATTTTTAATGTTATGATTTCAGGAAAAACATATGTTTTAAGCTCACTAGTTCAAATAATTAATAACATATTTATAGCTACCTACAGCTGTGAGAGGGGATACTGCTTTAGTCAACTGGAGTATATACGCAGAGAATGTAGTCACAGAGCTACTAAATTATCTGTAAAAAGAAAAACATACTCTTTGAGAATTAATCTGGTACATAACTCAATACATTAGGTACAATTGTTAATAATAATAATAATAATAATAATAATAATAATAATAATAATGGTAACCAAAATCCTAAAATAATGGTTGGAGGGCGGATTAGTCTATATCATCTGTTAAGGGATTATTTTTAGTGATTTTTAAGCTAAACATTAAATTTCTAGCACCAACCGTTTAGGAGATATTGCATTTTAAAGTCAAGGGTTGTTTTTCACCCGTAACTTGCTTTTGACTCTTAAAGTTATCTAGAGTATACTGCGACACAAAATATTAACATTTTAAGCTATTTTTGCCCCAAAACCTAAAATAATAGTTAGGGGGTGGGTTGGTGTATATCATCTGTTAAGGGATTATGTTTAGTGATTTTTAAGCTAAACATTAATTTTCTTGCACCAACCGTTTAGGAGATATTACATTTTTAAGTTAAGGGTTGCTTTCACCCCTAACTTGCTTTTGACTCTAAAAGTCATCTAGAATATACTCCAGTACCAAATTTTAACATTTTAAGCTATTTTCACCCAAAACACTAAAAAATGCTTGACGGGTGGATGTGTCTATATCATCTGTTAAGGAAGTATTTTTAGTGATTTTTAAGCTAAACATTAATTTTCTAGCACCAACCGTTTAGGAGATATTATATTTTTAAGTTAAGGGTTGTTTTCACCCCTAACTTGCTTTTGACTCTAAAAGTCGTCTAGAATATACTCCAGTACCAAATTTTAACATTTTAAGCTATTTTTGCCCCAAAACATAAAATAATAGTTAGGGGGTGGGTTGGTGTATATCATCTGTTAAAGAATTTTGATAATTTTTAAGCTAAACATTAATTTTCTAGGACCAGCTGTTTAAGAGATATTAAATTTTCAAGTTAAGGGTTGTTTTCACCCTAACATGCTTTTAACTCTAAAAGTTGTTGAAAGTATATTCAGGTACACATTTATAACATTGTAGGCTATTTTTGCCTAGAAGCCTAAAATAACAGTTAGAGGGTGAGTTAGTGAGGCTGATAGCCTTGAAGTTTATGAGAAAATAGTTAATCTGTTTTAGTAGAATAATAATAATAATAATAATAATAATAATAATAATAATAATAATAATAATAATAATAATAATAATAATAATGTTATAGGCTTTACGTTTCCACTAACTACTTTTACGGCTTTCGGAGACGCCGAGGTGCCGAAATTTTGTCCTGCAAGAATTATTTTAACTGCAATAACACAGGTTATCAAAGGAATTCTACATACATACAAGTACACGGGACTGATGACCACGATATATTCAAACTTACACAACAGCAACAACAACGACTTTATAAAACTACTGTTATTGACAGAACATGAAGCGAATAATAAATAATAATAATAATAATAATAAAAATAATAATAATAATAATAACTCATGTCTACTTCAGTTACTGCATACTTCTTAAGATACATCGCCAAGCGAAGACAAGGTCAGTAAAGGAATGAAATGAATACTTACAGAAGGCTGATTTCAGATGTCACGTCTTGGATGTCGTTTCTGCTCAAGGTCACCACGTCACTAGTACGAAAATAATCCTCCTCGCGTTTTGACCCCCTGCTTATAAACGACATTGAGCGCTGGAATATTAAAGGGGCTAAGTAGTCATATTACAGTACACCAAAGCCATTACAGTTTACATTTTAGTTAAAACAGAATTTTGATCTCCTCATATATCAAGACACCAAAAAGATACTGTATTATTATTAAATTAGTTTAATTACAAACATTAGAAGCATGATTTTATTATCGCATTAGGCTAGACATGTCAAGTAGTTAAATGACCTTGGTCTACTTGCAATGCAGAGAAAACAAGTCAATTTCTGTTACGTAACTCAACCGTAGGAGACTATAACTGCTTAGAATAACAATAATAATAATAATAATAATAATAATAATAATAATAATAATAATAATAATAATAATAATAATAATAATAATAATAATTGCGGCCAGTATCGAGTAATCGGGAGATAGTAGGTTCGAGCCCCACTGTCGGCAGTCCTGCAGATGGTTTTCCGTGGTTTCCCATTTTCACACAAGGCAAATGCCGGGGCTGTACCTTAATTAAGGCCACGGCCGATTCCTACCAATTCCTAGGTCTTTCCTAACCCATGGTCGCCATAAGACCTATCTGTGTCGGTGCGACGTAAAGCAAATAGCATTCAGCCACGGAGTCGAGATTGGCTAAACACACCCAGAAGAACAGGAGGCGAGAAGCTTTGCGGAGATAAAATTGCGCGCTGCATTACAGTGTGAATAGATCAGACTGCCACACAGTGCGGCTACTAACAGGAGAGCAAAAGTAAGTAAGACGTACAAGGTAATACACTATGTGGTTGTGAGTTAGTACGTCTACTTCTTACTGGAAGAACAACTAACGAGATAGTGAGCAAGGACGTCTACTTCTTACTTCCTTTTGCTCTCCTGTTAGTAGCCGCACTGTGTGGCAGTCTGATCCATTCACACTGTAAGGCAGCGCGCAATTTTATCTCCGCAAAGCTTCTCGCCTCCTGTTCTTCTGGGTGTGTTTAGCCAATCTCGACTCCGTGGCTGAATGCTATTTGCTTTACGTCGCACCGACACAGATAGGTCTTATGGCGACCATGGGTTAGGAAAGACCTAGGAATTGGTAGGAATCGGCCGTGGCCTTAATTAAGGTACAGCCCCGGCATTTGCCTGGTGTGAAAATGGGAAACCACGGAAAACCATCTGCAGGACTGCCGACAGTGGAGCTCGAACCTACTATCTCCCGATTACTCGATACTGGCCGCAATAATAATAATAATAATAATAATAATAATAATAATAATAATAATAATAATAATAATAATTATTGTTATTCTAAGCAGTTATAGTCTCCTACGGTTGAGTTACGTAACAGAAATTGACTTGTTTTCTCTGCATTGCAAGTAGACCAAGGTCATTTAACTACTTGACATGTCTAGCCTAATGTGATAATAAAATCATGCTTCTAATGTTTGTAATTAAACTAATTTAATAATAATACAGTATCTTTTTGGTGTCTTGATATATGAGGAGATCAAAATTCTGTTTTAACTAAAATGTTAACTATAATGGCTTTGGTGTACTGTAATATGACTACTTAGCCCCTTTAATATTCCAGCGCTCAATGTCGTTTATAAGCAGGGGGTCAAAACGCGAGGAGGATTATTTTCATACTAGTGACGTGGTGACCTTGAGCAGAAACGACATCCTAGACGTGACATCTCAAATCAGCCTTCTGTAAGTATTCATTTCATTCCTTTACTGTAGTGATGTGCTCGAGCCCGGCTCGAGCTCGAGCCTGTTCGAGCTATGCTCGAGCTTGTGCGTGCGCTGCAACCTAGCGCCTTGCTGTTACTAACACCCAGCAAACTTGAGAAGGATATGTAAGAGTATTTATTAGTGATGGGCAAAACTCTCGTTCGAGATACTCGAGACTGACGTCACCACTCTCGATGCATCTTCGAGGTCTACATAGGGATGGGCATAACTCTCGTTTGAGATACTCGAGCCTGACGTCACTATCTCGATGCATCTCGAGGCACGCTGCAATTGGACCTCAGCCAGGACGAATATGGTAGAAACAGGAATGATTAGTGAACAACGAACTCGAGCTGATAGCATGGCTCAGTTAGCTAAATGACATCGTTGGGTATTATCCTCCGCTACGTTTTGTGGTGGTTCGAACCTTCTCTTCAAATTTTTTTGTTTGTTTTTGTTCTGCGATCGGAGTTTCGGCTACCAAACACACGCCTGTTCTTGCAGAAACAACCAAACCGCTAATAGAAGGAATTCTAACGTTGATGACTTTATAAAATAACCAACAGATAATAAAATCTCTTCCACTTGAAAACATGCAATATAAACCAATCATAATGTAAACAAACCTGATTACCTCGTGACCATGTTATCAGATGAGTTAGCTTTGTATCTGTATTGCACTGAAAATAGTACTCATAATAATGTTATTTGTTTTACGTCCGTCCTAAATGCTGGTTCTTGACAGACGCCGGGGTGTGGAATTATGTCCCGCATGAGTTCTTTAACGTGCTGGAAGCCAACGACATGGAATTGTTACCTTTAAAACAGTAGGTACACTGACAGAAGATATTGAACACACTGTGATAGAAATGTACGAGATTCGACAGAGGGTTATCGCATTACTCTCTGTTTTATGTTGTGCGTTTTGGTTATTACATATTACAGGCTTTGCTTCTCTGGGTCTTGTGTTGTACGTTTTGGATATTGAATATTGCAGGCTTTTTCTCTGTTGTGAAGGTATTTTCACAGAAATAAGGTTGTTTGCGGTAATAAAACCGAATGAATCATATTATAATTACCGGTTCAACTCTATAACGAGCCACTGGAGACCACGGATCCCTTGTACCAATATACACACAAGGTTTCCCTGAACAATTTCCGAAAGTTTGTCGATGGTGATCGGCTTCATCCTGTATATGTGCCTTCAGGTCTGATAATATTGTAGCTGGTCTTGAATGATCCTTTTCATGGAAACGATCTATTTGTTATCATCATCATCATCATCATCATCTGTTTACCCTCCAGGTTCGGTTTTTCCCTCGGACTTAGCGAGGGATCCCACCTCTACCGCCTCAAGGACAGTGTCCTGGAGCTTCAGACTCTTGGTCGGGGGATACAACTGGGGAGTATGACCAGTACCTCGCCCAGGCGGCCTCACCTGCTATGCTGAACAGGGGCCTTGTGGAGGGAGGGGAAGATTGGAAGGGATAGGCAAGGAAGAGGGAAGGAAGCGGCCGTGGCCTTAAGTTAGGTACCATCCCGGCATTCGCCTGGAGGAGAAGTGGGAAACCACGGAAAACCACTTCCAGGATGGCTGAGGTGGGAATCGAACCCACCTCTACTCATTTGACCTCCCGAGGCTGAGTGGACCCCGTTCCAGCCCTCGTACCACTTTTCAAATTTCGTGGCAGAGCCGGGAATCGAACCCGGGCCTCCGGGGGTGGCAGCTAATCACGCTAACCACTACACCACAGAGGCGGAATTTGTTATCATACTTATATAAAAGTATCGATAGTCCAGAAGGAGACTTAAACCGTGAACAAGTCCCTTTTAAGATACATGCACACATATACCGGTACCAGTATCTTTATGCCATTACCGGTATATTTTCCTTTCTGTTCAAATTATTATACAACTCGATGCGTCGTAAAAGAAATGGTTTCAATAAAATCTTAAAAATATGTCACACTCTTCATTACTATTTATTTCACATACCCAGTCCCCGAACCATAGGAACTAATCAATGAAGGAAAAAATATCTCACCTTGCCGAGAATCGAACCCGGAGGTCGTTGGACCAAACGCCAGCACGCTAACCATTTCGCCGTGGAAACGGACAGTGCATAAGCAAAATGCAGGAAGTACAGGTAGGTAAGTTGACTGCGAGTAGATTATAAATAAGTGGGCGTATCGTCATTAGTTGTTACAATGATGTTATTTGCTTTACGTCCCACTAACTACATATTAAGGTTTTCGGAGGCGTCATTAGTTGATCAACAGGCGAAGTATAGTTGAGGGATAACATACCGTATGTGCATGATGTCCCGATTCAACTTTGAGATAGGATTACGAGTCATAGACTGCATCAGTTGCTCGAAATGCATCGAGAGCTCTCGATACGTTTCCTAGCCACTGCCTCGAGACAAAGAGCTCATGCGCCTGACGTCACTATACGACATCGAGATAGCATTATGAGGCACGTATTGCATCGCTTGCTCAGAATGCCTCGAGAGCTTTGCATCACGCGACCCATCACTAGTACTTATTACTTTCCGATCTTGTACAGTGTAACACTGACGCCACCACTCTCGATGCATCTTCGAGGTCTATGTAGGAATGGGCATAACTCTCGTTTGAGATACTCGAGCCTGACGTCATTATCTCGATTCATCTCGAGGCACGCTCCAATTGGACCTCAGCCAGGACGAATGTGGTAGAAACAGAAATGATTAGCAAACAGTAAACTCGCGCTGTTGGTATGGCTCAGTTGGCTAAATAGCGTTGTTGGGTATTATCCTCCGCTACGTTTTGTGGTGGTTCGAATCTTCTCTTCAAATATTTTTGTTTGTTTTTGTTTTGCAATCGGAGTTTCGGCTACCAAACACACGCCTGTTCGTGCTGAAACTACCAAATCGCTAATAGAAGTAATTGTAACGTTACTGAACATACAAAATAACCAATATATAATAAAATCGTCCGCCTCTGTGGTGTAGTGGTTAGCGTGATTAGCTGCCACCCCCGGAGGCCCGGGTTCGATTCCCGGCTCTGCCACGAAATTTGAAAAGTGGTACGAGGGCTGGAACGGGGTCCACTCAGCCTCGGGAGGTCAACTGAGTAGAGGTGGGTTCGATTCCCACCTCAGCCATCCTGGAAGTGGTTTTCCGTGGTTTCCCACTTCTCCTCCAGGCGAATGCCGGGATGGTACCTAACTTAAGGCCACGGCCACTTCCTTCCCTCTTCCTTGCCTATTCCTTCCAATCTTCCAATCTTCCCATCCCTCCACAAGGCCCCTGTTCAGCATAGCAGGTGAGGCCACCTGGGCGAGGTACTGGTCATACTCCCCAGTTGTATCCCCCGACCAAGTGTCTGAAGCTCCAGGACACTGCCCTTGAGGCGGTAGAGGTTGGATCCCTCGCTAAGTCCGAGGGAAAAACCGAACCTGGAGGGTAAACAGACGATGATGATGATGATGATGATATAATAAAATCTCTTCCAATCATAATGTAAACAAACTTGATTACCTCGTGGCCATGTCATCAGATCAGTTAGCTTTGTATCTGTATTGCACTGAAAATAGTACCGGTACTCATAATACGTCCGTCCTAAATGCTCGTTCGTGACAGACGCCGGGATGTGGGAAGTATGTCCAGCAGGAGTTCTTGAACGTGCTGGAAGACAACGACATGGAATTGTTACCTTTAAAACAGTACACTGACGGAAATATTGTGATCAAACTGTACGTGTTTCTACAGAGGGTTATCGCATTACTGTGTTTTGTGTTGTACGTTTTGGTTATTACATATTACAGGCTTTGCTACTCTGGGTTTTGTGTTGTACGTTTTAGTTATTGAATATTGCAGGCTTTTTCTTTGTTGTGAAGATATTTCCACAGAAATAAGGTTGTCTGCGGTAATAAAACCGAATAAATCATAATTTAATTACCGGTTCTACTCTATAACGAGCCACCGGAGACCACGGGTACCTTCTACCAATATACACGGAAGGTTTCCCTCAACAATTTCCGAAAGTTTGTCGACGGAGTTCGGCTTCATCCTGTGTATGTGCCTTCAGGTGAGATAATATTGTAGCTGGTCTTGAATGATCCTTTTCATGGAAACGATCACTTTGTTACCATACCTATATAAAAGTATCGATAGCCCAGAAGGAGACTTAACCCGAGGAGAAGTCCCTTTTCAGATACATGCACACATACATCAGTATCTTTATGCCATTACCGGTATATTTTCCTTTCTGTTCAAATTATTACACAATTCGTTGCGTCGTAAAAGAAATGGATTCAATAAAATGTTAAAAATATGTCACCCTCTTCATTACTATTTATTTCATATACCCAGTCCCCGAACCATAGGAACTAATTAATGAAGAATAAAATGTCTTACCTAGCCGAGAATTGAACCCGAAAGCCCTTGGACCAAACGTCGGCACGTTAACCATTTCGCTGTGGAAGCGAACAGTGCATAAGTAAAATGCAGGAAGTACAGGTAGTAAGTTGACTGCGAGTAGATTAAAAAGAAGTGGGCGTATCGTCATTAGTTGTTATAATGATGTTATTTGCTTTACGTCCCACTAATTACTTATTGAGATTTTCGGAGACGTCATTAGTTGATCAGCAGGCGTAGTATAGTCGAGGGATAACATGCGCATGATGTCCCGATTCAAACTTCGAGATAGGATTACCGGTACGAGTCATAGACTGCATCACTTGCTCGAAATGCATCGAGAGCTCTCGATACCTTTCCCAGCACTGCCTCGAGACAAAGGGCTCATGCGCCTGACGTCACTATACGGCATCGAGATAGCATCATGAGGCATATACTGCATCGCTCGCTCAGAATGCAACGGGAGCTTTGCATCACGCGACCCATCACTAGTATTTATGCTGGACAGTACCGGTTCGTCCTCTCTACTGTTACTTCCGTGTATTTTGTACATAATATAATTTCGACCCATACCTATATATTGGAGACAGTCAAAATTTGTGCTTGTGCGATGATTCGTTACACATGCCTCCATCCGAATAAACCAATTCTCTACTAAAATGTGTTGTTTGGGCCGTATAAAGACAGAAAAAGTTGGCCTTTGGTTAAAGAGGTCCCGCGTTCGATACCCGGTAGGATCAGGATTTTGAAAACCATAAGATGATGTCTTGTTTTATTTGTTCCAGATGGGCTCGAAAACTACTGAACCGATTGACCTGAATTATTGTAAATGATACAGCTTGAAATCGCGAGTCACGTTTGAGTTTCATATAGCCTATATTTCACGCAATCAGACAGTAACATTGCTGCATCATAATATTTATACATGTATTTGTGTATACGATTGATGAGATGTCAATCCTTTCTTACTCAAAGTCTTCTATACGAGCAACAAGGGTAATACTCTCCCAAGGAGTGGATTCAAACCCCCCAACATTGAGGACAGAAGGAGAACCTCGCCTGAGGCGCTGCCAGCTGTCTTAGCCGCCCAAAGCATCGCATTGTAAGAATAATATTACCGTATTCATAATTTTGCACGGTGTAGAAAGCCAAGATTAACAGACGAGAGGATTTGTCGTGCTGACCACACGACACCTCGTAATCTGCAGACCTTCGGGCTGAGCAGCGGTCGCTTGGTAGGCCATGGCCCGTCGGGGCTGTTGCGCCATGGGGTCTGGTTTTGTTTTTTATTCATAATATTGCGCCCAACGTGCAGTTGTTACACGGCACACAAGTACTGCCATGGGAGGAAACAATTCTGTTAATACGCGGGGAATAATACGGGTACATCCTTCGTCATTTTCATTGCATATTATCATAATCTAAGCCTTCCAATTTTATGGCCAACCTTTATTCCTCATAAGATATACGTCAATGACTGAATGTAGTAATATGTGAAAGCACGCACCTCCGTTATAAATATTATACACACACATGTGTGAAAGGTGCTTCACTTCATATGCTGCACGTTCTATCTGTAGCCCGAGACAGACACCGCCTTCGATCACGTGACTGCTCGAGCTTGCTTCGAACCTCGGCGCGTATCGGGTCGGCTCGATCCCGCTCTCTACGCGTGTGATGGGCAAACGATACCCGTGTTCAAGCGGGATCGAGCCGACCCGTTACGGGCCGAGGTTCGAAGCAAGTTCGAGCAGTCACGTGATCGAAGGCGGGTTCTGACTCGGGCTACAGCTAGTGATGGGCAAACGATACCCGTGTTCGAGCCGGATCGAGCCGACCCGTTACGCGCTGAGGTTCGAGCCTGTTCGAAGCAAGTTCGAGCACATACGTGACAGAAGGCGGAGTCTAACTCGTGCTACAGCTAGTGATGGGCAAACGATACCCGTGTTCGAGCCGGATCGAGCCGACCCGATACGCGCCGAGGTTCGAGCTCAAATACGTCAACCTCTTGTCGGTAGATTTAATGGCACGCAAAGAACTCTTGCGGAACTAACTTCCGGCACCTTGGCGTGTCCGAAAACGGTAAAAGTTGTTAGTGGGACGTAAAGCCAATAAATTTATTATTCTTTCTTGGCCCTTATATTTTTCTAGCCCGATTTCCCCAGCGCTTTAAAACGAGGATGTAAGGGGTGTTTATTTCCTGTTTGGGGCCATAACCATTGAAGTAAAGGACTCCATTGTTCGTTATTGGCTTTACGACCCACTAGCTACTTTTTCGGTTTTCGGCATCGTTTTCTTTAATTGCCCATCTTCTTCTTCGTCTTCAACTGCTTACCCTCCAGGGTCGGTTTTTCCCTCGGACTCAGCGAGGAATCTACCTCCACCGCCTCAAGGGCAGTATCCTGGAGTTTCAGGCTCTGGGTCGGGGGATACAACTGGGGAGGATGAGCAGTACCTCGCCCAGGCGGCCTCACCTGCGTAGCCTTAAGTTACAGTAGGTACCATCCCGACATTTACCTGGAGAAGAAGTGGGAAACCACGGAAAACCACTTCCAGGATGGCTAAGGTGGGAATGGAACCCACCTCTACTCAGTTGACCTCCCGAGACTGAGTGGACCCTGTTCCAGCCCTCGTGCCACTTTTCAAATTTCGTGGCAGAGCCTGGAATCGAACCCGCGCCTCCGGGGGTGGCAGCTAAACACACTAACCACTACACCACAGAGGCGGACATAATAATGTATTATTGGGAGATAGTGGGTTCGAGCCCCACTGTCGGCAGTCCTGAAGATGGTTTCCCATTTTCACACCAGGCAAATGCTGGGGCTGTACCTTAATTAATGCTACGGCCGCTTCCTTCCCAGTCCTAGCCCTTTCCTGTCCCATCGTCGCCATAAGACCTATCTGTGTCTGTGCGACGTAAAGCCAATAGCAAATAAAATAATAATGTATTACTAATTATTAATGAGAAAATAATAGCTCGTAGCATACGAAAAACATGTTAACTATCGGTACTTGAAAGTAATGATTAACAACATTAAGCCTGCAAAACACGACAAAGTTATACAGAAACGTATTTCTGAAGAGCGGACAAAATGTAAAATGCAAAGGTACATATTAACGAAATAAATATTACCAATCTGTTGTTCGTACTGCCAGAAAGACTTAAACAAATGCTCTTTCCGTTCACTGAGAACGTTGTGTTCACCACCCCCCGACACATAAATATACTGAGTGTACCTAGTAGTAATCTAATAGGACGAATTGTCCGTCCGCGCTCCGCTTAGTCGATGTGTGGTGTCGCCTGACAGTTCGAACAGGTTCGATACGGCATCGAGCCTACGTAGCGTATCGGGCCGACTCGAGCCTGCTCGAACTTCCGTATCATTCGCCCATCACTACTTTACTGATCTAGAGATGGGAATAACATACATTTTTTAATCACAGTTATAACTGTGATTGCTACTTTTCAGTATCTGTTATTTTTAGTAATGGGCTAGCGACGGAATCGAGTAGAATCGAGTAATGTGCTCTTAGAATCGGTATACTCGACTCCAGACTCGAGTCCAAGCATACTAGTGTCGCTATCTGTGGACATGTCTTAGAACTATAATCTATTGTACTGGATTGCGCGGCATTCAGGTTCAGTCACAGAATATTTTTGTGATGTGGATTGCACTATGTTTGCTGCTGATGATTGGTTTTATTGAGTCAATAATTTGATTGTTACGATAATTATTATCATCATAGGCAAAATATTTATGACTTACTAACAAACCGTCAACTTGATAGACACGTAGGACCGAAGATGAGCGTGGGTCGAAGATGTCGTGGAATGGGGACAGTTTCCACACTATGGTGGGGACCTTTTCTAATGTCGATAACGGTAGCGTTCTATTATTGTTATTGTTATTATTATTATTATTATTATTATTATTATTATTATTATTATTATTATTATTATTATTATTATTATTATTATTATTATTATTATTATTATTATTGTTACGGAGTTTTCCGTGGTAGTTAGAGGTGAAAGAAGGTGCGGGGTGGTGAACAGGTCTCAAGCTACGAAAGTAAAGTGAATTTAAAATTTAACAAGGTTATATTTTCTTTTCAAACTCCGAAATAACAAGAATGGCAGGTACAGAGTAGCAAGGCAACAAAGAGCAACAACAGTATTTACAGGCTTTGGGCTTCGAGCCCCGAACTTCCAATCCTAGAGCAGTTAGCCCGAGTTTACATGTACATAAGGTTTAGAAAAGGGGCAGAAAACCCCAATAATGCCCAGGAGCACTAGCTCCTCTTTACACCGAAAAGCCTCCTCGAGGCATACAAAAATCAAGTTCCAAAAGAGCAATCTGCTCTCAAAATTTAAGCCAATCAAAGGCCACACCAAACTCCACCTTCAAGTTGTCCTCTCAGGACATAGACACAGGGGTAAAATACCCAACCTACTGAGGTCTATTAAATGAAAAAGGTAAATTACATGACCTCTAAAATAATAATTAGAGAGGAGGCAAACTGCACTCCTAATACATTTGTTTTTAAAACCTAATCTGGCTCTAGGCCACAAATGCACGGGCTAATCCCATACTAAAGAGGTGACTTTAGAAAGAAATAAATTTACATTATGTTAAGGAAGAATAGGTTGTGAAAATAAGTTCACCTCAAAACAATATGAGTGGGAGCTCGAGAGGGTTAAGCACTCTCTATCCCAATATGTAGCTTTAAAAGAGAATAGATGTAAAGAGTAGTTACATTTTAGGAAAAGGTTACATGGTGGAAACGCTTCGAACCCGCCCCGAGAGTTAAACTGCCGACCTAGCAAGAAAAGAAGTTATTAAGAGGCCATTACCTGGTGTTGAACTGCTGGTGAAGAAAGAGGCGCTTCCCGCCCCCTGCTATGTACTTTACACACGAAAGGATGGAACAGAAGTGGCCCGGAGACCCTAAAATCAGCAGTTTATATACTCTCGCGGAAGGTTCGAGGCGTTAGGGGAATGAGAACACCCTCCCAAAAAACTTTATTGGCTAACCGAGAAAACCCCTACACAAACGGAAGAAGAAACACATAATTGGTGGAAAAATTAATTGAAGAAATTCGGGATTGGCTAAATTTAAAACAAGGGGAAAGAGAGGGGTATACAGCCAACTCAAACAATGACAGAAAGAAATTTAGCAAAGAACAAATTTTTGAAATTAAATTTTCTCCAAGAAATAGTTCTTTCACTTCGCACTAGGGTGCACCGTTGTTGATCTTCAGTAGTGTCCTCTAGAAGAGAAAGTTCACACTTCTTACTACAAGCAAAACAAAAGTACGTCGAAAATGACACAGTTCAAAAACTCAAAAATTTCCACGTAGTGACATCTTCTGAGAAACTTGAAAATCAATATCGTAGATAAAGTTCAGACTTCCTCCAGCAGAGGAGTTTTCACTGGCGCACATTTTAAATTAGCGGCGTGGAGGTGTACCGCCCGGTACAGACCTCCCCCCCCCCCAAAAGTTCCTCCAGGGGTGACACATGAAATCTGTTTGAAACAAGGTCCAAGTTATGATGTTGATATGAAGATTGATTGCAGAAGCATTTATAAGATTTTCTTAATTTGGTTTGATTCAGTTTCAAAAATTTTGTAGTAACAGCAGAAGCACTGTCTTAATGTTTGTAGAAGGTTAAATTGAGAAGGAAAACTTTAGTTTTAAAGTTGAGGAAAATTTTTTTAAGTCCACCAGATATAGTTGTTGAATTCTCAGGTATGGTAATTGCTGATAGTAACTGTCCATGTAGTTGATGTTGATTAAGTAGGATGGCCAGACCGGCCGTTGCAGCTTGCGTCCAAAGGCGGCCGCTCGGACCCCACAAGTACCCTGAGATACCGCTCGCCCGCACTATGAGGGAAGCAGTGGTGTAGAAGCACGCCGCGCCCGCGGTGAACATATACAGGCTGCGGGCAAGTAGCAGGTCGTGCGCCGCACATCAGCCTTGGCCGGGAGGAGAGCTCCGGCTCGCCGTGCACATGTCGTCCTCGCTGGGGTCGAGGGGGCCCTTCCTCTGGCCCAGTCGCGGCACGGCGCCGCGCGGCTGCGGGGGCACTGAAACATTAAAACTAGGCGGCAGAATTTGTTGGACCATCATATTTTTTTGAGAGCACAGGCTTGTGGAGAGGTTGAGGGGCCAGCGGCGTGCAAATATCCATGGCATAAGTTAAGCCACTGTGTAGAGTGGAGCAGGAGACGGGAGCGTGGTAATGGCCGTGGCAAGGATAGGATGGCAGTTTAACGGATCGGGGAAGGTTTTACAAAAATGCTTACATATAAAACAAAATATTATAGAAGGGGCAGAATGCTTTAAAAGTGAAAACTCAAAAAAATATAACCTTCATATTCCTTTCAAGATAATATGAGGCAAGGTAGCACAGAAATTATACAGGTTTCACCTGCGACAGGTGAACCCTAAATATCCTCTCGGTGGCTGGATTGCTTAGTAATAATGTGACCGGCGTAAGAAAATCGAGAATAGTACACGGCCCATGAAACCTGGGGCAAGCTTGCCCGCGGGAACAAAATTCTTGACCATCACCTGGTCACCTACCTTCAACTGGGTGGGTCTCCGTCCACGATCATATCTTTCCCTAACCTTTTCATGAGAGACTTTAAGATTGGCTTTAGCCTTCTTCCAAAGATCTTTAATATTATCTGGATCTATTGTCTCGGGTAGAATGTCACTCAGAGACCAGAGGTTAGAGAGCGGCGTGTTGGGAACGAACTTGAACATCAAAGAAGCTGGAGTAAACTTATGAGATTCATGAACCGCCGAATTCAAAGCAAAAGCTAACCAATGCAGGGACGTGACCCACCTGGAATGATCTTCATGATGATAGGCAATAAGTGCGGACCTGAGATTACGATTAACCCGTTCAGCCAGAGATGGTTGAGGGTAATAAGCAGAAGTAGTTACATGAGAGATGGATAAGTCAAAACAGAATTTACGAAAAAGATTTGATGTGAACGCCTTAGCATTATCAGACACAATATATTGGCACGGACCAAAAGAAGCAAAAATAGAATTTAGGCAAGTAATGGTGGACTGAGCGGTAGCCAGCTTAGTCGGAAATAACCAGGAAAATCTTGTAAAACCATCTACGCATACAAAGATGAACTTGTTAGCATTTCCCTTCGACTGGGGGAAGGGTCCTACATAATCAATATACAGGCGTTCCATGGGGCGCGACGCTTGATGAGAAGACAAAAGGCCTACCTTGGTGGACATGGTAGGTTTACTAAGCAAACAAGATTTACAAGCCTTTACTAGTTCACGGATTTCACCGTCCATACCCTTCCAGATGAACATTTCACGAATCTTCTCACGAGTTTTAAAGATTCCAAGATGCCCCCCTAATGGGGTCTCATGATAATACATGAAGATCATAGGTACAAGAACAGCTGGAACGACAACTTTCATCATCTTGTCATGCCTCGAAGGGCAACATAAAACACCAATCCTCAGAACATAAGGGACGACATGTTCCCCAGAAGAAAGGGTTTCCATTATCGGAGCCAGCGTCGGATCTTCACGTTGGTATTTCTCGATATCCCTAAAGAGCATGGGAGCATCTGTTAAGATGGCATAAACATCAGATAGTATGGACTCGGGAGGTGATGAACTGTCAACCGGTTCATGGGTCTCGACGTCGTTGGAAAACATACGGCTGAGTCCATCAGCAACAACATTTTCGGTACCTCTGATATGCCGGACATCGAATTGGAAGGCAGAAATACGGATGGCCCAACGGGCCATACGACCAGTACGACGCGGCCTACCTAAGACCCAGCTTAAGGCTTGATTATCTGTCTCCAGGTCGAATTTGACATGTTCCAGATAGCGAAGGAACTTTTATAAAGCAAATAAGACTGCCAACCCTTCAAGCTCATAGATAGAATACTTGGCTTCTTGAGCCGATAAAGTCCTAGATGCATAGGCGATGGGTCGCCACCCTAGTTCAGTCTCTTGAAGAAGGACTGCAGCTACCGCCGACGACGACGCGTCGGTTTGGACGATGAATTTCTTCGAGAAATCAGGCATAGCAAGTACAGGGGCATTACAGAGAGCTAATTTAAGATCTTCAAAAGCGGCTTGTTGAGAAGGTCCCCACTCGAATTTGATGCCTTTCCTACGAAGAAGGTTCAAGGGCGCCGCTCTATTAGCGAAGTTAAGAATGAACTTCCTGAAGAAATTCACCATACCAATGAACCTGGCGATCCCTTTGATGTCCTTAGGGGGTTTAAAATCACGGATGGCCTGTGTTCTAGAATGATCGATGGCAACACCATCAGGTGACACAATATGCCCTAGGAATGACATAGAGAGCTTAGCAAAGGCAACCTTGGACAACTTAACAGATAACCCAGCCTTACGAAGGCGATTAAGAACTTCTCGCAGATGATCTAGATGTTCTTCAAAGGTCTCCGAAAATACGACGACATCATCCAAGTAGTGATATAAGTACTCAAATTTGATGTCAGAAAAGACCCTATCTAGCAGCCTAGTGAGTACAGCTGCTCCCGTGGGGAGCCCGAAAGGCACGCGGTTGTATTCGTATAAATTCCAGTCCGTGGCAAACGCTGTAAGATGTTTAGACTCTTCGGCTAGAGGAATTTGATTGTAGGCCTGATTCAGGTCCAAGATGGTGAAGAACTTGGCCTTACGAAACCATGAAAAGCAAGAATGAAGGTCGGGAAGGGGCACAGATTGTAACACCACCTTCCGATTGAGAGCCCTATAATCAATGACAGGCCTGAAGCCCCCTTGGGGTTTCGGGACTAGAAAAATAGGCGAAGAATACGCTGACTTAGAGGGCCTAATAATACCATCCTTCAACATCTGATCGATAATTTCTTTCAGAGCCTTCATTTTAGGTGGAGATAGCCTATAAGGTAGAAAACGGACAGGAATCGAATCCGTGACCTCAATTTTGTATTCAATAAGGTCAGTAACACCAAGATTATCAGAGAACACCTCTGGAAACGACTGACACAATTTACGAATACTATCAGCCTGCTCCTCAGGTAGATGTCTAAGGTCTAACAACATCTCATCCTGGGTAGGCGAAATAGAAGAACATGATACAGAATTACACTTTAATAGTGGGATTTTACAATTAGAGGCAAATTTGAAAGTGCACGACCTACTCTGAAGATCGAGCACAAGACCAGTGTGAGAAATCAAGTCAGCTCCCAATATAATGGGGCAAGACAAGTGCTTGGCCACAAACAATTTAACTTTCCATGTAAATTTAAAAATACGAATTTTGACATGTAAGGAACCTAGAATTTCTAATGGAGATGAATTAGCCGAAACATATTTAACAGGAGATGAGTCATAGTCACGTAGTTTACAAACAGATTTCAATTCAGAATACCATTCAGCCGAAATAATGGAACAAACACTGCCTGAATCTAATAGAGCTGTAATAGGCTCGTTATTTAACTCAATTTTGAGAAAGGGGACCGGTGCGGGGGTATCCGCCGCAATCCTAAGACACTCTTTAGGGCATTCAAAAAATGAATTTGAAGACTGATCGTTCCCTGAATTTACAACCTGTTTACCAGGGGCTGAGTCTCGGGAAGATGGATTAGTTGACTCAGCCGAAGCCACTAGTCACTTTTGATTGTTGTTGGAAGTTGCACCAGAAGTTGAGCAGGAGGGGGTACTATTCGAATTGGGACAATTCTTGGCGATATGTGAGAAAGCCCCACATTTAAAACAGCCTTGTGATGAACCAGCCCCATTCCTTGTCCCACTAGACTTGATCAGTGGACACTTATTGCGAAGATGGTCAGGCGACCCGCAAGCATAACGTTTACGGGGATTGACTGGTCGGCGAGGTGGAGGCCGAGGATTATTAAAAGAAGGAGGGGGTTCTTTCGCGACACGCAAAGAATCGGCGTATCTAACTCCTTCTGCTGAGACGGCCAATGCTTCAAGTTCAGAGAAGGTTTGCGGGCACGCCGCGCAACACAAATATGACCTATAGGATGGTGAGATACCTTCCACAATGGCTTGTACAATCTGGTCTTCAGGAAAATGAAGAGCAAATACCCTAGTATAGAATTTAATATCTTGGATGAAGTCTGCCAAGTTTTCATCCAAACGTTGTACGCGATAATAGTACTTCTGAATCAGAGATGACCTCGCGCGGGCGGGAATAAAATTTGCAAGCAAGTGTGCATGAAAATCTTCAATAGATGACTGTTCGGCTATGGCTCTTACTATTTTGTCAGAGAGAATACCAATTGCATAAGGATAGATAATTTGCAAAATTTGACATGGAGAAAGAGAAAACACAAGGGCATGATCCTGAAATTCAACTAGAAATCTTAAAAATGAAATTACGTCCCTGGTGGTATTAACGGAAAACTTCGAGATACCTCTGAGCAACATTGCCAATGGATGAGGCAAACTGCTGAACCCAGGTGACATAGTCGGTAAAGGTTTAAGTGGCGGAGAAGCTAATTCAGCACGTACATTATTCAATGAGTTACGGCGTTCAGACTCATTGTCCAATGGGGCAGAGATAGTTTGAGCTCCAACAGTTTTCCTATTGACTTCCCCCTTAGGAGGCTCTTCCTCGCTACCTACATTCATCGTGGCGGGTTGATCAGATTTGGGAGGAACTTCCCCAGTTAACAATTGAGTGACCTTACTAGACAATTCCGAAATATTTTCAAGCACCGTACTAGCTTCCTTCCTCTGAACGTCATTCAGTTTTAGAGACAATAGATCGTTAACTCTATTTGAAAAATGAAATAGTCTGGCTTGCACACGCTTAATTTGATTAGGCGAAGGGTCATTTTCATCAAAGAAACTAACTACAGATGCTAGCCCAGTAATATTCTCGAGGATCGTGGAAAGAGAGTCGTCAATTTCTTTCTCTCCCAAAGTGGGGATGGAAATGGGCAAATCAAGGGACTCTCTAAGCCTGTTTGTGTCTACCGCAACCGTGCCTCCAGATTGCACATTTCTGATAGTTAATTCATAGATCAACTCCTCCTTGCGCAAATAGTTAAGATGGAGAACGTCGCGAGGGCCGGGCATGATGAGAGAACAATTTTGAAAAATTCAAAAATTCCAGCAACTGAGAAAATGGTTAGAGTTCGGAACAAAACAATGTTTAGCCGTCAAAAGGGGCTAAATTGAGACCCATTCAACCACGCTCTGCTACCACTTGTTACGGAGTTTTCCGTGGTAGTTAGAGGTGAAAGAAGGTGCGGGGTGGTGAACAGGTCTCAAGCTACGAAAGTAAAGTGAATTTAAAATTTAACCCCTCAGCGTCGCAGCCAGTTAAAGAGCTTCCTTCCCCGCGGCCGGATGAGATTTCAACTACGCGCGTCTGAAATACATTGATTCACTTAAAGCGTTACTACAAGTATAAGAGTAGCACGATATTCACGAAATTTGGAATTCGTTATGATAGAATTATGTACATGCAGATAATGACATCATTTTTTCACATTACCTTAGTAATTTAATTTCGTGTGATAGAGTTCGAAGCACTCTTCGAGACAGAGACCCACATCACACTCCTGGCAGCAGTACACCGACGTCTTCTTTTTGCCGTGTTTTGAGCACACGACACAACGTCTCTGAGGTTTGGATTTCTCACTTTTTGGTGCTAATTTCCTGATAAAATGTCTTTCTTGCAACCTTGGAACTATATTATCTGATGCGCGCCGGCCTTGAATGTTTTGCTCCCCGCCCGTGCGAGCGTATTTTGTAAACAAACCTTCTACCAGCTGAATCCGATAAGATAACTGCTCAATGCTTGTCCCTGTGGCTTGTCTGAATATTATTAGAGAATTTAGGACGGTTGCATTCAATAGTCTTTTGAACAGCTTTATATACCATTTAGTTGTTCTCTTTCTTTCGACTAAAAACATATGTAGTAACTGGTCCTTGAGATCAACGCCCCCCATGCCATAGTTGTAATCTATCGCGCATAAAGGCTTTACTGTTTCTTTCCCCCTCTTAGTAACACGTCTTGTTTCTTCATTGTGGTATGTGGACACGAACGTAACATTTTTTTTGTCACACCATTTTAGCACAGTGACGGGCCCAGAATGCCTAGCTATTATTTCCCCCTTCTTAAGTTTTTTTTTCTTTTACTTCCTTGGGAACGTTTTTTCTGTTCAGTTTCAGTGTCCCAACACAGTCTGTTGAATGATGATGTTTTAGAGCCCTCGCTAATTCTGGACTATTGTAGTAATTGTCCATCCATAAGGTGTGTCCGCGGCCTAACAAAGGTTCTAACAATTTCAAGACAATTGCTGCAGTTTTCGGAGTTTCGGGTGTGATAAGAGTTGATTCAATGAGAGTTCCTTTCCCTGTGTATACAAGAAAACACCACAAATAACCAGTACTTGACTCACACAGTTCGAATGTTTTTATGCCAAATTTTGAGGCCTTTAGCGGCAAGTATTGCCGAAACGAGAGGCGCCCTTTCCAAAGAGTCAGGCTTTCATCAATAGCAATATTTTGCTGTGGTAAGTACAGGGACTGAAATTTGTTATTCAAATGACACAGAATAGGATATATTTTGAACAGTTTGGGAGGCCCTTGGTATGTAGACAAGCTGCTATTGTCTATAAAATGCAAAAACCTACATATCATTTCAAACCTGTCCCTACTTATGACATCTGAAAACCCAGGTGTTGATATGACCCTGCTCTTCGAGAAATAAGACCGAGATGTTGGCTTTTGTACAATGCCCATCAGCAGAAATAAAGCTAACACAGTATAAATTTCATTTACTGTGACAGGTGTCCAGGTTCGAACGGGTGACCGAAACGAAAAAAGATTTCCACGAGCATTTTGATATTGCTCTGCATACCTGTTAGTTTCTTTCACAATTAACTCTACTACGCTAATATCAAAGAACGTTTCAAAACATTCAACGATTCCCCTGATATTTTGTGCACCACCTCTTGGTCCGAATTCACTGTTGAAAACTTCCCTCTGACCTGTGTAATTATCCATAGTCTCCCACACGAAATTTCCAAGTACTGGTTCCTCCTCATCGTCGCTCACATCATTTACCACTGCATCCGCCACAGCCAAATCATCTATTTCATTGTCACTGCTGCTAATACTGTCACTACTACTTCCGACTAAACTTTCATCTGAATTATACAATATATCAAGCACGTTACTGTCAGTCAAACCACGGCTGGAGCTAGCCATTGAGCGCGGCGCGTCACACGGACTGATGAAGCTGCAGCGAGACCGAAGGCAGCAGTACGAAACTGAATGAGGGGAATAACATTTATGACGAAATAAACCAACTCGATACATATTTCAGATAAAAGGTTGAGACATCGTCTTCAAATGTGATCTACACCATGCACAGTTGGTTCTCATATCGTATGACAGAAAGCAGCACTAACTGATGCCTACACAGAGCGCTCGTGGAGAGTTACGAAAATATTACAAACCGAGAAATAAAGGTAAATATAACAAATAAACCGCACTGTCACTGTACAAATAGAGCAAAGAGCATCATGCGAAAAGACAAACTACTCAGATCATCATTTCTTTATTTTATTCTGCGGGAAAGAATGAAGCAAACAGACTTAAAAGAAAAACAGAGATTATGGCGCAGACTTACTTGACAAATACGTATCCTTGCAAAAACAACTACATTTTAACGATCTTCAATTCTTATTTTACAACACTGATAAACTCCAAAATTTCTTCTTGGAATCACAACAATTTTCGTATCCATAACTCCAAAACTCTTCGCGCTATAGCCGTAAATGTGAAACCATGTATAGGTCTATACCACGTATAGAGGTCGGCGGCTTCGGAAGAAAAGAGGGTCTATACCACGTATAGAGGTCGGCGCTGAGGGGTTAACAAGGTTATATTTTCTTTTCAAACTCCGAAATAACAAGAATGGCAGGTACAGAGTAGCAAGGCAACAAAGAGCAACAACAGTATTTACAGGCTTTGGGCTTCGAGCCCCGAACTTCCAATCCTAGAGCAGTTAGCCCGAGTTTACATGTACATAAGGTTTAGAAAAGGGGCAGAAAACCCCAATAATGCCCAGGAGCACTAGCTCCTCTTTACACCGAAAAGCCTCCTCGAGGCATACAAAAATCAAGTTCCAAAAGAGCAATCTGCTCTCAAAATTTAAGCCAATCAAAGGCCACACCAAACTCCACCTTCAAGTTGTCCTCTCAGGACATAGACACAGGGGTAAAATACCCAACCTACTGAGGTCTATTAAATGAAAAAGGTAAATTACATGACCTCTAAAATAATAATTAGAGAGGAGGCAAACTGCACTCCTAATACATTTGTTTTTAAAACCTAATCTGGCTCTAGGCCACAAATGCACGGGCTAATCCCATACTAAAGAGGTGACTTTAGAAAGAAATAAATTTACATTATGTTAAGGAAGAATAGGTTGTGAAAATAAGTTCACCTCAAAACAATATGAGTGGGAGCTCGAGAGGGTTAAGCACTCTCTATCCCAATATGTAGCTTTAAAAGAGAATAGATGTAAAGAGTAGTTACATTTTAGGAAAAGGTTACATGGTGGAAACGCTTCGAATCCGCCTCGAGAGTTAAACTGCCGACCTAGCAAGAAAAGAAGTTATTAAGAGGCCATTACCTGGTGTTGAACTGCTGGTGAAGAAAGAGGCGCTTCCCGCCCCCTGCTATGTACTTTACACACGAAAGGATGGAACAGAAGTGGCCCGGAGACCCTAAAATCAGCAGTTTATATACTCTCGCGGAAGGTTCGAGGCGTTAGGGGAATGAGAACACCCTCCCAAAAAACTTTATTGGCTAACCGAGAAAACCCCTACACAAACGGAAGAAGAAACACATAATTGGTGGAAAAATTAATTGAAGAAATTCGGGATTGGCTAAATTTAAAACAAGGGGAAAGAGAGGGGTATACAGCCAACTCAAACAATGACAGAAAGAAATTTAGCAAAGAACAAACTTTTGAAATTAAATTTTCTCCAAGAAATAGTTCTTTCACTTCGCACTAGGGTGCACCGTTGTTGATCTTCAGTAGTGTCCTCTAGAAGAGAAAGTTCACACTTCTTACTACAAGCAAAACAAAAGTACGTCGAAAATGACACAGTTCAAAAACTCAAAAATTTCCACGTAGTGACATCTTCTGAGAAACTTGAAAATCAATATCGTAGATAAAGTTCAGACTTCCTCCAGCAGAGGAGTTTTCACTGGCGCACATTTTAAATTAGCGGCGTGGAGGTGTACCGCCCGGTACAATTATTATTATTATTATTATTATTATTATTATTATTATTGTGCAGCCTGGAAGTAGCCACCAGGGATTTGTTGATAGCTATGACATATTATTCCCGCGACTTCCTTGTAGGAAAACGTGTACCGGTAATAATATTGTGCGAAATAATGACAATATTACTGCCAGAGAATTGAAATTCTAGGTGTAAGGCTCATTTCTAAAGGTAATAGGCAACTTGCTATATTTGGAGTGTACGGATCGGGAAAGGGTAGCACTGATGCGGATTCGGAATTATTTGACAGGATAGTCAGCTATGTGGGAAACGACATGGAAAGAAATGTGATTGTAGCGGGAGATCTGAATTTGCCAGATGTAAATTGGGAAGGAAATGCGAACGACAGCAAGCATGAACAACAAATGGCAAATAAGTTAATATGGGAAGGACAGCTGATTCAGAAAGTGATGTAACCAACCAGAGGGAAAAATATCCTGGATGTGGTGCTGATAAAACCAGATGAGCTCTATAGGGAAACTGAAGTAATAGATGGTATTAGTGATCATGAAGCTGTTTTTGTGGTAGTTAAAAATAAATGCGATAGAAAGGATGGTCTTAAAAGTAGGACAGTTAGGCAGTACCATATGGCTGATAAAGCAGGTATGAGGCAGTTTCTAAAAAGTAACTATGATCGGTGGAAAACGGTAAATAAAAATGTAAACAGACTCTGGGATGGGTTTAAAGAAATTGTTGAGGAATGCGAAAACAGGTTTGTACCTTTATGGGTGGTAAGGAATGGTAAAGACCCACCTTATTATAATAGAGAAATAAAGAGACAAAGAAGGAGGTGCAGACTGGAAAGAAATAGAGTTAGAAATGGCTGTGGAAGTAAGGAGAAATTGAAGGAACTTACTGGAAAATTGAATCTAGCAAAGAAGGCAGCTAAGGATAACATGATGGCAAGCATAATTGGCAGTCATACAAATTTTAGTGAAAAATGGAAGGGTATGTATAGGTATTTTAAGGCAGAAACAGGTTCCAAGAAGGACATTCCAGGAATAATTAATGAACAAGGGGAGTGTGTATGTGAGGATCTTCAAAAGGCAGAAGTATTCAGTCAGCAGTATGTAAAGATTGTTGGTTACAAGGATAATGTCGAGATAGAGGAAGAGACTAAGGCCAAAGAAGTAATAAAATTTACATATGATAACAATGACATTTACAATAAGATACAAAAGTTGAAAACTAGAAAAGCGGCTTGAATTGATCAGATTTCTGGGGATATACTAAAGACAATGGGTTGGAATGTAGTACCATATCTGAAGTACTTATTTGATTATTGTTTGGTCGAAGGAGCTATACCAGATGAATGGAGAGTTGCTATAGTAGCCCCTGTGTATAAAGGAAAGGGTGATAGACATAAAGCTGAAAATTACAGGCCAGTAAGTTTGACATGCATTGTATGTAAGCTTTGGGAAGGCATTCTTTCTGATTATATTAGACATGTTTGTGAAATTAATAACTGGTTCGATAGAAGGCAATTCGGTTTTAGGAAAGGTTATTCCACTGAAGCTCAACTTGTAGGATTCCAGCAAGATATAGCAGATATCTTGGATTCTGGAGGTCAAATGGACTGTATCGCGATTGACATGTCTAAAGCATTTGATAGGGTGGATCATGGGAGACTTCTGGCAAAAATGAGTGCAATTGGACTAGACAAAAGAGTGACTGAATGGGTTGCTATATTTCTAGGAAATAGATCTCAGAGAGTTAGAGTAGGTGAAGCTTTGTCTGACCCTGTAATAGTTGAGAGGGGAGTTCGTCAGGGCAGTGTTATCGGACCTTTATGTTTTCTTATATATATAAATGATATGAGTAAAGGAGTGGAATCGGAGGTAAGGCTTTTTGCGGATGATGTTATTCTCTATAGAGTGATAAATAAGTTATAAGATTGTGAGCAACTGCAACGTGACCTCGAAAATGTTGTGAGATGGACAGCAGGCAATGGTATGTTGATAAACGGGGCTAAAAGTCAGGTTGTGAGTTTCACAAATAGGAAAAGTCCTATCAGTTTTAATTACTGCGTTGATGGGGTGAAAGTTCCTTTAGGGGATCATTGTAAGTATCTAGGTGTTAGTATAAGGAAAGATCTTCACTGGGGTAATCACATAAATGGGATTGTAAATAAAGGGTACCGATCTCTACATATGGTTATGAGGGTGTTTAGGGGTTGTAGTAAGGATGTAAAGGAGAGTGCATATAAGTCTCTGGTAAGACCCCAACTAGAGTATGGTTCCAGTGTATGGGACCCTCACCAGGATTACCTGATTCAAGAACTGGAAAAAAATCCAAAGAAAAGCAGCTCGATTTGTTGTGGGTGATTTCCGACAAAAGAGTAGCGTTACAAAAATGTTGCAATGTTTGGGTTGGGAAGAATTGAGAGAAAGAAGAAGAGCTGCTCGACTAAGTGGTATGTTCCGAGCTGTCAGCGGAGAGATGGCGTGGAATGACATTAGTAGACAAATAGGTTTGAATGGCGTTTATAAAAGTAGGAAAGATCACGATATGAAGATAAAGTTGGAATTGAAGAGGACAAACTGGGGCAAATATTCATTTATAGGAAGGGGTGTTAGGGATTGGAATAACTTACCAAGGGAGATGTTCAATAAATTTCCAATTTCTTTGAAATCATTTCGGAAAAGGCCAGGAAAGCAACAGATAGGGAATCTGCCACCTGGGTGACTGCCCTAAATGCAGATCAGTATTGATTGATTGATATATTGCAAAGATACATCTGTAGGGCGTTCAGAAATATACATGCGCTGTAGTATCACTTATTGGTATTGTCCAACTCGTTGGTTGAATGGTCAGAGTACTAGCCTTCGGATCAGAGGGTCCAGGGTTCGATTCCCGGCCGGTTCGGGGATTTTAATCGCTTCTGATTAATTCTCCTGGCTCGGGGACTGGGTGTTTGTGTCCGTCCCAACACTCTCCTCGTCATATTCACACAACACACTACACTACAAATCACCACAGAAACACGCAGTTCGGTTAGGGGATCGCGGCTGTGAGCTTGCATCCGGGAGATAGTAGATTCGAATCCCACTGTCGGCAGCTCTGAAGATGGCTTTCCGTGAGTTCCCATTTTCGCACCAGGCAAATGCCGGGGCTATACCTTAATTAAGGCCACAGCCGCTTCCTTCCACTTCCTAGACCTTTCCTATCTCGTGCGACGTAAAGCAAATACATCCCGCCGCTATTCTTCGACCTTCGCTCAACTTCTAAAGACTACACTCGGTTTTGTTCCTTTGCACAGTCATGTGTTGCAATGATAAACGTCAAAACGGAGGGTGTATTTTGTTCATTGCGTTCATTGTTTAGCTAGAACAGAATGACGTTCTGTCTGATGATTTGCTTCGTGTACGTTCATCACATTCCGGACGCCTAATCTTAATACCCTACATTATATCTGCCGAAAGTATGATGTAAGTATAAACTATTCACCTGTCCCCTCGGAAGAATGTAAACATACCGTGACAGTGAAAAAAAATGGCGTATGGTTTTTAGTGCCGGGAGATCCCAGGACTGGTTCGGCTCGTCAGGTGCAGGTCTTTTGATTTGACAACCGTAGGCGACCTGCGCGTCGTGATGAGGATGAAATGATGATGAAGCAACACATACACCCAGCCCCCGTGTCAGGGAAATTAACCAATGATGGTTAAAATTCCCGACCCTGCCGGGAATCGAACCCGGGACCCCTGTGACCAAAGGCCCTAACCATTTAACCATGGAGCCGGACACCGTGACAATGATTTTAAATAATAATAATAATAATGTTATGAGTTGGATCCCTTCCTTTTTTCTCTCGGATTAGTGTTATATAGAGGATGGTTGCCTAGTTGTACTTCCTCTTTAAACAATAATCACCACCACCACCACCACCACTTTTACGTCCAACTACGTACATTTTTATGGTTTCCGAGGTGCCGGAATTTAGTCACCCAGGAGTTCTTTCATGTGCCATCAATTCTACCGACACGAGGCTGACGTATCTGAGCACCTACAAATACCACCGGACTAAACCAGTATCGATCCTGCCAAGTTGTGCTGAAGGCCATAGAAGCTATGCTGTCATTATTAGAATATAGGGCATATTCAGTGGAGTGGGTGAGAGACGCCGTGAACGAATATTTTCATACTTTATTATGCGTATATAGTTGTAGTATTATCTTTCGCAAGTCATCATCAAATTCAGATTATTTATTTTGCTCACTCATTAAGAATATTTATATCGTACCGGTCCATCGCAATCCCATAAAACCTCGGCGACCACTTGTACATATTATGCTTCATTCATCCAAGAGCGGGCGAGAGAGCGAACGTGTGACGTCATGCTGTCATCGAGTCTTCGCAAGCGAAACGAGCCCGAGCCTGGACTCGAAAGAGTCGAGTACCGCGATTCCAGGCATCACTCGCGCACATCACTAGTTATTTTTACCTGTGATTTAATAACAGTTACTAACAGCAGAATAAACTGGGTGCCTTACTTCTTTTACATTTCTAGGTAATACAATGTATATACCAGTAGTGGCATAAATAAACATATTTTCACATTGTAATTTTTAAGCTGTACTGAACAGGCTAATAAAAATTATGGCCATGATTTAAATTACTTATACCGTACGTATTACACAGCATATAATGCATGTTGTACACCATCAACTTTTTCTTTCAGTTCAATACTTCACAGGAAACACTTTCAAATCTTGTTAAAGATTGTTCAACATTGCTGAAAATTTGACAAGATTTGGCAGGGTTTGATAGCCTTTTTGTTTTACAACGGAGAGAAGGTAAGCGGTAGTCCTAGTTCTTGGACTAGCAGTGGGGTATATTCTTGAAAACAGGAGAAACGCACAATAAAGCATAATTCATATGAGGAAAATAGTAATGTGGTTACCTTCTTTAATTTTGGCAAAACGTTTACTGCCATGACATCATTTTCAGAGGTTATGTTATATTGCATTTACTCACATGAATCAAATAAAAATGACAGCAATGCAATGGACATACATGTCTTACTACACGAGAACATTTTAGGAATCCAATAATAATATATGGGAATCAGTAGCGTAGCCAGGATCGGCCAATGGGGGGGGTTACAGTTACAAAATTAAGATATAACATAATGAAAGTGCTTGTGCTTGTGCGTGTCTGGTACGCGCATGCATGACTGTCATAAGGATACTGATACAAGAGTGAATTACTGTATGTGATATTCAGATTGCAATACACTACAAAATTCTTACTTTAAAATACAGAACAAGAACAATATGATCGAGGTCAGCAGTTTTATCTCAAACGGTATGTTCAGTTTACAATCTAAAATCTAATTTTCGAGGCTTCCTAGAAAATAAATTTAACACATCTGTTGGTTTTACAACTATGTCTCTGTGAATGTTCAAGGGAGCCAACCCGTTGAGTCGACTTTCACTTGTGGTATTTCTGAGGTAGGTTTTAAGGCGTCTTAATGTTGAAAATGATCTCTCACTGGCTGCAGTGGTGACAGGTAGGGTGGCAAACACTCTCAACAAGCAGTAGATTGCAGGGAGTTTATCTTGATCACATAAAAGAAGTTTATTGTTTACTGTCAGTTTCTATTTATTTTCTTTTTGTGAAAGTTTAATGGGGGGGGGGGGGGTTCTAACCCCCAGTAACCCCCCCCCTGGCTACGCCCCTGATGGGAATATCGGCATAAATCAAACATTGCTGATAGTGTTTACTTATAGGTAATAATAGGTCCACTTCCTTGTGATATTTGAGTGAAGTTATCGTCAATGATATTATAGAACGACCATAATGACTTGTTTTCCTTCTTTTCGTTGAAAGCTCCATTTTAATGCCACAATATTACCCACAACACTAACAATAAACGCGGCAAATTTAAAAGTAACTGTTCATCAGCTGTAAAAACAAAGGAGCAAAAGTGTAGGTATATTTTTGTGAGTGCTCTCTATCGGATATTGCTGGTGATTCGATTAGGTGACCACGGCTCTACGGTACGCAGCGAAGTATCCAGTCGGCCGTGAGGTGACAGGCGACCATATGGGTAGCTGCACGGTAGCAATCACAGCTAAGCGGGAAGGTCGTCTGCAAAGTTACAATCCTATTGGCTGCACGGTCACAATCACGGCTAAGCCAGAAGATCGACTGCAATTGGTCGGCCGGTAGCAGTCCCAGGCTCTCAGCTGCGTCGAACTTTATCACGAGCGCTAGTAGCAGCGTCACACCACGGCTGCGCTCCTTAGAGCATCCAGTCGGCCGTGGTCACACAATAATAGTTTTTAATGTTGCCACTCGAGTTCGTTGCTACCAGAATGTCTATAAATACTCCAAACCAGTTCGTTTCAGTTGCCTAATTCGGCACATTTTAAATACAAATATGTTTTAAATCAGTTTAATGCATGTTTTACAGCGACTACAGTTATTCTTCGAACAGGACGGAAAAATTGTAAATCACAGATATTTTGCTCCATCAATCACATATTGTGATTGCTACTCTTTGGTATCTGTGAGTAAATAACAGTTCGTGATTGTGATGCACATCTCTATAGTGATCTTGTCTTCGCTTGGCGATGTATCTTAAGAAGTATGGAGTAACTGAAGTAGACATGAGTTGTTATTATTATTATTAATTATTCGCTTCATGTTCTGTCAATAACAGTAGTTTTATAAAGTCGTTGTTGTTGCTGTTGTGTAAGTTTGAATATGTCGTGGTCATCAGTCTCGTGTACTTGTATGTATGTAGAATTCCTTTGATAACCTGTGTCATTGCAGTTAAAATAATACTTGCAGGACAAAATTTCGGTACCTCGGCGTCTCCGAAAACCGTAAAAGTAGTTAGTGGAAACGTAAAGCCTATAACATTATTATTAGCGACGGAATCGAGTAGAATCGAGTAATGTGCTCTTAGAATCGGTATTACTCGACTCCAGACTCGAGTCCAAGCATACTGGTGTTGCTATCTGTGGACATGCCTTAGAACTAAAATCTACTGTACTGGAGTGCACGGCATTCAGGGTCACCCACAGAATATTTTTGTGGTGTGGAGTGCAATATGTTTGCTGCTGATGATTGATGTTGTTCAGTCATCGGTCGTCAATAATTCGATTGTTATGATTATTATTATCATCATCATAGGCACTAAAGGTTGTGACTTACTAACAAACCGTCAGCTGTTTAGCTAGAACAGAATGACGTTCTGTCCGCTGATTTGCTGCGTGAACGTACGTCACATTCTGGACGCCTCATCTTAATACCCGACATTATATCTGCCGAAAGTAAGATGTACATATAAACTGCTGTAATTCACCTGTTCCCCCGGACGATTGTAGGCTTTGGCACGGTTAGCAATAGGCTATGGTTACAATAAATCTGTCATACTACCGATTATATTAGCACATCTACGCCCGTGTATATGCATAATGGCTACATGAGATATAATTTACCAGTAGCGAAGCAATACAATGTGTGCAGAAATACCGTCTATAGTCTACAAATAGCACATGTTTAAAATACACTAATTACAACATACATACCGTGACAGGGATTTGAAATAATAATAATAATAATAATAATAATAATAATAATAATAATAATGTTATAACTTATACGTCCAAGTACGTACATTTGTATGGTTTTCGGGGATGCCGAGGTACCGCATTTAGTCCCCCGGGAGATTTTTTACGTCCCAATAATTCTACCGACACTAGGTTGACGTATTTGAGCACCTTCAAATACTACCGGAATAAACCAGTATCGAACCGGCCAAGTTGGGCTATGAAGGCCAGATAAGCTATATTATCAATATTAGAATAGATGGCATATTCAGTGAAGTGTGTGCGAGACGCCGTAAACGGATATTTTCATATCTTATTATGCGTATTAAGTGGCATTATTATCGTTCTCAAGTAATTATCAAATTTAGGTTATTCCTTTTGCGCATTCATTCTGTTTTCTCATATCGTACCGCGCTGTCGCAATCCCATAAACCCTCAGCGACCACTTGTACGCATGCTTCATCCATCTACGAGCCGGCGAGTGAGCGAACGTGTGACGTCATGCTTATCATCGAGCCTTCGCAAGCGAAGCGAGTCCGAGCCTGGACTCGAAAGAATCGAGTACCGCGATTCCAGGCATCACTCGCGCACATCACTTATTATTATTATTATTATTATGATTATTATTATTATTATTATTATTATTATTATTATTATTATTATTATTATTATTATTATTATTATTATTCTACTAAAACAGATTAACTATTTTCTCATAAACTTCAAGGCTATCAGCCTCACTAACTCACCCTCTAACTGTTATTTTAGGCTTCTAGGCAAAAATACCCTACAATGTTATAAATGTGTACCTGAATATACTTTCAACAACTTTTAGAGTTAAAAGCATGTTAGGGTGAAAACAACCCTTAACTTGAAAATTTAATATCTCTTAAACAGCTGGTCCTAGAAAATTAATGTTTAGCTTAAAAATTATCAAAAATAATTCTTTAACAGATGATATACACCAACCCACCCCCTAACTATTATTTTATGTTTTGGGGCAAAAATAGCTTAAAATGTTATAATTTGGTACTGGATAATATTCTAGATGACTTTTAGAGTCAAAAGCAAGTTAGGGGTGAAAACAACCCTTAACTTAAAAATATAATATCTCCTGAACGGTTGGTGCTAGAAAATTAATGTTTAGCTTAAAAATCACTAAAAATACTTCCTTAACAGATGATATAGACACATCTACCCGCCAAGCATTTTTTAGGTTTTTGGTGAAAATAGCTTAAAATGTTAAAATTTGGTACTGGAGTATATTCTAGATGACTTTTAGAGTAAAAAGCAAGTTAGGGGTGAAAGCAACCCTTAACTTAAAAATATAATATCTCCTAAACGGTTGGTGCTAGAAAATTAATGTTTAGCTTAAAAATCACTAAAAATTATCCCTTAACAGATGATATACACCAACCCACCCCCTAACTATTATTTTAGGTTTTGGGGCAAAAATAGCTTAAAATGTTAATATTTTGTGTCGCAGTATACTCTTGATAACTTTAAGAGTCAAAAGCAAGTTGGGGTGAAAACAACCCTTAAATTGAAAATTTAATATCTCCTAAACCGCTGGACCTAGAAAATTAATGTTTAGCTTAACAATCACTAAAAATAATCCTTTAACGGATGATATAGACTCATCCACCCTCCAAGCATTATTTTAGGTTTTTGGGGTGAAAATAGCTTAAAATGTTAGAATTTGGTACTGGAGTATATTCTAGATGACTTTTAGAGTCAAAAGCAAGTTACGGGTGAAAAACAACCCTTGACTTAAAAATGCAATATCTCCTAAACGGTTGGTGCTAGAAATTTAATGTTTAGCTTAAAAATCACTAAAAATAATCCCTTAACAGATGATATAGACTAATCCGCCCTCCAACCATTATTTTAGGATTTTGGTTACCATTATTATTATTATTATTATTATTATTATTATTATTATTATTATTAACAATTGTACCTAATGTATTGAGTTATGTACCAGATTAATTTTCAAATAGTATGTTTTTCTTTTTACAGATAATTTAGTAGCTCTGTGACTACATTCTCTGCGTATATACTCCAGTTGACTACAGCAGTATCCCCTCTCACAGCTGTAGGTAGCTATAAATATGTTATTAATTATTTGAACTAGTGAGCTTAAAACAGATGTTTTTCCTGAAATCATAACATTAAAAAATTGTTATACATAATAAGTTATATGCTTGCTCCTCTAAACTTAACTATACTGCGCGGTGCCCTTTACGAAGGGAGAGTAGACCTCTGAGGCATACTCATCATCCGAGCTTGCAAACCTCGCTGGCATGTCAACGATGAGAGTTTACGTACAGCATTGTAGTTAATTTTAGTTGAGCTTGTCTTCCACGTACATTTTGTAAGGTATGTGAGCTTTGATCGGTCGATGCTGAAACCCTCACAGAGGGGCGTAGAGAAACTTGCTACACTTCGGTCAGACGGGGCTACAACCTTCGCAGTAGTGTTAATGGCAGTTCTTCTACATTGTAACGTCCTGATTGGCTTAAAAAACATATATCTTTGAAATATCACTGTTGCGAATAGTTTATAAATATCTTAAAAAGGCTATTTTGTAGGGCTTAATATTCTTGTCAGAGTAAAAAGTTCACAGTGTTATATTTATTACATGTATATGTGTAACTTCTAGCCTACACATAGTGCATAAAGAGTAATGAAGTAATATGTTGAAAAAACTAAAAAAATGTCATTTATTCAAGATATCCAAGAGGCAGTGCCTGATGGGTAATGTATGAAACATATATAAGCCAATGTTGCGTGCGTAATCACTAGTCTGATGTTGGCTACTAACGTGTTCACTTCTCCTTTTAGAGTGCTCCAAAGCTATTCGACAAGAGATTCAGTCTGCTGCATAATCATCAGTAAGGTGCTAATTACCTAAGATACCGCACGGATTTTCTACTGTCGTGAATACGCACTTGTCTAGTATATAATTATCAGTTTGCTGACAACTACTGAATTGAAGAGATCATTTCCTAAGCATCCAGTATGTTCCGGTGTGACCTGTGTGCTAAAGAGTTTTCAAGACGCGATAACCTTCAGAGTCATAAAAGGATTCGACATAACTCAAAAACTATTGTTTGTGTTTATTGTACTGATACATTCAACAGACGTGATAATCTTGAACGTCACGCAGTCAACATCTGTACAATGTGAAACCTGTAAACAATTCCTCCAAGATACGAAACAGCTTCAGTCTCACATAGCAGACGTACATCAACAGGAGTGGTTATGTAATACTTCAGAATCATCGAGTAAGAAACAAACCAAGAGTAAATCTCAGCAAACTAATAAGCGGAAATATACCAGTTCTGAGTTGTGTGAAGAAAGTTGTACTCCAAAGAAGATAAAACGATTTCATGATGAAGGTGTTGAACCAGCAATGACACATTGTAACGTGTGTGATGCAGATGTACTCATCTCCAACCTTAATAGTCATTTACGGAGCAATATGCATAGAAGTAATGCATGTAGTGAAACGGATGATAAAAACATAGAGGAAATCAATAGTGCTTTTAAATGTCGAATCGCAAGTTACAGGCTTCGCAGTAGTGAACTCAGAGTATTGAAACGTTCTTTAAACGTGTTCAACCTAAAGTACTTTGCTTACTGCAGAATGCACAAGCGAAGCACAAAGCCTTCAAAGTAAATTTCGAGCTGTTTGGATCATATGTCAAAAGCAATAGTGAGGATGAAATTACAGATATTAAATCCTTCAATTGTGAAAATAAAATTATTAGTGAATCAACAACTTTCTCCACAGTTTACCAACATTTAGTAAGTGTTATTATTTCCAAAAGTGAGAATTTCCAAGAAAGAGACTCAGGATTGTCATTAGCTAACGTGTTATATGAATGAATTTATTGAACTGAACATAACAGGCTTTCGCCCAGTTACAATGTTCCAATAAAATAAACACTCACAGACTATAGCTAGACACTAACTACTTACTACTTAACTACTTCTAAATCTACTTTGTAGCATCCTGCACATGGGCGGATCGCCAGCTCCACATGCAACACACCACCTAACTAAACTCACTACTTTACTACATGAATATATACTAAATCTATCCTAAATCTGTCTGGCCGCGACATCACCCCTGGTGAGGAACTGCTACCACCCTTCCCTGGGATGTCACGACCAGACATGTCTCATGAGGCTCGGAAACCGATACCTCATAGACCCTTTAAGCTGTCAATGTTATTTCCTCACCACTCCTTCCTGTAACAACCCACATGTGTGCGGATTGCCTAGCTCTACATGTAGGCTGTCACACCTATATTTCACTGCCGAGACGGATTCCATAACTCGGCTCATCTTTCACTGTCTCATTGACAACTTAATTCCTCTAACCTAACACTATTCACTACTTTACTCTACTTTACATGTGCAGACGTACCGAATCAACACTTTAGCTTGAGATAGGTCAGGCCTATCCCCGCCTCTTCCAACTCTACTGTACGTCAGCAGCCAAAACAAACAAACTAACAAAACCAAACTGAAATAAAACCACAATAAAATAAAATAAAACGGGCAGACAAACAACCAACAATCTCATTAGAAGGTAGCCAAAACAAACTAACTAACAAAACCAAAGTAAAATAAAACAGGCAGACAAACAACAAACAACCTCATTAGAAGTAATACGGTACGGCTTACATATCAATGAACTGAATCTACTAATTATAAATATACAATACCTAAGGAACAAGGGAACAAAACTGAACAGATATAAAAAACGAAAATAATACTAAACTTATAATTATTGTCGCCCTTAGTTATTAGTGAGTTAAACTCTATAATGTTCCATATCTGTGAATCAAAGTTGTTTTATGTACATACATGATTACAAAACTTCGTTGTTATTATTAACCCATACAGAGATGATACTTCAGAGATAACTACTTTCCGTATGTTTTCTTCTACTGACTATAATGATTTTAAACTTCTTATTCAGTGTACTGGTAACTGGTCGATTTGGAGTCTCCCTCTTCCAACTTCGGTCGTCCGAAGTAGGAGAGCCGAGACTCGGTTCATCCTGAAATACTAGCATGCATTCCTGTATGTGTAGCTTAAGTGTCCCATAATATCCTTCAACCATGTGTACTCGTGCTAATTTCGCTGTTTCATTTTTTTTCTTTCAGCAGCATGTGCCCCTTCCCTCATGCACTAATTTCATTTTTTTCTCCCACAAGCTTTTTATAATTGTGAATAGTTTTGATAGTTTCCCTGGCCTTCTCCATTCCCTGTTTATTAATTTGACAAGAGTATAGTACTCAGATTCTCTTTCCATTTTATTTAACTCTTCCGCTTCCAAGTATTTAACCCGTAATGCTCTTGTACTTTCACACTGTCTCAAGAAATGTGCATTTCCTAACTCCTTTTCACACAATAAACATGTATTTGCAACTTCTGTAAATGCCTTATTTTTATAAACTCCCATCAACCACCATATCATTCCCCTGTATTCTCTTTTGGTTAATTTATCATGTATTATTTTCATACCTGGGTATATATTCATGAATTCCTCCAGAGTTCTCCTATTATTACCCTCAGCTCTTAGCCTTTGTATTTCTATATCTGCTACCCTCTGTGCCACTCTCCCACAGACTTTTCTTTCTTCTAAATCGTTGTCCCAATAGTTCCCCATCCCAATTCCTTCTAGTATTTTCTTTAAGTTGCCCGCCCAGTACCCATCCTGATACCTCATTTGGTGTCGGTAAGCTATATCTAGAATTTCTCCCCCTCCTCCCCTTTTTAACCTATACCAATATTTTATTAATCTCTTGATTATATCCACTTTTATATTAATGTCAGTACACATTAATCTTGCTCCACTATTCGCTGTACATATTGGTAAGCCTGTAATTATTTTAATAAATCTACTAGTGACTGAATCGAGCATTACTATTTCCTTTTCTGTGCCCCATACTTCTGAACCATATATCATTTTAGATTTAATCACAGCGTTGTATACATTTCTTTGTACCCTAAAGTCAATATTAGGCATCCTGTTATCTAATATTCTTATACTAGCTAGGGCTGCTGCACCAATCAGTTTTGCTCTCTTGACGTGTTCAGACCAATTTCCATTTCCTGATATGATAATTCCTAAATATTCTAACTTATTAACTACTTCCAGATTTACTCCTTCAAGATACCATTTTTCCTTTTTTGCTAATTTGTTCCCGTTTTTGCACACCATTACTCTAGTTTTCTGTGCGTTAATTTTCATATTCCACTCTTTACAGTACTTCTCGATACCATCAATACTTTTTTGCATTGCAACTGGCGTTAGTGTGAACAGGAGTATGTCGTCAGCAAAGACAAGACCAGGAATATCCTGATTTTCTAAACACGGCAGTGCTAATCTTTCCTCAACTTCAAATTCTAGTATATCGTTAATGAACAATAAAAATAAAATCGGTGACAATTTACATCCCTGTTTCAAACCCATTTTAGAAATAATATCTCCTACTACTACTCCTTCTTTGACTCTCACAGTACACTTTACTTCAGCATATATCTTTTCTATAGCCCTTATCATTTTACATGACACTCCTACTTGTCTCAATCTAGTAACGACTGCCCCCCTGTTTACAGTATCGAATGCTTTTTCTAAATCTATTGATGTAATATAGAGCTTTCCACGTTTTTTCTTTACATATTTGTCAATAAGAGTTCTCACAATAAAAACATTATCTGGTGTTGTTCTCCCTCTTCTGAAGCCACTTTGAAATTTCGAGAGGATTGAATGTCTCTCTGCCCAGTTCCTTAGTCTATTTGCTAGTATACCCGTATATACTTTCCCCAATGTATCTAATAAGGTTATTCCCCTATAGTTTCCTGGATTTAATCTATCCCCTTTATTTTTGTATATAGGGCATATAATCCCCTCTTTCCAAGCTTTTGGAAATATCCCTTTCTCGAATATCTTATTGAATATCTTTGTCAAAATTTCCAACATGCCGCTTCGTTCTCCCACCTCTTTCCAAAATTCATATGTGATACCTGAAATAGCTCCTGATTTTCCCTTTTTGGCTCCTTGTAACAGGTTCCTTATTTCATGAGTCGAAATAGCCTCATCTAATTCAGGCAGAGTGACACTCAAACCCCTCGAAACAGTAATCCCCTCATGCTGAGCTCTCCATTTGTCTTCTTTATTCAATAATTTCTCGAAATACTGGACCCATGTACTATAACTTATATTGGTCCCCCCAGAGCCCGACTTCTTCTTGGTTATTTGATTTATTTTATCCCATACTTTCCTACTGTCATTGTCCTTACACTTTTTATTTATGTCTGCAGCCATCTTTTGTTGCCATTCCAACTTCGTCTTTCTTAACAATTCTCTGTATTCTTTCCTTTTTTTACAAAATTCGTTTCTAGCTACTTGACCACCATCCACCCTGTATCTCCTAAGTGCCTTCATAACTTGTGACTTTTTCTTTACACATTCTGTATTATACCATCCACCTCTTATCGGCGTTTTACTTAGATTTTGCCTCATACCTTTTCCTGCCATTCCTATTAAATTTTCTATCCTGGTTAGGGCTTCCTCCACTCTATTCTCTTCTATCAATTTTACAATACCTATTTTCCAAATCTCAAAATTTTCTCCATTGAAGTACTCTCTGAATTCATTTCCTAATTCTTCTCTCCAACGATACCTAGCTATTTTCCTCTCCTGTACGCTATCGTAAACGATCTCTTGCGCTCCTATCTCTTGAATAATTAATTTTATAGATACTGGCATATGATTTGCCTCTGCCCAATCCTTAATGCTTATCTCTTTGATCATTTGCAAACTATCCCTACAGCATACAACTATGTCAATTGTACTGCCCCCATTTTCTACTATATAGGTTAGTTTTCCCCTCTCATCTCCAAACCACCACCCATTCAATATATAAAGCTCCTCTACCGCGCATAACTCTAGTAGTTTTTCTCCATTTCTGTTACATTCTTTATCCTGGCCATTTCTATTAACTAGTAATACCCCGTCCTCAAGTTGACTATAAACTGGTTTCTTGTCCCCTATCCTCGCGTTAAGATCGCCCATAATAATAATGCTTGCCTGATCATACGTACTTCTCATTCGTCTAATTTCTGTCGCTAAATTCTCAAAAAAATCATTCTGCGCAAATGGGGAGCTCAAAGGTGGATTATATATAAAAGCTATACATATTTCATTCCTCCAATTGACCCTATCTAATATTCTTATCCAGATTAATTCCTTAAACTCAGATTCTAACAGCTGTATTCTATCTTTTAAGTTGTTTTTGATAACCACTGAAATTCCGCCCGATATCCTTCCTCTATTGGATCTCCTTGATCCATATTGACTCCATACGATACACCCTTCTATCTTTAAGTTTTTCTTGCAATCAGCCCAAGTTTCTACAAGCCCAAGGATGTCCATTTCTTCCAGTAGCTCTTTAAAGTCTTCGTTACCTATTTTGCTCCATACTCCTTCAATGTTAACACATGATACCTTTAACTCTAGTTATTTTTTATTTCTATGTTCTAAACTTCCTGACTTACTTCTAGTTATTCTAGATCTTTCCACTTCCATTATACTTCCCTCCGGAGAGCAAATAACGTCCTTCTCAGATAGTTCTTCTGTGAGTTTTAATCTACTACCTGAACCCATCCCCTTCTTCTGAAAAAAGTCTTTTAGACTCACTGACCTACGCCTGGAAGTATCCTCAGCTCCTCCACGCGGCGCCGCTGTTGACATCCGGCTCGCCTCGTCGTTCCTCCCACTGTTATGTAACTCCGCTGGAAGATCTGACGTAGGCTGTTGAATCACCTGCCCGGGGTTATCAACCCGAGCATCGCACGTATACTCTGGAATCTCTTGTGTCATCACTCCTTCACCATGCACTTCCGCTGATGACCCAAACTGCTTACTTCGTTCCTTAAACATATCACCCAGATCACTGACCGTCCACGTTCTCGCCCAGGTATCTCCCATCACATGCAAGCGGTTTCCTCTTATAAATGCTCGTAGATTCGATTTTCTTGCTTGTCGTAAATGGAATTGTAGAACTCTTTGCTCTTGGAGGCTGTTTCTGTCCATATCCCTTTTTATCCAAATTCTGCTGCCCTTCAAGTTCCTCGCACTATTCAAAATTCGGCTTGCCATTAATGAGGAAACAAACTTAATTCTAACGGGTCTTCTTCCTCTATTCTTTCCCATCCTATACACATCATCTATCTCCCTTTCGGTACACTCAATGCCTAATTTCTCTCTCATTAGCTTAAGGACTGAGCTCATCAATTCCATCTTAGATTCTCCTTCCGTTTCATCCAGTCCGTAAATAATAATATTTCTTCTCTTCTCCTCCTCCGTTCTTCCGCTATCTCGCCATTGAAGTACCTGTACTTGTTCTTCTAGCTCCTGTATCCTCTGATTTAGTATAGCTCTTTCTTCCTTGTCTTCTCTTATCTTCGCCTTTATTTCTGTTAGATCTCTGGTTATGCTTTCCTTCATCTCGTTGATTTGTTGGAACTGTGCTTCGAACATTTCTTTGGTCTGGTCAGCCTGAGAAGCATCGCGAACAACTTCCTTGATTTTCTCAATGTCCTCCCATGTCAATGGGCCTGGGTTCATCTCGACGCCTCCGATGACTAATAGAGTAGCCACTATAGCTGCCGCCATCAACAGTTCTGTCAGTCCTATTTCTTTATTAAATCCTGATTTACAGTCCGTCTTGATCCACTTGACCCGGTTGTGCCATCGCCCTATCACACTCCTATACTGCTGCACTGTTACGCCCATATTGCTTTTCCTGCACTTCCGCACCGTTACCACGCACGTCTGCTCCCTAGCTCAGCTCAGCAAAGACTGTAACGTGTTATATCTAGAGGTCAACATTAATAAATACAATCCTTTGCGAGGATCATCATACATTGAATTACCGACATGGATAAAAAAAGAAAAAAGCAGTAGTAAATGTCCAGAATAACGACCAGGACAGTTTCGGATGGGCGGTGTTATCAGCGTTACACCCAGCAAAATCTGCATCTGCTAGAACATCATCGTATCCCCACTATTCATCACAGCTGAATCTTGAGGGTTTAGAATTTCCAATGCAGTTAAAAGACATTAGACGCTTTGAAAAAATGAATAATATTAGCATTAACGTGTATGGTATAGAAAAAAGAAGTATAGTCGGTCCTCTGTATTTTACGAATGAAAGGAAAGGTGCGCATATCAATGTACTGTACATAGAAGATGGTGAAATTTCTCATTATTGTTGGATAAAAAATTTAAGTCGACTTGTTTGTAGTTAGTTATCAAAACATGATGGTAAAAAGTGGTTATGTGATGGATGCTTGCAGTATTTCCAAAATGGGGATCTGTTAAATAGACACTCCAAACAAGACTGTAATCAAGTGTGTACATTCTTACCTACTCCTGAAAAAGCGATTCTAAAAAACGAAAGTTATAATAAGCAAATGGAGGTACCGTGTGTTATATACGCTGATTTTGAGGCTGTACTGAAGCCATGTTCACTGAAAACAAGTTCATCAGATCCAAACAAATCTTATACCAACACTACTCACATACATGAACCATATAGCTTCGCGTATTATATCAAGTGTAGGTACGATAGCTCACTAAATAAGTTTGAGCAGTACAGAGGAAAAAATGCTCCTGAAATGTTTATGAAAATAATTGAGAGAGGTGTAGTACGTCTTGGTCATATTTTAAATACTAAAATTCCCATGAAACCTCTTACTGAGGCAGAGCTACAACAACATGAAAGTGCTACAAAGTGTAGTATTTGTGGGAAAGCGTTTTTAGAAAATGATCCCAAGGTCTTTGATCATGACCATTTGACTGGATCGTATAGATTTCCTGCCCATAATAGCTGTAATTTGAAGTATAAAATTCCTAAATTCATCCCTGTTATACTACATAATTTATCCGGTTACGACTCGCACTTCATTATTACAGAATTTGGAGCTTCAGATGAGAGAATTCCTGATCCCTCAGAACAAAGAGCGGTATATTTCATTTACAAAATTCTTAAAAATGAATGATAATTATACCATCAAACTAAAATTTATTGACTCATTACGCTTCATGCCATTAAGTCTTGATCAACTTTCCAGTAATTTACACTCAGAACAATTCACAGAAATTCGGCGCTTCTTTCCGAACGATGACGAGTTTAATTTAATTAGACGTAAAGGTGTATTTCCTTACGAATTTATTGATAGTGTAGAGCGTCTTGAAGAACGCTCTTTGCCATCAAAAGAGTCATTTTACAGCTCTCTAAATTTAACTGAAATTACTGAAGAAGACTATTTTCATGCACACCGTATCTGGGAACAGTTTCGCATTCAAACGCTAGGTGAATACTCTGATTTATATCTAAAAACAGATGTTCTATTATTAGCTGATGTTTTCGAAAATTTTCGTGATGTTTGCATCAAAACATACAACCTTGACCCTTGTCAGTATTATACGGCACCGGGTTTAAGTTGGGATGCTATGTTAAAATACACACAGGTGAATATGGAATTACTAACTGATCTTGACATGGTACATTTCATAAAATCAAATATTCGTGGTGGTTTAAGTCAGTGCTCTACGTGATTTTCTGCGGCTAACAACAAATATATGTCTAATTATGATCCAAGTAAAGAGTCGAAGTATATTGTTTATCTAGATGCAAATAATCAGTACGGATGGGCTATGAGTCAATATCTACCACTAAATAGTTTCCGCTGGCTATCGAAAAGTGAAATTGAGAATTTAGAGGTTCAAAACATAGATGACGAAGATGACAAAGGTTACATTCTTGAAGTCTCCAATACCCGAAAGAGCTGCATGAATTTCATAATGATTATCCATTTTGCCCTGAGAATATAAAATCTCCATATATCACATCAAAAACGAACATGTTAATTGCAAACTTAAAGGATAAATTTAAGTATGTAATACACTACCGTAATTTGAAACAATGTTTGCAAAATGGGTTGAAGCTTACAAAAATTCATCGGGTTCTTGAATTTCACCAGTCACCATGGCTAAGACCCTACATCGATTTCAGTACTAATTTAAGAATGATGTCTACAAATGCTTTTGAGAAAGACTTCTACAAACTCATGATTAATTCAGTTTTCGGGAAAACTATTGAAAATGTTGATAAAAGAGTAGACGTAAAATTAGTTACAAAATGGGAGAATGTTGGTGGAAGATATGGTGCAAACAACTTAATAAGTAAACCAAACGTCCATAGCTGTGCAATTATTCATGAAGATTTAGTTGTAATACAAATGAATCGATTAAAATTAACCTATGACAAACCAATCTATGTAGGCTTTACAGTTCTTGAATTATCCAAAACGCACATGTATGATTTTCACTATGAATATATGAAGAAGAAGTACGCTGAAAATGTAAAGCTGCTCTACACAGACACTGATTCTTTCATATATGAGATTAAAACAAATGATATTTATAATGATATAAAACCAGATCTAGACAGGTTTGATACAAGTGACTACCCAGAAAATAATGTTTATAACCTCCCACGGGTTAACAAAAAAGTTCTTGGGAAAATGAAGGATGAATTCAAAGGAAAAATCATTAACAGTTTTGTAGGCACTAAAGCTAAATCATACAGCAAATGATAAAGTAATTAAGAAACTGAAAGGCATTAAGAAGAATGTTGTTGAGAATGATCTGAGTGTAGATGATTATAAGAACTGTATTGCCAATAGTTCACTAGTATTAATGAAGAAAATGTATGTTTTTAAAAGCATAAATCATCAGCTTTATACTCAGTTAATAAACAAAGTTGCTCTAAGTAATGATGATAATAAGAGATTTATTATACCTAACTCAACAGATACTCTAGCCTGGGGTAATAGTCTCATTGACCATTATTACTTCACATAGGTTTACATTTAGTTTATGTATGGTAATTTTGTTTTGTTAGATGTGGTGTACTTGTACAACATTGTTGTAGATACTGTGTTATCAATAATGTAAAGTGATTAATAATGTAGTAAATAAGATTATGCTGTACAATATGCTTTTCACTGATTTATATGTATTTGTAATAAACATATTAAGAAAAACTCTCTTATTTAAATACCGAATTCCATCTCCTTTGAATGCGTCATTGAATATCCGTTGAATACCTCCTTAATCAGCTGCTGAATGTTCCCTATCGCATTCAACTTAACGGTCTGGCGTAGGGAAGGGCAGCCTGCTAATCGAATGCCTGTTAAATACCTCCGATTGCGTAATCGTAACGGTGTGGCGTAGGGAAGGGCAGCCTGTTAAATGCTCCTATGTCATTAATCCTAAAGGACTTGTATAGGGAAGGGAAGCATGTTAGTATAACGGTTGTTAAACACTCCCTATCCCATTAGTCCCAATTGTTTGTGTAGAAAAAAGTACAGCCTTCTGGTTGTACACCTGTTACGTGCTCCCTATATATTTCATTCTAATAGTCTGACGTCGGGAAGGGCAGCCTGCTGAGGAGGAGGAGGCTCCAGAACTGTCACAAACACACTACTGATCGAATAATATAATTTTCCGGATGGAAGAACTCCATGAAAATTTGCAATTAAATCAAGCAGAGGAAGATTCGGAGAAGAACGGATATGGTCGACAGTAGCGGATGAAGAAAGTGAAGTGGATGATTTACCGGCAGACTCGATTCTAAATTGTGAAGAGCTTAACCCTGGAGCCAGCAAGCGATTTACATTCAAGCGGCAAGCATTTGGGCGAGTTTTGCAAGAAACGTTTAAAAAATCATAAAAATATTGTTTTTAAATTCATTTTTATGTATACGTGTCGTTTTATTCAGAATAGGACGAAGAATACTATACTAGGATATTCAACTTTCCAATTTAGTATCCTGAAGCAGTATGGGCAAAGTATCCAACACATGCTAAGTTTTCCAAAATAATCCGAAAGTTCTGAGCAGCGTGTACGTAAAATGTAATACTATATGACGATTTTACTATATGCAAAATTTGCACAATTTTGTGCTGATTAAAACATGTTGAAGGATTTCACTGCATTGAAGTAATGTAAGGTAAAATACAACTGAAATAACATAAGCCCATCGCACCAATAGGTGATTCTACTTAGTCAGATTCATCCTCGCTACCTTCTTGTGGCTCCTCTTTTTCCTGCGTTGGTAGGCCTCCAAAAGTCTCCTAATTTATGGCAGTACTGTTTATGGACACCACAATTACATCCTGGGCACCAGAAGTGGATGCATTACTTTTTTCTGCAGTCGAACAGACAGGGCGCAAACTCAGTTTCTTCCCTGGGAGGCGTACCAGCTGATGTCCCATTTCTGGTGGAATGTTTTGAAGAATTTCTTCATCTACAAGACCTTCGACAATACTAACCATAGATTCCTCATGTTCAAGGGGTTTGTCGTTTCAAACTATAGAGTATGTAGACAACAGGTTATAGAATATGTCTTTCCAGTCGAAACGTTTTATTCACATTTCTTTAGAAAAATATGGAAATATTTGCGAATTTGAAGTGCACCACTATTAGGGTTCAGACCGATATTTATAACTAGAGAAATGATTTTTTCATTTCTGATACTTTAACGTCAACCAACCCACGTTGCAGACGAGAATACGGACCCATATATCCGGAATTCGTTTTATTTTGTATAATTTCCTGTGCGTATTTCTTACTTTCATTCACTAAAAGATTCAAGACAGCATTGGAGGAAAACAAATAGAAATATGTTAGAGGAGGACAGTTTCTCGGAGGGCAATTTCGTACACCTGCGGTTTGAACCTTGAACTTCTCTTCCACTTTTATTTCTGGCTCTGGAGGACAAACTGTTGTGCACTTCTGTTCTGCTTGGTCAACTGCATTACCATCATTATCATTATTATCATCAGTGCCTGGTCCATTGTGTTCCACATCATCGTCAATATCAGTGTCGAAATGACGTAGCCTAGGATCATGTAACTCGCCACTACCTGACGAATTATTGGCAAAAGCATCGTCAATTCCTTCTAAAAATAGGTCACAGTCACCTTCGCCGTCCAGACCAAACAAACAATTACGAATTTCACTACTTCCTGACAATTCACTCATTTTGCGCCACGAAAGCTAATGCACATCGGACAACGACAGCAAGCACAGCAGAATAACCGTCTGCAAAGCGTTCTCGTTTTTCCACGGGTATACTGCACACTCTATCATACTAAACTACTTCAGAATTAAGCTGTATTATAGATTAGTTTTTCTCTTCAACATGATGTAGGATATGTCATAAAGATGTTGAATGTCAAGGCGCTATCTCGAAATTAGTCAGCGCTGGCGCAATGCATCTCGATAGCGACCCTGCCGGTTGAGAAACAGGGAAATGAGTCGCCATCGCGACGACTGCCGCTTCCAGGGTTAAAGAAAACTTCGAAATTATGATAGCGAACTTGGAGGATGACGAAGAGGAAGCAAAATTTAACCAGTTATTACCTGACAAGCTAGCGGAAGCCCCTGTGGATGACGTAACGCGGAGAAAGCTACGGGATATACTGGTCAAACATAAGACCGTTTTCGGATTAAAACCCGGCAGATACTAATTTCGAGTACAAAATTGTGGTCAACAACTGGGAGCCTTTTAAGCAACGCCCATACCCTGTGCCGGAGAAGTTATTTTCGCAGATCATTGATGAGATGGAAAGGGACAGTATAATAACTAAGGCCCCGAGTCCGATTCTTAGTCCAATCCTGGCTGTGCAAAAAGAAAATGTGTCTGTTAGAGTTTGTCTTGATGCGCGTGCCATCAGTAAGCGCTTAGTCTCCGAGTATGTACAAGCTCCGACAATCAAGAACCTTTTGAAGAAGTTTGGAGGGATGGAGTTCTTCGGAACCGTGGACATGACGTCATCATTCCACCATATTGCTCAAGACCCGAGTACGAGCATGCTGACTGGTTTCGTGTTTGACCATCAAACGTACATATTTCAGAGATTGCCTTTTGGTTTGGCTAATCAAGTTCGGGGCTGATTAGAGCCTTGGAGAATAATCTTAGTCCGGAAGTCAAGGAATTTACTGTTAAATACATAGAAGACATAAATTTGCTCCAATGCAATAGAGGAACACCTGAAGAAAATTGATTTATTATAAGAAGATCTGAACCGATGTAACCCGATAAATCTCCTTCTGTCAGAAGAGCACTTTGTTTCTTGGTCATGCCATCAATGGAGAGGGGATTATGCAAAATCCCCTAAAAATTGCAGCAGTTCAAAATTTTCCGAAACCGACATTCATCAGTTTCTAGGCTAATGTCAGTTCTTACAGATCATTGTGTATCATATACAGAGGCCGTCGTTCCCCTGCAAGAACTACTAAAAGCTAATAATCGTTGGAAATGGACTGAAGTTCATGACGAAACCTTCCGTAAGACTAAAGAAATGTTAGCCATGCCGTTAAACTGGGTTATCTAAAATACGACAGGTGCTTTATTATACAAACTGATGCGTCATGTGTAGGTATTGGAGCCATCTTATATCAGGAAACGCCGGAAAAGGAACAGAAAACGACCTGTCTCGCATTCATGAGCAGGAAACTCAGGCCTCATGAATTAATATGGACGACTGCGGAGTTAGAGATGCTATCTATCGTCGTAGCTCTAACGCAATGGCGCAAATACACATACGGAATTCCAATCACTATCCGCACAGATCATAAGGCTCTGACGTTTATTCAGAAATCACATGTGAGTAGCGATCGTATCTGCAGATGGTCACTGTTCATACAACAGTTTAACCTGACATTTGAGCATTGTCCAGGCAAACTCAATGTTGTGGCTGGCGCACTCAGCAGAAATCCTAACCCAGATGAAGTAAAGATCTATTTTACAGTATTGGATGACGATGATCAAGCCATCATTAATTGCCTACGAAACCTTAGGTAAGAGAAGGAGAACGTCCCGATGTTGAAATCTAAACACATCAAACCAATTTCTTATCCTAAATATTGGGTTTGAATTTTAAAGGAACGCACTATCTTGTTTCCTTTCCATCACTTAAATAGCATTGACGGAAAGAATTAATCGCAAACAGCACAAGTGAGGATAAGAAGAAATGAGGAGACAAAATTGGTGAACATATTTCAACAGAGACAATAAGGTCCACATATTAAGTCAACATAACTTTCAACTACAGTCAGTTGACCTAAAACTACAGTATACCACTAAGTTAAAGAACTAACAGAAAGAAAATTAAGTATACAACCCAGAACGAGGTAGAATACATAGAAAATTGGAGCAAGCAAGATACTACAGGTCACAAAAATACAGTACAGTGCACTGAAAGCAAGTTACAAGAACAGAAGGACTTCTACATATCACACTAGAATTGACATCAAAGGACGAGTGCAAAGCTCCACAAAGCCAAGGTTATTAAAAATTCCAACATATACCTCGGCACCATAGACAATACCAATTACCCATTCACAACTACACAGGGTTTCACATACAATACAAATTAGAAGTAATTATGTTTGTATATGTTATTAAGAGTTAATCATACCTTCTCATATAAATTTTCGAAGGATTCTGTGAAAAATAAATATTCTAAAAGTTATAAAAATGTGTCTCGTTGTGGACCACCCTCCCCTACACTAGACGACACATCACCAACATAATACGGTTACCCTGTAATCATGCTGTTACCCCAGAATACAAATATCGGTTTCTTCTCACCACCCTACCGCATTGTAAATTTGGAGATCAAGATGGAGATATGAACTTTCCCAATATCCTTTTCATTCTTCCGCACGGAGACTCTCTTTTGCACGATGAGCGCCCGCAGGATATTTTCCTGTTCTAGATCAAATTGCCTACTATAAAGAAAATAAATTATTTCGTTACCTTACCTACCTAGATGATGATGATACTCAATCTGCCCCACCCCCACCCATTTTAGTTGCGTTTCTTACTTTCTTAGTTAAATGCAGTACTTTGCTGCTCTGAAACCGTTGGCTACTTTATGGCCGGAATGGATGGATATCTAGCCTTTAGTTCAGAGATTTTGACCACAAATATTTGTGTTTCCTCTTCTGCGATTCGTTATCAAAAGGTTGAGTTCTTAAAATGGTTACAAATGATATAATGATCAGTTGGTATTGCGCCAATTCACAGTCATAAATTGACAGTTGGAACTAAAATGAACGCAGTGGCCACGGGAAGTATAGATACGGTACACAAAGTCCATCATCGGTAGCAATACATATAGCGTAATTGAGGCGAGAAGTGTCAAGGCGACGGTGAGAAAAATAAAGACATGCATAAGATTGTCATGACATTATTATCACTACTTCTAAAAAATTCCTGCAAGCAAGGAGATGTAACGGATCATCGTGATAGAAATACTCAAATATTACGAGCAGCAAACTAGTATTTGGGAAGGATTACTACATCATTGGAAAGAAGAAGGCCGATATTGCAGAATACTGCATTGAAACGCGTAAAATAACGCCGAGAAATAAAAATAACATATTAAGAAAAAGATCGTAAAGGATTACGTCACGAATCCCGAGCGGCATTGTCAGTTGAAATTTAAAGCACGCTATCAAGAAATATCGAAGTCACGGCAATTAGAACCAATTAGAAATCTAAAAATATATATTTGAATATTAGGCAGACATCTCGGTAATCTTGAGAGAATATCAGTATTGAAGCTTAGAGAAACGCTTTATTTGACACCTGTACTGATATTAGAAAGCAGTGATGACGAAACTGACTATGTTTGTCTGCATTTCTGTTACATTTGTGCAAGACATGAGCTAAGCAGACCATGGCCGATGTTCGGGGAAGATTACCTGAGACGACGGAGAGGAAGCGAGACCTGAATCGCAGATGGCGCAACGTCTATGCAGTAAGTGATATTCAGATAGGGAAGCAGTGCAATCTTCGAATTAGCTCATATACATGTGTCAGTGTAAAGGTGATAGGTAGTCATCTAAACGAAATAGCAATTCCTTGGCTACGATGCGAGTGTGATTTATGTAACTTGCCAATGTGTTCGTAATGTTATCCAACATACAGAAAAGATTAGCGTATGCGAATTATATGAGTTATACCGACATTGTGGTTAATGTAAGGAATAAGTTATGGTTGGTATATTTTAAAATGGAGGCGATACAGTGCCTTACGTAGGTTATAGTTAGATTATGTGAAGACATATGAGAATATGAAATGATACAAAGCTGAATTAAGAAGAAATAGAATACTCAAGGAAATAGATGATGATTATAGAATAATCTGCGTCAAGTTAACGTGTATATGAGAGTTGATGAGATGAAAGAAGAAATATAATGAGAAAATGTGAAACGGATGATATATACATGAAGAATGAGTGAATAAGAATAATAGTAATGATGGTGATAGTTATTGTTTTGTCGATAAAGGAGAGAATGATTTGTTGCAAGGGTTGTATTGAGTAGACTGACGCAATTTGAGGTTATTAATATATATTTAACTCCATTTGTCTGCTGTCATTTCTTGATGGATACAGTACTTTTGCATCCATCACTTGGCACAGGCCAGAGTAAAGTGTAACTTCCATCAAAGTCCCAGTCACATTCATGGCAATATGGAAGTTGCTGGGGTATGGGTAGTGCTGGGTAATGACATTCAGAGCATGACTAGTGCATCTGAGTGTTATGAAAGGTGCTGCTCATAGGGTCAGTCGTGCTGCAATAGTACTTTCTGACCCAGTGAGGAAAGCAATGGCAAACTACCTCACTCCTCATCTTGCATAGTACGCCTCATTTTGGTGCTGCCATTGGTTTTTGGGGTTTCCTTATAACCGCATAAACTTTGGTGGTGCTATTTGAGGATCCAACCGGCCTCTGGACTGATGACCTAACAGACAGACAGACATTTAACTCCATGAAGAGTAATAATTCTTAGGTATTCCATATCCAACGTAGAATATAAGTTATATATCTCATATATAAGGGAGAAGGCGAGATAAGGAGAATTGAGCTATTAACGAACATTAACCCAGATTTCAACCACAGTGATGTTCGCTAAATAAATATGAATATATCATACTTGTCACAATTAAGTTACTGACAAATAACTACTAGAGAGATTGGTTATTAGAGTCTTCATAAATGACATAACCTACTGATTTTCATAAATAAAAATAGGTGAGGTGTTGTAAGTTAGTGATGACGTGTTGATATGTTGTATGTGATACATCCTTGCAGTTAATTCAATTCATCGAATTTATGAAAGGAGTGATATCTACATGAGCTATGAGTAATGATGGTAGATGATAATTTTAAAGAATAGATACGTAATGAATGGCTTATCACGTATCTTTTTCCTGATGTGTCCACATATCCTCGATAATACAAATATGATTGACATCCTCGACAGTACAAATACAACTGATATTTTCCATATTATAAATATTATTGTAATCCTCAATACCAATTAATTAACTATGATAATGTGACGACATAAGTACTGTACATAGAACTATGATATTTAAGTCAAGGCAATGGATGATGTTCATTAATTTTACAGATAGATCTCTAAGCTTATATCATTAACTAACGTAGGAATTGTAATTTCATTTTATCACAAAAGAATTGAACATGAGGTGTTATTTGAATTTAAAGGCAACAGAATTCAGAGAATTACTTCAGATTTATTTTCTACTCTTCAAGATATAATTGTGAACAATTAATTATTTTTGTTTGAATCAAAGATCGATCGATTAATTACTTCAATCATTGACGAATTTTATGAAGAGAGATACTAATTTCAAATAATGTTATATTCTTTTTCATTTTGAAGATTTTCAATTATAATAAATGATGGTAGACAAACTTATTGGCATTTTATATTATACCAGGTTAAATAGATAGTTATAGATAACCTTAGGTTAAGGATCACAAAGTTTAATAATTTTTCGGCGAAATGGAGACGTCCATTGATTGAATTGAAGGAAATTCAGCCGGAAAACAGATAACCGATTATCTCTGTAGACCCACGACCTTGCAAAACGTTGAGAGTAGAAATTAACATGGAAATGGGCTAGTCTGGATTTCTTTGCGGTCTGACCTGGGCCCAGGAATGGCGCAGTAATTCCAAAAATTAGAAATCAATCAATTCTTAAAATGATAATGTTAACCAAGTTGGCGGATTTTCTAAACAAATGGATATATTTTGAGATAACACCAAGTCACTAAGTTAAGTTAAACTGTACAAATATCTCTAAAACTCAAACAGGCTAATTATTCGAATAGCACATACAATAGAATAATTTGGCAGTTACTTAAAAATAATATTCCCAAATGTTTTTTAAAAATCTAGTTTTGTACTCATCGTTACAGTGGATCATCGCGTTTCTTCTCTTCTTCACAGCCAATCATGAAAATCTTGCTGTGCTCTTGTTAGAATAATGAAACACTTGTACGAGGTGACAAACTTTGTAATGCTCATTTTATTTCCTCACACACTAGTTTCACGGCAGTGATAAAAAGCACTGGCTACGCAAATGTTCTGTCGACTTTAAATGAGAAGGAAAAATACAAATCAAAAAATATGTACTGAATTAGCAACGTTAGGAATATGAAGGCTTAGTTTCGTAATACGATTTCCAGCATACACATTCATTCAATCAAAACATATCTATCACTTGAAAAATATTATCCATCATCTTCATATAAATGGGCGTAATCCACGCTTAAACCTTATTGATAGTTTAAATAACTTTCTTACGTAATATGTCCTTAAACATCAGAATCGGGTAAGAGATCTTGCATTCTTCTAGGAGCTTCTCTAGAAAATCGTGTATGAACGTTTTTAATAAACTTCTGTTTATCCTCTGCTATTCTTTCACGGTGCAAAGACAGGATGCATAGCCCACTAAGTCGATCGTTAGTCATTGTCGATCTAAGCCAAGATTTCACCCTACGAAGTGTGCTGAAACTCCTCTCCGCTGAGCACGTTGTCGCGGGCAGGGAAATACAAATTTCTAAAACAGCTCCTATACTTGGGTAAAAATCCTTACTTTCTTTTAAGAGTTCCAGGAAATTCATATCTGGTTTACAGTCCTTGGTTTGCCACAAGTCATACCACAACTCTACGTCCACCATTAACCTGTCTATTTTGTAGGTATTGGAAACAATTTTCATGGAATGTAAAAAATCTTTCTTTCTTAAATGTCTTTATGACACAAGGATGGAGAGAATACAGCATCAGTGTAGTTTTGTTTTGTTCTTCAACACGCGATTCTAGAGACCGTATCAGTGAGTCCATGTACGGAATGTTGATTGAAACTCACGAATAGTCCTCAGTCCTAGTTTAATTGCGGTTCGCCCTGTGACGCTGCTTGGCAGCGAGGCGAGGTAGCGTTATTTCAAATCCACTGTTACAAGCTGTGTCCTCAGCATCCAGAATTATTCTTTGAAAGTGGGTAATTGCGTCTGATCGTTGCTTCTTAAAAAGTTCCAGTAGCAACAAGATATGTTCTCTAACTTTGAAGAGCTCAGTCCTTCCGCTTGAAGGCAGTTTGTTACGGATTCTAAAATGCCACTGTATTTTGCCTTTACGTGAATTGCAACAATAAAGGCCGAGTTCGACGCTAAATATTGAAGTTTATGTACACGTTGTCGATTCTTGGAATTGAAACTTCGCCAGTTAGAAATATTTTCGAGAGCCTTTATGATACTGGAAAAGTTTTCTGAAAAGAGCCTAATGCTTTTGTTCTTAGATGACGATCCTGCTTCACAGAAAAGAGGTAAGATCCAGATCTGCTTTCTTCGGAGTGGTCTTTCACGAAAAAAGTGAATTATTTCCTTGATGGTACCTGCCGCATTATTCACAACAGAGTTCACTGAGATCGTTAAGTTTGTGACTCCACCTTCACGTCCTGCCATAGCAGCACAACCGTCGTGTCCAGACCAGAGCTTGTTAAACAATTCAAAATTGAATTTGCGATTGACTTTGCATTCATTTTTTTACAAAGGCGGAAACCCACAGTATTCTTCACATACTCTCAAATCATCACTAGATGTGTTCTTGACAAACCGAATTCCAATAGACCGCTTCTAGGTTCCAGATATGTCAGCTGTCTCGTCAGCTATAACAGAGAAAGCATCTCTCGTAATTCCTGTTCACTAAATCTTATCATTTCATTTCTAATTCGATGAGAAGTGTACTTGGCATTCTTTTCAGAATTTGAGATGTGTTCTTGTAGTGGAGCATCTCCCACCTCCAGACAGAATTCCAATAAATCGTGGAAAATTCCGCTGTCTGACGTTTTCCCTTGAGGTGAGATATCATGGGTGCAACTGAAAATGATAATTGACAAAATTGGTTCCAGCTTCTTTCTATTTTGTTCAATCTGATGGTGGAGACTACTATTTATTTGATCAGCTCCTATGAGTTGCCTTCCTTCATAGATGTCTACGAAGTTTATCGCCTTTTCTGATGATTCTGTATTTCAATTTGATTTGATATGGTCTTTGGCGCTGGCACTGAACAGAACACACGTCCGGCATAAGGCGCCCTTCAGTTCACGAGAATAGCACAGCCATGTAGAATAATCGTTCCATCACTGGTGTTTGAAAGCGCGGCTGGTCCCAGCTCGCAAATCTCCTTTCAAATCGTAGGTTACTTGTGGGACCCATGGTTTTAACAATAATTCATACTTATACTGTACCAGTAAATTGAAAGAGTTCCAAAAAACTCATTTTCTTCTGTCCAGATTCTGAAAATAATGGGCAGGAAAATAATAACGATGAGGAGCAGGGTGATGATGATGAGGTTTGCATGTCCAACAAGATCAGAGAGCTACCTGGGGTCAAACTGGGAATAATGCTGCTACAAATGTTCCTATATGGCTAGGAACCCATACACTATTTTAGACATTTATTTGATAGTAATTTACTGAACACATTGTCAATCAGTCATACTTATACTCAGTGCAAAATGATCCCAATAAGACATTGACGTTGACATCTAGCTAACTTGAACAATTCCTTGGTACAGTTATTTCTATGTCGGTTATAAATCTTCCTAGGTCACGTTTTTACTGGTAAAAATGTTTTCAATCGATCAATCAATTAATACTGATCTGGATTTAGGGCAGTCGCCCAGGTGGCAGATTCTCTATCTGTTGTTTTCCTAGCCTTTCCCTAAATGATTTCAAAGAAATGGGAAATTTATTGAACGTCTCCCTTGGTAAGTTATTCCAATCCTAAACTCCCCTTCCTCTAAATGAATATTTGCCCCAATTTGTCCTCTTGAATTCCAACTTTATCTTCATAATGTGATCCTTCCTACTTTCAAAGTCAGGCTCCATGGCTAAATGGTTAGCGTGCTGGCCTTTGGCCACAGGGTCCCAGGTTCGATTCCCGGCAGGGTCAGAAATTTTAACCATCATTGGTTAATTTCGCTGGCACGGGGGCTGGGTGTATGTGTTATTTTCATCATCATTTCATCCTCATCACGACGAGCAGGTCGCCTACGGGCGTCAATTCAAAAGACCTGCACCTGGCGAGCCGAACATATCCTCGGACACTAAGCCATATGGTACTTTCTAATAGTCCTACTTTTAAGACCTTCCTTTCTAACACATTTATTTTTATGTAGTACAAAAACAGCTTCTTGATCACTAATGCCATCTATTACTTCGGTTTCTGTATAGAGCTCATCTGGTTCTACCAGCACTACGTCCAGTATATTTTCCCCTCTAGTTGGTTCCACCACTTTCTGAATCATCTGTCCTTCCCATATTAGCCTCTTTGCCATTTGTTGGTCATGCTTCCTGTCGTTTGCTTTTCCTTCCCAACTGACATTTGGTAAATTCAGATCCCCGCTACAATCGCATTCCTTTCCATGTCGTTTGTCGCATAGCTGATTATCTTCTCAGATAATTCTGAATCCATGTCAGCGCTACCCTTTCCCGGTCTGTACACTCCAAATATATCAAATTGCCTATTATCTATAGAAATGAGCCTTACACCCAGAATTTCATGTTTTTCATCCTAAACTTTTTCGTAGCTTACAAATTCTTCTTTCAGCAGAATGAATACTTACCCACCCACCATTCCTATCCTATCTCTACGGTACACTCTCCAGTTCCGTGAGAAAATTTCTGCATCCATTATATCATTTCCCAGCCATGATTCAACTCCTATTACAATATCTGTGTAAATACATATCTATTAAATTACTTAATTCTCTCCCTTTCTTAACAATACTTCTACAGTTCAACACTAACATTTTATGTCATCCCTACTTGACATCCAGATCTCTGTACCCTTATCACCGCTCCCTAGACAACCCCGTTTCCCTGAATGTACTTCCCCGTGTGCCTCTGGTTTCAGAAACTATGGACAGAGGTCGCTGGGAGGAAAAAAAACGTTATATCTATTTCTCTGATAACAATGAACAGGAAAACGGTCACAACAATTTGTTCATAGTACGCTCAGTAATTGATTAATTGTTAACGAAGTTCAATAACCTTGCCAAAACTCAGAAACATAGTGTTGATGAACAAATTTTTCCATTCAAGGGTACTTCTAAATTAAAACAGTACATGCCAAAGAAACCTCATCGATAGGGTTACAAACTTTTGTGCTCAGTGATGTGACAGGCATTGTATAAAATTTTGAAATTTTTTCGGGGAAGATTGAGCCACTGCCTGGAGTGCAGGATTTAGGGGCAAGTTCAAATATTGTGTTACGTCTTGGAGATACCATACCTGTTCATATGAACTTTTTGTTATATTTTCACAATTGGTTTACCTCCTTGAAACTGTTAGTGCATTTGTACAGAAAGGGGATTTTTTGCTTGGGAACCATCAGAGCAAACAGATTATAGGGTTGTCACTTGAAGTCAGTCAGAACAATGAAAAATGAAGGGCGTGGCACTTATGATGAAAAAGTAGGAAAAATGGATTGTGTGGGTACAAAGGTAGTGAACTGGTATGACAACAGAGCAGTGCTCCTTGCGTCAACGTTTGCTTCAGCCGAACCCCTAGGCAGAGCCAAGCTTTGGGACAAGGCAACAACAGAAAAAGTAGATGTGCCACTTGCCCATCGATTGTCATATTTTACAACATGTTCATGGGGGGAGTTGATTTGTTAGACTCTCTCATTGCACTCTACCGAATATTCATTCGATCCAAAAAGTACTAGCATAGATTATTTTTCCACATTTTGATATGGTGATATTGACATTTTGGCTTTTGTACAGGAGAGATTGTGCCATTTTTGGTGTTCCCAAGAAGAATGAACGTTCTCATTTTGAATTCAGGGTGTCCATTGCGGAACCATTGTGCAAGGATGGGAGATATGCTTTCCGATAACATGGATGACCTAGCAGCAGCACTGATGCTGAATTTCACAAGCAAAAGAAGGCAGGTCATATAGCAAAGCCAGTTCCCCAGAAAAGTGTCGGAACAGATGGTACAGGACACTGGCCTGCCAATTCACCAACTTAGGGAAGATGCAAGAACACAACTTGCAAAGGAAGTCCTGTCTTCATGTGTGACAAGTGTAAACTATTATTGGGCATTGAAAAAACACAGAACTGCTTCATTCAGTGTCATACCTCATGAGGGTATGTTGTGAAGTGGTTCTGCTAGTGTCCCCAAATTGGATTCGTGAGCGGGTATGCATGAACAAATATTGTAAATAGGTATTGTTCTTGTATAAACGGATTGAGTATTCTCCTAGATTCCAGTACTCATTTCTAGAATTGTGTAATTAAACTGTATGGATTCCATAGACTCTAGCACTCAGCTAGAGACGCATTGATTTCTACTTGGATGTACAGTATAAGCTAGGATTATTGAGGATGCCCTTGTTGCCTGTTGTATCGTTTTAGTTACATTACAATATATGTCCCATCAAGGTGGTAAAATTATAAAAGCTGTTTTTATTGTCAATTAAACCTTTATAGTGACCAAATAATCAAAACATTTTTTTTGTCAATGAAATAAAAATTCAGGTATTAGACGGTTAAGAGCGTCACATATATTTTCCTGCATTAAGAACATGCCAATATCTTTTCTGTCACTTTCATGTTTCAGAAACACACGTTAATAATCCCCCTTGAAGTTCCTCTTTATCACAGCATTGTTCTATATCTTGTGAAGATTCCAGTTCGCGAACACTGCACACTTTGTTCTGTTCAACACTGCCACTTGACGCACTTCCAGCCCCTCAAGTTACTAAGTTTAGCCTTTTTGAAAAACCGGTCCTAATGCATAAAAGAAGCAAAATCGTTTGATTGTATTAGCAATAATTTATAACCGCTAAATTAAATAGATAGAAATTACTAAATCACTTCTCACTATAATAGCCGCATGTATAACAACACAGACATCCCAGAATCAATGAACTATTATATACAATGACTAGACTGTAGATTATTTAACACTGCAAGTCAAGAAACTACTGTACAACAACGTCAGGCTGCCATTCTGTTATAGCAACCGTCACTTTGTTCACCGTATTATTGCAAGCCTTAAAAATAACAACGTACAGAATTTCGCAGCACGAACAAAGTTAGTTGTAAGATGAAACGGCGTAAAATTAGGTGAGAGCACAATAAATAATCCGCTTTGTTAGCACGACCTTACGGGACTCATGTCTTACCACTCAGCAAACATGACCTTGGTTTAGTGGTCGAGCTTCGCTAGAGGTGTGGTAATGTATAGAAATATCTCCAGAACGTGCTTTCCCTGATGGTCACTGCCGAGGGCAAATTCCTAAGGTACCGAACGAGGGGTGGCAAAAGTAGGTAGATGATGATTATTAGTGTAATGGAAACATACCGTACGGTACATTAAACTAGGCTAGGCGTAACCACATTGGAAACTGAAGCAATATTTCCATCAGTAGCCTATTGTATAACATTATTAGAATATTTTTACTGAATAGCGGAACATGGGGCACAATGAAACACAGAAGTTCTTTTTGTTACAAAATACTATCCAAATACATATTTTTATGTTAAACTTCAGTTGTCCGTTTAGTTCCATGTCTGTACAAGCTCGTAACACAAATATTTGTAAATTTCAATCAGAGCATACCATAAACATACATGAAAAACGAAAGCATTGCACTCGTTTCATTGTACCCCATATCCGGGGCACATTGAAACACTGTCTGGGGCACAATGAAACATCATTAGCAAATGAATATATAACATTAAAATGATTAATTATAAACATTTAAACATGGTATGTATAAGAACTGGAGTAATATAGGAGTCCAAACAAATTATAACAGGTCCTGGAAAGAAAAAATCAATTTACACTAAAAAAGAAAAACTAAAACTTACTGAAATCAGATTCATCATTTCAAGTTTACAAGTGAAAAGTCAATGCCAAAAGACAAATAGCAATTCTGTCTTTCCGTCTGGCCAAATAATTTTTGATTTGGCTCTCCGTAACTGAAGCACGATCTTCAATTTCTGGTTTCACTAATCTGTTCATCTGTTTTTTCTTTTCCTAAGAAACATGACACCGTACTCTCCTCTTGCATCCTTTGGTCCCATACTTGACCAACGTAAAACACATCTTTCTTCCTACTAATTGCAAATTTTAGAAGAACATAGTCTCCTTCTACAGGCTCTCTTTCCACATTTTCAACATTTCCCGGGTTGATTGATTCCAGCATTTCATTTATAAAGTCTTCTTCATTATCAGAATCATCTAAAATCATTTCAATGTCATGTTCATCATCTTCGGAGTCAACCACCTTCCTTTTGAACAGAGTTTTTCTTGCATTTCTTGCTTTTGAAGATCTCTTTCTTTCAATGATAGTATTTTTGTTCGGTGTGCTTGTTGCGATAATACTTCTGCGCTTTCGCTGAGCGTTCTTCTGTTTCCTTTCACCAGCTTTTGGGAATCCCCTGAATTCTCTTGGACTTAGAAAAGTCTTTGTAGTGTGACAGAGCGTTGATGAAACTGTGTTTGAGGTTGATGGAACTGGTGAACATTCATTCGTCTGTGTCTGACTCCTTGTTATTTTCTCTCGTGAATGGTTATGGGGAGAACTATCCAAGATCACAGAGACTGTAGACCTCGTTTCACTGCTAGTTTCATTTGTTCAAGCCCCTGCTTCTCCTGCTTGACTACGAGAGGCATCCTCCAACCTTCGTGCATGTGTTATAACTAGACCATCAACACGGGGATTCCCACTTCAAGCACGTGTTTTAACTATAGCATCAACACGGGGACTCCCACTACGTGCATGTGTTTAACTATAGTATCAACACGGGGATTCCCACCTCGTGCATGTGTTTAACTATGGTATAAACACGGGGATTCCCACCTCGTGCATGTGTTTTAACTATAGTATCAACACGGGGATTCCCAATTCGTGCATGTGTTTTAACTATAGTATCAACATGGGGATTCCCACTTCGTGCATGCGTTTTAATTATAGCATCAACACGGGGATTTCCACTTCGTGCACGTGTTTTAACTATAGTATCAAATCGGGGAATCCCACTTCGTGCATGCGTTTTAACTATAGTATCAACACGGTGATTCCCACTTCGTGCAAGCGTTTTAACTATAGCATGAACACGGGGATTCCCACTTCGTGCATGCGTTTTAATTATAGTATCAACACGGGGATTCCCACTTCGTGCACGTGTTTTAATTATAGTATCAACACGGGGATTCCCACCTTGTGCATGTGTTTTAACTATAGTATCAACAAGGGGACTCCCACTTCGTGCATGTGTTTAACTATAGTATCAACACGGGGATACCCACCTCGTGTATGTGTTTTAACTATTGCATCAGCACGGGATTCCCACTTCGTACACGTGTTTTAAGTATACCATCAACACGGGGATTCCCAATTCTTGCATGTGTCTAACTATAGTATCAACACGGGGATTCCCACTTCGTGCACGTGTTTTAACTATAGTATCAACACGGCGATTCCCAATTCGTGCACGTGTTTTAAATATAGTATCAACACGGGGATTCCCACTTCGTGCATGTGTTTTAACTATAGTATCAACACGGGGATTCCCACTTCGTGCACGTGTTTTAACTATAGTATCAACACGGGGATTCCCACTTCGTAAAATTTTTTAAATTATAGTATCAACACGGGGATTCTCACTTCGTGCACGTGTTTTAACTACAGTATCAACACGGGGATTCCCACTTCGTGCATGTGTTTTAACTATAGAATCAACACTGGGATTCCCACCTCGAGGATGCGTTTTAACTATAGTATAAATACGGGGATTCCCACTTCGTGCACGTGTTTTAACTATAGCAACAACACGGGGATTCCCACTTCGTGCATGCGTGTTAACTGTAGTATCAACACGGGGATTCCCACTTCCTGCATGCGCTTTAACTATAGCATCAACACGGGGATTCCCACTTCGTGGACGTGTTTTAAATATAGTATCAAATCGGGGAGTCCCACTTCGTGCATGTGCTTTAATTAGCATCAACACGGGGATTCCCACTTCGTGCACGTGTTCTGACTATGGTATAAACACGGTGATTCGCAATTAGTGCACGCGTTTATCCATACCATCAACACGGGGATTCCACTTAGTGCATGTGATATAACTATAGTATCAACACGGGGATTCCCACTTCGTGCATGTGTTATAACTATACCAACAACACGTGGATTCCCACTTCGTGCACGTGTTTTAACTATAGCATCAACACGGGGATTCCCACCTCGTGCATGTGTTTTAACTATAATATCAACACGGGGATTCCCACTCCGTGCATGTGTTTTAACTATAGTATCAATACGGGGATTCCCACTTCGTGCATGTGTTTTAACTATAGTATCAACACGGGGATTCCCACTTCGTGCATGTGTTTTAACTATAGTATCAACACGGGGATTCCCACTTCGTGCACGTGTTTTAACTATAGTTTCGACACGGGGATTCCCACTTCGTGCATGTGTTTTAACTATAGTATCAACACGGGGATTCCCACCTCGTGGATGCGTTTTAACTATAGTATAAACACGAGGATTCCCACTTCGTGCACGTGTTTTAACTATAGCATCAACACGGGGATTCCCACTTCGTGCACGTGTTTTTAACTATAGCAACAACACGGGGATTGCCACTTCCTGCATGCGTTTTAACTGTAGTATCAACACGGGGATTCCCACTTCTTGCATGCGCTTTAACTATACTGTCAACACGGGGATTCCCACTTCGTGCATGTGTTTTAACTATAGTTTCGACACGGGGATTCCCACTTCGTGCACGTGTTTTAACTGTAGTATCAACACGGGGATTCCCACTTCGTGCACGTGTTTAAACTATAGTATCAACACGCGGATTGCCACTTCGTGCATGCGTTTTAACTATACTGTCAACACGGGGATTCCCACTTCGTGCACGTGTTTTAACTATAGCATCAACACGGGAATTCCCACTTCGTGCACGTGTTTTAACTATAGTATCAACACGGGAATTCCCACTTCGTGCACGTTTTTTAACTATAGTATCAAATCGGGGAATCCGACTTCGTGCATGTGGTTTAACTATAGTATCAACACGGAGATTCTCACTTCGTGCACGTGTTTTAACTATAGTATCTACACGGGGATTCCCACTTGGTGCACGTGTTGTAACTATAGTATCAACACGGGGATTCCCACTTCGTGCATGTGTTTTAACTATAGTATCAACACGGGGATTCCCACGTCGTCCACGTGTTTTAATTATAGTATCAACACGGGGATTCCCACTTCGTGCACGTGTTTAACCATACCATCAACACGGGGATTCCCACTTCGTGCATGCGTTTTAATTATAGCATCAACACGGGGATTTCCACTTCGTGCACGTGTTTTAACTATAGTATCAAATCGGGGAATCCCACTTCGTGCATGCGTTTTAACTATAGTATCAACAAGGGGATTCCCAATTCGTGCATGCGTTTTAACTATAGTATCAAATCGGGGATTCCCACTTCGTGCATGCGTTTTAACTATAGCATGAACACGGGGATTCCCACTTCGTGCATGCGTTTTAATTATAGTATCAACACGGGGATTCCCACTTCGTGCACTTGTTTTAATTATAGTATCAACACGGGGATTCCCACCTTGTGCATGTGTTTTAACTATAGTATCAACAAGGGGACTCCCACTTCGTGCATGTGTTTAACTATAGTATCAACACGGGGATACCCACCTCGTGTATGTGTTTTAACTATAGCATCAGCACGGGATTCCCACTTCGTACACGTGTTTTAAGTATACCATCAACACGGGGATTCCCAATTCTTGCATGTGTCTAACTATAGTATCAACACGGGGATTCCCACTTCGTGCACGTGTTTTAACTAAAGTATCAAGACGGGGATTCCCACTTCGTGCACGTGTTTTAACTATAGTATCAACACGGGGATTCCCACTTCGTGCACTTGTTTTAATTATAGTATCAACACGGGGATTCCCACCTTGTGCATGTGTTTTAACTATAGTATCAACACAGGGATTCCCACTTCGTGCACGTGTTTTAACTATAGTATCAACACGGGGATTCCCACTTCGTACAATTTTTTTAAATTATAGTATCAACACGGGGATTCCCACTTCGTGCATGTGTTTTAACTATAGAATCAACACTGGGATTCCCACCTCGTGGATGCGATTTAACTATAGTATAAATACGGGGATTCCCACTTCGTGCACGTGTTTTAACTATAGAATCAACACGGGGATTCCCAATTCGTGCATGTGCTTTAATTAGCATCAACACGGGGATTCCCACTTCGTGCACGTGTTCTGACTACAGTATAAACACGGAGATTCCCACTTCGTGCACGCGTTTAACCATACCATCAACACGGGGATTCCCACTTAGTGCATGTGATATAACTATAGTATCAACACGGGGATTCCCACTTCGTGCATGTGTTATAACTATACCAACAACACGTGGATTCCCACTTCGTGCACGTGTTTTAACTATAGCATCAACACGGGGATTCCCACCTTGTGCATGTTTTTTAACTATAGTATCAACACGGGGACTCCCACTTCGTGCATGTGTTTAACTATACCATCAACACGGGGATTCCCACCTCGTGCATGTGTTTTAACTATAATATCAACACGGGGATTCCCACTCCGTGCATGTGTTTTAACTATAGTATCAATACGGGGATTCCCACTTCGTGCATGTGTTTTAACTATAGTATCAACACGGGGATTCTCACTTCGCGCATGTGTTTTAACTATAGTATCAACACGGGGATTCCCACTTCTTGCACGTGTTTTAACTATAGTTTCGACACGGGGATTCCCACTTCAAGCATGTGTTTTAACTATAGTATCAACACGGGGATTCCCACCTCGTGGATGCGTTTTAACTATAGTATAAACACGGGGATTCCCACTTCGTGCACGTGTTTTAACTGTAGCAACAATACGGGGATTGCCACTTCCTGCATGCGTTTTAACTGTAGTATCAACACGGGGATTACCACTTCGTGCATGCTCTTTAACTATAGTATCAACAAGGGGATTCCCACTTCGTGCACGTGTTTAAACTATAGTATCAACACGCGGATTGCCACTTCGTGCATGCGTTTTAACTATACTGTCAACACGGGGATTCCCACTTCGTGCACGTGTTTTAACTATAGCATAAACACGGGAATTCCCACTTCGTGCACGTGTTGTAACTATAGTATCAACACGGGAATTCCCACTTCGTGCACGTTTTTTAACTATAGTATCAAATCGGGGAATCCGACTTCGTGCATGTGGTTTAACTATAGTATCAACACGTGGATTCCGAATTCGTGCATGTGTTTTAACTATATATCCACACGGGGATTCCCACTTCGTGCACGTTTTTTAACTATAGCGTAAACATGGGGATTCCCACTTCGTGCATGTTTTTAACTATAGCATCAACACGGGGATTCCCACTTCGTGCACGTTTTTTAACTATAGCGTAATCATGGGTATTCCCACTTCATGCACGTGTTCTGACTATAGTATCAACACGGGGATTCCCACTTCGTGCACGTGTTTTAACTATAATAGCAAATCGGGGAATCCCACTTCGTGCATGTATTTTAACTATAGTATCAACACGGAGATTCTCACTTCGTGCACGTGTTTCAACTATAGTATCAAATCGGGGAATCCCACTTCGTTCATGTGTTTTAACTATAGTATCTACCCGGGGATTCCCACTTCGTGCACGTGTTGTAACTATATTATCATATCGGGGAATCCCACTTCGTGCATGTGTTTTAACTATAGTATCAACACGGAGATTCCCACTTCGTGCACGTGTTTTAACTATAATATCAAATCGGGGAATCCCACTTCGTGCATGTGTTTTAACTATAGTATCAACACGTGGATTCCCACTTCGTGCACGTGTTGTAACTGTAGCATCAACACGGGGATTCCCACTTCGTGCACGTGTTGTAACTATAGTATCAACACGGGGATTCCCACTTCGTACACGTTTTTAACTATAGCGTAAACATGGGGATTCCCACTTCGTGCATGTGTTTAACTATAGCATCAACACGGGTATTCCCACTTCATGCACGTGTTCTGACTATAGTGTAAACACGGAGATTCTCACTTCGTGCACGTGTTTGAACTATAGTATCAACACGGGGATTCCCACTTCGTGCACGTGTTTTAATTAGAGTATCAACACGGGGATTCCCACTTCGTGCACGTGTATAACCATACCATCAACACGCGGATTCCCACTTCGTGCATGAGATAAACTATGGTATCAACACGGGGATTCCCACTTCGTGCATGTGTTATAACTATACCATCAACACGGGGATTTCCACTTCGTGCACGTGTTTTAACTATAGCATCAAAACGGGGATTCCCATCTTGTGCATGTGTTTATCTATAGTATCAACACGGGGACTCCCACTTCGTGCATGTGTATAACTATAGTATTAACACGGGGATTCCCACCTCGTGCATGTGTTTAACTATGGTATCTGTTACCGAGTTTTGGTGGTAGTTATGCATGAAAGAAGGTGCTGGGTGGTGAAGGAGTCTCAAGCTACTAAAGTGAAATTAATTTTAAAATTTAACAAGGTTATATTTTCTTTTCAAAATTAGGTAACAACAAATTGAACAGGTACTTAGTAGCCGAAACACGATTGACAATTACACTTACATAGGTACCCCATTTGGGGCTTCAAAAAGTCAGAAACATAATTCTTGAGCCATGAGCCCAACCTTACAATGAACACCATACAACAAAGGGGCCGAAAACCCCCAAACATGCCAGAAACACCGGCTTCCAATTACATCCAAAAGCCTCCTGGAGGCAGAAACACAATTTTCAAAAAGGGCATCTTCCCCTTAAAATACAAGCCTATCATAGGCCACTCCGAACTCCACCTTTAAGCCGTCCTCAAAGGACATATACACAGGAGCAAAATACCCAATCTACTGAGGTCTGTTAAATGACAAGAAAGTTAATACATGACCTCTAAAATCACAATTTGAGAGGAGGCGAACTTGCACTCCTAATACACTTTGTCTTTAAGACCTATTTTGGCTCTAAGGCCACTGATGCAAGGGCTAATCCCATACTACAGAGGTGACTTAAGAAACTACTAACTTACATTACTGAAGAATAGGTTGCGAAAAATAAGTTCACCTCAAACAATGTGAGTGGGAGCTCGAGAGGGTTAACACTCTCTATCCCAGTATGTCGCTTTACAAGAGAATAGAAGAAAAGAGAAGTTACATTTTAGGAAAAGGTTACATAGGGGAACGCTTAGAACCTGCCCCGAAAGTTAAACTGCTGAGCTGGCAAAGAAAAAAATTTATTAATCGGCCATTACCTTATTGTTGACCGCTGCCGAGGAAAGAGGCGCTTCCCACCTCCTGCTATGTACTTAATACACTGAAAGATGGAACAGAAGTGGCCCGGAGACCCTAAAATCAGCAGTTTAAATACTCTCGCAGAAAGTTCTAGGCGTTAGGGGAAAGAAAACACCCTCCCACAAAGATTTTATTGGGTAGGACCCCGCAACAGATTCAAGTTGGGGAAAGATACACCAGATTGGTCAGAAATTAATTGAAAAAATTCGTGATTGGATACATTCAAAACAAGGGGAAGAAAGGGGTAAATATTGCCAACTTAAACAATGACAGAAAGAAATTTAACAAATAACAAACTCCTGAAATTAAATTTTCTCCAACAAAATAGTTCTTTGACTCCGCACTAGGGTGCACTATTGTTGATCTTCAGTAGTGTCCTCTAGAAGAGAAAGTTCACACTTCTTAATACAAGCAAGACAAAAGTACGTCGAAAATGACACAGTTCACAAACTCAAAAATTTCCAGGTAGTGACATCTTCTGAGAAATTTGGAAATTAAGACCGTAGATAAAGTTCAGACTTCCTCCAGAAGAGGAGTTTCAACTGGCGCAACTTTTAAATAAACGGTGTGGATGTGTACCGCCCGGTACAGACCTCCCCCCCAAAAGTTCCTCCACGGGGTAACACAGAAGAACATAAACTTTAGTTTGAAAATAAGTTCCAAGTTTTGATGTTGATATTAAGATAACTTGCAGAAGTATTTGAGAAATTTCTTAATTCGGTTCCAAAATTTTGTTGTTGGAGGTGAAGTGAAGTCTTTAGGTTTATAGAAGTTGAATTTCTGAAGATAAGCTTTTACCACTTAAAAGTGAAGGAAAAATTTGCAATGTCCATCAGATATTGCGGTTGAATTCCCAAATGTAGTTATCTCTTATAGTAACTGTCCATGTAGTTGATGTTGATGAAGTTGGATGGCCGGACCGGCCGTTGCAGCTTGCGTCCAAAAGGAGGCCGCTCGGACCCCTTAAGTACCCTGAGATACCGCTCGCCCGCACTATGAGGGGAGCAGAGTGTTGAAACACGCCGCGCCCGCGGTGAACATATACAGGCTGCGGGCCAGTAGCAGGTCGTGCGCCGCACATCAGCCTTGGCCGGGAGGAGAGCTCCGGCTCGCCGTGCACATGTCGTCCTCGCTGGAGAGGAGGGGGCCCATCCCCCTCCCCAGTTGCTGCACGGCGCTGCGCGGCTGCGGGGGCACTGAAACATTAAGGCTAGGCAGCAGAATTGTGTTGGACCATCGTCTTTTGAAGGCACAGGCATTATGGAGAGGTTGAGGGGCCAGCGGCGTGTAGATATCCGTGGCATTTAATCTTATTAAGCCACAGTGTAAGGTGGAGCAGGAGACGGGAGCGTGGTAATGGCCGTGGCAAGAACAGGATGGCAGTTTAACGGATCGGGGCGGGTTTTACAAAAGGCTTACATCTAAAACCAAAATATTATAGAAGGGGCAGAATGCCATAAAAGTGAAACTCAAAAAAATATATAACCTTCATATCCTTTCAAAATAATATGAAGCAAGTTAACACAAAATTACTCCGGTTTCACCTGGGACAGGTGAACCCTAAATATCCTCTCGGTGGCTGGATTACTTAACAATAAGGTAACCGGCGTAAGAAAATCGAGAATGATACAAGGCCCATGAAATCTGGGGGCAAGCTTGCCCGCGGGAACAAATTTTTTGACCATAACCTGGTCACCTACCTTCAAAGGGGTGGGTCTCCGTCCACGATCATACCTTTCCCTAACCTTTTCATGAGACACTTTAAGATTGGCTTTAGCCTTCTTCCAAAGATCTTTAATGTTGTCCGGATCTATTATCTCGGGTAGAATGTCATTCAGAGACCAGAGGTTAGAGAGCGGCGAGTTGGGAACAAACTTGAACATTAAAGAAGCTGGAGTGAACTTGTGAGATTCATGAACCGCTGAATTCAAAGCAAAAGCTATCCAATGCAGGGACTTGTCCCACCTGGAAGGATCTTCATGATGATAGGCAATGAGTGCGGACCTGAGATTACGGTTAACCCGTTCAGCCAGAGATGGTTGAGGGTAATAAGCAGAAGTAGTTACATGAGAGATGGATAAGTCAAAACAGAATTTACGAAATAAATTAGATGTAAAAGCCTTAGCATTATCGGAAACTATGTATTGACAAGGACCAAAAGATGCAAAGATAGTATTAAGACAAGAAATGGTGGACTGAGCGGTAGCCAGCTTAGTCGGAAATAACCAGGAAAATCTAGTAAAACCATCTACACATACAAAGATGAACTTGTTGGCATTCCCTTTTGACTGGGGGAAGGGTCCCACATAATCAATATACAGGCGCTCCATGGGGCGCGACGCTTGATGAGAAGACAAAAGACCTACCTTAGTGGACATGGTCGGTTTACTAAGCAAACAGGATTTACATGCCTTTACTAATTCACGGATTTCACCGTCCATACCCTTCCAGATGAACATATCACGAATCTTTTCACGAGTTTTAAAGATACCAAGATGCCCTCCTAATGGGGTCTCATGATAATACTTGAAGATCATAGGTACAAGAACCGCTGGAACAACAACTTTCATCATCTTATCATGCCTCGAAGGGCAACATAGAACTCCATTCCTCAGAACATAAGGGACAACATGTTCCCCAGAAGAAAGGGTTTCCATTATCGGAGCCAGCGTCGGATCTTCACGTTGGTATTTCTCGATATCCCTAAACAGCATGGGAACATCTGTTAGGATGGCATTAACCTCAGATAGCATGGACTCGGGAGGTGATGGACTGTCGACCTGTTCATGGTTCTCAACGTCGCCTGAAAACATACGGCTGAGTCCATCAGCGACAACATTTTCGGTACCTCGGATATGCCTGACATTGAATTGGAAGGCAGAAATACGGATGGCCCAACGGGCTATACGACCAGTACGACGCGGCCTACCTAAGACCCAGCTTAATGCTTGATTATCTGTCTCCAGGTCGAATTTGACATGTTCCAGATAGAGACGGAACTTTTCTAAGGCAAATAAGACTGCCAACCCTTCGAGCTCATAGATGGAATACTTGGCTTCTTGAGCCGATAGAGTCCTAGATGCATAGGCGATGGGTCGCCTTCCTAGTTCAGTCTCTTGAAGAAGGACTGCCGCTACCGCCGACGACGACGCGTCCGTTTGGACGATGAATTTCTTTGAGAAATCAGGCATAGCAAGGATAGGGGCATTACAGAGAGCTAATTTCAGATCTTCAAAAGCGGCTTGTTGAGAAGGTCCCCACTCGAATTTGATGCCTTTCCTACGAAGAAGGTTCAATGGCGCCGCTCTATTAGCAAAGTTAGGAATGAACTTTCTGAAGAAATTCACCATACCAATGAACCTGGCGATACCTTTAATGTCCTTGGGAGGTTTAAAATCACGGATGGCCTGTGTTCTAGAATGATCGACTGCTACACCATCAGGTGACACAATATGCCCTAGGAATGACATAGAGGGCTTAGCAAAAGCGACCTTGGACAACTTGACAGTTAACCCAGCCTTACGAAGGCGATTCAGAACTTCTCGCAGATGATCTAGATGTTCTTCGAAGGTCTCCGAAAACACGACGACATCATCCAAGTAGTGATATAAGTACTCGAATTTGATGTCGGAGAAGACCCTATCTAGTAGCCTAGTGAGCACAGCTGCCCCCGTGGGGAGCCCGAAAGGCACGCGGTTGTATTCGTATAAATTCCAGTCCGTGGCAAACGCTGTAAGGTGTTTAGACTCTTCAGCAAGGGGAATTTGATTATAGGCCTGATTTAAGTCCAAGATAGTAAAGAACTTGGCCTTACGAAACCATGAAAAGCAAGAATGAAGGTCGGGAAGGGGCACAGATTGTAACACCACCTTCCGATTGAGAGCCCTGTAGTCAATTACAGGCCTGAAGCCCCCTTGGGGTTTCGGGACTAGAAAAATCGGCGAAGAATACGCTGACTTAGAGGGCCTAATAATACCATCCTTCAACATCTGATCGATGATTTCTTTCAGAGCCTTCATTTTAGGTGGAGATAGCCTATACGGTGGAAAACGGACAGGAATCGAATCCGTGACCTCAATTTTGTATTCGATCAGGTCAGTAACGCCAAGAGTATCAGAGAATACCTCGGGAAACGACTGACACAGTTTGCGAATACTATCAGCCTGCTCCTCAGGTAGATGTCTAAGGTCTAACAACATCTCATCCTGGGTAGGCGAAATAGAAGAACATGACACAGAATTACACTTTAATAGTGGAATTTTACAACTAGAAGCAAATTTGAATGTGCACGACCTAGACTGGAGATCGAGCACAAGACCAGTGTGAGAAATAAAGTCAGCTCCCAATATAATGGGGCAAGACAATTGCTTGGCCACAAACAATTTAATTTTCCATGTAAATTTAAAAATACGAATTTTGACCAGTAAGGAACCTAGAATTTATAATGGAGATGTATTAGCAGAAACACATTTCACAGGAGAAGAGTCATAGACAGGTAGGTTACAAGCAGACTTCAATTTCGAGTACCATTCAGCCGAAATAATGGAACAAACACTGCCTGAATCTAATAGAGCTGTTATAGGTTCGTTATTTACCTCAATCTTAAGGAAAGGAACAGGTGCGGGGGTATCCGCCGCAATCTTAAGACACTCTTTGGGGCATTCAAAGGACAGATTAGCAGATTGAACGTTCCCAGAATTTTCGATCTGCTTACCAGGGGCTGAGCCTCGGGAAGATGAATTAGTTGACTCAGCCGAAGCCACTAGTCACTTTTGATTGTTGTTGGAAGTTACCCCAGAAGTTGAGCAGGAGGGGGTGCTATTCGAATTGGGACAATTCTTGGCGATATGTGAGAAAGCCCCACATTTAAAACAGCCTTGTGATGAACCAGCTTCATTATTTGCCCTACTAGACTTGATCAGAGGACACTTATTGCGCAGATGGTCAGGCGCCCCGCACGCATAACATTTACGGGGATTGACTGGTCGGCGAGGTGGAGGCCGAGTGTTACTAAAGGAAGGCGGGGGTTCTTTCGCGACACGCAAAGAATCGGCGTATCTAACTCCTTCCGCCGAGACGGCCAACGCTTCAAGTTCCGAGAAGGTTTGCGGGCACGCCGCGAAACACAAATATGACCTATAGGGAGGTGAAATTCCCTCTACAATAGCCTGCACAATCTGATCTTCAGGAAAATGAAGGGCAAACACCCTAGTATAAAACTTAATGTCCTGTATGAAATCAGCCAAGTTTTCATCCAAGCGCTGTACCCGATAATAGTATTTCTGAATCAGAGATGACCTCGCGCGGGCAGGAATGAAATTTGCAAGCAAGTGTGCGTGAAAATCTTCAATAGATGACTGTTCAGCAATAGCTCTTACTATCTTATCTGAGAGAACACCAATAGCATAAGAATAGATTATTTGTAAAATTTGACAAGGGGAAAGAGAAAACACAAGGGCGTGATCCTGAAATTCAACTAAAAATCTTAAAAATGAAATAACTTCACTGGTGGTGTTGACAGAAAACTTAGAGATACCTCTTAGCAACATTGCCAATGGATGAGGCAAGCTGCTAAACCCGGGTGACATAGTAGGTAGAGGTTTCAGGGGCAAAGAAGTTAATTCAGAACGGATGTTACTCAACGATGCACGGCGTTCAGGCTCGTTGTCCAATGGGGCAGAGATAGTTTGAGCAGTGGGGGTTTTCCTATTTACTTCTCCCTTAGGAGACTCTTCCTCGCTACCTACATTCACTATGGTGGGTTGATCAGATTTGGGAGGAATTTCCCCAGTTAACAATTGAGTGACTTTACTAGACAATTCAGAAATAGTTTCAAGGAGCGTATTAGCTTCCTTCCTCTGAACGTCATTCACCTTTAGAGACAACAGATCATTAACTCTATTTGAAAAATGATATAGCCTGCCTTGCACACGCTTCATTTGATTAGGAGACGGATCATTTTCATCAAAAAAACTAACGACCGATGCTAGCCCAGTAATGTTCTCGACGATCGTGGAAAGAGAGTCGTCAATTTCTTTCTCTCCCAAATTGGGGATGGAAATGGGCAAATCAAGGGAGTCTCTAAGCTTGTTAGTATCGATAGCAACCGTGCCTCCAGATTGCACGTTTCTAATAGTTAATTCGTAGATCAACTCCTCTTTGCGCAAGTAGTTAAGGAGGAGAACATCGCGAGGGCCGGGCATGATAACAGAAAAATTTTGAAAAACCTCAATAAAAAATTTCCAGCAACTGAGAAAATGGTTAGAGTTCGGATCAAAACAGAGTTTAGCCGTCAAAAGGGGCTAAATTGAGACCCATTCAACCACGCTCTGCTACCACTTGTTACCGAGTTTTGGTGGTAGTTATGCATGAAAGAAGGTGCTGGGTGGTGAAGGGGTCTCAAGCTACTAAAGTGAAATTAATTTTAAAATTTAACAAGGTTATATTTTCTTTTCAAAATTAGGTAACAACAAATTGAACAGGTACTTAGTAGCCGAAACACGATTGACAATTACATTTACATAGGTACCCCATTTGGGGCTTCAAAAAGTCAGAAACATAATTCTTGAGCCATGAGCCCAACCTTACAATGAACACCATACAACAAAGGGGCCGAAAACCCCCAAACATGCCAGAAACACCGGCTTCCAATTACATCCAAAAGCCTCCTGGAGGCAGAAACACAATTTTCAAAAAGGGCAACTTCCCCTTAAAATACAAGCCTATCATAGGCCACTCCGAACTCCACCTTTAAGCCGTCCTCAAAGGACATATACACAGGAGCAAAATACCCAATCTACTGAGGTCTGTTAAATGACAAGAAAGTTAATACATGACCTCTAAAATCACAATTTGAGAGGAGGCGAACTTGCACTCCTAATACACTTTGTCTTTAAGACCTATTTTGGCTCTAAGGCCACTGATGCAAGGGCTAATCCCATACTACAGAGGTGACTTAAGAAACTACTAACTTACATTACTGAAGAATAGGTTGCGAAAAATAAGTTCACCTCAAACAATGTGAGTGGGAGCTCGAGAGGGTTAACACTCTCTATCCCAGTATGTCGCTTTACAAGAGAATAGAAGAAAAGAGAAGTTACATTTTAGGAAAAGGTTACATAGGGGAACGCTTAGAACCTGCCCCGAAAGTTAAACTGCTGAGCTGGCAAAGAAAAAAATTTATTAATCGGCCATTACCTTATTGTTGACCGCTGCCGAGGAAAGAGGCGCTTCCCGCCTCCTGCTATGTACTTAATACACTGAAAGATGGAACAGAAGTGGCCCGGAGACCCTAAAATCAGCAGTTTAAATACTCTCGCAGAAAGTTCTAGGCGTTAGGGGAAAGAAAACACCCTCCCACAAAGATTTTATTGGGTAGGACCCCGCAACAGATTCAAGTTGGGGAAAGATACACCAGATTGGTCAGAAATTAATTGAAAAAATTCGTGATTGGATACATTCAAAACAAGGGGAAGAAAGGGGTAAATATTGCCAACTTAAACAATGACAGAAAGAAATTTAACAAATAACAAACTCCTGAAATTAAATTTTCTCCAACAAAATAGTTCTTTGACTCCGCACTAGGGTGCACTATTGTTGATCTTCAGTAGTGTCCTCTAGAAGAGAAAGTTCACACTTCTTAATACAAGCAAGACAAAAGTACGTCGAAAATGACACAGTTCACAAACTCAAAAATTTCCAGGTAGTGACATCTTCTGAGAAATTTGGAAATTAAGACCGTAGATAAAGTTCAGACTTCCTCCAGAAGAGGAGTTTCAACTGGCGCAACTTTTAAATAAACGGTGTGGATGTGTACCGCCCGGTACAGTATCAACACGGGGTTTCCCACCTCGTTCATGTGTTTTAACTATAGTATCAACACGGGGGTTCCCACTTCGTGCATGTGTTTTAACTATAGTATCAACACGGGGATTCCCACTTCGTGCATGCGTTTTAACTATAGTATCAACACGGGGATTCCCACTTCGTGCACGTGTTGTAACTGTAGCATCAACACGGGGATTCCCACTTAGTGCACGTGTTGTAACTATAGTATCAACACGGGGTTTCCCACTTCGTGCACGTGTTTTAACTATAGCATCAAGACGGGGAATCCCACTTCGTTCACGCGTTTTAACTATAGCATCAACACCTGGATTCCCATTTCGTTCACGCGTTTTAACTATAGTATCTACACGGGGATTCCCACTTCGTGCATGCGTTTTAACTATAGCAAAAATACGGGAATTCCCACTTCGTGCATGCGTTTTAACTATAGCATCAACACGGGGATTCCCACTTCGTGCACGTGTTTTAACTATAGTATCAACACGGGGATTCCCACTTCGTGCACGTGTTTTAACTATAGTATCAATACGGGGATTCCCACTTCGTGCAGGTGTTTTGACTATAGTATCAACACGGGGATTCCCACTTCGTGCATGTGTTTTATCTATAGTATCAACACGGGGATTCCCACTTCGTGCACGTGTTTTAACTATAGTATCAACACGCTTTCTGGAGACATGAACGATGTTAAAGGCTTGCTGACACACAGGAACCCTTGTATTTTTACTGTTCCGAACATATACTGTAGTTTGAAACCCCTTTCCCGCATGTGTTTCATCTTTTGGCCACCTCCTCATCCTCTGCAAAGGTTATTATTACCTCAGCTTTTTTTTTTCAACAGCTGATTTCCATTTCTTTGCTCGCTTTTTCGGTTGACACAGGTGCATCGTATCCATCACAGAACACTACTAATACGCTACACTAGTTCGGCAGCATTCACATGACCGGAAGGGATATTGCTTATTAGTAGTGGCAGTATTGTAGTTATGTAACGATGGACAAAATTATCCGTAAAAAAGAAAAGAGAAAAGAAGAAAAACCATGGGAAATGAACGTAGTCAATTTGTAAAATTTATGCATTTTGGAAATCAAGTTTTAAAAATCACTAATATATTTAAGAAATTTCAACTCAAAACACCATTTAGAGCCAGAAATAAAATATCAGAACATATATGTAATGCACATATTATCAACAAAAATACATCTACACCAATTCGGGAGTAAATAGGCTCACTTGTGAAGACTGTGAAATGTTTTGTGTAGGAAGAACTTCGCGAACCTTAAATTAAAGTTACGAAAATATATGTACAACAAATATTCAGCTTTTGCGGAAGACATTTACAACAATAACCATAGATTTTAGGGATCAAATAGGACATGAAATTAATTTTTGAGGGTAATTGTTCATTTGAAATAAATACCCGTGAATATATTCTTAGCGCAGACAAGGGAACGTGATAAAATAATAAATGAAACAGTCGCAAGCAATGTTGAGGTGACGTAACAGCTTGCAGCACGTTTCGTGCTTAAAGCTGAGCATTTGTTTAGTACCAGACCAACAGCTCATGATGTGTTCACACCCTCTTTTACACTCCTCTTTCCTTATTTTAGAGTTCATGTCAACACGGCTACATTTACAAGAAAATTAAAACTAATTTTAACTCAATTTGACGACACACTCATGTTAATATAATATTTAAATTTTAACACAGATGATGGACCATAGTGTCCGAAAACCCGTTTTGTATTAAATTTTTTGGTGCTGATACGACAATATATGATTATAATAAAACTGTAACTAAGAAATGGTTGGGGATGCGTGGGATCTGGCAAATGCAGCACGAGTGAAGTGCGGAGATTGTCATCAGTGGAATACTGTGTAGGAGGGAAGGTGATTGAGACTGCGGACTAGGTCCTAATGGGTGGCCTTCACTTAAACAGCAGTGGTACATTGAAGTTAGAAGGCTTATATGGAGGTACATTCAGGCAAACGGCGTGGTCTAGGGAGCGGTGATAAGGGAACAGGGAACTGGAAATCAAGTAGCGAAGAGATAAATATCTCAGAGCTGAACTGTAGAGGTATTGTAAAGAAAGGAACAGAATGAAGTTATTTAATAGATATATACTTACAAGATATTGTAGTAGGAGTTGAATCATGGCTGAGCGATGATATAATGGATGCAGAAATCATTTCACGGAACTGGATTGTGTATCGTAGAGATAGGATAGGAATGGTAGGAGGGGGAGTATTCATTCTCGTGAAAGGAGAATTTGTAAGCTACGAAAAAGTTAATGATGACAATCATGAAATTGAAGGTTAAGGCTCATATCTGAAGATAATAGCAAAGTTGATGCCTTCGGTGTGTACAGACCGGGAAAGGGTAGCGCAGACAATGATTCAGAGTTATTTGATAAGATAAGCAGCTGTGTGGGAAACGATATGGAAAGGAACTTGATTGTAGCGAGTGATCTCAATTTACCAAATGTCAATTGGGAAGGTAATGCGAACGACAGGAAGCATGAACAACAAATGGCAAATACGTTGCTGCTGATTCAGAAAGTGATGGAACCAACTAGAGGGAAGAGTATTCTTGATGTAGTGCTGGTAAAATCAGATGAGCTCTATAGAGAAACCGAAGTAATAAGTGGTATTAGTGATCAATAAGCTGTTTTGGTGGTAGTTAAAAATAAATGTGAAAGACAGTAAGATATTAAAATTCCGAATATTAGGTAGTACCATATGGCAGATAAAACAGGTATGTGGGAGTTTTCAATAAGTAACTATGATCGGTGGAAAACGATTAAAAGAAGGTTAAACAGACTCTGGGGTAGTTTTAAAGCAATTGTTGAGGACTGTGAAAATAGGTCTTTGCCTTTAGAGGTGGTAAGGAATGGTAAAGATCCACTATATTATAACAGAGAAGAAAAGAGACTAAGAAGGAGGTGCAGGTTGGATAGAAACACTTAGAAATGGCTGTGGATGTAAGGAGAAATTGAAGGAACGTTGTAGGAAATTGAATCTAACAAAGAAGTCAACTAAGGATAACATGATAGCAAGTATAATTGGCGGTCTTACACATTTTAATGAAACATGGAAGAGTATGTATAGGTACTTAAACTCATAAACAGGTTCCGAGAAGCAAATTGCAGGAATCATTACTGAACAAGGGGAGTGTGTGGGCAAGGGTCTTCAAAAGTCAGAAGTATTCAGTCAGCAGTATGTAAAGATTGTTGTCCAGATAGAGGAGGTGTCCAATACTAAAGAAGTATTAAAATTTACCTATGACAACAATGACATTTACATTAAGATACTGAAGTTGAAAACTAGAAAAGCAGCTGGAATTGATAAGGTTTCGTGGGATATACTAAAGAAAATGGGTTGGGATATAGTACCATATCTGAAGTACTTATTTGATTATTGTTTGCATGAAGGAACTATACCAAATGAGTGGAGAGTTGCTATAGTAGCCCCTGTGTATAAAGGAAAGGGTGATAGACAGAAAGCTGAAAATTACTGGCCAGAATGTTTGACATGCATTGTATGTAAGCTTTGGGAAGGCATACTTTCTGATTATATTAGACATGTTTGCGAAATTAATAACTGGTTCGAGAAGGCAGTTCGGTTTTAGGAAAGGTTATTCCACTGAAGCTCAACTTGTAGGATTCCAGCAAGTTATAGCAGATATCTTGGATTCAGGAGGTCAAATGGATTGTATCGCGATCGATCTGTCTAAAGCATTTGATAGGGTGGGTCATGGGAGACTACTGGCAAAAATGAGTGCAATTAGACTAGACAAAAGGGTGACTGAATGGGTTGCTGTATTTCCAGAAAATAGAACTCAGAGAATTAGAGTTGGTGAAGCTTTTTCTGACCCTGTAATAATTAAGAGGGGAATTCCTCAAGGCAGTATTATCGGACCTTTATGTTTTCTTATATATATAAATGATATGAGTAAAGAAGTGAATCAGAGGTAAGGATTTTTGCGGATGATGTTATTCTCTATAGAGTGATAAATAAGTTACAAGGTTGTGAGCAACTGCAGCGTGACCTCGATAATTTTGTGAGATGGACAGCAGGCAATAAACGGGGTTAAAAGTCAGTTTCCCACATTACACACAGTTGTTCCAAGGCATTCCCTTGCATCCCGATATACCACTCATTCACTTTCTATATACTGAACCCGATTACAGTCCACTGTTCGGAACTGCTCACTAATCACATCCATGTACGTCTGCCTAGGTTCCTCGTTCTGGACATTTTTTACCTCTATTAGTTTGCAGACAGATTTCACTTTCTCTATCTCTATCCTAAGCCTAGAGACACTTGGTTCACTACAGATCAGATAGTGATCTGTATCATTGAAAAATCTCTGAAAACCGGTACATTCCTTAGAGATTTCCTAAATTAGAAGTCGGTTATGATATAGTCTATTTTGAAACCTGTACCCCTACCCTTCCATGTGTAGTGGTGGATAGCCTTATGCTTGAGTGTATTCGTAATTGCTAAACGCATACCAGCACAGAAGTGCAGCAAACGCCCCCCATGATAACTAGATTCCAAATCTTCCCCTTATTTCCCGATCACCCTTTCGTACCCTTCAGTTATATTTCCAACTCTCGCATTGTAATAGCCCATTAGCACTATTCTATCCTTGCAGTTGACCCTGACTACGACGCCACTCAATGCTTCATGAAACTTCTCAACTTCATTCTCATTTGCACCCTCACATGGTGAATAAACTGAGGTAATTCTCGTCCTAGTTCCTCCAACTGCCAAATCTACCCACACATTCGCTGATTTACGTGCCTAACAGAAACTAACTTGCGTGCAGTCGTATTCTTGATGTACAGCTCTACTCCAAAATCTGCCCTTCCCTTTTTAGAGCCCGAACAGTATGCATTATAATGTACTATCTCTTCCTCGTTTTCTCGCCTTGCCCGAATATCATTTAGTCCTAGCATCGACTTTGCTGGCTCAGCCAGTTCCACTTGCTTTCTTCCATGAGCCCCATTAACATTGACAGCTGACCGTCGAATTTCATATCCTTCGCCAAGTTGTTTCCAAGGAGTCACTCGCCTATCAAATGGGAGTGGGATTCCTTCAGTCCCATACGTTCGGAAACTGCCTAAAATGTTCTGAGCTCAGTAAATTCGTAAAGCAGGATGCTACCTTAATTACACATAGTCCAAATGTGTAATTTTTCGGCGATGCAGAACACTATCTCATGTACGCCTACGTTAGAGAAAGTAAAACCTCTCTGCAAAGGAATAAGGGTAGAAAATCTCCAAAACGGGACCACCAGTGGACTTATAGTCCTAACCATCTGAGCACAAGGAGGGTCATGACTCAGATTATGTCCACGATGCCCACACCCATTCCGTAGCAACTGGTATCCGGATACTAAGGACCACTTATTAGGCCACTGATCCGTTGCGCAAGGTTCACGAACTGGGACTTGACTACAGCAATCCACACCATCGACCATATTGGTCAATGCATGGATTATTTGCGATTTCATCTGCGTTGCTCAGTGAAACAAATCCGCCGTGAATTCCTCGTTCAGGGAACAAAAGAATGTGTAGATCGTACGAAGATCTAGTTTGACGTCTATATCCCCTATCTTTGCATCCCACGAAAGACCAGGGCTAGTATAATAATTCCAAGGATCTAATCGATTACAGTCGAATATATTTAACGAAAATTTCCAAACACATCGCAAAGGGAATCTATATTCAATGTATGCCACACGATCTCATCTGAAATGTACGTCGTATGGTCGTCAGTTGATTGCGTACATAGCGATGAAGTACTGTTTTCATTTAAAACGCTTGAAAATGCTATCTGAGGAGGTAATTGTTTTTCTTGTATCGTTTCAAAGATTTCATTGTAAACTTAAGGCAATGTACCTTTCCGAATTATTTGATATCATCGTTTGGAAGGCTATTTACATGCGTATGAAGCGAAGTGTTAATTCATTTTTATGAGCGTAATAAGCAAATATTAATATCACCTACACATTACAAACATTAATTACAGCACTCTTGATGTATAATTACACAATAGTGCATTCAAGGTGTGCCAACTCCCGCACAATACTGAGCGAGTCAGAGGCAGAAAGCAAGGAATGAATTTCGGTACACGATATCGACCCGTAAGGAGACAACTTATATCCCTGTAAATGCGTTAGCTTGTTTACAGATGTGACAGGGCCGATGACCTTAGATGTTAGGCCCCTTTAAGCAACAAGCGTCATCATGCAGAATCATATCGTCTAGTGTCATTTAAATAGGAACTGGAGATTATGTAAGTAAATTAAAACTTTGATCTAATTCCCCTAATTCATTTAACAGTATAGTTTGGTCCGCAGAGCATGTTATAAAATGGCAGGGAATAATCGAATACACATAACACTTTGTATGTCAGGGAAAAGTCGTATTCTTCAGAATATAGTCAGCATACGGTTGTGACATATCTGGTTGACATAGTACAATATTAGAAATCTTCAGAAACATTAAACGGAACGGGATCTTGCCAATAATTCTCAGATTTCATTACTACCTCATTGTCTTTATGAAGAATAATCTTTATAGCAGTTTGAGTGATGTAATCAAATATGTGAGTAGCTAACACACTTTCTGATGTAAAGTATGGTAAGCATTGCCCCTCCAACACTACGAGAACCTGTAATTTCCACGACGAATACTGTTATTGTGTTAGACCAGCAACATGTTATTCCTCTTGCAAGCCCACGGCAGATCTTGGCACGATGAGCACTCAGGCATAAATAGTCGGAAAAACACAGTACATACACAAGCAGAAAGATAACGAAAATGAAAACAATAAAAAATCAGAGGAAGCTCAAATGAATCAGAGGTAACGGGATGATAGATACTTGCCTATGATGTTCACGTGGATCGGGTCGAAAATGACCAGAGACGAAGTCATGAACTTAACTTGAGCCCATTAAATGGAAATGGTAAAATTTAAAATGTTATCCCTCCTATTCCAACAATAATAACGCAGATAAAAAACAAAGGAGTTTATTAAATAGTAATTAAATCAAATAATAGATGGCCACACGAAAATCAAAAATGGAAAACAGGGCCAGATGGAAACAATACATAGGCTCGATACACAATTCACTATCCTCATAGCATCGCGCCTCCTCATAACTTGAACCGGCCAGCAGGTTCGTTCACACATAGAATATAATTAATTGGAAAATAATAAAATAAATTGTTACCTGGGAACAAAGTACAATGAATGTGTGATGCAAAGCTCAGCCTAAAGTAATTAAATTATTATCGTCATATCAACAGGATGAGTCTTTAACGGTCGCGATACACAGCTATTCAATGGGATGCCAATCAACAATGGTTTCCAACGAACTAAAAAAAGAAGAAAGACCAGATATACGGCCGAACCAAACATCACGGGGAAAAGAAAGCGCGCGCTGCATAGCGCCCGCCGTCAAAGATAAACAAAGCGTAAGTAAGATAATATACACACACCCAAAAGGACTCCAGGGGTCCCAAAAGCAAAAATAAGAATAAACGACACAACTAGTCAATATGATCTGCGCCCTACATACCTCACATTTGAACACTCGCAGGGCTCCAAGAAACAAGCAACGCATAAAACATAACAATGGTCAGTAGGACCGAAATGTACAAGTACGGTTCATAAATAACTTCTCAGTCGATTATTCAAGACCAAACCCGCACAAGATCACAGGCCCATTTCACATCATCAATACGTCTCTCCCACGGAGAGCAAGAAATAGTGGGCAACCACAACGCCACGAGGACGACTACAAAGAAACACGATGAAAAATTATTTGTGGCTCCATTACCTTAATGAGGCCATACATATTTTGCAAAAGCAATTTGGAAAGCTCTGAGACAAAATGCATATTTTTAAAGCGTTTGAAATAACGGTTGTAAAAAACAAGTGTTTGCGAACATTGTGTCGCCCGCCATAACCCTTCACCAAGAATGAAGACTTTTGAAGTAGGGCCATGGAGAAAATTTAGATTCAGAAGATCGGGAACAAACGTCGTAAAGACACAAGACGACAAAGGCGACATCTGTGATCTCCATGGGCTAAGTTTGCGTGTACAATCAATTTGAAAGTGTCGGCCATGAGTACACAAGTAATTCGTCCGTAAACGGAACCAGATAAAGGCAGAACATCTTTCACTAATTATTAGTAAGGAAACAATAATATTAACTAATAATATAAGTATTATGTTTCATAATATTATTAGCTAATAATATTAGTTATTACTTTATGAGTCGAAATTATTAGTAGATGTTCCTAATAATATTAGTAAATTGTTTCATAGACAACATGACTAATGACAGTTACTCATATTACTAGGATTATTTCCATGAGTGTATTTTGACTCATAACTCATATTATTAGTGAAACCAAAGTGAGCGGTATTTTAATATTTTGGCATAAAATCATATAAGATCACTGAAATTTCGAATCTGATTCAAATAGTGATAAGGAACGAGTGTAGGTATTCACCGTTCAATAAATGTTGCGACCAAAACAGCCTGTCCTAGCATATAACAAACATATGAATACAATGGGAGATTTAGGTTAGATTACAGAACTACTGAGTATTCGCTTGATAGGATTGGTAATAGAACGTTCCACTGCAAGGAATGAAGCAGCTCCGCATTGCACTCCACCGGTTGGTAGTGATACACAGTATCATTGTGTTTCTCTAGTGCAGTTCTGTTCGGACACTCCAGGTATCCTTTAAAATCTTGGCTTATATCACGAGTAAACCAAGATGATGCTGGTGATGATTATTGTTTTAAGGGGAAGTAGCCTACAAATAGGCAACCATCATCTATAATAACACTAATCAGATAGAAAAATGGAAAGGATCCGACATTTTGAAAAATGAAGGTACCGACTAAAGAAAGAGAAGGGCCACGATGGGCGTGAAAATGAAAGACTTCTCGGCCTCGAAACCTAATACTGTCAGGGTCGGAAAAGAACAAGAGCTGAACAAGGGAGGTTAGAAGGGTGGATGAAAATGAGCCTGGCAGAAGTAAGTTAAAGCAATGGCAGGACTCATCTCAGTGCCCCATGTTCGCCAACACACGCTCTCAAGCTGAGAGCCCCGGGACCCCTTTTAGTCGCCTCTTACGATAGGCAGGGGATACCGTGGCTGTTATCCTGCCACCCCCACCAATAGGGCGTAGTAAACAAAGATTTTGCTAGTCCATCTCAGAGATTTTAAGAGCACATGAAATAAAAAAGTAAAAGGAACAAGGAGGGTTAAAGTGTGCAAAAGGCTGCGAATAGTTGACGCTTCAACTCAATCACTTTCTACAAAGTCACTTTCTTCTCTCACATTATTTTCACTTCTTTTATCCATTTTCATATGTATTGAAGTCACAACAACGAAAATATCAAGCGAGCCTTTTGAACATGTGGATTAATAGTCGGATGTAGTCAAGCATTAGCCTACTGCTAGGAACAAACCCAAACCAAGAACATATGCAACAGACCGATTCTAACCTCCATTTGTATCAGCTGACTAAATGAACTAATATTATTAGTGAAGATATTTTATTAGTCATGTGTAAATCTTTATGAAACAGAATTTGGTTAACTAATAATTATTTTTATGAGTTCTAATATTATTAGTTAGTTTTATGATACAGGGCCGAGGATATGTCAAAGCGACTGTAATATATAAAATTATTTTTTGTATGAGGGAAGTGTTGGGAGATTAGCGGATGAAAAAGGGTCTGTTACAAGAGAGTAGATGCTTGTGTTTGCATTACAAACATACAAGAGTTGCATGTGATGCAGTTTAAGTGAAGAAGATGCATAAAGTGGTCCTACACCGAACACTTGAAACGAAAAATCTGGGTGTTTTTCTCAAATTTACAAATGTTTGGTAAGTCCATTGGAAAGGTAACCTCTGTAAAATTTGTGTATGTCGTAACTGATTGTGCTGTTCTGTAAGGATTAGGAGTTACTGTTTCTAGTGGCATTCCAATACACCATATAAAAATTGTTTTATTCGAACTTACTATCGCTTAAATTCAAGCAGAGGTGTTGTCAGTCTCAGCTAAGGTCTTACGTGTATCCGACAAATGCAACCATGTAGCCAAGCGCGCGTACATGCTTCGTCCAACCTTGACATACGCTGATGGTCAGCGCGCGCATATATCTTGGCGAGTGAACGAGGTTATTTCTCAAACCAGAAGCGATTCATGACTGCTGTATTAAAAATCAATAAATAATTGTTACGATAACCAAATAGCAGAGTCATCGGATATTAATCAAAGTAGTAGCGGTTTGAATCCCGATCAGTGTAGGTCGATTTAAAAGCTGTAATATCACATTCCTACGGTTCGTACTCCATGTAAAACCGGATATCTCGTAGCTATATTCACAATGAAACAGTCACGTGAGTCTACAAGGGACTAAGTGCCAAAATTGAAATTTTCAGGCTTTTCAATTAAAAAAGGTTCTATGTAGCCAGAAAGTTGAAGGAAGTAGTTTTTAACACCCTAAAGGTGGAGCTAGTTGTATCAACAGCAGAATGTGTGATAACAAAACTTCCACTTTTCCTCGCTAGGTACATATGCTGTCACTGCGATCAGATAACTTCGTAAATATTTCAGTTTTTTCTTACTGGAATGCACAATATTTAATCATACTTAGGTGACAAAAATGTCCTGATGTTGTTGTAAATATGATGTGAACTACTTTTAAGGGTTATTGTAAAGCTGCATATAATTGTGTGAATACTATAAATTTACATATTTATCAAGCTTCCCAGATTAAAATCATAAACCTAAATCGTTGAGTCATGTGTAAGGGAGTCATTTAGTGATGTTCTAACTCGATCATCTGTAACTGGAAGACGACGGCAAGATCAAACAACTACGGAGAAGTAGAAAGATCAGAAGTGATCAGATAAGGAACTAACGTGCCAGAAGAACACAAACAGTGTAATCAAGAAATCTCTGGGTGAAGGTTTGCAGTTTCGTGTGTAATGAAATTGTGGCTTTGTCAAAATTACAAATATAATAATTCGGATAACGAAGTATGAGAAATTAATTTGTTATAACATCATGGTACACAGATTCATTGCTAGTTTTTAGTATTCATCATGTGTTTTGTACTGAAGTATATTCTGTCTTTGCAGATGTCCTTCCATAATTAGTCAGAATGAATCTACATTTTTCTAAAAGGTTTGTGCTAAATTGCTTAGAAGTGTTACCGTGTAATAAAACTCTTTTTTCTGCTTTCCTTCTATTGTGCATTTTGGAACTAAGACCTCTTTCCAAATTGTAGTATTCAATTATGTATATTCAATCAATCAATCAATCAATCAATCAATCAATCAATCAATCAATCAATCAATCAATCAATCAATCAATCAATCAATCAATCAATCAATCAATCAATCAATCAATCAATCAATCAATCAATCAATCAATCAATCAATCAATCAATCAATCAATCAATCAATCAATCAATCAATCAATCAATCAATCAATCAATCAATCAATCAATCAATCAATCAATCAATCAATCAATCAATCAATCAATCAATCAATCAATCAATCAATCAATCAATCAATCAATCAATCAATCAATCAATCAATCAATCAATCAATCAATCAATCAATCAATCAATCAATCAATCAATCAATCAATCAATCAATCAATCAATCAATCAATCAATCAATCAATCAATCAATCAATCAATCAATCAATCAATCAATCAATCAATCAATCAATCAATCAATCAATCAATCAATCAATCAATCAATCAATCAATCAATCGATCAATCAATCAATCAATCAATCAATCAATCAATCAATCAATCAATCAATCAATCAATCAATCAATCAATCAATCAATCAATCAATCAATCAATCAATCAATCAATCAATCAATCAATACTGATCTGCATTTAAGGCAGTCGCCCAGGTAGCAGATTCCCTATCTGTTGTTTTCCTAGCTTTTTCCTAAATGATTTCAAAGAAATTGGAAATTTATTGAACATCTCCCTTGGTAAGTTATTCCAATCCCTAACTCCCCTTCCTATAAATGAATTTTTGACCCAATTTGTCCTCTTGAATTCCAACTTTATCTTCATATTGTGATCTTTCCTAGTTTTATAAACGCCACTCAAACTTATTCGCCTACTAATGTCATTCCACGCCATCTCTCCGCTGACAGTTCGGAACATACCACTTAGTCGAGCAGCTCTTCTTCTTTCTCTCAATTCTTCCCAGCCCAAAATTTGCAACATTTTTGTAACGCTACTCTTTTGTCGGAAAAAACCAGAACAAATCGAGCTGCTTTTCTTTGGATTTTTTCCAGTTCTTGAATCAGGTAATCCTGGTGAGGGTCCCATACACTGGAACCATACTCTAGTTGGGGTCTTACCAGAGACTTATATGCCCTCTCCTTTACATCCTTACTACAACCTCTAAACACCCTCATAACCATGTGCAGAGATCTTTACCCTTTATTTACAATCCCATTTATGTGATTACCCAAATGAAGATCTTTCCTTATATTAACACCTAGATACTTACAATGATCCCCTAAAGGAACTTTCACCCCATCAACGCAGTAATTGAAACTGAGAGGACTTTGCCTATTTGTGAAATTCACAACCTGACTTTTTACCCCGTTTATCAACATACCATTGCCTGCTGTCCATCTCACAACATTTTTTGATGTCACGTTGCAGTTGCTCACAATCTTGTAACTTATTTATTACTCTATTGAGAATATCATCATCCGCAAAAAGCCTTACCTCTGATTCCACTCCTTCACTCATATCATTTACAGTATATATAAGAAAACATAAAGGTCCGATAATACTGCATTGAGGAATTCCCCTCTTAATTATTACAGGGTCAGATAATGCTTTACCTACTCTAATTCTCTGAGATCTATTTTCTACAAATATAGCAACCCATTCAGTCACTCTTTCGTCTAGTCCAATTGCACTCATTTTTGCCAGTAGTCTCCCACGATCCACCCTATCAAATACTTTAGACAGGTCAATCGCCATACAGTCCATTTAACCTCCTGAAATCCAAGATATCTACTATATCTTGCTGGAATCGTACAAGTTGTGCTTCTGTGGAATAACCTTTCCTAAAACCGAACTGCCTTCTATCGAACCAGTTATTAATTTCACAAACATGTCTAATATAATCAGAAAGAATGCCTTCCCAAAGCTTACATACAATGCATGTCAAACTTTCTGGCCAGTAATTTTCAGCTTTATGTCTATCACCCTTTCCTTTATACACAGGGGCTACTATAGCAACTCTCCATTCATCTGGTATAGCTCCCCCGACCGAACAATAATCAAATAAGTACCTCAGATATGGTACTATATCCCAACCCATTGTCTCCAGAAATCTTATCAATTCCAGCCGATTTTCTAGTTTTCAACTTTTGTATCTTATTGTAAATGTCATTGTTTTCATATGTAAGTTTTAATACCTCTTTAGCCTTAGTATCCTCCTTTATGTGGACATTATCCTTCTAACTAACAATCTTTACATACTGCTGACTGAATACTTAATTATTTATATGTTAAATGAAGTAAAAACCCATAGAACAACATATATACCACGTTGCTTTCAGGAGAGTGTAGGATCAAACCTAACCTGAGGATAGTTTTCTGTACTTTCTCCTTTCTTTCATCAATCAATTTAGAGGTTGTACAGTACCTTAATTAAGGTGACGGATGCCTTTGTGTTCCATATTTAGTAACTCGTAAAAAGCATAAGTTTAACTCCTTACGTAACCTGATGGATAAGTGTTCAACAATGGAATCATATATAAAGTTTGTAGTTGTACAGATAGAAGCCTTTCTTTTTTGCATTTATCTTAACACGTGTAAATATAGCTTTTTTTAACTAAATAATTTATTTTGAACTTTTTAATATTACAGTTGGTTCCATTTAGTTCAGAAGTACCATTATACCATTTTTTTCTGAAATGTTCACACAAGTTTAGTTTTTTTGTTATATAATTGGATTTGATATGTATAAATATAAGTTCATCCAAATAGCTTGGAAACAAACACTTATAAACGTAACTACAAGTATGCCACACAGTTCGGTGGCAAAGGAAGGTGGTCACCTGATAGCTGGAATGTTCCCTCACTGATGTGACTGATCCTAGTTAGCCAACTGAAGCATGTGTACCAAATGAACCACACCCATTATGTTGAGCAAAGATCAAAAGTAATATAGATGGCGACCAAAGGCTGCATCAAGCTGTTGATCGTTCCTTCCTCAGATGATCCAGAAAGCTGGTGAGTGTGAGGAACATTGGTTGCTTATAGCCAGAAAGGTTGTAATGAATGGCAGCGGCTAGAAACCATAGGGCTGCGTTCCTCTTCTTGCTCGATCGTTGCGGAACGTCAAATTGCAGAAGCGCTTGTTGGAGAGAATTATCAGACTCTGCACCCTGTATTTTTGTGATAACTTTCAACGTCCATTTCCATATGACAGTAGCATTTAGGCACGTAGTAATCCGGTGAACCAAGGTGTCTGTAGAATCACAGAGAGAGCATCTGTCATCCACCAGTTGCTCATGTCTTTTCAGTTTTTCACCTGTAGGGATGATTTCATTTAGATAACTGTATACCGACACTCTCCATTCTAGGGGTAGCCACTGATTGCAGGTATTTTGCCAGATTAGTTGCCGGTTCCTAGTGGGGTGTTTTAGTTGAATGTTCGGCTCGAAGTGTCTATATTGAAGCAGGAAGTTGTAGAGCTGTTTCACGTGATCAAAGGAGCCGTCCAAGACTTGGTTATGCGGAAGCTGTTCAATAATTGCTAGTGCTGTCTTGTAACAATATTTGAATTCACGGGTTCTTCGGAAATTGGAATCTTCTCTGAGATGACTAAAGTGACAATTGAAGGATTCTCCCCTCATATGGATTGCCTTGATGACGTGTTTGACGAAGAGGGAACTACATTTCAGTTCCACTGCATACGGTCCCAATCCGCCAAGATGTTCCTTTAAGTTTAACTGTTCTCGTCGCACTCTGTGCCGAAAGCCTTTCCAAAGATAGTAGCCAATTGACATTTCTATGCGTTGACAGATAACATGCGGAGCAGGTAGTATTTGTGCGATGTACCAGGATGTAAGTGTTAATAAACCAAGTTTCTTGAAATAAATTGAGCCTTCGTGCGAGATTTTCTGCAAACTGGAAGCAAATTCCGTTCAAGAGAGCATTCCAATTTAGTTCTATTGTCTCGAGTATGTTCTTGCAGAAGGTGATACCCAAGATTTTGCACTTGTTGGTCGGAGGAATACCGATCTCGTCTGCACAAATAGTGCGTCGCTCCGATCCTAGTAGTTTACCTTTGCCCCTGATGCGGTCGAAAATTCCACCAGCACACGACGCACGTCTGATAGGTCATCGCCATCGTCTGCATAAGCACGCAACGTAAAGTGTTCATTGTTTAAACGAAGGCCGTTCAGAGTGCTGTCCAGTGTCCGGGTAAGTGGTTCCATGGTTAAGATGAAGAGCAACATTGACAGGGGACATCCTTGGCGTACAGGCCTATTAACTGGAATTCGACGGGACAATTGGCCGATGATCAGCAGCCGTGATGTAGTCATAAGGTACAAGGCCGTTACAAGTTGTTTATGAAACCGAAGATGGCTTAGTATTCTCCAAAGATAATTATGCGAAATCCTGTCAAAGGCTTTGCTGAAATCTATGTTTGCAATTGCAGCAGGCTCTTCAGGAAAAACAGAATAATAAAGAATTAAGTCTCGGACTGCCAACAAATTATGCATAGTAGTCCTACCTGGAACCCCACACGTTTGCTCAGTACCAATCAATGTAGGAACAATCTGTTTTATTCCATTAGCTACCACTTTAGCAAATAATTTATAATCAGTATTTAGGATAGTTATTGGTCTATAATCCGACACATATCGGCAGCTTACTGTCTTCGGAATCATTATAATAATGCCTTCCGTAAATGCGGACGGCAATTCTTCACGGAATGCGTAGTTAAGAACTTGGGTAAGGTCGTCTCCAATCATAGACCAGAAGCGTTTGTACCATTCATAAGGGAAGCCATCCATCCCGGGCGTCTTATTAGGAGCAGCTCTCTTGAGAACTTGTTCTAATTCCTCTGTGGTGATAGGTCTCATGAGGAAGGAGCGATGTTCTTCATCGACGTAAGTTTCTACAAGGGAAAGCATGTTGTCCACACCTATGCCAGACTCGTCATCGTCTGCAAACATTTCGTGGAAGTATCGTTCACCCTCGCATAGCAACTCATCTTTGGAGGTAAGAATGTTCCCCTGAGAGTCTATCCACTGGTGTATAAATTGTCGATTAGCAGATTTACGCATCTTTGCTACGTGGTGTAAAGATATCCTTTCCTTGTCCAAGAGGGAAGATCTTTCAACGTGTTGCTGAAGACGTTGTAAATGTTGCTTTTTGAGTCGTAAGATGGTCTGTTTAATCGTTTTCATTTCATGGCCACAGAAAGTTTGACTTGGGCCAAGGAAGTTCAGGAGAAATTTGGTAGTGACTGGAGTAGGGTAAGTAATATTATTATTAAAAAACAGTAGCAGGAAATAAGTTGCAGTTCATGAACTGAATATTTAACTCACAACAGGATACATATTTGTCTTGTTTTCGAAAGTTACTGTAGCATGATATTTATGGTTCCTTTCAATTATTTTTGAGTCATCTTCTCTGATGAATGAAGAAAGCGCTCAGTATGTTCGCCGAGCAAAGGATGAGGAGTTCCATCCCCAGTGCATCGCAGAGGCAGTGAATCATCCAACCTCTGTGATGGTATGGAGCAGCATGTCATCCAAGGGAACTGGCGGGTTGTATCTGGTAGAAGGTACTATGAGACCAGAACAGTACAAGAAAGTGCTATAAACTCGACTATTTCCACAATTGAAGGAATGGTTTCCGGATGGAGATTTCATCTCCACGCAGGATGGAGCACCCTGTCATAAAGCCAAATCAGTGCTCAAATTCCTAGAAGAAAACAATGTAAATGTCCTTCCCTGGCCAGGTAACAGCCCGGACGCAAAACCCATCTAGAACCTGTGGGCAGTAGTTAAAAAAAGCTGAGAAAGAAGACGATTACGAACAAGATTCAGCTTTTGGAGGAGCTCGTGAAGATATGGCACAGGGACCAAGACATAAAGGAAAATTGTAAAACACTTATGAACAGCATGCCAAACCGTATAAAAATGATTATAAAAAACAAGGGATACCATACTAAGTAAACATTATGTAGAGTGTTTTAATAAACGAGTTTTGAACAAGAAAACGGGTTGCAGGTGGATTTTGGTTTGAATCTAATAATTTGCACACCGCTGTTTTTTATATAGGCAGAGCCAAAGAAAAAAATAGGCCACTGCGTGTGCGCGCGATAATTGGACACACGATTACCGAAGTGCGATTATTAACGTGTGGAGATAATTGTGAGTATATATATTTTCTGTTCTCTTTCAGAGTCTTATAATTAAGTCTAGAAACAATCAGAAGAACATCAAAATGCAAAATATCATGATGAAAACTTATGTAGCGGAAACCAGTAAATTAATAACTAAACATAGAGAGGACGCCGGTGAGCTGAAAATGGAAGCTGGTACGAGTTAAAGAAGATCTGTGTGTTCCAATAATTTTTACAATGCAGTCCTCTGTATTTTGCCTTGCTAACATTTTGTTACGTTTAGGGCTAATTTTGCCTTGTTTTATTTTAGTGGTATTTCACCACAGTCGCAACTACTTATTTGTGTGCTGAGAGGACCCATGGCGAAATTTACGATGTTTGTTTGCGTTAGGAATGTCACGGTGTTGCAATAGAAGTTTTGTCATAATTTTCTTCCAGATGGGGACGTGATGTATACCACATTTCTCTAGGGATTCGTTGAGGCGTCGTCAGGATCATTTTTACGTTAGATGAATGATATTTTGAGGATGCTTAATACGTTAATATAGAGTGTTCATGCCCACAGGCGTAGCATCAGTTGCGTGCAACAAATGTCATAATTATAAGAATATTAAGTAGTGGAACGCATAATAGTTAATATTCGCAGGGTACACCTTGTTTTGTGTTTGAAAAGTCATCCTGTGATAATTTAGCAACGGGGTTCGGTGTAATGAGCTTTGAGGTCGATGTAGAAGTGAGTGTCATATGCGTCTGGAGGAGTGTATTTCCAAGTGAAGAGGGAATCTTCGTAACTGTCGGTGGCAGAGATGTTGTATTTTTCCATGTAGTTATGGAACCATGCCACTCAATTAGTTCCTGGTACATATTCCAGAGGTAATGTAGCAGTTAGTGCCGTGATTCCCTTGTAAGAGAGGCCTGAGGGAAAATCGTCATGACGGAATGATTTGGAATGTGGTAAGGTCCGTAGTTTGGTTATTGAATAGGATTGTATATCCAGAGGGGTCTTTCGTTCTTCTAATAACTCCATGAATACCAGTGAAACGCATATCATATTCCGCAGATCTCGAGTTCATTCGTGATGGGAATAATGCGGACCGATAAATTGTTCGAAAATACATACCGTTTTTGTGTAGTAAGAGGCCGTCCCTGGCGAGATTTGTTTGCTGACTTGTAAGCCAGGGGAGAACCCTCTCGGCACACCTCATGATGTACACTGAAGAGCGGCTCGTTCCTCTGCGCCATTTCCTCAGAGAGAGAACCTTCCGTGTGCGGAAGGAGCAAAGGACTTTTCATGAGTTATCTCGCCATCAATCTCAGATCGTTTACATCCGTTTATTCTGAGCTTCCGGACTCCAGAATGGTTATCAGTAACACTCATTGAGTGGCCATCTAGATGCGAAAATAAGATGAATTGCGGGTGACATAAAATAATCTTAAAACGAGAAGGAATCCAGAAGTGCAGGAGAAAAATGTTTCAATAAACACTTGAAAGGAATAAGTAACTTTGAATCTAGTCATAGTAGGGTATGAAAATCGATGAAATTGTTGTTGAAGCCTGAGCACACCTGTGCTCACTCTTTCTGCATGTCACTTGCTTGTTCCTTGAACTACAACAGTCCTGATCTACGTGCCCCCGCAGCTCTTCTACGGTAACATAGTGTCAACCTGTTCTGAACTTCAGTTCCCTAGCTGTTCATGAAGGTCATGTACTGCTCGCGGGGGGGCGTCTTGAGTATGTCCACATCTGCAGTATACTCCCGCTCAAATTGCTCCATTTTTGTTGGCAGAGAAATATCCACTGGCGTTTTTCTATTGAAACCGAGAATCAGGCGCTAAAAATCTCTTATATCCAAAATGCAAGTGGTGGATTGTCGAAGAGAAATCCTGAGTACTGGACCCTTTTCATCATGTCATAAGAATATTAACCAGTCCTAGGTCTTCAGCATGAAATGTTGACTCTTTTGTCTCGGGAGGTGTTAATGGCTCTTCATCATTTTCAGATATGTCTATCCGGTATCAAAGGCGGGATACTTAAATAAATAAAGAGCTTTTCTAATATGACTATGTTTATTCAATCAGAAACAATGAAACCTGTTTGCGGGTGTGTTTACAAGTATGAACATGAAGAGTGGTCCGAAGTGAACAACTTTAATATAATGCTGCGGCTGGACGATTTCAGGATGTTATTAATACACACCACAACGTAATTCCTGAAGGAATATTTTTCACAAAACCACCTTGAGTTTAACCTGAAAACAAAAACAATCTTCAAATCAGTCTGCTAGGCTCCCGTAAACAACTGTGGTGTAAGCTTCCCATTTCTAGAACGATTAAATATAAGAAACGGAACTCCAGACGTTCTTTTAAATTAAGGCCGTCCACAGATTGACAATCAGCGTAGGACAATTTAACTGGACCCCGAACTGAATCTGAGAAACCTCCAAAGGTCATCACTGACCTACCAATATCATCCACTATAATTAAGGTTTAACGTTAAGTAAAAGTGTCTGATGAGCAAAATGAAACTTCACTGCAGTTAATTGAACGTGGCTGCTGTCCAATGTGGCCTCCACACAGCAACAGGACTTCAAGTGCCAATTAATTAATACTATTATACTACTCTAAACTGCATTACAACACTAGGTTTTCACAAAAACTAGTATTATTTTAATTAAATTAATGAAGTTAATTCACAAACCAAGACAATTATAACTTCCAGGTTATCTTCAAGTTGAATATAGGGTTTAATTGAACACACGCAAGTAGATTCTAATTAAATGAGAAATAATGAATAACTGTTTAGACTAACACCTGTTTGGTGATGAAACAAGATCCCGGATTAACTATGTGATTTTAAGAGCATTGCCTAACACTCTATGACAGTTAATTAAACATAATATCAGTCGTCGTATACATTTTGTTAGGTTGAAGTCGGTTATTGGAATAAATTCAAGAAAACCTGTGAAAAGAAATCATGTGCTACTATAATTAACTATGCTATCATTGTTATTACGCTAAATGAAACCCTAAAATGAGATGTGAAGTATACTCGACACACGGGTAACCAATAAATATTATTAATCAGGAGTCTCAACTACATCCGCTTAAACCGCCTTCTAAAATGTAAACACAAAATATTACAAGTACTTCATGTGCAGAGTAAATTGTGCAGTTAAGATTGATTAAACAGACTGACTGACGGTGCTCGCTGTACATGTCTACCGGTTAATGCTTCCATTCCGGAAGTGTTGAAAGATGTACGCTCATGGGAAGTCACACAAGATGGGTCTGTGCTGTGTGTGTCGTATAGGGATGCCGATGTTCTTGAGGCACTGCTGAGCAATTAACGAAGATTATATCAGGGTTATAACCTCGTTGCGAACGTCCGCTGTTAAAGGACGGAGGACAGTATCGGCCTCTCCATCTTTTCTCATGTTCATATCCCCAGAAGTTGCTTTGGCTGTTAAAGTCACCAACTCCAATGTGGACTGCTTGATTGTCGAGGTTCCTTGGTTTCTGGAAATGGAATGCAGACTTTGTGTGAAGCTCATTTGTGACATAAGATGTACTTTGTTTTGTGTGTGTACAATAGGTTATTTATATTTTAAGTTTTTCACCACTCTGACACGAAATAAATAAGTGGGTAGTGTCCCGTGAACTAATGGTAGAGCATTACTACATCGTATGGAATTCCACGTGTTAGCCACTCCCTGAGTCAAATTTTCATCCTCACCTCTCATCTAGGAGTGGGCAAGCTATACTACGGTCCAAAAGATAGGAATAAGTTACGAGTAAACAGCGCAACATGTAATAGACCACAAATCGCACAACATATGCAAATACCAACCTCATGTGTTCGCTCTGTGTAGGAAAGGAGTGTTCCTTCCCTTGACTAGCGGCGTAACCGTAAGGTAAGCAGAGCCAGTGCCTGAGCCCCATATTCCCTCAGTCGTGCTTGACCTGTTATCGTGTGTGTAGTGTAGCCTTGTGGGAAAGGAGTGTTCCTTGCTTTGACTAGCGGCGTACCCGTAAGGTAAGCAGAGCCAGTGCCTGAGCCCCATATTCCCTCAGTCGTAGTGGACCTGTTATCGTGTGTGGAGTGTAGCCTTGTGGGAAAGGAGTGTTCCTTGCTATGACTAGCGGCGTAACCGTAAGGTAAGCAGAGCCAGTGCCTGAGCCCCATATTCCCTCAGTCGTAGTGGACCTGTTATCGTGTGTGGAGTGTAGCCTTGTGGGAAAGGAGTGTTCCTTGCTTTGACTAGCGGCGTAACCGTAAGGTAAGCAGAGCCAGTGCCTGAGCCCCATATTCCCTCAGTCGTGCTTGACCTGTTACAGTGTGTGTAGTGTAGCCTTGTGGGAAAGGAGTGTTCCTTGCTTTGACTAGCGGCGTAACCGTAAGGTAAGCAGAGCCAGTGCCTGAGCCCCATATTCCCTCAGTCGTGGTGGACCTGTTATCGTGTGTGGAGTGTAGCCTTGTGGGAAAGGAGTGTTCCTTGCTTTGACTAGCGGCGTAACCGTAAGGTAAACAGAGCCAGTGCCTTAGCCCCATATTCCCTCAGTCGTGCTTGACCTGTTATCGTGTGTGTAGTGTAGCCTTGTGGGAAAGGAGTGTTCCTTGCTTTGACTAGCGGCGTAACCGTAAGGTAAGCAGAGCCAGTGCCTGAGCCCCATATTCCCTCAGTCGTGGTGGACCTGTTATCGTGTGTGGAGTGTAGCCTTGTGGGAAAGGAGTGTTCCTTGCTTTGACTAGCGGCGTAACCGTAAGGTAAGCAGAGCCAGTGCCTGAGCCCCATATTCCCTCAGTCGTGGTGGACCTGTTATCGTGTGTGGAGTGTAGCCTTGTGAGAAAGGAGTGTTCCTTTCTTTGACTAGCGGCGTACCCGTAAGGTAAGCGGAGCCAGTGCCTGAGCCCCATATTCCCTCAGTCGTGCTTGACCTGTTACAGTGTGTGTAGTGTAGCCTTGTGGGAAAGGAGTGTTCCTTGCTTTGACTAGCGGCGTAACCGTAAGGTAAGCAGAGCCAGTGCCTTAGCCCCATATTCCCTCAGTCGTGCTTGACCTGTTATCGTGTGAGGAGTGTAGCCTCGTGTTGAACGTGACAACATTATGACACAGCTACGCCATTTGGACCCTCTTCTTCAGGGTAGAATACTCGGCCACCCGGAAGCAGGCCAGACAGAGACCTAAGTCTACAAGGCTTCATTTCCAGGCTTTGGAGACGATTTCGAGACACAGGAGGTGTCAGTCGTAGGCCAGTGCCAGGTCGACCAAGGGTAACTACCCAACAGCAGGACCGATATCTGGCCTCAAACGCCCAACGAAATCGGAGTGCACCTGCAAAACAATTGTCGGCGGAGCTTGCAGCCACCTGAGGGATTGCCGCTTCCCGACAAAATGCGTACAGGAGGCTAAGAACAGCAGGGCTGTTCGCCCGACGTCTAGCGGTGTGCGTCCCGCTAAATGCAGCACTGAGACGGGCCCGTTTACTGTGGAGCCGTCAATATCGAAACTGGACCTTGAATGAATGGAGGCATGTGCTCTTCACCGATGAATCCGTCTTCAGTTTGCAGAACGATTCCCGACGCACATTAATCTGGAGAGAACCGCGTAGCCGATACAACCACAGGAACATCGTGGAACGGGACCAGTATGGTGGTAGTGGCGTAATGGTGTGGGGCGGCATCATGTTGGATGGCCGTACGGACCTGCACAACTGCATGGGTGGTCCGAGGAACACTGTTAACGTTTAGAGATAAGGGGATGAGATACTGAGACCACATGCTCGACTCTTCAGAGGAGCGGTTGGTCCAGACTTCCCCTTAATGGAAGATAATGCCCGACCAAACCGCGCTGATCTGGTGGATGAATTTCTGGCTGGGGAAGTCATTCGTCGCATGGACTGACCAGCGAGGTCTGTGGATCTGAATCCTATAGAACATGCCTGAGAAGCATTGAGGAGGCGAACTGCATCCCATCAATATCCAACAAGAACCCTCCAAGACTTTTGCACTGTCCTTTCCGAGGAATGGGATCGACTGTCACAAGAGCTCTAGGACCACATCGCTGCGAAACCGTATAAACCGTATTAACAGCATATTTTGTTGTAGAAGACATTGCCAAGTTTTATTAGTTGTTGCCAAAGCTGTACCTTAGCTATCAGAAAACTTCTGACCCCCTTTTTGGACAAGTTGTGGGGCATATGGTGGGTGATTCAGCTTCTGATTGTTAAGCAATCCGTCTGACATTCCTATCAGGCTGTATGGCCACGTTTAGTGATTATGCTTTACTTTTGGACACTAGAGTACATTATTTCATTGGTCCAATTATGGGCCAGCAATCCCATGAATCCCTTCTATGCAGTTCTACCCCAATCCTACTGTTCAACCCCAGGAGACACCATCGACAATACTTAACGTATAGATACAATACGAACATAGAACCTACATATCTAAAGACAGTGACACTTAAATAATTATTAAATGGTCAACGGTAATACGAACTAACCCTGTGTTATGGAAACAATGAAACTGGAATATTAAGCCAAATGTTCGGATATGCCATCGAGAGCCTACTCTATGATTTGCCTATGCAAAAGAAATGAACACATGAAAACTCATGCGCCCTAACGCCCGTGTGCGTGGACAACACGGTGCTGCGTTCAAACGATTTGCCACAATACATACCGCAGTTAAGCTTCTCTCCAGTATGAAACCAATAAGGCTTTGTTGAGTTGCAAGACGCTCTGGATTGTTTATCGTAATACTCAGCCCACATTTACCTTTTGCCCGTATGATTCCACGGATGTTTCGAAAGCGTGCTCTATAGAATGAAGGATTTGCAGCAAAATCTATAGCAGTATTGCTCTACATGTAAACCGACCACGCTCACTGCCTAGTGAAGGAACTGCAACAGATACTGCAGGCAATAGTTTACACCTGATGCGACCGCATCTGGCATCTTCTTTCAGGCTACAGGATCTGCCACGTGGTAGGGCACCTTGCCTGGATGAGAACACAAGTGATTGGCCAAATAAGCTTCTTTGTTAAACGACATATCACAGATATTACATAAATACAGCTCATCGTCTGTATGCGTCCAAACTTGTACGGCTAAATAAGATTTCCGGGTATATGACTTGGCACATATATTGCATTTGTTCAACTTCCCGTCTTTATGACACCGCATGTGTTTGGGTAAATAACCTTTTCTTCTAAAGGACTTGCCACAGATATTGCACTGATTGCCTTCACGCCTCTATGAGTTAGCAAGTGTTCGTTCAGATTGGATTTATTGCTAAAGGCTTTGCCTCAGGTGTTGCAGTGGAATGGCTTTTCGCCTGTATGTGTGCGCAGGTCTTCGGTTAAGTTTGACTTACGACTGAAAGCCTTCCCTCAAGCATTACATGGGATGGCTTCTCGCCAGTATGCGTCAAAAGTGTTTCGTTAGCTAATTTTTAAGTCTAAAGGACACACCACCAATATCACAGTGATTGAGTTTTTCTCCTGTATGACGGCGCGAATGTGTGATTAATTGGGGTTTATGGGAAAAGGACATGTTAGAGATTTGGTAGTAATATGGCTTCTCTCCTGTATGTGTCCGCAGATGTGCCGTTAAATAAGCTTTTTGGGTGAAGGACTTGTCACAGATTTTGAATGAATGAGGCTTCTCGGCTGTATGTGTCCGGATTTGTATTTTTTTATAACCTTTCTGGATATTAGATTTCCTACAACTATTACAACAAAACGTCCTCTCGCCTCCATGAGTCCACAAGTGATTGGACAGGAATTCATTCCGGCTGAATGACTTGCAATTGATATTTGATGGGATTGGCCTGTCGCCTACATGAGGCTGCAAATGTTTGGCTAAATGAGCTTTCATTCTACATGACTTGCCTCAGATAGTGCATCGCGAGGCTGATCATCTGTATGAATTCGAATGTGTTCGGTTAAGTTTGATTTGCGGTTAAACGTCTTGCCACATGTCCTGCATTAGAATTGTTTCTCTCCCATATGCATCCGCATGTGTTTCGTCAAAGGCCAGAGGTTTTTGAACATTTTCTGGCATACTGAGCAATGAAATTTCTGGCCTTTCGTATGAAATCGCTTGTGCACTGTCAGTGAGCTCCCAATTGAAAAGCATTTCTGGCAAATTCTGCATAAGTGGAGTACCTGGTCCACGTGGATCATGACGTGCTCAGACAGGCTGCTTCCGCTATTGTACTGCTTCCCGCAATGATCGCAAATGGATGGACGAATCTGATTCTGTCCATTGAAATGTCGTCTGCCTTCCGGAGGTAGAAGACCTGCGTAGCTCACCTCTGGGCTCGATCTACAGTGACAAATTTAAACTATGTGACCAATAGTTCAACAGTCAACTCCACTACAAGTCTCGCCCAGACGAATTACTACTGAACATTTCACTGACTGATATCCCATGCAGGGAGCTCGTTACTAATGAAAATCACATTCCTATTACTGAACATCATCTGTGGTCAAATTCAGAGTGTAGTCCTAAATTTCAAAAGCACTCACTTGTTAGGATGATGTGTTACGTCTTTTCTCTCGAAAGCCTAACGTCACGATATCACAGGCAATATTTTTCTCATAATTTTGAAATGTACGACATCACAGACTACCTCATTTATGGGGACCTGGAATGCCTTTCTCCACAATGTCAAAATATCAATGCTTGACGTGCCTTTTAACAAAGCTACCCACGGCAGACGTATGCAATTCTTATATGTTGTCCAGATAATGAATCGTATAAAACTGAAATTATAGTTTAATAAATACAACTTTTTGCAAGTTGGAAAATGTGCATTTTGCTGAACACAGCTTCCATTAAGGTGAATATGCATTTGAAACCAGGCATTGAGAGACCTTGAATACACATGGAGCGCTTGAACAAACTGTGAAAGTTTGAAGTTCCTACATGTAGTAGAAAACCAAACAATCCCCTTGGCACTACAGCACTTGAAGGGCCTTGACCTAGCCCGAAGGCCTGCAGATAACGAGGTGTCGTGTGGTCAGCACGATGAATCCTCTCGGCCGTTATTATTGGCTTTCTAGACCGGGGCCGCTATCTCACCGTCCGATAGCTCCTCAATTGTAATCACGTAGGCTGAGTGGACCTTGAACCAGCCCTCAGGTCCAGGTAAAAATCCCTAACCTGGCCGAGAATCGAGCCCGGGGCCTCCGGGTAAGAGGCAGGCACGCTACCCCTACACCATGGCCTACATGTAGTAGAGTCTAAGAAAATGTACATTATGTAATTACAGGAGTAAATATACGAGAAAACAGCGACCAAAATTAGAATGTCAAAATAAGCCTAACTTGGGTCACCTTCCTCTTCAAATTTTTCCAGAAGTTTTCTTTTGGCAGCTCCATCCGTTTTTCGGGCTTCTTGTGATAAATACTGGAAATTAAGGTTAGCATTCCTTAGTCGTTCCTTGTCGCGTCATAACATGGCATCAACAGTTCGACTCCCGACACACAATAGCAGGATTTTCAAAACTTACGTCTTGTTGCATTTCGTCACTGAATGATACTACTGCATCAAATAATCCGATGTGTAGTGTATAAATGCCCACAAACACTGTCCTGAGAATCCGACTCCAGATGACATTGTTTACACCCTCACTTGGATTTTGTGTCCCGCCGTGCAGACATTGTTTCAACAGGCCAGGGAGTGCTAAGTCATTAAAATCCGGCTGTATTATTCCCATGACAGGAAGAGGTAGACTATTTGGATGATAGTACATTTTTTCAGTTATTGAGCTACTCTTACACTTGCACCAGCCTTCAGGATCTACCGGACACAATCCATGGTTGGAGTCTTCATTTGAGGACAGTGAGTGAAAATACAGAGCACACATTGCTCTTTTCATAACTTCCGAACTATCCAGGTTTTGCCAGATTCCTAGGCCACAGCAGATTTGAAGGTGGTCTATTGGTGAGTCAGTCTGCTTTTCCCACTGACTCGCTTACCATTTGACAACTTCCGTCCCCTCATACTTTCCTTAAATCGCCTCAGTCGTGATCCCATTCTTTTCTGCACATGGCCAGGCATTCCAGCTTATTTATGTTTACGGTATCTGCATACGGTTTGATAGAATTCATATCATTATTTACCTTTATATCGCCATCACCTTAATAATTTACACATCGAATATTATGTCATTGGACGGAACGCTGAAAACTTATTCTCACTCCTGTCTCCATCGCCCAACTTGACCCCTCATAGTTGGCAGCAGAATCTTTTTTATGGGAATCTTTCATTGTCATCTATTCCTTTTCCAGGGTCAGTACTAGTGGCCGATAATACTCCACCATTAGGGGTATGTCCCCTCTTTTGCCGCGTACCATCGAAGGCACCGCAGAGGTCAGGAGGTTTATCACGGTCATTTGCCACTACTGCTTCTTCACTGCATCTCTCACAGATTTTAGTGCAACATCATCTACAGCTCAACCTATTACGTAGCTATAGTCTTGAAATTTTGCAGGTGGACACGGTAAAATTAAAACTCCATATAGCATATCCGCAGCTGATTTTCTTCCCAATGCAGCAAAGGCTATATATTGTGACCTTTCATGAATATCTCAATTCAGGGTTCTCAATGTTGGGCTGCGCCACGGCCAGTGTCATGCGGAGGTACATGAAATCTCCACTCAAGACATGTAAGGTTCTGGAGTTGGGTCACAGGATCTTATGGTGGACTCATGTCGGCTCGGGTGATGTGAAGAGATGATGATTACTTATTATCCTAAACTAGGTCATAATCCTAACGTTTCTGATAATACGAAAATGAGAACACTGAATATATTTATTTTATGGAAGTATTTTCCGTTTAATAACTAAGTAAATGCTTTAAGTAATAATTACAAGATAAAAATATATTGAAAACAACACAAATGGACATAGGAGTAATTGAATATTACGTTAATTAAGGAAAGAAAATATCTAACTTTCAACTCTTGTCATTAGTCTTTTTACACATCGATAGTATGTCACAGTGCTGAAGGCTTAACAAATGATGTTTATCATCCACCACATTTTTAAACAGGTAACTGGGAATTGTAAAATCTCATTCGCTTCGCACGACTGTCCTGACTCAAATAAGTGTCTCAACATCCCGCTATTCATACTTAATCATCGCTTGGTTTGCTTAAAAAAATCTATCTGACAACTTGAAGACACCGATAAATTGCATTCATAATCGTTGGACAGGCAATAAATAATCGAATGACATAAGATATTACCATAGTACATCATACAACAACATTGGACAAGAGGGAAAAAATATACGCTCGATCCCTTCTGGACATCAACAGCATCCGTACCTAACTAATGGACATTAGAACTATATTACAACATCTACAATGATTTCTAACTACGAAGACTCTGCAGCTCTGGTGTCCTCTGCGAAGTTCAACCTGGAAAACTGTGTCAGCTCTAAGCACCAACTCAAATAATCTACAGAGATGTTCATCTAGCAAAAGAATAGACTTACTCAACATTGAAGGTCATATCCCTTGTAACGTGGTCCGATATCATACAATGTTATTTACTTCGTGAAGATCATGTATCTTTCCAATACGGTGCGCAAGTGCCTACATTGTATTTGATTGATATAATTCGACGATTGTGCTATCAGTGTTCACGAGACGAAAAACCCTAATATTATTCCAAACACGGCCTCATGCCTAAATAATTATCATTCATTATAATAATACCGAATCCGCACGCATGACTAATTCGATTCCTACCTCAATAACTCACATCAGGACCTCTACAACGCATCATCCCAAGAATAGGTAAATCCCAATGACACATCTATAACAATTCAAATTACATTAACCATTGCATATTTTGACGATCCTATTACGTTAAACACTCCATCACATCACATATATGTCATGCACATCAAATTCTCCTTTCTAAAATATATTCAGGCATTTCACGTTATGAAGACTATTAATCTTATCGCCGTATTAGCTCAATATTACCGTAATAACATCACAACTGCGTTCCCGAAACACAGTATTCTATGTAAGAACATGATCTCTGATGACTCTAAATTACGCACTTCACAATTATTAGGTCCTTCCGAAGTATATTAAACCTCGAATTAAATTAACAATCATTATAATGACACTATCTCAATACGAATGCCATCGATGCCAAAATCAACCTATATAACCTTGCCAGAGATCGTTAAAAATTCACACGATTTATCGTACAATATATTCACGATCCGAACTGAATTACCATATCAAACACAACACTCATTCAACGCAAAGTCAACGGTCGCCTTCAAGTTGTATGATTTTACATGTCACAATTCGACATAAAGAAACATGCTACTCTACTTTAAAAAAGCAACTACGAAGCGGAATAATGAGATATCATTTAAGTACTCATCCTTGGTTGAGTCCCGTGAAGATGTCACCTCTCATCTGCCAGTTCCTAAGTATTAGCCATTGGTATCCGTCATAATTCTCATCAGATCCTTCGAGATGCTATTACTGCTTAGCTGGTCATGTTGGAATTTGCAGTCATTTCATAATCATATCCAACGATCACCGGTTCCATGTTACCTGAAACTTATAAATATCTATTAGAGTAGAGTTACAAGCATTAGTATTGTTTACAATGTTCATACACCACACTTGCCTTGGTGTTCTAATAAACAAAATACGCATTTTGTTTTACAACACGTTGTTTTACAATGATTTGTCAATATCGTACTGTGTTTTCCTTTAACTTTTTGTACAATCTCTCTCTCTACGTATGATTCTCTTTCAGACTCAACAAGATTGAAATCAACTCTCATCAGAAAACAAAATCCCAAATTACATTCTAATAATAACAGACGGTTTGCTTTTCGAGGCTTCACCATACTTTTCATCTTCCATACGTTTTTGACAATTAAAACATCTGACACTTAAAGCATAGCGCTCTCGTATGACCATTTACGCCGGCAAAGGAATTCGTTTAGCAATCTGTTGCCTAATTATTTTGGTCATCAATCAACAATTTCGTCATGAATCTCGATCATCGAATCGTACCAGGGTCTGGCCGTCACATATAGACTCAGCTTAGCCCGATTAATTCAACTCATTCCATGGCCTCCGGTACCTTTCTGCCATTGATGTTCTCGCCATTTACCCGCATTTAACAGACTTCACTTAAGGAAATTGTAATACTAATTCAATTCTGTGTTATGCGCCGCGACGTCTCATCATCTACCGTAATTTTACGAGGCACCACGGGGATCAGAGCTTATCATTTTCCTGCCGACACCTTTAAATCGTTGCCTGTCGTTCACATAGTTGGATGAGTCACTTGAGTTCAGACACTCCCGGACGTATAATAATCCGACATATGTTTTCATTGATGTCGATTTCACCATAAACTTCCAATGTCTTCACCAACCTCAGTCTGACACTCATTGGAAGGTTATAATATTAGTCTAATATTCACACTGCACAAGTTACTTTTTTCAGTTCTCACATTCACATTTACTGCTGGTGAATTATAAAACTTCACCCAGTATTTGCAATATTTACAAACCATTTCCAGCTCCGCTTTAATGCCTATATGATTATGTACAGCTATTTCTAGGCCACTACTACTGCACTGTTTACACTACATATGTTCACTTAGAATAGAAGAAAGAATTGATAAATTAATTCATTAATTGGTTGCATTGCCCTTACAAGGCTTTTGTACACTTCTGTGACGCACTTTTAGCACTGGGTACGTTAGTGAGGTTAGGAAAATGTGGTCCCTATACTTGTGATTGTAACGGAACTTCACTTACACTACTACATGTTTTAGCTTTTGTCTGCCAATACACGCGCTTCCTAAAATTTTTTTTATCACCTCTAGGCATACTGAGCTTCAGAAACAATCTTAGAACAATATACAGACCACTCAGAGAAAACTCCGTTTACCATGATGGCTACCGGTGACAACTTTCCGTGTATGAGTTATATTAAAAATTAAGAATAAATAATTGCAAGTATAATACAGAAATGGCTTATTTGTCATTTTGACGCAGAGATTCCAAAGCTAATTTCATATCAAAAAATAAATTCGATTTTAACCCTATATCTCCATTACGGGTCCCCTTAAAGAATGTACTAGGAGGTAGTTGTAAAGGCGAAAGTAGAAGTACTAACTCTTATGTCCGGCAAACATACATCTATTGAAATCCGTAGGAGTCTACTCTCCTACATAAACGACGGCACATGGTTTGGAGTTTTGATCTTGTTCCACCACCCTGTTGGTTGTGGCAGGTGTGTAATTAATTTTCGTAAAAGCCCTTGGTGTCGTTTGAGAGAACTCCGGTGTTGTAGGTACTAATAAAGTCAAGAAAATGTTTAGCCGACAGTCAGCAAAATCTGCTCAACCATGGCAAAATGTTTATATATTACTTACTGTGACACAAACACACTATACTATTACGAGTCAAGGAGTAGTAATAACGCTCTCAGCTGGACCCGGAGACAAGTGACGATCACTAAGCAAAAAGTACGAAGAGACAGAATGTGAGCCGGAAGTGAGAATAATATTTCTTCTCTTGGTTGAATGTCAAGCTGTAAGTCAGGGCAAGGACATTTATGTACTCGTGAATCAACGAAGATTCTAGTCTTGTAATGTTTTAATCACTTATTTAGTAATCTGAACTTCTTAGAACAAAAGTATCCCCAGATATGATGTATCGTGTATCGTGTTCTAAACACATCAAGCAATATTCTAATCACATGTTGTATCGAGTACAGTGTTCGATTCTATTCTCAATCACTTCTTTTGTAATCTGATCTTCTTAGAACAAAGGTATCCCCTGACATGTTCTAAACACATGTTGTATCGAGTACAGTGTTCGATTCTAGTCTTGATTACTTATTTAGTGTTATCAACACATCAATCGCTGTTCTAATCACATGTTGAAGTTAACAACATCGAGTACAGAGTTCGATTCTAGTCTTGTCATGTTTTAATCTAAACTTCTTAGATCAAAGGTACCCTTGACATGTTGTATCGTGTATCGTGTTCTAAACACATCAATCAATGTTCTGATCACATGCTAAAGTTAATGACGAGTACAGTGTTCGATTCTAGTCTTAATCACTTCTTTTGTAATCTGATCTTCTTAGAACAAAAGTATCCCTTGACATGTTCTAAACACATGTTGTATCGTGTTCGATTCTAGTCTTGATCACTTATGTAGTGTTATCAACACATCAATCAATGTTGTAATCAGATGTTGAAGTTAACGACATCGAGTACAGTGTTCGATTCTAGTCTTGTTATGTTTCTTTTGTAATTCGCAAGTCTGAATATGCACAATAATGTTATCGCCGCACACTCTTGTCTTCGCGATGCATGTTCGATAGAGCTATGCCTTGACAGAGGATGAGGAGGAGGTAGCCATAACAGCCACCGCCATCTTGTGTAGTAGCCTCTAAGCGCTAATTAGCGTCGGAAAGGATATCTTGTTGTGAACTAAGGATAGCCTCCATCAAGATGGTAGATGAGAATTTAGGTTCGCGTATGCACTAAGGTTTTTCTGTTTAATGATGGTAGCTATCGGAATTTTTCAAATTACCCGCCACCACATTTCAAAGGTATGTTGCTAAAGATAGCAAATGGAGCATACCAAGTCGAGAATCTAGATGGAACTCAAGAAGGGATTTATAACGCTTCTAACCTGAAGAAATATGTTCCGCAGAAAGGGTAGGCAATTAAGATAAGAAAATATTTCGTATTTTTTAATTAAGATGGGAAGGGATGTGTACCAGGAACTGTTTTAGCCAGGTACTTTGGAATAGGACGGCACTAATATATGTTCATGTGCCAGACGTCTTATGTGAGCTCGTAGCAAGCCGCTGACGTCCATGCCACGTGTCGTATGCATTTCTCTCGAAGGTACGAGAACTAAAATTGACAAAGTTTTTAACCGATGAAGATAAAACTGACATACATCATCGTGTAGCTAGTGTTCTGAAGGCAAACATACCTCAATCTCAGCAAATTCCACAAAGGCGTTCAAGAGATATCAAGCAAACAACACACATTTACTCGTGACGTAGCGAGTAACATTGGCCTTGCGGAGTAAAAGCTGTGGCTCCGGCCACAACAAGGCAGTACCAATTCTTCGCTCACAGCCGGCTTGTCAGTCATGCTGCTCGCGACAACTGAAGTCGAAGTTAGTGTTCATTCTACGGGAACGTCGTCATACTTGTATTACTTTCACAGCAAGTTGACACTTAGTTTATTTCAACACCAGTGAGTAACCTTTGAATTCTCTTGAGAAATTGATGGACTTACAATTCGATAGGGACATTTGAACTATGGAAATTAATGTGTTTATAACATTGAAGTTGTAAGACTTGTAATATTTCGCCAGTATTTGAACTTATAAAATATCTCGATTTCCGTGTGAATAACTTTAACAAACTTGAAGCTAGCCCGACTACTTTAAATTTTAATGGTCATGAACTGTTTCAACATAGAACATCGTGAGTGTAGATTTGCAACAAATTAACCATTTTGAATATTATCTAAGCATAAAACCACTTTAACTTTTGCATAAAGACTGTTAAATAATTTTCATAACAGAGTGTACCATTTGAAACCAATTCGTGTGAACAAACTGTCTAATGAACTGTAAATACGCCGTAATACATTACGCCTACTTCGTAATTATAGGATTGGTACACGAATACTTGAGGAACTGTGGCAGTGAGAAGAAACATCACGCTATTCTACAAGAGAGAGCTGTTTCTTTTTTTACTGCGACAGTGAGTCATGATAAACTGTGCTTCGAATGAAAGTCATTTCGGTACATACGAACGGTGTGCGGTGAGTGTGAACTGTTCATAGAAATGTGTTTTTCATTTCCAATTATTTCAACTTACGTACAAACTGGGACTAGTAAGAAAGAAAAGAAACAGTGCTTCGACAAATTTCTCATCTGGTGAAAGGTGATTATATCTGAAGCCGTTTTAATCAGTTATAATACAGCAAATAAAAGTGTGCTTATTTCAAAATAGGACACTAACAGTTACCTAGTCAGATGGACTTTCTTGTGTTAAAGCCGTTCTTGTATTAACATGAGAGAACCTGACTCAAGACGACAATAATCGATGGAGAACGACGCAGATCGATTAAGATGACGTAGATCGACGGAGATTGATACAGATCAACGCGGAACGTGGGCTTGGTACTACGATGGACGGTTCCTGGAACGCGATACTATGGAACATCGCGGTGCTTGCTGTTAGCTGAGTTCCAGATTGTTGCTTGCGGAGCAGTATTCAACAGTTCGAGCTCGACAAGGCATATTACAGGTGATGTACGCGTCTTTTCGTTTAGAAACTTAATTCAGACTCTCAACAGATTCTTATATGCAATGTCACTGCTGACAAAAAACATTAATTCAATTCAAAAGCTCGCTTACTTAATATTTTGATGAACAATTAGTAGCTGATTATAAACATTGAAAATTAACTTTTCACAACTTAATTCAATAATTCACTCTCAGTAGAAATACAGACAGACTTTTGGAAAAGAGTGTGTTACAATGTTAACTCTCGTAATATTGTTGCTGTCACTTGTTGGAACTTAAGAATTTCAGTTCAGTATTTTATTTGTAGTGAAGGCTTACAATAAACTCCTAATTAGCAATATTCATATAAAGTGTGCAGTAAGTTACGTAAAATAGGACACTACTTAAAAGTTTCTACCGGAAGATCGAATTTAATTTCAAGTGTTTTATATATATTTATGACTAAAAATATTTGAGAATTTCACGAGAAGAATTTATAGAACTTACTTTGTTTAATATGTGTAGAAAACATATTTTGAAATCACAAAAGGTAGTAGAAAGGACTTCAGGATTTCATTAAAATGAAATATTACCTTAACTTCAACATGCTTTATTGATTACATCAAGAATATCATGCTGGACATATCTGGTTGAAAAAAAATTTACACATTTTAGAGAACAAGATATTTTATATGATGAACACTATTTTTCGATATTTTGTTGTAGGTATTGGAACATATTTTCCAATAAATACGTTTGACCACTACAATAAAGCTATATAATAGGGCATTTTTTCATAGATTGAATAAGTGGGAGAGAGTAATGATATCTATTATTTCGCCTTGCAATCCTTCCTCTCTGTACCCACTCCTAAGCACTAAGCACCCGTTAGTATGATCTCATGCTCTTTGATACAATTTTTTCCTGGTACAGTACATTTCAAATTTCGTACTTATTGTGCATGTTTTCGGCTTTTAGTTTACATGTTCTAACATGTTCTACAGACAATATTAAAACATGAAGTAAATAATGCGTGAACACTTTCGGCACTGAAACATTTGAAAGGGCACAGGTATCTATCAGGACACACTTCGAAATCTTACCGGGATCACTCAAAAGGCTAGATACAAGTGGACTGCGTCTTGGAGAATGTGAAGTGTGTACTGAAAGGTTTATCAGGAAACCTCGGATAATGAGTAACTACCACAATGATGAAAATCTACACTCGCCCACATACGTAGATGTAGAGATCATTCTCCGCACTGAAGTTAGTTTTAACAAACGCCAAAGAATTAAAACACGAATGATGGAAGAGACTGTTGTAGTGCACTGCAAAGCAAACAATGACATGGATATAATCATGCAAATTATACATCTGTTATAATATGTTAATAATTCCCTTAACACAATATAGCATACAACACACATACAGTCCTTATTCCAGATAATAATGTAAATGTGAACTTTTTAATATAAAAATGAGAGCGACACTCGCAGAGTAAAATTCGCTTCGAGGATAAAATTTCTACTTCATAGCAAGCTGTCCCTATGATGTCCATAGTGTGGTGTAACAAATATCTCAAGCAAAGATTATACTAGCTCCTTCATAAATGTTATTGCTATTAGGTGATACGGAATGGAATGCAATTTACATTCACCTAACACTACTTTAAATGATTAATATAAACATATTTGAAAATACATAATGTTTATTTGTTCTGTCCAATTTTGATGCAGGCCACTTAAATTCAGCTTGTATACATGGAACATTCTCCAAGTGAAATATGTGGCTAAACTCTCCATATTTTGTATCTTACTGTGTATGAGAATAGTGTGTTACCGTGAACATAAGTTGGATATTTACAGTTATTATTATTTGCTAATTTTTCAAATGTTTGAGTCTTACAAACATCACAGTTATTTGATCAATCACGCAGCCAGAGGTTTGGTAAGATTATTATTTTATATCGTTATTATGATTATTATGGACAGTATGGTACTGCGATCGAATGGTTTGTCAAGAAACATACATCAGTAAGGCTTATCGCCAGTGTGAGTACACATGGGCACCTATAAATTCCAAGACGGTGTATCTTACATTATTCAGCACGCATGTATTCCAACATGTTTAAATAGTGTAGTGGTTATAGGGTCCGCCATGCCAACTTGGTACGGATCCGGCTCGTCACCCTATTCGGCCCACCCCCTTACTTCAGCCGCACCAATCACGAGCGGCAGTTACGTGCTAGGCCAGCCCCACTCGCTTCCGCCCGCGGCCCCGTAGCCGAAGAGTATGGAAATGACTCGACTATTAATCTGGAGTCTTCGATCTCGCGAGGTTCCTGGACGATTCTAGAAGGGCCAGTGCAGGTATATAAGAGACGAACGACCAGCCTGCAGTCAGTCAGAGTTAGAGAGTGAGTGAGTGAGTGAGTGAGGAGTGAGATTGAGTTCGCTGGTGTGAGCTAGCGAAGAGCGCAGTCAGTGATAGCCTGGGCTGAGGATGTCAGCCTGATGGAGTATCTAGCTCTTGGAGCCGAGGACTCGTTCCTGTTACCCTGACATCGTGTGTGTGTGTGTGTGGGTCTCTTGGGGCTGGCTGCTGGAGAACCTTGGAAGTTCTGGAGCAGCAGCGAAGAGAACACTGGGTGACGACGTGCTTAGACTGCGAACGGAGTTCGGCGGCTTGAGTGAACAGCAGATATTATTCCGACCCGTGTGGACTGCCGTGATATGGAACTAGCGTGCTGCAGGGCGGACTGACGGCGAAGGATTGAACGTTTAGCCGTGCGACGTGGAACCTTGTGTGTGAATGTAGAACTGTGTAGCGTGAGAACATGAGAAACTAAGAGAGAGAGGGAGCGCGAACCGTGTAAGTGTGTACGTGTACTTGTGTAACTTGTAAGCTCGGCTATCTAGTGTGTGTGTGCAAATCTGTAATTGTAGTACTTAAGTTAATAAATCTTAGAAATAGGACGCTAACAGGTTCTGTACGCATTTATTCATTTATTTACCCCGCCAACACGTAACAATAGCTTGCATTTCTGAGTGAAGGCCTTGCTCATCAGTATTACCCTTTAAGCGGTATGCAACTGCAAATCCTGTGTTTTAATGTGTTTCTAGCTAAAGGCCTTGCCACATATACTGCATGGGTACGGCTTCCCCTTTGTATGCGTCTGCAAATGATTGGTTATACCGCGCATTTCTGACTAAAGGCCATACTACACGTATTGCATGAGTACGGCTTGGAGCTCATATGCTACCGCAGGTGATCGGTTTGACGGTCTTTATAGGTAAAGGCTTTGCCACACACACATATATATATAGCATTTGTACGGCTTGCGGCCAGTATGCGTCGGCAACTATTCGTTATATCGCCACTCCGTCTAAAAGCGTAACCACACCTGTTGTATTAATATGGCTTAATGTCTGCATGTGTTTGGATAGATCGCCTCTACCATATAATAGCTTCAGCAATGCACCTCCACTGTGTGTGTCCTCAGATGTATGGTTAAAACTTCTCCATAACTGAAAGCTTAGCAACACATATTGCAATTGAACGCTTTCGCGCCAGTATTCGTCCGCGTAAGTCTGGTTAGATCGCCATTATAGCGGAAGGACTTACTACAGATATTGCACGAGTACTGCTTGTCGCCCGTAAGTCTCTGCATGTGAGAGGGTACAACTCTTTTCTGTCCAAAGACCTTACAACAAATATTGCAGTAGTAGCGCTTCTCCCCTGAATTCATACGCATGTGAGAGTTTAGATTATTTTCCTGTCTAAGGGACCATCCACACGGATTGCAGGATCACCTCTACGCGCTTGTAGAGTTCTAACGTGGGTGGTTAAATTTGTTAGTGTGAAGGCCAATCCAGACGCGTTGCATTTTTACGGCTTTTCGCCTGTATGCGTGCGAACGTGCTTGGTTAACTTTCCTTTCTCTATGAAGGCTTTACCACACGTACTGCAGGTGTACGGCTTCTCGCCTGTATGCGTTCGAACGTGCTTGTTTAACGCTCCTTTTTGTATGAAGGCCTTACCACACGTACTGCAAGAGTACGCCCTCTCGCCTGTATGCGTCCGCACGTGGTTGTTTAAGCTTTCTTTCTGTCTAAAGGCCTTTTCGCACATATTGCATGAGTATGGCTTCTCGCCTGTATGCGTCCGCACGTGATTGTTTAACTTTTCTTACTGGCTAAAGGCCTTTTCGCACATATTGCATAGAGTATGGCTTCTCGCTGGTATGCGTCCGGACGTGGGTGTTTAGGCTTTCTTTCTGTGTGAAGGCCTTACCACACGTGTTGCAGGTATAAGGCTTCTCGCCTGTATGCATACGAACGTGCTTATTTAACGCTCCTTTTTCTATGAAGGCCTTACCACACGTACTGCTTCTCGCCTGTATGCGTTCGCACGTGGATGGTTAAATTTCCTTTTACAATGAAGGCCTTGCCACACATACTGCAAACGTATGGCTTCTCGCCTTCATGCGTGCGAGCGTGCTTGGTTAACGTACCTTTTTCTATGAAGGCCTTACCACACATACTGCAGGAGTACGGCTTCTCACCTGTGTGCTTCCTGACGTGGGTAGTTAGGTTTTTTTTCTGGGTGAAGGCCTTGCCATACGTATTGCATTTATATGGCTTCTCGCCTGTATGTGTCCGCATGTGTGGTATCAGCTCTATTTTCTGTCTGAAGGCCTTCCCACATATATCGCAACAATGCTTTTTTGTGTCTGTATACGTCCGCATGTGCCTCATCATACTCCTATCGATGCTAAAGGCTTTGCCACAATGCGATTCTACTGCTGAATGCATCGGCATATGCTCGATTAAGTCCCTTTTAAAGACATAGGTTTTGCTACAGATTTTGCAGGAGTAGGGCTTCTCGTCTATAAACGTCCGCAAGTGGCATATTGAACACTCGAAGCTCCTGACATCTGTGTGCAACCCAATGTGCATTGTCAAGTTGATGATATTTGTAAAGTATGTCTTGCAAATTCCGCACTCGTAGAGCGCTTGTTGCTTGTGGATCATGACGTGCTTAGACAGGCTGGTTTGGCAATGGAACAGCTTACCACAGTGATCGCTGTTGAAATGACAATCCCCTTTGTGTCTCGCGAGATGTTGGCCACGATCTGGAGGTGGATGATCTGCGCAGCTCACATCTGGACTCGATCTACAGTGACAAATTGAAACCATGTGACCAATAGTTCAACAGTCAACCCCACTAGATGTCTCAAACAGAGGAATGACTACTGAAAATTTCATTCACTGCTATCCCATGCAGAGAGCTCTTTAATAATGACCATCACATTACTGAAGGTGAACATCATCTCAAGTGAAATTCAGAGTGTAGTAGTGACTTTCAAAAGTACTACCTTGATACGAAGAGGTGTTGCGTCTCTTCTCCGGAATGCCTAATGTCGCAGTAAAACGCGCAATAATCTGACAAGCTCATGGACTACTTCATTTGAAGATTGAATGAGGGAAACTTGTCTAGCCGAAAGGAGAAGCTATTGAAATTCGTAAAAGACTACACTCCTACATAGGGGACGGCGTATGCGTTGGAGTTTTGCTGTTGTTCGCTCACACAGTGGTTTGTGGCAGGTTTGTAATAATTTATTGTAAAAGCCCTTGTCGTTTGAGAGAATCAAAGTGTTTTATGTACCATTAAGGTTTAGAACATTCTTTACCGACCGTCAGCCATGGCGAAGAGTTTATAAATATTATTGACTGTGACACAGACATACTGTAATACTCTCAAATCACCCGCGAGAAAGGTTGACTATCAATACGCAAATAATTAGGAAGAGAGATAATATGCAGCAGAAATGAGAACAATTATTTGTCGTTGGTTTTGAATGTCGTGTTGTATGCCAGGCCAAGGAAATATATGTACTTGTGAGTACGAAGATTTTGATTTCTTGCATGTTATTTTGAAAAAATTATTAGCATTGGCGTAAATGTGTATTTGTGTAGAGATTTCTCTGTGTCGCACCGACACAGACAGGTATTATGACGACATTGCGATAGGAAAGCCCTAGGAAAGAGAAGGAATCGGTCGTGGCCTTAAATTATGCAGAGCCCAAGCATTAGGCTGGTGCGAAATTGGGAAACAACGGAAAAAATCTTCAAGACTGCCGACAGTGGGGCTCGAACCCACTATATCAAGGATGCAAGCTGACAGCCGCGGGCACCTAACCGCAAGGCGAACTCGCCCGGTGTATAGTTTTCTTGGTAGAGATGTAATCAGATTTACAAGATATTCCTACATAAAGAGAATTGACGAACGTTCGCGGTACTTACGAATCTAACAACTGGCGTCAGAGGTAGGAGAGTATTTGGGCAATTCGTGACCTTTAAAGAAAGTGCGATATAAGGAAGACGATACCAGGAATGATGGCTTTGATGAAAGTGACTTTGATCAATTTACAATTTACCAATATGAAGTGCGAGCTGGAAGAACGCGATGAGGATATTTCCGAAACCAATACCGCGTTACGGTCATGACTTCGATCAGTAATAGTAGCAGAAGGTAATGATACTGATAAAAAAATTATTGAAATAGCGGATGTTGCTGACGTATTGGCACAAATTGTGGAAGTTCGTAAGAAGTTCTAAGAAGACAAGCCTAAAATTTTAGATTATTGGAGAAAAAGCTAGCGAAATGTTCTCAGAAACGAGCTGAAAATTATAGATTGGTAGAATCTAACATAACTGAAATTGATCAAGGACTAAAGCAAATGGAAACTGATGTAGAGCGTAAAACAATGACTACAGAGGACCGATTTGCATCACCAGAAAAGGGGTCTATACGAAAGAAGAGGCTTATTACTGAATTCTGAACAAAATCAGATAATGTAGCAGGGAAAGTGCGTGTGAAACCACCACCTTAAGTTTGCGAAACTCCATGGTCTACGTATCGAAGGCAATTTTAAGCCGCAGCCGCCTCCTATGGAGTGACTAGAGAAGAAAAAAGCACTGCCTTGGTTATTGCGCAGCGACGTGATAAGTTGGATATACTCCGAGCGATTCCAGACAGTGAGCAATCAAATTTCAATTCCTGGTAGCCCGATTAAAGATTGGATACGGTGGTAAAGACCTTCAACAAATTTAACATCGTCAACTTATCAGACGCCAGAAACGTGGCGAGACGCTACAAGAATTTGAGGCAGACTTCGCGCGTCTTGCTTGTATGGCTTATCATTCACCTGCATGCAATTTCACAGAAGAACATTAATTCTGTAGAGCCTATGATGATGAATATATCCGACCCAGAATTGCAACGACCTCTTAGTCTGGCGCACCCAAATACGTTAGATAATGCGGTGGCTCGTGCATTTTAATTCGAAGCTGCTACACAGAGCTCGCATCTACACGTGCAGCTTCGACGGTTGGATGAGGAGGTGCCTCTAGACGAAGAGGTAGATATGATTGCTTTGATAACCCAGTGCAATGATGATGGACAACCTCGAAGGCGGGAGATTTCTGTTGGAGTGAGCTCGGACATGTGAGTAGTCGCTGCCATAAAGACTCAAAGTTTCAGCAAAACTAAAAAGGGCCGGTGCAAATGGGCAAGCACCGCATGTCATCCCTCCTGCCCCGAGAAAAGTAGTACATATCATTTCACTCGTGCGCCGGTTAGACATTATTTTTGTCGACGGAGAAGTGAATAGTTTTGCTCGTACTTCGCATCATACATCGGGGCAGGTAGACAGGTAGATAAGTTGTTGGTCAGCAACTTTTCCGCTCCTTCCAGTTGCTTTTATTGTGTGGCTAGGGCCAGATTGTTGGCTCAGAAGAATTTTCTGGCCGGAGTGTCAGGAAGGTGAGATATGTAAAAGTTGCACAGTAATGGTGAACGGACGGATCCTAGGGGCAATCCAGCGTTAAACTTCCTCTCGTGGCTTATCTTGCTTCCAACGAGTAACTGGAATTTCCAAACACTTAGCATGTATTAAGGCCAAACGATGTCGAAGGCTGGAGTAAAGTCAACAAACACCAAAGTTGTTTTCAGAATGTAAGAGGTACCACTTGGTCACAGCAATTATATTCTTGTCTCAAGCCTGCCTCATTTCGAATATGCTCTATGACAGTGCTACTCATTCTGTTATAGAAGAGACCTTCAAACAGCTTACAGGAGTACGTAAGAAGGGCTATGAGGTGACAGCTTTCTGCCTAGTTGCTTGGTTTGCTAGGTTTTAAAATACAAATGTTCTTCACCTTTTAATGACCAGTCAACAGGATGTTGGTGAAGAATTTTGCCATTCTTTAGCACTTATACGTATATGAATCATGAAGTGAACGCAGGAGCGTTTAGAGTCAATGTCTGAAAATGTGGAGCAATGGCCAGAATCGGATATGAGAAACAAGAGTCACTTTCAGGTTTTGCAGCTCTTGTCGAATGTACCTGGTATGCTTTTAATCAGGAGATACAAACGTGCCTCGTTTACTTTCATGACGTCATTGCAATAGGCAACTTTGATAAACACCTATCGAACCTGGAGGAAGTCTTTAAGTGGCTGCAGAGGGCCAAACTGAAGCTGAATGTAAAGGAATGCCAGCTCTTCCGGGAAAAGGTCAGGTATTTGTGAGATGTTTCCAAAGACGGTGTAGTCGTAAACCCGGAGAGGATACGTGCGGTAAAAGAATGGCATGTCCCCAGAGATGTATATGAATTCCGGAGTTTCTTAGGCCTATGCTCCTACTATCAATATTTCGTGCCCGGATTTGCCAACAAAGCTAAACGGATGAAGAGGACGAATGGAAAACAGCTTTCTTAAGTTGTAGCCGACAACCAACTTCACTGGGATGAACACTTGCCGTTATTTCAATGGCATATCTGTCTTCGGTCCATGAAACGACAGGACAGACTCCGGCCTGTGCTCTCTACGGCGAGGAGCTGCGTTTTCCCTGCGATCTGGAGTTCGGCAGTAGATCCGGCGAGCACCAGATGGCTGGTGATGACTACGTGAGGTGTTGGAGAGAAAGAATGGGTCAGATTCACGGCCTCGATCGAAGAAACACAGAAGCTGCTGGTGGCCGAATAACGCATACATACGACGCGCGGGCCGTAGGTGGATTCGAAGCCAAGGATTTGGTGTGACTCTTTAATTTACGGAGACAGCGGGGTCTGCCACACAATCTCCAGCGTTCATGGGTGTTAAAGACTTTATATCTCGTATTCTTAGTCTTTCCAGGAGAATGCCAAACGTGGAGCATTTCAACCGGTTAGCAGCATACGAAAGAGCAACTTCCTTGACTAACGGGTAATCGAAGACCGTTTGCTAACTGGTCCAGCACGGAACAGTCTTAGGGGGACGGCAGTATTACGAGCGAAGGAGTAGTAATATCTCCCTCAGCTGGACTAGGAGACAAGTGACGATCGCTAAGCGAAAAAGTGAGACAGAATGCGCTGCAGAAGTGAGAATAATCTTTTGTATGTGGTTGATGAACGTCATGCTTTATGCCAAGACAAGGAAATTTGTGTACTCGTGAGTGAAAGATGATTTGCAAATTGTTGTAGGCTATTTTGATTAAAATTACTAGGATTAGCGTTAATGTGTGTGTAGAGTTCACTTTGTAATTTGGCAATGCGATTTACGAGATATGGAGCCATAGAGATTACTACCGAAGGGAAATTTACGTACGTTACCGGTACTCATGAGTAGTAGGGCAATGTATGTTGTAGAACAAAGGGTGATGCATCAGCATTTTCCCACGACGTCATTGACCCCTAGCAGTGGAGATATGGGGCATGAGACCCATCCAAAATATAGTCTGTGAGGAGAGAAGAGCATCTGAGCGTCAAAACTGAGCCCAAGCAGGCGACTGTATAGTTATACTCTTCTAAAATGGCAAGGGAAGGGCATCTGTCCGTAAAACTGGGCGCTATGTAGTTAGGCCACTCCAAGTTGGCGACGAGGAGGTCATCTTTACGGAAAACCCAGTCAAGATGGCAAGAGTGTAGTTAGGCCCTCCGAAACGGTGAGGGGAAGAGCATCTAACCGTAAAACAGGGCGCAAGATGGCGACTGTGCAGTCAGGCCCCGAAAAATGGCGACGGGAAAAACATCTGACCGTAAAACTGGCCCCTCCTAGATGACATCGGGCAGGGCATCTGGACGTAAAACTAGGTGAGACCCTATGTGTCCCCTCTGGTGGGAGAATCAAAGTGGCGACGGGTAGGTCATATGACCGTAAAGCTGTGCCCCGTGTAGTTAGGCCCCTCCAAAGTGGCGTCGGAAAGGGCATCTGTCTGTCGAACTGAGCCAAGATGCAATGGTGTAGTCAGGATTTCCAAAACTGTGACGGAAAGGGTATCTAACCGTAAAACTGGAAACAAGATGGCGACTGTGCAGTTAGACGGTCCACAATGGCGATGAGTAGGGCATCGACAGTAAAACTGGGCCATGTGTAGTGAGTTCCCTCCAAAATGGCGATGGGAAGGTCATCTGACCATAAAACTGTACCCTGGGTTTTTAGGCCCTCCAAAATGGCGACGGGATGGGCATCTGACTATAAAGCTAGGCCCTGTGTAGTTAGGCCCTTCAATGAGGTTAGGCATGCTCTCTTACTCGAATTGCCCTATGCCCTATTAGTAAGATGGCGTCGCGAGAATCCCTACTGCCCTGCTACTCAAAATGGCTTCGGGAAGGGTATCTAGCCGTAAAAGTGGGGTTAGGCCCCTCCACGAGGTTACGCCTGCTCTCTTGCGCGAATCCACATTGCCCTACTAATCAGGATGGTATCGCGAGAATCCCCATTGCCCTACTACTAAAGATGGCTTCGGGAAAGGCATCTAGCTGTAAAAGTGAGGTTAGGCCTCTCCATGATGGTGAATGTTGGCGTCGGGAAGGGTATATACCCATATAAGTGAAGTTAGGCCCCTCCTAAATGGCGTCTGTGAGGTTAGGCTTGCTCTCTTATCTAAAATCCGCGTCGGGAAGAGCAACTGACCGTAAAAGTGTGGTTAGGTCCCTCCAGGATGGCGACTGTGAGATTAGGCATTCTCTCTTATGGAAAATCCGCGAATCGGCATTGCCCCACTACCATACAATGGGTCAAAGACCTCATACCCCGGCAGCCCCACTACCAGGGGTCAATGACCTCGTGTGAATATCCTGACGCAGCACCTGTTGTTTTAGAACATACATTGCCCTACTACTCTCATGAATGTAACATTCTTATCATACAAGTGTAGCATTCTATTATGTCACAATTACATAGATTTCATGTGCAATGAAAGAGAGCCGCCTTAAATATAGTACAATAAGATTATACTAAGAAGTTCATACTCACTACCATGTATTACATCAGTCTATGTCTTAATTGCTTTCTTTAACATGGGCCATATACAACATGGAAACCATTAATCCTGATGAAATCTTGGAGAAGCTTAAAGATAACAAGCAGACGGCGGCTCTTTCCCTAACTTTTGATGTTTGCACATCATCTCCAGGCAATGCTGTCTTAGACGTTACGATGGGGACAAAGAACATGGCTTAGGTTGTAGTGTTTTATTAAAATGTTCTGATAACTTGAAATACCCTTTGAATCCAAATGCAAGGTATACTGTCCATGAGTATTCTTGCAAGTGATTCTTGGAAACTACAGCTAAAATGAGCATGAAAATCAAAGCTTCAACTACAATTTGATAAAATATAACATTGAAATGCAGCACAGTGTCGCATAGAAAATATCGAAATATGCATACCAAGCAAATTAGAGCTGCTATGGACAAGAAAAATAGAAACTACAAGCTGCCAAATATAGACTGAGTACACATTAAGACGGGAATTCCCATGCAGATTAGTCCAAACTCGTCTGAATATTGTAGACCGGCTTGCAAATGCATTCAGTAACGTTTAAATACTGAAAATTAAACACTACGCGCACCCATGGCAGTTCAAGTGCAGTAAACATGAAGGTCGATAAGTAATCCCTGCTCTAGACTTAAACATCATTCACAGTGAGCACATCGAATGAAGAGTGTGACAAATCTAACTGTGGACAACAATACTACTGTATATGAGATGAACTGTACCATCATTTTAAATGGACGGAAAATGAAAGCATCCGATGTTTACACCAATCCAGTACATTTTGCAGGGATCAGTTTCTTGTGAAATTCAACATCTTCTGGAACTGCCTCATTGTATAGAGCATCATCTTTATTTCCTGTCGAAGAATCAACCAAAATAAGAATTCTATTTCTGCCATGCAAATGCGGCCATACCACGTGTTCCAGGAACACTTTCAAATCCTGCTTTGTCATGTTTGGTGATTTGACAGCATAAGTAATTCAAGTGTCCTGCCTGTTGGAAATTTCCCACTGGGTTCTGAGACAAGAACATACATGTGTGGAAGAACGGTGCCATCCATTAAAATAACACGCATTATCATGTATGAATGGGTGGTTGCTGCAACTGAACCCATCGCACCATAAATCATCTTTGCTCCCTTAATGGCAAGAGTTCTACCAGAATGTAACGCTTTACTACAAAATCTTGAGTGATCTGCATCAATTATCTGCTCTGCTGTAAAATTATACTCATCAATGGAACGCCTTAATTCCGTAACAAACTCAACAGTTTTCTCTTCTATATCAGCGGCATCACCAACAGATCTGCTGCCAACTTTATGCGTGATCTTGCAAGAAAAAGTCCTGTTTCTCTCAAACCAATGCAGCCATGATTTGGAAGCTTTGAATGTTAAGGTCTTGCTTGCATCAATTTATAATTTGAAAGACATCGCCAAGATTCGTTAGCGTTTGGTCGTGTATAATTCCATGTTGTTTTCACACTGCAATGAACTGACAACATACCTCGTTATTTATTCTTTCTTTTAACACTTTCCTGTCTCTGCCACTTCGTTTCAGCGTCTTTTCGAAGTTTTGCATAATTGTCTTGTTTTTTTATTTGTCCTATTGTGCTGTTCCATTAGTGAATAAGACCTTAGGGATACTCCAGGAGGGCAGCACTGTGGAGGATCATATACTCTTGATGGCTTTGTCCACATTTTGTAAGCAACAGCCAAGTAACCGTCAGGATATTTCGTTCCAGTCTTCTTTAGTAGTGATGAATAATACGAGGATCCACTGCCACATAATGCTAGACCGCTTTTCAAAATCGACTTACTTTCCCGATGGATCATCCCCAAAGTGACTCTCAATATCATCTTCATTGATGAATTCTTCGTGTACCATAAGAGTTACATAATTTTCAACAAGAAACTTTTCATCAAAGAGCTGTTCCGCAACTACCCCTTTCTTTACACTCCATACGCCCCTACCCCTCTGCTTCCCATTCCAGCGGTCCATGACACGTCAAATTGTACCAAATATCGCTTCTGATGTTCTGAAACCTAAATAAACTGAGCTCGTCAGTGAGAACAGTTGGGTACTCATTCTTGTTAGTTCCCGCTGGGACCTGATACTGTTGTCTGAGACCGCCCAGTAAACTCCTGCTCTCGTCTACCAAAAGTTGTTAAATCCTGCAAACCACTTTCATAGGAAAGAAAGGAAAAGCTAATAGCAGGACTCAAGAGGTACTGAGAACGAAAACAACCATTCAAAAAGAACTAGTCATAAGCACTCCCTAGTGGGTTAAAATAACCTTACTCCATACATTTTATTACAAAATGATCTTAAAACTACCTAACTAATCAGCAGTCACAAGTTCATTGATACTTCAACCACGCAGTCAGCTGTCCTCAGCAGATAGTCTGGGCATGCAACTTCACACATTGACAACGAGCTGCTTTCTGTAACATGAGCTGGCAGTTATTTACTATGTTCAACTGTTTTGTGCATTTCTTATGATGCAATAAGGTCCAAAGTGTGTGTGTCAAGGTCCAGAATAGTGGGAAAACTTTATCCATTGTTTAGCAGCATTCTCCTCATATTAAGACATTTACCATTATATTAAACAATATTTAATTCAGACAATGTACATTGTCCCACGGTAGTTGATAACTGTCATAATTCAAGAAGTCCAAGTTTATGTGTTTCGCATTTCTGACAGTTATTCAATTAAGTTTGTACTTTGGTACCCTCAGAGAACAAGATAAATACATAAGGTCATTGGTAGGAATGAATGGCACATGGATTAACTCATAGGGTACTACTTTATCTGAGTTTTTGTTTTATTGAGACTGCTAAGTTTGTGATGAACGGTTAGTTGGATACATGTAATGTGTAAGTTTTTTTTTTTTTGCTAGTCACCTTAGGTTGCACCGACACAGATAGGTCTTATGGCAACGATGGGACAGGAAAGGCCTATGAATGGGAAGGAAGCAGTCTTGGCCTTAATTAAGGTACAGCCCCAGCATTTGCTTGGTGTGAAAATGGGGAAACCACAGAAAACCATTTTCGGGGCTGCTGACAGTGGGGTTCAAACCCACTATCTCCCGGATGGGAGCTCGCAGATGCACGCTCCTAACTGCACGGCCGACTCACGTGGTTTGTAAGGTTGTACCATAATAATTTCATGTGGCTATTTCTAGCCGGGTGCAGCCCTTGTAAGGCAGACCCTCCGATGAGGGTGGGCGGCATCTGCCATGTGTAGGTAACTGCGTGTTATTGTGGTGGAGGATAGTGTTATGTGTGGTGTGTGAGTTGCAGGGATGTTGAGGACAGCACAAAGACCCAGCCCCCGGGCCACTGGAATTAACCAATGATGGTTAAAATCCCCGACTCGGCCGGGTATCAAACCCGGGACCCTCTGAACCGAAGGCCAGTACACTGACCATTCAGCCAACGAGTCTGACCAGGTTGTACCATGAGAATAATTATACTATGGGTATATAACAAAACCACAAATTGATTACTGCCATGGGTGATATTAAACCATCCACACTAATAATGTGCTCATACGTGACCTGTAACCATAGTAAATATGTTTAGAATTCTCACACCAGGCAGTTTATTCATCAGAAAAATCACCATTTCCTGCTATTAATATTTACTTCAACAAATTCCGGACATGTTCGAATAACTTGGGAAGTCATACATAATACGTGGCTCCATAGGTCATGCCTACAACAAACTGCTGCCTGGCCTCCATGCCTTCCATCTGACCAATCATAATGTTTTAGATCATATCAATCAATTTCTAACAAAGAGGATTGAATTAGTACTTGCTCTGAAAACTATAATCACCACCACCACCACCTGCCAGGAGTCAGCAAGGTTTCAGAAATGCACAGAAGTCTCATTTAGTGCTGAAATTTCAACATGATGCATGGAAGACAAAGAGAATATACATGCCCACACTGCAGACTTTGTGAAGAGGATGACAATGCCTGTTTCAAGAGATACGTGCTGCAAAGAGAGAGCCCAGGCAGGTGAAATTATTGATACTGACACTGCTAAGGTCATATCCATCAGAGAATACATGGTGTTTAAAGAAGGTAACTCATCTCAACTTCCTTGAGAAAGAGACAGTTTACTATCACTTGCTGGCACTTGCAGATATGTCCACATACTCTTAAGAACTCTATAACAACAATTACAATAAACATTAGTTTTATTGCTATCTCATTCAAAATTTAAATGTTTCAAGATTGCATCTGAGGTAATAATCTAGGATTGTTAACGTTGGTGCCATATGGAAGCACATATCTATCTTGTATCTACACATTTTTCATGCCACATCAGATGACTGAACTGACAATCAGCTAGAAAAATACCGAGGAAGGTTCCAGTTGAACCTTGCAGACGAAGACAATGTGGTAAACGGTTTGGCATAGAGGTGCACATGCACAGTCTGGAGTAGGCAGCTTGCTCCATTTTTGTACTGCATATGTGCACCTGTCATGGCCTATTCTGATTCTGTTCAGGGAACTCCAGGTCTTGCAAGATATCCGATATACACTTGAAAGTTTAGCACCTGACAAGATGTTAATACAGGTGCAATTCTCTTGCTACTTCTTGCCAAACTTTTCATTCTTCAAGAGATTTAAAACACCTGGCAACCACATCAGCAGCATCACACAGTGGTGAATGATATAACTGTAGCCTTTGAAAATGTTAAAGTGGCAGGTCCCTATGTGGGAGTTGAAGAGACATTTTGGAATTCATTTATAAGGACAGCAGATCTGCACAAATGAGGTGGCATTATATTAATCAACAGTGAACTGAAGTGATTGGATTGCACATAGTAGTGGTCAGCTGGGTGTCAACAAACCATATATAATGACTGTTTAAACAAACGGGTATATAATACTCTGCACTTGAGTAAATCAAACCCAAGGTTGAAGATTACAGGGTGGTTGCTCAAGTTCCCCAGGTTGTTCCACATAATTTATGGAAAATGTTGTTATGAGTCCTGAATTTCTGAAACTATATTTTGGGTTCCAATTATGACAAAGGACTCTGCTGCTGAAACTGATGCCGAGTTTTATGTTTACCATATTATTATTCAAATAAAAGCAAGACTGGTTTGAAGTTGCCAGTTTTGGAAGTAAGTATACAATATAGACAAGCTGTTAGTCAGCAACTTTTCTGCCTCTTCCAGTTGCTTTTGTTTTATGGCTAGAGCCCGATTGTTGGCTCAGCAGAATTTTCTGGCTGGAGTGTCAGGAAGGTAAGATATATACACGTTCAACATTAATGGTGAATGAATTGATCCTAAGAGCAATCCATTGTTAAAATTCCCCTCCTGGCCTATCTTGCTTCTAATTATTAACTGGAAATTCCAACAACTCAGCATGTTATTAAGTCCAAACAATGTTGAAGGCAGGAGTAAAGTCAACAAATACCACAGAAGTTTTCAGGATGTACGAGATACCAAATGTTCACTGCAATTTTATTCTTGTCTAAAGCCTGCCTCATCAGTTGGAATATGTGCTAGGACAGTGCTGTTATACTGTAGATGAGCTTTACAAAGAGCTTATAGGAGTAGGTAAGAAGGGCTTTGGGGTGACAGCTTTCTGCCTAGTTGCTTGGTTTGCTATGTTTCAAAATACAAATGATCTTCACCTTCTTAATGACCAGTCAACAGGATGTTGGTGAAGAATTTTGTCAATGTTTAGCACTTACTCGGATATGAATTAGAAGTTCAATACTGGAGCATTTAGAGTCAATGTCTGAAAATGTGGAGCAACGTGCACAATCGGATGTGAGAGGTAAGAATCATTTTCAGGTTGTGCAGCTATTGTTGAATCTACCTGGTATGTTTCTTATCAGGAGATATTCTAGTTATATTAATGATGTGAGAAGCAATTTGGTTCGGTGTCACTTCAGGATGTTTTCTGCATACTGGTGGACTACTTCTTCCCTGTCGATGGCCTAGTTATTAGGTCCCTTTAAACAACAAGCTAGAACTTCTTCCCAATCTTCTAAGATGACTCCATCTATCACTGTTGAAGTGGGTAATGCCCAATTTCTGCACTGTATTTGTCCATTTCTGCCTCTGAGACAAGGCAAAACTCAACAAAGTTGGATTAATACATCAGGGCCTCCACTTTGATGGAAGTGTTGGTACAGTATAAAACTTTCATCATTCCATCCTGGAATGTGTTCTTTACAGTATCCTCGTGGCATACACCCTTGTCTGTTGTTCACACAGTTACAAAGAAAACTCATTCCAGTCATCTTTCTGGAAGTTCCATCAGACATGTGGTGTTTATTGGATGACAGGGACCATAATACCTACAGGTCTGTATTCGCTGTGAGGATAGGCATCTAAGACTTTTCCCATGACATTCATGGGATAGTACTTTCATTGCAGCTAACAAAACGTAAGTCAGGATTTGGATACTTGAACCCCGCAGCAGACCTGAAAGTACCTTGATGTAGGGCATCAAAGTCTACATGAAGATTGTCCCCCCTTAGCCTATTCTTCAAGAATGCTATCACATACATCTTTATCAGCGTACAGTCAAAATTTACGATGACTGTTGCAGTTTCCTATGTAAATTGCAGTGTTCTGCAGTGTGTATGACATATTTAGGCCAGAGTAATTTGGGTGGCTTGTAAACATTTGTGACAGTGAATATTGTGTGATAACTGTATCTATATCTGCATTCAAATTCTCAGAAATCAGCAAGGCCTCATCTATGTTGCTCTGGACATATGCAGCAACTCCATACACCTCATGGTATTTTGCTCCAAGTGCAGTACACCCTGTAATTTAACCTGTACTTCAGAAATTTTCTTCACTGGAAGCATGCCATTCCTGAATGATGACAATATCAATATATTTTAAAGATAAAAATTTCATTGTTCCGTATTGAAATTAACGTTAAAAATTAAATAATTGAAGTTCAACCAATTCAATACATAAAAGAAAGAAATGTAGTAATTACATTCTTATTTAAATGGGACCGGTTTTGACCCTAGTCCAGGTCATCATCAGCCGTAAAAACATGTAGTCGAAATCACACAATGTTTATGAATATTGGAGAAATGGGTCAGTTTTACACTCTGTCAGGCACAAAGTCACAACACTATCAAATAATATATGAAGATCATAAATAACTTGAAGTCGCAGACGAATAGATTTGTAGAAGTAAACCGCCAGTTCCCGGTGATCAGCGCGGCACATTCAAGGTCATGCGCTGCGGTCTTGAATGCCGAAGTAGAGTGGAGAATGTCTTGAAGGTCCAATATTTGTCTCGGTTGCGGGAAGTTAAGTACGTATATAGAAATATACGACGCAAATCAGTATAATTGAACGAGTACTTGTGCTCCTACGTCGGACAAACTGGCCGCAACTTCAATATCAGGTACTCTGAACATGTCAACGCCATTAAATACAACAGATTCTCTGCCATAGGACAGACTCCAAGCATAGTTTCACCAGTATTAACATTGACATGAATATACTTAAAATCATTAACAAAGGCCCCCTCTTAAACATTATTGAAAATTGCTTTATCCACCTTGACCAGTACTTCAACCCTAATTTCAATTTAAACGACATTTCTGAAAAACCCAATATCCTTTTTGACTTCTTAATTCTTCTTCTCAAAAATTCCAAATTCCAAAACCCCAATTCTATTTTCCATGCCTTACAAAGTTCCCACCCACATTTTCTACCTCCAATAACCCACCCTCCTAACCCACCCTAAACTACCCCTCCTTCATTTCCCTATCTTATCCTTCCTCAATACCATCTAACTTCAATCTCTTTTATTTTTTTCTCTTTTTTTCACTATCACCCTTCCTCTGTTAATTTATTCTACCTTCTCTATTTATTTAATAAAAAAAATTTAAAAAAAAACCAACCCAACGAACTTCATTTCGGTTCTCCTCTTTCAAATTTTAACTCTTGTCTTGTGCCAACTTCGACTACTTCAATCATGTCCTAAAAATTTTTTCAATTTTAAAAAATAGCGCACTATGCATATAAGTTTTCATTTGTTTTCCGATATTGCGCTTTTTACTACATTTTTTTTCTCTTTACAATTGTTTTTTCAAGTCAACTGTTTTCCAAGAACTTAGCAGGAGCACAAGTACTCGTTCAATTATACTGATTTGCGTCGTATATTTTTATATACGTACTTAACTTCCCGCAACCGAGACAAATATTGGACCTTCAAGACATTCTCCACTCTACTTCGGCGTTCGAGACCGCAGCGCATGACCTTGAATGTGCCGCGCTGATCACCGGGAACTGGAGGTTTACTTCTACAAATCTATTCGTCTGCGACTTCAAGTTATTTATGATCTTCATATATTATTTGATAGTGTTGTGACTTTGTGCCTGACAGAGTGTGAAACTGACCCATTTCTCCAATATTCATAAACATTGTGTGATTTCGACTAACTTGTTTTTACGGCTGATGATGACCTGGACTAGGGTCGAAACCGGTCCCATTTAAATAAGAATGTACTTACTACATTTCTTTCTTTTATGTATTGAATTGGTTGAACTTCAATTATTTAATTTTTAACGTTAATATCAATGTCTAGCAAGAATTATGATAGGTAGTCACACTTTGCCTTTTTAACATTTTAAACATTAAGTTGAAGGAGTGAAATGATTCGCCCAATGTTTCTCATAGAAGAACTCTGAGAAGAACTATGTTTACTACTTTGATATGTCATTGTGTGTCACTGTCAGGAGATCCTATGGATAACCTGGCTGCCTGTATTGTTGTTGATCATTCTGCACCATCCACTGATAGACATAGCACATGGACTTAATTTTAAGCCTAGTGCATCAGCAAGCTTACCCAACATGGAGTTCATCTGAGATCTGCTACCAAGTGATACTCAACAGTCATAAAAAAACACCTCTACTACCCCCTTACTCTGACAGCGACAGTAGACAAAAGAACTTCATATTCCTGAAAGGTTCCCTTGACTGATCAGTACAGCTGATTTCTCACCGTCTTATTCTGTGTGCAGGGATTGGTTGCATATCCTGCTGTTTTCCAGTGAGCACCTACTATGTTGCTGATGAACTAAATACAGTCACTTACAGTCATGTTTTTGATAATAGTTCATTTTATAGATAATGAGGACTATTACATCACCCATATGATAAAGAAGTAGAAGTAAGTGGCTGAGGCCCTCTTGTAGCAATATCAGGTTCATACAACTGGATTTAGTAAATGTTGCTTTGTGGAACGACACAAGCTCAAGACTCTGACAACTGCTCTCCTAAAATTTTAGTGAACCTTGTAAACAGCGACATGCTTCACCTAAACTATTACCCTCCCACTGCTTCTGGAAACATGCACCGATTATGTCCATGGTAAAAGAAAGAAACTGAGTGTATACCTCTAACACTTGTCTAGTACTGAGATTACTGAATAGTTTTTCAGTCAATAATTTTACATCATTTGATGATTCTGATCAAACTATAGGTTCTGGACATAACTAATTTTCAAATTCAGAATTAATCTGGGATTATTGTAATGACTGCAGATAAGGTCCCATTATATCATTAAGTTGCCTTGGGTTACAGGCAACCAGCTGATTCAGTTCATCTGACATGCAGGACAACAGTTAATATTAATACTGGGTGTCAGTCAATGAATTGTTTTCAATTATCAAGAGAGAAATGTATCATGGTAGTGCATGAAATCAGCAAGTGAACACCTGAATTTTGGGAATGAAGCTGTTGGCAACTGAGTATTGTAACTGGAGGTTGTAGGTTGCTGATTTATTGAGGAAGGTGGAGTTACATTAACAAAATTGCTCCAGAAATAATGCTCCAACGTGATTGGTTAGAAATTAGAATTAAACTGCCCTCAAGAAATATAAACCACCCCATCAGAGATACTGTGCACCATTGTGAAGTAAATATCATAAATTATTATTATTTATTCTCCTTAGATTGTACAAGTACAATCTGGGGGTGGTAGATAGAGAATGTACACAGGAGTGCCTCCATCCCCACATGTATGTTTACGTAAACTCTACTGAATATTTACATATGTGTAAACAATTTTAAATTTACATATCTACACTCCAAAAACTATATACTTAGAATAATTATTATCTTGATTTATGCAATACATATTAAGAGTAAGAATACCCGGTCGTTTATACCCTCACCCATAACCCTCTGTAGACACTCATACACAGCCACTCCCACACACGCACGCATACATATCCGCGCACATTCGACTTTACTTGCACAAATCGTTCTTAATTCGAATTTATACACGTTATATAGATCACATATGGGATTCTATTTATATATTTTCTATACTGCATGGAGAAGGTGAAGAAGAGGAAGCAGTTTTTATTTCAGATGGAAGACAGTTCAAGATATGAGCTGACCGTGCCTAAAATTCATTAATATAAGGTAGTTCTGACGATGGGGGTGGGGAGGTGAGGACACAAGAGTAACTCCTTGGCCTCTATTAACAGAGTGAAAATTAAACTGTAGGGAGAGATGTGTCTTGTCTGTCAGGGATTCCTTAAGGAAGGCTACATGTAACGAGTTCACTGGTGGCAAAACCTGGCTGTGTATACGGGGATGTTTGTTTATTATATATTTTGCTCGTCAATCAACACCTTCTAATTTCCTCATATTATCTGTTGTCGTTGGGTACGAGGAAGGAAGACCATATAGTGCTGCACCCGAGAATTATAAGCTGTTTGTAGGGCTTATCTCTTCCTAGCGCTCAATATGCCTTACACCTAATTTCGTACGTGCTTATTCCATTGCAATTATACTTAATATAAATACCAAGCAGTTTGATAGAGTTAGAAATTGGTAGGTGGAGTCCATATAGAGTAGGCAAGTTCGGGAGTGGCTGTCCAGCTCTGCTTAGTCTTACATATTTACATTTCTTAACACTTATACCATACCACAGAGCTATACTATCCAGATCCGAGTAGAACTGTACCAGATCATCTGTAAATGTGTCATCAGCATGCTATGCCATGGTCGAATTTACACAATCCAGTAAGTCAAGAGCATAAATCAGGTACAGGAAGGGCCCTATCTCACTGCCCTGAATTACTCCAGGAGTAATTGGGGTTTGGTCTGATTTGGATACTCCATGTGCAACACATTGCATTCAACCCATCAAAAATGACCTCGGCCATGCCAGCAGTTTACCCTGAATGTTGTAGTTGTCAAGTTTTAACACAAGTCTTTGATGTGACACCTGGTCAACAGCTTTGCCCCAGTCCAGAGACACACAATCTATTTGTGACACCCGCCTGCTCCAGTCATCAATAACTTTTGTTAAAAGAGTTGTGCAGGATTTTCCAGGGATGAAGCTGTGCTGGTTTGAGTTCAACAGGTTTCTCTCCTTGAGGACATCCAACATTTATAAAACAACTAGGCATCCCATACACTTACAGACCCCTGATGTTATTGAAACTGCTCAGTAATCATCCACATTTCCCTTGTGTCCATCTTTGAAAACTGGGACATTGGCTTCTTTCCACAGGCAGTGTCCTGGTATTCATAAAACGACAGAAGGGAGTGGAACGAGAGGGCACAGTTCTTGAGAATTCTTGCTGACATTCAATCTGGCCCGGTCACTGAATGTGGTCTTGTTTACAAAAGCCTAACCTTGACTTCACTTGTTGAGAAATACAGATTGGTTAGAAGGAAGAGAGGGATAGTTGTCCAAGAATAGGGCATGTTCCCTTCCTCAGTAGGGGCTGAGAAGTTATTAAATTTCCTGTTGAAGGTGCCTGCGATTTCTTGTGGTGTAGAGACTGCCGTACTGTTAGGTTTAAATACAGATGGAGCTATGATGCAACCTCTACTTCAGAGAAAACCCCATAGTTCCATGCAGTTGGTGTTGAGACCGTGAATATAAGAATCACAGGAATGTCCAATAGAGTGTTTCGCCTTGGTTTGAGCCAATCTGTACTTCTCCCACTCACAGTTGATTGGGTTTCTTTTCCATTTTTAGTACAGGCGGTTCCTCATTGAATCTCTCGTGCAGCCTCCTTGGTGATGCATGGGGATTTATGTTTGCTGGTTATATTTACTATTGGTGTGGCTTCTTCTACGCATCAGAAAAATATTCCAATAGTCTTGCCATATCTTCTTTATGTCTGTATTGCTGGTGATTTTTGAGGTGAGAGTGGGTAGGCAGTTTGACAGTAAAGTGCACAGATTGTTCCACTTTGTTAAGGAAAATTTAAAAGATGTTCTAGTATGGGGCTAGGGAGATGGTTTTATGTCAGTCAGTGATGTCGGAATTGCCTGAAGGTCACAGAATCCAGGAGTAATATTAAGGGATTGGACACACTGTGATATGTTACCTAGGAAAAGATCAAGCGATGAGATTGTTGTTCACATAATACGCAGGGCTTGGAATATTGAGGAAGGAATAAATCATAGAAAGCGGAAAGGAATCTAATGCCAAGGATGTTATTTGGAACAGGGGCAGAATTTCTGGACAACATAACTTCTAGTTTGAAACCAGCAACAATAAAAATGGCATCATAATTTTGTTGTACATCTTGTACAAGCTCGAGAGAGAAGCGATTAGTTCATCGTTCATCTTTGGAGATGACTTAGAGGCGTGGTAAATTGATCCCATATGCAATTTACATTTGTTGCATGACTGGAAAAAGCTCCACAATAGCTCACCCAATGAACTGAACTCGCATATGAGGCGGTTAGGTGGATTATCGGAGTGATATGACAATTGTGATGTACCCAGCAAATGTTTATTATTATTATTATTATTATTATTAGATTTACGTGTGTGTGTGTGTGTGTGTGTGTGTGTGTGTGTGTGTGTCTGTGTGTGTGTGTGTGTGTGTGTGTGTGTGTGTGTGTGTGTGTGTGTGTGTGTGTGTGTGTGTGTGTGTGTGGTGCCTTAACCAGTCAGCAGTCCATTTCTTCAGGAAATCCAAGTAAGACATTTTTTTCTCAGTTAATTTATGCCCATTAGTCAGGTAGCTACAGTATTTCCTCATGACAATGACCTCTCTAAGAATAGCACACCCCTCACTTCTTCACAGAACATAGATGCCGGTAACCTTTTGAAACAAGAACTTTCACTATATCCTCGTACTCTCCATTGTTGTCACGTGAACAGCCTAAGCTTGCCCGCACATATTGACGAAATTCAAGCTATATTTAACAAAAATAGCATCCATTTGATAGGTATTAGTGAAAGCTGGTTATCGCCATCAATTCCAAACATCATGGTTCCCCTTGATGGCTATAAACTCTACCACCATGATCGTACAAATAAGAGGGGTGGAGGTAATGTTCTCTACTGTAGAGATGACCTGAAGAGCCGTGTCATTTGTACCTCATCGACCAGTGAATTGCCGAGGATGGAGTTTATGTTCGTTGAAGTAGTTTCTAGTAGACAGAAAATACTTATTGGAGTGGTTTACCGACCACCTAAATTACCTTACTTGACCGAGTTTGATACGCACCTACTTAACCCAACATCGGTCGATCTTAGTCACGTCATTGGTCGAGGTGTTAGCGCGGCGCTCACCCTAATGAAAAAGAAGTTCAAGTCTTTCTTATGTATATCAATTGGAAATTATCTTACTAGGAAGTTTATATTTTTATTCTTTTGTCACCTTACGGAGCACTTTAATTTATTTTTATCACATTTGGCCTCCAAACCCAAAGTAACGTAAGTCATAATGCCTTATTATGGCATATATGGCCGGCTTCTTTGGCATGAACTGCCTAAACGCACATCTACCACGAAATGATTCAAGCATTTCGTCAACTGTAGCGTATTCAGAAATGCTGTAGCTGTTCACACATCCTGCTACGAAACCTTCAAACACATTTCTGATCGGGGCTAGTCTATCAAGTTCTTTCCTTGTAAACCTTGTCCGTGCATCATCAAAACAAAAACCTTGCAACAGTAACAGAAATCTTCGGTAAATCATTGTAAATCAAAAATATTCTGGAGCAGTCCCATCATTATCCTATAAATCCTCCACAATCTGGTGTGACGAATTTTGCATGCCTGCTAAATACGAGAGACCTGGAACTGCCCTTATTTCATGAGGATTTGTATCTATAACATCACTTTTCCTGCTGTAGTTTTATGAAGGCAATCGTTTGTGCACGCTGTAATTTCTTCAATCACTTCGTCAGGGAAAAATATTTTCCATGCATCGAGAACAGTGCTAGCGTTTTTTACAATTTCTCCTTTGACTCCCGGTGGATGAATAACTATACTTCTGCTCTTCCTACGTACTTACTGGCGTGCTGCATGAGCATGCCAAACGGTCAGTTGCTCTTTACCGATATACTCCACTCAAGGTTCTGTTATTTCCTGCTCATCACCGGCAGATTGTTCACGTCCACTATCATGGTCACTGTTATTCGACTGTTCTGCGTCTGAATCAACTGAATCATCTAACTCTTGAGATAAGCCTATTTCAGTGTCATTATCAGATTCTTCCAACACCCACTGAACTACCTGAGCATCTGAACGCTCCATAGTTCCTGATGAATACTACATGTAACTTCACATGCACTGAAATTGCAAACAGTGAACTCAAAATATCTAATCCAATTCTTCTATTTCAATAATCATGACACAACAATACTTAGAATTCAAGGGAAGACCATCGGTCGAGGTGTTAGCGCAGCGCTCACGACTTCACAAATAAGCAGTCTAGGTCACTCTGATGACAACTTCGCAGCCGTTAACAGCACTATTCGATTGTTGACATATCACCGGCCAGTTAGATAGCAGCACACGTCAGCAGAACAAACGAAAAGCAAGCAGTGGCCAGATAAAATCGTTTGTTAGCGCTGCGCTCCCCCCTCGACCGATCTTGGGTTAACTTGCTACCAGCCTATCAACATATCATTATATTAGGCGACTTAAGTACAAATCTACTTACGAAGAAATACGGTACTAAGAAACTAGAAGACTTGTTTTCCTCATGTGACTTGACCATCCTTCCCTCTGACCCTACATTCCATGTACATACTGCCAACAACATTTCCCACACCTTAATAGATCTCAAAGTAACAAACAACCCTCAGAAAGTGGTAACCCACGGACAAACTTCAGTACTGGCTGTGTCCACCCACGGTCTTATATTTCTCGCATACTCACTTCGCGTTCCAAAATATAAACCTAGGCATATAACGTAAATACCTTTAATACGTTAATACACAATCTATACATCAAACATGCACCGAAAAGACAGAGTAGAATATCCCGCAAACCTAATCCATGGCTAACCCCTGCAGTTAAAAATATGATGTCTCAACGTGATGCTCTTTACCAATATTACAAACGTACTCAGGACCCAAATGACTATGAACAGTATAGAATAATTAGGAATGAAACTAAACAAATCACCCGTAATCTTAAATATAAATATGTTCGTGAATCAGTAAGTAACCTAAATACGGCTAGTGGCTGGAGGCATCTCTGAGCCATGGGCATAGGAAAAACACATGAACAGCTTCAGGTACCTGACATTCCACTCGATGATTTAAATTAGTATTTCACGGAAGAGAGAGCTCAGTCTAATCCGCTTAACAGACCACGAGTAAATAACGTCCCAGCACCTGTCCCACAAATGGCCCGTGCTTTGCCTTTCGTATCGTCAGCACTAATGAAGTTAAAAAGGTCTTGTATTCTATTAAATCCAAAGCAAGCGGTGTCCATGAAATTCCTATTACTTTCATACATAATATTATTGGCGCTATTCTACCCATTCTCAGCCATATTTTTAATTACTGTCTCAAAAACGGCACATAACCGACAATTTGGAAGTACGCCAATGTAATTTCACTTCCTAAAATCCCAGGTTCGAAACTCCTATCCAATTACCGTCCCTTTTTGATTCTCCCTGCTCTCTCCAAAGCGTTAGAATGGTTGGTACATGCGCAAATATTGGAATACCCTCAGGCTCACTCTCTTCTTGACCCCCTGCAATCTGGCTTCAAGAAGGGTCATAGCACAGCCACTGCCTTACTCAAAGTGACTGAGAACATCAGACAAGAATGGACGAAAGACAAGTGACTATACTCACACTCCTTGACTTCAGCAGTGCTTCTGACACGATAAACATCCAGACATTGCTGATGAAGCTCAAATCGTTTTTCGGTAATGTTGCTTTAACATTTTTCACCGCATATCTTACAGATCGTATGCAACGTGTTACAGTACAGGATAGTGCTTCTCAGTGGCGACTCCGGAAGGCAGGAACCCCCCAAGGTTCTGCTCTTGCTCCCCTTTTGTTTGTCCTCTATATAAATGACATCTCCTCTAAAATAAAGTATAACAGATATCACCTCTTTGCCGACGACCTCCAAATTTACTGCCACGTTAATATAAATGATATATCGAATGCAATAAGAGATATTAACTCCGACCTTCAACAACTCAGTGTGTACGCCAGTGAAAACTCTCTCCTCCTCAACCCCCAAAAAACTCAAACAATTATTATCGGTTCTCAGGTATTATTAAACATCATTAATAAAAATTATGCTATTCCTCCGGTGACATAAAATGCCACTATAATCCCGTTCAGTAAGGAAGTGAAGAACCTAGGTATGACCGTGATTGAAACTCTTGACTGGTCTGCACATGTAACAAATACACGTAGAAAGATGTACGCGACGCTACACCCTCTGAAACGACATAAGGACATTTTGACAAAAGACGTAAAGATAAAACTACTCCAAACTTTGATACTACCAATACTTGACTACTGCGACTTTGTCCTCATTGATGCTACATGTGAACAAACTATGAAACTTCAATGAGCATTGAAGTCTGGTCTTCGATTTGTTTTTAACTTGAGTTACGATGCACACATAACCCCTAGCTACACATTTCTTTCCTGGCTGAAATCCGAGAGGTGACAGAAATTCCATGTACTTACGTTGATATATTGATCTCAGAAGGAAAATCTACCCAAATACATCTCTTCAAAATTCCATTTATTATCCACATTCCATAACTGTACCACTAGATCTGGCACTTCGCTCGCTATTCCCATCAACCACTCTTCAATGTATAACAGATCCTTCGTTGTGGCTGGGTCACAACTTTGGAATTTACTCCCAGCTGCTGTCAGGAACTCAAAATCAATATCGAAATTTAAGACTGCATGTGGAGATTACCTGTTGAATACCGCTGATTGTTTCGTGTGTATGATGACGTATGATAGGTTGTGTGATTATGATTATGATTATTATTATTATTATTATAGTGCATTGTACATAATATTTAGCTACTTACTCATGTACATAGATCACTTTTACGGCCATACTTATATTTCCATTTACTTTATTACTTACTGTGTTCTCTTTATGCATTGCTTATTTCTTCTAGTTTGTATCTTACTTTTTCATTATGACTGTCTCTCTCTCATTATCTATACTCTCAGAATTTTATTCTATTTTATTTGTTGAACTCTGCTTTCTTTCTTCATTATATGTTGTCCAAATCTGTAATTTTTAGCTTATCTTTGATTTTATGATAGAATAGTACATTTCTTTTATATATGTATTATCTGTAGATTAATTATGTGGTTAAGTGTAAGAGAGGGCAACGAGCCCTAACTTCGCCACTGCTAAAGTCAATAAATAAATAATAAATAAATTTCTACCCACAGGGCTTTGGCAATTGTCTCCACGTAACAAACTCAAGTTGGGTGACATTCTGGCTTGACTGCTATTAGAACTCCCCCTGCACAGCTGTGGGACCGAGTCCTATGGAACAATATCAGCACGTCATGAAACAGTTCTGAGTCATAAATTTTGTTGGACAACCAGCTCTCACTGACACATACAATGGTCAGGTCAAGGCTTTCACGCGATGCGTGGATATTTTGTAACCGCCCAGGTGGCATAATACTGCGCACATTGACGGTGAAAAGTGACAGATGTTCATTTACATATAGAATTATTCACTGAGTCACTGTTAACTGTAAGGAATGAGCCTGATCATGGCCAGCATAACCATCCCGGAACCGTTCTTTATTTTTCTGACGTCAGACTTTGAATGCATTGTGCAGGTTCTATGGCCATTTAGCGAGCAGCTACTACAGCGCATGAATAATCGGCTCCTCCTACAGCTATTTCCACAAATTGTGCACTATTGAGAACCTGGATCAGTTTGATATCCTCACTTAGGTTAAGCACCAACCATAATAGTGGCAGATCAGCTAACCGCAGTCTGACAACACTGTTCACATCCCTCCGCTGTGGCCGATGTATGGCTGCCAGCTCCAGGCTTTCAGCACTGCATTATGACAAACAGTTGAGAGTACATTTTTCATTCACCAATAATTTTTCCAATAGAAATGTTATCTGAAGTGATTATAGCACTTTTGGAGTATTGCACTGCAAATCATTACCACCAAAAAATATCATAAAACTCTACCAAGGACCTTCAGGGCTCTGATGCCATGGGTTACGTTTCAAAGTTTACGAACCTGGGATATCAGAATGCAGAGAGCAAAGCAGGCCTTAATGTCATCCTCATTAGTGTCAAACCACTTGATATCATGTATCTTTTCTTTTCTTATCTGGTTCCAATAATTGTCCTGCAGCTAAATATTTGTTTCCCATGCAATGCGGAAAAGCAATGGGTCAATAAACTGCAAAATCACAGGGATTTCCGATACAAAATTATCTAAATATTTGTCTCTCAGTTCTCCCAACACCCCTAGGGAGCCTGTAAAGTGATAAATAATTGTCTGTTTATCACTACTACTAACCCACAACCCAGTCATTATGTTTTGCTTTCACACATGGAACTTTCAATACAATTTCACAGTAACTTTTACCTGATGAATTGTCACCTTCACTTAAAATCTCCTTATCATTATCATGATAACTGCCATAACTGTCCTCCAAATCATTTTCAATAACTCAGCAATAGCATTGCTGTCACTGGCCTTTACTACATCTGGAACCGTGGCTAGGAGACTGACTAACACCTAATGAAAAGTTTGTGCTTTCAGAGACTACAATTGGGCGATGTATTATGGTAGAAGTTCTCAGAAGGAGAGCAGTAAATAAACCACATTCCTGTTCTACTTATAGAAGATCGCAAAAGGGGGATCATAGAAAGGAGACCCTTGCAGGGGTGATCAAAATATAACCTAGTAAGTATGCCATGGCGCGTGAATGTCTCATCATTTCAGTTGAAGGCCTGGCCAATATTCGCATGAACGTCAAGTCATATGAGTCCAGTACGTTGTTAAAATTGGACAGAATTTCCAAACATAAAAAACATGATCCCACAGTGCTACAGCCATAATGGGCTTGGCCTACCAAGCGATCACTACTCAGCCTCAAGGCCTGCACATTATGAGGTGATTTCTAGTCAGTGCAATGAATCTACTCAGCCTATATTCTTGGATTTATCGACCTGGGCAGCCATCTCACCATCAGATACCTCCACAATTTTCATCAGGTAAGCTAAGTGGCATTTGAACCAGTTCTTGGATTAACGTAAAAATACACGACCAGACCAGAAATCGAAACCAGAGCCTCTGGGTGATAAGCAGGCATGCAGGACATCTGGCTGGCTGCTTTTGTATCTCACTCTAAGGTCCACTAGATAGCAAAGTACACCGAGCCTCTCAAGGGTCAACGGCTGAGTTGTCATGAATTTGGTTGGGTAAATTTGCTGACATTGTACAACACAAAGTATCACACTTTTAACATTATGACTACCTGGGCCATGGGATCCCGAGGTTGACTTGTACACATAGGGAGTTAGTGTTACGGGTGTAAGATATAAAATGTACTTACTTCTCCTCTTCTTTGAAACATTGTACAAGTTGATCAACTGTAGGTTCTTCTATGGATACTTCATCCTTTACATCTGCTGAAGCCTATAAGAAATATGGAAAGTTAATTGAAAGTATAATAAAGGGATAACAAGAATAAAAGTGTAAAAGGTGTCCCATATTCCTACAGTAGGTAATATTAGTCAATGGTAGAATAACCCCATAATTCAATATCCAAAACCAATACCTGTTGAGATGAGGGCAATCTTATCTCTGCCGAGTATGTGTAGCATTCGGTGATGTAGACCGTCTTCCCATTGAAGATCACCGTTCATTTCTGATGGTTGCGTTTGCAGTGCACTGAGTGTGTTACTGGTACACTTCAGGTTGTGCTGCTAGTGCAGTCATGTATCAGAGCAAAACTGGAGATTCTGTAGAGAGTGAATGATTTAAATGGTGAAAATGAGTCTTACTATTTCTTGAAGGAAATGGCAGACATGGTATTCCAATATGCGTTAGCTACAGGCCCGTGTCATGTACAGTGAACAACATCCACAATTCCACATTCCTTCTGCAGTATTATTCAGCAGGTTATCCTGCCGACTTGCAGACATAGGATCATTCGCAGCAAGGAAAAGAGACCCAGTAGGAGTCACACAGTCCACTGCTGGAGACGGAGATGCTTGTGTTGTCTCTTAAAAAACATGATTCTTCAACAACAATTTTGTGAAGAACTGACAATACTGAGGATAACCATACACTCCTTATCAAACTCGTGCAAGCTCTTTGGCCACCAGACAACTGCACTCATGCTCATAAATTAAGGATAATTGCATATTATGGTGCCACACAACGTGGCACTATACAAAACTGGCGCTAATAGCATAGGCACATAGTGAACGAAAACGAAACATATCCGTGAGTCAACGGTATTGGTGATAAGTTGAGAAAACCGTCCCAAAACACATGTGGTACAAAACGCCACTGTTTCCTGTGCATGTACCCCGACATCAATATGGGATATGATCACCATGCACACGTACACAGGCACAAAGGTTTGGCATACTCTGGATCAGGTGGTCGAGCAGCTGCTGGGATATAGCCTCTCATTCTTGCACCGGTGCCTGTCAGAGCTCCTGAAGTGTCCTAGGGGTTTGAAGACGTGCAGTCATACATCGACCGAGAGCATCCCAGACGTGCTCGATGGGGCTTAGGTCTGGAGAACAGGCAGGCCACTCTATTCGCTGGATATCTTCTGTTTCACGGTACTCCTACACGATGGCATCACGGTGGGGCCATGCGTTATCATCCGTCAAGAGTAAGGTGGGACCCACTGCACCCCTGAAAAGATGGACAGACTGGTGCAAAATGACGTCCCAATACACCTGACCTATTACATTTCCTCTGTCAAAGACATGCAGGGGTGTCTGTACACCAATCATAATCCCACCCCACACCATCAAACCACTACCTCCATACACGTCACTTTCAAGGACATTACGGGGTTGGTGTCTGCTTCCTGGTTCACGCCAGATGAGCACCCGGCGAGAATCACTGTTCAGAGTAAACATGGACTCGTCTATGAACATAACCTGAGACCGCTGTTCCAATGAGCATGTACTGTGTTCTTGACACCAGGCTTTATGGGTTCTCCTGTGAACAGGGATCAGTGGAATGCACCTTGCAGGTCTCCGGGCGAATAAACAATGTCTGTTCAGTCGTCTGTGAACGGTGTGTCTGGAGACAACTGTTCCAGTGGCTGTGGCAAGGTCCCGAGCAAGGCTATCTGCAGTTCTCCGTGGCTGTCTGCGGGCACTGATGGTGAGATATCAGTCTTCTTGTGGTGTTGTACACTGCGGACGTCCCATACTGTAGCGCCTGGACACGTTTCCTGTCTGCTGGAATCTTTGCCATAATCTTGAGATCACACCTTGTGGAACATTGAGGGCCCGTGCTACGACCTGCTGTGTTTGACCAGCCTCCAGTCGCCCTATTATTCTACCCCACATAACGTCATCAATATGTGTTCGTTGAGCCATTTTCATCACACAGTCACCATTAGCACGTCTGAAAACATCTGCACGCTTATTACAAGATATTACAATCATTCTGTATTGATGGTTTTCACTTTACAAAGGTGAAAAATGAGAGTATCCTCCTATTCAATACATCATATATTCCATCATTGGACGGAGTAAACAAATAAAAACATGTTTTGGCTTGTTTGGGCCATCTTCAGTGAAAAATGATGGGGGTTGAAATAATTTACATAATATAAGTTAAGAAATGCCAAAAAACATACTGAAGGAACAAATTAAAAAACAAACAAAAGAGAGCCTAGACGGAAACAAAATTAGCACAAGTATACAATATTTACATCAATATGCAGGGCAAAAAACAACTCACTGCAACAAAATTCAGTGAAACAGGTGTTCATTTAAAATAAGAATTGAAACTAAAAACTGTGTTAACTTAAGTGAGTTGTTTTTGGCTCTGCATATTAATGTAAATATTGTATGTTTGTGCTATTTTGTTTCTGTGTAGGCTCTCTTTTGTTTGTTTTTTCATTTGCTCCTTCATTATGTTTTTTTTGCATTTTTTTAAGCTTATATTATATAAATTATTTCAACCCCCCTCATTTCTCACTGAAGATGGCTCAAACGAGCCATAACATGTTTGAATTTGTTTACTCCGTCTAATGATGGAATATATGATGTATTGAATAGGAGGATACTCTCATTTTTCACCTTTGTACAGATCTGCACACTTACTCGCTGCACCGTACTCTGACATGCACCAACATACCTCTGCATATTTGGACTGCTGCCAGCACGACCGTGCGACGAATGCAGGTCAAATGCAACACATGGTCATACCCCGAGGTGATTTAAAACCGTAATCCGCCCACCATACCGCTGTTCCACCATGTATCAGCATAATCCTTAATTTCTAAGCATGAGTGTATGTCGACATTACAGTTCTGCCACTGGTTCCTAGCTAGGACACTGAAGATGCACTGTTCCCAGACAGCATTTTATTTACTGAAGTTGCAGGATTCACAAGAGATGGCACATTAATTTACCAGAACACATCCGTGCAGGCAGATGTAAATTCTTGAGCAATCATGGAGATATAGCTTTAGGTTTGCTTCAGTATCAACTGTCGGCAGTTATCGTGGGTGATAGGCCCGTAAGACAACACATTTTACCACAAACTTTAACAGGTACCGAGTATCACCATTTTCCATACCTACAATGAATTGGCAGCTCTATTGGGGAACTTCACCATTGCAGAAAGATAACAGATGTATTTCATGCACGATAGGCTAATAATTCAAGTTCTGTACCTTATGCAACAGCATCTAAACCAAACATTTCATGGGTGAATGATTAGTTGAGTAGATGCCAGTAGCAGAGTCTCCCCATTCACCTGCCCTGAATCCTTTCAATTTCTGCCAATGGGAACACTACATACATGGGTGTAAGACCAACCTATCCATAACATACGTGTTACAGGGGCCTTAACAATTCACGCAACCAAATCTGAGTGCATGTATGACCCCAAGAGTTCATGATTCACTGACAAGAGTGTCTGAAGCATGTGTAAGGATGGATGGTAACCACATGGAGCACCTCCTTAGTGTCTATATCTACGTAATACACAAATGGGCATCAGATGAGAGATTGGCCCATATCTCAACAGCTGACCAAATAAATTTTATTCATCCACAATCAATTCAGTATTTTACCATCAATGTTAAACTTAAAAAATGGAAATGAACCAACAAGCATTGTATCATGTCGTAATTGTTAGCGCTATTAGCTGCCCTACATGTGTCCAGCAATGGAAGGAGAAAACTATGAAACACTTGTAGAAGTGCTAGTTGGAGAGTTTGTTTACTATTCTGAATCACCTAGAATAACCCCGAATGTTCACTAATTAAAAGAGTAGGATATTAAGGAGTTCAGTTCCAATATATATTAACACAGAATAGTTAAACATGAATTAAATTCTAGTCATTATAAATTAATCTGGAAGGATACTTACGTATGATGTACTTGCTTTTTCATCAAACAAGGCCGGTTCTTCCTTGATCTCAACTTTCTGGTCCATTTCACACAGCACCTGAAGTATTTATTACTTCCACTAATTTTCTACTGAAACAAGGAACAGAAAATATATCATCACCATCATCATCATCGTTTGGGCTACAAGTTCATGGACTAACCAAGCACGGAAGCAAGCCTGTAGCTTTCCATGACTGTCAATTACTTTATCACAGCCACACAACCTCTATTTATGAATGGAATCCAAATCACACAGGTTCATAGCTTTTACTTCCAACATAATATGAATGAATCATAGGCACATTTGTGAGAAACTGCTGACAATGCTAATATATTACCAGTGCCCCTCCAACACTAGAGACTGGTTTGATACAGATGTTCATGTCACCATATCCTGTGCTAACCTTCTTAATTTCTTCATAAGCATTTGCACATCCACTGTAATGTATACCAATGCCTTACTTAATCCCCACCCCATATACTTTTCTGAAGTTAGCTGTAAGAATCCTGGGTTTCTCAGCATGCATCCTACCAAAAACATTTTTCATTCTTTATGTCGCACCGACACAGATAGGTCTTAAGTCGACGATGGGGTAGGGAACGGCTAGGAGGGTGAAAGAAACTGCCATAGCCTTAATTAAGGCATTTGCCATTTGCCTGGTGTGAAAATGGGAACCACGGAAAGCAAATCCAACGCTGCCAACAGCGGGGTTCAAACCCACCGTCTCCCAAATGCAAGCTAACAGCTGCGTGCTCCCAACTTGCTTGTTACCAACCTCTCTTTCAGGATTTTTGCTAATCTTTCTCCTCTTACCAACATTATTTACTATCTATTTATTTGCAACCTGAATTTTCAACATCACGTTCAACATAGCAGCACATTTCAGAAGTTTCCTTCATGTTATTTCTGTATCAGCTCTCATCCATCTTCGTTCCCATACAGTCAATGCCGTACTTTAATGTATTCTAAATATCTTTAGGAGTATCTATATTTGAGATGAACAACGGTTTTCTATTATTACTTTTATAATTTATCAAAGTATGTGATATTAAGAACTTTTTCTTCAGTGAGTATCAGCTCTAGGTGTTCCTTACGAACAGTGTCCCAAGACAGTTGGTGTATTTATTTGATCACAAGGAACCTCTTGTTGTCACACTCACTTGATTAAAAAAACAACATTTATTACACGTACGACACTTATATAACACATTATAATACATAATACTGAATATTGATGGGCAGATGCCCTTGATAACAGTCAGTCACATGTTCCCGTCACCTCTCGCACGAGGCACCCAAGCATAACAGTCTCCCATCCCCTTCCATCCACACCACTTCCAGCTGGGTGCTGAAGGGTGCTGCTATCTGTCCTAGGAAGTGGTAGCGAGCAACTAGGTGGTCTAGCCATAGCTAGGCCGGAACATGCTCCTCACCATTGAATCACCATGATTCAACCAAAATAAATTGCCTGATATGCCCTCATGAGAGTTCAGTTCAATTTTCAAGTCTCACACAGGCACTGACATATAGAGTTCATGTTCAGTAACCAAAATGAGTTGATCATTCAACAAAATATATACATAAACATAAGTAAAACAGAAACACAAGCAACAAAATATTTACACACTGTTAATAGAAGGTACTAAGTAGGTTGACTGTGTCCTCATCCATTATTATGCAGTATGAATTAAGCACACTATAAGTTCTCAGTTCAAATCACACACAACACCATAATTACACTCTGAAATTAACAAAGAAACAAATATTTACATGAAACACATTATGTTTAGCCACACGATCCTGTTTAGTTCTCAATAGGTAATGGAATTAACTTGTTAACAGGTCGTTTAAAAAGACCACTGGTTGTTCTGATGGTAGCCACTCGTGAAAGTCCATTCTTCCTAGGGTGAACAGTCTCCACCACAGCCAACTTCCAACAGAGAGGAAGAACAACTGTTCCAGTAGATACATTCTCCTTGGGACAGGTCCATTTTTTCCTCTGCTGCAGTGAGTTCAGGTAATCGGCAGACCACCTCTTCCACAACTGCTGCTGCATTGACTGGACACGCTGCCATCGAGACAATCTGTTCATGGGCAGGTCAGTAATGTCAGGCTCAGGAATGCTTGTAAGGGGGGCACCAATTAGGAAGTGAGCAGGTGACAAATAATTAAGGTCACTGGGGTCATTGGATAAGGCAGATAGGGGGCGAGAATTAAGACAGGCTTCTATCTGTGCAGTAAGTGTACATAGCTCCTCAAATGTCAGTAGCGCATTACCCGCAACTCTTCTCAAGTGGAACTTCATGGACTTGACAGCTGCTTCCCATAGTCCGCCAAAGTGTGGAGAGCTGGGAGGTATAAAGTGCCACGTGATGCCTTCCATCGCTAATGAATTCCTTATCTCTTCACAAAAGCTGGTTGAAAGGAATAGTTTTTGCAGATCCTGCATTCTTCTGTTGGCACCAATGAAGTTAGTCCCGTTATCACTATAGATAATGGAGCATTTCCCATGTCGAGCTATGAATCTCCTCAAGGCTGCCATAAAGGCTTCAGTAGAGAGGTCACTCAGCACCTCCAGGTGAAGAGCCTTGGTAGCCAGACAGATGAACAATGCAATGTAGCTCTTCGTTGTCTGTTTGCTTCTTACATTTCCCCTCTTGACGAAGAAAGGACCAGCATAATCCGTTCCTACATTAAGAAATGGGCGACTCTGTTGCACTCTGGTAACAGGGAGCTGTCTCATCAATTGTTCAGCTGTTGACGCCTTGAATCTAAAACAGGTCAGGCACTTGTGGATGACTCTACGAACAACTGCATTAGCCGTGGGAATCCAGAATCCTTCTCTTAATGATACAATTACTAACTGAGCACCTGCATGTAAAAGCCTAATGTGCTCTGCCATCACAACAAGGTTTGTGAGAGCATGCTGGGGAGGAAGGATAAGCTGGTGCTTAGTGTCATAAGGTAGTTTTGAATTTACTAGTCTTCCTCCTACCTTTAGCATTCCCTTATCATCTAAGAAATGATGTAATCTGTAATTTTACTCCTCCATGCAGCATTTAGAGTTGAGACTGGCTATCTCTTGAGCATAACACACTTGTTGTGGAATTTTGATACAAGAGTGCAAGGCTATCTGCAGCTCTTGTGCATTTAATATCCCTAACCTCTTGTCTTGAGGATTTGCAATACTGTGAACAAATCGCCAACAATATGCAGTAACTCGAGTCAGTCGGGACAGTGACGAGTACTTCAGCATAAGTTCATCCCAATCTGTACCTACCAACATGACTACAGGAAGTGTGCTTCGTGACTCCAGTAGTTCCTCTTCTGAATGGGCCGATATTGTGTCTGGCCATAATTCAGTGGGCTCAGTTAACCAGGATGGTCTGTGCCACCACAGGTTCATACCTCGTAGTTGTCCTGGAGCAACACCTCTGGATATTAAATGTGCTGGATTGCAACTGGTAGGAACATGTCTCCATTCTGCCTTGTGAGAGTATTCTTGATTTGCTTCTTTCAAGTGGCAAATTTATGGCTCTTTGTCCTCTCTTGCACTTAACCCCATCCACTACAGTTATTTGCAGATACATGAATGTATAATCTATCAGAGTTCCATTATACTAACACTCTCACATGTATAATAAAATTAGAACAGTACACTGTACATTAACCAATATGAAATAATACTCCTCAAACAAACACACAAAATAAATGCACATATTTCACAATCATCAACTCGGTCTACGCATACAAGTGATATACACTCATGCACTCAGCTGTACAGTGCACAGCTTTCAGGTAATCTCAGCAGGAATCAATGTCTGGTAGGAAATTTCAAAGTCTGGAATAGTTCACAGTAAAATAACTCTTATACATAGATGCAGAATGAAGAGAAATAGCAAAGGTACGGCATTTCGAGTATTACAATTATGGAAGGAAACAAAATGGAAAATTTAAAGTAAATGTACTCAGGAGAGTTGCTATATAGGAGTTTCTGTATTAATACATGTGATACTAACAACATTTTTCAGGTTTCAGCCAGTGAAGTTCTTGATACTAAGAGGTCACACGCACATCACAGCTCAACTTGAAAAATAATTGGGGCAACAGTTCAAACCTTGCTGCAATTTCAAGTCAGAAACAGGTTCTCTATCATCTGGCCTAGGCCACATGCGCTGCCAGCTACCCCCTGACTGGGAAAAAATAATAAAAATAAAAGATAAGAGAGATAAAATAGCCAGAATATGTTCATCTGCAATCACATCGATTTATAATAAATAAAATATTTATAAGATCTTTGGCGGCGTGATACGCATAATTAAGAAGATACACATGAATCATATTTGACTGAGCCGTGTTAATAATGTCCCGCGTGAATTATAAAATTAATAATTGAATTTTTACTTGATGTCAACGGTATTTCGGCAAAAAATGAAGGTGAAATTATTTAATCAAACCCCATAAGAATTCAGTACTTGAGTTGACTTCACTTCCTGCAACTACGATATTTAAGGCAAGTGATAAGAGTACAAGTTCTCACATGTTCCTGGTTTACTCACTGCAGTCACTTCGTGTACTTCGCTAGCGGACTTCAACACAGAACGTCAGTAGAATACGATCATCTGGGATAGTGGACTCATTCCTGTGTTCGACGCTTTCTACGAATTGTGTAAATCTACGACCTGAATTAGTCCAATAAACAGACGTCGAAATAGCAGATAAACTTTTAATGTACTTGTTCTTTTCATCCTAAATTACATGTGTGCTCAGGATTTCTCTTAATACATTTGGTACAAGTTTTAGCAATCGTACGAGAGTAAACGTGGAAGAGGACCTCTACATTATCATCGCCAGAAGATGGAAGTTCGTGCCAGTGACTCCACACATTTCATCATGAAGTTCGAAGCGCATTGACAAGCATCAGCAGTGGCGAAATGCAGGGGCTTTCACCTTAGAATGTGGGATTGAGGACCCCAGACTTCGAGATGAAGACAACTAAATAAGTTAAGTCAACTACGTCTTATTTATATCTGTTCTATGTAGCTCTTTATTTCTACTCTTAATCTTTCTTTAGATTTGTTCTATAATATCTAGTTTATTTATTTTTCACCGTATTTCACTGGTTATTTCTTAGATGTGTGATAGGACTTGTAGATTATTTTGCATACTTGCTTGATTCATGACCACGTGCTGTCGAGCTTGAAGACGATGGATCAGTTGAAGTTATCCATGTGTTTTCGGAACCATTCTTTCCTACTGTACGAATTTCATTATGCTAGTAAGTTAATCTGTGTCAGATGAATTTATCGAGGTGATATTTTCCCAATATTTTTAACATTTTCATGGTAAATTGGACTTTTACTCGTACCTCATATTTACGATAGCATGTCATCAGGATATTAATTCCGAATCGAGTGCATGAATTCATTTAGAGTACATGCATTGTGGTATATGATAACTAATGGATTAGTTAATCATCAAGACAAATTTAATGAGGATAAGACTTGTTTTGGGACGATGACAGGTCCTTATAATTTTCATGACTACACATGTGTGATAAGTGGTTATGATGAGTTATAGTCGTTGTTATGATGTTGTACTGTACGTGTAGTTTATGAGAAATTGGTACGTACAATAGGAGTCTTTGTGAAATTGAATTTTCACGTGTTAATGTAGTGATATTTTATACATTATGTTGATCATGGTATAATGGAAATACGGAATCTTCGAGATTATACGAGGTGTAGTTAATACAGTAATGTCTTCTGATGATAAGGACAAGTCCATGTTGATCGATGTACTCCATAATTCAGGATAATATCTTAATAGTGCTCATGAATGTCAGTAATTCTAAGTTTATGGTACGTGTAAATCTTACTGGAGGACCTTAGGTCTGGAGAACAGATCCTCAATTGAATACCCTGATAATGTTACAGTTCGGAACCAGGCATGCCCCCTTTTCGATGTCTTATTTCGTACTAACGTGGAGACTTTATCTTTTCAACATGTTGGAACGAGCTAATGGAAGAGTGGTGAGATTGATTAACACCAGATGATGACGTGTAAATATTGTAGATATTTCTTTCTTTGGCATTTTACAGTAGGTAGTTGTAGATTTAGAGATTTTCTAGTGATAAGACATTTATTTTCTGTGCATTTGTGTTGTGGTGATGTGTGAAACTTTGATGGTGTTAATTCATTGTGTGGACAGGATTTCCACGTTGAGGAAATATTTTTTTCTATTTATTGATCTTTCCAAAGGGTCGTAATGCTAAATGTTGTTCATAATTATAATTATAATTAATAGTTCTCACGAGGAGATAAGTGGGAAGACGTGAACAGATATACTCGACGTCTCGAATTAACTTTTTAGAAAACAAAGGCAAATTCAAATTTTCATTTAGATGTTAAAATTTTTTTGATGAACAGAATTTCACTCATATTTTGTCAAGGTAGTAAAACTAACTAATCTCGGATATTTTCTATTATACACTTTATTAAAATTAATGCATTTTTCCAGATTGTTCGAGGAATTCTACGCAAGAACTCATTTTTCTAATTTACTAAACTTTAAATTACTAAATGAATGTTTTCAAACGAAGAAAAAATAATGTTATATTCAACACCCTGTTAGAATGGTAGGGAAACTAAGTTACGTGTACCATCCCATTTGTTAGTAATTTTTTTTTTGTCACATCAAGTGCAATAGTAATTAACGGAACGTAGTGATCATTTACATTATCATAGATGTCAGGGTGGCAAATATTTTATTTTCTTTGAATAAAAGTGTGATATGTTCTCTATACTTAAAACATTCTTATTTTCTGAAACTTATGACAATCCTGCCACTTGCATATTTTTTAAGTCAGCGGTCCTGTTGAACTGAGCACCCCTGGGGTGTCTTGTTCACCGGCAGAACTAGTACGGGGACAATATGATTTGAAACAAATATAAAAATTCTGAAATGTGAAAAATACATCGGCCACCTTTCATACGGCAGTGTCAATAACAAAAGAACCAAATTAGTTCAGTGGTGAGATAAATAACTATAGTTTTGAGTAAAAAAAGAATAATTTATTTAGTTCATTAAATGTTATGCTAAAAAGACTCGAAATACGACTAAAATAAGCCAGAGTTCAGCGTAGTAAATACACCTGTCAATTTGAAATACACTTCCTGTTTGCAATTGTGTCTCACACACTGAACTAGAGGACATTTCTCTGGTTGTTTTAATCAACATCATCCAGCAGATCACCTTAATAATGAATTTGGAAATCAAATTCTTCTTCCAGTTCTTCCTGATCCGATGAGATGACAATTCAGTAAAATCACAGGTGAGACGAGAGGCTCTAGTGGTAGGTTGGCTGCGCTGGTGACACTGGGTGCCTGCTGCAGCACACTTCGAAAGTTCTATTTGAAAGCAGCTATTCTGTTTCTTTTGGCTGCATTATGCGTACATGAGTTAAGAGACTTAATATATCTAAGCAATATACCACTCATAAGCAGGGGCTAAATACGAGGTTGGATCTGCAGGATAAGCAGAGATCATGCACTACACATAGCCATGTTGACTTGCTTATTAGGTTGTATCGAGTGCATCTAGTATATATCAATTACAGTACAGTACTATACACCTCATGTCATACAATGACAGCATTCAGGCAGCCTAAATTGTGCTCACTTAAAATTCCTGCACGCAGTAACAGAGGTGTTCTGGCACATTAGAGGTTATATTCGTCATTATGCACATTAGGTACAGAATGAGTTTTTAAAAAAAGCAGTGGACATTTAAATCATGTAGCAATAGTGTAGGTCTATAGTATCTGTTGAAGTGATTCCACATACTGTATATGAGTTGATTGTGTGTGTAAGTACAGAAGATATTATGAGTAGAATTTGTAAAAAATCTTAATGTAAATTGTATTTAACTGTATTTTAGGAAAAGAGTCTTCTTTTCTTTTTAGCTTAAAAGGTAGTTGTTGGTTATGAAGACCAAAGGTCACTGTAATACTTGTCCCAAGTGGAGCATAATACAGTAGATGCTTTTACACCAAAAAAGTGAAAAATCCGCGCTAAATTAAGAAACACCGTCGTTACTACAGAAATATGTATATGTACCTACGGGCAGTAGACAGAACTCCTTTATGTAGTATTCCGCTGCTCGTGCCGCCTTTTGTTTCCTTCTTGAGGTGCACCGACGAATGGGAGGACGATATCTGTGAAATGCCACGATCTTCGTCCATATGACTAGTGCGGGCAGTTCAAATAGCAAAATAGCATGATCCCTGGACCAATACATATATCATTTAGGGCCAGTTGTATAAACATAGCTGATCCGAGATCAATTTTGATTCGAGATCAGAAAATGATCCTTTCCAAGCTGCTCGTTGTGTTGTATAACATTGATCTTGGATCTCATGATCCGGATCAACTTTGACCCGTCATCGTAGAATTTCGCTTGGCAACGTCGTAAACAGCGTGGGAAATTCGTACTAATCAGGAGTATGTTGGTAGTAAAGTCACGTTATTTCATGTTTTAATCTCTGTGACGTAGTGTCAATCTTGGTGTCAATCAGATCTCAAACACCGATTGAAAAATGGACATGAACTTGGATGTCAATGAGCGAAGAAATCGAGCGCCGAATTTTACAGCGTACGAAAAGGAGTTGTTGATTGATTTAGTTGTTACTAAATATAAGAATACGATTGAAAATAAAAAGACTGATGCTGTAAGTACGAAAGAGAAGGAAAACGCCTGGAAAGCACTAGCTTCAGACTTCAATTCCCACGCAAATGTGGCGCGACGGGATTGGAAAACATTGCAGTTATGTTACAAGAATGTAAAACGACGATCAAAGAAGTCTGCTGCAGACGATAAAGTAAGTAAAGAAATACATATTTGCGTATTAATCACTAGTTGAGACTTCGGAGTATCGTACTTAACCAACTGTACATTCTTACTAGGTCAGCATTCATAAAACAGGCGGAGGTCCATTCGTACAACCTACGGTGGATGAAGCTGGACGGAAACTCGTAGCAGCATTAAAACCCCAATTCCTTCCACTAGCCTGCGAGTCTGATTGCGATGCGAACTTCCACCAAGAAGTTACTTTTGGTAAGTTAACCTTGAAATCCTGGTATAAATAATTAGGAATACTGGTACAGGATGTTCGAAGTGTAGACTCATACAGAGCTACGCTTTTCACAAGCATAAGGCATTGTAAATTAATTACCGATACACAGGACTATGTCTGATGTTAGTTTGTTTTTCGTTCTAGTAAATATTGCGATAAGCCCTTTACCTTAATTAATCGGTCATCGGTAACTCCAATAAAAAATTACAAACTACCCCTTGTTGACGAATGACAGATTAACTAAATACAGTGCACATTTACTATGGAAGTACATAATGTCTAATTTTATTATTTAGATGTACGTGAATGTGATGTGGAGGATCCTGCACTTGCAATGGAAACTGCAGTGAACGAATCACAAACTCAATATGTTGCTTTCGTGGAGGAAATAGCTGTCAGTGGGGTTTCTTACAACATGGTAATGTATCAAGTTACGTGACTACTGTATGTTGCAAAAAACTTAAGGGTGTTAATTCAGATAGATATTAGATATAATGGCCGGTTTCTGGTACACTACATTTCCCTATGAGTTACCTAAATGTGCTTGTAACTAACTGCGCTGTTAACTGGAAACTTAAATCCATATTAATAAGCCCTGGTAATGAACAGTACATATATTGTCATGTTAAGTATTTCTCGTCCTCCAATAGATGTATCTACGCAAATGTTTTTAGGGTAATTTTGGTAATATCTAGTTACTTTTACTAGCAGAAGTTTCCTATAATGAGAACTGGTTGGCAAATATGTACACAGTCATTTCAATCAATCTGATTCAGCGTGTAATAATCTCTCATAATAAGAATATATCTGATCTAATAACGCAAAAACTAGTTATATTTCCCCTTCTTTCATATTCACAGCACGCATATATAGTCTTAAATTTCACCTAGCTGCGTTCGTCACTAAAATTATAGAAATACACCGCGATTACCAAACAGATCACTTTTTTCTGATCCAGAACACAAGCGTAAACAATAATAATATAAATGAAAAAAAGTGCATGTAATTTCACCTGATCAGATGCCAAACTCTTCAAGAATTCCATTTCTTCTGGGCTTTCACGGCACAACTTGAACAATACGAAAGCGTTACAAACTGCAATTTTCAATAGCCAAAATAAAATAGATACCGGTACCACTACATTTTTCATTAGTATTTTCGTAATGTACTCTTCGAACTGAGGATTTGTATTTCTTATAACTGCAACGGACTAGTCACTTGAGAAGTTTTACTTACACTGACCACGCAACATGCCTTGACAAAAATACTCTCGCAACTGCTGACGTTAAGTCCACAGATAAGAAGCTAACATAAACTACAGCTCCCTGCGAGATTTTTAATTAAAGAAGTCCTGATGTTCTATGTTTATTGGGAGTCTATCAGACCTCACGTCACCGGTTAAAAGATATAATACGGTAACATTAAAAAAGCAACAAAAATCGGTAGACTATTTATTATTCAGCAGGCTTATAGTAAGTGCATACCGGTACCTAAGAGATCATGTAGTACAAATGTAAATGCTAATGGTAAATACTCCCTAATTTCAGATTGGGTGTTCACGAACTGTTGGTGAGACTCGTGGTTCAAAGCCTGATGAAAGAAATTTTTTACATTATAGTTGCACTGAAATATCAATTTGAGCCTGGTAAAAATCCGTTTGATTTGAGTTCCAGTTTATTTGACGATTCATTTCCCGTGTTAGAATATTTATCTACAGTAGGAGCGTTATGCTCCGAGGTGATTGTAATCGAAACAGCTGGGACAGATGACACCATACAGGTGGAATCAGTTACTAAGCCAGTGATAACGTGGAAGTAAACCTACGGACCGAAATATTGTAAACTCTAGCACACCCAAGCACGTTAAAACTAGAATGAATGACTGTAAATATAGTATAGTCAGTTCATTATCACTAATGTTTACAAAACTAATTTGCTGTGATCAATTCTAGCATAGAGGTACCTACAGCACTAGCTGCAGTTACCAGTCTTTGCGCAGATAACTGTGAATAAGCCGATAACTGTTGTTTTGGAAACTCATTTTAAATGTATCACCATGTTCGGTCACTGATAACTACTCATCTATAGATAACTGTCATTCCAGAAACCGGTCATAAATCAAATATACTTTTCACACGCTTAACTGTTCCTTATTACTATTCGACTAGCTTTTACAGCACGACCGTTCTTCTTCTTCTTCTTCTTTATCATCACATTCTCGTATTTCAATTCTGACTGACTGATTTTAGGAACAAGTACCAGATACAGATGTCAGTCCTGGCCCCAGCAGCCGAACTTCACCTCCTAAAAAGAGAAGAGCTGAAGCTGAGGGAAGTTTAAGGGACAACTTCTACAAGAGAAGACTGGAATGTCTAGAGGCAGAACACGCCATTAAAATGGAAAATCTCAAACTAGACCAGGAAATTTAAAAATATGAGCTAGCGACGGCTAAAGCCAAAGCAAATGTACAGTCTTGTTAGTACTTAGAAATATTAAAAACATACCTGAACACGTTGTTAATTATTTCATTCCTAACAGCAGTATTTCCTCCATTCATCCCAGCTTCCTCGAAGACAGGAAGTTCCTCGAAAACCCTTCTTCCTGCAAAAATATCTCCTTCTACTTCAGGTTCACTATCTATGGAATCTAAGGCCATGTTATGTAGGACAAACGTTGCCACTATAATAGGAGGAACCCGAAGCAATTTCACTCGAAGACCCATCTTCAAGCAGGGAAATCGTCTTTTAACTAGCCCGAAAGTTCTTTCAATTGTGGATCGCGATCTCTTATGAGCTCTGTTATATGCCATCTCTGCAGGTGTCGCTTCGTGTAATACTGGAGTGAGAAGGTACTCGCAGCAACGGTAGACACTGTCTCCGAGAAGAAATCCTTTGGGCATTTCCCCCGCCTCAAACCGAGCATGAATTCTAGAGTTATCGAATATATTACTGTCATGTGCAGATCCAGGCCACCTTGCTACTATGTCTAGACAACGCAGATTAGCATCACATATAACCTGTACATTCAAGGAGAACCATCCGTGCCTGTTCCTGAACACTTCGGCGTTGTTACCCCCTGGCGATATGATAGGCACATGTGTACAGTCTATAGCACCAAGAATTCCTGGAAAATGAGCTATGTCATAGAAATTACGCATGATTCTCCTTGCTTCTCTCTGGTCAGTCGGCATATTGATAAACTGAGGTCTCAACGCAGCAATTTCTCGCGTTATTTTATGGATGACTCGACAAACCGTAGCTTTATCAATTTTGAATAAATCACTAACTACGATTTGAAAACTCCCTGTCGCGTAAAATCGCAGAGTCAATAGAATCTGGAACATTGGAGTAAGTGGCTGGTTTCTATTCGTTCGTCTCATTAGAGAGTCTCGAAGTCTACCTTCCATAACCTCAACAGTGTGTTTGGTTAGACGGAATCTCATCTTAAAAGCTTTGTAGCTAAGTTCTAATAATGGGTTTCCTCTTTCTTGGAATACTCGGAGAGACCGCCGAAATTCTTCATTATCGTCATCTGAAGAAAAATCGGAGAAGTCGGACATCTGTAATTCAAAGACAGGATCGCGATAAAAATCCCTTCATCAGATTAAATACCGGTAAAAATGCAGAACATCTTTTCTTTTTCTTACCGTGATTATTGTTACGGCACTATTTTGCACTACAAAAGCCCTCTTCTTTTCACGTTGATAAATGCGGCCTACAATACCGGTACAAGAACACTACTTGATCCGGATCACAAGGCTTGATCCAAGGAAATCATTGGATCAATTTTGATTCGTGATTAAGGAAAAATGATCTCGGATCAACGTTTATACAACACAAATTTGAGGATCAACGTGATCTAGAATCAGTTTTACGCCTTGATCTAGGATCAACTGTTTTATACAATCGGGCCTTAATGAATGAGCTAAGGCAACAAAGGAATGAGTAACATGAAGAAAAAGACACCTAATTAATTCAAACAACTTCAGTGAGCAAGGACAACACACACGAAAGTGTTAGACAAACAAAACACATACGGAAGTGCTGCGACGCAGCAGAAAAAATAGTTGTAGGTAGTAAAATATGTATCCACGTCTCCCTGCACGTAAAATATTTCGTAGTATTTCTTAATTTGGGCCTATCGCAGATTTTACACTTTATTTAAGTAAAATGAATTTTTATTTTCCATTTGGGACATACATTACAGTGGCATTTCGTGGATACCTTTCGTCTTCATAACCGATGAGAATAATGTATTTTTCTGTATCATTTGCCACCGAGGTAGAGGCCTCATTTGCAAATGAAGAATTTGATTTGAACAAACCGACCACTTCAAAAACGAACCTCTTATGGGTTGTATATACATTTGTAACTACAGTTTCATAGTACTTTTCATCCATACGAATATGCCATCGCTACACATCAATTACTTAATAATAATACCCAGCGTGAAGTTATGTTGAGCTAAAGAAAACAAAAGTCCATATACCGCACATTTGAGTACGAAAAGCGAAGCATCAAGAGTAAATCAAAGCAGGAACAATGAATAACGACCAGGTAATAAATGGATACGAATTTTGCTGATAAATATTCTACACAAACAAAGTTTGGTGATACACAGACTGGAAGTTACGCATACACTCTTTTACTGGAATAATGGTGAACTATACAGTTAATTTGGCAGGAAACGACTGACTTTGTGATAGTAATAAATAATTACCGGTATTTTATTTTCTTTACGTACCACTAACTACTGTTACAGTTTTTGGAGACACCGAGGTGCTGGAATTTATTCCCACAATTCCTTTACGTGCCAGTAAATCTACCGACATGATGCTGACGTATCTGATCACCTTCAAATACCACCGGTCGCAGTGTTAAGTTCGAACATTTACTGCACTATAATTACCACTCGTCTATTTCTTTTCATCTTACCTACATATGCGAAGAAATACTACCAATGTCTTCTGGATTATCTGAAAATGTTATAATCAGATAAAGCATCATCGTCGCCAACCTCTGAAGTCGTTCTTGTTGTTCTAGAGGTGTGTCGCTATTGGCGTACCGGTACGCGTCACCTATTCTCCGAATGGAGCAGTGACAACCTGCTCCAGGATCCTCTTCTCTACCGGTCCACTGCTACTGTGACAGTCTTGCGCTGCGACTCGCAGTTTGCTGCTACCGGTCCACTGCTACTGTGACAGTCTTGCGCTGCGACTCGCAGTTTGCTGCTACCGGTCCACTGCTACTGTGACAGTCTTGCGCTGCGACTCGCAGTTTGCTGTACCGGGTAGTGTTGTTACTGCTATTCGCAAACGGTCCAGTGAACAGCCGACGTCGTCCCGCACCGTTCGGGAGGTTGTGACAAGAACAGGACGGAGACATCCGGTATAGTGTTCAATATTTCATGTGAACGAAAGAAATCCACAGTAATCTACTTCAGCATTAAAACGTTTCTACAAATAATAATAATAATAATACATTATTGTGATTATTATTAATGACTGTTTTTCTCAACATAGTTAAAATATAGTTAAACGTCACTTTTAATACTATAAGTAATCATTTAATCTGGCGAATATAATCAATGAACATTTTAAATTCACAACACTTAATACTTTTTGAAACGTCAGATGGTTCAAAATGATCATCGGCGATTTCTAAACAACATTATAGGTCATTCACATGTCAGAATCTTAGGGAAGAATTGCACACAAAATGTTATCATTTTCCTAGTTGGGAAGTAACTGGGTAAAAGTAATCGGATTACTTTTTCCGGAAAGTCTACTTGTAATTTACTTCTTGAAATAAAATTGTGCCGGGCGGAGTAGCTTGGTCGGTACAGCGCTTGCCTTCTGACCCCAACTTGGCAGGTTCGATCCTGGCTCAGACGGGTGGTATTTGAAGGTGCTCATATACGTCAGCCTCGTATCGGTAGATTTAGAGGCACGTAAAGGAACTCATGCGGGACCTAAATTTCGGCATATCGGTGTCTCCGAAAATCGTAATAGTAGTTAGTGGGACGTAAAGCAAATAACATTATTATTAGTAGATTTATTGGCAAGTTCAAGAACTCCTGTAGAACAAAATTCCGGCACCTCGGCGTCTCCAAAAACCGTAAATGTACTTATTGTTACGTAAAACAAATAACATTATTATGTATGAATTTATTAATTGAAGATAAAAAATATTTTCTATACTTTCAACCTACCACCAGTGTGCCATTGTCGATTCAGATAAGACAGGCGTGATCATGACATATTCGAAGAACAGAGCAAATCGTGCATCAGCCGACTACGTAAGCCTACAATGCTATATTCCTCAGCTCCATTTGAGCTTGTACCGGCTGTCACTGGACCGGTAGCGTGTGACCGTCGAGCCATGCTCCTCAGCTCCATCTGTGGTTGGACCGGTTTTTCACTGGACCGGCAACGTGTCACTGCTCCAGTCGTGTCACTGGAGCAGTTGAAGCAGTTACACATTATTTCTGGACCGTCACACCTCTATGTTGGAGAAGTTATGGGCTCTATATTTCACCCAATCACAACACATATTATCGTGATATTACACTGATAATGCGAAATCACACGCAATTATTCCCACTACGAAAGTCACAAGAACAGAGTTGAGCATCATGTCTATGTGCACATCTGAAGTAACGAGAAACATAACAAAGGAAGTTCGCAGAAACAAAAAACAGTGGAAGCAGGAGTATGTAACCGTGCGAAAATGAAAAAGACAGTAATTTACAAATTATTATGAGAATCATCCAAATATTGATTGATAGCATGAATTATAGCAGGAGATATATGGGTAAACAAACAGGAGACATTGGTGGGGAGAGATTTCTGAAGACTGATAAGACGAGAAATAAAAGCCGGACGAGAAGAATCATACACAGGGCATTGGAATAATAACTGATTTACATCAGCACTCGGAGTACCACATAGACAGGAGGAGTGGGGAGAGGTTAAATCGATGTTTATACAGAGGAGTGAGGGCATGATTAAAGCGAAGGCGAATATGCGAGAATAGTTACCCTTCAGACACCAAGGATTGTGGGAATTCAGAGCTGGATATTGTAATAGTTGCGACCTTTATAAGAAGCAGATCGAAGTCGAGAAAGGCGTACACGTGTACGCCTGGAAGCAGCAACAGCGCTGTGACGTCACGCCAAGGAGGCGATCGCAATCCAAAGAAACGCGAAACATAGTCACAAACATGATTTTAATGGTTTTAGCCTGTGGAATAAATTATTTATCAACAAATATAGTTTTAATTTTAAAGAATTACGTTGCTATTATTACCGTATCATACAGACTCTGTCATTTAAAGAACACCCTCTTTAAAATCACGGCAGCATTTTACAATGGTAACTTACACCAGGCCGAATTGCTAGCATCAAATACAGTAGAGACAATACGCGACACTCACCGAGATATCTAGCCTCTGAGCGCTGAGCTCATGTTCTCTCATATTTCCATTATGAATCTCTCCATCTGTTTGCTAGTTAAATACCGTGATGAATCACACTCGCATTGTGATCCTACGTTAATGTTTTACTATCTAGACAGTCATCTAGACCCTACTTTAATGGTTATGTCCTTTCCCTAGTTGAACAATTTATTTCGTAAGGCCTTTAATTTAAAAATTGTATACATGGAAGAGGTTCAGTGGTTGGACGGTGGCTATTTATGCGGAGTCCAATAAAGATGAAGAAAAATAAGTGTCCGTATATTCTCGAGTAGTCAATTTCGTGACCCAGCCAGTTCTACTGCCTGATAGATATCAAATTTGTTCATCAAGCGTTTGTGAACGAGGTTATAATTTACTACTATTAACCTACATCGCAATATTTGGTTTCGTTTCGAAGTGAGAGGTATGTAATGTATTAGCCAGTAGTAGGCCTACCGTACGACCTATTCCGTTGGGTTACTTCTCTAAAGTTTTCTTCATTGAGAAATTGTGATTTCTATCGTTTTACGCTGTGTCCACAAGCTCTAACATATTGTCGGTAATGTTCAAGTGTCAATTATTTACTTTTGCCATGCTTATGGAACTCAATTGAGAACTGTACAAGTACATACTAATCTTTCTCAGTTTCGGATTTCTACATGTTGAAAAGGACCTATATTTTAAATGTTTTTTTATACTTTAGCATTAATAATTTATTTCTATATAACTAACTTTCTTTTTGATAAAACCCAGCCTTTGCGTTACAATTGCCGTCAAGTCTTTCCCTATTGTCTTCTAACTGGGTATGTAGGTATCTCAGTTTAAGTGAATCAGATAACTGATTTTATGGTATGGATAATTTTTCTGAAGTGCTACGCAGCTGAAGTATTAAGGATGGTGATTTGTTAAAGAAATTTAAGGATTTAGTGTATAATGGGAGGGAGAAAAGGGAGGGCAAAGTAGCTTCTGCAGGTATCAGGAAAGATAGGGCTGACCAGGAAAGGAGGGGATCAAATGAGGTGGGTAAGTTTGAGGCTCTGGTCATGGGGGATTCCATGGTTAGACATGTGGGGAAAGTGTGTGGAGGAAAGGGAACCAGGGTAGAGTTTATTCCAGGAATTAGGTTGAGACAGATGTTAGGAAAGTAGGAGAGAAGGAAGACGGGAAGAAAAAGTTGGTAGTGTTTCACATAGGTACCAACAATGTAAGGCAAGCTGGTGTAAGTACTAACATAGTTCGGGACGTGTGGAATCTGGTAAATGCAGTATGTTTGAAGTTTAAGGTAGCAGAGATTAGCCTATTATCATTTCAATACTGTGTAGGAAGGATACTGATTGGAGAGTGATTGGGGATTTAAATGACACTATGGAGTGGGTATGTGGGAAACTGAGAGTGAAGTTTCTAGATCATAATTGGTGGGGAGGAGATAGGGATCTGTGCTCAAATGGCCTTCACTTAAACAGCAGTGGTACGTATAAGTTAGGAAATTTGTTTCAAAGGGTAATAGTGAGGTACATTCAGGGGAACAGGGTGGTCTAGGGAGTGGTGATGAGGGTACAGAGATCTGGAAGTCAAGTAGGGATGACAAGCATGAAATTCTACGTGTAAGGCTCATTTCTAAAGATAATAGGCAACTTGATGTCTTTGGAGCGTACAGACTGGGAAAGGGTAGTGCTGACACAGATTCAAAATTATCTGATAAGATAATCAGGTATGTGGGATGGCAAGGAATGTGCTTGTAGCGGAAGATCTGTATTTGCCAGATGTCAATTGGGAAGGAAATGCGAACGACAGGAAGCATGACCAGCAAATGGCAAATAAGTTAATATGGGAAGGACAGCTGATTCAGAAAGTAATGGAACAAACTAGAGGGAAAAATATCCTGGATGTGCTTCTGGTAAAACCGGATGAGCTCTACATACAAACCAAAGTAATAAATGACGTTAGTGATAATGCAGTTGTTTTGTCATAGTTAAAAATAAATGTGATAAAAAGGAAGGTCTTAAAAGTAGGACTATTAGGCAGTACCATATGGCTGATAAAGCAGGCATGAGGCAGTTTCTAAAAAGTAACTATGATCGGTGGAAAATGGTAAATAAGAATATAAACAGACTCCGGGATGGGTTTATAGCAATTGTTGAGAAATGTGAAAACAGGTTTGTACCTCCAAAGGTGCTAAGCAATTGTAAATACCCACCTTATTATAACAGTGTAGTAAGGAGACTAGGAAGGAGGTGCAAGTTGGAAAGAAATAGAGTTACAAATGGCTGTGGAAGTGAGAAGAAATTGAAGGAACTTACTAGGAAATTGAATCTAGTAAAGAAGGCAGTTAAGGATAACATGATGGCAAGCATAATTGGCAGTCATGCAAAAGTGAAAAATGGAAGGGTATATATAGGTACTTTAAGGCAGAAACAGGTTCCAAGAAGGACATTCCAGGAATAATTAGGAACAAGGGGCATGTGTATGCGAGGATCTTTAAAGGCCAGAATTATTCAGTCTGCAGTATGTACAGATTGTTGGTTACAAAGATAATGTCCAGATAGAGGAAGTTTACTGCTAAAGAAATATTAAAATTTACATATGATAACATTGACATTTAGAATAAGACACAAAAGTTGAAAACTAGAAAAGCAGCTTGATTTGATAAGATTTCTGGGGATATTCTAAAGATATTGGATTGGGATATAGTACCACATCTGAAGTACTTATCTGATTTTTTTGGTTGAAGGAGCTATACCAAATGAATGGTGAGTTGCTATAGTAGCCCCTGAAGGGTTGATACACATAAAGCTGAAAATTACAGGCCAGTAAGTTTGACATGCATTGCATGTAATCTTTGGGAAGGCATTCTTTCTGATTATATTAGACATGTACTAAAAATTAATAACTGGTTCGATAGAAGGCACTTCAGTTTTAGGAGTGGTTATTCCACTGAAGCTCAACTTGTAAAATTCCAGCAAGGTATAGCAGATATCTTGGATTCAGGAGGTCAAATAGACTGTATCACGATTGACCTGCCTTAAGTATTTGATAGGGTGGAGCAAGGGAGACTACTGGCAAAAATGTGTGCCATTGGACTAGACAAAAGAGTGACTGAATGGGTTGTGATATCTCAAGAAATATGATCTCAGAGAAATAGAGAAGATGAAGCTTTATCTGACCCTGTAATAATTAAGAGGCGAAATCCACAAGGCAGTATTATTGGACCTTTATGGATTCTTATGTATATAAATGATATGTACAAAGAAGTGGAACCAGAGGTAAGGCTTTTTGCAGATGATGTTATTCTGTACAGGGTAATAAATAAGTTACAAGATTATGAACAACTGCAACATGACATCGATAATATTGTGAGATGGACAGCAGGCAATGGTTCGAGGGTTAAGAGTCAGGTTGTGAGTTTCACAAGTAGGAGAAGTCCTCTCAGTTTTAATTACTGCATTGATAGGGTGGAAGTTACTTTTGAGGATTGTTGTAAGTATCTAGGTGTTAATATAAGGAAAGATCTTCATTGGGGTAACCTCATAAATGGGATTTTTAATAAAGGGTACAGCTCTCTGCACGAGGTTGTGCAGGTGTTTAGAGGTTGTAGTAAGGATGTAAAGGAGGGGGCATATAAGTCTCTGGTAAGACCCCAACTAGAGTATGGTTCCAGTGTATGGGACCCTCACCAGGATTACTTGATTCATGAAGTGGAAAAAATCCAAAGAAAAGCATCTCGATTTGTTCTGGGTGATTTCCAACAAAAGAGTAGCGTTATAAAAATGTTGCAATGTTTGGGCTGGGAAGACTTGGGAGAAAAAAGATGAGCTGCTCAACTGAGTGGTATGTTCTGAGCTGTCAGCAGAGAGATGGTGTGGAATAATATTAGTAAATGATTAAGTTTGAATGGCGTCTTTAAAAGTAGGATAGATCACAGTATCAAGATAAAGTTGGAGTTCAAGAAGACAAATTAGGGTAAATATTCATTTATCGGAAGGGGAATTTAGGGATTATAATAACTTACCAAATGTGGTCTTCAATAAATTTCCAATTTCTTTGAAATTATTTAAGAAAAGGCTAGGAAATCAACAGATAGGGAATCTGCCACCTGGGCAACTGCCCTAAATGCAGATCAGTATTGATTGATTGATTGGTTGATAATTGTAATAATGTGTTGAACTGTTATTTACATCTGTTTGTGATGTAAAAGTGACGCTGTGAATGTTGATGTGTTCTTTACACTGTAGGCTGCAAAATATGGTATTAAGGTTTGGAATCTTGTGAGTTGTTCCATTTGGGATGTCTGTATGATTATCCGAATGTGTAGAATTCTTGGCATATCAGTGTTGTTATGGGTATTCTTCTGTATCATATTATTACCCCATAACAGCTATATCCAGTGTTTACTTCTCATGTTTTATATAACAGTTCCTTGGCAATAAGCAAGAATCAACACAATTGGCCACAGGAACGGAGCTCGTGTTACATGTGTGAGAAATGGTAGTCAGTGCAGTTTGTATACTTTTACAGTAGACTATCATTGACTAACAAACACTGCTATTGACTGAAATGAATTAGGTGAGGCATCAGTTGAGAGGAATTCAACACAGACAAGTTTCGTACCACGAGGGGAACAATAAAAACTGCTAAACATTGAAATCAATGTCTGACATGGAACTCCCTTCAAGGGGCGCTCTGGTAAACACCCCTCAGTTCTTTCATTAGACACGACATGCACAGACAAATAAAGAAAGGTTGGTAGCATTGTTCAATGAAATGAGCTGATAGCAGTGGTGTATAAAATTTTGGCTTCTGTTGAAGAGATTGTTCTTCATTTTCAGTTTCCATTCTTGTGGGTTGAGTTGTGGATCAACGGCCTTCTCAGTTTTCTATCTCTCCACCACTCCCTTCCTTACCTCAATATTTCTGGTACTTTTACTCCTCTCTTCTCTGTATTCTCCATCACGTTATACAGGCACCCCTTTGTCAGCGTTTACCATTACCTTTCTCCTATTCTTTTCTCTCTAAACATTCTCTTTGGAACTCTGTCCTCTTCCATTCTCATCATGTGTCAATACCATTTCTGGTTACTGGTCTCTAACTTGTCCTGCACTTTAGGAATTCCAATTCTGTCCCTAATTTCTATATTTCTGCTTTTATTCCTTCATGTCTTCCCAATTATTCCTCTAAGGAATTTCACGTTGGCTGCTTGGATTCTGCTTTCGTCATGTTTTGTTGCTGTCCATGTGCTGCCACATATATCAAAATTGGAGTGAAACACATAGGGTGCAGAATTTATTTGCATTTCTTTAGGACGTTTCAGTTCCACACTATTTATCGCACACATTGGTAAAGCTTGTTCAGTTCTCTTTCCAATTTCTCCGTTCATTTTCCCATCTTCACCAGGCTGAGTTGCTCAGAGTGTTGAGGTGCTCGCATTCTGACCCCAACTTAGCAAGCTCGAATGTGGCTCAGTTTGTAGGTACTTGAAGGTGCAAATATATGTCAGACTCATGTTGGTAGATTTACTGGCACATAAAAGAATTCCTGTGGGCCTAAATTCCACCAACTTGGCACCTCCAAGATCTAAAAAAGTGGTTAGTGGGATATAAAGCAAATAACTATTATTATATATTATCTTCTCATCTTCTTCAAGAATACTCCATAAATACTTGAATCTTTCCACAACTTCTAATATTCTTCCATTTTCTTCAATATTGCCTCTTCCTTCTCTATTACCTCTCATTACTACTGCTGTTGTACCCTTCTCCACACTTATTTTATGCTGTATTCCTCTATATCTACCTCCTGATACAATATTGTAACTTGCTCTTGTACTTCTGTTTCATCTCCCCAAATTACAATGTCATCTACAAAGAGTAAGGCCTTTGTCTCTTTGCTTCCCATTTGTAATTGCATACTCTTGTGGATTTCATCCATGACTGTAATGACAAGTAGAGGAGATTATACACATCCTTGTTGAAGTTTTGTTTCTACGTTGAACCAGTTTGTTTATCCAGTTATAGTTTTCACACTACTTCCTCACATTTCATATACAGCTTTGATAATTTGGTTTACTCTGTGTGCCTTCATTTTTTATTATTGCATCCAAGACCAGTTGTCATGCTACACTATCATTTCCCTTCTCAATATTAATATCATCACTAAATCCTGCCTGAATTCCAATATTTTCTCCATTATGTTCCTTTAGATTCAGCAGATTGAATAACATTTAGTATGGAGTAAGGCACTGTAAGGAAGTAAAACAGGGATAATAACTGGTGCTGAGAAAAGCAGAGTTGAAGCCTTTGAAATGTGGTGTTATCGGAAGTTGATGAAGATCAGATGGGTAGGAAATGTCTCAAATAATGCAATCGTGAATCAGCTTGATGACTGGTGAATGTTTTGTGAGAATTTGATCCTAAGAGGGAAAAGTTTGATAGAGAAAATCTCAAGGATCTGGGAATTGTTCAGTTAGTTTCAGTTACTTACCTTGAATTTTAAATTGAAAGGTCATCCTGCTGTGGTTTCATTTCTATGTAAAACTACATGATTGCAATATCAGCTGTCATATAAAACCGGGGGTCCTTGGCTATGATCATAATATAGTCGTAGACAACTTGTGGCTCTATATGTATGATCACAATATCAACAGTCATGTCAAATTTGGGTTTTTTGCTACGGCCATGATATTGACAATCATGTAATATCACAGGCTTGTAGCTTAGTCTGTTGACAAAAAACCTAGACAATAATGACAGCAAAATTATAATATATTTTCCTGGCCTGTATTTCAGGGTAAGATCATTGGAAGTAATCAACAAACTGAGTACCTTCTAACTACTTCACTTTCAGTGTGAAATGGATCTGGAAACAAAGATCAAAGAAGAACCAGCCTGGCTTGAAGGAACAGGAAATGCTTCACTTGTAAGTCTCATTCCAGATATCTTTGTCGGGATCAGAATTTGACCCTTACTAGCTGAATAAATTTGGTAGCGGCAAAATTTACTATGTGCTTATCCAGTATTAACACCAGCAGTCACCACTTGCAGCATGAGAATTTACACATGGTATGTTTCTGTTATGTTTCTTTATGTGGAAATATGGGTCAGTGTGCTACACAAGGCTGCCAACACTTGGGAACTAGAAACAACAGTATAGGTGTACATATTTGAGTCTGGCTAGTGACAAAATCATTGATTGTGGGAGATTTGTGCTGGACAAAGCGGGGGTTGGACAGGTTTATCTCCGGTTTATCGAGATTCCTCCATCATCTTTCATTCCAGCAACACTCTCCAATATCATTTCATCTGTTAGTCATTAATCATTGACCCAGAGATGTGCGACAAGTGTGGAAGAGTCCTATTTCAAGCTCATCGATGAAATCATTAAAGTCTTGGCTCCAGTCAAATTAACCATAGAAGCACTGTGTTACACTGATTCGAATTTATGCACAGCTGATGCTGCCCTTATGTTTCTTTTTAGGCAGTTAAATAACAATATCTCCGAGTTGGCTTCTAAATTCAAGATACATTTACAAAAGTGCTTGAAAGTTCGCCGAAGAAATGAGTTGAGTGGCGTGTTATGCTACCTACAAAATCCTTGTAGTGACAATGTGGCGTTGACGTTCGATGATGAAATAAAGCGTACATTTTCAAGTTCGAGCAAAGTCCAGAAAAAGAAAGAAAACAGATTGTTTCTTTAATTGAGATATTAAATGGTAAAAGGAATGACGAAGATGAAGAACAAAATTTCGAGCCTACAAATACAGAATGTGATTTGACACTCAAAGAAAAGCTTCAGCTGGAAATAGAAAACAGCATGATAATTATGTCCCCTGAAGCATTGAATGAAAATGAATTTTCCAGAATTGTTAAGAAGGAAATGAGCCTATACCGGTCTTCAAATTCTACTCGGAGCTATAACCTAGAGCAGGTTTATAAGTGTTTATTAATGATTCCTCCAACTTCCATCGAACCTGAATGCGCTTTTCTTAGCAGCTGCATATATGTGCAACAAATTGAGAAGCAGGGTTGATGATGAGACACTGGACGCTTTGTTATTTCTCGGATCATATTTTCGCAATTCAAATTAGAATGTTCCTATTAAATGAGTGTTCTTTATATATATGAGAAATGTGAAATTTGACTGATTAATGTTATTTTTAAATACCTTTTGCTAAGAAACTTTCTACCTACTTCTTATGTTGTTACATGAAAGTCATCTATTTAGTCTATGTCCAGAGAGATCGTTGTTAATTTCCAGAGTTTATTTGCGTAGTTTGTTGCATAAGTTTTTTTTAAATTTATGTAAATTTAAAGAGATATCACTGATTCTTGGAAAAGAGTAATTATAACATAGAGACTGAGTGGCTTAAAGTCTGGTAAGTCTGATTAGGTAGAGTGATTACATTAGCTAGGTGTATACCGTAAAATATATTGATTTTGTTTAAATTTCGATTTGCTAGTTAAACAGCTGATTTCTGTAAGATATTCATATTTTTTAAATTTTTAATCTCCAATCCCTGGATAATCCCATGATACCGGGACTGACGAAGTGTAATCCTGAAATTCCGGGATTAGAAATAAGGGCCGGGATCGAATTCCCTAGCCCTGAAGTGCAGGATTTCCATGGTTTCACATTAATATTATCCCTTTTCTATGTCGTCATCGCCATAAGAACTATCAGTGCGGGCGTGATGTAAAGTACTGTAGATTGTTAAAAATAATTATTTGGTGAAAGGGAAACTGCAAAAATCATCAAAACTAATCCTAATTTGCCTTAGGTTATGTTTAATTAATCTTCGTTAGTAATCCAAGTGGCCATTGTTCTTTGACTGTTAATTACATTCAAACTTTTCATCTTTTTGTATTTACCATATATCAGGGAAACATCATCAAACTAAATGTTGTGTACAGAGTCAATGAACATTTATATGTTCATAGTTTTAACTGCATTTCTTTTTTCAGTTAAACTGTTGTAATTAGGCGTAGTTATTTGATTAGTAAATATTACACACACTTCTTTATTACACAATTTTTACATTGTAGAGCTTAATCTTCATAGGAAAATTGCTGTCACTAAATTTCTATTGTTTCATTTAACTTGTTGTAATTAGGATATGTTTAGGTGAATTTTATAATTAAAGAATACTTATTTTAATTAGGTCGTACCTTGCTTGCTTTGAAAAGCCAGAAATCCCAAGATGTCAGGGATGTGTTTTTTACTTATATGCCACAATCTGTGCATATTGATCACTCCAAGAATGGTCATATCTGCCATGGCGGTAATACCTATGGTACCTAAAATGATGATGGAAATCGTATTTTGGATTTCACCGAGGCAAATCACTGGGTTTTATTTGTAATGTGTTATTAAACAATTGTATCATTTACCTCGTCACCTATACCTGTGTTGCTCCAGCAACCAAATTGACATTTTCCTTGTTCTGCACCATAATCTCTGACTAGTAAAGTATGTGACTGTGTGACACCTCAACATAAGGTAGTCATAGCGGATTTAAGGACCTCTAAGTTCCGTGCAGGTGGAGGAATGGATAACCCCTGGGAAGGTCAAGTGGTAGAAGCTCGAAGACCAGAATGAGACCCTAGCAGACAGCATAAATTTCCCTTCCGTTGACCTGAATATGACATTCTAAAGATCTTTCACTGCTACTCTCACAGCAATCCTGGGTACAACTAAACCTAGTTCCTACCATATTGACAAGCAAACGCTCTTGAAGATGATTCCAGTCCATGATAAGGTATGAAAGGACAAGGCATACATAAAATGGGTTTCACAGGAGACTCGAGAAAACAAAGAAAGAAGGTTATATAGGTGTTGTAAAGGAGAGGGCATTTATATCTCCAGCAAGGCCACAATTAGAGTATGGGGTCATCACCAGGATTACAGAACAGGAAAAAATAAACAGAAAGCAGCTCCTTTTCTTATGGGTGATTTCTGACAAAGGAGTTGTGTTGCAGAGTTTGGGCTGGGAATACTTGGAGAAGGGAAACAAGCTGCAAGACTAAGTGGTATATTGCGAGTTGTCATTGGAGAGACATTAGTACATGAATAAATTTTAGTCAGTGTTCTTTAAGAGTAAGAAAGATCACAACATGAAGATAATTTAAATTCAATGGACAAATATTGGCAAATGTTCATTTATAGGAAGGGGAGTTAGCAATAGAAATAATTTACAAAGAGTCTTTGTTCCGTCCTCTTAGAAAATTTATACAGAGCGCGCTCTTGTCCGCGTCTCTATTGAGTGTCCAGAATGCATCTGGTTTCCGGCAAGTAAAGAGACAGACTCGAACAAGACAACATGTCGGCTAGAGATGCATTCGCGGCCACATGGCCTCCAACTTAATCAATAGCCATCCAGCCATTTCAGTTTATTGTTAATGTGTAAATAATTTCAATGCAGTTTGTTAATCATGTTTAATTGTAATAAAAGTTTTATTTACGTGTAATATTGATGCATGACTCGGCCCTATGGTCTTATCACGTGCTTAACCAAACTACAGTCCACTGCCAGAGTAATCATCGCTGTTTAGTAATACAACTTGTGTGCTACAGCATTCAATTCGTCACCCAACATTTTGGTCCATTTCCGGGCGCGATATTACATTTTGGTCCATTTCAGGGCCCGATATTACACGGTAAAAGTGAAACGCGTGTGAAATATCCGCAGGATTGGAAACATACAATGCAACGTGGGACTCTTCAGTTTACAAGGTCAGATTCCCTTTAATTACCTTTTCCTTGCATTATTTACATTTGTGTGAGCCAGTGCTTTATGATGGACGAGAACGAAATCGCAAAGCTGATCAAGCAACGGGGTTATCTGAAAGGTAGAATCACAAAAATGAAAACTTTCGTCGAAAAGTAGGACACTACTCAAAACCTAGCAGACATTAGGGTTAGATATGATGCACTTATTGATTTAGAAAGCAGATACGATTTAGTTCAATCGCAGCTTGAGGTGGAGGATAGTAAACGAGATCATGGGGTAGATAGAGATGAAGTAGATGACATTGTGTACAGTTTGAAGGCAAAAATGCAGGTATTATTGTCGCCAGACCAGCACAAAAATGCCGGTAGTACCAGAAGTAATACTTCCAATTCGTCGCATGAAAATATCAACATCAAATTACCCGCGATTAAACTACCCATGTTTAGTGGTAACTATGATGGATGTCATTTGAAGATAATTTCAAACTATTGGTGCATGAAAATTCCAGTCTAGCAACCATTCAGAAATTTCACTACTTACTAGGAGCAGTTCAAGGTTCAGCTAAAGCATTAATTCAGAACCTTTCAACTACTGAAACCAACTATACGGTAGCTTGGAACCTATTATGTGATCCGTTTCAAAACAAGAGACTAATAGCAGCAAAGCATGTTAGAGAAATCATAAACATTGCAACAGTGGAGAATGAAACCGCTGAAGACCTCAGGCAGTTCATCGGCACATTCTCAAGCAACTTACAAGCACTTAAAGCATTGAAATTAGATACTCCTCTCGAAGAAGTAATATTATCACAACATATTGTTGATCATCTTGATTATGAAACCAGGAGGGGCTGGGAACTAGAGGCAAACGCCAACAAAAATTCCTCCCTCAAACAATTAACATCTTACATTGAACATCGCTGCCAAGTCCTTGAAAGCATGCAGACATCTGTCAGTCAAGTCAAGGTGCGCGGTAGTAAAGAAAGCTCACACAAGAAAAAACCGTCGTCCTATACACATGTTGCATGCATTAACAATCATTGCTCTTATTGTAAACAAGGTCATACACCAGGACTTTTTGCATGTGAAGCATTTCTCAAGTTAACAGTGTCAAATCGCATTCAATATGCTCGTGACAACAAACTCTGTTTAAATTGTCTTAGAGCATCACATAAAACGTCAGAGTGTACATCCAGTCACTGTCGCAAATGCAACAAGGCCCACAACACATTACTACATCTTGAAAATCACAAGTCTAGTACAACTAACGAAACTACTTCTAACAACAAGGTGGTATTTGCCAGCGTTCACACAACCACCAAGAATGAACATCCATGTACTCGAAACAAACCATATGTGTTGTTATCCACAGTTATTGTCAAAATCAAGGATCACAGTGGTAAATTTCGCAAGGTTCGAGGACTCTTGGACAGCGGCAGTCAGACTCATCTCATTACTACAGACACTGTCAGCAGACTAAATTTAAAATGTAAAGAAGACACCACTTCTATTGTAGGCATTAACAATTCTTCATCAACTCTGAAACACAGTGTGGATATTCACCTCCAGTCCACAACATCAGATTTTAACACTAACATAAATTGTTTAGTGGTTCCTGCCATCACAGGAGAAATGCCTTCCATGGAGTTAGACTACAAATCGTGGAACCTACCTAATGACATCACACTAGCAGATCCTAAATTCTACAGTCCAGGCAAGGTAGATTTAATCATTGGTGCAGAGATGTTCTTTAACATTTTAAAGACGGATGGGAAAAAACGTGCAGGTGATTACCCGGTATTGCAGGACACTTATCTGGGTTGGATAATTTCTGGTAAATGCCCTCAGTCAAACAGCCATCCTGCATGCAACACAGTCACTTCTCTCTTTGTCAAAAAGGAAGATCAACTCGACACGCAACTTCGTAAATTTTGGGAAATAGAAGAATTGCACACTAAACCTAAAACTCAGGATGAACAACAGTGTTTACAGCACTTCAAGGAAAACACCACACGCACTCCTGAAGGAAGATTCGTTGTCAGGTTACCTCGTAAGGAAACTCGATCACCCTTGGGCAACTCTCATGATATAGCAACACAACGATTTCAACAACTGGAAGCAAAATTCAAGAAGAACCCAGTATTGCATGAACAGTATGCGAACTTCATGTCCGAGTATGAACAGTTATCTCACATGAGGGAGGTAGGCCTACATGCAACAAATGATTCTGAACATTATTACTTGCCACACCACGCAGTATTTAAACAAAGCACAACTACATCAGTCAGAGTAGTTTTTGACGCATCTGCCAAAACTACTACTGGAGTGTCGCTTAATGATACATTGTTAGTAAGGCCTACTATACAACAAGACCTTTATTCCATTGTGTTGAGATTCAGGACACACGACATTGCATTTACGGGAGACATCACGAAAATGTACAGACAAGTTCGGGTTCATGAAAATGACACGCAGTTGCAAAGAATTATTTGGAGGGAATCGCCACAAACAGCTATCAAGACTTACGAACTATTGACTGTCACGTATGGTACAGCTTCAGCTCCATATTTGGCAACACAGTGCCTCAAACAATTGGCAGAAGATGAAGCAACTTCATTTCCACTGGCATCAACGGTTTTACAAAGGGATTTTTATGTTGACGATGCCCTGTGTGGTGCGTCCAACATCGCTGAAGCATTAAAATTGCAAAGTGAACTCATAGCCTTACTCAATAAAAGTGGTTTTCCCATCAGGAAATGGTGCTCAAATCATCAAGCTATACTTGCCGCTGTTCCACCTGAAGACAGAGAAATTAACTTACCTTTCCAGTTTGATAATGATGACACCATACAAGCTTTAGGATTATCATGGCATCCTATGTCAGACAAATTCTTAGTGGCAAACAGAATCAAACACATTCAAGGGAACAGTAACATTACTAAACGCACCACTACGTCAGTTGTAGCATCTATATTTGACCCATTAGGATTGATCAGCCCATTAGTGATACTATACAAGATATTTTTGCAGGACTTATGGTTACATCAACTTCATTGGGACGACCCACTGCCAGATCCATTAGCATCAGACTGGGCAAAATTACAAATGCAGCTAGCACACATTGACAGTATACAAGTAGAACGCCACGTATTAATTGAGGGTGACTTGGCAAATATTCAAGTTCATGGATTTTCAGACGCTTCCGAGCGAGCTTATGGCGCATGCATCTACCTTCGGTCAGTGAATCAGGAGGGTGAAGTATCAGTCAAACTGCTATGCTCTAAATCGCGCGTAGCTCCGGTTAAACGAGTCACTCTTCCTCGTCTAGAACTTCTCGGTGCAGCATTATTGGCTCAGTTGGTACACAAAACCATGCCAGTCTTAAACTTGGCCATTAATGAAACACACTTGTGGACAGACTCCACTATCGTACTGTCATGGTTAGCATCACCAGCATCACGTTGGAAGACCTTTGTAGCAAATAGGGTAGCTCACATTCAACAATCAACGAACACTAGTGACTGGCATCATGTACCATTACACGATAATCCAGCGGACTTGATTTCTCGAGGCGTCAGACCAGCAGATCAGCAAAACTCAACCATTTGGTGGTCAGGACCCGCCTGGTTGTCCACTTCTGAGTTAAATTGGCCGCAGAACAGCAATGTTGAGGATTCGCTCGCCATAGCAGAGCAGCGACAATCATCCACACTATTAGTTGTGACACAAGCTGAAACTATTATTGAGAAATTCTCATCATTAATAAGACTTCAACGAGTAATAGCTTATTGTTACAGATTTTTGCATAACACTAAGCATGCCAGGGACAAGAAAATTGGACCTTTAAATGTTGAAGAATTGGAACATTCATTAGAAGTCTGCATTCGTATTGCACAAAATGCAGCCTTCTAAGAAGAGATTGGAGACCTGAAAAACGGAGGCGTAGTCTCTAAGAAGAGACAGACAAGGAACCTATGTCCCTTCTTACACAACAATATTCTAAGGGTCGGAGGCAGGTTGAAGAATGCATCGATTCCGTTTTCATCCAAACTTCCAATACTGTTACCATCAAAACATCACCTGACGACTCTAATTGTCAAACATGAACACTTACAACAAGCTCATGCAGGACCAGAATTGTTGTTAGCAACCCTTCGTCAACGTTATTGGATTCTGAATGGCAGAAATGTAGCCAGACAGCAAGTGCACAAATGCGTAACATGTTACAAATTGAAAGGCGTAACTAGTCATCAACTCATGGCTGACTATCCTGAGCATAGAGTTCAACCAGCACGTCCATTCAGTGTTTGTGGCATTGATTATGGAGGTCCTATTCTACTTCGCCCAATTAACAAGAGGAGCAATGTCCGTATCAAGGCATACATCGCACTATTTGTTTGCTTCACGACAAAGGCTGTACATTTGGAAGTAGTTAGCAGTCTTACTACAGATGCCTTCTTAGCCGCACTTCGCCGTTTCATAGCCAGAAGAGGAAAGCCCGCAGATATCTACAGTGACAATGCTACTACGTTTATTGGAGCCGATAGAGAATTAAAAGATCTTCACCAATTCATAGCATCACCGCAGCATCAAGAGGAAGTTGTAAGCAATCTGGCAAACAAGGGTATCAACTGGCATTACATTCCACCTCGTTCACCCCATTTTGGAGGATTATGGGAAGCTGGCATCAAGTCAGTTAAATACCATTTGCATCGAGTTGTTGGAAACTCATCATTAACATTTGAAGAGCTTAGTACTGTGCTCACACAAATTGAAGCCTGTTTAAATTCTCGTCCACTTACAGTCCTATCCTCAGATCCGACTGACCCTCAACCCTTGACTCCAGGTCATTTTCTTACTGGTAACAGTTTGAATTCCATTCCTGAATCCAATCTGACACTTGTACCCAGCAATAAACTTTCAGCATGGAAACGGTTGCAGCAAATGGTGCAACACTTTTGGACCAGATGGCGTAAGGAATACTTAACCCAACTACAAAACAGGCCAAAGTGGGCCTCCCAGCAACCTTGTATACAACTTGGAGCAGTGGTGGTTATCAAGGAGGACAATTTACCCCCGCTTCAGTGGAGACTAGGTGTGGTTGAGGAACTTCACCCAGGTCTCAATGGACTTGTGCGAGCAGTCACCATAAAAACTGCTCATGGAAATTTCAAGAGACCAATAGTGAAGCTGTGTCCCCTTCCCATCGAGTAGTGTTTTCTTTTTAATGACAATATGATTCCTTACAGTGTCAGTGAGTTGATTGGTGTATAAAGTTGTATTTGTAGTTATATTGTACAGTCATTTAACAAATGAACAATTCAAAAACTCTCATTGTGCAGCTGTAAACAAAACAATGCATCAACCTGCACACCAGTGTACAGTTCTGTTTCATTTTATCTATGTTAATTAGTGATTGACGTTCATTTAAGTGCAACATTTATTATTATGTATTTGTATTCTGATGACATTTTGTTTTATGTTAGTGTTATTTTCATTGAAACTGTATTTTGTCTTGATTGAATGCAATCAACAGAGGGGAGAATGTTCCGTCCTCTTAGAAAATTTATACAGAGCACGCTCTTGTCCGCGTCTCTATTGAGTGTTCAGAATGTATCTGGTTTCCGGCAAGTAAAGAGACAGACTCGAACAAGACAACATGTCGGCTAGAGATGCATTCGCGGCCACATGGCCTCCAACTTAATCAATAGCCATCCAGGCATTTCAGTTTATTGTTAATGTGTAAATAATTTCAATGCAGTTTGTTAATCATGTTTAATTGTAATAAAAGTTTTATTTACGTGTCATATTGATGCATGACTCGGCCCTATGGTCTTATCACGTGCTTAACCAAACTACAGTCCACTACCAGAGTAATCATCGCTGTTTAGTAATACAACATGTGTGCTACAGCATTCAATTCGTCACCCAACAGTGTTGTTATATAAATTTCCAAATTTTTTTTCTACGTAAACAATTGATAAACATTCAGCCACCTGTGTGACAGCTCAGGTGTTGATTGATTGTTTTTATGGTTGATTAATTAATTGATTAATTAATTAGTTAATTCATTTATTTATTTACTTATGCTTGTTGGTCTTAATGTGATGTACAGAGAGGCATGTTGGATATTTCTATGGTTATTGTCCACTTGTTGGGAGAGTGGTAGGAGTAATGTGGGATTATTTGATATTATAGTGAGGTGTTTTGGGAAGGAACGTACATAAGATAATGGAAAGGAATGAAGAAGCGACAAGTCAAGTCATGTGTAGAAAGATGGGATCAGGGGAATGTGAGTGTAAGAGGATAAAGAAATTAGCTAGTCAGTGTGGAAATAAGAATGAAAGGAAAAGGAAAGAAGAGGGAGCACGGAATGATATTGTGTAAGGATTTGGAGACAGTCTTTGTCCTTTCATGTTTCTCCATTCCTATTGCTACCTCGTGTAGTGCTATCCTATCATATGTTTCTCTTCATATTCTTATCTCTCTTATCACTTGTCTGTTCCTTTCCATTCTTATATTTTTACATTGGGAGGTAAATTACTTATACTCTTATTGTGTCTATGAAAATTATTTCCTCAGCTGTTCCTTGTTTATATTTCTTTCCTCACTTCTTTATTCTACTTTTCTTATTTCTTACTTACAGCATTCTGAAGACATTAAGAAGGAAATATTCATCGAACAACACACTGTTGGCCAGCTCGTGCCCTACATCAAAGAAGAAACAAAGTACGTACACCACAAACCCTATACTAAAAGGAATAGATTGTACCTATTCACCGTCGTGTTCATTTGTGGATATTTTATCTCCAAAAACTGACCATTTTCATCCATTTAATCCTTTCTTTACAAGGTTACATTAAACTGTAATTTATTAAAAATGAATTGGTTAAATTTTCTAAAATATTCAGAAACTGTAATGTCATATTAATGATCCTCAGTGTAGTATAATTGAATATATATCTGCAAAATAATCTGGTAGATCCTGATATTTCTGAAGTGTATTTGTTCATAACACATTTAAGAAATGATGAAAAATGTATTCTTTCTTTCACTGACACTGCATCATTTGTTCATCATATTTTTATCATCTGAAATGTCATCTGCAACTATTCTCAGAAATTTTGTATGTGTGTATTAGCAGTGACACACAGAGGAAGCCATGTTTATAGATAGTAAATGAAATCTACAAATTAAAAATTGTTAGATTTTTATGGACGTTGAAAACAACGTAATTACTTCAAGTTACATAATTCAGCTCCATTAACCAGTATATTGATGGCTCCTTTCAGTAGTACAATAACATAAAGAATATTGTCATTTTTAAATTTATTTATTTGGTTAGCTTTCATTGCTTATGATCTGTCCAGTTCTATTGTGTGTTAAGTAAAATTACTCTCTTTGTGGACGCCGAAGCAGAGGGGTTATAGAAGTGAAACATTACGTGCAGTAGATCCACATCTTAGATATCAGAGTTTTAAACTAAATTTTCCAGATTGTTGTAAGCATAACAAGGTATCATGGTGTTGATTACAAGTTTGTTCCAGTGTTGTGGATTGTTGCTATTTCCTACCTTTCATTTTAGTGCACATTGTCATTCAAGTGCTTTTAGTGTGGTGACTGCAATCACATTTACATAATTAGTATAAAGTAATAAAATCGACAGCTACAAGAAGAATTTTAAATTTGATAACTTGATCTGAAAATTTGCCAGAAATCTTCACGTAATTGAATTTACTATCTCACAAATGTAGGTAAATAATAATATAATGATATAATTTTATTTCAGAATTGTTATTTTAGGAGTGATGTGCTATTAGTCTGTTTGCTAGTTACGTTCTTGCTTTGATCGTCACTCCTGTGCTCCGTGGGATGTGCTTGTGCTCTTGGCTGCTGCTTTGTATCGGCAGGTTCTGCTATCGCTAGTCGTAGCCTAAGGTTTGACTTGATGATGGATATTATGAATTCTGAAATGATTATTTGTTGTTTTCTGTTTGAGTCTTCTCTTCTGTTGTGTGGTGCATTGAGTTTTTCCTACTGCACATTCACGAGTAGTGGCACAGTCCTCAGAACCATCCAATACCGGCTTATATTCTCTCAGTAGTCATAGCAGAGCCATGCACATAACTGAAGAATGCTCTTATATATATATATATATATATATATATATATATATACTCTTCTACGTTCAAATTGTCATGTTTCTTTGTAGTTCTTGTGTAACGGGACACAGTAAACTAATTTAGAAAGCAATCTTCGAATATGACCACGAATAAAAATGTTGCTTATGAAGATCCTTATTCCACCGTGCATATTTCTATTTACGGATGGGGTTTAATTTTGCTTCATTCTTACTATTGTAATGGTTATAGCGTCCGCCATGCCAACTTGCTACAGGCCATTGACGTCACCGTATCGGCCCACCCACTTACGCTTCGACCACGCCAATCACGAACAAGACTCAAGTGCTAGGCTGGTCCCCTCTCACCTCCATTCGTGGTAACCATCAGAGCACTACGAAAATTACCCGAAGATTGATCAGGAGTCTTACAACTCCTGAGGCTCCTGGATACATCTAGCATCCGAACTGTTCTGAAAGGGCCGGTACAGGTATATGAGGGAGGAATGACTTGTCTGGCATTGGTGTTGTCCAGTCGTGAGCTCAGTCAGCGAGTGACTGCAAGTACTGTGAAGTGGGTGGAATGCGGACAAGCGTGCTTGAGTGCGGACTGACGGCAAAGGAGAGAACGTGTGACTTCCTGACATAACTGCTTACCTTGTGTGTGAATGTAAAAGTATATAGTGTGAGAACAAGCGAGAAACTATGAGAGAGAGCGTGCGAACTGTGTGTGAGCGAAAGTTGCGTATGTGTAGTCCTGTGTAGTTTAGTGCTAAGTAATAAATCTTAGTGTCGTGATATTGGGAGAGCAGTCAAGAAAACATGACTAGTAACTCGTTCCTTTTTTTATTACCAAAATCTGAGAACCTAAGATACAACAGTTGTGACACAATGATATTAAGTAAAGATATATCGGGCCGATGACCTTCGATGTTAGACCCCTTAGAACAACAAGCATCATCATCAATAAAGGTATAACACATAACACAGTCCAAAGAAGGTTCTCGAGTTGTGACTTATCAATTTCCAACATTCTCCCCACCCTGGTCAACCTCTAGGGGGATGACCAGTTGAATTGGTCGGACTGTTTTGTGTCCCTGTGGGATTTGAAGAATCACAGTCCTTATCTTCTGGTCCCTTCCTTCTAGTAACCTCTCTATTCTTGCTCTTTTCCATAATTGGCGTGGTCGTCCATCTTCTTGAATCAACGCCAAATCTCTGGGTCGGAACTCAATGGATCTCCCAGACACACCTCGAGCTTCATGAAAGCTCTTGAGTTCTAAGAGGTGCTCCTTGGTGTATCTTCTCCAGAAGTCATCTGACAGCTTTTTGTCTCAGTCTGAATTCTCTTGTCAAGGCAAGTCTGGTAGTCGATTCTGGTCCTTGTGGGCACGGTCATGACTCCTTGACCGACAAGAAAGTGTGCCGGCGTCAGGGTTCAGCAACATCTCCATGGAAGATCGGTCTTGAATTTACTGCAGCTTCAATTTTGACTAGGATGGTGTTAAGCTGTTCTTCTGTAAGTCTTGATAGTCCCAGCACCTTTATTAAGCATAACTTAACTGTGCCTACCATTCTCTCCCACCAAGCTGCCCGTGGGGGGATGAACTTCCAAGTTATACCGTCTTTGGGGAGGAATCGAAGGGTCTCTGAGGATGACAGTGTCTTACAATGTACCGACAGTTCTGCATTGGTGGCCTGAAATGTCCTTGGGTTGTCCATGTATATGGAATGTGGCAGTCCACGCCTACCAGAAAACCTGTGAAGGGCCACAAGGAATGTGTCAGTGATCATACTGGAGCATAACTCTTAATGCACTGCACATGTAACAGCACAAGTGAATAGTGCTATGTAAGCCTTTTCCATCGTCATTCCTACTTTGATGTAGAGGGGACCGGCAAAGTCTCTCCCGGTAATTGCAAAGGGTTTCGACGGTCTCACCCTATCCGCAGGTAGTGAAGCTTCGATTTGCTGCCCTCTAGGCTTCTGCATGGGAGGCAGGCGTGCAAGACCCTCTTAACAGTTTGACGAGCTCTAAGGATCCAGAACTCTTTCCGGAGCACCGACAGTATTACCCGAACTCCAAAATGATCTAATCTGATACGTGTTTGCCGAATGAGTAGATACGTGTATCGATGAGAGCCGTAAAAGTATTGGGTGTCGTCACTCCTTAGCGAGGTCCGCACAGTGAAATTGACCCCCCAGGCCGAGGAATCCGCCTTCAATGCAGGGGTTGAAGCGTCCTATTTTGAATTCTTTAGGAATTAGTCGACCGTCTTCGAGTGCTTGAAGTTCTAGTGCAAAACATTCTCGTTGAACAGCTCCTATCCAGTATGTACATGCCTTTGCGAACTCCACCGCTGTTAGTTCTCCTGTAAGCTTCTCTGGATGGCGAGTGTAGTGTGTAGATCGAAGAATCCAACCAGTAATACGCATCAGTTTCCAGTAGGAACTGAACTTAGAACTGTCGATAACGCTAGAATATGTTTCTCCTCTTCTCCTCGGGAAGTTCCTCGCTTGGAGTTTGAGCACCGGATGGCCAACATTCCTCCCGATGTGCAAGCCATGTGGGTCCATTCCACCACTTGCGCTCAATCCTTATCTGGTCACCATGAAATCCTCGTGTAAGGTGGTCAGCTGGGTTCTCATGTCCAGGGCAATGCCTCCACTGACTTGGAGTTGAGTACGATTGAATCTCCGTTACTCTGTTGCAGACGAAGGTTTTTCATCTCTTTGGGTCACTGTGTTCCCAACCTAAGGTGACAGTAGAATCCGTCCATAGTATTGCCTGAGTGTTGTCGTGGCCTGTGGCTGCGCAGAAATAGGACAGCAATCGCGCTCCCACTAGCACTGCTAGTAATTCGAGCCGTGGCAAGGTTCTCTCCTTGACGGGTGTGAGCCCTTTCTTGCTGCAGGCCTGATGGACAAGTACGTTGGTTTGCGCATTTGTGCGAATGTACAAAACCGCCCCATATGCCCTTTCTGAGGCATCACAAAATACGTGGATCTGAACCTTGTGCTCCGTTGAAGTAACTAGCCTCCACGGAATTTGTACCCATGAAAGAGAGGATAAGGAGGATGCCCAAATGTTCCATGATGCTCCGATATCAAGAGGTAGCAACTCGTCCCAGTCATACATACATACATACATTTATTGAACATAACAGGCGACTTCGCCCCTATACATGTTCACATGCAATAATAATAATAATAATAATAATAATAATAATAATAATAGTAATAATAATAATAATAATGATAAAATGAATAATAAATAATAATAATAATAAAATGAATAATAATAATAATAATAATAATAATAAGGATAATAATAATAAGAATAATTAGCAGTCATTAGCTGAAGCAGTTCACTCACTCAGTGTTCATCCAGTGTCCTCATTATGCTCTGTACTTGCGTCACATTCTTGTTACTGTCCTACACCTGATCAGTAATCAAACAACAACACTCAGCATTTCAGCACTTGCATTCCAGCTAACTTTAAAACAAACAGACCATGCAATCCTGTCCTCTTACCCAACTCCACATAACTAAGTACTCAGTCCCTATATTCCCTAATCCATTAGAATTTTAACATACTATTCCCTTCCCTTATACAGATAACTATTCCACCCCCCTATTCCCCTGCCCACCCTCTAACTCACTCTCCTTCATTTTACTCTCGCAGGCCTTTTTTGCCGCACAAAAATACCTGTTCAATTCACCCCCTTTTTCCCATTGTTTAATAATCCATCTCAGTATTGCGTTCTCATCCCCTCTCCCCAATATTTCCCGATGCTCGGCACTCAATAATCCATGTCTTAACCCCCTCGTTACCTCACAGTCTCTTAGCAAGTGAAACTCATCATTCACATCTCCACAAAGTACACACCTTGTCTTATCCCTCCCCTGTAACCAGCATGTATTCCTTGGCAAACCTAAAAGCCACCACATCATCCCATATCGTTTTGACCTATCGACGTATCTAATATTCAACCCTGCTATCTCCTCTATTTTCGTCAAAACAGTCAGCGAATTTCTTAGTCTGCTTTCCCCCAATAATTTCTGCCTATGGATATCTCTAATTCTCCTTTCCAGTATATTCATCCCTCTCACTTCTGTCTTTGACCAAACCTCCCCCCACAGGTGTCCTAATCCTATCCTCTCCAAATATCCCTTTATTTTTTCTAACCATCCACCCTTATACATGCTCTTAAATTGCTGTGCATATGCTGCCTGTAAAACTCTCCCACCTTCCTGTCTTTTTAAATCCATCCAGTATCTAACTATTCTTTTCACACCCTCTGATTCCAAATCCTCCACACACATTAATTCCGCCCCTACATTTGCTGTACACCTCGGTAAGCCCATTACTAACTTAGCAAAACTACTAACAATCCTTCTTAGTTCCTCTCTTTTCTCATCCAGCCCCCAAACTTCTGCTCCGTATAATACCCTCCCAACGATTACCGACCTGAACACGAGTCTCAGTGTTTTATAACTGATCCCCGGGTACTTGAGTAGCAAATTTCTGACTGAGGCTAAGGCTGCCAATCCTCTATATTTCACTCTTTTGATCTGGTCACTCCAAGTTCCTTTATCGTTAAAAATAACTCCTAGATATTCCAACTTCCTTACCTGTTCCAATCTTTCTCCCTGAATTACCCAATTCCCTTCTATCTTTCTTCTTTTGTCCACCTGTACTACCAATATTTTAGACTTATTTCCATTAATTTTCAATCCCCATTTCCTCGCAAATAGCATCACTGACTCTAAGGCCCTATTCATCGCCCCTGAAGTTAGCGTCATCAATAACACATCATCCGCAAATATCAGTCCTGGTACTTCCAAACCATTAATTACTGGTACAGCCCAATTTTCTGCCCCAAACCCCTCTAAAATATCGTTGATAAATAAAATAAACAGTATTGGCGATAACTTGCATCCTTGTTTTAAACCCACCTTGGACTCTAATGGTCCACTCAGTCTCCCTTCTCCCAATTTTACACAAAACCTGATGTTCCTATATATTCCTTCCACTGCCCTCAACATCTTCTCCGAAATCCCTAGCCTGCCTAATTTCTCTAGTAGGGCCTCTCTATTCACCTTGTCAAAAGCTTTCTCAAAATCTATTGCTGCTACATAAACCGTACTTCTAGCCATATTCTTATACTTTTCTAAAATAGTCTTTACTATCATTATATTATCCACTGTTCTTTTCTTTTTCCTAAATCCCCCTTGGTAATCTGTCAGAATTTCATTTTCTTCCGCCCACCCGCTTATTCTGTTCGCTAGCACCCCAGTATATATTTTACTCAAAGAATCCAACAGAGATATACCTCTATAACTGTTCACATTGTTCCTACTACCCTTCCCCTTGTATATAGGGCATATAATTCCTGTTTCCCATTCCTTCGGGTAATTTCCTCCCTCAAATATCCTATTGAATAGTTTAACCATGCCCTCTATCATCATCTCATTTTTACTAATTTCCTTCCAAAACTTGTTATTTATACCATTACACCCCCCGGCCGACTTTGCTCTGGCTCTGTTTATCACTCTCAGGATTTCCTCTCTTGTGATTTCTTTATCCAGGTCATAAATTGCCACTCTCCTATTCCTCCAAATTACTTCTTCTCCCAAACCTCTCCATCTATCACCCCCCTTTTTTCCTAGTAATTCATCAAAGTGCCTGACCCATTGCACTTCCTCAATACTCGTTCTCTCTAAATTCCTTCCACCCTTAATAATTTTATTAATCTTATCCCAAACTCTCTCAAAATTGTTTGTCTTACAGTCATTATTTATGGCTTCCATTTGTTCCTCTAACCACGTCTTTTTTGTCTCAGAGATTTTCTTTTTATACTCCTTCCTCAATCTACAGAAAAACTCCCTTTCTTGGCTCCCACCTTTCCTTCTATATTCTCCTAAAGCATCCATCACCTTCCTCCGCAATCCTTCACACTCCCTATTAAACCATTCTTCTCCCTCTTTCTTATTTCCTTTTCTAGCTTTCACCTTCTGAGCTATCATCTTTATTGGATGTAGCAACAATTCCAAGGCTTTATCAGTATTATTCTCTTCTAACGCCCCTTCCCACCCATATTTCAGAAGATGTAACTCCTCCTTTACTACCCTATTCCAATCCCGGCCCACCTTCTCTGTCCATTTATACTTATTATAACCACTCCCTCGTTTATCATTTGTTTCATCTTCCTTTATTGTACACTTCTCTTCCTCCCTTTTCAGCATAACCCTCACCGGGAAATGGTGTGATTAAATCCAATCTCCTATTTCCATACTTACAACTTCCTCAATCATCCCTTCCGAACTTAAAACCATATCTATCATACTGCCCCCCTTCTCCGTAACATATGTCAATTTCCCCGTCCTGTCACCCTCTATCCACCCATTCAGAATATACAAATTTCCCACAGCACACATCTCTAGGAGCTTCTCTCCATAACTATTTGTAATTTTGTCCTCACTCCTTCTACTTTCCAACAAACACATTCCATCCTCCCTACTATAAACTGGGCTCTGTTCCCCTATTCTCGCGTTCCAATCCCCAAATAACAACATATCCTCCTCACCTGGATACATTCCCCTTATCCTACCAATATCCACCAATAACTCTTCAAAAAAATATTTATTTGCATATGCTGAATTACTAGGGTGGCAGTAAACAAAAGCTAGATTTATTTTCTTCCCCCTTCCCTCACTCCCTCCCAAATTCAATCTCAGCCATATGGTTTCCATCATATCGGTCTCTATATCCTCTACTCTTTCACTAATTTCTTCCCTAATTAGAACTATCATCCCTCCTGGTGCTCGTCCCTTATTCCTCTCTTTTCTTCTATATTTATATTTTATCTCAAACCCCTTCCATGAAATCTCCCTTCCTGTTTCCAACCACGTCTCCAAGAGTGCCACAACATCAAAACTTTCAATTACTTCCCGAACTTTCTTGTTTCCTAATTTGTTCCTTAGTCCCTCAATATTCACACATCCTATCTTCCAATATAGTTATAACTTTCCCTCCCTCCCTTCTAGGTCTCCCCCTCTATTCTTACTTCTAGTATTTATCGACCTCTCTTCCACTGTATCCTCCATCCCTTTACGTACTTTTCCCCATATGTCTTTTAAGCTCTTACTTCTGACTTTACTCATAATTTTTTTACCTTCCTGTCGATCTGTCTCCTCTTGACCTTTCTTGTTCACTACACCACTGCACCCTGCTCTCACCGCTTCTTGATGCTCACCCCCACTCACCCCCTCACTATTTTGGACTTCTGAATCCACCTTCCCTTGTCCTTTCTTGCTCACTGCACCACTACACTCTACTCTCCCAGTTTCTTGCTGCTCACTCTCACCGTCCACTTCACTATCTTGATCTTCTGTCTCCCGGCTGCACTGCCCATTCTCTTCCGAGATGCTCTGCTCTCCTGCCACGTCCCTCCTCCTCTTCTTTTCTTCTTTCTTCTTCCCATCTTGCCTTGTCCTCTCACCACCCTCAACCCTCTCGTTTTTGTCCATTTCCTTTAGCTTCGTCACTGCATGTACTCTAACCCATCGCCCATTTGTCACCTCCAACCTCAGACCTCTTATTCGGGCCTTTAGCCCCTGGTTCCTCGCTCTCCATAGGTGCCTATTCAAGATCTTCATATTTTCACTTCCTTCTCTTCCCATGTCTCCTTTCACCCCTATTTTCAGTCCTTGTAAATTCTTGCTGTTACTTAACACAGTTTCTGCCATTAAGGTTGAGAACAATTTAACCCTAATTGGCCTCCGACCTTTGATTTTACCAACTCTCTCTACATCATCTATGTCTATCTCACTAAAGTTTATCTTCATTGCATCCCGTATAACTTCCACCACCTTATATACCAGCTCAATCTTGCTCTCTCTCGCCCCTTCCTCAACTCCATATATAAATATGGCTTTTTTCAATCTCTCCTGCCTGTACCCCTCCGCTTCTTTCTTCATCTTCATCACCTCCTCTTTCAGATGTTTCACTTCCCCTCTCAATAACTCGATTTCTTTCTCATTATTGACCGCTCTCCTGCTCGATTCCTCTGTCTTCGTTTCAAGCCATTTCTTCATGTTCCCTATCTCCTTTCTCTGCTCCTCCATCATGTCCTTTATCTCCTGCACCTTATCCCATTGACACTTTTCCTGCATAACTTCACTTACAACCACCCTGAGTGCGGCCAAATCCTCCGTACTATATTTTCCACTGGTATTTGGGCCTGGGTTTACTTCCACCCCCCCAATAACCAGTAGCACCGCTATCACTGTCACCACCAGCACCGCTTCACTCATTTTCAAACCGTCTGTACTTATCACCAATCCACTCCTGGTCTCCTTCTTCTGCCTTGCCTGCCATTTCCCAATAGCGGCCCGGTACTGTTCAATGCCGATCATGTTTACAGCACGCACTTCACTACGCAACCTCTCTCCTCGACCGCTCGAGCTAGACTGAACTCGTCCCAGTCAATTCCTCTGCTCCTCGAATCCTGGAATAACAGCTTACCGAGGAGGGATACGGGGGATAACAGTCCGAGTGGGTCATAGAATCTAGCCGTAATTTTTAATAACTTCCTCTTGGTGATTGGTCCTTCAGGTGTAGCCTTGGTGATCTCTCTTGGGTCAATGTAAAGGTTATCTGTTTCTGTATTCCAGTAAACGCCTAGTACCTGCGTCTCTACGTTGACCTCTTGGCCCTTAGCTCTCCAGATGGCGAGTCTGAATTATTGGTCCATTTCGCTAGTTGGAATTTCATCAATTATATCAGTGCAGTAAGTTCGTAATACAGGGCAATCACACCATTGTCATTCTCTGCGCCGAATGCGAAGTCGTTCATAAAGGTTTTGTCATCTATGAGTGGTGCTGCAATAGGAAATGTGGTCTTGTATCTGTCGGCGAGTTCCCTCAGTGTTGCTGAAAGCAAGAACGGACTGCAAGTCAAGCCGAATGGGAGCCTAGTGAAGCAATAGCTCACTACCTCGTCTGTCGTGTAGTAACTTCCTTTGCTATTCCGGGTGACCCTGTATCACAAGAATCTGGTCAAGTCCCTGTCATCCTCGTGCAAGACAAGCTGAGGAAATGCCTGTGTAATATCAGTAATGATGGCCTTGGGATGTAGCCTGAATCATAGTAGAATAGCCAGTGTCTCCGGTAGCAGGTTTGGACCTGCCTCTAAAGCATCGTTGAGAGACGGCGAGTTGGTTTTGTGAGAAGACGCGTCAAAAACTATTCTCCATTTTATTTTTCCCAGCTTCTCCTTTACATCTTTGTGTGGGAGATACGGTGTGGTGTTCTTTGGACCTTCAATGGGTGTGACTTCTATTTGTCGTTTCATAATATGATCCAGTATTTGGTTGTAGTACACCTCCTTTAGAGTGCTATGGTTTTGAAGTCTTTTAGATCAAGGTATGAAATCGAAGTTCTGCATTTATCTTGATACTTGAAGGAAGAACATCCTGCTTTCTTGGTAGGCAGACTACTCTCCGACGACCTTCAACGCGATAGGTTGCCTTGAATTCTTGAAGAATAGCAGAGTCTTTCTCATTTAGATCTTGATTTTAATTTTCAAGTATTCCCATTGTCTCTAGATCCCAGATTTCTTTTAGTTCATTATCCGAACGTGAGCTAGCTTGTCGAATGAAGTTCACAACAGTAGAATTCACACACTACCTGATCGGCTTCCATTTAAGATCCATCCAAAAGTGTCGGAATCATAACGATCGATTCAGATATTCAAATCGGTGAACCGTCCTTCACATTTTCCAATATTCGTCACTGCCAATTAAGATCTCCACGGGTATGTTTTATTTTGAATCAGACCCAGGGTCTGGTAACTGCAATTTGCGTACGTGCACCCAAGTTTTGATGTCTTGTGGAACTGCTGGTTGAGGTGAGAGTGAGTGTGCACTTTCGTAAACATTCATGGTATCCGTAAAGTTGGTATAAACTCCCTTCATACTGAACCTGACGACTCTGCACTGACATGATGGGTTAGTCTTGGACTCAAATGTGCAAAGAGTCAGTTCTCTTTTGTCGGTGGTTAGTAGCTGTAGGTCGTCTATCAGTGATCTTGATATAAATGTTGTCTGACTTCAACTGTCTAGTATACATCGAATAAGTCGGCTTAGCCCTGTAGGTCCAGTGATTCTTACTTGAGCTGTCTGCAAGAATGTGAAACCTGGTGTGGTGATATCTATTTTTCCTACAGAGGCTGTGTTGGCCCGATCTACTGAGGTCTTGTGACTCTCCCATTGTCGCAAAGGGACCTATGTTGCGACTTCTTGCAGTTTCTTGTGACAATTGAGGCACAGGATGCACCGGTTAGCTCTCTTCAGCCTCTCCTTTTGCTGCATAACAGTCCTGAGCCCAGTGATCTCTTGATTCACAAATGGTCCCTTGACCTCTTTTTTTAGTATCGGCACGGACGTGAAGAGCTGCCACCGTAGGCGGGGAGCTTGATGATATGGAGGTCTCACCGCGAATATTTTGTGTAGTAAGCGCTCCGTCAACTTCCTCACCGGGAAACTCCATTAGTTTGAGGATGTTACCCTTCGAAAGGTCTTATCGCTTGGCATGAATGATCCAGTGACGGCATATATCGTCTTGAAATGCTCGGAGAATCTTCGGCGCAAGTACTCGGCCATAGGTTTCCACATCTTCCCCGAGAGCACGCAAAGCTTGAATGCATCTTGATTTATGACGATTTTATGACGAAGCTTGAATGCGGCGATTGCAGTCAATACACGTAGAATTAAGTGCGTCCGGTGTGGCAAACTGGATGGACTGTGTAGTCCAAGTGGACCTGTATGATTATATTCTTGTCGCCGTAGCGAGCTTCAAGAGTTTTCTTAGTGTCTTCATATGTCTCGGCCGTCACTGCGATGCCCTCAATCAAGTGCTTCAGTTCCCCCTCTGAATAACCCCGCAGACTTAAATGTTTATTAATAGTAGAGGGTGATGTGTCCTTATTGATTGACTGTTTGAACTGTTCCCAGGAACGTGCCCATGTTTCTATATTACCTGAGAAGGGATCTAGTTTTATTGGGGGGAGTCTTAACGTGGTTGAGGCAAGTGTTGGTACCGTCTGTGTGTTCGTGAGTCTAAGATTCGACATCGCTTTCAAGTTTTCTCTATGTATTCCTTACATGTACTTAGGTCATCATCGTCCAGGGCACTTAATTTATCCAAAGTCTCTTGTAACCTATCCTTACAGTATTCGTAATCCTCGGGAGAGGTAGACTCAGTAAACTCTCATGCTTTCTCCACGCGACGTGTGATGTTTGCACTTTCCCTAGCATGTCTTCTTTTCAGTTGGTGTAGTCGCGCGTTACCGCCTGCCATACTGAACCTCTAGACGTGAATTTGCTGTAGTAAAATAGTATAATTGATAGGGACTTCATAATAGCATGGGAAATATTTCGTTACTTGATCTATTATTGATCGTACTCTGAGGTAATTTGACATAGTTCAGGAGATGGCAACACTGGTCACTCGGTCGTGCGTGAAGTCTCCTCCAAGTGACGTAAATAAATAACATGGCTACCCTTCCAGCTTAACCAATAAACCATCTATGCGTTTGCACTACACATACTATCTATGCCCTCTTTTTCGTCTTACTATGCCTTTTATCCCCTCGTAAGATGTGTATTATTTAATGTAACACCTTGTGTAAAAAATTGGGTTAAATGAAGGAGTTATATCATGTTTCAAGATCATGCTTTCACGTCTCTGCACAATATTTAATATGAAATTTACCGTTGGTCTTTATAGCTATTGTTGAGAGTGAAGGAGAATTTCCTGTTGTGTATGTTTATCAGGAACTTATCCTACTACCCCACCAACTTGTCACACCATAATATATTGTGGAGAGGCACTCTCTAACCAGGAAAGCAACAAGACTTTTGCTTATAATCATTCTTCTTGGTATAGAAGATAGGGGACAGTAGCTTAGTCCGTTGAATATCACAGGTTTTAGGTGCTTCTGAAATCTCCAGTTGACAGGCTCTTACAGTATCTACTGCTTCCCACCTTTTCTTTATATCTCATTTCTGGTGCTGTATTGACCTGACTGTCACTTCAGCAGTCTACAAATATAAGGCCGGAACTTGTATGACTTCTTCCAAAATGTCTAAAATATTTTCCATTTCAATTTGGCACCGAATCACAAAAGAAAATGCTAAGAAGATGAATAAAAAATGTAATTGCTAACTTTTTGAAACAAAAAATGTAATTGCTGACTTTTTGAAAGACACACGGCCCTGAGCTTACCATTTAGTGATGAGGTTACTTTTCACATGTGGATAGAGACATCGTCCTGATCTAAACACTTAGTAGGCTGAGGTTATCTTCCACTTGTGCAGACACACATGGTGCTGAGCTAAATAATTGGTATTCACATTACCTAGCACTTGTGGAGAGAGACATGCTGTCTTGAACTGACCACTTAGTGCTGAAGTTATCTTCCACTTGTGAAGTCATACATATGGACCTTAACTTACCACTTAGTGCTGAAGTTATCTTCCACTTGTGAAGTCATACATATGGACCTTAACTTACCACTTAGTGCTGAAGTTATCTTCCACTTGTGAAGTCATACATATGGACCTTAACTTACCACTTAGTGCTGAAGTTATCTTCCACTTGTGAAGTCATACATATGGACCTTAACTTACCACTTAGTGCTGAAGTTATCTTCCACTTGTGAAGTCATACATATGGACCTTAACTTACCACTTAGTGCTGAAGTTATCTTCCACTTGTGAAGTCATACATATGGACCTTAACTTACCACTTAGTGCTGAAGTTATCTTCCACTTGTGAAGTCATACATATGGACCTTAACTTACCACTTAGTGCTGAAGTTATCTTCCACTTGTGAAGTCATACATATGGACCTTAACTTACCACTTAGTGCTGAAGTCTGCTTGCACTTGTAGACAGGCACATAGCCCTGAACTGACTGCTTACTTTCGAAGTTATCTTCCACTTGTGGAGAGACATATGGACCTTTACTGACCATTTAGTGCTGAAGTTATCTTCCACTTGTGGAGAGACATATGGACCTTTACTGACCATTTAGTGCTGAAGTTATCTTCCACTTGTGGAGAGACATATGGACCTTTACTGACCATTTAGTGCTGAAGTTATCTTCCACTTGTGGAGAGACACATGGACCTGAACTGACCACTTAGTGCTGAAGTTATCTTCCACTTGTGAAGTCATACATATGGACCTTAACTTACCACTTATTGCTGAAGTTATCTTCCACTTGTGAAGTCATACATATGGACCTTAACTTACCACTTAGTGCTGAAGTTATCTTCCACTTGTGAAGTCATACATATGGACCTTAACTTACCACTTAGTGCTGAAGTTATCTTCCACTTGTGAAGTCATACATATGGACCTTAACTTACCACTTAGTGCTGAAGTTATCTTCCACTTGTGAAGTCATACATATGGACCTTAACTTACCACTTAGTGCTGAAGTTATCTTCCACTTGTGAAGTCATACATATGGACCTTAACTTACCACTTAGTGCTGAAGTTATCTTCCACTTGTGAAGTCATACATATGGACCTTAACTTACCACTTAGTGCTGAAGTCTGCTTGCACTTGTAGACAGGCACATAGCCCTGAACTGACTGCTTACTTTCGAAGTTATCTTCCACTTGTGGAGAGACATATGGACCTTTACTGACCATTTAGTGCTGAAGTTATCTTCCACTTGTGGAGAGACACATGGACCTGAACTGACCACTTAGTGCTGAAGTTATCTTCCACTTGTGAAGTCATACATATGGACCTTAACTTACCACTTATTGCTGAAGTTATCTTCCACTTGTGAAGTCATACATATGGACCTTAACTTACCACTTAGTGCTAAAGTCTGCTTGCACTTGTAGACAGGCACATAGCCCTGAACTGACTGCTTACTTTCGAAGTTATCTTCCACTTGTGGAGAGACATATGGACCTTTACTGACCATTTAGTGCTGAAGTTATCTTCCACTTGTGGAGAGACACATGGACCTGAACGGACCACTTATTGCTGAAGTTATCTTCCACTTGTGGAGAGAGGCGTATGGACCTGAGCTAACCACTTAGTGCCAAGCTTAGCTTCCTCTTATGGAGAGAGACATATGGATCTGAACTGACTAGTTACTGCTGAAGTTTGCTTCCACTTTTGGAGAGAGACGTATGGACCTGAAGTGACCACCTACTGCTGAAGTTAGCTTCCACTTATGGAGAGAGACATATGGATCTGAACTGACTAGTTACTGCTGAAGTTTGCTTCCACTTGTGGACAGATACGTAGCCCTGAACTGACCACTTAGTGCCGAAGTTAGCTTCCACTTGTCGAGAGACATATGGCCCTGAGCTAGCCATTTAGTGCTGCAGTTACGTTTCACTTGTAGTGCGTCACATGGCCATAAGCTGACCATATTTTGTCACTCCTCCAGGGTCTTCTTATTTATAGACGTGATCATGGTGAAATAACAAAATAGTGGATCAGATCGTCTGCTATCTACGGTGGTGTGAGCAGAAAGATGTATTGTGAAATTCCATTCAGCCTAGAACACACTGAGAGTCTCTACTTTTGTTGCTACTCATAAAATTTCACCTGATATTCAAACTATCACTGCCAATTAACCTAGATAATCCTGTATATATATTCTCAGTAATGTATATAATGGAGTGAATTAAACAGAAATTCAACAAGCATTCTCTCAGTAAAGCAATATTTTGTGAACATGAGTCGTTTATAGATATTGGGCACAGGCCTTAAGGGAGATAATTCCAACATGTTAATTTGAATGCTAGGATGTGTAAAATATCTATTGTTCTCCATTTTTACAGTAGAATATTCGTCAATATGCTTCTTGTTATTCTTCTTTGGCGTTTGTCCTGCCTGCTAGCAATGCCCAGTGTTGTGATTCCTTTTGTTCCGTCAGTTCATTCTCGGGCCTTCGCTGTCTTGTTCGTCCCTTACACCTCTTTCATTTTCAGCCTGATCGCTGTTGCTCGCTTGGAGCACTTATAGGGTAATTTTAGGCTAAAACCTACGGACGTGAGCAACTCCACTCCACTCTCGGATATACCTTCCACAAAATCTTGGAAATTTGGGTATGCAGATGACTGGGCTCTTGCCATTAAAGACCTCTGCTTCGAGCAGACAGAAGAAACGTTGACAAAAGATCTCTCTGTTTTAAGAAAATACTTTCGAAAATGGAGACTCGAACCAAGTATCATCTGAACAACCGAATGGCTTCAACGAACCTCAAAGTATACTTTGATAACACTCGGTGTTACACTCGACAGAACATCTGAGAAAGAGCACTGCCAAGATCCAGACACGTAAGAACATAATTCGAAAACTGTGTGGTTCTTCTTAGGGTGCAAGTACAACTACTCTAAGCTGCTCAGCTCTACTGCGGAGTATTGGCTGAACAATCCTCATGTAAAGAGAATAGCTACACGACACAGTGAGAATGATCAGATCAATTCCAATCCAATGGTTGCCCGTACTAAGCCATATTCCTCCGTAGATGCATTGCTCTGATGAATGAATACAATAAGATCCAGAATAATCAAAGATTGCCCATTCAAGAGGATATCCTACACCTACATATAGACAGACTTTAGTCAAGACGTCCACCCATCTGTATGGCGGAGAACCTTATAGCCAGTAATTTCAATCTGACTGAGAGATGGTCCAATGAATTGAGACAGTTTGCTCCAGCAGAATCCCTATATATGCCATGCATTACACAGAAGGTACCTGGCTTTGAACAACCTCGGAAAGTGTGGTCGAAGTTAAACCGGATCCGGACCAACCATGATGTGTGTGCAGATCTGCTGTATAAATGGTGGAAAAAGTCATCATCCTGCTGCGACTGTGGTGCTGGGAGGCAAACTGTGAAGCACATCACACAAGAATGCCCACTGAGATGTTGCAATGTAGAAACAAGTGAATTCTTCCTGTAAATAATGTAGATATAAATCTGTAATTTATTGTACTGTTCATGTAGATGCCATATGATAAATTAATGAATAATAATGCGCCTCTTTCCACAGACTTCCTGTTTATACGCTTACTTTGATAATACATCATCTTCTCCACGCAATATATGCTAAAACCAGCGCACATGGCTTTCCTGATTTTTTTCTTGATCCATGCAACGCCAAATCGTTTCCCAATAATATCATTTGAAATGTGATCCAGCCTTCCACCTGAGCATCTTCCTATCCATGACGCTTAGTTGGTTTTCTACGGCCTTTGTAGCTGGCCAACATTAGGTGCTGTAGAAAATGACAGGATGGGTAACAGTTAGGTAGATCTTACATTTCAGATGGTACTTCATCCGATGGTCGCCATTCGCCACTTCAGCCAGGCTGCGTATTTCCTTAAGTTGACTTCATCAGTAATTCGGTTGTCGTCAGAGATTTTGGAGCCGATCCAATCTTCTGTTTGGCACTGGAGATGAAGTTTTTTCTCCGCAGCCAAAATGACACCTTTAGCATAGAAAAGTCTCCGTGGTGTTGGCTTGTTCAGGTCTGATGTAATGGTGTCCATCACGTGAATGAACAGCAGTGTTGATAAGGAACTGGTGGACTCTCACAGTTATGGGAAGTCATGGGACTCTCGTGCGGCAGTTTGAACATAACGCCTTCGTTCTATGTATAGCAATTGTACAACAAGGTGCCCTGGAATGCCATGTTCTCGTAGCGCTGACCAAAGGAAGGCCTTGTCAAGGCCCTGAAAGTGGAGATATTCTTTTCACGGTATTTCTCAGCTGACAACCGTGCAGTGTGTAGTGCAGCTGTTGTGCCACAAGTTTTGACAAGTCCAGCTAGGCCATTGTAAGTTTGGCTAAGTCACTAAATACTTTTGTTGAGGATTTGTTCAAAAACTGTCAATGCGTGCCTGAGAAGTCTGATCGCGCGGTAATTTGAAAAATCAGCAGTGCTTCCCTTATTTTTGAATGGATACTCTGTCGCCAGTCTGATGGTTTTTGACTTTCTTTGATGATCTGGTTGAAAAGCTTGTTTTAGCCTCATTACTGCATCCCACAATTGAGAGAAACAAATCACTGCCGGAAGTCCCTTGGGAAAGATGGCTTTCCCTGGTTTCATCCTAAGCACAGCCTGGATTTCGGTGACAATTTCCTTCATTGGATCTTCAACAGCAGAGTTGGCTGGGATTGGTAGACGGTGGAATTCCAAGATTGAAATTTTGTCAGTGTAGTCCCACCAGCGTCCCGCGCTTGCTGCCAGTCGAGTAGCAAATGTCTGTTTCCTCATTGATGGCGTGAGAATGTTCGATGTCTTTCGATTTGGGATGCCTTGATTTGACTAGCCGGTTAAGTCCCGCTCGCCTTCGTGCATGTTAGGCCGCTATTAGCCGTGGACGACTAGTGGCGCAACTAGTTGCTCTTGCGAGTCACGGACCATTGGATCAAACGGAGCCTACTAGCCGCGGGCGACTAGTGGCGCAACAGAGCAACTAGTTGCCGGCCGTCATCTGAGCCGGCGACTGCTCTGGCGACTTTTAGTTGCTCAACTGCGTGACGGGGCATTGCAGTAAATGTAGCCTATTAGCCGTGGGCGACTAGTGGCGCAACTAGTCGCCGGATGTACCTCCCCGCGCATACGGAAACGTCACTCAAGTTCGTGTTCTCACACCAGCTTGACGTAATGCGGACGATGGAACGCAATTGAATCAGCGATCCACCTAACCATTATCTTTCTTCATTACCTTGTTTGGTCTCGTGCTGTGGCAGAGTGAATATTTTACTTATTGTGATAGTTTATTTATTGAAGATGGAGACATCAAATAAACTACAACAGCAAATGAAGGAGATGGCAAAATAATTTGAAAGTCAAATAAATAATGAAGACCATTTTTGACTTAGAATGAAAACCGGTCACTTGGGATTCCAGAACTGAAGCTTAGGCCTACACTGTCAAAATAAAAACACTGAATTCTTGGAAGAGCATTTTAAAGAACTGTAGGTGAGTATTATAATTTTTTTTCCTAGTGGCTTTACGTCGCACCGACACAGATAGGTCTTATGGGTACGAGGGGATAGGAAAGGGTCAAGAGTTGGAAGGAAGCGGCCGTGGCCTTTATTAAGGTACAGCCCCAGAATTTGCCTGGTGTGAAAATGGGAAACCACGGAAAACCATCTTCAGGGCTGCCTACAGTTGGATTCGAACCCACTATGCAAGCTCACAGCTGCGCGCTCCTAACTGCACAGCCAACTCGCCCGGTGTGTGAGTATTATAAAACGTTTACTACTCTTATATGGAAACACAGTATGTAATGCCCATATAAATTCAATAATCGTTTACATTTACAAGTACCATTGATCCATTAGATGGCTCTATTAGTGAATTACAGCTCAACTGGGAAACACTTGTTTAGTCCAATGTCGTTTCCCGTTTTTCTTCTTTCATGTGGCCAAGCAGATCGCAACGTGACGACTTTGACATGCGCAGGTAATTGAAAAATTTACTATCATCCTCATTTAGATCATCAAACAATGTATAATATAATCCTCTAGTCAGCCGAGAAACAAATATAGGATGTTTCCGCACTTTCCTAACCCTTCGGTTTTTCCATTTTAATAGAAGAGCAAGAAGAAGAACTTCGTAGGACGCCATTCTCTTAACTGACTATTCCCCGGTATGAACCGAGCAAGTATTCACAAGTTGCGCCACTAGTCGCCCCCGGCTAATAGCGGCCTTAAGTTTCACGTGTAGGCCTGCATACCTGTTTGTTTTTTTTACGGCAATGACCTTCGTCGCTTCATTACGGGCTGGTTTGTAGACATTCCAACGAGATGTGTTTTATCTGAAAGGAACTTGTGCTACCGCTGTATCATCGACCGTACTGCGTCCTTAACATTGTTAATCCTTCATCGCACTTGCTTTATTGTTCCAAAAGTAGAGACTGCAGCGTCTTTCAGCTTAATTCAGCTCGCTTCAATTTTGATGGTCGGCTAGACTGTAATTTGTGCCAAAACGTCGGCGTAGCCACCGTTTGATTCTGTTTGGTCCATTTCTGGCAAAGCATTGGGCTCTTATCCGCAGTTTACAGATGACTGGTCGATGTTGCATTGGGACGGTTTCGTAAGGAACTGTACTCAATCTGATTTGCAGGGGAGCCACTATAGCAGGTGGTTAGGTGAGTATCACAGTTCGCAATGATCAATTTCTGCATAATCGGGAATTCGTTGTCCGTCGTCGTTCTTCTGTCCATATCCATGTCCGCCAAGGGCTGTCGTCCGACGTGTCCATTCAGATAACCATCAGTGATAAGGTACTGAACGGTCTTCTTCTCAAGCACCTTTGGTTTGTGGAGCGTTGGCACTAAATGTTTTCGTCAAGCGATCGTTGCACCGTGTCGTCTCGGAGACCGAAATATAAAATGTTGCTGATGTAACAATGCCAACATCATTAGTTGTTCCTCGGATTCCGTTGTACGTAATTTTGTTACGACAACCAATGTCACATGATCTTTCTCGACTCCATCTAGTTTCCTGCAGCGCACAGATGTCTATATGCCTTCCCTAAAGTTCTCAGGCTAATTCGCTACTTCGACCTGACGTCGTTCAATTATGTGATACAGAATATGGTGAACCGCTTGTTTAGCTGTCGCCGCCCGAGTGACGGTAACCATTGCAACCTTTTCGGGCTGACTGGGCCTGCCATCAGGTGTCCTTTCCAGGGGACACTCAAACCTTGCATTAAATTCACTGAGGCATATTTCCATAAAGTTATGACGGTGTAATTGTACGGCTGACTGGTCACGGTGCCTGTTATCAAGCAGTATAGCGCTGCTGCCAGCAGGTTGCTAGGTCTCTCCCCACATGGACAAAAGACGCCTTTTTCAGCAGCCACAAAACATATGACATACAGACCAGTGTCGTGTTGTCTTGTGGTGGCAATATCTTGTGTGATGGTGAAGTGGTATAGCCTATCGTATCTAGAACCTAATTACCCCCTTTTATTGTCCACTTATTTTCTCCTAAAAGTGCAACATCACGAGATCGAGCCTCCCACTGCTGTGCTTGTTAGGAAGTCATGCATCTCGCAGCGACATGTAAATGCAGGGCATACAGAGTCAAATGGGAGGTACCACTTCATGTTACGGCTTATTTTGGCCTGCGTGATTGACTTTTCCCATCTGCCTGTTGTAAACGGATTACACCTTTAAGCAAGTAATTTCTGTTTTCTTGTCTTCATTCCTAGACCACTCTGCATAGACGGTGTTACCACTCCACTAACACACCTGCCAAGTACTCCGGATTTTCCTTATTGAGTGTGTTTTACGGTTCTACGGATGAACAGCGTCATTGAATATCCGCGGTCTAATCGGATGTGTTCGACTTTTGACAGTAGCAGTGTATGAAATTCGACCGGTAAATATATCGATAATCACATTATCGATTATCACCGTGCCTTTGTCACCTGTTCGACTTCAACTGCTACTTCATTCACTGAGATGTTCCCAAACAAGTAACAGGCGGTGATTTTGAGGCAATGGAATCAATGAAAATTGGCAGGTTGTGAATGTGTCGTGCTTCCTGTGTATTGGTGTGAGTATTATTGGCGGTAGTTCTGAAACTCGCGGAATTCTGTGACAAATTTGTAAGCGATTTAGTATTTTTAGTGGTGCTCGTAATGAATTCAATTAAGAAAAGATATTATCGGTCATTTAGGGAGGCATATTCTGTTGAATTTCCTTGTTTTATACCAGTACAGGAAGGCGAAACATTCGCTTCATTTTCCATGTGCTCGTGTGATATAAACGTTTCTTACGGAGGAAGAAGGCAATTAGTTAATCACATTACGTCTGTTAAACACGTCTCCAATACAAAATTTAAGGATGGCAGTCAGAAAATTAACTCGCTTTTTACCACTTCTGGAGCCGACCTTGATATAGTAAGAGCGGAATGCTTGTTCACTTGAATATCCCGTTAGCTGTTGCCAATCCTGGTGGTGCTCTGTTTGCTGGTTCAGAAATTGCAAAAAATATTTCTGTGGTCGTTCGAAAACCACCGATATTTTGAATGATATGGCCATGGTTTCAAGAAGTGAACTCGTTCGTTACATGCAACGTGTACCATTTTCTTTGGTTTAAGATAGGAGCAATAATATTAGTGCTAACCTTTACCCTATTGTCATCACCTGTTTCTTGGCAAAGCAGGAAAAAGTAGTCTGTTCTCTGTCCCATCCTTTGGTGGGTGATTCAACGGGATGTAATAGAGTGTTAAAATACCAGTTCAAAATTGTGTAGTCTGTCTTTGTACTGGGTTACTAGTGCCATTTGATTAAATTGGCATCTGAGAAAGGTGCGAGCACTTTGCATTATTTAGAAACGTGTTGCAAGAGGAAGGAACGCCTTAAGGATCCAAGAGTTTCACAAGAAGGAAAAGCAGAAAACACTGAAACCTGTTTGCACAAAATGGCTATCGTTAGGAAGGTGTCTGCAGATGCTGTTAGATCAGTGGGATCCACTACTTGGTTTCATTCAAGATGAGGTGCTTGTTAATGCTCAGTGTGCATGATGCTTAGTATCATTTACGATTCCGAAAGCCGAGCCTAGCAGTTCCAAGTAACGGGAAAAGAGCAAAGCTATAGAGTCGTCAGAATAGGTCGCGCCAAGAAGATTCGCATGTGTCTCAAAATCTGACACTCCTGTGCTAAACAATAAGAACTTATTCAAAATCGTGAAGAATTTTTTATGGTTTTGTCATCAGGCTTAAGTAAGGCATACTGCGCCTTCCTGAATGCTGTCATTTCTTTATTTGAGAATCACAATACTACACTTCAGAGTGCTTCCCCTCACATTCATAAACTACTAGAACTCACGCCGAACCTGTTAAAGGAGCTGCTTTCCAGATATGTTAAACGAAAAGTGATCAAAAATTCCCTTTTATGCAAAGTTCCATACAATTTTTTCATCTGCCAGGGCTCACTTCTGCACAGCATGTGAGTATAAGTTCCCTCTCAATGATGAAGTACTGAAACATGCAAAAATTGAAGATGAACAGTTTACTTCTGTACAATTCTTTATAAGAAGATTTCCATCATTGCTGCCGAGGAAGGACTGTGAGTTTCTTGAGGATGCAATGCACGTGCTCCAGAACCAATTTGTACCTCTGCGGATTGATGACTATTCTACTGCTGACAGTGAGATTCTGACAGAACTCATCAAAGCGGCCCGCTTGATGAACATTCGTGGAGCTGATGGTGTTCCTAAGAATGATAGGATATCCAGGCTAACGCATTCTATTCTGACTACTGCACAGCAATGCCGACTGAACGTGTTTTAGTTTGTTGATAAGGAACCAAAATAGTAGTTAAATACAGGATTCTGCCGCTACCTCCTCCTCCGGCTCCCAGGGGCCCGCTCCACCTCCGCCGCACGGGAGGCCTTCCCAGAGGCCCGCTCCTCCCGCGGAAAATTTGAATTGGTAAACAAAGCCGCGTGCTTTTTTGACAGCTACAAGCTTTTTGACAGACAACAACGCATCGCTAACCTCAGTGCTGCCATCTTGACGGGCCTAAACCTCAGTGCTGCCAACTTAACCTAACTAGCGCGAGGTTTGAATTGGTAAACAAACATACGTGCTTTTTTGACAACCACGTGCTTTTTGACAGACAACAACGCATCGCTAACCTCAGTGCCGCCGTCTTAACTGGCCTAAACCTCAGTGCTGCCAACTTAACCTTACTAGCGCGAGATTTGAAGCAGTAAACAAGGCCACGTGCTTTTTTTGACAGCTGTCATCCGCCATCTTGAATTAACAGAGCACCGTGCTGCCTTCTTGCAGGCAATTTCGTCAGCTGTCATCCGCCATCTTTAATCCACAGAGCACCGTGCTGCCCTCTTTATGGCTACTACCTTACGCACGTAGTAGCGGGCAATTTGAAAAGTTCCGTTAGCTGTTATCCGCCATCTTTAATCAAGACAGTACCGTGCTGCGCTCTTTAGCTAGATACCTTTGAAATGCGGTGGCGGTAATTTGAAAAATTCAACATTGTCTTGTTTGGAAACAAATCCGCTTGGTTTTTAACAGCTGTCATCCACCATCTTTAAACATGAGAGCACCGTGGTGCACTCGTTAGCTAGATACCTTGGAAATATGGTGGCGGATAACTTTTAAAAAAATTCTACAGCAGCCATCTCTCGCTGCTAATTGCACAAGATGGTGGCTATAAATGACTCCTTAAGGCTGCTTACGCAATATGGCTGCTATACACAGGTTCTTATGAGACTCCCTTGGGATACTTGCGCAAGATGGCGGTTATACATGGCTCCTTATGAGACGCCCTAGGGATGCTTGCGCAATATGGCGGCTGCTCTTATGAGATGGCTTAAGGGTCCTTGCACAAGATGGCTTGAGACTCCCTAAGGATGCTTGCGCAAGATGGCGGAAACAATATGGCGGCAATACACGACTCCTTATGAGACGCCTTTAGGGTGCTTGCGCAAGATGGCTGCTGCTCTTATGAAGAAAGCTAGCTTAGAGGCTAACGCGCCGTGCTACTTAGATTTATTAAATTTGGGGCTTAAATGCAAAATGTTAAATATCTTGAAAACGGTGCATCGTAGAGCAAAACGGACAACATTTTTTCCTCCCAATACCCACGCTCGCAGTATGACGAACATGATAGCATAAGAAAATGATAGTCTAATGTTGAGATCAACGGTTCGGTTCCTACTTAGGCCCTTTGGCATTTGCTCTGTTTTGGCTTGTATTGAAGCAGGTCTTCATAACATGATCAGGTCTAGCTATGGTAGATAGTATAACATGCTATGTTGGTTCGATTCATTAAATTTGGGGCTTAAATGCAAAATGTTAAATATCTCGAAAACGGTGCATCCTAGAGCAAAACGGAGAAACATTTTCTGCCCAGTACCCAGGTATTCAGTATAAGGAACATGATAGCATAAGAAAACAGTAGTCTAATGATGAGATCAACGGTTCGATTCCTACTTAGACCCTTTGGCATTGGCAGCTATCTAATTCTACAAGATGGCGGCTATACATAGCTTCTTATGAGACACCTTAAGGGTGCTTGCACAAGATGGCTGGAGACGTCCTAGGGATGCTTACGCAAGATGGCAGACAGAAAATGTTTGCTATACATAGCTCCTTAATGAGACAGCCTAGGGGTGCTCGCACAAGATGGCGGCTACTCTTATGAAGAAAGCTAGCTTAGAGGCGACTGCGCAAGATGACGGCTGCTGTTATGCATGCGGTGGAGGGCAATTTGTGACAGCTCTCATCTTTAATCAACAGAGCATCGTGCCGCTATCTTTACAGCACTAAATCTCATACTTTTAAAATGTTGTGGTGGGTAATTAAAAACATTCTTCGTGCTTTTTTGGCAGCTAACAGCGGTCATCTTTAAACAATAGCCGTTATACATAAGCTGTTAAGGCCTCTACCTATGTCGAGGCATCGCTCTATCGAACAAGTTTAAACCTGCATCGCGAAGGCAAGAGTGTGCAGCGATAACATCATCGTGCATGTTTGGACTTGCGAAACATAACAGGACTAAAATCGATGTCGTTAACCTCAACATGTGATCAGAATATGGATTGACGTGTTCAGAACACTACATAAGTGATTAAAACTAGAATCGAACACTGTACTCGATAAAACATGCGTTTAGAACATGTTAGGGGATACCTTTTTTCTAAGAAGATGAGATTGAAACATAACAAGACTAGAATCGTTGCTGTTAAATTTAACATGTAATCAGAATGTTGTTTGATGTGTTCAGAGCAAAAGTACAACTTCAATGATTGGCCTAGTGTAAAATTCGAAAACACACTATGTACATATTGCGTAGCTAACTCGCTCAGTAAATGATATTTCAAAAGTACAACTTCAATGATTTGTGTAGTGTAAAAATCTAAAAACACACTGTGTACATGTCGCGTAGCTAACTCGGTCAGTAAACGATATTGAAAAATTAGAACTTCAATGATTTGCCTAGTGTAAAAATCAAAAACACACTGTGCACATACTGCGTAGCCAACTTGCTCGGTAAACGATATAGCAAAAGTACAACTTATGATATTCGTTTTGTGCGAAAATAAAAAGCTACAGAAAAAACTATACTGCGTAGCCAACTCGCTCGGTAAACGATAATCTGATTTAGTTACAATAGAAAAACATAGATTCAAACCTAGTTCTATTATCGGAAACACGGAGAGTAAAATTAAAGAGAACGATTGGTGCTATAAGAAATACATTGGTTACATTTAAGTCCCTAGCAGTCGAACAAGTTTTCGCATAAACATGTAACATGAACTATCAGTCAATCTGTTGGCATGGGTTACAAGCATGTAGCTCATGCGGAACGATTCAATATGTGTTTAGAACATTGCTTTATGTGTTCAGAACACTAAATAAGTGGTCGAGACTAGAATAGAACACTGTACTCGATACAACATGTGTTTAGAACATATTACGGGATACTTTTGTTCAAAGAAGATCAGATTACAAAAGAAGTGATTAAGACTAGAATCGAACACTGTTCTCGATGTTGTTAACTTCAACATGTGATTAGAACATTGATTGATGTGTTCAGAACAAAAGGACTTTTGCTCCACCTCCTCCTCCTGACTGCGTCCTCCTCCTACTCCTCCTCCTCATCATCCTCCTAGGGCTAAAGGGCTAATGGGATAAAGGGCTGAAGGGCTAATGAGATAAGGGGCTAAAGGGCAAAAGGACTCCTCCACTACTTTCCTACGCCCTCCTCCTTCTGGAAGGAGTTAGCTGAAGTAGGTACATTTTAACGCCCTCCTCGATCGCTATCAGCAAGAACGCTTCTACTGTGTTAAGTGTAGAAAATTAATCTTTATTGGTAAATGGTTTTATATTCAGAACAAGGAATGGTACCTAGGGGACACGTCTTATGAGAATTACCTTATAAAATCCCCGAGGTGCGATGAGTTGCGTTTTTCCAACATAAATCAGTATCTGCTTGATTGTTTTAAGTGTTTGGAACACTGAACTTTTCAAGAAGGCAGCAGTGAGGTTAGCGATGTTCTGTTGTTGGATTTTCAATTTTGCGCTACGACATGCATAAGGTGGCAGCCTTGAGGTTTACCACCGTAAAGATTGCAACAGTGAGGTTAGCGATGCTCTATTGTCCTTCAAATTGAGGTTAGGGTCCGTCAAGAAGACAGCAGTCATAAAAGCACGTACCTTTGTTTACCAACAAGAGCACGTGGTCGTGACATCATGGTTAAGCGATATGCTACGTCAGCATGCGAAGTTCAATGTCTACACCTACGTAGTTAACACTCTGCTATGTTCACAAGGTTTTTGTACACATAACTATTCTTCATGCTTTAAGTTCGTGCGCATAGGTTATGTTAAGACAGCAGCAGATACAAGCGATGGTCAAACGCTCTAGTAGAAGATGCATGCATCATTGATAAGTGATGTGTACATGCTTTTAAACCTTGCTATTCTTACCGCTGCCTTGTTCACAAGATTTTTAAACATCGCTATTCTTACTGCTGCTAAGTTTACAAGATTTTTAAACATAACTATTCTTTGTGCTTTAAGTTCGTGCACATAGGCTATGCTAAGATAGCAGCACAAACACATGCGAACGTTGTACACTCTAGCGGGAGAAGTTTAGTATAATCGTTGATGCATGCATCATTGATAGGTGATGGTGTACACGCTTTTAAACTTTGCTATTCCTACTGCTGCTCTGTTTACGAGATTTTTTAACATAGCTATTCTTTGTGCTTTAAGTTCGCTTACATACAGGGGTGGTCAAAATAATAGAGCCACCTGGCAAAGGTTTGGAATAAAGTGCAAATTTATTACTAGACATGTTTGCACTATGATGGAAACAAAATTTTACGTTGTACAGGAATCATTACAACAGAGTCACATTGTACCACAGTCAGTTTTATAGATAACACAACTCAAACTGATCAATAATATTCAAAAGAATACCAGACCACAGGGTCAAAAATATAGAGCCATTTGACACAAATATTTTGTACTTGATCTCAGTCTTATGAAATTTACAGGAACAGTCGTTTTTGCATAGGAGTACATGAGTACTCCTTGGGGTAACCTTTATTTTTGAGGATTGCCCTGCACCTCTTACCCATAGAGTCGACTAAACGTCTGCATTCGTCGCTGCTGATCGCATACCAGGCTCTCTGGATTTCTTCCCAAAGGTTATCTGAATATGTAGCTTTTGAGCGGTCAATTCTCTTGTCTACGATCTCCCATAAGTTTTCAATGGGTGATGAGTCAGAGGATTGAGGTGGCCACTCTAATACTTCTTGAAAATAATCTTGAAAAAACTGCCTTATGATCCTTGCAGTATGCTTTGGATCGTTATCGTGGCATTTCCTCTTCAGCATAATGCAGCATCACATTTGTACATTTCTGCGTTCATTATGCCGTTGATGCCGTACCATGAAAAACATCCCCATACCGTATTTCACAGTTTTTAAAGTGTACTTGGTATTAAATTCCTGGTTTGGTGGGCGGCGCACACAGACTTTTCTGTCTACGCCAAACCTATTATACTTGGATTCATCGGACCAAAGGATGTTCTTCCACCAAATATTAGGTTTTTGTTCATTTCTCCGGGCGAAGGCCAACCGCTTCCGCACATTAGCTTTTGAAACATGTGGCTTCTGTCTCGCAATGCGGATCTCAGTCGTCTTTGAATCGTTGAGGTTGATGGTTGAACACCATTTTTGTCGCTAAACGAAGTGGCTTTCAGCCGTGATGTTGAGAAAAATGGGTCTTTCTTTACCTCCCTAGTGGTAAGTCTGTCTACGCGAGGAGTAGTTACACGAGGTCGCCCCCTGTTCTCCACCTGCGGCTTTTCTTGTTTTGCCAGTCTAATGGCGTTCAGGATGACAAAAGATTGACGAATTTAGAAAATAAGAAATAAAATTCCACCGACGGAGAAAATTGTTAGAGTTCAAAACAAAGTAATGTTTAGCCGTCAAAAGGGGCTAAATTGAGACCCATTCAACCACGCTCTGCTACCACTTGTTCCGAGGGTTTGGTGGATCAGCAGAGGTGAAAGAAGGTGCGGACTGGAATGGGTTTAATTACAAAGCCGAAAGATGCATTAAAATTTCACTAAAGGTTATATTTTCACAAAATACCAAAACTTAACAAGATTTAACAAGGAGTTTTAGACTTCAACCAATAACCAACAATAAGGTCTAAGACCAGGAATGTCAGGATTTAGAAGCAATTTAACATATTTTCACTAGGTAATAAAACAAAAATCAGGTACAAGTATGATTTTCCAAACTCAAACACAAGTTCAGGGATCTTTACACGTACTGGGCTTCAAGCCCCAGTTTTACATTCCTTGAGCTATTAGCTTCACTTTACCACGGTACACACTTGATCAAAAGGGCAGAAAACCCTTTCACACAAGGAGCACTTGCTCCCACCTAACACAATCAGGCCTTCTAGAGGCACTTATCAAAATACAAGAAGGAGCCGGACCGCTCTCGATTTTTTAGCGTATCAAAAGGCCATACACGGACTTTACTACAAACTGCCCTCAAGGCACACTTACAAAGAAACAGGGGTATCTTGTACCCATTTACCAGGCATTAGTGGACAAATACTAGGTTAATTTAAAGGGCCCAAAACGCAAAAGAAATGGAGGCGTGAATTAGCACTCCTAAATACACATTTTAAAACCTAAGAGGCACTAGGCCTATTGCATAGGGGCTAATCCCAATCTATGGAGGTGACTTGTATACAAAATAAATTTAACACATTAAGAAGGAAGAGAAAAACGGTTACGAAAACGTAGTCACCTCAAATTCAAAATGAAGGGTAGCTCGAGAGGGTAAAGCACTCTCTATCCCCGAATTACAGTTGAAGATAAATGAAGTTTTACAAGATAGGAAAAGATTTACATGTTTTATGTTATGGGTTACATATTAAAGGTTCGAACCTGCCCCGCGGGTTAAACTGCTGAGCTAGCAAGGAAAAAAGAAAGATGTTAAACGGCCATTACCTTGTTGAAGAGAAGCTGCCTGAAGGAAGAGGCGCTTCCCGCCCCGTGCTATACTTCCATACACTAAGCTAGATGTTGTTGAAGTGGCGAAGAGCCGAGAAAATCAGCAGTTTTTAAACCCTCGTGGAAGATTCGAGACCTTTCATGAATAATAAAGAGACACCCACTCAACTTTATTGGGTAGCTAAGAGTTACACATGGAAATTCGAAGATGAAACCTCTGATAGGTGGAAAATTAATTACAGAAATTACTGATTGGCTGAGTTCAATACAGGCGGAAAGAAAGCTTAATATTGCCAACCCACAAATTAAAGAACAAAATTTAGTAAGGACCAAAACTTATAAATACAAAATTCTTCAACAAAAGTTCCTTCACTTCGCACCAGGGTGCATGATCAGAGTTTTTTGAGTAGAGACATCTGTTAGCGAATATCCACACTTCTTGATCCATAGAAAACAAAACACGTTTAAATCCACACAGTATAGACAACTTTGTAATCCCAAAATTTATAGTAGAGACTTCTTCTAAGAAAACTCATGTGTTAATACAGTTCTAAAAGTTCACAGTTTCTCCGGTAGAGGAGGATTTATTGGCGGAATATTTAAATTTGCTGCGCCGTAGAGGTGTACCGCCCGGTACAGATACCTTCCAGTGTCTCCAGGTATCGTCCACGTATACAGCCGTCGTTTGTGGTGTTTGAACCAAGTATTGGCAAGGACTAAATTATGATCAGTGCAGAATTCAACCAGCCGACTTCCTCTTTCGTTCCTTTGTCCCAATCCGAATTCTCCTACTGTATTACCTTCTCTTCCTTGGCCTACCACTGCATTCCAGTCTCCCATCACAATTAGATTCTCAACACCTTTTGCATATTGTATTAAATCTTCTATCTCTTCATATATCCTTTCGACTTCCTCATCATCCGCTGAGCTAGTAGGCATACAGACCTGCACTATTGTGGTGGGCATTCGTTTGGTGTCTATCTTGACGACAATAATTCTTTCACTATGCTGGTCGTAGTAGCTTACCCGCTACACAATTTTCTTATTCATTATTAAACCAACTCCTGCATTTCCCCTGTTTGTTTTTGTGTTGATAATTCGGTAGTCGCCTGACGAAAAATCCTATTCTTCCTGCCAACGTATTTCACTTATACCAACTACATCGAACTTTAGTCTATCCTTCTCCCTTTTCAGATTCTCTAATCTACCACAACGATTCAAACTTCTAACATTCCACGCTCCGACTCGCAGAATGTCAGTATCCATCAGCCTGATGATCGACCCCTCTGGTGTAGTCCCCACCCGGAGATCCGAACGGGGGACTAGTTTACCTCCGGAATATTTTACCCGGGAGGAAGCCATCATCAGTACAACATTCATACAGAGAGAGCTGCATGTTCTCGGGAGTTAGTTACGGCTGTAGTTTCCCGTTGCTTTCAGCCGTGCAGCAGTATCAACACAGCTAAACCATGTTGAGTATTATTACAAGGCCGTATCAGTCAATCATCTAGACTGCCGCCCTTGCAACTTCCGAAAGGCTGCTACCCCCTTTCGATGAACCATTCGTTAGTCTGGTCTCTCAACAGATACCCATCCTGATATGGTTGCACCTGCGGGTCGGCTACCCGCATCATTGGGACACGCAAGCCTCCCCACCGCGGCAAGGTCACATGGTTCGCAGGTGAAGAGTAGTAGCATAGTCCTAAGTAATTCCGGAGTTCATATACATCTCTTTGGACAGGCCATTCTTTTCCTGCACGTATCTTTTCTGGATCTACGGCTACTCCGTCTTTGGAAACGACATCCCCCAAATAAGTGCCCTTTCTCCGGAAGGGCTGGCATTTATTTGGATTCACCTTGAGCATGGCTCGCTGCAGACGCTTAAAAACTTCCTCCAGGTTCGATAGGTGTTCATCGAAATTCTTACCTTTTGCTATCACGTCTTACAAGTAAAGAAGTTTCCCATGCCAGACTTCGGAGTACTGTTTCCATCAGTCTTTGAAACGTAGCTGATGCATTGCACAGTCCAAGAGGCATGGCCATGATGAACATTCTGGGTTTCCTTTGTGTTCTCTACACGAACAGTGGATTATAACGGATTACAGCAGGCCACCTGAATGCCTCTCTTCAGTGATACTGGGAAAACATTTAGGTCCACCTTTGTGATTATGGTAGACTCCCTAGCATTTACAGCACCTTTTCCCACTAATAATCCTGGGCAGACTTCCTCCTCGGCAACGGTCTCGACAATTCCCCTCACTTCTCGGTCTGTATTAACCATTTTACCCACGATCCCATTATCGCTTCTATGATGAAGTAACTCGTCTGCTTCAGCTGCGATAAATGACTTCTTCGTTTACGAATTTCAAGCATCCTCACTTCAGATCCAATGTGAGCCCAAATTTAGTCATTACATCCCTCGCAAAGTAACATCTGTGACATCAGCCACTATTACTCGATGTTCTGTCAACTTGCTCCTCAGTACGATGTTGAATTATTTCTCGCCGGACGTGTTCATTGGGTCTTCTGTTGCGGTTTTCAATAAATCTATTGTAGGTTTCAGATCTCATTTTAGTGTCCTTCGCGACAACGTTGGTTTGGCCCCGGTGTCCAGAAGCAAATTACGAGCCAAACCATTCTGTTATCCTTCGACAATGATACTGTCTAAGTGAAGCACAAGTGTAATGACATGTACCACTTTTCTCGGGGCAGCAGGGTTGACATGTGGTGATCGCCCCTTAGCGCCGGCCTTTTATTATTTTTCCTGAAACTTTAAATCTTTATGGCAGTGACTACTGACATGTCTAAGCTCACCAAAACTCCAATTGCGAATCTTCCGCCTTCGAGATTCTCCATATTCATTGGACTATTTTTTCAAAGCAATCCTCTCTACTTTTCCGTCCAGAGGCTCCTCTTCGGCGAGCCGTCGAAGCCGTGCCTGTATATTTTAGGTCTGTGTAGCAGATTTAAATTAAAATGCACGAACTCACGCATCATATATCGTGTTTGTGTGCGCCAGAGGAAGGGCTCTTTGCAATCCTGGGTCGTATGTTCCCATCACAAGTGACTCAACATTGTTTGGAGCTTAAGAATATGGAGAATATTGTGGAGTTTTATCTCCCGAATGCAGTTATCAGACTGTGCCTCTTAAACAGGCTTCTGATGAGATCACCCGCATACACCCCAGCGTCAGTGGGTAGGGTCTGACACATCCCACTCTGATGAGTCTAGTGTCAGACCAAAGACGAAACGCTGCTTAATAGAGCAAACGCGTGAAAAGCCATACATCTAATTTTTGATCAGGCTTAAGATTATGCCATACAAGCAAGAGGCGCGAAGTCTGCCTCAAATTCTTGCAGTGTCTCTTCATGTTTTTGGTGTCTGCTGTGAAGTTGACTATTGTAAATTCGTTGAAAGTCTTTATCATCGTACCTCATCTCTAATCGGGCCTCCAGAGAATAGAAATTAGATTGCTGACTGTCTGGAATCGTTAGGAGTATGTCTAACGCATTACCTTGCTGAAGAATAACCAAGGCAGTGGTTTTTACTTCTCTAGTCAACACATTGGTCGCGGCTGCCTTCTATACGTAGACCGCGGAGTTTTGCAAATATCACGTGATGGATTCACACGCATCTTCTATGCAACATTCTCTCATTTTAGTCTCAATTCAGCAGTAGCCCTGTTCTTTCGTATGGACTTCTTTTTTGGTGCGGTTAAGGGTAGGCAGTTGTGAGTTTGCTGTCGGGAGTTATGGGGTTCGACCCCCCTGTCGGCAGCCATGAGAAGAGTTTTCCGTTATTTCGCATTTTCTTACCAGGCTAATGCTTGAACTCTGCATTTTTATGCCTACGTCCGATTCCTTCTCACTGCCAGACATTTCCTATTGAATCGTCGCCATAAAACCTGTCTGTGTCGGAGCGACATTGAGAAAACTGTACTCAAACACGTTCACAGTAATACTGATAATTTTAATCAAAGTAACATTCGGAAATTCCCGAATCCTTATTCATTCACAAGTACATAATTTTTCTTGCCCGGGCATACAGGATGTCATTCAGAACAAACGACAAAAGATTATTGTTCTTTCCGCCGCATATTCTGTCTGTTCGTACTTTTTTGCGTTGTGATATTGAACTGGTCTCCCGGTCCAGCTGAGAGTGTTATACTATGTTCGCGTCACAGTAAATACTATTTTGTCGTCGCCATAAGACCTACCTGTGTCGGTGCGACGTTAAGAAAATAGCAAAAAAACAAGACGTAAAGCAAGTAGCAAAAAAAAAATTTTGCTAGTTGCTTTACGTCGCACCGACACAGGTAGGTCTTATGGCGACGATGGGACAGGGAAGCGCCAGGAGCGGGAAGGAAGCGGCTGTAGTCTTGATTAAGGTACAGCCCCAACATTTGCTTGGTGTGAAAGAGGGATACCACGTAGAACCATCTTTAGGGCTGCCGACAGTTGGGTTCGAACCCACTATCTCCCGCACTGGCCGCACTTAAGCGACTGCAGCTATCGAGCGCGGTATATAAACTATTTGCCACGATTGAGCTGATTTTACTGACTGTCGGCAAAGAATGTCCTGAACACTGGGATTCTTTCAAACGACAAGGGCTTTTACAAGATCTAATTACACTCCTGACACAAACCACAATGTGGTTCAATAAGATCTGAACTCCAAAGCATATGCCGCCCGTTTCGGCTTGACCGCTTCTCCTCGTTCATTCCTTAATTGAGGTAGTCCGTGAGCTCGTACATTACTAAATACTCAGAAGATTATTGCGTTTTGTATTGTGATGTTAGGCATTCGAGAGGAAAGACGCAACATCTCCTCGTTACAAACATGTGCTTTTGATATTCACTATTACACTCTAAATTTGACTTGAGATGTCTTTCATCCTCAGACATGTGATGGTTATTAGGAACGAGCTCTCTGCAGGGGATATCAGTGAGTGAGACTTGTAGTGGGATTGAATGTTGAACTATGGGTCACATGGTTTAAATTTGTCACTGTAGATCGAGCCCAGAACTGAGCAACGCAAATCATCCACCTCCGGAAAGCAGACGTCATCTCAAGAGAATCAAAGGGAATATTCCGATCACTTGCTATCACTGTGGAAAGCTGTTCAGGAACCGAAGAGGTGAGAAACTAAACTCTTGCAATGTCTGTGCAAAGGCATTTAGGAAGAAAGGCGTTCTGACGAAAGAAATTGGAACGCACACAAGTATTCAGCCATACACCTGTAATGTGTGTGGCAAAGCCTTTAGCCGTGACGCCGATCATGTCAATCACCTGCTATCTCATACAGGCATGAAATCTTACAGCTGCAATACGTGTGGTAAGCCCTTTAGACGTAAAGATAGTCTCACCCAACATCTGCGTACGCATACAGACGTTAGGCCATACTTATGCAGCGTGTGTGCCAAGTCATTTATCTATAAAGCGGATTTGACGAAACACCTTCGGACGCATACAGGAACAATGCCATATTCTTGCAATACATGTGGGAAGGGGTTTTACAGAAGATCTAACCTTATGAATCATTTGAGTACACATACAGGAGTGAGGCCATACTGTTGTAATTTGTGTGGAATGGCCTTCAGCGTTAAAACAGCCCTAGCCAAACATCTGCGCACGCATACAAGGGACGAGCACTGCTATTGCAATACGTGTGGCAGGGCGTTCAGCCGTAAAGAGTGTCTGGCCGTACACTTGATGGCACATGCAGGAGAAAGGCCGTACATATGTGATATATGTGGCAAGGCGTATAGCCTTAAACACAGTCTAATCGACCATTTTAAAACTCATTCAGGCGAGAAGTCCTATACCTGCAATACGTGTGGTAAGCTCTATAGTCGTAAGGACAGTCTCACCCATCATCTGCGGATGCATACAAGTGAGAGGCCGTATTCCTGCAATACGTGTGGCAAGGCTATTAACCGTAAAGGTGATATAATCAAACATTTGTGGACACATACAGGGGACAAGCCTTACACATGTAATACGTGTGGTAGGGCATTTAGCCGTACCTATAATCTTAGCAGTCACCTCCGAACGCACACACGAAAGAGGCCAAACTCATGCAATATATGTGGCAAGGTCTTTAATCGTACGAACAATCTTAACCGTCACCTTCGAACGCATTCAGGAGATAGGCCGTAATTTTTGCAAAGTATGTGAAATATAGTCTTAAGGACGATCTAACCATACATTTGTGGACGCATACAGAAGATAAGCCCTGCTCCTACAATACGTGTGGCAAGGTCTTTAGGTGGATATACAATATACCTAAAGACGGCTGCATACAGGATAGAAGCCATGCAGGTGAGAAATACATTCACCCGGAGGCCAACGCTGTTGTAGCAAACTTGTACGGATACGTGCTAGAGGGCAAACGTACGCTGACTAATGCTATCAGATATCCACTCGTGGAACTTAAAAGTGCCATCTGGACTCACACTGGCGACAAGCCTCAATGCGGTATGTTTCTTGGTATACCGATTGCAGCGCCATACTGTCCATAATAATCATGTTACTGATTAAATAATAATGATCTAGCCAAACCTCTGCAGCGGAATTGATTAAATAAAACTGGGATAGTCTGTAACACCCAAACATTTGAAAAACGCGCAAATAATAATAGCTTTAAATATCAAACTACCTTCATTATGAATACTTTAATCACATACACGGTAAGATAGAAAATAAGTTACATAAAAATAGTCATCATTTCAGTCAAGAATCAAGGACTTAGCCAAATGTTTCGCTTGGAGAATGCTCCATGTATACGAGCGATTGTGACGCATTTTATGAGCTTAGAGTGGATTGGATCAAAATTGGACCGAACCACAAAATCTATTGGATTTAAAAAATGTTTGTATTTATCATTTAAAGTTGTTCTAGGTGAATATAACGTGCATTCCATTCCGTTTCATGTAACAGCAGTAACATTCATGTAGTACCGAATATAATTCTTCGCATGAGATATTTATGACGCCACATTATGGACATCGGAGGATCAACTTTTTGAGAGGTAGAAATTATGCCTTCGACGCCCATTTAACCCTGCTGGAGTCCTTCTCATTTTTATGTTAAAAGGGTTACATATATATCATAGGTGCATTTATTAGGAATAAGGAGAATTTATGTATTTATTTTGCGTTCTAAGACTTATTAATATATTACAACAAATGCACGATGAGAACCTTGTCCTTATGTCTTGCAGTGCACTACAACAGCATTTTCCATTTTTCGGTTTTGATTCTGTGGTGTTTGTCCGTTAAAACTAGCTTCAGTGCTCTCTACATGTACGGATGTGACAGGAGAGTACTTGAATTCGGGAGTGAGTGTAGGTGTTAAACATTCCTTTGGATCCTCATCCGAGGTTTCCTGGGAAACCTTTCAGATCACACTTCGCGTCCTCCAAGACACAATCAACGTGTTTGCAGCTTCTTAACTGATCCCAGTATGAATTCGAAGTATGTCTTAATACATGCCTGTGCCCTTTCAACTGGTTCATTGCCGAAAGGGTTCAGGCAGGAATTACATAAGTTTTATCAATATTTCGTTTAGAATAGGTTGAAATATGTAATATAAATGTCGAAAACATGCACAATAAACACGACATTTGAAATGAACGCACTAATCTCAAATATATTAAAATATATCTATGCATGCATTATTAAAAACAATAATTGGTCGAATATTGCATTCAAGCGCACTTCCTTTTCGGTTTTGTAGCTCCACATGTCAGCATTTTTATACAAATCCGATGTCTGCTCATCGTAAACTGTAACTGTGTAAAATAATGATATTAATGAGTCCTTGATGTGAGGCTAGTAATATGAATCTGCGGCTATGTTAATGAGTCCTTGGTGTGAGATTAGTTATATGAATCTGCAGTGATATTAGTGAGTCTTTGATGTGAGGCTAGTAATGTGAATCTGCATTGATGTTAGTCCTTGATTGATGTTATTCCTTGATATGAGGCTAATAGTACGAATCTGCGATGGTGTTAGTGAGTCCTTGATGTTAGGCTAGTAATGTGAATCTGCACTGACGGTAGTTAGTCCTTGATGTGAGACTAATAACACGAATCTGCGATGATGTTAGTGAGTCCTTGGTGTTAGGCTAGTAATAGAAATCTGCGATGATATTAGTTAGCCCTTGATGTATTGCTAGTAATGTGAATCTGCATTGATGTTATTCCTTGATTGATGTTATTCCTTAATATGAGGCTAATAGTACGAATCTGCGATGATGTTAGTGAGTCCTTGATGTGAGGCTAGTAATATGAATCTGCGGTGATATAAGTGAGTTCTTTGTTTGAGGCTAGTAATGTGAATCTGCGATGATGTTAGTGAGTCCTTGATGTGAGGCTAGTAATATGAATCTGCGGTGATGTTAGTGAGTTCTTTGTTTGAGGCTAGTAATGTGAATCTGCGATGATGTTAGTGAGTCCTTGATGTGAGGCTAGTAATATGAAACTGCGGTGATATAAGTGAGTTCTTTGTTTGAGGCTAGTAATGTGAATCTGCGATGATGTTAGTGAGTCCTTGATGTGAGGCTAGCAATATGAATCTGCGGTGATGTTAGTGAGTCCATGATGTGAGGCTAGTAGTATGAAACTGCGGTGATATAAGTGAGTTCTTTGTTTGAGGCTAGTAATGTGAATCTGCGATGATGTTAGTGAGTCCATGATGTGAGGCTAGTAATATGAAACTGCGGTGATATAAGTGAGTTCTTTGTTTGAGGCTAGTAATGTGAATCTGCGATGATGTTAGTGAGTCCTTGATGTGAGGCTAGTAATATGAAACTGCGGTCATATAAGTGAGTTCTTTGTTTGAGGCTAGTAATATGAATCTGCGGTGATATAAGTGAGTTCTTTGTTTGAGGCTAGTAATGTGAATCTGCGATGATGTTAGTGAGTTCTTGATGTGAGGCTAGTAATACGAAACTGCGGTGATGTTAGTGAGTCCTTGATGTGAGGCTAGTAATACGAAACTGCGATGATGGTAGTGAGTCCTTGATGTGAGGCTAGTAATACGAAACTGCGATGATGTTAGTGAGTCCATGATGTGAGGCTAGTAATACGAAACTGCGATGATGGTAGTGAGTCCTTGATGTGAGGCTAGTAATACGAAACTGCGATGATGGTAGTGAGTCCTTGATGTGAGGCTAGTAATACGAAACTGCGGTGATGTTAGTGAGTACATGATGTGAGGCTAGTATTACGAAACTGCGGTGATGTTAGTGAGTACATGATCTGAGGCTAGTAATACGAAACTGCGGTGATGTTAGTGAGTCCTTGATGTGAGGCTAGTAATACGAAACTGCGATGATGGTAGTGAGTCCATGATGTGAGGCTAGTAATACGAAATTGCGATGATGTTAGTGAGTCCTTGATGTGAGGCTTGTAATACGAAACTGCGGTGATGTTAGTGAGTCCTTGATGTGAGGCTAGTAATACGAAACTGCGATGATGGTAGTGAGTCCTTGATGTGAGGCTAGTAACACGAAACTGCGATGATGTTAGTGAGTCCACGATGTGAGGCTACTAATACGAAACTGCGATGATGGTAGTGAGTCCTTGATGTGAGGCTAGTAATGCGAAACTGCGATGATGGTAGTGAGTCCTTGATGTGAGGCTAGTAATACGAAACTGCGGTGATGTTAGTGAGTACATGATGTGAGGCTAGTAATACGAAACTGCGATGATAGTGAGTACATGATGTGAGGCTAGTAATACGAAACTGCGGTGATGTTAGTGAGTCCTTGATGTGAGGCTAGTAATACGAAACTGCGATGATGGGAGTGAGTACATGATGTGAGGCTAGTAATACGAAATTGCGATGATGTTAGTGAGTCCTTGATGTGAGGCTAGTAATACGAAACTGCGATGATGGTAGTGAGTCCTTGATGTGAGGCTAGTAATACGAAACTGCGATGATGTTAGTGAGTCCATGATGTGAGGCTAGTAATACGAAACTGCGATGATGGTAGTGAGTCCTTGATGTGAGGCTAGTAATACGAAACTGCAATGATTGTAGTGAGTCTTTGATGTGAGGCTAGTAATACGAAACTGCGGTGATGTTAGTGAGTACATGATGTGAGGCTAGTAATGCGAAACTGCGATGATGTTAGTGAGTACATGATGTGAGGCTAGTAATACGAAACTGCGGTGATGTTAGTGAGTCCTTGATGTGAGGCTAGTAATGAGGTTTATAATTTGCTTTACGTCGCACCCACACAGAGCTGTTTTATGGCAGCGATGTGATAGGAAAGGCCTAAGAGTGGTAAGGAAGTGGCCGGGGCCTTTATTAGGGTGCGTTCGCATTTGCGTGGTGTGAAAATGGGAAAACTCGGAAAAGAGCATCTTCAGGGGCCCCGACAGTGCGGCTCGAACCCACTGTTTCCGGGTGCAAGCTCACAGCTGCGTGCCCCTAACTGCATGGCAACTCTCCCGGTAGTAATGATGTTAGCACTGGATGTGATGCTAGTAATACGAATCTGCGACGATTTTAGTGAGGCCTTGATGTGAGGATAGTAATATGAATCTGCGATGTTCTTGGTGAGTCCTTGATGTGAGCCTGGTAATATGTAATTTTTCTCTGGTTGGAGCTCTTAGATTAGCTTATTCCTGTTCAGTAAGATGCACAGTTATCAAACCGTCTTGCTGTTGAATGTTTTGTGAAAGTTACGCGAGACCACTCACCATGCTAGGGTATTGTAATTTATTTCCATGTAAATAGTAGTGTTAATGATGTTGTTGGTAGTGTTCTCTGTATTCTGTGGAGTGTCGGTTCAGACCTCCACAATTCTCTAGTTTAGTTATGCTAAGGTTCCATGTTAAAAAGTAGCTCAGATGATCGCAGGATGGTGACTAACCATCGCTAATAATATGTCATAATTATTCTGATTTCTCGCCCTCATGCTAATAATAATAGTAAATGATTACGTCTAAATTTAATAGATAATCATTATAATTAGCCACAAGCAACTTATGATGATAACCTTTCTGTTCTCTAACCGTGAATATAATCACATTAATGAATCATTAATAAGACAGTGAATGGCAAATAAATAGAGCAATAATAATAATAATATGGATGATACTGATATTTGTGATGCATTTAGTATGGGATATGCTGTTCTTCTTGTTGTCCTGTGCTATAGTGGTATTAGTACGTCCACACGTAGTAACGAAGTGTTTCATTAGATAGCTTGTGTTGTAGGGGAAGCTGGACTTTGCCATCTGTTTCCATGTCCCTTTCAGTTAGTAAAAATACATGTATATGCCTACTTTCTGCTAGGATTCAGTCTGGCTTGGACGTTTAAATAACATTCTTGCCTTGTTTTATCTGTAATTAAATGCAATATGATAAAAAAAAGGCTACCATTATGTGATGATATTTTATGCTGTCCATTAGGCCATCAGCGTCTGTTTAAATAAGTTTTAAATCTTCTTAATGGAATAAACTGATTGATTATAAATAATTATTTTTTTATTTCCAGTTGGGCTGGACAAACCAATCAGAGCATTGAGATGTGTTCAGTGATTTAAATGATTGTAAGCTAATATTAGATGATCAGATCAGCGATAACAATAACAATATTTTACTATGATTAACTTTGAGCCATTAAACTAATTTTAAATGATATTCTCTTTTATTTCTAAATTTGAATTATTTGTTACCCATTCCTTCACCTTTATTAAACTTTACCACTTCGACATGGAAGTTTGCCATGCTACCCGGTATGTATAGTCACGAATGTGCAATATATTTTTGAATTAGAGTACTCGGCAATGCCCAAGCATCATATTTTCTATGCCATACGGCAATATTTTACATTGAAAGATTGTATATTACTTTAAGGTATCCTGGTTTTCAGCAGTACACTCCTAGAAAAGCCAAGTGTGAATGCTATAAATGCACTGCCGAGTCTAAACCTTGATATGGTGCTCCTTATTTCAGTGAGAACCTTCATCACAGATTTTTAAGAATATGTACTGAACCCATGAGCTTTGTGTCCCAAGAAATTTGTGTCGTAAAGTTACAACATGAGGCCCCATATTAATCGTATTTTAGAATCTAGAATATATATTTATATCACAGAGGCGACACGAGGCAGGAAGGTGGCTACTTTCTATCCCACGCTATGAGATGTGACGTCATCCGCCCGTGTCGAGGGTGGATGGATACAGAGGAAGGTGTAAGTATGTCTAATAAAATGAATTAGCAGTGAACGTAGTACAATGAGTGTCCTGTAACAATCTGTAAGACAATTGGTCCTTAGTAATACAGATTTGAGATTGCTAAGCCGCTTCCGTGAATATTTCATGAAAAACGCGCGTGTCTATTCAACCCACGCCAAGTCGTCAGAGTATAGTGCCTATCAAATGAGGTCAATTAACCAGTTAATTTGATACGGAAAGCAATTTAGCAAGTACTTGGTTACAGGAAAAAATGCTTCAAATACATTTCCGCAAAGTCGCAAATAGTACGCAAATTTTCTCGGCGGCAACACATATGCGTAAGAGAGGGGACGTAAAACTATAAATAGAGGGAGGCGCAATCTTGAAATAACCCAACATTGTGTAATTGAAGCTCGCGAGAGAAGGTTATACTGCTGAGTCAATTGTTCGGCGAGAAAGAGACTAAGTCCAGCGAAACTTAGATTTTGACCGATGTGGCTGGGGTTGCTTCCAAGTGGAGATAGTATTCAATCTGATGTAAAGACGATTGTCAAGATACCGAAGTAGTAGTAGTGAAATTCTAATAATATTGTGTCGTAAAAGAAAATATTTCGTGTGCGGACGACAGTCCAATCATTCGAGCTTGGTCCGCGAAAACATCGAGTGAAGGGCATTTCTTTTTTCTGTGCTTTATTTTTCAGGAAAAAACTTGAATAAAACCAAACGTGAAGCCAAAATCACCGCCTTTGTGCCTGTTTTACGATGTCACAATTATATGTATTTGTAATGGGCATTTATGACGCAGTTTGGTCACCCACTTGTTTCGTGATTTTCAGATATATTTGTTTTCTTTTTTACGCTTGGATAAATTTTATAAAATATTGCGAGTGCCGTGTAATGTGTTATAAATAGACAATAATGAGGGTCACGGAGTGATATAACGTCCAAAGTAGATCATTTCCGTGAATTTATTGCCTGTATTTTGTGGTGTCAAGTTAATATTTGTTTAATCTGACGTAAAATATTTCTTTTGGAATTATGACCTAGGTGGTGCGAGATATCCGTGGTTACCCAGTTTCAATCGGGTGTAAGCTCGCTGTCGATTTGAATAATGCAGATCGGCGAATATCTGCCACGAAGGGTAATGCTATTCTATGTCCATTTAAACTGTGTCTGATTGGCAATAAATGACAGTAAAGCTTCTCAGTAATTTTTGTGAAAATCTATTTTTAAAGAAAATACGAGGTCACGTTATGGAAGATGCGTTGTGGATTCTAAAGATTATTATTCCATTCTTTTGTCATTGAGATTTGTCAATTTTGAGGCAAGAGGTTGGATTTGTCGTATAAGTTGAGGTAGGATTTTTGAACAGGTGATTGGAAGCCTGTAATGATGCTGGGAGATTCTGCGTGAACCAGAGGAAGACATTTCTATAATGTTTGAGATGAAATCGTGAGAGAATCCACGGAAGTGTTAATTTGTGATGTGTATAATTATTGAATGACATCTTAAGGAAATCTCTGTACATGTCTGTTTGGGCAATAAATGTCGTACTTGTAATTTTATTTGCGAAGTCGAAGATTTCATTCTCTCAAAACCTGTTAAGCATGAAGTATAGGACAGGTGTTTTCATTCAAAGCTATGACAGCGAAGGGTAGCTTCTTCCCGCTAGCCAGCTGAGCGAGGGTTCGCTGCTCGGAGATAACGGTATTTGTCCTGCCTGTTAAATGTTTAAAATGAGATTGTATTCTCTAGAATAAAGTTCGTATCTTTGCAAGAACTAGTAGAAATTTTCATTCATGAGTAACGTGTGTGTTAATAGATAGCATTCGATAATATTAAGTTGCTTAACCGAGAACAGAATGTGTATTTGAAGCCACGAAGTTAGACTATAATGAGCGAAGTCAGCCAATTTCAGGGTGTCCAAAATTAGAATGTTGGTAGTAGTTATTGATTTATTTTTGAGGGGCGCACAAAGCATTATTTAAATGTCATGATGGGATATGACAGTATTTGGCTTACATTTTACGGCGAATTACTTATGCAGACTTTTTGTTCTTAATAACTAGGGTTATCCAAGTGTTAATAATTGCTAGTGTTAGATTAAACTTATAGTGTCATGTCATGAAACAAGATATAATACTCGAAATAAATTATGTAAATTGTCTTCCCGCTGCGCGATACCAAACGACGATAAATATTATAAAAGAGTTATACAATATAATCACGTCATAATTTGAGTAGGTACTTGTTAAAGAAACCATTCGTCCGCGGACATAGAATTATTTGTTAATTAGGATTTATAAAAATCATTTCAATTTATTACATTATTAAAATTAGTGAAAACCGTATTTGTGAAATAACTTAAAGCCAAGTGAATAAACTGAAGGCGTATTCTGGAAATCCTAGTTTATTTTATGGGAAATTTGAAGTATTAACGTAACGCTTAAGGGAAAATGTCCGAAGGTAATGGATTTTACTGCTACAAAGAATTGTGAGCATTGTTTATGTTGTATTATTTGACTTTGATTGATTGAGCATTAAATGTGCTGGGATTAGTAAAGTGGAAACCTTGGTCATCAAGCGATGTAACTTAATTGTGTTAAGCCTTCAGCTTAGAAACTTGGATGGTCATGGTGTCATCATCCTCAGTGATTTAGATTAAGGCCATATGCCACTATTTAATAATTTTTCCAGCCGACATCGTCCGCAATGACTTTAAAGTAAATTAGGAGGTTAGATGTCGGTTAATGACAGCCGCAGGTCACATCGACTCAATTAAGGGTCCATGCCTACAACCACTGTGTGGCACGCACCGATTGGATTGCCTTAATTATACCAATACCCCAGATTTCGTGTTACGAGGGCGGGACCATCACGAATCATTATGATGGTACATGTAGTATCACATGGAAGCCGAATTTAAGGATGTCCAGACTTTCGTTTCTTCATTCTTAACTTAAGACAATGGTTTCTAGGAAGTATGCCCATCAGGCAGTTAAGTCAAAGGCTCAAACATGTATACATCTCCTTTGCGTTTTAAATATTGTTGCACTGATTGGGCAAGATGAGATCAAATTATAATGATGATTTCTAAAACGTTCCTCGTTATTTCTTTAATAAACATAGCATTTTCTTCAGTTAATCTTTCATTCGAGTAGCTCGAGTAGATATAATGAAAGCCGCCCTTACCTCAGCAAGTGACGAAGAGCTCGTAACGACCCAAGAGACAGATCTCATGCGAATTGTTGATAGGTAAGAAATGTAGGTATCCTTTATGGACCACCAAGTGTTCAGTACATTTTAATTTATTCCGTTTGTATTAAAATATTAATCAATCAATCAACCAAACAATCACCACTCATCTGCTTTTTTGGCAATCACACCTATCCGTTGTTTACCTAGTCTCTCCTTTTCAGCCCTACTACAACCCCTAAACACCCTCATAACCGTGTGAGAGACTTTCACCCTACACATACCATTCTGTTGTTCACTAAAATGTGTATGACTGTCAATGATGCTTGACATCATGTTATCTTTAGCTGTCTTCTTCCCTAAATCCAATTTTCTAATAAACTCCTTCAATATTTCGTTACTCCTTAACATGTCTAACTTCATTTATTGTAACCTGCACCTTCTTCTTAGTCTCTTTACTTCTCTGTTATATTACAGCGAGCCTTTACCATCTTTAAATGTATATAACTGTTTTCAGATTCCTCGACAAATGCTGTAAACCCATCCCACGGACTGTTTACATATTTATTTACGGTCTTCCCTTGATCATACTCCCTCATGCCTGTCTTATCAGCCATATGGTGGTGCCTAATAGTCCTGCATTTAAGACCGTCCTTTCTATCACTGTTAGTTTTAACAACGAGGAGAACAGCTTCGTGATCACTAATACCACTGTCCAGCGTGCTGGTCTTTGGTCACAGGGGCCCCTGGTTAGATTCCCGGCATGTTCGGGAATTCTAACCAAAATTTGTTAAATCCCCTGGCACGGAGCCTGGTTATATGTGCCGTCATCTCATCACGACGCGCAGGTCGCCTACGGATGTCAAATTACAGGACCTGCATACGACATTCCGTAGGGGAGCAAACAGTATTCTAAACACGCTGAGTCGGCACTTTCTCTGGTGCGTCACCACCCGGGGTCATTGACCACGTGACCGTGACGTCATCACCACGTGCTCTTGTTTGTAAACAAAGCCACATACTATTTTGACAGCCACGTACATTTTAACGGCTGTCATTCGCTATTTTTAAACAACAACTAATCGCTAACCTCAGTGCTGCCATCTTTACGGCACTAAACATCACAGTCACCACCTTTGGCATGTAGTGACGGGCAATATGAAATTCCACGTGCTTTCTTGACAGCTATCAGCAGCCATCTTTAAACCAAGCCACTTGCTCTTTTTGTAAACAAAGCCACGTGCTTTTGACATCTACCAACTTTAAAAAACAGACGATCACTAACCTCAGCGCTGTCATCTTAACGACACTAAACCTCACTGTGCCACGTAATAGTGGGCAATTTGAAAAATTCCACCTGCTTATCTGACAGCTCTCAAGCTGACAGCCACGTGCTTTTATGACAGTAAACAAGAACGCATCGCTAACCTTAGTGCTGATATCTTTACGGCACGAAACTTTATAGCTACCACCTTAGACATGCAGTGGCGGGCAATTTGAAATTCTACGTCCTTTCTTGACAGCTGTCAGCTCTAGTAAACAAAGCCATACGCTTCTTTTGACAGCGGCCATCGTTAAACAAGAGAGAATCATGACGGGGCTAAATCTTCATTGATGCCACCTTGGGCACATGGGCGCGCGAAATTTGAAATTCAACGTGCTCTCGATTGCAAACAAAGCCTATCCAGTATTCGGGAGATAGTAGGTTCGAACCCCACTTCCCGACGCTAATTACATAAGATGGCAGCTGCTAGCTTAGAGGCTACTACAAAAGATGTGGTTTATACATAGGCTGCTATGACTTCCGCCTCCTCCTCCTCCTCTGTCAAGGCACAATATGGCGGCTATAGATTGGCTGTATTGGAAGAAAGCTAGCTTAGAGACTACTACACAAGATGGGGCTATACATAGGCGGTTATGACGTATTCCTTCTCCTCCTCCACCACCTCTTCCTATTCCTCTGCCAGGGCATAGCTTTATCGAACAAGTTTAAACATGCATTACTGTAACGACGCGAAGGCAAGAGTGTGCACGTGTTTTTAACCTGCAGCGATGACATCATCATAGTTATACATGTTTACACTTGATCACATACTTACGAAGCTGCTGTTGAAAACATATCACGACTCGAATCGCATACTATATTCAATGTTGTGAGTGTTCAGAACATATTAGGACTAGAATCACATACTACATTTGATGTGAGTGTTCAGAGTATTAAATAAGTGAATCGCACACTATAGCCCATGTCGTTACATTCAACAGATGTTCAAAATACTGTTTACTGCATTGCAAGAGATAAACAAGACTAGTATCGAACAACAGAACACTGTTCAGAGAGATACCTTTGTAAAAAAATCCCTTCTCGACATACTAAACGGCACTTCTCCTAGCAAGCTGAGCGCTCGGTAAACGGTAATATGAATATAGCAAACGTACATCTGCAATGATTTGGCTGATAGAGAAATCAGAATCCACGGAAACATATAGTGCACTTACCGTGTAGCTAATTCGCTCAGCAAACGATAATATGAATAAACCAAACGTACATCTTCAATGTTTTGGCTAATAGAAAAACCGAATCCACGGAAACATATATTGCACATATCGCGTAGCTAACTTGCTCGGTAAACAACAATATCAATATAGCAAACGTACATCTTCAATGATTTGGCTAATGCAAGAACCAGAATCCACGGAAACAATTAGGGCATATATCGCGTAGCTGCCTCGCTCAGCAAACGATAATATGAATAAACCAAACGTACATCTTCAATGATTTGGCTAATAGAAAAAACAGAATCCACGGAAATACATACTGCACATATCGCGTAGCTAACTCGCTCGGTAAACAACGATATCAATATAGCAAACGTACATCTTCAATGATTTGGCTAATGCAAGAATCAGAATCCACGGAAACAATTAGGGCACATACTCCGTAGCTAACTCGCTCGGTAAACGATGATATGAATGCAACAAAAGTACAACTTCAATGATTTGCTCAATCCGAAGATCAGAATACACAGATACACATACCGCACAGCTAACACGCTCAGTGATTGAAAATTCATCACAACGGGTTATCGAGCAGAACACTGATATACGCATACACATCACTCATTTTTCCGGAACACACGCGGACAAGAATGTTGTGAGATAGCACTTACACAGAGAGAGAGATGAATTACCTAAGATACATGAAAGCAGTGGAGCTGGAAAAAGATAATATCATATTTTTTTACATGTAGTCTGCTCGAAGTTATAAAGGCAAATGAAAACACTACCGCTACTTCTTGTAATCTGAGCAAAAATACACATTACTTTGTTCGCCTTCTGCTGCTTGCTTGCAAAAATACGTGAACGGAGGTGTCATGTCAACACAGCAAGGTCGCCCACACATGATGGATACTGCGGTTCAAAATCCTGGTGTCTTAACGTCCTGTTACTTGTTAGACCTTTGGCGGCAGGAAGGGCATCCGGCCGGAAAACAGATATTGCGTTGCCGTCAACAAAGCTATCTTTGATTCTTGCTAAAAGATCAACACGGCATACACATGGCCTACTGCTATCTTGGTACGGAATTTAACGGGACAAGCAAGTCCGCCTCTGTAGTGTAGTAGTTAGTGTAATTATCTGCTACCCGGAGGCGCGGGTTCGATTCCCGGCTTTGCCACGAAATTTGAAAAGTGGTACGAGGGCTGGAACGGCGTCCACTCAGCCGCAGGTAGGTCAAATAGGGGCGTTGAGCAGAACCCTTGTTTCTATTCTACAGGAGTAGGCTATGTGTCGGCACCGCGCCGTAGTTTTTTACGAGCTAAATGCTGCGGAGCTGTGAGGGCATATCACGCTGTCTGATGGAGGCGTTGAGCCGAACCCTTGGTTCTATTCTTCTAAAGTAGGCTATGTGCCGGCACCGGGTCTGAGATGCTAAAGTTCCGGGCAAGAAGTACCGTGGGTGTTATAATAATATTATTGTGACATTAGCCCTACCTGGTAGTTACGGCGCTGACAGCAAGTTTAGCTGGTTCAAGGCGCACTTTTTGCAGACCCCTTGGTGCTGGAGCAGGCTATGTGCCGTTACCGGGCCGAGTCGAATAGGCGCGTTGAGCAGAACCCTTGGTGCTGGAGTAGGCTAAGTGCCGTTACCGGGCCGAGTCGGATAGGCGCGTTGAGCAGAACCCTTGGTGCTGGAGTAGGCTAAGTGCCGTTACCGGGCCCAGTCGGATAGGCGCGTTGAGCAGACCCCTTGGTGCTGGAGTAGGATATATGCCGGAATCGGGCTGAGTCGGATAGGCGCGTTGAGCAGAACCCTTGGTGCTGGAGTAGGATATGTGCCGGCACCGGGCCGTGTTTGATGGGCGCCTTGGGCAGAACCCTTGGTGCTGGAGTAGGCTATGTGCCGGCACAGGGCCGTGTTTGATGTGCGCCTTGGGCAGAACACTTGGTGTTGGAGTAGGCTATGTGCCGGCACCGGGCCGTGTTTGATGGGCGCTTTGGGCTGAACACTTGGTGCTGGAGTAGGCTATGTGCCGGCACCGGGCCGAGTTGGATGGGCGCCTTGGGCAGAACACTTGGTGTTGGAGTAGGCTATGTTCCGGCACCGGGCCGAGTTGGATGGGCGCCTTGGGCAGAACACTTGGTGCTGGAGTAGGCTATGTTCCGGCACCGAGCCGAGTCGGATAGGCGCGTTGAGCAGAACCCTTGGTGCTGGAGTAGGATATGTGCCGGCACCGGGCCGTGTTTGATGGGCGCCTTGGGCAGAACCCTTGGTGCTGGAGTAGGCTATGTGCCGGCACCGGGCCGTGTTTGATGGGCGCCTTGGGCAGAACACTTGGTGTTGGAGTAGGCTATGTTCCGGCACCGGGCCGAGTCGGATAGGCGCGATGAGCAGAACACTTGGTGCTGGAGTAGGCTATGTGCCGGCACCGGGCCGAGTCGGATAGGCGCGTTGAGCAGAACACTTGGTGCTGGAGTAGGCTATGTGCCGGCACCGGGCCGAGTCGGATAGGCACGTTGAACAGAACACTTGGTGCTGGAGTAGGCTATGTGCCGGCACCGGGCCGAGTTTGATGGGCGCCTTGGGCAGAACCCTTGGTGCTGGAGTAAGCTATGTGCCGGCACCGGGCCGAGTCGGATAGGCGCGTTGAGCAGAACCCTTGGTGCTGGAGTAGGCTATGTGCCGGCACCGGGCCGAGTCGGATAGGCGCGTTGAGCAGAACCCTTGGTGCTGGAGTAAGCTATGTGCCGGCACCGGGCCGAGTCGGATAGGCACGTTGAGCAGAACCCTTGGTGCTGGAGTGGGCTATGTGGGGCCGTGTTTGATGGGCACGTTGAGCAGAACCCTTGGTGCTGGAGTAGGATATGTGCCGGCACCGGGCCGTGTTTGATGGGCGCGTTGAGCAGAACCCTTGGTGCTGGAGTAAGCTATGTGCCGGCACCGGGCCGAGTCGGATAGGCGCGTTGAGCAGAACCCTTGGTGCTGGAGTGGGCTATGTGGGGCCGTGTTTGATGGGCGCGTTGAGCAGAACCCTTGGTGCTGGAGTGGGCTATGTAGGGCCGTGTTTGATGGGCACGTTGAGCAGAACCCTTGGTGCTGGAGTAGGCTATGTGGGGCCGTGTTTGATGGGCGCGTTGAGCAGAACCCTTGGTGCTGGAGTGGGCTATGTGGGGCCGTGTTTGATGGGCGCGTTGAGCAGAACCCTTGGTGCTGGAGTGGGCTATGTGGGGCCGTGTTTGATGGGCGCGTTGAGCAGAACACTTGGTGCTGGAGTGGGCTATGTGGGGCCGTGTTGGATGGGCACGTTGAGCAGAACCCTTGGTGCTGGAATGGGCTATGTGGGGCCGTGTTTGATGGGCACGTTGAGCAGAACCCTTGGTGCTGGAGTAGGATATGTGCCGGCACCGGGCCGTGTTTGATGGGCGCCTTGGGCAGAACCCTTGGTGCTGGAGTAGGCTATGTGCCGGCACCGGGCCATGTTTGATGGGCGCCTTGGGCAGAACCCTTGGTGCTGGAGTGGGCTATGTGCCGGCACCGGGCCGTGTTTGATGGGCGCCTTGGGCAGAACCCTTGGTGCTGGAGTAGGCTATGTGGGGCCGTGTTTGATGGGCACGTTGAGCAGAACACTTGGTGCTGGAGTAGGCTATGTGGGGCCGTGTTTGATGGGCGCGTTGAGCAGAACACTTGGTGCTGGAGTGGGCTATGTGGGGCCGTGTTTGATGGGCACGTTGAGCAGAACACTTGGTGCTGGAGTGGGCTATGTGCCGGCACCGGGCCGTGTTTGATGGGCACCTTGGGCAGAACACTTGGTGCTGGAGTGGGCTATGTGCCGGCACCGGGCCGAGTCGGATAGGCGCGTTGAGCAGAACCCTTGGTGTTGGAGTACGCTATGTGCACTCAGCGAATTACCTGCACGGTTAATTAAGCTACTTAAAGCTAGAGGTGTGTAAACTGTGTGTGCTCGCTGCTCGCTGACAACGAGTGGACACTTCCTTACTTCTGTAACACACAGATACTTCCTCAAAGACAATATTCTAACTTTCGGTCGGGAGATAAAACTTAAAAAAAGGACTTGTACCTCGCCTAGGCGGCTTTCCCTGCTATTCTGAAGAAAGACCTCGTCCAAACAGAAGTTCTTATGTGCTAGTAAATATATCTACAAGAGGCTGACATATTTAACAAAACACCGAGTACCCGAGCCAGAATTAAAACACGATGTTCCTATGCCAAAATCATTTGCGATTAGAATTACAATATAGCTACGCCGCGTAGCCAGTTCGCTTAGTATAGCTTCTTACTATTTCTTTCTTAATCTGCTTACCCTCTAGGGTTAGTTTTTCTCTCGGACTTACCGAGGGATCCCAACTCTACCGCCTCATGGGAAGTAAGACATTGGGTCGGGATATAAAACTAAAGAGAATGACCAGTACCTCGCCCAGGCGGCCTCACCTGCTATGCTGAATAGGGGGCCTTGGTACGGGATGGCAAGATTCAAAGGTATAGACAAGGAAGCGACCGTAGCCTTTAGTTAGGTACTATCCCGGCATTTGCCTGCGAAACTACGGAAAACTACTTCTAGGATAGCTGAGGAGGGAACCGAACCTACCTATACTCAGTTGACCTCCCGAGGTTGAGTAGACCCCGTTCCAGCCCTTGTGCCACTTTTCAAATTTCGCGGAAGAGCCGGAAATCGAACCCGCGCCTCCGGGTAGCAGATAATTACACTAACTACTACACTACAGAGGCGGACTTACTTGTCCCGTTAAAATCCGTACCAAGATAGCAGCACGCCATGTGTATGTCGTGTTGAGCTTTTAGCAAGAATCAAAGATAGCTTTGTTGACGACAACGCAATATCTGTCTTACGGCCGGATGCCCTTCCTGCCGCCAAAGGTCTAACAAGCAACAGGACGTTAAGACACTAGGATTTTGAACCGCAGTGTCCATCATGTGTGGGCGACCTTGCTGTGTTGACATGACACCTCCGTTCACGTATTTTTGCAAGCAAGCAGCAGAAGGCGAACAAAGTAATGTGTATTTTTGCTCAGATTACAAGCAGTAGCGGTAGTGTTTTCATTTGCCTTTACAACTTCGAGCAGACTACATGTAAACAAATATGATATAATCTTTTTCCTGCTCCCGTTTTTTCATGTAAGTAGAATCTCCTTGAACCATGTCCTAGCAGAGGTATGCATATCATTGTCTGTGTACCTCTGTATTATGCTGCTCTACTTGTGTGTATGTTTCCCCCTCCCCTCGCTTCCGATTACTAGCGAGAAGGCCGGGGCCTTGACCTGTGTTGGGGAATCCATCTTGCAGTTTTACTCCTGTCTACAGCTGGGAACGGTAGGAGCGGAGCGGAGCAGTTGTTTTCGCTCGTCCTCCGGAGACCTCCGGTAGTCCTCCGATTGAATTCACTGGCGGAAAATTCAAATGCTTTAATGTGGGCAATGTTGTAACGGTGATGTTAGGAGGAATTCCAATTTAGATTTCATTACTAATTCCACAGATGCATGTGTTCCTCTACGTTTGTCATTCAAATGCTGTAGTCGTTTCAAGATCGCCGCATTATTTGTTATGCTATGAATAACAGATTTTGATCAGCTGACATTCAGTTTGCAACAGGTAAAGGTGGATTGAATATTGGCATATGTTATACCGTTGCAAATTCATTTACAATATTATTAACAGTAAAAAAAGTTTGAGTAATACACTGACTGACAGAGCAAATGCAACACCAAGAAGGAGCGGTCAGAACTTTATGCCAATTGCAGGGTAGACTGACGTCACTGAGGTATGCTCATGATGTGAAATGCGCCGCTGTGCTGCGCACGTAGCGAACGATAAATGGGACACGGCATTGGCGAATGGCCCACTTCGTACCGTGATTTCTCAGCCGACAGTCATTGTAGAACGTGTTGTCGTGTACCACAGGGCACGTGTATAGCTAAGAATGCCAGGCCGCCGTCAACGGAGGCATTTCCAGCAGACAGACGACTTTACGAGGGGTATGGTGATCGGGCTGAGAAGGGCAGGTTGGTCGCTTCGTCAAATCGCAGCCGATACCCATAGGGATGTGTCCACGGTGCAGCGCCTGTGGCGAAGATGGTGGCGCAGGGAGATGTGGCACGTGCGAGGGGTCCAGGCGCAGCCCGAGTGACGTCAGCACGCGAGGATCGGCGCATCCGCCGCCAAGCGGTGGCAGCCCCGCACGCCACGTCAACCGCCATTCTTCAGCATGTGCAAGACACCCTGGCTGTTCCAATATCGACCAGAACAATTTCCCGTCGATTGGTTGAAGGAGGCCTGCACTCCCGGCGTCCGCTCAGAAGACTACCATTGACTCCACAGCATAGACGTGCACGCCTGGCATGGTGCCGGGCTAGAGCGACTTGGATGAGGGAATGGCGGAACGTCGTGTTCTCCGATGAGTCACGCTTCTGTTCTGTCAGTGATAGTCACCGCAGGCGAGTGTGGCGTCGGCGTGGAGAAAGGTCAAATCCGGCAGTAACTGTGGAGCGCCCTACCGCTAGACAACGCGGCATCATGGTTTGGGGCGCTATTGCGTATGATTCCACGTCACCTCTAGTGCGTATTCAAGGCACGTTAAATGCCCACCGCTACGTGCAGCATGTGCTGCGGCCGGTGGCACTCCCGTACCTTCAGGGGCTGCCCATGCTCTGTTTCAGCAGGATAATGCCCGCCCACACACTGCTCGCATCTCCCAACAGGCTCTACGAGGTGTACGGATGCTTCCGTGGCCAGCGTACTCTCCGGATCTCTCACCAATCGAACACGTGTGGGATCTCATTGGACGCCGTTTGCAAACTCTGCCCCAGCCTCGTACGGACGACCAACTGTGGCAAATGGTTGACAGAGAATGGAGAACCATCCCTCAGTACACCATCCGCACTCTTATTGACTCTGTACCTTGACGTGTTTCTGCGTGCATCGCCGCTCGCTGTGGTCCTACATCCTACTGAGTCGATGCCGTGCGCATTGTGTAACCTGCATATCGGTTTGAAATAAACATCAATTATTCGTCCGTGCCGTCTCTGTTTTTCCCCCAACTTTTATCCCTTTCGAACCACTCCTTCTTGGTGTTGCATTTGCTCTGTCAGTCAGTGTAATTATATTCCATTGCATGTAAACATGTATTATATCCGATGCCCTTACATTAATTATACTCGTAGCTCATTTATTACGGAAGAGTACGTCCGGCTCAATGGCTACATGGTTATCGTGCTGGACTTTGGTCACAGGCGTCCCGGATTCGATTCCCGGCAGGGTCGAGAATTTTCATTTTAATTAGTGAATTTCACTGGCACTGGAGCTGGGTGTATGTGTCGTCTTCATCATCATTTCATCCTCATAACAACACGCAGGTCGCCTAAGGGAATCAAATCAAAAGACCTGCATCTGGTGAGCCGAACTTGTCCTCAGACACCCCCGGCACTAAAAGTCATACGCCATTTCCATTTTTACTGAAGAGTACGAACTGTTTGGAACTAGTTATATGCTGTACCGGGCTGAGTAGTTCAGACGGTAGAGCCTTCTGAGCTCAAGCTTGCGGTTTCAATTCCGACGTTGCTCGGCGATACGAGAGTCTCATGTCGGCAGGTGTACCGGCACATTGAAGAACTCCTGTTGGACAAAATGCCGGCATCTTAGCGTCGCAAAAAACACAGAAGTGGTTATGGGAGTACAATAATAATAATAATAATAATAATAATAATAATAATAATAATAATAATCTTTCTATCAATTTACCCTTCAGGGTTGGGTGTTCTCTCGGACGCAGAGAGGGATCCCACCTATACCGCCTCAAGGACAGTGTACTGGAGTGTGAGACTTTGGGTCGGGGATACGTTTTATGTTTATTTTTACGTCGCACCGCCACAGATAGTTCTGGGATAGGGAAGGCCTGGGAGTGGGAAGGAAGTGGCCGTGGCCTTCACTTAGGTACCATCACGGCATTTGCCTGGAGGAGAAGTTGGAAACCACGGAAAACCATCTTCAGAGCTGCCGACAGTGGGATTCGAACCCACTGCATTACAACACTAGGTTTTCACAGAAAACTAGTATTATTTTAATTAAATTAATGAAGTTAATTCACAAACCAAGACAGTTATAACTTCCAGGTTATCTTCAAGTTGAATATTGGGTTTAATTGAACACACGCAAGTAGATTGTAATTAAATGAGAAATAATGAATAACTGTTTAGACTAACACCTGTTTGGTGATGAAACAAGATCCCGGATTAAGTATGTGATTTTAAGAGTATTGCCTAACACTCTATGACAGTTAATTAAACATAATATCAGTCGTCGTATACATATTGTTAGGTTGAAGTCGGTTATTGGAATAAATTCAAGAAAACCTGTGAAAAGAAATCATGTGCTACTATAATTAACTATGCTATCATTGTTATTACGCTAAATGAAACCCTAAAATGAGATGTGAAGTATACTCGACACACGGGTAACCATTAAATATTATTAATCAGGAGTCTCAACTACATCCGCTTAAACAGCCTTCTAAAATGTAAACACGAAATATTACAAGTACTTCATGTGCAGAGTAAATTGTGCAGTTAAGATTGATTAAACAGACTGACTGACGGTGCTCGCTGTACATGTCTACCTTTTAATGCTTCCATTCCGGAAGTGTTGAAAGATGTACGCTCATGGGACGTCACACATGTGTGTGTCGTATAGGGATGCCGATGTTCTTGAGGCACTGCTGAGCAATTAACGAAGATTATATCAGGGTTATAACCTCGTTGCGAACGTCCGCTGTTAAAGGACGGAGGACAGTATCAGCCTCATGTTCATATCCCCAGAAGTTGCTTTGGCTGTTGAAGTCACCAACTCCAATGTGGACTGCTTGATTGTCGAGGTTCCTTGGTTTCTGGAAATGGAATGCAGACTTTGTGTGAAGCTCATTTGTGACATAAGATGCACTTTGTTTTGTGTGTGTACAATAGGTTATTTATATTTTAAGTTTTTCACCACTCTGACACGAAATAAATAAGTCGGTAGTGTCCCGTGGACTAATGGTAGAGCATTACTACATCGTATGGAATTCCACGTGTTAGCCACTCCCTGAGTCAAATTTTCATCCTCACCTCTCATCTAGGAGTGGGCAAGCTATACTACGGTCCAAAAGATAGGAATAAGTTACGAGTAAACAGCGCAACATGTAATAGACCGCAAATCGCACAACATATGCAAATACCAACCTCATGTGTTCGCTCTGTGTAGGAAAGGAGTGTTCCTTGCTTTGACTAGCGGCGTAACCGTAAGGTAAGCAGAGCCAGTGCCTGAGCTTCATATTCCCTCAGTCGTGGTGGACCTGTTATCGTGTGTGTAGTGTAGCCTTGTGGGAAAGGAGTGGTCCTTGCTTTGACTAGCGGCGTACCCGTAAGGTAAGCAGAGCCAGTGCCTGAGCCCCATATTCCCTCAGTCGTGCTTGACCTGTTACAGTGTGTGTAGTGTAGCCTTGTGGGAAAGGAGTGTTCCTTGCTTTGACTAGCGGCGTAACCGTAAGGTAAGCAGAGCCAGTGCCTGAGCCCCATATTCCCTCAGTCGTAGTGGACCTGTTATCGTGTGTGGAGTGTAGCCTAATAGGAAAGGAGTGTTCCTTGCTTTGACTAGCGGCGTAACCGTAAGGTAAACAGAGCCAGTGCCTTAGCCCCATATTCCCTCAGTCGTGCTTGACCTGTTATCGTGTGAGGAGTGTAGCCTCGTGTTAAACGTGATAACATTATGACACAACTACGCCATTTGGACCCTCTTCTTCAGGGTAGAATACTCGGCCACCCGGAAGCAGGCCAGACAGAGACCGAAGTCGCCCCAACCTTGAATGAGCTACAAGGCTTCATTTCCAGGCTTTGGAGACGATTTCGAGACACAGGAGGTGTCAGTCGTAGGCCAGTGCCAGGTCGACCAAGGGTAACTACCCAACAGCAGGACCGATATCTGGCCTCAAACGCCCAACGAAATCGGAGTGCACCTGCAAAACAATTGTCGGCGGAGCTTGCAGCCACCTGAGGGATTGCCGCTTCCCGGCAAACTGCGTACAGGAGGCTCAGAACAGCAGGGCTGTTCGCCCGACGTCTAGCGGTGTGCGTCCCGCTAACTGCAGCACTGAGACGGGCCCGTTTACTGTGGAGCCGTCAATATCGAAACTGGACCTTGAATGAATGAATGGAGGCATGTGCTCTTCACAGATGAATCCGTCTTCAGTTTGCAGAACGATTCCCGACGCACATTAATCTGGAGAGAACCGCGTAGCCGATACAACCACAGGCACATCGTGGAACGGGACCAGTATGGTGGTAGTGGCGTAATGGTGTGGGGCGGCATCATGTTGGATGGCCGTACGGACCAGCACAACTGCATGGGTGGTCCGAGGAACACTGTTAACGCTTAGAGATAAGGGGATGAGATACTGAGACCACATGTTCGACTCTTCAGAGGAGCGGTTGGTCCAGACTTCCCCTTAATGGAAGATAATGCCCGACCAAACCGCGCTGATCTGGTGGATGAATTTCTGGCTGGGGAAGTCATTCGTCGCATGGACTGACCAGAGAGGTCTGTGGATCTGAATCCTATAAAACATGCCTGAGAAACATTGAGGAGGCGAACTGCATCCCATCAATATCCAACAAGAACCCTCCAAGACTTTTGCACTGTCCTTTCCGAGGAATGGGATCGACTGCCACAAGAGCTCTAGGACCACATCGCTGCGAAACCGTATAAACCGTATTAACAGTAAATTTTGTTGTAGAAGACATTGCCAAGTTTTGTTAGTTGTTGCCAAAGCTGTACCTTAGCTATCAGAAAACTTCTGACCCCCTTTTTGGACAAGTTGTGGGACATATGGTGGGTGATTCAGCTTCTGATTGTTAAGCAATCCGTCTGACATTCCTATCAGGCTGTATGGCCACGTTTAGTGATTATGCTTTACTTTTGGACACTAGAGTACATTATTTCATTGGTCCAATTATGGGCCAGCAATCCCATGAATCCATTCTATGCAGTTCTACCCCAATCCTACTGTTCAACCCCAGGACACACCATCGACAATACTTAACGTATAGATACAATACGAACATAGAACCTACATATCTAAAGACAGTGACACTTAAATAATTATTAAATGGTCGACGGTAATACGAACTAACCCTGTGTTATGGAAACAATGAAACTGGAATATTAAGCCAAATGTTCGGATATGCCATCGAGAGCCCACTCTATGATTTGCCTATGCAAAAGAAATGAACACATGAAAAATCATGCGCCCTAACCCCCGTGTGCGTGGACAACACGGTGCTGCGTTCAAACGATTTCCACAAAACATACACCAGTGAAGCTTCTCGCCAGTATGAAACCAATAAGGCTTTGTTGAGTTGCAAGACGCTCTGGATTGTTTATCGTAATACTCAGCCCACATTTAACTTTTGCCCGTATGATTCCACGTATGTATCGAAAGCGTGCTCTAGAGAATGAAGGATTTGCAGCAAAATCTATAGCAGTATTACTCTACATGTAAACCGACCACGCTCACTGCCTAGTGAAGGAACTGCAACGGATACTGCAGGCAATAGTTTACACCTGATGCAACCGCATCTGATATCTTCTTTCAGGCTACAGGATCTGCCACGTGGTAGGGCACCTTGCGAGGATGAGAACACAAGTGATTGGCCAACTAAGCTTCTTTGTTAAACGACATACCACAGATATTACATAAATATCGCTCCTCGTCTGTATGCGTCCGCACGTGAACGGCTAAATAAGATTTCCGGGTATATGACTTGGCACATATATTGCATTTGTTCAACTTCCCGTCTGTATGACACCGCATGTGTTTGGGTAAATAACCTTTTCTTCTAAAGGACTTACCACAGATATTGCACTGATTGCCTTCACGCCTCTATGAGTTAGCAAGTGTTCGTTCAGATTGGATTTATTCCTAAAGGCTTTGCCTCAGGTTTGCAGTGGAATGGCTTTTCGCCAGTATGTGTGCGCAGGTCTTCGGTTAAGTTTGACTTACGACTGAAAGCCTTCACTCAACCATTACAGGGGATTAGCTTCTCGCCAGTATGCGTCAAAAATGTTTCGTTAGCTAATTTTTAAGGCTAAAGGACACACCACCAATATCACATTGATTGAGTTTTTCTCCTGTATGACGGCGCGAATGTGTGATTAATTGGGGTTTCTGGGAAAAGGACATGTCAGAGATTTGGCAGTAATATGGCTTCTCTCCTGTATGTGTCCAGATGTGTATTTTTTTTATAACTTTTCTGGATATTAGATTTCCCACAACTATTACAACAAAACGGCCTCTCGCCCCATGAGTCCACAAGTGATTGGACAGGAATTCATTCCGGCTGAATGACTTGCAATTGATATTTGATGGGATTGGCCTGTCGCCTACATGAGGCTGCAAATGTTTGTCTAAATGAGCTTTCTTTCTACATGACTTGCCTCAGATAGTGCATTCGCGAGGCTGATTTTCTGTATGAATTCGTATGTGTTTCATTTGCGGTTAAACGTCTTGCCACATGTTCTACATAAGAATTGTTTCTCACCCGTATTCGTCCACAAGTGTTTCGTCAAAGGCCAGAAGTTTTTGAACATTGTCTGGCATACTGAGCAATCAAATATCTGGCCATCCGTATGCAATCGCTTGTGCACTGTCAGTGAGCTCCCATCTGAAAAGCATTTCTGGCAATTTCTTCATAAGTAGTACCTGGTCCACGAGGATCATGACGTGCTCAGACAGGCTGCTTCCGCTACTGTACTGCTTCCCGCAGTGATCGCAAATGGATGGACGAACCTGATCCTGTCTCTTGAAATGTCGTCCGCCATCTGGAGGTAGAACACCTGCGTAGCTCACCTCTGGGCTCGATCTACAGTGACAAATTTAAACTAGCTTTGCAACACATATTGCCATGGAACTATTTCGCGCCAGTATGCGTGCGCGTATGTCTGGTTAGACCGCCATTATAGCGGAAGGCCTTACTACAGATATTGCACGGGTACGGCTTCTCGCCCGTATGTATCTGCATGTGAGAATTTAGAAGTATTTTCAGTCAAAGGACCTTACAACAAATATTGCAAGATTACGGCTTCCCTCCGCGAATGCATCCGCATGTCAGTGTTTAGTGTTCCGCATGTCAGTGTTCTAAGGAACTTCCAGACGTATTGCGACGGCACGGCTACGCGCTTGTATGCGTCCTGACGTGGGTGATTAAATTTCTTTCTGAGTGAATGCCTTGCCACACGCATTGCAGTTCTATAGCTTCTCGCCTCCATGATTCCGCACGTGGTTGTTTAACTTTTGTCTCTGTGTAAAGGCCTTGCCACACGCGTTGCATTTCTATTGTTTCTCGCCTGTATGCTTCCGGACATGCCTGTTTAGGTTGTGTTTCACTGGAAAGGCCTTACCACACGTGTAGCATTTCCACGGCTTTTCGCCTGTATGCGTGCGATCGTGCTTGGTTAACTGTGCTTTCTCTATGAAGGCCTTGCCACACGTACTGCAAGAGTACGGCATTTCGCCTGTATGCGTGCGAACGTGCTTCGTTAACTTTCCTTTCTCTGTGAAGGCCTTGCCACACGTACTGCAGGAGTACGGCTTCTCGCCTGTATGCGTCCGCACGTGGTTGTTTAAGTTTTGTCTGTGTGTAAAGGCCTTTCCGCACATATTGCAGGAGTTCGGCTTCTCGCCTGTATGCGACCGAACGTGGATGTTTAGGTTATGTTTCATTGTGAAGGCCTTACCACACGTGTTGCATTTATGTGGCTTCTCGCCTGTATGCGACCGAACGTGGATGTTTAGGTTATGTTTCATTGTGAAGGCCTTACCACACGTGTTGCATTTATGTGGCTTCTCGCCTGTATGCCTCCGCACGTGGTTGTTTAAGTATCGTCTGAGTGTAAACGCCTTTCCGCACATAATGCAAGAGTACGGCTTCCCGTCTGTATGCGTGCGGACGTGGGTGTTTAGGTGATGTTTCAGTGTGAAGGCCTTACCACACGTGTTGCATTTATATGGCTTCTCGCCTGTATGCATACGAACGTGATTGGTTAACATTCCTTTATCCACAAAGGCCTTACCACACCTACTGCAGGAGTAAGGCTTCTCGCCTGTATGCAACCGGACGTGCCTGTTTAGGCCATGTTTTCGTGTGAAGGCCTTGCCACACGTGTTGCATTTATATGGCTTCTCGCCTGTATGCGTACGAACGTGCCTAGTTAGCGCTCCTTTTACTATGAAAGCCTTACCACACATACTGCATACGTTCGGCATCTGGACATTATGCTCCCTGACGTGAGTGGTTAGGTTACGTTTATGTGTGAAAGCCTTGCCACACGTGTTGCATTTATATGGCTTGTCGCCTTTATGTATCCGCATGTGTAGTATCAGCACTTTTGTCTGTCTGAAGGCCTTCCCACATATATCGCACCGATGCGGTTTTGTGTCTGTATACGTCCGCATGTGCTTCATCATACTCTTTTCGATGCTAAAGGCTTTGCCACAATGCGGTTCTACTGCTGAATGGATCGGCATATGCTCGATTAAGTCGCTGTTACAGACATAGCTTTTGCTACAGATTTTGCAGGAGTAGGGCTTCTCGTCTATAAACGTCCGCAAGTCGCTTATTGAACACTCGAAGCTCCTGACATCTGTGTGCAACCCCATGTGCACTGTCAGGTTGTTAATATTTGTAAAGTATTTCTTGCATATTCCGCACTCATAAAGCGCTCGTTGCTTGTGGATCATGACGTGCTTAGACAGGCTGCTTTGGCCATGGAACAGCTTACCACAGTCATCGCTGTTGAATTGACAATCCCCTTTGTGTCTCGCGAGATCTTGTCCACCATCTGTAGGTGGATGACCTGCGCGGCTCACATCTGGACTCGATCTACAGTGACAAATTGAAACCATGTGACCTATAGTTCAACAGTCAACCCCACTAGATGTCTCAAACAGAGGAATGACTACTGAAAATTTCATTCACTGCTATCCCATGCAGAGAGCTCTTTAATAATGACCATCACATTCCTGAAGGTGAACATTTCAATTCAATATTTTAATTTAAATATACATCATTTTAACACCCATTAACGGTGGATATCGGCAGGACTTCAAGTTCTAATGCAATTTTATTCATCCTTATCTCAACATTTTTGAACTACGCAAGGCAACTTCAAGGACACTGTGAATTCATATCATCACAAGACGTTGTATTTAATTAGACATTAATTAGACTATATTGTGTTTTTAATTTGTACTTGACAAAATGGGATTTTAATTCTATGTTTGTACTATCCAAAATTTTTAAATGTCACATTGTCATACTCATTGTTTTGAATTTTAATGGGGGCCCCCGTATTTTAGTCAGGTCTTATTGTATAATGAATTTTAATCTACTAGCTAAGGAAGAGAATGCATTATATTCTAGAAACATGTACTAGATGTTAAGGTGAAAGGTAAATAAATGAATAGTATTGACTAGGCGGACTATCTTCCAACATATTTATTGTTACTAAGTCAATACGGATCCAATCCCGACCATCATGGTCAAGATTATTAATAATGATTATGCCAGCCAGGCTAGAAAAATGATAAACAAATTTAAGAACACCAAGGTTAAAATTCTTAGTATTTCAAAAGACCTGAACTTTCTTAAGAAATGTATTAAAAGTGACGTTATACCTAAACATTTGATTTCCGTACAAAAGAGAGGTAGATTGCTGCGACATGAAATGAGAACACAGCGGAAAGTAAATCACTTGTGGATTAAAAATGAAATCAGGTTCTTACACCTTAAAAAAACGAAGCTGAACAACACGCTTTATGAATTACACCTACTCATCACTAGTCAAATTTCGACTCTGGAATGGGAGGAGGCGCAATTTAACATTGACCTCTCATTATTTACAATATTAAAGAAAAAAGAAAATACCAGAGGCTCATTGAAGACAAATGCATCACCAAAAATGAAATACGAAATAACAACACATACACGACAACACACACATTTTATCCGCCACTCAAAAACCTGACCAACGTTGATTTCAACGATGACGAAGTCGAAATCTTAAATAAAGGTCCCAAACATAACTGGCCACACACGAATAAGACTGTCCAAAATAAAGAACTAGTGAAACTGATAGCGGAATCTGAAGTAGCAATTGCAGAAGTACCCATAGACGAACAAGAGAACATGAGGTTCGAGGCTAAAAATAAAATTTGTAAAATAATGGAACATAAAACCATCGCAGATACCCACACTAATAACAATCTCCGAAAGATTAATAAGAAGACTAAAGATAATAACATAATTGTCACGAAAGCTGACAAGGGTAACACTATAGTTTTAATGAATAAAGATGATTACATTAGTAAAACGAATGATTTCCTGAAGGGTGACAACTTTCGTCAGATAAAGAAGGACCCTACTAACAACATGCAAAAGACTTTTAAACAAATTTTAGCTAACACTAATTTTTTGATGAATTCGAATGAAACAAAACGCTTGGTAAATATGAACCCAGGATTGCCGAAATTGAGGGCTATGCCTAAGGTACACAAAGAAGGCATACCTATTAGACCGATTGTTAACTTCAGAAACAGTCCTACATATAAAACGGCCAAATTTGTACACACGTTTTTAAAGAAACATTACAGATTTAATGTAGATACAAGTCTCCGCAATACCATAGATTTTTGTGATAGGACAAAAAATTTCATTTTATCGCAATATAATACTATCCATAGCTTTGATGTGAAAGATATGTACTCGAATATTCCGATCACGGAGACTATCAACATTGTTAAGAACAACTTAAACACACATAGTTCGTTGAGTAAAGTAGAAATTGATGAATTCATCAACTTATTAAAGTTTATATTAGAAAACAACTTTTTTACTTTCAACAACAACGTGTACAAACAAGTTAATGGGTTGGCCATGGGATCACCAGCGTCTGGTATCCTTGCAGATATATTTATGGACCATATGGAATCTAATAAAATAATCGGTAAAATAAAAGGATTAGACTTATGGTTAAGATTTGTTGATGACGCGTTCGCTATCATTAACGAACAAGAACTCAAGCCAAACGAACTGTTAGACCAATTAAACAACCTTGATAAACATATAATGTTTACAATCGAGTCGGAAGATAATAAAAGTCTAAACTACTTAGACGTAACATTAACTACAGACAATAAAAACCTGATTTACCAAGTATTTAGAAAACCTACACAGACAGATGTTGTTATTAGGAAAGACTCGAACCACCCAGGAGAACATAAGAAAGCGGCATTTTACAGCTTCATCAATAGAGCAGTAAGAATACCATTAAACAGAAATGATTTTAATAAAGAGATAAACATTATACAAGATATTGCCAAAAGTAACGGTTACCCCAAAAGCTATGTCAATAGGATAAAGAGTAAGGTCGTGAATAGACCTAACACCCTACTTGTAAATAAGGAAGAAAAAAAGAAATTCGCTACATTCACTTACATTAATAAACAATCATATAGTTTGGCTAAACTATTTAGAAAACACAATATCCATGTATCCTTTAGGACAGACAATAATAATAATAATTTATTGTTCAATTCGAATAGCGTAAACACCAACAGTAGGTTCAGTAAATCAGGAGTATACAAACTGTCGTGCCAAGATTGCGGAAAAAAATATGTCGGACAGTCAGGTAGAAGTGTGGTGGTACGGTATAAAGAGCATGTCAATGCACGAAAACATTCTAGATACTCTGCAATGTGTGAACACATGCATGAAAGCAACCATCATTTCACAAATATTGAACGTGATATGACTTTATTACATTCATTAAGCAAAGGCAAACAAATAAATGCCCTAGAGAAATTAGAAATATACAAATTGCAAAAATTTTATAATGAGAACAACCTAAATGAACACATTGCAGAAGACAATCAGTTGTTTAAATTGGTAACCCAATACCCTAGTAAGAGGCCAAATGATGTCAAGCGTGTAAGGGGGGAAGTATGACTGTAGTATCAGGGGCGGTTCCTTCCACCCCTCCTTCCATCCAACACGCAACCCAATGTAATTCTGTAACCAGTTGCCAAACAACATCAGGTGCCTCAACATCTATCTAACACATGCATGCTACACGTAATATTTACATCATCACAATGGTAAGGTTTAATATTTTTACCCCGTTGTATTCTCATTTGTTCATGTCGGAGCCTTTTGTTAATTTTCAATCCATTTCCTTTTTATAGACCATTTTAATCTATTTTCAACCTGGCTGCATAATACATCTATCAACCGAAGATAATGGAAGGACTCCAAGTTTTAACGCAACTTCATTTATTCTTGTACAAATCCAATTGAACTACGCAAGATAGTATTATAATTCCTAGGACACCGTAATTTCACATCATTATACGACGCTGTGTCCAATATTTTAATTTAAATAGACATCATTTTAACACCCATTAACGGTGGATATCGGCAGGACTTCAAGTTCTAATACAATTTTATTCATCCTTAACTCAACATTTTTGAACTACGCAAGGCAACTTCAAGGACACTGTGAATCCATATCATCACAAGACGTTGTATTTAATTAGACATTAATTAGACTATATTGTGTTTTTAATTTGTACTTGACAAAATGGGATTTTAATTCTATGTTTGTACTATCCAAAATTTTTAAATGTCACATTGTCATACTCATTGTTTTGAATTTTAATGGTGGCCCCCGTATTTTAGTCAGGTCTTATTGTATAATGAATTTTAATCTACTAGCTGAGGAAGAGAATGCATTATATTCTCGAAACATGTACTAGATGTTAAGTTGAAAGGTAAATAAATGAATAGTATTGACTAGGCGGACTATCTTCCAACATATTTATTGTTACTAAGTCAATAAGGATCCAATCCCGACCATCATGGTCAAGATTATTAATAATATCAATACGCAAATAATTAGGAAGAGAGATAATATGCGGCAGAAATGAGAACAATTATTTGTCGTTGGTTTTGAATGTCGTGCTGTATGCCAGGCCAAGGAAATATATGTACTTGTGAGTACGAAGATTTTGATTTCTTGCATGTTATTTTGATAAAAATTATTAGTATTGGCGTAAATGTGTATTTGTGTAGAGATATCTCTGTGTCGCACCGACACAGACAGGTATTATGACGACATTGCGATAGGAAAGCCCTAGGAAAGAGAAGGAATCGGTCGTGGCCTTAAATTATGCAGAGCCCAAGCATAAGGCTGGTGAGAAATTGGGAAACAACGGAAAAAATCTTCAAGACTGCCGACAGTGGGGCTCGAACCCACTATATCAAGGATGCACGCTGACAGCCGCGGGCACCTAACCGCAAGGCGAACTCGCCCGGTGTATAGTTTTCTTGGTAGAGCTGTAATCAGATTTACAAGATATTCCTACATAAAGGAAATTGACGTACGTTCGCGGTACTTACGAATGTAACAGGCGTCAGAGGTAGGATAGTATTTGGGCAATTCGTGACCTTTAAAGGATAGTGCGATATACGGAAGACGATACCAGGAATGATGGCTTTGATGAAAGTGACTTTGATCAATTTACAATTTACCGATATGAAGTGCAAGCTGGAAGAACGCGATGAGGATATTTCAGAAACCAATACCGCGTTACGGTCATGACTTCGATCAGTAGTAGTAGCAGAAGGTAATGATACTGATAAAGAAATTATTGAAATAGCGGATGTTGCTGACTTATTGGCACAAATTGTGGAAGTTCGTAAGAAGTTCTAAGAAGACAAGCCGAAAATTTTAGATTATTGGAGAAAAAGCTAGCGAAATGTTCTCAGAAACGAGCTGAAAATTATAGATTGGTAGAATCTAACATAACTGAAATTGATCAAGGACTAAAGCAAATTGAAACTGATGTAGAGCATAAAACAATGACTACAGAGGACCGATTTGCATCACCAGAAAAGGGGTCTATACGAAAGTAGAGGCTTATTACTGAATTCTGAACAAAATCAGATAATGTAGCAGGGAAAGTGCGTGTGAAAGCACCACCTTAAGATTGTAAAACTCCATGGTCTACGTATCGAAGGCAATTTTAAGCCGCAGCCGCCTCCTATGGAGTGACTAGAGAAGAAAAAAGCACTGCCTTGGTTATTGCGCAGCGACGTGATAAGTTGGATATACTCCGAGCGATTCCAAGACAGTGAGCAATCAAATTTCAGTTCCTGGTAGCCCGATTAAAGATTGGATACGGTGGTAAAGACCTTCAACAAATTTAACATCGTCAACTTATCAGACGCCAGAAACGTGGCGAGACACTACAAGAATTTGAGGCAGACTTCGCGCGTCTTGCTTGTATGGCTTATCATTCACCTACATGCAATTTCACAGAAGAACATTAATTCTGTAGAGCCTTTGATGATGAACATATCCGACCCAGAATTGCAACGACCTCTTAGTCTGGCGAACCCAAATACGTTAGATAATGCGGTGGCTCGTGCATTTTAATTCGAAGCTGCTACACAGAGCTCGCATCTACACGTGCAGCTTCGACGGTTGAATGAGGAGGTGCCTCTAGACGAAGAGGTAGATATGATTGCTTTGATAACCCAGTGCAATGCTGATGGACAACCTCGAAGGCGGGAGATTTCTGTTGGAGTGAGCTCGGACATGTGAGTAGCCCTTTCAGACCTGAAAGAAAACTGAAGGTGTGAATTTTTGTTTGTACGTCAAGAACTGAATAAAATGCTCCTCAATACACATATTAATAGTTTATTTTACAAAATAAAAACTAACATCCGAAAAACAGGACCCACACAATTGTGCGTATCAAAATTCAAACCTCGTTGTATCACGTACGATGGTGTAGCTTCAAAATTTACGTTCACTAACCAATGTACACACTTCATTGAATATATTCCGGTATCCAGTAAAGCTTCTAGATTAATATAAACGCAGTAAATAAATACTTACTTTCGGCACTACTGCTTCCTGCCATCTCGCCGATCAACTGTGCTTTTTAAACTCGTCTTCCTTCGCCCTGGCGGTCAAGCGCATACTAAAATCAATTGAAATACACGCCACGTGTCCTGCACAATCACTGCAGTCCGGTGTAGCGCCGAAAAAACATCAAATACGGTCAGGGATAACTAAAATACGAACCCGCACAATTGTGCGTACTCGGTCTGAAAGGGATAAAGACTCAAAGTTTCAGCAAAACTAAAAAGGGCCGGTGCAAATGGGCAAGCACCGCATGTCATCGCTCCTGCCCCGGGAAAATTAGTACATATCATTTCACTCGTGCGCCGGTTAGACATTATTTTTGTCGACGGAGAAGTGAATAGTTCTGCTCGTACTTCGCATCATACATCTGGCCCTAACTAAACATATATAAGCAGGGTGTTACTGAACCGTCTAGTACTCCCTGGACGTCACCCGTGGTTTTAGAGAAGAAAAAGAACGGGTAGATAGGTTGTTGGTCAGCAACTTTTTCGCTCCTTCCAGTTGCTTTTGTTGTGTGGCTAGGGCCAAATTGTTGGCTCAGAAGAATTTTCTGGCCGGAGTGTATGGAAGGTGAGATATGTAAAAGTTGAACAGTAATGGTGAACGAACGGATCCTAGGGGCAATCCAGCGTTAGACTTCCTCTCCTGGCTTATCTTGCTTCCAACGAGTAACTGAAATTTCCAAACACTTAGCATGTATTAGCGCCAAACGATGTCGAAGGCTGGAGTAAAGTCAACAAACACCAAAGTTGTTTTCAAGATGTAAGAGGCACCACTTGCTCACAGCAATTATATTCTTGTCTCAAGCCTGCCTCATAAGTTCAAATATGCTCTATGACAGTGCTACTCATTCTGTTATAGAAGAGACCTTCAATCAGTTTACAGGAGTACGTAGGAAGGGCTATGAGGTGACAGCTTTCAGCCTAGTTGCTTGGTTTGCTAGGTTTTAAAATACAAATGGTCTTCACCTTTTAATGACCAGTCAACAGGATGTTGGTGAAGAATTTTGCCATTCTTTAGCACTTATACGTACATGAATCATGAAGTGAATGCAGGAGCGTTTAGAGTCAATGTCTGAAAATGTGGAGCAATGGCCAGAATCAGATATGATAAAAAACAGTTATTATCAGGTTTTGCAGCTGCTGTCGAATGTACCTGGTATGTTTTAATCAGGAGATAAAAACGTGCCTCGTATACTTTCATGACGTCATTGCAATAGGCAACTTTGATATACACCTATCGAACCTGGAGGAAGTCTTTAAGTGGCTGCAGAGGGCCAAACTGAAGCTGAATGTAAAGGAATGCCAGCTCTTCCGGGAAAAGGTCAGGTATTTGTGAGATGTTTCCAAAGACGGTGTAGTCGTAAACCCGGACAGGATACGTGCGGTAAAAGAATGGCATGTCCCCAGAGATGTATATGAATTCCGGAGTTTCTTAGGCCTATGCTCCTACTATCAATATTTCGTGCCCGGATTTGCCAACAAAGCTAAACGGATGAAGAGGACGAATGAAAAACAGCTTTCTTAAGTTGTAGCCGACAACCAACTTCACTGGGATGAACACTTGCTATTATTTCAATGGCATATCGGTCTTCGGTCCATGAAACGACAGGACAGACTCCGGCCTGTGCTCTCTACGGCGAGGAGCTGCGTTTTCCCTGCGATCTGGAGTTCGGCAGTAGACCCGGCGAGCACCAGACGGCTGGGGATGACTACGTGAGGTGTTCGAGAGAAGGAATGGGTCAGATTCACGGCCTCGATCGAAGAAACACAGAAGCTGCTGGTGGCCGAATAACGCATACCTACGACGCGCGGGCCGTAGAAGGTGGATTCGAAGCCAAGGATTTGGTGTGGCTCTTTAATTTACGGAGACAGCGGGGTCTGCCACACAATCTCCAGCGTTCATGGGTGTTAAAGACTTTATATATCGTATTCTTAGTCTTTCCAGGAGAATGCCAAAGGTGGAGCATTTCAACCGGTTAGCAGCATACGAAAGAGCAACTTCCTTGACTAACGGGTAATCGAAGACTGTTTGCTAACTGGTCCAGCACGGAACAGTCTTAGGGGGGCGGCAGTATTACGAGTGAAGGAGTAGTAATATCTCCCTCAGCTGGACTAGGAGACAAGTGACGATCGCTAAGCGAAAAAGTGAGACAGAATGCGCTGCAGAAGTGAGAATAATCTTTTGTATGTGGTTGATGAACGTCATGCTTTATGCCAAGACAAGGAAATTTGTGTACTCGTGAGTGAAAGATGATTTGCAAAGTGTTGTAGGCTATTTTGATTAAAATTATTAGGATTAGCGTTAATGTGTGTGTAGAGTTCACTTTGTAATTTGGCAATGCGATTTACGAGATATGGAGCCATAGAGATTACTACCGAAGAGAAATGTACGTACGTTACCGGTACTAATGAGTAGTAGGGCAATGTATGTTGTAGAACAAAGGGTGATGCATCAGCATTTTCCCACGACGTCATTGACCCCTAGCAGTGGAGATATGGGGCATGAGTCCCATCTAAATTATAGTCTGTGAGGAGAGAAGGGCATCTGAGCGTCAAAACGGAGCCCAAGATGGCGACTGTGTAGTTAAGCTCTTCTAAAATGGCAAGGGAAAGGCATCTGTCCGTAAAACTGGGCGCTGTGTAGTTAGGCCACTCCAAGTTGGCGACGAGGAGGGCATCTTTACGGAAAACCCAGTCAAGATGGCAAGAGTGTAGTTAGGCCCTCCGAAACGGTGAGGGGAAGAGCATCTAACCGTAAAACAGGGCGCAAGATGGCGACTGTGTAGTCAGGCCCCGCAAAATGGCCACGGGAAAAACACCTGACCGTAAAGCTGGCCCCTCCTAGATGACGTCAGGCAGGGCATCTGGACGTAAAACTAGGTGAGACCCTATGTGTCCCCTCTGGTGGGAGAATCAAAGTGGCGACGGGTAGGTCAACTGACCATAAAGCTGTGCCCCGTGTAGTTAGGCCCCTCTAAAGTGGCGTCGGAAAGGGCATCTGTCCGCCGAACTGAGCCAAGATGCAATGGTGTAGTCAGGCCTTCCAAAACTGTGACAGAAAGGGTATCTAACCGTAAAACCAGGCACAAGATGGCGACTGTGTAGTTAGACGGACCAAAATGGCGATGGTTAGGGCATCTGACAGTAAAACTGGGCCATGTGTAGCGAGTTCCCTCCAAAATGGCGATGGGAAGGTCATCTGACCATAAAACTGTGCCCTGGGTATTTAGGCCCTCAAAAATGGCGACGAGATGGGCATCTGACTATAAAGCTAGGCCCTGTGTAGTTAGGCCCTTCAATGAGATTAGGCATGCTCTCCTACTCGAATTGCCCTATGCCCTATTAATCAAGATGGCGTCGCGAGAATTCCTATTACCCTGCTACTCAAAATGGCTTCGGGAAGGGTATCTAGCCGTAAAAGTGAGGTTAGGCACCTCCACGAGGTTACGCCTGCTCTCTTGAGCGAATCCACATTGCCCTACTACTAAAGATGGCTTCGGAAAAGGCATCTAGCTGTAAAAGTGAGGTTAGGCCTCTGCATGATGGCGAATGTTGGCGTCGGGAAGGGTATATACCCGTATAAGTGAAGTTAGGCCCCTCCTAAATGGCGTCTGTGAGGTTAGGCTTGCTCTCTTATCTAAAATCCGCGTCGGGAAGGGCAACTGACCGTAAAAGTGTGGTTAGGTCCCTCCAGGATGGCGACTGTGAGATTAGGCATTCTCTCTTATGGAAAATCCGTGAATCGGCATTGCCCCACTACCATACAATGGGTCAAAGACCTCATACCCCGGCAGCCCCACTACCAGGGGTCAATGACCTCGTGTGAATATCCTGACGCAGCATCTGTTGTTTTAGAACATACATTGCCCTACTACTCTCGTGAATGTAACATTCTTGACATACAAGTGTAGCATTCTATTATGTCACAATTACATAGATTTCATGTGCAATGAAAGAGAGCCGCCTTAAATATAGTACAACAAGATTATACTAAGAAGTTCATACTCACTACCATGTATTACATCAGTCTATGTCTTAATTGCTTTCTTTAACAGAGGCCATATACAACATGGAAACCATTAATCCTGATGAAATCTTGGAGAAGCTTAAAGATAACAAGCAGACGATGGCTCTTTCCCTAACTTTTGACGTTTCCACATCATCTCCAGGCAATGCTGTCTTAGACGTTACGATGGGGACAAAGAACATGGCTTAGGTTGTAGGTTTTATTAAAATGTTCTGATAGCCTGAAATACCCTTTGAATCCAAATGCAAGCTATACTGGCCATGAGTATTCTTGCAAGTGATTCTTGGAAAGTACAGCTAAAATGAGCATGAAAATCAAAGCTTCAACCATACTTCAATACAATATAACATTGAAATGCACCACTGTGTCACATAGAAAATATCGAAATATGCATACCAAGCAAATTACAGCTGCTATGGACAAGAAAAATAGAAACTTCAAGGTGCCAAATATAGACTGAGTACACATTAAGACGGGAATCCCCATGCAGATTAGTCCAAACTTGTCTGAATATTGTAGACCGGCTTGCAAATGCATTCAGTAACATTTAAATACTGGAAATAGAACACTACACGCACCCATGGCAGTTCAAGTGCAGTAAACATGAAGGTCGATAAGTAATCCCTGCTCTAGACTTAAACATCATTCACAGTGAGCACATCGAATGAAGAGTGCGACAAATTTAACTGTGGACAACAATACTACTGTATTTGTTATGAGCCGTACCATCATTTTAAATGGACGGAAAACGAAAGCATCCGATGTTTACATCAATCCAGTACATTTTGCAGGGATCAGTTTCTTGTGAAATTCAACATCTTCTGGAACTGCCTCATTGTATAGAGCATCATCTTTATTTCCTGTCGAAGAATCAACCAAAATAAGAATTCTATTTCTGCCATGCAAATGCGGCCATACCACGTGGTCCAGGAACACTTTCAAATCCTGCTTTGTCATGTTTGGTGATTTGACAGCATATGTAATTCAAGTGTCCTGCCTGTTGGAAATTTCCCACTGGGTTCTGAGACAAGAACATACATGTGTGGAAGAACGGTGCCATCCATTAAAATAGCAGGCATTATCATGTATGAATGGGTGGTTGCTGCAACTGAACCCATCGCACCATAAATCATCTTTGCTCCCTTAACGGCAAGAGTTCTCCCACAATGTAACTCTTTACTACAAAATCTTGAGTGATCTGCATCAATTATCTGCTCTGCTGTAAAATTATACTCATCAATGGAACGCCTTAATTCCGTAACAAACTCAACAGTTTTCTCTTCTATATCAGCGGCATCGCCAACAGATCTGCTGCCAACTTTATGCGTGATCTTGCAAGAAAAAATCCTGTTTCTCTCAAACCACTGCAGCCATGATTTGGAAGCTTTGAATGTTAAGGTCTTGCTTGCATCAATTTATAGTTTGAAAGACATCGCCGAGATTCGTTAGCGTTTGGTCGTGTATAATTCCATGTTGTTTTCGCACTGCAATGAACTGACAATGTACCTCGTTATTTATTCTTTCTTTTAGCACTTTCCTGTCTCTACCACTTCGTTTCAGCGTCTTTTCGAAGTTTTGCATAATTGTCTTGTTTTTTATTTGTCCTAATGTGCTGTTCCATTAGTAAATAAGACCTTAGGGATACTCCAGGAGGGCAGCACTGTGGAGGATCATATACTCTTGATAGCTTTGTCCACATTTTGTAAGCTACAGCCAAGTAACCTTCAGGATATTTCGTTCCAGTCTTCTTTAGTGGTGATGAATAATACGAGGATCCACTGCCACAGAATGCTAGACCGCTTTTCAAAATCGACTTATTTTCCCGATGGATCATCCCCAAAGTCACCCTCAATATCATCTTCATTGATGAATTCTTCGTGTACCATAAGAGTTACATAATTTTCAACAAGAAACTTTTCATCAAAGAGCTATTCCGCAACTACCCCTTTCTTTACACTCCATACGCCCCTACCCCTCTGCTTCCCATTCCAGCGGTCTATGACACGTCAAATTGTACCAAATATCGCTTCTGATGTTCTGAAACCTAAATAAACTGAGTTCGTCAGTGAGAACAGTTGGGTACTCTTTCTTGTTAGTTCCCGCTGGGACCTGATACTGTTGTCTGAGACCGCCCAGTAAACTCCTGCTCTCGCCTAACTAAAGTTGTTAAATCCCGCAAACCACTTTCATAGGAAAGAAAGGAAAAGCTAATAGCAGGACTCAAGAGGTACTGAGAACGAAAACAACCATTCAAAAAGAACTAGTCATAAGCACTCCCTAGTGGGTTAAAGTAACCTTACTCCATACATTTTATTACAAAATGATCTTAAAACTACCCCAAACTAATCAACAGTCACAAGTTCATTGATACTTCAACCAAGCAGTCTGCTGTCCTCAGCAGGTAGTCTGGGCATGCAACTTTACACATTGACAACGAGCTGCTTTCTGTAACATGAGCTGGCAGTTATTTACTATGTTCAACTGTTTTGTGCATTTCTTATGATGCAATAAGGTCCAAAGTGTGTGTGTCAAGGTCCAGAATAGTGGGAAAACTTTATCCATTGTTTAGCAGCATGTTCCCCATATTAAGACATTTACCATTATATTAAACAATATTTAATTCAGACAATGTACATTGTCCCACGGTAGTTGATAACTGTCATAATTCAAGAAGTCCAAGTTTATGTGTTTCGTATTTCTGACAGTTATTCAGTTAAGTTTGTACTTTGGTACTCTCAGAGAACAAGATAAATACATAAGGTCATTGGTTGAAATGAATAGCACATGGATTAGCTCATAGGTTATTACTTTATCTGAGTTTTTGTTTTATTCAGACTGTTAAGTTTGTGATGAACGGTTAGTTGGATACATGTAATTTGTAAGGTTTTTTTTGCTAGTCACCTTAGGTCGCACTGACACAGATAGGTCTTTTGGCAGCGATGGGACAGGAAAGGCCTAAGAATGGGAAGGAAGCAGCCGTGGCCTTAATTAAGGTACAGCCCAAGTACTTGCTTGGTGTGAAAATGGGGAAACCACAGAAAACCATTTTCAGGGCTGCTGACAGTGGGGTTCAAACCCACTATTTCCCGGATGCGAGCTCGCAGATGCACGCTCCTAACCGCACGGCCGACTCGCCCGGTTTGTAAGGTTGTACCATAATAATTTCGTGTGGCTATTTCTAGCCGGGTGCAGCCCTTGTAAGGCAGACCCTCCGATGAGGGTGGGCGGCATCTGCCATGTGTAGGTAACTGCGTATTATTGTGGTGGAGGATAGTGTTATGTGTGGTGTGTGAGTTGCAGGGATGTTGGGGACAGCACAAACGCCCAGCCCCCGGGCCACTGGAATTAACCAATGATGGTTAAAATCCCCGACCCGGGACCCTATGAACCGAAGGCCAGTACGCTGACCATTCAGCCAACGAGTCTGACAGGTTGTACCTTGAGAATAATTATACTATGGGTATATAACAAAACCACAAATTGATTACTGCCATGGGTGATATTAAACCATCCACACTAACAATGTGCTCATACGTGACCTGTAACCATAGTAAATATGTTTAGAATTCTCACACCAGGCAGTTTATTTATCAGAGAAATCACCATTTCCTGCCTATTAATATTTACTTCAAGAAATGTGAATTCCGGACATGTTCGAATAACCTGGGAAGTCATACATAATACGTGGCTCCATAGGTCATGCCTACAACAAACTGCTGCCTGGCCTCCATGCCTTCCATCTGACCAATCATACTGTTTTAGATCATATCAATCAATTTCCAACATAGAGGATTGAATTTGTACTTGCTCTGAAAACAATAACCACCACCACAACCACCACCTGCTAGGAGTCAGCAAGGTTTCAGAAATGCACAGAATTCTTGTTTAGTGCTAAAATTTCGACATGAAGCATGCAAGACAAAGAGAATATACATGCCCACACTGCAGACTTTGTGAAGAGGATGACAATGCCAGTTTCAAGAGAGTACGTGCTGCAAAGAGAGAGCCCAGGCAGGTGAAATTATTGATACTGACACTGCTAAGGTGATATCTATTAGAGAATACATGGTGTTTAAAGAAGGCAACTCATCTCAACTTCCTTGAGAAAGAGACAGTTTACTATCACTTGCTGGCACTTGCAGATATGTCCACATATTCTTAAGAACTCTATAACAACAATTACAATAAACATTACTTTTATTGCTATCTCATTCAAAATTTAAATGTTTCAAGATTGCATCTGGGGTAATAATCTAGGATTGGGGTAATAATCTAGGATTGTTGTCCGACTCGTTGGCTGAACGGTCAGCGTACTGGCCTTCGGTTCAGAGGGTCCCGGGTTCGATTCCCGGCCGGGTCGGGGATTTTAACCTTAATTGGTTGATTCCAATGGCCCGGGGGCTGGGTGTATGTGTTGTCTTCATCATCATTTCATCCTCATCACGACGCGCAGGTCGCCTAAAGGCGTCGAATAGAAAGACCTGCACCTGGCGAGCCGAACCCGTTCTGGGATATCCCGGCACTAAAAGCCATACGACATTTCATTTCATCTAGGATTGTTAATGTTGGTGCCATATGGAAGCACATATCTATCTTGTATCTATAAATTTTTCATGCCACATCAGATGACTGAACTGACAATCAGCTAGAAAAATACCGAGGAAGGTTCCAATCGAACCTTGCAGACGAAGACAATGTGGTGAACGGTTCGGCATAGAGCTGCACATGCACAGTCTGGAGTAGGCAGCTTGCTCCATTTTTGTACTGCATATGTGCACCTGTCATGGCCTATTCTGATTCTGTTCAGGGAACTCCAGGTCTTGCAAGATATCCGATATACACTTGAAAGTTTAGCACCTGACAAGATGTTAATACAGGTGCAATTCTCTTGCTACTTCTTGTCAAACTTTTCATTCTTCAAGAGATTTAAAACACCTGGCAACCACGTCAGCAGCATCACGCAGTGGTGGATGATACAACTGTAGCCTTTGAAAATGTTTAAGTGGCAGGTCCCTATGTGGGAGTTGAAGAGACATTTTGGAATTCATTTATAAGGACAGCAGATCTGCACAAATGAGGTGGCATTATATTAATCAACAGTGAATTGGAGTGATTGGATTGCACATAGTAGTGGTCAGCTGGGTGTCAACCAAACAGGTGTATAACACTCTGCACTTGAGTAAATCAAACCCAAGGTTGAAGATTACAGGATGGTTGCTCAAGTTCCCCAGGTAGTTCCACATAATTTATGGAAAATGTTCTTATGATTCCTGAATTTCTGAAACTATATTTTGGTTTCCAATTATGACAAAGGACTCTGCTGCTGAAACTGATGCCGAGTTTTATGTTTACCAAATAAAAGCAAGACTGGGTTGAAGTTGCCAGTTTTGGAAGTAAGTATACAATATAGACAAGCTGTTAGTCAGCAACTTTTCTGCCTCTTCTAGTTGCTTTTGTTTTATGGCTAGAGCCCGATTGTTGGCTCAGCAGAATTTTCTGGCTGGAGTGTCAGGAAGGTAAGATATGTACACGTTGAACATTAATGGTGAATGAACTGACCCTAGGGGCAATCCATCGTTAAACTTCCACTCCTGGCCTATCTTGCTTCTAATTATTAACTGGAAATTCCAACTACTCAGCATGTTATTAAGTCCAAACAATGTTGAAGGCAGGAGTAAAGTCAACAAACACCACAGAAGTTTTCAGGATGTAAGAGATACCTAATGTTCACAGTAATTATATTCTTGTCTGAAGCCTGCCTCATCAGTTGGAATATGTGCTAGGACAGTGCTGTTATTCTGTAGATGAGCTTTACAAAGAGCTTATAGGAGTAGGTAAGAAGGGCATTGGGGTGACAGCTTTCGGCCTAGTTGCTTGGTTTGCTACGTTTCAAAATAGAAATGATCTTCACCTTCTTAATGACCAGTCAACAGGATGTTGGTGAAGAATTTTGCCAATGTTTAGCACTTACTCGGATATGAATTAGAAGTTGAATACAGGAGCCTTTAGAGTCAATGTCTGAAAATGTGGAGCAACGTGCACAATCGGATGTGAGAGGTAAGAATCATTTTCAGGTTGTGCACCTGTTGTTGAATGTACCTGGTATGTTTCTTATCAGGAGATATTCTAGTTATATTAATGATGTGAGAAGCAATTTGGTTTGGTGTTACTTCAGGATGTTTTCTGCATACTGGTGGACTACTTCTTCCCTGTTGATGACCTAGTTATTAGGTCCCTTTAAACAACAAGCAACAAGCTAGAACTTCTTCCCAATCTTCTAAGATGACTCCATCTGTCACTGTTGAAGTGGGTAATGACCAATTTCTGCACTGTGTTTGTCCATTTCTGCCTCCGAGAGAAGGCAAAACTAGACAAAACTTGGATTAATAATTCAGGGCCTCCACTTTGATGGAAGTGTTGATACAGTATTTCACTTTCATCATTCCATCCCGGAATGTGTTCTTTACAGTATCCTCGTGGCATACACCCTTTAGCTGTTGTTCACACAGTTACAAAGAAAACTCATTCCAGTCATCTTTCTGTAAGTTCCATCAGACATGTGGTGTTTATTGGATGACAGGGACTATAATACCTACAGGTCTGTATTCGTTGTGAGGATAGGCATCTAAGACTTTTCCCATGACAATCATGGGATATTAGTTTCATTGCAGCTAATAAAACGTAAGTCAGGATTTGGATACTTGAACCCTGCAGCAGACCTGAAAGTACCTTGATGTTGGGCATCAAAGTCTACATGAAGGTTGTCCCCCTTAGCCTATTCTTCAAACATGCTATCACTTACATCTTTATCAGAGTACAGTCAAAATTTATGATGACTTGAAGTTTCCTATGTAAATTGCAGTGTTCTGCAGTGTGTATGACATATTTAGGCCAGAATGTTTGGGTGGCTTATAAACATTTGTGACAGTGAAGCCATGAATATTGTGCGATAACTGTATCTATATCTGCATCCAAATTCTCAGAAATCAGCAAGGCCTCATCTATGTTGCTCCGGACATATGTAGCAACGCCATACACCTCGTGGTATGTTGATCCTAGTGTGGTATACCCCGTAATTTAACCTGTACTTCAGAAATTTTCTTCACTGGAAGCATGCCATTCCTGAATGATGACAATATCAATGTCTAGCAAGAATTTTGACAGGTAGTCACACTTTGCCTTTTTAACATTTTAAACATTAAGTTGGAAGAGTGGAATGATTGGCCCAACGTTTCTCATTAAAGAACTCTGAGAAGAACTATGTTTACTACTTTGATATGTCATTGTGTGTCACTGTCAGGAGATCCTATGGATAGCCTGGCTGCCTGTATTGTTGTTGATCATTCTGCACCATCCACTGATAGACATAGCATATGGACTTAATTTTAAGCCTAGTGCATCAGCAAGCTTACCCAACATGGAGTTCATCTGAGATCTGCTACCAAGTGATACTCAACAGTCATAAAAAAACACCTCAACTGCCCCTTACTCTGACAGCGACAGTAGACAAAAGAACTTCATATTCCTGAAAGGTTCCCTTGACTGATCAGTACGGCTGATTTCTCACCGTCTTATTCTGTGTGCAGGGATTGGTTGCATATCCTGCTGTTTTCCAGTGAGCACCTACTATGTTGCTGATGAACTAAATACAGTCACTTACAGTCATGTTTTTGATAATAGTTCATTTTATAGATATTGAGGACCATTACATCACTCATATGATAAAGAAGTAGAAGTAAGTGGCTGAGGCCCTCTTGTGGCTATATCAGGTTCATACGACTGGATTTAGTAAATGTTGCTTTGTGGATGACACAAGCTCAAGACTCTGACAACTGCTCTCTTAAAATTTTAGTGAACCTTGTAAACAGTGAGATGCTTCACCTAAACTATTACCCTCCCACTGCTTCTGGAAACATGTACCGATTACGTCCATGGTAAAAGAAAGAAACTGAGTGTATACCTCTAACACTTGTCCAGTACTGAGATTACTGAATAGTTTTTCATTCAATAATTTTACATAATTTGATGATTCTGATCAAACTATAGGTTCTGGAAATAACTAATTTTCAAATTCAGAATTAATCTGGGATTAGTGTAATGACTGCAGATAAGGTCCCATTATATCATTAAGTTGCCTTGGGTTACAGGCAATCAGCTGATGCAGTCCATCTGACATGCAGGGCAACAGGTAATATTAATACTGGGTGTCAGTCAATGAATTGTTTTCAATTATCAAGAGAGAAATGTATCATGGTAATGCATGAATTCAGCAAGTGAACCCCTGAATTTTGGGAATGAAGCTGTTGGCAACTGAGTATTGTAACTGGAGGTTGTAGGTTGCTGATTTATTGAGGAAGGTGGAGTTACATTAACCCAATTGCTCCAGAAATAATGCTCCAACGTGATTGGTTAGAAATTAGAATTAAACTGCCCTCAAGAAATATAAACCACCCCATCAGAGATACTGTGCACCATTGTGAAGTAAATATCATAAATTATTATAAATTATAATTATTATTTATTCTCCTTAAATTGTACAAGTACAATCTGGGGGTGGTAGATAGAGAATGTACACAGGAGTGCCTCCATCCCCACATGTATGTTTACATAACCTCTACTGAATATTTACATATGTGTAAACAATTTTAAATTTACATATCTACACTCCAAACACTGTATACTTAGAATAATTATTATCTTGATTTATGCAATACATATTAGAGTAAGAATACCCGGTCCTTTATTCCCTCACTCATACCCCTCTGTAGACACTCATACACAGCCACTCCCACATACACACGCATACATATCCGCGCACATTCGACTTTACTTGCACAAATCGTTCTTAATTTGCATTTATACACGTTGTATACATCACATATGGGATTCTATTTATATATTTTCTATACTGCATGGAGAAGGTGAAGAAGAGGAAGCAGTTTTATTTGAGATGGAAGACAGTTCAAGACATGAGCTGACCCTGCCTAAAATTCATTACTATGAGGTAGTTCTGGCGATGGGGAGGGGGGGTGAGGACACAAGAGTAACTCCTTAGCCTCTACTAACAGAGTAAAAATTAAACTGTAGGGAGAGATGTGTCTTGTCTGTCAGGGATTCCTTAAGGAAGGCTACGTCTAACGAGTTCACTGGTGGCAAAACCTGGCTGTGTATACAGGGATGTTTGTTTATTATATATTTTGCTCGTCAATCAACACCTTCTAATTTCCTCATATTATCTGTTGTCGTTGGGTGCGAGGAAGGAAGACCATATAGTGCTGCACCCGAGAATTATAAGCTGTTTGTAGGGCTTATCTCTTCCTCCAGAGAGCCATCTACAGACAAAACCTAGCGCTCAATATGCCTTGCACCTAATTTCGTTGACGTGCTTATTCCATTGTAATTATCCTTAATATAAATACCAAGCAGTTTGATGGAGTTAGAAATTGGTAGGTGGAGTCCATATAGAGTAGGCAGGTTCGGGAGTGGCTGTCCAGCTCTGCTTAGTCTTACATATTTACATTTCTTAACATTTATACCATACCACAGAGCTATACTATCCAGATCCGAGTAGAACTGTACCAGATCATCTGTAAATGTGTCATCAGCATGCTATGCCATGGTCGAATTTATACAATCCAGTAAGTCAAGAGCATAAATCAGGTACAGGAAGGGCGCTATCTCACTGCCCTGAATTACTCCAGGAGTAATTGGGGTTTGGTCTGATTTGGATACTCCATGTGCAACACACTGCATTCAACCCATCAAAAATGACCTCGGCCATGCCAGCAGTTTACCCTGAATGTTGTAGTTGTCAAATTTTAACACAAGTCTTTGATGTGACACCTGGTCAACAGCTTTGCCCCAGTCCAGTGTCTATTTGTGACACCCGCCTGCTCCAGTCATCAATAACTTTTGTTAAAAGAGTTGTGCAGGATTTTCCAGGGATGAAGCCGTGCTGGTTTGAGTTTAACGGGTTTCTCTCCAACATTTATAAAACAACTAGGCATCCCATACACTTACAGACCCCTGATGTTATTGAAACTGCTCAGTAATCATCCACATTTTCCTTGTGTCCATCTTTGAAAAGTGGGAATACATTGGCTTCTTTCCACAGGCAGTGTCCTGGTATTCATAAAACGACTGAAAGGAGTGGAAAGAGAGGGCACAACTCTTGAGAATTCTTGCTGACATTCAATCTGGCTCGGTCACTGAATGTGGTCTTGTTTACAAAAGCCTAACCTTGACTTCACTTTTTGAGAAATACAGATTGGTTAGAGGGAAGAGAGGGATAGTTGTCCAAGAATAGGGCATGTTCCCTTCCTCAGTAGGGGCTGAGAAGTTATTAAATTTCCTGTTGAAGGTGCCTGCGATTTCTTGTGGTGTAGAGACTGCCGTACTGTTAGGTTGCTATGATGCAACCTCTACTTCAGAGAAAACCCCATAGTTCCATGCAGTTGGTGTTGAGACCGTGAATATAAGAATCACACGAATGTCCAATAGAGTGTTTCGCCTTGGTTTGAGCCAATCTGTACTTCTCCCACTCACAGTTGATTGGGTTTCTTTTGCAATTTTAGTACAGGCGGTTCCTCATTGAATCTCTCGTGCTGCCTCCTTGGTGATCCATGGGGATTTATGTTTGCTGGTTATATTTACTATTGGTGTGGCTTCTTCTACGCATCAGAAAAATGTTCCAATAGTCTTGCCATATCTTCTTTATGTCTGTATTGCTGGTGATTTTTGAGGTGAGAGTGGATAGGCAGTTTGACAGTAAAGTGCACAGTTTGTTCCACTTAGTTAAGGAAAATTTAAAAGATGTTCTAATATGGGGCTAGGGAGATGGTTTTATGTCAGTCAGTGATGTAGGAATTGCCTGAAGGTCACAGAATCCAGGAGTAATATTAAGGGATTGGACACACTGTGATATGTTACCTAGGAAAAGATCAAGTGATGAGCTTGTTGTTCACATAATACGCAGGGCTTGGAATATTGAGGAAGGAATAAATCATAGAAATGGGAAAGGAATCTAATGCCAAGGGTGTTATTTGGAACAGGGGCAGAATTTCTGGACAACATAACTTCTAGTTTGAAATCAGCAACAATAAAAATGGCATCATAATTTTGTTGTACATCTTGTACAAGCTCGAGAGAGAAGCGATTAGTTCATCGTTCATCTCCGGAGATGACTTAGAGGCGTGGTAAATTGATCCCATATGCTATTTACATTTGTTGCATGACCGGAAAAAGCTCCACATTAGCTCACCTAATGAACTGAACTCACATATGAGGCAGTTAGGTGGATTATCGGAGCGATATGACAATTGTGATGTACCCAGCAAATGTTTATTATTATTATTATTAGTGTGTGTGTGTGTGTGTGTGTGTGTGTGTGTGTGTGTGTGTGTGTGTGTGTGTGTGTGTGTGTGTGTGTGTGTGTGTGTGTGTGTGTGTGTGTGTGTGTGTGTGTGTGTGTGTGTGTGTGTGTGTGTGGTGTGCCTTAACCAGTCAGCAGTCCATTTCTTCAGGAAATCCAGGTAAGACTTTTTTGTCTCAGTTAAAGTATGCCCATTAGTCAGGTAGCTACAGTATTTCCTCATGACAATGACCTCTCTAAGAATAGCACACCCCTCACTCCTTCACATAACATAGATGCCGGTAACCTTTTGAAACAAGAACTTTCACTATATCCTCATACTCTCCATTGTTGTCACGTGAACAGCCTAAGCTTGCCCGCACATATTGACGAAATTCAGGCTATATTTAACAAAAATAGCGTCCATTTGATAGGTATTAGTGAAAGCTGGTTATCGCCATCAATTCCAAACAACATGGTTCGCCTTGACGGCTATAAACTCTACCGCCATGATCGTACAAATAAGAGGGGTGGAGGTATTGTTCTCTACTGTAGAGATGACCTGAAGAGCCGTGTCGTTTGAACCTCATCGACCGGTGAATTGCCGAGGATGGAGTTTATGTTCTTTGAAGTAGTTGCTAGTGGACAGAAAATACTTATTGGAGTGGTTTACCGACCACCTAAATTATCTTACTTGACCGAGTTTGATACGCACCTACTTAACCCAACATCGGTCGATCTTAGTAACGTCATATCATCGGTCAAGGTGTTAGCGCAGCGCTCACCCTAATGAAAAAGAAGTTCAAGTCTTTCTTATGTATATCAATCGGAAATTATCTTACTAGGAAGTTTATATTTTTATTCTTTTGTCACCTTACGGAGTACTTTAATTTATTTTTATCACTTTTGGCCTCCAAACCCAAAAAAACGTAAGTCATAATGCCTTATTATGCCATATTTGGCCGGCTTCTTTGGCATGAACTGTCTAAACGCACATCTACCACGAAATGACTCCAGCATTTCGTCAACTGTAGCGTATTCAGAAATGCTGTAGCTGTTCACACATCTTGCTACGAAACCTTCAAACACATTTCTGATCGGGGCTAGTCTATCAAGTGCTCCCCTTGTAAACCTTGTCCGTGCATCATCGAAACAAAAACCTCGCAACAGTAACAGAAACTTCGGTAAATCATTGTAAATCAAAAATATTCTGGAGCAGTCCCATCATTATCCTATAAATCCTCCACAATCTGGTGTGACGAATTTTGCACGCCTGCTAAATACGAGAGACCTGGAACTGCCCTTATTTCATGAGGATTTGTATCTATAACATCACTTTTCCTGCTGTAGTTACTTCGAATTTTATGAAGGCAATCGTTTGTGCACGCTGTAATTTCTTCAATCACTTCGTCAAGGAAAATTATTTTCCATGCATTGAGAACAGTGCTAGCGATTTATACAATTTCTCCTTTGACTCCCGGTGGATGAATAACTATACTTCTGCGCTTCCTACGTACTTACTGGCGTGCTGCACGAGCATGCCAAACAGTCAGTTGCTCCTTACCGATATACTCCACTCAAGGTTCTGTTATTTCCTGCTCATCACCGGCAGATTGTTCACTTACACTATCATGGTCACTGTTATTCAACTCTTCTGCGTCTGAATCAACTGAATCATCTAACTCTTGAGATGAGCCTATTTCAGTGTCATTATCAGATTCTTCCAACACCCACTGAACTACCTGAGCATCTGAACGATCCATAGTTCCTGATGAATACTACATGTAACTTCACGTGCACTGAAATAGCAAACAGTGAACTCAAAATATCTAATCCAATTCTTCTATTTCAATAATCATGACACAACATTACTTAGAATTCAAAGGAACACCATCGGTCGAGGTGTTAGCGCAGCGCTCACGCCTCCACAAATAAGCAGTCTAGGTCACTCTGATGACAACTTCGCAGCCGTTAACAGCACTATTCGATTGTTGACATATCACCGGCCAGTTAGATAGTAGCACACGTCAGCAGAACAAACGAAAAGCAAGCAGTGGCCAGATAAAATCGTTTGTTAGCGCTGCGCTCCTCCCTCGACCGATCTTGGGTTAACTTGCTACCAGCCTATCAACATATCATCATATTAGGCGACTTAAGTACAAATCTACTTATGAAGAAATACGGTACTAAGAAACTACAAGACTTGTTTTCCTCATGTGACTTGACTATCCTTCCCTCTGACCCTACATTCCATGTACGTACTGCCAACAACATTTCCCACACCTTAATAGATCTCAAAGTAACAAACAATCCTCAGAAAGTGGTAACTCACGGACAAACTTCAGTGCTGGCTGTGTCCACCCACGATCTTATATTTCTCGCATACTCACTTCGAGTTCCAAAATATAAACCTAGGCATATAACGTAAATACCTTTAATACGTTAATACACAATCTATACAACAAACATGCACCGAAAAGACAGAGCAGAATATACCACAAACCTAACCCATGGCTAACCCCTGCAGTTAAAAATATGATGTCTCAACGTGATGCTCTTTACCAACATTACAAACGTACTCAGGACCCAAATGACTATGAACAGTATAGAATAATTAGGAATGAAACTAAACAAATCACCCGTAATCTTAAATTTAAATATTTTCGTGAATCAGTAAGTAACCTAAATACAGCTAGTGGCTGGAGGCATCTCTGAGCCATGGGCATAGGAAAAACACATGAACAGCTTCAGGTACCTGACATTCCCTCGATGATTTAAATTAGTATTTCACGGAAGAGAGAGCACAGTCTAACCCGCTTAACAGACCACGCGTAAATAACGTCCCAGCACCTGTCCCGCAAAATGGCCCGTGCTTTGCCTTTCGTATCGTCAGCACTAATGAAGTTAAAAAGGTCTTGTATTCTATTAAATCCAAAGCAAGCGGTGTGCATGAAATTCCTATTACTTTCATACATAATATTATTGGCGCTATTCTACCCATTCTCACCCATATTTTTAATTACTGTCTCAAAAATGGCACATTACCAACAATTTGGAAGTATGCCAATGTAGTTTCACTTCCTAAAATCCCAGGTTCGAAACTCCTATCCGATTACCGTCCCATTTCAATTCTCCCTGCTCTCTCCACTCTCTCCAAGGCAATAGAACGGTTGGTACATGCGCAAATATTGGAATACCCTCAGGCTCACTCTCTTCTTGACCCCCTGCACTCTGGCTTCAAGAAGGGTCATAGCACAGCCACTGCCTTACTCAAAGTGACTGAGGACATCAGACAAGCAACGGATGAAAGACAAGTGACTATACTCACACTCATTGACTTCAGCAGTGCTTCTGACACGATAAACATCCAGACATTGCTGATGAAGCTCAAATCGTTTTTCGGTAATGTTGCTTTAAAATTTTTCACCGCATATCTTACAGATCGTATGCAACGTGTTACAGTACAGGATAGTGCTTCTCAGTGGCGACTCTGGAAGGCAGGAACGCCCCAAGGTTCTGCTCTTGCTCCCCTTTTGTTTGTCCTCTATATAAATGACATCTCCTCTAAAATAAAGTATAACAGATATCACCTCTTTGCCGACGACCTCCAAATTTACGGCCACGTTAATATAAATGATGTATCGAATGCAATAAGAGATATTAACTCCGACCTTCAACAACACAGTGTGTACGCCAGTGAAAACTCTCTCCTCCTCAACCCCCAAAAAACTCAAACAATTATTATCGGTTCTCAGGTATTATTAAACATCATTAATAAAAATTATGCTATTCCTCCGGTGACATAAAATGCCACTATAATCCCGTTCAGTAAGGAAGTGAAAAACCTAGGTATGACCGTGATTGAAACTCTTGACTGGTCTGCACACGTAAGAAATACAGGTAGAAATATGTACGCGACGCTACACCCTCTGAAACGACATAAGGACATCTTGCCAAAAGACGTGGAGATAAAACTACTCCAAACTTTGATACTACCAATACTTGACTACTGCGACTTTGTCCTCATTGATGCTACCCGTGAACAAACTATGAAACTTCAATGAGCATTGAACTCTGGTCTTCGATTTGTTTTTAACTTGAGTTACGATGCACACATAACCCCTAGCTACACATTTCTTTCCTGGCTGAAACCCGAGAGGCGACAGAAATTCCATGTACTTACGTTGATATATCGATCTCAGAAGGAAAATCTACCCAAATACATCTCTTCAAAATTCCATTTATTATCCACATTCCATAATTGTAACACTAGATCTGGCACTTCCCTCGCTATTCCCGTCAACCACTCTTCAATGTATAACAGATCCTTCGTTGTGGCTGAGTCACAACTTTGGAATTTACTCCCAGCTGCTGTCAGGAACTCAAAATCAATATCGAAATATAAGACTGAATGTGGAGATTACCTGTTGAATACCGCTGATTGTTTCGTGTGTATAATGACGTATGATAGGTTGTGTGATTATGATGATGATTATTATTATTATTATTATTATTATTATTATTATTATTATTATTATTATAGTGCAATGTACATTATATTTAGCTACTTACTCATGTACATAGATCACTTTTACGGCCATACTTATATTTCCATTTACTTTATTACTTACTGTGTTCTCTTTATGCACTGCTTATTTCTTCCAGTTTGTATCTTACTTTTTCATTATGACTGTCTCTTTCTCATTATCTATACGCTCAGAATTTTATTCTATTTTATAAATAGAAATTATATGTTGTCCAAATCTGTAATTTTTAGCTTATCTTTGATTTTATGATAGAATAGTGTTTTTCTTTTATATATGTAATTATCTGTAGATTAATTATGTGGTTAAGTGTAAGAGACGGCCACGAGCCCTAACTTCGCCACTGCTAAAGTCAATAAATAAATAATAAATAAATTTCTACCCACAGGGCTTTGGCAATTGTCTCCACGTAACAAACTCAAGTTGGGTGACATTCTGGCTTGACTGCTATTAGAACTCCCCCTGCACAGCTATGGGACCGAGCCTTACGGAAATATATCAGCGCGTCATGAAACAGTTCTGAGTCATAAATTTTGTTGGACAACCAGCTCTCACTGACACATACAATGGTCAGGTCAAGGCTTTCACGTGATGCGTGGATATTTTGTAACCATCCAGGTGGCATAATACTGCGCACATTTACGGTGAAAAGTGACAGATGTTTATTTACATATAGAATTATTCACTGAGTCACTGTTAAATGTAAAGAATGAGCCTGATAATGGCCAGCATAACCATCCCGGAACCGTTCTTTATTTTCCTGACGTCAGACTTTGAATGCATTGTGCAGGTTCTATGGCCATTTAGCGAGCAGCTACTACACCACACGAATAATCGGCTCCTCCTACAGCTATTTCCGCAAATTGTGTACTATTGAGAACCTGGATGAGTTTGATATCCTCACTTAGGTCAAGCACCAACCATAATGGTGGCAGATCAGCTAACGGCAGTCTGACAACACTGTTCACATCGCTCCGCTGTGGCCGACGTATGGATGCCAGCTCCAGGCTTTCAGCACTGCATTATGACAAACAGTGGAGAGTACATTTTTCATTCACCAATAATTTTTCCAATAGAAATGTTATCTGAAGTGATTATAGCACTTTTGGAGTATTGCACTGCAAATCATTACCACCAAAAAATATCATTAAACTCTGCCAAGGACCTTCAGAGCTCTGATGCCATGGGTTACGTTTCAAAGTTTACGAACCTGGGATATCAGAATGCAGAGAGCAAAGCAGGCCTTAATGTCATCCCCATTAGTGTCAAACCACTTGATATCATGTATCCTTTTCTTTTCTTATCTGGTTCCATTAATTGTCCCCAGCTAAATATTTGTTTCCCATGCAATGCGGAAAAGCAATGGGTAAATAAACTCCAAAATCACAGGGATTTCTGATACAAAATTATCTAAATATTTGCCTCTCAGTTCTCCCGACACCCCTAGAGAGCCTGTAAAGTGATCAATATCATTACTACTAACCCACAACCCAGTCATTATGTTTTGCTTTCGCACATGGAACTTTCAATACAATTTCACAGTAACTTTTACCTGATGAATTGTCACCTTCACTTAAAATCTCCTTACCATTATCATGATAACTGCCATAACTGTCCTCCAAATCATTTTCAATAACTCAGCAATAGCATTGCTGTCACTGGCCTTTACTACATCTGGAACCGTGGCAAGGAGACTGACTAACACCTAAGAAAAGTTTGTGCTTTCAGAGGCTAGAATTGGGCGATGTGTTATGGTAAAAGTTCTCAGAAGGAGAGCCGAAAATAAATCACATTCCTGTTCTACTTATAGAAGATCGCAAAAGGGGGATCACAGAAAGGAGACCTGAAACATGATCGTTTAGCATGTTCATAACATGTAGGTTTATCTGTGATTGCTAAGAGCTTGCATTAGCTCTCGTTTGACTTCACTAAACTGGCTATTAAATATTCCCCAAACTGTACCGCAGAGGGCAGCGCCCCTGCTTTGTAAACGGATTGTCCTTCCTTCCGCGAGTCTTTGACTTTTATCTCCTTGACATGATGTCTTTGTTGTTGTTATGACCTAAAAGAAAAAAGATGGAGTCGCCTCTACTCGGAATAGCATTTTTGAATTATCGATGGGTCTTTATCAGGTTTAAACTCTGCCTGTATTCATATTCTGATTTTTAATTGATCAGCTCCAACCTCAGGTAATGTGAGCTGTGTTTTCACTTTTATTTTATGTTTATCTTGTGGCTGTTCCAAGTGCCTTGTAATCACGACTGACTGATATACGTCTTTGCCCCGCGATATGAATGGGTGTGTGTTTGCGGGCATTATTGTGGTGGTGGTGACGAGGTAACTGGGTCTCTACGAGAATTGTCATCATGTGCACGACATTATACTTCTTTATTGCCACCAAATGTTAGTAGGCTCTGGGTGTCGACACGGAGATACGTCGTACCCAGCGCCTGTGTTGGTGGGCTTGTACGTGGGCCGTGGGTCCATATCGTCCTGCTTATAACATATTTGCAGTGTGCACGTTTCTACGTCGTGTGTGGGAACTTACTTATGGCCAGGTGAGTCATACTACATGTGTTTACGATCTGTTTTGAAAAGAGGTTATTGACCCTATTGTTGCCCGATATCGACAATGCCTGAATGTTTGTGTGTATGTGTGAGAGCGAGCGATGGGCTAAAAGGATGTCGTATCAGTCAGTTAATTTATGTTTCCTTTTTATTTATTCCTCGTACACTTGTTTTTTCACTTCGAGTGCAGTGTTTATTATTTTTGTCTTGGTCTATTTTATGACCGTTTTGCTCGTTCTTATGGCCGCCATTTTGGTTTCATTTTTAATTCGGGTGATGCGCACACCCGCTTTATTTTCTTTGCCCTTTTGTGTGCTCTTTGGTACAGAGATGCTGCTCCCCTGGCCATCTCAATACCTTCATTGCCTTCATGTAACTATTGTTCGCTCTACTCCGAGAGGCTGCGTGATGTCTTATCCTTGAGATGGTCATTGTTGATGCTGTAATAATGATGGAGGCTTGGGTAACGTTTGGTAAATAAAATGTGAACTACTTCGCGGAAAGAAATGACCAATATAAGTCCATGAGGATCTTTTCCGTCAATGATTTTTCAATATGTTGTGAATATATTAATTAAGCAGTGAGCAGGTCATAAGGTATTGTTTATGCATATATTATTGGTATGTTGGGCTTGAACGGTTACGATGCTAGCTTCTACTAACCTGAAGGACAAAAGCACGTATGTAATAATTTTTTTTATTTTCCTTTGGTGGCTTCTTTTCTTGCATTTACATTTTTATCTTAATAAACCCTCATTTAATTTTATTTGATTTTTATTGCTGGTAGTTAGCTTCTTTTTCCTTGTCATGAATTATTATTATTAATCAACGTCTTCAGTTCGAGGCTGTTATCTGCCTCTCCTGATCGGAGTCCACGTCCTCGAATCTCCCGCCGTGTTTTTACGTATTGGGTTCGGTGCAAATGGTAGCAGATGCGTGCTCGATCAGGACGTCTCCTCTGTAATAGACTCGGACGAGATGGAACTGTAGGTGGTGATTTATGCTTATTTTATTATATGAAGCCTCAATTTCTCTTAATTTATCTTGTGAAGCCACTATTATTCTGACCTTAATTTTGAGTCATATATTCTATTTATCTGCATTGTTGTGCCAATCGGCGTGTATGCGTTGTGTTTATTTGAGTTGAATACAATCGTGTGGATAATGGAGAGTCAGAAAACGATTGTGATGAGTAAACATACCGATGTTTTGACTACGGAAATGCCCGACACTGTGAGAGATAAAGGGGAGGATACTGATGAGCTTAATGCTTCAGTTGCGTCCGATAATGATAGTGCTAGGTGCCCTGATTGTGGAAATGTTATGGAGTGTCGTAATCGTGCCCTTGACCTGAACCGTGAGGAGCCCGTTTCTCCTATTTCCAGTCCTGCTTGTTAACCGAACGCTAATGCAAATGTTAATCCTGTGTTTGATGTAGTCCGTAAATGGAAATTAAATTTTTCGGGGGAAGGCAATAGTTCTAGCGTGATTGAATTCTTAGAGCGGGTGGAAGACATTGCGGAGTGCAGCTCGCTCCCCCTCAATCTATTCGTATCCGTCATCCCCGGAATGTTAGAAGGGCCGGATTTGAGATGGTTTAGATTGATGAAAGTCAATATTCGGTCGTGGGATGATTTCGCCGTCCGCATTAAGCAGCAATTTGGTTTATCAGACATGGATTATTGTTTGAAACAGGAAATTTTTAGAAGGACTCAGAGAATGGGAGAAGGTATTGACGATTACGCCACAGGCATTCTAAACCTATTCAATCGTTTTAAGCGTTAAGGCACCGGAATATGAGATCTTTGACCAATTTTATCGAAATCTGGCCCCTGACTATAAATTATATATAAGAGGTGCCAAGTAGACTGTGTTGAAGACATTATAAATTTAGGCCGTGAGTTCGAATCGACAGTCAGTCAGAACAAGATGTATCATCCACCTCCTACTCCTTCCAATTGTTCTTTTCCCGATGTTGCCTGTCGTGTACCCATCAAGTCGGTTTCCTTTGGTGCCACCCCCTCTTCGTCTCGGCCTTGTGGCAGTCCCGATCGTAAGTCCGACCTTGCATCCCCACCTCGGCGCTATGTCAACGCCATTCAACCCTCTAATCCGACTACCATAAGCAACGCCACTGTTAGAAAATGCTGGAATTGTGGTAAACTGGGACATATTTCAAAGTACTGCCAGTCTAACAGTCCTCTCAAATGTTTTAATTGTGGTCTTACTGGTGTTACTCGGCGCGTGTGTCCGCGATGCAATCCTGAGCAGGGAAACTGAAGGCGCGCTGGCATGATGGCCCACCGTTGGCGCCTGATATTGGTGTGAATAAAAGAATCTGGGGTCACCCCTCGTCTACACCCTGGGCCAAGATTTTGATAGGATCGCGAATTGTTTATGCCTTATTGGATACCGGGTCGAGTGTTTCGTTCATCAGCCGCCAATCCCTTGTATCTTCCCTCAATTTGACGTATATGCCTGCCTGTGAGGACCTGGGAAAGTTCATGTCCGCTGATGGGCGTCAGCTGTGTGCCGTGGGTCGAGCCGAGTGTCATATCAAAATTCGTGGTTTGTCATGGGACTGGACGTTCAATATTGTTCCCGACTTGTCTCGGTCATTTTAGGATCAGATTTCATGTTGGCAACTGGTTTGTCCATTGATTTCATCAGTCGTACCTTTGCCTTTCGGTTCAAATCTGATGTGAGTTAGCCCTTTGAAACCCCCTTTCAGCGTGGCACTGCATGCGCCATCGTGGAATCTCCACTGCCCAACGCCTCGTGTGAATTGACTGAAAATCAAACCTTGATGTTGAACGGTCTGTTAGAAGAATTTTCCGATGTGCTGACTGCCGATCTGGGTTATGCCAAGAATTTTTCCTATTCAATCGAACTCAATAACGACACCCCTGTTAGGTCCCCTCCGTTTAGCTGTTCACCCCCTAAATTGTGCTCTATGCGCGAAATGGTAAACGATTTGTTAGAAAGGAAGGTCATCAGTCCCTCAAAATCGCCCTATAGTAGCCCCGCTTTCCTTGTCCCCAAAAAGGACGGTCGATTTAGGTTCGTGGTCGACTATCGAAAAGTCAATAAGAACATCGTCTTCGACAGTTTCCCGTTGCCTACCATCGAAAGAGCATTTCAACATTTTCATGGTGCAAGGTTCTTCACTGTTTTTGATTTCAATTCGGCGTACTATCAAATCCCCTTAGACCCCAAGAGTCGTCCTTGCACCGCCTTCGCCACTCCTTTTGGGCTTTTCGAATTCAATAAAGTGCCGATGGGTATCTCAATTGGTGGCCAAGCGCTTAGTCGGGTGATGGACTTGATCTTCGGAGACCTAAAATATTCTAGTGTATTCAATTTTTTGGATGATCTTCTCATATATTCCACGAGCTTCGACGAACACCTAGCTCACCTGCGCGAGGTACTCACCCGTTTGCGCAAGCACGGTTTTACCATCAATCCCAGAAAGGTGTCTCTCTGCTCTAAGCGCCTGAATTTTCTTGGCCATGTCATCTCCGAGTCCGGCATTGCTGTGAACCCTGACAGAGTCAAATGTATTAGAGAATTTCCTCGCCCAAAGAATGTACGTGGCGTTAGAAGATTCTTGGGTATGGTTGGCTTCTACAGTCGTTTCATTAAGGATTTCTCCCAAATTTCGGCCCCCTTAAACCTTCTCAAAAAGAAAAATAGTCGCTTCGTCTGGGACGAACCTCAAGCCAATGCCTTCAATCAGTTGAAAGATGCCCTCTGTCAAGCCCCTGTTCTTTACAGTCCAAATTTCTCCCGTGATTTCGTTTTACAGTGCGACTCTAGTGAACTTGCAGTTTCTGCCGTATTAAATCAATCCGATGAGGATGGGAAGCTGGTTCCCATTGCGTTCTTCAGCAAGTTGTTGTACGGAGCTGAATTGCGGTACTCTATCTATGAAAAAGAATGCCTAGCCATAGTCTTGGGAGTTGAAAAATTCCGGTCTTATTTGGAACACCGCCATTTCTTTGTCCATACGGACAACCAAGCGCTATCATGGATGAGCGCTAATGTCAAACGACTCGGTAGAACGGGTAGATGGATACTCCGTTTGTCAGCTTATAAATTCACCATTGTTCACGTTCGAGGAAAAGAAAATGTGGTGGCCGACTGTCTGACGCGCATGTTCGATGGAGTGCCGGAGAGTGAGGTCGAACCCAAAGACGATTGTTATCCATCCGAGTTGTTGAAAGCGTCAACATTTTGCACAAAGTTATCCCTGGTCTTTCACAGACATCTCCGAGCATCAAAAAAATGATATTGAATGTCAGGAGCTGATGAAGGGTGTCGCCGATGGGTCTCTTCGAGACAAATCATTTGATGTCAAACGAGGACTGTTAGTCCACCGCAGCCGTAAAAATGGCAAGACAAGGTTTTCGTTCCTCTGGCATTATGAACCATGATGTTACACTACTACCATGACTCTTACCTAGGTGCTCATCAGGGTCAATTCAAAACCCCGAATAGTATCTCTCGGGATTTCTTTTGGCCCAACCTGAAAAAGAATGTACTGGAGTATGCGAAAAGTTGCGACATATGTCAAAGGTGCAAACCTGCGCAATCCTGTCAAACTGGTCTTCATTCCGCTGACATTGCATTTTACCCCAGAGAAAAGTTGTTTGTAGATTTTTTTGGCCCTCTTATGAAGTCCAAAAATGGCAACATCGGAATTCTGTCGGTAGTTCACGCCTTCTCTAAATTCGTCTGGTTGTTTCCGGTTAGAAAAATTAACTCGAGCAGCGCCATTCGCCTTCTATCTCACCATATTTTCCGAGTTTATGGCCCCCCGAAAATGTTAGTAACTGACAATGCGTCTACCTTCAGTGGCAATAAATTTCGTCATTTGTGTTTCGGATGGGGAGTGAAGCAGGTTTTTCTGAGCCCCCACTATCCCAAACCCTCACACATCGAAAGATTTCATCGCAATCTCAAGGCCTGTCTGAGTGCTTACCATAGCGCTGATCAGCAGACCTGGGATGAAAATCTTGATTTTTTTGTTCTAGCTTTCAACAGTGCACTCCACGAGTCCCATTGCCCCAGCCCGGCAGAATTATTCATTCATAGAAATCTGGCTGACCCATTGGAGTTGAAATGGAATATTGAATACCTGAGCAAACCGTCAAGGAACGTAGAGATTGAACAGAAATGGAAAGAAGCAGTCGCCCACTTGATCCGTGCACGAGACCGGGTGGCTGAACGGTTCAACCGGGGCAGAAGAGAGGTCGCTGTGCAAATTGGAGACTTGGTGGTGGTGAAAATGTTTCCTGTCAGTTCTGCAGCTAACCAGGTCACTGCCAAACTGTGTCATAAATGGTCAGGCCCCAAAAAGGTAGTCAGATTCTTGGGACCTGTCACCGTTGAACTACAGGACCTGAAAAGTAACAAATTTAGTAAGGCTCACGTGTCTTTGTTGAAAGTTTATCATCCACGGAGCCAATAATAAATACTTCATTAATTTGTCATATTAGGTTTAATACTTGTACATGTTCTTTTGCTTGTAGCAAAATTGGCAATCTTCTAAAATTCCTTTTCTTTCTGGGATAACATTGATGAAAAAGAGAGACCGGAAAGGAAAAATAATAATCGTATGTCGTGAATTGGAAATGAGACAAAATGAATGCAGATTCCATGGAGAGAAGAGGACTCCCAATCTCACTTTCACTCAGCTATTCCGACCATCGCTGGTGGAGACATGAAATAAATTGCGTAAAAATAAAGGGATAAGAAAAAAGGGAAGAGAGGCTGATTAATTCAGCCTGTTATTGTTAATCAAGAAAATACTGAACTTCAAAATGAGATGAACTGGATTTCATAATACCTTGATGTGTACATAGCTCGTAACTGTATCTGTCTTGTGTGTTTCATTCAGTTGTAGTTAGGATGTAACATTCTTTAGGTTTAGATGTGTGCACACTCTAGTTATAAGGTTTGAGTCTCATTTTAAAATGTGTCCCTTGGCTGATCACCAAAGGAAGACACATTTTAAAACGGGGCTGTGGGATGATGAAACAGGCTCGTTTAGCATGTTCATAACATGTAGGTTTATCTGTGATTGCTAAGAGCTTGCATTAGCTCTCGTTTGACTTCACTAAACTGGCTATTAAATATTTCCCAAACTGTACCGCAGAGGGCAGCGCCCCTGATTTGTAAACGGTTGGTCCTTCCTTCCGCGAGTCTTTGACTTTTATCTCCTTGACATGATGTCTTTGTTGCTGTTATGACCTAAAAGAAAAAAAGATGGAGTCGCCTCTACTCAGATTAGCATTTTTGAATTATGGATGGGATTTTATCAGGTTAAAACTCTGCCTGTATTCATATTCTGATTTTTAATTGATCAGCTTCAACCTCAGGTAATGTGAGCCTGTGTTTTCACTTTTATTTTATGTTTATCTTGTGGCTGTTTCAAGTGCCTTGTAATCACGACTGACTGATATACGTCTTTGCCCCGCGATATGAATGGGTGTGTGTTTGCGGGCATTATTGTGGTGGTGGTGACGAGGTAACTGGGTCTCTACGAGAATTGTCATTATGTGCACGACCTTATACTTCTTTATTGCCACCAAATGTTAGTAGGCTCTGGGTGTCAACACAGAGATACGTCGTACCCAGCGCCTGTGTTGGTGGGCTTGTACGTGGGCCGTGGGCCCATATCGTCCTGCTTATAACATATTTGCAGTGTGCACGTTTCTACGTCGTGTGTGGGAACTTACTTATGGCCAGGTGAGTCATACTACATGTGTTTACGATCTGTTTTGAAAAGAGGTTATTGACCCTATTGTTGCCCGATATCGACAATGCCTGAATGTTTGTGTGTATGTGTGAGAGCGAGCGATGGGCTAAAAGGATGTCGTATCAGTCAGTTAATTTATGTTTCCTTTTTATTTATTCCTCGTACACTTGTTTTTTCACTTCGAGTGCAGTGTTTATTATTTTTGTCTTGGTCTATTTTATGACCGTTTTGCTCGTTCTTATGGCCGCCATTTTGGTTTCATTTTTAATTCGGGTGATGCGCACACCCGCTTTATTTTCTTTGCCCTTTTGTGTGCTCTTTGGTACAGAGATGCTGCTCCCCTGGCCATCTCAATACCTTCATTGCCTTCATGTAACTATTGTTCGCTCTACTCCGAGAGGCTGCGTGATGTCTTATCCTTGAGATGGTCATTGTTGATGCTGTAATAATGATGGAGGCTTGGGTAACGTTTGGTAAATAAAATGTGAACTACTTCGCGGAAAGAAATGACCAATATAAGTCCATGAGGATCTTTTCCGTCAATGATTTTTCAATATGTTGTGAATATATTAATTAAGCAGTGAGCAGGTCGTAAGGTATTGTTTATCCATATATTTATGGTATGTTGTGCTTGAACGGTTACGATGCTAGCTTCTACTAACCTGAAGGACAAAAGCACGTATGTAATAATTTTTTTTATTTTTCTTTGGTGGCTTCTTTTCTTGCATTTACATTTTTATCTTAATAAACCGTCATTTAATTTTATTTGATTTTTATTGCTGGTAGTTAGTTTCTTTTTCCTTGTCATGAATTATTATTATTAACCAACGTCTTCAGTTCGAGGCTGTTATCTGCCTCTCCTGATCGGAGTCCACGTCCTTGAATCTCCAGTCGTGTTTTTACGTATTGGGTTCGGTGCAGACCCGTGCAGGGGTGATCAAAATATAACCTAGTAAGTATGCCATGGCGCGTGAAAGTCTCATCATTTGAGTTGAAGGCCTAGCCAATATTCGCATGAACGTCAAGTCATTTAAGTCCAGTAGGTTGTTAAAATTGGACAGAATTTCCAAACATAAAAAACATGATCCCACAGTGCTACAGCCATAATGGGCCTACCTTGGCCTACCAAGCGATCACTACTCAGCCTCAAGGCCTGCACATTATGAGGTGATTTCTGGTCAGTGCAATGAATCTTCTCAGCCTATATTCTTGGATTTATCGACCTGGGCAGCCATCTCACCATCAGATACCTCCACAATTTTCATCAGGTAAGCTAAGTGGCATTTGAACCAGTTCTTGGATTAACGTAAAAATACACGACCAGACCAGAAATTGAAACCAGAGCCTCTGGGTGATAAGCAGGCATGCAGGACATCTGGCTGGCTGCTTTTCTATCTCACTCTAAGGTCCACTAGATAGCAAAGTACACCGAAGCTCTCGAGGGTCAACGGCTGAGTTATCATGAATTTGGTTGGGTACACTTGCTGACATTGTACAACACAAAGTATCACACTTTTAACATTATGACTACCTGGGCCATGGGATCCCGAGGTTGACTTGTACACAGAGGGAGTTAGTGTTACGGGTGTAAGATATAAAATGTACTTACTTCTCCTCTTCTTTGAAACATTGTACAAGTTGATCAACTGTAGGTTCTTCAATGGTTACTTCATCCTTTACATCTGCTGAAGCCTATAAGAAATATGGAAAGTAAATTGAAAGTATAATAAAGGGATAACAAGAATAAAAGTGTAAAAGGTGTCCCATATTCCTACAGTAGGTAATATTGGTCAATGGTAGAATAACCCCATAATTAAATATCCAGAACCAATACCTGTTGAGATGAGGGCAATCTTATCTCTGCCGAGTATGTGTAGCATTCGGTGATGTAGACCGTCTTCCCATTGAAGATCACTGTTCATTTCTGATGGTTGCGTTTGCAGTGCACTGAGTGTGTTACTGGTACATTTCAGGTTGTGTTGCTAGTGCAGTAATGTATCAGAACAAAACTGGAGATTCAGTAGAGAGTGAATGATTTAAATGGTGAAAATGAGTCTTACTATTTCTTGAAGGAAATGCCAGACATGGAATTCCACTATGGATTAGCTACAGGCCCGTGTTATGTATAATGAACAACATCCACAATTCCACATTCCTTCTGCAGTATTATTCAGCAGGCTATCCTGCTGACTTGCAGACATAGGATCATTTGCAGCAAGGAGAACAGATCCAGTAGGAGTCACACAGTCCACTGCTGGAGACGGAGATGCTTGTGTTGTCCCTTAAAAAACGTAATTCTTCAACAACAATTTTGTGAAGAACTGAAAATACTGAGGATAACCACACACTCCTTATCCAACGTGTGCAAGCTCTTTGGCCACCAGACAACTGCACTCATGCTCATAAATTAAGGATAATTGCGTATTGTGGTGCCATACGTGACACTACACAAAACTGGCGCTAATAGTATAGGCACATAGTGAACACAAACGAAACATATCCGTAAGTCCACGGTATTGGTGATAAGTTGAGAAAACCGTCCCAAAACAAATGTGCTACAAAACGCCACTGTTTCCTGCGCATGTACCCCGACATCAATATAGGATGTGATCACCATGCACACGTACACAGGCACAAAGGTTTGGCATACCCTGGATCAGGTGGTCAAGCAGCTGCTGGGATATAGCCTCTCATTCTTGCACCGGTGCCTGTCAGAGCTCCTGAAGCGTCCTAGGGGTTTGAAGACGTGCAGTGATACATCGACCGAGAGCATCCCAGACGTGCTCGATGGGGCTTAGGTCTGGAGAAAAGGCAGGCCACTCTATTGGCCGGATATCTTCTGTTTGACGGTACTCCTACACGATGGCAGCTCGGTGGGGCCGTGCGTTATCATCCATCAGGAGTAAGGTGGGACCCACTGCACCCCTGAAAAGATGCACAGACTGGTGCAAAATGACGTCCCGATACACCTGACCTATTACATTTCCTCTGTCAAAGACATGCAGGGGTGTATGTACACCAATCATAATCCCACCCCACACCATCAAACCACTACCTCCATACACGTCACTTTCAAGGACATTACGGGGTTGGTGTCTGGTTCCCGGTTCACACCAGATGAGAACCCGGCGAGAATCACTGTTCAGAGTAAACATGGACTCGTCTGTGAACATAACCTGAGACCACTGTTCCAATGACCATGTACTGTGTTCTCGACACCAGGCTTTACGGGCTCTCCTGTGAACAGGGATCAGTGGAATGCACCTTGCAGGTCTCCAGGCGAATAAACCATGTCTGTTCAGTCGTCTGTGAACGGTGTGCCTGGAGACAACTGTTCCAGTGGCTGTGGCAAGGTCCCGAGCAAGGCTATCTGCAGTACTCCGTGGCTGTCTGCGGGCACTGATGGTGAGATATCAGTCTTCTTGTGGTGTTGTACACTGCGGACGTCCCATACTGTAGCGCCTGGACACGTTTCCTGTCTGCTGGAATCGTTGCCATAATCTTGAGATCACACCTTGTGGAACATTGAGGGCCCGTGCTACGACCTGCTGTGTTTGACCAGCCTCCAGTCGCCCTATTATTCTACCCCTCATAACGTCATGAGTATGTGTTCGTTGAGCCATTTTCATCACACAGTCACCATTAGCACGTCTGAAAACATCTGCACACTTATTACAAGATATTAGAATCATTCTGTATTGATGGTTTTCACTTTACAAAGGTGAAAAATGAGAGTATCCTCCTATTCAATACATCATATATTCCATCATTGGACGGAGTAAACAAATTAAAACATGTTTTGGCTCGTTTGAGCCATCTTCAGTGAAAAATGAGGGGGGTTGAAATAATTTACATAATATAAGGTAAAAAATGCCAAAAAACATAATGAAGGAGCAAATGAAAAAACAAACAAAAGAGAGCCTAGACGGAAACAAAATTAGCACAAGTATACAATATTTACATCAATATGCAGGGCAAAAAACAACTCACTGCGACAAAATTCAGTGAAACAGGTGTTCATTTAAAATAAGAATTGGAACTAAAAACTGTGTTAACCTAAGTGAGTTGTTTTAGGCTCTGCATATTAATATAAATATTGTATGTTTGTGCTATTTTGTTTCCATCTAGGCTCTCTTTTGTTTTTTCATTTGCTCCTTCATTATGTTTTTTTTTGCATTTTTTTACTTATATTATGTAAATTATTTCAACCCCCCTCATTTTTCATTGAAGATGGCTCAAACGAGCCATAACATGTTTGAATTTGTTTACTCCGTCTAATGATGGAGTATATGATGTATTGAATAGGAGGATACTCTCATTTTTCACCTTTGTACAGATCTGCACACTTACTCGCTGCACCGTACTCTGACATGCACCAACATACCTCTGCATATTTGGACTGCTGCCAGCACTACCGTGCGACGAATGCAGGTCAAATGCAGCAAATGCTCATATACCAAGGTGATTTAAAACCGTAATCCGCCCACCATACCATTGTTTCACCATGTATCAGCATTATCCTTAATTTCTAAGCATGAGTGTATGTCGACATTACAGTTCTGTCACTGGTTCCTAGCTAGGACACTGAAGATGCACTGTCCCCAGACAGCATTTTATTTACTGAAGTTGCAGGATTCACAAGAGATGGCACATTAATTTACCAGAACACATCCGTGCAGGCAGATGTAAATTCTTGAGCAATCATGGAGATATAGCATTAGGTTTGCTTCAGTATCAACTGTCGGCAGTTATCGTGGGTGATAGACCCGTAAGACAACACATTTTACCACAAACTTTAACATTAACAGGTACCGAGTATCACCAATTTCCATACCTACAATGAATTGGCAGCTCTATTGGGGAACTTCACCATTGCAGAAAGATAACAGATGTATTTCATGCACGATAGGCTAATAATTCAAGTTCTGTACCTTATGCAACAGCATCTAAACCAAACATTTCATGGGTGAATGATTAGTTGAGTAGATGCCAGTAGCAGAGTCTCCCCATTCACCTGCCCTGAATCCTTTCAATTTCTGCCAATGGGAACACTACATACATGGGTGTAAGCCCAACCTATCCATAACATACGTGTTACAGGGGCCTTAACAATTCACACAACCAAATCTGAGTGCAGGTATGACCCCAAGAGTTCATGCTTCACTGACAAGAGTGTCTGAAGCATGTGTAAGGATGGATGGTAACCACATGGAGCGCCTCCTTAGTGTCTATATCTACGTAATACACAGATGGGCATCAGATGAGAGATTGGCCCATATCTCAACAGCTGACCAAATAAATTTTATTCTTCCACAATAAAATCAGTATTTTACCATCAATGTTAAACTTAAAAATGGAAATGAACCAACAAGCATTGTACCATGTCATAATTGTTAGCGCTATTAGCTGCCCTACATGTGTCCAGCAATGGAAGGAGAAAACAATGAAACACTTGTAGAAGTGCTAGTTGGAGAGTTTGTTTACTATTCTGAATCACCTAGAATAACCCCGAATGTTCACTAATTAAAAGAGTAGGATATTAAGGAGTTCAGTTCCAATATATATTAACACAGAATTGTTAAACATGAATTAAATTCTAGTCACTATAAATTAATTTGGAAGGATACTTACAAATGACGTACTTGCTTTTTCATCAAACAAGACCGGTTCTTCCTTGATCTCAACTTTCTGGTCCATTTCACACAGCACCTGAAGTATTTATTACTTCCACTAATTTTCTACTGAAACAAGGAACAGAAAATATATCATCACCATCATCATCATCGTTTGGGCTACAAGTTCATGGACTAACCAAGCACGGAAGCAAGCCTGTAGCTTTCCATGACTGTCAATTACTTTATCACAGCCACACAACCTCTATTCTTGAATGGAATCCAAATCACACAGGTTCATAGCTTTTACTTCAAACAATAACACATGCAATGGCTGAGAATAAATCATAGGCACATTCGTGAGAAACTGCGGACAATGCTAATATATTACCAGTGCCCCTCCAACTCTAGAGACTGGTTCATGTCACCATATCCTGTGCTAACCTTCTTAATTTCTTCATAAGCATTTGCACATCCACTGTAATGTATACCAATGCCTTACTTAATCCCCACCCCATACACTTTTCTGAAGTCAACTGTGAGAATCCTGGGTTACTCAGCATGCATCCTACCAATAACATTTTTCATTCTTTATGTCGCACCGATACAGATAGGTCTTAAGTCGACGATGGGGTAGGGAACGGCTAGGAGGGTGAAAGAAGCTGCCATGGCCTTAATTAAGGCATCTGGCATTTGCCATTTGCCTGGTGTGAAAATGGGAACCACAGAAAGCATATCCAGTGCTGCCAGCAGCGGGGATCAAACCCACCGTCTCCCAAATGCAAGCTAACAGCTGTGTGCTCCCAACTTGCTTGTTACGAACCTCTCTTTCAGGATTTTTGCTAATCTTTCTCCTCTTACCAACATTATTTACTATCTAATTATTTGCAACCTGAATTTTCAACATCACGTTCAACATAAAAGCACATTTCATTAGTTTCCTTCATGTTATTTCTCTATCAGCTCTTATCCATCATCATTCCCATACAGTCAATGCCATACCGTAATATATTCTAAACATCTTTAGGAGTATCTATACTGACTGACAGAGCAAATGCAACACCAAGAAGGAGTGGTCAGAACTTTATGCCAATTGCAGGGTAGACTGACGTCACTGAGGTATGCTCATGATGTGAAATGCGCCGCTGTGCTGCGCACGTAGCGAACGATAAATGGGACACGGCGCTGGCGAATGGCCCACTTCGTACCGTGATTTCTCAGCCGACAGTCATTGTAGAACGTGTTGTCATGTGCCACAGGACACGTGTATAGCTAAGAATGCCAGGCCGCCGTCAACGGAGGAATTTCCAGCAGACAGACGACTTTACGAGGGGTATGGTGATCGGGCTGAGTAGGGCAGGTTGGTCGCTTCGTCAAATCGCAGCCGATACCCATAGGGATGAGTCCACGGTGCAGCGCCTGTGGCGAAGATGGTTGGCGCAGGGACATGTGGCACGTGCGAGGGGTCCAGGAGCAGCCCGAGTGACGTCAGCACGCGAGGATCGGCGCATCCGCCGCCAAGCGGTGGCAGCCCCGCACGCCACGTCAACCGCCATTCTTCAGCATGTGCAAGACACCCTGGCTGTTCCAATATCGACCAGAACAATTTCCCGTCGATTGGTTGAAGGAGGCCTGCACTCCCGGCGTCCGCTCAGAAGACTACCATTGACTCCACAGCATAGACGTGCACGCCTGGCATGATGCCGGGCTAGAGCGACTTGGATGGGGGAATGGCGGAACGTCGTGTTCTCCGATGAGTCACGCTTCTGTTCTGTCAGTGATAGTCACCGCAGACGAGTGTGGCGTCGTCGTGGAGAAAGGTCAAATCCGGCAGTAACTGTGGAGCGCCCTACCGCTAGACAACGCGGCATCATGGTTTGGGGCGCTATTGCGTATGATTCCACGTCACCTCTAGTGCGTATTCAAGGCACGTTAAATGCCCACCGCTAAGTGCAGCATGTGCTGCGGCCGGTGGCACTCCCGTACCTTCAGGGGCTGCCCAATGCTCTGTTTCAGCAGGATAATGCTCGCCCACACACTGCTCGCATCTCCCAACAGGCTCTTACTGGTACATGCTTGGTGACGGACGTGAGTGAGTGAGGCTCCACAGTAATCAAGTGATTTGAAGGTGTTATACAGCAGTGAAAGTGAAAAAAATTGGCGGAAGTGTTACATTTGTATTGACCAATCAATATACACACACGTTTTGTTGGTATTGATCTTCTTTTAATTCCAAATTAGCATTGTAAAGAAAATGGGTCGCCGAAACAACGGAGTTGGAAGCCCAGCCATTACCAGTGCTGCCAACGTAGACCGCCTCGTGAAGTGCGCGCTGGACGACTTCATTAACTCGGACAGCTTCCTTGAAAAAATTGTGCAGGCCATTTCGACCCGCATAACAGAAGTGGTCATAAAAGAACTTGAAAAAAGTTTAAAATTTAATATCGAAGCGTTGTCAGAGTTAACTGAAAAACTTGATAAGAAGGAGGCGGAAATTCGCAAACTGAAGGAGGATATGGACGCTAAGTGTGATTCATTGGAGCAATATAGCCGGAGAAATAATGTAAGAATTTTCGGCATTCCTGAAAGTTCGAACGAAAACTGCGATGAACTAGTGCTCAACGTGTGCAAAGCAGTAGGTGCAGATGTGAGACTTAATGACATCGATAGGTGTCACAGAGTAGGACCTCGATCTCCAGGAAAAACACGACCTATCCTAGTGAAATTTGTGTCTTATCGCTCACGGCAGGACGTCTTCACGAAGAAAAGGAAACTGAAAGGATCATCTACAACAATCCGTGAAGACCTTACGGCTGTCAGAATGTCCATCTTGAAGACAGCAATCCAGCGTTTTGGGCTTACAAACACTTGGACTGATTCAGGAGACATCATAATCAAGAAGGCGGACGGGATGAAATTAAGAGTTTGCCAGTTAAAGGATCTTCCTATGGCATAAAGTTTTGTTGCAGTGCTGCTTTATCACTTGATAATGTGAGTCTACTTCCCATCCTTTACCGTAAGTCACAGCCGAGAAGCTATCTTTCAATTTAGTTTAAGAAAATCTATCTATCTATCTATCTATCTATCTATCTATCCATTTACCGTATTAATTGATCTAAATATCGATTAGCTTATCTGTCTTCTTATCCTACCATCTGTCGATTGACTTACTCTTTAATCACTTTCCTAACTGGTTCTAATTTAAATCAGGTCCCCGTATTTACGTCTACATAGATCTAACATCTACACTACGGAGAATAAGCTCCTACTCGAGTTATTCTGTACGCGTAATCTGCTGTTGCACGTTATTATTATTATTATTATTATTATTATTATTATTATTATTATTATTATAGACAATTTAGCTATCTAAAATACGTAAATTGCTGATTATTCATTGGATGTATTCGCATGCTGTGTTCTACTTCTAGTTAGTTTTCATTTTAGCAATTGGCAATGCATACCACTAACAGCAGTAATCCCTCTGACCATAGCAATACTTTTCCTTGTCACACTTCCCCTTCTCCACCCATCCCTTCAACCTGTCTACCTGCTAGTCCATTGACCCGAACCCCACCCCTTGAAGCTACAACACACATTCTCCAGTCAGCCCTAAATAGACATAAAAGCGCACTTCACATATGTCACCTTAATGCCCAGAGTTTAGTTTCTCAAACTCGTATAGATGAACTCAAAGCGATTTTCATTCCCCTGTCCTTTGATATCATCTTATGCAGCGAAAGTTGGTTGAAAGTCAAACATCAAGCTAAGAATCTTGAATTACCTGGCTACTGCCTTCTGAGTAATGACAGACTTGGCAAAGGGGGAGGTGGGGTCTGTGCTTTTGTCTCTTCGCGCTTGAAACCTCAAATTATCTGTCAGTCGCCTCAACAGTACGAGCGTAAACCTGAGTACATGTTCATAGAGATACAGGTCGCTACTGTTAAATGCTTGGTAGGTGTAGTATACAAACCGCCTAAAGCTCGCCGTCTGAATGACTTAGAGACTGATATTAACAGACTGTTACCTATGTACGAACATTTTATAATGATGGGCGATTTTAATACAAACCTTCTAAATCCAGATTCTTCCGAAGCCACCCATCTATTGAATACGTTTCAGGCATGCAGCTTGGCGGTCCTCCCACTTGCTCCCACTCACCACACTAAAACTTCACACACACTACTGGACCTAATAGTAACGAACAACCCTGACAGAGTATTACATCACGGCCATACATCTGCTCCCGGAGTGTCAGCCCATGACATCATCTTTATGTCTTACGCACTGCAATGCCCTAAACATAAACCTAAGTACGTGACTTACCGAGACTATAGCCGTATTAACAACGAAAAATTATTGGAAGACGCTTTTTCGATGCCGTGGCAGGAGATAACTCATAAAACTAATATTGACGACATGGTCACCACTTTCAATAACATGATAATACATATTTTTGACAAACATGCCCCTATGCGAACAGCACGCGTCTGTAAAAGACTCTCCCCGTGGCTAAATGATGATATTAGAGCAATGATGGCTAAGCGTGATGCAGCTCATAGGAAATATAAACATTACCCGACAGAGGAAAACTTTATCTATTACAAACGACTACGTAATAAAACGACTCAGACAGTAAGAAACGCTCGACTACGGTACGCCCATGACCTTATAAAACCTGACGTAAGACCCGCTACTTTATGGAAGTCAATCCGCCATTTTGGACTAAATAAACCGGACAAGGTAGACGATTTGGAAGTTTCTCTTGATGAACTGAATAATCACTTCGTATCCTCCCATGTACAATTAAACGAAGAAGCAAAAGAAAACCTTTTGTGTGCAAATTACAACACACCACCCGTAGGCAGAGACAAATTTTATTTTAGTTATGTCTCACCCCTTCAAGTGAAAGCGGCTATCATGCGAATCAAAACCAAATCCACAGGGGTGGACAATGTATGTATTATAATTATAAAGAAAATTATCGACGCTATTATTCCAGTATTGACATTCATATACAATTTCTCCCTTCAAAATAGTGTATTTCCAACTGTCTGGAAAATGGCCCTGGTGCATCCTTTACCAAAGATAAAATCCCCTAGACTAAACAGTGACTACAGACCTATAAATATACTGTCAATAGTAGCCAAGGGACTCGAACACATTGTGCATAATCAAATCACCAACTATCTCAACGACCACGACATATTAGACCCACACCAGTCAGGTTTCCGACGCAATCACAGTACATGTACTGCCTTACTAAGCGTGACTGACGATATAAGACAGGCTATTGATGAGCAAAAACTGACTATCCTAGTATTATTGGACTTCAGCAAAGCATTTGACTCTGTAGACCATGAGTTGCTCCTATCCAAACTTTATCACCTAGGGTTCTCCTACAGTACTCTGAGATGGTTGGGAGCTTATTTACACCAACGTCAACAACGTGTCATCAATCAAGGTGCATTTTCTTCGTGGCAATATGTAAAAAGAGGTGTCCCACAAGGGTCAACCCTTGCTCCTTTGCTATTTTCTGTCTATATCAACGACCTAGCTAAACAGCTGACACATTGTAAACGTCACATCTATGCTGACGACGTACAATTTTACATCCATGCAAAACCAACAGACGTTTTGACAGCAATCGAGAAAATTAACATGGATCTAGAGGCCATAAGTAAATGGTCTTACCAGCATGGACTTATTTTGAACCCGAAAAAGTCCCAAACTATAGTAATTGCCCACCCAAGACTTATTTCCGACAATTTCCGCATGTCCATCCCCGACGTACAACTTCAAAATCAAGTGTTGCCCTTTTGCAAGAGCGTAAAAAATCTCGGAGTAACCATTGACCAGCACCTCTCGTGGACGGATCAGATAATATCTGTGAGTAGACGAGTTTTTGCTACGTTGCACACATTAAACAATTTCAAATTTACTTTTCCGTTCAGTTTAAAGAAGAAACTAGTTGAAACCCTCGTTCTTCCAATATTCGATTATTGTGACGTAGTTTACAATGATGTGAAAACCGAGCTTCGAGATAAACTACAACGTGCACAGAATGCCTGTGTAAGATTTATATGTAATCTGAAATTTTCAGATCATGTTACCCAGTCTTACGTCGACCTCGGATGGCTACGCCTTGAAGACAGACGCAAGCTGCATACCCTGACTTCATTGCACCGAATCCTTACCTTACAATCCCCATCTTACCTGTATGAACGATTTCATAGCCTTTCTGAACACCATGATAAAAACACCAGAGCGCTGAACTCGACATTGCTCGCTATTCCTAAGCATGAATCCTCAACCTACAACAATTCCTTCACTGTTGTGGCCAGCCGTGAATGGAACTTCCTTCCGCAGGAGGTCAGAGGGATATCAAACCACGGAAGATTTAAAAGTATGTGTTCAAAATATCTCTATGAAACGAGCTCGTAGTGCGACAGTCTTCTTCTTCTTTTCCTTCTTCTTTATCATGGTCATTCTTCTTCTTCTTCTTCTTCTGGTCATTCTTCTTCTTCTTCTCATGGTCATTCTTCTCTCCATGGTCCTTCTTCTTCTTCTTATTATTATTATTCATCAATAGTGTTAGAAAGTACTCAGCTGTGGTTTCCTGCATAGTTACCCTTATCCCTATCCCCATTTGGCAATGTTTTTCACCCACAGTAAACACATGAAAACTGAACATTCGTCAATGTGATATACTTCTGGAATTGGACAAATTAATTGTAAATATTAGTAGGTTTATCTATATTATTATTATTATTATTATTATTATTATTATTATTATTGAAATTGTAATTCGTTCTTTGTTGTATGTTAATTTCTTCGTACGAAGCAAAATGTTAATTTATATTGTGTATTATAATAGTTATTTTTATGTACAGCAGGATAGCATAGTACCGTAGTAATTTGTTTCAGTCTCTTTTTTTTTCATTTATTCAGTATGTTATATATTTTATGTTAATTATGTATATCACTGGTTAAGTGTAAGACAGGGACGCGTGTCCCTAACTTTGCCAGTTAAAATAAATCATATCTATCTATCTATCTATCTACGAGGTGTACAGATGCTTCCGTGGCCAGCGTACTCTCCGGATCTCTCACCAATCGAACACGTTTGGGATCTCATTGGACGCCGTTTGCAAACTCTGCCCCAGCCTCGTACGGATGACCAACTGTGGCAAATGGTTGACAGAGAATGGAGAACCATCCCTCAGGACACCATCCGCACTCTTATTGACTCTGTACCTCGACGTGTTTCTGCGTGCATCGCCGCTCGCGGTGGTCCTACATCCTACTGAGTCGATGACGTGCGCATTGTGTAACCTGCATATCGGTTTGAAATAAACATCAATTATTCGTCCGTGCCGTCTCTGTTTTTTCCCCAACTTTCATCCCTTTCGAACCACTCCTCCTTGGTGTTGCATTGTCACTGTCAGTCAGTGTATATTTGAGATGAACAACGGTTTTCTATTATTACTTTTATCATTTATCAAACTATGTGATTATAAGAACTTCTTCTTCAGTGAGTATCAGCTCTAGGTGTTCCTTACGAACAGTGTCCTAAGACAGTTGGTGTATTTATTTGATCACAAGGAACCTCTTGTTGTCACACCCTAGAGATCTCACCCTCAATGTGGAAAAAGGAAGCAACAAAGAGATCCATGAAAAATGTATACCAGAGAAACTAAGGAACAGTCACTGGACTTACATATAACTAGTCTGTAATCCCATCAACATACCATATGATGGAGCAAAACTGTTTTGTACGTAAATCACTCACTTGATTAAAAAAACAACAGTTATTACACTTATGACACTTATATAACATATTATAATACATAATACTGAATATTGATGGGCAGATGCCCTTGATAACAGTCAGTCACATGTTCCCGTCTCCTCTCGCACGAGGCACCCAAGCATAACAGTCTCTCATCCCCTTCCATCCACACCACTTCCAGCTGGGTGCTGAAGGGTGCTGCTATCTGTCCTAGGAAGTGGTAGCGAGCAACTAGGTGGTCTAGCCATAGCTAGGCCGGAACATGCTCCTCACCATTGAATCACCATGATTCAACCAAAATAAATTGCCTGATATGCCCTCATGAGAGTTCAGTTCAATTTTCAAGTCTCACACAGGCACTGACATATAGAGTTCATGTTCAGTAACCAAAATGAGTTGATCATTCAACAAAATATATACATAAACATAAGTAAAACAGAAACACAAGCAACAAAATATTTACACACTGTTGATAGAAGGTACTAAGTAGGTTGACTGTGTCCTCATCCATTATTATGCAGTATGAATTAAGCACACTATAAGTTCTCAGTTCAAATCACACACAACACCATAATTACACTCTGAAATAAACAAAGAAACAAATATTTACATGAAACACATTATGTTTAGCCACACGATCCCGTTTAGTTCTCAATAGGTAATGGAATTAACTTCTTAACAGGTCGTTTAAAAAGACCACTGGTCGTTCTGATGGTAGCCACTCGTGCAAGTCCATTCTTCCTAGGGTGAACAGTCTCCACCACAGCCAACTTCCAACAGAGAGGAAGAACAACTGTTTCAGTAGATACGTTCTCCTTGAGACAGGTCCATTTCTTCCTCTGCTGCAGTGAGTTCAGGTAATCGGCAGACCACCTCTTCCTTAACTGCTGCTGCATTGACTGGACACGCAGCCATCGAGACAATCTGTTCATGGGCAGGTCAGTAATGTCAGGCTCAGGAATGGTTTTAAGGGGGGCACCAATTAGGAAGTGAGCAGGTGACAAATAATTAAGGTCACTGGGGTCATTGGATAAGGCAGATAGGGGGCAAGAATTAAGACAGGCTTCTATCTGTGCAGTAAGTGTACATAGCTCCTCAAATGTCAGTAGCGCATTACCCGCAACTCTTCTCAAGTGGTACTTCATGGACTTGACAGCTGCTTCCCATAGTCCGCCAAAGTGTGGAGAGCTGGGAGGTATAAAGTGCCACGTGATGCCTTCCATCGCTAATGAATTCCTTATCTCTTCACAAAAGCTGGTTGAAAGGAATAGTTTTTGGAGATCCTGCATTCTTCTATTGGCACCAATGAAGTTAGTCCCATTATCACTATAGATGATGGAGCATTTCCCACGTCGAGCTATGAATATCCTTAAGGCTGGCATAAAGGCATCAGTAGAGAGGTCACTCACCACCTCCAGGTGAAGAGCCTAGGTAGCCAGACAGATGAACAATGCAATGTAGCTCTTCGTTGTCTGTTTGCTTCTTACATTTCCCCTCTTGACGAAGAAAGGACCAGCATAATCAGTTCCTACATTAAGAAATGGGCGACTCTGTTGCACTCTGGTAACAGGGAGCTGTCTCATCAATTGTTCAGCTGTTGACGCCTTGAATCTAAAACAGGTCAGGCACTTGTGGATAACTCCTCGAACAACTGCCCTAGCCGTGGGAATCCAGAATCATTCTCTTAATGATACAATTACTAACTGAGCATCTGCATGTAAAAGCCTAATGTGCTCTGCCATCACAACAAGGTTTGTGAGATCATGCTGGGGAGGAAGGATAAGCTGGTGCTTAGTGTCATAAGGTAGTTTTGAATTTACTAGTCTTCCTCCTACCCTTAGCATTATCATCTAAGAAAGGAAGTAAATCTGCAATTTTACTCTTCCTTGCAGCATTTAGAGTTGAGACTGGCTATCTCTTGAGCATAACACACTTGTGCAATTTTGATACAGGAGTGCAAGGCTATCTGCAGCTCTTGTGCACTTAATATCCCTAACCTCTTGTCTTGAGGATTTGCAATACTGTGAATAAATCGCCAACAATATGCAGTAACTCGAGTCAGTCGGGACAGTGACGAGTACTTCAGCATAAGTTCATCCCAATTTGTACCTACCAATATGACTACAGGAAGTGTGCTTCGTGACTCAAGTAGTTCCTCTTCTTAATGGACCGATATGGTGTCTGGCCATGATTCAGTGGGCTCAGTTAACCAGGATGGTCCGTGCCACCACAGGTTCATACCTCGTAGTTGTCCTGGAGCAACACCTCTGGATATTAAATCTGCTGGATTGCAACTGGTAGGAACATGTCTCCATTCTGCCTTGTGAGAGTATTCTTGATTTGAAGAGACTCGGTTGGCCACAAATGTTTTCCAGCGAGTGGCAGGAGATGCGATCCAGGCTAAGACAATGGTGGAGTCCGTCCACAGGTACAACTTGCTGACTGGCAGAGACAAAGCTGGAAGGGTCTTGTGGAGTAGTTGGGCAAGTAGTAGCGCTCCACACAGTTCAAGTCTTGGTAGTGTCAGTTTCTTCACCGGTGCTACTCTGGATTTAGAACATAATAACCTGACACAGGTCTGTCCTCCTTTGTCGACAGACCGTACATAAAGACAAGCCCCATAAGCTTGTTCTGAAGCATCAGAAAAACCATGAATTTGTATATCAACAGGGGGTCCCTTACATGTGACTAACCGCTCAATACAAAATTCTCTTATTGCCTGTGGCTTAAAGTGAAGTTCTTCCCATTCTCTGACTAGTTGAGATGGTAGTCTGTCATCCCAGTTCAGACTGACTAGCCAAAGTTTCTGCATAAAAATCTTGTAAGAAATTACCAAAGGACTGTCCAACCCACGTGGATCAAATATTGATCCAATAACAGATAATACCTTTCGTTTAGTTACATGAGTATCAGTATGATAGGGACTGTCTGAATATAGATTGTCACAAATGAGAAAATGATCAGTAACTGGATGCCATAATAGGCCTAAAGATTTCACGTTAGTGCCTTCATCAAGACTTGAAGGCAGCTGGGTTTCCCTGTCGTCTTCTGGAACTGCTTCTAGTAATGCTGGGTGGTTTGAACACCATTTCCTGAGGTGAAATCCTCCACTCTCTAGTAAATTAATAATGTAAGACTGCAACTGAAGAGCATCCTGGATATCGTCACAGCTGCTTAATAAATCGTCAACATAAAAATTATTGTTGTTATTGTGAAATTGTTGTTATGGATCATAACTTGAAAACTGTCCACGAATGAGAGCCAGTTTTCGTATTTTCCATTGAAATGTGGAATGTTAATAGCCGGCAACTTTAAACTCGCAACACTGCTGACCTGAATTCTTCCTGAATCTACCGTGTTGCGTGATGCCTCTTCAAGGTTCGCTATTATTTTACTCATTTCGCCCTTTACCTTGTAGTATTTGGTTTCGAATTAGGCACGCACCTGATCATGAGCTTGCTAGTTTTCAACGTCTCCTAATTCTAATTCTGACTGCACGTCATCAAACTTCGACATTAATGCATTCATGTCTTCGTATCGTAGTTTAATTTCATGCGAATTCGAATGTTGCTGAGCGATGAAATTCTCAACGAAAGTTTCCCAGCGGGTAAGTTGCGCTTAAGAAACTTTTGCCTTGTTGAGGATTCCATGATGGAGGGGGTAAGACAATAACAAGGAGAAAAGGAGAGCCTTAAATGGATAGTACTGACCTGCCTTCAGTTTAGTTTACCTCTGGTGCTGGAACATCGAACCCGGGACTGCCAGATAATGTCATTCAAGTGAACTTCCAAGTATTTCCACGTGACTGTTGAAACTAGTCGTCCATACTACATGCCACGCTGGTTTCACGAGGTCCTCGTGGTGTAGATAATCCGGCCCGGTAATTGGACCATGTTTTGTACATAATCACTCACTTGATTAAAAAAACAATATTTATTACACTTACGACACTTATATAACATATTATAATACATAATACTGAATATTGATGGGCAGATGCCCTTGATAACAGTCAGTCACATGTTCCCGTCTCCTCTCGCACGAGGCACCCAAGCATAACAGTCTCTCATCCCCTTCCATCCACACCACTTCCGGCTGGGTGCTGAAGGGTGCTGCTATCTGTCCTAGGAAGTGGTAGCGAGCAACTAGCCATAGCTAGGCCGGAACAAAAACCATGGAATGTTTGGAGAATGAGTGCTACTGTACAAGTGGTTGTACAACGTGGCCTGCCTTACCTAAGGAAATGCATGGACTTGGTCTATACTTATACAGGTATCATGTGTAAATATATGGAAAAAGTATGTCTGCCTGCCAAGTGCAGAAATTATGAGAAATTCCAAGAGGTTAGAATTACTGTAAGAAACGAATAGTGAAGATGACCAAGCTCGATTGCTTCAGTCGCTTAAGTGCGGCCAATAAACTTAACTAGTAATCAGGAGATAGTGGGTTCGAACCATCCTGCTGGCAGCTCTGAAGATTGTTTTCCGTGGTTTCCCATTTTCACACCAGGCAAAAGCTGGGGCTGTAACTTAATAAGACCAGGGCCAATTCCTTCCCATCCCTAGGCCTTTCCTATTCCATCGTCGCCATAAGACATATCTGTGTCGGTGCGACGTATAGCAAATAGCAAAAAAATATATATGTATAGTGAAGATGCTATGCATCAAGATTACATGCACTTCAGAAAGGGCACAGGAACAAACACTACTGCTGAAATAGTTTGATGAGCGCTTCAGTAAGTGGAAATATGAACAACGCACATTTTTCTAATGGGAAAAAATATATATATATTTAATTATATATTTAATTATATTTATATATATTTATATTATAATGAATGTTGCCTTTTGTGAATAATTAGAAAAGTAGCACAATGCTGAAATAAGACAGAGCCATTCATCCTGGCCTATTTCTACCCTTTGTGCCACACTGAAATAAGGAGGCTAACAGTTCCTAGTTACAGTATTTACTTACTGCTAGCACTGTTTGATGGAATTGAAACTGTGGTGGTTTCGCTGCTGTCCATCTGTTGAGCAAAGAGAGGAAAAGACTTCCCTTGCTATAGCAAAAACAAATATAATATGAGCATCATCTACAATACACAGAGGATTCCATATTACAGGAACAAAAATTAAATAAAATTGTCATGCCTATCACAGAAGAATAAAAAAGGGACAATTTACGCAATGGATATTCATTACCTATATAATCACAGGAATTAATTCATTCAAAAAACAATGCCTTAAAGACAACAAATCAGTGTTAAATCCCCTCAGGTAATAATACTTAATATATACATATTATTATTTTCTTTTTCTATATTTTGCTTCTTTCAAGTGGCAAATTTATGGCTCTTTGTCCTCTCTTGCACATAACCCCATCCACTACAGTTATTTGCAGATAGATGAATGTATAATCTATCAGAGTTTCATTATACTAACACTCTCACATGTATAATAAAATTAGAACAGTACACTGTACATTAACCAATATGAAATAATACTCCTCAAACAAACACACAAAATAAATACACATATTTCACAATTATCAACTCGGTCTAATATACAAGAAATACACTCATGCACTCAGCTGTAAAGTGCACAGCTTTCAACAGGTAATCTCAGCAAGAATCAATGTCTGATAGGAAATTTCAAAGTCTGGAATAGTTCACAGTAAAATAACTCTTATACATAGATGCAGAATGAAGAGGAATAGCAAGGGTATGGCATTTCGAGTATTACAATTATGACAGAAAACAAAGTGAAAAATTTAAAGTAAATGTACTCAGGAGAGTTGCTATATAGGAGTTTCTGTATTAATACATGTGATACTAACAACATTTTTCAGGTTTCAGCCAGTGAAGTTCTTGATACTAAGGAGTCATATGCACATCACAGCTCAACTTAAAAAATTATTGTGGCAACAGTTCAAACCTTGCTGCAATTTCATCGTTCATTCCTTAGTTGCATCATCAAGGACTACAACACAGTTGTAGAGGTTTGGAAGAATTAAAGACTGGATGAGTCTTTGTCACATGTCCACTGGTAAGACAACCAGCATTATTTTCAATGGATGAAAAAAGGCAAAATATTTCTGACATACATTCTTGGTATGTTCTATCCGATTTAGAGTTTAAGTCATAATCTCGCCAAGGATTTTCACTACTGTATTGTAGTTCTATTAGCAGAGGTGGATGTATACACTGTTGATCATGCACAGGAGTTTCTGAGAAGCAACTTAGATCATGTAAATTTGTTTAGTTATATCAAGTCAGCAATGATTTTTGAAATACATCCGATATTCATTTATTTTGCAGTGGATACATCTTTGAAAATCATCTGCAGATAAGTCGTAAGAACATGACTTTAGTTTAGAGATCTCATTGATGTACAACAAATAATACAGTGGTCCCAAAACACTTCCCTGTGGTTCCCTACTTTCCTAGTTTGCAGTTCTGAAAGGCTGTCACGAGCTGATACCCACTGCCGAGATCTTCAAGTAAGATGTAAAATCTCAGTGTTAAAGAGTCAAACCAGAAGGATTCCATCTCTCTAACTAACTGCTGTTGGTTATTCTGTCAAAAGCACCACCAGGCATGTTTCCATAGCAAGTCACATCAAGGGGAGCAATTGCAGTACTGTACCCCTTCTTGAAACATGATTTGATAGGGTCAAGAAGAGAACTAATTTAAATATCACAGTACTCGTTTGAACCCAAGTTGTTCCAAAACTTTAGGAAGAACCGGGAGAAAGGGTTAGGCAATAATCAAAAGTTAGTCTGGGATCAAGTTTCTTAGGCAATTGTATATTTCCAAAATGAAGAAAAGCTAACAGTTTTAAGACAGTAGTTGAAAATGTGTCACAACAGGAAAAATGGCACCCGTAATAGTACAGATGAAATTGTATAATGGTGTTATCTACATTACAGCCGCAGATTTAATTGAATAAATTACTTTCATAACATGGTTGCCAGAACAAAACGTCGGCAATTACGCTGTGAGGTGAATGACTGGTACCTGTTTAGGTGATTGGGTTAGGAGGTATTCTATATTCTACAAAATATGTATTAAGTTTGTTGGTTCCATCTGTTGCTGCTGACCTCTCACAATACCCAGTGCGCAACTGTTACTTGCGTTCAGTTTACCTCGATGAGTTAAGTATTTATATTTCTGATTTCTTAAGACTCACTTGACTCAGTTTCTAACCACAAGGTAGCTTTGGAAATCACATCCACTGAGAATTCTCTTGTACTCTCGCAAATGTGCATGATAATGAGCATTCGTATTTTCAATTTTCTCATTTCACCATGGGTAGGGAGGGTGACTAACTTTCACAAGACATTTGGGAGCAAGCTTGTCCTGCAGTCTGGTATCAAGAGCATTAAATCTGTCAACTTTTGTGTCGATATTTTCTAGAAGTAGAGTATCATTTCAGGTTACGTTATGGGCATCATACCTTACGTTAGGCAAATTGATATTTTTTATATTTCTACATGTGTTGAAGTTTATCTTGTATTTGGGTACATGAGATCATGAGTTGGGATTGATGGAATAGGAATTTGGCCATGATTTACAACCTTCTGCAGCTTGTTAGCTGTAAGATCCATTAATATATGAGCTGTGTTTATGTGTATATCTGTGATTAACAGGATTTGAAGTAAGGATTGCCCAGTTAGAGAAAGACATCATGTCTACAAATATCGCAGTATGGGCTAATTCTTTGTTTAGGTTGATATTAAAGCTACCTATAATTATTATTATTACAAGTTCATAGATAGGCACAAAGTCGAATCAACAAGCTTCAAACTCAGTCATGTCCATTGTGCCACGAGCTCTATGGACTAATGCACCGGCAAACAGTAATCTCAACAAACCTGAACTCAGGCCCCAGCTGAGCAACATGCAATGGGTTACAAGTCATTTCTATAATAAAGTGTTACTCCACCTCCTTTCCTACCATTGGATCTGTCCCAGTGGACAAGTTTATAGCTATCAAGTGCTGGTTGGTAGATGTGAGCCAACTTTGAGAAATATATAGGACGGGTAGCAGGAAGAGAGAGGACATTGTAAGCACTGTGATGTGGAGGGAAGGACCTGATTCAATAGAATATCTGTGGTGATTGGATGGGAAGTGTGGAAGGAATAGTGTCGAGTCCCTCACCAAGGCAAGCACCAGGTAGTGGACATGGTTGTACCTGTATGGTAGAATATTCTTACAAATAAATTGATAGCAACCATGAACAGTCAGCTCATATTCCTGGAGAAAAAGAACACTGACCGAAGCTAGTACTATAACACACACACATTTAAAGAAAATATAAAAACAATTAATGAAATAAAATATCAAAAATGATCAAACGCACGGTGACCATAAATCATGAAATCCAACATCCTTCATGTTACCATGGTTTGGTGGATCAGCAGAGGTGAAAGAAGGTGCAGGGTGGAATGGGTCTAACCACAAGGCCGAAAGAAGAATTAAAATTTCAACAAAGGTTATATTTTTGAAAATGACCAAACTTAACAATATTCACATAGAATTTAACAAAAACAATCAACAACAATCCAATAATCAGGTACACAATATAGTTTTACAAAGAAAGCTCGAGTTCCGGGGGTTTACAAGTTCAGGGGTCCGAGCCCCAATCTTCACAACCCTTGGGCAATTAGCCCACCTTCACACATTTATTCAAAGGGCAGAAATCCCCGAAAATCATATCGGGCCTCCTAGAGGCACTTTATTACATCAGAAAGAACTGACCCGCTCTCAATTTCTCACGCCTATCAAAGGCCACAACAACTTTCCCCATAAAGTGCCTCTCAAGGCACTTACAAATAAACAGGGGTAACTTGTACCCAACCTACAGGGCCTTCGTCGAAAAAGAACAGATTAATTAAATGGCCCAAAATACCAGGATGAATATAGGCGTGTACTTGCACTCCTACATGAGGCTTATTAAAACCTAAGTGGCGCTAGGCCGATAAGCAGGGGCTATTCCGATACTATGGAGGTGACTCGTACAAGCAAATTTTTAAGATATTACAGAAAGAAAGAGTAGAAAAGCGGTTACAAAAACATAGTCACCTCAAATGCAAAATGAATGGGAGCTCTAGAGGGTAAAGCAATCTCTATCTCGGATTTACAGTTAAAGTTATGTGAAAATTTTACAAAGACCGGAAGATTTTACATGTTTCAATGGATGGTTTACATATTAAAGGCTTCGGACCTGCCCCGAGGGTTAAACTGCTGACCTAGCAAGAAAAAAGATGTTAAACGGCCATTACCTTGTTGAAGAACTGCTGCCCGAAGAAAGAGGCGCTTCCCGCCCCCTGCTACATATCCACACACTGAGCTAGATGTTGTTCGAGAGGTCCAGAGACAAGAAAATCAGCAGTTTTATACCCTTGTGAAGATTTGAGACCTTTCATGAATAATAAGGACACACCCCCTAAACTTTATTGGGTAGGTAAGAGTTACACATGGAAATTCGAAGAAGAAACCTCTGATAGGTGGAAAATTAATTACAGAAATTACTGATTGGCTAAATTCAAAACAGGCGGAAAGAAAGCTTAATACTGCCACCCCACAAATGAAAGAACAAAATTATGAGGGTATTTAGAGGATGTAGTAAGGATGTAAAAGAGAGTCTCTGGTAAGAAAGCAACTAGAGTATGGTTCCAGAGTATGGGACCCTCACCAGGAATACTTGATTCAAGAACTAGGAAAAAACCATAGAAAAGCAGCTCGATTTGTTCTGGGTGATTTCCGACAAAAGATTAGCATTACAAAAATGTTGCAAATTTGGGCTGGGAAAACTTGGGAGGAAGGAGACGAGCAGTTCGACTATGTAGTATGTTCCGAGTTGTTAGTGGAGAGATGGCGTGGAATGGCATCAGTAGACGAATACGTTTGAGTGGTATCTTTAAAAGTAGGAAAGATCACAATATGAAGATAACGTTGGAATTCAAGAGGACAAATTGAGGCAAATATTTGTTTATAGGAAGGGGAGTGAGGGATTGGAATAACTTACCAAGAGAGGTGTTCAATAAATTTCCAATGTCATTGAAATCATTTAAGAAAAGGATAGGAAAACAAGAAATAGGAGATCTGCTACCTGGGCGGTCGCCCTAAATGCACATCAGGATTGATTGATTGATTGCTTGATTGATTGATTGATTGATTGATTGAGATTGCCCCATTTGATAATATTTAAAATGAATATTTATGTAGTACTATTAGGAATGGTCCTTGGGTAATATTTAATGTAGATTTATTTATTTTTATTTATTTATTTAATTATTAGATACAGGCTATGGAGGGCCATTTTACACTAATAATAATAATAATAATAATAATAATAATAATAATAATAATAATAATCATAATAATAATAATAATAATAATAATAAGTATAAAAGATAACAAAGGTATAAACAACAATATTAAGTAACAACAAAACAATTTTAACAGTAACAATGTAACAACAATGACAACGGTAACTGGCAAGTGTCGGTTTCAGAAATTAGGAAGAAGAAAGGTCAAGGATTGGAGGGACGGAAGAAAGTGAAAACCTGGAGAGGACTTCAGAGGAATCTTTTAATTTTTTGTTTGAGGATGCAAAAGGTGTGAATATGTCAATATCGGGTAGTGAATTACCAAGAGTAGGGAGACGGTGGAAGATAGAGCGTTGTTGTAAGGTTAGGCGCGGATGGGACTCATGATGGGTGCGCCGGTTGCGTGTAGGGCGGGGAGGAACGTATATAGGGAAGTACGCTGGAAGAGAATTACATTTGGTGTAGCCATTGATTATTTTGTGAAGGTAACATAGATCAGAGAACTGTAAACGGCTTCTCAGGTCAAGTATACCCAGGTAGTTCATAAGGTCAGATTTAGTTTTGTTCTTAAAAACAGGATTGCGAGTCTTAACAATGAAGGTGAAAAAGTTAAAAATACCATTTAGTTGAGATATGTTTGTGATAGCAGATGAGGACCAAATAGGGGAACAAAAGTCAATAATGGAGAGAACATACGAGACAAAGTATAATTTTAAGGCGTTAATATCATTAATTTCAGTAAACCTATAAAGAATGCCTAGAGTACGCATAGCACGGGATTTTATAGAGTGAATATGAGCAGAGAAGGTTAGTTTACAGTCTATTATAATACCTAGGTCTCTTACCTGAGAAGCCGATTGCAATGTACTTCCCTGGATGGTATATGCAGTGTTCATTCCTTGCTTTAGCAATGAAAAGGAGATTGTATTGCACTTCTTAAAATTGGGAGAAAGATTCCATTTCTTAAACCAGTCACCACACGAATTGAGAACAGTCTGTAATTCGTCACAGTCATCAGGCGTAGACACTTCTCCTTGGATTTTCAGGTCATCAGCGTACAAGAGGAGGGAACACTGACTATTTCGGGTGCAAAAAATTATGTCATCGATATTGAGAACAAAGAGTAGGGGTCCCAGAATACTGCCCTGAGATACTCCTGATAATACAGATAACCATGACGAGGCAGATTCAGGGAGTACCACTCTTTGTTTTCTGCCGGAGAGGAAACTTGTTATCAATGACAAGACGGGGCCGTGGATATTAAACCTGGTAGCGAGCTTATGAAGAAGAAGTGTATGATCCACTGAGTCGAATGCCTTGGCCAGATCTATATAGATTGCATCTAACTGAGATTTATTTTCCATTGCTGAAATGATGTGGTGATTGAGAACAGTGAGGTTAGTGAGGCATGATTTTCCGGGAGTGAATCCGTGTTGTTCTTCAGATATGTACAGCTGTGTGAAAAAGAGGAGTCGGCGGTGGATTATTCTTTCGAGGACAGAGGATAGTATTGGAATGATAGATATTGGGCGATATGATAAGATATCATATTTGTTGCCAGATTTGAAAATAGGTGTGATATCAGCTTGTTTCCAGCTGTCGGGGAATGTACCAGTAGCCATACACAGGTTTAAAATTGTAGATAACGGTGCACAGAGAGATGCAGAAGTGTTTTTTAGGAATATAGGGCTAATATCATTGGGCCCGGTGGAGCGGTTTGTTGGGAGACTATTGAGAATATTTTGTACTTCGTTAGGGGTCGTTGATATTTGTGACAGTGAGTAACTGCAAACACTATTGATCTGTGGTAGTTCTGTGATAGGTGCAGGAGGGCTAAAGGTAGAGTGAAAGTACTCATTGAATTTTTGAGACCTTAATTCAGTTGGGACATCATCACTATGTAGTTTAAGATTCAGTGGTATCCGGGGTGACTTTCTACATGACGAAATTAGGATCCAGAACGTTTTAGGGTTGTTTTTAAGGTTTCCAGTTATAGAAGTGATGTGCCGGTTGTAGTCATTTTTCAGATGCGATTTTGAGATTTTCCTGAGGTGTTTAAAAGTATTATACGTGTGTGAATTGGGGATAGACTTCCAGAGTGACCACGCACGGCTTTTGTTCTTTAGTAGCAATTTAGTTTTGGCACTCAGCCAGGGGGGATATTTGTGTGTTCTGGGTTTGGAGAAAGGTACATGCTGTTTAATGGTGGTAAATATTAAATCCTCAAACAGGGAAACCGCACTATTGACGTCAAGCTCAGCTGATAACCAGCACCAAGGGAGGGATGACAAGTCCTGGTTGACGACTAGCCAGTACACTTTACTCCAGAGCGGAAATGTTTGCCTCGCAGCGGGTGGGAAGTCTTTACGTTGACAAGCAGGTAGGCTGAGGGTAGCCTCGATTGAGTCATGGTCAGCGCTAAGAGTGTTTCTGCCAACAGATACACTAACACTAGTTACTGTAGAGAAGAGGAGGTCCAATGTTGCCAGATTTCTGATGGGTTTTAAGCAGAACTGATGTAGATGAAGACCGTTTATGAACATACATACATACATACATACATACATACATACATTATAATTATAGACTGTTATGCCTTTCAGCGTTCAGTCTGCAAGCCTCTGAGAATTTACTAAATGTCGCCACAATCCTCGATTTGCAACTAGTGTTGTGGCCTCATTTAGTTCTATACCTCTTATCTTTAAATCGTTAGAAACCGAGTCTAACCATCGTCGTCTTGGTCTCCCTCTACTTCTCTTACCCTCCATAACAGAGTCCATTATTCTCCGAGGTAACCTATCCTCCTCCATTCGCCTCACATGACCCCACCACCGAAGCCGGTTTATGCATACAGCTTCATCCATCGAGTTCATTCCTAAATTAGCCTTTATCTCCTCATTCCGAGTACCATCCTGCCATTGTTCCCACCTGTTTGTACCAGCAATCATTCTTGCTACTTTCATGTCTGTTACTTCTAACTTATGAATAAGATATCCTGAGTCCACCCAGCTTTCGCTCCCGTAAAGCAAAGTTGGTCTGAAAACAGACCGATGTAAAGATAGTTTCGTCTGGGAGCTGACTTCCTTCTTACAGAATACTGCTGATCGCAACTGCGAGCTCACTGCATTAGCTTTACTACACCTTGATTCAATCTCGCTTACTATATTACCATCCTGGGAAAAAACACAACCTAAATACATGAAATTATCGACCTGTTCTAGCTTTGTATCACCAATCTGACATTCAATTCTGTTGAATTTCTTACCTACTGACATCAATTTAGTCTTCGAGAGGCTAATTTTCATACCATACTCATTGCACCTATTTTCAAGTTCTAAGATGTTAGACTGCAGGCTTTCGGCACAGTCTGCCATTAAGACCAAGTCGTCAGCATAGGCCAGGCTGCTTACTACATTTCCACCTAACTGAATCCCTCCCTGCCATTTTATACCTTTCAGCATATGATCCATGTAAACTACAAACAGCAAAGGTGAAAGATTACAGCCTTGTCTAACTCCTGTAAGTACCCTGAACCAAGAACTCATTCTACCATCAATTCTCACTGAAGCCCAATTGTCAACATAAATGCCTTTGATTGATTTTAATAATCTACCTTTAATTCCATAGTCCCCCAGTATAGCGAACATCTTTTCCCTCGGTACCCTGTCATATGCTTTCTCTAGATCTACGAAACATAAACACAACTGCCTATTCCTCTCGTAGCATTTTTCAATTACCTGGCGCATACTGAAAATCTGATCCTGACAGCCTCTCTGTGGTCTGAAACCACACTGGTTATCATCCAACTTCCTCTCAACGACTGATCGCACCCTCCCTTCCAAGATACTTTGCCTGGTATACTAATCAATGAGATACCTCGATAGTTATTGTAATCCTTCCTGTTCCCTTGCTTATAGATAGGTGCAATTACTGCTTTTGTCCAATCTGAAGGTACCTTACCAACACTCCACGCTAATTTTACTACTCTATGAAGCCCTTTCATCCCTGCCTTCCCACTATACTTCACCATTTCAGGTCTAATTTCATCTATTCCTGCTGCCTTATGACATTGGAGTTTATTTACTATCCTTTCCACTTCCTCAAGCATAATTTCACCAACATCATTTTCCTCCTCCCCATGAGCTTGGCTGTTTGCAACACCACCATGATGATTTCCTTTTACATTGAGAAGATGTTCAAAATATTCCCTCCACCTCTCCAGTGATTCCCTGGGATCTATTATGAGTTCAACTGAATTACTCAAAACACTGTTCATTTCCTTTTTCCCTCCCTTCCTAAGATTCTTTATTACTGTCCAGAAAGGTTTCCCTGCTGCTTGACCTAGCCTTTCCAGGTTATTACCAAAATCTTCCCATGACTTCTTTTTGGATTCAACAACTATTTGTTTCGCTCTGTTTCTTTCATCTACGTACAAATTCCTGTCTGCCTCGGCCCTTGTTTGGAGCCATTTCTGATAAGCCTTCTTTTTACGTTTACAGGCTGCTCTCACTTCATCATTCCACCAAGATGTTCGCCTTTTCCCATCTTTACACACAGTTGTTCCTAGGCATTCCCTTGCTGTTTCTACTACAGCATCCCTGTATGCCACCCGTTCACTTTCTATATCCTGAACCTGCTTACTGTCTACTGTTCGAAACTTCTCACTAATCATATCCATGTACTTCTGTCTGATTTCCTCGTCCTGGAGATTTTCTACCCTTATTCGTTTGCAGACAGATTTCACTTTCTCTACCCTAGGCCTAGAGATACTTAGTTCACTACAGATCAGATAGTGGTCTGTATCATCGAAAAATCCCCGAAAAACTCGTACATTCCTAATCGATTTCCTGAACTCAAAGTCTGTTAAGATATAGTCTATTATGGATCTGGTACCCCTAGCCTCCCATGTGTAGCGGTGAATAGCCTTATGCTTGAAGAATGTATTCGTAACTGCTAAACCCATACTAGCACAGAAGTCCAGCAAACGCTTCCCATTCCCATTAGCTTCCATATCTTCCCCACATTTACCAATCACCCTTTCGTATCCTTCAGTTCTATTCCCAACTCTTGAAATCACCCAGTAGCACTCTTCTATCCTTGCTGTTGACCCTGACCACAATGTCACTCAATGCTTCATAAAACTTGTCAATTTCATCCTCATCTGCACCCTCACATGGTGAATACACAGACACAATCCTTGTCCTAATTCCTCCCACTGACAAATCTACCCACATCATTCGCTCATTTACGTGCCTAACCGAAACTATGTTGCGTGCAATGGTATTCCTGATAAAGAGCCCTACCCTAGACTCTGCCCTTCCCTTTCTAACACCCGTCAAGTACACTTTATAATCTCCTATCTCTTCCTCCTTATCTCCCCTTACCCGAATATCACTTACTCCTAGCACATCCAGATGCATCCTCTTTGCTGACTCAGCCAGTTTTACATTCTTTCTTCCATAAGCCCCATTAATATTGATAGCTCCCCCATCGAATTCCATTTCGTTCGCCAAGTTGTTTCCAAGGAGTCCCTCGCCTGTCAAATGGGAGTGGGACTCCATTACTCCCATAGGTCCGAGGCCTGCTTAAAGTGTTCTGAGCTCGGTAAATTCATGAAGCAGGATGCTGCCCTACTTGCACATAGTCCAAGTGAGGATCTCTCCTCTAACGGGTTATGGACCACCGGTGAATTGTATAGTCCTAGCCGCCTGAGCACAAGGAGGGCCACGACTCAGAATATGTCCGAGATGTCCACTCCCATTCCAGAGCAACTGGTATCCCGACTCTCAGGACCACTTACTAGGCCACTCAGCCGTTGCCCATGGTTCACGAACTAGGACGCGACTACAGTAACCCACAAACATGAACCATCCGTTTATGAAATTAGACAAAATAAATGAGTCCACAGGGTCGGTTACTGTTCCAGTGGTTGTAGATTGCCAGGATATGTGCGAATTGAAATCACCGATTAGCACAATATCATTGGATTTATTTAGAGCCAAAACCGTTGAATTAAAGCAATTTTCTAACACTGTGATATCACCGGAGGTGGGCGGTAGAAGCAGCCAACTAACAAGTTTTTACTTCTGGGGATCGTAATTTCAACCCAGGTTATCTCACATTCAGTTTCTAGGTCGGGCCTGTGACGGGCTTTAAGTTTATTACTTACTGCAATCATTACACCACCCCCCACGCTTACCGGTACCTCTGCTTTTACGGAACACTGAAATGTTAGACGAGAATGGAAGTTCACTGTCCGAGACAAAATCAGGTAACCAAGTTTCAGTGAAACATAAGATATAAAACTCGCTAAATTCAGGTTCACTGAGTACACAGTCAGTTAATTTGTTTTTCAGACTCTGGGTAATCTGATAATAAACATTAAGCGGTCCTGGTTTTAAATGAACGTCGCCAGAAAGAAGTAGTAAGACAGCGAACACAGCACGTGAGAAAGCATGGCAACCTTTCGTCCTTTCGCTGGAAGAGACAGGGGCATGGCGAAGCACAGGGAGATCAGAGACGGACAAGCAGAGAAAATATAATGCTGTTCAGCAAAGCACCATTGCAGTACTGAATCACACGACACTTCACTTGCTTCAGGGATGGTTGTAGATATGAAAGCACAGTACGACACACTTCTATACACAAGAAAGACTAAGAAAAGAAAGTAATATGTCGGAGGTACAAAAACACGCCCGTTCCCAGTTACCGCCATCTTGTAGAGTAGAGTTGGGTCGATTCGTGAACAAATCGTTCATTTGAACGACTCAAAACAAACAATCGTGTGAATCGATTCGCGGTATGAATGAGTAGTCATTCAAATGAATCGTTGAATCTGAAGTCGCCCGAGTAAGAATGAATCGATGTTCAAATGATTTGTTGTGAATCGTTGAATTTGGTGACTGTCTGTCGTTGTAGCCAACTCCGCATGAAGCTGGCAGCGACTATTACCGATCCGTCCCGAAGTTCGCGATGTGTGAGATGAGGGTAATGGTGAGGACGTATGTTTATAACACCTATGACCTGGCCTTCACGCTGTTGTAAGAAAGGCATTTCCGGCCTACAGTTCAAGTCACCTACAGTATGTATAACACAGAGATGAAACATCAGTTTTACATTTACTGTTGCACAGCTGACTATTCGTCATCGTTCCACATGAGCATTAATAAATACAGCTGGTAATAAGTACGATTTCCTAACATTTTGTACGGCTACAACGTACTGCGCTGTAAAAGAAATAAAATATTGATGTAAATAAATAATGTTTGACTGAGATGAGCGGCCTGTTAGAGGGTACGGCAAAGAACAGGTAGAAGGGGATAACAGTAGATCGAAACAATGATGTATGAAAACAATGAGTACATACCTTATGTTGGAAGATTTAGTAGACACATGATGCAAAACATATACTTGGAATTTCACTTGAGTTTATAAATTATAATTGAGGAACACTATCTTCGATAATTTTGTGGACGTAAGGCGCCGTCTCGGCTCAATTAAAGTATTTCCCGCTCTGGAAAAAACACGCTCACATGGAACAGAACTACCAACAACACACAGTCGTCTTAACATCAGCTGGTACAGCCTCGGGTAATAAATTCTTTTCTCTTGCCACCACCTAAAGGGATCTATTTTCCTTGCCAGCAATGGTTCATCAATATACTTATTGCACCGTACGGGGTACATTAATTCGTATTGTGCCTTTTCCCTCACTGCCTCAAATACTCCGGCTAATACTCTAATATAAAATGTTGGATGGACTAATAAATATAATCATCTCCTAAAAATTTAGGACGACGCGCAGATAAGAATAAAATAATTACATCAGCATAGGTCTGCGACCAAATCATATTACCATCATCTGTATATAAAAAAAAATCATTTGTATCTTCCATCCCATCCAACACGTGCATTCACTTATATACACCGACACTGGCCTATCTCGGTGAATAACACATGAGAACCATATTTTATCATCAAATCATATATTCGATCGCTGCACAATACCTTTCAGGGATACTCATTTCAATTAATCTTTTTTTATATCGTGGACTCAACTGACAAATGCACAGCCTTTTCCCCAAATCCGTCCGCAAAAACCAATTCCAATTAACTGTAGTCAACAATAAAATAGATCTTTGACTTTATCTATTGATTATTTATAAGTACTCCATCTAATACCTCTTCCAATGATGAATTGAATAAATAACAAGAATTCCAGTTGAAATCCTAATCTCCTATTTTATTGAAAAATTCGTTGTACTTGGAATGAAGTATACTTACAATTACATATTCTGTTACACTCTTATCCAATTCCAAATTGAGATACAATTCAATAATTTTCTTTATCATATATAAAAAAAAATTGTTGACATTAACATTACAATCTCATTTCAATATTTTTGAAATATTAATAATTCATCGAAATGTTATTAAAACCTTGTAAAATACCCCCTAAATATTGTCGAGATGTCGTTGGAATGGTCGAAACACCTTGGAATATCGGTGAAAATCATGTTTAGATATTGCTTAATAATTATTGAAAGGTCACTGAAGTGACTGAAATTCCATGAAATATTGGCGGAATAATGTTTCGATATTGCTTAATAATTATTGAAAGGTCACTGAAGTGACTGAAATTCCATGAAATATCGGCGGAATAATGTCGAAATATTGCTTAATAATTATTAAAAGGTCACTGAAGTGACTGAAATTCCATGAAATATCGGCGAAATAATGTTTCAATATTGCTTAATAATTATTAAAAGGTCACTGAAGTGACTGAAATTCCATGAAATATTGGCGGAATAATGTTTCAATATTGCGTAATAATTATTAAAAGGTCACTGAAGTGACTGAAATTCCATGAAATATCGGCGGAATAATGTCGAAATATTGCTTAATAATTATTGAAAGGTCACTGAAGTGACTGAAATTCCATGAAATATCGGCGGAATAATGTCGAAATATCAAGAATATTAACTAAGTATCACTCAAATATCAACTAGACATCATTATAATAACGTTAGAGTTTCTTTGTATACCCTAAAAAAAAAAAATTTATAAATTTATGATCTTTGCTTTCTTTGTTTTCTCATGTCTTCATTGTGTAATAACGAAAACAACATAAGTAAGTTCCATAAATATGGTTCAAGAATCACCATACAGCTATATATATCGACTCAAAATAAAACCGAAAATGAAATATCCTTTATACTAGGTAAACTAATTCGGTCATAAAACCATCTGAAAAATAAATAAATAGGATTATCCTATCATAACATACGTATGCAAACAAGCTAATCAAACATCTAGGAATGCAATACTTTCATTCGTAAATAAACATCTTTCTGCGAAATTAAAACAGAAAATGGTATCGGAAATTTGCCTGTCCATAAGCAGTAGTCATTTTAGTCATGAAGACGTTTCCTCCCTCCAAACCTGCGTTCGACAGAACTTCAACTTAGGCTTAGTTTATTATGTGAGATTCAATTGAAAAAAAAAAAATATATGTTGACTTTCAGTCGCGAATGCCTTGTTTTAGGATATAATTTTTGATGACCATATACCATAAGTAGCCTGTAAATTCATTTACCTCTTAGAATCGTATGCATGTGCCACATAACCCAACTTCGTATACTGCTACGTAATTCATACGACGAAAACATCAACTGTAACGTAACATTAGCATTATGTCGCTTAAATATTACCAACTGCTCCAATCTATTCGTATTTCTCTAAATACTCATTCTGCCAATAATAATTCCTTATTACTTATACACTTCCCTATCTCCATTCTTTAGCTTATAATCTCTAAAGATTATCGGTCATAACAACGATTCCACCTAACAAAATCATTCGTTGCTCTAACTGTAGTGCAGTATACGTATAATCCATTCACATATTCTCATCATCTATCATGGGTTTACGGCATTCCGAAACACAAGCAATCACATATTCTCAGCAAAACAATGCGAGTATTAATATTTCAGGTTCTACTTACTTACTTTTAGTGTCAACTTATCGTCAAATGAAATTCTATTAATTTAGAAGACGGTCTAATACCATTCTGCATTGGACTGGAGTTGAATTACCCAGTGAAAGGCATAAGTCTTTAGAATTACATCGATAACGTCGGTTTTCAAAGCTTCACATAAAATAAACAAGCACTCCTACTCGTTGATTATAGATTTGAAACGTCAAAGACTACCTAACTCCGTATCTTAAATAAACTATAAGGATTCCTTTTTAATGACCCTACTCATAGAATTTTATCTTGAAGAATTAAACATTAACCATATTGCAATCATGTATTAAATTAAATATTTACTATCGTTCATTCAAATATACGTAACTTTAACTACGAGAATTTAAATATAAGGAACTTGACTTATCTTGCTTTCGTTATTCGACTGGGATGGTCTTCATTCTGGATCTCTGCCTCCCGACTCGACTTGCGGTCCACGTCATCATTGGTTACTGGTGACTGGCCTCGGGTGTGGGTGATGTCGGCTGGCACGGGCTCCCACCGGATTGCGATCCCATTCTTGTGGTTTAGCTAGCCATCGTATCTCCGTCGATTACGTGCGGTAAAAACATAATAAAAGATAGCATTAGGGAATAAATAATTTCGAATATATATATTTTAGCTATCTAGTAGGTTATTCGTGAAGATGCAATATTTAGCCCAAATACTTTCGGTATTTCTAGTTTGTCGCTAGCTTAAAGAATAAGCTGCCGATCTCTAATTCTTCTTTAAAATTTCGGCTATGAGTTCGTGTTGGCAAATCTTATGGGCGATTCACTTCTTTCACTCCCGATGCTTTCACTTCGTACTTTATGGCTTATTCACCGCTGTAATTATATTACTCGCAGATTTCTTCTGTAAATTCAACCTCTTCTTTTGTTGAATATCAGTTCTTGCTCACAATCTCGTTCTGATGATGCATACCATATTTTTTTAAAAGTGTCGTCTTTTTTTTTTTTTACTTGGGATAACAATCTGATTCTCTTATCAAGGCCATTTGGATTGCTAAGGTCCGATCGTCGCAATATTAACTCATGGCCTACTTGATTAGTTATATCTGCATTTTCTCTTCCATTATGTAACCTCCGTCATTTTTATCGCGATGCATGGCAAGTATTAGGGATGCAACTCCCGATCATGACGCAAATCGGGCAATGAAATGGTACATTTTACTTCCCCGTCAAAAGGTAAATAAATGTACTGCTTGCAGTATATTTATTTCGTTTCTACTTCTGTATAAAAATGGAGCTTTCATTGACCCTTTTGTTTCAGATCGTCCCACATAAACTTAATAACGTATTTTCTTTAATATTTAGATCCTATTCTTGGTCTTCTTCATAATACAATTTTAGACTAGATGCGTTATATACATTCCTGTAGGTTCCAGTTAAGTTCTCGACTACATATGCGTTGTTGCCTAACGCTTTCCTTATTACGTATGGACCATCATACAAATGAACAAATTTCGCGAATATTCGTTCTGATACATTGGAATTAGGTGCTTTTCGAATCAATACTTTGTCATTAGTCTTAAAGGGTAGATGGAACTTTTTATTTTGGACCCTTTTTAACAGTTTATTTGCTTGCTTTACGAGTTTGGCTGTCACCATCTGATTGATCTCGACGCTACTGGGGTTGGGTTCATCATTTTCCCCTATAACTTTATCCCAAGGTCTTTGTGGTTGTTCATTCAAGTGTATCATACGGGGTATCTGATTAGTTGATTCATGGATAGTATTATTCATGCATTCCTCGATTATATTTATAACGTTGATCCATTTCCAACGGCTTTCTGAACAATATATTCTACAATATTTTGCTATTTCCCGCATACATCGCTCTACGGGGTTCGCTGATGGGTGTCTGACCGAACAGAGTATATGTTTAATTTCCAGGTTCTCCATCATCTCTTCAAACTCTACTGACGTAAATTGGGTTCCCCTGTCAGTTAATATTTTTTTCGGCTTCCCCATTCGAGGTATTATGTCTCTACTTATTGCTTTAAGCACCTGCTTAGATGTTGCTCTTTGGATTGGTTGTAATACTGTGAATTTTGAAAATACGTCCATGGTAACGATTATATATTTATGTCCTCTAACAGCTGTTGGCAACTTTCCATATATGTCCATTGCAAAAATTTCTCTCGGTGCTGTTGGTATTATAGCTATCGGTTGATGCTTGGTTAGGAATGAATTGTATTTTGTTCTTTGACAGATATCACATGTTTTAATCACGTCCTTAATGTTTTTCGTGATTCCTTTCCATGTGAACCTCTCCAGTATTGTTTTCGTTACCTTTTCTATTCCCCCATGTCCGATTATTCTGTGAGTATGCCAGATTAGTCCTTTTTGTAATGATGCTGGTACTACTATTCTCAATTTATTGAACTCCTTGTTAATACGTTTCATTAGCATTCCGTTTTTTAATACAAATGGATTGCTTTCATCTTGTAAATCCCCGTTTTCTGAGTTATCGTGCTCAATTCTCCTGATCTCCAATATTAGGTTCTCGTCTGCTCTTTGCAATAGTGCGATATCCCCTAGTTTTCCCAGAAATTCTTCATCCTGTTGTACCAATTCAATATGTTGAACAAGTTGTTCTTTCTCTACCGGGTTTCTACTAAGTGCATCCGCAAGAATGTTGTCTTTTCCACTACAATGTTCGATTTTAATGTTAAACTGTTGCGTAAATAACATCCATCGTGTAATTCTTTCACTCGACATGGCTGCTTTTAACCCAAACTGTAAGGCTTTGTGATCTGTTCGGATCTTTACTGGGAAACCGTATACTATCTTCTTCCACTGCTGTAGGGCATATATAATAGCTAGTAATTCCTGTTCAGTCGTCGTGTAATTGATTTCATGGTTACGTAATTTTCTACTGGCAAATGCTAAATAGGTTCGACTCTTTGGATCCTCTGTCGTTTCCTGATATAAGTAAGCACCAATTCCTATACTGGAAGCATCAGTCTGTATTATAAATTCCTTAGTGTAATCAGGATATCCCAGCTTTATGCTATTAGCTAATAATTTCTTCATTGCGAGGAACGCTTCTTCGGTCTTTTCGTTCCACTTCCATTTGTTGTTTGCCTTTAACAACTCTTGCAAAGGTGCTGCCGTTTCCGTATACCCTTTGCAATGGTTGGCAAAAAATTGTGTCATTCCCAAGAATTGCCTGACTTGTTTGATCCGCATTGGGCGTGGGAATTCGCATATCGCTTGAATTTTTATTGGGTTCGGTTTTACCCCATCTCCATCAATGACATGTCCAACGAATAAAATTTGTTCCTGACAAAATTTTGATTTTTCCAAATTGATTTTAAACCCTGTGTTTTCTAAATTCTCTAATAAACGATCGAGTTTACTACAATGATCATCAAATGTTTCACTTGCCAATACCAGGTCATCTACGTAACACGTCACGTATTCTTTTACCTCAGGTAACAAATTTCTATCCAGGGCTCTTATCAACACAGCGCAGCTGTTTTTTAGTCCAAAGGGCAATCTGCAGTACGCGTAAGTTTGATTGTTGAACATAAAACCGGTTAGTAGTCTGGACTTCTCTTCTAGCAATATATGATGAAATGACGAAGTAAAATCTAGGCTTGTGAAATATTTCATATTTCTAAATCTCCTTATTATTTCCTTGATCTTTGGGACTTGATCATATTCTGGGATTAGTTTTTCATTTAATCTCCTAGCATCTAGGCACATTCTTAGCTTTCCATTACTTTTTTTAACGATAACGATCGGATTCAGATATGGTGTTGTTGTATTAACGATTATTCCGTCATCCATCATTTCTTGAATAATTTTCTTTACTTCTTGAAAATACTTTTCGGGAACATCGTATAATTTTCCTTTGAACGGTGTCCAATCGTTGACAATTATTTTATATTTAAAATTCGGTATTTGACCAGGTTTGTCTTTAAATATCTCTGAGTGCTTCTCTATGATTGCGTATAACTTCAGCTTCTCTTTGGCCTCTAGGTTGGTTTCAGCAATTTTTTTCCATAAACTTGGTTCTTCTTTTTCTTCATCGACCGCTAAAATCTTTTCCAAACTTTGTATTATTTCTTCTCCGCTCTCGGCTTCAGTCAGTCTCCCGCTTGATTCATATTCATCCATTAGCCCCTGTACTTCCAATCCTTCGAATTTCATAAGTTCTATGTCTTGAATCACGTTATTCAATTTAATTCTCTCTTTAGTTATCTTTCCATCATCCTCAGTGATAGGAAACCTTATTTCTTGCTTTCTTAGGTCTATAATCATTTTTGTAGTTGTCATAAAGTCAATCCCAAGGATCACATTGTATCTTATTTTGTTCATCACTATGAATGGTTGTTCGAATATTAGTTCGCCGATCCTGATTTTCAAATATGTTTGTATTTTGCATTCAATTGATTTATCGGGTATTATTCCCCGTATCTTTGTCTGGGCAATTGGTATTATGGGTACCTTCTCCTTTCGACTGATTTCGTCGAATAATACTTTCGATATGACGCTAATACTTGCCCCAGAGTCGATTAAACAGTGTGTCTTCAATCCATTCACTCGTATCACAATAATAGGCAAACGTGCTTTATTTTCTTTACTTCTTTCCACCGGTTCATCCAATAACTCGTCTGGGTCTACGTCCCACGATTCGATTTGTAATATGTACCAACTTCCAATTTTGTTATTTGTTTCATTCCAAGTACAACTTATTTCATTTGCTAATTCAACATCGGCGTTTTTTTTACTCCCGACGTCCAATTCGTATGTCTGGGCATCTGGGTTTAGTTTATGTTCGTCTTTCATCTTCCTTTTAAATTCTTGGAGCTCCAAACTTTCGGCTCCTTCTAAATCCCCATTAATGTTCTGGTTATTAATTGCATCCTCCCATTTCTTCCTTTCCTGGGTTTCTCTCCTTGAATTTTGATTATATTGCCTGTTTCTGTTTTCTCTATTATAGTGATTATTTATTTGTGTTCCTCGATATGTTATATTTCGTCTAAAACTGCCTCGATTTCTGCCGTCTCTGTACTGAATGGATGGTCGATGATAAGGCACAAATTTTTCATGTATTTGCCTTTCATTCCCATTACCATTCTGTTTACACTTACATCGGTTTTGTTCTCTTAATCCCCCTTCGTCATCACTATATTCCCTTTTCTTGGGATTCTTATCGGTATCTCTTCGCTCAGGAAACGATCTTTTCTGATTGTTTTCCCAGTTCAGCACATTTATCTCCTCCTGGTTACTTGTATTTCTATTTATTTTTGGCGCTGTATGACTAGATGTCATATCGAGTTGCCTCAATATGTTCTCCATCTCCACTGCTGATTTTACATTTGCCGCCGCCAGCAATCTTTGAGTTTCCGGAGGGAATTGTTTCTGAATAGTTCTTATCGCTTCCAACTCACTGGGCGCTGAATCTAGGTCTTGGAACCTATGGAATTGGTACGAAAAATAATCGCTGTACCTAGTCTGCCCTATCGATGAATATTTTCTAGAATACAGTTCCAGCCTAAGGTTTTGTTGGATTTCTGGGTTCCAAAATCTTTTTAAGAAAGCAATCTTAAATTCCTCATAATCGTGAAATGTATATTTAAATGCTTGATACCATACGTTCGGATTGGCATCCAGATGTTTCTCAATTACTCTGAGCTTCTTCTCGTCGGGAATTCTATTCTCCCGGAAGTACTCTTCCATTTCTCTTAAAAATCTCTTCGGAGACATTGCTGCAGAGTTATTGAAATGCTTAGGTCTGTCATCGTAAGTTTTGATGATATTGATTATCGCTGGGCTTCCATTCCCATTATTTCCAATCATCATGTCCTTGCTACTTCGTTCTGTTTCTCCACTTATCGTGGGTGTCCCTTCTCTTTCGTTGATGTATATCCACCATCCTTTGCTCGTTTAATTGTTTTGATACCTCTGCTTTCGTTATCTGTATTTCCCCTCTGATGTTCTGAATCTCTTTCTTCATTTCGTCTATTCCTTGCTCTGTTCTAAGCATTCTCTCTTCTGCTTCGTTTTTATTCTTTCTCATTTCATCATTTATCATCTCCATTTTGCTTCCAATCTGGTCATGTGCTAGAGTGAATTTATCCTCCACAGTTTTGTTTGTGGACATTACATTTTCATTTATCTTCTTTAACTCCTCATTATATTGACTCCATTTTTCCTGTGAATCTATACTTATCGATTCCATATTCTCGGTCAATTTCTTGATCTCGTCTTCTTTCAATCCTTGGATACAATTCTTACTTTCCGTTAGCTCGCTTCTAATTTTATTTATTTCACCGTAGATCTCTCTGTTCTTGTCTTCCATTTTCTCCATCATTTCTGTTTGCAGATCATCTAATCTGGCTTTCATCTTGGAAACTTCTTCTTCAATTTTTCCAATTCCTGTCTTTATCATTTCCTCTTGTCTCTTCTCCATTTTTCTTATCTCTTCCATCTGGTTTCGATGCCTTTCTTCTTGCTTCTGCTGATATTCTTCTTGCTTCTGCTGATATTCTTCTTGCTTCTGCTGATATTCTTCTTGCTTCTGCTGATGTCTTCCTAATATCTCTTCTAACTGCTTCTTCTGTCTTTCTTCTTGCCTCTCCTCTTGTTTCATCATCATTTCTCGTAACATTTCTATCATTCCTTTTTGTTCTTCTTTCGTCTTCTCTAGATCCTCGGTTATCCTATTTATCTTCTCCTCCTTTTCTTTCAATCTCTCCTTCTGTTCTTCTTTAGCCTTTTCAAACTCCTCGATTATTCTGTTTATCTCCTCATCCTTTTCCTTTTGGTATTCCTCAACTTGTGACCTCAATTGATTAATAGTCGCCATTTTATGTCTATTATTGCTCAACCTCGCTAAAGACTCTATTTTGCTAATTGTTTATAGTTTACAACCAATAAAATATATCAGTATTTCAATTCAGTATGAGATCAACAATCCGGTCCTCCCCACATAACCAACCATTCCATCGCCCCAGTTATTTATGAGACTTGAGAAAACAAAGAAATCATTCTTGATATTTCGGGACTTATTAACTTATTTGCTATCTCTACCTTAATAGAAAACAAAAATCATACAGCGATCTAACTTAACATTATTAACTATCTTAACTAACTATTTATCTGAAATATTCCTGCTACATATTCATTATCATTATCATCCACTTCTTCTTCAACTCCCATTCTCGACCATATGACTCTTTGCTTAGTTCTCCATTCCTTCTTCTCTAGGTTTCCTTCATAATTATCGACTCTCAATCATTTGCTTCCTATCAGTTCTGCTTCATATCTGGGTAAATCTTTCTCACATCCACCATTTTCTATTTAACTCTTCATGTTACATCTCCTCAGTTTTACTTCGTTCCTGGGTGTCAATTATTGCAATTATTCTTCTCTAACGACGAGCGTTAATTAATGTCGCAGCTATTTTCCAGAGACTGCTCGGCATTGTCAAATAATGTGCTAACAGTTAACTAATAATTTGGTTTAGCATCCACAGCCTTGCTTTAACAATGAGAGCAAATTAATGCTCATTATTCATCTCATCATCGGACTGGGTGTCCTCACTTTACTTCCATGTTAATGTTAATGCTGTGCGCCTAGGTATCCTCAGTTTCTGCTCCACGAATGGGCGCCAATTTATGCACCGTACGGGGTACATTAATTCGTATTGTGCCTTTTCCCTCACTGCCTCAAATACTCCGGCTAATACTCTAATATAAAATGTTGGATGGACTAATAAATATAATCATCTCCTAAAAATTTAGGACGACGCGCAGATAAGAATAAAATAATTACATCAGCATAGGTCTGCGACCAAATCATATTACCATCATCTGTATATAAAAAAAAATCATTTGTATCTTCCATCCCATCCAACACGTGCATTCACTTATATACACCGACACTGGCCTATCTCGGTGAATAACACATGAGAACCATATTTTATCATCAAATCATATATTCGATCGCTGCACAATACCTTTCAGGGATACTCATTTCAATTAATCTTTTTTTATATCGTGGACTCAACTGACAAATGCACAGCCTTTTCCCCAAATCCGTCCGCAAAAACCAATTCCAATTAACTGTAGTCAACAATAAAATAGATCTTTGACTTTATCTATTGATTATTTATAAGTACTCCATCTAATACCTCTTCCAATGATGAATTGAATAAATAACAAGAATTCCAGTTGAAATCCTAATCTCCTATTTTATTGAAAAATTCGTTGTACTTGGAATGAAGTATACTTACAATTACATATTCTGTTACACTCTTATCCAATTCCAAATTGAGATACAATTCAATAATTTTCTTTATCATATATAAAAAAAAATTGTTGACATTAACATTACAATCTCATTTCAATATTTTTGAAATATTAATAATTCATCGAAATGTTATTAAAACCTTGTAAAATACCCCCTAAATATTGTCGAGATGTCGTTGGAATGGTCGAAACACCTTGGAATATCGGTGAAAATCATGTTTAGATATTGCTTAATAATTATTGAAAGGTCACTGAAGTGACTGAAATTCCATGAAATATTGGCGGAATAATGTTTCGATATTGCTTAATAATTATTGAAAGGTCACTGAAGTGACTGAAATTCCATGAAATATCGGCGGAATAATGTCGAAATATTGCTTAATAATTATTAAAAGGTCACTGAAGTGACTGAAATTCCATGAAATATCGGCGAAATAATGTTTCAATATTGCTTAATAATTATTAAAAGGTCACTGAAGTGACTGAAATTCCATGAAATATTGGCGGAATAATGTTTCAATATTGCGTAATAATTATTAAAAGGTCACTGAAGTGACTGAAATTCCATGAAATATCGGCGGAATAATGTCGAAATATTGCTTAATAATTATTGAAAGGTCACTGAAGTGACTGAAATTCCATGAAATATCGGCGGAATAATGTCGAAATATCAAGAATATTAACTAAGTATCACTCAAATATCAACTAGACATCATTATAATAACGTTAGAGTTTCTTTGTATACCCTAAAAAAAAAATTTATAAATTTATGATCTTTGCTTTCTTTGTTTTCTCATGTCTTCATTGTGTAATAACGAAAACAACATAAGTAAGTTCCATAAATATGGTTCAAGAATCACCATACAGCTATATATATCGACTCAAAATAAAACCGAAAATGAAATATCCTTTATACTAGGTAAACTAATTCGGTCATAAAACCATCTGAAAAATAAATAAATAGGATTATCCTATCATAACATACGTATGCAAACAAGCTAATCAAACATCTAGGAATGCAATACTTTCATTCGTAAATAAACATCTTTCTGCGAAATTAAAACAGAAAATGGTATCGGAAATTTGCCTGTCCATAAGCAGTAGTCATTTTAGTCATGAAGACGTTTCCTCCCTCCAAACCTGCGTTCGACAGAACTTCAACTTAGGCTTAGTTTATTATGTGAGATTCAATTGAAAAAAAAAAATATATATATGTTGACTTTCAGTCGCGAATGCCTTGTTTTAGGATATAATTTTTGATGACCATATACCATAAGTAGCCTGTAAATTCATTTACCTCTTAGAATCGTATGCATGTGCCACATAACCCAACTTCGTATACTGCTACGTAATTCATACGACGAAAACATCAACTGTAACGTAACATTAGCATTATGTCGCTTAAATATTACCAACTGCTCCAATCTATTCGTATTTCTCTAAATACTCATTCTGCCAATAATAATTCCTTATTACTTATACACTTCCCTATCTCCATTCTTTAGCTTATAATCTCTAAAGATTATCGGTCATAACAACGATTCCACCTAACAAAATCATTCGTTGCTCTAACTGTAGTGCAGTATACGTATAATCCATTCACATATTCTCATCATCTATCATGGGTTTACGGCATTCCGAAACACAAGCAATCACATATTCTCAGCAAAACAATGCGAGTATTAATATTTCAGGTTCTACTTACTTACTTTTAGTGTCAACTTATCGTCAAATGAAATTCTATTAATTTAGAAGACGGTCTAATACCATTCTGCATTGGACTGGAGTTGAATTACCCAGTGAAAGGCATAAGTCTTTAGAATTACATCGATAACGTCGGTTTTCAAAGCTTCACATAAAATAAACAAGCACTCCTACTCGTTGATTATAGATTTGAAACGTCAAAGACTACCTAACTCCGTATCTTAAATAAACTATAAGGATTCCTTTTTAATGACCCTACTCATAGAATTTTATCTTGAAGAATTAAACATTAACCATATTGCAATCATGTATTAAATTAAATATTTACTATCGTTCATTCAAATATACGTAACTTTAACTACGAGAATTTAAATATAAGGAACTTGACTTATCTTGCTTTCGTTATTCGACTGGGATGGTCTTCATTCTGGATCTCTGCCTCCCGACTCGACTTGCGGTCCACGTCATCATTGGTTACTGGTGACTGGCCTCGGGTGTGGGTGATGTCGGCTGGCACGGGCTCCCACCGGATTGCGATCCCATTCTTGTGGTTTAGCTAGCCATCGTATCTCCGTCGATTACGTGCGGTAAAAACATAATAAAAGATAGCATTAGGGAATAAATAATTTCGAATATATATATTTTAGCTATCTAGTAGGTTATTCGTGAAGATGCAATATTTAGCCCAAATACTTTCGGTATTTCTAGTTTGTCGCTAGCTTAAAGAATAAGCTGCCGATCTCTAATTCTTCTTTAAAATTTCGGCTATGAGTTCGTGTTGGCAAATCTTATGGGCGATTCACTTCTTTCACTCCCGATGCTTTCACTTCGTACTTTATGGCTTATTCACCGCTGTAATTATATTACTCGCAGATTTCTTCTGTAAATTCAACCTCTTCTTTTGTTGAATATCAGTTCTTGCTCACAATCTCGTTCTGATGATGCATACCATATTTTTTTAAAAGTGTCGTCTTTTTTTTTTTTTACTTGGGATAACAATCTGATTCTCTTATCAAGGCCATTTGGATTGCTAAGGTCCGATCGTCGCAATATTAACTCATGGCCTACTTGATTAGTTATATCTGCATTTTCTCTTCCATTATGTAACCTCCGTCATTTTTATCGCGATGCATGGCAAGTATTAGGGATGCAACTCCCGATCATGACGCAAATCGGGCAATGAAATGGTACATTATCATATTCTATTATCGTGGCAGCCAGCGGCGTAACGGGGTTTGTGAAATGTTTAACACTGGAGTCGAACTCTCCCCACAATAAATCTTCATCTGAGTCCTCTGCATGTTGTTGCTCCTCTGATTCCCTTACTACCACATCGCAGGAAATTCTTACAGATGCAGCTTTTTGGATAAGCGATTGTTTCGCCTTATTGTACGCTGCAGTAGACAGAAAAGCTTGCTTCTTGAATCTGGGATCGAGCAAGGTGGCTTCAGCTAAAATGGTTCTGTCTTGAATGTCTTTGAACCGTTTATCAAGTTTGGTTTTAATTTTTGCAACCACTGATGATATTTCTTTTGGCTTATTTACATTTTCAATTTTCTCAAAATAATTATTTAAGCACCGAGCAAATAAATTCAGTTTGGAAACAGTCACTTGTTTCTCAGAGCTTACATCCTCGGTGATCTGTAAAAACGGTTTGAGAATTTTGCACATTTCATCCAAAACATCAAAATCTTCACTGGAGAGAATGATCCCGGGATTCACTAGCGCCAAAGTTGACACAACAGCTTCTCTATTTTTCACCACACTTTGAAACATAGCATAGGTGGAATTCTATCTGGTAGGCACCTCTTGCTTAAGAGTTTGCTCTGGAAGTCCCATTTGTTTCTGGATCCCTTTTAATTTAGAAAGAGCACGTGGACTCCGCTTAAGATATTCTACCACATCTTTCACTTCGGTTTTGAGCTCTTTAATTTCCCCTATAGCGTTCTGCACTATAAGATTTAAAGTGTGTGCAAAACATGGAATGTGTTGATATCCTAGGTTTCTTGCTGCTGCAATCATATTTGGTGCACTGTCAGACACAACAGCAACAATTTTACTGTCAATTTCCCATTCCTGGCATACCCGCTTTATTTCATTGGCAATGTTTTCTGCACTGTGGCTTTCATTGTACACGAAACAGTCCAATAAGGCACTACACACTTTGGAGTTTCCATCCAAATAATGAGCAGTTAAGGCAACATAACTTTCAGACGCTCCTGAGGTCCAAATGTCCGTGGTCACGCAGCATGCTGTAGTCTGGGATAAGCTGGCCTTTATTTTGTCTTTAACATTATTATATGTCGAATCGAGAAGTGCATTCGGTAAAGTTTTTTGAGAAAGCAATACATAATTTCGATTTAAATGATGCAGCAATTCCCTAAACTCTGGCTGTTCAACTATTCTGAACGAATGATATTGTTTCACAATAAGTTTTAACACAATATTGTCCAACATTTTGCTTTTCGACACTGGAAGAGGTCTGGAAACAAAGTCGCTCATTTTGTTCTGTCCAGTTTTTTTGCCTTTTGGCTGGTGGCTGCGATGATTCTTCGGTAGATGTTGAGGGTATAGGTCCAATGGCAGATGTTGAGGACACCACAGCAGATGTTGAAGGCACAGATGACCTATATTCAACAACTCCTTCTTCGGTATTGGGCTGCGGCATTTCCGGCCTAACAGCAGCAGTAGGATGCTTTGTTTTTAAGTGTCTAGTTAAATTTGAGGTGGTTCCAGCCTTAAAAGAATAAACACCGGAACATATTTCACACTTAGCACGACCGGGACTTATATCTAGAAAGTATTTCCAGATAAAACTTGTTTTCCTATTACTCCGATCCATTTTGCTCACATAGACAACACGCACAAAAGCTAGGCAAACCACCGAGGACTGAGTTGCTCAAGATATCACGTGACCAGTGTTGCCAACATAGCTTTTTCTCGCTAAATGTAGCTTATTTTAATCCTACGTTTAGTGCCAAGAAAAAAACAATCCCACTTAGAGAGATTGTAGGCTTTAGAAAATTTAGAAGATAGTATGTCGATCCAGGTCAATAAAACCTCGAGAAACCCAGTCGTGTTGTAATCATGAGCAACGTGCTCATGTTAACGTTTGTTGGTTGATGCTGTCGCAGAACACCTACGTGGAGGCATCAAAGTAGTTCGTTATCCAATTCATATCATAAGCAATCTTACATGCAAAACGTCAAAAATATGCAAGAACCTTTTGTATCCATTGTAATTAATATAAGTAAGTAATTCAAATTGAAGAATACCAGGGACACATGCCCTCATGCTTAACCCGCCATTTTGTATCTGTAATCTCTAAGACACCATTCGTTCGCGAAGGTTCAATGGAAGCTGCACATCAATAGAGATTGTGTGGAGCCTGGTGTGTTGGACTTAATAATAAAACTCCTAGACGTCAGGACATGAATAAAGCTCTGATGAGTGTAATAGCTGAAATGTAGCATGCCTTTGTTCATCACGTGGTGGCAGATCGGTCGGTATGTGCGGTATCACTGTCGACAGTCTCGCCATTAATCAGAATGATACGAGCAGCAGTGAAAAAGAGGAGATATGGTGGTGGTGGCGATTATTGTTTTAAGAAGAAGTACAACTAGGCAACCTTCCTCTATATAACACTAATCAGAGAGAAAAAATGGAAGGGGTCCGACACTTCGAAGAATGAAGGTATCGGCCAAAGGAAGACAAGGGCCACGAAGGGCGTGAAAATGAAGGACTCCCTAGCCCTCGCAAACCTAACAGCGTCGGGGTCGGAAAAGAACAAGTGTTGACCAAGAGAGGTCGGATAGGATAGATGAAAGTGATTGCCTGGCATAAGTAAGTGTACGCAATGCCAGGACTCAGCTAAGGGCCCCATGGTTGCCAACCCACGTTCCAAAGTTCAGAGCCCTTGGGCCCCTTTTAGTCGCCTCTAACGACAGGCAGGGGATACCGTGGGTGTTATTCTACCGCCCCCACCCACAGGGGGGAAGGAGACAAGATCAGAAAAAGAGGAGAGAGAGAGGGGAATCCTACTTGGAAGTTCTCCTTTATAATTTTTTTTTATTTTCTTAAATATTGGCTTTTCAAAACGATGTTTCCGATCTAGAATTTAATTTTCACTGAAATATTGAAAGTGTGAATTTTCCTTTTAAGTGCTGCTGTGAATGATTTATTACGTATTTAACTTTTGGGCATAAACTCAAATCAATCCACCTTCCGTAATTTAATTTAATTTATGAGATGTCAAATAATCCAGATGTGATAAGTCATTCGCTTGTTGTTTATTCCTCGCAGACAGTGAATATAATTTGCTTCGTAATCCATATCAGCATGGCATTTCATCTACATGTTGATATCAGTGGCATCCGGAAACAGTCTGGCTGCAATCAGGCGAGGTAATGACAGTTCCTACGGTAGACAACCACACATCAACACGTGGAGGCTCTTGCCATGCGTTCTGAAGTAACCCAGTCATTCTCCAATCAACGTGGAGATCGCGTGCGGATACATGATGTTGTATGTTTCCATCATTGTCTGTTCCCTCGATGATGGTAGAAATACTGGAATATACTTTGATGATGTAACATTATGGCACGTGTTGATGATTTCATTCCATCTCAGTTTTAGGCCTATTTACTATCCGTATGCTCACGAAACTTCAAAATACGTGAACTACTCATTTAAAATTTTTGGTGAAATCTAGTATTACGAATTACTTTGTTTGACAAAAACAATACTTTAATTTCAATTAGAGATTCAGTTTACTTTAATGTTGCTCGTGATATTTTGTATTTACACAGAGTAGTGACTAGTGAAGAAACCTTTCACGCATCTATGGATTTTGGAATCCTTCTCCGTCCGGCTTGAACGAGTCGCGAAAGAACTGGAAAAGAATCGTGAACGAATCGTGAACGAATCGTGAGAATCGATTTGTAATGTATGAATGAATCGTTCGAATCGATTCTTGAAAATGAATCGTAATGCCCAACTCTATAGTAGAGCCAACAGTAGAGTTGGGTCGTTCATGAACTAACTAGTTCATTTGAACGACTCGATTATTTGAACTAGTACGAGATCGTTCAAATATTTTGAACGAGTCGATCACGCGAGCATACAGCATATTAAAGGAGGACGAAGATGTAAGCAAGCACCATCTATTGTAAAACTTACGTACTAGCTCAAGTCCGGCACGGAATACTATCTCTCTTGCGCCGCTGTTGCTTCCATGAAGAAAGCACAAATGAACTACCTCGTTCATTTGAACGACAAAATAAGCTCGCACAAAAATGGCCAATGGCGTGCCATGTTAATGGTCACGTAACAGCACATTTCTAATCTGCTCATGAAATTCCTCATTCATTTGAACTAGTTCATTTGAACGACTCAATGCGATGAACGGTATCGAATGAAATAGTTCAAGCAAATGAACTGACTGGACCCATCCCTCCCAACAGCAACCCCAAATACTCAGATGACATGGAAGCCTAGACCAACACCTCCACAAAGGAGAAATATGCAAATCCGCCGTCCTAACGAAGCACAAGCAGAAACACCGCCGAGAAAGGAATATGAGTTGGTGCAGGTAAAAACTCCAGACCTGGAATATGCCAATTTTCCGGAGCAAGTTGCCAGCAAATCAAGTAGACAGCAAACTAGACAGCAATACGCAATGATAAGCACAGGTCCAAGAGTTGAAGAATTGCAAGCGGCAAAGAAGAAAGCTTGGCTCTTTATGGGGCGTTTGAGCCCGCACACAACCTCCGGTGTCATAAAGAAATACCTAGAAAACAGAGGAATCAAAGACGACGTTACGTGTGAAGAAATAATAACCAATTACGACACGAAAGCTTTCAAAGTGGGGATTCCATTTGATCTAATGGGCAGGGTATATGATGAGGAATTCTGGCCGAAAGGGATTACAATCAAACGTTTTCAATTTCGATCCTTTCGCCCCATACGAGACAATGGACGCTCCTTCGAATAATTCGGAAAAGAAAATAGTTGAAGGAAGAAACCAAAACTTAAAAGACGCTTCAAGAAGTCTAAGAATCATGATGTGGAATATAGAAGGGCTAAAAGGTGCAATGAATATGAGCCCGGAAAACTTTCTATTAGGGTACGATATAGCAATTTTATTGGAAACATTCGTCACTGACGACTGGCAACACCCGGACTTCTATGGTTTTCATCTTACAGCTAGACAGGGAGAAAAAGGAAGACCTTCTGGGGGGATAACTATCCTCATAAAACCACACCTAACCCCAATATTATCAACAAGGCAACAGAACCATACCCTACTACTGGAAATAGGCGGCCTCGTAATTATAGCCGCTTACTTCCAACCGAACATAACAGCGATCGACATAATGGACGAGCTAGGCCACATGATCACTCAGAGCAAGCAAGATAAGCCAATAATTATAGCAGGTGACCTTAACTGCAGACTGGACATTCCGAGTTACAAAGCAAAGCTAGTCCTCGAAAAACTGGAAGAAGAAGGCTTCATCCTGCTAAACAACCCCACTATCCCTACATACATCTCACATAATGGAAAGAGCACAATAGATATTGCACTTACGAAAGGACCAATAACAGGCATCATGACTACAATATGGACAACAAACCAAGCCGTGATTAGGAAACACTTACCAATTGAAATACGTATCCAAGGGGAGTGGGAAAAACTACAGAAAAAGACAATTCACCCCCTTTCAAGGAAAATAGATGTTGAGAAAGTTAAAGAAATGCTAGATTCAACTACACATCTAGACACATTAATAGATAATTCAAGATTGGATGATGCAACAGGAATAATAGAAGAAATCCTACAAAAGGCCGCCATTCCGCGGGCCACAAGAAGAACAAAGATATGGTTTGATAATGAGTGCTATAGGCTGAGGAGGGAGACCCTAGACAAATTGCAACAGTTAAGGCAGAACTTGAATAATCAAAGTCTAATATACATATACAATGAGAAGAGGAAACTCTACAAAAGAACACTGAAAGAAAAGAAACGCGCCTACTTAGAATCGGAGAGCAAGAAGCTAGCAGAGGAAGCCAAGAAAAATCCGTTCATAGCCCTACACCCAAAGAAACAACAACAGACGCACTACATACACATGGAAATCTGGGAATCGCACTTTAGTAAGATTCTCAACATCGAAGGTCCAGTGCACCCCAGAAAAGATCTACATACCACTACTCCACATATACAATTAGACTGGGTACCCCTGACCATAGAGGAAACTAGAACCGCTATAGACAGCACCAAAAACAAGAAAGCCGCAGGTCCGGACGGGATCTATAATGAATATGTAAAAGACACTGCACACCTGCTAGCCCCTATATAGACAAAATTATATAACAAATGTATAGAAACTGCTTCCATTCCCGACCAGTGGAGAAAGTCAATTGTAAAAGTTCTATATAAAGGCAAAGGAGACCCAAGAGATCCCAACAAGTACAGAGGCATAGCACTGGAAAACTGCCCCTTCAAAATATTCACCAAAATTATAACAGGGAAAATAAATGAGGAAATAAATGAGCATCTGCCAGAGAACCAATTTGGTTTTAGGAAGGGACGATCTACCCTAAACGCCATTGAACTCCTGCTAAACCAAATCTGGGATGCCTTAGAAGACAACGGAAAATATTACACCATCTTCATAGATTTTACTAAAGCTTTTGACCTGATAAACAGGAAGCTAGTGATAGACAAGCTTAAGGAGATGCTAGGCACGAACAACATATGGACCTATCTCATCACATCAATACTACAATGGAACGAAGTACGAGTTTCGGATAACCTCACTCTATCAGATCCAATAGCTCAATCAAACGGGGTCCTACAGGGTGACCCACTGAGTCCTTTGCTGTTTATAGTTGCAACCGCAGATATCCTAAGAATTACCCAAAAGGAGGGAGTATTTTCTTGCGCGTATGCCGATGATATTGTAATTGGCTCAAGAGACATAACAAAATTAGAGGAAACTGTAAATGACGTCCAAAACTGGTGCTCCGAAAACAAGCTGTTCATAAACATCTCAAAAACAGACACCATGGTGTTCAGAAAAAGAAGGGAGAGTACCCGCCTCAGCAGAGACCTTCATTCGGGATTAAAAAAATTAAAGATAGTATCAGACTTCAAATATTTAGGCATCACCCTGCAATCGAGCGCATATTGTTTCACAAAACATGTCACAGAAAAGGCAACTCAAGCAATGATGGCAATGCATGAAATAAAAGACATTAGATCACTTAGTCTGGAGACAGCAATGTTGCTATTCAGAGTAAAAATTCTTCCAATAATGACTTATGGCATTGAAATTATCTGGACACATTTAACAACGAGGAACTTATCAACCTTGGAAAAGGTGAAAGCGAACTATATAAAGAAGGTGATAGGTGTATCAAAAACGACACGATCTAGACTTGTATATCTCCTCGCAAGGGAATCATTTCTCATAGAAGATCTCAGGACAAGTATGCCACTACCGAACACCGGTGTATGAAAGAAACTGCTAGCAAATCTGACGGAGAAGAGAGAAGAAGTCCAACCAGACTTCTATGGCACAGGGGCAATGATAGATCGCTCGTGGACAAAAGCTAATTTTGAATTAAGACATGTCATTACAAGATTAGCAGTTCACGGTTTTCATCACCTACTCTGCAAATCAAAAACACTTACATGACCCAAGTATAGACTGTGAGTGCAAACTATGTAGAAAAACGTGTGAACAGTACCACATTGAATTCTGTACAAGAAGAACAATGTCTATAAGTGATTATGCAAATATGTAACCCATCAATGTAACCTATATTCTCTGTTATGGCTATTTGGCTGCATTAAATATATTATATAAATATACTTACCGTTGCTCTTTTACATGAATATATGTACAAAACAATGAAGCTTACCTGTTTTCTTATAAGGTCACGGAAGGTATGAAGTTCTTGGTTGAGATCTGGAAGCGTAAAACAGTAAATGCCTGAGATTCGACCTTTCCCAGCAGTGTGTCAAAGGGCTGTGGTCACAATAGAAAATGAAAGGAATCACATTAACTTGTTAAAATCTGAGAAGTTCTCGCGCCATGCAACGCCAACTACTTCAAAAACAAACCCGAACGGTCAATGGCCCGCACAGCGCCACCTCGTCCTTGTTGTGGCGTTAGGCCAACATCACGATAAGCAGTAGGATCTCAGAGGCTATAAGGAGAAATGTCAAACAATTATATTCGAAGAGGGCACGAAATTAGAACACTGCTTGGCTGTTGTGGTTAGGCGTAAATTAAAATACGAACGTGGACATATGGTTAAAATTTGTAAACATTTTCGTAATACACTGGTAATTGATACCTGCAGTTTCGAGAGACACTGTTACAAGAAGCATGGCCTTCATCTAAACAATTCAGGTAAACGAAAGATAGCAAATATTCTTCTAGATTTTATTAATCTTTAGATATGTACTGCAAAAAAGGCAACACCCTTGAGTTATAATACTGACCAGGAAAACTAGTAGAAAGAGCCAGCTGTACTTCAAGCTGGCTCAGCCAACTAGAAAATAAAACTCAGGAAAGTAAGGAATTTCAAGTTACCCAATTGCAACAGTCAAGTTTTAGGGAGGAAGGGGGTCTGAGATTGCTCTGGGTAAACTGTCAGAGTGTAGTAAATAAACAATTAAAATTTGGTACATTGATGGAATCTTAAGAGACTGATGTGGTGATAGGAGTGGAATCGTGGTTGAGAGAAGGGGTGGGTAATAGAGAAGTATTTCCAGAAGGGTACACAGTCTATCGTAGAGACCGAGAAGATAAAAAGGGAGGGAGGGGGTGTTTATTCTGGTGAAGGAAACTTATTGTTCACATGAATGGTTTACCGATGAAAGGGATGAAATATTAGGGATAAAATTAATTTGTGATAATATGAAGGAGGTGGGAATTATACGAACATACAGGCCTGGAAGAGAGGAAAGAGACATGGAAATATTTGAGAAAACAATAGATTATACTCATAAAAACAATAATAATGATGTGGTAATAATTGGGGGAGATCTAAACTTGCCGGAAGTTGAATGGAATGGAGCTGCAAGTGAAGCCCATGAACAGAAACTGGCAAATAACTTAATTTGGGAGGGAGGATTTGGACAAGTAGTACAAGAACCAACTCGTCTCAATAACTTACTAGATGTATTCTTGGTTAAACCATGGGAAATTGTTGATAAAACTGAGGTAATTAAAGGCATAAGTGACCATAAGGCTGTAATAATGGATGTGGGACTGGTACCAAAAAGGCTTAATAAGAGGGTCACACAACACAAGAAATTGTACAGAAAAACTAAAGTTGATGAATTTGGGACTTACCTTAAATCACAATTCAGTTGTTGGATAAGTGAAGGGAGCAATGTGGATACACTTTGGGCTAAATTCAAAGTAATCGTTTGGGAAGGAGAGAATAGATTTGTACCTGTTAAGAAGGGTAAAATGACCTCAGACCCTGTTTATTATACAAGGGAAATAAGAAAATTAAAAAGAAAATGTAGAATAGTAAACAGGAAAATCAAAGAAGGTAGGGAGAGTAGAGAAAGTAGAAAACAGCTAATGAGGGAACTGAATAGAGTGAAAAAGGAAGCAAAAGAGAATTATATGAATGGCTTTCTTCAAGAGCATAATGACCACAAAGGGAAATGGAAAAAGCTGTATTCATAAATCAGGAATCAAAAAGGAAAAGGAATCCAAATTCCTACAATGGTGGGAGAAGGGGGTGAACACTATTTAACAGATACTGAGAAAGCAAACCTCTTTAGTAGGGAATTCAGCGATTCAGTAGATGATTGTCAGGAGTTGGAAACCGAAACAGAAGATAGAGAGGGAGAGACATAGAGGGAAACAAGAAGCTTCTCATTCACAAATGAAGATATTTTCAGAGAAATCCAACTGCTCCAGCAAGGAAAAGCAACAGGAAATGATCAAATTACTGGGGAGGTGTTAAAGGCAATGGGGTGGTACATAGTGCCTTATTTAAAATTTCTCTTTGACTATGTCATAAATAATAGTGTAATACCAAAGGAATGGAAGGAATCTATAATAATACCAATTTATAAAGGAAAGGGTGATAAAAGGAAACCAGAGAACTACAGACCAATCAGCCTGACCAGTATAGTTTGTCAAATACTGGAGAGTTTAATATCAAAGTACATCAGAGGGATATGTGATGATAAAAATTGGTTCTTGAGGAGCCAGTATGGATTTAGAAAGAAATTTTCTTGTGAGGCACAACTGGTGGGATTTCAGCAGGACATATCAGACCAATTGGACTCAGGAGGCCAGTTAGATTGCATAGCCATAGATCTTTCCAAAGCCTTTGATAGAGTGGAACATGGAATATTATTAAAGAAATTGGAGGGAATAGGATTGGACGTAAGGGTTACACGTTGGGTAAAAACATTTCTAAATTCAAGGGTTCAAAAAGTCAAAGTAGGAAATAACGTATCGCAGGAAGAGAAAGTTTGGAAGGGAATTGCACAGGGTAGTATAATCGGTCCATTACTTTTCTTAATATACGTAAATGATTTAGGGAATAATATAACATCAAAAATAAGATTGTATGCAGATGACATAATTTTTATAGGGAAATAAATACCATTGAGGTTTGTTCAGAATTACAAAGGGAACTTGAGAGTATCCAACAATGTGTTGAAGAGAATAATATGAAGATTAATGGAGGCAAATACACTGTTACAACATTTACAAACAGGAGTTTTAAAACGGAATTTGAATATACTTTGGATGGGGTAGTTATCCAAAAAGATGGCAAGTGCAAATACTTAGGTGTGCGATTTGAAAGTAATTTGCACTGGAAGGGTCATGTGGATGACATTGTTGGGAAAGCATACAGATCGTAACATGTCATAATGAGGCTACTTAAAGGATGCAACAAAGAATTAAAAGAGAAAAGTTACCTAAGTATGGTTCGTCCATTATTGGAAAATGCAAACAGTGTTTGGGATCCTCACCAAGAATACCTAATAAAAGAAATAGACAGTGTGCAGAGGAAAGCAGCAAGATTTGTAACAGGGGATTTCAGGAGAAAGAGTAGTGTATCAGAAATGTTAAAGGAACTAGGGTGGGAAACTTTATGTAAGAGAAGGGAGAAAACTAGACTTACAGGATTATATAGAGCCTATACAGGAGAAGCAGCATGGGGAGATATCCGTGAGAGGCTTCAGTTGGAAAATAATTATATCGGCAGGACTGACCACAAATATAAAATTAAAAGGAATTTTAGCAGAAGCGATTGGGGTAAATTTTCATTCATTGGGAAGGGTGTGAAGGAGTGGAACAGTTTACCAGGGGTAGTGCCTGATCCTTTTCCAAAATCTGTACAGATATTCAAGAAGAGAATAAACAGCAACAGAGAAAATAAATGAAATGTTAGAGGGCATTCGACCAGTGCAGGTTAATATAAATAAAAAATGTGTGTGAATAAATTAATTCCATCCCCTGGTCTAAGGAGTTGGACAGCCAAAGTAGGGGACTGCCTGTAGGGGTGAAGTACAGTGGGGACTTGGAGGGCCCTGGGACCGCTACGGTAGCTGTGAAGGCCCTTCAGGAACTCTGAAAAGTGGTGGCAAAAGGGGCTCTGGTTAAGACGCAGCAGGTCGTTATGCTACTTAGGTTCCAGAATGGGTAAAGAAAAAAAAAGTAAATAAATGCAATGTAAATTTTAATCTTATACCAGTTGTCCAGTATCATTTGAAGTAATTCCACATACTGTATATCAGTTGACTATATTTGTAAGTAGTACATGAGATATTATAAGTAGAATTTTGTAAACAATATAAATTTATTAATGATGAGCTGTGTGTTTAATAGGAAAAATTGTTACCGTAAATTGTATAATATTGTATTATAGGAAAATTTTCTTCTCTTGTTAATTTAATATTTAGTGCTTGACAATAATGTATTTTAGTGTACCATTTGCCACCGAGGTAGACACTTCATTTGCAAATAAAGAGATTTTGATTTGATTTGATTTGATTTGATTTGATTTGATAAATGAGATATGGGATGGAAATTGTTAAAACCGACAGGGACCTATGATAGGATACAACCCCATTACGATGGTATTTTAGCAAGCATTGGACACCCGTGAATAACACAGTAATTGTTTAAATGTTAATTATTTTCAACAATCTATGGGACAAATCAAATTACCACATCATATTGGAATTACCAGCTGAAAGGTAACCATTGAAAGTTGTTCGTAAGGAAGTGTAGCCTAATTTCAAATACTAATGCGACGGACATCTACAATAAACCCCCATAACATTCACAAACAACTGTAAAATACTGTGTTTACCATGCTTGGTGAACTTTTGACTGAAATGGGTGTACATCAAAGCAATCCCAAGCACAACACGAAGAGTGACACATAGCCTACAGGTCCATTATGGAAAGAAAAGAACGGAAGTTTCATAATTCAGTAAACCACACACCACCAACATATGACAATAAAAATGAAACCTCAAGAGCAAAATATAAACAGTAACAAGAAATTTTCACTTATCATAAGTTTGAAAAAATTTTCACAATACAGTCGGGTAAACTGCAGATCAGTTGACTCTGGTTGCTGTACTTGTCTGTATATGTAGCAATAGTCTTTTATACGCTGTCTCAAACCAGCTAGCTGTGGGATTGTTATGACCACAAAAGCAGTTCGATTTTTTCTGAATGATTTCCAACAAAAGAGTAGCGTTACAAAAATGTTGCAAAGTTTGGCCTGGGAAGAACTGGGAGAAAGAAGACGAGCTGCTCTACTAAGTGGTATGTTCCAAGCTGTCAGCGGAGAAATGGCGTGGAATGACATTAGTAGATGAATAAGTTTGCGTGGCATCTTTAAAAGTAGAAAAGATCTCAATATAAAAGGTAATATTGGAATTCAAGAGGACAAATGGGGCAAATATTCATTTATAGGAAGGGGAATTAGGGATTGGAATAACTTACCAAGAGAGGTGTTCAATAAATTTCCAACGTCATTGAAATCATTTAAGAAAAGGCTAGGAAAACAAGAGATAGGGGATCTGCCACCTGGGCAGTTGCCCTAAATGCACATCAGGATTGATTGATTATTTGATTGATTGATTGATTGATTGATTGATTGATTGATTGATTGATTGATTGATTGATTGATTGATTGATTGATTGATTGATTGATCAATTGATCGATCGATCGATCTTAAATCACTGAAATTACTTCCAAGTGATCCTGACTAGGTTTGCAAGTGAGCAGAAAATGCATCTTCAGTTGTGACATGTTCAAAACTGAATCATACACTCCTAAGACAGACTGTAAACACACAATCAAACCTATGAAACCAGTTTTCCTAGAGGACACTACATGAACACCACCAGCCATCGTCTGTATATATTCAATAACCTCCTCAATATAGGCCTTCGTTCTCTACTTTCAAAGGTTTCTACCATCCCTTTCAACAAAGATTGTGGCTGTTCAAGGTGTCAAATATATTGTTCATAAGCCTACGGTAACAGATTTGACTGTTTCCTCACACCCTTGAGAAAGGTTTAAGTCTTTGTCACAATATGTCAAGGCACTAGCAACACTTTCACTCTTTCACTGAATGTTTGTGTGGTGAGCTTTATTTTCATCGCTTCCTTCTCCCATTCCCTTCTGGTAAGTTTTGTCCCGAGATGAAGACCCTCGCTACTCTGAAGTCTCCCTAGCTTTTCCAAATCCCTCCTATCTATAACATTCACCGCTGGCAAAAGTTCTCTTAGCCCCTAAAATATTCCTTGCTAATTGTATACTATGGCAAGCATATAGAGGAATAAACACTTTAACATCAATTGAGGGATTTTCAAAAAATTTCACCACATTATTTTCATCAGAGGAATCTCCCAGACAACGGGCCATGGATAAATTAGAAGTAGCGCCATCAAAAGTAAGTGACACTATGATTATATTTAGGTCATTTTAAAATTTAAGGCACTCAATTACTAAGTTTGCTCACTCCAAGCGACCTAAACCATTAATCAAGAATGAAAAATTGGAACATTCCAGTGTCCATTTAGTGAGACCAGAAACACTAAAGCCGCCTTTGCTTCGTGTAAATCCAGATCCACGATTTCAGCACCACAATTCACATAAACCACAAAGTATTTTTCTGACAAATTCAATGTGTTTCCTGATGCACATTTCATCCATCATCAGTGCACACACTAGGGGCTTTCCATTGATAGCCATCTCCTTCCCTTATGAAATAGAGCAGTTGCTGCCTCTGAACTGAACATTGGCATGCAATCCATTGACTGAAACCACTTCCGCAATGTACTGGGATGAGGCAAACCATGAGAAAATACTTCCTTCAAGTAGCTGTATGCACAACATGAATGGTACTTCAAATTGAGTGCAAAGCAGCGTAGTTCATGAGGATACTCTGCTCTTGTATCACCAATGTTTGTTCACATCAGAAGTTTTGCAGCAGCAGGAGAATGACATTTCTGAAACAATGGAAGTTAAAAGGTACATTATGCTTTTTTGAAAGTCAATTTATGGCTTTACATCACTTCTTTTAACAGAAATTGTGATAAAATAAGAACAAACTACAGACCTCTAAAAGATCCAAAATGATGTCTATCTGTTCAATCATCAGCCCAGAGGCTGGTTGGATCCTCAAATATTATGTATTACTCTCTGTTCAGTCATCAGCACAGAGGTACCATAAGTATCAGTGAAGAAGACCTGCAGAAGACCATGCAATTTAAGTACTTGTGATCCGTCATCACCTCAAACTGTGACACCACTCCTGATACTCGGATGAGGGTAAATGCAGCTTGGCTCAAGTGGAGACATGTCACTGGAGTCTTCTGTGATAAAAAGGTGCCTCAATATCTAAAGGCAAAAAATTATAAGAGTTTGGTATGGCCAGCAGCGATCTATGGGACTGAATGTCGCCCCATGACGAAACAACAGGAGCAAATGTTGACAACCATGGAGATGAAGATGCTTCAATGGTCCATGGGGCTGACCCGATGTGACCACATAAGGAACACGGACGTCCGGCAAAGGTTTGGTGTCGCGCCCATCATAGACAAAGTGAGGGAAGTCCGTCTCCGCTGGTACGGCCACGTCATGAGAAAACAGGACGACTCAGTTGCCAAAACAGCGCTCCACATCAACCCAGAGGGAACAAGACCACGAGGAAGACCGGCAAAGAGATGGACTGACAACATCAGGGCAGACATGCACAGTGTTGGCTTAACACCAGAAGATGTCAACGACAGACAGAAATGGAGGAGATGTAGCAAAGCAGCAGACCCTGCAAGTCGGGATTAATGCTAAGAAAGAGAGAGAGAGAGTCATCAGCCCAGAGATTGGTTGGATCCTCAAATATTATGTATGTCTGCCAGTTAGGTCGTCAGCCCAGAGGCTGGTTGGATCTTCAAATAATGTGTATTACTCTCTGTTTGGTCATCAGCCCAGCGGCTGGTTGGATCCTCAAATATTATGTATATCTGCCTGTTAGGTCAACAATTTCAGAGACTGGATTGGTCACAAATGTTATATATGTCTGCCAGTTAGGTCATCAGCCCAAAGGATGGTTGGATCCTCAAATATTTCAGTCAGTCAATCAATCAATCAATCAATCACTACTGACTAGTATTTAGGGCAGTCACTCAGATGGCAGATTACATATCTGTTCCTTTCCTAGCCTTTTCTTGAAGGTTTGCAATTATACTGGAAATTTATTGATCATCTCCCTCAGTAAGTTAAACCAACCCCTAACTCCCCTTCCTAAAAACAAATATTTGCCCCAATTCTTCCTCTTGAATTCCAATTTTATCTTCGTATTGTGATCTTTCCTACTCTTAAAGCACCACTCAAACTTTTTTAAACAGAGATATCATTCCACGCCTTCTCTCCACTGACAGCCCATAACATACCACTTAGTCGAGCAGCTCATGTTCTTTCTCCCCAAGTTTCCCCATCCCAAATTTTGCAACATTTTTGTAATGCTACCATACTCTTTTGTTGGAAATCACCCAAAACAAATCGGGCTATTTTGCTTTGGATTTTTCCAGTTCTTGAATCAAGTAATTCTGGTGAGGGTCGTATACACTGGAACCATACTCTAGTTGGGGTCTCACCAGAGACTTATGTGCCCTCTCCTTTATATCCCTACTACAACCCCTAAATACCCTCATAACCATGTGCAGAGATTGGCAGCCTTTACTGACAATCATATTTACGGTGTGTGATTACCCCATTGAAGATCTTTTCTTATATTAAGACCTAGGTATTTACAATGATCCCCAAAAGGAACTTTCACCCCATCAATGCAGTAATTAAAAGTGATAAATAATTTTCCTATTTGCAAAACTCACAGCTTGACTTTTAACCCAGTTTATTATCATTCCATTGCCTACTGTCCATCTTTACAACATTATCGAGATCATTCTGCAGTTGCTCACATTCTTGTAACTCTTTTATTACTCTGTACAGAATAGCATCATCTGCAAAAAGCCTTATCTCTAATTCCACTTCTTTACACATATCATTGCCATACCCGGTACCGGTATATAAGAAAACATAAAATTCTAATAATACTGCCTTGAGGCATTCCCCTCTTAATAATAATGGTGGCAGATAAAGTACTGTATATTCTAATTCTCAGAGTTCTTTTTCTGGAAATAGAGCCACCCATTCTGTTGCTCTTTTGTCAAGTACAACTGCACTCATTTTTGCCAGTAATCTCCTATGATCTACCCTATCAAATGCCTTAGATAACTCCATTGCGATACAGTCCATTTGACATCCTCAATCCAGGACATCTACTATATCATGCTGGAATCCTACAAGTTGAGGTTCAGTGGAATATCCATTCATAAACCCAAACTCCCTTCTATCAAACTACTTATTAATTTCACAAACATGTCTAATATATTCAGAAAGAATGCTTTCCCAAAGCTTACATGCAATGCATGTGAAACTGACTGGCCTGTAATTTTCAGCTTTATGTCTAGCACCCTTTCCTTTATACACAAGGGCTACTATAGCAACTCTCCATTAATTTGGTATAGCTCATTCATGAAAACAGTAATCAAGTAAGTACTTCAGATATGGTACTATATCCCAACTTGTTGTCTTTATTATATCCCCTGAAACCTTATCAATTCCAGCTGCTCTTCTAGTTTTCATATTTTGTATCTTACTATGAATATCATTGTTAGATTTTAATACTTTTTTAAGCATTATTCACCTCCTCTATCTGGACATCATCCCCAGAAACCAATAATCTTTACATACTCTTGACTGAATATTTCTGCCTATTGAAGATCCTCAAATACACACTCTCCTTGTTCATTAATGATTCCTGGGATGTCCTTCTGGGAACCTGTTTCTGCCTTAATGTACCTATGCATGCTCTTCCACTTTTCACGGAAATCTGTGTGACCACCATTTATGCTTGCCATCATGTTATCCTTATCTGACTTTGTTGCTAGATTCAATTTCCTAGCAAGTTCCTCCAATTTTTCCTTATTTCTACAGCCATTTCTAACTCTATTTTTTCTAACTTGCTCCTCCTTCTTAGTCTCTTTACTTCTCTGTTATAATATAGTGGATCTTTACCATTCTTTATCACCTTAAAAGGTACAAATATATTTTCACTTTCTTCAACAATTCTTTTAAACCCATCCCAGAGTTTGTTTACATTTTTATTTATCATTTTCCACTGATCATCGTTACTTTTTTTTAAACTCACTCATGCCTGTTTTATCAGCCATATGGTACTGCCTAATAGACCTAATTTTAATAACTTCCTTTCTTTCACATTTATTTCTAACTACCACAGAAGAAAATTTGTGATCACAAATACCATCTACTACTTCGGTTTGTCTATGGAGCTCATCTTGCTTTACCAGCACCACATCCAGAATATTCTTCCCCCTAGTTGGCTCCATCACTTTCTGAATCAGATGCCCTTCCTATAATAACTTATATTCCATTTGTTGGTCATGCTTTCTGTCATTTGCATTACTTTCCCAATTGGCATATCCGAAACAATCACGTTCCTTTCCTTATTGTTTCCCACACAGCTGATTATCCTATAAAAAAATTCTGAACCAGAGTTGGCACTACGCTTTCTCAGTCTGTACCCTTCACAGACATCAAGTTACCTATTATCTTTAGAGATGCGCCTATACCTAGAATTTCATGTTTGTCATATTTAAATTTTTCGTTGCTCACAAAATCTTAAAAAGAACCAGGTCATATGAAAATTCTTCAAAATTTATAAGCATATAAATGGAAATCAATACTTATTAACTTCAAGAACCAACGACCACTTTCAATCCTCAACTTTCCTCAAGATTTTAACAACATGCCCTTTGACAATTAAATGGAATGCGCTTTCTGATTTTATTTTTAATATCAGTGAAATGATTGTTTTCTTTTTAGACTCAAATATTAACACAATATTGTTAACTAATAATATACCATATTTCATATTAGTTGTTTAATGATCTCCAATCCATTTTACAAGATACGGTACACTTTTTAACAGTATTCATAAGTCATTTCCAATCAGGTACCTGATCTATTCGTAAGGTAAAAGAATGGCTGATGATGCCTACTGTCGATAGGCAAAACGTGTACCATCCAATGTATTAATTTGATGTTAATATTTTTATAAGGTTTAAGTCCTAACTTTTAAGATTGTATTGTATCGAATAGGTGGGAGAACAATATAAACTTTCTGGTGTTATTTAATTCTTCCTTCAGCAGAATGAATAATCCCCCTCCTACCATTCCCATCCTATCTCTATGATACACACTCCAGTTCCGTGAGAAACTTTCTGCATACATTATGTCATTTCTCGGCCATGATTCAACTCCTTTTACAATATCTGGTAAGTATATATCTATTAAATTAATTCTATAGCTTTCTTTACAATACTTCTCCAGTTCAGCACTAACATTTTAATGTCATCCCTACTTGACTTCCAGTTCCCCATTTCCTTACCACCGCTCTAGACTACACCGTTTCCCTGAATGTACCTCCCTATAACCCTTCTAAACAAATTTCCTAACTTATATGTAGCAGTGCCGTTTAGGTGAAAGCCATGTGAGCGCAGATCCCCTTCTCCTGCCCAACCATTAGGATTTAGAAATCTCACTCCCAGTTTCCCACATGCCCACTCCATAGTCTTATTTAAATCCCCAATCACCTTCCAGTCAGAATCCTTCCTACACAGTATTCCACTGATAAAAATCTCCACTTCCTTAAACTTAACCCATGCTGCATTTACCAGGTCTCACATATTCCCTACTATGTTAGTACTTATACCTGCTTGTCTTACGTTGTTCGTACCAATGCAAAACACTACCAACATCTCCTTTCCCTCCTCCTTCTCTTCTACTTTCCCAACATCTGCCTTAACCTAATTCACTATCCTCCACACATTTCCCTTCGTGTCTAACATTGGAATCCCCCATGACCAAGGCCCCAACCCTACCCACCTCATTTGATCCCGCCCCTCCTGCTCAATTAAATCTATGCTCACAGCTGCAGAAGCTATTCCTCCTCCATTTTTTCCATTCCATGGCACAGTTCCACCTGTCTTTCCTTATCCACTAATCCACATTTCCCTTTCCTACATTTTCCCTTCCTCCTACATTCACAGTTCTCTTCCCTTTCTTGTACCTCAAGTGACTCATACCGATTTCTCCTCTCCTGAATCCTGATCCTGAATTGAGCCCTTAACCTGCAATCTTCTTCCCCTTAAAACATTATACCACCTAAAATCCCGTCCTTCCTTTCCTATCCCTATTTTACAATTACTGTGTCCTGCACACCGTCTGAAGGAGGCCTACTTTCCTTCCTGTCCTCTGAGAGATTCCTAGCTATCTCCCTCAAACTCCTTAATGTCTGGCCACACCCGGAGTTCCTACATTTGCACTCCTTAGCTATTCTTTACTGATTACCGGTAATGAAAAGAGTCTGGTTGGGTCTTCAAGTATTATGTTTGTCTGTCTTTTCGATCATCAGCCCAGAGACTGTTTGGAACCTCAAATATTATGTGTATCTCTCAGTTACGACATCAGCCTAGAGGCTGTTAGGATCCTCAAATATTATGTATGTCTGTGTGTTAGGTCATCAATTTCAGAGGCTGTTTGGATCCTCAAATATAATGTGTGTCTGTTATGTCATCGGCCCACAGGCTGTTTGGATCCTCAAAAATTATGTACGCCAACCTGCATAGTCATCAGCCCATACACTGGTTGGATCCTCAAATAATATGTATGTCTGCCTGTTTGGTCATCAGCTCATAGGCTGCTTGGATCCTCAAATATTATGTATATCTCTTAGATCATCAGCCCAGAGGCTGATTGAATTTTCAAATATTATGTATGTCTGTCTGTTAGGTCAACAGGTCAGAGACTGTTTGGATACTCAAATATTATGTGTGTCCTTCTGTTAGGTCATCAGGCCTGAGGCTGGTTGGATCCTCAGATTTTATGTCTGTCTCTCTGTTAACTCATCAGCCCAGAGGCTGGTTTGACCCTCGAATATTATGTACCTATGTCTGTCTGTTAGTTCCTCAGCCCAGAGGCTGATAGAACCTTGAAATATTATATGATTCTGTCTGATAGGTCATCAGCCCAGACACTGTGTGGATCCTTAAATCTTATGCAGGTATGTCTTTTCAGGCGTCGGCCGAGACGCTGGTTGGTCCTCCAATATTACGCATATCTATCTGTTGGGTCATCAGCCAAGACGCAGGGTGGATCCTCAAATATTATGTATGTCTGTCGGTGGTAATCTCATAATCGTCTTACTAAATTTATGTATAATTTGATTTAAAATATACTTTATAATTCTGCCCCATATAATACTCTGCTTGGCACTATTGTCTTTAACACTAATCTCAGTATGTAACAATTTATCCCCTGGAATTTTGCCTCTAAAAATTTTAATCACGAAGAGGCCTGCAGACCCTTTCACTCTAACTCTCTATTTATGATCTTCCCATCCTCCTCTTCCATTTAACAGCACTCCTAGATATATTGAGGAAAGCAACGGGAAACTACCTAACTCCTCATTCCTCTAGTACGCCTCCTCAGTGAAGCTTAGGCGATCTATGGCAGCTGATGGCAGGGCTGTTGAGGATCCATCTAGCCTTAGGTCTGAAGACTGAACAAACACACATACTATACTCATGCTCAGAAATTAAGGATAATGCTGATACATGGTGAAACAACGCAATGGTGGGCGGTTTGCGGTTTTAAATCACCTCGGGGTACGACCATGTGGTGCATTTGACCTGCGGTCGTCGAACGGTGGCGCTGGCAGCAGTCCAAATACGCAGAGGTGTGTTGGTGCATGTCAGAGTACGGTGCAGCGAGTAGGTGTGCAGATGTTTTCAGACGTGCTAATGGTGACTGTGTGGTGAAAATGGCTCAACGAACACATATTGATGACGTTATGAGGGGTAGAATAATAGGGAGACTGGAGGCTGGTCAAACACAGCAGGTAGTAGCACGGGCCCTCCGTGTTCCACAAAGTGTGATCTCAAGATTATGGCAACGATTCCACCAGACAGGAAACGTATCCAGGCGCTACAGTACGGGACGTCCGCAGTGTACAACACCACAAGAAGATCGATATCTCACCATCAGTGCCCGCAGACGGCCACGGATTACTGCATGTAGCCTTGCTCGGGACCTTGCCACAGCCACTGGAACACTTGTCTCCAGACACACAGTCTACAGACGACTGAACAGACATGGTTTATTCGTCCGGAGACCTGCAAGGTGCATTCCACTGACCCCTGTTCACAAGAGAACCCGCAAAGCCTGGTGTCAAGAACACAGTACATAGTCATTGGAACAGTGGTCCCAGGGTATGTTGACGGATGAGTCCAGGTATAGTCTGAACAGTGATTCTCGCCGGGTTCTCCTCTGGCGTGAACCAGGAACCAGATACCAACCCCGTAATGTCCTTGAAAGGGACCTGTATGGAGGTGGTGGTTTGATGGTGTGGGGTGGGATTATGATTGGTGCACGTACACCCCTGCATGTCTTTGACAGAGGAACTGTAACAGGTGAGGTGTACGGGACGTCATTTTGCACCAGTATGTCCGCCTTTTCAGGGGTGCAGTGGGTCCCACCTTCCTTCTGATGGATGATAACGCACGGCCCCACCGAGCTGCCATCGTAGAGGAGTACCGTGAAACAGAAGATATCCGGCGAATGGAGTAACCTGCCTGTTCTCCAGACCTAAACCCCATCGAGCATGTCTGGGATGCTTTCGGTCGACGTATCGCTGCACGTCTTTAAACCTCTAGGACACTTCAGGAGCTCCGACAGGCACTGGTGCAAGAATGGGAGGCTATACCCCAGCAGCTGCTCGACCACCTTATCCAGAGTATGCCAACCCGTTGTGCAGCCTGTGTACGTGTGCATGGTGATCATATCCCATATTGATGTCGGGGTACATGCGCAGGAAACAGTGGCGTTTTGTAGCACATGTGTTTTGGGACGGTTTTCTCAACTTATCACCAATACCGTGGACTTACAGATATGTTTCGTTTGAGTTCACTATATGTCTATGCTATTAGTGCCAGTTTTGTGTAGTGTCACGTTGTGTGGCACCACAATATGCAATTATCCTTAATTTATGAGCATGAGTGTAGATATATTCTAACTTATCCACTTCTTCTATGCTCTCTCCCTCTATCATCCATTTCCTTTCATTCTCCTCCTCCTATTCTTACGTATAATTAACACCTTCGATGTATTACTGTTTTCCTTGCATATTCCGAAATCTCATTCAAACTTCTCTGTAATCCCCCTCCTGGGGTCTCTCTCTCTCCTCCGTGCTCCTCCAGTACGTCATTTAAGAATAATAAAAATAATATCGGCGATAATTTGCATCCTTGCTTCAACCCAATCTTGCAATCTACCGGCATGCTAGTCAGATACTCTTCTACTTTGTTACTTTCTGGTATACCTCCTCAATCGCACGGATCATCTTTCTTGAGATTCCTATCCGACCTAATTTTTCTATTAAGGCTTTTCTGCTCACCGTGTCAAAAGCTTTTTCAAAATCTATGGGCGCTAATTATACACTGCCTTTTTCCCTGCTTAGGTATTCTTCTATTATCATCTTTACTGTCATAATATTGTCTGTTATCCTACTCCCCTTTCTAAATCCACCCTAAAACATTGATAATATCGAATTATCTTCTTCCCAAACCGTTAATCCATTTGCCGGAACTCCTGTGTAGATCTTACTCCGTGAGTCTAGTAGAGTTATCCCTTGGTAATTGCTCGGGAGGTTTATGCTCCCTTTCTTTTTGTATTTTGGGAAGGTTATTCACCGCTACACATGGGAGGCTAGGGGTACCAGATCCATAATAGACTATATCTTAACAGACTTCGAATTCAGGAAATCTGTTAGGAATGTACGAGTTTTCCGGGGATTTTTCGATGATACAGACCACTATCTGATCTGTAGTGAACTAAGTATCTCTAGGCCTAGGGTTGTTGTTGTTTGAGTCATCAGTCCACAGACTGGTTTGATGCTGCCTTCCATGCCACCCTATCCTGTGCTAAACTTTTCATTCCTACATAACTATTGCATCCTACATCTGCTCTAATCTGCTTGTCATATTCATACCTTGGCCTACCCCTCCCGTTATTACCACCTACACTTCCTTCAAAAACCAACTGAACAAGTCCCGGGTGTCTTAAAATATGTCCCATCATTCTATCCCTTCTTCTCGTCAAATTTAGCCAAATCGATCTCCTCTCACCAATTCGATTCAGTATCTCTTCATTCGTGATTCGATCTATCCATCTCACCATCAGCATTCTTCTGTAACACCACATTTCAAAAGCTTCTATTCTCTTTCTTTCTGTGCTAGTTATCGTCCATGTTTCACTTCCATACAATGCCACGCTCCACACGAAAGTCTTCAAAAACATCTTTCTAATTCCTATATCAATGTCTGAAGTGAGCAAATTTCTTTTCTTAAGAAGGCTCTTCCTTGCTTGTGCTAGTCTGCATTTTATGTCCTCCTTACTTCTGCCATCGTTAGTTATTTTACTACCCAAGTAACAATATTTATCTACTTCCTTTAAGACTTCATTTCCTAATTTAATATTTCCTGCATCACCTGCCTTCGTTCGACTGCACTCCATTACTTTTGTATTGGACTTATTTATTTTCATCATGTACTCCTTACCCAAGACTTCGTCCATACCATTCAGCAGCTTCTCGAGATCTTCTGCAGTCTCAGATAAAATAACAATATCATCGGCAAATCTCAAGGTTTTGATTTCCTCTCCTTGGACTGTGATTCCCTTTCCAAATTCCTCTTTGATTTCCTTTATAGCCTGTTCTATGTAAACATTGAAAAGGAGGGGGACAAACTGCAGCCTTGCCTCATTCCTTTCTGGATTGTTGCTTCTTTTTCAAAGCTCTCGATTCTTATCACTGCAGACTGACTTTTATACAGATTGTATATTATTCTTCGTTCTCGGTATCTGATCCCAATCATCTTCAGAATCTTATATAGCTTGGGCCAATCAACATTATCGAATGCCTTTTCTAGATCTACGAATGCCATGTACGTGGGCTTATCTTTCTTGATTCGATCCTCTAAGATCAGCCGTAGAGTCAGGATTGCTTCACGTGTTCCTACATTTCTTCTGAAGCCAAACTGATCTTCTCCCAACTCAGCTTCAACTTGTTTTTCCATTCTTCTGTAAATAATACGTGTTAAAATTTTGCAGGTATGATATACTAAATTAATGGTGCGGTAGTTTTCACACCTGTCAGCACCGGCTTTCTTGGGAATAGGTATAACTACATTCTGCCGAAAATCGGATAGGACTTCTCCTGTCTCATACATCTTACACACTAAATGGAATAACCTTGCCATGCTGGTTTCTCCTAAGGCAGTCAGTAATTCAGAGGGAATGTCATCAATTCCAGGTGCCTTGTTTCCATTTAGGTCACTCACAGCTCTGTCAAACTCTGATCTCAAAATTGGGTATCCCATTTCATCAGCATCAACAGCCTCTTCATGTTCCAGAACCAAATTATCTACATCTTTACCTTGCTAAAACTCTTGGATATGCTCCTGCCATCTTTCTGCTTTGTCTTCTTTCCCTAGAAGTGGCAGTAGTGATAAAAGACCGCTTCTGGCCCAGGGGCTAATGGGCAAGATGGCCGCTATACATGGGCTCTTATGGGGCTAACCCACCGAAAGCTGGACCAGGAGCGAATGGCAAAACGGCGGATATATATAGGCTCTTATGGAGAAAGCTGGCCTAGGGTAGGATAGGCGGTATACATAGGACTTATGGAGATGGCCTAGGGGACTAATGCACAAGATGGCGGCCGTGTGCAACTTCCTGATGCTAGAGCTCCAGAGGCAAGACAGCCGCCTGGGGAGGTATGCTGGTGTTGAAAAAGTGTACGTGTTACGTAGTGTACTTCAAGCCAATCAGGACGCTAAAAGGTAGAAAACTGCCATTAACACCACTGCGAGGGTTGTAGCCCCGTCTGACCGAAGTGTAGCAAGTTCTCTACACCCTCTGTGAGGGCTCTAGCATCGACCGATCAAAGCCTGGGGAGGTATGCTGGTGTTAAAAAGGTGTATGGGTTACATAGTGTACTTCAAGCCAATCAGGACGCAAGAAGGTAGAAACCGCCATTAGCACAGCAGCGAGGGTTTTGTAAGCCCGTTTTACAAAAGTGTAGCCAGTACTCTGCTCCCTCTGCGAGGGCTCTAACATCGACCGATCAAAGCTTGAGTATACCATGAATCTAAAACTCTAACTATAAATGCTAAATGCTTTGTGGATGCCTCTCCTCCCTTATCCGGGCTTGAGACCGGCACTAGGGCTCACCCTAAGGCGGAGTTAACACCCTTAGAGAAAGAAGAAGTGAAGGAGTCTGGAACATTATAGCTACTCGGTCCACCATATGTTACAGAAAGTAAGGGTTTGAGGTTGGTTAGGTATTAGACATAGGATTTAGGGTGTTATGCTGCACTGTAGAGAGAGACGGCTTTTTCTTTGAAAGGTGTTTAATTTGACAGCATAATAATAGCATAAATTACTTTAGTGTAGAGGTAGCATAGTGTCCATGGGCGTAAGTGGATATCCCATCACCTGCGATTACCCTCTTATCATCATCAGGGGACAAGGCGATCTTGTTTAGACACACCGTCGATACGTGATGTAATTTGGAAGTAATGATGTTCATCGGCGTTCTTCTTATTTCTTTCTTCACGAGACAGTTTACATTGTCCTGAACGTTGATACATTGTTCAACAACACCTCGACTGATCCCTTTAATTTTTTTTAATTCTTCACCATCTATGTCCAGGGCGTACATTTTAGCTCTAAGTCCGACAAACTTTCTATTAATCTTGCTACTAGCTTCATCTTTAAATTTTCCTAAAACCTTCTTGTTCTTAGCTGTGCTCCGGTGGGTAATCAGATGTATCTAGATGTTCTATAAAGTTTAATTTGTCCTTGTAGATGTCTTCAGTCTGTACTAAATATATAAAAGAATCAGTGTCCATGTACATAAGTTTTAGATTTTCAGTCCCATAGTAGGGAAGTAGAACGTCGTAGTGATGGGAATACATAAGCGTTTTGGAAATGTCTAGTACGCTCATGCCAATATAGATAGGTTTGTTGAAGAATAGTTTCCGCTTCGCCATATGAATAGCCGCCAGGTTGGGTCCGAAGATCGTTCTGTCGATGAAGGTAGGTTTTGCTACGAGTTTTTCTACTACCTTGCTATCTATTACAAGACGTATGTCTATCCGTTTGCGAATGTTTTCCATGGTTTTTCCGAACATTGTATTATTAAAAAGTTTATAGAGGTCCTTCTCGAAGTCGTTCTTAGCTTGTTTTCTGAGATCGTTATTAATTTCTACGTAACATTTCAGCCAGCGTGACTGTCGAAATTTCAGCGCTCGATGTACCTTCTTTAGTTGCAGTCCATGGTTCAAAGCTTGTTGGAGGGTCATGTAATGCACCACGTAATGTTTTTGTTTTCCAAGATGAGTTATTAATTTTTTCGTTACAGACGATTCAGCCGGTTTCATACTTTCTGGAAGGAACGGTAAGTCATTATGAAGCGCATGTAGTTTAGGAGGATACTCAACGTCTACTTCTAAAAAGTAGCCGTACGGATCGTCTTCTTTCAGCGTATGTAGATTAATAGTGTCTGGGGAGGCCCACTGAAATTCTCCGTAAGGAAGGGGATGGCACATAGCCCAGCCATACTGATTGTTAGCATCTTCATATGTAATAAACCTGGATGGTTTCTCAGGATCGAAATCCGACATCTACTTATTATTAGCCTCTCCATAGCGATGTGATACTTGACATATCCCAGACGTATACCAGACTCTACCATAAGTAGCTGATAGTAATCTCTTAGTAACTCCAGTTTAATACCTGTATAGAGCAGCATAGCGTCCCACGTAAGTCCGGGCGCAGTGAAGTAGTGGGCCGGATCGACTCTATGGGTTTCCATGGTAGTAGCACGAAACGTTTCGAAAACATCTGCTAAGAGAAGTACGTCAGAAGTCAAGTAGAGATCGCTGTATTCTCCCAAAGTTTGTGTGTTGAAATGATTCCACACGTTGTTTGCATGTTCATAATCTTCGTCACTGTTATCGTCTTGTTTTAATTTGCTGAAGAAGGCTTCTTTAGTGGGTAGACATTTTTCACTTAATTTTTGCCAGGAGTCTAGGTAATCATACGGAAAGACGCCTTTTCGCGTCATTAAAACCGAATTTTCTCGTCCAAAGTATTTGGTTGTTTCAGGACACAACGTTAGATTTTTTACTAGTGTATCCAAGCTGCTATCGGACGGACAAAAGGATGAAAGGACTCTTCTTACTCCTCCTCACTGCGCCCTCCTCCTCCTCCTAGGGCTAAACGGCTAATGGGCTAAAGGGCTAATGGGCTCTTGGGCTAAAGTGCAAAATGTCAGAAGGGCTAAAGGGCAAAAAGGGCTCACACTGTTTGTAGTATTTAAGGTGCCTCTCCTCTTTTTATCCGAGCTTGAGACCGGCTCTACAGCTGGAGGCGGAGATAACATCCTAAGGAAGGGAGAATGTTCGAAAAGGTCTGTACTACTATAGCTACTCGATCTACTATATGCTAAAGAAGGATGACTTCAGTGTTGGTGAGGGCTGGAAATATAGGAAGGTATTTAGGCTGTTGTACTGTCGAGAGGGAGCTTACAGGTAAGGTCTTTTCTTTAAAGAGCTATTACTCAATAATACCTGCACGACGCAATTCTTGCTCTATTTCAAAAATATCTGCTTTATACTCTGTGTAACCAGCATCTTCGTAGGCTATTAGCAGTTGCAAACGTTCTACGAGTAGGTTGGGGTCTTTACAGTATCTTACGTCTACATGGGGTAACAGAGGCTTGTGCACTTTGTGCCTGCATGCAGACCGTTGATATGTAGGGACTTGTTTTGATGTAATACGTGATTCTGCAATAGCGTTTCCAGGTACAAACCTAACTTGTTTTGGTAGAAAGGAAGCGTTGATATCATCTTCTACTTCATCTTGCATCCCTTCTTGAGATGTTTGCACGGCTACAGAACGTGTTGCAGGCTTAGAAGTTGAAGTAAAATCATAAAGCTCTAATGGTAAGGAAACATTAAGATCTTCGTTTTCTTCTTTTTCTTCTTCGATTCCTTTATTATCACTATTATCATCAGCATCCTTATCCGCCTCCTCCTCATCTTCATTATCATCATCATCATCTTGCTTCTCTTTATGCCGAAATGTGTGTTTACTAACAGAAATTGTAGTAGGCCTAGACAACGAGTGAGAATTAAATCTCTCTCGCAGAGGTGTACTTTTTAAACATAAACCAGTATTTGCTTGAATAGGGTTCAGCTCTTTATATTTCCTTTCCGATGAAGCTACATTACATGCGGCTTCATGACGTTGAGCGTTGTAAGCGTTCTTAAACTCTCTTCTACAATGTTTGCATTGAAAATTGTTCTACAAGATATCTCATGACGTATCTTATGATAGCCCCACACTCCTTGCACGTATAGTTTGCTCCATGATAGACTTTTTCTTCTGCTAATAGATCACACCTGAGAGAAGCGGAGTAATGTATGCCCGCCCCCTCAACACTTCTTCTGCTGGTATCACGTCAACAGTGAACTGAGCATATAATGCAGTATTTCAAATTATTTTCATGAAGTGTGGCTAACCTAATGCCTTCACATTACTGCAAAAGTAACGCAAGTTCAAATTTATATCGTTACAGTAACATTTGAAGGTATATGTTTGAAAGCCAATCAGGACGATTGAAGGTAGACATTAACACCACTGCGAGGGTTGTAGCCCCGTCTGACCGAAGTGTAGCAAGTTTCTCTACGCCCCTCTGTGAGGGTCCTAACATCGACCGATCAAAGCTCTCATACTTTACACAAAATGTACGTGGAAGACAAGCTCAACTAAAATTAACTACAATGCTGTACGTAAACTCTCATCGTTGACATACCAACGAGGTTTGCAAGCTCGGATGACAAGTATGTCTCAGAGGTCTACTCTCCCCTCGTAAAGGGCACCGCGCAATATAGTTAAGTTTAGAGGAGCAAGCATATATTATGTATAACTTTTCCAAATGGTATATCAGAAAAAATCTCTTTCTAAGCTCACTAGTTCAAATAATTAATAACATATTTATAGATACCTGCAAATGTGAGAGGGATACTGCTGTAGTCAATGGAGCATCTACGTAGAGAATGTACTCACACAGCTACTAAATTACCTGTAGAAAGGAAAACAATACTATTTGAAAAATTAATCTGGTACATAACTCAATATATCAGGTACAAGTGTTAATAATAGTAATAATAATAATAATAATAAACAAAATCCTAAAATAATGGTTGGAGGGTGGATTAGTCTATATCATCTGTTAAAGGATTATATTTAGTGACTTTTAAGCTAGACATTAATTTTCTAGCACCAACCGTTTAGGAGATATTAAATTTTAAGTTAAGGGTTGTTTTCACCCCTAACTTGTTTTTGACTCTAAAAGTCATCTAGAGTATACTCCAGTACCAAATTTTAACATTTTAAGCTCTTTTCGCCCAAAAACCTAAAATAATGGTTGGAGGGTTGATTAGCCTATATCATCCGTTAAAAGATTATTTTTAGTGATTTTTAAGCTAAACATTAATTTTCTAGAACCAGCGGTTTGAGACATATCGAATTTACAAGTTAAGGGTTGTTTTCATCCCCAACTTGCTTTCGACTCTAAAAGTCATCTCGAGTATACTCCGATACTCGTTTTAAGCTATTTTTGCTCAAAAACCTAAAATAATGATTAGGGGGGTGGGCTGGTGTATATCATCTGTTAAAGGATTACTTTTGATGATTTTTAAGCTAAACATTAATTTTCTACGACCAGCTGTTTAGGAGATATTGAATTTTCAAGTTAAGGGTTGTTTTCCCCCTAACAGGCTTTTAACTCTAAAAGTTGTTTAAAGTACATTCAGGTACGCATTTTTAACATTGTAGGCTATTTTGCCTAAAAACCTAAAACAACAGTTAGAGTGTGAGTTGGTGAGGCTGATAGCCTTGACGTTTATGAGAAAATGATTAATCTGTTTCAATAGAATAATAATAATAATAATAATAATAATAATAATGTTACAGGCTTTACGTTCCACTAACTAATTTTACGGTTATCGGGGACGCCGAGGTGCTGAAATTTTGTCCTGCAAGAGTCCTTTTACGTGCCTGTAAATCTACCGGCACGAGGCTGACGTATTTGAGAACCATTAAATATTACCGTACTGAGCCAGGATCGAACCTGGTGTTCAGAGGGCCGGCGCCTCAACCGTCTGAGCCACTCAGCCCGACTTCAATAGAAGAGCTACTGTGTCAGTCGTAGACTGACCAAGGTCAATCAGTCTACACTAAAGGTTGCAGGTCGTTATTCCGGTACTTTTACACTCCTCAACTGAATTCAGAATACGTAACTGATTTTAGCGTTCTTACAGAAAAACTACAGTATATATCGAACTCCGTACAGAAAGCATGCAAGAGATGTCTCGAATAGAGCGGAAGTACTTACGCGCTGCTGCTTCTTCCGATGTTATTCATGACACGGTCACTGGCAAACTGATTATTATTTGCAATACACCGCTCTTATATAGACGTCACCACCAGCAAGCTTTAACGACCGGTGACGTCACTGCTAACAAGTGTTAGAGACGAATGCTGGGATCGTTCCTAACTTAAGACCACGGTCATCTCTCGCCCAATCCTACCCTCTACTACAAATACACGCGCTACTAGACACTGCATTGTCACAGGTTATCAAAGAATACAAGTACACGAGGCTGATGACCACGATATATTTAAACTTGTACATAAAGCAACAACGACGACTTAATGAAACTACTGTTATTGAGAGAGCATGAAGCGAACAATTAATAATAATAATAATAACAATAATAATAATAATAATAATAATAATAATAATAATAATAATAATAATAATTCATGTCTACTTCAGTTACTCTATACTTCTTAAGACACACCGCCAAGCCAAGATAAGATGAGTAAAGGAATGAAATGAATGCTTACAGAAGGCTGATTTCAGATGTCACGTCTAGGATGTCGATTCTTCTCAAGGTCACCACGTTACTAGTACGAAAGTAAGCCGCCTCGCGTTTTACTCCCTGCTTATAAACGCCATTGAGCGCTGGAATGTTAAAGGTGCTAAGTAGTTATATTACAGTACACCAAAGCCATTATAGTTTACTTTTCAGTTAAAACAGAATTTCGATCTTCTCATAAATCAAGAGAATACTAAAAGGATACTGTATTAATATTGAATTAGTTAAATTCCAAACATTAGAAGCATTATTTTATTATCAAATTAGGCTAGACTTGTCCAGTAGTTAAATGACCTTGGTCTACTTATTCTGCAGTGCTCTAAGAGAAACAAGTTAATTCTTCTTAGCATAGTAATGATAATAATAACAATAATAATAATAATAATAATAATAATAATAATAATAATAATAATAATAATAATAATAATAATAATAATAATAATAATAATAATAATAATTTGGTAGTTATTGGATAATTATTCTAGCACAATCCTGTCCAGAATAGCTAAATACTGATAATAATACCAAGAGCAGCCGGTTAAAAACTGCTGGTTGTCTTCTCCTTACCTAAACCAAATTATTATTATTATTATTATTATTATTATTATTATTAATTGTTCGCTTCATGCTCTCTCAATAACAGTAGTTTCATTAAGTCGTTGTTGTTGCTTTATGTATAAGTTTGAATATATCGTGGTCATCAGCCTCGTGTACTTGTATTCTTTGATAACCTGTGACAATGCAGTGTCTAGTAGCGCGTGTATTTGTAGTAGAGGGTAGGATTGGGCGAGAGATGAACGTGGTCTTAAGTTAGGAACCATCCCAGCATTCCTCTCTAACACTTGTTAGCAGTGACGTCAACGGTCGTACGCACTTAAACAGGTTAAAGCTTGCTGGTGGTGACGTCTATATAAGAGCGGTGTATTGCAAATAATTATCAGTTTGCCAGTGACCGTGTCTTAAATAACATCGAAAGAAGCAGCAACGCGTAAGTACTTCCGCTCTATTCGAGACATCTCTTGCATGCTTTCTGTACGGAGTTCGATATATACTGTAGTTTTTTTGTAAGAACGCTAGAATCAGTTACGTATTCTGAATTCAGTTGAGGAGTGTAAAAGTACCGGAATAACGACCTGCAACCTTTAGTGTAGACTGATTGACCTTGGTCAGTCTACGACTGACACAGTAGCTCTTCTATTGAAGACAATGGGTTGGAATATAGTACCATAGCTGAAGTACTTATTTGATTATTGTTTGGTCGGAGGAGCTATACCAGATGAATGGAGAGTTGCTATAGTAGCCCCTGTGTATAAAGGAAAGGGTGATAGACATAAAGCTGAAAATTACAGGCCAGTAAGTTTGACATGCATTGTATGTAAGCTTTGGGAAGGCATTCTTTCTGATTATATTAGACATGTTTGTGAAATTAATAACTGGTTCGATAGAAGGCAATTCGGTTTTAGGAAAGGTTATTCCACTGAAGCTCAACTTGTTGGATTCCAGCAAGATATAGCAGATATCTTGGATTCTGGAGGTCAAATGGACTGTAACGCGATTGACCTGTCTAAAGCATTTGATAGGGTGGATCATGGGAGACTACTGGCAAAAATGAGTGCAATTGGACTAGACAAAAGAGTGACTGAATGGGTTGCTATATTTCTAGAAAATAGATCTCAGAGAGTTAGAGTAGGTGAAGCTTTGTCTGACCCTGTAATAATTGAGAGGGGAGTTCCTCAGGGCAGTGTTATCGGACCTTTATGTTTTCTTATATATACTGTAAATGATATGAGTAAAGGAGTGGAATCGGAGGTAAGGCTTTTTGCGGATGATGTTATTCTCTATAGAGTGATACATAATTTACAAGATTGTGAGCAACTGCAACGTGACCTCGAAAATGTTGTGAGATGGACAGCAGGCAATAGTATGTTGATAAACGGGGCTAAAAGTCAGGTTGTGAGTTTCACAAATAGGAAAAGTCCTCTCAGGTTTAATTACTGCGTTGATGGGGTGAAAGTTCCTTTTGGGGATCATTGTAAGTATCTAGGTGTTAATAAAGGAAAGATCTTCACTGGGGTAATCACATAAATGGGATTGTAAATAAAGGGTCCCGATCTCTGCACATGGTTATGAGAGTGTTTAGGGGTTGTAGTAAGGATGTAAAGGAGAGTGCATATAAGTCTCTGGTAAGACCCAAACTAGAGTATGGTTCCAGTGTATGGGACCCTCACCAGGATTACCTGATTCAAGAACTGGAGAAAATCCAAAGAAAAGCAGCTCGATTTGTTGTGGGTGATTTCCGACAAAAGAGTAGCGTTACAAAAATGTTGCAATGTTTGGGTTGGGAAGAATTGAGAGAAAGAAGAAGAGCTGCTCGACTAAGTGGTATGTTCCGAGCTGTCAGCGGAGAGATGGCGTGGAATGACATTAGTAGACGAATAGGTTTGAATGGCGTTTATAAAAGTAGGAAAGATCACAATATGAAGATAAAGTTGGAATTCAAGAGGACAAACTGGGGCAAATATTCATTTATAGGAAGGGGAGTTAAAGATTGGGATAACTTACCAAGGGAGATGTTCAATAAATTTCCAATTTCTTTGAAATCATTTCGGAAAAGGCTGGGAAAGCAACAGATAGGGAATCTGCCACCTGGGCGACTGCCCTAAATGCAGATCAGTATTGATTGATTGATTTCTATTGAAGTCGGGCTGAGTGGCTCAGACGGTTGAGGCGCCGGCCCTCTGAACACCAGGTTCGATCCTGGCTCAGTACGGTAGTATTTAATGGTTCTCAAATACGTCAGCCTCGTGCCGGTAGATTTACTGGCACGTAAAAGGACTCTTGCAGGACAAAATTTCAGCACCTCGGCGTCTCCGATAACCGTAAATTTAGTTAGTGGAACGTAAAGCCTGTAACATTATTATTATTATTCTATTGAAACAGAGTAATCATTTTCTCATAAACGTCAAGGCTATCAGCCTCACCAACTCACACTCTAACTGTTGTTTTAGGTTTTTAGGCAAAATAGCCTGCAATGTTAAAAATGCGTACCTGAATGAACTTTAAACAACTTTAGAGTTAAAAGCCTGTTAGGGGGAAAACAACCCTTAACTTGAAAATTCAATATCTCCTAAACAGCTGGTCGTAGAAAATTAATGTTTAGCTTAAAAATCATCAAAATTAATCCTTTAACAGATGATATACATCAGCCCACCCCCTAATCATTATTTTAGGTTTTTGGGCAAAAATAGCTTAAAACGTTAATATTTTGTATCGGAGTATACTCGAGATGACTTTTAGAGTCGAAAGCAAGTTGGGGATGAAAACAACCCTTAACTTGTAAATTCGAGATCTCTCAAACCGCTGGTTCTAGAAAATTAATGTTCAGCTTAAAAATCACTAAAAATAATCTTTTAACGGATGATATAGGCTAATCCACCCTCCAACCATTATTTTAGGTTTTTGGGCGAAAAGAGCTTAAAATGTTAAAATTCGGTACTGGAGTATACTCTAGATGACTTTTAGAGTCAAAAACAAGTTAGGGGTGAAAACAACCCTTAACGTAAGAATTGAATATCTCCTAAACGGTTGGTGCTAGAAAATTAATGTCTAGCTTAAAAGTCACTAAAAATAATCCTTTAACAGATGATATAGACTAATCCACCCTACAACCATTATTTAAGGATTTTGTTTATTATTATTATTATTACTATTATTAACACTTGTACCTGATATATTGAGTTATGTACCAGATTAATTTTTCAAATAGTATTGTTTTCCTTTCTACAGGTAATTTAGTAGCTGTGTGAGTACATTCTCTACGTAGATGCTCCATTGACTACAGCAGTATCCCTCTCACATTTGCAGGTATCTATAAATATGGTATTAATTATTTGAACTAGTGAGCTTAGAAAGAGATTATTTCTGAAATCATACCATTTGGAAAAGTTATACATAATAAGTTATATGCTTGCTCCTCTAAACTTAACTATATTGCGCGGTGCCCTTTACGAAGGGAGAGTAGACATCTGAGACATACAATCAATCAATCAATCAATGCATATCTGCATTTAAGGCAGTCGCCCAGGTGGCAGATTCCCTATCTGTTGCTTTCCTAGCCTTTTCCTAAATGATTTCAAAGAAATTGGAAATTTATTGAACATCTCCCTTGGTAAGTTATTCCAATCCCTAACTCCTCTTCCTATAAATGAATATTTGCCCCAGTTTGTCCTCTTGAATTCCAGCTTTATCTTCATATTGTGATCTTTCCTACTTTTATAAACCCCATTCAAACGTATTCGTCTATTAATGTCATTCCACGCCATCTCTCCGCTGACAGCTCGGAACATACCACTTAGTCGAGCAGCTATTCTTCTTTCTCTCAATTTTTCCCAACCCAAACGTTGCAACATTTTTGTAACGCTACTCTTTTGTCGGAAATCACCCACAACAAATCGAGCTGCTTTTCTTTGGATTTTTTCCAGTTCTTGAATCAGGTAATCCTGGTGAGGGTCCCATACACTGGAACCATACTCTAGTTGGGGTCTTACCAGAGACTTATGTGCCCTCTCCTTTACATCCTTACTACAACCCCTAAACACCCTCATAACCATGTGCTGAGATATGTACCCTTTATTTACAATCCCATTTATGTGGATTACCCCAGTGAAGATCTTTCCTTATATTAACACGTAGATACTTACAATGATCCCCAAAAGGAACTTTCACCCCATCAACGCAGTAATTAAAACTGAGAGGACTTTTCCTACTTGTGAAACTCACAACCTGACTTTTAACCCCGTTTATCAACATACCATTGACTGCTGTCCATCTCACAACATTTTCGAGGTCACGTTGCAGTTGCTCACAATCTTGTAATTTATTTATCACTCTATAGAGAATAACATCATCCGCAAAAAGCCTTACCTCCGATTCCACTCCTTTACTCATATCATTTATATATATAAGAAAACATAAAGGTCCGATAATACTGCCTTGAGGAATTCCCCTCTTAATTATTACAGGGTCAGATAAAGCTTCACCTACTCTAATTCTCTGAGATCTATTTTCTAGAAATATAGCAACCCATTCAGTCACTCTTTTGTCTAGTCCAATTGCACTCATTTTTGCCAGTAGTGTCCCATGATCCACCCTATCAAATGCTTTAGACAGGTCAATCGCGATACAGTACATTTGACCTCCAGAATCCAAGATATCTGCTATATCTTGCTGGAGTCCTACAAGTTGAGCTTCAGTGGAATAACCTTTCCTAAAACCGAATTGCCTTCTATCGAACCAGTTATTAATTTCACAAACATGTCTAATATAATCAGAAAGAATGCCTTCCCAAAGCTTACATACAATGCATGTCAAACTTACTGGCCTGTAATTTTCAGCTTTATGTCTGTCACCCTTTCCTTTATACACAGGGGCTACTATAGCAACTCTCCATTCATCTGGTATAGCTCCTTTGACCAAACAATAATCAAATAAGTACTTCAGATATGGTACTATATCCCAACCCATTGTCTTTAGTATATCCCCAGAAATCTGATCAATTCCAGCCGCTTTTCTAGTTTTCAACTTTTGTATCTTATTGTAAATGTCATTGTTATCATATGTAAATTTTATTACTTCTTTGGCCTTAGTCTCCTCCTCTATCTTGACATTATCCTTGTAACCAACAATCTTTACATACTGCTGACTGAATACTTCTGCCTTTTGAAGATCCGCACATACACACTCCCCTTGTTCATTAACCCGCCAGTGCACGGGTCACAAAAAGTTCCATGAGTAAACGGGTTGGGTCTCACAGACCCATCATCACATTTGTTTTTTATAGTATGCTAATATATTTTTATTTTCAGTATTCATTCTCTCCTATTCCGATTACATTATAAACACATTGCTTCCACAAAACCATTGATGATTAACACTAACTTAACATTTCACAAAGCAATTCTCTAACCGCTGCAAATTTACACACAATATTTTATTTGATCACAAAATTCAGAACTTACCAAGTCAAAATTTATGATAGCGTCATGACCTAATCTGCACGATCCAGAAAGTTCACTGGAACATTCACATTTCAGCTTTACATTCACTGCGCACAAATACGGAGTGTTCAAGACACATTAACTTTCTGCACAAACAGCACGAGTACGGGTCTTTCTGACTCTACAGTATGCACGACGTTCTCTCTAATTTTCTGTATTTTCACATCCTGCTTCTGCCGTCAACCCAGATATTCTTCTTGCAGTATCACGAATGCTCTTAGGAAGATATCTTGAGATAGCTCTTTCCCTTATTTGTTCTTCAGTTAGACGAAACAAGAGTTCATTCAAAAAATGTATTCTGTTCCTAGTGTCTGGAGAGTTAGGGTTGTTGGCTCTTAATATTAAATATGCATTAAAGCCTGCAACATTCAGAAACGCATAGAAGACCACCATTGTCCAACGGGCCGACCTTTCGTTTACGTAGCCTACACCACCCTTAGCTGAATTATAGAGTGTGACTATGTCAGGCTTCCTCTTTCCTCAGTTTTATCATCTCTGTGCATCGACAACAGGAAAACAACAGTTCTTCCTTTATTTGGAACATAGGAAACCAACGTCATGTCCTCTTGGAAGCCAAATAAACTTCTGTGAAATTTTCGTTTTGCAGCTACAACAAAGCTTATGGGCAACTCTCTCTTATTTTTATGAACAGTATGGACCAGTGTAGTATTATGTTTATGCTTCATTTTTTTTACAATAGGGTACGAGGTAAACCAGTTGTCAACTGTCAAATCACGTCCACTTTCGGACACAGGGATGCACATTCTCTCAACAACCACAGTAAATTTCATCATCTGATAATGGTTCCTCCAATAATTCGGCAACTCGTTATATATCACGTTGATTGCCGACATCATAACACTCCTTTTTCTTAGACCTACGAAGAAACGAACTCATTAGCCCAGCCCAACCCATTTTCAGTCTCACATCTGTACTAAAAACCCAAGTAACTAAGGTGAAAGAGAGCCAGGCGAGCTAAATCACGGATTTGGACAAGAAGGTGAGATATAATCACCCTATAATCTTCTTTGTGTACACGGTTAAAATTGAAAGACTAAAATGCTTGTGATAAAAAACTTACACGACTGTACGGGTTGGATCTCACAGGCCCACAGAGCACTATAACTTACCAGTGCTCACGTACTAAAGCAATCATTTCCATGTTTGTCTGCAGGAATACTACACCGGTGAAAACAGGAAGGTAGCAGAAGCCGGAAGTATGCAGCTATCACCGTCTATCAGAAAATGTTGGAAACACCAGCGCATGGGTCTCACAGACCCAACCCATGCATTGGCGGGTTAATTATTCCTGGAATGTCCTTCTTGGAACCTCTTTCTGCCTTAAAATACCTATACATATCCTTCCATTTTTCACTAAAATTCGTATGACTGCCAATTATGCTTGCCATCATGTTATCCTTAGCTGCCTTCTTTGCTAGATTCGTCATCCGAGCTTGCAAACCTCGTTGGTATGTCAACGATGGGAGTTTACGTACAGCATTGTAGTTAATTTTGGTTGAGCTTGTCTTCCCACGTACATTTTGTAAGGTATGTGAGCTTTGGTCGGACGATGTTAGAACCCTCGCACTGGGGCGTAGAGAAACTTGCTACACTTCGGTCAGACGGGGCTACAACCCTCGCAGTGGTGTTAATGGCAGTTTTTCTACCTTCTAACGTCCTGATTGGCTTGCAAATGTATACTTTCAAAATTTTACTGTTACGATATAATTTTACGAATAGTTTAATATTATTCTGAAACGCTACCCTCTGGAGCTTAATATTCTAGTAAAAGTGAGAAGGCTTGTTGTGTTATGATTTATTACATGAATATGTGTAATTTCTTACCTAAACGCAGTGTATGAGGAGTAATATGTAGAAAATTTAAAAAAGTCCGCGTGATCAAGCTATTCAAGAAGCAGTGAATGATGGGTAATTAAAATATTTAATAACAACTTTAAAGTCGCTATTGTTGATTCATTACGACTGTAGTAGTGTGATTCTTTATTTGTAAAGGAGGCTAGGATTGGGAAAACGTTTGCTCCAAGTAGAAGTGGAAAAACTACAGAAAACTACTTCTAGGATAATCTGAGGTAGGGAGGGATCAACCCACCTATTCTCAGCTTTGTCTCACGAGGCTGGGCTGAGTGTACCTCGTTCCAACCCTCAGACTAGAATTAAATATCTTAACAAGTTTTTTAAAACAAGGGAGAATTCCTCTCTCCTATCCCATTGTAGTCGTATCTTTTCGCTACAATCTACCGTTCAGAGCTCTTAAAAGCTTACACTTACAAGGATATCAGAAGTATCAGAGAGTGCTGTAAGAGGCTCGCTGCTCACAGAACCGTTCTACTTATTAGGATTGCGTATGATAATAGGAAGTTGAGATGGCTAGATCTGTAAAATCACATAAACTAAAGTAGTGGTAGTGGTTGTTGCTTTATGTATGGGTTTGATATATCGTGGTCATCAGCCTCGTATGCTTGTATGTACTCGTATGTAGAATTTGTTTGATAACCTGTGTTTCTGTGATAAATGTAGTAGTGTGTTAATTACAGCGAGGGACGGCTTAAAACTCAGGGACCAGCCCGTAATTTGCCTAAAAGAAATGTAGAAAACTGGGGGAGGAAACCACATTAAGGATGGGTGCTGTTAGTGCTAAAATTTAAACAGATGAACTCGAGGGTTTGCTGCACTCCCTAACACAGTTGTGGTGCATAAATGAACGCAAGCGGCTACGCCACCGAGTAAAATCATGGTCTATCCCCATAGCCGTGCGAAGTGATACGTACACTGATGCCCTTATGGCTATATACTAACCTTATGTATATATTACAACCATACACACCAACGTACATAGCAGTGAGCATTGCATAGTCATAAAGAAACCTACTAAGCTAGCTCTAATTTTAAAAACCGTGCGGGCAGGGCCGCGCTACTGTGATCTTGCATTTGGGAGATAGTGGGTTCGAACTTCACTGTCGGCAGCCATGCAAATGGTTTTCCGTGGTTTCCTATTTTCACACCAGACAAATGCTGGGGCTGTACCTTAGGGTCATGACAGCTTCCTTCCCACTTATGGGTCTCTCCTATCCCATCGTCGTCGTAAGACCTATCTGTGTCGGTGCGACGTAAAGCAGATTGATGATGATGATGATGCTTGTTGTTTAAAGGGGCCTAACATCGAGGTCATCGGCTCCTAATGGTACGAAATGAAATAACAAAAAAATTCAAATTCATCCACTGACCACAATAAAATAAAAAATGTCATGAAGAATGAATGTATGGACAGAACCCTACAAAAAAATCAAAAAAACAAAAAAACAGTGGATCAGACTAAAAAAGAAGGTAGTTAAATTATTAGTGTATTACTGACCAAGGGACCATTTATAAAGCACAATGATGCTTGATGTCTGAAGGGGTGCTAAATTCACGGCTAAGGCCCCACAGAATGATACAGGTCGCGAGTTAAGTAGAACCATGGTATTTGTCATTTTGGGGTACTGATCAAAAGTAGCGAAGACTCACGGTGTTCCACACAAGTATTGTACTTCGTAGAGGTAGCACAGACCTATGGTGTTTCTCACACAATGGCGCCAATCATAGCCAACGCAAACCGGTAAGGTTCCTCACCTAGGTGTACTAGTCACGGGCGCCGGTATTCCCGTGGTGTTCCTCACATTGTGGGTACCAATCACAGGCTACGCCCAGACTCGCGGTGTTGCCCACATGGGTACGACGCACGGGTACTGGAATCCACCAGGCCAGGCTTTTTACTGCAAGTAATCACAAACCTATTTCGTACCAATTTAGTGATACTACTCGCAAGTACATGCAACCCATGGTGTTCCCCGCATGATGGTACGAATCAAGAGTAGTTTCATGGTTCTAATTCAATCATCCCTTGATCGCCCCTTGTAGTCGCCTTTTACGACAGGCAGGGGATACCGCGGGTGTATTCTACATGTGCGTCCCCCACCCGCAGGGGGTAGTGTGTTTGCTCCGCGAGAGGTATTTTATTTCTCTCAAGTCCGCCGGCAAGCCGGTTAGCCCCCCCCCCCTATCCGCCACCTGGGACGCGCCACGTGGGAGTATCACCTCTCCCCTGCTACGCCTGGTTCGTGGGTAAAGCAGATTGTAAAAACATGTTTATACATGTTAGATGATGACGTCGGCAATTCTTTTAACATTGTTTAACACCTTTAAATGATTATCGATTCATGTTGTATATAAGACGGATAGGTTGAATGCTTTCTGTTAGTTTACTGTTAACTATCGAGCAGTCCACATCGTGGTAAGATCTCTCGTCCTTAATCTAGTATAGGCTACTATTGACTCTACAGTATATAAGTAAGTGCCTAGTAGATTTAGTTTGTAATAAACAGTTGATGTGAGCATACATCATTCTGCTGCCCTCTCTTCCACAGGTGTGATCTATTTATAAAGAAGAAGATAACGCCTATTATGGAGCAAACTATTTCAATCTATGTTTGCAAGAAGTGTTCGGGGAATACCAGAGGAAACGTCATGAACTGTCGTGCGGACAATTCTATCAGTGTAAAACGTATTCAACAATGTCTACAACGGACGACGTTTGCTGTCGATGATTCCCGATAATAATAACGTTACGGTCGTACTTTATTCGATGTGATACGTACGAAGACTTATATGTGTACCTCCAAGAGGCAAAAGATACTAAAAGAACTTCGTGTTCACAAGTCCTTAAAAGTTAATTTCATGGCTGAATGCCGGTTCATTAACATACACGGAGACACAATAGATCGCGCTTTCAAAACTAAAAATGACGTCGTATTCCTTGAAACAGAAATTTATTCAGGAGAAATTTCAAAAGTTAACGTCGGAAATGGAAGAATCAACGCTTAAAGGGAGTAACTGGTCCTTGCTAGCTGTTGATGGGCTAAGAGTAAAAATTAACAAGTATACCCCGCTGCGTGGGAGTACCTATATACCGCTACCAGCAAATATCGCTGCTAAAAAGGCATGCATAAATACTGAAAACTATGGAGACGAAAGGTGTTTCTTATATTCGGTACTAGCGAAATTCGTTAAAAAGCATCCTCAACGCGTTAGCAAGTACGCAGGCTTGGAGGATAAATACGACTTTTCGAGTGTTGCATTTCCTACACCTCTCAAATATATTCCTAAATTTGAAATAAATAATAATATTTCTATAAACGTTTTCGGACCGGATAAAAGTACGGTAATCAAATTTATCCTCTAAAGGTAGTTGATGTGGAGTGATCTTCTTCTACTAAGCAATAATTCTGGTGTTGGTCACTACGTGTTTATAAAAGATTTCGAGAAGCTCGTAAACTGTCAGCTTACTAAGTATAAGCATAAGGTGGTTATATGTAAGCGTTGTTTCACCCACTTCGATAATCGGTATAAAGCAAGTGGACAAGAAAAGCTAGAAGTGCATAGAAGATTCTGTCTCCAGCAGCAAATTGCAAGAATAGAAATGCCTACCGTTAACAACTCTGTTCTAGAATTTAAGAATTTTCAAAATTTGTTGAAACTGTCTTACGTAATCTACGCAGACTTTGAGACTATTCTGACTCCGGTTCAAACATGCGCACCTAGCGATAATGTAAGTTATGCAATGCCATACCAAAGTCATACTCTTATGAGCTTTGCTGTGTACGTTAAGCCTGCTACATCTGTTGAACACGTAGCAACTAACTTGCCTAAAGAGCCGTACGTATATCGTGGACCTAATGCTGCCGAGAAGTTTATAGAATATCTAACGTCTATAGCTACTGAAATAAATCAAATATACATCAGAAACACCCCTAAAGCCTTGACAGAGGAACAAGAACAGGAGTTCCAGGCGTCTACGAGCTGTTACCTATGTTGTAGAGAATTTACCGAGGATAACTGGATAGTGCGAGATCATTGTCATATTACTGGAGAGTACCGCGGAAGCTCTCACAACACTTGCAATTTAAAGTGTAGACAGGCTAGTTACATCCCAGTGTTAATACACAATCTTTATAGTAAGGCAGCTGGGATGCACTACTGAGCGAGTAGAAGTTATTCCTAGTTCTGAAGAGAAGTACATCTCCTTTACTAAATATATTGGCAATATAAAGCTTAGATTTGTGGATACGTATCGGTTCATGGCTAGCAGCTTGGATACACTAGTAAAGAATCTAACGTTGTGTTCTGAAACATCCAAATACTTTGGACGAGAAAATTCGGTTTTAATGACACGAAAAGGCGTCTTTACGTATGATTACCTAGACTCCTGGGAAAAATTAAGTGAAAAATGTCTACCCCCTAAAGAAGCCTTCTTCAGCAAATTAAAACAAGACGATATCAGTGACGAAGATTATGAACATGCAAACAACGTGTGGAATCATTTCAACATAAATACAGCGATCTCTACTTGACTTCTGACGTACTTCTCTTAGCAGATGTTTTCGAAACGTTTCGTGCCACTACCATGGAAACCCATAGAGTCGATCCGGCCCACTACTTCACTGCGCCCGGACTTACGTGGGACGCTATGCTGCTCTATACAGGTATTAAACTGGAGTTACTAAGAGGCTACGATCAGCTACTTATGGTAGAGTCTGGTATACGAGGTGGGATATGTCAAGTATCACATCGCTATGGAGAGGCTAATAATAAGTAGATGTCGGATTTCGATCCTGAGAAACCATCCAGGTTTATTACATATGAAGATGCTAACAATCAGTATGGTTGGGCTATGTGTCATCCCCTTCCTTACGAAGAATTTCAGTGGGCCTCCCCAGACACTATTAATCTAAATACGCTGAAAGAAGACGATCCGTACGGCTACTTTTTAGAAGTAGACGTTGACTATCCTCCTAAACTACATGCCCTTCATAATGACTTACCGTTCCTTCCAGAAAGTATGAAACCGGCTGAATCGTCTGTAACGAAAAAATTAATAACTCATCTTGGAAAACGAGAACATTATGTGGTGCATTACATGACCCTCCAACAAGCTTTGAACCATGGACTGCAACTAAAGAAGGTACATCGAGCGCTGAAATTTCGACAGTCACGCTGGCTGAAATGTTACGTAGAATTTAATAACGATCTCAGAAAACAAGCTAAGAACGACTTCGAGAAGGACCTCTATAAACGTTTTAATAATGCAATGTTCGGAAAAACCATGGAAAATATTCGCAAACGGATAGACATACGTCTTGTAACAGATAGCAAGGTAGTAGAAAAACTCGTAGCAAAACCTACCTTCATCGACAGAACGATCTTCGGACCCAACCTGGCGGCTATTCATATGGCGAAGCGGAAACTATTCTTCAACAAACCTATCTACATTGGCATGAGCGTACTAGACATTTCCAAAACGCTTATGTATTCCCATCACTACGACGTTCTACTTCCCTACTATGGGACTGAAAATCTAAAACTTATGTACATGGACACTGATTCTTTTATATATTTAGTACTGACTGAAGACATCTACAAGGACAAATTAAACTTTATAGAACATCTAGATACATCTGATTACCCACCGGAGCACAGCTAAGAACAAGAGGGTTTTAGGAAAATTTAAAGATGAAGCTAGTAGCAAGATTAATAGAAAGTTTGTCGGACATAGAGCTAAAATGTACGCCCTGGACATAGATGGTGAAGAATTCAAAAAAATTAAAGGGATCAGTCGAGGTGTTGTTGAACAATGTATCAACGTTCAGGACAATGTAAACTGTCTCGTGAAGAAAGAAATAAGAAGAACGCCGATGAACATCATTACTTCCAAATTACATCACGTATCGACGGTGTGTCTAAACAAGATCGCCTTGTCCCCTGATGATGATAAGAGAGTAATCGCAGGTGATGGGATATCCACTTACGCCCATGGACACTATGCTACCTCTAGACTAAAGTAATCTTTGCTATTATTATGCTGTCAAATTAAACACCTTTCAAAGAAAAAGTCGTCTCTCTCTACAGTGCAGCATAACACCCTAAATCCTATGTCTAATACCTAACCAACCTCAAACCCTTACTTTCTGTAACATATGGTGGACCGAGTAGCTATAATGTTGCAGACTCCTTCACTTCTTCTTTCTCTAAGGGTGTTAACTCCGCCTTAGGGTAAGCCCTAGTGCCGGTCTCAAGCCCGGATATAGGAGGAGATGCATCCACAAAGCATTTAGCATTTATAGTTAAGAGTTTTAGATTCATGGTATACTCAAGCTTTGATCGGTCGATGTTAGAGCCCTCGCAGAGGGAGCAGAGTACTGGCTACACTTCGGTCAGACGGGGCTACAACCCTCGCAGTGGTGTTAATGGCAGTTTTCTACCTTTTAGCGTCCTGAATGGCTTGAAGTACACTATGTAACCCATACACCTTTTTAACACCAGCATACCTCCCCAGGCTTTGATCGGTCGATGCTAGAGCCCTCACAGAGGGTGTAGAGAACTTGCTACACTTCGGTCAGACGGGGCTACAACCCTCGCAGTGGTGTTAATGGCAGTTTTCTACCTTTTAGCGTCCTGATTGGCTTGAAGTACACTACGTAACACATACACCTTTTCAACACCAGCATACCTCCCCAGGCTTTGATCGGTCGATGCTAGAGCCCTCACAGAGGGTGTAGAGAACTTGCTACACTTCGGTCAGACGGGGCTACAACCCTCGCAGTGGTGTTAATGGCGGTTTCTACCTTCTTGCGTCCTGATTGGCTTGAAGTACACTATGTAACCCATACACCTTTTTAACACCAGCATACCTCCCCAGGCTTTGATCGGTCGATGCTAGAGCCCTCACAGAGGGTGTATAGAACTTGCTACACTTCGGTCAGACGGGGCTACAACCCTCGCAGTGGTGTTAATGGCAGTTTTCTACCTTTTAGCGTCCTGATTGGCTTGAAGTACACTACGTAACACGTACACTTTTTCAACACCAGCATACCTCCCAGGCGGCTGTCTTGCCTCTGGAGCTCTAGCATTAGGAAGTTGCACACGGCCGCCATCTTGTGCATTAGTCCCCTAGGCCATCTCCGTAAGTCCTATGTATACCGCCTATCCTACCCTAGGCCAGCTTTCTTCATGAGAGCCTATATATAGCCGCCATTTTTGCCCATTCGCTCCTGGTCCAGCGCTCGGAGGGTTAGCCCCATAAGAGCCCATGTATAGCGGCCATCTTGCCAATTAGCCCCTGGGCCAGAAGCGGTCTTTTATCACTACTAGTGGCTTTCCATCTGAGCTCTTAATATTCATACACCTAGACTTCCTTTCTCCAAAGTTTTCCTTGATTTTCCTGTATGCAGCACCCACCTATCCCAGGACCTTACAACCTTCGACCTCCTTGCACTTCTCCTTCAGCCATTCTTCCTTAGCTACCTTGCACTTCCTATCCACTTCATTCTTTAATCCCCTGTATTCTTTTCTGCCCTCTTCATTTCTAGCATTCTTGTATTTTCGTCGTTCATCAATCAGGTCTAGTATCTCCTGAGTTATCCACTTGTTCTTAGTTGATCTTTTCTTCCTTCCTAAAATTTCTTCAGCAGCCCTACTGACTTCGTTTTTCATGACTATCCACTCTTCTTCTATTGTGTTTCCTTCAGCCTTTTCATTTAGTCCTTGTGCAACATGTTCCTTGAAACAATCCCTCACACTCTTTCTTTCAACTGGTCTAGATCCCATCTTTTTGCATTCTTTCCTTTCTTCAGTTTCTTCAACTTCAGATGGCATTTCATGACCAACAAGTTGTGGTCATAGTCCACGTCTCTCCTGGGAAAGTTTTGCAATCCAACACCTGGTTTCTGAATCTCTGCCTAATCATAATGAAGCCAATTTGATACCTTCCAGTGTCTCCAGGTCTCGTCCATGTATACAGCCGTCGTTTGTGGTGTTTGAACCAAGTATTGGCAAGGACTGAATTATTATCAGTGCAGAATTCAACCAGCCGACTTCCTCTTTCGTTCTTTTGTCCCAATCCAAACTCTCCTACTGTATTACCTTCTCTTCCTTGGCCTACCACAGCATTCCAGTCTCCCATCACAATTAGATTCTCGTCACCTTTTGCATATTGTATTAAATCTTCTATCTCTTCTTATATTCTTTCGATTTCCTGATCATCCGCTGAACTAGTAGGCATATAGACCTCCACTATTGTGGTGGGCATTGGTTTGGTGTCTGTCTTGAAGACAAGAATTCTTTCACTATGCTGGTCGTAGTTGCTTACCCGCTGCCCTATATTCTTATTCATTATTAGGCCAACTCCTGCATTTCCTCTGTTTGATTTTGTGTTGATTATTCGGTAGTCGCCTGACCAAAAATCCTGTTGTTCCTGCCAACGTATTTCACTTACACCAACTACATCTAACTTTAGTCTATCCATCTCCCTTTTCGGATTCTCTAACCTACCACAACGATTCAAACTTCAAACATTCCACGCTCCGACTCGCAGAATGTCAGTATCCATCTTCCTGATGATCGACCCCTCTCGTGTAGTCCCCACCCGGAGATCCGAATGGGGGACTAGATTACCTCCGGAATATTTTACACAGGAGGAAGCCATCATCAGTACATCATTCATACAGAGAGAGCTGCATGTCCTCGGGAGGTAGTTACGGCTGTAGTTTCCCGTTGCTTTCAGCCGTGTAGCAGTATCAACACACTAAGCCATGTTGAGTATTATTACAAGCCCGCATCATTCAATCATCTAGACTGCCGCCCTTGCAACAACCGAAAGGCTGCTACCCCCCTTTCGATGAACCATTCCTTAGTCTGGTCTCTCAACAGATACCCATCCGATATGGTTGCACCTGTGGCTCGGCTATCTGTTTCGTCGGAACACGCAAGCCTCCCCACCGCGGCAAGGTCACATTGTTCGCAGGGGAGGAGGCCTAGGGTAGAGAAAGGTCTGCAAACGGATAAGGGTAGAAAATCTCCAGGACGAGAAAATTAGACAGAAGTGCATGGATATGATTAGTGAGACGTTTCAAACAGTAGACAGTAAGCAGGTTCAGGATATAGAAAGTGAATGGGGGGCACACAGGGATGCTGTAGTAGAAACAGCAAGGGAATGAATAGGAACATATGTGTGTAAAGATGGGAAAAGGCGAACATCTTGGTGGAATGATGAAGTGAGAGAAGCTTGTAACGTAAAAAGAAGGCTTATCAGAAATGGCTCCAAACAAGTGCCGAGGCAGACAGGGATTTGTAATTAAATGAAAGAAACAGAGCGAAACAAATAGTTGTTGAATCCAAGAAGAAGTCATGGGAAGATTTTTGCTAACAACCTGGAAAGGCTAGGTCAAGCAGCAGGGAAACCTTTCTGAACAGTAATAAAGAATCTAAGGAAGGGAGGGAAAAAGGAATTGAACAGTGTTTTGAGTAATTCAGGTGAACTCATAATAGATCCCAGGGAATCACTGGAGAGGTGGAGGGAATATTTTGAACATCATCTCAATGTAAAAGGAAATCATCCTGGTGGTGTTGTGAACAGCCAAGCTCATGGGGAGGAGGAAAATGATGTTGGTGAAATTATGCTTGAGGAAGTGGAAAGGATGGTAAATAAACTTCACTGTCATAAGGCAGCAGGAATAGATGAAATTAGACCTGAAATTGTGAAGTATAGTGGGAATGCAGGGATGAAATGGCTTCATAGAGTAGTAAAATTAGCATGGGGTGTTGGTAAGGTACCTTCAGATTGGGCAAAAGCAGTAATTACACCTATCTATAAGCAAGGGAACAGGAAGGATTGCAACAACTATCGAGGTATCTCATTGAATAGTATACCAGGCAAAGTATTCACTGGCATCTAGGAAGGGAGGGTGCAATGAGTCGTTGAGAGGAAGCTGGATGAAAACCAGTGTGATTTCAGATCACACAGAGGCTGTCACGATCAGATTTTCAGTATGCGCCAGGTAATTGAAAAATGCTACGAGAGGAATAGGCAGTTGTGTTTATGTTTCGTAGATCTAGAGAAAGCATATGACAGGGTACCGAGGGAAAAGATGTTCGCCATACTGGGGGACTATGGAATTAAAGGCAGATTATTAAAAGCAATCAAAGGCATTTATGTTGACAATTGGGCTTCAGTGAGAATTGATGATAGAATGAGTTCTTGGTTCAGGGTACTTACAGGGGTTAGACAAGGCTGTGATCTTTCACCTTTGGTGTTTGTAGTTTACATGTATCATGTGCTGAAAGGTATAAAATGGCAGGGAAGGATTCAGTTAGGTGGAAATTTAGTAAGCAGTCTGGCCTATGCTGACGACTTGGTCTTAATGGCAGATTGTGCCGAAAGCCTACAGTCTAATATCTTGAAACTTGAAAATAGGTGCAATGAGTATGGTATGAAAATTAGCCTCTCGAAGACTAAATTGATGTCAGTAGGTAAGAAGGTCAATAGAATTGAATGTCTGATTGGTGATACAAAGCTAGAACAGGTCGATAATTTCAAGTATGTAGGTTGTGTGTTCTCCCGGGATGGTAATATAGTAAGTGAGATTGAATCAAGGTGTCGTAAAGCTAATGCAGTGAGCTCGCAGCTGCGAACAACAGTGTTCTCTAAGAAGGAAGTCAGCTCCCAGACGAAACTATTTTTACATCGGTCTGTTTTGTTCTACGGGAGCGAAAGCCGGGTTCACTCAGGATATCTTATTCATAAGTTAGAAGTAACAGACATGAAAGTAGCAAGAATGATTGCTGGTACAAACAGGTGGGAACAATGGCAAGATGGTACTCGGAATGAGGAGATAAAGGCTAATTTAGGATTGAACTCGATGGATGAAGCTGTGCGCATAACCCGGCTTCGGTGGTCATGTGAGGCGAATGAAGGAGGATATGTTACCTAGGAGAATAATGGACTCTGCTATGGAGGGTAAGAGAAGTAGAGGTAGACCAAACGACGATGTTTAGACTCGGTCTCTAACGATTTAAAGGTAAGATGTATAGAATTAAATGAGGCCACAACACTACTTGCAAATCGAGGATTGTGGCGACGTTTATTTAATTCACAGAGGCTTGCAGACTGAACGCTGACAGGCATAACAGTCTATAATGATAATGTATGTATGTATGTATGTATGTATGTATGTATGTATGTGTGTGTGTGTATGTATGTATGTATTGTACCAGTAAAAGAGCCCGACTTTCAGAATTAAAAGTAAGCAAGAATATTGTTCTCAGGGCAAAAACTGGGTGAATAGTAGCTAGGCCTCGGTACAGGAGGTAGGGTCCTATCTACAAGAAAACTTTGACTCTGATTGAACATTAATTTATTCATATGAGGCATGAAATTGCACATCACCTCCAGGTAGAAATGAGTTGTCTTCCACACATTCCAATAATATGGCTCGGGTTCTCCAGTTCACCAAGCCGAGCAGGTTGGAACACGTTCCAGAAGATTCCAGGGACTCCGTACAGAAGCGGCTGGACTGCCTGGGTAGAAGGTAGAGATGCCTCGAACTTTCGAGGCCCAGCTTGAACCCCGATGATCTTGGCGATGTTGCAGATAATCATATATTACCTCAGTCCAATGTGACTGAGAGGATCGATGTTTCCAAGGTCACTCGTAACACTGATAAATCTGAGTCCATGAAAACCTTGGGTGATTAACTTATTAGCAAAGTCACTGGTTATTATACGTTGAGACTTTCAAAATTCGTAAAATGATATGTCTCTGTATACGAGGATTATGAATAATTTCAGAGTTCACCACTAGAAAAGTCATCGTCTCTGAATAAATACTGGCAAAGAAAAACACAAGTCCCTTCTTGTGAAATTATGACTAAATTTAAAGTTCATTACTGGCGAAGGTACAAGTCTTTTGAATGAACACGGACGAAAAACACAAGTCCATCCACATGAAAATCTGAATAGATTTAAAGTTCATCACTGGTGAAATTTATAAAGTCTTGAATCAACACTGGCGAATGTACAAGTCTTTGAATGAACATGGACGAAAAACACAAGTCCATCCACATATTTACAGTCTATCACTGGCAAGGTATCCAAGTCTTTTAATAAACACAGGTGAAATCCTAAATTTATGTTTCAAAGCCGTTGGATAAAGTTAAAGTTCATCACCGGCAAAGTTTATAAGTCTTTGAGGCAAAATTACAAATTTATGCTTACGGTAACTTCGAGCACATTCAGAGATCATCACTAGCAAAGTTTATAAATCCCTGTCTATTAGAGGAATGAGTCCCTTAACAGTCGCAAATATTGGAGGTTAAATTTTTGAAGAATCCGTGCCTTAACACACGTAAATAATACAAGTCCAATTATGAATTTAACACACGTAAATAATACAAGTCCATTTCATGAATACTTGGAAAAATTCCAGTCTCGAACACACGTAAATATTGTAAGTTCAATTATGAAGACTTAGAAAATTACAGAGTTCCTCGTCGGGACTGTCACTACACGACGATAGTAGCAGCGAGAGTGTCCACGCTGACTACTCAGCTGTAACTGAGTGAACAGGCTACAGTGGGCCCTCCTTTTATTCGATCCGGGACGTCTACGTCACAAGACGGCTTGACTGAATATCTTCCGAATCCCTCGATGGATTTACTTGAAACTCGAGCATTGGGACGTTCAGGTGATCCCAAACAAGATGACATATCGCTCGAATCGCTAGCATAATTATTACAGGAATTACTAAATTTTCCCCGTCGAACATTCCGGAGATGTGACGTGGAATCTAGAATATACGAGTCCAGGCTGGGAACACGTGTTGTGACGGGCGGGCGGTCTAGCTAGCCCCTGTGGCTACGTCACAGCTCACAGCTGTCCTTCACTCGCTTGCTTGCCTCGCTGCTGGTAAACAAACCGGGTGTACTCAGAACATTACGCGTGGTAATTTAATGTAATTTATACTCAAAAAATACTCATGTACAGGTCGTAAGCGGTACATATCCCTCCCTCTCAGGGAAAATAAAATACGATGAGGATTTTCTTTAGTTAACCTTATTCAAAGTATTTTTTGAGATTGGAAGCATTGTAGATGCCTTCAAGGTTGCCATCTAATCTTGTGATATCATAAGCACCGTTGTCCAAAGATCTAGAAATCCTAAAAGATCCAAAGTACAAGGGACAAAATTTCGCATAGATCCTCAATTCCGGACGAGACGTCCCAGGTTTGCGTTTATAAGGCGAAGCATCCTTGACGTTGAAGTGGTGCTTAAAATTCTTAATTTCTCCGGGCTTTTCATCGAAGACGTCCGAATAAGCCTGATAGATTTCTTCCTCCGCCGCTGCTATGTAAGGGTGGTGATCTGGGGCTTCAGTTACACTGGAGATGTAGGTGAGAAAATCGGGCCCTTTGTCATTTAAAATTTCATCAATGGGTTCCTCTTCTTCCTCGGGATCACCCTCTTCTCTCAATACCTGGTCGACTGGGGCGGCATCGCCAATCACACCATCGACTTGTGTACAGGGTAAATCAATCCCTTGAAGCCTAAAATCTTCACCATCCACCAGCTGCAACTCTACAGATCCAATCCTACATAGATGAATGGTGTTGGCAGAGTAGTCGATAGTAGCCTTATACTTAGACATAAAGTCTGAACCCAAGATAAGGTTAAATTTCATAGGCGAAATTATCAGAAAGACATGTTCACACACTTCCTCATTAATGGTGAACTCAAGGAATACTTGCTGCTTGCACTTGATATTCCGGTCAGGAATAATGCCCTTGATTTTCACTTGTGCAACTGGCAAAATCATAAGATCACATTTATCCTTAATCACTGTTATCAGTTTGTCGGAAATTAGGGACACTTGCGCTCCCGAGTCCACCAATGATGATACTTGGACTCCCCCAATGGTAATATTAATTATAGGTAAACCTCGTTGGACTTGTTGACGAATAGGTAACTCGTCCTCAAACACTAAGTCATCATCGATGTGCCAATAATTTATTATGTCTACGTGAAATGACCCGACCTCCTCATTTTCAGGCAATCTTATTTTGGAAAAATTTAAGTTTTCTTTAACAGCACCCGTGGATTCTGGATTTTGACCAAAGGCGTTGTTTCTCTTATGATATTCCTGATATTCAAGAGAAGTCGCTCCAGGTTGATGACCCTCTTGTTTCATCTGATGGAGGTAGTCCTGTGTTTCCTTCCATCGTTTGTGCAAGTCCTAATTATTTGAGTCTCTACTCTCTTGTTTTTGTTTCTTGTTTTAACCAAGTAGGTTTGGTTTGGTATGGCATCTGGCCACGGTATGAGTGTTTCCTAAACCCTCTATACCGCGTAGGTGATGATTGAGTATCCCTTTCTTCCTTTCTATCCGTTCGTTCTGGACTTTGCCGTGGTTGTTCAGAAGCATTAACCTGCACTGGATGAGCAGCTATGTCCTTACTCTTGCTCGGTTTCAAAGTACCCTGTGCATGAGCAGTATCAAGACGTCGTAACACAGCATGTAATTGATCCAAGTTCTGAATGTTTGCAGCTACTAAGATCTCTTGAACGTGAGGAGGGTATTGTAATGTAATAACCTGAATAAGTTCTTTCTCAGGCAAAGGAGGGTCTAAATACTGCATCTTCTTCAACTGAGATAATAAAAAATCTGCGTATCGAGAAGTATTGATGGAGGTGTTATACCTTCTCGAATACAGTTGAAGTTTGATAAGGTGTGGAGTTTCTGCGTTCCAAAAACTTTCAATTAAAGCCTTCTCAAAATCAGAATATGCCTTGAAATTAGACTTGAATACGGAATACCAAGAAAGAGCTTTGCCTTCTAGTAATCGGGCAACTGTTCTTAGCTTTCTATCCTCGCTAACCTTATGTTCTTGAAAATATTCCGCTACATTAATCAGAAATTCTTTAGCAGTATAGTCTTCTTTACCGGAGAATTTAGGAGGTTTTCCTCTTGGATTTTAACGATAGTCGTCTGGTATGACGTTTCTTCGACTCCTTCTATCGAACTAGAGATAGGTCTGGAAGTGTCTCGAGATTCAAGATTAACGACCTTAGTGGCTAGTTGTTCGAGATTATTTTTGACATCTCCCAACTGAAGTTGGACTATTCCTTCGACTTGTTTGACATCGTTCTTCAATTCAGTTTTAAGTTCACCAACATCTTTGCAAATACGACTAATTTGTGTGGTCGTATTATCGGCTTGCTGAGTGAATCGTTTGTCAAACGCGCCCTGCTTAGCTTTTAATAAAGCAACTTCGTTTCCAACTCTGGAAATGTCATTCTTAACTGTATCCCTTAAGGTATCTTGGACAGAAACAATTTTAGCCTGCATTTGCGAAAGCTGACCATGAGACTCCTGAAATTCAGCCTTGAATTCCTCAATGTCCAGTGAAAGCTGTTGAACGGAAGGAACAACCTTCTGTAAATCTTCCTTAACAACTTCTAAGACTTGATCTTTAATAGTGTTTTTCATTTCTTCGATATTACGAGTAAAATGAGAATGGATCTCAGTGAATCGGTCATCAATTTTCTTATTGGACTCTTTAAATCTTTCTTCTATCCTAACACTTGCTTGATCAAAACGCGATTCTAATTTCGTATTCATTTCAGTAAATTGGGATTGAACCACGTCATGTAAGCGCTTATCTAACCTGGCATCAGCTTCAGCTAATCGCTTATTCAAATTAGCAAGGGTAGCTTTGGTTTCAGCATTAGATTCAACACTTGCTTGGGCTAAGTTATTTAAACGTTGGTCTACATTAGCAAGATTAGAATTGGTTTGAACATTAACCTCAGCAATGCTAGAGAGATTGCTCAGCTATGCTACAAAGATTATTATTAGTCTCTGAAATTAGTCGTTCTAAGTTAGCGCAAGTTGTAGTAAGCCTAGTCTCTAAATTGGCATGAGCTTCACTCATATTAAGCCTAAGGGCTTCAATTGCTGCTAGTATATTTTCCATATTTATAGCAATGTAAATATTTCAAAATGAGACACTTAGAAAATTTCAAATAGAAATTGAAATATCACTGGCTTTAAAAGTTCAAAAGCACTCAGTTCATCATAATCAACACATAGAAATCAACCATATGACAAAGAACACAAATTATTTGCCACGTCCAGGACATAAGTTTCACTTTGTAAACAAAAAAGGAAGAAGACCACGTCCAGGGTGTTGTGATTGTCTATTAATTGATAGCACTGTGAACCTAGCTATCGTGTAGGGTGCCACGTATATTATCCTCCTCTCTGTACCAGTAAAAGAGCCCGACTCTCAGAATATATTTAAAAGTAAGCAAGAATATAGTTCTCAGGGCAAAAACTGGGTGAATAGTAGCTAGGGCTCGGTACAGGAGGTAGGGTCCTATCTACAAGAAAACTTTGACTCTGATTGAACATTAGTTTATTCATATAAGGCATGAAATTGCACATCACCTCCAGGTAGAAATGAGTTGTCTTCCACACATTCCAATAATATGGCTCGGATTCCCCAGTTCACCAAGCCGAGCAGGTTGGAACACGTTCCAGAAGATTCCAGGGACTCCGTACAGAAGCGGCTGGACTGCCTGGGTACAAGGTAGAGATGCCTCGAACTTTCGAGGCCCAGCTTGAACCCCGATGATCTTGGCGATGTTGCAGATAATCATATATTACCTCAGTCCAATGTGACTGAGAGGATCGATGTTTCCAAGGTCACTCGTAGCACTGATAAATCTGAGTCCATGAAAACCTTGGGTGATTAACTTATTAGCAAAGTCACTGGTTATTATACGTTGAGACTTTCAAAATTCGTAAAATGATATGTCTCTGTATACGAGGATTATGAATAATTTCAGAGTTCACCACTAGAAAAGTCATCGTCTCTGAATAAATACTGGCAAAGAAAAACACAAGTCCCTTCTTGTGAAATTATGACTAAATTTAAAGTTCATTACTGGCGAAGGTACAAGTCTTTTGAATGAACACGGACGAAAAACACAAGTCCATCCACATGAAAATCTGAATAGATTTAAAGTTCATCACTGGTGAAATTTATAAAGTCTTGAATCAACACTGGCGAATGTACAAGTCTTTGAATGAACATGGACGAAAAACACAAGTCCATCCACATATTTACAGTCTATCACTGGCAAGGTATCCAAGTCTTTTAATAAACACAGGTGAAATCCTAAATTTATGTTTCAAAGCCGTTGGATAAAGTTAAAGTTCATCACCGGCAAAGTTTATAAGTCTTTGAGGCAAAATCACAAATTTATGCTTACGGTAACTTCGAGCACATTCAGAGATCATCACTAGCAAAGTTTATAAATCCCTGTCTATTAGAGGAATGAGTCCCTTAACAGTCGCAAATATTGCAGGTTCAATTTTTGAAGAATCCGTGCTTTAACACACGTAAATAATACAAGTCCAATTATGAATTTAACACACGTAAATAATACAAGTCCATTTCATGAATACTTGGAAAAATTCCAGTCTCGAACACACGTAAGTATTGTAAGTTCAATTATGAAGACTTAGAAAATTACAGAGTTCCTCGTCGGGACTGTCACTACACGACGATAGTAGCAGCGAGAGTGTCCACGCTGACTACTCAGCTGTAACTGAGTGAACAGGCTACAGTGGGCCCTCCTTTTATTCGATCCGGGACGTCTACGTCACAAGACGGCTTGACTGAATATCTTCCGAATCCCTCGATGGATTTACTTGAAACTCGAGCATTGGGACGTTCAGGTGATCCCAAACAATACGACATATCGCTCGAATCGCTAGCATAATTATTACAGGAGTTACTAAATTTTCCCCGTCGAACATTCCGGAAGATGTGACGTGGAATCTAGAATACACGAGTCCAGGCTGGGAACACGTGTTGTGACGGGCGGGCGGTCTAGCTAGCCCCTGTGGCTACGTCACAGCTCACAGCTGTCCTTCACTCGCTTGCTTGCCTCGCTGCTGGTAAACAAACCGGGTGTACTCAGAACATTACGCGTGGTAATTTAATGTAATTTATACTCAAAAAATACTCATGTACAGGTCGTAACCGGTACAGTATGTATGCATGTATGTATGTATTATTCTTTCCCAGACTCTCTCTGTTTGTTTCATCCTGCATTCTCTTTTAACTCTATTTGTTCTTTTCTCCATAACTTCCTCCTCTCGAAAATTTTAAGTTTGTACTCTCTCCTTAATCTACAGAAAGCTTCTCCTTATTCTTTCCGTCCGTTTATTCCATAACCCTCTAACGCTTTCATCATTGTTTTCCTTACACCTCACATTCGTTATTGTACCATCCTCCCACTTATCTCCTTCTTTCTTCTCTTACCTTGGTTCATCGGTGCAGCCCTATTTATTGGGTATTCAGTTAGATCGAAGACTCTATCAATATTATTTTCTTTCAATGCTACTTTCCATCCAGAGCTAATTAATTGTGGCTCTTTTTTAATAAGGTCATCTAGTTCCCGTTTTGTATACTCCCACCATTTATATTTAATGTAGCTCTTACAATTCTCTAAAATTCTCTTTGTATCTCCATCACTTACCTCCTCTACAATTCTTTCTCTCATCACCCAATACGGTGCATGGTGGGATTCCACCCAGTCCTTTATCTCTATCCTTTTTATTTCCCTAACATGTCTTCCGAACTCATATCCAAGTCAGTAACACTTCCCCCTGAACCGTAATATATGTCAGTTTTCCTTCTTTGTTCTCTCCCATAAACCATTTGAAGTACGGAAATTTCCTGCCTAAAGAATTCCAGGAGCTTTCCACCGTAAGTTTTCTTTCCTTTACTACTTCTTCCTCCCCTTATTGTTATCTCTACTTCTTTACCGGACATTGGGCTTCGCTCACCTATTCTGGCATTCCAATCTCCAAGTAAAATTATTCCATCTTCTTCATAATTCCCATTAATAATACTGGTTTCTAAGAATAACTCCTCAAAAACTTATCATTAGCATATAGGGATCCCTTGGGATGACAGTAAGCGTAAGCCAAGCATAACCTTTCCTCTTCCCTTTCTCCCCCCATGTTAAACCTTAACCAGATCACTTCTTCCAAATCGTTCTCAATATCCTCTACTAATTAACTGATCTCTTCTCTAATTAACACCACTATTCCCCCGAGCGTCCGCCCCTTATTGCGCTGTTTATTAGACTGTAAACTACCATGTTACCTCTTTTCCTATTTCCAGCCACGTCCCCAAGAGTGCCACGATGTCAAACATTCCAACATATTTTTTACCTTCATATTACCTATTTTGCTAAACAAACCTTCAATATTTGCAAACCCTATCTTCCAATCTAATTATAACTTGCCCTCTCTTCCTCCTCCCTTTCCTTCTTTATTTTTATTTGCGTTACAACCGGCCTCTTTCCTTCTACCTCCATTCCCTCCTACTTAAATATTTTAGGGAGTTCCTTCCTATCCTTTTCCTCCGTACCTTTATTTTTCTTACCCCTCAGATCTTTTAAACTCCTACTTCTCCTTTTCATCATAGAATCTCTTCCTTTCTTTTCAACCCTCGAACCATCACCTCCATTATTATGCTCATGTCCACTGAACTCTGTATTTGATTTTTCTTGAGAGTCACTCTCCACCACCGCTTCCTGAATCCTCGCATTTAATCCCACACGGAAATGTCCACTTGTCCCTTCGTTGGATTCAGTTCTTACCTCGTCACCTCCCTCCTCTTGATCTTCAACCTGCCTTCCATCTTGCCTTGAACCCAGGTCCTTTCCCTGCTTGGGCTTCTCTTTCATAATTTTCAATTCTTCCACCGTCCAGACTCGCCTCCATTTTCAGTTGGACCCAACCAACTGTTGACCCCATATATACGCCTTCAGACCCTGATATCTGGCTCTCCCTAGATGACACTTCATAATTCTCAAGTTCTCACTCCCTTCTCTTCCCATGTCTCCCTTAACCCAGATTTTTTCCCTTTGTAAGATACTCGCGCTTCTTATTGCTATATCCGCCATAAGGGTAGATAACAACTTGACTTTAATTGATCTATGCTCTTTCACTTTACCTACCCTCTCAGCGTCATCTATGTCCACTTCGCTAAAACTGATATTCACCAACATCCGCCACTGTATATAATATCAACTTTCTTCTCTCCCAATTCTTCCTGCAGACCGTATGTGTATATACATTTCTTCATCCTTTCCCGACTGTTGGCTTCTATCTCCTTCTTTAATTTACACACCTCCTCTTCCAGATTTAAAACTTTCTCTCTTAACGTCTGAGTTTCTTTCTCGTTATTTCCTACCTTTGTCACTGAATCTTCGGGTTTTTTGATCCATTTCCTCAGATTTCCATATTCCTTGGTTTGGACTCACATCATCTCCTTTATCTGCTCCATGTCTTTCCAGCCGATGTTGCCCCTAGCATTGGGGTTCTATTCAACGCCCCCGACAACCAGTAGCAAAGTTATCACCGGAGCCAACAATAGCACCTCGCCCGTCTCTACCGTAGTCATCTTGGACCACCGCCGCCCCGTACTGCTCGACTCCCACCATGACTCTCCGCATCGCTACTCCACACGTCCGCACTTGTTGCTTGCTTAGCCTAGACTAAACTAGGCGGATTATTTAGAAGAGTTTTAGGGAGTTTCATTCAGGGAATCATTGTGCTGCCATGGTACCGATATGAGCAGACACAAGTAACAACACCCTAAGATTACAATCACAGAATAAAACACAAGACCCGAAACAAGACAGGAAAAAACTTGCCTTAAAAAGCCCACGGTGTCACATGGAAAACGTGGATCGGATCAAATCCGTATGGGGTATTATCCTTAATGTTAAATAAAAGAAAAACACCTTTTAAAGGAAAAATCAATCAACATTAATTTTGGATTAATTAAGCTTTAGCATTAAAGAAACAGAAAGCAAGAAAAATTAATAAGGTCAACCTCAACTAAAGTTCCAAGAAAGTATGACGGTTTGAAAAGTTCTCGGAATCACCGCTAGATGTCAGTGCTAGAGCAACGAGGTTCCCGGGCAATAATCACACATCCTTTGTGAGTGAACACGTGGCGCGTCAGTGCTCTAGCTGCAGGAGTGTGGTAGGGACGACTCTTTGTTGTTGTTCCCGCGTAGTGATTTGTGACAATGAAAAAACTGAGATTCGAGCAGTGATTAAATAAATAAGTGAAGAGGTACTAATGGTATCTTCACTTTAGGAGTATTAATTACGATTTATATGATGGCAACTTCAAGCAATATTCCAACATCCGTTGTATTGAAATGGAGGAGTAAATCTACAGGCACAGCAGCCATGCGACTGGTGCGAAGCGGTATCGACAAAGATGAGTAGAATGCCTGAAATTTTTAAGCAAGTTCTTAGATAGAAGAAGTCAGCTTACTTTCATCAAGCGTAAATATAATTGGAAAATTTAATGACAGCTCCTTGAGGCTGAGTTTGCTATTTCTTCATTTTATTTCAATGTAAATCCAGAGTATGCATGTTCAAGCCCTTTATTTTGTGTTCAATTTAGTTTTGGGAAGAGGGTTACTGCTAGGTGCAGTTAGGAGTGTGTTTGTTTGTCTTATTTTCAGAGTATTCCGTAATGTGGGTTTAGCATGTAATACAGGCATTAGCTTCTTCATGGCCGACGCTACGCGCCCTAAATTTCGAGGGGAGAAGATATTCAGTTCAGAGTAGGTTATTTTACTTATGTATGTAACGCATTTTCAGGGATTTTTGGCCACCGACGGAATGGAAGCCAGCGTTGTAGACGAGTGTCTTTCAGTCAAGCAGAAAGTACCAATAATCCGGAAGGAAACAAGTTGATTTAGTAAAGAAAGGCATATACCGCCTATAGTGTAACGAGGGTGATGAAACATGAGTAGAGGCCTGTGAAAATAATGTTCAAGGGAATCGAAAAATTAGTAGCTGCATTTTGGGGAAACGGGCTTGAATTCGCCTGAATATGCTGAGCCACAGTCGAGAATCGAACTCTGAAGCTGCGAGCTCATAAAGGCCTGAGTGACGTCTTGTTTAAGAGAGGACTGCGGGCCCATGAGAATGAGATATAGAAGCCTAGACAATCTGTTGAGACAGAGTATATCGTGTGTGAGAGAAAGACGCAATATTTTTGTAATGCAGCAGCTGAATAAGTGAAATGTGAAGGAAAAACGGGAAACAAGCCTCCGCTGTGAGGAGGATATTCGCCCTTGAGAGAGAGCTCTCGTATGCATGGCTTCCAACCGGTTGCTGTGTTTCTCCTCTGCAGGTAGAATTCTTGACGTTTACAGCTGACAAACGCCAGCGGCAGACGCAGCAGCAACACAAATTTCGTATTTAAACGTTGCGTGTTTTCTTCTACTGTTGTATCATTTGTTATATTGATCTACGCCTCGTTCATAGTGTGAACATTGTATATGTATTACATTTAGATTAATAAAGCACTGACGGGACCTAGCCTCACTAGACCCGTCGCCTATATCCCTCACTGGCTCGCGGGCTGCGCCCAGTGCTTCATTCGTTACACGCAAGCCAGCAATGGCTATAAAAGGCGGGTGAGGGGCGAGCACTGGGACAGTCTTGAGCCAGGGAGGGAACAGGCAATCCTACCAGCTGTCCCAAGGGGGTGTAACCAACTAGCCCAGCTCTTTAACTGGGCCAAGCAACAGTGTGACCTCATTCCTGAATAAGTGTGTACATTTCAACATGTATTTTATATTTCAGGCGCCCTGTGGGTTTTGTTGTACTGTTTGCTTGTTCTTACGCTTTGTCATGTGATTTCATTTTGTCGTTGCCCATGTTATTATGTCAACGTCGCTTAAGCATTTGCATTTTAATTAGCCCGATGCTAATTTTAAGGGGAGCCAGCTTCAATGCTGATTAATTTGTGACAGAGCGGTCTGTCGGTACATTCAGTCTAGATTTTAGATTAGGGAAACCTGGATTGACTGTGATGCCTTTTAATGGTTCATTTGTGTAAATATGTGCTTTTTATTGAAACTAGCTTGATTATCATTTATCGAGGAATGCGTTATGGACGTTTTGCGAACGCGTTGGAGTAACCGGCATATTTATTCATCCGCGTCGATACAATGCGAGATGTAGATTTCCTACCAAGATTTCTTTTGTATTTATATTGTTAATTTTTTTATTTTCTGTATCGGCATTTAGTTCCGACTAATGTGTTATTAGTGTATGATCATTTATTCTGATGTGTGCGGCACGCGTTTGTAAATGAATTGACCTTGGAGTCCAGTTAACTCATTTTTATTTAGATTTGCATATTTAGATTGAATTTACATCATGTGTTTGGATCAACAAATCATCTTACTCTCTAATTTGGTTCTTATTCACAAAAAATGAACGGTTTCCCTTTCACATACATAAAGTATACCTATGGTATTTAATTCCTTAGAAGTTAGTTTTAGATTTCCGCCCATCTTTGACCGAACGTACCGTGTAGCTCACCGACTTAGCCTGGCATGTGGATGGGAACGGTTTATTTCTGGCGCCCAACGTGGTGCGATTGTCATATGGACGAGGCTTGCATGGAAATTGGAAAGAATAGAGCGGAATAGACCCACTTAGATCGGACACGGAGACGAAATTTTCACCGTCACCAAGGAAATCAGAACTCAGGTTGCCGAGGTGCAAGAGAAGCATGAAAAAAAGTTGGATATAAAGCTGACTGAAAAGGCACGGGAGGATGAAGTGAAGATAATCTGGAGTAGAGACTTGCGCAGGAGTTTGTGGATCGAATCGCAGATAAGGGCGAGGAGATGAAGAAGATAATTCTGGCAGATAGGGAGACTAATAGAGCTCATGCCCGGCTCCATGGCTAAATGGTTAGCGTGCTGGCCTTTGGTCACAGGAGTCCCGGGTTCGAATCCCGGCGGTGTAGGGAAATATAACCTTAATTGGTTAAATTCGCTGGCACGGGGCTGGGTGTATTTGTCGTCTTGATCATCATTTCATCCTCATCACAACGCGCAGGTCCCTACGGGAGTCAAATCAAAATACCTGCATCTGGCGAGCCGAACTTGTCCTCAGAAACTCCCGGCACTAAAAGCCATACGCCATTTAATATCATAGAGCTAATCTTCAGGAAGTAGGTGCGTCTATTGAGGCATGGAGTGAAATGAGTCAGAAGAACGCTAATAAGCTGTAATCTGCCGAGAAAGGGGTTCAGTACCTGAGAGATAAGGTAGAATTGTTAGATCTCAGGACTAACAAAGAGATGGATAAGTTGAAAATGGAGAGAGGGAGAGCAGTGAAACTCATGAGCCGTAATCCATTTACCCCGTCCAGACGAGAGACCATCGACTCCGAATGCTACTAATGGAGCTCCCGTATATAATATTTTCCTAACAGCACCAGAGGAGAGACCTAGAAAATTCAGGTGAGGTTTCCTTCGTGAAATGGAGGACTATTTTTCGGATGCGAGAGTACCTCCGAAGAGAAAACTGCGTACGATCGAAAAAAATATCCGATACCGCCCTCGAGTGGATGCAAGCTTTTCATTATACTTTCAGTACGTACGAGGAATTCAAAACTGCATTTCTACGCAAGTTCTGCGATACCTCCTGTACCGGGTGGTACTCCTCTACAGGATAAACAGTGAACTTAAAACTGGACCTACTTAAACCTTTCCTCTGAAGATGTCGCTGTGTGAATTTCGACTAGTTTTGTTCACTATTTATCAAGAAGTTTGGACATTCTGTCATAGATGTCACTGCAAAAACTATGATCATGCACCCTGGTGCGAAGTGAAGGAACTTTCTTGAAGAAGTTTAGTACTCATAAGTTTTTTCCTTACTAAATTTCGTTCTTTCATTTGTGGGTTGGCAATATTAATCTTTCTTTCCGCCAGTTTTGAACTTAGCCAATCCAGAATTTCTGTAATTAATTTTTGACCAATCGTCTCTTTCTTCGATTTTGATGTGTAACTTTAAGCTACCCAATAAAACCTGTGGGTGTGTCTTAATTATTCATGAAACGTCTCGAACCTTCCCCGAGGGTATAAAAACTGCTAATTTTCTTGTCTCTCGGCCACTTGATCAACATCTAACCTAGTGTACCGAAGTGTAGCAGGAGGCGGGAGGTGTCTCGTTCATCAGGCAGAAGCTCTTCAGCAAGGTAATGCCCACTTAACATCTTTGTTTATTGCTAGCTCAGCAGTTTAACCAGCGGGAAAGGTCCGAATCCTTTACAATGTAACCTATCTTTCCAACATGTAATTTTTTGCCGTTTGATGTAAAAACTTAATAAAATCTGTAACTGTAATTCGGGGATAGAGAGTGCTTTGCCCTCTCGAGCTCCCCTTCATTTTGGGTTTGAGGTGACTACGTTTTGTAACTGATTTTCTTCCTTTCTGTAATGTCTTAAATTTTTCTTATACGAGTCACCTCCATTGTTTGGGAATAGCCCCTGTTTCATCGGCCTAGTGCCTCTTAGGTTTTAATAAGTTTCATGTAGGAGTGCAGGTACATGTCTCCATTCTACTTGGTGTTGCGGGCCATTTACTTAACCTGTTCTTTTCTGGTAAGGCCCAGTAGGTTGGGTACGAGATACCCCCGTTTCATTTGTGTTAGTTGTGCCTTGAGGGCAATTAATGGTAAAATCTCTTATGGCCTTTAATAAGCTTGAAAAACTGAGAGCGCGTCGGCTCTTTCAAGTGTTTGAAATGTGCCTCTGGGAGGCTTGAGGTTAAAAGTTGGGAGCAAATGCTCCATGTATTAGGGGTTTTCTGCCCTTGGAACAATGGTACATTTGTAAAACTAAGGGCTTGTAACTAAAATGTGTTAAAGATTTAAAATCTTGAATTTTTTATTTTCTGAATCTTGTATGTTTAATTGCCATGTAATTGTTATCTCACTAAGTGAGAATTTGTTAAATTTTCGATAATATAACCTTCCATTTCAGTTTAAATTCTTTCTTGTCAAAGTATTTAGACCCATTCACCCCGGCACCTTCTTTCACCTCTGCTGATCCACAGATACCCCGGAACAACTGGTAGCAGAGCGTGGTTAAATGGTTCTCAATTAAGCCTCTTTTGACGGTTAAACATAATATGTGATTGGTACTGTAACAATTTTCTCAGTTGCTGGAATTTTCCTTCCTATTTTTCTAAATTTGTCAAGTTTCTGTCAACATGTCCGGCCCTCGCGAAGTCCTCGATCCCGGCTATTTGCGCAAGGTGGAATTGATTTATGAATTAGCCATTAGAAATGATCAATCTGGAGGCACGGTTGCGACTGATACCACCAAGCTTAAAGAATCCCTTGCATTGCCAATTAGTATCCCAACCTTGGGAGAGAAAGATATTGATGAGGCCCTCTCCACTATCACTGACAATACTACTGAGCTAGCATCTGTAGTTAGTTTTTTTTGAAGTGAGTGATCCATCTCCAAATCAACTTAAAAGAGTACAAGCTAGACTGTTCCATTTTTATCAGAGAGTTAGTGATCTCTTGTCTCTCAAGTTAAGCGACGTTCAGGGTAAGGAGGCTAGTGCTCTTGTCGAACACTTATCCAATATGTCTAGTAAAGTTAGTCAATTGTTAACTGGCCAAGCCCCTGCGGTAAATATAGTAAGCGAGGAGGGTTCTTCCAAAGGGGACGAAAGAAGTACATCTGCGTTTACCCAACAGACGTCTGCACCATTGGGAAAGGATCCTGATCGTCGTACTTCAGTTCCACCCTTCTTTGTGAATAATGCAGGCTCTGAAATAGCTTCTCCGCCCCCTAGGCCTTTACCTACTATGTCACCTGGGTTCAGTAGTTGCCTCATCCTTTAGCGATGTTGCTTAGGGGTATTTCTAAGTTTTCCCTTAACTCCACTAGTGATGTTATTTCATTTTTAAGGTTTTTAGTTGAGTTTCAAGATCACGCTCTCGTGTTTGCCCTTTCCCCGTCTCAAATTCTTCAGATTATTTATCCCTATTCCATTGGTGTCCTCTCAGACAAAATAGTAAGAGCCATATCGGAACAATCATCTATTGAAGATTTTCACGCACACCTTCTGGCAAATTTTATTCCGGCTCGAGCAGGGCCTTCATTAATCCAAAAGTATTATTATAGAGTACAGCGACTTGATGAAAATATTATCGACTTCATCCAAGACATTAAGTTCTACACTAGGGTGTTTGCTCTTCATTTCCCAGAAGATCAAATTGTGCCGGTCATACTTGTGTTTTGCGTCGCGCCCGCAAACGTTTGTTGAATTAGAAGCTATGGCTGTCTCAGCCGAAGGAGTTAGGTATGCCAACACCTTACGTGTCGCGAAGGAGCCCCCTCCGTCTTCAAGTACTTTTCCGCCTCAAACTCGCCGAACTTCTATATCCCGCAAATGTTATGCTTGTGGGTCGGCAGATCATCTCCGGGACAAGTGGCCTTTGATCAAATCCAATGGGACAAAGAGCGGAGCAGGGTCATTCCAAGGCTTTTTCAAATGCGGCTCGTTTTCCCATATCGCTAAGAATTGCCCGAGTGCTAATAACACCCCCTCCTGCTCAACTTCTGGTGCAACTTCCACCACCGCCAATAAGCAAAAGTGACTAGTGGCATCGGCAGAGTCGGCGTGCTCACCTTCTTCAGGCTCAGCCCCTGTTAAACCCGACGAAAGCTCAGGGAAAATTCAGGGCTCTTCTAATTTATCATTCGAATGTCCCAAAGAATGTCTTAAGATTGCGGCGGAGACCCCCGCATCGGTACCATTCCTGAAAATTTCGGTGAATAACGAACCGATTAATGCTCTATTATATTCTGGGAGTGTGTGTTCCATTATTTCGGCTAAATGGTACTCCAAATTAAAGTCTGTCTGTAAATTTTCTGACTATTGTTCGTCTTCGGTTCAATGCATTTCGGTCAACCTTTCTCTATTAGAAATCTTAGGCTTCCTATGCGCCTAAATTCGCATTTCGAAATTCACTTGGAAAGTAAAACTGTTTGTGGCTAAGCACTTGTCTTGCCCCATTATATTAGGAGCGGATTTCATGTCTCACACCGGTCTAGTGCTCGACATCCAGAGCAAGTCGTGCACTTTCAAATTTGCTTGTAATTGTAAAATTCCCTTGTTAAAATGTAATTCTGTGTCATGTTCATCTGTTTCGCCTACCCAGGATGAGATGTTGTTAGACCTTAGACATCTACCTCAGGAGCAGGCTGAGAGTACTCGTAACTTGTGTCAGTCATTTCGTGATGTTTTTACTGATCCTCTTGGTGTTACTGACCTTATCGAATACAAGATTGAGGTTACGGATTCAGGCTATCTCCTCCAAAAATGAAGGCTCTCAAAGAGATCATCGGTCAAATGCTGAAGGATGGTCTTATTCGACCATCTAAGTCGGCGTATTCATCGCCTATTTTCTTGGTTCCGAAACCTCAAAGTGGTTTCAGGCCTGTAATTGACTATAGGGCTTTAAATCTGAAGGCCTTGTTACAATATGTGCCCCTTCCCGGCCTTCACTCTTGTTTTTCATGGTTTGGAAAAGCTAAGTTCTTCACCATCTTAGACCTTAATCAGGCGTATAATCAGATCCCTCTAGCCGAAGAATCCAAACATCTTGCAGCTTTTGCCACGGATTTGAACTTGTATGAGTACAAGCACGTCGGCTCTTTCAAGTGTTTGAAAAGTGCCTCTGGGAGGCTTGAGGTTAAAAGTTGGGAGCAAGTGCTCCATGTATTAAGGGTTTTCTGCCCTTGGAACAATGGTACTTTTGTAAAACTAATGGCTTGTAACTAAAATGTGTTAAAGATTTAAAATCATCAATTTTTTCTTTTCTGAATCTTGTATTTTTAATTGCCATGTAATTGTTATCTCACTAAGTGAGAATTTGTTAACTTTTCGAAAATATAACCTTCCATTTTAGTTTAAATTCTTTCTTGTCGAAGTATTTATACCCATTCACCGCGGCACCTTCTTTCACCTCTGCTGATCCACAGATACCCCGGAACACTTCCATTCAGCAATCATTACGAATGGAATTGTATGCTAGTAAATATCCGGCGACGATTCCGACTAGATTTTCAAGTTACTTCGTATCACAGATAATCAAGTTCGAAGACCTTGATACGCCACCTTCCGTGTTGGGGAAGATTGCGGCTATCTGGAGACAGTTACCTGTCGAGGCCCAGAGGACTCTCAATGGGGCAAACATAAAAACGGCGGCAGATGCGGAAATATCGTTGCGGCAGCTTGACTTAACCTCTAACCAATCTCAGCCTAGGGTCAAGCAGAACGAGGCAATTCATACAGTTGGCATAAGGGAGGACAATTGGCCACCAGCTAAAATGAGAAAGGTTTACGTCCAGAACTCGGGAACTCAGACTATGTCGCGTGAGGTTCGAGGTGTAGAAAATGGACAACCACGGAGAGCCGAATGGAATGCCACACACCACCAAGAAGACCGGAGAAGAGTAGGCTATGACTGAAACTGGAATGGGGACAGAAATAGAAATTTCTCGCAGGGAAATAATGGTCGTACACTCAGGTATCGAACTGGAGGCTATATTGGGCAGAGACGACCTTATAACCGAGGAGGTAATCGGAACTATAGGAACAGTCCCGATGAATACAATCACCGACCTGACTTTTGTCAGCGGAGCGCAGAGACACAGCGGTATATATCTGAGCTGAGGGAGAGGCATTAACAGCCCCAGGCTCATTGGCGGACAGCCATTCAAGAAATGGGAAGCGGTCAAGGACTCCGAGCTGAGAGCTTTGCTTACCGTAACTTCCGGTAAGCACAGCAAAACAGTCTCAATCCCCATGCGCCCGACTTTAATGTGAGAGACAATGGGGCTAAATAATGTCCAACAGTAGGATGTGGAGATAGCCTAAGGACGGTAAACGATTCGCCAGGTAACGGATGGGTCACAATTACAGTGGATAGTTGGGTGATCCAGCCTGAAGATTTATTGGAAGAAAATGAAAATTTAAGTCAAAATTGTTTAAAGAAATTGCCGGTAATTTACTTTAGAGTAGGAGGACTTCGTACTCGAGTTTTGATTGAGACAGGCGCCACTATAAGTGCTGTTTCTCAGACATTAATAAAAGAGCTGAAGTCACGAATGAAAGTTCCAATCGTACCCATGTCAAGTTTCACATGCTTGCGTTATTCTACCACGCATGGAATACAACTTAATTTTGGGAGCGGACTTCTTGGGAACTTACAATGCTGTAATTGACATGGGATCGAAGTAGTGTGTTTGTGACAGTTCTAGAACCTCCTCCTCCTCAGCAGGCTGCCCTTCCCGACGTCAGACTATTAGAATTAAATATATAGGGAGCACGTAACAGGTGTACAACCAGAAGGCTCTACTAATGGGATAGGGAGTGTTTAACAACCGTTATACTAACATGCTTCCCTTCCCTATACCAGGCCTTTAGGATTAATGACATAGGAGCATTTAACAGGCTGCCCTTCCCTACGCCAGACCGTTACGATTACGCAATCGGAGGTATTTAACAGGCATTCCATTAGCAGGCTGCCCTTCTCTACGCCAGACTGTTAAGTTGAATGCGATAGGGATCATTCAGCAGGTGATTAAGGAGGTATTCAACGGATATTCAATTACGCATTCAAAGGTGATGGAATTCGGTATTTAAATAAGAGAGTTTTTCTTAATATGTTTATTACAAATACATATAAATCAGTGAAAATCATATTGTACAGCATAATCTTATTTACTACATTATTAATCACTTTACATTATTGATAACACAGTATCTACAACAATGTTGTACAAGTACACCACATCTAACAAAACAAAATTACCATACACAAACTAAATGTAAACCTATGTGAAGTAATAATGGTCAATGAGACTATTACCCCAGGCTAGAGTATCTGTTGAGTTAGGTATAATAAATCTCTTATTATCATCATTACTTAGAGCAACTTTTTTTATTAACTGAGTATAAAGCTGATGATTTACGCTTTTAAAAACATACATTTTCTTCATTAATACTAGTGAACTATTGGCAATAGAGTTCTTATAATCATCTACACTCAGATCATTCTCAACAACATTCTTCTTAATGCCTTTCAGTTTCTTAATTACTTTATCATTTTCAGGTATAATGCTGTATGATTTAGTTTTAGTGCCTACAAAACTATAAATGATTTTTCCTTTGAATTCATCCTTCATTTTCCCAAGAACTTTTTTGTTAACCCGTGGGAGGTTATAAACATTATTTTCTGGGTAGTCACTTGTATCAAATCTGTCTAGATCTGGTTTTATATCATTATAAATATCATTTGTTTTAATGTCATATATGAAAGAATCAGTGTTTGTGTAGAGCAGCTTTACATTTTCAGCGTACTTCTTCTTCATATATTCATAGTGAAAATCATACATGAGCGTTTTGGATAATTCAAGAACTGTAAAGCCTACATAGATTGGTTTGTCATAGGTTACTTTTAATCGATTCATCTGTATTACAACTAAATATTCATGAATAATTGCACAGCTATGGAAGTTTGGTTTACTTATTAAGTTGTTTGCACCATATCTTCTATCAACATTCTCCCATTTTGTAACTAATTTTACGTCTACTCTTTTATCAACATTTTCAATAGCTTTCCCGAAGACTGAATTAATCATGAGTTTGTAGAAGTCTTTCTCAAAAGCATTTGTAGACATCATTCTTAAATTAGTATTGAAATCGATGTAGGGTCTTAGCCATGGTGACTGGTGAAATTCAAGAACCCGATGAATTTTGGTAAGCTTCAACCCATTTTGCAAACATTGTTTCAAATTACGGTAGTGTATTACATACTTAAATTTATCATTTAAGTTTGCAATTAACATGTTCGTTTTTGATGTGATATATGGAGATTTTATATTCTCAGGGCAAAATGGATAATCATAATGAAATTCATGCAGCTCTTTCGGGTATTGGAGACTAACTTCAAGAATGTAACATTTGTCAGCTTCGTCATCTATGTTTTGAACCTCTAAATTCTCAATTTCACTTTTCGATAGCCAGCGGAAACTATTTAGTGGTAGATATTGACTCATAGCCTATCCGTACTGATTATTTGCATCTAGATAAACAATATACTTCGACTCTTTACCTGGATCATAATTAGACATATATTTGTTGTTAGCCGCAGAAAATCGCGTAGAGCACTGACTTAAACCACCACGATTATTTGATTTTATGAAATGTACCATGTCAAGATCAGTTAGTAATTCCATATTCACCTGTGTGTATTTTAACATAGCATCCCAACTTAAACCCGGTGCCGTATAATACTGACAAGGGTCAAGGTTGTATGTTTTGATGCAAACATCACGAAAATTTTCGAAAACATCAGCTAATAATAGAACATCTGTTTTTAGATATAAATCAGAGTATTCACCTAGCGTTTGAATGCGAAACTGTTCCCAGATACGGTGTGCATGAAAATAGTCTTCTTCAGTAATTTCAGTTAAATTTAGAGAGCTGTAAAATGACTCTTTTGATGGCAAAGAGCGTTCTTCAAGACGCTCTACACTATCAATAAATTCGTAAGGAAATACACCTTTACGTCTAATTAAATTAAACTCGTCATCGTTCGAAAAGAAGCACCGAATTTCTGTGAATTGTTCTGAGTGTAAATTACTGGAAAGCTGATCAAGACTTAATGGCATGAAGCGTAATGAGTCAATAAATTTTAGTTTGATGGTATATTTATAATTCACTTTTAAGAATTTTGTAAATGAAATATACCGCTCTTTGTTCTGAGGGATCAGGTCAATTCTCTCATCTGAAGCTCCAAATTCTGTAATAATGAAGTGCGAGTCGTAACCGGATAAATTATGTAGTATAACAGGGATAAATATAGGAATGTTATGCTTCAAATTACAGCTATTATGGGCAGGAAATCTATACGATCCAGTCAAATGGTCATGATCAAAGACCTTGGGATCATTTTTCTAAAAACTCTTTCCCACAAATACTACACTTTGTAGCACTTTCATGTTGTTGTAGCTCTGCCTCAGTAAGAGGTTTCATGGGAATTTCAGTATTTAAAATATGACCAAGACGTACTACATCTCTCTCAAGCATTTTCATAAACATTTCAGGAGCATTTGTTCCTCTGTACTGCTCAAACTTATTTAGTGAGCTATCGTACCTACACTTGATATAATACGCGAAGCTATATGGTTCATGTATGTGAGTAGTGTTGGTAAAAGATATGTTTGGATCTGATGAACTTGTTTTCAGTGAACATGGCTTCAGTACAGCCTCAAAGTCAGCGTATATAACAAACGGTACCTCCATTTGCTTATTATAACTTTCGAATTTTAGAATCGCTTTTTCAGGAGTAGGTAAGAATGTACACACTTGATTACAGTCTTGTTTGGAGTGTCTATTTAACTGATCCTCATTTTGGAAATACTGCAAGCATCCATCACATAACCACGTTTTACCATCATGTTTTGATAACTGACTACAAACAAGTCGACTTAAATTTTTTATCCAACAATAATGAGAAATGTACAGTAGATTGATATGCGTACCTTTCCTTTCATTCGTAAAATACAGAGGACCGACTATACTTCTTTTTTCTATACCATACACGTTAATGCTAATATTAATCATTTTTTCAAAGCGTCTAATGTCTTTTAACTGCATTGGAAATTCTAAACCCTCAAGATTCAGCTGTGATGAATAGTGGGGATACGATGATATTCTAGCAGATGCAGATTTTTCTGGGTGTAACGCTGATAACACCGCCCATCCGAAACAGGCCTGGTCGTTATTGACATTTCTATGCGTTGACAGATAACATGCGGAGCAGGTAGTATTTGTGCGATGTACCAGGCGTAAGTGTTAATAAACCAAGTTTCTTGAAATAAATTGAGCCTTCGTGCGAGATTTTCTGCAAACTGGAAGCAAATTCCGTTCAAGAGAGCATTCCAATTTAGTTCTATTGTCTCGAGTATGTTCTTGCAGAAGGTGATACCCAAGATTTTGCACTTGTTGGTCGGAGGAATACCGATCTCGTCTGCACAAATAGTGCGTCGCTCCGATCCTAGTAGTTTACCTTTCCCCCTGATGCGGTCGAAAATTCCACCAGCACACGACGCACGTCTGATAGGTCGTCGCCATCAGTAAGGAGTCAGCATAAGCACGCAACGTAAAGTGTTCATTGTTTAAACGAAGGCCATTCAGAGTGCTGTCCAGTCTCCGGATAAGTGGTTCCATGGTTAAGATAAAGAGCAACATTGACAGTGGACATCCTTGGCGCACAGACCTATTAATTGGAATTCGCCGGGACAAATGGCCGTTGATCAGCAGCCGTGATGTAGCCGAAAGGTACATGCCGTTACAAGTTGTTCATGAAACCGAAGATGGCTTAGTATTCTCCAAAGATAATTATGCGAAATCCTGTCAAAGGCTTTGCTGAAATCTATGTTTGCAATTGCAGCAGGCTCTTCAGGAAAAAAAGAATAATAAAGAATTAAGTCTCGGACTGCCAACAAATTATGCATAATAGTCCTACCTGGAACCCCACACGTTTGCCCAGTACCAATCAGTGTAGGAACAATCTGTTTTATTCCATTAGCTACCACTTTAGCAAATAATTTATAATCAGTATTTAGGATAGTTATTGGTCTATAATCCGACACATATCGGCAGCTTACTTTCTTCGGAATCATTATAATAATGCCTTCCGTAAATGCGGACGGAAATTCTTCACGGAATGCGTAGTTAAGAACTTGGGTAAGGTCGTCTCCAATCATAGACCAGCAGCGTTTGTACCATTCATAAGGGAAGCCATCCATCCCGGGCGTCTTATTAGGAGCAGCTCTCTTGAAAACTTGTTCTAATTCCTCTTTGGTGATAGGTCTCATGAGGAAGGAGCGATCTTCTTCATCGACGTAAGTTTCTACAAGGGAAAGCATGTTGTCCACACCTATGCCAGACTCGTCATCGTCTGCAAACATTTCGTGGAAGTATCGTTCACCCTCGCGTAGCAACTCATCTTTGGAGGTAAGAATGTTCCCCTGAGAGTCTATCCACTGGTGTATAAATTGTCGATTAGCAGATTTACGCATCTTTGCTACGTGGTGTAAAGATATCCTTTCCTTGTCCAAGAGGGAAGATCTTTCAACGTGTTGCTGAAGACGTTGTAAATGTTGCTCTTTGAGTCGTAAGATGGTCTGTTTAATCGTTTTCATTTCATTGAACACATTTTCTCCACGTTTTTCTTTGGAATGTAAATCGAACATTACCCGCTCATAGAATTCTAGAATAGAATGAAGTTCCCGCCGGTGTTCATAATCTATGGTCCTTGCCACGGATTTCATAGCCGGCTTCAATTTCTTCATCCACCAGTCCATAATATTCCTATAACGCGAAAGACTGCTTTTGCACTGATGATACGTAACACTAAATCGCTGAACATCTTCCTCAGCCCTAAAAACATGTTTATTCATTTTCCAAATCCCCCTTCCTGGATGAGAAATGGGTAATCTGGCGAAGTTTAACGTGAATATTACGCTATGACGATCGCTGAATGTAACTGGTACGACTCTGCAGCACTCTAGAATATTTGCCTTTGTTGCAGAGATATACGCTCTGTCTATCCTAGATTTTGTATCATCGCGGCAAAATGTATATTCAACACGAGGAGCATGAAGTGTCTCCCAAACATCAGCCAACTGCATTCTTTGCACTAGCATCTGCAGTCCTGGGCAGAAGTTAAAAACACGTGGTTGTAAAATGCAATTGAAGTCGCCCATCAGAAGTCTCACAACATAAGGTAAATGTCAAGAGTGTTAGCACGACCAGGGATAAAATAAGTAAAAGGACTACTTACGAATTATCCCAACAAAAGGCCGTCGCAGACTGTGGAAGCTCTGGACACAAGAGGTCTAGCGAATCAACTTAAAATAAGCTTAACTAATTAATTGGCTGAAATAATAACTCAAAATAAATTGATCAAACCAAATTTAATTAGGAAAATAATTTAAAAATTTTCGACCTCAAACTAATTAACAAAATCAATTACCACCGCACAATGAACGTGAACACCATTCAGAAAAATTAATTAAGGATATCAATTGAAAATAAATTATTTTAACACTGACTCAAATTGCCAGGAGGCAGTAAATCTTTTGAAAATAAACAAACGTAGGCCAATAGAAGATTAAAATCTTAAGACAACTATTATTTAAGGAAGCTTGAAATCTTTCCTAATGAAATTCTCGGTCACTCCAGGACTGCATTAAAATTAATCAAATCGAAGAAAAGGCATGACTTCATTTAATACCAAGAAATTATTCGAAACATGGGCATAAATCCAAAATTAGGATAAATAACCCAAATATTCTCCAAGGAACGGTAGCTTAAACCAAATGAGTTAATCAAACTCAACGGAAAAACCTTCCACACGCACAAAGATCCACCAAAATCAGCTGAATAATGAAGTTACCAATAATACGACGATACTCAAATGTCAATTTCAACACGGCATGGCCACGGTAAGTTTGCATTCTGTTACACAGATGTAACAGATGACGAGCACCGAAATCAAAACAAGCACTTGAAGTACCGAGGAAGTCATTAGAACTCCTACATTAAAGTCACACTGTTTCTCTTTTAGTAGCCCGACATTCGTTTGAAAATATTATAATAAAAACATAACTACTTTTGGTGCACCAAACTAAAATTAATTGAAATCAAGAAGGTAAACAAATGCCAACATGATCATTACAACACTGGAGCCTAAAACAAATATTATCATGTTACAAGATTTTTATGAAGACCTGTTTTAGGAAGTTAATTTCTTTAAAACCACATGCCCAATTTCACATACGAATTTAAATATCTCCGCGTTTTAACACTATTATCTAATCCATTCCTTGGTCGCTTAGTTCACTACAGAAGATGGATGCAGCTTACTTACGAGGTCGAAGAAAACAAAATATACTATTAAAAATTCAGAAGGATAACCAAATATTCAGGCCTATCGCCCAGATGGACAATCCATCACCCATGGTCTAGTTTCTCGACCATCTCCTCTTCTTGCATCATGATTTTCTACTCTTCTTAAAGCACAATCAGTAGAGAATAGGTTCCACCGTCTTCAGATTAAAAGGCAATAATCGGAACAACTGCTATCTGCATTGTCGACAGACTACGACTGAGAAAGCTTCACATCTAGCGCCCAGATAGCAGCACAACTAGCTACCTCGCTGCTTAAATTCCAAGTCGACCACTAGATAGCACACCATCATCAATTATAGAAAGTCCATGGAATCCTGAAGTTTGAATACACGGTGGGCCAGACAAGAAAATAGACACATAACCAATATGCATCGTACCATCGCGAAAAATAATTTTAAATCCATTACAGCCTCCCCCCCCGAAACCATCAACTTGGGGTGGGGTATAACAAGCAGTCATAGATAAAAACCATCTGTTGTCTCAAGAATATATGTAAGAAAAGTTCCATCTTGAATAATTTAACATAAACACTTCTCCAGGAGAGCAGAGGTATACTTGGGTGATGTATAACAGGGATACAGACCACACGCAGTTGTTTAGTGTTCAATAAAGTTCAGTTTTCACGCGCAATATCATCAGCACGCCAATTTTCCTTGAAATGTGCAGATAATACCGAGGTTACTAAGGTAATCGAAGTTCGCATAATCACAATAAATTTTCAGAGTCACAACCTACACAAGAAGACAGGTCTTACAATGTTTTAAACATAGCAAAATTCTCTTTTGAAATTGATTCCGGGCTACAATTATAGGGGAAGACAAGACTTCATGAGCGATAACCATATTACCACATAAATACCCCCCAAAAAGAAACACAAGAAGAAGAAGAAAGAAAATAGAAAAATAATTAGGAAAACATAAGCCTCCACGAGAAGTAAATCAGTGCAACAAACATTAGATAATTCTTTAAGTAACTTATCGCACTAATCACTTTATCATCAGTTTCCTCCAATCCGATCAGAATACCACAGCAAGAGCCGAAACCAGAATATCAGATCATACACGATAATTATCACATCAAGTTTAAGTGTAGCGAATAAATCAATATATCAATTAAGTTAAAATTTTAACAGACATATCTGTGAAATCAAACCCCCCAATCAATAGATGATAAACCCTTTCTTTTTAAATTTTCAAATCATTTCTTGGCTTAAATTAATATTCCATTCTCACAGCTTCAACTTCCATAGGCTTACTACACATATACTCGTTCCAAGCAGAAGGTGAAAACAAGAAACAATAAATAGAAGAATACTGAATAACACGTTTAGAACAATAAGCAAAGCTAGCGTAGAAGATATGAATGTTTAGAGCCAAGGGTAAAAGGTTAATTACAGTTGGAGACATATGTACAATTCAGATGTAGGGTACGCGTAAGGTGGGTCATCAACAACCGAACTATCAGCAATTACCAGGCAATCAACACACAATATCAACACTTACACCGGGATAGAAAATGACCAGGAGAAACACCGGAGACAAACTAGCCTGAAATCACATAGTCCTACTACAAGCTCCCATATGCAGGTAGAGGATCGATGACTGCAATACCGACTGTACAAGGAGAATAATCCCATACTTATTCTTCTACATCACAGAACGATAAGTTACGATACCAACAACACTAATCCAGGAAAGGCTCCATTTAAAAAAAATGCGCTAGACAGGCAGGTTAATCGAAATGAAAATTAAGATCGTAGGATTAACAAGATGACTTCAGAAGAACGGGTTATGGCAGAGAATATAAGAAGTTGAACCAAGAACCAGACGATAGTCACCAAAGTACCAATTAGCTAATAATCATTCCCAAAATAGTTGTAGATGCATAGATTAGTTCTATTTAAATCCCACTCGACACCAAGAAATCACATCAAAGGTCATGTCCAACCTTCTCTTGATGTCCATCGAAAACTCCTCCAAACTAGATTACCACAACAACAATTCAACACCACTCTAATGATTACCAGTGCCGATGTGTCAGCCACAAGGGTAAAGGACATACAAATCCTCGACAGCATCCCACCAATCACAGAGTGCCCACCCAATATCATTACAACAACCACAATGACACCATCATGACTTCAGAGGAACACAGTCACCTCTCAATGAAACCATAATGCCACCCCAACATAATTCCCAAAATCAAACCCATAAATCCAAACTTCTCCGATACACAAGGATCAGAAACCATACCATAAGGTCAAAAGGATGTACACTCCTTAGGTCATGAATCCTATATTACCTAAACCAAAATCTCATAATAACCCGTAAGCCGACGAATGCCAAACCACTAACATGACTCTACAACTCTACACCAAATCAGTACAGCAAAATAGGTTTAAATTTCACTAAAACCCTCAGCAGAAAGAAAACAGTGATGTACAGACAGGATACTCGACTGCAATTCAAAACAAGGCCACCCGATTACAACTTGCATAGGCTCAGAAATAACGCTACAAGATTTAACGGACCACCTACCTTAGTAATTCACATGCCAAACCAAATTAAAGAACAGCAACAAGAGGTTCATGAAATAAACGCGATGTATACAGAGAACCAAATTACTTCAAAGATAAACATGAAGTTCAATTACCCCCCCAAAAAAAAGAAATCCATTTTTCCCCAGAAACCAAGAATTAAGATACCGTAAGAGCACAAGGCTCATGCACACAGCAACCAGTAACTCTTCTCCAGCTCCGGACGACAGGATTTCACCCAATTAACTTCACTCGGATAAAGGCAGAGTATCCAATATCCACAACACCTTTCCTCAAGATTTCATAACCAAACCTTTAAGACCCATAGCTCCAGAGAAACACATTTTTCTTATTATCACCGCAAGTAAGTACCCAGACAAGGAAAAATCTTGAGATTACAAGATACATCAGAAATTTTACTGTACTACTTTATGGAACGCAACACTCAACTTAGATAATTAAAATCATAGAATTTTTCTAATAGACACTATATCAATACCCATATCACCCCCAAAAAAAATTTTTTTTAAATTCAGAAGGTTCACTTATAGACACCCATCCTGCACACCGCTGAATCATACTACCAAGGCCACATTACCAAAACTGGGAACCACTTCAATTCTCAAATTTCAATCACCCACCTCAACAGGTTCCAATTAAATTCACACCGATAATACTTAACAATGATAATAATAACATTATTTCAAACTTCCATCCATTGATCACTGAGTGTTAATTTCACAGATATTCCCTACTTAAACATGATAAAACATCTAATACAGTCTTTCTTATCTTTGTCCACTTCAACAAGATTCATACTCACCAAGGATGAAAATTATCAAGATACACACGCCCCAATACATAACTTCCCAACCTCCATATGGACAGCACAATTTCCGCACTTCCATTACCCATTTTAATCAAACAATAACCCGATCCATTATTACCAACCACAAATAAGATTTTGAACTCAACCAACCCCCATCATATATCAAGTCGCTTTCACTTGGGATAAATGAACTCTCCGAATCCTTTTTGCCACAGGATCACTGACAAGCATAGATACAGGGCTCAAAAACTGCAATATCGTACAAGGTCCCTGAAATCTAGGAGCTACTTTTGAAGTAAATTTATTTATAGCCTTGCTGACAGGATAACATTTTACGAAGACTTGGTCTCCAACACTTAGCTTGGTGGGTTTTCGGCCTTTGTCATAGTTCTTTCGTACCTTTTCATACGACACAGCCAACCTAGTTTTGGCCTCATCCCACACCTTTCGCACATCGCGAGGAGTAGAGACTTCAGGAAGCAGTTCCTCAATTCGAAGGAGATTTGATAGAGGAGAAAATGGAACAAAACTCAACATTAATTCCATAGGAGTTTTGCCATGAGACTCATGAACAGCAGTATTAAATGCATATGACAACCAATGAAGACAGGTGTCCCACTTGGTATGATTCGAGTGGTGGTAAGCTATGAGAGCAGATTTTAAATTTCTATTCATTCTCTCGGAATATGAGGGATTGGGATAATATGGAGTAGTGGTTACATGGGAGATGCACAAATCAAACAAGTACTTCCTGAATAAATGACTAGTAAACCCAGCAGCATTGTCAGATACAAGAAACTTAGGGGTTCCAAAGGAGGCAAAAATAGAATTTAAACAAGAAATAGTGGACTGCGAATTGGTCGATCTAGTCGGGAAGATCCAGCAAAACCTGGTAAACCCATCAATGCACACCAATGCATGAGTATTTCCTCGACTGGAACGTGGAAAGGGTCCAACATGATCGATAAACAATCGCTCCATAGCTCTGGAAGCTTGAGTCGATGACAACAACCCCGCACGTTTGTTTAGATTAGGTTTACTAATGGCGCAACTTTTACAAGACTTAACCATGAATGTGATATCCCGATCCATGCTTTTCCAAATAAAGAACTCCCTTATTTTTGACCTAGTTTTGAAGTTTCCCAAGTGTCCACCAACAGGACTATCATGGTAATACTGAAATATGACTGGAATTAAAACCTTGGGGACAACAATCTTTATCCTTTTATCATAACGAGATTGACAACAGAGTACCCCCTTTCACCAAGGAATAGGGTTTGATAATTTTACCAGAATTAATCTTTTCCAGAATTTCCTTTAACTGAGGATCATCGTCTTGATGCAGAGCAATATCTTGATACAACATTGGAAGATTAGTCAAGATAGAATTCACATTTACCGAACCAATTTGAGGTACACTCTTCGCTTCCAAGTTTTCAAAACCATCCTCCTCATCAAACATGCGACTAAGCCCATCAGCGATTACATTTTCCGTTCCACGAATGTGCCGAACATTAAATTTAAAAGCAGAAATTCTCAGCGCCCACCTAGTTAGTCTTCCAGTTCTTTTGGGTCTTTTCAGAACCCAGGAAAGAGCTTCATTGTCTGTCTCTAAATCAAAATTAACGTGCTCCACATAAACACGGAATTTCTCCAACGAAAACAGTACCGCTAAACACTCTAATTCATAGACAGAATATTTCCTTTCCAGAGGGGAGAGAGCTCTAGATGCGTAAGCGATAGACGTCTACCCATTTCCGACTCTTGCAATAAGACTCCTGCAATAGCCTTGCCTGAGGCATCAGTCTGGATAATGAATCTTTTATTAAAATCAGGAATAGCAAGTATAGGGGCATTACTGAGAGCTCTCTTCAACGTTTCAAAGGCTCTTTGTTGAGGGTCTTCCCACACAAATTTGACATTCTTTCTACGTAAGGAATTCAAAGGGGCAGCAATTTCAGCATAATTCGGAACGAATTTTCTAAAGAAATTAGTCATACCAATGAATCTGGCAATCCCTTTCACATCTTTAGGTGGTTTAAAATCGTGAATAGCTTGAGTACGGGCATGATCAATTGAAATACCCTGTGACGATACTATATGTCCCAAGAAGGAGATCTGAGATTTGGCAAAATTGGTCTTGGAAAGCTTGACAGTTAAACCTGCTTTCTTCAATCTTTCAACTACCTCCTGTACATGCTTGAGATGATCTTCAAAATTTGCAGAATATACAACCAGATCGTCAAGATAATGAATAACGTACTTAAATTTCACATCCCCAAACACAGAATCCAGTAATCGAGTTAACACAGCCGCTCCCGTCGACAGCCCAAAAGGTATAACCGTGTATTCATACAAATTCCAGTCAGTGGCAAAAGCAGTGAGAGGAATAGATTCCTCATCAAGAGGTATTTGGTTGTATGCCTGATTCAAATCAAAGGTCGAAAAATAATTAGCACCATAGAACCAGGAGAAGCACGTATGCAAATCCGGTAGAGGCACAGACTGCATGACAATCTTACGATTTAACTCTCTATAATCCGTCACTGGCCTGAAACCTCCAGATGACTTGGGCACCAGAAACATCGGAGACGAGTACGGAGAAATAGAAGGTCGAATAACACCATCCTGAAGCATCTTATCGATGATTTTCTTTAATTCAACCATCTTAGGTGGTGATAACCTATAGGGCGGAGATCTAACAGGAATCTTGTCCGTAATATCGATGTGGTATTTAAGCACATTAGTCAATCCCAATTTATCAGTGAAAACTTCAGGATACCTAGCACAAAGATCACGAATTTTACGAGCTTGATCGAGAGGCAGGTGATCAAGATCTAATTTATTACCTTCGCTTTCCTCAACATCCTCATCCAATGCACAGCTAGAATACCTTTGAAACACTACATCTTCATGAAATTTGAAAACTCTATTAGGACAAAATTTGAAACTAAAGTTCCTATCTTGTAAATTCAAAATCATTCCAACCTTGCCCATAAAATCCGTCCCTAAAATTACTTGATAAGATAAATCAGAAGCCACAAGACAATCTGTTTTCCAAGTAAACTCGGCAATTCTAATTTTGACAGATATACAACCTAGAATTCTTAATCTGCCTCCATTAGCAGTCACACAATTAAGTTTAGAAGTCCTAATTTCAGGTAATTTGCAACAAACCTTCATCCTCGAATACCAAGTCTCACTCATAAGTGACACAGTACTACCGGAATCTATCAATCCCAATGCAGGTTCGTTATTCACTTCAATACAAATGATCGAGGTTTTAGAAACAACATTACTAGAAATACCTAACATTCCCGGAAAAGAACACTCCTTATTCACATGACCTTCAACCGACCAGCTCTCATTATCTGCATTGGGCATACCACACGGTCATTGAAAATTACTATTGTTTACCTTAGGGCACTGCCTTTTCATATGTGTCTTAGATCCGCAAACATAACAACTACCATTTTGTCTACGACTCAATGTATCTTTTCTTCTCTCTGAAGGGCAATTATTCCTCAGGTGATCACTAGATCCACAAGCGTAACATTTTTTGAAGGAAGAAGAAGGCGTAGGATGAGCGGAGACATTGTTAGAGCGAAATGAAACACAGGGAGGGGGATACCTAGTGTGCCGGGACTCATCTCCATGTTTTACATCCTCGGCAAATGTACAAGCTTCCTCGAGTTCTGCAAAACTACTCGGGCACTTAGTCAAGGATAAAAAGGACCGATATTGAGGAGTAATGCCTTTGATTATACGACCTACCATCTCTTCTTCCGGTACCATGATTTTAAAGACCTCGCAATAAAATTTCAAATCCAAGACATAGGCCAATAGATTTTCATGCAAGAACTGCGTCCTATAACAATGTTTTGGAACCAGACTTTGTAACGCAAGGGACGGAATAAATCTTGCCAAGATCAACTCGTGAAATTCATTTACACTTAAATTACTGCTAATAGCCTTAGAGATTTCTCTTTTAAGAACACCTTGACAGTTGGGAAATAACACTCTAAAAATTCCCAGGGCATCCATGCAATACACATTAGCCGACTCAGATAATTCTACTAGAAACCGCAGGAATCTGATGGTTTCGTCAATGGAATCTACAGAAAAGGTCATTACATTTTTGAAAAGATCCTTAATAGAATTAGGAGCCGAACATGACCTAATCAACAAATTCTCAACCGCAGGACTAAGTCCGCAGCAATGAGATGAGGATGGATTATTGACGGTCTGAGAAGTAATTAACTCATTAGTGGCACCAAGGTTGTTACCTTCATTAGTTTCAATCTCATCACTTAATGATAACTGACCAACCTTCTTCATATTGATCATAAAATCGAGTTCAACCGAAACATTAATAACTGAAGTCAACAACGAAGTGCATTGAGACATCAATTCACCTTCAGGTCCAAGAGAAATTAAATCTTGCACCCTGTTAATAAAGTGATTGGTACGAGCTTTTAATCTTCTCAATTGGTAATCTGATGGATTACACTCTTTTAACTGTTTTACAAACACTAATAATTCGTTAATAGAACTGGACATTGCCTGCACTGACTTACCCAAGTCGATGCTCATGTTACCTGGATCTACAGGGGAATCAAGGCAGGCCAGAAGCAAGTTAACATCGCCTTCCATAGAACCAGTGGACACCAAACCCCGAATATCGAGCTCGTACAACAGCTCACCCTTCCTCAGCATTCTTGGCAACAACACGGCACGTGCACTCATTTTGATATGAAACAGAAAACACCAAGGTTAGCACTCAATATAAGCCTGTCTTTCCCTTCACAAGTTTAATTAACTAGTCTCAATTGATTTATTATTTCAGCCAATGGGGATATCAATGGCCTGACAAAATAGCCAACAGTCATAAGAAACAAGAAAGAAAAATATGCTTTCACAAGATATCAGAACGTAGCTGTACAGAGAACCACGCAATCTGATACCGAACACAAATAATGAGAATAACAGAACGTAGTTGCTATAAAAACCACGCTCTGCTACCAAACACACTCTCACAACATAAGGAAAATGTCAAGAGTGTTAGCACGACCAGGGATAAAATAAGTAAAAGGACTACTTACGAATTATCCCAACCAAAGGCCGTCGCAGACTGTAGAAGCTCTGGACAAAAGAGGCCAAGCGAATCAACTTAAAATAAGCTTAACTAATTAATTGGCTGAAATAATAACTCAAAATAAATTGATCAAACCAAATTTAATTAGGAAAATAATTTAAAAATTTTCGACCTCAAACTAATTAACAAAATCAATTACCACCGCACAATGAACGTGAACACCATTCAGAATAATTAATTAAAGATATCAATTGAAAATAAATTATTTTAACACTGACTCAAATTGCCAGGAGGCAGAAAATCTTTTGAAAATAAACAAACGTAGGCCAATAGAAGATTAAAATCTTAAGACAACTATTATTTAAGGAAGCTTGAAATCTTTCCTAATGAAATTCTCGGTCACTCCAGGACTGCATTAAAATTAATCAAATCGAAGAAAAGGCATGACTTCATTTAATACCAAGAAATTATTCGAAACATGGGCATAAATCCATAATTAGGATAAATAACCCAAATATTCTCCAAGGAACGGTAGCTTAAACCAAATGAGTTAATCAAACTCAACGGAAAAACCTTCCACACGCACAAAGATCCACCAAAATCAGCTGAATAATGAAGTTACCAATAATACGACGATACTCAAATGTCAATTTCAACACGGCATGGCCACGGTAAGTTTGCATTCTGTTACACAGATGTAACAGATGACGAGCACCGAAATCAAAACAAGCACTTGAAGTACCGAGGAAGTCATTAGAACTCCTACATTAAAGTCACACTGTTTCTCTTTTAGTAGCCCGACATTCGTTTGAAAATATTATAATAAAAAACATAACTACTTTTGGTGCACCAAACTAAAATTAATTGAAATCAAGAAGGTAAACAAATGCCAACATGATCATTACAACACTGAAGCCTAAAACAAATATTATCATGTTACAAGATTTTTATGAAGACCTGTTTTAGGAAGTTAATTTCTTTAAAACCACATGCCCAATTTCACATACGAATTTAAATATCTCCGCGTTTTAACACTATTATCTAATCCATTCCTTGGTCGCTTAGTTCACTACAGAAGATGGATGCAGCTTACTTACGAGGTCGAAGAAAACAAAATATACTATTAAAAATTCAGAAGGATAACCAAATATTCAGGCCTATCGCCCAGATGGACAATCCATCACCCATGGTCTAGTTTCTCGACCATCTCCTCTTCTTGCATCATGATTTTCTACTCTTCTTAAAGCACAATCAGTAGAGAATAGGTTCCACCGTCTTCAGATTAAAAGGCAATAATCGGAACAACTGCTATCTGCATTGTCGACAGACTACGACTGAGAAAGCTTCACATCTAGCGCCCAGATAGCAGCACAACTAGCTACCTCGCTGCTTAAATTCCAAGTCGACCACTAGATAGCACACCATCATCAATTATAGAAAGTGCATGGAATCCTGAAGTTTGAATACACGGTGGGCCAGACAAGACAATAGACACATAACCAATATGCATCGTACCATCGCGAAAAATAATTTTAAATCCATTACAAGAAGAACAGCATTCGGTGTCGCTATATGTGGTAGAATGTCCTGAGTGTAAAATGAATTCCGTTCCTGTTTAAACAGGGAACCAGATGGACTGTACACGTTAATGGTCGTGATATTATTAAAGGAGGCTGATAATATTCTCCCGGTGTGGTCCATTGTAATGTCCGTTAGGTTAATCCCTTTCCTATACACAATAGCAGTTCCTCGAGCACTATCACCAATGTTTACTACATAATCATAATTAAATAAATAGCCTAAATGACTGCTGTTCAATTCTTGTAACAAAAGAATATCAACATCATACTCCTTTAAGAAACGTCCCAACAGACCCAACGTTGTGTCACTTCTCACTCCGTTTATATTAAGAGTGGCGAAGGTCGTTAGAACAAGAAGACGATAGAACGATAGAAACATGAGATGAATAAACATTTTGGTCGACTGCAAAAATCACGTGACTTAGGGTGGTCTTCCATCCGCTCAACACTTTTCCGAGGCGTACGCAAGCGAGGATCTCTCACTGTCAACTCGGGTCGCTCCTCGTGCGAGACCGCCTCACGCTGCACCTGTGGGGCTGTGCTATATTACTGTCTCGCTGTTCTACTACTTGATCAGTGTCCATCAGGTCCGAAAGACGTATATTATTCCCTTGGGCGGTAGGTACAGGAGGAGTGCATACAGGAGGGTTGGTGCTGTGAGTGATACCATCACTAGAGTGAAGAGGATCAGAAGTTGATTCCGTATCTACAGGTAGCTGAGACATTCCCATATCTCGATTAGAGGATGGGATGGAAATATCAGTAGCCTGGGAAGAAGGGGCATGGTCACCAATGAGTTCAGTTGTCGATGACGGAAAGGAACTATGGGAATGGGATACACTACTGTCGATTTTCATCCGTTTAGATGTTGTTTCTTGAAGAGTAGGAAACTCCGTTGGATCAGCCACACGAACTTGTGTTGTTTACGTTCCGCACTTCGCCAGGCTGAGTTGGGGTCGCTGTGTTGTCAGTCAAGGTTACTGGAGCAGGGTCCGGTTGACTAGTCGCTAACCCACTTGAGTCACCTGTATCAGCTGCAGTGTTGACAAGCCTCCCCTCGGCTAACCTAATCTGACGTAAGGGACATTCTGGTCGCAAATGAGTAGTGGAATTACAGGCTAGACATGTACGCACTTGTCCATCATAAATAATTTGCGCACGGTATCCTTCAATATAAATGAAAGATGGAATAGATGTTTTAATTTCCATTCGAGAAGCACGTATACCATTATGTACTCGGAAGGCATATTGATGAGACCATTCTTCCCTCCTGTGGTCGATAATTTTGCCGTATTTACTAAGCACCGGGACTTCTGGTGGTACATTTAACACTCGAACCGTTTTCTGTACTGTTTCCGCATCACTGATTTTAACCTTCCCTATTCGACCATCCTGTAATGTCATATTGCGTGTACCCTGATAGTTACAAACCAGTCTTTCAAAAAGAGTAGTTGATATTACCTTGATGAAGGCCGCATTTTCTAGGTTGTCCAGCTGAATCATTTCTATCTGGTCCTCATTGAGTTTCAAGAAGTGTTGGAACCATTCCCATGCCGAAGGTCGGTTGTCACGTTCGAAGGTACATTTCAAGGTATTTTTACGTGTGAATCTTGTTGCCATGTTTGTTTTCTGCGTAGTTACACAATGAAATCACTTGAATTACAGTTAAATATCAAAGTTATCAGACTCGTTTACACACGGAGCGCGGCCAACTGATTTATCTTAACACGTGTAAATATAGCTTTCGGTCCTCGACTTCCTCCACTTTCTCCGAACCCAAAGTGGAACTGCATGTACCATCTGTGTCGTAACGTACAACTGAAAACGTTTTACAGCCAGATGACCTTCCTAACACCGAATGTCCATGTCAAATGCTCAGCCCCACTTTCTTGTCCCCCGCGTTAGACATACCTGCCCTATGATATAGATGTTGATTCCCATAGGGAACTTAAAATATTTGTCCTGAATGAGTAAATTTATAATACCAATATAATGGTCCGTTATTGGACATTATAAATTTTTCTGCTAACTCATTCTTGGTTGCCTGCGTTACGCCCTCGTGTGCTAAGTTGGGCTCGTCATTTGGGACTTAGTACACCTCCCAAGACGCAAGGCTAGTGCATACCGTGGAGGCCACTGCATAGGCTACATGAAGCCACCAGCAGTGCCAATGCACTATGAGACCTATGTCTCATTTCCAAAAATTGATGCCTGCCTGGCCATCAGATGATATAGATGTTGATTCCCATAGGGAACTTAAAATATTTGTCCTGAATGAGTAAATTTATAATACCAATATAATGGTCCGTTATTGGACATTATAAATTTTTCTGCTAACTCATTCTTGGTTGCCTGCGTTACGCCCTCGTGTGCTAAGTTGGGCTCGTCATTTGGGACTTAGTACACCTCCCAAGACGCAAGGCTAGTGCATACCGTGGAGGCCACTGCATAGGCTACATGAAGCCACCAGCAGTGCCAATGCACTATGAGACCTATGTCTCATTTCCAAAAATTGATGCCTGCCTGGCCATCAGATGATATAGATGTTGATTCCCATAGGGAACTTAAAATATTTGTCCTGAATGAGTAAATTTATAATACCAATATAATGGTCCGTTATTGGACATTATAAATTTTCCAGCTAACTCAGTGCATTGGCACTGCTGATGGCTTCAAGTAGCCTATGCAGTGGCCTCCACGGTATGCACTAGCCTTGCGTCTTGGGAGGTGTGCTAAGTCCCAACTGACGAGCCCAACTTAGCACATGAGGGCGAAACGCAGGCAACCAAGAATGAGTTAGCTGGAAAATGTATAATGTCCAATAACGGACCATTATATTGGTATTATGCCTGTCCTAGTAAATTATTTATTTATTTGATTTATTGTTCAACAGGAACTTCTGCCCACTTACAGAACATTTCCATGTCTTATTTTTATTTTATAATTAATTTACAATAAAAGTTTAAGTATGAAACCTAATACTATGCTAATGAACTATGCACAGTCGTGTGTGTTTCAACTTATTATTTTAATTAATCCTAATATATACATTATTAATATAAATTAATCTAAGGACTAAATTATTCATGGTACAAAAGTATGCTACTCTACTTTATGTATTCTCTCTGTGTGAGTTCCCGTCTGACTGACATTAACAAGATACTCTACTCGTGAAATATGTCCACGTTTGGCATTTTATTAATTGACTGATATATTCCGTTTAATGGTGAATTCATATGGTGATTTGTGTTTGAACTTTTAACAAAGAAAAATATTTCATACAGGTTTATTTGGTGGAGTAACTCTCGGTTATCTGCCTTTACCGTTGTGAATTCTATGTAGGTATTTTATACACGTTAATATTCTTTGTATGCAACATATCTATCTCAAAATTTGTTATTAAGTCCCTATATGCCACATATTTGCACTAGTTTTAGAGATACAGGAATACAGATATCTTAGAAATTTAGCTTGAACATTTTCTATTTCTTTTATACGTTTAATACTTGGTGGATTACGGACTGTAGAGGCATATTCTATTATTGTTGTAACTGGTGAATTGTACTATGGCTTTGATATTTTTGAATTTGTTGGTGTTTCTCATTAGAAATCCTATAGGCCTTATTTACCACATTATTGAACTGAAGTTTACTATCAAATATTACTCCTAAATCCCTCTTTTCTCAACTCGTTTTAGGCTGATACCGTTCATTTCATAAGAATAGATTTTTGGTTGCCTTTTTCTAGTAAAGATCATTGATTAACATATCTTAACATTGAAACGCAAGGAATTGTGTTTTTCCCATTCAACCAGTGCTGTGAGGTCTTGTAATTTTCGTTCTCTTTGTTTGAACTAATCTGCCCGTAAATTTTCATGTCATCGGCATATAACTGAAATGTAGAATTCTTCAATAACAAACTGAATGAACAACATCGGAAATTACCCCTTTGATATTTAAAAAATTGAAATCTATTCATCACGGAGGAGTTAAAGAATTCGACCAGTTCAGGGCTAAAACTAAAGCTGTGAAGCTTTTTTAGAAGTTTATGATGATAAATCCTATTGAATGCTTTTGTCATGTCCGTGTATATGACATCCAGTTGCCCTCCTTGATCTAAAATATTTGGCACATAGTTTGTAAAGTTTACTAAATTTGAACTTGTTGATCTCCCTTGCATAAGCCATGTTCTTGCTCTATGATGACTCTCTCAACATGTCAATAGATATTGCAGTAAAGTATATCATAAAAACTTTGCATGAGACTGATAGTATTGATACCGGTCTATATTATGCATGTTTCCGATATTGCCATCTTTGCCCATTGGACACACTTTTGCTATCTTCCACAAATCAGGAAATATTTTTTGTTGGAGAGATTTGCTAATAATTGTAAAAAGTGGATATGTAAGAGCTTTCACTACATATTGGGGTATATTATCTGGACGAGCACTCCTTTTAGATTTTAATCTTTTTATAGCACTTTTAACATCATCACCAGATACCACTGACATGTTTAGCATGTCAAGTTCCTTATATTGCAGTTCCTCTAGAATATACTGGTCATTATTTTCGGTGTTTTTTTGTATGTACTTTTGAAGTAGGAGGCAAATCCATCGGGTATTTCTGTCTTAGAAGTTAAGGTGCTATCATTCAGTACATGTCTGTGACATTCTTGATTATTGGCCCTCCTTTGATTACGCTGTTCCTATTTTCCTTTTAAGGACTGCTCTCTTTGTTTTGAACCCTGTCATACTACATTCACTAAGATGTCTTCTTTACCTATCATACTCCTTACTTCGAATTAGTTGTATTATATCTTTATTATACCATATTGGATAAGTTATTTTACTATACTTAATCAGAGGAACGCAATAATCAAGAATCTCATAGAGTTTATTATAGAAGCAATCTAAAGCACTGTTAAAGTCCTCAATGTCATTCAATTCTGAACAATCACAAGTGTTTAGTAATTCAAAGAGTAATTGAAAATTAGCTTTATTTTAATTATGATGCCTAAAAGTTGACCTACTGTCCAATGTAGTGAGTTTTCTCAGATTAACTTCTATTGAGAGAATCAGTGCAGGATGATGGTCATCTTCAAGTAACAAAGGCTGGTCGTCTCGCTCAGTGTGAATTTGCTCTGCTGTAGAGGCAAGAACTAAATCTAAATTTATTCGTGATAGTATTTCTAGATGTTAGATTCAAGACTTAGCCGATCCTGCTTTACTTTGATTCTCTCAACTGAAGTCTCCTACAATACAAATAGGACTTTCATTTCCTGTATTTATTGCTGATTCAACTGTATCAAAAATTTTACAGCATTGATCAAGGTTAGAATTTTGTGGAAAATACACTACTCCTATAAAATATCACCTACGGTTAAACTGAACTTTAAGCATTACAAATTCGAATTCACGAGAGTAAGAAATAATCTGATGAGTTTTAAACATTTTATCAACGGCTACTACCACCCCACCTCCACTCCGTTTACCTGTTACTTTATGTTCTCTATCTGCTCTAAACACACAGTAATTACTAGAGATGATTTCATTATCATATATAGACTTAGTGATCCAACTTTCGGTATTGCAGATTATCCTATGGTTATTTTCAGAGGCAGCTAAAACCAGTTCTTGAGTCTTTGTCCTAACTCCTCACATATTCTGATAAGTAATAGTTACCTCTTCTTTACTACTATACTTATTCATGTTTTGTTTTGGCATTTTACTTTATATTTTCAATGTCTTCTGCACGTTTAATATGTAAGACCGGATCGCTTGGCTTCCTTCTAACAAATATCTTACCATTTCGCACCCAGCAGAACTGGCAATTGGCGGCTTTCCTCTTCGTTCTTACCTGTGCAGACAGCTTCTTCCTGGAAAGGGAAAGGCATTCATTGATGAATACCGGCTGGCTTGTTGTCCACACAAGATTGAGGGTTGTTATTGTCTTCCCTAGTTTAGCTCTGGCATCCAGCAGTTTCTCCTTATCCGCTCTCCGCACGAACTTCACCATGTTGCTACGAGGTGGCGATGGAGTACCCGGTCCGGCAGATGTTCTTGAGGGAATCCTGTGATATATGTCGATCATTGATGAATCAATATTTACCCCAGTGGCAGTACCACTTCCTCCGTGCTTCCACCTTGTGTTTCTGGAACTCCGTGGATTTCTGCGGAGTTCAGTCTGTAGTACTGCTCAGTGTCCTCCACTCGTCCCTTTAAGTCATCCACTTCCTGTTTCAGTTTGTTTTCCGATTTTAGAATGTCAATTACCTGTAGTAAGTCCACCAGCGATCACCGCACTCTGTGTATCGTCTAGTTTGCAGTGACAAACCTCCAGAGAGTACCCTAGGTCTTTTTGCTCACTTCTTAGTTCTTTCAATTGCTCATAGATGTCCTCCATTGTAACATTATAAGGTTTATCACCTTCTCCTTTGTTACAGCCCTCACAACTTTTCACAATTGCATCACTCTCACTTACACACTTGCCATGGTACACAGTTTCACACTTACCAAAGTCACCTTCTGACCTCCTGTGATCGAGTCTTCACGGATCTTGCATGGGGTCATATTAGAGGTTAGGTCTTTATAACCTATCTCTGTCGTTGCGACGTAAAGCAACTAGCAAAAAAAGTTCTTTATAAATGTCCGCAGAGCCGTTACCCACGTTACTTTCCAGAAATTACACTTTACACTGGTAACATGTTCCTTAATTTACACAAATTTACTATATTTATGGTAATGTCCTCGTTGGTGTCGCCTTACTTTGTCCAAATTACGGAACTTCAGTCGTACACACTTCTACACGACCGCCATTGTCGTCTACTGTCGGATTTCTTATTATGGACACTCGAGTTTAGGCTTTAATTACAAACGAACCAATAGGCCTATTGCAATGCGAGTTATACCAATATTTTTCTTGTTTAATTCTACACTAGCGTATATAAGACACATTGTTTTCGACGTTCATTAAATATTTTTTATTTGTGGTTGTAATAAATATTGCCCGGGTTTTTGGCTTCTTCTCTAGGAAGCACTCACTTACGAATATATACAAGGAAAACTACTAGTCTGATGGTAATGAAATTTTTATATGTTATAACCACATGTATTTGTAGTGTAATACTCAAGTTACAATTTTTTTCAACCACCCCGAAAAAAGTTCTTATCATTTTCCTAAAGCAACTCTTTCTCAGCCCAGGATAAACGTATAACAGCAAACATGGGCTTGTTTTGAAGCACTCAGTCATGGTTATCAGAAACTACAATAACTGTAACCGTGCAGTTTGGTGCCGAATTTATGAAGAGTAATATTGAAAGGAGGTTTTGTGTACGCCGGACCGTGCGATTAACAGCAGGCCGGCTGGTGAAATCGGGCGCAGTGTTGCCGCGTTCAGTAGTAACCACGCGCGCAACGAACACAGTACACTCGCCCCGGGCAGTTGTGCAACGGAATGCCCATGACCTTGGTTTATCCGCAAGCTATTTTCAGTTGTCCTATGTTCTGCATGTTGGCCACGTCACTTCAAGATGCCTCCGAGACCGCCGTTATCAGAGGGTGAACTTGCAATGATTTTGAGTGCTATTTGTTTCTTTCAATGTGAGGGGGAAAAGTAGGGGACAGGAGGTTCCCTGTGTACAAGAAGGTGGCAGATTGTCTTGGATTATCTCTGTCGTCAGTGAAGAGAGTAGGAGCCGCTTCAAAGGAGAATGAAGGAAATACGTCATCCAGGTCAAGAAAGAAGCAGTGTGTGAGACCGGGGCGTGCGAAAATCCATCTCGATGATTTTACTTTGGGCACAATACGAAGAAATATGCACGATTTTCATACGAAAAAGATATTTCCCACAATTAAAAGCCTCCGAATGAAACTGTTAGAAAATATGACGGATTTTCCTGATGTGTCAATTTCTACGCTTTTGAAAGTAGTTCGAAGCTTGGGATTCCGATTCAAAAAACTAAACAGGAAACCAGTGCTAATGGAATCTGTGACACACACTGCATGCCGAAATACCTACTTTAGACGAATTAGAGACTTAAGAGCACAGGGCTTCAAGATCTTCTTTACAGACGAGACGTGGTGCGGACAGAACCATACTATGAAATATGGGTGGCAAGAAAACGTGGTTGAAGCTTTAGAAAACAACTTTGACAACTATAATCTGTACAGAGGGTACATTCAGCAAATTTATAGATTACGTGGAGGGTTCAAAACACCGTCCGGAGCTGGGAAACGCATCATAATTTTACACATCGGAAGTGAAGAAGGATTTCTTGACGGTGCAGGACTTTGCTTTATAGGCAAGAAAGGCAGTGGTGATTACCACAATGAGATGGACTCAAATTATTATGAATAATGGTTCGCGAAAGTCCTGGGTTTATTGCCTCAAAGGTCGGCTGTCGTTATAGATCAAGCTCCATATCATACGATGGTCGATCCCTCATCTAAAAACCCGAACATGTCATGGCTGAAACCTGAAGTTATATCTTGGATAACATCAAAGAATATTTCACTACCACCTGGAGTTGACGATTATAACAAATTAACGAAATCAGAGCTGATTGTCCTTGCCAGGCCTTATTTTCAAACACCGGTAAAGAAGCTGGAACAACTGACTAAACGACTTCGACCAGATGTACAGCTTGTTTGGTTACCAGTGGCCCATTGCGAGCTTAATCCAATCGAGCTCATTAGGGCTTACGTAAAAGGATAAATAGCAAAAACAAATATGGCTAACACATTAGGAAATGGTAGAGGTGTGGAAGCAATTAACGCTTTATGCCGAGAAGCCTTACGTACCGTCACCCCTGAACTCTGGAAACAATGCATTAAACACGCTAAGATAATTGAAGACTACTACTTGGAAAAAGATGGACTGTCTGAAAACGTCGCTTATTTCGAGCCAGTCATAATCAACATGAATGACAGCAGCACCGATTTATCGGAACACAGTGATTTTTCAGACGAAGAAAATTGATAGAATTCAATATTGTAAATATATGTAAATAACAATGCAAATAACTCTTGTAAAAATTGTACAGTGTGATATTTCTAAATTAGGAAGTCAACCATTTTTAAACTTGCCTTTGAAGGTCCAAAGCCCTTATGAGAAAAGGTGATGGGAAGTGGAATTTATAAGAGGAAATAAAATTAAAGGTTGAAAGTAAACGAAAAGCTGTGCTCGTTGCGCGCGTGATTACTACTGAACGCGGCTACACTGCGCCCGATTTCACCAGCCGGCCTGCTGTTAATCGCACGGTCCTGGCGTACACAAAACCTCCTTTCAATATTACTCTTTATAAATTCGGTACCAAACTGTACAGTTACAGTTGTTGTAGTTTCTGATAACCATGACTGAGTGCTTCAAAACAAGCCCATGTTTGCTGTTGTACGTTTATCCTGGACTGAGAAAGAGTTGCTTTAGAAAAATGATAAGAACTTTTTGGGGGTGGTTGAAAAAAATTGCAACTTGAGTATTACACTACAAATACATGTGGTTATAACATATAAAAATTTCATTACCATCAGACAAGTAGTTTTCCTTGTATATATTCCTAAGTGAGCGCTTCCTAGAGAAGAAGCCAAATCTCGGGCAATATTTTTTATAATCACAAATAAAAAATATTTAATGAACGTAGAAAACAATGTGTCTTATATACGCTAATGAAGAACTAAACAACGAAAATATTGGTATAACTTGCATTGCAATACGCCTATTGGTTCGTTTGTAATTAAAGCCTAAACTCGAGTGTCCATAATAAAAAATCCGATAGTAGTTCCGAGTGTGCTCCGAACACAACGGTTTGGGCTCTAAGTGATGTAAACCATACTGCAGGCTCTAGTGTACAAATCTATACGGTCTGAGTTTAAAATAAACAAGTGTGTGTTGCAGACACTAAACAAGACAGCGTTACGCCTCAGCTCAGACGCTAGCGTATTTGACTCCGCAGTCGCTCGGCCACTCCAAGGGGAGCCGGTTAAGAGCCTGGGTAAGGTTAAGTTAGCGCGCCAAAATGACGTCTTAACCTCATTTACAGGTCACCTCGTCGGTTCGGCTCTTAAGAGCCAGTGTGAAAATATATTAGCATTCTTGATAGTGATGTAGGGCAAGCAAGTCATAATAACGTCAAAACCTCACCTAAGCGTCACTTTACCAATTCAGCTCCTCAAAGGGGAGCCCGTAAGGAGCCTGGGTGAGGTTAGGTTAGCGTTGCTGGTAGCATGTATGTCAAAGAGGAGGGAGGATTTTCAAATGCTGTGCGGTGCACCACAGTGTCAGTCTACCTGTGCAAATTATTAGACTCACCAGAGTATTTTCACATTTTTCTGTTTATCACGATAATAAATACCGGAAGAATGACTCATTTCATTTCAGTGAGCTTTGTTTATATGTTGCTCATAGTACTGGGCCATGCTATTAAGTATATGTGATAGGTTTCTTTTTCTGGAGGTGGCAGCAATGGTTGTTTTACTTCTCTACACAAGCTGCTCTATTCAGCCTCTTGATATGCAATTTGCTATATCATTCTTGCTTTGTTGAGGAGTATGTGATAATGTGTGGTCGGTAGGATTGTTTCTGGTGATTTACAAGGCTTCATTGTTTCAAAAAAGGTGGTATCATTGTTGTATTTGATACATCAGTACTGACTCCTCTGTGAAGTTTCTTTTCTGTTAGGAAGTGGTTATGGGGCATATTCTCAACGCGATATTTCAAGAAAACTGGATGTTTCACAGAAATCAGTGAGCCGAATCAATGTGGCAATCAAGGCTGGTGAACTTGTTACAAAATGAAAAGGTAACTGTGGTCGAAAGCCTAAAATGAGCCCACGAATGACTAGAAAACTTATACAGATAGCTAAAACATCCAGTAAGAACATTTCACTGTCTATTGTACGGAGACGACTTAGTGCCACAGACCCCGTAAGAAGGCAAGGCCACAGAGAGTTTGACTTGGGCCAAGGAAGTTCAGGAGAAATTTGGTAGTGACTGGAGTAGGGTAAGTAATATTATTATTAAAAACCAGTAGCAGGAAAGAAGCTGCAGTTCATGAACTGAATATTTAACTCACAACAGGATACATATTTGTCTTGTTTTCGAAAGTTACTGTAGCATGATATTTATGGTTCCTTTCAATTATTTTTAAGTCATCTTCTCTGATGAATCAAGAAAGCGCTCAGTATGTTCGCCGAGCAAAGGATGAGGAGTTCCATCCCCAGTGCATCGCAGAGGCAGTGAATCATCCAACCTCTGTGATGGTATGGAGCTGCATGTCATCCAAGGGAACTGGCCGGTTGTATCTGGTAGAAGGTACTATGAGACCAGAACAGTACAAGAAAGTGCTATAATCTCGACTATTTCCACAATTGAAGGAATGGTTTCCGGATAGAGATTTCATCTCCATGCAGGATGGAGCACCCTGTCATAAAGCCAAATCAGTGCTCAAATTCCTAGAAGAAAACAATGTAAATGTCCTTCCCTGGCCAGGTAACAGCCCGGACGCAAAACCCATCTAGAACCTGTGGGCAGTAGTAAAAAAAAGCTGAGGAAGAAGACGATTACGAACAAGATTCAGCTTTTGGAGGAGCTCGTGAAGATATGGCACAGGGACCAAGACATAAAGGAAAATTGTAAAACACTTATGAACAGCATGCCAAACCGTATAAAAATGATTATAAAAAACAAGGGATACCATACTAAGTATTAAACATTATATAGAGTGTTTTAATAAACGAGTTTTGAACAAGAAAACGGGTTGCAGGTGGATTTTGGATTGAATCTAATAATTTGCACACCGCTGTATTTTATATAGGCAGAGCCAAAGCAAAAAAGAGGCCATTGCGTGTGCGCGCGATAATTTGACACACGATTACCGAAGTGCGATTATTAACGTGTGGAGATAATTGTGAGTATATATTTTTTCTGTTCTCTTTCAGAGCCTTATAATTAAGTCAAGAAAAAATCAGAAGAACATCAAAATGCAAAATATCATGATGAAAACTTATGTAGCGGAAACCAGTAAATTAATAACTAAACATAGAGAGGACGCCGGTGAGCTGAAAATGGAAGCTGGTACGAGTTAAAGAAGATCTGTGTGTTCCAATAATTTTTACAATGCAGTCCTCTGTATTTTGCCTTGCAAACATTTTGTTACGTTTAGGGCTAATTTGCCTTGTTTTATTTTAGTGGTATTTTACCACAGTCGCAACTACTTATTTGTGTGCTGAGAGGACCCATGGCGAAATTTACGATGTTTGTTTGTGTTAGGAATGTCACCGTGTTGCAATAGAAGTTTTGTCATAATTTTCTTCCAGATGGGGACGTGATGTATACCACATTTCTCTAGGGATTCGTCGAGGCGTCGTCCGGATCATTTTTACGTTAGATGAATGATATTTTGAGGATGCTTAATACGTTAATATAGAGTGTTCATGTCCACAGGCGTAGCATCAGTTGCGTGCAACAAATCTCATAATTATAAGAATATTAAGTAGTGGAACGCATAATAGTTAATATTCGCAGGGTACACTTTGTTTTGTGTTTGAAAAGTCATCCTGTGATAATTTAGCAACGGGGTTCGGTGTAATGAGCTTTGAGGTCGATGTAGAAGTGAGTGTCATATGCGTCTGGAGGAGTGTATTTCCAAGTGAAGAGGGAATCTTCGTAACTGTCGGTGGCAGAGATGTTGTATTTTTCCATGTAGTTATGGAACCATGCCACTCAATTAGTTCCTGGTACATATTCCAGAGGTAATGCCGTGATTCCCTTGTAAGAGAGGCCTGAGGGAAAATCGTCATGACGGAATGATTTGGAATGTGGTAAGGTCCGTAGTTTGGTTATTGAATAGGATTGTATATCCAGAGGGGTCTTTCGTTCTTCTAATAACTCCATGAATACCAGTGAAACGCATATCATATTCCGCAGATCTTAACAGACTCGAGTTCATTCGTGATGGGAATAATGCGGACCGATAAATTGTTTGAAAATACATACCGTTTTTGTGTAGTAAGAGGCCGTCCGTGGCGAGATTTGTTTGCTGACTTGTTAGCCAGGGGAGAACCCTCTCGGCACACCTCATGATGTACACTGAAGAGCGGCTCGTTCCTCTGCGCCATTTCCTCAGAGAGAGAACCTACCGTGTGCGGAAGGAGCAAAGGACTTTTCATGAGTTATCTCGCCATCAATCCCAGATCCTTTACATCCGTTTATTCTGAGCTTCCGGACTCCAGAATGGTTATCAGTAACACTCATTGAGTGGCCATCTAGATGCGAAAATAAGATGAATTGCGGGTGACATAAAAGAATCTTAAAACGAGAAGGAATCCAGAAGTGCAGGAGAAAAATGTTTCAATAAACACTTGAAAGGAATAAGTAACTTTGAATCTAGTCATAGTAGGGTATGAAAATCGATGAAATTGTTGTTGAAGCCTGAGCACACCTGTGCTCACTCTTTCTGCATGTCACTTGCTTGTTCCTTGAACTACAACAATCCTTATCTACGTGCCCCCGCAGCTCTTCTATGGTAACATAGGGTCAACCTGTTCATGAAGGTCATGTACTGCTCGCGGGGGGCGTCTTGAGTATGTCCACATCTGCAGTATACTCGCGCTCAAATTGCTCCATTTTTGTTGGCAGAGAAATATCCACTGGCGTTTTTCTATTGAAACCGAGAATCAGGCGCTAAAATTCTCTTATATCCAAAATTGCAAGTGGTGGAGTGTCGAAGAGAAATCCTGAGTACTGGACCCTTTTCATCATGTCATAAGAATATTAACCAGTCCTAGGTCTTCAGCATGAAATGTTGACTCTTTTGTCTCAGGAGGTGTTAATGGCTCTTCATCATTTTCAGATATGTCTATCGGGTATCAAAGGCGGGATACTTAAATAAATAAAGAGCTTTTCTAATATGACTATGTTTATTCAATCAGAAACAATGAAACCTATTTGCGGGTGTGTTTACAAGTATGAACATGAAGAGTGGTCCGAAGTGAACAACTTTAATATAATGCTGCGGCTGGACGATTTCAGGATGTTATTAATACACACCACAACGTAATTCCTGAAGGAATATTTTTCACAAAACCACCTTGAGTTTAACCTGAAAACAAAAACAATCTTCAAATCAGTCTGCTAGGCTCCCGTAAACAACTGTGGTGTAAGCTTCCCATTTCTAGAACGATTAAATATAAGAAACGGAACTCCAGACGTTCTTTTAAATTAAGGCCGTCCACAGATTGACAATCAGCGTAGGACAATTTAACTGGACCCCGAACTGAATCTGAGAAACCTCCAGAGATCATCACTGACCTACCAATATCATCCACTATAATTAAGGTTTAACGTTAAGTAAAAGTGTGTGATGAGCAAAATGAAACTTCACTGCAGTTAATTGAACGTGGCTGCTGTCCAATGTGGCCTCCACACAGGAACAGGACTTCAAGTGCCAATTAATTAATACTATTATACTACTCTAAACTGCATTACAACACTAGGTTTTCACAAAAACTAGTATTATTTTAATTAAATTAATGAAGTTAATTCACAAACCAAGACAATTATAACTTCCAGGTTATCTTCAAGTTTAATATTGGGTTTAATTGAACACACGCAAGTAGATTCTAATTAAATGAGAAATAATGAATAACTGTTTAGACTAACACCTGTTTGGTGATGAAACAAGATCCCGGATTAAGTATGTGATTTTAAGAGTATTGCCTAACACTCTATGACAGTTAATTAAACATAATATCAGTCGTCGTATACATTTTGTTAGGTTGAAGTCGGTTATTGGAATAAATTCAAGAAAACCTGTGAAAAGAAATCATGTGCTACTATAATTAACTATGCTATCATTGTTATTACGCTAAATGAAACCCTAAAATGAGATGTGAAGTATACTCGACACACGGGTAACCATTAAATATTATTAATCAGGAGTCTCAACTACATCCGCTTAAACCGCCTTCTAAAATGTAAACACAAAATATTACAAGTACTTCATGTGCAGAGTAAATTGTGCAGTTAAGATTGATTAAACAGACTGACTGACGGTGCTCGCTGTACATGTCTACCGGTTAATGCTTCCATTCCGGAAGTGTTGAAAGATGTACGCTCATGGGAAGTCACACAAGATGGGTCTGTGCTGTGTGTGTCGTATAGGGATGCCGATGTTCTTGAGGCACTGCTGAGCAATTAACGAAGATTATATCAGGGTTATAACCTCGTTGCGAACGTCCGCTGTTAAAGGACGGAGGACAGTATCAGCCTTTCCATCTTTTCTCATGTTCATATCCCCAGAAGTTGCTTTGGCTGTTAAAGTCACCAACTCCAATGTGGACTGCTTGATTGTCGAGGTTCCTTGGTTTCTGGAAATGGAATGCAGACTTTGTGTGAAGCTCATTTGTGACGATGTACTTTGTTTTGTGTGTGTACAATAGGTTATTTATATTTTAAGTTTTTCACCACTCTGACACGAAATAAATAAGTCGGTAGTGTCCCGTGGACTAATGGTAGAGCATTACTACATCGTATGGAATTCCACGTGTTATCCACTCACTGAGTCAAATTTTCATCCTCACCTCTCATCTAGGAGTGGGCAAGCTATACTACGGTCCAAAAGATAGGAATAAGTTACGAGTAAACAGCGCAACATGTAATAGACCGCAAATCGCACAACATAAGCAAATACCAACCTCATGTGTTCGCTCTGTGTAGGAAAGGAGTGTTCCTTGCTTTGACTAGCGGCGTACCCGTAAGGTAAGCAGAGCCAGTGCCTGAGCCCCATATTCCCTCAGTCGTGGTGGACCTGTTATCGTGTGTGTAGTGTAGCCTTGTGAGAAAGGAGTGTTCCTTGCTTTGACTAGCGGCGTACCCGTAAGGTAAGCAGAGCCAGAGCCTGAGCCCCATATTCCCTCAGTCGTGGTGGACCTGTTATCGTGTGTGTAGTGTAGCCTTGTGGGAAAGGAGTGTTCCTTGCTTTGACTAGCGGCGTAACCGTAAGGTAAGCAGAGCCAGTGCCTGAGCCCCATATTCCCTCAGTCGTGGTGGACCTGTTATCGTGTGTGGAGTGTAGCATTGTGGGAAAGGAGTGTTCCTTGCTTTGACTAGCGGCGTACCCGTAAGGTAAGCAGAGCCAGTGCCTGAGCCCCATATTCCCTCAGTCGTGGTGGACCTGTTATCGTGTGTGGAGTGTAGCCTTGTGAGAAAGGAGTGTTCCTTGCTTTGACTAGCGGCGTAACCGTAAGGTAAGCAGAGCCAGTGCCTGAGCCCCATATTCCCTCAGTCGTAGTGGACCTGTTACAGTGTGTGTAGTGTAGCCTTGTGAGAAAGGAGTGTTCCTTGCTTTGACTAGCGGCGTACCCGTAAGGTAAGCAGAGCCAGTGCCTGAGCCCCATATTCCCTCAGTCGTGCTTGACCTGTTACAGTGTGTGTAGTGTAGCCTTGTGGGAAAGGAGTGTTCCTTGCTTTGACTAGCGGCGTAACCGTAAGGTAAGCAGAGCCAGTGCCTGAGCCCCATATTCCCTCAGTCGTGGTGGACCTGTTATCGTGTGAGGAGTGTAGCCTTGTGGGAAAGGAGTGTTCCTTGCTTTGACTAGCGACGTACCCGTAAGGTAAGCAGAGCCAGTGCCTGAGCCCCATATTCCCTCAGTCGTGGTGGACCTGTTATCGTGTGTGCAGTGTAGCCTTGTGAGAAAGGAGTGTTCCTTGCTTTGACTAGCGGCGTAACCGTAAGATAAACAGAGCCAGTGCCTGAGCCCCATATTCCCTCAGTCGTGCTTGACCTGTTATCGTGTGTGGAGTGTAGCCTTGTGGGAAAGGAGTGTTCCTTGCTATGACTAACGGCGTAACCATAAGGTAAGCAGAGCCAGTGCCTGAGCCCCATATTCCCTCAGTCGTGGTGGACCTGTTATCGTGTGTGGAGTGTAGCCTCGTGTTGAACGTGACAACATTATGACACAGCTACGCCATTTGGACCCTCTTCTTCAGGGTAGAATTCTCGGCCACCCGGAAGCAGGCCAGACAGAGACCTAAGTCTACAAGGCTTCATTTCCAGGCTTTGGAGACGATTTCGAGACACAGGAGGTGTCAGTCGTAGGCCAGTGCCAGGTCGACCAAGGGTAACTACCCAACAGCAGGACCGATATCTGGCCTCAAACGCCCAACGAAATCGGAGTGCACCTGCAAAACAATTGTCGGCGGAGCTTGCAGCCACCTGAGGGATTGCCGCTTCCCGGCAAACTGCGTACAGGAGGCTCAGAACAGCAGGGCTGTTCGCCCGACGTCTAGCGGTGTGCGTCCCGCTAACTGCAGCACTGAGACGGGCCCGTTTACTGTGGAGCCGTCAATATCGAAACTGGACCTTGAATGAATGGAGGCATGTGCTCTTCACAGATGAATCCGTCTTCAGTTTGCAGAACGATTCCCGACGCACATTAATCTGGAGAGAACCACGTAGCCGATACAACCACAGGAACATCGTGGAACGGGACCAGTATGGTGGTAGGGCGTAATGGTGTGGGGCGGCATCATGTTGGATGGCCGTACGGACCTGCACAACTTCATGGGTGTCCGAGGAACACTGTTAACGCTTAGAGATAAGGGGATGAGATACTGAGACCACATGTTCGACTCTTCAGAGGAGCGGTTGGTCAAGACTTCCCCTTAATGGAAGATAATGCCCGACCAAACCGCGCTGATCTGATGGATGAATTTCTGGCTGGGGAAGTCATTCGTCGCATGGACTGACCAGCGAGGTCTGTGGATCTGAATCCTATAGAACATGCCTGAGAAGCATTGAGGAGGCTAACTGCGTCCCATCAATATCCAACAAGAACCCTCCAAGAATTTTGCACTGTCCTTTCCGAGGAATGGGATCGACTGTCACAAGAGCTCTAGGACCACATCGCTGCGAAACCGTATAAACCGTATTAACAGCATATTTTGTTGTAGAAGACATTGCCAAGTTTTGTTAGTTGTTGCCAAAGCTGTACCTTAGCTATCAGAAAACTTCTGACCCCCTTTTTGGACAAGTTGTGGGACATATGGTGGGTGATTCAGCTTCTGATTGTTAAGCAATCCGTCTGACATTCCTATCAGGCTGTATGGCCACGTTTAGTGATTATGCTTTACTTTTGGACACTAGAGTACATTATTTCATTGGTCCAATTATGGGCCAGCAATCCCATGAATCCCTTCTATGCAGTTCTACCCCAATCCTACTGTTCAACCCCAGGACACACCATCGACAATACTTAACGTATAGATACAATACGAACATAGAACCTACATATCTAAAGACAGTGACACTTAAATAATTATTAAATGGTCAACGGTAATACGAACTAACCCTGTGTTATGGAAACAATGAAACTGGAATATTAAGCCAAATGTTCGGATATGCCATCGAGAGCCCACTCTATGATTTGTCTATGCAAAAGAAATGAACACATGAAAACTCATGCGCCCTAACGCCCGCGTGCGTGGACAACACGGTGCTGCGTTCAAACGATTTGCCACAATACATACCGCAGTTAAGCTTCTCTCCAGTATGAAACCAATAAGGCTTTGTTGAGTTGCAAGACGCTCTGGATTGTTTATCGTAATACTCAGCCCACATTTACCTTTTGCCCGTATGATTCCACGGATGTTTCGAAAGCGTGCTCTATAGAATGAAGGATTTGCAGCAAAATCTATAGCAGTATTGCTCTACATGTAAACCGACCACGCTCACTGCCTAGTGAAGGAACTGCAACAGATACTGCAGGCAATACTTTACACCTGATGCAACCGCATCTGGCATCTTCTTTCAGGCTACAGGATCTGCCACGTGGTAGGGCACCTTTCGAGGATGAAAACACAAGTGATTGGCCAAATAAGCTTCTTTGTTAAGCGACATACCACAGATATTACATAAAAATCGCTCCTCGTCTGTATGCGTCCGCACGTGAACGGCTAAATAAGATTTCCGGGTATATGACTTGGCACATATATTGCATTTGTTCAACTTCCCGTCTGTATGACACGCATGTGTTTGGGTAAATAACCTTTTCTTCTAAAGGACTTGCCACAGATATTGCACTGATTGCCTTCACGCCTCTATGAGTTAGCAAGTGTTCGTTCAGATTGGATTTAATGCTAAAGGCTTTGCCTCAGGTGTTGCAGTGGAATGGCTTTTCGCCTGTATGTGTGCGCAGGTTTTCGGTTAAGTTTGACATACGACTGAAAGCCTTCCCTCAAGCATTACATGGGATTGGCTTCTCGCCAGTATGCGTCAAAAATGCTTCGTTAGCTAATTTTTAAGGCTAAAGGACACACCACCAATATCACATTGATTGAGTTTTTCTCCTGTATGACGGCGCGAATGTGTGATTAATTGGGGTTTCTGGGAAAAGGACATGTTAGAGATTTGGCAGTAATATGGCTTCTCTCCTGTATGTGTCCGCAGATGTGCCGTTAAATAAGCTTTTTGGGTGAAGGACTTGTCACAGATTTTGGATGAATGAGGCTTCTCGCCTGTATGTGTCGGGATGTGTATTTTTTTTATAACATTTCTGGATATTAGATTTCCCACAACTATTACAACAAAACGGCCTCTCGCCTCCATGAGTCCACAAGTGATTGGACAGGAATTCATTCCAGCTGAATGACTTGCAATTGATATTTGATAGTTTAGGCCTGTCGCCTACATGAGGCTGCAAATGTTTGGCTAAATGAGCTTTCATTCTACATGACTTGCCTCAGATAGTGCATCGCGATGCTGATCTTCTGTATGAATTCGAATGTGTTCGGTTAAGTTTGATTTGCGGTTAAACGTCTTGCCACATGGTCTGGAATAGAATTGTTTCTCTCCCATATGCGTCCGCATGTTTTTTCGTCAAAGGCCAGAGGTTTTTGAACATTTTCTGGCATACTGAGCAATGAAATTTCTGGCCTTCCGTATGAAATCGCTTGTGCACTGTCAGTGAGCTCCCAATTGAAAAGCATTTCTGGCAAATTCTGCATAAGTGGAGTACCTGGTCCACGTGGATCATGACGTGCTCAGACAGGCTGCTTCCGCTATTGTACTGCTTCCCGCAGTGATCGCAAATGGATGGACGAATCTGATTCTGTCCATTGAAATGTCGGCTGCCTTCCGGAGGTAGAAGACCTGCGTAGCTCACCTCTGGGCTCGATCTACAGTGACAAATTTAAACTATGTGACCAATAGTTCAACAGTCAACTCCACTACAAGTCTCGCCCAGACGAATTACTACTGAACATTTCACTGACTGATATCCCATGCAGGGAGCTCGTTACTAATGAAAATCACATTCCTATTACTGAACATCATCTGTGGTCAAATTCAGAGTGTAGTCCTAAATTTCAAAAGCTCTCACTTGTTAGGATGATGTGTTACGTCTTTTCTCTCGAAAGCCTAACGTCACGATATCACAGGCAATATTTTTCTCATAATTTTGAAATGTACGACATCACAGACTACCTCATTTATGGGGACCTGGAATGCCTTTCTCCACAATGTCAAAATATCAATGCTTGACGTGCCTTTTAACAAAGCTACCCACGGCAGACGTATGCAATTCTTATATGTTGTCCAGATAATGAATCGTATAAAACTGAAATTATAGTTTAATAAATACAACATTTTGCAAGTTGGAAAATGTGCATTTTGCTGAACACAGCTTCCATTAAGGTGAATATGCATTTGAAACCGGGCATTTAGAGACCTTGAATACACTTGGAGCGCTTGAACAAACTGTGAAAGTTTGAAGTTCCTACATGTAGTAGAAAACCAAACAATCCCCTTGGAACTACAGTACTTGAAGGGCCTTGACCTAGCCCGAAGGCCTGCAGATAACGAGGTGTCGTGTGGTCAGCACGATGAATCCTCTCGGCCGTTATTATTGGCTTTCTAGACCGGGGCCGCTATCTCACCGTCTGATAGCTCCTCAATTGTAATCACGTAGGCTGAGTGGACCTTGAACCAGCCCTCAGGTCCAGGTAAAAATCCCTAACCTGGCCGAGAATCGAGCCCGGGGCCTCCGGGTAAGAGGCAGGCACGCTACCCCTACACCACGGCCTACATGTAGTAGAGTCTGAGAAAATGTACATTATGTAATTACAGGAGTAAATATACGAGAAAACAGCGACCAAAATTAGAATGTCAAAATAAGCCTAACTTGGGTCACCTTCCTCTTCAAATTTTTCCAGAAGTTTTCTTTTGGCAGCTCCATCCGTTTTTCGGGCTTCTTGTGATAAATACTGGAAATTAAGGTTAGCATTCCTTAGTCGTTCCTTGTCGCGTCATAGCAGGGCATCAACAGTTCGACTCCCGACACACAATAGCAGGATTTTCAAAACTTACGTCTTGTTGCATTTCGTCACTGAATGATACTACTGCATCAAATAATCCGATGTGTAGGGTATAAATGCCCACAAACACTGTCCTGAGAATCCGACTCCAGATGACATTGTTTACACCATCACTTGGATTTTGTGTCCCGCCGTGCAGACATTGTTTCAACAGGCCAGGGAGTGCTAAGTCATTAAAATCCGGCTGTATTATTCCCATGACAGGAAGAGGTAGACTATTTGGATGATAGTACATTTTTTCAGTTATTAAGCTACTCTTACACTTGCACCAGCCTTCAGGATCTACCGGACACAATCCATGATTGGGGTCTTCATTTGAGGACAGTGAGTGAAAATACAGAGCACACATTGCTCTTTTCATAACTTCCGAACTATCCAGTTTTTGCCAGATTCCTAGGCCACAGCAGATTTGAAGGTGGTCTATTGGTGAGTCAGTCTGCTTTTCCCACTGACTCGCTTACCATTTGACAACTTCCGTCCCCTCATACTTTCCTTAAATCTCCTCAGTCGTGATCCCATTCTTTTCTGCACATGGCCAGGCATTCCAGCTTATTTATGTTTAGGGTATCTGCATACGGTTTGATAGAATTCACATCATTATTTACCTTTCTATCGCCATCACCTTAATAATTTACACATCGAATATTATGTCATTGGACGGAACGCTGAAAACTTATTCTCACTCCTGTCTCCATCGCCCAACTTGACCCCTCATAGTTGGCAGCAGAATCTTTTTTATGGGAATCTTTCATTGTCATCTATTCCTTTTCCAGGGTCAGTACTAGTGGCCGATAATACTCCACCATTAGGGGTATGTCCCCTCTTTTGCCGCGTACCATCGAAGGCACCGCAGAGGTCAGGAGGTTTATCACGGTCATTTGCCACTACTGCTTCTTCACTGCATCTCTCACAGATTTTAGTGCAACATCATCTACAGCTCAACCTATTACGTAGCTATAGTCTTGAAATTTTGCAGGTGGACACGGTAAAATTAAAACTCCATATAGCATATCCGCAGCTGATTTTCTTCCCAATGCAGCGAAGGCTATATATTGTGACCTTTCATGAATATCTCAATTCAGGGTTCTCAATGTTGGGCTGCGCCACGGCCAGTGTCATGCAGAGGTACATGAAATCTCCACTCAAGAGATGTAAGGTTCTGGAGTTGGGTCACAGGATCTTATGGTGGACTCATGTCGGCTCGGGTGATGTGAAGAGATGATGATTATTTATTATCCTAAACTAGGTCATAATCCTAACGTTTCTGATAATACGAAAATGAGAACACTGAATATATTTCTTTTATGGAAGGATTTTCCGTTTAATAACTAAGTAAATGCTTTAAGTAATAATTACAAGATAAAAATATATTGAAAACAACACAAATGGACATAGGAGTAATTGAATATTACGTTAATTAAGGAAAGAAAATATCTAACTTTCAACTCTTGTCATTAGTCTTTTTACACATCGATAGTATGTCACAGTGCTGAAGGCTTAACAAATGATGTTTATCATCCACCACATTTTTAAACAGGTAACTGGGAATTGCAGAATCTCATTCGCTTCGCACGACTGTCCTGACTCAAATAAGTGTCTCAACATCCCGCTATTCATACTTAATCATCGCTTGGTTTGCTTAAAAAAATCTATCTGACAACTTGAAGACACCGATAAATTGCATTCATAATCGTTGGACAGGCAATAAATAATCGAATGACATAAGATATTACCATAGTACATCATACAACAACATTGGACAAGAGGGAAAAAATATACGCTCGATCCCTTCTGGACATCAACAGCATCCGTACCTAAATAATGGACATTAGAAATATATTACAACATCTACAATGATTTCTAACTAAGAAGACTCTGCAGCTCTGGTGTCCTCTGCGAAGTTCAACCTGGAAAACTGTGTCAGCTCTAAGCACCAACTCAAATAATCTACAGAGATGTTCATCTAGCAAAAGAATAGACTTACTCAACATTGAAGGTCATATCCCTTGTAACGTGGTCCGATATCATACAATGTTATTTACTTCGTGAAGATCATGTATCTTTCCAATACGGTGCGCAAGTGCCTACATTGTATTTGATTGATATAATTCGACGATCATGCTGTCAGTGTTCACGAGACGAAAAACCCTAATATTATTCCAAACACGGCCTCATGCCTAAATAATTATCATTCATTATAATAATACCGAATCCGCACGCATGACTAATTCGATTCCTACCTCAATAACTCACATCAGGACCTCTACAACGCATCATCCCAAGAATAGGTAAATCCAAATGACACATCTATAACAATTCAAATTACATTAACCATTGCATATTTTGACGATCCTATTACGTTAAACACTCCATCACATCACATATATGTCATGCACATCAAATTCTCCTTTCTAAAATATATTCAGGCATTTCACGTTATGAAGACTATTAATCTTATCGCCGTATTAGCTCAATATTACCGTAATAACATCACAACTGCGTTCCCGAAACACAGTATTCTATGTAAGAACATGATCTCTGATGACTCTAAATTACGCACTTCACAATTATTAGGTCCTTCCGAAGTATATTAAACCTCGAAATAATTAACAATCATTATAATGACACTATCTCAATACGAATGCCATCGATGCCAAAATCAACCTATATAACCTTGCCAGAGATCGTTAAAAATTCACACGATTTATCGTACAATATATTCACGATCCGAACTGAATTACCATATCAAACACAACACTCATTCAACGCAAAGTCAACGGTCGCCTTCAAGTTGTATGATTTTACATGTCACAATTCGACATAAAGAAACATGCTACTCTACTTTAAAAAAGCAACTACGAAGCGGAATAATGAGATATCATTTAAGTACTCATCCTTGGTTGAGTCCCGTGAGTAGGGATAAAAAGGGGATTCTGGGCCAGGGGCTAATGCGCAAGATGGCCGCTATACATGGGCTCTTATGGGACTAACTCCTGGGACCTGCGCTAGGGGCTACTGCGCAAGATGGCGGCTATACATAGGCTCTTATGGAGAAAGCTAGCCATGAGGAGACATAGGGCTTAAGAAGACGGCCTATGGCGATTGCACAATATGGCGGCTATACCCGGGCTCTTATGGAGAAAGCTAGCTCAGGGGCTACTGCTCAAGATGGCGACTATACATAGGCTCTTATGGAGAAAGCTAGCACAGGGGCACGTGCGCAAGATAGCGGCTATATATAGGCTCTTATGGAGAAAGCTGGCACAGGGGAGACATAGGATTTAAGGAGACGGCATAGGGGCGTTTGCGCGAGATGGCGGCCGCGTGCAACTTCCTAGTGCTAGGACACCCGAGGCAAGATGGTTGCTGAACATTGGTTATATGAGGCTAAATTTTAGGAGTTGGACCAGAATCTAATGGTGATACATTGTTCTTATAGACCTAACTCTACAGAGCTGCCTTAGGAGCTCACATTGTTAACTTATGACCTATTAGTTTGATCAGCCTGACATTCGAGAACTGAGGTAAGGGCTACTATGCAAGACGACTGCTATACTCTATTCGTATAGACCTTAACTAGAGGGCTGCCTGAGGCAGGGGCACACAACATGTAGTCTTGTTGCACGACAATGACCTATTAGTTTTACCAGTTTAGCTTTCTGGAACTACTATGCAAGATGGCTTCTATACTGTGTTCACATGGACTGAACTCTAGAAAGCTGCCTTATGGACTTACAACTTGTAACTTATGGTCTATCAGTTTTATCACCTAACATTTGGGAACTGAGGCAGGGGCAACTAGGCAAAATAACTGCTGTACATTGTTTTCATTAGACTAACTTTAAGGAGCTGGGCTATCGCTCATCCTTCTCACCAGCTGTCCTTCATAACTTTAGTTTAGCACAGGAGCTGGTGGTGGTACATGAGCTTTATGGCACTAACTTGGGGAGAGCTGTGCTAGGGCTTTTCAAGTATTGGGCTAATGCGGGGTCGGTGTTTCATCCTTCTAATAGGATACCCTTCCAAACATCAGTCTAGAGCAGGGGCTCTTGCGTATACATAGGCTCTTATGGGACTAACACTGGGGGAAGGAAAGCTGCACTAGGGCTCTCGAGGATGGATAGTCGCTCAAAGCTAAAAGCGTAGTTAGAATGATGAGATGTAGATAAACATAGGATGTTGTTATAACCTAACTTTGTAATCTGTTAGAAGTGATAAAGTTCATTCAGTGTAGGATTGCAAAATGCTGAACCGAAAAAAATTTGTGCTACATGCATGATAGGGAATAGAACCCAAGGGTCACATCTTATCAGACGGGCAAAAGGATGAAAGGACTCTTCTTCCTCGTCCTCACCGAGACTTCCTCCTCCTCCTAGGGCTAAACGGCTAATGGGCTAAAGGGCTCAAGGGCTAAAGGGCTAAAGTGCAAAATGTCTTAAGGGCTAAAGGGCAAAAAGGGCTCACAATTTTTGTAATATTTAAGGTGCCTCTTCTCTCTTTATCCGGGCTTGAGACCGGCTCTACAGCTAGAGGCGGAGTTAACACCCTGAGGATATAGGGAAGGAAGTTTTTAAAAGTTTCTGCAACGTTATAGCTACTCGATCCACTATATGCTACAGAAGGATGGGTATGGTGGGGAAGCAGCTGTGGGGATGTATTCGATGTAGGAAGGTGTTTTAGGGTGCTATGATGTACTGTAGACGGAGAGACACATTTTTTATTCTGAGTTAATAACATGATAATAGCGCGGCAGTATTTCATTTTATGCAGTTTAATGAAGAGACCGCATAGTGACCATGAGCGTAAGTAGATATTTGATCAGATGCGATTACTCTTTTATCGTCGTGAGGTGACAGGGCTATCTTATTAATTTTAACTGATGATACATTGTGTTTTCGAGACATAATAATGTTCATAGGCTTTCTTGCAAGCGTGTTAGTTTTGAGACATTCTACATAGGTATCAAAAGTGATACAATTCTTGACGACACTCCTTTTAATACCCTTAATCTTTTTTACTTCTTCTCCATCGATCTTTAAGGCATACATTTTTGCACGAAGTCCTGCAAACCTTGTAATAATCTTGCTACTAGCCTCATCTTTAAATTTTCCTAACACGTTTTTGTTCTTTATCGAGTAGCATGGATGATCAGGAGGATAATTAGATGTATCAAGATGCTCTCTGAACTTCAGTTTATCTTGATATACGTCTTCGGTTTTTATTAAATGTATGAAAGAATCGGTATCCATGTACATAAGTTTCAGATTCTCTTTTCCGTAATAAGGAAGCAAGACGTCGTACTGATAGGAATACATTAGTGTTTTAGAGATGTCAAGCACACACATACCAATATAGATTGGTTTGTTGAATAAAAGTGTACGTTTTGCCATATGAAAAGCTGTTAGATTTGGACCATAGATAGTTCGGTCAATGAATGTAGGTTTTGCTATTAGTTTCTCAGCTAATTTACTATCTGTAACAAGTCTAATATCAATCCTCTTACGAATGTTCTCCATAGTTTTCCCAAACATAGCGTTATTGAATAATTTATACAAATCTTTCTCAAAATCATTTTTAGCTTCCTTACGTAGATTATTATTGAACTCAACATAGCCCTTAAGCCAACGTGACTGACGAAACCTTAACACACGATGAATTTTAGTTAGTTTCAGACCATGATTTAGAGCTTGCTTGAGCGCCATATAGTGAAAAAAGTAGTGCTTCCTGTTCCCAAGGTGTGGTATTAGCTTCTTTAAGGATGCTTCTGTAGGTTGCATACACTCAGGAAGAAATGGTAAATCGTTGTGGAGTTCGTGAAGCTCAGATGGATAGTCAACATCTACTTCTAAAATGTAACCAAAGGGATCATCTTCTTCAAGTTTTTCTATTTCTATGCTGTTAGGAGAGATCCACTCGAAGCCTCCGTACGGAAGGGGATGACAAATAGCCCAACCGTACTGGTTGTTTGCATCTTCGTAGGTGATAAACTGCGACGGTTTCTCAGGGTTGAACTCTGCCATGTATTTATTATTTGCCTCTGCATAGCGATGAGATACTTGACATATTCCTCCACGTATCCCTGACTCCACCATGAGGAGTTGATCATAGTTTTGTATCAACTCTAGTTCAATTCCTGTATAGAATAGCATAGCATCCCACGTAAGTCCAAGAGAAGTAAAATAGTGCGCAGGATCTACACTATGAGTTGTCAACGTTATATCTCTAAACGTTTCGAAAACGTCTGCGAGGAGGAGTACATCTGAGAGTAGATAGAGATCACTGTACTCTCCTAATGTTTTAATATCGAACTGCTTCCATACATCTCGAGCGTGCTGATAGTCTTCATCAGAGATCTTGGCTTGGTTTAACTTACTGAAGAAGGCTTCTTTTGGGGGTAAACAGGTTTCACTTAATTTCTCCCACGAATCAACGTAATCATACGGAAAAACACCTTTCCTGGTCATTAAACATGAATTTTCTTCTCCAAAATACTTGGTTGTTTCAGGATATGATGTTAGATTCTTTACCAGTGATTCTAGGCTGAATGGCATGAACCTATATGTATCTATGAATCTCAATTTTATATCACCTACATACTTAGAAAATGAAATGTAATTTTCTTCTGAGTTAGGAATTACTTTAACTCTCTCTGTTGTACAACCTAACTGTTTCACAATAAAATGAGCATCATAGCCACTTAAATTATGAATCAATACTGGGATGTAGTTAGGAGTTTTACACTTCAAATTACAGCTGTTGTGCGCACTTCCACGATACTCTCCAGTGATATGACAATGATCGCGAACTTTCCCGTCTTTTTCAGTGAATTCTTTATGGCAGAGGTAGCAGTTGACTGAAGATTGGAAGTCTTTTTCTTGTTCTTCTGTTAAGATCATTGGTTTATTTAGGTTGTATATACGGTTTATTTCGATGGCTATAGTTGTAAGACACTCTATAAACTTCTCTGCTGCGTTAGGACCACGGTATACAATAGGTTCTTTCGGCAGGTTAGTCTCTACATGCTCAACAGACGATGACGGCTTGACATAGAGAGCGAAGCTCATGGGACTATGGGTCTGGTATGCCATTGTATAGCTTACATTATCGCTAGGTGCACATGTTGAAAGCGAAGTTAGAATACTCTCAATATCTGCATAGATTACATAAAGTAAACGTAACAGTTTCTCTTCATTTTCAAACCTCAGCATAGGCGTTTTAGAAGGCATTTCAATCTTAGCAATATCATGCTGCAGACAGAATCTTCTATGCTCCTCTAACTTTTCTAATCCGCTCTTCTCATACTGGCTGTCAAAATGTGTAAAACAACGCTTACAAATATATATTTTCTCACGGTGTTTAGTAAGCTGAGACCTTACAAGCCTCTCAAAATCTTTAATAAATACATAATGACTACGGCCAGACTCATTGTTTAACAGAAGAAGATCACGGTGGTCAGGTAATTCTTCGTCAACTACTTTCAGTGGAAACAGTTTGTTATCTTCTTCTAGTCCAAACACATTGATAGACATGCTGTTTTTCTTCTCAAATTTAGATATTTCCGAAAGAGATGTAGGGAATGACACGCATGAAAAATCGTATTTATTCTCTAAATCTTTGTACTTACTAACACGGTGTCCTTTCGTTTCCATAAATTTTGCTAATATAGCATACATGAAGCATTTCTCGTCCTTAAAATTTTGAGGATTTACGCAGGCCTTTCTAGCTTCAATACAAGCAGGGAGTGGAATGTAGCTGTCTCCACGTAAGGGATTGTACTTATTTATCCTCAATCGGAGACCTTCAACAGCTAATAAGGTCCAGTTACTTCCTTTAAGTTGTGACTTTTCCAGTTCTGTTGTCAATTTTTTAAATTTGTTTTCAATAAATTTACTCAAATCTGTGTTAATATATACGGCAGCATTGCGTGTTTTAAACGCACGGTCCACAGTCTCTCCCGCAGCATTGATAAACTGACACTCTGCCATGATGTTTACTTTCAACGATCTATGCATATTTAGCTCCTTGTGTATAACATTAATTATACGATCTTTGGCTTCGTTCAGGTAACAAGATAAATCTTTACATGTATCACACCGAATAAAATATGACTTCAGCCGTTTTTCAAACGATGTTTCGTACTCAACTATTCCACTATCATCAGGCACTGTAGAGAGCAGCTGAGTTTTGCATGGTTCAGTTGCTATTTTCTTAGAAGACGAAATTAATCCGCAAGCTTCTTCATGACGAAGCCCGTTATAAGAATTACTGAACTGGTTTCCGCACTTTCTACACTGGTGGAAATCTCCGCATGACAACTCATGACGCTTTTTATCATAGTTCCGGAGGAAACTCTTTCCGCATTTACTACACACAAAACTAGGTACAAAACCATTGCTAGATGTTCCTGCAAGCGACTCCATGATGAGCCGATTATCTGTAAAGAACAATATTATCACGTCAACAGTCTGCGATGAACTGAATATCCTACGGTAATGCATCTGCTTATATAATATTTTTAATTACCCATCATGCACTGCTTTTTTAATAGCTTGATCACGCGGCCTTTTTTTTTTAATTTTCTACATATTACTCCTCATACATTGCGTTTAGGTAAGAAATTACACATACTCATGTAATAAATCATAACATAACAAACCTTCTCACTTTTACAACAATATTAAGCTCCAGAGGGTAGCGTTTCAGAATAGTATTAAACTAATCGTAAAATTATATCGTAACAGTAAAATTTTGAAAGTAAACATTTGCAAGCCAATCAGGACGTTAGAAGGTAGAAAAAAACTGCCATTAACACCACTGCGAGGGTTGTAGCCCCATCTGACCGAAGTGTAGCAAGTTTCTCTACGCCCCTCTGTGAGGGTTCTAACATCGACCGATCAAAGCTCACATACTTTACACCAAATGTACGTGGAAAACAAGCTCAACTAAAATTAACTACGATGCTGTACGTAAACTCTCATCGTTGACATACCAACGAGGTTTGCAAGCTCGGATGACAAGTATGTCTCAGAGGTCTACTCTCCCTTCGTAAAGGGCACCGCGCAATATAGTTAACTTTAGAGGGACAAGCATATTTTGTTGGTGTAAAATATGACTGACTTGAGTTGAAAATGTATATCATAATAGCAACATTTTGAAGGTATATGATTTGTAAGCCAATCAGGACGTTAGAAGGTAGAAAAACTGCCATTAACACTACTGCGAGGGTTGTAGCCCCGTCTGACCGAAGTGTAGCAAGTTTCTCTACGCCCCTCTGTGAGGGTTCCAGCATCGACCGATCAAAGCTCACATACCTTACAAAATGTACGTGGAAGACAAGCTCAACTAAAATTAACTACAGTGCTGTACGTAAACTCTCATCGTTGACATACCAACGAGGTTTGCAAGCTCGGATGACGAGTATGTCTCAGAGGTCTACTCTCCCTTCGTAAAGGGCACCGCGCAATATAGTTAAGTTTAGAGGAGCAAGCATATATTATGTATAACAATTTTTTAATGTTATGATTTCAGGAAAAATCATCTGTTTTAAGCTCACTAGTTCAAATAATTAATAACATATTTATAGCTACCTGCAGCTGTGAGAGGGGATACTGCTGTAGTCAATTGGAGTATATACGCAGAGAATGTAGTCACACAGCTACTAAATTATCTGTAAAAAGGAAAACATACTATTTGAAAAATTAATCTGATACATAACTCAATATATCAGGTACAATTGTTAATAATAATAATAATAATAATAATAATAATAATAATAATAATGGTAACGAAAATCCTAAAATAATAGTTGGAGGGCTGATTAGTCTATATCATTTGTTAAGGGATTATTTTTAGTGATTTTTAAGCTAAATATTAATTTTCTAGCACCAACCGTTTAGGAGATATCACATTTTTTAGTTAAGGGTTGTTTACACCCCTAACTTGCTTTTGACTCTAAAAGTCATCTAGAATATACTCCAGTACCAAATTTTAACATTTTAAGCTATTTTCACTCAAAAACCTAAAATAATGCTTGGAGGGTGGATTAGTCTATGTCATCCGTTAAAGGATAATATTTAGTGATTGTTAAACTAAACATTAATTTTCTAGGACCAGCGGTTTAGGAGATATTACATTTTTCAACTTAAGGGTTGTTTTCACTCCCCACCCCCACCCCCCCAACTCGCTTTTGACTCTAAAATTTTCTAGAGTATACTGCGATACAAAATTTTAACATTTTAAGCTATTTTTGCTCCAAAAAAAAACTAAAATAAAAGTTAGGGGGTGGGTTGGTGTATATCATCTGTTAAAGAATTATTTTTGATAATTTTTAAGCTAAACATTAATTTTCTAGGACCAGCTGTTAAGAGATATTAAATTTTCAAGTTAAGGGTTGTTTTCACCCTAACATGCTTTTAACTCTTGTAGGCTATTTTTGCCTAGAAACCTAAAATGACAGTTGGAGGGTGAGTTAGTGAGGTTGATAGCCTTGAAGTTTATGAGAAAATAGTTAACCTGTTTCAATAGAATAATAATAATAATAATAATAATAATAATAATAATGTTATAGGCTTTACGTTTCCACTAAATACTTTTACGGTTTTCGGAGACGCCGAGGTGCCGAAAGTTTGTCCTACAAGAGTTCTTTTACGAGCCATTAAATCTACCGACACGAGGTTGACGTATTTGAGAACCTATAAATACTACCGGAGTGAACCGCGATCGAACGGGGGCGGGGGCTTTGAGGGCTGGCGCCTCAACCGTCTGAGCCACTCAAGCCGACTTCAATAAGAATAGCTAGTGTCAGTTCGTAGACTGACCAGGGTTTATCAGTCTACACTAAATGTTGCAGGTCGGACCTACACAACTGCACACGTCACCGTCAAAAAGCTGAGATTTGAAGTGTTAGAGACGAATGCTGGGATGGTTGCTAACTTAAGACCACGGTCACCTCTCACCCAATCCTAGCCCTACTACAAATACACGTCCTACTAGACACTGCAATGACACAGGTTATCAAAGAAATTCTACATACATACATACAAGTACACGAGGCTGATGACCACGATATATTCAAACTTATACATAAAGCAACAACAATGACTTTATAAAACTACTGTTATTGACAGAGCATGAAGCGAATAATTAATAATAATAATAATAATAACAACTCATGTTTACTTCAGTTATTCCATACTTCTTACGACACATCGCCAAGCGAAGATAAGATTAGTAAAGGAATGAAATGAAATGAATACTTACAGAAGGCTGATTTCAGATGTCACGTCTAGGATGTCGCTTCTTCTCAAGGTCACCACGTCACTAGTACGAAATTAATCCTCCTCGCGTTTTATCCGCTGCTTATAAACGACATTGAGCGCTGGAATGTTAAAGGTGCTAAGTAGTCATTTTACAGTACACCAAAGCCATTATAGTTAACATTTTAGTTAAGACAGAATTTTGATCTCCTCATATATCAAGATGACACCAAAAAGATACTGTATTATTATTAAATTAGTTGAATTACAAACATTAGAAGCATGATTTTATTATCAAATTAGGCTATACATGTCAAGTAGTTAAATGACCTTGGTCTACTTGCTATGCAGTCTTCAAAGAGAAACAAGTTCATTTCTGTTACGTAACTCAACCGTAGGAGGCTATGACTGCTTCGAATAATAATAATAATAATAATAATAATAATAATAATAATAATAATAATAATAATAATAATAATAATAATAAGAATAAGAATAGGAGCCTCCGTGGCTCAGACGACAGCGCGTCGGCCTCTCACCGCTGGATACCGTGGTTCAAATCCCGGTGACTCCATGTGAGAGTTGTGCTGGACAAAGCGGAGGCGGGACAGGTTTTCCCTGTCATCTTTCATTCCAGCGGCACTCTCCATTATCATTTCATAGCATTTATCACTCATTAATAACTCACCTTGGGAGTGGTGACCCCATTGTAATAACAGCCTATATATGTTTCTATCATTACATCCCTGACCCGGTCTATGACTGGAAAACAGGTTGTAGATTTTCATTTTTAATAATAATAATAATAATAATAATAATAATACCGGGCTAGTTGGCCGTGCGCGTAGAGGTGCGTGGCTGTGAGCTTGCATCCGGGAGATAGTAGGTTCGAATCCCTCTATCGGCAGTCCTGAAAATGGTTTTCCGTGGTTTCCCATTTTCACACCAGCAAATGCTGGGGCTGTACCTTAATTAAGGCCACGGCCGCTTCCTTCCAACTCCCAAGCCTTTCCTATCCCATCGTCGCCATAAGACCTATCTGTGTCGGTGCAACGTAAAGCCCCTAGAAAAAAAAATAATAATTGCGGCCAGTATCGAGTAATCGGGAGATAGTAGGTTCGAGCCCCACTGTCGGCAGTCCTGATGATGGTTTACCGTGGTTTCCCATTTTCACACCAGGCAAATGCCGGGGATGTACATTAATTAAGGCCCACGGCCGCTTCATTCCAACTCCTAGGGCCTTTCCTAAACCATTGTCGCCATAAGACCTGTGTTTATGCGACGTAAAGCAAATAGCATTCAGCCACGGAGTCGAGATTGACGTAAGTTTAGTGGCTCAACACACCCAGAAGAACAGGAGGCTAGAAGCTTTGCGGAGATAAAATTGCGAGCAGCGTAAGAGTGTGTATGGATGAGACCGCCACGCAGTGTGGCTAGTCACCGGTTGCTACTAACAGGAGAGCAGAAGGAAGTAGGACGTATGTATATTTACTCAGTACCACAATGATTACTAGCGTGTACGTCTTACTACCTTCTGCTCTCCTGTTAGTAGCAACCGGTGACTAGCCACACTGCGTGGCGGTCTCATCCATACACACTCTTACGCTGCTCGCAATTTTATCTCCGCAAAGCTTCTAGCCTCCTGTTCTTCTGGGTGTGTTGAGCCACTAAACTTACGTCAATCTCGACTCCGTGGCTGAATGCTATTTGCTTTACGTCGCATAAACACAGGTCTTATGGCGACAATGGTTTAGGAAAGGCCCTAGGAGTTGGAATGAAGCGGCCGTGGGCCTTAATTAATGTACAGCCCCGGCATTTGCCTGGTGTGAAAATGGGAAACCACGGTAAACCATCATCAGGACTGCCGACAGTGGGGCTCGAACCTACTATCTCCCGATTACTCGATACTGGCCGCAATTATTATTATTATTTTTTTTCTAGGGGCTTTACGTCGCACCGACACAGATAGGTCTTATGGCGACGATGGGATAGGAAAGGCTTGGGAGTTGGAAGGAAGCGGCCGTGGCCTTAATTAAGGTACAGCCCCAGCATTTGCTGGTGTGAAAATGGGAAACCACGGAAAACCATTTTCAGGGCTGCCGATAGTGGGATTCGAACCTACTATCTCCCGGATGCAAGCTCACAGCCACGCACCTCTACGCGCACGGCCAACTAGCCCGGTATTATTATTATTATTATTATTATTATTATTAAAAATGAAAATCTACAACCTGTTTTCCAGTCATAGACCGGGTCAGGGATGTAATGATAGAAACATATATAGGCTGTTATTACAATGGGGTCACCACTCCCAAGGTGAGTTATTAATGAGTGATAAATGCTATGAAATGATAATGGAGAGTGCCGCTGGAATGAAAGATGACAGGGAAAACCTGTCCCGCCTCCGCTTTGTCCAGCACAACTCTCACATGGAGTCACCGGGATTTGAACCACGGTATCCAGCGGTGAGAGGCCGACGCGCTGTCGTCTGAGCCACGGAGGCTCCTATTCTTATTCTTATTATTATTATTATTATTATTATTATTATTATTATTATTATTATTATTATTATTATTATTATTATTCGAAGCAGTCATAGCCTCCTACGGTTGAGTTACGTAACAGAAATGAACTTGTTTCCCTTTGAAGACTGCATAGCAAGTAGACCAAGGTCATTTAACTACTTGACATGTATAGCCTAATTTGATAATAAAATCATGCTTCTAATGTTTGTAATTCAACTAATTTAATAATAATACAGTATCTTTTTCGTGTCATCTTGATATATGAGGAGATCAAAATTCTGTCTTAACTAAAATGTTAACTATAATGGCTTTGGTGTACTGTAAAATGACTACTTAGCACCTTTAACATTCCAGCGCTCAATGTCGTTTATAAGCAGCGGGTAAAACGCGAGGAGGATTAATTTCGTACTAGTGACGTGGTGACCTTGAGAAGAAGCGACATCCTAGACTTGACATCTGAAATCAGCCTTCTGTAAGTATTCATTTCATTCCTTTACTAATCTTATCTTCGCTTGGCGATGTGTCGTAAGAAGTATGGAGTAACTGAAGTAAACATGAGTTGTTATTATTATTATTATTATTATTAATTATTCGCTTCATGCTCTGTCAATAACAGTAGTTTTATAAAGTCATTGTTGTTGCTTTATGTATAAGTTTGAATATATCGTGGTCATCAGCCTCGTGTACTTGTATGTATGTATGTAGAATTTCTTTGATAACCTGTGTCATTGCAGTGTCTAGTAGGACGTGTATTTGTAGTAGGGCTAGGATTGGGTGAGAGGTGACCGTGGTCTTAAGTTAGCAACCATCCCAGCATTCGTCTCTAACACTTCAAATCTCAGCTTTTTGACGGTGACGTGTGCAGTTGTGTAGGTCCGACCTGCAACATTTAGTGTAGACTGATAAACCCTGGTCAGTCTACGAACTGACACTAGCTATTCTTATTGAAGTCGGCTTGAGTGGCTCAGACGGTTGAGGCGCCAGCCCTCAAACCCCCCGCCCCCGTTCGATCGCGGTTCACTCCGGTAGTATTTATAGGTTCTCAAATACGTCAACCTCGTGTCGGTAGATTTAATGGCTCGTAAAAGAACTCTTGTAGGACAAACTTTCGGCACCTCGGCGTCTCCGAAAACCGTAAAAGTATTTAGTGGAAACGTAAAGCCTATAACATTATTATTATTATTATTATTATTATTATTATTATTATTCTATTGAAACAGGTTAACTATTTTCTCATAAACTTCAAGGCTATCAACCTCACTAACTCACCCTCCAACTGTCATTTTAGGTTTCTAGGCAAAAATAGCCTACAAGAGTTAAAAGCATGTTAGGGTGAAAACAACCCTTAACTTGAAAATTTAATATCTCTTAAACAGCTGGTCCTAGAAAATTAATGTTTAGCTTAAAAATTATCAAAAATAATTCTTTAACAGATGATATACACCAACCCACCCCCTAACTTTTATTTTAGTTTTTTTGAGCAAAAATAGCTTAAAATGTTAAAATTTTGTATCGCAGTATACTCTAGAAAATTTTAGAGTCAAAAGCGAGTTGGGGGGGTGGGGGTGGGGAGTGAAAACAACCCTTAAGTTGAAAAATGTAATATCTCCTAAACCGCTGGTCCTAGAAAATTAATGTTTAGTTTAACAATCACTAAATATTATCCTTTAACGGATGACATAGACTAATCCACCCTCCAAGCATTATTTTAGGTTTTTGAGTGAAAATAGCTTAAAATGTTAAAATTTGGTACTGGAGTATATTCTAGATGACTTTTAGAGTCAAAAGCAAGTTAGGGGTGTAAACAACCCTTAACTAAAAAATGTGATATCTCCTAAACGGTTGGTGCTAGAAAATTAATATTTAGCTTAAAAATCACTAAAAATAATCCCTTAACAAATGATATAGACTAATCAGCCCTCCAACTATTATTTTAGGATTTTCGTTACCATTATTATTATTATTATTATTATTATTATTATTATTATTATTAACAATTGTACCTGATATATTGAGTTATGTATCAGATTAATTTTTCAAATAGTATGTTTTCCTTTTTACAGATAATTTAGTAGCTGTGTGACTACATTCTCTGCGTATATACTCCAATTGACTACAGCAGTATCCCCTCTCACAGCTGCAGGTAGCTATAAATATGTTATTAATTATTTGAACTAGTGAGCTTAAAACAGATGTTTTTTCCTGAAATCATAACATTAAAAAATTGTTATACATAATATATGCTTGCTCCTCTAAACTTAACTATATTGCGCGGTGCCCTTTACGAAGGGAGAGTAGACCTCTGAGACATACTCGTCATCCGAGCTTGCAAACCTCGTTGGTATGTCAACGATGAGAGTTTACGTACAGCATTGTAGATAATTTTAGTTGAGCTTGTCTTCCACGTACATTTTGTAAGGTATGTGAGCTTTGATCGGTCGATGTTGGAACCCTCACAGAGGGGCGTAGAGAAACTTGCTACACTTCGGTCAGACGGGGCTACAACCCTCGCAGTGGTGTTAATGGCAGTTTTTCTACCTTCTAACGTCCTGATTGGCTTACAAATATATACTTTCAAACTGTTACTGTTACGATGTAATTTTTTTAAGTCAACTCAGTCATATTTTACACAAAAATGATGCTTGCTCCTCTAAACTTAACTATATTGCGCGGTGCCCTTTACGGAGGGAGAGTAGACCTCTGAGACATACTTGTCATCCGAGCTTGCAAACCTCGTTGGTATGTCAACGATGAGAGTTTACGTACAGCATTGTAGCTAATTTTAGTTGAGCTTGTTTTCCACGTACATTTTGTGTAAAGTATGTGAGCTTTGATCGGTCGATGTTAGAACCCTCACAGAGGGGTGTAGAGAAACTTACTACACTTCGGTCAGATGGGGCTAGAACCGTCGCAGTGGTGTTAATGTCAGTTTTTCTACCTTCAATCATCCTGATTGGCTTTCAAACATATACCTTCAAATGTTACTGTAACGATATAAATTTGAACTTGAGTAATTTTCCCAGTAATGTGAAGGCATTAGGTTAGCCACACTTTAGCCACACTTTATGAAAATAATTTGAAGTACTGCATTATATATAAGTCAGAAGGTTAGCGTAAGATGTTCAGTTCACCACGGACTGTTGACGTGATAACATCGTTCTTTATAAATGAAAGTATATACCAGCAGAAGAAGTGAGCAATATTTTAGTTTGTAATAAACTGTTGAAGGGGCGGGCATACAATACTCCGCTTCTCTCTTTTTCTCAGGTGTTATCTATTAGCAGAAGAAAAATCTATCATGGAGAAAACTATTCCAAGCTATACGTGCAAGGAGTGTGGAAAAATATTTCACCGAGGCTATCATAAGAGACGTCATGAGATATCTTGTAGAACAATTTTTCAATGCAAACATTGTAGAAGAGAGTTTAAGAACGCTTACAACGCCCAACGTCACGAAGCCGCGTGTAATGTAGCTTCATCGAGACGAAAATATAAAGAGCTCAACCGTATTCAAGCAAATACTGGGTTATGTTCAAAAAGTATACCTCTGCGAGAGATTTTTAATTCTCACTCGTCTAGGCCTACTACAAGTTCTGTTAGTAAACACACATTACGAGATAAAGAGAAGCAAGATAATGATGATGATAATGAAGATGACGAGGAGGAGGCGGATAAGGATGCTGGTGATAATAGTGATAATAAAGGAAACGAAGGAGAAGAAGAAAAAAACGAAGATCTCAATGTTTCTTTGCCATTAGAGCTTTATGATTTTACTTCAACTTCTAAGCCTGCAACACGTTCTGTAGCCGTGCAAACATCTCAAGAAGGGATGCAAGATGAAGTAGAAGAAGATATCAACGCTTTGCTACCAACACAAATAAGGTTTGTACCTGGAAACGCTACTGCAAAATCACGTATTACATCAAAACAAGTCCCTACACATCAACGGTCTGCATGCAGGCACAAAGTGCACAACAAGCCTCTGTTACCCTATGTAGACGTAAGATACTGTAAAGACACCAACCTACTCGTAGAACGTTTGCAACTGCTAATAGCCTACCAAGATGCAGGTTGCACAGAGTGTAAAGCAGATATTTTTAAAATAGAGCAAGAATTGCGTCGTGCAGGTATTATTGAGTAATAGCTCTTCAAAGTAAATACCTTACCTGTAAGCACTCTCTCGACAGTACAACAGCCTAAACACCTTCCTACATTTCCAGCCCTCACCCTCACCTAAGTCATCCTGCTGAAGCATATAGTAGATCGAGTAGCTATACTAGTACAGACTCTTTTCGAAAGTTCTCCCTTCCTTAGGAAAGAGCTCAACCGTATTCAAGCAAGTACTGATTAATATTTAAAAAGTACACCTCTGCGAGATATTTTTAATTCTCACTCGTTGTCTAGGCCTACATGTTCTGTTACTAAACATCCGTCCCTCTACAGTACATCATAGCACCCTAAACACCTTCCTACATCGAATATATTCCCACAGCTGCTTCCCCACCATACCCATCCTTCTGTAGCATATAGTGGATCGAGTAGCTATAACGTTGCAGAAACTTTTAAAAACTTCCTTCCCTATATCCTCAGGGTGTTAACTCCGCCTCTAGCTGTAGAGCCGGTCTCAAGCCCGGATAAAGAGAGAAGAGGCACCTTAAATATTACAAAAATTGTGAGCCCTTTTTGCCCTTTAGCCCTTAAGACATTTTGCACTTTAGCCCTTGAGCCCTTTAGCCCTTTAGCCCATTAGCCGTTTAGCCCTAGGAGGAGGAGGAAGTCTCGGTGAGGACGAGGAAGAAGAGTCCTTTCATCCTTTTGCCCGTCTGATAAGATGTGACCCTTGGGTTCTATTCCCTATCATGCATGTAGCACAAATTTTTTTTCGGTTCAGCATTTTGCAATCCTACACTGAATGAACTTTATCACTTCTAACAGATTACAAAGTTAGTTTATAACAACATCCTATGTTTATCTACATCTCATCATTCTAACTACGCTTTTAGCTTTGAGCGACTATCCATCCTCGAGAGCCCTAGTGCAGCTTTCCTTCCCCCAGTGTTAGTCCCATAAGAGCCTACGTATACGCAAGAGCCCCTGCTCTAGACTGATGTTTGGAAGGGTATCCTATTAGAAGGATGAAACACCGACCCCGCATTAGCCCAATACTTGAAAAGCCCTAGCACAGCTCTCCCCAAGTTAGTGCCATAAAGCTCATGTACCACCACCAGCTCCTGTGCTAAACTAAAGTTATGAAAGACAGCTGGTGAGAAGGATGAGCGATAGCCCAGCTCCTTAAAGTTAGTCTAATGAAAACAATGTACAGCAGTTATTTTGCCTAGTTGCCCCTGCCTCAGTTCCCAAATGTTAGGTGATAAAACTGATAGACCATAAGTTACAAGTTGTAAGTCCATAAGGCAGCTTTCTAGAGTTCAGTCCATGTGAACACAGTATAGAAGCCATCTTGCATAGTAGTTCCAGAAAGCTAAACTGGTAAAACTAATAGGTCATTGTCGTGCAACAAGACTACATGTTGTGTGCCCCTGCCTCAGGCAGCCCTCTAGTTAAGGTCTATACGAATAGAGTATAGCAGTCGTCTTGCATAGTAGCCCTTACCTCAGTTCTCGAATGTCAGGCTGATCAAACTAATAGGTCATAAGTTAACAATGTGAGCTCCTAAGGCAGCTCTGTAGAGTTAGGTCTATAAGAACAATGTATCACCATTAGATTCTGGTCCAACTCCTAAAATTTAGCCTCATATAACCAATGTTCAGCAACCATCTTGCCTTGGGTGTCCTAGCACTAGGAAGTTGCACGCGGCCGCCATCTCGCGCAAACGCCCCTATGCCGTCTCCTTAAATCCTATGTCTCCCCTGTGCCAGCTTTCTCCATAAGAGCCTATATATAGCCGCTATCTTGCGCACATGCCCCTGTGCTAGCTTTCTCCATAAGAGCCTATGTATAGTCGCCATCTTGAGCAGTAGCCCCTGAGCTAGCTTTCTCCATAAGAGCCCGGGTATAGCCGCCATATTGTGCAATCGCCATAGGCCGTCTTCTTAAGCCCTATGTCTCCTCATGGCTAGCTTTCTCCATAAGAGCCTACGTATAGCCGCCATCTTGCGCAGTAGCCCCTAGCGCAGGTCCCAGGAGTTAGTCCCATAAGAGCCCATGTATAGCGGCCATCTTGCGCATTAGCCCCTGGCCCAGAATCCCCTTTTTATCCCTATACGCAAGAGCCCCTGCTCTAGACTGATGTTTGGAAGGGTATCCTATTAGAAGGATGAAACACCGACCCCGCATTAGCCCAATACTTGAAAAGCCCTAGCACAGCTCTCCCCAAGTTAGTGCCATAAAGCTCATGTACCACCACCAGCTCCTGTGCTAAACTAAAGTTATGAAAGACAGCTGGTGAGAAGGATGAGCGATAGCCCAGCTCCTTAAAGTTAGTCTAATGAAAACAATGTACAGCAGTTATTTTGCCTAGTTGCCCCTGCCTCAGTTCCCAAATGTTAGGTGATAAAACTGATAGACCATAAGTTACAAGTTGTAAGTCCATAAGGCAGCTTTCTAGAGTTCAGTCCATGTGAACACAGTATAGAAGCCATCTTGCATAGTAGTTCCAGAAAGCTAAACTGGTAAAACTAATAGGTCATTGTCGTGCAACAAGACTACATGTTGTGTGCCCCTGCCTCAGGCAGCCCTCTAGTTAAGGTCTATACGAATAGAGTATAGCAGTCGTCTTGCATAGTAGCCCTTACCTCAGTTCTCGAATGTCAGGCTGATCAAACTAATAGGTCATAAGTTAACAATGTGAGCTCCTAAGGCAGCTCTGTAGAGTTAGGTCTATAAGAACAATGTATCACCATTAGATTCTGGTCCAACTCCTAAAATTTAGCCTCATATAACCAATGTTCAGCAACCATCTTGCCTTGGGTGTCCTAGCACTAGGAAGTTGCACGCGGCCGCCATCTCGCGCAAACGCCCCTATGCCGTCTCCTTAAATCCTATGTCTCCCCTGTGCCAGCTTTCTCCATAAGAGCCTATATATAGCCGCTATCTTGCGCACATGCCCCTGTGCTAGCTTTCTCCATAAGAGCCTATGTATAGTCGCCATCTTGAGCAGTAGCCCCTGAGCTAGCTTTCTCCATAAGAGCCCGGGTATAGCCGCCATATTGTGCAATCGCCATAGGCCGTCTTCTTAAGCCCTATGTCTCCTCATGGCTAGCTTTCTCCATAAGAGCCTACGTATAGCCGCCATCTTGCGCAGTAGCCCCTAGCGCAGGTCCCAGGAGTTAGTCCCATAAGAGCCCATGTATAGCGGCCATCTTGCGCATTAGCCCCTGGCCCAGAATCCCCTTTTTATCCCTACTCCCGTGAAGATGTCACCTCTCATCTGCCAGTTCCTAAGTATTAGCCATTGGTATCCGTCATAATTCTCATCAGATGCTTCGAGATGCTATTACTGCTTAGCTGGTCATGTTGGAATTTGCAGTCATTTCATAATCATATCCAACGATCACCGGTTCCATGTTACCTGAAACTTATAAATATCTATTAAAGTAGAGTTACAAGCATTAGTATTGTTTATAATGTTCATACACCACACTTGCCTTGGTGTTCTAATAAACAAAATACGTATTTTGTTTTACAACACGTTATTTTACAATGATTTGTCAATATCGTACTGTGTTTTCCTTTAACTTTTGTACAATCTCTCTCTCTACGTATGATTCTCTTTCAGACTCAACAAGATTGAAATCAACTCTCATCAGAAAACAAAATCCCAAATTACATTCTAATAATAACAGACGGTTTGCTTTCCGAGGCTTCACCATACTTTTCATCTTCCATATGTTTTTGACAATAAAAACACCTGACTCTTAATGCATAGCGCTCTCGTATGACCATTTACGCCGGCAAGGGAATTCGTTTAACAATCTGTCGCCTAATTATTTTGGTTATGAATTGAAAATTTCGTCATGAATCTCGATCATCGAATCGTACCAGACTAGATAAGCGGAGTCTGGCCGTCACATATAGACTCAGCTTAGCCCGATTAATTCAACTCATTACATGGCCTCCGGTACCTTTCTGCCATTGATGTTCTCGCCATTTACTCGCATTTAACAGACTTCACTTGAGGAAATTTTAATACTAATTTAATTCTGTGTTATGCGCCGCGACGTCTCATCATCTACCGTAATTTTACGAGGCACCACGGGGATCACAGCTTATAATTTTCCTGCAGACACCTTTAAACCGTTGCCTGTCGTTCACATAGTTGGATGAGTCACTTGAGTTCAGACACTCCTGAGCGTATAATAATCGGACATATGTTTTCATTGATGTCGATTTCACCATAAACTTCCAATGTCTTCACCAACCTCAGTCTGACACTCATTGGAAGGTTATAATATTAGTCTAATATTCACACTGCACAAGTTACTTTTTTTAGTTCTCACACTCACATTTACTGCTGGTGAATTATAAAATTTCACTCAGTATTTACAATATTTACAAACCATTTCCAGCTCCGCTTTAATGCCTATATGATTATGTACAGCTATTTCTAGGGCACTGCTACTGCACTGTTTACACTACATATGTTCACTTAGAATAGAAGAAAGAATTGATAAATTAATTCATTAATTGGTTGCATTGCCCTTACAAGGCTGTTGTACACTTCTGTGACGCACTTTTAGCACTGGGTACGTTAGTGAGGTTAGGAAAATGTGGTCCCTATACATGTGATTGTAACGGAACTTCACTTACACTAATACATATTTTAGCATTCGTCTGCCAACTCACGCGCTTCCTAACTTTTATCACCTCTAGGCATACTGAACAATATACAGACCACTCACGGAAAACTCCGTTTACCATGATGGCTACCAGGTGACTACTTTCCGTGTATGAGTTATTTTAAAAATTAAGAATAAATAAATTCAAGTATAATACATTTTGACACAGGGATTCCAAAGCTAATTTCATTTCAAAAAATAAATTTGATTTTTAACCCTTTATCTCCATTACGGGTCCCCTTAAAGAATGTACTAGGAGGTAGTTATAAAGGCGAAAGTAGAAGTACAAACTCTTATGTCCGGCAAACATACATCTACTGAAATCCGTAGGAGTCTACTCTCCTACAAAAGCGACGTCACATGGTTTGGAGTTTTGATCTTGTTCCACCACCCTGTTGGTTGTGGCAGGTGTGTAATTAATTTTCGTAAAAGCCCTTGGTGTCGTTTGAGAGAACTCCTGTGTTGTAGGTACTAATAAAGTTACGAAAATGTTTAGCCGACAGTCAGCAAAATCTGCTCAACCATGGCAAAATGTCTATATATTACTTACTGTGACACAAATACACTATACTATTACGAGGCAAGGAGTAGTAATAACGATCTCAGCTGGACCCGGAGACAAGTGACGATCACTAAGCAAAAAGTACGAAGAGACAGAATGTGAGCCGGAAGTGAGAATAATATTTCTTCTCTTGTTTGAATGTCAAGCTCTAAGTCAGGGCAAGGACATTTCTGTACCTGAGAACCAGACTATCTTAAGTCCAAATGGTAAGTTTAACAGTAGAACCAGAAAACGAATTTTTACTCGCAACTTTCCCTACAAGGTCGTAACAAAAGACTTTATCTTACATGTATATAATCATAGGCACTTGTACTTCATACTGTGATGACGGGGTTTTGTTCTCTCATTTTTTAAATACTTTTGTGGACTTAAGATATCTGTTTTTTAGGATGTGGAGAGGACTTAGGATAGGAGAAGACATGTTAAACTATAAAATTACAGTGCTAACTCCTTTCACATTGACTTTATTATGAACATACACAAAATTACAAGGAAGAAAACATCAATAAAATTCAGTACAGCATTGAGCGCTACTGCGCTTTTGTTAAAGTTTATAGATCATGAGCCAAAACTGCTAACCAGGCAATTTTTATTCCAAGTCAGGGTAGTATTCTGTGACGGATTCTTCAGTCTTGAGATTCCTGAAATGCAAGTGATACTCTTCTGGAACCCACTTCAAAATGGTGCACAAATCCTTATACTTTTCTTTACTAATTGACTTCTTAACAGTTCTAATCACAGGAAGAGTTTGTGGGAAAGATGTCCTGGCACTTCTGGTATTCCTCCTCAAATCGAATTCTTGGAACATTTCATCCTGGAACGAGGTTTTGTACTGATAGGTGTATGGTTTGTCTTTTCTCACCTGGATCCAAACTATTTCAGAAATATGTGCGTTTTCTCCCAAGGGTGTTTTTCTTCCTCAGAAAAATCATATTGGTGGCTTTGCTTGAAATACCCAAGAAATCTTTGAATTCTGCCAAACACATTCTTTCAACTTCGAGATTTTTTCCACTTTCTTCTACTAAGTTTATCCAATCATTAAAAGTGAAGATGTTTTGTGTCTCAATCCTTTTCTTCTTCCTTTCAATAATGCTGTGTACAGTACCCACTTCCATGTGGGAGTGCCCACACAACAAGTACTTGTGGTTAATAACTTGCAAATTTTTCCATTTTGAAATAAGCCAGGAGTACATGATAATCATTTGATGATTTCTGTTCTGACCTGAACAGTTATATGACCAGACAGTGCATCATGCAATAGGACTGTCTTAGTGTGGAATCATATAGAGTATAGTTCAGTGTCCATAACTTCCTGAGGTAGTAGCACTCTGAATTTGTTAGATATGGTGTCGGTAAACATTTTTATGGGTCCACCATTACGACTTTCTCGTTTTCGCCGCAAGTTTCCTTGTCATTTGCTTTCATTTTGTAGCGGCGGGTGGCTTCTTCCAAGTGCTCTTTCTTCCTTTCCATAATTTCAGATATCTCATGTTGTGTGGACGATGGTTGGTTTATCTGGATATTATATTAATCGCACTTGTCACATGTATCGTTATCTGGCAACTTAAAAGCGATGTTATACTCTTCATTGATTATTTTTCGAAACAACCATTCTTTTACTGCTTGTTTTCCTTCCTTGGTACATTCTTGGCAGTATAAAGAATACATTTTTTTTGGATTCAGTTCACTTCCTATGTACTTCTTCTTCGTTCGTTCCCTGCTGTAATGACTCTCATAAGCTGGATATCTGTCAATATGTGCTCTAATGTCATGACAAAGCTCTTCTGAGATTTTATTTGATGGCGTGTGTTTACCTCTTCCATCAACTTCAATCATACCACACCCACTGGCCTTTTTCAAGGCAGTTTTCACCATTTGAATACTTATCCCCAGTGTATTTAAAAACATTCCTTAACAAACGGGGATTTTATTGTTTGACACGTTTAAATGATAAACATTTCTTGCTGTTCTTTGCCGTTGTGTCTCATGACATCGTGGCCTATGCCTTATAACTAGTTTTTCCTCCACAAGGGAAATAATGTACTGTCTCATAAGGTCCCAACTCTTCTCTGCGCTTCAAAATTCATTAAATATTTGCTGTCTTTCAACCTCAGTTACCTTTGTTGATCATTTCATTCTGCAGTTTCTACATTCAGAACGAAGGACACGCTTACCAACTAACTTACCAGCTGAAGAGACACATTCTTCTCCACCTAATAACTTTACTTTCCTCACATTCTTCTTCCACAAAAAATTATTTCTTTTCCTTTTCCTACAACCATTCTTTTTATTTTCAAAATCATCTTCGGAATTTGAGTACGGAACCAATCTAGCACCAGTTGTACGAGAGGGGAGCAAAAATGTTCCGCTCACTGTGTGCTTGATGTCACGAACAGAAGAAAGGGCACTGGATGGGGTATCATTAGAGTCATTCAGCAACGAATGCTCTTGTGGGGACTGTGATCTCTTACCAGAACTACCCACAAGCTGAAATCTCTTCAGCAACAAGCGGCCGGTAAATAGGCGTGGAGACTTGATCATTGTAACCTACGTCAGTGTAATGCGAATTCACTTTAAGGTAAGTAAGACCTGCCTATCTCGCCCATGTTAAATCTTCAAACTTTTGGTGCACTTTACTCAAAATCTGTTTGGGTTAGCCACTTGAAATTTTCAAGGATTACTAGTTAGATCATTATCTACAATAATAAGAAGGATTATTGGCAGAAACATAATACTTTCGTCAGTATGAATTTTTTCTTAAGGTACGATTTTTAAAACTAATATAATGTCGAAAAATATTTATATTTCATTTTGTATATTATATAAAGGCATATACCTTCTTATTACTGTTAATCAGGATGATATTGATGCACCAACAAAATTTAATGGACCTATCTTTATTAGTTTTCTTATAAATGGTACCAAAGTAGTGAAAAATATTAAACTGATAAAAATGAGGTTGAAGTTTCTCATTATAATTTGTTAGCTCTGACAATTCTTAGAACATTCCTGCCACATAACTTGCATCATTTGTGTCCCCCTTAGTCCTCTTAAGGTTTCTCTTCAGTCTTCTGTCACTTTTACTCATTTCTTCCACCATGAGGTCTGCTTTCTTTATTCGGATGTCATCCAACTCCATTAGGATGTTCAGTGTACTGTACCCTCGGAGGATGTTCAACATCCGCAGCACCTTAGCCCTACCAATATTCCCATCGTTGAAGGATATAACAGCATCACATGGTCCAAACTCGAGTGTAGTATTACCAACAAACACTGTTTTCGGAACTCTGGACTACAGAACATGATTGAATGCTTCATTAACGTTCTGTGGTTTTCCATGCAGGCACTTTTTTAAAGATCTGGGTGTGCCAAATCCCAATATACTGGCTTTATAGCTCAGCTACAACATGAGGTAACCCGTGGTGCTTATTATTTTGGTCTTTTCTGTTATATTTGTACCATGAATCATCTCCCTTAGGGAAACAGTTTTTATTTTGATGAACATGAGGGAGATTGAATGTCTATTTCAGATCCAGAAACACTACATGGTGATCATATGGCGATGTCATTTTTAACCTCCACTACATTGGAACTAGGCCTATCTCTACTTTCACATGAACTAACATTATTTACACCGAGAAGTTTACGTATGTGTCGATTTCCCGTATTCTTCCTCTTTCCAAAAGATTTCAAACGACCCATTCTTCAATACGTCTATCCAAAATCACGAGGATTATAATACTATAACGATGTTTAGTAACCACTCGTAACATAAACAAGCAATACCGGAAGTTATCATGGTTACCAACACAAAGTCTATGCTCAACAGAGCAGACCCGAGGTTAGTTCGGAAATCTATGTATAACAGTTGAGAAATTATACGCAAAAACATAAATCTCTGTAAAAGTGGGCGTTGTCTTTCATGGTGCAGCATAGTAATTTATGTGTTATAAAATGGTCTATTTTCATAATTTTTTGACTTTTTTTTACAAATTCTCGTTCTCTACACTACAAACAAATAAAAACGCCAAAAAAGAATTTTTCTGTTTTTTTTCGCCCCAAGAAGGGTCTTTCTTACCTTAACACATTCTAATTGAGTATGAACCTATTCTCCACTATCTTCTTCGTCCTCTTCTTCTTCTTCTTCTTCTTCTTCTTCTTCTTCACAAAATCGGACATCGTAACAGTAGGGGCCTGTGACAAAAAATATTTTAAGCTGCTATCCAACAGATAAAAGCATACGCAAGAATAACAGTTCTTGAACAAATTGCATTGACTCTTAAAAACAATGTTTTCTCAAATACAGTATAACCTTTCATGAGTATAAAGTGCGATGAACTTAATACTTACTTCCACTTTTTTTATCTTCATGTAGATTCATAGCAGGAAAGGCAGTTTATATTCCCTTAAGCTCATTGATTAACAAGCTGATTACTGTGAGGCTCATAAAGAGGAAGACTCTTTTCTAAAACGTCAACAAATTACTTTTCAATATCTGTAGAGCATAGAAATATGAATACATTGTAATAATCAATATTATTCTTACCTCCTGGACACTGGTTTAGCTGCAGTGCAAGATCAACCAACATCCGTCCACGACTCATTGCTTCTTATGAATGAAACCGAGCAGAAAATGCAAAACAATTGTAATATTCCCGCCTAAATCAACAAAACCCTTGTCAATAATGTGACTTGAACTACAATGGTAACACAAAATCTTAATGCCAAACTATCTTAAACGGACTTAGGCTATTGCAAGTTATGATTTGCTTAGAACCAAAGTATCGTAAGTGGACTTAGGATAAGTTGGCTCACAGGATTCTCAGGACTAAAGATTATATTGACACTGCTAATTCGTAAAATTATTGTTTTACAAGACTTAACATAGTCTGGCTCAATAAAGCGCTCCTTCATCATCTACACTCCGGATTATCTCAAAAAGGCAAAAAATGGACTTAAGATAGTCTGGTTCTCAGGTACAGATTTATGTACTCGTGAATCAACGAAGATTCTAGTCTTGTAATATTTTAATCACTTATTTAGTAATCTGAACTTCTTAGAACAAAAGTATCCCCAGATATGATGTATCGTGTATCGTGTTCTAAACACATCAATCATTATTCTAATCACATGTTGTATCGTGTACAGTGTTCGATTCTATTCTTAATCACTTCTTTTGTAATCTGATCTTCTTAGAACACAGGTATCCCCTGACATGTTCTAAACAAATGTTGTATCGAGTACAGTGTTCGATTCTAGTCTTGATTAATTATTTAGTGATCTGAACACATCAATCGCTGTTCTAATCGTTGAAGTTAACGACATCGAGTACAGTGTTTGATTCTAGTCTTGTTATGTTTCTTTTGTAATTCGCAAGTCTGAATATGCACAATAATGTTATCGCCGCACACTCTTGCCTTCGCGATGCATGTTCGATAGAGCTATGCCTTGACAGAGGATGAGGAGGAGGTAGAGGAGGAGGTAGGGGAGGAGGTAGGGGAGGAGGAGGAGTTGGAGAAGGTAGCCATAACAGCCAACGCCATCTTGTGTAGTAGCCTCTAAGCGCTAATTAGCGTCGGAAAGGATATCTTGTTGTAAACTAAGGATAGCCTCCATCAAGATGGTAGATGAGAATTTAGGTTCGCGTATGCACTAAGGTTTTTCTGTTTAATGATGGTAGCTAACGGATTTTTTCAAATTACCCGCAAGCACATTTCAAAGGTATGTTGCTAAATATAGCAAATGGAGCATACCAGGTCGAGAATCTAGATGGAAACCAAGAAGGGATTTATAACGCTTCTAACCTTAATAAATATGTTCCGCAGAAAGGGTAGGCAATTAAGATAAGAAAATATTTCGTATTTTTTAATTAAGAGGGGAAGGGATGTGTACCAGGAACTGTTTTAGCCAGGTACATTGGAATAGGACGGCACTAATATATGTTCATGTGCCAGACGTCTTATGTGAGCTCGTAGCAAGCCGCTGACGTCCATGCCACGTGTCGTATGCATTTCTCTCGAAGGTACGAGAACTAAAATTGAGAAAGTTTTTAACCGATGCAGATAAAAGTGACATACATCATCGTGTAGCTAGTGTTCTGAAGGCAAACATACGTCAATCTCAGCAAATTCCACAAAGGCGTTCAAGGGATATCAAGCAAGAAACACACATTTACTCGTGACGTAGCGAGTAACATTGGCCTTGCGGAGTAAAAGCTGAGGCTCCGGCCACAACAAGGCAGTACAAATTCTTCGCTCACAGCCGCTTGTCAGTCATGCTGCTCGCGACAAGTGAAGTCGAACTTAGTGTTCATTCTACGGGAACGTCGTCATACTTGTATTACTTTCGACAGCAAGTTGACACTTAATTTATTTGAACACCAGTGAGTAACCTTTGAATTCTCTTGAGAAATTGTTGGACTTACAATTCGACAGGGACATTTGAACTTTGGAAATTAATGTGTTTATAACATTGAAGTTGTAAGACTTGTAATATTTCGCCAGTATTTGAACTTATAAAATATCTCGATTTCCGTGTGAGTAACTTTAACAAACTTGAAGCTAGCCCGACTACTTTAAATTTTAATAGTCATGAACTGTTTCAACATAGAACATCGTGAGTGTAGATTTGCAACAAATTAACTATTTTGAATATTATCTAAGTATAAAACCACTTTAACTTTTGCATAAAGACTGTTTAATAATTTTCATAACAGAGTGTACCATTTGAAACCAATTCGTGTGAACAAAGTGTCTAATGAACTGTAAATACGCCGTAATACATTACGCCTATGCTGACGACTTGGTCTTAATGGCAGACTGTGCCGAAAGCCTGCAGTCTAACATCTTGGAACTTGAAAATAGGTGCAATGAGTATGGTATGAAAATTAGCCTCTCGAAGACTAAATTGATGTCAGTAGGTAAGAAATCCAACAGAATTGAATGTCAGATTGGTGATACAAAGCTAGAACAGGTCGATAATTTCAAGTATATAGGTTGTGTGTTTTCCCAGGATGGTAATATAGTACGTGTGATTGAATCAAGGTGTAGTAAAGCTAATGCAGTGAGCTCGCAGTTGCGATCAACAGTATTCTGTAAGAAGGAAGTCAGCTCCCAGACGAAACTATCTTTACATCGGTCTGTTTTCAGACCAACTTTGCTTTATGGGAGCGAAAGCTGGGTGGACTCAGGATATCTTATTCATAAGTTAGAAGTAACAGACATGAAAGTAGCAAGAATGATTGCTGGTACAAACAGGTGGGAACAATGGCAGGAGGGAACTCGGAATGAGGAGATAAAGGCTAATTTAGGAATGAACTCGATGGATGAAGCTGTACGCATAATCCGGCTTCGGTGGTGCGGTCATGTGAGGCGAATGGAGGAGGATAGGTTACCTAGGAGAATAATGGACTTTGTTATGGAGGGTAAGAGAAGTAGAGGGAGACCAAGACGACGATGGTTAGACTCTGTTTCTAACGATTTAAAGATAAGAGGTATAGAACTAAATGAGGCCACAACACTAGTTGCAAATCGAGGATTGTGGCGAAGATTAGTAAATTCTCAGAGGCTTGCAGACTGAACGCTGAAAGGCATAACAGTCTATAATGATAATGTATGTATGTATGTACTTCGTAATTATAGGATTGGTACACAAATACTTGAGGAACTGTGGCAGTGAGAAGAAACATCACGCTATTCTACAAGAGAGAGCTGTTTCTTTTTTTACTGCGACAGTGAGTCATGATAAACTGTGCTTCGAATGAAAGTCATTTCGGTACATACGAACGGTGTGTGGTGAGTGTGAACTGTTCATAGAAATGTGTTTTTCATTTCCAATTATTTCAACTTACGTACAAACTGGGACTAGTAATAAAGAAAAGAAACAGTGCTGCGACAAATTTCTCATCTAGTGTATGGTGATTATTTCTGAAGCCGTTTTAATCAGTTATAATACAGCAAATAAAATTGTGCTTATTTCAAATTAGGACATTAACAGTTACCTAGTCAGGTGGACTTTCTTGTGTTAAAGCCGTTCTTGTATTAACATGTGAGAACCTGACTCAAGACGACAATAATCGATGGAGAACGACACGGATCGATTAAGATGACGTAGATCGACGGAGATTGATACAGATCAACGCGGAACGTGGGCTTGGTACTACGAGGGACGGTTCTTGGAACGCGATACTATGGAACGTCGCGGTGCTTGCTGTTAGCTGAGTTCCAGATTGTTGCTTGCGGAGCAGTATTCAACAGTTCGAGCTCAACAAGGCATATTACAGGTGATGTACGCGTCTTTTCGTTTAGAAACTTAATTCAGACTCTGAACAGAATCTTATATGCAATGTCACTGCTGACAAAAAACATTAACTCAATTCAAAAGCTCACTTAATATTTTGATGAACAATTATTAGCAGATTATAAACATTGAAAATTAACTTTTGATAACTTTAGTCAATAATTCACTCTCAGTAGAAATACAGACAGACTTTTGGAAGAGAGTGTGTCTTAATGTTAGCTCTCGTAATATTGTTGCTGTCACTTGTTGGAACTTTAGAATTTCAATTCAGTATTTTCTTTGTAGTGAAGGCTTACAATAAACTCCTAATTCGCAATATTCTTATAAAGCGTGCAATAAGTTACGTAAAATAGGACAATACTTAGAACTTTCTACCGGAAGATCGAATTTAATTTCAAGTGTTTTATATATATTTATGACTAAAAATATTTGAGAAATTCACGAGAAGAATTTATAGAACTTACTTTGTTTAATATATGTAGAAAACATACTTTGAAATCACAAAAGGTAGTAGAAAGGACTTCAGGATTACATTAAAATGAAATATTACCTTATATTCAACATGCTTTATTGATTACATCAAAAATATCATGATGGACATATCTGGTTGAAAAAAAATATCACACATTTAGAGAACAAGATATTTTATAAGATGAACACTATTTTTCGATATTTTTTGTAGGTATTGGAACATATTTTCCAACAAATACATTTGACCACTACAATAATGCGATATAATAAGGCGATTTTCATAGATTGAATAAGTGGGAGAAAGTTATATCTATTATTTCGCCTTGCAATCCTTCCTCTCTGTACCCACTCCTAAGCACTAGGCACCCCTTAGTAAGATCTCATGCTCTTTGATACCATTTTTTCATGGTACAGTACATTTCAAATTTCGTACTTATTGTGCATGTTTTCGGCTTTTAGTTTACATGTTCTAACATGTTAAGCAGACAATATTAAAACATTAAGTAATTAATGCGTGAACACCTTCGGCAAGGAAACATTTGAAATGGCACAGGTATCTATCAGGACACACTTCGAAATCTTACCGGGATCACTCAAAAGGCTAGATACGAGTGGACTGCATCTTGGAGAATGTGAAGTGTGAACTGAAAGGTTTATCAGGAAACCTCGGATAATGAGAAACTACCACAATGTTGAAAATCTACACTCGCCCACATACGTAGATGTAGAGACCATTCTCCGCACTGAAGTTAGTTTTAACAAACGCCAAAGAATTAAAACACGAATCATGGAAGAGACTGTTGTAGTGCACTGCAAAGCAAACAATGACATGGATATAATCTCGCAAATTATGCATCTGTTATAATATGTTAATAATTCCCTTAACACAATATAGCATAGCATAGAACACACATACGGTCCTTATTCCGGATAATAATGTAAATGTAAATGTAAATGTGAACATTTTTATATAAAAATGAGAGCGACACTCGCAGAGTAAAAATCGCTTCGAGGATAAAATTTCTACTTCGTAGCAAGCAAGCTGTCCCTATGATGTCCATAGTGTGGTGTAACAAATATCTCAAGCAAAGAATTATACTAGCTCCTTCATAAATGTTATTGCTATTAGGTGATACAGAATGGAATGCAATTTACATTCACCTAAAACTACTTTAAATGATTAATATAAACATATTTTAAAATACATAATGTTTATTTGTTCTGTCCAATTTTGATGCAGGCCACTTAAATTCAGCTTGTATACACGGAACATTCTCCAAGTGAAATATGTGGCTAAATTCTCCATATTTTCTGTCTTACTATGTAAGAGAATAGTGTGTTACCATGAAAATAAGTAGGATATTTACAGTTATTATTATTTGCTAATTTTTCAAATGTTAGATTCTTACAAACATCACAGTTATTTGATCAATCACGCAGCCAGAGGTTTGGTATGATTATTATTTTATATCGTTATTATGATTATTATGGACAGTATGGTACTGCGATCGAATGGTCTGTCAAGAAACATACATCAGTAAGGCTTATCGCCAGTGTGAGTACACATGGGCACCTATAAATTCCAGGACGGTGTATCTTACATTATTCAGCTCGCATGTATTCCAACATGTTTAAATAGTGTAATGGTTATAGGGTCCGCCATGCCAACTTGCTACGGGTCCGGATCGTCACCCTATTCGGCCCACCCCCTTACTTCAGCCGCACCAATCACGAGCGGCAGTTACGTGCTAGGCCAGCCGCACTCGCTTCCGCCCGCGGGCCCGTAGCCGAGGAGTATGGAAATGACTCGACTACAGTCAGTCAGAGTTAGAGAGTGAGTGAGGAGTGAGATTGAGTTCGCTGGTGTGAGCTAGCGAAGAGCGCAGTCAGTGATAGCCTGGGCTGAGGATGTCAGCCTGATGGAGTATCTAGCTCTTGGAGCCGAGGACTCGTTCCTGTTACCCTGACGTCGTGTGTGTGTGTGTGTGTGTGTGGGTCTCTTGGGGCTGGCTGCTGGAGAAGAACCTTGGGAGTTCTGGAGCAGCAGCGAAGAGAACACTGGGTGACGACGTGTGTAGACTGCGAACGGAGTTCGGCGGCTTGAGTGAACAGCAGATATTATCCCGACCTGTGTGGACTGCCGTGATATCGAACTAGCGTGCTGCAGGGCGGACTGACGGATTGAACGTGTAGCCGTGCGACGTGGAACCTTGTGTGTGAATGTAGAACTGTGTAGCGTGAGAACATGAGAAACTACGAGAGGGAGCGCGAACCGTGTAAGTGTGTACGTGTACTTGTGTAACTTGTAAGCTCGGCTATCTAGTGTGTGTGTCTAAATCTGTAAATGTAGTGCTTAAGTTAATAAATCTTAGAAATAGGACGCTACCAGGTTCTGTACGCATTTATTCACTTTTTTACCCCGTCAACACGTCACATTTTTGAGTGAAGACCTTGCTCATCAGTATTACCCTTTAAGCGGTATGCAACCGCAAATCCCGGGTTTTATTGCGTTTCTAGCTAAAGGCCTTGCCACATATACTGCAGGGGTACGGATTACCTTTTGTATGCATCCGCAAATGTTTGGTTAGACCGCGCATTTCTGACTAAACGCCATACTACACCTATTGCATGAGTACGGCTTGGAGCTCATATGCTACCACAAGAGATCGGTTTGACGGTCTTTATAGGTAAAGGCTTTGCCACACACACACACACACACACACACATATATATATAGCATGGTACGGCTGGATAGATTGCCCCTACCATATAATAGCTTCAGCAATGCACCTCCACTGTGTGTGTCCTCAGATGTGTGGTTAAAACTTCTGTATAACTGAAAGCTTAGCAACACATATTGCAATTGAAACTTTTCGCGCCAGTATGCGTCCGCGTATGTCTGGTTAGATCGCCTTTATGGCGGAAGGCCGTACTACAAATATTGCAAAAGTACTGCTTATCGCCCGTAAGTATCTGCATGTGAGAGGGTAGAACTCTTATCAGTCCAAAGACCTTACAACAAATATTGCAGTAGTAGGGCTTCTCACCTGAATGCATACGCATGTGAGAGTTTAGATTCTTTTCCTGTCTAATGTACCATCCACACGGATTGCAAGAGCACGGCTACGCGCTTGTTTGAGTCCTGACGTGGGTGGTTAAATTTCTTACTGTGAAGGCCTGGCCACACGCGTTGCATTTTTACGGCTTCTCGCCTGTATGCGTGCGAACGTGCTTGGTTAACTTTCCATTCACTATGAAGGCCTTACCACACATACTGCAGGAGTACGGCTTCTCGCCTGTATGCGTCCGCACGTGGTTGTTTAACTTTTCTTTCTGTCTAAAGGCCTTTTCGCACATAATGCAAGAGTACGGCTTCTCGCTTGTATGCGTCCGGACGTGGGCGTTTAGGTTTTGTTTCTGTGAGAAGGCCTTACCACACATACTGCAGGAGTACGGCTTCTCGCCTGTATGCGTCCGCACGTGATTGTTTAACTTTTCTTTCTGTCTAAAGGCCCTTTCGCACATAATGCAGGAGTACGGCTTCTCGCTTGTATGCGTCCGGACGTGGGCGTTTAGGCTTTGTTTCTGTGAGAAGGCCTTACCACACGTGTTGCATTTATATGGCTTCTCGCCTGTATGCATACGAACGTGCTTGGTTAACGCTCCTTTATCTATAAAGGCGTTACCACACGTACTGCATAAGTACGGCTTCTCTCCTGTATGCGTCCGCACGTGCATGGATAATCTTCCTTTATCAATAAAGGCCTTACCACATATACTGCAAACGAACAGCTTTTTGCCTTCATGCGTCCCAACGTGCTTGGTTAACGAACCGTTTTCTCTGAATGCCTTACCACACGTGTTGCATTTATGTTGCTTCTCGCCTGTATGCATACGAACGTGGTTGGTTAACGTTCCTTTAACTGTAAAGGCCTTAGCACACATACTGCAGGAGTACGGCCTCTCGCCTGTATGCTTCCTGACGTGGGTAGTTAGGTTTTTTTTCTGGGTGAAGGCCTTGCCACACGTGTTGCATTTATGTTGCTTCTCTCCTGTATGTATCCGCATGTGTTGTATCAGCACTTTTCTCTGTCTGAAGGCCTTCCCACATATATCGCACCGATGCGGTTTTGTGTCTGTATACGTCCGCATGTGCTTCATCATACTCCTTTCGATTCTAAAGGCTTTGCCACAATGCGGTTCTACTGCTAAATGCATCGGCATATGCTCGATTAAGTCGCTTTTACAGACATAGCTTTTGCTACAGATTTTGCAGGAGTAGGGCTTCTCGTCTATAAACGTCCGCAAGTGGCTTATTGAACACTCGGAGCTCCTGACATCTGTGTGCAACCCAATGTGCATTGTCAAGTTGTTGATATTTGTAAAGTATTTCTTGCAAATTCCGCACTCATAAAGCGCTTGTTGCTTGTGGATCATGACGTGCTTAGACAGGCTGCTTTGGCAATGGAACAGCTTACCACAGTCATCGCTGTTGAAATGACAATCCCTTTTGTGTCTCGCGAGATGTTGGCCACCATCTGGAGGTGGATGATCTGCGCAGCTCACATCTAGACTCGATCTACAGTGACAAATTGAAACCATGTGACCAATAGTTCAACAGTCAACCCCACTAGATGTCTCAAAGAGAGAAATGACTACTGAAAATTTCATTCACTACTATCCCATGCAGAGAGCTCTTTAATAATGACCATCACATTCCTGAAGGTGAACATCATCTCAAGTGAAATTCAGAGTGTAGTAGTGACTTTCAAAAGTACTACCTTGATGCGAAGAGGTGTTGCGTCTCTTCTCCGGAATGCCTAATGTCGCAGTAAAACGCGCAATAATCTAACAAGCTCATGGACTACCTCATTTGAAGATTTAAAGGGGGAAACTTGTCTAGCCGAAAGGAGAAGCTATTGAAATTCGTAAAAGACTACACTCCTACATAGGGGACGGCGTATGCGTTGGAGTTATGATGTTGTTCGCTCACACAGTGGTTTGTGGCGGGTTTGTAATGATTTATTGTAAAAGCCCTTGTCGTTTGAGAGAATCAAAGTGTTTTATGTACCAATAAGGTTTAGAACATTCTTTTCCGACCGTCGGCCATGGCGAAGAGTTTATAAATATTATTGACTGTAACACAGACATACTGTAATACTCTCAACTCACCCGCGAGAAAGGTTGACTATCAATACGCAAATAATTAGGAAGGGAGGTAATATGCGGCAGAAATGAGAACAATTATTTGTCGTTGGTTTTTAATGTCGTGTTGTATGCCAGGCCAAGGGAATATATGTACTTGTGAGTACGAAGATTTTGATTTCTTGCATGTTATTTTGATAAAAATTATTAGTATTGGCGTAAATGTGTATTTGTGTAGAGAATTCTTTGTGTCGCACCGACACAGACAAGTATTATGACGACATTGCGATAGGAAAGCCCTAGGAGAGAGAAGGAATCGGTCGTGGCCTTAAATTATGCAGAGTCCAAGCATTAGGCTGGTGCGAAATTGGGATAAAACGGAAAAAATCTTCAAGACTGCCGACAGTGGGGCTCGAACCCACTATATCAAGGATGCAAGCTGACAGCCGCGGGCACCTAACTGCATGGCGAACTCGCCCGGCGTATAGTTTTCTTGGTAGAGCTGTAATCAGATTTACAAGATATTCCTACATAATGGAAATTGACGTACGTTCGCGGTACTTACGAATGTAACAACTAGCGTCAGACGTAGGATAGTATTTGAGCAATTCGTGACCTTTAAAGGGTAGTGCGATATAAGGAAGACGATACCAGGAATGGTGGCTTTGATGAAAGTGACTTTGATCAATTTACAATTTGCCGTTATGAAGTGCGAGCTGAAAGAACGCGATGAGGATATTTCCGGAACCAATACCGCGTTACGGTCATGACTTCGATCAGCAATAGTAGCAGAAGGTAATGATACTGATAAAGAAATTATTGAAATAGCGGATGTTGCTGACTTATTGGCACAAACTGTGGAAGTTGGTAAGAAGTTCTAAGAAGACAAGCCTAAAATTTTAGATTATTGGAGAAAAAGCTAGCGGAGCGTAAAACAATGACTACAGAGGACCGATTTGCATCACCAGAAAAGGGGTCTATACGAAAGAGGAGGCCTATTACTGAATTCTGAACAAAATCAGATAATGTAGCAGGGAAGGTGCGTGTGAAACCACCACCTCAAGTTTGCAAAACTCCATGGTCTACGTGTCGAAGGCAATTTTAAGACGCAGCCCCCACCTATGGATTGACTAGAGAAGAAAAAGGCACTGCCTTGGTTAATGCGCATCGAGGTGCTACGTTGGATATACTCCGAGCAATTCCAGACAGCGAGCAATCAAACTTCAATTCCTGGTAGCCCGATTAAAGATTGGATACGGTGGTAAAGACCTTCAAGAAATTTAACATCGTCAACTTATCAGACGCCAGAAACGTGGCGAGACACTACAAGAATTTGAGGCAGACTTCGCGCGTCTTGCTTGTATGGCTTATCATTCACCTACATGCAATTTCACAGAAGAGCTTTAATTCAGTAGAGCCTATGATGATGAATATACCCGACCAAGAATTGCAACGACCTCTTAGTCTGGCGCATCCAAATACGTTAGATAATGCGGTGGCTCGTGCATTTTAATTCGAAGCTGCTACACAGAGCTCGCATCTACACGTGCAGCTTCGACCATTGGATGAGGAGGTGCCTCTAGACGAAGAGGTAGATATGATTGCTTTCATAACCCTGTGCAATGATGATGGACAACCTCGAAGGTGGGAGATTTCTGTTGGAGTGAGCTCGGACATGTGAGTAGCCGCTGCCATAAAGACTCAAAGTTTCAGCAAAACTAAAAAGGGCCGGTGCAAATGGGCAAGCACTGCGTGTCATCCCTCCTGCCCTGAGAAAAGTAGTACATATCATTTCACTCGTGCGCTGGTTAGACATTATTTTTGTCGACGGAGAAGTGAATAGTTTTGCTCGTACTTCGCATCATACATCGGGGCCAAACTAAACATATATAAGCTGGGTGTTACTGAACCGTCCAGTACTCCCTGGACGTGACCGGTGGTTTTAGTGAAGAAGAAAGACAGGTAGATAAGTTGTTGGTCAGCAACTTTTCCGCTCCTTCCAGTTTCTTTTGTTGTGTGGCTAGGGCCAGATTGTTGGCTCAGAAGAATTTTCTGGCCGGAGTGTCAGGAAGGTGAGATATGTAAAAGTTGCACAGTAATGGTGAACGAACGGATCCTAGGGGCAATCCAGCGTTAAACTTCCTCTCCTGGCTTATCTAGCTTCCAACGAGTAACTGGAATTTCCAAACACTTAGCATGTATTAACGCCAAACGATGTCGAAGGCTGGAGTAAAGTCAACAAACACCAAAGTTGTTTTCAAGATGTAAGAGGTACCACTTGGTCACAGCAATTATATTCTTGTCTCAAGCCTGCCTCATTTCGAATATGCTCTATGACAGTGCTACACATTCTGTCATAGATGTGACCTTCAAACAGCTTATAGGAGTACGTAAGAAGGGCTATGAGGTGACAGCTTTCTGCCTAGTTGCTTGGTTTGCTAGGTTTTAAAATACAAATGGTCTTCACCTTTTAATGACCAGTCAACAGGATGTTGGTGAAGAATTTTGTCATTCTTTAGCACTTATACGTACATGAATCATGAAGTGAATGCAGGAGCGTTTAGAGTCAATGTCTGAAAATGTGGAGCAATGGCCAGAATCGGATATAAGAAACAAGAGTCACTTTCAGGTTTTGCAGCTCTTGTCGAATGTACCTGGTATGTTTTTAATCAGGAGATAGAAACGTGCCTCGTTTACTTTCATGACGTCATTGCAATAGGCAACTTTGATATACACCTATCGAACCTGGAGGAAGTCTTTAAGTGGCTTCAGAGGGCCAAGCTGAAGCTGAAAGCAAAGGAATGCCAGCTCTTTCGGGAAGAGGTCAGGTATTTGTGAGATGTTGCCAAAGACGGTGTAGTCGTAAAACCGGAGAGGATACGTGCGGTAAAAGAATGGCCTGTCCCCAGAGATGTACATGAACTCCGGAGTTTCTTAGGCCTATGCTCCTACTACCAATATTTCGTGCCCGTATTTGCCAACAAAGCTAAACGGATGAAGAGGACGAATGGAAAACAGCTTTCTTAAGTTGTAGCCGACAACCAACTTCACTGGGATGAACACTTGCTATTATTTCAATGACATATCGGTCTCCGGTCCATGAAACGACAGGACAGACTACGGCCTGTGCTCTCTACGGCGAGGAGCTGCGTTTTCCCTGTGATGTGAAGTTCGGCAGTGGATCCGGCGAGCACCAGATGGCTGGGGATGACTACGTGAGGTGTTCGAGAGAAGGAATGGGTCAGATTCACGGCCTCGATCGAAGAAACACAGAAGCTGCTGGTGGCCGAATAACGCATACCTACGACGCGCGGGCCGTAGAAGGTGGTGTGGCTCTTTAATTTACGGAGACAGCGGGGTCTGCCACACAATCTCCAGCGTTCATGGGTGTTAAAGACTTTATATCTCGTATTCTTAGTCTTTCCAGGAGAATGCCAAACGTGGAGCATTTCAACCGGTTAGCAGCATACGAAAGAGCAACTTCCTTGACTAACGGGTTATCGAAGACTGTTTGCTAACTGGTCCAGCACGGAACAGTCTTAGGGGGGCGGCAGTATTACGAGTGAAGGAGTAGTAATATCTCCCTCAACTGGACTAGGAGACAAGTGACGATCGCTAAGCGAAAAAATGAGACAGAAAGTGCTGCAGAAGTGAGAATAATCTTTTGTATGTGGTTGATGAACGTCATGCTTTATGCCAAGACAAGGAAATTTGTGTACTCGTGAGTGAAAGATGATTTGCAAAGTATTGTAGGCTATTTTGATTAAAATTATTAGGATTAGCGTTAATGTGTGTGTAGAGTTCACTTTGTAATTTGGCAATGCGATTTACGAGATATGGAGCCATAGAGATTACTACCGAAGAGAAATTTACGTACGTTACCGGTACTAATGAGTAGTAGGGCAATGTATGTTGTAGAACAAAGGGTGATGCATCAGCATTTTCCCACGACGTCATTGACCCCTAGCAGTGGAGATATGGGGCATGAGTCCCATCCAAAATATAGTCTGTGAGGAGAGAAGGGCATCTGAGCGTCAAAACTGAGCCCAAGATGGCGACTGTGTAGTTATGCTCTTCTAAAATGGCAAGGGAAGGGCATCTGTCCGTAAAACTGGGCGCTGTGTAGTTAGGCCACTCCAAGTCGGCGACGAGGTCATCTTTACGGAAAACCCAGTCAAGATGGCAAGAGTGTAGTTAGGCCCTCCGAAACGGTGAGGGGAAGAGCATCTAGCCGTAAAACAGGGCGCAAGATGGCGACTGTGTAGTCAGGCCCCGAAAAATGGCGACGGGAAAAACATCTGACCGTAAAACTGGCCCCTCCTAGATGACATCGGGCAGGGCATCTGGACGTAAAACTAGGTGAGACCCTATGTGTCCCGTCTGGTGGGAGAATCAAAGTGGCGACGGGTAGGTCATATGACCGTAAAGCTGTGCCCCGTGTAGTTAGGCCCCTCCAAAGTGGCGTCGGAAAGGGCATATGTCTGTCGAACTGAGCCAAGATGCAATGGTGTAGTCAGGATTTCCAAAACTGTGACGGAAAGGGTATCTAACCGTAAAACTGGGAACAAGATGGCGACTGTGTAGTTAGACGGTCCAAAATGGCGATGGGTAGGGCATCTGACAGTAAAACTGGTCCATGTGTAGTGAGTTCCCTCCAAAATGGCGATGGGAAGGTCATCTGACCATAAAACTGTACCCTGGGTTTTTAGGCCCTCCAAAATGGCGACGGGATGGGCATCTGACTATAAAGCTAGGCCCTGTGTAGTTAGGCCCTTCAATGAGGTTAGGCATGCTCTCTTACTCGAACTGCCCTATGCCCTATTAGTCAAGATGGCGTCGCGAGAATCCCTACTGCCCTGCTACTCAAAATGGCTTCGGGAAGGGTATCTAGCCGTTAAAGTGGGGTTAGGCCCCTCCACGAGGTTACGCCTGCTCTCTTGCGCGAATCCACATTGCCCTACTAATCAGGATGGTATCGCGAGAATCCCCATTGCCCTACTACTAAAGATGGCTTCGGGAAAGGCATCTAGCTGTAAAAGTGAGGTTAGACCTCTCCAAGATGTCGACTGTTGGCTTCGGGAAGGGTATATACCCGTATAAGTGAAGATAGGCCCCACCTAAATGGCGTCTGTGAGGTTAGGCTTGCTGTCTTATCTAAAATCCGCGTCGGGAAGGGCAACTGACCGTAAAAGTGTGGTTAGGTCCCTCCAGGATGGCGACTGTGAGATTAGGCATTCTCTCTTATGGAAACTCCGCGAATCGGCATTGCCCCACTACCATACAATGGGTCAAAGACCTCAAACCCCGGCAGCCCCACTACCAGGGGTCAATGACCTCGTGTGAATATCCTGACGCAGCACCTGTTGTTTTAGAACATACATTGCCCTACTCTCACGAATGTAACATTCTTATCATACAAGTGTAGCATTCTATTATGTCACAATTACATAGATTTCATGTGCAATGAAAGAGAGCCGCCTTAAATATAGTACAATAAGATTATACACAGAAGTTCATACTCACTACCATGTATTACATCAGTCTATGTCTTAATTGCTTTCTTTAACATGGGCCATATACAACATGGAAACCATTAATCCTGATAAAATCTTGGAGAAGCTTAAAGATAACAAGCAGACGATGGCTCTTTCCCTAACTTTTGATGTTTCCACATCATCTCCAGGCAATGCTGTCTTAGACGTTACGATGGGGACAAAGAACATGGCTTAGGTTGTAGTGTTTTATTAAAATGTTCTGATAGTCTGAAATAGCCTTTGAATCCAAATGCAAGCTATACTGTCCATGAGTATTCTTGCAAGTGATTCTTGGAAAGTACAGCTAAAATGAGCATGAAAATCAAAGCTTCAACCATACTTCAATACAATATAACATTGAAATGCACCACAGTGTCGCATAGAAAATATCGAAATATGCATACCAAGCAAATTACAGCTGCTATGGACAAGAAAAATAGAAACTTCAAGGTGCCAAATATAGACTGAGTACACATTAAGACGGGAATCCCCATGCAGATTAGTCCAAACTCGTCTGAATATTGTAGACTGGCTTGCAAATGCATTCAGTAACGTTTAAATACTGGAAATATAACACTACACGCACCCATGGCAGTTCAAGTGCAGTAAACATGAAGGTCGATAAGTAATCCCTGCTCTAGACTTAAACATCATTCACAGTGAGCACATTGAATGAAGAGTGTGACAAATTTAACTGTGGACAACAATACTGCTGTATTTGTGATGAACCGTACCATCATTTTAAATGGACGGAAAATGAAAGCACCTGCTGTTTACACCAATCCAGTACATTTTGCAGGGATCAGTTTCTTGTGAAATTCAACATCTTCTGGAACTGCCTCATTGTATAGAGCATCATCTTTATTTCCTGTTGAAGAATCAACCAAAATAAGAATTCTATTTCTGCCATGCAAATGCGGCCATACCACGTGTTCCAGCAACACTTTCAAATCCTGCTTTGTCATGTTTGGTGATTTGACAGCATATGTAATTCAAGTGTCCTGCCTGTTGGAAATTTCCCACTGGGTTCTGAGACAAGAACATACATGTGTGGAAGAAGGGTGCCATCCATTAAAATAACACGCATTATCATGTATGAATGGGTGGTTGCTGCAACTGAACCCATCGCACCATAAATCGTCTTTGCTGCCTTAATGGCAAGAGTTCTACCAGAATGTAACTCTTTACTACAAAATCTTGAGTGATCTGCATTAATTATCTGCTCTGCTGTAAAATTATACTCATCAATGGAACGCCTTAATTCCATAACAAACTCAACAGTTTTCTCTTCTATATCAGTGGCATCACCAACAGATCTGCTGCCAACTTTATGCGTGATCTTGCAAGAAAAAATCCTGTTTCTCTCAAACCACTGCAGCCATGATTTGGAAGCTTTGAATGTTAAGGTCTTGCTTGCATCAATTTATAATTTGACAGACATCGCCGAGATTCGTTAGCGTTTGGTCGTGTATAATTCCATGTTGTTTTCACACTGCAATGAACTGACAACGTACCTCGTTATTTATTCTTTCTTTTAGCACCTTCCTGTCTCTGCCACTTCGTTTCAGCATCTTTTCGAAGTTTTGCATAATTGTCTTGTTTTTTATTTGTCCTATTGTGCTATTTCATTAGTGAATAAGACCTTAGGGATACTCCAGGAGGGCAGCACTGTGGTGGATCATATACTCTTGATGGCTTTGTCCACATTTTGTAAGCAACAGCCAAGTAACCATCAGGATATTTCGTTCCAGTCTTCTTTAGTAGTGATGAATAATACGAGTATCCACTGCCACATAATGCGAGACCACTTTTCAAAATCGACTTACTTTTAAGATGGATCATCCCCAAAGTGACTCTCAATATCATCTTCATTGATGAATTCTTCGTGTACCATAAGAGTTACATTATTTTCAACAAGAAACTTTTCATCAAAGAGCTGTTCCGCAACTACCCCTTTCTTTACACTCTATACGCCCCTACCCCTCTGCTTCCCATTCCAGCGGTCCATGACACGTCAAATTGTACCAAATATCGCTTCTGATGTTCTGAAACCTAAATAAACTGAGCTCGTCAGTGAGAACAGTTGGGTACTCATTCTTGTTAGTTCCCGCTGGGACCTGATACTGTTGTCTGAGACCGCCCAGTAAACTCCTGCTCTCCTCTACCAAAAGTTGTTAAATCCTGCAAACCACTTTCATAGGAAAGAAAGGAAAAGCTAATAGCAGGACTCAAGAGGTACTGAGAACGAAAACAACCATTCAAAAAGAACTAGTCATAAGCACTCCCTAGTGGGTTAAAGTAACCTTACTCCATACATTTTATTACAAAATGATCTTAAAACTACCCCAAAGTAATCAGCAGTCACAAGTTCATTGATACTTCAGCTGTCCTCAGCAGGTAGTCTGGGCATGCAACTTCACGAGCTGCTTTCTGTAACATGAGCTGGCAGTCATTTACTATGTTCAACTGTTTTGTGCATTTCTTATGATGCAATAAGGTCCAAAGTGTGTGTGTCAAGGTCCAGAATAGTGGGAAAACTTTATCCATTGTTTAGCAGCATTCTCCTCATATTAAGACATTTACCATTATATTAAACAATATTTTATTCAGACAATGTACATTGTCCCACGGTAGTTGATAACTGTCATAATTCAAGAAGTCCAAGTTTATGTGTTTCGTATTTCTGACAGTTATTCAGTTAAGTTTGTACTTTGGTACTCTCAGAGAACAAGATGAATGGCACATGGATTAGCTCATAGGTTACTACTTTATCTGAGTTTTTGTTTTATTCAGACTGCTAAGTTTGTGATGAACAGTTAGTTGGATACATGTAATTTGTAAGGTTTTTGTTTTGCTAGTCACCTTAGGTCGCACCGACACAGACAGGTCTTATGGCAACGATGGGACAGGAAAGGCCTAAGAATGGGAAGGAAGCAGCCGTGGCCTTAATTAAGGTACAGCCCCAGCATTTGCTTGGTGTGAAAATGGGGAAACCACAGAAAACCATTTTCAGGGCTGCGGACAGTGGGGTTCAAACCCTCTATCTCCCGGATGCGAGCTCTCAGATGCACGCTCCTAACCGCACGGCCGACTCACCCGGTTTGTAAGGTTGTACCATAATAATTTCATGTGGCTATTTCTAGCCGGATGCAGCCCTTGTAAGGCAGACCCTCCGATGAGGGTGGGCGGCATCTGCCATGTGTAGGTAACTGCGTGTTATTGTGGTGGAGGATAGCGTTATGTGTGGTGTGTGAGATGCACGGATGTTGGGGGCGGCACAAACACCCAGCCCCCGGGCCATTGGAATTAACCAATGATGGTTAAAATCCCCGACCCGGCTGGGTATCAAACCCGGGACCCTCTGAACCGAAGGCCAGTACACTGACCATTCAGCCAACGAGTCTGACCAGGTTGTACCATGAGAATAATTATACTATGGGTATTTAACAAAACCACAAATTGATTACTGCCATGGGTGATATTAAATGTGCTCATACGTGACCTGTAACCATAGTAAATATGTTTGGAATTCTCACACCAGGCAGTTTATTTATCAGAGAAATCACCATTTCCTGCCTATTAATACTTACTTCAACAAATGTGAATTCCGGACATGTTCGAACAACTTGGGAAGTCATACGTAATACGTGGCTCCATAGGTCATGCCTACAACAAACTGCTGCCTGGCCTCCATGCCTTCCATCTGACCAATCATAATGTTTTAGATCATATCAATCAATTTCTAACATAGAGGACTGAATTAGTGCTTGCTCTGAAAACAATAATCACCACCACCACCACCTGCCAGGAGTCAGCAAGGTTTCAGAAATGCACAGAATTCTTGTTTAGTGCTAAAATTTCAACATGATGCATGGAAGACAAAGAGAATATACATGCCCACATTGCAAACTTTGTGAAGAGGATGACAATGCCTGTTTCAAGAGATACGTGCTGCAAAGAGAGAGCCCAGGCAGGTGAAATTATTGATACTGACACTAATAAGGTCATATCTGTTAGAGAATACATGGTGTTTATAGAAGGCAACTCATCTCAACTTCCTTGAGAAAGAGACAGTTTATTATCACTTGCTGGCACTTGCAGATATGTCCACATATTCTTAAGAACTCTATAACAACAATTACAATAAACATTACTTTTATTGCTATATCATTCAAAATTTAAATGTTTCAAGATTGCATCTGGGGTAATAATCTAGGATTGTTAATGTTGGTGCCATATGGAAGCACATATCTATCTTGTATCTACACATTTTTCATGCCACATCAGATGACTGAATTGACAATCAGCTAGAAAAATACCGAGGAAGGTTCCAGTCGAACCTTGCAGACGAAGGCAATGTGGTAAACGGTTTGGCATAGAGGTGCACATACACAGTCTGGAGTAGGCAGCTTGCTCCATTTTTGTACTGCATATGTGCACCTGTCATGGCCTATTCTGATTCTGTTCAGGGAACTCCAGGTCTTGCAAGATATCCGATATACACTTGAAAGTTTAGCACCTGACAAGATGTTAATACAGGTGCAATTCTCTTGCTACTTCTTGCCAAACTTTTCATTCTTCAAGAGATTTAAAACACCTGGCAACCACGTCAGCAGCATCACGCAGTGGTGGATGATACAACTGTAGCCTTTGAAAATGTTAAAGTGGCAGGTCCCTATGTGGGAGTTGAAGAGACATTTTGGAATTCATTTATAAGGACAGCAGATCTGCACAAATGAGGTGGCATTATATTAATCAACAGTGAATTGGAGTGATTGGATTGCACATAGTAGTGGTCAGCTGGGTGTCAACAAACCTTATATAATGACAGTTCAACCAAACAGGTGTATAATACTCTGCACTTGAGTAAATCAAACCCAAGGTTGAAGATTACAGGGTGGTTGCTCAAGTTCCCTAGGTAGTTCCACATAATTTATGGAAAATGTTATGAGTCCTGAATTTCTGAAACTATATTTTGGTTTCCAATTATGACAAAGGACTCTGCTGCTGAAACTGATGCCGAGTTTTATGTTTACCATATTATTATTCAAATAAAAGCAAGACTGGGTTGAAGTTGCCAGGTTCTGAAGTAAGTATCCAATATAGACAAGCTGTTAGTCAGCAACTTTTCTGCCTCTTCCAGTTGCTTTTGTTTTATGGCTAGAGCCCGATTGTTGGCTCAGCAGAATTTTCTGGCTGGAGTGTCAGGAAGGTAAGATATATACACTGACTGACAGTGACAATGCAACACCGAGGAGGAGTGGTTCGAAAGGGATGAAAGTTGGGGAGAAAACAGAGACGGCACGGACGAATAATTGATGTTTATTTCAAACCGATATGCAGGTTACACAATGCGCACGGCATCAACTCAGTAGGATGTAGGACCACCGTGAGCGGCGATGCACGCAGTAACACGTCGCGGTACAGAGTCAATAAGAGTGCGGATGGTGTCCTGAGGGATGGTTCTCCATTCTTTGTCAACCATTTGCAACAGTTGGTTGTCCGTACGAGGCTGGGGCAGAGTTTGCAAACGGCGTCCAATGAGATCCCACACATGTTCGATTGGTGAGAGATCCGGAGAGTACGCTGGCCACGGAAGCATCTGTACACCTCGTAGAGCCTGTTGGGAGATGCGAGCAGTGTGTGGGCGGGCATTATCCTGCTGAAGCAGAGCATTGGGCAGCCCCTGAAGGCATGGGAGTGCCACCGGCCGCAGAACATGCTGCACGTAGCGGTGGGCATTTAACGTGCCTTGAATACGCACTAGAGGTGACGTGGAATCATACGCAATAGCGCCCCAAACCATGATGCCGCATTGTCTAGCGGTAGGGCGCTCCACAGTTACTGCCGGATTTGACCTTTCTCCACGCCGACGCCACACTCGTGTGCGGTGACTATCACTGACAGAACAGAAGTGTGACTCATCGGAGAACACGACGTTCCGCCATTCCCTCATCCAAGTCGCTCTAGCCCGGCACCATGCCAGGCGTGCACGTCTATGCTGTGGAGTCAATGGTAGTCTTCTGAGCGGACGCCGGGAGTGCAGGCCTCCCTCAACCAATCGACGGGAAATTGTTCTGGTCGATATTGGAACAGCCAGGGTGTCTTGCACATGCTGAAGAATGGCGGTTGACGTGGCGTGCGGGGCTGCCACCGCTTGGCGGCGGATGCGCCGATCCTCGCGTGCTGACGTCACTCGGGCTGCGCCTGGACCCCTCGCACGTGCCACATGTCTCTGCGCCAACCATCTTCGCCACAGGCGCTTCACCGTGGACACATCCCTATGGGTATCGGCTGCGATTTGCCGAAGCGACCAACCTGCCCTTCTCAGCCCGATCACCATACCCTCGTAAAGTCGTCTGTCTGCTGGAAATGCCTCCGTTGACGGCGGCCTGGCATTCTTAGCTATACACGTGTCCTGTGGCACACAACACATTCTACAATGACTGTCGGCTGAGAAATCACGGTACAAAGTGGGCCATTCGCCAACGCCGTGTCCCATTTATCGTTCGCTACGTGCGCAGGACAGCGGCGCATTTCACATCATGAGCATACCTCAGTGACGTCAGTCTACCCTGCAATTGGCATAAAGTTCTGACCACTCCTTCTTGGTGTTGCATTTGCTCTGTCAGTCAGTGTACACGTTGAATATTAATGGTGAACGAACTGATCCTAAGAGCAATCCATTGTTAAACTTCCTCTCCTGGCCTATCCTGCTTCTAATCATTAACTGGAAATTCCAACTACTCAGCATGTTATTAAGTCCAAACAATGTTGAAGGCAGGAGTAAAGTCAACAAACACCACAGAAGTTTTCAGGATGTAAGAGATACCAAATGTTCACAGCAATTTTATTCTTGTCCGAAGCCTGCCTCAGCAGTTGGAATATATGCGAGGACAGTGCTGTTATACTGTAGATGAGCTTTACAAAGAGCTTATAGGAGTACGTAAGAAGGGCTATGGGGTGACAGCTTTCTGCCTAGTTGCCTGGTTTGCTACATTTCAAAATACAAATGATCTTCACCTTCTTAATGACCAGGCAACAGGAGGTTGGTGAAGAATTTTGCCAATGTTTAGCACTTACTCGGATATAAATTAGAAGTTCACTACAGGAGCATTTAGAGTCAATGTCTGAAAATGTGGAGCAACGTGCACAATCGGATGTGGGAGGTAAGAATCTTTTTCAGGTTGTGCAGCTATTGTTGAATGTACCTGGTATGTTTCTTATCAGGAGATATTCTAGTTATATTAATGATGTGAGAAGCAATTTGGTTCGGTGTCACTTCAGGATGTTTTCTGCATACTGGTGGACTACTTCTTCCCTGTCGATGACCTAGTTGTTCGGTGCCTTTAAACAACAAGCTAGAACTTCTTCCCAATCTTCTAAGATGACTCCATCTGTCACTGTCGAAGTGGGTAATGCCCAATTTCTGCACTGTATTTGTCCATTTCTGCCTCCGTGACAAGGCAAAACTCAACAAAGTTGGATTAATACATCAGGGCCTCCACTTTGATGGAAGTGTTGGTACAGTATTTCACTTTCATCATTCCATCCCGGAATGTGTTCTTTACAGTATCCTCGTGGCATACACCCTTGTCTGTTGTTCACACAGTTACAAAGAAAACTCATTCCAGTCATCTTTCTGAAAGTTCCATCAGACATGTGGTGTTTATTGGATGACAGGGACCATAATACCTACAGGTCTGTATTCGCTGTGAGGATAGGCATCTAAGACTTTTCCCATGACAATCATGGGATATTACTTTCATTGCAGCTAACAAAACGTAAGTCAGGATTTGGATACTTGAACCCTGCAGCAGACCTGAAAGTACCTTGATGTTGGGCATCAAAGTCTACATGAAGATTGTCCCCCCTTAGCCTATTCTTCAAACATGCTATCACATACATCTTTATCAGCATACAGTCAAAATTTATGATGAATGTTGCAGTTTCCTATGTAAATTGCAGTGTTCTGCAGTATGTATGACATATTTAGGCCAGAGTAATTTGGGTGGCTTGTAAACATTTGTGACAGTGAAAACTGTGTGATAACTGTATCTATATCTGCATTCAAATTCTCAGAAATCAGCAAGACCTCATCTATGTTGCTCTGGACATATGCAGCAACTCCATACACCTCGTGGTATTTTGCTCCAAGTGCAGTACACCCTGTAATTTAAACTGTACTTCAGAAATTTTCTTCACTGGAAGCATGCCATTCCTGAATGATGATAATATCAATGTCTAGCAAGAATTATGATAGGTAGTCACACTTTGACTTTTTAACATTTTAAACATTAAGTTGAAGGAGTGAAATGATTCGCCCAATGTTTCTCATTAAAGAACTCTGAGAAGAACTATGTTTACTACTTTGATATGTCATTGTGTGTCACTGCCAGGAGATCCTATGGATAACCTGGCTGCCTGTATTGTTGTTGACCATTCTGCACCATCCACTGATAGACATAGCATATGGACTTAATTTTAAGCCTAGTGCATCAGCAAGCTTACCCAACATGGAGTTCATCTGAGATCTGCTACCAAGTGATACTCAACAGTCATAAAAAACACCTCTACTGCCCCTTACTCTGACAGCGACAGTAGACAAAAGAACTTCATATTCATGAAAGGTTCCCTTGACTGATCAGTACAGCTGATTTCTCACCGTCTTATTCTGTGTGCAGGGATTGGTTGCATATCCTGCTGTTTTCCAGTGAGCACCTACTATGTTGCTGATGAACTAAATACAGTCACTTACAGTCATGTTTTTGAAAATAGTTCATTTTATAGATAATGAGGACCATTACATCACTCATATGATCAAGAAGAAGAAGTAAATGCCTGAGGCCCCCTTGTGGCTATACCAGGTTCATACGACTGGATTTAGTAAATGTTGCTTTGTGGAACGACACAAGCTCAAGACTCTGACAACTGCTCTCTTAAAATTTTAGGGAATCTTGTAAACAGTGAGATGCTTCACCTAAACTATTATCCTCCCACTGCTTCTGGAAACATGCACCGATTACGTCCATGGAAAAAGAAAGAAACTGAGTGTATACCTCTAACACTTGTCTAGTACTGAGATTACTGAATAGTTTTTCATTCAATAATTTTACATCATTTGATGATTCTGATCAAACTATAGGTTCTGGAAATAACTAATTTTCAAATTCAGAATTAATCTGGGATTATTGTAATGACTGCAGATAAGGTCCCATTATATCATTAAGTTGCCTTGGGTTACAGGCAATCAGCTGATGCAGTTCATCTGACATGCAGGACAACAGGTAATATTAATACTGGGTGTCAGTCAATGAATTGTTTTCAATTATCAAGAGAGAAATGTATCATGGTAGTGCATGAAATCAGCAAGTGAACACCTGAATTTTGGGAATGAAGCTGTTGGCAACTGAGTATTGTAACTGGAGGTTGTAGGTTGCTGATTTATTGAGGAAGGTGGAGTTACATTAACAAAATTGCTCCAGAAATAATGCTCCAACGTGATTGGTTAGAAATTAGAATTAAACTGCCCTCAAGAAATATAAACCACCCCATCAGAGATACTGTGCACCATTGTGAAGTAAATATCATAAATTATTATTATTTATTCTCCTTAAATTGTACGAGTACAATCTGGGGGTGGTAGATACAGAATGTACACAGGAGTGCCCCCACCCCCACATGTATGTTTACGTAAACTCTACTGAATATTTACACATGTGTAAACAATTTTAAATTTATATATCTACACTCCAAAAACTGTATACTTAGAATAATTATTATCTTGATTTATGCAATACATATTAGAGTAAGAATACCCGGTCCTTTATACCCTCACTCATACCCCTCTGTAGACACTCATACACAGCCACTCCCACACACGCACGCATACATATCCGCGCACATTCGACCTTACTTGCACAAATCGTTCTTAATTTGAATTTATACATGTTATATACATCACATATGGGATTCTATTTATATATTTTCTATACAGCATGGAGAAGCTGAAGAAGAGGAAGCAGTTTTATTTCAGATGGAGGACAGTTCAAGACATGAGCTGACCGTGCCTAAAATTCATTTATATGAGGTAGTTCTGACGATGGGGGTGGGGAGGTGAGGACACAAGAGTAACTCCTTGGCCTCTATTAACAGAGTGAAAATTAAACTGTAGGGAGAGATATGTTTTGTCTGTCAGGGATTCCTTAAGGAAGGCTACGTCTAACGAGTTCACTGGTTGCAAAACCTCGCTGTGTATACAGGGATGTTTGTTTATTATATATTTTGCTTCTAATTTCCTCATATTATCTGTTGTTGTTGTTGGGTGCGAGGAAGGAAGACCATATAGTGCTGCACCCGAGAATTATAAGCTGTTTGTAGGGGTTTACCTCTTCCTCCAGAGACATCTACAGACAAAACCTAGCGCTCAATTTGCCTTGCACCTAATTTCATACGTGCTTATTCCATTGTAATTATCCTTAATATAAATACCAAGCAGTTTGATAGAGTTAGAAATTGGTAGGTGGAGTCCATATAGAGTAGGCAGGTTCGGGAGTGGCTGTCCAGCTCTGCTTAGTCTTACATATTTACATATCTTAACATTTATACCATACCACAGAGCTATACTATCCAGATCCGAGTAGAACTGTACCAGATCATCTGTAAATGTGTCATCAGCATGCTATGCCATGGTCGAATTTACACAATCCAGTAAGTCAAGAGCATAAATCAGGTACAGGAAGGGCCCTATCTCACTGCCCTGAATTACTCCAGGAGGAATTGGGGTTTGGTCTGATTTGAATACTCTGTGTGCAAGACATTGCATTCAACCCATCAAAAATGACCTCGGCCATGCCAGCAGTTTACCATGAATGTTGTAGTTGTCAAGTTTTAACACAAGTCTTTGATGTGACACCTGGTCAACAGTTTTGCCCCAGTCCAGAGACGCACAGTCTATTTGTGACCCCGCCTGCTCCAGTCATCAATAACTTTTGTTAAAAGAGTTGTGCAGGATTTTCCAGGCATGAAGCCGTACTGGTTTGAGTTTAACAGGTTTCTCTCCAACATTTATAAAACAACTAGGCATCCCATACACTTACAGACCCCTGATGTTATTGAAACTGCTCAGTAATCATCCACATTTTCCTTGTGTCCATCTTTGAAAACTGGGACATTGGCTTCTTTCCACAGGCAGTGTCCTGGTATTCATAAAACGACTGAAGGGAGTGGAAAGAGAGGGCACAATTCTTGAGAATTCTTGCTGACATTCAATCTGGCCCGGTCACTGAATGTGGTCTTGTTTACAAAAGCCTAACCTTGACTTCACTTTTTGAGAAATACAGATTGGTTAGAGGGAAGAGAGGGATAGTTGTCCAAGAATAGGGCATGTTCCCTTCCTCAGTAGGGGCTGAGAAGTCATTAAATTTCCTGTTGAAGGTGCCTGCGATTTCTTGTGGTGTAGAGACTGCCGTACTGTTAGGTTGCTATGATGCAACCTCTACTTCAGAGTTCCATGCAGTTGGTGTTGAGACCAGGAATGTCCAATAGAGTGGTTTGAGCCAATCTGTACTTCTCCCACTCACAGTTGATTGGGTTTCTTTAGTACAGGCGGTTCCTCATTGAATCTCTCGTGCTGCCTCCTTGGTGATCCATGGGGATTTATGTTTGCTGGTTATATTTACTATTGGTGTGGCTTCTTCTACGCATCAGTTTGACAGTAAAGTGCACAGATTGTTCCACTTTGTTAAGGAAAATTTAAAAGATGTTCTAGTATGGGGCTAGGGAGATGGTTTTGTGTGAGTCAGTGTTGTAGGAATTACCTGAAGGTCACAGAATCCAGGAGTAATATTAAGGGATTGGACACACTGTGATATGTTACCTAGGAAAAGATCAAGTGATGAGCTTGTTGTTCACATAATACGCAGGGCTTGGAATATTGAGGAAGGAACAAATCATAGAAAGCGGAAAGGAATCTAATGCCAAGGATGTTATTTGGAACAGGGGCAGAATTTCTGGACAACATAACTTCTAGTTTGAAATCAGCAACAATAAAAATGGCATCATAATTTTGTTGTACATCTTGTACAAGCTCGAGAGAGAAGCGATTAGTTCATCGTTCATCTCTCGAGATGACTTAGAGGCGTGGTAAATTGATCCCATATGCAATTTACATTTGTTGCATGACCGGAAAAAGCTCCACATTAGCTCACCTAATGAACTGAACTCACATATGAGGCGGTTAGGTGGATTATCTGAGCGATATGACAATTGTGATGTACCCAGCAAATGTTTATTATTAATATTAGTGTGTGTGTGTGTGTGTGTGTGTGTGTGTGTGTGGTGCCTTAACCAGTCAGCAGTCCATTTCTTCAGGAAATCCAAGTAAGACATTTTTTTCTCAGTTAATTTATGCCTATTAGTCAGGTAGCTACAGTATTTCCTCATGACAATGACCTCTCTAAGAATAGCACACCCCTCACTTCTTCACAGAACATAGATGCCGGTAACCTTTTGAAACAAGAACTTTCACTATATCCTCATACTCTCCATTGTTGTCACTTGAACAGCCTAAGCTTGCCCGCACATATTGACGAAATTCAGGCTATATTTAACAAAAATAGCATCCATTTGATAGGTATTAGTGAAAGCTGGTTATCGCCATCAATTCCAAACATCATGGTTCGCCTTGACGGCTATAAACTCTACCACCATGATCGTACAAATAAGAGGGGTGGAGGTAATGTTCTCTACTGTAGAGATGACCTGAAGAGCCGTGTCATTTGTACTTCATCGACCAGTGAATTGCCGAGGCTGGAGTTTATGTTCGTTGAAGTAGTTGCTAGTAGACAGAAAATACTTATTGGAGTGGTTTACCGACCACCTAAATTACCTTACTTGACCGAGTTTGATACGCACCTACTTAACCCAACATCGGTCGATCTTAGTCACGTCATCGGTTGAGGTGTTAGCGCGGCGCTCACCCTAATGAAAAAGAAGTTCAAGTCTTTCTTATGTATATCAATTGGAAATTACCTTACTAGGAAGTTTATATTTTTATTCTTTTGTCACCTTACGGAGCACTTTAATTTATTTTTATCACATTTGGCCTCAAAACCCAAAGTAACGTAAGTCATAATGCCTTATTATGGCATATTTGGCCAGCTTCTTTGGCATGAACTGCCTAAACGCACATCTACCACGAAATGATTCAAGCATTTCGTCAACTGTAGCGTATTCAGAAATGCTGTAGCTGTTCACACATCCTGCTACGAAACCTTCAAACACATTTCTGATCGGGGCTAGTCTATCAAGTGCTTTCCTTGTAAACCTTGTCCGTGCATCATCAAAACAAAAACCTTGCAACAGTAACAGAAATCTTCGGTAAATCATTGTAAATCAAAAATATTCTGGAGCAGTCCCATCATTATCCTACAAATCCTCCACAATCTGGTGTGACGAATTTTGCATGCCTGCTTAATACAAGAGACCTGGAACTGCCCTTATTTCATGAGGATTTGTATCTATAACATCACTTTTCCTGCTGTAGTTTTATGAAGGCAATCGTTTGTGCACGCTGTAATTTCTTCAATCACTTCGTCAGGGAAAAATATTTTCCATGCATTGAGAACAGTGCTAGCATTTTTTACAATTTCTCCTTTGACTCCCGGTGGATGAATAACTATACTTCTGCGCTTCCTACGTACTTACTGGCGTGCTGCATGAGCATGCCTAACGGTCAGTTGCTCCTTACCGATATACTCCACTCAAGGTTATTTTATTTCCTGCTCATCACCGGCAGATTGTTCACTTCCACTATCATGGTCACTGTTATTCGACTGTTCTGCGTCTGAATCAACTGAATCATCTAACTCTTGAGATGAGCCTATTTCAGTGTCATTATCAGATTCTTCCAACTCCCACTGAACTACCTGAGCATCTGAACGATTCATAGTTCCTGATGAATACTACATGTAACTTCACGTGCACTGAAATTGCAAACAGTGAACTTAAAATATCTAATCCAATTCTTCTAATTCAATAATCACGACACAACAATACTTAGAATTCAAGGGAACACCATCGGTCGTGGTGTTAGCGCAGCGCTCACGACTTCACAAATAAGCAGTCTAGGTCACTCTGATGACAACTTCGCGGCCGTTAACAGCACTATTTGATTGTTGACATATCACCGGCCAGTTAGATAGCAGCACACATCAGCAGAACAAACGAAAAGCAAGCAGTGGCCAGATAAAATCGTTTGTTAGTGCTGCGCTCCCCCCTCGACCGATCTTGGGTTAACTTGCTACCAGCCTATCAACATATCATTATATTAGGCGACTTAAGTACAAATCTACTTACGAAGAAATACGGTACTAAGAAACTAGAAGACTTGTTTTCCTCATGTGACTTGACTATCCTTCCCTCTGACCCTACAAACCTTGTACATACTGCCAACAACATTTCCCACACCTTAATAGATCTCAAAGTAACAAACAACCCTCAGAAAGTGGTAACCCACAGATAAACTTCAGTACTGGCTGTGTCCACCCACGATCTTATATTTCTTGCGTACTCACTTCGCGTTCCAAAATATAAACCTAGGCATATAACGTAAATACCTTTAATATGTTAATACACAATCTATACAACAAACATGCACCGAAAAGACAGAGCAGAATATCCCACAAACCTAACCCATGGCTAACTCCTGCAGTTAAAAATATGATGTCTCAACGTGATGCTCTTTACCAACATTACAAAAGTACTCAGGACCCAAATGACTATGAACAGTATAGAATAATTAGGAATGAAACTAAACAAATCACACGTAATCTTAAATTTAAATATGTTTGTGAATCAGTAAGTAACCTAAATACGGCTAGTGGCTGGAAGCATCTCCGAGCCATGGGCATAGGAAAAACACATGAACAGCTTCAGGTACCTGACATTCCACTCTATGATTTAAATTAGTATTTCACGGAAGAGAGAGCTCAGTCTAATCCGCTTAACAGACCACACGTAAATAACGTCCCAGCACCTGTCCCACAAAATGGCCCGTGCTTTGCCTTTCGTATCGTCAGCACTAATGAAGTTAAAAAGGTCTTGTATTCTATTAAATCCAAAGCAAGCGGTGTCCATGAAATTCCTATTACTTTTATACATAATATTATTGGCGCTATTCTACCCATTCTCAGCCATATTTTTAATTACTGTCTCAAAAACGGCACATAACCGACAATTCGGAAGTACGCCAATGTAATTTCACTTCCTAAAATCCCAGGTTCGAAACTCCTATCCGATTACCGTCAAATTTTGATTCTCCCTGCTCTCTCCAAAGCGTTAGAATGGTTGGTACATGCGCAAATATTGGAATACCCTCAGGCTCACTCTCTTCTTGAGCCCCTGCAATCTGGCTTCAAGAAGGGTCATAGCACAGCCACTGCCTTACTCAAAGTGACTGAGGACATCAGACAAACAATGGACGAAAGACAAGTGACTATACTCACACTCCTTGACTTCAGCAGTGCTTCTGACACGATAAACATCCAGACATTGCTGATGAAGCTCAAATCGTTTTTCGGTAATGTTGCTTTAAAATTTTTCACTGCATAATTTACAGATCGTATGCAACGTGTTACAGTACAAGATACTGCTTCTCAGTGGCGACTCCGGAAGGCAGGAACCCCGCAAGGTTCTGCTCTTGCTCCCCTTTTGTTTGTCCTCTATATAAATGACATCTCCTCTAAAATAAAGTATAACAGATATCACCTCTTTGCCGACGACCTCCAGATTTACTGCCAAGTTAATATAAATGATATATCGAATGCAATAAGAGATATTAACTCCGACATTCAACAACTCAGTGTGTACGTCAGTGAAAACTCTCTCCTCCTCAACCCCCAAAAAACTCAAACAATTATTATCGGTTCTCAGGTATTATTAAACATCATGTATAAAAATTATGCTATTCCTCCGGTGACATAAAATGCCACTATAATCCCGTTCAGTAAGGAAGTGAAGAACCTAGGTATGACCGTGATTGAAACTCTTGACTGGTCTGCACACGTAAGAAATACACGTAGAAAGATGTACACGACGCTACATCCTCTGAAACAACATAAGGACATTTTGCCAAAAGACGTAAAGATAAAACTACTCCAAACTTTGATACTACCAATACTTGACTACTGCGACTTTGTCCTCATTGATGCTACATGTGAACAAACTATGAAACTTCAATGAGCATTGAAGTCTGGTCTTCGATTTGTTTTTAACTTGAGTTACGATGCACACATAACCCCTAGCTACACATTTCTTTCCTGGCTGAAACCCGAGAGGCGACAGAAATTCCATGTACTTACGTTGATATATCGATCTCAGAAGGAAAATCTACCCAAAAAAAAACTCTTCAAAATTCCATTTATTATCCTCATTCCATAATTGTAACACTAGATCTGGCACTTCCCTCGCTATTCCCGTCAACCACTGTTCAATGTATAACAGATCCTTCGTTGTGGCTGGGTCACAACTTTGGAATTTACTCCCAGCTGCTGTCAGGAACTCAAAATCAATATCGAAATTTAAGACTGCATGTGGAGATTACCTGTTGAATACCGCTGATTGTTTCGTGTGTATGATGACGTATGATAGATTGTGTGATTATTATTATTATTATTATTATTATTATTATTATTCTTATTATTATTATTATTATAGTGCAATGTACATAATATTTAGCTACTTACTCATGTACATAGATCACTTTTACGGCCATACTTATATTTCCATTTACTTTATTACTTACTGTGTTCTCTTTATGCATTGCTTATTTCTTCCAGTTTGTATCTTACTTTTCCATTATGACTGTCTCTTTCTCATTATCTATACGCTCAGAATTTTATTCTATTTTATTTGTTGAACTCTGCTTTCTTTCTTCATTATATGTTGTCCAAATCTGTAATTTTTAGCTTATCTTTGATTTTATGATAGAATAGTACATTTCTTTTATATATGTATTATCTGTAGATTAATTATGTGGTTAAGTGTAAGAGAGGGCCACGAGCCCAACTTCGCCACTGCTAAAGTCAATAAATAAATAATAAATAAATTTCTACCCACAGGGCTTTGGCAATTGTCTCCACGTAACAAACTCAAGTTGGGTGACATTCTGGCTTGACTGCTATTAGAACTCCCCCTGCACAGCTGTGGGACCGAGCCCTATGGAACAATATCAGCACGTCATGAAACAGTTCTGAGTCATAAATTTTGTTGGACAACCAGCTCTCACTGACAAATACAATGGTCAGGTCAAGGCTTTCACGCGATGCGTGGATATTTTGTAACCGTCCAGGTGGCATAATACTGCGCACATTGACGGTGAAAAGTGACAGATGTTTATTTACATATAGAATTATTCACTGAGTCACTGTTAACTGTAAAGAATGAGCCTGATAATGGCCAGCATAACCATCAAGGAACCGTTCTTTATTTTTCTGACATCGGACTTTGAATGGATTGTGCAGGTTCTATGGCCATTTAGCGAGCAGCTACTACAGCGCACGAATAATCGGCTCCTCCTACAGCTATTTCCGCAAATTGTGCACTATTGAGAACCTGGATGAGTTTGATATCCTCACTTAGGTCAAGCACCAACCATAATAGTGGCAGATCAGCTAACGGCAGTCTGAAAACACTGTTCACATCGCTCCGCTGTGGCCGACGTATGGATGCCAGCTCCAGGCTTTCAGCACTGCATTATGACAAACAGTGGAGAGTACATTTTTCATTCACCAATAATTTTTCCAAGAGAATTGTTATCTGAAGTGATTATAGCACTTTTGGAGTATTGCACTGCAAATCATTACCACCCAAAAATATCATAAAACTCTGCCAAGGACCTTCAGGGCTCTGATGCCATGGGTTATGTTTCAAAGTTTACGAACCTGGGATATCAGAATGCAGAGAGCAAAGCAGGCCTTAATGTCATCCTCATTAGTGTCAAACCACTTGATATCATGTATATTTTCTTTTCTTATCTGGTTCCAATAATTGTCCTGCAGCTAAATATTTGTTTCCCATGCAATGCGGAAAAGCAATGGGTCAATAAACTCCAAAATCACAGGGATTTCTGATACAAAATTATCTAAATATTTGCCTCTCAGTTCTCCCGACACCCCTAGAGAGCCTGTCAAGTGATGAATATCATTACTACTAACCCACAACCCAGTCACTATGTTTTGCTTTCGCACATGGAACTTTCAATACAATTTCACAGTAACTTTTACCTGATGAATTGTCACCTTCGCTTAAAATCTCCTTACCATTATCATGATAACTGCCATAACTGTCCTCCAAATCATTTTCAATAACTCAGCAATAGCATTGCTGTCACTGGCCTTTACTACAATTGGAACCGTGGCTAGGAGACTGACTAACACCTAATGAAAAGTTTGTGCTTTCAGAGGCTAGAATTGGGCGATGTGTTATGGTAAAAGTTCTCAGAAGGAGAGCCGAAAATAAGCCACATTCCTATTCTACTTATAGAAGATCGCAAAAGGGGGATCACAGAAAGGAGACCCTTGCAGGGGAGATCAAAGTATAACCTACTAAGTATGCCATGGCGCGTGAAAGTCTCATCATTTGAGCTGATGGCCTAGCCAATATTCGCATGAACTTCAAGTCATATAAGTCCAGTAGGTTGTTAATACTGGACAGAATTTCCAAACATAAAAAACATGATCCCACAGTACTACAGCCATAATGGGCCTACCTTGGCCTACCAAGCGATCACTACTCAGCCTCAAGGCCTGCACATTATGAGGTGATTTATGGTCAATGCAATGAATCTACTCAGCTTATATTCTTGGATTTATCGACCTGGGCAGCCATCTCACCATCAGATACCTCCACAATTTTCATGAGGTAAGCTTAGTGGCATATGAACCAGTTCTTGGATTAACGTAAAAATACACGACCAGACCAGAAATTGAAACCAGAGCCTCTGGGTGATAAGCAGGCATGCAGGACATCTGGCTGGCTGCTTTTCTATCTCACTCTAAGGTCCACTAGATAGCAAAGTACACCAAACATCTCGAGGGTCAACGGCTGAGTTGTCATGAATTTGGTTGGGTACACTTGCTGACATTGTACAACACAAAGTATCACACTTTTAACATTATGACTACCTGGGCCATGGGATCCCGAGGTCGACTTGCACACAGAGGGAGTTAGTGTTACGGGTGTAAGATATAAAATGTACTTACTTCTCCTCTTCTTTGAAACATTGTACAAGTTGATCAACTGTAGGTTCTTCTATGGTTAGTTCATCCTTTACGTCTGCTGAAGCCTATAAGAAGTACGGAAAGTAAATTGAAAGTATAATAAAGGGATAACAAGAATAAAAATGTAAAAGGTGTCCCATATTCCTACAGTAGGTAATATTGGTCAATGGTAGAATAACCCCATAATTAAATATCCAAAACCAATACCTGTTGAGATGAGGGCCATCTTATCTCCGCCGAGTATGTGTAGCATTCGGTTATGTAGACCGTCTTCCCATTGAAGATCACTGTTCATTTCTGATGGTTGCGTTTGCAGTGCACTGAGTGTGTTACTGGTACACTTCAGGTTGTGTTGCTAGTGCAGTAATGTATCAGAGCAAAACTGGAGATTCTGTAGAGAGTTAATGATTTAAATGGTGAAAATGAGTCTTACTATTTCTTGAAGGAAATGGCAGACATGGTATTCCAATATGCGTTAGCTACAGGCCCGTGTCATGTACAGTGAACAACATCCACAATTCCACATTCCTTCTGCAGGCTATCCTGCTGACTTGCAGACATAGGATCATTCGCAGCAAGGAGAACAGATCCAGTAGGAGTCACACAGTCCACTGCTGGAGACGGAGATGCTTGTGTTGTCCCTTATAAAACGTAATTCTTCAACAACAATTTTGTGAAGAACTGACAATACTGAGGATAACCACACACTCCTTATCCAACATGTGCAAGCTATTTGGCCACCAGACAACTGCACTCATGCTCATAAATTAAGGATAATTGCATATTGTGGTGCCATACAACGTGGCACTATACAAAACTGGCGCTAATAGCGTAGGTACATAGTGAACACAAACAAAACATATCCGTAAGTCCACGGTATTGGTGATAAGTTGAGAAAACCGTCCCAAAACACATGTGCTACAAAACGCCACTGTTTCCTGCGCATGTACCCCAACATCAATATGGGATATGATCACCATGCACACGTACCCAGGCACAAAGGTTTGGCATACTCTGGATCAGGTGTTCGAGCAGCTGCTGGGATATAGCCTCTCATTCTTGCACCGGTGCCTGTCAGAGCTCCTGAAGTGTCCTAGGGGTTTGAAGACGTGCAGTGATACATCGACCGAGAGCATCCCAGACGTGCTCGATGGGGCTTAGGTCTGGAGAACAGGCAGGCCACTCTATTCGCTGGATATCTTCTGTTTCACGGTACTCCTACATGATGGCATCACGGTGGTGCCGTGCGTTATCATCCGTCAAGAGTAAGGTGGGACCTACTGCACCCCTGAAAAGATGGACAGACTGGTGCAAAATGACGTCCCGATACACCTGACCTATTACATTTCCTCTGTCAAAGACATGCAGGGGTGTATGTACACCGATCATAATCCCACCCCACACCATCAAACCACTACCTCCATACACGTCACTTTCAAGGACATTACGGGGTTGGTGTCTGCTTCCTGGTTCACTCCAGATGAGAACCCGGCGAGAATCACTGTTCAGAGTAAATATGGACTCGTCTGTGAACATAACCTGAGACCACTGTTCCAATGACCATGTACTGTGTTCTTGACACCAGGCTTTACGGGCTCTCCTGTGAACAGGGATCAGTGGAATGCACCTTGCAGGTCTCCAGGCGAATAAACCATGTCTGTTCAGTCGTCTGTGAACAGTGTGTCTGGAGACAACTGTTCCAGTGGCTGTGGCATGGTCCCGAGCAAGGCTACCTGCAGTGGTGTTGTACACTGCAGACGTCCCGTACTGTAGTGCCTGGACACATTTCTTGTCTGCTGGAATCGTTGCCATAATCTTGAGATCACACCTTGTGGAACATTGAGGGCCCGTGCTACGACCTGCTGTGTTTGACCAGCCTCCAGTCGCCCTATTATTCTACCCCTCATAACGTCATCAATATGTGTTCGTTGAGCCATTTTCATCACACAGTCACCATTAGCACGTCTGAAAACATCTGCACGCTTATTACAAGATAATAGAATCATTCCGTATTGACGGTTTTCACTTTACAAAGGTGAAAAATGAGAGTATCCTCCTATTCAATACATCATATATTCCATCATTGGACGGAGTAAACAAATTAAAACATGTTTTGGCTCGATTGAGCCATCTTCAGTGAAAAATGAGGGGGGTTGAATTAATTTACATAACATAAGTTAAAAAATGCCAAAAAACATAATGAAGGAGCAAATTAAAAAACAAACAAAAGAGAGCCTAGACGGAAACAAAATTAGCACAAGTATACAATATTTACATCAATATGCAGGGCAAAAAACAACTCACTGCGACAAAATTCAGTGAAACAGGTGTTCATTTAAAATAAGAATTGAAACTAAAAACTGTGTTAACCTAACTGAGTTGTTTTTGGCTCTGCATATTAATGTAAATATTGTATGTTTGTGCTATTTTGTTTCCATCTAGGCTCTCTTTTGTTTTTTCATTTGCTCCTTCATTATGTTTTTTTTGCATTTTTTTACTTATATTATGTAAATTATTTCAACACCCCTCATTTTTCATTGAAGATGGCTCAAACGAGCCATAACATGTTTGAATTTGTTTACTCCGTCTAATGATGGAATATATGATGTATTGAATAGGAGGATACTCTCATTTTTCACCTTTGTACAGATCTGCACACTTACTCTCTGCACCGTACTCTGACATGCACCAACATACCTCTGCATATTTGGACTGCTGCCAGCGCCACCGTGCAACGACTGCAGGTCAAATGCACCACATGGTCATACCCTGAGGTGATTTAAAACCGTAATCCGCCCACCATAGCGTTGTTTCACCATGTATCAGCATTATCCTTAATTTCTAAGCATGAGTGTATGTCGACATTACAGTTCTACCACTGGTTCCTAGCTAGGACACTGAAGATGCACTGTTCCCAGACAGCATTTTATTTACTGAAGTTGCAGGATTCACAAAAGATGGCACATTAATTTACCAGAACACATCCATGCAGGCAGATGTAAATTCTTGAGCAATCATGGAGATATAGCATTAGGTTTGCTTCAGTGTCAACTGTCGGCAGTTATCGTGGGTGATAGACCCGTAAGACAACACATTTTACCACAAACTTTAACATTAACAGGTACCGAGTATCACCAATTTCCATACCTACAATGAATTGGCAGCTCTATTGGGGAACTTCACCATTGCAGAAAGATAACAGATGTATTTCATGCACGATAGGCTAATAATTCAAGTTCTGTACCTTATGCAACAGCATCTAAACCAAACATTTCATGGGTGAATGATTAGTTGAGTAGATGCCAGTAGCAGAGTCTCCCCATTCACCTGCCCTGAATCCTTTCAATTTCTGCCAATGGGAACACTACATACATGGGTGTAAGCCCAACCTATCCATAACATACGTGTTACAGGGGCCTTAACAATTCACACAACCAAATCTGAGTGCAGGTATGACCCCAAGAGTTCATGCTTCACTGACAAGAGTGTCTGAAGCATGTGTAAGGATGGATGGTAACCACATGGAGCACCTCCTTAGTGTCTATATCTACGTAATACACAGATGGGCATCAGATGAGAGATTGGCCCATATCTCAACAGCTGACCAAATAAATTTTATTCTTCCACAATAAATTCAGTATTTTACCATCAATGTTAAACTTAAAAAATGGAAATGAACCTACAAGCATTGTATCATGTCGTAACTGTTAGCGCTATTAGCTGCCCTACATGTGTCCAGCAATGGAAGGAGAAAACAATGAAACACTTGTAGAAGTGCTAGTTGGAGAGTTTGTTTACTATTCTGAATCACCTAGAATAACCCCGAATGTTCACTAATTAAAAGAGTAGGATATTAAGGAGTTCAGTTCCAATATATATTAACACAGAATTGTTAAACATGAATTAAATTCTAGTCACTATAAATTAATCTGGAAGGATACTTACAAATGACGTACTTGCTTTTTCATCAAACAAGACCGGTTCTTCCTTGATCTCAACTTTCTGGTCCATTTCACACAGCACCTGAAGTATTTATTACTTCCACTAATTTTCTACTGAAACAAGGAACAGAAAATATATCATCACCATCATCATCATCGTTTGGGCTACAAGTTCATGGACTAACCAAGCACGGAAGCAAGCCTGTAGCTTTCCATGACTGTCAATTACTTTATCACAGCCACACAACCTCTATTCTTGAATGGAATCCAAATCACACAGGTTCATAGCTTTTACTTCAAACAATAACACATGCAATGGCTGAGAATAAATCATAGGCACATTTGTGAGAAACTGCTGACAATGCTAATATATTACCAGTGCCCCTCCAACTCTAGAGACTGTTTTGATACAGATGTTCATGTCACCATATCCTGTGCTAACCTTCTTAATTTCTTCATAAGCATTTGCACATGCACTGTAATGTATACCAATGCCTTACTTAATCCCCACCCCATACACTTTTCTGAAGTCAACTGTGAGAATCCTGGGTTACTCAGCATGCATCCTACCAATAACATTTTTCATTCTTTATGTCGCATTTGCCATTTGCCTGGTGTGAAAATGGGAACCACAGAAAGCATATCCAGCGCTGCCAGCAGCGGGGTTCAAACCCACCGTCTCCCAAATGCAAGCTAATAGCTGTGTGCTCCCAACTTGCTTGTTACCAACCTCTCTTTCAGGATTTTTGCTAATCATTCTCCTCTTACCAACATTATTTACTTTCTATTTATTTGCAACCTGAACTTTCAACATCACGTTCAACATAACAGCACATTTCAGAAGTTTCCTTCATGTTATTTCTCTATAAGCTCTTATCCATCATCATTCCCATACAGGCAATGCCGTACTTTAATGTATTCTAAATATCTTTAGGAGTATCTACACTGACTGACAGAGCAAATGCAACACCAAGAAGGAGTGGTCAGAACTTTATGCCAATTGCAGGGTAGACTGACGTCACTGAGGTATGCTCATGATGTGAAATGCGCCGCTGTGCTGCGCACGTAGCGAACGATAAATGGGACACGGCGTTGGCGAATGACCCACTTCGTACCGTGATTTCTCAGCCAACAGTCATTGTAGAACGTGTTGTCGTGTGCCACAGGACACGTGTATAGCTAAGAATGCCAGGCCGCCGTCAACAGAGGCATTTCCAGCAGACAGACGACATTACGAGGGGTATGGTGATCGGGCTGAGAAGGGCAGGTTGGTCGCTTCGTCAAATCGCAGCCGATACCCATAGGGATGTGTCCACGGTGCAGCGCCTGTGGCGAAGATGGTTGGCGCAGGGACATGTGGCACGTGCGAGGGGTCCAGGCGCAGCCCGAGTGACGTCAGCACGCGAGGATCGGCGCATCCGCCGCCAAGCGGTGGAAGCCCCACACGCCACGTCAACCGCCATTCTTCAGCATGTGCAAGACACCCTGGCTGTTCCAATATCGACCAGAACAATTTCCCGTCGATTGGTTGAAGGAGGCCTGCACTCCCAGCGTCCGCTCAGAAGACTACCATTGACTCCACAGCATAGACGTGCACGCCTGGCATGGTGCCGGGCTAGAGCGACTTGGATGAGGGAATGGCGGAACGTCGTGTTCTCCGATGAGTCACGCTTCTGTTCTGTCAGTGATAGTCACCGCAGACGAGTGTGGCGTCGGCGTAGAGAAAGGTCAAATCCGGCAGTAACTGTGGAGCGCCCTACCGCTAGACAACGCGGCATCATGGTTTGGGGCGCTATTGCATATGATTCCACGTCACCTCTAGTGCGTATTCAAGGCACGTTAAATGCCCACCGCTACGTGCAGCATGTGCTGCGGCCGGTGGCACTCCCGTACCTTCAGGGGCTGCCCAATGCTCTGTTTCAGCAGGTTAATGCCCGCCCACACACTGCTCGCATCTCCCAACAGGCTCTACGAGGTGTACAGATGCTTCGGTGGCCAGCGTACTCTCCGGATCTCTCACCAATCGAACACGTGTGGGATCTCATTGGACGCCGTTTGCAAACTCTGCCCCAGCCTCGTACGGACGACCAACTGAGGCAAATGGTTGACAGAGAATGGAGAACCATTCCTCAGGACACCATCCGCACTCTTATTGACTCTGTACCTCGAAGTGTTTTTGCGTGCATCGCCGCTCGCTGTGGTCCTACATCATACTGAGTCGATGCCGTGCGCATTGTGTAACCTGCATATCGGTTTGAAATAAACATCAATTATTCGTCCGTGCCGTCTCTATTTTTTCCCCAACTTTCATCCCTTTCGAACCACTCCTCCTTGGTGTTGCATTGTCACTGTCAGTCAGTGTATATTTGAGATGAACAAAGGTTTTCTATTATTACGTTTATAATTTATCAAAGAATGTGATATTAAGAACTTTTTCTTCAGTGAGTATCAGCTCTAGGTGTTCCTTACGAACAGTGTCCTAAGACAGTTGGTGTATTTATTTGATCACAAGGAACCTCTTGATATCACACCCTAGAGATCTCACCCTCAACATGGAAAAAGGAAGCAACAAAGAGATCCATGAAAAATGTATACCAGAGAAACTAAGGAACAGTCACTGGACTTACATATAACTAGTCTCTAATCCCATCAGCATACCATATTATGGAGCAATACTGTTTTGTACGTAAATCACTCACTTGATTAAAAAAAACAACAGTTATTACACTTATGACACTTATATAACACATTATAACACATAATACTGAATATTGATGGGCAGATGCCCTTGATAACAGTCAGTCACATGTTCCCGTCTCCTCTCGCACGAGGCACCCAAGCATAACAGTCTCTCATCCCCTTATATCCACACCACTTCCAGCTGGGTGCTGAAGGGTGCTGCTATCTGTCCTAGGAAGTGGTAGCGAGCAACTAGGTGGTCTAGCCATAGCTAGGCCGGAACATGCTCCTCACCATTGAATCACCATGATTCAACCAAAATAAATTGCCTGATATGCCCTCATGAGAGTTCAGTTCAATTTTCAAGTCTCACACAGGCACTGACATATAGAGTTCATGTTCAGTAACCAAAATGAGTTGATCGTTCAACAAAATATATACATAAACATAAGTAAAACAGAAACACAAGCAACAAAATATTTACACACTGTTAATAGAAGGTACTAAGTAGGTTGACTGTGTCCTCATCCATTATTATGCAGTATGAATTAAGCACACTATAAGTTCCAGTTCAAATCACACACAACACCATAATTACACTCTGAAATAAACAAAGAAACAAATATTTACAAGAAACACATTATGTTTAGCCACACGATCCTGTTTAGTTCTCAATAGGTAATGGAATTAACTTGTTAACTGGTCGTTCTGAAGGTAGCCACTCGTGCAAGTCCATTCTTCCTAGGGTGAACAGTCTCCACCACAGCCAACTTCCAACAGAGAGGAAGAACAACTGTTCCAGTAGATACGTTCTCCTTGAGACAGGTCCATTTCTTCCTCTCCTGCAGTGAGTTCAGGTTATCGGCAGACCACCTCTTCCACAACTGCTGCTGCATTGACTGGACACGCTGCCATAGAGACAATCTGTTCATGGGCAGGTCAGTAATGTCAGGCTCAGGAATGCTTGTAAGGGGGGGGGGCACCAATTACGAAGTGAGCAGGTGACAAATAATTAAGGTCACTGGGGTCATTGGATAAGGCAGATAGGGGGCGAGAATTAAGACAGGCTTCTATCTGTGCAGTAAGTGTACATAGCTCCTCAAATGTCAGTAGCGCATTACCCGCAACTCTTCTCAAGTGGTACTTCATGGACTTGACAGCTGCTTCCCATAGTCCGCCAAAGTGTGGAGAGCTGGGAGGTATAAAGTGCCACGTGATGCCTTCCATCGCTAATGACTTCCTTATCTCTTCACAAAAGCTGGTTGAAAGGAATAGTTTTTGCAGATCCTGCATCCTTCTGTTGGCACCAATGAAGTTAGTCCCGTTATCACTATAGATAATGGAGCATTTCCCACGTCGAGCTATGAATATCCTTAAGGCTGGCATAAAGGCTTCAGTAGAGAGGTCACTCACCACCTCCAGGTGAAGAGCCTTGGTAGCCAGACAGATGAACAATGCAATGTAGCTCTTCGTTGTCTGTTTGCTTCTTACATTTCCCCTCTTGACGAAGAAAGGACCAGCATAATCCGTTCCTACATTAAGAAATTGGCGACTGTTGCACTCTGGTTACAGGGAGCTGTCCCATCAGCTGTTCAGCTGTTGACGCCTTGAATCTAAAACAGGTCAGGCACTTGTGGATGACTCTACGAACAACTGCCCTAGCTGTGGGAATCCAGAATCTTTCTCTTAATGATACAATTACTAACTGAGCACCTGCATGTAAAAGCCTAATGTGCTCTGCCATCACAACAAGGTTTGTGAGAGCATGCTGGGGAGGAAGGATAAGTTGGTACTTAGTGTCATAAGGTAGTTTTGAATTTACTAGTCTTCCTCCTACCCTTAGCATTCCCTTATCATCTAAGAAATGATGTAAATCTGCAATTTTACTCTTCCTTGCAGCATTTATAGTTGAGACTGGCTATCTCTTGAGCATAACACACTTGTTGTGGAATTTTGATACAGGAGTGCAAGGCTATCTGCAGCTCTTGTGCACTTAATATCCCCAACCTCTTGTCTTGAGGATTTACAATACTGTGAATAAATCGCCAACAATATGCAGTAACTCGAGTCAGTCGGGACAGTGACGAGTACTTCAGCATTAGTTCATCCCAATTTGTACCCACCAACATGACTACAGGAAGTGTGCTTCGTGACTCAAGTAGTTCCTCTTCTGAATGGGCCGATATTGTGTCTGGCCATGATTCAGTGGGCTCAGTTAACCAGGATGGTCCGTGCCACCACAGGTTCATACCTCGTAGTTGTCCTGGAGCAACACCTCTGGATATTAAATCTGCTGGATTGCAACTGGTAGGAACATGTCTCCATTCTGCCTTGTGAGAGTATTCTTGAATTGAAGAGACTCGGTTGGCCACAAATGTTTTCCAGCAAGTGCCAGGAGATGCGATCCAGGCTAAGACAATGGTGGAGTCCGTCCACAGGTACAACTTGCTGACTGGCAGATACAAAGCTGGAAGGGTCTTGTGGAGTAGTTGGGCAAGTAGTAGCGCTCCACACAGTTCAAGTCTTGGTAGTGTCAGTTTCTTCACCGGTGCTACTCTGGATTTAGAACATAATAACCTGACACAGGTCTGTCCTCCTTTGTCGACAGACCGTACATAAAGACAAGCCCCATAAGCTTGTTCTGAAGCATCAGAAAAACCATGAATTAGTATATCAACAGGGGGTCCCTTACATGTGACTAACCGCTCAATACAAAATTCTCTTACTGCCTGTGGCTTAAAGTGAAGTTCTTCCCATTCTCTGACTAGTTGAGATGGTAGTCTGTCATCCCAGTTCAGACTGACTAGCCAAAGTTTCTGCATAAAAATCTTGTAAGAAATTACCAAAGGACTGACCAACCCACGTGGATCAAATATTGATGCAATAACAGATAATACCTTTCGTTTAGTTACATGAGTATCAGTATGATAGGGACTGTCTGAATATAGATTGTCACAAATGAGAAAATGATCAGTAACTGGATGCCATAATAGGCCTAAAGATTTCACGCTAGTGCCTTCACCAAGACTTGAAGGCAGCTGGGTTTCCCTGTCCTCTTCTGGAACTGCTTCTAGTAATGCTGTGTGGTTTGAACACCATTTCCTGAGGTGAAATCCTCCACTCTCTAGTAAATTAATAATTTCAGACTGCAACTGAAGAGCATCCTGGATATCGTCACAGCTGCTTAATAAATCGTCAACATAAAAATTATTCTTGTTATTGTGAAATTGTTGTTATGGATCATAACTTTAAAACTGTCCACGAATGAGAGCCAGTTTTCGTATTTTCCATTGAAATGTGGAATGTTAATAGCCGGCAACTTTAAACTCGCAACACTGCTGACCTGAGTTCTTCCCGAATCTACCATGTTGCATGATGCCTCTTCAAGGTTCAAAATTATTTTACTCATTTCGCCCTTTTCCTTGTAGTATTTGGTTTCGAATTCGACACGCGCCTGATCATGAGCTTGCTCGTTTTCAACGTCTCCTAATTCTAATTCTGACTGCACGTCATCAAACTTCGACATTAATGCACTCATGTCTTCGTATCGTAGTTTAATTTCATGCGAATTCGAATGTTGCTGAGCGATGAAATACTCGACGAAAGTTTCCCAGCGGGTAAGTTGCGCTTAAGAAGCTTTTGCCTTGTTGAGGATTCCATGATGGAGGGGGTAAGACAATAACAAGGAGAAAAGGAGAGCCTTAAATGGATAGTACTGACCTGCCTTCAGTTTAGTTTACCTCTGGTACTGGAACATCGAACCCGGGACTGCCAGATAATGTCATTCAAGTGAACTTCCAAGTATATCCACGTGACTGTTGAAACTAGTCGTCCATACTACACGCCACGCTGGTTTCACGAGGTCCTCGTGGTGTAGATAATCCGGCCCGGTAATTGGACCATGTTTTGTACATAATCACTCACTTGATTAAAAAAACAATATTTATTACACTTACGACACTTATATAACATATTATAATACAAAATACTGAATATTGATGGGCAGATACCCTTGATAACAGTCAGTCACATGTTCCTGTCTCCTCTCGCACGAGGCACCCAAGCATAACAGTCTCCCATCCCCTTCCATCCACACCACCTCTGGCTGGGTGCTGAAGGGTGCTGCTATCTGTCCTAGGAAGTGGTAGCGAGCAACTAGCCATAGCTAGGCCGGAACAAAAACCATGGAATGTTTGGAGAATGAGTGCTACTGCACAAGTGGTTGTACGAGGTGGCCTGCATAGAGATCCCTTACCTAAGGAAATGCATGGACTTGGTCTATACTTATACAGGTATCATGGGTAAATATATGGAAAAAGTTATGTCTGCCTGCCAAGTAGAGAAATTATGAGAAATTCCAAGAGGTTAGAATTACTGTAAGAAATGAATAGTGAAGATGACCGAGCTCGATAGTCCAATCGCTTAAGTGCGGCCAGTAAACTTATCCAGTAATCGGGAGATAGTGGGTTTGAACCCCACTGCTGGCGAAGATTGTTTTCTGTGGTTTCCCATTTTCTCACCAGGCAAAAGCTGGGGCTGTAACTTAATAAGGCCAAGGCCAATTCCTTCCCATCCCTAGGCCTTTCCTATTCCATCGTCGCCATAAGGCATATCTGTGTCGGTGCGACGTATAGCAAATAGCAAAAAAAAAACAAAAAAAAACATATAGTGAAGATGCTATGCATCAAGTTTACATGCACTTCAGAAAGGACACAGGAACAAACACTGCTGCTGAAATAGTTTGATGAGCGCGTTAGTAAGTGGAAATATGAACAACACACATTTTTCTAATGGGAAAATATATATATATTTATTTATATTTATATATATTTATGTTATAATGATTGTTGCCTTTTGAGAATAATTAGAAAAGTAGCACAATGCAGAAACAAGACAGAGCCCTTAATCCTGGCCTATTTCTACCCTTTGTGCCACACTGAAATAAGGAGGCTCACAGTTCCTAGTTACAGTATTTACTTACTACTGGATAAGTTTACTGGCCGCACTTAAGCGACTGCAGCAATCGAGCTTGGTCATCTTCACTATTCATTTCTTACAGTAATTCTAACCTCTTGGAATTTCTCATAATTTCTCTACTTGGCAGGCAGACATAACTTTTTCCATATATTTACACATGATACCTGTATAAGTATAGACCAAGTCCATGCATTTCCTTAGGTAAGGGATCTCTACTGGTGGTTTCGCTGCTGTCCATCTGTTCAGCAAAGAGAGGAAAAGACTTCCCTTGCTATAGCAAAAACAAATATAATATGAGCATCATCTACAATATACAGAGGATTCCATATTACAGGAACAAAAAACTAAACAAAATTGTCATGCCTATCACAGAAGAATAAAAAAGGGACAATTTACGCAATGGATAGTCAATACCTATATAATCACAGGAATTAATTCCTTCATAAAACAATGCCTTAAAGACAACAAATCAGTGTTATATCCCCTCAGGTAATAATACTTAATATATACATTTTATTGTTATTTTCTTTTTCTATATTTTGCTTCTTTCAAGTGGCAAATTTATGGCTCTTTTTCCTCTCTTGCACTTAACCCCATCCACTACAGTTATTTGCAGATACATGAATGTATAATCTATCAGAGTTTCATTATACTAACACTCTCACATGTATAATAAAATTAGAACAGTACACTGTACATTAACCAATATGAAATAATACTCCTCAAACAAACACACAAAATAAATGCACATATTTCACAATTATCAACTAGGTCTACGCATACAAGTGATATACATTCATGCACTCAGCTGTACAGTGCACAGCTTTCAACAGGTAATCTCAGCAAGAATCAATGTCTGGTAGGAAATTTCAAAGTCTGGAATAGTTCACAGTAAAATAACTCTTATACATAGATGCAGAATGAAGAGAAATAGCAAGGGTACGGCATTTCGAGTATTACAGTTATGGAAGGAAACAAAATGGAAAATTTAAAGTAAATGTACTCAGGAGAGTTGCTATATAGGAGTTTCTGTATTAATACATGTGATACTAACAACATTTTTCAGGTTTCAGCCAGTGAAGTTCTTGATACTAAGGAGTCACGCGCACATCACAGCTCAACTTAAAAAATAATTGGGGCAACAGTTCAAACCTTGCTGCAATTTCATCGTTCATTCCTTAGTTGCATCATCAAGGACTACAACACAGTTGTAGAGGTTTGGAAGAATTAAAGACTGGATGAGTCTTTGTCACATGTCCACTGGTAAGACAACCGACATTATTTTCAATGGATGAAGCAAGGCAAAACATTTCTGACATACATTTTTGGTATGTTCTATCCAATTTAGAGTTTAAGTCATAATCTCGCCAAGGATTTTCACTGCTGTATTGTAAGAAACGATTTTCTCTTCTATTAGCAGAGGTGGACGTATACTGTTGATCATGCACAGGAGTTTCTGAGAAGCTACTTAGATCATGCAAATTTGTTTAGTTGTATCAAGTCAGCAATAATTTTTGAAATACATCCAATATTCATTTATTTTGCAGTGGATATATCTTTGAAAGTCATCTGCAGATAAGTTGTTAGAACATGACTTTAGTTTAGAGATCTCACTGATGTACAACAAATAATACAGTGGTCCCAAAGCACTTCCCTGTGGTTCCCTACTTTCCTGGTTTGCAGTTCTGAAAGGCTGTCACGAGCTGATACCCACTGCCAAGATCTTCAAGTAAGATGTAAAATCTCAGTGTTAAAGAGTCAAACCAGAAGGATTCCATCTCCCTAACTAAATGCTGTAAGTTTATTGTGCCAAAAGCACCACCGGGCATGTTTCCATAGCAAGTCTGATGTCTTGTGTCGCATCAAGGAGAGCAAGTGCAGTACTGTACCCCTTCTTGAAACATGATTTTATAGGGTCAAGAAGAGAACTAATTTAAATACCACAGTACTTATTTGAACCCAAGTTGTTCCAAAACTTTAGGAAGAACCGGGAGAAAGGGTTAGGCAAAAATCAAAAGTTAGTCTGGGATCAAGTTTCTTAGGCAATACAATAACATTTGTATATTTCCAAAATGAAGAAAAGCTAACAGTTTTAAGACAGTAGTTCAAAATGTGTCACAACAGGAAAAATGGCACCCATAATAGTACAGATGAAATTGTATAATGATGTTATCTACATTACAGCTGCAGATTTAATTGAATAAATTACTTTCATAACATGGTTGCCAGAACAAAAAGTCGGCAATTACGCTGTGAGGTGAATGACTGGTACACATTCATACCTGTTTAGGTGACTGGGTTAGGAGGTATTCTATATTCTAAAAAATATGTATTAAGTTTGTTGGTTCCATCTGTTGCTGCCGACCTCTCACAATACCCAGTACGCAACTGTTACTTGCGTTCAGTTTATCTCAATGAACTAAGTATTTATATTTCTTATTTCTTAGGACTCACTTGACTCAGTTTCTAACCACAAGGTAGCTTTGGAAATCATATCCACTGAGAGTTCTCTTGTACTCTCACAAACGTGCATGATAATGAGCATTCGTATTTTCTATTTTCTCATATCACCAAGGGTAGGGAGGGTGACTAACTTTCACAAGACATTTGGGAGCAAGCTTGTCCTGCAGTCTGGTATCAAGAGCATTAAATCTGTCAACTTTTGTGTCGATATTTTCGAGAAGTAGAGTATCATTTCAGGTTACGTTATGGACATCATACCTTACGTTAGGCAAATTGATATTTTTTTGTATTTCTACAAGTGTTGAAGTTTATCTTGTATTTGGGTACATGAGGTCATGAGTTGGGATTGATGGAATAGGAATTTGGCCATGATTTACAACCTTCTGCAGCTTGTTAGCTGTAAGATCCACTAATATATGAGCTGTGTTTATGTGTATATCTGTGATTAACAGGATTTGAAGGAAGGATTGCCCAGTTAGAGAAAGACATCATGTCTACAAATATCGCAGTATGGGCTAATTCTTTGTTTAGGTTGATATTAAAGCTACCTATAATTATTATTATTACACGTTCATAGATAGGCACAAAGTCGAATCAACAAGCTTCAAACTCAGTCATGTCCATTGTGCCACAAGCTTTATGGACTAATGCACCGGGAACTTTTGCTGTGCTAACAGTAATCTCAACAAACCTGAACTCAGGCCCCAGCTGAGCAACATGCAATGGGTTACAAGTCATTTCTATAATGAAGTGTTACTCCACCTCCTTTCCTACCATTGGATCTGTCCCAGTGGACAAGTTTATAGCTATCAAGTGCTGGTTGGTAGATGTGAGCCAACTTTGAGAAATATATAGGACGGGTAGCAGGAAGAGAGAGGACATTGTAAGTACTGTGATGTGGAGGGAAGGACCTGATTCAATAGAATATCTGTGGTGATTGGACGGGAAGTGTGGAAGGAATAGTGTCGAGTCCCTCACCAAGGCAAGCACCAGGTAGTGGACCTGGTTCTAACTGTATGGTAGAATATTCTTACAAATAAATTGATAGCAACAATGAATAGTCACCTCATATTCCTGGAGAAAAAGAACACTGACCAAAGCTAGTACTATAACACACACACATTTAAAGAAAATATAAAAACAATTAATGAAATAAAATATCAAAAATGATCAAACGCACGGTGACCATAAATCATGAAATCCATCATCCTTCATGTTACCATGGTTTGGTGGATCAGCAGAGGTGAAAGAAGGTGCGGGGTTGAATGGGTCTAACCACAAGGCCGAAAGAAGAATTAAAATTTCAACAAAGGTTATATTTTTGAAAATGACCAAACTTAACAATATACACATAGAATTTAACAAAAACAATCAACAACAATCCAATAATCATGTACACAGTATAGTTTTACAAAGAAAGCACGAGTTCCAGGGGGTTTACAAGTTCAGGGGTCCGAGCCCCAATATTTACAACCCTTGGGCAATTAGCCCACCTTCACACTTTTATTCAAAGGGCAGAAATCCCCGAAAACCATATCGGGCCTCCTAGAGGCACTTTATTACATCAGAAAGAGCTGACCTGCTCTCAATTTCTCACGCCTATCAAAGGCCACAACAACTTCCTCCATAAACTGCCTCTCAAGGCACTTACAAATAAACTGGGGTAACTTGTACCCAACCTACGGGGCCTTCGTCGAAAAAGAACAGATTAATTAAATGGCCCAAAATACAAGGATGAATGGAGGCGTGTACTTGCACTCCTACATGAATCTTGTTAAAACCTAAGTGGTGCTAGGCCGATAAGCAGGGGCTATTCCCATACTATGGAGGTGACTCGTACAAGCAAATTTTTAAGATATTACAGAAAGAAAGAGTAGAAAAGCGGTTACAAAAACATAGTCACCTCAAATTCAAAATGAAGGGAAGCTCGAGAGGGTAAAGCACTCTCTAGCTCCGATTTGCAGTTAAAGTTATATGAAAATTTTACAAAGATCAGAAGATTTTACATGTTTCAATGGATGGTTTACATATTAAAGGCTTCGGACCTGCCCCGAGGGTTAAACTGCTGAGCTAGCAAGAAAAAAGATGTTAAACGGCCATTATCTTGTTGAAGAACTGCTGCCCGAAGAAAGAGGTGCTTCCCGCCCCCTGCTACATATCCACACACTGAGCTAGATGTTGTTTGAGAGGTCCAGAGACAAGAAAATCAGCAGTTTTATACCCTTGTGGAAGATTCGAGACCTTTCATGAATAATAAGGACACACCCCCCTCAACTTTATTGGGTACGTAAGAGTTACACATGGAAATTCAAAGAAGAAACCTCTGATAGGTGGAAAATTAATTACAGAAATTACTGATTGGCTAAATTCAAAACAGGCGGAAAGAAAGCTTAATACAGCCAACCCACAAATGAAAGAACAAAATTTAGTAAAGACAAAAACTTATAAATACAAAATTTCTTCAACAAAAGTTCCTTCACTTCGCACCAGGGTGCATGATCATAGTTTTTTTTTTTTTTTTTTTGTAAAGACATCTGTTAGAGGAAGTCTATACTTCTTGATCAATAGAGGACAAAACACTATGAAATCCACACAGTATTGGCAACTTTGTAATCACAAATTTTATAGTAGTGACATCTTTTGAGAACCAGTTGAGTTGATACAGTTGTTAAAGTTCAGAGTTTCTCCAGTAGAGAAGTACCTTAAGGCAGAAAATTCAAATGTGCGGCATAGAGGTGTACCAGCCGGTACACTTCAGATTCCATTAATTTATTCAGTTCAGACACTGGGCAAATATTACCTTTGTTTTCACTTTAAAGAAGAACCACAATGCGGCCATACTGTATCCAGAGTTCAGCAATGACCAATAATCCTTAACTGTGTTTCATACTCCCTTACATTTTTTTTTTGCTAGGGGCTTTACGTAGCACCGACACAGATAGGTCTTACGGCGACGATGGGATAGGCAAGGCCTAGGAGTTGGAAGGAAGCGGCCATGGCCTTAATTAAGGTACAGCCACAGCAGTTGCCTGGTGTGAAAATGGGAAACCACGGAAAACCAAAACCATCTTCAGGGCTGCCGAAAGTGGGATTCGAACCTACTATCTCCCGGATGCAAGCTCACAGCCACGCGCCTCTACGCACACGGCCAACTCGCCCGGTTTACAAATTTTTTTTGTATTTTTTTTTGGTAAGTGATTATGTTATCAGCCATTTGGTACCGTTGAGTAACCTCTGTGCTTACCATACCTATCACATACAAAATAACAAGTAAACTTCATCATTCTGGCCACTCTCCTCCAGCTATCACTTAACATGTTGACTGATGAGGCAGTGGTCAATATTGTTCAGTGTAAGATGAATATTTACATGACATTTAACACACTGAACACAGTACCCGTGCAAAACTTGGGTCTGGTTTTCTTAACTAATAAATTTTCAGAAGCTGGAAATATATCTGTGTCTTCTGGTAAACATGAAGGAGAGTGTTACAGTTTGTTACACTGCTGCTAGACTGGACCACTGAACTTAGCCAAATAGAATAAGAATGCTTGTTTGTAGCATGTGTTCCATGCGCTTTGTTTTACCACACATTTCTACAATGACATCACAGTCATTTGATTCTCTGCGATAAAGACCCTGATAAATAGAACATAAGGCAAGACCTACAAGAGTGGGCAAACTTTGCTCAGAATGGTAATTAAAAGAGACTGGAAACTATCGAGAAAATAGTTGAAAGTGAATTACAAAAGCTGCAACACCCCTCTCTGTTTACCTAAATATTTATACTTTATCACAGGCAGTCAAAATTATCTGACGTTTTCACTCCAGCAACGTGAAAACATATGCCTTAGGGATGCTCGCCTACGATGGCTGGTCATGCCCCCTGTATGGGATAATTTCCACTCTCCACTATCGCATGTTTACGTTATTGAGACACAGGTTGACTAACTTCTTTTAAAATATATACACGTTGCCAAAAGACCTGTCTGTGTTGGTGCGACGTAAAGCCAATAGCAAATATATATATAGTCTGTCAAATTTATTTGCGAATGGATTAGTTGTTTTCGCTATTTTGCTTTACGTCGCACCAACACAGGTATGTCTTATGGCGACGATGGGGTAGGAAAGGCCTAGGAATAGGAAGCGGCCGTGGCCTTAATTAAGGTACAGCCCCAGCATTTGCCTGGTGTGAAAATGGGAAACCACGGAAAACCACCTTCAGGGCTGCCGACAGTGGGGCTCAAACCCACTATCTCCTGATTACTGGATACTGGCGGCATTTAAGGGACTGCAGCTATTGAGCTAGGTTTAGTTGTTTTCATTCATGCAAAGCTTCCCATAGTTGTTTTAGATCTATAGTTTTGGCCAGATCTGGCTGAGTCTTAATTTTCTTGAAAGTCAAAACCTGACATGAGGATAAAGCTTCACCTGCAGTAAATAGCTTTCCACGCATTATGAAATATTATATGTTTCATTGAAGCTACCTATAGGAGCGCTAATACACTAGCCGTTAACGAAAATTACATGGGACATTACAAGCATGAACGGCACTCTAACCCTAAAATTCTGATTTTCCCTGTCATCTAGTAGGTACCTCTGTTGGTCACTACAGACTCTTGGAACAACCATTAGATCTCAAAAAAGGTCAAATTTCTCCAACAGTCTGCTATACAACACAACTGATACAGCACGCTGCCAGAGTTAAAGGATTAACTGGGATTGTAGAAAACAATTATCTTTGCCAATCATCAGTGACGACATGTGATGTTTGAAAAGTGTTACCACAATCCTCCTGTTAGTATATTGTTGCTGACACCGCAGCATTTTTATGAGCAGTACAGATGTCTTTAATAAAAATGGAAGACTTAATAATTGATATTACTTTTGTATAAGATAACATCATTTGAAAATGGCACATAATATATTGAACACCTAAAGTTTAAAATTAATTTCTAACAGAGCTTGAAACCTTAGCTCAGTATTTCAGATTTGTACTTGAGCTTGATATTACGGCTTGTTGTGGCATCAAAAATATCTACCACAGCATCATAGAAATTAGGCCGCTTCATTATGTCACTCAGAAATTTCTTCTCAATCACAATCAAAGGAAGAGAGAGCCTGTCCTGTACTTGTGAATTTCTTTTGAAGGCAGATGTCCTTTTTAAGCCTGAGAAGCTTCTTTCAGCGTTATATCTACTTGCCAAAATGGTGAGAATGAGGTCAATCAATTCCATAGCTTCTGATTATGCTTTTTAAGACCACTGGGTTGCAGAGAATGGTAGAGGTCATATGCATTATTTTTCAGAAGGTCTGACTTCGTGTAGAGGAGAGAGAGCTCACTTTTAAGTTTCATGCAGTAAAAATTTCGTCCATAGGTCTTCACTAACGACTGACAGGCACTGTTCGGGAACTCCTTCGCAAAATTGGTAAACTGGAAAATATCAATTAACTGAAGGAACTTCAGGTTGTTAATATCAGAAAATCTATCTGATAGTTGCACAGATATGTCAATTATTTCCAAATACAATCGGAGATGTTTTCTTAGTTCCTATGAAATCAATTCTCTGGCGCTTTTGAGGGTAATCTTGCCTCCCTTCATTGTCTTGTAACTTTGACCAGATAGTTTCAAAATTACTTCTGATTGTCTGCAAGAAAACGCATTAAATTGCTGGATCTCCTCGAAACAGAAGGCTATATGACATTTTTTTCTGAAGAATCTGATATGGAACAAAAGATTGAGGAAGCACTTCAGCAAATAAATTTAATAGGAAATCGAAATTGATGTCTTGCATGATATCATAGTAACCCTTAGCTTGAATTCTCGTTCCACCATCTCATTCGTCTGCGTTAGCTTTCATTTCTCTGTAGAGTTCAATCAATCAATACTGATCTGCATTTAGGGCAGTCGCCCAGGTGGCAGATTCCCTATCTGTTGTTTTCCTAGCCTTTTCCTAAATGATTTCAAAGAAATTGGAAATTTATTGAACATCTCCCTTGGTAAGTTATTCCAATCCCTAACTCCCCTTCCCATAAATGAATATTTGCCCCAGTTTGTCCTCTTGAATTCCAACTTTATCTTCATATTGTGATCTTTCGAACTTTTATAAACGCCACTCAAACTTAATTGTCTACTAATGTCATTCCAGGCAATCTCACCGCTGACAGCTCGGAATATACCACGTAGTCGAGCAGCTCTTCTTCTTTCTCCCAATTCTTCCCAGGCCAAACTTTGCAACATTTTTGTATCGCTACTCTTTTGTCGGAAATCAAGGAAATCAAGGAGATATACTGTGACCGTATCGGCACAAGTAATAGTTATTTCAAGGTGATATGCTTGGTAAGGAAGCAGGCAGCAAGCTCTCTTTGTGTAGATGTTGGGAGTATCATCAAGTTGTGCGATACGAAGCCCGCCAGAGAGGCGCCTTCACCCGCCCACTGGGTGGCTTAAAGAATCCCCGAACTAGGCACACGTCATAGAAGAAGCAGGAGAAGAACACTATTTAGCGACTCCATATTGGAAAACATATGCCAGTGTACAGCGATGCCAAAGCGATCGGGCAAGATTTAATGCATTATCGGCATAAATAAGGCTTAATTAACAATACTGCACCCGTTAGAGTAGTGTGCTGAATTTTGGTGGAATTATAAAGTCAGGAGTTCTGGTAAAAAATACTCTCCAAGCGAAAGGCGTTGGTAAACAACTTATATAACACTCATAGCGTACGGACGCCTAGTGGAAAACCAGATGCCTTCGGGGATTCCCTACTTCCGCTCCAAGATGATAAATTAATTACGGCAGATCCGCCGAACATATCCAATTCCGCATGGCATAGCGTACTTGTGCATAACCAAGTCACACAGTCTAGCGTATTGCTAATTTCGACAGGCTGGTTCATCCAGGAGCAGTCGAAATAAGAGTGGGGATGAAGTCACTAAACCGCCCCTACCGCCGGGGTTAGTAAAAGTTTTTGCACTTCCAGGGAGCTTCAGCAGTCGTTGAGGAGCTTTCGACGGGAAACGACGGTCGGTTCGCTATCGGATTACCGCTCCTTTGTATACTATGTGAACAAAGCGGGGGGTGAAATCTTTCACTCTTTTTTCGTTTATAATTTGTGATAGGCAACAGAAGATTACGGTAATGAGATGTACTTTAGATCTCGGTTGCGAAGTAGACTAAGACTTCGTGAAATATGAAGTAGGGTTTTGTATAGCAACAACTACTTGATAGTACGCGGAATTTCTGTAGGACAACAAAGAACAGTATAACTCTACGCTGTTTTCTGAACAAAGCGCAGGTCAGATTATTAACTGAGTAACAGGCAGTGAGAAGTGTTCCTGAACTATCAAAACATACAAAAGATAGGGATAGAAAATTCTGCATCATGCGGATGCTGGGAGCGCCCGGCTTAACAGTGTAATAGACCAGCTGAAAGTAGCCGATATATTCATCTCCATGTAACTGGCAGTGGGTAGAAAAAGAAGTAATAGGAGTGAACGGTAACACGTGTGCAAGAAATTGATAAATTGTGTAAATTACAATCTAATTTCAGTGATCCGTGTGCTACAAAAATGGATTACGCGAGACAAGATATGGAACTTCTGAACTCCAGGACTCCAGGATCCAACGCCATGGAGTAATCCAACATGGGTAGGCCTCCGGATCCTCCGGACCAGGCCGATGACAGCAACCGTTGAGTACAAAGTTATGTTTTCTTCTCCAATGCTAGTATTTCCCTTTGTAAATAATAGTCATGAAGTATAGGGTTAAAATAACGTATATAAATAGGTTTAATCCGCCCAAGAATGGTCGGGAATCCTTTTATTAATTTTTGTTTCAATTAATTAATTAGATATGGGAAGGGAGTGATCCTGTGTTAGTGTATAGAATATGGGACCCCTTTTAGTGGATATATTTGCATGTTATCATATTTTGTTTATTTAGTGCTGAGAAGGTATTGAGGGGAAAAGGAGTAGAGTGCTATGTAGATTAATAATGTAGATCTCATCTGAGCTTTTGCCTAAGTTAGACAGGGACTAGCGAGGTGACAGAGTCATCAACGAGTGCCCGTATGAGAGAAAAGGCTTGGGCTAGAATCAGCACTATGTTCGTAATGGTAGAGTTTGTTGCATGATAATATAAGTTTTGGCTGCAACTGAAGATGGTCAAGAAATGAAGTGCCGAGGTTTGAACCCCTGTCCTCCACTACACTATTGAGGTTAGATGTAAAAGGTTTGTTAGTGGTTTGGAAGGATTTAATAATTTAAATTAATTTGAATTTCATTATTATTATTATTATTATTATTATTATTTTCTTAATGTAACTTGAGCAGTGTTTTGATACCAATACATTTCAAGCAACCGGTTAGAGGATTATTATTATTATTATTATTATTATTATTATTATTATTTTCTTTCATGTTTTGATCGATGATTTCATGCCGATCTATTAAAATGGCAAGTTAATGTTATGCCAGGTACACAATCTATACACACACGGGTGGAATGAGGAGACGTTGACGTTCGAGGAAAGGCGATTGGAAGTGTGAATGAGGATACGATTGGAAATGTATGGGTAAATCCCAATTGCTAGTATAACGAGGGAGTTTTTGATATAATCTGGCTGAGTAATAGAAATAAATAAATAATTATTGGTCATAAGGATCGTAATGAGCTAATTTGAGCAGGTGACCCTGCATTAGCTAAATTGAATGATGTTATGGACTCCTTGAAGGCCGCCTGTGAATGTGGTGAATTAGTCTCGCTGTGGTGCGAGAGGGGAGCGGACTTGGGTCAGAATTTATGACCAGAGAAAAGAAAGAACTCGCCTTGTTAAGAAAACGTGTCTGGTAGAATGTTGCGTTCTACTGTGTGAAAGAAGACACAAATTTTATGTAAATAATACACACTGTCCATTAGCCTTGATCCGGAAAACAATGTAGAGAGTAACTACTGTTCGATACATGATTCGATTAATTAGGGCTTGATTACAGTACCCTGGATGGAGACGACCAGAGTCTCAGGTTCGAACCTCGTGTGGGCACAGCAGGGATCAACAGCTCGCTAAGACAGCGGGTTACACCGGGTTATTTACAGCTATTGTCTTTATTGATACATGTGTTTGATATATTTCTTTTCCAGGAAGTGTTTTGTTTACTTATAATCGATGTCGATTTGAATCTAGACTTCGTGAAAGTCCACTGGTAGTGATCGCAAGTGATAGTTCGTTGTTCAAGTCTGTGTTTAATTTTATATGGAAGACTTCAGTCCATTTCTTTTTCTTTCTCCGTGTTTTAATGACGGATTTCTGATATGGTCAGAATGTTCGGATTAATTATGTTTTTTTATATTTACTTTCGTGATTTCTCAAGTTAGCCGACCATTCAAAAGCGGACATTTTTCTTTTGTGTAAATAGAGTCTAATGTGTAATACGGGATTCAGTCCCATGGAATACTCGCATTGGGGGGAACATGGCTTGTTTTGTTTTTGTGAATATGATAGGGTCATTTTATTGTGTATGTCGTACTCAAGTGGTTTATGGTAACCGGGGGATGGAACGCACAAAACAATCGCGATAATACACAAAACAATTTGTGTAGCATACATCCAAACTAATGTAATAGTTATGTAAGCGATATAGGACACAGGCAATTCAAAGTGATAGTATGTGAAAAGGTGAGATCATATTAATAACCTCTCGGTAATTCTCTGTCTTGGTAGAGAGGGATATGGATATTTACGTCTGTGTCAAAAGGGAAATGTAATTGGATTAAAGAGAGTACCAGTTAACGTTGCCGTCCACATAGATTTTGGTCTGTGGAATGTGGAGGTAACATCTGATGTCAATGGCAGCCCGGATTTTTCCGCTGCTAAAATAAGTGATTGCTGATATCAACTGTGTATGTAAATTTTTGTATATTTCACCGAGTATATAGTAAATTGTTCTAAACGATTTCATGCCTATCTCTACCGAAAATCATGCATCCAGAATCCTCTTCCGTTCATTGTAGGCCTTTAAGATAGCTTATGTTTGATAGCCTCTATATGCCGCGAACGTTCTTCGGCCCTGAGGAGTCCGTGCTCAGACCTCAGGAACGGGAGAGTAGCTGTGATCTAGCTGAGTCGTATGGCTGATAACTTCTCATGTGAGTGGATTAAGTATACAATCCCAATGAGGAGAAATCGGCACAGACCAAAAAGATCCCTTGACTATCGACTTCCGTGGAGCATGGTCCCATGTGTTCGTGACCCGAAAGGGTTGGTTTGTTGTCACATGGTCCCATGAGTCATGGGGGACGGTGGGAAAGGTCCCAATACATAGAGAAAGGACACAACTTCAACGAACCTATCAGCATATATCCATTGGGTAGGTGCTACAGTTGGTAATCGCCTCTGCAGTACTTTGTTAATAGTAGCAGCCCTTTTGGAGGATGATGGAAAAAAACGTGCTATCCGGGACAAGGTCTGGAAAAGTACTTTGCATTCCTTGATGTGGTTAACAGATTGGTGTAATACCAAGTTGAGCCTGTGACTGTAACAATGAAGAAATATAGTCTGGTCATACTTAACCCTGACTAACTTTCTGCAACCCACTGTGCCATCAAATGTTCCTGCTACTAACTATTCACCACACTGAAATTCTTGTAACATTCCAAAGAGATGTTTAGAGAGGGAAACAGCAGGACAGTCACCACTTACATCAATGAATCTCAAAAATCTCTCTTGAATCTCACCTTCGTGTCTAACATATCTAAACACAGTCGAGAGTTGTGCTCTGTTAGAAACGTCTGTACCATCTTCAAAATAACAGATATATAGTTTGCTTTCTTAACCTCATCTTTAATTTCGCTGGTCATGAAAGTAGCTATGGCTTCAATAATATAATTTTGTATATCTGATGAAAGTCCTGAGGAAACTGTAGATGTTTCTAAGTGGTGCCGAAATACATCACCTTTCTTAGCAATTAGTGCTAGTAACTCCCTGTAATTACCTCTGTTATCGAATTCTTCAGTTTCCCGATGACCGCTGGAAGGTAATCCCTGTTTTGAAAGAAAACACACAGTATCTATTAAAGTGATGACAATATATCTATTATTTTTTATTAGCTTATTATGATCAACAATTTTCTTTCTGAGGACCAATGACCTACATGTAAGGCCCCTTTAAACAACAAGCATAATCATCATCATCAATTTTCTTTCTGTACGCTGTACTCAAACAAAACTCTCTTCTGGACCTTCTGAACTGAGTCATATCAGCAACAGCGTTGATGTGTATTTGAGACACCTCATGGTGTCTCTTCAAAACTCTGAAACTATCTAATTGTACACACTGCCTTTATTCCAAGCATTATTTTCTGAGAAAAATAGAATACATGGCCAACAATACACTTTATTCATTCTTGCACAACCACATAACCAGTCCTGATGTATGAACCACGAGTCATGAAAATATCGTACTGTTCTTTATGATTCCTTGAATAAATTTTTAAGAGAAGGCATGCGTCTACATTTTTCAATTGAAGACATGCCTGGAAAAACGGGTTAACCGACACTTATTTAAAATGAAGAAAATTTGAGGTTTGTGAACGAGGCTGAAAAAATATAAGACATTATCTTCATTCATTTTTGTAATTATAAGGCCCAAGCAGACAGTATCACTTTTCATATTTTATTACCCAAAACAAGACATTATCAATAAACAAAGAAAAACTTTAGATTAAACTTCTTCAATCCTTTACACACCTATCCCAGATGGTATTGAAAATAAATATATTTTTTGTAAGATCACAAAAGTAATCATTACATATTTCATTTACCCTCTTTTTAACATGTTATATTATGTCTATTGCATTTCCAAAATAATATAACAGTATCGTATATATGGTTAAAAGTGTTATTTAACAGTAGTCAGTGCTATGGTTCATAGGGAATAGTCTCAGATTTAAGGTTTTGGTAGTATTCATGATAAACTGGTGGAATATATTACATCAGTTCCCGTAAATCTTTCAGTTTTGCAGGATTTGTAGCTCTTGGACCAAGATATTTGAGGGGAAATGTCTCATAACTAAGTGAAGGTCTACCAGGTAATATGTTTGTCTTTCTAATACCCAAAATTTGAGGTTTGTGAATGAGACTGAAAAAAAGATAAACTCATTATCTTCATTTATTTTTTGTAAATATAAGGTCCAAGCAGACAATATAATTTTTCACATTTTATTACCCAAAACAAGACATTATCAATAAACAAAAACAAACTTTACATTAAACTTCTTCAATCCTTCACACACCTATCACCCATCACAATGTCATCATAGCTATACTTAAGAAAGAGCTTAAAAGGTTGGTTTTTAGTTCCTTTCAAACAAGTAATCTAGCTCAGCAGTACCTTTTGACCATATTCTAACACTATTTTTGTCTGGAATTTATCGAGAAGAGGTTTTGCTGTGATAAAGATACCAGTTGTCATTTCGACAACACTGAAAGGATTTTAAACTCTAGTTTTCTTAACTAGCTCCATCCATTGATCAGGAACATAAATATAAGACACTTGCTCTTTTTTCCTCAATAAGACCAAAGTCCCGGTCACATGGTAAAACCGGGCGAGTTGGCCATGCGGTTTGGGGCGCACAGCTGTGAGCTTGCATCCAGGAGATAGTGGGTTCAAACCCCACTGTCTGCAGACTTGAAAATGGTTTTCTGTGGTTTCCTATTTTCACACCAGGCAAATGATGGGGCTGTACGTTAATTAAGGCCATGCAGCTTCCTTCCCACTCCTAGCCCTTTTCTATCCAATCGCCCCCATGAGAACTATCTGTGTCAGTACGGCGTAAAACAAATAAAAAATCACAAGGTAAAAATGCATGTCCGGGTAGCAAATATTTATGTACTACATCATCAAACCTGCCAGATTGTGCCACATACAGCCAGAAACTAACCAAGCTAAGGTTCTTGATTTCGCCAAAGCAAGAATCAGAATAGACAATTAAGTGACGCAATTATGCAGGGGGATTGATTCTACATAATGCTAAATGCAAGAAACATTGTCATCCGCTCCCCCCCCCCCCCCCCATGCTGCAATGTCTTCCGACCACATAAAAATTGTTGCATCATTATTAGAAATATTATGAATACAGAAGTTGTATGTCCAAAGTTGATGTTTATAAAATACAAATCCTACAGACAAATGGGGCTGGGGGTGGGGAGGTTGCTCACACTGCTGCGTATCAAAAGCAATAACCATTACAGAATTATTATTTTTTTAAGCTTATGCTTCTTTCATCAGATTTTCATATGCAGTTTAGCCTGTTTGGTATGAAAGGTCAACTTAGATTCAAGTTCTATCTTTTTTAAATGTTCTTTTCCGATGAAATTTGCACTTTTAGGCTATCACATGTCAGTACGTGGTGTTACTAAGCCAATACTGTACTTGTAGAATACTTTACAATTCATGCCAAGGCTGAGAGGTTGCACTTATCTTAATAGAGGGAGTACATTCTCCATACATTTAGTTCTCCACTTAGGTAATTCGTATTTGGGTTTCTTCTCCTAGAATAATGACTGGACTGAGCCCGCTGATGTGAGCTCAAGGAAATGCCAGGTCTTCATCACTGCATTTACTTGGGTGATTGCTATGACATCCTCTTTTGCCCACCTTTAATAAGTAAATAATAAATGTGCTATTTAATTAAAAACTTGGGTTGTATTGTAAAACACAGCAAAATTTCTATTAATGTGAATTTACTGCTTTACCTAGTAGTACATAATAAAAGTAAAACATGCAATCTTACCTGAGGAGAACCATATGTTTTTCTGTTGAATTATATGAGACATTCGCCCACTGCTTATGCCGAAGATGTCAGTTGCAGCAGTGGGTTATCCCGTTCTCGACATTACAGATAGAGCAAATCCAGAAACGCAAGAACATTCACCTTTTGTATTTAACGTAATATGATCCCTGGAGGATAGCCGAATATCATGAAAGATAGCTCTCGCATCCGACAACAGATGGCAGCGCATAACTCAAATATTTCAATTTTGAGGGTTAACCCGTTTTTCCGCGCATATCTTCAATTGTGTTTTTCTCTTCTTCATACATTCTCAACAAAAATAGCATGATCATTAACCTTTCTATTATAGGCCTACATGAATATTCTGGGCCCACCAAATCACTTATATTTGAGGTGGAAGTGACAGCAATCATTTTAGTGCTTAGTGTTTAATATGTTGTGAAGTCCTATAAACTATCCTTACCTAATATAAATTAATTATAAATTCACACTTTAAGAAGAAAAGTCACATTGTATTATAATAGTAAACAATAACACAATAATAACAGACAAAAAACTTAGCACCAACATTATAAGCATTTGTTTCCACTTTCCACTGTGGTAACACGAGCGGAGAACTTAGTAGGATACATCCTGGTGTTGAGGGGAATGGGGCATTCCTTGGTGCAGGCGCCTAGCTGTTAGAAGTGATTCATTGTGTAACCACTGCATGAAGTGGTAACAGCCTCTCGCTTAGTTCTGGTTGTGGCAGGCTCCTGCAATAGAGTTTTCGCGACACATCCTAGCAATACCAATATAAATGGTCCGTTATTGGACATTATAAATTTTCCAGCTAGCTCATTCTTGGTTGCCAGCGTTTCGCCCTCGTGTGCTAGGGTGGGCTCATCAGTTGGTACCTAGCACACCTACCAATACGCTGGCTAGTGCATACCGTGGAGGCCACTGCGTAGGCTAACTGGAGCCACCGGCAGTGCCAATGCACTAAGAGACTTTGTCTCATCACTAAAAATTGATGCCTGCTTGGCCATCAGATGATATATATGTTGATTCCCATAGGGAATCTGAAATATTTGTCCTGAATGAGCAAATTTATAATACCAATATAAATAGTCCGTTATTGGACATTATAAATTTTCCAGCTAGCTCATTCTTGGTTGCCAGCGTTTCGCCCTCGTGTGCTAGGGTGGGCTCATCAGTTGGTACCTAGCACACCTACCAATACGCTGGCTAGTGCATACCGTGGAGGCCACTGCGTAGGCTAACTGCTCATTCAGGACAAATATTTCAGATTCCCTATGGGAATCAACATATATATCATCTGATGGCCAAGCAGGCATCAATTTTTAGTGATGAGACAAAGTCTCTTAGTGCATTGGCACTGCCGGTGACTCCAGTTAGCCTACGCAGTGGCCTCCACGGTATGCACTAGCCAGCGTATTGGTAGGTGTGCTAGGTACCAACTGATGAGCCCACCCTAGCACACGAGGGCGAAACGCTGGCAACCAAGAATGAGCTAGCTGGAAAATTTATAATGTCCAATAACGGACTATTTATATTGGTATTATAAATTTGCTCATTCAGGACAAATATTTCAGATTCCCTATGGGAATCAATATATATATCATCTTATGGCCAAGCAGGCATCAATTTTTAGTGATGAGACAAAGTCTCTTAGTGCATTGGCACTGCCGGTGGCTCCAGTTAGCCTACGCAGTGGCCTCCACGGTATGCACTAGCCAGCGTATTGGTAGGTGTGCTAGGTACCAACTGATGAGCCCACCCTAGCACACGAGGGCGAAACGCTGGCAACCAAGAATGAGCTAGCTGGAAAATTTATAATGTCCAATAACGGACCATTTATATTGGTACTATAAATTTGCTCATTCAGGACAAATATTTCACATTCCCTATGGGAATCAACATATATATCATCTGATGGCCAAGCAGGCATCAATTTTTAGTGATGAGACAAAGTCTCTTAGTGCATTCGCACTGCCGGTGGCTCCAGTTAGCCTACGCAGTGGCCTCCACGGTATGCACTAGCCAGCGTATTGGTAGGTGTGCTAGGTACCAACTGATGAGCCCACCCTAGCACACGAGGGCGAAACGCTGGCAACCAAGAATGAGCTAGCTGGAAAACTTATAATGTCCAATAACGGACCATTTATATTGGTATTATAAATTTGCTCATTCAGGACAAATATTTCAGATTCCCTATGGGAATCAACATATATAACATCCTAGCAAAGAAACAAAAATATTAATTATTAAAGAATATTCAGTTTTATATTTTCAAACTGTTACCAGTAGTATCACATCGATACTACATTAATGCTAATGTTAAATAAGAATATGCAGTAAAGAATATATATATTGTGACCGTACCAAGGTCTCGGCTGACTGAATATGGGTCAGTGTGTTACTGGGGTTCGCTTTGTCGGCAGCAGCGCATGTGGCCTAGGCCAGATGATAGAGAACCTGTTTCTGACTTGAAGGGGGTAGCTGGCTGACTGGGAAAAAATAATAAAAATAAAAGATAAGAGAGATAAAATAGCCAGAATATGTTCATCTGCAATCACACCGATTTATAATAAATAAAATATTTATAAGATCTTTGGCGGCATGATACGCATAATTAAGAAGATACACATGAATCATATTTGACTGAGCGGTGTTAATAAGGTCATGCGTGAATTATAAAATTAATAACTGAATTTGTACTTGATGTCAACGGTATTTCGGAAAGAAATGAAGGTGAAATTATTTAATCAAACCCCATAAGAATTCAGTACTTGAGTTGACTTCACTTCCTGCAACTATGATATTTAAGGCAAGTGATAAGAGTACAAGTTCTCACATGTTCCTGGTTTACTCACTGCAGTCACTTCGTGTACTTCGCTAGCGGACTTCAACGCAGAACGTCAGTGGAATACTATCATCAGGGATAGTGGACTCATTCCTGTGTTCAACGCCTTCTACGAATTGTGTAAATCTACGACCTGAATTAGTCCAATAAACAGACGTCGAAATAGCAGATAAATTTTTAATGTACGTGTTCTTTTCATCCTAAATTACATGTGTGCTCAGGATTTCTCTTAATACATTTGGTACAAGTTTCAGCAATCGTACGAGAGTAAACGTGGAAGAGGACCTCTACATTATCATCGCCAGAAGATGGAAGTCCGTGCCAGTGACTCCACACATTTCATCATGAAGTTCGAAGCGCATTGACCAGCATCAGCAGTGGCGAAATGCAGGGGCTTTCGCCTTAGAATGTGGGATTGAGGACCCCAGACTTCGCGATGAAGACAACTAAATAAGTTAAGTCAACTACGTATTATTTATATCTGTTCTATGTAGGTCTTTATTTCTACTCTTAATCTTTCTTTAGATTTGTTCTATAATATCTAGTTTATTTATTTTTCATGGTATTTCACTGGTTATTTCTTAGATGTGTGATAGGACTTGTAGATTATTTTGCATACTTGCTTGATTCATGACCACGTGCTGTCGAGCTTGAAGATGATGGATCAGTTGAAGTTATCCATGTGTTTTCGGAACCATTCTTTCCTATTGTACGAATTTCATTATGCTAGTAAGTTAATCTGTGTCAGATGAATTTATCGAGGTGATATTTTCCCAATATTTTTAACATTTTCATGGTAAATTGGACTTTTACTCGTACCTCATATTTACGATAGCATGTCATCAGGATATTAATTCCGAATGGAGTGCATGAATTCATTTAGAGTACATGTATTGTGGTATATGATAACTAATGGATTAGTTAATCATCGAGACAAATTTAATGAGGGTAAGACTTGTTTTGGGACGATGACAGGTCCTTATAATTTTCATGACTACACATGTGTGATAAGTGGTTATGATGAGGTATGGTCGTCGTTATGATGTTGTACTGTACGTGTAGTTTATGAGAAATTGGTACGTACAATAGGAGTCTTTCTGAAATTGAATTTTCACGTGTTAATGTAGTAATATTTTATACATGATGTTGATCATGGTATAATGGAAATACGGAATCTTTGAGATTATACGAGGTGTAGTTAATACAGTAATGTCTTCTGATGATAAGGACAAGTCCATGTTGATCGATGTACTCCATAATTCAGGATAATATCTTAATAGTGCTCATGAATGTCAGTAATTCTAAGTTTATGGTATGTGTAAATCTTACTGGAGGACCTTAGGTCTGGAGAACAGATTCTCAATTGAATACCCTGATAATGTTACAGTTCGGAACCAGGCATGCCCCCTTTTCGATGTCTTATTTCGTACTAACGTGGAGACTTTATCTTTTCAAAATGCTGGAACGAGCTAATGAGAGAGTGGTGAGATTGATTAACACCTGATGATGACATGTAAATATTGTAGATATTTCTTTCTTTGGCATTTTACAGTAGGTAGTTGTAGATTTAGAGATTTTCTAGTGTTAAGACATTTATTTTCTGTGCATTTGTGTTGTGGTGATGTGTGAAACTTTGATGGTGTTAATTCATTGTGTGGACAGGATTTCTATGTTGAGGAAATATTTTTTTCTATTTATTGATCTTTCCGAAAGGTCATAATGCTAAATTTTGTTCATATAATGACCAAGCGATAATAAGTTTTGTTAATAGTTCTCACGAGGAGATAAGTGGGAAGACGTGAACAGATATACTCGACGTCTCGAATTAACTTTTAGAAAACAAAGGCAAATTCAAATTTTCATTTAGATGTTAAAAATTTTTTGATGAACAGAATTTCACTCATATTTTGTCAAGGTAGTAAAACTAACTAATCTTGGATATTTTCAATTATACACTTTATTAAAATTAATGCATTTTTCCACATTGTTCGAGGAATTCTACGCAAGAACTCATTTTTCTAATTAACTAAACTTTAAATTACTAAATGAATGTTTTCAAACGAAGAAAAAATAATGTTATATTCAACACCCTGTTAGAATGGTAGGGAAACTAAGTTACGTGTACCATCCCATTTGTTAGTATTTTTTTTTTTGTCACATCAAGTGCAAAAGTAATTAACTTAACGTAGTGATCATTTACATTATCATAGATGTCAGGGTGGCAAATATTTTATTTTCTTTGAATAAAAGTGTAATATGTTCTCTATACTTAAAACATTCTTATTTTCTGAAACTTATGACAATCCTGCCACTTGCATATTTTTTAAGTCAGCGGTCCTGTTGAACTGAGCACCCCTGGGGTGTCTTGTTCACCGGCAGAACTAGTACGGGGACAACATGATTTGAAACAAATATAAAAATTCTGAAATGTGAAAAATATATCGGCCACCTTTCATACGGCAGTGTCAATAACAAAAGAACCAAATTAGGTCAGTGCTGAGATAAATAACTATAGTTTTGAGTACAAAAAGAATAATTTATTTAGTTCATTAAATGTTATGCTAAAAAGACTCGAAATACTACTAAAATAAGCCAGAGTTCAGCGTAGTAAATACACCTGTCAATTTGAAATACACTTCCTGTTTGCAATTGTGTCTCACACACTGAACTAGAGGACATTTCTCTGGTTGTTTTAATCAACATCATCCAGCAGATCACCTTAATAATGAATTTGGAAATCAAATTCTTCTTCCAGTTCTTTCTGATCAGATGAGATGACAATTCAGTAAAATCACAGGTGAGACGAGAGGCTCTAGTGGTAGGTTGGCTGCGCTGGTGACACTGGGTGCCTGCTGCAGCACACTTCGAAAGTTCTATTTGAAAGCAGCTATTCTGTTTCTTTTGGCTGCATTATGCGTACAGGAGTTAAGAGACTTAATATATCTAAGCAATATACCACTCATAAGCACGGGCTAAATACGAGGTTGGATCTGCAGGATAAGCAGAGATCATGCACTACACATAGCCATGTTGACTTGCTTATTAGGTTGTATCGAGTGCATCTAGTATATATCAATTACAGTACAGTACTATACACCTCATGTCATACAATGACAGCATTCAGGGAGCCTAAATTGTGCTCACTTAAAATTCCTGTACGCAGTAACAGAGGTGTTCTGGCACATTAGAGGTTATATTCGTAGGGAAAAAGTAAAAGACACCACAGTTCCTTAATGAAGCAAACCGTACAGAAATAACACATTTGACACAATAAAACTGCACAATGTATGACGATAAGTCCCAAAAACCAAATATATCAACAGGGGTGATGACCTAGATGTTAGACCAAATTGACGATATACAACTCTGAACTCTAAAAAGCAGTCTCAAATGAGGATCTGGTTAAGATGCAGCAGGTCATTATGCACATTAGGTACAAAATGAGTTTTTAAAAAAAGCAGTGGACATTTAAATCATGTAGCAATAAAGTAGGTCTTTAGTATCTGTTGAAGTGATTCAACATACTGTATATGAGTTGATTGTGTGTGTAAGTACAGAAGATATTATGAGTAGAATTTGTAAAAAATCTTAATGTAAATTGTATTTAACTGTATTTTAGGAAAAGAGTCTTCTTTTCTTTTTAGCTTAAAAGGTAGTTGTTGGTTATGAAGACCAAAGGCCACTGTAATACTTGTCCCAAGTGGAGCATAATACAGTAAATGCTTTTACACCAAAAAAGTGAAAAATCCGCGGTAAATTAAGAAACACCGTCGTTACTACAGAAATATGTATACGTACCTACGGGCAGTAGACAGAACTCCTTTATGTTGTATTCCGCTGCTCGTGCCGCCTTTTATTTCCTTCTTGAGGTCCAGGGCGTGCACCGACGAATGGGAGGACTATATCTGTGAAATGCCACGATCTTCGTCCATATGACTAACGCGGGCAGTTCAAATAGCAAAATAGCATGATCCCTGGACCAATAAATATATCATTTAATGAATGAGCTAAGGCAACAAAGGAATGAGTAACATGAAGAAAACGACACCTAATTAATTCAAACAACTTCAGTGAGCAAAGACAACACACACGAAAGTGTTAGACAAACAAAACACATACGGAAGTGCTGCGATGCAGCAGAAAAAATAGTTGTAGGTAGTAAAATATGTATGCACGTCTCCCTGCACGTAAAATATTTCGTAGTATTTCTTAATTTGGGCCTATCGCAGATTTTACACTTTATTTGAGTAAAGTGAATTATTATTTTCCATTTGGGACATACATTACAGTGGCATTTCGTGGATACCTTTCGTCTTCATAACCGTTGAGAATAATGTATTTTTCTGTATCATTTGCCACCGAGGTAGAGGCCTCATTTGCAAATGAAGAATTTGATTTGAACAAACCGACCACTTCAAAAATGAACCTCTTATGGGTTGTATATACATTTGTAACTACAGTTTCATAGTACTTTTCATCCATACGAATATGCCATCGCTACACATCAATTACTTAATAATAATACCCAGCGTGAAGTTATGTTGAGCTAAAGAAAATATTTGAGTACGAAAAGCGAAGCATCAAGAGTAAATCAAAGCAGGAACAATGAATAACGACCAGGTAATAAATGGATACGAATTTTGCTGATAAATATTCTACACAAACAAAGTTTGGTGATACACAGACTGGAAGTTACGCATACACTCTTTTACTGGAATAATGGTGAACTATACAGCTAATTTGGCAGGAAACGACTGACTTTGTGATAGTAATAAATAATTACCGGTATTTTATTTTCTCTACGTACCACTAACTACTGTTACAGTTTTCGGAGACACCGAGGTGCTGGAATTTATTCCCACAATTCCTTTACGTGCCAGTAAATCTACCGACACGAGGCTGACGTATCTGATCACCTACAAATACCACCGGTCGCAGTGTTAAGTTCGAACATTTACTGCACTATATTTACCACTCGTCTATTTCTTTTCATCTTACCTACATGTGCGAAGAAATACTACCAATGTCTTCTGGATTATCTGAAAATGTTATAATCAGATAAAGCATCATCGTCGCCAACCTCTGAAGTAGTTCTTGTTGTTGTTCTAGAGGTGTGTCGGTACTGGCGCCACCGGGCAAAGAAGTTTCGTATTAAATTTTCCCCTAAAAAGGTACTAGATTGTGGGAAAAAGTACTAAATCTTTTTTTCTGCAATAGAGTAGGATTATTAATAAAGGCAGTATAGAAAACAAAGTATACTTATTAAAAATACACATTTATCTGAGAAATTTGTATTGATATCTATTATGGGAAGCAGCAACGTTGCACATTCAATCACCACCATCGTAACACTTCCAGTTCCAAGCTGAGTACGAGTTTATAGTCATTTATTTGTGTTTAGAATATGAACACTATGAATATTCTCACGCATTTCAGTTCAACATTCACACTACACACACAGTGCATTTTGTCTTCATACATACCCAAAAGTTGGCTGTATTTTAGAATATATTCACATGCATTTCACATTTTGCTCTTCTCTTAATCCTTGGAAAATATTGCCAAAGCAATATACTGTTTTGAAATGTGAGCATTTTCGGCAGATGAATGTTCTGGTTTCTCCTGTGTTAAAAGGAGCCCATTCAATATGGATACGAGTTTGTTTCTAAATTTGGTCTTATTTAGGCTATAGTAACAGCAGAAAAACGTGGTAAACAGAGCACTAGCTTCAAAAAATTCCTCAAATTTGGAAAGATATAGTCGCCTACAGGATTTTACATTTCAAAAGCAAAGTTCCAAAATTTCATAAATTCTTAGTTTTCTTTCAGCGATTCTGTGCACTTGTTTGTTAAGAAGGAACTTTCCACTGTCGACTCAGTGAAATGTAACTTTAAAACTTTTCAGTCTGTCGAACACAGAAGTTCACTATAAATATTGTTTAATAGTGTGTGTTTTTACAGGTATGTTATAGTGTAATGTTTATATTGAGCTTGTGTGTCCGACAGACTGAAAAGCTTTTATATTTCAGTGGATATGGCTAACCACCATTTTGTATCTAACTTCATAAACACTTCCTGTAATTACATTAGAGAAATATATACCTAATGGGATTGTGCTGATGAAACTACCATCTCTTTTGCAACTCTCTCGGTTCGACATGGACAGATTTTTCAAATAGGATCACAAAATCAATCCTCTTAAAAAGCTGTTCGCAGAATTCAACATGAAAAGATAGGTAGGGCCTACTTGACTTTGAAACTTCTTATCAATTTCTTTCTTGTTCTTCTGCTGCAGTAGAAGAGCTTCTACTCTACCTCCATAAAAGGTACTAGATTTCCATAAAAAGAACTAACGTACTAAAATTGTCCATGAGGTACTAGATCTAGTACGAAAGTACTAAAGGTGGCAACCCTGTACTGGCGTAGAGATCGGGCCAGCTAGGAAGACATCCGGTGAGGGGAAGTGTGCGAGTGAGAAAGCAGAACCGTGGGAGCGAGAACGCTGACTTCCCCTTCTCGCTCAGTGTTGTGGCGACGTACAGTCGACCCGAAATATTTGTATTAACTGACATGTAACACTCCGCAGATTTTCAGTTAGTGGAATTCCCTTCCGGCTGAAAATAAAAGATATACTGTCCCCTTCTCCGGGGTCGCTCAGTCGGCAGAGCGAGAGTCCCAAAAGGGTGGACCGTTCGCAGGGCCGATTTTGCTATTAAGGGACAATTTCATAGAGTTTATATTTTCAGGACCCTTGGTGACTGGATAGGTGACACAATATAAATGAAAATCAGGGCAAAATAACAACAACGTTTATTAAAAACATAATGGAAACTCAGTCTGGACAATGCATGAAAGAAAAAAAAAGAATTATTAAATACAATGTGATTTTGCAACAAAAGAAATATCTCAATCTTTAATGGCTTGTGAATAAATGAACACGACTGTAAGTCCTCGCATGCTTCTGGAGTTAGATTCCATTGCTTCATTAATGAAACTCCACCCAACATTTTACTCTGTAACATCGAATGAATCACTAAATTAGCAAAGCTGTCATTTCCCGTTATAACTCATGTTTAGTCATTTACAGGTAAAATAATCTCATACATTTTGAAGAAAAATTACTATTAACTCAGCATTTACTTGTTCGAGGAAATTTCTTGAAAATTCATTTCACTCTACCTGTGAAAAATCCTCTAACTCATTTTGTCATCATAAAATTCCTTTACAATTTCATTTTAGTGTTGGGAAATATTTTTACAATTTCTTTGGCATAACTCCCTCTCTCTCGTAGACTACGCTTGACTGTATTCTTTCCTTACTCTATTTAACTTTTCTAAATTACCTAGCATATCATGGATGGATAGAGCATCATGTGATCCTACACGGAATCAACAACAACAACAATGCATCACAGTCACAAATAAAAAAATATACAAGATAAGTTTCCTTGGAATGACATAAGTAAATGACACCAAATAACCCAATTCTACCAACTGGTTATAAGTAAATTTTTATCACACAATGAATCTGTAATATTTATTATTATTATTATTATCCAGTCATTTATCTCGTCTTCCTCTTGAGTTTTATTGAAGATCCTTACAATCATCTGACCAGAATAAAAACTCGCTCATGACTGTAGTTATGATGATACAGAAAGCCAAATTTCTCTCTCGAAGAATAACCATCACCATCGTCAGTGATAAGAGCTCACGAGCCTCGAAAACATCTAATAACGGTTAAGTCACGTATTATTCATATCAGTTGTTAAGCCAGAAATAGACCTATTATTAGTCCCTAAATTCGTACATCCTCATAAATCATTATCGCCATAATCATTCATTACAATCACTGTTACTCATAATACCTTTTAGGCCCGACATGCACCCTAGTAGTCCCATGTCGTCCATTAATGGCGAACTCCATTATCACAATGACCATACAAGTTTAATCTCAACAACTTTTACATTATCCGACCTTTACTATTATTAGCATTATTATTATTATTATTATCCTATAACGGCTCCTAGATCGTTCTCTCGAAGAATATTTCTCACATTCGTCGTTCACTTTCCCTTCTACCATCAATCACTACACATGACTAACAGGGTTTTAAAACTACGATTTAATTATAGTGTACTCCTACATCTAATCATATCTTCATTTACTATTTTTATGAGTTTAATTTATTCTTATTATTATTATTATTATCATGATTGTTAGTAGACCTTACTCCCTTAAAGTCACTTTCGAAGATCATAATCACTCACTCTTGTCAACTCAAGAATAACTGGGATTATTCATCATCACGTCCAAAAATAAAATTATCATTATTCCAAGAAAATGCAAAGATAGAACAATATTGAAATCACAAATCAACGAAGTAAGGAATGCTCTCCCATCACCATTAAATACAAAATTACTAAGGAAACTACTTTACTCTACGCAAGAATACAATCTAGTCATCTACTAAAAGAGAAGAAATTTTACAAGGGTACTCATATTTCCGGTGAGAATCCTTGGCGTCGGGATGCTGCTCCAGGCGACGACGTCTCTTGCCTCATCTATGGTGGTTTACGGATGTACAAAGTCATCGCGTTGGCGTGCACTCTGGAATTTAGTTCCTCATGACTGTGGCTATATTCAGCGTCTTCTTTTTACTCCAGCAAAGTCCCAGAAAATGTCTCGATTTCCCTCTTGATCGCCGCATGTCGACAACTTGGTTTCCTCGGAGATAGCTGAAACTAAAATATTCTATTAGCACAGGGATCCACACTAGCTATAACTCACTAAGTTATTTACAACACTTAACTTGGCGCAACGATGTACTTCAGGTCCATTATTACTATAAGCTTCGTCTTCTGAACACATTCATTAAGTTACGATACGCCTTAGGCTGACAAATAATAGGGCTGAATATTATGATGATTAAATAAAGGTTAGATTTCCTCTCGCCTATCCACTTGAGATCGTGACTTCCTTTCATAATGTCCAATGGAACATTCCTAAAGCTTCTATGGCAAGACTCGGCTTTAATGAGCACGCTGACTGTCTGTGGTTTAACATTTTCCACCCGGGAGAATGCATGACTGTAATAAGCTCGCTGGATACTGCGTCGAGCTAACAATGAATTACACTGGCATTCAAGTAATGTAATGATCGTGCCCTACAAGGATTACACTAGTGTTCACGTCGTCTGAAAATATTCTTCTTTCCCGTAGAGAATACACGGTTCGACTTCTCGTAAGAAACAACTGTCCGACGTGCTCTTGAAAACTGTTCTGGCCGTCGTCTCATAAAATTTCTCCTGAACTGTTCTGTCGTTCTTACCCAAGAACTTCCTTCGACTTAGTTCCAGAACAATCCTAATATTTCCAGCACTTTCCTCAATTTCTATTGGCTGGTAATCGACCTGCGCCATAGCTCGTCCTTGACCGCTACGAGTGGATTTTATGAGAACATTTCTCCTCCCCTCTGTCGTCTGCTGGTGTCATGACGTAACTGCGCTCTGGTCGCCCTCGATCAGCTGTTGACCTAGTTTCGGCCGGCTCGCTCTCGCACAACTATGTCACAGCTGGTACACGCGCACTCGTAAGCAATGCTCCGTAATAAATATTCCCAGCTTTCCCAAATTAACTGAGGTACCATTTAGACGGGTACATAATCCCCCTTGGTTGATTTAGGATTTAATTAGCAGATTAAATCATAACAGCTCAGTTCACTTTCTAAATGTACACGGAAAATGTGCACCATAACAGCTCCTTTTCAAGATTAATTTCTAGGATTTCTCCGGGACTGGTGATAGACGCGTAAATTCCCAGCATTATAAATAGCTCTAAAGTGTCCATCAAAGCTCTCTACCTGGTATGCGTTGTTCCCCAAGTCTTTAATTACTCTGTAAGGTCCAACATATAAAGGTGCGAACTTCGCGTAGAATTTTTCAACAGGACTTGAAATAGCGGGTTTACGGAGTAATACGTACTCTCCAACATTTAAGGGACGATGAAATCGTTTCTTACGTACTCTCCTCCGTCTTCTGTTGGCATGATCTACAAGGTTTTCTCTCGCTTGGAGAATTACTTCCGCATGAGTAGGACGTCTTTGATCCAGGTGTGGAATTACGTTGTCCCAAGTTCGGACGGGATATTGATTGAAGTGAATGACTGAGGGAATTAATTTCGTCGCCTCATGCACTGTGTTATTTACCACGTCCATCATTATTGGTAACACTGCGATCCACCTATCGTGTCTGTTTTTACAATAAATTCTGCAAAATTTTGAAATCTCTTGCATCACCCGCTCAGCGGGATTACTGGCTGGATTTCGGATCGAACTCATGGTGTGCTTGATCCCCATTTCAGATAAGCCTCGTCTGAACTCTTCAGCCGTGAATTGCGATCCGTGGTCAGTCAGCAAGACCTTGGGTTTCCCCATCATAGGAATTATGCTTTTCTTTAATCTCCATAGGATCGATTTTGTGTTCGCCTTCTGAATTGGAAAAAGGGTTAGAAATTTCGAAAACACATCTATGGTCACAATTACGAATTTATGTTTAAATCTACTGGCTGGAATCGGGCCAAATATGTCCATTGCGAATAAGCTTAGTGGTCTCTCTGGAATAATAGGAATAGGTTTTTGCTTAGCAAAGTGTGAGCTGGCTTTCGTTCTCTGACACGTATCACAGGTGCGTATAATTTCACGTACATTCTGGCGGAGTTTATCCCAAGTGAAGGTTTCTTGGATAGTTGCTACAGTTTTATCGAGTCCTGCATGACCCGTAATTCTGTGCACATGCCATACTAAGTCTTCTCGAATTTTCATGGGCACCACGGCCTTTAAATTGACCCTCATGGGGTCCACGAATTGACATAACATGCCCCCTTGGTTGAGATATCGTTTAGCCTTTCGCCTCAGCATTTTGTACCCGGGATCACCTGGTTCGATCTTTCCAGACAAATAATCAATCAAAGGCCTTAAAGTAGCATCTCTTTTCTGCATCTGTGGAAAATATCGTAATTTTCGTAGGAGCTCCAGGTCATCCGGAATTAGCTCGATCCGATAAACCTCGACATCTTCTTCCGGATTACGGCTTAAATAGTCTGCTAACACATTCTGTTTTCCCGGGCAATGCTCGACTTGGATATCAAACTGCTGGACAAAGAGTGTCCATCTCATTACCCTTTCGCTACTCATTGTGGTGCGCGTCATAAACGTCAAGGCATGGTGATCTGTTCGGATCAGTATGGGGAACCCATAAATTATTTTTTTCCATTGCGTCAAAGCGTAAACAATTGCTAACATTTCTAATTCCGTTATAGTGTATCCTTTCTCATTAGGTCGTAATTTCCTGCTGGCAAACGAAATAAAGTCTTTCACGTCCGGTTTCTCTGGATTTTCTTGAAATAGGACTGCTCCCACTCCAACCTTTGAGGCGTCCGTCTGAATAATGAACGGTCGTTCGAAGTTGGGGTAGCTAAGCTTAACATTATTCCTTAGCATTTCCTTGGTCTGGATGAAAGCTTGTTCTTCAACTTCCGACCATTTCCACTTCTGGTTCTTTTTCAATAATTCCTGCAATGGCGAGATCGTTCTCGTATAACCCGGGCAAAAATTCGCGTAAAACTGACACATGCCTAGGAATTGACGTACGTGTTTTATCCTTCGTGGACGTGGAAAATCACAAATAGCGGTCACCTTGACCATTCGCCAATATTTCGGGTATTTCTTCATTCAAAAATTGACGTTTTTTTTTTTCACCCCTTGACTCATTCCGGGCTGGCAGACGGTCTCCTCCTCTCCTTTCCGTCTTTTTTTTTCTTCCTGAAATGCGAGGGATTCTGCGCCTGTTACGTCGGGATCTGTATTTTGATTCAAAATAGCTCTTCTCCATATTTCACCTCCGTCTGTTTTCTCCTTGAGTTCCCGGACATGTTCTTTGTTTTCATCAACTGTCCCCCTTGGTTGATAAAACCGATAATAATTTCTTCTTTTCTCGGCGGCATATTTTATTCCTCGGGAAGTTCGGCCAAAATATCGATCTCTTCCTCTGGATCCCATCGAATACGGTCGAAATCCATGGAAGCCCCTCTGTAATCTCTGCTCATCCCTTGTTTCACTCCGTTCGGACCTTTCTTTAGTTTGTACCTCTTTATTTTTCTGTGGAACCACCGTCCTTTCTTTCTCAACATAAGTCGAATTGATTTCCTGACTCAAGGCTCGAGTATTACGGGTATGATCCCTAGACGTCATATCTAGCTGTCTTAATACTCTTTCCAGCTCTATAGCTGTTCGGATGTTCGATGCTATTAATATTCTTTGTACGTCCGGCGGTAGCTGTCGAATGATGACTCGGCATAATTCTTCCTCTGGAAGTGGGTCGTCCAATTCTCGAATTTTCCGGATCTGATTTGCGGCGAACTCGGAAAATTTCGTAGGCAGCGTCGAAGCATATCGACGAGCATACCATTCCGTCCTTAAATTGTGCTGAATATCTGTGTTCCAAAATTTGTCGAAAAATGCGACTTTAAATCCTTCGAAATCATCGAAACTGTACCGGAATGCCATAAACCACGTGTGAGCTGACGAATCTAGGTATTTTTCCGTCACTCGTAATTGTCGTTCAGGAGGAATGTCATTATCTTTAAAATATTCTTGTAGGTCCTTAATAAAGGTTTTAGGTGTAGGTCCGTTTTGATTGTTGAACTTTCGGGGTTGATTGTCCTGTAGACGTATAATATTCACAATCTGCGGCCTGTTCCCTTTATCGTCCATTTGATTTAAAGATGCGGTATTATTCTTAGCTCGACCGGAAGTTTTTATCTCCTGTGCTGCATTAGGAGTCGAACAAATGAATCCTGCTTTAAACTGTTGCTCCATTTGTGATTGCCTTTCAATTACGGACGCAGTCACAACTCGTGTGCTGTCACTATGCAATCGCAACGTTTGTAGTTCCGTTGTCATATTTGATATTTCGTCTGACATCCCCTTTATTTTATCCTCCATTTGTCCTACTAACCCACGGGACGCAAGAAGTTCGTGTTCCACCTTGGATACAACTTCTCCGATAGCTTTCTTATTGTCATTTACAGCTGTTTTCAGACCTTCTACTTCATCAGTAATGACTTCTTTGCTCATCTGAATTTCCTGTCTGACCCCCTTGTCGACCTGAATTATACTATCACATACTTCCTTAAATCGTTTAGTCCACCTCAATTGCACATCGGTCGTATTTTCTTTATGCGATTGTATTTGGTTGCTAAGTTCAGAAATTTTCCTTTCCACCTCAGTCTTCTGTGTGATCATATTATCCATAATTGATTTCTTGAGCGTGCCTAGCCTCTCAGTAAACTCCTGCGCTACGCTAGCTATCGAGTTTGTAACTGTTCGTTCAATCTCTTGTTTCAACTTCGCCTGACTATCTTTAAAATCACGCGACATCACTTTAATTTCTTGGGTTAACCTAGTCTGGTTGTCTTTGAACTCACGTGACATCTGTGCTTGACTCTCCTTAAACTCAGTTCTAATAGAATCAACACTAGCCTTAGTTTCCGCTCTCATTTCGGATTGATTACGTTCAAGTCTTTCAATACTAGCTTTAGTTTCGGCTTTCATAGAATCAGCACTAGCCCTACACTCAGCCGACATTTGAGATTGCGCAAGTTCAAGTCTTTCAATACTAGCCTTATTCTCAGCTCCCAATTTCTCAATACTAGCCTTATTCTCAGCTCCCAATTTCTCAGCGCTGGCTCTCATCTCCGCTATCATCCGAGCTAAAGTATCCAAATCCATTACAATTCATAAGCATTGTGCTCGCCAACAACGATGAACCTGTACATCTTTGCCCCATTTGCCTAAATTTCACCGGAAATTGCCAAAGAATTTGTAAAATACAAAGTATGAACTCAGCAAGCATGCTCTCCGTACTGTAACAAATAGACCTATACCGAAGCAATGTCCAGCTGTATTATGTCATTACCAACCTTGGTATCTCTATCCATTTAATTGTCACCATTTAACTGAATGAAAATTACCATCTCCTTGCTTTTGCGCCACAATAGTGTTCGCCGAAACAACAAGATCGTAAATATAACAACAACAAAAATATGCCCTGGAAATAACTCACCAAAACGATCAATGCCTAAGCAATGAGGGTTTTGGTTGGCCCTGAAAGTGGGGCGCCACTGAAATATGTCCCCTTCTCCGGGGTCGCTCAGTCGGCAGAGCGAGAGTCCCAAAAGGGTGGACCGTTCGCAGGGCCGATTTTGCTATTAAGGGACAATTTCATAGAGTTTATATTTTCAGGACCCTTGGTGACTGGATAGGTGACACAATATAAATGAAAATCAGGGCAAAATAACAACAACGTTTATTAAAAACATAATGGAAACTCAGTCTGGACAATGCATGAAAGAAAAAAAAAGAATTATTAAATACAATGTGATTTTGCAACAAAAGAAATATCTCAATCTTTAATGGCTTGTGAATAAATGAACACGACTGTAAGTCCTCGCATGCTTCTGGAGTTAGATTCCATTGCTTCATTAATGAAACTCCACCCAACATTTTACTCTGTAACATCGAATGAATCACTAAATTAGCAAAGCTGTCATTTCCCGTTATAACTCATGTTTAGTCATTTACAGGTAAAATAATCTCATACATTTTGAAGAAAAATTACTATTAACTCAGCATTTACTTGTTCGAGGAAATTTCTTGAAAATTCATTTCACTCTACCTGTGAAAAATCCTCTAACTCATTTTGTCATCATAAAATTCCTTTACAATTTCATTTTAGTGTTGGGAAATATTTTTACAATTTCTTTGGCATAACTCCCTCTCTCTCGTAGACTACGCTTGACTGTATTCTTTCCTTACTCTATTTAACTTTTCTAAATTACCTAGCATATCATGGATGGATAGAGCATCATGTGATCCTACACGGAATCAACAACAACAACAATGCATCACAGTCACAAATAAAAAAATATACAAGATAAGTTTCCTTGGAATGACATAAGTAAATGACACCAAATAACCCAATTCTACCAACTGGTTATAAGTAAATTTTTATCACACAATGAATCTGTAATATTTATTATTATTATTATTATCCAGTCATTTATCTCGTCTTCCTCTTGAGTTTTATTGAAGATCCTTACAATCATCTGACCAGAATAAAAACTCGCTCATGACTGTAGTTATGATGATACAGAAAGCCAAATTTCTCTCTCGAAGAATAACCATCACCATCGTCAGTGATAAGAGCTCACGAGCCTCGAAAACATCTAATAACGGTTAAGTCACGTATTATTCATATCAGTTGTTAAGCCAGAAATAGACCTATTATTAGTCCCTAAATTCGTACATCCTCATAAATCATTATCGCCATAATCATTCATTACAATCACTGTTACTCATAATACCTTTTAGGCCCGACATGCACCCTAGTAGTCCCATGTCGTCCATTAATGGCGAACTCCATTATCACAATGACCATACAAGTTTAATCTCAACAACTTTTACATTATCCGACCTTTACTATTATTAGCATTATTATTATTATTATTATCCTATAATGGCTCCTAGATCGTTCTCTCGAAGAATATTTCTCACATTCGTCGTTCACTTTCCCTTCTACCATCAATCACTACACATGACTAACAGGGTTTTAAAACTACGATTTAATTATAGTGTACTTCTACATCTAATCATATCTTCATTTACTATTTTTATGAGTTTAATTTATTCTTATTCTTATTATTATTATCATGATTGTTAGTAGACCTTACTCCCTTAAAGTCACTTTCGAAGATCATAATCACTCACTCTTGTCAACTCAAGAATAACTGGGATTATTCATCATCACGTCCAAAAATAAAATTATCATTATTCCAAGAAAATGCAAAGATAGAACAATATTGAAATCACAAATCAACGAAGTAAGGAATGCTCTCCCATCACCATTAAATACAAAATTACTAAGGAAACTACTTTACTCTACGCAAGAATACAATCTAGTCATCTACTAAAAGAGAAGAAATTTTACAAGGGTACTCATATTTCCGGTGAGAATCCTTGGCGTCGGGATGCTGCTCCAGGCGACGACGTCTCTTGCCTCATCTATGGTGGTTTACGGATGTACAAAGTCATCGCGTTGGCGTGCACTCTGGAATTTAGTTCCTCATGACTGTGGCTATATTCAGCGTCTTCTTTTTACTCCAGCAAAGTCCCAGAAAATGTCTCGATTTCCCTCTTGATCGCCGCATGTCGACAACTTGGTTTCCTCGGAGATAGCTGAAACTAAAATATTCTATTAGCACAGGGATCCACACTAGCTATAACTCACTAAGTTATTTACAACACTTAACTTGGCGCAACGATGTACTTCAGGTCCATTATTACTATAAGCTTCGTCTTCTGAACACATTCATTAAGTTACGATACGCCTTAGGCTGACAAATAATAGGGCTGAATATTATGATGATTAAATAAAGGTTAGATTTCCTCTCGCCTATCCACTTGAGATCGTGACTTCCTTTCATAATGTCCAATGGAACATTCCTAAAGCTTCTATGGCAAGACTCGGCTTTAATGAGCACGCTGACTGTCTGTGGTTTAACATTTTCCACCCGGGAGAATGCATGACTGTAATAAGCTCGCTGGATACTGCGTCGAGCTAACAATGAATTACACTGGCATTCAAGTAATGTAATGATCGTGCCCTACAAGGATTACACTAGTGTTCACGTCGTCTGAAAATATTCTTCTTTCCCGTAGAGAATACACGGTTCGACTTCTCGTAAGAAACAACTGTCCGACGTGCTCTTGAAAACTGTTCTGGCCGTAGTCTCATAAAATTTCTCCTGAACTGTTCTGTCGTTCTTACCCAAGAACTTCCTTCGACTTAGTTCCAGAACAATCCTAATATTTCCAGCACTTTCCTCAATTTCTATTGGCTGGTAATCGACCTGCGCCATAGCTCGTCCTTGACCGCTACGAGTGGATTTTATGAGAACATTTCTCCTCCCCTCTGTCGTCTGCTGGTGTCATGACGTAACTGCGCTCTGGTCGCCCTCGATCAGCTGTTGACCTAGTTTCGGCCGGCTCGCTCTCGCACAACTATGTCACAGCTGGTACACGCGCACTCGTAAGCAATGCTCCGTAATAAATATTCCCAGCTTTCCCAAATTAACTGAGGTACCATTTAGACGGGTACAATACCTAGCCGAAATGAATGCATTTAGAAGTGTTACAGATGACAGATAGATTGAAGGAGTTAGAACATAATTTAACCTCTTATTACATTAGCTGTCAAAATCCTTTCCGTGAATCAATTTGCGTAGTACGGTAGTCCTTATTTTTAAACTATAATTTGATTTAAAATTAACTTTACGACGCTGTAAATATACAGTGTAGAATATGGTTTGCTATAACACCAGGCTTCATAACCTAAGCCAGGTCATGTAAAATAACTCGATAATAATAATAATAATAATAATAATAATAATAATAATAATAATAAGCTACAAGAAAATTGAAAACTCTCAGATACTATGCGAAGAAAGAGAATACATTTTTACGGTCATCTTCTCCTCGGAATGAACTCTATGATTAACCGAACAAATCTTGACTTCTTCCGTAACTCAAAACAAAACCGAACTGGTTTAAAGAAACTGAAAAAGACTTGTTAGAATTAAAAATTACAGAAAAATCACTATTCGGTCGAACAGCTAAAGTAATAACTAAAGAAGAAAACATAACGTTCCAAAACAAATCTACATTAAAAGGCACATCTATTATCTCGGAAGACGAGAAGAAACGAAGATCAGAAAGAATGAAGAAATACTGGGCACTAAGAAAAGAACACACAGAGAAGGAATTGATTCAACATACCCCAAAGAGGGTGAAACAAAATAATAATAATAATAATAATAATAATAATAATAATAATAATAAAAATGTCTGCCTCTGTGGTGTAGTGGTTAGCGTGATTAGGTGCCACCCCCGGAGGCCCGGGTTTGATTCCCGGCTCTGCCACGAAATTTGAAAAGTGGTACGAGGGCTGGAACGGGGTCCACTCAGCCTGGAGGTCAACTGAGTAGAGGTGGGTTCCATTCCCACCCCAGCCATCCTGGAAGTGGTTTTCCGTGGTTTCCCACTTCTCCAGGCAAATTCCGGGATGATACCTAACTTAAGGCCAGGGGTGCTTCCTTCCCTCTTCCTTGTCAATCCCTTCCAATCTTCCCATCTCCCACCAAGGCCCCTGTTCAGCATAGCAGGTGAGGCCGCCTGGGCGAGGTACTGGTCATTCTCCCCAGTTGTATCCCCGACCCAATGTCTCACGCTATAGGACACTGCCCTTGAGGCGGTAGAGGTGGGATCCCTCGCTGAGTCCGAGGGAAAAACCCTGGAGGGTAAGCAGATTAAGAAAGAAATAATAATAATAATAATAATAATAATAATAATAATAATAATAATAAGTACTTTTGCTTTAAGGCGAGAAAGCAGTGTTAGACCATATGAATGTTTGTCCCTAGCTCCTTAATGCCAATGTTTTGTTGTAAAATAAGAAATGTGACTTAACGATATGACATATATAATTATATAATTGTTCTCAGGTACAGAAACAAAATATAATTCATAAAAGGAAACACCATAAAGGGTCTACATATGCTGAGTAACAACGTATGTATACGAAGATAACTTAAATGGCACTAGAAGTAATAAGTAATAAAATAATGACACTATAATTATTCACAAAATGAGCACATTCTTGTTTTATTATGTCCACTACATCTCTTCAATTCCACTGAGTCCTCCGTCATCACTTCTGTCGTCCTCACCGGATGACGTGTCGTCAGCTCCCAGCTGGATCGCAAATGACTCCATGTCTTTAAAATGTTCCCCATCCCTTATGTTCCAGTCTTCGGCGGATATTGACACGAATTTCTGTCAAGTGAGTTTCTCTACGTCGTCAATAGTGAAGGTGACGTTGTGAGAAGCTACCCAGTTCTTCACTTTTGCCCACATTATTTCAATACTGTTTAATTCAGGGTGATATGGGGGCAGTCGAATTACCGAGTGTCCGTACTGTTCCATGAGTTCATCTAGGACGTAGGTTTTGTGTGCCGGCTTGTGCAGTTTGATAAGCTCATAAAGCTTGTGTTTGTACATCGTCTCACGGCATGGAATGTTCCTATTCACTAGCCAGGAATTCATCGTCACTTTCCGTGAGCTGGAGGTTGGAGCACGATCTACTTCCTTGTTGTGATATGACGCGTAGTCAATTACGAGAACACTGCGAGGTGGAAGTTATCTTTCATACTCTTAAAAAAAGGCACTATTCATGTCATCGTGGTAGTCGCCACTCTTGCTGCCAGACTTCCAGATTAGCAGACAGTTCTCGATGAAACCCATTTCACCGCCAGCATGTACAACTATCCTCCGCCCGATACTGGCCATTTTTAATAAACAAACCTTTTGTATTTTATGTCATGTTTTTCCTTTAGGATGCGCTTGTTAGTCTTAGTTTTTTTTCTGATGATATCCTAATGATCGAAGAATTCGCTTGACGCTAGTTATGGATCCTTTGAACTTTAAGCCTTTACCTAACTTTGCACGAATTTTTGAAACTGTAGGTAAACATTTTTCATCTAAATTAAAGTTGCTAACAATACGACATACGGCACCTTCGTCAAAGTCGTCCAATCTAGTAATATTCTTTGTGCGCATTCTGTTTTTGTTTGACTATCCATAGGTTTTCCTAATTCTTTCGTTTTTCGCTCTTAATCCGTACCAAATAACTTTCTGACACTCCAACAGCTGCTGCTACTCTTTCCTGCACTTTTTTTTACAATCTATCACGAACTTTTCTTCCATTGCCTCCCTTTCCAATAAAGTCTATAACGTTCAAGATTGCTGCACGAGTCTGACTCTTTAGCACCTTACGATGCAGGCTACTTTTAACGCCTTCCATAGTGTCACAGATAGGCCTAACGTACACCACCACTAACCACAGTTACTACTCAACGGGAAATTAGAAAGCAGAGCGCGGCAGCTGAGTGTAAACTTATGCACTGAACTGTCCTTGTTAGGAGGGGATACGCTACGCCAGATAGTCCAAAGTGCGCACGCGCTCCCAGATGTCTTCCTAGCTGGCCCGATCTCTACCGGCACGCATCACCTATTCTCCGAATGGAGCAGTGACAACCTGCTCCAGGATCCTCTTCTCTACCGGTCCACTGCTACTGTGACAGTCTTGCGCTGCGACTCGCAGTTTGTTGCTACCGGTCCACTGCTACTGTGACAGTCTTGCGCTGCGACTCGCAGTTTGCTGCTACCGGTCCACTGCTACTGTGACAGTCTTGCGCTGCGACTCGCAGTTTGCTGCTACCGGTCCACTGCTACTGTGACAGTCTTGCGCTGCGACTCGCAGTTTGTTGCTACCGGTCCATTGCTACTGTGACAGTCTTGCGCTGCGACTCGCAGTTTGTTGCTACCGGTCCACTGCTACTGTGACAGTCTTGCGCTGCGACTCGCAGTTTGCTGCTACCGGTCCACTGCTACTGTGACAGTCTTGCGCTGCGACTCGCAGTTTGCTGCTACCGGTCCACTGCTACTGTGACAGTCTTGCGCTGCGACTCGCAGTTTGTTGCTACCGGTCCATTGCTACTGTGACAGTCTTGTGCTGCGACTCGCAGTTTGCTGCTACCGGTCCACTGCTACTGTGACAGTCTTGCGCTGCGACTCGCAGTTTGCTGTACCGGTCCACTGCTACTGTGACAGTCTTGCGCTGCGACTCGCAGTTTGCTGCTACCGGTCCACTGCTACTGTGACAGTCTTGCGCTGCGACTCGCAGTTTGCTGCTACCGGTCCACTGCTACTGTGACAGTCTTGCGCTGCGACTCGCAGTTTGCTGCTACCGGTCCACTGCTACTGTGACAGTCTTGCGCTGCGACTCGCAGTTTGCTGTACCCGGAAGTGTTGTTACTGCTATTCGCAAACGGTCCAGTGACACAGCCGTCGTCGTCCCGTACCGTTCGGGAGGTTGTGACAAGAACAGGACGGAGACATACCGATATGGTGTTCAATATTTCATGTGAACGAAAGAAATCCACAGTAATCTACTTCAGCATTAAAACGTTTCTACAAATAATAATAATAATTGTTACCGTGGTTTGGTGGATTAGCAGAGGTGAAAGAAGGTGCTGGGATAAACGGGTCTCAATCTACGAAATTAAAGTTAATTTAAAATTTAACAAGGTTATATTTTCTTTGCAAAATCAAGAAATAACAAGAATGACAGGTACAGAGTAGCAAAGCAACAAATCGAGAATGTGCAATTACAGTGTTGCAGGATTTGGGCTCCGAGAGCCAGACACATAATTCTTGAGCAATGAGCCCAACTTTACTTATATACAAGGTTCAACAAAGGGGCAGAAAACCCCAATCATGCCTAGGAGCACTTGCTCCCCTTTACACGGTCAAGTCTCCTCGAGGCATACAGGAACCAAATTTCAAGAAAGAGCAACTCGCTCTCAAAGTTCAAGCCTATCAAAGGCCACACCAAACTCTACTTTCAAGCTGTCCTCCCAGTACATTAAAACAGGGGTAAAAATACCCAACCTACTGAGGCCTATTAAGTACAGAAACAGGTCAATTACATGGCCTCCAAAATACCAACTTGAGAGGAGGCGAAACTGCACTCCTAATACATTTTATTAAAACCTAATTTGGCCCTAGGCCACTTATGCAAGAGCTAATCCCATTCTACGGAGGTGACACGATAGAAAACTTTATGACATTACGAATAGAAGGGAAACAGTTTTGAAAACGTAGTCACCTCAAAACAACCTGAGTGGGAGCTCGAGAGGGTTAGGCACTCTCTATCCCAATTTGTAGTTTAAGAAGACAGAATTTAAATCAAGAGTCTTTTACATTTTAGAAGGTTACATGGAAACGGTTTCGAACCCGCCCCGAGAGTTAAACTGCTGAGCTAGCAAGAAAAGAAGTTATTAAAAGGCCATTACCTGATGGTTGAACTGCTGCCCGAAGAAAGAGGCGCTTCCCGCCCCCTGCTACATAATTTATACACTGATAGATGTTACTGAAGTGGCGCGGAGACCCGAAAATCAGCAGTTTATATACCCTCGTGGAAAGTTCGAGGCGTTTCGTGAATGATAACACCCGCCCACAAGCATTTTATTGGATAATGGCAAAAACTACTACACTAGACGAAGAAGAAACACCTTATTGGTGGAAAATTAATTACAGAAATTCCTTATTGGTCAAATTCAAAACTGGCGGAAAGAAAGGGTTAATATTGCCAACTTAAACAATGACTGAAAGAAATTTAACAAAGAACAAACTTATGAACACAAAATTTCTCCAAAAACATAGTTCTTCCACTTCGCACTAGGTGCATAATTGTAGTCCTTCAGTAGTGCCATCTAGAAGAGAATGTTCACACTTCTTACTGCAGGCAAAACAAAAATACATCGAAAACGACACAGTTCAGAAAACTTCAAAATTTACAAGTAGGGACATCTTCTGAGAAACTTGAGAATTAACATGGTAGTTAAAGTTCAGGCTTCCTCCAGTAGAGGAGTTTCAACAGGCGCAAAGTTTGAATTAGCGGAGCGGAGGTGTACCGCCCGGTACAGACCTCCCCCCTCCCCCCCAAAAGTCCCCCCAAGTGGTAACACAGAAGAACATAAACTTTTGTTTTAAAATAAAGTCCCAGTGACGATGTTGATATAGAAGTTAATTGCAGAAGTATTTACAACCAAATTTCCTTAAATGATTGGATCCAGTTTCAAAATTCTTTGTAGTTACTTCTGATGTAATGTCTTTATGTTTGTAGAAGTTGAATTAAGAAGGAAGAACTTTTAATTCTTGAAACGGAAGAAAAATTTTCTAAGTCCACCAAATATAGCAGTTGAATTCAAAAATAGTAGTAATTGTTGATATGAAATGTCCATGTAGCTGATTAAATATATTCAAGGTTGATTAAGTTGGACGGCCAGACCGGCCGCTGCTGCTTGTGTCCAGAGGAGGCCGCTCGGACCCCTCAAGTACCCTGAGATACCACTCGCCCGCACTATGAGAGGAGTAGTGGTGTTGAAGCACGCCGCGCCCGCGGCGAACATATACAGGCCGCGGGCAAATAGCAGGTGTGCGCCGCACGTCAACCTTGGCCGGGAGGAGGGCTCCGGCTCGCCGTACACTGGTTGGCCTCACTGGAGAGGGGCGGGCCCATACCCCACCTCAGTGGCGGTACGGCGCCGCGCTGCTGCGGGGCACTGAAACATTAAAACTCGGCGGCTGAATTTTGTTTGACCATAATTATTTTAGGGTACAGTCTTTGTGGCGAGGTTGAGAGGCCAGCGGCGTGGAGATTTGTTTTTCATTAGCCACTGTGTTATGTTAGCAGGAGACGGGAGCATGGTAGTGGCCATGCCAAGGACAAGATGGCAGTTTAACGGTTCGGGGAAGGTTTTACAAAAATGCTTACATACAAGGAAACAGATTCCAAGGGCAGAATGCCTTAAAAGTGAAACCCCTCAAAAAATATAACCATATTTCTTTCAAAATTATATGAAGCAAGTTAGCACAGAAATTACACCGGTTTCACCTGTGACAGGTGAACCCTAAATATTCTCTCAGTGGCTGGATTGCTTAATAACAATGTGACCGGCGTAAGAAAATCTAGAATAATGCACGGCCCATGAAATCTGGGGGCAAGTTTGCCCGCGGGAACAAAATTCTTGACCATCACTTGGTCACCTACCTTCAAATGGGTGGGTCTCCGTCCACAATCAAATCTTTCCCTAACCTTTTCATGAGACACTTTAAGATTGGCTTTAGCCTTCTTCCAAAGATTTTTAATGTTATCTGGATCTATTGTCTCAGGTAGAATATCACTCAAAGACCAGAGGTTAGAGAGCGGCGAGTTGGGAACAAACTTGAACATCAACGAAGCTGGAGTAAATTTATGTGATTCATGAACAGCCGAGTTCAAAGCAAAAGCTAACCAATGCAGGGACGTGTCCCACCTACAATGATCTTCATGATGATAGGCAATAAGGGCCGACCTGAGATTACGATTGACTCTTTCGGCAAGAGATGGTTGGGGATAATAAGCAGAAGTTGTCACATGAGATATGGACAGATCAAAACAGAATTTACGAAATAGATTAGATGTGAAAAGCCTTGGCATTGTCAGACACAACATATTGACACGGACCAAAAGAAGCAAAGATTGAATTTAAACAAGTAATGGTGGACTGAGCGGTAGCCAGCTTAGTCGGAAATAACCAAGAAAATCTAATAAAACCATCTACACATACAAAGATGAACTTGTTGGCATTTCCCTTTCACTGGGGGAAGGGTCCTACATAATCGATATACAGGCGTTCCATTGGGCGCGACGCTTGATGAGACGACAAAAGGCCTACTTTGGTAGACATGGTGGGTTTACTAAGCAGGCAGGATTTACAAGCCTTTACTAGTTCACGAATTTCACCGTCCATACCCTTCCAGATAAACATTTCCCGGATCTTTTCACGGGTTTTGAAGATGCCTAAATGCCCCCCTAATGGGGTCTCATGATAGTACTTGAAGATCATTGGTACAAGAACAGCTGGAGCAACAACTTTCATCATCTTATCATGCCTCGAAGGGCAACATAAAACACCATTCCTCAGTACATAAGGGACAACATGTTCCCCAGAAGAAAGGGTTTCCATGATCGGAGCCAGCGTCGGATCTTCACGTTGATATTTCTCAAGGTCCCTAAAGAGCATGGGAGCATCTGTTAAGATGGCATTAACCTCAGTATGGACTCAGGAGGTGATGAACTATCGACCGGTTCATGGGTCTCGACGTCGTTGGAAAACATACGGCTGAGTCCGTCTGCGACAACATTTTCAGTACCTCTGATATGCCTAACGTCAAATTGGAAGGCAGAAATTCGGATGGCCCACCGGGCTATACGACCAGTACGACGCGGCCTACCTAAGACCCAGCTTAGGGCTTGATTATCCGTCTCCAAGTCGAATTTGACATGTTCCAGATAGAGACGTAACTTTTCTAAGGCAAATAAGACTGCCAAACCCTCGAGCTCATAGATGGAATACTTGGCTTCTTGAGCCGATAGAGTCCTAGAGGCATAGGCGATGGGTCGCCTCCCTAGTTCAGTTTCTTGAAGAAGGACTGCAGCTACCGCCGACGACGACGCGTCGGTTTGGACGATGAATCTTTTGGAGAAATCTGGCATAGCCAGAACAGGGGCATTACACAGAGCTAATTTAAGATCTTCAAAAGCGGCTTGTTGAGAAGGTCCCCACTCAAATTTGATGCCTTTCCTACGAAGAAGGTTCAAGGGCGCCGCTCTATTAGCGAAGTTAGGAATAAACTTCCTGAAGAAATTCACCATACCAATGAACATGGCGATACCTTTGATGTCCTTGGGAGGTTTAAAATCACGGATGGCCTGTGTTCTAGAATGATCGACTGCAACACCATCAGGCGACACAATATGCCCTAGGAATGACATGGAGGGCTTAGCGAAGGCAACCTTGGACAACTTCACAGTTAACCCAGCCTTACGAAGGCGATTGAGAACTTCTCGCAGATGATCTAGATGTTCTTCGAAAGTCTCCGAAAATACGACGACATCATCAGGATAGTGGTACAAGTACTCAAATTTGATGTCGGAGAAGACCCTATCTAGTAGCCTCGTAAGCACAGCTGCTCCGGTGGGGAGCCCGAAAGGCACGCGGTTGTATTCATACAGATTCCAATCCGTGGCAAACGCTGTAAGATGTTTAGACTCTTCAGCCAGGGGAATTTGATTATAGGCCTGATTCAAATCCAAGATGGTGAAGAACTTAGCTTTACGAAACCATGGGAAACAAGAATGAAGGTCAGAAAGGGGCACATATTGTAACACCACCTTCCGATTGAGAGCCCTATAATCAATGACAGGCCTGACGCCACCTTGGGGTTTCGGGACTAGAAAATTAGGTGAAGAATACGCCGACTTAGAGGGCCGAATAATACCATCCTTTAACATTTGATCAATGATTTCTTTCAGAGCCTTCATTTTAGGTGGAGATAGCCAATAAGGTGGAAAACGGACAGGAATCGAATCCGTGACCTCAATTTTGTATTCGATTAGGTCAGTAACACCAAGAGTATCAGAGAACACCTCTAGAAACGACTGACACAACTTACGAATACTGTCAGCCTGCTCCTCAGGTAGATGTCTAAGATCTAACAACATCTCATCCTGTGTAGGCGAAATAGATGAACATGATGCAGAATTACATTTCAATAATGGGATTTTACAATTAGAAGCAAATTTGAAAGTGCACGACCTACACTCAAGATCAAGCACAAGACCTGTATGAGACATGAAGTCGGCTCCCAATATAATGGGGCAAGACAGATGCTTAGCCACAAATAATTTAACTTTCCAAGTAAATTTAGAAATACGAATTTTGACATATAAGGAGCCTAAAATTTCTAATGGAGAAGAATTAGCCGAAACATATTGAACAGAAGATGAGCAATAGTCAGGAAGTTTACAAATAGATCAATTTCGAATACCATTTAGCCGAAGTAATAGAACAAACGCTGCCAGAGTCTAACAGAGCTGTTACAGGTTCATTATTTAATTCAATTTTGAGGAAGGGCACAGGTGCGGGGGTATCCGCCGCAATCCTAAGACATTCTTTGGGGCATTCAAAAGAGAAATCTGAAGACTGAGTTTTCCCTGAATTTTCGACCTGTTTAGCAGGGGCTGAGCCTCGGGAAGATAGATTAGTCGACTCAGCCGAAGCCACTAGTCACTTTTTATTATTGGCATTGGTGGAAGTTGCACCAGAAGTTGAGCAGGAGGGGGTGCTATTCGAATTTGGGCAATTCTTGGCGATATGTGAGATAGCCCCACATTTAAAACAGCCTTGTGATGAACCAGCTCCATTATTTGTCCTACTCGACTTGATTGATGGGCACTTGTTCCGAAGATGGTCAGGCGACCCACAAGCGTAACATTTACGGAGTGTGGTGGGTCGGCGAGGTGGAGGCCGAAAACTACTAGAGGATGGAGGGGGTTCTTTCGCGACACGCAAGCTAACTCCTTCCGCTGAGACGGCCATAGCCTCTAGCTCGGCGAAGGTTTGCAGACGAGACGCAAAACACAAGTATGATCTGTAAGGTGGTGAAATACCTTCTACAATAGCCTGAACAATTTGATCTTCAGGAAAATGAAGAGCAAACACCCTGGTATAGAACTTAATATCTTGGATGAAATCTGCCAAGTTTTCATCTAACCGCTGTACACGATAATAGTACTTCTGAATAAGTGAGGACCTTGCCCTAGCCGGAATGAAGTTAGCTAGCAAGTGGGCGTGGAAGTCTTCAACCAATGGCTCTTACTATTTTGTCTGAGAGAACACCAATTGCATAGGGATAGATGATTTGCAAAATCTGACAAGCAGAAAGGGAAAAAACGAGGGCATGATCCTGAAACTCAACTAAAAACCTTAAGAATGAAATTACGTCACTTGTAGAGTTACCCGAAAACTTTGAAATACCTCTAAGCAACATAGCTAATGGAAGGGGTAAACTGCTGAAACCCGGAGACGTAGTAGGAAGGGGCCTAAGTGGCGGAGAAGCAGATTCGGAAGGAGCATTATTTAACACAAAGGGTGGAATGGACTTGCGACGATCTGACATAGTTTCTGATGGGGCAGATGTACGTTGGGTAGTCGCCTCAGTACTACTTCCTTCCTCTTTCGAGGAATCCTCCCCACTAACAATATTTACTACCATAGGTTGGTCGACTTTAGGGATGGCAGGTCCAGATAACAACTGACTAACGTTACTAGACATTTGGGACAAGTTTTCGGCAAGGGCGCTCGCTTCCTTACCCTGAGACAATAGATCACACACCCTATTACAAAAGTGGTACAACCTAGCCTGTACTCTTTTGAGTTGATTAGGTGATGCATCATTTTCTTCAAAAAACTAACTACAGATTCTAGCTCAGTAGTATTATCATTGATCGTGGAGAGAGCGTCGTCAATCTCTTTCTCTCCCAAAGTCGGGATGGTAATAGGCAAATCAAGGGAATCTTTTAGCTTATTGGAGTCGACTACAACCGTGCCTCCAGATTGCACATTTCTGAGAGATAGTTCATAAATTAATTCCTCTTTACGCAAATAGAAAGGACGAAGAACCTCGCGAGGGCCGGACATGCTGACAAAAAATTAAACAAATTTGAAAAACGAAAAAGTCCAGCAACAGAGAAAATTGTTAGAGTTCGAGAGCAAGGTTATGTTTAGCCGTCAAAAGGGGCTAATTTGAGACCCATTCAACCACGCTCTGCTACCACTTGTTACCGTGGTTTCGTGGATTAGCAGAGGTGAAAGAAGGTGCTGGGATAAACGGGTCTCAATCTACGAAATTATGGTTAATTTAAAATTTAACAAGGTTATATTTTCTTTGCAAAATCAAGAAATAACAAGAATGGCAGGTACAGAGTAGCAAAGCAACAAATCGAGAATGTACAATTACAATGTTACAGGATTTGGGCTCCGAGAGCCAGACACATAATTCTTGAGCAATGAGCCCAACTTTACTTATATACAAGGTTCAACAAAGGGGCAGAAAACCCCAATCATGCCTAGGAGCACTTGCTCCCCTTTACACGGTCAAGCCTCCTCGAGGCATACAGCAACCAAATTTCAAGAAAGAGCAACTCGCTCTCAAAGTTCAAGCCTATCAAAGGCCACACCAAACTCTACTTTCAAGCTGTCCTCCCAGTACATTAAAACAGGGGTAAAAATACCCAACCTACTGAGGCCTATTAAGTACAGAAACAGGTCAATTACATGGCCTCCAAAATACCAACTTGAGAGGAGGCGAAACTGCACTCCTAATACATTTTATTAAAACCTAATTTGGCCCTAGGCCACTTATGCAAGGGCTAATCCCATTCTAAGGAGGGACACGATAGAAAACTTTATGACATTACGAATAGAAGGGAAACAGTTATGAAAACGTAGTCGCCTCAAAACAACCTGAGTGGGAGCTCGAGAGGGTTAGGCACTCTCTATCCCAATTTGTAGTTTAAGAAGACAGAATTTAAATCAAGAGTCTTTTACATTTTAGAGGAAAGTTACATGGAAGCGGTTTCGAACCCGCCCCGAGAGTTAAACTGCTGAGCTAGCAAGAAAAGAAGTTATTAAAAGGCCATTACCTGATGGTTGAACTGCTGCCCGAAGAAAGAGGCGCTTCCCGCCCCCTGCTACATAATTTACACACTGATAGATGTTACTGAAGTGGCGCGGAGACCCGAAAATCAGCAGTTTATATACCCTCGTGGAAAGTTCGAGGCATTTCGTGAATGATAACCTTCGCCCACAAGCATTTTATTGGATAATGGCAAAAACTACTACACTAGACGAAGAAGAAACACCTTATTGGTGGAAAATTAATTACAGAAATTCCTTATTGGTCAAATTCAAAATTGGCGGAAAGAAAGGGTTAATATTGCCAACTTAAACAATGACTGAAAGAAATTTAACAAAGAACAAACTTATGAACACAAAATTTCTCCAAAAACATAGTTCTTCCACTTCGCACTAGGTGCATAATTGTAGTCCTTCAGTAGTGCCATCTAGAAGAGAATGTTCACACTTCTTACTACAGGCAAAACGAAAATACATCGAAAACGACACAGTTCAGAAAACTTCAAAATTTACAAGTAGGGACATCTTCTGAGAAACTTGAGAATTAACATGGTAGTTAAAGTTCAGGCTTCCTCCAGTAGAGGAGTTTCAACAGGCGCAAAGTTTGAATTAGCGGAGCGGAGGTGTACCGCCCGGTACAATAATAATAATAATAATAATAATAATAATAATAATAATAATAATAATAATACATTATTGTGATTATTATTAATGACTGTTTTTCTTAACATTGTTAGAATATAGTTAAACGTCACTTTTAATACTATAAGTAATCATTTAATCTGGCGAATATAATCAATGAACATTTTAAATTCACAACACTGTATACTTTTTAAAACGTCAGATATTTCAAAATGATCATCGGCGATTTCTAAACAACATTATAGGTCATTCACATGTCAGAATTGCACACAAGATGTTATCATTTTCTTAGTTGGGAAGTAACTGGGTAAAAGTAATCGGATTACTTTTTCCAGAAAGTCTACTTGTAATTTACTTCTTGAAATAAAATTGTGCCGGGCGGAGTAGCTTGGTCGGTACAGCGCTGGCCTTCTGACCCCAACTTGGCAGGTTCGATCCTGGCTCAGACGGGTGGTATTTGAAGGTGCTCAAATACGTCAGCCTCGTATCGGTAGATTTAGAGGCACGTAAAGGAACTCATGCGGGACCAAAATTTCGGCATATCGGTGTCTCCGAAAATCGTAATAGTAGTTAGTGGGACGTAAAGCAAGTAACATTATTATTAGTAGATTTATTGGCAAGTTCAAGAACTCCTGTAGAACAAAATTCCGGCACCTCGGCGTCTCCGAAAACCGTAAATGTACTTAATGGTACGTAAAACAAATAACATTATTAGGTATGAATTTATTAACTGAAGATAAAAAATATTTTCTATACTTTCAACCTACCACCAGTGTGCCATTGTCGATTCAGATAAGACAGGCGTGATCATGACATATTCGATGAACAGAGCAAATCGTGCATCAGCTGACTACGTAAGCCTACAATGCTATATTCCTCAGCTCCATTTGTGCTTGTAGCGGCTGTCACTGGACCGGCAGCGTGTCACCGCGGAGCCATGCTCCTCAGCTCCATCTGTGGTTGGACCGGTTTTTCACTGGACCAGCAACGTGTCACTGCTCCAGCCGTGTCACTGGAGCAGTTGAAGCAGTGACACATTATTTCTGGACCGTCACACCTCTATGTTGGAGAAGTTATGGGCTCTATATTTCACCCAATCACAACACATATTATCGTGATATTACACTGATAATGCGAAATCACACGCAATTATTCCCACTACGAAAGTCACAAGAACAGAGTTGAGCATTATGTCTATGTGCACATCTGAAGTAACGAGAAATATAACAAAGGAAGTGTGCAGAAACAAAAAACAGTGGAAGCAGGAGTATGTAACCGTGCGAAAATGAAAAAGACAGTAATTTGCAAATTAATATGAGAATCATCCAAATATTGATTGATAGCATGAATTATAGCAGGAGATATATGGGTAAACAAACAGGAGACATTGGTGGGGAGAGATTTCTGAAGACTGATAAGACGAGAAATAAAAGCCGGACGAGAAGAATCATACACAGGGCATTGGAATAATAACTGATTTACATCAGCACTCGGAGTACCACATAGACAGGAGGAGTGGGGAGAGGTTAAATCGATGTTTATACAGAGGAGTGAGGGCATGATTAAAGCGAAGGCATTTAATTTAAAAATGGTATACATCGAAGAGGTTCAGTGGTTGGACGGTGGCTATTTATGCGGAGTCCAATAACGATGAAGAAAAATAAGTGTCCGTACATTCTCGAGTAGTCAATTTCGTGACCCAGCCAGTTCTACTGCCTGATAGATATCGAATTTGTTCATCAAGCGTTTGTGAACGAGGTTATAATATACTACTATTAACCTACATCGCAATATTTGGTTTCGTTTCGAAGTGAGAGGTATGTAATGTATTAGCCAGTAGTAGGCCTACCGTACGACCTATTCCGTTGGGTTACTTCTCTAAAGTTTTCTTCATTGAGGAATTGTGATTTCTATCGTTTTACGCTGTGTCCACAAGCTCTAGCATATTGTCGGTAATGTTCAGGTGTCAATTATTTACTTTTGCCATGCTGATAGAACTCAATTGAGAACTGTACAAGTACATACTAATCTTTCTCAGTTTCGGATTTCTACATGTTGAAAAGGACCTATATTTTAAATGTTTTTTATACTTTAGCATTAATAATTTATTTCTATATAACTAACTTTCTTTTTGATAAAACCCAGCCTTTGCGTTACATTTGCCGTCAAGTCTTTCCCTATTGTCTTCTAACTGGGTATGTAGGTATCTCAGTTTAAGTGAATCAGATAACTGATTTTATGGTATGGATAATTTTTCTGAAGTGCTACGCAGCTGAAGTATTAAGGATGGTGATTTTTTTAAGAAATTTAAGGATTTAGTGTACAATGGGAGGGAGAAAAGGGAGGGGAAAGTAGCTTCTGCAGCTATCAGGAAAGATAGGGCTGACCAGGAAAGGAGGGGATCAAATGAGGTGGGTAAGTTTGAGGCTCTGGTCATCGGGGATTTCATGGTTTGACATGTGGGGAAAGTGTGTGGAGGAAAGGGAACCAGGGTAGAGTTTTATCTAGGAATTAGGTTGAGACAGATGTTGAGGAAAGTAGAAGAGAAGGAAGACGGGAAGAAAAAGTTGGTAGTGTTTCACATAGGTACCAACAGCGTAAGGCAAGCTGGTGTAAGTACTAACATAGTTCGGGACGTGTGGAATCTAGTAAATGCAGTATGTTTGAAGTTTAAGGTAGCAGAGATTAGCCTATTATCATTTGAATACTGTGTAGGAGGGATACTGATTGGAGAATGATTGGGGATTTAAATGACACTATGGAGTGGGTATGTGGGAAACTGGGAGTGAAGTTTCTAGATCATAATTGGTGGGTAGGAGATAGGGATCTGTGCTCAAATGGCCTTCACTTAAACAGCAGTGCTACGTATAAGTTAGGAAATTTGTTTCAAAGGGTAATAGTGAGGTACATTCAGGGGAACATTGTGGTCTAGGGAGTGGTGATGAGGGTACAGAGATCTGGAAGTCAAGTAGGGATGACAAGCATGAAATTCTAGGTGTAAGGCTCATTTCTAAAGATAATAGGCAACTTGATGTCTTTGGAGCATACAGACTGGGAAAGGGTAGTGCTGACACAGATTCAAAATTATCTGATAAGATAATCAGGTATGTGGGATGGCAAGGAATGTGATTGTAGCGGAAGATCTGTATTTACCAGATGTCAATTGGGAAGGAAATGCGAACGACAGGAAGCATGACCAGCAAATGGCAAATAAGTTAATATGGGAAGGACAGCTGATTCAGAAAGTAATGGAACAAACTAGAGGGAAAAATATCCTGGATGTGCTTCTGGTAAAACCGGGCGAGCTCTACAGACAAACCAAGGTAATAAATGGCGTTAGTGATAATGCAGTTGTTTTGTCATAGTTAAAAATAAATGTGATAAGAAGGAAGGTGTTAAAAGTAGGACTATTAGGCAGTACAATATGGCTGATAAAGCTGGCATGAGGCAGTTTTTAAAATGTAACTATGATCGGTGGAAAATGGTAAATAAGAATATAAACAGACTCCGGGATGGGTTTATAGCAATTGTTGAGAAATGTGAAAACAGGTTTGTACCTCCAAAGGTGCTAAGCAATTGTAAATACCCACCTTATTATAACAGTGAAGTAAGGAGACTAGGAAGGAGGTGCAAGTTGGAAGTAAATAGAGTTACAAATGACTGTGGAAGTGAGAAGAAATTGAAGGAACTTACTAGGAAATTGAATGTAGTAAGGAAGGCAGTTAAGGATAACATAATGGCAAACATAATTGGCAGTCATGCAAAACTGAAAAATGGAAGGGTATTTATAGGTACTTTAAGGGAGAAACAGGTTCCAAGAAGGACATTCCAGGAATAATTAGGAACAAGGGGCATGTGTATGTGAGGATCTTCAAAGGCCAGAATTATTCAGTCTGCAGTATGTACAGATTGTTGGTTACAAAGATAATGTCCAGATAGAGGAAGTTTACTCCTAAAGAAGTATTAAAATTTACATATGATAACATTGACATTTAGAATAAGACACAAAAGTTGAAAACTAGAAAAGCAGCTTGAATTGATAAGATTTCTGGGGATATTCTAAAGATATTGGATTGGGATATAGTACCACATCTGAAGTACTTATTTGATTTTTTTTGGTTGAAGGAGCTATACCAAATGAATGGTGAGTTGCTATAGTAGCCCCTGCAGGGTTGATACACATAAAGCTGAAAATTACAGGCCAGTAAGTTTGACATGCATTGCATGTAATCTTTGGGAAGGCATTCTTTCTGATTATATTAGACATGTACTCAAAATTAATAACTGATTCGATAGAAGGCACTTCAGTTTTAGGAGTGGTTATTTCACTGAAGCTCAACTTGTAAAATTCCAGCAAGGTATAGCAGATATCTTGGATTCAGGAGGTCAAATAGACTGTATCACGATTGACCTGCCTTAAGTATTTGATAGGGTGGATCAAGGGAGACTACTGGCAAAAATGTGTGCCATTGGACTAGACAAAAGAGTAATTGAATGGGTTGTGATATCTCAAGAAATAAGATCTCAGAGAAATAGAGAAGATGAAGCTTTATCTGACCCTGTAATAATTAAGAGGCGAAATCCACAAGGCAGTATTATTGGACCTTGATGGACTCTTATGTATATAAATGATATGTACAAAGAAGTGGAACCAGAGGTAAGGCTTTTTGCAGATGATGTTATTCTGTACAGAGTAATAAATAAGTTACAAGATTGTGAACAACTGCAACATGACATCGATAATATTGTGAGATGGACAGCAGGCAATGGTTCGAGGGTTAAGAGTCAGGTTGTGAGTTTCACAAGTAGGAGAAGTCCTCTCAGTTTTAATTACTGCATTGATAGGGTGGAAGTTACTTTTGAGGATTGTTGTAAGTATCTAGGTGTTAATATAAGGAAAGATCTTCTTTGGGGTAACCTCATAAATGGGATTTTTAATAAAGGGTACAGCTCTCTGCACGAGGTTGTGCAGGTGTTTAGAGGTTGTAGTAAGGATGTAAAGGAGGGGGCATATAAGTCTCTGGTAAGACCCCAACTAGAGTATGGTTCCAGTGTATGGGACCCTCACCAGGATTACTTGATTCATGAACTGGAAAAAAAAAAATCCAAAAAAAAGCAGCTCGATTTGTTCTGGGTGATTTCCAACAAAAGAGTAGCGTTACAAAAATGTTGCAATGTTTGGGCTGGGAAGACTTGGGAGAAAGAAGATGAGCTGCTCAACTAAGTGGTATGTTCTGAGCTGTCAGCAGAGAAATGGTGTGGAATAATGTTAGTAAATGATTAAGTTTGAATGGTGTCTTTAAAAGTAGGATAGATCACAATATCAAGATAAAGTTGGAGTTCAAGAGGACAAATTGGGGTAAATATTCATTTATCGGAAGGGGAAGTTAGGGATTATAATAACTTACCAAATGTGGTCTTCAATAAATTTCCAATTTCTTTGAAATTATTTAAGAAAAGGCTAGGAAATGAACAGATAGGGAATCTGCCACCTGGGCAACTGCCCTAAATGCAGATCAGTATTGATTGATTGGTTGATAATTGTAATAATGTGTTGAACTGTTATGTACATCTGTTTGTGATCTAAAAGTGACGCTGTGAATGTTGATGTGTTCTTTACACTGTAGGCTGCAAAATATGGTATTAAGGTTTGGAATCTTGTGAGTTGTTCCATTTGGGATGTCTGTATGATTATCCGAATGTGTAGAATTCTTGGCATATCAGTGTTGTTATGGGTATTCTTCTGTATCATATTATTACCCCATAACAGCTATATCCAGTGTTTACTTCTCATGTTTTATATAACAGTTCCTTGGCAATAAGCAAGAATCAACACAATTGGCCACAGGAACGGAGCTCGTGTTACATGTGTGAGAAATGGTAGTCAGTGCAGTTTGTATACTTTTACAGTAAAATATCATTGACTAACAAACACTGCTATTGACTGAAATGAATGAGGTGAGGCACCAGTTGAGAGGTATTCAACACAGACAAGTTTCGTACCACGAGGGGAACAATAAAAACTGCTAAACATTGAAATCAGTGTCTGACATGGAACCCCCTTCAAGGGGCGCTCTGGTAAACACCCCTCAGTTCTTTCATTAGACACGACATGCACAGACAAATAAGGAAAGGTTGGTAGCATTGTTCAATGAAATGAGCTGATAGCAGTGCTGTATAAAATTTTGGCTTCTGTTGAAGAGATTGTTCTTCATTTTCAGTTTCCATTCTTGTGGGTTGAGTTGTGGATCAATGGCCTTCTCAGTTTTCTATCTCTCCACCACTCCCTTCCTTACCTCAATATTTCTGGTACTTTTACTCCTCTCTTCTCTGTATTCTCCATCACGTTATACAAGCACCTCTTTGTCAGCGTTTCCTATTACCTTTCTCCTATTCTTTTCTCTCTAAACATTCTCTTTGGAACTCTGTCCTCTTCCATTCTCATCATGTGTCAATACCATTTCTGGTTACTGGTCTCTATATGTCCTGCACTTTAGGAATTCCAATTCTGTCCCTAATTTCTATGTTTCTGCTTTTATTCCTTCATGTCTTCCCAATTATTCCTCTAAGGAATTTCACGTTGGCTGCTTGGATTCTGCTTTCGTCATGTTTCGTTGCTGTCCATGTGCTGCCACATATATCAAAATTGGAGTGAAACACATAGGGTGCAGAATTTATTTGCATTTCTTTAGGACGTTTCGGTTCCACACTATTTATCGCACACATTGGTAAAGCTTGTTCAGTTCTCTTTCCAATTTCTCTGTTCATTTTCCCATCTTCACCAGGCTGAGTTGCTCAGAGTGTTGAGGCGCTCGCATTCTGACCCCAACTTGGCAAGCTCGAATGTGGCTTAGTTTGTAGATACTTGAAGGTGCAAATATATGTCAGACTCATGTTGGTAGATTTACTGGCACATAAAAGAATTCCTGTGGGCCTAAATTCCAGCAACTTGGCATCTCCGAGATCTAACAAAGGTGGTTAGTGGGATGTAAAGCAAATAACTATTATTATATATTATCTTCTCATCTTCTTCAAGAATACTCCATAAATACTTGAATCTTTCCACAACTTCTAATATTCTTCCATTTTCTTCAATATTGTCTCTTCCTTCTCTATTACCTCTCATTACTACTGCTGTTGTACCCTTCTCCACACTTATTTTATTCTGTATTCCTCTATCTCTACCTCCTGATACAATATTGTAACTTGCTCTTGTACTTCTGTTTCATCTCCCCAAATTACAATGTCATCTACAAAGAGTAAGGCCTTTGTCTCTTTGCTTCCCATTTGTAATTGCATACTCTTGTGGATTTCATCCATGACTGTAATGACAAGTAGAGGAGATTATACACATCCTTGTTGAAGTTTTGTTTCTACGTTGAACCAGTTTGTTTATCCAGTTATAGTTTTCACACTACTTCCTCACATTTCATATACGGCTTTGATAATTTGGTTTACTCTGTGTGCCTTCATTTTTTATTATTGCATCCAAGACCAGTTGCCATGGTACACTATCATTTCCCTTCTCAATATTAATATCATCACTAAATCCTGCCTGAATTCCAATATTTTCTCCATTATGTTCCTTAGATTCAGCAGATTGAATAACGTTTAGTATGGAGTAAGGCACTGTATGGAAGTAAAACAGGGATAATAACTGGTGCTGAGAAAAGCAGAGTTGAAGCCTTTGAAATGTGGTGTTATCAGAAGTTGATGAAGATCAGATGGGTAGAAAATGTCTCAAATAATGCAATCGTGGATCAGCTTGATGACTGGTGAATGTTTTGTGAGAATTTGATCCTAAGAGGGAAAAGTTTGATAGAGAAAATCTCAAGGATCTGGGAATTGTTCAGTTAGTTTCAGTTACTTACCTTGAATTTTAAATTGAAAGGTCATCCTGCTGTGGTTTCATTTCTATGTAAAACTACATGATTGCAATATCAGCTGTCATATAAAACTGGGGTTCCTTGGCTATGATCATAATATAGTCGTAGAGAACTTGTGGCTCTATATGTATGATCATAACATCAACAGTCATGTCAAATTTGGGTTTTTTGCTACGATCATGATATTGACAATCATGTAATATCACAGGCTTGTAGCTTAGTCTGTTGACAAATAACCTAGACAATAATGACAGCAAAATTATAATATATTTTCCTGGCCTGTATTTCAGGGTAAGATCATTGGAAGTAATCAACAAACTGAGTACCTTCTAACTACTTCACTTTCAGTGCGAAATGGATCTGGAAACACTGATCAAAGAAGAACCAGCCTGGCTTGAAGGAACAGGAAATGCTTCACTTGTAAGTCTCATTCCAGATATCTTTGTCGGGATCAGAATTTGACCCTTAGTAGCTGAATAAATTTGGTAGCGGCAAAATTTACTATGTGCTTATCCAGTATTAACACCAGCAGTCACCACTTGCAGCGTGAGCATTTAGGCGTGGTATGTTTCTGTTATGTTTCTTAATGTGGAAATATGGATCAGTGTGCTACACAAGACTGCCAACACTTGGGAACTAGAAACAACTGTATAGGTGTACATATTTGAGTCTGGCTAGTGACAAAATCATTGATTGTGGGAGATTTGTGCTGGACAAAGCGGGGGTTGGACAGGTTTATCTCCGGGTTATTGAGATTCTTCTATCATCTTTCATTCCAGCAACACTCTCCAATATCATTTCATCTGTTAGTCATTAATCATTGACCCAGAGGTGTACGACAAGTGTGGAAGAGTCCGATTACAAGCTCATCGATGAAATCATTAAAGTCTTGGCTCCAGTCAAATTAACCATAGAAGCACTGTGTTACACTGATTCGAATTTATGCACAGCTGATGCTGCCCTTATGTTTCTTTTTAGGCAGTTAAATAACAATATCTCCGAGTTGGCTTCTAAATTCAAGATACATTTACAAAAGTGCTTGAAAGTTCGCCGAAGAAATGAGTTGAGTGGCGCGTTATGCTACCTACAAAATCTTTGTAGTGACAATGTGGCGTTGACGTTCGATGATGAAATAAAGCGTACATTTTCAAGTTCGAGCAAAGTCCAGAAAAAGAAAGAAAACAGATTGTTTCTTTAATTGAGAGATTAAATGGCAAAAGGAATGACGAAGATGAAGAACAAAATTTTGAGCCTACAAATACAGAATAATGTGATTTGACACTCAAAGAAAAGCTTCAGCTGGAAATAGAAAGCAGCATGATAATTATGTCCCCTGAAGCATTGAATGAAAATGAATTTTCCAGAATTGTTAAGAAGGAAATGAGCCTATACCGGTCTTCAAATTCTACTCGGAGCTATAACCTAGAGCAGGTTTATAAGTATTTACTAATGATTCCTCCAACTTCCATCGAACCTGAATGCGCTTTTCTTAGCAGCTGCATATATGTGCAACAAATTGAGAAGCAGGGTTGATGATGAGACACTGGACGCTTTGTTATTTCTCGGATCATATTTTCGCAATTCAAATTAGAATGTTCCTATTAAATGAGTTTTCTTTATATATATGAGAAATGTGAAATTTGACTGATTAATGTTATTTTTAAATACTTTTTGCTAAGAAACTTTCTACCTACTTCTTTTGTTGTTACATGAAAGTCATCTATTTAGTCTATGTCCAGAGAGATCGTTGTTAATTTCCAGAGTTTATTTGCATAGTGTGTTGCATACGTGTTTTTTTTAATTTATGTAAATTTAAAGAGATCTTGGAAAAGAGTAATTATAACATAGAGACTGAGTGACTTAAAGTCTGGTAAGTCTGACCCTAAGTCTGATTAGGTAAAGTGATTACATTAGCTAGGTGTATACCGTAAAATATATTGATTTTGTTTAAATTTCGATTTGCTAGTTAAACAGCTATTTTCTGTAAGATATTCATATTTTTTAAATTTTTATTCTTCAATCCCTGGATAATCCCATGATACCGGGACTGAAGAAGTGTAATCCTGAAATCCCGGGATTAGAAATAAGGGCCGGGATCGAATTCCCTAGCCCTGAAGTGCAGGATTTCCATGGTTTCACATTAATATTATCCCTTTTCTATGTCGTCATCGCCATAAGAACTATCAGTGCGGGCGTGATGTAAAGTACTGTAGATTGTTAAAAATAATTATTTGGTGAAAGGGAAACTGCAAAAATCATCAAAACTAATCCTAATTTGCCATAGGTTATGTTTAATTAATCTTCGTTAGTAATCCAAGTGGCCATTGTTCTTTGACTTTTAATTACATTCAAACTTTTCATCTTTTTGTCTTTACCATAAATCAGGGAAACATCATCAAACTAAATGTTGTGTACAGAGTCAATGAACATTTATATGTTCATAGTTTTAACTGCATTTCTTTTTTCAGTTAAACTGTTGTAATTAGGCGTAGTTATTTGATTGGTAAATATTACACACACTTCTTTATTACACAATTTTTACATTGTAGAGCTTAATCTTCATAGGAAAATTGCTGTCACTAAATTTCTATTGTTTCATTTAACTTGTTGTAATTAGGATATGTTTAGGTGAATTTTATAATTAAAGAATACTTATTTTAATTAGGTCGTACCTTGCTTGCTTTGAAAAGCCAGAAATCCCAAGATATCATTGTAATGTGAAAATGGGAACTAATATTTACTGGACATAACTGAATTATTACATCAAAGCATCTAAGTGTATTTATTTATTCATCTGTCATGTCGACTTGTGTATCCAGCTTTTATCTGCAATTATCGGCCATTGTTGAACTGCCGTTAATTTATGTGCCGGTACTGTGGGTATTTAAAATGCATTTAAAATCCATTATTACGTCAATAATTTTGATTTTCCTTATTGGCCCAATAAGCTAATCCTTGACTTGAGCATGCGTAGTGTCTCTCTTGAAGGGAGCGCTCTGCAGTTGTTTTTGCTGTCTCGTCAACTAGCGAGCAAGAGTCTTGTTCTGAGCGAGCTGTGAGATGGACGCTATTAGCCTTGTTCCTAAAAAGACTTTGAAGAGTGGTGAAATGGAGTTAGATACTCCCGGTTAGGTGGGAGATAGAATAGGCAATGGCCTGAATACGTTTTCTGTCTTGTTATGTTCCACTAGTGATAGTAACCTTGTATTTTGATGATTCTTTTATTTCTACTATGTGAGTGTTAAGTGTGAGCCTGCATGCCAAGGCAGGCAGTTTATCTCTGAAAACATGTTTCTGGTGTAAGTTGTGATTAAGGATTACACTAATTTGGATACAAAACCACCAGCATGTAAGTAATATTTATTCAAAAATTATCTTGGAGCAACGCGTACTTCAGTGGATTACTTGGAGGAGACATTGTTTACAACCGTCGTCTTGGAATTTTCAAAAACATTATCTTGTCCGTTAACGAACCAACGTTATCACTGTTATTTAATTTTAGGCCTACCTGGAGTTATCGCCAATGTAGTGTGAATTGAATTTGAACTCTATACCCGGTATTTGGAAATTTACTAGCCGACTGGAAAATTTAAATCACTATTGATAAAATTCTCATGTAAAAGTGATATGTAAATTTAATTACGAGGCGAATTGGAAACTCGCGGTGAGCATATGTGCTTTATGTCATTCCTTCCTTGCTGTTTTTGAGATTGTTGTACGTTTTTTTGTTTTCTGCTCCATATTCGGTGTGCGTATTGTTTTGGTTGTTCGTATTTTTATTATTATTATTATTATTATTATTGCTAGGTGTGTTTCTCTCTCTGCCTGTTTTCTCTGAATTTGAAATGCGTGCTCTGATTGTATCGTATTTAGTGTGATTTTCCAAATTGTGTCGTGTTGCAATGTAATCCTTTCTTGCCGATATCACCCGCGTTCGGTCTTATCTCATGTGCTCATTGTTGTGGCTTCCAAGGCCACCTCGTAATTAATTTAATAACGACCATCTTGGTCTTATTTAAAATTATTCTTTATAGGAAATGCCACCTTCTATGAATTTAATCTCATGATACATGTAATTATAATTTATTATTATTATTATTATTAGTCATGTCAGTACTCCTCGGTTGTAGAAATCTGAAATTTCTTGGCCCGGTTCATGAACTTCGGGGTGATTAACGCTCACATTCCTTATTCTTACGTAGTTTTGTTACGTCACTAGCCTAAATACTTATTATCTGGTAGACGCTAAAATTTTGGCAGGCTTTGCCCATTATTAAATGAAATTTTAATAGCTTGGGTCGTGAGTTGCTAGTGGACCTTTAGCGTGTGTGGTTGTTCGTTTTACATTGTGGAACATAATTTTTTTTCCTCCCCTTGTAATACTGTATGAATTTGGGGAATATTTTTCTGGTTCCTAGTTATTAACTTTTGGTTCGTTTCTTTAAGTTATTTTGTAATTTTGGTTCTGCTTGGCACATATTTCGGGTTTGTGTGTATGGTGTGTATTGCCTAGTGATTGACAAAAGGAAGATTGAATCCTTGTTGCAACAAGTTAATTATCTATGGCCAGTAATTAATTTACAATGGTATACCTTAAAGTTTAAAATCTAATTTTAAAATTAAAAATAATATATATTTCTTTTTACAAAAGGCATTTGTTAATAAGATTGTAATCCTCTTCTGTATTATAATTCTGCTACTGGTCTGAGTTAGTACCATTTAGTTTTAATGAATTCAGTTCATTTATTTAAATGTTAAGTGTTTTGAAAGAAGTTATTTACCCTTTATTTTTTTTTTTGAAAGAAAGTGTTTATTTAACCATAAATACTATGAATTAATTTTTTTCTCTTTAAGTAAACATCTTATTTACAATTTTATTTCGTCTGTCATTTAGTAGTTAACAATGTTGACCTGCCAACCTGTCAAGTGTTAACGTAAGATCCTGCCCTTTTCACTCCCAATTTTGCCCTCCACGCTTCATATTTGGTCCTACTGCCCTTATGGTAAGTATTGAGTTTGGTTTTCGTTGTTGTTTGGTGCTTTTCTTGATAAGGTTGCAGTAGTGTTGTGGTAGCAATTCGCTGTGGTTGTTGTTGTTGTTCTAACACCTTGATAGGTTGCACAGGTCAATGTTGTTGGCTGCTAAAAGTAACCAACCTTTTAAACTTAAAAACTGTAAAACTGAAATGGACCAAATTAATTCCTTCCTATGTATGTGTTTCATGTTTGATCGAGACTTGTTTGTTGCTGCCCTCTTGGCCTTGGAGTATGGCGTGGCTCTGTATCTGTGCACTTGGTGCTTGTTTTGTTTACCATGTTCCGTGGTCATGGAATCCTGTTGTGTTTCGGGGTCTGCTTATACTGTACCTGCCATGTAGGGGTAAGTTGAAGACCATTCTCACTTTTATTATTGATTAATTTGTAATATTTACTTAATCTGCTTTCTGATTTAAATAATTGAAAGTTTCTTCCACATTTTACCTTAATGATGTGATGTTCTTTGACGTTGTTATCTGTAGCCTCTTGGTATACTATAGCCCTTGCTGGAATTGCAGTGCCTGTCCTCGGTGGGATTTACTTGGATTAACTTGTGTTGGGTTTTGAAACTGCTGTTGTAACCGTGGTTTAATCTCTAAGTGATGTTTTTATTCCAGCTTCATTCCTGGTCCAGATGGAGTGTTACAATTTGTATTGTAATTGCATTTTCTCTTCCAGTGACTGTGTACCCACCTCGCTGTTTGGCCTGAACATGTGAAATTGATTTACAATCTTGACCCATGGTGACTCTCTCCTTCCACCTTATTTTACCGTTCTGCCTTGTCCAGGTTACTATGTGTCATGTGTTATTATTCTGAGTTTATTTAATGTGGTGAGTTCTCATGTGTTGATAATTCTTGCTTATGTAGGCCTATATTGGTTCGTATCTGGGTCATGTGCTGTGGGATTTCTTCCTATTTTACCTTGTGTGGTCTTGTGCATGTTCCCGTTCTTGATATGGTGGTGTTGTAGGTCTGTATTGAACTCGTGGATGATGATGTCATGTGATTATGGTGTATTGATGGGAATCTCACTTGGATTTGTTGTGTTTAGTGCTATTAGTATAACCTTCGGCAGTGTTCTTGTTGCCATGTACTCTGAAAAGCTTTTCCTGATTGAACGGTGATAGGCTACGTCTGTATGGTTCATCTGAGATGGTATTATCTTTTTAATTTGATGTGTCCATGTCAGGTAGCTCTGTCAGTTCTGTTGTGGAGTAATTAATTTCAGTACGTGATGTTATTCATGTCTTGTCCTTTTGTCACTACTCATCACCTTTTATTTACCTTCTTCTGCTGTGTGCATGTACTTCACTCATGTGGTCTTGTTGTAATGAGGTGTGGTCTTAATTTCTTTGTAAATCTGTGGTTTATTTAACCTGGTTAATTGTAGTCATTGTGTATTAGCTTCTTCCCCTTGCATATTTTCTGTCAGGTGTCTGTGTACTAAACTCTTGCTCTGGGTTTCATTCTCTGCTGCTCATTATGTGTGACTAGTGTCACGCATGTGTGTGATCTTCTGGTGCTGGTTAATGATATCAGTTTTGGCCATGTGCTTGAGTGAATTTTCATTCTTCCTGATTTTTCATTGCTAGTGCTGGTTGGTTGCTGCATGTGTTGATTCTTAGTTACCCTTGTCAGTTGTCGTTATACCTGTGTGTTGTTACTGGTACTTCATGGCGGTTGTGTGGATTCATTTCTGAGTTCTGGTGTGGAGTACAGCTAGCTTATAGCTAAACGACCCTTCGTTTTTACTGTGTCTTCATGTTGGGATTTTGGTTGTGAGTTTCGCAATTATTGTGTTGTTACTGGTGGCGTTCTTTATCTAATTATTGTGGAATCTGTCCTGAAAGTGACCTTCTGTGTAGTAAATCTTCCTTCCTGTTCATTTCCTGTGGGTTATGGGAGTGTATTTGGTAAATGTTGTCATTTTGTCAATGTACACTGTCCTGATCATATCTTCATTTGATGTCTAGTGGTATGAGAGCGTATGTCTCTTTTGATTTGTATCCGTGTATCTGAAGCTGTATGTGATCTGCTATTATTGTGAAAAATTTGTGTACGAGAAACTTTCCTTGCATCTGGTGGTTGTCACTGTGTAATGTCTTCCGATTTATCTTATTTACATATGGTATCCCTTTGTTCGTGCCTTCCGTAGTTCCTCATCTGGTTTAGTAAGGTAACCCCTTGTAATTCAGTTGCTTCTGGCTCTACCCTGCGTGTTTTCGCAACTCTATATTGTTGCCTGGTTTTCATCTGACTGTTCTGGGTTCTATTCCAGTGAGTATGGGATCATTTGGGGTAAATCCGGAACTGTCGCTAAGATTCCTTGTCCGTCGTTGGGGTATGGGACCCAACTGATTGACTGAAGGTTCTTCTCCATCAACTTATGCGCTTTGTCATCGTGTAACCTATCTCTTCTTCATCGTTTATATTTTATTATATCCCGTGTATTCCGACTGGCTGGTAGGGTGTCTGTGGTGATTGGCCTAATCACACAGGGTGGACTGTTGTTTTGCCACCATATTATTAGTCCTGGGTTATCCAGAGGTTCTTCTGAACACTTGATGGTTGTGATAATACTCCTGTGCTCAGTATATTCAAAGATTATTTATATGGAGAGGTAACTTTCCCTGAATTTTGGCCCTTGTTATGCTGCGTTGAGCTGGTTCTGGTGGACGTAATATCTTTTCCATGTTTTTCTCAGTTGTTCTCTATCGTCCTGACTGTAATTGTTGGCTGTCATGTAGTTGTTGACCTTGGTAATGGTTGCATGGTGATCTCTTGCGGACACACATTGTGTACACCCCACCATCTGTTATTATGCATGCGAAGTCTCCAGTTATTGCCATCGTTGCTTCTTATTCTTGGTCGGTTGTCCATGTGATTGCTACGTTATGGTTGCGGATGGTTGTGTTTATTGTGAAAGTTTCTGCCTCTGCGTCTCCTGTTTTCCTAATCTTCATGTTCTGGGTACCTGTTTTCTGTACATGGTTTGCCAGTATGTGCTCTGCTGCCTCCATTTAGTAATATCTTTTTGCTCTGTTACCTCCCTGTACACCCTGGTCATTTATCTTTCCTGCTCTTGGTCTTAACGATCTTTCTGGTATCTGTACTGTCCTGTAGAATTATGTAATGTGTGGAAGTATGCTAGTATTACATGTAAAAGAATGTGTAAACTATAATGGTCTTCGACCTATCAAATTGTTGAGTCTATTGAATTTTACTTATCTCGCTGGGACTAAAACCGCTGTAACTTGCCACTGGATTCCATGAGCCACCTTAAATATTCAAAATTACATTTCTGATCTCTTGCGATTAGTCTCGAAACTAGTATATTAAAGTCTTGGAATATTTCAGTTGAGTTATTTTCACTTTTCTTAATATGTAAGTCTTATTCAAAGGTTGGATGGGTAATACTATAACTCATGAGTTGGTAATTCAGAAATTTGTGTATGTTTGCTTACTAGCCAACAAAAGATGTAAAATAACTAAATTATTTTGGTAATTCTTCAAATGCTGATACAAACTGTGTAGTCTGGTATAATGACGTTAACGGTGTTACTTATGTGTTCAACTCGGATGCAAAATTGGAACTATTATCGCTGGTAAATTTGGACATGTGGAACTTGTGTAACTCCTCGAAGCATAATGAAATATTACTAAGGTGTCCTGGAAGCCTAGTTGGAAAAATTTTGCGGTCCCTAAAATTAGTGGTTGAATCATTTCCGTTTATTATGGTCTGCTATGTACACTTGGACCCTCTCTTTCTGCTCCTCTGTGTGGTGTTCCAGTTATTTGCGCGCGCGAGCTCCCATGCATCTGCTGATCGGAGATCTAATGTGTGTGATATCTATGGTTACCTACTGCGCTCGGTACTGGTGTGATCAATGTGCTGGGTAATGTACTGTCAACTTGTGTGGTGCGTGATGAGACGCTGGCCCCGTTGCATCCCATTCTGTTCACACTCAGCATGTTTGTCTGCTAGTATTGTGTGAAGATCAACATTCCTGCAACCAAGTAAGACCGTTCCTTGTTATTTGAACCTGAAAAAAAAAATTTGGTGTCTCTCTTCCTGTATCCAACGTATGAAGATTTGTTTGGACATTGAAATTATACCATTGGTATGCTATCCTTTGTTTTGGACTTGCGCCTCCCCTGTGTTTTGGCTTCGGGAGGGGAGGACTGTAATGTGAAAATGGGAACTAATATTTACTGGACATAACTGAATTATTACATCAAAGCATCTAAGTGTATTTATTTATTCATCTGTCATGTCGACTTGTGTATCCAGCTTTTATCTGCAATTATCGGCCATTGTTGAACTGCCGTTAATTTATGTGCCGGTACTGTGGGTATTTAAAATGCATTTAAAATCCATTATTACGTCAATAATTTTGATTTTCCTTATTGGCCCAATAAGCTAATCCTTGACTTGAGCATGCGTAGTGTCTCTCTTGAAGGGAGCGCTCTGCAGTTGTTTTTGCTGTCTCGTCAACTAGCGAGCAAGAGTCTTGTTCTGAGCGAGCTGTGAGATGGACGCTATTAGCCTTGTTCCTAAAAAGACTTTGAAGAGTGGTGAAATGGAGTTAGATACTCCCGGTTAGGTGGGAGATAGAATAGGCAATGGCCTGAATACGTTTTCTGTCTTGTTATGTTCCACTAGTGATAGTAACCTTGTATTTTGGTGATTCTTTTATTTCTACTATGTGAGTGTTAAGTGTGAGCCTGCATGCCAAGGCAGGCAGTTTATCTCTGAAAACATGTTTCTGGTGTAAGTTGTGATTAAGGATTACACTAATTTGGATACAAAACCACCAGCATGTAAGTAATATTTATTCAAAAATTATCTTGGAGCAACGCGTACTTCAGTGGATTACTTGGAGGAGACATTGTTTACAACCGTCGTCTTGGAATTTTCAAAAACATTATCTTGTCCGTTAACGAACCAACGTTATCACTGTTATTTAATTTTAGGCCTACCTGGAGTTATCGCCAATGTAGTGTGAATTGAATTTGAACTCTATACCCGGTATTTGGAAATTTACTAGCCGACTGGAAAATTTAAATCACTATTGATAAAATTCTCATGTAAAAGTGATATGTAAATTTAATTACGAGGCGAATTGGAAACTCGCGGTGAGCATATGTGCTTTATGTCATTCCTTCCTTGCTGTTTTTGAGATTGTTGTACGTTTTTTTGTTTTCTGCTCCATATTCGGTGTGCGTATTGTTTTGGTTGTTCGTATTTTTATTATTATTATTATTATTATTATTGCTAGGTGTGTTTCTCTCTCTGCCTGTTTTCTCTGAATTTGAAATGCGTGCTCTGATTGTATCGTATTTAGTGTGATTTTCCAAATTGTGTCGTGTTGCAATGTAATCCTTTCTTGCCGATATCACCCGCGTTCGGTCTTATCTCATGTGCTCATTGTTGTGGCTTCCAAGGCCACCTCGTAATTAATTTAATAACGACCATCTTGGTCTTATGTAAAATTATTCTTTATAGGAAATGCCACCTTCTATGAATTTAATCTCATGATACATGTAATTATAATTTATTATTATTATTATTATTAGTCATGTCAGTACTCCTCGGTTGTAGAAATCTGAAATTTCTTGGCCCGGTTCATGAACTTCGGGGTGATTAACGCTCACATTCCTTATTCTTACGTAGTTTTGTTACGTCACTAGCCTAAATACTTATTATCTGGTAGACGCTAAAATTTTGGCAGGCTTTGCCTATTATTAAATGAAATTTTAATAGCTTGGGTCGTGAGTTGCTAGTGGACCTTTAGCGTGTGTGGTTGTTCGTTTTACATTGTGGAACATAATTTTTTTTCCTCCCCTTGTAATACTGTATGAATTTGGGGAATATTTTTCTGGTTCCTAGTTATTAACTTTTGGTTCGTTTCTTTAAGTTATTTTGTAATTTTGGTTCTGCTTGGCACATATTTCGGGTTTGTGTGTATGGTGTGTATTGCCTAGTGATTGACAAAAGGAAGATTGAATCCTTGTTGCAACAAGTTAATTATCTATGGCCAGTAATTAATTTACAATGGTATACCTTAAAGTTTAAAATCTAATTTTAAAATTAAAAATAATATATATTTCTTTTTACAAAAGGCATTTGTTAATAAGATTGTAATCCTCTTCTGTATTATAATTCTGCTACTGGTCTGAGTTAGTACCATTTGGTTTTAATGAATTCAGTTCATTTATTTAAATGTTAAGTGTTTTGAAAGAAGTTATTTACCCTTTTTTTTTTTTTTTTGAAAGAAAGTGTTTATTTAACCATAAATACTATGAATTAATTTTTTTCTCTTTAAGTAAACATCTTATTTACAATTTTATTTCGTCTGTCATTTAGTAGTTAACAATGTTGACCTGCCAACCTGTCAAGTGTTAACGTAAGATCCTGCCCTTTTCACTCCCAATTTTGCCCTCCACGCTTCATATTTGGTCCTACTGCCCTTATGGTAAGTATTGAGTTTGGTTTTCGTTGTTGTTTGGTGCTTTTCTTGATAAGGTTGCAATCATGGATGTGTTTTTCACTTATATGCCACAATCTGTGCATATTGATCACTCCAAGAATGGTTATATCTGCCATGGCGGTAATACCTATGGTACCTAAAATGATGATGGAAATTGTATTTTGGATTTCACCGAGGCAAATCACTGGGTTTTATTTGTAATGTGTTATTAAACAATTGTATCATTTACCTCGTCACCTATACCTGTGTTGCTCCAGCAACCAAATTGACATTTTCCTTGTTCTGCACCATGATCTCTGACTAGTAAAGTATGTGACGGTGTGGCACCTCAACATAAGGCAGTCATAGCGGATTTAAGGACCTCTAAGTTCTGTGCAGGTGGAGGAATGGATACCCCCTGGGAAGGTCAAGAGGTAGAAGCTTGAAGATCAGAATGAGACCCTAGCAGAGAGCATAAATTTCCCTTCCGTTGACCTGAATATGACATTCTAAAGATCTTTCACTGCTACTCTCACAGCAATCCTGGGTACAACTAAACCTAGTTCCTACCATATTGACAAGCAAACGCTCTTAAAGATGATTCCAGTCCATGATAAGGTATGAAAGGACAAGGCATACATAAAATGGGTTTCACAGGAGACTCGAGAAAACAAAGAAAGAAGGTTATATAGGTGTTGTAAAGGAGAGGGCATTTATATCTCCAGCAAGGCCACAATTAGAGTATGGGGTCATCACCAGGATTACAGAACAGGAAAAAATAAACAGAAAGCAGCTCCATTTCTTATGGGTGATTTCTGACAAAGGAGTTGTGTTGGAGAGTTTGGGCTGGGAAGACTTGGAGAAGGGAAACAAGCTGCAAGACTAAGTGGTATATTGCGAGTTGTCATTGGAGAGATCGCTTGGAGTGACATTAGTACATGAATAAATTTTAGTCAGTGTTCTTTAAGAGTAAGAAAGATCACAACATGAAGATAATTTAAATTCAATGGACAAATATTGGCAAATGTTCATTTATAGGAAGGGGAGTTAGCAATAGAAATAATTTACAAAGAGTGTTGTTACATAAATTTCCAATTTTTTTTCTACGTAAACAATTGATAAACATTCAGCCACCTGTGTGACAGCTCAGGTGTTGATTGATTGTTTTTATGGTTGATTAATTAATTGATTAATTATTTAGTTAATTCATTTATTTATTTACTTATGCTTGTTGGTCTTAATGTGATGTACAGAGAGGCATGTTGGATATTTCTATGGTTATTGTCCACTTGTTGGGAGAGTGGTAGGAGAAATGTGGGATTATTTGATATTATAGTGAGGTGTTTTGGGAAGGAACGTACATAAGATAATGGAAAGGAACGAAGAAGCGACAAGTCAAGTCATGTGTAGAAAGATGGGATCAGGGGAATGTGAGTGTAAGAGGATAAAGAAATTAGCTAGTCAGTGTGGAAATAAGAATGAAAGGAAAAGGAAAGAAGAGGGAGCAAGGAATGATATTGTGTAAGGATTTGGAGACAGTCTTTGTCCTTTCATGTTTCTCCTTTTCTATTGCTACCTCGTGTAGTGCTATCCTATCATATGTTTCTCTTCATATTCTTATCTCTCTTATCGCTTGTCTGTTCCTTTCCATTCTTATATTTTTACATTGATAGGTAAATTACTTATACTCTTATTGTGTCTATGAAAATTATTTCCTCAGCTGTTCCTTGTTTATATTTCTTTCCTCACTTCTTTATTCTACTTTTCTTATTTCTTACTTACAGCATTCTGAAGACATTAAGAAGGAAATATTCATCGAACAACACACTGTTGGCCAGCTCGTGCCCTACATCAAAGAAGAAACAAAGTACGTACACCACAAACCCTATACTAAAAGGAATAGATTGTACCTATTCACCATCGTGTTCATTTGTGGATATTTTATCTCCAAAAACTGACCATTTTCATCCATTTATTCCTTTCTTTACAAGGTTACATTTAACTGTAATTTATTAAAAATGAATTGGTTAAATTATCTAAAATATTCAGAAACTGTAATATCATATTAATGATCCTCAGTGTAGTATAATTGAATATATATCTGCAAAATAATCTGGTAGATCCAGATATTTCTGAAGTGTATTTGTTCATAATACATTTAAGAAATGATGAAAAATGTATTCTTTCTTTCACTGACACTGCATCATTTGTTCATCATATTTTTGTCATCTGAAATGTCATCTGAAACTATTCTCAGAAATTTTGTATGTGTGTATTAGCAGTGACACACAGAGGAAGCCATGTTTATAGATAGTAAATGAAATCTACAAATTCAAAATTGTTAGATTTTTATGGACGTTGAAAACAACGTAATTACTTCAAGTTACATAATTTAGCTCCATTAACCAGTATATTGATGGTTCCATTCAGTAGTACAATAACATAAAGAATATTGTCATTTTTAAATTTATTTATTTGGTTAGCTTTCATTGCTTATGATCTGTCCAGTTCTATTGTGTGTTAAGTAAAATTACTCTCTTTGTGGACGCCGAAGCAGAAGGGTCATAGAAGTGAAACATTACGTGCAGTAGATCCACATCTTAGATATCAGAGTTTTAAACTAAATTTTCCACATTGTTGTAAGCATAACAAGGTATCATGGTGTTGATTTCAAGTTTGTTCCAGTGTTGTGGATTGTTGCTATTTCGTACTTTTCATTTTAGTGCACATTGTCAATCAAGTGCTTTTAGTGTGGTGACTGCAATCACATTTACATAATTAGTATAAAGTAATAAAATCGACAGCTACAAGAAGAATTTTAAATTTGATAACTTGATCTGAAAATTTGCCAGAAATCTTCACGTAATTGAATTTACTATCTCATAAATGTAGGTAAATAATAATATAATGATATAATTTTATTTGGGAATTGTTATTTTAGGAGTGATGTGCCATTGGGCTGTTTGCTAGTTACGTTCTTGCTTTGATCGTCACTCCTGTGCTCCGTGGGATGTGCTTGTGCTCTCGGCTGCTGCTTTGTATCGGCAGGTTCTGCTATCGCTAGTCGTAGCCTAAGGTTTGACTTGATGATGGATATTATGAATTCTGAAATGATTATTTGTTTTCTGTTTGAGTCTTCTCTTCTGTTGTGTGGTGCATTGAGTTTTTCCTACTGCACATTCACGAGTAGTGGCAAGGAATATTCTTTTCAGTCCTCAGAACCATCCAATACCGGCTTATATTCTCTCAGTAGTCAGAGCAGAGCCATGCACATAACTGAAGAATGCTCTTATACTCTTCTACGTTCAAATTGTCATGTTTCTTTGTAGGTCTTGTGTAACGGGACACAGTAAACTAATTTAGAAAACAATCTTCGAATATGACCACGAATAAAAATATTGCTTATGAAAATCCTTATTCCACCGTGCATATTTCTATTTGTGGATGGGGTTTAATTTTGCTTCATTCTTACTATTGTAATGGTTATAGCATCCGCCATGCCAACTTGCTATGGGCCATTGACTTCACCGTATCGGCCCACCCGCTTTCGCTTCGACCACGCCAATCACGAACAAGACTCAAGTGCTAGGCTGGTCCCCTCTCACCTCCATTCGTGGTAACCATAAGAGCACTACGAAAATTACCCGAAGATTAATCAGGAGTCTTACAACTCGTGAGGTTCCTGGATACATCTAGCATCCGGACTGTTCTGAAAGGGCCGGTACAGGTATATGAGGGAGGAATGACTTGTCTGGCATTGGTGTTGTCCAGTCGTGAGCTCAGTCAGCAAGTGACTGCAAGTACTGTGAAGTGGGTGGAATGCCGTGACTGTCGGACAAGCGTGCTTGAGTGCAGACTGACGGCAAAGGAGAGAACGTGTGACTTCCTGACATAACTGCTTACCTTGTGTGTGAATGTAAAAGTATGTAGTGTGAGAACAAGCGAGAAACTAAGAAAGAGAGCATGCGAACTGTGTGTGAGCGAAAGTTGCGTATGTGTAGTCCTGTGTAGTTTAGTGCTAAGTAATAAATCTTAGTGTCGTGATATTGGGAGAGCAGTCAAGAAAACATGACTAGTAATTCGTTCCTTTTTTTATTACCAAAATCTGAGAACCTAAGATACAACAGTTGTGACACAATGATATTAAGTAAAGATATATCGGGCCAATGACCTTCGATGTTAGGCCCCTTAGAACAACAAGCATCATCATCAATAAAGGTATAACACATAACACAGTCCAAAGAAGGTTCTCGAGTTGTGACTTATCAATTTCCAACATTCTCCCCACCCTGGTCAACCTCTAGGGGGATGACCAGCTGAATTGGTCGGGCTGTTTTGTGTCCCTGTGGGATTTGAAGAATCACAGTCCTTATCTTCTGGTCCCTTCCTTCTAGTAACCTCTCTATTCTTGCTCTTTTCCATAATTGGCGTGGTTGTCCATCTTCTTGTATCAACGCCAAACCTCTGGGTCGGAACTCAATGGATCTCCCAGACACACCTCGAGCTTCATGAAAGCTCTTGAGTTCTAAGAGGTGCTCCTTGGTGTGTCTTCTCCAGAAGTCATCTGACAGCTTTTTGTCTTAGTCTGAATTCTCTTGTCAAGGCAAGTCTGGTAGTCGATTCTGGTCCTTGTGGGCACGGTCATGACTCCTTGACCAACAAGAAAGTGTGCCGGCGTCAGGTGTTCAGCAATATCTCCATGGGAGATCGGTCTTGAATTTACTGCAGCTTCAATGTTGACTAGGATGGTGTTAAGCTGTTCTTCTGTAAGTCTTGATAGTCCCAGCACCTTTATTAAGCATAACTTAACTGTGCCTATCATTCTCTCCCACCATCCTCCCCACCAAGCTGCCCGTGGGGGGATGAACTTCCAAGTTATACCGTCTTTGGCGAGGAATCGAAGGGTCTCTGAGGATGACAGTGTCTTACAATGTTCCGACAGTTCTGCATTGGTGGCCTGAAATGTCCTTGGGTTGTCCATGTATATGGAATGTGGCAGTCCACGCCTACCAGAAAACCTGTGAAGGGCCACAAGGAATGTGTCAGTGATCATACTGGAGCATAACTATAAATGCACTGCACATGTAACAGCACAAGTGAATAGTGCTATGTAAGCCTTTTCCATCGTCATTCCTACTTTGATGTAGAGGGGACCGGCGAAGTCTCTCCCGGTAATTGCAAAGGGTTTTGACGGTCTCACCCTATCCGCAGGTAGTGAAGCTTCGATTTGCTGCCCTCTAGGCTTCTGCATGGGAGGCAGGCGTGCAAGACCCTCTTAACAGTTTGACGAGCTCTAAGGATCCAGAACTCTTTCCGGAGCACCGACAATATTACCCGAACTCCAAAATGATGTAATCTGATACGTGTTTGCCGAATGAGAATATACGTGTATCGATGAGAGCCGTAAAAGTATTGGGTGTCGTCACTCCTTAGCGAGGTCCGCACAGTGAAATTGACCCCCCAGGCCGAGGAATCCGCCTTCAATGCAGTTGTTGAAGCGTCCTATTTTGGATTCTTTAGGAATTAGTCGACCGTCTTCGAGTGCTTGATGTTCTAGTGCAAAACATTCTCGTTGAACAGCTCCTATCCAGTATGTACGTGCCTTTGCGAACTCCACCGCTGTTAGTTCTCCTGTAAGCTTCTCTGGATGGCGAGTGTAGTGTGTAGATCGAAGAATCCAACCAGTAATACGCATCAGTTTCCAGTTGGAACTGAACTTAGAACTGTCGATAACGCTAGAATATGTTTCTCCTCTTCGCCTCGGGAAGTTCCTCGCTTGGGGTTTGAGCACCGGATGGCCAACATTCCTCCCGATGTGCAAGCCATGTGGGTCCATTCCACCACTTGCGCTCAATCCTTATCTGGTCACCATGAAATCCTCGTGTAAGGTGGTCAGCTGGGTTCTCATGTCGAGGGGAATGCCTCCACTGACTTGGAGTTGAGTACGATTGAATCTCCGTTACTTTGTTGCAGACGAAGGTTTTTCATCTCTTTGGGTCACTGTGTTCCCAACCTAAGGTGACAGTAGAATCCGTCCATAGTATCGCCTGAGTGTTATTGTGGCCTGTGGCTGCGCAGAAATAGGACAGCAATCGCGCTCCCACTAGCGCTGCTAGTAGTTCGAGCCGTGGCAAGGTTCTCTCCTTGACGGGTGTGAGCCCTTTCTTGCTGCAGGCCTGATGGACGAGTACGTTGCTTTGCGCATTCGTGCGAATGAAAAACCGCCCCATATGCCCTTTCTGAGGCATCACAAAATACGTGGATCTGAACCTTGTGCTCCGTTGAAGTAACTAGCCTCCACGGAATTTGTACCCATGAAAGAGAGGATATGGAGGATGCCCAAATGTTCCATGATGCTCCAATATCAAGAGGTAGCAACTCGTCCCAGTCAATTCCTCTGCTCCTTGAATCCTGGAATAACAGCTTACTGAGGAGGGATACGGGGGATAACAGTCTGAGTGGGTCATAGAATCTAGCCGTAATTTTTAATAACTTCCTCTTGGTGATTGGTCCTTCAGGTGTAGCCTTGGTGATCTCTCTTGGGTCAATGTAAAGGTTATCCGTTTCTGTATTCCAGTAAACGCCTAGTACCTGCGTCTCTACGTTGACCTCTTGGCCCTTAGCTCTCCAGATGGCCTTTAGCGAGTCTGAATTATTGGCCCATTTCGCTAGTTGGAATTTCATCAATTATATCAGTGCAGTAAGTTCGTAATACAGGGCAATCACACCATTGTCATTCTCTGCGCCGAATGCGAAGTCGTTCATAAAGGTTTTGTCATCTATGAGTGGTGCTGCAATAGGAAATGTTGTCTTGTATCTGTCGGCGAGTTCCCTCAGTGTTGCTGAAAGCAAGAACGGACTGCAAGTCAAGCCGAATGGGAGCCTAGTGAAGCAATAGCTCACTACCTCATCTGTCGTGTAGTAACTTCCTTTGCTATTCCGGGTGACCCTGTATCACAAGAATCTGGTCAAGTCCCTGTCATCCTCGTGCAAGACAAGCTGAGGAAATGCCTGTGTAATATCAGTAATGATGGCCTTGGGATGTAGCCTGAATCATAGTAGAATAGCCAGTGTCTCCGGTAGCAGGTTTGGACCTGCCTCTAAAGCATCGTTGAGAGACGGCGAGTTGGTTTCGTGAGAAGACGCGTCAAAAACTATTCTCCATTTTATTTTTCCCAGCTTCTCCTTTACATCTTTGTGTGGGAGATACAGTGTGGTGTTCTTTGGACCTTCAGTGGGTGTGACTTCTATTTGTTGTTTCATAATATGATCCAGTATTTGGTTGTAGTACACCTCCTTTAGAGTGCTATTGTTTTGAAGTCTTTTGATCAAGGTATGAAATCGAAGTTCTGCATTTATCTTGATACTTGAAGGAAGAACATCCTGATTTCTTGGTAGGTAGACTACTCTCCGACGACCTTCAACGCGATAGGTTGCCTTGAATTGTTGAAGAATAGCAGAGTCTTTCTCATTTAGATCTCGATTATAATTTTCAACTATTCCCATTGTCTCTAGATCCCAGATTTCTTTTAGTTCATTATCCAAACGTGAGCTAGCTTGTCGAATGAAGTTCACAACAGTAGAATTCACACACTACCTGATCGGCTTCCATTTAAGATCCATCCAAAAGTGTCGGAATCAGAACGATCGATTCAGATATTCAAATCGGTGAACCGTCCTTCACATTTTCCTATATTCGTCTCTGCCAATTAAGATCTCCACGGGTATGTTTTCTTTCGAATCAGACCCAGGGTCTGGTAACTGCAATTTGCATACTTGCACCCAAGTTTTGATGTCTTGTGGAACTGCTGGTTGAGGTGAGAGTGAGTGTGCACTTTCGTAAGCTTTCATGGTATCCGTAAAGTTGGTGTAAACTCCCTTCATACTGAACCTGACGACTCTGCGCTGACATGATGGGTTAGTCTTGGACTCAAATGTGCAAAGAGTCAGTTCTCTTTTGTCAGTGGTTAGTAGCTGTAGGTCGTCTATCAGTGATCGTGATATAAATGTTGTCTGACTTCAACTGTCTAGTATACATCGAGTAAGTCGGCTTAGCCCTGTAGGTCCAGTGATTCTTACTTGAGCTGTCTGCAAGAATGTGAAACCTGGTGTGGTGATATATATTTTTCCTACAGAGGCTGTGTTGGCCTGATCTTCTGAGGTCTTGTGACTCTCCCATTGTCGCAAAGGGACCTATGTTGCGACTTCTTGCAGTTAGCACACACCGCCATATACCATCAACTGAGGCACAGGAAGCATTCAGCCTCTCCTTTTGCTGCTTTTCTCACAGTCCTGAGCCCAGTGATCTCTTGATTCACAAATGGCACAAAATGCTTCCGGTCCCTTGACTTCTTTTCCTGCCAAACCTTTAGTATCGGCACGGACGTAGGCGGGGAGCTTGATGATATGGAGGTCTCACCGCGAATCTTTTGTGTAGTAAGCGCTCCGTCAACTTCCTCACCGGGAAACTCCATTAGTTTGAGGATGTTACCCTTCGAAAGGTCTTATCGCTTGGCATGAATGATCCAGTGACGGCATATATCGTCTTGAAATGCTCGGAGAATCTTCGGTGCAAGTACTCGGCCATAGGTTTCCACATCTTCCCCGAGAGCACGCAAAGCTTGAATGCATCTTGATTTATGACGATTTTATGACAAAGCTTGAATGCGGCGATTGCAGTCAATACACGTAGAATTAAGTGCGTCCGGTGTGGCAAACTGGATGGACTGTGTAGTCCAAGTGGACCTGTATGATTATATTCTTGTCGCCGTAGCGAGCTTCAAGAGTTTTCTTAGTCTCTTCATATGTCTCGGCTGTCACTGCGATGCCCTCAATCAAGTGCTTCAGTTCCCCCTCTGAATAACCCCGCAGACTTAAATGTTTATTAATAGTAGAGGGTGATGTGTCCTTATTGATTGACTGTTTGAACTGTTCCCAGGAACGTGCCCATGTTTCTATATTACCTGAGAAGGGTTCTAGTTTTATTGGGGGAGTCTTAACGTGGTTGAGGCAAGTGTTGGTACCGTCTGTGTGTTCGTGAGTCTATGATTCGACATCGCTTTCAAGTTTTCTCTATGTATTCCTTACATGTACTTATGTCATCATCGTCCTGGGCACTTAATTTATCCAAAGTCTCTTGTAACCTATCCTTACAGTATTCGTAATCCTCGGGAGAGGTAGACTCAGTAAACTCTCATGCTTTCTCCACGCGACGTGTGATGTTTGCACTTTCCCTAGCATGGCTTCTTTTCAGTTGGTGTAGTCCCGCGTTACCGCCTGCCATACTGAACCTCTAGACGTGAATTTGCTATAGTAAAATAGTATAATTGATAGGGACTTAATAATAGCATGGGAAATATTTCGTTACTTGATCTATTATTGATCGTACTCTGAGGTAATTTGACGTAGTTCAGGAGATGGCAACACTGGTCACTCGGTCGTGCGTGAAGTCTCCTCCAAGTGACGTAAATAAATAACATGGCTACCCTTCGAGCTTAACCAATAAACCATCTATGCGTTTGCACTACACATACTATCTATGCCCTCTTTTTCGTCTTACTATGCCTTATACTGTATTGCAAGTTCCTTAAGTATCTCAGATGTTACGCTGATGGCTTGGCGTGATATGTTTTATCTCTAGTCCGCAACGTATATTGCCCACTCGTGCTGGAGTGTAGTTCATCCTGTGTTTCCGGTACCATTTTATGTCGTGATTTTGGGAGAGCAGACAAGAAAACACGACTAGTAACTCGCTCCTTTTCTTATTATTATTATCAAAAAAATCTAAGAACCTAAGATACAACACTTGTGACACAATGGTATTAAATAAAGATATAACACATAACACAGTCCAAAGAAGGTTCTCAAGTAGTGTCTAGAAGCTACCAGTCTAGTGTTAATTTATCCTACTACCCCACCAACTCGTCACACCATAATATATTGTGGAGAGGCACTCTCTAACCAGGAAAGCAACAAGACTTTTGCTTATAATCATTCTTCTTGGTATAGAAGATAGGGGACAGTAGCTTAGTCCGTTGAATATCACAGGTTTTAGGTGCTTCTGAAATCTCCAGTTGACAGGCTCTTACAGTATCTACTGCTTCCCACCTTTTCTTTATATCTCATACCTGGTGCTGTATTGACCTGACTCTCACTTCAGCAGTCTACAAATATAAGGCAGGAACTTGTATGACTTCTTCCAAAATGTCTAAAATATTTTCCATTTCAGTTTGGCACCGAATCACAAAAGAACATGCTAAGAAGACGAATAAAAAATGTAATTGCTAACTTTTTGAAAGACAAAAAATGTAATTGCTGACTTTTTGAAAGACACACGGCCCTGAGCTTACCATTTAGTGATGAGGTTACTTTCACATGTGGATAGAGACAGGGTCCTGATCTAAACACTTAGTAGGCTGAGGTTATCTTCCACTTGTGCAGACACACATGGTGCTGAGCTAAATATTTGGTATTCACATTACCTAGCACTTGTGGAGAGAGACATGCTGTCTTGAACTGACCACGTAGTGCTGAAGTTATCTTTCACTTGTGGAGAGACACATGGACCTTTACTGACCATTTAGTGCTGAAGTTATCTTCCACTTGTGAAGTCATACACATGGACCTTAACTTACCACTTAGTGCTGAAGTCTGCTTGCACTTGTAGACAGGCACATAGCTCTGAACTGACTGCTTATTTTCGAAGTTATCTTCCACTTGTGGAGAGACATATGGGCCTTTACTGACCATTTAGTGCTGAAGTTATCTTCCACTTGTGGAGAGACATATGGACCTTTACTGACCATTTAGTGCTGAAGTTATCTTCCACTTGTGGAGAGACACATGGACCTGAACGGACCACTTATTGCTGAAGTTATCTTCCACTTGTGGAGAGACATATGGACCTTTACTGACCATTTAGTGCTGAAGTTATCTTCCACTTGTGGAGAGACACATGGACCTGAACGGACCACTTATTGCCGAAGTTAGCTTCCACTTGTTGAGAGACATATGGCCCTGAGCTAGCCATTTAGTGCTGCAGTTACGTTTCACTTGTAGTGCGTCACATGGCCATGAGCTGACCATATTTTGTCACTCCTCCAGGGTCTTCTTATTTATAGACGTGATCATGGTGAAATAACATAATAGTGGATCAGATCGTCTGCTATCTACGGTGGTGTGAGCAGGAAGATGTATTGTGAAATTCCATTCAGCCTAGAACACACTGAGAGACTCTACTTTTGTTGCTACTCATAAAATTTCACCTGATATTCAAACTATCACTGCCAATTAACCTAGATAATCCTGTATATATATTCTCAGTAATGTATATAATGGAGTGAATTAAACAGAAATTCAACAAGTGTTCTCTCAGTAAAGCAATATTTTGTGAACATGAGTCGTTTATAGATATTGGGCACAGACCTTAAGGGAGATAATTTCAATATGTTAATTTGAATGCTAGGATGTGTAAAATATCTATTGTTCTCCATTTTTACAGTAGAATATTCGTCAATATGCTTCTTTGGCGTTTGTCCTGCCTGCTGGCAATGCCCAGTGTTGTGATTCCTTTTGTCCCGTCAGTTCATTCTCGGGCCATGTCTGCATGTAGTCTTACACTTTTCAGGTGGTTGTGCACTTTGTCGGCCCTTCGCTGTCTTGTTCGTCCCTTACACCTCTTTCATTTCAGCCTGATCGCTGTTGCTCGCTTGGAGCACGTATAGGGTAATTTTAGGCTAAAACCTACGGACATGAGCAACTCCACTCCACTCTCGGATATACCTTCCACAAAATCCTGGAAATTTGGGTATGCAGATGACTGGGCTCTTGCCATTAAAGACCTCTGCTTCGAGCAGACAGAAGAAACGTTGACAAAAGATCTCTCTGTTTTAAGAAAATACTTTCGAAAATGGAGACTCGAACCAAGTATCATCTGAACAACCGAATGGCTTCAATGAACCTCAAAGTATACTTCGATAACGCTCGGTGTTACACTCGACAGAACATCTGAGAAAGAGCACTGCCAGGATTCAGACACGTAAGAACATAATTCGAAAACTGTGTGGTTCTTCTTAGGGTGCAAGTGCAACTACTCTAAGCTGCTCAGCTCTACTGCGGAGTATTGGCTGAACAATCCTCATGTAAAGAGAATAGATGTTTGAGAATGATCACGGGCATGATCAGATCAATTCCAATTCAATGGTTGCCCGTACTAAGCCATATTCCTCCGTAGATGCACTGCTCTGATGAATGAATACAATAAGATCCAGAATAATCAAAGATTGGCCATTCATGAGGATATCCTACACCTACATATAGACAGACTTTAGTCAAGACGTCCACCCATCTGTATGGCGGAGAACCTTATAGCCAGTAATTTCAATCTGACTGAGAGATGGTCCAATGAATTGAGGCAATTTGCTCCAGCAGAATCCCTATATATGCCATGCATTACACAGAAGGTACCTGGCTTTGAACAACCTCGGAAAGTGTGGTCGAAGTTAAACAGGATCCGGACCAACCATGATGTGTGTGCAGATCTGCTGTATAAATGGTGGAAAAAGTCATCATCCTGCTGGGATTTTGGTGCTGGGAGGCAAGCTGCGAAGCACATCACACAAGAATGACCACTGAGACATTTCAATGTAGAAACAAGTGAATTCTTCCTGTAAATAATGTAGATATAAATCTGTAATTTATTGCACTGTTCATGTAGATGCCATATGATAAATTAATGAATAATAATGCGCCTCTTTCCACAGACTTCCTGTTTATACGCTTACTTTGATAATACATCATCTTCTCCACGCAATATATGCCAAATTGCAGCTTATAAATCTCATATTTATTCCGTATTGGCTCAGCACAACTAAGGTTAAGTTATGAGTAGGTTCCCACCTTCCAATACTTATCAATTTCTATATGATAGGCTTATTAATTACATAATATAAACCATATAGTCTCTAGTACATGTTTCGTTCCGATTATGGAACATCTTCAGCTAAAATTGACAAAATGGCAAGACAATTAAAATACATTGATGTTATGATGATACAAAAGCTAAAAGATATGATAAAATGGCTCGAAGATTAAAACATATAATGATGATGATGAAATAAAGTTCATTCATGTTGGTTAAAAATTCAACAATCGCCGTTTTTAATTCGTCATTTGAACACTGACTTGTTGAATTTTTAACCAACAGGAATGAACTTTATTTCATCATCATCATTATATGTTTTAACCTTCGAGCCATTTTATCATATCTTTTAGCTTTTATATCATCATAACATCAATGTATTTTAATTGTCTTGCCATTTTGTCAATTTTAGCTGAAGATGTTCCATAATCGGAACGGAACATGTACTAGAGATTATATGGTTTATATTATGTAATTAATAAGCCTATCATATAGAAATTGATAAGTATTGGAAGGTGGGAACCTACTCATAACTTAACCTTAGTTATATATGCCAAAACCAGCGCACATGGCTTTCCTGATTTTTTTCTTGATCCATGCATCGCCAAAACGTTTCCTAATAACATCATTTGAAATGTGATCCAGTCTAGTTATGTCAGCCTTCCACCTGAGCATCTTCCTATCCATGACGCTTAGTTGGTGTTCTACCGCCTTTGTAGCTGGCCAACATTCGGTGCTGTAGAAAATGACAGGATGGGTAACAGTTAGGTAGATCTTACATTTCAGATGGTACTTCATCCGATGGTCGCCATTCGCCACTTCAGCCAGGCTGCGTATTTCCTTAAGTTGACTTCATCAGTAATTCGGTTGTCGTCAGAGATTTTGGAGCCGATCCAATCTTCTGTTTGGCACTGGAGATGAAGTTTATTCTCCGCAGCCAAAATGACACCTTTAGCATAGAAAAGTCTCCGTGGTGTTGGCTTGTTCAGGTCTGATGTAATGGTGTCCATCACGTGAATGAACAGCAGTGTTGATAAGGAACTGGTGGACTCTCACAGTTATGGGAAGTCATGGGACGCTCGTGCGGCAGTTTGAACATAACGCCTTCGTTCTATGTATAGCAATTGTACAACAAGGTGCCCTGGAATGCCATGTTCTCGTAGCGCTGACCAAAGGAAGGCCTTGTCAAGGCCCAGAAAGTGGAGATATTCTTTTCACGGTATTTCTCAGCTGACAACCGTGCAGTGTGTAGTGCAGCTGCTGTGCCACAAGTTTTGACAAGTCCAGCTAGGCCATTGTAAGTTTGGCTAAGTTACTAATACTTTTGTTGAGGATTTGTTCAAAAACTGGCAATGCGTGCCTGAGAAGTCTGATCGCGCGGTAATTTGAAAAATCAGCAGGGCTTCCCTTATTTTTGAATGGATACTCTGTCGCCAGTCTGATGGTTTTTGACCTTCTTTGATGATCTGGTTGAAAAGCTTGTTTTAGCCACACTACTGCATCCCACAATTGAGAGAAACAAAACACTGCCGGAAGTCCCTTGGGAAAGATGGCTTTCCCTGGTTTCATCCTAAGCACAGCCTGGATTTCGGTGACAATTTCCTTCATTGGATCTTCAACAGCAAAGTTGGCTGGGATTGGTAGACGGTGGAATTCCAAGATTGAAATTTTGTCAGTGTAGTCCCACCAGCGTCCCGCGCTTGCTGCCAGTCGAGTAGCAAATGTCTGTTTCCTCATTGATGGCGTGAGAATGTTGGATGTCTTTCGATTTGACTAGCCGGTAAAGTCCCGCTCGCCTTCGTGCATGTTGGGCCGCTATTAGCCGTGAGCGACTAGTGGCGCAACTAGTTGCTCTTGCGAGTCACGGACCATTGGATCAAATGGAGCCTACTAGCCGCGGGCGACTAGTGGCGCAACAGAGCAACTAGTTGCCGGCCGTCATCTGAGCCGGCAACTGCTCTGGCGACTTTTAGTTGCTCAACTGCGTGACGGGGCATTGCAGTAAATGTAGCCTATTAGCCGTGGGCGACTAGTGGCGCAACTAGTCGCCGGATGTAGCTCCCCGCGCATACGGAAACGTCACTCAAGTTCGTGTTCTCACACCAGCTTGATGTAATGCGGACGATGGAACGCAATTGAATCAGCGATCCACCTAACCATTATCTTTCTTCATTACCTTGTTTGGTCTCGTGCTGTGGCAGAGTGAATATTTTACTTATTGTGATAGTTTATTTATTGAAGATGGAGACATCAAATAAACTACAACAGCAAATGAAGGAGATGGCAAAATAATTTGAAAGTCAAATAAATAATGAAGACCATTTTTGACTTAGAATGAAAACCGGTCACTTGGGATTCCAGAACTGAAGCTTAGGCCTACACTGAAAAAATAAAAACACTGAATTCTTGGAACAGCATTTTAAAGAACTGTAGGTGAGTATTATAATTTTTTTTTGCTAGTGGCTTTACGTCGCACCGACACAGATAGGTCTTATGGGTACGAGGGGATAGGAAAGGGTCAAGAGTTGGAAGGAAGCGGCCGTGGCCTTTATTAAGGTACAGCCCCAGAATTTGCCTGGTGTGAAAATGGGAAACCACGGAAAACCATCTTCAGGGCTGCCTACAGTTGGATTCGAACCCACTATGCAAGCTCACAGCTGCGCGCTCCTAACTGCACAGCCAACTCGCCCGGTGTGTGAGTATTATAAAACGTTTACTACTCTTATATGGAAACACAGTATGTAATGCCCATATAAATTCAATAATCGTTTACATTTACAAGTACCATTGATCCATTAGATGGCTCTATTAGTGAATTACAGCTCAACTGGGAAACATTTGTTTAGTCCTATGTCGTTTTCCGTTTTTCTTCTTTCATGTGGCCAAGCAGATCGCAACGTGACGACTTTGACATGCGCAGGTAATTGAAAAATTTACTATCATCCTCATTTAGATCATCAAACAATGTATAATATAATCCTCTAGTCAGCCGAAAAACAAATATAGGATGTTTCCGCACTTTCCTAACCCTTCGGTTTTTCCATTTTAATAGAAGAGCAAGAAGAAGAACTTCGTAGGACGCCATTCTCTTAACTGACTATTCCCCGGTATGAACCGAGCAAGTATTCACAAGTTGCGCCACTAGTCGCCCCCGGCTAATAGCGGCCTTAAGTTTCACGTGTAGACCTGCATACCTGTTTGCTTTTTTTACGTCAATGACCTTCGTCGCTTCATTACGGGCTGGTTTGTAGACATTCCAACGAGATGTGTTTTATCTGAAAGGAACTTGTGCTACCGCTGTATCATCGACCGTACTGCGTCCTTAACATTGTTAATCCTTCATCGCCCTTGCTTTATTGTTCCAAAAGTAGGGACTGCAGCGTCTTTCAGCTTAATTCAGCTCGCTTCAATTTTGATGGTCGGCTAGACTGTAATTTGTGCCACAACGTCGGCGTAGCCACCGTTTGATTCTTTTTGGTCCATTTCTGGCAAAGCATTGGGCTCTTATCCGCAGTTTACAGATGACTGGTCGATGTTGCATTGGGACGGTTTCATAAGGAACTGTACTCAATCTGATTTGCAGGGGAGCCACTATAGCAGGTGACTAGACGAGTATCACAGTTCGCAATGATCACTTTCTGCATAATCGGGAATTCGCTGTCCGTCGTCGTTCTTCTGTCCATATCCATGTCCGCCAAGGGCTGTCGTCCGACGTGTCCATTCAGATAACCATCAGTGATAAGGTACTGAACGGTCTTCTTCTCAAGCACCTTCGGTTTGTGGAGCGTTGGCACTAAATATTTTTGTAGACGATTTTCGTCAAGCGATCGTTGCACCGTTGCGTCTCGGAGACTGAAATATAAAATGTTGCTCATGTAAGAATGCCAACACCATTAGTTGTTCCTCGGATTCCGTTGTACGTAATTTTGTTACGACAACCAATGTCACATGATCTTTCTCGACTCCATCTTGTTTCCTGCAGCGCACAGATGTCTATATGCCTTCCCTAAAGTTCTCAGGCTAATTCGCTACTTCGACCTGACATCGTTCAATTATGTGATACAGAATATGGTGAACCGCTTGTTTAGCTGTCGCCGCCCGAGTGACGGTAACCATTGCAACCTTTTCGGGCTGACTGGGCCTGCCATCAGGTGTCCCTTCCAGGGGACACTCAAACCTTGCATTAAATTCACTGAGGCATATTTCCATAATGTTATGACGGTGTAATTGTTCGGCTGACTGGTAACGGTGCCTGTTATCAAGCAGTGTAGAACTGCTGCCAGCAGGTTGCTAGGTCTCTCCCCACATGGACAAAAGACGCCTTTTTCAGCAGCCACAAAACATATGACATACAGACCAGTGTCGTGTTGTCTTGTGGTGGCAATATCTTGTGTGATGGTGAAGTGGTATAGCCTATCGTATCTAGAACCTAATTACCCCCTTTTATTGTCCACTTATTTTCTCCTAAATGTGCAACATCACGAGATCGAGCCTCCCCCTACTGCGCTTGTTAGGAAGTCATGCATCCCGCAGCGACATGTAAATGCAGGGCATACAAAGTCAAATGGGAGGTACCACTTCATGTTACGGCTTATTTTGGCCTGCGTGATTGACTTTTCCCATCTGCCTGTTGTAAACGGATTACACCTTTAAGCAAGTAATTTCTGTTTTCTTGTCTTCATTCCTAGACCACTCTGCATAGACGGTGTTACCACTCCACTAACACACCTGCCAAGTACTCCGGATTTTCCTTATTGAGTGTGTTTTACGGTTCTACGGATGAACAGCGTCATTGAATATCCGCGGTCTAATCGGATGTGTTCGACTTTTGACAGTAGCAGTGTATGAAATTCGACCGGTAAATATATCGATAATCACATTATCGATTATCACCGTGCTTTTGTCACCTGTTCGACTTCAACTGCTACTTCATTCACTGAGATGTTCCCAAACAAGTAACAGGCGGTGATTTTGAGGCAATGGAATCAATGAAAATTGGCAGGTTGTGAATGTGTCGTGCTTCCAGTGTATTGGTGTGAGTATTATTGGCGGTAGTTCTGAAACTCGCGGAATTCTGTGACAAATTTGTAAGCGATTTAGTATTTTTAGTGGTGCTCGTAATGAATTCAATTAAGAAAAGATAATATCGGTCATTTAGGGAGGCATATTCTGTTGAATTTCCTTGTTTTATACCAGTACAGGGAGGCGAAACATTCGCTTCATTTTCCATGTGCTCGTGTGATATAAACGTTTCTTACGGAGGAAGAAGGCAATTAGTAAATCACATTACGTCTGTTAAACACGTCTCCAATACAAAATTTAAGGATGGCAGTCAGAAAATTAACTCGCTTTTTACCACTTCTGGAGCCGACCTTGATATAGTAAGAGCGGAATGCTTGTTCACTTGAATATCCCGTTAGCTGTTGCCAATCCTGGTGGTGCTCTGTTTGCTGGTTCAGAAATTGCAAAAAATATTTCTGTGGTCGTTCGAGAAAACCACAGTTATTTTGAATGATATGGCCATGGTTTCAAGAAGTGAACTCGTTCGTTACATGCAACGTGTACCATTTTCTTTGGTTTAAGATAGGAGCAATATTATTAGTGCTAACCTTTACCCTATTGTCATCACCTGTTTCTTGGCAAAGCAGGAAAAAGTAGTCTGTTCTCTGTCCCATCCTTTGGTGGGTGATTCAACGGGATGTAATAGAGTGTTAAAATACCAGTTCAAAATTGTGTAGTCTGTCTTTGTACTGGGTTACTCGTGCCATTTGATTAAATTGGCATCTTAGAAAGGTGCGAGCACTTTGCATTATTTAGAAACGTGTTGCAAGAGGAAGGAACGCCTTAAAGATCCAAGAGTTTCACAAGAAGGAAAAGCAGAAAACACTGAAACCTGTTTGCACAAAATGGCTATCGTTAGGAAGGTGTCTGCAGATGCTGTTAGATCAGTGGGATCCACTACTTGGTTTCATTCAAGATGAGGTGCTTGTTAATGCTCAGTGTGCATGATGCTTAGTATCATTTACGATTCCGAAAGCCGAGCCTAGCAGTTCCAAGTAACGGGAAAAGAGCAAAGCTATAGAGTCGTCAGAATAGGTCACGCCAAGAAGATTCGCTTGTGTCTCAAAATCTGACACTCCTGTGCTAAACAATAAGAACTTATTCAAAATCGTGAAGAATTTTTTATGGTTTTGTCATCAGGCTTAAGTAAGGCATACTGCGCCTTCCTGTATGCTGTCATTTCTTTATTTGAGAATCACAATACTACACTTCAGAGTGCTTCCCCTCACATTCATAAACTACTAGAACTCACGCCGAACCTGTTAAAGGAGCTGCTTTCCAGATATGTTAAACGAAAAGTGATCAAAAATTCCCTTTTATGCAAAGTTCCATACAATTTTTTCATCTGCCAGGGCTCACTTCTGCACAGCATGTGAGTATAAGTTCCCTCTCAATGATGAAGTACTGAAACATGCAAAAATTGAAGATGAACAGTTTACTTCTGTACAATTCTTTATAAGAAGATTTCCATCATTGCTGCCGAGGAAGGACTGTGAGTTTCTTGAGGATGCAATGCACGTGCCCCAGAACCAATTTGTACCTCTGTGGATTGATGACTGTTCTACTGCTGACAGTGAGATTCTGACAGAACTCATCAAAGCGGCCCGCTTGATGAACATTCGTGGAGCTGATGGTGTTCATAAGAATGATAGGATATCCAGGCTAACGCATTCTATTCTGACTACTGCACAGCGATGCTGACTGAACGTGTTTTAGTTTGTTGATAAGGAACCTAAATAGTAGTTAAATACAGGATTCTGCCGCTACCTCCTCCTCCGGCTCCCAGGGGCCCGCTCCACCTCCGCCGCACGGGAGGCCTTCCCAGGGGCCCGCTCCTCCTCCCGCGGAAAATTTGAATTGGTAAACAAAGCCACGTGCTTTTTTGACAGCTACAAGCTTTTTGACAGACAACAACGCATCGCTAACCTCAGTGCTTTCATCTTGACGGGCCTAAACCTCAGTGCTGCCAACTTAACCTAACTAGCGCGAGGTTTGAATTGGTAAACAAACATACGTGCTTTTTTGACAACCACGTGCTTTTTGACAGACAACAACGCATCGCCAACCTCAGTGCCGCCATCTTAACTGGCCTAAACCTCAGTGCTGCCAACTTAACCTTACTAGCGCGAGATTTGAAGCAGTAAACAAGGCCACGTGCTTTTTTTTACAGCTGTCATCCGCCATCTTTAATTAACAGAGCACCGTGCTGCCTTCTTGCAGGCAATTTCGTCAGCTGTCATCCGCCATCTTTAATCCACAGAGCACCGTGCTGCCCTCTTTATGGCTACTACCTTACGCACGTAGTAGCGGGCAATTTGAAAAGTTCCGTTAGCTGTTATCCGCCATCTTTAATCAAGACAGTACCGTGCTGCGCTCTTTAGCTAGATACCTTTGAAATGTGGTGGCGGTAATTTGAAAAATTCAACATTGTCTTGTTTGAAAACAAATCCGCTTGCTTTTTTAACAGCTGTCATCCACCATCTTTAAACATGAGAGCACCGTGGTGCACTCGTTAGCTAGATACCTTGGAAATATGGTGGCGGATAACTTTTAAAAAAATTCTACAGCAGCCATCTCTCGATGCTAATTGCACAAGATGGTGGCTATAAATGACTCCTTAAGGCTGCTTACGCAATATGGCTGCTATACACAGGTTCTTATGAGACTCCCTTGGGATACTTGCGCAAGATGGCGGTTATACATGGCTCCGTATGAGACACCCTAGGGATGCTTGCGCAATATGGCGGCTGCTCTTATGAGATGGCTTAAGGGTCCTTGCACAAGATGGCTTGAGACTCCCTAAGGATGCTTGCGTAAGATGGCGGAAACAATATGGCAGCAATACACGACTCCTTATGAGACGCCTTAAGGGTGCTTGCGCAAGATGGCTGCTGCTCTTATGAAGAAAGCTAGCTTAGAGGCTAACGCGCCGTGCTACTTAGATTTATTAAATTTGGGGCTTAAATGCAAAATGTTAAATATCTTGAAAACGGTGCATCGTAGAGCAAAACGGACAACATTTTTCCTCCCAATACTCACGCTCGCAGTATGAGGAACATGATAGCATAAGAAAATGATAGTCTAATGTTGAGATCAACGGTTCGGTTCCTACTTAGGCCCTTTGGCATTTGCTCTGTTTTGGCTTGTATTGAAGCAGGTCTTCATAACATGATCAGGTCTAGCTATGGTAGATAGTATAACATGCTATGTTGGTTCGATTCATTAAATTTGGGGCTTAAATGCAAAATGTTAAATATCTCGAAAACGGTGCATCCTAGAGCAAAACGGAGAAAAATTTTCTGCCCAGTACCCAGGTATTCAGTATAAGGAACATGATAGCATAAGAAAACAGTAGTCTAATGATGAGATCAACGGTTCGATTCCTACTTAGACCCTTTGGCATTGGCAGCTATCTAATTCTACAAGATGGCGGCTATACATAGCTTCTTATGAGACACCTTAAGCGTGCTTGCACAAGATGGCTGGAGACGTCCTAGGGATGCTTACGCTAGATGGCAGACACAAAATGTTTGCTACACATAGCTCCTTATGAGACAGCCTAGGAGTGCTCGCACAAGATGGCGGCTGCTGTTATGCATGCGGTGGAGGGCAATTTGTGACAGCTCTCATCTTTAATCAACAGAGCATCGTGCCGCTATCTTTACAGCACTAAATCTCATACTTTTAAAATGTTGTGGTAGGTAATTAAAAACATTCTTTGTGCTTTTTTGGCAGCTAACAGCGGTCATCTTTAAACAATAGCCGTTATACATAAGCTGTTAAGGCCCCTACCTATGTCAAGGCATCGCTCTATCGAACAAGTTTAAACCTGCATCGCGAAGGCAAGAGTGTGCAGCGATAACATCATTGTGCATGTTGAGACTTGCGAAACATAACAGGACTAGAATCGATGTCGTTAACCTCAACATGTGATCAGAATATGGATTGACGTGTTCAGAACACTACATAAGTGATTAAAACTAGAATCGAACACTGTACTCGATAAAACATGCGTTTAGAACATGTTAGGGGATACCTTTTTTCTAAGAAGATGAGATTGAAACATAACAAGACTAGAATCGTTGCTGTTAAATTTAACATGTAATCAGAATGTTGTTTGATGTGTTCAGAGCAAAAGTACAACTTCAATGATTGGCCTAGTGTAAAATTCGAAAACACACTATGTACATATTGCGTAGCTAACTCGCTCAGTAAACGATATTGCAAAAGTACAACTTCAATGATTTGCCTAGTGTAAAAATCTAAAAACACACTGTGTACATGTCGCGTAGCTAACTCGGTCAGTAAACGATATTGAAAAATTAGAACTTCAATGATTTGCCTAGTGTAAAAATCAAAACACACTGTGCACATACTGCGTAGCCAACTTGCTCGGTAAACGATATAGCAAAAGTACAACTTATGATATTCGTTTTGTGCGAAAATAAAAAGCTACAGAAAAACTATACTGCGTAGCCAACTCGCTCGGTAAACGATAATCTGATTTAGTTACAATAGAAAAACATAGATTCAAACCTAGTTCTATTATCGCAAACACGGAGAGTAAAAATTAAAGAGAACGATTGGTGCTATAAGAAATACATTGGTTACATTTAAGTCCCTAGCAGTCGAACAAGTTATCGCATAAACATGTAACATGAACTATCAGTCAATCTGTTGGCATGGGTTACAAGCATGTAGCTCATGCGGAACGATTCAATATGTGTTTAGAACATTGCTTTATGTGTTCAGAACACTAAATAAGTGGTCGAGACTAGAATAGAACACTGTACTCGATACAACATGTGTTTAGAACATATTACGGGATACTTTTGTTCTAAGAAGATCAGATTACAAAAGAAGTGATTAAGACTAGAATCGAACACTGTACTCGATGTTGTTAACTTCAACATGTGATTAGAACATTGATTGATGTGTTCAGAACAAAAGGACTTTTTTTCCACCTCCTCTTCCTGACTGCGTCCTCCTCCTACTCCTCATCATCCTCCTAGGGCTAAAGGGCTAATGGGATAAGGGGCTAATGGGCTGAAGGGCAAAAGGACTCCTCCACTACTTTCCTACGCCCTCCTCCTTCCGGAAGGAGTTAGCTGAAGTAGGTACATTTTAACGCCCTCCTCGATCGCTATCAGCAAGAACGCTTCTACTGTGTTAAGTGTAGAAAATTAATCTTTATTGGTAAATGGTTTTATATTCAGAACAAGGAATGGTACCTAGGGGGCACGTCTTATGAGAATTACCTTATAAAATCCCCGACGTGCGATGAGTTGCGTTTTTCCAACATAAATCAGTATCTGCTTGATTGTTTTAAGTGTTTGGAACACTGAACTTTTCAAGAAGGCAGCAGTGAGGTTAGCGATGTTCTGTTGTTGGATTTTCAATTTTGCGCTACGACATGCATAAGGTGGCAGCCTTGAGGTTTACCGCCGTAAAGATTGCAACAGTGAGGTTAGCGATGCTCTATTGTCCTTCAAATTGAGGTTAGGGTCCGTCAAGAAGACAGCAGTCATAAAAGCACGTACCTTTGTTTACCAACAAGAGCACGTGGTCGTGACGTCACGGTTAAGCGATATGCTACGTCAGCATGCGAAGTTCAATGTCTACACCTACGTAGTTAACACTCTGCTATGTTCACAAGGTTTTTTTACACATAACTATTCTTCATGCTTTAAGTTCGTGCGCATAGGTTATGTTAAGACAGCAGCAGATACAAGCGATGGTCAAACGCTCTAGTAGAAGATGCATGCATCATTGATAGGTGATGTGTACATGCTTTTAAACCTTGCTATTCTTACCGCTGCCATGTTCACAAGATTTTTAAACATCGCTATTCTTACTGCTGCTATGTTTACAAGATTTTTAAACATAACTATTCCTTGTGCTTTAAGTTCGTGCACATAGGCTATGCTAAGATAGCAGCACAAACACATGCGAACGTTGTACACTCTAGCGGGAGAAGTTTAGTACAATCGTTGATGCATGCATCATTGATAGGTGATGGCGTACACGCTTTTAAACTTTGCTATTCCTACTGCTGCTCTGTTTACGAGATTTTTTAACATAGCTATTCTTTGTGCTTTAAGTTCGCTTACATACAGGCCTGGTCAAAATAATAAAGCCACCTGGCAAAGGTTTGGAATAAAGTGCAAATTTATTATTAGACATGTTTGCACTATGATGGAAACAAAATTTTACGTTGTACAGGAATCATTACAACAGAGTCACATTGTACCACAGTCAGTTTTATAGATAACACAACTCAAACTGATCAATAATATTCAAAAGAATACTAGACCACAGGGTCAAAAATATAGAGCCAGTTGACACAAATATTTTGTACTTGATCTCAGTCTTATGAAATTTACAGGAACAGTCGTTTTTGCATAGGAGTACATGAGTACTTCTTGGGGTAACCTTCATTTTTGAGGATTGCCCTGCACCTCTTACCCATGGAGTCGACTAAACGTCTGCATTCGTCGCTGCTGATCGCATACCAGGCTCTCTGGATTTCTTCCCAAAGGTTATCTAAATATGTAGCTTTTGAGCGGTCAATTCACTTGTCTACGATCTCCCATAAGTTTTCAATGGGTGATGAGTCAGAGGATTGAGGTGGCCACTCTAATACTTCTTGAAAATAATCTTGAAAAAACTGCCTTATGATCCTTGCAGTATGCTTTGGATCGTTATCGTGGCATTTCCTCTTCAGCATAATGCAGCATCATATTTGTACATTTCTGCGTTCATTATGCCGTTGATGCCGTACCATGAAAAACATCCCCATACCGTATTTCACAGTTTTTAAAGTGTACTTGGTATTAAATTCCTGGTTTGGTGGGCGGCGCACATAGACTTTTCCGTCTAAGCCAAACCTATTATACTTGGATTCATCGGACCAAAGGATGTTCTTCCACCAAATATTAGGTTTTTGTTCATTTCTCCGGGCGAAGGCCAACCGTTTCCGAACATTAGCTTTTGAAACATGTGGCTTCTGTCTCGCAATGCGGATCTCAGTCGTCTTTGAATCGTTGAGGTCGATGGTTGAACACCATTTTTGTCGCTAAACAAAGTGGCTTTCAGCCGTAATGTTGAGAAAAATGGGTCTTTCTTTACCTCCCTAGTGGTAAGTCTGTCTACGCGAGGAGTAGTTACACGAGGTCGCCCCCTGTTCTCCACCTGCGGCTTTTCTTGTTTTGCCAGTCTAATGGCGTTCTGGATGACAAAAGATTGACGAATTTAGAAAATAAGAAATAAAATTCCACCGACGGAGAAAATTGTTAGAGTTCAAAACAAAGTAATGTTTAGCCGTCAAAAGGGGCTAAATTGAGACCCATTCAACCACGCTCTGCTACCACTTGTTCTGAGGGTTTGGTGGATCAGCAGAGGTGAAAGAAGGTGCGGACTGGAATGGGTTTAATTACAAAGCCGAAAGATGCATTAAAATTTCACTAAAGGTTATATTTTCACAATATATCAAAACTTAACAAGATTTAACAAGGAGTTTTAGACTTCAACCAATAAGCAACAATAAGGTCTAAGACCAGGAATGTCAGGATTTAGAAGCAATTTAACATATTTTCACTAGGTAATAAAACAAAAATCAGGTACAAGTATGATTTTCCAAACTCAAACACAAGTTCAGGGATCTTTACACGTACTGGGCTTCAAGCCCCAGTTTTACATTCCTTGAGCTATTAGCTTCACTTTACCACGGTACACACTTGATCAAAAGGGCAGAAAACCCTTTCACACAAGGAGCACTTGCTCCCACCTAACACAATCAGGCCTTCTAGAGGCACTTATCAAAATACAAGAAGGAGCCGGACCGCTCTCGATTTTTAAGCGTATCAAAAGGCCATACACGGACTTTACTACAAACTGCTCTCAAGGCACACTTACAAAGAAACAGGGGTATCTTGTACCCATTTACCAGGCCTTAGTGGACAAATACTAGGTTAATTTGAAGGGCCCAAAACGCAAAAGAAATGGAGGCGTGAATTAGCACTCCTAAATACACATTTTAAAACCTAAGAGGCACTAGGCCTATTGCATAGGGGCTAATCCCAATCTATGGAGGTGACTTGTATACAAAATAAATTTAACACATTAAGAAGGAAGAGAAAAACGGTTACGAAAACGTAGTCACCTCAAATTCAAAATGAAGGGTAGCTCGAGAGGGTAAAGCACTCTCTATCCCCGAATTACAGTTGAAGATAAATGAAGTTTTACAAGATAGGAAAAGATTTACATGTTTTATGTTATGGGTTACATATTAAAGGTTCGAACCTGCCCCGCGGGTTAAACTGCTGAGCTAGCAAGGAAAAAAGAAAGATGTTAAACGGCCATTACCTTGTTCAAGAAAAGCTGCCTGAAGGAAGAGGCGCTTCCCGCCCCCTGCTATACTTCCATACACTAAGCTAGATGTTGTTGAAGTGGCGAAGAGCCGAGAAAATCATCAGTTTTTAAACCCTCGTGGAAGATTCGAGACCTTTCATGAATAATAAAGACACACCCACTCAATTTTATTGGGTAGCTAAGAGTTACAAATGGAAATTCGAAGATGAAACCTTTGATAGGTGGAAAATTAATTACAGAAATTACTGATTGGCCGAGTTCAATACAGGCGGAAAGAAAGCTTCATATTGCCAACCCACAAATTAAAGAACAAAATTTAGTAAGGACCAAAACTTATAAATACAAAATTTTTCAACAAAAGTTCCTTCACTTCGCACCAGGGTGCATGATCATTGTTTTTTGAGTAGAGATATCTGTTAGCGAATATCCACACTTCTTGATCCATAGAAAACAAAACACGTTTAAATCCACACAGTATAGACAACTTTGTAATCCCAAAATTTATAGTAGAGACTTCTTCTAAGAAAACTCATGTGTTAATACAGTTCTAAAAGTTCACAGTTTCTCCGGTAGAGGAGGATTTATTGGCGGAATATTTAAATTTGCGGCGTAGAGGTGTACCGCCCGGTACAGATACCTTCCAGTGTCTCCAGGTATCGTCCACGTATACAGCCGTCGTTTGTGGTGTTTGAACCAAGTATTGGCAAGGACTAAATTATGATCAGTGCAGAATTCAACCAGCCGACTTCCTCTTTCGTTCCTTTGTCCCAATCCGAATTCTCCTACTGTATTACCTTCTCTTCCTTGGCCTACCACTGCATTCCAGTCTCCCATCACAATTAGATTCTCAACACCTTTTGCATATTGTATTAAATCTTCTATCTCTTTATATATCCTTTCGACTTCCTCATCATCCGCTGAGCTAGTAGGCATACAGACCTGCACTATTGTGGTGGGCATTTGTTTGGTGTCTATCTTGACGACAATAGTTCTTTCACTATGCTGGTCATAGTAGCTTACCCGCTACACAATTTTCTTATTCATTATTAAACCAACTCCTGCATTTCCCCTGTTTGTTTTTGTGTTGATAATTCGGTAGTCGCCTGACGAAAAATCCTGTTCTTCCTGCCAACGTATTTCACTTATACCAACTACATCCAACTTTAGTCTATCCTTCTCCCTTTTCAGATTCTCTAATCTACCACAACGATTCAAACTTCTAACATTCCACGCTCCGACTCGCAGAATGTCAGTATCCATCAGCCTGATGATCGACCCCGCTGGTGTAGTCCCCACCCGGAGATCCGAATGGGGGACTAGTTTACCTCCGGAATATTTTACCCGGGAGGAAGCCATCATCAGTATAACATTCATACAGAGAGAGCTGCATGTTCTCGGGAGTTAGTTACGGCTCTAGTTTCCCGTTGCTTTCAGCCGTGTAGCAGTATAAACACAGCTAAACCATGTTGAGTATTATTACAAGGCCGTATCAGTCAATCATCTAGACTGCCGCCCTTGCAACTTCCGAAAGGCTGCTACCCCCTGTCGATGAACCATTCGTTAGTCTGGTCTCTCAACAGATACCCATCCGACATGGTTGCACCTGCGGGTCGGCTACCTGCATCATTGGGACACGCAAGCCTCCCCACCGCGGCAAGGTCACATGGTTCGCAGGTGAAGAGTAGTAGCATAGTCCTAAGTAATTCCGGAGTTCATATACATCTATTTGGACAGGCCATTCTTTTCCTGCACGTATCTTTTCTGGATCTACGGCTACTCCGTCTTTGGAAACGACATCCCCCAAATAAGTGCCCTTTCTCCGGAAGGGCTGGCATTTATTTGGATTCACCTTGAGCATGGCTCGCTGCAGACGCTTAAAAACTTCCTCCAGGTTCGATAGGTGTTCATCGAAATTCTTACCTTTTGCTATCACGTCTTACAAGTAAAGAAGTTTCCCATGCCAGACTTCGGAGTACTGTTTCCATCAGTCTTTGAAACGTAGCTGATGCATTGCACAGTCCAAGAGGCATGGCCGTGATGGACATTCTGGGTTTCCTTTGTGTTCTCTACACGAACAGTGGATTATAACGGATTACAGCAGGCCACCTGAATGCCTCTCTTCAGTGATACTGGGAAAACATTTAGGTCACCTTTGTGATTATGGTAGACTCCCTAGCATTTACAGCACCTTTTCCCACTAATAATCCTGGGCAGACTTCCTCCTCGGCAACGGTCTCGACAATTCCCCTCTCTTCTCGGTCTGTATTAACCATTTTACCCACGATCCCATTATCGCTTCTGTGATGAAGTAACTCGTCTGCTTCAGCTGCGATAAATGACTTCTTCGTTTACGAATTTCAAGCATCCTCATTTCAGATCCAATGTGAGCCCAAATTTAGTCATTACATCCCTCGCAAAGTAACATCTGTGACATCAGCCACTATTACTCGATGTTCTGTCAACTTGCTCCTCAGTACGATGTTGAATTATTTCTCGCCGGACGTGTTCATTGGGTCTTCTGTTGCGGTTTTCAATAAATCTATTGTAGGTTTCAGATCTCGTTTTACAGTGTCCTTCGCGACAACGTTGGTTTGGCCCCGGTGTCCAGAAGCAAATTACGAGCCAAACCATTCTGTTATCCTTCGACAATGATACTGTCTAAGTGAAGCACAAGTGTAATGACATGTACCACTTTTCTCGGGGCAGCAGGGTTGACAAGTGGTGATCGCCCCTTAGCACCGGCCCTTTATTATTTTTCCTGAAACTTTAAATCTTTATGGCAGTGACTACTGACATGTCTAAGCTCACCAAAACTCCAATTGCGAATCTTCCGCCTTCGAGATTCTCCATATTCATTGGACTATTTTTTCAAAGCAATCCTCTCTACTTTTCCGTCCAGAGGCTCCTCTTCGGCGAGCCGTCGAAGCCGTGCCTGTATATTTTAGGTCTGTGTAGCAGATTTATATTAAAATGCACGAACTCACGCATCATCTATCGTGTGTGTGTGCGCCAGAGGAAGGGCTCTTTGCAATCCTGGGTCGTATGTTCCCATCACAAGTGACTCAACATTGTTTGGAGCTTAAGAATATGGAGAATATTGTGGAGTTTTATCTCCCGAATGCAGTTATCAGACTGTGCCTCTTAAACAGGCTTCTGATGAGATCACCCGCATACACCCCAGCGTCAGTGGGTAGGGTCTGACACATCCCACTCTGATGAGTCTAGTGTCAGACCAAAGACGAAACGCTGCTTAATAGAGCGAACGCGTGAAAAGCCATACATCTAATTTTTGATCAGGCTTAAGATTATGCCATACAACCAAGATGCGCGAAGTCTGCCTCAAATTCTTGCAGTGTCTCTTCATGTTTTTGTTGTCTGCTGTGAAGTTGACTATTGTAAATTTGTTGAAAGTCTTTATCATCGTACCTCGTCTCTAATCGGGCCTCCAGAGAATAGAAATTAGTTTGCTGACTGTCTGGAATCGTTAGGAGTATGTCTAACGCATTACCTTGCTGAAGAATAACCAAGGCAGTGGTTTTTACTTCTCTAGTCAACACATTGGTCGCGGCTGCCTTCTATACGTAGACCGCGGAGTTTTGCAAATATCACGTGATGGATTGACACGCATCGTCCATGCAACATTCTCTCATTTTAGTCTCAATTCAGCAGTAGCCCTGTTCTTTCGTATGGACTTCTTTTTTGGTGCGGTTAAGGGTAGGCAGTTGTGAGCTTGCTGTCGGGAGTTATGGGGTTCGACCCCCCTGTCGGCAGCCATGAGAAGAGTTTTCCGTTATTTCGCATTTTCTTACCAGGCTAATGCTTGAACTCTGCATTTTTATGCCTACGTCCGATTCCTTCTCACTGCCAGACCTTTCCTATTGAATCGTCGCCATAAAACCTGTCTGTGTCGGAGCGACATTGAGAAAACTGTACTCAAACACGTTCACAGTAATACTGATAATTTTAATCAAAGTAACATTCAGAAATTCCCGAATCCTTATTCATTCACAAGTACATAATTTTTCTTGCCCGGGCATACAGGATGTCATTCAGAACAAACGACAAATGATTATTGTTCTTTCCGCCGCATATTCTGTCTGTTCGTACTTTTTTGCGTTGTGATATTGAACTGGTCTCCCGGTCCAGCTGAGAGTGTTATACTATGTTCGCGTCACAGTAAATACTATTTTGTCGTCGCTATAAGACCTACCTGTGTCGGTGCGACGTAAAGAAAATAGCAAAAAAAAAGACGTAAAGCAAGTAGCAAAAAAACTTTTTAGCTAGTTGCTTTACGTCGCACCGACACAGGTAGGTCTTATGGGGACGATGGGACAGGGAAGCGCCAGGAGCGGGAAGGAAGCGGCCGTAGTCTTGATTAAGGTACAGCCCCAACATTTGCCTGGTGTGAAAGAGGGATACCACGTAGAACCATCTTTAGGGCTGCCGACAGTTGGGTTCGAACCCACTATCTCCCGCACTGGCCGCACTTACGCGACTACAGCTATCGAGCGCGGTATATAAACTATTTGCCACGATTGAGCGGATTTTACTGACTGTCGGCAAAGAATGTCCTGAACACTGGGATTCTTTCAAACGACAAGGGCTTTTACAAGATCTAATTACACTCCTGACACAAACCACAATGTGGTTCAATAAGATCTGAACTCCAAAGCATATGACGCCCGTTTCGGCTTGACCACTTCTCCTCGTTCATTCCTTAATTGAGGTAGTCCGTGAGCTCGTACATTGCTAAATACTCAGAAGATTATTGCGTTTTATATTGTGATGTTAGGCATTCGAGAGGAAAGACGCAACATCTCCTCGTAACAAACATGTGCTTTTGATATTCACTATTACACTCTAAATTTGACTTGAGATGTCTTTCATCCTCAGACATGTGATGGTTATTAGGAACGAGCTCTCTGCAGGGGATATCAGTGAGTGAGACTTGTAGTGGGATTGAATGTTGAACTATTGTTCACATGGTTTAAATTTGTCACTGTAGATCGAGCCCAGAACTGAGCAACGCAAATCATCCACCTCCGGAAAGCGGACGTCATCTCAAGAGAATCAAAGGGGATATTCCAATCACTTGCAATCACTGTGGAAAGCTATTCAGGAACCGAAGAGGTGAGAAACTAAACTCTTGCAATATCTGTAGAAAGGCATTTAGGGAGAAAGGCGTTCTGACGAAACAAATTGGAACGCACACAAGTATTCAGCCATACACCTGTAATGTGTGTGGCAAAGCCTTTAGCCGTGACGCCGATCATGTCAATCACCTGCTATCTCATACAGGCATGAAGATTTACACGTGCAATACGTGTGGTGAGCCCTTCAGACGTAAAGACAGTCTCACCCAACATCTGCGTACGCATACAGGCATTAGACCATACTTATGTTACGTGTGTGCCAAGTCATTTAGTTATAAAGCGGATTTGACGAAACACCTGCGGACGCATACAGGAACAATGCCATATTCTTGCAATACATGTGGGAAGGGGTTTTACAGAAAAACTAATGTTATGAATCACTTGAGTACACATACAGGTGTGAGGACACACTGTTGTAATTTGTGTGGAATGGCCTTCAGCGTTAAAACAGCCCTAGCCAAACATCTGCGCACGCATACGCGGGACGAGCACTGCTATTGCAATACGTGTGGCAGGGCCTTCAGCCGTAAAGAGTGTCTGGCCGTACACTTGATGGCACATGCAGGAGAAAGGCCATACATATGTGATATATGTGGCAAGGCGTAAGCCATAAACACAGTCTAATCGACCATTTTAAAACTCATTCAGGCGAGAAGTCCTATACCTGCAATACGTGTGGTAAGCTCTATAGTCGTAAGGACAGTCTCACCCATCATCTGCGGACGCATACAAGTGAGAGGTCATATTCTTGCAATACGTGTGGCAAGGCTATTAACCGCAAAGGTGATCTAATCAAACATTTGTGGACACATACAGGGGAGAAGCCTTACACCTGTAATACGTGTGGTAGGGCATTTAGCCGTACCTATAATCTTAGCAGTCACCTCCGAACGCACACACGAAAGAGGCCAAACTCTTGCAATATATGTGGCAAGGTCTTTAATCGTACGAACAATCTTACCCGTCACCTTCGAACGCATTCAGGAGATAGGCCGTAATTTTGCAATGTATGTGAAATATAGTCTTAAAGCCGATCTAACCATACATTTGTGGACGCATACAGAAGATAAGCCTGCTCCTACAATACGTGTGGCAAGGTCTTTAGGTGGAAATACAATCTACCTAAAGACGGCTGCATACAGGATATAAGCCATGCTGGTGAGAAATACATTCACCCGGAGGCCAACGCTGTTGTAGCAAACTTGTACGGATACGTGCTAGAGGGCAAACGTACGCTGACTAATGCTATCAGATATCCACTCGTGGAACTTAAAAGTGCCATCTGGACTCACACTGGCGACAAGCCTCAATGCGGTATGTTTCTTGGCATACCGATTGCAGCGCCATACTGTCCATAATAATCATGTTACTGATTAAATAATAATGATCTAGCCAAACCTCTGCAGCGGAATTTATTAAATAAAACTGAGATAGTCTGTAACATTCAAACATTTGAAAAACGCGCAAATAATAATAGCTTTAAATATCAACCTACCTTTATTATGAATACTTTAATCACATACACGGTAAGATAGAAAATAAGTTACATAAAAATAGTCATCATTTCAGTCAAGAATCAAGGACTTAGCCAAATGTTTTGCTTGGAGAATGCTCCATGTATACGAGCGATTGTGACGCATTTTATGAGCTTAGAGTGGATTGGATCCAAATTGGACCGAACCACAAAATCTATTGGATTTAAAAAATGTTTGTATTTATCATTTAAAGTTGTTCTAGGTGAATATAACGTGCATTCCATTCCGTTTCATGTAACAGCAGTAACATTCATGTAGTACTGAATATAATTCTTCGCATGAGATATTTATGACGCCACATTATGGACATCGGAGGATCAACTTTTTGAGAGGTAGAAATTATGCCTTCGACTCCCATTTAACCCTGCTGGAGTCCTTCTCATTTTTATGTTAAAATTGTTACATATATATCATAGGTGCATTTATTAGGAATAAGGAGAATTTATGTATTTATTTTGCGTTCTAAGAGTTATTAATATATTACAACAAATGCACGATGAGAACCTTGTCCTTATGTCTTGCAGTGCACTACAACTGCATTTTCCATGTTTCGGTTTTGATTCTGTGGTGTTTGTCCGTTAAAACTAGCTTCAGTGCTCTCAACATCTACGGATGTGACAGGACAGTACTTGAATTCGGGAGTGAGTATAGGTGTTAAACATTCCTTTGGATCCTCCTTATCCGAGGTTTCCTGGGAAACCTTTCAGATCACACTTCACGTCCTCCAAGACACAATCAACGTGTTTGCAGCTTCTTAGCTGATCCCAGTATGAATTCGAAGTATGTCTTAATAGATGCCTGTGCCCTTTCAACTGGTTCATTGCCGAAAGGGTTCAGGCAGGAATTACATAACTTTTATGAATATTTCGTTTAGAATAGGCTCAAATATGTAATATAAATGTCGAAAACATGCACAATAAACACGACATTTGAAATGAACGCACTAATCTCAAATATATTAAAATATATCTATGCATGCATTATTAAACACAATAATTGGTCGAATATTGCATTCAAGCGCACTTCCTTTTCGGTTTTGTAGCTTCACATGTCAGCATTTTAATACAAATCCGATGTCTGCTCATTGTAAACTGTAACTGTGTAAAATAATGATATTAATGAGTCCTTGATGTGAGGCTAGTAATATGAATCTGCGGCTATGTTAATGAGTCCTTGGTGTGAGATTAGTTACATGAATCTGCAGTGATATTAGCGAGTCTTTGATGTGAGGCTAGTAATGTGAATCTGCATTGATGTTAGTCCTTGATTGATGTTATTCCTTGATATGAGGCTAATAGTACGAATCTGCGATGGTGTTAGTGAGTCCTTGATGTTAGGCTAGTAATGTGAATCTGCACTGACGGTAGTTAGTCCTTGATGTGAGACTAATAACACGAATCTGCGATGATGTTAGTGAGTCCTTGGTGTTAGGCTAGTAATAGAAATCTGCGATGATATTAGTTAGCCCTTGATGTATTGCTAGTAATGTGAATCTGCATTGATGTTATTCCTTGATAGATGTTATTCCTTAATATGAGGCTAATAGTACGAATCTGCGATGATGTTAGTGAGTCCTTGATGTGAGGCTAGTAATATGAATCTGCGGTGATATAAGTGAGTTCTTTGTTTGAGGCTGGTAATGTGAATCTGCGATGAAGTTAGTGAGTCCTTGATGTGAGGCTAGTAATATGAATCTGCGGTGATGTTAGTGAGTCCATGATGTGAGGCTAGTAATATGAAACTGCGGTGATATAAGTGAGTTCTTTGTTTGAGGCTAGTAATGTGAATCTGCGATGATGTTAGTGAGTCCATGATGTGAGGCTAGTAATATGAAACTGCGGTGATATAAGTGAGTTCTTTGTTTGAGGCTAGTAATGTGAATCTGCGATGATGTTAGTGAGTCTTTGATGTGAGGCTAGTAATACGAAACTGCGATGATGGTAGTGAGTCCTTGATGTGAGGCTAGTAATACGAAACTGCGATGATGTTAGTGAGTCCATGATGTGAGGCTAGTAATACGAAACTGCGATGATGGTAGTGAGTCCTTGATGTGAGGCTAGTAATACGAAACTGCGATGATGGTAGTGAGTCCTTGATGTGAGGCTAGTAATACGAAACTGCGGTGATGTTAGTGAGTACATGATGTGAGGCTAGTAATACGAAACTGCGATGATGGTAGTGAGTCCTTGATGTGAGGCTAGTAATACGAAACTGCGATGATGGTAGTGAGTCCTTGATGTGAGGCTAGTAATACGAAACTGCGGTGATGTTAGTGAGTACATGATGTGAGGCTAGTAATACGAAACTGCGGTGATGTTAGTGAGTACATGATCTGAGGCTAGTAATACGAAACTGCGGTGATGTTAGTGAGTCCTTGATGTGAGGCTAGTAATACGAAACTGCGATGATGGTAGTGAGTCCATGATGTGAGGCTAGTAATACGAAATTGCGATGATGTTAGTGAGTCCTTGATGTGAGGCTAGTAATACGAAACTGCGGTGATGTTAGTGAGTCCTTGATGTGAGGCTAGTAATACGAAACTGCGATGATGTTAGTGAGTCCTTGATGTGAGGCTAGTAACACGAAACTGCGATGATGTTAGTGAGTCCATGATGTGAGGCTAGTAATACGAAACTGCGATGATGGTAGTGAGTCCTTGATGTGAGGCTAGTAATGCGAAACTGCGATGATGGTAGTGAGTCCTTGATGTGAGGCTAGTAATACGAAACTGCGGTGATGTTAGTGAGTACATGATGTGAGGCTAGTAATACGAAACTGCGATGATGTTAGTGAGTACATGATGTGAGGCTAGTAATACGAAACTGCGGTAATGTTAGTGAGTCCTTGATGTGAGGCTAGTAATACGAAACTGCGGTGATGATAGTGAGTACATGATGTGAGGCTAGTAATGCGAAACTGCGATGATGTTAGTGAGTCCTTGATGTGAGGCTAGTAATACGAAACTGCGATGATGGTAGTGAGTCCTTGATGTGAGGCTAGTAATATGAATCTGCGGTGATGTTAGTGAGTCCATGATGTGAGGCTAGTAATATGAAACTGCGGTGATATAAGTGAGTTCTTTGTTTGAGGCTAGTAATGTGAATCTGCGATGATGTTAGTGAGTCCATGATGTGAGGCTAGTAATATGAAACTGCGGTGATATAAGTGAGTTCTTTGTTTGAGGCTAGTAATGTGAATCTGCGATGATGTTAGTGAGTCCTTGATGTGAGGCTAGTAATATGAAACTGCGGTGATATAAGTGAGTTCTTTGTTTGAGGCTAGTAATATGATTCTGCGATTATGTTAGTGAATCCTTGATGTGAGGCTAGTAATATGAATCTGCGGTGATATAAGTGAGTTCTGTGTTTGAGGCTAGTAATGTGAATCTGCGATGATGTTAGTTAGTTCTTGATGTGAGGCTAGTAATACGAAACTGCGGTGATGTTAGTGAGTCCTTGATGTGAGGCTAGTAATACGAAACTGCGATGATGGTAGTGAGTCCTTGATGTGAGGCTAGTAATACGAAACTGCGATGATGTTAGTGAGTCCATGATGTGAGGCTAGTAATACGAAACTGCGATGATGGTAGTGAGTCCTTGATGTGAGGCTAGTAATACGAAACTGCGATGATGGTAGTGAGTCCTTGATGTGAGGCTAGTAATACGAAACTGCGGTGATGTTAGTGAGTACATGATGTGAGGCTAGTAATACGAAACTGCGGTGATGTTAGTGAGTACATGATCTGAGGCTAGTAATACGAAACTGCGGTGATGTTAGTGAGTCCTTGATGTGAGGCTAGTAATACGAAACTGCGATGATGGTAGTGAGTCCATGATGAGGCTAGTAATACGAAATTGCGATGATGTTAGTGAGTCCTTGATGTGAGGCTAGTAATACGAAACTGCGGTGATGTTAGTGAGTCCTTGATGTGAGGCTAGTAATACGAAACTGCGATGATGGTAGTGAGTCCTTGATGTGAGGCTAGTAACACGAAACTGCGATGATGTTAGTGAGTCCATGATGTGAGGCTAGTAATACGAAACTGCGATGATGGTAGTGAGTCCTTGATGTGAGGCTAGTAATGCGAAACTGCGATGATGGTAGTGAGTCCTTGATGTGAGGCTAGTAATACGAAACTGCGGTGATGTTAGTGAGTACATGATGTGAGGCTAGTAATACGAAACTGCGATGATGTTAGTGAGTACATGATGTGAGGCTAGTAATACGAAACTGCGGTAATGTTAGTGAGTCCTTGATGTGAGGCTAGTAATACGAAACTGCGATGATGGTAGTGAGTCCTTGATGTGAGGCTAGTAATGCGAAACTGCGATGATGTTAGTGAGTCCTTGATGTGAGGCTAGTAATACGAAACTGCGATGATGGTAGTGAGTCCTTGATGTGAGGCTAGTAATACGAAACTGCGATGATGTTAGTGAGTCCATGATGTGAGGCTAGTAATACGAAACTGCGATGATGGTAGTGAGTCCTTGATGTGAGGCTAGTAATACGAAACTGCAATGATGGTAGTGAGTCTTTGATGTGAGGCTAGTAATACGAAACTGCGGTGATGATAGTGAGTACATGATGTGAGGCTAGTAATGCGGAACTGCGATGATGTTAGTGAGTACATGATGTGAGGCTAGTAATACGAAACTGCGATGATGTTAGTGAGTCCTTGATGTGAGGTTAGTAATGAGGTTTATAATTTCCTTTACGTCGCACCCTCACAGAGCTGTTTTATGGCAGCGATGTGATAGGAAAGGCCTAAGAGTGGTAAGGAAGCGGCCGGGGCCTTTATTAGGGTACATTTGCATTTGCTTGGTGTGAAAATGGGAAAATTCGGAAAAGGGCATCGTCAGGGCCCCCGACAGTGCGGCTCGAACCCACTGTTTCCGGGTGCAAGCTCACAGCTGCGTGCCCCTAACTGCATGGCAACTCTCCCTGTAGTAATGATGTTAGTACTTGATGTGATGCTAGTAATACGAATCTGCGACGATTTTAGTGAGTACTTGATGTGAGGATTGTAATATGAATATGCGATTATGTTAGTGGATCCTGGATGTGAGGCTTGTAGTACGAATCTGGGATGATGTTAGTGAGTCTTTGCTGTGAGGATAGTAATATGAATATGCGATATTGTTAATGAGCCCTTGATGTGGCGATAGTAATATGAATCTGCGATATTGTTTTTGTCCTAGATGTGAGGCTTGTAGTACGAATCTGCGACGATTTTAGTGAGTCCTTGATGTGAGGATAGTAATATGAATATGCGATATTGTTAATGAGCCCTTGATGTGAGGATAGTACTACGAATCTGCGATATTGTTAATGAGCCCTTGATGTGGCGATAGTAATATGAATCTGCGATGTTCTTGGTGAGTCCTTGATGTGAGCCTGGTAATATGTAATTTTTCTCTGGAAATATTGTTTTTGTGTGGTTGGAGCTCTTAGATTAGCTTATACCTGTTCAGTAAGATGCACAGTTCTCAAACCGTCTTGCTGTTGAATGTTTTGTGAAAGTTACGCGAGACCACTCACCATGCTAGGGTATTGTAATTTATTTCCATGTAAATAGTAGTGTTAGTGATGTTGTTGGTAGTGTTCTCTGTAGTCTGTGGAGTGTCGGTTCAGACCTCCACAATTCTCTAGTTTAGTTATGCTAAGGTTCCATGTTAAAAAGTAGCTCAGATGATCGCAGGATGGTGACTAACCATCGCTAATAATATGTCATAATTATTCTGATTTCTCACCCTCATGCTAATAATAATAGTAAATTATTACGTCTAAATTTAATAAATAATCATTATAATTAGCCACAAGCAACTTATGATGATAACCTTTCTGTTCTCTAACCGTGAATATAATCACATTAATGAATCATTAATAAGACAGTGAATGGCAAATAAATAGAGCAATAATAATAATAATATGGATGATACTGATATTTGTGATATTCGTGCATTTAGTATGGGATATGCTGTTCTTGTTGTTGTCCTGTGCTATAGTGGTATTAGTACGTCCACACGTAGTAACGAAGTGTTTCATTACATAGCTTGTGTTGTAGGGGAAGCTGGACTTTGCCATCTGTTTCCATGTTCCTTTCAGTTAGTAAAAAAACATGTATATGCCTACTTTCTGCTAGGATTCAGTCTGGCTTGTATTTTTAAATAACATTCTTGCCTTGTTTTATCTGTAATTAAATGCAATATGATAAAAACTGCTACCATTTTGTGATGATATTTTATGCTGTCCATTAGGCTATCAGCGTCTGTTTAAATAAGTTTTAATTCTTCTTAATGGAATAAACTGATTGATTATAAATAATTATTTTTTATTGATTATAAATAATTATTTTTTTATTTCCAGTTGGGCTGGACAAACCAATCAGAGCATTGAGATGTGTTCAGTGATTTAAATGATTGTAAGCTAATATTAGATGATCAGATCAGCGATAACAATAACAATATTTTACTATGATTAACTTTGTGCCATTAAACTAATTTTAAATGATATTCTCTTTTATTTCTAAATTTGAATTATTTGTTACCCATTCCTTCACCTTTATTAAACTTTACCACTTCGACATGGAAGTTTGCCATGCTACCCGGTATGTATAGTCACGAATGTGCAATATATTTTTGAATTAGACTACTCGGCAATGCCCAAGCATCATATTTTCTATGCCATACGGCAATGTTTTACATTGAAAGATTGTATATTACTTTAAGGTATCCTAGTTTTCAGCAGTACACTCGTAGAAAAGCCAAGTGTGAATGCAAAAATGTACAGATGCGCTACTGCTATAAATGCACTTACGTTGAAACTGCCGAGTCTAAACCTTGATATGGTGCTCCTTATTTCATTAAGAATAGCATACGAACCTTCATCAAAGATTTTTAAGAATATGTACTGAAGCCATGAGCTTTGTGTCCCAAGAAATTTGTGTCGTAAAGTTACAACATGAGGCCCCATATTAATCGTATTTTAGAATCTAGAATATATATTTATATCACAGAGGCGACACGAGGCAGGAAGGTGGCTACTTTCTTTCCAACGCTATGAGACGTGACGTCATCCGCACGTGTCGAGGGTGGATGGATACAGAGGAAGGTGTAAGTATGTCTAATAAAATGAATTAGCAGTGAACGTAGTACAATGAGTCTCCTGTAATAATCTGTAAGACAATTGGTCCTTAGTAATACAGATTTGAGATTGCTAAGCCGTTTCCGTGAATATTTCATGAAAAACGCGCGTGTCTATTCAACCCACGCCAAGTCGTCAGAGTATAGTGCCTATCAAATGAGGTCAATTAACCAGTTAATTTGATACGAAAAGCAATTTAGCAAGTACTTGGTTACAGGAAAAAATGCTTCAAATACATTTCCACAAAGTCGCAAAAAGTACGCAAATTTTCTCGGCGGCAACACATATGCGTAAGAGAGGGGACGTAAAACTATAAATAGAGGGAGGCGCAATCTTGAAATCACCCAACATTATATAATTGAAGCTCGCGAGAGAAGGTTATACTGCTGAGTCAATTGTTCGGCGAGAAATAGACTAAGTCCAGCGAAACTTAGATTTTGGCCGATGTGGCTGGGGTTGCTTCCAAGTGGAGATAGTATTCAATCTGATGTAAAGACGATTGTCAAGATACCGAAGTAGTAGTAGTAGTGAAATTCTAATAATATTGTGCCGTAAAAGAATGTATTTCGTGTGCGGACGACAGTCCAATAATTCGAGTTTGGTCCGCGAAAAAGTCGAGTGAAGGGCATTTCTTTTTTCTGTGCTTTATTTTTTAGGAAAGAAACATGAATAAAACCAAACGTGAAGCCAGAAGTATTAAAGTGGCAAAATAAATATAGGAGGGTTACTGGTGAGCTAGTATGGAAGCTGTCGTGCAGGTAAGGTAGGTGGAATGCCAAAATCACCGCCTTTGTGCCTGTTTTACGATATCACAATTATATGTATTTGTAATGGGCATTTATGACGCAGTTTGGTCACCCACTTGTTTCGTGATTTTCAGAAATATGATGAAAGGTCATTTGTTTTCATTTTATAAATGATTGCGAGTGCCGTGTAATGTGTTATAAATAGACAATAATGAGGGTCACGTCCAAAGTAGATCATTTCCGTGAATTTATTTTGTGGTGTCAAGTTAATATTTGTTTAATCTGACGTAAAATATTTCTTTGGGAATTATGACCTAGGTGGTGCGAGATATCCGTGGTTACCCAGTTTCAATCGGGTGTAAGCTCGCTGTCGTGTTGAATAATGCAGATCGGTGAATATCTGCCACGAAGGGTAATGCTATTCTATGTCCATTTAAAGTGTGTCTAATGTGCAATAAATGACAGTAAAGCTTGTCAGTAATTTTTGTGAAAATCTATTTTTAAAGAAAATACGAGGTCACGTTATGGAAGATGTGTTGTGGATTCTAAAGATTATTATTCCATTCTTTTGTCATTGAGATTTGTCAAGTTTGAGGCAAGAGGTTGGATTTGTCGTATAAGTTGAGGTAGGATTTGTGAACAGGTGATTGGAACCCTGTAATGATGCTGGGAGATTCTGCGTGAACCAGAGGAAGACATTTCTATAATGTTTGAGATGAAATCGTGAGAGAATCTACGGAAGTGCTAATTTGTGATGTGTATAATTATTGAATGACATCTTAAGGAAATCTCTGTACATGTCTGTTTGGGCAATAAATGTCGTATTTGTAATTTTATTTGCGAAGTCGAAGATTTCATTCTCTCAAAACCTGTTAAACATGGACGTATAGGACAGGTGTTTTCATTCAAAGCTATGACAGCGAAGGGTAGCTTCTTCCCGCTAGCCAGCTGAGCGAGGGTTCGCTGCTCGGAGATAACGGTATTTGTCCTGCCTGTTAAGTGTTTAAAATGAGATTGTATTCTTTAGAATAAAGTTCGTAACTTTGCAAGAACTAGTAGAAATTTTCATTCATGAGTAACGTGTGTGTTAATAGATAGCATTCGATAATATTAACTTGCTTAACCGAGAACAGAATGTGTATTTGAAGCCACGAAGTTAGACTATAATGACCGAAGTCAGCCAATTTCAGGGTGTCCAAAATTAGAACGTTGGTAGTAGTTATTGATTTATTTTTGAGGGCGCACAAAGCATTATTTAAATGTCATGATGGGATATGACAGTATTTGGCTTACATTTTACGGCGAATTACTTATGCAGATTTTTTGTTCTTAATAACTAGGGTTATCCAAGTGTTAATAATTGCTAGTGTTAGATTAAACTTATAGTGTCATGTCATGAAACAAGATATAATACTCGAAATAAATTATGTAAATTTCCTTCCCGCAGCGCAATACCAAACGACGATAAATATTATAAAAGAGTTATACAATATAATCACGTCATAATTTGAGTAGGTACTTGTTAAAGAAACCATTCGTCCACGGACGTAGAATTATTTGTTAATTAGGATTTATAAATATCATTTTAATTTATTACATTATTAAAATTAGTGAAAACCGTATTTGTGAAATAACTTAAAGCCAAGTGAATAAATTGAAGGTGTATTCTGGAAATCCTAGTTTATTTTATGGGAAAGTTGAATTATTAACGTACCGCTTAAGGGAAAATGTCCGAAGGTAATGGATTTTACTGCTACTAAGAATTGTGAGCATTGTTTATGTTGTATTATTTGACTTTGATTGATTGAGCATTAAATGTGCTGGGATTAAAAAAGTGGAAACCTTGGTCATCAACCGATGTAACTTAATTGTGTTAAGCCTTCAGCTTAGAAACTTGGATGGTCATGGTGTCATCAACCTCAGTGATATAGATTAAGGCCATATGCCACTATTTTATAATTTTCCCAGCCGACATCGTCCGCAATGAGTTTAAAGTAACTTAGGAGGTTAGATGTCGGTCAATGACAGCCGCAGGTCACATCGACTCAATTAAGGGTCCATGCCTACAACCACTGTGTGGCACGCACCGATTGGATTGCCTTAATTATACCAATACCCCAGATTTCGTGTTACGATCACGAATCATTATGATGGTACATGTAGTATCACATGGAAGCCGAATTTAAGGATGTCCAGACTTTCGTTTCTTCATTCTTAACTTAAGACAATGGTTTCTAGGAAGTACGCCCATCAGGCAGTTAAGTCAAAGGCTCAAACAAGTATATATCTCCTTTGCGTTTTAAATATTGTTGCACTGATTGGGCAAGATGAGATCAAATTTAATGATGATTTCTAAAACTTTCCTCGTTATTTCTGTAATAAACATAGCATTTTCTTCAGTTAATCTTTCATTCGAGTAGCTCGAGTAGATATAATGAGAGCCGCCCTTACCTCAGCAAGTGACGAAGAGCTCGTAACGATCCAAGAGACAGATCTCATGCGAATTGCTGATAGGTAAGAAATGTAGGTATCCTTTATGGACCACCAAGTGTTCAGTACATTTTAATTTATTCCGTTTGTATTAAAATATTAATCAATCAATCAACCAAACAATCACCACTCATCTGCTTTTTTGGCAATCACACCTATCCGTTGTTTACCTAGTATCTCCTTTTCAGCCCTACTACAACCCCTAAACACCCTCATAACCGTGTGAGAGACTTTCACCTTTTGTTAAAATCCCTACACACACCATTCTATTTTTCACTAAAATGTGTATGACTGTTGACATCATGTTATCTTTAGCTGTCTTCTTCCCTATATCTAATTTTCTAATAAACTCCTTCAATATTTCGTTACTCCTTAACATGTCTAACTTCATTTATTGTAACCTGCACCTTCTTCTTAGTCTCTTTACTTCTCTGTTGTATTACAGCGAGCCTTTACCATTCCTTACCATCTTTAAATGTATATAGCTGTTTTCAGATTCCTCGACAAATGCTGTAAACCCATCCCACGGACTGTTTACATATTTATTTACGGTCTTCCCTTGATCATACTCCCTCATGCCTGTCTTATCAGCCATATGGTGCTGCCTAATAGTCCTGCATTTACGACCGTCCTTTCTATCACTGTTTTAACAACGAGGAGAACAGCTTCGTGATCACTAATGCCACTGTCCAGCGTGCTGGTCTTTGGTCACAGGGGCCCCGGGTTAGATTCCCGGCATGTTCTGGAATTCTAACCAAAATGTGTTAAATCCCCTGGCACGGAGACTGGTTATATGTGCCGCCATCATTACTATTTCATTCTCATCACGACGCAGGTCGCCTACGGATGTCAAATTACAGGACCTGCATCAGGCCTTACGGCCATACGACATTCCGTTCTAATAAGTAGGGGAGCAAACAGAATTCTAAACACGCTGAGTCGGCACTTTCTCTGGTGCGTCACCACCCGGGGTCATTGACCCCGTGCTGTCATGACCACGTGACCGTGACGTCATCACCACGTGCTCTTGTTTGTAAACAAAGCCACATACTATTTTGACAGCCACGTACTTTTTAACGGCTGTCATTCGCTATTTTTAAACAACAACTAATCGCTAACCTCAGTGCTGCCATCTTTACGGCACTAAACATCACAGTCACCACCTTTGGCATGTAGTGACGGGCAATATGAAATTCCACGTGCTTTTTCGACAGCTATCAGCGACCATCTTTAAACCAAGTCACTTGCTCTTGTTTGTAAACAAAGCCACGTGCTTTTGACATCTACCAACTTTAAAAAACAGACGATCACTAACATCAGCGCTGTCATCTTAACGACACTAAACCTCACTGTGCCACGTAATAGTGGGCAATTTGAAAAATTCCACCTGCTTATCTGACAGCTGTCAAGCTGACAGCCACGTGCTTTTATGACAGTAAACAAGAACGCATCGCTAACCTTAGTGCTGATATCTTTACGGCACTAAACTTTATAGCTACCACTTTAGACATGCAGTGGCGGGCAATTTGAAATTCCACGTCCTTTCTTGACAGCTGTCAGCTCTAGTAAACAAAGCCATACGCTTCTTTTGACAGCGGCCATCTTTAAACAAGAGAGAATCATGACGGGGCTAAATCTTCATTGATGCCACCTTGGGCACATGGGCGCGCAAAATTATTCAACGTGCTTTCGATTGCAAACAAAGCCTATCCAGTATTCGGGAGATAGTAGGTTCGAACCCCACTATCGGCAGACCTGAAGATGGTTTTCCGTGGTTTCCCATTTTCACACCAGGCAAATGCCGGGGCTTAACCTTAATTAAGGCCACGGCCGCTACCTTCCCACTCCCAGCCCTTCCCTGTCCCATCGTCGCCATAAGACCTATCTGTGTCGGTGCGACGTAAAGCAACTTGCAAACAAAGCCATGTGCTTTTTACAGCTGTCAGCGGCGATCTTTAAACAACAAAAGTTCAGTGCATTCTCGACGCCTAAGAGAGCGAATCTATCCTCATATCTGCCATCATGAAGGGGATCTTCTTAGTTTTACGTCAAGATGCACTTCCCGACGCTAATTACATAAGATGGCAGCTGCTAGCTTAGAGGCTACTACAAAAGATGGGGTTTATACATAGGCTGTTATGACTTCCGCCTCCTCCTCCTCCTCTGTCAAGGCACAATATGGCGGCTATAGATTGGCTGTATTGGAAGAAAGCTAGCTTAGAGACTACTACACAAGATGGGGCTATACATAAGCGGTTATGACTTCTTCCTTCTCCTCCTCCACCACCTCCTCCTATTCCTCTGCCAGGGCATAGATTTATCGAACAAGTTTAAACATGCATTACTGTAACGACGCGAAGGCAAGAGTGTGCACGTGTTTTTAACCTGCAGCGATGGCATCATCATAGTTATACATGTTTACACTTGATCACATACTTACGAAGCTGCTGTTGAAAACATATCACGACTCGAATCGCATACTATATTCAATGTTGTGAGTGTTCAGAACATATTAGGACTAGAATCACATACTACATTTGATGTGAGTGTTCAGAATATTAAATAAGTAAATCGCACACTATAGCCCATGTCGTTACATTCAACAGATGTTCAAAATACTGTTTACTGCATTGCAAGAGATAAACAAGACTAGTATCGAACAACAGAACACTGTTCAGAGAGATACCTTTGTAAAAAATTCCCTTCTCGACATACTAAACGGCACTTCTCTTAGCAAGCTGAGCGCTCGGTAAACGGTAATATGAATATATCAAACGTACGACTTCAAATGATTTGCCTTCTATCATTTGTCTTGTGCGAAAATTAAAAAGTACAGAAAAAGAACCATACTACGTAGCGAACTCGATCGGTAAAAGATAATATGAATATAGCAAACGTACATCTGCAATGATTTGGCTGATAGAGAAATCAGAATCCACGGAAACATATAGTGCACTTACCGTGTAGCTAATTCGCTCAGCAAACGATAATATGAATAAACCAAACGTACATCTTCAATGTTTTGGCTAATAGAAAAACCGAATCCACGGAAACATATATTGCACATATCGCGTAGCTAACTCGCTCGGTAAACAACAATATCAATATAGCAAACGTACATCTTCAATGATTTGGCTAATGCAAGAATCAGAATCCACGGAAACAATTAGGGCACATATCGCGTAGCTACCTCGCTCAGCAAACGATAATATGAATAAACCAAACGTACATCTTCAATGATTTGGCTAATGGAAAAAACAGAATCCACGGAAATACATACTGCACATATCGCGTAGCAAACTCGCTCGGTACACAACGATATCAATATAGCAAACGTACATCTTCAATGATTTGGCTAATGCAAGAATCAGAATCCACGGAAACAATTAGGGCACATACTGCGTAGCTAACTCGCTCGGTAAACGATAATATGAATACAACAAAAGTACAACTTCAATGATTTGCTCAATCCGAAGATCAGAATACACAGATACACATACCGCACAGCTAACACGCTCAGTGATTGCAAATACATCACAACGGGTTATCGAGCAGAACACTGATATACGCATACACATCACTCCTTTTCCGGAACACACGCGGACAAGAACGTTGTGAGATAGCACTTACACAGAGAGAGAGATGAATTACCTAAGATACATGAAAGCAGTGGAGCAGGAAAAAGATTATATCATATTTGTTTACATGTAGTCTGCTCGAAGTTGTAAAGGCAAATGAGAACAGTACCGCTACTGCTTGCGCGGAAGTGACGTGTAATCTGAGCAAAAATACACATTACTTTGTTCGCCTTCTGCAAAAATACGTGAACGGAGGTGTCATGTCAACACAGCAAGGTCGCCCACACATGATGGATACTGCGGTTCAAAATCCTGGTGACTTAACGTCCTGCCACTTGTTAGACCTTTGGCGTCAGGAAGGGCATCCGGCCGTAAAACAGATATTGCGTTGCCGTCAACAAAGCTATCTTTGATTCTTGCTAAAAGATCAACACGACATGCACATGGCCTACTTCTATCTTGGTACGGATTTTAACGGGACAAGCAAGTCCGCCTCGGTAGTGTAGTAGTTAGTGTAATTATCTGCTACCCGGAGGCGCGGGTTCCATTCCCGGCTCTGCCACGAAATTTGAAAAGTGGTACGAGGCCTGGAACGGCGTCCACTCAGCCGCAGGTAGGTCAAATAGGGGCGTTGAGCAGAACCCTTAGTGCTATTCAACAGGAGTAGGCTATGTGTCGGCACCGCGCTGTAGTTTTTTACGAGCTAAATGCTGGGAAGCTGCGAGGGCATATCACGCTGTCTGATGGAGGCGTTGAACCGAACCCTTGGTGCTGGAGTAGGCTAAGTGCCGTTACCGGGCCGAGTCGGATAGGCGCGTTGAGCAGAACACTTGGTGCTGGAGTAGGCTATGTGCCGGCACCGGGCCGAGTCGGATAGGCGCGTTGAGCAGAACACTTGGTGCTGGAGTGGGCTATGTGCACTCAGCGAATTACCTACACGGTTAATTAAGCTACTTAAAGCTAGAGGTGTGTAAACTGTGTGTGCTCGCTGCTCGCTGACCACGAGTGGACACTTCCTTACTTCTGTAACACACAGATACTTCCTCAAAGACAATATTCTAACTTTCGGTCGGGAGATAAAACTTAAAAAAGGACTTGTACCTCGCCTATATAATATCAATCAATACTGATCTGCATTTAGGGCAGTCGCCCAGGTGGCAGATGCCCTATATGTTGCTTTCCTAGCCTTTTCCGAAATGATTTCAAAGAAATTGGAAATTTATTGAACATCTCCCTTGGTAAGTTATTCCAATCCCTAACTCCCCTTCCTATAAATGAATATTTGCCCCAGTTTGTCCTCTTGAATTCCAACTTTATCTTCATATTGTGATCTTTCCTACTTTTATAGACGCCATTCAAACCTATTCGTCTACTAATGTCATTCCACGCCATCTCTCCGCTGACAGCTGGGAACATACCACTTAGTCGAGCAGCTCTTCTTCTTTCTCTCAGTTCTTCCCAACCCAAACATTGCAACATTTTTGTAACGCTACTCTTTTGTCGGAAATCACCCAGAACAAATCGAGCTGCTTTTCTTTGGATTTTTTCCAGTTCTTGAATCAGGTAATCCTGGTGAGGGTCCCATACACTGGAACCATACTCTAGTTGGGGTCTTACCAGAGACTTATATGCACTCTCCTTTACATCCTTACTACAACCCCTAAACACCCTCATAACCATGTGCAGAGATCGGTACCCTTTACTTACAATCCCATTTATGTGATTACCCCAGTGAAGATCTTTCCTTATATTAACACCTAGATACTTACAATGATCCCCAAAAGGAACTTTCACCCCATCAACGCAGTAATTAAAACTGAGAGGACTTTTCCTATTTGTGAAACTCACAACCTGACTTTTAGCCCCGTTTATCAACATACCATTGCCTGCTGTCCATCTCACAATATTTTCGAGGTCACGTTGCAGTTGCTCACAATCTTGTAACTTATTTATCACTCTATAGAGAATAACATCATCCGCAAAAAGCCTTACCTCCGATTCCACTCCTTTACTCATATCATTAATATATATAAGAAAACATAAAGGTCCGATAACACTGCCCTGAGGAACTCCCCTCTCAACTATTACAGGGTCAGACATAGCGTCACCTACTCTAACTCTCTGAGATCTATTTTCTAGAAATATAGTAACCCATTCAGTCACTCTTTTGTCTAGTCCAATTGCACTCATTTTTGCCAGTAGTCTCGCATGATCCACCCTATCAAATGCTTTAGACATGTCAATCGCGATACAGTTCATTTGACTTCCAGAATCCAAGCCTAGGCGGCTTTCCCTGCTATTCTGAAAAAAGACCTCGTCCAAACAGAAGTTCTTATGTGCTAGTAAATATATCTACAAGAGGCTGACATATTTAACAAAACACTGAATACCCGAGCCAGAATTAAAACACGATGTTCCTAAGCCAAAATCATTTGCGATTAGAATTAGAATATAGCTACGCCGCGTAGCCAATTCGCTTAGTATAGCTTCTTACTATTTCTTTCTTAATCTGCTTACCCTCTAGGGTTAGTTTTTCTCTCGGACTTAGCGAGGGATCCCAACTCTACCGCCTCATGGGAAGTAAGACATTGGGTCGGGATATACAACTAAAGAGAATGACCAGTACCTCGCGCAGGCGGCCTCACCTGCTATGCTGAACAGGGTGCCTTGGTACGGAATGGGAAGATTCAAAGGTATAGTCAAGGAAGCGACCGTAGCCTTTAGTCAGGTACTATACCGGCATTTGCCTGCGAAACTACGCAAAACTACTTCTAGGATAGCTGAGGAGGGAATCGAACTTACCTCTACTCAGTTGACCTCCCGCGGCTGAGTCGACGCCGTTCCAGCCCTCGTACTACTTTTCAAATTTCGTGGCAGAGCCGGAAATCGAACCCGCGCCTCCGGGTAGCAGATAATTACACTAACTACTACACTACAGAGGCGGACTTGCTTGTCCCGTTAAAATCCGTACCAAGATAGCAGTAGGCCATGTGTATGTCGTGTTGAGCTTTTAGCAAGAATCAAAGATAGCTTTGTTGACGACAACGCAATATCTGTTTTACGGCCGGATGCCCTTCCTGCCGCCAAAGGTCTAACAAGTAACAGGACATTAAGTCACCAGAATTTTGAACCGCAGTATCCATCATGTGTGGGCGACCTTGCTGTGTTGACATGGCACCTCCGTTCACGTATTTTTGCTCAGATTACAAGCAGTAGCGGTACTGTTCTCATTTGCCTTTACAACTTCGAGCAGACTACATGTAAACAAATATGATATAATCTTTTTCCTGCTCCCGTTTTTTCATGTAAGTAGAATCTCCTTGAACCATGTCCTAGCAGAGGTATGCATATCATTGTCTGTGTACCTCTGTATTATGCTGCTCTACTTGTGTGTATGTTTCCCCCTCACCTCGCTTCCGATTACTAGCGAGAAGGCCGGGGCCTTGACCTGTGTTGGGGAATCCATCTTGCAGTTTTACTCCTGTCTACAGCTGGGAACGGTAGGAGCGGAGCGGAGCAGTTGTTTTCGCTCGTCCTCCGGAGACCTCCGGTAGTCCTCCGATTGAATTCACGGGTGGAAAATTCAAATGCTTTAATGTGGGCAATGTTGTAACGGTGATGTTAGGAGGAATTCCAATTTAGATTTCATTACTAATTCCACAGATGCATGTGTTCATCTACGTTTGTCATTCAAATGCTGTAGTCGTTTCAAGATCGCCGCATTATTTGTTATGCTATGAATAACAGATTTTGATCAGCTGACATTCAGTTTGCAACAGGTAAAGGTGGATTGAATATTGGCATATGTTATACCGTTGCAAATTCATTTACAATATTATTAACAGTAAAAAACTTTAAGTAATAATTATATTATATTGCATGTAAACATGTATTATATCCGATGCCCTTACTTTAATTATACTCGTAGCTCATTTATTACGGAAGAGTACGTCCGGCTCAATGGCTACATGGTTATCGTGCTGGGCTTTGGTCACAGGCGTCCCGGATTCGATTCCCGGCAGGGTCGAGAATTTTCATTTTAATTAGTGAATTTCACTGGCACTGGAGCTGGGTGTATGTGTCGCCTTCATCATCATTTCATCCTCATAACAACACGCAGGTCGCCTACGGGAATCAAATCAAAAGACCTGCATCTGGTGAGCCGAACTTGTCCTCAGACACCCCCGGCACTAAAAGTCATACACCATTTCCATTTTTACTGAAGAGTACGAACTGTTTGGAACTAGTTATATGCTGTACCGTGCTGAGTAGTTCAGACGGTAGAGCCTTCTGAGCTCAAGCTTGCGGTTTCAATTCCGACGTTGCTCGGCGATACGAGAGTCTCATGTCGGCAGGTGTACCGGCACATTGAAGAACTCCTGTTGGACAAAATGCCGGCATCTTAGCGTCGCAAAAAAACACAGAAGTGGTTATGGGAGAATAATAATAATAATAATAATAATAATAATAATAATAATAATAATAATAATAATAATAATAATAATAATAATCTTTCTATCAATTTACCCTTCACGGTTGGGTGTTCTCTCGGACGCAGAGAGGGATCCCACCTATACCGCCTCAAGGACAGTGTACTGGAGTGTGAGACTTTGGGTCGGGGATACGTTTTATGTTTATTTTTACGTCGCACCGCCACAGATAGTTCTGGGATAGGGAAGGCCTGGGAGTGGGAAGGAAGTGGCCGTGGCCTTCACTTAGGTACCATCCCGGCATTTGCCTGGAGGAGAAGTTGGAAACCACGGAAAACCATCTTCAGAGCTGCCGACAGTGGGATTCGAACCCACTATCTCCCGGATGAAAGTGGGTTCGAACCCCACTGTCGGCAGCCCTTAAGATGGTTTTACGTCATTTTCCATTTTCACGCTTAGAAATTGCTCTCCTTAGCCGTTCCAATCACATCGTCGCCATAAGACGGCGTGACGTAAAGCAAATAGTTACAAAAGGAATCGACAAATAAAACACGAACGATAAATGAGAATGTGTATATTTTTTTATTTGCCTTCATCATATTTATAGAGCAGTATTTACTGTGTCGCTAGCACACATTCAGTACTGTTCCTCCGTCCTCCGCTCGCCCAACGAAAACACCGATTGGTTTCCAAGCAACAGTTTACTACCAGAGAATACCGGAGGGAGCGCTGCACTCGCACTACCGATTGCAATCATAGGAGCAACTGCTCCGTTTCCCAGCTCTACGTCCAATGACGAACCGATGTCATCTCAGATGAAACTGTGGAACATGACATAGCTAAGACGAAGACAGACTGGCTAGAGCTGAGCAACTGTTTTCTCTCTTCCTCTGGAGTCCTTCGATTGAATTCACTGGCGGAAAATTCAAATGCTTTAATGTGGGCAATATAGTAACGGTGATCTTGGGTGGAATTACAATTTAGGTTTCAGTACTAAGTCCACAGGTGCATTTTGTCATTCAAATGCTGCCGCATTATTTGTTACGCTATGAATAACAGATCTTGATCTGTTGAAATTCAGTTTGCGTCCGCCTCTGTGGTGTAGTGGTTAGTGTGATTAGCTTCCACCCCCGGAGGCCCGGGTTCGATTCTTGGCTCTGGCACGAAATTTGAAGAGTGGTACGAGGGCTGGAACGTGGTCCACTCAGCCTCGGGAGGTCAACTGAGAAGAGGTGGGTTCGATTCACCCCTCAGCCATCCTGGACGTGGTTTTCCGTGGTTTCTCAGTTCTCCTGCAGGCAAATGCCCGGATGGTACCTAACTTAAGGCCACGGCCGCTTCCTTCCCTCTTCTTTGTCTATTCCTTCCAATCTTCCCATCCCCCCGCAAGGCCCCTGTTCAGCATAGCAGGTGAGGTCGCCTGCTGAGGTACTGAGCATCCTGACCGGGTGTATCCCCCGACCCAGAGTCTGAAGCTCCAGGCACTGCCCTTGAGACGGTAGAGGTGGGATCCCTAGCTGAGTCCGAGGGAAAAACCGACTCTGGAGGGTGAACAGATAAAACAAGAAGAAGAAGTAGTGGATAGAATAATATAGACTGAATATTGCCATATATTATGCCCTTGTAAATGCATTTACAATGTTATAATAGTTAAAATGTTTAAGTAATAATTATATTCAATTGCATGTGAACAGGCGCTATATGCGATGCTCTAACATAAATTATACTCGTAGCTCATTTATTACTGAAGAAAAAGAACTGATTTGAATTGTTTATATGCTGTACCGCGCTGAGTAGTTCAGACGGTAGAGCGCTGGCTAGTGGAGGAGTTGTTGTGACGTCATCACCCGGTTGTACCGAGTAAACTACGGAGCGAATGGTATGTAGCGGCACGTTTAAACACGTTATTGGTATGACAACGTAACGGTATTTCGCCCGTCTATTCAGCGCCCTTTTCTCACAACATAACGGTTTTGCTGAATACAGCAAGGTTGTTTTCTGCTGCTGAAGCCGACCTGCTCATTTCATCCTTGTGGTGCCTCTTGATATGATCCCACAAATTTGATGCACTACCACACGTCGCGTAAATGCGGCCGCAACATTTGCATTTTGCTGATGTTTATCATCAGTAATTTCAGAGAAATGCCATGCATCAGACGGTCTTCGTGGCATTTGTGGTGCAATTCCTTTAAATATTCTCAAACACGAATACCATCTAAAATGGGATTAAATATCAAACCAATACCACAATTATTTTCTAGTATACTTTGCATTATCTACAAAACACAACAAGCAGAGCAAATATAGACGCAAATTTAATAAGCACAGACTGAATACAGGTACAAGGGGAGGCCACGGCGTTCGGATCACGGACTGCCTTCAAACTTTGTACACATTCAATAGTCCATTAGGACAACATAATGTGCAAGTAGTGAGGCGTATTACTAGGGCGTTCTCGAGAAAATCGCAAGAGAAATTATCGCGTCGAATATGTACCGGTGCGTTGGGGTAACGAGCACGAAACGGCGGTGGTCGAGTGGTTAGCGTTCAAGCTTCGTAATCGCTGGTTCGAGTCCCGCTTCTCGCTTTGTTTTTTCAACACTGGTCATTTTCTTTAAAATGCTATTTGTTCGGGGCGTCGATCCATGTGGATGTTTTGCCCTACTGGCACCATATTGTATGAACCTGCGTGTAATTGGAATGGCGGTAGTGTGGAATGTTGTGTGTGAGGAAAGGAAGATTAAGGACGGCAAAAACACCCAGTCCCCAGGCCAGGGATATTAATCATTACAATTAAAAACTCTGACTCGGCTGTGAATCGAACCCGAGGCCGCCGGGTGACTGGCGTACGCGTTGCCGCCTACACCGCGTGGCCGGATAACACTGTTCGTAGTTGAAACGAAATATAAAGAAAAAGGTGTATTCTATTTGCATGGGCTTTTATCGTATATATATATGATTAAACACTAGCGATAAATGAGAATGTATATATTTCATATATTCGCCTTCTTCACACTAACAAAGCAGTATTTACTACGTCGCTACGACATCCGTTGCGCTCCATTACTAGAAATGCGAAGCAGTACACATTCAGTACTGTTCCTCCGTCCTCCGCTCGCCCACCGAAAGCACCGATTGGTTTCCAAGCAACAGTTTACTACCGGAGAATACCGGAGGGAGCGCTGCACTCGCCCTACCGATTGCAATCATAGGAGCAACTGCTCCGTTCCCAGCTCTACAGACGTGCCATGTAAGCTCTTATATTTTTTCCAGGGTTTACCCTGGTTTTCCACCTCTTGTGGGTGGGAATTTTGGTAGGTTTTGTTTTATTTTTGTTATATCTTGTATCTGTTAACTTAAATTGAGCTTGTGGTGTAATTATTATCGTTTCTGGATTCTCTCCCCGTCCTGGCATTTTCGTTAGTACTAGGAATTCATTTGATCATAGTTCATAACTGACCCCTTTCCTAAAACACATTTTCTTCTGGTTCCTGATTGTAATTTTTCCGATGGTGATTTATGTTGATCTAGACCTTCCGTTATGGAGGCTGTCAAACTTGTTTTTTTTTTAGAATGTAATTCTGCGTCTGGGTTAATTTCCATTTTAAAACCTGGCGATGAGCTAAGTATGCCTGACCGTTCTGTAAGGTTAACTTTATCACAGTCCACTCTGGGTGGTAAATTGTTATTAATTGTTTTAAAGGATGGTTCATGTTTGTGGGTTACTGTAGTCACGTCCTAGTTCGTGAACCATGGGCAACGGCTGAGTGGCCTAGTAAGTGGTCCTGAGAGTCAGGATACCAGTTGCTATGGAATGGGAGTGGGCATCTCGGACATATTCTGAGTCGTGGCCCTCCTTGTGCTCAGGCGGCTAGGACTATACAATCCACCGGTGGTCCATAACCCGTTAGAGGAGAGATCCTCACTTGGACTATGTGCAAGTAGGGTAGCATCCTGCTTCATGAATCGACCGAGCTCAGAACACTTTAAGCAAGTCTCTGACCTATGGGAGTAATGGAGTCCCACTCCCATTTGACAGGCGAGGGACTCCTTGGAAACAACTTGGCGAACGAAATGGAATTCGATGGGGAGCTATCAATATTAATGGGGCTTATGGAAGAAAGAAGGTAGAACTGGCTGAGTCAGCAAAGAGGATACATCTGGATGTGCTAGGAGTAAGTGATATTCGGGTAAGGGGAGATAAGGAGGAAGAGATAGGAGATTATAAAGTGTACTTGACGGGTGTTAGAAAGGGAAGGGCAGAGTCTGGGGTAGGGCTCTTTATCAGGAATACCATTGCACGCAACATAGTTTCGGTTAGGCACGTAAATGAGCGAATGATGTGGGTAGATTTGTCAGTGGGAGGAATTAGGACAAGGATTGTGTCTGTGTATTCACCATGTGAGGGTGCAGATGAGGATGAAGTTGACAAGTTTTATGAAGCATTGAGTGACATTGTGGTCAGGGTCAACAGCAAGGATAGAATAGTGCTAATGGGCGATTTCAATGCGAGAGTTGGGAATAGAACTGAAGGATACGAAAGGGTGATTGGTAAATGTGGGGAAGATATGGAAGCTAACGGGAATGGGAAGCGTTTGCTGGACTTCTGTGCTAGTATGGGTTTAGCTGTTACGAATACATTCTTCAAGCATAAGGCTATTCACCGCTACACATGGGGGGCTAGAGGTACCAGATCCATAATAGACTATATCTTAACAGACTTTGAATCAGGAAAACTTTTAGGAATGTACGAGTTTTTCGGGGATTTTTCGATGATACAGACCACTATCTGATCTGTAGTGAACTAAGTATCTCTAGGCCTAGGGTAGAGAAAGTGAAATCTGTCTGCAAACGAATAAGGGTAGAAAATCTCCAGGACGAGGAAATTAGACAGAAGTACATGGATATGATTAGTGAGAAGTTTCGAACAGTAGACAGTAAGCAGCTTCAGGATATAGAAAGTGAATGGGTGGCATACAGGGATGCTGTAGTAGAAACAGCAAGGGAATGCCTAGGAACAACTGTGTGTAAAGATGGGAAAAGGCGAACATCTTGGTGGAATGATGAAGTGAGAGCAGCCTGTAAACGTAAAAAGAAGGCTTATCAGAAATGGCTCCAAACAGGGGCCGAGGCAGACAGGGATTTGTACGTAGATGAAAGAAACATAGCGAAACAAATAGTTCTTGAATCCAAAAAGAAGTCATGGGAAGATTTTGGTAATAACCTGGAAAGGCTAGGTCAAGCAGCAGGGAAACCTTTCTGGACAGTAATAAAGAATCTTAGGAAGGGAGGGAAAAAAGAAATGAACAGTGTTTTGAGTAATTCAGGTGTACTCATAATAGATCCCAGGGAATCACTGGAGAGGTGGAGGGAATATTTTGAACATCTTCTCAATGTAAAAGGATATCATCATGGTGGTGTTGCAAACAGCCAAGCTCATGGGGAGGAGGAAAATGATGTTGGTGAAATTATGCTTGAGGAAGTGGAAAGGATAGTAAATAAACTCCATTGTCATAAGGCAGCAGGAATAGATGAAATTAGACCTGAAATGGTGAAGTATAGTGGGAAGGCAGGGATGAAATGGCTTCATAGAGTAGTAAAATTAGCGTGGAGTGTTGGTAAGGTATCTTCAGATTGGACAAAAGCAGTAATTGCACCTATCTATAAGCAAGGGAATAGGAAGGATTGCAATAAATATCGAGGTATCTCATTGATTAGTATACCAGGCAAAGTATTCACTGGCATCTTGGAAGGGAGGGTGCGTTCAGTCGTTGAGAGGAAGTTGGATGAAAACCAGTGTGGTTTCAGACCACAGAGAGGCTGTCAGGATCAGATTTTCAGTATGCGCCAGGTAATTGAAAAATGCTACGAGAGGAATAGGCAGTTGTGTTTATGTTTCGTAGATCTAGAGAAAGCATATGACAGAGTACCGAGGGAAAAGATGTTCGCTATACTGGGGGACTATGTAATTAAAGGTAGATTATTAAAATCAATCAAAGGCATTTATGTTGACAATTGGTCTTCAGTGAGAATTGATGGTAGAATGAGTTCTTGGTTCAGGGTACTTACAGGAGTTAGACAAGGCTGTAATCTTTCACCTTTGCTGTTTGTAGTTTACATGGATCATATGCTGAAAGGTATAAAATGGCAGGGAGGGATTCAGTTAGATGGAAATGTAGTAAATAGTTTGGCCTATGCTGACGACTTGGTCTTAACGGCAGACTGTGCCGAAAGCCTGCAGTCTAACATCTTAGAACTTGAAAATAGGTGCAATGAGTATGGTATGAAAATTAGCCTCTCGAAGACTAAATTGATGTCAGTAGGTAAGAAATTCAACAGAATTGAATGTCAGATTGGTGATACAAAGCTAGAACAGGTCGATAATTTCAAGTATTTAGGTTGTGTGTTCTCCCAGGATGGTAATATAGTAAGCGAGATTGAATCAAGGTGTAGTAAAGCTAATGCAGTGAGCTCGCAGTTGCGATCAGCAGTATTCTGTAAGAAGGAAGTCAGCTCCCAGACGAAACTATCTTTACATCGGTCTGTTTTCAGACCAACTTTGCTTTACGGGAGCGAAAGCTGGGTGGACTCAGGATATCTTATTCATAAGTTAGAAGTAACAGACATGAAAGTAGCAAGAATGATTGCTGGTACAAACAGGTCGGAACAATGGCAGGATGGTACTCGGAATGAGGAGATAAAGGCTAATTTAGGAATGAACTCGATGGATGAAGCTGTACGCATAAACCGGCTTCGGTGGTGGGGTCATGTGAGGCGAATGGAGGAGGATAGGTTTCCTAGGAGAATAATGGACTCTGTTATGGAGGGTAAGAGAAGTAGAGGGAGACCAAGACGACGATGGTTAGACTCGGTTTCTAACGATTTAAAGATAAGAGGTATAGAACTAAATGAGGCCACAACACTAGTTGCAAATCGAGGATTGTGGCGACGTTTAGTAAATTCTCAGAGGCTTGCAGACTGAACGCTGAAAGGCATAACAGTCTATAATGATAATGTATGTATGTATGTATGTATGTATGTTTTAAAAGGGGCTGAGAAAAATGAATACCAATCCGTTCAGCGGTGTTTTGTATATACGGGGATTGTCTTCTTAATTGTAAATTGTTGTTATTTGATGTTCTTAAATGAGTTTTCGAACTTGTAATTAAATAAGCTTGGTGAAATCTCGTTGTTAATTTAAGTTAGTATCTTTCGCTTAATACGACCTTTATCCAGCCCCTTCGGGCCGCCGCTTTTCCTAGCCCGTACCTGCCGTACCAGTCGTCTTGGTGACATTTATTGTTTTTGTTTTTGCTCGATGACTGGGGAGTTGGATTGAGATTGGTACTGGTAACGTTTGGAATTGGTTATCCTGAGCTTGACTTGGAATTTTGGTGGTGATTATTACCGATTTACCTTAATTTCACCACGCCGACTGATTATTTATTGTGTGATCTGTTTTAACTCCCCGGGTGATTTAATGCCTGAATAATTGAATTTAGCTGTAACTTCTGCTTATCCTGAAAAGCTCTTGTAGAGTTACTGACGATTTTTACTGTAATTACTTATTTCACCACTTCTCTGCATTTGTGGTGCCATTCTGGATTTATTGCCCTGTGATCTAATCCATGAAATATTGAATTAAGCAGTAATTTCTGCTTATTCTGTTATGCTCTTGAAGAGTTTGTGATTAAATTACTGTATTACCATTTTTCTGGACACCACTGCTTTTGTGGTGTCATTAATGAACTATTCCCTGCGATTTAATTCCTAAAACTGAATTATGCGGTTCCTTCGTGTTAATTAATTTGGTATTGAGCCAGTTCGGTGCCCTGTATTTGTGAATTACCATGTGATTTGCGCTTTGGGGGTTTCCTTGATATCCGGGGCCTGTTAATTAATGCAGCCTGTTCTGCAATAACACCGTGCTAAGGATCGGCTTCATTTCTCTATATTTGCGCTTGAGAATTCATTTAATTAATTAACTACTTGCTCCATCCTTCTTGGACTTGAATTTCGGATAACCCGTTGATTTATTCTTGTTTTATTTAACTTGGTGTAAAGTTTACATTGCGTTCTTATTAAATTCAACTATTTCGAAAAACCCAAGTCTATCACTTTATGATTTATATTACTGTATTCATTTTGGAGAAAGAGGCATGATTGCAATGATCCATTGAAAAGGCACCTTCCACATTCCCACCTTTGAGGTAATTTGTTTTGCCTTTTACTTGTATTAAACTTTCCATTTACTGCTTCTGTGTGGTGACTCTGTGGGGTATTTATTTTCGGTTTTCTGTGTGCCAGTGTGTTGGCACAATCTTGGATAATCTCTGTGCTCTGGGTTACTTACTGTTATTGAGTTGTTAACTGCCTGTCACCCACTACGTTATTGTATCTTGAGTCTTACTGCGTCATTATATTTAATTTCTCTTAATTGGTGCCACACGTTTCATTGGTACAGTGATTTAAAGGTGTGCATGTTGATTGGTTCTGCCTCTACGCTAAAGGATTACTAACTCGCGAGTTGCTCCGAGGTTTATGTGGTGTGTTTTCTAACCTGGCAACTTACAGTGTTAAAAATGGTTTCATGTCACCGTACCATACATGTTAATGTTTTATCATTAACCTAACAGTAGCAGTAACCGTCACAGTATCTTTGGAAATTCATCTCTCTCTCTGTGTAAGTGCTATCTCACAACGTTCTTGTCCGCGTGTGTTCCGGAAAAAGGAGTGATGTGTATGCGTATATCAGTGTTCTGCTCGATAACCCATGTTGTGATGTATTTGAAATCACATTTTCGACGATTTGTGACTACGTATGTTAAACTCAGCAAAATTAGTTCTGTAACAAAGTTATATTACAGCACTATTCTACGACGCGACAGTCTCTCCCTCTAACAATGCACGCACACTGACGAAGCTTGCGGTATTCTAGGAAGCTACTGAGTAGGACAGCGACGTTGCGCGAAAAGCCTAGCAGGTAGCGCCGTGTTTCCAAGTATGCGTTGACACAGTATTACGGATTTAAAACTGCTTTCCCAAGGAACGGTTTTGATTTGGCCAATTAGCCGTAGAAAACTGTGTCACGTTTATATTCTCAACTTGGATTTCTCCTACTTGTGAACCATCATATTTCTTAAGTAATTAATTTATTCTCTGGGACTTGCTCTCGATACTTTCATACTGCTGTGTGCTGCCATCTGTTATGGTGTGGTCGAAACGTGACCTCGCCTCCGACCAATCAGGGAGCTCCCCGCCATCTTGTTGAACTGCTCCTTTCCAGCGGGAGTAATCGACCATTATGAAATGAGAAGAAGCTTGACCATGATGGAGGAAGGACATGCTACTCACTCGCTCCGGCTTTTGGCCTTAGCGCACATTATGGATCCGACAGTGCGATGGCTGACTGGCATTCTTAAAGGTTTAAATTTTGAAGACCGTCCTACTTTCTTCAGTAAATGTAATATTTTGTGATATCATTACGTGAGTATGGAGCAACTGACGCTTTGATGTTACTACAAGCCAGATTCTGCAACTGTAAGTTTCTTCTTCATTTAAATTGAACTTAGTCTCCAGAGACCAGAATGATGTTTTGGAAAACATGCCCTCTTCTAGAACTTCGTGTGTTTAAGACCGTTGAAAAAGCCATAATGCTAATTGTTGGTTCAAAAATTTAAAAGGCAGTAACTGTTCAAGTTTTTCGGGTTTCCTCTGAAAAAATTAATATATATATATAATATACATATCCTAAAGATCTGGATATGTGTGGTATGAAGGTGTTTTACGTTTCATCTAGTTTGGGAAATTATGAAAAGTTATGATTAATATTAATGTGGAGTTTTGGGAGATAAGCTGTATCTCCTCTATATGTACTTCAAAGGAACTCTACCTCTTGGAAAGGGTTTAGGTCCATGTGAGTTTTCTCCAGGGTATCAGAAATTAAGTTTGGGTCTCTTTTAATTTTATTCCTGCTTTTCCTTTTATTTTTTTCTTGTAAAATGTAAATGTGTTTTGGAATTTCCGGGTTCCTTATGTTTAGACCATTGTTATGCTTATGCTTTGTGATTGGTCAGTGCTAACTCTTGATGGCGTATGTTGGTTACCATGGCTACTCTGTAGTGATGGTAGTGGTTGTTTTTGGGATACTGACGCTTTAGTCAATATTTTATTTTGGTATCTGTGTGACTTTAACATTTTATCTAAACTTTCATGACGTGATATTTTCCCGGTTTGTGTTTATTTGACTGTCTTAACGTCTGTTTATTCTACTTGTGGTTATGTCACTCGAGACGTAATTACCCTGATCCCCTTGTGAAAGCTCCATGATCACACTATCTGGACGAATATAATAAATTAAATGAAAGTAAGAGTAAATGAAGAGAAAACTTGTACTTTGAAGGTCACCCTTTGAAAAGCACCCCTAAGGCACTTCTCGCTTGAAGTAACTATTATGTAGTCATGTAACTTTAACACTTATTTTTGGTTGGCCGACCTCAGTTTTTCAGGAGTTTTCCTCAGTTGTTTATTACCTTATATTATTGTTTGTTTTTCTCTTCTATGGACGGTTTTATTTAATTTTTTTATATTTAATAAAAAAGGTTGTTCTACTTTGGGTATCAAGATTAAATTATTTTACCTTCTTAAAGGCATGTTGTTGTTCTTTCTTTCACTTTTTGGTGTTCTGATGTCCAGTACAGTGGTTAATTAAAATGATCCACGGTTTGTTATGACACTTCTCCACTTGTTAAGGTAAGTTTTTCTTGTTCTCTTGTTGTTGTAAGGAGTGTATAGTGTCTGATTGAGCTTCCACTTATTTCTTACGAACTGGTGCAGTTGTGTAACTGCTAGTTCATACCTTGGGCTGGCCGTTATGGTTGTGGTTGTGGTGTTTGGCAAGGTAACGGCACAGCGTCGTAAAAATTACGAGGGTTTGTTGTTCGATGGTTAATATAACAGATGAGAACATTAACACGTGTAGTCGTTTCATAACTCGCAAGTAAGGTCTAGGTAACTTCAGGAGAAATAGGCTCAAATGTGATCGATCAATCAATCAATCAATCAATCAATCAATCAATCACTACTGATCTGCATTTAGGGCAGTCGCCCACGTGGCAGATTCCCTATCTGTTGTTTTCCTAGCCTTTCCATTGAAACATTCAAACAAAACATTGAAACGGCGTAAATAGCAGAACATGTCTGCTACCCTAGCGAGAAAAGTGAGTAAGGCTGTAGTGTAGGCTACTGAGTGTATGATTCGAAGCAGTGTATCGATTCATTCAAGTGTCGGAGTGAATCGATTCACAGGAATGGCGAGCTCACTACACACGATTCAGCTGACTCGCAGCAGACAGTGCGCACTCACGGATCAGTGAGACGCAATACGCACACGGCTGACTTGCGGTACGCTGGACATGAGCGGTGAACCAAACTTCCGCTGCAGCGAGACATAGCGAGTTATGGCACACTGAAAGAGTCGTTCGCTATAACGGACCCGCGCTGAGCTCTTTTGAAAATAATACCCAATAAATAACAGACGAATTTATTTGCAGTGTTAAAAAGGTAGTCAAAACATAGGTAATTCCAAGGTATCTAGCTTGTAAGCAGGTAGGCTGTTAGGTTGTTCTGTTTACCGTATTAGTTTAATCAATAAGTATTTTTATAACCACTTGCCATTCGACAATTATTTAAACTCAACTCTCTGGCCTATCCGCCTAGCTGAGTTGCTCAGACGGTTGAGGCCTGGCCTTCTGACCCCAACTTGGCAGGTTCGAACCTGGCTCGGCCCGGTGGTATTTGAAGGTGTTCAAATAGGTCAGCCTCGTGTCGACAGATTTATTGCCTCGTAAAAGAACTCCTGCGGGACTAAATTTCGGTTGCTCGGAGTCTCCGAAAACCGTAAAATTAGTCAGTGAAACGTAATGCCAATAACAGTATTATTGAGCGTACCACTCTAAACTGTCTGTCTTATAATGGGAAGAACCGCTCGGTATTCTCTCAGTTCGTATGTCGCATCATTGCACAATAATTCAATAATAAGTATTTGTTCTTGTACGTGCCGACACGAGGCTGACGTATTTGAGCACCTTCAAATACCACCGGACTGAGCCAGGATCGAACCTGCCAAGTTGGGGTCAGAAGGCCAGCGCTTCAACCGTCTGAAGTGAGAGGATTTAAGATTTACCATGTAAAATGACAATGTAATTGAAGTAAAGATTGTTCAGGTAGGAGCTGGGGATTTTGCAGTGAAGATATCGCAGGAGAAACGTGTAACTACATCTTTAAAGAGAGTAAGGTCTAATAATGTTATTGGTTTTACTTTGGAGATGCCAAGGTGCTGCAATTTTGTCCTACAGGTGGGGTTTGTTTTATGTGCTGAGGCTGTCGTATTTCAGCACTTTCAAATACTACCGGATTGAGCCAGAATCAAACCTGCCAACTTGGAGTTAGAAGGCCAGCCCTCTACCCTCTGAGCTACTCAGCCTGGCAAGAGTAAGGTCTGGGAGGGCTCAGAAACAAGAAAATATCCCAAGAGGTCACCATGAAAATGTAGGAAAGAGATATCCTAGTGCCCACAGTAGTGCTGCAGACTTAATTGAATGATTGCTCCCAGGGGGTGCCAGAATCGCTTTCCCGCGCTAACTGCTCTTGTAGCTTGTGACAGCACTGTGAGGACACTTCTACAACATGTTCCAAGCGGTAACATTAATAAGCAGTCTCCGGACAGCTGTTTAATTGTTTATTGAGTTGAGGACTTTGTGTTCATAGACTCTGAACAACAATTCTGTACTTATCCAAGCAGAAACCAAATAAACAATTTTAAACTTGTAACTAAAATAACTAGAGTGTGTAAATCAGAATTCACAATGAAAATGGTTCATGGAACAGAGGAATGTCTAATTATGTTTTATAAGGATGTTAATTCAATACCTGAAAGTTGTAAAAAGAATGTAGTGCACATAAAAAAAGTCAATGTGATTACCTATCGACACATATAGCTCCTAAACTAGTAAAGGTAATAGTTGTCTGTAAAGAAACTAGCAGTACATTGATATTGTATGAACCTTGTACAATTTTTGGGTTGGGCACTAGAATGAAAACTATTAATAATGTTAATACTACTTATGGGAAAGATATAGTTCCCAGTATACCTATTGAGTATGACTGTTGTGAATATTTAAATTCTAAAATCAGATTACAGTATTTAAATGTAAAAGAAGCTGTGCTACATAGTCTCCTAATGCATAATGATGATTAAAATCATGCTGGTAGAAAGGTAGAGGAAGTGAAGACCTTAATCAGGGATAATGAGAAAGCTGAAAGTAGATGATGTCAATTGAAGTCTCATTGTGTATAAGAGGGTTATTTGGAGAATGGTAAATATAGTGGCAATTTGTTGCAAATGTTTAGCTGGAGCGTATCAGAAAGAATATTGGATGTTGCACAAAGATTTGTGTTAAACAGAAGATATTAAATGAAAGTCATTTAAAGGCAAAGTCATCAGATGATGATCTGATTGTATATTTTCAGAGACCTCGAGCAGTTGAGAATCAAGCCATTATTCATGAAAGAGATATCTCAGATGATTCCTCAGAGATAGTCCCTGGTCGTACAGTGTACACAACCTGTAGTACGAGATCCCATGAGAAAATGAGACTGTAAATCGAAAGGTACTCCACATAGTAAATAAGTGTTACCACACAATGTAATAGATGACAGAAATGTTTGAGGAGAGGCAGTTGGCCGCTGTTAGCGGTGAGAGAAGGTTGTCTGCTCTGCATTCTCCTGCTAGTCGCTCGTGTCACAACAGTGTGCTTGTTAAGACAACTACGAGTTTGTTTCGAGTTCTACTTGTGTGCTTCGTTTAATTGTGTTTTCAGTGAAACAGTGAAAAGATAAGTAATATCATGGCAACAAAATTTGTAAGGAGGAATACTCTGAAATGCATATTTGAACGTGAGAATAAGCCTTCGGCGTGGGATGTACATAATTGGATCCAGTCACTGCTGAAACTCTCATCAGATCAAATCGACATGATCCAGCTGGACAATCTGGAAACCGCAGCATATATTAAGGTAATTTCAACTGTGATTTACGAACGTTTGATATGTCACTATTCAGGGATTCAGAAAATAATGTTAAGTGATGGTCGTATAGGAAAAGTTACTGTGATGCCAGCCGACAGGGTACAAAAGAATGTTCGAATACTAAATGTTCCCCCGGAAGTGCCTATAGAGTCCATTTCATTAGTATTAAGTAAATACGGGAAAGTGTTAGAACACAGGGACGAGGAGTGGTCACAGCAATACCCCTTCAAAGTACGCAACGGTATACGTGCTATTAGAATGGAGTTAAAAGACCCAATACCTTCCTTCTTATATATTGAAGGCTTTCGTGCACAGGTTATTTATGACGGCCAAACTAGAACATGCCTTGCTTGTAATTCGCCCAGTCACTTGAAACCAGACTGTCCGCTTCGCCAGAATCGCTTGGCAGAGCGAAGAAATGTAAACACACTCACACCTGTTAACTCCTCCGTCAGTGAACTAGACCCCACTATACCAGTTTCCCCCTCGCTAAGCGAGCCACACCACAACGCCAGTAAACAAGCCCCGTGGACAGATATACACAATGAGGAAAACACAGCACACAACCCGGCTATTGATAGGTATGAATTTCCTTCGGTCACCGAGAGTCAGAATAAACGTATGAAGACTGAGCTGGAACATAGCATTTCCAAACCCTACCTCCTGCCATCCATGAACAAATTAATGCAACTAAAGACGTGCCTTCCATATCCTTGGCCACAGTGTACTCCACGCCTGCCCAGGAGTCTGTGAATTACCTGATAGATACTCCAAGTACCCCTTTAATTCTGGATCTTAGCCAGACCACGAACAACGCATCTCTTTCCTCTAGGATGGAAACCGAAAGTATGGGCAGTGCAGATACACCCGATCGGGACTTACTAGATACAGAAATGGCAGAGGAAGGTGTGGAAACTGAAGCGTGTATTGGCGAAGAGAAGCAAAGTAAGATGTCTTCACCTCGATTGAGAAACATAAATAAAACACACAGTACGTCATCCACGGCGGAAAAAAGCTTGAAGGACAGTCAACCATCACATACTTCCTTAAGCTATAGGGACCCACGTCTACATACAAGAAAGAAGAGTGCCGAGCGGAAAGGGTCTAATTCTAAAGCGTCTGTACCTAACTGACTCTGCACCAACCACTACCTGTCGTATCTATAAATAACCGTCTACTTAAACATGAATACAGCTTCTTGGCATTTTGCTTTCCCTCTCTGTCTTGTTATGGTGAATCTTCTTACAACTTACGCCACCCTTAATATTAATGGAGCAAGGAGTGTTACAACTCAAGCGCTGCTTAGTCGGTTCGTGAAGGAATATGATATTTACATCTTATTCCTCCAGGAAGTTAATGAGACAAACTTCCATTTCTTATATAACTATGACTATATAACGAACGTAGGTGATAACTTCCGAGGAACTGCAATAGTATACAGGAAAGGAATTCAGCTCACTGATGTCATTATGGACCCTACGGGAAGGTTTCTGTCTGCCACCTATAATAACACACGATTGATAAACGTATATAGCCCATCCGGATCACAGTACAAACAGGACCGAAACATATTATTTACAAATGAAATAGTGCCCCATTTAGTGACACCTGGTCCAATTATTCTAGTAGGTGATTTCAACTGCACTCTTCACCCACGAGACCAAACCGGTACTTTTAACTTTTGTCCAGGCCTTCAGACACTAATACAGTCGATGCAGCTCAAGGATGTGTGGCAGCAGCTACACGGCTCACATGTCGAATTTACATTTTGCCGTGGGGAGTCGAAATCCAGGATAGATAGGATGTACGTATCTAAGGCGCAAGTACAGGTCCTCGATAGCTGTAAGGTGATTCCCGTCGCCTTTAGCGATCACCACAGCGTTCTCGTTATGATGAAGACAACAAGGAGTGACAGATGCATCGTTGGGAAAGGAATATGGAAGATGAATAGGTCTGTTTTCAACAATAATGAGGATGTCCAACGTTTCACGGAGTGTTATCACCAATGCAAATTAGCGCAAAATCGCTATAGTAGCGTGATGGACTGGTGGACATATAAACTTAAACCTGCCATTAGAGCTCTCGGACGGACAATAGCGTATGAGCACAACCAGGATACAAGTAAGAAAATTGAATTCTATGACAGAGTTATGTTCGATCTGCATCACAAGGAACAGCAAGGCCAGAATGTCTCTTCTGCATTAAATTCTATTAAGAGAATTATTTTAGGTATTAAAGAAAGCAGCCTAGAACAACTCCATCAGCACGTAAAAGGCACTTCCCTCATCGAAAGAGAGAAAATCTCTCTCTACCACATTGCCAAAATTAGACGGTCAGCTAATAAGCAATTTATTAATCGATGGGATAATGGTAAAGGGACAATATTCACTACAAAGGAACAACTCCTTGCAGAGAGTGAGAGATATTTCCGTGAAATGTTTGCAGAAGACAGCATCTCAGAGTTCGATATTGACAGATATCTTCATCAACTCCAGAGTCATCTAGAAGGAGATGATATCGCACATCTTACTAATAATATTTCCGAAGAAGAAGTGAAGCGCGCGTTAGACCATACTGCATCAAATAAGACGCCAGGCTATGATGGGATCCCGTATGAATGGTATAAGAAATTTTGGAACATTATCGGTAAAGACCTGACACAAGTTATTAATTATGCCTTCGTTCACAACGTAAGTGATTCATTTGCGGAGGGAATTATCATCCTAATTCCCAAACTCTCCAGTTGCACGTATATCAGTGACTATATACCTATTACAATATTAAACACCGACTATAAACTACTGGCCAAGATTTTAGCGAACAGAATCAGAACTATCCTCCCTTCATTAATTACTAATGGACAGGTTTGCACTATACCTGGAAAAAACATCTTCCATAATCTCCTGGCAATACGTGATGTCATCATATATCATTCAGTGTGTGACACTGCTTCAGGAGCTCTGGCTAGCATTGACCTCAGCAAAGCCTTCGATAGGATAGCACATTCTTATCTTTGGAAAGTTTTACGAAAGTTTCGATTTCCAAACCGTATCATAGAAACATTACAGCGCATATACCACAAGGCATCCTCCCGATTTATGATAAATGGATTTCTCTCAGCAAAATTTTCGATACACAAATCAATTAGACAAGGATGCCCATTATCAATGGCACTTTTTGTTTTAGCAATAGAACCCCTGATTCAAAGTTTGAAAAATTCTTTAACCGGATTAAGTATTAACAACGAATGCTTCACAGTACGCGCATACGCGGATGACATTACCCTACTGTTGACCAGTGACGAAGATGCTAATCATGCGCAAGAGACTCTCGAGGCCTTCTGTACGGTGTCTAGGGCACAAGTGAATTATAGCAAATCCTCATTATTGCTGTTACGTTCAAATGACAATCGACAAGTATTTGCCAGCTCCCGGATTCCAATTGTTAACCACTGCAAGATATTGGGCATTACCTTCAGTAACGATATTTCGGAGACGATCGAGTCTAATTGGACTTCTGCTCTAAATACCCTACGCTTTCAGCTAAAGGAGGAACTTTCAAGACGACTCAACATTTTCCAAAAAGTTTGGCATATAAATATCTTTGCGCTGTCGAAGCTCTGGTACCTTGCCCAAATTCTTCCCGCCTCACATGTCATTTGCCAACGTGTTGAAATGGCAATTGGATTTTATCTATGGAAAGGATACAGATACAGAATAAGAAGAGATCAACTTCATCTTACTGAAAAGGATGGTGGCTTGCGCCTAATTGCAGTCGAAAAGAAATGCGCGGCACTCTTTCTGTCTCATATCATTAGAGCATTGTACTCACGAGGAGATGTATTTGACAGTCCAGTGCTCAATTTGTGTGTAACAACAAACCTGCAACAACAAGATCCCTTTAGGAGCTGCTTCCGGAACGCTCTCTCCATTCTACAGCAACTTCCAGAAACAGAAATTACAGCTGGAAAGTTAGATAAAGCTAAGAATATATACAACTTCCGATTGAAGCAATCTAAATGTATTCCACTCGTACAACAGAAATACCCACATCGTGACTGGAAGCAGATCTGGGAAAATATTTGGAACAAATGGATCCCGATTGAATGGAGGGTATCGCTCTACATATACACAAATGAAATCATCCCGACGGGTGAGAAATTGAAACGGCATGGACAAGTATCTGATGACAAATGCCTGGTATGTCATCAGACGGACAGTCTTGTGCATCGAATTACCACATGCGGCAATGCGGCACTAGTTTGGAGATGGACACTGAACGCTATCTACAGGATATCAGGGACAACAACAACCAGTGACAGAGTGAGAGAGATGCTGAATCTGGAACTAAATCACGCACAGAACGAGAGTAGAAACGCTTGCATATGGATAATAGCCGGAGCCATTCACTACAACATCAAGGCGTACGCTCAGCATACAAGTGTGACTTTACCTGGATTTCTGGATCATCTCAGGAAAGAACGATGGAAGATGGTCAGACAGAAGTGTCTTCAAGAAGCTTTTGGAACCCATCTTTTTAAATTCTGAGTGCCTTCCTGTTATGTCCTTTGTGTAATATCTGCCAATTTTAGGTTAACTGCAGAGTGTTTTGTGGTGGTAAAACTGTGTACTGTTCAAGGATTTGGATAATGAATGACAGGCATAATTAAGTTTGCTCCTAGTGTGCAAAAGGAAAAAGTTTTTGTGTGTGGTTTTTTTTTCTGCTGTGAACGACTTGATGTTCTCCTGTCTTAAATTTTAATTTGTTTTATTTGTTTAGATGCAACTTATCAACGTTCTGTTTTGCGGAATTAACCTAAATTTGTTCTAATATTTTTGTTTTAAAAAACAATAAGAAGTTTGTGTATCTCGTTTAGTATGTAAGTAGTGTTTGATATTGCCAATAAAAAAGCAGATATCTAAAAAAAAAAAAAAAAAAAAAAAAAAAAAAAAAGGAGAGTGGAGTGGACAGAAATGTTCGCATCAAGTGGACGCAAACATTTCTTCCCTGGCAAGGGAGGTGTCATGACCAACACGCCCCCTTTCATGTCTCAGTGCCAAGTGAATGCACTGAGCGAGTCTCGAATCTGCGACCTCCGGAACCAAGGATATTGAGTATGGATCTAGAGTTTATATAGACAAGTAACAGTGGCAAGAAGTTATAGTGTTTCAAATGTTGAGTGATAATTTTATTAAGTTTAAGAGAGTTATAGGTATTCAAAGTGGGGCCGATGACATTCGATGTTAGGCCCTTTTAAACAACAAGCATAATCATCATCATCAACATCATCAGGTATTCAAAGCATAACACTTCATACAAGTTCTACTTGTAGCAAGCTGGTGCAAGTAGTATAATGGGAGAGTTCTGCCGCACCTCCGCCGCCGCCCGCCTCCGCCCGCCTCCGCCCGCCTCCGTCCGCCTCCGCCCGCCTCCGCCAGCCTCCGCCCGCCTCCTCCTCCGCCGCCGCCCGCGGGAAATTTGAATTTTGGCGGGAAATTTGAATTTTGGCGGGAGATTTGAATTTGTAAACAAAGCCACGTGCTTTTTGACAGCTGTCATCGACAACAACGCATCGCTAACCTCACTGCTGCCATCTTGACGGGCCTAAACTTCACTAGTACCAACTTAACCTAACTAGCGTGAGGTAAACAAAGCCACGTGTTTTTGACAGCCATGTGCTTTTTGACAGACAACAACGCATCGCTAACCTCAGTACTGCCATCTTGACGGGCCTAAACCTCAGTAGTGCTAACTTAACCTAACTAGCGCGAGGTAAACAAAGCCACGTGCTTTTTGACAGATTTGTAAACAAAGCCACGTGCTTTTTGACAGACAACAACGCATCGCTAACCTCAGTACTGCCATCTTGACGGGCCTACACCTTAGTGGTACCAACTTAACCTAACTAGCATGAGGTAAACAAAGCCACGTGCTTTTTGACAGCCACGTGCTTTTTGACAGATTTGTAAACAAAGCCACGTGCTTTTTGACAGACAACAACGCATCGCTAACCTCAGTACTGCCATCTTGACGGGCCTAAACCTTAGTGGTACCAACTTAACCTAACTAGCGCGAGGTAAACAAAGCCACGTGCTTTTTGACAACCACGTGCTTTTTGACAGATTTGTAAACAAAGCCACGTGCTTTTTGACAGCTGTCATCGACAACAACGCATCGCTAACCTCAGTACTGCCATCTTGACGGGCCTAAACCTCAGTAGCGCCAACTTAACCTAACTAGCGCGAGGTAAACAAAGCCACGTGCTTTTTGACAGCCACGTGCTTTTTTGACAGCTGTCATCCGCCATCTTTAAACCACAGAGCACTGTGCTGCCCTCTTTCATCACCTGTCATCGGCAGTGCTGCCATCTTGACGAACCTAAACCTTAGTACTACCAACTTAACCTCACTAGCGTGAGATAAACAAAGCCACGTGCTTTTTTGACAGCTGTCATCCGCCATCTTTAATCTATAGAGCACAGTGCTGCCCTCTTTAGCTACTTACCTTTGAAATGTGGTGGCGGCAATTTGAAAAATTCTACATTCTCTTGTTTGGAAACAAACCCATGCGCTTTTTTGACAGCGATCATCCGCCATCTTTCATCCAGAGAGCACCGTGCTGCCCTCTTTAGCTACTTACCTTTGAAATGTGGTGGCGGCAAATACCACGTGCTCTTGTTTGGAAACAAAGCTATGTGCTTTTTTTGACAGCTGACATCCGCCATCTTTAATCTATAGAGCACAGTGCTGCCCTCTTTATCGTAGTAGATGTAAATTCGTCACAGCTGTCATCCGCAGTGCTGCCATCTTAACGGGTCTAAACCTTAGTGCTACCAACTTAACCTCACTAGCGCGAGATAAACAAATCCACGTGCAGCTGTCATCCACCATCTTTAATCCATTGAGCACAGTGGTGCCCTCTTTAGCTACTTACCTTTGAAATGTGGTGGCGGATAATTTGAAAAATGCTTTTTGACAGCAGCCATCTTTGAGCACCGTGCTGCCCTCTTTAGCTAGATACCTGTGGTGGCAGGCAATTCCACATGACAGCAGCCATCTTTAATCAAGAGAGCACCGTGCTGCCCTCTATATGGTGGCGGCTAATTCTACATGCTCTTGTTTGGAAACAAACCCACGCGCTTTTTTGACAGCCGTCATCCGCCATCTTTAATCAACAGAGCACAGTGCTACCCTCTTTAGCTAGATACCTTTGAAATGTGGTGGCGGCAAATTCTACGTGCTCTTGTTTGGAAACAAAGCCACGTGCTTTTTGACAGCTGTCATCCACCATCTTTAATCAATAGAGCACTGTGCTGCCCTCTTTAGCTAGATACCTTTGAAATGCGGTGGCGGCAAATTCCACGGGCTCTTGTTTAGTAAACAAAGCCACGTGCTTTTTTGACAGCTTTCATCCGCCATCTTTAAACTACAGAGCACTGTGCTGCTATCATGCGGGCAATTTCGTCAGCTGTCATCCGCCATCTTTAATCTACAGAGCACCGTGCTGCCCTCTATGTAGTAGCGGGTAATTTGAAAAGTTCTGTTAGCTGTCATCCGCCATCTTTATTCAAGAGAGCACCGTGCTGCCATCTTTAGCTAGATACCTTTGAAATGTGGCGGCGGCAAATTGAAAATTCCCACGTGCTCTTGTTTGGAAACAAACTCGCGTGCTTTTTGACAGCTGTCACCCGCCATCTTACATCGCAAACCTCAGTGCTACACTCTTTAGTTGAAATATGGTGGCGGATAATTTAAAAAGAAAAATTCTACAGCAGCCATCTCTCGACGCTAATTGCACAAGATGGTGGCTATACATGACTCCTTAAAGGTTCTTATGCAAGATGGCCGCTATACATAGGTTCTTATGAGACGCCCTTGGGATGCTTGCGTAAGATGGTGGTTATACAAGGCTCCTTATGAGACACCCTAGGGATGCTTGTGCAAGATGGCGGTTGCTCTTATGAGGTGGCTTAAGGGTCCTTGGCTAGAGATGCCCTAAGGGCGCTTGCGCAAGATGGCGGACGCAAGATGGCGGCTATACACGACTCCTTATGAGACGCCTTAAGGGTGCTTGCGCAAGATGGCTACTGCTCTTAGCTTAGAGGCTAACGTGTCGTGCTAGTTCGATTCATTAAATTTGGGGCTTAAATGCAAAATGTTACATATCTCGAAAACGGTGCATCGTAGAGCAAAACGGACAAAATTTTTCTGCCCAATACCTCGGTTCGCAGTACGAGGAACATGATAGCATAAGTCTAATGATGAGATCGACGGTTCGGTTCCAACTTAGGCCCTTTGGCATTCACTCTGTTTTAGCTTGTATTGAAGCAAGTCTTCGTAACATGATCAGGTCTAGCTATGGTAGAGAGTATAACGTGCCGTGCAGGTTCTATTCATTAAATTTAGGGCTTAAATGCAAAATGTTAAATATCTCGGAAACGGATAAAAAAATTTTTCTACCTGATACCTAGGTTTGCAGTATCAGGAGCATAAGAAAAAACATAGTCTAATGATGAGATCGACGGTTCGATCCCTACTTAGGCCCTTTGGCATTGGCAGCTATCTAATTCTACAAGATGGCGGCTATAAATAGCTTCTTATGAGACAGCTTAAGAGCGCTTGCACAAGATGGCTGCTGCTCTTATGACACGCCCTAGGGGTGCTCGCGCAAGGTAGCAGTGACAAGACGGTGACTATACACAGGTGCTTATGATACGGCCTAGAGGTGCTCACACAAGATGGTGGCTGCTCTGATGAAGAAAGTTAGCTTTGCATCGTGCAGGTATCTTTACAGCACTAAACCTCATACCTTTGAAATGTGGTGGCAGGTAATTTGAAAAATTCGACGTGCTTTTTCATAAGCTGTTAAGGCCTCCTCTTATGTCAAGGCATAGCTCTATCGAACAAGTTTAAACCTGCATCGGGATAGCTAGAGTAAGCGCGTGCTGCAGTGATGACGTCATTATGCATGTTTAGACTTGCAAATCACAGAAGAAACGTAACAAGGCTGGAATCGAAAACTGCACTCTATGCTGTTAACTTTTATCATGTGATCGAAACATTGATTGAAGTATTTAGAACACGCAATAAGTAGAGCCAAACACTGTACTCAATACAACATGTGTTTAGAACATGTCAGGGGATATCTTTGTTCTAAGAAGATTAGTTTACCGCACATTCCTTGGCTAAAGGGCTAATGGGCTAAAGGGCTAATGGGCTAAAGGGCTAATGGGCTAAAGGGCTAAAGGGCTAATGGGCTAAAGGGCTAAAGGGCTAAAGGTGCAACAACCTCATCGATCGCTATCAGCAAGAACGCTTGTACTTTGTTAAGTGTAGAAAATTAATCTTTATTGGTAAATGGTTTTATGTTCAGAACAAGGAATGGAACCTAGGGGTTACGTCTTACCTAATAAAATCCCCGAGGTGCGATGAGTTACGTTTTTCGAACTAGTGTTTGGAATACTGAACTTTTCAAGATGGCAAGAGTGAGGTTAGCAATGTTCTGTTGTTGGATTTTAAATTCCGCGCTACAACATGCATAAGGTGGCAGCCCTTGAGGTTTACTGCCGTAAAGATGGCAAGAGTGAGGTTAGCAATGTTCCGTTGTTGGTTTTTAAATTCCCCGCTATAACATGCAAAAGGTGGCAGCCTTGAGGTTTACCGCCGTAAAGATTGCAGCAGTGAGGTTAGCGACGCTCTATTGTCCTTCAAAGTGAGGTTAGGGTTCGTCAAGAAGACAGCTGTCAAAAAAAGCACGTGGCTATGTTTACCAAACAAGAGCACGTGGTCGTGACGTCACGGTCACGTAATCAATCCTTTACTCGACGTCGCTAAGAGCAGCATTAGGATTAGCTATTCTTAAAAGTCTTGGGAACAGAGCAGCAGTATGAATTGCTATGTTTCAAAGCGTGTACACATCACCTACCGATTTTACATACATCGACCATCGAACTAAACTTCATCCGCTAGATCGTGCTGCTATCTTAGCATGACTTTAAAGTACAATGAATAGCTATGTTTCAAAGCGTGTACACGTCACCTATCGAATTTGCATGCATCGACTCTCGTACTAAACTTCTTCCGCTAGATTGTGCTGCTATCTTAGCATGACTTTAAAGTACAAAGAATAGCCATGTTTCAAAGCGTGTACACATTACCTATCGACTTTGCATGTATCGACTCTCGTACTAAACTTCTGCAGGTAGATTGTGCTGCTATCTTAGCATAACTTATACGCATGAACTTAAAGTACAAAGAATAGCTATGTCTCAAAGCGTGTACACATTACTTATTGATTTTGCATGCAACAAATATCGTACTAAACTTCTTCCTCTAGATTGTACTGCTATCTTAGCATAACTTATACACATGAACTTAAAAGTAGAAAGAATAGCCATGTTTCAAAGCGTGTACACATTACTTATTGATTTTGCATGCATCAAATATCGTACTAAACTCCTTCCGCTAGATTGTGCTGCTATCTTAACATAACCTATACGCATGACCTTAAAGTAAAAAGGTGTGTACACATCACCTATCGATTTTGCATGCATCGAATCTCGTACTGAACTTCGTCCGCTAGATTGTGCTGGTATCTTAGCATAACTTATACACATGAACTTAAAAGTACAAAGAATAGCCATGTTTCAAAGCGTGTACACACCAACTATCGAATTTGCATGTATCGACTCTCGTACTAAACTTCTGCAGGTAGATTGTGCTGCTATCTTAGCATAACTAAGACGCATGAACTTAAAGTACAAAGAATAGCTATGTCTCAAAGCATGTACACATTACCTATCGATTTTGCAAGCATCGACTCTCGTACTAAACTTCTTCCGCTAGATTGTGCTGCTATCTTAGCATAACCTATACGCATGGCCTTAAGGTACAAAGAATAGCCATGTTTCAAAGCGTGTACACATTACCTATGGATTTTGCATGCATTGACTCTCGTACTAATCTCCTCCCGCTAGATTGTGCTGCTATCCTAGCATAACCTATACGCATGACCTTAAAGTAAAAAGAATAGCCATGTTTAAAAGTGTGTACACATCACCTATCGATTTGCATGCAACAAATATCGTACTAAACTTCTTCCGCTAGATTGTGCTGCTATCTTAGCATAACTAAGATGCGTGAACTGAAAGTACAAGGAATAGCCATGTTTCAAAGTGTGTACACATCACCTATCGATTTTGCATGCATCGACTCTCGTACTAAACTTCTTGCGCTAGATTGTGCTGCTATCTTAGCATAACCTGTACGCATGAACTTAAAGTACAAAGAATAGCCTTGTTTCAAAACGTTTCGCACGAAACGACTATCATACTAAACTTTTCCCACTAGATTGTGCTAAAATCATGTAAGTGTGCTGCTATCTTAGCATAACCTATTGATTTTACATGCATCGACTATCGTACTAGACTTCTTCCGCTAGAGCATGTAGCAATCGCTTTTGTGTACCCCTAACCCATGTGCATGAACTTAAAGCATAAAGATGAGCTATGTTCTAAAGCGTATACACATCACCTATCGATAATGTATGTATCGAATATCGTACTAAACTTCTCCTGCTAGAGCGTACGAGTATCGCTTGTGCGTGCACGAACTTAAAGCAGAAAGAATAGCAATGTATAAAAATCTTGTAAACAAAGCAGCAGCATTACGTATAGTCAAGATTAAATGCGTGCACACATCATGTATCCATGACGCACACAGTACTAAACTTATTCCATTAGAATGTAAAAAGTTCGCATGTGTTTGTGCTGCTATCTTAGCATAGCCTATGTGAATGAACATAAAGCATAAAGAATAGTGATGTATAAAAATCTTGTGAACATAGCAGAGTGTTAACTACGTAGGTGTAGACATTGAACTTTGCATGCTGAGGCAGCATACTACGTGACCGTGACGTCACGACCACGTGCTCTTGTTTGGTAAACATAGCCACGTGCTTTTTTTTGACAGCTGTCTTCTTGACGAACCCTAAACTCACTTTGAAGGACAATAGAGCGTCGCTAACCTTACTGCTGCCATCTTTACGGCGGTAAACCTCAAGGCTGCCACCTTTTGCATGTTATAGCGGGGAATTTAAAATCCAACAACGGAACATTGCTAACCTCACTCTTGCCATCTTTACGGCAGTAAACCTCAAGGGCTGCCACCGTATGCATGTTGTAGCGCGGAATTTAAAATCCAACAACAGAACATTGCTAACCTCACTCTTGCCATCTTGAAAAGTTCAGTATTCCAAACACTAGTTCGAAAAACGTAACTCATCGCACCTCGGGGATTTTATTAGGTAAGACGTAACCCCTAGGTTCCATTCCTTGTTCTGAACATAAAACCATTTACCAATAAAGATTAATTTTCTACACTTAACAAAGTACAAGCGTTCTTGCTGATAGCGATCGATGAGGTTGTTGCACCTTTAGCCCTTTAGCCCTTTAGCCCATTAGCCCTTTAGCCCTTTAGCCCATTAGCCCTTTAGCCCATTAGCCCTTTAGCCCATTAGCCCTTTAGCCAAGGAATGTGCGGTAAACTAATCTTCTTAGAACAAAGATATCCCCTGACATGTTCTAAACACATGTTGTATTGAGTACAGTGTTTGGCTCTACTTATTGCGTGTTCTAAATACTTCAATCAATGTTTCGATCACATGATAAAGTTAACAGCATAGAGTGCAGTTTTCGATTCCAGCCTTGTTACGTTTCTTCTGTGATTTGCAAGTCTAAACATGCATAATGACGTCATCACTGCAGCACGCGCTTACTCTAGCTATCCCGATGCAGGTTTAAACTTGTTCGATAGAGCTATGCCTTGACATAAGAGGAGGCCTTCACAGCTTATGAAAAAGCACGTCGAATTTTTCAAATTACCTGCCACCACATTTCAAAGGTATGAGGTTTAGTGCTGTAAAGATACCTGCACGATGCAAAGCTAACTTTCTTCATCAGAGCAGCCACCATCTTGTGTGAGCACCTCTAGGCCGTATCATAAGCACCTGTGTATAGTCACCGTCTTGTCACTGCTACCTTGCGCGAGCACCCCTAGGGCGTCTCATAAGAGCAGCAGCCATCTTGTGCAAGCGCTCTTAAGCTGTCTCATAAGAAGCTATGTATAGCCGCCATCTTGTAGAATTAGATAGCTGCCAATGCCAAAGGGCCTAAGTAGGGATCGAACCGTCGATCTCATCATTAGACTATGTTTTTTCTTATGCTCCTGATACTGCAAACCTAGGTATCAGGTAGAAAAATTTTATCCGTTTTCGAGATATTTTACAATTGCATTTAAGCCCTAAATTTAATGAATAGAACCTGCACGGCACGTTATACTCTCTACCATAGCTAGACCTGTTCATGTTACGAAGACTTGCTTCAATACAAGCTAAAACAGAGTGAATGCCAAAGGGCCTAAGTAGGAACCGAACCGTCGATCTCATCATTAGACTTATGCTATCATGTTCCTCGTACTGCGAACCGAGGTATTGGGCAGAAAAATTTTGTCCGTTTTGCTCTACGATGCACCGTTTTCGAGATATGTAACATTTTGCATTTAAGCCCCAAATTTAATGAATCGAACTAGCACGACACGTTAGCCTCTAAGCTAAGAGCAGTAGCCATCTTGCGCAAGCACCCTTAAGGCGTCTCATAAGGAGTCGTGTATAGCCGCCATCTTGCGTCCGCCATCTTGCGCAAGCGCCCTTAGGGCATCTCTAGCCAAGGACCCTTAAGCCACCTCATAAGAGCAACCGCCATCTTGCACAAGCATCCCTAGGGTGTCTCATAAGGAGCCTTGTATAACCACCATCTTACGCAAGCATCCCAAGGGCGTCTCATAAGAACCTATGTATAGCGGCCATCTTGCATAAGCACCTTTAAGGAGTCATGTATAGCCACCATCTTGTGCAATTAGCGTCGAGAGATGGCTGCTGTAGAATTTTTCTTTTTAAATTATCCGCCACCATATTTCAACTAAAGAGTGTAGCACTGAGGTTTGCGATGTAAGATGGCGGGTGACAGCTGTCAAAAAGCACGCGAGTTTGTTTCCAAACAAGAGCACGTGGGAATTTTCAATTTGCCGCCGCCACATTTCAAAGGTAAGTAGCTAAAGAGGGCACCACTGTGCTCTATGGATTAAAGATTGTGGATGACAGCTGCACGTGGATTTGTTTATCTCGCGCTAGTGAGGTTAAGTTGGTAGCACTAAGGTTTAGACCCGTTAAGATGGCAGCACTGCGGATGACAGCTGTGACGAATTTACATCTACTACGATAAAGAGGGCAGCACTGTGCTCTATAGATTAAAGATGGCGGATGTCAGCTGTCAAAAAACGCACATAGCTTTGTTTCCAAACAAGAGCACGTGGAATTTGCCGCCACCACATTTCAAAGGTAAGTAGCTAAAGAGGGCAGCACGGTGCTCTCTGGATTAAAGATGGCGGATGATAGATGTCAAAAAAGCGCATGGGTTTGTTTCCAAACAAGGGAATGTAGAATTTTTCAAATTGCCGCCACCACATTTCAAAGGTATCTAGCTAAAGAGTGCAGCACTGAGGTTTGTGATGCAAGATGGCAGATGATAGCTGTCAGAAAAAAGCACGTGAGTTTGTTTAAGAGGGCAGCACGGTGCTCAAAGATGGTTGTTGTCAAAAAGCATTTTTCAAATTATCCGCCACCACATTTCAAAGGTAAGTAGCTAAAGAGGGCAGCACTGTGCTCTATAGATTAAAGATGGCGGATGACAGCTGTCAAAAAAGCACGTGGCTTTGTTTATCTCACGCTAGTGAGGTTAATTTGGTAGTAGTAAGGTTTAGGCTCGTCAAGATGGCAGCACTGCCGATGACAGGTGATGAAAGAGGGCAGCACAGTGCTCTGTGGTTTAAAGATGGCGGATGACAGCTGTCAAAAAAGCACGTGGCTGTCAAAAAGCACGTGGCTTTGTTTACCTCGCGCTAGTTAGGTTAAGTTGGCGCTACTGAGGTTTAGGCCCGTCAAGATGGCAGTACTGAGGTTAGCGATGCGTTGTTGTCGATGACAGCTGTCAGAAAGCACGTGGCTTTGTTTACAAATCTGTCAAAAAGCACGTGGCTGTGAAAAAGCACGTGGCTTTGTTTACCTCGCGCTAGTTAGGTTAAGTTGGTACCACTAAGGTTTAGGCCCGTCAAGATGGCAGTACTGAGGTTAGCGATGCGTTGTTGTCTGTCAAAAACCACGTGGCTTTGTTTACAAATCTGTCAAAAAGCACGTGGCTGTCAAAAAGCACGTGGCTTTGTTTACCTCATGCTAGTTAGGTTAAGTTGGTACCACTAAGGTTTAGGCCCGTCAAGATGGCAGTACTGAGGTTAGCGATGCGTTGTTGTCTGTCAAAAAGCACGTGGCTTTGTTTACAAATCTGTCAAAAAGCACGTGGCTGTCAAAAAGCACGTGGCTTTGTTTACCTCGCGCTAGTTAGGTTAAGTTGGCACTACTGAGTTTTAGGCCCGTCAAGATGGCAGCAGTGAGGTTAGCGATGCGTTGTTGTCGATGACAGCTGTCAAAAAGCACGTGGCTTTGTTTACAAATTCAAATCTCCCGCCAAAATTCAAATTTCCCGCGGGCGGCGGCGGCGGCGGCGGAGGAGGAGGCGGGCGGCGGCGGAGGTGCGGCAGAACTCTCCCATTATACTACTGGTGCAGCTCAAGTCATTGTGTGTAATGTTGTGCAATAGTCAGCTGCACGACGTCAGGGTAAATCAGAAAATGCAAAAGAAAGTTCTGTAAATGTTTCTAGAAGCAAATGTCGCGTAGATTGTTGACACAGTAAGAAACAAATTGTTCGAGTTAATTCCATGACACTCCCCATTAGTTAGTGGGAGGAACTCGTGAACCAGTCAGACTTAGAAACTTCTTACTTCTACAGAAGTACAGGGGAAAGCTTCGAGATGATTCAAATAGGAAATATACTGAATGCCACTCCGACAAATTGCGGGAATCTTACTGTGCGAACAACATGTGTGTGGCTGTGCTCTACCAAGGGAGAAAAACTGACCAGCTTCCGTATAAGTAACGTGTTTGTGGCTGTGAGCCAGAATAATACAGAATGTGTAGGTTATGTACATAGCAGTGAGCCACAGAATCAGTTAAATGTGGCTAGGCTAAACAGTCTAGGAATTGTAAAGGGTTACACGAGGCAGTGAAGGATTCACTGTGTACAGCATAGCTAGCAAGCTGCTAGTGCAAGGACTTAGAACTGCGAGGACACAAACATCAAACTGTTTGTGAGGAAGGCCAAGTGTCATAGCGAGCATGTCCTATCAATAAACATAGCCTGGTAGTCAGAACTGTTGGAAGATGACAGAGTTTGAGGGTGTTATGTTCGAGTCCCAGAGTTACAAATCCACTTGTACTAAACATCACATCATTCAACACAGCTATGGAGTCGTGGATGCAGAGAAGAAGTCAAGAGAGAAGACGCAAACGGAAGAAAAATTCTTGAATCAAAAGCTAAGTAATTACCAAGCTTTTGTAGGGTTTGATCTTATTGTATTACAGAGTGTAAATGAACTGTATAGTCAAGGACTATGAGACAGACTATCTAATGAAGGGCTATAAGTGTAACTGAAAAATGATTTTCAGGTTTCTTAATTGTATAATTTGTCAATGTATAATGTGTGCCTACCTAATCAATACAGGTGTGTGTGTGTGCATATGTAAAGGTGATTTTGTTATTTCTAAGGTTAAGCTCCCGAAAACTCGTTTGTAGTAAGACAAGTTAGGGACTGGAGTAACTTACCTAGGGAGACGTTCGATAAATTTCCAATTTCTTTGCAATCATTTAAGAAAAGGCTAGGACACAACAGATAGGGAATCTGCCACCCGGGGGACTGCCCTAAATGCAGATGAGTAGTGATTGATTGATTGTGAAAATCTTACAGAACATGATTAATAATGGAGTAATATTACAATAATATTTCTTGAAAAAGGAAGCACTATAACAATTGAAATTGAGTAGAGAAGGTGGTAGTGATGGTTGTATAACCTTACCTATGCTGAAGAAAGCTCAATATTTTCTCTGTGTGAGTAGAAAATGTTTTATTCTACATTATTTTGATTCACGAAGTCCATTTTTCTTGTGTGTGTTTATTCCCTTTTAATTTTAATGAACCCTGACACTTTCATGGTATTGTTTATTTAGGTCTAAATGAACTCATGGAGGAAGGTCATCTAGACTTGAATGTTTTGGGCATGTTAATCGAATGAGTAGCAGAACGTTATCATGTGCTTATTTGGAAAAGAGGATAACATGTAGACGACCAGCTGGAAGACCAAGAAGAAGATGGATGGACCAACTGAGGGAAGAGGATGGAATTGGGAATCTGTCAATCTTTCTGAATAGCAACTTTGGAAGACGCTCGTTTTCAAACACCTTGCCTGGCTCGCTGGATGATGATGTTCATTTAACATAATTTAATACGATACCTTCCTACCTTAGTAGAGATGCAAAACCAGCTCCTGACTTCCCTCCATCAGTTTTATTTTGTTGCACCGTACTCATTTTTTGGAGGAGGGGTGGTGTTTTTCGAAGGAAGGAAGAGAGTGCAAACTTGAGTAGTGTAAAATGATCCAGACTATAGCAAATATACGGGACAACAAATTGTACTTTCTCAGGGATGAACACATGGATCTCCATTATCACTGACACTGTACTACTGACAATCCCAGTCAACGGTCGGGGTACTATCTAACAACGAATGCTGTCACTAGATGGTATGTGAGAGGAGTTTTTGTTATATTGTTCATGCAATGAGGATGCAGTACAGTCCGACTCGTTGGCTGAACGGTCAGCGTACTGGCCTTCGGTTCAGAGGGTCCCGGGTTCGATTCCCGGTCGGGTCGGGGATTTTAATCGTCTCTGATTAATTCTTCTAGCCCGGGGACTGGGCGTTTGTGTTTGTCCAACACTTTCCTCTTCATATTCACACAACACACTACACTAATAACCACCACAGAAACACGCAATAGTGATTACATCCCTTCATATAGGGTTGGCGTCAGGAAGGGCATCCGGCCGTAAAACAGGGCCAAATCCACATGTGCGACACAGTTCGCACCCGCGACCCCACAGGTGTGGGAAAAGCGGTAGAAAAAGAAGAAGAAGAAGAAGAATGAGGATGCAGTACAGACTAATGAAAAAATAATATATAATGTGTGATTGTAGTAAGGATGCATGAAAAGTGTTGGAAGAAAATAAAATAGTCAAACTAATTAAAGCAGAACATAGCATAGATGACCCGGACAGTTATTTGGACGAATTACGGATTACTACCGGTATTTTTAAAGGCTATGTATTATAAATAATTTCGGATGCAAGGAGTCCTAAATCATAACATTCGATTAGTGCTCTTCAGAGATTAGGCCTAGTGTTTTTAATGAAAATGTGGGTTATAGACACAATTTACCACTTGATAAAACAGTGATAGCTTCTGAGTTAGTAGAGAATTGTTGATGGAGCAAGTTACAGATTATACGACACATTGTGTTGGCGCCCAGGGCAAATATTTGAAAATATACAAAATTGCCATGTTTCTGAGAAGAGGTAAAAAATATGGGCTTGTTTTTGAGAGTGAACTCCTGTGTACATATCCTTCTGTCATGATTTCCTTCTACCCCTTCTAGTCACCTCTTGTTTTAGTCTTACATCTTTTTCAATCACCTTCTCGATTCCTTCTTTTCTGTTTTACCTTTCTTTTCAAATACAGGGTTATTTCCCTAGGGTGTTGCACAGAAACACCTCTAATACATTGAAGGTATCAATATTCTGTTTTCATACTCATAAATGGTATGAAGGACTTGTAAACCATTTAACTGTTTTTCCATGGAGCTATTAATAATGAAGGTAACATCACAGAGTTTATTTTTTAAGGGAACCTTGGTATTATATGTCCCCAGCAGTAATGTTCAAACTGTTACAAATACAGGTGTAAAATTAAATCATTAATCAGATAAATACTTTTTGAAATTTTAGTAATAATTCTATGACCCAGCGTGGGTGCTGGTCTTGCTGTATCCAGTAACTTACATTTATATGCAGTCTATCAAAAATACCATATAATTCCGAATACCACCTGTAAGTTTTTCCCTGAAAATATCACTTGTAAAAACTGGATGCAGATCTTATTCAAGCCTTTTCTTTTCAAGCATGATACTTCTTGTATCTTAGGGAATGTTACAATTTTTAATTTTAAGGGTTGAAACTGGATTCAACTACATCTTCCAATAGCATTTCTCTGAAAATGACAAGTGGACATGTGTGTACTGTATTGTTCTCTCTTATGTGTTTCATGGGATAGTTGAGATTTTCTTTATGATATAAATGTGTCTAAAACTCTACTGAAAGATGGCTGTTGTTTATAAACTCAGTAAAATTATTTGTAAGTATAGTGCAGTCCAGAACTTAGACATCGGCACACTCATGGTTGCCATGACTTGGCAACTGAGCTTGTCAGCATGCAGTCCCCCAACCCCAAACACTAACTTTTCCTTTGACGTAAGCTCTCTGGCAATCAGTCTACAGTGTCATGTTCTACAAGTGCCATGTATAAATATGAATTCAACAAAGCATTTATGGCCCTTGACTGTAAATGAAAAAGTGAAAGTTATAGAGGAAGCTGAAATTATTGGAAATTGTGGCACCGATAGGACATACTGTGCCTGTCCGGCGCTTCAGTGCACAATAATAATAATAATAATAATAATTGTACCGGGTGGTACACCCCCACGCCGCTAATTCAAACTTTGCGCCAGTTGAAACTCCTCTACTGGAGGAAGTCTGAACTTTATCTACTGTGTTACCTTTCAAGTTTCTCAGAAGATGTCACTACTTGGAAATTTTGAAGTTTCTGAACTGGGTCGTTTTCGATGTATTTTAGTTTTGCCTGTAGTAAGAAGTGTGGACATTCTCTTCCAGATGGCACTACCGAAGAACTACAATTGTGCACCCTAGTGCGAAGTGAAAGAACTATGTTTTTGGGGAAATTTTGAATTCATAAGTTTGTTCATTGTTAAATTTCTTTCAGTTATTTTTTAAGTTGGCAATATTAACCCTTTCTTTCTGCCAGTTTTGAAACTGGCCAATCATAATTTTCTGTAAATAATTTTCCACCAATAAGGTTTTTCTTCCTCATCTAGTGTAGGGGTTTTCGTCGTTAACCAATAAAATTTTTGTGGGAGGGTGTTCTCATTCCTGAAACGCCTCGAACTTTCCACGAGGGTAAATAAACTGCTGATTTTCGGGTCTCCGGGGCCACTTCAGTAACAGCTATCAGTGCGTAAAGTACGTAGCAGGGGGCGGGAAGCGCCTCTTCCTTCGGGCAGCAGTTCAGCCACCAGGTAATGGCCGTTTAATAACTTCCTTCCTTGTCAGCTCAGCAGTTTAACTCTCGGGGCAGGTCCGAAGCCTTTCCGCCATGTAACTTTTCCTCTAAAATGTAAAGACACTTAGTATCTATTCTATCATTTAAACTACATATTGGGATAGAGAGTGCTTAACCCTCTCGAGCTCCCACTCATATTGCATTGAGGTGAACTTATTTTCACAACCGTTTCTTCCTGAACGTAATGTAAATCGTTTCCTTGTAAAAGTCACCTCGTTAGTATGGGATTAGCCCTTGCAATAACGGCCTAGTGCCAAGTAGGTTTTATATAAAGTGTTTTAGGAGTGCAAGAACGCCTCCTCTCAAGTTGGTATTTTAGAGGCCATGTAATTTTCCTTTTCTTTACTTAATAGGCCTCAGTAGGTTGGGTATTTTTACCCCTGTTTTCATGTCCTTGGAGGACAACTTGAATGTGGAGTTTGGTGTGGCCTTTGATAGGCTTAAATTGTGAGAGCGAGTTGCTCTTTCTTGAAAATTGAGTTGTTGTATGCCTCGAGGAGGCTTCACCGTGTAAAGAGGAGCAAGTGCTCCTACGCATGATTGGGGTCTTCTGCCCCTTTGTTGAATTCTGTATAACGTAAGGTTGGGCTTATACCTCAAGAATTGTGTGTCTGGCTCTCGGAGCCCAAATCCTGTAATCACTGTAATTGTACATTTTCGAATTGTGTTTCGGCTACTGAGTACCTGTTCAATTTGTTATTTCTTATTCTTGAAAAGAAAATATAACCTTGTTAAATTTTATCTTAACTTTAATTTCGTATTTTGAGACCTGTTCACCCCCGCACCTTCTTTCACCTCTGCTAAACCACCAAACCACGGTAACAAGTGGTAGTAGAGCGTGGTTGAATGGGTCTTTTGAAGGCTAAACATTGCCTTATTTTCGAACTCTAACAATTTTCTCAGTTGCTGGAATTTTTTGATTTTTCCGTTTGTTTTCAAAGTTGCTTTGTCATCATGCCCGGCCCTCGCGATGTTCTCCATCTTAACTATTTGCGCAAGGAGGAGTTGATCTATGAATTAACTATTAGGAACGTGCAATCTGGAGGCACGGTTGCGGTAGACACAAATAAGCTTAGAGAGTCCCTTGATTTGCCCATTTCCATCCCCACCTTGGGAGAGAAAGAAATTGACGACTCTCTCTCCACGATCACGGACAATACTACTGAGCTGGCATCTGTAATTACCTTTTTTGAAGAAAATGATCCTTCTCACAATCAAATTAAACGTGCGCAAGCCAGGTTATTTCATTTTTCTAATAGAGTTAACGATCTGTTGTCTCTGAAGTTGAATGACGTTCAGAGGAAGGAAGCTGGTGTGGTTCTTGAAAATCTTTCTGAATTGTCCAGTAAGGTTACCCAATTGTTAACTGGGGAAGTTCCTCCCAAAACTGATCAACCCACTACGGTGAATGTAGGTAGCGATGAAGAGCCTCCCAAGGGAGAAGTCAATAGGAAAACCGTGGGAGCTCAACAAATCTCTGCCCCATTGGACAACGAGTCTGAACGCCGTACCTCGTTGAATAACGCACGTTCTGAATTAGCTTCCTCGCCACTTAAACCTTTACCTACTATGTCACCTGGGTTCAGCAGCTTGCCTCATCCATCAGCAATGTTGCTCAGAGGTAGCTACAAGTTTTCTGTTAATACCACCAGTGAAGTAATTTCATTCTTAAGGTTTTTAGTTGAGTTTCAGGATCATGCTCTTGTTTTTTCTCTTTCTACATGTCAAATTTTGCAGATAATTTATCCTTATGCAATTGGTGTTCTCTCAGACAAAATAGTAAGAGCCATTGCCGAACAATCATCTATTGAAGACTTCCACGCCCACTTGCTAGCTAACTTCATTCCGGCTAGGGCAAGGTCCTCACTTATTCAGAAGTACTATTATCGTGTACAGCGGTTGGATGAAAACTTGGCAGATTTCATCCAAGATATTAAGTTCTATACTAGGGTGTTTGCTCTTCATTTTCCTGAAGATCAGATTGTACAGGCTATTGTGGAAGGTATTTCACCATCTTATAGGTCATATTTGTGTTTCGCGGCGTGCCCGCAAACCTTCTCTGAACTTGAAGCATTGGCCGTCTCAGCGGAAGGAGTTAGATACGCCGATTCCTTGCGTGTCGCGAAAGAACCCCCTCCTTCTTTTAGTAATCCTCGGCCTCCACCTCGCCGACCAGTCACACCCCGTAAATGTTATGCTTGCGGGTCGCCTGACTATCTTCGCAATAAATGTCCATTGGTCAAATCTAGTAGGGCAAATAATGGAGCTGGTTCATCACAAGGCTGTTTTAAATGTGGGGCTTTCTCACATATCGCCAAGAATTGCCCAAATTCGAACAGCACCCCCTCTTGCTCAACTTCGGGTGCAACTTCCAATAACAATCAAAAGTGACTAGTGGCTTCGGCTGAGTCGACTAATTCAGCTTCCCAAGGCTCAGCCCCTGGTAAACAGGTCGAAAATTCAGGGAAAACTCAGTCTTCAGATTTATCTTTTGATTGCCCCAAAGAATGTCTTAGGATTGCGGCGGATTCCCCCGCACCTGTGCCCTTCCTCAAAATTGAGCTAAATAATGAGCCTATAACAGCTCTTTTAGATTCAGGCAGTGTTTGTTCAATTATTTCGGCTCAATGGTATTCGGAATTGAAATCTATTTGTAAACTTCCTGACTATTGTTCATCGTCTGTTCAATATGTTTCGGCTAATTCTTCTCCATTAGAAATTTTAGGTTCCTTATATGTCAAAATTCGTAGTTTTAAATTTACTTGGAAAATTAAATTGTTTGTGGCCAAGCACTTGTCTTGCCCCATTATATTGGGAGCTGACTTCATTTCTCACACCGGTCTAGTGCTCGACCTTCAGAGTAAGTCGTGCACCTACAAATTTGCTTCCAATTGTAAAATCCCCTTGTTAAAGTGTAATTCTGTATCATGTTCCTCTATTTCGCCTACCCAGGATGAGATGTTGTTAGACCTTAGACATCTACCTGAGGAGCAGGCTGATAGTATTCGTAAGATGTGTCAGTCGTTTCCAGAGGTGTTCTCTGATACTCTCGGTGTTACTGACCTTATTGAATACAAAATTGAAGTCACGGATTCGATTCCGGTCCGTTTTCCACCATATAGGCTATCTCCACCTAAAATGAAGGCTCTGAAAGAAATCATTGATCAAATGTTGAAGGATGGTATTATTAGGCCCTCTAAGTCGGCGTATTCTTCACCTATTTTTCTAGTCCCGAAACCCCAAGGGGGCTTCAGGTCTGTCATTGATTATAGGGCTCTCAATCGGAAGGTGGTGTTACAATCTGTGCCCCTTCCTGACCTTCATTCTTGTTTTTCATCGTTTCGTAAGGCCAAGTTCTTCACCATCTTGGACCTGAATCAGGCCTACAATCAAATTCCCCTAGCCGAAGAGTCTAAACACCTTACAGCGTTTGCCACGGATTGGAATTTGTATGAATACAACCGTGTGCCTTTCGGGCTTCCCACGGGAGCAGCTGTACTCACTAGACTGCTAGATAGGGTCTTCTCCGACATCAAATTCGAGTACTTGTATCACTATCTTGATGATGTCGTCGTATTTTCGGAGACTTTTGAAGAACATCTAGATCATCTGCGAGAAGTTCTCAATCGCCTTCGTAAGGCTGGGTTAACTGTTAAGTTGTCCAAGGTTGCCTTTGCTAAGCCCTCCATGTCATTCCTAGGGCATATTGTGTCACCTGATGGTGTTGCAGTCGATCATTCTAGAACACAGGCCATCCCTGATTTTAAACCTCCCAAGGACATCAAAGGTATCGCCAGGTTCATTGGTATGGTGAATTTCTTCAGGAAGTGTATTCCTAACTTCGCTAATAGAGCGGCGCCCTTGAACCTTCTTCGTAGGAAAGGCGTCAAATTCGAGTGGGGGCCTTCGCAACAAGCCGCTTTTGAAGACCTGAAATTAGCTCTCTGTAATGCCCCTGTCCTTGCTATGCCAGATTTCTCGAAGAAATTCATCGTCCAAACCGACGCGTCGTCGTCAGCGGTAGCTGCAGTCCTTCTTCAAGAAACTGAACTAGGGAGGCGACCCATCGCCTATGCATCTAGGACTCTATCGGCTCAAGAAACCAAGTATTCCATCTATGAGCTCGAAGGTTTGGCAGTCTTATTTGCCTTAGAAAAGTTCCGTCTCTATCTGGAACATGTCAAATTCGACCTGGAGACGGACAATCAAGCCTTAAGCTGGGTCTTAGGTAGGCCGCGTCGTACTGGTCGTATAGCCCGTTGGGCCATCCGAATTTCTGCCTTCCAATTTGACGTTAGGCATATCAGAGGTACTGAAAATGTTGTCGCAGACGGACTCAGCCGTATGTTTTCCAATGACATCGCGACCCCTGAATCGGTCGATAGTTCATCACCTCCCGAGTCCATACTATCTGAGGTTAATGCCATCTTAACAGATGCTCCCATGCTCTTTAGGGATATCGAGAAATACCAACGTGAAGATCCGACGCTGGCTCCGATAATGGAAACCCTTTCTTCTGGGGAACGCGTCGTCCCTTATGTACTGAGGAATTGTGTTTTATGTTGCCCTTCGAGGCATGATAAGATGATGAAATTTGTCGTTCCAGCTGTTCTTGTACCTATGATCTTTAAGTACTATCATGAGACCCCATTAGGGGGGCATCTAGGCATCTTTAAAACTCGTGAAAAGATTCGAGAAAGGTTCATCTGGAAGGGTATGGACGGTGAAATCCGTGAACTAGTAAAGGCTTGTAAATCCTGTTTGCTTAGTAAACCCACCATGTCCACCAAGGTAGGCCTTTTGTCTTCTCATCAGGCATCGCGCCCAATGGAACGCCTGTATATTGATTATGCAGGACCCTTCCCCCAGTCGAAGGGAAATGCCAACAAGTTCATCTTTGTATGTGTAGATGTTTTTACTAGATTTTCCTGGTTATTTCCGACTAAGCTGGCTACCGCTCAGTCCACCATTACTTGTCTAAATTCAATCTTTGCTTCTTTCGGTCCGTGTCAATATATTGTGTCTGATAATGCTAAGGCTTTTACATTTAATCTATTTCGTAAATTCTGCTTTGACCTGTCCATCTCTCATGTGACAACTTCTGCTTATTACCCTCAACCATCTCTGGCTGAACGGGTTAACCGGAATCTCAGGTCCGCGCTTATTGCCTATCGTCATGAAGATCATTCTAGGTGGGACACGTCCCTGCATTGGTTAGCTTTTGCTTTGAACTCGGCTGTTCATGAATCACATAAATTTACTCCAGCTTCGCTGATGTTCAAGTTTGTTCCCAACACGCCGCTCTCTAACCTCTGGTCTCTGAGTGACATTCTGCCTGAGACAATAGATCCCGATAACATTAAAGATCTTTGGAAGAAGGCTAAAGCCAATCTTAAAGTGTCCCATGAAAAGGTTAGGGAAAGATATGATCGTGGACGGAGACCCACCAATTTGAAGGTAGGCGACCAGGTGATGGTCAAGAATTTTGTTCCCGCGGGCAAGCTTGCCCCCAGATTTCATGGGCCGTGTACTATTCTCGATTTCCTTACTCCCGTTACCTTATTGATAAGCAATCCAGCCACCGAGAGGATATTTAGGGTTCACCTGTCACAGGTGAAACCGGTGTAATTTCTGTGTTAACTTGCTTCATATAATTTTGAAAGAAATATGAAGGTTATATTTTTTTTGAGGGGTTTCACTTTTAAGGCCTTCTGCCCTTTCAATAATGTTCCTTATATTTAAGCATTTATTGTAAACCTTCCCCGACCAGTTAAACTGCCATCCTGTCCTTGCCACGGCCATTACCACGCTCCCGTCTCCTGCCCAACTACACACAGTGGCTTTCAAGTTAAATAAATTTCTCCACGCCGCTGGCCCCTCAACCTCGCCACAATGAATGTACCCTAAAATCATTCTGGTCCAACAAAATTCTGCCGCCGAGCTTTATGTTTCAGTGCCCCCGCAGCAGCGCGGCGCCGTACCGCTCCTGAGGCAGGGTACGGGCCCGCCCTTCTCCAGTGAGGCCAACCTGTGTACGGCGAGCCGGAGTCCTCCTCCCGGCCAAGGCTGATGTGCGGCGCACAACCTGTAACTGGCCCGCGACCTGCATGTTCGCCGCGGGCGCGGCGTGCTTCAACTCCACTACTCCTCTCATAGTGCGGGCGAGCGGTATCTCAGGGTACTTGAGGGGTCCGAGCGGCCTCCTCTGGACTCAAGCAGCAGCGGCTGGTCTAGCCATCAAAGTCATCGGCAACTGATATACTTAATCAGCTACATGGACATTTCACATCAACAAATTTTTTTTTATTTTTTTTTTTTTGGATTTTACTGCAATACCTGGTGGACTTAGAAAAAAAAAATTCTCCACTTTAAAAACTAAAAGTTTCCTGCTGAATTCAACTTCTACAAGCATAAAGAATTTACATCTAAAGTTACTATAAAGAATTCTGAAACTGGATCAAACCAAATTTAGAAAATTTTTATAAATGCTTCTGCAATTAATTTCTATATCAACATCATGACTTGAACCTTATTTTGAAACAAAAGTTTATGTTCTTCTGTGTTACCCCCCTTGGAGGAACTTTTGGGGGGGGGGGTCTGTACCGGGTGGTACACCCCCACGCCGCTAATTCAAACTTTGCGCCAATTGAAACTCCTCTACTGGAGGACGTCTGAACTTTATCTACTGTGTTACCTTTCAAGTTTCTCAGAAGGTGTCACTACTCGGAAATTTTGAAGTTTCTGAACTGGGTCGTTTTCGATGTATTTTAGTTTTGCCTGTAGTAAGAAGTGTGTACATTCTCTTCCAGATGGCACTACTGAAGAACTACAATTGTGCACCCTAGTGCGAAGTGAAAGAACTATGTTTTTGGGGAAATTTTGAATTCATAAGTTTGTTCTTTGTTAAATTTCTTTCAGTTATTGTTTAAGTTGGCAATATTAACCCTGTCTTTCTGCCAGTTTTGAAACTGGCCAATCATAATTTTCTGTAAATAATTTTCCACCAATAAGGTTCTTCTTTCTCATCTAGTGTAGGGGTTTTCGTCGTTAACCAATAAAATTTTTGTGGGAGGGTGTTCTCATTCCTGAAACGCCTCGAACTTTCCACGAGGGTATATAAACTGCTGATTTTCGGGTCTCCGGGGCCACTTCAGTAACAGCTATCAGTGCGTAAAGTACGTAGCAGGGGGCGGGAAGCGCCTCTTTCTTCGGGCAGCAGTTCAGCCACCAGGTAATGGCCGTTTAATAACTTCTTTTCTTGTCAGCTCAGCAGTTTAACTCTCGGGGCACGTCCGAAGCCTTTCCGCCATGTAACTTTTCCTCTAAAATGTAAAGACACTTAGTATCTATTCTATCATTTTAACTACATACTGGGATAGAGAGTGCTTAACCCTCTCGAGCTCCCACTCATATTGCATTGAGGTGAACTTATTTTCACAACCGTTTCTTCCTGAACGTAATGTAAATCGTTTCCTTGTAAAAGTCACCTCGTTAGTATGGGATTAGCCCTTGCAATAACGGCCTAGTGCCAAGTAGGTTTTATATAAAGTGTATTAGGTGTGCAAGAACGCCTCCTCTCAAGTTGGTATTTTAGAGGCCATGTAATTTTCCTGTTTCTTTACTTAATAGGCCTCAGTAGGTTGGGTATTTTTACCCCTGTTTTCATGTCCTTGGAGGACAACTTGAATGTGGAGTTTGGTGTGGCCTTTGATAGGCTTAAATTGTGAGAGCGAGTTGCTCTTTCTTGAAAATTGAGTTGTTGTATGCCTCGAGGAGGCTTCACCGTGTAAAGAGGAGCAAGTGCTCCTACGCATGATTGGGGTCTTCTGCCCATTTGTTGAATTCTGTATAACGTAAGGTTGGGCTTATAGCTCAAGAATTGTGTGTCTGGCTCTCGGAGCCCAAATCCTGTAATCACTGTAATTGTACATTTTCGAATTGTGTTTCGGCTACTGAGTACCTGTTCAATTTGTTATTTCTTATTCTTGAAAAGAAAATATAACCTTGTTAAATTTTATCTTAACTTTAATTTCGTATTTTGAGACCTGTTCACCCCCGCACCTTCTTTCACCTCTGCTAAACCACCAAACCACGGTAATAATAATAATAATAATAATAATAATAATAATAATAATAATAATAATAATAATAATAATAATAATAATAATAATAATAATAATTCGTGAGTGCATCGGCCGAATGGAAAATACGTGATAAGATCTTCGACGAACGGCCCTAGAATCGAATTCTCATCATCCCTACTTGAGAATAACCACGGCTATAATTTTAGAGCATACAGGTCTGTGGTGCGTTCGGACTAATGGGCATTAAATAAATCGTTTATAAGTAGGGATCTCAATATATAAGAGGAATACAACGTCACTACTAAATCAGAAGAATGGTGTTTTAATGTTTTATGAATATCAAATTTATTATCAACTGAGAAAAAACATCTACAGCTAAAATAAAATCCAATAATCCCGATATTTAGAGGCCTTTCACTTGTTACTACCTCTATTATTCACAACATTGTTAGGCATTTATTAATTAATTAATCAATTCATTATACATAATAATCGGCACTATAATGATCACCCTTTGGGATATCATTCCAGCTTTCTATTCATGAAGTGGAGTTTGAAATATTATAATTTCTTGTGATCATATCATTACGCAATCAAGGATTAAGACAGTATGTTAATTATGACAAGCACATTCCAAAATATCTGAAAGTCATATTTAGCCCTAATAACTAACTTCATTATTATTTACAAAGGTGTAACTAATCGCATAGACATATTTCGCCGGGATTAAAAAAATACCATTTAATCATTTAACATAAAATAATACTGGACTTATGGATGACGCGTGAACAATAACACGATATTTTACATGTAATAATACACTCAACTACTACTAAACATATAATATGACCCTTTATCATATATACAAGATTATATAGAGGGAATGGTTCTTCCATTACCAAAAATAATAGCAATAATACATGTTGCCCTAGATGGGGTCGAACTCATGGTCTTCTCAGTGCAGGATGCATGTTTTGAATTTCTAGATCGGATGGAATGAACAAAAATAAAATTGGGAGAAAGTCTGTTGTTCCTACTATATTAATTCAATCGCGGTGACAATTAGCCATTCTCTCTGCGAGTGTTTGTCGGATATCGCTAGGAACGAATGGTCAGCCAATGCCCCAAAGTCGTAAAGCTGTGGCCTACTCGCATTCTCCTCAAACCCTTGTACAGCTGACACTTTCGCTCAGCGTAACGGTACTTTGGACTGTCTCCCTTCCATTCAGTTGAGGGAAGATATCTCTCTTCAATCGGCCGCCTCGATATTAAGTTCGGACTAACAGGGCTTCTTTGAGCTCAACGCTAACATGTTAATTCTCACATGGTTCTATTCAACCTAATCCCATTATAACTAGCATGGTGCAATTCTTCACGCTTTGCATAAATTATCTCTGGCACATATCTATATCGCCTTGACTATCAACCGACAAATATTCACCGACCATCACTTCTGGCTCAATACCACAAACACTCGCATATATTTACGTAAGGGATATTAATTCAAGACATTCTAAAAAGTTTACATATTAAGTTCACGATCTAGAAATTATACTCGCATCTAAAAACATCATTTTAACTCCTCAAATGCTCCGTCTTATGCATGACATACAAGTTATCCTCGTACTCTCTGAAGAGGCAGAACATCTCATTTTATCATAACATTTGAGATTACCTAGATGGACACCACTTCCATCCATCACAACACTTCTTGAAGACAAAAAAAAAATCATTACTAGAATCTTATAACTAGCATGCATTACTTTCCAAGGGGTTTTAAATTAGCTGCTGGTCATCATGCCAGTAACAAACTTCCTACTACACAAACTAAAAGTTTTAATCCCTTCGAACAGCCTGCGATCATCATTCACATTTTTAATCTACTTGACATGCTAATTCTAACTATGTACAGGAGGGAAATGACTTTCAAACATAGTAAATTTTAAAATGTACTTATCTAGAATGATCATTCTTGTCCGAGGAAGCACACTCATAACGGCTTAAGCCATCATCTTGCTGCCTTTGATGTCGTGAGGTCCTTGATTCGTTTCCGGGATGAGATGCTTCATCTTGTAGACTTCACCACGCATAATAATCCTGGAGGTATCCAACACAATGAGATGCTGGGTAGGTAAGTGACTCGTGTATTCTCTTCCCAGACCAGCGATCACTCGGTCCAATATGCAAAAGGGGAAAACACTATGGTTATAATTGGGTCAACTTGGAATACGCACTACACTCAGGCATGGTTAAATTTATCCTGATATTGCTGAACTATCACGTATTCACTTGCACTGTAATCCAACGTTAAGGGTGACTAATTTGCTTATTTCACATCCCCTCACAATGTAAGACAACTCACATCCACGTTTGCACTTTCAGCAGACGCTGCCCAATTATTATTATTATTATTATTATTATGAGTGAGTCACAATTTCCTGAACAAATTCACCTTTTCAACGTTCTAATTGTAATTCCAACTGTGCTTCCGCAACACTACACTGTATTTGACTAGTAGTGAATTAATCTAGCCACACACAAAACCATCGAACATGTATCACAGTAGCTTGAATGCTACGCAGCTCATAACAGGTGGGTTATTCCTCGTTCACTATCCTCGGTGATTACACCATGATACAAAATGTTATAAATACACGAAATTTACACAATAAGTGCACGTCAATAATCACTGCGCTTAAATAATGATTTATGCAGTACTTCTGCCAGTTAAATCTCACAATTGCAGTACTTCATCACTTAATGAAAGTATTGCACAATCTCACAGGTCGTGCAAAATATCAACATGTCTGGACAGCACGGAGACACAGTAGATAGTGGATAAGTGGTCTCCTGTCCGATTTCTTTTGTAAGACAGAGGAAGAAAATCAAGAGTGGGAGTTAACTCCGCCTTCATGTCGGGGGTCGCTCCGTAAAAAGCCGTTTGTCGGCGTTGATCTGCATGTCAAAAGATAGCTCTGACCTTCCATATTTTACTGATCGAATCTTATTCTCTTAGGATCGGTGGTTTAATTATAATCGCCAAAGCGTCATTTACCACTTGTGCAATGATTGACTTGCGTCTTGCCAAACTCCAGGATAGGCTCACCTCGCCAGGCCTGTGACGACGTTCTGTAATTCTCTGCACCGATTCAGATCAGGTAATCAATGATAAGTTGAATAAATGGAAGATGTTTCGTTGTCATCTTTAACTAAATAATTCCCTGATCATGACAAGCTCTTATTCATGAATATTAGATGCGTAAGTCAATAATCACATGATTCTTATTATTGTTATTAATATTGAAAATTCTAAAACAAATGAAGGTTTTGGTTGGTATTACTAAAATCACCAACAAATATTTAGGGAATTACTTCTCCCTAAGTTAACCCGACTTATTAAGTATGGCTCGCGGGCTGTCACATGACTTTTTACTCCTTCCAACTCACTCGCACATGAGAGAGAAACATCCTAATTGCTGGCTAGCGTATGACTCGCCTTGTCATTACGCGCACAGAGCCTCTTGTCCTCTGAAGTAGCAGCGCATCGTTCGTATTCCGTGTAGAGCTGTGGTCTGCTAGCTTCCGGCTAAACGTCGTAGAATGTCACGGAAAACGGCATATTATTGATATGGGATGTCATGATATGGTATCTAAATTACTGTGAACGGTCACAATACGATATAGATTAATCTCGTATTTAAGATTGGAGAAAGAAGAAAGATATTCTCGTAAATGGTATTGGTGATCATAGAGCTTTCTGAGGGCAGATTGCACAGTTTTGTGAAATTGAAAGTATTCTGTACAACTACATTACAGAAAGACGGAAATTGGGATCCAGCGTATCTACCAAAATGTGCCAATTAAAAGCATTAGAAATTGCAAAGGAACTTGCTATGCCAGAGTTTAAAGCAAGCCAAGGGTGGATCAGAAATTTCTGTGGAGGAATGCACTGAGCGTTAGAATGCATGCAACAATTTCACAGCATGTTCCTACTGCCTTTTTCTTCCAGGGCCATGTAATTTCGTTGCAAAGGAAAATTTTCTATCTGCTTTCCCAAATTGGAAATGCAGATGGGATGGCCACCTATTTTGAAATGCCATTTGAGAGTACTTTGACTATTAAGGGGTCAAAAAGTCAGAATGGGTGGTAATGGAAAACAGGGGTGTACAGTAATGTTGTGTATTCTTGTTGATGGAACTATACTTCCACCGTACATTGTCTTGAAGAGAAAGGTGCATCTGAAAGAAAATCTACCTGCTGGTGTTACATCAGAACCCAGGACTCCGGTTGGCTGGACAGTCTACTAGTGAAAGACTGGCTGAAATGTGTTTGGCAATGTTGCCTTGGTGCATTGCTTGGAAGGAAAAGCTTGCTTGTTATGGACAGCTAACGTGGTCACACAACAAGGGCTGTGAAGAAGCAAACCAAGGATGAAAAAATCGATCTAGGAATCATTCCGGGTGGATTAACATCTATGTTACAGCTTTTGGATGTCTGTGCACAATATTCATTCAAAGCAGCCCTGAAACAGCTGTATACTGAGTGGGTGGTGGCAGAGAATCATGTACTGACACCAACTGGTCATATTAAATGCCTGGAAGTTCACCTGCCTTGTTCATGTGTAAAGATGGCTTTGAATTGTATATTTGGTGACCTTGTCTGGGGATGTTTCCAGAAGCACAGTATTTCTAATGCTAGGAATGGCAGCAAAGAAGATGAGTTCCGAGGTAGTGATCGTCAAAGTGATAGAGAAAGCTCTGAAGTTGGTACTTCTGGTGATGAATGAAGTGTTGACTATCGTCCTGTGATTGATAATTTTTCTTTGTTTTAAAGAATGTATCGGGTATTATTTCAAGGACATTAAAAAACCATCGGAAACCATTTTAAATTCATGAATCATACATAGTAAAATGACATTCTTGTTCTTTGGCAAATATATTTAAATTCGTTTGAGTGAAATCTTAAAAATAAATTCGTCATTTAGAGTATAAGGTGTGGGTGGTAGTTAGGATTGTAAGGTAATGAAGTCATATTGTTTGTTCCCCATTTAATATTTTATCAGGCTCAATTTTAATTATTTTGAAAATAATTTTTTTATACAAATATTGTTGATTCCCACATTACTTCTATAGCTTCTATTTGTTCTGAGAAAAATGTATTACTCTCAGAACTATGTTACATGTTTTCTAACCGACATAACATCCCTGTCTCATCTTATTTTGCATGTAATAAAAATGTTTCATACTAAAAATTGCATTTACGAGAAGTGCTTGTGTTGTATGTGAGTTAGTTTCAAAACTTCATTAATGTTTTCCTGAATATTTCTACATGTGGGAATCCTTACGATGTTAACGCTATGGGATATCTTTGAATTGTGGAACAATTATATGGTACATAAAACACTTCAAAATATAACTGTAATATCAGGAAATTATGCAGAAATTCTGATAATCACTAACTTAAATTGAACAGTGTTGACAGCATGATAATACAGCGCATCTCCATGGACTTACTTTGTATTTCATGGATCTACACTGTCATTATTATATTTTATTGGATAAATGCTTCCATTATACCTGTCACTGATTCACTATCTCACTCCTTTCCCCAGGATATAGTTCATATTGAGCTTCTTTTTATCAGCTGTACACATTCTGCTTAACCACGTCTAATGACGGCATACATAGTGTATTGAATAGGAGAATACTCTCATTTTTCACCTTTGTAAAGTGAAAACCGTCAATACGGAATGATTCTAATAACGCGTTTCTTATGTAAACAATGTAAATTGGCAACAATGTCTCAACATTGTGCTCATTTATTATATATAAGTCTGTGTGAATGGGAGCTTGAAATAGGTTGGTTGTGTTTTGGCCAAGAACATCGAGAGAATGTTGAGATATCAGTTGATAAGTTATAGTGTTAAATTTAAAGGTGGAGTCTGGACTGTTTTGTATCAGCAGTACATTTGTTATCCTCTTTACCAAAATATATAAAATAGTCATTTCTGGTAATATTATACTAGGACTCAATATCACACAATAAAACACATGGCCTCTTTTAATCCACTCCCTTAAAGTGTCAGGTACCTCAGTGGTACAATCGTTTAGAAATAACAACAGGAAGAACACCATCATTTACTTGAGTCACAACTGTTACTATTGATTTACATCAATAATGATATAATTTCTCTTTTTTTATTAATGCTCATCAACACAGACAGGTCTTTTTGCGATGCTGGGTATACAAAAGGATTAGGATTAGGATTCGGATGGAAAAGGCTATGTCCTAGATAATGTACAATTCCTACATTTGCCAGGAGTGGAAAAGTGATAATATGGAAACTATTTCCAGGGCTACCAACAGTGCGATGCAAGTTAACAGTTGCCGCATAGCCAATTAACATGGTAAATAATTATTTGTTCATAAGTAGAACTGTTATGTTTTCAGGAAATATACTTATTCTAATTAATCTAATGTTCATAATATCAATGACTATAAACTTCTGTAAAGTGGACAAAGCTAAAATGTATCTCAGATTATTGTTAACTGAATGCGATGCACTTCTTAAACTCATGTAACATTCTTTATCAAGACTGTAAAATACAACCGCATTCCCACCCGAACTTTTAGCCTAAATAATTGTGTGCAAATTGGTTAAGATTAGGACAAATCTTAATTGACCAGTACCTATAAATTATCAATACACTTTTATACCATTACCACTATTAATTTTGTTAAGTAAGAAGGTTGTGATATGGCAATTCCCCTTGTCCTTTTGTGTATTAGTTGTATGGTTTCTGCCAAATGTTTGCAAGTATCTGTTCTTGTCAGTCTTGCAGTATAAAATAAAATTCTTTTACTTGCCTAAATACATCATTCTTGTAAAACTTACCCATAAAACTGTCTTCATACTTTTTGAACTTATACCAATAAAATGTGAAAGAAAGGAAATGATTAAAGAATTTGTAAATCTATATTAAGATAATCACTTATTGCTTCATTTATTTTGACTATTACCGCTTAGTATGATCATACTTTTTTCTAGCCTTGAAAATTATTTTTCTTGTCCCTAGAGAAAGAAATGTGGTTTCCAACACAGATAAGAGTCCTCCCAACAGCAGGAGGTAGGTCGAGAAAAGTTGTGCAGTAATGGGAAGGGCCGTGAGTTCCTGAACTTCACAGGTGAAATTCCACCGTCGGGGAGCAAAGTTTAGCCTCAGAAAAGTTTAGTTTTGCTTGCTGTTAGCAGTGAGATTGCAGAATAACCCAATGGGCCTGTTTGTGCCTGTATTTCTCATTCCCCTCGGAAGTTAGAAATTCACTCTTTGTTGGGTATTACAGTGAAGGGCTGAGAACATTTGTCATGTGGTGCCCTCCTACAGATTAGGAATGTAATCGTGAGAAGTTGACTAACATGGTGCATATTTGTCTTGTGATGGCCTAGTTTTAGATATGGATAGAGTCTTGTAAAACTGCTCGCTGATGGAGACAAAATCCTTCAGGAAGTGAACAGAAAATTGCTTCTTTAAACATGGAGAAGTTGTGGGAATGTTGGATCTTTCACCTTCAAGTTGAGTCTTTCTGAAGGTCAAACCAATGCCGAGGTTTTGTCTTGTTCATGATGGCAGCCAAAGTCATTTTTTGTATATGGGCAGGTAATTCATGGTCGAAGAGTGTGACTTAAGGAACAAGGTTTAATAAACCACTGGTCCGAAATACAAGCTTCAACTAACACCTCAATATTACATCTGGTTTAGAAAGTGTTTGACCTGCAATAATACCTTGACATACCCACGAAAATGTTTCATATTTGTTATCTCGTGTTTTTCATGCCTTTTAATATTCTCCCCTCATCTTCAGAAATGGTGGATCCAGCTTTAAGTTATCCATCCATACATGATGTTAATGCACGTATGTGGAAAATAATGTATCAGTGTTTCAGTATCTCTGTTGAATTTTTTTCTCATTTTCAATAGTGCATTTCCTCTTTTACCTGATTTTCTTTCTATTTCCCCTGCAGGAATGTTTAAAGGAGGATTCTTTCTCCTTTAACACATTCTCTTTACTTGTTCTCTGCAGAAACATCTTAATGAGGCCATACTGTAATTGAAATTGCCACCATCATTCTAAGATTTAACAATAGAATCATTGAAGTCTGGAGACTCAAAACTCACAATACTGTCATCAGTAGCATTATGTATGTATGAATGAAAGAAAAAAGTGTAAACTTCAGGTAAATCACATTTCACAATGCTGCACTGTGACTCCCAGCAAGTCTATGGCAGTGATAATGGAACTGCTAAAAAATTTTAACAATCTATAAAATGCTAAATTTTACCAATACAGTATGGGCTTGCATTCGGTTGGTGGTGAATTCCAACACTGTTGTCAGCAGCCCTGGTTTCCCATTTTTATACCAGGCAAATACTGGGCTTGAACCTTAATTAAGGTCACAGTCACTTCCTGTCTTATCCAATGATCACCAAAAGGCCTAACTGAGTCGGTGCTATTCTGTATGTTATTACTAAGGAGAGCTTGTGATTTTTGTATTCAAATACCAGTTTCTGTAAAAGAAATAGTCTAATGTAAGAATATAGAATCATAATCCAGTATTTGTAAGAATTTTTTTAGATTTGGTGGGAGTGAATAATAGGCCATCTGCTATGCTCTGTTGGCCTTCAGGAGGCGGTGTGTGTCGCATGGTCATTGTAATGTTAGTACTATTACCGTAACTACAATGTGTGTAGCAGGAAATTATTTCAGTTTTTTCATGAGCAAGATTTTAATAGTTGTAAAACTTGCTATAGTGTTGTTATATCCATTGTCATTGTGTGGTGATGGATGCTCATTGAGTGAGGTGTGCAATCTATTGTCATTGTGTACTGATGGCTGCTTGTAGAGGTAAGCCTATAATTAGTCATCCGTATGAGAGATCTTTCTCAAGCCATTGTGTCCAGACAGAACACCTCCTTCTTTAAGAGAGACTGCCAGGTGAGTCTAAAGAGTGTACCTAATATATTTATTTTCCTGCAGGAACATTTTCAACCTGAGTCATCAATGGCGCATTTAAAAGAAGAAACCAAACCAGAGTTGACACAGCCAGGACCGTCGCAGGTAAACACATTTGAATTAATTGATCAAACTGATGAGTTGTTGCATGAGGGTGGAAATTGTGAGAAATTTGCTGAATAGATGAAGTGATTGACTCCTCATTTTAGGACATAATATTTGAAGATCCGTGAAAGAATAATAATTTGTTAATTTTCCTACAAATTTTTCATAATGGTTCAAGTACATCATTAGGTCCAGTTTGGCAGCCGGTATTGTTCTTAGGCTTTCCACAATGTGGTGTGTGTCATGTGGTTTCATTGTTACTAGGTGTTAGTTACAAGGATAAGTGTGTTAGGATGACATTATGATGATAGCTTGCAGTTGTTATAAGTTGTTAAATAATCAGCAGGGAAACAGACTTAGACCCAACCAGCACTATGTACTATGTAGACTTACATGAACCCAATGTTTGTCAAGAAAAATTGTGTGATGAAGTTTACGATATCTCTAACATTTTTCAGTGTGATGAAAATGATCAAATCATTCAGCCTAAGTTAGGTAAAATAACAAAAATTGAGACCATTAGAGTAAATTTAATTGTTGAAGGAAAGCCAATTAATTTTGAAGTTGACTCTGGTGCTTGTGTGTCTGTTGTTTTGAAAATTTTTATAAGGCTAACTTAAGTCACGTCACATTGATTCCCACCGACTTAGTTTTAAATTCTTACACCAATGAGAAAATCAAGCCTGTGGGGTCGTTAGAAGTAAATGTTAAATATCAGTCCCTGGAAAAGAGTTTAGATTTGAATGTTATTAGCAATGGATCTAATCCTCTCATGCGGCGTGTTTGGATAAAAGAGCTCCAAGTTGTTATAAGCATTCCCAGCAGTGTAAACAATGTAAACTTAATGTATGTAAAAATCGATGCAGAGTCTAAATTAGTGCAAGACTTATTTAATGAATTTCCAGAGGTATTCACTAGTAAATTAGGTTGCTTTAAAGGAGACCCAGTAAAACTAAACTTTAAACCAGATGCAGTACCTAATTACTAAAAACCTAGGCCAATACCATATTCTTTAAGAGAACAGGTTGAACTAGAGTTGAAAAGTTTAATGGATGAGGAGGTTATTTCCCCAGTATCTTCAAGTGAATGGATCACTTCAATTGTTCCGGTATTAAAAAAGAATGGTAAAATCCATATTTTCGGAGATTTTAAGGTCACTATGAACCCATTGCTAGATGTCAAAGGACACCCAATACCTAGAATTGAAGACATCTTTGTTGTCTTACAAAAGGGAATTCAGTTTTCTAAAATAGAATTGTCATCAGCTTACATCAGTTGAGGTTAGAGGAAGAAAGTAAAAAACTATGTACCGTACTATAAATACACATAAAGGGTTATTTGCTTACAACTGTCTTTGTTATGGAATCTCGTCAGCAACGGGTATTTTTCAAAGAGTTATTGAACTAATACTACAAGGTATACCAGGTGTGGCTTCATTCGTTGATGATATTATTGTGACTGGAGCAAACACAGCAGAACATTAGTCAAGATTACGAGAAGTTTGTAAATGCCTAAGTAGTAATGGGTTGACTGTTTGTAGAGATAAGTGCAAGTTTTTCTGTGACAGTCTAGAATATTTAGGCTATGTCTTAAGTAAAGATGGTTTAGCTACAGCCAGTGATAAGGTCAAAGCAGTTGTTGAGGCTCCAGTTCCTAAAGATGTTACACAACTTAAAGGATTTCTTGGTCTTGTGAACTACTATGCTAAATTTATCCCCAATGTAGCCACTGTTCTTACACCCTTGTACCAGCTTCTTAGAAAGGATGCAGACTTTTGCTGGAATTTAGCTTGTCAAAAATCTTTTGAATTAGTGAAAGGAAAATTAGTTTTGGCTAAGGTAATAGCACACTACAACCCTGAATTAGCAATCAGGTTGTCATGTGACACGTCACCTTACGGCATTGCAAGTGTTTTGAGTATAATAGAAAAAGATGGTACTAAAAGACCAATTTCTTTCGCAAGTAGAGCCTTAAACTCAGCTGAAAAGGACTCTAAAATTGATAAAGAAGCCTTGAGCATTGTGTATGGTGTAAAGATGTTCAGTTAATATCTATGGGGAAGACATTTTACTCTGTGTGCAGGTCACAAGCTGCTTCTAACCAGTTTTGGTCCAAAAAAGCTTTTACCAGCCTTTGCAGCAGGTAGATTGCAAAGCTACACGTTGTTTCTATCAGGTTATGACTATGACATTCAGTATGATAAATCTCAATGCCATGGCAATGCAGGTGGCTTATCTAGGCTGGCTTTATCAGCCAATCATTTTGAGGATGTTGATGTTAGTTTAGAGTATGTAGGTAGTTATTTACAATGCTGTTACGACCGTTCTACGACATCTGTTGCATTCTACTGCTCGCTCACCCCGCTGTTTACTGACTGGCTTGTTCTCCGGCACTGCTCTTCCTGCCTGGCTGTGACGTCACACCTACGTGATCTTCGTCGAGTAACTTCTCGAATCTCTTCACTTCGTATATAAGCGAGCCATTCCTTCGTTTCGATGGTCAGACATTTAGTGCATATTAACTCAAGTGGAGAGAGCGAACTGTTCGCTGGCGGCTGGCCCGTAGCGATGTTTTATTTCCTTTTAATTTGTGAATAGCTGCATCGTGCTTCAACGGACTGGGTGAGCAAAAATTTTATAAGTTGTTGTGGTCCTTCGTTCTTTTAATCAAGAATTGAACTTTGAATGATTGATCATTTTATGGCTTCTCGGTCTCCATTGTAAAAGAGTCCTACTGACCGAAAATCTTAATCAATTTCATAACTTTAAAAGACTAATTGTGCTTGGACGAATGATAGAAGTGTTGCCACCTTTTGGACATTTTCTACGGGCCAGAGTGGTCGCTTACATCACCGACGTAGTAGTGTTTAAGCAGTCTGGAAGGATTTCCCCCCCCCCTCTCTTCCTTTCTTTCCTTTCGTATTCACTCTGTCCCCCTTTTCTTTCCTTTATTCCGATATTGAGTAATGTAATTCTCTTTTCTCCCGATGTGTTTTAGCTCTCTTTCCCTCTTTGAGGTTTCAAATAAAGATTGTAAGAGTGGCCTTTAATTGGTATGGTGAAGCGTACTAATCCCCCCTTTTTATTGGATGTCGTGTAATCTATTAGGTACTAATTGTGTTTTCTCTTTCGAATGCGGGTCTTCAGCTTTAGATGAAGATTATAACTGGTATCCCCAAGAATTCCTAATCAATATTTGTCTCGATTGTATTCTGGTCGTCAAGTGGGCTGAGCCCTTATCATATGTTTGTATTTCCTATACTTCAACTGATTTATATATTACCTGTTCTAGTCATTTATGCTTAAAATATAGCTTGTTTTAAATTGATTCTTCACTCTTGTGTTTGGTTCGATGTATGTATCCTCTGTCCTCTCACTCCTTGCTTATTCTTTTTTTAAAATCTCGGTACCTACCATGGACAGCCCTCTCGGTTAGCTCGCTAAGCTTCCGCTGCCTCTGTCGATTGGATAAAGCTAAGCCCGATATACTAATTTCTCTTGGTGTCGTTCCTGTTTATTGAGGTGTCGGGCATATGCCTTTCAGTAGTTTAGCAAGTTTCCACTAGTGAAATAATATTTGCTCGCCTCAAGCGTTCAGCGGCCCTCATACTGACCCAATTCGCCACAAATCTGATGTTCCCATAAACTTTAATGATATACGTATTGAGACCCAAAAGACCAGAAGTTAAACAAAATCCTAGGTTACGTGTTGTATGGATGGCCTACTACGGCAAATCCAAGTTTATGCAACTTTGTTAATAGGCAAGCTGGGCTAACTGTAGAACAAGGAATTTTGATGTGGGGCTACAGAGTCGTAATTCCAAGGTACTTTAGAAAGCCCATATTAAATGTATTACACTGTGGACACCTTGGGGTATTTAAAATGAAATCTTTAGCTAGATCGTACTTATGGTGGCATTCAAATGATAAGGACATCGAGGCAGTAGCCAGAAGTTGTTCAGCATGTCTTGCCCAAGCGAAAAAGTCGTAATAGAAGTACACTTCATGTATGGGGATTTCCACCCAATATATGGCAAAGAATTCACGCAGATTTTTAAGACCTTTTAAAGGAAAACTATTTTTAATTGTAATGGACGCTCATAGCAAATGGTTGGAAATCAAAACAGTTAACTCAACTTCAGCTAAGTAAGTCATTGAGAAATTGCGTCCTATGTTTCGTAGATTTGGTCTTCCCAAACTCGCTGTTAGTGGTTATGGTTCTCAATTTTCCTCTGAAGAATTTTTTCGATTTTTGAAACAAAATGGGATAAGGCAAACTTTGATAGTACCTTACCATCCTGCTTTTAACGAGGGGCTGAGAATGCAGTTAAAACCGTTAAATTTTTTTTAAATTGTGGACTTTTTGAAAATGAAGATGTAAATTTATCTTCAAGTAGATTCTTAATATCTTATCGTATCACTGTACATAGCACTACTAACGAAACTCCTGCTAAACTAATGTTAAATCGTCCTTGGAGAACTAAGTTGGATTTGATCAGACCTAATTTACAGAAAGCTATAGCAAATAAACAGGACGAACAAATAACTAATGGAGGAGGTAGTTACACTAGAAATTAACTATAGGACAACCGGTATTAGCTAAAGAGTACAGAGGAAGAGATAAGGTAGGGTTATACATAGACTAGGCTCAGTTACGTATTTAATTCAACTCGAGTCTGAGTTGACTTGGAAAAGACATATTGACCAACTGATAGTGTTACAGTCAGGGCCAGTTGTTTTTAGCACTGACCATTATAGGGATAATCCTTTACAGTGTGGAGCGTCACAGTTGACTCTCCCTCACTGACCACTCCTCTGCTGAGTGCCAACAGAATTCTCCTACTTCTCACTCCCCGCTCCCCTCACAACCTGCATCACCACCTCGTCACAGTCCAGTTGCAGCTAGCAGACGATCTCTGCAACCCTCACAGCTAACTGTCACGTCACCTGTCGCAACTAGATGCTATCCAATTCGAGACAGGAAACCTATTGTAAGGTTTGATCCATAGTACGTGACTCTTTTTTATTGTATGGTATTGGAAGGTAGTATGTTAATTTAATTTGATTTCATTTTTCAAATTGTATGGTTGTTATGAATCATACACAGTCATTTAGTTATATAATCATTTTTATTTCGTATATATTGGTGTGCTTACTGTTTTTTCTAAAGAATGCGTATAATACTACATTGGCCTGATCAGTTGTAGCCAAGATCTTAAGGAGGAAGGAATGTAACATATTCAGTTACGATTTTGAGATTTATTTCTAGAACTTACGATTGTGAATTATGTGATTATAATCAGTTGAATCAGATAGTCGCTACATCAGGAGTGGACAATGTGTACGTCATTGGGTAATGTGGCTGTTCAGATAAAGCTCTCTCATTGGCTACTCTTATCTCACCTATCCACAGCCTAAGCTTTCCTCTGACCTCGAGTCAGTCATCATGTAGCCCGCACTTGATACATTCCGACTGCTCAGCTGATGTGCTACTTTGAAAATAACTTGTATTATTACTGATTATCTACTCCAAGATGTTTCATATGTAGAACATTGTATATGACATTTAAAGCTTTCCTGACAACTGAAGAGGTAGTCAGTCATCGGTTGTACTTTCAGTTCTTTTAGCGCCTCTTCATTCCTTTTATGGTCCTGTTTTGTACACCCTGCAGTACGATGCAGATGAGATCTTAACGTCCATGCCTCACATCCGTAGCAAGTGTTGTTTTAGCTAGGGTATTATAATGGCACAATTGATTATGTTTTTTAAAAACTTATGGTATCGTAAAGTATTTTATTATTCCTATAGTCTTTGTGAATTTATTAATTTTTGCTGGTATATCTAATTCTGTTTGATATGATAAGTTGTACCCTAGAAAATTGAACACATTTACTCTTTCCAACGTTGTATAATCTGACTAAGAATGGCTTCTCTTCCCTTGAAGGCCAATATTTTTTATGTTTTTGTTGAAATAGCCACATAAAAATCTGAGGAAACATTTCTTGTATTGAAAACTGACCTTTGTAGGCCATCGTCCATCGTAACCAGCAATGTAATATGGCATCTAGGTGTCTGTTTACTGATATTGATCCATGGTCAGAAATGAGAGAGAAGTTCCACCTAATCAATACTATTTTATTGTCACATGTAGGACCGGTTTCGAACTCTCAAAAGGTCATCCTCAGCTACAGTAGAATTGCATTTACATATTATGCCTCATATTGAGAGCTAATGACATACTCTAGAATTCAACGATTTTAAAGTGGTTATACCCATGTTGAGAATTCAATATTATACAATTACAAAAATTAATTGCTCTTATTACACTCAATGTACATATGTGAGAAACTAATATGAGTTCGTCTTTTCTTTAATGTGTTGAATATGTCAGAGTATTTTTAAACATAGGCTTTTGCCTAGTCAGTTTAATTGATCTCCAATCTTTTGAATATTTAGTCCTGTATGAAATGAACTTAATTGAACAATTGTAAAATGATCAGTATTGTAGTCGTTTTAACAATAATTTACATTAAATGTAGAGATATACATGTTGATAGTTCAATAAAACAAATGACTAGCCAAAATAAAACATTAGTAAATATAGTTTAATGTGCTTGACTGCACTGTTGATTGTCTAATGCGGCAGGTAATATTGGTTCTTGCGTTGTACAGTTTGGGTTATATTAGAATAATAAGAAGTTAGCACATAAACAAACACTTAAACACTTGAACTCTCTTGAACGCTCTGTTAACGTAACTATAATATGCAGAGCGTTTAGTATTAATTTATCCAAGTCTGAAAGGAATAAAGAACTGTTGTTTAGCCGACAACAAGCCCGCTTGAATGGTTTCAACAATAACATGATTGATAAAATAATTAATAAATTTTCGGAGAAGCAACAATCTAAATTAGCAGTCGAACCTAGTAAAACTGAAAAATATATCAAGTTCACATATAATAATCCAAACATATGTGTAATAACAAATTTATTTAAGAGAAAAAATTTCAAAATTGCATTTTCCACCAATAACAACATGAAACATAGTATTTTCAACCATGATACAATAAATCTCTCGGAAAAAGATAATTTTTTTGATTCGGGAGTATATTAACTGACATGCTTTGAATGCAAGAATAAATACATAGGACAATCTGGCTGCAATTTTAAAGTTAGATATTTGGAACATGTGAATGCTGAAAACCATAGAAGATTCTCAGCAATGGGATCACACATGACTGCCACAGGTCATAAATTTACCAACATAGAACAAGACCTGACCATCATAAAAAAGTTAAAAAGGGCAGCTTAATGAACACATATGAAGATCTGTACATTCATCTAGACCAACTTGTAAAGAAAAATGATAACCTTAATGAGGCTGTAGAAAATAAGGATCCATTATATTATCAAATTCTAGTATATTTGAAAATGCTTGAGAAAACTCACGAAAAAAGAATTGGAATTTCTCCACCTACAGATAGCCCTACAACTTATTCCTCCTCAGTTGAAGCTATAGGTGACGGCAAGGAAGTTCTTGACACACCTATATCCCCCGCTCCTCCACCTCCTCAGGTGCAAGAGCAAGGAAGAACGCATCATCAATATTACACCCGACGCAAAACTGTGAAAAAATGACAGGAGTTACTGTTCCAAAGAAAGCAGGCTTAATAAGATTTGACAACTAGGAATTAGTTATATTTTTATCTGCATTAATAATAAGAGCCACACTGTGATGTCTGGATTTCTTCATTTCGATAATTATTTATAAATTGTATTTTTAATTTATAAATTTACCTTTTTTCATGAATTATTAAGAAAAGAATATTCATTAGGACATATTCTCTATGGAATATTGTACAAGTGTTTCCTTGACGACTGCTTTCTATTGTAGAAATAATTTATATATTTTCTCTTGAGTTATTTGTTTGTTTTAATGTTGTCAATCTTATGTTAATTTTAAGGACACTACCTCTAAAGCATTACTTTGTCAAATTATATATTTTTCATCTAAACAGTGTTATGTGGCTGAAGATGTTGATAATATACGAAACATGTACCACATTTGACCATTAAAAATTGCCTTAAGCAATCATTGTATCGACTAGGTGGAAAATGTGAATCTATTGAAGTACGATACTGACCATCAAGCTGATTTTTTGTAATCAGACATCTTACGGCGACGATGGGATAGGAAAGGCCTAGGAATTGGAAGGTAGTGGCCCAGTAATTAATTATTATATTCAGAAACTGACTGGCCTTTAATTTTCAGTTTTATGTCTCTCACCCTATCCTTTATTTACAGGTACATTTGGTATAGCTCCTTCATACAAAAACAATAATCAAATAAGTTCTTCACGTATGGTACTATATTGTCTTGAGTATATCCCCAGAAATCTTATCAATTCCAGCTGCTTTTCTGGTTGTCAACTTTTGTATCTTTTTGTAAATGCCATTGTTTTGTAGTCGCCTCCTCTATCTGGACATTACCCTTGTAACCTTGCTACTTCCCATTACTGATATTTTGACATTGGAAGATACATTAATTATTTTTATATTATGTAGTAAATAATTCATTTTGCGAGCTGTTCTTGTTTATGTATTTTTATCTTCTTTCCTATTTAGTTTACTTTTCTTAATTGACTTCCTTTATTTATAGCATGTTGCAGAAATTAAGAGGGAAATAACTATAAAAGAACTTACAACGGGTCAACTGGTCTCATGTATCAAAGAAGAAAACATGTAAGTAGAGTTTAGTTGTACACCCCTTAATCTAGCTCCCTCTGTTGACCTGTGGATCCCATGATCATGGGTTCAAATGCCGCAGACGTTGCAGGATTTTCAGAAAGTGAAGAGAAAGATCCGATAGGTACTTCTTGTCATAGAATTTGGCATGTAAGAAATAAATGGTGACGCATTTTTTGTTTACCCGACAAAATTCATTAAAACTCAGCTGAAGATGCCCAAAAGAGATTCCGGTCACTCTGGCATCTACAGTCGGCCATAATACAGTGTGGACTTCACTGCCGAGTTTGTTTATGAAATAACCAATTGAACTACAGCAAATCAAATGACGCCATAATTTTCCTCGTTTCATTTCACATTGCATCATGTAGGACTTAACATTACATTTTAATTGATGTTATATGGATTACAAAATATGATTTAAAAAAATTCAAATGTTTGTGAATTTTGAGGAATTTTTCCCAAAATCCCTTTATCTGATTGATTCCAAATTTTTAACACAATGAATGTAGTGATGTTTTATATATCTAATATATATATATATATAACAGAAATTTCACAAGCTGGTCACTTTAGTTTCCTAGATGTTACATAAGATAGTGTTTAAAACATTCAAATTCTTCCAAATAGAATTCAAATGTGTGTTAGATCAGAAAATAAATAATCATTCAGCAAACCATTTCACGTACAAATTAAGGGAGTATTTTACAGGATCAGCTGACAGTGGACTCTCCAAAATGTAAAACTTTGAAGAATAACTTTGAGTTTAAAACCGTAGCAGAGCACGAGCATCTTGCTTGTCTATTAATCATTTATATATATAACAGAATGTCTGCCATTCTATTCGTCCACCTGTCTGTCTCTTCCCTGTACAAATCCGTAATGTTTCATCAATCTGAGCCAAATTTTGTAAACTTAACTTTTTGGACTCTGTGGATAACCCTATGTACAACAAATTTTAACAACCCACATAGTATAATATAGGCAAAATATTGTATTTATTGTATAAGCTGTATCAAGCCTCACGACATGAGAAGAAAACTCGTTAAGTCCCTTTGGGACTGATTCAGTTTTAAGTGCCTAAAGTCAACCGTTAATGGAGATATTGGTACCACACTACTCCCGCTGTGGGAATTGGATGAAGAAATGTTCGGCTGTAACCCTAGCAACATCAAATCAAATATTCTACAGTAGCATTACAAGCCTGGTGTTCAAGGTAGTGAGCAAGTGCAAGAGTGTGAGCACGGCCAAGGAGAGATTCTGCTACACCTGTAATTTAGTGTCTGGAGAAAAGCACTGTGAGGTTAAGCCACCCCTAGCAATCCAAGAGGTGGGGTTATGGAAGGGTTGGCATATAAAAATAATTGAAAACAGTGTTGAATGCATGGTTTTTGTGGTCAGTGAGATGAACAGTGACACTTTGGATGTCGTTTATTTCCAAATTCAGGCACAGGGGTGAGAAGGAGGTGATAAGGAATGTCCAAAATGACTGAGATGTATGTGTTCCTCCGTAGTTGTCAACCAGACTTGGTTCACATATGACTTACTATCTAGAGAAGAATACTGTTGGGGTAAAACACCCGTAGCACCCTTCTGAGCAGGGTTGAAAGGGTGTGATGTATAAAAACACTAGAATAAAACAACCAATATTCCCATCTGAGAATTCCTACTAACAATTTTGCTCCTGAATAAAGTAACCACAGTATCCCACTGTAGCTAAAGTCTATGGAAACACCTTCTTAGTGATAAGCATCAAGTAGGCACATGCTTTAGAATTTTCCTGATCTATGTGTTGTGTAAAGTCGGAAATTCTGCAAACTTTTCTTTCCTCTTTGCACTCTTTCCCAGCTAATAAAATATATCATACTTTCATCTACGTTTACGGGCAAGCGTGCCACACCCTTCTCTGCAGCAAGATTAATTAGGTGACAAGATCAGCCTACGATGAGTATGTTACTGTTTTTCTGCTTCAAATGTCCTGCCACACCACTCTTTAATCCTACCATTACTGGAGCATTATCGGTACCAAGATCTAGGCAGTTTTCTAATGGAATGCAGAAATCCTGAAGAGTTGAGAGCAAAAGATTGGCAATGTTTTAGCTTCAGTAGTATCCCCTTCTGAATTAGGCACAGAGAGTAGACAACTCTGAATTTCATTGAGTTCAGGCCTAAGAAATGTTACAACAATAGGACATATTTTCAAGTCTCTTTTATTGCCACCATCAGTAGCAATAGAAAATGTATTCGCCTGCAAATATGTTGTAATTTTTGCCTTCTATGCACATTTCTCTAATGATAGCTGCTGTTTTCATTCTAGCAAACACATATTGTTTAGCAATTTCCAGATCAGGAAACATTTTGTGAAAAGGCAGGTTACATTCTACAATAAATGATGTAAATAAAGCCTGGGCATTCGTCACAGGATTTACATCTCGGTTTTTATGTGAAAAGTTCAGTTTATGGTTTCTTTCTACACACTGGACACTCCCCTTATATTTCTTTTTTTTGCACGTTTGAGTATATACCACTTTCCTCCTGAAAAATCATACTTATGTAAAGTAGAGAATGTGAACGTTTGTCCCTTCCTGAATTCACTGAAACACAGAAACTCTTTCCTATAAGGCTTTAAGAAACTGCATCATATTTCTCCTTTGACATTTTGTCCCAAACAAATATTAAGACATATAATGATGAAGCACTACTATGTGACTTAATATGAGCACCTATGGAGGTTCTGCTGCAGGTAGACGTCTGTGGCTTGCTAATTCTGAGGTTAGGTTATTCGCTTGCAACTTCCACTTGCTATTAAGCTATCTGACTGTATTATAGACCAACAAGGAGCAAATAGCTGGCTCCCGTGGTCTGTACTGCCATCTGGTTGTGATTATTAGAACTACTATCGACCAGCCATACATTAGTAGAACGAGAAAATGCGTGAAAGTTTAAAATAATATGAAAATTACTGAAACTGCTCTGAAAATCACGTGATCGGTCATGGCGATAGGGAAGAACGATGAAAAATTGGGAGTCTCCCTTTGAGTTGGGAGAATTGGCACGTCTGATATTGACATTGAAATCCCCGTAAGCAACTAATTTTCCACAATAACATCTAGAAATAAATCAAGCCTAGTCACTTATTAACATGCACCAATCTCAAACTTATTTATCTGCAATATTAACTTGTCTATAATGGCATAACTGAACTACTATCTACGTTATTTACAAAACGATTGAATGCGAGCTACTATTTACTCATGATGTGATTTGTTCCAACTTATCTAGTTTCCATTGTGTATGTCAGTTCTTCCGTCTGGCCTGTCATTGTGGTTTAGTTGTCCATCACATTGTTGATATCTGTGCTTGAATTCTCCTGCTCCGGTCGAATGCTGCCATGGTTCGATGCCTTCTACTTGAACTGCTGATCTTGCAAAAGAAACATGGATTTCTGTTACTAAATCGTGTCTTACACACTCACTTTGTCTGATGCTGTAATCAAGAAATTGGGAACCAATTGACTGTTCCTTGACCAGAACATTATTCTGATTCTCATAACTTCTAACTAATGGTAAATTACCCTATGACTTGTTGAGGGATTGTACTGTTCAATTCCACAAACTCTGCAAGAGCTACTCCATTTGACTAGAGCACTCGACCTAACTACCTCTTTGTTTCTTTGTCAGGATCATGGCAAACGTAACATGTACCTCACGCCTCATTGAATTTAAACCGCGATGTTGAAGCTTTAATATGGCACAGTTACGTGAGTTCATAGTTCATAGATACTCGATAAATCTAGGGAAAATTAATCTATGTTTTATCTTCGGTCAAGCTGGCACCACAACGTACATCAGAGCTAATTTTAAGATGATTTCAGGCCTGTCTTCTCTCAGATTTTACTTGCTCATATTGGCACTCTGTACTTCCCAAAACAAATTCCAAATGCTCCGAATTTCCCTCAGCTTGGTTTCCTCTCTGTCTACTATGCCACAGCCTGCTGCCTTCTTTGTTGGCCTTGCTTGCCAAACTCAGACTGCTCACTGGTGCCCCTCTGTTCGTACCTCAGCGAATGTCTTTCATGCACTTTAGGCATTAAATAATGGCCCTTGGAACACAGTACGATGTGGTTCACTATATCGAATTGTTCTGCTGTATAACTGTGAAGCACATAAATGAATTTATCAGTTTTTGTTTGTGTAGGGTGGAATGATACGGATCAGTAGGTGGCTGTAGGGAAGGCCCTGCAATATCGGCACAATAGCCTTGCCATGTTCAGTCATCAATGATGTGCATTTAGGACGGTTGCCCAGTTGCCCGATTCCCTGTCAGTTGTTTTCCTCATATTTACATTAATTTATAGTTGTTTACGTAGCTTTCTTAAAAATGCTTGGAATTTGAAAATTTATGGAACATTTCCCTTGATAGTTTATTCCAGTCCCTTACTCTTCACCCTATAACTCCGCGATGTCCTCCATTTTAACTGTTGAGTGCATGCTGCATGCACAGTCCCTTGGCTTTCCTCCAGTACTTAGTAATCACCTGTGACTAGAATTCAAACAAGTGTTATTAAGAGGTCATGAAGAACATTTCCCATTTGGCCCTCCACGCTGCTTGACAAGAAATTGGAGCGCCCAGAAGGGAAGGAGGAAACAGAATGAAACTTTGTATGTAGAGAGGCTTTGTGATGTTATTTCAGTGATTGCAAAATTGAGGCAAATTTGCAAATAACTTGGCAGTACATGGTCCAGGATAATATTGCACCCTTCTTGGCCCTGGGCACATGACTTGATTTGGTTGCGAAGGGTGTTGTAAGGCCATTGTGTCTTCTTCTGAGGTAAGCTGACCAACAACTGTTATATGCGGTCCTTGATATCCTGGAAACCGCCACTGGGACGGAGTTGATATCCGATTTGACCTTTGAATATATTGGAATTGATATATACATTTTAAACTATCATTGCAAAGCACAGAAATCAATAAATCAAACCTTCATTGATTAATACAGGAAGTTCTTCTGTGCTGGATGTCATTAACACAGTATATAAACAAATATTTGAACCAGTGTTCTAAAAAGACCGTTAATATACATGGCTGTGAATGTGAAGTGTGAGAATGCAAACCCAGCTAATCAAGCTTCTGGATAATCTGAACAGAATCTGTGGTAGAGATGAAAATCCAAATTGCAGTGTAGAGGAAGTATTTAATGATAGCACTGTACGTAAAATAATAACATTTTATAATCCACTATTTATTGGAATAGAACTGTTGCACTATTACTGTGCTGTATTCTACATAGCTGTAGCACTATTAAACAATATTATTGTCTTAAGTATGTAACCTTCAGATTTGTGTTATACACAGTAACATTCATTTGACTAGAAATATCAGTGTCTTCTTTCAGGTTGACGAACTGTTAGATGGTGCAGTATTGTGCCAGGGTCGGGTAAACGTCATGTCAGTCAGCTCGGGTGTAGCGTGTTGTTCCATGTAGTGTAATACTGATTCAAGAGCATTTGCTGTATCTGAATTTGACATATGGTACTTTGGTGTGCCTTCTGCTTCACTCCTGTATCTTCAGTACTGACATCAGGATGATCCTGGACCAGAGAGACAATGTCTTAGTCACTGAAGTTCTGATGATCGATGTTGTCTGCTATCCACTTTTGAAGGCAGCATTCTCCTTCGTCTTTGCATGAGATTTCTTCAACAATTTGTAGATCATCAGTGTTTGGATTTTTGAATGGACAGAGTTTTCCCAAATACAAGACTCAGCTACCCAGTAGATTACAAAAATAGATTACATTCTTGATGGTAAGTTGTTTTGAGTTCCTTAAAGATAGAACTGTCCTCTCCTACAATCAGCATTTGTAGAAGTATTTCCCAGGAATTTAATTTCATGTTTTCTAACACCAAAGGTTGCAAGATTGATATAACTTTTTTGGCAGAATGACTTCTTATATGGCCTTTGACTTGCTGCATATCCAAAGGATGAGATGGAGTTGTCATTTTTTCTCTGAAACTTCTGATGAAACAAATTGATTTTCTAAGCATTCCTTAAACAGAAGATTGTTGATCCAAACTTCACTATGACTTCTGTAATAACCTTGATTTCTAAGGCTAGTGTGGTTGCAGATTTCACAGTTGGTATGAGTGGTAATTTATTTGTTGTGCTGGCTAAAATGGTGAGACACTGTTCATTCACCCTGCGTGCAGGCAAAAAGCAATTTTAATTTTAGCCTGAAATTTTTGTGAATTTCATAACAAGACAACGTTTTTATGCCTATGATCACCAAGTAATCAGAAAATGTTGTTTCGCACAATTTACAACAACCTTTTTCTCAAATATCAGATGAAATAAAAACTCAGTATACAATAATAAGTTACTGAAATAAGCAACAGTGTCATTTTATTGTTAAAATAACCTACTGTAAAAGCAAGGAAACAGAGGAAAACAAATAACACTTAGTCACAAATTGCCTCCCACGTCATGGGAGGTAGGTGAATGCTTGTACTGGTAGGTGTGATGTACAGTGGCGACTGCATATGCCCCATGACCACTACGGTAGCTGTAAAACCGGGCGAGTTGGCTGTGCGGTTACAGGTGCACGGCTGTGAGCTTGCGTCCAGGAGATAGTGGATTTAATCCCACTGTCAGGAGCCCTGGGGATAGTTTACTGTGGTTTCCCATTTTCACACCAGGCAAATACTCGGGCTGTACCTTAATTAAGGCCACAGCCACTTCCTTCAAACTCCTACATAGCTGTAGCACTATTAAACAATAGTATTGCCTTAAGTATGTAACCTTCACATTACATCGCTATAAGATCTGTCTGTGTCAGTGCGACATAAAGCCACTAGCAAAAAAGAAAAAAACGGTACCTCTAAAGGCCCTTCAGGAACCATGAAAAGTGATGGATAACAGGGCACTGGTGAAATTCTCAATGGCAGCAGTGGTGGACGAGGATACCTTTGGTACAGCAAAGCTTCTGGTGTATGCAGCCCTTCTTTTTATGGATAAATAAAGAAGAAACCAGTACCTTGTGGTAAAGAGGGATCATTGAAGGCTAAGGGAGATAATCCCTACAGAAAAATTCTGCAGCCTAGTGCAGATAGGTGGCACCCCCTCCACTTTGGTCGCTATGGGCTAATAACTTGCACACCTGCATCAAAGTCATTACAGAACCCAGACAAAATTTATACCGGACAGATTTTATGGAGGCAACTTTTCAGAGATGTAACCAGAGTAGCCGTGATGTCTGAGACACAACAATAGAAAAGATGGAGACAGCTGTTCGTGGAAGTACTCAATAATCTCAGTGAAGAAGCAAGAACTGAAGAAGTTGATACCATTTGGGAGGATCCAGATATCCCTGTAGAACTACCAACATGAAACGAGATTGCACAAGTAGTGAAATGATTCAAGAGTTGTACAGCATCCAGTGTAGAAAACATTATCCCGAAAGTTGTAAAGATCCAGATGGATACAGACTTGACAGGAGAAATCATGCAGCCACTTCTAACACAATATGGAATGAGGAACCCCTTCCTGAGTAATGGAGGAATGTTGTCCTTATCTTGATGAGGGTGGTGACCGCTCATATTGTAATTGTACCAGTGGGTACATCCAACCCGTTCATTTAAATCAAGTGCCTGGAAGAACGCTATCTGCCATCCTAAAGTTGCAACAACTAGTACAAGCAGTTTGGAATTATCTCTACAGATGTCTCTACCTAAAAAAACCTCATGTTATGCCCTCTGGTGTGAAGATGGACTATTAAAATTGTTAAGTAATTTTCTTCTCCTAGGTTTCCTAAACTGAGTTGATTATTTTTGGTTTTTTTGGTGTCTTAAAGTTTACAACACTTCTAGCTCTTCCTGCCAAAGTAAGTTGTGGGCCAATAGGAGATTTTGTACATGTATTTTTCCACCAATTGCATCTGTTTTGTATGTATTTTATTACCCAATCAAAGTTGGGAGTGTGTTCGGCCTTAGCCAGTGTTTTCTGTATCTCTCCTCTTGGGTATAAAAGCTGACACTTTTTTTACCAAGTTGTCTTATTCTTTGCTCCGGTCTAGTGTCTGTTTTATAAAGGAGGTGGGGAGCATCAGCTCAAGGTAATGGCAGTCCTAACTAAGTGATAGTCTCTGGCAGCTATCTCAAGGGGAAGGTTTCCTATCTTTACTAATGTAAGCTTAACTTTCTAAAATGATATTTTCAAACAAGTCAAAAGAACTTAGCCAAAATCAGGGAATAGAGAATGTGATACACTATGAGCTTGATTTTGAGGTGACATGTTTCAGTTTGAAATCCTTGTAATTTAAATACTCTCTCCATCCAGTAGGCTTACTTCGGGCCAGAAGCCCAAATAGGATTTTAAGCTTTAAATTGTAAAAATCAAGGGGTGCAAGTCTCTGTCTCCACACCATTTTGATTTTTGTCCCAGTAACTTTCACCTGTTCTTTTCCACAAAGGCCAGATGGAATGAAGAAATACTTGAAGAACAGAAAGGAAAAAACCGTAAAACATCGTAGAAGACTGGACAGAAATTAACTACAGTGGTCCAATGCGGAAGTAAAAGCACAATATTAATAATAATAATAATAATAATAATAATAATAATAATAATAATAATAATAATAATAATAATAAGCTGGAATAAATAATTTTAATTATCAAATACTTTAGACATTGATATGGATCATGAAGTTCTAAACAAATATGCACATGGTCAAGTACCGCGAGGTTGTAATGTCATTCTTCTCATTCATAGCTTCGCTGTCCCCCTCGGCTCCATTGAGGTTCAAAGCAGTATAGCCTCATCTAACCTGCTCAAGGCACTGTCCATAAATGCCCTTGGCTGAGTTCTTGGATTAGATAATACGCACAGCACAAGCAAAGCAAAACAAGCCTCAAAAACAGACTTTAGCGCTATTCTCTGGGAAATAAACGTGACTCTTGGAGTCTCAGAACATATTCATGAAGTGAGCTCATCATTAGCGGTAACAAGTAATGTAGCGTGGACAAAGACTCCTATATCGCAATTAAGATATTGGGGCAGGTAATTTGAATAAAATCCTTTGACGAAAAGTTTAATGTGATAGAATGTGATGCAAGTCCGCCACTGAATATGTCTCATGCTGCAATCGCTAACACTTTGCATTCCTGCAGTAGAGCAGAGTGGTTCTGCATCTCTGTATTCGGGAGAAGAATAGAGGCCGCTCACCACTCTCGACATTCCGTGGTCCTCCTGCGCTCAAGGACAGTTCCTATTTTAGGCAAGTCGCACCACTTATCACAAATCTCCCTGGTGTGAGAGACGGTGCTACCTGCTTTTCTCCATCCATTTCCACGAAAGCGCAAGTCCGAAGATGAACTAGAAAATGTTTCCCTATCTCGTGGCAGGTACTGAGATGCCAGCTGTCCCATTAGCAAATGGTGCTGTAGTTTGGCTCCAGATCGATAGTGCGGTGTTTCCTGTGTTTCACAGCTGTTGATCGTGGAAAGCAAGAGGCATATGGAAGGAAGAGAGGTACGAAATCACTTCACGGAACCGAGCATTAGGGAACGTTCTCGATGCTCACAGCGCACTTAGTTAGGACGAGATGACGTCTGTGGTGAAGCCAGGCAGCGTCTACTCTGCGTTGTTAAGTGGGTTTGTTATTTCAAACTGAGCAGAGGCAATCAACACCCTTAGCTCATTAAAATTACACCTCACATTAAAGTGTTTATCGCACAGCTGGCAAAATATTTACTGTTCCCGCAAGGAAAATTTTACACTCACAAATGAATATACGGGGCAATAATGGCCCATACCACGAGGTCTTAATGATAAGAGGAAAGGATGCACATGACCGGCCGTAAAGAAAAGGTAAGGAGGCGATACTTCTGCACTCCTTCAAGAAATGGTTAAAGCTTTAAGTGGGCTTACGGCCCAATGATACAGCGGCTAATCTTATACTACACTGGGGTGGCTAAATGAGGAATATTAATGCCGAGCCGTGTTTACCCCATGCAAGGTTGAGGCTCATCACTCTTTGTACAACAGAGTCTTCAGACATTTAGACAACCAGTTTTACAAAATTACTTTAAAAGGAAAGAGGTTGACACCTTCCTCTCAAACTACTCGCAGGAGCAATCACATGTCTTGGTAAAATCTGTCTTTACCTTGAGCCGCTGGATCTTCCTCACGCCGGCCTTGCCCCTGCCTCCCTAGGTTACAATAGCTGGAGCAATTCAGACAATATGGACCAAAAGTGCATTCTAATGGGAAGATTCCCGAGCTTTTTACAGATAGGTTGGATTCCAGTACACACCCCCGGTTTTATTTGGCTAGAAAATGTATTTCCAATTTTTGGATAGGTTAATGACAATCGAGGAGGAACCAGCTGACGAGTTGCCAACTTCGGTACATTAGAAAAAACAAGTATACAAAGTTCGAAAATAAAGATTACTCTATGAAATAGTTAGTGTTTTGCCCGCGAGGGGGGTGCAAAGTAACCGATGGTAGAGATAAAAGTTTCTGGTGGTTCACAAGTTCAAATTTGTTTACAAGATTACTTTAAAAGAGAAGAGGTTGACACTTTCTTCTCAAACTACTCGCAGGAGCAGTCACATGTCTCGATAAAATCTGCCATTATCGTACAGAAGGTGCGCAGTTTCACTAGCCGGGGAATGTGTACCCCTGGTACAATTATTATTATTATTATTATTTACAATTCCGATATAGAAACTGCAAAACCAATTAGCACGAAAATGAAATTGCTTCTCAACAGAGGTCACTACATATGGATTTCATGAATAAGTTGATGTTATGACCTGCGACTTTGATTTACGTACAGGTGTGGTGAATATCTGCTCATTTCGTCATACATTTATGCATGTTATCTGTGGACTTTCGTCTTTCTCCAATCACTGGCATCTTATTTTCATGGTACCTTCATTTCGTTATCATAGTCTTCGTATATTTTTGTTGTCGCTAGTTTTCATCCCTTATAATATTGTAGATTCTCTTTCATTTCTTTCTCTAAACATTCGACGACGTAAGCTCTCATTTCCGTAGTATATTCCATGTTTTCTTCATGTTCTACAGCATGTAACACAGTATTGCTCACTGGCAGTTTTCTCCTCTGGTGAGGGGATATCACTTAATCATTTCGGGAGGGATTTACGATTTCTCCTTTACCTTATATCTTTCGCTGACCATCTAATATTATCTATCATCTCGACAGTCGAGTCTCCGTCTCACGTAAACGGCCCACAAGATTTACTGTAACCATTATAAGAAGAACTCCCGACTATTTTATTACAGTTAAGATTCAGTTTATCGGGCGAGTTGGCCGTGCGGTTAGAGGCGCGCGGCTGTGAGCTTGCATCCGTGAGATAGTGGATTCGAATCAAACTGTCGGCAGCCCTGAAGATAGTTATCCGTGGTTTCCTATTTTCACACTAGGCAAATGCTGGGGCTGTACCTTATTAAGACCATGGCCGCTTCCTTCCAACTCCTATCCCTTTCCTATCCCATCGCCGCCATAAGACCTATCCGTGTCGGTGCGACGGAAAGACACTAGCAAAAAGAGATTCAGTTATAGATACCTGTGATGAATTAATCTTATTTTAACCACATTTTGACTTGTAATAACGAGATAACGTCATATTGAAATCTTCTGCTCATAAAAATTACTTCGATAGAATAATTTATTGCTTTATTATTATTATTATTATTATTATTATTATTATTATTATTATTATTATTATTATTATTATTATTATATATTCACATTCCCTCCCATTATTGTAATTATTATCGGTCCCGTTAGTAACACATTTCACCCTACATTTAAACGTTAGTTCCTTCTGTAAGACACATACTGACTTACTGTCTGGCCACAACAATTTGCCGTGTAATTTATTACACGTGGAGTGGGATTATTATTATTTATAAGGTGATATTAGCTACACGTCTAGAGACACGATATCGACCTTATTACATCATTATGTTACGGAAGACTTAATCAATACAATTAATTTGTACATTATTTGCAAAGTAAAAACAACACTTCATGTTCTACTTCATTTGTAGGAGGTGTAGACATTCGGACGACTCGCCAGGGCGTTCTTTTGCCCCGTACGGTGATAATTTACTCCACCATGGCGGATTCACTCTTCTTTGACGACATATGCGCGTAATCCATTTTAGGCACAATTTGATACATTAGGACCACACGAGTAATTTTTGGCATCCGCCCTATTAGAACGGCGCTTGATGTTACCAAATAATTTTTAAGTTATATACTAACACAATTTCGCTTTCTCCATTGCTCCGACGTCTTCCGCTGGACAGGAATGAGACTCGCCCTAAATTACATGAACATCTCAGGTGGTCCGTTACGAAAAAGGAATGCTACTCCCTTTTAAATATAGGCCCTGGCCACGGTCGTTTCCCCAAGGTCAGTCAGAATTTTCAGTAAACAGTTAGAGTTCACCGACCTCTCTCTTTTCAAATAACGGTGCTGACTAATGAATTCTAGTGAGGTCTTGGCTACCTGCCTATACACAGCTTTGACAACTGGGGTTTGTCAAATCGTTTGTTTCTTCCGCTTTACACCTGCTGTGGCTTACACAGTCTCTGCTATTAGTAATCTCCTTGAGCGAAGTGAAAAACTTGATATTACAAACGGGGTCATACTTTAGACCTTGCTAAAAATGTCATTAAAAATATCTGAGACGAAAGTTTGTGGCTTTCTAAAAATAGACACAAACTTTTATGTAAAAACCCTCCATACGTTTAGAGGTATTCACATTTAGTGACAACTTTAACACTATGATGGACTTGACTTTGTGGCAGTGGATACAAATGTACAGTAGCAGACACTTATGTGTGGTTTCTCTTTTCGTCAGTTTCTTTTAACGCCGGCTCACGAGTGGTATATACGTAGGTCATGCCTGTATCCATGGTTTAGGGAGTTGTATTTGAGAGTGAGCAGCCTTGAGCTTCTGTTTCGATAGTTTCTGTTCTGTACTCCTTTGCGGTAGTAGCAGTTCGCTTTGACACTTTCGAAGTGTTTCTGTCACAGTGTATTATGATCATAATGCCTAAGAAATGCAATGTAGCAAGACGGAAAAAGAGAAGGTTTACTGGAAATCGCTTTTCTAATCGAGAGAGTGGTAATTATGGTGATGTTATTACTGAGGTAACAAGTATGCGTAGTGCATCAGCGAGGGTGCTTGGGGCAGAGTGCTGGTCTCCTTTTGTCCCAAGTGTTCAGAATTTTTGTGTGGCTATCGACGAGATGAATCAGAGGGGACAGTTAATACTTACAAGCACCCACCTCGCATTCCCAAACCTACAATGGACACATAAAGCCTGGTTTTTAGGATCTTAGCAAAACAGAGTTACTGGGAAGATTTCTAAAATGGGGAAATCAAAATGCAAATGAGCCATTCAAAAGTAAATTTGACCCATATGCCGTAAACATTGTACAATGGAAATAAAATTGTTCGAATAGCAAACTACGGTGCATTGCCCAGTTTTAAGGATGGAGCGAGCAGCAGCTTGCGATTTCTGAAGGCATTGGGTATCAAAGGTGGAAAGAACACTGTGGCAGTTTTGTGCAAATTCGACGAGGGAAGGGAAGATTGATATAGAAAAATGTAAGAAGTTCGACTTTGTAGGCCAGAAGGTGTAGGCAAAGACAGACGTTAAGAAAAATCCAAGAACATCTAGACAATGGGTATATCATATGCCAGTGGAGCCTTCTAAAGTTTACTGTGGGTCAAACTGTGAGTTACAACTTAACATGTATCGTATTCTCCTGAAAACTTACTTTTACAAACATGAAACACAAGAACTATTTGGTTGATCTAAATGAAACTTTGCACAGTTGTTCAAATATACGATGAACTAAAATAATGGGACTGAGACAAAATTAACGCTTAATTTATTGATATAAATAGGTCATAGAATGTGAAAATTATATACTATATTTTTAAAATCTGCCAGATTAATTTGAAAGCACTAAGAGGTATCATCTTAGTCCAACCTGTACAATATTCTCTGGGTTTTAGTTCAATAGAAAGAAAACAACATTTAATCTCATATTTAAAGAGCTATTATGTTTCTTGTTATATCATGTGGTTAATTATTTTATCAAATCAATAATGTGGCTACTTTATATACAATTTTGATTTGTACCATATGAAACAATACATTAGGGTGTAATATATCACCATATCCTGCTCGAAATAATGTAGGAATAGTCATATTTTGACACTTTGTAACTACTGTAACATGTTATGACAAGTGTATGACTCCCCTAAAGACGGCTCCGTACTTTACAGACTGCTTACTCAAGTAATGCATATAGTTCCGAGTACGGGTGTCACTCATTCGATCAAGTTTATTTATAGTCAGTATTCCGAACAACAAAATTGAGAATAATACTTTATAGTTTCACATTCACGTGTTTTAAGTCCCATATTAGTCGCATTGCGCAACATTACCACGGTCCGTTGGGGACAAAGCGCACACATGAGTAGCGTTAAAGACTGGAGTACACCGTGTACCATGAATGAACTGAATCGTGTGTTTGCGCCATTGTATTTGGATCTACTTTTAATGCTTGGAGAGATGCCTGTTTTTGTAATATAAATCTTAGCACTGTCCCTCGTGGTGTTCTGAGTTTATAAAGTTGGTTCAGTAATGTCATCATGTCCGATCACACAATAAGTAATCGCTCGGTTTGGTGGGAGCTAACTGTCCTCGGCGGTGCTTCGCCCAACACCTGCTTATCGTCCCAACGATTAATTTATCGTATGCGCAGATTACCTTTTCAACAATCTAGGTCACAGTTGCTTGAATAAAGTTCACCAAAATTAACTAATTACTCTCCGTAGCACTCTAATTTACGAGCCAATGTCTTCAAATATCAGGGATGAAGTAAATATTTCTTGATGGGTTTTGTGGTGCTTGAATATGGAATACTCTGAATGGCTGTGCCATTCTTGTCTAGATGAAACCATTCTCACTTGCGGGAGGTTGGGTTCTTGCGGCTTCTCGAAGTTTCTGGAAATCTACCGATTCTAGTGAGTGTGGCTTCCCACGCCGAGTTGTCGTTTCCACTTTCCACTATAATTATTTTATGGTCAAAATAGAACGTGATAATTAAGAATTTCGCTGGCGTAGTTTCCTTCCCATGTGGGCTGTCAACTTGTGCTGTGCCTTACTAGCAGAGAAATTGCTTTGTACTGCCATAGCTGATATCAAATATATTTGATTATAAGTTATGCCAGATCTCTCAAAGTATATGGGTGGAATATAGAGAGATTCGGACATTACTATTACTACAGAGCACAAGATTGTCGGTACATCTCGAGCATGTAAATCTTGCAACAGATTTTGACTTCACTATACTACTGTCATCTGACAACTCTTCTCCTTCTAAACACTGCAGAAAATGAATCAAAATCACAAAACTTCTTTCGTCATATTATTGAGCTTGTGTTTGTAAACTTTCTGCTATTGTTCTGCGGAATCTTTTTTTCTCAACGTTCTTATTTTTCTTCAGCACCCCTTCATTTTGTAGAAGCCAGCGGAAGTTACTAGGACACTTAGGCAAAATTGATGGTATGACTCCTTGCTTCAACCGAGGTTCTAGAAGGGACACAGAATACTTCTTACCAATAATACTGTCATAACATTCACTGTGTCTAAGAATAATTCCGTTACTGAACTGTAGTTCTCATACTTTAAAATGAATATTGAACTATCTGATTAGTTATACAAGCTAAGAGGGTATTACTAAGAATACAATCTAATACTGGCATCAGTGTGATCATTGTGCAGGCAGAGTACACCCAAACTTGAATATAAATGCAGGTGACATCCCTAATGAATTATATACCTACACATAGCCTTACAGAAAAATCTCTGATCCACTTACAAAGAGGTCATCCTGTCCCAAGAGAGAGACTAACGGTTTATCAGTTGCAAAATGCGTCTCTTTAAAGCACTTATTAAAATATTTAAGTCCCTTTGGATTCTGGGTGACTTGATTACTGTCCCGATGTGTTGCTGTAATCCATTTCTGACGAAGTCCATCGTCTTTCAGAAATGAAAGCTATCACTCAAAGTCCTTTGTCATAATTCCCTCTGCATCTTGGTACGGAACATTTTAGCACGATGTCGCACACTTCTGATTTCATAAAATGTAAAGTTCTGATAATGTTTCCTACAAAAACATCTGTTATCGGCCACATGACATTACCTCTCTCACATGCGGCAGCCATTAATATTTGCACGCACTGTTTCAGTAACGCCAACATAAATATCTCTTTTCGGTGCCTCGTACAAGGATTTTTTACATGGGAATATAATACATATGAATGAAGTACCGATATTTTTAATATTATGCTATACCAGACATTACCTTTCCCCGCAACGTACTGTGTTTTACACGATGGAGACAAAGTGAATTCGACAAACCGTTCGTGGACCGCACAATTTGATATTCTTTTTGGAGTGCAATAAATCGATTAGTTGCAATATTCGCCATGTTGATGGCTTCTCATTCGTACTGGTCGCAGCAAAACTTGAAGTAGGATATTTGCCAATGCTCGGCGTAACATTGTGACGTCATGTTTCCCAACTCAAGCTTGTTGTATGGCCGGTAGCATAGAAGGTATTTGCAGACCTGTTATCAGTTTCAATGTAGGCGGTATGAACAGGAGATATCGTAGTGGGTAGTGCGACGTAAATGTTGTATCTTAACTAGCTGAATAATACTGGTGGATAAGAGTTGAGTACATGCTGTTACACAAGTTATTTTGAGGAAATATGGTGATAGTCTTATGGTCACTCATATTACAAGTCATGATTCCTTCTCTCAAGCTTTATTATAATTTTCACAATACTAGATCGCACATGCTAACATGAACTTTTAACCGTAATGCGAGTATAGAAACATAGTTACCAGTTCCAATGTTTCGCATTGCGTTTTTCCAGGATCTCTCAAAATTCCGGGCTGAATGCTCCCTCCGTTTCCCCGTCGACAGAAAGACTCTTCCGTTGTGACCTGTGTAGTAGTAAGTTTTCCCGAAAGTGCACTCTGACGACACAAATGTTAATTCATTCCTGGCATAGGCAATATTCTTGTAAACTTTGTAGTAAAACTTTCCGTCGAAAGAATGATGTTAAAAAGCAAACGCTTACTCATTCTAATGATAGGGCGCACTCTTGTACACACTATAACAGGAAGTTCAAGTATAAATCTACACTCGCTGAACACTTTCTGATTCACTCTGGACCAAAAATTTCTGTGTGTGCTATTTGCAGTAAATGATTCTGGGTAATGTCAGCACTCAGAAAGCACATGGTTGTTCATTCTCAAGAAACGCCGTACTCTTGTACACTTTGCAATCGCAAATTCTCGCGTAAATATAGCCTGAGCAGTCACATGTTAACTCATGCTGATGTACGGCAACATCCATGTGCACATTGCAATGGCAAGTTCAAATGTAAGCTGTATCTTAGGAGACACATGAAGACTCATTGTAATGAGTCACAAAGCTGTTGTACATTTTGCAAAATGAAGTTCAAACGAAAGGAGCATCTGAACAGACACTATGCAGCGGTACATTCCATGGAAGGGTGGAACTGAAGTCCCACGTGGAAACTCACTCTACAGCAAATCGCGCTGCTATCCATTCTCCTGTAGCAAGATGTTTCGTTAGTCTAACTTGTGAGCAAGATGTAATCTCAGACCACACTATAACCAACCGTCCTGTGTATGAAATAGTGAATTTACTATGCGATGTGTTCTGCACCCACAATGTAGATTTTGTCACAAGCTTCATTCCAGACTGTTATATGTTATTTCTTCACTCCTTAGGAATATGGTTCGTAGTACAGCCGTCATGAACCTGCAGCAATGATTGGTATCTTGTGGGTTGTTTCTTTTATTATTGTCAAGATTACTTGAACATTGTCTTTAGGAGTGCTGAAAAATCAAATGAGTGGTCACTATATTCCTACTTCAAGGAGAACAAGCTTGTGTTGCATGAATTGGAAGTTCATTAGAAGTTGAAAACTACTAAATTATGACCCAGGTATTCACTAGTGTAAAGTATAAATCAGGATTGACTGCAAAGTTCCAATTCCCTGTTTTGAATCTGCAAATATGTTTGGTGTCCATGTACACTGCATGTAGTTAAACGCTTTCCTTTCTCTGGGACTTTCTCATCGCCGATCACTGTTGAAGTTGCTCCCGTCCGTAGGTTTAACCTCACATTGCCCTACACGTGACCCCCGGGTGATGCTAAGCGAGCAACAGAGACTAGATGCCGCCGTATTCTCCTCATCGACCTCACGGCAATGACAATCAAAGAGTTAGCCATTTTCAGGGCGCAGCATCCTACACATGGTCACTAGGCTCTCAATTAATTATCTGTCAACTAAACAGTGAGTGTATAAATAGAGCCAAAAGTGAATACCTAACCAAGATACTTCCGGATCATTGTGTTGATATTCTGGTGGTACAGGAAACTCATTGTGAAGATGAACATCAACTGATTACCGGGGGCGAAATACCTGGGTACGAACTAACTACCGGAATTCACCACCCTAAATATGGCATCGCCATCTATATGAAGAATGATATTGACAACTATGAAGTTCTGCCACCAGACTCCATGCATAATATCATCACCACATCTGCCAAGGTTCAAAATATTACTATCACGAACGTTTACAAACAACCAATGGTTAATTGGCTGGACCCTATCACACTAAAACCCACCAAAATAGTGTTATCGGAGGTGACTTTAACAGCCATCAGACATTATGGGGTTACAAGTATAGCGATTAGAATGTCGATAGACTATTCCAATGGACACACATTAATAACCTGATATTGCTGTATGACGCCAAGGACAATGGTCTATTCCATTCAGCACGATGGGATCGTGATTATTCTCCAGACTTGTGTTTTATGTCACATGGACTAATGACCCAATCTTCACAAACCCAAAGGCAAATATTGATCGATTTCCCACGAAGCCAACACAGGTCCATAATCTTTAAAATCGGTCTGCAAATCCCAGTAATGAGATCAACACCTAAACTCGGTTGAATTTTCAGAAAGCTGACTGGAAGCTGTACTCGTATGCTAACGTAAGATGGGTAAAACCATCTGCTGAGAACTACGTTCGTTTCCAGGGACTAATCAAAGCTGTTGCTAAGAGAAGTGTTCCGAGAGGATTTGGTAAAGCTCACATACCTGGGTGGAGTGAAGAAACTAGCCGTATATACAAGGAGTATGAACAAGACAACAGTCATGGGAAAGCTACTGAACTGCTGGCATCCTTGGACAGTGGCAGGTAAGAAAAGTGGAACAAAACTGTGGAAAGGCTCAGCTTTACTCACTCAAGCCGTAAAGCTTGGTCACTTATCCAAAAATTGGACACATCAAACAAGACTGCAAGAAAACGATCATGTATAAATTTAGAGAACATAGCCCACTACATTGTCTCCTCATCCAGGCCCGTGAAAGATAAGAAATACAGCAGGAAAATTCGATCTGAGCTCAAGCGGATAAGACAAGAAGCTAACCTCATACCATCTACTCTCAACCATTTTCTCCAGAGGAAGTAAAGCATGGCCTGAAGTCCCTCCAGAAGGTAAAGCAGCTAGATTTGACAGTATATATACAGAGCTACTGAAGAACTATGGCCCAGCAACTGTACGCTAGCTGGCGCCCTTCTTTAGCAGTATACTACACTCTGGACGTGTACCCCCAGTATTTAAGAGAACCAGAATCATCTCGATACTGAAGACAGGGAAGGACCCTTCTCTGCCCCAGAGCTACAGGCCATTTTCGCTACTGAGAGTTACATATAAACTAATGGAAAGGCTAATTCTGAACAGAATAGCTCCTGCAATTGAACACCTGATCCCAATAGAGCAAGCTGGGTTTTGCCCCAAGAGAGACTGTAGCGACCAAGGCCTTGCCTTAACATCATATCTGGGGATTGGTTTTGAGAAGAAATTAAAAAATGTTTGTCTTCCTTGATCTGTCAGCGGCCTATGATACTGTCTGGAGAGAGGGTCTCCTCCTGAAGCTCATCATGCTTGTACCATGTCTTAATGTGATTACTGTAATTGATAATGTATTGAGTAATCGATTATTCCAGGTATTCTCTGAAAATTCCAGGAGTAGGTTTCATCAATTTAATAACGGCTTACCGCAGGGTTCAGTCTTAGCCCCTATACTGTTCAATTTGTACTTCCATGATATTCCAGAAACTACAGCTCAGAAATTCATTTATGCGGATGCTATAAACGTAACAGTACAGAGATCTGCTTTCAAGGAGGCTGAGGATATACTGTCTGAAGATCTACGAGCGATGGATGAATGCTTTAGGAAGTGGAGACTTCAGCCAAGTCCTTCGAAGACGGAAGTAACAGCATTCCATCTCAACAACTTAGAGGCTACTTATCAACCTAAGATACGGTTCGGGAATGAACTTTTGAAATACAGTGTGCGTTGTGTGTTTGAGTCATCAGTCCATAGACTGGTTTTATGCAGCTCTCCATACAGTAGTACACCAAAATATATAGGTGTAACATTAGACACATCACTGACATATCGAAGTAAAAACAGCGACCACACTTAAGACCCGGAATAATCTGATGAGCAAGTTAGCCGGAACTTCATGGGGAGCTGACACTAATACTTTGCGAACTACCGCCTTGGCCGTGGTGTATTCTACAGCTGAGTATTGTGCCGGAATATGGTTAAATAGCTCTCACTGCATTCTAGTCGATATCCAACTTCGCCAGGCAATGCGTACTGTATCCGGCACGCTGTATTCAACTTTAGTGCAAAGGTTACCTGTCCTTTGCCATATCTCTTCCCCTCATATAAGGAGACAACAAGCACTTACTAGCTTATGGTGCAGAATAGTGAATTAGCCCCTTCCTATACATCAAGACATAAAGCAGCACACTACAATTAGGCTGAAATCAAGAAAACCAGCGTGGAAGACAGCTTTAGACCTGTCACGTCCTCAGTTCAATCCCAGGAATGCCTAGAGAGAAGAGTGGAGGATGTCATCACCCAGTGGCTTATGTGATATCTCCGACCCCAGCATGAAACTGGCTGGCTTCAGTTTGCCCCGTGCTGTTTGGTCAACCCTGAACAGGATCCGATGTGTCGGTAGGACTGGTGCAGCCTTACATCTATGGGGATGGGTAGATTCTCCCTGCTGTTACTGTGGTGCTCAAGCGCAGTTTATCAAGCACATAGTTCAAGAGTGCCCCCTACGTGCATTTCCTGGTTCTGTGGAGGAATTTCTTTAAGTAACACCACAAGTGATTACATGGATAAAAAATTTGGATATTGAAATATAAAAGTTAAGTCCTGGTGCTGTCACCAACCTGTGTATTTAGTATTATGTTTATATATTCTGATTGTCATGTACACATCATATGCTAATAATAATAATAATAATAATAATAGTAATAATAACTGTTTCAATATCTTGATTGAGTGTGGCAGCTACTAAATTCTAACACGTATATCACAGGATGAGAACAGGTTAGAAGAAGAGAGGTGGGCTGCAGGGCAATTTGAGGTTTATAGATGTTCACAATTTCCATGTCATTCATCTCTATTATGATAGTAAAATATCTCCATTCTGTGTTTAGAATTAGATGAGGTTTTAAGATTGGATTATTTTATATTTCATGGTAAGAGATTAACTAACTTAAGTTTCAATACCATAAGGGAGGTGGAAATTAGTTACAGCTCTCTTTTACACAAGGGGTACCCCATTTACTGTAAGTATTTTGGCTATTGAGTATGACAGCCAGTCAAAGGGTTTACTGGCCTGAGATAGATGGGTGCTTTATATTCCATAATGAAACAATTCTTAAAAATCCCCGTGGTACTCAATAAATGGGACACTATGTCATCGCCATGTGGGCTGACGCACCCTCCATTCCTCCTAGGGAAGCAAATAAAAGTTCACGAGTGCCCCTCTCTGGTTTACAGGAGGCTTACCCAGCAATATAATTCACAGTTTCTTGGGGAGTCCCTCGGTTCCTTCTTTAACACGATGTCTCTTTAAATCTCAAGTGACACTTTCTAGACTTCTTCCACATGACTTAATTCTCTCATTCATCAATCACTTCATCTCATTATTGTACCGTTCCAAGGCATCTGTACATGAACCAGTTACCATTGTTCATAAATATGACATTAGAATGGAGCACCATCGGTGAGCCTCGAACTCAGTCCGGTTTGTCGAAGCCTCAGCCTCCCCTACTAGAATAATTCGCTAGCCGAGTCGGTATTGCATTTTTGGGTCTGTAGACTGTCCGATGGGGCGGTAAGTTCTTTAGTAATAGTCTCTATAGTAGGGGGGAAAAGTTAATTATGAGAGGAATACCATTTCATTACTAATGAGAAGAGAGACAATATCTTGTATAACAAATTTTTACTTATACTAGTGAAACAAATTATTTACATGGGTATGCCATACAAACACCTTACATACAGTAATTTGGGTGATCTTGACGTTTAAATGTTCGGTAGTCTTTTTCTACACTTCATTATACGTTTAAATATTCAAACTTAACAAGGCGTTCCCTCTCGAACTATTACACTACCTCAGACTTAGAGAGGCGTTTTCTCTCTAATTATTTCACTTTACTCTTACACTGATCACTTTACACACAAATCTATTCAACATAGGCATACCCCGCTGTAATTCTGTTTGTTTGCCGAGAATTAATATATTCAAACTGTATCAGGTTGTGATATAGGCCTACGAACATATATGAACTGAAATATACGATGGTTGCTTGTGTGTACACTCCCAAGCCTCTGAAAGTCGTGTTACAACACTTCCTTATGTTAATCATTGCCGAATAGGCAATATAATAAACACGCTCATTTCATTAGGATTTTTATCAATACACATGACACGACAGTATTCACACAACCTTGCTACCTATGGACAAGCACTTAGCGACTTCAATACCAAAACATTATAAACATACCGTTATAACACTTCCTGCAAGAAAAGGGGCAAGAACAAATACATTTCACATACACACAATGAATCACAGGTGGCCTTAGTCACCTGCCGCTTGTGACAGTAAGCTTTACTGTCTCCTGCAATGAACTCAGGACCTTCTGAGACAGGGTATATCTGACCTCGAATTCCCTACACGCTGTGAATAATTAAAGAAATAAATTGGAGGGGTCCTTCATTTAATGCTCATCTGGAATCACCGCGACGTTGATAATACTTAAATCGATGCACGTGATCGTTGCACCGGGAGGCACGAAATAGCCACTTGTATCTGTTTACTTTCAGTGTAGAAAACACTTTTCTTCGTCCCTACAGCCAGGCTCGTAAATCTGTTCAGCTGATGGCCTTCCAAGACCCATTTCTAAAGGGCGGCCACTGGGCCGCCTTCATACAATGACTTCGCGGTAAACGACCTTGCTTTCTTTTTCTCGAGCCACAATGGTCTCACATTCAATATCGGCTATGTCCGGCCGTAATTAACATATTCACAACATGAGATCCACTTCGTGTACATTACTAAAGAGTTCCAAGGGAACACATTTTTATCTCACAGTATATATCACGGCTATGGCCTACTCACTCGTTTCGTCCCTCCTCTCGATACCTCGAATACCGTGCTATTTATTGATGAACTCCTGCCACACGGGTCCAAATTAACTTGCGCATTCGCGAACTAATTAATTAACGATGTAATATACCCACTGTCTCGATGCCTTGTTCCAGGTGCCTTAGTTACTAATTAGGAGGGATCTCTACCAGGTGAAGCGCACCAAAAAAAATGAATTACTGAAAAATCTTGATGACTCGTATATGCTATGGAAAGATGATAACTGGAGTCATTCTTAAAGAATATTTAAGCCTTCTCTACTTGGCAGCGCTTCACACTTAATTAAGCCAAGGTCCTTATAATTACGTCATGCATTATCGAACCCTATACAAGGATGGAAGTAAAATATGGTCGTCCCAAAACCATGATGAAAGTATTCTATAAAAGACCCAAATAAAAATGAAATTATTATTATTATCCCTCTGAAATGGCGTGCTGGCAGTCTACGTTACATCTAAGTGGAAAATCTATATATTTACAATAGGACACGACCTTCAAAGATATAAATACTTGGAAATGTACTCAGCCTTCTGGATACCACGTTCACAGCTTTACAGGAGGGCACACCATGGGCTTAAGCTGCTTGCATCACGTCATCGGCGATGTGAAGACCCATGATGACTTCCTGGCAGGTCACACACATGACAGCGACGTTCCAGACGTTCTCGGCTACCAGGCGAAATTCCGGCACGCAGCTAGATGTCTCGTTCTCTCCGGTACACAGGCAAAACTCTGGCATTCAGCTGGATGTCGACTTTCTCACAGACATGTAAATGAGGGGAAGTTATCTCATGTGAATGCGTTAGTTTATTACACATCACAATTTGAATATATGGTTGGATACACTCATTAGCACGAGCATTCCAACACGATGTCGGTAATGTCCCAGAAACCCGACATTAATCCCTTCTCATTTATCTAATCTTCTTGTAGGCAGCTATTATAGGCCCAGAAATTTCACTAGTTTCCCTAGAAACGACAGTGGTTAGGCCACTAATATATTAGCATTCTCGTATTCATGATACTAGTTCAGGCCTGTTCTAATGCACTTAGCCGTGAGTCGAGCTCTCAACTGCACTACGGATTACTTTAACGTGGCGCTGTCCTCAATTAGGTCTACACTGAGCCGTTCACTGACTTTCTTGGTAATTCACATTTATATCAAGCCCGCTCGCTCCACACACTTCGCTAAGTACGTCCCTATATATGTTAACTGAGCCGTATTAACTTAGACACATAGGAGGCTCGATGTACGACCTCTTCTACACACGGACATCGGTTGTTACGGTTTCGTACCGTTCCTATTTTCTTAATTAGCGGCACACTGTACGCGCTGACATCTCACTCAGATTGTGATTATTTCCACATACTCACAGACTTTAATGAATCACTGCATTACACTGCTCAAATTACAAGATTATTTCTTCACAAATGACTCACACACAAACCACGACGAAATACTACCGTACTGGCGTTACACTGAAAATGCACTGGGTGGTGACTGTTCTTCAGCTCGTTCCTATATAGGCGAGCTGTCGGGATGCTGAGAGAGGGGGAAAAATGCAACCCTTTCTCACACGATGGTCCGTTAATACGCAACGTAGCGTGGCGAACAGGATATCAAATTGTAGCTCTTGCATTCTCATTTCCACTGAGTGAATGTTTTTGAAATAGCTTCGTAGATTCTCAAGTAATCTCAAAAGCGTCCTTTTGTCTCTGGCGGTGAATGATGACGAGCACAGGGGATTCCTTGTGTTCGCTGTCACGGTTAGGGTCCAACATCTGTTAGTCATTAAGACGCTCCCTTGTTTACAGCGTAGTTACCGCTCTGTCAGTTAAGTAAATCACTTGTCGGTCTCATAATTATGCGTAAAATTCCCTGATTCAAATGAATGTTTGCGCTTAATTATCCATTGGGTATTTTGCGATTTATAAAAATTAACAGAAATAAAACAGCTGAATGCGATAAGTTGGCAGTGGTGGATGAACGAGGAAAACAGTGTATAATGTTAGTTTTCACGTTGGATATACCCTCTGGGCTCAGCTAGTGGCCTAGATTCTTTGTCACGTGATAACGCGTATTTTTTCATCTCGCTCGCGGTTGGAGTGAGAAAACTTCGAGTACAAGCGCTCTTGCACCGCCTCGCTGCTAATTACCAGCAACTAGAGCTGGGTCGCGCGACTCTGGATACTGCAAATCGAGTCCTGGAGCGGGCAGAAAAATTTTAACTAGGGCAGTTTTTATCGTAGAATGACGCGGAAAACGGCATATTCCATCTCCTGGATATCATGACATACCATAGGTGACGTTGTGAATGGTCACATTATTAAGGCCATGAATATCTCAAACCACCACATGGACTTTATCTTTTCCACCAAGTACCTTCTGTCATCATTTTTCAGCTGATGATATAGTTCTTTCTCTTCAGCTCTCACATAGCACGGCAACTGTGGAACCCAAAAAATATATAGCAAATACCATCTTGTTGTTTGTTATTTAAAGGGGCCTAAAATCTGCGTTATCAGCCAGCACGATAGCGCTCCTACGTGATAATCACAAATCCCAACTAATTCTTGACAAATACGGAATCAAATAAACACAAACTCTCAGGTCATAAGAAACACGGGCCTAGCTGTTATTCAATGAAGGACGACAGTACGGATCTCTCAAGATTCACTACAGCACTCCTTCCATCCGTGCTGACAAATCTACTCGCATGCAACTGGTTGGGTACGAACATTCCAATGGAAACTACTGACACTCTCATTTTTACACAAAATCAAACTACGAAAAACAGATCCGAGAAAATTCCCGAGAATAAAATAAAAGAATAAATTCCCAAAACAAATCTTCCCGTATTTACGAAAATGGAATTCACTGGGATTTGATACTAAGAGAATACTGTGCCCTTAACTTAACATATTAACGATTTAAGCAAAAGAGACCTTACCAATTACTGTTCACAAATTAATGAACATTCCGTTATTATACGAGTCATTCTAATAAAACGGATGTACTCAGCCTCATTCTCCATGAAACCTCGGGTAACTCCTCGGAATCCATTGGTCGATTTACTTTTCCGTTGTCTCCAAGTAGATCGCTAGGTGCGAACTCAACTCCGAGGATGAAATTCCATAATCATTGACACTGGAACCTTCTTCGCTAACTGCGGCACACAACACACACTGTTAAGCCCGTTACGCACGTCTGCTTTTAAACATGCACTTTACGGCCCAAATTTTGATCCAATGCCCCAGGATCAGAAATACTAATACAGGGTTATACATTTACTAGCGATACGTCTTGGTGTCAACCTCTGCTCACTATATTAATTATCAGGATGGTTCCGATAGTCCCATCTTTGTTTCGGATGATGAAGGAATTAATAGTAATAATCTCAGTTCAAGTTCGTGCTCTAAATGACGGTCAAATAACCCACGCGGACTTTATTTCACCATTAGTAATTCTTCTCATACACCACTCGAGTTAAGTCACTTCGACCATTTTCTAAATTAAAATTTCACACACAAAGGAAACTGTAGCTCGCGACTGACACACGCCGATCCGTCACGAGATAAAAGCAAAGAATGCTCTAGGGTAACGCTTCTCGCATCTCATATCAACTAGGAAGATTCCCCCTCTCAGAAACTTCAGGGGTTATTGGAGGCTCAAGAGTGCTATAATCAGGTGACCAGTAGTCTTACAAGGTGGTTAAGGCTCAATCGGGCGAAATGGTATCGCATAATCCAGAGTAATAAGTAAATATCTGTGCTCATTTTCAACTCGCTCTAGGTACTTCCCCCTGTCAGGTGGATGTTGAGTAAGGAAACTGAAACTTTCCACTCTTATATAACGAAATATTCCTTTAATGACGTCATAACCCTCATGAACAGCTCTTTCTCATCCCTGTACAATGCAATATTATTTACATCGTCAATTCCTTTGAAATCCAAGACGAAGTTGGTCATGTTGTTTGAAAGCTGGTAAAATGTTTTAGACGCCTCCCCCTCACAAACGACTTGTGGTCCGCATAACCCCTCTCCTCTTTTGATCCTGATGTCCCCTGGCTCAGCTTTGTGGAGACACTCTCTAGCTTCAAGCTTGGCATTCCACTCTTCGAGTTCCCGTGTACTTGCTTCCAGACAAATAAATCCGCGTTTGCTTGATCCCTAGTCCTTGCTTCATATTCCTGTTGGGTACAATATATAAAGTATTAATCGTAATGCATGTCCCTTCGTTAACTTAATATCGACTCTCGAAAACAGTATTAGAAGTATTAATTTGCTGGTGCAAATAATTTAACAACGTGTTTACTAACGATTTTAAACCTATGTTATTATTGATCTATACCACCGGGATCTTGGTATAAGTAGGAGTAAACTTGTATCTAATGCATTTCTACCTGAATGGGTTTTGCCTGACATAAACAGGAAACGAGTCCTATGCGAATAATCAAAGAAAGCGAAGCATATGATCAATAGTTAATTATATATATTAAATTGTATTTTTGAGACTGTCCCTTTTGATACAAACTGAACGATCAACATGCTTGGAGATTCTGTTTATAACATACACAACATGCACACTTTACTTGAGTATAAATACCATTAAATCGTTTTTACTAAACTGAAAGGTCGAAAATAGCACTGTAAGCTACGTTAATTAATATTGTAACAAATGGGACGGATAATATTATCTACACGGAAAAACACTTAATTCATAAGGCCGGACCATTCTCAGCCTCGACTTATTACGTCAAAAGTGTGATTCAACACAGACAGAGGAAGATATATTTCAAAAGGCTTTCCCTATTTGTTCAGAATATTTGTGTCTTGTTATCACCCGTGCGATATTCAACACGGGGATTCCCACTTCGTGCATGTGTTTTAACCATAGCGTCAACACGGGGATTCCCAATTCGTGCATGTGTTTTAACTATAGTATCAACACGGGGGTTCCCACTTCGTGCACGTGTTTTAACTATAGTATCTACACGGGGATTCCCACTTCGTGCACGTGTTTTAACTATAGTATCAACACGCTTTCTGGAGACATGAACGATGTTAAAGGCTTGCTGACACACAGGAACCCTTGTATTTTAACTGTTCCGAACATAAACTGTTGTTTGAAACCCCTTTCCAGCATGTGTTTCATCTTTTGGCCGCCTCCTCATCCTCTGCACGGGTTATTATTACCTCAACTTTTTTTCAACAGCTGATTTCCATTTCTTTCCATCCCGAGAACGCTTGCCCGCTGTTGCGGTTGACACAGGTGCATCGTATCCATCAAAGAACACGCTACACTAGTTCGGCAGCATTCCCATGACCGGAAGGGAAATAGCTTATTAGTAGTGGCAGTATTGCAGTATTGTAGTTATGTAACGATGGACAAAATTATCCGTAAAAAAAGAAAAGAGAAAAGAAGAAAAACCATGGGAAATGAACGTAGTCAATTTGTAAAATTTATGCATTTTGGAAATCAAGTTTTAAAAATCACTAATATATTTAAGATATTTCAACTCAAAACACCATTTAGAACCAGAAATAAAATATCAGAACATATATGTAATGCACATATTATCAACAAAAATACATCTACACCAATTCGGGAGTAAATAGGCTCACTTGTGAAGACTGTGAAATGTTTTGTGTAGGAAGAACTTCGCGAACCTTAAATTAAAGTTACGACAATATATGTACAACGAATATTCAGCTTTTGCGGAAGACATTTACAACAATAACCATAGATTTTAGGGATCAAATAGGACATGAAATTAATTTTTGAGGGTAATTGTTCATTTGAAATAAATACCCGTGAATATATTCTTAGCGCAGACAAGGGAACGTGATAAAATAGTAAATGAAAGAGTCGCAAGCAATGTTGAGGTGACGTAACAGTTTCGTGCTTAAAGCTGAGCATTTGTTTAGTACTAGAGCAACAGCTCATGATCTGTTCACACCCTCTTTTACACTCCTCTTTCCTTATTTTAGAGTTCATGTCAACACGGCTACATTTACAAAAAAATTTAAACTAATTTGACGACACACTCATGTTAATATAATATTTAAATTTTAACACAGATGATGGACCATAGTGTCCGAAAACCCGTTTTTGGTGCTGATACGACAATATATGATTATAATAAAACTGTAACTAAGAAATGGTTGGGGATGCGTGGGATGTGGCAAATGCAGCACGAGTGAAGTTTAAGGAAGCGGAGATTGTTATCAGTGGAATACTGTGTAGGAGGGATACTGAGACTGCGCACTAGGTCCTAATGGGTGGGTAGGAAATAGTGGCCTTCACTTAAACATCAGTGGTACATTTAAATTAGGAAATTTGTCGAGAAGGCTTATATGGAGGTACATTCAGGGAAACGGCGTGGTCTAGGGAGCGGTGATAAGGGAACAGGGAACTGGAAATCAAGTAGCGAAGAGATAAATATCTCAGAGCTGAACTGTAGAGGTATTGTAAAGAAAGGAACAGAATGAAGTTATTTAATAGATATATACTTACAAGATATTGTAGTAGGAGTTGAATCATGGCTGAGCGATGATATAATGGATGCAGAAATCATTTCACGGAACTGGATTGTGTATCGTAGAGATAGGATAGGAATGGCAGGAGGGGGAGTATTCATTCTCGTAAAAGCAGAATTTGTAAGCTACGAAAAAGTTAATGATGACAATCATGAAATTGAAGGTTAAGGCTCATATCTGAAGATAATAGCAAAGTAGATGCCTTCGGTGTGTACAGACCGGGAAAGGGTAGCGCAGACTATGATTCAGAGTTATTTGATAAGATAAGCAGCCGTGTGGGAAACGATAAGGAAAGGAACTTGATTGTAGCGAGTGATCTCAACTTACCAAATGTCAGTTGGGAAGGTAATGCGAACGACAGGAAGCATGAACAACAAATGGCAAATACGTTGCTGCTGATTCAGAAAGTGATGGAACCAACTAGAGGGAAGAGTATTCTTGATGTAGTGCTGGTAAAATCAGATGAGCTCTATAGAGAAACCGAAGTAATAAGTGGTATTAGTGATCACGAAGCTGTTTTGGTGGTAGTTAAAAATAAATGTGAAAGACAGTAAGATATTAAAATTCCGAATATTAGGTAGTACCATATGGCAGATAAAACAGGTATGTGGGAGTTTTCAATAAGTAACTATGATCGGTGGAAAACGATTAAAAGAAGGTTAAACAGACTCTGGGGTAGTTTTAAAGCAATTGTTGAGGACTGTGAAAATAGGTCTTTGCCTTTAGAGGTGGTAAGGAATGGTAAAGATCCACTATATTATAACAGAGAAGAAAAGAGACTAAGAAGGAGGTGCAGGTTGGATAGAAACAGACTTAGAAATGGCTGTGGATGTAAGGAGAAATTGAAGGAACGTTGTAGGAAATTGAATCTAACAAAGAAGTCAACTAAGGATAACATGATAGCAAGTATAATTGGCGGTCTTACACATTTTAATGAAACATGGAAGAGTATGTATAGGTACTTAAACTCAGAAACAGGTTCCGAGAAGCAAATTGCAGGAATCATTACTGAACAAGGGGAGTGTGTGGGCAAGGGTCTTCAAAAGTCAGAAGTATTCAGTCAGCAGTATGTAAAGATTGTTGTCCAGATAGAGGAGGTGTCCAATACTAAAGAAGTATTAAAATTTACCTATGACAACAATGACATTTACATTAAGATACTGAAGTTGAAAACTAGAAAAGCAGATGGAATTGATAAGGTTTCGGGGGATATACTAAAGAAAATGGGTTGGGATATAGTACCATATCTGAAGTACTTATTTGATTATTGTTTGCATGAAGGAACTATACCAAATGAGTGGAGAGTTGCTATAGTAGCCCCTGTGTATAAAGGAAAGGGTGATAGACAGAAAGCTGAAAATTACTGGCCAGAAAGTTTGACATGCATTGTATGTAAGCTTTGGGAAGGCATACTTTCTGATTATATTAGACATGTTTGCGAAATTAATAACTGGTTCGAGAAGGCAGTTCGGTTTTAGGAAAGGTTATTCCACTGAAGCTCAACTTGTAGGATTCCAGCAAGTTATAGCAGATAGCTTGGATTCAGGAGGTCAAATGGATTGTATCGCGATCGATCTGTCTAAAGCATTTGATAGGGTGGGTCATGGGAGACTACTGGCAAAAATGAGTGCAATTAGACTAGACAAAAGGGTGACTGAATGGGTTGCTGTATTTCCAGAAAATAGAACTCAGAGAATTAGAGTTGGTGAAGCTTTTTCTGACCCTGTAATAATTAAGCGGGGAATTCCTCAAGGCAGTATTATCGGACCTTTATGTTTTCTTATATATATAAATGATATGAGTAAAGAAGTGAATCAGAGGTAAGGATTTTTGCGGATGATGTTATTCTCTATAGAGTAATAAATAAGTTACAAGGTTGTGAGCAACTGCAGCGTGACCTCGATAATTTTGTGAGATGGACAGCAGGCAATAAACGGGGTTAAAGGTCAGTTTGCCACATTACACACAGTTGTTCCAAGGCATTCCCTTGCATCCCGATATACCACTCATTCACTTTCTATATACTGAACCCGATTACAGTCCACTGTTCGGAACTGCTCACTAATCACATCCATGTACGTCTGCCTAGGTTCCTCGTTCTGGACATTTTTTACCTCTATTAGTTTGCAGACAGATTTCACTTTCTCTATCTCTATCCTAAGCCTAGAGACACTTGGTTCACTACAGATCAGATAGTGATCTGTATCATTGAAAAATCTCCGAAAACCGGTACATTCCTTAGAGATTTCCTAAATTAGAAGTCGGTTATGATATAGTCTATTTTGAAACCTGTACCCCTACCCTTCCATGTGTAGTGGTGGATAGCCTTATGCTTGAGTGTATTCGTAATTGCTAAACGCATACCAGCACAGAAGTGCAGCAAACGCCCCCCATGATAACTAGATTCCAAATCTTCCCCTTATTTCCCGATCACCCTTTCGTACCCTTCAGTTATATTTCCAACTCTCGCATTGTAATAGCCCATTAGCACTATTCTATCCTTGCAGTTGACCCTGACTACGACGCCACTCAATGCTTCATGAAACTTCTCAACTTCATTCTCATTTGCACCCTCACATGGTGAATAAACTGAGGTAATTCTCGTCCTAGTTCCTCCAACTGCCAAATCTACCCACACATTCGCTGATTTACGTGCCTAACAGAAACTAACTTGCGTGCAGTCGTATTCCTGATGTACAGCTCTACCCCAAAATCTGCCCTTCCCTTTTTAGAGCCCGACAAGTATGCATTATAATGTACTATCTCTTCCTCGTTTTCTCGCCTTGCCCGAATATCATTTAGTCCTAGCATCGACTTTGCTGGCTCAGCCAGTTCCACTTGCTTTCTTCCATGAGCCCCATTAACATTGACAGCTGACCGTCGAATTCCATATCCTTCGCCAAGTTGTTTCCAAGGAGTCACTCGCCTATCAAATGGGAGTGGGATTCCTTCACTCCCATACGTTCGAAAACTGCCTAAAATGTTCTGAGCTCAGTAAATTCGTAAAGCAGGATGCTACCTTAATTACACATAGTCCAAATGAGTAATTTTTCGGTGATGCTGAACACTATCTCATCTACGCCTAGGTTAGAGAAAGTAAAACCTCTCTGCAAAGGAATAAGGGTAGAAAATCTCCAAAACGGGACCACCAGTGGACTTATAGTCCTAACCATCTGAGCACAAGGAGGGTCATGACTCAGATTATGTCCACGATGCCCACGCCCATTCCGTAGCAACTGGTATCCGGATACTAAGGACCACTTATTAGGCCACTGATCCGTTGCGCAAGGTTCACGAACTGGGACTTGACTACAGCAATCCACACCATCGACCATATTGGTCAATGCATGGATTATTTGCGAATTCATCTGCGTTGCTCAGTGAAACAAATCCGCCGTGAATTCCTCGTTCAGGGAACAAAAGAATGTGTAGATCGTACGAAGATCTAGTTTGACGTCTATATCCCCTATCTTTGCATCCCACGAAAGACCAGGGCTAGTATAATAATTCCAAGGATCTAATCGATTACAGTCGAATATATTTAACGAAAATTTCCAAACACATCGCAAAGGGAATCTATATTCAATGTATGCCACACGATCTCATCTGAAATGTACGTCGTGTGGTCGTCAGTTGATTGCGTACATAGCGATGAAGTACTGTTTTCATTTAAAACGCTTGAAAATGCTATCTGAGGAGGTAATTGTTTTTCTTGTATCGTTTCAAAGATTTCATTGTAAACTTAAGGCAATGTACCTTTCCGAATTATTTGATATCATCGTTTGGAAGGCTATTTACATGCGTATGAAGCGAAATGTTAATTCATTTTTATGAGCGTAATATGCAAATATTAATATCACCTACACATTACAAACATTAATTACAGCACTCTTGATGTATAATTACACAATAGTGCATTCAAGGTGTGCCAACTCCCGCACAATACTGAGCGAGTCAGAGGCAGAAAGCAAGGAATGAATTTCGGTACACGATATGTGAGGTTACATATCTGATGAGCAGGTCCACGATATCGACCCGTAAGGAGACAACTTATATCCCTGTAAATGCGTTAGCTTGTTTACAGATATGACAGGGCCGATGACCTTAGATGTTAGGCCCCTTTAAGCAACAAGCGTCATCATGCAGAATCATATCGTCTAGTGTCATTTAAATAGGAACTGGAGATTATGTAAGTAAATTAAAACTTTGATCTAATTCCCCTAATTCATTTAACAGTATAGTTTGGTCCGCAGAGCATGTTATAAAATGGCAGGGAATAATCGAATACACATAACAATTTGTATGTCACGGAAAAGTCGTATTCTTCAGAATATAGTCAGCATACGGTTGTGACATATCTGGTTGACATAGTACAATATTAGAAATCTTCAGAAACATTAAACGGAACGGGATCTTGCCAATAATTCTCAGATTTCATTACTACCTCATTGTCTTTATGAAGAATAATCTTTATAGCAGTTTGAGTGATGTAATCAAATATGTGAGTAGCTAACACACTTTCTGATGTAAAGTATGGTAAGCATTGCCCCTCCAACACTACGAGAACCTGTAATTTCCACGACGAATACTGTTATTGTGTTAGACCAGCAACATGTTATTCCTCTCGCAAGCCCACGGCAGATCTTGGCACGATGAGCACTCAGGCATAAATAGTCGGAAAAACACAGTACATACACAAGCAGAAAGATAACGAAAATGAAAACAATAAAAAATCAGAGGAAGCTCAAATGAATCAGAGGTAACGGGATGATAGATACTTACCTATGATGTTCGCGTGGATCGGGTCGAAAATGACCAGAGACGAAGTCATGAACTTAACTTGAGCCCATTAAATGGAAATGGTAAAATTTAAAATGTTATCCCTCCTATTCCAACAATAATAACGCAGATAAGAAACAAAAGGGTTTATTAAATAGTAATTAAATCAAATAATAGATGGCCACACGAAAATCAAAAATGGAAAACAGGGCCAGATGGAAACAATACATAGGCTCGATACACAATTCACTATCCTCATAGCATCGCGCCTCCTCATGACTTGAAGCGGCCAGCAGGTTCAATCACACATAGAATATAATTAATTGGAAAATAATAAAACAGATTGTTACCTGGGAACAAAGTACAATGAATGTGTGAAGCAAAGCTCAGCCTAAATTAATAAATTATTATCGTCATATCAACAGGATGAGTCTTTAACGGTCGCGATACACAGCTATTCAATGGGATGCCAATCAACAATGGTGTCCAACGAACTAAAAAAAAGAAGAAAGACCAGATATACGGCCGAACCAAACATCACGGAGAAAAGAAAGCGCGCGCTGCATAGCGCCCGCCGTCAAAGATAAACAAAGCGTAACTAAGATAATATACACACACCCAAAAGGACTCCAGGGGTCCCAAAAGCAAAAATAAGAATAAACGACACAACTAGTCAATATGATCTGCGCCCTACATACCTCACATTTGAACTCTCGCAGGGCTCCAAGAAACAAGCAACGCATAAAACATAACAATGGTCAGTAGGACCGAAATGTACAAGTACGGTTCATAAATAACTTCTCAGTCGATTATTCAAGACCAAACCCGCACAAGATCAGAGGCCCATTTCACATCATCAATACGTCTCTCCCACGGAGAGCAAGAAATAGTGGGCAACCACAACGCCACGAGGCGATATAAATTTACATGATCCACGAGGACGACTACAAAGAAAAATAATTTGTGGCTCCATTACCTTAATGAGGCCATACATATTTTGCAAAAGCAATTTGGAAAGCTCTGAGACAAAATGCATATTTTTAAAGCGTTTGAAATAACGGTTGTAAAAAACAAGTGTTTGCGAACATTGTGTCGCCCGCCATAACCCTTCACCAAGAATGAAGACTTTTGAAGTAGGGCCATGGAGAAAATTTAGATTCAGAAGATCGGGAACAAACGTCGTAAAGACACAAGACGACAAAGGCGACATCTGTGATCCTCATGGGCTAAGTTTGCGTGTACAATCAATTTCAATGTGTCGGCCATGAGTACACAAGTAGTTCGTCCGTAAACCGAACCAGATAAAGGCCGAACATCTTTCACTAATATTATTAGTAAGGAAACAATAATATTAACTAATAATATAAGTATTATGTTTCATAATATTATTAGCTAATAATATTAGTTATTACTTTATGAGTCGAAATTATTAGTAGATGTTCCTAATAATATTAGTAAATTGTTTCATAGATAACATGACTAATGACAGTTACTCATATTACTAGGATTATTTCCATGAGTGTATTTTGACTCATAACTCATATTATTAGTGAAACCAAAGTGAGCGGTATTTTAATATTTTGGCATAAAATCATATAAGATCACTGAAATTGTCGAATCTGATTCAAATAGTGATAAGGAACGAGTGTAGGTATTCACCGTTCAATAAATGTTGCGACCAAAACAGCCTGTCCTGGCATATAACAAACATATGAATACAATGGGAGATTTAGGTTAGATTACAGAACTACTGAGTATTCGCTTGATAGGATTGGTAATAGAACGTTCCACTGCAAGGAATGAAGCAGCTTCGCATTGCACTCCACCGGTTGGTAGTGATACACAGTATCATTGTGTTTCTCTAGTGCAGTTCTGTTCGGACACTCCAGGTATCCTTTAAAATCTTGGCTTATATCACGAGTAAACCAAGATGATGCTGGTGATGATTATTGTTTTAAGGGGAAGTAGCCTACAAATAGGCAACCATCATCTATAATAACACTAATCAGATAGAAAAATGGAAAGGATCCGACATTTTGAAAAATGAAGGTACCGACTAAAGAAAGAGAAGGGCCACGATGGGCGTGAAAATGAAAGACTTCTCGGCCTCGAAACCTAATACTGTCAGGGTCGGAAAAGAACAAGAGCTGAACAAGGGAGGTTAGAAGGGTGGATGAAAATGAGCCTGGCAGAAGTAAGTTAAAGCAATGGCAGGACTCATCTCAGTGCCCCATGTTCGCCAACACACGCTGTTATCCTGCCACCCCCACCAATAGGGCGTAGTAAACAAAGATTTTGCTAGTCCATCTCAGAGATTTTAAGAGCACATGAAATAAAAAAGTAAAAGGAACAAGGAGGGTTAAAGTGTGCAAAAGGCTGCGAATAGTTGACGCTTCAACTCAATCACTTTCTACAAAGTCACTTTCTTCTCTCACATTATTTTCACTTCTTTTATCCATTTTCATATGTATTGAAGTCACAACAACGAAAATATCAAGCGAGCCTTTTGAACATGTGGATTAATAGTCGGATGTGGTCAAGCATTAGCCTACTGCTAGGAAGAAACCCAAACCAAGAACATATGCAACAGACCGATTCTAACCTCCATTTGTATCAGCCGACTAAATGAACTAATATTATTAGTGAAGATATTTTATTAGTCATGTGTAAATCTTTATGAAACAGAATTTGGTTAACTAATAATTATTTTTATGAGTTCTAATATTATTAGTTAGTTTTATGATACAGGGCCCAGGATATGTCAAAGCGCCTGTCATATATAAAATTATTTTTTGTATGAGGGAAGTGTTGGGAGATTAGCGGATGAAAAAGGGTCTGTTACAAGAGAGTAGATGCTTGTGTTTGCATTACAAACATACAAGAGTTGCATATGATGCAGTTTAAGTGAAGAAGATGCATAAAGTGGTCCTACACCGAACACTTGAAACGAAAAATCTGGGTGTTTTTCTCAAATTTACAAATGTTTGGTAAGTTCATTGGAAAGGTAACCTCTGTAAAATTTGTGTATGTCGTAACTGATTGTGCTGTTCTGTAAGGATTAGGAGTTACTGTTTCTAGTGGCATTCCAATACACCATATAAAAATTGTTTTATTCGAACTTACTATCGCTTAAATTCAAGCAGAGGTGTTGTCAGTCTCAGCTAAGGTCTTACGTGTAGCCAAGCGCGCGTACATGCTTCGTCCAACCTTGACATACGTGAACGAGGTTACTTCTCAAACCAGAAGCGATTCATGACTGCTGTATAAAATCAATAAATAATTGTTACGATAGCCAAATAGCAGAGTCATCGGATATTAATCAAAGTAGTAGCGGTTTGAATCCCGATCAGTGTAGGTCGATTTAAAAGCTCTAATATCACATTCCTACGGTTCGTACTCCATGTAAAACCGGATATCTCGTAGCTATATTCACAATGAAACAGTCACGTGAGTCTACAAGGGACTAAGTGCCAAAATTGAAATTTTCAGGTTTTTCAATTAAAAAAGGTTCTATGTAGCCAGAAAGTTGAAGGAAGTAGTTTTTAACACCCTAAAGGTGGAGCTAGTTGTATCAACAGCAGAATGTGTGATAAGAAATGTTCCACTTTTCCTCGCTAGGTACATATGCTGTCACTGCGATCAGATAACTTCGTAAATATTTCAGTTTTTTCTTACTGGAATGCACAATATTTAATCATACTTAGGTGACAAAAATGTCCTGATGTTGTTGTAAATATGATGTGACCTACTTTTAAGGGTTATTGTAAAGCTGCATATAATTGTGTGAATACTGTAAATTTACATATTTCTCAAGCTTCCCAGATTAAAATCATAAACCTAAATCGTTGAGTCATGTGTAAGGGAGTCATTTAGTGATGTTCTAACTCGATCATCTGTAACTGGAAGACGACGGCAAGATCAAACAACTACGGAGAAGTAGAAAGATGGGAGCATCAGAAGTGATCAGATAAGGAACTTGAGAGAAAAAGATGTCTAACGTGCCAGAAGAACACAAACAGTGTAATCAAGAAATCTCTGGGTGAAGGTTTGCAGTTTCGTGTGTACTGAAATTGTGGCTTTGTCAAAATTACAAATATAATAATTCGGATAACGAAGTATGAGAAATTAATTTGTTATAACATCATGGTACACAGATTCATTGCTAGTTTTTAGTATTCATCATGTGTTTTCTATGAAGTATATTCTGTCTTTGCAGATATCCTTCCATAATTAGTCTGAATGAATCTACATTTTTCTAAAAGGTTTGTGCTAAATTGCTTAGAAGTGTTACCGTGTAATAAAACTCTTTTTTCTGCTTTCCTTCTATTGTGCATTTTGGAACTTAGACCTCTTTCCAAATTGTAGTATTCAATTATGTATATTCAATCAATCAATCAATCAATCAATTAATCAATCAATCAATCAATCAATCAATCAATACTGATCTGCATTTAAGGCAGTCGCCCAGGTGGCAGATTCCCTATCTGTTGTTTTCCTAGCTTTTTCCTAAATGATTTCAAAGAAATTGGAAATTTATTGAACATCTCCCTTGGTAAGTTATTCCAATCCCTAACTCCCCTTCCTATAAATGAATATTTGACCCAATTTGTCCTCTTGAATTCCAACTTTATCTTCATATTGTGATCTTTCCTACTTTTATAAACGCCACTCAAACTTATTCGCCTACTAATGTCATTCCACGCCATCTCTCCGCTGACAGTTCGGAACATACCACTTAGTCGAGCAGCTCTTCTTCTTTCTCTCAATTCTTCCCAGCCCAAAATTTGCAACATTTTTGTAACGCTACTCTTTTGTCGGAAAAAACCAGAACAAATCGAGCTGCTTTTCTTTGGATTTTTTCCAGTTCTTGAATCAGGTAATCCTGGTGAGGGTCCCATACACTGGAACCATACTCTAGTTGGGGTCTTACCAGAGACTTATATGCCCTCTCCTTTACATCCTTACTACAACCTCTAAACACCCTCATAACCATTGTGCAGAGATCTTTACCCTTTATTTACAATCCCATTTATGTGATTACCCAAATGAAGATCTTTCCTTATATTAACACCTAGATACTTACAATGATCCCCTAAAGGAACTTTCACCCCATCAACGCAGTAATTGAAACTGAGAGGACTTTGCCTATTTGTGAAACTCACAACCTGACTTTTAACCCCGTTTATCAACATACCATTGCCTGCTGTCCATCTCACAACATTTTTTGATGTCACGTTGCAGTTGCTCACAATCTTGTAACTTATTTATTACTCTATTGAGAATATCATCATCCGCAAAAAGCCTTACCTCTGATTCCACTCCTTTACTCATATCATTTACAGTATATATAAGAAAACATAAAGGTCCGATAATACTGCATTGAGGAATTCCCCTCTTAATTATTACAGGGTCAGATAATGCTTTACCTACTCTAATTCTCTGAGATCTATTTTCTAGAAATATAGCAACCCATTCAGTCACACTTTCGTCTAGTCCAATTGCACTCATTTTTGCCAGTAGTCTCCCACGATCCACCCTATCAAATACTTTAGACAGGTCAATCGCCATACAGTCCATTTAACCTCCTGAAATCCAAGATATCTACTATATCTTGCTGGAATCGTACAAGTTGTGCTTCTGTGGAATAACCTTTCCTAAAACCGAACTGCCTTCTATCGAACCAGTTATTAATTTCACAAACATGTCTAATATAATCAGAAAGAATGCCTTCCCAAAGCTTACATACAATGCATGTCAAACTTTCTGGCCAGTAATTTTCAGTTTTATGTCTATCACCCTTTCCTTTATACACCGGGGCTACTATAGCAACTCTCCATTCATCTGGTATAGCTCCCCCGACCGAACAATAATCAAATAAGTACCTCAGATATGGTACTATATCCCAACCCATTGTCTTTAGTATATCTCCAGAAATCTTATCAATTCCAGCCGATTTTCTAGTTTTCAACTTTTGTATCTTATTGTAAATGTCATTGTTTTCATATGTAAGTTTTAATACCTCTTTAGCCTTAGTATCCTCCTTTATGTGGACATTATCCTTCTAACTAACAATCTTTACATACTGCTGACTGAATACTTAATTCTTTATATGTTAAATGAAGTAAAAACCCATAGAACAACATATATACCACGTTGCTTTCAGGAGAGTGTAGGATCAAACCTAACCTGAGGATAGTTTTCTGTACTTTCTCCTTTCTTTCATCAATCAATTTAGAGGTTGTACAGTACCTTAATTAAGGTGACGGATGCCTTTGTGTTCCAAATTTAGTAACTCGTAAAAAGCATAAGTTTAACTCCTTACGTAACCTGATGGATAAGTGTTCAACAATGGAATCATATATAAAGTTTGTAGTTGTACAGATAGAAGCCTTTCTTTTTTTGCATTTATCTTAACACGTGTAAATATAGCTTTTTTTAACTAAATAATTTATTTTGAACTTTTTAATATTACAGTTGTTTACATTTAGTTAAGAAGTACCATTATAGCATTTTTTCTGAAATGTTCACACAAGTTTAGTTTTTGTTATATAATTGGATTTGATATGTATAAATATAAGTTCATCCAAATAGCTTGGAAACAAACACTTATAAACGTAACTAAAACACTCATAAGTACAAGTATGCCATACAGTTCGGTGGCAAAGGACACTTGTCTGAGGAAGGTGGTCACCTGATAGCTGGAATGTTCCCTCACTGATGTGACTGATCCTAGTTAGCCAACTGAAACATGTGTACCAAATGAACCACATCCATTATGTTGAGCAAAGATCAAAAGTAATATAGATGGCGACCAAAGGCTGCATCAAGCTGTTGATCGTTCCTTCCTCAGATGATACAGAAAGCTGGTGAGTGTGAGGAACATTGGTTGCTTATAGCCAGAAAGGTTGTAATGAATGGCAGCGGCTAGAAACCATAGGGCTGCGTTCCTCTTCTTGCTCGATCGTTGCGGAACGTCAAATTGCAGAAGCGCTTGTTGGAGAGAATTATCAGACTCTGCACCCTGTATTTTTGTGATAACTTTCAACGTCCATTTCCATATGACAGTAGCATTTAGGCACGTAGTAATCCGGTGAACCAAGGTGTCTGTAGAATCACAGAGAGAGCATCTGTCATCCACCAGTTGCTCATGTCTTTTCAGTTTTTCACCTGTAGGGATGATTTCATTTAGATAACTGTATACCGACACTCTCCATTCTAGGGGTAGCCACTGAATGCAGGTATTTTGCCAGATTAGTTGCCAGTTCGTAGTGGGGTGTTTTAGTTGAATGTTCGGCTCGAAGTGTCTATATTGAAGCAGGAAGTTGTAGAGCTGTTTCACGTGATCAAAGGAGCCGTCTAAGACTTGGTTATGCGGAAGCTGTTCAATAATTGCTAGTGCTGTCTTGTAACAATATTTGAATTCACGGGTTCTTCGGAAATTGGGATCTTCTCTGAGCTGACTAAAGTGACAATCGAAGGATTCTCCCCTCATATGGATTGCCTTGATGACGTGTTTGACGAAGAGGGAACTACATTTCAGTTCCACTAAATACGGTCCGAATCCGCCAAGATGTTCCTTTAAGTTTAACTGTTCTCGTCGCACTCTGTGCCGAAAGCCTTTCCAAAGATAGTAGCCAATTGACATTTCTATGCGTTGACAGATAACATGCGGAGCAGGTAGTATTTGTGCGATGTACCAGGATGTAAGTGTTAATAAACCAAGTTTCTTGAAATAAATTGAGCCTTCGTGCGAGATTTTCTGCAAACTGGAAGCAAATTCCGTTCAAGAGAGCATTCCAATTTAGTTCTATTTTCTCGAGTATGTTCTTGCAGAAGGTGATACCCAAGATTTTGCACTTGTTGGTCGGAGGAATACCGATCTCGTCTGCACAAATAGTGCGTCGCTCCGATCCTAGTAGTTTACCTTTGCCCCTGATGCGGTCGAAAATTCCACCAGCACACGACGCACGTCTGATAGGTCATCGCCATCGTCTGCATAAGCACGCAACGTAAAGTGTTCATTGTTTAAACGAAGGCCGTTCAGAGTGCTGTCCAGTGTCCGGGTAAGTGGTTCCATGGTTAAGATGAAGAGCAACATTGACAGGGGACATCCTTGGCGTACAGGCCTATTAACTGGAATTCGACGGGACAATTGGCCGTTGATCAGCAGCCGTGATGTAGTCATAAGGTACAAGGCCGTTACAAGTTGTTCATGAAACCGAAGATGGCTTAGTATTCTCCAAAGATAATTATGCGAAATCCTGTCAAAGGCTTTGCTGAAATCTATGTTTGCAATTGCAGCAGGCTCTTCAGGAAAAACAGAATAATAAAGAATTAAGTCTCGGACTGCCAACAAATTATGCATACTAGTCCTACCTGGAACCCCACACGTTTGCCCAGTACCAATCAACGTAGGAACAATCTGTTTTATTCCATAAGCTACCTCTTTAGCAAATAATTTATAATCAGTATTTAGGATAGTTATTAGTCTATAATCCGACACATATCGGCAGCTTACTGTCTTCGGAATCATTATAATAATGCCTTCCGTAAATGCGGACGGAAATCCTTCACGGAATGCGTAGTTAAGAACTTGGGTAAGGTCGTCTCCAATCATAGACCAGAAGCGTTTGTACCATTCATAAGGGAAGCCATCCATCCCGGGCGTCTTATTAGGAGCAGCTCTCTTGAGAACTTGTTCTAATTCCTCTGTGGTGATAGGTCTCATGAGGAAGGAGCGATCTTCTTCATCGACGTAAGTTTCTACAAGGGAAAGCATGTTGTCCACACCTATGCCAGACTCGTCATCGTCTGCAAACATTTCGTGGAAGTATCGTTCACCCTCGCATAGCAACTCATCTTTGGAGGTAAGAATGTTCCCCTGAGAGTCTGTCCACTGGTGTATAAATTGTCGATTAGCAGATTTACGCATCTTTGCTACGTGGTGTAAAGATATCCTTTCCTTGTCCAAGAGGGAAGATCTTTCAACGTGTTGCTGAAGACGTTGTAAATGTTGCTCTTTGAGTCGTAAGATGGTCTGTTTAATCGTTTTCATTTCATGGCCACAGAAAGTTTGACTTGGGCCAAGGATGTTCAGGAGAAATTTGGTAGTGACTGGAGTAGGGTAATTTAAAGTTAAATACTTCATTATTGTTCCGTATTGAATAGAGAAATAAGATGTACAATATTATAGGGCAGGATCCACCTTTCAATACTCCGTAATAAGTTGGTAAAAAGTAGTTACAACCTGTTTATTGGGACCGGTTTCAACACATTTCAAGTGTCATCATCAGCCAATTAGCGAAGATCTTAAAACAACTAGCACATTGAATACAGGCAAAAAATTAACATTGTATCATAACGTTACAACTGGCGGGTTGTATCTGGTAGAAGGTACTATGAGACCAGAACAGTACAAGAAAGTGCTATAAACTCGACTATTTCCACAATTGAAGGAATGGTTTCCGGATGGAGATTTCATCTCCATGCAGGATGGAGCACCCTGTCATAAAGCCAAATCAGTGCTCAAATTCCTAGAAGAAAACAATGTAACGTAGCTACGTTATGATACAATGTTAATTTTTTGCCTGTATTCAATGTGCTAGTTGTTTTAAGATCTTCGCTAATTGGCTGATGATGACACTTGAAATGTGTTGAAACCGGTCCCAATAAACAGGTTGTAACTACTTTTTACCAACTTATTACGGAGTATTGAAAGGTGGATCCTGCCCTATAATATTGTACATCTTATTGGAGTAGGGTAAGTAATATTATTATTAAAAAACAGTAGCAGGAAATAAGTTGCAGTTCATGAACTGAATATTTAACTCACAACAGGATACATATTTGTCTTGTTTTCGAAAGTTACTGTAGCATGATATTTATGGTTCCTTTCAATTATTTTTAAGTCATCTTCTCTGATGAATGAAGAAAGCGCTCAGTATGTTCGCCGAGCAAAGGATGAGGAGTTCCATCCCCAGTGCATCGCAGAGGCAGTGAATCATGCAACCTCTGTGATGGTATGGAGCTGCATGTCATCCAAGGGAACTGGCGGGTTGTATCTGGTAGAAGGTACTATGAGACCAGAACAGTACAAGAAAGTGCTATAAACTCGACTATTTCCACAATTGAAGGAATGGTTTCCGGATGGAGATTTCATCAGGATGGAGCACCCTGTCATAAAGCCAAATCAGTGCTCAAATTCCTAGAAGAAAACAATGTAAATGTCCTTCCCTGGCCAGGTAACAGCCCGGACGCAAAACCCATCTAGAACCTGTGGGCAGTAGTAAAAAAAGCTGAGGAAGAAGACGATTACGAACAAGATTCAGCTTTTGGAGGAGCTCGTGAAGATATGGCACAGGGACCAAGACATAAAGGAAAATTGTAAAACACTTATGAACAGCATGCCAAACCGTATAAAAATGATTATAAAAAACAAGGGATACCATACTAAGTATTAAACATTATGTAGAGTGTTTTAATAAACGAGTTTTGAACAAGAAAACGGGTTGCAGGTGGATTTTGGTTTGAATCTAATAATTTGCACACCGCTGTATTTTATATAGGCAGAGCCAAAGCAAAAAGAGGCCACTGAGTGTGCGCGCGATAATTTGACACACGATTACCGAAGTGCGATTATTAACGTGTGGAGATAATTGTGAGTATATATATTTTCTGTTCTCTTTCAGAGTCTTTTAATTAAGTCAAGAAAAAATCAGAAGAACATCAAAATGCAAAATATCATGATGAAAACGTATGTACCGGAAACCAGTAAATTAATAACTAAACATAGAAAGGACACCGGTGAGCTGAAAATGGAAGCTGGTACGAGTTAAAGAAGATCTGTGTGTTCCAATAATTTTTACAATGCAGTCCTCTGTATTTTGCCTTGCTAACATTTTGTTACGTTTAGGGCTAATTTGCCTTGTTTTATTTTAGTGGTATTTTACCACAGTCGCAACTACTTATTTGTGTGCTGAGAGGACCCATGGCGAAATTTACGATGTTTGTTTGTGTTAGGAATGTCACCGTGTTGCAATAGAAGTTTTGTCATAATTTTCTTCCAGATGGGGACGTGATGTATACCACATTTCTCTAGGGATTCGTCGAGGCGTCGTCAGGATCATTTCTACGTTAGATGAATGATATTTTGAGGATGCTTAATACGTTAATATAGAGTGTTCATGTCCACAGGCGTAGCATCAGTTGCGTGCAACAAATGTCATAATTATAAGAATATTAAGTAGTGGAACGCATAATAGTTAATATTCGCAGGGTACACCTTGTTTTGTGTTTGAAAAGTCATCCTGTGATAATTTAGCAACGGGGTTCGGTGTAATGAGCTTTGAGGTCGATGTAGAAGTGAGTGTCATATGCGTCTGGAGGAGTGTATTTCCAAGTGAAACGAGAATCTTCGTAACTGTCGGTGGCAGAGATGTTGTATTTTTCCATGTAGTTATGGAACCATGCCACTCAATTAGTTCCTGGTACATATTCCAGAGGTAATGCCGTGATTCCCTTGTAAGAGAGGCCTGAGGGAAAATCGTCATGACGGAATGATTTGAAATGTGGTAAGGTCCGTAGTTTGGTTATTGAATAGGATTGTATATCCAGAGGGGTCTTTCGTTCTTCTAATAACTCCATGAATACCAGTGAAACGCATATCATATTCCGCAGATCTTAACAGACTCGAGTTCATTCGTGATGGGAATAATGCGGACCGATAAACTGTTTGAAAATACATACCGTTTTTGTGTAGTAAGAGGCCGTCCGTGGCGAGATTTGTTTGCTGACTTGTTAGCCAGGGGAGAACCCTCTCGGCACACCTCATGATGTACACTGAAGAGCGGCTCGTTCCTCTGCGCCATTTCCTCAGAGAGAGAACCTTCCGTGTGCGGAAGGAGCAAAGGACTTTTCATGAGTTATCTCGCCATCAATCCCAGATCCTTTACATCCGTTTATTCTGAGCTTCCGGACTCCAGAATGGTTATCAGTAACACTCATTGAGTGGCCATCTAGATGCGAAAATAAGATGAATTGCGGGTGACATAAAAGAATCTTAAAACAAGAAGGAATCCAGAAGTGCAGGAGAAAAATGTTTCAATAAACACTTGAAAGGAATAAGTAACTTTGAATCTAGTCATAGTAGGGTATGAAAATCGATGAAATTGTTGTTGAAGCCTGAGCACACCTGTGCTCACTCTTTCTGCATGTCACTTGCTTGTTCCTTGAACTACAACAGTCCTGATCTACGTGCCCCCGCAGCTCTTCTATGGTAACATAGTGTCAACCTGTTCATGAAGGTCATGTACTGCTCGCGGGGGGCGTCTTGAGTATGTACACATCAGCAGTATACTCGCGCTCAAATTGCTCCATTTTTGTTGGCAGAGAAATATCCACTGGCGTTCTTCTAATGAAACCGAGAATCAGGCGCTAAAAATCTCTTATATCCAAAATTGCAAGTGGTGGAGTGTCGAAGAGAAATCCTGAGTACTGGACCCTTTTCATCATGTCATAAGAATATTAACCAGTCCTAGGTCTTCAACATGAAATGTTGACTCTTTTGTCTCAGGAGATGTTAATGGGTCTTCATCATTTTCAGATATGTCTATCCGGTATCAAAGGCGGGATACTTAAATAAATAAAGAGCTTTTCTAATATGACTATGTTTATTCAATAAGAAACAATGAAACCTGTTTGCGGGTGTGTTTACAAGTATGAACATGAAGAGTGGTCCGAAGTGAACAACTTTAATATAATGCTGCGGCTGGACGATTTCAGGATGTTATTAATACACACCACAACGTAATTCCCGAAGGGCTATTTTTCACAAAACCACCTTGAGTTTAACCTGAAAACAAAAACAATCTTCAAATCAGTCTGCTAGGCTCCCGTAAACAACTGTGGTGTAAGCTTCCCATTTCTAGAAAGATTACTCCAGACGTTCTTTTAAATTAAGGCCGTCCACAGATTGACAATCAGCGTAGGACAATTTAACTGGACCCCGAACTGAATGTGAGAAACCTCCAAAGGTCATCACTGACCTACCAATATCATCCACTATAATTAAGGTTTAACGTTAAGTAAAAGTGTCTGATGAGCAAAATGAAACTTCACTGCAGTTAATTGAACGTGGCAGCTGTCCAATGTGGCTTCCACACAGCAACAGGACTTCAAGTGCCAATTAATTAATACTATTATACTACTCTAAACTGCATTACAACACTAGGTTTTCACAAAAACTAGTATTATTTTAATTTAATTAATGAAGTTAATTCACAAACCAAGACAATTATAACTTCCAGGTTATCTTCAAGTTGAATATTGGGTTTAATTGAACACACGCAAGTAGATTCTAATTAAATGAGAAATAATGAATAACTGTTTAGACTAACACCTGTTTGGTGATGAAACAAGATCCCGGACTAACTATGTGATTTTAAGAGTATTGCCTAACTCCCTATGACAATTAAACATAACATCTGTCGTCGTATACATATTGTTAGGTTGAAGTCGGTTATTGGAATAAATTCAAGAAAACCTGTGAAAAGAAATCATGTGCTACTATAATTAACTATTCTATCATTGTTATTACGCTAAATGAAACCCTAAAATGAGATGTGAAGTATACTCGATACACGGGTAACCATTAAATATTATTAATCAGGAGTCTCAACTACATCCGCTTAAACCGCCTTCTAAAATGTAAACACGAAATATTACAAGTACTTCATGTGCAGAATAAATTGTGCAGTTAAGATTGATTAAACAGACTGACTGACGGTGCTCGCTGTACATGTCTACCGGTTAATGCTTCCATTCCGGAAGTGTTGAAAGATGTACGCTCATGGGACGTCACACATGTGTGTGTCGTATAGGGATGCCGATGTTCTTGAGGCACTGCTGAGCAATTAACGAAGATTATATCAGGGTTATAACCTCGTTGCGAACGTCCGCTGTTAAAGGACGGAGGACAGTATCAGCCTCTCCATCTTTTCTCATGTTCATATCACCAGAAGTTGCTTTGGCTGTTAAAGTCACCAACTCCAATGTGGACTGCTTGATTGTCGACGTTCCTTGGTTTCTGGAAGTGGAATGCAGACTTTGTGTGAAGCTCATTTGTGATATAAGATGTACTTTGTTTTGTGTGTGTACAATAGGTTATTTATATTTTAAGTTTTTCACCACTCTGGCACGAAATAAATAAGTGGGTAGTGTCCCGTGGACTAATGGTAGAGCATTACTACATCGTATGGAATTCCACGTGTTAGCCACTCCCTGAGTCAAATTTTCATCCTCACCTCTCATCTAGGAGTGGGCAAGCTATACTACGGTCCAAAAGATAGGAATAAGTTTCGAGTAAACAGCGCAAAATGTAATAGACCGCAAATCGCACAACATATGCAAATACCAACCTCATGTGTTCGCTCTGTGTAGGAAAGGAGTGTTCCTTGCTTTGACTAGCGGCGTAACCGTAAGGTAAGCAGAGCCAGTGCCTGAGCCCCATATTCCCTCAGTCGTGCTTGACCTGTTATCGTGTGTGGAGTGTAGCCTTGTGAGAAAGGAGTGTTCCTTGCTTTGACTAGCGACGTACCCGTAAGGTAAGCAGAGCCAGTGCCTGAGCCCCATATTCCCTCAGTCGTGGTGGACCTGTTATCGTGTGTGTAGTGTAGCCTTGTGAGAAAGGAGTGTTCCTTGCTTTGACTAGCGGCGTAACCGTAAGGTAAGCAGAGCCAGTGCCTGAGCCCCATATTCCCTCAGTCGTGGTGGACCTGTTATCGTGTGTGGAGTGTAGCATTGTGGGAAAGGAGTGTTCCTTGCTATGACTAGCGGCGTAACCGTAAGGTAAGCAGAGCCAGTGCCTGAGCCCCATATTCCCTCAGTCGTGGTGGACCTGTTATCGTGTGTGGAGTGTAGCATTGTGGGAAAGGAGTGTTCCTTGCTTTGACTAGCAACTTAACCGTAAGGTAAGCAGAGCCAGTGCCTGAGCCCCATATTCCCTCAGTCGTGCTTGACCTGTTACAGTGTGTGTAGTGTAGCCTTGTGAGAAAGGAGTGTTCCTTGCTTTGACTAGCGGCGTACCCGTAAGGTAAGCAGAGCCAGTGCCTTAGTCCCATATTCCCTCAGTCGTAGTGGACCTGTTATCGTGTGTGTAGTGTAGCCTTGTGGGAAAGGAGTGTTCCTTGCTATGACTAGCGGCGTAACCGTAAGGTAAGCAGAGCCAGTGCCTGAGCCCCATATTCCCTCAGTCGTAGTGGACCTGTTATCGTGTGTGGAGTGTAGCCTTGTGGGAAAAGGAGTGTTCCTTGCTTTGACTAGCGGCGTACCCGTAAGGTAAGCAGAGCCAGTGCCTGAGCCCCATATTCCCTCAGTCGTGGTGGACCTGTTATCGTGTGTGGAGTGTAGCCTTGTGAGAAAGGAGTGTTCCTTGCTTTGACTAGCGGCGTAACCGTAAGATAAACAGAGCCACTGCCTGAGCCCCATATTCCCTCAGTCGTGCTTGACCTGTTATCGTGTGTGGAGTGTAGCCTTGTGAGAAAGGAGTGTTCCTTGCCATGACTAGCGGCGTAACCGTAAGGTAAACAGAGCCAGTGCCTGAGCCCCATATTCCCTCAGTCGTGCTTGACCTGTTATCGTGTGAGGAGTGTAGCCTCGTGTTGAACGTGACAACATTATGACACAACTACGCCATTTGGACCCTCTTCTTCAGGGTAGAATACTCGGCCACCCGGAAGCAGGCCAGACAGGGACCGAGGTCGCCCCATCCTTGAATGAGCTACAAGGCTTCATTTCCAGGCTTTGGAGACGATTTCGAGACACAGGAGGTGTCAGTCGTAGGCCAGTGCCATGTCGACCAAGGGTAACTACCCAACAGCAGGGCCGATATCTGGCCTCAAACGCCCAACGAAATCGGAGTGGACCTGCAAAACAATTGTCGGCGGAGCTTGCAGCCACCTGAGGGATTGCCGCTTCCCGGCAAACTGCGTACAGGAGGCTAAGAACAGCAGGGCTGTTCGCCCGACGTCTAGCGGTGTGCGTCCCGCTAACTGCAGCACTGAGACGGGCCCGTTTACTGTGGAGCCGTCAATATCGAAACTGGACCTTGAATGAATGGAGGCATGTGCTTTTCACAGATGAATCCGTTTTCAGTTTGCAGAACGATTCCCGACGCACATTAATCTGGAGAGAACCGCGTAGCCGTTACAACCACAGGAACATCGTGGAACGGGACCAGTATGGTGGTAGTGGCGTAATGGTGTGGGGCGGCATAATGTTGGATGGCCGTACGGACCTGCACAACTTCATGGGTGTCCGAGGAACACTGTTAACGCTTAGAGATAAGGGGATGAGATACTGAGACCACATGCTCGACTCTTCAGAGGAGCGGTTGGTCCAGATTTCCCCTTAATGGAAGATAATGCCCGACCAAACCGCGCTGATCTGGTGGATGAATTTCTGGCTGGGGAAGTCATTCGTCGCATGGACTGACCAGCGAGGTCTGTGGATCTGAATCCTATAGAACATGCCTGAGAAGCATTGAGGAGGCGAACTGCGTCCCATCAATATCCAACAAGAACCCTCCAAGACTTTTGCACTGTCCTTTCTGAGGAATGGGATCGACTGCCACAAGAGCTCTAGGACCACATCGCTGCGAAACCGTATAAACCGTATTAACAGCATATTTTGTTGTGGAAGACATTGCCAAGTTTTGTTAGTTGTTGCCAAAGCTGTACCTTAGCTATCAGAAAACTTCTGACCCCCTTTTTGGACAAGTTGTGGACATATGGTGGGTGATTCAGCTTCTGATTGTTAAGCAATCCGTCTGACATTCCTATCAGGCACTAGAGTACATTATTTCATTGGTCCAATTATGGGCCAGCAATCCCATGAATCCCTTCTATGCAGTTCTACCCCAATCCTACTGTTCAACCCCAGGACACACCATCGACAATACTTAACGTATAGATACAATACGAACATAGATCCTACATATCTAAAGACAGTGACACTTAAATAATTATTAAATGGTCAACGGTAATACGAACTAACCCTGTGTTATGGAAACAATGAAACTGGAATATTAAGCCAAATGTTCGGATATGCCATCGAGAGCCCACTCTATGATTCGCCTATGCAAAAGAAATGAACACATGAAAACTCATGCGCCCTAATGCCCGTGTGCGTGGACAACACGGTGCTGCGTTCAAACGATTTGCCACAAAACATACAGCAGTGAAGCTTCTCGCCAATATGAAACCAATAAGGCTTTATTGAGTTGCAAGACGCTCTGGATTGTTTATCGTAATACTCAGCCACATTAACCTTTTGCCCGTATGATTCCACGTATGTTTCGAAAGCGTGCTCTAGAGAATGAAGGATTTGCAGCAAAATCTATAGCAGTATTGCTCTACATGTAAACCGACCACACTCACTGCCTAGTGAAGGAACTGCAACAGATACTGCAGGCAATAGTTTACACCTGATGCAACTGCATCTGGCATCATCTTTCAGGCTACAGGATCTGCCACGTGGTAGGGCCCCTTGCCTGGATGAGAACACAAGTGATTGGCCAAATAAGCTTTTTTGTTAAACGACATACCACAGATATTACATAAAAATCGCTCCTCGTCTGTATGCGTCCGCACGGAACGGCTAAATAAGATTTCCGGGTATATGACTTGGCACATATATTGCATTTGTTAAATTTCCCGTCTGTATGACACCGCATGTGTTTGGGTAAATAACCTTTTCTGCTAAAGGACTTGCCATAGATATTGCACTGATTGCCTTCACGCCTCTATGTGTTAGCAAGTGTTCGTTCAGATTGGATTTATTCCTAAAGGCTTTGCCTCAGGTGTTGCAGTGGAATGGCTTTTCGCCTGTATGTGTGCGCAGCTGTACGGTTCAGTTTGACTTACGACTGAAAGCCCTCCCTCAAGTATTACATAGGGATTGATTTTTCGCCAGTATGCGTCATAAATTGTTTCGTTAGCTAATGTTTAAGGCTAAAGGACACACCACAAATATCACATTGATTGAGATTTTCTCCTGTATGACGGCGCGAATGTGTGATTAATTGGGGTTTCTGGGAAAATTACATGTCAGAGATTTGGCAGTAATATGGCTTCTCTCCTGTTTTTTTCCGCAGATGTGCAGTTAAATAAGCTTTTTGGGTGAAGGACTTGTCACAGATTTTGAATGAATGAGGCCTCTCGCCTGTATGTGTCGGGATTTGTATTTTTTATTACCTTTCTGGATATTAGATTTCCTACAACTATTACACCAAACGGCTTCTCGCCTCCATGAGTCCACAAGTGATTGGACATAATTCATTCCGGCTGAATGACTTGCAATTGATATTTGATGGGATTGGCCTGTCGCCTACATGAGGCTCCAAATGTTTGGCTAAATGAGCTTTCATTCTACATGACTTGCCACAGATAGTGCATTCGCAAGGCTGATCTTCTGTATAAGTTCGCATGAGTTCGGTTAATTTGTATTTGTGGCTAAATGTCCTGCGACATGCTCTGCAGTAGGATTGTTTCTCTCCCGTATGCATCCGCACCTGTTTCGTCGAAGGCCAGGAGTTTTCGAATATTATCTGGCATACTGAGCACGAAATTTCTGGCCACCCGTATGGAATCGCTTGTGCACTGTCAATGAGCTCCTATTTGAGAAGCATTTCTGGCAATTTCTGCATAAGTGGAGTACCTGGTCCACGTGGATCATGACGTGCTCAGACAGGCTGCTTCCGCTACTGTACTGCTTCCCGCAGTGATCGCAAATAGATGGACGAACCTGATTCTGTCTCTTGAAATGTCGTCCGCCATCCGGAGGTAGAACACCTGCGTAGCTCACCTCTGGGCTCGATCTACAGTGACAAATTTAAACTGTGACCAATAGTTCAACAGTCAACTCCACTACAAGTCTCGCCCAGACGAATTACTACTGAACATTTCACTGACTGATATCCCATGCAGGGAGCTCGTTACTAATGAAAATCACATTCCTATTACTGAACATTATCTGTGGACAAATTCAGAGTGTAGTCCTAAATTTCAAAAGCTCTCACTTGTTAGGATGGTGTGTTACGTCTTTTCTCTCGAAAGCCTAACGTCACGATATCACAGGCGATATTTTTCTCATAATCTTGAAATGTACGACATCACAGACTACCTCATTTATGGGGACCTGGAATGCCTTCCTCCACAATGTCAAAATATCAATGCTTGACGTGCCTTTAAACAAAGCTACCCAGGGCAGACGTATGCAATTCTTATATGTTTAAGGTATATACCTTGTCCAGATCGTATATCACTGAAATTATAGTTTAATAAATATAACTTTTTGCAAGTTGGAAAAATGTGCATTTTGCTGAACATAGCTTCCATTAAGGTGAATATGCATTTGAAACCAGGCATTTAGAGACCTTGAATACACATGGAGCGCTTGAACAAACTGTGAAAGTTTGAAGTTCCTACATGTAGTAGAAAACCAAGCAATCCCCTTGGCACTACAGCACTTGAAGGGCCTTGACCTAGCCCCAAGGACTGCAGATAACGAGGTGTCGTGTGGTCAGCACGATGAATCCTCTCGGCCGTTATTATTGGCTTTCTAGACCGGGGCCACTATCTCACCGTCCGATAGCTCCTCAATTCTAATCACGTAGGCTGAGTGGACCTCGAACCAGCCCTCAGGTCCAGGCAAAAATCCCTAACCTGGCCGGGAATCGAGCCCGGGGCCTCCGGGTAAGAGGCAGGCACGCTACCCCTACACCACGGCCTACATGTAGTAGAGTCTGAGAAAATGCACATTATGTAATTAAAGGAGTAAATATACGAGAAAACAGCGACCAAAGTTAGAATGTCAAAATAAGCCTAACTTGGGTCACCTTCCTCTTCAAATTTTTCCAGAAGTTTTCTTTTGGCAGCTCCATGCGTTTTTCGGGCTTCTTGTGATAAATACTGGAAATTAAGGTTAGCATTTCTTAGTCGTTCCTTGTCGTGTCATAGCATGGCATCAACAGTTCGACTCCCGACACACAATAGTGTGCCCTACTGCACTATAAAGTTCCGTCCAGGCGAAGGCCGGTCTCGAACCCAGAGTACAGTAGTGAACGAACTCTCAGACGTGAGCTGGTGCACATAGTCTTACCTGAACACTGTCCTCTTCAATCAGCCGGGAGAGCGCTCTTCTCAGGGATAACATGGGTATAACGGGGCAACATAAAGATAAAACACTAGGACATGTGCCTACTCAGGTAAGAATTCGACTAAATAAAAATTAAAATAAAATATCTAACAGAAAACACCGCTGCATTCAAAGTTTAACAAATAGGGATTTATTACATAAAATTGAATTATTTACAAATAAAAGATCATTTCAATATGAGATGGAAAAATGACGCTGAGCCGATGACTATCAGTTCACTGCCTTCACGAAAACACGTGAGCTGCAACAAGCATGTTAAAATGGTGTAAGTAACGAAGTTTTGGAAGATGGATATCTGCTTAATTACACAAAAACAATGATTCCCATAAAAATTTACAATGCCTCGCGCCGTCGAACCCCGGTGCCAACAAAATCACCACAAAATTTACAATGACCTGACTCGGTCACGAACCCTAGTCCTATGACAGGTAAGGTGTCCAAGATACCTATGCAAACAATATGAAAGAATCCAATCAACACATACAAGGGTGTCAGTCTAAAACGGGCCAGTGTAAAATATTACGTAAAACAAATAGGACATAAAACAAATCTCTCTCTGCTTTCAAAACAAGAAGGTCGTTTCATCCCCTCCTAGCATACTTGAAATACTGCAGACGACCAACACACCAGCCTGTGACGTCAAGCTCAATGACCTCCATTCTCACCCCTCCACTTGCGGCAGTCCCCTAATTTATGAGCTCCAACGGGGAGACAGGCTAAAGTCTTGCCTTTCAAAAGAACACTTCACGTAGTCAGCTGCTAAAGCCCTCATTTAAATATACCTGGGCTATCTGCCCTCGTCTCAATACCTTCCGCAATCTCGCTCATCTTACTAATGCCTCTCATGGGCTAAATCCTGGTGCTACAAAACACTAATCATTAAGCGATCGTCACATTGCCATACTAGGCATTTCCAAAATATATTCAATAAACTCTCAATGGTTGGGCTCTCTCATACCAACTGCAAATTTTACTTCTGCCTCTTATGGGCTCAAATCTCTTAAATATTTGGACTCGCTCGCTCTATCAGTGAATCTGGGTGAATCCCTGGTCACGACTTGGTCACGACTTGGTCATAACTATACACTTCTACGTCTGCAGAAACAAATGCCTGAATGTGATCTAATAAAAGTACCTATCTGTAGACTAACCTCCTATGACCAAATGAGTTCGATCAGACCCTTACAAAAACACGTACTTTGAAATAACGCAATCAAAATGAACTATAAATTCGCTAACAAGGACTCTACAAATAACATCTACCTAAAAGTACAGGGTTCGAGTTTGAGGCCTAGCTCTATATTACAAGGGAAATTCTCCTATTACCACAAATCTGCTGACTGACGGCCCCCATATTCCTATCTAAATTTAAATGGCATGCTTGAAACAGAATTGGAAAGCTCTGACCTTAATTTAGAGGACATAGCGGAGCGGCCATCCCTGTGGACCACTGGATCTACCACATTCTGATAGACTGCAGAGCTGGCATCAGAGACTGTTGACCACTTGGAGACATTCTTGCTTGTGTGGCGTCTTCGTACAGCTCCCTCTGTAGTCGGAAGGTGTCCTCTTCGATGTTGTGCTGGTCAGGTGCTCCCAACGTTCCTGGATCGATGCCCGTTGTTGTGTTGGCTTCAGCTCCTGGTTGTGGCTTCTTTGCAATGATGCTGTCAAACACTCGTTCTGACTTGATGCTGGGGTAACTGAAAATAAATTCATATATTACAGACTGTCCAAACTCGATGCCTGTCTTCACTGTTAGCGTGTCTCACACGTCACACTGACCAAGTCTCGTTCAGAGTTTTAACCTGGTACACAATAGTTTCTTCACTACTCTCAGTCACTGTTCTATCACCCTATCACATGGACAACATATAGTTTTCGAATTCCTAACCTGAGCCAATAATAATTCTAGCATTTCGTCCGCAATCCCTTGACCTCACAGAAATATGAAGCTACTCGTTCATTAGTCTCTTATAAGCAGTACCTCATCTCCCCATAGCATAATCTCACAGGTAAAATCTTCAATTCCTCTGAATATTCAAGTTGATTACTTACATCTTTGCAGAAATAACAGTACAGGTAGTCGGTGTAGCTTGAAGACAAAGCGTTGTTCTCAGCACCAGCACGCAGTATGACGATTCGTTCCCGCAGCCTCTCGGTCCAAGAATGACTCTGATATGCCCTGGCGGCCTTAATTTATAATTCCGGGTAGCGTCATCAAGCCGCTTGGCTGCGTGCAATCTTAGCGTGCCCGGGAAAATTTCCCGCATTAATTATATCATGAGCTCAAATTAGCGAATGCATTAATTAATGCAGCCCTAATGCCTATCAAAATAAAGCAGAAATAATACAGTTTGCAATTCTTGTCTCAAATCCAATGCAACTCTTCTGTAACCAAAGATATTAATTTATTTCATTCTTCCCCCCTAGAATAAGTATAGCCGGGAACTGGAAAGCGTCCCCAATCTTCATCAAGAGGCTTCGCTTGGGACATAACTCCTTTTAATGAGTTCTGGAGATTTCTCATAATGACGCTCGCGCTCACTTCACATAAGAACGCTTCTTCTGGACCCCTTTATGACAAATACTGTAAGACATCGGCTTCGTGGGTGGCCTAGTATGATTCCAATATCCAATACTCAAATTAATACAATTGCTCCAATGAACAGAATGGTTCAATAGCAGCATTTTCAAAACTTACGTCTTGTTGCATTTCGTCACTGAATGCTACTACTGCATCAAATAATCCGATGTGTAGGGTATAAATGCCCACAAACACTGTCCTGAGAATCCGACTCCAGATAACATTGTTTACACCCTCACTTGGATTTTGTGTCCCGCCGTGCAGACATTGTTTCAACAGGTCAGGGAGTGCTAAGTCATTAAAATCCGGCTGTATTATTCCCATGAGAGGAAGAGGTAGACTATTTGGATGATAGTACATTTTTTCAGTTATTAAGCTACTATTACATTTGCACCAGCCTTCAGGATCTACCGGACACAATCCATGATTGGGGTCTTCATTTGAGGACAGTGAGGGAAAATACAGAGCGCACATTGGTCTTTTCATAACTTCCGAACTATCCAGGTTTTGCCAGATTCCTAGGCCACAGCAGGTTTGAAGGTGGTCTATTGGTGAGTCAGTCTGCTTTTCCCACTGACTCGCTTACCATTTGACAACTTCCGTCCCCTCATACTTTCCTTAAATCGCCTCAGTCGTGATCCCATTCTTTTCTGCACATGGCCAGGCATTCCAGCTTATTTATGTTTACGGTATCGGCATACGGTTTGATAGAATTCACATCATTATTTACCTTTCTATCGCCAACACCCTAATAATTTACACATCGAATATTATGTCATTGGACGGAACGCTGAAAACTTATTCTCACTCCTGTCTCCATCGCCCAACTTGACCCCTCATAGTTGGCAGCAGAATCTTCTTTATGGGAATCTTTCATTCTCATCTATTCCTTTTCCAGGGTCAGTACTAGTGGCCGATAATACTCCATCATTAGGGTATGTCCCCTCTTTTGCCGCGTACCATCGAAGGCACCGCAGAGGTCATGAGGTTTATCACGGCCATTTGCAACTACTGCTTCTTCACTGCATCTCTCACAGATTTTAGTGCAACATCACCTACAGCTCAACCTATTACGTAGCTATAGTCTTCAAATTTTGCAGGTGGACACGGTAAAATTAAAACTCCATGTAGCATATCCGCAGCTGATTTTCTTCCCAATGCAGCAAAGGCTATATATTGTGACCTTTCATGAATATCTCAATTCAGGGTTCTCAACGTTGGGCTGCGCCACGGCCAGTGTCATGCGGAGGTACATGAAATCTCCACTCAAGGGACGTAAGGTTCTTGAGTTGGGTCACAGGATCTTATGGTGGACTCATGTCGGCTCGGGTGATGTGAAGAGATGATGATTATTTATTATCCTAAACTAGGTCATAATCCTAACGTTTCTGATACTACGAAAATGAGAACAATGAATATATTTCTTTTATGGAAGGATTTTCCGTTTAATAACTAAGTAAATGCTTTAAGTAATAATTACAAGATAAAAATATATTGAAAACAACACAAATGGACACAGGAGTAATTGAATATTACGTTAATTAAGGAAAGAAAATATCTAACTTTCAACTCTTGTCATTAGTCTTTTTACACATCGATAGTATGTCACAGTGCTGAAGGCTTAACAAATTATGTTTATCATCCACCACATTTTAAACAGGAAACTGGGAATTGCAAAATTTCATTCGATCCGCACGACTGTCCTGACTCAAATAAGTGTCTCAACATCCCGCTATTCATACTTAATCATCGCTTGGTTTGCTTAAAAAATATATCTGACAACTTGAAAACACCGATAAATTGCATTCATAATCGTTGCACAGGTAACAAATAATCGAATGACATAAGATAGCACCATAGTACATCATACAACAACATTGGACAAGAGGGAAAAAATATACGCTCGATCCCTTCTGGACATCAACAGCATCCGTACCTAAATAATGGACATTAGAAATATATTACAACATCTACAATGATTTCTAACTACGAAGACACTGCAGCTCTGGTGTCCTCTGCGAAGTTCAACCTGGAAAACTGTGTCAGCTCTAAGCACCAACTCAAATAATCTACAGAGATATTCAGCTAGCAAAAGGATAGACTTACTCACCATTGAAGGTCATATCCCTTGTAACGTGGTCTGATATCATACAATGTTATTTACTTCGTGAAGATCATGTATCTTTCCAATACGGTGCGCAAGTGCCTACATTGTATTTGATTGATATAATTCGACGAACATGCTATCAGTGTTCACGAGACGAAAAACCCTAATATTATTCTAAACACGGCCCCATGCCTAAAAAATTATCATTCATTATAATAATACCGAATCCGCACGCATGACTAATTCGATTCCTACCTCAATAACTCACATCAGGACCTCTACAACGCATCGTCCGAAGAATAGGTAAATCCCAATGACACATCTATAACAATTCACATTACATTAACCATTGCATATTTTGACGATCCTATTACGTTAAACACTCCATCACATCACATATATGTCATGCACATCAAATTCTCCTTTCTAAAATATATTCAGGCATTTCACGTTATGAAGACTATTAATCTTATCGCCGTATTAGCTCAATATTACCGTAATAACATCACAACTCCATTCCCGAAACACAGTATTCTATGTAAGAACATGATCTCTGATGACTCTAAATTACGCACTTCACGATTATTAGGTCCTTCCGAAGTATATTAAACCTTGAATTAAATTAACAATCATTATAATGACACTATCTCAATACAAATGCCATCGATGCCAAAATCAACCTATATAACCTTGCCAGAGATCGTTAAAAATTCACACGATTTATCGTACAATATATTCACGATCCGAACTGAATTACCATATCAAACACAACACTCTTATTCAACGCAAAGTAAAGATTGCCAAGTGGAACGGTCGCCTTCAAGTTGTATGATTTTACATGTCACAATTCGACATAAAGAAACGTGCTACTCTACTTTAAAAAAAGCAACTACGAAGCGGAATAATGAGATATCAATTAAGTACTCATCCTTGGTTGAGTCCCGTGAAGATGTCACCTCTCATCTGCCAGTTCTTAAGTATTAGCCGTTGGTATGCGTCATAATTCTCATCAGATCCTTCGAGATGCTATTACTGCTTAGCTGGTCATGTTGGAATTTGCAGTCATTTCATAATCATATCCAACGATCACCGGTTCCATGTTACCTGAAACTTATAAATATCTATTAGAGTAGAGTTACAAGCATTAGTATTGTTTACAATGTTCATACACCACACTTGCCTTGGTGTTCTAATAAACAAAATACGTATTTTGTTTTACAACAGGTTATTTTACAATGAATTGTCAATATCGTATTGTGTTTTCCTTTAACTTTTGTACAATCTCTCTCTCTACGTATGCAATAACTCTGATTCTCTTTCAGACTCGACAAGATTGAAATCAACTCTCATCAGAAAACAAAATCCCAAATTACATTCTAATAATAACAGACGGTTTGCATTTCGAGGCTTCACCATACTTTTCATCTTACATATGTGTATGACAATTAAAACACCTGACTCTTAAAGCATAGCGCTCTCGTATGACCACTTACGCCGGCAAAGGAATTCGTTTAGCAATCTGCCGCCTAATTATTTTGGTTATCAATCGACAATTTCGTCATGAATCTCAATCATCGAATCGTACCAGACTAGTTAAGCAAGGTCTGGCCGTCACATATAGACTCAGCTTAGCCCGATTAATTCAACTCATTCCATGGCCTCCGGTACCTTTCTGCCATTGATGTTCTCGCCATTTACCCGCATTTAACAGACTTCACTTAAGGAAATTGTAATACTAATTCAATTCTGTGTTATGCGCCGCGACGTCTCATCATCTACCGTAATTTTACGAGGCACCACGGGGATCAGAGCTTATCATTTTCCTGCAGACACTTTTAAGCCGTTGCCTGTCGTTCACATAGTTGGATGAGTCACTTGAGTTCAGACACTCCTGGACGTATAATAATCGGACATATGTTTTCATTGATGTCGATTTCACCATAAACTTCCAATGTCTTCACCAACCTCAGTCTGACACTCATTGGAAGGTTATAATATTAGTCTAATATTCACACTGCACAAGTTACTTTTTTCAGTTCTCACATTCACATTTACTGCTGGTGAATTATTTGCAATATTTACAAACCATTTCCAGCTCCACTTTAATGCCTATATGATTATGTACAACTATTTCTAGGCCACTACTACTGCACTGTTTACACTACATATGTTCACTTAGAATAGAAGAAAGAATTGATAAATTAATTCATTAATTGGTTGCATTTCCCTTACAAGGCTGTTGTACACTTCTGTGATGCACTTTTAGCACTGGGTACGTTAGTGAGGTTAGAAAAATGTGGTCCCTATACTTGTGATTGTAACGGAACTTCACTTACACTACTACATGTTTTAGCTTTCGTCTGCCAACACACGCGCTTCCTAAAAATTATTTTATCACCTCTAGGCATACTGAGCTTCAGAAACAATCTTAGAACAATATACAGACCACTCACAGAAACCACAGGGAAAACTCCGTTTACCATGATGGCTACCAGGTGACAACTTTCCGTGTATGAGTTATATTAAAAATTAAGAATAAATAATTGCAAGTATAATACAGAAGGGGCTTATTTGTCATTTTGACGCAGAGATTCCAAAGCTAATTTCATATCAAAAAATAAATTCGGTTTTTAACCCTATATCTCCATTACGGGTCCCCTTAAAGAATGTACTAGGAGGTAGTTGTAAAGGCGAAAGTGGAAGTACTAACTCTTATGTCCGGCAAACATACATCTATTGAAATCCGTAGGAGTCTACTCTCCTACATAAACGACGGCACATGGTTTGGAGATTTGATCTTGTTCCACCACCCTGTTGGTTGTGGCAGGTGTGTAATTAATTTTCGTAAAAGCCCTTGGTGTCGTTTGAGAGAACTCCGGTGATGTAGGTACTAATAAAGTCAAGAAAATGTTTAGCCGACAGTCAGCAAAATCTGCTCAACCATGGCAAAATGTTTATATATTACTTACTGTGACACAAACACACTATACTATTACGAGTCAAGGAGTAGTAATAACGCTCTCAGCTGGACCGGGAGACAAGTGACGATCACTAAGCAAAAAGTACGAAAAGACAGAATGTGTGCCGGAAGTGAGAATAATATTTCTTCTCTTGTTTGAATGTCAAGCTGTAAGTCAGGACAAGGACATTTATGTACTCGTGAATCAACGAAGATTCTAGTCTTGTAATGTTTTAATCACTTATTTAGTAATCTGAACTTCTTAGAACAAAAGTATCCCCAGATATGATGTATCGTGTATCGTGTTCTAAACACATCAGTCAATATTCTAATCACATGTTGTATCGAGTACAGTGTTCGATTCTATTCTTAATCACTTCTTTTGTAATCTGATCTTCTTAGAACAAAGGTATCCCCTGACATGTTCTAAACACATGTTGTATCGAGTACAGTGTTCGATTCTAGTCTTGATTACTTATTTAGTGATCTGAACACATCAATCGCTGTTCTAATCACATGTTGAAGTTAACAACATCGAGTACAGAGTTCGATTCTAGTCTTGTCATGTTTTAATCTAATCTTCTTAGATCACAGGTACCCTCGACATGTTGTATCGTGCATCGTGTTCTAAACACATCAATCAATGTTCTGATCACATGCTAAAGTTAATGACAACGAGTACAGTGTTCGATTCTAGTCTTAATCACTTCTTTTGTAATCTGATCTTCTTAGAACAAAAGTATCCCTTGACATGTTCTAAACACATGTTGTATCGTGTTCGATTCTAGTCTTGATCACTTATTTAGTGTTATCAACACATCAATCAATGTTGTAATCAGATGTTGAAGTTAACGACATCAAGTACAGTGTTCGATTCTAGTCTTGTTACGTTTCTTTTGTAATTCGCAAGTCTGAATATGCACAATAGTGTTATCGCTGCACACTCTTGCCTTCGCGATGCATGTTCGATAGATCTATGCCTTGACAGAGGATGAGGAGGAGGTAGAGGAGGCGGAGGAGGTAGGGGAGGATGAGGAGGTGGAGGAGGTAGCCATAACAGCCACCGCTATCTTGTGTAGTAGCCTCTAAGCGCTAATTAGCGTCGGAAAGGATATCTTGTTGTAAACTAAGGATAGCCTCCATCAAGATGGTAGATGAGAATTTAGGTTCGCGTATGCACTAAGGTTTTTCTGTTTAATGATGATAGCTAACGGAGTTTTTCAAATTAACCGCAACCACATTTCAAAGGTATGTTGCTAAAGATAGCAAATGGAGCATACCAGGTCGAGAATCTAGATAGAACCCAAGAAGGGATTTATAACGCTTCTAACCTTAAGAAATATGTTCCGCAGAAAGGGTAGGCAATTAAGATAAGAAAATATTTCGTATTTTTTAATTAAGAGGGGAAGGGATGTGTACCAGGAACTGTTTTAGCCAGGTACATTATTCTAAAGTTACCGGAAAATTTGGAATAGGAAGGCAGTAATATATGTTCATGTGCCAGACGTCTTATGTGAGCTCGATACGAAGTTCCCCGTAGCAAGCAGGACACGTCACGAGTGATGAATCTGCGGGTGACGTCAATGCCACGTGTCGTATGCATTTCTCCCGAAGGTACGAGAACTAAAATTGACAAACTTTTTAACCGATGAAAATAAAAGTGACATACATCATCGTGTAGCTAGTGTTCTGAAGGCAAACATACCTCAATCTCAGCAAATTCCACAAAGGCGTTCAAGAGATATCAAGCAAAAAACACACATTTACTTGTGACGTAGCGAGTAACATTGGCCTTGCGAAGTAAAAGCTGTGGCTCCGGCCACAACAAAGCAGTACCAATTCTTCGCTCACAGCCGGCTTGTCAGTCATGCTGCTCGCGACAAGTGAAGTCGAACTTAGTGTTCATTCTACGGGAACGTTTTGATACTTGTATTACTTTCGACAGCAAGTTGACACTTAGTTTATTTGAACACCAGTGAGTAACCTTTGAATTCTCTTGAGAAATTGTTGGACTTACAATTGGACAGGGACATTTGAACTTTGGAAATTAATGTGTTTATAACATTGAAGTTGTAAGACTTGTAATATTTCGCCAGTATTTGAACTTATAAAATATCTCGATTTCCGTGTGAATAACTTTAACAAACTTGAAGCTAGCACGACTACATTAAATGTTAATGGTCATGAACTGTTTCAACATAGAACATCGTGAGTGTAGATTTGCAACAAATTAACTATTTTGAATATTATCTAAGTATAAAACCACGTTAACTTGTGAATAAAGACTGTTTAATAATTTTCATAACAGAGTGTACCATTTGAAACCAATTCATGTGAACAAACTGTCTAATGAACTGTAAATGCGCCGTAATACATTACGCCTACTTCGTAATTATAGGATTGGTACACGAATGCTTGAGGAACTGTGGCAGTGAGAAGAAACATCACGCTATTCTACAAGAGAGAGCTATTTCTTTTTTTACTGCGAGAGAGAGTCATGATAAACTGTGCTTCGAATGAGTCATTTCGGTACATACGAACGATGTGCGGTGAGTGTGAACTGTGCATAGAAATGTGTTTTTCAGTTCCAATTATTTCAACTTACGTACAAACTGGGACTAGTAAGAAAGAAAAGAAACAGTGCTTCGACAAATTTCTCATCTGGTGAATGGTGATTATTTCTGAAGCCGTTTTAATCAGTTATAATACAGCAAATAAAAGTGTGCTTATTTCAAAATACGACACTAACAGTTACCTAGTCAGATGGACTTTCTTGTGTTAAAGCCGTTCTTGTATTAACATGAGAGAACCTGACTCAAGACGACAATAATCGATGGAGAACGACGCAGATCGATTAAGATGACGTAGATCGACGGAGATTGATACAGATCAACGCGGAACGTGGGCTTGGTACTACGAGGGACGGTTCCTGGAACGCGATACTATGGAACATCGCGGTGCTTGCTGTTAGCTGAGTTCCAGATTGTTGCTTGCGGAGCAGTATTCAACAGTTCGAGCTCGACAAGGCATATTACAGGTGATGTACGCGTCTTTTCGTTTAGAAACTTAATTCAGACTCTCAACAGATTCTTATATGCAATGTCACTGCTGACAGAAAACATTAATTCATTTCAAAAGCTCACTTACTTAATATTTTGATGAACAATTATTAGCTGATTATAAACATTGAAAATTAACTTTTCACAACTTAATTCAATAATTCAGTCTCAGTAGAAATACAGACAGACTTTTGGAAAAGAGTGTGTTATAATGTTAGCTCTCGTAATATTGTTGCTGTCTCTTGTTGGAACTTTAGAATTTCAATTCAGTATTTTATTTGTAGTGAAGGCTTACAATAAACTCCTAATTCGCAATATTCATATAAAGTGTGCAATAAGTTACGTAGAATAGGACAATACTTAGAACTTTCTACCGGAAGATCGAATTTAATTTCAAGTGTTTTATATATATTTATGACAAAAAATATTTGAGAATATCACGAGAAGAATTTATAGAACTTACTTTGTTTAATATATGTAGAAAACATACTTTGAAATCACAAAAGGTAGTAGAAAGGACTTCAGGATTTCATTAAAATGAAATATCACCTTAACTTCAACATGCTTTATTGATTACATCAAGAATATCATGATGGACATATCTGGTTGAAAAAAATATTACACATTTAGACAACAAGATATTTTATAAAATGAACACTATTTTTTGATATTTTGTTGTAGGTATTGGAACATATTTTCCAATAAATACGTTTGACCACTACAATAAAGCGATATAATGGGGCATTTTTTCATAGATTGAATAAGTGGGAGAAAGTTATGATTTCTATTATTTCGCCTTACAATCCTTCCTCACTGTACCCACTCCTAAGCACTAGGCACCCCTTAGTAAGATCTCATGCTCTTTGATACCATTTTTTCCTGGTACAGTACGTTTCAAATTCAGTACTTATTGTGCATGTTTTCGGCTTTCAGTTTACATATTCTAACATGTCCTACAGACAATATTAAAAACATTAAGTAATTATGCGTGAACACTTTCGGCACTGAAATATTTGAAAGGGCACAGGTATCTATCAGGACACACTTCGAAATCTTACCGGGATCACTCAAAAGGCTAGATACATGTGGACTGCGTCTTGGAGAATGTGAAGTGTGAACTGAAAGGTTTATCAGGAAACCGCGGATAATGAGAAACTATCACAATGTTGAAAATCTACACTGGCTCACATACGTAGATATAGAGATCATTCTCCGCACTGAAGTTACTTTTAACAAACGCCAAAGAATTAAAACACGAATGATGGAAGAGACTGTTGTAGTGCACTGCAAAGCAAACAATGACATGGATATAATCATGCAAATTATTCATCTGTTATAATATGTTAATAATTCCGTTAACACAATATAGCATAGACATATGGTCCTTATTCCGGATAATAATGTAAATGTGAACTTTTAATATAAAAATGAGAGCGACACTCGCAGGGTAAAATTCGCATCGAGGATAAAATTTCTACTTCGTAGCAAGCTGTCCCTATGATGTCCATAGAGTGGTGTAACAAATATCTCAAGCAAAGAATTATACTAGCTCGTTCATAAATGTTATTGCTATTAGGTGATATGGAATGGAATGCAATTTACATTCACCTAACACTACTTTAAATGATTAATATCAACATAATTTAAAATACATAATGTTTATTTGTTCTGTCCAATTTTGATGCAGGCCACTTAAATTCATAATCAGATTGTATACATGGAACATTCTCCAAGTGAAATATGTGGCTAAACTCTCCATATTTTCTATCTTACTGTGTATGAGAATAGTGTGTTACCATGAAGATAAGTTGGATATTTAAAGTTATTATTATTTGAGAATTTTTCAAATGTTTGAGTCTTACAAACATCACAGTTATTTGATCAATCACGCAGCCAGAGGTTTGGTAAGATTATTATTTTATATCGTTATTATGATTATTATGGACAGTATGGTACTGCGATCGAATGGTTTGTCAAGAAACATACAACAGTGAGGCTTATCGCCAGTGTGAGTACTCATGGGCACCTATAAATTCCAGGACGGTGTATCTTACATGATTCAGCACGGATGTATTCCAACATGTTTAAATAGTGTAATGGTTATAGGGTCCGCCATGCCAACTTGGTACGGGTCCGGCTCGTAACCCTATTCGGCCCACCCCCTGACTTCAGCCGCACCAATCACGAGCGGCAGTTACGTGATAGGCCAGCCCCACTCGCTTCCGCCCGCGGTCCCGTAGCCGAGGAGTATGGAAATGACTCGACATTAATTTGGAGTCTTCGATCTCGCGAGGTTCCTGGACGATTCTAGAAGGGCCAGTGCAGGTATATAAGAGACGAACGACCTGCCTGCAGTAAGTCAGAGTTAGAGAGTGAGAGTGAGTTAGTGAGTGAGGAATGAGATTGAGTTCGCTGGTGTGAGCTAGCGAAGAGTGCAGTCAGTGATAGCCTGGGCTGCGGGTGTCAGCCTGATGGAGTATCTAGCTCTTGTAGCCGAGGACTCGTTCCTGTTACCCTGATGTGTGTGTGTGTGTGTGTGTGTGTGGGTCTCTTGGGGCTGGCTGCTGGAGAAGAACCTTGGGAGTTCTGGAGCAACAGCGAAGAGAACACTGGGTGACGACGTGTGTAGACTGCAAACGGAGTTCAGCGGCTTGAGTGAACAGCAGATATTATCCCGAGCCCGTGTGGACTGCCGTGATATCGAACTAGCGTGCTACAGGGCGGACTGACGGCGAAGGATTGACGTGTAGCCGTGCGACGTGGAACCTTGTGTGTGAATGTAGAACTGTGTAGCGTGAGAACATGAGAAACTAAGAGAGAGAGAGGGAGCGTGAACCGTGTAAGTGTGTACGTGTACTTGTATAACTTGTAAGCTCGCCTATCTAGTGTGTGTGTGTGTAAATCTGTAATTGTAGTGCTTAAGTTAATAAATCTTAGAAATAGGACGCTACCAGGTTCTGTACACATTTATTGGTTTATTTACCCCGCCAACACGTAACAATAGCTTGCATTTCTGAGTGAAGGCCTTGCTCATCAGTATTACCCTTTAAGCGGTATGCAACCACAAATCCCGGGTTTTATTGTTTTTCTAGCTAAAGGCCTTGCCACACATACTGCAGGAGTATGGCTTCCCTTTTGTAAGCGTCTGCAAATGTTCGGTTACACCGCGCATTTCTGACTGAAGGCCATACTACACGTATAGCATGGTACGGGTTGAGGCCAGTATGCGTCGGCAACTATTCGTTAAATCGCCACTCCGTCTAAAAAGCGTAACCACACCTGTTGTATTAATACCGCTTATTGTCTGCATGTGTTTGGATAGATCACCCCTACCATATAATAACTTCAGCAATGCACCTCCACTGTGTGTGTCCTCAGCTGTATGCTTAAAACTTCTCTATAACTGAAAGCTTAGCAACACATATTGCAATTGAACCGTTTCGCGCCAGTATGCGTGCGCGTAAGTCTGGTTAGATCGCCTTTATAGCGGAAGGACTTACTACAGATATTGCACGAGTACGGCTTCTCGTCCGTATGTATCTGCATGTGAGAAGTTAGAACTTTTTTCAGTCCAAAGACTTTACAACAAATATTGCCAGAGTACGGCTTCTCCCGTGAATGCAAACCGCATGTGAGAGTTTAGATACATTTCCTGTCCAAAGGAACTTCCACACGTATTGCGAGAGCACGGCTACGCGCTTGTATGCGTCCTGACGAGGGTGGTAAAATTTCTTTATGTGTGAAGTCCTTGCCACACGCGTTTCATTTCTATGGCTTCTCGCCTTTATGGTTTCGAACGTGATTGGTTAACGTTCCTTTTACTCTGAAGGCCTTACCACACATACTGCAAGTGTATGGCTTCTCGCCTGTATGCTTCCTGACGTGGGGGGTTAGGTTATGTTTATGTGTGAAGGCCTTGCCACACGTGTTGCATTTATATGGCTTATCGCCTGTATGCGTGCGCACGTGGTTGGTTAACCCTCCTTTCCGTGTAAAGGCCTTACCACACATACTGCAGACGTAAGGCTTATCGCCTGTATGCGTTTGTACATGCTTGCTTAACGCTCCTTTAAAACTGAAAGCCTTACCACACATACTACAAACATACGGCTTATGGACATTATGTTTGCTCATATGGATGGTTAGGTTTCGTTTCTGTGTGAAGGCCATGCCACACGTGTTGCATTTATATGGCTTCTCGCCTGTATGCGTCCGCACGTGGTTGATTAACACTGCTTTCTCTATGAAGGCCTTACCACACATACTGCAAACGTATGGCTTCTCGCCTGTATGCGTTCGAGCATGCTTCGTTAACGCTCCTTTTCCTATGAAGGCCTTAACACACATACTGCAGGAGTACGGCTTCTCACCTGTATGCGTTCGCACGTGGTTGTTGAGGTATTGTCTCCGTGTAAAGGCCTTTCCGCACATACTGCAGGAGTACGGCTTCTCACCTGTATGCGTTCGCACGTGCTTGTTGAGGTATTGTCTGCGTGTAAAGGCCTTTCCGCACATACTGCAGGAGTACGGCTTCTCGCCTGTATGTATCCGCATGTGTTGTATCAACAGTATTTTCTGTCTGAAGGCCTTGCCACATAAATCGCAAAAATGTTGTTCTGTGTCTGTATACGTCCGCATCTGCTTCATCATACTCCTTACGATGCTAAGGGCTTTACCACAATGCGGTTGTACTTCTGAATGCATCGGCATATGCTCGATTAGGTCGCTTTTTAAGACATAGCTTTTGCTACAGATTTTGGAGGAGTAGGGCTTCTCGTCTATAAACGTCCGCAAGTGGCATATTGAACACTCGAAGCTCCTGACATCTGTGTGCAACCCAATGTGCATTGTCAAGTTGTTGATATTTGTAAAGTATTTCTTGCATATTCCGCACTCGTAGAGTGCTTGTTGCTTGTGGATCATGACGTGCTTAGACAGGCTGCTTTGGCAATGGAACAGCTTACCACAGTCATCGCTGTTGAAATGACAATCCCCTTTGTGTCTCGCGAAATGTTGTCCACCATCTGGAGGTGGATGATATGCGCAGCTCACATCTGGAGTCGATCTACAGTGACAAATTGAAACCATGTGACCAATAGTTCAACAGTCAACCCCACTAGATGACTCAAACAGAGGAATGACTACTGAAAATTTCATTAACCGCTATCCCATGCAGAGAGCTCTTTAATAATGACAATCACATTCCTGAAGGTGAACATCATCTCAAGTGAAATTCAGAGTGTAGTAGTGACTTTCAAAAGTACTACCTTGATACGAAGAGGTGTTGCGTCTCTTCTCTGGAAAGCCTAATGTCGCAGTAAAAAGTGCAAGAATCTGACAAGCTAATGACGAGCTCATGGACTACCTCATTTGAAGATTGAATGAGGGAAACTTGTCTAGCCGAAAGGAGAAGCTATTGAAATTCGTAAAAGACTACACTCCTACACAGGGGACGGCGTATGCATTGGAGTTTTGATGTTGTTCGCTCACACAGTGGTTTGTGGCAGGTTTATAATTATTTGTTGTAAAAGCCCTTGTCGTTTGAGAGAATCAAAGTGTTTTATTTACCAATAAGGTTTAGAACATTCTTTACCGACCGTCAGCCATGGCGAGGAGTTTATAAATATTATTGACTGTGACACAGACATACTGTAACACTCTCAAATCACCCGCGAGAAAGGTTGACTATCAATACGCAAATAATTAGGAAGAGAGATAATATGCGGCAGAAATGAGAACAATTATTTGTCGTTGGTTCTGAATGTCGTGCTGTATGCCAGGCCAAGGAAATATATGTACTTGTGAGTACGAAGATTTTGATTTCTTGCTTGTTATTTAGATAAAAATTATTAGTATTGGCGTAAATGTGTATTTGTGTAGGGATTTCTTTGTGTCGCACCGACACAGACAGGTATTATGACGACATTGCGATAGGAAAGCCCTAGGAAAGAGAAGGAATCGGTCGAGGCCTTAAATTATGCAGAGCCCAAGCATTAGGCTGGTGCGAAATTTGGAAACAACGGAAAAAATCTTCGAGACTGCCGACAGAGAGGCTCGAACCCACTATATCAAGGATGCAAGCTGACAACCGCGGGCATCTAACCGCAAGGCGAACTCGCCCGGTGTATAGTTTTCTTGGTAGAGTTGTAATCAGATTTACAAGATATTCCTACATAAAGGAAATTGACGTACGTTCGCGGTACTTACGAATGTAACAACTGGCGTCAGAGGTAGGATAGTATTTGGGCAATTCGTGACCTTTAAAGGATAGTGCGATATAAGGAAGACGATACCAGGAATGATGGCTTTGATGAAAGTGACTTTGATCAATTTACAATTTGCCGATATGAAGTGCAAGCTGGGAGAACGCGATGAGGATATTTCCGAAACCAATACCGCGTTACGGTCATGACTTCGATCAGTAGTAGTAGCAGAAGGTAACGATACTGATAAAGAAATTATTGAAATAGCGGATGTTGCTGACGTATTGGCACAAATTGTGGAAGTTCGTAAGAAGTTCTAAGAAGACAAGCCTAAAATTTTAGATTATTGGAGAAAAAGCTAGCGGAGCGTAAAACAATGACTACAGAGGACCGATTTGCATCACCAGAAAAGGGGTCTATACGAAAGAAGAGGCTTATTACTGAATTCTGAACAAAATCAGATAATGTAGCAGGGAAAGTGCGTGTGAAACCACCACCTTAAGTTTGCAAAACTCCATGGTGTACGTATCGAAGGCAATTTTAAGCCGCAGCCGCCTCCTATGGAGTGACTAGAAAAGAAAAAAGCACTGCCTTGGTTATTGCGCAGCCACGTGATAAGTTGGATATACTCCGAGCGATTCCAGACAGTAAGCAATCAAATTTCAGTTCCTGGTAGCCCGATTAAAGATTGGATACGGTGGTAAAGACCTTCAACAAATTTAACATCGTCAACTTATCAGACGCCAGAAACGTGGCGAGACACTACAAGAATTTGAGGCAGACTTCGCGCGTCTTGCTTGTATGGCTTATCATTCACCTACATGCAATTTCACAGAAGAACATTAATTCTGTAGAGCCTATGATGATGAATATATCCGACCCAGAATTGCAACGACCTCTTAGTCTGGCGCACCCAAATACGTTAGATAATGCGGTGGCTCGTGCATTTTAATTCGAAGCTGCTACACAGAGCTCGCATCTACACGTGCAGCTTCGACGGTTGGATGAGGAGGTGCCTCTAGACGAAGAGGTAGATATGATTGCTTTGATAACCCAGTGCAATGCTGATGGACAACCCCGAAGGCGGGAGATTTCTGTTGGAGTGAGCTCGGACATGTGAGTAGCCGCTGCCATAAAGACTCAAAGTTTCAGCAAAACTAAAAAGGGCCGGTGCAAATGGGCAAGCACCGCATGTCATCCCTCCTGCCCCGAGAAAATTAGTACATATCATTTCACTCGTGCGCCGGTTAGACATTATTTTTGTCGACAGAGAAGTGAATAGTTCTGCTCGTACTTCGCATCATACATCGGGGCCAAACTAAACATATATAAGCAGGGTGTTACTGAACCGTCTAGTACTCCCTGGACGTCACCCGTGGTTTTAGTGAAGAAAAAGAACGGGTAGATAAGTTGTTGGTCAGCAACTTTTCCGCTCCTTCCAGTTGCTTTTGTTGTATGGCTAGGGCCAGATTGTTGGCTCAGAAGAATTTTCTGGCCGGAGTGTAAGGAAGGTGAGATATGTAAAAGTTGAACAGTAATGGTGAACGAACGGATCCTAGGGGCAATCCAGCGTTAAACTTCCTCTCCTGGATTATCTTGCTTCCAACGAGTAACTGGAATTTCCAAACACTTAGCATGTATTAACGCCAAACGATGTTGAAGGCTGGAGTAAAGTCAACAAACACCAAAGTTGTTTTCAAGATGTAAGAGGTACCACTTGGTCACAGCAATTATATTCTTGTCTCAAGCCTGCCTCATAAGTTCAAATATGCTCTATGACACTGCTACTCATTCTGTTATAGAAGAGACCTTCAAACAGCTTACAGGAGTACGTAAGAAGGGCTATGAGGTGACAGCTTTCTGCCTAGTTGCTTGGTTTGCTAGGTTTTAAAATACAAATGGTCTTCACCTTTTAATGACCAGTCAACAGGATGTTGGTGAAGAATTTTGCCATTCTTTAGCACTTATACGTACATGAATCATGAAGTGAATGTAGGAGCGTTTAGGGTCAATGTCTGAAAATGTGGAGCAATGGCCAGAATCGGATATGATAAACAAGAGTTATTATCAGGTTTTGCAGCTGCTGTCGAATGTACCTGGTATGTTTTAATCAGGAGATAAAAACGTGCCTCGTATACTTTCATGACGTCATTGCAATAGGCAACTTTGATATACACCTATCGAACCTGGAGGAAGTCTTTAAGTGGCTGCAGAGGGCCAAGCTGAAGCTGAACGCAAAGGAATGCCAGCTCTTTCGGGAAGAGGTCAGGTATTTGTGAGATGTTGCCAAAGACGGGAAGGGTATCTAGCCGTAAAAGTGAGGTTAGGCACCTCCACGAGGTTACGCCTGCTCTCTTGCTCGAATCCACATTGCCCTACTAATCAGGATGGCATCGCGAGAATCCACATTGCCCTACTACTAAAGATGGCTTCGGGAAAGGCATCTACCTGTAAAAGTGAGGTTAGGCCTCTCCATGATGGCGAATGTTGGCGTCGGGAAGGGTATATACCCGTATAAGTGAAGTTAGACCCCTCCTAAATGGCGTCTGTGAGGTTAGGCTTGCTCTCTTATCTAAAATCCGCGTCGGGAAGGGCAACTGACCGTAAAAGTGTGGTTAGGTCCCTCCAGGATGGCGACTGTGAGATTAGGTATTCTCTCTTATGGAAAATCCGTGAATCGGCATTGCCCCACTACCATACAATGGGTCAAAGACCTCATACGCCGGCAGCCCCACTACGAGGGGTCAATGACCTCGTGTGAATATCCTGACGCAGCATCTGTTGTTTTAGAACATACATTGCCCTACTACTCTCGTGAATGTAACATTCTTGACATACAAGTGTAGCATTCTATTATGTCACAATTACATAGATTTCATGCGCAATGAAAGAGAGCCGCCTTAAATATAGTACAATAAGATTATACTAAGAAGTTCATACTCACTACCATGTATTACATCAGTCTATATCTTAATTGCTTTCTTTAACAGAGGCCATATGCAACATGGAAACCATTAATCCTGATGAAATCTTGGAGACGCTTAAAGATAACAAGCAGACGATGGCTCTTTCCCTAACTTTTGACGTTTCCACATCATCTCCAGGCAATGCTGTCTTAGACGTTACGATGGGGACAAAGAACATGGCTTAGGTTGTAGGTTTTATTAAAATGTTCTGATAGCCTGAAATACCCTTTGAATCCAAATGCAAGCTATACTGTCCATGAGTATTCTTGCAAGTGATTCTTGGAAAGTACAGCTAAAATGAGCATGAAAATCAAAGCTTCAACCATACTTCAATACAATATAACATTGAAATGCACCACTGTGTCACATAGAAAATATCGAAATATGCATACCAAGCAAATTACAGCTGCTATGGACAAGAAAAATAGAAACTACAAGCTGCCAAATATAGACTGAGTACACATTAAGACGGGAATCCCCATGCAGATTAGTCCAAACTTGTCTGAATATTGTAGACTGGCTTGCAAATGCATTCAGTAACGTTTAAATACTGGAAATATAACACTACACGCACCCATGGCAGTTCAAGTGCAGTAAACATGAAGGTCGATAAGTAATCCCTGCTCTAGACTTAAACATCATTCACAGTGAGCACATCGAATGAAGAGTGCGACAAATTTAACTGTGGACAACAATACTACTGTATTTGTTATGAGCCGTACCATAATTTTAAATGGACGGAAAATGAAAGCACCTGCTGTTTACATCAATCCAGTACATTTTGCAGGGATCAGTTTCTTGTGAAATTCAACATCTTCTGGAATTGCCTCATTGTATAGAGCATCATCTTTATTTCCTGTCGAAGAATCAACCAAAATAAGAATTCTATTTCTGCCATGCAAATGCAGCCATACCACGTGTTCCAGGAACACTTTCAAATCCTGCTTTGTCATGTTTGGTGATTTGACAGCATATGTAATTCAAGTGTCCTGCCTGTTGGAAATTTCCCACTGGGTTCTGAGACAAGAACATACATGTGTGGAAGAACGGTGCCATCCATTAAAATAACACGCATTATCATGTATGAATGGGTGGTTGCTGCAACTGAACCCATCGCACCATAAATCGTCTTTGCTCCCTTAATGGCAAGAGTTCTCCCAGAATGTAACTCTTTACTACAAAATCTTGAGTGATCTGCATTAATTATCTGCTCTGCTGTAAAATTATACTCATCAATGAAACGCCTTAATTCCGTAACAAACTCAACAGTTTTCTCTTCTATATCAGCGGCATCGCCAACAGATCTGCTGCCAACTTTATGCGTGATCTTGCAAGAAAAAATCCTGTTTCTCTCAAACCACTGCAGCCATGATTTGGAAGCTTTGAATGTTAAGGTCTTGCTTGCATCAATTTATAGTTTGAAAGACATCGCCGAGATTCGTTAGCGTTTGGTCGTGTATAATTCCATGTTGTTTTCGCACTGCAATGAACTGACAACGTACCTCGTTATTTATTCTTTCTTTTAGCACCTTCCTGTCTCTGCCACTTCATTTCAGCGTCTTTTCGAAGTTTTGCATAATTGTCTTGTTTTTTATTTGTCCTATTGTGCTGTTCCATTAGTGAATAAGACCTTAGGGATACTCCAGGAGGGCAGCACTGTGGAGGATCATATACTCTTGATAGCTTTGTCCACATTTTGTAAGCTACAGCCAAGTAACCTTCAGGATATTTCGTTCCAGTCTTCTTTAGTGGTGATGAATAATACAAGGATCCACTGCCACATAATGCTAGACCGCTTTTCAAAATCGACTTATTTTCCCGATGGATCATCCCCAAAGTCACTCTCAATATCATCTTCATTGATGAATTCTTCGGGTACCATAAGAGTTACATAATTTTCAACAAGAAACTTTTCATCAAAGAGCTATTCTGCAACTACCCCTTTCTTTACACTCCATACGCCCCTACCCCTCTGCTTCCCATTTCAGTGGTCCATGACACGTCAAATTCTACCAAATATCGCTTCTGATGTTCTGAAACCTAAATAAACTGAGCTCGTCAGTGAGAACAGTTGGGTACTCTTTCTTGTTAGTTCCCGCTGGGACCTGATACTGTTGTCTGAGACCGCCCAGTAAACTCCTGCTCTCCTCTACCAAAAGTTGTTAAATCCCGCAAACCACTTTCATAGGAAAGAAAGGAAAAGCTAATAGCAGGACTCAAGAGGTACTGAAAACGAAAACAACCATTCAAAAAGAACTAGTCATAAGCACTCCCTAGTGGGTTAAAGTAACCTTACTCCATACATTTTATTACAAAATGATCTTAAAACTACCCCAAACTAATCAACAGTCACAAGTTCATTGATACTTCAACCAAGCAGTCTGCTGTCCTCAGCAGGTAGTCTGGGCATGCAACTTTACACATTGACAACGAGCTGCTTTCTGTAACATGAGCTGGCAGTTATTTACTATGTTCAAATGTTTTGTGCATTTCTTATGATGCAATAAGGTCCAAAGTGTGTGTGTCTTGGTTTCATCTCACCAAGGTCCAGAATAGTGGGAAAACTTTATCCTTTGTTTAGCAGCATGTTCCCCATATTAAGACATTTACCATTATATTAAACAATATTTAATTCAGACAATGTACATTGTCCCACGGTAGTTGATAACTGTCATAATTCAAGAAGTCCAAGTTTATGTGTTTTGTATTTCTGACAGTTATTCAGTTAAGCTTGTACTTTGGTACTCTCAGAGAACAAGATAAATACATAAGGTCATTGGTTGAAATGAATGGCACATGGATTAGCTCATAGGTTATTACTTTATCTGAGTTTTTGTTTTATTCAGACTGTTAAGTTTGTGATGAACGGTTAGTTGGATACATGTAATTTGTAAGTTTTTTTTTGCTAGTCACCTTAGGTCGCACTGACACAGATAGGTCTTATGGCAACGATGGGACAGGAAAGGCCTAAGAATGGGAAGGAAGCAGCCGTGACCTTAATTAAGGTACAGCCCAAGTATATGCTTGGTGTGAAAATGGGGAAACCACAGAAAACCATTTTCAGGGCTGCTGACAGTGGGGTTCAAACCCACTATTTCCCGGATGCGAGCTCGCAGATGCACGCTCCTAACCGCACGGCCGACTCGCCCGGTTTGTAAGGTTGTACCATAATAATTTCGTGTGGCTATTTCTAGCCGGGTGCAGCCCTTGTAAGGCAGACCCTCCGATGAGGGCGGGCGGCATCTGCCATGTGTAGGTAACTGCGTATTATTGTGGTGGAGGATAGTGTTATGTGTGATGTGTGAGTTGCAGGGATGTTGGGGACAGCACAAACACCCAGCCCCCAGGCCATTGGAATTAACCAATGATGGTTAAAATCCCTGACCCGGCTGGGTATCAAAATCGGCACCCTCTGAACCGAAGGCCAGTACGCTGACCATTCAGCCAACGAGTCTGACCAGGTTGTACCATGAGAATAATTATACTATGGGTATTTAACAAAACTACAAATTGATTACTGCCAAGGGTCATATTAATCCATCCAGACTAACAATGTGCTCATACGTGACCTGTAACCAGAGTAAATATGTTTGGAATTCTCACACCAGGCAGGTTATTTATCAGAGAAATCACCATTTCCTGCCTATTAATACTTACTTCAACAAATGTGAATTCCGGACATGTTCGAATAACTTGGGAAGTCATCCATAATACGTGGCTCCTTAGGTCATGGCTACAACAAACTGCTGCCTGGCCTCCATGCCTTCCATCTGACCAATCATAATGTTTTAGATCATATCAATCAATTTCTAACATAGAGGACTGAATTAGTACTTGCTCTGAAAACAATAATCACCACCACCACCACCTGCCAGGAGTCAGCAAGGTTTCAGAAATGCACAGAATTCTCGTTTAGTGCTAAAATTTCAACATGAAGCATGGAAGACAAAGAGAATATACATGCCCACACTGCAGACTTTGTGAAGAGGATGACAATGCCTGTTTCAAGAGAGTACGTGCTGCAACGAGAGAGCCCAGGCAGATGAAATTATTGATACTGACACTGCTAAGGTCATATCCCTTAAAGAATACATGGTGTTTAAAGAAGGCAACTCATCTCAACTTCCTTGAGAAAGAGACAGTCTACTATCACTTGCTGGCACTTGCAGATATGTCCACATATTCTTAAGAACTCTATAACAACAATTACAATAAACATTACTTTTATTGCAATCTCATTCAAAATTTAAATGTTTCAAGATTGCATCTGGGGTAATAATCTAGGATTGTTAATGTTGGTGCCATATGGAAGCACATATCTATCTTGTATCTACACATTTTTCATGCCACATCAGATGACTGAACTGACAATCAGCTAGAAAAATACCGAGGAAGGTTCCAATCGAACCTTGCAGACGAAGACAATGTGGTGAACGGTTTGGCATAGAGCTGCACATGCACAGTCTGGAGTAGGCAGCTTGCTCCATTTTTGTACTGCATATGTGCACCTGTCATGGCCTATTCTGATTCTGTTCAGGGAACTCCAGGTCTTGCAAGATATCCGATATACACTTGAAAGTTTAGCACCTGACAAGATGTTAATACAGGTGCAATTCTCTTGCTACTTCTTGTCAAACTTTTCATTCTTCAAGAGATTTAAAACACCTGGCAACCACGTCAGCAGCATCACGCAGTGGTGGATGATACAACTGTAGCCTTTGAAAATGTTAAAGTGGCAGGTCCCTATGTGGGAGTTGAAGAGACATTTTGGAATTCATTTATAAGGACAGCAGATCTGCACAAATGAGGTGGCATTATATTAATCAACAGTGAATTGGAGTGATTGGATTGCACATAGTAGTGGTCAGCTGGGTGTATAACACTCTGCACTTGAGTAAATCAAACCCAAGGTTGAAGATTACAGGGTGGTTGCTCAAGTTCCCCAGGTAGTTCCACATAATTTAGGGAAAATGTTCTTATGAGTCCTGAATTTCTGAAACTATATTTTGGTTTCCAATTATGACAAAGGACTCTGCTGCTGAAACTGATGCCGAGTTTTATGTTCACCAAATAAAAGCAAGACTGGGTTGAAGTTGCCAGTTTTGGAAGTAAGTATACAATATAGACAAGCTGTTAGTCAGCAACTTTTCTGCCTCTTCCAGTTGCTTTTGTTTTATGGCTAGAGCCCGATTGTTGGCTCAGCAGAATTTTCTGGCTGGAGTGTCAGGAAGGTAAGATATATACACGTTGAACATTAATGGTGAATGAACTGACCCTAGGGACAATCCATCGTTAAACTTCCACTCCTGGCCTATCTTGCTTCTAATTATTAACTGGAAATTCCAACTACTCAGCATGTTATTAAGTCCAAACAATGTTCAAGGCAGGAGTAAAGTCAACAAACACCACAGAAGTTTTCAGGATGTAAGAGATACCAAATGTTCACAGTAATTATATTCTTGTCTGAAGCCTGCCTCATCAGTTGGAATATGTGCTAGGACAGTGCTGTTATTCTGTAGATGAGCTTTACAAAGAGCTTATAGGAGTAGGTAAGAAGGGCATTGGGGTGACAGCTTTCTGCCTAGTTGCTTGGTTTGCTACGTTTCAAAATACAAATGATCTTCACCTTCTTAATGACCAGTCAACAGGATGTTGGTGAAGAATTTTGCCAATGTTTAGCACTTACTCGGATATGAATTAGAAGTTGAATACAGGAGCCTTTAGAGTCAATGTCTGAAAATGTGGAGCAACGTGCACAATCGGATGTGAGAGGTAAGAATCATTTTCAGGTTGTGCACCTGTTGTTGAATGTACCTGGTATGTTTCTTATCAGGAGATATTCTAGTTATATTAATGATGTGAGAAGCAATTTGGTTTGGTGTCACTTCAGGATGTTTTCTGCATACTGGTGGACTACTTCTTCCCTGTTGATGACCTACTTATTAGGTCCCTTTAAACAACAAGCAACAAGCTAGAACTTCTTCCCAATCTTCTAAGATGACTCCATCTGTCACTGTTGAAGTGGGTAATGCCCAATTTCTGCACTGTGTTTGTCCATTTCTGCCACCGAGAGAAGGCAAAACTCGACAAAACTTGGATTAATAATTCAGGGCCTCCACTTTGATGGAAGTGTTGGTACAGTATTTCACTTTCATCATTCCATCCCGGAATGTGTTCTTTACAGTATCCTCGTGGCATACACCCTTTAGCTGTTGTTCACACAGTTACAAAGAAAACTCATTCCAGTCATCTTTCTGTAAGTTCCATCAGACATGTGGTGTTTATTGGATGACAGGGACCATAATACCTACAGGTCTGTATTCGCTGTGAGGATAGGCATCTAAGACTTTTCCCATGACAATCATGGGATATTACTTTCATTGCAGCTAATAAAACATAAGTCAGGATTTCGATACTTGAACCCTGCAGCAGACCTGAAAGTACCTTGGTGTTGGGCATCAAAGTCTACATGAAGATTGTCCCCCTTAGGCTATTCTTCAAACATGCTATCACTTACATCTTTATCAGAGTACAGTCAAAATTTATGATGACTGTTGAAGTTTCCTATGTAAATTGCAGTGTTCTGCAGTGTGTATGACATATTTAGGCCAGAATGTTTGGGTGGCTTATAAACATTTGTGACAGTGAAGCCATGAATATTGTGTGATAACTGTATCTATATCTGCATCCAAATTCTCAGAAATCAGCAAGGCCTCATCTATGTTGCTCCGGACATATGTAGCAACGCCATACACCTCGTGGTATGTTGATCCTAGTGTGGTATACCCCGTAATTTAACCTGTACTTCAGAAATTTTCTTCACTGGAAGCATGCCATTCCTGAATGATGACAATATCAATGTCTAGCAAGAATTTTGACAGGTAGTCACACTTTGCCTTTATAACATTTTAAACGTTAAGTTGGAAAAGTGGAATGATTGGACCAACGTTTCTCATTAAATAATTCTGAGAAGAACTATGTTTACTACTTTGATATGTCATTGTGTGTCACTGTCAGGAGATCCTATGGATAGCCTGGCTGCCTGTATTGTTGTTGATCATTCTGCACCATCCACTGATAGACATAGCATATGTACTTAATTTTAAGCCTAGTGCATCAGCAAGCTTACCCAACATGGAGTTCATCTGAGATCTGCTACCAAGTGATACTCAACAGTCATAAAAAAACACCTCTACTGCCCCTTACTCTGACAGCGAGAGTAGACAAAAGAACTTCATATTCCTGAAAGGTTCCCTTGACTGATCAGTACGGCTGATTTCTCACCGTCTTATTCTGTGTGCAGGGATTGGTTGCATATCCTGCTGTTTTCCAGTGAGCACCTACTATGTTGCTGATGAACTAAATACAGTCACTTACAGTCATGTTTTTGAAAATAGTTCATTTTATAGATAATGAGGACCATTACATCACCCATATGATAAAGAAGTAGAAGTAAGTGGCTGAGGCCCTCTTGTGGCTATATCAGGTTCATACAACTGGATTTAGTAAATGTTGCTTTGTGGATGACACAAGCTCAAGACTCTGACAACTGCTCTCTTAAAATTTTAGTGAACCTTGTAAACAGGGAGATGCTTCACCTAAACTATTATCCTCCCACTGCTTCTGGAAACATGTACCGATTACGTCCATGGTAAAAGAAAGAAACTGAGTGTATACCTCTAACACTTGTCCAGTACTGAGATTACTGAATAGTTTTTCATTCAATAATTTTACATAATTTGATGATTCTGATCAAACTATAGGTTCTGGAAATAACTAATTTTCAAATTCAGAATTAATCTGGGATTAGTGTAATGACTGCAGATAAGGTCCCATTATATCATTAAGTTGCCTTGGGTTACAGGCAATCAGCTGATGCAGTCCATCTGACATGCAGGACAACAGGTAATATTAATACTGGGTGTCAGTCAATGAATTGTTTTCAATTATCAAGAGAGAAATGTATCATGGTAATGCATGAATTCAGCAAGTGAACCCCTGAATTTTGGGAATGAAGCTGTTGGCAACTGAGTATTGTAACTGGAGGTTGTAGGTTGCTGATTTATTGAGGAAGGTGGAGTTACATTAACCCAATTGCTCCAGAAATAATGCTCCAACGTGATTGGTTAGAAATTAGAATTAAAATGCCCTCAAGAAATATAAACCACCCCATCAGAGATACTGTGCACCATTGTGAAGTAAATATCATAAATTATTATAAATTATAATTATTATTTATTCTCCTTAAATTGTACAAGTACAATCTGGGGGTGGTAGATAGAGAATGTACACAGGAGTGCCTCCATCCCCACATGTATGTTTACGTAACCTCTACTGAATATTTACATATGTGTAAACAATTTTAAATTTACATATCTACACTCCAAACACTGTATACTTAGAATAATTATTATCTTGATTTATGCAATACATATTAGAGTAAGAATACCCGGTCCTTTATACCCTCACTCATACCCCTCTGTAGACACTCATACACAGCTACTCCCACATACACACGCATACATATCCGCGCACATTCGACTTTACTTGCACAAATCGTTCTTAATTCGAATTTATACACGTTGTATACATCACATATGGGATTCTATTTATATATTTTCTATACTGCATGGAGAAGGTGAAGAAGAGGAAGCAGTTTTATTTGAGATGGAAGACAGTTCAAGACATGAGCTGACCCTGCCTAAAATTCATTACTATGAGGTAGTTCTGGCGATGGGGGAGGGGGGTGAGGACACAAGAGTAACTCCTTAGCCTCTACTAACAGAGTAAAAATTAAACTGTAGGGAGAGATGTGTCTTGTCTGTCAGGGATTACTTAAGGAAGGCTACGTCTAACGAGTTCACTGGTGGCAAAACCTGGCTGTGTATACAGGGATGTTTGTTTATTATATATTTTGCTCGTCAATCAACACCTTCTAATTTCCTCATATTATCTGTTGTCGTTGGGTGCGAGGAAGGAAGACCATATAGTGCTGCACCCGAGAATCATAAGCTGTTTGCAGGGCTTATCTCTTCCTCCAGAGAGCCATCTACAGACAAAACCTAGCGCTCAATATGCCTTGCACCTAATTTTGTTGACGTGCTTATTCCATTGTAATTATCCTTAATATAAATACCAAGCAGTTTGATGGAGTTAGAAATTGGTAGGTGGAGTCCATATAGAGTAGGCAGGTTCGGGAGTGGCTGTCCAGCTCTGCTTAGTCTTACATATTTACATTTCTTAACACTTATACCATACCACAGAGCTATACTATCCAGATCCGAGTAGAACTGTACCAGATCATCTGTAAATGTGTCATCAGCATGCTATGCCATGGTCGAATTTACACAATCCAGTAAGTCAAGAGCATAAATCAGGTACAGGAAGGGCCCTATCTCACTGCCCTGAATTACTCCAGGAGTAATTGGGGTTTGGTCTGATTTGGATACTCCATGTGCAACACATTGCATTCAACCCATCAAAAATGACCCCGGCCATGCCAGCAGTTTACCCTGAATGTTGTAGCTGTCAAGTTTTAACACAAGTCTTTGATGTGACACCTGGTCAACAGCTTTGACCCAGTCCAGAGACACACAGTCTATTTGTGACACCCGCCTGCTCCAGTCATCAATAACTTTTGTTAAAAGAGTTATGCAGGATTTTCCAGGGATGAAGCCATGATGGTTTGAGTTTAACAGGTTTCTCTCCAACATTTATAAAACAACTAGACATCCCATACACTTACAGACCCCTGATGTTATTGAAACTGCTCAGTAATCATCCACATTTTCCTTGTGTCCATCTTTGAAAACTGGGACTACATTGGCTTCTTTCCACAGGCAGTGTCCTGGTATTCATAAAACGACTGAAGGGAGTGGAAAGAGAGGGCACAGCTCTTGAGAATTCTTGCTGACATTCAATCTGGCCCGGTCACTGAATGTGGTCTTGTTTACAAAAGCCTAACCTTGACTTCACTTTTTGAGAAATACAGATTGGTTAGAGGGAAGAGAGGGATAGTTGTCCAAGAATAGGGCATGTTCACTTCCTCAGTAGGGGCTGGGAAGTTATTAAATTTCCTGTTGAAGGTGCCTGCGATTTCTTGTGGTGTAGAGACTGCCGTACTGTTAGGTTTAAATACAGATGGAGCTATGATGCAACCTCTACTTCAGAGTTCCATGCAGTTGGTGTTGAGACCGTGAATATAAGAATCACAGGAATGTCCAATAGAGTGTTTCGCCTTGGTTTGAGCCAATCTGTACTTCTCCCACTCACAGTTGATTGGGTTTCTTTTCCATTTTTAACTAAAATAAACTGCTCTACATATTTCTGAAATGTCAATGCTATTTCCTTCTTCCAACCTCTAAAACATCAGGACGCACTTGGTACTAAAAATTTTTTTTATCCTTGCGCACCAACTCCTCTTGTGTAAATATGTATATTATTGTAAATTCTCAACTATTCAATTAGATAATGTAATTACTATATAGTTACCAACCATTGACATTAGTTTTTATTTACAAACATTTACGCTGAATGTTAAATGTAAATATTTTTTTTAAACTTTATCTCAACTGTTCAATAGAACAATGTAAATACTGTATAGTTACCAACCTTTGACATCAATTTTAGGTTACAAACATTGACGCCAAACACTACACTTTTTCTCCCTTAATTGTTATAATGTAAATATTTTTTAACTTTTTATTATCATATGATTGCGTCAACTGTTTCTCCAGAGCACCACTGCAGAACTCTACTATGTTAATTTTTAGGCATTGGTGCTGACTTTTCATCTATAAACCTACATGTTCAACCATCACTTTTGTGCAACTATTTCCCATACTTAATTTGTGTATGTTGTTAATAATATGTATTAATTTGTACATGTCTACTACTAACCAGTTACCTGATTTTTTACCTTGAGGTGATATTTTGACTGATGATGCCCTCAATGAAGGGCGAAACATGTCTCAAGTGGAATCTACAATAAATTCCTAAATTATAAAATTTATATGTATTGAATAGGTGAAAAAAAAAACCTTTTAACATCCTACATTGTTCCACTTTGTTAAGGAAAATTTAAAAGATCTTCTAGTATGGGGCTAGGGAGATGGTTTTATGTCAGTCAGTGATGTAGGAATTGCCTGAAGGTCACAGAATCCAGGAGTAATATTAAGGGATTGGACACACTGTGATATGTTACCTAGCAAAAGATCAAGTGATGAGCTTGTTGTTCACATAATATGCAGGGCTTGGAATATTGAGGAAGGAATAAATCATAGAAATGGGAAAGGAATCTAATGCCAAGGATGTTTTTTGGAACAGGGGCAGAATTTCTGGACAACATAACTTCTAGTTTGAAATCAGCAACAATAAAAATGGCATCATAATTTTGTTGTACATCTTGTACAAGCTCGAGAGAGAAGCGATTAGTTCATCGTTCATCTCTCGAGATGACTTAGAGGCGTGGTAAATTGATCCCATATGCAATTTACATTTGTTGCATGACCGGAAAAAGCTCCACATTAGCTCACCTAATGAACTGAACTCACATATGAGGCGGTTAGGTGGATTATCGGAGCGATATGACAATTGTGATGTACCCAGCAAATGTTTATTATTATTATTATTATTATTATTATTATTATTATTATTATTATTATTATTAGATGTGTGTGCGTGCGTGTGTGCGTGTGTGTGTGCGTGTGTGTGTGTGTGTGTGTGTGTGTGTGTGTGTGTGTGTGTGTGTGTGGTGCCTTAACCAGTCAGCAGTCCATTTCTTCAGGAAATCCAGGTAAGACTTTTTTTTCTCAGTTAAAGTATGCCCATTAGTCAGGTAGCTACAGTATTTCCTCATGACAATGACCTCTCTAAGAATAGCACACCCCTCACTCCTTCACAGAACATAGATGCCGGTAACCTTTTGAAACAAGAACTTTCACTATATCCTCATACTCTCCATTGTTGTCACGTGAACAACCTAAGCTTGCCCGCACATATTGACGAAATTCAGGCTATATTTAACAAAAATAGAGTCCATTTGATAGGTATTAGTGAAAGCTGGTTATCACCATCAATTCCAAACAACATGGTTCGCCTTGACGGCTATAAACTCTACCGCCATGATCGTACAAATAAGAGGGGTGGAGGTATTGTTCTCTACTGTAGAGATGACCTGAAGAGCCGTGTCGTTTGTACCTCATCGACCGGTGAATTGCCGAGGACGGAGTTTATGTTCTTTGAAGTAGTTGCTAGTGGACAGAAAATACTTATTGGAGTGGTTTACCGACCACCTAAATTATCTTACTTGACCGAGTTTGATACGCACCTACTTAACCCAACATCGGTCGATCTTAGTAACGTCACATCATCGGTCGAGGTGTTAGCGCAGCGCTCACCCTAATGAAAAAGAAGTTCAAGTCTTTCTTATGTATATCAATCGGAAATTATCTTACTAGGAAGTTTATATTTTTATTCTTTTGTCACCTTACGGAGCACTTTAATTTATTTTTATCACCTTTGTCCTCCAAACCCAAAGTAACGTAAGTCATAATGCCTTATTATGCCATATTTGGCCGGCTTCTTTGGCATGAACTGTCAAACGCACATCTACCACGAAATGATTCAAGCATTTCGTCAACTGTAGCGTATTCAGAAATGCTCTAGCTGTTCACACATCTTGCTACGAAACCTTCAAACACATTTCTGATCGGGGCTAGTCTATCAAGTGCTCTCCTTGTAAACCTTGTCCGTGCATCATCAAAACAAAAACCTCGCAACAGTAACAGAAACTTCGGTAAATCATTGTAAATCAAAAATACTCTGGAGCAGTCCCATCATTATCCTATAAATCCTCCACAATCTGGTGCGACGAATTTTGCACGCCTGCTAAATACGAGAGACCTGGAACTGCCCTTATTTCATGAGGATTTGTATCTATAACATCACTTTTCCTGCTGTAGTTTTATGAAGGCAATCGTTTGTGCACGCTGTAATTTCTTCAATCACTTCGTCAGGGAAAAATATTTTCCATGCATTGAGAACAGTGCTAGCATTTTTTACAATTTCTCCTTTGACTCCCGGTGGATGAATAACTATACTTCTGCGCTTCCTACGTACTTACTGGCGTGCTGCACGAGCATGCCAAACAGTCACTTGCTCCTTACCGATATACTCCACTCAAGGTTCTGTTATTTCCTGCTCATCACCGGCAGATTGTTCACTTCCACTATCATGGTCACTGTTATTCGACTCTTCTGCGTCTGAATCAACTGAATCATCTAACTCTTGAGATGAGCCTATTTCAGTGTCATTATCAGGTTCTTCCAACACCCACTGAACTACCTGAGCATCTGAACGGTCCATAGTTCCTGATGAATACTACATGTAACTTCACGTGCACTGAAATAGCAAACAGTGAACTCAAAATATCTAATCCAATTCTTCTATTTCAATAATCATGACACAACATTACTTAGAATTCAAAGGAACACCATCGGTCGAGGTGTTAGCGCAGCGCTCACGACTTCACAAATAAGCAGTCTAGGTCACTCTGATGACAACTTCGCAGCCGTTAACAGCACTATTCGATTGTTGACATATCACCGTCCAGTTAGACAGTAGCACACGTCAGCAGAACAAATGAAAAGCAAGCAGTGGCCAGATAAAATCGTTTGTTAGCGCTGCGCTCCCCCCTCGACAGATCTTGGGTTAACTTGCTACCAGCCTATCAACATATCATTATATTAGGCAACTTAAGTACAAATCTACTTATGAAGAAATACGGTACTAAGAAACTAGAGGACTTGTTTTCCTCATGTGACTTGACTATCCTTCCCTCTGACCCTACATACCATGTACATACTGCCAACAACATTTCCCACACCTTAATAGATCTCTAAGTAACAAACAACCCTCAGAAAGTGGTAACTCACGGACAAACTGCGGTGCTGGCAGTGTCCACCCACGATCTTATATTTCTCGCATACTCACTTCGCGTTCCAAAATATAAACCTAGGCATATAACGTAAATACCTTTAATACGTTTATACACAATCTATACAACAGACATGCACCGAAAAGACAGAGTAGAATATCCCGCAAACCTAATCCATGGCTAACCCCTGCAGTTAAAAATATGATGTCTCAACGTGATGCTCTTTACCAACATTGCAAATGTACTCAGGACCCTAATGACTATGAACAGTATAGAATAATTAGGAATGAAACTAAACAAATCACCCGTAATCTTAAATTTAAATATGTTCGTGAATCAGTAAGTAACCTAAATACAGCTAGTGGCTGGAGGCATCTCTGAGCCATGGGCATAGGAAAAACACATGAACAGCTTCAGGTACTTGACATTCCACTCGATGATTTAAATTAGTATTTCACGGAAGAGAGAGCTCAGTCTAATCCGCTTAACAGACCACGCGTAAATAACGTCCCAGCACCTGTCCCACAAAATGGCCCGTGCTTTGCCTTTCGTATCGTCAGCACTAATGAAGTTAAAAAGGTCTTGTATTCTATTAAATCCAAAGCAAGCGGTGTGCATGAAATTCCTATTACTTTCATACATAATATTATTGGCGCTATTCTACCCATTCTCACCCATATTTTTAATTACTGTCTCAAAAACGGCACATTACCGACAATTTGGAAGTATGCCAATGTAATTTCACTTCCTAAAATCCCAGGTTCGAAACTCCTATCCGATTACCGTCCCATTTCAATTCTCCCTGCTCTCTCCTAAGCGTTAGAACGGTTGGTCCATACGCAAATATTGGAATACCTTCAGGCTCACTCTCTTCTTGACCCGCTGCAATCTGGCTTCAAGAAGGGTCATAGCACAGCCACTGCCTTACTCAAAGTGACTGAGGACATCAGACAAGCAATGGACGAATGACAAGTGACTATACTCAAACTCCTTGACTTCAGCAGTGCTTCTGACACGATAAACATCCAGACATTGCTGATGAAGCTCAAATCGTTTTTCGGTAATGTTGCTTTAAAATTTTTCACCGCATATCTTACAGATCGTATGCGACGTGTTACAGTACAGGATAGTGCTTCTCAGTGGCGACTCCGGAAGGCAGGAACCCCCCAAGGTTCTGCTCTTGCTCCCCTTTTGTTTGTCCTCTATATAAATGACATCTCCTCTAAAATAAAGTATAACAGATATCACCTCTTTGCCGACGACCTCCAAATTTACTGCCACGTTAATATAAATAATATATCGAATGCAATAAGAGATATTAACTCCGACCTTCAACAAATCAGTGTGTACGCCAGTGAAAACTCACTCCTCCTTCCTCAACCCCCAAAAAACTCAAACAATTATTATCGGTTCTCAGGTATTATTAAACATCATTAATAAAAATTATGCTATTCCTCCGGTGACATAAAATGCCACTATAATCCCGTTCAGTAAGGAAGTGAAGAACCTAGGTATGACTGTGATTGAAACTCTTGACTGGTCTGCACACGTAAGAAATACACGTAGAAAGATGTACGCGATGCTACATCCTCTGAAAGACATAAGGACATCTTGCCAAAAGACGTGGAGATAAAACTACTCCAAACTTTGATACTACCAATACTTGACTACTGCGACTTTGTCCTCATTGATGCTACCCGTGAACAAACTATGAAACTTCAATGAGCATTGAACTCTGGTCTTCGATTTGTTTTTAACTTGAGTTACGATGCACACATAACCCCTAGCTACACATTTCTTTCCTGGCTGAAACCCAAGAGGCGACAGAAATTCCATATACTTACGTTGATATATCGATCTCAGAAGGAAAATCTACCCAAATACATCTCTTCAAAATTCCATTTATTATCCACATTCCATAATTGTAACACTAGATCTGGCACTTCCCTCGCTATTCCCGTCAACCACTCTTCAATGTATAACAGATCCTTCGTTGTGGCTGGGTCACAACTTTGGAATTTACTCCCAGCTGCTGTCAGGAACTCAAAATCAATATCGAAATTTAAGACTGAATGTGGAGATTACCTGGTGAATACCGCTGATTGTTTCGTGTGTATGATGACGTATATTATGATTAATATTATTATTATTATTATTATTATTATTATTATTATTATTATTATTATTATTATAGTGCAATGTACATTATATTTAGCTACTTACTCATGTACATAGATCACTTTTACGGCCATACTTATATTTCCATTTACTTTATTACTTACTGTGTTCTCTTTATGCACTGCTTATTTCTTCCAGTTTCTATCTTACTTTTTCATTATGACCGTCTCTTTCTCATTATCTATACGCTCCGAATTTTATTCTATTTTATTTGTTGAACTCTGCTTTCTTTCTTCATTATATGTTGTCCAAATCTGCAATTTTTAGATTATCTTTGATTTTATGATAGAATAGTAAATTTCTTTTATATATGTATTATCTGTAGATTAATTATGTGGTTAAGTGTAAGAGAGGGCCACGAGCCCTAACTTCGCCACTGCTGAAGTCAATAAATAAATAATAAATAAATTTCTACCCACAGGGCTTTGGCAATTGTCTCCACGTAACAAACTCAAGTTGGGTGACATTCTGGCTTGACTGCTATTAGAACTCCCCCTGCACAGCTATGGGACTGAGCCTTATGGAAATATATCAGCGCGTCATGAAACAGTTCTAAGTCATAAATTTTGTTGGACAACCAGCTCTCACTGACACATACAATGGTCAGGTCAAGGCTTTCATGCGATGCGTGGATATTTTGTAACCATCCAGGTGGCATAATACTGCGCACATTGACGGTGAAAAGTGACAGATGTTTATTTACATATAGAATTATTCACTGAGTCACTGTTAACTGTAAAGAATGAGCCTGATAATGGCCAGCAGAACCATCCCGGAACCGTTCTTTATTTTTCTGACGTCAGACTTTGAATGCATTGTGCAGGTTCTATGGCCATTTAGCGAGCAGCTACTACAGCACACGAATAATCGGCTCCTCCTACAGCTATTTCCGCAAATTGTGCACTATTGAGAACCTGGATGAGTTTGATATCCTCACTTAGGTCAAGCACCAACCATAATAGTGGCAGATCAGCTAACGGCAGTCTGACAACACTGTTCACATCGTTCCGCTGTGGCCGACGTATGGATGCCAGCTCCAGGCTTTCAGCACTGCATTATGACAAACAGTGGAGAGTACATTTATCATTCACCAATAATTTTTCCAATAGAAATGTTATCTGAAGTGATTATAGCACTTTTGGAGTATTGCACTGCAAATCATTACCACCAAAAAATATCATAAAACTCTGCCAAGGACCTTCAGGGCTCTGATGCCATGGGTTACGTTTCAAAGTTTACGAACCTGGGATATCAGAATGCAGAGAGCAAAGCAGGCCTTAATGTCATCCCCATTAGTGTCAAACCACTTGATATCATATATCCTTTTCTTTTCTTATCTGGTTCCAATAATTGTCCTCAGCTAAATATTTGTTTCCCATGCAATGCGGAAAAGCAATGGGTCCATAAACTCCAAAATCACAGGGATTTCTGATACAAAATTATCTAAATATTTGCCTCTCAGTTCTCCTCACACCCCTACAGAGCCTGAAAAGTGATGAATATCATTACTACTAACCCACAACCCAGTCATTATGTTTTGCTTTCGCACATGGAACTTTCAATACAATTTCACAGTAACTTTTACCTGATGAATTGTCACCTTCACTTAAAATCTCCTTACCATTATCATGATAACTGCCATAACTGTCCTCCAAATAATTTTCAATAACTCAGCAATAGCATTGCTGTCACTGGCCTTTACTACATCTGGAACCATGGCTAGGAGACTGACTAACACCTAAGAAAAGTTTGTGCTTTCAGAGGCTAGAATTGGGCGATGTGTTATGGTAAAAGTTCTCAGAAGGAGAGCCGAAAATAAATCACATTCCTGTTCTACTTATAGAAGATCTCAAAAGGGGGATCACAGAAAGGAGACCTGAAACAGGCTCGTTTAGCATGTTCATATCATGTAGGTTTATCTGTGATTGCTAAGAGCTTGCATTAGCTCTCGTTTGACTTCACTAAACTGGCTATTAACTATTTCCCAAACTGTACCGCAGAGGCCAGCGCCCCTGCTTTGTAAACGGATGGTCCTTCCTTCCGCAAGTCTTTGACTTTTATCTCCTTGACATGATGTCTTTGTTGTTGTTATGACCTAAAAGAAAAAAGATGGAGTCGCCTCTACTCGGAGTAGCATTTTTGAATTATCGATGGGTCTTTATCAGGTTTATCGCTGCCTGTATTCATATTATGATTTTTAATTGATCAGCTTCTACCTCAGGTAATGTGAGCTGTGTTTTCACTTTTATTTTATGTTTATCTTGTGGCTGTTTCAAGTGCCTTGTAATCGCGACTGACTGTTATACATCTTTGCCCCGCGATATGAATGGGTGTGTGTTTGCGGGCATTATTGTGGTGGTGGTGACGAGGTAACTGAGTCTCTACGAGAATTGTCATTATGTGCACGACATTATACTTCTTTATTGCCACCAAATGTTAGTAGGCTCTGGGTGTCGACACGGAGATACGTCGTACCCAGCGCCTGTGTTGGTGGGCTTGTACGTGGGCCGTGGGTCCATATCGTCCTGCTTATAACATATTTGCAGTGTGCACGTTTCTACGTCGTGTGTGGGAACTTACTTATGGCCAGGTGAGTCATACTACATGTGTTTACGATCTGTTTTGAAAAGAGGTTATTGACCCTTTTGTTGCCCGATATCGACAATGCCTGAATGTTTGTGTGTATGTGTGAGAGCGAGCGAGGGGCTAAGAGGATGTCGTATCGGTCAGTTAATTTACGTTTCCTTTTTATTTATTCCTCGTACACTTGTTTTTTCACTTCGAGTGCAGTGTTTATTATTTTTGTATTGGTCTATTTTGTGACCGTTTTGCTCGTTCTTATGGCCGCCATTTTGGTTTCATTTTTAATTCGGGTGATGCGCACACCCGCTTTATTTCCTTTGCCCTTTTGTGTGCTCTTTGGTACAGAGATACTGCTCCCCTGGCCATCTCGATACCTTCATTGCCTTCATGTAACTATTGTTCGCTCTACTCCGAGAGGCTGCGTGATGTCTTATCCTTGTGATGGTCATTGTTGATGCAGTAATAATGATGGAGGCTTGGGTAACGTTTGGTAAATAAAATGTGAACTACTTCGCGGAAAGAAATGACCAATATAAGTTCGTGAGGATCTTTCCGTCAATGATTTTTCAATATGTTGTGAATATATTAATTAAGCAGTGAGCAGGTCATAAGGTATCGTTTATCCATATATTTATGGCATGTTGGGTTCGAACGGTTACGATGCTAGCTTCTACTAACCTGAAGGACAAAAGCACGTATGTAATAATTTTTTTTATTTTCCTTTGGTGGCTTCTTTTCTTGCATTTACATTTTTATCTTAATAAACCCTCATTTAATTTTATTTGATTGTTATTGCTGGTAGTTAGCTTCTTTTTCCTTGTCATGAATTATTATTATTAATCAACGTCTTCAGTTCGAGGCTGTTATCTGCCTCCCCTGATCGGAGTCCACGTCCTCGAATCTCCCGTCGTGTTTTTACGTATTGGGTTCGGTGCAAATGGTAGCAGATGCGTGCTCGATCAGGACGTCTCCTCTGTAATAGACTCGGACGAGATGGAACTGTAGGTGGTGATTTATGCTTACTTTATTATGTGAAGCCTCAATTTCTCTTAATTTATCTTGTGAAGCCACCATTATTCTGACCTTAATTTTGAGTCATATATTCTATTTATCTGCATTGTTGTGCCAATCGGCATGTATGCGTTGTGTTTATTTGAGTTGAATAGAATTGTGTGGATAATGGAGAGTCAGAAAATGATTGTGATGAGTAAACATACCGATGTTTTGACTACGGAAATGCCCGACGCTGTGAGAGATAAAGGGGAGGATACTGATGAGCTTAATGCTTCAGTTGCGTCCGATAATGATAGTGCTAGGTGCCCTGATTGTGGAAATGTTATGGAGTGTCGTAATCGTGCCCTTGACCTGAACCGTGAGGAGCCCGTTTCTGCTATTTCCAGACCTGCTTGTTAACCCAACGCTAATGCAAATGTTAATCCTGTGTTTGATGTACTCCGTAAATGGAAATTAAATTTTTCGGGGGAAGGCAATAGTTCTAGCGTGATTGAATTCTTAGAGCGGGTGGAAGACATTGCGGAGTGCAGCTCGCTCCCCCTCAATCTATTCGTATCCGTCATCCCCGGAATATTAGAAGGGCCGGCTTTGAGATGGTTTAGATTGATGAAAGTCAATATTCGGTCGTGGGATGATTTCGCCGTCCGCATTAAGCAGCGATTTGGTTTATCAGACATGGATTATTGTTTGAAACAGGAAATTTTTAGAAGGACTCAGGGAATGGGAGAAGGTATCGACGATTACGCCACAGGCATTCTAACCCTATTCAATCGTTTAAGCGTTAAGGCACCGGAATATGAGATCTTTGACCAATTTTATCGAAATCTGGCCCCTGACTATAAATTATATATAAAGAGGCGCCAAGTAGACTGTGTTGAAGACATTATAAATTTAGGCCGTGTGTTCGAATCGACAGTCAGTCAGAACAAGATGTATCGTCCACCTCCTACTCCTTCCAATTGTTCTTTTCCCGATGTTGCCTGTCGTGTACCCGTCAAATCGGTTTCCTTTGGTGCCACCCCCTCTTCATCGCGGCCTTGTGGCAGTCCCGATCGAAAGTCCGACCTTGCATCCCCACCTCGGCGCTATGTCAACGCCATTCAACCCTTTAATCCGACTACCGTAAGCAACGCCACTGCTAGAAAATGCTGGAATTGTGGTAAACTGGGACATATATCAAAGTACTGCCGGTCTAAGAGTCCTCTCAAATGTTTTAATTGTGGTCTTACTGGTGTTACTCGGCGCGTGTGTCCGCGATGCAATCCTGAGCAGGGAAACTGAAGGCGCGCTGGCGTGATGGCCCACCGTTGGCGCCTGATATTGGTGTGAATAAAAGAATCTGGGGTCTCACCTCGTCTACACCCTGGGCCAAGATTTTGATAGGATCACGAAATTGTTTATGCCTTATTGGATACCGGGTCGAGTGTTTCGTTCATCAGCCGCCAATCCCTTGTATCTTCCCTCAATTTGATGTATCTGCCTGCCTGTGAGAACCTGGGAAAGTTCATGTCCGCTGATGGGCGTCAGCTGTGTGCCGTGGGTCATGTCGAGTGTCATATCAAAATTCATGGTTTGTCATAGGACTGGACGTTCAATATTGTTCCCGACTTGTCTGTCCCGGTCATTTTAGGATCCGATTTCATGTTGGCAACTGGTTTGTCCATTGATTTCATCAGTCGTACCTTTGCCTTTCGGTTCAAGTCTGATGTGAGTTACCCCTTTGAAACCTCCTTTCAGCGTGGCACTGTATGTGCCATCGTGGAATCTCCACTGCCCAACGCCTCGTGTGAACTGACTGAAAATCAAACCTTGATGTTGAACGGTCCGTTAGAAGAATTTTCCGCTGTGCTGACTGCCGACCTGGGTTGTGCCAAGAATTTTTCCTATTCAATCGAACTCAATAACGACACCCCTGTTAGGTCCCCTCCGTTTAGCTGTTCACCCCCTAAATTGTGCGCTATGCGCGAAATGGTAAACGAGTTGTTAGAAAGGAAGGTCATTAGTCCCTCAAAATCGCTTTCCTTGTCCCCAAAAAGGACGGTCGATTTAGGTTCGGGGTCGACTATCGAAAAGTCAATAAGAACATCGTCTTCGACAGTTTCCCATTGCCTACCATCGAAAGAGCATTTCAACATTTTCATGGCGCAAGGTTCTTCACTGTTTTTGATTTCAATTCGGCGTACTATCAAATCCCCTTAGACCCCAAGAGTCGTCCTTGCACCGCCTTCGCCACTCCTTTTGGGCTTTTCGAATTCAATAAAGTGCCGATGGGTATCTCAATTGGTGGCCAAGCGCTTAGTCGGGTGATGGACTCGATCTTCGGAGACCTAAAATATTCTAGTGTATTCAATTTTTTGGATGATCTTCTCATATATTCCTCGAGCTTCGACGAACACCTAGCTCACCTGCGCGAGGTACTCACCCGTTTGCGCAAGCACGGTTTTACCATCAATCCCAGAAAGGCGTCGTCTCTTTGCTCTAAGCGCCTGAATTTTCTTGGCCATGTCATCTCCGAGTCCGGCATTGCTGTGAACCCTGACAGAGTCAAATGTATTAGAGAATTTCCTCGCCCAAAGAATGTACGTGGTGTTAGAAGATTCTTGGGTATGGTTGGCTTCTACAGTCGTTTCATTAAGGATTTCTCCCAAATTTCGGCCCCCTTAAACCTTCTCAAAAAGAAAAGTAGTCGCTTCGTCTGGGACGAACCTCAAGCCAATGCCTTCAATCAGTTGAAAGATGCCCTCTGTCAAGCCCTTGTTCTTCACAGTCCAAATTTCTCCCGTGATTTCGTTTTACAGTGCGACTCTAGTGAACTTGCAGTTTCTGCCGTATTAAATCAATCCGATGAGGATGGGAAGCTGGTCCCCATTGCGTTCTTCAGCAAGTTGTTGTACGGAGCTGAATTGCGGTACTCTATCTATGAAAAAGAATGCCTAGCCGTAGTCTTGGGAGTTGAAAAATTCCGGTCTTATTTGGAACACCGCCATTTCTTTGTCCATACGGACAACCAAGCGCTATCATGGATGAGCGCTAATGTCAAACGACTCGGTAGAACGGCTAGATGGATACTCCGTTTGTCAGCTTATAAATTCACCATTGTTCACGTTCGAGGAAAAGAAAATGTGGTGGCCGACTGTCTGTCGCGCATGTTCGATGGAGTGCCGGAGAGTGAGGTCGAACCCAAAGACGATTGTTATCCATCCGAGTTGTTGAAAGCGTCAACATTTTGCAAAGTTATCCCTGGTCTTTCACAGACATCTCCGAGCATCAAAAAAATGATATTGAATGTCAGGAGCTGATGAAGGGTGTCGCCGATGGGTCTCTTCGAGACAAATCATTTGATGTCAAACGAGGACTGTTAGTCCACCGCAGCCGTAGAAATGGCAAGACAAGGTTTTCTTTCCTCTGGCATTACAAACCATGATGTTACATTACTACCATGACTCTTACCTAGGTGCTCATCTGGGTCAATTCAAAACCCTGAATCGTATCTCTCGGGATTTCTTTTGGCCCAACCTGAAAAAGAATGTACTGGAGTATGCGAAAAGTTGCGACATATGTCAAAGGTGCAAACCTGTGCAATCCTGTCAAACTGGTCTTCATTCCGCTGACATTGCATTTTACCCCAAAGAAAAGTTGTTTGTAGATTTTTTTGGTCCTCTTATGAAGTCCAAAAATGGCAACATCGGAATTCTGTCGGTAGTTGACGCCTTCTCTAAATTCGTCTGGTTGTTTCCGGTTAGAAAAATTAACTCGAGCAGCGCCATCAGCCTTCTATCTCACCATATTTTCGGAGTTTATGGCCCCCCAGAAAATGTTAGTAACTGACAATGCGTCTACCTTCAGTGGCAATAAATTTCGTCATTTGTGTTTCGGATAGGGAGTGAAGCAGGTTTTTCTGAGCTCCCACTATCCCAAACCCTCACACGTCGAAAGATTTCATCGCAATCTCAAGGCCTGTCTGAGTGCTTACCATAGCGCTGATCAGCAGACCTGGGATGAAAATCTTGATTTTTTTGTTCTAGCTTTCAACAGTGCACTCCACGAGTCCCATCGCCGCAGCCCAGCAGAATTATTCATTGGTAGAAATCTGGCTGACCCATTGGAGTTGAAATGGAATATTGAATACCTGAGCAAACCGTCAAGGAACGTAGAGATTGAACAGAAATGGAAAGAAGCAGTCCCCCACTTCATCCGTGCACGAGACCGGGTGGCTGAACGGTTCAACTGGGGCAGATGAGAGGTCGCCGTGCAAATTGGAGACTTGGTGGTGGTGAAAACGTTTCCTGTCAGTTCTGCAGCTAACCAGGTCACTGCCAAACTGTGTCATAAATGGTCAGGCCCCAAAAAGATAGTCAGATTCTTGGGACCTGTCACCGTTGAACTACAGGACCTGAAAAGTAACAAATTTAGTAAGATTCACGTGTCTTTGTTGAAAGTTTATCATCCACGGAGCCAATAATACTTCATTAATTTGTCATATTAGGTTTAATACTTGTACATGTTCTTTTGCTTGTAGCAAAATTGGCAATCTTCTAAAATTCCTTTTCTTTCTGGGATAACATTGATGAAAAAGAGAGACCGGAAAGGAAAAATAATAATCGTATGTCGTTAATTGGAAATGTGACAAAATGAATGCAGATTCCGTGGAGAGGAGAGGACTCCCAATCTCACTTTCACTCAGCTATTCCGACCATCGCTGGTGGAGACATGAAATAAATTGTGTAAAAATGAAGGGATAAGAAAAAAGGGAAGAGAGACTGATTAATTCAGCCTGTTATTGTTAATCAAGAAAATACTGAACTTCAAAATGAGATGAACTGGATTTCATGATACCTTGATGTGTACATAGCTCGTAACTGTATCTGTCTTGTGTGTTTCATTCAGTTGTAGTTAGGATGTAGGATTCTTTAGGTTTAGATGTGTGCACACTCTAGTTATAAGCTTTGAGTCTCATTTTAAAATGTGTCCCTTGGCTGTCACCAAAGGAAGACACATTTTAAAACGGGGCTATGGGATGATGAAACAGGCTCGTTTAGCATGTCCATAACATGTAGGTTTATCTGTGATTGCTAAGAGCTTGCATTAGCTCTCGTTTGACTTCACTAAACTGGCTATTAACTATTTCCCAAACTGTACCGCAGAGGGCAGCGCCCCTGATTTGTAAATGGATGGTCCTTCCTTCCACAAGTCTTTGACTTTTATCTCCTTGACATGATGTCTTTGTTATTGTTATGACCTAAAAGAAAAAAAGATGGAGTCGCCTCTACTCAGAGTAGCATTTTTGAATTATCGATGGGTTTTTATCAGGTTTAAACTCTGCCTGTATTCATATTCTGATTTTTAGTTGATCAGCTCCAACCTCAGGTAATATGAGCTGTGTTTTCACTTTTATTTTATGTTTATCTTGTGGCTGTTTCAAGTGCCTTGTTATCGCGACTGACTGATATACGTCTTTGCCCCGCGATATGAATGGGTGTGTGTTTGCGGGCATTATTGTGGGTGGTGGTGGTGACGAGGTAACTGGGTCTCTACGAGAATTGTCATTATGTGCACGACATTATACTTCTTTATTGCCACCAAATGTTAGTAGGCTCTGGGTGTCGACACGGAGATACGTCGTACCCAGCGCCTGTGTTGGTGGGCTTGTACGTGGGCCGTGGGTCCATATCGTCCTGCTTATAACATATTTGCAGTGTGCACGTTTCTACGTCGTGTGTGGGAACTTACTTATGGCCAGGTGAGTCATACTACATGTGTTTACGATCTGTTTTGAAAAGAGGTTATTGACCCTTTTGTTGCCCGATATCGACAATGCCTGAATGTTTGTGTGTATGTGTGAGAGCGAGCGAGGGGCTAAAAGGATGACGTATCGGTCAGTTAATTTATGTTTCCTTTTTATTTATTCCTCGTACACTTGTTTTTTCACTTCGAGTGCAGTGTTTATTATTTTTGTCTTGGTCTATTTTATGACCGTTTTGCTCGTTCTTATGGCCGCCATTTTGGTTTCATTTTTAATTCGGGTGATGTGCACACCCGCTTTATTTTCTTTGCCCTTTTGTGTGCTCTTTGGTACAGAGATGCTGCTCCCCTGGCCATCTCGATACCTTCATTGCCTTCATGTAACTATTGTTCGCTCTACTCCGAGAGGCTGCGTGATGTCTTATCCTTGAGATGGTCATTGTTGATGCTGTAATAATGATGGAGGCTTGGGTAACGTTTGGTAAATAAAATGTGAACTACTTCGTGGAAAGAAATGACCAATATAAGTCCATGAGGATCTTTTCCGTCAATGATTTTTCAATATGTTGTGAATATATTAATTAAGCAGTGAGCAGGTCGTAAGGTATTGTTTATCCATATATTTATGGTATGTTGTGCTTGAACGGTTACGATGCTAGCTTCTACTAACCTGAAGGACAAAAGCACGTATGTAATAATTTTTTTTATTTTTCTTTGGTGGCTTCTTTTCTTGCATTTACATTTTTATCTTAATAAACCCTCATTTAATTTTATTTGATTTTTATTGCTGGTAGTTAGTTCCATATTCCTACAGTAGATAATATTGGTCAATGGTAGAATAACCCCATAATTAATCAACGTTATGGTTACTTCATCCTTTACATCTGCTGAAGCCTATAAGAAATATGGAAAGTAAATTGAAAGTATAATAAAGGGATAACAAGAATAAAAGTGTAAAAGGTGTCCCATATTCCTACAGCAGGTAATATTGGTCAATGGTAGAATAACCCCATAATTATTCAACGTCTTCAGTTTGAGGCTGTTATCTGCCTCTCCTGATCGGAGTCCACGTCCTTGAATATCCCGCCGTTTTTTTACGTATTGGGTTAGGTGCAGACCCTTGCAGGGGTGATGAAAATATAACCTAGTAAGTATGCCATGGCGCGAGAGAGTCTCATCATTTGAGTTGAAGGCCTAGCCAATATTCGCATGAACGTCAAGTCATATGAGTCCAGTAGCTTGTTAAAATTGGACAGAATTTCCAAACATAAAAAACATGATCCCACAGTGCTACAGCCATAATGGGCCTACCTTGGCCTACCAAGCAATCACTACTCAGCCTCAAGGCCTGCACATTATGAGGTGATTTCTGGTCAGTGCAATGAATCTACTCAGCCTATATTCTTGGATTTATCGACCTGGGCAGCCATCTCACCATCAGATACCTCCACAATTTTCATCAGGTAAGCTAAGTGGCATTTGAACCAGTTCTTGGATTAACGTAAAAATACACGACCAGACCAGAAATTGAAACCAGAGCCTCTGGGTGATAAGCAGGCATGCAGGACATCTGGCTGGCTGCTTTTCTATCTCACTCTAAGGTCCACTAGATAGCAAAGTACACCGAAGCTCTCGAGGGTCAACGGCTGAGTTATCATGAATTTGGTTGGGTACACTTCCTGACATTGTACAACGCAAAGTATCACACTTTTAACATTATGACTACCTGGGCCATGGGATCCCGAGGTTGACTTGTACACAGAGGGAGTTAGTGTTACGGGTGTAAGATATAAAATGTACTTACTTCTCCTCTTCTTTGAAACATTGTACAAGTTGATCAACTGTAGGTTCTTCTATGGTTACTTCATCCTTTACATCTGCTGAAGCCTATAAGAAATGTGGAAAGTAAATTGAAAGTATAATAAAGGGATAACAAGAATAAAAGTGTAAAAGGTGTCCCATATTCCTATAGTAGGTAATATTGGTCAATGGTAGAATAACCACATTATTAAATATCCAAAACCAATACCTGTTGAGATGAGGGCAATCTTATCTCTGCCAAGTATGTGTAGCATTCGGTGATGTAGACCGTCTTCCCATTGAAGATCACTGTTCATTTCTGATGGTTGCGTTTGCAGTGCACTGAGTGTGTTACTGGTACATTTCAGGTTGTGTTGCTAGTGCAGTAATGTATCAGAGCAAAACTGGAGATTCAGTAGAGAGTGAATGATTTAAATGGTGAAAATGAGTCTTACTATTTCTTGAAGGAAATGCCAGACATGGAATTCCACTATGGATTAGCTACAGGCCCGTGTTATGTATAATGAACAACATCCACAATTCCACATTCCTTCTGCAGTATTATTCAGCAGGCTATCCTGCTGACTTGCAGACATAGGATCATTTGCAGCAAGGAGAACAGATCCAGTAGGAGTCACACAGTCCACTGCTGGAGACGGAGATGCTTGTGTTGTCCCTTAAATAACGTAATTCTTCAACAACAATTTTGTGAAGAACTGACAATACTGAGGATAACCACACACTCCTTATCGAACATGTGCAAGCTCCTTGGCCACCAGACAACTACACTCATGCTCATATATTAAGGATAATTGCGTATTGTGGTGCCATACGTGACACTACACAAAACTGGCGCTAATAGCATAGGCACATAGTGAACACAAACGAAACATATCCGTAAGTCCACGGTATTGGTGATAAGTTGAGAAAACCGTCCCAAAACACATGTGCTACAAAACGCCACTGTTTCCTGCGCATGTACCCCGACATCAATATGGAATATGATCACCACGCACACGTACACAGGCACAAAGGTTTGGCATACTCTGAATCAGGTGGTCAAGCAGCTGCTGGGATATAGTCTCTCATTCTTGAACCGGTGCCTGTCAGAGCTCCTGAAGCGTCCTAGGGGTTTGAAGACGTGCAGTGATACATCGACCGAGAGCATCCAAGACGTGCTCGATGGGGCTTAGGTCTGGAGAACAGGCAGGCCACTCTATTCGCGGGATATCTTCTGTTTGACGGTACTCCTACACGATGGAAGCTCGGTGGGGCCGTGCGTTATCATACATCAGGAGTAAGGTGGGACCCACTGCACCCCTGAAAAGATGCACAGACTGGTGCAAAATGACGTCCTGATACACCTGACCTATTACATTTCCTCTGTCAAAGACATGCAGGGGTGTATGTACACCAATCATAATCCCACCCCACACCATCAAACCACTACCTCCATACACGTCACTTTTAAGGACATTACAGGGTTGGTGTCTGGTTCCCGGTTCACACCAGATGAGAGCCCGGCGAGAATCACTGTTCAGAGTAAACATGGACTCGTCTGTGAACATAACCTGAGACCACTGTTCCATTGACCATGTACTGTGTTCTCGACACCAGGCTTTACGGGCTCTCCTATGAACAGGGATCAGTGGAATGCACATTGCAGGTCTCCAGGCGAATAAACCATGTCTGTTCAGTCGTCTGTAGACTGTGTGTCTGGAGACAACTGTTCCAGTGGCTGTGGCAAGGTCCCGAGCAAGGCTATCTGCAGTACTCCATGGCTGTCTGCGGGCACTGATGGTGAGATATCAGTCTTCTTGTGGTGTTGTACACTGCGGACGTCCCATACTGTAACGCCTGGACACATTTCCTGTCTGCTGGAATCATTGCCATAATCTTGAGATCACACCTTGTGGAACATTGAGGGCCCGTGCTACGACCTGCTGTGTTTGACCAGCCTCCAGTCGCCCTATTATTCTACCCCTCATAACGTCATCAATATGTGTTCGTTGAGTCATTTTCATCACACAGTCACCATTAGCACGTCTGAAAATATCTGCACGCTTATTACAAGATATTAGAATCATTCTGTATTGATGGTTTTCACTTTACAAAGGTGAAAAATGAGAGTATCCTCCTATTCAATACATCATATATTCCATCATTGGACGGAGTAAACAAATTAAAACATGTTTTGGCTCGTTTGAGCCATCTTCAGTGAAAAATGAGGGGGGTTGAAATAATTTACATAATATAAGTTAAAAAATGCCAAAAAACATAATGAAGAAGCAAATTAAAAAACAAACAAAAGAGAGCCTAGACGGAAACAAAATTAGCACAAGTATACAATATTTACATCAATATGCAGGGCAAAAAACAACTCACTGCGACAAAATTCAGTGAAACAGGTGTTCATTTAAAATAAGAATTGAAACTAAAAACTGTGTTAACCTAAGTGAGTTGTTTTTGGCTCTGCATATTAATGTAAATATTGTATGTTTGTGCTATTTTGTTTCCATCTAGGCTCTCTTTTGTTTTTTCATTTGCTCCTTCATTATGTTTTTTTTTTGCATTTTTTTTACTTATATTATGTAAATTATTTCAACCCTCCCCCCCAATTTTTCATTGAAGATGGCTCAAACGAGCCATAACATGTTTGAATTTGTTTACTCCGTCTAATGATGGAGTATATGATGTATTGAATAGGAGGATACTCTCATTTTTCACCTTTGTACAGATCTGCACACTTACTCGCTGCACCGTACTCTGACATGCACCAACATACCTCTGCATATTTGGACTACTGCCAGCACTACCGTGCGACGAATGCAGGTCAAATGCAGCAAATGCTCATATACCAAGGTGATTTAAAACCGTAATCCGCCCACCATACCACTGTTTAACCATGTATCAGCATTATCCTTAATTTCTAAGCATGAGTGTATGTCGACATTACAGTTCTGCCACTGGTTTCTAGCTAGGACACTGAAGATGCACTGTTCCCAGACAGCATTTTATTTACTGAAGTTGCAGGATTCACAAGAGATGGCACATTAATTTACCAGAACACATCCGTGCAGGCAGATGTAAATTCTTGAGCAATCATGGAGATATAGCATTAGGTTTGCTTCAGTATCAACTGTCGGCAGTTATCGTGGGTGATAGTCCCGTAAGACAACACATTTTACCACAAAACTTTAACATTAACAGGTACCGAGTATCACCAATTTCCATACCTACAATGAATTGGCAGCTCTATTGGGGAACTTCACCATTGCAGAAAGATAACAGATGTATTTCATGCACGATAGGCTAATAATTCAAGTTCTGTACCTTATGCAACAGCATCTAAACCAAACATTTCATGGGTGAATGATTAGTTGAGTAGATGCCAGTAGCAGAGTCTCCCCATTCACCTGCCCTGAATCCTTTCAATTTCTGCCAATGGGAACACTACATACATGGGTGTAAGCCCAACCTATCCATAACATACGTGTTACACGGGCCTTAACAGTTCACACAACCAAATCTGAGTGCAGGTATGACCCCAAGAGTTCATGCTTCACTGACAAGAGTGTCTGAAGCATGTGTAAGGATGGATGGTAACCACATGGAGCACCTCCTTAGTGTCTATATCTACGTAATACACAGATGGGCATCAGATGAGAGATTGGCCCATATCTCAACAGCTGACCAAATAAATTTTATTCTTCCACAATAAATTCAGTATTTTACCATCAATGTTAAACTTAAAAAATGGAAATGAACCAACAAGCATTGTATCATGTCATAATTGTTAGCGCTATTAGCTGCCCTACATGTGTCCAGCAATGGAAGGAGAAAACAATGAAACACTTGTAGAAGTGCTAGTTGGAGAGTTTGTTTACTATTCTGAATCACCTAGAATAACCCTGAATGTTCACTAATTAAAAGAGTAGGATATTAAGGAGTTCAGTTCCCATATATATTAACACAGAATTGTTAAACATGAATTAAATTCTAGTCACTATAAATTAATCCGGAAGGATACTTACAAATGACGTACTTGCTTTTTCATCAAACAAGACCGGTTCTTCCTTGATCTCAACTTTCTGGTCCATTTCACACAGCACCTGAAGTATTTATTACTTCCACTAATTTTCTACTGAAACAAGGAACAGAAAATATATCATCACCATCATCATCATCGTTTGGGCTACAAGTTCATGGACTAACCAAGCACGGAAGCAAGCCTGTAGCTTTCCATGACTGTCAATTACTTTATCACAGCCACACAACCTCTATTCATGAATGGAATCCAAATCACACAGGTTCATAGCTTTTACTTCAAACAATAACACATGCAATGGCTGAGAATAAATCATAGGCACATTTGTGAGAAACTGCTGACAATGCTAATATATTACCAGTGCCCCTCCAACTCTAGAGACTGTTTTGATACAGATGTTCATGTCACCATATCCTGTGCTAACCTTCTTAATTTCTTCATAAGCATTTGCACATTCACTGTAATGTATACCAATGCCTTACTTAATCCCCACCCCATACACTTTTCTGAAGTCAACTGTAAGAATCCTGGGTTACTCAGCATGCATCCTACCAAAAACATTTTTCATTCTTTATGTCGCACCGACACAGATAGGTCTTAAGTCGACGATGGGGTAGGGAACGGCTAGGAGGGTGAAAGACGCTGCCATGGCCTTAATTAAGGCATTTGGCATTTGCCATTTGCCTGGTGTGAAAATGGGAACCACAGAAAGCATATCCAGCGCTGCCAGCAGCGGGGTTCAAACCCACCGTCTCCCAAATGCAAGCTAACAGCTGTGTGCTCCCAACTTGCTTGTTACCAACCTCTCTTTCAGGATTTTTGCTAATCTTTCTCCTCTTACCAACATTATTTACTATCTATTTATTTGCAACCTGAACTTTCAATATCACATTCAACATAACAGCACATTTCAGAAGTTTCCTTCATGTTATTTCTGTATCAGGTCTTATCCATCTTCGTTCCCATACAGTCAATGCCGTACTGTAATGTATTCTAAACATCTTTAGGAGTATCTATATTTGAGATGAACAACGGTTTTCTATTATTACTTTTATAATTTATCAAAGTATGTGATATTAAGAACTTCTTCTTCAGTGTGTATCAGCTCTAGGTGTTCCTTACGAACAGTGTCCTAAGACAGTTGGTGTATTTATTTGATCACAAGGAACCTCTTGTTGTCACACCCTAGAGATCTCACCCTCAACGTGGAAAAAGGAAGCAACAAAGAGATCCATGAAAACTGTATACCAGAGAAAGTAAGGAACAGTCACTGGACTTACATATAACTAGTCTGTAATCCCAGCAACATACTATATGATGGAGCAAAAGTGTTTTGTACGTAAATCACTCACTTGATTAAAAAAACAACATTTATTACACTTACGACACTTATATAACACATTATAATACATAATACTGAATATTGATGGGCAGATACCCTTGATAACAGTCAGTCACATGTTCCCGTCTCCTCTCGCACGAGGCACCCAAGCATAGCAGTCTCTCATCCCCTTCCATCCACACCACTTCCAGCTGGGTGCTGAAGGGTGCTGCTATCTGTCCTAGGAAGTGGTAGCGAGCAACTAGCCATAGCTAGGCCGGAACATGCTCCTCACGATTCAACCAAAATAAATTGCCTGATATGCCCTCATGAGAGTTCAGTTCAATTTTCAAGTCTCACACAGAGTTCATGTTCAGTAACCAAAATGAGTTGATCGTTCAACAAAATATATACATAAACATAAGTAAAACAGAAACACAAGCAACAAAATATTTACACACTGTTAATAGAAGGTACTAAGTAGGTTGACTGTGTCCTCATCCATTATTATGCAGTATGAATTAAGCACACTATAAGTTCTCAGTTCAAATCACACACAACACCATAATTACACTCTGAAATAAACAAAGAAACAAATATTTACATGAAACACATTATGTTTAGCCACACGATCCTGTTTAGTTCTCAATAGGTAATGGAATTAACTTCTTAACAGGTCCTTTAAAAAGACCACTGGTCGTTCTGATGGTAGCCACTCGTGCAAGTCCATTCTTCCTAGGGTGAACAGTCTCCACCACAGCCAACTTCCAACAGAGAGGAAGAACAACTGTTCCAGTAGATACGTTCTCCTTGAGACAGGTCCATTTCTTCCTCTGCTGCAGTGAGTTCAGGTAATCGGCAGACCACCTCTTCCATAACTGCTGCTGCATTGACTGGACACGCTGCCATCGAGACAATCAGTTCATGGGCAGGTCAGTAATGTCAGGCTCAGGAATGGTTTTAAGGGGGGCACCAATTAGGAAGTGAGCAGGTGACCAATAATTAAGGTCACTGGGGTCATTGGATAAGGCAGATAGGGGGCGAGAATTAAGACAGGCTTCTATCTGTGCAGTAAGTGTACATAGCTCCTCAAATGTCAGTAGCGCATTACCCGCAACTCTTCTCAAGTGGTACTTCATGGACTTGACAGCTGCTTCCTATAGTCCGCCAAAGTGTGGAGAGCTGGGAGGTATAAAGTGCCACGTGATGCCTTCCATCGCTAATGAATTCTTTATCTCTTCACAAAAGCTGGTTGAAAGGAATAGTTTTTGGAGATCCTGCATTCTTCTACTGGCACCAATGAAGTTAGTCCCATTATCACTATAGATGATGGAGCATTTCCCACGTCGAGCTAAGAATCTCCTCAGGGCTGCCATAAAGGCATCAGTAGAGAGGTCACTCACCACCTCCAGGTGAAGAGCCTTGGTAGCCAGACAGATGAACAATGCAATGTAGCTCTTCGTTGTCTGTTTGCTTCTTACATTTCCCCTCTTGACGAAGAAAGGACCAGCATAATCAGTTCCTACATTAAGAAATGGGCGACTCTGTTGCAGTCTGGTAACAGGGAGCTGTCTCATCAATTGTTCAGCTGTTGACGCCTTGAATCTAAAACAGGTCAGGCACTTGTGGACGACTCCTCGAACAACTGTCCTAGCCGTGGGAATCCAGAATCTTTCTCTTAATGATACAATTACTAACTGAGCACCTGCATGTAAAAGCCTAATATGCTCTGCCATCACAACAAGGTTTGTGAGAGCATGCTGGGGAGGAAGGATAAGCTGGTGCTTAGTGTCATAAGGTAGTTTTGAATTTACTAGTCTTCCTCCTACCCTTAGCATTATCATCTAAGAAAGGAAGTAAATCTGCAATTTTACTCTTCCTTGCAGGATTTAGAGTTGAGACTGGCTATCTCTTGAGCATAACACACTTGTTGTGCAATTTTGATACAGGAGTGCAAGGCTATCTGCAGCTCTTGTGCACTTAATATCCCTAACCTCTTGTCTTGAGCATTTGCAATACTGTGAATAAATCGCCAACAATATGCAGTAACTCGAGTCAGTCGGGACAGTGACGAATACTTCAGCATAAGTTCATCCCAATTTGTACCTACCAACATGACTACAGGAAGTGTGCATCGTGACTCAAGTAGTTCCTCTTCTGAATGGGCCGATATTGTGTCTGGCCATGATTCAGTGGGCTCAGTTAACCAGGATGGTCCGTGCCACCACAGGTTCATACCTCGTAGTTGTCCTGGAGAAACACCTCTGGATATTAAATCTGCTGGATTGCAACTGGTAGGAACATGTCTCCATTCTGCCTTGTGAGAGTATTCTTGATTTGAAGAGACTCGGTTGGCCACAAATGTTTTCCAACGAGTGGCAGGAGATGCGATCCAGGCTAAGACAATGGTGGAGTCCGTCCACAGGTACAACTTGCTGACTGGCAGAGACAAAGCTGGAAGGGTCTTGTGGAGTAGTCGGGCAAGTAGTAGCGCTCCACACAGTTCAAGTCTTGGTAGTGTCAGTTTCTTCACCGGTGCTACTCTGGATTTAGAACATAATAACCTGACACAGGTCTGTCCTCCTTTGTCGACAGACCGTACATAAAGACAAGCCCCATAAGCTTGTTCTGAAGCATCAGAAAAACCATGAATTTGTATATCAACAGGGGGTCCCTTACATGTGACTAACTGCTCAATACAAAATTATCTTATTGCCTGTGGCTTAAAGTGAAGTTTTTCCCATTCTCTGACTAGTTGAGATGGTAGTCTGTCATCCCAGTTCAGACTGACTAGCCAAAGTTTCTGCATAAAAATCTTGTAAGAAATTACCAAAGGACTGACCAACCCACGTGGATCAAATAATGATGCAATAACAGATAATACCTTTCGTTTAGTTACATGAGTATCAGTATGATAGGGACTGTCTGAATATAGATTGCCACAAATGAGAAAATGATCAGTAACTGGATGCCATAATAGGCCTAAAGATTTCACGTTAGTACCTTCATCAAGACTTGAAGGCAGCTGGGTTTCCCTGTCCTCTTCTGGAACTGCTTCTAGTAATGCTGGGTGGTTTGAACACCATTTCCTGAGGTGAAATCCTCCACTCTCTCGTAAATTAATAATGTAAGACTGCAACTGAAGAGCATCCTGGATATCGTCACAGCTGCTTAATAAATCGTCAACATCAAAATTATTCTTGTTATTGTGAAATTGTTGTTATGGATCATAACTTGAAAACTGTCCACGAATGAGAGCCAGTTTTCGTATTTTCCATTGAAATGTGGAATGTTAATAGCCGGCAACTTTAAACTCGCAACACTGCTGACCTGAGTTCTTCCTGAATCTACCGTGTTGCGTGATGCCTCTTCAAGGTTCGCTATTATTTTACTCATTTCGCCCTTTACCTTGTAGTATTTGGTTTCGAATTCAGCACGCGCCTGATCATGAGCTTGCTCGTTTTCAACGTCTCCTAATTCTAATTCTGACTGCACGTCATCAAACTTCGACATTAATGCATTCATGTCTTCGTATCGTAGTTTAATTTCATGCGAATTCGAATGTTGCTGAGCGATGAAATTCTCAACGAAAGTTTCCCGGCGGGTAAGTTGCGCTGAAGAAGCTTTTGCCTTGTTGAGGATTCCATGATGGAGGGGGTAAGACAATAACAAGGAGAAAAGGAGAGCCTTAAATGAATAGTACTGACCTGCCTTCAGTTTAGTTTACCTCTGGTGCTGGAACATCGAACCCGGGACTGCCAGATAATGTCATTCAAGTGAACTTCCAAGTACTTCCTCGTGACTGTTGAAACTAGTCGTCCATACTACATGCCACGCTGGTTTCACGAGGTCCTCGTGGTGTAGATAATCCGGCCCGGTAACTGGACCATGTTTTGTACATAATCACTCACTTGATTAAAAAAACAATATTTATTACACTTACGACACTTATATAACACATTATAATACATAATACTGAATATTGATGGGCAGATGCCCTTGATAACAGTCAGTCACATGATCCTGTCTCCTCTCGCACGAGGCACCCAAGCATAACAGTCTCTCAGCCCCTTCCATCTACACCACTTCCAGCTGGGTGCTGAAGGGTGCTGCTATCTGTCCTAGGAAGTGGTAGCGAGCAACTAGCCATAGCTAGGCCAGAACAAAAACCATGGAATGTTTGGAGAATGAGTGCTACTGTACAAGTGGTTGTACAAGGTGGCCTGCCTTACCTAAGGAAATGCATGGACTTGGTCTATACTTATACAGGTATCATGTATAAATATATGGAAAAAGTTATGTCTGCCTGCCAAGTGCAGAAATTATGAAAATTCCAAGAGGTTAGAATTACTGTAAGAAATGAATAGTGAAGATGACCAAGCTCGATTGCTGCAGTCGCTTAAGTGCGGCCAGTAAACTTAACTAGTAATCACGAGATAGTGGGTTCGAACCCCACTGCCGGCAGCTCTGAAGATTGTTTTCCGTGGTTTCCCATTTTCACACCAGGCAAAAGCTGGGGCTGTAACTTAATAAGGCCAGGGCCAATTCCTTCCCATCCCTAGGCCTTTCCTATTCCATCGTCGCCATAAGACATATCTGTGTCGGTGCGACGTATAGCAAATAGCAAAAAAAAAAAACATATAGTGAAGATGCTATGCATCAAGATTACATGCACTTCAGAAAGGACACAGGAACAAAGACTGCTGCTGAAATAGTTTGATGAGCGCTTTAGTAAGTGGAAATATGAACAACGCACATTTTTCTAATGGGAAAATATATATATATTTATTTATATTTATATATATTTATGTTATAATGAATGTTGCCTTTTGTGAATAATTAGAAAAGTAGCACAATGCTGAAACAAGACAGAGCCCTTCATCCTGGCCTATTTCTACCCTTTGTGCCACACTGAAATAAGGAGGCTAACAGTTCCTAGTTACAGTATTTACTTACTGCTAGCACTGTTTGATGGAATTGAAACTGTGGTGGTTTCGTTGCTGTCCATCTGTTGAGCAAAGAGAGGAAAAGACTTCCCTTGCTATAGCAAAAACAAATATAATATGAGCATCATCTACAATACACAGAGGATTCCATATTACAGGAACAAAAATTAAATAAAATTGTCATGCCTATCACAGAAGAAAAAAAAGGGACAATTTACGCAATGGATATTCATTACCTATATAATCACAGGAATTAATTCCTTCAAAAAACAATGCCTTAAAGACAACAAATCAGTGTTAAATCCCCTCAGGTATTAATACTTAATATATACATATTATTATTTTCTTTTTCTATATTTTGCTTCTTTCAAGTGGCAAATTTACGGCTCTTTGTCCTCTCTTGCACTTAACCCCATCCACTACAGTTATTTGCAGATACATAAATGTATAATCTATCAGAGTTTCATTATACTAACACTCTCACATGTATAATAAAATTAGAACAGTACACTGTACATTAACCAATATGAAATAATACTCCTCAAACAAACACACAAAATAAATACACATATTTCACAATTATCAACTCGGTCTAATATACAAGAAATACACTCATGCACTCAGCTGTACAGTGCACAGCTTTCAACAGGTAATCTCAGCAAGAATCAATGTCTGGTAGGTAATTTGAAAGTCTGGAATAGTTCACAGTAAAATAACTCTTATACATAGATGCAGAATGAAGAGTAATAGCAAGGGTATGGCATTTCGAGTATTACAATTATGACAGAAAACAAAGTGAAAAATGTAAAGTAAATGTACTCAGGAGAGTTGCTATATAGGAGTTTCTGTATTAATACATGTGATACTAACAACATGTTTCAGGTTTCAGCCAGTGAAGTTCTTGATACTAAGGAGTCATATGCACATCACAGCTCAACTTAAAAAATAATTGTGGCAACAGTTCAAACCTTGCTGCAATTTCATCGTTCATTCATTAGTTGCATCATCAAGGACTACAACACAGTTGTAGAGGTTTGGAAGAATTAAAGACTGGATGAGTCTTTGTCACATGTCCACTGGTAAGACAACCAGCATTATTTTCAATGGATGAAGCAAGGCAAAATATTTCTGACATACATTTTTGGTATGTTCTATCCGATTTAGAGTTTAAGTCATAATCTCGCCAAGGATTTTCACTACTGTATTTTAGTTCTATTAGCAGAGGTGGACGTATACTGTTGATCATGCACAGGAGTTTCTGAGAAGCAACTTAGATCATGTAAATTTGTTTAGTTATATCAAGTCAGCAATGATTTTTGAAATACATCCGATATTCATTTATTTTGCAGTGGATATATCTTCGAAGGTCATCTGCAGATAAGTTGTAAGAACACGACTCTAGTGTAGAGAACTCACTGATGTACAACAAATAATACAGTGGTCCCAAAACACTTCCCTGTGGTCCCCTACTTTCCTGGTTTGCAGTTCTGAAAGGCTGTCACGAGCTGATACCCACTGCCGAGATCTTCAAGTAAGATGTAAAATCTCAGTGTTAAAGAGTCAAACCAGAAGGATTCCATCTCCCTAACTAACTGCTGTTAGTTATTGTGCCAAAAGCACCACCAGGCATGTTTCCATAGCAAGTCACATCAAGGGGAGCAAGTGCAGTACTGTACCCCTTCTTGAAACATGATTTTATAGGGTCAAGAAGAGAACTAATTTAAATATCACAGTACTCGTTTGAACCCAAGTTGTTCCAAAACTTTAGGAAGAACCGGGAGAAAGGGTTAGGAAATAATCAAAAGTTAGTCTGGGATCAAGTTTCTTAGGCAATTGTATATTTCCAAAATGAAGAAAAGCTAACAGTTTTAAGACAGTAGTTGAAAATGTGTCACAACAGGAAAAATGGCACCCATAATAGTACAGATGAAATTGTATAATGGTGTTATTTACATTACACCTGCAGATTTAATTGAATAAATTACTTTCATAACATGGTTGCCAGAACAAAACGTCGGCAATTACGCTGTGAGGTGAATGATTGGTACCTGTTTAGGTGATTGGGTTAGGAGGTATTCTATATTCTACAAAATATGTATTAAGTTTGTTGGTTCCATCTGTTGCTGCTGACCTCTCACAATACCCAGTGCATAACTGTTACTTGCGTTCAGTTTACCTCGATGAGTTAAGTATTTATATTTCTGATTTCTTAGGACTCACTTGACTCAGTTTCTAACCACAAGGTAGCTTTGAAAATCACATCCACTGACAGTTCTCTTGTACTCTCACAAATGTGCATGATAATGAGCATTCATATTTTCAATTTTCTCATTTCACCATGGGTAGGGAGGGTGACTAACTTTCACAAGACATTTGGGAGCAAGCTTGTCCTGCAGTCTGGAATCAAGAGCATTAAATCTGTCAACTTTTGTGTCGATATTTTCTAGAAGTAGAGTATCATTTCAGATTACGTTATGGGCATCATACCTTACGTTAGGCAAATTGATATTTTTTATATTTCTACATGTGTTGAAGTTTATCTTGTATTTGGGTACATGAGGTCATGAGAAGGGATTGATGGAATAGGAATTTGGCCATGATTTACAACCTTCTGCAGCTTGTTAGGTGTAAGATCCATCAATATATGAGCTGTGTTTATGTGTATATCTGTGATTAACAGGATTTGAAGGAAGGATTGCCCAGTTAGAGAAAGACATCATGTCTAAAAATATCGCAGTATGGGCTAATTCTTTGTTTAGGTCGATATTAAAGCTACCTATAATTATTATTATTACACGTTCATAGATAGGCACAAAGTCGAATCAACAAGCTTCAAACTCAGTCATGTCCATTGTGCCACAAGCTTTATGGACTAATGCACCGGGAACTTTTGCTGTGCTAACAGTAATCTCAACAAACCTGAACTCAGGCCCCAGCTGAGCAACATGCAATGGGTTACAAGTCATTTCTATAATAAAGTGTTACTCCACCTCCTTTCCTACCATTGGATCTGTCCCAGCGGACAAGTTCATAGCTATCAAGTGCTGGTTGGTAGATGTGAGCCAACTTTGAGAAATATATAGGACGGGTAGCAGGAAGAGAGAGGACATTGTAAGCACTGTGATGTGGAGGGAAGGACCTCATTCAATAGAATATCTGTGGTGATTGGATGGGAAGTGTGGAAGGAATAGTGTCGAGTCCCTCACCAAGGCAAGCACCAGGTAGTGGACCTGGTTCTAACTGTATGGTAGAATATTCTTACAAATAAATGGATAGCAACAATGAACAGTCACCTCATATTCCTGGAGAAAAAGAACACTGACCGAAGCTAGTACTATAACACACACACATTTAAAGAAAATATAAAAACAATTAATGAAATAATATATCAAAAATGATCAAACGCACGGTGACCATAAATCATGAAATCCATCATCCTTCATGTTACCATGGTTTGGTGGATCAGCAGAGGTGAAAGAAGGTGCAGGGTGGAATGGGTCTAACCACAAGGCCGAAAGAAGAATTAAAATTTCAACAAAGGTTATATTTTTGAAAATGACCAAACTTAACAATATTCACATAGAATTTAACAAAAGCAATCAACAACAATCCACTAATCAGGTACACAATATAGTTTTACAAAGAAAGCTCTAGTTCCGGGGGTTTACAAGTTCAGGGGTCCGAGCCCCAATCTTCACAACCCTTGGGCAATTAGCCCACATTCACACATTTATTCAAAGGGCAGAAATCCCCGAAAACCATATCGGGCCTCCTAGAGACACTTTATTACATCAGAAAGAGCTGACCCGCTCTCAATTTCTCACGCCTATCAAAGGCCACAACAACTTTCCCCATAAAGTGCCTCTCAAGGCACTTACAAATAAACAGGGGTAACTTGTACCCAACCTACGGGGCCTTCGTCGAAAAAGAACAGATTAATTAAATGGCCCAAAATACCAGGATGAATGGAGGCGTGTACTTGCACTCCTACATGAAGCTTGTTAAAACCTAAGTGGCGCTAGGCCGATAAGCAGGAGCTATTCCCATACTATGGAGGTGACTCGTACAAGCAAATTTTTAAGATATTACAGAAAGAAAGAGTAGAAAAGCGGTTACAAAAACATAGTCACCTCAAATGCAAAATGAAGGGGAGCTCTAGAGGCTAAAGCACTCTCTATCTCCGATTTACAGTTAAAGTTATATGAACATTTTACAAAGACCGGAAGATTTTACATGTTTCAACGGATGGTTTACATATTAAAGGCTTCGGACCTGCCCCGAGGGTTAAACTGCTAACCTAGCAAGAAAAAAGATGTTAAACGGCCATTACCTTGTTGAAGAACTGCTGCCCGAAGAAAGAGGCGCTTCCCGCCCCCTGCTACATATCCACACACTGAGCTAGATGTTGTTCGAGTGGTCCAGAGACAAGAAAATCAGCAGTTTTATACCCTTGTGGAAGATTCGAGACCTTTCATGAATAATAAGGACACACCCTCTAAACTTTATTGGGTAGGTAAGAGTTACACATGGAAATTTGAAGAAGAAACCTCTGATAGGTGGAAAATTAATTACAGAAATTACTGATTGGCTAAATTCAAAACAGGCGGAAAGAAAGCTTAATACTGCCACCCCACAAATGAAAGAACAAAATTAGGAGGGTATTTAGAGGATGTGGTAAGGATGTAAAAAAAAGGGCATATAAGTCTCTGGTAAGAAAGCAACTAGAGTATGGTTACAGAGTATGGGACCCTCACCAGGAATACTTGAATCAAGAACTAGGAAAAAACCATAGAAAAGCAGCTCGATTTGTTCTGGGTGATTTCCGACAAAAGATTAGCGTTACAAAAACGTTGCAAATTTGGGCTGGGAAAACTTGGGAGGAAGGAGACGAGCAGTTCGACTATGTGGTATGTTCCAAGTTGTTAGTGGAGAGATGGCGTGGAATGGCATCAGTAGACGAATACGTTTGAGTGGTATCTTTAAAAGTAGGAAAGATCACAATATGAAGATAACGTTGGAATTCAAGAGGACAAATTGAGGCAAATATTTGTTTATAGGAAGGGGAGTGAGGGATTGGAATAACTTACCAAGAGAGGTGTTCAATAAATTTCCAATGTCATTGAAATAATTTAAGAAAAGGATAGGAAAACAAGAAATAGGAGCTCTGCTACCTGGGCAGTCGCCCTAAATGCACATCAGGATTGATTGATTGACTGATTAATTGATTGATGGATTGATTGATTGACTGATTGATTGATTGAGATTGCCCCATTTGATAATATTTAAAATGAATATTTATGTAGTACTATTAGGAATGGTCCTTGGGTAATATTTAATGTAGATTTATTTATTTTTATTTATTTATTTATTTATTTAATTATTAGATACAGGCTATGGAGGGCCATTTTACACTAATAATAATAATAATAATAATAATAATAATAATAATAATAATAATAATAATAAGTTTGAATAAGTATCAAAGATAACAAAGGTATAAACAACAATATTAAGTAACAACAAAACAATTTTAACAATAACAATGTAACAACAATGACAACGGTAACTGGCAAGTGTCGGTTTCAGAAATTAGGAAGAAGAAAGGTCAAGGGTTGGAGGGATGGAAGAAAGTGAAAACATGGAGAGGACTTCAGAGGAATCTTTTAATTTTTTGTTTGAAGGATGCGAAAGATGTGAACATGTCGATATCGGGTAGTGAATTACCAAGAGTAGGGAAACGGTGGAAGATAGAGCGTTGTTGTAAGGTTAGGCGCGGATGGGACACATGATGGGTGCGCCGGTTGCGTGTAGGGCGGGGAGGAACGTGTATAGGGAAGTACGCTGGAAGAGAATTACATTTGGTGTAGCCATTGATTATTTTGTGAAGGTAACATAGATCAGAGAACTGTTAACGGCTTCTCAGGTCAAGTATACCCAGGTAGTTCATAAGGTCAGATTTAGTTTTGTTCTTAAAAACAGGATTGCGAGTCTTAACAATGAAAGTGAAAAAGTTAAAAATACTATTTAGTTGAGATATGTCTGTGATAGCAGAGGAGGACCAAATAGGGGAACAAAAGTCAATAATGGGGAGAACATACGAGACAAAGTATAATTTTAAGACGTTAATATCATTAATTTCAGTAAACCTATAAAGAATGCCTAGAGTACGCATAGCACGGGATTTTATAGAGTGAATATGAGCAGAGAAGGTTAGTTTACAGTCTATTATAACACCTAGGTCTCTTACCTGAGAAGCCGATGGCAATGTACTTCCCTGGATGGTATATGCAGTGTTCATTCCTTGCTTTAGCAATGAAAAGGAGATTGTATTGCACTTCTTAAAATTGGGAGAAAGATTCCATTTCTTAAACCAGTCACCACACGAATTGAGAACAGTCTGTAATTCGTCACAGTCATCAGGCGTAGACACTTCTCCTTGGATTTTCAGGTCATCGGCGTACAAGAGGAGGGAACACTGACTATTTCGGGTGCAAAAAATTATGTCTTCGATATTGAGAACAAAGAGTAGGGGTCCCAGAATACTGCCCTGAGATACTCCTGATAATACAGATAACCATGACGAGGCAGATTCAGGGAGTACCACTCTTTGTTTTCTGCCGGAGGGGAAACTTGTTATCAATGACAAGACGGGGCCATGGATATTAAACCTGGTAGCGAGCTTATGAAGAAGAAGTGTATGATCCACTGAGTCGAATGCCTTGGCCAGATCTATGTAGATTGCATCTAACTGAGATTTATTTTCCATTGCTGAAATGATGTGGTGATTGAGAACAGTGAGGTTAGTGAGGCATGATTTTCCGGGAGTGAATCCGTGTTGTTCTTCAGATATGTACGGCTGTGTGAAAAAGAGGAGTCGGCGGTGGATTATTCTTTCGAGGACAGAGGATAGTATTGGAATGATAGATATTGGGCGGTATGATGAGATATCATATTTGTTGCCAGATTTGAAAATAGGTGTGATATCAGCTTGTTTCCAGCTGTCGGGGAATGTACCAGTAGCCATACACAGGTTTAAAATTGTAGATAACGTTGCACAGAGAGATGCAGAAGTATTTTTGAGGAATATAGGGCTAATATCATTGGCCCCGGTGGAGCGGTTTGTGGGGAGATTATTGAGAATATTTTGTACTTCGTTAGGGGTCGTTGATATTTGTGACAGTGAGTAACTGCAAACACTATTGATCTGTGGTAGTTCTGTGATAGGTGCAGGAGGGCTAAAGGTAGAGTGAAAGTACTCATTGAATTTTTGAGACCTTAATTCAGTTGGGACATCATCACTATGTAGTTTAAGGTTCAGTGGTATCCGGGGTGACTTTCTACGTGACGAAATTAGGGTCCAGAACTTTTTAGGGTTGTGTTTAAGGTTTCCAGTTATAGAAGTGATGTGCCGGTTGTAGTCATTTTTCAGATGCGATTTTGAGATTTTCCTGAGGTGTTTAAAAGTATTATACGTGTGTGAATTGGGGATAGACTTCCAGAGTGACCACGCACGGGTTTTGTTCTTTAGTAGCAATTTAGTTTTGGCACTCAGCCAGGGGGGATATTTGTGCGTTCTGGGTTTGGAGAAAGGTATATGCTGTTTAATGGTGGTAAATATTAAATCCTCAAACAGGGAAACCGCACTATTGACGTCACGCTCAGCTGATAACCAGCACCAAGGGAGGGATGACAAGTCCTGGTTGACGACTAGCCAGTCCACTTTACTCCAGAGCGGAAATGTTTGCCTCACAGCGGGTGGGAAGTCTTTATGCTGACAAGCAGGTAGGCTGAGGGTAGCCTCGATTGAGTCATGGTCAGCGCTAAGAGTGTTTCTGCCAACATACGCTAACACTAGTTACTGTAGAGAAGAGGAGGTCCAATGTTGCCAGATTTCTGATAGGTTTTAAGCAGAACTGATGTAGATGAAGACCGTTTATGAAATTAGACAAAATAAATGAGTCCACAGGGTCGGTTACTGTTCCAGTGGTTGTAGATTGCCAGGATATGTGCGAATTGAAATCACCGATTAACACAATATCATTGGATTTATTTAGAGCCAAAACCGTTGAATTAAAGCAATTTTCTAACGCTGTGATATCACCGGAGGGTGGGCGGTAGAAGCAGCCAACTAACAAGTTTTTACTTCTGGGGATCGTAATTTCAACCCAGGTTATCTCACATTCAGTTTCTAGGTCGGGCCTGTGACGGGCTTTTAAGTTTATTACTTACTGCAATCATTACACCACCCCCACGCTTACCGGTACCTCTGCTTTTACGGAACACTGAAATGTTAGACGAGAATGGAAGTTCACTGTCCGAGACAAAATCAGGTAACCAAGTTTCAGTGAAACATAAGATATAAAACTCGCTAAATTCAGGTTCACTGAGTACACAGTCAGTTAATTTGTATTTCAGACTCAGGGTATTCTGATAATAAACATTAAGCGGTCCTGGTTTTAAATGAACGTCGCCGGAAAGAAGTAGTAAGACAGCGAACACAGCATGTGAGAAAGCATGGCAACCTTTCGTCCTTTCGCTGGAAGAGACAGGGGCATGGCGAAGCACAGGGAGATCAGAGACGGACAAAGCAGAGAAAATATAATGCCGTTCAGCGAAGCACCATTGCAGTACTGAATCACACGACACTTCACTTGCTTCAGGGATGGTTGTAGATATGAAAGCACAGTACGACACACTTCTATACACAAGAAAGACTAAGAAAAGAAAGTAATATGTCGGAGGTACAAAAACACGCCCGTTCCCAGTTACCGCCATCTTGTAGAGTAGAGTGGGGTCGATTCGTGAACGAATCGTTCATTTGAACGGCTCAAAATAAACAATCGTGTGAATCGATTCGCGGTATGAATGAGTAGTCATTCAAATGAATCGTTGAATCTGGAGTCGCCCGAGTAAAAATGAATCGTCGTTCAAATGATTTGTTGTGAATCGTTGAATTTGGTGATTGTCTGTCGTTGTAGCCAACTCCGCAGGAAGCTGGCAGCGACTATTACCGATCCGTCCCGAAGTTCGCGATGTGTGAGATGAGGGTAATGGTGAGGACGTATGTTTATAACACCTGTGACCTGGCCTTCACGCTGTTGTAAGAAAGGCATTTCCGGCCTACAGTTCAAGTCACCTACAGTATGTATAACACAGAGATGAAACATCAGTTTTACATTTACTGTTGCATAGCTGACTATTCGTCATCGTTCCACATGAGCATTAATAAATACAGCTGGTAATAAGTACGATTTCCTAACATTTTGTACGGCTACAACGTACTGCGCTGTAAAAAAAAATATTGATGTAACTAAATAATGTTTGACTGAGATGAACGAATCGCCTGTTAGAGGGTACAGCAAAGAACAGGTAGAAGGGTATAACAGTAGATCGAAACAATGATGTATGAAAACAATGAGTACATACCTTATGTTGGAAGATTTAGTAGACACATGATGCAAAACATATACTTGGAATTTCACTTGAGTTTATAAATTATAATTGAGGAACACTATCTTCGATAATTTTGTGGACTTAAGGCGTCGTCTCGGCTCAATTAAAGTATTTCCAGCTCTGGAAAAAACACGCTCACACGAAACAGAACTACCAACAACACACAGTCGTCTTAACATCAGCTGGTACAGCCTTGGGTAATAAATTCTTTTCTCTTGCCACCACCTAAAGCAGGGCCTCTCAGGGTGCATGCGCGTGGTGCATGCACTGTGCACGGTGCAAGAGACGACTTGGCTTGGTCGAACAGAGTGCAGACCCCCCACTCCTCGATTTGGAGCAATAGCGCTAACTCTCTCTTTCCTCACGCCTGTCTCGCTCGCTCCGCCTCTCTCCCTCTGCCCCACTTGCGCCGTAGCGCTCCAAATCCAAGCTGACTTGAGCCGAGCATAGGCGAGTTGAGCCGAGCTTAGCCGAGTAGCCCAGAGACGAAGCGTTGATCCGAGCCATTCCGAGCGGCAGCGATGCACAGTGCACGGAGCTCTTGCGCCTCTATCTGCACGCGTGAGATTTTCGGCGTTTGAGAGGCCCTGACCTAAAGGGATCTATTTTCCTTGCCAGCAATGGTTCATCAATATACTTATCATATTCTATTATCGTGTCAGCCAGCGGCGTAACGGGGTTTGTGAAATGTTTAACACTGGAGTCGAACTCTCCCCACAATAAATCTTCATCTGAGTCCTATGCATGTTGTTGCTCCTCTGATTCCCTTACTACCACATCGCAGGAAATTCTTACAGATGCAGCTTTTTGGATAAGCGATTGTTTCGCCTTATTGTACGCTGCAGTAGACAGAAAAGCTTGCTTCTTGAATCTGGGATCGAGCAAGGTGGCTTAAGCTAAAATGGTTCGGTCTTGAATGTCTTTGAACCGTTTATCAAGTTCGGTTTTAATTTTTGCAACCACTGATGATATTTCTTTTGGCTTATTTACATTTTCAATTTTCTCAAAATAATTATTTAAGCACCGAGCAAATAAAATCAGTTTGGAAACAGTCACTTGTTTCTCAGAGCTTACATCCTCGGTGATCTGTAAAAACGGTTTGAGAATTTTGCACATTTCATCCAAAACATCAAAATCTTCACTGGAGAGAATGATCCCGGGATTCACTAGCGCCAAAGTTGACACAACAGCTTCTCTATTTTTCACCACACTTTGAAACATAGCATAGGTGGAATTCTATCTGGTAGGCACCTCTTGCTTAAGAGTTTGCTCTGGAAGTCCCATTTGTTTCTGGACCCCTTTTAATTTAGAAAGAGCACGTGGACTCCGCTTAAGATATTCTACCACATCTTTCACTTTGGTTTTGAGCTCTTTAATTTCCCCTATAGCGTTCTGCACTATAAGATTTAAACTGTGTGCAAAACATGGAATGTGTTGATATCCTAGGTTTCTTGCTGCTGCAATCATATTTGGTGCACTGTCAGACACAACAGCAACTATTTTACTGTCAATTTCCCATTCCTGGCATACCCGCTTTATTTCATTGGCAATGTTTTCTGCACTGTGGCTTTCGTTGTACACGAAACAGTCCAATAAGGCATTACACAATTTGGAGTTTCCATCCAAATAATGAGCAGTTAAGGCAACATAACTTTCAGACGCTCCTGAGGTCCAACTGTCCGTGGTCACGCAGCATGCTGTAGTCTGGGATAAGCTGGCCTTTATTTTGTCTTTAACATTATTATATGTCGAATCGAGAAGTGCATTCGATAAAGTTTCTCGAGAAGGCAATACATAATTTCGATTTAAATGATGCAGCAATTCCCTAAACTCTGGCTGTTCAACTATTCTGAACGAATGATATTGTTTCACAATAAGTTTTAACACAATATTGTCCAACATTTTGCTTTTCGACACTGGAAGAGGTCTGGAAACAAAGTTGCTCATTTTGTTCTGTCCAGTTTTTTGCCTTTTGGCTGGTGGCTGCGATGATTCTTCGGTAGATGTTGAGGGTATAGGTCCAATGGCAGATGCTGAGGGCACCACAGCAGATGTTGAAGGCACAGATGACCTATATTAAACAACTCCTTCTTCGGTATTGGGCTGCGGCATTTCCGGCCTAACAGCAGCAGTAGGATGCTTTGTTTTTAAGTGTCTAGTTAAATTTGAGGTGGTTCCAGCCTTAAAAGAATAAACACCGGAACATATTTCACACTTAGCACGACCGGGACTTATCTCTAGAAAGTATTTCCAGATAAAACTTGTTTTCCTATTACTCCGATCCATTTTGCTCACATAGACAACACGCACAAAAGCTAGGCAAACCACCGAGGACTGAGTTGCTCAAGATATCACGTGACCAGTGTTGCCAACATAGCTTTTTCTCGCTAAATGTAGCTTATTTTAATCCTACGTTTAGCGCCAAGAAAAAAACAATCCCACTTAGAGAGATTGTAGGCTTTAGAAAATTTAGAAGATAGTATGTCGATCCAGGTCAATAAAACCTCGAGAAACCCAGTAGTGTTGTAATCATGAGCAACGTGCTCATGTTAACGTTTGTTGGTTGATGCTGTCGCAGAACACCTACGTGGAGGCATCAAAGTAGTTCGTTATCCAATTCATATCATAAGCAATCTTACATGCAAAACGTCAAAAATATGCAAGAACCTATTTGTATCCATTGTAATTAATATAAGTAAGTAATTCAAATTGAAGAATACCAGGGACACATGCCCTCATGCTTAACCCGCCATTTTGTATCTGTAACCTCTAAGACACCATTCGTTCGCGAAGGTTCAATGGAAGCTGCACATCAATAGAGATTGTGTGGAGCCTGGTGTGTTGGACTTAATAATAAAACTCCTAGACGTCAGGACATGAATAAAGCTCTGATGAGTGTAATAGCTGAAATGTAGCATGCCTTTGTTCATCACGTGGTGGCGGATCGGTCGGTATGTGCGGTATCACTGTCGACAGTCTCGCCATTAATCAGAATGATACGAGCAGCAGTGAAAAAGAGGAGATATGGTGGTGGTGCCGATTATTGTTTTAAGAAGAAGTACAACTAGGCAACCATCCTCTATATAACACTAATCAGAGAGAAAAAATGGAAGGGGTCCAACACTTGGAAGAATGAAGGTATCGGCCAAAGGAAGACAAGGGCCATGAAGGGTGTGAAAATGAAGGACTCCCTAGCCCTCGCAAACCTAATAGCGTCGGGGTCGGAAAAGAACAAGTGTTGACCAAGAGAGGTCGGATAGGATAGATGAAAGTGATTGCCTGGCATAAGTAAGTGTAAGCAATGCCAGGACTCAGCTAAGGGCCCCATGGTTGCCAACCCACGCTCCAAAGTTCAGAGCCCTTGGGCCCCTTTTAGTCGCCTCTTACGACAGGCAGGGGATACAGTGGGTGTTATTCTACCGCCCCCACCCACAGGGGGGGAAGGAGACAAGATCAGAAAAAACAGGAGAGAGAGAGAGAGAGGGGGGAATCCTACTTGGAAGTTCTCCTTTATCAGTTTTTTTTATTTTCCTAAATATTGGCTTTTCAAAACGATGTTTCCGATCTAGAATTTAATTTTCACTGAAATATTGAAAGTGTGAATTTTCCTTTTAAGTGCTGCTGTGAATGATTTATTACGTATTTAACTTTCGGGCATAACCTCAAATCAATCAACCTCCCGTAATTTATTTAAATTTATGAGATGTCAAATTATCCAGATGTGGTAAGTCATTCGCTTGTTGTTTATTCCTCGCAGACAGTGAATATAATTTGCTTCGTAATTCATATCAGCATGGCATTTCATCTACATGTTGATATCAGTGGCATCTGGAAACAGTCTGGCTGCAATCAGGCGAGGTAATGACAGTTCCTACGGTAGTCAACCACACATCAACACGCGGAGGCTCTTGCCATGCGTTCTGAAGTAACCCAGTCATTCTCCAATCAACGTGGTGACCGCGGGCGGATACATGATGTTGTATGTTTCCATCATTGTCTGTTCCCTCGATGATGGTAGAAATACTGGAATATACTTTGATGATGTAACATTATGGCACGTGTCGATGATTTCATTCCATCTCAGTTTTAGGCCTATTTACTATCCGTATGCTCACGAAACTTCAAAATACGTGAACTAACGGTACTCATTTATAATTATTGGTGAAATCTAGTATTACGAATTACTTTGTTTGACAAAACACAATAATTTAATTTTAATTAGAGATACAGTTTACTTTAATGTTGCTAGTGATATTTTGTATTTACACAGAGTAGTGACTAGTGAAGAAACCTTTCACGCATCTATGGATCTTTGGAATCGTTCTCCGTCCGGCTTGAACGAGTCGCGAAAGAACTGGAAAAGAATCGTGAACGAATCGTGAACGAATCGTGAGAATCGATTCGTAATCAATGTTCTGCTATGAGGCTTGCATAACCTCTAGGGGCCAGGTCTATTAGAATCCCTATCAATCAATCAATCAATCAATCAATCAATCAATACTGATCTGCATTTAGGGCAGTCGCCCAGGTGGCAGATTCCCTATCTGTTGCTTTCCTAGCCTTTTCCGAAATGACTTCAAAGAAATTGGAAATTTATTGAACATCTCCCTTGGTAAGTTATTCCAGTCCCTAACTCCCCTTCCTATAAATGAATATTTGCCCCAGTTTGTCCTCTTGAATTCCAACTTTATCTTCATATTGTGATCTTTCCTACTTTTATAGACGCCATTCAAACCTATTCGTCTACTAATGTCATTCCACGCCATCTCTCCGCTGACAGCTCGGAACATACCACTTAGTCGAGCAGCTCTTCTTCTTTCTCTCAATTCTTCCCAACCCAAACATTGCAACATTTTTGTAACGCTACTCTTTTGTCGGAAATCACCCAGAACAAATCGAGCTGCTTTTCTTTGGATTTTTTCCAGTTCTTGAATCAGGTAATCCTGGTGAGGGTCCCATACACTGGAACCATACTCTAGTTGGGGTCTTACCAGAGACTTATATGCACTCTCCTTTACATCCTTACTACAACCCCTAAACACCCTCATAACCATGTGCAGAGATCGGTACCCTTTATTTACAATCCCATTTATGTGATTACCCCAGTGAAGATCTTTCCTTATATTAACACCTAGATACTTACAATGATCCCCAAAAGGAACTTTCACCCCATCAACGCAGTAATTAAAACTGAGAGGACATTTCCTATTTGTAAAACTCACAACCTGACTTTTAGCCCCGTTTATCAACATACCATTGCCTGCTGTCCATCTCACAATATTTTCGAGGTCACGTTGCAGTTGCTCACAATCTTGTAACTTATTTATCACTCTATAGAGAATAACATCATCCGCAAAAAGCCTTACCTCCGATTCCACTCCTTTACTCATATCATTTATATATATAAGAAAACATAAAGGTCCAATAACACTGCCCTGAGGAACTCCCCTCTCAACTATTACAGGGTCAGACAAAGCTTCACCTACTCTAACTCTCTGAGATCTATTTTCTAGAAATATAGCAACCCATTCAGTCACTCTTTTGTCTAGTCCAATTGCACTCATTTTTGCCAGTAGTCTCCCATGATCCACCCTATCAAATGCTTTAGACATGTCAATCGCGATACAGTCCATTTGACCTCCAGAATCCAAGATATCTGCTATATCTTGCTGGAATCCTACAAGTTGAGCTTCAGTGGAATAACCTTTCCTAAAACCAAATTGCCAAATTGTATGAATGAATCGTTCGAATCGATTCTTGAAAATGAATCGTAATGCCCAACCAGCGCCTCCTAGAGAACAAGGCCTGGCAATACGAATGAGAGTAGCTGATGACGTATGTTGAAGTTGGCCTATGCCAGTAACTCAGTTAGCTTGTTGCTGCTTGGTGTATGAGGACGTTTCATCGATTATATTAATGTTAATCGAGTCTTGTGTGTTAACACTCGCTTAATATTCCTATTAGTGTAAGTTCAGTTAAAGGTGATAGTACTTATAAATTGTTGATATTGATAAATTGTGTTTAAAGTGCCGGCATGGCCACCACGTGAGGTTAGAACTGAGTTTATTTTTAATGGTGTGTTGCGATCACTGTTTTTCAAATTATGAATAACGATGCCTCAAAAATGCAGTGTTCCAAAACTATAAGGGCAATTATCGCACTGGCCCTAAAGTGAGTGTTTTCTCGTTTCCAACTGACGACTCGGAGAGAGCTAAGTGTTTAAGACCTATTCGCCGGGATGATTTCGTTCCTTCCAAAACTGCAGAGGTAAGTCTTAGTTATTAGTGTATTATATATGATTCCAATCATTCAATCACTTAAGTTGTGGAATGGTCCTTGAAATGGAGCCCTGTGTTGTAGGTGTGCGAGCTCCATTTCAAAACTGAGGTTGAAAAGACGACCAGCATGTATGATGAGAGAAATGGGAAATTATTGACTGCACCTTTATCTCATCCAAGGCTTGTGAAAGGTTTGTGGATAGGTCTCTTATATCTTTGCTATTGATGAATGAAATAGTAGATTTTTTAGGGTGATTTATATCTTACTGATTTAAGCATTTGCTGTATTGAATTGACCAGTTATTACATTTAGTTTGGAATATGCTGAGTATTCACATTACTTCAAAGGACTACTGTTGTGGGTATAGTGATATTCTGGGAAAACTTACAGGGCCTAAATTATGAAGGTATGTAAGGTATTGGCTTTCAAGTATTCCTTCTGTGCTGGACCCCGTAACTGCACGTGAGCCAGTTCTGTTTATTATATCGCATGAGGGAAAATACCACTTAGTGTGGGTTAATATTTTTAGTTCAGGCTAGACAGCAATGTTATTGTGTTTATTGCAACTATGTTAGGTTCTGTATAATTATTATAAGTTCAATGATTTTTCTCTGTCTCCTTGTGTGCTATTCATTTTATATTAAAATCAACCAGATATATCTAAGACATGACATGGTCCTGTGAAGTAAGTGGTGCCATGAATTAATAGACGAGCGCATTTATATCTAGGCGAATGCATTCTAACTTGGTCTAAACATTTCAGGAGCTGTTCCTTCTCAGTTTCCAAACTGCCCAGAGTACTTGTCTGATACCACATTTGCCCACCGAGAAGCTCCAGACGATAGGCGTTGTCGAGTAGACAATGAAAGTTTGGCCAAGGCTCTTGCTCAAAGTTTAGAGACCTATGAAGCTCATGTCAGTACTGTTTCTTTCAAGAACTTCCAGGAATTTGAAGAAAAATTAAGTTCAATATCTGTAAAACAAGACTGGAACTGCTCTGAAAAGGAACAAATTTAGTAGCTCTATTTTCCATAGTAGTTTCTTTAGAAGCGAATACAGTAATAACACAAGAGCACTTTTATTTTATCATATTTATTGCCAGGTGTTACGTTTTCAGGGAGTGATATTACATTTGAGAGGGCACCTTTTATGTTAAACAGGTATTTTGTCATTTAACAAATACGGTTCATTACCTTGGTGGCACATATCCTACAAAATCATTAACCATCCTTTCCTTTTGTCTGTGGTAAGCTGAGGCTTTCTAATTTTTTTTAGTACATTACTATTATTAATCACTGAGTTGATGAACCTCTATGAATTCCATTCAAAGGGAATGTGTAAACTCTGAATTCAGGGCTAATCACTGTAAGTTCCTTCAGTAGTAAACATTCCTGTTTGAGTAATTGTGAATTCAATTATGAATTTCCTCTTCCAGCATTATAGCCTATTCACACTCTGGTTATGAATTTCCTCTTGGAGAGAGTACTCCTTCCAGCTTTTGTTATGTAATGAATCTAACATGCATCTGTGAAAAATTGGGGATTAATTACTTAATTGATCTCATGTGTGTCATATCTATATAGTGCAGCTGATTCATAAAGCGTGAAATGAGTAGTTCAGTGTGTGTTCTGCTACTTTTTTATTAATGTAATGGCAGGGATGCAAGTTCTTAATATGGTTTCTTAGGATTTTAACAATTACTGTTCATAGAGATTTCCTTTTATATTTTCTTATATAATGTTCACCTCATGTCCATTTCAATTTTAAGCAACCTGGTGAAGTTAAATTGAAAACAATTTCAGAAAATGTCTGGCTGAAGGTCAGTTCAAATGTAATAAGAATTGGCATGCTACTTTTCAAATTTAAGAATTTCAATTTTTTTCCTGTTCTGGTTATTTGAATCAGGATCCAAAATCATATAAGTACATTTATTTACACTAGGGAATGCGAATATAATTTTGATGACTTGATGAACAAACTATTGTTGGCATGTACTATAATCATTCTCTTTGCATAACAGCCAAATTGTGTGGGCTCTTCACGCCCTTAATTTATGTGAGGCTTCTATTGTAAAAAAAATGTTTACCTGTTTTCATGACCGACAACACTGAGCATTACAGCTTGCATGTTCCTGGACTGCTACTAATATACTGTAAGTAAGGTAGTTTATACGTTATTATTTTTATTTAATAGCTTTTTCTGTACTTACATGTTGTTTTTTACCTTTCATCAGCAACTTCAGTTCTGTAAAAGCTTGCTTTTTCTTTTTTTTCGTCGCACCGACAGAGAGGGGTCTTATGGCGAGTTTTGTAAAAGGAACTGATCATTTTTGACTCTTAAATATACGTAAGAAAGTGTCATATAAACATATTATTAAAGTTGTTCAGTATTAAGACTCTTAAAAAATTCTTCTTTGCATTTTTAATTGTTCTTTCTAACTATTACGGTATATTACTCATTTCGCTTCCGATATGCGCGTCTACGAGAAAGAATATTCGTAGAATGCACTTTAACCAACGCATTTTTCAATTTTCGTGAGGAATTAGCTTCATCTACTATCCACTCGCACTGAGCCGTGGTGGTCACGGCTGAGCCCAGTCGCGTGACGTCACGAATCTTATTGCCAGGCCTTGTTCTCTAGGAGGCGCTGGCCCAACTCTATAAGTAGAGCCAACAGTAGAGTTGGGTCGTTCATGAACTAACTAGTTCATTTGAATGACTCGATTATTTGAACTAGTACGAGATCGTTCAAATATTTTGAACGAGTCGATCACGCCAGCATACAGCATATTAAAGGAGGACGAAGATGTAAGCAAGCACCATCTATTGTAAAACTTACGTACTAGCTCAAGTCCGGCACGGAATACTATCTCTCTTGCGCCGCTGGTGCTGTTGCTAAGATAGTTTTACCTATTTCATTTGAACTACTTCGTTCATTTGAACGAAATGCCGCGAGGGCTGCTTCCATGAAGACAGCACAAATGAACTACCTCGTTCATTTGAACGACAAAATAATCTCGCACAAAAATGGCCAATGGCGTGCCATGTTAATGGTCACGTGACAGCACATTTCTAATTTGCTCATGAAATTCCTCATTCATTTGAACTAGTTCATTTGAACGACTCAATGCGATGAACGGTATTGAATGAACTAGTTCAAGCAAATGAACTGACTGGACCCATCCCTAGCCAACAGTAACCCCAAAAGTAAATATACTTACCGTTGCTCTTTTGCATGAATATATGTACAAAACAATGAAGCTTACCTGTTTTCTTATAAGGTCACGGAAGGTATGAAGTTCTTGGTTGAGATCTGGAAGCGTAAAACAGTAAATGCCTGAGATTCGACCTTTACCAGCAGTGTGTCAGAGGGCTGTGGTCACAATACAAAATGAAAGGAATCACATTAACTTGTTAAAATCTGAGTTCTCGCGCCATGCAACGCCAACCACTTCAAAAACAAACTCGAACGGTCAATGGCCCGCACAGCGCCACCTCGTCCTTGTTGTGGCGTTAGGCCAACATCACGATAAGCAGTAGGATCTCAGAGGCTATAAGGAGAAATGTCAAACAATTACATTCGAAAAGGGCACGAAATAGGAACATGAGGGGTACACTGCTTGGCTGTTGTGGTTAGGCGTAAATTAAAATACGAACGTGGACATATGGTTAAAATTTGTAAACATTTTCGTAATACACAGGTAATTGATACCTGCAGTTTCGAGAGACACTGTTACACAAAGCATGGCCTTCATCTAAACAATTCAGGTAAACGAAAGATAGCAAATATTGTTCTAGATTTTATTAATCTTAAGATATGTACTGTAAAAAAGGCAACACCCTTGAGTTATAATACTGACCAGGAAAACTAGTAGAAAGAGCCAGCTGTACTTCAAGCTGGCTCAGCCAACTAGAAAATAAAACTCAGGAAAGTAAGGAATTTCAAGTTACCCAATTGCAACAGTCAAGTTTTAGGGAGGAAGGGGGTCTGAGATTGCTCTTGGTAAACTGTCAGAGTGTAGTAAATAAACAATTAAAATTTGGTACATTGATGGAATCTTAAGAGACTGATGTGGTGATAGGAGTGGAATCGTGGTTGAGAGAAGGGGTGGGTAATAGAGAAGTATTTCCAGAAGGGTACACAGTCTATCGTAGAGACCGAGAAGATAAAAAGGGAGGGGGGGGTGTTTATTCTGGTGAAGGAAAATTATTGTTCACATGAATGGTTTACCGATGAAAGGGATGAAATATTAGGGATAAAATTAATTTGTGATACGGTGATATGAAGGAGGTGGGAATTATACGAACATACAGGCCTGGAAGAGAGGAAAGAGACATGGAAATATTTGAGAAAATAATAGATTATACTCATAAAAACAATAATAATGATGTGGTTATAATTGGGGGAGATCTAAACTTGCCGGAAGTTGAATGGAATGGAGCTGCAAGTGAAGCCCATGAACAGAAACTGGCAAATAAGTTAATTTGGGAGGGAGGATTTGGACATGTAGTACAAGAACCAACTCGTCTCAATAACTTACTAGAAGTATTCTTGGTTAAACCATGGGAAATTGTTGATAAAACTGAGGTAATTGAAGGAATAGCTGACCATAAGGCTGTAATAATGGATGTGGGACTGGTACCAAAAAGGCTTAATAAGAGGGTCACACAAGACAAGAAATTGTACAGAAAAACTAAAGTTGATGAATTTGGGACTTACGGTACCTTAAATCACAATTCAGTTGTTGGATAAGTGAAGGGAGTAATGTGGATACACTTTGGGCTAAATTCAAAGGAATCATTTGGGAAGGAGAGAATAGATTTGTACCTGTTAAGAAGGGTAAAATGACCTCAGACCCTGTTTATTATACAAGGGAAATAAGAAAATTAAAAAGAAAATGTAGAATAGTAAACAGGAAAATAAAAGAAGGTAGGGAGAGTAGAGAAAGTAGAAAACAGCTAATGAGGGAACTGAATAGAGTGAAAAAGGAAGCAAAAGAGAATTATATGAATGGCTTTCTTCAAGAGCATAATGACCACAAAGGGAAATGGAAAATGCTGTATTCATAAATCAGGAATCAAAAAGGAAAAGGAATCCAAATTCCTACAATGGTGGGAGAAGGGGGTGAACACTATTTAACAGGTACTGAGAAAGCAAACCTCTTTAGTAGGGAATTCAGAGATTCAGTAGATGATTGTCAGGAGTTGGAAACCGAAACAGAAGGCAGAGAGGGAGAGACATAGAGGGAAACAAGAAGCTTCTCATTCACAAATAAAGATATTTTCAGAGAAATCCAACTGCTCCAGCAAGGAAAAGCAGCAGGAAGTGATCAAATTACTGGGGAGGTGTTAAAGGCAATGGGGTGGTACATAGTGCCTTATTTAAAATTTCTCTTCGACTATGTCATAAATAATAGTGTAATACCAAAGGAATGGAAGGAATCTATAATAATACCAATTTATAAAGGGAAGGGTGATAAAAGGAAACCAGAGAACTACAGACCAATCAGCCTGACCAGTATAGTTTGTCAAATACTGGAGAGTTTAATATCAAAGTACATCAGAGGGATATGTGATGATAAAAATTGGTTCTTGAGGAGCCAGTATGGATTTAGAAAGAAATTTTCTTGTGAGGCACAACTGGTGGGATTTCAGCAGGACATATCAGGCCAATTGGACTCAGGAGGCCAGTTAGATTGCATAGCCATAGATCTTTCCAAAGCCTTTGATAGAGTGGAACATGGAATATTATTAAAGAAATTGGAGGGAATAGGATTGGACGTAAGGGTTACACGTTGGGTAAAAACATTTCTAAATTCAAGGGTTCAAAAAGTCAAAGTAGGAAATAACGTATCGCAGGAAGAGAAAGTTTGGAAGGGAGTTGCACAGGGTAGTATAATCGGTCCGTTACTTTTCTTAATATATGTAAATGATTTAGGGAATAATATAACATCAAAAATAAGATTGTATGCAGATGACATAATTTTTATAGGGAAATAAATACCATTGAGGTTTGTTCAGAATTACAAAGGGACCTTGAGAGTATCCAACAATGTGTTGAAGAGAATAATATGAAGGTTAATTGAGGCAAATCAACTGTTACAACATTTACAAACAGGAGTTTTAAAACTGAATTTGAATATACTTTGGATGGGGTAGTTATCCCAAAAGATGGCAAGTGCAAATACTTAGGTGTGAGATTTGAAAGTAATTTGCACTGGAAGGGTCATGTGGATGACATTGTTGGGAAAGCATACAGATCGTTACATGTCATAATGAGGCTACTTAAAGGATGCAACAAAGAATTAAAAGAGAAAAGTTACCTAAGTATGGTTCGTCCATTATTGGAAAATGCAAACAGTGTTTGGGATCCTCACCAAGAATACCTAATGAAAGAAATAGACAGTGTGTAGAGGAAAGCAGCAAGATTTGTAACAGGGGATTTCAGGAGAAAGAGTAGTGTATCAGAAATGTTAAAGGAACTAGGGTGGGAAACTTTAAGTAAGAGAAGGGAGAAAACTAGACTTACAGGATTATATAGAGCCTATACAGGAGAAGCAGCATGGGGAGATATCCGTGAGAGGCTTCAGTTGGAAAATAATTATATCGGCAGGACTGACCACAAATATAAAATTAGAAGGAATTTTAGCAGAAGTGATTGGGGTAAATTTTCATTCATTGGGAAGGGTGTGAAGGAGTGGAACAGTTTACCAGGGGTAGTGTTTGATCCTTTTCCAAAATCTGTACAGATATTCAAGAAGAGAATAAACAGCAACAGAGAAAATAAATGAAATATTAGAGGGCATTCGACCAGTGCAGGTTAATATAAATAAAAAATGTGTGTGAATAAATTAATTCCATCCCCTGGTCTAAGGAGTTGGAGAGCCAAAGTAGGGGACTGCCTATAGGGGTGAAGTACAGTGGGGACTTTGAGGGCCCTGGGACCGCTACGGTAGCTGTGAAAGCCCTTCAGGAACTCTGAAAAGTGGTGGCAAAAGGGGCTCTGGTTAAGACGCAGCAGGTCGTTATGCTACTTAGGTTCCAGAATGGCTAAAGAAAAAAAAAAGTAAATAAATGCAATATAAATTTTAATCTTATACCAGTTGTACAGTATCATTTGAAGTAATTCCACATACTGTATATCAGTTGACTATATTAGTAAGTAGTACCTGAGATATTATAAGTAGAATTTTGTAAACAATATAAATTTATTAAGGATGAGCTGTGTGTTTAATAGAAAAAATTGTTACCGTAAATTGTATAATATTGTATTATAGGAAAATTTTCTTCTCTTGTTAATTTAATATTTAGTGCTTGACAATAATGTATTTTAGTGTACCATTTGCCACCGAGGTAGACACTTCATTTGCAAATAAAGAGATTTTTATTTGATTTGATTAGATTTGATAAATGAGATATGGGATGGAAATTGTTAAAACTGACAGGGACCTATGATAGGATACAACCTCATTACGATGGTATTTTAGCAAGCATTGGACACCCGTGAATAACACAGTAATTGTTTAAATGTTAATTATTTTCAACAATCTATGGGACAAATCAAATTACCACATCATATTGGAATTACCAGCTGAAAGGTAACCATTGAAAGTTGTTCGTAAGGAAGTGTAGCCTAATTTCAAATACTAATGCGATGGACATCTACAATAAACCCCCATAACATTCACAAACAACTGTAAAATACTGTGTTTACCATGCTTGGTGAACTTTTGACTGAAATGGGTCTACATCAAAGCAATCCCAAGCACAAGACGAAGAGTGACACATAGCCTACAGGTCCATTATGGAAAGAAAAGAACGGAAGTTTCATAATTCAGTAAACCACACACCACCAACATATGACAATAAAAATGAAACCTCAAGAGCAAAATATAAACAGTAACAAGAAATTTTCACTTATCATAAGTTGGAAAAAATTTTCACAATACAGTCGGGTAAACTGCAGATCAGTTGGCTCAGGTTGCTGTACTTGTCTGTATATGTAGCAAGAGTCTTTTATACGCTGTCTCAAACCAGCTAGGTGTGGGATTGTTATGACCACAAAAGCAGTTCGATTTTTTCTGAATGATTTCCAACAAAAGAGTAGCGTTACATAAATGTTGCAAAGTTTGGCCTGGGAAGAACTGGGAGAAAGAAGACGAGCTGCTCTACTAAGTGGTATGTTCCAAGCTGTCAGCGGAGAGATGGCGTGGAATGACATTAGTAGATGAATAAGTTTGCGTGGCATCTTTAAAAGTTGAAAAGATCTCAATATAAAAGGTAATATTGGAATTTAAGAGGACAAATTGGGGCAAATATTCATTTATAGGAAGGGGAATTAGGGATTGGAATAACTTACCAAGAGAGGTGTTCAATAAATTTCTAACGTCATTGAAATCATTTAAGAAAAGGCTAGGAAAACAAGAGATAGGGGATCTGCCACCTGGGCAGTTGCCCTAAATGCACATCAGGATTGATTGATTGATTGATTGATTGATTGATTGATTGATTGATTGATTGATTGATTGATTGATTGATTGATCGATCGATCTTAAATCACTGAAATTACTTCCAAGTGATCCTGACTAGGTTTGCAAGTGAGCAGAAAATGCATCTTCAGTTGTGGCATGTTCAAAACTGAATCATACACTCCTAAGACATACTGTAAACACACAATCAAACCTATGAAACCAGTTTTCCTAGAGGACACTACATGAACACCACCAGCCATCGTCTGTATATATTCAATAACCTCCTCAATATAGGCCGTCGTTCTCTACTTTCAAAGGTTTCTAACATCCCTTTCAACAAAGATTGTGGCTGTTCAAGGTGTCAAATATATTGTTCATAAACCTACGGTAACAGATTTGACTGTTTCCTCACACCCTTGAGAAAGGTTTAAGTCTTTGTCACAATATGTCAAGGCACTAGCAACACTTTCACTCTTTCACTGAATGTTTGTGTGGTGAGCTTTATTTTCATCGCTTCCTTCTCCCATTCCCTTCTGGTAAGTTTTGTCCCGAGATGAAGACCCTCGCTACTCTGAAGTCTCCCTAGCTTTTCCAAATCCCTCCTATCTATAACATTCACCGCTGGCAAAAGTTCCCTTAGCCCCTAAAATATTCCTCGTTAATTGTATACTATGGTAAGCATATAGAGGAATAAACACTTTAACATCATTTGAGGGATTTTCAAAAAATTTCACCATATTATTTTCATCAGAGGAATCTCCCAGACAACGGGCCATGGATAAATTAGATGTAGCGCCATCAAAAGTAAGTGACACTATGATTATATTTAGGTCATTTTAAAATTTAAGGCACTCAATTACTAAGTTTGCTCACTCCAAGCGACCTAAACCATTAATCAAGAATGAAAAATTGGAACATTCCAGTGTCCATTTAGTGAGACCAGAAACACTAAAGCCGCCTTTGCTTCGTGTAATCCAGATCCACGATTTCAGCACCACAATTCACATAAACCACAAAGTATTTTTCTGACAAATTCAGTGTTTCCTGATGCACATTTCATCCATCATCAGTGCACACACTAGGGGCTTTCCATTGATAGCCATCTCCTTCCCTTACGAAATAGAGCAGTTGCTGCCTCTGAACTGAACATTGGCATGCAATCCATTGACTGAAACCACTTCCGCAATGTACTGGGATGAGGCAAACCGTGAGAAAATACTTCCTTCAAGTAGCTGTATGCACAACATGAATGGTAATTCAAATTGAGTGCAAAGCAGCGTAGTTCATGAGGATACTCTGCTCTTGTATTACCAACGTTTGTTCACATCAGAAGTTTTGCAGCAGCAGGAGAATGACATTTCTGAAACAATGGAAGTTAAAAGGTACATTATGCTTTTTTGAAAGTCAATTTATGGCTTTACATCACTTCTTTTAACAGAAATTGTGATAAAATAAGAACAAACTACAGACCTCTAAAAGATCCAAAATTATGTCTATCTGTTCGATCATCAGCCCAGAGGCTGGTTGGATCCTCAAATATTATGTATTACTCTCTGTTCAGTCATCATCCCAGAGATTGGTTGGATCCTCAAATATTATGTATGTCTGCCAGTTAGGTCGTCAGCCCAGAGGCTGGTTGGATCCTCAAATAATGTGTATTACTGTCTGTTCGGTCATCAGCCCAGCGGCTGGTTGGATCCTCAAATATTATATATATCTGCCTGTTAGGTCATCAATTTCAGAGACTGGATTGGTCACAAATGTTATATATGTCTGCCAGTTAGGTCATCAGCCCAAAGGCTGGTTGGATCCTCAAATAGTTCAGTCAGTCAATCAATCAATCAATCACTACTGACTAGTATTTAGGGCAGTCACTCAGGTGGCAGATTACATATCTGTTCCTTTCCTAGCCTTTTCTTGAAGGTTTGCAATTATACTGGAAATTTATTGATCATCTCCCTCAGTAAGTTAAACCAACCCCTAACTCCCGTTCCTAAAAACAAATATCTGCCCCAATTCTTCCTCTTGAATTCCAATTTTATCTTCGTATTGTGATTTTTCCTACTCTTAAAGCACCACTCAAATTTTTTGAAACAGAGATATCATTCCACGCCTTCTCTCCACTGACAGCCCATAACATACCACTTAGTCGAGCAGCTCATGTTCTTTCTCCCAAGTTTCCCCAGCCCAAATTTTGCAACATTTTTGTAATGCTACCATACTCTTTTGTTGGAAATCACCCAAAACAAATCGAGCTATTTTGCTTTGGATTTTTCCAGTTCTTGAATCAAGTAATTCTGGTGAGGGTCCTATACACTGGAACCATACTCTAGTAGGGGTCTCACCAGAGACTTATGTGCCCTCTCCTTTACATCCCTACTACAACCCCTAAATACCCTCATAACCATATGCAGAGATTGTCAGCCTTTACTTAGAATCATATTTACGGTGTGTGATTACCCCATTGAAGATCTTTTCTTATATTAAGACCTAGGTATTTACAATGATCCCCAAAAGGAACTTTCACCCCATCAATGCAGTAATTAAAAGTGATAAATAATTTTCCTATTTGCAAAACTCACAGCTTGACTTTTAACCCAGTTTATTATCATTCCATTGCCTACTGTCCATCTTTACAACATTATCGAGATCATTCTGCAGTTGCTCACATTCTTGTAACTCTTTTACTACTCTGTACAGAATAACATCATCTGCAAAAAGCCTTATCTCTAATTCCACTTCTTTACACATATCATTGCCATATCCGGTACCGGTATATAAGAAAACATAAAATTCTAATAATACTGCCTTGAGGCATTCCCCTCTTAATAATAATGGGGGCAGATAAAGTACTGTATATTCTAATTCTCAGAGTTCTTTTTCTGGAAATAGAGCCACCCATTCTGTTGCTCTTTTGTCAAGTACAACTGCACTCATTTTTGCCAGTAGTCTCCCATGATCTACCCTATCAAATGCCTTAGATAAGTCCATTGCGATACAGTCCATTTGACATCCTCAATCCAGGACATCTACTATATCATGCTGGAATCCTACAAGTTGAGGTTCAGTGGAATAACCATTCCTAAACCCAAACTCCCTTCTATCAAACTACTTATTAATTTCACAAACATGTCTAATATAATCAGAAAGAATGCTTTCCCAAAGCTTACATGCAATGCATGTCAAACTGACTGGCCTGTAATTTTCAGCTTTATGTCTAGCACCCTTTCCTTTATACACAAGGGCTACTATAGCAACTCTCCATTCATTTGGTATAGCTCATTCATGAAAACAGTAATCAAGTAAGTACTTCAGATATGGTACTATATCCCAACTTATCGTCTTTATTATATCCCCTGAAACCTTATCAATTCCAGCTGCTCTTCTAGTTTTCATATTTTGTATCTTACTATGAATATCATTGTTAGATTTTATTACTTTTTTAAGCATTATTCACCTCCTCTATCTGGACATCATCCCCAGAATCCAATAATCTTTACATACTCTTGACTGAATATTTCTGCCTATTGAAGATCCTCAAATACACACTCTCCTTGTTCATTAATGATTCCTGGGATGTCCTTCTGGGAACCTGTTTCTGCCTTAATGTACCTATGCATGCTCTTCCACTTTTCACGGAAATCTGTGTGACCACCATTTATGCTTGCCAACATGTTATCCTTATCTGACTTTGTTGCTAGATTCAAATTCCTAGCAAGTTCCTCCAATTTTTCCTTATTTCTACAGCCATTTCTAACTCTATTTTTTTCTAACTTGCTCCCCCTTCTTAGTCTCTTTACTTCTCTGTTATAATATAGTGGATCTTTACCATTCTTTATCACCTTAAAATGTACAAATATATTTTCACTTTCTTCAACAATTCTTTTAAACCCATCCCAGAGTTTGTTTACATTTTTATTTATCATTTTCCACTGATCGTCGTTACTTTTTTAAAAATTCACTCATGCCTGTTTTATCAGCCATATGGTACTGCCTAATAGACCTAATTTTAATAACTTCCTTTCTTTCACATTTATTTCTAACTACCACAAAAGAAAATTTGTGATCACAAATACCATCTACTACTTTGGTTTCTCTATGGAGCTCATCTTGCTTTACCAGCACCACATCCAGAATATTCTTCCCTCTAGTTGGCTCCATCACTTTCTGAATCAGATGCCCTTCCTATAATAACTTATATTCCATTTGTTGGTCATGCTTTCTGTCATTTGCATTACTTTCCCAATTGGCATATCCGAAACAATCACGTTCCTTTCCTTATTGTTTCCCACACAGCTGATTATCCTATAAAAAAATTCTGAACCAGAGTTGGCACTACGCTTTCCCAGTCTGTACACTTCAAAGACATCAAGTTACCTATTATCTTTAGAGATGCGCCTATACCTAGAATTTCATGTTTGTCATATTTCAATTTTTCGTTGGTCACAAAATCTTAAAAAGAACCAGGTCATATGAAAATTCTTCAAAATTTATAAGCATATAAATGGAAATCAATACTTATTATTAACTTCAAGAACCAACGACCACTTTCAATCCTCAACTTTCCTCAAGATTTTAACAACATGCCCTTTGACAATTAAATGGAATGCGCTTTCTGATTTTATTTTTAATATCAGTGAAATGATTGTTTTCTTTTTAGACTGAAATATTAACACAATATTGTTAACTAATAATATACCATATTTTATTTCGTGTTAGTTGTTTAATGATCTCCAATCCATTTTACAAGATACGGTACACTTTTTAACAGTATTCATCAGTCATTTCCAATCAGGTACCTGATCTATTCGTAAGGTAAAAGAATGGTTGATGATGCCTACTGTCGATAGGCAAAACATGTACCATCCAATGTATTAATTTGATGTTAATATGTTTATAAGGTTTAAGTCCTAACTTTTAGATTGTATTGTATTGAATAGGTGGGAAAACAATATAAACTTTCTGGTGTTATTTAATTCTTCCTTCACCAGAATGAATAATCCCCCTCCTACCATTCCCATCCTATCTCTATGATACACACTCCAGTTCCGTGAGAAACTTTCTGCATCCATTATGTCATTTCTCGGCCATGATTCAACTCCTTTTACAATATCTGGTAAGTATATATCTATTAAATTAATTCTATAGCTTTCTTTACAATTAATACTTCTCCAGTTCAGCACTAACATTTTCATGTCATCCCTACTTGACTTCCAGTTCCCCATTTCCTTGCCACCGCTCTAGACTACACCGTTTCCCTGAATGTACCTCCCTATAACCCTTCTAAACAAATTTCGTAACTTATATGTAGCAGTGCGGTTTAGGTGAAAGCCATGTGAGCGCAGATCCCTTTCTCCTGCCCAACCATTAGGATTTAGAAATCTCACTCCCAGTTTCCCACATGCCCACTCCATAGTCTCATTTAAATCCCCAATCACCTTCCAGTCAGAATCCTTCCTACACAGTATTCCACTGATAAAAATCTCCACTTCCTTAAACTTAACCCATGCTGCATTTACCAGGTCCCACATATTCCCTACTATGTTAGTACTTATACTTGCTTGTCTTACGTTGTTAGTACCAATGCAAAACACTACCAACTTCTCCTTTCCCTCCTCCTTCTCTTCTACTTTCCCAACATCTGCCTTAACCTAATTCACTTTCCTCCACACATTTCCCTTTGTGTCTAACAATGGAATCCCCCATGACCAAGGCCACAACCCTACCCACCTCATTTGATCCCGCCCCTCCTGCTCAGTTCTATCTATGCTCACAGCTGCAGAAGCTATTCCTCCTCCATTTTTTCCATCCCATGGCACAGTTCCACCTGTCTTTCCTTATCCACCAATCCACATTTCCCTTTCCTACATTTTCCCGTCCTCCTACATTCACAGTTCTCTTCCCTTTCTTGTACCTCAAGTGACTCATACCGATTTCTCCTCTCCTGAATCCTGATCCTGAATTGAGCCCTTAACCTGCAATCTTCTTCCCCTTAAAACATTATACCACCTGTCTTCTAAAATCCCCTCCTTCCTTTCCTATCCCTATTTTACAATTACTGTATCCTGCACATCGTCTGAAGGAGGCCTACTTTCCTTCCTGTCCTCTGAGAGATTCCTAGCTATCTCCCTCAAACTCTTTAATGTCTGGCCACACCCAGAGTTCCTACATTTGCACTCCTTAGCTATTCTTTACTGATTACCGGTAATGAAAAGAGTCTGGTTGGGTCTTCAAGTATTATGTTCGTCTGACTTTTCGATCATCAGCCCAGAGACTGTTTGGAACCTCAAATATTATGTGTATCTGTCAGTTAGGACATCAGCCTAGAGGCTGTTAGGATCCTCAAATATTATGTATGTCTGTGTGTTAGGTCATCAATTTCAGAGGCTGTTTGGATCCTCAAATGTAATGTGTGTCTGTTATGTCATCGGCCCACAGGCTGTTTGGATCCTCAAAAATTATGTACGCCAACCTGTATAGTCATCAGCCCATACACTGGTTGGATCCTCAAATAATATGTACGTCTGCCTGTTTGGTCATCAGCTCATAGGCTGCTTGGATCCTCAAATATTATGTATATCTCTTAGATCATTAGCCCAGAGGCTGATTGAATCTTCAAATATTCTGTATGTCTGTCTGTTAGGTCAACAGGTCAGAGACTGGTTGGATACTCAAATATTATGTGTGTCCTTCTGTTAGGTCATCAGGCCTGAGGCTGGTTGTATCCTCAGATTTTATGTCTGTCTCTCTGTTAACTCATCAGCCCAGAGGCTGGTTTGACCCTCGAATATTATGTACCTATGTCTGTCTGTTAGTTCCTCAGCCCAGAGGCTGATAGAACCTTGAAATATTATATGATTCTGTCTGATAGGTCATCAGCCCAGACACTGTGTGGATCCTGAAATCTTATGCAGGTATGTCTTTTCGGTCGTCATCCGAGACGCTGGTTGGTCCTCCAATATTACGCATATCTATCTGTTGGGTCATCAGCCAAGATGCAGGGTGGATCCTCAAATATCATGTATGTCTGTCGGTGGTAATCTCATAATCGTCTTACTAAATTTATGTATAATTTGATTTAAAATATATTTTATAATTCTGCCCCATATAATACTCTGCTTGGCACTATTGTCTTTAACACTAATCTCAGTATGTAACAATTTATCCCCTGGAATTTTGCCTCTAAAAATTTTAATCACGAAGAGGCCTGCAGACCCTCTCACTTTAACTCTCTATTTATGATCTTCCCATCCTCCTCTTCCATTTAACAGCACTCCTAGATATATTGAGGAAAGCAACGGGAAACTACCTCACTCATCATTCCTCTAGTACGCCTCCTCAGTGAAGCTTAGGCGATCTATGGCAGCTGATGGCAGGGCTGTTGAGGATCCAACCAGCCTTAGGGCTGAAGACTGAACAAACACACATACGGTACTATACTCATGCTCAGAAATTAAGGATAATGCTGATACATGGTGAAACAACGCAATGGTGGGCGGTTTGCGGTTTTAAATCACCTCGGGGTACGACCATGTGGTGCATTTGACCTGCGGTCGTCGAACGGTGGCGCTGGCAGCAGTCCAAATACGCAGAGGTGTGTTGGTGCATGTCAGAGTACGGTGCAGCGAGTAAGTGTGCAGATGTTTTCAGACGTGCTAATGGTGACTGTGTGGTGAAAATGGCTCAACGAACACATATTGATGACGTTATGAGGGGTAGAATAATAGGGAGACTGGAGGCTGGTCAAACACAGCAGGTAGTAGCACAGGCCCTCCGTGTTCCACAAAGTGTGATCTCAAGATTATGGCAACGATTCCACCAGACAGGAAACGTATCCAGGCGCTACAGTACGGGACGTCCGCAGTGTACAACACCACAAGAAGACCGATATCTCACCATCAGTGCCCGCAGACGGCCACGGATTACTGCATGTAGCCTTGCTCGGGACCTTGCCACTGCCACTGGAACACTTGTCTCCAGACACACAGTCTACAGACGACTGAACAGACATGGTTTATTCGTCCGGAGACCTGCAAGGTGCATTCCACTGACCCCTGTTCACAAGAGAACCCGTAAAGCCTGGTGTCAAGAACACAGTACATGGTCATTGGAACAGTGGTCCCAGGGTATGTTCACGGAAGAGTCCAGGTATAGTCTGAACAGTGATTCTCGCCGGGTTCTCCTCTGGCGTGAACCCGGAACCAGATACCAACCCCGTAATGTCCTTGAAAGGGACCTGTATGGAGGTGGTGGATTGATGGTGTGGGGTGGGATTATGATTGGTGCACGTACACCCCTGCATGTCTTTGACAGAGGAAATGTAACAGGTCAGGTGTACCGGACGTCATTTTGCACCAGTATGTCAGAATTTTCAGGGGTGCAGTGGGTCCCACCTTCCTTCTGATGGATGATAACGCACGGCCCCACCGAGCTGCCATCGTACAGGAGTACCGTGAAACAGAAGATATCCGGCGAATGGAGTAACCTGCCTGTTCTCGAGACCTAAACCCCATCGAGCATGTCTGGGATGCTTTCGGTCGACGTATCGCTGCACGTCTTTAAACCTCTAGGACACTTCAGGAGCTCCGACAGGCACTGGTGCAAGAATGGGAGGCTATACCCCAGCAGCTGCTCGACCACCTTATCCAGAGTATGCCAACCCGTTGTGCAGCCTGTGTATGTGTGCATGGTGATCATATCCCATATTGATGTCGGGGTACATGCGCAGGAAACAGTGGCGTTTTGTACCACATGTGTTTTGGGACGGTTTTCTCAACTTATCACCAATACCGTGGACTTACGAATATGTTTCGTTTGTGTTCACTATGTGCCTATGCTATTAGTGCCAGTTTTGTTTAGTGTCACGTTGTGTGGCACCACAATATGCAATTATCCTTAATTTATGAGCATGAGTGTAGATATATTCTAACTTATCCACTTCTTCTATGCTCTCTCCCTCTATCATCCATTTCCTTTCATTTTCCTCCTATTATTACGTATAATTAACACCTTCGATGTATTACTGTTTTCCTTGCATATTCCGAAATCTCATTCAAACTTCTCTGTAATCCCCCTCCTGGGGTCTCTCTCTCTCTCCTCCGTGCTCCTCCAGTACGTCATTTAAGAATAATAAAAATAATATCGGCGATAATTTGCATCCTTGCTTCAACCCAATCTTGCAATCTACCGGCATGCTAGTCAGATACTCTTCTACTTTGTTACTTTCTGGTATACCTCCTCAATCGCACGGATCATCTTTCTTGAGATTCCTATCCGACCTAATTTTTCTATTAAGGCTTTTCTGCTGACCGTGTCAAAAGCTTTTTCAAAATCTATGGGCGCTAATTATACACTGCCTTTTTCCCTGCTTAGGTATTCTTCTATTATCATCTTTACTGTCATAATATTATCTGTTATCCTACTCCCCTTTCTAAATCCACCCTAAAACATTGATAATATCGAATTCTCTTCTTCCCAAACCGTTAATCCATTTGCCGGAACTCCTGTGTAGATCTTACTCCGTGAGTCTAGTAGAGTTATCCCATGGTAATTGCTCGGGAGGTTTATGCTCCCTTTCTTTTTGTATTTTGGGAAGGTTATTCACCGCTACACATGGGAGGCTAGGGGTACCAGATCCATAATAGACTATATCTTAACAGACATCGAATTCAGGAAATCTGTTAGGAATGTACGAGTTTTCTGGGGATTTTTCGATGATACAGACCACTATCTGATCTGTAGTGAACTAAGTATCTCTAGGCCTAGGGTTGTTGTTGTTTGAGTCATCAGTACAGACTGGTTTGATGCAGCCTTCCATGCCAACCTATCCTGTGCTAAACTTTTCATTCCTACATAACTATTGCATCTTACATCTGCTCTAATCTGCTTGTCATATTCATACCTTGGCCTACCCCTACCGTTATTACCACCTACACTTCCTTCAAAAACCAACTGAACAAGTCCTGGGTGTCTTAAAATATGTCCTATCATTCTATCCCTTCTTCTCGTCAAATTTAGCCAAATCGATCTCCTCTCACCAATTCGATTCAGTATCTCTTCATTCGTGATTCGATCTATCCATCTCACCATCAGCATTCTTCTGTAACACCACATTTCAAAAGCTTCTATTCTCTTTCTTTCTGTGCTAGTTATCGTCCATGTTTCACTTCCATACAATGCCACGCTCCACACGAAAGTCTTCAAAAACATCTTTCTAATTCCTATATCAATGTCTGAAGTGAGCAAATTTCTTTTCTTAAGAAGGCTCTTACTTGCTTGTGCTAGTCTGCATTTTATGTCCTCCTTACTTCTGCCATCGTTAGTTATTTTACTACCCAAGTAACAATATTAATCTACTTCCTTTAAGACTTCATTTCCTAATTTAATATTTCCTGCATCACCTGCCTTCGTTCGACTGCAATCCGTTACTTTTGTATTGGACTTATTTATTTTCATCATGTACTCCTTACCCAAGACTTCGTCCATACCATTCAGCAGCTTCTCGAGATCTTCTGCAGTCTCAGATAAAATAACAATATCATCGGCAAATCTCAAGGTTTTGATTTCCTCTCCTTGGACTGTGATTCCCTTTCCAAATTCCTCTTTGATTTCCTTTTGTAGCCTGTTCTATGTAAACATTGAAAAGGAGGGGGGACAAACTGCAGCCTTGCCTCATTCCTTTCTGGATTGTTGCTTCTTTTTCAAAGCTCTCGATTCTTATCACTGCAGACTGACTTTTATACAGATTGTATATTATTCTTCGCTCTCGGTATCTGATCCCAATCATCTTCAGAATCTTAAATAGCTTGGTCCAATCAACATTATCGAATGCCTTTTCTAGATCTACGAATGCCATGTACGTGGGCTTGACCTTCTTGATTCGATCCTCTAAGATCAGCCGTAGAGTCAGGATTGCTTCACGTGTTCCTACATTTATTCTGAAGCCAAACTGATCTTCTCCCAACTCAGCTTCAACTTGTTTTTCCATTCTTCTGTAAATAATACGTGTTAAAATTTTGCAGGCATGAGGTACTAAACTAATGGTGCGGTAGTTTTCACACCTGTCAACACCGGCTTTCTTGGGAATAGGTATAACTACATTCTGCCGAAAATCGGATGGGACTTCTCCTGTCTCATACATCTTACACACTAAATGGAATAACCTTGCCATGCTGGTTTCTCCTAAGGCAGTCAGTATTCAGAGGGAATGTCATCAATTCCAGGTGCCTTGTTTCCATTTAGGTCACTCACAGCTCTGTCAAACTCTGACCTCAAAATTGGGTATCCCATTTCATCAGCATCAACAGCCTCTTCATGTTCCAGAACCAAATTATCTACATCATTACCTTGATACAACTGTTGGATATGCTCCTGCCATCTTTCTGCTTTGTCTCCTTTCCCTAGAAGTGGCTGTTGTGATAAAAGACCGCTTCTGGCCCAGGGGCTAATGGGCAAGATGGCCGCGATACATGGGCTCTTATGGGGCTAACCCACCGAGAGCTGGACCAGGAGGGAATGGGCAAAAATGGCGGCTATATATAGGCTCTTATGGATAAAGCTGGCCTAGGGTAGTATAGGCGGTATACATAGGACTTACGGAGATGGCCTAGGGGACTAATGCACAAGATGGCGGCCGTGTGCAACTTCCTAATGCTAGAGCTCCAGAGGCAAGACAGCCGCCTGGGAGGTATGCTGGTGTTGAAAAGGTGTATGTGTTACGTAGTGTACTTCAAGCCAATCAGGACGCTAAAAGGTAGAAAACTGCCATTAACACCACTGTGAGGGTTGTAGCCCCGTCTGACCGAAGTGTAGCAAGTTCTCTCCACCCTCTGTGAGGGCTCTAGCATCGACCGATCAAAGCCTGGGGAGGTATGCTGGTGTTAAAAAGGTGTATGGGTTACATAGTGTACTTCAAGCCAATCAGGACGCAAGAAGGTAGAAACCGCCAATAGCACAGCAGCGGGGGTTTTTGTAAGCCCGTCTTACAAAAGTGTAGCCAGTACTCTGCTCCCTCTGCGAGGGCTCTAACATCGACCGATCAAAGCTTGAGTATACCATGAATCTAAAACTCTAACTATAAATGCTAAATGCTTTGTGGATGCCTCCCCTCATTTATCCAGGCTTGAGACCGGCACTAGGGCTCACCCTAAGGCGGAGTTAACACCCTTAGAGAAAGAAGAAGTGAAGGAGTCTGCAACATTATAGGTACTCGGTCCACCATATGTTACAGAAAGTAAGGGTTTGAGGTTGGTTAGGTATTAGACATAGGATTTAGGGTGTTATGCTGCACTGTAGAGAGAGACGACTTTTTCTTTGAAAGGTGTTTAATTTGACAGCATAATAATAGCATAAATTACTTTAGTGTAGAGGTAGCATAGTGTCCATGGGCGTAAGTGGATATCCCATCACCTGCGATTACTCTCTTATCATCATCAGGGGAGAAGGCGATCTTGTTTAGACACACCGTCGATACGTGATGTAATTTGGAAGTAATGATGTTCATCGGCGTTCTTCTTATTTCTTTCTTCACGAGACAGTTTACATAGTCCTGAACGTTGATACATTGTTCAACAACACCTCGACTGATCCCTTTAATTTTTTTGAATTCTTCACCATCTATGTCCAGCTCTAAGTCCGACAAACTTTCTAATAATCTTGCTACTAGCTTCATCTTTAAATTTTCCTAAAACCTTCTTGTTCTTAGCTGTGCTCCGGTGGGTAATCAGATGTATCTAGATGTTCTATAAAGTTTAATTTGTCCTTGTAGATGTCTTCAGTCTGTACTAAATATATAAAAGAATCAGTGTCCATGTACATAAGTTTTAGATTTTCAGTCCCATAGCAGGGAAGTAGAACGTCGTAGTGATGGTAATACATAACCGTTTTGGAAATGTCTAGTACGCTCATGCCAATATAGATAGGTTTGTTGAAGAATAGTTTCCGCTTCGCCATATGAATAGCCGCCAGGTTGGGTCCGAAGATCGTTCTGTCGATGAAGGTAGGTTTTGCTACGAGTTTTTCTACTACCTTGTTATCTGTTACAAGACGTATGTCTATCCGTTTGCGAATGTTTTCCATGGTTTTTCCGAACATTGCATTATTAAAAAGTTTATAGAGGTCCTTCTCGAAGTCATTCTTAGCTTGTTTTCTGAGATCGTTATTAAATTCTACGTAACATTTCAGCCAGCGTGACTGTCGAAATTTCAGCGCTCGATGTACCTTCTTTAGTTGCAGTCCATGGTTCAAAGCTTGTTGGAGGGTCATGTAATGCACCACGTAATGTTCTCGTTTTCCAAGATGAGTTATTAATTTTTTCGTTACAGACGATTCAGCCGGTTTCATACTTTCTGGAAGGAACGGTAAGTCATTATGAAGGGCATGTAGTTTAGGAGGATACTCAACGTCTACTTCTAAAAAGTAGCCGTACGGATCGTCTTCTTTCAGCGTATTTAGATTAATAGTGTCTGGGGAGGCCCACTGAAATTCTCCGTAAGGAAGGGGATGGCACATAGCCCAACCATACTGATTGTTAGCATCTTCATATGTAATAAACCTGGATGGTTTCTCAGGATCGAAATCCGACATATACTTATTATTAGCCTCTCCATAGCGATGTGATACTTGACATATCCCACCTCGTATACCAGACTCTACCATAAGTAGCTGATCGTAATCTCTTAGTAACTCCAGTTTAATACCTGTATGGAGCAGCATAGCGTCCCACGTAAGTCCGGGCGCAGTGAAGTAGTGGGCCGGATCGACTCTATGGATTTCCATGGTAGTAGCACGAAACGTTTCGAAAACATCTGCTAAGAGAAGTACGTCAGAAGTCAAGTAGAGATCGCTGTATTCTCCCAAAGTTTTTATGTTGATATGATTCCACACGTTGTTTGCATGTTCATAATCTTCGTCACCGATATCGTCTTGTTTTAATTTGCTGAAGAAGGCTTCTTTAGGGGGTAGACATTTTTCACTTAATTTTTTCGAGGAGTCCAGGTAATCATACGGAAAGACGCCTTTTCGTGTCATTAAAACCGAATTTTCTCGTCCAAAGTATTTGGATGTTTCAGGACACAACGTTAGATTTTTTACTAGTGTATCCAAGCTGCTATCAGACGGACAAAAGGATGAAAGGACTCTTCTTACTCCTCCTCACTGCGCCCTCCTCCTCATCCTAGGGCTAAACGGCTAATGGGCTAAAGGGCTAATGGGCTCTTGGGCTAAAGTGCAAAATGTCAGAAGGGCTAAAGGGCAAAAAGGGCTCGCACTCTTTGTAGTATTTAAGGTGCCTCTCCTCTTTTTATCCGAGCTTGAGACCGGCTCTACAGCTAGAGGCGGAGTTAACATCCTAAGGAAGGGAGAATGTTCGAAAAGGTCTGTACTAGTATAGCTACTCGATCTACTATATGCTAAAGAAGGATGACTTCAGTGTTGGTGAGGGCTGGAAATGTAGGAAGGTATTTAGGCTGTTGTACTGTCGAGAGGGAGCTTACAGGTAAGGTCTTTTCTTTAAAGAGCTATTACTCAATAATACTGAACCATTCTGTTCATTGGGACAATTGTATTAATTTGAGTATTGGATATTGGAATCACACAAGGCCACCCACGAAGCCAATGTCTTACAGTATATGTCATAAAGGGGTCCAGAAGAAGCGTTCTTATGTGAAGTGAGCGCGAGCGTCATTATGAGAAATCTCCAGAAACTCATTAAAAGGAGTTATGTCCCAAGCCAAGCCTCTTGATGAAGATTGGGGACGCTTCCCAGATCCCGGCTAAACTTATTATAGGAGGGAAAAAAGAATTAAATTAATATCTTTGGTTACGGAAGAGTTGCATTGGATTGAAGACAAGAATTGCAACCTGTATAATTTCTGCTTTATTTTGATATGCATTAGGGCTGCATTCATTAATGCATTCGCTAATTAGAGCTCATGATATACGAAGATTGCACGCAGTCAAGCGGCTTGATGACGCTATCCGGGATTATAAAATAAGGCCGCCGGGCATATCTGAGTCATTCTTGGACCAAAAGGCTGCTTGAACGAGTCGTCATACTGCGTGTTGGTACTGAGAACAACGCTTTGTCTTCGAGCTACACCTACTACCCGTACTGCTATTTCTGCAAGGAATTACCCCAGCATCAAGTCAGAACGAGTGTTTGACATCGTCATTGCAAGGAAGCCACAACCAGGAGCTGAAGCCAACACGACAACGGGCATCGATCCAGGAACGTGGGGAGCACCTGATCAGCACAACGTCGAAGGGGACACCTTCCAACTACAGAGGGAGCTGTACGAAGACGCAACACAAGAAAGAATGTCTCCAAGTGGTCAACAGTATCTGATGCCAGCCCCGCAGTCTATCATGATGTGGTAGATTCAGTGGTCCACAGGGATGGCCGCTCCGTAATGTCAGCGATAACATAAGGTCAGAGCTTTCCAATTAAGTTTCAAGCATGTCATTTAAATTTAGATAGGAATATGGGGGCCGTCAGTCAACAGATTAGTTATCGTAGGAAAATTTTCCTTGTAATTTAGAGCTAGGCCTCAAACTCGAACCCCGTACATTCAGGTAGATGTTATTTGTAGAGTCCTTGTTAGCGTGTTCATATTTCATTTTGATTGTGTTATTTTAACGTACGTGTGTTTTTAAGGGTCTGATCGAACTCCTCTGGTCATAGGAGGTTAGTCTAACAGATAGGTACTTTTATTAGATCGCATTTAGGCATTTGTTTCTGCAGACGTAGATGTGTATAGTTGTGACCAAGACGTGACCAGTAATTCACCCAGATTCACTAATAGAGCGAGCGAGTCCGAAGATTTAAGAGATATGAGCCCATGATAGGCAGAATTAAGATTTGCGATTGATATGAGAGAGCCCAGCACGATTGAGAGTTTATTGAATATTTTTGGAGATGCCTAGTATGGCCATGTGACTATCGCTTAATGATTAGTGTTTTTGTATCACCAGGATTTAGCCCATGAGAGGCATATACTGCGGGAGATATTAAGATGAGGGCAGATAGCCCAGGAGTATTTAAAAGAGGGCTTTAGCAGCAGATTACGTGAGATGTTTCTTTGACAGGCAAGAATTTAGCCTGCCGCCCATTTGAGCTCATAAATTAGGGGACTGCCGCGAGTGGAGTGGTGAGGGTGGAGGTCATTCAGCTTGACGTCACAGGCTTGTGAGTTGGTGATGGTCGTCTGCAGTGTGTCAAGTGTGCCAGGGGGAAGAAACGACCTTCATGTTTTGAAAGCAGGGAGAGATTTTTTTTATGTCCTATTTGTTTTACGTAAGATTTTAACACTGGCCCGTTTGATGCTTGCACGCCTGTATATGTTGATTGTGTCCTTTTTAATTTGTTTGCATAGGTATCTTTGACGCCTTACTCGTCATGGGACTAGGGTTCGTGACCGAGTCAGGTCATTGTACATTTTGTGGTAATTTTTGTTTGCACCGGGGTTCGACGGCGCGAGGCATTGTAAAATTTTATGGGAATCACTGTTTATGAGTAGTTAAGCGGATATCCATCTTTCTAAACTTCGTTACTTACACTATTGTAACATGCTTGTTGCAGGGCAACTGTTTTCGTGAAGGCAGTGAACTGGTTGTCATCGGCTCAGCGTTATTTTACCCTGTCATAATGAAAAGCTCTATCCTTTGTAAATAATTCAATTTTATGTAATAAATTCCTATTTGTTAAACTTTGAATGCAGCGATGTTTCTGTTAGATATTTTTATTTTATTTTAAATTTAGCCGAATCTTACCTGATTTGTCACATATCCTCTTGTTTATCTTTTGTTGCCCCGTTATACCCATGTTATCCCTGAGAAGATTGCTCATTTGGCTGAGTGAAGAGGATTGTGTTCAGGTAAGACTATGTGCACCAGCTCACGTTTGTGAGAGTTCTTTCACTACCGTACTCTGGGTTCGAGACCGGCTTTCGCCTGGCCGGAACTTCAGAGTCCAGTAGGGCACATAGTATTAATGGTGCAAGCCATCGTGGGGCTCGATATTGCTGTAATGAGGGCTACCCAGACAGTGTAAATAGAGCGCCATAGTAATTTTGTCGCCAAGCAACGGTGTGGCTCGATATTTCTGTAAATGAGGGCTAACCATAGCGCCATGGTATTAAGGACTACGAGTAACGAATGGCCCGATATTTCAGTAAAAGGGACCATAGCGCCATTGTCTACATTGTGAACTTGGTGTGGCTAACTGAGGACCCGATATTGCAGGACTGAGGGTCATACAGCTTATTTTATTATGCCGTCAGGTGAAGCTTGATATTTGTGTAAACGAGCTCACACAACCAAGTGGTATTTTGCTGATTTTCCCCATAGAGTAGGGCTATAGGTCATAGCTTGTGTCGATGAAAGCAGGACCTGATATTTCGGTAAATAAAGGTCGTGCAAGGCTTGATTTCAGGCATATGTTATGACAGCTGCATTCAATTATGTGTTGTGCAGAGATACCAAGTTTGGTCTCTGATCTGTACTGTTAGCTTGGTGATATATCAGGAGTATGTTGTTAAAACTTGTGAGGTTGAATGACTGCCAGTTCAGAGAGGTATTTTTTGATGTCCTTGGTCTTACCATTAGAGTATGGATATTGCTGTTGATGGTGTTTAGCGGGGATGTGCTGATTTTATGGTTTCCATGGAGTGATGGATGATATTCGTGCGGGGATTTGACCTGCAGGGTGTTGTGTTTTACAGGTGTATAATCATATAGCTTAGATTTTTGCATGTTGTAGTTTCTGCTGTTTTATGACATTTTGTTGGAGAATTTGGTGTTTGTTGTATATATTTTGTATCATAGTGCTGTGCTGACGGTTACCCTATGTTTGAATGACATGATGTTAGATTGAGGTAGCCAATTTAGGCTTTGGAAGTTCGAGAGTTTAGTCGTTAGGAACATTTGTGATAAATTAGAAAGTGTAGGAAATTGATAGTACATGAAATTTAATCGATGACATACGGAGCGGCTTTTCCGCCGGACCTTATAACGAGTGAATCTTGAATGTCGGTAGACATGGGTGAGGTGCTGAGGCACATGAGCGATCAGCTAAAGGATCTATTAAATGCACAGACTACGCTTAGAGAGGATGTAGGAATTATTAAAGGACAACGGACTACGCTTAGAGAGGAACTTAAAGAGGAGGTAGGAGCTATTAAAGGACAAACGGATAGGAATAGTGAGCTGTTCACGGAACAGTGTGCCAGAAGCGAGGTACAGTTTGTGGCGCTTGGTGAGCGTTTGAACGAGCAAGTCAGCATAAATTTTAAAGAACAGGAAATTAGGAACTCGGATCAGATAAAAGAACTTAAAGTACACTTAACCGAGCAACTTACGGAAAAATTCGCGGAGTCCGAAGAAAAGGTTACACAAACCATGACCGAGAAACTCACGGAGAAATTCGCGAAGTGCGAAGAAAAGGTGACCGAACAATTAGTACTCACCGAAAAACGGGTAGCTAACCAAATAACTGAGCTAAAGGAACACACTAGCATTCGTTTGGAGCAATTGGCCTCTGAAAATGAAGCGACTAGGGAAACCATAGCAGAATTAGATACGAAAATAGAAAGTGTACGGCTGTGCTGTGTTACCACGACCGAGAAGTTGAGTCAACAGGTTGAAGAATCGCACAGAACGGTAGAGAAGCAAATTCGGGAAGTAAAGAATAGTATCGAGGGAATAGAACAACGCATGGAAGCAAAAGATAAGGAGACTCAGTCCGAACTAGGAACATTTAGAGAAAACCTGGTGGCCGTAGTAGTCCGCATGGATCATACTCAAGAAGAACTAGTCAGAATAGAAGAAAAACTAGAGGCTAGGACTCAAGAAGTGGTGGACAAATATGAAAGGACGACCGAGAAAAATAAGGCTAAAATTGCTGGACTAGAACTGGATTTACGACAGACTAGGAAGGAAGTCAGCGCAGAGGTCCAGGGTTTGAAGAAGTGCCGTGAGCAGGAACAACGGACAACTGAGAAGCGTATACAAGGGTTAGAACATGAAATGGAGAATATGCGTGATAAGTTGGACCAATTAAAAATTGAGGAAGACAACGGAGTAAAGAAGAGGAAGCTGAGTAGGACTCATAGCCCGATGGAACGCCAGTATGGAGATGACAGCCTGAATGAAAGTCAGGATGAGGGACATGAGATACTAGGAGAATCATTTAGGGCTAAGCCAAGAATAGGAAATTCAACCCTGTTCAGTCAGGACAGTGTTTTCCCGGGTTATCATTGGATTAGGGCACCCGAGGAGAAACCGAAGAAATTCGAGGGAAATGGAGAGGTCACGCCCCGTTCATTCCTTAAAGAGTTAGAGACCTACATGGACGAAGGCCAGATACCACCCGAGCGCAGACTACGCACGGCAGAAAAGTATCTTGGAGGGATTGCTGGAGCCTGGTTCAAGGCGTTTGGGCAATCATTTAAGAATTATGATGAGTTTAAACGGGCATTCCTGAATAAATTCTGGAATCAGGGACATCAGCTGGCGCTTGGAATGGAGCTCTACGCCCGTAGATATGCGAATAGTACTCCCACAAGACTAAGCGAGTTCTTTATTTCCCAATATTTACGTTTGCAAGAGCTAGATCATCAGCCCGAAGAGATGGAAATCGTCACAACCATTATCCGACAGCTGCCTGTAGAGTTACAGAGGGCTCTTATCGCGGCGAATGTTACGACGGCGATGGCCGCGGAAGAAATGCTTAGGCTCTGGGACCAGACGTCTGCACTGCATCAGCCACGTATACGGGCCATAGAGACTGTCCATAATGTGAACGTACAGGCGGAAGAGCAGATGGGAGAAAGAAGCCACAAGGAGTGTCAAAACACCGGCACTCAAACGCCTACCCGGAGGGAACGAGAGGAAGAAAATCCTAAACCCAGAGGAGATACGAACTGGCGACCTCGAAGATGGAGCACATGGCAGGAGGAACCGGACCGATGGAGAGGGCAAGAACGCCGAAGGAATTCATTCGAACAGCGGCGGAATGACCGGCCGTACTGGAGACGAGACGGTGAGCGTTACAACCCCAGAAGTAACAGCCAGCGGTGGAATGGGAACCGAGCGAGATATGACAGGCCTAGGGAGAGTTCACTGCGCCCGAGAAATGATGAGAGACACGAAGGCGCCTACCACTCAAGAGTAAGAGAATCGGGAGATATGTCAACACGCGACACATGGCAGGAAGCAATCCGAACTCACAGTGCTGCCAACTCTCCTGGAGCTACGAGCTTGGCTTACCAAGAGTTTCACAACGGAGCCAGGCAGAAGAGTCTCAACCCAAATGCACCCAGCTTTGCTGAGATCGAGAGGGAGGATTAAAAAATGAGAAATTTAGTGCCAGGAGATAGAATATTTCGCGAGGATGCCGGTTGGATGACTATAGCTATTCATAATTGGGTTATCACTCCAGACGATCTACTAGAGTATCCTAATAAAAGTAACTTGCCCCGACCTAAAGAATTACCTGTCATTTATACGAGAATTCACGGTTTAAACGTACGCTGTCTGGCGGATACAGGAGCCACGGTCAGTGTCGTATCACAGGCCTTAGTTTCGGAAATTCAAAGCAGAGTTCGTATCCCGTCTATACCAATTTCAAAGGTCAAAATTAAAGGGATTATACCTGACAAAGTAACGTCCTGTAAGGAGCAGTTAGGTTTGTACCTGGAAACGCTACTGCAGAGTCACGTATTACATCAAAACAAGTCCCTACATATCAACGGTCTGCATGCAGGCACAAAGTGCACGACAAGCCTCTGTTACCCTATGTAGACGTAAGATACTGTAAAGACACCAACCTACTCGTAGAACGTTTGCAACTGCTAATACTAATATCCCCAGAAATCTGATCAATTCCAGCCGCTTTTCTAGTTTTCAACTTTTCTATCTTATTGTAAATGTCATTGTTATCATATGTAAATTTTATTACTTCTTTGGCCTTAGTCTCCTCGTCTATCTTGACATTATCCTTGTAACCAACAATCTTTACATACTGCTGACTGAATACTTCTGCCTTTTGAAGATCCTCACATACACACTCCCCTTGTTCATTAATTGTTCCTGGAATGTCCTTCTTGGAACCCCTTTCTGCCTTAAAATACCTATACATATCCTTCCATTTTTCACTAAAATTCGTATGACTGCCAATTATGCTTGCCATCATGTTATCCTTAGCTGCCTTTTTTGCTAGATTCGTCATCCGAGCTTGCAAACCTCGTTGGTATGTCAACGATGGGAGTTTACGTACAGCATTGTAGTTAATTTTAGTTGAGCTTGTCTTCCCACGTACATTTTGTAAGGTATGTGAGCTTTGGTCGGACGATGTTAGAACCCTCGCACTGGGGCGTAGAGAAACTTGCTTCACTTCGGTCAGACGGGGCTACAACCCTCGCAGTGGTGTTAATGGCAGTTTTTTCTACCTTCTAACGTCCTGATTGGCTTGCAAATGTATACTTTCAAAATTTTACTGTTACGATATAATTTTACGAATAGTTTAATACTATTCTGAAACGCTACCCTCTGGAGCTTAATATTCTAGTAAAAGTGAGAAGGCTTGTTGTGTTATGATTTATTACATGAATATGCGTAATTTCTTACCTAAACGCAGTGTATGAGGAGTAATATGTAGAAAATTTAAAAAAGTCCGCGTGATCAAGCTATTCAAGAAGCAGTGCATGATGGGTAATTAAAATATTTAATAACAAAAGTTCTTTAAAGTCGCTATTGTTGATTCATTACGACTGTAGTAGTGTGATTCTTTATTTGTAAAGGAGGCTAGGATTGGGAAAACGTTTGCTCGAAGTAGAAGTGGAAAAACTACAGAAAACTACTTCTAGGATAATCTGAGGTAGGGAGGGATCAACCCACCTATTCTCAGCTTTGTCTCACGAGGCTGGGCTGAGTGTACCTCGTTCCAACCCTCAGACTAGAATTAAATATCTTAACAAGTTTTTTAAAACAAGGGAGAATTCCTCTCTCCTATCCCATTGTAGTCGTATCTTTTCGCTACAATCTACCGCCCAGAGCTCTTAAAAGCTTATACTTATAAGGGTATCAGAAGTATCAGAGAGTGCTCGAAGCCGTAAGAGGCTCGCTGCGTTCTACTAATTAGGATTGCGTATGGTAATAGGAAGTTGAGATGGCTAGATCTGTAAAATCACATAAACTAAAGTAATGGTAGTGGGTGTTGCTTTATGTATGGGTTTGATATATCGTGGTCATCAGCCTCGTATGCTTGTATGTACTCGTATGTAGAATTTGTTTGATAACCTGTGTTTCTGTGATAAATGTAGTAGTGTGTTAATTACAGCGAGGGACGGCTTAAAACTCAGGGACCAGCCCGTAATTTGCCTAAAAGAAATGTAGAAAACTGGGGGAGGAAACCACATTAAGGATGGGTGCTGTTAGTGCTAAAATTTAAACCGATGAACTCGAGGGTTTGCTGCACTCCCCAACACAGTTGTGGTGCATAAATGAACGCAAGCGGCTACGCCACCGGGTAAAATCATGGTCTATCCCCATAGCCGTGCGAAGTGATACGTACACTGATTCCCTTATGGCTATATACTAACCTTATGTATATATTACAACCATACACACCAACGTACATAGCAGTGAGCATTGCATAGTCATAAAGAAACATACTAAGCTAGCTCTAACTTTAAAAACCGTGCGGGTAGGGCCGCGCTACTGTGATCTTGCATTTGGGAGATAGTGGGTTCGAACTTCACTGTCGGCAGCCCTGCAAATGGTTTTCCGTGGTTTCCTATTTTCACACCAGACAAATGCTGGGGCTGTACCTTAGGGTCATGACAGCTTCCTTCCCACTTATGGGTCTCTCCTATCCCATCGTCGTCGTAAGACCTATCTGTGTCGGTGCGACGTAAAGCAGATTGATGATGATGATGATGCTTGTTGTTTAAAGGGGCCTAACATCGAGGTCATCGGCCCCTAATGGTACGAAATGAAATAACAAAAATATTCAAATTCATCCACTGACCAAAATAAAATAAAAAATGTCATGAAGAATGAATGTATGGACATGAACCCTACTAAAAAAACAAAAAAACAAAAACAGTGGATCAGACTCAAAAAGAAGGTAGTTAAATTATTAGTGTATTACTGACCAAGGGACCATTTATAAAGCACAATGATGCTTGATGTCTGAAGGGGTGCTAAATTCACGGCTAAGGCCCCACAGAATGGTACAGGTCGCGAGTTAAGTAGAACCATGGTATTTGTCATTTTGGGGTACTGATCAAAAGTAGCGAAGACTCACGGTGTTCCACACAAGTATTGTACTTCGTAGAGGTAGCATAGACCTATGGTGTTTCTCACACTCTCACAACATAAGGAAAATGTCAAGAGTGTTAGCACGACCAGGGATAAAATAAGTAAAAGGACTACTTACGAATTATTCCAACCAAAGGCCGTCGCAGACTGTAGAAGCTCTGGACACAAGAGGCCAAGCGAATCAACTTAAAATAAGCTTAACTAATTAATTGGCTGAAATAATAACTCAAATAAATTGATCAAACCAAATTTAATTAGGAAAATAATTAAAAAAATTTCGACCTCAAACTAATTAACAAAATCAATTACCACCGCACAATGAACGTGAACACCCTTCAGAATAATTAATTAAAGATATCAATTGAAAATAAATTATTTTAACACTGACTCAAATTGCCAGGAGGCAGAAAATCTTTTGAGAAATAAACAAACGTAGACCAATAGAAAATTAAAACCTTAAGACAATTATTATTGAAAGAAGGCTGAAATTTTCCCTAATGAATTTCTCGGTTACTTCAGGGCTGCATTAAAATTAATCAAATCGAAGAAAAGGCATGACTTCATTTAATACCAAGAAATTATTCGAAACATGGGCATAAATCCATAATTAGGATAAATAACCCAAATATTCTCCAAGGAACGGTAGCTTAAACCAAATGAGTTAATCAAACTCATTAGAAAAACCTTCCACACGCACAAAGATCCACACCAAAATCAGCTGAAAAATGAAGTTACCAATAATACGTCGATACTCAAATGTCAATTTCAACACGGCATGGCCACGGTAAGTTTGCATTCTGTTACACAGATGTAACAGATGACGAGCACCGAAATCAAAACAAGCACTTGAAGTAGCGAGGAAGTCATTAGAAGTCCTACATTAAAGTCACACTGTTTCTCTTTTAGTAGCCCGACATTCGCTTGAAAATATTATAATAAAAAAAACATAACTTGTTTTGGTGCACCAAACTAAAATTAATTGAAATCAAGAAGGTAAACAAATGCCAACATGATCATTACAACACTGAAGCCTAAAAGAAAATATTACCATATTACAAGATTTTTATGAGGACCAGTTTTAGGAAGTTAATTTCTTTTAAAACCACATGCACAAATTTCACATACGAATTTAAATATCTCCGCGTATTAACACTATTATCTAATCCATTCCTCGGTCGCTTAGTTCACTACAGAAGATGGATGCAGCTTACTTACGAGGTCGAAGGAAACAAAATATACTATTAAAAATTCAGAAGGATAACCAAATATTCAGGCCTATCGCCCAGATGGACAATCCATCACCCATGGTCTAATTTCTCGACCATCTCCTCTTCTTGCATCATGATTTTCTACTCTTCTTAAAGCACAATCAGTAGGGAATAGGTTCCACCGTCTTCAGATTAAAAAGCAATAATCGGAACAACTGCTATCTGCATTGTCGACAGACTACGACTGAGAAAGCTTCACATCTAGCGCCCAGATAGCAGCACAACTAGCTAACTCGCTGCTTAAATTCCAAGTCGACCGCTAGATAGCACACCATCATCAATTAGAGAAAGTCCATGGAATCCTGAAGTTTGAATACACGGTGGGCCAGACAAGAAAATAGACACATAACCAATATGCATCGTACCATCGCGAAGAATAATTTTAAATCCATTACAGCCTCCCCCCCGAAAACATCAACTTGGGGTGGGGTATAACAAGCAGTCATAGATAAAAACCATCTGTTGTCTCAAGAATATATGTAAGAAAAGTTCCATTTTGAATAATTTAACATAACACTTCTCCAGGAGAGCAGAGGTATACTTGGGTGATGTATAACAGGGATACAGACCACACGCAGTTGTTTAGTGTTCAATTAAGTCCAGTTTTCACGCGCAATATCATCAGCACGCCAATTTTCCTTGAAATGTGCAGATAATACCGAGGTTACTAAGGAAATCGAAGTTCGCATAATCACAATAAATTTTCAGAGTCACAACCTACACAAGAAGACAGGTCTTACAATGTTTTAAACATAGCAAAATTCTCTTTTGAAATTGATTCCGGGCTACAATTATAGGGGAAGACAAGACTTCATGAGTGATAACCATATTACCACATAAATACCCCCCCAAAAAAGAAACACAAGAAGAAGGAAGAAAATAGAAAAATAATTAGGAAAACATAAGCCTCTAAGAGAAGTAAGTCAGTGCAACAAACATTAGATAATTCTTTAATTAACTTATCGCAGTAATCACTTTATCATCAGTTTCCTCCAATTAGTACAGAATACAACTGCAAGAGGCATAAACAGAGTATCAAATCACTCACGATAAATTACCACATCAAGGTAATAGTAGCGAATAAATCAATACATGAATAAAGATAAAATTTTAACAGACATATCTGTGAAATCAAACCCCCCAATCAATAGATGATAAACCCTTTCTTTTTAAATTTTCAAATCATTTCTTGGCTTAAATTAATATTCCATTCTCACAGCTTCAACTTCCATAGGTTTACTACACATATACTCGTTCTAAGCAGAAGGTGAAAACAAGAAACAATAAATAGAAGAATACTGAATAACACGTTTAGAACAATAAGCAAAGCTAGCGTAGAAGATATGAATGTTTAGAGCCAAGGGTAAAAGGTTAATTACAGTTGGAGACAAATGTATAATTCAGATGTAGGGTACGCGTAAGGTGGGTCATCAACAACCGAACTATCAGCAATTACCAGGCAAGCAACACACAATATCAACACCTACACCGGGATAGAAAATGACCAGGAGAAACACGGGAGACAACACTATTCTGAAATCATATACTCCTTCTACAAGCCCCCATATGCAGGTAGAGGATCGATGACCGCAGTACCGACTGCACGAACCGAATAATCCCATACTCATTCTTCTTCATGACAGAACGATAACTTACCATATCAACGACATAATTCAGGTGAAACTCCCATTATAAAATGCCTTAGCCAGGCAGGTTAATTAAAATGAACGTTTAAATCCCCAAGCATAAGCAAGATGACTTCAGAAGAACGGGTTATGGCAGAGAATATAAGAAGTTGAACCACAAGTCAGGTGACAGACCCGAAAATAAACACATAGTTAAGAATTTTTCCCAAAATGAGTTGTAGATACATAAAAAGAGTTTTCACCAAATCCACCTTGACACCAAGAGAAAAATAAAAGGCAATGTACAACCTCCTCAAGGTGTCCATACTACAACAACCCACCTAATAAGTAACTCAAATAACAACAATACATCACCACTCAAATGACCACCAGTGCCGATGTGTCAGCCACGAAGGCAAAGGACATACAAATCCTCGACAGCATCTCACAAATCACAGAGTGCCCACCCAATATCATTTCACAAACCGCAATAACACCATCATGACTTCAGAGGAACACAGTCACCTCTCAACGAAACCATAATGCCACCCCAACATAATTCCCAAAATCAAACCCATGATACCAAACTTCACCAATACACAAGGATCAGAAACCATACCCTAAGGTTCAAAGGAGGTACACTCCTTAGGTCATGAATCCTTTAACTATCTCAACATCACTTCACAATAACGGACGGAAGAAGTAAAACTCTAAGTACATTACATGAACCTACAACTCAAATTAAACAACATTTTCAATAAAACAAGTCGCAATTTCCCCCAAAACCTCCTTAGGAAATTATGATAACAGCGATGAATTGGCAGGGTACCAGATCACCTTACAACGTGAAGTCCACACGAATATTCAATATTTCCACAGGATGAAATCACTTAACCCAACTTTCCTTACACTTCCCCTTTGAAGATGGCAAGAACACCTAACAGTAGACTATACTACAACTTCAAAACACTAGAACATAATTGACAGACCAGAACATAAAATAATTTTTCAACTGCCACAGGTTCAACTTTCCTCCACAACTACATCACCAAGTTGAATAAGAAGAAGGACAATCAATCAATCCACAATTAATAATTATGTTTCAAATAATCTAGAACTAGATATCAAACAAGCAAAATCCAAGATAGAAATGGTAAACAGTTCATAGCGAGGCAAAATAGGCACGATCAGTTGGAGACCACTAGTACTATTAGATGAAGAGAGCTCAATAAGTTTGTCATCACAACAGATCAACAATTAATACCAAGCTATCAAACATCAGATCAAACAGCATAGAATTAGGGATAGCAGAAACTCAGGAGGGAACATAATCTGGAATCAGGTAACTAGCCTACTTCACAGAAACACAGATACAATTCATCCCACCATGGAACATCCAACCAATTTTAAAAAAGGCAAATAAATCCTTCGATTAGAAGAACCAACAGGGAAATAACGAGCAAGGACCCAAACTACATATACCACAGTTGTCCTTTGCAGAACCTCGGCATTACCCGGTCTATAAATAGGTGATGTCAAGATCACACTGTCGCTCCACAGCAAAACAGGTACCTCCCCCAATATTCCCCAGGGGACGAGGTAAATAAAATATAAGTAGCGGAATAGAAGTCGAGTCGATGGAAATGCTCAAGAATCCTTGGAAAAGACAGTTACACCGCAAATGGCCCCCATAAACCATCATTAGTAGGATTCCAGTACCGGTTAGAGGATTTGTTATTTAGTCCCATACCCAAATATCAAATCCAATAACACGGCAAGATGACAACAACCATGTCAAGAGACATTGTAAGAACCACTGAGAGAAAATGCCATTGAGTGGCAGGTAAACATAAAATGGGCTTTACAGAAAAAGGTTAAACACTAGAGGACGTCAGATAAACAGGTAATGCATGAAGAGAGGAAGGAAGGAACCAGATCACATGACTCAGATACATTACTCACAACCAATCAACACATTACAAGTAAGAGGGCTTCCGACCATCAGAAATAGCAGAACACATGCAAGCAATAATTAAGACAGGGAAAACCAGTAAAAACACTAAGGTTTAGGTACGAGACCAACAAGTCAACCCAATCAGATACTGATCCACATGGCTCAATCATGATGGTAACTGCCCAATAAACAGTTGACACAAGGAGTAAACCAAAACATTAACCAGGTCAGTACAATATCATATCCAATTCCACACAAGGGCGAAAACATATCAGTAATTGATTGTGACATAACCCAGACCTAATCACAACAGAGTGGACACATATAACGGCACACATCAAGCTCACTACACATTAGAAGTAGGTAAATTAACCAAATTTAAGAAATAACCTTATAAGTCAGATAAGGTTAATTAATTTCAGAATAAAACACACCAAAGCGCACAGCTACATCACTGATTAAATAATTTTTCAAGAAACCATGATGTGCACGCCCGATCATCAAATACTAACAATCAAGGTACAGTACCAACATGAAAATAACAGTGGTTAGTAAAAGGTAATAAGCCCAAATAAATATATACCATCACCAATGTCAAGGTAACAGACCTCAGCTAAAAATAATGAAAGAGCGCAACCCATCACAGCACACCATTTCACACCTAACTTTTACACAAGTAAATAGAGATAGAAGGCCATTCTCAGAGGTTAGGTTGAATATTTTCTCGGGTGCTCCTTAGATCCTTAAGCATACCCCTTATTGGGTGAAGAAGAGATGACACGATGAGTAGTAAAATTATTAGCCCTACACGAAACAGAGGGAGGAGGATACCTGGAGTGCCTAGACTCATCTCCATGTTTTACATCCTCGGCAAATGTACAGGCTTCCTCAAGTTCTCCAAAATTACTAGGACACTTAGTCAAAGATAAAAAGGACCGATATTGAGGAGTAATGCCTTTGATTACACAAGCTACCATCTCTTCTTCCGGTACCATGATTTTAAAAACCTCGCAATAAAATTTCAAATCCAAGACATAGGCCAATAGATTTTCATGCAAGAACTGCGTTCTATAACAATGTTTTGGAACCAGACTTTGTAACGCAAGGGACGGAATAAATCTTGCCAAGATTAACTCGTGAAATTCATTTACACTTAAATTACTGCTAATTGCCTTAGAAATTTCTCTTTTAAGTACACCTTGACAGTTGGGAAATAATACTCTAAAAATTCCCAGAGCATCCATGCAATACACATTAGCCGACTGAGATAATTCTACTAGAAACCGCAGGAATATAATGGTTTCGTCAATGGAATCTACAGAAAAGGTCATTACATTTTTGAAAAGATCCTTAATAGAATTAGGAGCCGAACATGACCTAATCAACAAATTCTCAACCGCAGGACTAAGTCCGCAGCAATGAGACGAGGATGGGTTATTGACGGTCTGAGGAGTAATTAACTCATTAGTGGCTCCAAGGTTGTTACCTTCATTAGTTTCAATCTCATCACTTAATGATAACTGACCAACCTTCTTCATATTAATCATAAAATCGAGTTCAATCGAAACATTAATTACTGAAGTCAATAACGAAGTACATAGAGACATCAATTCACCTTCAGGTCCAAGAGAAATCAAATCTTGCACCCTGTTAATAAAGTGATTGGTACGAGCTTTTAATCTTCTCAATTGGTAATCTGATGGATTACACTCTTTTAACTGTTTTATAAACACTAATAATTCATTAATAGAACTGGACATTGCATGCACTGACTTACCCAAGTCGATGCTCATGTTACCTGGATCTACAGGGGAATCAAGGGAGGCTAGAAGCAAGTTAACATCGCCTTCCATAGAACCAGTGGACACCAAACCCCGAATATCGAGCTCGTACAACAGCTCACCCTTCCTCAGCATTCTTGGCAACAACACAGCACGAGCACTCATATTGATATGAAACAGAAAACACCAAGGTTAGCACTCAATATAAGCCTGTCTTTCCCTTCACAAGTTTAATTAACTAGTCTCAATTTACTTATTATTTCAGCCAAGGTGATATCAATGGCCTGACAAAATAGCCAACAGTCACAAGAAACAAGAAAGAAAAATATGCTTTCACAAGATATCAGAACGTAGCTGTACAGAAAATCACGCAATCTGATACCAAACACAAATAATGAGAATAACAGAACGTAGTTGCTATAAAAACCACGCTCTGCTACCAAACACACTCTCACAACATAAGGAAAATGTCAAGAGTGTTAGCACGACCAGGGATAAAATAAGTAAAAGGACTACTTACGAATTATCCCAACCAAAGGCCGTCGCAGACTGTAGAAGCTCTGGACAAAAGAGGCCAAGCGAATCAACTTAAAATAAGCTTAACTAATTAATTGGCTGAAATAATAACTCAAATAAATTGATCAAACCAAATTTAATTAGGAAAATAATTTAAAAATTTTCGACCTCAAACTAATTAACAAAATCAATTACCACCGCACAATGAACGTGAACACCCTTCAGAATAATTAATTAAAGATATCAATTGAAAATAAATTATTTTAACACTGACTCAAATTGCCAGGAGGCAGAAAATCTTTTGAGAAATAAACAAACGTAGACCAATAGAAAATTAAAACCTTAAGACAATTATTATTGAAAGAAGGCTGAAATTTTCCCTAATGAATTTCTCGGTTACTTCAGGGCTGCATTAAAATTAATCAAATCGAAGAAAAGGCATGACTTCATTTAATACCAAGAAATTATTCGAAACATGGGCATAAATCCATAATTAGGATAAATAACCCAAATATTCTCCAAGGAACGGTAGCTTAAACCAAATGAGTTAATCAAACTCATTAGAAAAACCTTCCACACGCACAAAGATCCACACCAAAATCAGCTGAAAAATGAAGTTACCAATAATACGTCGATACTCAAATGTCAATTTCAACACGGCATGGCCACGGTAAGTTTGCATTCTGTTACACAGATGTAACAGATGACGAGCACCGAAATCAAAACAAGCACTTGAAGTACCGAGGAAGTCATTAGAAGTCCTACATTAAAGTCACACTGTTTCTCTTTTAGTAGCCCGACATTCGCTTGAAAATATTATAATAAAAAAAACATAACTTGTTTTGGTGCACCAAACTAAAATTAATTGATATCAAGAAGGTAAACAAATGCCAACATGATCATTACAACACTGAAGCCTAAAAGAAAATATTACCATATTACAAGATTTTTATGAGGACCAGTTTTAGGAAGTTAATTTCTTTTAAAACCACATGCACAAATTTCACATACGAATTTAAATATCTCCGCGTATTAACACTATTATCTAATCCATTCCTCGGTCGCTTAGTTCACTACAGAAGATGGATGCAGCTTACTTACGAGGTCGAAGGAAACAAAATATACTATTAAAAATTCAGAAGGATAACCAAATATTCAGGCCTATCGCCCAGATGGACAATCCATCACCCATGGTCTAATTTCTCGACCATCTCCTCTTCTTGCATCATGATTTTCTACTCTTCTTAAAGCACAATCAGTAGGGAATAGGTTCCACCGTCTTCAGATTAAAAAGCAATAATCGGAACAACTGCTATCTGCATTGTCGACAGACTACGACTGAGAAAGCTTCACATCTAGCGCCCAGATAGCAGCACAACTAGCTAACTCGCTGCTTAAATTCCAAGTCGACCGCTAGATAGCACACCATCATCAATTAGAGAAAGTCCATGGAATCCTGAAGTTTGAATACACGGTGGGCCAGACAAGAAAATAGACACATAACCAATATGCATCGTACCATCGCGAAGAATAATTTTAAATCCATTACAACACAATGGCGCCAATCATAGCCAACGCAAACCGGTAAGGTTCCTCACCTAGGTGTACTAGTCACGGGCGGTATTCCCGTGGTGTTCCTCACATTGTGGGTACCAATCACAGGCTACGCCCAGACCCGCGGTGTTGCCCACATGGGTACAACGTACGGGGTACTGGAATCCACCAGGCCAGGTTTTTTACTGCAAGTAATCACAAACCTATTTCGTACCAATTTAGTGATACTACTCGCAAGTACATGCAACCCATGGTGTTCCCCGCATGATGGTACGAATCAAGAGTAGTTTCATGGTTGTAATTCAATCATCCCTTGGTCGCCCCTTGTAGTCGCCTCTTACGACAGGCAGGGGATACCGCGGGTGTATTCTACATGTGCGTCCCCCACCCGCAGGGGGTAGTGTGTTTGCTCCGCGAGAGGTATTTTATTTCTCTCAAGTCCGCCGGCAAGCCGGTTAGCCCCCCCCCCCTATCCGCCACCTGGGACGCGCCACGTGGGAGTATCACCTCTCCCCTGCTACGCCTGGTTCGTGGGTAAAGCAGATTGTAAAAACATGTTTATACATGTTAGATGATGACGTCGGCAATTCTTTTAACATTGTTTAACACCTTTAAATGATTAGCGATTCATGTTGTATATAAGACGGATAGGTTGAATGCTTTCTGTTAGTTTACTGTTAACTATCGAGCAGTCCACATCGTGGTAAGATCTCTCGTCCTTAATCTAGTATAGGCTACTATTGACTCTACAGTATATAAGTAAGTGCCTAGTAGATTTAGTTTGTAATAAACAGTTGATGTGAGCATACATCATTCTGCTGCCCTCTCTTCCACAGGTGTGATCTATTTATAAAGAAGAAGATAACGCCTATTATGGAGCAAACTATTTCAATCTATGTTTGCAAGAAGTGTTCGGGGAATACCAGAGGAAACGTCATGAACTGTCGTGCGGACAATTCTATCAGTGTAAAACGTATTCAACAATGTCTACAACGGACGACGTTTGCTGTCGATGATTCCCGATAATAATAACGTTACGGTCGTACTTTATTCGATGTGATACGTACGAAGACTTATATGTGTACCTCCAAGAGGCAAAAGATACTAAAAGAACTTCGTGTTCACAAGTCCTTAAAAGTTAATTTCATGGCTGAATGCCGGTTCATTAACATACACGGAGACACAATAGATCGCGCTTTCAAAACTAAAAATGACGTCGTATTCCTTGAAACAGATCTTGACAAATTTATTCAGGAGAAATTTCAAAAGTTAACGTCGGAAATGGAAGAATCAACGCTTAAAGGGGGTAATTGGTCCTTGCTAGCTGTTGATGGGCTAAGAGTAAAAATTAACAAGTATACCCCGCTGCGTGGGAGTACCTATATACCGCTACCAGCAAATATCGCTGCTAAAAAGGCATGCATAAATACAGAAAACCATAGAGACGAAAGGTGTTTCTTATATTCGGTACTAGCGAAATTCGTTAAAAAGCATCCTCAACGCGTTAGCAAGTACGCAGGCTTGGAGGATAAATACGACTTTTCGAGTGTTGCATTTCCTACACCTCTCAAAGATATTTCTAAATTTGAAATAAATAATAATATTTCTATCAACGTTTTCGGACCGGATAAAAGTACGGTAATCAAATTTATCCTCTAAAGGTAGGTGATGTGGAGTGATCTTCTTCTACTAAGCAATAATTCTGGTGTGGGTCACTATGTGTTTATAAAAGATTTCGAGAAGCTCGTAAACTGTCAGCTTACTAAGTATAAGCATAAGGTGGTTATATGTAAGCGTTATTTCACCCACTTCGATAATCGGTATAAAGCAAGTGGACAAGAAAAGCTAGAAGTGCATAGAAGATTCTGTCTCCAGCAGCAAATTGCAAGAATAGAAATGCCTACCGTTAACAACTCTGTTCTAGAATTTAAGAATTTTCAAAATTTGTTGAAACTGTCGTACGTAATCTACGCAGACTTTGAGACTATTCTGACTCCGGTTCAAACATGCGCACCTAGCGATAATGTAAGTTATACAATGCCATACCAAAGTCATACTCTTATGAGCTTTGCTGTGTACGTTAAGCCTGCTACATCTGTTGAACACGTAGCAACTAACTTGCCTAAAGAGCCGTACGTATATCGTGGACCTAATGCTGCCGAGAAGTTGATAGAATATCTAACGTCTATAGCTACTGAAATAAGTCAAATATACATCAAAAACACCCCTAAAGCCTTGACAGAGGAACAAGAACAGGAGTTCCAGGCGTCTACGAGCTGTTACCTATGTTGTAGAGAATTTACCGAGGATAACTGGAAAGTGCGAGATCATTGTCATATTACTGGAGAGTACCGCGGAAGCTCTCACAACACTTGCAATTTAAAGTGTAGACAGGCTAGTTACATCCCAGTGTTTACACACAATCTTAGTGGGTATGATAGTAAGGCAGCTGGGATGCACTACTGAGCGAGTAGAAGTTATTCCTAGTTCTGAAGAGAAGTACATCTCCTTTACTAAATATATTGGCAATATAAAGCTTAGATTTGTGGATACGTATCGGTTCATGGCTAGCAGCTTGGATACACTAGTAAAAAATCTAACGTTGTGTCCTGAAACAACCAAATACTTTGGACGAGAAAATTCGGTTTTAATGACACGAAAAGGCGTCTTTCCGTATGATTAACTGGACTCCTGGGAAAAATTAAGTGAAAAATGTCTACCCCCTAAAGAAGCCTTCTTCAGCAAATTAAAACAAGACGATATCAGTGACGAAGATTATGAACATGCAAACAACGTGTGGAATCATTTCAACATAAAAACTTTGGGAGAATACAGCGATCTCTACTTGACTTCTGACGTACTTCTCTTAGCAGATGTTTTCGAAACGTTTCGTGCTACTACCATGGAAACCCATAGAGTCGATCCGGCCCACTACTTCACTGCGCCCGGACTTACGTGGGACGCTATGCTGCTCTATACAGGTATTAAACTGGAGTTACTAAGAGATTACGATCAGCTACTTATGGTAGAGTCTGGTATACGAGGTGGGATATGTCAAGTATCACATCGCTATGGAGAGGCTAATAATAAGTATATGTCGGATTTCGATCCTGAGAAACCATCCAGGTTTATTACATATGAAGATGCTAACAATCAGTATGGTTGGGCTATGTGCCATCCCCTTCCTTACGGAGAATTTCAGTGGGCCTCCCCAGACACTATTAATCTAAATACGCTGAAAGAAGACGATCCGTACGGCTACTTTTTAGAAGTAGACGTTGAGTATCCTCCTAAACTACATGCGCTTCATAATGACTTACCGTTCCTTCCAGAAAGTATGAAACCGGCTGAATCGTCTGTAACGAAAAAATTAATAACTCATCTTGGAAAACGAGAACATTACGTGGTGCATTACATGACCCTCCAACAAGCTATGAACCATGGACTGCAACTAAAGAAGGTACAACGAGCGCTGAAATTTCGACAGTCACGCTGGCTGAAATGTTACGTAGAAATTAATAACGATCTCAGAAAACAAGCTAAGAACGACTTCGAGAAGGACCTCTATAAACTTTTTAATAATGCAATGTGTTCGGAAAAACCATGCAAAACATTCGCAAATGGAGTAGAAAAACTCGTAGCAAAACCTACCTTCATCGACAGAACGATCTTCGGACCCAACCTGGCGGCTATTCATACGGCGAAGCGGAAACTATTCTTCAACAAACCTATCTATTTTGGCATGAGCGTACTAGACATTTCCAAAACGCTTATGTATTCCCATCACTACGACGTTCTACTTCCCTACTATGGGACTGAAAATCTAAAACTTATGTACATGGACACTGATTCTTTTATATATTTAGTACAGACTGAAGACATCTACAAGGACAAATTAAACTTTATAGAACATCTAGATACATCTGATTACCCACCGGAGCACAGCTAAGAACAAGAAGGTTTCAGGAAAATTTAAAGATGAAGCTAGTAGCAAGATTATTAGAAAGTTTGTCGGACTTAGAGCTAAAATGTACGCCCTGGACATAGATGGTGAAGAATTCAAAAAATTAAAGGGATCAGTCGAGGTGTTGTTGGACAATGTATCAACGTTCAGGACAATGTAAACTGTCTCGTGAAGAAAGAAATAAGAAGAACGCCGATGAACATCATTACTTCCAAATTACATCACGTATCGACGGTGTGTCTAAACAAGATCGCCTTGTCCCCTGATGATGATAAGAGAGTAATCTCAGGTGATGGGATATCCACTTACGCCCATAGACACTATGCTACCTCTAGACTAAAGTAATCTATTATTATTATGCTGTCAAATTAAACACCTTTCAAAGAAAAAGTCGTCTCTCTCTACAGTGCAGCATAACACCCTAAATCCTATGTCTAATACCTAACCAACCTCAAACTCTTACTTTCTGTAACATATGGTGGACCGAGTAGCTATAATGTTGCAGACTCCTTCACTTCTTCTTTCTCTAAGGGTGTTAACTCCGCCTTAGGGTAAGCCCTAGTGCCGGTCTCAAGCCCAGATAAAGGAGGAGAGGCATCCACAAAGCATTTAGCATTTATAGTTAAGAGTTTTAGATTCATGGTATACTCAAGCTTTGATCGGTCGATGTTAGAGCCCTCGCAGAGGGAGCAGAGTACTGGCTACACTTTTGTAAGACGGGCTTACAAAACCCCTGCTGCTGTGCTAATGGCGGTTTCTACCTTCTTGCGTCCTGTTTGGCTTGAAGTAAACTATGTAACCCATACACCTTTTCAACACCAGCATACCTCCCAGGCGGCTGTCTTGCCTCTGGAGCTCTAGCATTAGGAAGTTGCACACGGCCGCCATCTTGTGCATTAGTCCCCTAGGCCATCTCCGTAAGTCCTATGTATACTGCCTATCCTACCCTAGGCCAACTTTCTCCATAAGAGCCTATATATAGCCGCCATTTTTTCCCATTCGCTCCTGGTCCAGCTCTCGGTGGGTTAGCCCCATAAGAGCCCATGTATAGCGGCCATCTTGCCCATTCGCTCCTGGTCCAGCTCTCGGTGGGTTAGCCCCATAAGAGCCCATGTATAGCGGCCATCTTGCCCATTAGCCCCTGGGCCAGAAGCGGTCTTTAGTGGCTTTCCATCTGAGCTCTTAATATTCATACACCTAGACTTCCTTTCTCCAAAGTTTTCCTTGATTTTCCTGTATGCAGCATCCACCTATCCCAGGACCTTACAACCTTCGACCTCCTTGCACTTCTCCTTCAGCCATTCTTCCTTAGCTACCTTGCACTTCCTATCCACTTAATTCTTTAATCCCCCGTATTCTTTTCTGCCCTCTTCATTTCTAGCATTCTTGTATTTTCGTCGTTCATCAATCAGGTCTAGTATCTCCTGAGTTATCCACTTGTTCTTAGTTGATCTTTTCTTCCTTCCTAACATTTCTTCAGCAGCCCTACTGACTTCGTTTTTCATGACTATCCACTCTTCTTCTATTGTGTTTCCATCAGCCTTTTCATTTAGTCCTTGTGCAACATGTTCCTTGAAACAATCCCTCACACTCTTTCTTTCAACTTGTCTAGATCCCAACTTTTTGCATTCTTTCCTTTCTTCAGTTTCTTCAACTTCAGATGACATTTCATGACCAACAAGTTGTGGTCATAGTCCACGTCTCTCCTGGGAAAGTTTTGCAATCCAACACCTGGTTTCTGAATCTCTGCCTAATCATAATGAAGCCAATTTGATACCTTCCAGTGTCTCCAGGTCTCGTCCATGTATACAGCCGTCGTTTGTGGTGTTTGAACCAAGTATTGGCAAGGACGGAATTATTATCAGTGCAGAATTCAACCAGCCGACTTCCTCTTTCGTTCTTTTGTCCCAGTCCAAACTCTCCTACTGTATTACCTTCTCTTCCTTGGCCTACCACAGCATTCCAGTCTCCCATCACAATTAGATTCTCGTCACCTTTTGCATATTGTATTAAATCTTCTATCTCTTCATATATTCTTTCGATTTCCTGATCATCCGCTGAACTAGTAGGCATATAGACCTCCACTATTGTGGTGGGCATTGGTTTGGTGTCTATCTTGAAGACAACAATTCTTTCACTATGCTGGTCGTAGTTGCTTACCCGCTGCCCTATATTCTTATTCATTAATAGGCCAACTCCTGCATTTCCTCTGTTTGATTTTGTGTTGATTATTCGGTAGTCGCCTGACCAAAAATCCTGTTGTTCCTGCCAACGTATTTCACTTACACCAACTACATCTAACTTTAGTCTATCCATCTCCCTTTTCGGATTCTCTAACCTACCACAACGATTCAAACTTCAAACATTCCACGCTCCGACTCGCAGAATGTCAGTATCCATCTTCCTGATGATCGCCCCCTCTCGTGTAGTCCCCACCCGGAGATCCGAATGGGGGACTAGATTACCTCCGGAATATTTTACCCAGGAGGAAGCCATCATCAGTACATCATTCATACAGAGAGAGCTGCATGTCCTCGGGAGGTAGTTACGGCTGTAGTTTCCCGTTGCTTTCAGCCGTGTAGCAGTATCAACACACTAAGCCATGTTGAGTATTATTACAAGGCCGCATCAGTCAATCATCTAGACTGCCGCCCTTGCAACAACCGAAAGGCTGCTACCCCCCTTTCGATGAACCATTCCTTAGTCTGGTCTCTCAACAGATACCCATCCGATACGGTTCCACCTGCGGCTCGGCTATCTGTTTCATCGGAACACGCAAGCCTCCCCACCGCGGCAAGGTCACATGGTTCGCAGGGGAGGAGGCCTAGGGTAGAGAAAGGTCTGCAAACGGATAAGGGTAGAAAAACTCCAGGACGAGAAAATTAGACAGAAGTGCATGGATATGATTAGTGAGACGTTTCAAACAGTAGACAGTAAGCAGGTTCAGGATATAGAAAGTGAATGGGGGGCATACAGTGATGCTGTAGTAGAAACAGCAAGGGAATGAATAGGAACATCTGTGTGTAAAGATGGGAAAAGGCGAACATCTTGGTGGAATGATGAAGTGAGAGAAGCTTGTAACGTAAAAAGAAGGCTTATCAGAAATGGCTCCAAACAAGTGCCGAGGCAGACAGGGATTTGTAATTAGATGAAAGAAACAGAGCGAAACAAATAGTTGTTGAATCCAAGAAGAAGTCATGGGAAGATTTTTGGTAACAACCTGGAAAGGCTAGGTCAAGCAGCAGGGAAACCTTTCTGAACAGTAATAAAGAATCTAAGGAAGGGAGGGAAAAAGGAATTGAACAGTGTTTTGAGTAATTCAGGTGAACTCATAATAGATCCCAGGGAATCACTGGAGAGGTGGAGGGAATATTTTTAACATCTTCTCAATGTAAAAGGAAATCATCCTGGTGGTGTTGTGAACAGCCAAGCTCATGGCGAGGAGGAAAATGATGTTGGTGAAATTATGCTTGAGGAAGTGGAAAGGATGGTTAATAAACTTCACTGTCATAAGGCAGCAGGAATAGATGAAATTAGACCTGAAATTGTGAAGTATAGTGGGAATGCAGGGATGAAATGGCTTCATAGAGTAGTAAAATTAGCATGGGGTGTTGATAAGGTACCTTCAGATTGGGCAAAAGCAGTAATTCCACCTATCTATAAGCAAGGGAACAGGAAGGATTGCAACAACTATCGAGGTATCTCATTGAATAGTATACCAGGCAAAGTATTCACTGGCATCTAGGAAGGGAGGGTGCAATCAGTCGTTGAGAGGAAGCTGGATGAAAACCAGTGTGATTTCAGATCACACAGAGGCTGTCACGATCAGATTTTCAGTATGCGCCAGGTAATTGAAAAATGCTACGAGAGGAATAGGCAGTTGTGTTTATGTTTCGTAGATCTAGATAAAGCATATGACAGGGTACCGAGGGAAAAGATGTTCGCCATACTGGGGGACTATGGAATTAAAGGCAGATTATTAAAAGCAATCAAAGGCATTTATGTTGACAATTGGGCTTCAGTGAGAATTGATTATAGAATTAGTTCTTGGTTCAGGGTACTTACAGGGGTTAGACAAGGCTGTGATCTTTCACCTTTGGTGTTTGTAGTTTACATGTATCATGTGCTGAAAGGTATAAAATGGCAGGGAAGGATTCAGTTAGGTGGAAATTTAGTAAGCAGTCTGGCCTATGCTGACGACTTGGTCTTAATGGCAGATTGTGCCGAAAGCCTACAGTCTAATATCTTGAAACTTGAAAATAGGTGCAATGAGTATGGTATGAAAATTAGCCTCTCGAAGACTAAATTGATGTCAGTAGGTAAGAAGGTCAATAGAATTGAATGTCTGATTGGTGATACAAAGCTAGAACAGGTCGATAATTTCAAGTATGTAGGTTGTGTGTTCTCCCAGGATGGTAATATAGTAAGTGAGATTGAATCAAGGTGTCGTAAAGCTAATGCAGTGAGCTCGCAGCTGCGATCAACAGTGTTCTCTAAGAAGGAAGTCAGCTCCCAGACGAAACTATTTTTACATCGGTCTGTTTTGTTCTACGGGAGCGAAAGCTGAGTTGACTCAGGATATCTTATTCATAAGTTAGAAGTAACAGACATGAAAGTAGCAAGAATGATTGCTGGTACAAACAGGTGGGAACAATGGCAAGATGGTACTCGGAATGAGGAGATAAAGGCTAATATAGGATTGAACTCGATGGATGAAGCTGTGCGCATAACCCGGCTTCGGTGGTCATGTGAGGCGAATGGAGGAGGATATGTTACCTAGGAGAATAATGGACTCTGCTATGGAGGGTAAGAGAAGTAGAGGTAGACCAAACGACGATGTTTAGACTCGGTTTCTAACGATTTAAAGGTAAGAGATATAGAAGTAAATGAGGCCACAACACTACTTGCAAATCGAGGATTGTGGCGACGTTTATTTAATTCACAGAGGCTTGCAGACTGAACGCTGACAGGCATAAGAGTCTATAATGATAATGTATGTATGTATGTATGTATGTATGTATGTATGTATGTGTGTGTGTGTGTGTATGTATGTATTGTACCAGTAAAAGAGCCCGACTTTCAGAATATATTTAAAAGTAAGCAAAAATATTGTTCTCAGGGCAAAAGCTGGGTGAATAGTAGCTAGGCCTCGGTACAGGAGGTAGGGTCCTATCTACAAGAAAACTTTGACTCTGATTGAACATTAATTTATTCATATAAGGCATGAAATTGCACATCACCTCCAGGTAGAAATGAGTTGTCTTCCACACATTCCAATAATATTGCTCGGGTTCTCCAGTTCACCAAGCCGAGCAGGTTGGAACACGTTCCAGAAGATTCCAGGGACTCCGTACAGAAGCGGCTGGACTGCCTGGGTAGAAGGTAGAGATGCCTCGAACTTTTGAGGCCCAGGTTGAAACCCGATGATCTTGGCGATGTTGCAGATAATCATATATTACCTCAGTCCAATGTGACTGAGAGGATCGATGTTTCCAACGTCACTCGTAGCACTGATAAATCTGAGTCCATGAAAACCTTGGGTGATTAACTTATTAGCAAAGTCACTGGTTATTATACGTTGAGACTTTCAAAATTCGTAAAATGATATGTCTCTGTATACGAGGATTATGAATAATTTCAGAGTTCACCACTAGAAAAGTCCTCGTCTCTGAATAAATACTGGCAAAGAAAAACACAAGTCCCTTCTTGTGAAATTATGACTAAATTTAAAGTTCATTACTGGCGAAGGTACAAGTCTTTTGAATGAACACGGACGAAAAACACAAGTCCATCCACATGAAAATCTGAATAGATTTAAAGTTCATCACTGGTGAAATTTATAAAGTCTTGAATCAACACTGGCGAATGTACAAGTCTTTGAATGAACATGGACGAAATACACAAGTCCATCCACATATTTACAGTCTATCACTGGCAAGGTATCCAAGTCTTTTAATAAACACAGGTGAAATCCTAAATTTATGTTTCAGAGCCGTTGGATAAAGTTCAAGTTCATCACCGGCAAAGTTTATAAGTCTTTGAGGCAAAATCACAAATTTATGCTTACGGGAACTTCGAGCATATTCAGAGATCATCACTAGCAAAGTTTATAAATCCCTGTCTATTAGAGGAATGAGTCCCTTAACAGTCGCAAATATTGCAGGTTCAATTTTTGAAGAATCCGTGCTTTAACACACGTAAATAATACAAGTCCAATTATGAATTTAACACACGTAAATAATACAAGTCCATTTAATGAATACTTGGAAAAATTCCAGTCTCGAACACACGTAAATATTGTAAGTTCAATTATGAAGACTTAGAAAATTACAGAGTTCCTCGTCGGGACTGTCACTACACGTCGATAGTAGCAGCGAGAGTGTCCACGCTGACTACTCAGCTGTAACTGAGTGAACAGGCTACAGTGGGCCCTCCTTTTATTCGATCCGGGACGTCTACGTCACAATACGGCTTGACTGAATATCTTCCGAATCCCTCGATGGATTTACTTGAAACTCGAGCATTGGGACGTTCAGGTGATCCCAAACAAGATGACATATCGCTCGATTCGCTAGCATAATTATTACAGGAGTTACTAAATTTTCCCCGTCGAACATTCCGGAAGATGTGACGTGGAATCTAGAATACACGAGTCCAGGCTGGGAACACGTGTTGTGACGGGCGGGCGGTCTAGCTAGCCCCTGTGGCTACGTCACAGCTCACAGCTGTCCTTCACTCGCTTGCTAGCCTCGCTGCTGGTAAACAAACCAGGTGTACTCAGAACATTACGCGTGGTAATTAAATGTAATTTATACTCAAAAAATACTCATGTACAGGTCGTAACCGGTACATATCCCTCCCTCTCAGGGAAAAGAAAATACGATGAGGATTTTCTTTAGTTAACCTTATTCAAAGTATTTTTTGAGATTGGAAGCATTGTAGATGTCTTCAAGGTTGCCATCTAATCTTGTGATATCATAAGCACCGTTGTCCAAAGATCTAGAAATCCTGAAAGGTCCAAAGTACAAGGGACAAAATTTCGCATAGATCCTCAATTCCGGACGAGACGTCGCAGGTTTGCGTTTATAAGGCGAAGCATCCTTGACGTTGAAGTGGTGCTTAAAATTCTTAATTTCTCCGGGCTTTTCATCGAAGACATCCGAATAAGCCTGATAGATTTCTTCCTCCGCCGCTGCTATGTAAGGGTGGTGATCTGGGGCTTCAGTTACACTGGAAATGTAGGTGAGAAAATCGGGCCCTTTGTCATTTAAAATTTCATCAACGGGTTCCTCTTCTTCCTCGGGATCACCCTCTTCTCTCAATACCTGGTCGACTGGGGCGGCATCGCCAATCACACCATCGACTTGTGTACAGGGTAAATCAATCCCTTGAAGCCTAAAATCTTCACCATCCACCAGCTGCAACTCTACAGATCCAATCCTACATAGATGAATGGTGTTGGCAGAGTAGTCGATAGTAGCCTTATACTTAGACATAAAGTCTGAACCCAAGATAAGGTTAAATTTCATAGGCGAAACTATCAGAAAGACATGTTCACACACTTCCTCATTAATGGTGAACTCAAGGAATACTTGCTGCTTGCACTTGATATTCCGGTCAGGAATAATGCCCTTGATTTTCACTTGTGCAACTGGCAAATCATAAGATCACATTTATCCTTAATCACTGTTATCAGTTTGTCAGAAATTAGGGACACTTGCGCTCCCGAGTCCACTAATGATGATACTTGGAATCCCCCAATGGCAATACTAAATATGGGTAAACTTCGTTGGACATGTTGACGAATAGGTAACTCGTCCTCAAACACTAAGTCATCATCGATGTGCCAATAATTTATTATGTCTACGTGAAATGACCCAACCTCCTCATTTTCAGGCAATCTTATTTTAGAAAAATTTAAGTTTCCTTTAACAGCGCCCGTGGATTCTGGATTTTGACCAAAGGTGTTGCTTCTCTTATGATATTCCTGATATTCAAGAGAAGTCGCTCCAGGCTGATGACCCTCTTGTTTCATCTGATGGAGGTAGTCCTGTGTTTCCTTCCATCGTTTGTGCAAGTCCTAATTATTTGAGTCTCTACTCTCTTGTTTTTTCTTGTTTTAACCAAGTAGGTTTGGTTTGGTATGGCATCAGGCCACGGTATGAGTGTTTCCTAAACCCTCTATACCGAGTAGGTGATGATTGAGTATCCCTTTCTTCCTTTCTATCCGTTCGTTCTGGACTTTGCCGTCGTTGTTCAGAAGCATTAACCTGCACTGGATGAGCAGCTATGTCCTTACTCTTGCTCGGTTTCAAAGTACCCTGTGCATGAGCAGTATCAAGACGTCGTAACACAGCATGTAATTGATCCAAGTTCTGAATGTTTGCAGCTACTAAGATCTCTTGAACGTGAGAAGGGTATTGTAATGTAATAACCTGAATAAGTTCTTTCTCAGGCAAAGGAGGGTCTAAATACTGCATCTTCTTCAACTGAGATAATAAAAAATCTGCGTATCGAGAAGTATTGATGGAGGTGTTATACCTTTTCGAATACAGTTGAAGTTTGATAAGGTGTTGAGTTTCTGCGTTCCAAAAACATTCATTTAAAGCCTTCTCAAAATCAGAATATGCCTTGAAATTAGACTTGAATACGGAATACCAAGAAAGAGCTTTGCCTTCTAGTAATCGGGCAACTGTTCTTAGCTTTCTATCCTCGCTAACCTTATGTTCTTGAAAATATTCCGCTACATTAATCAGAAATTCTTTAGCAGTATAGTCTTCTTTACTGGAGAATTTAGGAGGTTTTCCTCTTGGATTTTAACGATAGTCGTCTGGTATGACGTTTCTTCGACTCCTTCTATCGAACTAGAGATAGGTCTGGAAGTGTCTCGAGATTCAAGATTAACGACCTTAGTGGCTAGTTGTTCGAGATTATTTTTGACATCTCCCAACTGAAGTTGGACTATTCCTTCGACTTGTTTGACATCGTTCTTCAATTCAGTTTTAAGTTCACCAACATCTTTGCAAATACGACTAATTTGTGTGGTCGTATTATCGGCTTGCTGAGTGAATCGTTTGTCAAACGCGCCCTGCTTAGCTTTTAATAAAGCAACTTCGTTTCCAACTCTGGAAATGTCATTCTTAACTGCATCCCTTAAGGTATCTTGGACAGAAACAATTTTAGCCTGCATTTGCGAAAGCTGACCATAAGACTCCTGAAATTCAGCCTTGAATTCCTCAATGTCCAGTTAAAGCTGTTGAACGGAAGGAACAACCTTCTTTAAGTCTTCCTTAACAACTTCTAAGACTTGATCTTTAATAGTGTTTTTCATTTCTTCGATATTACGAGTAAAATGAGAATGGATCTCAGTGAATCGGTCATCAATTTTCTTATTGGACTCTTTAAATCTTTCTTCTATCCTAACACTTGCTTGATCAAAACGCGATTCTAATTTCGTATTCATTTCAGTAAATTGGGATTGAACCACGTCATGTAAGCGCTTATCTAACCTGGCATCAGCTTCAGCTAATCGCTTATTCAAATTAGCAAGGGTAGCTTTGGTTTCAGCATTAGATTCAACACTTGCTTGGGCTAAGTTATTTAAACGTTGGTCTACATTAGCAAGATTAGAATTGGTTTGAACATTACCTCAGCAATGCTAGAGAGATTGCTGTTATTTTCGGCGAGACGTCGCTCTAAGTTAACATTAGCCTCAGCTATGCTAGAAAGATTATTATTAGTCTCTGAAATTAGTCGTTCTAAGTTAGCGCAAGTTGTAGTAAGCCTAGTCTCTAAATTGGCACGAGCTTCACTCATATTAAGCCTAAGGGCTTCAATTGCTGCTAGTATATTTTCCATATTTATAGCAATGTAAATATTTCAAAATGAGACACTTAGAAAATTTCAAATAGAAATTGAAATATCACTGGCTTTAAAAGTTCAAAAGCACTCAGTTCATCATATGTCAACACATAGAAATCAACCATATGACAAAGAACACAAATTATTTGACACGTCCAGGGCGTAAGTTTCACTTTCAAAAAAAAGAAAGAACACCACGTCCAGGGTGTTGTGATTGTCTATTAATTGATAGCACTGTTAACCTAGCTATCGTGCCCCAACGTGTAGGGTGCCACGTATATTACCCTCCTCTCTGTACCGGTAAAAGAGCCCGACTCTCAGATTATATTTTAAAGTGGGCAAGAATATAGTTCTCAGGGCTAAAACTGGGTGACTAGTAGCTAGGGCTCGGTACAGGAGGTAGGGTCCTATCTACAAGAAAACTTTGACTCTGATTGAACATTAGTTTATTCATATAAGGCATGAAATTGCACATCACCTCCAGGTAGAAATGAGTTGTCTTCCACACATTCCAATAATATGGCTCGGGTTCCCCAGTTCACCAAGCCGAGCTGGTTGGAACACGTTCCAGAAGATTGCAGGGACTCCGTACAGAAGCGGCTGGACTGCCTGGGTAGAAGGTAGAGATGCCTCGAACTTTCGAGGCCCAGGTTGAACTCCGATGATCTTGGCGATGTTGCAGATAATCATATAATACCTCAGTCCAATGTGACTGAGAGGATCGATGTTTCCAAGGTCACTCGTAGCACTGATAAATCTGAGTCCATGAAAACCTTGGGTGATTAACTTATTAGCAAAGTCACTGGTTATTATACGTTGAGACTTTCAAAATTCGTAAAATGATATGTCTCTGTATACGAGGATTATGAATAATTTCAGAGTTCACCACTAGAAAAGTCCTCGTCTCTGAATAAATACTGGCAAAGAAAAACACAAGTCCCTTCTTGTGAAATTATGACGAAATTTAAAGTTCATTACTGGCGAAGGTACAAGTCTTTTGAATGAACACGGACGAAAAACACAAGTCCATCAACATGAAAATCTGAATAGATTTAAAGTTCATCACTGGTGAAATTTATAAAGTCTTGAATCAACACTGGCGAATGTACTAGTCTTTGAATGAACATGGACGAAAAACACAAGTCCATCCACATATTTACAGTCTATCACTGGCAAGGTATCCAAGTCTTTTAATAAACACAGGTGAAATCCTAAATTTATGTTTCAAAGCCGTTGGATAAAGTTCAAGTTCATCACCGGCAAAGTTTATAAGTCTTTGAGGCAAAATCACAAATTTATGCTTACGGTAACTTCAAGCACATTCAGAGATCATCACTTGCAAAGTTTGTAAATCCCTGTCTATTAGAGGAATGAGTCCCTTAATAGTCGCAAATATTGCAGGTTCAATTTATGAAGAATCCGTGCTTTAACACACGTAAATAATACAAGTCCAATTATGAATTTAACACACGTAAATAATACAAGTCCATTTCATGAATACTTGGAAAAATTCCAGTCTCGAAACACGTAAATATTGTAAGTTCAATTATGAAGACTTAGATAATTACAGAGTTCCTCGTCGTGACTGTCACTACACGACGATAGTAGCAGCGAGAGTGTCCACGCTGACTACTCAGCTGTAACTGAGTGATCAGGCTACAGTGGGCCCTCCTTTTATTCGATCCGGGACGTCTACGTCACAATACGGCTTGACTGAATATCTTCCGAATCCCTCGATGGATTTACTTGAAACTCGAGCATTGGGACGTTCATGTGATCCCAAACAAGATGACATATCGCTCGAATCGCTAGCATAATTATTACAGGAGTTACTAAATTTTCCCCGACGAACATTCCGGAAGATGTGACGTGGAATCTAGAATACCCGAGTCCAGGCTGGGAACACGTGTTGTGACGGGCGGGCGGTCTAGCTAGCCCCTGTGGCTACGTCACAGCTCACAGCTGTCCTTCACTCGCTTGCTTGCCTCGCTGCTGGTAAACAAACCAGGTGTACTCAGAACATTACGCGTGGTAATTAAATGTAATTTATACTCAAAAAATACTCATGTACAGGTCGTAACCGGTACAGTATGTATGCATGTATGTATGTATTATACCCTTCAGTGGCGAGTTTTGGCAATCCTCCTGTGCCAGAAAAGTGAGGTTTTTTGGAGGAAATTATTTATTTTTAGGAAGCAAGGAATGTGTAACAATTATTAAAAGAACACATTCATATATCATTCAAGGTTAATAAAATGTTACTTTACACTCTATTTACACTTTTTACAGTAGGCCTCTGATATGGTTTCATAAAATGTTGGTGTTTTGAGAATACTGTCCTGTGAGCAACACATTTTTATTTCAGGCTTTTGTATTATTCCCATCAACAATACTAACGCAATACATTTCCAAATGATGTAAGAGTTTTCTTCAAAACTGTGCCCTTGCATGCGGAGATTTATTTACACGTTTTTCAATGCACTTTTGGCATAGGGCCAATGAATTTTTTCGTTCACTGTCAAATTTACAACTTCATCCGTTATACATTATAACCATTTCAAAACAGTCAATCGCACTCACCTCTGGTAATAATCCAACCCTCACACCAGGATTTCCCGTAAATGTAGTTATATCGGGTCGCATACTAACTCCAGGTTTACACTTTTTCCACACAAATGTATATTCAGTATCTACCATCACCTTAGCTTCTGACGTAATATCTTCTGCACTTTCCCTAGAATTACTAAGAAGGTCATCATCTGAAGAATCAATAGAATCATTATCGCTGCTATCAGAAATATTAATGTCACTTAAAGATTTATCTTTGATGTAGTTCCTTATTTTGTCTTCAGACAAACTTCTCTACCGTTTCGCGCTCGCCATTTCTGTTTACCTCGTCCAAGGATCATGTCAGCTGGCCAGAGATTGTATATGTAGAGAAGATAAGGCGTATTTTAGGCCACAAGCTTCATGAATACAGCTGGAATTCTTTCCGCCATCCGCTGAGAATGCTGGAAAACATTTTCCAAAGAGATTACAGTACCCGAGAAATTATTGGGCGATCGCGAAATGAACACTGCAGCTAAACGAGAATTTCTCGGGCGGTGACGTTATGGGCAGGCGTGCGATACCCGAGAAATTCTCGGGCGTGCCACTGAAGAGGTTATTCTTTCCCAGACTCTCTCTGTTTGGTTCATCCTGCATTCTCTTTTAACTCTATTTGTTCCTTTCTCCATAACTTCCTCCTCTCGAAAATTTTAAGTTTGTACTCTCTCCTTAATCTACAGAAAGCTTCTCCTTCTTCTTTCCGTCCGTTTATTCCATAACCCTCTAACGCTTTCATCATTGTTCTCCTTATACCTCAGATTCGTTATTATACCATCCTCCCACTTAACTCCTTCTTTCTTCTCTTACCTTGGTTCATCGGTGCAGCCCTATTTATTGGGTATTCAGTTAGATCGAAGACTCTATCAATATTATTTTCTTTCAATGCTACTTTCCATCCACAGCTAATTAATTGTGGCTCTTTTTCAATAAGGTAATCTAGTTCCCGTTTTGTATACTCCCACCATTTATATTTAATGTAGCTCCTACATTTCTCTAAAATTCTCTTTGTATCTCCATCACTTACCTCCTCTACAATTCTTTCTCTCATCACCCAATACGGTGCATGGTGGGATTCCACCCAGTCCCTTATCTCTATCCTTTTTATTTCCCTAACATGTCTTCCGAACTCATTGCCAAGTCAGTAACACTTCCCCCTGAACCGTAATATATGTCAGTTTTCCGTCTTTGTCCTCTCCCATAAACCATTTGAAGTACGGAAATTTCCTGCCTACAGAATTCCAGGAGCTTTCCACCGTAAGTTTTCCTTCCTTTACTACTTCTTCCTTCCCTTATTGTCATCTCTATAGTGTAACGAGGGTGATGAAACATGAGTAGAGGCCTGTGAAAATAATGTTCAAGGGAATCGAAAAATTAGTAGCTGCATTTTGGGGAAACGGGCTTGAATTCGCCTGAATATGCTGAGCCACAGTCGAGAATCGAACTCTGAAGCTGCGAGCTCATAAAGGCCTGAGTGACGTCTTGTTTAAGAGAGGACTGCGGGCCCATGAGAATGAGATATAGAAGCCTAGACAATCTGTTGAGACAGAGTATATCGTGTGTGAGAGAAAGACGCAATATTTTTGTAATGCAGCAGCTGAATAAGTGAAATGTGAAGGAAAAACGGGAAACAAGCCTCCGCTGTGAGGAGGATATTCGCCCTTGAGAGAGAGCTCTCGTATGCATGGCTTCCAACCGGTTGCTGAGTTTCTCCTCTGCAGGTAGAATTCTTGACGTTTACAGCTGACAAACGCCAGCGGCAGACGCAGCAGCAACACAAATTTCGTATTTAAACCTTGCATGTTTTCTTATATTTTTCATTTGTTCTATTGTTGTATCATTTGTTATGTTGATCTACGCCTTTAGGCCACGTTCATAGTGTGAACATTGTATATGTATTAAATTTAGTTTAATAAAGCACTGACGGGACCTAGCCTCACTAGACCCGTCGCCTATATCCCTCACTGGCTCGCGGGCTGCGCCCAGTGCTTCATTCGTTACACGCAAGCCAGCAATGGCTATAAAAGGCGGGTGACGGGCGAGCACTGGGACAGTCTTGAGCCAGGGAGGGAACAGGCAACCCTACCAGCTGTCCCAAGGGGGTGTAACCAACTAGCCCAGCTCTTTAACTGAGCCAAGCAACAGTGTGACCTCATTCCTGAATAAGTGTGTACATTTCAACATGTATTTTATATTTTAGGCGCCCTGTGGGTTTTGTTGTACTGTTTGCTTGTTCTTACGCTTTGTCATGTGATTTCATTTTGTCGTTGCCTTTGTTATTATGTCAACGTCGCTTAAGCATTTGCATTTTAATTAGCCCGATGCTAATTTTAAGGGGAGCCAGCTTCAATGCTGATTAATTTGTGACAGAGCGGTCTGTCGGTACATTCAGTCTAGATTTTAGATTAGGGAAACCTGGATTGACTGTGATGCCTTTTAATGGTTCATTTGTGTAAATATGTGCTTTTTATTGAAACTAGCTTGATTATCATTTTTCGAGGAATGCGTTATGGACGTTTTGCGAACGCAACCGCGGTGGAGTAACCGGGATATTTAGTCATCCACGTCCATACAATGCGAGATGTACATTTCCTACCAAGATTTCTTTTGTATTTATATTGTTAATTTTTTATTTTCTGTATCGGCATTTAGTTCCGACTAATGTGTTATTAGTGTATGATCATTTGTTCTGATGTGTGCGGCACGCGTTTGTAAATGAATTGACCTTGGAGACCAGTTAATTCATTTTTATTTAGATTTGCATATTTAGATTGAATTTACATCATGTGTTAGGATCAACAAATCATCTTACTCTCTAATTTGGTTCTTATTCACAAAAATTGAACTGTTTCCCTTTCACATACAGAAAGTATACCTATGGTATTTACTTCCTTAGAAGTTAGTTTTAGTTTTCCGCCCATCTTTGACCGAACGTACCGCGTAGCTCACCGACATAGCCTGGCATGTTTTTATTTGATGGATGGGAGCGGTTTATTTCTGGCGCCCAACGTGGTGCGATTGTCATATGGACTGTGCAACACCGTTTAACCGGGGTAGTTGCCATTTGGGCGGTGTCAGGTTCTTTTCTTTCGCCTGATTACGTCGTGCCCGATTCATTTCTAGCCCGATCCCGTGGAACGATTGCCGTGTGGGCAGTGTTTATACCCACCCTGGATCGTTCGTCAGCACTAACCGCGGGGTGTGTAGGAGTCCATAGTGGAAATTTTGTGGAGGACCATGGTTGGAACTCAATATTTAAGATAGGTAGAGAACTTCGAACAGGCGGATTATAGGTGACAAAGCCTCAGATGGAGTCATGTGAACTGACAACCTAACGTACTAGACAATTGAGTCTACAGTCATGTTAGTATACGAATACGAGAGAGTGAAATTGTATATTTAGAGAAAGTTTGTAATTGCTAAATATATATGTACACGTTGGGTAGATATCGGCATTTAGTGCTAGGATGTGAATAAGAACCAGACAACCGATGGAAGAGGCATGTCAAATAATTAAGTGATTCCATTGGGAATTCGAGAACAATGAAATGGTTTCTCACATGAGGCAAATAGACGGTGTGTATCTTTCCGAATAATCGACTATGTACATAGCCTAGGAATTTGTTCTGTGTAACAGATTTTATTAGCCAGTGATTTTAAACTTGCTTTATTTAGAGCAAGATAGGGTCACGAGGTAGCCTTTGACTTGGATGCAAACTTGCAATTACAGTGGCGTTGTTGTCATAGATTGAAGGTGCATGGACTATTGTTGTGGGAAGTATAATCCTTTAATCGGAGATAATATGCAAACGTAGTTACGCATTGATGTCTAATGCATAGATTTGAGCCCGAATTAGGATGGGTCTACATTTTTATTAAATATTTGGGGCTACATAGTATAATATTTTTCTAAATTTCGTACACGTTCGGATTTTCCTTTTATTTATTGCGATAATGTAAACACATGAGAGAGATTCGTTAGGCAGTTTCTGCATGGCGAATTTGAAAACCATGTTTTGCTTGTGAGGTTGTAAAGTAGGGAGCAAGAATGAAGATTTTAAAATTAATATTTGAAATGTTGGTACTACGTCGATAGACTTTTTCATCGGAACCATGTCTGCGTAGCCGTATTTTGATTGTATAAGATGGCGATAACGTAAGCCGACCTATTGGCTAGGATGGACTTAGCGGCGGATGAAGCCAGGGAGCGTGAACAGGAAGCTGTAAGACGCGAGTTTAAAAACTTGAGTGAACTTTCCGATAAAATTGCAGAGGGGAATGAGAAACTTGAGAAAAATTGAGGTAGTGTAGAAATGTTGTCAGGGAGGCATGAATCGCCTTGAAAGGCGCATGGAGGAAATAGAGGATCGAACCGAGTAACAGGTCGAAAGGATTCAAATGACCGTTGAGTAGCTAACAGGCAGAGTGACAGATGGAGCCGCGAAGACCGAAAAGCGACTAGAAGAGGTGACTACGCGCTTAGACGAGGCTTGCATGGAAATTGGAAAGAATAGGAGCGCAATAGACCCACTTAGATCGGACACGGAGACGAAATTTTCACCGTCACCAAGGAAATCAGAACTCAGGTTGCCGAGGTGCAAGAGAAGCATGAAAAAAAGTTGGATATAAAGCTGACTGAAAAGGCACGGGAAGATGAAGTGAAGATAATCTGGAGTAGAGACTTGCGCAGGAGTTTGTGGATCGAATCGCAGATAAGGGCGAGGAGATGTAGAAGATAATTCTGGCATATAGGGAGACTAATAGAGCTAATGCCCGGCTCCATGGCTAAATGGTTAGCGTGCTGGCCTTTGGCCACAGGGGTCCCGGTTTCGAATCCCGGCGGTGTAGGGAAATATAAGCTTAATTGGTTAAATTCGCTGGCACGGGGGCTGGGTGTATTTGTCGTCTTGATCATCATTTCATCCTCATCACAACGCGCAGGCCCCTACGGGAGTCAAATCAAAATACCTGCATCTGGCGAGCCGAACTTGTCCTCAGAAACTCCCGGCACTAAAAGCCATACGCCATTTAATATCATACAGCTAATCTTCAGGAAGTAGGTGCGTCTATTGAGGCATGGAGTGAAATGAGTCAGAAGAACGCTAATAAGCTGTAATCTGCCGAGAAAGGGGTTCAGTAGCTGAGAGATAAGGTAGAATTGTTAGATCTCGGGACTAGCAAAGAGATGGATAAGTTGAAAATGGAGAGAGAGGGAGAGCAGTGAAACTCATGAGCCGTAATCCATTTACCCCGTCCAGACGAGAAAACATCGACCCCGAATGCTACTAATGGAGCTCCCATATAGAATATTTTCCTAACAGCACCGGAGGAGAGACCTAGAAAATTCAGGTGAGCTTTCCTTCGTGAAATGGAGGACTATTTTTCGGATGCGAGAGTACCTCCGAAGAGAAAACTGCGTACGATCGAAAAAAATATCCGATACCGCCCTCGAGTGGATGCAAGCTTTTCATTATACTTTCAGTACGTACGAGGAATTCAAAACTGCATTTCTACGCAAGTTCTGCGGTACCTCCTGTACCGGGTGGTACTCCTCTACAGGATAAGCAGTGAACTTAAAACTGGACCTACTTAAACCTTTCCTCTGAAGATGTCGCTGTGTGAATTTCGACTTGTTTTGTTCACTATTTATCAAGAAGTTTGGACATTCCCTCATAGATGTCACTGCAAAAACTATGATCATGCACCCTGGTGCGAAGCGAAGGAACTTTCTTGAAGAAGTTTAGTACCCATAAGTTTTTTCTTCACTAAATTTCGTTCTTTCATTTGTGGGTTGGCAATATTAATCTTTCTTTCCGCCAGTTTTGAACTTAGCCAATCCAGAATTTCTGTAATTAATTTTTGACCAATCGTCGCTTTCTTCGATTTTGATGTGTAACTTTAAGCTACCCAATAAAACCTGTGGGTGTGTCTTAATTATTCATGAAAGGTCTCGAACCTTCCCCGAGGGTATAAAAACTGCTAATTTTCTTGTCTCTCGGCCACTTGATCAACATCTAACGTAGTGTACGGAAGTGTAGCAGGAGGCGGGAGGTGCCTCGTTCATCAGGCAGAAGCTCTTCAGCAAGGTAATGGCCACTTAACATCTTTGTTTAGTTTATCTCAGCATTTTAACCAGCGGGAAAGGTCCGAATCCTTTACAATGTAACCAATCTTTCCAACATGTAATGTTTTTCCGTTTGATGTAAAAACTTAATAAAATCTGTAACTGTAATCCGGGGATAGAGAGTGCTTTGCCCTCTCGAGCTCCCCTTCATTTTGGGTTGGAGGTGACTACGTTTTGTAACTGATTTTCTTCCTTTCTGTAATGTCTTAAATTTTTCTTATACGAGTCACCTCCATAGTTTGGGAATAGCCCCTGTTTCATCGGCCTAGTACCTCTTAGGTTTTAATAAGTTTCATGTAGGAGTGCAGGTACACGCCTCCATTCTACTTGGTGTTGCGGGCCATTTACTTAACCTGTTCTTTTCTGGTAAGGCCCAGTAGGTTGGGTACGAGATACCCCCGTTTCATTTGTGTTAGTTGTGCCTTGAGGGCAATTAATGGTAAAATCTCTTATGGCCTTTAATAAGCTTGAAAAACTGAGAGCGCGTCGGCTCTTTCAAGTGTTTGAAAAGTGCCTCTGGGAGGCTTGAGGTTAAAAGTTGGGAGCAAATGCTCCATGTATTAGGGGTTTTCTGCCCTTGGAACAATGGTACATTTGTAAAACTAAGGGCTTGTAACTAAAATGTGTTAAAGATTTAAAATCTTGAATTTTTTATTTTCTGAATCTTGTATGTTTAATTGCCATGTAATTGTTATCTCACTAAGTGAGAATTTGTTAAATTTTCGAAAATATAACCTTCCATTTCAGTTTAAATTCTTTCTTGTCAAAGTATTTAGACCCATTCACCCCGGCACCTTCTTTCACCTCTGCTGATCCACAGATACCCCGGAACAACTGGTAGCAGAGCGTGGTTAAGTGGTTCTCAATTAAGCCTCTTTTGACGGTTAAACATAATATTTGATTGGTACTGTAACAATTTTCTCAGTTGCTGGAATTTTCCTTCCTATTTTTCTAAATTTGTCAAGTTTCTGTCAACATGTCCGGCCCTCGCGAAGTCCTCGATCCCGGCTATTTGCGCAAGGTGGAATTGATTTATGAATTAGCCATTAGAAATGATCAATCTGGAGGCACGGTTGCGACTGATACCACCAAGCTTAAAGAATCCCTTGCATTGCCAATTAGTATCCCAACTTTTGGAGAGAAAGATATTGATGAGGCCCTCTCCACTATCACTGACAATACTACTGAGCTAGCATCTGTAGTTAGTTTTTTGAAGTGAGTGATCCATCTCCAAATCAACTTGAAAGAGTACAAGCTAGACTGTTCCATTTTTATCAGAGAGTTAGTGATCTCTTGTCTCTCAAGTTAAGCGACGTTCAGGGTAAGGAGGCTAGTGCTCTTGTCGATCACTTGTGCAATATGTCTAGTAAAGTTAGTCAATTGTTAACTGGCCAAGCCCCTGCGGTAATCATAGTAAGCGAGGAGGGTTCTTCCAAAGGGGACGAAAGCAGTACATCTGCGGTTACCCAACAGACGTCTGCACCATTGGGAAAGGATCCTGATCGTCGTACTTCAATTCCACCCTTCTTTGTGAATAATGCAGGCTCTGAAATAGCTTCTCCGCCCCCTAGGCCTTTACCTACTATGTCACCCGGGTTCAGTAGTTTGCCTCATCCTTTAGCGATGTTGCTTAGGGGTATTTCTAAGTTTTCCGTTAACTCCACTAGTGATGTTATTTCATTTTTAAGGTTTTTAGTTAAGTTTCAGGATCACGCCCTCGTGTTTGCCCTTTCCCCGTCTCAAATTCTTCAGGTTATTTATCCCTATTCCATTGGTGTCCTCTCAGACAAAATAGTAAGAGCCATATCGGAACAATCATCTATTGAAGATTTTCACGCACACCTTCTGGCAAATTTTATTCCGGCTCGAGCAAGGCCTTCATTAATCGAAAAGTATTATTATAGAGTACAGCGACTGGATGAAAATATTATCGACTTCATCCAAGACATTAAGTTCTACACTAGGGTGTTTGCTCTTCATTTCCCAGAAGATCAAATTGTGCCGGTCATACTTGTGTTTTGCGTCGCGCCCGCAAACTTTTGTTGAATTAGAAGCTATGGCTGTCTCAGCCGAAGGAGTTAGGTATGCCAACACCTTACGTGTCGCGAAGGAGCCCCCTCCGTCTTCAAGTACTTTTCCGCCTCAAACTCGCCGAACTTCCATATCCCGCAAATGTTATGTTTGTGGGTCGGCAGATCATCTCCGGAACAAGTGGCCTTTGATCAAATCCAATGGGACAAAGAGCGGAGCAGGGTCTTTCCAAGGCTTTTTCAAATGCGGCTCGTTTTCCCATATCGCTAAGAATTGCCCGAATGCTAATAACATCCCCTCCTGCTCAACTTCTGGTGCAACTTCCACCACCGCCAATAAGCAAAAGTGACTGGTGGCATCGGCTGAGTCGGCGTGCTCACCTTCTTCAGGCTCAGCCCCTGTTAAACCCGACGAAAGCTCAGGGAAAATTCAGGGCTCTTCTAATTTATCATTCGAATGTCCCAAAGAATGTCTTAAGATTGCGGCGGAGACCCCCGCACCGGTACCATTCCTGAAAATTGAGGTGAATAACGAACCGATTAATGCTCTATTATATTCTGGGAGTGTGTGTTCCATTATTTCGGCTAAATGGTACTCCAAATTAAAGTCAGTCTGTAAATTTTCTGACTATTGTTCGTCTTCGGTTCAATGCATTTCGGCCAACCTTTCTCTATTAGAAATCTTAGGCTCCCTATGCGCCTAAATTCACATTTCGAAATTTACTTGGAAAGTAAAACTGTTTGTGGCTTAGCACTTCTCTTGCCCCATTATATTAGGAGCGGATTTCATGTCTCACACCGGTCTAGTGCTCGACATCCAGAGCAAGTCGTGCACTTTCAAATTTGCTTGTAATTGTAAAATTCCCTTGTTAAAATGTAATTCTGTGTCATGTTCATCTGTTTCGCCTACCCAGGATGAGATGTTGTTAGACCTTAGACATCTGCCTGAGGAGCAGGCTGAGAGTATTCGTAAGTTGTGTCAGTCATTTCCTGATGTTTTTACTGATCCTCTTGGTGTTACTGACCTTATCGAATACAAGATTGAAGTTACGGATTCAATCCCTGTTAGGTTTCCACCTCATAGGCTATCTCCTCCTAAAATGAAGGCTCTCAAAGAGATCATCGGTCAAATGCTGAAGGATGTTATTATTCGACCCTCTAAGTCGGCGTATTCATCGCCTATTTTCTTGGTTCCGAAACCTCAAAGTGGTTTCAGGCCTGTAATTGACTATAGGAGTACAGTAGAAAGAAGAATTCTGGACCAGCGCTGCGAGAGAAGAATTCTGGACCAGCGGCAGCCACTGCGCATGCCCGTGCGCTTCCTCTCTTCCTGAAGGGGCCTCTTACTTGCCAAGGCGTGTGTGGAATGTTAACTACACATACTGCAAGGTCTTTATGTAGGAGGTAATTAATTTTCTTGAAAGGTTACTCTTGTGGCCAAGGTACAGTAACTATGTGGCAACTGGATTTGCTTTAATAGGTCACTTGCTGGTGAAAGCTGAACAGGATGTTAGTTTATGTAAAAAAAAATGATCCCTCACTCCTCTCTTACTGTGGGTGAGGGGAAATCACTAAGGAGTGCTACAGTGCAGCTGTTACTAGGCAAGATCCGCTTTCTAACTTGATGAAGGTTATCTCTGTCACGAACAGGATGTTTATTGTAGGTTGTAATTTTGAGTGAAGGTGAACTAGTGTCAGGTCCAGCCTACTGGTGAGGAGTGAAGGTGGTGGGAGGGAGTATTTAAGGAGCAGAGCACAACATGAAAACTATCATCTAGTTGGAAGAGTTCTCTACTACTACTACTACTACTACTACTTTTCTTTCCTCTTCAGTAAGTGTAAGTTTATTTAGTTTGTTAATTTTAAAAAGATATAGCAGCTTCAACAGAATGGATATGTTAATGAAATTAAACAAAATTGCAAAGGCACCACAATTTCATAATAGAAAGTTAAGTGAGTTGCAACTTAACCATCCATTTAAGGTTAAAGCGCTGAGAGCGGTAGAAACAAGATTTGGGAGGAAAATAATCGTTGATATAGAAGGGGAAGATGAGGAGACTGTGAGTGTTTTCCTGCCAGCGCAATTCTCAAAACTTACAGCAGAAGAAATAGAAGAAATAAATTCTTTAAAAAACAACTTGAAAATGATGTACAAAGGCATGGAGAGGGGCTACCATCAAGTGTGCTTCCTACAGTAGAATGTCAACAGTTACGACATCTATTTTAACTAAGTAAGTATGCAGAGAGTATTTTCGTTCTTAATGTAACTTTTTTTCCGCCGTATTTGCATAATTGTTTTGTTAATTAAAAATAGTATGTGGTGTTTCTTTCCAGGTTCGTGGTGGTAATATGATGAAGTGGAAGAAAGTTGAGATTAAACCAGGAACTGAACATCAAGCATATCCATGCATACAGAGTCGTCGTCTGCAAGTACATCGAGAGGAGGATGTGGTCGCTACTTCACAGCCTGTTGAAGATGAAGCGGGACAACTGAGCGCACAACAACAACACGAAGTGAGTGCTAATTGTATTGAACTATGGAACAGAGGGGGTTCTCTTTTCAGTTATACAGTATATGTGACGAACCTGAGTAAAGCTTACGAAAGCCAGCAGGAAGTGACAGCTGCAGTAGTGCGATTTCTTTTGAGTGAACTTTCAAGTAATGAACATTTTTTACTATTTCTTGGGTATAATACATTCGAAGAAATTTATAAAATTGAATTTTCCTTTTCTTCACAAGAATCGAATAAAATTTCTTATTACCGGAATACATTGTTAGGGAAGCTTCAGGACGAGTTTCCAAGCGAAGCTGTACACTGTTCACGCGATGTAGAAGGGAGTGACCTAGCTCGATGGTTATACTGTGTAACGACGGATTGTACATTCTTGATAAGTCGTTGCTACAGCAACTGCTGGACTTGTCTTGAGATCGCCGAAAAATTTAGCACCAAATCGTAATTTGTTTTTGTAGTCATGGAGTATCCTTCGAGCAAACGTAGAAAACTAGACATTAATTTACAGACAGATGAAGATGCGGGAAGAATGCAAGCGCATTCGCGAGTTTATGAGGGAGGTAAGTGGATCAATATCGGTTCAAACCGAGCGAGAAGAAGCTCAGTTCAAAATCTTAACGAGCAAGAGGAAATGCGTAATGAGATGTTAGAAATTTATTTTCACGCTCGCGCTGTTAATGGACTAACTTTTCAGATAGAAGATTTGTCTGCTTTCCAGTGTAAACAAATCGAGGAAGCTTTTCGACGCAGAGTGTACACACTAGCGGTGGTAAATGTTAACAATGATTTCTTACTCCCCGAAGAGTTCCTAGATAAATCTTACGTGTGGTTTAATAAATACGTGAAGGAAGCACTCAAGACACAAGCATTAAAAGTAAATACCGTTCTCTGCACACAACATGTCCTTCACGATAAAATCGATAACAATTATTTTCATTCAAGGAACGCTGAAATTACTGAAGGTACTAATTTAAGAGAATGGTACAACGAACATGTAACGAAACCGATTCTTAAGAAATTATCAGAGTTCGAGGCTCTTGATTCGGGATGGTCTCTGCTACGAATTCGCGAATTGCGGATAAACATTAATAAAAATGTAGTTTTCACGTGGGCAAGTCGCCTACTAGTCTAACGTTGCCTACAGCAATTCGAAACAAGAAAGCAGTTATTAATCTGCAGAACACACGAGATGCTTGCTTTGCGTGGAGTGTAGTTGCTGGCTTAGTTCCAGCTAAACATCATGTAGATCGCATTTCTTCTTATCCACATTATAATGCAATTTTAAATTTAAAAGACATACCAATCCCGATGGAAATGAGATACATGAGAAAATTTGAAGATCAAAACGAAATCTCCGTGAATGTATTCGGAGCGCAGTATGACGAGAACAACTGGGTGTGCATAGGACGGAATGATGACAAAAAAGAGTTTACTCTTGTACCTTTGTACATTTCACATAAAACGTGTGAAAAGATCGTAGATCTTCTAATGCTTCAGATTGGCGACAGTGAGAAGTATCACTTTTGTGTGATTAAGAATCTTCCACGTCTTGTGCGCTCATCTCTTACGAAGAACCAGAATAGAATTTATATTTGCAGACGGTGTTTGTCTTACTTTTCTAATAAGGAAAAGTTAGCTTTGCATACTAATAACTGTATACAATTTCCGGTGGGCAAAAGTATAATGCCTTCGGATAGCGAACGGCTAGTGTACTTTACCGAGTATAAGGTTAAAGAGCCAGTGCCTTTTATTGTGTATGCTGACACAGAATGCATACTGAAACCTGTGTCTACTTGTTTTCCAAGTGATGACACCTCACATTCAACTCCAATTCACGAACATGTGCCATACAGCGTAGCATATTATTTACACTGTAGTTTTGACAGAGATTTGTGCTCTTTCAAACTCTATCGAGGTAGTGATTGTGTAAAATGGTTCGTAGATGAGATGTATAACTTGGTGGACACGCTTGCACCCTATTATTTTGAAACGAAACCAATGTTAGCATTAACTGTTGAGCAAGAAAATGAATTTCTTTCGTCTACATTATGTCACATATGTGAGAAGGAAATTGCAGATAATGAAATTAAAGTTCGCGATCATTGTCATTTAACGGGTGTTTACAGGGGATCAGCACATCAATTGTGTAACTTACAGTATCGTAAAATTTCTATCTTGCCGGTAGCATTCCATAATTTGACAGCCTATGATGGTCATTTCATAATTAGAGAACTGCATAGGAAGGGAGGGGATGTTGTGACAAATCTCAGAACGAACATTAAACTATTAGCAGTGAACATGGAACGATACAAAGGATTGAACTAAGATTTATAGACACTTACAACTTTATTCCTTTTTCGCTGGACAAAATGTCCCTATTACTTAGTGACGAGTCAAAGCTTGTAACGAGACGGTATTTCACCGATGATTTAGAGTTTAAACTCGCTTCTCGGAAAGGGATATTTCCATACGAATATATCACTAGTATGGAGGTGTTAGATGACAGTAGTTTACCGCCAAGGAGTTCATTCTTTAGCTCTTTGAAGGGTAAAACTGTGTCGGAAGAAAACTGCGCGTTTGCTCACCTTGTTTGGAATAAGTTTAACTGTAAATCGTTGGGTGAATATTCTGATCTTTACTTGAAAATCGATACTTTACTCTTGACGGATGTATTTGAAAACTTTAGATTGAGTGGAAAAGAGACATATGGTATTGATGCCGCTCATTTCTCCACGGCACCGTCTATGGCATGGAGTGCTATGAAGAAAATAACAGCTGTCCAGCTAGAATTACTTCAAGATATCGACATGCTGCAGTTTTTCGAACGCTCCATACGCGGTGGTAATGTGCAATGCGTTACGCGGCATGCAGTAGCAAATAACAAGTACATGTTAACATACGATGAGTCCAAACCGGAATCATACATATTGTACTTTGACGTGAACAATTTGTATGGATTCGCTATGCAACAGTTTTTTCCAACGGGCGGCTTTCAATGGGTCGAAAACGTTGAGAATTTAGACATTATGAATGTAGGAGATGAAGCAGATGTTGGGTTTATGGTGGAAGTTGATTTAATCTACCCGCCAGAACTTCATGATAAACATGCCAATTATCCATTGTGTCCTGAAAAATCTACGAAACTAATGAGCACTCTTTACAACAAGGAACGGTATGTTCTTCATTATAGGCTATTAAAACAGTGTGTAGAATTAGGTATGTAAGTAGCTCACATTTACAGAGCGATTCAGTTTAATCAGAGCGCATGGTTAAAATGCTACATTGATTTGAACACAGGGAAACGAAAGTTAGCAAAAAAATTGTTCGAGAAAAGTTTCTATAAATTAATGAATAACACAATTTTTGGTCGTTCGTTAATGAACGTAAGGAAGCTGGGCGACGTCAGATGGGTCACACAGTGGGAGGGTCGTTCTGGTGCACGTACGTTGATCTCAAGAGCAAACTTCAAACGTCGTATTATAGTAGACGAACAGTGTATGGTTATCGAAATGAAGAAACTTCAAATTCATCACAATCAACCGGTTTACCTCGGTGCTACAATTTTAGATTTGTCAAAAATTAAAATGAACGATTTTCACTACAACGTTATTTTGAGAAACACAGAATCAAACTCACAACTACTATACACTGACACCGACAGTTTGATATAAAATTTTTCATTTGATATATATGAGTTTATGAAGGAAAATTCAATTTTGTTTCATACAGGAAATTATGATGAAAACAATCCTTTCCAAATTGAAAGAAAAAATTCAGGTGAAATAGGTTTGATGAAGGATGAAAACGGTGGAAGTATTGTTGAAGAATTTGTAGGTTTGCGACCAAAGATGTATGATATTAAGTTGTGTGAAAAAGAGAAACCTACATGTAAAGCTAAGGGTGTCAAAAATGTTGTCGATCACCTTACAATTGATCAGTATAGACGTTGTCTGTATGAAGGTGAACAAGTGACCAAACTACAAGTGTGCATTACTTCCAATTCTCATTCTGTGTTCACGGTTCGTCAATACAAACTAGCACTCACAGCTAATGATGACAAAAGGTACATCACAGATAACAAAATTAATACATTACCATTTGGACATTACAGTCTTGCAGAGAAAAGAAGTATAACTAATGTATAGCACCTCCTCCATTTTGTCATCAGTTTACCCCTTTGTATGTAAAATAATGTAATTTTCTCTGAAGGTGAATATTAAGTAATAAGAGGAGAAGCTCCTGTGATTACTTTAATCATTTTATTTTAGAAACGTTTGTTTCATTCTGTAATTAATTAAAGAAAAAAATGTAATCTTATAGAATTTCAAACTAGATAAACATTTCACTCGCTGTTTCTTTTATTCAATGTATTGTACTGTATTTATACTTTTAAAGTACATTGCATACTATTATATTTATTTAATTATAAAAAAAGGAATCTTATAGAATTTCACTCGCTGTTTAAGTACATTGTATACTATTGTACTAACTAGTATTGTACTGTAAGTTAACTTTCTATCATTTATATATTAAAGTGCATTGTAAACCTTTATTTAATCTTTTTTCTTTTTCGAAAAAATAAAAACCTTACACTAGATGATCAAAAAGTTGTTTTTCTTTCAACTATCCTGCGCAGCCTCTCCTTTTATTCCTTGTACTCTAACTAAAGTAGGAGTAGGAGAATGAAAAAAAGAGAACATATTTCTTTTTACAATCAAGTTTTTCAAAATATAAACTTTTGATTGAATTTGTAACTGCAACCACGAGGAGAGATCTGCAGAGACTGAATCTTCGACCGCCACCAGAGGAGAGTCCTGCAGAGGGGGAAAAAAGAAAGAAAAATTAGCTGATAGCAGCATAAAACAGAAAAAGCAAGCAAGAAAAAAAAGGAAACTAATTTTTTTCTTTACCTTAATAATTGATGAAATAGTAACTAATATCAAGCTCAGACGTTGTTGTTGTTGTTGTTGCCACTATGAGGAGAGACCTGCAGAGGAGAAAAAAATTAGTTAGTAGCTGAATAAAACCGAAAAAACAAGCAAGGAAAAAAGGATGGTATTATACCTATTTTTTTCACCTTAATAATTGATATATTAGTAGCTGATATCAAGCTCGGACGATGTCGTTGTTGTTAGTTCCTGAATCCTGACAAGCCTGGTGTAAGTTCGCCTTCAGATGATCTGGTAGATACTGCCAGAGCGCACTTAACTGATGTTGTTCGTAAATAAATAATATGTTTTCAGGGAAGAAAGCCCACTCAAATTTATTGAATCTGCTCACACCTTCTTTCTTAAATTTGTTTATCACTGAACACACTATTCTCATCACACCATCTGACGATTTTAACCAACTATGAACTGCGTGAACGTTGAATATAGCACAGCTGCCTGAACGTCTTGCAACATGTGGTAAATGGCGCGGACAGTCAACAGGGAAACACTCGTTACGCATTGTTCTTAAATCAGGTACACCTTCTATAGTGTTCAAGTCAATTATGCAAGTACGAGGATACTCTCGCAGTGCTAATAGACGTAACTCATTGATACAGTTGCACACAACCAGATATTGGTATTGTTGTTCACTGAGAAGATTGAAAAACGACGTAAGCGTAAAATCTAAATTAGGTACACTCATACCTAATAGAGCAGTAGATAACACATTTGTAGACGAATCTATATTACAACAGGCTATCTCGTAACCTCCAGTAGGTAACCTCTGAATGTCAACTATCACTCCTCTGGGTTTTGCACTCATGGTGTGCTTGATATCGAAGAACTGAAGCAGAGAATCTTCACTCTCTCGTTTATATACACTATTAGAAAGAATAAAAGGAAGAAAAACTCGCGCGAGATTATTGGAAGAAAAATACTTCATTCGTTAGTGGTTTATAATTTATTATGCGATCATGAATAATAATGCAATGCAGAGTAGTGTTGGCTGGAATAGGTTCGTTTGTTTCAATTTCAACGCGAACATCTACAGAGGAAGATTTTATCGATTCAACCTGTTCCATGCAATTAATAACAACAATAGGACAATGCGAGTGAAATTCACTTCGTGATATGTTCGGTTCGGAACGATTATCATCAAGCTGATAGTACGCATTACGAAACTTGATGAACATATCATACAATTCACTGTAGTCGCCATTGTTAAAATTAGCTTCAGCCTTTTCATAGGGATAAAAGTTTGAATTTAACCTTTACACTGCTACGCCCGAGATATCTCGGGCGCGGTAATGCGTCACGTCCTTGCTGCGCCCGAGATATCTCGTCGGTAACTTTAGCTAAAGTTCTGAACAGGAAATATATACCTTTGGTGTTTACCTTGTTTTTCAAACTTGAGAGGCAGCAAGCTACATCTTTTAGCAGTATAATGGGCCATCAGTCAAAACGGAGACTGCATTTTAACGCTATCTACGGTCAAATATCTGAAATAATGCACTCAGCTCAGCGCGCAACCTAGGTTGGCAGTCCCGCAAAGCACCTGTATCCAGGGTTTGCAAAAATGGCTTCAAGTAGCGGACGGCGCGTTCTTTCCGAGTTCGAACTTATAGAAGCTGTGAATACCCTTGAATCGGAAGATGAGTACTCAGATATCAGTGATTTTGGTGGTGATTACAGTTCTAGTGACAGTGATGACAGTGATAGTGCTGAGCCTCAAGTACCAGCTCCACAAACCAGGAAAAGAATTCGTTCCGAACCTGATTTATTTCAATGGCGCATGGGTAATATGTTTAGTCCTGTAATACACAGTTTTGATGACAGTTCATCGGGTATATCATTCGGTGTGATTCATGATGAACCAGCAGTTTTAGACGTATTTCAGTGCTTCTTTTCACGAGAAATCATGGAGCATATAGCAGTTGAAACAAACAAGTACTTTGTATTTGTTACGCAAACAATGCCACCGTCTCCAAGTTCAAGGCTACAGAAATGGAGGGAAACCACACCTGAAGAACTGTACGTCTTTTTAGCCGTGACAATGCTTATGGCAAGAATGAAGAAACTTACAATTCTTGAATACTGGTCAACTGATCATCTAATAATGACATCGCAGTTCTCGGATTTCATGTCTAGAGACAGGTATCTCTTATTATTGAGGTTGTTACATTTCAATGACAACAACAGTCAGCCTGAAGGTGACCGGCTGTATAAAATAAAACCTGTAATTGACCATCTCAGAAACAAATTCAGAGAAACGTTCACCCCGTTTGAAAACATTTGCATTGATGAAAGTTTGACGCTTTTCAAAGGCAGGCTTTCATTCATTCAGTTTATCCCATCTAAGAGACACAGATTTGGAATAAAGACATTTGTTATCTGCGATTGTGAGACCGGTTACGTGCTGGATTTTATTGTTTACACAGGGTCAACTACAGAAATAATTCCTGAACGTGAATTTGGGGTATCAGGTGCAGTTGTCTTGACGCTAATTGAAAGGTACTTGCAGAAATGACATACACTGTGGATAGATAACTGGTATTCAAGTCCACAACTGTACGATCACCTACACAAAAACAAAACCAACACATGTGGTACCGTCAGGAGAAACAGGAGGGGTATGCCGAAATTTACTACAAAATTGAAGAAAGGACAAACTGAATCAAAAGCGACAGATAACATGATTGCCATCAGGTGGTTCGATCGTAGGGAAGTTTGTATGCTGACCACGCGACATACAGACAAAATGATACCTACAGGGAAGACGGACAGACAGACAAGACTGCCTGTAGAGAAACCTCATTGCGTTGTTGAGTATAATAAGTATATGGGTCCTGTTGACCGGTCAGACATGATGATCAGTTCTATAGAATGTGTGCGGAAGTCAATGAAATGGTACCGAAAGTTCTTTTTCCACCAGCTGGACATCACTGTTCTAAATTCTCATGCCCTCTTCAATGTCAAAACAGGACAGAACATATCACTAGCAGATTTCCAGCTACAGCTTATAAGGGAACTCATCCAGAAGTACCATGTATCTAGACAAACCAGTAAAAGAGGACGTCCTACATCTGGTGACCAACCACTCAGACTAACGGAGAGACATTTCCCATCCCCTGTACAGCCTACTCCAAAGAAGAAATTTCCTACAAGATGCTGCCATGTCTGCTCCAACACAACAACTGGCGAAAAGAAGAGGCGAGAAACCCGGTACATGTGCATCAAATGTGACGTGGCCCTCTGTGTTCACCCCTGCTTCGAAATATAACACACATTAGTGAAGTTTTGAAGACGGTACATTGGAGTGTCTGTTGTAAATTATGAAACAATTTGGTGTAAATTAGGTGAGTTGGTATTTTAGAACTTGGTGTTTTCACTACATTTCTTATTTTGGCCAACCCTGGCTTAAATTGAATTTTTGTTACATTACTGTAATAGTGATGTGTTCCTTGAGTGCTTTTTATTATGAAATAATTAGTCATAACCGATCTATTCAAGGCGATGACCAGTGAGTACTTTGAATATTATGGACAACCCTGATTTGAAAAATAGCTAAAATGTCTCACATTCGTAACTGTTGAAAGAGTGTTGTCTAATTTGGTGAGAATTTAGCGCTTGTGCAAATGGAATATAGAATTTTTTATAGGAAAGTGTATTTTTGGCTCACATGGACAACCCTGATTTTTTTGTGTTGTTAATTTTTGTGAAAAAAAATAATAATGAAATCTGTTCTGGAATTATTTGCCTGTTCATGTGAAATATCTTGCACAATTTTCATATTTTTCATGTATTGTGAGGCATTTTATTTTTAAAAAATAATTCAGCACCGAGGGTACGGATAGTCGCTTACAATATTAGCAGCGAAAAGGTTAAGAATACGGCAACGGATCGAATATTACAGTGATCGAACAGAGAAGAAGAAGTATTAATTTTCTTACGATCGGTTTGGAAAGCAAGCATAAAAACTCTCGATTTTTATATTTGTGACGTAGTCATAACAGTCCAATTAATTTTCGTTGAATTTGGAATAGCAGGTAACTCGTGATAACTCCACGATCGAAATGCTACAGGAATAGAAGGATTTTTTGGATTAACTTTATGCGTTTAACTTCTTCCTCGTCGGACAGTATTAGAGTTGGTAGCTTTATATACATTTTTCGTAGTTTGACCTTAGCTGTATCATCCGCGTTGGCTGAAAACGGTGCACATTTGTCATCTCTAGAACGAATAAAGATAAATTCAAGTTTACAGTTTATGAATGGTTTCCTGTAGTCTTCAAATAATCCGCAAAGAAGACTCAGTGGGATAATTGCATGGAACAGCTTTGTAGTTGCGTGGGCAATATTAGCTTCGTTTGGTGGTGTAGAAATTGATGGAAAATAGCCAGCATTTTGCAGCGCTAACATTTCATTTTTAGAATAAGAGGCGAAAGTTTTTATAGCACTAGTCGTGCCTACACGTCGAGTTCTTTCAATCTCTTTCCCATTCAATTCAATACGAATTTCATCGAAGAGATTTGCTGCAAAGTTTTGATCGGGAGCGGCTGTAGCTGAAGGTGTATTATCTGCGTTTGATCTAACTATTTCACCTTCGATGTGAACATCAGCTTCAGAGGGTAAAAAGATATGTTCTTGGTTGTGTACAGGAACTCGAATTTCATCGTTGTTTTCATTTTTCGTGCCCGCATATGGATGATAACTCCTTACTTCCCGCCTGGCAACTCTGTTGTCAAATATAACTTTGTCCGTTACGTTGAACATATTTCTCCTTGATGTTAGCGTGATTGTACACAAAAAGAGACTAAAGTAGTTTTTGGTAGAGAATTAGAATTTATATGCTTTATCCTGTGGCAGTCGGTAGCATTGTAAAGTGATTTCACACGAAAAGAGAGTAAAGTAGTTTCCGTAGGAGAAATATAACTTATAGTAGTCGGTAGCCTAGCGATTTTAAAAAGTCTTTATTGTTTGCGGATAATTTTTTCTTGTCGCGTACACGATGAGATTGTTTTTTTAGCTTTACTCTAAATTTAATACTCTAGCTGCTTCCTCTTTTAATCCTCGGTTTTTTGACCGGATGTTGTAAATTACTACCATGATGTTGTTGATCAACTGTTCCTTACTCGAATGATAGTACATAAGTGTACGCTTTATGTTATATATGATTACTGTATTTTTACTGGACGAATAATTAACTCTACTGTTACATCCTCATTTTGTAAGTCGATTGGGTTCGAGTACGACAGATATATGTTGAATAACACTTGTGTTTACCGGTAAGAAGCTTATAGTTGACGGTTGAACTACGATAGGATAGCCTGCTGGAACGAGCGGTTTAAAATTGTATAACGAATGTGTTTGTTTACCGTTGAGGTAGGAACCGGAACCTAACACGAGATTACAACATACACGAATCGAGTTCACGTTATTAATTTTAATAATCTCCCCTGAAATATGTAATTTATTAGCATCATATTTTCGACGTGAAAATCCTAACAAATCAGCAATTGAATCGGAAACATCAAAGTCTACGTCTAAGTTGGAGGACATTTTACAGCGAAGATAGGTCTTTTCATAAGTAATAGTAATAAGTTTACTATCTCCATCTAGAGGGTCATTCTCCTCTTCGAAAATAGGAAAGTTGTTAATTATTGCTTCTTGAACTAGAGCTCCTATTTCCGAAAAAGTGTAACTACCTTCCGGTAATGTGAGTACAGTTGTTTTGTCTCCCTTCATTTTAATACCAATCTGGTTATTTGTGCTATTAACGATTACGTTACCTATTTCATTCAGCTAGGATTCATGGTTAGCATATTTCTCATATACATTTAACAGATAACCTAAGCTAGTACCAACACTGTTCGGTACATTGAAATCAATGTCAAACGGAGAATGCATAGTAGGTTTGTTGTTAATAGTCGAGATAAAAAAACTAAGTTTTGGAGTGTACTCTTGCAGAAATAGTTTCACATTTTTAATAGTTAGCAAACTTTCTATTTTTGCAACGAGATCTTCGAATTCATAAATGCCTTCTGCTACACTCAAAATAATTTTTTTACCATTCAAATATATAGCAAACATATTATTTTTACTAGTGACATTTCGAATACTATTAGATGTAAATAGTGCGGCAAGACCGATTTCATAGAAAGAAGCTCTATTCAAATAAATCGGAGTTTCTAATACTACATCAATCTTCGAGCCTCTACCCTCGAGTGTAATCCGTCTTTCATACGGCATCGTGCACACTGAACACAAATACTAAGGTCGTGCTTTATTTATACAGTATAAAAATAGTAAACACAGATGACCACAAATTGATGAATTAAAAGTTTGATAAGAATGAAAATTATATCGAATGTAACAGTTTCTTAAATAATCTAATACCTCTTTAGGGGGACGTAAATTACCAAAACTATCGAAGTAGTAGACATACGCACCTCGTTTACTGAACGCAACCCAGTGCGAACCAGATTCACTTATCGGATCTAAATTCAAAATACAACTCTCATTTTTACGAGAAATTTTCGGTAACGTATCTCGCATAAACACACCTCTGAAGTAGGGAATTTTTAAACGATATGCGTAACGATATAGATCTATGTTAGTTAATGCTCTATTCGGAAGACCTTCCATTATCTTTTGTATGCTGGAGGATTTAAGTAAATGCCCTTTCCTTTGTTTCGAGTAGAAAGCCCTTTCCCACGCATCGCTTCTAGCATTCGATTGTGGCGCTTCATTTCTTTTAATTCTTCCTGTGCGGCTTTCGCCTTGTTTACAGCCGATGCTATGCCCGCAGCTCCACTTGCTAGACCGCCCAAGCCCGACAAGGCTGCAAATATCGGAAGGAGTGGAAGAAATCCACCTTTCTTTTTTTACAGCATGTTGTCTTTTTTTTGGTTTTACTCGTTCTCTTCGATGTTTTGATTTTCTTCTTCGTCTACCACCACCTACTTTAGTTTTCGCTTTCATAATACCCGTAACTGCTAGTGCAGCTGCTCTTTCTCCTAATGATGCGTCCTGAGAGTTTACACGAGACCAAGCCTTAGAGGCTAAGATTTCATCTGCTTCTTTCCTTCTGTTCTGGTCTTTGTATGTAGCGTAAGCGATATCGTGTTCTTTACATGCCTTATCTAATAGATTTATTCCTTGATCACCACGCTTAAGTCGTTTTTCTAACTTTGTCCCAGGTCCACAGAATTCATAACCTGGTATGTGCAATTCTACTGGTAAATTATCTATAGCTTTATTAAGAACTTTGCCTATTATTCCTCCTTTCCCTACTCGTTAACATGGAGCTGCTACAACGTTGCGTCTTCGACGCAGCATACTCAAATAAGAGCTCCTGCTATCAAGTGTGTTATTATATACGCATTACATTTTTACACTTTGCCTATTATTCCTCCTTTCCCTACTCGTTTACATTGTGACGATTTATAGCAACAAGGTATTGGTTGATTAAGATTCTTTGACAAGACGTTCAAGGAGAAAAGAGCTGGGACCAATGGGAGGTTAGTGGATGTAATAATAAGAAGAAAAAAGGTTAATGAAAACAGTATATTGTTTCTACAAAGGGAATTAATTTTAAATTTTACAACTTAAAATTTTGTAACCTGACACACAAAAGAAAACACTCATCGTGAATGACGTACATTAGAATAGAATCCCTAGACCATTTACAAGTTATAATATGTGACTAATCAAATGAACATGGTAACCTATAAGCCTCGGAGAATATGGACACACATTTCCAAAAAAAAGTAAACAAAGGGAGAAGAAAGGCACAGGAAGGACCAAGGACGGGGATCACAATAATGGGAGTCGCCTGAGTATAAACATTGCCAAATGCAGGAACAGTTTTATGTGATAAGTTGTACCGTCCAGGCCACAAGTTCAATCACTCACCAACTCTTAAAATTGCATATTACTCGATGTTCATTTGTTAAGGAACAATATCACTCATATCAGGCTTAAAAGAAAACCGGCCACAGAAATGAAGATATCTCCAAAATCCATAGGAGAAGAATAATAGTGGTAATTATAAAATAAATACTCTGTTGCTCACCCAATACAGCAAATAAAAGAAGTGGAGCTTCCCAGCAAATACTGGGAAGTCCTCAGACGACCCTCCAACCACACTCGGAATCAGTGCTGGACTGAAGACCGAGTATGTAGGGGAAGCCTTTATACCGCTGCAGAAAGTTCCGGAAAAAAGTACACAAAACGTCGAGAAATATCGGACACTGACGTAGCGGATGACGTAACCCAAAAGGAGACTCAGTGTGTAGTCAGCAGTTCACCAGGACGGATGCATGGCGAGGCAGCAGAGAAAGTCCAAGGCCGGTTAGAAGAATGAAGTATCGGCGAGTATATGAACATAGATGGAGTTCCAGATGACGGTAGCCGAAAATAGGTGAGTGATCGTTACAACATGGAGCTGCTACAACGTTGCGTCTTCGACGCAGCATACTCAAATAAGAGCTCCTGCTATCAAGTGTGTTACTATATACGCATTACATTTTTACACGATGTGCAACTGTTCAGTACTAAAAATGTATGTAAGTTTATTTTTATTCTTTTTTTGAAAGGTAGAAAGATATATATATATAAATAAGAGAGATATTTTTCTGCTCTCATCATTTTACAGCGACATGGCGTACATTCCTCGTCCGTTAAATTTAAAATCTGAGGTAGATCGGATAAGGACTTTCGCTAGATGGCGTGTACCGTGGATAGACCCCGTAAGTTTAGCTAAAGCTGGATTTTACTTCACGGGATACCTAGACGCAGTTAAATGTATTTTTTGCGGAATCGAATTATTTTCGTGGGATAAAGATGATGATCCGTTAACAGAACACAGAAAATGGTCACCTTCTTGTCGGTATATGAGGGGTTGTGAAGTTGGCAACATATTATTAGATCCCTATAAAAGGACAGCTGTTCCAGCACTTCTTAATACTACGTGTAGTGTGATGCACGAACCATTTTGGAACTAGATAAGTAAAACAGAAGGTAAAAAAGTTCGTGTTTATTTAGTAATCAACAGTAACTTTGATAAAAAAAAAAGAAATCCACTGTACGTGTTGCTCCTGTGCACTCGATCGTTGAAAATTTTCATCATCAAAAGAAAGTGATGGTAAAGACAATAAAACAATCGATATCTTTACCTGTTGCAAATCTGAACGACACAAAACGTTCAGTAAGAAAGAAAAATAAACATAGTAAACTGTTGCCGGACACAATACGCGGTCTCATATGCGGTCCATCGAATGCAGGCAAGACTAATGTAATGATTAATTTGTTATTGCTACCGAACGGGTTACGTTTTGAGAATATGTACGTTTACTCAAAATCATTGTCGCAGAAGAAATATATTGAGCTAGAGAAGCTTTTAAAATCTATTAAAGAAATAAAATGTGAGTTTTACTCTGATCGTGAGCAAGTAATACCGCCAGAAAAAGCTCATAGAAATTCTGTTTTTATTTTGGACGATGTAGCAAGCGACAAACAGCAGCACATGAAAGACTACTTTAGTAGAGGTCGACACCATATCGTGGATGTTTTTTACTTATGTTAGACCTATTCCTGCATTCCAAAACAACTTATTAGAGACAACGCTAATTTCATTATTCTGTTTAAACAAGATGCAAGAAATCTTCGGCATGTCTACGACGATCACGTGAACACCGATATGAGTTACAACCAGTTCACTGATTTATGTTATCGTTGTTGGTCACAGTCGAAATTCAGCTTCCTCGTTATCGATAAGGATAGCGAAATAAGCAAAGGTCGATATCGAAATGGATTCGATATATTTTATGTGATATAAATACAGTAGGACAGTGTATACATTAACGAACTCATTTTCGAATTGATGAGTAGAGAAAGAACATCACGATGGCATCAAACAACAGAACCAGTAACGTGTATGTAACGCGACCATCATCACGTCATGATATTGCTACTAAATCATATGTAGATGAAAAAATGATGGTTAATACAAATTACGTAACATCAACATCTGACGTAAACTTAAGTATTCATGGTAAACGTTTAAAGAACGTCGGCAATCCTATAAACACGGAGGATGCTTGTAATAAAAATTGTGTGTTAAAAACCGTTAAGGACAGTATTAATAAAGAAGAAATTCAACGGGACATTTTAGATCTTAAAAATGAAATACATGACATATGTGAACTAGAAGAAGATGCAGTTGATTTAAAGAACAAAAGGCTGAAAGGAATAGCTCCAGCGATGAATGGAAATGAAGCAGTTTCGCTTGACACAATGCGTACGCACACTAACCATGTGCAGAGAAATTTAGAGAAACGAGTTAACGACGTTTCTGCACGCATAGACTATGTTGATTCTCTTTTACGTGATATTGTGGATGATCACCTTCCTGTAACTGACAATAACCTCAACATGAACAACAAGAGAATATCGGGTGTGGCAGATCCTGAAGAGGAACAAGATGCAATTTCGCTTTTATTTTTAGAAAAGCATACAAAAGGTAGACTACTACAAGTGAATGACGATGGATCGATAGATATGCAAAATAAACGAGTAACAAACATCGGCAAACCTATTCATTAGACGGATGCGATTAACAAAGCATACCTGGAAAAACATTCAGCAGCGCGAGAAGAACTCGAAAAACTGAAGAATGAAATAAGCAATCAACAGAAACTAAACGTTGATGTGGGTGGTACTTTGAGTATGGAAAATAAGCGAATTACTAACGTACATAATCCGCTATATGAGAAAGATGTTGCAAATAAAATCTTTGTAGAACGGTATGCAGCTGCGCGGAGAGAAGTTGACGAGTTAAAACTTGTCATATCTAAACTTCAGAAAAATTCTCTACCAGTAGAATCTAACGGAGAATTAAATATGAAGAACAAACGAATTACAAATGTTGATTCACCTATCCACGAGCAAGATGTTGTTAACAAACGGTATTTAGAAACGTTTGCTACTGCAAAAGAAGAGTTTGAAGTGATGAAAAAGGAACTGCACAATAAACCAAGAAAAGCTCTTTTTCAAATTAACAGTCTACCGTCAAATCAGTCACCAATATATATGCTACAAAACTGTCGCCTTATGTATAAGCTTCCCTACACGGGTACACTTACACCGTTAACAGTTTCACGTGGTTCTCTGGTATATGCGATGATTAATCACGTGAACAATCCAATCGAATTAGAAGTAGGTACACCAATTGCTGTAAAGGAAGGTGATGAAATTCAATTCCGCCTAAAAGATCCAGAACAATGGAATACTAACGATCTTCCGCTCCATATACTCTTTGAATATACTATATATGAGTAAAACAATAGACGTTACGCTTCGGTTTTAAAAATGCAGGCGAACATAGTGGAAAAAAGTCGTGTAAAGGATAAACTAGCAAAATTAAGAAAAGATGTAAAAAAATATAACTCTCTTAAAGCAGATATGGCTTTAAACCAACTAAAGTTAGAAAAAACATTTAAACCAATAACTGCACCATTAAATAAACTACAGCAGCTTACACTTAACTCGAATGGATTAAATGCAAAGAAAAATCGAAAATTAAATAGTTATATAAGTGATGAAGAAGAGGAATCAGAAGAAGAAGAAGAAGCTCTGGACAGAAAGGTTACAACTCTCCTGCAAAATTATCTTAACCCACAATTGAGACACAAAGTTGATAGAATATTCGGGGTTCGAGTAGTTCATGGAGAACACTATTTAGGGAGTAAAAAGTACTGTTTCGCGATAACAATCTTATAATTGACAATTTTAACTATCCTTTAACTGAAGGTCTCCTTGAATTAATATTTCAGAAAGATCCGGACGCACAGTTGTATGATGATAAGGATCTGTCAGCTTACAGTCATATATTAAATTACACTAACGTGCACAGGAAACAGTATGACGCTGGCAAGCCAATGAGAGGCACGAAATCGCTCAAATTTCAAAAAATTATCAAACCATTAGTAGAAGATGCAAAAGTGAAAAAAGGAAGGAGCACACCAAAATTTGTAAGTGTACACAAATACAAACGTACAGGAAGAGGATCAAAAGTAGCCAAGTGGAAAAATGAACAAAGAAAGAAGATCGAATTAGTTCATTGGAATGATCCAAACAATCTAGTGGAGAGACTGAAAAAGTTAATAGCATCTAGAAGTGCTGGTCATTCGTCACACGAAAACGAAATCTTGTCAATCGAAGAAGAACTTCGCAAGTCGAGATACATCGAATAAATGAACACTGCGCGGTGGGACGAACTTCCGTTCGCAAATATATTTAAAGCGGTTAGATTCTCAAAGGATATTTCAGTAATCTATGAAATTGGATGTGAAGACAGAAGAAGCAACTGGCAACAACTGGCTATAGATCGACTGCGATTTAAGAAACGAATAGACGACACAGAACGAATTCTTTTACCTATACTTTATGAACAAAATCAGGGAAGAAATAGCGAAAGAACTCCACGCTCCAGTGCGAAAGAATTTTGAAAGACGGGGCGTTATTAGCCGGGGGAGAGATGATTTACATCAAGCGGATCTTGTTGATATGTCTCTGTTTTCGAAAGTTAATAGTGGATATAAATACATGTTAACTGTTATTGATGTTTATTCAAAGTATGCCTGGGCAGTTCCACTTAAAACAAAAACAGGAAACGAAGTAGTAGAGAATATGGAACGCATCTATTCAAAATGTAAACGCTATCCAAATCATCTGCAAACTGACAGGGTAAAAGAATTTTATAATAAGATTTTTCAACAGTGGATTACAATAAGAAAAATTAAACACTATTCGACAGGGAGCAGCTTGAAGGCAAGCGTAGTTGAACGCTTCAATCGAACACTGAAGCAGTGGATGTGGAGGAAATTCTCGGCGTGTGGATCATACCACTGGCTTCGCATGCTACCAAAACTATTAGATGAAAATAATAATCGAAAACATCGTACGATTGGTATGAAACCTATAGACGTCACAAATAATCTACAACAACTTGCTACTGTGTACAAATTACGGGAAATGAAGAAAAAGAACTCACCTTATCCACCAAGATTTAAAGTAGGTGACACAGTACGAATAAGTAAAATTAAGCGATATTTTACAAAGGGCTATACTCCTAATTGGAGTAATGAATTATTTACTGTAAGAAAAGTAAAAGAAACATCACCGAGAACTTACTTGCTTCACGACTATCAAAATAAACCAATATTTGGTGCGTTCTATGAACAAGAACTGCAGAAGACAAAACATCCTAAAATATACCTCATTGATAAAATTTTAAGAAGAAAGAACGACAAGGTTTTCGTATCGTGGCTAGGATTCGACGCCACGCATAATTCATGGATTCCGAAGGAATATGTATTCTAAAAAAATCAAGAGTAAGTACGCTAGTATAATATATTTTTCATTTTTTTACTCTAATGAGTGATAGATTTACCATCTTATAGTGTCCTCTCTCTCTATTGTTGCAGACTTCCCTTGCTCAAGAAACTGTGCTGTTTGTTATGTTGATGACAACGTTGGACATTACCTCAAGCAAGAAGATATTATCACCTCAACTCTGCATAATTAATTCGAAACATTTGTGTAACATGTATCTTAATAAATTATAATAAACAAAATTTAACTAAAGATAACCTCTTATAATTTTTTTAAATAAAAAAATAAACTCCCTCCTTTTTCCTACTCCTTTACGTATCTGTGTTAGTGTGACGTAAAATAAATCTCTTTAATTAGTTTATCTTCCTAAGAGCAGAAAAAAAGAAAGCAAGAAAAATATTTTTTACACTCACCTATATCGGTTCAAATAAATTTAATTCTTCTTGTCTTACAGGCTCTTCTACTTGTTGTTCATCTACTATATTAAAGAAAAAGATAATCTAAAATTAAAATCTTTCGCGATCCTACAGTAAACGAATTTCTTAAAAAATTAAAAAAAGTTGAAACTCACCAATAACATCTTCGTTACTTTCTTCTATCATCGCTCGTAGCTCTGCTAATAACGCGCAGCAGAGAAAGTAATTAAATTTGTGAATTAAAAATAGGTGGAAATAAGGGCTATTGCGCCGTGATATAATGTCGGAGTACACACTAATAAAGAGCAGAAACTCTTCGTTAGTGAACTCCCTCATTCTATTCACAATAGCGCGTTCAAACGCACCCTCTACTTCTACAATATTATTTGATTCACATTCTTCTTTTAGTCTAATTACATCCCGCAGCGCTACTATTTTTTCTAAAAGGCTACGTTGTACTGCTGACATTTCGAAACTTTAACGTAGCTACAGCAAGCGATTCGCAGTATATATACCCGTTCTAACGGCGACATGTAATTTGAAAAAACAAAACTAGTTTCAAAAAACCTGCCTGGATACAACATCTGTTAGTAAGCTGCGTAGCGTCCCAGACCTCAGTTTACGCATCCTTTTTTGTAGCCTTGACGAAACTGTGGTCAAAGCACGGCCATGACCAGCAATGACCGCGAAAGAAGTAAGGCGTTAACCGGTTTATGCGAAAGCTGCTTGCAGGAAACATTCGGGATAGATATACACTACAAAAGAATGTTCTGCTTCAAACATATGTCTACAAAATAATAATTTTACACACAATAAAGTCGCGTCTGGTAATATAATGTGAGATTATCTTACACCTAGCATTAAATTTTTTATATAAAGCAAGTGAATTCGCTCACATCTAGATGAGTACAAGTTCGATCCTCCTCGTTGACAATCATAAAATTATTCTCTCTAGTTCGCTATTTTCACACTAGGCAACTGCTAAGAGAAGTATACCTTAAAGCTAACTGGAGTATACGCCATGTCAGTGTGACGTAACTTAAACTGTAGCACACTATTTAAAAAAGTGTGTGAATAAATATTAAGGTATTGTTTTGTTGGCAACAGTGTGTGCGTGTCATCAGTCATGGAGCGACAAGTAAAGAATGAGTTTGGTGAGAAGAGAAACCGTAACATCCAGTGTAAATGTGAACTTTGTACACCAAATATTAAACCTGATCCTTTACGTACAATATATTTCTCACTAGTAAGTGAGGCTATTACATCATACTATACACATGGCAGGTTACTTCGAATGCCACAACATCTAATTCGCTATTTACCATCTGGGTTTCTCTCAACATATGCCGCTAAAGATTTAGATGAAGCATGGGAGAAACTACCCTACTATGTAAAAGCAAAACTGGAAATAGCAGTCTGCAGCCCATGTGTCAGACATTATTGCTACAGAGGACAGGACGAAGTTGATGGTTTTGACGGACCGAATCCAATGATTAAAGACTGTGAAGCATGTAAGAAAGAATTTAATCATGTATTTTGAACTAACAGGTAAATAAAACAGTGTGATGTTCCACTTATTATTCGAGTTGCTTGAATAATTCATCCTAACCTATATATGCATACACATATTTTGTTTCTTTTTGTTTTTACACCAACCAAATGCCATAACCTTGAATCCTTTACCAGATTTTATTTTTTCTATCATCAAATCACCAACCTGTGGAGGTGTGACAAATTATAGCTTTCACTCACACACTGTCTCAATTCAGAGGTTGATTAAGAAATAATTCGTAATATTTTATTTTAAAAGAAACCATGCTTTACAGTTTTTCAACCAATATTTCGGCTACGTGGCAGCATGTTCTTTTGTTTTGTTAAAACACTGTCGTGTTTGATGTCATTGTTCACTGAAGTTCTTTGCTGTTGTTCTTTGCGGTGAATTCACGCACCCCTAACTGATTCATTAGACAATTTATTATTTCATCTTCCGTGCTAAACATATATATTCGATATAATTTTTGATGAGATAGCACATCATGTGTTAGCCTAACTAATTTATTCGTTCAGAGATCATAATGCATTTTTTGTGTTAGCCATCTTGGACAAAGATAATAAGAAATCACAGACATGACACTCTCATGTATGGGCTGTTTGACCTCGAAGAGTACAAACAGTTGCCGACGTATCCAACAAAAATGGCGAGATGTTTTTGTTTTATTCCGTATGTAAAAATTCATACTATCGCGTTCGTAACAACGGAATGTCTTAATCAACCTCTGATTTCAGACTTTATCCGAGTTTTTTTTTAAATTAGTTTTTAACTAGTACAATGATATTTCATAGATGACATTTACTGATGTAAGGTTAGTAAACAGTGTGTGTGTGTGTGTGTGTGTGTCTAACGTCAAGATTTTACAGCTAGATGTGTTTTCTATCGAAAAATATTTAAAAGGTAAGTAGTCGAAGGAAAAAAATATTTTATTAAACTAAGCACTTTTTGTCTCAACCTTCACTGCTCACCAGTTGGCTAGAGTCGTTAGTAGCTAACCTTCAACAGACAGGTAAGCAGGAGGAGAGGAGCGATTCTTTTTTACAAAAAAATCTCATATACTGTTCACCTTTCGCCAGCAAGTAACCTTGTAAAGCAAATCTACTCACAGGACCTTGCCTTTCAAGAAATATTTACCTCTTACATAAAGACCTCTGGGTAAGTGTAGTTAACATTTCCTACATGCACCCTAACAAGTAAAAGAACTCTGCAAAAAATATATATAAATTTAGTACCATATCTAACATGATGATTTATGTCTAAATGTCTTTCCTGTCACCAACATAATCAATTTAGGAGGTAATCACATAGGCAAGTAGGGTAGAATTTCTTTTTGCTAATTGAACTAAGCAGTTAATTACACTCAATAGAGGTTCTTTTTAAATCTCTACTAGAAGAATAAGGTTAATAATAAAATTGTTTTGCTCTTACAATACCTTTCAGTAAAAAGATACTCAATTACGCACTATAACAAGTGATGTTACCTATCACGCCCACCCACCTAGGCATAGCAGTAGAAAGCTACCGCAAGGAGCGACATTCCACACATGTGTGTAGCCTTGACAGCGAGAGGCGCCCTCCGCACGTGCCTTAGCAAGTGAGAGGCCCCTTCAGGGGGAGAGGAAGCGCACGGGCATGCGCAGTGGCTGCCGCTGGTCCAGAATTCTTCTCTCGCAGCGCTGGTCCAGAATTCTTCTTTCTACTCTACTTATAGGGCTTTAAATCTGAAGATGGTGTTACAGTATGTGCCCCTTTCCGGCGTTCACTCTTGTTTGTCATGGTTTCGAAAAGCTAAGTTCTTCACCATCTTAGACCTTAATCAGGCGTATAATCAGATCCCTCTAGCCGAAGAATCCAAACATCTTACAGCTTTTGCCACGGATTTGAACTTGTATGAGTACAAGCACGTCGGCTCTTTCAAGTGTTTGAAAAGTGCCTCTGGGAGGCTTGAGGTTAAAAGTTGGGAGCAAGTGCTCCATGTATTAGGGGTTTTCTGCCCTTGGAACAATGGTACTTTTGTAAAACTAAGGGCTTGTAACTAAAATGTGTTAAAGATTTAAAATCTTCAATTTTTTTTCTTTTCTGAATCTTGTATTTTTTATTGCCATGTAATTGTTATCTCACTAAGTGAGAATTTGTTAACTTTTCGAAAATATAATCTTCCATTTTAGTTTAAATTCTTTCTTGTCAAAGTACACTGACTGACAGCAAATGCAACACCAAGAAGGAGTGGTCAGAACTTTATGCCAATTAAAGGGTAGACTGACGTCACTGAGGTATGCTCATGATGTGAAATGCGCCGCTGTGCTGCGCACGTAGCGAACGGCGTTGGTGAATGGCCCACTTCGTACCGTGATTTCTCAGCCGACAGTCATTGTAGAACGTGTTGTCGTGTGCCACAGGACACGTGTATAGCTAAGAATGCCAGGCCGCAGTCAACAGAAGCATTTCCAGCAGGCAGACGACTTTACGAGGGGTATTGTGATCGGGCTGAGAAGGGCAGGTTGGTCGCTTCGTCAAATCGCAGCCGATACCCATAGGGATGTGTCCACGGTGCAGCGCCTGTGGCGAAGATGGTTGGCGCAGGGACATGTGGCACGTGCGAGGGGTCCGGGCGCAGCCCGAGTGACGTCAGCACGCGAGGATCGGCGCATCCGCCGTCAAGCGGTGGCAGCCCCGCACGCCACGTCAACCGCCATTCTTCAGCATGTGCAAGACACCCTGGCTGTTCCAATATCGACCAGAACAATTTCCCGTCGATTGGTTGAAGGAGGCCTGCACTCCCGGCGTCCGCTCAGAAGACTACCATTGACTCCACAGCATAGACGTGCACGCCTGGCATGGTGCCGGGCTAGAGCGACTTGGATGAGGGAATGGCGGAACGTCGTGTTCTCCGATGAGTCACGCGTCTGTTCTGTCAGTGATAGTCACCGCAGACGAGTGTGGCGTCGGCGTGGAGAAAGGTAAAATCCGGCAGTAACTGTGGAGCGCCCTACCGCTAGACAACGCGGCATTATGGTTTGGGGCGCTATTGCGTATGATTCCACGTCACCTCTAGTGCGTATTCAAGGCACGTTAAATGCCCACCGCTACGTGCAGCATGTGCTGCGGCCGGTGGCACTCCCGTACCTTCAGGGGCTGCCCAGTGCTCTGTTTCAGCAGGATAATGCCCGCCCACACACTGCTCGCATCTCCCAACAGGCTCTACGAGGTGTACAGGTGCTTCCGTGGCCAGCGTACTCTCCGGATCTCTCGCCAATCGAACACGTGTGGGATCTCATTGGACGCCGTTTGCAAACTCTGCCCCAGCCTCGTACGGACGACCAACTGTGGCAAATGGTTGACAGAGAATGGAGAACCATCCCTCAGGACACCATCCGCACTCTTATTGACTCTGTACCTCGACGTTTTTCTGCGTGCATCGCCGCTCGCGGTGGTCCTACATCCTACTGAGTCGATGCCGTGCGCATTGTGTAACCTGCATATCGGTTTGAAATAAACATCAATTATTCATACATGCCGTCTCTGTTTTTCCCCAACCTTCATCCCTTTCGAACCACTCCTCCTTGGTGTTGCATTGTCACTGTCAGTCAGTGTATTGATACCCATTCACCGCGGCACCTTCTTTCACCTCTGCTGATCCACAGATACCCCGGAACACTTCCATTCAGCAATCATTACGAATGGAATTGTATTCTAGTAAATATCCGGCGACGATTCCGACTAGGTTTTCAAGTTATTTCGTATCACATATAATCAAGTTCGAAGACCTTGATACGCCACCTTCCGTGTTGGGGAAGATTGCGGCTATCTGGAGACAGTTACCTGTCGAGGCCCAGAGGACACTCAATGGGGCAAACGTAAAAACGGCGGCAGATGCGGAAATGACGTTGCGGCAGCGTGACTTAACCTTTAACCAATCTCAGCCTAGGGTCAAGCAGAACGAGGCAATTCATACAGTTGGCATAAGGGAGGACAATTGGCCACCAGCTAAAATGAGAAAGGTTAACGTCCAGAACTCGGGAACTCAGACTATGTCGCGGGAGGTTCGAGGTGTAGAAAATGGACAACCACGGAGAGCCGAATGGAATGCCACACTCCACCAAGAAGACCGGAGAAGAGTAGGCTATTACTGAAACTGGAATGGGGATAGAAATAGAAATTTCTCGCAGGGAAATAATGGTCGTACACTCAGGTATCGAACTGGAGGCTATATTGGGAAGAGACGACATTATAACCGAGGAGGTAATCGGAACTATAGGAACAGTCCCGATGAATACATTATTTGTCGGAACTCGACAACATGTAATTTCAGTACTCAGAAGTGATTTTAGAAGAAGTTTCCCTTGAAGATTTTCAAAATGAAATGGCTTGAAATATAGGACCTATTGGAGGATTGAGCTTGGTATGAACTATAATTTTCCACAACGGAAATTGTTTGACAGCCATCTTGTGTTCATAGAAACAATTAAAACGATTTCAGAACTCAAAATTGAATTGCATATTTGATAATAATAATAATGTTATTTGTTTTACGTCCCACTAACAACTTTTTAAGGTCTTCGGAGACGCCGAGGTGCCGGAATTTAGTCCAGCAGGAGTTCTTTTACGTGCCAGTAAATCTACCGACACGGGGCTGTCGTATTTGAGCACCTTCAAATACCACCGGACTGAGCCAGGATCGAACCTGCCAAGTTGGGGTTAGAAGGCCAGCGCCTTAACCGTCTGAGCCACTCAGCCCGGCAATTGCATATTTGAAACGTTAGTGATTAAGTTATGATATTGTAACTCTTAAAGGAACGAGCATGATTACTTTCGATGAATCACAACAGATGATTCAAGAGTTGAAAGGCTTTTGCAGTGGGAGTGAATACATATCACGCGGGAGAAAGGCAGGTGATTTAATATTTTTTTCTATCCTAACACTACCAAGAATATAATGAGAGAGTGAAACGGATTTTTTATGTACCTCGTTTATCATTTTGTAAAAAAAAAAAAAAAGCTAATAGCAATTTCCATTAACGTTAATTATGTGACACTAAACTTAAGTACCTCCTGAAACAGATAATTTTGAACACATTCTTTAGGCTATATGTTTGGCATTGCTAACATGTCGTTTACAATCAACCGGTCGATCGCAGCGTAATCGCTAAATGTTCAGTGAGAGAGACATATTGAAATCCTCAAAAGTTCTAAAAATGTACAGTCCAACGAGCGTTTACCGTTCACGCCGACATTAAACTGAGTAGTTGCGTCACACGATCAGTAGATGGCAGAGCATCTGAGGAACTCAGCATGTATTTTGTCCATAGGAGTTTGCTGCCTCCTAGCAAGATTGTTCGTGATTTATAGCCACGTTTGAAACATGTGGTGAGATCTTTCATCAGAGGAACAATGTTTGGAAATATGTTTCGCGAAAGAAAACCCCTCTAATACGATAGATATAAAAATATCTTTGGTTATTTATGTGGAACTATCATGTCGGAACGACGTGAAGCTTCTGGATTAAATTTCACACACAATCACGGTATGATCTGGAATAACATACAGGTTACTGCCATACAGTAAATGCAGGTGCGAAGCAAGTTAGGAGAAAATATACGCAAAGAACCACAAAAATTAATATGCTGCCTAAATGGTTAGCTTTATTAAAGATGGGAGCACCAAGTTAATTTCAAATATATTTTACGACAAAAACGTTTATGTATATTATTTCAACAGTTTTCCAGTAATAGTATGCAGTTTTGTGTTTTGTTGCATGTTCAACACGACAGACACCGTGAGGGGAAGAAGTCCGTGTTATCCCAGTTCATATTCTAATTAAATGTGACATTTAATGAAGACGTTTAGGAGAGATTATTCACAAAGTTCCGAACACATTTTAACACGTTTTCCTCACACCTGCAGAAAACGCTACGTGAAAATGTTTATCTAAGTACTTTGGCCGGTTAAGTTCTGTCATTTAAAGCTCAGTATCGTCAGAATTATACCAAAGAAATCTCGTTCTTAATGATATTTGTATTGCTGGTCAGTATTTCTCCGACAACATTGACACATAGGCGTTTACACAGGCGCAACGACAGTTCCTTTGATTACTAGGGAAGGGCGGGCTGAGTGGGTCAGACGGTTAAGGCGCTAGCCTTCTAACCTCAACTTGAAAGCTTCGATCCTGGCTCAGTCCGGTGGTATTTGAAGGTGCTCAAATACGACAGCCTCGTGTCGGTAGATTTACTGGCACGTAAAAGAACTCCTGCGGGACTAAATTCCGGCACCTCGGCGTCTCCAAAGACCGTAAAAGTAGTTAGTGGGACGTAAACAAATAATATTATTATTATTACTAGGGAAGTAGGGTTGTTAGAATTTAACACTACGAAAGCGAAGGAATGGGTAGAGCTAGTATAACAACATTGTAAATTACAGTAAAATGCGGTATTCATTCTTTGTGTAAACATATTTCTATTAATCTGGATGTCCATATTTGAAACTAATGAAGACAAAGCATCACTCCAATTTAACGGATCTGTATTTGGAAAGCGCTTTGCGACTAACCCTGTCACGGTACATGCCTATTTTTGAAGTTTGTTAGATGTTTTTTTTAAATCCCAATACATATTTTTAGTAGTTAAAATATGATAAATATATTTTGATATTGTATGTAAACTTCTTTTTCGTGGCTCAGAGAAGAGGCTATGTAAACTGAATATCTGCGGCTTATCTCAACCAGATCTTAACCAGATCTTAATCAGATTTGATGTAGGTATTAAATCATACAAGCGTTTTGTACAACAAACAAGTACAATAGCTCGATCGAGATTTGTAAGGAAATCACGTTGATATTCCGTAAGTTAAAATCTGAAACATATACTTCAAATGTTCTTCCTCCACATCAGTAGTTATGCATGTTGCTGTGGATTCAATTCTCGGCTCTGCGATGAATTTAAGACTGGTTCGAATACAGTGCACTCAGCCTTTGGTAATGCAAGTTGAGAAGTGAGTTAAAATCCCACTCTCGGTTATATTATAGTTGTTCATGTTTTCCCACACCAGTTCCATGTAAACAATACGAGTGTACCAGGTAGACCACGTTTCCTTCTTTGTTAGCCCTTACGCTATTTATTATTATTATTATTATTATTATTATTATTATTATTATTATTATTATTATTATTATTATTATTATTATTATTAACAAATCCATTGCAGGCTGAGCTTTCAGCCATAGCGTTGTACCATACATATGATAATATCAGGTTCTAAAGAGAGGCCTGGCTCTAATGTTGGTTTGCCTCCGCACAAATTAAACGACAAAGTTTCGTGTCCGACTCTTTGTCTGAATGGTTAACGTTGAATCCTTCGGTTCAGAGGCTCACGGGTTTGATTCCAAGCTGGATCGGGGATTATAATCGCGTCTCATTAATTATTTTGGCTCGCAGACTGAGTGTTAATCTATGTTGCAGTGCACTTCTTTCCCATATAGGGATAACCCTCCACACTACCAACAACCTGGCTGAGTATCTCGGACGGCTAATGTGCTAGCTTCCTGTGCCCACGTTGGCAGGTTCGATCCAGTGGTATTTCAAGGTGCTCAGATATGTCAGTCCCGTTTCGGTAGATTCACAGGCACGTAAAATAACTCCTGCGGGACGAAATTCCGGTACCTCGGCTTCTCCGGAAACCGTAAAAATTATTACTTGGACGTAGATATTATTATTATTATTATTATTATTATTATTATTATTATTATTATTATTATTATTATTATTATTATTATTCAAACTCCATAAAACATGCAATTGTGACTACATCCCTCCACATAGGATTGGCGTCAGGGAAGGAATCAGACCGTAAAATAGTACCAAATCCACATGTGCGAGTCAATTCCTACCCGCGACCCCACAGATGTGGGAAATGTGGTAGTAGAAGAAGAAAAATAAGAAGAAGATGAAGAGACTTCAACTGGAATATATCCCACTGGGTAGTACAACAAAGAAGTCTAGATAACAACATAAATTAGGCGTAACTGAAAGCAATATATAGCCTATTACAATAAATTACAGAGATAGGCCACTGCATTATGACCACCACAGTCAAAGAAAACAACAAACTTGTTTTGGAACTACCTTCTTTTTTTAATATTGCAAAACAGGTAGGTTTAGGCAACGATGGTATAGGAAAGGATTAGGAATGGATAGGAAGCGGCAGTGACCTTCATAAAGGTATCAAATATGAAATTTGAGTATACAGGAAACGGTCTTCTGAACAGTCGATGGTGGGATTCGAACCTATTACATCCTATGTTGGCAACTGTCTCGAATAATATATATTATAGCAGTTACCTTCACATGCATTCTTGAATTAATTTTCACTGATGTTCGAAGCTACATGTTTTCAAACTGGCTTTTTGTGAAAATTTCACTCACGTTGAGAAACGTAACGTGCCGTTCCTGCTTTCATACAAAAGAATAAATTATTAACACTGAGATCCGCAATCTATAGTTAAGTTGATGAAACACTTACGAAGGTTTTTAAATATTATATAATCAGAGCTTCCGCTTGGAGATACTTTCCTTTATATTGGTTACGAAAAGATGGAGGAGACACGGGAACTATTTCACTCAAAATGTCGAAAGTTAGCCTTGGCGTTTCGTCCACCTTGACAAATCTACATGTTTGTTCATGTCAGCACGCTCGCCTCTGCTTGGCTAATAATTTCTTGATTGTTGTTATTTATACATCCCAGAATTTACGCACAATGTCTCTGTATATTCTGTCCTGTAATTGCTATTTTAAATGCTACGTCTTAAAATGGGTGAAACGCCTGATATTGTAAGTAAATTGACGTTGTACATACTCGAAAATGCATTACATTACCATGCAGTCCATGAAGACACTTGACTACAGAAAATATTCCCTTCCATTATAGATAACCTGGGTAATATTAAGTATAAGGTCAGCCCTGAGATCGGCAGCCTTTGCTTCCAAGAATATGTGGTACTCATTTCCAGTGCGAGATAATTGAACCCCTGGGCCATATACACTTCCAGAAGTGGAAGTTTTTCCTATAAAGTTTTCGACTTCCTGACGGAGAATGGAACTCAGATTTTTACAGATGAACTAAACACGCCTTTACTATACCTGGACTGGCGTCCCCCATGGAAGAAGCAATAAGTAATAATTAAGTACTGTTACACTTCATATGACTTCACGAACTGACGAAAATTCACCCTCCGTTACAATTTATTCGTCCAGGTTGTGTATTTTCACACATGCGAACTTCATATTCTCTCCGTGAATGATGTAAGTTCACGGATATTTTTTCAGTTCTTTGTTGTAGATAAGGGATGAGTTAACAAGTCTGTGGGAGCTGGTAGGAACGCGTTTGCCCTGCATTCTCTTAACTGGATGGATGGACCGTAATTCTCAGGGCTCCACGGATGTTTATGTGGTGATCAGACTCTAGACGCGCCATATTGCTGGACCCTCGTCTACTTAACGGGCTATAAAGCCCGTCCGTGTCTGTTCCGCTGTTTCATATTCCAGAACCGTTTATCATACGAGTCGTTCTCCTCATACTTGATTCGCCATTTCAATTTTGCAGACTCGCGTTTTCTCTCCCCCATTCTCGATAAAGAGCAGAGGGTAGTGTTCTTAAAAGACTCTGTTCAGCCCAGGCTTGATCGTTCAGAGAGCGTGTGCCTCTATTTCCCTTCCTTCATTACCGGGCGGTACAACTGAACTGAGGAATCTGCTGATTTCGAGTGGAATTCAACAGGGAACTTTCTCTTCAAACTTATTTACTCAGCTATCTAAATTACTCATCAATACAAATACGATTAGTAGAAATAGATTCACACAGTCTTAGACTAATCTGAATGATTTAAAACAATTTGAAATTATATCACCACATATAATAGAGTAAACACAATGAGAGGCCAGTTTGGGAGGAGAGAGCAAAGGAAATAAAGAAGAAGGACGCACATTAGAACATTAGAACACAAAAAGCCAAGAACATAGTCAACATAAGAAATAGAAAGGAACAACGAAGTCTAATATTTTATCATCTCTATTCATCTTTGTGTTTGAGTCATCAGCCCATAGAATGGTTTGATGCAGACCTCCATGCCACCCTATCCTGTGCTAACATTTCTACGTAACTATTGCATCCTATATCTGTTGTAATCTGCTTGTCATATTCATACCTTGGTCTACCCCTACCGTTCTTACCACCTACACTTCCTTCAAAAACCAACTGAACAAGTCCTGGGTGTCTTAAGATGTGTCCTATCATTCTATCTCTTCTTCTCGTCAAATTTAGCCAAATCGATCTACTCTCGCCAATTCGATTCAGTATCTCTTCATTCGTTATTCGATCTATCCACCTCACCTTCAGCATTCTTCTGTAACACCACATTTCAAAAGCTTTATCACATGTTATTCGTTTTCTTGAGTTTATCCCGCTTTGTTCTTATCCTACACTTCCTGCATCAAGGCTGAACACCTGCGATGATGGTCCATCAATGTATGATAAAGCTGGGGAGCGGAATCGAGCTCGTCGGGGGTTGAGAAGGAAGAATGTCAAAGAACTAGGATTGATGAAGAAGCCAATCTGTATGAAGACGGAAGTGTACGAAGATGTAGACATTGTCCTTGTTCTTTTATATTTTCATACTTGAACCTGTCTTCCAACTTTGTTGCTTCTTATTCCCTCATTGCCCTATTAGTTTGTTTATCCTATTGTGTCCACTTTCTACGGAAATCCATTTTTAAAATGAAATTAATGCGCAGGAACAAACAAGTGATAAACAAGTTTTATGTGTACAATGATGTGAGCTTGCATGCGGGTGATAGTGGGTTTGAATCTCACCGTTCGCAGCTGTGAAAATCTGAAAAGAGATTTCCATGGTATCCCATTTTCACAAAAAGTGTTCGGCTGTACCTAATTTAAGACCACTGTTGCTATCATCTCAGTCCTACCAATTCCCCATACTTGAATCGCCGAAAATCTTCGACGTGTTGGTACGGCTGTAAACCACTACGGAAAATGAAGTTCCGCTGAAGCGGAATTTGTTCTTCCAAATGGGTCGGTCGTGTACCAGTTTTGCAGAGATGCCCTTTTACCGTTGGCAGCATTTCAAGCATCCTCCTTCCTGTTTATTCGTGATCTCTTATTTTGACATGCCGATATCATCTCCCTCTCCTCTTCAGGCACTTACACTATTCTTAGCTTTCCTCTCACAAATTCGTTTCATACTCTATCAAGACTTTTATGTCCAGGTGCAAATCTCGACATTCTCGTCCCTGCCATATCGAGTTTATCAGTTACTTTCCTAGTCCGTAAATCATGACTGTCCTGACATTTTTCGTGTTGATGCTTCCTATCAATTTGTCGGACACTGTTCTATTCTACAACACAATGGACCATCTTCCACCAGTTCCACTTTGCGTATTCTATCCAGATCTTTATTTATTATTTATTCATTTTCTTGAGCTTTATGTTAAATTACATCATGTATAATAGTATGGCAACGAAATGAATAGGGGAGATTGATCAAGTCCTCGAACACAGTTCTTCTGTAAGTCTACACGCTTCGAAGCGCGAACACATTAGTTTCTCTGGAGTGCTGTTGCAATGCAGTTAGTCACAATTAAAACTTACCTAATTAGTCCAGAGTTCAGTATGAATACCACGCAGCATATTCAAAATTTATATTAGAAGAGGTAATTATTAGCAACTCTGTATACTTTTTCTCTCTCTTGATGGGTGGCTCTGCCAGCGGCACTTGACCAACTTCAGAACAAACATTTTTATACAACTACGGCACGAGAACTGAGGATCATAAAACAATAATGAACTCTTTATTTCTCACGGTAGGACAGAGAACTACTGCAGAGAACTGTATGGCCGACGTTATATTTTCATCGAGGCTTTGATGATAATATGTGTGTTCTGATATTAAACGTGGGCTATCGTAGTCATTATAAGCCCCGTGGTGTTCTGGTAGCGGGTACACCTCTGAGTAAGAGGATCAGAGTTCTATTTATAGTCAGTCAAAGGACTGAAATATTGTACTGAGGATTAGAACCTAGTTCACTCAGCTTCATAAAATCAACTGATATGAGATGCAGGAAATTTGTTTGCGACAGCCAATAAATACGTTTGAGGATGTTAAAAATGAATATTTTAGCTCTGAAAACAGAAATATTCATTTCTTCAAAATCATTTAACGCACAAAATTGGGGTGCTTCGGACTCTTTCCACCTTACTCGGCTGAAATTTTGAAGGGTACAAACTGTTATTCTTGTCCATCAAGACTCATCCCGATATCTGGAGGTTGATTGGGAAGGGTTGCTTGTCAGTGTGCTATCATCCTGGTAGAATACGCATAATAAATACTTTAAATTATTCACCTGTTCCAGTTCGATTTGTCTTACCTTACATTCGATTCCCCTTGGGGTCCAGTCCCTAGGCTGGCTGAATGATCAGTGTCGTATCTTTCGTCAATGACCACGTGACACTCCAATATCACCTGGCTGTCTAACTGGACACCAGTAGTCTTGGTGGGTTGCTGCGTCGCGTGTGTGTTTTTTGGTTTATCGCTATCACGAAAATATTTCTTGCTTCATAATTGTTCAAAATCTGTATCTGTTGTTGTTCTTGTCTCATCCTTCCACAATCGCTTGGGAAACGCATCATAATTTTACACATCGGAAGTGAAGAAGGATTTCTTGACGGTGCAGGACTTTGCTTTATTGGCAAGAAAGGCAGTGGTGATTACCACAATGAGATGAACTCAAATTATTATGAAGAATGGTTCACGAAAGTACTGGGTTTATTGCCTCAAAGGTCGGCTGTTGTTATAGATCAAGCTCCATATCATACGAGAGCCGATCCTTCATCTTAAAACCCGAACATGTCATGGCTGAAACCTGAAATTATAACCTGGATAACGTCAAAGAATATTTCACTACCACCTGGAGTTGACGATTATAACAAATTAACGAAATCAGAGCTGATTGTCCTTGCCAGGCCTTATTTTCAAACACCGGTAAAGAAGCTGGAACAACTGACTAAACGACTTGTTTGGTTACCAGTGGCCCGTTGCGAGCTTAATCCAATCGAGCTCATTAGGGCTTACGTAAAAGGATAAATAGCAAAAACAAATATGGCTAACACATTAGAAAATGGTAGAGGTGTGGAAGCAATTAACGCTTTACGCCGAGAAGGCTTACGTACCGTCACCCCTGAACTCTGGAAGCAATGCATTAAACACGCTAAGAAAATTGAAGACCACTACTGGGAGAAAGATGGACTGTCTGAAAACGTCGCTTATTTCGAGCCAGTCATAATCAACATGAATGACAGCAGCACCGATTTATCGGAACACAGTGATTTTTCAGACGAAGAAAATTGATAGAATTAAATATTGTAAATATATGTAAATAACAATGCAAATAACTCTTGTAAAAATTGTACAGTGTGATATTTCTAAATTAGGAAGTCAACCATTTTTAAACTTCCCTTTGAAGGTCCAAAGACCTTAGGAGAAAAGGTGATGGGAAGTGGAATTTATAAGAGGAAATAAAATTAAAGGTTGAAAGTAAACGAAAAGCTGTGTTCGTTGCGCGCGTGATTACTACTGAACGCGGCAACACTGCGCCCGTTTTCACCACCCGGCCTGCTCTTAATCGCACGGTCTGGCGTACACAAAACCTCCTATCAATATTACTCTTTATAAATTCGGTACCAAACTGTACGGTTACAGTTGTTGTAGTTTCTGATAACCATGACTGAGTGCTTCAAAACAAGCCCATGTTTGCTGTTGTACGTTTATCCTGGACTGAGAAAGAGTTGCTTTAGAAAAATGATAAGAACTTTTTTGGGGGTGGTTGAAAAAAATTGCAACTTGAGTATTACACTACAAATACATGTGGTTATTACATATAAAAATTTATTTACCATCAGACAAGTAGTTTTCCTTGTATATATTCCTGAGTGAGCGCTTCCTAGAGAAGTAGCCAAAAACTCGGGCAATATTAATTATAATCACAAAAAAAATATTTAATGAACGTCGAAAACAATGTGTCTTATATACGCTAATGAAGAACTAAACAACGAAAATATTGGTATAACTCGCATTGCAATAGGCCTATTGTTTCGTTTGTAATTAAAGCCTAAACTCGAGTGTCCATAATAAAAAATCCGATAGTAGTTCCGAGTGTGCTCCGAACACAACGGTTTGGGCTCTAAGTGATGTAAACCATACTGCAGGTTCTAGAGTACAAATCTATACGGTCTGAGTTTAAAATGAAAACTGTGTGTTGCAGACACTAAACAAGACAGCGTTACGCTAGCGTATTTGACTCCGCAGTCGCTCGGCCACTCCAGAGCCTGGGTAAGGTTAAGTTAGCGTGCCAAAATGACGTCTTAACCTCATTTACAGGTCACCTCGCCGGTTCGGCTCTTAAGAGCCAGTGTGAAAATATATTAGCATTCTTGATAGTGATGTAGGGCAAGCAAGTCATAATAACGTCAAAACCTCACCTAAGCGTCACTTTACCAATTCAGCTCCTCAAAGGGGAGCCCGTAAGGAGCCTGGGTGAGGTTAGGTTAGCGTTCCTGGTAGCATGTTTGTCAAAGAGGAGGGAGGATTTTCAAATACTGTGCGGTGCACCACAGTGTCAGTCTACCTGTGCAAATTATTAGACTCACCAGAGTATTTTCACATTTTTCTGTTTATCACGATTTATATCTTAATAAATACCGGAAGAATGACTCATTTCATTTCACTGAGCTTTGTTTATATGTTGCTCATAGTACTGGGCCATGGTATTAAGTATATGTGATAGGTTTCTTTTTCTGGAGGTGGCAGCAATGGTTGTTTTACTTCTCTACACAAGCTGCTCTATTCAGCCTCTTGATATGCAATTTGCTATATCATTCTTGCTTTGTTGAGGAGTAAGTGATAATGTGTGGTCGGTAGGATTGTTTCTGGTGATTTACAAGGCTTCATTGTTTCAAAAAAGGTGGTATCATTGTTGTATTTGATACATCAGTATTGACTCCTCTGTGAAGTTTCTTTTCTGTTAAAAAGTGGTTATGGGGCATATTCTCAACGCGATATTTCAAGAAAACTGGATGTTTCACAGAAATCGGTGAGCCGAATCAATGTGGCAATCAAGGCTGGTAAACTTGTTACAAAATGAAAAGGTAACTGTGGTCGAAAGCCTAAAATGAGCCCCCGAATGACTAGAAAACTTATACAGATAGCTAAAGCGAACATAAGGGCATCCAGTAAGAACATTTCAGACAATCTGAAATATCACTGTCTATTGTTCGGAGACGACTTAGTGCCACAGACCCCGTAAGAAGGCAAGGATGGCCACAGAAAGTTTGACTTGGGCCAAGGAAGTTCAGGAGAAATTTGGTAGTGACTGGAATAGGGTAAGTAATATTATTATTAAAAACCAGTAGCAGGAAAGAAGTTGCAGTTCATGAACTGAATATTTAATTCACAACAGGATACATATTTGTCTTGTTTTCGAAAGTTACTGTAGCATGATATTTATGGTTCCTTTCAATTATTTTTAAGTCATCTTCTCTGATGAATCAATATTCTCCATAAGCCAAGAAAGCGCTCAGTATGTTCGCCGAGCAAAGGATGAGGAGTTCCATCCCCAGTACATCGCAGAGGCAGTGAATCATCCAACCTCTGTGATGGTATGGAGCTGCATGTCATCCAAGGGAACTGGCGGGTTGTATCTGGTAGAAGGTACTATGAGACCAGAACAGTACAAGAAAGTGCTATAAACTCGATTATTTCCACAATTGAAGGAATGGTTTCCGGATGGAGATTTCATCTCCATGCAGGATGGAGCACCCTGTCATAAAGCCAAATCAGTGCTCAAATTCCTAGAAGAAAACAATGTAAATGTCCTTCCCTGGCCAGGTAACAGCCCGGACGCAAAACCCATCTAGAACCTGTGAGCAGTAGTAAAAAAAAGCTGAGGAAGAAGACGATTACGAACAAGATTCAGCTTTTGGAGGAGCTCGTGAAGATATGGCACAGGGACCAAGACATAAAGGAAAATTGTAAAACACTTATGAACAGCATGCCAAACCGTATAAAAATGATTATAAAAAACAAGGGATACCATACTAAGTATTAAACATTATGTAGAGTGATTTAATAAACGAGTTTTGAACATGAAAACGGGTTGCAGGTGGATTTTGGTTTGAATCTAATAATTTGCACACCGCTGTATTTTATATAGGCAGAGCCAAAGCAAAAAGAGGCCACTGCGTGTGCGCGCGATAATTTGACACACGATTACCGAAGTGCGATTATTAACGTGTGGAGATAATTGTGAGTATATATATTTTCTGTTCTCTTTCAGAGTCTTATAATTAAGTCAAGAAACAATCAGAAGAACATCAAAATGCAAAATATCATGATGAAAACGTATGTACCGGAAACCAGTAAATTAATAACTAAACATACAGAGGACGCCGGTGAACTGGTACGAGTTAAAGAAGATCTGTGTATTCCAATAATTTTTACAATGCAGTCCTCTGTATTTTGCCTTGCAAACATTTTGTTACGTTTAGGGCTAATTTTGCCTTGTTTTATTTTAGTGGTATTTTACCACAGTCGCAACTACTTATTTGTGTGCTGAGAGGACCCATGGCGAAATTTACGATGTTTGTTTGTGTTAGGAATGTCACGGTGTTGCAATAGAAGTTTTGTCATAATTTTCTTCCAGATGGGGACGTGATGTATACCACATTTCTCTAGGGATTCGTTGAGGCGTCGTCCGGATCATTTTTACGTTAGATGAATGATATTTTGAGGATGCTTAATACGTTAATATAGAGTGTTCATGTCCACAGGCGTAGCATCAGTTGCGTGCAACAAATCTCATAATTATAAGAATATTAAGTAGTGGAACGCATAATAGTTAATATTCGCAGGGTACACTTTGTTTTGTTTTTGAAAAGTCATCCTGTGATAATTTTGCCAGAAGGTGGTAGCAACGGGGTTCGGTGTAATGAGCTTTGAGGTCGATGTAGAAGTGAGTGTCATATGCGTCTGGAGGAGTGTATTTCCAAGTGAAACGAGAATCTTCGTAACTGTTGGTGGCAGAGATGTTGTATTTTTCCATGTAGTTATGGAACCATGCCACTCAATTAGTTCCTGGTACATATTCCAGAGGTAATGTAGCAGTTAGTGTCGTGATTCCCTTGTAAGAGTGGCCTGAGGGAAAATCGTCATGACGGAATGATTTGAAATGTGGTAAGGTCCGTAGTTTGGTTATTGAATAGGATTGTATATCCAGAGGGGTCTTTCGTTCTTCTAATAACTCCATGAATACCAGTTAAACGCATATCATATTCCGCAGATCTTAACAGACTCGAGTTCATTCGTGATGGGAATAATGCGGACCGATAAATTGTTTGAAAGTACATACCGTTTTTGTGTAGTAAGAGGCCGTCCGTGGCGAGATTTGTTTGCTGACTTGTAAGCCAGGGGAGAACCCTCTCGGCACACCTCATGATGTACACTGAAGAGCGGCTCGTTCCTCTGCGCCATTTCCTCAGAGAGAGAACCTTTCGTGTGCGTAAGGAGCAAAGGACTTTTCATGAGTTATCTCGCCATCAATCCCAGATCCTTTACATCCGTTTATTCTGAGCTTCTGGACTCCAGAATGGTTATCAGTAACACTCATTGAGTGGCCATCTAGATGCGAAAATAAGATGAATTGCGGGTGACATAAAAGAATCTTAAAACAAGAAGGAATCCAGAAGTGCAGGAGAAAAATGTTTCAATAAACACTTGAAAGGAATAAGTAACTTTGAATCTAGTCATAGTAGGGTATGAAAATCGATGAAATTGTTGTTGAAGCCTGAGCACACCTGTGCTCACTCTTTCTGCATGTCACTTGCTTGTTCCTTGAACTATGAGTAGACCAACAGTCCTGATCTACGTGCCCCCGCAGCTCTTCTACGGTAACATAGTGTCAACCTGTTCTGAACTTCAGTTCCCTAGCTGTTCATGAAGGTCATGTACTGCTCGCGGGGGGGCGTCTTGAGTATGTCCACATCTGCAGTATACTCGCGCTCAAATTGCTCCATTTTTGTTAGCAGAGAAATATCCACTGGCGTTCTTCTAATGAAACCGAGAATCAGGCGCTAAAAATCTCTTATATCCAAAATTGCAAGTGGTGGAGTGTCGAAGAGAAATCCTGAGTACTGGACTCTTTTCATCATGTCATAAGAATATTAACCAATCCTAGGTCTTCAGCATGAAATGTTGACTCTTTTGTCTCAGGAGGTGTTAATGGGTCTTCATCATTTTCAGATATGTCTATCCGGTATCAAAGGCGGGATACTTAAATAAATAAAGAGCTTTTCTAATATGACTATGTTTATTCAATCAGAAACAATGAAACCTGTTTGCGAGTGTGTTTACAAGTATGAACATGAAGAGTGGTCTGAAGTGAACAACTTTAATATAATGCTGCGGCTAGACGATTTCAGGATGTTATTAATACACACCACAACGTAATTCCTGAAGGGCTATTTTACACAAAACCACCTTGAGTTTAACCTGAAAACAAAAACAATCTTCAAATCAGTCTGCTCGGCTCTCGTAAACAACTGTGGTGTAAGCTTCCCATTTATAGAAAGATTACTCCAGACGTTCTTTTAAATTAAGGCCGTCCACAGATTGACAATCAGCGTAGGACAATTTAACTGGACCCCGAACTGAATGTGAGAAACCTCCAAAGGTCATCACTGACCTACCAATATCATCCACTATAATTAAGGTTTAACGTTAAGTAAAAGAGTCTGATGAGCAAAATGAAACTTTACTGCAGTTAATTGAACGTGGCTGCTGTCCAATGTGGCTTCCACACAGCAACAGGACTTCAAGTGCCAATTAATTAATACTATTATACTACTCTAAACTGCATTACAACACTATATTTTCACAGAAAACTAGTATTATTTAAATTAAATTAATGAAGTTAATTCACAAACCAAGACAGTTATAACTTCCAGGTTATCTTCAAGTTGAATATTGGGTTTAATTGAACACACGCAAGTAGATTCTAATTAAATGAGAAATAATGAATAACTGTTTAGACTAACACCTGTTTGGTGATGAAACAAGATCCCGGATTAACTATGTGATTTTAAGAGTATTGCCTAACACTCTATGACAGTTAATTAAACATAATATCAGTCGTCGTATACATTTTGTTAGGTTGAAGTCGGTTATTGGAATAAATTCAAGAAAACCTGTGAAAAGAAATCATGTGCTACTATAATTAACTATGCTATCATTGTTATTACGCTAAATGAAACCCTAAAATGAGATGTGAAGTATACTCGACACACGGGTAACCATTAAATATTATTAATCAGGAGTCTCAACTACATCCGCTTAAACCGCCTTCTAAAATGTAAACACAAAATATTACAAGTACTTTATGTGCAGAGTAAATTGTGCGGTTAAGATTGATTAAACAGACTGACTGACGGTGCTCGCTGGAAACGGCAGAGTGTACATGTCTACCGGTTAATGCTTCCATTCCGGAAGTGTTGAAAGATGTACGCTCATGGGACGTACCGCAGCTAATACGTCACACAAGATGGGTCTGTGCTGTGTGTGTCGTATAGGGATGCCGATGTTCTTGAGGCACTGCTGAGCAATTAACGAAGATTATATCAGGGTTACAACCTCGTTGCGAACGTCCGCTGTTAAAGGACGGAGGACAGTATCAGCCTCTCCATCTTTTCTCATGTTCATATCACCAGAAGTTGCTTTGGCTGTTAAAGTCACCAACTCCAATGTGGACTGCTTGATTGTCGACGTTCCTTGGTTTCTGGAAATGACTTTGTGTGAAGCTCATTTGTGACATAAGATGTACTTTGTTTTGTGTGTGTACAATAGGTTATTTATATTTTAAGTTTTTCACCACTCTGACACGAAATAAATAAGTGGGTAGTGTCCCGTGGACTAATGGTAGAGCATTACTACATCGTATGGAATTCCACGTGTTACCCACTCCCTGTGTCAAATTTTCATCCTCACCTCTCATCTAGGAGTGGGCAAGCTATACTACGGTCCAAGAGATAGGAATAAGTTACGAGTAAACAGCGCAACATGTAATAGACCGCAAATCGCACAACATATGCAAATACCAACCTCATGTGTTCGCTCTGTGTAGGAAAGGAGTGTCCCTTGCTTTGACTAGCGGCGTACCCGTAAGGTAAGCAGAGCCAGTGCCTGAGCCCCATATTCCCTCAGTCGTGGTGGACCTGTTACAGTGTGTGTAGTGTAGCCTTGTGGGAAAGGAGTGTCCCTTGCTTTGACTAGCGGCGTAACCGTAAGGTAAGCAGAGCCAGTGCCTGAGCCCCATATTCCCTCAGTCGTGCTTGACCTGTTACAGTGTGTGTAGTGTAGCCTTGTGAGAAAGGAGTGTTCCTTGCTTTGACTAGCGGCGTAACCGTAAGGTAAGCAGAGCCAGTGCCTGAGCCCCATATTCCCTCAGTCGTGGTGGACCTGTTATCGTGTGAGGAGTGTAGCCTTGTGGGAAAGGAGTGTTCCTTGCTTTGACTAGCGGCGTAACCGTAAGGTAAGCAGAGCCAGTGCCTGAGCCCCATATTCCCTCAGTCGTGGTGGACCTGTTACAGTGTGTGTAGTGTAGCCTTGTGAGAAAGGAGTGGTCCTTGCTATGACTAGCGGCGTAACCGTAAGGTAAGCAGAGCCACTGCCTGAGCCCCATATTCCCTCAGTCGTGGTGGACCTGTTATCGTGTGTGGAGTGTAGCCTTGTGAGAAAGGAGTGTTCCTTGCTTTGACTAGCGGCGTAACCGTAAGGTAAGCAGAGCCAGTGCCTGAGCCCCATATTCCCTCAGTCGTGGTGGACCTGTTATCGTGTGTGGAGTGTAGCCTTGTGAGAAAGGGGTGTTCCTTGCTTTGACTAGCGGCGTACCCGTAAGGTAAGCAGAGCCAGTGCCTGAGCCCCATATTCCCTCAGTCGTGGTGGACCTGTTATCGTGTGTGGAGTGTAGCCTTGTGAGAAAGGAGTGTTCCTTGCTTTGACTAGCGGCGTAACCGTAAGGTAAACAGAGCCAGTGCCTGAGCCCCATATTCCCTCAGTCGTGCTTGACCTGTTACAGTGTGTGTAGTGTAGCCTTGTGAGAAAGGAGTGTTCCTTGCTTTGACTAGCGGCGTACCCGTAAGGTAAGCAGACCCAGTGCGTGAGCCCCATATTCCCTCAGTCGTGCTTGACCTGTTACAGTGTGTGTAGTGTAGCCTTGTGGGAAAGGAGTGTTCCTTGCTTTGACTAGCGGCGTACCCGTAAGGTAAGCAGAGCCAGTGCCTGAGCCCCATATTCCCTCAGTCGTTGTGGACCTGTTATCGTGTGTGGAGTGTAGCCTTGTGAGAAAGGAGTGGTCCTTGCTTTGACTAGCGGCGTACCCGTAAGGTAAGCAGAGCCAGTGCCTGAGCCCCATATTCCCTCAGTCGTGCTTGACCTGTTACAGTGTGTGGAGTGTAGCCTTGTGGGAAAGGAGTGTTCCTTGCTTTGACTAGCGGCGTAACCGTAAGGTAAGCAGAGCCAGTGCCTGAGCCCCATATTCCCTCAGTCGTGCTTGACCTGTTATCGTGTGTGGAGTGTAGCCTTGTGAGAAAGGAGTGTTCCTTGCTTTGACTAGCGGCGTACCCGTAAGGTAAGCAGAGCCAGTGCCTGAGCCCCATATTCCCTCAGTCGTGCTTGACCTGTTATCGTGTGTGGAGTGTAGCCTTGTGAGAAAGGAGTGTTCCTTGCTTTGACTAGCGGCGTACCCGTAAGGTAAGCAGAGCCACTGCCTGAGCCCCATATTCCCTCAGTCGTGCTTGACCTGTTACAGTGTGTGGAGTGTAGCCTTGTGGGAAAGGAGTGTTCCTTGCTTTGACTAGCGGCGTACCCGTAAGGTAAGCAGAGCCAGTGCCTGAGCCCCATATTCCCTCAGTCGTGCTTGACCTGTTATCGTGTGAGGAGTGTAGCCTCGTGTTGAACGTGACAACATTATGACACAACTACGCCATTTGGACCCTCTTCTTCAGGGTAGAATACTCGGCCACCCGGAAGCAGGCCAGACAGAGACCGAAGTCGCCCCAACCTTGAATGAGCTACAAGGCTTCATTTCCAGGCTTTGGAGACGATTTCGAGACACAGAAGGTGTCAGTCGTAGGCCAGTACCAGGTCGACCAAGGGTAACTACCCAACAGCAGGACCGATATCTGGCCTCAAACGCCCAACGAAATCGGAGTGCACCTGCAAAACAATTGTCGGCGGAGCTTGCAGCCACCTGAGGGATTGCCGCTTCCCGGCAAACTGCGTACAGGAGGCTCAGAACAGCAGGGCTGTTCGCCCGACGTCTAGCGGTGTGCGTCCCGCTAACTGCAGCACTGAGACGGGCCCGTTTACTGTGGAGCCGTCAATATCGAAACTGGACCTTGAATGAATGGAGGCATGTGCTCTTCACAGATGAATCCGTCTTCAGTTTGCAGAACGATTCCCGACGCACATTAATCTGGAGAGAACCGCGTAGCCGATACAACCACAGGAACATCGTGGAACGGGGCCAGTATGGTGGTAGTGGCGTAATGGTGTGGGGCGGCATCATGTTGGATGGCCGTACGGACCTGCACAACTTCATGGGTGGTCCGAGGAACACTGTTAACGCTTAGAGATAAGGGGATGAGATACTGAGACCACATGTTCGATTCTTCAGAGGAGCGGTTGGTCCAGACTTCCCCTTAATGGAAGATAATGCCCGACCAAACCGCGCTGATCTGGTGGATGAATTTCTGGCTGGGGAAGTCATTCGTCGCATGGACTGACCAGCGAGGTCTGTGGATCTGAATCCTATAGAACATGCCTGAGAAGCATTGAGGAGGCGAACTGCATCCCATCAATATCCAACAAGAACCCTCCAAGACTTTTGCACTGTCCTTTCCGAGGAGTGGGATCGACTGTCACAAGAGCTCTAGGACCACATCGCTGCGAAACCGTATAAACCGTATTAACAGTATATTTTGTTGTAGAAGACATTGCCAAGTTTTGTTAGTTGTTGCCAAAGCTGTACCTTAGCTATCAGAAAACTTCTGACCCCCTTTTTGGACAAGTTGTGGGACATATGGTGGGTGATTCAGCTTCTGATTGTTAAGCAATCCGTCTGACATTCCTATCAGGCTGTATGGCCACGTTTAGTGATTATGCTTTACTTTTGGACACTAGAGTACATTATTTCATTGGTCCAATTATGGGCCAGCAATCCCATGAATCCCTTCTATGCAGTTCTACCCCAATCCTACTGTTCAACCCCAGGACACACCATCGACAATACTTAACGTATAGATACAATACGAACATAGGACCTACATATCTAAAGACAGTGACACTTAAATAATTATTAAATGGTCAACGGTAATACGAACTAACCCTGTGTTATGGAAACAATGAAACTGGAATATTAAGCCAAACGTTCGGATATGCCATCGAGAGCCCACTCTATGATTTGCCTATGCAAAAGAAATGAACACATGAAAACTCATGCGCCCTAACGCCCGTGTGCGTGGACAACACGGTGCTGCGTTCAAACGATTTGCCACAATACATACCGCAGTTAAGCTTCTCGCCAGTATGAAATCAATAAGGCTTTGTTGATTTGCAAGACGCTCTGGATTGTTTATCGTAATACTCAGCCCACATTTACCTTTTGCCCGTATGATTCCACGTATGTTTCGAAAGCGTGCTCTAGAGAATGAAGGATTTGCAGCAAAATCTATAGCAGTATTGCTCTACATGTAAACCGACCACGCTCACTGCCTAGTGAAGGAACTGCAACAGATACTGCAGGCAATAGTTTACACCTGATGCAACCGCATCTGGCATCTTCTTTCAGGCTACAGGATCTGCCACGTGGTAGGGCACCTTGCGAGGATGAGAACACAAGTGATTGCCCAAATAAGCTTCTTTGTTAAACGACATACCACAGATATTACATAAATATCGCTCCTCGTCTGTATGCGTCCGCACGTGAACGGCTAAATAAGATTGTTGCTGTCACTTGTTGGAACTTAAGAATTTCAGTTCAGTATTTTATTTGTAGTGAAGGCTTACAATAAACTCCTAATTCGCAATATTCATATAAAGTGTGCAGTAAGTTACGTAAAATAGGAAAATACTTAGAAGTTTCTACCGGAAGATCGAATTTAATTTCAAGTGTTTCCTATATATTTATGACTAAAAATATTTGAGAATTTCACGAGAAGAATTTATAGAACTTACTTTGTTTAATATATGTAGAAAACATACTTTGAAATCACAAAAGGTAGTAGAAAGGATTTCATTAAAATGAAATATTACCTTAACTTCAACATGCTTTATTGATTACATCAAGAATATCATGCTGGACATATCTGGTTGAAAAAAATATTACACATTTTAGAGAACAAGTTATTTTATATTATGAACGCTATTTTTCGATATTTTGTTGTAGGTATTGGAACATATTTTCCAATAAATACGTTTGACCACTACAATAAAGCTATATAATAGGGCATTTTTTCATAGATTGAATAAGTGGGAGAAAGTAATGATATCTATTATTTCGCCTTGCAATCCTTCCTCACTGTACCCACTCCTAAGCACTAGGCACCCCTTAGTAAGATCTCATGCACTTTGATACCATTTTTTCCTGGTACAGTGCATTTCAAATTTAGTACTTATTGTGCATGTTTTCGGCTTTTAGTTTACATGTTCTACAGACAATATTAAAAACATTAAGTAATTAATGAGTGAACACTTTCGGCACTGAAACATTTGAAAGGGCACAGGTATCTATCAGGACACACTTCGAAATCTTACTGGGATCACTCAAAAGGCTAGATACAAGTGGACTGCGTCTTGGAGAATGTGAAGTGTGAACTGAAAGGTTTATCAGGAAACCGCGGATAATGAGAAACTACCACAATGTTGAAAATATACACTCGCCCACATACGTAGATGTAGAGATCATTCTCCGCACTGAAGTTAGTTTTAACAAACGCCAAAGAATTAAAACACGAATCATGGAAGAGACTGTTGTAGTGCACTGCAAAGCAAACAATAAGGACATGGATATAATCATGCAAATTATGCATCTGTTATAATATGTTAATAATTCCCTTAACACAATACAGCATAGAACACGCATACGGTCCATATTCCGGATATGTAAATGTGAAATTTTTAATATAAAATGATAGCGACACTCGCAGGGTAAAATTCGCATCGAGGATAAAATTTCTACTTCGTAGCAAGCTGTCCCTATGATGTCCATAGAGTGGTGTAACAAATATCTCAAGCAAAGAATTATACTACCTCCTTCATAAATGTTATTGCTATTAGGTGATACGGAATGGAATGCAATTTACATTCACCTAACACTACTTTAAATGATTAATATCAACATTATTTAAAATACATAATGTTTATTTGTTCTGTCCAATTTTGATGCAGGCCACTTAAATTCATAATCAGATTGTATACATGGAACATTCTCCAAGTGAAATATGTGGCTAAACTCTCCATATTTTCTATCTTACTGTGTATGAGAATAGTGTGTTACCATGAAGATGAGTTGGATATTTAAAGTTATTATTATTTGAGAATTTTTCTAATTATGAGTCCTACAAACATCACAGTTATTTGATCAATCACGCAGCCAGAGGTTTGGTAAGATTATTATTTTATATCGTTATTATGATTATTATGGACAGTATGGTACTGCGATCGAATGGTTTGTCAAGACACATACAACAGTGAGGGATATCGCCAGTGTGAGTACTCATGGGCACCTATAAATTCCAGGACGGTGTATCTTACATTATTCAGCACGCATGTATTCCAACATGTTTAAATAGTGTAATGGTTATAGGGTCCGCCATGACAACTTGCTACGGGTCCGGCTCGTCACCCTATTCGGCCCACACCCTTACTTCAGCCGCGCCAATCACGAGCGGCATTTACGTGCTAGGCCAGCCCCACTCGCTTCCGCCCGCGGCCCCGTAGACGAGGAATATGGAAATGACTCGACTATTAATCTGGAGTCTTCGATCTCGCGAGGTTCCTGGACGATTCTAGAAGGGCCAGTGCAGGTATATAAGAGACGAACGACCAGCCTGCAGTCAGTCAGAGTTAGAGAGTGAGTGAGTGAGGAGTGAGATTGAGTTCACTGGTGTGAGCTAGCGAAGAGCGCAGTCAGTGATAGCCTGGGCTGAGGATGTCAGCCTGATGGAGTATCTAGCTCTTGGAGCCGAGGACTCGTTCCTGTTACCCTGACGTCGTGTGTGTGTGTGGGGGTCTCTTGGGGCTGGCCGCTGGAGAAAAACCTTGGGTGTTCTGGAGCAGCAGCGAAGAGAACATTGGGTGACGACGTGTGTAGACTGCGAACGAAGTTCGGCGGATTGAGTGAACAGCAGATATTATCCCGACCCGTGTGGACTGCCGTGATATCGAACTAGCGTGCTACAGGGCGGACTGACGACAAAGGATTGAACGTGTAGCAGTGCGACGTGGAACCTTGTGTGTGAATGTAGAACTGTGTAGCGTGAGAACATGAGAAATTAAGAGAGAGAGAGAGGGAGTGCGAACGGTGTAAGTGTGTACGTGTACTTGTGTAACTTCTAAGCTCGGCTATCTAGGATGTGTGTGTGTGTAAATCTGTAATTGTAGTGCTTAAGTTAATAAATCTTAGAAATAGGACGCTAACAGGTTCTGTACGCATTTATTCATTTATTTACCCCGCCAACACGTAACAATAGCTTGCATTTCTGAGTGAAGGCCTTGCTCATCAGTATTACCCTTTAAGCGGTATGCAACTGCAAATCCTATGTTTAATTGTGTTTCTAGCTAAAGGCCTTGCCACATATACTGCAGGAATATGGCTGCCCTTTTGTATGCGTCTGCAAATGTTTGGTTAGACCGCGCATCTCTGACTAAAGGCCATACTACACGTATTGCATGAGTACGGCTTGAAGCCCATATGCTACCGCAGGTGATCGGTTTGACGGTCTTTATAGGGAAAGGCTTTGCCATACACACATATACAGAGCATTGGTATGGCTTGAGGCCAATATGCGTCGGCATCTATTCGTTATATCGCCACTCCGTCTAAAAGCGTAACCACACCTGTTGTATTAATATGGCTTAATGTCTGCATGTGTTTGGATAGATCGCGTCTACCATATAATAGCTTCAGCAATGCACCCCCACTGTGTGTGTCCTCAGATGTATGGTTAAAACTTCTCCATAACTGAAAGCTTTGCAACACATATTACAATGAACCGTTTCACGCCAGTATGCGTGCGCGTTTGTCTGGTTAGACCGCGATTATAGCGGAAGGCCTTACTACAGATTTTGCACAAGTACGGCTTCTCGCCCGTACGTATCTGCATGTGAGAAGTTAGAACTATTTTCAGTCCAAAGACCTTACAACAATATTGCAGGAGAACCGCTTCCCCCGTGTATACATCCGCATGTGCGAATTTAGATACTTTCCCAGTTCAAAGGAACTTCCACACGTATTGCGAGGGCACGGCTACGCGCTTGTATACGTCCTGACGTGGGTGGTTAAATTTGTTTCTGTGTGAAGGCCTTGCCACACGCGTAGCATTTCAATAGCTTCTCGCCTGTATGCGTCCGCACTTTGTTGTTTAACTTATGTCTCTGTGTAAAGGCCTTGCCACACGCGTTGCATTTCTACGGCTTCTTGCCTGTATGCTTCCGGACGTGCCTGTTTAGGTTCTGTTTCACTGGAAAGGCCTTACCACACGTGTTGCATTTAAACGGCTTCATGCCTGTATGTGGCCGCAGGTGCTCGGTTAACATTCCTTTCTCTATTAAGGCCTTGCCACACGTACTGCAGGAGTATGTCTTATCGTTGTATGCGTCCGCACGTGGTTGTTTAGTTTATATTTCAGTGCGAAGGCCTTACCACATGAGTTGCATTTAAATGGCTTCTCGCCTGTATGCTTCCTGACGTGGATTGTGAACTTACCTTTTTCCATGAAGGACTTACCACATATACTGCACGCGTATGGCTTCTCGCCCGTATGTGTCCGTATGTGGTTGTTTAAGTTTGTTCTGTGTGTAAAGGCCTTTCCGCACATAATATACGAGTACGGCTTCACGCCTGTATGCGTCCGGACGTGGGTGTTTAGGTTATGTCTCAGTGAGAAAGTCTTTCCACACGTGTTGCATTTATATGGCTTCTCGCCTGTATGCTTCCTGACGTGGATGGTTAACTTACCATTTTCTATGAAAGCCTTACCACATATGTTGCATGAGTACGGCCTCTCGCCGTTATGTGTACGAACGTGCCTAGTTAGCCGTCCTTTTACTTGGAAAGCCTTGCCACACGTGTTGCATTTATATGGCTTCTCGCCTGTATGCGTCCGCACGTGGATGGTTAACCCTCCTTTTAGCATGAAAGCCTTACCACACATACTGCAGGAGTACGGCTTCTCGCCTGTATGCTTCCTGACGTGGGTAGTTAGGTGTTTTTTCTGGGTGAAGGCCTTGCCACACGTGTTGCATTTATACGGCTTCACGCCTGTATGTAACCGCATGTGTTGTATCAGCACTTTTGTCTGTCTGAAGGCCTTCCCACATATATCGCAACAATGCGGTTTTGTGTCTGTATACGTCCGCATGTGCTTCATCATACTCTTTTCGATGCTAAAGGCTTTGCCACAATGCGGTTCTACTGTTGAAAGCATCTGCATATGCTCGATTAAATCGCTTTTAAAGGCATAGCTTCTGCTACAGATTTTGCAGGAGTAGGGCTTCTCGTCTATAAACGTCCGCAAGTGGCATATTGAACACTCGAAGCTCCTGACATCTGTGTGCAACGCCATGTGCACTGTCAGGTTGTTAATATTTGTAAAGTATTTCTTGCATATTCCGCACTCATAAAGCGCTTGTTGCTTGTGGTTCATGACGTGCTTAGACAGGCAGCTTTGGCAATGGAACAGGTTACCACAGTCATCGCTGTTGACATAACAATCCCCTTTGTGCCTCGCGAGAAGTTGTCCACCATCTGGAGGTGGATGACCTGCGCAGCTCACATCTGGACTCGATCTACAGTGACAAATTGAAACCATGTGACCAATAGTTCAACAGTCAACCCCACTACATGTCTCAAACAGAGGAATGACTACTGAAAATTTCATTCACTGCTATCCCATGCAGAGAGCTCTTTAATAATGACCATCACATTCCTGAAGGTGAACATCATCTCAAGTGAAATTCAGAGTGTAGTAGTGACTTTCAAAAGTACTAGCTTGATACGAAGAGGTGTTGCGTCTCTTCTCTGGAATGCCTAATGTCGCAGTAAAAAGCGCAATAATCTGACAAACTCATGACGAGCTCATGGACTACCTCATTTGAAGATTGAATGAGGGAAACTTGTCTAGCCGAAAGGAGAAGCTATTGAAATTCATAAAAGACTACACTCCTACATAGGGGACGGCGTATGCATTGGAGTTTTGATGTTGTTCGCTCACACAGTGGTTTGTGGCAGGTTTGTAATTATTTATTGTAAAAGCCCATGGCGTTTGAGAGAATCAAAGTGTTTTATGTACCAATAAGGTTTAGAACATTCTTTATCGACCGTCAGCCATGGCGAAGAGTTTATAAATATTGACTGTGACACAGACATACTGTAACACTCTCAACTCACCCGCGAGAAAGGTTGACTATCAATACGCGAATAATTAGGAAGAGAGATAATATGCGGCAGAAATGAGAACAATTATTTGTCGTTGGTTTTGAATGTCGTGCTGTATGCCAGGCCAAGGAAATATATGTACTTGTGAGTACGAAGATTTTGATTTCTTGCATGTTATTTTGATAAAAATTATTAGTATTGGCGTAAATGTGTATTTGTGTAGAGATTTTTCTGTGTCGCACCGACACAGACAGGTATTATGACGACATTGCGATAGGAAAGCCCTAGGAAGGAGAAGGAATCGGTCGTGGCCTTAAATTATGCAGAGCCCAAGCATTAGGCTGGTGCGAAATTGGGAAACAACGGAAAAAATCTTCAAGACTGCCGACAGTGGGACTCGAACCCACTATATCAAGGATGCACGCTGACAGCCGCGGGCACCTAACCGCAAGGCGAACTCGCCCGGCGTATAGTTTTCTTGGTAGAGCTGTAATCAGATTTACAAGATATTCCTACATAAAGGAAATTAACGTACGTTCGCGGTACTTACGAATGTAACAACAGGCGTCAGAGGTAGGATAGTATTTGGGCAATTCGTGACCTTTAAAGGATAGTGCGATATAAGGAAGACGATACCAGGAAAGGTGGCTTTGATGAAAGTGACTTTGATCAATATACAATTTGCCGTTATGAAGTGCGAGCTGGAAGAACGCGATGAGGATATTTCCGAAACCAATACCGCGTTACGGTCATGACTTCGATCAGTAATAGTAGCAGAAGGTAATGATACTGATAAAGAAATTATTGAAATAGCGGATGTTGCTGACGTATTGCCACAAATTGTGGAAGTTCGTAAGAAGTTCTAAGAAGACAAGCCTAAAATTTTACATTATTGGAGAAAAAGCTAGCGAAATGTTCTCAAAAACGAGCTGAAAATTATAGATTGGTAGAATCTAACATAACTGAAATTGATCAAGGACTAAAGCAAATGGAAACTGATGTAGAGCGTAAAACAATGACTACAGAGGACCGATTTACATCACCAGAAAAGGGGTCTATACGAAAGAAGAGGCTTATTACTGAATTCTGAACAAAATCAGATAATGTAGCAGGGAAAGTGCGTTGAGAAACCACCACCTTAAGTTTGCAAAACTCCATGGTCTACGTATCGAAGGCAATTTTAAGCCGCAGCCGCCTCCTATGGAGTGACTAGAGAAGAAAAAAGCTCTGCCTTGTTTATTGCGCAGCGACGTGATAAGTTGGATATACTCCAAGCGATTCCAGACAGTGAGCAATCAAATTTCAGTTCCTGGTAGCCCGATTAAAGATTGGATACGGTGGTAAAGACCTTCAACAAATTTAACATCGTCAACTTATCAGACGCCAGAAACGTGGCGAGACACTACAAGAATTTGAGGCAGACTTCGCGCGTCTTGCTTGTATGGCTTATCATTCACCTACATGCAATTTCACAGAAGAACATTAATTCTGTAGAGCCTATGATGATGAACATATCCGACCCAGAATTGCAACGACCTCTTAGTCTGGCGCACCCAAATACGTTAGATAATGCGGTGGCTCGTGCATTTTAATTCGAAGCTGCTACACAGAGCTCGCATCTACACGTGCAGCTTCGACGGTTGGATGAGGAGGTGCCTCTAGACGAAGAGGTAGATATGATTGCTTTGATAACCCAGTGCAATGCTGATGGACAACCCCGAAGGCGGGAGATTTCTGTTGGAGTGAGCTCGGACATGTGAGTAGCCGCTGCCATAAAGACTCAAGAAGGTTTCAGCAAAACTAAAAAGGGCCGGTGCAAATGGGCAAGCACCGCGTGTCATCCCTCCTGCCCCGAGAAAATTAGTACATATCATTTCACTCGTGCGCCGGTTAGACATTATTTTTGTCGACGGAGAAGTGAATAGTTCTGCTCGTACTTCGCATCATACATCGGGGCCAAACTAAACATATATAAGCAGGGTGTTACTGAACCGTCTAGTACTCCCTGGACGTCACCTGTGGTTTTAGTGAAGAAAAAGAACGGGTAGATTAGTTGTTGGTCAGCAACTTTTTCGCTCCTTCCAGTTGCTTTTGTTGTGTGGCTAGGGCCAGATTGTTGGCTCAGAAGAATTTTTTGGCCGGAGTGTATGGAAGGTGAGATATGTAAAAGTTGAACAGTAATGGTGAACGAACGGATCCTAGGGGCAATCCAGCGTTAGACTTCCTCTCCTGGCTTATCTTGCTTCCAACGAGTAACTGGAATTTCCAAACACTTAGAATGTATTAACGCCAAACGATGTCGAAGGCTGGAGTAAAGTCAACAAGCACCAAAGTTGTTTTCAAGATGTAAGAGGTACCACTTGCTCACAGCAATTATATTCTTGTCTCAAGCCTGCCTCATAAGTTCAAATATGCTCTATGACAGTGCTACTCATTCTGTTATAGAAGAGACAATCAAACAGTTTACAGGAGTACGTAAGAAGGGCTATGAGGTGACAGCTTTCAGCCTAGTTGCTTGGTTTGCTAGGTTTTAAAATACAAGTGGTCTTCACCTTTTAATGACCAGTCAACTGGATGTTGGTGAAGAATGCTGCCATTCTTTAGCACTTATACGTACATGAATCATGAAGTGAATGCTGGAGCGTTTAGGGTCAATGTCTGAAAATGTGGAGCAATGGCCAGAATCGGATATGATAAACAAGAGTTATTATCAGGTTTTGCAGCTGCTGTCGAATGTGCCTGGTATGTTTTTAATCAGGAGATAAAAACGTGCCTCGTATACTTTTATGACGTCATTGCAATAGGCAACTTTGATATACACCTATCGAACCTGGAGGAAGTCTTTAAGTGGCTGCAGTGGGCCAAACTAAAGCTGAATGTAAAGGAATGCCAGCTCTTCCGGGAAAAGGTCAGGTATTTGTGAGATGTTTCCAAAGACGGTGTAGTCGTAAACCCGGAGAGGATACGTGCGGTAAAAGAATGGCATGTCCCCAGAGATGTATATGAATTCCGGAGTTTCTTAGGCCTATGCTCCTACTATCAATATCTCGTGCCCGGATTTGCCAACAAAGCTAAACGGATGAAGAGGACGAATGAAAAACAGCTTTCTTAAGTTGTAGCCGACAACCAACTTCACTGGGATGAACACTTGCCGTTATTTCAATGGCATATCGGTCTTCGGTCCATGAAACGACAGGACAGACTCCGGCCTGTGCTCTCTACGGCGAGGAGCTGCATTTTCCCTTGATGTGAAGTTCGGCAGTGGATCCGGCGAGCACTAGACGGCTGGGGATGACTACGTGAGGTGTTCGAGAGAAGGAATGGGTCAGATTCACGGCCTCGATCGAAGAAACACAGAAGCTGCTGGTGGCCGAATAACGCATACCTACGACGCGCGGGCCGTAGAAGGTGGATTCGAAGCCAAGGATTTGGTGTGGCTCTTTAATTTACGGAGACAGCGGGGTCTGCCACACAATCTCCAGCGTTCATGGGTGTTAAAGACTTTATATATCGTATTCTTAGTCCAGGAGAATGCCAAAGGTGGAGCATTTCAACCGGTTAGCAGCATACGAAAGAGCAACTTCCTTGACTAACGGGTAATCGAAGACTGTTTGCTAACTGGTCCAGCACGGAACAGTCTTGAGGGGGCGGCAGTATTACGAGTGAAGGAGTAGTAATATCTCCCTCAGCTGGACTAGGAGACAAGTGACGATCGCTAAGCGAAAAAGTGAGACAGAATGCGCTGCAGAAGTGAGAATAATCTTTTGTATGTGGTTGATGAACGTCATGCTTTATGCCAAGACAAGGAAATTTGTGTACTCGTGAGTGAAAGATGATTTGCAAAGTGTTGTAGGCTATTTTGATTAAAATTATTAGGATTAGCGTTAATGTGTGTGTAGAGTTCTCTTTGTAATTTGGCAATACGATTTACGAGATATGGAGCCATAGAGATTACTACCGAAGAGAAATTTACGTACGTTACCGGTACTAATGAGTAGTAGGGCAATGTATGTTGTAGAACAAAGGGTGATGCATCAGCATTTTCCCACGACGACATTGACCCCTAGCAGTGCAGATATGGGGCATGAGTCCCATCCAAAATATAGTCTGTGAGGAGAGAAGGGCATCTGAGCGTCAAAACTGAGCCCAAGATGGCGACTGTGTAGTTAAGCTCTTCTAAAAAGGCAAGGGAAGGGCATCTGTTCGTAAAACTGGGCGCTGTGTAGTTAGGCCACTCCAAGTTGGCGACGAGGAGGGCATCTTTACGGAAAACCCAGTCAAGATGGCAAGAGTGTAGTTAGGCCCTCCGAAACGGTGAGGGGAAGAGCATATAACCGTAAAACAGGGCGCAAGATGGCGACTGTGTAGTCAGGCCCCACAAAATGGCGACGGGAAAAACATCTGACCGTAAAACTGGCCCCTCCTAGATGACGTCGGGCAGGGCATCTGGACGTAAAACTAGGTGAGACCCTATGTGTCCCCTCTGGTGGGAGAATCAAAGTGGCGACGGGTAGGTCAACTGACCATAAAGCTGTGCCCCGTGTAGTTAGGCCCCTCCAAAGTGGCGTCGGAAAGGGCATCTGTCCGTCGAACCGAGCCAAGATGCAATGGTGTAGTCAGGCCTTCCAAAACTGTGACGGAAGGGTATCTAACCGTAAAACTAGGCACAAGATGGCGACTGTGTAGTTAGACGGACCAAAATGGCGATGGTTAGGGCATCTGACAGTAAAACTGGGCCAAGTGTAGCGAGTTCCCTCCAAAATGGCGATGGGAAGGTCATCTGACCATAAAACTGTGCCCTGGGTATTTAGGCCCTCAAAAATGGCGACGAGATGGGCATCTGACTATAAAGCTAGGCCGTGTGTAGTTAGGCCCTTCAATGAGATTAGGCATGCTCTCTTACTCGAATTGCCCTATGCCCTATTAGTCAAGATGGCGTCGCGAGAATTCCTATTGCCCTGCTACTCAAAATGGCTTCGGGAAGGGTATCTAGCCGTAAAAGTGAGGTTAGGCCCCTCCACGAGGATACGCCTGCTCTCTTGCGCGAATCCACATTGCCCTACTAATCAGGATGGCATCGCGAGAATCCCCATTGCCCTACTACTAAAGATGGCTTCGGGAAAGGCATCTAGCTGTAAAAGTGAGGTTAGGCCTCTCCATGATGGCGAATGTTGGCGTCGGGAAGGGTATATACCCGATTAAGTGAAGTTAGGCCCCTCCTAAATGGCGTCTGTGAGGTTAGGCTTGCTCTCTTATCTAAAATCCGCGTCGGGAAGGGCAACTGACCGTAAAAGTGTGGTTAGGTCCCTCCAGGATGGCGACTGTGAGATTAGGCATTCTCTCTTATGGAAAATCCGTGAATCGGCATTGCCCCACTACCATACAATGGGTCAAAGACCTCATACCCCGGCAGCCCCACTACCAGGGGTCAATGACCTCGTGTGAATATCCTGACGCAGCATCTGTTGTTTTAGAACATACATTGCCCTACTACTCTCATGAATGTAACATTCTTGTCATACAAGTGTAGCATTCTATTATGTCACAATTACATAGATTTCATGCGCAATGAAAGAGAGCCGCCTTAAATATAGTACAACAAGATTATACTAAGAAGTTCATACTCACCACCATGTATTACATCAGTCTATGTCTTAATTGCTTTCTTTAACATAGGCCATATGCAACATGGAAACCATTAATCCTGATGAAATCTTGGAGAAGCTTAAAGATAACAAGCAGACGATGACTCTTTCCCTAACTTTTGACGTTTCCACATCATCTCCAGGCAATGCTGTCTTAGACGTTACGATGGGGACAAAGAACATGGCTTAGGTTGTAGGTTTTATTAAAATGTTCTGATAGCCTGAAATACCCTTCGAATCCAAATGCAAGCTATACTGTCCATGAGTATTCTTGCAAGTGATTCTTGGAAAGTACACCTAAAATGAGCATGAAAATCAAAGCTTCAACCATACTTCAATACAATATAACATTGAAATGCACCACAGTGTCACATAGAAAATATCGAAATATGCATACCAAGCAAATTAGAGCTGCTATGGACAAGAAAAATAGAAACTACAAGCTGCCAAATATAGACTGAGTACACATTAAGACGGGAATCCCCATGCAGATTAGTCCAAACTCGTCTGAATATTGTAGACTGGCTTGCAAATGCATTCAGTAACGTTTAAATACTGGAAATAGAACACTACACGCACCCATGGCAGTTCAAGTGCAGTAAACATGAAGGTCGATAAGTAATCCCTGCTCTAGACTTAAACATCATTCACAGTGAGCACATCGAATGAAGAGTGCGACAAATTTAACTGTGGACAACAATACTACTGTATTTGAGATGAACCGTACCATAATTTTAAATGGACGGAAAATGAAAGCACCTGCTGTTTACACCAATCCAGTACATTTTGCAGGGATCAGTTTCTTGTGAAATTCAACATCTTCTGGAACTGCCTCATTGTATAGAGCATCATCTTTATTTCCTGTCGAAGAATCAACCAAAATAAGAATTCTATTTCTGCCATGCAAATGCAGCCATACCACGTGGTCCAGGAACACTTTCAAATCCTGCTTTGTCATGTTTGGTGATTTGACAGCATATGTAATTCAAGTGTCCTGCCTGTTGGAAATTTCCCACTGGGTTCTGAGACAAGAACATACATGTGTGGAAGAACGGTGCCATCCATTAAAATAGCAGGCATTATCATGTATGAATGGGTGGTTGCTGCAACTGAACCCATCGCACCATAAATCGTCTTTGCTCCCTTAATGGCAAGAGTTCTCCCACAATGTAACTCTTTACTACAACATCTTGGGTGATCTGCATTAATTATCTGCTCTGCTGTAAAATTATACTCATCAATGGAACGCCTTAATTCCGTAACAAACTCAACAGTTTTCTCTTCTATATCAGCGGCATCACCAACAGATCTGCTGCCAACTTTATGCGTGATCTTGCAAGAAAAAATCCTGTTTCTCTCAAACCACTGCAGCCATGATTTGGAAGCTTTGAACGTTGAGGTGTTGCTTGCATCAATTTATAGTTTGAAAGACATCGCCGAGATTCGTTAGCGTTTGGTCGTGTATAATTCCATGTTGTTTTCGCACTGCAATGAACTGACAACGTACCTCGTTATTTATTCTTTCTTTTAGCACCTTCCTGTCTCTGCCACTTCATTTCAGCGTCTTTTCGAAGTTTTGCATAATTGTCTTGTTTTTATTTGTCCTATTGTGCTGTTCCATTAGTGAATAAGACCTTAGGGATACTCCAGGAGGGCAGCACTGTGGAGGATCATATACTCTTGATAGCTTTGTCCACATTTTGTAAGCTACAGCCAAGTAACCTTCAGGATATTTCGTTCCAGTCTTCTTTAGTGGTGATGAATAATACAAGGATCCACTGCCACATAATGCTAGACCGCTTTTCAAAATCGACTTATTTTCCCGATGGATCATCCCCAAAGTCACTCTCACTATCATCTTCATTGATGAATTCTTCGTGTACATAAGAGTTACATAATTTTCAACAAGAAACTTTTCATCAAAGAGCTATTCCGCAACTACCCTTTCTTTACACTCCATACGCCCCTACCCCTCTGCTTCCCATTCCAGCGGTCTATGACACGTCAAATTGTACCAAATATCGCTTCTGATGTTCTGAAACCTAAATAAACTGAGCTCGTCAGTGAGAACAGTTGGGTACTCTTTCTTGTTAGTTCCCGCTGGGACCTGATACTGTTGTCTGAGACCGCCCAGTAAACTCCTGCTCTCCCCTACCTAAAGTTGTTAAATCCCGCAAACCACTTTCATAGGAAAGAAAGGAAAAGCTAATAGCAGGACTCAAGAAGTACTGAGAACGAAAATAACCATTCAAAAAGAACTAGTCATAAGCACTCCCTAGTGGGTTAAAGTAACCTTACTCCATACATTTTATTACAAAATGATCTTAAAACTACCCCAAACTAATCAACAGTCACAAGTTCATTGATACTTCAACCAAGCAGTCTGCTGTCCTCAGCAGGTAGTCTGGGCATGCAACTTTACACATTGACAACGAGCTGCTTTCTGTAACATGAGCTGGCAGTTATTTACTATGTTCAACTGTTTTGTGCATTTCTTATGATGCAATAAGGTCCAAAGTGTGTATGTCAAAGTCCAGAATAGTGGGAAAACTTTATCCATTGTTTAGCAGCATGTTCCCCATATTAAGACATTTACCATTATATTAAACAATATTTAATTCAGACAATGTACATTGTCCCACGGTAGTTGATAACTGTCATAATTCAAGAAGTCCAAGTTTATGTGTTTCGTATTTCTGACAGTTATTCAGTTAAGTTTGTACTTTGGTACTCTCAGAGAACAAGATAAATACATAAGGTTATTGGTTGAAATGAATGGCACATGGATTAGCTCATAGGTTATTACTTTATCTGAGTTTTTGTTTTATTCAGACTGCTAAGTTTGTGATGAACAGTTAGTTGGATACATGTAATTTGTATGGTTGTTTTTTTGCTAGTCACCTTAGGTCGCACTGACACAGATAGGTCTTATGGCAACGATGGGACAGGAAAGGCCTAAGAATGGGAAGGAAGCAGCCGTGGCCTTAATTAAGGTACAGCGCAAGTATTTGCTTGGTGTGAAAATGGGGAAACCACAGAAAACCATTTTCAGGGCTGGTGACAGCGGGGTTCAAACCCACTATTTCGCGGATGCGAGCTCGCAGATGCATGCTCCTAACTGCACGGCCGACTCGCCCGGTTTGTAAAGTTGTACCATAATAATTTCGTGTGGCTATTTCTAGCCGGGTGCAGCCCTTGTAAGGCAGACCCTCCGATGAGGGTGGGCGGCATCTGCCATGTGTAGGTAACTGCGTATTATTGTGGTGGAGGATAGTGTTATGTGTGATGTGTGAGTTGCAGGGATGTTGGGGACAGCACAAACACCCAGCCCCCGGGCCATTGGAATTAACCAATGATGGTTAAAATCCCCGACCCGGCCGGGTATCAAAATCGGCACCCTCTGAACCGAAGGCCAGTACGCTGACCATTCAGCCAACGAGTCTGACCAGGTTGTACCATGAGAATAATTATACTATGGGTATTTAACAAAACTACAAATTGATTACTGCCAAGGGTCATATTAAACCATCCAGACTAACAATGTGCTCATACGTGACCTGTAACCAGAGTAAATATGTTTGGAATTCTCACACCAGGCAGGTTATTTATCAGAGAAATCACCATTTCCTGCCTATTAATACTTACTTCAACAAATGTGAATTCCGGACATGTTCGAATAACCTGGGAAGTCATCCATAATACGTGGCTCCTTAGGTCATGCCTACAACAAACTGCTGCCTGGCCTCCATGCCTTCCATCCGACCAATCATACTGTTTTAGGTCATATCAATCAATTTCCAACATAGAGGATTGAATTTGTACTTGTTCTGAAAACAATAACCACCACCACCTGCTAGGTGGCAGCAAGGTTTCAGAAATGCACAGAATTCTTGTTTAGTGCTAAAATTTCAACATGAAGCATGCATGACAAAGAGAATATACATGCCCACACTGCAGACTTTGTGAAGAGGATGACAATGCCTGTTTCAAGAGAGTACGTGCTGCAAAGAGAGAGCCCAGGCAGGTGAAATTATTGATACTGACACTGCTAAGGTCATATCCATTAGAGAATACATGGTGTTTAAAGAAGGCAACTCATCTCAACTTCCTTGAGAAAGAGACAGTTTACTATCACTTGCTGGCACTTGCAGATATGTCCACATATTCTTAAGAACTCTATAACAACAATTACAATAAACATTACTTTTATTGCAATCTCATTCAAAATTTAAATGTTTCAAGATTGCATCTGGGGTAATAATCTAGGATTGTTAATGTTGGTGCCATATGGAAGCACATATCTATCTTGTATCTATAAATTTTTCATGCCACATCAGATGACTGAACTGACAATCAGCTAGAAAAATACCGAGGAAGGTTCCAATCGAACCTTGCAGACGAAGACAATGTGGTGAACGGTTTGGCATAGAGCTGCACATGCACAGTCTGGAGTAGGCAGCTTGCTCCATTTTTGTACTGCATATGTGCACCTGTCATGGCCTATTCTGATTCTGTTCAGGGAACTCCAGGTCTTGCAAGATATCCGATATACACTTGAAAGTTTAGCACCTGACAAGATGTTAATACAGGTGCAATTCTCTTGCTACTTCTTGTCAAACTTTTCATTCTTCAAGAGATTTAAAACACCTGGCAACCACGTCAGCAGCATCACGCAGTGGTGGATGATACAACTGTAGCCTCTGAAAATGTTAAAGTGGCAGGTCCCTATGTGGGAGTTGAAGAGACATTTTGGAATTCATTTATAAGGACAGCAGATCTGCACAAATGAGATGGCATTATATTAATCAACAGTGAATTGGAGTGATTGGATTGCACATAGTAGTGGTCAGCTGGGTGTCAACCAAACAGGTGTATAACACTCTGCATTTGAGTAAATCAAACCCAAGGTTGAAGATTACAGGGTGGTTGCTCAAGTTCCCTAGGTAGTTCCACATAATTTATGGAAAATGTTCTTATGAGTCCTGAATTTCTGAAACTATATTTTGGTTTCCAATTATGACAAAGGACTCTGCTGCTGAAACTGATGCCGAGTTTTATGTTTACCAAATAAAAGCAAGACTGGGTTGAAGTTGCCAGTTTTGGAAGTAAGTATACAATATAGACAAGCTGTTAGTCAGCAACTTTTCTGCCTCTTCCAGTTGCTTTTGTTTTCTGGCTAGAGCCTGATTGTTGGCTCAGCAGAATTTTCTGCCTGGAGTGTCAGGAAGGTAAGATATATACACGTTGAACATTAATGGTGAATGAACTGACCCTAGGGACAATCCATCGTTAAACTTCCACTCCTGGCCTATCTTGCTTCTAATTATTAACTGGAAATTCCAACTACTCAGCATGTTATTAAGTCCAAACAATGTTGAAGGCAGGAGTAAAGTCAACAAACACCACAGAAGTTTTCAGGATGTAAGAGATACCAAATGTTCACAGCAATTTTATTCTTGTCCGAAGCCTGCCTCATCAGTTGGAATATGTGCTAGGACAGTGCTGTTATACTTTAGATAAGCTTTACAAAGAGCTTATAGGAGTAGGTAAGAAGGGCTATGGGGTGACAGCTTTCTGCCTAGTTGCTTGGTTTGCTACGTTTCTAAATACAAATGATCTTCACCTTCTTAATGACCAGTCAACAGGATGTTGGTGAAGAATTTTGCCAATGTTTAGCACTTACTCGGATATGAATTAGAAGTTGAATACAGGAGCATTTAGAGTCAATATCTGAAAATGTGGAGCAACGTGCACAATCGGATGTGAGAGGTAAGAGTCATTTTCAGGTTGTGCAGCTATTGTTGAATGTACCTGGTATGTTTCTTATCAGGAGATATTCTAGTTATATTAATGATGTGAGAAGCAATTTGGTTTGGTGTCACTTCAGGATGTTTTCTGCATACTGGTGGACTACTTCTTCCCTGTCGATGACCTAGTTATTAGGTCCCTTTAAACAACAAGCAACAAGCTAGAACTTCTTCCCAATCTTCTAAGATGACTCCATCTGTCGCTGTTGAAGTGGGTAATGCCCAATTTCTGCACTCTGTTTGTCCCCTCCGAGAGAAGGCAAAACTCGGCAAAACTTGGATTAATAATTCAGGGCCTCCACTTTGATGGAAGTGTTGGTACAATATTTCACTTTTATCATTCCATCCCGGAATGTGTTCTTTACAGTATCCTCGTGGCATACACCCTTTAGCTGTTGTTCACACATTTACAAAGAAAACTCATTCCAGTCATCTTTCTGTAAGTTCCATCAGACATGTGGTGTTTATTGGATGACAGGGACCATAATACCTACAGGTCTGTATTCGCTGTGAGGATAGGCATCTAAGACTTTTCCCATGACAATCATGGGATATTACTTTCATTGCAGCTAATAAAACGTAAGTCAGGATTTGGATACTTGAACCCTGCAGCAGACCTGAAAGTACCTTGATGTTGGGCATCAAAGTCTACATGAAGATTGTCCCCCTTAGGCTATTCTTCAAACATGCTATCACTTACATCTTTATCAGAGTACAGTCAAAATTTATGATGACTGTTGAAGTTTCCTATGTAAATTGCAGTGTTCTGCAGTGTGTATGACATATTTAGGCCAGAATGTTTGGGTGGCTTATAAACATTTGTGATAGTGAAGCCATGAAGGTGATAACTGTATCTATATCTGCATCCAAATTCTCAGAAATCAGCAAGGCCTCATCTATGTTGCTCCGGACATATGTAGCAACACCATACACCTCGTGGTATGTTGATCCTAGTGTGGTATACCCCGTAATTTAACCTGTACTTCAGAAATTTTCTTCACTGGAAGCATGCCATTCCTGAATGATGACAATATCAATGTCTAGCAAGAATTTTGACAGGTAGTCACACTTTGCCTTTTTAACATTTTAAACGTTAAGTTGGAAGAGTGGAATGATTGGACCAACGTTTCTCATTAAAGAACTCTGAGAAGAACTATGTTTACTACTTTGATAGGTCATTGTGTGTCACTGTCAGGAAATCCTATGGATAGCCTGGCTGCCTGTATTGTTGTTGATCATTCTGCACCATCCACTGATAGACATAGCATATGGACTTAATTTTAAGCCTAGTGCATCAGCAAGCTTACCCAACATGGAGTTCATCTGAGATCTGCTACCAAGTGATACTCAACAGTCATAAAAAACACCTCTACTGCCCCTTACTCTGACAGTGACAGTAGACAAAAGAACTTCATATTCCTGAAAGGTTCCCTTGACTGATCAGTACGGCTGATTTCTCACCGCCTTATTCTGTGTGCAGGGATTGGTTGCATATCCTGCTGTTTTCCAGTGAGCACCTACTATGTTGCTGATGAACTAAATACAGTCACTTACAGTCATGTTTTTGAAAATAGTTCATTTTATAGATAATGAGGACCATTACATCACTCATATGATAAAGAAGTAGAAGTAAGTGGCTGAGGCCCTCTTGTGGCTATATCAGGTTCATACGACTGGATTTAGTAAATGTTGCTTTGTGGATGACACAAGCTCAAGACTCTGACAACTGCTCTCTTAAAATTTTAGTGAACCTTGTAAACAGTGAGATGCTTCACCTAAACTATTACCCTCCCACTGCTTCTGGAAACATGTACCGATTACGTCCATGGTAAAAGAAAGAAACTGAGTGTATACCTCTAACACTTGTCCAGTACTGAGATTACTGAATAGTTTTTCATTCAATAATTTTACATAATTTGATGATTCTGATCAAACTATAGGTTCTGGAAATAACTAATTTTCAAATTCAGAATTAATCTGGGATTATTGTAATGACTGCAGATAAGGTCCCATTATATCATTAAGTTGCCTTGGGTTACAGGCAATCAGCTGATGCAGTTCATCTGACATGCAGGACAACAGGTAATATTAATACTGGGTGTCAGTCAATGAATTGTTTTCAATTATCAAGAGAGAAATGTTTCATGGTAATGCATGAATTCAGCACGTGAACCCCTGAATTTTGGGAATGAAGCTGTTGGCAACTGAGTATTGTAACTGGAGGTTGTAGGTTGCTGATTTATTGAGGAAGGTGGAGTTACATTAACCCAATTGCTCCAGAAATAATGCTCCAACGTGATTGGTTAGAAATTAGAATTAAACTGCCCTCAAGAAATATAAATCACCCCATCAGAGATACTGTGCACCATTGTGAAGTAAATATCATAAATTATTATAAATTATAATTATTATTTATTCTCCTTAAATTGTACAAGTACAATCTGGGGGTGGTAGATAGAGAATGTACACAGGAATGCCTCCATCCCCACATGTATGTTTACGTAACCTCTACTGAATATTTACATATGTGTAAACAATTTTAAATTTACATATCTACACTCCAAACACTGTATACTTAGAATAATTATTATCTTGATTTATGCAATCAGAGGTGCCAACCTTCGAAGTGGATTATCAGTAATCGCCCCCCCCCCTTCCCCGAGAAAAAATTTCCAGTCAAGTCCAAAGCATGCTCCTTCCTTCTGGATAATGAAACCCCTTTTGCCTATCCCTCTAGCAATCTATGCGAAAGTATATATTACTCAAAATTTGCACACAACCTGTAAGTTCTTTGATGAAACAGGTAGGACTCCGTAGGCTACACCGCAAGGATTTTTACATAAAATATTACTTTAAATGCTGGTCATTTCTTGTAGCTTGTTCCTCATGCAGCAGTTGCCTTTCAGTGTAGTTTTTCTTGAAGCATCCTTCCCACTGTGATAACATTTTCATCTTCTGTACCATAAGCGATTCCGGTGCAGATGTGCTTAATGTAGGCCTCACTTCTTTTTCAATCTTTCTGTCAACTTTCAGGAATACTTAACACATCACATACAACATTACTGAAGGATTTATAGTTGAGAAGAGCAGCACCTGAGCTCCTTCATTCACAATTAATTTTACAACGCTTATGGGTAGCAAAAGGAAGTCACGATCGAATAAGTATCGTTGCCAACTCACAAGCATTGAAACGACGATTTAGGAGAAAGGCTCGAAAGGATTGAACATTTTTCCTTCTTTTCTCTTTTTCCGTAGAAAATTATTTTTTCGTGATAATGTCAGCTTTTCCGTAATATTTTCTCCTTTGGCCGTAATTCCGTAATCGTGGGGTGAAATCCATAATAATTACGGACATTCCGTAATAGTTGGCACCTCTGTGCAATACATATTAGAGTAAGAATACCCGGTCCTTTATACCCTCACTCATACCCCTCTGTAGACACTCATACACAGCTACTCCCACACACACACGCATACATATCCGCGCACATTCGACTTTACTTGCACAAATCGTTCTTAATTCGAATTTATACACGTTATATACATCACATATGGGATTCTATTTATATATTTTCTATACTGCATGGAGAAGGTGAAGAAGAGGAAGCAGTTTTATTTGAGATGGAAGACAGTTCAAGACATGAGCTGACCCTGCCTAAAATTCATTAATATGAGGTAGTTCTGGCGATGGGGAGGGGGGGTGAGGACACAAGAGTAACTCCTTAGCCTCTACTAACAGAGTAAAAATTAAACTGTAGGGAGAGATGTGTCTTGTGTGTCAGGGATTCCTTAAGGAAGGCTACGTCTAACAAGTTCACTGGTGGCAAACCTGCTCGTCAATCAACACCTTCTAATTTCCTCATATTATCTGTTGTCGTTGGGTGCGAGGAAGGAAGACCATATAGTGCTGCACCCTAGAATTATAAGCTGTTTGTAGGGCTTATCTCTTCCTAGCGCTCAATATGCCTTGCACCTAATTTCGTTGACGTGCTTATTCCATTGTAATTATCCTTAATATAAATACCAAGCAGTTTGATGGAGTTAGAAATTGGTAGGTGGAGTCCATATAGAGTAGGCAGGTTCGGGAGTGGCTGTTCAGCTCTGCTTAGTCTTATATATTTACATTTCTTAACACTTATACCATACCACAGAGCTATACTATCCAGATCCGAGTAGAACTGTACCAGATCGTCTGTAAATGTGTCATCAGCATGCTATGCCATGGTCGAATTTACACAATCCAGTAAGTCAAGAGCATAAATCAGGTACAGGAAGGGCCCTATCTCACTGCCCTGAATTACTCCAGGAGTAATTGGGGTTTGGTCTGATTTGGATACTCCGTGTGCAACACATTGCATTCAACCCATCAAAAATGACCTCGGCCATGCCAGCAGTTTACCCTGAATGTTGTAGTTGTCAAGTTTTAACACAAGTCTTTGATGTGAGACCTGGGCAACAGCTTTGTCCCAGTCCAGAGACAAGCAGTCTATTTGTGACACCCGCCTGCTCCAGTCATCAATAACTTTTGTTAAAAGAGTTGTGCAGGATTTTCCATGGATGAAGCCGTGATGGTTTGAGTTTAACGGGTTTCTCTCCAACATTTATAAAACAACTAGGCATCCCATACACTTACAGACCCCTGATGTTATTGAAACTGCTCAGTAATCATCCACATTTTCCTTGTGTCCATCTTTGAAAACTGGGACATTGGCTTCTTTCCACAGGCAGTGTCCTGGTATTCATAAAACGACTGAAGGGAGTGGAAAGAGAGGGCACAGCTCTTGAGAATTCTTGCTGACATTCAATCTGGCCCGGTCACTGAATGTCGTCTTGTTTACAAAGGCCTAACCTTGACTTCACCTTTTGAGAAATACAGATTGGTAAGAGGGAAGAGAGGGATAGTTGTCCAAGAATAGGGCATGTTCCCTTCCTCAGTAGGGGCTGAGAAGTTATTAAATTTCCTGTTGAAGGTGCGTGCGATTTCTTGTGGTGTAGAGACTGCCGTACTGTTAGGTTTAAATACAGATGGAGCTATGATGCAACCTATACTTCAGAGAAAACCCCATAGTTCCATGCAGTTGGTGTTGAGACCGTGAATATAAGAATCACACGAATGTCCAATAGAGTGTTTAGCCTTGGTTTGAGCCAATCTGTACTTCTCCCAATCACAGTTGATTGGGTTTCTTTTCCATTTTTAGTACAGGCAGTTCCTCATTGAATCTCTCGTGCTGCCTCCTTGGTGATCCATGGGGATTTATGTTTGCTGGTTATATTTACTATTGGTGTGGCTTCTTCTACGCATCAGAAAAATGTTCCAATAGTCTTGCCATATCTTCTTTATGTCTGTATTGCTGGTGATTTTTGAGGTGAGAGTGGGTAGGCAGTTTGACAGTAAAGTGCACAGATTGTTCCACTTAGTTAAGGAAAATTTAAAAGATGTTCTAGTATGGGGCTAGGGAGATGGTTTTATGTCAGTCAGTGATGTACGAATTGCCTGAAGGTCACAGAATCCAGGAGTAATATTAAGGGATTGGACACACTGTGATATGTTACCTAGGAAAAGATCAAGTGATGAGCTTGTTGTTCACATAATACGCAGGGCTTGGAGTATTGAGGAAGGAATAAATCATAGAAAGGGGAAAGGAATCTAATGCCAAGGGTGTTATTTGGAACAGGGGCAGAATTTCTGGACAACATAACTTCTAGTTTGAAATCAGCAACAATAAAAATGGCATCATAATTTTGTTGTACATCTTGTACAAGCTCGAGAGAGAAGCGATTAGTTCATCGTTCATCTCCGGAGATGACTTAGAGGCATGGTAAATTGATCCCATATGTAATTTACATTTTGTTGCATGACCAGAAAAAGCTCCACAATAGCTCACCTAATGAACTGAACTCACATATGAGGCAGTTAGGTGGATTATCGGAGCGATATGACAATTGTGATGTACCCAGCAAATGTTTATTATTATTATTAGTGTGTGTGTGTGTGTGTGTGTGTGTGTGTGTGTGTGGTGCCTTAACCAGTCAGCAGTCCATTTCTTCAGGAAATCCAGGTAAGACTTTTTTGTCTCAGTTAAAGTATGCCCATTAGTCAGGTAGCTACAGTATTTCCTCATGACAATGACCTCTCTAAGAATAGCACACCCCTCACTCCTTCACAGAACATAGATGCCGGTAACCTTTTGAAACAAGAACTTTCACTATATCCTCATACTCTCTATTGTTGTCACGTGAACAGCCTAAGCTTGCCCGCACATATTGACGAAATTCAGGCTATATTTAACAAAAATAGCGTCCATTTGATAGGTATTGGTGAAAGCTGGTTATCGCCATCAATTCCAAACAACATGGTTCGCCTTGACGGCTATAAACTCTACCGCCATGATCGTACAAATAAGAGGGGTGGAGGTATTGTTCTCTACTGTAGAGATGACCTGAAGAGCCGTGTCGTTTGTACCTCATCGACCGGTGAATTGCCGAGGATGGAGTTTATGTTCTTTGAAGTAGTTGCTAGTGGACAGAAAATACTTATTGGAGTGGTTTACCGACCACCTAAATTATCTTACTTGACCGAGTTTGATACGCACCTACTTAACCCAACATCGGTCGATCTTATTAACGTCACGTCATCGGTGGAGGTGTTAGCGCAGCGCTCACCCTAATGAAAAAGAAGTTCAAGTCTTTCTTATGTATATCAATCGGAAATTATCTTACTAGGAAGTTTATATTTTTATTCTTTTGTCACCTTACGGAGCACTTTAATTTATTTTCATCACTTTTGGCCTCCAAACCCAAAAAAACGTAAGTCATAATGCCTTATTATGCCATATTTGGCCGGCTTCTTTGGCATGAACTGTCTAAACGCACATCTACCACAAAATGACTCCAGCATTTCGTCAACTGTAGCGTATTCAGAAATGCTGTAGCTGTTCACACATCTTGCTACGAAACCTTCAAACACATTTCTGATCGGGGCTAGTCTATCAAGTGCTCTCCTTGTAAACCTTGTCCGTGCATCATCAAAACAAAAACCTCGCAACAGTAACAGAAACTTCGGTAAATCATTGTAAATCAAAAATATTCTGGAGCAGTCCCATCATTATCCTATAAATCCCCCACAATCTGGTGTGACGAATTTTGCACGCCTGCTAAATACGAGAGACCTGGAACTGCCCTTATTTCATGAGGATTTGTATCTATAACATCACTTTTCCTGCTGTAGTTACTTCGAATTTTATGAAGGCAATCGTTTGTGCACGCTGTAATTTCTTCAATCACTTCGTCAGGGAAAATTATTTTCCATGCATTGAGAACAGTGCTAGCGTTTTTTACAATTTCTCCTTTGACTCCCGGTGGATGAATAACTATACTTCTGCGCTTCCTACGTACTTACTGGCGTGCTGCATGAGCATGCCAAACAGTCAGTTGCTCCTTACCGATATACTCCACTCAAGGTTCTGTTATTTCCTGCTCATCACCGGCAGATTGTTCACGTCCACTATCATGGTCACTGTTATTCGACTGTTCTGCGTCTGAATCAACTGAATCATCTATCTCTTGAGATGAGCCTATTTCAGTGTCATTATCAGATTCTTCCAACACCCACTGAACTACCTGAGCATCTGAACGATCCATAGTTCCTGATGAATACTACATGTAACTTCACGTGCACTGAAATAGCAAACAGTGAACTCAAAATATCTAATCCAATTCTTCTATTTCAATAATCATGACACAACATTACTTAGAATTCAAAGGAACACCATCGGTCGAGGGGTTAGCGCAGCGCTCACGACTTCACAAATAAGCAGTCTAGGTCACTCTGATGACAACTTCGCAGCCGTTAACAGCACTATTCGATTGTTCACATATCACCGGCCAGTTAGATAGTAGCACACGTCAGCAGAACAAACGAAAAGCAAGCAGTGGCCAGATAAAATCGTTTGTTAGCGCTGCGCTCCCCCCTCGACCGATCTTGGGTTAACTTGCTACCAGCCTATCAACACATCATTATATTAGGCGACTTAAGTACAAATCTACTTATGAAGAAATACGGTACTAAGAAACTACAAGACTTGTTTTCCTCATGTGACTTGACTATCCTTCCCTCTGACCCCACATTCCATGTATGTACTGCCAACAACATTTCCCACACCTTAATAGATCTCAAAGTAACAAACAACCCTCAGAAAGTGGTAACTCACGGACAAACTTCAGTACTGGCTGTGTCCACCCACGATCTTATATTTCTCGCATACTCACTTCGCGTTCCAAAATATAAACCTAGGCATATAACGTAAATACCTTTAATATGTTAATACACAATCTATACAACAAACATGCACCGAAAAGACAGAGTAGAATATCCCGCAAACCTAACCCATGGCTAACCCCTGCAGTGTCTCAACGTGAGGCTCTTTACCAACATTACAAACGTACTCAGGACCCAAATGACTATGAACAGTATAGAATAATTAGGAATGAAACTAAACAAATCACCCGTAATCTTAAATTTAAATATGTTCGTGAATCAGTAAGTAACCTAAATACGGCTAGTGGCTGGAGGCATCTCTGAGCCATGGGCATAGGAAAAACACATGAACAGCTTCAGGTACCTGACATTCCAATTGACGATTTAAATTAGTATTACACGGAAGAGAGAGCTCAGTCTAATCCGCTTAACAGACCACACGTAAATAACGTCCCAGCACCTGTCCCGCAAAATGGCCCGTGCTTTGCCTTTTGTATAGTCAGCACTAATGAAGTTAAAAAGGTCTTGTATTCTATTAAATCCAAAGCAAGCGGTGTGCATGAAATTCCTATTACTTTCATACATAATATTATTGGCGCTATTCTACCCATTCTCACCCGTATTTTTAATTACTGTCTCAAAAACGGCACATTACCGACAATTTGGAAGTACGCCAATGTAATTTCACTTCCTAAAATCCCAGGTTCGAAACTCCTATCCGATTACCGTCCCATTTCAATTCTCCCTGCTCTCTCCAAAGCGTTAGAACGGTTGGTACATGCGCAAATATTGCAGTACCCTCAGGCTCACTCTCTTCTTGAACCCCTGCAGTCTGGCTTCAAGAAGGGTCATAGCACAGCCACTGCCTTACTCAAAGTGACTGAGGACATCAGACAAGCAATGGATGAAAGACAAGTGACTATACTCACACTCCTTGACTTCTGCAGTGCTTCTGACACGATAAACATCCAGACATTGCTAATGAAGCTCAAATCGTTTTTCGGTAATGTTGCTTTAAAATTTTTCACCGCATATCTTACAGATCGTATGCAACGTGTTACAGTACAGGATAGTGCTTCTCAGTGGCGACTCCGGAAGGCAGGAACCCCCCAAGGTTCTGCTCTTGCTCCCCTTTTGTTTGTCCTCTATATAAATGACATCTCCTCTAAAATAAAGTATAACAGATATCACCTCTTTGCCGACGACCTCCAAATTTACGGCCACGTTAATATAAATGATATATCGAATGCAATAAGAGATATTAACTCCAACCTTCAACAACTCAGTGTGTACGCCAGTGAAAACTCTCTCCTCCTCAACCCCCAAAAAACTCAAACAATTATTATCGGTTCTCAGGTATTATTAAACATCATTAATAAAAATTATGCTATTCCTCTGGTGACATAAAATGCCACTATAATCCCGTTCAGTAAGGAAGTGAAAAACCTAGGTATGACCGTGATTGAAACTCTTGACTGGTCTGCACACGTAAGAAATACACGTAGAAAGATGTACGCGACGCTACACCCTCTGAAACGACATAAGGACATCTTGCCAAAAGACGTGGAGATAAAACTACTCCAAACTTTGATACTACCAATACTTGACTAATGCGACTTTGTCCTCATTGATGCTACCCGTGAACAAACTATGAAACTTCAATGAGCATTGAACTCTGGTCTTCGATTTGTTTTTAACTTGAGTTACGATGCACACATAACCCCTAGCTACACATTTCTTTCCTGGCTGAAACCCGAGAGGCGACAGAAATTCCATCTACTTACGTTGATATATCGATCTCAGAAGGAAAATCTACCCAAATACATCTCTTCAAAATTCCATTTATTATCCACATTCCATAATTGTAACACTAGATCTGGCACTTCCCTCGCTATTCCCGTCAACCACTCTTCAATGTATAACAGATCCTTCGTTGTGGCTGAGTCACAACTTTGGAATTTACTCCCAGCTGCTGTCAGGAACTCAAAACCAATATCGAAATTTAAGACTGCACGTGGAGATTACCTGTTGAATACCGCTGATTGTTTCGTGTGTATGATGACGTATGATAGGTTGTGTGATTATGATTATTATTATTATTATTATTATTATTATTATTATTATTATTATTATTATTATTATTATTATTATTATTGTGCAATGTACATAATATTTAGCTACTTACTCATGTACATAGATCACTTTTACGGCCATACTTATATTTCCATTTACTTTATTACTTACTGTGTTCTCTTTATGCACTGCTCATTTCTTCCAGTTTGTATCTTACTTTTTCATTATGACTGTCTCTTTCTCATTATCTATACGCTCCGAATTTTATTCTATTTTTTAATAGAAATTATATGTTGTCCAAATCTGTAATTTTTAGCTTATCTTTGATTTTATGATAGAATAGTGTTTTTCTTTTATATATGTAATTATCTGTAGATTAATTATGTGGTTAAGTGTAAGAGACGGCCACGAGCCCTAACTTCGCCACTGCTAAAGTCAATAAATAAATAATAAATAAATTTCTACCCACAGGGCTTTGGCAATTGTCTCCACGTAACAAACTCAAGTTGGGTGACATTCTGGCTTGACTGCTATTAGAACTCCCCCTGCACAGCTGTGGGACCGAGCCTTACGGAAATATATCAGCGCGTCATGAAACAGTTCTGAGTCATAAATTTTGTTGGACAACCAGCTCTCACTGACACATACAATGGTCAGGTCAAGGCTTTCACGCGATGCGTGGATATTTTGTAACCATCCAGGTGGCATAATACTGCGCACATTGACGGTGAAAAGTGACAGATGTTTATTTACATATAGAATTATTCACTGAGTCACTGTTAACTGTAAAGAATGAGCCTGATAATGGCCAGCATAACCATCCCGGAACCGTTCTTTATTTTCCTGACGTCAGACTTTGAATGCATTGTCCAGGTTCTATGGGCATTTAGCGAGCAGCTACTACACCACACGAATAATCGGCTCCTCCTACAGCTATTTCCGCAAATTGTGTACTATTGAGAACCTGGATGAGTTTGATATCCTCACTTAGGTCAAGCACCAACCATAATAGTGGCAGATCAGCTAACGGCAGTCTGACAACACTGTTCACATCGCTCCGCTGTGGCCGACGTATGGATGCCAGCTCCAGGCTTTCAGCACTGCATTATGGCAAACAGTGGAGAGTACATTTTTCATTCACCAATAATTTTTCCAATAGAAATGTTATCTGAAGTGATTATAGCACTTTTGGAGTATTGCACTGCAAATCATTACCACCAAAAAATATCATAAAACTCTGCCAAGGACCTTCAGGGCTCTGATGCCATGGGTTACGTTTCAAAGTTTACGAACCTGGGATATCAGAATGCAGAGAGCAAAGCAGGCCTTAATGTCATCCCCATTAGTGTCAAACCACTTGATATCATGTATCCTTTTCTTTTCTTATCTGGTTCCAATAATTGTCCCCAGCTAAATATTTGTTTCCCATGCAATGCGGAAAAGCAATGGGTCAATAAACTCCAAAATCACAGGGATTTCTGATACAAAATTATCTAAATATTTGCCTCTCAGTTCTCCCGACACCCCTAGAGAGCCTGTAAAGTGATGAATATCATTACTACTAACCCACAACCGAGTCATTATGATTTGCTTTCGCACATGGAACTTTCAATACAATTTCACAGTAACTTTTACCTGATGAATTGTCACCTTCACTTAAAATCTCCTTACCATTATCATGATAACTGCCATAACTGTCCTCCAAATCATTTTCAATAACTCAGCAATAGCATTGCTGTCACTGGCCTTTACTACATCTGGAACCGTGGCAAGGAGACTGACTAACACCTAAGGAAAAGTTTGTGCTTTCAGAGGCTAGAATTGGGCGATGTGTTATGGTAAAAGTTCTCAGAAGGAGAGCCGAAAATAAGCCACATTCCTGTTCTACTTATAGAAGATCGCAAAAGGGGGATCACAGAAAGGAGACCTGAAACAGGCTCGTTTAGCATGTCCATAACATGTAGGTTTATCTGTGATGTCTAAGAGCTTGCATTAGCTCTCGTTTGACTTCACTAAACTGGCTATTAACTATTTCCCAAACTGTACCGCAGAGGGCAGCGCCCCTGCTTTGTAAACGGATGGTCCTTCCTTCCGCGAGTCTTTGACTTTTATCTCCTTGACATGATGTCTGTGTTGTTGTTATGACCTAAAAGAAAAAAGATGGAGTCGCCTCTACTCGGAATAGCATTTTTGAATTATCGATGGGTCTTTATCAGGTTTAAACTCTGCCTGTATTCATATTCTGATTTTTAATTGATCAGCTCCAACCTCAGGTAATGTGAGCTGTGTTTTCACTTTTATTTTATGTTTATCTTGTGGCTGTTCCAAGTGCCTTGTAATCGCGACTGACTGATATACGTCTTTGCCCCGCGATATGAATGGGTGTGTGTTTGCGGGCATTATTGTGGTGGTGGTGACGAGGTAACTGGGTCTCTACGAGAATTGTCATTATGTGCACGACATTATACTTCTTTATTGCCACCAAATGTTAGTAGGCTCTGGGTGTCGACACGGAGATACGTCGTACCCAGCGCCTGTGTTGGTGGGCTTGTACGTGGGCCGTGGGTCCATATCGTCCTGCTTATAACATATTTACTTATGGCCAGGTGAGTCATACTACATGTGTTTACGATCTGTTTTGAAAAGAGGTTATTGACCCTATTGTTGCCCGATATCGACAATGCCTGAATGTTTGTGTGTATGTGTGAGAGCGAGCGAGGGGCTAAAGGGATGTCGTACCGGTCAGTTAATTTACGTTTCCTTTTTCTTTATTCCTCGCACACTTGTTTTTTCACTTCGAGTGAGGTGTTTATTATTTTTGTCTTGGTCTATTTTATGACCGTTTTGCTCGTTTTATGGCCGCCATTTTGGTTTCATTTTTAATTCGGGTGATGCGCACACCCGCTTTATTTTCTTTCCCCTTTTGTGTGCTCTTTGGTACAGAGATGCTGCTCCCTTGGCCATCTCGATACCTTCATTGCCTTCATGTAACTATTGTTCGCTCTACTCCGAGAGGCTGCGTGATGTCTTATCCTTGAGATGGTCATTGTTGATGCTGTAATAATGATGGAGGCTTGGGTAACGTTTGGTAAATAAAATGTGAACTACTTCGCGGAAAGAAATGACCAATATAAGTCCATGAGGATCTTTCCGTCAATGATTTTTCAATATGTTGTGAATATATTAATTAAGCAGTGAGCAGGTCATAAGGTATTGTTTATCCATATATTATTGGTATGTTGGGCTCGAACGGTTACGATGCTAGCTTCTACTAACCTGAACGACAAAAGCACGTATGTAATAATTTTTTTTATTTTCCTTTGGTGGCTTCTTTTCTTGCATTTACATTTTATCTTAACAAACCCTCATTTAATTTTATTTGATTTTTATTGCTGGTAGTTAGCTTCTTTTTCCTTGTCATGAATTATTATTATTAATCAACGTCTTCAGTTCGAGGCTGTTATCTGCCTCTCCTGATCGGAGTCCACGTCCTCGAATCTCCCGTCGTGTTTTTACGTATTGGGTTCGGTGCAAATGGTAGCAGATCCGTGCTCGATCAGGACGTCTCCTCTGTAATAGACTCGGACGAGATGGAACTGTAGGTGGTGATTTATGCTTATTTTATTATGTGAAGCCTCAATTTCTCTTAATTTATCTTGTGAAGCCACTATTATTCTGACCTTAATTTTGAGTCATATATTCTATTTATCTGCATTGTTGTGCCAATCGGCGTGTATGCGTTGTGTTTATTTGAGTTGAATAGAATCGTGTGGATAATGGAGAGTCAGAAAACGATTGTGATGAGTAAACATACCGATGTTTTGACTACGGAAATGCCCGACGCTGTGAGAGATAAAGGGGAGGATACTGATGAGCTTAATGCTTCAGTTGCGTCCGATAATGATAGTGCTAGGTGCCCTGACCGTGGCAATGTTATGGAGTGTCGTAATCGTGCCCTTGACCTGAACCGTGAGGAGCCCGTTTCTCCTATTTCCAGACCTGCTTGTTAACCGAACGCTAATGCAAATGTTAATCCTGTGTTTGATGTAGTCCGTAAATGGAAATTAAATTTTTCGGGGGAAGGCAATAGTTCTAGCGTGATTGAATTCTTAGAGCGGGTGGAAGACATTGTGGAGTGCAGCTCGCTCCCCCTCAATCTATTCGTATCCGTCATCCCCGGAATGTTAGAAGGGCCGGCTTTGAGATGGTTTAGATTGATGAAAGTCAATATTCGGTCGTGGGATGATTTTGCCGTCCGCATTAAGCAGCGATTTGGTTTATCAGACATGGATTATTGTTTGAAACAGGAAATTTTTAGAAGGGCTCAGAGAATGGGAGAAGGTATCGACGATTACGCCACAGGCATTCTAACCCTATTCAATCGTTTTAAGCGTTAAGGCACCGGAATATGAGATCTTTGACCAATTTTATCGAAATCTGGCCCCTGACTATAAATTATATATAAAGAGGTGCCAAGTAGACTGTGTTGAAGACATTATAAATTTAGGCCGTGAGTTCGAATCGACAGTCAGTCAGAACAAGATGTATCATCCACCTCCTACTCCTTCCAATTGTTCTTTTCCCTATGTTGCCTGTCGTGTACCCATCAAGTCGGTTTCCTTTGGTGCCACCCCCTCTTCGTCTTGGCCTTGTGGCAGTCCCGATCGTAAGTCCGACCTTGCATCCCCACCTCGGCGCTATGTCAACGCCATTCAACCCTCTAATCCGACTACCATAAGCAACGCCACTGCTAGAAAATGCTGGAATTGTGGTAAACTGGGACATATTTCAAAGTACTGCCAGTCTAAGAGCCCTCTCAAATGTTTTAATTGTGGTCTTACTGGTGTTACTCGGCGCGTGTGTCCGCGATGCAGTCCTGAGCAGGGAAACTGAAGACGCGCTGGCATGATGGCCCACTGTTGGCGCCTGATATTGGTGTGAATAAAAGAATCTGGGGTCTCCCCTCGTCTACACCCTGGGCCAAGATTTTGATAGGATCGCGAATTGTTTATGCCTTGTTGGATACCGGGTCGAGTGTTTCGTTCATCAGCCGCCAATCCCTTGTATCTTCCATCAATTTGACGTATCTGCCTGCCTGTGAGGACCTGGGAAAGTTCATGTCCGCTGATGGGCGTCAGCTGTGTGCCGTGGGTCGTGTCGAGTGTCATATCAAAATTCGTGGTTTGTCATGGGACTGGACGTTCAATATTGTTCCCGACTTGTCTGTCCCGGTCATTTTAGGATCAGATTTCATGTTGGCAACTGGTTTGTCCATTGATTTCATCAGTCGTACCTTTGCCTTTCGGTTCAAATCTGATGTGAGTTACCCCTTTGAAACCCCCTTTCAGCGTGGCACTGCATGCGCCATCGTGGAATCTCCACTGCCCAACGCCTCGTGTGAATTGACTGAAAATCAAACCTTGATGTTGAACGGTCTGTTAGAAGAATTTTCCGATGTGCTGACTGCCGATCTGGGTTGTGCCAAGAATTTTTCCTATTCAATCGAACTCAATAACGACACCCCTGTTAGGTCCCCTCCGTTTAGCTGTTCACCCCCTAAATTGTGCGCTATGCGCGAAATGGTAAACGATTTGTTAGAAAGGAAGGTCATCAGTCCCTCAAAATCGCCCTATAGTAGCCCCGCTTTCCTTGTCCCCAAAAAGGACGGTCGATTTAGGTTCGTGGTCGACTATCGAAAAGTCAATAAGAACATCGTTTTCGACAGTTTCCCGTTGCCTACCATCGAAAGAGCATTTCAACATTTTCATGGCGCAAGGTTCTTCACTGTTTTTGTTTCAATTCGGCGTACTATCAAATCCCCTTAGACCCCAAGAGTCGTCCTTGCACCGCCTTCGCCACTCCTTTTGGGCTTTTCGAATTCAATAAAGTGCCGATGGGTATCTCAATTGGTGGCCAAGCGCTTAGTCGGGTGATGGACTTGATCTTCGGAGACCTAAAATATTCTAGTGTATTCAATTTTTTGGATGATCTTCTCATATATTCCTCGAGCTTCGACGAACACCCAGCTCACCTGCGCGAGGTACTCACCTGTTTGCGCAAGCACGGTTTTACCATCAATCCCAGAAAGGTGTCTCTTTGCTCTAAGCGCCTGAATTTTCTTGGCCATGTCATCTCAGAGTCCGGCATTGCTGTGAACCCTGACAGAGTCAAATGTATTAGAGAATTTCCTCGCCCAAAGAATGTACGTGGCGTTAGAAGATTCTTGGGTATGGTTGGCTTCTACAGTCGTTTCATTAAGGATTTCTCCCAAATTTCGGCCCCCTTAAACCTTCTCAAAAAGAAAAATAGTCGCTTCGTCTGGGACGAACCTCAAGCCAATGCCTTCAATCAGTTGAAAGATGCCCTCTGTCAAGCCCCTGTTCTTTACAGTCCAAATTTCTCCCGTGATTTCGTTTTACAGTGCGACTCTAGTGAACTTGCAGTTTCTGCCGTATTAAATCAATCCGATGAGGATGGGAAGCTGGTTCCCATTGCGTTCTTCAGCAAGTTGTTGTACGGAGCTGAATTGCGGTACTCTATCTATGAAAAAGAATGCCTAGCCGTAGTCTTGGGAGTTGAAAAATTCCGGTCTTATTTGGAACACCGCCATTTCTTTGTCCATACGGACAACCAAGCGCTATCATGGATGAGCGCTAATGTCAAACGACTCGGTAGAATGGCTAGATGGATACTCAGTTTGTCAGCTTATAAATTCACCATTGTTCACGTTCGAGGAAAATAAAATGTGGTGGCCGACTGTCTGACGCGCATGTTCGATGGAGTGCCGGAGAGTGAGGTCGAACCCAAAGACGATTGTTATCCATCCGAGTTGTTGAAAGCGTCAACATTTTGCAAAGTTATCCCTGGTCTTTCACAGACATCTCCGAGCATCAAAAAAATGATATTGAATGTCAGGAGCTGATGAAGGGTGTCGCCGATGGGTCTCTTCGAGATAAATCATTTGATGTCAAACGAGGACTGTTAGTCCACCGCAGCCGTAAAAATGGCAAGACAAGGTTTTCGTTCCTCTGGCATTATGAACCATGATGTTACACTACTACCATGACTCTTACCTAGGTGCTCATCTGGGTCAATTCAAAACCCCGAATAGTATCTCTCGGGATTTCTTTTGGCCCAACCTGAAAAAGAATGTACTGGAGTATGCGGAAAGTTGCGACATATGTCAAAGGTGCAAACCTGCGCAATCCTGTCAAACTGGTCTTCATTCTGCTGACATTGCATTTTACCCCAGAGAAAAGTTGTTTGTAGATTTTTTGGCCCTCTTATGAAGTCCAAAAATGGCAACATCGGAATTCTGTCGGTAGTTGACGCCTTCTCTAAATTCGTCTGGTTGTTTCCGGTTAGAAAAATTAACTCGAGCAGCGCCATTCGCCTTCTATCTCACCATATTTTCGGAGTTTATGGCCCCCCGAAAATGTTAGTAACTGACAATGCGTCTACCTTCAGTGGCAATAAATTTCGTCATTTGTGTTTCGGATGGGGAGTGAAGCAGGTTTTTCTGAGCCCCCACTATCCCAAACCCTCACACATCGAAAGATTTCATCGCAATCTCAAGGCCTGTCTGAGTGCTTACCATAGCGCTGATCAGCGGATCTGGGATGAAAATCTTGATTTTTTTGTTCTAGCTTTCAACATTGCACTCCACGAGTCCCATCGCCGCAGCCCGGCAGAATTATTCATTCGTAGAAATCTGGCTGACCCATTGGAGTTGAAATGGAATATTGAATACCTCAGCAAACCGTCAAGGAACGTAGAGATTGAACAGAAATTGAAAGAAGCAGTCGCCCACTTGATCCGTGCACGAGACCGGGTGGCTGAACGGTTCAACCGGGGCAGAAGAGAGGTTGCTGTGCAAATTGGAGACTTGGTGGTGGTGAAAATGTTTCCTGTCAGTTCTGCAGCTAACCAGGTCACTGCCAAACTGTGTCATAAATGGTCAGGCCCCAAAAAGATAGTCAGATTCTTTGGACCTGTCACCGTTGAACTACAGGACCTGAAAAGTAACAAATTTAGTAAGGCTCACGTGTCTTTATTGAAAGTTTATCATCCACGGAGCCAATAATAAATACTTCATTAATTTGTCATATTAGGTTTAATACTTGTACATGTTCTTTTGCTTGTAGCAAAATTGGCAATCTTCTAAAATTCCTTTTCTTTCTGGGATAACATTGATGAAAAAGAGAGACCGGAAAGGAAAAATAATAATCGTATGTCGTGAATTGGAAATGAGACAAAATGAATGCAGATTCCGTGGAGAGGAGAGGACTCCCAATCTCACTTTCACTCAGCTATTCCGACCATCGCTGGTGGAGACATGAAATAAATTGTGTAAAAATGAAGGGATAAGAAAAAAGGGAAGAGAGACTGATTAATTCAGCCTGTTATTGTTAATCAAGAAAATACTGAACTTCAAAATGAGATGAACTGGATTTCATAATACCTTGATGTGTACATAGCTCGTAACTGTATCTGTCTTGTGTGTTTCATTCAGTTGTAGTTAGGATGTAAGATTCTTTAGGTTTAGATGTGTGCACACTCTAGTTATAAGGTTTGAGTCTCATTTTAAAATGTGTCCCTTGGCTGATCACCAAAGGAAGACACATTTTAAAACGGGGCTGTGGGATGATGAAACAGGCTCGTTTAGCATGTTCATTACATGTAGGTTTATCTGTGATTGCTAAGAGCTTGCATTAGCTCTCGTTTGACTTCACTAAACTGGCTATTAACTATTTCCCAAACTGTACCGCAGAGGGCAGCGCCCCTGATTTGTAAACGGTTGGTCCCTCCTTCCGCGAGTCTTTGACTTTTATCTCCTTGACATGATGTCTTTGTTGCTGTTATGACCTAAAAGAAAAAAAGATGGAGTCGCCTCTACTCAGAGTAGCATTTTTGAATTATGGATGGGTTTTTATCAGGTTTAAACTCTGCCTGTATTCATATTCTGATTTTTAATTGATCAGCTACAACCTCAGGTAATGTGAGCTGTGTTTTCACTTTTATTTTATGTTTATCTTGTGGCTGTTTCAAGTGCCTTGTAATCGCGACTGACTGATATACGTCTTTGCCCCGCGATATGAATGGGTGTGTGTTTGCGGGCATTATTGTGGTGGTGGTGACGAGGTAACTGGGTCTCTACGAGAATTGTCATTATGTGCACGACATTATACTTCTTTATTGCCACCAAATGTTAGTAGGCTCTGGGTGTCGACACAGAGATACGTCGTACCCAGCGCCTGTGTTGGTAGGCTTGCACATGGGCCGTGGGTCCATATCGTCCTGCTTATAACATATTTGCAGTGTGCACGTTTCTACGTCGTGTGCGGGAACTTACTTATGGCCAGGTGAGTCATACTACATGTGTTTACGATCTGTTTTGAAAAGAGGTTATTGACCCTATTGTTGCCCGATATCGACAATGCCTGAATGTTTGTGTGTATGTGTGAGAGCGAGCGAGGTGCTAAAATGATGTTGTATCGGTCAGTTAATTTACGTTTCCTTTTTCTTTATTCCTCGTACACTTGTTTTTTCACTTCGAGTGCAGTGTTTATTATTTTTGTCTTGGTCTATTTTATGACCGTTTTGCTCGTTCTTATGGCCGCCATTTTGGTTTCATTTTTAATTCGGGTGATGCGCACACCCGCTTTATTTTCTTTGCCCTTTTGTGTGCTCTTTGGTACAGAGATGCTGCTCCCCTGGCCATCTCGATACCTTCATTGCCTTCATGTAACTATTGTTCGCTCTACTCCGAGAGGCTGCGTGATGTCTTATCCTTGAGATGGTCATTGTTGATGCTGTAATAATGACGGAGGCTTGGGTAACGTTTGGTAAATAAAATGTGAACTACTTCGCGGAAAGAAATGACCAATATAAGTCCATGAGGATCTTTTCCGTCAATGATTTTTCAATATGTTGTGAATATATTAATTAAGCAGTGAGCAGGTCGTAAGGTATTGTTTATCCATATATTTATGATATGTTGTGCTTGAACGGTTACGATGCTAGCTTCTACTAACCTGAAGGACAAAAGCACGTATGTAATAATTTTTTTTATTTTTCTTTGGTGGCTTCTTTTCTTGCATTTACATTTTTATCTTAATAAACCCTCATTTAATTTTATTTGATTTTTATTGCTGGTAGTTAGTTTCTTTTTCCTTGTAATGAATTATTATTATTAATCAACGTCTTCAGTTCGAGGCTGTTATCTGCCTCTCCTGATCGGAGTCCACGTCCTTGAATCTCCAGTCGTGTTTTTACGTATTGGGTTCGGTGCAGACCCTTGCAGGGGTGATCAAAATATAACCTAGTAAGTATGCCAGGGCGCGAGAAAGTCTCATCATTTGAGTTGAAGGCCTAGGCATTATTCGCATGAACGTCAAGTCATTTAAGTCCAGTAGGTTGTTAAAATTGGACAGAATTTCCAATCATAAAAAACATGATCAAACAGTGCTAAAGCCATAATGGGCCTACCTTGGCCTACCAAGCGATCACTACTCAGCCTCAAGGCCTGCACATTATGAGGTGATTTCTGGTCAGTGCAATGAATCTTCTCAGCCTATTTTCTTGGATTTATCGACCTGGGCAGCCATCTCACCATCAGATACCTCCACAATTTTCATCAGGTAAGCTAAGTGGCATTTGAACCAGTTCTTGGATTAACGTAAAAATACACGACCAGACCAGAAATTGAAACCAGAGCCTCTGGGTGATAAGCAGGCATGCAGGACATCTGGCTGGCTGCTTTTCTATCTCACTCTAAGGTCCACTAGATAGCAAAGTACACCGAAGCTCTCGAGGGTCAACGGCTGAGTTGTCATGAATTTGGTTGGGTAAACTTGCTGACATTGTACAACACAAAGTATCACACTTTTAACATTATGACTACCTGGGCCATGGGATCCCGAGGTTGACTTGTACACAGAGGGAGTTAGTGTTACGGGTGTAAGATATAAAATGTACTTACTTCTCCTCTTCTTTGAAACATTGTACAAGTTGATCAACTGTAGGTTCTTCTATGGTTACTTCATCCTTTACATCTGCTGAAGCCTATAAGAAATATGGAAAGTAAATTGAAAGTATAATAAAGGGATAACAAGAATAAAAGTGTAAAAGGTGTCCCATATTCCTACAGTAGGTAATATTGGTCAATGGTAGAATAACCCCATAATTCAATATCCAAAACCAATACCTGTTGAGATGAGGGCAATCTTATCTCTGCCGAGTATGTGTAGCATTCGGTGATGTAGACCGTCTTCCCATTGAAGATCACTCTTCATTTCTGATGGTTGCGTTTGCAGTGCACTGAGTGTGTTACTGGTACATTTCAGGTTGTGCTGCTAGTGCAGTAATGTATCAGAGCAAAAATGGAGATTCAGTAGAGAGTGAATGATTTAAATGGTGAAAATGAGTCTTACTATTTCTTGAAGGAAATGCCAGACATGGAATTCCACTATGGATTAGCTACAGGCCCGTGTTATGTATAATGAACAACATCCACAATTCCACATTCCTTCTGTAGTATTATTCAGCAGGCTATCCTGCTGACTTGCAGACATAGGATCATTTGCAGCAAGGAGAACAGATCCAGTAGGAGTCACACAGTCCACTGCTGGAGACGGAGATGCTTGTGTTGTCCCTTAAAAAACGTAATTCTTCAACAACAATTTTGTGAAGAACTGACAATACTGAGGATAACCACACACTCCTTATCCAACATGTGCAAGCTCTTTGGCCACCAGACAACTACACTCATGCTCATAAATTAAGGATAATTGCGAATTGTGGTGCCATACGTGACACTACACAAAACTGGCGCTAATAATATAGGCACATAGTGAACACAAACGAAACATATCCGTAAGTCCACGGTATTGGTGATAAGTTGAGAAAACCGTCCCAAAACACATGTGCTACAAAACGCCACTGTTTCCTGCGCATGTACCCCGACATCAATATAGGATGTGATCACCATGCACACGTACACAGGCACAAAGGTTTGGCATATTCTGGATCAGGTGGTCAAGCAGCTGCTGGGATATAGCCTCTCATTCTTGCACCGGTGCCTGTCAGAGCTCCTGAAGCGTCCTAGGGGTTTGAAGACGTGCAGTGATACATCGACCGAGAGCATCCCAGACGTGCTCGATGGGGCTTAGGTCTGGAGAACAGGCAGGCCACTCTATTCGCTGGATATCTTCTGTTTGACGGTACTCCTACACGATGGCAGCTCGGTGGGGCCGTGCGTTATCATCCATCAGGAGTAAGGTGGGACCCACTGCACCCCTGAAAAGATGCACAGACTGGTGCAAAATGATGTCCCGATACACCTGACCTATTACATTTCCTCTGTCAAAGACATGCAGGGGTGTATGTACACCAATCATAATCCCACCCCACACCATCAAACCACTACCTCCATACACGTCACTTTCAAGGACATTACAGGGTTGGTGTCTGGTTCCCGGTTCACACCAGATGAGAACCCGGCGAGAATCACTATTCAGAGTAAACATGCACTCGTCTGTGAACATAACCTGAGACCACTGTTCCATTGACCATGTACAGTGTTCTCGACACCAGGCTTTACGGGCTCTCCTGTGAACAGGGATCAGTGGAATGCACCTTGCAGGTCTCCAGGCGAATAAACCATGTCTGTTCAGTCGTCTGTGAACGGTGTGCCTGGAGACAACTGTTCCAGTGGCTGTGGCAAGGTCCCGAGCAAGGCTATCTGCAGTACTCCGTGGCTGTCTGCGGGCACTGATGGTGAGATATCAGTCTTCTTGTGGTGTTGTACACTGCGGACGTCCCATACTGTAGCGCCTGGACACGTTTCCTGTCTGCTGGAATCGTTGCCATAATCTTGAGATCACACCTTGTGGAACATTGAGGGCCCGTGCTACGACCTGCTGTGTTTGACCAGCCTCCAGTCGCCCTATTATTCTACCCCTCATAACGTCATCAATACGTGTTCGTTGAGCCATTTTCATCACACAGTCACCATTAGCACGTCTGAAAACATCTGCACGCTTATTACAAGATATTAGAATCATTCTGTATTGATGGTTTTCACTTTACAAAGGTGAAAAATTCAATACATCATATATTCCATCATTGGATGGAGTAAACAAATTAAAACATGTTTTGGCTCGTTTGAGCCATCTTCAGTGAAAAATGAGGGGGGTTGAAATAATTTACATAATATAAGTTAAAAAATGCCAAAAAACATAATGAAGGAGCAAATTAAAAAAAAACGAGAGCCTAGACGGAAACAAAATTAGCACAAGTATACAATATTTACATCAATATGCAGGGCAAAAAACAACTCACTGCGACAAAATTCAGTGAAACAGGTGTTCATTTAAAATAAGAATTGGAACTAAAAACTGTGTTAACCTAAGTGAGTTGTTTTTGGCTCTGCATATTAATGTAAATATTGTATGTTTGTGCTATTTTGTTTCCATCTAGGCTCTCTTTTGTTTTTTCATTTGCTCCTTCATTATGTTTTTTTTTTTGCATTTTTTTACTTATATTATGTAAATTATTTCAACCCCCCTCATTTTTCATTGAAGATGGCTCAAACGAGCCATAACATGTTTGAATTTGTTTACTCCGTCTAATGATGGAGTATATGATGTATTGAATATGAGGATACTCTCATTTTTCACCTTTGTACAGATCTGCACACTTACTCTCTGCACCGTACTCGGACATGCACCAACATACCTCTGCATATTTGGACTGCTGCCAGCACTACCGTGCGACGAATGCACGTCAAATGCAGCAAATGCTCATATACCAAGGTGATTTAAAACCGTAATCCGCCCACCATACCATTGTTTCACCATGTATCAGCATTATCCTTAATTTCTAAGCATGAGTGTATGAGTGTATGTCGACATTACAGTTCTGCCACTGGTTTCTAGCTAGGACACTGAAGATGCACTGTTCCCAGACAGCATTTTATTTACTGAAGTTGCAGGATTCACAAGAGATGGCACATTAATTTACCAGAACACATCCGTGCAGGCAGATGTAAATTCTTGAGCAATCATGGATATATAGCATTAGGTTTGCTTCAGTATCAAATGTCGGCAGTTATCGTGGGTGATAGACCCGTAAGACAACACATTTTACCACAAACTTTAACATTAACAGGTACCGAGTATCACCAATTTCCATACCTACAATGAATTGGCAGCTCTATTGGGGAACTTCACCATTGCAGAAAGATAACAGATGTATTTCATGCACGATAGGCTAATAATTCAAGTTCTGTACCTTATGCAACAGCATTTAAACCAAACATTTCATGGGTGAATGATTAGTTGAGTAGATGCCAGTAGCAGAGTCTCCCCATTCACCTGCCCTGAGTCCTTTCAATTTCTGCCAATGGGAACACTACATACATGGGTGTAAGCCCAACCTATCCATAACATACGTGTTACAGGGGCCTTAACAATTCACACAACCAAATCTGAGTGCAGGTATGACCCCAAGAGTTCATGCTTCACTGACAAGAGTGTCTGAAGCATGTGTAAGGATGGATGGTAACCACATGGAGCGCCTCCTTAGTGTCTATATCTACGTAATACACAGATGGGCATCAGATGAGAGATTGGCCCATATCTCAACAGCTGACCAAATAAATTTTATTCTTCCACAATAAATTCAGTATTTTACCATCAATGTTAAACTTAAAAATGGAAATGAACCAACAAGCATTGTATCGTCATAACTGTTAGCGCTATTAGCTGCCCTACATGTGTCGAGCAATGGAAGGAGAAAACAATGAAACACATGTAGAAGTGCTAGTTGGAGAGTTTGTTTACTATTCTGAATCACCTAGAATAACCCCGAATGTTCACTAATTAAAAGAGTAGGATATTAAGGAGTTCAGTTCCAATATATATTAACACAGAATTGTTAAACATGAATTAAATTCTAGTCACTATAAATTAATTTGGAAGGATACTTACAAATGACGTACTTGCTTTTTCATCAAACAAGACCGGTTCTTCCTTGATCTCAACTTTCTGGTCCATTTCACACAGCACCTGAAGTATTTATTACTTCCACTAATTTTCTACTGAAACAAGGAACAGAAAATATATAATCACCATCATCATCATTGTTTGGGCTACAAGTTCATGGACTAACCAAGCACGGAAGCAAGCCTGTAGCTTTCCACGACTGTCAATTACTTTATCACAGCCACACAACCTCTATTCATGAATGGAATCCAAATCACACAGGTTCATAGCTTTTACTTCAAACAATAACACATGCAATGGCTGAGAATAAATCATAGCCACATTTGTGAGAAACTGCTGACAATGCTAATATATTACCAGTGCCCCTCCAACTCTAGAGACTGTTTTGATACAGATGTTCATGTCACCATATCCTGTGCTAACCTTCTTAATTTCTTCATAAGCATTTGCACATTCACTGTAATGTATACCAATGCCTTACTTAATCCCCACCCCATACACTTTTCTGAAGTCAACTGTAAGAATCCTGGGTTACTCAGCATGCATCCTACCAAAAACATTTTTCATTCTTTATGTCGCACCGACACAGATAGGTCTTAAGTCGACGATGGGGTAGGGAACGGCTAGGAGGGTGAAAGAAGCTGCCATGGCCTTAATTAAGGCATTTGGCATTTGCCATTTGCCCGGTGTGAAAATGGGAACCACAGAAAGCATATCCAGCGCTGTCAGCAGCGGGGTTCAAACCCACCGTCTCCCAAATGCAAGCTAACAGCTGTGTGCTCCCAACTTGCTTGTTACCAACCTCTCTTTCAGGATTTTTGCTAATCTTTCTCCTCTTACCAACATTATTTACTATCTATTTATTTGCAACCTGAACTTTCAACATCACATTCAACATAACAGCACATTTCAGAAGTTTCCTTCATGTTATTTCTCTATCAGCTCTTATCCATCATCATTCCCATACAGTCAATGCCATACTGTAATGTATTCTAAACATCTTTAGGAGTATCTATACTGACTGACAGAGCAAATGCAACACCAAGAAGGAGTGGTCAGAACTTTATGCCAATTGCAGGGTAGACTGACGTCACTGAGGTATGCTCATGATGTGAAATGCGCCGCTATGCTGCGCACGTAGCGAACAATAAATGGGACACGGCGCTGGCGAATGGCCCACTTCGTACCGTGATTTCTCAGCCGATAGTCATTGTAGAATGTATTGTCGTGTGCCACAGGACACGTGTATAGCTAAGAATGCCAGGCCGCCGTCAACGGAGGCATTTCCAGCAGACAGACGACTTTACGAGGGGTATGGTGATCGGGCTTAGAAGGGCAGGTTGGTCGCTTCGTCAAATCGCAGCCGATACCCATAGGGATGTGTTCACGGTGCAGCGCCTGTGGCGAAGATGGTTGGCGCAGGGAAATGTGGCATGTGCGAGGGGTCCAGACGCAGCCCGAGTGACGTCAGTACGCGAGGATCGGCGCATCCGCCGCCAAGCGGTGGCAGCCCCGCACGCCACGTCAACCGCCATTCTTCAGCATGTGCAAGACACCCTGGCTGTTCCAATATCGACCAGAACAATTTCCCGTCGATTGGTTTAAGGAGGCCTGCACTCCCGGCGTCCGCTCAGAAGACTACCATTGACTCCACAGCATAGACGTGCACGCCTGGCATGGTGCCGGGCTGGAGCGACTTGGATGAGGGAATGGCGGAACGTCGTGTTCTCCGATGAGTCACGCTTCTGTTCTGTCAGTGATAGTCACCACAGACGAGTGTGGCGTCTGCGTGGAGAAAGGTCAAATCCGGCAGTAACTGTGGAGTGACCTACCGCTAGACAACGCGGCATCATGGTTTGGGGCGCTATTGCGTATGATTCCACGTCACCTCTAGTGCATATTCAAGGCACGTTAAATGCCCACCGCTACGTGCAGCATGTGCTGCGGCCAGTGACACTCCCGTACCTTCAGGGGCTGCCCAATGCTCTGTTTCAGCAGGATAATGCCCGCCTACACACTGCTCGCATCTCCCAACAGGCTCTATGAGGTGTACAGATGCTTCCGTGGCCTGCGTACTCTCCGGATCTCTCACCAATCGAACACGTGTGGGATCTCATTGGACGCCGTTTGCAAACTCTGCCCCAGCCTCGTACGGACGACTAACTGTGGCAAATGGTTGACAGAGAATGGAGAACCATCCCTCAGGACACCATCCGCACTCTTATTGACTCTGTACCTCGACGTGTTTCTGCGTGCATCGCCGCTCGCGGTGGTCCTACATCCTACTGAGTCGATGCCGTGCGCATTGTGTAACCTGCATATCGGTTTGAAATAAACATCAATTATTCGTCCGTGCCGTCTCTGTTTTTTCCCCAACTTTCATCCCTTTCGAACCACTCCTCCTTGGTGTTGCATTGTCACTGTCAGTCAGTGTATATTTGAGATGAACAAAGGTTTTCTATTATTACTTTTATAATTTATCAAACTATGTGATATTAAGAACTTCTTCTTCAGTGAGTATCAGCTCTAGGTGTTCCTTACGAACAGTGTCCTAAGACAGTTGGTGTATTTATTTGATCACAAGGAACCTCTTGTTGTCACACCCTAGAGATCTCACCCTCAACGTGGAAAAAGGAAGCAACAAAGAGATCCATGAAAAATGTATACCAGAGAAACTAAGGAACAGCCACTGGACTTACGTATAACTAGTCTGTAATCCCATCAGCATACCATATGATGAAGCAAAACTGTTTTGTACGTAAATCACTCACTTGATTAAAAAAACATTTATTACACTTATGACAGTTATATAACACATTATAATATATAATACTGAATATTGATGGGCAGATGCCCTTGATAACAGTCAGTCACATGTTCCTGTCTCCTCTCGCACGAGGCACCCAAGCATAGCAGTCTCTCATCCCCTTATATCCACACCACTTCCAGCTGGGTGCTGAAGGGTGCTGCTATCTGTCCTAGGAAGTGATAGCGAGCAACTAGGTGGTCTAGCCATAGCTAGGCCGGAACATGCTCCTCACCATTGAATCACCATGATTCAACCAAAATAAATTGCCTGATATGCCCTCATGAGAGTTCAGTTCAATTTTCAAGTCTCACACAGGCACTGACATATAGAGTTCATGTTCAGTAACCAAAATGAGTTGATCGTTCAACAAAATATATACATAAACATAAGTAAAACAGAAACACAAGCAACAAAATATTTACACACTGTTAATAGAAGGTACTAAGTAGGTTGACTGTGTCCTCATCCATTATTATGCAGTATGAATTAAGCACACTATGAGTTCTCAGTTCAAATCACACACAACACCATAATTACACTCTGAAATAAACAAAGAAACAAATATTTACATGAAACACATTATGTTTAGCCACACGATCCTGTTTAGTTCTCAATAGGTAATGGAATTAACTTCTTAACAGGTCGTTTAAAAAGACCACTGGTCGTTCTGATGGTAGCCACTCGTGCAAGTCCATTCTTCCTAGGGTGAACAGTCTCCACCACAGCCAACTTCCAACAGAGAGGAAGAACAACTGTTCCAGTAGATACGTTCTCCTTCAGACAGGTCCATTTCTTCCTCTGCTGCAGTGAGTTCAGGTAATCAGCAGACCACCTCTTCCATAACTGCTGCTGCATTGACTGGACACGCTGCCATCGAGACAATCTGTTCATGGGCAGGTCAGTAATGTCAGGCTCAGGAATGGTTTTAAGGGGGGCACCAATTAGGAAGTGAGCAGGTGACAAATAATTAAGGTCACTGGGGTCATTGGATAAGGCAGATAGGGGGCGAGAATTAAGACAGGCTTCTATCTGTGCAGTAAGTGTACATAGCTCCTCAAATGTCAGTAGCGCATTACCCGCAACTCTTCTCAAGTGGTACTTCATGGACTTGACAGCTGCTTCTCATAGTCCGCCAAAGTGTGGAGAGCTGGGAGGTATAAAGTGCCACGTGATGCCTTCCATCGCTAATGAATTCCTTATCTCTTCACAAAAGCTGGTTGAAAGGAATAGTTTTTGGAGATCCTGCATTCTTCTATTGGCCCCAATGAAGTTAGTCGAATTATCACTATAGATGATGGAGCATTTCCCACGTCGAACTATGAATCTCCTCAGGGCTGCCATAAAGGCATCAGTAGAGAGGTCACTCACCACCTCCAGGTGAAGAGCCTAGGTAGCCAGACAGATGAACAATGCAATGTAGCTCTTCGTTGTCTGTTTGCTTCTTACATATCCCCTCTTTACGAAGAAAGGACCAGCATAATCAGTTCCTACATTAAGAAATGGGCGACTCTGTTGCACTCTGGTAACAGGGAGCTGTCTCATCAATTGTTCAGCTGTTGACGCCTTGAATCTAAAACAGGTCAGGCACTTGTGGATGACTCCTCGAACAAATGCCCTAGCCGTGGGAATCCAGAATCTTTCTCTTAATGATACAATTACTAACTGAGCACCTGCATGTAAAAGCCTAATGTGCTCTGCCATTACAACAAGGTTTGTGAGAGCATGCTGGGGAGGAAGGATAAGCTGGTGCTTAGTGTCATAAGGTAGTTTTGAATTTACTAGTCTTCCTCCTACCCTTAGCATTATCATCTAAGAATGGAAGTAAATCTGCAATTTTACTCTTCCTTGCAGCATTTAGAGTTGAGACTGGCTATCTCTTGAGCATAACACAAGACAACCAGCATTATTTTCAATGGATGAAAAAAGGCAAAATATTTCTGACATACATTCTTGGTATGTTCTATCCAGTTTAGAGTTTAAGTCATAATCTTGCCAAGGATTTTCACTACTGTATTGCAGTTCTATTAGCAGAGGTGGACGTATACTGTTGATCATGCACAGGAGTTTCTGAGAAGCAACTTAGATCATGTAAATTTGTTTAGTTATATCAAGTCAGCAATGATTTTTGAAATACATCCGATATTCATTTATTTTGCAGTGGATATATCTTCTAAGGTCATCTGCAGATAAGTTGTAAGAACATGACTTTAGTGTAGAGATCTCATTGATGTACAACAAATAATACAGTGGTCCCAAAACACTTCCCTGTGGTTCCCTACTTTCCTGGTTTGCAGTTCTGAAAGGCTGTCACGAGCTGATACCCACTGCCGAGATCTTCAAGTAAGATGTAAAATCTCAGTGTTAAAGAGTCAAACCAGAAGGATTCCATCTCCCTAACTAACTGCTGTTAGTTATTGTGCCAAAAGCACCACCAGGCATGTTTCCATAGCAAGTCACATCAAGGGGAGCAAGTGCAGTACTGTACCCCTTCTTGAAACATGATTTTATAGGGTCAAGAAGAGAACTAATTTAAATATCACAGTACTCGTTTGAACCCAAGTTGTTCCAAAACTTTAGGAAGAACCGGGAGAAAGGGTTAGGCAATAATCAAAAGTTAGTCTGGGATCAAGTTTCTTAGGCAATTGTATATTTCCAAAATGAAGAAAAGCTAACAGTTTTAAGACAGTAGTTGAAAATGTGTCACAACAGGAAAAATGGCACCCATAATAGTACAGATGAAATTGTATAATGGTGTTATCTACATTACAGCTGCAGATTTAATTGAGCAAATTACTTTCATAACATGGTTGCCAGAACAAAACGTCGGCAATTACGCTGTGAGGTGAATGACTGGTACCTGTTTAGGTGATTGGGTTAGGAGGTATTCTATATTCTACAAAATATGTATTAAGTCTGTTGGTTCCATCTGTTGCACAACTGTTACTTGCGTTCAGTTTACCTCGAAGAGTTAAGTATTTATATTTCTGATTTCTTAGGACTCACTTGACTCAGTTTCTAACCACAAGGTAGCTTTGGAAATCACATCCACTGAGAGTTCTCTTGTACTCTCACAAATGTGCATGATAATGAGAATTCATATTTTCAAATTTCTCATTTCACCATGGGTAGGGAGGGTGACTAACTTTCACAAGACATTTGGGAGCATGCTTGTCCTGCAGTCTGGTATCAAGAGCATTAAATCTATCCAATTTTGTGTCGATATTTTCTAGAAGTAGAGTATCATTTCAGGTTACGTTATGGGCATCATACCTTACGTTAGGCAAATTGATATTTTTTATATTTCTACAGGTCTTGAAGTTTATCTTGTATTTGGGTACATGAGGTCATGAGTTGGGATTGATGGAATAGGAATTTGGCCATGATGTACAACCTTCTGCAGCTTGTTAGCTGTAAGATCCATTAATATATGAGCTGTGTTTATGTGTATATCTGTGATTAACAGGATTTGAAGGAAGGATTGCCCAGTTAGAGAAAGACATCATGTCTACAAATATCGCAGTATGGGCTAATTCTTTGTTTAGGTTGATATTAAAGCTACCTATAATTATTATTATTACACGTTCATAGATAGGCACAAAGTCGAATCAACAAGCTTCAAACTCAGTCATGTCCATTGTGCCACGAGCTTTATGGACTAATGCACCGGGAACTTTTGCTGTGCTAACAGTAATCTCAACAAACCTGAACTCAGGCCCCAGCTGAGCAATATGCAATGGGTTACAAGTCATTTCTATAATAAAGTGTTACTCCACCTCCTTTCCTACCATTGGATCTGTCCCAGCGGACAAGTTTATAGCTATCAAGTGCTGGTTGGTAGATGTGAGCCAACTTTGAGAAATATATAGGATGGGTAGCAGGAAGAGAGAGGACATTGTAAGTACTGTGATGTGGAGGGAAGGACCTCATTCAATAGAATATCTGTGGTGATTGGATGGGAAGTGTGGAAGGAATAGTGTCGAGTCCCTCACCAAGGCAAGCACCAGGTAGTGGACATGGTTCTAACTGTATGGTAGAATATTCTTACAAATATATTGATAGCAACAATGAACAGTCAGCTCATATTCCTGGAGAAAAAGAACACTGACCGAAGCTAGTACTATAACACACACACATTTAAAGAAAATATAAAAACAATTAATGAAATAATATATCAAAAATGATCAAACGCACGGTGACCATAAATCATGAAATCCAACATCCTTCATGTTACCATGGTTTGGTGGATCAGCAGAGGTGAAAGAAGGTGCGGGGTGGAATGGGTCTAACCACAAGGCCGAAAGAAGAATTAAAATTTCAACAAAGGTTATATTTTTGAAAATGACCAAACTTAACAATATTCACATAGAATTTAACAAAAACAATCAACAACAATCCAATAATCAGGTACACAATATAGTTTTACAAAGAAAGCTCGAGTTCCGGGGGTTTACAAGTTCAGGGGTCCGAGCCCCAATCTTCACAACCCTTGGGCAATTAGCCCACCTTCACACATTTATTCAAAGGGCAGAAATCCCCGAAAACCATATCGGGCCTCCTAGAGGCACTTTATTACATCAGAAAGAGCTGACCCGCTCTCAATTTCTCACGCCTATCAAAGGCCACAACAACTTTCCCCATAAAGTGCCTCTCAAGGCACTTACAAATAAACAGGGGTAACTTGTACCCAACCTACGGGGCCTTCGTCGTAAAAGAACAGATTAATTAAATGGCCCAAAATACCAGGATGAATGGAGGCGTGTACTTGCACTCCTACATGAAGCTTGTTAAAACCTAAGTGGCGCTAGGCCGATAAGCAGGGGCTATTCCCATACTATGGAGGTGACTCGTACAAGCAAATTTTTAAGATATTACAGAAAGAAAGAGTAGAAAAGCGGTTACAAAAACATAGTCACCTCAACTGCAAAATGAAGGGCAGCTCTAGAGGGTAAAGCACTCTCTATCTCCGATTTACAGTTAAAGTTATGTGAAATTTTACAAAGACCGGAAGATTTTACATGTTTCAATGGATGGTTTACATATTAAAGGCTTCGGACCTGCCCCGAGGGTTAAACTGCTGACCTAGCAAGAAAAAAGATGTTAAACGGCCATTACCTTTTTGAAGAACTGCTGCCCGAAGAAAGAGGTGCTTCCCGCCCCCTGCTACATATCCACACACTGAGCTAGATGTTGTTCGAGAGGTCCAGAGACAAGAAAATCAGCAGTTTCATACCCTTGTGGAAGATTCGAGACCTTTCATGAATAATAAGGACACACCCCCTAAACTTTATTGGGTAGGTAAGAGTTACACATGGAAATTCGAAGAAGAAACCTCTGATAGGTGGAAAATTAATTACAGAAATTACTGATTGGCTAAATTCAAAACAGGCGGAAAGAAAGCTTAATACTGCCACCCCACAAATGAAAGAACAAAATTATGAGGGTATTTAGAGGATATAGTAAGGATGTAAAAGAGAGTCTCTGGTAAGAAAGCAACTAGAGTATGGTTCCAGAGTATGGGACCCTCACCAGGAATACTTGATTCAAGAACTAGGAAAAAACCATAGAAAAGCAGCTCGATTTGTTCTGGGTGATTTCCGACAAAAGATTAGCGTTACAAAAACGTTGCAAATTTGGGCTGGGAAAATTTGGGAGGAAGGAGACGAGCAGTTCGACTATGTGGTATGTTCCGAGTTGTTAGTGGAGAGATGGCGTGGAATGGCATCAGTAGACGAATACGTTTGAGTGGTATCTTTAAAAGTAGGAAAGATCACAATATGAAGATAACGTTGGAATTCAAGAGGACAAATTGAGGCAAATATTTGTTTATAGGAAGGGGAGTGAGAGATTGGAATAACTTACCAAGAGAGGTGTTCAATAAATTTCCAATGTCATTGAAATCATTTAAGAAAAGGATAGGAAAACAAGAAATAGGAGATCTGCTACCTGGGCGGTCGCCCTAAATGCACATCAGGATTGATTGATTGATTGATTGATTGATTGATTGATTGATTGATTGATTGATTGATTGATTGATTGCCCCATTTGATAATATTTAAAATGAATATTTATGTAGTACTATTAGGAATGGTCCTTGGGTAATATTTCATGTAGATTTATTTATTTATTTAATTATTAGATACAGGCTATGGAGGGGCATTTTACACTAATAATAATAATAATAATAATAATAATAATAATAATAATAATAAAAATAAGTTTAAATAAGTATAAAAGATAACAAAGGTATAAACAACAATATTAAGTAACAACAAAACAAGTTTAACAATAACAATGTAACAACAATGACAACGGTAACTGGCAAGTGTCGGTTTCAGAAATTAGGAAGAAGAAAGGTCAAGGATTGGAGGGACGGAAGAAAGTGAAAACCTGGAGAGGACTTCAGAGGAATCTTTTAATTTTTTGTTTGAAGGATGCGAAAGGTGTGAATATGTCGATATCGGGTCGTGAATTACCAAGAGTAGGGACACGGTGGAAGATAGAGCGTTGTTGTAAGGTTAGGCGCGGATGGGACACATGATGGGTGCGCCGGTTGCGTGTAGGGCGGGGAGGAACGTGTATAGGGAAGTACGCTGGAAGAGAATTACATTTGGTGTAGCCATTGATTATTTTGTGAAGGTAACATAGATCAGAGAACTGTAAACGGCTTCTCAGGTCAAGTATACCCAGGTAGTTCACAAGGTCAGATTTAGTTTTGTTCTTAAAAACAGGATTGCGAGTCTTAACAATGAAAGTGAAAAAGTTAAAAATACTATTTAGTTCAGATATGTTTGTGATAGCAGATGAGGACCAAATAGGGGAACAAAAGTCAATAATGGGGAGAACATACGAGACAAAGTATAATTTTAAGGCGTTAATATCATTAATTTCAGTAAACCTATAAAGAATGCCTAGAGTACGCATAGCACGGGATTTTATAGAGTGAATATGAGCAGAGAAGGTTAGTTTACAGTCTATTATAACACCTAGGTCTCTTACCTGAGAAGCCGATGGCAATGTACTTCCCTGGATGGTATATGCAGTGTTCATTCCTTGCTTTAGCAAGAAAAGGAGATTGTATTGCACTTCTTAAAATTGGGAGAAAGATTCCATTTCTTAAACCAGTCACCACACGAATTGAGAACAGTCTGTAATTAGTCACAGTCATCAGGCGTAGACACTTCTCCTTGGATTTTCAGGTCATCGGCGTACAAGAGGAGGGAACACTGACTATTTCGGGTGCAAAAAATTATGTCATCGATATTGAGAACAAAGAGTAGGGGTCCCAGAATACTGCCCTGAGATACTCCTGATAATACAGATAACCATGACGAGGCAGATTCAGGGAGTACCACCCTTTGTTTTCTGCCGGAGAGGAAACTTGTTATCAATGACAAGACGGGGCCATGGATATTAAACCTGGTAGCGAGCTTATGAAGAAGAAGTGTATGATCCACTGAGTTGAATGCCTTGGCCAGATCTATATAGATTGCATCTAACTGAGATTTATTTTCCATTGCTGAAATGATGTGGTGATTGAGAACAGTGAGGTTAGTGAGGCATGATTTTCCGGGAGTGAATCCGTGTTGTTCTTCAGATATGTACGGCTGTGTGAAAAAGAGGAGTCGGCGGTGGATTATTCTTTCGAGGACAGAGGATAGTATTGGAATGATAGATATTGGGCGGTATGATGAGGTATCATATTTGTTGCCAGATTTGAAAATAGGTGTGATATCAGCTTGTTTCCAGCTGTCGGGGAATGTACCAGTAGCCATACACAGGTTTAAAATTGTAGATAACGGTGCACAGAGAAATGCAGAAGTATTTTTGAGGAATATAGGGCTAATATCATTGGGCCCGGTGGAGCGGTTTGTTGGGAGACTATTGAGAATATTTTGTACTTCGTTAGGGGTCGTTGATATTTGTGACAGTGAGTAACTGCAAACACTATTGATCTGTGGTAGTTCTGTGATAGGTGCATGAGGGCTAAAGGTAGAGTGAAAGTACTCATTGAATTTTGAGACCTTAATTCAGTTGGGACATCATCACTATGTAGTTTAAGATTCAGTGGTATCCGGGGTGACTTTCTACGTGACGAAATTAGGGTCCAGAACTTTTTAGGGTTGTTTTTAAGGTTCCCAGTTATAGAAGTGATGTGCCGGTTGTAGTCATTTTTAAGATGCGATTTTTAGATTTTCCTGAGGTGTTTAAAAGTATTATACGTGTGTGAATTGGGGATAGACTTCCAGAGTGACCACGCACGGGTTTTGTTCTTTAATAGCAATTTAGTTTTGGCACTCAGCCAGGGGGGATATTTGTGTGTTCTGGGTTTGGAGAAAGGTACATGCTGTTTAATGGTGGTAAATATTAAATCCTCAAACAGGGAAACCGCACTATTGACGTCACGCTCACCTGATAACCAGCACCAAGGGAGGGATGACAAGTCCTGGTTGAAGACTAGCCAGTCCACTTTACTCCAGAGCGGAAATGTTTGCCTCGCAGCGGGTGGGAAGTCTTTATGTTGACAAGCTGTAGGCTGAGGGTAGCCTCGATTGAGTCATGGTCAGCGCTAAGAGTGTTTCTGCCAACAGATACACTAACACTAGTTACTGTAGAGAAGAGGAGGTCCAATATTGCCAGATTTCTGATGGGTTTTAAGCAGAACTGATGTAGATGAAGACCGTTTATGAAATTAGACAAAATAAATGAGTCCACAGGGTCGGTTACTGTTCCAGTGGTTGTAGATTGCCAGGATATGTGCGAATTGAAATCACCGATTAGCACAATATCATTGGATTTATTTAGAGCCAAAACCGTTGAATTAAAGCAATTTTCTAACACTGTGATATCACCGGAGGGTGGGCGGTAGAAGCAGCCAACTAACAAGTTTTTACTTCTGGGGATCGTAATTTCAACCCAGGTTATCTCACATTCAGTTTCTAGGTCGGGCCTGTGACGGGCTTTAAGTTTATTACTTACTGCAATCATTACACCACCCCCCACGCTTACCGGTACCTCTGCTTTTACGGAACACTGAAATGTTAGACGAGAATGGAAGTTCACTGTCCGAGACAAAATCAGGTAACCAAGTTTCAGTGAAACATAAGATATAAAACTCGCTAAATTCAGGTTCACTGAGTACACAGTCAGTTAATTTGTATTTCAGACTCTGGGTATTCTGATAATAAACATTAAGCGGTCCTGGTTTTAAATGAACGTCGCCGGAAAGAAGTAGTAAGACAGCGAACACAGCACGTGAGAAAGCATGGCAACCTTTCGTCCTTTCGCTGGAAGAGACAGGGGCATGGCGAAGCACAGGGAGATCAGAGACGGACAAAGCAGAGAAAATATAATGCTGTTCAGCAAAGCACCATTGCAGTACTGAATCACACGACACTTCACTTGCTTCAGCGATGGTTGTAGATATGAAAGCACAGTACGACACACTTCTATACACAAGAAAGACTAAGAAAAGAAAGTAATATGTCGGATGTACAAAAACACGCCCGTTCCCAGTTACCGCCATCTTGCAGAGTAGAGTTGGGTCGATTCGTGAATCGTTCATTTGAACGACTCAAAATAAACAATCGTGTGAATCGATTCGCGGTATGAATGAGTAGTCATTCAAATGAATCGTTGAATCTGGAGTCGCCCGAGTAAGAATGAATCGTCGTTCAAATGATTTGTTGTGAATCGTTGAATTTGGTGACTGTCTGTCGTTGTAGCCAACTCCGCATGAAGCTGGCAGCGACTATTACCGATCCGTCCCGCAGTTCGCGATGCGTGAGATGAGGGTAATGGTGAGGACGTATGACCTGGCCTTCACGCTGTTGTAAGAAAGGCATTTCCGGCCTACAGTATGTATAACACAGAGATGAAACATCAGTTTTACATTTACTGTTGCACAGTTGACTATTCGTCATCGTTCCACATGAGCATTAATAAATACAGCTGGTAATAAGTACGATTTCCTAACATTTTGTACGGCTACAACGTACTGCGCTGTAAAAGAAATAAAATATTGATGTAACTAAATAATGTTTGACTGAGATGAACGGCCTGTTAGAGGGTACAGCAAAGAACAGGTAGAAGGGGATAACAGTAGATCGAAACAATGATGTATGAAAACAATGAGTACATACCTTATGTTGGAAGATTTAGTAGACACATGATGCAAAACATATACTTGGAATTTCACTTGAGTTTATAAATTATAATTGAGGAACACTATCTTCGATAATTTTGTGGATGTAAGGCGTCGTCTCGGCTCAATTAAAGTATTTCCAGCTCTGGAAAAAACACGCTCACATGGAACAGAACTACCAACAACACACAGTCGTCTTAACATCAGCTGGTACAGCCTCGGGTAATAAATTCTTTTCTCTTGCCACCACCTAAAGGGATCCGTCTTCCTTGCCAGCAATGGTCCATCAATATACTTATCATATTCTATTATCGTGGCAGCCAGCGGCGTAACTGGGTTTGTGAAATGTTTAACACTGGAGTCGAACTCTCCCCACAATAAATCTTCATCTGAGTCCTCTGCATGTTGTTGCTCCTCTGATTCCCTTACTACCACATCGCAGGAAATTCTTACAGATGCAGCTTTTTGGATAAGCGATTGTTTCGCCTTATTGTACGCTGCAGTAGACAGAAAAGCTTGCTTCTTGAATCTGGGATCGAGCAAGGTGGCTTCAGCTGAAATGGTTTGGTCTTGAATGTCTTTGAACCGTTTATCAAGTTCGGTTTTAATTTTTGCAACCACTGATGATATTTCTTTTGGCTTATTTACATTTTCAATTTTCTCAAAATAATTATTTAAGCACCGTGTAATTTTTTGTTGATAATAATAAATAAAATCATGAATAAAAATATATAAATAATATTACTCAAAAACTTAATAAAATTAATAAGCATAATTAACCGAAATGTCCGTAGTATGGGCGCCAGAGTTCACCAGAATGGATCCCTCGAATTTAGATGAGAGCATGATAAACTTTATATCCCAGGGCGTGTACATAATGCTGCGTACTGGTACATCTGCTGCAGGCCTTACCTAACCTCCTGAAAACGACTAATTAGGTAGGAACTGCACCTAGGTTCATCAATAACACTGATTCTAAAATAGCTAACTATATTCTGAACAAATTCCGTGCATGAGCACCTCATCAACATACAACATTATACATATAATACACACATAAAATATTGCTGGAAGACTCCATATTTACAACAACAACAATAATAATGAAAATCGTGGGAAAACGAAAGCAAGAACTAAGCTACCATTTATGGATAGTCCGATGAACAATGTACATGTATGAAGATAAATACCCTTCACTGTCTCTATATCAATTCGACTTACCGATTCTCATAATCGGCAGTTATCACATCACACAGATACTGTACCTTGTACTACTGTGTTCACATATTTTAACACTTGTAAAGATATATACACACGTCTGTCGATCCTCAACATAAATTATGGAAAGTCTGAGAAAGCTTTCCCCAACATATAATGCTAGGCCACCACAAGTGCTACAATACTTAATGCGCAAGCACTCTCCACAATCAGCCACTTTTCTACGAACATAACAAGACTACGCTCCACAAACGTTTGAAGTCCAGTCCATTGCAGCCGTGTCACTCCAGTACCGTGTATCAGCACCACTTCCTTCCCGTACAGTGCCTCAGTTGTAGTTGTAGTTATCTTCCTTCTCGTTCCTTTACCTTCACCTTTACAATCACCCTTACAATGTTCCTTACAATGTCCCGGTTGCCGCCGTATGATCCACCTTTATAGACATCAACATCCCCCTCCTCTCAGATGAGACGTCTGGATTGGTGCTTGCCAGCCAATCATGAGTGAACCTCTTGTCAAGACATGCCCTGAACTTCTCCTTTCTCCCAAGAGATAAACAAACACTCGGGAGTTTTACATGAATCACCAAACTTTCCTACTACAACAACAAGCTCATCTCATCAGGCTGGGATATATACATGACTCATGAATTTCCCTGGTACAACAACAAGCACTGGGGCAGCCATATGACTCATTCAAATTACCAGAGTTATTAAAGCAATGTTTTCCCACTCATGCAAAACATATTACTCATACCTACATATGTGGATATCTTCCAGCTTACCAATATAAACGGCAAAATATACAAATGAAATACTGATAATAATAATAATAATAATAATAATAATAATAATAATAATAAATCGAATACTGACAATAATATCTATAACTTCTACATATAATTCGGGGGTGTGATATATGTACTATCACAACCGAGCAAATAAAATCAGTTTGGAAACAGTCACTTGTTTCTCAGAGCTTACATCCTCGGTGATCTGTAAAAACGGTTTGAGAATTTTGCACATTTCATCCAAAACATCAAAATCTTCACTGGAGAGAATGATCCCGGGATTCACTAGCGCCAAAGTTGACACAACAGCTTCTCTATTTTTCACCACACTTTGAAACATAGCATAGGTGGAATTCTATCTGGTAGGCACCTCTTGCTTAAGACTTTGCTCTGGAAGTCCCATTTGTTTCTGGATCCCTTTTAATTTAGAAAGAGCACGTGGAATCCGCTTAAGATATTCTACCACATCTTTCACTTTGGTTTTGAGCTCTTTAATTTCCCCTATAGCGTTCTGCACTATAAGATTTAAAGTGTGTGCAAAACATGGAATGTGTTGATATCCTAGGTTTCTTGCTGCTGCAATCATATTTGGTGCACTGTCAGACACAACAGCAACAATTTTACTGTCAATTTCCCATTCCTGGCATACCCGCTTTATTTCATTGGCAATGTTTTCTGCACTGTGGCTTTCGTTGTACACGAAACAGTTCAATAAGGCACTACACAATTTGGAGATTCCATCCAAATAATGAGCAGTTAAGGCAACATAACTTTCAGACGCTCCTGAGGTCCAACTGTCCGTGGTCACGCAGCATGCTGTAGTCTGGGATAAGCTGGCCTTTATTTTGTCTTTAACATTTTTATATGTCGAATCGAGAAGTGCATTCGATAAAGTTTTTCGAGAAGGCAATACATAATTTCGATTTAAATGATGCAGCAATTCCCTAAACTCTGGCTGTTCAACTATTCTGAATGAATGATATTGTTTCACAATAAGTTTTAACACAATATTGTCCAACATTTTGCTCTTCGACACTGGAAGAGGTCTGGAAACAAAGTCGCTCCTTTTGTTCTGTCCAGTTTTTTGCCTTTTGGCTGGTGGCTGCGATGATTCTTCGGTAGATGTTGAGGGTATAGGTCCAATGGCAGATGTTGAGGGCACCACAGCAGATGTTGAAGGCACAGATGACCTATATTCAACAACTCCTTCTTCGGTATTGGGCTGCGGCATTTCCGGCCTAACAGCAGCAGTAGGATTTTTTGTTTTTAAGTGTCTAGTTAAATTTGAGGTGGTTCCAGCCTTAAAAGAATAAACACCGGAACATATTTCACACTTAGCACGACCGGGACTTATCTCTAGAAAGTATTTCCAGATAAAACTTGTTTTCCTATTACTCCGATCCATTTTGCTCACATAGACAACACGCACAAAAGCTAGGCAAACCACCGACGACTGAGTTGCTCAAGATATCACGTGACCAGTGTTGCCAACATAGCTTTTTCTCGCTAAATGTAGCTTATTTTAATCCTACGTTTAGCGCCAAGAAAAAAACAATCCCACTTAGAGAGATTGTAGGCTTTAGAAAATTTAGAAGATAGTATGTCGATCCAGGTCAATAAAACCTCGAGAAACCCAGTCGTGTTGTAATCATGAGCAACGTGCTCATGTTAACGTTTGTTGGTTGATGCTGTCGCAGAACACCTACGTGGAGGCATCAAAGTAGTTCGTTATCCAATTCATATCATAAGCAATCTTACATGCAAAACGTCAAAAATATGCAAGAACCTATTTGTATCCATTGTAATTAATATAAGTAAGTAATTCAAATTGAAGAATACCAGGGACACATGCCCTCATGCTTAACCCGCCATTTTGTATCTGTAACCTCTAAGACACCATTCGTTCGCGAAGGTTCAATGGAAGCTGCACATCAATAGAGATTGTGTGGAGCCTGGTGTGTTGGACTTAATAATATAACTCCTAGACGTCAGGACATGAATAAAGCTCTGATGAGTGTAATAGCTGAAATGTAGCATGCCTTTGTTCATCACGTGGTGGCGGATCGGTCGGTATGTGCGGTATCACTGTCGACAGTCTCGCCATTAATCAGAATGATACGAGCAGCAGTGAAAAAGAGGAGATATGGTGGTGGTGGCGATTATTGTTTTAAGAAGAAGTACAACTAGGCAACCATCCTCTATATAACACAAATCAGAGAGAAAAATGGAAGGGGTCCGACACTTCGAAGAATGAAGGTATCGGCTAAAGGAAGACAAGGGCCACGAAGGGCGTGAAAATGAAGGACTCCCTAGCCCTCGCAAACCTAATACCGTCGGGGTCGGAAAAGAACAAGTGTTGACAAAGAGAGGTCGGATATGATAGATGAAAGTGATTGCCTGGCATAAGTAAGTGTAAGCAATGCCAGGACTCAGCTAAGGGCCCCATGGTTGCCAACCCACGCTCCAAAGTTCAGAGCCCTTGGGCCCCTTTTAGTCGCCTCTTACGACAGGCAGGGGATACCGTGGGTGTTATTCTACCGCCCCCACCCACAGGGGGGAAGGAGACAAGATCAGAAAAAACAGGAGAGAGAGAGGGGAATCCTACTTGGAAGTTCTCCTTTATCAGTTTTTTTATTTTCTTAAATATTGGCTTTTCAAAACGATGTTTCCGATCTAGAATTTAATTTTCACTGAAATATTGAAAGTGTGAATTTTCCTTTTAAGTGCTGCTGTGAATGATTTATTACGTATTTAACTTTTGGGCATAAACTCAAATCAATCAACCTTCCGTAATTTATTTAAATTTATGAGATGTCAAATAATCCAGATGTGATAAGTCATTCGCTTGTTGTTTATTCCTCGCAGACAGTGAATATAATTTGCTTCGTAATCCATATCAGCATGGCATTTCATCTACATGTGGATATCAGTGGCATCCGGAAACAGTCTGGCTGCAATCAGGCGAGGTAATGACAGTTCCTACGGTAGACAACCACACATCAACACGTGGAGGCTCTTGCCATGCGTTCTGAAGAAACCCAGTCATTCTCCAATCAACGTGGAGACCGCGGGCGGATACATGATGTTGTATGTTTCCATCATTGTCTGTTCCCTCGATGATGGTAGAAATACTGGAATATACTTTGATGATGTAACATTATGGCACGTGTCGATGATTTCATTCCATCTCAGTTTTAGGCCTATTTACTATCCGTATGCTCACGAAACTTCAAAATACGTGAACTACTCATTTATAATTTTTGGTGAAATCTAGTATTACGAATTACTTTGTTTGACAAAACACAATAATTTAATTTTAATTAGAGATACAGTTTACTTTAATGTTGCTAGTGATATTTTGTATTTACACAGAGTAGTGACTAGTGAAGAAACCTTTCACGCATCTATGGATCATTGGAATCGTTCTCCGTCCGGCTTGAACGAGTCGCGAAAGAACTGGAAAAGAATCGTGAAAGAATCGTGAGAATCGATTCGTAATGTATGAATGAATCGTTCGAATCGATTCTTGAAAATGAATCGTAATGCCACTCTAGAGTAGAGCCAACAGTAGAGTTGGGTCGTTCATGAACTAACTAGTTCATTTGAATGACTCGATTATTTGAACTAGTACGAGATCGTTCAAATATTTTGAACGAGTCGTTCACGCGAGCATACAGCATATTAAAGGAGGACGAAGATGTAAGCAAGCACCATCTATTGTAAAACTTAAGTACTAGCTCAAGTCCGGCACGGAATACTATCTCTCTTGCGCCGCTGGTGCTTCCATGAAGACAGCACAAATGAACTACCTCGTTCATTTGAACGACAAAATAAGCTCGCACAAAAATGGCCAATGGCGTGCCATGTTAATGGTCACGTGACAGCACATTTCTAATCTGCTCATGAAATTCCACCACTGCCTGCTCGATCTGCATCCGATGGCTGCTTAGACTGCCTGCTCATTCCATACTCAAACGTGTAACACGCCTTACAAACAATCTGCCGCTAGATGGCAGCACCAAACGTACCCATTTACCGCGTGAATACAACTAGATAAGCATACCAGCAAAATTTAAAATCTGAAAGTAAGAGAAATATTAAAGAATTTTACGTATAAAGTGGTGCTCTAGAGTGTTATAGCTTCAGCACTTTTCGCGAAAGAGGTTTTGACGAACAAGAAAACCTGGAAAATTTGTCTGTATGGTACTTCCCTACATTACTAAGTAGAGGTTTCACGACTTTGGCCACCACAGTTTCTGACAAGTTCCTGGTGCTTATTGTTACTAAAACACTTTAAAAACTTACATTGGCACAAAGAAGATAGAACATAGTTTTTTGTAGTCTGGAGCAGACTTGCAGATTTCTTGCAGTACGGTAGAGCCGCCTCAATAAATTTCGGAAGCCTCATAATTAGGCCAATAAATCGTTGCTAGGGCTAGCGCAGCTATCAATGGGGATGAATTAAATGAGGTAGAAACGTTATTCAAGCACGTGCTGCATTCTGTTTTTTCTTCGATTACACGCACTAAATAACCACACACTAATCCCTGGTAAGCAGTTTCCGAAGTGACACACACTGACTCAGGGGGCTCACGAAAATCTTCCAGTAAATCAAGTACATACTCAGGGAATAATAATAATAGAAGGCCTATTAGGCTACTTGCATATCTGTGAAGATGAAAGCCCTACCTAGGATGATTTCTAATGCTGAGATGCCACACACACCCCTGCCCCCGAGCCACTGGAATTAACCAATTAACTAAATAGGCCCTACTTGTGTAAATAATAATAGTAATAAAAATAGCAGTATATTGACACGGTTTTATACTGCTAGCAAAAGACTCGTAATGGAATCTTAATCTGCTTACCCTCCAGGGTTGGCTTTTCCCTCGGACTCAGCGAAGGATCCCACCTCTACCGCCTCAAGGGCAGTGTCCTGGAGCTTCAGACTCTGGGTCGGGGGGATGAAACTCGGGAGGATAACCAGTACCTCGCCCAGGCGGCCTCACCTGCTATGCTGAACAGGGGCCTTGGAAGGGATAGACAAGGAAGGGTGAAGGAAGCTCCCGGCATTTGCCTGGAGGAGAAGTGGGAAACCACGGAAAACCACTTCCAGGATGGCTGAGGTGGGAATCGAACCCACCTCTACTCAGTTGACCTCCCGAGGCTGAGTGGACCCCGTTCCAGCCCTCGTACCACTTTTCAAATTTCATAGCAGAGTCGGGAATCGTACCCGGGCCTCCGGCGTTAGCAGCTAATCACACTAACCACTACACCACAGAGGCGGACAATGGGATCTATGACAGCATATTATTCTGTTTTGTACCTTCACATTAACAGTACAGTGTCCCCAGATATTATATTACTTAGTATGTAATACTTCAAACCTTACGCTTACCATTTTCTGCAATGGTGTTTGAAGAGCTCTTGTTAGACGTCTCTGTGCTTGAATCCCTTCTCTTAATCATCGCTGAAATTAGCGGTTGTTTATAATCTGGATAATCAGGGAAAGGGCTGGGTACAGACACTGTTTTTAATTTTCGCGTTTTGCTGGTCACTTTGAAATCGTCATTTACGAAATGTAGACTGCAAACCACGGAATAATCAGAAGGAATCCATTTGCTTCCCTTGCTGTTTCCTTCCCTGGATATAATACTTAACCACTTTCGACGCAATTGTGTACTTGAAGGTATATCATGGAATGAAATATCACGGCATTCTGGTTTCCCTTTCTATGATTTGCAGAAAGGCACGCAGCAATACACCATTTTCACTGAAAACAAGTACAGTCTATCCTATTTCCCGCTATTTCATTCCGACAGGTCTGGAGCCGGTTGGTGCTGCCAGCTGCTGTGGGTATTTGTAAACGGAGTGTTTCATTTAGTGCCATGTTAAAATGTTGTAATGAGCAGGCAGTATAAGCAGCCATCGGATGCAGATCGAGCAGGCAGTGAATTCCACATTCATTTGAACTAGTTCATTTGAACGACTCAATGCGATGAACGGTATCGAATGAACTAGTTCAAGCAAATGAACTGACTGGACCCATCCCTAGCCAACAGTAACCCCAAAAGTAAATATACTTACCGTTGCTCTTTTGCATGAATATATGTACAAAACAATGAAGCTTACCTGTTTTCTTATAAGGTCACGGAAGGTATGAAGTTCTTGGTTGAGATCTGGAAGCGTAAAACAGTAAATGCCTGAGATTCGACCTTTACCAGCAGTGTGTCAAAAGGCTGTGGTCACAATAGAAAATGAAAGGAATCACATTAACTTGTTAAAATCTGAGAAGTTCTCGCGCCATGCAATGCCAACCACTTCAAAAACAAACCCGAACGGTCAATGGCCCGCACAGTGCCACCTCGTCCTTGTTGTGGCGTTACGCCAACATCACGATAAGCAGTAGGATCTCAGAGGCTATAAGGAGAAATGTCAAACAATTACATTCGAAAAGGGCACGAAATAGGAACATGAGGGGTACACTGCTTGGCTGTTGTGGTTAGGCGTAAATTAAAATACGAACGTGGACATATGGTTAAAATTTGTAAACATTTTCGTAATACACAGGTACCGTAATTGATACCAGCAGTTTCGAGAGACACTGTTACACAAAGCATGGCCTTCATCTAAACAATTCAGGTAAACGAAAGATAGCAAATATTGTTCTAGATTTTATTAATCTTAAGATATGTACTGTAAAAAAGGCAACACCCTTGAGTTATAATACTGACCAGGAAAACTAGTAGAAAGAGCCAGCTGTACTTCAAGCTGGCTCAGCCAACTAGAAAATAAAACTCAGGAAAGTAAGGAATTTCAAGTTACCCAATTGCAACAGTCAAGTTTTAGGGAGGAAGGGGGTCTGAGATTGCTCTTGGTAAACTGTCAGAGTGTAGTAAATGAACAATTAAAATTTGGTACATTGATGGAATCTTAAGAGACTGATGTGGTGATAGGAGTGGAATTGTGGTTGAGAGAAGGGGTGGGTAATATAGAAGTATTTCCAGAAGGGTACACAGTCTATCGTAGAGACCGAGAAGATAAAAAGGGAGGGGGGGTTGTTTATTCTGGTGAAGGAAACTTATTGTTCACATGAATGGTTTACTGATGAAAGGGATGAAATATTAGGGATAAAATTAATTTGTGATAATATGAAGGAGGTGGGAATTATACGAACATACAGGCCTGGAAGAGAGGAAAGAGACATGGAAATATTTGAGAAAATAATAGATTATACTCATAAAAACAATAATAATGATGTGGTAATAATTGGGGGAGATCTAAACTTGCCGGAAGTTGAATGGAATGGAGCTGCAAGTGAAGCCCATGAACAGAAACTGGCAAATAAGTTAATTTGGGAGGGAGGATTTGGACATGTAGTACAAGAACCAACTCGTCTCAATAACTTACTAGATGTATTTTTGGTTTAACCATGGGAAATTGTTGATAAAACTGAGGTAATTGAAGGAATAGGTGACCATAAGGCTGTAATAATGGATGTGGGACTGGTACCAAAAAGGCTTAATAAGACAAGAAATTGTACAGAAAAACTATAGTTGATGAATTTGGGACTTACCTTAAATCACAATTCAGTTGTTGGATAAGTGAAGGGAGTAATGTGGATACACTTTGGGCTAAATTCAAAGGAATCATTTGGGAAGGAGAGAATAGATTTGTACGGTACCTGATAAGAAGGGTAAAATGACCTCAGACCCTGTTTATTATACAAGGGAAATAAGAAAATTAAAAAGAAAATGTAGAATAGTAAACAGGAAAATCAAAGAAGGTAGGGAGAGTAGAGAAAGTAGAAAACAGCTAATGAGGGAACTGAATAGAGTGAAAAAGGAAGCAAAAGAGAATTATATGAATGGCTTTCTTCAAGAGCATAATGACCACAAAGGGAAATGGAAAAAGCTGTATTCATAAATCAGGAATCAAAAAGGAAAAGGAATCCAAATTCCTACAATGGTGGGAGAAGGGGGTGAACACTATTTAACAGATACTGAGAAAGCAAACCTCTTTAGTAGGAAATTCAGAGATTCAGTAGATGATTGTCAGGAGTTGGAAACCGAAACAGAAGATAGAGAGGGAGAGACATAGAGGGAAACAAGAAGCTTCTCATTCACAAATGAAGATATTTTCAGAGAAATCCAACTGCTCCAGCAAGGAAAAGCAGCAGGAAGTGATCAAATTACTGGGGAGGTGTTAAAGGCAATGGGGTGGTACATAGTGCCTTATTTAAAATTTCTCTTTGACTATGTCATAAATAATAGTGTAATACCAAAGGAATGGAAGGAATCTATAATAATACCAATTTATAAAGGAAAGGGTGATAAAAGGAAACCAGAGAACTACAGACCAATCAGCCTGACCAGTATAGTTTGTAAAATACTGGAGAGTTTAATATCAAAGTACATCAGAGGGATATGTGATGATAAAAATTGGTTCTTGAGGAGCCAGTATGGATTTAGAAAGAAATTTTCTTGTGAGGCACAACTGGTGGGATTTCAGCAGGACATATCAGACCAATTGGACTCAGGAGGCCAGTTAGATTGCATAGCCATAGATCTTTCCAAAGCCTTTGATAGAGTGGAACATGGAATATTATTAAAGAAATTGGAGGGAATAGGATTGGACGTAAGGGTTACACATTGGGTAAAAACATTTCTAAATTCAAGGGTTCAAAAAGTCAAAGTAGGAAATAACGTATCGCAGGAAGAGAAAGTTTGGAAGGGAATTGCACAGGGTAGTATAATCGGTCCGTTACTTTTCTTAATATACGTAAATGATTTAGGGAATAATATAACATCAAAAATAAGATTGTATGCAGATGACATAATTTTTATAGGGAAATAAATACCATTGAGGTTTGTTCAGAATTACAAAGGGACCTTGAGAGTATCCAACAATGTGTTGAAGAGAATAATATGAAGGTTAATGGAGGCAAATCAACTGTTACAACATTTACAAACAGGAGTTTTAAAACTGAATTTGAATATACTTTGGATGGGGTAGTTATCCCAAAAGATGGCAAGTGCAAATACTTAGGTGTGAGATTTGAAAGTAATTTGCACTGGAAGGGTCATGTGGATGACATAGTTGGGAAAACATACAGATCGTTACATGTCATAATGAGGCTACTTAAAGGATGCAACAAAGAATTAAAAGAGAAAAGTTACCTAAGTATGGTTCGTCCATTATTGGAAAATGCAAACAGTGTTTGGGATCCTCACCAAGAATACCTAATAAAAGAAGTAGATAGTGTGCAGAGGAAAGCAGCAAGATTTGTAACAGGGGATTTCAGGAGAAAGAGTAGTGTATCAGAAATGTTAAAGGAACTAGGGTGGGAAACTTTAAGTAAGAGAAGGGAGAAAACTAGACTTACAGGATTATATAGAGCCTATTCAGGATAAGCAGCATGGGGAGATATCCATGAGAGGCTTCAGTTGGAAAATAATTATATCGGCAGGACTGACCACAAATATAAAATTAGAAGGAATTTTAGCAGAAGCAATTGGGGTAAATTTTCATTCATTGGGAAGGGTGTGAAGGAGTGGAACAGTTTACCAGGGGTAGTGTATGATCCTTTTCCAAAATCTGTACAGATATTCAATAAGAGAATAAACAGCAACAGAGAAAATAAATTAAATGTTAGAGGGCATTCGACCAGTGCAGGTTAATATAAATAAAAAATGTGTGTGAATAAATTAATTCCATCCCCTGGTCTAAGGAGTTGGACAGCCAAAGTAGGGGACTGCCTGTAGGGGTGAAGTACAGTGGGGACTTTGAGGGCCCTGGGACCGCTACGGTAGCTGTGAAGGCCCTTCAGGAACTCCGAAAAGTGGTGGCAGAGGGGCTCTGGTTAAGACGCAGCAGGTCGTTATGCTACTTAGGTTCCAGAAAGGGTAAAGAAAAAATAAGTAAATAAATGCAATGTAAATTTTAATCTTATACCAGTTGTACAGTATCATTTGAAGTAATTCCACATACTGTATATCAGTTGACATATTTGTAAGTAGTACATGAGATAATATAAGTAGAATTTTGTAAATATAAATTTATTAAGGATGAGCTGTGTGTTTAATAGAAAAAATTGTTACCGTAAATTGTATAATATTGTATTATAGGAAAATTTTCTTCTCTTGTTAATTTAATATTTAGTGCTTGACAATAATGTATTTTAGTGTACCATTTGCCACCGAGGTAGACACTTCATTTGCAAATAAAAGATTTTGATTTGATTTGATTTGATTTGATAAATGAGATATGGGATGGAAATTGTTAAAATCGACGGGGACCTATGATAGGATACAACCTCATTACGATGGTATTTTAGCAAGCATTGGACACCCGTGAATAACACAGTAATTGTTTAAATGTTAATTATTTTCAACAATCTATGGGACAAATCAAATTACCACATCCTATTGGAATTATCAGCTGAAAGGTAACCAATGAAAGTTGTTCGTAAGGAAGTGTAGCCTAATTTCAAATACTAATGCGACGGACATCTACAATAAACCCCCATAACATTCACAAACAACTGTAAAATACTGTGTTTACCATGCTTGGTGAACTTTTGACTGAAGTGGGTCTACATCAAAGCAATCCCAAGCACAAGATGAAGAGTGACACATAGCCTACAGGTCCATTATGGAAAGAAAAGAACGGAAGTTTCATAATTCAGTAAACCACACACCACCAACATATGACAATAAAAATGAAACCTCAAGAGCAAAATATAAACAGTAACAAGAAATTTTCACTTATCATAAGTTGGAAAAAAATTTCACAATATAGTCGGGTAAACTGCAGATCAGTTGGCTCTGGTTGCTGTACTTGTCTGTATATGTAGCAAGAGTCTTTTATACGCTGTCTCAAACCAGCTAGCTGTGGGATTGTTATGACCACAAAAGCAGTTCGATTTTTTCTGAATGATTTCCAACAAAAGAGTAGCGTTACAAAAATGTTGCAAAGTTTGGTCTGGGAAGAACTGGGAGAAAGAAGACGAGCTGCTCTACTAAGTGGTATGTTCCAAGCTGTCAGCGGAGAAATGGCGTGGAATGACATTAGTAGATGAATAAGTTTGCGTGGCATCTTTAAAAGTAGAAAAGATCTCAATATAAAAGGTAATATTGGAATTCAAGAGGACAAATTGGGGAAAATTTTCATTTATAGGAAGGGGAATTAGGGATTGGAATAACTTACCAAGAGAGATGTTCAATAAATTTCCAATGTCATTGAAATCATTTAAGAAAAGGCTAGGAAAACAAGAGATAGGGGATCTGCCACCTGGGCAGTTGCCCTAAATGCACATCAGGATTGATTGATTGATTGATTGATTGATTGATTGATTGATTGATTGAATGATTGATTGATTGATTGATTGATTGATTGATTGATTGATTGATTGATTGATTGATTGATTGATTGATGGATCGATCGATCGATCGATCTTAAATCACTGAAATTACTTCCAAGTCATCCTGACTAGGTTTGCAAGTGAGCAGAAAATGCATCTTCAGTTGTGGCATGTTCAAAACTGAATCATACACTCCTAAGACAGACTGTAAACACACAATCAAACCTATGAAACCAGTTTTCCTAGAGGACACTACATGAACACCACCAGCCATCGTCTGTATATATTCAATAACCTCCTCAATATAGGCCTTCGTTCTCTACTTTCAAAGGTTTCTACCATCCCTTTCAACAAAGATTGTGGCTGTTCAAGGTGTCAAATATATTGTTCATAAGCCTACGGTAACAGATTTGACTATTTCCTCACACCCTTGAGAAAAGTTTAAGTCTTTGTCACAATATGTCAAGGCACTAGCAACACTTTCACTCTTTCACTGAATGTTTGTGTGGTGAGCTTTATTTTCATCGCTTCCTTCTCCCATTCCCTTCTGGTAAGTTTTGTCCCGAGATGAAGACCCTCGCTACTCTGAAGTTTCCCTAGCTTTTCCAAATCCCTCCTATCTATAACATTCACCTGTGGCAAAAGTTCCCTTAGCCCCTAAAATATTCCTCGCTAATTGTATACTATGGTAAACATATAGAGGAATGAACACTTTAACATCATTTGAGGGATTTTCAAAAAATTGCACCATATTATTTTCATCAGAGGAATCTCCCAGACAACGGGCCATGGATAAATTAGAAGTAGCGCCATCAAAAGTAAGTGACACTATGATTATATTTAGGTCATTTTAAAATTTAATGCACTCAATTACTACGTTTGCTCACTCCAAGCGACCTAAACCATTAATCAAGAATGAAAAATTGGAACATTCCAGTGTCCGTTTAGTGAGACCAGAAACACTAAAGCCGCCTTTGCTTCGTGTAAATCCAGATCCACGATTTCAGCACCACAATTCACATAAACCACAAAGTATTTTTCTGACAAATTCAGTGTTTCCTGATGCACATTTCATCCATCATCAGTGCACACACTAGGGGCTTTCCATTGATAGCCATCTCCTTCCCTTACGAAATAGAGCAGTTGAACATTGGCATGCAATCCATTGACTGAAACCACTTCCGCAATGTACTGGCATGAGGCAAACCGTGAGAAAATACTTCCTTCAAGTAGCTGTATGCACAACATGAATGGTAATTCAAATTGAGTGCAAAGCAGCGTAGTTCATGAGGATACTCTGCTCTTGTATCACCAACGTTTGTTCATATCAGAAGTTTTGCAGCAGCAGGAGAATGACATTTCTGAAACAATGGAGGTTAAAAGGTACATTATGCTTTTTTGAAAGTCAATTTATGGCTTTACATCACTTCTTTTAACAGAAATTGTGATAAAATAAGAACAAACTACAGACCTCTAAAAGATCCAAAATGATGTCTATCTGTTCGATCATCAGCCCAGAGGCTGGTTGGATCCTCAAATATTATGTATTACTCTCTGTTCAGTCATCAGCCCAGAGATTGGTTGGATCCTCAAATATTATGTATGTCTGCCAGTTAGGTCGTCAGCCCAGCGGCTGGTTGGATCCTCAAATAATGTGTATTACTGTCTGTTCGGTCATCAGCCCAGAGATTGGTTGGATCCTCAAATATTATGTATGTCTGCCTGTTAGGTCATCAATTTCAGAGACTAGATTGGTCACAAATGTTATATATGTCTGCCAGTTAGGTCATCAGCCCAAAGGCTGGTTGGATCCTCAAATATTTCAGTCAGTCAATCAATCAATCAATCAATCAATCAATCAATCAATCAATCAATCAATCAATCAATCACTACTGACTAGTATTTAGGGCAGTCACTCAGGTGGCAGATTACATATCTGTTCCTTTCCTAGCCTTTTCTTGAAGGTTTGCAATTATACTGGAAATTTATTGATCATCTCCCTCAGTAAGTTAAACCAACCCCTAACTCCCGTTCCTAAAAACAAATATTTGCCCCAATTCTTCTTCTTGAAATCCAATTTTATCTTCGTATTGTGATCTTTCCTACTCTTAAAGCACCACTCAAATTTTTTGAAACAGAGATATCATTCCACGCCTTCTCTCCACTGACAGCCCATAACATACCACTTAGTCGAGCAGCTCATGTTCTTTCTCCCCAACTTTCCCCAGCCCAAATTTTGCAACATTTTGGTAATGCTACCATACTCTTTTGTTGGAAATCACCCCAAAGAAATCGAGCTATTTTGCTTTGGATTTTTCCAGTTCTTGAATCAAGTAATTCTGGTGAGGGTCCTATACACTGGAACCATACTCTAGTTGGGGTCTCACCAGAGACTTATGTGCCCTCTCCTTTACATCCCTACTACAACCCCTAAATACCCTCATAACCATGTGCAGAGATTGGCAGCCTTTACTTACAATCATATTTACGGTGTGTGATTACCCCATTGAAGATCTTTTCTTATATTAACACCTAGGTATTTACAATGATCTCCAAAAGGAACTTTCACCCCATCAATGCAGTAATTAAAAGTGATAAATAATTTTCCTATTTGCAAAACTCACAGCTTGACTTTTAACCCAGTTTATTATCATTCCATTGTCTACTGTCCATCTTTACAACATTATCGAGATCATTCTGCAGTTGCTCACATTCTTGTAACTCTTGTATTACCGGTACTCTGTACAGAATAACATCATCTGCAAAAAGCCTTATCTCTAATTCCACTTCTTTACACATATCATTGCCATACCGGTACCGGTATATAAGAAAACATAAAATTCTAATAATACTGCCTTGAGGCATTCCCCTCTTAATAATAATGGGGGCAGATAAAGTACTGTATATTCTAATTCTCAGAGTTCTTTTTCTGGAAATAGAGCCACCCATTCTGTTGCTCTTTTGTCGAGTCCAACTGCACTCATTTTTGCCAGTAGTCTCCCATGATCTACCCTATCAAATGCCTTAGATAAGTCCATTGTGATACAGTCCATTTGACATCCTCAATCCAGGACATCTACTATATCATGCTGGAATCCTACAAGTTGAGGTTCAGTGGAATAACCATTCCTAAACCCAAACTGCCTTCTACCAAACTAGTTATTAATTTCACAAACATGTCTAATATAATCAGAAAGAATGCTTTCCCAAAGCTTACATGCAATGCATGTCAAACTGACTGGCCTGTAATTTTCAGCTTTATGTTTATCACCCTTTCCTTTATACACAAGGGCTACTATTTTCCATTCATTTGGTATAGCTCATTCATGAAAACAGTAATCAAGTAAGTACTTCAGATATGGTACTATATCCCAACTTATTGTCTTTATTATATCCCCTGAAACCTTATCAATTCCAGCTGCTCTTCTAGTTTTCATATTTTGTATCTTAGTATGAATATCATTGTTAGATTTTAATACTTTTTTAAGCATTATTCACCTCCTCTATCTGGACATCATCCCCAGAAACCAATAATATTTACATACTCTTGACTGAATATTTCTGCCTATTGATGATCCTCAAATACACACTCTCCTTGTTCATTAATGATTCCTGGGATGTCCTTCTGGGAACCTGTTTCTGCCTTTAATGTACCTATGCATGCTCTTCCACTTTTCACGGAAATCTGTGTGACCACCATTTATGCTTGCCATCATGTTATCCTTATCTGACGTTGTTGCTAGATTCAATTTCCTAGTAAGTTCCTCCAATTTTTCCTTATTTCTACAGCCATTTCTAACTCTATTTTTTTCTAACTTGCTCCTCCTTCTTAGTCTCTTTACTTCTCTGTTATAATATAGTGGATCTTTACCATTCTTTATCACCTTAAAAGGTACAAATATATTTTCACTTTCTTCAACAATTCTTTTAAACCCATCCCAGAGTTTGTTTACATTTTTATTTATCATTTTCCACTGATCGTCGTTACTTTTTTAAAAACTCACTCATGCCTGTTTTATCAGCCATATGGTACTGCCTAATAGACCTAATTTTAATAACTTCCTTTCTTTCACATTTATTTCTAACTACCACAGAAGAAAATTTGTGATCACAAATACCATCTACTACTTCGGTTTCTCTATGGAGCTCATCTTGCTTTACCAGCACCACATCCAGAATATTCTTCCCTCTAGTTGGCTCCATCACTTTCTGAATCAGATGCCCTTCCTATAATAACTTATATTCCATTTGTTGGTCATGCTTTCTGTCATTTGCATTACTTTCCCAATTGGCATATCCGAAACAATCACGTTCCTTTCCTTATTGTTTCCCACACAGCTGATTATCCTATTAAAAAATTCTGAACCAGCGTTGCCACTACGCTTTCCCAGTCTGTACACTTCAAAGACATCAAGTTACCTATTATCTTTAGAGATGCGCCTATACCTAGAATTTCATGTTTGTCATATTCAAATTTTTCGTTGCTCACAAAATCTTAAAAAGAACCAGGTCATATGAAAATTCTTCAAAATTTATAAGCATATAAATGGAAATCAATACTTATTAACTTCGAGAACCAACGACCACTTTCAATCCTCAACTTTCCTCAAGATTTTAACAACATGCCCTTTGATAATTAAATGGAATGCGCTTTCTGATTTTATTTTTAATATCAGTGAAATGATTGTTTTCTTTTTAGACTCAAATATTAACACAATATTGTTAACTAATAATATACCATATTTTATTTCGTATTAGTTGTTTAACGATCTCCAATCCATTTTACAAGATACGGTACACTTTTTAACAGTATTCATAAGTCATTTCCAATCAGGTACCTGATCTATTCGTAAGGTAAAAGAATGGCTGATGATGCCTACTGTCGATAGGCAAAACATGTACCATCCAATGTATTAATTTGATGTTAATATTTTTATAAGTTTTAAGTCCTAACTTTTAAGATTGTATTGTATTGAATAGGTGGGAGAACAATATAAACTTTCTGGTGTTATTTCATTCTTCCTTCACCAGAATGAATAATCCCCCTCCTACCATTCCCATCCTATCTCTATGATACACACTCCAGTTCCGTGAGAAACTTTCTGCATCCATTATGTCATTTCTCGGCCATGATTCAACTCCTTTTACAATATCTGGTAAGTATATATCTATTAAATTAATTCTATAGCTTTCTTTACAATTAATACTTCTCCAGTTCAGCACTAACATTTTCATGTCACCCCTACTTGATTTCCAGTTCCCTGTTTCCTTACCACCGCTCTAGACTACACCGTTTCCCTGAATGTACCTCCCTATAACCCTTCTAAACAAATTTCCTAACTTATATGTAGCAGTGCGGTTTAGGTGAAAGCCATGTGAGCGCAGATCTCTTTCTCCTGCCCAACCATTAGGATTTAGAAATCTCACTCCCAGTTTCCCACATGCCCACTCCATAGTCTTATTTAAATCCCCAATCACCTTCCAGTCAGAATCCTTCCTACACAGTATTCCACTGATAAAAATCTCCTCTTCCTTAAACTTAACCCATGCTGCATTTACCAGGTCCCACATATTCCCTACTATGTTAGTACTTATACCTGCTTGTCTTACGTTGTTAGTACCAATGCAAAACACTACCAACTTCTCCTTTCCCTCCTCCTTCTCTTCTACTTTCCTAACATCTGCCTTAACCTAATTCACTTTCCTCCACACATTTGCCTTTGTGTCTAACAATGGAATCCCCCATGACCAAGGCCCCAACCCTACCCACCTCATTTGATCCCGCCCCTCCTGCCCAGTTCTATCTATGCTCACAGTTGCAGAAGCTATTCCTCCTCCATTTTTTTCCATCCCATGGCACAGTTCCACCTGTCTTTCCTTATCCACTAATCCACATTTCCCTTTCCTACATTTTCCCTTCCTCCTACATTCACAGTTCTCTTCCCTTTCTTGTACCTCAAGTGACTCATACTGATTTCTCCTCTCCTGAATCCTGATCTTGAATTGAGCCCTTAACCTGCAATCTTCTTCCCCTTAAAACATTATACCACCTGTCTTCTAAAATCCCCTCCTTCCTTTCCTATCCCTATTTTACAATTACTGTATCCTGCACACCGTCTGAAGGAGGCCTACTTTCCTTCCTGTCCTCTGAGAGATTCCTAGCTATCTCCCTCAAACTCCTTAATGTCTGGTCACACCCAGAGTTCCTACATTTGCACTCCTTAGCTATTCTTTACTGATTACCGGTAATGAAAAGAGTCTGGTTGGGTCTTCAAGTATTATGTTTGTCTGTCTTTTCGATCATCAGCCCAGAGACTGTTTGGAACCTCAAATATTATGTGTATCTGTCAGGTAGGACATCAGCCTAGAGGCTGTTAGGATCCTCAAATATTATGTATGTCTGTGTGTTAGGTCATCAATTTCAGAGGCTGTTTGTATCCTCAAATATAATGTGTGTCTGTTATGTCATCGGCCCAGAGGCTGTTTGGATCCTCAAAAATTATGTACGCCAACCTGTATACTCATCAGCCCATACACTGGTTGATCCTCAAATAATATGTATGTCTGCCTGTTTGGTCATCAGCTCATAGGCTGCTTGGATCCTCAAATATTATGTATATCTCTTAGATCATCAGCCCAGAGGCTGATTGAAACTTCAAATATTATGTATGTCTGTCTGTTAGGTCAACAGGTCAGAGACTGGTTGGATAATCAAATATTATGTGTGTCCTTCTGTTAGGTCATCAGGCCTGAGGCTGGTTGGATCCTCAGATTTTATGTCTGTCTCTCTGTTAACTCATCAGCCCAGAGGCTGGTTTGACCCTCGATTATTATGTACCTACCTATGTCTGTCTGTTAGTTCCCCAGCCCAGAGGCTGATAGAACCTTGAAATATTATATGATTCTGTCTGATAGGTCATCAGCCCAGACACTGTGTGGATCCTTAAATCTTATGCAGGTATGTCTTTTCTGTCGTCAGCCGAGACGCTGGTTGGTCCTCCAATATTACGCATATCTATCTGTTGGGTCATCAGCCAAGACGCAGGGTGGATCCTCAAATATTATGTATGTCTGTCGGTGGTAATCTCATAATCGTCTTACTAAATTTATGTATAATTTGATTTAAAATATATTTTATAATTCTGCCCCATATAATAATCTGCTTGGCACTATTGTCTTTAATATTAATCTCAGTATGTAACAATTTATCCCCTGGAGTTTTGCCTCTAAAAATTTTAATCACGAAGAGGCCTGCAGACCCTCTCACTTTAACTCTCTATTTATGATCTTCCCATCCTCCTCTTCCATTTAACAGCACTCCTACATATATTGAGGAAAGCAACGGGAAATTACCTCACTCCTCATTCCTCTAGTACGCCTCCTCAGTGAAGCTTAGGCGATCTATGGCAGCTGATGGCAGGGCTGTTGAGGATCCATCCAGCCTTAGGGCTGAAGACTGAACAAACACACATACTATACTCATGCTCAGAAATTAAGGATAATGCTGATACATGGTGAAACAACGCAATGGTGGGCGGTTTGCGGTTTTAAATCACCTCGGGGTACGACCATGTGGTGCATTTGACCTGCGGTCGTCGAACGGTGGCGCTGGCAGCAGTCCAAATACGCAGAGGTGTGTTGGTGCATGTCAGAGTACGGTGCAGCGAGTAGGTGTGCAGATGTTTTCAGACGTGCTAATGGTGACTGTGTGGTGAAAATGGCTCAACGAACACATATTGATGACGTTATGAGGGGTAGAATAATAGGGAGACTGGAGGCTGGTCAAACACAGCAGGTAGTAGCACAGGCCCTCCGTGTTCCACAAAGTGTGATCTCAAGATTATGGCAACGATTCCACCAGACAGGAAACGTATCCAGGCGCTACAGTACGGGACGTCCGCAGTGTACAACACCACAAGAAGACCGATATCTCACCATCAGTGCCCGCAGACGGCCACGGATTACTGCATGTAGCCTTGCTCGGGACCTTGCCACAGCCACTGGAACACTTGTCTCCAGACACACAGTCTACAGACGACTGAACAGACATGGTTTATTCGTCCGGAGACCTGCAAGGTGCATTCCACTGACCCCTGTTCACAAGAGAACCCGTAAAGCCTGGTGTCAAGAACACAGTACATGGTCATTGGAACAGTGGTCCCAGGGTATGTTGACGGATGAGTCCAGGTATAGTCTGAACAGTGATTCTCGCCGGGTTCTCCTCTGGTGTGAACCAGGAATCAGATACCAACCCCGTAATGTCCTTGAAAGGGACCTGTATGGAGGTGGTGGTTTGATGGTGTGGGGTGGGATTATGATTGGTGCACGTACACCCCTGCATGTCTTTGACAGAGGAACTGTAACAGGTGAGGTGTACGGGACGTCATTTTGCACCAGTATGTCCGCCTTTTCAGGGGTGCAGTGGGTCCCACCTTCCTTCTGATGGATGATAACGCACGGCCCCACCGAGCTGCCATCGTAGAGGAGTACCGTGAAACAGAAGATATCCGGCGAATGGAGTAACCTGCCTGTTCTCCAGACCTAAACCCCATCGAGCATGTCTGGGATGCTTTCGGTCGACGTATCGCTGCACGTCTTTAAACCTCTAGGACACTTCAGGAGCTCCGACAGGCACTGGTGCAAGAATGGGAGGCTATACCCCAGCAGCTGCTCGACCACCTTATCCAGAGTATGCCAACCCGTTGTGCAGCCTGTGTATGTGTGCATGGTGATCATATCCCATATTGATGTCGGGGTACATGCACAGGAAACAGTGGCGTTTTGTAGCACATGTGTTTTGGGACGGTTTTCTCAACTTATCACCAATACCGTGGACTTACAGATATGTTTCGTTTGTGTTCACTATGTGTCTATGCTATTAGCGCCAGTTTTGTGTAGTGTCACGTTGTGTGGCACCACAATATGCAATTATCCTTAATATATGAGCATGAGTGTAGATATATTTTAACTTATCCACTTCTTCTATGCTCTCTCCCTCTATCATCCATTTCCTTTCATTTTCCTCCTCCTATTATTACGTATAATTAACACCTTCGATGTATTACTGTTTTCCTTGCATATTCCGAAATCTCATTCAAACTTCTCTGTAATCCCCCTCCTGGGGTCTCTCTCTCTCCTCCGTGCTCCTCCAGTACGTCATTTAAGAATAATAAAAATAATATCGGCGATAATTTATATCCTTGCTTCAACCCAAACAATCTATCGGCATGCTAGTCAGATACTCTTCTACTTTGTTACTTTCTGGTATACCTCCTCAATCGCACGGATCATCTTTCTTGAGATTCCTATCCGACCGAATTTTTCTATTAAGGCTTTTCTGCTCACCGTGTCAAAAGCTTTTTCAAAATCTATGGGCGCTAATTATACACTGCCTTTTTCCCTGTTTAGGTATTCTTCTATTATCATCTTTACTGTCATAATATTGTCTGTTATCCTACTCCCCTTTCTAAATCCACCCTAAAACATTGATAATATCGAATTCTCTTCTTCCCAAACCGTTAATCCATTTGCCGGAACTCCTGTGTAGATCTTACTCCGTGAGTCTAGTAGAGTTATCCCTTGGTAATTGCTCGGGAGGTTTATGCTCCCTTTCTTTTTGTATTTTGGGAAGGTTATTCACCGCTACACATGGGAGGCTAGGGGTACCAGATCCATAATAGACTATATCTTAACAGACTTCGAATTCAGGAAATCTGTTAGGAATGTACGAGTTTTCCGGGGATTTTTCGATGATACAGACCACTATCTGATCTGTAGTGAACTAAGTATCTCTAGGCCTAGGGTTGTTGTTGTTTGAGTCATCAGTCCACAAACTGGTTTGATGCAGCCGTCCATGCCACCCTATCCTGTGCTAAACTTTTCATTCCTACATAACTATTGCATCCTACATCTGCTCTAATCTGCTTGTCATATTCATACCTTGGCCTACCCCTCCCGTTATTACCACCTACACTTCCTTCAAAACCAACTGAACAACTCCTGGGTATCTTAAAATATGTCCTATCATTCTATCCCTTCTTCTCGTCAAATTTAGCCAAATCGATCTCCTCTCACCAATTCGATTCGGTATCTCTTCATTCGTGATTCGATCTATCCATCTCACCATCAGCATTCTTCTGTAACACCACATTTCAAAAGCTTCTATTCTCTTTCTTTCTGTGCTAGTTATCGTCCATGTTTCACTTCCATACAATGCCACGCTCCACACGAAAGTCTTCAAAAACATCTTTCTAATTCCTATATCAATGTCTGAAGTGAGCCAATTCCTTTTCTTAAGAAGGCTCTTCCTTGCTTGTGCTAGTCTGCATTTTATCTCCTCCTTACTTCTGCCATCGTTAGTTATTTTACTACCCAAGTAACAATATTTATCTACTTCCTTTAAGACTTCATTTCCTAATTTAATATTTCCTGCATCACCTGCCTTCGTTCGACTGCACTCCATTACTTTTGTATTGGACTTATTTATTTTCATCATGTACTCCTTACCCAAGACTTCGTCCATACCATTCAGCAGCTTCTCGAGATCTTCTGCAGTCTCAGATAAAATAACAATATCATCGACAAATCTCAAGGTTTTGATTTCCTCTCCTTGGACTGTGATTCCCTTTCCAAATTCCTCTTTGATTTCCTTTATAGCCTGTTCTATGTAAACATTGAAAAGGAGGGGGGACAAACTGCAGCCTTGCCTCATTCCTTTCTGGATTATTGCTTCTTTTTCAAAGCTCTCGATTCTTATCACTGCAGACTGACTTTTATACAGATTGTATATTATTCTTCGTTCTCGGTATCTGATCCCAATCATCTTCAGAATCTTAAATAGCTTGGTCCAATCAACATTATCGAATGCCTTTTCTAGATCTACGAATGCCATGTACGTGGGCTTGTCCTTCTTGATTCGATCCTCTAAGATCAGCCGTAGAGTCAGGATTGCTTCACGTGTTCCTACATTTCTTCTGAAGCCAAACTGATCTTCTCCCAACTCAGCTTCAACTTGTTTTTCCATTCTTCTGTAAATAATACGTGTTAAAATTTTGCAGCCATGAGATACTAAATTAATGGTGCGGTAGTTTTCACACCTGTCAGCACCGGCTTTCTTGGGAATAGGTATAACTACATTCTGCCGAAAATCGGATGGGACTTCTCCTGTCTCATACATCTTACACACTAAATGGAATAACCTTGCCATGCTGGTTTCTCCTAAGGCAGTCAGTAATTCAGAGGGAATGTCATAAATTCCAGGTGCCTTGTTTCCATTCAGGTCACTCACAGGTCTGTCAAACTCTGACCTCAAAATTGGGTATCCCTTTTCATCAGCATCAACAGCCTCTTCATGTTCCAGAACCAAATTATCTACATCTTTACCTTGATAAAACTGTTGGATATGCTCCTGCCATCTTTCTGCTTTGTCTTCTTTCCCTAGAAGTGGCAGTAGTGATAAAAGACCGCTTCTGGCCCAGGGGCTAATGGGCAAGATGGCCGCTATACATGGGCTCTTATGGGGCTAACCCACCGAGAGCTGGACAAGGAGCGAATGGGCAAAAATGGCGGCTATATATAGGCTCTTATGGAGAAAGCTGGCCTAGGGTAGGATAGGCAGTATACATAGGACTTACGGAGATGTCCTAGGGGACTAATGCACAAGATGGCGGCCGTGTGCAACTTCCTAATGCTAGAGCTCCAGAGGCAAGACAGCCGCCTGGGAGGTATGCTGGTGTTGAAAAGGTGTATGTGTTACGTAGTGTACTTCAAGCCAATCAGGACGCTAAAAGGTAGAAAACTGCCATTAACACCACTGCGAGGGTTGTAGCCCCGTCTGACTGAAGTGTAGCAAGTTCTCTACACCCTCTGTGAGGGCTCTAGCATCGACCGATCAAAGCCTGGGGAGGTATGCTGGTGTTAAAAAGGTGTATAGGTTACATAGTGTACTTCAAGCCAATCAGGACGCAAGAAGGTAGAAACCGCCATTAGCACAGCAGCGGGGGTTTTGTAAGCCCGTCTTACAAAAGTGTAGCCAGTACTCTGCTCCCTCTGCGAGGGCTCTAACATCGACCGATCAAAGCTTGAGTATACCATGAATCTAAAACTCTAACTATAAATGCTAAATGCTTTGTGGATGCCTCTCCTCATATATTCGGGCTTGAGACCGGCACTAGGGCTCACCCTAAGGCGGAGTTAACACCCTTAGAGAAAGAAGAAGTGAAGGAGTCTGCAACATTATAGGTACTCGGTCCACCATATGTTACAGAAAGTAAGGGTTTGAGGTTGGTTAGGTATTAGACATAGGATTTAGGGTGTTATGCTGCACTGTAGAGAGAGACGACTTTTTCTTTGAAAGGTGTTTAATTTGACAGCATAATAATAGCATAAATTACTTTAGTGTAGAGGTAGCATAGTGTCCATGGGCGTAAGTGGATATCCCATCACCTGCAATTACTCTCTTATCATCATCAGGGGAGAAGGCGATCTTGTTTAGACACACCGTCGATACGTGATGTAATTTGGAAGTAATGATGTTCATCGGCGTTCTTCTTATTTATTTCTTCACGAGACAGTTTACATTGTCCTGAACGTTGATACATTGTTCAACAACACCTCGACTGATCCCTTTAATTTTTTTGAATTCTTCACCATCTATGTCCAGCTCTAAGTCCGACAAACTTTCTAATAATCTTGCTACTAGCTTCATCTTTAAATTTTCCTGAAACCTTCTTGTTCTTAGCTGTGCTCCGGTGGGTAATCAGATGTATCTTGATGTTCTATAAAGTTTAATTTGTCCTTGTAGATGTCTTCAGTCTGTACCAAATATATAAAAGAATCAGTGTCCATGTACATAAGTTTTAGATTTTCAGTCCCATGGTAGGGAAGTAGAACGTCGTAGTGATGGGAATACATAAGCGTTTTGGAAATGTCTAGTACGCTCATGCCAATATAGATAGGTTTGTTGAAGAATAGTTTCCGCTTCGCCATATGAATAGCCGCCAGGTTGGGTCCGAGGATCGTTCTGTCGATGAAGGTAGGTTTTGCTACGAGTTTTTCTACTACCTTGCTATCTGTTACAAGACGCATGTCTATCCGTTTGCGAATGTTTTCCATGGTTTTTCCGAACATTGCATTATTAAAACGTTTATAGAGGTCCTTCTCGAAGTCGTTCTTAGCTTGTTTTCTGAGATCGTTATTAAATTCTACGTAACATTTCAGCCAGCGTGACTGTCGAAATTTCGGCGCTCGATGTACCTTCTTTAGTTGCAGTCCACGGTTCAAAGCTTGTTGGAGGGTCATGTAATGCACCACGTAATGTTCTCGTTTTCCAAGATGAGTTATTAATTTTTTCGTTACAGACGATTCAGCCGGTTTCATACTTTCTGGAAGGAACGGTAAGTTATTATGAAGGGCATGTAGTTTAGGAGGATACTCAACGTCTACTTCTAAAAAGTAGCCGTACGGATCGTCTTCTTTCAGCGTATTTATATTAATAGTGTCTGGGGAGGCCCACTGAAATTCTCCGTAAGGAAGGGGATGGCACATAGCGCAACCATACTGATTGTTAGCATCTTCGTATGTAATAAACCTGGATGGTTTCTCGGGATCGAAATCCGACATATACTTATTATTAGCCTCTCCATAGCGATGTGATACTTGACATATCCCACCTCGTATACCAGACTCTACCATAAGTAGCTGATCGTAATCTCTTAGTAACTCCAGTTTAATACCTGTATAGAGCAGCATAGCGTCCCACGTAAGTCCGGGCGCAGTGAAGTAGTGGGCCGGATCGACTCTATGGGTTTCCATGGTAGTAGCACGAAACGTTTCGAAAACATCTGCTAAGAGAAGTACGTCAGAAGTCAAGTAGAGATCGCTGTATTCTCCCAAAGTTTTTATGTTGAAATGATTCCACACGTTGTTTGCATGTTCATAATCTTCGTCACTGATATCGTCTTGTTTTAATTTGCTGAAGAAGGCTTCTTTAGGGGGTAGACATTTTTCACTTAATTTTTCCCAGGAGTCCAGGTAATCATACGGAAAGACGCCTTTTCGTGTCATTAAAACCGAATTTTCTCGTCCAAAGTATTTGGATGTTTCAGAACACAACGTTAGATTTTTTACTAGTGTATCCAAGCTGCTAGCCATGAACCGATACGTATCCACAAATCTAAGCTTTATATTGATAACATATTTAGTAAAGGAGATGTACTTCTCTTCAGAACTAGGAATAACTTCTACTCGCTCAGTAGTGCATCCCAGCTGCCTTACTATCATACCCACTAAGATTGTGTGTAAACACTGGGATGTAACTAGCCTGTCTACACTTTAAATTGCAAGTGTTGTGAGAGCTTCCGCGGTACTCTCCAGTAATATGACAATGATCTCGCACTTTCCAGTTATCCTCGGTAAATTCTCTACAACATAGGTAACAGCTCGTAGACGCCTGGAACTCCTGTTCTTGCTCCTCTGTCAAGGCTTTAGGGGTGTTTCTGATGTATATTTGACTTATTTCAGTAGCTATAGACGTTAGATATTCTATAAACTTCTCGGCAGCATTAGGTCCCCGATATACGTACGGCTCTTTAGGCAAGTTAGTTGCTACGTGTTCAACAGTTGTAGCAGGCTTAACGTACACAGCAAAGCTCATAAGAGTATGACTTTGGTATGGCATTGTATAACTTACATTATCGCTAGGTGCGCATGTTTGAACCGGAGTCAGAATAGTCTCAAAGTCTGCGTAGATTACGTACGACAGTTTCAACAAATTTTGAAAATTCTTAAATTCTAGAACAGAGTTTTTAACGGTAGGCATTTCTATTCTTGCAATTTGCTGCTGGAGACAGAATCTTCTATGCTCTTCTAGCTTTTCTTGTCCACCTGCTTTATACCGATTATCGAAGTGGGTGAAACAACGCTTACATATAACCACCTTATGCTTATACTTAGTAAGCTGACAGCTTACGAGCTTCTCGAAATCTTTTATAAACACATAGTAACCAACAGCAGAATTACTCCTTAGTAGAAGAAGATCACTCCACATCACCTACCTTTAGAGGATAAATTTGATTACCGTACTTTTATCCGGTCCGAAAACGTTTATAGAAATATTACTAGTTATTTCAAATTTAGGAATATCTTTAGGAGGTGTAGGAAATACAACACTCGAAAAGTCGTATTTATCCTCCAAGCCTGCGTACTTGCTAACGCGTTGAGGATGCTTTTTAACGAATTTCGCTAGTACCGAATATAAGAAACACCTTTCGTCTCTATGGTTTTCAGTATTTAAGCATGCTTTTTTAGCAGCGATATTTGCTGGTAGCGGTATATAGGTACTCCCACGCAGCGGGGTATACTTGTTAATTTTTACTCTTAGCCCATCAACAGCTAGCAAGGACCAGTTACCCCCTTTAAGCGTTGATTCTTCCATTACCGACGTTAACTTTTGAAATTTCTCTTGAATAAATTTGTCAAGATCTGTTTCAAGAAATACGACGTCATGTTTAGTTTTGAAAGCGCGATCTATTGTGTCTCCGTGTATGTTAATGAACCGGCATTCAGCGATTAAATTAACTTTTAAGGACTTATGAACACGAAGTTCTTTTAGTATGGCCTTAACTACCAGATCTTTTGCCACTTGGAGGTACACATATAAGTGTTCGTACGTTCTACGGGAGCGAAAGCCGGGTGGACTCAGGATATCTTATTCATAAGTTAGAAGTAACAGACATGAAAGTAGCAAGAATGATTACTGGTACAAACAGGTGGGTACAATGGCGGGAGGGTACTCGGAATGAGGAGATAAAGGCTAATTTAGGAATGAACTCGATGGATGAAGCTGTACGCATAACCCGGCTTTGGTGGTCATGTGAGGCGAATGGAGGAGGATAGGTTACCTAGGAGAATAATGGACTCTGCTATGGAGGGTAAGAGAAGTATAGGTAGACCAAACGACGATGTTTAGACTCGGTTTCTAACGATTTAAAGGTAAGAGGTATAGAACTAAATGAGGCCACAACACTATTTGCAAATCGAGGATTGTGGCGACGTTTAGTAAATTCACAGAGGCTTGCAGACTGAACGCTGACAGGCATAACAGTCTATAATGATAATGTATGTATGTATGTATGTATGTATGTATGTATGTATGTATGTATGTATGTATGTATGTATGTATGTGTGTATTGTACCAGTAAAAGAGCCCGACTCTCAGAATATATTTAAAAGTAAGCAAGAATATAGTTCTCAGGGCAAAAGCTGGGTGAATAGTAGCTAGGCCTCGGTACAGGAGGTAGGGTCCTATCTACGAGAAAACTTTGACTCTGATTGAACATTAGTTTATTCATATAAGGCATGAAATTGCACATCACCTCCAGGTAGAAATGAGTTGTCTTCCACACATTCCAATAATATGGCTCGGGTTCTCCAGTTCACCAAGCCGAGCAGGTTGGAACACGTTCCAGAAGATTCCAGGGACTCCGTACAGAAGCGGCTGGACTGCCTGGGTAGAAGGTAGAGATGCCTCGAACTTTCGAGGCCCAGGTTGAACCCCGATGATCTTGGCGATGTTGCAGATAATCATATATTACCTCAGTCCAATGTGACTGAGAGGATCGATGTTTCCAAGGTCACTCGTAGCACTGATAAATCTGAGTCCATGAAAACCTTGGGTGATTAACTTATTAGCAAAGTCACTGGTTATTATACGTTGAGACTTTCAAAATTCGTAAAATGATATGTCGCTGTATACGAAGATTATGAATAATTTCAGAGTTCACCACTAGAAAAGTCCTCGTCTCTGAATAAATACTGGCAAAGAAAAACACAAGTCCCTTCTTGTGAAATTATGACTAAATTTAAAGTTCATTACTGGAGAAGGTACGAGTCTTTTGAATGAACACGGACGAAAAACACAAGTCCATCCACATGAAAATCTGAATAGATTTAAAGTTCATCACTGGTGAAATTTATAAAGTCTTGAATCAACACTGGCGAATGTACAAGTCTTTGAATGAACATGGACGAAAAACACATGTCCATCCACATATTTAGAGTCTAGCACTGGGAAGGTATCCAAGTCTTTTAATAAACACAGGTGAAATCCTAAATTTATGTTTCAAAGCCGTTGGATAAAGTTAAAGTTCATCACCGGCAAAGTTTATGTCTTTGAGGCAAAATCACAAATTTATGCTTACGGGAACTTCGAGCACATTCAGAGATCATCACTAGCAAAGTTTATAAATCCCTGTCTATTAGAGGAATGAGTCCCTTAACAGTCGCAAATATTGCAGGTTCAGTTAATGAAGAATCCGTGCTTTAACACACGTAAATAATACAAGTCCAATTATGAATTTAACACACGTAAATAATACAAGTCCATTTCATGAATACTTGGAAAAATTCCAGTCTCTAACACACGTAAATATTGTAAGTTCAATTATGAAGACTTAGAAAATTACAGAGTTCCTCGTCGGGACTGTCACTACACGACGATAGTAGCAGCGAGAGTGTCAACGCTGACTACTCGGCTGTAACTGAGTGAACAGGCTACAGTGGGCCCTCCTTTTATTAGATCCGGGACGTCTACGTCACAATACGGCTTGACTGAATATCTTCCGAATCCCTCGATGGATTTACTTGAAACTCGAGCATTGGGACGTTCAGGTGATCCCAAACAAGATGACATATCGCTCGAATCGCTAGCATAATTATTACAGGAGTTACTAAATTTTCCCCGTCGAACATTCCGGAAGATGTGACGTGGAATCTAGAATACACGAGTCCAGACTGGGAACACGTGTTGTGACGGGCGGGCGGTCTAGCTAGCCCCTGTGGCTACGTCACAGCTCACAGCTGTCCTTCACTCGCTTGCTTGCCTCGCTGCTGGTAAACAAACCAGGTGTACTCAGAACATTACGCGTGGTAATTAAATGTAATTTATACTCAAAAAAATACTCATGTACCGGTCGTAACCGGTACAGTATGTATGTATGTATTATTCTTTCCCAGACTCTCTCTGTTTGGTTCATCCTGCATTCTCTTTTAACTCTATTTGTTCCTTACTCCATAACTTCCTCCTCTCGAAAATTTTAAGTTTGTACTCTCTCCTTAATCTACACAAAGCTTCTCCTTCTTTCCGTCCGTTTATTCCATAACCCTCTAACGCTTTCATCATTGTTCTCCTTATACCTCACATTCGTTATTATACCTTCCTCCCACTTATCTCCTTCTTTCTTCTCTTACCTTGGTTCATCGGTGCAGCCCTATTTATTGGGTATTCAGTTAGATCGAAGACTCTATCAATATTATTTTCTTTCAATGCTACTTTCCATCCACAGCTAATTAATTGTGGCTCTTTTTCAATAAAGTCATCTAGTTCCCGTTTTGTATACTCCCACCATTTATATTTAATGTAGCTCCTATATTTCTCTAAAATTCTCTTTGTATCTCCATCACTTACCTCCTCTACAATTCTTTCTCTCATCACCCAATACGGTGCATGGTGGGATTCCACCCAGTTCCTTATCTCTATCTTTTTATTTTCCTAACATGTCTTCCGAACTCATTGCCAAGTCAGTAACACTTCCCCCTGAACCGTAATATATGTCAGTTTTCCTTCTTTGTCCTTTCCCATAAACCATTTGAAGTACGGAAATTTCCTGCCTACAGAATTCCAGGAGCTTTCCACCGTAAGTTTTCCTTCCTTTACTACTTCTTCCTCCCCTAATTGTCATCTCCACTTCTTTACCGAACATTGGGCTTCGCTCACCTATTCTGGTATTCCAATCTCCCAAGTAAAATTATTCCATCTTCTTCATAATTCCCATTAATAATACTGGTTTCTAAGAATAACTCCCCAAAAACTTATCATTAGCATATAGGGATCCCTTGGGATGACAGTAAGCGTAAGCCAAGCATAACCTTTCCTCTTCCCTTTCTCCCCCCATGTTAAACCTTAACCAGATCACTTCTTCCAAATCGTTCTCAATATCCTCTACTAATTCACTGATCTCTTCTCTAATTAACACCACTATTCCCCCGAGCGTCCGCCCCTTATTACGCTGTTTATTAGACTGTAAACTACCAAGTTACCTCTTTTCCTATTTCCAGCCACGTCCCCAAGAGTGCCACAATGTCAAACTTTCCAACATATTTTTTACCTTCATATTACCTATTTTGCTAAACAAACCTTCAATATTTGCAAACCCTACCTTCCAATCTAATTATAACGTGCCCTCTCTTCCTCCTCCCTTTCCTTCTTTATTTTTATTTCTCGTTACAACCGGCCTCTTTCCTTCTACCTCCATTCCCTCCTACTTAAATATTTTAGGGAGTTCCTTCCTATCCTTTTCCTCCGTACCTTTATTTTTCTTACCCCTCAGATCTTTTAAACTCCTACTTCTCCTTTTCATCATAGATTCTCTTCCTTTCTTTTCAACCCTCGAACCATCACCTCCATTATTATGCTTATGTCCACTGAACTCTGTATTTGATTTTTCTTGAGAGTCACTCTCCACCACTGCTTCCTGAATCCTCGCATTTAATCCCACACGGAACTGTCCACTTGTCCCTTCGTTGGATTCAGTTCTTACCTCGTCACCTCCCTCCTCTTGATCTTCAACCTGCCTTCCATCTTGCCTTGAACCCAGGTCCTCTCCCTGCTTGGGCTTCTCTTTCATAATTTTCAATTCTTCCACCGTCCAGACTCGCCTCCATTTTCACTTGGACCCAACCAACTGTTGACCCCATATATACGCCTTCAGACCCTGATATCTGGCTCTCCCTAGATGACACTTCATAATTCTCAAGTTCTAACTCCCTTCTCTTCCCATGTCTCTCTTAACCCAGATTTTTTCCCTTTGTAAGTTACTCGCGCTTCTTATTACTATATCCGACATAAGGGTAGATAACAACTTGACTTTAATTGGTCTATGCACTTTCACTTTACCTACCCTCTCAGCGTCATCTATGTCCACTTCGCTAAAACTGATATTCACCAATATCCACCACTGTATATAATATCAACTTTCTTCTCTCTCAATTCTTCCTGCAGACCGTATATGTATATATATTTCTTCATCCTTTCCCGACTGTTGGCTTCTATCTCCTTCTTTAATTTACACACCTCCTCTTCCAGATTTAAAACTTTCTCTCTTAACGTCTGAGTTTCTTTCTCGTTATTTCCTACCTTTGTCACTGAATCTTCGGGTTTTTTGATCCATTTCCTCAGATTTCCATATTCCTTGGTTTGGACACACATCATCTCCTTTATCTGCTCAAAAGAGCAGATTTCTTTGACTACTTCTTTCACCACCTCCCTATTTTTCTCCATGTCTTTCCAGCCGATGTTGCCCCTAGCATTGGGGCCGGGGTTCTATTCAACGCCCCCGACAACCAGTAGCAAAGTTATCACCGGAGCCAACGACAGCACCTCGCCCGTCTTCCCCTGTACTCTCTTGCTCGTCGTCTCTACCGTAGTCATCTTCAACCACCGCTGCCAGCTCTCGATCGCCGCCCCGTACTGCTCGACTCCCACCATGCCTCTCCGCATCGCCACTCCACACGTCCGCACTTGTTGCTCGCTTAGCCTAGACTAAACTAGGCGGATTATTTAGAAGAGTTTTAGGGAGTTTCATTCAGGGAATCGTTGTGCTGCCATGGTACCGATATGAGCAGACACAAGTAACAACACCCTAAGATTACAATCACAGAATAAAACACAAGATCCGAAACAAGACAGGAAAAAAACTTGCCTTAAAAAGCCCACGGTGTCACATGGAAAACGTGGATCGGATCAAATCCGTATGGGGTATTATCCTTAATGTTAAATAAAAGAAAAACACCTTTTAAAGGAAAAATCAATCAACATTAGGATTAATTAAGCTTTAGCATTAAAGAAACAGAAAGCAAGAAAAATTAATAAGGTCAACCTCAACTAAAGTTCCAAGAAAGTATGACGGTTTGAAAAGTTCTCGGAATCACCGCTAGATGTCAGTGCTAGAGCAACGAGGTTCCCGGGCAATAATCACACATCCTTTGTGAGTGAACACGTGGCGCGTCAGTGCTCTAGCTGCAGGAGTGTGGTAGGGACGACTCTTTGGTGTTGTTCCCGCGTAGTGATTTGTGACAATGAGAAAACTGAGATTCGAGCAGTGATTAAATAAATAAGTGAAGAGGTACTAATGGTATCTTCACTTTAGGAGTATTAATTACGATTTATATGATGGCAACTTCAAGCAATATTCCAACATCCATTGTATTGAAATGGAGGAGTAAATCTACAGGCACAGCAGCCATGCGACTGGTGCAAAGCAGTATCGACAAAGATGAGTAGAATGCCTGAAATTTTTAAGCAAGTTCTTAGGTAGAAGAGGTCAGCTTAGTTTCATCCGGCGTAAATATAATTGTAATATTAAATGACAGCTCCTTGAGGCTGAGTTTGCTATTTTTCATTTTATTTCAATGTAAATCCAGAGTATGCATGTTCAAGCCCTTTATTTTGTGTTCAATTTAGTTTTGGGAAGAGGGTTACTGCTAGGTGCAGTTAGGAGTGTCTTTGATTGTCTTATTTTCAGAGTATTCCGTAATGTGGGTTTAGCATGTAATACAGGCATTAGCTTCTTCATGACCGACGCTACGCGCCCTAAATTTCGAGGGGAGAAGGTATTCAGTTCAGAGTAGGTTATTTTACTTATGTATGCAACGCGTTTTCAGGGATTTTTGGACACCGACGGAATGGAAGCCAGCGTTGTAGACGAGTGTCTTTCAGTCAAGCAGAAAGAACCAATAATCCGGAAGGAAACAAGTTGATTTAGTAAAGAAAGGCATATACCGCCTATAGTGTAACGAGGGTGATGAAACATGAGTAGAGGCCTGTGAAAATAATGTTCAAGGGAATCGAAAAATTAGTAGCTGCATTTTGGGGAAACGGGCTTGAATTCGCCTGAATATGCTGAGCCACAGTCGAGAATCGAACTCTGAAGCTGCGAGCTCATAAAGGCCTGAGTGACGTCTTGTTTAAGAGAGGACTGCGGGCCCATGAGAATGAGATATAGAAGCCTAGACAATCTGTTGAGACAGAGTATATCGTGTGTGAGAGAAAGACGCAATATTTTGTAATGCAGCAGCTGAATAAGTGAAATGTGAAGGAAAAACGGGAAACAAGCCTCCGCTGTGAGGAGGATATTCGCCCTTGAGAGAGAGCTCTCGTATGCATGGCTTCCAACCGCTTGCTGCGTTTCTCCTCTGCAGGTAGAATTCTTCACGTTTACAGCTGACAAACGCCAGCGGCAGACGCAGCAGCAACACAAATTTCGTATTTAAACGTTGCGTGTTTTCTTCTACTGTTGTATCATTTGTTATGTTGATCTACGCCTCGTTCATAGTGTGAACATTGTATATATATTAAATTTAGATTAATAAAGCACTGACGGGACCTAGCCTCACTAGACCCGTCGCCTATATCCCTCACTGGCTCGCGGGCTGCGCCCAGCGCTTCATTCGTTACACGCAAGCCAGCAATGGCTATAAAAGGCGGGTGACGGGCGAGCACCGGGACAGTCTTGAGCCAGGGAGGGAACAGGCAACCCTACCAGCTGTCCCAAGGGGGTGTAACCAACTAGCCCAGCTCTTTAACTGGGCCAAGCAACAGTGTGACCTCATTCCTGAATAAGTGTGTGCATTTCAACATGTATTTTATATTTCAGGCGCCCTGTGGGTTTTGTTGTACTGTTTGCTTGTTCTTACGCTTTGTCATGTGATTTCATTTTGTCGTTGCCTATGTTATTATGTCAACGTCGCTTAAGCATTTGCATTTTAATTAGCCCGATGCTAATTTTAAGGGGAGCCAGCTTCAATATTGATTAATTTTTGACAGAGCGGTCTGTCGGTACATTCAGTCTAGATTTTAGATCTGGGAAACCTGGATTGACTGTGATGCCTTTTAATGGTTCATTTGTGTAAATATGTGCTTTTTATTGAAACTAGCTTGATTATCATTTTTCGAGCAATGCGTTATGGACGTTTTGCGAACGCAACCGCGTTGGAGTAACCGGCATATTTATTCATCCGCGTCCATACAATGCGAGATGTAGATTTCCTACCAAGATTTCTTTTGTATTTATATTGTTAATTTTTATTTTCTGTATCGGCATTTAGTTCCGACTAATGTGTTATTAGTGTATGATCATTTGTTCTGATGTGTGCGGCACGCGTTTGTAAATGAATTGACCTTCGAGTCCAGTTAACTCATTTTTATTTAGATTTGCATATTTAGATTGAATTTACATCATGTGTTAGGATCAACAAATCATCTTACTCTCTAATTTGGTTCTTATTCACAAAAATTGAACTGTTTCCCTTTCACATACAGAAAGTATACCTATGGTATTTACTTCCTTAGAAGTTAGTTTTAGTTTTCCGCCCATCTTTGACCGAACGTACCGTGTAGCTCACCGACATAGCCTGGCATGTTTTTATTTGATGGATGGGAACGGTTTATTTCTGGCGCCCAACGTGGTGCGATTGTCATTTGGCGGTGCTGGGTTCATTTCCAACACCGTTTAACCAGGGTAGTTGCCATTTGGGCGGTGTCAGGTTCTTTTCTTTCGCCTGATTACGTCGTGCCCGATTCATTTCTAGCCCGATCCCGTGGAACGATTGCCGTGTGGGCAGTGTTTATACCCACCCTGGATCGTTCGTCAGCACTAACCGCGGGGTGTGTAGGTGTCCATAGTTGGAAATTTTGTGGAGGACCATGGTTGGAACTCAATTTTTAAGATAGGTAGAGAACTTCGAACAGGCGGATTATAGGCGACAAAGCCTCAGATGGAGTCATGTGAACTGACAACCTAACGTACTAGACAATTGAGTCTACAGTCATGTTAGTATACGAATACGAGAGAGTGAAATTGTATATTTAGAGAAAGTTTGTAATTCCTAAATATATATGTACACGTTGGGTAGATATCGGCATTTAGTGCTAGGATGTGAATAAGAACCAGACAACCGATGGAAGAGGCATGTCAAATAATTAAGTGATTCCATTGGGAATTCGAGAACAATGAAATGGTTTCTCACATGAGGCAAATAGACGGTGTGTATCTTTCCGAATAATCGACTATGTACATAGCTTAGGAATTTGTTCTGTTTAACAGATTTTAATAGCCAGTGATTTTAAACTTGCTTTATTTAGAGCAAGATAGGGTCACGAGGTAGCCTTTGACTTGGATGCAAACTTGCAATTACAGTGGCGTTGTTGTCATAGATTGAAGGTGCATGGACTATTGTTGTGGGAAGTATAATCCTTTAATCGGAGATAATATGCAAACGTAGTTACGCATTGATGTCTAATGCATAGATTTGAGCCCGAATTAGGATGGGTCTACATTTTTATTAAATATTTGGGGCTACATAGTATAATATTTTTCTAAATTTCGTACACGTTCGGATTTTCCTTTTATTTATTGCGATAATGTAAACACGTGATAGAGATTCGTTAGGCAGTTTCTGCATGGCGAATTTGAAAACCATGTTTTGCTTGTGAGGTTGTAAAGTAGGGAGCAAGAATGAAGATTTTAAAATTAATATTTGAAATCTTGGTACTACGTCGATAGACTTTTTCATCGGAACCATGTCTGCGTAGCCGTATTTTGATTGTATAAGATGGCGATAACGTAAGCCGACCTATTGGCTAGGATGGACTTAGCGGCGGATGAAGCCAGGGAGCGTGAACAGGAAGCTGTAAGACGCAAGTTTAAAAACTTGAGTGAACTTTCCGATAAAATTGCAGAGGGGAATGAGAAACTTGAGAAAAATTGAGGTAGTGTAGAAATGTTGTCAGGGAGGCATGAATCGCCTTGAAAGGCGCATGGAGGAAATAGAGGATCGAACCGAGTAACAGGTCGAAAGGATTCAAATGACCGTCGAGTAGCTAACAGGCAGAGTGACAGATGGAGCCGCGAAGACCGAAAAGCGACTAGAAGAGGTGACTACGCGCTTAGACGAGGCTTGCATGGAAATTGGAAAGAATAGGAGCGCAATAGACCCACTTAGATCGGACACGGAGACGAAATTTTCACCGTCACCAAGGAAATCAGAACTCAGGTTGCCGAGGTGCAAGAGAAGCATGAAAAAAAGTTGGATATAAAGCTGACTGAAAAGGCACGGGAAGATGAAGTGAAGATAATCTGGAGTAGAGACTTGCGCAGGAGTTTGTGGATCGAATCGCAGATAAGGGCGAGGAGATGTAGAAGATAATTCTGGCAGATAGGGAGACTAATAGAGCTAATGCCCGGCTCCATGGCTAAATGGTTAGCGTGCTGGCCTTTGGTCACAGGGGTCCCGGTTTCGAATCCCGGCGGTGTAGGGAAATATAAGCTTAATTGGTTAAATTCGCTGGCACGGGGGCTGGGTGTATTTGTCGTCTTGATCATCATTTCATCCTCATCACAACGCGCAGGTCCCTACGGGAGTCAAATCAAAATACCTGCATCTGGCGAGCCGAACTTGTCCTCAGAAACTCCCGGCACTAAAAGCCATACGCCATTTAATATCATAGAGCTAATCTTCAGGAAGTAGGTGCGTCGATTGAGGCATGGAGTGATATGAGTCTGAAGAACGCTAATAAGCTGTAATCTGCCGAGAAAGGGGTTCAGTAGCTGAGAGATAAGGTAGAATTGTTAGATCTCAGGACTAGCAAAGAGATGGATAAGTTGAAAATGGAGAGAGAGGGAGAGCAGTGAAACTCATGAGCCGTAATCCATTTACCCCGTCCAGACGAGAGACCATCGACCCCGAATGCTACTAATGGAGCTCCCGTATATAATATTTTCCTAACAGCACCGGAGGAGAGACCTAGAAAATTCAGGTGAGCTTTCCTTCGTGAAATGGAGGACTATTTTTCGGTTGCGAGAGTACCTCCGAAGAGAAAACTGCGTACGATCGAAAAAAATATCCGATACCGCCCTCGAGTGGATGCAAGCTTTTCATTATACTTTCAGTACGTACGAGGAATTCAAAACTGCATTTCTACGCAAGTTCTGCGATACCTCCTGTACCGGGTGGTACTGCTCTACAGGATAAACAGTGAACTTAAAACTGGACCTACTTAAACCTTTCCTCTGAAGATGTCGCTGTGTGAATTTCGACTTGTTTTGTTCACTATTTATCAAGAAGTTTGGACATTCCCTCATAGATGTCACTGCAAAAACTATGATCATGCACCCTGGTGCGAAGTGAAGGAACTTTCTTGAAGAAGTTTAGTAGGCCTACTCATAAGTTTTTTCTTCACTAAATTTCGTTCTTTCATTTGTGGGTTGGCAATATTAATCTTTATTTCCGCCAGTTTTGAACTTAGCCAATCCAGAATTTCTGTAATTAATTTTTGACCAATCGTCTCTTTCTTCGATTTTGATGTGTAACTTTAAGCTACCCAATAAAACCTGTGGGTGTGTCTTAATTATTCATGAAAGGTCTCGAACCTTCCCCGAGGGTATAAAAACTGCTAATTTTCTTGTCTCTCGGCCACTTGATCAACATCTAACCTAGTGTACGGAAGTGTAGCAGGAGGCGGGAGGTGCCTCGTTCATCAGGCAGAAGCTCTTCAGCAAGGTAATGGCCACTTAACATCTTTGTTTAGTTTAGCTCAGCAGTTTAACCAGCGGGAAAGGTCCGAATCCTTTACAATGTAACCAATCTTCCCAACATGTAATTTTTTGCCGTTTGATGTAAAAACTTAATAAAATCTGTAACTGTAATCCGGGGATAGAGAGTGCTTTGCCCTCTCGAGCTCCCCTTCATTTTGGGTTGGAGGTGACTACGTTTTGTAACTGATTTTCTTCCTTTCTGTAATGTCTTAAATTTTTCTTATACGAGTCACCTCCATAGTTTGGGAATAGCCCCTGTTTCATCGGCCTAGTACCTCTTAGGTTTTAATAAGTTTCATGTAGGAGTGCAGGTACACGCCTCCATTCTACTTGGTGTTGCGGGCCATTTACTTAACCTGTTCTTTTCTGGTAAGGCCCAGTAGGTTGGGTACGAGATACCCCCGTTTCATTTGTGTTAGTTGTGCCTCTTATGGCCTTTAATACGCTTGAAAAACTGAGAGCGCGTCGGCTCTTTCAAGTGTTTGAAAAGTGCCTCTGGGAGGCTTGAGGTTAAAAGTTGGGAGCAAATGCTCCATGTATTAAGGGTTTTCTGCCCTTGGAACAATGGTAATTTGTAAAACTAAGGGCTTGTAACTAAAATGTGTTAAAGATTTAAAATCTTGAATTTTTTATTTTTTGAATCTTGTATGTTTAATTGCCATGTAATTGTTATCTCACTAAGTGAGAATTTGTTAAATTTTCGAAAATATAACCTTCCATTTCAGTTTAAATTCTTTCTTGTCAAAGTATTTAGACCCATTCACCCCGGCACCTTCTTTCACCTCTGCTGATCCACAGATACCCCGGAACAACTGGTAGCAGAGCGTGGTTAAATGGTTCTCAATTAAGCCTCTTTTGACGGTTAAACATAATATTTGATTGGTACTGTAACAATTTTCTTAGTTGCTGGAATTTTCCTTCCTATTTTTCTAAATTTGTCAAGTTTCTGTCAACATGTCCGGCCCTCGCGAAGTCCTCGATCCCGGCTATTTGCGCAAGGTGGAATTGATTTATGAATTAGCCATTAGAAATGATCAATCCGGAGGCACGATTGCGACTGATACCACCAAGCTTAAAGAATCCCTTGCATTGCCAATTAGTATCCCAACTTTGGGAGAGAAAGATATTGATGAGGCCCTCTCCACTATCACTGACAATACTACTGAGCTAGCATCTGTAGTTAGTTTTTTTGAAGTGAGTGATCCATCTCCAAATCAACTTAAAAGAGTACAAGCTAGACTGTTCCATTTTTATCATAGAGTTAGTGATCTCTTGTCTCTCAAGTTAAGCGACGTTCAGGGTAAGGAGGCTAGTGCTCTTGTCGAACACTTATCCAATATGTCTAGTAAAGTTAGTCAATTGTTAACTGGCCAAGCCCCTGCGGTAAACATAGTAAGCGAGGAGGGTTCTTCCAAAGGGGACGAAAGCAGTACATGTGCGGTTACCCAACAGACTTCTGCACCATTGGGAAAGGATCCTGATCGTCATACTTCAATTCCACCCTTCTTTGTGAATAATGCAAGCTCTGAAATAGCTTCTCCGCCCCCTAGGCCTTTACCTACTATGTCACCTGGGTTCAGTAGTTTGCCTCATCCTTTAGCGATGTTGCTTAGGGGTATTTCTAAGTTTTCCGTTAACTCCACTAGGGATGTTATATCATTTTTAAGGTTTTTAGTTGAGTTTCAGGATCACGCCCTCGTGTTTGCCTTTTCCCCGTCTCAAATACTTCAGATTATTTATCCCTATTCCATTGGTGTCCTCTCAGACAAAATAGTAAGAGCCATATCGGAACAATCATCTATTGAAGATTTTCACGCACACCTTCTGGCAAATTTTATTCCGGCTCGAGCAAGGCCTTCATTAATCGAAAAGTATTATTATAGAGTACAGCGACTTGATGAAAATATTGTCGACTTCATCCAAGACATTAAGTTCTACTCTAGGGTGTTTGCTCTTCATTTCCCAGAAGATCAAATTGTGCCGGTCATACTTGTGTTTTGCGTCGCGCCCGCAAACTTTTGTTGAATTAGAAGCTATGGCTGTCTCAGCCGAAGGAGTTAGGTATGCCAACACCTTACGTGTCGCGAAGGAGCCCCCTCCGTCTTCAAGTACTTTTCCGCCTCAAACTCGCCGAACTTCCATATCCCGCAAATGTTATGCTTGTGGGTCGGCAGATCATCTCCGGAACAAGTGGCCTTTGATGAAATCCAATGGGACAAAGAGCGGAGCAGGGTCATTCCAAGGCTTTTTCAAATGCGGCTCGTTTTCCCATATCGCTAAGAATTGCCCGAATGCTAATAACACCCCCTCCTGCTCAACTTCTGGTGCAACTTCCACCACCGCCAATAAGCAAAAGTGACTAGTGGCATCGGCAGAGTCGGCGTGCTCACCTTCTTCAGGCTCAGCCCCTGTTAAACCCGACGAAAGCTCAGGGATAATTCAGGGCTCTTCTAATTTATCATTCGAATGTCCCAAAGAATGTCTTAAGATTGCGGCGGAGACCCCCGCACCGGTACCATTCCTGAAAATTGAGGTGAATAACGAACCGATTAATGCTCTATTATATTCTGGGAGTGTGTGTTCCATTATTTCGGCTAAATGGTACTCCAAATTAAAGTCAGTCTGTAAATTTTCTGACTATTGTTCGTCTTCGGTTCAATGCATTTCGGCCAACCTTTCTCTATTAGAAATCTTAGGCTTCCTATGCGCCTAAATTCGCATTTCGAAATTCACTTGGAAAGTAAAACTGTTTGTGGCTAAGCACTTGTCTTGCCCCATTATATTAGGAGCGGATTTCATGTCTCACACCGGTCTAGTGCTCGACATCCAGAGCAAGTCGTGCACTTTCAAATTTGCTTGTAATTGTAAAATTCCCTTGTTAAAATGTAATTCTGTGTCATGTTCATCTGTTTCGCCTACACAGGATGAGATGTTGTTAGACCTTAGACATCTGCCTGAGGAGCAGGCTGAGAGTATTCGTAAGTTGTGTCAGTCATTTCCTGATGTTTTTACTGATCCTCTTGGTGTTACTGACCTTATCGAATACAAGATTGAAGTTACGGATTCAATCCCTGTTAGGTTTCCACCTCATAGGCTATCTCCTCCTAAAATGAAGGCTCTCAAAGAGATCATCGGTCAAATGCTGAAGGATGGTATTATTCGACCATCTAAGTCGGCGTATTCATCGCCTATTTTCTTGGTTCCGAAACCTCAAAGTGGTTTCAGGCCTGTAATTGACTATAGGGCTTTAAATCTGAAGGCCTTGTTACAATATGTGCCCCTTCCCGGCCTTCACTCTTGTTTTTCATGGTTTGGAAAAGCTAAGTTCTTCGCCATCTTAGACCTTAATCAGGCGTATAATCAGATCCCTCTAGCCGAAGAATCCAAACATCTTACAGCTTTTGCCACGGATTTGAACTTGTATGAGTACAAGCACGTCGGCTCTTTCAAGTGTTTGAAAAGTGCCTCTGGGAGGCTTGAGGTTAAAAGTTGGGAACAAGTGCTCCATGTATTAAGGGTTTTCTGCCCTTGGAACAATGGTACTTTTGTAAAACTAATGGCTTGTAACTAAAATGTGTTAAAGATTTAAAATCTTCATTTTTTTTCTTTTCTGAATCTTGTATTTTTAATTGCCATGTAATTGTTATCTCACTAAGTGAGAATTTGTTAACTTTTCGAAAATATAACCTTCCATTTTAGTTTGAATTCTTTCTTGTCAAAGTATTTATACACATTCACCGCGGCACCTTCTTTCACCTCTGCTGATCCACAGATACCCCGGAACACTTCCATTCAGCAATCATTACGAATGGAATTGTATTCTAGTAAATATCCGGCGACGATTCCGACTAGGTTTTCAAGTTATTTCGTATCACAGATAATCCAGTTCGAAGACCTTGATACGCCACCTTCCGTGTTGGGGAAGATTGCGGCTATCTGGGGACAGTTACCTGTCGAGGCCCAGAGGACTCTCAATGGGGCAAACATAAAAACGGCGGCAGATGCGGAAATGACGTTGCGGCAGCGTGACTTAACCTCTAACCAATCTCAGCCTAGGGTCAAGCAGAACGAGGCAATTCATACAGTTGGCATAAGGGAGGACAATTGGCCACCAGCTAAAATGAGAAAGGTTAACGTCCAGAACTCGGGAACTCAGACTATGTCGCGGGAGGTTCGAGGTGTAGAAAATGGACAACCACGGAGAGCCGAATGGAATGCCACACACCACCAAGAAGACCGGAGAAGAGTAGGCTATGACTGAAACTGGAATGGGGACAGAAATAGAAATTTCTCGCAGGGAAATAATGGTCGTACACTCAGGTATCGAACTGGAGGCTATATTGGCAGAGACGACCTTATAACCGAGGAGGTAATCGGAACTATAGGAACAGTCCCGATGAATACAATCACCGACCTGACTTTCGTCAGCGGAGCGCAGAGACACAGCGGTATATATCTGAGCTGAGGGAGAGGCATTAACAGCCCGAGGCTCATTGGCGGACAGCCACTCAAGAAATGGGAAGCGATCAAGGACTCCGAGCTGAGAGCTTTGCTTACCGTAACTTCCGGTAAGCACAGCAAAACAGTCTCAATCCCCATGCGCCCGACTTTAATGTGAGAGACAATGGGGCTAAATAATGTCCAACAGTAGGATGTGGAGATAGCCTAAGGACGGTAAACGATTCCCCAGGTAACGGATGGGTCACAATTACAGTGGACAGTCGGGTGATCCAGCCTGAAGATTTATTGGAAGAAAATGAATATTTAAGTCAAAATTGTTTAAAGAAATTGCCGGTAATTTACTTTAGAGTAGGAGGAATTCGTACTCGAGTTTTGATTGAGACAGGCGCCACTATAAGTGTTGTTTCTCAGACATTAATAAAAGAGCTGAAGGCACGAATGAAAGTTCCAATCGTACCCATGTCAAGTTTCACATGCTTGCGTTATTCTACCACGCATGGAATACAACTAAATTTTGGAAGCGGACTTCTTGGGAACTTACAATGCTGTAATTGACATGGGATCGAAGTAGTGTGTTTGTGACAGTTCTAGAACCTCCTCCTCCTCAGCAGGCTGCCCTTCCCGACGTCAGACTATTAGAATTAAATATATAGGGAGCACGTAACAGGTGTACAACCAGAAGGCTGTACTAATGGGATAGGGAGTGTTTAACAACCGTTATACTAACATGCTTCCCTTCCCTATACAAGTCCTTTAGGATTAATGACATAGGAGCATTTAACAGGCTGCCCTTCCCTACGCCACACCGTTACGATTACGCAATCGGAGGTATTTAACAGGCATTCGATTAGCAGGCTGCCCTTCCCTACGCCAGACCGTTAAGTTGAATGCGATAGGGAACATTCAGCAGCTGATTAAGGAGGTATTCAACGGATATTCAATGACGCATTCAAAGGAGTTGGAATTCGGTATTTAAATAAGAGAGTTTTTCTTAATATGTTTATTACAAATACATATAAATCAGTGAAAAGCATATTGTACAGCATAATCTTATTTACTACATTATTAATCACTTTACATTATTGATAACACAGTATCTACAACAATGTTGTACAAGTACACCACATCTAACAAAACAAAATTACCATACATAAACTAAATGTAAACCTATGTGAAGTAATAATGGTCAATGAGACTATTACCCCAGGCTAGAGTATCTGTTGAGTTAGGTATAATAAATCTCTTATTATCATCATTACTTAGAGCAACTTTGTTTATTAACTGAGTATAAAGCTGATGATTTATGCTTTTAAAAACATACATTTTCTTCATTAATACTAGTGAACTATTGGCAATACAGTTCTTATAATCATCTACACTCAGATCATTCTCAACAACATTCTTCTTAATGCCTTTCAGTTTCTTAATTACTTTATAATTTGCTGTATGATTTAGTTTTAGTGCCTACAAAACTGTTAATGATTTTTCCTTTGAATTCATCCTTCATTTTCCCAATAACTTTTTTGTTAACCCGTGGGAGGTTATAAACATTATTTTCTGGGTAGTCACTTGTATCAAACCTGTCTAGATCTGGTTTTATATCATTATAAATATCATTTGTTTTAATCTCATATATGAAAGAATCAGTGTTTGTGTAGAGCAGCTTTACATTTTCAGCGTACTTCTTCTTCACATATTCATAGTGAAAATCATACATGAGCGTTTTGGATAATTCAAGAACTGTAAAGCCTACATAGATTGGTTTGTCATAGGTTACGTTTAATCGATTCATCTGTATTACAACTAAATATTCATGAATAATTGCACAGCTATGGAAGTTTGGTTTACTTATTAAGTTGTTTGCACCATATCTTCTACCAACATTCTCCCATTTTGTAACTAATTTTACGTCTACTCTTTTATCGACATTTTCAATAGTTTTCCCGAAGACTGAATTAATCATGAGTTTGTAGAAGTCTTTCTCAAAAGCATTTGTAGACATCATTCTTAAATTAGTATTGAAATCGATGTAGGGTCTTAGCCATGGTGACTGGTGAAATTCAAGAACCCGATGAATTTTTGTAAGCTTCAACCCATTTTGCAAACATTGTTCCAAATTACGGTAGTGTATTACATACTTAAATTTATCATTTAAGTTTGCAATTAACATGTTCGTTTTTGATGTGATATATGGAGATTTTATATTCTCAAGGGCAAAATGGATAATCATAATGAAATTCATGCAGCTCCTTCGGGTATTGGAGACTAACTTCAAGAATGTAACCTTTGTCATCTTCGTCATCTATGTTTTGAACCTCTAAATTCTCAATTTCACTTTTCGATAGCCAGCGGAAACTATTTAGTGGTAGATATTGACTCATAGCCCATCCGTACTGATTATTTGCATCTAGATAAACAATATACTTCGACTCTTTACCTGGATCATAATTAGACATATATTTGTTGTTAGCCGCAGAAAATCGCGTAGAGCACTGACTTAAACCACCACGATTATTTGATTTTATGAAATGTACCATGTCAAGATCAGTTAGTAATTCCATATTTACCTGTGTGTATTTTAACATAGCATCCCAACTTAAACCCGGTGCCGTATAATACTGACAAGGGTCAAGGTTGTATGTTTTGATACAAACATCACGAAAATTTTCGAAAACATCAGCTAATAATAGAACATCTGTTTTCAGACATAAATCAGAGTATTCACCTAGCGTTTGAATGCAAAACTGTTCCCAGATACGGTGTGCATGAAAATAGTCTTCTTCAGTAATTTCAGTTAAATTTAGAGAGCTGTAAAATGACACTTTTGATGGCAAAGAGCGTTCTTCAAGGCGCTCTACACTATCAATAAATTCGTAAGGAAATACACCTTTACGTCTAATTAAATTAAACTCGTCATCGTTCGGAAAGAAGCACCGAGTTTCTGTGAATAGTTCTGAGTGTAAATTACTGGAAAGCTGATCAAGACTTAATGGCATGAAGCGTAATGAGTCAATAAATTTTAGTTTGATGGTATATTTATCATTCACTTTTAAGAATTTTGTAAATGATATATACCGCTCTTTGTTCTGAGGGATCAGGTCAATTCTCTCATCTGAAGCTCCAAATTCTGTAATAATGAAGTGCGAGTCGTAACCGGATAATTTATGTGTATAACAGGGATGAATTTAGGAATTTTGTACTTCAAATTACAGCTATTATGGGCAGGAAATCTATACAATCCAGTCAAATGGTCATGATCAAAGACCTTGGGATCATTTTCTAAAAAATTTCCCACAAATACTACACTTTGTAGCACTTTCATATTGTTGTAGCTCTGCCTCAGTAAGAGGTATCATGTGAATTTCAGTATTTAAAATATGACCAAGACGTACTACACCTCTCTCAACCATTTTCATAAACATTTCAGGAGCATTTTTCCTCTGTACTGCTCAAACTTATTTAGTGAGCTATCGTACCTACACTTGATATAATACGCGAAGCTATATGGTTCATGTATGTTAGTAGTGTTGGTAAAAGATATGTTTGGATCTGATGAACTTGTTTTCAGTAAACATGGCTTCAGTACAGCCTCAAAATCAGCGTATATAACAAACGGTACCTCCATTTGCTTATTATAACTTTCGTTGTTTAGAATAGCTTTTTCAGGAGTAGGTAAGAATGTACACACTTGATTACAGTCTTGTTTGGAGTGTCTATTTAACAGATCCTCATTTTGGAAATACTGCAAGCATCCATCACATAACCACTTTTTACCATCATGACTTGATAACTGACTACAAACAAGTCGACTAAAATTTTTTACCCAACAATAATGAGAAATTTCACCATCTTCTATGTACAGTAGATTGATATACGTACCTTTCCTTTCATTCGTAAAATACACAGGACCGACTATACTTCTTTTTTCTATACCATACACGTTAATGCTAATATTATTCATTTTTTCAAAGCGTCTAATGTCTTTTAACTGCATTGGAAATTCTAAACCCTCAAGATTCAGCTGTGATGAATGGTGGGGATACAATGATGTTCTAGCAGATGCAGATTTTTCTGGGTGTAACGCTGATAACACCGCCCATCCGAAACAGGCCTGGTCGTTATCCTGGACATTTACTACTGTTTTTTTCTTCTTTATCCATGTCGGTAATTCAATGTATGATGATCCTCGCAAAGGATTGTATTTATTAATGTTGACCTCTAGATATAACACGTTAGCTAATGACCATCCTGAGTCTCTTTCTTGGAAATCCTCACTTTTGGAAATAATAACACTTACTAAATATTGGTAAACTGTGGAGAAAGTTGTTGATTCACTAATAATTTTATTTTCACTATTGAAGGATTTAATATCTGTAATTTCATTCTCACTATTGCTTTTGACATATGATCCAAACAGCTCGAAATTTACTTTGAAGGCTTTGTGCTTCGCTTGTGCATTCTGCAGTAAGCAAAGTACTTTAGGTTGAACACGTTTAAAGAACGTTTCAATACTCTGAGTTCTTTCACTACTGCGAAGCCTGTAACTTGCGATTCGACATTTAAAAGCACTATTGATTTCCTCTATGTTTTTATCATCCGTTTCACTACATGCATTACTTCTATGCATATTGCTCCGTAAATGACCATTAAGGTTGGAGATGAGCACATCTGCATCACACACGTTAGAATGTGTCATTACTGGTTCAACACCATCATCATGAAATCGTTTTATCTTCTTAGGAGTACAACTTTCTTCACACAACTCAGAACTGGTATATTTCCGCTTATTAGTTTGCTGAGATTTACTCTCGGTTTGTGTAGATTCTTTCTTACTCGATGATTCTGAAGTATTACATAACCACTCCTGTTGACGTACGTCTGCTATGTGAGACTGAAGCTCTTTCGTATCATGGAAGAATTGTTTACAGGTTTCACATTGTACAGATGTTGACTGCACGTGTTTAGAGTTAATGTGACGTTCAAGATTATCACGTCTGTTGAATGTATCAGTACAATAAACACAAACAATAGTTTTTGAGTTATGTTGAATCCTTCTATGACGCTGAAGGTTATCGCGTCTTGAAACCTCTTTAGCACACAGGTCACACCGGAACATACTGGATGCTTAGGAAATGATCTCTTCAATTCAGTAGTTGTCAGCAAACTGATAATTATATACTAGACAAGTGCGTATTCACGACAGTAGAAAATACGTGCGGTATCTTAGGTAATTAGCACCTTACTGATGATTATGCAGCAGACTGAATCTCTTGTCGAATAGCTTTGGAGCACTCTAAAAGGAGAAGTGAACACGTTAGTAGCCAACATCAGACTAGTGATTACGCACGCAACATTGGCTTTTATATGTTTCATATATTACCCATCAGGCACTGCCTCTTGGATATCTTGAATAAATTACATTTTTTTAGTTTTTTCAACACATTACTTCATTACACTTTATGCATTGTGTGTAGGCTAGAAGTTACACATATACATGTAATAAATATAAGACTGTGAACTTTTTACTCTGACAAGAATATTAAGCCCTACAAAATAGCCTTTTTATTTATAAACTATTCGCAACAGTAATATTTCAAAGATATATGTTTTTGTAAGCCAATCAGGACGTTACAATGTAGAAAAACTGCCATTAACACCACTGCGAAGGTTGTAGCCCCGTCTGACCGAAGTGTAGCAAGTTTCTCTACGCCCCTCTGTGAGGGTTCCAGCATCGACCGATCAAAGCTCACATACCTTAGAAAATGTACGTGGAAGACAAGCTCAACTAAAATTAACTACAATGCTGTACGTAAACTTTCATCGTTGACATACCAACGAGGTTTGCAAGCTCGGATGACGAGTACGTCTCAGAGGTCTACTCTCCCTTCGTAAAGGGCACCGCGCAATTTAGTTAACTTTAGAGGAGCAAGCATATAACTTATTATGTATAACAATTTTTAATGTTATGATTTCAGGAAAAACATATGTTTTAAGCTCACTAGTTCAAATAATTAATAACATATTTATAGCTACCTACAGCTGTGAGAGGGGATACTGCTGTAGTCAACTGGAGTATATACGCAGAGAATGTAGTCACAGAGCTACTAAATTATCTGTAAAAAGAAAAAACATACTCTTTGAGAATTAATCTGGTACATAACTCAATACATTAGGTACAATTGTTAATAATAATAATAATAATAATAATAATAATAATAATAATAATGGTAACCAAAATCCTAAAATAATGGTTGGAGGGCGGATTAGTCTATATCATCTGTTAAGGGATTATTTTTAGTGATTTTTAAGCTAAACATTAATTTTCTAGCACCAACCGTTTAGGAGATATTGCATTTTTAAGTCAAGGGTTGTTTTTCACCCGTAACTTGCTTTTGACTCTTAAAGTTATCTAGAGTATACTGCGACACAAAATATTAACATTTTAAGCTATTTTTGCCCCAAAACCTAAAATAATACTTAGGGGGTGGGTTGGTGTATATCATCTGTTAAGGGATTATGTTTAGTGATTTTTAAGCTAAACATTAATTTTCTTGCACCAACCGTTTAGGAGATATTACATTTTTAAGTTAAGGGTTGCTTTCACCCCTAACTTGCTTTTGACTCTAAAAGTCATCTAGAATATACTCCAGTACCAAATTTTGACATTTTAAGCTATTTTCACCCAAAACACTAAAAAATGCTTGGCGGGTGGATGTGTCTATATCATCTGTTAAGGAAGTATTTTTAGTGATTTTTAAGCTAAACATTAATTTTCTAGCACCAACCGTTTAGGAGATATTATATTTTTAAGTTAAGGGTTGTTTTCACCCCTAACTTGCTTTTGACTCTAAAAGTCGTCTAGAATATACTCCAGTACCAAATTTTAACATTTTAAGCTATTTTTGCCCCAAAACATAAAATAATAGTTAGGGGGTGGGTTGGTGTATATCATCTGTTAAAGAATTTTGATAATTTTTAAGCTAAACATTAATTTTCTAGGACCAGCTGTTTAAGAGATATTAAATTTTCAAGTTAAGGGTTGTTTTCACCCTAACATGCTTTTAACTCTAAAAGTTGTTGAAAGTATATTCAGGTACACATTTATAACATTGTAGGCTATTTTTGCCTAGAAGCCTAAAATAACAGTTAGAGGGTGAGTTAGTGAGGCTGATAGCCTTGAAGTTTATGAGAAAATAGTTAATCTGTTCTAGTAGAATAATAATAATAATAATAATAATAATAATAATAATAATAATAATAATAATAATAATAATAATAATAATAATGTTATAGGCTTTACGTTTCCACTAACTACTTTTACGGCTTTCGGAGACGCCGAGGTGCCGAAATTTTGTCCTGCAAGAATTATTTTAACTGCAATGACACAGGTTATCAAAGGAATTCTACATACATACAAGTACACGAGACTGATGACCACGATATATTCAAACTTACACAACAGCAACAACAACGACTTTATAAAACTACTGTTATTGACAGAACATGAAGCGAATAATAATAATAATAATAATAATAACAACTCATGTCTACTTCAGTTACTCCATACTTCTTAAGATACATCGCCAAGCGAAGACAAGGTCAGTAAAGGAATGAAATGAATACTTACAGAAGGCTGTTTTCAGATGTCACGTCTAGGATGTCGTTTCTGCTCAAGGTCACCACGTCACTAGTACGAAAATAATCCTCCTCGCGTTTTGACCCCCTGCTTATAAACGACATTGAGCGCTGGAATATTAAAGGGGCTAAGTAGTCATATTACAGTACACCAAAGCCATTACAGTTTACATTTTAGTTAAAACAGAATTTTGATCTCCTCATATATCAAGACACCAAAAAGATACTGTATTATTATTAAATTAGTTTAAGACGTAAGACGTACAAGGTAATACACTATGTGGTTGTGAGTTGGTACGTCTACTTCTTACTTCCTTTTGCTCTCCTGTTAGTAGCCGCACTGTGTGGCAGTCTGATCCATTCACACTGTAATGCAGCGCGCAATTTTATCTCCGCAAAGCTTCTCGCCTCCTGTTCTTCTGGGTGTGTTTAGCCAATCTCGACTCCGTGGCTGAATGCTATTTGCTTTACGTCGCACCGACACTGATAGGTCTTATGGCGACCATGGGTTAGGAAAGACCTAGGAATTGGTTGGAATCGGCCGTGGCCTTAATTAAGGTACAGCCCCGGCATTTGCCTTGTGTAAAAATGGGAAACCACGGAAAACCATCTGCAGGACTGCCGACAGTGGGGCTCGAACCTACTATCTCCCGATTACTCGATACTGGCCGCAATTATTATTATTATTATTATTATTATTATTATTATTATTATTATTATTATTATTATTATTATTGTTATTCTAAGCAGTTATAGTCTCCTACGGTTGAGTTACGTAACAGAAATTGACTTGTTTTCTCTGCATTGCAAGTAGACCAAGGTCATTTAACTACTTGACATGTCTAGCCTAATGTGATAATAAAATCATGCTTCTAATGTTTGTAATTAAACTAATTTAATAATAATACAGTATCTTTTTGGTGTCTTGATATATGAGGAGATCAAAATTCTGTTTTAACTAAAATGTTAACTATAATGGCTTTGGTGTACTGTAATATGACTACTTAGCCCCTTTAATATTCCAGCGCTCAATGTCGTTTATAAGCAGGGGGTCAAAACGCGAGGAGGATTATTTTCATACTAGTGACGTGGTGACCTTGAGCAGAAACGACATCCTAGACGTGACATCTCAAATCAGCCTTCTGTAAGTATTCATTTCATTCCTTTACTGTAGTGATGTGCTCGAGCCTGTTCGAGCTTTGCTCGAGCTTGTGCGCGCGCCGCAACCTAGCGCCTTGCTGTTACTAACACCCAGCAAACTTGAGAAGGATATGTAAGAGTATTTATGCTGGACAGTACCGGTTCGTCCTCTCTACTGTTACTTCCGTGTATTTTGTACATAATATAATTTCGACCCATATCTACTGTATATATTGGAGACAGTCAAAATTTGTGCTTGTGCGATGATTCGTTACACATGCCTCCAACTCTCTACTAAAATGTGTTGTTTGGGCCGTATAAAGACAGAAAAAGTTGACCTTTGGTTAAAGAGGTCCCGCGTTCGATACCCGGTAGGATCAGGACTTTGAAAACCATAAGATGATGTCTTGTTTTATTTGTTCCAGATGTGCTCGAAAACTACTGAACCGATTGACCTGAATTATTGTAAATGATACAGCTTGAAATCGCGAGTCACGTTTGAGTTTCATATAGCCTATATTTCACGCAATCAGACAGTAACATTGCTGCATCATAATATTTATACATGTATTTGTGTATACGATTGATGAGATGTCAATCCTTTCTTACTCAAAGTCTTCTATACGAGCAACAAGGGTAATACTCTCCCAAGGAGTGGATTCAAACCCCCCAACATTGAGGACAGAAGGAGAACCTCGCCTGAGGCGCTGCCAGCTGTCTTAGCCGCCCAAAGCATCGCATTGTAAGAATAATATTACCGTATTCATAATTTTGCACGGTGTAGAAAGCCAAGATTAACAGACGAGAGGATCTGTCGTGCTGACCACACGACACCTCGTAATCTGCAGACCTTCGGGCTGAGCAGCGGTCGCTTGGTAGGCCATGGCCCGTCGGGGCTGTTGCGCCATGGGGTCTGGTTTTGTTTTTTATTCATAATATTGCGCCCAACGTGCAGTTGTTACACGGCACACAAGTACTGCCATGGGAGGAAACAATTCTGTTAATACGCGGGGAATAATACGGGTACATCCTTCGTCATTTTCATTGCATATTATCATAATCTAAGCCTTCCAATTTTATGGCCAACCTTTATTCCTCATAAGATATACGTCAATGACTGAATGTAGTAATATGTGAAAGCACGCACCTCCGTTATAAATATTATACACACACATGTGTGAAAGGTGCTTCACTTCATATGCTGCACGTTCTATCTGTAGCCCGAGACAGACACCGCCTTCGATCATGTGACTGCTCGAGCTTGCTTCGAACCTCGGCGCGTACCGGGTCGGCTCGATCCCGCTCTCTACGCGTGTGATGGGCAAACGATACCCGTGTTCAAGCGGGATCGAGCCGACCCGTTACGGGCCGAGGTTCGGAGAGAGTTCGAGCAGTCACGTGATCGAAGGCGGGTTCTGACTCGGGCTACAGCTAGTGATAGGCAAACGATACCCGTGTTCTAGCGGGATCGAGCCAACCCGATACGCGCCGAGGTTCGAGCCTGTTCGAAGCAAGCTCGAGCAGTCACATGACCGAAGGCGGATTCTGACTCGGGGTACAGCTAGTGATGGACAAACGATACCTGTGTAAAAGCGGGATCGAGCCGACCCGATACGCGCCGAGGTTCGAGCCTGTTCGAAGCAAGTTCGAGCACATACGTGACCGAAGGCGGAGTCTAACTCGTGCTACAGCTAGTGATGGGCAAACGATACCCGTGTTCGAGCCGGATCGAGCCGACCCGATACGCGCCGAGGTTCGAGCTCAAATACGTCAACCTGTTGTCGGTAGATTTAATGGCACGCAAAGAACTCTTGCGGAACTAACTTCCGGCACCTTGGCGTGTCCGAAAACGGTAAAAGTTGTTAGTGGGACGTAAAGCCAATAAATTTATTATTCTTTCTTGGCCCTTATATTTTTCTAGCCCGATTTCCCCAGCGCTTTAAAACGAGGATGTAAGGGGTGTTTATTTCCTGTTTGGGGCCATAACCATTGAAGTAAAGGACTCCATTGTTCGTTATTGGCTTTACGACCCACTAGCTACTTTTTCGGTTTTCGGCATCGTTTTCTTTAATTGCCCATCTTCTTCTTCGTCTTCAACTGCTTACCCTCCAGGGTCCGTTTTTCCCTCGGACTCAGCGAGGGATCTACCTCCACCGCCTCAAGGGCAGTATCCTGGAGTTTCAGGCTCTGGGTCGGGGGATACAACTGGGGAGGATGAGCAGTACCTCGCCCAGGCGGCCTCACCTGCGTAGCCTTAAGTTACAGTAGGTACCATCCCGGCATTTACCTGGAGAAGAAGTGGGAAACCACGGAAAACCACTTCCAGGATGGCTGAGGTGGGAATGGAACCCACCTCTACTCAGTTGACCTCCCGAGACTGAGTGGACCCTGTTCCAGCCCTCGTGCCACTTTTCAAATTTCGTGGCAGAGCCTGGAATCGAACCCGCGCCTCCGGGGGTGGCAGCTAAACACACTAACCACTACACCACAGAGGCGGACATAATAATGTATTATTGGGAGATAGTGGGTTCGAGCCCCACCGTCGGCAGTCCTGAAGATGGTTTCCCATTTTCACACCAGGCAAATGCTGGGGCTGTACCTTAATTAATGCTACGGCCGCTTCCTTCCCAGTCCTAGCCCTTTCCTGTCCCATCGTCGCCATAAGACCTATCTGTGTCTGTGCGACGTAAAGCCAATAGCAAATAAAATAATAATGTATTACTAATTATTAATGAGAAAATAATAGCTCGTAGCATACGAAAAACATGTTAACTATCGGTACTTGAAAGTAATGATTAACAACATTAAGCATGCAAAACACGACAAAGTTATACAGAAACGTATTTCTGAAGAGCGGACAAAATGTAAAATGCAAAGGTACATATTAACGAAATAAATATTACCAATCTGTTGTTCGTACTGCCAGAAAGACTTAAACAAATGCTCTTTCCGTTCACTGAGAACGTTGTGTTCACCACCCCCCGACACATAAATATACTGAGTGTACCTAGTAGTAATCTAATAGGACGAATTGTCCGTCCGCGCTCCGCTTAGTCGATGTGTGGTGTCGCCTGACAGTTCGAACAGGTTCGATACGGCATCGAGCCTACGTAGCGTATCGGGCCGACTCGAGCCTGCTCGAACTTCCGTATCATTCGCCCATCACTACTTTACTGATCTAGAGATGGGAATAACATACATTTTTTAATCACAGTTATAACTGTGATTGCTACTTTTCAGTATCTGTTATTTTTAGTGATGGGCTAGCGACGGAATCGAGTAGAATCGAGTAATGTGCTCTTAGAATCGGTATACTCGACTCCAGACTCGAGTCCAAGCATACTAGTGTCGCTATCCGTGGACATGTCTTAGAACTATAATCTATTGTACTGGATTGCGCGGCATTCAGGTTCAGTCACAGAATATTTTTGTGATGTGGATTGCACTGTTTGCTGCTGATGATTGGTTTTATTGAGTCAATAATTTGATTGTTACGATAATTATTATCATCATAGGCAAAATATTTATGACTTACTAACAAACCGTCAACTTGATAGACACGTAGGACCGAAGATGAGCGTGGGTCGAAGATGGGCGTGGAATGGGGACAGTTTCCACACTATGGTGGGGACCTTTTCTAATGTCGATAACGGTAGCGTTCTATTATTGTTATTGTTATTATTATTATTATTATTATTATTATTATTATTATTAATATTGTTACGGAGTTTTCCGTGGTAGTTAGAGGTGAAAGAAGGTGCGGGGTGGTGAACAGGTCTCAAGCTACGAAAGTAAAGTGAATTTAAAATTTAACAAGGTTATATTTTCTTTTCAAACTCCGAAATAACAAGAATGGCAGGTACAGAGTAGCAAGGCAACAAAGAGCAACAACAGTATTTACAGGCTTTGGGCTTCGAGCCCCGAACTTCCAATCCTAGAGCAGTTAACCCGAGTTTACATGTACATAAGGTTTAGAAAAAGGGCAGAAAACCCCAATAATGCCCAGGAGCACTAGCTCCTCTTTACACCGAAAAGCCTCCTCGAGGCATACAAAAATCAAGTTCCAAAAGAGCAATCTGCTCTCAAAATTTAAGCCAATCAAAGGCCACACCAAACTCCACCTTCAAGTTGTCTTCTCAGGACATAGACACAGGGGTAAAATACCCAACCTACTGAGGTCTATTAAATGAAAAAGGTAAATTACATGACCTCTAAAATAATAATTAGAGAGGAGGCAAACTGCACTCCTAATACATTTGTTTTTAAAACCTAATCTGGCTCTAGGCCACAAATGCACGGGCTAATCCCATACTAAAGAGGTGACTTTAGAAAGAAATAAATTTACATTATGTTAAGGAAGAATAGGTTGTGAAAATAAGTTCACCTCAAAACAATATGAGTGGGAGCTCGAGAGGGTTAAGCACTCTCTATCCCAATATGTAGCTTTAAAAGAGAATAGATGTAAAGAGTAGTTACATTTTAGGAAAAGGTTACATGGTGGAAACGCTTCGAACCCGCCCCGAGAGTTAAACTGCCGACCTAGCAAGAAAAGAAGTTATTAAGAGGCCATTACCTGGTGTTGAACTGCTGGTGAAGAAAGAGGCGCTTCCCGCCCCCTGCTATGTACTTTACACACGAAAGGATGGAACAGAAGTGGCCCGGAGACCCTAAAATCAGCAGTTTATATACTCTCGCGGAAGGTTCGAGGCGTTAGGGGAATGAGAACACCCTCCCAAAAAACTTTATTGGCTAACCGAGAAAACCCCTACACAAACGGAAGAAGAAACACATAATTGGTGGAAAAATTAATTGAAGAAATTCGGGATTGGCTAAATTTAAAACAAGGGGAAAGAGAGGGGTATACAGCCAACTCAAACAATGACAGAAATAAATTTAGCAAAGAACAAACTTTTGAAATTAAATTTTCTCCAAGAAATAGTTCTTTCACTTCGCACTAGAGTGCACCGTTGTTGATCTTCAGTAGTGTCCTCTAGAAGAGAAAGTTCACACTTCTTACTACAAGCAAAACAAAAGTACGTCGAAAATGACACAGTTCAAAAACTCAAAAATTTCCACGTAGTGACATCTTCTGAGAAACTTGAAAATCAATATCGTAGATAAAGTTCAGACTTCCTCCAGCAGAGGAGTTTTCACTGGCGCACATTTTAAATTAGCGGCGTGGAGGTGTACCGCCCGGTACAGACCTCCCCCCCCAAAAGTTCCTCCAGGGGTGACACATGAAATCTGTTTGAAACAAGGTCCAAGTTATGATGTTGATATGAAGATTGATTGCAGAAGCATTTATAAGATTTTCTTAATTTGGTTTGATTCAGTTTCAAAAATCTTGTAGTAACAGCAGAAGCACTGTCTTAATGTTTGTAGAAGGTTAAATTGAGAAGGAAAATTTTGTTTTAAAGTTGAGGAAAAATTTTCTAAGTCCACCAGATATAGTTGTTGAATTCTCAGGTATGGTAATTGCTGATAGTAACTGTCCATGTAGTTGATGTTGATTAAGTAGGATGGCCAGACCGGCCGTTGCAGCTTGCGTCCAAAGGCGGCCGCTCGGACCCCACAAGTACCCTGAGATACCGCTCGCCCGCACTATGAGGGAAGCAGTGGTGTAGAAGCACGCCGCGCACGCGGTGAACATATACAGGCTGCGGGCAAGTAGCAGGTCGTGCGCCGCACATCAGCCTTGGCCGGGAGGAGAGCTCCGGCTCGCCGTGCACATGTCGTCCTCGCTGGGGTCGAGGGGGCCCTTCCTCTAGCCCAGTCGCGGCACGGCGCCGCGCGGCTGCGGGGGCACTGAAACATTAAAACTAGGCGGCAGAATTTGTTGGACCATCATCTTTTTTTGAGAGCACAGGCTTGTGGAGAGGTTGAGGGGCCAGCGGCGTGCAAATATCCATGGCATAAGTTAAGCCACTGTGTAGAGTGGAGCAGGAGACGGGAGCGTGGTAATGGCCGTGGCAAGGATAGGATGGCAGTTTAACGGATCGGGGAAGGTTTTACAAAAATGCTTACATATAAAACAAAATATTATAGAAGGGGCATAATGCCTTAAAAGTGAAAACTCAAAAAAATATAACCTTCATATTCCTTTCAAGATAATATGAGGCAAGGTAGCACAGAAATTATACAGGTTTCACCTGCGACAGGTGAACCCTAAATATCCTCTCGGTGGCTCGATTGCTTAGTAATAATGTGACCGGCGTAAGAAAATCGAGAATTATGCATGGCCCATGAAACCTGGGGGCAAGCTTGCCCGCGGGAACAAAATTCTTGACCATCACCTGGTCACCTACCTTCAACTGGGTGGGTCTCCGTCCACGATCATATCTTTCCCTAACCTTTTCATGAGAGACTTTAAGATTGGCTTTAGCCTTCTTCCAAAGATCTTTAATATTATCTGGATCTATTGTCTCGGGTAGAATGTCACTCAGAGACCAGAGGTTAGAGAGCGGCGTGTTGGGAACGAACTTGAACATCAAAGAAGCTGGAGTAAACTTATGAGATTCATGAACCGCCGAATTCAAAGCAAAAGCTAACCAATGCAGGGACGTATCCCACCTGGAATGATCTTCATGATGATAGGCAATAAGTGCGGATCTGAGATTACGATTAACCCGTTCAGCCAGAGATGGTTGAGGGTAATAAGCAGAAGTAGTTACATGAGAGATGGATAAGTCAAAACAGAATTTACGAAAAAGATTTGATGTGAACGCCTTAGCATTATCAGACACAATATATTGGCACGGACCAAAAGAAGCAAAAATAGAATTTAGGCAAGTAATGGTGGACTGAGCGGTAGCCAGCTTAGTCGGAAATAACCAGGAAAATCTTGTAAAACCATCTACGCATACAAAGATGAACTTGTTAGCATTTCCCTTCGACTGGGGGAAGGGTCCTACATAATCAATATACAGGCGTTCCATGGGGCGCGACGCTTGATGAGAAGACAAAAGGCCTACCTTGGTGGACATGGTCGGTTTACTAAGCAAACAAGATTTACAAGCCTTTACTAGTTCACGGATTTCACCGTCCATACCCTTCCAGATGAACATTTCACGAATCTTCTCACGAGTTTTAAAGATTCCAAGATGCCCCCCTAATGGGGTCTCATGATAATACTTGAAGATCATAGGTACAAGAACAGCTGGAACGACAACTTTCATCATCTTGTCATGCCTCGAAGGGCAACATAAAACACCATTCCTCAGAACATAAGGGACGACATGTTCCCCAGAAGAAAGGGTTTCCATTATCGGAGCCAGCGTCGGATCTTCACGTTGGTATTTCTCGATATCCCTAAAGAGCATGGGAGCATCTGTTAAGATGGCATAAACATCAGATAGTATGGACTCGGGAGGTGATGAACTGTCAACCGGTTCATGGGTCTCGACGTCGTTGGAAAACATACGGCTGAGTCCATCAGCAACAACATTTTCGGTACCTATGATGTGCCGGACATCGAATTGGAAGGCAGAAATACGGATGGCCCAACGGGCTATACGACCAGTACGACGCGGCCTACCTAAGACCCAGCTTAAGGCTTGATTATCTGTCTCCAGGTCGAATTTGACATGTTCCAGATAGCGACGGAACTTTTCTAAAGCAAATAAGACTGCCAACCCTTCAAGCTCATAGATAGAATACTTGGCTTCTTGAGCCGATAAAGTCCTAGATGCATAGACGATGGGTCGCCTCCCTACTTCAGTCTCTTGAAGAAGGACTGCAGCTACCGCCGACGACGACGCGTCGGTTTGGACGATGAATTTCTTCGAGAAATCAGGCATAGCAAGTACAGGGGCATTACAGAGAGCTAATTTAAGATCTTCAAAAGCGGCTTGTTGAGAAGGTCCCCACTCGAATTTGATGCCTTTCCTACGAAGAAGGTTCAAGGGCGCCGCTCTATTAGCGAAGTTAGGAATGAACTTCCTGAAGAAATTCATCATACCAATGAACCTGGCGATCCCTTTGATGTCCTTAGGGGGTTTAAAATCACGGATGGCCTGTGTTCTAGAATGATCGATGGCAACACCATCAGGTGACACAATATGCCCTAGGAATGACATAGAGGGCTTAGCAAAGGCAACCTTGGACAACTTAACAGATAACCCAGCCTTACGAAGGCGATTAAGAACTTCTCGCAGATGATCTAGATGTTCTTCAAAGGTCTCCGAAAATACGACGACATCATCCAAGTAGTGATATAAGTACTCAAATTTGATGTCAGAAAAGATCATATCTAGCAGCCTAGTGAGTACAGCTGCTCCCGTGGGGAGCCCGAAAGGCACGCGGTTGTATTCGTATAAATTCCAGTCCGTGGCAAACGCTGTAAGATGTTTAGACTCTTCGGCTAGAGGAATTTGATTGTAGGCCTGATTCAGGTCCAAGATGGTGAAGAACTTGGCCTTATGAAACCATGAAAAGCAAGAATGAAGGTCGGGAAGGGGCACAGATTGTAACACCACCTTCCGATTGAGAGCCCTATAATCAATGACAGGCCTGAAGCCCCCTTGGGGTTTCGGGACTAGAAAAATAGGCGAAGAATACGCTGACTTAGAGGGCCTAATAATACCATCCTTCAACATCTGATCGATAATTTCTTTCAGGGCCTTCATTTTAGGTGGAGATAGCCTATAAGGTGGAAAACGGACAGGAATCGAATCCGTGACCTCAATTTTGTATTCAATAAGGTCAGTAACACCAAGATTATCAGAGAACACCTCTGGAAACGACTGACACAATTTACGAATACTATCAGCCTGCTCCTCAGGTAGATGTCTAAGGTCTAACAACATCTCATCCTGGGTAGGCGAAATAGAAGAACATGATACAGAATTACACTTTAATAGTGGGATTTTACAATTAGAGGCAAATTTGAAAGTGCACGACCTACTCTGAGGATCGAGCACAAGACCAGTGTGAGAAATGAAGTCAGCTCCCAATATAATGGGGCAAGACAAGTGCTTGGCCACAAACAATTTAACTTTCCATGTAAATTTAAAAATACGAATTTTGACATGTAAGGAACCTAGAATTTCTAATGGAGATGAATTAGCCGAAACATATTTAACAGGAGATGAGTCATTGTCACGTAGTTTACAAACAGATTTCAATTTAAAATACCATTCAGCCGAAATAATGGAACAAACACTGCCTGAATCTAATAGAGCTGTAATAGGCTCGTTATTTAACTCAATTTTGAGAAAGGGGACCGGTGCGGTGGTATCCGCCGCAATCCTAAGACACTCTTTAGGGCATTCAGGAGATGAATTTGAAGACTGATCGTTCCCTGAATTTACAACCTGTTTACCAGGGGCTGAGTCTCGGGAAGATGGATTAGTTGACTCAGCCGAAGCCACTAGTCACTTTTGATTGTTGTTGGAAGTTGCACCAGAAGTTGAGCAGGAGGGGGTACTATTCGAATTGGGACAATTCTTGGCGATATGTGAGAAAGCCCCACATTTAAAACAGCCTTGTGATGAACCAGCCCCATTCCTTGTCCCACTAGACTTGATCAGTGGACACTTATTGCGAAGATGGTCAGGCGACCCGCAAGCATAACGTTTACGGGGATTGACTGGTCGGCGAGGTGGAGGCCGAGGATTATTAAAAGAAGGAGGGGGTTCTTTCGCGACACGCAAAGAATCGGCGTATCTAACTCCTTCTGCTGAGACGGCCAATGCTTCAAGTTCAGAGAAGGTTTGCGGGCACGCCGCGCAACACAAATATGACCTATAGGATGGTGAGATACCTTCCACAATGGCTTGTACAATCTGGTCTTCAGGAAAATGAAGAGCAAATACCCTAGTATAGAATTTAATATCTTGGATGAAGTCTGCCAAGTTTTCATCCAAACGTTGTACGCGATAATAGTACTTCTGAATCAGAGATGACCTCGCGCGGGCGGGAATAAAATTTGCAAGCAAGTGTGCATGAAAATCTTCAATAGATGACTGTTCGGCAATAGCTCTTACTATTTTGTCAGAGAGAATACCAATTGCATAAGGATAGATAATTTGCAAAATTTGACATGGAGAAAGAGAAAACACAAGGGCATGATCCTGAAATTCAACTAGAAATCTTAAAAATGAAATTACGTCACTGGTGGTATTAACGGAAAACTTCGAGATACCTCTGAGCAACATTGCCAATGGATGAGGCAAACTGCTGAACCCAGGTGACATAGTCGGTAAAGGTTTAAGTGGCAGAGAAGCTAATTCAGCACGTACATTATTCAATGAGTTACGGCGTTCAGACTCATTGTCCAATGGGGCAGAGATAGTTTGAGCTCCAACAGTTTTCCTATTGACTTCCCCCTTAGGAGGCTCTTCCTCGCTACCTACATTCATCGTGGCGGGTTGATCAGATTTGGGAGGAACTTCCCCAGTTAACAATTGAGTGACCTTACTAGACAATTCCGAAATATTTTCAAGCACCGTACTAGCTTCCTTCCTCTGAACGTCATTCAGTTTTAGAGACAATAGATCGTTAACTCTATTTGAAAAATGAAATAGTCTGGCTTGCACACGCTTAATTTGATTAGGCGAAGGGTCATTTTCATCAAAAAAACTAACTACAGATGCTAGCCCAGTAATATTCTCGAGGATCGTGGAAAGAGAGTCGTCAATTTCTTTCTCTCCCAAAGTGGGGATGGAAATGGGCAAATCAAGGGACTCTCTAAGCCTGTTTGTGTCTACCGCAACCGTGCCTCCAGATTGCACATTTCTGATAGTTAATTCATAGATCAACTCCTCCTTGCGCAAATAGCCAAGATGGAGAACGTCGCGAGGGCCGGGCATGATGAGAGAACAATTTTGAAAAACTCAAAAATTCCAGCAACTGAGAAAATGGTTAGAGTTCGGAACAAAACAATGTTTAGCCGTCAAAAGGGGCTAAATTGAGACCCATTCAACCACGCTCTGCTACCACTTGTTACGGAGTTTTCCGTGGTAGTTAGAGGTGAAAGAAGGTGCGGGGTGGTGAACAGGTCTCAAGCTACGAAAGTAAAGTGAATTTAAAATTTAACAAGGTTATATTTTCTTTTCAAACTCCGAAATAACAAGAATGGCAGGTACAGAGTAGCAAGGCAACAAAGAGCAACAACAGTATTTACAGGCTTTGGGCTTCGAGCCCCGAACTTCCAATCCTAGAGCAGTTAGCCCGAGTTTACATGTACATGAGGTTTAGAAAAGGGGCAGAAAACCCCAATAATGCCCAGGAGCACTAGCTCCTCTTTACACCGAAAAGCCTCCTCGAGGCATACAAAAATCAAGTTCCAAAAGAGCAATCTGCTCTCAAAATTTAAGCCAATCAAAGGCCACACCAAACTCCACCTTCAAGTTGTCTTCTCAGGACATAGACACAGGGGTAAAATACCCAACCTACTGAGGTCTATTAAATGAAAAAGGTAAATTACATGACCTCTAAAATAATAATTAGAGAGGAGGCAAACTGCACTCCTAATACATTTGTTTTTAAAACCTAATCTGGCTCTAGGCCACAAATGCACGGGCTAATCCCATACTAAAGAGGTGACTTTAGAAAGAAATAAATTTACATTATGTTAAGGAAGAATAGGTTGTGAAAATAAGTTCACCTCAAAACAATATGAGTGGGAGCTCGAGAGGGTTAAGCACTCTCTATCCCAATATGTAGCTTTAAAAGAGAATAGATGTAAAGAGTAGTTACATTTTAGGAAAAGGTTACATGGTGGAAACGCTTCGAACCCGCCCCGAGAGTTAAACTGCCGACCTAGCAAGAAAAGAAGTTATTAAGAGGCCATTACCTGGTGTTGAACTGCTGGTGAAGAAAGAGGCGCTTCCCGCCCCCTGCTATGTACTTTACACACGAAAGGATGGAACAGAAGTGGCCCGGAGACCCTAAAATCAGCAGTTTATATACTCTCGCGGAAGGTTCGAGGCGTTAGGGGAATGAGAACACCCTCCCAAAAAACTTTATTGGCTAACCGAGAAAACCCCTACACAAACGGAAGAAGAAACACATAATTGGTGGAAAAATTAATTGAAGAAATTCGGGATTGGCTAAATTTAAAACAAGGGGAAAGAGAGGGGTATACAGCCAACTCAAACAATGACAGAAATAAATTTAGCAAAGAACAAACTTTTGAAATTAAATTTTCTCCAAGAAATAGTTCTTTCACTTCGCACTAGGGTGCACCGTTGTTGATCTTCAGTAGTGTCCTCTAGAAGAGAAAGTTCACACTTCTTACTACAAGCAAAACAAAAGTACGTCGAAAATGACACAGTTCAAAAACTCAAAAATTTCCACGTAGTGACATCTTCTGAGAAACTTGAAAATCAATATCGTAGATAAAGTTCAGACTTCCTCCAGCAGAGGAGTTTTCACTGGCGCACATTTTAAATTAGCGGCGTGGAGGTGTACCGCCCGGTACAATTATTATTATTATTATTATTATTATTATTATTATTATTATTATTATTGTGCAGCCTGGAAGTAGCCACCAGGGATTTGTTGATAGCTATGACATATTATTCCCGCGACGTCCTTGTAGGAAAACGTGTACCGGTAATAATATTGTGCGAAATAATGACAATATTACTGCCAGAGAATTGAAATTCTAGGTGTAAGGCTCATTTCTAAAGGTAATAGGCAACTTGTTATATTTGGAGTGTACAGATCGGGAAAGGGTAGCACTGATGCGGATTCGGAATTATTTGACAGGATAGTCAGCTATGTGGGAAACGACATGGAAAGAAATGTGATTGTAGCGGGAGATCTGAATTTGCCAGATGTAAATTGGGAAGGAAATGCGAACGACAGCAAGCATGACCAACAAATGGCAAATAAATTAATATGGGAAGGACAGGTGATTCAGAAAGTGATGGAACCAACCAGAGGGAAAAATATCCTGGATGTGGTGCTGATAAAACCAGATGAGCTCTATAGGGAAACTGAAGTAATATATGGTATTAGTGATCATGAAGCTGTTTTTGTGGTAGTTAAAAATAAATGCGATAGAAATGAAGGTCTTAAAAGTAGGACAGTTAGGCAGTACCATATGGCTGATAAAGCAGGTATGAGGCAGTTTCTAAAAAGTAACTATGATCGGTGGAAAACGGTAAATAAAAATGTAAACAGACTCTGGGATGGGTTTAAAGAAATTGTTGAGGAATACGAAAACAGGTTTGTACCTTTATGGGTGGTAAGGAATGGTAAAGACCCACCTTATTATAATAGAGAAATAAAGAGACAAAGAAGGAGGTGCAGACTGGAAAGAAATAGAGTTAGAAATGGCTGTGGAAGTAAGGAGAAATTGAAGGAACTTACTAGAAAATTGAATCTAGCAAAGAAGGCAGCTAAGGATAACATGATGGCAAGCATAATTGGCAGTCATACAAATTTTAGTGAAAAATGGAAGGGTATGTATAGGTATTTTAAGGCAGAAACAGGTTCCAAGAAGGACATTCCAGGAATAATTAATGAACAAGGGGAGTGTGTATGTGAGGATCTTCAAAAGGCAGAAGTATTCAGTCAGCAGTATGTAAAGATTGTTGGTTACAAGGATAATGTCGAGATAGAGGAAGAGACTAAGGCCAAAGAAGTAATAAAATTTACATATGATAACAATGACATTTACAATAAGATACAAAAGTTGAAAACTAGAAAAGCGGCTGGAATTGATCAGATTTCTGGGGATATACTAAAGACAATGGGTTGGAATGTAGTACCATATCTGAAGTACTTATTTGATTATTGTTTGGTCGAAGGAGCTATACCAGATGAATGGAGAGTTGCTATAGTAGCCCCTGTGTATAAAGGAAAGGGTGATAGACATAAAGCTGAAAATTACAGGCCAGTAAGTTTGACATGCATTGTATGTAAGCTTTGGGAAGGCATTCTTTCTGATTATATTAGACATGTTTGTGAAATTAATAACTGGTTCGATAGAAGGCAATTCGGTTTTAGGAAAGGTTATTCCACTGAAGCTCAACTTGTAGGATTCCAGCAAGATATAGCAGATATCTTGGATTCTGGAGGTCAAATGGACTGTATGGCGATTGACATGTCTAAAGCATTTGATAGGGTGGATCATGGGAGACTTCTGGCAAAAATGAGTGCAATTGGACTAGACAAAAGAGTGACTGAATGGGTTGCTATATTTCTAGGAAATAGATCTCAGAGAGTTAGAGTAGGTGAAGCTTTGTCTGACCCTGTAATAGTTGAGAGGGGAGTTCCTCAGGGCAGTGTTATCGGACCTTTATGTTTTCTTATATATATAAATGATATGAGTAAAGGAGTGGAATCGGAGGTAAGGCTTTTTGCGGATGATGTTATTCTCTATTCTCTATTATCTATAGAGTGATAAATAAGTTATAAGATTGTGAGCAACTGCAACGTGACCTCGAAAATGTTGTGAGATGGACAGCAGGCAATGGTATGTTGATAAACGGGGCTAAAAGTCAGGTTGTGAGTTTCACAAATAGGAAAAGTCCTCTCAGTTTTAATTACTGCGTTGATGGGGTGAAAGTTCCTTTAGGGGATCATTGTAAGTATCTAGGTGTTAATATAAGGAAAGATCTTCACTGGGGTAATCACATAAATGGGATTGTAAATAAAGGGTACCGATCTCTACATATGGTTATGAGGGTGTTTAGGGGTTGTAGTAAGGATGTAAAGGAGAGTGCATATAAGTCTCTGGTAAGACCCCAACTAGAGTATGGTTCCAGTGTATGGGACCCTCACCAGGATTACCTGATTCAAGAACTGGAAAAAATCCAAAGAAAAGCAGCTCGATTTGTTCTGGGTGATTTCCGACAAAAGAGTAGCGTTACAAAAATGTTGCAATGTTTGGGTTGGGAAGAATTGAGAGAAAGAAGAAGAGCTGCTCGACTAAGTGGTATGTTCCGAGCTGTCAGTGGAGAGATGGCGTGGAATGACATTAGTAGACAAATAGGTTTGAATGGCGTTTATAAAAGTAGGAAAGATCACAATATGAAGATAAAGTTGGAATTCAAGAGGACAAACTGGGGCAAATATTCATTTATAGGAAGGGGAGTTAGGGATTGGAATAACTTACCAAGGGAGATGTTCAATAAATTTCCAATTTCTTTGAAATCATTTCGGAAAAGGCTAGGAAAGCAACAGGTAGGGAATCTGCCACCTGGGCGACTGCCCTAAATGCAGATCAGTATTGATTGATTGATATATTGCAAAGATACATCTGTAGGGCGTTCAGAAATATACATGCGCTGTAGTATCACTTATTGCTATTGTCCAACTCGTTGGTTGAATGGTCAGAGTACTAGCCTTCGGATCAGAGGGTCCAGGGTTCGATTCCCGGCCGGTTCGGGGATTTTAATCGCTTCTGATTAATTCTCCTGGCTCGGGGACTGGGTGTTTGTGTCCGTCCCAACACTCTCCTCTTCATATTCACACAACACACTACACTACAAATCACCACAGAAACACGCAGTTCGGTTAGGGGATCGCGGCTGTGAGCTTGCATCCGGGAGATAGTAGATTCGAATCCCACTGTCGGCAGCCCTGAAGATGGCTTTCCGTGAGTTCCCATTTTCGCACCAGGCAAATGCCGGGGCTATACCTTAATTAAGGCCACAGCCGCTTCCTTCCACTTCCTAGACCTTTCCTATCTCGTGCGACGTAAAGCAAATACATCCCGCCGCTATTCTTCGACCTTCGCTCAACTTCTAAAGACTACACTCGGTTTTGTTCCTTTGCACAGTCATGTGTTGCAATGATAAACGTCAAAACGGAGGGTGTATTTTGTTCATTGCGTTCATTGTTTATCTAGAACAGAATGACGTTCTGTCTGATGATTTGCTTCGTGTACGTTCATCACATTCCGGACGCCTAATCTTAATACCCTACATTATATCTGCTGAAAGTATGATGTAAGTATAAACTATTCACCTGTCCCCTCGGAAGAATGTAAACATACCGTGACAGTGAAAAGAAATGGCGTATGGTTTTTAGTGCCGGGAGATCCCAAGACTGGTTCGGCTCGTCAGGTGCAGGTCTTTTGATTTGACAACCGTAGGCGACCTGCGCGTCGTGATGAGGATGAAATGATGATGAAACAACACATACACCCAGCCCCCGTGCCAGGGAAATTAACCAATGATGGTTAAAATTCCCGACCCTGCCGGGAATCGAACCCGGGACCCCTGTGACCAAAGGCCCTAACCATTTAACCATGGAGCCGGACACCGTGACAATGATTTTAAATAATAATAATAATAATAATAATAATAATGTTATGAGTTGGATCCCGTCCTTTTTTCTCTCGGATTAGTGTTATATAGAGGATGGTTGCCTAGTTGTACTTCCTCTTTAAACAATAATCACCACCACCACCACCACCACTTTTACGTCCAACTACGTACATTTTTATGGTTTCCGAGGTGCCGGAATTTAGTCACCCAGGATTTCTTTCATGTGCCATCAATTCTACCGACACGAGGCTGACGTATCTGAGCACCTACAAATACCACCGGACTAAACCAGTATCGAACCTGCCAAGTTGTGCTGAAGGCCATAGAAGCTATGCTGTCATTATTAGAATATAGGGCATATTCAGTGGAGTGGGTGAGAGACGCCGTGAACGAATATTTTCATACTTTATTATGCGTATATAGTTGTAGTATTATCTTTCGCAAGTCATCATCAAATTCAGATTATTTATTTTGCTCACTCATTAAGAATATTTATATCGTACCGGTCCATCGCAATCCCATAAAACCTCGGCGACCACTTGTACATATTATGCTTCATTCATCCAAGAGCGGGCGAGAGAGCGAACGTGTGACGTCATGCTGTCATCGAGTCTTCGCAAGCGAAACGAGTCCGAGCCTGGACTCGAAAGAGTCGAGTACCGCGATTCCAGGCATCACTCGCGCACATCACTAGTTATTTTTACGTGTGATTTAATAACAGTTACTAACAGCAGAATAAACTGGGTGCCTTACTTCTTTTACATTTCTAGGTAATACAATGTATATACCAGTAGTGGCATAAATAAACATATTTTCACATTGTAATTTTTAAGCTGTACTGAACAGGCTAATAAAAATTATGGCCATGATTTAAATTACTTATACGTATTACACAGCATATAATGCATGTTGTACACCATCAACTTTTTCTTTCAGTTCAATACTTCACAGGAAATACTTTCAAATCTTGTTAAAGATTGTTCAACATTGCTGAAAATTTGACAAGATTTGGCAGGGTTTGATAGCCTTTTTGTTTTACAACTGAGAGAAGGTAAGCGGTAGTCCTAGTTCTTGGACTAGCAGTGGGGTATATTCTTGAAAACAGGAGAAACGCACAATAAAGCATAATTCATATGAGGAAAATAGTAATGTGGTTACCTTCAACATAATTTTGGCAAAACGTTTACTGGCATGACATCATTTTCAGAGGTTATGTTATATTGCATTTACTCACATGAATCAAATAAAAATGACAGCAATGCAATGGACATACATGTCTTACTACACGAGAACATTTTAGGAATCCAATAATAATATATGGGAATATCGGCATAAATCAAACATTGCTGATAGTGTTTACTTATAGGTAATAAACATAAAAGCTGTCCACTTCCTTGTGATATTTGAGTGAAGTTATCGTCAATGATATTATAGAATGACCATAATGACTTGTTTTCCTTCTTTTCGTTGAAAGCTCCATTTTAATGCCACAATATTACCCACAACACTAACAATAAACGCGGCAAATTTAAAAGTAACTGTTCATCAGCTGTAAAAACAAAGGAGCAAAAGTGTAGGTATATTTTTGTGAGTGCTCTCTATCGGATATTGCTGGTGATTCGATTAGGTGACCACGGCTCTACGGTGCGCAGCGAAGTATCCAATCGGCCGTGAGGTGACAGGCGACCATATGGGTAGCTGCACGGTAGCAATCACAGCTAAGCGGGAAGGTCGTCTGCAAAGTTACAATCTTATTGGCTGCACGGTCACAATCACGGCTAAGCCAGAAGATCGACTGCAATTGGTCGGCCGGTAGCAGTCCCAGGCTCTCAGCTGCGTCGAACTTTATCACGAGCGCTAGTAGCAGCGTCACACCGCGGCCGACCGGATTCCTCGCTGCGCTCCTTAGAGCATCCACTCGGCCGTGGTCACACAATAATAGTTTTTAATGTTGCCACTTGAGTTCGTTGCCTAATTCGGCACATTTTAAATACAAATATGTTTTAAATCAGTTTAATGCATGTTTTACAGCGACAACAGTTATTCTTCGAACAGGACGGAAAAATTGTAAATCACAGATATTTTGCTCCATCAATCACATATTGTGATTGCTACTCTTTGGTATCTGTGAGTAAATAACAGTTCGTGATTGTGATGCACATCTCTATAGTGATCTTGTCTTCGCTTGGCGATGTATCTTAAGAAGTATGGAGTAACTGAAGTAGACATGAGTTGTTATTATTATTATTATTAATTATTCGCTTCATGTTCTGTCAATAACAGTAGTTTTATAAAGTCGTTGTTGTTGCTGTTGTGTAAGTTTGAATATATCGTGGTCATCAGTCTCGTGTACTTGTATGTATGTAGAATTCCTTTGATAACCTGTGTCATTGCAGTTAAAATAATACTTGCAGGACAAAATTTCGGTACCTCGGCGTCTCCGAAAACCGTAAAAGTAGTTAGTGGAAACATAAAGCCTATAACATTATTATTATTATTATTATTATTATTATTATTATTATTATTATTATTATTATTATTCTACTAAAACAGATTAACTATTTTCTCATAAACTTCAAGGCTATCAGCCTCACTAACTCACCCTCTAACTGTTATTTTAGGCTTCTAGGCAATAATAGCCTACAATGTTATAAATGTGTACCTGAATATACTTTCAACAACTTTTAGAGTTAAAAGCATGTTAGGGTGAAAACAACCCTTAACTTGAAAATTTAATATCTCTTAAACAGCTGGTCCTAGAAAATTAATGTTTAGCTGAAAAATTATCAAAAATAATTCTTTAACAGATGATATACACCAACCCACCCCCTAAATATTATTTTATGTTTTGGGGCAAAAATAGCTTAAAATGTTATAATTTGGTACTGGATAATATTCTAGATGACTTTTAGAGTCAAAAGCAAGTTAGGGGTGAAAACAACCCTTAACTTAAAAATATAATATCTCCTGAACGGTTGGTGCTAGAAAATTAATGTTTAGCTTAAAAATCACTAAAAATACTTCCTTAACAGATGATATAGACACATCCACCCGCCAAGCATTTTTTAGGTTTTTGGGTGAAAATAGCTTAAAATGTTAAAATTTGGTACTGGAGTATATTCTAGATGACTTTTAGAGTAAAAAGCAAGTTAGGGGTGAAAGCAACCCTTAACTTAAAAATATAATATCTCCTAAACGGTTGGTGCTAGAAAATTAATGTTTAGCTTAAAAATCACTAAAAATTATCCCTTAACAGATGATATACACCAACCCACCCCCTAACTATTATTTTAGGTTTTGGGGCAAAAATAGCTTAAAATGTTAATATTTTGTGTCGCAGTATACTCTAGATAACTTTAAGAGTCAAAAGCAAGTTGGGGTGAAAACAACCCTTAAATTGAAAATTTAATATCTCCTAAACCGCTGGACCTAGAAAATTAATGTTTAGCTTAACAATCACTAAAAATAATCCTTTAACGGATGATATAGACTCATCCACCCTCCAAGCATTATTTTAGGTTTTTGGGGTGAAAATAGCTTAAAATGTTAGAATTTGGTACTGGAGTATATTCTAGATGACTTTTAGAGTCAAAAGCAAGTTACGGGTGAAAAACAACCCTTGACTTAAAAATGCAATATCTCCTAAACGGTTGGTGCTAGAAATTTAATGTTTAGCTTCAAAATCACTAAAAATAATCCCTTAACAGATGATATAGACTAATCCGCCCTCCAACCATTATTTTAGGATTTTGGTTACCATTATTATTATTATTATTATTATTATTATTATTATTATTATTAACAATTGTACCTAATGTATTGAGTTATGTACCAGATTAATTCTCAAAGAGTATGTTTTTTTCTTTTTACAGATAATTTAGTAGCTCTGTGACTACATTCTCTGCGTATATACTCCAGTTGACTACAGCAGTATCCCCTCTCACAGCTGTAGGTAGCTATTAATATGTTATTAATTATTTGAACTAGTGAGCTTAAAACAGATGTTTTTCCTGAAATCATAACATTAAAAAATTGTTATACATAATAAGTTATATGCTTGCTCCTCTAAACTTAACTATACTGCGCGGTGCCCTTTACGAAGGGAGAGCAGACCTCTGAGGCATACTCATCATCCGAGCTTGCAAACCTCGCTGGTATGTCAACGATGAGAGTTTACGTACAGCATTGTAGTTAATTTTAGTTGAGCTTGTCTTCCACGTACATTTTCTAAGGTATGTGAGCTTTGATCGGTCGATGCTGAAACCCTCACAGAGGGGCGTAGAGAAACTTGCTACACTTCGGTCAGACGGGGCTACAACCTTCGCAGTAGTGTTAATGGCAGTTCTTCTACATTGTAACGTCCTGATTGGCTTAAAAAACATATATCTTTGAAATATCACTGTTGCGAATAGTTTATAAATATCTTAAAAAGGCTATTTTGTAGGGCTTAATATTCTTGTCAGAGTAAAAAGTTCACAGTGTTATATTTATTACATGTATATGTGTAACTTCTAGCCTACACATAGTGCATAAAGAGTAATGAAGTAATATGTTGAAAAAACTAAAAAAATGTCATTTATTCAAGATATCCAAGAGGCAGTGCCTGATGGGTAATGTATGAAACATATATAAGCCAATGTTGCGTGCGTAATCACTAGTCTGATGTTGGCTACTAACGTGTTCACTTCTCCTTTTAGAGTGCTCCAAAGCTATTCGACAAGAGATTCAGTCTGCTGCATAATCATCAGTAAGGTGCTAATTACCTAAGATACCGCACGGATTTTCTACTGTCGTGAATACGCACTTGTCTAGTATATAATTATCAGTTTGCTGACAACTACTGAATTGAAGAGATCATTTCCTAAGCATCCAGTATGTTCCGGTGTGACCTGTGTGCTAAAGAGTTTTCAAGACGCGATAACCTTCAGAGTCATAAAAGGATTCGACATAACTCAAAAACTATTGTTTGTGTTTATTGTACTGATACATTCAACAGACGTGATAATCCTGAACGTCACGCAGTCAACATCTGTACAATGTGAAACCTGTAAACAATTCCTCCAAGATACGAAACAGCTTCAGTCTCACATAGCAGACGTACATCAACAGGAGTGGTTATGTAATACTTCAGAATCATCGAGTAAGAAACAAACCAAGAGTAAATCTCAGCAAACTAATAAGCGGAAATATACCAGTTCTGAGTTGTGTGAAGAAAGTTGTACTCCAAAGAAGATAAAACGATTTCATGATGAAGGTGTTGAACCAGCAATGACACATTGTAACGTGTGTGATGCAGATGTACTCATCTCCAACCTTAATAGTCATTTACGGAGCAATATGCATAGAAGTAATGCATGTAGTGAAACGGATGATAAAAACATAGAGGAAATCAATAGTGCTTTTAAATGTCGAATCGCAAGTTACAGGCTTCGCAGTAGTGAACTCAGAGTATTGAAACGTTCTTTAAACGTGTTCAACCTAAAGTACTTTGCTTACTGCAGAATGCACAAGCGAAGCACAAAGCCTTCAAAGTAAATTTCGAGCTGTTTGGATCATATGTCAAAAGCAATAGTGAGGATGAAATTACAGATATTAAATCCTTCAATTGTGAAAATAAAATTATTAGTGAATCAACAACTTTCTCCGCAGTTTATCAACATTTAGTAAGTGTTATTATTTCCAAAAGTGAGGATTTGCAAGAAAGAGACTCAGGATTGTCATTAGCTAACGTGTTATATCTAGAGGTCAACATTAATAAATACAATCCTTTGCGAGGATCATCATACATTGAATTACCGACATGGATAAAAAAGAAAAAAGCAGTAGTAAATGTCCAGAATAACGACCAGGACTGTTTCGGATGGGCGGTGTTATCAGCGTTACACCCAGCAAAATCTGCATCTGCTAGAACATCATCGTATCCCCACTATTCATCACAGCTGAATCTTGAGGGTTTACAATTTCCAATGCAGTTAAAAGACATTAGACGCTTTGAAAAAATGAATAATATTAGCATTAACGTGTATGGTATAGAAAAAAGAAGTATAGTCGGTCCTCTGTATTTTACGAATGAAAGGAAAGGTGCGCATATCAATGTACTGTACATAGAAGATGGTGAAATTTCTCATTATTGTTGGATAAAAAATTTAAGTCGACTTGTTTGTAGTCAGTTATCAAAACATGATGGTAAAAAGTGGTTATGTGATGGATGCTTGCAGTATTTCCAAAATGGGGATCTGTTAAATAGACACTCCAAACAAGACTGTAATCAAGTGTGTACATTCTTACCTACTCCTGAAAAAGCGATTCTAAAAAACGAAAGTTATAATAAGCAAATGGAGGTACCGTGTGTTATATACGCTGATTTTGAGGCTGTACTGAAGCCATGTTCACTGAAAACAAGTTCATCAGATCCAAACAAATCTTATACCAACACAACTCACATACATGAACCATATAGCTTCGCGTATTATATCAAGTGTAGGTACGATAGCTCACTAAATAAGTTTGAGCAGTACAGAGGAAAAAATGCTCCTGAAATGTTTATGAAAATAATTGAGAGAGGTGTAGTACGTCTTGGTCATATTTTAAATACTAAAATTCCCATGAAACCTCTTACTGAGGCAGAGCTACAACAACATGAAAGTGCTACAAAGTGTAGTATTTGTGGGAAAGCGTTTTTAGAAAATGATCCCAAGGTCTTTGATCATGACCATTTGACTGGATCGTATAGATTTCCTGCCCATAATAGCTGTAATTTGAAGTATAAAATTCCTAAATTCATCCCTGTTATACTACATAATTTATCCGGTTACGACTCGCACTTCATTATTACAGAATTTGGAGCTTCAGATGAGAGAATTGACCTGATCCCTCAGAACAAAGAGCGGTATATTTCATTTACAAAATTCTTAAAAATGAATGATAAATATACCATCAAACTAAAATTTATTGACTCATTACGCTTCATGCCATTAAGTCTTGATCAACTTTCCAGTAATTTACACTCAGAACAATTCACAGAAATTCGGCGCTTCTTTCCGAACGATGACGAGTTTAATTTAATTAGACGTAAAGGTGTATTTCCTTACGAATTTATTGATAGTGTAGAGCGTCTTGAAGAACGCTCTTTGCCATCAAAAGAGTCATTTTACAGCTCTCTAAATTTAACTGAAATTACTGAAGAAGACTATTTTCATGCACACCGTATCTGGGAACAGTTTCGCATTCAAACGCTAGGTGAATACTCTGATTTATATCTAAAAACAGATGTTCTATTATTAGCTGATGTTTTCGAAAATTTTCGTGATGTTTGCATCAAAACATACAACCTTGACCCTTGTTAGTATTATACGGCACCGGGTTTAAGTTGGGATGCTATGTTAAAATACACACAGGTGAATATGGAATTACTAACTGATCTTGACATGGTACATTTCATAAAATCAAATATTCGTGGTGGTTTAAGTCAGTGCTCTACGTGATTTTCTGCGGCTAACAACAAATATATGTCTAATTATGATCCAAGTAAAGAGTCGAAGTATATTGTTTATCTAGATGCAAATAATCAGTACGGATGGGCTATGAGTCAATATCTACCACTAAATAGTTTCCGCTGGCTATCGAAAAGTGAAATTGAGAATTTAGAGGTTCAAAACATAGATGACGAAGCTGACAAAGGTTACATTCTTGAAGTCTCCAATACCCGAAAGAGCTGCATGAATTTCATAATGATTATCCATTTTGCCCTGAGAATATAAAATCTCCATATATCACATCAAAAACGAACATGTTAATTGCAAACTTAAATGATAAATTTAAGTATGTAATACACTACCGTAATTTGAAACAATGTTTGCAAAATGGGTTGAAGCTTACAAAAATTCATCGGGTTCTTGAATTTCACCAGTCACCATGGCTAAGACCCTACATCGATTTCAGTACTAATTTAAGAATGATGTCTACAAATGCTTTTGAGAAAGACTTCTACAAACTCATGATTAATTCAGTTTTCGGGAAAACTATTGAAAATGTTGATAAAAGATTAGACGTAAAATTAGTTACAAAATGGGAGAATGTTGGTGGAAGATATGGTGCAAACAACTTAATAAGTAAACCAAACGTCCATAGCTGTGCAATTATTCATGAAGATTTAGTTGTAATACAAATGAATCGATTAAAATTAACCTATGACAAACCAATCTATGTAGGCTTTACAGTTCTTGAATTATCCAAAACGCACATATATGATTTTCACTATGAATATATGAAGAAGAAGTACGCTGAAAATGTAAAGCTGCTCTACACAGACACTGATTTTTTCATATATGAGATTAAAACAAATGATATTTATAATGATATAAAACCAGATCTAGACAGGTTTGATACAAGTGACTACCCAGAAAATAATGTTTATAACCTCCTACGGGTTAACAAAAAAGTTCTTGGGAAAATGAAGGATGAATTCAAAGGAAAAATCATTAACAGTTTTGTAGGCACTAAAGCTAAATCATACAGCAAATGATAAAGTAATTAAGAAACTGAAAGGCATTAAGAAGAATGTTGTTGAGAATGATCTGAGTGTAGATGATTATAAGAACTGTATTGCCAATAGTTCACTAGTATTAATGAAGAAAATGTATGTTTTTAAAAGCATAAATCATCAGCTTTATACTCAGTTAATAAACAAAGTTGCTCTAAGTAATGATGATAATAAGAGATTTATTATACCTAACTCAACAGATACTCTAGCCTGGGGTAATAGTCTCATTGACCATTATTACTTCACATAGGTTTACATTTAGTTTATGTATGGTAATTTTGTTTTGTTAGATGTGGTGTACTTGTACAACATTGTTGTAGATACTGTGTTATCAATAATGTAAAGTGATTAATAATGTAGTAAATAAGATTATGCTGTACAATATGCTTTCCACTGATTTATATGTATTTGTAATAAACATATTAAGAAAAACTCTCTTATTTAAATACCGAATTCCATCTCCTTTGAATGCGTCATTGAATATCCGTTGAATACCTCCTTAATCACCTGCTGAATGTTCCCTATCGCATTCAACTTAACAGTCTGGCGTAGAGAGGGGCAGCCTGCTAATCGAATGCCTGTTAAATACCTCCGATTGCGTAATCGTAACGGTCTGGCGTAGGGAATGGCAGCCTGCTAATTGAACGCCTGTTAAATGCTCCTATGTCATTAATCCTAAAGGCCTGGTATAGGGAAGGGAAGCATGTTAGTATAACGGTTGTTAAACACTCCCTATCCCATTAGTACAGCCTTCTGGTTGTACACCTGTTACGTGCTCCCTATATATTTCATTCTAATAGTCTGACGTCGGGAAGGGCAGCCTGCTGAGGAGAAGGAGCTTCTAGAACTGTCACAAACACACTACTGATCGAATAATATCATTTTCCGGATGGAAGAACTCCATGAAAATTTGCAATTAAATCAAGCAGAGGAAGATTCGGAGAAGAACAGATATGGTCGAGAGTAGCGGATGAAGAAAGTGAAGTGGATGATTTACCGGCAGACTCGATTCTAAATTGTGAAGAGCTTAACCCTGGAGCCAGCAAGCGATTTACATTCAAGCGGCAAGCATTTGGGCGAGTTTTGCAAGAAACGTTTAAAAAATCATAAAAATATTGTTTTTAAATTCATTTTTATGTATACGTGTCGTTTTATTCAGAAAAGGACGAAGAATACTATACTAGGATATTCAACTTTCCAATTTAGTATCCTGAAGCAGTATGGGCAAAGTATCCAACACATGCTAAGTTTTCCAAAATAATCCGAAAGTTCTGAGCAGCGTGTACGTAAAATGTAATACTATATGACGATTTTACTATATGCAAAATTTGCACAATTTTGTGCTGATTAAAACATGTTGAAGGATTTCACTGCATTGAAGTAATGTAAGGTAAAATACAACTGAAATAACATAAGCCCATCGCACCAATAGGTGATTCTACTTAGTCAGATTCATCCTCGCTACCTTCTTGTGGCTCCTCTTTTTCCTGCGTTGGTAGGCCTCCAAAAGTCTCCTAATTTATGGCAGTACTGTTTATGGACACCACAATTACATCCTGGGCACCAGAAGTGGATGCATTACTTTTTTCTGCAGTCGAACAGACAGGGCGCAAACTCAGTTTCTTCCCTGGGAGGCGTACCAGCTGATGTCCCATTTCTGGTGGAATGTTTTGAAGAATTTCTTCATCTACAAGACCTTCGACAATACTAACCATAGATTCCTCATGTTCAAGGGGTTTGTCGTTTCAAACTATAGAGTATGTAGACAACATGTTATAGAATATGTCTTTCCAGTCGAAACGTTTTATTCACATTTCTTTAGAAAAATATGGAAATATTTGCGAATTTGAAGTGCACCACTATTAGGGTTCAGACCGATATTTATAACTAGAGAAATGATTTTTTCATTTCTGATACTTTAACGTCAACCAACCCACGTTGCAGACGAGAATACGGACCCATATATCCGGAATTCGTTTTATTTTGTATAATTTCCTGTGCGTATTTCTTACTTTCATTCACTAAAAGATTCAAGACAGCATTGGAGGAAAACAAATAGAAATATGTTAGAGGAGGACAGTTTCTCGAAGGGCAATTTCGTACACCTGCGGTTTGAACCTTGAACTTCTCTTCCACTTTTATTTCTGGCTCTGGAGGACAAACTGTTGTGCACTTCTGTTCTGCTTGGTCAACTGCATTACCATCATTATCATTATTATCATCAGTGCCTGGTCCATTGTGTTCCACATCATCGTCAATATCAGTGTCGAAATGACGTAGCCTAGGATCATGTAACTCGCCACTACCTGACGAATTATTGGCAAAAGCATCGTCAATTCCTTCTAAAAATAGGTCACAGTCACCTTCGCCGTCTAGACCAAACAAACAATTACGAATTTCACTACTTCCTGACAATTCACTCATTTTGCGCCACGAAAGCTGATGCACATCGGACAACGACAGCAAGCACAGCAGAATAACCGTCTGCAAAGCGTTCTCGTTTTTCCACGGGTATACTGCTCACTCTGTCATACTAAACTACTTCAGAATTAAGCTGTATTATAGATTAGTCTTTCTCTTCAACATGATGTAGGATATGTCATAAAGATGTTGAATGTCAAGGCGCTATCTCGAAATTAGTCAGCGCTGGCGCAATGCATCTCGATAGCGACCCTGCCTGTTGAGTAACAGGGAAATGAGTCGCCATCGCGACGACTGCCGCTTCCAGGGTTAAAGAAAACTTCGAAATTATGATAGCGAACTTGGAGGATGACGAAGAGGAAGCAAAATTTAACCAGTTATTACCTGACAAGCTAGCGGAAGCCCCTGTGGATGACGTAACGCGGAGAAAGCTACGGGATATACTGGTCAAACATAAGACCGTTTTCGGATCAAAACCCGGCAGATACTAATTTCGAGTACAAAATTGTGGTCAACAACTGGGAGCCTTTTAAGCAACGCCCATACCCTGTGCCGGAGAAGTTATTTTCGCAGATCATTGATGAGATGGAAAGGGCCAGTATAATAACTAAGGCCCCGAGTCCGATTCTTAGTCCAATCCTGGCTGTGCAAAAAGAAAATGTGTCTGTTAGAGTTTGTCTTGATGCGCGTGCCATCAGTAAGCGCTTAGTCTCCGAGTATGTACAAGCTCCGACAATCAAGGACCTTTTGAAGAAGTTTGGAGGGATGGAGTTCTTCGGAACCGTGGACATGACGTCATCATTCCACCATATTGCTCAAGACCCGAGTACGAGCATGCTGACTGGTTTCGTGTTTGACCATCAAACGTACATATTTCAGAGATTGCCTTTTGGTTTGGCTAATCAAGTTTGGGGCTGATTAGAGCCTTGGAGAATAATCTTAGTCCGGAAGTCAAGGAATTTACTGTTAAATACATAGAAGACATAAATTTGCTCCAATGCAATAGAGGAACACCTGAAGAAAATTGATTTATTATAAGAAGATCTGAACCGATGTAACCCGATAAATCTCCTTCTGTCAAAAGAGCACTTTGCTTCTTGGTCATGCCATCAATGGAGAGGGGATTATGCAAAATCCCCTAAAAATTGCAGCAGTTCAAAATTTTCCGAAACCGACATTCATCAGTTTCTAGGCTAATGTCAGTTCTTACAGATCATTGTGTATCATATACAGAGGCCGTCGTTCCCCTGCAAGAACTACTAAAAGCTAATAATCGTTGGAAATGGACTGAAGTTCATGACGAAACCTTCCGTAAGACTAAAGAAATGTTAGCCATGCCGTTAAACTGGGTTATCTAAAATACGACAGGTGCTTTATTATACAAACTGATGCGTCATGTGTAGGTATTGGAGCCATCTTATATCAGGAAACGCCGGAAAAGGAACAGAAAACGACCTGTCTCGCATTCATGAGCAGGAAACTCAGGCCTCATGAATTAATATGGACGACTGCGGAGTTAGAGATGCTATCTATCGTCGTAGCTCTAACGCAATGGCGCAAATACACATACGGAATTCCAATCACTATCCGCACAGATCATAAGGCTCTGACGTTTATTCAGAAATCACATGTGAGTAGCGATCGTATCTGCAGATGGTCACTGTTCATACAACAGTTTAACCTGACATTTGAGCATTGTCCAGGCAAACTCAATGTTGTGGCTGGCGCACTCAGCAGAAATCCTAACCCAGATGAAGTAAAGATCTATTTTACATTATTGGATGACGATGATCAAGCCATCATTAACCTTAGGTAAGAGAAGGAGAACGTCCCGATGTTGAAATCTAAACACATCAAACCAATTTCTTATCCTAAATATAGGGTTTGAATTTTAAAGGAACGCACTATCTTGTTTCCTTTCCATCACTTAAATAGCATTGACGGAAAGAATTAATCGCAAACAGCACAAGTGAGGATAAGAAGAAATGAGGAGACAAAATTGCTGAACATATTTCAACAGAGACAATAAGGTCCACATATTAAGTTAACATAACTTTCAACTACAGTCAGTTGACCTAAAACTACAGTATACCACTAAGTTAAAGAACTAACAGAAAGAAAATTAAGTATACAACCCAGAACGAGGTGGAATACATAGAAAATTGGAGCAAGCAAGATACTACAGGTCACAAAAATACAGTACAGTGCACTGAAAGCAAGTTACAAAAACAGAAGGACTTCTACATATCACACTAGAATTGACATCAAAGGACGAGTGCAAAGCTCCACAAAGCCAAGGTTATTAAAAATTCCAACATATACCTCGGCACCATAGACAATACCAATTACCCATTCACAACTACACAGGGTTTCACATACAATAAAAATTAGAAGTAATTATGTTTGTATATGTTATTAAGAGTTAATCATACCTTCTCATATAAATTTTCGAAGGATTCTGTGAAAAATAAATATTCTAAAAGTTATAAAAATGTGTCTCGTTGTGGACCACCCTCCCCTACACTAGACGACACATCACCAACATAATACGGTTACCCTGCAATCATGCTGTTACCCCAGAATACAAATATCGGTTTCTTCTCACCACCCTACCGCATTGTAAATTTGGAGATCAAGATGGAGATATGAACTTTTCCAATATCCTTTTCATTCTTCCGCACGGAGACTCTCTTTTGCACGATGAGCGCCCGCAGGATATTTTCCTGTTCTAGATCAAATTGCCTACTATAAAGAAAATAAATTATTTCGTTTCCTTACCTACCTAGATGATGATGATACTCAATCTGCCCCACCCCCACCCATTTTAGTTGCGTTTCTTACTTTCTTAGTTAAATGCAGTACTTTGCTGCTCTGAAACCGTTGGCTACTTTATGGCCGGAATGGATGGATATCTATCCTTTAGTTCAGAGATTTTGACCACAAATATTTGTGTTTCCTCTTCTGCGATTCGTTATCAAAAGGTTGAGTTCTTAAAATGGTTACAAATGATATAATGATCAGTTGGTATTGCGCCAATTCACAGTCATAAACTGACAGTTGGAACTAAAATGAACGCAGTGGCCACGGGAAGTATAGATACGGTACACAAAGTCCATCATCGGTAGCAATACATATAGCGTAATTGAGGCGAGAAGTGTCAAGGCGACGGTGAGAAAAATAAAGACATGCATAAGATTGTCATGACATTATTATCACTACTTCTAAAAAAATCCTGCAAGCAAGGAGATGTAACGGATCATCGTGATAGAAATACTCAAATATTACGAGCAGCAAACTAGTATTTGGGAAGGATTACTACATCATTGGAAAGAAGAAGGCCGATATTGCAGAATACTGCATTGAAACGCGTAAAATAACGCCGAGAAATAAAAATAACATATTAAGAAAAAGATCGTAAAGGATTACGTCACGAAACCCGAGCGGCATTGTCAGTTGAAATTTAAAGCACGCTATCAAGAAATATCGAAGTCACGGCAATTAGAACAATTAGAAATCTAAAAATATATATTTGAATATTAGGCAGACATCTCGGTAATCTTGAGAGAATATCAGTATTGAAGCTTAGAGAAACGCTTTATTTGACACCTGTACTGATATTAGAAAGCAGTGATGACGAAACTGACTATGTTTGTCTGCATTTCTGTTACATTTGTGCAAGACATGAGCTAAGCAGACCATGGCCGATGTTCGGGGAAGATTACCTGAGACGACGGAGAGGAAGCGAGACCTGAATCGCAGATGGCGCAACGTCTATGCAGTAAGTGATATTCAGATAGGGAAGCAGTGCAATCTTCGAATTAGCTCATATACATGTGTCAGTGTAAAGGTGATAGGTAGTCATCTAAACGAAATAGCAATTCCTTGGCTACGATGCGAGTGTGATTTATGTAACTTGCCAATGTGTTCGTAATGTTATCCAACATACAGAAAAGATTAGCGTATGCGAATTATATGAGTTATACCGACATTGTGGTTAATGTAATGAATAAGTTATGGTTGGTATATTTTAAAATGGAGGCGATACAGTGCCTTACGTAGGTTATAGTTAGATTATGTGAAGACATATGAGAATATGAAATGATACAAAGCTGAATTAAGAAGAAATAGAATATTCAAGAAAATAGATGATGATTATAGAATAATCTGCGTCAAGTTAACGTGTATATGAGAGTTGATGAGATGAAAGAAGAAATATAATGAGAAAATGTGAAACGGATGATATATACATGAAGAATGAGTGAATAAGAATAATAGTAATGATGGTGATAGTTATTGTTTTGTCGATAAAGGAGAGAATGATTTGTTGCAAGGGTTGTATTGAGTAGACTGACGCAATTTGAGGTTATTAATATATATTTAACTCCATTTGTCTGCTGTCATTTCTTGATGGATACAGTACTTTTGCATCCATCACTTGGCACAGGCCAGAGTAAAGTGTAACTTCCATCAAAGTCCCAGTCACATTCATGGCTGTGACAATATGGAAGTTGCTGGGGTATGGGTAGTGCTGAGTAATGACATTCAGAGCATGACTAGTGCATCTGAGTGTTACGAAAGGTGCTGCTCATAGGGTCAGTCGTGCTGCAATAGTACTTTCTGACCCAGTGAGGAAAGCAATGGCAAACTACCTCACTCCTCATCTTGCATAGTACGCCTCATTTTGGTGCTGCCATTGGTTTTTGGGGTTTCCTTATAACCGCATAAACTTTGGTGGTGCTATTTGAGGATCCAACCGGCCTCTGGACTGATGACCTAACAGACAGACAGACATTTAACTCCATGAAGAGTAATAATTCTTAGGTATTCCATATCCAACGTAGAATATAAGTTATATATCTCATATATAAGGGAGAAGGCGAGATAAGGAGAATTGAGCTATTAACGAACATTAACCCACAGTGATGTTCGCTAAATAAATATGAATATATCATACTTGTCACAATTAAGTTACTGACAAATAACTACTAGAGAGATTGGTTATTAGAGTCTTCATAAATGACATAACCTACTGATTTTCATAAATAAAAATAGGTGAGGTGTTGTAAGTTAGTGATGACATGTCGATATGTTGTATGTGATACATCCTTGCAGTTAATTCAATTCATCGAATTTATGAAAGGAGTGATATCTACATGAGCTATGAGTAATGATGGTAGATGATAATTTTAAAGAATAGATACGTAATGAATGGCTTATCGCGTATCTTTTTCCTGATGTGTCCACATATCCTCGATAATACAAATATGATTGACATCCTCGACAGTACAAATAAAACTGATATTTTCCATATTATAAATATTATTGTAATCCTCAATACCAATTAATTAACTATGATAATGTGACGACATAAGTACTGTACATAGAACTATGATATTTAAGTCAAGGCAATGGATGATGTTCATTAATTTTACAGATAGATCTCTAAGCTTATATCATTAACTAACGTAGGAATTGTAATTTCATTTTATCACAAAAGAATTGAACATGAGGTGTTATTTGAATTTAAAGGCAACAGAATTCAGAGAATTACTTCAGATTTATTTTCTACTCTTCAAGATATAATTGTGAACAATTAATTATTTTTGTTTGAATCAAAGATCGATCGATTAATTACTTCAATCATTGACGAATTTTATGAAGAGAGATACTAATTTCAAATAATGTTATATTCTTTTTCATTTTGAAGATTTTCAATTATAATAAATGATGGTAGACAAACTTATTGGCATTTTATATTATACCAGGTAAAATAGATAGTTATAGATAACCTTAGGTTAAGGATCACAAAGTTTAATAATTTTTCGGCGAAATGGAGACGTCCATTGATTGAATTGAAGGAAATTCAGCCGGAAAACAGATAACCGATTATCTCTGCAGACCCACGACCTTGCAAAACGTTGAGAGTAGAAATTTACATGGAAATGGGCTAGTCTGGATTTCTTTGCGGTCTGACCTGGGCCCAGGAATGGCGCAGTAATTCCAAAAATTAGAAATCAATCAATTCTTAAAATGATAATGTTAACCAAGTTGGCGGATTTTCTAAACAAATGGATATATTTTGAGATAACACCAAGTCACTAAGTTAAGTTAAACTGTAGAAATATCTCTAAAACTCAAACAGGCTAATTATTCGAATAGCACATACAAGAGAATAATTTGGCAGTTACTTAAAAATAATATTCCCAAATGTTTTTTAAAAATCTAGTTTTGTACTCATCGTTACAGTGGATCATCGCGTTTCTTCTCTTCTTCACAGCCAATCATGAAAATCTTGCTGTGCTCTTGTTAGAATAATGAAACACTTGTACGAGGTGACAAACTTTGTAATGCTCATTTTATTTCCTCACACACTAGTTTCACGGCAGTGATAAAAAGCACTGGCTACGCAAATGTTCTGTCTACTTTAAATGAGAAGGAAAAATACAAATCAAAAAATATGTACTGAATTAGCAACGTTAGGAATATGAAGGCTTAGTTTCGTAATACGATTTCCAGCATACACATTCATTCAATCAAAACATATCTATCACTTGAAAAATATTATCCATCATCTTCATATAAATGGGCGTAATCCACGCTTAAACCTTATTGATAGTTTAAATAACTTTCTTACGTAATATGTCCTTAAACATCAGAATCGGGTAAGAGATCTTGCATTCTTCTAGGAGCTTCTCTAGAAAATCGTGTATGAACGTTTTTAATAAACTTCTGTTTATCCTCTGCTATTCTTTCACGGTGCAAAGACAGGATGCATAGCCCACTAAGTCGATCGTTAGTCATTGTCGATCTAAGCCAAGATTTCACCCTACGAAGTGTGCTGAAACTCCTCTCCGCTGAGCACGTTGTCGCGGGCAGGGAAATACAAATTTCTAAAACAGCTCCTATACTTGGGTAAAAATCCTTACTTTCTTTTAAGAGTTCCAGGAAATTCATATCTGGTTTACAGTCCTTGGTTTGCCACAAGTCATACCACAACTCTACGTCCACCATTAACCTGTCTATTTTGTAGGTATTGGAAACAATTTTCATGGAATGTAAAAAATCTTTCTTTCTTAAATGTCTTTATGACACAAGGATGGAGAGAATACAGCATCAGTGTAGTTTTGTTTTGTTCTTCAACACGCGATTCTAGAGACCGTATCAGTGAGTCCATGTACGGAATGTTGATTGAAACTCACGAATAGTCCTCAGTCCTAGTTTAATTGCGGTTCGCCCTGTGACGCTGCTTGGCAGCGAGGCGAGGTAGCGTTATTTCAAATCCACTGTTACAAGCTGTGTCCTCAGCACCCAGAATTATTCTTTGAAAGTGGGTAATTGCGTCTGATCGTTGCTTCTTAAAAAGTTCCAGTAGCAACAAGATATGTTCTCTAACTTTGAAGAGCTCCAGTCCTTCCGCTTGAAGGCAGTTTGTTACGGATTCTAAAATGCCACTGTATTTTGCCTTTACGTGAATTGCAGCAATAAAGGCCGAGTTCGACGCTAAATATTGAAGTTTATGTACACGTTGTCGATTCTTGGAATTGAAACTTCGCCAGTTAGAAATATTTTCGAGAGCCTTTATGATACTGGAAAAGTTTTCTGAAAAGAGCCTAATGCTTTTGTTCTTAGATGACGATCCTGCTTCACAGAAAAGAGGTAAGATCCAGATCTGCTTTCTTCGGAGTGGTCTTTCACGAAAAAAGTGAATTATTTCCTTGATGGTACCTGCCGCATTATTCACAACAGAGTTCACTGAGATCGTTAAGTTTGTGACTCCACCTTCACGTCCTGCCATAGCAGCACAACCGTCGTATCCTTGACCACATAGTTTGGTTAAATCCAGATCAGAGCTTGTTAAACAATTCAAAATTGAATTTGCGATTGACTTTGCATTCATTTTTTACAAAGGCGGAAACCCATAGTATTCTTCACATACTCTCAAATCATCACTAGATGTGTTCTTGACAAACCGAATTCCAATAGACCGCTTCTAGGTTCCAGATATGTCAGCTGTCTCGTCAGCTATAACAGAGAAAGCATCTCTCGTAATTCCTGTTCACTAAATCTTATCATTTCATTTCTAATTCGATGAGAAGTGTACTTGGCATTCTTTTCAGAATTTGAGATGTGTTCTTGTAGTGGAGCATCTCCCACCTCCAGACAGAATTCCAATAAATCGTGGAAAATTCCGCTGTCTGACGTTTTCCCTTGAGGTGAGATATCATGGGTGCAACTGAAAATGATAATTGACAAAATTGGTTCCAGCTTCTTTCTATTTTGTTCAATCTGATGGTGGAGACTACTATTTATTTGATCAGCTCCTATGAGTTGCCTTCCTTCATAGATGTCTACGAAGTTTATCGCCTTTTCTGATGATTCTGTATTTCAATTTGATTTGATATGGTCTTTGGCGCTGGCACTGAACAGAACACACGTCCGGCATAAGGCGCCCTTCAGTTCACGAGAATAGCACAGCCATGTAGAATAATCGTTCCATCACTGGTGTTTGAAAGCGCGGCTGGTCCCAGCTCGCAAATCTCCTTTCAAATCGTAGGTTACTTGTGGGACCCATGGTTTTAACAATAATTCATACTTATACTGTACCAGTAAATTGAAAGAGTTCCAAAAAACTCATTTTCTTCTGTCCAGATTCTGAAAATAATGGGCAGGAAAATAATAACGATGAGGAGCAGGGTGATGATGATGAGGTTTGCATGTCCAACAAGATCAGAGAGCTACCTGGGGTCAAACTGGGAATAATGCTGCTACAAATGTTCCTATATGGCTAGGAACCCATACACTATTTTAGACATTTATTTGATAGTAATTTACTGAACACATTGTCAATCATTCATACTTATACTCAGTGCAAAATGATCCCAATAAGACATTGACGTTGACATCTAGCTAACTTGAACAATTCCTTGGTACAGTTATTTCTATGTCGGTTATAAATCTTCCTAGGTCACGTTTTTACTGGTAAAAATGTTTTCAATCGATCAATCAATTAATACTGATCTGCATTTAGGTCAGTCGCCCAGGTGGCAGATTCTCTATCTGTTGTTTTCCTAGCCTTTCCCTAAATGATTTCAAAGAAATGGGAAATTTATTGAACGTCTCCCTTGGTAAGTTATTCCAATCCCAAACTCCCCTTCCTCTAAATGAATATTTGCCCCAATTTGTCCTCTTGAATTCCAACTTTATCTTCATAATGTGATCCTTCCTACTTTCAAAGTCAGGCTCCATGGCTAAATGGTTAGCGTGCTGGCCTTTGGCCACAGGGTCCCAGGTTCGATTCCCGGCAGGGTCAGAAATTTTAACCATCATTGGTTAATTTCGCTGGCACGGGGGCTGGGTGTATGTGTTATTTTCATCATCATTTCATCCTCATCACGACGAGCAGGTCGCCTACGGGCGTCAATTCAAAAGACCTGCACCTGGCGAGCCGAACATATCCTCGGACACTAAGCCATATGGTACTTTCTAATAGTCCTACTTTTAAGACCTTCCTTTCTAACACATTTATTTTTATGTAGTACAAAAACAGCTTCTTGATCACTAATGCCATCTATTACTTCGGTTTCTGTATAGAGCTCATCTGGTTCTACCAGCACTACGTCCAGTATATTTTCCCCTCTAGTTGGTTCCACCACTTTCTGAATCATCTGTCCTTCCCATATTAGCCTCTTTGCCATTTGTTGGTCATGCTTCCTGTCGTTTGCTTTTCCTTCCCAACTGACATTTGGTAAATTCAGATCCCCGCTACAATCGCATTCCTTTCCATGTCGTTTGTCGCATAGCTGATTATCTTCTCAGATAATTCTGAATCCATGTCAGCGCTACCCTTTCCCGGTCTGTACACTCCAAATATATCAAATTGCCTATTATCTATAGAAATGAGCCTTACACCCAGAATTTCATGTTTTTCATCCTAAACTTTTTCGTAGCTTACAAATTCTTCTTTCAGCAGAATGAATACTTACCCACCCACCATTCCTATCCTATCTCTACGGTACACTCTCCAGTTCCGTGAGAAAATTTCTGCATCCATTATATCATTTCCCAGCCATGATTCAACTCCTATTACAATATCTGTGTAAATACATATCTATTAAATTACTTAATTCTCTCCCTTTCTTAACAATACTTCTACAGTTCAACACTAACATTTTTATGTCATCCCTACTTGACATCCAGATCTCTGTACCCTTATCACCGCTCCCTAGACAACCCCGTTTCCCTGAATGTACTTCCCCGTGTGCCTCTGGTTTCAGAAACTATGGACAGAGGTCGCTGGGAGGAAAAAAAACGTTATATCTATTTCTCTGATAACAATGAACAGGAAAACGGTCACAACAATTTGTTCATAGTACGCTCAGTAATTGATTAATTGTTAACGAAGTTCAATAACCTTGCCAAAACTCAGAAACATAGTGTTGATGAACAAATTTTTCCATTCAAGGGTACTTCTAAATTAAAACAGTACATGCCAAAGAAACCTCATCGATAGGGTTACAAAATTTTTGTGCTCAGTGATGTGACAGGCATTGTATAAAATTTTGAAATTTTTTCGGGAAAGATTGAGCCACTGCCTGGAGTGCAGGATTTAGGGGCAAGTTCAAATATTGTGTTACGTCTTGGAGATACCATACCTGTTCATATGAACTTTTTGTTATATTTTCACAATTGGTTTACCTCCTTGAAACTGTTAGTGCATTTGTACAGAAAGGGGATTTTTTGCTTGGGAACCATCAGAGCAAACAGATTATAGGGTTGTCACTTGAAGTCAGTCAGAACAATGAAAAATGAAGGGCGTGGCACTTATGATGAAAAAGTAGGAAAAATGGATTGTGTGGGTACAAAGGTAGTGAACTGGTATGACAACAGAGCAGTGCTCCTTGCGTCAACGTTTGCTTCAGCCGAACCCCTAGGCAGAGCCAAGCGTTGGGACAAGGCAACAACAGAAAAAGTAGATGTGCCACTTGCCCATCGATTGTCATATTTTACAACATGTTCATGGGGGGAGTTGATTTGTTAGACTCTCTCATTGCACTCTACCGAATATTCATTCGATCCAAAAAGTACTAGCATAGATTATTTTTCCACATTTTGATATGGTGATATTGACATTTTGGCTTTTGTACAGGAGAGATTGTGCCATTTTTGGTGTTCCCAAGAAGAATGAACGTTCTCATTTTGAATTCAGGGTGTCCATTGCGGAACCATTGTGCAAGGATGGGAGATATGTTTTCCGATAACATGGATGACCTAGCAGCAGCACTGATGCTGAATTTCACAAGCAAAAGAAGGCAGGTCATATAGCAAAGCCAGTTCCCCAGAAAAGTGTCGGAACAGATGGTACAGGACACTGGCCTGCCAATTCACCAACTTAGGGAAGATGCAAGAACACAACTTGCAAAGGAAGTCCTGTCTTCATGTGTGACAAGTGTAAACTATTATTGGGCATTGAAAAAACACAGAACTGCTTCATTCAGTGTCATACCTCATGAGGGTATGTTGTGAAGTGGTTCTGCTAGTGTCCCCAAATTGGATTCGTGAGCGGGTATGCATGAACAAATATTGTAAATAGGTATTGTTCTTGTATAAACGGATTGAGTATTCTCCTAGATTCCAGTACTCATTTCTAGAATTGTGTAATTAAACTGTATGGATTCCATAGACTCTAGCACTCAGCTAGAGACGCATTGATTTCTACTTGGATGTACAGTATAAGCTAGGATTATTGAGGATGCCCTTGTTGCCTGTTGTATCGTTTTAGTTACATTACAATATATGTCCCATCAAGGTGGTAAAATTATAAAAGCTGTTTTTATTGTCAATTAAACCTTTATAGTGACCAAATAATCAAAACATTTTTTTTTGTCAATGAAATAAAAATTCAGGTATTAGACGGTTAAGAGCGTCACATATATTTTCCTGCATTAAGAACATGCCAATATCTTTTCTGTCACTTTCATGTTTCAGAAACACATCGTTAATAATCCCCCTTGAAGTTCCTCTTTATCACAGCATTGTTCTATATCTTGTGAAGATTCCAGTTCGCGAACACTGCACACTTTGTTCTGTTCAACACTGCCACTTGACGCACTTCCAGCCCCTCAAGTTACTAAGTTTAGCCTTTTTGAAAAACCGGTCCTAATGCATAAAAGGAGCAAAATCGTTTGATTGTATTAGCAATAATTTATAACCGCTAAATTAAATAGATAGAAATTACTAAATCACTTCTCACTATAATAGCCGCATGTATAACAACACAGACATCCCAGAATCAATGAACTATTATATACAATGACTAGACTGTAGATTATTTAACACTGCAAGTCAAGAAACTACTGTACAACAACGTCAGGCTGCCATTCTGTTATAGCAACCGTCACTTTGTTCACAAGAAATTAGCCACCGTATTATTGCAAGCCTTAAAAATAACAACGTACAGAATTTCGCAGCACGAACAAAGATTGTTGTAAGATGAAACGGCGTAAAATTAGGCGAGAGCACAATAAATAATCCGCTTTGTTAGCACGACCTTACGGGACTCATGTCTTACCACCGCTTTGTTAGCACGACCTTACGGGACTCATGTCTTACCACCGCTTTGTTAGCACGACCTTACGGGACTCATGTCTTACCACCGCTTTGTTAGCACGACCTTACGGGACTCATGTCTTACCACCGCTTTGTTAGCACGACCTTACGGGACTCATGTCTTACCAGTCAGCAAACACGACCTTGGTTTAGGGGTCGAGCTTCGCTAGAGGTGTGGTAATGTATAGAAATATCTCCAGAACGTGCTTTCCCTTATGGTCACTGCCGAGGGCAAATTCCTAAGGTACCGAACGAGGGGTGGCAAAAGTAGGTAGATGATGATTATTAGTGTAATGGAAACATACCGTACGGTACATTAAACTAGGCTAGGCGTAACCACATTGGAAACTGAAGCAATATTTCCATCAGTAGCCTATTGTATAACATTATTAGAATATTTTTACTGAATAGCGGAACATGGGGCACAATGAAACACAGAAGTTCTTTTTGTTACAAAATACTATCCAAATACATATTTTTATGTTAAACTTCAGTTGTCCGTTTAGTTCCATGTCTGTACAAGCTCGTAACACCAATATTTGTAAATTTCAATCAGAGCATACCATAAACATACATGAAAAACGAAAGCATTGCACTTGTTTCATTGTACCCCATATCCGGGGCACATTGAAACACTGTCTGGGGCACAATGAAACATCATTAGCAAATGAATATATAACATTAAAATGATTAATTATAAACATTTAAACATGGTATGTATAAGAACTGGAGTAATATAGGAGTCCAAACAAATTATAACAGGTCCTGGAAAGAAAAAATCCATTTACACTAAAAAAGAAAAACTAAAACTTACTGAAATCAGATTCATCATTTCAAGTTTACAAGTGAAAAGTCAATGACAAAAGACAAATAGCAATTCTGTCTTTCCGTCTGGCCAAATGCTAATGGTTATGGTAGAATAATTTTGATTTGGCTCTCCGTAACTGAAGCACGATCTTCAATTTCTGGTTTCACTAATCTGTTCATCTGTTTTTTCTTTTCCTAAGAAACATGACACCGTACTCTCCTCTTGCATCCTTTGGTCCCATACTTGACCAACGTAAAACACATCTTTCTTCCTACTAATTGCAAATTTTAGAAGAACATAGTCTCCTTCTACAGGCTCTCTTTCCACATTTTCAACATTTCCCGGGTTGATTGATTCCAGCATTTCATTTATAAAGTCTTCTTCATTATCAGAATCATCTAAAATCATTTCAATGTCATGTTCATCATCTTCGGAGTCAACCACCTTCCTTTTGAACAGAGTTTTTCTTGCATTTCTTGCTTTTGAAGATCTCTTTCTTTCAATGATAGTATTTTTTTCCGGTGTGCTTGTTGCGATAATACTTCTGCGCTTTCGCTGAGCGTTCTTCTGTTTCCTTTCACCAGCTTTTGGGAATCCCCTGAATTCTCTTGGACTTAGAAAAGTCTTTGTAGTGTGACAGAGCGTTGATGAAACTGTGTTTGAGGTTGATGGAACTGGTGAACATTCATTCGTCTATGTCTGACTCCTTGTTATTTTCTCTCGTGAATGGTTATGGGGAGAACTATCCAAGATCACAGAGACTGTAGACCTCGTTTCACTGCTAGTTTCATTTGTTCAAGCCCCTGCTTCTCCTGCTTGACTACGAGAGGCATTCTCCAACCTTCGTGCATGTGTTATAACTAGACCATCAACACGGGGATTCCCACTTCAAGCACGTGTTTTAACTATAGCATCAACACGGGGACTCCCACTACGTGCATGTGTTTAACTATAGTATCAACACGGGGATTCCCACCTCGTGCATGTGTTTAACTATGGTATAAACACGGGGATTCCCACGTCGTGCATGTGTTTTAACTATAGTATCAACACGGGGATTCCCAATTCGTGCATGTGTTTTAACTATAGTATCAACACGGGGATTCCCACTTCGTGCATGCGTTTTAATTATAGCATCAACACGGGGATTTCCACTTCGTGCACGTGTTTTAACAATAGTATCAAATCGGGGAATCCCACTTCGTGCATGCGTTTTAACTATAGTATCAACACGGTGATTCCCACTTCGTGCAAGCGTTTTAACTATAGCATGAACACGGGGATTCCCACTTCGTGCATGCGTTTTAATTATAGTATCAACACGGGGATTCCCACTTCGTGCACGTGTTTTAATTATAGTATCAACACGGGGATTCCCACCTTGTGCATGTGTTTTAACTATAGTATCAACAAGGGGATTCCCACCTTGTGCATGTGTTTTAACTATAGTATCAACAAGGGGACTCCCACTTCGTGCATGTGTTTAACTATAGTATCAACACGGGGATACCCACCTCGTGTATGTGTTTTAACTATTGCATCAGCACGGGATTCCCAATTCTTGCATGTGTCTAACTATAGTATCAACACGGGGATTCCCACTTCGTGCACGTGTTTTAACTATAGTATCAACACGGCGATTCCCAATTCGTGCACGTGTTTTAAATATAGTATCAACACGGGGATTCCCACTTCGTGCATGTGTTTTAACTATAGTATCAACACGGGGATTCCCACTTCGTGCACGTGTTTTAACTATAGTATCAACACGGGGATTCCCACTTCGTACAATTTTTTTAAATTATAGTATCAACACGGGGATTCCCACTTCGTGCACGTGTTTTAACTATAGTATCAACACGGGGATTCCCACTTCGTGCATGTGTTTTAACTATAGAATCAACACTGGGATTCCCACCTCGAGGATGCGTTTTAACTATAGTATAAATACGGGGATTCCCACTTCGTGCACGTGTTTTAACTATAGCAACAACACGGGGATTCCCACTTCGTGCATGCGTGTTAACTGTAGTATCAACACGGGGATTCCCACTTCCTGCATGCGCTTTAACTATAGCATCAACACGGGGATTCCCACTTCGTGGACGTGTTTTAAATATAGTATCAAATCGGGGAGTCCCACTTCGTGCATGTGGTTTAAATATAGTATCAACACGGGGATTCCCACTTCCTGCATGCGCTTTAACTATAGCATCAACACGGGGATTCCCACTTCGTGGACGTGTTTTAAATATAGTATCAAATCGGGGAGTCCCACTTCGTGCATGTGCTTTAATTAGCATCAACACGGGGATTCCCACTTCGTGCACGTGTTCTGACTATGGTATAAACACGGTGATTCGCAATTAGTGCATGCGTTTTAACTATAGTATCAACACGGGGATTCCCACTTCGTGGATGTGTTTTAACTATAGCATCAACACGGGGAATCCCACTTCGTGCATGCGTTTTAACTATAGTATCAACACGGGGATTCCCACTTCGTGCACGTGTTTTAATTATAGTATCAACACAGGGATTCCCACTTCGTGCACGCGTTTATCCATACCATCAACACGGGGATTCCACTTAGTGCATGTGATATAACTATAGTATCAACACGGGGATTCCCACTTCGTGCATGTGTTATAACTATACCAACAACACGTGGATTCCCACTTCGTGCACGTGTTTTAACTATAGCATCAACACGGGGATTCCCACCTCGTGCATGTGTTTTAACTATAATATCAACACGGGGATTCCCACTCCGTGCATGTGTTTTAACTATAGTATCAATACGGGGATTCCCACTTCGTGCATGTGTTTTAACTATAGTATCAACACGGGGATTCCCACTTCGTGCATGTGTTTTAACTATAGTATCAACACGGGGATTCCCACTTCGTGCACGTGTTTTAACTATAGTTTCGACACGGGGATTCCCACTTCGTGCATGTGTTTTAACTATAGTATCAACACGGGGATTCCCACCTCGTGGATGCGTTTTAACTATAGTATAAACACGAGGATTCCCACTTCGTGCACGTGTTTTAACTATAGCATCAACACGGGGATTCCCACTTCGTGCACGTGTTTTAACTATAGCAACAACACGGGGATTGCCACTTCCTGCATGCGTTTTAACTGTAGTATCAACACGGGGATTCCCAATTGTTGCATGCGCTTTAACTATAGTATCAACACGGGGATTCCCACTTCGTGCACGTGTTTAAACTATAGTATCAACACGCCGATTGCCACTTCGTGCATGCGTTTCAACTATACTGTCAACACGGGGATTCCCACTTCGTGCACGTGTTTTAACTATAGCATCAACACGGGAATTCCCACTTCGTGCACGTGTTTTGACTATAGTATCAACACGGGGATTCCCACTTCGTGCACGTGTTTTGACTATAGTATCAACACGGGGATTCCCACGTCGTCCACGTGTTTTAATTATAGTATCAACACGGGGATTCCCACTTCGTGCACGTGTTTAACCATACCATCAACACGGGGATTCCCACTTCGTGCATGCGTTTTAATTATAGCATCAACACGGGGATTTCCACTTCGTGCACGTGTTTTAACTATAGTATCAAATCGGGGAATCCCACTTCGTGCATGCGTTTTAACTATAGCATGAACACGGGGATTCCCACTTCGTGCATGCGTTTTAATTATAGTATCAACACGGGGATTCCCACTTCGTGCACTTGTTTTAATTATAGTATCAACACGGGGATTCCCACCTTGTGCATGTGTTTTAACTATAGTATCAACAAGGGGACTCCCACTTCGTGCATGTGTTTAACTATAGTATCAACACGGGGATACCCACCTCGTGTATGTGTTTTAACTATAGCATCAGCACGGGATTCCCACTTCGTACACGTGTTTTAAGTATACCATCAACACGGGGATTCCCAATTCTTGCATGTGTCTAACTATAGTATCAACACGGGGATTCCCACTTCGTGCACGTGTTTTAACTAAAGTATCAACACGGGGATTCCCACTTCGTGCACGTGTTTTAACTATAGTATCAACACGGCGATTCCCACTTCGTGCATGTGTTTTAACTATAGTATCAACACGGGGATTCCCACTTCGTGCACGTGTTTTAACTATAGTATCAACACGGGGATTCCCACTTCGTACAATTTTTTTAAATTATAGTATCAACACGGGGATTCCCACTTCGTGCATGTGTTTTAACTATAGAATCAACACTGGGATTCCCACCTCGTGGATGCGTTTTAACTATAGTATAAATACGGGGATTCCCACTTCGTGCACGTGTTTTAACTATAGTATCAACACGGGGATTCCCAATTCGTGCATGTGCTTTAATTAGCATCAACACGGGGATTCCCACTTCGTGCACGTGTTCTGACTACAGTATAAACACGGAGATTCCCACTTCGTGCACGCGTTTAACCATACCATCAACACGGGGATTCCCACTTAGTGCATGTGATATAACTATAGTATCAACACGGGGATTCCCACTTCGTGCATGTGTTATAACTATACCAACAACACGTGGATTCCCACTTCGTGCACGTGTTTTAACTATAGCATCAACACGGGGATTCCCACCTTGTGCATGTTTTTTAACTATAGTATCAACACGGGGACTCCCACTTCGTGCATGTGTTTAACTATACCATCAACACGGGGATTCCCACCTCGTGCATGTGTTTTAACTATAATATCAACACGGGGATTCCCACTCCGTGCATGTGTTTTAACTATAGTATCAATACGGGGATTCCCACTTCGTGCATGTGTTTTAACTATAGTATCAACACGGGTATTCTCACTTCGCGCATGTGTTTTAACTATAGTATCAACACGGGGATTCCCACTTCGTGCACGTGTTTTAACTATAGTTTCGACACGGGGATTCCCACTTCAAGCATGTGTTTTAACTATAGTATCAACACGGGGATTCCCACCTCGTGGATGCGTTTTATCTATAGTATAAACACGGGGATTCCCACTTCGTGCACGTGTTTTAACTGTAGCAACAATACGGGGATTGCCACTTCCTGCATGCGTTTTAACTGTAGTATCAACACGGGGATTCCCACTTCGTGCATGCGCTTTAACTATAGTATCAACAAGGGGATTCCCACTTCGTGCACGTGTTTAAACTATAGCATAAACACGGGAATTCCCACTTCGTGCACGTGTTGTAACTATAGTATCAACACGGGAATTCCCACTTCGTGCACGTTTTTTAACTATAGTATCAAATCGGGGAATCCGACTTCGTGCATGTGGTTAACTATAGTATCAACACGTGGATTCCGAATTCGTGCATGTGTTTTAACTATATATCCACACGGGGATTCCCACTTCGTGCACGTTTTTTAACTATAGCGTAAACATGGGGATTCCCACTTCGTGCATGTGTTTAACTATAGCATCAACACGGGGATTCCCACTTCGTGCACGTTTTTTAACTATAGCGTAAACATGGGTATTCCCACTTCATGCACGTGTTCTGACTATAGTATCAACACGGGGATTCCCACTTCGTGCACGTGTTTTAACTATAATATCAAATCGGGGAATCCCACTTCGTGCATGTGTTTTAACTATAGTATCAACACGGAGATTCTCACTTCGTGCACGTGTTTCAACTATAGTATCAAATCGGGGAATCCCACTTCGTTCATGTGTTTTAACTATAGTATCTACCCGGGGATTCCCACTTCGTGCACGTGTTGTAACTATATTATCATATCGGGGAATCCCACTTCGTGCATGTGTTTTAACTATAGTATCAACACGGAGATTCCCACTTCGTGCACGTGTTTTAACTATAATATCAAATCGGGGAATCCCACTTCGTGCATGTGTTTTAACTATAGTATCAACACGGGGATTCCCACTTCGTGCACGTGTTGTAACTGTAGCATCAACACGGGGATTCCCACTTCGTGCACGTGTTGTAACTATAGTATCAACACGGGGATTCCCACTTCGTACACGTTTTTAACTATAGCGTAAACATGGGGATTCCCACTTCGTGCATGTGTTTAACTATAGCATCAACACGGGTATTCCCACTTCATGCACGTGTTCTGACTATAGTATAAACACGGAGATTCTCACTTCGTGCACGTGTTTGAACTATAGTATCAACACGGGGATTCCCACTTCGTGCACGTGTTTTAATTAGAGTATCAACACGGGGATTCCCACTTAGTGCACGTGTATAACCATACCATCAACACGCGGATTCCCACTTCGTGCATGAGATATAACTATGGTATCAACACGGGGATTCCCACTTCGTGCATGTGTTATAACTATACCATCAACACGGGGATTTCTACTTCGTGCACGTGTTTTAACTATAGCATCAAAACGGGGATTCCCATCTTGTGCATGTGTTTATCTATAGTATCAACACGGGGACTCCCACTTCGTGCATGTGTATAACTATAGTATTAACACGGGGATTCCCACCTCGTGCATGTGTTTAACTATGGTATCTGTTACCGAGTTTTGGTGGTAGTTATGCATGAAAGAAGGTGCTGGGTGGTGAAGGGGTCTCAAGCTACTAAAGTGAAATTAATTTTAAAATTTAACAAGGTTATATTTTCTTTTCAAAATTAGGTAACAACAAATTGAACAGGTACTTAGTAGCCGAAACACGATTGACAATTACATTTACATAGGTACCCCATTTGGGGCTTCAAAAAGTCAGAAACATAATTCTTGAGCCATGAGCCCAACCTTACAATGAACACCATACAACAAAGGGGCCGAAAACCCCCAAACATGCCAGAAACACCGGCTTCCAATTACATCCAAAAGCCTCCTGGAGGCAGAAACACAATTTTCAAAAGGCAACTTCCCCTTAAAATACAAGCCTATCATAGGCCACTCCGAACTCCACCTTTAAGCCGTCCTCAAAGGACATATACACAGGAGCAAAATACCCAATCTACTGAGGTCTGTTGAATGACAAGAAAGTTAATACATGACCTCTAAAATCACAATTTGAGAGGAGGCGAACTTGCACTCCTAATACACTTTGTCTTTAAGACCTATTTTGGCTCTAACTCCACTGATGCAAGGGCTAATCCCATACTACAGAGGTGACTTAAGAAACTACTAACTTACATTACTGAAGAATAGGTTGCGAAAAATAAGTTCACCTCAAACAATGTGAGTGGGAGCTCGAGAGGGTTAACACTCTCTATCCCAGTATGTCGCTTTACAAGAGAATAGAAGAAAAGAGAAGTTACATTTTAGGAAAAGGTTACATAGGGGAACGCTTAGAACCTGCCCCGAAAGTTAAACTGCTGAGCTGGCAAAGAAAAAAAATTATTAATCGGCCATTACCTTATTGTTGACCGCTGCCGAGGAAAGAGGCGCTTCCCGCCTCCTGCTATGTACTTAATACACTGAAAGATGGAACAGAAGTGGCCCGGAGACCCTAAAATCAGCAGTTTAAATACTCTCGCAGAAAGTTCTAGGCGTTAGGGGAAAGAAAACACCCTCCCACAAAGATTTTATTGGGTAGGACCCCGCAACAGATTCAAGTTGGGGAAAGATACACCAGATTGGTCAGAAATTAATTGAAAAAATTCGTGATTGGATACATTCAAAACAAGGGGAAGAAAGGGGTAAATATTGCCAACTTAAACAATGACAGAAAGAAATTTAACAAAGAACAAACTCCTGAAATTAAATTTTCTCCAACAAAATAGTTCTTTGACTCCGCACTAGGGTGCACTATTGTTGATCTTCAGTAGTGTCCTCTAGAAGAGAAAGTTCACACTTCTTAATACAAGCAAGAAAAAAGTACGTCGAAAATGACACAGTTCACAAACTCAAAAATTTCCAGGTAGTGACATCTTCTGAGAAATTTGGAAATTAAGACCGTAGATAAAGTTCAGACTTCCTCCAGAAGAGGAGTTTCAACTGGCGCAACTTTTAAATAAACGGTGTGGATGTGTACCGCCCGGTACAGACCTCTCCCCCCAAAAGTTCCTCCACGGGGTAACACAGAAGAACATAAACTTTAGTTTGAAAATAAGTTCCAAGTTTTGATGTTGATATTAAGATAACTTGCAGAAGTATTTGAGAAATTTCTTAATTCGGTTCCAAAATTTTGTTGTTGGAGGTGAAGTGAAGTCTTTAGGTTTATAGAAGTTGAATTTCTGAAGATAAGCTTTTACTACTTAAAAGTGAAGGAAAAATTTGCAATGTCCATCAGATATTGCGGTTGAATTCCCAAATGTAGTTATCTCTTATAGTAACTGTCCATGTAGTTGATGTTGATGAAGTTGGATGGCCGGACCGGCCGTTGCAGCTTGCGTCCAAAAGGAGGCCGCTCGGACCCCTTAAGTACCCTGAGATACCGCTCGCCCGCACTATGAGGGGGCAGAGTGTTGAAACACGCCGCGCCCGCGGTGAACATATACAGGCTGCGGGCCAGTAGCAGGTCGTGCGCCGCACATCAGCCTTGGCCGGGAGGAGAGCTCCGGCTCGCCGTGCACATGTCGTCCTCGCTGGAGAGGAGGGGGCCCATCCCCCTCCCCAGTTGCTGCACGGCGCTGCGCGGCTGCGGGGGCACTGAAACATTAAGGCTAGGCGGCAGAATTGTGTTGGACCATCGTCTTTTGAAGGCACAGGCATTATGGAGAGGTTGAGGGGCCAGCGGCGTGTAGATATCCGTGGCATTTAATCTTATTAAGCCACAGTGTAAGGTGGAGCAGGAGACGGGAGCGTGGTAATGGCCGTGGCAAGAACAGGATGGCAGTTTAACGGATCGGGGCGGGTTTTACAAAAGGCTTACATCTAAAACCAAAATATTATAGAAGGGGCAGAATGCCATAAAAGTGAAACTCAAAAAAAAAATATAACCTTCATATCCTTTCAAAATAATATGAAGCAAGTTAACACAAAATTACACCGGTTTCACCTGGGACAGGTGAACCCTAAATATCCTCTCGGTGGCTGGATTACTTAACAATAAGGTAACCGGCGTAAGAAAATCGAGAATGATACAAGGCCCATGAAATCTGGGGCAAGCTTGCCCGCGGGAACAAATTTTTTGACCATAACCTGGTCACCTACCTTCAAAGGGGTGGGTCTCCGTCCACGATCATACCTTTCCCTAACCTTTTCATGAGACACTTTAAGATTGGCTTTAGCCTTCTTCCAAAGATCTTTAATGTTGTCCGGATCTATTATCTCGGGTAGAATGTCATTCAGAGACCAGAGGTTAGAGAGCGGCGAGTTGGGAACAAACTTGAACATTAAAGAAGCTGGAGTGAACTTGTGAGATTCATGAACCGCTGAATTCAAAGCAAAAGCTATCCAATGCAGGGACGTGTCCCACCTGGAAGGATCTTCATGATGATAGGCAATGAGTGCGGACCTGAGATTACGGTTAACCCGTTCAGCCAGAGATGGTTGAGGGTAATAAGCAGAAGTAGTTACATGAGAGATGGATAAGTCAAAACAGAATTTACGAAATAAATTAGATGTAAAAGCCTTAGCATTATCGGAAACTATGTATTGACAAGGACCAAAAGAAGCAAAGATAGTATTAAGACAAGAAATGGTAGACTGAGCGGTAGCCAGCTTAGTCGGAAATAACCAGGAAAATCTAGTAAAACCATCTACACATACAAAGATGAAATTGTTGGCATTCCCTTTTGACTGGGGGAAGGGTCCCACATAATCAATATACAGGCGCTCCATGGGGCGCGACGCTTGATGAGAAGACAAAAGACCTACCTTAGTGGACATGGTCGGTTTACTAAGCAAACAGGATTTACATGCCTTTACTAATTCACGGATTTCACCGTCCATACCCTTCCAGATGAACATATCACGAATCTTTTCACGAGTTTTAAAGATACCAAGATGCCCTCCTAATGGGGTCTCATGATAATACTTGAAGATCATAGGTACAAGAACCGCTGGAACAACAACTTTCATCATCTTATCATGCCTCGAAGGGCAACATAGAACTCCATTCCTCAGAACATAAGGGACAACATGTTCCCCAGAAGAAAGGGTTTCCATTATCGGAGCCAGCGTCGGATCTTCACGTTGGTATTTCTCGATATCCCTAAACAGCATGGGAACATCTGTTAGGATGGCATTAACCTCAGATAGCATGGACTCGGGAGGTGATGGACTGTCGACCTGTTCATGGTTCTCAACGTCGCCTGAAAACATACGGCTGAGTCCATCAGCGACAACATTTTCGGTACCTCGGATATGCCTGACATTGAATTGGAAGGCAGAAATACGGATGGCCCAACGGGCTATACGACCAGTACGACGCGGCCTACCTAAGACCCAGCTTAATGCTTGATTATCTGTCTCCAGGTCGAATTTGATATGTTCCAGATAGAGACGGAACTTTTCTAAGGCAAATAAGACTGCCAACCCTTCGAGCTCATAGATGGAATACTTGGCTTCTTGAGACGATAGAGTCCTAGATGCATAGGCGATGGGTCGCCTCCCTAGTTCAGTCTCTTGAAGAAGGACTGCCGCTACCGCCGACGACGACGCGTCCGTTTGGACGATGAATTTCTTTGAGAAATCAGGCATAGCAAGGATAGGGGCATTACAGAGAGCTAATTTCAGATCTTCAAAAGCGGCTTGTTGAGAAGGTCCCCACTCGAATTTGATGCCTTTCCTACGAAGAAGGTTCAATGGCGCCGCTCTATTAGCAAAGTTAGGAATGAACTTTCTGAAGAAATTCACCATACCAATGAACCTGGCGATACCTTTAATGTCCTTGGGAGGTTTAAAATCACGGATGGCCTGTGTTCTAGAATGATCGACTGCTACACCATCAGGTGACACAATATGCCCTAGGAATGACATAGAGGGCTTAGCAAAAGCGACCTTGGACAACTTGACAGTTAACCCAGCCTTACGAAGGCGATTCAGAACCTCTCGCAGATGATCTAGATGTTCTTCGAAGGTCTCCGAAAACACGACGACATCATCCAAGTAGTGATATAAGTACTCGAATTTGATGTCGGAGAAGACCCTATCTAGTAGCCTAGTGAGCACAGCTGCCCCCGTGGGGAGCCCGAAAGGCACGCGGTTGTATTCGTATAAATTCCAGTCCGTGGCAAACGCTGTAAGGTGTTTAGACTCTTCAGCAAGGGGAATTTGATTATAGGCCTGATTCAAGTCCAAGATAGTAAAGAACTTGGCCTTACGAAACCATGAAAAGCAAGAATGAAGGTCGGGAAGGGGCACAGATTGTAACACCACCTTCCGATTGAGAGCCCTGTAGTCAATTACAGGCCTGAAGCCCCCTTGGGGTTTCGGGACTAGAAAAATCGGCGAAGAATACGCTGACTTAGAGGGCCTAATAATACCATCCTTCAACATCTGATCGATGATTTCTTTCAGAGCCTTCATTTTAGGTGGAGATAGCCTATACGGTGGAAAACGGACAGGAATCGAATCCGTGACCTCAATTTTGTATTCGATCAGGTCAGTAACGCCAAGAGTATCAGAGAATACCTCGGGAAACGACTGACACAGTTTGCGAATACTATCAGCCTGCTCCTCAGGTAGATGTCTAAGGTCTAACAACATCTCATCCTGGGTAGGCGAAATAGAAGAACATGACACAGAATTACACTTTAATAGTGGAATTTTACAACTAGAAGCAAATTTGAATGTGCACGACCTAGACTGGAGATCGAGCACAAGACCAGTGTGAGAAATAAAGTCAGCTCCCAACATAATGGGGCAAGACAATTGTTTGGCCACAAACAATTTAATTTTCCATGTAAATTTAAAAATACGAATTTTGACCAGTAAGGAACCTAGAATTTATAATGGAGATGTATTAGCAGAAACACATTTCACAGGAGAAGAGTCATAGACAGGTAGGTTACAAGCAGACTTCAATTTCGAGTACCATTCAGCCGAAATAATGGAACAAACACTGCCTGAATCTAATAGAGCTGTTATAGGTTCGTTATTTACCTCAATCTTAAGGAAAGGAACAGGTGCGGGGGTATCCGCCGCAATCTTAAGACACTCTTTGGGGCATTCAAAGGACAGATTAGCAGATAGAACGTTCCCAGAATTTTCGATCTGCTTACCAGGGGCTGAGCCTCGGGAAGATGAATTAGTTGACTCAGCCGAAGCCACTAGTCACTTTTGATTGTTGTTGGAAGTTACCCCAGAAGTTGAGCAGGAGGGGGTGCTATTCGAATTGGGACAATTCTTGGCGATATGTGAGAAAGCCCCACATTTAAAACAGCCTTGTGATGAACCAGCTTCATTATTTGCCCTACTAGACTTGATCAGAGGACACTTATTGCGCAGATGGTCAGGCGCCCCGCACGCATAACATTTACGGGGATTGACTGGTCGGCGAGGTGGAGGCCGAGTGTTACTAAAGGAAGGCGGGGGTTCTTTCGCGACACGCAAAGAATCGGCGTATCTAACTCCTTCCGCCGAGACGGCCAACGCTTCAAGTTCCGAGAAGGTTTGCGGGCACGCCGCGAAACACAAATATGACCTATAGGGAGGTGAAATTCCCTCTACAATAGCCTGCACAATCTGATCTTCAGGAAAATGAAGGGCAAACACCCTAGTATAAAACTTAATGTCCTGTATGAAATCAGCCAAGTTTTCATCCAAGCGCTGTACCCGATAATAGTATTTCTGAATCAGAGATGACCTCGCGCGGGCAGGAATGAAATTTGCAAGCAAGTGTGCGTGAAAATCTTCAATAGATGACTGTTCAGCAATAGCTCTTACTATCTTATCTGAGAGAACACCAATAGCATAAGGATAGATTATTTGTAAAATTTGACAAGGGGAAAGAGAAAACACAAGGGCGTGATCCTGAAATTCAACTAAAAATCTTAAAAATGAAATAATTTCACTGGTGGTGTTGACAGAAAACTTAGAGATACCTCTTAGCAACATTGCCAATGGATGAGGCAAGCTGCTAAACCCGGGTGACATAGTAGGTAGAGGTTTCAGGGGCAAAGAAGTTAATTCAGAACGGATGTTACTCAACGATGCACGGCGTTCAGGCTCGTTGTCCAATGGGGCAGAGATAGTTTGAGCAGTGGGGGTTTTCCTATTTACTTCTCCCTTAGGAGACTCTTCCTCGCTACCTACATTCACTATGGTGGGTTGATCAGATTTGGGAGGAATTTCCCCAGTTAACAATTGAGTGACTTTACTAGACAATTCAGAAATAGTTTCAAGGAGCGTATTAGCTTCCTTCCTCTGAACGTCATTCACCTTTAGAGACAACAGATCATTAACTCTATTTGAAAAATGATATAGCCTGCCTTGCACACGCTTAATTTGATTAGGAGACGGATCATTTTCATCAAAAAAACTAACGACCGATGCTAGCCCAGTAATGTTCTCGACGATCGTGGAAAGAGAGTCATCAATTTCTTTCTCTCCCAAATTGGGGATGGAAATGGGCAAATCAAGGGAGTCTCTAAGCTTGTTAGTATCGATAGCAACCGTGCCTCCAGATTGCACGTTTCTAATAGTTAATTCGTAGATCAACTCCTCTTTGCGCAAGTAGTTAAGGAGGAGAACATCGCGAGGGCCGGGCATGATAACAGAAAAATTTTGAAAAACCTCAATAAAAAATTTCCAGCAACTGAGAAAATGGTTAGAGTTCGGATCAAAACAGAGTTTAGCCGTCAAAAGGGGCTAAATTGAGACCCATTCAACCACGCTCTGCTACCACTTGTTACCGAGTTTTGGTGGTAGTTATGCATGAAAGAAGGTGCTGGGTGGTGAAGGGGTCTCAAGCTACTAAAGTGAAATTAATTTTAAAATTTAACAAGGTTATATTTTCTTTTCAAAATTAGGTAACAACAAATTGAACAGGTACTTAGTAGCCGAAACACGATTGACAATTACATTTACATAGGTACCCCATTTGGGGCTTCAAAAAGTCAGAAACATAATTCTTGAGCCATGAGCCCAACCTTACAATGAACACCATACAACAAAGGGGCCGAAAACCCCCAAACATGCCAGAAACACCGGCTTCCAATTACATCCAAAAGCCTCCTGGAGGCAGAAACACAATTTTCAAAAAGGGCAACTTCCCCTTAAAATACAAGCCTATCATAGGCCACTCCGAACTCCACCTTTAAGCCGTCCTCAAAGGACATATACACAGGAGCAAAATACCCAATCTACTGAGGTCTGTTAAATGACAAGAAAGTTAATACATGACCTCTAAAATCACAATTTGAGAGGAGGCGAACTTGCACTCCTAATACACTTTGTCTTTAAGACCTATTTTGGCTCTAAGGCCACTGATGCAAGGGCTAATCCCATACTACAGAGGTGACTTAAGAAACTACTAACTTACATTACTGAAGAATAGGTTGCGAAAAATAAGTTCACCTCAAACAATGTGAGTGGGAGCTCGAGAGGGTTAACACTCTCTATCCCAGTATGTCGCTTTACAAGAGAATAGAAGAAAAGAGAAGTTACATTTTAGGAAAAGGTTACATAGGGGAACGCTTAGAACCTGCCCCGAAAGTTAAACTGCTGAGCTGGCAAAGAAAAAAATTTATTAATCGGCCATTACCTTATTGTTGACCGCTGCCGAGGAAAGAGGCGCTTCCCGCCTCCTGCTATGTACTTAATACACTGAAAGATGGAACAGAAGTGGCCCGGAGACCCTAAAATCAGCAGTTTAAATACTCTCGCAGAAAGTTCTAGGCGTTAGGGGAAAGAAAACACCCTCCCACAAAGATTTTATTGGGTAGGACCCCGCAACAGATTCAAGTTGGGGAAAGATACACCAGATTGGTCAGAAATTAATTGAAAAAAATCGTGATTGGATACATTCAAAACAAGGGGAAGAAAGGGGTAAATATTGCCAACTTAAACAATGACAGAAAGAAATTTAACAAAGAACAAACTCCTGAAATTAAATTTTCTCCAACAAAATAGTTCTTTGACTCCGCACTAGGGTGCACTATTGTTGATCTTCAGTAGTGTCCTCTAGAAGAGAAAGTTCACACTTCTTAATACAAGCAAGACAAAAGTACGTCGAAAATGACACAGTTCACAAACTCAAAAATTTCCAGGTAGTGACATCTTCTGAGAAATTTGGAAATTAAGACCGTAGATAAAGTTCAGACTTCCTCCAGAAGAGGAGTTTCAACTGGCGCAACTTTTAAATAAACGGTGTGGATGTGTACCGCCCGGTACAGTATCAACACGGGGCTTCCCACCTCGTTCATGTGTTTTAACTATAGTATCAACACGGGGGTTCCCACTTCGTGCATGTGTTTTAACTATAGTATCAACACGGGGATTCCCACTTCGTGCATGCGTTTTAACTATAGTATCAACACGGGGATTCCCACTTCGTGCACGTGTTGTAACTGTAGCAGCAACACGGGGATTCCCACTTAGTGCACGTGTTGTAACTATAGTATCAACACGGGGTTTCCCACTTCGTGCACGTGTTTTAACTATAGCATCAAGACGGGGAATCCCACTTCGTTCACGCGTTTTAACTATAGCATCAACACCTGGATTCCCATTTCGTTCACGCGTTTTAACTATAGTATCTACACGGGGATTCCCACTTCGTGCATGCGTTTTAACTATAGCAAAAATACGGGAATTCCCACTTCGTGCATGCGTTTTAACTATAGCATCAACACGGGGATTCCCACTTCGTGCACGTGTTTTAACTATAGTATCAACACGGGGATTCCCACTTCGTGCACGTGTTTTAACTATAGTATCAATACGGGGATTCCCACTTCGTGCAGGTGTTTTGACTATAGTATCAACACGGGGATTCCCACTTCGTGCATGTGTTTTATCTATAGTATCAACACGGGGATTCCCACTTCGTGCACGTGTTTTAACTATAGTATCAACACGCTTTCTGGAGACATGAACGATGTTAAAGGCTTGCTGACACACAGGAACCCTTGTATTTTTACTGTTCCGAACATATACTGTAGTTTGAAACCCCTTTCCCGCATGTGTTTCATCTTTTGGCCACCTCCTCATCCTCTGCAAAGGTTATTATTACCTCAGCTTTTTTTTTTCAACAGCTGATTTCCATTTCTTTGCTCGCTTTTGCGGTTGACACTGGTGCATCGTATCCAATACAGAACACTACTAATACGCTACACTAGTTCGGCAGCATTCACATGACCGGAAGGGAAATTGCTTATTAGTAGTGGCAGTATTGTAGTTATGTAACGATGGACAAAATTATCCGTAAAAAAGAAAAGAGAAAAGAAGAAAAACCATGGGAAATGAACGTAGTCAATTTGTAAAATTTATGCATTTTGGAAATCAAGTTTTAAAAATCACTAATATATTTAAGAAATTTCAACTCAAAACACCATTTAGAGCCAGAAATAAAATATCAGAACATATATGTAATGCACATATTATCAACAAAAATACATCTACACCAATTCGGGAGTAAATAGGCTCACTTGTGAAGACTGTGAAATGTTTTGTGTAGGAAGAACTTCGCGAACCTTAAATTAAAGTTACGACAATATATGTACAACAAATATTCAGCTTTTGCGGAAGACATTTACAACAATAACCATAGATTTTAGGGATCAAATAGGACATGAAATTAATTTTTGAGGGTAATTGTTCATTTGAAATAAATACCCGTGAATATATTCTTAGCGCAGACAAGGGAACGTGATAAAATAATAAATGAAACAGTCGCAAGCAATGTTGAGGTGACGTAACAGCTTGCAGCACGTTTCGTGCTTAAAGCTGAGCATTTGTTTAGTACCAGACCAACAGCTCATGATGTGTTCACACCCTCTTTTACACTCCTCTTTCCTTATTTTAGAGTTCATGTCAACACGGCTACATTTACAAGAAAATTAAAACTAATTTTAACTCAATTTGACGACACACTCATGTTAATATAATATTTAAATTTTAACACAGATGATGGACCATAGTGTCCGAAAACCCGTTTTGTATTAAATTTTTTGGTGCTGATACGACAATATATGATTATAATAAAACTGTAACTAAGAAATGGTTGGGGATGCGTGGGATCTGGCAAATGCAGCACGAGTGAAGTGCGGAGATTGTCATCAGTGGAATACTGTGTAGGAGGGAAGGTGATTGAGACTGCGGACTAGGTCCTAATGGGTGGCCTTCACTTAAACAGCAGTGGTACATTGAAGTTAGAAGGCTTATATGGAGGTACATTCAGGCAAACGGCGTGGTCTAGGGAGCGGTGATAAGGGAACAGGGAACTGGAAATCAAGTAGCGAAGAGATAAATATCTCAGAGCTGAACTGTAGAGGTATTGTAAAGAAAGGAACAGAATGAAGTTATTTAATAGATATATACTTACAAGATATTGTAGTAGGAGTTGAATCATGGCTGAGCGATGATATAATGGATGCAGAAATCATTTCACGGAACTGGATTGTGTATCGTAGAGATAGGATAGGAATGGTAGGAGGGGGAGTATTCATTCTCGTGAAAGGAGAATTTGTAAGCTACGAAAAAGTTAATGATGACAATCATGAAATTGAAGGTTAAGGCTCATATCTGAAGATAATAGCAAAGTTGATGCCTTCGGTGTGTACAGACCGGGAAAGGGTAGCGCAGACTATGATTCAGAGTTATTTGATAAGATAAGCAGCTGTGTGGGAAACGATATGGAAAGGAACTTGATTGTAGCGAGTGATCTCAATTTACCAAATGTCAATTGGGAAGGTAATGCGAACGACAGGAAGCATGAACAACAAATGGCAAATACGTTGCTGCTGATTCAGAAAGTGATGGAACCAACTAGAGGGAAGAGTATTCTTGATGTAGTGCTGGTAAAATCAGATGAGCTCTATAGAGAAACCGAAGTAATAAGTGGTATTAGTGATCAATAAGCTGTTTTGGTGGTAGTTAAAAATAAATGTGAAAGACAGTAAGATATTAAAATTCCGAATATTAGGTAGTACCATATGGCAGATAAAACAGGTATGTGGGAGTTTTCAATAAGTAACTATGATCGGTGGAAAACGATTAAAAGAAGGTTAAACAGACTCTGGGGTAGTTTTAAAGCAATTGTTGAGGACTGTGAAAATAGGTCTTTGCCTTTAGAGGTGGTAAGGAATGGTAAAGATCCACTATATTATAACAGAGAAGAAAAGAGACTAAGAAGGAGGTGCAGGTTGGATAGAAACACTTAGAAATGGCTGTGGATGTAAGGAGAAATTGAAGGAACGTTGTAGGAAATTGAATCTAACAAAGAAGTCAACTAAGGATAACATGATAGCAAGTATAATTGGCGGTCTTACACATTTTAATGAAACATGGAAGAGTATGTATAGGTACTTAAACTCAGAAACAGGTTCCGAGAAGCAAATTGCAGGAATCATTACTGAACAAGGGGAGTGTGTGGGCAAGGGTCTTCAAAAGTCAGAAGTATTCAGTCAGCAGTATGTAAAGATTGTTGTCCAGATAGAGGAGGTGTCCAATACTAAAGAAGTATTAAAATTTACCTATGACAACAATGACATTTACATTAAGATACTGAAGTTGAAAACTAGAAAAGCAGCTGGAATTGATAAGGTTTCGTGGGATATACTAAAGAAAATGGGTTGGGATATAGTACCATATCTGAAGTACTTATTTGATTATTGTTTGCATGAAGGAACTATACCAAATGAGTGGAGAGTTGCTATAGTAGCCCCTGTGTATAAAGGAAAGGGTGATAGACAGAAAGCTGAAAATTACTGGCCAGAAAGTTTGACATGCATTGTATGTAAGCTTTGGGAAGGCATACTTTCTGATTATATTAGACATGTTTGCGAAATTAATAACTGGTTCGAGAAGGCAGTTCGGTTTTAGGAAAGGTTATTCCACTGAAGCTCAACTTGTAGGATTCCAGCAAGTTATAGCAGATATCTTGGATTCAGGAGGTCAAATGGATTGTATCGCGATCGATCTGTCTAAAGCATTTGATAGGGTGGGTCATGGGAGACTACTGGCAAAAATGAGTGCAATTAGACTAGACAAAAGGGTGACTGAATGGGTTGCTGTATTTCCAGAAAATAGAACTCAGAGAATTAGAGTTGGTGAAGCTTTTTCTGACCCTGTAATAATTAAGAGGGGAATTCCTCAAGGCAGTATTATCGGACCTTTATGTTTTCTTATATATATAAATGATATGAGTAAAGAAGTGAATCAGAGGTAAGGATTTTTGCGGATGATGTTATTCTCTATAGAGTGATAAATAAGTTACAAGGTTGTGAGCAACTGCAGCGTGACCTCGATAATTTTGTGAGATGGACAGCAGGCAATAAACGGGGTTAAAAGTCAGTTTGCCACATTACACACAGTTGTTCCAAGGCATTCCCTTGCATCCCGATATACCACTCATTCACTTTCTATATACTGAACCCGATTACAGTCCACTGTTCGGAACTGCTCACTAATCACATCCATGTACGTCTGCCTAGGTTCCTCGTTCTGGACATTTTTTACCTCTATTAGTTTGCAGACAGATTTCACTTTCTCTATCTCTATCCTAAGCCTAGAGACACTTGGTTCACTACAGATCAGATAGTGATCTGTATCATTGAAAAATCTCTGAAAACCGGTACATTCCTTAGAGATTTCCTAAATTAGAAGTCGGTTATGATATAGTCTATTTTGAAACCTGTACCCCTACCCTTCCATGTGTAGTGGTGGATAGCCTTATGCTTGAGTGTATTCGTAATTGCTAAACGCATACCAGCACAGAAGTGCAGCAAACGCCCCCCATGATAACTAGATTCCAAATCTTCCCCTTATTTCCCGATCACCCTTTCGTACCCTTCAGTTATATTTCCAACTCTCGCATTGTAATAGCCCATTAGCACTATTCTATCCTTGCAGTTGACCCTGACTACGACGCCACTCAATGCTTCATGAAACTTCTCAACTTCATTCTCATTTGCACCCTCACATGGTGAATAAACTGAGGTAATTCTCGTCCTAGTTCCTCCAACTGCCAAATCTACCCACACATTCGCTGATTTACGTGCCTAACAGAAACTAACTTGCGTGCAGTCGTATTCCTGATGTACAGCTCTACCCCAAAATCTGCCCTTCCCTTTTTAGAGCCCGAACAGTATGCATTATAATGTACTATCTCTTCCTCGTTTTCTCGCCTTGCCCGAATATCATTTAGTCCTAGCATCGACTTTGCTGGCTCAGCCAGTTCCACTTGCTTTCTTCCATGAGCCCCATTAACATTGACAGCTGACCGCCGAATTCCATATCCTTCGCCAAGTTGTTTCCAAGGAGTCACTCGCCTATCAAATGGGAGTGGGATTCCTTCACTCCCATACGTTCGGAAACTGCGTAAAATGTTCTGAGCTCAGTAAATTCGTAAAGCAGGATGCTACCTTAATTACACATAGTCCAAATGAGTAATTTTTCGGTGATGCAGAACACTATCTCATCTACGCCTAGGTTAGAGAAAGTAAAACCTCTCTGCAAAGGAATAAGGGTAGAAAATCTCCAAAACGGGACCACCAGTGGACTTATAGTCCTAACCATCTGAGCACAAGGAGGGTCATGACTCAGATTATGTCCACGATGCCCACACCCATTCCGTAGCAACTGGTATCCGGATACTAAGGACCACTTATTAGGCCACTGATCCGTTGCGCAAGGTTCACGAACTGGGACTTGACTACAGCAATCCACACCATCGACCATATTGGTCAATGCATGGATTATTTGCGATTTCATCTGCGTTGCTCAGTGAAACAAATCCGCCGTGAATTCCTTGTTCAGGGAACAAAAGAATGTGTAGATCGTACGAAGATCTAGTTTGACGTCTATATCCCCTATCTTTGCATCCCACGAAAGACCAGGGCTAGTATAATAATTCCAAGGATCTAATCGATTACAGTCGAATATATTTAACGAAAATTTCCAAACACATCGCAAAGGGAATCTATATTCAATGTATGCCACACGATCTCATCTGAAATGTACGTCGTATGGTCGTCAGTTGATTGCGTACATAGCGATGAAGTACTGTTTTCATTTAAAACGCTTGAAAATGCTATCTGAGGAGGTAATTGTTTTTCTTGTATCGTTTCAAAGATTTCATTGTAAACTTAAGGCAATGTACCTTTCCGAATTATTTGATATCATCGTTTGGAAGGCTATTTACATGCGTATGAAGCGAAATGTTAATTCATTTTTATGAGCGTAATAAGCAAATATTAATATCACCTACACATTACAAACATTAATTACAGCACTCGTGATGTATAATTACACAATAGTGCATTCAAGGTGTGCCAACTCCCGCACAATACTGAGCGAGTCAGAGGCAGAAAGCAAGGAATGAATTTCGGTACACGATATGTGTGGTTACATATCTGATGAGCAGGTCCACGATATCGACCCGTAAGGAGACAACTTATATCCCTGTAAATGCGTTAGCTTGTTTACAGATGTGACAGGGCCGATGACCTTAGATGTTAGGCCCCTTTAAGCAACAAGCGTCATCATGCAGAATCATATCGTCTAGTGTCATTTAAATAGGAACTGGAGATTATGTAAGTAAATTAAAACTTTGATCTAATTCCCCTAATTCATTTAACAGTATAGTTTGGTCCGCAGAGCATGTTATAAAATGGCAGGGAATAATCGAATACACATAACACTTTGTATGTCACGGAAAAGTCGTATTCTTCAGAATATAGTCAGCATACGGTTGTGACATATCTGGTTGACATAGTACAATATTAGAAATCTTCAGAAACATTAAACGGAACGGGATCTTGCCAATAATTCTCAGATTTGATTACTACCTCATTGTCTTTATGAAGAATAATCTTTATAGCAGTTTGAGTGATGTAATCAAATATGTGAGTAGCTAACACACTTTCTGATGTAAAGTATGGTAAGCATTGCCCCTCCAACACTACGAGAACCTGTAATTTCCACGACGAATACTGTTATTGTGTTAGACCAGCAACATGTTATTCCTCTCGCAAGCCCACGGCAGATCTTGGCACGATGAGCACTCAGGCATAAATAGTCGGAAAAACACAGTACATACACAAGCAGAAAGATAACGAAAATGAAAACAATAAAAAATCAGTGGAAGCTCAAATGAATCAGAGGTAACGGGATGATAGATACTTGCCTATGATGTTCACGTGGATCGGGTCGAAAATGACCAGAGACGAAGTCATGAACTTAACTTGAGCCCATTAAATGGAAATGGTAAAATTTAAAATGTTATCCCTCCTATTCCAACAATAATAACGCAGATAAAAAACAAAGGAGTTTATTAAATAGTAATTAAATCAAATAATAGATGGCCACACGAAAATCAAAAATGGAAAACAGGGCCAGATGGAAACAATACATAGGCTCGATACACAATTCACTATCCTCATAGCATCGCGCCTCCTCATGACTTGAACCGGCCAGCAGGTTCAATCACACATAGAATATAATTAATTGGAAAATAATAAAATAAATTGTTACCTGGGAACAAAGTACAATGAATGTGTGATGCAAAGCTCAGCCTAAAGTAATAAATTATTATCGTCATATCAAGAGGATGAGTCTTTAACGGTCGCGATACACAGCTATTCAATGGGATGCCAATCAACAATGGTTTCCAACGAACTAAAAAAAATAAGAAAGACCAGATATACGGCCGAACCAAACATCACGGGGAAAAGAAAGCGCGCGCTGCATAGCGCCCGCCGTCAAAGATAAACAAAGCGTAAGTAAGATAATATACACACACCCAAAAGGACTCCAGGGGTCCCAAAAGCAAAAATAAGAATAAACGACACAACTAGTCAATATGATCTGCGCCCTACATACCTCACATTTGAACACTCGCAGGGCTCCAAGAAACAAGCAACGCATAAAACATAACAATGGTCAGTAGGACCGAAATGTACAAGTACGGTTCATAAATAACTTCTCAGTCGATTATTCAAGACCAAACCCGCACAAGATCACAGGCCCATTTCACATCATCAATACGTCTCTCCCACGGAGAGCAAGAAATAGTGGGCAACCACAACGCCACGAGGACGACTACAAAGAAACACGATGAAAAATTATTTGTGGCTCCATTACCTTAATGAGGCCATACATATTTTGCAAAAGCAATTTGGAAAGCTCTGAGACAAAATGCATATTTTTAAAGCGTTTGAAATAACGGTTGTAAAAAACAAGTGTTTGCGAACATTGTGTCGCCCGCCATAACCCTTCACCAAGAATGAAGACTTTTGAAGTAGGGCCATGGAGAAAATTTAGATTCAGAAGATCGGGAACAAACGTCGTAAAGACACAAGACGACAAAGGCGACATCTGTGATCTCCATGGGCTAAGTTTGCGTGTACAATCAATTTGAAAGTGTCGGCCATGAGTACACAAGTAGTTCGTCCGTAAACGGAACCAGATAAAGGCAGAACATCTTTCACTAATTATTAGTAAGGAAACAATAATATTAACTAATAATATAAGTATTATGTTTCATAATATTATTAGCTAATAATATTAGTTATTACTTTATGAGTCGAAATTATTAGTAGATGTTCCTAATAATATTAGTAAATTGTTTCATAGACAACATGACTAATGACAGTTACTCATATTACTAGGATTATTTCCATGAGTGTATTTTGACTCATAACTCATATTATTAGTGAAACCAAAGTGAGCGGTATTTTAATATTTTGGCATAAAATCATATAAGATCACTGAAATTTCGAATCTGATTCAAATAGTGATAAGGAACGAGTGTAGGTATTCACCGTTCAATAAATGTTGCGACCAAAACAGCCTGTCCTAGCATATAACAAACATATGAATACAATGGGAGATTTAGGTTAGATTACAGAACTACTGAGTATTCGCTTGATAGGATTGGTAATAGAACGTTCCACTGCAAGGAATGAAGCAGCTTCGCATTGCACTCCACCGGTTGGTAGTGATACACAGTATCATTGTGTTTCTCTAGTGCAGTTCTGTTCGGACACTCCAGGTATCCTTTAAAATCTTGGCTTATATCACGAGTAAACCAAGATGATGCTGGTGATGATTATTGTTTTAAGGGGAAGTAGCCTACAAATAGGCAACCATCATCTATAATAACACTAATCAGATAGAAAAATGGAAAGGATCCGACATTTTGAAAAATGAAGGTACCGACTAAAGAAAGAGAAGGGCCACGATGGGCGTGAAAATGAAAGACTTCTCGGCCTCGAAACCTAATACTGTCAGGGTCGGAAAAGAACAAGAGCTGAACAAGGGAGGTTAGAAGGGTGGATGAAAATGAGCCTGGCAGAAGTAAGTTAAAGCAATGGCAGGACTCATCTCAGTGCCCCATGTTCGCCAACACACGCTCTCAAGCTGAGAGCCCCGGGACCCCTTTTAGTCGCCTCTTACGACAGGCAGGGGATACCGTGGCTGTTATCCTGCCACCCCCACCAATAGGGCGTAGTAAACAAAGATTTTGCTAGTCCATCTCAGAGATTTTAAGAGCACATGAAATAAAAAAGTAAAAGGAACAAGGAGAGTTAAAGTGTGCAAAAGGCTGCGAATAGTTGACGCTTCAACTCAATCACTTTCTACAAAGTCACTTTCTTCTCTCACATTATTTTCACTTCTTTTATCCATTTTCATATGTATTGAAGTCACAACAACGAAAATATCAAGCGAGCCTTTTGAACATGTGGATTAATAGTCGGATGTAGTCAAGCATTAGCCTACTGCTAGGAACAAACCCAAACCAAGAACATATGCAACAGACCGATTCTAACCTCCATTTGTATCAGCTGACTAAATGAACTAATATTATTAGTGAAGATATTTTATTAGTCATGTGTAAATCTTTATGAAACAGAATTTGGTTAACTAATCATTATTTTTATGAGTTCTAATATTATTAGTTAGTTTTATGATACAGGGCCCAGGATATGTCAAAGCGCCTGTCATATATAAAATTATTTTTTGTATGAGGGAAGTGTTGGGAGATTAGCGGATGAAAAAGGGTCTGTTACAAGAGAGTAGATGCTTGTGTTTGCATTACAAACATACAAGAGTTGCATGTGATGCAGTTTAAGTGAAGAAGATGCATAAAGTGGTCCTACACCGAACACTTGAAACGAAAAATCTGGGTGTTTTTCTCAAATTTACAAATGTTTGGTAAGTCCATTGGAAAGGTAACCTCTGTAAAATTTGTGTATGTCGTAACTGATTGTGCTGTTCTGTAAGGATTAGGAGTTACTGTTTCTAGTGGCATTCCAATACACCATATAAAAATTGTTTTATTCGAACTTACTATCGCTTAAATTCAAGCAGAGGTGTTGTCAGTCTCAGCTAAGGTCTTACGTGTATCCGACAAATGCAACCATGTAGCCAAGCGCGCGTACATGCTTCGTCCAACCTTGACATACGCTGATGGTCAGCGCGCGCATATATCTTGGCGAGTGAACGAGGTTATTTCTCAAACCAGAAGCGATTCATGACTGCTGTATAAAATCAATAAATAATTGTTACGATAACCAAATAGCAGAGTCATCGGATATTAATCAAAGTAGTAGCGGTTTGAATCCCGATCAGTGTAGGTCGATTTAAAAGCTGTAATATCACATTCCTACGGTTCGTACTCCATGTAAAACCGGATATCTCGTAGCTATATTCACAATGAAACAGTCACGTGAGTCTACAAGGGACTAAGTGCCAAAATTGAAATTTTCAGGCTTTTCAATTAAAAAAGGTTCTATGTAGCCAGAAAGTTGAAGGAAGTAGTTTTTAACACCCTAAAGGTGGAGCTAGTTGTATCAACAGCAGAATGTGTGATAACAAAACTTCCACTTTTCCTCGCTAGGTACATATGCTGTCACTGCGATCAGATAACTTCGTAAATATTTCAGTTTTTTCTTACTGGAATGCACAATATTTAATCATACTTAGGTGAAAAAAATGTCCTGATGTTGTTGTAAATATGATGTGAACTACTTTTAAGGGTTATTGTAAAGCTGCATATAATTGTGTGAATACTATAAATTTACATATTTATCAAGCTTCCCAGATTAAAATCATAAACCTAAATCGTTGAGTCATGTGTAAGGGAGTCATTTAGTGATGTTCTAACTCGATCATCTGTAACTGGAAGACGACGGCAAGATCAAACAACTACGGAGAAGTAGAAAGATCAGAAGTGATCAGATAAGGAACTAACGTGCCAGAAGAACACAAACAGTGTAATCAAGAAATCTCTGGGTGAAGGTTTGCAGTTTCGTGTGTAATGAAATTGTGGCTTTGTCAAAATTACAAATATAATAATTCGGATAACGAAGTATGAGAAATTAATTTGTTATAACATCATGGTACACAGATTCATTGCTAGTTTTTAGTATTCATCATGTGTTTTGTACTGAAGTATATTCTGTCTTTGCAGATGTCCTTCCATAATTAGTCAGAATGAATCTACATTTTTCTAAAAGGTTTGTGCTAAATTGCTTAGAAGTGTTACCGTGTAATAAAACTCTTTTTTCTGCTTTCCTTCTATTGTGCATTTTGGAACTTAGACCTCTTTCCAAATTGTAGTATTCAATTATGTATATTCAATCAATCAATCAATCAATCAATCAATCAATCAATCAATCAATCAATCAATCAATCAATCAATCAATCAATCAATCAATCAATCAATCAATCAATCAATCAATAAATCAATAAATCAATCAATCAATCAATCAATCAATCAATCAATCAATCAATCAATCAATCAATCAATACTGATCTGCATTTAAGGCAGTCGCCCAGGTAGCAGATTCCCTATCTGTTGTTTTCCTAGCTTTTTCCTAAATGATTTCAAAGAAATTGGAAATTTATTGAACATCTCCCTTGGTAAGTTATTCCAATCCCTAACTCCCCTTCCTATAAATGAATTTTTGACCCAATTTGTCCTCTTGAATTCCAACTTTATCTTCATATTGTGATCTTTCCTAGTTTTATAAACGCCACTCAAACTTATTCGCCTACTAATGTCATTCCACGCCATCTCTCCGCTGACAGTTCGGAACATACCACTTAGTCGAGCAGCTCTTCTTCTTTCTCTCAATTCTTCCCAGCCCAAAATTTGCAACATTTTTGTAACGCTACTCTTTTGTCGGAAAAAACCAGAACAAATCGAGCTGCTTTTCTTTGGATTTTTTCCAGTTCTTGAATCAGGTAATCCTGGTGAGGGTCCCATACACTGGAACCATACTCTAGTTGGGGTCTTACCAGAGACTTATATGCCCTCTCCTTTACATCCTTACTACAACCTCTAAACACCCTCATAACCATGTGCAGAGATCTTTACCCTTTATTTACAATCCCATTTATGTGATTACCCAAATGAAGATCTTTCCTTATATTAACACCTAGATACTTACAATGATCCCCTAAAGGAACTTTCACCCCATCAACGCAGTAATTGAAACTGAGAGGACTTTGCCTATTTGTGAAATTCACAACCTGACTTTTTACCCCGTTTATCAACATACCATTGCCTGCTGTCCATCTCACAACATTTTTTGATGTCACGTTGCAGTTGCTCACAATCTTGTAACTTATTTATTACTCTATTGAGAATATCATCATCCGCAAAAAGCCTTACCTCTGATTCCACTCCTTCACTCATATCATTTACAGTATATATAAGAAAACATAAAGGTCCGATAATACTGCATTGAGGAATTCCCCTCTTAATTATTACAGGGTCAGATAATGCTTTACCTACTCTAATTCTCTGAGATCTATTTTCTACAAATATAGCAACCCATTCAGTCACTCTTTCGTCTAGTCCAATTGCACTCATTTTTGCCAGTAGTCTCCCACGATCCACCCTATCAAATACTTTAGACAGGTCAATCGCCATACAGTCCATTTAACCTCCTGAAATCCAAGATATCTACTATATCTTGCTGGAATCGCACAAGTTGTGCTTCTGTGGAATAACCTTTCCTAAAACCGAACTGCCTTCTATCGAACCAGTTATTAATTTCACAAACATGTCTAATATAATCAGAAAGAATGCCTTCCCAAAGCTTACATACAATGCATGTCAAACTTTCTGGCCAGTAATTTTCAGCTTTATGTCTATCACCCTTTCCTTTATACACAGGGGCTACTATAGCAACTCTCCATTCATCTGGTATAGCTCCCCCGACCGAACAATAATCAAATAAGTACCTCAGATATGGTACTATATCCCAACCCATTGTCTCCAGAAATCTTATCAATTCCAGCCGATTTTCTAGTTTTCAACTTTTGTATCTTATTGTAAATGTCATTGTTTTCATATGTAAGTTTTAATACCTCTTTAGCCTTAGTATCCTCCTTTATGTGGACATTATCCTTCTAACTAACAATCTTTACATACTGCTGACTGAATACTTAATTATTTATATGTTAAATGAAGTAAAAACCCATAGAACAACATATATACCACGTTGCTTTCAGGAGAGTGTAGGATCAAACCTAACCTGAGGATAGTTTTCTGTACTTTCTCCTTTCTTTCATCAATCAATTTAGAGGTTGTACAGTACCTTAATTAAGGTGACGGATGCCTTTGTGTTCCATATTTAGTAACTCGTAAAAAGCATAAGTTTAACTCCTTACGTAACCTGATGGATAAGTGTTCAACAATGGAATCATATATAAAGTTTGTAGTTGTACAGATAGAAGCCTTTCTTTTTTGCATTTATCTTAACACGTGTAAATATAGCTTTTTTAACTAAATAATTTATTTTGAACTTTTTAATATTACAGTTGGTTCCATTTAGTTCAGAAGTACCATTATACCATTTTTTTCTGAAATGTTCACACAAGTTTAGTTTTTTGTTATATAATTGGATTTGATATGTATAAATATAAGTTCATCGAAATACCTTGGAAACAAACACTTATAAACGTAACTAAAACACTCATAAGTACAAGTATGCCATACAGTTCGGTGGCAAAGGACACTTGTCTGAGGAAGGTGGTCACCTGATAGCTGGAATGTTCCCTCACTGTTGTGACTAGCATCCTAGTTAGCCAACTGAAACATGGATACCAAATGAACCACATCCATTATGTTGAGCAAAGATCAAAAGTAATATAGATGGCGACCAAAGGCTGCATCAAGCTGTTGATCGTTCCTTCCTCAGATGATCCAGAAAGCTGGTGAGTGTGAGGAACATTGGTTGCTTATAGCCAGAAAGGTTGTAATGAATGGCAGCGGCTAGAAACCATAGGGCTGCGTTCCTCTTCTTGCTCGATCGTTGCGGAACGTCAAATTGCAGAAGCGCTTGTTGGAGAGAATTATCAGACTCTGCACCCTGTATTTTTGTGATAACTTTCAACGTCCATTTCCATATGACAGTAGCATTTAGGCACGTAGTAATCCGGTGAACCAAGGTGTCTGTAGAATCACAGAGAGAGCATCTGTCATCCACCAGTTGCTCATGTCTTTTCAGTTTTTCACCTGTAGAGATGATTTCATTTAGATAACTGTATACCGACACTCTCCATTCTAGGGGTAGCCACTGATTGCAGGTATTTTGCCAGATTAGTTGCCGGTTCCTAGTGGGGTGTTTTAGTTGAATGTTCGGCTCGAAGTGTCTATATTGAAGCAGGAAGTTGTAGAGCTGTTTCACGTGATCAAAGGAGCCGTCTAAGACTTGGTTATGCGGAAGCTGTTCAATAATTGCTACTGCTGTCTTGTAACAATATTTGAATTCACGGGTTCTTCGGAAATTGGGATCTTCTCTGAGCTGACTAAAGTGACAATTGAAGGATTCTCCCCTCATATGGATTGCCTTGATGACGTGTTTGACGAAGAGGGAACTACATTTCAGTTCCACTGCATACGATCCCAATCCGCCAAGATGTTCCTTTAAGTTTAACTGTTCTCGTCGCACTCTGTGCCGAAAGCCTTTCCAAAGATAGTAGCCAATTGACATTTCTATGCGTTGACAGATAACATGCGGAGCAGGTAGTATTTGTGCGATGTACCAGGATGTAAGTGTTAATAAACCAAGTTTCTTGAAATAAATTGAGTCTTCGTGCGAGATTTTCTGCAAACTGGAAGCAAATTCCGTTCAAGAGAGCATTCCAATTTAGTTCTATTGTCTCGAGTATGTTCTTGCAGAAGGTGATACCCAAGATTTTGCACTTGTTGGTCGGAGGAATACCGATCTCGTCTGCACAAATAGTGCGTCGCTCCGATCCTAGTAGTTTACCTTTGCCCCTGATGCGGTCGAAAATTCCACCAGCACACGACGCACGTCTGATAGGTCATCGCCATCGTCTGCATAAGCACGCAACGTAAAGTGTTCATTGTTTAAACGAAGGCCGTTCAGAGTGCTGTCCAGTGTCCGGGTAAGTGGTTCCATGGTTAAGATGAAGAGCAACATTGACAGGGGACATCCTTGGCGTACAGGCCTATTAACTGGAATTCGACGGGACAATTGGCCGTTGATCAGCAGCCGTGATGTAGTCATAAGGTACAAGGCCGTTACAAGTTGTTCATGAAACCGAAGATGGCTTAGTATTCTCCAAAGATAATTATGCGAAATCCTGTCAAAGGCTTTGCTGAAATCTATGTTTGCAATTGCAGCAGGCTCTTCAGGAAAAACAGAATAATAAAGTATTAAGTCTCGGACTGCCAACAAATTATGCATACTAGTCCTACCTGGAACCCCACACGTTTGCCCAGTACCAATCAATGTAGGAACAATCTGTTTTATTCCATAAGCTACCTCTTTAGCAAATAATTTATAATCAGTATTTAGGATAGTTATTAGTCTATAATCCGACACATATCGGCAGCTTACTGTCTTCGGAATCATTATCATAATGCCTTCCGTAAATGCGGACGGAAATCCTTCACGGAATGCGTAGTTAAGAACTTGGGTAAGGTCGTCTCCAATCATAGACCAGAAGCGTTTGTACCATTCATAAGGGAAGCCATCCATCCCGGGCGTCTTATTAGGAGCAGCTCTCTTGAGAACTTGTTCTAATTCCTCTTTGGTGATAGGTCTCATGAGGAAGGAGCGATCTTGTTCATCGACGTAAGTTTCTACAAGGGAAAGCATGTTGTCCACACCTATGCCAGACTCGTCATCGTCTGCAAACATTTCGTGGAAGTATCGTTCACCCTCGCGTAGCAACTCGTTTTTGGAGGTAAGAATGTTCCCCTGAGAGTCTATCCACTGGTGTATAAATTGTCGATTAGCAGATTTACGCATCTTTGCTACGTGGTGTAAAGATATCCTTTCCTTGTCCAAGAGGGAAGATCTTTCAACGTGTTGCTGAAGACGTTGTAAATGTTGCTCTTTGAGTCGTAAGATGGTCTGTTTAATCGTTTTCATTTCATTGAACACATTTTCTCCACGTTTTTCTTTGGAATGTAAATCGCACATTACCCGCTCATAGAATTCTAGACTAGAATGAAGTTCCCGCCGGTGTTCATAATCTATGTTCCTTGCCACGGATTTCATAGCCGGCTTCAATTTCTTCATCCACCAGTCCATAATATTCCTATAACGCGAAAGACTGCTTTTGCACTGATGATACGTAACACTAAATCGCTGAACATCTTCCTCAGCCCTAAAAACATGTTTATTCATTTTCCAAATCCCCCTTCCTGGATGAGAAATGGGTAATCTGGCGAAGTTTAACGTGAATATTACGCTATGACGATCGCTGAATGCAACTGGTACGACTCTGCAGTATTCTAGAATATTTGCCTTTGTTGCAGAGATATGCGCTCTGTCTATCCTAGATTTTGTATCATCGCGGCAAAATGTATATTCAACACGAGGAGCATAAAGTGTCTCCCAAACATCAGCCAACTGCATTCTTTGCACTAGCATCTGCAGTCCTGGGCAGAAGTTACAAACACCTGTCGAGTCACGTGGTTGTAAAATGCAATTGAAGTCGCCCATCAGAAGAACAGCATTCGGTGTCGCTATATGTGGTAGAATGTCCTGAGTGAAAAATGAATTCCGTTCCTGTTTAAACAGGGAACCAGATGGACTGTACACGTTAATGATCGTGATATTATTAAAGGAGGCTGATAATATTCTCCCTGTGTGGTCCATTGTAATGCCCGTTAGGTTAATCCCTTTCCTATACCAATAGCAGTTCCTCGAGCACTATCACAAATGTTTACTACATAATCATAATTAAATAAATAGCCTAAATGACTGCTGTTCAATTCTTGTAACAAAGGACTATCAACATCATACTCCTTTAAGAAACGTCGTAACAGACCCAACGTTGTGTCACTTCTCACTCCGTTTATATTAAGAGTGGCGAAGGTCGTTAGAACTGCAGGCATAACAAGAAGACGATAGAACGATAGAAACATGAGATTAATAAACATTTGGTCGACTACAAAAATCACCTTCGCCTAAAACTATTTTTTATGTGACTTAGGGTGGTCTTCCATCCGCTCAACACTGTACGCAAGCGAGGATCTCTCACTGTCAACTCGGGTCGCTCCTCGTGCGAGACCGCCTCACGCTGCACCTGTTGTGAAGGCAAGTTGGTGGGGCTGTGCTATATTACTGTCTCGCTGTTCTACTACTTGATCAGTGTCCATCAGGTCCGAAAGACGTATATTATTCCCTTGGGCGGTAGGTACAGGAGGAGTGCATACAGGAGGGTTGGTGCTGTGAGTGATATCATCACTAGAGTGAAGAGGATCAGAAGTTGATTCCGTATCTACAGGTAGCTGAGACATTCCCATATCTCGATTAGAGGATGGGATGGAAATATCAGTAGCCTGGGAAGAAGGGGCATGGTCACCAATGAGTTCAGTTGTCGATGACAGAAAGGAACTATGGGAATGGGATACACGACTGTCGATTTTCATCCGTTTAGATGTTGTTTCTTGAAGAGTAGGAAACTCCGTTGGGTCAGCCACACGAACTTGTGTGTTGTTTACGTTCCGCACTTCGCCAGGCTGAGTTGGGGTCGCTGTGTTGTCAGTCAAGGTTACTGGAGCAGGGTCCGGTTGACTAGTCGCTAACCCACTTGAGTCACCTGTATCAGCTGCAGTGTTGACAAGCCTCCTCTCGGCTAACCTAGTCTGACGTAAGGGACATTCTGGTCGCAAATGAGTAGTGGAATTACAGGCTAGACATGTACGCACTTGTCCATCATAAATAATTTGCGCACGGTATCCTTCAATATAAATTGTTACCGAGTTTTGGTGGTAGGTAGAGGTGTAAGAAGGTGCGGGCGTGAATGGGTCTCAAACTACGAAATCAAAGTTAATGTAAAAGTTAACAAGGTTATATTTCCTTTTCAATATTAAGTAATAACAAAGAACAGGTACTTAGTAGCCGAAACACAATTTGAAATGTACAATTACAGGGATTACAGAGTTTGGGCTTCGAGCCCTGAGTTCACAATTTTTGAGCAACTAGCCCAACTTTCCGATATACAAATTTTAACAAAGGGGCAGAAGACCCCAATCAAACCCTGGAGCACTTGCTCCAAATTACACAGTAAAGCCTCCTCGAGGCATACAACACTCCGTTTCCAAAAGAGCCACACGCTCTTTAATTTAAGCCTCTCCTAGGCCACACCAAACTCCACCTTCAAGTTGTCCTCAACGGACATAAACACAGGGGTAAAATACCCAATCTACTGAGGTCTATTAAATGAAAAGCAGGTTAATTGAATGACCTCTAAAACAATTTGAGAGGAGGCGAACTTGCACTCCTAATACACTTTGATTTTAAAACCTACTTTGGCACTAGGCCGTTATTACAAGGGCTAATCCCATACTACAGAGGTGACTTAATAGCAATTTACATTACATTACGGAAGAATTGGTTGAGAGAATAAGTTCACCTCAAGACGATGTGAGTGGGAGCTCGAGAGGGTTAAGCACTCTCTATCCCGATATGTCGTTTTAAAATAGAATAGATACCAGTTGTTTTTACATTTTAGGAAAAGGTTACATGGTTGAACGCTTAGAACCCGCCCCGAAAGTTAAACTGCTGAGCAAGAAAAGAAAGAATTTATTAATCGGCCATTACCTTATTGTTGACCGCCGCCGAGGAAAGAGGCGCTTCCCGCCTCCTGCTATGTACTTAATACACTGAAAGATGGAACATAAGTGGCCCGGAGACCCTAAAATCAGCAGTTTATATACTCTCGCGGAAGTTTCTAGGCGTTAGGGGAATGAAAACACCCGCCCACAATGTTTTTATTGGATAGGACCCCGCAACAGATACAAGTTGGGGGAAGATACACCAGATTGGTCAGAAATTACTAAAAGAAATTCGGGATTGGATAAATCTAAAACAAGGGGAAAAAGAGGGGTATACAGCCAACTTAAACAATAACAGAAAGAAATTTAACAAGAAACAAACTTTTGAAATAAAAATTTCTCCAACAAAATAGTTCTTTGACTCCGCACTAGGGTGCGCTATTGTTGATCTTCAGTAGTGTCCTCTAGAAGAGAAAGTTCACACTTCTTACTTCAAGCGAAAGAAAAACACATCAAAAGTGACACAGTTCAAAAACTCAAAATTTTCCACGTGGTGACCTCTTCTGAGAAAGTAGAGAATTAATAGAGTAGATAAAGTTCAACCTTCCTCCAGAAGAGGAGTTTCAACTGGCGCAACTTTTAAATAAACGGTGTAGAGGTGTACCGCCCGGTACAGACCTCCCCCCCCCCAAAAGTTCCTCCAGGGGTGACACATGAAATCAGTTTGAAACAAAGTCCAAGTAATGATGTTGATACGAAGATAGATAGCAGAAGCATTTACAAGATTTCTTAATTCAGTTTCAAAATGTTGTTGTTGCAGGTGAATGAAAGTCTTTAAGTTTGTAGAATTTGAATTTCTGAAGATAAACTTTTAATACTTAGAAGTGAAGAAAAAATTTTTTGCAGGGTCCACCGAATATTGCTGTTGAATTCCCAAATGTAGTTATCTCTTATAGTAACTGTCCATGTAGTTGATGTTGATGAAGTTGGATGGCCGGACCGGCCGTTGCAGCTTGCGTCCAAAAGGAGGCCGCTCGGACCCCTTAAGTACCCTGAGATACCGCTCGCCCGCACTATGAGGGGAGCAGAGGTGTTGAAGCACGCCGCGCCCGCGGTGAACATATACAGGCTGCGGGCAAGTAGCAGGTCGTGCGCCGCACGTCAGCCTTGGCCGGGAGGAGAGCTCCGGCTCGCCGTGCACATGTCGTCCTCGCTGGGGCCGAGGGGGCCCGACCTTGGCTCCAGTTGCTGCACGGCGCCGCGCGGCTGCGGGGGCACTGAAACATTAAGCTAGGCGGCAGAATTGTGTTGGACCATCATGTTTCTTTTAAGGGCACAGGCATGTAAAGAGATTGAGGGGCCAGCGGCGTGCAGATATCCATGGCATTTCATCTAAGCCAGCCACTGAGTGTGGTGGAGCAGGAGACGGGAGCGTGGTAATGGCCGTGACAAGGACAGGATGGCAGTTTAACAATCGGGGGAGGTTTACAAGAAATGCTTGCATGTAAAATATAATAGAAGGAGCAGAATGCCTTAAGAGTTGAACTCAAAAAAAATATAACCTTCATATCCTTTCAAATTATATGAAGCAAGTTGAAACTAAATTTACACCGGTTTCACCTGTGACAGGTGAACCCTAAATATCCTCTCGGTGGCTGGATTGCTTAGTAACAATGTAACCGGTGTGAGAAAATCGAGAATGATGCATGGCCCATGGAATCTGGGGGCAAGCTTGCCCGCGGGAACAAAATTCTTGACCATAACCTGGTCACCTACCTTCAAAGGGGTGGGTCTCCGTCCACGATCATACCTTTCCCTAACCTTTTCATGAGACACTTTAAGATTGGCTTTAGCCTTCTTCCAAAGATCTTTAATATTGTCCGGATCCATTGTCTCGGGTAGAATGTCACTCAGAGACCAGAGGTTAGAGAGCGGCGTGTTGGGAACAAACTTGAACATCAATGAAGCTGGAGTGAACTTATGAGATTCATGAATCGCCGAATTCAAAGCAAAAGCTAACCAATGCAGGGACGTGTCCCACCTGGAAGGATCTTCATGATGATAGGCGATAAGTGCGGACCTGAGATTACGATTAACCCGTTCAGCCAGAGATGGTTGAGGGTAATAAGCAGAAGTGGTTACATGAGAGATGGACAAGTCAAAACAGAATTTACGAAAAAGATTTGATGTGAACGCCTTAGCATTATCAGATACAATATATTGGCACGGACCAAAAGAAGCAAAAATAGAATTTAGACAGGTAATGGTGGACTGAGCGGTAGCCAGCTTAGTCGGAAATAACCAAGAAAATCTGGTAAAACCATCTACACATACAAAGATGAATTTGTTGGCATTTCCCTTCGACTGGGGGAAGGGTCCTACATAATCAATATACAGGCGTTCCATGGGGCGCGACGCTTGATGAGAAGACAAAAGGCCTACTTTAGTGGACATGGTGGGTTTACTGATCAAACAAGATTTACAAGCTTTTACAAGTTCCCGAATTTCACCGTCCATACCTTTCCATATGAACATTTCACGAATCTTTTCACGAGTTTTAAAGATTCCAAGATGCCCCCCCAATGGGGTCTCATGATAGTATTTGAAGATCATAGGTACAAGAACCGCTGGAACAACAACTTTCATCAACTTATCATGCCTCGAAGGGCAACATAGAACACCATTCCTCAGAACATAAGGGACAGCATGTTCCCCAGAAGAAAGGGTTTCCATTATCGGAGCCAGCGTCGGATCTTCACGTTGGTATTTCTCAATATCCCTAAAAAGCATGGGAGCATCTGTTAAGATGGCATTAACACCCGATAGTATGGACTCGGAAGGTGATGAACTGTCGACCGGTTCGTGGGTCTCTACGTCGTTATGAAACATACGGCTGAGTCCATCAGCAACAACATTTTCGGTACCTCTGATATGTCTAACATCAAACTGGAAGGCGGAAATACGAATAGCCCAGCGGGCTATACGACCAGTACGACGCGGCCTACCTAAGACCCAGCTTAAGGCTTGATTATCTGTCTCCAGGTCGAATTTAACGTGTTCCAGATAGAGACGGAACTTTTCTAAGGCAAATAAGACTGCCAAACCTTCGAGCTCATAGATGGAATACTTGGCTTCTTGAGCCGACAATGTCCTAGACGCATAGGCGATGGGTCGCCTCCCTAGTTCAGTCTCTTGAAGAAGGACTGCAGCTACTGCTGACGACGACGCGTCGGTTTGGACGATGAATTTCTTCGAGAAATCAGGCATAGCAAGCACAGGGGCATTACAAAGAGCTAATTTAAGGTCTTCAAAAGCGGCTTGTTGAGAAGGTCCCCACTCGAATTTGATGCCTTTCCTACGAAGAAGGTTTAAGGGCGCCGCTCTACTAGCAAAGTTAGGAATGAACTTTCTGAAGAAATTCACCCTACCAATGAACCTGGCGATACCTTTAATGTCCTTGGGAGGTTTAAAATCACGGATGGCCTGTGTTCTAGAATGATCAACTGCTACACCATCGGGTGACACAATATGCCCTAGGAAAGACATAGAGGGCTTAGCGAAGGCAACCTTGGACAACTTAACAGTTAACCCAGCCTTACGAAGGCGATCGAGAACTTCTCGCAGATGATCTAGGTGTTCTTCAAAAGTCTCTGAAAATACTACGACATCATCTAAGTAGTGATATAAGTACTCGAATTTGATGTCGGAGAAGACCCTATCTAGTAGCCTAGTGAGCACAGCTGCCCCCGTGGGGAGCCCGAAAGGCACGCGGTTGTATTCGTATAAATTCCAGTCCGTGGCAAACGCTGTAAGGTGTTTAGACTCTTCGGCAAGGGGAATTTGATTATAGGCCTGATTTAAGTCCAAGATGGTGAAGAACTTGGCCTTACGAAACCATGAAAAACAAGAATGAAGGTCGGGAAGGGGCACAGATTGTAACACCACCTTCCGATTGAGAGCCCTGTAATCAATGACAGGCCTGAAACCTCCTTGGGGTTTCGGTACTAGAAAAATAGGCGAAGAATACGCTGACTTAGAGGGCCTAATAATACCGTCCTTCAACATCTGATCGATGATTTCCTTCAGAGCCTTCATTTTAGGTGGAGATAGCCTATACGGTGGAAAACGGACAGGAATCGAATCCGTAACCTCAATTTTGTATTCAATAAGGTCAGTGACACCAAGAGTATCAGAGAACACCTCGGGAAACGACTGACACAGTTTGCGAATACTATCAGCCTGCTCCTCAGGTAGATGTCTAAGGTCTAACAACATCTCATCCTGGATAGGCGACATAGAAGAACATGACACAGAATTACACTTTAATAGTGGGATTTTACAACTAGAAGCAAATTTGAATGTGCACGACCTAGACTGCAGATCGAGCACAAGACCAGTGTGAGAAATAAAGTCAGCTCCCAATATAATGGGGCAAGACAATTGCTTGGCCACAAACAATTTAACTTTCCATGTAAACTTAAAAACACGAATTTTGACCAGTAAGGAACCTAGAATTTCTAATGGAGATGTATTAGCCGAAACGTATTGAACAGGAGAAGAGACATAGTCAGGAAGTTTACAAACCGTTTTCAATTTAGAATACCATTCAGCCGCAATAATCGAACAAACACTACCTGAATCTAAGAGAGCTGTTATAGGCTCGTTATTTACCTCAATCTTAAGAAAAGGAACAGGTGCGGGGGTATCCGCCGCAATCCTAAGACATTCTTTAGGGCATTCAAAAGATGAACTTGAAGGCTGATCGTTCTCTGCATTTACAATCTGTTTACTAGGGGCTGAGTCTCGGGAAGATGGATTAGTCGACTCAGCCGAAGCCACTAGTCACTTTTTATTATTGGCATAGGTGGAATTTGCACCAGAAGTTGAGCAGGAGGGGGTGCTATTTGAGTTTGGGCAATTCTTGGCGATATGTGAGAAGGCCCCACATTTAAAACAGCCTTGTGCTGAACCAGCTCCATTATTTGCCCTACTACTTTTGACTAATGGACATTTATTGCGAAGATGGTCAGGCGACCCGCAAGCATAACATTTACTGGGCGTGACTGGTCGGCGAGGTGGAGGCCGAGTGTTACTAAAGGAAGGCGGGGGTTCTTTCGCTACACGCAAAGAATCGGCGTATCTAACTCCTTCCGCTGAGACGGCCAACGCTTCAAGTTCAGAGAAAGTTTGCGGGCACGCCGCAAAACACAAGTATGACCTATAAGATGGTGAAATGCCTTCCACAATAGCTTGTACAATTTGATCCTCAGGGAAGTGAAGAGCAAACACCCTGGTATAAAACTTAATGTCTTGTATGAAATCAGCCAGGTTTTCATCCAACCTCTGTACTCGATAATAGTACTTTTGAATCAGAGATGACCTCGCGCGGGCGGGAATAAAGTTTGCAAGCAAGTGTGCATGAAAATCTTCAATAGATGACTGTTCAGCTATGGCTCTTACTATTTTGTCGGAGAGAATACCAATAGCATACGGATAGATAATTTGCAAGATTTGACATGGAGACAGAGAAAAAACAAGGGCATGATCCTGAAATTCCACTAGAAATCTTAAAAATGAAATTACGTCACTGGTGGTATTAACAGAAAACTTGGATATACCTCTGAGCAACATTGCCAATGGATGAGGCAAGCTACTAAATCCGGGTGACATAGTAGGTAAAGGTTTCAATGGCAAGGAAGTCAATTCAGAACGGATGTTACTCAATGATGCACGACGTTCAGATTCGTTGTCCAATGGGGCAGGGATAGTTTGAGCAGCAACGGTTATCCTATTAACTTCTCCCTTGGGAGGCGCTTCCTCACTACCTGGATTCACTATGGTGGGTTGATCAGATTTGGGAGGAACTTCCCCAGTTAACAATTGAGTGACCTTACTAGATAACTCGGAAATATTTTCCAGGAGCGTACTAGCTTCCTTCCTCTGAACGTCATTCAGTTTTAAAGACAACAGATCGTTAACCCTATTCGAAAAATGATACAGCCTGCCTTGCACACGCTTAATTTGATTTGGAGACGGATCATTTTCATCAAAAAAACTAACTACAGAAGCTAGCCCAGTAATATTCTCCGTGATCGTGGAAAGAGAGTCGTCAATTTCTTTCTCTCCCAAATTGGGGATGGAAATGGGCAAATCAAGGGACTCTCTAAGCTTGTTAGTGTCTACTGCAACCGTGCCTCCAGATTGTACATTTCTAATAGTCAATTCATAGATCAACTCCTCCTTGCGCAAATAGTTAAGAAGGAGAACATCGCGAGGGCCGGGCATGATGACAGAACAACTTGGAAAAAATCAAAAAATTCCAGCAACTGAGAAAATGGTTAGAGTTCGGAACAAACAATGTTTAGCCGTCAAAAGGGGCTAAATTGAGACCCATTCAACCACGCTCTGCTACCACTTGTTACCGAGTTTTGGTGGTAGGTAGAGGTGTAAGAAGGTGCGGGCGTGAATGGGTCTCAAACTACGGAATCAAAGTTAATGTAAAAGTTAACAAGGTTATATTTCCTTTTCAATATTAAGTAATAACAAAGAACAGGTACTTAGTAGCCGAAACACAATTTGAAATGTACAATTACAGGGATTACAGAGTTTGGGCTTCGAGCCCTGAGTTCACAATTTTTGAGCAACTAGCCCAACTTTCCGATATACAAATTTTAACAAAGGGGCAGAAGACCCCAATCAAACCCTGGAGCACTTGCTCCAAATTACACAGTAAAGCCTCCTCGAGGCATACAACACTCCGTTTCCAAAAGAGCCACACGCTCTTTAATTTAAGCCTCTCCTAGGCCACACCAAACTCCACCTTCAAGTTGTCCTCAACGGACATAAACACAGGGATAAAATACCCAATCTACTGAGGTCTATTAAATGAAAAGCAGGTTAATTGAATGACCTCTAAAACAATTTGAGAGGAGGCGAACTTGCACTCCTAATACACTTTGATTTTAAAACCTACTTTGGCACTAGGCCGTTATTACAAGGGCTAATCCCATACTACAGAGGTGACTTAATAGCAATTTACATTACATTACGGAAGAATTGGTTGAGAGAATAAGTTCACCTCAAGACGATGTGAGTGGGAGCTCGAGAGGGTTAAGCACTCTCTATCCCGATATGTCGTTTTAAAATGGAATAGATACCAGTTGTTTTTACATTTTAGGAAAAGGTTACATGGTTGAACGCTTAGAACCCGCCTCGAAAGTTAAACTGCTGAGCAAGAAAAGAAAGAATTTATTAATCGGCCATTACCTTATTGTTGACCGCCGCCGAGGAAAGAGGCGCTTCCCGCCTCCTGCTATGTACTTAATACACTGAAAGATGGAACATAAGTGGCCCGGAGACCCTAAAATCAGCAGTTTATATACTCTCGCGGAAGTTTCTAGGCGTTAGGGGAATGAAAACACCCGCCCACAATGTTTTTATTGGATAGGACCCCGCAACAGATACAAGTTGGGGGAAGATACACCAGATTGGTCAGAAATTACTAAAAGAAATTCGGGATTGGATAAATCTAAAACAAGGGGAAAAAGAGGGGTATACAGCCAACTTAAACAATAACAGAAAGAAATTTAACAAGAAACAAACTTTTGAAATAAAAATTTCTCCAACAAAATAGTTCTTTGACTCCGCACTAGGGTGCGCTATTGTTGATCTTCAGTAGTGTCCTCTAGAAGAGAAAGTTCACACTTCTTACTTCAAGCGAAACAAAAACACATCAAAAGTGACACAGTTCAAAAACTCAAAATTTTCCACGTGGTGACCTCTTCTGAGAAAGTAGAGAATTAATAGAGTAGATAAAGTTCAACCTTCCTCCAGAAGAGGAGTTTCAACTGGCGCAACTTTTAAATAAACGGTGTAGAGGTGTACCGCCCGGTACATAAATGAAGGATGGAATAGATGTTTTAATTTCCATTCGAGAAGCACGTATACCATTATGTACTCGGAAGGCATATTGATGAGACCATTCTTCCCTCCTGTGGTCGATAATTTTGCCGTATTTACTAAGCACCGGGACTTCTGGTGGTAAATTTAACACTCGAACCGTTTTCTGTACTGTTTCCGCATCACTGATTTTAACCTTCCCTATTCGACCATCCTGCAATGTCATATTGCGTGTACCCTGATATTTACAAACCAGTCTTTCAAAAAGAGTCGTTGATATTACCTTGATGAAGGCCGCATTTTCCAGGTTGTCCAGCTGAATCATTTCTATCTGGTCCTCATTGAGTTTCAAGAAGTGTTGGAACCATTCCCATGCCGAAGGTCGGTTGTCACATTCGAAGGTACATTTCAAGGTATTTTTACGTGTGAATCTTGTTGCCATGTTTGTTTTCTGCGTAGTTACACAATGAAATCACTTGAATTACAGTTAACTATCAAAGTTATTAGACTCGTTTACACACGGAGCGCGGCCAACTGATTTATCTTAACACGTGTAAACATAGCTTTCGGTCCTCGACTTCCTCCACTTTCTATGAACCCAAAGTGAAACTGCATGTACCATCTGTGTCCTAACGTACAACTGAAAACGTTTTACAGCCAGATGACCTTCCTAACACCGAATGCCCATGTCAAATGCTCAGCCCCACTTTCTTGTCCCCCGCGTTAGACATACCTGCCCTATGATATAGATGTTGATTCCCATAGGGAACTTAAAATATTTGTCCTGAATGAGTAAATTTAAAACACCAATATAATGGCCCGTTATTGGACATTATAAATTTTCCAGCTAACTCAGTGCATTGGCACTGCTGGTGGCTTCAAGTAGCCTATGCACTAGCCTTGCGTCTTGGGAGGTGTGCTAAGTCACAACTGACGAGCCCAACTTAGCACATGAGGGCGAAACGCAGGCAACCAAGAATGAGTTAGCTGGAAAATTTATAATGTCCAATAACGGACCATTATATTGGTATTATGGCTGTCCTAGTAAATTATTTATTCATTTATTTATTTTATTTATTGTTCAACAGGAATTTCTGCCCACTTACAGAACATTTCCATGTCTTATTTTTATTTTAGAAATAATTTACAATAAAAGTTTAAGTATGAAACCTAATACTATGATAATGAACTATGCACAGTCGTAAGTGTGTGTTTCAACTTATTATTTTAATTAATCCTAAAATATACATTATTAATATAAATTAATCTAAGGACTAAATTATTCATGGTACAAAAGTATGCTACTCTACTTTATGTATTCTCTCTGTGTGAGTTCCCGTCTGACTGACATAAACAAGATACTCTACTCGTGAAATATGTCCACGTTTGGCATTTTATTAATTGACTGATATATTCCGTTTAACCCATTGAGCCCTGCATATTTCTTGGATTGAAACTGCATTGGCGCTGGGATTATTTTGGAGGAAATATAGTGTCGCTTCATATCATGAGAAATTTCTTAGTTACAAGACCATTAAAGATTTAAATATACATGAACACAAAAGGCTTCCATACCACAAACTGCGGAAGAAGGAATACAGTAAAACACTTTATTTTATTAGCATCACGGGACCGTAGGCCTACTCAGTCCGCTTGCTGAGCTGTAACCCAGTTTTATTTTTGCACTTTCTCTTCGATTTCCACATCTATTTGTTATTCAGGAGCATTGCTCACACTAGTACTAATATTACTACTAATTTCACTGAAAAAATTACATTCCTAATCATCATTACTTCCTAAAAGGGGTTATATATCTGTAAATATCAGTTCTATACTGGCAGCCATCTTGTTTACAAGCGAATCTCAAAGGTAGAGATAGCCCACTTCAAACTAATATTACCAAGCACACTATCGATATATATTACCAAAGAGCATATAACATTGCAAAGAAAGAGTCCCTACACAAATCACAAATGCAACTCACTCTGCCATCTCTTGAGGAAAAGTAGAATTACGTAGTAAAATGAGACAACGGAACAGTTACGTGGTGCGGCGTTTGGTCCACCGAGACGAAGCACGGAACGGTTCCGTGGCTCGGGCCCAATGAGTTAATGGTGAATTCATATGGTGATTTGTGTTTGACCTTTTAACAAAGAAAAATATTTCATACAGGTTTATTTGGTGGAGTAACTCTCGGTTATCTGCCTTTACCTTTGTGAATTCTATGTAGGTATTTTATACACGTTAATATTCTTTGTATGCAACATATCTATCTCAAAATTTGTTATTAAGTCCCTATATGCCACATATTTGCACTAGTTTTAGAGATACAGGAATACAGATATCTTAGAAATTTAGCTTGAACATTTTCTATTTCTTTTATACGTTTAATACTTGGTGGATTACGGACTACGGAGGCATATTCTATTATTGTTGTAACTGGTGAATTGTACTATGGCTTTGATATTTTTGAATTTGTTGGTGTTTCTCATTAGGTTCCTATAGGCCTTATTATTGAACTGAAGTTTACTATCAAATATTACTCCTAAATCCCTCTTTTCTTAACTCGTTTTAGGCTGATACCGTTCATTTCATAAGAATAGATTTTTGGTTGTCTTTTTCTAGTAAAGATCATTGATTAACATATCTTAACATTGAAACTCAAGGAATTGTGTTTTTCCCATTCAACCAGTGCTGTGAGGTCTTGTAATTCTTCGTTATCTTTGTTTGAACTAATCTGCCTGTAAATTTTCATGTCATCGGCATATAACTGAAATGTAGAATTCTTCAATAACAAACAGAATGAACAACATCGGAAATTACCCCTTTGATATTTACAAATTGAAATCTATTCATCGCGGAGGAGTTAAAGAATTCGACCAGTTCAGGGCTAAAACTAAAGCTGTGAAGCTTTTTTAGAAGTTTATGATGATAAATCCTATTAAATGCTTTTGTCATGTCCGTGTATATGACATCCAGTTGCCCTCCTTGATCTAAAATATTTGGCACATAGTTTGTAAAGTTTACTAAATTTGAACTTGTTGATCTCCCTTGCATAAGCCATGTTCTTGCTCTATGATGACTCTCTCAACATGTCAATAGATATTGCAGTAAAGTATATCATAAAAACTTTGCATGAGACTGATAGTATTGATACTGGTCTATATTATGCATGTTTCCGATATTGCCATCTTTGCCCATTGGACACACTTTTGCTATATTCCACAAATCAGGAAATATTTTTTGTTGGAGAGATTTGCTAATAATTGTAAAAAGTGGATATGTAAGAGCTTTCACTACATATTGGGGTATATTATCTGGACGAGCACTCCTTTTAGATTTTAATCTTTTTATAGCACATTTAACATCATCACCAGATACCACTGACATGTTTAGCATGTCAAGTTCCTTATATTGCAGTTCCTCTAGAATATACTGCTCATTATTTTCGGTGGTTTTTTTTGTATGTACTTTTGAAGTAGGAGGCAAATCCATCGGGTATTTCTGTCTTAGAAGTTAAGGTGCTATCATTCAGTACATGTCTGTGACATTCTTGATTATTGGCCCTGCTTTGATTACGCTGTTCCTATTTTCCTTTTAAGGACTGCTCTCTTTGTTTTGAACCCTGTCATACTATATTCACTAAGACGTCTTCTTTACCTATGATACTCCTTACTTCGAATTAGTTGTATTATTTCTTTATTATACCATATTGGATAAGTTATTTTACTATACTTAATCAGAGGAACGCAATAATCAAGAATCTCATAGAGTTTATTATAGAAGCAATCTAAAGCACTGTTAAAGTCCTCAATGTCATTCAATTCTGAACAATCACAAGTGTTTAGTAATTCAAAGAGTAATTGAAAATTAGCTTTATTTTAATTATGATGCCTAAAAGTTGATCTACTGTCCAATGTAGTAAGTTTTCTCAGATTAACTTCTATTGAGAGAATCAGTGCAGGATGATGGTCATCTTCAAGTAACAAAGGCTGGTCGTCTCGCTCAGTGTGAATTTGCTCTGCTGTAGAGGCGAGAACTAAATCCAAATTTATTCGTGATAGTATTTCTAGATGTTAGATTCAAGACTTAGCCGATCCTGCTTTACTTTGATTCTCTCAACTGAAGTCTCCTACAATACAAATAGGACTTTCATTTCCTGGATTTATTGCTGATTCAACTGTATCAAAAATTTCACAGCATTGTTCAAGGTTAGAATTTTGTGGAAAATACACTACTCCTATAAAATATCACCTACGGTTAAACTGAACTTTAAGCATTACAAATTCGAATTCACGAGAGTAAGAAATAATCTGATGAGTTTTAAACATTTTATCAACGGCTACTACCATCCCACCTCCACTCCGTTTACCTGTTACTTTATGTTCTCTATCTGCTCTAAACACACAGTAATTACTAGAGATGATTTCATTATCATATATAGACTTAGTGATCCAACTTTCGGTATTGCAGATTATCCTATGATTATTTTCAGAGGCAGCTAAAACCAGTTCTTGAGTCTTTGTCCTAACTCCTCACACATTCTGATAAGTAATAGTTACCTCTTCTTTACTACTATACTTATTCATGTTTTGTTTTGGCATTTTACTTTATATTTTCAATGTCTTCTGCACGTTTAATATGTAAGACCAGATCGCTTGGCTTCCTTTTAACAAATATCTTACCATTTCGCACCCAGCAGAACTGGCAATTGGCCACTTTCCTCTTCGTTCTTACCTGTGCAGAGAGCTTCTTCCTGGAAGGGGAAAGGCATTCATTGATGAATACCGGCTCGCCTGTTGTCCACCCAAGATTGAGGGTTGTTATTGTCTTCCCCGGTTTAGCTCTGGCATCCATCAGTTTCTCCTTATCCGCTCTCCGCACGAACTTCACCATGTTGATGGAGTACCCGGTCCGGCAGATGTTCTTGAGGGAATCCTGTGATATATGTCGATCATTGATGAATCAATATTTACCCCAGTGGCAGTACCACCTCCTCCGTGCTTCCACCTTGTGTTTCTGGAACTCCGTGGAGTTCAGTCTGTAGTACTGCTCAATGTCCTCCACTCGTCCCTTTAAGTCATCCACTTCCTGTTTCAGTTTGTTTTCCGATTTTAGAATGTCAATTACCTGTAGTAAGTCCACCAGCGATCACCGCACTCTGTGTATCGTCTAGTTTGCAGTGACAAACCTCCAGAGAGTACCCTAGGTCATTTTGCTCACTTCTCAGTTCTTTCAATTGCTCATAGATGTCCTCCATTGTAACATTATAAGGTTCATCACCTTCTCCTGTTTTCGTTTCTCCTTTGTTACAGCCCTCACAACTCCATGCTTTACTTTTATTTTTCACAATTGCATCACTCTCACTTACACACTTGCCATGGTACACAGTTTCACACTTACCAAAGTCACCTTCTGACCTCCTGTGATCGAGTCTTCATGGGGTCATATTAGAGGTTAGGTCTTTATAACCTATCTCTGTCGTTGCGACGTAAAGCAACTAGCAAAAAAAGTTCTTTATAAATGTCCGTAGAGCCGTTACCCACGTTACTTTCCAGAAATTACACTTTACACTGGTAACAAGTTCCTTAATTTACACAAATTTACTATATTTATGGTAATGTCCTCGTTGGTGTCGCCTTACTTTGTCCAAATTACGGAACTTCAGTCGTACACACTTCTACACGACCGCCATTGTCGTCTACTGTCGGATTTTTTATTATGGACACTCGAGTTTAGGCTTTAATTACAAACGAACCAATAGGCCTATTGCAATGCGAGTTATACCAATATTTTCCTTGTTTAATTCTACATTAGCGTATATAAAACACATTGTTTTCGACGTTCATTAAATATTTTTTATTTGTGGTTGTAATAAATATTGCCCGGTTTTTTGGCTTCTTCTCTAGGAAGCACCTACTAACGAATATATACAAGGAAAACTACTAGTCTGATGGTAATGAAATTTTTATATGTTATAACCACATGTATTTGTAGTGTAATACTCAAGTTACAATTTTTTTCAACCACCCCGAAAAAAGTTCTTATCATTTTCCTAAAGCAACTCTTTCTCAGCCCAGGATAAACGTATAACAGCAAACATGGGCTTGTTTTGAAGCACTCAGTCATGGTTATCAGAAACTACAATAACTGTAACCGTACAGTTTGGTGCCGAATTTATGAAGAGTAATATTGAAAGGAGGTTTTGTGTACGCCGGACCGTGCGATTAACAGCAGGCCGGCTGTTGAAATCGGGCGCAGTGTTGCCGCGTTCAGTAGTAACCACGCGCGCAACGAACACAGTACACTCGCCCCGGGCAGTTGTGCAACGGAATGCCCATGACCTTGGTTTATCCGCAAGCTACTTTCAGTTGTCCTATGTTCTGCATGTTGGCCACGTCACTTCAAGATGCCTCCGAGACCGCCGTTATCAGAGGGTGAACTTGCAATGATTTTGAGTGCTATTTGTTTCTTTCAATGTGAGGGGGAAAAGTAGGGGACAGGAGGTTCCCTGTGTACAAGAAGGTGGCAGATTGTCTTGGATTATCTCTGTCGTCAGTGAAGAGAGTAGGAGCCGCTTCAAAGGAGAATGAAGGAAATACGTCATCCAGGTCAAGAAAGAAGCAGTGTGTGAGACCGGGGCGTGCGAAACTCCATCTCGATGATTTTACTTTGGGCACAATACGAAGAAATACGCACGATTTTCATACGAAAAAGATATTTCCCACAATTAAAAGCCTCCGAATGAAACTGTTAGAAAATATGACGGATATTCCTGATGTGTCAATTTCTACGCTTTTGAAAGTAGTTCGAAGCTTGGGATTCCGATTCAAAAAACTAAACAGGAAACCAGTGCTAATGGAATCTGTGACACACACTGCATGCCGAAATACCTACTTTAGACGAATTAGAGACTTAAGAGCACAGGGCTTCAAGCTCTTCTTTACAGACGAGACGTGGTGCGGACAGAACCATACTATGAAATATGGGTGGCAAGAAAACGTGATTGAAGCTTTAGAAAACAACTTTGACAACTATAATCTGTACAGAGGGTACATTCAGCAAATTTATAGATTACGTGGAGGGTTCAAAACACCGTCCGGAGCTGGGAAACGCATCATAATTTTACACATCGGAAGTGAAGAAGGATTTCTTGACGGTGCAGCACTTTGCTTTATTGGCAAGAAAGGTAGTGGTGATTACCACAATGAGATGAACTCAAATTATTATGAAGAATGGTTCACGAAAGTACTGGGTTTATTGCCTCAAAGGTCGGCTGTCGTTATAGATCAAGCTCCATATCATACGAGGGCCGATCCTTCATCTTAAAACCCGAACATGTCATGGCTGAAACCTGAAATTATAACCTGGATAACGTCAAAGAATATTTCACTACCACCTGGAGTTGACGATTATAACAAATTAACGAAATCAGAGCTGATTGTCCTTGCCAGGCCTTATTTTCAAACACCGGTAAAGAAGCTGGAACAACTGACTAAACGACTTGTTTGGTTACCAGTGGCCCGTTGCGAGCTTAATCCAATCGAGCTCATTAGGGCTTACGTAAAAGGATAAATAGCAAAAACAAATATGGCTAACACATTAGAAAATGGTAGAGGTGTGGAAGCAATTAACGCTTTACGCCGAGAAGGCTTACGTACCGTCACCCCTGAACTCTGGAAGCAATGCATTAAACACGCTAAGAAAATTGAAGACCACTACTGGGAGAAAGATGGACTGTCTGAAAATGTAGCTTATTTCGAGCCAGTCATAATCAACATGAATGACAGCAGCACCGATTTATCGGAACACAGTGATTTTTCAGACGAAGAAAATTGATAGAATTCAATATTGTAAATATATGTAAATAACAATGCAAATAACTCTTGTAAAAATTGTACAGTGTGATATTTCTAAATTAGGAAGTCAACCATTTTTAAACTTGCCTTTGAAGGTCCAAAGCCCTTATGAGAAAAGGTGATGGGAAGTGGAATTTATAAGAGGAAATAACATTAAAGGTTGAAAGTAAACGAAAAGCTGCGCTCGTTGCGCGCGTGATTACTACTGAACGCGGCGACACTGCGCCCGGCCTGCTGTTAATCGCACGGTCCGGCGTACACAAAACCTCCTCTCAATATTACTCTTTATAAATTCGGTACCAAACTGTACGGTTACAGTTGTTGTAGTTTCTGATAACCATGACTGAGTGCTTCAAAACAAGCCCATGTTTGCTGTTGTACGTTTATCCTGGACTGAGAAAGAGTTGCTTTAGAAAAATGATAAGAACTTTTTTGGGGGTGGTTGAAAAAAATTGCAACTTGAGTATTACACTACAAATACATGTGGTTATTACATATAAAAATTTATTTACCATCAGACAAGTAGTTTTCCTTGTATATATTCCTGAGTGAGCGCTTCCTAGAGAAGTAGCCAAAAACTCGGGCAATATTAATTATAATCACAAAAAAAATATTTAATGAACGTCGAAAACAATGTGTCTTATATACGCTAATGAAGAACTAAACAACGAAAATATTGGTATAACTCGCATTGCAATACGCCTATTGGTTCGTTTGTAATTAAAGCCTAAACTCGAGTGTCCATAATAAAAAATCCGATAGTAGTTCCGAGTGTGCTCCGAACACAACGGTTTGGGCTCTAAGTGATGTAAACCATACTGCAGGTTCTAGAGTACAAATCTATACGGTCTGAGTTTAAAATGAAAACTGTGTGTTGCAGACACTAAACAAGACAGCGTTACGCTAGCGTATTTGACTCCGCAGTCGCTCGGCCACTCCAGAGCCTGGGTAAGGTTAAGTTAGCATGCCAAAATGACGTCTTAACCTCATTTACAGGTCACCTCGCCGGTTCGGCTCTTAAGAGCCAGTGTGAAAATATATTAGCATTCTTGATAGTGATGTAGGGCAAGCAAGTCATAATAACGTCAAAACCTCACCTAAGCGTCACTTTACCAATTCAGCTCCTCAAAGGGGAGCCCGTAAGGAGCCTGGTAGCATGTTTGTCAAAGAGGAGGAAGGATTTTCAAATACTGTGCGGTGCACCACAGTGTCAGTCTACCTGTGCAAATTATTAGACTCACCAGAGTATTTTCACATTTTTCTGTTTATCACGATAATAAATACCGGAAGAATGACTCATTTCATTTCACTGAGCTTTGTTTATATGTTGCTCATAGTACTGGGCCATGCTATTAAGTATATGTGATAGGTTTCTTTTTCTGGAGGTGGCAGCAATGGTTGTTTTACTTCTCTACACAAGCTGCTCTATTCAGCCTCTTGATATGCAATTTTCTATATCATTCTTGCTTTGTTGAGGAGTAAGTGATAATGTGTGGTCGGTAGGATTGTTTCTGGTGATTTACAAGGCTTCATTGTTTCAAAAAAGGTGGTATCATTGTTGTATTTGATACATCAGTATTGACTCCTCTGTGAAGTTTCTTTTCTGTTAAAAAGTGGTTATGGGGCATATTCTCAACGCGATATTTCAAGAAAACTGGATGTTTCACAGAAATCAGTGAGCCGAATCAATGTGGCAATCAAGGCTGGTGAACTTGTTAGAAAATGAAAAGGTAACTGTGGTCGAAAGCCTAAAATGAGCCCACGAATGACTAGAAAACTTATACAGATAGCTAAAGCGAACATAAGGGCATCCAGTAAGAACATTTCAGACAATCTGAAATATCACTGTCTATTGTTCGGAGACGACTTAGTGCCACAGACCCCGTAAGAAGGCAAGGATGGCCACAGAAAGTTTGACTTGGGCCAAGGAAGTTCAGGAGAAATTTGGTAGTGACTGGAATAGGGTAAGTAATATTATTATTAAAAACCAGTAGCAGGAAAGAAGTTGCAGTTCATGAACTGAATATTTAACTCACAACAGGATACATATTTGTCTTGTTTTCGAAAGTTACTGTAGCATGATATTTATGGTTCCTTTCAATTATTTTTAAGTCATCTTCTCTGATGAATCAATATTCTCCATAAGCCAAGAAAGCGCTCAGTATGTTCGCCGAGCAAAGGATGAGGAGTTCCATCCCCAGTACATCGCAGAGGCAGTGAATCATCCAACCTCTGTGATGGTATGGAGCTGCATGTCATCCAAGGGAACTGGCGGGTTGTATCTGGTAGAAGGTACTATGAGACCAGAACAGTACAAGAAAGTGCTATAAACTCGATTATTTCCACAATTGAAGGAATGGTTTCCGGATGGAGATTTCATCTCCATGCAGGATGGAGCACCCTGTCATAAAGCCAAATCAGTGCTCAAATTCCTAGAAGAAAACAATGTAAATGTCCTACCCTGGCCAGGTAACAGCCCGGACGCAAAACCCATCTAGAACCTGTGGGCAGTAGTTAAAAAACGCTGAGGAAGAAGACGATTACCAACAAGATTCAGCTTTTGGAGGAGCTCGTGAAGATATGGCACAGGGACCAAGACATAAAGGAAAATTGTAAAACACTTATGAACAGCATGCCAAACCGCATAAAAATGATTATAAAAAACAAGGGATACCATACTAAGTATTAAACATTATGTAGAGTGATTTAATTAACGAGTTTTGAACATGAAAACGGGTTGCAGGTGGATTTTGGTTTGAATCTAATAATTTGCACACCGCTGTATTTTATATAGGCAGAGCAAAGCAAAAAATAGGCCACTGAGTGTGCGCGCGATAATTTGACACACGATTACCGAAGTGCGATTATTAACGTGTGGAGATAATTGTGAGTATATATATTTTCTGTTCTCTTTCAGAGTCTTTTAATTAAGTCAAGAAACAATCAGAAGAACATCAAAATGCAAAATATCATGATGAAAACTTATGTACCGGAAACCAGTAAATTAATAACTAAACATAGAGAGGACGCCGGTGAGCTGAAAATGGAAGCTGGTACGAGTTAAAGAAGATCTGTGTATTCCAATAATTTTTACAATGCAGTCCTCTGTATTTTGCCTTGCAAACATTTTGTTACGTTTAGGGCTAATTTTCCCTCGTTTTATTTTAGTGGTATTTTACCACAGTCGCAACTACTTATTTGTGTGCTAAGAGGACCCATGGCGAAATTTACGATGTTTGTTTGTGTTAGGAATGTCACGGTGTTGCAATAGAAGTTTTGTCATAATTTTCTTCCAGATGGGGACGTGATGAATACCACATTTCTCTAGGGATTCGTTGAGGCGTCGTCAGGATCATTTCTACGTTAGATGAATGATATTTTGAGGATGCTTAATACGTTAATATAGAGTGTTCATGTCCACAGGCGTAGCATCAGTTGCGTGCAACAAATGTCATAATTATAAGAATATTAAGTAGTGGAACGCATAATAGTTAATATTCGCAGGGTACACCTTGTTTTGTTTTTGAAAAGTCATCCTGTGATAATTTTGCCAGAAGGTGGTAGCAACGGGGTTCGGTGTAATGAGCTTTGAGGTCGATGTAGAAGTGAGTGTCATATGCGTCTGGAGGAGTGTATTTCCAAGTGAAACGAGAATCTTCGTAACTGTCGATGGCAGAGATGTTGTATTTTTCCATGTAGTTATGGAACCATGCCACTCAATTCGTTCCTGGTACATATTCCAGAGGTGATGTAGCAGTTAGTGTCGTGATTCCCTTGTAAGAGAGGCCTGAGGGAAAATCGTCATGACGGAATGATTTGAAATGTGGTAAGGTCCGTAGTTTGGTTATTGAATAGGATTGTATATCCAGAGGGGTCTTTCGTTCTTCTAATAACTCCATGAATACCAGTTAAACGCATATCATATTCCGCAGATCTTAACAGACTCGAGTTCATTCGTGATGGGAATAATGCGGACCGATAAATTGTTTGAAAATACATACCGTTTTTGTGTAGTAAGAGGCCGTCCGTGGCGAGATTTGTTTGCTGACTTGTAAGCCAGGGGAGAACCCTCTCGGCACACCTCATGATGTACACTGAAGAGCGGCTCGTTCCTCAGAGAGAGAACCTTCCGTGTGCGGAAGGAGCAAAGGACTTTTCATGAGTTATCTCGCCATCAATCCCAGATCCTTTACATCCGTTTATTCTGAGCTTCCGGACTCCAGAATGGTTATAAGTAACACTCATTGAGTGGCCATCTAGATGCGAAAATAAGATGAATTGCGGGTGACATAAAAGAATCTTAAAACGAGAAGGAATCCAGAAGTGCAGGAGAAAAATGTTTCAATAAACACTTGAAAGGAATAAGTAACTTTGAATCTAGTCATAGTAGGGTATGAAAATCGATGAAATTGTTGTTGAAGCCTGAGCACACCTGTGCTCACTCTTTCTGCATGTCACTTGCTTGTTCCTTGAACTACAACAGTCCTGATCTACGTGCCCCCGCAGCTCTTCTACGGTAACATAGTGTCAACCTGTTCTGAACTTCAGTTCCCTAGCTGTTCATGAAGGTCATGTACTGCTCGCGGGGGGGCGTCTTGAGTATGTCCACATCTGCAGTATACTCGCGCTCAAATTGCTCCATTTTGCTTGCTTGTTGGCAGAGAAATATCCACTGGCGTTCTTCTAATGAAACCGAGAATCAGGCGCTAAAAATCTCTTATATCCAAAATTGCAAGTGGTGGAGTGTCGAAGAGAAATCCTGAGTACTGGACTCTTTTCATCATGTCATAAGAATATTAACCAATCCTAGGTCTTCAGCATGAAATGTTGACTCTTTTGTCTCAGGAGGTGTTAATGGGTCTTCATCATTTTCAGATATGTCTATCCGGTATCAAAGGCGGGATACTTAAATAAATAAAGAGCTTTTCTAATATGACTATGTTTATTCAATCAGAAACAATGAAACCTGTTTGCGAGTGTGTTTACAAGTATGAACATGAAGAGTGGTCTGAAGTGAACAACTTTAATATAATGCTGCGGCTGGACGATTTCAGGATGTTATTAATACACACCACAACGTAATTCCTGAAGGGCTATTTTACACAAAACCACCTTGAGTTTAACCTGAAAACAAAAACAATCTTCAAATCAGTCTGCTCGGCTCTCGTAAACAACTGTGGTGTAAGCTTCCCATTTCTAGAAAGATTACTCCAGACGTTCTTTTAAATTAAGGCCGTCCACAGATTGACAATCAGCGTAGGACAATTTAACTGGACCCCGAACTGAATGTGAGAAACCTCCAAAGGTCATCACTGACCTACCAATATCATCCACTATAATTAAGGTTTAACGTTAAGTAAAAGTGTCTGATGAGCAAAATGAAACTTCACTGCAGTTAATTGAACGTGGCTGCTGTCCAATGTGGCTTCCACACAGCAACAGGACTTCAAGTGCCAATTAATTAATACTATTATACTACTCTAAACTGCATTACGACACTAGGTTTTCACAGAAAACTAGTATTATTTAAATTAAATTAATGAAGTTAATTCACAAACCAAGACAGTTATAACTTCCAGGTTATCTTCAAGTTGAATATTGGGTTTAACTGAACACACGCAAGTAGATTCTAATTAAATGAGAAATAATGAATAACTGTTTAGACTAACACCTGTTTGGTGATGAAACAAGATCCCGGATTAACTATGTGATTTTAAGAGTATTGCATAATACTCTATGACAGTTAATTAAACATAATATCAGTCGTCGTATACATTTCATTAGGTTGAAGTCGGTTATTGGAATAAATTCAAGAAAACCTGTGAAAAGAAATCATGTGCTACTATAATTAACTATGCTATCATTGTTATTACGCTAAATGAAACCCTAAAATGAGATGTGAAGTATACTCGACACACGGGTAACCATTAAATATTATTAATCAGGAGTCTGAACTACATCCGCTTAAACCGCCTTCTAAAATGTAAACACAAAATATTACAAGTACTTTATGTGCAGAGTAAATTGTGCAGTTAAGATTGATTAAACAGACTGACTGACGGTGCTCGCTGGAAACGGCAGAGTGTACATGTCTACCGGTTAATGCTTCCATTCCGGAAGTGTTGAAAGATGTACGCTCATGGGACGTACCGCAGCTAATACGTCACACAAGATGGGTCTGTGCTGTGTGTGTCGTATAGGGATGCCGATGTTCTTGAGGCACTGCTGAGCAATTAACGAAGATTATATCAGGGTTATAACCTCGTTGCGAACGTCCGCTGTTAAAGGACGGAGGACAGTATCAGCCTCTCCATCTTTTCTCATGTTCATATCACCAGATGTTGCTTTGGCTGTTAAAGTCACCAACTCCAATGTGGACTGCTTGATTGTCGACGTTCCTTGGTTTCTGGAAATGACTTTGTGTGAAGCTCATTTGTGACATAAGATGTACTTTGTTTTGTGTGTGTACAATAGGTTATTTATATTTTAAGTTTTTCACCACTCTGACACGAAATAAATAAGTCGGTAGTGTCCCGTGGACTAATGGTAGAGCATTACTACATCGTATGGAATTCCACGTGTTAGCCACTCCCTGAGTCAAATTTTCATCCTCACCTCTCATCTAGGAGTGGGCAAGCTATACTACGGTCCAAAAGATAGGAATAAGTTACGAGTAAACAGCGCAACATGTAATAGACCGCAAATCGCACAACATATGCAAATACCAACCTCATGTGTTCGCTCTGTGTAGGAAAGGAGTGTTCCTTGCTTTGACTAGCGGCGTACCCGTAAGGTAAGCAGAGCCAGTGCCTGAGTCCCATATTCCCTCAGTCGTGCTTGACTTGTTACAGTGTGTGTAGTGTAGCCTTGTGGGAAAGGAGTGTTCCTTGCTTTGACTAGCGGCGTACCCGTAAGGTAAGCAGAGCCAGTGCCTTAGCCCCATATTCCCTCAGTCGTGCTTGACCTGTTATCATGTGTGGAGTGTAGCCTCGTGTTAAACATGACAACATTATGACACAACTACGCCATTTGGACCCTCTTCTTCAGGGTAGAATACTCGGCCACCCGGAAGCAGGCCAGACAGAGACCGAGGTCGCCCCAACCTTGAATGAGCTACAAGGCTTCATTTCCAGGCTTAGGAGACGATTTCGAGACACAGGAGGTGTCAGTCGTAGGCCAGTACCAGGTCGACCAAGGGTAACTACCCAACAGCAGGACCGATATCTGGCCTCAAACGCCCAACGAAATTGGAGTGCACCTGCAAAACAATTGTCGGCGGAGCTTGCAGCCACCTGAGGGATTGCCGCTTCCAGGCAAACTGCGTACAGGAGGCTCAGAACAGCAGGGCTGTTCGCCCGACGTCTAGCGGTGTGCGTCCCGCTAACTGCAGCACTGAGACGGGCCCGTTTACTGTGGAGCCGTCAATATCGAAACTGGACCTTGAATGAATGGAGGTATGTGCTCTTCACAGATGAATCCGTCTTCAGTTTGCAGAACGATTCCCGACGCACATTAATCCGGAGAGAACCGCGTAGCCGATACAACCACAGGAACATTGTGGAACGGGACCAGTATGGTGGTAGTGGCGTAATGGTGTGGGGCGGCATCATGTTGGATGGCCGTACGGACCTGCACAACTTCATGGGTGGTCCGAGGAACACTGTTAACGCTTAGAGATAAGGGGATGAGATACTGAGACCACATGTTCGACTCTTCAGAGGAGCGGTTGGTCCAGACTTCCCCTTAATGGAAGATAATGCCCGACCAAACCGCGCTGATCTGGTGGATGAATTTCTGGCTGGGGAAGTCATTCGTCGCATGGACTGACCAGCAAGGTCTGTGGATCTGAATCCTATAGAACATGCCTGAGAAGCATTGAGGAGGCGAACTGCATCCCATCAATATCCAACAAGAACCCTCCAAGACTTTCGCACTGACCTTTCCGAGGAATGGGATCGACTGCCATAAGAGCTCTAGGACCACATCGCTGCGAAACGGTATAAACCGTATTAACAGCATATTTTGTTGTGGAAGACATTGCCAAGTTTTGTTAGTTGTTGCCAAAGCTGTACCTTAGCTATCAGAAATCTTCTGACCCCCTTTTTGGACAAGTTGTGGGACATATGGTGGGTGATTCAGCTTCTGATTGTTAAGCAATCCGTCTGACAATCCTATCAGGGTGTATGGCCAAGTTTAGTGATCATGCTTTACTTTTGGACACTAGAGTACATTATTTCATTGGTCCAATTATGGGCCAGCAATCCCATGAATCCCTTCTATGCAGTTCTACCCCAATCCTACTGTTCAACCCCAGGACACACCATCGACAATACTTAACGTATAGATACAATACGAACATAGATCCTACATATCCAAAGACAGTGACACTTAAATAATTATTAAATGGTCAACGGTAATACGAACTAACCCTGTGTTATGGAGACAATGAAACTGGAATATTAAGCCAAATGTTCGGATATGCCATCGAGAGCCCACTCTATGATTTGCCTATGCAAAAGAAATGAACACATGAAAATTCATGCGCCCTAACGCCTGTGTGCGTGGACAACACGGTGCTGCGTTCAAACGATTTGCCACAAAACATACAGCAGTGTATCTTCTCGCTGGTATGAAACCAATAAGGCTTTGTTTAGTTGCAAGACGCTCTGGATTGTTTATAGTAATACTCAGCCCACATATACCTTTTGCCCGTATGATTGCACGTATGTTTCGAAAGCGTGCTCTAGAGAATGAAGGATTTGCAGCAAAATCTATAGCAGTATTGCTCTACATGTAAACCGACCACGCTCACTGCCTAGTGAAGGAACTGCAACAGATACTGCAGGCAATAGTTTACACCTGATGCAACCGCATCTGGCATCTTCTTTAAGGCTACAGGATCTGCCACGTGGTAGGGCACCTTGCCAGCATTAGAACACAAGTGATTGGCCAAATAAGCTTTTTGTTAAACGACATACCACAGATATTACAAAAATATCGCTCCTCGTCTGTATGCGTCCGCACCTGAACGGCTAAATAAGATTTCCGGGTATATGACTTGGCACATATATTGCATTTGTTCAACTTCCCGTCTTTATGACACCGCATGTGTTTGGGTAAATAACCTTTTCTGCTAAAGGACTTGCCATAGATATTGCACTGATTGCCTTCACGCCTCTATGAGTAAGCAAGAGTTCGTTCAGATTGGATTTATTCCTAAAGGCTTTGCCTCAGGTGTTGCAGTGGAAAGACTTTTCGCCTGTATGTATGTGCAGGTGTTCTGTTAAGTTTGACTTACGACTGAAAGCCTTCCCTCAAGCAATACAGGGGATTGGCTTCTTGCCAATATGCGTCAAAAGTGTTTCGTTAGCTAATTTTTAAGGCTAAAGGACACACCACCAATATCACATTGATTGAGTTTTTCTCCTGTATGACGGCGCGAATGTGTGATTAACTGGGGTTTCTGGGAAAAGGACATGTCAGAGATTTGGCAGTAATATGGCTTCTCTCCTATATGTGTCCGCATGGGTATTTTTAAATAACCTTTCTGGATATTAGATTTCCCACAACTATTACAACAAAACAGCCTCTCGCCTCCATGAGTCCACAAGTGATTGGACATAATTCATTCCGGCTGAATGACTTGCAATTTATATTTGATGGGATTGGCCTGTCGCCTACATGAGGCTGCAAATGTTTGGCTAAATGAGCTTTCAATCTACATGACTTGACACAGATAGTGCATTCGCGAGGCTGATCTTCTGTATAAGTTCGCATGAGTTCGGTTAATCTGTATTTGTGGCTAAATGCTCTGCAAAAGAATTGCTACTCCCGTATGCATCCGCACCTGTTTCGTCGAAGGCCAGGAATTTTCGAATATTTTCTGGCATACTGAGCAACGAAATTTCTGGCCACCCGTATGGAATCGCTTGTGCACTGTCAGTGAGGTCCTATTTGAAAAGCATTTCCGGCAATTTCTGCATAAGTGGAGTTCTGGTCCACGTGGATCATGACGTGCTCAGACAGGCTGCTTCCGCTACTGTACTGCTTCCCGCAGTGATCGCAAATGGATGGACGAACCTGATCCTGTCTCTTGAAATGTCGTCCGCCTTCCGGAGGTAGAACACCTGCGTAGCTCACCTCTGGGCTCGATCTACAGTGACAAATTTAAACTATGTGACCAATAGTTCAACAGTCAACTCCACTACAAATCTCACCCAGACGAATTACTACTGAACATTTCACTGACTGATATCCCATGCAGGGAGCTCGTTACTAATGAAAATCACATTCCTATTACTGAACATTATCTGTGGTCAAATTCAGAGTGTAGTCCTAAATTTCAAAAGCTCTCACTTGTTAGGATGATGTGTAACAAAGCTACCCACGGCAGACGTATGCAATTCTTATATGTTTAAGGTATATACCTTGTCCAGATCGTATATCACTGAAATTATAGTTTAATAAATATAACTTTTTGCAAGTTGGAAAATGTGCATTTTGCTGAACATAGCTTCCATTAAGGTGAATATGCATTTGAAACCAGGCATTTAGAGACCTTGAATACACATGGAGCGCTTGAACAAACTGTGAAAGTTTGAAGTTCCTACATGGAGTAGAAAACCAAACAATCCCCTTGGCACTACAGCACTTGAAGGGCCTTGACCTAGCCCGAAGGCCTGCAGATAACGAGGTGTCGTGTGGTCAGCACGATGAATCCTCTCGGCCGTTATTATTGGCTTTCTAGACCGGGGCCGCTATCTCACCGTCCGATAGCTCCTCAATTCTAATCACGTAGGCTGAGTGGACCTCGAACCAGCCCTCAGGTCCAGGTAAAAATCCCTAACCTGGCCGGGAATCGAGCCCGGAGCCTCCGGGTAAGAGGCAGGCACGCTACCCCTACACCACGGCCTACGTGTAGTAGAGTCTGAGAAAATGTACATTATGTAATTAAAGGTGTAAATATACGAGAAAACAGCGACCAAAATTAGAATGTCAAAATAAGCCTAACTTGGGTCACCTTCCTCTTCAAATTTTTCCAGAAGTTTTCTTTTGGCAGCTCCATCCGTTTTTCGGGCTTCTTGTGATAAATACTGGAAATTAAGGTTAGCATTCCTTAGTCGTTCCTTGTCGCGTCATAGCATGGCATCAACAGTTCGACTCCCGACACACAATAGCAGGATTTTCAAAACTTACGTCTTGTTGCATTTCGTCACTGAATGATACTACTGCATCAAATAATCCGATGTGTAGGGTATAAATGCCCACAAACACTGTCCTGAGAATCCGACTCCAGATGACATTGTTTACACCCTCACTTGGATTTTGTGTCCCGCCGCGCAGACATTGTTTCAACAGGCCAGGAACTGCTAAGTCATTAAACTCCGGCTGTATTATTCCCATGACAGGAAGAGGTAGACTATTTGGATGATAGTACATTTTTTCAGTTATTAAGCTACTATTACACTTGCACCAGCCTTCAGGATCTACGGGACACAATCCATGATTGGGGTCTTCATTTGAGGACAGTGAGTGAAAATACAGAGCACACATTGCTCTTTTCATAACTTCCGAACTATCCAGGTTTTGCCAGATTCCTAGGCCACAGCAGATTTGAAGGTGGTCTATTGGTGAGTCAGTCTGCTTTTCCCACTGACTCGCTTACCATTTGACAACTTCCGTCCCCTCATACTTTCCTTAAATCGCCTCAGTCGTGATCCCATTCTTTTCTGCACATGGCCAGGCATTCCAGCTTATTTATGTTTACGGTATCTGCATACGGTTTGATAGAATTCACATCATTATTAACCTTTCTATCGCCATCATCCTAATAATTTATAGATCGAATATTATGTCTTTGGACGGAACGCTGAAAACTTATTCTCACTCCTGTCTCCATCGCCCAACTTGACCCCTCATAGTTGGCAGCAGAATCTTTTTTATGGGAATCTTTCATTCTCATCTATTCCTTTTCCAGGGTCAGTACTAGTGGCCGATAATACTCCACCATTAGGGGAAAGTCCCCTCTTTTGCCGCGTACCATCGAAGGCACCGCAGAGGTTAGGAGGTTTATCACGGTCATTTGCCCCTACTGCTTCTTCACTGCATCTCTCACAGATTTTAGTGCAACATCATCTACAGCTCAACCTATTACGTAGCTATAGTCTTGAAATTTTGCAGGTGGACACGGTAAAATTAAAACTCCATATAGGATATCCGCAGCTGATTTTCTTCCCAATGCAGCAAAGGCTATATATTGTGACCTTTCATGAATATCTCAATTCAGGTTTCTCAATGTTGGGCTGCGCCACGGCCAGTGTCATGCGGAGGTACATGAAATCTCCACTCAAGGGACGTAAGGTTCTGGAGTTGGGTCACAGGAACTTATGGTGGACTCATGTCGGCTCGGGTGATGTGAAGAGATGATGATTATTTATTATCCTAAACTAGGTCATAATCCTGACGTTTCTGATAATACGAAAATGAGAACACTGAATATATTTCTTTTATGGAAGGATTTTCCTTTAATAACTAAGTAAATGCTTTAAGTAATAATTACAAGATAAAAATATATTGAAAACAACACAAATGGACATAGGAGTAATTGAATATTACGTTAATTAAGGAAAGAAAATATCTAACTTTCAACTCTTGTCATTAGTCTTTTTACACATCGATAGTATGTCACAGTGCTGAAGGCATAACAAATGATGCTTATCATCCACCACATTTTTAAACAGGTAACTGGGAATTGTAAAACCACATTCGCTTCGCACGACTGTCCTGACTCAAATAAGTGTCTCAACATCCCGCTATTCATACTTAATCATCGCTTGGTTTGCTTAAAAAATCTATCTGACAACTTGAAGACACCGATAAATTGCATACATAATCGTTGGACAGGCAATAAATAATCGAATGACATAAGATAGCACCATAGTACATCATACAACAACATTGGACAAGAGGGAAAAAACATCCCTTCTGGACATCAACAGCATCCGTACCTAAATAATGGACATTAGAAATATATTACAATATCTACAATGATTTCTAACTACGAAGACTCTCAGCTCTGGTGTCCTCTGCGAAGTTCAACCTGGAAAACTGTGTCAGCTCCAAGGACCAACTCAAATAATCTACAGAGATGTTCATCTAGCAAAAGCTCACCATTGAAGGTCATATCCCTTGTAACGTGGTCTGATATCATACAATGTTATTTACTTCGTGAAGATCATGTATCTTTCCAATACGGTGCGCAAGTGTCTACATTGTATTTGATTGATATAATTCGACGATCATGCTATCAGTGTTCACGAGACGAAAAACCCTAATATTATTCCAAACACGGCCCCATGCCTAAATAATTATCATTCATTATAATAATACCGAATCCGCACGCATGACTAATTCGATTCCTACCTCAATAACTCACATCAGGACCTCTACAACGCATCATCCCAAGAATAGGTAAATCCCAATGACACATCTATAACAATTCACATTACATTAACCATTGCATATTTTGACGATCCTATTACGTTAAACACTTCATCACATCACATATATGGCATGCACATCAAATTCTCCTTTCTAAAATATATTCAGGCAATTCACGTTATGAAGACTATTAATCTTATCACCGTATGAGCTCAATATTACCGCAATAACATCACAACTGCATTCCCGAAACACAGTATTCTATGTAAGAGCATGATCTCTGATGACTCTAAATTACGCACTTCACAATTATTAGGTCCTTCCGAAGTATATTAAACCTCGAATTAAATTAACAATCATTATAATGACACTATCTCAATACGAATGCCATCGATGCCAAAATCAACCTATATAACCTTGCCAGAGATCGTTAAAAATTCACACGATTTATCGTACAATATATTCACGATCCGAACTGAATTACCATATCAAACACAACACTCTCATTCAACGCAAAGTAAAGATTGCCAAGTGGAACTGTCGCCTTCAAGTTGTATGATTTTTACATGTCACAATTTGACATAAAGAAACATGCTACTCTACTTTAAAAAAGCAACTACGAAGCGGAATAATGAGATATCATTTAAGAACTCATCCTTGGTTGAGTCCCGTGAAGATGTCACCTCTCATCTGCCAGTTCTTAAGTATTAGCCATTGGTATCCGTCATAATTCTCATCAGATCCTTCGAGATGCTATTACTGCTTAGCTGGTCATGTTGGAATTTGCAGTCATTTCATAATCATATCCAACGATCACCGGTTCCATGTTACCTGAAACTTATAAATATCTATTAGAGTAGAGTTACAAGCATTAGTATTGTTTACAATGTTCATACACCACACTTGCCTTGGTGTTCTAATAAACAAAATACGTATTTTGTTTTACTACAGGTTATTTTACAATGATTTGTCAATATCGTATTGTATTTTCCTTTCACTTCTGTACAATCTCTCTCTCTCTACGTATGCAATAACTCTGATTCTCTTTCAGACTCAGCAAGATTGAAATCAACTCTCATCAGAAAACAAAATCCCAAATTACATTCTAATAATAACAGACGGTTTGCTTTTCGAGGCTTCACCATACTTTTCATCTTCCATATGTTTTTGACAATTAAAGCACCTGACTCTTAAAGCATACCGCTCTCATATGACCATTTACGCCGGCAAAGGAATTCCTTTAGCAATCTGTCGCCTAATTATTTTGGTCATCAATCGACAATTTCGTCATGAATCTCGATCATCGAATCGTACCAGGGTCTGGCCGTCACATATAGACTCAGCTTAGCCCGATTAATTCAACTCATTCCATGGCCTCCGGTACCTTCCTGCCATTGATGTTCTCGCCATTTACCCGCATTTAACAGACTTCACTTGAGGAAATTGTAATACTAATTCAATTCTGTGTTATACGCCGCGACGTCTCATCATCTACCGTAATTTTACGAGGCACCACGGTGATCAGAGCTTATCATTTTCCTGCAGACACTTTTAAACCGTTGCCTGTCGTTCACATAGTTGGATGAGTCACTTGAGTTCAGACACTCCCGGACGTATAATAATCGGACATATGTTTTCATTGATGTCGATTTCACCATAAACTTCCAATGTCTTCACCAACCTCAGTCTGACACTCATTGGAAGGTTATAATATTAGTCTAATATTCACACTGCACAAGTTACTTTTTCAGTTCTCACATTCACATTTACTGCTGGTGAATTATAAAATTTCACCCAGTATTTCCAATATTTAGAAACCATTTCCAGCTCCGCTTTAATGCCTATATGATTATGTACAGCTATTTCTAGGCCACTACTACTGCACTGTTTACACTACATATGTTCACTTAGAATAGAAGAAAGAATTGATAAATTAATTCATTAATTGGTTGCATTGCCTTTACAAGGCTGTTGTACACTTCTGTGACGCACTTTTAGCACTGGGTACGTTAGTGAGGTTAGGAAAATGTGGTCCCTATACTTGTGATTGTAACGGAACTTCACTTACACTACTACATGTTTTAGCTTTCGTCTGCCAATACACGCGCTTCCTAAAAATTATTTTATCACCTCTAGGCATACTGAGCTTCAGAAACAATCTTAGAACAATATACAGACCACTCAGAGAAAACTCCGTTTACCATGATGGCTACCGGTGACAACTTTCCGTGTATGAGTTATATTAAAAATTAAGAATAAATAATTGCAAGTATAATACAGAAGGGGCTTATTTGTCATTTTGACGCAGAGATTCCAAAGCTAATTTCATATCAAAAAATAAATTCGATTTTTAACCCTATATCTCCATTACGGGTCCCCTTAAAGAATGTACTAGGAGGTAGTTGTAAAGGCGAAAGTAGAAGTACTAACTCTTATGTCCGGCAAACATACATCTATTGAAATCCGTAGGAGTCTACTCTCCTGCATAAACGACGGCACATGGTTTGGAGTTTTGATCTTGTTCCACCACCCTGTTGGTTGTGGCAGGTGTGTAATTAATTTTCGTAAAAGCCCTTGGTGTCGTTTGAGAGAACTCCGGTGTTGTAGGTACTAATAAAGTCAAGAAAATGTTTAGCCGACAGTCAGCTAAATCTGCTCAACCATGGCAAAATGTTTATATATTACTTACTGTGACACAAATACACTATACTATTACGAGTCAAGGAGTAGTAATAACGCTCTCAGCTGGACCCGGAGACAAGTGACGATCACTAAGCAAAAAGTACGAAGAGACAGAATGTGTGCCGGAAGTGAGAATATTTCTTCTCTTGTTTGAATGTCAAGCTCTAAGTCAGGGCAAGGACATTTATGTACTCGTGAATCAACGAAGATTCTAGTCTTGTAATGTTTTAATCACTTATTTAGTAATCTGAACTTCTTAGAACAAAAGTATCCCCAGATATGATGTATCGTGTATCGTGTTCTAAACACATCAATCAATATTCTAATCACATGTTGTATCGAGTACAGTGTTCGATTCTATTCTTAATCACTTCTTTTGTAATCTGATCTTCTTAGAACAAAGGTATCCCCTGACATGTTCTAAACACATGTTGTATCGAGTACAGTGTTCGATTCTAGTCTTGACTACTTATTTAGTGTTATCAACACATCAATCGCTGTTCTAATCACATGTTGAAGTTAACGACATCGAGTACAGTGTTCGATTCTAGTCTTGTTATGTTTCTTTTGTAATTCGCAAGTCTGAATATGCACAATAATGTTATCGCCGCACACTCTTGCCTTCGCGATGCATGTTCGATAGATCTATGCCTTGACAGAGGATGAGGAGGTAGAGGAGGCGGAGGAGGTAAGGGAGGAGGAGGAGGAGGTGGAGGAGGTAGCCATAACAGCCACCGCCATCTTGTGTAGTAGCCTCTAAGCGCTAATTAGCGTCGGAAAGGATATCTTGTTGTAAACTAAGGATAGCCTCCATCAAGATGGTAGATGAGAATTTAGGTTCGCGTATGCACTAAGGTTTTTCTGTTTAATGATGATAGCTAACGGAGTTTTGCAAATTACCCGCAAGCACATGTCAAAGGTATGTTGCTAAAGATAGCAAATGGAGCATACCAGGTCGAGAATCTAGATGGAACCCAAGAAGGGATTTATAACGCTTCTAACCTTAAGAAATATGTTCCGCAGAAAGGGTAGGCAATTTAGATAAGAAAATATTTCGTATTTTTTAATTAAGAGGGGAAGGGATGTGTACCAGGAACTGTTTTATCCAGGTACATTATTCTAAAGTTACCGGACGGCACTAATATATGTTCATGTGCCAGACATCTTATGTGAGCTCGTAGCAAGCAGGACACGTCACCAGCGATGAATCTGCGGCTGACGTCCATGCCACGTGTCGTATGCATTTATCTCGAACGTACGAGAACTAAAATTGACAAAGTTTTTAACCGATGAAGATAAAAGTGACATACGTCATCGTGTAGCTAGTGTTCTGAAGGCAAACATACGCCAATCTCAGCAAATTCCACCAAGGCGTTCAAGAGATGTCAAGCAAAAAACACACATTTACTTGTGACGTAGCGAGTAACATTGGCCTTGCGGAGTAAAAGCTGTGGCTCCGGCCACAACAAGGCAGTACCAATTCTTCGCTCTCAGCTGGCTTGTCAGTCATGCTGCTCGCGACAAGTGAAGTCGAACTTAGTGTTCATTCTACGGGAACGTCGTGATACTTGTATTACTTTCGACAGCAAGTTGACACTTAGTTTATATGAACACCAGTGAGTAACCATTGAATTCTCTTGAGAAATTGTTCGACTTACAATTCGATAGGGACATTTGAACTTTGGAAATTAATGTGTTTATAACATTGAAGTTGTAAGACTTGTAATATTTCGCCAGTATTTGAACTTATAAAATATCTCGATTTCCGTGTGAATAACTTTAACAAACTTGAAGCTAGCCCGACTATTTTAAATTTTAATGGTCATGAACTGTTTCAACATAGAACATCGTGAGTGTAGATTTGCAACAAATTAACTATTTTGAATATTATGTAAGTATAAAACCACTTTAACTTGTGCATAAAGACTGTTTAATAATTTTCATAACAGAGTGTACCATTTGAAACCAATTCGTGTGAACAAAGTGTCTAATGAACTGTAAATACGCCGTAATACATTACGCCTACTTCGTAATTATAGGATTGGTACACGAATACTGTGGCAGTGAGAAGAAACATCACGCTATTCTACAAGAGAGAGCTGTTTCTTTTTTTACTGCGACAGTGAGTCATGATAAACTGTGCTTCGAATGAAAGTCATTTCGGTACATACGAACGGTGTGTGGTGTGAACTGTGCATAGAAATGTGTTTTTCATTTCCAATTATTTCAACTTACGTACAAACTGGGACTAGTAAGAAAGAAAAGAAACAGTGCTTCGACAAATGTCTCATCGGGTGAATGGTGATTATTTCTGAAGCCATTTTAATCAGTTATAATACAGCAAATAAAAGTGTGCTTATTTCAAAATAGGACACTAACAGTTACCTAGTCAGATGGACTTTCTTGTGTTAAAGCCGTTCTTGTATTAACATGAGAGAACCTGACTCAAGACGACAATAATCGATGGAGAACGACGCAGATCGATTAAGATGACGTAGATCGACGGAGATTGATACAGATCAACGCGGAACGTGGGCTTGGTACTACGATGGACAGTTCCTGGAACGCGATACTATGGAACATCGCGGTGCTTGCTGTTAGCTGAGTTCCAGATTGTTGCTTGCGGAGCAGTATTCAACAGTTCGAGCTCGACAAGGCATATTACAGGTGATGTACGCGTCTTTTCGTTTAGAAACTTAATTCAGACTCTCAACAGATTCTTATATGCAATGTCACTGCTGACAAAAAACATTAACTCAATTCAAAAGCTCACTTACTTAATATTTTGATGAACAATTATTAGCTGATTATAAACATTGAATATTAACTTTTCACAACTTAATTCAATAATTCACTCTCAGTAGAAATACAGACAGACTTTTGGAAGAGAGTGTGTTACAATGTTAGCTCTCGTAATATTGTTGCTGTCACTTGTTGGAACTTAAGAATTTCAGTTCAGTATTTTATTTGTAGTGAAGGCTTACAATAAACTCCTAATTCGCAATATTCATATAGTGTGCAGTAAGTTACGTAAAATAGGACAATACTTAGAAGTTTCTACCGGAAGATCGAATTTAATTTCAAGTGTTTTATATATATTTATGACTAAAAATATTTGAGAATGTCACGAGAAGAATTTATAGAACTTACTTCGTTTAATATATATAGAAAACATACTTTGAAATCAAAAAAGGTAGTAGAAAGGACTTCAGGATTTCATTAAAATGAAATATTACCTTAACTTCAACATGCTTTATTGATTACATCAAGAATATCATGATGGGCATATCTGGTTGAAAAAAATATTACACATTTAGAGAACAAGATATTTTATAAGATGAACACTATTTTTCGATATTTTGTTGTAGGTATTGGAACATATTTTCCAATAAATACGTTTGACCACTACAATAAAGCTATATAATAGGGCATTTTTTCATAGATTGAATAAGTGGGAGAAAGTTATGATATCTATTATTTCGCCTTGCAATCCTTCCTCACTGTACCCACTCCTAAGCACTAGGCACCCCTTAGTAAGATCTCATGCTCTTTGATACCATTTTTTCCTGGTACAGTACATTTCAAATTTCGTACTTATTGTGCATGTTTTCGGCTTTTAGTTTACATATTCTAACATGTTCTACAGACAATATTAAAAACATTAAGTAATTAATGAGTGAACACTTTCGGCACTGAAACATTTGAAAGGGCACAGGTATCTATCAGGACACACTTCGAAATCTTACCGGGATCACTAAAAAGGCTAGATACAAGTGGACTGCGTCTTGGAGAATGTGATGTGTGAACTGAAAACTTTATCAGGAAACCGCGGATAATGATAAACTACCACAATGTTGAAAATGTACACTCGCCCACATACGTAGATGTAGAGATCATTCTCCGCACTGAAGTTAGTTTTAACAAACGCCAAAGAATTAAAACACGAATCATGGAAGAGACTGTTGTAGTGCACTGCAAAGCAAACAATAAGGACATGGATTTAATCATGCAAATTATGCATCTGTTATAATATGTTAATAATTCCCTTAACACAATATAGCATAGAACACGCATACGGTCCTTATTCCGGATATGCAAATGTGAAATTTTTAATATAAAAATGATAGCGACACTCGCAGGGTAAAATTCACATCGAGGATAAAATTTCTACCTCGTAGCAAGCTGTCCCTATGATGTCCATAAGGTGGTGTAACAAATATCTCAAGCAAAGAATTATACTAGCATCTTCATAAATGTTATTGCTATTAGGTGATACGGAATGGAATGCAATTTACATTCACCTAACACTGCTTTAAATGATTAATATCAACATTATTTAAAATACATGTTTATTTGTTCTGTCCAATTTTGATGCAGGCCACTTAAATTCATAATCAGATTGTATACATGGAACATTCTCCAAGTGAAATATGTTGCTAAACTCTCCATATTTTCTATCTTACTGTGTATGAGAATAGTGTGTTACCATGAAGATGAGTTGGATATTTAAAGTTATTCTTATTTGAGAATTTTTCAAATTTTGAGCCCTACAAACATCACAGTTATTTGATCAATCACGCAGCCAGAGGTTTGGTAAGATTATTATTTTATATCGTTATTATGATTATTCTGGACAGTATGGTACTGCGATCGAATGGTTTGTCAAGAAACATACAACAGTGAGGCATATCGACAGTGTGAGTACTCATGGGCACCTATAAATTCCAGGACGGTGTATCTTACATTATTCAGCACTCATGTATTCCAACATGTTTAAATAGTGTAATGGTTATAAGGTCCGCCATGACAACTTGCTACGGGTCCGGCTCGTCACCCTATTCGGCCCACCCCCTTACTTCAGCCGCGCCAATCACGAGCGGCATTTGCGTGCTAGGCCAGCCCCACTCGCTTCCGCCCGCGGCCCCGTAGCCGAGGAGTATGGAAATGGAAATGACTCGACTATTAATCTGGAGTCTTCGATCTCGCGAGGTTCCTGGACGATTCTAGAAGGGCCAGTGCAGGTATATAAGAGACGAACGACCAGCCTGCAGTCAGTCAGAGTTAGAGAGTGAGGAGTGAGATTGAGTTCGCTGGTGTGAGCTAGCGAAAAGCGCAGTCAGTGATAGCCTGGGCTGAGGATGTCAGCCTGATGAAGTATCTAGCTCTTGGAGCCGGGGACTCGGTCCTGTTACCCTGACGTCGTGTGTGTGTGTGTGTGTGTCTTGGGGCTGGCTGCTGGAGAAGAACCTTGGGTGTTCTGGAGCAGTAGCGAAGAGAACACAGGGTGACGACGTGTTTAGACTGCGAACGGAGTTCGGCGGATTGAGTGAACAGCAGATATTATCCCGACCCGTGTGGACTGCCGTGATATCGAACTAGCGTGCTACAGGGCGGACTGACGGCGAAGGAGTGATCGTGTAGCCGTGCGACATGGAACCTTGTGTGTGAATGTAGAACTGTGTAGCGTGAAAACATGAGAAACTAAGAGAGAGAGAGAGAGAGGGAGCGCGAACCGTGTAAGTGTGTACGTGTACTTGTGTAACTTGTAAGCTCGGCTATCTAGTTTGTGTGTGTGTGTAAATCTGTAATTGTAGTGCTTAAGTTAATAAATCTTAGAAATAGGACGCTAACAGGTTCTGTACGCATTTATTCATTTATTTACCCCGCCAACACGTAACAATAGCTTGCATTTCTGAGAGAAGGCCTTGCTCATCAGTATTACCCTTTAAGCGGTATGAAACAGCAAATCCTGTGTTTTATTGTTTCTAGCTAAAGGCCTTGCCACATATACTGCATGGGTACGGCTTCCCCTTTTGTATGCGTCTGCAAATGATTGGTTAGACCGCGCATTTCTGACTAAAGGCCATACTACATGTATTGCATGAGTACGGCTTGGAGCTCATATGCTACGGCAGGTGATCGGTTTGACGGTCTTTATAGGTAAAGGCTTTGCCACACACACACATATATATATATATATAGCATTGGTACGGCTTGAGGCCAGTATGCGTCGGCAACTATTCGTTATATCGCCACTCCGTCTGAAAGCGTAACCACACCTGTTGTATTAATACGGCTTATTGTCTGCATGTGTTTGGATAGATCGCCCCTACCATATAATAGCTTCAGCAATGCACCTCCACTGTGTGTGTCCTCAGATGTATGGTTAAAACTTCTCCATAACTGAAAGCTTTGCAACACATATTGCATATGACCGATTTCGCGCCAGTATGCGTGCGCGTATGTCCGGTTAGACCGCCATTATAGCGGAAGGCCTTACTACAGATATTGCACAAGTACGGCTTCTCGCCCGTATGTATCTGCATGTGAGAAGTTACAACTATGTTCAGTCCAAAGACCATTGCAGGAGTACGGCTTCACCCGCGAATGCATCCGCATGTTAGAGTATAGATACTTTTCCTGTTCAAACAAACATCCACACGTATTGCGAAGGCCTCCTGACGTGGGTGGTTAAATTTCTTTCTGAGTAAAGGCCTTGCTACACGCGTTGCATTGCTATTGCTTCTCGCCTGTATGCTTCCGGACGTGCCTGTTTAGATTCTGTTTCCCTGGAAAGGCCTTACCACACGTTTTGCATTTTTACAGCTTTTCGCCTGTATGCGAGCGAATGTGCCTGGTTAACTTTCCTTTCTCTATGAAGGCCTTGCCACACGTACTGCAGGAGTACGGCTTGTCGCCTGTATGCGTTCGCACATGGTTGTTAAAGTTTTGTCTGCGTGTAAAGGCTTTTCCGCACATAATGCAAGAGTATGGCTTCTCGCCTGTATGCATCCTGACGTGGATAGTTAAGTTACGTTTATGTGTGAAGGCCTTGCTACACGTGTTGCATTTATATGGCTTCACGCCTGTATGTATCCGCATGTGCCTGGTTAACGTTCCTTTATTCATAAAGGCGTTACCACACGTACTGCAGTAGTAGAACTTTTCGCCTGTATGCGTCCGCAAGTGAATGGCTAATTGTCCTTTTTCAATGAAGGCCTTACCACACATACTGCACGCGTACGGCTTCTGGACATTATGCATGCTGACGTGGGTGGTTAGGTTATGTTTCTGTGTGAAGGCCATTGCACACGTCTTGCATTTATATGGCTTCTCGCCTGTATGCGTGCGAGCGTGCTTGGTTAACGCTCCTTTCTCTATGAAGGCTTTGCCACACGTACTGCAGGAGTACGGCTTCTCGCCTGTATGCTTCCTGACGTGGGTGGTTAGGTAACGTTTACGTGTGAAGGCCTTGCCACACGTATTGCATTTATATTGCTTCACGCCTGTATGTATCTGCATGTGTTGTGTCAGCACTTTTGTCTGTCTGAAGGCCTTCCCACATATATCGCACCAAAGCGGTTTTGTGTCTGTGTACGTCCGCACGTGCTTCATCAAACTCCTTTCGATGATAAAGGCTTTGCCACAATGCGGTTCTACTGCTGAATGCGTCGGCATATGCTCGATTAAGTCGCTTTTAAAGACATAGCTTTTGCTACAGATTTTGCAGGAGTAGGGCTTCTCGTCTATAAACGTCCGCAAGTGGCTTATTGAACACTCGAAGCTCATGACATCTGTGTGCAACCCCATGTGCACTGTCAGGTTGTTAATATTTGTAAAGTATTTCTTGCATATTCCGCATTCATTAAGCGCTTGTTGCTTGTGGATCATTATGTGCTTCGACAGGCTGCTTTGGCAAGGGAACAGCTTACCACAGTCATCGCTGTTGAATTGACAATCCCCTTTGTGTCTCGCGACATGTTGTCCACCATCTGGAGGTGGATGACCTGCGCAGCTCACATCTGGACTCGATCTACAGTGACAAATTGAAACCATGTGACCAATAGTTCAACAGTCAACCCCACTAGATGTCTCAAACAGAGGTATGACTACTGAAAATTTCATTCACTGCTATCCCATGCAGAGAGCTCTTTAATAATGACCATCACATTCCTGAAGGTGAACATCATCTCAAATGAAATTCAGAGTGTAGTAGTGACTCTCAAAAGTACTAGCTTGATACGAAGAGGTGTCGCGTCTCTTTTCTGGAATGCCTAATGTCGCAGTAAAAAGCGCAATAATCTGACAAGCTCATGACGAGCTCATGGACTACCTCATTTGAAGATTGAATGAGAGAAACTTGTCTAGCCGAAAGGAAAAGCTATTGAAATTCGTAAAAGACTGCACTCCTACATAGGGGACGGCGTATGCATTGGAGTTTTGATGTTGTTCGCTCACACAGTGGTTTGTGGCAGGTTTTTAATTATTTATTGTAAAAGCCCTTGGCGTTTGAGAGAATCAAACTGTTTTATGTACCAATAAGGTTTAGAACATTCCTTATCGACCGTCAGTCATGGCGAAGAGTTTATAAATATTGACTGTGACACAGACATACTGTAACACTCTCAAATCACCCACGAGAAAGGTTGACTATCAATACGCAAGTAATTAGGAAGAGAGATAATATGCGGCAGAAATGAGAACAATTATTTGTCGTTGGTTTTGAATGTCGTGCTGTATGCCAGGCCAAGGAAATATATGTACTTGTGAGTACGAAGATTTTGATTTCTTGCATGTTATTTTGATAAAAATTATTAGTATTGGCGTAAATGTGTATTTGTGTAGAGATTTCTCTGTGTCGCACCGACACAGACAGGTATTATGACGACATTGCGATAGGAAAGCCCTAGGAAAGAGAAGGAATCGGTCGTGGCCATAAATTATGCAGAGCCAAAGCATTAGGCTGGTGCGAAATTGGGAAACAACGGAAAAAATCTTCAAGACTCCCGACAGAGGGGCTCGAACCCACTATATCAAGGATACAAGCTGACAGCCGCGGGCACCTAACCGCAAGGCGAACTCGCCCGGTGTATAGTTTTCTTGGTAGAGCTGTAATCAGATTTACAAGATATTCCTACGTAAAGAGAATTGACGTACGTTCGCGGTACTTACGAATGTAACAACTGGCGTCAGAGGTAGGATAGTATTTGGGCAATTCGTGACCTTTAAAGGATAGTGCGATATAAGGAAGACGATACCAGGAATGATGGCTTTGATGAAAGTGACTTTGATCAATTTACAATTTGCCGATATGAAGTGCAAGCTGGAAGAACGCGATGAGGATATTTCCGAAACCAATACCGCGTTACGGTCATGACTTCGATCAGTAATAGTAGCAGAAGGTAATGATACTGATAAAGAAATTATTGAAATAGCGGATGTTGCTGACGTATTGGCACAAATTGTGGAAGTTCTAAGAAGACAAGCCTAAAATTTTACATTATTGGAGAAAAAGCTAGCGAAATGTTCTCAGAAACGAGCTGAAAACTATAGATTGGTAGAATCTAACATAACTGAAATTGATCAAGGAAACTGATGTAGAGCGTAAAACAATGACTACAGAGGACCGATTTGCATCACCAGAAAAGGGATCTATACGAAAGTAGAGGCTTATTACTGAATTCTGAACAAAATCAGATAATGTAGCAGGGAAAGTGCGTGTGAAACCACCACCTTAAGATTGTAAAACTCCATGGTCTACGTATCGAAGGCAATTTTAAGCCGCAGCCGCCTCCTATGGAGTGACTAGAGAAGAAAAAAGCACTGCCTTGGTTATTGCGCAGCGACGTGATAAGTTGGATATACTCCCTGCGATTCCAGACAGTGAGCAATCAAATTTCAGTTCCTGGCAGCCCGATTAAAGATTGGATACGGTGGTAAAGACCTTCAACAAATTTAACATCGTCAACTTATCAGACGCCAGAAACGTGGCGAGACACTACAAGAATTTGAGGCAGACTTCGCGCGTCTTGCTTGTATGGCTTATCATTCACCTACATGCAATTTCACAGAAGAACATTAATTCTGTAGAGCCTATGATGATGAATATATGCGACCCAGAATTGCAACGACCTCTTAGTCTGGCGCACCCAAATACGTTAGATAATGCGGTGGCTCGTGCATTTTAATTCAAAGCTGCTACACAGAGCTCGCATCTACACGTGCAGCTTCGACGGTTGGATGAGGAGGTGCCTCTAGACGAAGAGGTAGATATGATTGCTTTGATAACCCAGTGCAATGCTGCTGGACAACCTCGAAGGCGGGAGATTTCTGTTGGAGTGAGCTCGAACATGTGAGTAGCCGCTGCCATAAAGACTCAACGTTTCAGCAAAACTAAAAAGGGCCAGTGCAAATGGGCAAGCACCGCATGTCATCCCTCCTGCCCCGAGAAAATTAGTACATATCATTTCATTCGTGCGCCGGTTAGACATTATTTTTGTCGACGGAGAAGTGAATAGTTCTGCTCGTACTTCGCATCATACATCGGGGCCAAACTAAACATATATAAGCAGGGTGTTACTGAACCGTCTAGTACTCCCTGGACGTCACCCGTGGTTTTAGTGAAGAAAAAGAACGGGTAGATAAGTTGTTGGTCAGCAACTTTTCCGCTCCTTCCACTTGCTTTTGTTGTGTGGCTAGGGCCAGATTGTTGGCTCAGAAGAATTTTCTGGCCGGAGTATATGGAAGGTGAGATATGTAAAAGTTGAACAGTAATGGTGAACGAACGGATCCTAGGGGCAATCCAGCGTTAGACTTCCTCTCCTGGCTTATCTTGCTTCCAACGAGTAACTGAAATTTCCAAACACTTAGCATGTATTAGCGCCAAACGATGTCGAAGGCTGGAGTAAAGTCAACAAACACCAAAGTTGTTTTCAAGATGTAAGAGGTACCACTTGCTCACAGCAATTATATTCTTGTCTCAAGCCTGCCTCATAAGTTCAAATATGCTCTATGACAGTGCTACTCATTCTGTTATAGAAGAGGTTTTAAAATACAAATGGTCTTCACCTTTTAATGACCAGTCAACAGGATGTTGGTGAAGAATTTTGCCATTCTTTAGCACTTATACGTACATGAATCATGAAGTGAATGCAGGAGCGTTTAGAGTCAATGTCTGAAAATGTGGAGCAATGGCCAGAATCGGATATGATAAACAAGAGTTATTATCAGGTTTTGCAGCTGCTGTCGAATGTACCTGGTATGTTTCTAATCAGGAGATAAAAACGTGCCACGTATACTTTCATGACGTCATTGCAATAGGCAACTTTGATATACACCTATCGAACCTGGAGAAAGTCTTTACGTGGCTGCAGAGGGCCAAACTGAAGCTGAATGTAAAGGAATGCCAGCTCTTCCGGGAAAAGGTCAGGTATTTGTGAGATGTTTCCAAAGACGGTGTAGTCGTAAACCCGGAGAGGATACGTGCGGTAAAAGAATGGCATGTCCCCAGAGATGTATATGAATTCCGGAGTTTCTTAGGCCTATGCTCCTACTATCAATATTTCGTGCCCGGATTTGCCAACAAAGCTAAACGGATGAAGAGGACGAATGGAAAACAGCTTTCTTAAGTTGTAGCCGACAACCAACTTCACTGGGATGAACACTTGCCATTATTTCAATGGCATATCGGTCTTCGGTCCATGAAACGACAGGACAGACTCCGGCCTGTGCTCTCTACAGCGAGGAGCTGCGTTTTCCCTGTGATGTGAAGTTCGGCAGTGGATCCGGCGAGCACCAGGCGGCTGGGGATGACTACGTGAGGTGTTGGGTCAGATTCACGTCCTCGATCGAAGAAACACAGAAGCTGCTGGTGGCCGAATAACGCATACCTACGACGCGCGGGCCGTAGAAGGTGGATTCGAAGCCAAGGATTTGGTGTGGCTCTTTAATTTACGGAGACAGCGGGTTCTGCCACACAATCTCCAGCGTTCATGGGTGTTAAAGACTTTATATCTCGTATTCTTAGTCTTTCCAGGAGAATGCCAAAGGTGGAGCATTTCAACCGGTTAGCAGCATACGAAAGAGCAACTTCCTTGACTAACGGGTAATCGAAGACTCTTTGCTAACTGGTCCAGCACGGAACAGTCTTAGGGGGGCGGCAGTATTACGAGTGAAGGAGTAGCAATATCTCCCTCAGCTGCACTAGGAGACAAGTGACGATCGCTAAGCGAAAAAGTGAGACAGAATGCGCTGCAGAAGTGAGAATAATATTTTGTATGTGGTTGATGAACGTCATGCTTTATGCCAAGACAAGGAAATTTGTGTACTCGTGAGTGAAAGATGATTTGCAAAGTGTTGTAGGCTATTTTGATTAAAATCATTAGGATTAGCGTTAATGTGTGTGTCGAGTTCACTTTGTAATTTGGCAATACGATTTACAAGATATGGAGCCATAGAGATTACTACCGAAGAGAAATTTACACTGACTGACAGAGCAAATGCAACACCAAGAAGGAGTGGTCAGAACTTCATGCCAATTGCAGGGTAGACTGACGTCACTGAGGTTTGCTCATGATGTGAAATGCGCCGCTGTGCTGCGCACGTAGCGAACGATAAATGGTACACGGCGTTGGCGAATGGCCCACTTCGTACCGTGATTTCTCAGCCGACAGGCATTGTAGAACGTGTTGTCGTGTGCCACAGGACACGTGTATAGCTAAGAATGCCAGGCCGCCGTCAACGGAGGCATTTCCAGCAGACAGACGACTTTACGAGGGGTATGGTGATCGGGCTGAGAAGGGCAGGTTGGTCGCTTCGTCAAATCGCAGCCGATACCCATAGGGATGTGTCCACGGTGCAGCGCCTGTGGCGAAGATGTTGGCGCAGGGACATGTGGCACGTGCGAGGGGTCCAGGCGCATCCCGAGTGACGTAAGCACGCCAGGATCGGCGCATCCGCCGCCAAGCGGTGGCAGCCCCGCACGCCACGTCAACCGCCATTCTTCAGCATGTGCAAGACACCCTGGCTGTTCCAATATCGACCAGAACAATTTCCCGTCGATTGGTTGAAGGAGGCCTGCACTCCCGGCGTCCGCTCAGAAGACTACCATTGACTCCACAGCATAGACGTGCACGCCTGGCATGGTGCCGGGCTAGAGCGACTTGGATGAGGGAATGGCGGAACGTCGTTTCTCCGATGAGTCACGCTTCTGTTCTGTCAGTGATAGTCACCGCAGACGAGTGTGGCGTCGGCGTGGAGAAAGGTCAAATCCGGCAGTAACTGTGGAGCTCCCTACCGCTAGACAACGCGGCATCATGGTTTGGGGCGCTATTGCGTATGATTCCACGTCACCTCTAGTGCGTATTCAAGTCACGTTAAATGCCCACCGCTACGTGCAGCATGTGCTGCGGCCGGTGGCACTCCCGTACCTTCAGGGGCTGCCCAATGCTCTGTTTCAGCAGGATAATGCCCGCCCACACACTGCTCGCATCTCCCAACAGGCTCTACGAGGTGTACAGATGCTTCCGTGGCCAGCGTACTCTCCGGATCTCTCACCAATCGAACACGTGTGGGATCTCATTGTACGCCGTTTGCAAACTCTGCCCCAGCCTCGTACGGACGACCAACTGTGGCAAATGGTTGACAGAGAATGGAGAACCATCCCTCAGGACACCATCCGCACTCTTATTGACTCTGTATCTCGACGTGTTTCTGCGTGCATCGCCGCTCGCGGTGGTCCTACATCCTAATGAGTCGATGCCGTGCGCATTGTGTAACCTGCATATCGGTTTGAAATAAACATCAATTATTCGTCCGTGCTGTCTCTGTCTTTTTCCCAACTTTCATCCCTTTCGAACCACTCCTTCTTGGTGTTGCATTTGCTCTGTCAGTCAGTGTACGTACGTTACCGGTACTAATGAGTAGTAGGGCAATGTATGTTGTAGAACAAAGGGTGATGCATCAGCATTTTCCCACGACGTCATTGACCCCTAGCAGTGGAGATATGGGGCATGAGTCCCATTAAAAATATAGTCTGTGAGGAGAGAAGGGCATCTGAGCGTCTAAACTGAGCCCAAGATGGCGATTGTGTAGTTAAGCTCTTCTACAATGGCAAGGGAAGGGCATCTGTCCGTAAAACTGGGCGCTGTGTAGTTAGGCCACTCCAAGTTGGCGACGAGGAGGGCATCTTTACGGAAAACCCAGTCAAGATGGCAAGAGTGTAGTTAGGCCCTCCGAAACGGTGAGGGGAAGAGCATCTAACCGTAAAACAGGGCGCAAGATGGCGACTGTGTAGTCAGGCCCCGCAAAATGGCGACGGGAAAAACATCTGACCGTAAAACTGGCCCCTCCTAGATGACGTCGGGCAGGGCATCTGGACGTAAAACTAGGTGAGACCCTGTGTGTCCCCTCTGGTGGGAGAATCAAAGTGGCGACGGGTAGGTCATAAAGCTGTGCCCCGTGTAGTTAGGCCCCTCCAAAGTGGCGTCGGAAAGGGCATCTGTCCGTCGAACTGAGCCAAGATGCAATGGTGTAGTCAAGCCTTCCAAAACTATGATGGAAAGGGTATCTAACCGTAAAACTAGGCACAAGATGGCGACTGTGTAGTTAGACGGACCAAAATGGCGATGGTTAGGGCATCTGACACTAGAACTGGGCCATGTGTAGCGAGTTCCCTCCAAAATGGCGATGGGAAGGTCATCTGACCATAAAACTGTGCCCTGGGTATTTAGGCCCTCAAAAATGGCGACGAGATGGGCATCTGACTATAAAGCTAGGCCCTGTGTAGTTAGGCCCTTCAATGAGATTAGGCATGCTCTCTTACTCGAATTGCCCTATGCCCTATTAGTCAAGATGGCGTCGCGAGAATTCCTATTGCCCTGCTACTCATAATGGCTTCGGGAAGGGTATCTAGCCGTAAAAGTGAGGTTAGGCCCCTCTACGAGGTTACGCCTGCTCTCTTGCGCGAATCCACATTGCCCTACCAATCAGGATGGCATCGCGAGAATCCCCATTGCCCTACTACTAAAGATGGCTTCGGGAAAGGCATCTAGCTGTAAAAGTGAGGTTAGGCCTCTCCATGATGGCGAATGTTGGCGTCGGGAAGGGTATATACCCGTATAAGTGAAGTTAGGCCCTTCCTAAATGGCGTCTGTGAGGTTAGGCTTGCTCTCTTATCTAAAATCCGCGTCGGGAAGGGCAACTTACCGTAAAGGTGTGGTTAGGTCTCTCCAGGATGGCGACTGTGAGATTAGGCATTCTCTCTTATGGAAAATCCGTGAATCGGCATTGCCCCACTACCATACAATGGGTCAAAGACCTCATAACCCGGCAGCCCCACTACCAGGGGTCAATGACCTCGTGTGAATATCCTGACGCAGCATCTGTTGTTTTAGAACATACATTGCCCTACTACTCTCATGAATGTACCATTCTTGTCATACAAGTGTAGCATTCTATTATGTCACAATTACATAGATTTCATGTGCAATGAAAGAGAGCCGCCTTAAATATAGTACAACAAGATTATACTAAGAAGTTCATACTCACTACCATGTATTACATCAGTCTACGTCTTAATTGCTTTCTTTAACAGAGGCCATATGCAACATGGAAACCATTAATCCTGATGAAATCTTGGAGAAGCTTAAAGATAACAAGCAGACGATGGCTCTTTCCCTAACTTTTGACGTTTCCACATCATCTCCAGGCAATGCTGTCTTAGACGTTACGATGGGGACAAAGAACATGGCTTAGGTTGTAGGTTTTATTAAAATGTTCTGATAGCCTGAAATCCTTTGAATCCAAATGCAAGCTATACTGTCCATGAGTATTCTTACAAGTGATTCTTGGAAAGTACAGCTAAAATGAGCATGAAAATCAAAGCTTCAACCATACTTCAATACAATATAACATTGAAATGCACCACAGTGTCACATAGAAAATATCGAAATATGCATACCAAGCAAATTAGAGCTGCTATGGACAAGAAAAATAGATACTACAAGCTGCCAAATACAGACTGAGTACACATTAAGACGGGAATCCCCATGCAGATTAGTCCAAACTGGTCTGAATATTGTAGACTGGCTTGCAAATGCATTCAGTAACGTTTAAATACTGGAAATAGAACACTACATGCACCCATGGCAGTTCAAGTGCAGTAAACATGAAGGTCGATAAGTAATCCCTGCTCTAGACTTAAACATCATTCACAGTGAGCACATCGAATGAAGAGTGCGACAAATTTAACTGTGGGCAACAATACTACTGTATTTGTGATGAACCGTACCATCATTTTAAATGGACGGAAAATGAAAGCACCTGCTGTTTACACCAATCCAGTACATTTTGCAGGGATCAGTTTCTTGTGAAATTCAACATCTTCTGGAACTGCCTCATTGTATAGAACATCATCTTTATTTCCTGTCGAAGAATCAACCAAAATAAGAATGCTATTTCTGCCATGCAATTGCAGCCATACCACGTGTTCCAGGAACACTTTCAAATCCTGCTTTGTCATGTTTGGTGATTTGACAGCATATGTAATTCAAGTGTCCTGCCTGTTGGAAATTTCCCACTGGGTTCTGAGACAAGAACATACATGTGTGGAAGAACGGTGCCATCCATTAAAATAGCAGGCATTATCATGTATGAATGGGTGGTTGCTGCAACTGAACCCATCGCACAATAAATCGTCTTTGCTCCCTTAACGGCATGAGTTCTCCCACAATGTAACTCTTTACTACAAAATCTTGAGTGATCTGCATCAATTATCTGCTCTGCTGTAAAATTATACTCATCAATGGAACGCCTTAATTCCGTAACAAACTCAACAGTTTTCTCTTCTATATCAGCGGCATCACCAACAGATCTGCTGCCAACTTTATGCGTGATCTTGCAAGAAAAAATCCTGTTTCTCTCAAACCACTGCAGCCATGATTTGGAAGCTTTGAATGTTAAGGTCTTGCTTGCATCAATTTATAATTTGAAAGACATCGCCGAGATTCGTTAGCGTTTGGTCGGGTATAATTCCATGTTGTTTTCACACTGCAATGAACTGACAACATAACTCGTTATTTATTCTTTCTTTTAGCACTTTCCTGTCTCTGCCACTTCGTTTCAGCGTCTTTTCGAAGTTTTGCATAATTGTCTTGTTTTTTTTATTTGTCCTATTGTGCTGTTCCATTAGTGAATAAGACCTTAGGGATACTCCAGGAGGGCAGCACTGTGGAGGATCATACACTCTTGATAGCTTTGTCCACATTTTGTAAGCTACAGCCAAGTAACCTTCAGGATATTTCGTTCCAGTCTTCTTTAGTGGTGATGAATAATACAAGGATCCACTGCCACATCATGCTAGACCGCTTTTCAAAATCGACTTATTTTCCCGATGGATCATCCCCAAAGTCACTCTCAATATCATCTTCATTGCTGAATTCTTCGTGTACCATAAGAGTTACATAATTTTCAACAATAAACTTTTCATCAAAGAGCTGAGGCCATACGATTATTAATCAAAGAGCTATTCCGCAACTACCCCTTTCTTTACACTCCATACGCCCCTACCCCTCTGCTTCCCATTCCAGCGGTCCCTGACACGTCAAATTGTACCAAATATCGCTTCTGATGTTCTGAAACCTAAATAAACTGAGCTCGTCAGTTAGAACAGTTGGGTACTCTTTGTTGTTAGTTCCCGCTGGGACCTGATACTGTTGTCTGAGACTGCCCAGTAAACTCCTGCTCTCCCCTACCTAAAGTTGTTAAATCCCGCAAACCACTTTCATAGGAAAGAAAGGAAAAGCTAATAGCAGGACTCAAGAGGTACTGAGAACGAAAACAACCATTCAAAAAGAACTAGTAATAAGCACTCCCTAGTGGGTTAAAGTAACCTTACTCCATACACTTTATTACAAAATGATCTTAAAACTACCCCAAACTAATCAACAGTCACAAGTTCATTGATACTTCAACCAAGCAGTCTGATGTCCTCAGCAGGTAGTCTGGGCATGCAACTTTACACGTTGACAACGAGCTGCTTTCTGTAACATGAGCTGGCAGTTATTTACTATGTTCAACTGTTTTGTGCATTTCTTATGATGCAATGAGGTCCAAAGTGTGTGTGTCGAGTCACATTGTCTTGGTTTCATCTCACCAAGGTCCAGAATAGTGGGAAAACTTTATCCATTGTTTAGCAGCATGTTCCCCATATTAAGACATTTACCATTATATTAAACAATATTTAATTCAGACAATGTACATTGTCCCACGGTAGTTGATAACTGTCATAATTCAAGAAGTCCAAGTTTATGTGTTTCGTATTTCTGACAGTTATTCAGTTAAGTTTGTACTTTGGTGCTCTCAAAGAACAAGATAAATACATAAGGTCATTGGTTGAAATGAATGGCACATGGATTAGCTCATTGGTTATTACTTTATCTGAGTTTTTGTTTTATTCAGATTGCTAAGTTTGTGATGAATGGTTAGTTGGATACATGTAATTTGTAAGGTTTTTTTTGCTAGTCACCTTAGGTCGCACTGACACAGATAGGTCTTATGGCAACGATGGGACAGGAAAGGCCTAAGAATGGGAAGGAAGCAGCCGTGGCCTTAATTAAGGTACAGCGCAAGTATTTGCTTGGTGTGAAAATGGGGAAACCACAGAAAACCATTTTCAGGGCTGCTGACAGTGGGGTTCAAACCCACTATCTGCCGGATGCGAGCTCGCAGATGCACGCTCCTAACCGCACGGCCGACTCACCCGGTTTGTAAGGTTGTACCATAATAATTTCATGTGACTATTTCTAGCCGGGTGCAGCCCTTGTAAGGCAGACCCTCCGATGAGCAGTTTATTTATCAGAGAAATCACCATTTCCTGCCTATTAATACTTACTTCAACAAATGTGAATTCCGGACATGTTCGAATAACCTGGGAAGTTATACATAATACGTGGCTCCTTAGGTCATGCCTACAACAAACTGTTGCCTGGCCTCCATGTCTTCCATCTGAACAATCATAATGTTTTAGATCATATCAATCAATTTCCAACATAGAGGATTGAATTTGTACTTGCTCTGAAAACAATAACCACCACCACCATCACCTGCCAGGAGTCAGCAAGGTTTCAGAAATGCACAGAATTCTTGTTTAGTGCTAAAATTTCAACATGATGCATGGAAGACAAAGAGAATATACATGGCCACACTGCAGACTTTGTGAAGAGGATGACAATGCCTGTTTCAAGAGAGTACGTGCTGCAAAGAGAGAGCCCAGGCAGGTGAAATTATTGACACTGACACTGCTAAGGTCATATCCATTAGAGAATACATGGTGTTTAAAGAAGGCAACTCATCTCAACTTCCTTGAGAAAGAGACAGTTTACTATCACTTGCTGGCACTTGCAGATATGTCCACATATTCTTAAGAACTCTATAACAACAATTACAATAAACATTACTTTTATTGCAATCTCATTCAAAACTTAAATGTTTCAAGATTCCATCTGGGGTAATAATCTAGGATTGTTAATGTTGGTGCCATATGGAAGCACATATCTATCTTGTACCTACATATTTTTCATGCCACATCAGATGACTGAATTGACAATCAGCTAGAAAAATACCGAGGAAGGTTCCAATCGAACCTTGCAGACGAAGACAATGTGGTGAACGGTTTGGCATAGAGCTGCACATGCACAGTCTGGAGTAGGCAGCTTGCTCCATTTTTGTACTGCATATGTGCACCTGTCATGGCCTATTCTGATTCTGTTCAGGGAACTCCAGGTCTTGCAAGATATCCGATATACACTTGAAAGTTTAGCACATGACAAGATGTTAATACAGGTGCAATTCTCTTGCTACTTCTTGTCAAACTTTTCATTCTTCAAGAGATTTAAAACACCTGGCAACCACGTCAGCAGCATCACGCAGTGGAGGATGATACAACTGTAGCCTCTGAAAATGTTAAAGTGGCAGGTCCCTATGTGGGAGTAGAAGAGACATTTTGGAATTCATTTATAAGGACAGCAGATCTGCACAAATGAGGTGGCATTATATTAATCAACAGTGAATTGGATTGCACATAGTAGTGGTCAGCTGGGTGTATAACACTCTGCAGTTGAGTAAATCAAACCCAAGGTTGAAGATTACAGGGTGGTTGCTCAAGTTCCCCAGGTAGTTCCACATAATTTATGGAAAATGTTCTTATGAGTCCTGAATTTCTGAAACTATATTTTGGTTTCCAATTATAACAAAGGACTCTGCTGCTGAAACTGATGCCGAGTTTTATGTTTACCAAATAAAAGCAAGACTGGGTTGAAGTTGCCAGTTTTGGAAGTAAGTATACAATATAGACAAGCTGTTAGTCAGCAACTTTTCTGCCTCTTCCAGTTGCTTTTGTTTTATGGCTAGAGCCTGACTGTTGGCTCAGCAGAATTTTCTGCCTGGAGTGTCAGGAAGGTAAGATATATACACGTTGAACATTAATGGTGAATGAACTGACCCTAGGGGCAATCCATCGTTAAACTTCCACTCCTGGCCTATCTTGCTTCTAATTATTAACTGGAAATTCCAACTACTCAGCATGTTATTAAGTCCAAACAATGTTGAAGGCAGGAGTAAAGTCAACAAACACCACAGAAGTTTTCAGGATGTAAGAGATACCAAATGATCACAGCAATTTTATTCTTGTCCGAAGCCTGCCTCATCAGTTGGAATATGTGCTAGGACAGTGCTGTTATACTTTAGATGAGCTTTACAAAGAGCTTATAGGAGTAGGTAAGAAGGGCTATGTGGTGACAGCTTTCTGCCTAGTTGCTTGGTTTGCTACGTTTCAAAATACAAATGATCTTCACCTTCTTAATGACCAGTCAACAGGATGTTGGTGAAGAATTTTGCCAATGTTTAGCACTTACTCGGATATGAATTAGAAGTTGAATACAGGAGCATTTAGAGTCAATATCTGAAAATGTGGAGCAATGTGCACAATCGGATGTGAGAGGTAAGAGTCATTTTCAGGTTGTGCAGCTATTGTTGAATGTACCTGGTATGTTTCTTATCAGGAGATATTCTAGTTATATTAATGATGTGAGAAGCAATTTGGTTTGGTGTCACTTCAGGATGTTTTCTGCATACTGGTGGACTACTTCTTCCCTGTCGATGACCTAGTTATTAGGTCCCTTTAAACAACAAGCAACAAGCTAGAACTTCTTCCCAATCTTCTAAGATGACTCCATCTGTCGCTGTTGAAGTGGGTAATGCCCAATTTCTGCACTCTGTTTGTCCCCTCCGAGAGAAGGCAAAACTCGGCAAAACTTGGATTAATAATTCAGGGCCTCCACTTTGATGGAAGTGTTGGTACAATATTTCACTTTTATCATTCCATCCCGGAATGTGTTCTTTACAGTATCCTCGTGGCATACACCCTTTAGCTGTTGTTCACACATTTACAAAGAAAACTCATTCCAGTCATCTTTCTGTAAGTTCCATCAGACATGTGGTGTTTATTGGATGACAGGGACCATAATACCTACAGGTCTGTATTCGCTGTGAGGATAGGCATCCAAGACTTTTCCCATGACAATCATGGGATATTAGTTTCATTGCAGCTAATAAAACGTAAGTCAGGATTTGGATACTTGAACCCTGCAGCAGACCTGAAAGTACCTTGATGTTGGGCATCAAAGTCTACATGAAGGTTGTCCCCCTTAGCCTATTCTTCAAACATGCTATCACTTACATCTTTATCAGAGTACAGTCAAAATTTATGATGACTGTTGAAGTTTCCTATGTAAATTGCAGTGTTCTGCAGTGTGTATGACATATTTAGGCCAGAATGTTTGGGTGGCTTATAAACATTTGTGACAGTGAAGCCATGAAGGTGATAACTGTATCTATATCTGCATCCAAATTCTCAGAAATCAGCAAGGCCTCATCTATGTTGCTCCGGACATATGTAGCAACGCCATACACCTCGTGGTATGTTGATCCTAGTGTGGTATACCCCGTAATTTAACCTGTACTTCAGAAATTTTCTTCACTGGAAGCATGCCATTCCTGAATGATGACAATATCAATGTCTAGCAAGAATTTTGACAGGTAGTCACACTTTGCCTTTTTAACATTTTAAACGTTAAGTTGGAAGAGTGGAATGATTGGACCAACGTTTCTCATTAAAGAACTCTGAGAAGAACTATGTTTACTACTTTGATAGGTCATTGTGTGTCACTGTCAGGAAATCCTATCGATAGCCTGGCTACCTGTATTGTTGTTGATCATTCTGCACCATCCACTGATAGACATAGCATATGGACTTAATTTTAAGCCTAGTGCATCAGCAAGCTTACCCAACATGGAGTTCATCTGAGATCTGCTACCAAGTGATACTCAACAGTCATAAAAAACACCTCTACTGCCCCTTACTCTGACAGCGACAGTAGACAAAAGAACTTCATATTCCTGAAAGGTTCCCTTGACTGATCAGTACGGCTGATTTCTCACCGTCTTATTCTGTGTGCAGGGATTGGTTGCATATCCTGCTGTTTTCCAGTGAGCACCTACTATGTTGCTGATGAATTAAATACAGTCACTTACAGTCATGTTTTTGAAAATAGTTCATTTTATAGATAATGAGGACCATTACATCACTCATATGATAAAGAAGTAGAAGTAAGTGGCTGAGGCCCTCTTGTGGCTATATCAGGTTCATACGACTGGATTTAGTAAATGTTGCTTTGTGGATGACACAAGCTCAAGACTCTGACAACTGCTCTCTTAAAATTTTAGTGAACCTTGTAAACAGGGACATGCTTCACCTAAACTATTACCCTCCCACTGCTTCTGGAAACATGTACCGATTACGTCCATGGTAAAAGAAAGAAACTGAGTGTATACCTCTAACACTTGTCCAGTACTGAGATTACTGAATAGTTTTTCATTCAATAATTTTACATAATTTGATGATTCTGATCAAACTATAGGTTCTGGAAATAACTAATTTTCAAATTCAGAATTAATCTGGGATTATTGTAATGACTGCAGATAAGGTCCCATTATATCATTAAGTTGCCTTGGGTTACAGGCAATCAGCTGATGCAGTTCATCTGACATGCAGGACAACAGGTAATATTAATACTGGGTGTCAGTCAATGAATTGTTTTCAATTATCAAGAGAGAAATGTTTCATGGTAATGCATGAATTCAGCAAGTGAACCCCTGAATTTTGGGAATGAAGCTGTTGGCAACTGAGTATTGTAACTGGAGGTTGTAGGTTGCTGATTTATTGAGGAAGGTGGAGTTACATTAACCCAATTGCTCCAGAAATAATGCTCCAACGTGATTGGTTAGAAATTAGAATTAAACTGCCCTCAAGAAATATAAACCACCCCATCAGAGATACTGTGCACCATTGTGAAGTAAATATCATAAATTATTATAAATTATAATTATTATTTATTCTCCTTAAATTGTACAAGTACAATCTGGGGGTGGTAGATAGAGAATGTACACAGGAATGCCTCCATCCCCACATGTATGTTTACGTAACCTCTACTGAATATTTACATATGTGTAAACAATTTTAAATTTACATATCTACACTCCAAACACTGTATACTTAGAATAATTATTATCTTGATTTATGCAATCAGAGGTGCCAACCTTCGAAGTGGATTATCAGTAATCGCCCCCCCCCCCTTCCCCGAGAAAAATTTCCAGTCAAGTCCAAAGCATGCTCCTCCCTTCTGGATAATGGAACCCCTTTTGCCTATCCCTCTAGCAATCTATGCGAAAGTATATATTACTCAAAATTTGCACACAACCTGTAAGTTCTTTGATGAAACAGGTAGGACTCCGTAGGCTACACCGCAAGGATTTTTACATAAAATATTACTTTAAATGCTGGTCATTTCTTGTAGCTTGTTCCTCATGCAGCAGTTGCCTTTCAGTATAGTTTTCCTTGAAGCATCCTTCCCACTGTGATAACATTTTCATCTTCTGTACCATAAGCGATTCCGGTGCAGATGTGCTTAATGTAGGTCTCACTTCTTTTTCAATCTTTCTGTCAACTTTCAGGTATACTTAACACATCACATACAACATTACTGATGGAGAAGAGCAGCGCCTGAGCTCCTTCATTCACAACGCTTATGGGTAGCAAAAGGAAGTCACGATCGAATAAGTATCGTTGCCAACTCACAAGCATTGAAACGACGATTTAGGAGAAAGGCTCGAAAGGATTGAACATTTTTCCTTCTTTTCTCTTTTTCCGTAGAAAATTATTTTTTCGTGATAATGTCAGCTTTTCCGTAATATTTTCTCCTTTGGCCGTAATTCCGTAATCGTGGGGTGAAATCCATAATAATTACGGACATTCCGTAATAGTTGGCACCTCTGTGCAATACATATTAGAGTAAGAATACCTGGTCCTTTATACCCTCACTCATACCCCTCTGTAGACACTCATACACAGCTACTCCCACACACACACGCATACATATCCGTGCACATTCGACTTTACTTGCACAAATCGTTCTTAATTCGAATTTATACACGTTATATACATCACATATGGGATTCTATTTATATATTTTCTATACTGCATGGAGAAGGTGAAGAAGAGGAAGCAGTTTTATTTGAGATGGAAGACAGTTCAAGACATGAGCTGACCCTGCGTAAAATTCATTAATATGAGGTAGTTCTGGCGATGGGGAGGGGGGGTGAGGACACAAGAGTAACTCCTTAGCCTCTACTAACAGAGTAAAAATTAAACTGTAGGGAGAGATGTGTCTTGTGTGTCAGGGATTCCTTAAGGAAGGCTACGTCTAACAAGTTCACTGGTGGCAAACCTGCTCGTCAATCAACACCTTCTAATTTCCTCATATTATCTGTTGTCGTTGGGTGCGAGGAAGGAAGACCATATAGTGCTGCACCCTAGAATTATAAGCTGTTTGTAGGGCTTATCTCTTCCTAGCGCTCAATATGCCTTGCACCTAATTTCGTTGACGTGCTTATTCCATTGTAATTATCCTTAATATAAATACCAAGCAGTTTGATGGAGTTAGAAATTGGTAGGTGGAGTCCATATAGAGTAGGCAGGTTCGGGAGTGGCTGTTCAGCTCTGCTTAGTCTTATATATTTACATTTCTTAACACTTATACCATACCACAGAGCTATACTATCCAGATCCGAGTAGAACTGTACCAGATCGTCTGTAAATGTGTCATCAGCATGCTATGCCATGGTCGAATTTACACAATCCAGTAAGTCAAGAGCATAAATCAGGTACAGGAAGGGCCCTATCTCACTGCCCTGAATTACTCCAGGAGTAATTGGGGTTTGGTCTGATTTGGATACTCCATGTGCAACACATTGCATTCAACCCATCAAAAATGACCTCGGCCATGCCAGCAGTTTACCCTGAATGTTGTAGTTGTCAAGTTTTAACACAAGTCTTTGATGTGAGACCTGGGCAACAGCTTTGTCCCAGTCCAGAGACAAGCAGTCTATTTGTGACACCCGCCTGCTCCAGTCATCAATAACTTTTGTTAAAAGAGTTGTGCAGGATTTTCCATGGATGAAGCCGTGATGGTTTGAGTTTAACGGGTTTCTCTCCAACATTTATAAAACAACTAGGCATCCCATACACTTACAGACCCCTGATGTTATTGAAACTGCTCAGTAATCATCCACATTTTCCTTGTGTCCATCTTTGAAAACTGGGACATTGGCTTCTTTCCACAGGCAGTGTCCTGGTATTCATAAAACGACTGAAGGGAGTGGAAAGAGAGGGCACAGCTCTTGAGAATTCTTGCTGACATTCAATCTGGCCCGGTCACTGAATGTGGTCTTGTTTACAAAAGCCTAACCTTGACTTCACTTTTTGAGAAATACAGATTGGTTAGAGGGAAGAGAGGGATAGTTGTCCAAGAATAGGGCATGTTCCCTTCCTCAGTAGGGGCTGAGAAGTTATTAAATTTCCTGTTGAAGGTGCGTGCGATTTCTTGTGGTGTAGAGACTGCCGTACTGTTAGGTTTAAATACAGATGGAGCTATGATGCAACCTCTACTTCAGAGAAAACCCCATAGTTCCATGCAGTTGGTGTTGAGACTGTGAATATAAGAATCACACGAATGTCCAATAGAGTGTTTAGCCTTGGTTTGAGCCAATCTGTACTTCTCCCAATCACAGTTGATTGGGTTTCTTTTCCATTTTTAGTACAGGCGGTTCCTCATTGAATCTCTCGTGCTGCCTCCTTGGTGATCCATGGGGATTTATGTTTGCTGGTTATATTTACTATTGGTGTGGCTTCTTCTACGCATCAGAAAAATGTTCCAATAGTCTTGCCATATCTTCTTTATGTCTGTATTGCTGGTGATTTTTGAGGTGAGAGTGGGTAGGCAGTTTGACAGTAAAGTGCACAGATTGTTCCACTTAGTTAAGGAAAATTTAAAAGATGTTCTAGTATGGGGCTAGGGAGATGGTTTTATGTCAGTCAGTGATGTACGAATTGCCTGAAGGTCACAGAATCCAGGAGTAATATTAAGGGATTGGACACACTGTGATATGTTACCTAGGAAAAGATCAAGTGATGAGCTTGTTGTTCACATAATACGCAGGGCTTGGAATATTGAGGAAGGAATAAATCATAGAAAGGGGAAAGGAATCTAATGCCAAGGGTGTTATTTGGAACAGGGGCAGAATTTCTGGACAACATAACTTCTAGTTTGAAATCAGCAACAATAAAAATGGCATCATAATTTTGTTGTACATCTTGTACAAGCTCGAGAGAGAAGCGATTAGTTCATCGTTCATCTCCGGAGATGACTTAGAGGCGTGGTAAATTGATCCCATATGTAATTTACATTTTGTTGCATGACCAGAAAAAGCTCCACAATAGCTCACCTAATGAACTGAACTCACATATGAGGCAGTTAGGTGGATTATCGGAGCGATATGACAATTGTGATGTACCCAGCAAATGTTTATTATTATTATTAGTGTGTGTGTGTGTGTGTGTGTGTGTGTGTGTGTGTGTGTGTGTGTGTGTGTGTGTGGTGGCTTAACCAGTCAGCAGTCCATTTCTTCAGGAAATCCAGGTAAGACTTTTTTGTCTCAGTTAAAGTATGCCCATTAGTCAGGTAGCTACAGTATTTCCTCATGACAATGACCTCTCTAAGAATAGCACACCCCTCACTCCTTCACAGAACATAGATGCCGGTAACCTTTTGAAACAAGAACTTTCACTATATCCTCATACTCTCTATTGTTGTCACGTGAACAGCCTAAGCTTGCCCGCACATATTGACGAAATTCAGGCTATATTTAACAAAAATAGCGTCCATTTGATAGGTATTGGTGAAAGCTGGTTATCGCCATCAATTCCAAACAACATGGTTAGCCTTGACGGCTATAAACTCTACCGCCATGATCGTACAAATAAGAGGGGTGGAGGTATTGTTCTCTACTGTAGAGATGACCTGAAGAGCCGTGTCGTTTGTACCTCATCGACCGGTGAATTGCCGAGGATGGAGTTTATGTTCTTTGAAGTAGTTGCTAGTGGACAGAAAATACTTATTGGAGTGGTTTACCGACCACCTAAATTATCTTACTTCACCGAGTTTGATACGCACCTACTTAACCCAACATTGGTCGATCTTATTAACGTCACGTCATCGGTGGAGGTGTTAGCGCAGCGCTCACCCTAATGAAAAAGAAGTTCAAGTCTTTCTTATGTATATCAATCGGAAATTATCTTACTAGGAAGTTTATATTTTTATTCTTTTGTCACCTTACGGAGCACTTTAATTTATTTTTATCACTTTTGGCCTCCAAACCCAAAAAAACGTAAGTCATAATGCCTTATTATGCCATATTTGGCCGGCTTGTTTGGCATGAACTGTCTAAACGCACATCTACCACAAAATGACTCCAGCATTTCGTCAACTGTAGCGTATTCAGAAATGCTGTAGCTGTTCACACATCTTGCTACGAAACCTTCAAACACATTTCTGATCGGGGCTAGTCTATCAAGTGCTCTCCTTGTAAACCTTGTCCGTGCATCATCAAAACAAAAACCTCGCAACAGTAACAGAAACTTCGGTAAATCATTGTAAATCAAAAATATTCTGGAGCAGTCCCATCATTATCCTATAAATCCCCCACAATCTGGTGTGACGAATTTTGCACGCCTGCTAAATACGAGAGACCTGGAACTGCCCTTATTTCATGAGGATTTGTATCTATAACATCACTTTTCCTGCTGTAGTTACTTCGAATTTTATGAAGGCAATCGTTTGTGCACGCTGTAATTTCTTCAATCACTTCGTCAGGGAAAATTATTTTCCATGCATTGAGAACAGTGCTAGCGTTTTTTACAATTTCACCTTTGACTCCCGGTGGATGAATAACTATACTTCTGCGCTTCCTACGTACTTACTGGTGTGCTGCATGAGCATGCCAAACGGTCAGTTGCTCCTTACCGATATACACCACTCAAGGTTCTGTTATTTCCTGCTCATCACCGGCAGATTGTTCACTTCCACTATCATGGTCACTGTTATTCGACTGTTCTGCGTCTGAATCAACTGAATCATCTAACTCTTGAGATGAGCCTATTTCAGTGTCATTATCAGATTCTTCCAACACCCACTGAACTACCTGAGCATCTGAACGATCCATAGTTCCTGATGAATACTACATGTAACTTCACGTGCACTGAAATAGCAAACAGTGAACTCAAAATATCTAATCCAATTCTTCTATTTCAATAATCATGACACAACATTACTTAGAATTCAAAGGAACACCATCGGTCGAGGTGTTAGCGCAGCGCTCACGACTTCACAAATAAGCAGTCTAGGTCACTCTGATGACAACTTCGCAGCCGTTAACAGCACTATTCGATTGTTGACATATCACCGGCCAGTTAGATAGTAGCACACGTCAGCAGAACAAACGAAAAGCAAGCAGTGGCCAGATAAAATCGTTTGTTAGCGCTGCGCTCCCCCCTCGACCGATCTTGGGTTAACTTGCTACCAGCCCATCAACATATCATTATATTAGGCGACTTAAGTACAAATCTACTTATGAAGAAATACGGTACTAAGAAACTACAAGACTTGTTTTCCTCATGTGACTTGACTATCCTTCCCTCTGACCCTACATTCCATGTACGTACTGCCAACAACATTTCCCACACCTTAATAGATCTCAAAGTAACAAACAACCCTCAGAAAGTGGTAACTCACGGACAAACTTCAGTACTGGCTGTGTCCACCCACGATCTTATATTTCTCGCATACTCACTTCGCGTTCCAAAATATAAACCTAGGCATATAACGTAAATACCTTTAATATGTTAATACACAATCTATACAACAAACATGCACCGAAAAGACAGAGTAGAATATCCCGCAAACCTAACCCATGGCTAACCCCTGCAGTTAAAAATATGATGTCTCAACGTGAGGCTCTTTACCAACATTACAAACGTACTCAGGACCCAAATGACTATGAACAGTATAGAATAATTAGGAATGAAACTAAACAAATCACCCGTAATCTTAAATTTAAATATGTTCGTGAATCAGTAAGTAACCTAAATACAGCTAGTGGCTGGAGGCATCTCTGAGCCATGGGCATAGGAAAAACACATGAACAGCTTCAGGTACCTGACATTCCAATTGACGATTTAAATTAGTATTACACGGAAGAGAGAGCTCAGTCTAATCCGCTTAACAGACCACACGTAAATAACGTCCCAGCACCTGTCCCGCAAAATGGCCCGTGCTTTGCCTTTCGTATAGTCAGCACTAATGAAGTTAAAAAGGTCTTGTATTCTATTAAATCCAAAGCAAGCGGTGTGCATGAAATTCCTATTACTTTCATACATAATATTATTGGCGCTATTCTACCCATTCTCACCCGTATTTTTAATTACTGTCTCAAAAACGGCACATTACCGACAATTTGGAAGTACGCCAATGTAATTTCACTTCCTAAAATCCCAGGTTCGAAACTCCTATCCGATTACCGTCCCATTTCAATTCTCCCTGCTCTCTCCAAAGCGTTAGAACGGTTGGTACATGCGCAAATATTGCAATACCCTCAGGCTCACTCTCTTCTTGACCCCCTGCAGTCTGGCTTCAAGAAGGGTCATAGCACAGCCACTGCCTTACTCAAAGTGACTGAGGACATCAGACAAGCAATGGATGAAAGACAAGTGACTATACTCACACTCCTTGACTTCTGCAGTGCTTCTGACACGATAAACATCCAGACATTGCTAATGAAGCTCAAATCGTTTTTCGGTAATGTTGCTTTAAAATTTTTCACCGCATATCTTACAGATCGTATGCAACGTGTTACAGTACAGGATAGTGCTTCTCAGTGGCGACTCCGGAAGGCAGGAACCCCCCAAGGTTCTGCTCTTGCTCCCCTTTTGTTTGTCCTCTATATAAATGACATCTCCTCTAAAATAAAGTATAACAGATATCACCTCTTTGCCGACGACCTCCAAATTTACGGCCACGTTAATATAAATGATATATCGAATGCAATAAGAGATATTAACTCCGACCTTCAACAACTCAGTGTGTACGCCAGTGAAAACTCTCTCCTCCTCAACCCCCAAAAAACTCAAACAATTATTATCGGTTCTCAGGTATTATTAAACATCATTAATAAAAATTATGCTATTCCTCCGGTGACATAAAATGCCACTATAATCCCGTTCAGTAAGGAAGTGAAAAACCTAGGTATGACCGTGATTGAAACTCTTGACTGGTCTGCACACGTAAGAAATACACGTAGAAAGATGTACGCGACGCTACACCCTCTGAAACGACATAAGGACATCTTGCCAAAAGACGTGGAGATAAAACTACTCCAAACTTTGATACTACCAATACTTGACTACTGCGACTTTGTCCTCATTGATGCTACCCGTGAACAAACTATGAAACTTCAATGAGCATTGAACTCTGGTCTTCGATTTGTTTTTAACTTGAGTTACGATGCACACATAACCCCTAGCTACACATTTCTTTCCTGGCTGAAACCCGAGAGGCGACAGAAATTCCATGTACTTACGTTGATATATCGATCTCAGAAGGAAAATCTACCCAAATACATCTCTTCAAAATTCCATTTATTATCCACATTCCATAATTGTAACACTAGATCTGGCACTTCCCTCGCTATTCCCGTCAACCACTCTTCAATGTATAACAGATCCTTCGTTGTGGCTGAGTCACAACTTTGGAATTTACTCCCATCTGCTGTCAGGAACTCAAAATCAATATCGAAATTTAAGACTGCATGTGGAGATTACGTGTTGAATACCGCTGATTGTTTCGTGTGTATGATGACGTATATTATTATTATTATTATTATTATTATTATTATTATTATTATTATTATTATTATTATTGTGCAATGTACATAATATTTAGCTACTTACTCATGTACATAGATCACTTTTACGGCCATACTTATATTTCCATTTACTTTATTACTTACTGTGTTCTCTTTATGCACTGCTTATTTCTTCCAGTTTGTATCTTACTTTTTCATTATGACTGTCTCTTTCTCATTATCTATACGCTCCGAATTTTATTCTATTTTATAAATAGAAATTATATGTTGTCCAAATCTGTAATTTTTAGCTTATCTTTGATTTTATGATAGAATAGTGTTTTTCTTTTATATATGTAATTATCTGTAGATTAATTATGTGGTTAAGTGTAAGAGACGGCCACGAGCCCTAACTTCGCCACTGCTAAAGTCAATAAATAAATAATAAATAAATTTCTACCCACAGGGCTTTGGCAATTGTCTCCACGTAACAAACTCAAGTTGGGTGACATTCTGGCTTGACTGCTATTAGAACTCCCCCTGCACAGCTGTGGGACCGAGCCTTACGGAAATATATCAGCGCGTCATGAAACAGTTCTGAGTCATAAATTTTGTTGGACAACCAGCTCTCACTGACACATACAATGGTCAGGTCAAGGCTTTCACGCGATGCGTGGATATTTTGTAACCATCCAGGTGGCATAATACTGCGCACATTGACGGTGAAAAGTGACAGATGTTTATTTACATATAGAATTATTCACTGAGTCACTGTTAACTGTAAAGAATGAGCCTGATAATGGCCAGCATAACCATCCCGGAACCGTTCTTTATTTTCCTGACGTCAGACTTTGAATGCATTGTCCAGGTTCTATGGGCATTTAGCGAGCAGCTACTACACCACACGAATAATCGGCTCCTCCTACAGCTATTTCCGCAAATTGTGTACTATTGAGAACCTGGATGAGTTTGATATCCTCACTTAGGTCAAGCACCAACCATAATAGTGGCAGATCAGCTAACGGCAGTCTGACAACACTGTTCACATCGCTCCGCTGTGGCCGACGTATGGATGCCAGCTCCAGGCTTTCAGCACTGCATTATGGCAAACAGTGGAGAGTACATTTTTCATTCACCAATAATTTTTCCAATAGAAATGTTATCTGAAGTGATTATAGCACTTTTGGAGTATTGCACTGCAAATCATTACCACCAAAAAATATCATAAAACTCTGCCAAGGACCTTCAGGGCTCTGATGCCATGGGTTACGTTTCAAAGTTTACGAACCTGGGATATCAGAATGCAGAGAGCAAAGCAGGCCTTAATGTCATCCCCATTAGTGTCAAACCACTTGATATCATGTATCCTTTTCTTTTCTTATCTGGTTCCAATAATTGTCCCCAGCTAAATATTTGTTTCCCATGCAATGCGGAAAAGCAATGGGTCAATAAACTCCAAAATCACAGGGATTTCTGATACAAAATTATCTAAATATTTGCCTCTCAGTTCTCCCGACACCCCTAGAGAGCCTGTAAAGTGATGAATATCATTACTACTACCCCACAACCGAGTCATTATGTTTTGCTTTCGTACATGGAACTTTCAATACAATTTCACAGTAACTTTTACCTGATGAATTGTCACCTTCACTTAAAATCTCCTTACCATTATCATGATAACTGCCATAACTGTCCTCCAAATCATTTTCAATAACTCAGCAATAGCATTGCTGTCACTGGCCTTTACTACATCTGGAACCGTGGCTAGGAGACTGACTAACACCTAAGAAAAGTTTGTGCTTTCAGAGGCTAGAATTGGGCGATGTGTTATGGTAGAAGTTCTCAGAAGGAGACCTGAAACATGATCGTTTAGCATGTCCATAACATGTAGGTTTATCTGTGATTGCTAAGAGCTTGCATTAGCTCTCGTTTGACTTCACTAAACTGGCTATTAACTATTTCCCAAACTGTACCGCAGAGGGCAGCGCCCCTGCTTTGTAAACGGATGGTCCTTCCTTCCGCGAGTCTTTGACTTTTATCTCCTTGACATGATGTCTGTGTTGTTGTTATGACCTAAAAGAAAAAAGATGGAGTCGCCTCTACTCGGAATAGCATTTTTGAATTATCGATGGGTCTTTATCAGGTTTAAACTCTGCTTGTATTCATATTCTGATTTTTAATTGATCAGCTCCAACCTCAGGTAATGTGAGCTGTGTTTTCACTTTTATTTTATGTTTATCTTGTGGCTGTTCCAAGTGCCTTGTAATCGCGACTGACTGATATACGTCTTTGCCCCGCGATATGAATGGGTGTGTGTTTGCGGGCATTATTGTGGTGGTGGTGACGAGGTAACTGGGTCTCTACGAGAATTGTCATTATGTGCACGACATTATACTTCTTTATTGCCACCAAATGTTAGTAGGCTCTGGGTGTCGACACGGAGATACGTCGTACCCAGCGCCTGTGTTGGTGGGCTTGTACGTGGGCCGTGGGTCCATATCGTCCTGCTTATAACATATTTGCTGTGTGCACGTTTCTACGTCGTGTGTGGGAACTTACTTATGGCCAGGTGAGTCATACTACATGTGTTTACGATCTGTTTTGAAAAGAGGTTATTGACCCTATTGTTGCCCGATATCGACAATGCCTGAATGTTTGTGTGTATGTGTGAGAGCGAGCGAGGGGCTAAAGGGATGTCGTACCGGTCAGTTAATTTACGTTTCCTTTTTCTTTATTCCTCGCACACTTGTTTTTTCACTTCGAGTGAGGTGTTTATTATTTTTGTCTTGGTCTATTTTATGACCGTTTTGCTCGTTTTATGGCCGCCATTTTGGTTTCATTTTTAATTCGGGTGATGCGCACACCCGCTTTATTTTCTTTGCCCTTTTGTGTGCTCTTTGGTACAGAGATGCTGCTCCCTTGGCCATCTCGATACCTTCATTGCCTTCATGTAACTATTGTTCGCTCTACTCCGAGAGGCTGCGTGATGTCTTATCCTTGAGATGGTCATTGTTGATGCTGTAATAATGATGGAGGCTTGGGTAACGTTTGGTAAATAAAATGTGAACTACTTCGCGGAAAGAAATGACCAATATAAGTCCATGAGGATCTTTCCGTCAATGATTTTTCAATATGTTGTGAATATATTAATTAAGCAGTGAGCAGGTCATAAGGTATTGTTTATCCATATATTATTGGTATGTTGGGCTCGAACGGTTACGATGCTAGCTTCTACTAACCTGAACGACAAAAGCACGTATGTAATAATTTTTTTTATTTTCCTTTGGTGGCTTCTTTTCTTGCATTTACATTTTATCTTAATAAACCCTCATTTAATTTTATTTGATTTTTATTGCTGGTAGTCAGCTTCTTTTTCCTTGTCATGAATTATTATTATTAATCAACGTCTTCAGTTCGAGGCTGTTATCTGCCTCTCCTGATCGGAGTCCACGTCCTCGAATCTCCCGTCGTGTTTTTACGTATTGGGTTCGGTGCAAATGGTAGCAGATGCGTGCTCGATCAGGACGTCTCCTCTGTAATAGACTCGGATGAGATGGAACTGTAGGTGGTGATTTATGCTTATTTTATTATGTGAAGCCTCAATTTCTCTTAATTTATCTTGTGAAGCCACTATTATTCTGACCTTAATTTTGAGTCATATATTCTATTTATCTGCATTGTTGTGCCAATCGGCGTGTATGCGTTGTGTTTATTTGAGTTGAATAGAATCGTGTGGATAATGGAGAGTCAGAAAACGATTGTGATGAGTAAACATACCGATGTTTTGACTACGGAAATGCCCGACGCTGTGAGAGATAAAGGGGAGGATACTGATGAGCTTAATGCTTCAGTTGCGTCCGATAATGATAGTGCTAGGTGCCCTGATTGTGGAAATGTTATGGAGTGTCGTAATCGTGCCCTTGACCTGAACCGTGAGGAGCCCGTTTCTCCTATTTCCAGACCTGCTTGTTAACCGAACGCTAATGCAAATGTTAATCCTGTGTTTGATGTAGTCCGTAAATGGAAATTAAATTTTTCGGGGGAAGGCAATAGTTCTAGCGTGATTGAATTCTTAGAGCGGGTGGAAGACATTGCGGAGAGCAGCTCGCTCCCCCTCAATCTATTCGTATCCGTCATCCCCGGAATGTTAGAAGGGCCGGCTTTGAGATGGTTTAGATTGATGAAAGTCAATATTCGGTCGTGGGATGATTTCGCCGTCCGCATTAAGCAGCGATTTGGTTTATCAGACATGGATTATTGTTTGAAACAGGAAATTTTTAGAAGGACTCAGAGAATGGGAGAAGGTATCGACGATTACGCCACAGGCATTCTAACCCTATTCAATCGTTTTAAGCGTTAAGGCACCGGAATATGAGATCTTTGACCAATTTTATCGAAATCTGGCCCCTGACTATAAATTATATATAAAGAGGTGCCAAGTAGACTGTGTTGAAGACATTATAAATTTAGGCCGTGAGTTCGAATCGACAGTCAGTCAGAACAAGATGTATCATCCACCTCCTACTCCTTCCAATTGTTCTTTTCCCGATGTTGCCTGTCGTGTACCCATCAAGTCGGTTTCCTTTGGTGCCACCCCCTCTTCGTCTTGGCCTTGTGGCAGTCCCGATCGTAAGTCCGACCTTGCATCCCCACCTCGGCGCTATGTCAACGCCATTCAACCCTCTAATCCGACTACCGTAAGCAACGCCACTGCTAGAAAATGCTGGAATTGTGGTAAACTGGGACATATTTCAAAGTACTGCCAGTCTAAGAGTCCTCTCAAATGTTTTAATTGTGGTCTTACTGGTGTTACTCGGCGCGTGTGTCCGCGATGCAATCCTGAGCAGGGAAACTGAAGGCGCGCTGGCATGATGGCCCACTGTTGGCGCCTGATATTGGTGTGAATAAAAGAATCTGGGGTCTCCCCTCGTCTACACCCTGGGCCAAGATTTTGATAGGATCGCGAATTGTTTATGCCTTATTGGATACCGGGTCGTGTGTTTCGTTCATCAGCCGCCAATCCCTTGTATCTTCCCTCAATTTGACGTATCTGCCTGCCTGTGAGGACCTGGGAAAGTTCATGTCCGCTGATGGGCGTCAGCTGTGTGCCGTGGGTCGTGTCGAGTGTCATATCAAAATTCGTGGTTTGTCATGGGACTGGACGTTCAATATTGTTCCCGACTTGTCTGTCCCGGTCATTTTAGGATCAGATTTCATGTTGGCAACTGGTTTGTCCATTGATTTCATCAGTCGTACCTTTGCCTTTCGGTTCAAATCTGATGTGAGTTACCCCTTTGAAACCCCCTTTCAGCGTGGCACTGCATGCGCCATCGTGGAATCTCCACTGCCCAACGCCTCATGTGAATTGACTGAAAATCAAACCTTGATGTTGAACGGTCTGTTAGAAGAATTTTCCGATGTGCTGACTGCCGATCTGGGTTGTGCCAAGAATTTTTCCTATTCCATCGAACTCAATAACGACACCCCTGTTAGGTCCCCTCCGTTTAGCTGTTCACCCCCTAAATTGTGCGCTATGCGCGAAATGGTAAACGATTTGTTAGAAAGGAAGGTCATCAGTCCCTCAAAATCGCCCTATAGTAGCCCCGCTTTCCTTGTCCCCAAAAAGGACGGTCGATTTAGGTTCATGGTCGACTATCGAAAAGTCAATAAGAACATCGTTTTCGACAGTTTCCCGTTGCCTACCATCGAAAGAGCATTTCAACATTTTCATGGCGCAAGGTTCTTCACTGTTTTTGTTTCAATTCGGCGTACTATCAAATCCCCTTAGACCCCAAGAGTCGTCCTTGCACCGCCTTCACCACTCCTTTTGGGCTTTTCGAATTCAATAAAGTGCCGATGGGTATCTCAATCGGTGGCCAAGCGCTTAGTCGGGTGATGGACTTGATCTTCGGAGACCTAAAATATTCTAGTGTATTCAATTTTTTGGATGATCTTCTCATATATTCCTCGAGCTTCGACGAACACCCAGCTCACCTGCGCGAGGTACTCACCCGTTTGCGCAAGCACGGTTTTACCATCAATCCCAGAAAGGTGTCTCTTTGCTCTAAGCGCCTGAATTTTCTTGGCCATGTCATCTCAGAGTCCGGCATTGCTGTGAACCCTGACAGAGTCAAATGTATTAGAGAATTTCCTCGCCCAAAGAATGTACGTGGCGTTAGAAGATTCTTGGGTATGGTTGGCTTCTACAGTCGTTTCATTAAGGATTTCTCCCAAATTTCGGCCCCCTTAAACCTTCTCAAAAAGAAAAATAGTCGCTTCGTCTGGGACGAACCTCAAGCCAATGCCTTCAATGAGTTGAAAGATGCCCTCTGTCAAGCCCCTGTTCTTTACAGTCCAAATTTCTCCCGTGATTTCGTTTTACAGTGCGACTCTAGTGAACTTGCAGTTTCTGCCGTATTAAATCAATCCGATGAGGATGGGAAGCTGGTTCCCATTGCCTTCTTCAGCAAGTTGTTGTACGGAGCTGAATTGCGGTACTCTATCTATGAAAAAGCATGCCTAGCCGTAGTCTTGGGAGTTGAAAAATTCCGGTCTTATTTGGAACACCGCCATTTCTTTGTCCATACGGACAACCAAGCGCTATCATGGATGAGCGCTAATGTCAAACGACTCGGTAGAACGGCTAGATGGATACTCAGTTTGTCAGCTTATAAATTCACCATTGTTCACGTTCGAGGAAAATAAAATGTGGTGGCCGACTGTCTGACGCGCATGTTCGATGGAGTGCCGGAGAGTGAGGTCGAACCCAAAGACGATTGTTATCCATCCGAGTTGTTGAAAGCGTTAACATTTTGCAAAGTTATCCCTGGTCTTTCACAGACATCTCCGAGCATCAAAAAAATGATATTGAATGTCAGGAGCTGATGAAGGGTGTCACCGATGGGTCTCTTCGAGACAAATTATTTGATGTCAAACGAGGACTGTTAGTCCACCGCAGCCGTAAAAATGGCAAGACAAGGTTTTCGTTCCTCTGGCATTATGAACCATGATGTTACACTACTACCATGACTCTTACCTAGGTGCTCATCTGGGTCAATTCAAAACCCCGAATAGTATCTCTCGGGATTTCTTTTGGCCCAACCTGAAAAAGAATGTACTGGAGTATGCGGAAAGTTGCGACATATGTCAAAGGTGCAAACCTGCGCAATCCTGTCAAACTGGTCTTCATTCTGCTGACATTGCATTTTACCCCAGAGAAAAGTTGTTTGTAGATTTTTTGGCCCTCTTATGAAGTCCAAAAATGGCAACATCGGAATTCTGTCGGTAGTTGACGCCTTCTCTAAATTCGTCTGGTTGTTTCCGGTTAGAAAAATTAACTCGAGCAGCGCCATTCGCCTTCTATCTCACCATATTTTCGGAGTTTATGGCCCCCCGAAAATGTTAGTAACTGACAATGCGTCTACCTTCAGTGGCAATAAATTTCGTCATTTGTGTTTCGGATGGGGAGTGAAGCAGGTTTTTCTGAGCCCCCACTATCCCAAACCCTCACACATCGAAAGATTTCATCGCAATCTCAAGGCCTGTCTGAGTGCTTACCATAGTGCTGATCAGCGGACCTGGGATGAAAATCTTGATTTTTTTGTTCTAGCTTTCAACATTGCACTCCACGAGTCCCATCGCCGCAGCCCGGCAGAATTATTCATTCGTAGAAATCTGGCTGACCCATTGGAGTTGAAATGGAATATTGAATACCTGAGCAAACCGTCAAGGAACGTAGAGATTGAACAGAAATTGAAAGAAGCAGTCGCCCACTTGATCCGTGCACGAGACCGGGTGGCTGAACGGTTCAACCGGGGCAGAAGAGAGGTTGCTGTGCAAATTGGAGACTTGGTGGTGGTGAAAATGTTTCCTGTCAGTTCTGCAGCTAACCAGGTCACTGCCAAACTGTGTCATAAATGGTCAGGCCCCAAAAAGATAGTCAGATTCTTGGGACCTGTCACCGTTGAACTACAGGACCTGGAAAGTAACAAATTTAGTAAGGCTCACGTGTCTTTGTTGAAAGTTTATCATCCACGGAGCCAATAATAAATACTTCATTAATTTGTCATATTAGGTTTAATACTTGTACATGTTCTTTTGCTTGTAGCAAAATTGGCAATCTTCTAAAATTCCTTTTCTTTCTGGGATAACATTGATGAATAAGAGAGACCGGAAAGGAAAAATAATAATCGTATGTCGTGAATTGGAAATGAGACAAAATGAATGCAGATTCCGTGGAGAGGAGAGGACTCCCAATCTCACTTTTACTCAGCTATTCCGACCATCGCTGGTGGAGACATGAAATAAATTGCGTAAAAATGAAGGGATAAGAAAAAAGGGAAGAGAGACTGATTAATTCAGCCTGTTATTGTTAATCAAGAAAATACTGAACTTCAAAATGAGATGAACTGGATTTCATAATACCTTGATGTGTACATAGCTCGTAACTGTATCTGTCTTGTGTGTTTCATTCAGTTGTAGTTAGGATGTAAGATTCTTTAGGTTTAGATGTGTGCACACTCTAGTTATAAGGTTTGAGTCTCATTTTAAAATGTGTCCCTTGGCTGATCACCAAAGGAAGACACATTTTAAAACGGGGCTGTGGGATGATGAAACAGGCTCGTTTAGCATGTTCATTACATGTAGGTTTATCTGTGATTGCTAAGAGCTTGCATTAGCTCTCGTTTGACTTCACTAAACTGGCTATTAACTATTTCCCAAACTGTACCGCAGAGGGCAGCGCCCCTGATTTGTAAACGGTTGGTCCCTCCTTCCGCGAGTCTTTGACTTTTATCTCCTTGACATGATGTCTTTGTTGCTATTATGACCTAAAAGAAAAAAAGATGGAGTCTCCTCTACTCAGAGTAGCATTTTTGAATTATGGATGGGTTTTTATCAGGTTTAAACTCTGCCTGTATTCATATTCTGATTTTTAATTGATCAGCTACAACCTCAGGTAATGTGAGCTGTGTTTTCACTTTTATTTTATGTTTATCTTGTGGCTGTTTCAAGTGCCTTGTAATCGCGACTGACTGATATACGTCTTTGCCCCGCGATATGAATGGGTGTGTGTTTGCGGGCATTATTGTGGTGGTGGTGACGAGGTAACTGGGTCTCTACGAGAATTGTCATTATGTGCACGACATTATACTTCTTTATTGCCACCAAATGTTAGTAGGCTCTGGGTGTCGACACAGAGATACGTCGTACCCAACGCCTGTGTTGGTAGGCTTGCACATGGGCCGTGGGTCCATATCGTCCTGCTTATAACATATTTGCAGTGTGCACGTTTCTACGTCGTGTGCGGGAACTTACTTATGGCCAGGTGAGTCATACTACATGTGTTTACGATCTGTTTTGAAAAGAGGTTATTGACCCTATTGTTGCCCGATATCGACAATGCCTGAATGTTTGTGTGTATGTGTGAGAGCGAGCGAGGGGCTAAAAGGATGTCGTATCAGTCAGTTAATTTATGTTTCCTTTTTCTTTATTCCTCGTACACTTGTTTTTTCACTTCGAGTGCAGTGTTTATTATTTTTGTCTTGGTCTATTTTATGACCGTTTTGCTCGTTCTTATGGCCGCCATTTTGGTTTCACTTTTAATTCGGGTGATGCGCACACCCGCTTTATTTTCTTTGCCCTTTTGTGTGCTCTTTGGTACAGAGATGCTGCTCCCCTGGCCATCTCGATACCTTCATTGCCTTCATGTAACTATTGTTCGCTCTACTCCGAGAGGCTGCGTGATGTCTTATCCTTGAGATGGTCATTGTTGATGCTGTAATAATGATGGAGGCTTGGGTAACGTTTGGTAAATAAAATGTGAACTACTTCGCGGAAAGAAATGACCAATATAAGTCCATGAGGATCTTTTCCGTCAATGATTTTTCAATATGTTGTGAATATATTAATTAAGCAGTGAGCAGGTCGTAAGGTATTGTTTATCCATATATTTATGGTATGTTGTGCTTGAACGGTTACGATGCTAGCTTCTACTAACCTGAAGGACAAAAGCACGTATGTAATAATTTTTTTTATTTTTCTTTGGTGGCTTCCTTTCTTGCATTTACATTTTTATCTTAATAAACCCTCATTTAATTTTATTTGATTTTTTTTGCTGGTAGTTAGTTTCTTTTTCCTTGTAATGAATTATTATTATTAATCAACGTCTTCAGTTCGAGGCTGTTATCTGCCTCTCCTGATCGGAGTCCACGTCCTTGAATCTCCAGTCGTGTTTTTACGTATTCGGTTCGGTGCAGACCCTTGCAGGGGTGATCAAAATATAACCTAGTAAGTATGCCACGGCGCGAGAAAGTCTCATCATTTGAGTTGAAGGCCTAGCCATTATTCGCATGAACGTCAAGTCATTTAAGTCCAGTAGGTTGTTAAAATTGGACAGAATTTCCAATCATAAAAAACATGATCAAACAGTGCTAAAGACATAATGGGCCTACCTTGGCCTACCAAGCGATCACTACTCAGCCTCAAGGCCTGCACATTATGAGGTGATTTCTGGTCAGTGCAATGAATCTTCTCAGCCTATTTTCTTGGATTTATCGACCTGGGCAGCCATCTCACCATCAGATACCTCCACAATTTTCATCAGGTAAGCTAAGTGGCATTTGAACCAGTTCTTGGATTAACGTAAAAATACACGACCAGACCAGAAATTGAAACCAGAGCCTCTGGGTGATAAGCAGGCATGCAGGACATCTGGCTGGCTGCTTTTCTATCTCACTCTCAGGTCCACTAGATAGCAAAGTACACCGAAGCTCTCGAGGGTCAACGGCTGAGTTGTCATGAATTTGGTTGGGTAAACTTGCTGACATTGTACAACACAAAGTATCACACTTTTAACATTATGACTACCTGGGCCATGGGATCCCGAGGTTGACTTGTACACAGAGGGAGTTAGTGTTACGGGTGTAAGATATAAAATGTACTTACTTCTCCTCTTCTTTGAAACATTGTACAAGTTGATCAACTGTAGGTTCTTCTATGGTTACTTCATCCTTTACATCTGCTGAAGCCTATAAGAAATATGGAAAGTAAATTGAAAGTATAATAAAGGGATAACAAGAATAAAAGTGTAAAAGGTGTCCCATATTCCTACAGTAGGTAATATTGGTCAATGGTAGAATAACCCCATAATTCAATATCCAAAACCAATACCTGTTGAGATGAGGGCAATCTTATCTCTGCCGAGTATGTGTAGCATTCGGTGATGTAGACCGTCTTCCCATTGAAGATCACTGTTCATTTCTGATGGTTGCGTTTGCAGTGCACTGAGTGTGTTACTGGTACATTTCAGGTTGTGCTGCTAGTGCAGTAATGTATCAGAGCAAAAATGGAGATTCAGTAGAGAGTGAATGATTTAAATGGTGAAAATGAGTCTTACTATTTCTTGAAGGAAATGCCAGACATGGAATTCCACTATGGATTAGCTACAGGCCCGTGTTATGTATAATGAACAACATCCACAATTCCACATTCCTTCTGCAGTATTATTCAGCAGGCTATCCTGCTGACTTGCAGACATAGGATCATTTGCAGCAAGGAGAACAGATCCAGTAGGAGTCACACAGTCCACTGCTGGAGACGGAGATGCTTGTGTTGTCCCTTAAAAAACGTAATTCTTCAACAACAATTTTGTGAAGAACTGACAATACTGAGGATAACCACACACTCCTTATCCAACGTGTGCAAGCTCTTTGGCCACCAGACAACTACACTCATGCTCATAAATTAAGGATAATTGCGTATTGTGGTGCCATACGTGACACTACACAAAACTGGTGCTAATAGTATAGGCACATAGTGAACACAAACAAAACATATCCGTAAGTCCACGGTATTGGTGATAAGTTGAGAAAACCGTCCCAAAACACATGTGCTACAAAACGCCACTGTTTCCTGCGCATGTACCCCGACATCAATATGGGATATGATCACCATGCACACGTACACAGGCACAAAGGTTTGGCATACTCTGGATCAGGTGGTCAAGCAGCTGCTGGGATATAGCCTCTCATTCTTGCACCGGTGCCTGTCAGAGCTCCTGAAGCGTCCTAGGGGTTTGAAGACGTGCAGTGATACATCGACCGAGAGCATCCCAGACGTGCTCGATGGGGCTTAGGTCTGGAGAACAGGCAGGCCACTCTATTCGCCGGATATCTTCTGTTTGACGATACTCCTACACGATGGCAGGTCGGTGGGGCCGTGCGTTATCATACATCAGGAGTAAGGTGGGACCCACTGCACCCCTGAAAAGATGCACAGACTGGTGCAAAATGACGTCCCGATACACCCGACCTATTACATTTCCTCTGTCAAAGACATGCAGGGGTGTATGTACACCAATCATAATCCCACCGCACACCATCAAACCACTACCTCCATACACGTCACTTTCAAGGACATTACAGGGTTGGTGTCTGGTTCCCGGTTCACACCAGATGAGAACCCGGCGAGAATCACTGTTCAGAGTAAACATGGACTCGTCTGTGAACATAACCTGAGACCACTGTTCCATTGACCATGTACTGTGTTCTCGACACCAGGCTTTACGGGCTCTCCTGTGAACAGGGATCAGTGGAATGCACCTTGCAGGTCTCCAGGTGAATAAACCATGTCTGTTCAGTCGTCTGTGAACGGTGTGTCTGGAGACAAGTGTTCCAGTGGCTGTGGCAAGGTCCCGAGCAAGGCTATCTGCAGTACTCCGTGGCTGTCTGCGGGCACTGATGGTGAGATATCAGTCTTCTTGTGGTGTTGTACACTGCGGACGTCCCATACTTTAGCGCCTGGACACGTTTCCTGTCTGCTGGAATCGTTGCCATAATCTTGAGATCACACCTTGTGGAACATTGAAGGCCCGTGCTACGACCTGCTGTGTTTGACCAGCCTCCAGTCGCCCTATTATTCTACCCCTCATAACGTCATCAATATGTGTTCGTTGAGCCATTTTCATCACACAGTCACCATTAGCACGTCTGAAAACATCTGCACGCTTATTACAAGATATTAGAATCATTCTGTATTGATGGTTTTCACTTTACAAAGGTGAAAAATGAGAGTATCCTCCTATTCAATACATCATATATTCCATCATTGGACGGAGTAAACGAATTAAAACATGTTTTGGCTCGTTTGAGCCATCTTCAGTGAAAAATGAGGGGGTTTGAAATAATTTACATAATATAAGTTAAAAAATGCCAAAAAACATAATGAAGGAGCAAATTAAAAAAAATGCGAGCCTAGACGGAAACAAAATTAGCACAAGTATGCAATATTTACATCAATATGCAGGGCAAAAAACAACTCACTGCGACAAAATTCAGTGAAACAGGTGTTCATTTAAAATAAGAATTGGAACTAAAAACTGTGTTAACCTAAGTGAGTTGTTTTTGGCTCTGCATGTTAATGTAAATATTGTATGTTTGTGCTATTTTGTTTCCATCTAGGCTCTCTTTTGTTTTTTCATTTGCTCCTTCATTATGTTTTTTTTTTGCCTTTTTTTACTTATATTATGTAAATTATTTCAACCCCCCTCATTTTTCATTGAAGATGGCTCAAACGAGCCATAACATGTTTGAATTTGTTTACTCCGTCTAATGATGGAGTATATGATGTATTGAATATGAGGATAGTCTCATTTTTCACCTTTGTACAGATCTGCACACTTACTCTCTGCACCGTACTCTGACATGCACCAACATACCTCTGCATATTTGGACTGCTGCCAGCACTACCGTGCGACGAATGCACGTCAAATGCAGCAAATGCTCATATACCAAGGTGATTTAAAACCGTAATCCGCCCACCATACCATTGTTTCACCATGTATCAGCATTATCCTTAATTTCTAAGCATGAGTGTATGTCGACATTACAGTTCTGCTACTGGTTCCTAGCTAGGACACTGAAGATGCACTGTTCCCAGACAGCATTTTATTTACTAAAGTTGCAGGATTCACAAGAGATGGCACATTAATTTACCAGAACACATCCGTGCAGGCAGATGTAAATTCTTGAGCAATCATGGAGATATAGCATTAGGTTTGCTTCAGTATCAAATGTCGGCAGTTATCGTGGGTGATAGACCCGTAAGACAACACATTTTACCACAAACTTTAACATTAACAGGTACCGAGTATCACCAATTTCCATACCTACAATGAATTAACAGCTCTATTGGGGAACTTCACCATTGCAGAAAGATAACAGATGTATTTCATGCACGATAGGCTAATAATTCAAGTTCGGTACCTTATGCAACAGCATCTAAACCTAACATTTCATGGGTGAATGATTAGTTGAGTAGATGCCAGTAGCAGAGTCTCCCCATTCACCTGCCCTGAATCCTTTCAATTTCTGCCAATGGGAACACTACATACATGGGTGTAAGCCCAACCTATCCATAACATACGTGTTACAGGGGCCTTAACAATTCACACAACCAAATCTGAGTGCAGGTATGACCCCAAGAGTTCATGCTTCACTGACAAGAGTGTCTGAAGCATGTGTAAGGATGGATGGTAACCACATGGAGCACCTCCTTAGTGTCTATATCTACGTAATACACAGATGGGCATCAGATGAGAGATTGGCCCATATCTCAACAGCTGACCAAATAAATTTTATTCTTCCACAATAAATTCAGTCTTTTACCATCAATGTTAAACTTAAAAATGGAAATGAACCAACAAGCATTGTATCGTCATAACTGTTAGCGCTATTAGCTGCCCTACATGTGTCGAGCAATGGCAGGAGAAAACAATGAAACACTTGTAGAAGTGCTAGTTGGAGAGTTTGTTTACTATTCTGAATAACCTAGAATAACCCCGAATGTTCACTAATTAAAAGAGTAGGATATTAAGGAGTTCAGTTCCAATATATATTAACACAGAATTGTTAAACATGAATTAAATTCTAGTCACTATAAATTAATCTGGCAGGATACTTACAAATGACGTACTTGCTTTTTCATCAAACAAGACCGGTTCTTCCTTGATCTCAACTTTCTGGTCCATTTCACACAGCACCTGAAGTATTTATTACTTCCACTAATTTTCTACTGAAACAAGGAATAGCAAATATATTATCACCATCATCATCATTGTTTGGGCTACAAGTTCATGGACTAACCAAGCACGGAAGCAAGCCTGTAGCTTTCCATGACTGTCAATTACTTTATCACAGCCACACAACCTCTATCCATGAATGGAATCCAAATCACACAGGTTCATAGCTTTTAATTCAAACAATAACACATGCAATGGCTAAGAATAAATCATAGGCACATTTGTGAGAAACTGCTGACAATGCTAATATATTACCAGTGCCCCTCCAACTCTAGAGACTGTTTTGATACAGATGTTCATGTCACCATATCCTGTGCTAACCTTCTTAATTTCTTCATAAGCATTTGCACATGCACTGTAATGTATACCAATGCCTTACTTAATCCCCACCCCATACACTTTTCTGAAGTCAACTGTAAGAATCCTGGGTTACTCAGCATGCATCCTACCAAATACATTTTTCATTCTTTATGTCGCACCGACACAGATAGGTCTTAAGTCGACGATGGGGTAGGGAACGGCTAGGAGGGTGAAAGAAGCTGCCATGGCCTTAAATAAGGCATTTGGCATTTGCCATTTGCCTGGTGTGAAAATGGGAACCACAGAAAGCATATCCAGCGCTGTCAGCAGCGGGGTTCAAACCCACCGTCTCCCAAATGCAAGCTAACAGCTGTGTGCTCCCAACTTGCTTGTTACCAACCTCTCTTTCAGGATTTTTGCTAATCTTACTCCTCTTACCAACATTATTTACTATCTATTTATTTGCAACCTGAACTTTCAACATCACATTCAACATAACAGCACATTTCAGAAGATTCCTTCATGTTATTTCTCTATCAGCTCTTATCCATCATCATTCCCATACAGTCAATGCCATACTGTAATGTATTCTAAACATCTTTAGGAGTATCTATACTGACTGACAGAGCAAATGCAACACCAAGAAGGAGTGGTCAGAACTTTATGCCAATTGCAGGGTAGACTGACGTCACTGAGGTATGCTCATGATGTGAAATGCGCCGCTATGCTGCGCACGTAGTGAACGATAAATGGGACACGGCGCTGGCGAATGGCCCACTTCGTACCGTGATTTCTCAGCCGATAATCATTGCAGAACGTATTGTCGTGTGCCACAGGAGACGTGTATAGCTAAGAATGCCAGGCCGCCATCAACGGAGGCATTTCCAGCAGACCGACGACTTTACGAGGGGTATGGTGATCGGCCTTAGAAGGGCAGGTTGGTCGCTTCGTCAAATCGCAGCCGATACCCATAGGGATGTGTCCACGGTGCAGCGCCTGTGGCGAAGATGGTTGGCGCAGGGACATGTGGCACGTGCGAGGGGTCCAGGCGCAGCCCGAGTGACGTCAGCATGCGAGGATCGGCGCATCCGCCGCCAAGCGGTGGCAGCCCCGCACGCCACGTCAACCGCCATTCTTCAGCATGTGCAAGACACCCTGGCTGTTCCAATATCGACCAGAACAATTTCCCGTCGATTGGTTGAAGGAGACCTGCACTCCCGGCGCCCGCTCAGAAGACTACCATTGACTCCACAGCATAGACGTGCACGCCTGGCATGGTGCCGGGCTAGAGCGACTTGGATGAGGGAATGGCGGAACGTCGTGTTCTCCGATGAGTCACGCTTCTGTTCTGTCAGTGATAGTCACCGCAGACGAGTGTGGCGTCGGCGTGGAGAAAGGTCGAATCCGGCAGTAACTGTGGAGCGCCCTACCGCTAGACAACGCGGCATCATGGTTTGGGGCGCTATTGCGTATGATTCCACGTCACCTCTAGTGCGTATTCAAGGCACGTTAAATGCCCACCGCTACGTGCAGCATGTGCTGCGGCCGGTGGCACTCCCGTACCTTCAGGGGCTGCCCAATGCTCTGTTTCAGCAGGATAATGCCCGCCCACACACTGCTCACATCTCCCAACAGGCTCTACGAGGTGTACAGATGCTTCCGTGGCCAGCGTACTCTCCGGATCTCTCACCAATCGAACACATGTGGGATCTCATTGGACGCCGTTTGCAAACTCTGCCCCAGCCTCGTACGGACGACCAACTGTGGCAAATGGTTGACAGAGAATGGAGAACCATCCCTCAGGACACCATCCGCACTCTTATTGACTCTGTACCTCGACGTGTTTCTGCGTGCATCGCCGCTCGCGGTGGTCCTACATCCTACTGAGTCGATGCCGTGCGCATTGTGTAACCTGCATATCGGTTTGAAATAAACATCAATTATTCGTCCGTGCCATCTCTGTTTTTTCCCCAATTTTCATCCCTTTCGAACCACTCCTCCTTGGTGTTGCATTGTCACTGTCAGTCAGTTTATATTTGAGATGATCAAAGGTTTTCTATTATTACTTTTATAATTTATCAAACTATGTGATATTAAGAACTTCTTGTTCAGTGAGTATCAGCTCTAGGTGTTCCTTACGAACAGTGTCCTAAGACAGTTGGTGTATTTATTTGATCACAAGGAACCTCTTGTTGTCACACCCTAGAGATCTCACCCTCAACGTGGGAAAAGGAAGCAACAAAGAGATCCACGAAAAATGTATACCAGAGAAACTAAGGAACAGTCACTGGACTTACATATAACTAGTCTGTAATCCCATCACCATACCATATGATGGAGCAAAACTGTTTTGTACGTAAATCACTCACTTGATTAAAAAAACAACAGTTATTACACTTACGACACTTATATAACACATTATAATACATAATACTGAATATTGATGGGCAGATGCCCTTGATAACAGTCAGTCACATGTTCCCGTCTCCTCTCGCACGAGGCACCCAAGCATAGCAGTCTCTCATCCCCTTATATCCACACCACTTCCAGCTGGGTGCTGAAGGGTGCTGCTATCTGTCCTAGGAAGTGGTAGCGAGCAACTAGGTGGTCTAGCCATAGCTAGGCCGGAACATGCTCCTCACCATTGAATCACCATGATTCAACCAAAATAAATTGCCTGATATGCCCTCATGAGAGTTCAGTTCAATTTTCAAGTCTCACACAGGCACTGACATATAGAGTTCATGTTCAGTAACCAAAATGAGTTGATCATTCAACAAAATATATACATAAACATAAGTAAAACAGAAACACAAGCAACAAAATATTTACACACTGTTAATAGAAGGTACTAAGTAGGTTGACTGTGTCCTCATCCATTATTATGCAGTATGAATTAAGCACACTATAAGTTCTCAGTTCAAATCACACACAACACCATAATTACACTCTGAAATAAACAAAGAAACAAATATTTACATGAAACACATTATGTTTAGCCACACGATCCTGTTTAGTTCTCAATAGGTAATGGAATTAACTTGTTAACAGGTCGTTTAAAAAGACCACTGGTCGTTCTGATGGTAGCCACTCGTGCAAGTCCATTCTGCCTAGGGTGAACAGTCTCCACCACAGCCAACTTCCAACAGAGAGGAAGAACAACTGTTCCAGTAGATACGTTCTCCTTCAGACAGGTCCATTTCTTCCTCTGCTGCAGTGAGTTCAGGTAATCAGCAGACCACCTCTTCCATAACAGCTGCTGCATTGACTGGACACGCTGCCATCGAGACAATCTGTTCATGGGCAGGTCAGTAATGTCAAGCTCAGGAATGGTTTTAAGGGGGGCACCTATTACGAAGTGAGCAGGTGACAAATAATTAAGGTCACTGGGGTCATTGGATAAGGCAGATAGGGGGCGAGAATTAAGACAGGCTTCTATCTGTGCAGTAAGTGTACATAGCTCCTCAAATATCAGTAGCGCATTACCCGCAACTCTTCTCAAGTGGTACTTCATGGACTTGACAGCTACTTCTCATAGTCCGCCAAAGTGTGGAGAGCTGGGAGGTATAAAGTGCCACATGATGCCTTCCATCGCTAATAAATTCCTTATCGCTTCACAAAAGCTGGTTGAAAGGAATAGTTTTTGGAGATCCTGCATTCTTCTATTGGCACCAATGAAGTTAGTCGAATTATCACTATAGATGATGGAGCATTTCCTACGTCGAACTATGAATCTCCTCAGGGCTGCCATAAAGGCATCAGTAGAGAGGTCACTCACCACCTCCAGGTGAAGAGCCTAGGTAGCCAGACAGATGAACAATGCAATGTAGCTCTTCGTTGTCTGTTTGCTTCTTACATTTCCCCTCTTGACGAAGAAAGGACCAGCATAATCAGTTCCTACATTAAGAAATGGGCGACTCTGTTGCACTCTGGTAACAGGGAGCTGTCTCATCAATTGTTCAGCTGTTGACGCCTTGAATCTAAAACAGGTCAGGCACTTGTGGATGACTCCTCGAACAACTGCCCTAGCCGTGGGAATCCAGAATCTTTCCCTTAATGATACAATTACTAACTGAGCACCTGCATGTAAAAGCCTAATGTGCTCTGCCATCACAACAAGGTTTGTGAGAGCATGCTGGGGAGGAAGGATAAGCTGGTGCTTAGTGTCATAAGGTAGTTTTGAATTTACTAGTCTTCCTCCTACCCTTAGCATTATCATCTAAGAATGGAAGTAAATCTGGAATTTTACTCTTCCTTGCAGCATTTAGAGTTGAGACTGGCTATCTCTTGAGCATAACACACTTGTTGTGCAATTTTGATACAGGAGTGCAAGGCTATCTGCAGCTCTTGTGCACTTAATATCCCTAACCTCTTGTCTTGAGGATTTGCAATACTGTGAATAAATCGCCAACAATATGCAGTAACTCGAGTCAGTCGGGACAGTGACGAGTACTTCAGCATAAGTTCATCCCAATTTGTACCTACCAACATGACTACAGGAAGTGTGCTTCGTGACTCAAGTAGTTCCTCTTCTGAATGGACCGATATTGTGTCTGGCCATGATTCAGTGGGCTCAGTTAACCAGGATGGTCCGTGCCACCACAGGTTCATACCTCGTAGTTGTCCTGGAGCAACACCTCGGGATATTAAATCTGCTGGATTGCAACTGGTAGGAACATGTCTCCATTCTGCCTTGTGAGAGTATTCTTGAATTAAAGAGACCCGGTTGGCCACAAATGTTTTCCAGCGAGTGGCAGGAGATGGGATCCAGGCTAAGACAATGGTGGAGTCCGTCCACAGGTACAGCTTGCTGACTGGCAGAGACAAAGCTGGAAGGGTCTTGTGGAGTAGTCGGGCAAGTAGTAGCGCTCCACACAGTTCAAGTCTTGGTAGTGTCAGTTTCTTCACCGGTGCTACTCTGGATTTAGAACATAATAACCTGACACACGTCTGTCCTCCTTTGTCGACAGACCGTACATAAAGACAAGCCCCATAAGCTTGTTCTGAAGCATCAGAAAAACCATGAATTAGTATATCAACAGGGGGTCCCTTACGTGTGACTAACCGCTCAATACAAAATTCTCTTACTGCCTGTGGCTTAAAATGAAGTTCTTCCCATTCTCTGACTAGTTGAGATGGTAGTCTGTCATCCCAGTTCAGACTGACTAGCCAAAGTTTCTGCATAAAAATCTTGTAAGAAATTACCAAAGGACTGACCAACCCACGTGGATCAAATATTGATGCAATAACAGATAATACCTTTCGTTTAGTTACATGAGTATCAGTATGATAGGGACTGTCTGAATATAGATTGTCACAAATGAGAAAATGATCAGTAACTGGATGCCATATTAGGCCTAAAGATTTCACGTTAGTGCCTTCATCAAGACTTGAAGGCAGCTGGGTTTCCCTGTCCTCTTCTGGAACTGCTTCTAGTAATGCTGGGTGGTTTGAACACCATTTCCTGAGGTGAAATCCTCCGCTCTCTAGTAAATTAATAATGTAAGACTGCAACTGAAGAGCATCCTGGATATCGTCACAGCTGCTTAATAAATCGTCAACATAAAAATTATTGTTGTTATTGTGAAATTGTTGTTATGGATCATAACTTGAAAACTGTCCACGAATGAGAGCCAGTTTTCGTATTTTCCATTGAAATGTGGAATGTTAATAGCCGGCAACTTTAAACTCGCAACACTGCTGACCTGAGTTCTTCCTGAATCTACCGTGTTGCATGATGCCTCTTCAAGGTTCGCTATTATTTTACTCATTTCGCCCTTTACCTTGTAGTATTTGGTTTCGAATTCGGCACGCGCCTGATCATGAGCTTGCTCGTTTTCAAAGTCTCCTAATTCTAATTCTGACTGCACGTCATCAAACTTCGACATTAATGCATTCATGTCTTCGTATCGTAGTTTAATTTCATGCGAATTCGAATGTTGCTGAGCGATGAAATTCTCAACGAAAGTTTCCCAGCGGGTAAGTTGCGCTTAAGAAGCTTTTGCCTTGTTGAGGATTCCACGATGGAGGGGGTAAGACAATAACAAGGAGAAAAGGAGAGCCTTAAATGAATAGTACTGACCTGCCTTCAGTTTAGTTTACCTCTGGTGCTGGAACATCGAAGCTGGGACTGCCAGATAATGTCATTCAAGTGAACTTCCAAGTATTTCCACGTGACTGTTGAAACTAGTCGTCCATACTACATGCCACGCTGGTTTCACGAGGTCCTCGTGGTGTAGATAATCCGGCCCGGTAATTGGACCATGTTTTGTACATAATCACTCAATTGATTAAAAAAACAATATTTATTACACTTACGACACTTATATAACACATTATAATACATAATACTGAATATTGATGGGCAGATGCCCTTGATAACAGTCAGTCACATGTTCCCGTCTCCTCTCGCACGAGGCACCCAAGCATAACAGTCTCTCATCCCCTTCCATCCACACCACTTCCGGCTGGGTGCAGAAGGGTGCTGCTATCTGTCCTAGGAAGTGGTAGTGAGCAACTAGCCATAGCTAGGCCGGAACAAAAACCATGGAATGTTTGGAGAATGAGTGCTACTGTACAAGTGGTTGTACAAGGTGGCCTGCCTTACCAAAGAAAATGCATGGACTTGGTCTATACTTATACAGGTATCATGTGTAAATATATGGAAAAAGTTATGTCTGTCTGCCAAGTGCAGAAATTATGAGAAATTCCAAGAGGTTAGAATTACTGTAAGAAACGAATAGTGAAGATGACCAAGCTCGATTGCTGCAGTCGCTTAAGTGCGGCCAGTAAACTTAACTAGTAATCAGGAGATAGTGGGTTCGAACCCCACTGCCGGCAGCTCTGAAGATTGTTTTCCGTGGTTTCCCATTTTCACACCAGGCAAAAGCTGGGGCTGTAACTTAATAAGGCCAGGGCCAATTCCTTCCCATCCCTAGGCCTTTCCTATTCCATCGTCGCCATAAGACATATCCGTGTCGGTGCGACGTATAGCAGATAGCAAAAAAAAAAAAAAAACATATAGTGAAGATGCTATGCATCAAGATAACATGCTCTTCAGAAAGGGCACAGGAACAAACACTACTGCTGAAATAGTTTGATGAGCGCTTTAGTAAGTGGAAATATGAACAACGCACATTTTTCTAATGGGAAAATATATACATATTTATATTTATATATATTTATGTTATAATGAATGTTGCCTTTTGTGAATAATTAGAAAAGTAGCACAATGCTGAAATAAGACAGAGCCCTTCATCCTGGCCTATTTCTACCCTTTGTGCCACACTGAAATAAGGAGGCTAACAGTTCCTAGTTACAGTATTTACTTACTGCTAGCACTGTTTGATGGAATTGAAACTGTGGTGGTTTCGCTGCTGTCCATCTGTTGAGCAAAGAGAGGAAAAGACTTCCCTTGCTATAGCAAAAACAAATATAATATGAGCATCATCTACAATACACAGAGGATTCCATAATACAGGAACAAAAATTAAATAAAATTGTCATGCCTATCACAGAAGAATAAAAAAGGGACAATTTACGCAATGGATATTCATTACCTATATAATCACAGGAATTAATTCCTTCAAAAAACAATGCCTTAAAGACAACAAATCAGTGTTAAATCCCCTCAGGTATTAATACATAATATATACATATTATTATTTTCTTTTTCTATATTTTGCTTCTTTCAAGTGGCAAATTTATGGCTCTTTGTCCTCTCTTGCACTTAACCCCATCCACTACAGTTATTTGCAGATACAAGAATGTATAATCTATCAGAGTTTCATTATACTAACACTCTCACATGTATAATAAAATTAGAACAGTACACTGTACATTAACCAATATGAAATAATACTCCTCAAACAAACACACAAAATAAATACACATATTTCACAATTATCAACTCGGTCTAACATACAAGAAATACACTCATGCACTCAGCTGTACAGTGCACAGCTTTCAACAGGTAATCTCTGCAAGAATCAATGTCTGGTAGGAAATTTCAAAGTCTGGAATAGTTCACAGTAAAATAACTCTTATACATAGATGCAGAATGAAGAGGAATAGCAAGGGTATGGCATTTCGAGTATTACAATTATGAAAGAAAACAAAGTGAAAAGGTTAAAGTAAATGTACTCAGAAGAGTTGCTATATAGGAGTTTCTGTATTAATACATGTGATACTAACAACATTTTTCAGGTTTTAGCCAGTGAAGTTCTTGATACTAAGGAGTCATATGCACATCACAGCTCAACTTAAAAAATAATTGGGGCAACAGTTCAAACCTTGCTGCAATTTCATCGTTCATTCCTTAGTTGCATCATCAAGGATTACAACACAGTTGTAGAGGTTTGGAAGAATTAAAGACTGGATGAGTCTTTGTCACATGTCCACTGGTAAGACCACCAGCATTATTTTCAATGGATGAAGCAAGGCAAAATATTTCTGACATACATTCTTGGTATGTTCTATCCAATTTAGAGTTTAAGTCATAATCTCGCCAAGGATTTTCACTACTGTATTGTAGTTCTATTAGCAGAGGTGGACGTATACTGTTGATCATGCACAGGAGTTTCTGAGAAGCAACTTAGATCATGTAAATTTGTTTAGTTATATCAAGTCAGCAATGATTTTTGAAATACATCCGATATTCATTTATTTTGCAGTGGATATATCTTCGAAGGTCATCTGCAGATAAGTTGTAAGAACATGACTCTAGTGTAGAGAACTCACTGATGTACAACAAATAATACAGTGGTCCCAAAACACTTCCCTGTGGTTCCCTACTTTCCTGGTTTGCAGTTCTGAAAGGCTGTCACGAGCTGATACCCACTGCCGAGATCTTCAAGTAAGATGTAAAATCTCAGTGTTAAAGAGTCAAACCAGAAGGATTCCATCTCCCTAACTAACTGCTGTTAGTTATTGTGCCAAACGCACCACCAGGCATGTTTCCATAGCAAGTCACATCAAGGGGAGCAAGTGCAGTACTGTACCCCTTCTTGAAACATGATTTTATAGGGTCAAGAAGAGAACTAATTTAAATATCACAGTACTCATTTGAACCCAAGTTGTTCCAAAACTTTAGGAAGAACCGGGAGAAAGGGTTAGGCAATAATCAAAAGTTAGTCTGGGATCAAGTTTCTTAGGCAATTGTATATTTCCAAAATGAAGAAAAGCTAACAGTTTTAAGACAGTAGTTGAAAATGTGTCACAACAGGAAAAATGGCACCCATAATAGTACAGATGAAATTGTATAATGGTGTTATCTACATTACAGCTGCAGATTTAATTGAATAAATTACTTTCATAACATGGTTGCCAGAACAAAACGTCGGCAATTACGCTGTGAGGTGAATGACTGGTACCTGTTTAGGTGACTGGGTTAGGAGCTATTCTATATTCTACAAAATATGTATTAAGTGTGTTGGTTCCATCTGTTGCTGCTGACCTCTCACAATACCCAGTGCACACCTGTTACTTGCGTTCAGTTTACCTCAATGAGTTAAGTATTTATATTTCTGATTTCTTAGGACTCACTTGACTCAGTTTCTAACCACAGGGTAGGTTTGGAAATCACATCCACTGACAGTTCTCTTGTACTCTCACAAATGTGCATGATAATGAGCCATCGTATTTTCAAATTTCTCATTTCACCACGGGTAGGGAGGGTGACTAACTTTCACAAGACATTTGGGAGCATGCTTGTCCTGCAGTCTGGTATCAAGAGCATTAAATCTATCCAATTTTGTGTCGATATTTTCTAGAAGTAGAGTATCATTTCAGGTTACGTTATGGGCATCATACCTTACGTTAGGCAAATTGATATTTTTTATATTTCTACAGGTCTTGAAGTTTATCTTGTATTTGGGTACATGAGGTCATGAGTTGGGATTGATGGAATAGGAATTTGGCCATGATTTACAACCTTCTGCAGCTTGTTAGCTGTAAGATCCATTAATATATGAGCTGTGTTTATGTGTATATCTGTGATTAACAGGATTTGAAGGAAGGATTGCCCAGTTAGAGAAAGACATCATGTCTACAAATATCGCAGTATGGGCTAATTCTTTGTTTAGGTTGATATTAAAGCTACCTATAATTATTATTATTACACGTTCATAGATAGGCACAAAGTCGAATCAACAAGCTTCAAACTCAGTCATGTCCATTGTGCCACGAGCTTTATGGACTAATGCACCGGGAACTTTTGCTGTGCTAACAGTAATCTCAACAAACCTGAACTCAGGCCCCAGCTGAGCAACATGCAATGGGTTACAAGTCATTTCTATAATAAAGTGTTACTCCACCTCCTTTCCTACCATTGGACCTGTCCCAGTGGACAAGTTCATAGCGATCAAGTGCTGGTTGGTAGATGTGAGCCAACTTTGAGAAATATATAGGACGGGTAGCAGGAAGAGAGAGGACATTGTAAGCACTGTGATGTGGAGGGAAGGACCTGAGTCAATAGAATATCTGTGGTGATTGGATGGGAAGTGTGGAAGGAATAGTGTCGAGTCCCTCACCAAGGCAAGCACCAGGTAGTGGACATGGTTCTAACTGTATGGTAGAATATTCTTACAAATATATTGATAGCAACAATGAACAGTCACCTCATATTCCTGGAGAAAAAGAACACTGACCGAAGCTACTACTATAACACACACACACAAACACTCACACACACACACACATTTAAAGAAAATATAAAAACAATTAATGAAATAAAATATCAAAAATGATCAAACGCACGGTGACCATAAACCATGAAATCCATCATCCTTCATGTTACCATGGTTTGGTGGATCAGCAGAGGTGAAAGAAGGTGCGGGGTGGAATGGGTCTAACCACAAGGCCGAAAGAAGAATTAAAATTTCAACAAAGGTTATATTTTTGAAAATGACCAAACTTAACAATATTCACATAGAATTTAACAAAAACAATCAACAACAATCCAATAATCAGGTACACAATATAGTTTTACAAAGAAAGCTCGAGTTCCGGGGGTTTACAAGTTCAGGGGTCCGAGCCCCAATCTTCACAACCCTTGGGCAATTAGCCCACCTTCACACATTTATTCAAAGGGCAGAAATCCCCGAAAACCATATCGGGCCTCCTAGAGGCACTTTATTATATCAGAAAGAGCTGACCCGCTCTCAATTTCTCACGCCTATCAAAGGCCACAACAACTTTCCCCATAAAGTGCCTCTCAAGGCACTTACAAATAAACAGGGGTAACTTGTACCCAACCTACGGGGCCTTCGTCGTAAAAGAACAGATTAATTAAATGGCCCAAAATACCAGGATGAATGGAGGCGTGTACTTGCACTCCTACATGAAGCTTGTTAAAACCTAAGTGGCGCTAGGCCGATAAGCAGGGGCTATTCCCATACTATGGAGGTGACTCGTACAAGCAAATTTTTAAGATATTACAGAAAGAAAGAGTAGAAAAGCGGTTACAAAAACATAGTCACCTCAAATGCAAAATGAAGGGCAGCTCTAGAGGGTAAAGCACTCTCTATCTCCGATTTACAGTTAAAGTTATGTGAAATTTTACAAAGACCGGAAGATTTTACATGTTTCAATGGATGGTTTACATATTAAAGGCTTCGGACCAGCCCCGAGGGTTAAACTGCTGACCTAGCAAGAAAAAAGATGTTAAACGGCCATTAAATTGTTGAAGAACTGCTGCCCGAAGAAAGAGGTGCTTCCCGCCCCCTGCTACATATCCACACACTGAGCTAGATGTTGTTCGAGAGGTCCAGAGACAAGAAAATCAGCAGTTTCATACCCTTGTGGAAGATTCGAGACCTTTCATGAATAATAAGGACACACCCCCTAAACTTTATTGGGTAGGTAAGAGTTACACATGGAAATTCGAAGAAGAAACCTCTGATAGGTGGAAAATTAATTACAGAAATTACTGATTGGCTAAATTCAAAACAGGCGGAAAGAAAGCTTAATACTGCCACCCCACAAATGAAAGAACAAAATTATGAGGGTATTTAGAGGATATAGTAAGGATGTAAAAGAGAGTCTCTGGTAAGAAAGCAACTAGAGTATGGTTCCAGAGTATGGGACCCTCACCAGGAATACTTGATTCAAGAACTAGGAAAAAACCATAGAAAAGCAGCTCGATTTGTTCTGGGTGATTTCCGACAAAAGATTAGCGTTACAAAAACGTTGCAAATTTGGGCTGGGAAAACTTGGGAGGAAGGAGACGAGCAGTTCGACTATGTGGTATGTTCCGAGTTGTTAGTGGAGAGATGGCGTGGAATGGCATCAGTAGACGAATACGTTTGAGTGGTATCTTTAAAAGTAGGAAAGATCACAATCTGAAGATAACGTTGGAATTCAAGAGGACAAATTGAGGCAAATATTTGTTTATAGGAAGGGGAGTGAGAGATTGGAATAACTTACCAAGAGAGGTGTTCAATAAATTTCCAATGTCATTGAAATCATTTAAGAAAAGGATAGGAAAACAAGAAATAGGAGATCTGCTACCTGGGCGGTCGCCCTAAATGCACATCAGGATTGATTGATTGATTGATTGATTGATTGATTGAATGATTGATTGATTGATTGATTGAGATTGCCCCATTTGATAATATTTAAAATGAATATTTATGTAGTACTATTAGGAATGGTCCTTGGGTAATATTTCATGTAGATTTATTTATTTATTTAATTATTAGATACAGGCTATGGAGGGCCATTTTACACTAATAATAATAATAATAATAATAATAATAATAATAATAATAAAAATATGTTTAAATAAGTATAAAAGATAACAAAGGTATAAACAACAATATTAAGTAACAACAAAACAAGTTTAACAATAACAATGTAACAACAATGACAACGGTAACTGGCAAGTGTCGGTTTCAGAAATTAGGAAGAAGAAAGGTCAAGGATTGGAGGGACGGAAGAAAGTGAAAACCTGGAGAGGACTTCAGAGGAATCTTTTAATTTTTTGTTTGAAGGATGCGAAAGGTGTGAATATGTCGATATCGGGTCGTGAATTACCAAGAGTAGGGACACGGTGGAAGATAGAGCGTTGTTGTAAGATTAGGCGCGGATGGGACACATGATGGGTGCGCCGGTTGCGTGTAGGGCGGGGAGGAACGTGTATAGGGAAGTACGCTGGAAGAGAATTACATTTGGTGTAGCCATTGATTATTTTGTGAAGGTAACATAGATCAGAGAACTGTAAACGGCTTCTCAGGTCAAGTATACCCAGGTAGTTCACAAGGTCAGATTTAGTTTTGTTCTTAAAAACAGGATTGCGAGTCTTAACAATGAAAGTGAAAAAGTTAAAAATACTATTTAGTTCAGATATGTTTGTGATAGCAGATGAGGACCAAATAGGGGAACAAAAGTCAATAATGGGGAGAACATACGAGACAAAGTATAATTTTAAGGCGTTAATATCATTAATTTCAGTAAACCTATAAAGAATGCCTAGAGTACGCATAGCACGGGATTTTATAGAGTGAATATGAGCAGAGAAGGTTAGTTTACAGTCTATTATAACACCTAGGTCTCTTACCTGAGAAGCCGATGGCAATGTACTTCCCTGGATGGTATATGCAGTGTTCATTCCTTGCTTTAGCAAGAAAAGGAGATTGTATTGCACTTCTTAAAATTGGGAGAAAGATTCCATTTCTTAAACCAGTCACCACACGAATTGAGAACAGTCTCTAATTAGTCACAGTCATCAGGCGTAGACACTTCTCCTTGGATTTTCAGGTCATCGGCGTACAAGAGGAGGGAACACTGACTATTTCGGGTGCAAAAAATTATGTCATCGATATTGAGAACAAAGAGTAGGGGTCCCAGAATACTGCCCTGAGATACTCCTGATAATACAGATAACCATGACGAGGCAGATTCAGGGAGTACCACCCTTTGTTTTCTGCCGGAGAGGAAACTTGTTATCAATGACAAGACGGGGCCATGGATATTAAACCTGGTAGCGAGCTTATGAAGAAGAAGTGTATGATCCACTGAGTTGAATGCCTTGGCCAGATCTATATAGATTGCATCTAACTGAGATTTATTTTCCATTGCTGAAATGATGTGGTGATTGAGAACAGTGAGGTTAGTGAGGCATGATTTTCCGGGAGTGAATCCGTGTTGTTCTTCAGATATGTACGGCTGTGTGAAAAAGAGGAGTCGGCGGTGGATTATTCTTTCGAGGACAGAGGATAGTATTGGAATGATAGATATTGGGCGGTATGATGAGGTATCATATTTGTTGCCAGATTTGAAAATAGGTGTGATATCAGCTTGTTTCCAGCTGTCGGGGAATGTACCAGTAGCCATACACAGGTTTAAAATTGTAGATAACGGTGCACAGAGAAATGCAGAAGTATTTTTGAGGAATATAGGGCTAATATCATTGGGCCCGGTGGAGCGGTTTGTTGGGAGACTATTGAGAATATTTTGTACTTCGTTAGGGGTCGTTGATATTTGTGACAGTGAGTAACTGCAAACACTATTGATCTGTGGTAGTTCTGTGATAGGTGCAGGAGGGCTAAAGGTAGAGTGAAAGTACTCATTGAATTTTGAGACCTTAATTCAGTTGGGACATCATCACTATGTAGTTTAAGATTCAGTGGTATCCGGGGTGACTTTCTACGTGACGAAATTAGGGTCCAGAACTTTTTAGGGTTGTTTTTAAGGTTCCCAGTTATAGAAGTGATGTGCCGGTTGTAGTCATTTTTAAGATGCGATTTTGAGATTTTCCTGAGGTGTTTAAAAGTATTATACGTGTGTGAATTGGGGATAGACTTCCAGAGTGACCACGCACGGGTTTTGTTCTTTAATAGCAATTTAGTTTTGGCACTCAGCCAGGGGGGATATTTGTGTGTTCTGGGTTTGGAGAAAGGTACATGCTGTTTAATGGTGGTAAATATTAAATCCTCAAACAGGGAAACCGCACTATTGACGTCACGCTCAGCTGATAACCAGCACCAAGGGAGGGATGACAAGTCCTGGTTGAAGACTAGCCAGTCCACTTTACTCCAGAGCGGAAATGTTTGCCTCGCAGCGGGTGGGAAGTCTTTATGTTGACAAGCTGTAGGCTGAGGGTAGCCTCGATTGAGTCATGGTCAGCGCTAAGAGTGTTTCTGCCAACAGATACACTAACACTAGTTACTGTAGAGAAGAGGAGGTCCAATATTGCCAGATTTCTGATGGGTTTTAAGCAGAACTGATGTAGATGAAGACCGTTTATGAAATTAGACAAAATAAATGAGTCCACAGGGTCGGTTACTGTTCCAGTGGTTGTAGATTGCCAGGATATGTGCGAATTGAAATCACCGATTAGCACAATATCATTGGATTTATTTAGAGCCAAAACCGTTGAATTAAAGCAATTTTCTAACACTGTGATATCACCGGACTGTGGGCGGTAGAAGCAGCCAACTAACAAGTTTTTACTTCTGGGGATCGTAATTTCAACCCAGGTTATCTCACACTCAGTTTCTAGGTCGGGCCTGTGACGGGCTTTAAGTTTATTACTTACTGCAATCGTTACACCACCCCCCACGCTTACCTGTACCTCTGCTTTTACGGAACACTGAAATGTTAGACGAGAATGGAAGTTCACTGTCCGAGACAAAATCAGGTAACCAAGTTTCAGTGAAACATAAGATATAAAACTCGCTAAATTCAGGTTCACTGAGTACACAGTCAGTTAATTTGTTTTTCAGACTCTGGGTATTCTGATAATAAACATTAAGCGGTCCTGGTTTTAAATGAACGTCGCCGGAAAGAAGTAGTAAGACAGCGAACACAGCACGTGAGAAAGCATGGCAACCTTTCGTCCTTTCGCTGGAAGAGACAGGGGCATGGCGAAGCACAGGGAGATCAGAGACGGACAAGCAGAGAAAATATAATGCCGTTCAGCGAAGCACCATTGCAGTACTGAATCACACGACACTTCACTTGCTTCAGCGATGGTTGTAGATATGAAAGCACAGTACGACACACTTCTATACACAAGAAAGACTAAGAAAAGAAAGTAATATGTCGGAGGTACAAAAACACGCCCGTTCCCAGTTACCGCCATCTTGCAGAGTAGAGTTGGGTCGATTCGTGAATCGTTCATTTGAACGACTCAAAATAAACAATCGTGTGAATCGATTCGCGGTATGAATGAGTAGTCATTCAAATGAATCGTTGAATCTGGAGTCGCCCGAGTAAGAATGAATCGTCGTTCAAATGATTTGTTGTGAATCGTTGAATTTGGTGACTGTCTGTCGTTGTAGCCAACTCCGCATGAAGCTGGCAGCGACTATTACCGATCCGTCCCGCAGTTCGCGATGCGTGAGATGAGGGTAATGGTGAGGACGTATGACCTGGCCTTCACGCTGTTGTAAGAAAGGCATTTCCGGCCTACAGTATGTATAACACAGAGATGAAACATCAGTTTTACATTTACTGTTGCACAGTTGACTATTCGTCATCGTTCCACATGAGCATTAATAAATACAGCTGGTAATAAGTACGATTTCCTAACATTTTGTACGGCTACAACGTACTGCGCTGTAAAAGAAATAAAATATTGATGTAAATAAATAATGTTTGACTGAGATGGACGGCCTGTTAGAGGGTACAGCAAAGAACAGCTAGAAGGGGATAACAGTAGATCGAAACAATGATGTATGAAAACAATGAGTACATACCTTATGTTGGAAGATTTAGTAGACACATGATGCAAAACATGTACTTGGAATTTCACTTGAGTTTATAAATTATAATTGAGGAACACTATCTTCGATAATTTTGTGGACGTAAGGCGTCGTCTCGGCTCAATTAAAGTATTTGCCGCTCTGGAAAAAACACGCTCACATGGAACAGAACTACCAACAACACACAGTCGTCTTAACATCAGCTGGTACAGCCTCGGGTAATAAATTCTTTTCTCTTGCCACCACCTAAAGGGATCCGCCTTCCTTGCCAGCAATGGTTCATCAGTAAACTTATCATATTCTATTATCGTGGCAGCCAGCGGCGTAACTGGGTTTGTGAAATGCTTAACACTGGAGTCGAACTCTCCCCACAATAAATCTTCATCTGAGTCCTCTGCATGTTGTTGCTCCTCTGATTCCCTTACTACCACATCGCAGGAAATTCTTACAGATGCAGCTTTTTGGATAAGCGATTGTTTCGCCTTATTGTACGCTGCAGTAGACAGAAAAGCTTGCTTCTTGAATCTGGGATCGAGCAAGGTGGCTTCAGCTGAAATGGTTTGGTCTTGAATGTCTTTGAACCGTTTATCAAGTTTGGTTTTAATTTTTGCAACCACTGATGATATTTCTTTTGGCTTATTTACATTTTCAATTTTCTCAAAATAATTATTTAAGCACCGTGTAATTTTTTGTTGATAATAATAAATAAAATCATGAATAAAAATATATAAATAATATTACTCAAAAACTTAATAAAATTAATAAGCATAATTAACCGAAATGTCCGTAGTATGGGCGCCAGAGTTCACCAGAATGGATCCCTCGAATTTAGATAAGAGCATGATAAACTTTATATCCCAGGGCGTGTACATAATGCTGCGTACTGGTACATCTGCTGCAGGCCTTACCTAACCTCCTGAAAACGACTAATTAGGTAGGAACTGCACCTAGGTTCATCAATAACACTGATTCTAAAATAGCTAACTATATTCTGAACAAATTCCGTGCATGAGCACCTCATCAACATACAACATTATACATATAATACACACATAAAATATTGCTGGAAGACTCCATATTTACAACAACAACAATAATAATGAAAATCGTGGGAAAACGAAAGCAAGAACTAAGCTACCATTTATGGATAGTCCGATGAACAATGTACATGTATGAAGATAAATACCCTTCACTGTCTCTATATCAATTCGACTTACCGATTCTCATAATCGGCAGTTATCACATCACACAGATACTGTACCTTGTACTACTGTGTTCACATATTTTAACACTTGTAAAGATATATACACACGTCTGTCGATCCTCAACATAAATTATGGAAAGTCTGAGATAGCTTTCCCCAACATATAATGCTAGGCCACCACAAGTGCTACAATACTTAATGCGCAAGCACTCTCCACAATCAGCCACTTTTCTACGAACATAACAAGACTACGCTCCACAAACGTTTGAAGTCCAGTCCATTGCAGCCGTGTCACTCCAGTACCGTGTATCAGCACCACTTCCTTCCCGTACAGTGCCTCAGTTGTAGTTGTAGTTATCTTCCTTCTCGTTCCTTTACCTTCACCTTTACAATCACCCTTACAATGTTCCTTACAATGTCCCGGTTGCTGCCGTATGATCCACCTTTATAGACATCAACATCCCCCTCCTCTCAGATGAGACGTCTGGATTGGTGCTTGCCAGCCAATCATGAGTGAACCTCTTGTCAAGACATGCCCTGAACTTCTCCTTTCTCCCAAGAGATAAACAAACACTCGGGAGTTTTACATGAATCACCAAACTTTCCTACTACAACAACAAGCTCATCTCATCAGGCTGGGATATATACATGACTCATGAATTTCCCTGGTACAAAAACAAGCACTGGGGCAGCCATATGACTCATTCAAATTACCAGAGTTATTAAAGCAATGTTTTCCCACTCATGCAAAACATATTACTCACACCTACATATGTGGATATCTTCCAGCTTACCAATATAAACGGCAAAATATACAAATGAAATACTGATAATAATAATAATAATAATAATAATAATAATAATAATAATAATAATAATAATAATAATAATAAATGGAATACTGACAATAATATCTATAACTTCTACATATAATTCGGGGGTGTGATATATGTACTATCACATAACGCCCCCTTGGTGAATGGATGATATCATATATTATGATTCACCATAAAACAGAACTTCATACATAACCTTATAATGGCATAACTGAACACATAATTTACTGTAATAATGATATATACATTGCGTCTACTGCATTGTATTCGCACACACGAAATACAATTTGTCCAAACAACAACAACAATAATAATAATAATAATAATAATAATAATAATAATAATAATAATAATAATAATAATAATAATAATAATAATGATAATAATAAGGCTATATACACACAACTCTGATTGTTTCATATAAGATTGAACACAATCCCTTCTTGCTACTGTACACATAACTCATAATTGACAATATATACATCCAAGGTGCAGATCCTATCTCTTATATATGCGAAGGCTATAGATATTAAATGTCCCAAGGACCTTATTTTCAGCGGTTAGGAGCCTATAAGCACACTTGCCTATTCTACTGTCCACAGTATACGGACCCTGATACAAATGAAAAAAAACTATACATAAACTTAACATTGGCATCGATAAGCGAGGAATGCGTACCGTAATAAAATCTAACTACGTCTAGAATCCACTCTATCTTACACACAAACATTCATCCCATCCAGTCACACAAGAATTATACAAACTTTCATTCGGAACATTCATAACCACGAAATCCCTCTTTCTGAAATGCGCGGGAATCTCACAATATTTACTCTTCCACAAACTCATAATTAATGCAAGTAAACAGATCACATACTTTTTCACACATTCCACCTCGATATCATACAGCACGTCATTCAAATCATTCACACAACTCTCAGAATTAAATAAAACATTACACATATGCTTGGATAGACTTTCTTTCATCTCACGCACACTTCCATTCTCACACACGCTCACTCTATTACTGGAATTCTTACCATAATACACTTCGAAATTGCTGTCATTACCACTTAATGACCCAACAATTAATCCATCTTCACCACCTTTCATATCAGCTCCTACTTGCACCACTTCCATGCCAACAACACTGCTACTTTCGACTCTCTTATCAGAAGTTTCATTAATCTCAAAGTCACCATTTTCACACATAATGGACCTAACTTTACTCCCCTCACGTACACTTAAATCAACAAAAACATCCTCATGATGTATACTCCGTAAAAACTCTTCACTTATAAAACAACCTTCATCAACTTCACAAAAAACTTCACTTTCAATTTCAGAAACTTCCACAAGATTATCGATCGCAACACCGCTATTACCATCACCACTAGCACAAAGTAAGTCATCCGACACAGCTTTCTTACTTTCATCACGCCCCCTATATACAAAATCTCCCTGATCACAAAACACATGGTCATACAATAATTCCTCTTTCACGTCTACCTCGTAGCTTACCTGTTTCATCACGTGAAAAGGAATTTCGGTATCGGACTGCCTATCTGACCCAACTAAGAAGTTCGATTCCGGTTTAAATTACTTGACGTGGACTGTTCACTATTATCATGTCTCGGCACTTGATCTAGAGGTCTTTGATCCGTACGCCCCCTACTTTCTGAATCCCCTTGATTAGGTCTTCTGCCATAATATTCCTGGTGATTACCTCCTTGGTTAGAGTGTCTGTTTCCCCTTCCGGAATTACCACCCTGATTCCCTTGTCTCCCATTAACCCCGTAATTTCTACCTTCACTTTGCCTAGTCCTCCCCTGCCCTTCCAAAGCATCAAACCTCTCTAACAGCTGCTCTAATTCCTTAATCGTAACAATATTCTGCATACATGCAGCTAATCCGACCTTCTCAGGAAAATGCCTCAACATCTGGCGGACTGTATCTCTCTCCGATGCTAGACCTTCAATATTCTGGCTGATCAGAACATGCGCCAAGAAATACTCCGTCATAGATACACCTTCCTGAGGTTTATACATGCCAAATAGCACGCGATCTCTTTCCCTTCCCTGAATAGCTTCACTCCAAAATTTAGAACTAAATTTCTCCCTAAATTCCTCCAAACTCGAAATACCCTGTCTATAAACTTGAAACCAGGATCTCGCTTCTCCAACAAATGCAATATCCAACATCTCATCAACCATACTCCACTCGATCAAACCATCGTCAAGATTCTTGGAAAACCGTTTCTCCACCGTTTTCAAGAATTCCATCGGATTAAAACTGCCGACCATTAAACTTGGATAATTCAGAGTCCTTCGTACAAGATACGTACCTATTACATATGCTGCTACCTACTTGGATTTGACTGATCTCCTGCCTTAACTTTACATGACATGCTTTAATTCCTTCTTCAACTACCATCCTGGCATTTCCTTCTACTGACTTGAGATCTTTCTCCAATTTCTCAGTCTTTTCATCTATTCGCTTCGCTAAAACATTCTGGCTGGTTTTAATTCTATCTATTTCTTCGACTTTATCTTCTACTATTTTTATTCTCTTATCACATTCCTGGCTGTGTTCAACAAATTCCTTCCTAACAACATTAAATCGGCATTCGATTTTCTCAGTCAATTCCAAGCGTTGAGATTCAACCTTATTATTGACTTCCTGAATTTCTCTGCTTTGATGGTCAAACTTCTGGTTCAATTCATCTATTCTACCATTCACAGCACTGCTTAAACTATCAATTTTACTAGACAATTCAACACTCACTAAATTTAACTCCTTACTTTGATTCTCAATCTTACTGGACAGTTCCGTACTAACTGAATTTAATTCACTATTAATACTGTATATTTCATTACTTAAAAAACTCAATTCACTCTTCAACTCTTTACTCTGACTATCAATCTTGCTAGACAATTCAACATTATTATTATCGATTTTACTGGACAGCTCAACACTCACTGAATTTAATTCAACACTCTGATTATCAATCTTATTCGACAATTCAACCTTCCAACTCTTCATTCTTACTGTTTAATTCACCCTTCAATTCATTAAGTAGCGATTTAAGTATAATGAGCATTGAAGCCTCGCCTTGATCTCCTACGTTCTGAGTTTGAGACGGGTTACTCGGTTCCTCACCTATCGTTACCGATTGATCTTTCCTACTATCTGCCATTTCGCTTTCTCACTTAAATTAGATAAACTCAATGTGGTGGAATTCTTTTGACTTCTCTTATCCTGATTCATAGTACTAGCAACTTTAACAACCTCTCTATTTCTCAGTCTTATAATACTCGACTCGCTACAACATTTCTTCATACTCCAACAGACATATCACGTACATATAAAACACTTCACTGACATAGTTCGCAGAATTCCAACCACATCTGACAAGTGCACCTACGCTTATCAGCCTAACAGATGTACCAATCATTCAGCCCCACGTTGGGCGCCAATTGTAATTTTTTGATGATAATAATAAATAAAATCATGAATAAAAATATATAAATAAAATTACTCAAAAACTTAATAAAATTAATAAGCATAATTAACCGAAATGTCCGTAGTATGGGCGCCAGAGTTCACCAGAATGGATCCCTCGAATTTAGATAAGAGCATGATAAACTTTATATCCCAGGGCGTGTACATAATGCTGCGTACTGGTACATCTGCTGCAGGCCTTACCTAACCTCCTGAAAACGACTAATTAGGTAGGAACTGCACCTAGGTTCATCAATAACACTGATTCTAAAATAGCTAACTATATTCTGAACAAATTCCGTGCATGAGCACCTCATCAACATACAACATTATACATATAATACACACATAAAATATTGCTGGAAGACTCCATATTTACAACAACAACAATAATAATGAAAATCGTGGGAAAACGAAAGCAAGAACTAAGCTACCATTTATGGATAGTCCGATGAACAATGTACATGTATGAAGATAAATACCCTTCACTGTCTCTATATCAATTCGACTTACCGATTCTCATAATCGGCAGTTATCACATCACACAGATACTGTACCTTGTACTACTGTATTCACATATTTTAACACTTGTAAAGATATATACACACGTCTGTCGATCCTCAACATAAATTATGGAAAGTCTGAGATAGCTTTCCCCAACATATAATGCTAGGCCACCACAAGTGCTACAATACTTAATGCGCAAGCACTCTCCACAATCAGCCACTTTTCTACGAACATAACAAGACTGCGCTCCACAAACGTTTGAAGTCCAGTCCATTGCAGCCGTGTCACTCCAGTACCGTGTATCAGCACCACTTCCTTCCCGTACAGTGCCTCAGTTGTAGTTGTAGTTATCTTCCTTCTCGTTCCTTTACCTTCACCTTTACAATCACCCTTACAATGTTCCTTACAATGTCCCGGTTGCCGCCGTATGATCCACCTTTATAGACATCAACATCCCCCTCCTCTCAGATGAGACGTCTGGATTGGTGCTTGCCAGCCAATCATGAGTGAACCTCTTGTCAAGACATGCCCTGAACTTCTCCTTTCTCCCAAGAGATAAACAAACACTCGGGAGTTTTACATGAATCACCAAACTTTCCTACTACAACAACAAGCTCATCTCATCAGGCTGGGATATATACATGACTCATGAATTTCCCTGGTACAAAAACAAGCACTGGGGCAGCCATATGACTCATTCAAATTACCAGAGTTATTAAAGCAATGTTTTCCCACTCATGCAAAACATATTACTCATACCTACATATGTGGATATCTTCCAGCTTACCAATATAAACGGCAAAATATACAAATGAAATACTGATAATAATAATAATAATAATAATAATAATAATAATAATAAATCGAATACTGACAATAATATCTATAACTTCTACATATAATTCGGGGGTGTGATATATGTACTATCACAACCGAGCAAATAAAATCAGTTTGGAAACAGTCACTTGTTTCTCAGAGCTTACATCCTCGGTGATCTGTAAAAACGGTTTGAGAATTTTGCACATTTCATCCAAAACATCAAAATCTTCACTGGAGAGAATGATCCCGGGATTCACTAGCGCCAAAGTTGACACAACAGCTTCTCTATTTTTCACCACACTTTGAAACATAGCATAGGTGGAATTCTATCTGGTAGGCACCTCTTGCTTAAGACTTTGCTCTGGAAGTCCCATTTGTTTCTGGATCCCTTTTAATTTAGAAAGAGCACGTGGAATCCGCTTAAGATATTCTACCACATCTTTCACTTTGGTTTTGAGCTCTTTAATTTCCCCTATAGCGTTCTGCACTATAAGATTTAAAGTGTATGCAAAACATGGAATGTGTTGATATCCTAGGTTTCTTGCTGCTGCAATCATATTTGGTGCACTGTCAGACACAACAGCAACAATTTTACTGTCAATTTCCCATTCCTGGCATACCCGCTTTATTTCATTGGCAATGTGTTCTGCACTGTGGCTTTCGTTGTACACGAAACAGTTCAATAAGGCACTACACAATTTGGAGTTTCCATCCAAATAATGAGCAGTTAAGGCAACATAACATTCAGACGCTCCTGAGGTCCAACTGTCCGTGGTCACGCAGCATGCTGTAGTCTGGGATAAGCTGGCCTTTATTTTGTCTTTAACATTCTTATATGTCGAATCGAGAAGTGCATTCGATAAAGTTTTTCGAGAAGGCAATACATAATTTCGATTTAAATGATGCAGCAATTCCCTAAACTCTGGCTGTTCAACTATTCTGAATGAATGATATTGTTTCACAATAAGTTTTAACACAATATTGTCCAACATTTTGCTCTTCGACACTGGAAGAGGTCTGGAAACAAAGTCGCTCCTTTTGTTCTGTCCAGTTTTTTGCCTTTTGGCTGGTGGCTGCGATGATTCTTCGGTAGATGTTGAGGGTATAGGTCCAATGGCAGATGTTGAGGGCACCACAGCAGATGTTGAAGGCACAGATGACCTATATTCAACAACTCCTTCTTCGGTATTGGGCTGCGGCATTTCCGGCCTAACAGCAGCAGTAGGATTTTTTGTTTTTAAGTGTCTAGTTAAATTTGAGGTGGTTCCAGCCTTAAAAGAATAAACACCGGAACATATTTCACACTTAGCACGACCGGGACTTATCTCTAGAAAGTATTTCCAGATAAAACTTGTTTTCCTATTACTCCGATCCATTTTGCTCACATAGACAACACGCACAAAAGCTAGGCAAACCACCGACGACTGAGTTGCTCAAGATATCACGTGACCAGTGTTGCCAACATAGCTTTTTCTCGCTAAATGTAGCTTATTTTAATCCTACGTTTAGCGCCAAGAAAAAAACAATCCCACTTAGAGAGATTGTAGGCTTTAGAAAATTTAGAAGATAGTATGTCGATCCAGGTCAATAAAACCTCGAGAAACCCAGTCGTGTTGTAATCATGAGCAACGTGCTCATGTTAACGTTTGTTGGTTGATGCTGTCGCAGAACACCTACGTGGAGGCATCAAAGTAGTTCGTTATCCAATTCATATCATAAGCAATCTTACATGCAAAACGTCAAAAATATGCAAGAACCTATTTGTATCCATTGTAATTAATATAAGTAAGTAATTCAAATTGAAGAATACCAGGGACACATGCCCTCATGCTTAACCCGCCATTTTGTATCTGTAACCTCTAAGACACCATTCGTTCGCGAAGGTTCAATGGAAGCTGCACATCAATAGAGATTGTGTGGAGCCTGGTGTGTTGGACTTAATAATATAACTCCTAGACGTCAGGACATGAATAAAGCTCTGATGAGTGTAATAGCTGAAATGTAGCATGCCTTTGTTCATCACGTGGTGGCGGATCGGTCGGTATGTGCGGTATCACTGTCGACAGTCTCGCCATTAATCAGAATGATACGAGCAGCAGTGAAAAAGAGGAGATATGGTGGTGGTGGCATTTATTGTTTTAAGAAGAAGTACAACTAGGCAACCATCCTCTATATAACACAAATCAGAGAGAAAAATGGAAGGGGTCCGACACTTCGAAGAATGAAGGTATCGGCTAAAGGAAGACAAGGGCCACGAAGGGTGTGAAAATGAAGGACTCTCTAGCCCTCGCAAACCTAATACCGTCGGGGTCGGAAAAGAACAAGTGTTGACCAAGAGAGGTCGGATATGATAGATGAAAGTGATTGCCTGGCATAAGTAAGTGTAAGCAATGCCAGGACTCAGCTAAGGGCCCCATGGTTGCCAACCCACGCTCCAAAGTTCAGAGCCCTTGGGCCCCTTTTAGTCACCTCTTACGACAGGCAGGGGATACCGTGGGTGTTATTCTACCGCCCCCACCCACAGGGGGGGAAGGAGACAAGATCAGAAAAAACAGGAGAGAGAGAGGGGAATCCTACTTGGAAGTTCTCCTTTATCAGTTTTTTTATTTTCTTAAATATTGGCTTTTCAAAACGATGTTTCCGATCTAGAATTTAATTTTCACTGAAATATTGAAAGTGTGAATTTTCCTTTTAAGTACTGCTGTGAATGATTTATTACGTATTTAACTTTTGGGCATAAACTCAAATCAATCAACCTTCCGTAATTTATTTAAATTTATGAGATGTCAAATAATCCAGATGTGATAAGTCATTCGCTTGTTGTTTATTCCTCGCAGACAGTGAATATAATTTGCTTCGTAATCCATATCAGCATGGCATTTCATCTACATGTTGATATCAGTGGCATCCGGAAACAGTCTGGCTGCAATCAGGCGAGGTAATGACAGTTCCTACGGTAGACAACCACACATCAACACGTGGACGCTCTTGCCATGCGTTCTGAAGTAACCCAGTCATTCTCCAATCAACGTGGAGATCGCGGGCGGATACATGATGTTGTATGTTTCCATCATTGTCTGTTCCCTCGATGATGGTAGAAATACTGGAATATACTTTGATGATGTAACATTATGGCACGTGTCGATGATTTCATTCCATCTCAGTTTTAGGCCTATTTACTATCCGTATGCTCACGAAACTTCAAAATACGTGAACTACTCATTTATAATTTTTGGTGAAATCTAGTATTACGAATTACTTTGTTTGACAAAATACAATAATTTAATTTTAATTAGAGATACAGTTTACTTTAATGTTGCTAGTGATATTTTGTATTTACACAGAGTAGTGACTAGTGAAGAAACCTTTCACGCATCTATGGATCATTGGAATCGTTCTCCGTCCGGCTTGAACGAGTCGCGAAAGAACTGGAAAAGAATCGTGAAAGAATCGTGAGAATCGATTCGTAATGTATGAATGAATCGTTCGAATCGATTCTTGAAAATGAATCGTAATGCCACTCTAGAGTAGAGCCAACAGTAGAGTTGGGTCGTTCATGAACTAACTAGTTCATTTGAATGACTCGATTATTTGAACTAGTACGAGATCGTTCAAATATTTTGAACGAGTCGTTCACGCGAGCATACAGCATATTAAAGGAGGACGAAGATGTAAGCAAGCACCATCTATTGTAAAACTTAAGTACTAGCTCAAGTCCGGCACGGAATACTATCTCTCTTGCGCCGCTGGTGCTTCCATGAAGACAGCACAAATGAACTACCTCGTTCATTTGAACGACAAAATAAGCTCGCACAAAAATGGCCAATGGCGTGCCATGTTAATGGTCACGTGACAGCACATTTCTAATCTGCTCATGAAATTCCACCACTGCCTGCTCGATCTGCATCCGATGGCTGCTTAGACTGCCTGCTCATTCCATACTCAAACGTGTAACACGCCTTACAAACAATCTGCCGCTAGATGGCAGCACCAAACGTACCCATTTACCGCGTGAATACAACTAGATAAGCATACCAGCAAAATTTAAAATCTGAAAGTAAGAGAAATATTAAAGAATTTTACGTATAAAGTGGTGCTCTAGAGTGTTATAGCTTCAGCACTTTTCGCGAAAGAGGTTTTGACGAACAAGAAAACCTGGAAAATTTGTCTGTATGGTACTTCCCTACATTACTAAGTAGAGGTTTCACGACTTTGGCCACCACAGTTTCTGACAAGTTCCTGGTGCTTATTGTTACTAAAACACTTTAAAAACTTACATTGGCACAAAGAAGATAGAACATAGTTTTTTGTAGTCTGGAGCAGACTTGCAGATTTCTTGCAGTACGGTAGAGCCGCCTCAATAAATTTCGGAAGCCTCATAATTAGGCCAATAAATCGTTGCTAGGGCTAGCGCAGCTATCAATGGGGATGAATTAAATGAGGTAGAAACGTTATTCAAGCACGTGCTGCATTCTGATTTTTCTTCGATTACACGCTCTAAATAACCACACACTAATCCCTGGTAAGCAGTTTCCGAAGTGACACACACTGACTCAGGGGGCTCACGAAAATCTTCCAGTAAATCAAGTACATACTCAGGGAATAATAATAACAGAAGGCCTATTAGGCTACTTGCATATCTGTGAAGATGAAAGCCCTACCTAGGATGATTTCTAATGCTGAGATGCCACACACACCCCAGCCCCCGAGCCACTGGAATTAACCAATTAACTAAATTGGCCCTACTTGCGTAAATAATAATAGTAATAAAAAGAGCAGTATATTGACACGGTTTTATACTGCTAGCAAAAGACTCGTAATGGAATCTTAATCTGCTTACCCTCCAGGGTTGGCTTTTCCCTCGGACTCAGCGAAGGATCCCACCTCTACCGCCTCAAGGGCAGTGTCCTGGAGCTTCAGACTCTGGGTCGGGGGGATGAAACTCGGGAGGATAACCAGTACCTCGCCCAGGCGGCCTCACCTGCTATGCTGAACAGGGGCCTTGGAAGGGATAGACAAGGAAGGGTGAAGGAAGCTCCCGGCATTTGCCTGGAGGAGAAGTGGGAAACCACGGAAAACCACTTCCAGGATGGCTGAGGTGGGAATCGAACCCACCTCTACTCAGTTGACCTCCCGAGGCTGAGTGGACCCCGTTCCAGCCCTCGTACCACTTTTCAAATTTCGTAGCAGAGTCGGGAATCGTACCCGGGCCTCCGGCGTTAGCAGCTAATCACACTAACCACTACACCACAGAGGCGGACAATGGGATCTATGACAGCATATTATTCTGTTTTGTACCTTCACATTAACAGTACAGTGTCCCCAGATATTATATTACTTAGTATGTAATACTTCAAACCTTACGCTTACCATTTTCTGCAATGGTGTTTGAAGAGCTCTTGTTAGACGTCTCTGTGCTTGAATCCCTTCTCTTAATCATCGCTGAAATTAGCGGTTGTTTATAATCTGGATAATCAGGGAAAGGGCTGGGTACAGACACTGTTTTTAATTTTCGCGTTTTGCTGGTCACTTTGAAATCGTCATTTACGAAATGTAGACTGCAAACCACGGAATAATCAGAAGGAATCCATTTACTTCCCTTGCTGTTTCCTTCCCTGGATATAATACTTAACCACTTTCGACGCAATTGTGTACTTGAAGGTATATCATGGAATGAAATATCACGGCATTCTGGTTTCCCTTTCTATGATTTGCAGAAAGGCACGCAGCAATACACCATTTTCACTGAAAACAAGTACAGTCTATCCTATTTCCCGCTATTTCATTCCGACAGGTCTGGAGCCGGTTGGTGCTGCCAGCTGCTGTGGGTATTTGTAAACGGAGTGTTTCATTTAGTGCCATGTTAAAATGTTGTAATGAGCAGGCAGTATAAGCAGCCATCGGATGCAGATCGAGCAGGCAGTGAATTCCACATTCATTTGAACGACTCAATGCGATGAACGGTATCGAATGAACTAGTTCAAGCAAATGAACTGACTGGACCCATCCCTAGCCAACAGTAACCCCAAAAGTAAATATACTTACCGTTGCTCTTTTGCATGAATATATGTACAAAACAATGAAGCTTACCTGTTTTCTTATAAGATCACGGAAGGTATGAAGTTCTTGGTTGAGATCTGGAAGCGTAAAACAGTAAATGCCTGAGATTCGACCTTTACCAGCAGTGTGTCAAAAGGCTGTGGTCACAATAGAAAATGAAAGGAATCACATTAACTTGTTAAAATCTGAGAAGTTCTCGCGCCATGCAATGCCAACCACTTCAAAAACAAACCCGAACGGTCAATGGCCCGCACAGTGCCACCTCGTCCTTGTTGTGGCGTTACGCCAACATCACGATAAGCAGTAGGATCTCAGAGGCTATAAGGAGAAATGTCAAACAATTACATTCGAAAAGGGCACGAAATAGGAACATGAGGGGTACACTGCTTGGCTGTTGTGGTTAGGCGTAAATTAAAATACGAACGTGGACATATGGTTAAAATTTGTAAACATTTTCGTAATACACAGGTACCGTAATTGATACCAGCAGTTTCGAGAGGCACTGTTACACAAAGCATGGCCTTCATCTAAACAATTCAGGTAAACGAAAGATAGCAAATATTGTTCTAGATTTTATTAATCTTAAGATATGTACTGTAAAAAAGGCAACACCCTTGAGTTATAATACTGACCAGGAAAACTAGTAGAAAGAGCCAGCTGTACTTCAAGCTGGCTCAGCCAACTAGAAAATAAAACTCAGGAAAGTAAGGAATTTCAAGTTACCCAATTGCAACAGTCAAGTTTTAGGGAGGAAGGGGGTCTGAGATTGCTCTTGGTAAACTGTCAGAGTGTAGTAAATGAACAATTAAAATTTGGTACATTGATGGAATCTTAAGAGACTGATGTGGTGATAGGAGTGGAATTGTGGTTGAGAGAAGGGGTGGGTAATATAGAAGTATTTCCAGAAGGGTACACAGTCTATCGTAGAGACCGAGAAGATAAAAAGGGAGGGGGGGGGGGGTTGTTTATTCTGGTGAAGGAAACTTATTGTTCACATGAATGGTTTACTGATGAAAGGGATGAAATATTAGGGATAAAATTAATTTGTGATAATATGAAGGAGGTGGGAATTATACGAACATACAGGCCTGGAAGAGAGGAAAGAGACATGGAAATATTTGAGAAAATAATAGATTATACTCATAAAAACAATAATAATGATGTAGTAATAATTGGGGGAGATCTAAACTTGCCGGAAGTTGAATGGAATGGAGCTGCAAGTGAAGCCCATGAACAGAAACTGGCAAATAAGTTAATTTGGGAGGGAGGATTTGGACATGTAGTACAAGAACCAACTCGTCTCAATAACTTACTAGATGTATTTTTGGTTTAACCATGGGAAATTGTTGATAAAACTGAGGTAATTGAAGGAATAGGTGACCATAAGGCTGTAATAATGGATGTGGGACTGGTACCAAACAGGCTTAATAAGACAAGAAATTGTACAGAAAAACTATAGTTGATGAATTTGGGACTTACCTTAAATCACACTTCAGTTGTTGGATAAGTGAAGGGAGTAATGTGGATACACTTTGGGCTAAATTCAAAGGAATCATTTGGGAAGGAGAGAATAGATTTGTACGGTACCTGATAAGAAGGGTAAAATGACCTCAGACCCTGTTTATTATACAAGGGAAATAAGAAAATTAAAAAGAAAATGTAGAATAGTAAACAGGAAAATCAAAGAAGGTAGGGAGAGTAGAGAAAGTAGAAAACAGCTAATGAGGGAACTGAATAGAGTGAAAAAGGAAGCAAAAGAGAATTATATGAATGGCTTTCTTCAAGAGCATAATGACCACAAAGGGAAATGGAAAAAGCTGTATTCATAAATCAGGAATCAAAAAGGAAAAGGAATCCAAATTCCTACAATGGGGGGAGAAGGGGGTGAACACTATTTAACAGATACTGAGAAAGCAAACCTCTTTAGTAGGGAATTCAGAGATTCAGTAGATGATTGTCAGGAGTTGGAAACCGAAACAGAAGATAGAGAGGGAGAGACATAGAGGGAAACAAGAAGCTTCTCATTCACAAATGAAGATATTTTCAGAGAAATCCAACTGCTCCAGCAAGGAAAAGCAGCAGGAAGTGATCAAATTACTGGGGAGGTGTTAAAGGCAATGGGGTGGTACATAGTGCCTTATTTAAAATTTCTCTTTGACTATGTCATAAATAATAGTGTAATACCAAAGGAATGGAAGGAATCTATAATAATACCAATTTATAAAGGAAAGGGTGATAAAAGGAAACCAGAGAACTACAGACCAATCAGCCTGACCAGTATAGTTTGTAAAATACTGGAGAGTTTAATATCAAAGTACATCAGAGGGATATGTGATGATAAAAATTGGTTCTTGAGGAGCCAGTATGGATTTAGAAAGAAATTTTCTTGTGAGGCACAACTGGTGGGATTTCAGCAGGACATATCAGACCAATTGGACTCAGGAGGCCAGTTAGATTGCATAGCCATAGATCTTTCCAAAGCCTTTGATAGAGTGGAACATGGAATATTATTAAAGAAATTGGAGGGAATAGGATTGGACGTAAGGGTTACACATTGGGTAAAAACATTTCTAAATTCAAGGGTTCAAAAAGTCAAAGTAGGAAATAACGTATCGCAGGAAGAGAAAGTTTGGAAGGGAATTGCACAGGGTAGTATAATCAGTCCGTTACTTTTCTTAATATACGTAAATGATTTAGGGAATAATATAACATCAAAAATAAGATTGTATGCAGATGACATAATTTTTATAGGGAAATAAATACCATTGAGGTTTGTTCAGAATTACAAAGGGACCTTGAGAGTATCCAACAATGTGTTGAAGAGAATAACATGAAGGTTAATGGAGGCAAATCAACTGTTACAACATTTACAAACAGGAGTTTTAAAACTGAATTTGAATATACTTTGGATGGGGTAGTTATCCCAAAAGATGGCAAGTGCAAATACTTAGGTGTGAGATTTGAAAGTAATTTGCACTGGAAGGGTCATGTGGATGACATAGTTGGGAAAACATACAGATCGTTACATGTCATAATGAGGCTACTTAAAGGATGCAACAAAGAATTAAAAGAGAAAAGTTACCTAAGTATGGTTCGTCCATTATTGGAAAATGCAAACAGTGTTTGGGATCCTCACCAAGAATACCTAATAAAAGAAGTAGATAGTGTGCAGAGGAAAGCAGCAAGATTTGTAACAGGGGATTTCAGGAGAAAGAGTAGTGTATCAGAAATGTTAAAGGAACTAGGGTGGGAAACTTTAAGCAAGAGAAGGGAGAAAACTAGACTTACAGGATTATATAGAGCCTATTCAGGATAAGCAGCATGGGGAGATATCCGTGAGAGGCTTCAGTTGGAAAATAATTATATCAGCAGGACTGACCACAAATATAAAATTAGAAGGAATTTTAGCAGAAGCAATTGGGGTAAATTTTCATTCATTGGGAAGGGTGTGAAGGAGTGGAACAGTTTACCAGGGGTAGTGTTTGATCCTTTTCCAAAATCTGTACAGATATTCAAGAAGAGAATAAACAGCAACAGAGAAAATAAATTAAATGTTAGAGGGCATTCGACCAGTGCAGGTTAATATAAATAAAAAATGTGTGTGAATATATTAATTCCATCCCCTGGTCTAAGGAGTTGGACAGCCAAAGTAGGGGACTGCCTGTAGGGGTGAAGTACAGTGGGGACTTTGAGGGCCCTGGGACCGCTACGGTAGCTGTGAAGGCCCTTCAGGAACTCCGAAAAGTGGTGGCAGAGGGGCTCTGGTTAAGACGCAGCAGGTCGTTATGCTACTTAGGTTCCAGAAAGGGTAAAGAAAAAATAAGTAAATAAATGCAATGTAAATTTTAATCTTATACCAGTTGTACAGTATCATTTGAAGTAATTCCACATACTGTATATCAGTTGACATATTTGTAAGTAGTACATGAGATAATATAAGTAGAATTTTGTAAATATAAATTTATTAAGGATGAGCTGTGTGTTTAATAGAAAAAATTGTTACCGTAAATTGTATAATATTGTATTATAGGAAAATTTTCTTCTCTTGTTAATTTAATATTTAGTGCTTGACAATAATGTATTTTAGTGTACCATTTGCCACCGAGGTAGACACTTCATTTGCAAATAAAAGATTTTGATTTGATTTGATTTGATTTGATAAATGAGATATGGGATGGAAATTGTTAAAATCGACAGGGACCTATGATAGGATACAACCTCATTACGATGGTATTTTAGCAAGCATTGGACACCCGTGAATAACACAGTAATTGTTTAAATTTTAATTATTTTCAACAATCTATGGGACAAATCAAATTACCACATCATATTGGAATTATCAGCTGAAAGGTAACCAATGAAAGTTGTTCGTAAGGAAGTGTAGCCTAATTTCAAATACTAATGCGACGGACATCTACAATAAACCCCCATAACATTCACAAACAACTGTAAAATACTGTGTTTACCATGCTTGGTGAACGTTTGACTGAAATGGGTCTACATCAAAGCAATCCCAAGCACAAGACGAAGAGTGACACATAGCCTACAGGTCCATTATGGAAAGAAAAGAACGGAAGTTTCATAATTCAGTAAACCACACACCACCAACATATGACAATAAAAATGAAACCTCAAGAGCAAAATATAAACAGTAACAAGAAATTTTCACTTATCATAAGTTGGAAAAAATTTTCACAATATAGTCGGGTAAACTGCAGATCAGTTGGCTCTGGTTGCTGTACTTGTCTGTATATGTAGCAAGAGTCTTTTATACGCTGTCTCAAACCAGCTAGCTGTGGGATTGTTATGACCACAAAAGCAGTTCGATTTTTTCTGAATGATTTCCAACAAAAGAGTAGCGTTACAAAAATGTTGCAAAGTTTGGCCTGGGAAGAACTGGGAGAAAGAAGACGAGCTGCTCTACTAAGTGGTATGTTCCAAGCTGTCAGCGGAGAAATGGCGTGGAATGACATTAGTAGATGAATAAGTTTGCGTGGCATCTTTAAAAGTAGAAAAGATCTCAATATAAAAGGTAATATTGGAATTCAAGAGGACAAATTGGGGAAAATTTTCATTTATAGGAAGGGGAATTAGGGATTGGAATAACTTACCAAGAGAGATGTTCAATAAATTTCCAATGTCATTGAAATCATTTAAGAAAAGGCTAGGAAAACAAGAGATAGGGGATCTGCCACCTGGGCAGTTGCCCTAAATGCACATCAGGATTGATTGATTGATTGATTGATTGATGGATCAATCGATCGATCGATCGATCGATCGATCTTAAATCACTGAAATTACTTCCAAGTCATCCTGACTAGGTTTGCAAGTGAGCAGAAAATGCATCTTCAGTTGTGGCATGTTCAAAACTGAATCATACACTCCTAAGACAGACTGTAAACACACAATCAAACCTATGAAACCAGTTTTCCTAGAGGACACTACATGAACACCACCAGCCATCGTCTGTATATATTCAATAACCTCCTCAATATAGGCCTTCGTTCTCTACTTTCAAAGGTTTCTACCATCCCTTTCAACAAAGATTGTGGCTGTTCAAGGTGTCAAATATATTGTTCATAAGCCTACGGTAACAGATTTGACTATTTCCTCACACCCTTGAGAAAGGTTTAAGTCTTTGTCACAATATGTCAAGGCACTAGCAACACTTTCACTGAATGTTTGTGTGGTGAGCTTTATTTTCATCGCTTCCTTCTCCCATTCCCTTCTGGTAAGTTTTGTCCCGAGATGAAGACCCTCGCTACTCTGAAGTCTCCCTAGCTTTTCCAAATCCCTCCTATCTATAACATTCACCTGTGGCAAAAGTTCCCTTAGCCCCTAAAATATTCCTCGCTAATTGTATACTATGGTAAACATATAGAGGAATGAACACTTTAACATCATTTGAGGGATTTTCAAAAAATTTCACCATATTATTTTCATCAGAGGAATCTCCCAGACAACGGGCCATGGATAAATTAGAAGTAGCGCCATCAAAAGTAAGTGACACTATGATTATATTTAGGTCATTTTAAAATTTAATGCACTCAATTACTACGTTTGCTCACTCCAAGCGACCTAAACCATTAATCAAGAATGAAAAATTGGAACATTCCAGTGTCCGTTTAGTGAGACCAGAAACACTAAAGCCGCCTTTGCTTCGTGTAAATCCAGATCCACGATTTCAGCACCACAATTCACATAACCACAAAGTATTTTTCTGACAAATTCAGTGTTTCCTGATGCACATTTCATCCATCATCAGTGCACACACTAGGGGCTTTCCATTGATAGCCATCTCCTTCCCTTACAAAATAGAGCAGTTGCTGCCTTTGAACTGAACATTGGCATGCAATCCATTGACTGAAACCACTTCCGCAATGTACTGGCATGAGGCAAACCGTGAGAAAATACTTCCTTCAAGTAGCTGTATGCACAACATGAATGGTAATTCAAATTGAGTGCAAAGCAGCGTAGTTCATGAGGATACTCTGCTCTTGTATCACCAACGTTTGTTCATATCAGAAGTTTTGCAGCAGCAGGAGAATGACATTTCTGAAACAATGGAGGTTAAAAGGTACATTATGCTTTTTTGAAAGTCAATTTATGGCTTTACATCACTTCTTTTAACAGAAATTGTGATAAAATAAGAACAAACTACAGACCTCTAAAAGATCCAAAATGATGTCTATCTGTTCGATCATCAGCCCAGAGGCTGGTTGGATCCTCAAATATTATGTATTACTCTCTGTTCAGTCATCAGCCCAGAGATTGGTTGGATCCTCAAATATTATGTATGTCTGCCAGTTAGGTCGTCAGCCCAGCGGCTGGTTGGATCCTCAAATAATGTGTATTACTGTCTGTTCGGTCATCAGCCCAGACATTGGTTGGATCCTCAAATATTATGTATGTCTGCCTGTTAGGTCATCAATTTCAGAGACTAGATTGGTCACAAATGTTATATATGTCTGCCAGTTAGGTCATCAGCCCAAAGGCTGGTTGGATCCTCAAATATTTCAGTCAGTCAATCAATCAATCAATCAATCAATCAATCACTACTGACTAGTATTTAGGGCAGTCACTCAGGTGGCAGATTACATATCTGTTCCTTTCCTAGCCTTTTCTTGAAGGTTTGCAATTATACTGGAAATTTATTGATCATCTCCCTCAGTAAGTTAAACCAACCCCTAACTCCCGTTCCTAAAAACAAATATTTGCCCCAATTCTTCTTCTTGAATTCCAATTTTATCTTCGTATTGTGATCTTTCCTACTCTTAAAGCACCACTCAAATTTTTTGAAACAGAGATATCATTCCACGCCTTCTCTCCACTGACAGCCCATAACATACCACTTAGTCGAGCAGCTCATGTTCTTTCTCCCCAACTTTCCCCAGCCCAAATTTTGCAACATTTTTGTAATGCTACCATACTCTTTTGTTGGAAATCACCCCAAAGAAATCGAGCTATTTTGCTTTGGATTTTTCCAGTTCTTGAATCAAGTAATTCTGGTGAGGGTCCTATACACTGGAACAATACTCTAGTTGGGGTCTCACCAGAGACTTATGTGCCCTCTCCTTTACATCCCTACTACAACCCCTAAATACCCTCATAACCATGTGCAGAGATTGGCAGCCTTTACTTACAATCATATGATTACCCCATTGAAGACCTTTTCTTATATTAACACCTAGGTATTTACAATGATCTCCAAAAGGAACTTTCACCCCATCAATGCAGTAATTAAAAGTGATAAATAATTTTCCTATTTGCAAAACTCACAGCTTGACTTTTAACCCAGTTTATTATCATTCCATTGTCTACTGTCCATCTTTACAACATTATCGAGATCATTCTGCAGTTGCTCACATTCTTGTAACTCTTTTATTACTCTGTACAGAATAACATCATCTGCAAAAAGCCTTATCTCTAATTCCACTTCTTTACACATATCATTGCCATACCGGTACCGGTATATAAGAAAACATAAAATTCTAATAATACTGCCTTGAGGCATTCCCCTCTTAATAATAATGGGGGCAGATAAAGTACTGTATATTCTAATTCTCAGAGTTCTTTTTCTGGAAATAGAGCCACCCATTCTGTTGCTCTTTTGTCGAGTCCAACTGCACTCATTTTTGCCAGTAGTCTCCCATGATCTACCCTATCAAATGCCTTAGATAAGTCCATTGCGATACAGTCCATTTGACATCCTCAATCCATGACATCTACTATATCATGCTGGAATCCTACAAGTTGAGGTTCAGTGGAATAACCATTCCTAAACCCAAACTGCCTTCTACCAAACTAGTTATTAATTTCACAAACATGTCTAATATAATCAGAAAGAATGCTTTCCCAAAGCTTACATGCAATGCATGTCAAATTGACTGGCCTGTAATTTTCAGCTTTATGTTTATCACCCTTTCCTTTATACACAAGGGCTACTATTTTCCATTCATTTGGTATAGCTCATTCATGAAAACAGTAATCAAGTAAGTACTTCAGATATGGTACTATATCCCAACTTATTGTCTTTATTATATCCCCTGAAACCTTATCAATTCCAGCTGCTCTTCTAGTTTTCATATTTTGTATCTTACTATGAATATCATTGTTAGATTTTAATACTTTTTTAAGCATTATTCACCTCCTCTATCTGGACATCATCCCCAGAAACCAATAATATTTACATACTCTTGACTGAATATTTCTGCCTATTGATGATCCTCAAATACACACTCTCCTTGTTCATTAATGATTCCTGGGATGTCCTTCTGGGAACCTGTTTCTGCCTTTAATGTACCTATGCATGCTCTTCCACTTTTCACAGAAATCTGTGTGACCACCATTTATGCTTGCCATCATGTTATCCTTATCTGACTTTGTTGCTAGATTCAATTTCCTAGTAAGTTCCTCCAATTTTTCCTTATTTCTACAGCCATTTCTAACTCTATTTTTTTCTAACTTGCTCCTCCTTCTTAGTCTCTTTACTTCTCTGTTATAATATAGTGGATCTTTACCATTCTTTATCACCTTAAAAGGTACAAATATATTTTCACTTTCTTCAACAATTCTTTTAAACCCATCCCAGAGTTTGTTTACATTTTTATTTATCATTTTCCACTGATCGTCGTTACTTTTTTAAAAACTCACTCATGCCTGTTTTATCAGCCATATGGTACTGCCTAATAGACCTAATTTTAATAACTTCCTTTCTTTCACATTTATTTCTAACTACCACAGAAGAAAATTTGTGATCACAAATACCATCTACTACTTCGGTTTCTCTATGGAGCTCATCTTGCTTTACCAGCACCACATCCAGAATATTCTTCCCTCTAGTTGGCTCCATCACTTTCTGAATCAGATGCCCTTCCTATAATAACTTATATTCCATTTGTTGGTCATGCTTTCTGTCATTTGCATTACTTTCCCAATTGGCATATCCGAAACAATCACGTTCCTTTCCTTATTGTTTCCCACACAGCTGATTATCCTATTAAAAAATTCTGAACCAGCGTTGCCACTACGCTTTCCCAGTCTGTACACTTCAAAGACATCAAGTTACCTATTATCTTTAGAGATGCGCCTATACCTAGAATTTCATGTTTGTCATATTCAAATTTTTCGTTGTTCACAAAATCTTAAAAAGAACCAGGTCATATGAAAATTCTTCAAAATTTATAAGCATATAAATGGAAATCAATACTTATTAACTTCGAGAACCAACGACCACTTTCAATCCTCAACTTTCCTCAAGATTTTAACAACATGCCCTTTGATAATTAAATGGAATGCGCTTTCTGATTTTATTTTTAATATCAGTGAAATGATTGTTTTCTTTTTAGACTCAAATATTAACACAATATTGTTAACTAATAATATACCATATTTTATTTCGTATTAGTTGTTTAACGATCTCCAATCCATTTTACAAGATACGGTACACTTTTTAACAGTATTCATAAGTCATTTCCAATCAGGTACCTGATCTATTCGTAAGGTAAAAGAATGGCTGATGATGCCTACTGTCGATAGGCAAAACATGTACCATCCAATGTATTAATTTGATGTTAATATTTTTATAAGGTTTAAGTCCTAACTTTTAAGATTGTATTGTATTGAATAGGTGGGAGAACAATATAAACTTTCTGGTGTTATTTCATTCTTCCTTCACCAGAATGAATAATCCCCCTTCTACCATTCCCATCCTATCTCTATGATACACACTCCAGTTCCGTGAGAAACTTTCTGCATCCATTATGTCATTTCTCGGCCATGATTCAACTCCTTTTACAATATCTGGTAAGTATATATCTATTAAATTAATTCTATAGCTTTCTTTAAATTAATACTTCTCCAGTTCAGCACTAACATTTTCATGTCACCCCTACTTGATTTCCAGTTCCCTGTTTCCTTACCACCGCTCTAGACTACACCGTTTCCCTGAATGTACCTCCCTATAACCCTTCTAAACAAATTTCCTAACTTATATGTAGCAGTGTGGTTTAGGTGAAAGCCATGTGAGCGCAGATCCCTTTCTCCTGCCCAACCATTAGGATTTAGAAATCTCACTCCCAGTTTCCCACATGCCCACTCCATAGTCTTATTTAAATCCCCAATCACCTTCCAGTCAGAATCCTTCCTACACAGTATTCCACTGATAAAAATCTCCACTTCCTTAAACTTAACCCATGCTGCATTTACCAGGTCCCACATATTCCCTACTATGTTAGTACTTATACCTGCTTGTCTTACGTTGTTAGTACCAATGCAAAACACTACCAACTTCTCCTTTCCCTCCTCCTTCTCTTCTACTTTCCCAACATCTGCCTTAACCTAATTCACTTTCCTCCACACATTTGCCTTTGTGTCTAACAATGGAATCCCCCATGGCCAAGGCCCCAACCCTACCCACCTCATTTGATCCCGCCCCTCCTGCCCAGTTCTATCTATGCTCACAGTTGCAGAAGCTATTCCTCCTCCATTTTTTTCCATCCCATGGCACAGTTCCACCTGTCTTTCCTTATCCACTAATCCACATTTCCCTTTCCTACATTTTCCCTTCCTCCTACATTCACAGTTCTCTTCCCTTTCTTGTACCTCAAGTGACTCATACTGATTTCTCCTCTCCTGAATCCTGATCTTGAATTGAGCCCTTAACCTGCAATCTTCTTCCCCTTAAAACATTATACCACCTGTCTTCTAAAATCCCCTCCTTCCTTTCCTATCCCTATTTTACAATTACTGTATCCTGCACACCGTCTGAAGGAGGCCTACTTTCCTTCCTGTCCTCGGAGAGATTCCTAGCTATCTCCCTCAAACTCCTTAATGTCTGGCCACACCCAGAGTTCCTACATTTGCTCTCCTTAGCTATTCTTTACTGATTACCGGTAATGAAAAGAGTCTGGTTGGGTCTTCAAGTATTATGTTTGTCTGTCTTTTCGATCATCAGCCCAGAGACTGTTTGGAACCTCAAATATTATGTGTATCTGTCAGTTAGGACATCAGCCTAGAGGCTGTTAGGATCCTCAAATATTATGTATGTCTGTGTGTTAGGTCATCAATTTCAGAGGCTGTTTGTATCCTCAAATATAATGTGTGTCTGTTATGTCATCGGCCCAGAGGCTGTTTGGATCCTCAAAAATTATGTACGCCAACCTGTATACTCATCAGCCCATACACTGGTTGATCCTCAAATAATATGTATGTCTGCCTGTTTGGTCATCAGCTCATAGGCTGCTTGGATCCTCAAATATTATGTATATCTCTTAGATCATCAGCCCAGAGGCTGATTGAAACTTCAAATATTATGTATGTCTGTCTGTTAGGTCAACAGGTCAGAGACTGGTTGGATAATCAAATATTATGTGTGTCCTTCTGTTAGGTCATCAGGCCTGAGGCTGGTTGGATCCTCAGATTTTATGTCTGTCTCTCTGTTAACTCATCAGCCCAGAGGCTGGTTTGACCCTCGATTATTATGTACCTACCTATGTCTGTCTGTTAGTTCCCCAGCCCAGAGGCTGATAGAACCTTGAAATATTATATGATTCTGTCTGATAGGTCATCAGCCCAGACACTGTGTGGATCCTTAAATCTTATGCAGGTATGTCTTTTCGGTCGTCAGCCGAGACGCTGGTTGGTCCTCCAATATTACGCATATCTATCTGTTGGGTCATCAGCCAAGACGCAGGGTGGATCCTCAAATATTATGTATGTCTGTCGGTGGTAATCTCATAATCGTCTTACTAAATTTATGTATAATTTGATTTAAAATATATTTTATAATTCTGCCCAATATAATAATCTGCTTGGCACTATTGTCTTTAATATTAATCTCAGTATGTAACAATTTATCCCCTGGAGTTTTGCCTCTAAAAATTTTAATCACGAAGAGGCCTGCAGACCCTCTCACTTTAACTCTCTATTTATGATCTTCCCATCCTCCTCTTCCATTTAACAGCACTCCTACACAGTGGCGGTGGGCCCTTAGGGACACAGGGGCACGTGCCCTGTCAAGTTTTTGTACTCAGAATTTCAATAAATAATTTATAATTTAGTTGGGCTACAGCCGAACAACAGAATTATTTTTACAAATATTATCACGACAAAATGTTATATTCTTAAATGGATTACGGATTCTGGTAGGTATTTAAACCCACCGTGCCTTTAAGCACGAAGAGAGAATACCTTTTGTATTTAAAGAGACAAGCTGTTGCTGTCAGCGCGAAAATGACTGCAGGAGCCTTGGCGAGGCGAGTGGCAGGCGAACTGTGGAGCTCTGGGTACTAGACCGTCTTGTGCCCAAACAACGCGCCTGTGCATTAGAACACAGTATTTGAAGATGGTGAACGTCCATGACAGCTGTGGGCTTGTGTGGGGAGCGGGCGACTGGGAGGGCTTCTGGTTGGGCACTCAGATCCTTGAGGCCTTCTGCAGCGCATGCGCATAGAGCAAATAACAGATCACGATAAATATCCACGCTTTACAAACATCAGTGTAGCCAATTCACCAATTCTGTAACTAAAGTAAATCTAATCATACTTTAGTCTTGTTTATTTAAAAATGCGTTCATATCGCTCCTGTAGGGATTTAGTTGTTTTCAGATGTTTGAATTATTAAAATAAATTATCTTACACGAGGTTACCGTGTTTCTATATCTGATATAAGTTATATCAGATAACCAAGTGACCAATAATTAGCAACAGTAACATTTTGTTCCGGCACTTATACGCGTTCTCTTTTGCTCGAGGTGTTACTGATAAGTTAGTTACAATAACACTGGGTGTGACGTGAATTCTCTTCAGTGTTATATTTTGTGTATTTGTGTGCTTGTTTATTTCAAAATGAATAAAGTCAGTGAGTTAATTGGAAAGCAATTAAATTTTGAGACCAGAGTTCGTGCCAAGGGTTTAGGACCACCGCAACCTGATATGATTATTGTGCAGCAGACGGAAGGAAAAATCAGGAATTTCAACAGAAAATTTAATAGTGGTATGTATGCTAAAGCGAAATGGTTATGTGGATGCGAAGAGAGAAATTCATTTTTTCTTTCCTTGCATTCTATTCGGTGGTGACGATGCGTGGAGCACAACAGGTGTCAACGATTTAAAGCATTTGAACGAAAAACTGAAAAAAAAAACCACAGTGAATCGAAAAATCATTTAAACAACGAAATGGATCTCGCACTTCTAAGTGAGCTGGACATAAGGATGCAACTTGATAGTGGGTACAGACTTTCACTTCATAAACAGCATGAACAGGTCGACAAAAATAGATATATTTTATCTCGTCTGATTGATTGTGTGAAATTCTGCGGTGTGTTTGAACTTGCGCTCCGCGGTCATGATGAATCAACCGATCAAACAATCCTGGAATATTTCGCGGTTTAGTTGACTTCGTAGCTAGCTTGGATATCGCAATGAACGAACATTTAGAATCTGCAACAGTTTTTAAGGGTACTTCAAAGACGATACAGAACGATATACTAGATGCTATGCTGGAAGTATGTCATACTTTTATAATGAAAGAAATTAGTGCTGCTAATTACTTAGCCATCCAAGCAGATGAAACAACCGACAATGCAGGTGGTGCTTATATTTCGCTATCATTTAAATGGCGAAATACATTCTTTCTGGCACCCAGTCATACAGATGAAGGTATAAGCTCTGTGATTTTCAGTGAACTAAGTAAGTTGGGTATTGCAAAACCCCTGAAAAACTAATTTGTCAAACATTTGATGAGGCTAGTGTCATAAGTGGTGCGCAGACTGTTGTACAAGCACGCATAAAGGAAGTATATAATGAAGCTAATTTTGTTCATTGTTGTGCTCATGTAGGAAATTTGATTATGCAGAAAGCCACGTCCGATATAAAACAAGTGAAATTAGAAGTTCAGTCTATGTCACGCAACATTAGTACCATGGTTACCGCTTGCATCGGCAATATCTACGCGCGGTATGACTGTCCTATGTTTATTTTTCTCGCAGACGACTTGCACGACTCGCCGATGCTGCCAACCACTGTACTTAGGAACTAATGGTACTGAGCCCTGGACCACAATTATATTTGTTGAGCCCTGGACCACAATGACGTTTCTCTTCACATTAATACACCACGGCATTCTATGTCGCTTACTGGTCACGAAATGATAGGATTGATAGAAGCAAAGCCTACTACTTCTTTTTTCGTACATAGCGCATCCAGTGCATCTGGCCATTGTTGATACAGAAAACATATCTAATTATATTGACATGGCATTGTACGATGGATGTGTTATTAATGTAACAAGTTTTTCAGCGAATTACAAGAACAACTTCAAGGATTTACTTCAATTCTATGTACGTCACAATTTGATTTCAAATAGCAGAGTATGTGAATGGTGTGGCCGTCACGTCAAATTATTAGTAAATGAGAAGTTCAATCGTGTTGTTTTTTCGTGTCGTCGCCTAACCTCCACTACATTAAGGTTGGTTCCATTTACATACATTCTTCTTTATTATACATTGTTTATCATTCACGTTACATTTCGTTGTGATTTTTTTCTTCCGGTGTCGGGAACGCTACGTACTACTAATAATTAGGCCTCTATTTCTTTTTTATATTCAATCACGTTGTTATATAATCGTTAATAATCGTGGCTGGCGTTGGCACGAATGGACTCTGCATCGCCTGAAGATTTGCCCTATGAAATGTCACTACCATAGTTCAACATAGCCAGATATTCTTACTCTTATTTGTTTCATATGGTTATTCTTTGACATCGCCTCACTCTTAGGTCTTTTCACCGCGTAAGTTGGTCATAACTTCTGTCTGTATTGAATTATGGGAACGACATTTCAGTGGACTAGCCTTCAACCAATGGCAGCGTCCATTCGCCCATCGTCAGCCATGATTACTATGATACAAACTTGCGTGACAAGGTCTGAACTTTTACCCAAGTGAAGATATTTTTCAGTGATATTCAGGGAATTTCCTCCTTTTTCAGTCGCTCTAGTAAACGCACCGAACTACCAGATACAGTTGTAATGCGCCGTTTGCCACAAGCAGCTCCAACGCATTGGAACTTTCAGACCCGCATTGTCAATACAGTGTTTGAAAACAGAGACGTCCTGATTGAATGCTTCCAAACAATATGCGAAATAGAGACAGATCAAAACACTGTAGGACAAGCTTCTGGATTTATCAGATTACTGAAAGACGCTGACTTCATATATTGGCTGAATTTCTTCCATAGAGTGATGCCTCATGTTGATATACTGTTCTCCCAAATTCAGATGCGTAATATTGACCCTGTCTTGGTATCTGAATTCCTAGCGAACTTTGTTCGTAACATCAGAAGCATTCGCTCTGATTTGGAGGAAACTGATGACTACGAAGCTCCAGTTCCTCCTAAGCGGCAGCGAACTTTCCAGCAACGAAAACGAATCGCTGCTTTGTAAATATGTGATACAATTTTATTACATGCAGAAGAAAGATTTTGTTTCACAGGCCATTTAGCAGCCGCCAACCTGTTTCGGGTATCAAGTTTTGGAGAATTGTGTACTCGCTTTCCGGAACAGATTTCGCGTCAACCGTAAACACGTACCCGAAAGTGAACAAAGCCAGGCTCAGGACCGAACCTGAAGTGTTATATTCCAGGGTAGACGTGCATGCGGCAGATAGTGCTGCGGCGCTTTCGCAACTTTTCCTGCGCAACAATATGCAAGACACATTCAATGAATGCGTTAGGTTACTGAGCATCATTGTTACAATCCCGATGTCGACAGTGGAAAGTGAAAGGTGTTTCTTTACTCTAAATCGAATAAAGACCTTCTTGAGGAATACGATGAGCCAAGACAGACTAACGGCCCTGGCGATGCTTTCAATTGAAGTAAAATGGTGCGTTCAATTCCCGACTTCAACCAGCGAGTTATCGAAGTATTTGCTCAAGCAAAGGATCGAAGAATGGACTTCATCTATAAATAGAAGGTTAGTGTATTCATTATTACTTGACTTGTAGGGGAACAGGTTATAAATGAAATGTGGATCAGCTTATCCCTGGCAATTTAGCTCAGTGAATACTTGACCGGAAATGGAGAGGTCACGGGTTCGTGTCCCGGTTTCTTTGACCTCACCTTTCACTGTCTTTTTCCTTGGTGTTAATATCTAACTGGCACCAACTGTAAACAGGATAAGATGATCTACAAGTCAATCGTTAGTGTATTTATTCACATGCGCATTAGTGTTATATTTTGCAACCTATACCTTAAGTTTCTACTTGACTGTCCATATTATTTTATAAGTTGTGCCCCGCCGGATAATTTGGCCACGGGCCGCCACTGCTCCTACATATATTGAGGAAAGCAACGGGAAATTACCTCACTCCTCATTCCTCTAGTACGCCTCCTCAGTGAAGCTTAGGCGATCTATGGCAGCTGATGGCAGGGCTGTTGAGGATCCATCCAGCCTTAGGGCTGAAGACTGAACAAACACACATACTATACTCATGCTCAGAAATTAAGGATAATGCTGATACATGGTGAAACAACGCAATGGTGGGCGGTTTGCGGTTTTAAATCACCTCGGGGTACGACCATGTGGTGCATTTGACCTGCGTTCGTCGAACGGTGGCGCTGGCAGCAGTCCAAATACGCAGAGGTGTGTTGGTGCATGTCAGAGTACGGTGCAGCGAGTAGGTGTGCAGATGTTTTCAGACGTGCTAATGGTGACTGTGTGGTGAAAATGGCTCAACGAACACATATTGATGACGTTATGAGGGGTAGAATAATAGGGAGACTGGAGGCTGGTCAAACACAGCAGGTAGTAGCACAGGCCCTCCGTGTTCCACAAAGTGTGATCTCAAGATTATGGCAACAATTCCACCAGACAGGAAACGTGTCCAGGCGCTACAGTATGGGACGTCCGCAGTGTACAACACCACAAGAAGACCGATATCTCACCATCAGTGCCCGCAGACGGCCACGGATTACTGCATGTAGCCTTGCTCGAGACCTTGCCACAGCCACTGGAACACTTGTCTCCAGACACACAGTCTACAGACGACTGAACAGACATGGTTTATTCGCCCGGAGACCTGCAAGGTGCATTCCACTGACCCCTGTTCACAAGATAACCCGTAAAGCCTGGTGTCAAGAACACAGTACATGGTCATTGGAACAGTGGTCCCAGGGTATGTTGACGGATGAGTCCAGGTATAGTCTGAACAGTGATTCTCGCCGGGTTCTCCTCTGGTGTGAACCAGGAATCAGATACCAACCCCGTAATGTCCTTGAAAGGGACCTGTATGGAGGTGGTGGTTTGATGGTGTGGGGTGGGATTATGATTGGTGCACGTACACCCCTGCATGTCTTTGACAGAGGAACTGTAACAGGTCAGGTGTACGGGACGTCATTTTGCACCAGTATATCCGCCTTTTCAGGGGTGCAGTGGGTCCCACCTTCCTTCTGATGGATGATAACGCACGGCCCCACCGAGCTGCCATCGTAGAGGAGTACCGTGAAACAGAAGATATCCGGCGAATGGAGTAACCTGCCTGTTCTCCAGACCTAAACCCCATCGAGCATGTCTGGGATGCTTTCGGTCGACGTATCGCTGCACGTCTTTAAACCTCTAGGACACTTCAGGAGCTCCGACAGGCACTGGTGCAAGAATGGGAGGCTACACCCCAGCAGCTGCTCGACCACCTTATCCAGAGTATGCCAACCCGTTGTGCAGCCTGTGTATGTGTGCATGGTGATCATATCCCATATTGATGTCGGGGTACATGCACAGGAAACAGTGGCGTTTTGTAGCACATGTGTTTTGGGACGGTTTTCTCAACTTATCACCAATACCGTGGACTTACAGATACGTTTCGTTTGTGTTCACTATGTGTCTATGCTATTAGCGCCAGTTTTGTGTAGTGTCACGTTGTGTGGCACCACAATATGCAATTATCCTTAATATATGAGCATGAGTGTAGATATATTTTAACTTATCCACTTCTTCTATGCTCTCTCCCTCTATCATCCATTTCCTTTCATTTTCCTCCTCCTATTATTACGTATAATTAACACCTTCGATGTATTACTGTTTTCCTTGCATATTCCGAAATCTCATTCAAACTTCTCTGTAATCCCCCTCCTGGGGTCTCTCTCTCTCCTCCGTGCTCCTCCAGTACGTCATTTAAGAATAATAAAAATAATATCGGCGATAATTTGCATCCTTGCTTCAACCCAAACAATCTATCGGCATGCTAGTCAGATACTCTTCTACTTTGTTACTTTCTGGTATACCTCCTCAATCGCACGGATCATCTTTCTTGAGATTCCTATCCGACCGAAGTTTTCTATTAAGGCTTTTCTGCTCACCGTGTCAAAAGCTTTTTCAAAATCTATGGGCGCTAATTATACACTGCCTTTTTCCCTGTTTAGGTATTCTTCTATTATCATCTTTACTGTCATAATATTGTCTGTTATCCTACTCCCCTTTCTAAATCCACCCTAAAACATTGATAATATCGAATTCTCTTCTTCCCAAACCGTTAATCCATTTGCCGGAACTCCTGTGTAGATCTTACTCCGTGAGTCTAGTAGAGTTATCCCTTGGTAATTGCTCGGGAGGTTTATGCTCCCTTTCTTTTTGTATTTTGGGAAGGTTATTCACCGCTACACATGGGAGGCTAGGGGTACCAGATCCATAATAGACTATATCTTAACAGACTTCGAATTCAGGAAATCTGTTAGGAATGTACGAGTTTTCCGGGGATTTTTCGATGATACAGACCACTATCTGATCTGTAGTGAACTAAGTATCTCTAGGCCTAGGGTTGTTGTTGTTTGAGTCATCAGTCCACAGACTGGTTTGATGCAGCCTTCCATGCCACCCTATCCTGTGCTAAACTTTTCATTCCTACATAACTATTGCATCCTACATCTGCTCTAATCTGCTTGTCATATTCATACCTTGGCCTACCCCTCCCGTTATTACCACCTACACTTCCTTCAAAACCAACTGAACAACTCCTGGGTATCTTAAAATATGTCCTATCATTCTATCCCTTCTTCTCGTCAAATTTAGCCAAATCGATCTCCTCTCACCAATTCGATTCAGTATCTCTTCATTCGTGATTCGATCTATCCATCTCACCATCAGCATTCTTCTGTAACACCACATTTCAAAAGCTTCTATTCTCTTTCTTTCTGTGCTAGTTATCGTCCATGTTTCACTTCCATACAATGCCACGCTCCACACGAAAGTCTTCAAAAACATCTTTCTAATTCCTATATCAATGTCTGAAGTGAGCCAATTCCTTTTCTTAAGAAGGCTCTTCCTTGCTTGTGCTAGTCTGCATTTTATCTCCTCCTTACTTCTGCCATCGTTAGTTATTTTACTACCCAAGTAACAATATTTATCTGCTTCCTTTAAGACTTCATTTCCTAATTTAATATTTCCTGCATCACCTGCCTTCGTTCGACTGCACTCCATTACTTTTGTATTGGACTTATTTATTTTCATCATGTACTCCTTACCCAAGACTTCGTCCATACCATTCAGCAGCTTCTCGAGATCTTCTGCAGTCTCAGATAAAATAACAATATCATCGACAAATCTCAAGGTTTTGATTTCCTCTCCTTGGACTGTGATTCCCTTTCCAAATTCCTCTTTGATTTCCTTTATAGCCTGTTCTATGTAAACATTGAAAAGGAGGGGGGAGAAACTGCAGCCTTGCCTCATTCCTTTCTGGATTATTGCTTCTTTTTCAAAGCTCTCGATTCTTATCACTGCAGACTGACTTTTATACAGATTGTATATTATTCTTCGTTCTCGGTATCTGATCCCAATCATCTTCAGAATCTTAAATAGCTTGGTCCAATCAACATTATCGAATGCCTTTTCTAGATCTACGAATGCCATGTACGTGGGCTTGTCCTTCTTGATTCGATCCTCTAAGATCAGCCGTAGAGTCAGGATTGCTTCACGTGTTCCTACATTTCTTCTGAAGCCAAACTGATCTTCTCCCAACTCAGCTTCAACTTGTTTTTCCATTCTTCTGTAAATAATACGTGTTAAAATTTTGCAGCCATGAGATACTAAATTAATGGTGCGGTAGTTTTCACACCTGTCAGCACCGGCTTTCTTGGGAATAGGTATAACTACATTCTGCCGAAAATCGGATGGGACTTCTCCTGTCTCATACATCTTACACACTAAATGGAATAACCTTGCCATGCTGGTTTCTCCTAAGGCAGTCAGTTATTCAGAGGGAATGTCATCAATTCCAGGTGCCTTGTTTCCATTTAGGTCACTCACAGCTCTGTCAAACTCTGACCTCAAAATTGGGTATCCGATTTCATCAGCATCAACAGCCTCTTCATGTTCCAGAACCAAATTATCTACATCTTTACCTTGATAAAACTGTTGGATATGCTCCTGCCATCTTTCTGCTTTGTCTTCTTTCCCTAGAAGTGGCAGTAGTGATAAAAGACCGCTTCTGGCCCAGGGGCTAATGGGCAAGATGGCCGCTATACATGGGCTCTTATGGGGCTAACCCACCGAGAGCTGGACAAGGAGCGAATGGGCAAAAATGGCGGCTATATATAGGCTCTTATGGAGAAAGCTGGCCTAGGGTAGGATAGGCAGTATACATAGGACTTACGGAGATGTCCTAGGGGACTAATGCACAAGATGGCGGCCGTGTGCAACTTCCTAATGCTAGAGCTCCAGAGGCAAGACAGCCGCCTGGGAGGTATGCTGGTGTTGAAAAGGTGTATGTGTTACGTAGTGCACTTCAAGCCAATCAGGACACTAAAAGGTAGAAAACTGCCATTAACACCACTGCGAGGGTTGTAGCCCCGTCTGACTGAAGTGTAGCAAGTTCTCTACACCCTCTGTGAGGGCTCTAGCATCGACCGATCAAAGCCTGGGGAGGTATGCTGGTGTTAAAAAGGTGTATAGGTTACATAGTGTACTTCAAGCCAATCAGGACGCAAGAAGGTAGAAACCGCCATTAGCACAGCAGCGGGGGTTTTGTAAGCCCGTCTTACAAAAGTGTAGCCAGTACTCTGCCCCCTCTGCGAGGGCTCTAACATCGACCGATCAAAGCTTGAGTATACCATGAATCTAAAACTCTAACTATAAATGCTAAATGCTTTGTGGATGCCTCTCCTCATTTATTCGGGCTTGAGACCGGCACTAGGGCTCACCCTAAGGCGGAGTTAACACCCTTAGAGAAAGAAGAAGTGAAGGAGTCTGCAACATTATAGGTACTCGGTCCACCATATGTTACAGAAAGTAAGGGTTTGAGGTTGGTTAGGTATTAGACATAGGATTTAGGGTGTTATGCTGCACTGTAGAGAGAGACGACTTTTTCTTTGAAAGGTGTTTAATTTGACAGCATAATAGTAGCATAAATTACTTTAGTGTAGAGGTAGCATAGTGTCCATGGGCGTAAGTGGATATAGCATCACCTGCGATTACTCTCTTATCATCATCAGGGGACAAGGCGATCTTGTTTAGACACACCGTCGATACGTGATGTAATTTGGAAGTAATGATGTTCATCGGCGTTCTTCTTATTTATTTCTTCACGAGACAGTTTACATAGTCCTGAACGTTGATACATTGTTCAACAACACCTCGACTGATCCCTTTAATTTTTTTTAATTCTTCACCATCTATGTCCAGGGCGTACATTTTAGCTCTAAATCCGACAAACTTTCTAATAATCTTGCTACTAGCTTCATCTTTAAATTTTCCTAAAACCTTCTTGTTCTTAGCTGTGCTCCGGTGGGTAATCAGATGTATCTAGATGTTCTATAAAGTTTAATTTGTCCTTGTAGATGTCTCCAGTCTGTACCAAATATATAAAAGAATCAGTGTCCATGTACATAAGTTTTAGATTTTCAGTCCCATGGTAGGGAAGTAGAACGTCGTAGTGATGGGAATACATAAGCGTTTTGGAAATGTCTAGTACGCTCATGCCAATATAGATAGGTTTGTTGAAGAATAGTTTCCGCTTCGCCATATGAATAGCCGCCAGCTTGGGTCCGAAGATCGTTCTGTCGATGAAGGTAGGTTTTGCTACGAGTTTTTCTACTACCTTGCTATCTGTTACAAGACGCATGTCTATCCGTTTGCGAATGTTTTCCATGGTTTTTCCGAACATTGCATTATTAAAACGTTTATAGAGGTCCTTCTCGAAGTCGTTCTTAGCTTGTTTTCTGAGATCGTTATTAAATTCTACGTAACATATCAGCCAGCGAGACTGTCGAAATTTCAGCGCTCGATGTACCTTCTTTAGTTGCAGTCCATGGTTCAAAGCTTGTTGGAGGGTCATGTAATGCACCACGTAATGTTCTCGTTTTCCAAGATGAGTTATTAATTTTTTCGTTACAGACGATTCAGCCGGTTTCATACTTTCTGGAAGGAACGGTAAGTCATTATGAAGGGCATGTAGTTTAGGAGGATACTCAACGTCTACTTCTAAAAAGTAGCCGTACGGATCGTCTTCTTTCAGCGTATTTATATTAATAGTGTCTGGGGAGGCCCACTGAAATTCTCCGTAAGGAAGGGGATGGCACATAGCCCAACCATACTGATTGTTAGCATCTTCGTATGTAATAAACCTGGATGGTTTCTCGGGATCGAAATCCGACATATACTTATTATTAGCCTCTCCATAGCGATGTGATACTTGACATATCCCACCTCGTATACCAGACTCTACCATAAGTAGCTGATCGTAATCTCTTAGTAACTCCAGTTTAATACCTGTATAGAGCAGCATAGCGTCCCAAGTAAGTCCGGGCGCAGTGAAGTAGTGGGCCGGATCGACTCTGTGGGTTTCCATGGTAGTAGCATGAAACGTTTCGAAAACATCTGCTAAGAGAAGTACGTCAGAAGTCAAGTAGAGATCGCTGTATTCTCCCAAAGTTTTTATGTTGAAATGATTCCACACGTTGTTTGCATGTTCATAATATTTGTCACTGATATCGTCTTGTTTTAATTTGCTGAAGAAGGCTTCTTTAGGGGGTAGAGATTTTTCACTTAATTTTTCCCAGGAGTCCAGGTAATCATACGGAAAGACGCCTTTTCGTGTCATTAAAACCGAATTTTCTCGTCCAAAGTATTTGGTTGTTTCAGGACACAACGTTAGATTTTTACTAGTGTATCCAAGCTGCTAGCCATGAACCGATACGTATCCACAAATCTAAGCTTTATATTGCCAACATATTTAGTAAAGGAGATGTACTTCTCTTCAGAACTAGGAATAACTTCTACTCACTCAGTAGTGCATCCCAGCTGCCTTACTATCATACCCACTAAGATTGTGTGTAAACACTGGGATGTAACTAGCCTGTCTACACTTTAAATTGCAAGTGTTGTGAGAGCTTCCGCGGTACTCTCCAGTAATATGACAATCATCTCGCACTTTCCAGGGAACAACTGTGTATAATGTTGGAAAAAGCTTATATTTCAGTGGAATGACGAAGTGAGAGCAGCTTGCAAACGAAAAAAGAAGGCTTATCAGTAATGTTGCAGACAAGGAATTGTACGTAGATGAAAGAAACAGAGCGAAGCAAATAGTTGTTGAATCCAAAAAGGAGTCGTGGGGAATTTTTTGTAATAACCTGCTAAACGACCAGTTCTTCTGGGCCTACCCAAGACCCAGCTCAACGCGTAGTTGTCCGTTTCAAGTTCAAACTTGTGTTCCAAATATATTCGAAATTTCTCGAGAGCAAATAGCACAGCGGGTCCCTCCAACTCATATATGGAGTACATAGATTCAAGGGGAGAAAGAGTTCTGGATGCATACGCGATGGGACGTCTCCCTAACTCGGAGTCCTGCATTAAAACAGCAGCGACTGCAGAGGAAGGTGCATAAGTTTGAACCACAAACGATTTCAAAAGGTCAGGCATTGCTAAGACAGGGGCATTGGAGAAAGCTAACTTAAGGTCTTCGAAGGCTGCTTGCTGGGAGGGACCCCACTCAAATTTAACACCTTTCCGACGGAGAGCGTTCAGTGGGGCAGCAAGCTTAGCTAAATCCGGGATAAACGTCCAGAAAAAGTTTATCATGCCGACGAAACGAGCAACCCCTTTTAATTCCTTAAGAGGGGGAACTCTCGAATAGCCTGAGTTCGGGACAAATCGACAGACACACCTTCAGGAGAAACAATATGTCCAAGGAATGACATTTGGGGCTTCGCAAAAGAGACCTTCGAGAGCTTAACCGTGAGCCCAACCTTACGGAGACGGGTCAGTACCTCCTTGAGGTGTACCAAGTGCTCCTCAAAACTTTCCGAGTAGACGAATAAATCGTCCAAATAATAGTAGAGGTAATTAAACTTTAGATCTGAAAATATCTTATCCAATAGCCTGGATAGCAACGCGGTGCCTGAGGAAAGCCAAACGGGAGCCGACAGAACTCGTATAAATTCCAGTCGGTGGCGGATGCTGTTAAATAGCAAGATTCTTCGGCCAGGGGAATCTGATAATATGCTTGATTTAGATCTAAAACGGTAAAATAGCGGGACTTCCTAAACCATGAAAAGCACGAGTGTAAGTCAGGGAGAGGAACTGACTGTAAGACAATTTTCTTAATTAGGGCCCTATAGTCAAGAACCTGTCTGAAGCTGCCCTGCGGTTTAAGGACGAGAAAAATGGGAGACGAATAGGCCGAGGTGGAAGGCCGAAAGATTCCCTGATCGAGAATTTTATCGATGATCTCCTTCATGACCTTGACCTTAGGAGGAGATAATCGATAAGGGGGAATTCTTACAGGAGTAGGATCCGAGACTTCGCTTTTGTAGTCCAACACATTAGTCAAACCCAGTTTCTCGGAAAAAACATCGGAAAATTCGCCACATAACTCCCTCACACTCTGCGGCTGATCCTCTGGCAGGTGGCTAAGGTCACACACCATCTCGCTCTGAGGGGGCGTAACCGAAAGTATAGAAGCAGAATAAAAAAACTTAGCGGCATTTTTACAGAATTACAACATTTGAAGCAACGAGTGTGATTCTGGAAGTCTAACATTAATCCGGAATAAGAAAAAATTGTTCCTAAGATGATGGGGCACGACAAATTTACAGCCACGAAAAATGGAAATTTCCAAGAGATGTTAGATATACGAATTTTCGCCCTAACCAAACCCCTTAATCTCTACGTTCGAAGAGTTGGCCGATACGCACGAAAATGAAACAGGTTCCAAGTTCGAAAACTTACAAATAGACTTATGGGCGGCATATCACTTCTCACTTATGAAGAAAACCACACTGCCAGAGTCTAACAGTGCAGACACGGGTTCGTAACCAACCTCAACCTTAATAAAGGGAACAGGACCTTTAAGATTGGACGAAATGCTTAAACACCCTACCGGACACTTACTGCCAGGATGATCAATAGGCAGACCTTTATCACAATTGACACACCGGGGTTCATCAGTGGGAACTGCCCACTGGGAACGACTGCCCCCTCACCTAGTCAACTGGAACTCAAAGTTCCCGGATAATTTCTTGCCAAATGACCAGCTAGACCACACTTAAAGCAAACCAACCTACTGGTCCTTAATTGCCTATTTGCGCCAGTGCTGACTCTAGAAGACCGCGCTTCCGAAAATTTAACTGGGCAGCGGTTTCGGAGATGTTCTGAAGAGCCGCAGGCATAGCATTTCCTTACATTCCCTGTCTTGCGTGACGAAGGAGTACTAAGAGCCTTAGGCACGGAGGGATCACTCGGCGTATGCAGAGAGCCCGCATGACGAACTCCATCGGCGGATACTACCATCCCCTCCAACTCCGGAAAATTGCGAGGATGGGCCGCAAAACACAAACAGGAGCGGTAAACAGGAGATATCACCTCTACGATGGTTGAGATAATTTGCTCTTCCGAGTAGTTCAACGCAAAGACTCTCGCATAAATGTTGATGTCAGAAATGAAGTTCGATAAGGACTCGTCAACGCGCTGCACTCTAAAATAGTAACTTTGAACAAAGGAATTAAGTGCCCGTGCCGGAATGAAATGTGTTAATAAATATGCATGAAATTGTTGAAGGGACATATGCTCAGCAATTGCATTAACTATCTTTTGCGACAAAACACCAAGAGCAAGCGGATAAATAATCTGTAATATACGAGCGTGTGATAATCCAAAGACCGAGGCATGGTCTTGGAACTCTACGAGAAAACGCAAGAAAGAAACAGTATTGCTAGCCGAACTTACACAATAATATGGAGCCTCTTTTAACATCAAGGTCAACGGGTGGGGAATATTAGAAAAGGGTGAGACATAAGACGATAAGGTTGACTGTAATGGTTGCTGCTCTACCGATTCTAAATTCACTCGATGTTTACCCAAATCGTCTTCACCTACAACTACACCAAGCGGGGCATGTTTGGCCTTAACAGCCAACTTACTAAGCCACAAGTCAACCTTCTCTAAAAGGCTACCGGCCTTAGCTTCTAAATCATTAATTTGGTTCCTAGTTTCCTCCTTCAAGGTTAATGAGAGTATGTCTTCGATTCGGTGAAGGTAATGAGTAATGCGACCTTGAAATCTTCTAAGTTGATGGTTCGATGCTACATCGCTCTCTAGAAACTCCATTACTGACAAAATGTCAGATAGGTTTGCATCAATCAACGAGGCCTCTCCACCAACCTCGCCGTCAGTTAGGTTTGGCACAGAGGTTACTTTGTCTAAGTTAGCTCTTAACAATACCTCTACACTCTTAACAGTGCCTCTAGATTCTAAGCCGCGAATAGCTAATTCGTACAAAAAATCCTCTTTCCGGAGAGCCCCAGGATAGGGTATATCTCGAGTAGCCATTTTACGGCAAAAATAAAGAAATTCAGGGATCCGACAGACGGAAACACCCTCAGGGCATACGTCTCTCCCAAGCTTATACAGCGGTTGATCCTAGGCCAGCCCAATTCAACCACGACCGCTCTGTTACCAGGACTGTGCCAACCTTTGGCAAGCGTAGCGAAAGAGAAGGAAGTTGTGGGCCTATGGGGCTGGACAGATAAGCACTCAAAATCAAGGTGCCAAAACTTTATTATATAACAGATTTAAATTTGCCTTGTTTTGTTAACAATATTTGCTACGCACCTTAAACCTAAACTCTGTCAGACTCTTTATCCAATATATAGTATGAACACTCTCGTATGAAATATAATTTACAACCGTAACACAAGGTCACCTAGGGAACATCCCAGGTAATTAAAAAATACAGATAATACAAGCTTAAGAGGAGGGTACCCCACTTCATATTATTGCCGAAACCAACAGGTAATTCTATAAACTACCGTGGCTAACCATCTAAAACTATTACATTTTAGGAACACAAGTTTATCATAACATCTAAACAGCTTTTAGAACTGCAGATAAACTCTACGAGTTACACGAAGGTGCGTAAGACATTGCCACTTCATTATAAGGAACCTCAAATAACATTACCCATGGCTTTACAACTCATAATGAAAGACTTTACAGTTTAAAGATCCCCATGCAAGGGGTACGACGTGCCTCATCGAAAAAACTGCCACGGCAGAAGTGGAAAATAGTACAAGAAATAACGAGCGTTAGGTCTACGTAAACGCACCAACAAGACTTTTACAAGAAAGTTACAAATAAGTTTTGCGTAAACCTAACACTTTGATTTCATATCATTACAATACTAAAAGGGGTCCCACCACCTCATACCCTTTCTTATTTGTTAAGATATAGGGGAACTATAGAAATTTCAGCTCCTACATCCATGTCAAGGTAATCGCCCACTGCAGGGAACCGCGCCGCGCCGCGCGGAACAAGCTTGTGGAACATTCCACGGGCCATTTTCCGAGACTTCGCCAATACAGCACACCTCACCGCGCCGCGCCGCCTCTCTCCAGTTGGGGAAGTGCAGCTCACACAGAAATATGAGTTCCATTTCCGAGGAGGACTTATTATTTGCGGTTGCGATACTTGCACATGAGGAAGAAGAAAAACGCGAAAGAAAAGTTTGGGCCCACAACATTTATGAGAAAAGGGAAACGAACGGAGAGTTTCACCATTTATTTCCTGATCTACTAAAGGACCGAAGTAAATTTTCCCACTGCTTTCGTATGTCCCAAGAAAAAATTCTATGAACTATTGAACCTAGTTAAGCCGTGTGTACCGAGTTCGATAGCTGCAGTCGCTTAAGTGCGGCCAGTATCTAGTGTTCGGGAGATAGTAGGTTCGAACCCCACTGTCGGCAGCCCTGAAAATGGTTTTCCGTGGTTTCCCATTTTCACACCAGGCAAATGCTGGGGCTGTACCTTAATTAAGGCCACGGCCGCTTCCTTCCCACTCCTAGCCCTTTCCTGTCCCATCGTCGCCATAAGACCTATCTGTGTCGGTGCGACGTAAAGCAACTAGCAAATAAAAAAGCCGTGTGTAGAGCGAGAAGATATCACCTTTCGCCGAGAAAGGCGTACAGTGCACAATACCACTAACCACGTGAAGGTACGAGCGTGCTGGCACTAGTCGAGGACTCACGAAGACTGCCGAAACGGCACGAAACCACATTCTTTCCGTTATTCCTTCCTTCTATCCTCGCCCATACAAGCGCGCCGAAAGGAAAAAGTTCCGTTCCAGAAACCTGGGGCCTTCTGGTGCGGAAATTCCACAAGCTTGTTCCGCGCGGCGCGGCGCGGCTCCCTGCAGTGGGCGTTAAGCTATTTCATTTCACAAGAAGCAGACCACGGAAATTTCTTCTCGGCTGCGCTGCGCTGCGCGGCGCGGTGTAGTGGGCGATTACCTTCAGTGGGACCTAGATCGACCTCCGCACGGCACCATGTAATAGGTGTGTCGTCTTCAAGCACAAAAAGCAGAATCGTCTCACTGCGTTCAGTCAACCGTAACCATGCCCAAGGGGCGAGGTGACGTGTCGAGCGAGTCAACATCGATTGGATCCCCCGAAAGGGGAAGGGGAAGTAGCCCAAAGACATGGCGGCATGAGAAGAGGGGAAACGCTCCCAGAGTGGGAAATATCAACTTCCTCTGGGGCCATACTTAATAATTAAGGAATGACACTTTATTAAGGGAGGGAGGCAGGCTAAGAAATAAATACATAAAATATACATATACAAGAAAACAGGTACAAATATAATGTTACGTGTAAGATTAGAGCCTGGCCAGGCTGAATAAAATTTCAGGTTCCGGGGGAGACTTCCCATGGCACAGTTAAGTACTCAACTTTCATCACACAAAGAAAAGAAGTGTATATGTGACAGATGCTTGCAATATTTTATAAGGGAAAGCTTGTTAGCTACACACTTAAATGATTATGCAACACACCCAGCTTTAAAACTTGTTCTGCCAAACAGAAAAATGCGGAAATGGAGTTTGAGAATTATTATCGTCAAGAACCCGTTCCTTTTACGGTTTATGCAGATTTTGAATGTTTTACTGTACATTTTATCGTTGCCAACCAGACATGCTGATTATGTGCAAAAGCACACTCCGTTTTCAATAGCATACAAAGTTGTTTGTTCATACGATGCATCTCTATAATTTTTAAGATGTATCGCGGAGAAACCTGTACTGCATGGCTGTTAAAGGAATTAGAACAGTTAGCACATCGCGTTTATTGTCTTATTTCACAACTAGTTCCAATTCAAGTGACGTTGGATGTCACATCTGTAAACAGCCAATTACATTAGAGAACACTGCCACTTTGCTGGGACCTGCACATGATTCTTATATTGTGTTTCTAAATTTACTCCTTGCTTTTTCCATAACTTGTCAGGCTACGACAGTCACTTTATTGTTCGGGAGTTTGCACAATTAAATTGTACAAAGTTTACCCTAATTGCGCTAAAGCGTGAACGCTTTATTTCATTCAGTAATAGTGTAGGCGATATAAGCATCCGCTTTCTAGATTCCTATAAATGTATAAACTTTCCACTTGATACACTTGTAAATGGTCATTCAAGCGACGAATTGAAATACATTCGAGATTATTTTCAAGATCCTAAGCAATTTAAACTTTATTATAAGGAAAGGTATTCTATGATTATATGCAGAGCTTTCAAATATTAGAAGAAACAAAATTACCTCTTCAGTCTCCATTTAGAAGTGTGTTAAGCTCAACCTCATACGATAAGCATTTGCATGCCTGCCAGGTGTGGCCACCATTTCATATGCACATCAGGTGATATTCTTTTACTCTGTGACGTGTTTGACAAGTACCGTAAAATGTGTTCAACTATTTGTGGATTAGACCCTTGCTATTCGTACACGACAACCAGTCTTCCGTGGGACAGGTTTTCAACTTGATCTTCCTACGGATGTCGACATGCTTTTATTTTTTGAACGTGGCATTGGCGGCGGAATAGTATCGCTTGTTAACAGGCATGCCATCGCAAATAATCCCTACATAGAAAATTATGATTCAGGGAAAGAAGATTCTTATCTCATGTATTTCGATGTAAATAATCTGTATGGTTGAGCCACGCCACAGCCATTACCATCTAAAGATTTTGTATGGCTAACAGAAACTGAAATTCAACATGTTGATGTTTTGAAGCTGCTAAAGATCCTAATCGCGGCTATGTCTTAGAGATTTCACTTGCATACCCTTCTCAACTGCATGATTCACATTCCGTCCTTCCTTTCTATGTAGAAAAGTGATTCCACCCAATCATACATCAAAACATAATGAACTGCTAGCTACTTTTAATCCGAAAAAGCGCTATGTTATCCACATTCAATGTCTCGAATACGGCTTACAGTTAAAGTGTATTCATCGTATCGTTGCGTTTAAGCAGGAAGCATGGCTCAAACCGTACATGGATTTGAATACTGAACATCGTCAACGTGCTACAACAACTTATGAGAGTACGTTTTTCAAACTGATGAATAACTCTATGGAAAAAGCGTGAAAAATCTACGCAAACATCGCGACATTCATTTAATTAGTGAACGGGATGACCGGTATGGGCCATGCAAGTACATCTCAAAACCAAATTTTAAAGCCTATCATGTTATCGATCGTGACCTTACTTCAGTGGAAATAACAAACTGAGATTGTCTATGCGAAGCCAATTTAGGAATGGCTATACTTGATTTTTCAAAATTAAAAATTTATGATTTTCATTATGGGTTTGCGAAGCAAAATTTTTCTAATCTTAGACTTTTGTATATGGATACAGATGGTTTTATTTATAATATTCGAAACACAGACGTCTACGATGTGATGCGAAACCATTCTCATACTTTGACACTTCTTCCTTTTCACCTAGTAGTCCATTTGATATTAAGCCACAAAACAAGAAAATCATAGGACTTATGAAAGATGTGGCATGAATATTATGACTGATTTTAATGTTTTTTGCTATTTTGCTTTACGTCGCACCGACACAGATATGTCTTATGGCGACGATGGGATAGGAAAAGCCTAGGAATGGGAAGGAAGCGGCCGTGGCCTTAATTAGGGTACAGCCACAGTATTTGCCTGGTGTGAAAGTAGGAACACACGGAAAACCATCTTCAGGGCTGCTGACAGTGGGATTCGAACGCACTATCTCCTGGACGCAAGCTCGGTGTTTATTGGATTAGCACGAAAAATATATGCCTATGACACTCAAAATTAATTTTCTTTGAAAAAAGCAAAAGACGTACTTAGCCGTTTACATGTTCAACACTGTCACTTGCTGTACCATTCACGCCGACATTATTGAGCAAAGTAAATTCTCATTGCTTCCTTCTGATGATAAACGTGTATGGGCTACAAGTTTACACATGCAGTTGTGCATACAGTTACTAATGCTATTATTAACCTTTAAATATCATAAGAATGGAGTGTACAGCAACACGTACTTGTGTAAGAAGGGGAAATTACATTATTATTCAAGACGCACAAAATCACTAATGTTGTCTTCAAGATGCGCAAAATCACTAATGTTATAATTAATTTGTACCTGCATTATCTGTAGGAGGGGAAAGTTACATTATCACTCAAGATGCAATGCTGTAAATATCAGTAATCGTAATAAATAATGTAGAATTCATATATTGTTTTATTTTAGATGATCTATTCCTTTTTATATCTGTGCATTACCACATCCTCCTCCTATATGTTTATCAAACAAAAAATATAAACATTATTACCTTCTCCTACTGCTCCATCCTCTTCTTCGCTATGATGTGTCAAGATAAGGTTAGGATCGTTTGCATAAATTCTATGTCTGCACATCAAAGGAGGAGGAGAAGGAAGAGCAGGAAGAAACTGTTACATTTTTCCAAAATTCCATAGACAAAGTAGTTAAGGTAACAGCAGTAAGGTTGAAGTCTGAGAGTGCATAAAAGGGCAGCTTGCTTTAAATCTATGTTCTCTAAGTTGTTGGCATGTCAAAAAGCGCGGCATGCCTTCATAGTAAGTATATCGAGAAGAGACTATGTTCTCTAAGATGATGGTATGTTGAGAAAGGCAGATTGCTATAAGATGGTGATACGTCGATAAGGGCAGCTCGCTTTATAACTATCACCTCTAAGATGTTAGTCTGTCAAAAAGGGCATGTAGTTAGACCCCTAGCCATGTTCTGGAAATTCCGTGGCGTAGGTAAGTGTCGTCAAGATCAATTTAAATTCCGCACTAGTACGTGGAAAAATATGGTAGCAGCAGTAGGTTTAGCTCCGTCAAGATAGCAGCCATGTTCAAAAGAAGTGACGGCTGTTATCTTGACAGATGTCAAAAAAGCATGTAGTTTTTTAAATAGCCCGCCACACTACGTACATATGGTGGTAGCAGTGAGGTTTACGTTTGTTAAGATAGCGGTACTGAGATTAGCCATGTTTAACTGTTTAAAATCCCACGCTCACGTGGTTACAGATGGCAGCTGCTAAAAAGCACGTGGATTTTAAAATGTGCGCCACCACGTGCACAAGGTAGCAGCAATGAGTTTAGGGTCTGTCAAAATAGCAGCACTGAAGTTAGCTACGTTTACTTGTTTAAAAGCCCACGCCCACGTGGTTAAAGATTGCAGCTAAAGACAGTGCTGTCATCTTGACATTTGTCAAAAAATCACGTGGATTTTTAACTGCATGCCACTACATTCATAGGGTGGCAGCAATAAGGCAAGGGACTGTCAAGATGCCAGCACTGAGGTTAGCGATGCTTAAAATTCCACACCCACGTGGTTAAAGATAGCACCTAAAGACAGCGCTCTCACTTTGACCGTTGTCAAAAAAGCACGTGGCTTTGTTTACAAACAATAGCACGTGGTCATGACGTCACGGTTTATTAACCTGCTGACGCAGCAGAAAAATGCTGACGCTGGGAATTGTTCCCCGAGCCCTACTATTCACGTGCTTTTTAACATATGTAAACTTGACAGCTGCAATCTCTAACGACGTCGGGCGTGGAATTCTAAACTCCATTCCACCCTCTTAACAGGGCGAAACCTCATGGATGCCACCTTATGGCGGACCACGCCGCAGGAACATAGGTACGGAGGAGTCTAACTGCAGCCAAACTGCCCCTTCTTGACACGCTGCTGAGCTCAAAGGCCTGCACATTACGAGGTGTTATAACATCTCTGCCCCTATTCTTGACCAGGAGCCGCTGGATAGCTCCTAAGTACATCTCAAACCTACCCTGAGGTCTACGTAAAAAATCCCTAACCTAGCCGGGGATCGAACTCGCTGCTTCTGGCTAAGTAGCAGGCACGCTACACAACGGGGCTGTGAATCGAACACGGACCTTCCTGGGGGTAGGAGGCAAACAGCCTACACTACGTGACCGGCATTATACCGAATATTTTTCTGCATCGTACAGAGTTAAACAGAGCAACAGCGGGTTCGCATACACGGGATAAGGAATGCTTACGTTATCAGTAACTGTGCACCGCTAGACACAGTGGCCTTGTACAAGCAGACAGGCAGGCCGTACACCGCTAGACACAGTGACCTTGTACAAGCAGACAGGCAGGCCGTACACCGCTAGACACAGTCACCTTGTACAAGCAGACAGGCAGGCCGTACACCGCTAGACACAGTCACCTTGTACAAGCAGACAGGCAGGCCGTGCACCGCTAGACACAGTGACCTTGTACAAGCAGACAGGCAGGCCGTACACCGCTAGACACCGTGACCTTGTACAAGCAGACAGGCAGGCCGTACACCGTTAGACACAGTGACCTTGTACAAGCAGACAGGGAGGCCGTACACCGCTAGACACAGTGACCTTGTACAAGCAGACAGGCAGGCCGTATACCGCTAGACACAGTGGCCTTGTACAAGCAGACAGGCAGGCCGTACACTGCTAGACACAGTGACCTTGTACAAGCAGACAGGCAGGCCGTACACTGCTAGACACAGTGGCCTTGTACAAGCAGACAGGCAGGCCGTACACCGCTAGACACAGTGGCCTTGTACAAGCAGACAGGCAGGCCGTACACCGCTAGACACAGTGGCCTTGTACAAGCAGACAGGCAGGCCGTACACTGCTAGACACAGTGGCCTTGTACAAGCAGACAGGCAGGCCGTACACCGCTAGACACAGTGGCCTTGTTCAAGCAGACAGGCAGGCCGTACACCGCTAGATACAGTGGCCTTGTACAAGCAGACAGGCAGGCCGTACACTGCTAGACACAGTGGCCTTGTACAAGCAGACAGGCAAGCCGTACACCGCTAGACACAGTGGCCTTATACAAGCAGACAGGAAGGCCGTGCACTGCATCCGAAGAGGCAAAAAAAAGCAGGTTCAATCTAGTTACAGAATGCAATTAGCAACAATATAGAATTACTAATGCTGTATGTCTACGACCCTAGGATGATGAAACTCAGGTCAGGGTCTCGTAGTCGCTACAACTTATGTTCGCATGTTAAAACTGGTACATTATTTTCTAAGCCTAAAGCATGTTCTGTGCAAACATCTGAAGATGCGGCGAAGGGCAAGGATTTCGCTTGTAAACTGTTCATACATTTGCAGAGATTAAGGATAGAAATTACTGGAATGGGAAGGCCGATTTTGCAGGTTATCGGAATTTGATACTGGTTCAAGCCTTGATAAGCAGCCTATTACTAAAAGAGCCTCTGTAGCTCATGCAACAGCGCGCTAGGCTCTTATAAGGTGGACTCCTTACAGCTATGATTAACAAACAATCGAACATTGATATAGGAATTAAAAATTTGCTTTAAAATCTTTTGTTAGGAGTGTCCCCGAAGAAAAACCTGTCCCGTCTCCGCTTTTTCCAGCACAAATCTCACATGGAGTGACTGGGATTTGAACCAGAGGTAAGAGACCTGCGCGCGCCTTTGCCTGAGCTACGGAATGGGCCCATGAATTGTCTGCTGTCAATGCCCACCCATATCATGATATGGGGTTCATTATTCCCTACCTGCCGGACTGAGTAGCTCAATCGTTTGAGGCACTGGCCTTCTAACCCAACTTGGCAAGTTCGATCGCGGCTCGGTCCGGTGGTATTTGAAGATGCTAAAATACGTTAGCCTCGTCAGTAGACTTACTAGAACTCTTGCGGGACTAAATTCCGGCACGTTTACGTCTCTGCAGCAGTCGCTTAGTAGACCCGGGTTAGATTCCCGGTAAGAACAGAGATTTCCCTCGTGCATGCCTTCGGGCTAAGCAGCGGGGCATGGAGATTATTCCTGGTCAACACTCACGGTATCCCTTGCCTGACGTAATAAAATGCACCATCCAAAAGCTCTGCATCTACAGTATACTCTGCCTGTTGTAAAAGGCGCTCTCAACGTGAGAATAAATCCTCCCTGTCGTACGAGGTAACTAAAAAAGGACCATGTATAGGACACAGTATCCCCTGCCCGCTGCTTCGCGCAAGCCTTCAGACTAAGCAGTGGTAGACAGAAGCCCGGGTTCGATTAGGTAAATGCTGCGAGTTGTAATCGTCCCTAGAACAGCACAATTCTTATCTTTGCAGTTAGATAGGGCCCTTCGTACCTGGCAACATATACCAAGTTATTTTATCCCACTTTTAACAGATTTCTGTAGATGCGGAATTCTGGACTGAGGTAGGATCGAACCTGCCCGCAGGGTAAACAGTGGTCGCTTGGTAGGCCAAGGCTCCCTTTAGGGAAGGTATCCCTGCCTTTTGTAAGATGTACTCACACAAAGAGTCAACACTTTCGTTTTAGTAAACACCTTGTAGCTAATTCGCTCGGTAATTAACGAGCGACAATGCACGACCCTAGGTGGATACGGCCTCGTTTTCACTAACCCACATTCGCATATTATGTATGTTGACAGTGCAATAGCATTTTTCTAACCGTGTAGCCGATTCGCTCGGAAAATAATTAACACGGTAACAGGCAGGCCAGTCTTACCTAGTCAGGCATCAAGAGCAGACGTGCTGAGTCGAGTGTGCCGGTAGTGCGGTAGTGGTGTGTGAGCGGTGAGTGGAAGACGGGAGTGAAGAGGAAGATGATTGGTGTGGATCAATATCGGGTAGTTATCGGAAGATGGCAGGGGAGAGGGAAGAAGGAAACAGGCAAATTGAAAGAGGTAACGTGGAAACAAGATTGGAGGGTGAGATGATATTGGTGGCAGCGGTGATTATGGTACTGCTAGTTATAGAGGGTGTTGACGTAAACCCCGGCCCGACTTCCAGTGGCAACATGAGCCGTGAAGATGTGGAGGTCATAAGGAGGTTGTGGAAGAAGTATGCCCATTTGAACAGATTAAAAATAAGATGAAGGAACAAGTGAAAGAATTTGAGAATACTAAGCAATAATAACTTAGATAATCAAGTATCCACAAATGCTCTATTAAATCGAATTAACAAATAAACTCCTGCTGTAACCAATGTTGATGAATGTACTAAATAATGAATATAGGTTTTTATTTATTTATACCAATATTCATGTATATATTATATAAACATTTATTAATATATAAATAAATATAGAATATATATGTAGATATATACCCCCTACAATGCTAGAAATATCTATAAGATCCTCTTTTTCTCTCTCAAGTATATTTGTTATTAACATTATCGGGGGTTTGTATATCAATAAGTTATTATTAATTAATGTACCTTTTCTATATGTAATTAATATTATATAAATATATATATATATATATAACTATTGTAACTGACCAAATTTTCTTACTAAAAACTATTAACTATCGATACAGGAAAAACAGACCAAAGTGGGGATCAATGAGAGAGGAATTGTGTCACTCAATGAGAAAACAGGGGAGATGGAGGAAGAGGTGGTTAAGCTGAAGGCAGATTTAGAAGATAGTAGCCAAGAACGTAGGAAGAAATGTATATTTATATATAGAGTGCCGGAAGAAAAAGGAAAGGACAAAGTGTTGACAATCTATAAAATTGTGGAAGTCATCCAAGAAAGGATGAAAATTAAAAGTAGTGAAGTTGATATAAACGATATCGAAAGGATGGATAAAGCACGGGGAAATAAGCCGATAAAAGTGAAGTTGTTTTCCACTCTGATGGCGGAAATAGTGATAAGAGGGTCGGATAATTTACGGAGTACAAAAACTTGTATTAAAAGAGACATGGGGAGAAAAGGGGTTATAAATATAAATTCCCTAAAGAAACATTTAGTCCGGGCCAGACTTCAAGGGTTAAGAGCTTAAATTAAGGGTCAACAATTAGTGGTAACCACTGGCCAACGGACCAGATTTTGGACAGTGACGAAACTACGGAAATTGGAAGAGAATATGAAGAAAGAAGAAATAATGGGGAAGAGAGTGGAAGAAAGAAAAATTATAGACAGAAGTCTTGGAGAAGGCGGACATGGTTATAAGGAAAAAGCCAAGGGAAACAGGAAGTTAAATGACGAAAGGGAGGGAGATGACCATATTGAAAGTGTGATCATGCACATTGAGAAGGAAGGAGCAGTGGACAATAGCTTAGGGATACAGCTATGGACATAGCCAGAGAAGAGGAAAGACAGAGAAATGCATGCAGTGAAGGAGTGGAGGTGCATAGTGAAAAGGAAAGGTCAGCGGAAACCAGGCAGAGAATAGAACTGTTCATGAACAAAGGTAGAAGCAGGAGCTTAAGGGAAATGTGGGGAATGAAAAAATGATGAGGGTATAACTAAGTAATAATACAGTGAGTAAGTAAGGGAAGACATGGTGGTAATATAAGGAAAGATGGTTAAAAAGTTTTAGATCATGTGTGGTTTTATGGTTTGGTTGGTGAAGAATGAAGAAGTTATAGTGGAGGTGAGACTTTGACATGGTCTAGAGAAGGGTATGATATTTTAAGTGAATGTGTCTTTATGTTAATTATAACTGTAAAGGGAAGGTGGCCTAGAATTGAAGTGATAAGTATGGAAGGTGGTTACGAGTTTGGAGATATAACGGAGGTTGGATGAAAGGTGGTTGGAGGGCGATCGTAGTGTGACCAGAGCTATGATGGATAGATGACGAGAGAGGTAGTGGAGTTGAGATGGTATTTATGAGTGATTTATAGCAAGCGAATGATGGTTACGAGAAGAGTATGGTATTTTAAGTGAATATATTTTAGCAAGTTAATCTGCATTTAGGGCAGTCGCCCAGGTGGCAAATTCCCTATCTCTTGTTCTTCTGGCGTTTTCTTAAATGATTTCAAGGAAATTGGAAATTTACTGAACAACACCCTTGGTAAGTTATTCCAGTCCCTAACTCCCCCTCCTATAAATGTATATTTGCCCCAATTTGTCCTCTTGAATTCCAAATTTATCTTCATATTTTGATCTTTTCTACCTTTAAAGACGCCACTCAATCTTATTCGTCTACTAATGTCATTCCACGCCATTTCTCCGCTGACAGCTCGGAAAATAGAACTTAAGTCGAGCAGCTCGTCTTCTTTCTCCCAATTCTTCCCAGCCCAAACTTTGCGACATTTTTATAACTCTAGTCTTTTGTCGGAAATCACTCAGAACAAATCGAGCTGCATTTCTTTGGATTTTTCCAGTTCTTGAATCAGGTAATCGTGGTGAGGGTCCCATACACTGGAACCATTCTCTAGTTGGGGTCTTACCAGAGACTTATATGCCCTCTCCTTTACATCCTTACTACAACCCCTAAACACCCTCGTGAACATGTGCAGAGATCTGTACCCTTCATTAACAATCCCATTTATGTGATTACCCCTTATATTCCTTATATTAACACCTAGATACTTACAATGATCCCCAATAGGAACTTTCACCCCATCAATGCAGTAATTAAAACTGAGATGACTTTTCCTATTTGTGAAACTCACAACCTGACTTTTAACCCCGTTTATCAACATACCATTGCCTGCTGTCCATCTCACAATATTATCGAGGTCACGTTGCAGTTGCTCACAATCTTATAACTTATTTATTACTCTATATAGAATAACATCACCTGCAAAAAGCTTTAACTCTGATTCCACTCCTCTGATGGTGGTTGTAGATATGAAATGATGCCTAAAGGATGGGTGGAGTGTGATTGTAAGGCAGGGTGGTAATATACGGAAAGGTAATTAAGTAGTTTAAATCACAGGTGTCTGTATTTTATGGTTTGGCTGATGAAGAATAAAGAATTTATAGTGGCGGCGAGGTTTTGATATAGTCAAGGGAAGGGTATGGTAATTTAAGTATGTTAATTGTAATTGTAAACTGAATGTGGCCTGTTAAGTGTGAAAGGGGATTATGAGTTTGGAGATAGAATGGAAGTTGGATGAAAGGTGGTTGGAGGGCGATCGTAGTGTGACCAGAGTTATGATGGATAGATGACGAGAGAGGTAGTGGAGTTGAGATCGTACTTGTGAGTGATTTATAGCAAGCGAATGATGGGTACGAGAAGAGGGAATAGTGTACTAAGTGGTTCAGTGTGCTGACTGTACTTGGAGGGAGATTAGGTAGTGGTTAAATGTCATCATGATGGGAATGATTATAGATAAAGAGATTGGAATTACATGTTCTGGCATTTTGAGTGGTTGTTGAGAAGAGACAAAAGGGTCAAAAATGGATGGATAACTGAATGTGAGTGATTTGATGGTATATAGTAAGTGAGTTGAAGAGTCGAAATCAATATGAGATTAGGGCTGCTATGTGTTCAGTGGGTAAAGTTGGGTGGCCAAGTATGAGATTTTTATTAAGTTGGTAATAGGTTTGTTGTTGGTACAAATTAATACGTGATTGTGTTTAGCATATGCAGAGTGTGATTGAAAGAGAGATGAAAAGGGAGGTAATGATGCACAGTGGATAAACTACGGGTTTGGCGACATGGCAAGAAGTTAGACAATGGGGATATAGTAAGTATAATAATAATTTCGTGTGGCTATTTCTAGCCGAGTGCAGCCCTCGTAAGGCAGACCCTCCGATGGTGGTGGGCGGCATCTGCCATGTGTAGGTAACTGCGTGTTATTGTGGGGGAGGATAGTGTTATGTGTGGTGTGTGAGTTGCAGGGATGTTGGGGAGAGCACAAACACCCACCCCTGGGTCATTGGAATTAACCAATGAAGGTTAAAATCCCCGACCTGGCTGGGAATCGAACCCGGGACCCTCTGAACAGAAGGCCAGTACGCTGACCATTCAGCCAACGAGTCGGACATAGTAAGTAATGAGAGGTGACATGAAAGCAGAACAAAGCTCCAAGTAGAAACATGAAGAAAATGTAGGGCACAACTCAGCAGTGACGCAACGTGACAACTGTGCAGCAAGTGGTAGTAGACTGTGTGAGGAGAGGTTGGTGTGGAATGTAATGTCAGAAGAGGTGAGGGAGGGGTGGCCTTGCACAAGAGGCCGATGTGCCGTTCCGCCTTATTACATTATATTTGCCATCTTAATTTTGCATTTTCTTCATTTAATTGCTGTGCTAACATGGCTATCGCATCTCCGAGAGGGACATGTTCGTGGACAATTTTACAGCAGGTGCCGATTATTTAATTTTATGTTATTTATTAATAAGAATTTATTTTATGTGTTTGTCTGTATAAAAGCTTGTCTAGTGTACCCGCTCAAAGCCTGAGTCGCAACCAGCATTTATCTCAGGGAGTGTTACGGTCCGAACCATCGCACCTCTTCAAAACATTTTCACTAATTAAACCTCGGTGTATGGACTCTATTCTGCCACTCAATACACCGGTATAGAAATACAACCTCTATGTAGGCCTTAAGATCCATCTATTTCTTCATCAACATCAGTACAATTCACTTTCATTTCGGGCCGGATTTTTGTCCCACCAAACTCCAAATCTCAGCTTTTGGCTCAAACCACTCTGGGCCTCAAACATAGCGTGACCATATTATCAAAATGCCTATCTCGTTTCTACCAAAATTATTTATGATTATTATGGAGTCCAAAAAACGTTAAATCAACAATTAGTGTTAAAATCTGATTCAATGCACAAAAAAATTATTCACGGCACATGTGATCTCCACTTTTAAATTACTTTAATTTGCAATCATTCTATCCAACTAGGCCCGTGCCTTTATTCTCAAAGATTATTATTAAACATGCCTTTACACATTACCCAATATTAATGTAATACTTAGACACTTGTACAGATTATTATTTTGTCCATTGGCGAACTTCGCGATATTTACAAACAAATCAATGGACTTCATTCCGTCCCACAACTATTTAGATCACTTGGCAACCCTACCTCTGGATTATCTTAAAACATGCCTTAATATCTATGAAATTTCCGATAACGGAAAACCCTTTAGGAAGCACTTCTAAAATGAATATTAACATTATCTTTACGTGAAACGTGCCCCTTATCATATCACAACTCAAGCACTTGAATGAACAAATAAACCCTACTCTACTCTATTTAATAATCAAAATTATGATGAGTGCTTGATATAATTATGTACATATTAATTTGTCCCTTTGTCTATCTATCTTTGAATTTATACGAGCCGGAAACGGCTCGTTTCACAATTAAGTTACATGATAAATTTATATGATTTCCTCCCCCTAACGATAGCAATCTACAAATATTTTAAAAGGTTACCCATCTCTGCCTTTGTAGTCTGCTAAGCCGGACGAGAAGCACAGACCCCGTCCAGTCTTAGCCCTGCATCCTACTGGTCTTCATGCCAGCTTGAAGAAGTAATCCAATGCACTTTTCAGATTTACACATTTTAATTTTCAAGATTTAAAATTTTAACATTTTAACAAATTTACACACACTAATATTGAACTGAAACTTTACACTTCTGGCCTTTATCTGACCCGCCTAATTAATACACATATTCTTCATTCCTTCCCCGGCACTAAGGAACTGGTGACACCTCGATATCACATACAAATGGCCCGGCGCTCAATCGATTTTCCCGTCTCTTAGTTGTGTAGCTTACCAGGTATCAATTATGATCGACTGTTTACAAGGTGAAATACACCGAACACTCGTGACCGTTCCCACGTTACGTGCTTCCTAATCTGTTGGTAGAATCTCACGCTCCGTAAGTTATGCTTTACTGAGTCCTGTCTATTTGAAACACTTCATACTAGTATACTGCTCAAGACTGTAATATGAGCTACATCATGTCATGAATCACTGTACTATGTAACAATATAATACTTCGAACCCTACTCCACGAGTAAGTACACACACGCACCCCTGGCGTAATCACGGCTCGAACAAAATATCAGAAGTTGTCACGCACCCCAGGCGTGGTATCACCCCGAGCACTTTGTCAAAAGTAGTTGTCAGTCCTTGTCCACGACCTCATATTTATACTTGTATCCCCTCTCTTCCGAGTTCAGGAGAGATCATCATAGGACGCGCAGTCCCGATATCCTCATACGACAATTTGCGGTTCGGCCCGTGGCTTAAATATGATATCCAATGATGTAATTATGTTCTCAAAGGCTCTATACCAATTCTCAACTATTATCGTTCGCTGGTAATGGATATATTTGCGAATTTAGCTGTCGTATCCCGGCCTGCGATTTCGCGCTCTATTGTGGCGTCCTTTGCCTCCAGCAAATTAGCGAATAGCGTCCATGAATTGTCAGAATTACACCATGCAATCTCCCGCAATTATTAACTTTTTATAAGTTTTATAATATAGTAAGGCTCCTAAATTCCACCTTATTCTGAATTGATAACTCACTCCCTTCTATCAGTTTAATCCGCGGAGTTAGCCTCGCTAGTACTTCTTACAATACGAAGTTGTCGCCTTGCTTTGGTCAAGTGAATTTTTCCATTGGTTCACACCAACCACGGGACCGGGAAGGCTCATATTTTTTTCTTCAAGTGCCAACCTCGCGTTCAGCTCTTTTTAGTACATGGAGATACCTTGCCATCATTTCTACGAAATCTGCACCCGGCTCTTTGCGCTGTTGCCACTACCTATTCTGCCCGGGGCTATGAAAACTTTCCGCAAACTTGTCAACAACTCGTGCCTTTCTCTTTCCCCCTTCGTCACAATTTCTGAGAATTCTAATTCTGCCGTTCATTGTGTTTGTTAATCTCAGTGGAGACAATAGTCTGGTGTAGGTTTCATAACATCCTCTCGAACTGGTCTGTATTTATAATATACAAAGTACGATCTTCTCGCTTCTGAAAATGAAATATATATTCCTCCATAAATAATTACAATTGTGCATACATGAAATTTTAATTACCTTGGAATCACTATAGCGTCATCAATTGGTGTCTGACATCCTCCTAAACTCAATCAGTTCCTTGGCTTCAACAATCTCGTTTCGTCGTCGATGATTCTTCTTTTGAAGTGCCTCGTTCTCTTGCTCTAATTGACGAATCATTGCTATGAACACCAGGACGTCGCTGTCTGGGTTTCCATATTCTGAACATGGTCTGGCTATTGATGAAGGCCGGATCATTTGGACATCTACTTCCATGGCTTCTTCTCCTATGGCATCTTCTTCTTGCTCGTCTTCTTCGTCTTCTCCGCCTTCTTCCGTACCCTCGGCTGGCGTGTGGTACAATTTAAGGTTTTTCAACGTTGTACACACTTTCTGTGGTGCCATCCATGCTTTGGACTTTGTAGGAATTATTCTCGTAAGAATGAATAATTTTGAATGGTCCCACATAAAGTCGAGAAAATTTGTGGTATACCTTTTGCTTTGGATTCGATGGCGTCGGCTTCTTGACTAATACGAGCTCGCCTACCCTCAATGGGCGATGAGACCGCTTGTTCCTCAGCCTCCTCAACCTTCTATCAGCTTGCGCTTGCAGGTGTTCACGTCTCCTAGTCACGCAATTTCTTGTGACTCTCGCGGATCCGTCGGGCAATCGTCGACTTCATGCCATGGTCTGGCTGGAAATTGGTTATGGTGAACCACCGCAGGTATCCGTCCCGTAGCTTCGTGCATAGTGGTATTGATACATTCTGTGATTATCGGTACCACATCAATCCATCGCCAGTGTGCTTCTGAGCAGTAAATCCTACAGAATTTGGCGATCTCCTCATGATTCGTTCTGACGGGTTGGCTTCAGGATGCCGTATCGAGCTCAGTACATGTTTGATGTCTAGCCTGCGTAGTTCGTTTGCAAATGCCAAGGATGTGAACTGACTTCCATGGTCAGTCAAGATGAATTTTGGCTTTCCCATGGTTGGGATTATGTGAGATATTATCCCCCTCAATACCAGTTTAGAATTTATTTTCTGCATGGGATATAGAGCCACAAATTTGGAAAACACGTCTAAGCTTACTAAAATGAATTTGTTTCCCCTGCGGGCCTTTGGCAAAGTGCCGTATAGGTCCATTGCGAACATCTCTTTTGGCTCAGTTGGTAACAATGGTCGCGGTGATTGTTTGAGCAAGAATGGATGTGGCTTAATTCGCTGACAAATGTCACATGTTCTCAACACAACTCTGACAGTTTTGTTCATTTTATTCCGTACGAAAATTTCTTGTATCGTGGATTACACCTTTCAGATTCCACCGTGGCCTATGACTCGGTGAACGTGATTTACAAGTGCCTTTTGGATCTCCGAAGTCACGACTATCCTCAGCTTCGTATGGTTCTCGTCCACGAACTTGTGCAGGGTCCCATTGTAGTAATGGTAATTTGGAGCCATTTTTCCTGCTCTAATAAATTCGGGACCGCCAGGTTGAAGTTTCTGGGTAAAGAAATCAATCATGAAATTGTTAAAATCGTCTCTCTTCTGCAGCGTTCCGATTTCCCTCAAGTTTTCTAGTACCCCACGATCCTCATCGACCAATTCCAAACGGTGTATCGCGAAATCATCTGGGTTTGGGTTACGACTTAATGTATCCGCCGAGATATTCAATTTCCCTGGGCAGTGTTCAACGGTAAGATCAAACTGTTGAACAAACAAAGCCCACCAGCTGACCCTCTCACTTGACATATTTGTCTTCATTATGAACGTTAATGCCTTGTGATCTGTGCGAATGATAATCGGAAAACCATAGATTATCTTCCTCCAATATTGCAAGGCATTGACGATGGCCAACATCTCTAACTCGGTGATGGTGTATTTCGTCTCATGTTTCCGCAATTTTCGGCTCATGAACGCAATGTATGTTTTCTTGCTAGAGTTTTCTGGTTCTTCTTGCAATAGGACCGCTCCGATCCCTATGGTGGAAGCGTCCGTCTGAATGATAAATTTTGATTCGTTGTCTGGATATCCTAATTTTGCGCTCTGCAATAGCCTTTGCTTGGTTTGATTGAAAGCCTCTTCGCATGCTGAATCCCACTTCCAACGGTTGTTCTTTCTGAGAAAGTCTTGCAATGGTGCCACGACCGATGTATACTCTGGGCAATGATCCGCGAAGAACTGACACATACCGAGAAACTACCTGATATGTTTAATTTTGGTCGGTTTCGGGAATAACCTAATTGCCTCTATTTTCAAAGGATTTGGTCGTACTCCTTCTCCGTCAACTAAGTGACCCAAAAACAGAACTTCTTCTTGACACAGATGGGACTTGGGTAGATTTACTTTGAAGTTATTCTTCCCCAAATCTGTGAGGACTTCATCGATAATTCCTAAATGCTCCCCTAGAGTCTTTTTGGCTATTAAAATATCATCCACATACCGAATGGTTGTGTCTCTGACTAGGGCTGAGGTTTCGATCAAGAGCGCGGATCAGGACTGATCCAGCGTTCTTAATACCAAATGAGAGCCTGTTAAAAACAAATGTTTGTTGGTCAAACAAAAATCCGGTTAACAATTTTGATTTCTCTTCTAATACTATGTGATGAAAGGACGAGGTGAGATCAAACGTCGAGAAGTACCTCATATACTTACATTTCTTTAAAATTTCTTTAAATTGCTGGCGCTTGTTCATATTCTGGTACCAGTCTCTCATTTATGGCCCGTGCGTCCAGGCAAATGCGCACGGACCCATCGGGTTTTCTGACCACCACTAACGGGTCAAGAATGGAGTCGGGGACTTAGATATAAGACCTTCCTTCTCCATGTCCCTAATAGCCTCCCTGACTTGCGGATAGAATTCCTCCGCGACCGGGTACACCTTTCTCTTGTACGGGGACCAGTCATTAACATTTAATTGATATTCAAAATTTTGGATCTTCCCTGGTTTCGCGCCAAATGTGTCCCAATGTTTTCTCAAAATGTCGCTAATTTGCCTTTCCCTCTGGATCGATGTTTGCTTCATTGATTTTTCCCTCAACGTTCTTCTCACAATTCTCATCATCTTCTCCCATAGTTCCGACAATTTCTTCTGTATCAATACCTGCTTCGTCCACTAGTTCGTTGTTCCAAATTTGAACCTCCGTGTTCCAGACAGTTTCTTCGTTATTTATTGTCGCTTCCTGAGGGTCCATTGATGCGTCTTCTATAATGTCTTCACATTTGAACTTGATTGTATTGTCTCCCATATCAATCAAAGCGTGATATTCAGTCATGAAATCGGCCCAAATGATAAGGTTGTAATTAATCTTAGCCATCACCACGAATGCGTGTGGAAAGGTCGACTGACCAATTTCGAATTCCAATAAAGCTTGGTGCTTACAAATGACATTTTTGTCCGGAACTATCCCTCGAATTTTGATACTTGAAACTGGAATAATAGGGATATTAATTTTTTTTGCTACGGGCTTTACGTCGCGCCGACACAGATAGGTCTTATGGCGACGATGGGATAGGAAAGGCCTAGGAGTTGGAAGGAAGCGGCCGTGGCCTTAATTAAGGTACAGCCCCAGCATTTGCCTGGTGTGAAAATGGGAAACCACGGAAAACCATTTTCAGGGCTGCCGATAGTGGGATTCGAACCTACTATCTCCCGGATGCAAGCTCACAGCCGCGCGCCTCTACGCGCACGGCCAACTCGCCCGGTTATATTAAATTTTGATTTTAATTCATCCATTAAATTTTGTGAAACTACGGAGATGCTAGCGCTTGTATCCATAAGTGAGCGAATCTTTAAGTTCCCAATCTTAGTAAAGATAATGGGTAACTCTCTGATGCCCTTGGCGATCAGAGGCTGAGGGTCGTCGATCAATTCCTCCGGGGTCGCAATCCATGAATCGATCTTTGCGATCGTCCATACCGCCTCTAAAATTTGGCGGTTTTTGTAGCCCCGAACCTTTGTTCAGGGTCAAATTGGCTCGCGTTCGGATTCAATTGGCGCTCCGAACTGGCTTGCTGTAGCTGTATGCTCTCAGCTCCGGACACCTGTTCATCTTGATTTTTATTCTGGATCGCATCTTTCCATTTCCGTTTATTTAGTTCATCTATATATCGCCCGCTCTCCTGATGTCGATCCTCCAATTCGTTATTCGCCTTCTGACGAGCTGTATGCTGGACTGGGTTCCGTCCTGGGTACGGGTAAGGTCGACTGTCATTCCTCCTTCCCTCATATCCTCGGTATCCCCTATCTCTCTGGGAGTTTCCTCGGTACTGCGCTCTTCCTTTCTTCTGAAATGTCCCTCGGTTGTTCCATGGTCTATGTTGCCAATTTTGCTCATACGTTCTCCCCTTACAAGTTGTTAGTTCACGACTGGTGTCTGTGCTCTGGTCTCTAGTGGACTCTGCTTTCAGGCTTGTCCCCATTTCAATATTATTGACCTGCGACTCTGACGATCTTTGGTGCCTACCATATCCGTGAAGGGTCGTCTGGTCAAGTTGTCTTAACAGACTTTCCGCCTGTACTGCATTGCGTACATTGGCTGCAATCAGCATTCGCTGAATTTCGAACGGCAACTGCTTCGCAATAGCACTTATGAGCTCGGTCTCACAGACCGGATTGTCCAACTCGCGCATTTTATGAAATTGTGCGGTGAAGTACTCGGAGTACTTTTGGCGCAGAAGTAGAGTATCGTCTCGAGTATAACTCTAACCTGAGATTCTGCTGCGATTCCATACTCCAATACGTCTGTAAAAAGGCTTGGCGGAACCCCATGAAGTCATCAAAGGTGTAAAGAAACGCCCTGAACCAAATCGCTGGCGCTCCGTCCAGAAATGTTTCCACTGTCCGCAGTTGTTTTTCGGCAGGTATCCTGTGCTCTTGGATGTAATTTGTGATCTCCCTGATGAACCATTTTGGCGTGATTTGCCCTCGAGAATCGAACTTGGGAGGTTTGTCATCTGACATCCTAATAAAATGAACTATAGGAGACGTCGGATGGTTCGCAGAGGCCGACGATGATCCGTCTCCCATGTGGAGTTTCGAACCTGTCGTATCAGCTGCCAAGTTTTCCTCCTTCATCCTGTTCAACCCTCTGTTCTCTGGGGTCTCGAACTCCCTATACTCTAGGTTAAAATCTCGAGTAACGGACCTGTCCTCGTGCGTCTTTAAAAGTTCAACTTCCTTCCTCAGTTCATCTATTTTATCCGCGTTGACATCCGCAATGAACTTAGTCTTAAACTGTCTCTCCACGCACTCTTCCAGTTTACTGCCTAATTTTCGTTCCAACTCTTCGGTTTCCTGCTCTCATATTTCAAGTGCTTCGGCCGCTTTGATCAGCTTAACATTTATATCTTCACAAGCCTCCAACCTGTGATCTAAACTTTCGATCCGAACTCTCGCATCCTCTAATTTGGTTGAAACCTCACGATTATTTTTGAGGGATTCAACTTCTGACTCCAGAACCGAAACCTTCGCTTCCGTACGTTGGTGGTCAGTACGTAGCGTTTCCACGTTTTTCACTATCTCGTCAGTTTTCCGTGCAGCTTGAATGATATGGCCTTGGATCTGAGACCTAATCTCTCACGCCCTAGCCGACATTCCTCTCGCATCTTGTCATTCTGTGCCTTTGACTCATCACGATCAGTTGACATCTGGGTCGTGATTTCATTGAGTCCTGCCACTAGCCTTTCCCTGATTTCGTTTCGATCCTCCAATGCTTCTGACCTAACTCGCTCTACCCTCTCGGTCACTCGGATAAGACTTGAATCGAAATGTTCTTTGATTTCTTCCTTCGTCTTATGACACGCTTCGCGTACCTGGTCTAGCCCTCGGGTAAATTCCTGTTCGTAATTTTGGCACGCGGTCCGCACTTCACCAATTTGCACCGCTAACTCCCTTCTACTATTATCACATGTGATCCGCATTTATTCAAATTTTTGTTCTATAGACTGTTTTAAAGAATTATTACTCTGTTCTATCGACCTATTAGTTTGTTCGATAGACTGCTTTAGAGAACCATTGGACTGTTCATTAGACCTTTCTAACGACTTAAATTGAAGAGCCATAGCCTTCATCATATCCGCCATCGTAAGCGATTCTTCCTCTCCTACATGTCCATCCTGGGATATCTCCCCCTCTACATCAGATATTATGAATTTATATAATAACAAATTAGGGCCAAACGGCTCCTCGCCCTACAGCACTACGTTTAACAGTTGGTCAAAGTCCTATCATCTAACGGTTCACTTACTCGAATTAAATTTCTATATTTTTCTTACCACAATTTATATTCAATCACTCGTATCAAACAACGAGTAGTATAAGGACAACAAATCTTGCTTGGTTCCATCCAGAATAAATACGTGTCAGACACATATATAAAATAATTTTAAAACTGTAATGTCAAACAAAACCTAGAAATTTTGACATAACACATCAGTCTCGTAACTTTGAACCTGAAATGAATAAATTCTCGTCGACACAGTTCCAGTTCTCATTCCTGTATTAACTTGGAGTTTGGTACTCAGTATAAATGTTACCATTTTCTGCTTGTTCCTACAATATTTTCCTACTGCCCTTTGGTGACCAAAGTGTGGAGCCTCCACATTCGCAGATATAAAATCGCATCAGAAAATTTACAAAAAAATTATTTACTAACTGATGAGCCCAACAACCTACTTCTGTCATCCTATCAAATGAGCCCCGTTCGGAAATTACTACTAGCCTATGCTATGCTAATAAATTTCTGAACACAATGACAGAATAAATAAATTAAAAACAAGTGAAATGTAAACATCAAATATAATAAACAAAGTATTATAATAATGGGGTCATCTCATACTCTAGATTATGCCATCATTATTTAGATTTACCTTCCTAGATCTGAATAAATGCTTCCCAACAACGCATAACCGTGATGCGGTCTATAATTAATTCAAATACCCCGATTGGGTTTAATCATGATGTAATCAGCTTGGGTCTTACGATTGGGTCTTACTATTATGCAATCCGTCCCTTAGTTGTGTAACATGATGTCTTCGATAATGCAACAAAGTTCCGTGTTTTTTTGCAAAATTAAAGTCACGCGTTGCTCCAGTATGATGCAATCAGCCCTTTCACGTTGGCGCTATGACGTACTCGCTCAAAGCCTGAGTCCCAACCAGCATTTATCTCAGGGAGTGTTACGGTCCGAATCCATTGCAACTCTTCAAAACATTTTCACTAATTAACCCTCGGTGTGTGGACTCTATTCTGCCACTCAATACACCGGTATAGAAATACAACCTCTATGTAGGCCTTAAGATCCATCTATTTCTTCATCAACATCAGTACAATTCACTTTCATTTCGGGCCGGATTTCTGTCCCACAAAACTCCAAATCTCAGCTTTTGGCTCAAATCGCTCTGGGCCTCAAACATAGCGTGACCATATTATCAAAATGCCTATCTCGTTTCTACCAAAATTATTTATGATTATTATGGAGTCCAAAAAACGTTAAATCAAAAATTAGTGTAAAAATCGGATTCAGTGCCCAAATTAATTATTCACGGCACATGTGATCTCCACATTTAAATTACTTTAATTTGCAATCATTCTATCCAACTAGGCCCGTGCCTTTATTCTCAAAGATTATTATTAAACACGCCTTTACACATTACCCAATATTAATGTAATACTTCGACACTTGTACAGATTATTATTTTGTGCATTGGCGAACTTCGCGATATTTACAAACAAATCAATGGACTTCATTCCGTCCCACAACAATTTAGATCACTTGGCAATCCTACCTCTGGATTATCTTAACAACATGCCTTAATATCTATGAAATTTCCGATAACGGAAAACCCTTTAGGAAGCACTTCGAAAATGAATATTAACATTATCTTTACGTGAAACGTGCCCCATATCATATCACAACTCAAGCACTTGAATGAACAAATAAACCCTACTCTACTCTATTTAATAATCAAAATTATGATGAGTGCTTGATATAATTATGTACATATTAATTTGTCCCTTTGTCTATCTATCTTTGAATTTATACGAGCCGGAAACGGCTCGTTTCACAATTAAGTTACATGACAAATTTATATGATTTCTTCCCCCTGACGATAGCAATCTACAAATATTTTAAAAGGTTACTCATCTCTACCCTTGTAGTTTGCTAAGCCGGACGAGAAGCACAGGCCCCGTCCAGTCTTAGCCCTGCATCCTACTGGTCTTCATGCCAGCTTGAAGAAGTAATCCAATGCACTTTTCAGATTTACACATTTTAATTTTCAAGATTTAAAATTTTTATATGTTAACAAATTTACATACACTAATATTGAACTGAAACTTTACACTTCTGGCCTTTATCTGACCCGCCTAATTCATACACATATTCTTCATTCCTTCCCCGGCACTAAGGAACTGGTGACACCACGATATCACATAAAAACGGCCTGGCGCGCACTCGATTTTCCCGTCTCTTAGTTGTGTAGCTGACCAGGTATCAATTATGATCGACTGTTTACTAGGTGAAATACACCGAACACTCGTGACCGTTCCCACGTAACCTGCTTCCCAATCTGTTGGTAGAATCTCACACTCCGTAAGTTATGCTTTACTGAGTCCTGTCTATTTGAAACACTTCATACTGGTATACTGCTCAAGACTGTAATATGAGCTACATCACGTCACGAATCACTGTACTATGTAACAATATAATACTTCGAACCCTACTCCACGAGTAAGTACACACACGCACCCCTGGCGTAATCACGGCTCGAACAAAATATCAGAAGTTGTCACGCACCCCAGGCGTGGTATCAGCCCGAGCACTTTGTCAAAAGTAGTTGTCAGTCCTTGTCCACGACCTCATATTTATACTTGTATCTCCTCTCTTCCGAGTTCAGGGGAGGTCATCATAGGACGCGCAGTCCCGATATCCTCATACGACAATTTGCGGTTCGGCCCGTGGCTTAAATATGATATCCAATGATGTAATTATGTTCTCAAAAGCTCTATACCAATTCTCAACTATTATCGTTCGCTGGTAATGGATATATTTGCGAATTTAGCTGCCGTATCCCGGCCTGCGATTTCGCGCTCTATTGTGGCGTCCTTTGCCTCCAGCCAATCAGCGAATAGCGTCCATGAATTCTCAGAATTACACTATGCAATCTCCCGCAATTATTAACTTTTTATAAGTTTTATAATATAGTAAGGCTCCTAAATTCCACCTTATTCTGAATTGATAACTCACTCCCTTCTATCAGTTTAATCCGCGGAGTTAGCCTCGCTAGTACTTCTTACAATACGAAGTTGTCGCCTTGCTTTGGTCATGTGAATTTTTCCATTGGTCCACACCAACCACGGGACCGGGAAGGCTCATATTTTTTTCTTCAAGTGCCAACCTCGCGTTCAACTCTTGTTAGTACATGGAGATACCTTGCCATCATTTCTATGAAATCTGCACCCGGCTCTTTGCGCTGTTGCCACTACCTATTCTGCCCGGGGCTATGAAAACTTTCCGCAAACTTGTCAACAACTCGTGCCTTTCTCTTTCCCCCTTCCTCACAATTTCTGATAATTCTAGTTCTGCCGTTCATTGTGTTTGTTAATCTCAGTGGAGACAATAGTCTGGTGTAGGTTTCACAACATCCTCTCGACCTGGTCTGTATTTATAATATACAGAGTACGATCTTCTCGCTTCTGAAAATGAAATATATATTCCTCCATAAATAATTACAATTGCATTACGCTTATCACACCCCCACCAGGGTGCACTAGGTTGGGCGTTATTATTGTTCTCCATTAACGGATCAATAAGGTAGCAATACTGTAGTTCTGGAGGAAAATAAAGATGTATGTATGTATGAATACAGATCAGGAAATTTACTTTTAGCTATGTCTTTGGTAACAGGCAGGCAGTTCATTTTACCCTCAAGACAAAGAAATAGGTTCAGTCTAGTTACGGAATGCAATTAACAAAAATATAGCTTGGTAGACCCCGGGTTGGATTCCCGGTAAGGACAGAGATTTCCACCTAAGGGCTGCTTCGTGCAAGCCTTCAGGCTAAGCAGCAGTAGACAGAAACCCGGGTTCGAGTTCCGGTATAGACAGTGATTTTTACCTAAGCGCTGGTCAGCGTTCTAGAAGAAGATAGAACGTTCGATTTTACACTAGGTAAATGCTGCGGGTGGTAATCATCGTTAGAACAGCTCAACACCGTGTATTATCCACAGCAATGCGTACGACGGCCCTAGACTCTTGTCAGGCCCCTCATAGTCGCCAACCCACGACGATAGGCAGAGCATACCATGACCCTAGGCGGACCAGACCTGTATATCTGTTGACAGTGCAATAGCATTTTTGAACCGTGCAGCCAATTCGCTCGGGTAATAATGAAGACGGTAAAGTGGCTTAGATATAGAAACTCCTGCAGGGGAAGGTTAACAACAACACAGATTGAATAATTTAGTTGTGTTCAAATAAGTGCACGCATCCAGGTTGTGTGCGCGCTGACGTGTGTAAAATTACACCTACTTTCTGTACACTGTTGCCACATAGGTACTTCGTAACCAAAGACCGAAACAGTTCATCTCCGGCACATCCTCTGTTTAGATGTGCATCGTAAAACTGAATATTCGATTTGTGTGTGTGTAGTAAAGATAATTTTTGTAGAAGGTTACAATGTAAATGCTAGGCAGCGAACAGCAGTGAACGTGGTGGTCAGACTAGTTTAAGCTCATCATAAAAAGTGCTGACAGATATTGATTGTTCGATCTCTTACTTTCAACGAAGCTGCATTTAACTAAGGTAGACATACGAGCGCGTGTGTTTGTACTATTTGAAAAATCTATAAAATGTTAAGCGTATACTTATGATTCTCTTACTTCCCGTTAGAAAATTGTTATCTACTCTCTACTTCATCCGAGTGCTGTCTACTCCGGCAATTGCTATCTGCTAAAAAAGTAAGTTTGACTTTTGTATATTATTATTATTATTATTATTATTATTATTATTATTATTATTATTATTATTATTATTATTATTATTATTATTATTATTGTGCCTCTGTAGCGTAACGGTTAGTGTGATTAGCTGCCGTCCTCGGGGGCCCGGGTTCGATTCCCGGTACTGCCAGAAATATAAGAATGGCAGGAGGGCTGGTATGTGATTGAAATGGTACATGCAGCTTACCTCCATTGGGGGTGTGCCTGAAAAAAGCTGCACCACCTCGAGATGAGGATACGAGTTTACTCACTTTACTTTATTATTATTATTATTATTATTATTATTATTATTATTATTATTATTATTATTATTATTATTACCGAGGTTGGTAGATCAGCAGAGGTGAAAACAGGTGCCGGGATGAATTGGTGTAACTACAGAGACGAAGTTAATTTAAAATTTTAACAAAGGTTATATTTTTCTTTTTTAAAAATTACAATAGGTAACAAAATCACAGGTACCAGTAGCAAAAGACAAGTCTAGTTAAGACAAGATGGTTGGTATAAACGGAACTTGTGCTTTAAGTCCTCACTTAACAATTCCCGAGCTTCGCACTTATTTTTACAAAGATTACCATATTATGCAAGGGCAGAACATCCCTCAATACATGGAGCACCAGCTCCGTAATTTACAATGTCAAGCCTCCTAGAGGCACTTTTACAATACTTGAAAAGAGCTGACACGCTCTCAGTTTTTCAAGCCTATTCAAGGCAATATCAGACCTTACAATTTCTTGCCATCATGGCACAACTCACAAAATGGAACAGTTGTATCTCGTACCCAACATACAGGGCCTTCGATTAACGGTTAAATTAATGGCCCAAACAAAAAGAAGGGAGGCGAATACTTTCACTCCTCTATGTAGCTTCTTAAAACGTAAAAGCACTAGGCCGATGAAACAGGGGCTATTCCCAAACTATGGAGGTGACTATATAAGAATTATTTAAGACATTAAAGAAGAGAAGAAAATCAGTTACCAATGCGTAGTCACCTCAAACCAATATGAAGGGGAGCTCGAGAGGGTAAATCTCTCTCTATCCCCCAATTACAGTTACAGACTTGATGAGATTTTCACATTAGCCGGCAGAACCTACATTTTAGAGGAGTTGGTTACATATTAAAGTTTCGGACCCTTCCGTCAGGTTAAACTGCGGAGCTAGCAAGAAATAAGGATGTTAAACGGCCATTACCTTGCTGAAGAGCTGCTGCCTGATGAAAGAGGCACCTCCCGCCTCCTGCTTTAAATTCACACACTTAGTTAGATGTTAATCAAGTAGCCAAGAGACGTGAAAATCCGTAGTTTATAAACCCTCGGGGAAGGTTCAAGAACTTTCATGAATAATTAAGCCACACCTTCTTACTTTTATTGGTTAGCTTAAAGTTACACACCAAAACGAAGAATAAGCCTGTGATTGGTTGGAAATTAACTACAGACATTCTTGATTGGTTAAATTCAAAACAGGCGGAAGGAAAGGATAAATATTGCCAACCCAAAAATGAATGAACAAAATGTAGTAAAGAACAAACTCATGAATACAAAATTTCTTCAAATAAAGTTCCTTCTCTTCGCACCAGGGTGCACGATCATAGTTTTTGGAGTGACATCTGTTGCAGAATGTCCACGCTTCTTGATCAATGAAGAACAAAAGAAATAGAAATACACACAGTACTGGCAACTTCATAATCACAAAATTACGGTAGTGACATCTTCTAAGGAAACGTTTAAACAGGACTAGTTTCAAGTTCAGTTTTTCTCGAGTAGGGGAGTTCTTATTGGCGCAAGATTTAAATGTGCGGCGTAGAGGTGTACCTCCCGGTACAATTATTATTATTATTATTATTATTATTATTATTATTATTATTATTATTATTATTATTATTATTATTATTATTATTATTATCATTATTATTATTATTATTGTTGTTGTTGTTGTTGTTGTTTTCTCAACAGAAGCCGTTATTCTTGGCTTCCTAGACCGGGGCCGCTATCTCACCGTCAGATAGCTCCTCAATTCTAATCACGTAGGTGGAGTGGACCTCGAACCAGCCCTCAGGTCCAGGTAAAAATCCCTGACCTGGCCGGGAATCGAATCCAGGGCCTCCAGGTAAGAGGCAGGCACGCTACCCCTATACCATGGGGCCGGCCATTCGTCATATATCATGAATAATTCCTGTCATTAACGGTTATATTACCTTACAGCTACATATTCTTACCTACATTTCAAAATAAAGACTCAGAAATAATCCTTACACTAATTTATTAGCATGCTAACTTTGGGTAAAATAAAATAAAATTGAAATACTTCTTGTAGAGAAAAGAAAATGGATTTTTGATAATTAATCATCTTATGTACAGTGATTCTTGCTGTTAACATAGCTGAAATGGGGTTTTCTGTATCCATACATACACTATTTGCCAATAAATGCTTCATTGAAAGTAGAGTAGAAATGAGGGGACTGGACCACCGCAGCCTCTGCTCATGAGCGGGGCTTCCCTTTCTGAAGGAGCCTCTCACTTGCTAAGGCGCGTGCGGAGGGCGCCTCTCGCTGTCAAGGCTACACACAAGTGTGGAATGTCACTCCTTGCGGTAGCTTTCTACTGCTATGCCTAGGTGGGTGGGCGTGATAGGTAACATCGCTTGTTATGGTGCATAATTGAGTATCCTTTACCGAAAGGTACTGTAAGAGCAAAACAAGTTAACTATTAACCTTACTCTCCTAGTAGAGATTTAAAAAGAACCTCTATTGAGTGTAATTTACTGCTTAGTTCAATTACAAAAAAAAAATATACCCTACTTGCCTATGTGAATAGCTCTTAAATTGTTTATGTTGGTGACAGGATGGACATTTAGACATAAATCATCACGTTAGATAATCACATTGTTTACTAAATTTATATTTTTGGGGGAGGCCTCTCACTTGCTAGGGCGCATGTTAACTACACTTACCCGGAGGTCTTTATGTAAAAGGAAAATATTTCTTGAAAGGTGTGGGCAAGGTGCTGTGAGTAGATTTGCTTCTAAAATTTACTTACTGGAGTGCCTCTCACTGCTCAAGGAGGGCACCTACATGTGAAATAATTGCAACAACTGTATTTGCTTTACAAGGTTACTTGCTGGCGAAAGGTGAACAGGCTGTTTGTAAAAAAGAATCCCCCTCTCCTCCTCCCCTACTGTTAGTAATGGGAAAAGGTGTGCTTCAGTACGGTTGTTACTACGCATGATTTGCTTTGCTGTCTGTTGAAGGTTACCTCTATCATGAAAGGTGAAATAGGATGTTCATGCCAGGTTGTAATTTTAAGTGAAGGTAAACCACTAACGACTCTAGCGAACTGGTGAGCAGTGAAGGTCGAGACAAAAGTGCTTAGTTTAATAAAATAATAATTTTTTTCTCAACTACTTACCTTTAATTAGTTTTGTCCTCTCTTCTAGAGGGGAGTTTCGGTCCACGTGACCGCTGCGCGGCTCGCGGTCGTTCTCCTCGGCCGGCCGGGTCATTCTCCTGTTCGCACTGAGTGCTGTCTGTTATCTCCCGGGCTTGCCTTGAAGCCCGTCGAACCCGGCACGCTAGCTCGGAGGTAAGAGGGAGAGAGGGACCTTGCTATTGTACTCTCCCCTTTAAAATGTCGAAATTTGGGAAGGTGCCTGAGGTAAACACGAGATTTGTCACTGTGTAATGGTAGGAACTTTGTGCTTTGTATTTAATCTTCATTTAAGATTTCTAGTTGATGTGTTTGATTCAATTTAAAGAAAGTACTTTCATGGCCGAAACATTCCATACTGCGGTTAAGTAGGTGTTGTTTTTCTACGTTATTGTAATCCACTACGGATTTTCTATGTGCCTTCGGGCGTTGCGTAGGTTAAGATACTGGAAGGCCATGTTTAATTTATCCTCAATCTTATCGTAAAATTTGAAGGTCTTTCATATTCCTTATTGATCCCCGGCTTATGTTCGGGAAGTTGCAATGCGAAACCCTTCACGTATGCATATGAACTTGTACCTGATAGAGAGGGCTGGCTCCCTCGTTAGTATTTTGTAATAATTTTGAATGTATATACGGGGATTGTCTTCTTAATTGTAAATTGTTGTTATTTGATGTTCTTAAAGGAGTTTTCGAACTTGTAATTAAAGAAGCTTGGCGAGATATCGTTGTTAATTGATGTTGGTATCTTTCGCTTAATACGACCTTTATCCAGCCCCTTCGGGCCGCCGCTTTTCCTAGCCCGTACCTGCCGTACCAGTCGTCTAGGTGACATTTATTGTCATTGATAATTTTTGTTTTTGCTCGATGACTGGGGAGTTGGATTGAGATTGGTATTGGTAACGTTTGGAATTGGTTATCCTGAGCTTGACTTGGAATTTTGGTGGTGATTATTACCGATTTACCTTAATTTCACCACGCCGACTGATTATTTATTGTGTGATCTGTTTTAACTCCCCGGGTGATTTAATGCCTGACTAATTGAATTTAGCTGTAACTTCTGCTTATCCTGAAAAGCTGTTGTAGAGTTGCTGACGATTTTTACTGTAATTACTTATTTCACCACTTCTCTGCATTTGTGGTGCCATTTTGGATTTATTGCCCTGTGATCTAATCCATGAAATATTGAATTAAGCAGTAATTTCTGCTTATTCTGTTATGCTCTTGAAGAGTTTGTGATTAAATTACTGTATTACCTTTTTTCTGGACACCACTGCTTTTGTGGTGTCGTTAATGAACTATTCCCTGCGATTTAATTCCTAAAACTGAATTATGCTCTTCGTTCGTGTTAATTAATTTGGTATTGAGCCAGTTCGGTGCCTTGTATTTGTGAATTACCATATGATTTGCGCTTTGGGGGTTTCCTTGATATCCGGGGCCTGTTAATTAATGCAGCCTGTTCTGCAATAACACCGTGCTAAGGATCGGCTTCATTTCTCTATATTTGCACTTGAGAATTCATTTAATTAATTAACTACTTGCTCCATCCTTCTTAGACTTGAATTTCGGAAAACCCCTTGATTTATTCTTGTTTTATTTAACTTGGTGTAAAGTTCACATTGCGTTCTTATTAAATTCAACTATTTCGAAGAACCCAAGTCTATCACATTATGATTTATAATACTATATTCATTTTGACGAAAGAGGCATGATTGCAATGATCCATTGAAAAGGCACCTTCCACATTCCCACCTTTGAGGTAAGTTGTTTTGCCTTTTACTTGTATTAAGCTTTCCATTTACTGCTTCTGTGTGGTGACTCTGTGGGGTATTTATTTTCGGTTTACTGTGTGCCAGTGTGTTGGCACAATCTTGGATAATCTCTGTGCTCTGGGTTACTTACTGTTATTGAGTTGTTAACTGCCTGTCACCCACTACGTTATTGTATCTTGAGTCTTACTGCGTCATTATATTTAATTTCTCTTAATTGGTGCCACACGTTTCATTGGTACAGTGATTTAAAGGTGTGCATGTTGATTGGTTCTGTTTGGGCACGCCTCTACGCTAAAGGATTACTAACTCGCGAGTTGCTCTGAGATTTATGTGGTGTGTTTTCTAAACTGGCAACTTACAGTGTTAAAAATGGTTTCATGTCACCGTACCATTCATGTTAATGTTTTATCATTAACCTAACAGTAACAGTAACCGTCACAGTATCTTTGGAAATTCATCTCTCTCTCTCTGTGTAAGTGCTATCTCACAACGTTCTTGTCCGCGTGTGTTCCGGAAAAAGGAGTGATGTGTATGCGTATATCAGTGTTCTGCTCGATAACCCATGTTGTGATGTATTTGAAATCACATTTTCGACGATTTGTGACTACGTATGTTAAACTCAGCAAAATGAGTTCTGTAACAAAGTTATATTACAGCACTATTCTACGACGCGACAGTCTCTCCCTCTAACAATGCACGCACACTGACGAAGCTTGCGGTATTCTAGGAAGCTACTGAGTAGGACAGCGACGTTGCAGGTAGCGCCGTGTTGCCAAGTATGCGTCGTAAAAATTACGAGGTTTGTTGTTCGATGGTTAATATAACAGATGAGACCATTAACACGTGTAGTCGTTTCGTATCTCGCAAGTAAGGTCTAGGTAACTTCAGGAGAAATAGGCTCAAATGTGATCGATCGATCGATCAATCAATAATAATCAATCAATCAATTAATCAATCAATTAATCAGTCACTACTGATCTGCATTTAGGGCAGTCGCCCAGGTGGCAGATTCCCTATCTGTTGTTTTCCTAGCTTTTCCTTAAATGATTGCAAAGAAATTGGAAATTTATTGAACATCTCCCTTGGAAAGTTATTCCAATCCCTAACTCCCCTTCCTATAAACGAATATTTGCCCCAAATTGTCCTCTTGAATTCCAACTTTATCCTCATATTTTGATCTTTCCTACTTTAAAGACACCATCCAAACATATTCGTCTACTGATATCCTCTCACGCCATCTCTCCACTGACAGCTCGGAACATACCACTTAGTCGAGCAGCTCGTCTCCTTTCTCCCAAGTCTTCCCAGCCCAAACTTTGCAACATTCTTGTAACGCTACTCTTTTGTCGGAAATCGCCCAGAACAAATCGAGCTGCTTTACACTGGATTTTTCCAAGTAATCCTGGTAATGGTCCCATTCACTGGAACCATACTCTAGTTGGGGTCTCTCACCAGAGACAAATATGCTCTCTCCTTTACATCCTTACTACAACCTCTAAATACTATCATAACCATGTGCAGAGATCTGTACCCTTATTTACAATTCCATTTACGTGATTACCCCAATGAAGATCTTTCCTTATTTTAATACCTAGGTATTTACAATGATCCCCAAAGGGAACTTTCACCCCATCAATGCAGTAAATAAAACTGAGAGGACTTTTCCTATTTGTGAAACTCACAACCTGACTTTTATCCCCGTTTATCTTCATACCATTGCCTACTGTCCATCTCACAACATTATCGAGGTCATTTTGCAGTTGCTCACAATCTTGTAACTTATTTATTACTCTGTACAGAATAACATCATCTGCGAAAAGCCTTATCTCTGATTCAACGTCTTTACACATATCATTGATATATATATAAGAAAACTTAAAGGTCCAATAATACTGCCTTGAGGAATTCCCCTCTTAATTTTTACATGGACAGATAACGCTGCACCTACTCTAATTCTCTGAGTTCTACCTTCTAGAAACAGAGCCAGCCATTCAGTCACTCTTTTGTCTGGTCCAATTGCACTCATTTTTGCCAGTAGTCTCACATGATCTACCCTATCAAATGCCTTAGATAGGTCAATCGCCATACAGTCCACTTGACCTCCTGAATGCAGGGTATCTCCTATATCTTGCTGGAATCCTACAAGTTGGGCTTCTGAAGAATTACCTTTCCTAAACCCAAACTGCCTTCTATCAAACCAGTTATTAATTTTGCAAAGATGTCTAATATAATCAGAAAGAATGCTTTCCCAAAGCTTACATACAATGCATGTCAAACTGACTGGCCTGTAATTTTCAGCTTTATGTCTATCACCGTTTCCTTTACATACAGGGCTTACCATAGCAACTCTCCATTCATTTGGTAAAGTTCCTTCATGCAAACAATAACCAAATAAGTACTTCAGATATGGTACTATATCCCAACCCATTGTCTTTAGTGTACCCCCCGAAACCTTATCAGTTCCAGCTGCTTTTCTATTTTTCAACTTTTGTATTTTACTGTAAATGTAATTGCTGTTATAGGTAAATTGCACTAATTCTTTAGTTTTAGTCACCTCCTCTATCTGGACATTATCCTTGTAACCAACAATCTTTACATACTGCTGGCTGAATACTTCTGCCTTTTGAAGATCCTCGCATACACACTCCCCTTGTTCATTAATGATTCCTGGAATGTCCTTCTTGGAACCTCTTTCTGCATTAAAGTACCTCTTCAATTTTTCACTAAAATTAGTATGGCCACCAATTATGCTTGCCATCATGTTATCCTTAGCTGACTTGTTTGCTAGATTCAATTTACCATTCCTTACCACCTTTAAAGTTACAAACCTATTTTCACATTCCTCAACAATTGCTTTAAACCCATCCCATAATCTGTTTACATTATTATTTACCGTTTTCCACCGATCTTAGTTAATTATTAAAAACTCCCTTATGCCTGTTTTATCAGCCATATGGTACTGCCTAACAGTCCTAATTTTAATCTCTTCCTTTCTTTCACATTTCTTCTTAATTACTGTACCGGGCGGTACACCTCTACACCGTTTATTTAAAAGTTGCGCCAGTTAAAACTCCTCTTCTGGAGGAAGTCTGAACTTTATCTACGGTCTTAATTTCCAAATTTCTCAGAAGATGTCACTACCTGGAAAATTTTGAGTTTGTGAACTGTGTCATTTTCGACGTACTTTTGTTTTGCTTGTATTGAGAAGTGTGAACTTTCTCTTCTAGAGGACACTACTGAAGATCAACAATAGTGCGACCTAGTGCGGAGTCAAAGAACTATTTTGTTGGAGAAATTTTTATTTCAAGAGTTTGTTCTTTGTTAAATTTCCTTCTGTCATTGTTTAAGTTGGCTGTATACCCCTCTTTTTCCCCTTAGTTTGGATCTAGCCAATCCCGAATTTCTTTAATTAATTTTCCACCAATAATGTGTTTCTTTTTCCTCTCTGTAGGGGTTTCTTTTCCCGAACCAATAAAGATTTTGTGGGAGGGTGTTTTCTTTCCCCCAAACGCCTAGAATCTTCCGCGAGAGGATATAAACTGCTGATTTTAGGGTCTCCAGGCCAATTCTGTTCCATCTTTCAGTGTATTAAGTACATAGCAGGAGGCGGGAAGCGCCTCTTTCCTCGGCAGCGATCTACTACCAGGTAATGGCCTATTAATATCTTCTTTTCTTGCTAGGTCGGCAGTTTAACTCTCGCGGCGGGTTCGGAGCGTTTTCCATCATGTAACCTTTTCCTAAAATGTAACTACTCTTTTCTTCTATTCTCTTGTAAAGCTACATTATGGGATAGAGAGTGCTAACCCTCTCGAGTTCCCACTCACATCGTCTGGAGGTGAACTTATTTTTCTCAACCAATTCTCCCGTAATGTAATGTAAATTGCCATTAAGTCACCTCCGTAGTATGGGATTAGCCCTTGTAGTTACGGCCTAGTGCCAAGTAGGTCTTAAGCAAAGTGTATTAGGAGTGCAAGTTCGCCTCCTCTCAAGTTGTATTTTAGAGGTCATGTATTAATCTTTTCTCACCTAATAGACCTCAGTAGGTTGGGTATTTTACCCCTGTGTATATGTCCTTTGAGGATAACTTGAAAGTTGAGTTTGGTGTGGCCTGGGAGAGGCTTAACTTTAAGAGCGAGTGGCTCTTTTCTAAAACTGAGAGTTGTATGCCTCGAGGAGGCTTTGCTGTGTAATTTGGAGCAAGGGCTCCAGGGTTTGATTGGGGTCTTCTGCCCCTTTTGTTGAAATTGGTATATCGTAAAGTTGAGCTAGTTGCTCAAGAATTGTGTTTTCAGGGCTCGAAGCCCAAATTCTTTAATCCCTGTAATTGTACATTTCAAGTTGTATTTCGGCTACTAAGTACCTGTTCTATTTGTTGTTACCTAATTTTGAAAAGAAAATATAACCTTGTTAAAATTTTAAATTTAATTTCTCTTTAGTAGCTTGAGACCTATTCACCACCCAGCACCTTCTTTCATGCTTAACTACCACAAAAACAACGGTAACAAGTGGTAGCAGAGCGTGGTTGAATGGGTCTCAGTTTTGCCCCTCTTGACGGTCAAACATTGCTTTAATTCAAACTCTAACCATTTTCTCAGTTGCTGGCATTTGTGAGTTTTTCAAAATCGTTCTGTCATCATGCCCGGCCCTCGCGATGTTCTCCTTCTTAACTATTTGCGCAAGGAGGAGTTGATATATGAATTGACTATTAGAAATGTGCAATCTGGAGGCACGGTTGCAATAGACACTAACAAGCTTAGAGAGTCCCTTGATTTGCCCATTTCCGTCCCCTATTTGGGAGAGAAAGAAATTGACGACTCTCTTTCCACGATCACGGAGAATATTACTGGGCTAGCTTCTGTAGTTAGTTTTTTTGATGAAAATGATCCATCTCCTAATCAAATTAAGCGTGTGCAAGGCAGACTATATCACTTTTCAAATAGAGTTAATGATCTGTTGTCTCTAAAGGTGAATGACGTTCAGAGGAAGGAAGCTAATACGCTCCTTGAAACTATTTCTGAATTGTCTAGTAAAGTCACCCTATTGTTAACGGGGGAGGCTCCTCCCAAATCTGATCAACCCACCATAGTGAATGCAGGCAGTGAGGAAGCGCCTCCCAAGGGAGAAGTTAATAGGATAACCGTTGCTGCTCAAACTATCTCTGCCCCATTGGACAACGAGTCTGAACGCCGTGCATCGTTGGGTAACATCCGTTCTGAATTAACTTCTTTGCCATTGAAACCTTTACCTACTATGTCACCCGGGTTTAGTAGCTTGCCTCATCCATTGGCAATGTTGCTAAGAGGTATCTCTAAGATTTCTGTCAACACCACCAGTGAAGTAATTTCATTTTTAAGATTTTTAGTGGAATTTCAGGATCACGCTCTTGTGTTTTCTCTTTCCCCTTGTCAGATTTTGCAAATTATCTATCCGTATGCTATTGGTGTTCTCTCAGATAAAATAGTTAGAGCCATTGCCGAGCAATCTTCTATTGAGGATTTCCATGCCCATTTGCTAGCTAACTTCATCCCGGCTAGGGCCAGGTCCTCCCTTATTCAGAAATACTATTATCGAGTACAGAGGTTGGATGAAAACTTGGCTGATTTCATACAGGACATTAAGTTTTATACTAGGGTGTTTGCCCTTCATTTTCCTGAAGATCAGATTGTACAGGCTATTGTAGAGGGAATTTCACCTCCCTATAGGTCATATTTGTGTTTCGCGGCATGCCCGCAAACTTTCTCTGAACTTGAAGCATTGGCCGTTTCAGCGGAAGGAGTTAGATACGCCGATTCCTTGCGTGTCGCGAAAGAACCCCCGCCTTCCTTTAGTAACTCTCGGCCTCCACCTCGCCGACCAGTCAATCCTCGTAAATGTTATGCTTGCGGGTCGCCTGACCATCTGCGCGACAAATGTCCACTGATCAAGTCAAGTGTTACAAGGAATGGAGCCGGGTCATCACAAGGCTGTTTTAAGTGCGGGGCCTTCTCACATATCGCCAAGAATTGCCCAAACTCAAATAGCACCCCCTCCTGCTCAACTTCTGGTGCAAATTCCAGCTATGCTAATAATAAAAAGTGACTAGTGGCTTCGGCTGAGTCGACTAATCCATCTTCCCGAGACTCAGCCCCTAGTAAACATGTTGTAAATGCAGAGAACGATCAGCCTTCAAATTCATCTATTGAATGCCCTAAAGAATGTCTTAGGATTGCGGCGGATACCCCCGCACCTGTTCCTTTTCTTAAGATTGAGTTAAATAACGAGCCTATAACAGCTCTATTAGATTCAGGCAGTGTTTGTTCCATTATTTCGGCTGTATGGTACTCGAAATTGAAATCTGTTTGTAAACTACCTGTCTATGACCCTTCTCGTATTCAATATGTTTCGGCTAATTCATCTCCATTAGAAATTCTAGGTTCCGTACTGGTCAAAATCCGTATTTTTAAATTTACCTGGAAAATTAAACTGTTTGTGGCTAAACACTTGTCTTGCCCCATCATATTGGGAGCTGACTTCATTTCTCACACTGGTCTTGTGCTCGATCTCAAGTCTAGGTCGTGCACATTCAAATTTGCTTCTAGTTGTAAAATACCACTCTTAAAGTGTAATTCTGTGTCATGTTCTTCTATTTCGCCTACCCAGGATGAGATGTTGTTAGACCTTAGACATCTACCTGAGGAGCAGGCTGATAGTATTCGCAAACTGTGTCAGTCGTTTCCCGAGGTGTTCTCTGATTCTCTTGGTGTTACTGACCTTATTGAATACAAAATTGAGGTCACGGATTCGATTCCTGTTCGTTTTCCACCGTATAGGCTATCTCCACCTAAAATGAAGGCTCTGAAAGAAATTATCGATCAGATGTTGAAGGATGGTATTATTAGGCCCTCTAAATCGGCGTATTCATCGCCTATTTTTCTAGTCCCGAAACCCCAAGGAGGCTTCAGGCCTGTCATTGATTACAGGGCTCTCAATCGGAAGGTGGTGTTGCAATCTGTGCCCCTTCCCGACCTTCATTCTTGCTTTTCATGGTTTCGTAAGGCCAAGTTCTTCACTATCTTGGACTTGAATCAGGCCTATAATCAAATTCCCCTTGCCGAAGAGTCTAAACACCTTACAGCGTTTGCCACGGACTGGAATTTATATGAATACAACCGCGTGCCTTTCGGGCTCCCCACGGGAGCAGCTGTACTCACTAGGCTACTAGATAGGGTCTTCTCCGACATCAAATTTGAGTACTTATATCACTACTTGGATGATGTCGTCGTATTTTCAGAGACTTTTGAAGAGCATCTAGATCATCTGCGAGAAGTTCTCGATCGCCTTCGTAAGGCGGGGTTAACTGTTAAGTTGTCCAAGGTTGCCTTCGCTAAGCCCTCTATGTCTTTCCTTGGGCATATTGTGTCACCTGATGGTGTAGCTGTCGATCATTCTAGAACACAGGCCATCCGTGATTTTAAACCTCCCAAGGACATTAAAGGTATCGCCAGATTCATTGGTATGGTGAATTTCTTCAGAAAGTTCATTCCTAACTTTGCTAATAGAGCGGCGCCCTTAAACCTTCTTCGTAGGAAAGGCATCAAATTCGAGTGGGGACCTTCTCAACAAGCCGCTTTTGAAGACCTTAAATTAGCTCTTTGTAATGCCCCTGTTCTTGCTATGCCTGATTTCTCGAAGAAATTCATCGTCCAAACCGACGCGTCGTCGTCAGCGGTAGCTGCAGTCCTTCTTCAAGAGACTGAACTAGGGAGGCGTCCCATCGCCTATGCATCTAGGACTTTGTCGGCTCAAGAAGCCAAGTATTCCATCTATGAGCTCGAAGGTTTGGCAGTATTATTTGCCTTAGAAAAGTTCCGTCTCTATCTGGAACATGTCAAATTCGACCTGGAGACAGATAACCAAGCCTTAAGCTGGGTCTTAGGTAGGCCGCGTCGTACTGGTCGTATAGCCCGTTGGGCTATCCGTATTTCTGCCTTCCAATTCGATGTCAGGCATATCAGAGGTACTGAAAATGTGGTTGCTGATGGACTCAGCCGTATGTTTTCAAACGACGTTGAGAACCATGAACCGGTCGACCGTTCATCACCTCCCGAGTCCACACTATTTGATGTTAATGCCATTTTAACTGATGCCCCCATGCTCTTTAGGGATATCGAGAAATACCAACGTGAAGATCCGACGCTGGCTCCGATAATGGAAACCCTTTCTTCTGGGGAGCATGTCGCCCCTTATGTTCTGAGGAATGGTGTTTTATGTTGCCCTTCGAGGCATGACAAGATGATGAAAGTTGTTGTTCCAGCTGTTCTCGTGCCTATGATCTTCAAATACTATCATGAGACCCCATTGGGGGGGCATCTTGGAATCTTTAAAACCCGTGAGAAGATTCGTGAAAGGTTCATCTGGAAAGGTATGGACGGTGAAATTCGTGAACTTGTAAAAGCCTGTAAATCGTGTTTGCTTAGTAAACCAACCATGTCCACTAAGGTAGGCCGTTTGTCTTCTCATCAAGCATCGCGCCCCATGGAACGCCTGTATATTGATTATGTAGGACCCTTCCCCCAGTCGAAGGGAAATGCCAACAAATTTATCTTTGTATGTGTAGATGGTTTTACTAGATTTTCCTGGTTATTTCCGACTAAGCTGGCTACCGCTCAGTCCACCATTACCTGCTTAAATTCTATTTTTGCTTCTTTTGGTCCGTGTCAATATATATTGTATCTGATAATGCTAAGGCTTTTACATCTAATTTATTTCGTAAATTCTGTTTTGACTTATCAATATCTCATGTAACTACTTCTGCTTATTACCCGCAACCATCTCTGGCTGAACGAGTTAACCGTAATCTCAGGTCCGCTCTCATCGCTTATCATCATGAAGATCCTTCCAGGTGGGACACGTCCCTGCATTGGTTAGCTTTTGCTTTGAATTCGGCGGTTCATGAATCTCACAAGCTTACTCCAGCTTCCTTGATGTTCAAGTTTGTTCCCAACTCGCCGCTCTCTAACCTCTGGTCTTTGAATGACATTCTACCCGAGACAATAGATCCGGATAACATTAAAGATCTTTGGAAGAAGGCTAAAGCCAATCTTAAAGTGTCTCATGAAAAGGTTAGGGAAAGGTATGATCGTGGACGGAGACCCACCACTTTGAAGGTAGGTGACCAGGTTATGGTCAAAAATTTTGTTCCCGCGGGCAAGCTTGCCCCCAGATTTCATGGACCTTGTATCATTCTCGATTTTCTTACGCCGGTTACCTTATTGCTAAGTAATCCAGCCACCGAGAGGATATTTAGAGTTCACCTGTCCCAGGTGAAACCGGTGTAATTTCTGTGTTAACTTGCTCCATATTATTGTGAAAGGATATGAAGGTTATATTTTTTTTGAGTTTCACTTTTAAGGCATTCTGCCCCTTCTGTAATATTTTGGTTTTAGATGTAAGCCTTGTGTAAAACCTGCCTCGACCCGTTAAACTGCCATCCTGTTCTTGCCACGGCCATTACCACGCTCCCGTCTCCTGCTCCACCTTACACTGTGGCTTCATAATAGTAAATGCCATGGATATCTACACGCCGCTGGCCCCTCAACCTCTCCACATGCCTGTACCCTCAATGAAAACGAGGGTCCAACACAATTCTGCCGCCTAGCTTTAATGTTTCAGTGCCCCCGCAGCCGCGCAGCGCCGTGCAGCGACTGGGGAGGGGGATGGGCCTCCTCCTCTCCAGCGAGGACGACATGTGCACGGCGAACCGGAGCTCTCCTCCCGGCCAAGGCTGATGTGCGGCGCACGACCTACTACATGCCCGCAGCCTGTATCTGTTCACCGCGGGCGCGGCGGACTTCAACACCTCTGCTCCCCTCATAGTGCGGGCGAGCGGTATCTCAGGGTACTTAAGGGGTCCGAGCGGCCTCTGTTGGACGCAAGCTGCAACGGCCGGTCTGGCCATCCGACTCAATCTACATCAACTACATGGACAGTTACTATAAGAGATAACTACATTTGGGAATTTAACAACAATATTTGGTGGACATTGCAAAACTTTTCTTCACTTTTAAGCATTAAAGGTTTATCTTCAGAAATTCAACTACTACAAACAGAAAGACTTTACTGCACCTGCAACAACAAAATTTTGAAATTGAAACCAACCAAATTACTAAAATCTTATAAATGCTTCCGCAATTAATCTTAATATCAACATCAAAACTTGGACCTTATTTTGGAAACAAGTTTATGTTCTTCTGTGTTACCCCTTGGAGGAACTTTTGGGGGGGGAGGTCTGTACCGGGCGGTACACCTCTACACCGTTTATTTAAAAGTTGCGCCAGTTAAAACTCCTCTTCTGGAGGAAGTCTGAACTTTATCTACGGTCTTAATTTCCAAATTTCTCAGAAGATGTCACTACCTGGAAAATTTTGAGTTTGTGAACTGTGTCATTTTCGACGTACTTTTGTTTTGCTTGTATTGAGAAGTGTGAACTTTCTCTTCTAGAGGACACTACTGAAGATCAACAATAGTGCGACCTAGTGCGGAGTCAAAGAACTATTTTGTTGGAGAAATTTTTATTTCAAGAGTTTGTTCTTTGTTAAATTTCCTTCTGTCATTGTTTAAGTTGGCTGTATACCCCTCTTTTTCCCCTTAGTTTGGATCTAGCCAATCCCGAATTTCTTTAATTAATTTTCCACCAATAATGTGTTTCTTTTTCCTCTCTGTAGGGGTTTCTTTTCCCGAACCAATAAAGATTTTGTGGGAGGGTGTTTTCTTTCCCCCAAACGCCTAGAATCTTCCGCGAGAGGATATAAACTGCTGATTTTAGGGTCTCCAGGCCAATTCTGTTCCATCTTTCAGTGTATTAAGTACATAGCAGGAGGCGGGAAGCGCCTCTTTCCTCGGCAGCGATCTACTACCAGGTAATGGCCTATTAATATCTTCTTTTCTTGCTAGGTCGGCAGTTTAACTCTCGCGGCGGGTTCGGAGCGTTTTCCATCATGTAACCTTTTCCTAAAATGTAACTACTCTTTTCTTCTATTCTCTTGTAAAGCTACATTATGGGATAGAGAGTGCTAACCCTCTCGAGTTCCCACTCACATCGTCTGGAGGTGAACTTATTTTTCTCAACCAATTCTCCCGTAATGTAATGTAAATTGCCATTAAGTCACCTCCGTAGTATGGGATTAGCCCTTGTAGTTACGGCCTAGTGCCAAGTAGGTCTTAAGCAAAGTGTATTAGGAGTGCAAGTTCGCCTCCTCTCAAGTTGTATTTTAGAGGTCATGTATTAATCTTTTCTCACCTAATAGACCTCAGTAGGTTGGGTATTTTACCCCTGTGTATATGTCCTTTGAGGATAACTTGAAAGTTGAGTTTGGTGTGGCCTGGGAGAGGCTTAACTTTAAGAGCGAGTGGCTCTTTTCTAAAACTGAGAGTTGTATGCCTCGAGGAGGCTTTGCTGTGTAATTTGGAGCAAGGGCTCCAGGGTTTGATTGGGGTCTTCTGCCCCTTTTGTTGAAATTGGTATATCGTAAAGTTGAGCTAGTTGCTCAAGAATTGTGTTTTCAGGGCTCGAAGCCCAAATTCTTTAATCCCTGTAATTGTACATTTCAAGTTGTATTTCGGCTACTAAGTACCTGTTCTATTTGTTGTTACCTAATTTTGAAAAGAAAATATAACCTTGTTAAAATTTTAAATTTAATTTCTCTTTAGTAGCTTGAGACCTATTCACCACCCAGCACCTTCTTTCATGCTTAACTACCACAAAAACAACGGTAACAATTACCACAAAAATAGCTTCGTGATCACTAATACCATCTATTACTTCGGTTTCTCTATAGAGCTGATTTGGTTTTACCAGCACCACATCCAGAATATTCTTCCCTCTAGTTGGTTCCATCACTTTATGAATCAGCTGTCCTTCCCATATTAACTTATTTGCCATCTGTTGGTCATTCTTCCTGTCGTTCGCATTACCTTCCCAATTGACATTTGGTAAATTGAGATCACCCGCTACAATCACGTTCCTTCGTTCTCGTTTCCTACATAGCTGATTATCTTATCAAATAATTCTGAATCAGCATCTGCGCTACCCTTTCTTGGTCTGTACACTCGAAAGAAATCAAGTTGCCTGTTATCTTTAGAGATGAGCCTTACCCCTAGAATTTCGTGTTTGTCATCTTTAACTTTTTCGTAGCTTACAAATTCCTCTTTCACGAGAATGAATACTCCCCCTCCTACCATTTCTATCCTATCTCTACGATACACCCTCCAGTTCCGTGAGAAAATTTCTGCATCCATTATATTATTTCTTAGCCATGATTCAACTCCTATTACAATATCTGGTAAGTATATATCTATTAAATTACTTAACTCTATTCCTTTCTTTACAATACTTCTACTGTTGAGCACTAACAGTTTTATGCCATCCCTACTTGATTTACAGTTCCCTATGGTCAACGCATAACAATAGATTTACTCCACCATGTACCCAAAAATTCATGATTATTGTGCATTAATATTAATATGGATATAACGAATGTCCAAAAGTAAAAAATAATAAGAAGACTTTGTCACCGTACCTCCAGGTGATCACGAATATTGTGCAACTTTTGTGACTTCTTTTCTTGGAACTTCTGGCACGATCTTTCAAGGAATGAAGTTGCATTACTTGGTGCACATAAATATTCTCTACTAGCAGTAGTTTAATTTAAATTGTTTAAAGTATGTGTAGAATAATGCCAAAGAGAAGGTTGGGTTTTATAAACTGCATTTACTGCAACATTTGAGACTGGGATTTGCTTTTACTTCACACGTTCCTAAACCAAGAAATAACACAAATGTAACCACGATGCTTTCACGGCCCTAATGATATAGGATCTTGCCGTGTCAAGAGAGTAACTGCAGGAGCCTTCCTCGCGAACAGTCGCGGAGAAAATTTCTCTGCGAAACCTTATTCTCTTGACGCGGCATGAACCCGAAAAGTATATATTATGGCTAAAACACAAATGTAGGTTCACTTGGTTTCTTATCATGCGGGTTACTTTTAGACTTTTGTGCATCAACAACAACACGCAGAGCTATAAATAATAAGAAGAAAGTCAAGCGTAGAACTCACCATCAGCTCGGAAAAATGAGTGAAACTCGTAATAGTTTGGTTTTCAGTTAGCATTGTCGTCTTCCATACATCGTCTCCTGCCCTCATTCGAAGGAAATGGGAATATTGGTGTATGGTCACTTGTATAGTTGCTTCCTCGTCGTGGTGCACACAACTTCAGGCATTTTGATCATTTATTTAAATTCGCAATACATTATATTTCCACGAAAACGGGCTATGCGACAAAAGTTCAATTAATAAATTCATCGAGAGTCATTACGTCCCTTAAATTTTCACTACACACCGACGTGAAAACAATATAATTAACCTAAACGATGATGGCTCATTATTTCAGTAAGAGCTGTTTACGTAAATTCTAGAGTGAAAATACAAAGAACAGGCATGCGATATTTAAAACTAAAGGTCTGTATTTCAACAGCCACAGTTATCCAAATAATGCTCTGAATCACAAATGATATAACTCGTAGCATTCTTTTAGCCGCGGTAATTGATCAGCTGATGAGGTTGGTGCGATTTCTACAGTATGGCGTGTACATCACGAAACCAGTAGTGGAAGACAGTGTAAGGTTATTATACTTGCAGAGGATTACGTACAATTTGACGACTTTTTGACAAGTTCTTCCAGGAAACAGCAAACTAAAGGACTGCTTCGGGGGGATGCGTTGTGCCCAATCCTGCTCAACAGGGGAATATGTGCGAGGAATGTAAAGATTTCTGTCTATGCGGATGATAAGGCAATTGCGTCTTCGTCAAGTGAAGATCAACAACTTCTTTTGCTAAATTTGTGGATTGGGCACGTAGAGGCGATTTTCAGCTGAACGGAAGTAGAATAGTTGTTTTGCCATTCAGACGTGAAGGGAAAATTGCATAGTAAGACAGAATTTATTATACGAGTGAATGATTATCGACACCCGCTTCCTTTAGGCAATGACTCTACAGGTCACAGGTTGCTGCTGCGGTAATAGCCGTAAATGAAGTCAAGCATCTGAAGAGTCCCTCAATGGATACGGCAATGAAGCTCCTTTAAATGAAGGTGTCACCAGTAGTGAGTTACAGACTAAAGCTAATATGGGACTATCATACCAAGAATAATTTAAGAGAATTAGAGAAGACCAAAGGAAGTTCTAAGACTATCGAATTGTACTCCTTCACGATTTGTATATGAACTGGTAAGAGAAAGGTTCTTTATAGAGGACCTCCGAGAGTGGATGTCACTACATTCTACACCTGCGTACGACAGTGTTCTACAAGAACTTTATTCAACGAAGAAAGAAGTATGGAGCACGTTTTATACCACGGATGCCATGATGACTCAAGATTGAGATTAATTATGAGCTACGACATGTCATTACCCGATTTGCGGTACATGGCTTCATCAAAGAATATGTGACAAAACGAAACATCATAATCCATAGGAGGATTGTGTATGTTGTCTGTGCAAGAATCGTTATGATCGCCATCACCTTCAGGAATGTGGAAAAAGAGCCTCGTCTTTGAGTGTTACGTTGTATTGTGGATGTGCAGAGGTGAAAGAAGGTGCTGGGATGAACAGGTCTCCACTTACAAAATTAAAGTTACTTTAAAATTTTACAAGGTTATATTTTTCTTTTCAAGATCAAGAAATAACAACAATAACAGGAACACAGTTGAATATCAACAGGTTAAGAAAGTACAATTACAGTTAATTAATGGATTTGGGCTTCGAGCCCCAGACTCACAATTCTTGAGCAATTAGCCCAACTTTACCCATACAAGATTGACAAAGGGGCAGAAAACCCCAATCATGCGCAGGAGCACTTGCTCCCAATTACCCAGTAAAGCCTGCTTGAGCCACACAGAAAATACCATTTAAGAAAGAGCAACACGCTCTGAAAGTTCAAGCCTACTCAAAGGCCACACCAAACTCCACATTCAAGCTGTCCTCCAAGCACAATAACACAGGGGTAAAAATACCCAACCTACTGAGGCCTATTCAGTGAAGAAACAGGACAATTACATGGCCTCCAAAATACCAACTTGAGAGGAGGCGAAACTGCACTCCTAATACATTTTATTGAAACCTAATTTGGCCCTAGGCCGCATATGCAAGGGCTAATCCCATACTACGGAGGTGACACGATAGGAAACTTTATGATATTACGAGTAGGAGGGAAACTGTAATGAAAACGTAGTCACCTCAAAACAAAATGAATGGGAGCTCGAGAGGGTTAGGCACTCTCTATCCCAATTTGTAGTTTAAAGGAACAGAATTTATATCAAGTGTCTTTTACATTTTAGAGGAAGTTACATGGTAGAATGTTTCGAACCTGCCCCGAGAGTTAAACTAATGAGCTAGCAAGAAAATAAGTTATTAAAAGGCCATTACCTTGTTGATGAACTGCTGCCCGAAGAAAGAGGCGCTTCCCGCCCCCTGCTACATAATTTACACAATGATAGATGATACTGAAGTGGCGAGGAGACCAGCAAATCAGCAGTTTATATACCCTCGCGGAAAGTTCGAGACGTTTCATGAACGATTACAACCCGCCCACAAAATTTTATTGGATAACAGCAAAAACTAGTACACCAGACGAAGAAGAAACACCTTATTGGTGGAAAATTAATTACAGAAATTCCTGATTAGCTACATTCAAAACAGGCGGAAAGAAAGGATTATATTGCCAACTCTCAAACCACAGAACAAAATTTAGCAAAAACAAAACTTATGAATGTTAAATTTCTTCCGGACACTTCATTCCTTTACACCAGAGAGCGTTATCAGTTTTGGTAGAGACATCTGTTAGAGAATGTTCAAAGTTTTAGCTACGGAGCAGACAAGCATGCATCGAAATAGACATAGTTCAGAACACTGCAAAATTTACGGTAGAGACATCTTCTGAGAAACCTTAGAATTAATGGGGTTGTTAAAGTTCAGGCTTTCTCCAGTAGAGGAGTTCCAACTGGCGCATCGTTTGAATTGGCGGCGCGGAGGTGTACCGCCCGGTACAGTGAGTAAGACAGAGAACTACACATTGTATTCTAAGTGAAAACATTATTTTTCTATTCATGATGTATATATTTCATGGCCATTGTCTGTATTAAAGTATATAACTAGGACTGCCCGCGACTTCGTACGCGTGGAATTTTATCAAACTTTTTGTAAACAATTTTTGATGTAAAGTGGCATTAAACAATTTCCATTGGCTTAAATTTTTCAACAGAATAAGTAAGTGTATCATATGAAAGCTTCTCTGTAGACAATGTTTAGTGTTATATACTTTTCTGGCATCAAGATACATTGTCTTTCGGGTGATCCAACTCGAGATAAGCAAACGTACAACTGTCCATGCGCAAAGCACTTCTTCTTCAAGTCGATTCCCACAAGTGAGAATGTTGTCTCTGTGACGTATTTATTGTGATGGCAAATGACATCTTCACTGGAAACTGTAGGCGTTTAAAAGTTATTGGTAATTTAGTTGGTACAGTGCTGGCCTTCTGAGTCCAACTTGGCAGTTTCGTTTACTGAGTAGCTCAGACGGTAAAGTGTTGCCCTTCTGAGTCCAACTTGGCAGGTTCGTTTACTGAGTAGCTCAGACGGTAGAGTGCTGGCCTTTTGAGCCCTACTTGGCGGGTTCCCTTAGTGCCGGACTGAGTAGTTCAGATGGTAGAGTGCTGGTCGTCTGAGTCCAACTTGGCAGGTTCGTTTAGTGGCAGACTGAGTAGCTCAGACGATAGTGTGCTGGCCTTCTGAGTCGAACTTGGCAGGTTCGTTTACTGAGTAGCTCAGACGGTAGAGTGCTGGCCTTCTGAGCCGAACTTGGCAGGTTTGAATACTGAGTAGCTCAGACGATAGTGTGCTGGCCTTCTGAGTCGAACTTGGCAGGTTCGTTTACTGAGTAGCTCAGACGGTAGAGTGCTGGCCTTCTGAGCCGAACTTGGCAGGTTTGAATACTGAGTAGCTCAGACGATAGTGTGCTGGTCTTCTGAGTCGAACTTGGCAGGTTCGTTTACTGAGTAGCTCAGACGAAAGTGTGCTGGCCTTCTGAGCCCAACTTGGCAGGTTTGAATACTGAGTAGCTCAGACGATAGTGTGCTGGTCTTCTGAGTCGAACTTGGCAGGTTCATTTACTGAGTAGCTCAGACGGTAGAGTGCTGGCCTTCTGAATCCAACTTGGCAGGTAACTGGACAGATATTTAAGAATTAAATGTTAGGCCTTCCCCTAAATTACCATATCACTTAGCCTAGATTGTAGTGCGTCATTCCCCGACTTAACACACCGATTTTCATTACATTCTCTTCATTCGTCACTCCCTCTTACCTTAATCTTCAAAATATCATTCCTTTAGGTTTTTTAACTTTTTAAAAATCATCTTCTCAATTTTCCTTGTCGATATGGACCAATGACCATGCGGTTTTTACACCTTAAAACAGTCATGATGAAAACCATTGCCAGTGAACACGACTGAACCATATTTCCAGGCTAGCAATGCTTGGCGTTGATATGGACTAAATATTCATGAATTCTATAACCATTCTGTACAGTAAAACTGTATAACACATAAATTATCAGAAATTGTTTTCCCTATATATTTTTTATGTAGTTCAGTACTTTTCGGCAGGACTAATACCCATTTCTTGTATGTCATCCAATCCCCAGAGAGTAAGTCGCTGAGAGCTATGCTGGAACAAACATACTTTCATCCATAATATCGATCATTTTTGACGTATTCTATTCCACCCCTTCTCACCGTCGCGCCAGTGGGGCTGATCATGGACTTAAATTATATCTCGAGTGTGACTTTTCACCTCAGCGACCTAAAATCTATGGATTCTACATTAATATAGGTCGTTCTCTATTACTTTTATACTTCAGCCGCTTTCCAGCCCCGCCCAAAGGAGTCCTATGAGTGTCTTACACAACCAATTCTGGTTCGCAGTTATGTCCAAACGTGCATGCATAATCTCGCTGCTGTAGATCCTGCAGCTGACAGTGCCACGGTTAGGTTGGTCAATTTCTTCATCCGATGCATAGAGCAGGGGTAGTGTCGTGCCAATATCTCCAGAACGGTTGTTTTAGAGCCTTAAAACATGGTTTTCGGGCCTGTAGGGCTTACCGAGTTTTGTTCCTTGCGTCATGGGGCTTTTGTCTCGTACTTGTACGACAAATCCGATATTTCGCCCATATTAGCCTATTATTTGTATATCTACCCACGTCGTCCCCCCCCCCCCCGTCGAATTGTTTTGAAAATATAATACAGCCCATGTCCCTCATGGATGATGAATATTTACATTAGTAAAATATTATTTTAGAATCAGTCCAGTAGTTCCTGAGGTTAGCCATTATATACAAAGTTTACCTCTTTATATATTAGTATAGATGAGTGAATAACAAAGTGGTAGAATGAAAGGAAGGATGCGAGCACAAGAATGAGTGAACGAATGGGTGATTATAGTAATACAATGTCATTAATTCCACGGTCAAGGGGGGGAAATAATTTTTAAACATTGAAACATTCAAACAAAACATTGAAACGGCGTAAATAGCAGAACATGTCTGCTACCCTAGCGAGAAAACTGAGTAAAGCTGTAGTGTAGGCTACTGAGTGTATGATTCGAAGCAGTGTATCGATTCATTCAAGTGTCCGAGTGAATCGATTCACAGGAATGGCGAGCTCACTACACACGATTCATCTGACTCGCAGCAGACAGTGCGCACTCACGGATCAGTGAGACGCAATACACACACGGCTCACTTGCGGTACGCTGGACATGAGCGGTGAACCAAACTTCCGCTGCAGCGAGACATAGCGAGTTATGGCACACTGAAAGAGTCGTTCGCTATAACGGACCCGCGCTGAGCTCTTTTGAAAATAATACCCAATAAATAACAGACGAATTTATTTGCAGTGTTAAAAAGGTAGTCAAAACATAGGTAATTCCAACGTATCTAGCTTGTAAGCAGGTAGGCTGTTAGGTTGTTCTGTTTACCGTATTAGTTTAATCAATAAGTATTTTTATAACCACTTGCCATTCGACAATTATTTAAACTCAACTCTCTGGCCTATCCGCCTAGCTGAGTTGCTCAGACGGTTGAGGCCTGGCCTTCTGACCCCAACTTGGCAGGTTCGATCCTGGCTCGGCCCGGTGGTATTTGAAGGTGTTCAAATAGGTCAGCCTCGTGTCGGCAGATTTACTGCCTCGTACAAGAACTCCTGCGGGACTAACTTTCGGTTGCTCGGTGTCTCCGAAAACCGTACAATTAGTCAGTGAAACGTAATGCCAATAACAGTATTATTGAGCCTACCCTCATGCTCAGTACCACTCTAAATTGTCTGTCTTATAATGGGAAGAACCGTTCGGTATTCTCTCACTTCGTATGTCGCATCATTGCACAATAATTCAATAATCGAATCTCGAGATCACCGGTGTAAGTTGACAGTGAGTAAATAAGCCGACCGATTCAATAGCTTAAATAAAAATATGTTTAATCAGAAAACCAGTGGCAAAGATGACCGAGCTAGTTGGCCGTGCGTTTAGCGCTGCGTAGCTATGAGCTTGCATTCGGGGGATGGTGGATTCTAATCCTATCGTCGTCAGGCGTTAAGATGGGTTTTCCGTGGTTTCTCATTTCCACACCAGGTAAATGCTGGTTCTGTACCTGAATTAAGGCCACGATCACTTCCTCTCCACTTCTAGCCGTTTCGTATCTCATCGTCGCCAAAAGGCATATGTGTGTCGGTGCGACGTAAATAAACTTATTATATTAATATTGAACACGTAGGCTACTTATTGTGGAGACAGGTATTTTCACATCTAATTTTCTCTATATGACAGAGTTGTGACTTTCAGAGAACTGTGGAAAACTACAAGGTAGTGCATACAATTTGAGTAATATAAATTATTATTATTATTATTATTACTATCTACGTAAGTTTTTGTTGTAATAAGCATGCATAGTATAGCACAAGTACACATTTTTCCTGCATACCGAGAATATACTGCCATTTCCAAGTTCTTTGAAGTCATTTTGGAAATGACTAGGGACAGCTCTAGCTGCAGATCATTGATTGTGCGTACAAATATTTTTCATACTTATTTGATGGAGTTATCAATGTCGGGGAAAGGTTTCGTAACATCAAAATTTGATGCGAAGAAGTGGCTGCAGGAGGATCGAGAATCTGAGAGCTAGATGACACATAGGAATGAAGATCAGATGGCAGCAGCAAGCTCTGAATGTTGTTGCTGCTGTCTTATCAGTACACACTACACAGACGCAATAGGATCAATGACTCTAATGAGCCGTGAATTGGCTCACTCTATCGATTCAGTAGCGTAAACGGAATCAAATGAATCGATTCAGTAAAATGAATCGAATACCTCATCACTACAACCACGACCGGCTTGATGCGTCGCTCTAGCTAGCTCCTTACCGGCCTTGACAGTCAGGTCCACGCACTGTAATCGGAGTAATTTCATAGATCGACACGTGGCGCTGGCGACCTTTTTGTGGTTGAAATGCATACTCCTCTATGGAGAAGATATTAACTTCGATTGCCAATTTATCGTAATTTAGAGGTATTGAGAACGTTACATAGGTTAATTTCGTTAAGATAATCCTAAAGGTTACATTCGTTGATATTTGCCAAAATAACGACGTGGAACTGCGGAGAGATGTAGTTCAACTGACGTTCCTTAACTGTGAGGAATAATAGTAGGTAATCACATTTATGATCGTAGCATTAATTTAGATACGTAGCAGAACTTGTCTTCTGATGTTAAGCTTGAGATTAAGAGTCATTGTTCAATTAGGGTTTTAAAATTCTTCAAGTGCTGCTGTCAGAAAGGGCTGGACAAAACATAAAAGTCTTACTTTTTTCCATATTCGGTGTGTGGATAACATAAATATCTTTAATCAAACATTTGAATTTTACGTTCAATATACATACAGTTTCAGATTATATTTTATTCATACCTTGCACTAGAATAATAAATACCTGGCGATTTGGCCGTGCAGCTGTGAGCTTGCATCCGGCAGATAGTGAATTCGAACCCCACTGTCGGCAGCCCTGAAGAAGGTTTTCTGTGGTTTCCCATTTTCATACCAGACTTACCTTAATTAAGTCCACGGCCTATTCCTTCCCACCCCTAGGCCTTTCCTATCCCACCGTCGCCATAAGACCGAACTGTGTCGGTGTGACGTAAAAAATAGCAAAAATTCAGTGAGAGAAAAGTATTTTGAGTAAATAAATTGCCAACTGTTCACTGCACAGGTAACAACACTTCATACGTTGGCCTTGCCGTCGTAACAGTAATGGTTCCTACTTGTCAGCGTTTAAATGTTAAAGTTCAGATTATGGGTATCTTCGATAATAATGTGCTGCTGTAATGTGGCAAATATGACTCCGCATAAAGGATTGTTCAATGAAAGACAATTCAGAGGTAAAATACCCTATTAGCGAGATTAGCTGCCACCCCTTGAGGCCCGGGTTTGATTCCCGGCTCTGCCACGAAATTTGAAAGGTGGTACGAGGGCTGGAACGGGGTCCACTCAGCCTCTGAAGGTCAACTGAGTGGAGGTGGGATAGATTCCCACCTCAGCCATCCCCGAAGTAGTATTTCATAGTTTCCGATTTCTACTCCAGGAAAATGCGGGATGGTACCTAACTTAAGGCCACGGCCGATTCCTTCCCTCTCCCTTGTCTATCCCTTTCAATCTTCCCATCCCCAACACAGCATAGCAGTTGCAGCCGCCTGGGCGAGGAACTGGTCATTCTTCACAGTTGTATCCCCCGACACGAAGCCTCACGTTCCAGGACACTGCACTTGAGATGGTAGAGGTGTGATACCTCGCTGAGACCGAGGGAAAAACCAACCCTGGAGGGGTAAACAAAGTAAGAAAGAAGATAAATACCCGAAATAGAAATGGAAAACTGTGATGAAAGTACTGACTGCTTTGAACCACTCCGTAGTTTTGCGCTGGTCTACAGAGAATTCGTGAAATGATAGTGTCCTTTTGCTCTTTTTTTCCTCTCCGAAGTACGAAACGGCACACAGCATTACATACTCGAGTATTTCCAAACACAGTTAAAGAAAAGCAAATAACTACACAATTAAAAAAAACGAATTAGCGCATAAATTAAAATTCCTGGTCAGGACGAAGTTACGACGAGAAATCTCTTTGAAAAACTCATTATATTTCTTTTCTTTTTTCCTTTTTTGCAGAAAAATTCCTTTCCAAGTATGTACAGAAAGGCGCACAATATATCCCAAGATTTGCAAACACAATATTAAAAAATCAAATCATTACACTACACAATGAAAAAATAAACTGATTAACGCATAACTATCAGCTTTCAATATCAAGCCAACAAGCACCTCATTGCGAACACATTGCCAACATTTACGACAGCAAAACAATAAAACTAAACCTGGAAATGCGGTCATTTGCGGTATAAGGTTCCCGTCAGTGACTTAGGAGGCCAGCGCTCCAGCGGCATTACGGTGAAACTTTCTAATTACTGCTTTATGCTGGGAATCACAAGCGATTGTCAAGGCCGGTATAAGGAGCGCAGCGAGGGATCTAGTCGGCCTTGCTACAACGCAGCTTGCAACACCAACAAATAGCGTAATATGAATACAGGGCGGCATGTTATAAAAATATATGTTTACGGTTCAATCATGCTCTCGCCCCTTTATATAAATATCGCTTTAATATCACTAACCTCCCTCAATGTATATGTGGAAATCCCGAAGGCGATAGTAAACATTTGATTTTCCAATGTCCTGCGTATTCTTCCTCGATACGTATATTTATCCAGCAATCAGTTCTGTTGCCAACAAGTGTTTCTTGTTTATTATTCGAACTTTCTCCCAATATCCTTAAACTTATAAACCAGTTTCTTGATAACTCTAAAAATGATCTTCTTTTGTTTCACAAAATTCTCGCACTCCTACATTCCCTTGTCATACGAACTCAACAGCTGTTCTATTTGCTACGTACTGGTGCTTACGGTCAATAACGTGTTTTCTGCGGATAAGTATTACTTACTGATCGTAATTTAAATACCTCATTTTTTATCCCGCCGGTCGGGGGAGACCCTATTCTCTATCAACCCATTTTTTGATTCTTTGGACATTGTGAAGTACCGGTATACATTTTAATTCTTCCGGGGTTTGGTATGGTCTCACATATTATTAGTCAGGAAAGAGGAAAAAAGGAAGCTTATTGTGGAGCCTACTTATAATAAACAGTAACGTTATACTCCTGATTTGTGACTGGGTAATATTCTAAAAACCCAACCCCAACCCTATCAAGAAGGAGAAGAGAAGAAGAGGAAGTAGAAGAGAAGAAGAACAGTATGGAGCTATTCAACACCACCCATAGAAAAGACTTCACCGTGTACTATACAGTACCTGATTATAAGAACTTGGAGTAAACAAGACCGACTCCAATCCTCAGACCTTAATGCTACTCTCGATCGTTCGAAGATGGCGAATCGAGTAGCCGAAACTGTTGGAAATGTGGGTTTGTTTTGGTTTGTTGTTATCGTATGTAGTCGGTGTAATTTTATTAAATTTGACGATAAATGTTTGTTTATTTGTAGAATATAAGTGTGCGAGTGTATTTATATGAGTCGGTGGGTACATAGGATCTGTAGTTATACGCAGTAATGTGAGAATGTGCTTGTTTTGATCGTATTTTTACTCATTAAAAACATGAGTGCACTAGGTGGACCAGTTTTTATTCTAACTATGGCAATGCCTCTCATAGAACTATTCTTAAGTTTCCTACGAAATAGAACATTAGAAGAGAAATCGATTAGGAATATATATCGTGATTATTTTGAAGTCCATGGCAAAGCCGTAGCGTGCATACATCATTTTGAGAATAAGTCTGAGGTTAGGAAATCTAGTTCTCTACTTCCAAACTATTCGTGTTCCTCGAAAAATATTAACTTAGATAGAATATAATTGATATTGTGTTATTCCGTCCGTGTCTATGTACTTCAAAGTGTCTAGTGATTTAGATACAAGTGTATTTTACAATAATCTGTGCTTTGCCTGCGGAAATGTTTGGCTGGATCTTGGAGTATAACAAAATTTATAAGTGTGACAGATGGAGCAATCTGTATACTGTTACACAAAAGAAATAGTGACTTGGAGGGATTAGCTGGGTTTGTAACGTAGGGTTTTACACTACCAACACCTTCCGATTCATGCTGTGGCTATCAGTTATCAAGCAGGCTGTGTCAAACTGAAGCTCGTGCATGTAGTTAAATATCAGTGTTTAGTCAATAGAGTTTTTCCACTCATGTTATTTAATGGGTAAAAACCTATTAGGCTATATCTTTAGTGTCTGAACGTTTCATTACTAAGGTTACTATCATTGCGTGAAGTGCTGTTATGCCTTACTGAACCCTTGAACTTACCATTCCATCGTTGGTCGGCCACGGCTGCTACAGTAGAACAATTTAGAACTCTTAAATCCTGGGTCGTTGCGGGAATAAATTCGGTCACGATCTTAACCAAACGATGGGGTTCAGAAGAGAGCCTAACTACTTGAAATGAGGAGCAAATATGTGCTTACTAACTTTTATTAAATTGAAATAGCACGATAACATCATTGATTTAATATGCATTCTTGTAAAGTATAAAAAAATTATGAATTATTGATTTTTGAATGTTCCAAACACAGTCACATTACATAACGTCAATTTGTTTCTTACAATATCGAAGAGTTGCTTCGGAGAAGTTAATATGTTAGTGGACAGCGAAACCGAAAAAACTGAAAAAGGGAAGACCTGAAAACCGGGCACCTATTATTCCAAACGAGAACTGAGAGTTAATCCACACGATCCGTGGAAAATCTGACTTTCAACAAGTAGAACGCCTGATTTTCTCTCAATTAAGGTTATCCACCAGTCGAATACCCTTCACGGATACGGAAAACCCGTCGAATGGACCCTTAATCGAACCAAACTGACTATCAGTTGCTTTGGATAGGTTGCGAAGTATTATGTGAAAGCATGGTGTTCACTACAAGTTAACAGCATCATTCACAATTGAAATAAAATCCCACCATGTATTGTCATTCATGACACCCTTAAGTGATAAGGTAATCCCGATGCTAAATGTGCATCACCCCAAACAGCTGTTCGGAAGGAACCAACAACAACAGGATGCGAGAGGATCTTACGTTATGTCGTTCTAAAGGAACAAAACTGCGAAATGCAGGAAACAATTACTAATCATGCATTTAGAAGAAATGCCAAACACTGAAGTTAATTAAAAAGTGGAAAGTCAGTTGAAAAGTATTATTATCGAACCGATTTTCAGGTTAGAAATGGGTTTGTTATGCTTAATAAAATTACCAGTCCACGCTAAAATTTACTACAACTTTAAGGAATTCTTTCCCTTGAAAAAACAATGCTACCAGTACAGATCTCTCTATTTACTGTCTGTCCCAACACACTACTTGTAAAGTGATTACTTACTTACTTTAACTATGAATAAAAATGAAAGTACGACAAGATTGAAAATAAAATAAAATACTGGCTGACGAATCGAAACCGCATTCGCAACTCAAGTCTCACACTAATACACTGAGTGTCAATATGCACACCATCAAACGAGAACGGACGTCAAAACGAGAAAACAATAAAGTCCGTAAAAATAAATTAACATCTCGAAGTCATTAAAGCTTAACAGGCACGAAGAATCACAGTAAAAATATTTAATCTATATCGAGCCGATATCCAACACTTGGACAACCCTCACTCGTTGATAGCGGTCCCGTTATCTCAATGGAGAGCTACGCATTGACCCTCTTCATAAATCATATCGTACTGTAGATGCTACCTTCATCCCAGCTGCTTCAACAAAAACCAAAAGAAACATCTAAACTGAGACTTGAGTGTGTACAGCTGCCATCCAAGACCTATCGTCGGGCGTCAAAGTGGGTCGTACTACGCCTCCCTTAACATATCAGGCGAACTAGCAATTTCAAACACGTCCGACATTTAATACTAAATCTGGTCAGACAAAATACGCACGACGGAACCACGTCTCTTACTATCAAATGAATGCAAGTCGAAAAACACAGTAAGTCTCTACCATTACAATACGTGAACTCAAAAATAAATATACGTGACGAACGATTCTCCACCTCGAACACACTCTCAGCCTGTGCACTGAAGTGTTAGGGAAGCAAATGAAAATTCCCAACACACGTTTACCATTTAGTGGATGCCTTCAAAATAATAATCATCACTACCGCATTCGAAATTCTCAAATCGCCTATCATCAATTCCAACTATTTTTATCAATGACCTATCCAGTGAACAAATTCAATACAACACCAACCGTGTGTCCAAAGTGCTCTTTCATCCTTGAGGTCGCTCATTATCTTATTATCCATACGGGCTTTACGTAACAAAATCACTGGACGTTTACTACCAAGACTTTAACATTTTACTAGAGTCGTTTTCACTTGGGATCTTTCTATAAATTTACGATGCTTCACACCATAGTCGTCTCAAATTCGGATTGATTGCGGAAAACAATACAGCCTGCCTCAACACAGCCTGTTTCCTAAATACTTCCTCTTCAAAAATATAGCTTGTCTCAAACTCCTTATCCTCGCTTTATTCCAGCGGTATCACTTAAAATCCGAGCTTCATTTCATCCATCTCTCTCATCTCCACATACATATAAATTCGTCGCTCTCAATCCCTTTTCCTTCAAGACCCTTTTTCATACTTCGATCCCCTGGTGAAAAACGACAACCATTATTAAACACATCTCTTACTTTACTATTATTACGACTTTCGAACCTCGAGAGTCCAAGAGCACCCAGCGACTTTTCGTATCATTGATATACACGATGTCTCAAAATTTCCTTCCCATTAATGACTGTGACTCTAACAAATTTCACCGAAATCATCTAAATATGCCTGCGATCCTTGTAAAAATAACTTGTTAAATGCAATTTTACATAGAAAAATTTCCTTATCCCGCGGTAGACATTATTATTATTATTATTATTATTATTATTATTATTATTATTATTATTATTATTATTATTATTATTATTATTATCGACAAACATTTCTGAATTTAACTGACATCTGAGATTAAGATATTCGCCACGACCAATTCACACTTATAACGTTCCAAAAATCCACGCTTTGGATGATATCTCATCGAACATTTAACACCAAAATTTTTTTTAAGCATCGCATTTTACCGTTCTTGACATGAAATTTACACACTGAAATTTCCACACGCTGACCAAAAATTACAACTCCTTTCGCCTGATAATTACGAATATCAACCCGACAATCATCTGGAAAATTTGTTGGGACAGAACAATAACTAACTAACTACAACATAATATAAAATAGACAGACCTGCACAATGGTGACATTCCCAGCATTCTGGTTACATCGTCACCAGCTGACCTCGGGCTTAGCCGCTCATTTTCACAGATAACATTTTCATTTCCAAAATCTCACTCATACAAACACTACCCTTCACACACACGATATTAAAATTACCACATAAATCAGGCACTTTCTCTGTAATTTGCACCACGAACTTCCCTCGTTCTGCAGTCGACTACAACTGTCTGATGCGTTCCCAGAGTGGTTTCTCTCCGTTACTTCAATAAAAACAGGTGTTCAGCAGATAAAGGGAGCAGAACTACTCTGAATAGCTTCCCCCAACCCTCTTCACTTTTAAGCGTACATGAGATGATATAAATAAAACTTGCTGTGTATATTTCAACCAGCCTACACCTTCCTAGTTCGTCGGCAAACGTTCAGAACCTTTCCAATCACTTTCTCTTCTTAACCAAGTATATGGACCCTAGCCACGGACATGTATTTAATTATTTGTCGGTCAATCTGGCGCGAATTTCCAATGACGACGGGCACAAGCTCCCGCGGCTTCAAGTTCCAGATCGACACTGTAAAATCTACGGTGGGGGGTTTCTTTTATAATCTCAGGAGGGACGCTATCCCCTCTATGAGGCTTGATTGTGTAATCTGCCAATTTTGCGTCTAATAGACCGATTTTGATGAGACTTTTCCCAGAACTCCGGACAGGCTTGCACTTATGTTAGATGTTAAAATTATACTTTTTCTACACTCACAACAGGGGAAATAAATTATTTCTGTACGTGCGTTTCGCGCGTTTTCTTCTTCCATTGACCTTGGCACGTGTATCTGGTTCGCTGATCTGACGCTAACATGTACTTAGGCTTAACTGCATTTAAGTTTTCCCTAGTGTCTCTGTCTTCACGGAGGGTGTACGAATAATTTTTCTTATTTATTTCTTTATTTACTGTATGGCCAAAATCCCTCGTTGTATAGAATTCCATGAATTTAAAGAATTGTCGGGCACTCGAGTTCCACCGAGGTGTCCCGGCAATTCACGAGCTTGCCGTGAGTGAGAACCTTCCCACGCGACATCGGGGCTCTTAGGAGCGCAACATGGCTGCCTTCAAACATAAAAGTACTTTCTTAATACCAAATAAATATTGGAGAAAAAAATATTTTTCTCACCGTAGAATTATGGGTTCAATATGTCAACATTATATTAACATCATGCTAACATAATCATTTCGGGTGTACTTGATCTGAGTGACACCGAGCTCGAAAGCTGCAGTCGCTTAAGTGCGCCAGTGTCCAGTATTCGGGAGATAGTAGGTTCGAACCCCACTGTCGGCAGCCCTGAACATGGCTTTCCGTGGTTTCCCATTTTCACACCAGGCAAATGCTGGGGCTGTACCTTAATTAAGGCCACGGCCACTTCCTTCCCACTCCTAGCCCTTTCCTGTCCCATCGTCGCTATAAGACCTATCTGTGTCGGTGCGACGTAAAGCAATTAGCAAAAAACTAGCAATGATCTGAGTGACCCAGACGGTTAAGGCGCTGGCCTTCTGATCCCAAGTTGCTGGATTCGATCCTGACTCAGTCCGGTGGTATTTGATGGTGCTCAAATACGTCAGACTCGTGTCGGTAGATTTACTGGCACGTAAAGGAACTATTGCAGGACTAAATTTTGGCATTTCGACGTTTCCGAAACCCGTAAAAAATGTAGTTAGTAGGACGTAAAACGAATAACATTATGATCTAGGGTGTACTTCCCATTCATTGGGTGGTGAATTTAAGTAATTATCTACCACTTCAAAACTAAGGCAACAAGTTATGTTTGTGTTTCACAGTTCTCATGAGAGCGAATAAATCGAGGAATTTTGCACCTTAATTTATTTTGAAATATTCAAAATGATGCTAGAAATATCATTTTAACAGTTTTATCACGTATTTTCATCTATCCAGCGAAGTGAAATCTAAAGGCCGGTCTCCACTGATTAACATTTAACACCAACATGTTAAATTTAACATGTTACAATTTACATGTATATTGTGATTGTGTCTTCCAATTGACTTTGCATGTTAACTCAGAATGTTGAGGTTAACACTTTTAACATGTTGGCTTGTTTTCCGCTCCAAGTGGAAAACATGTCAAGTCAATTCGTTGTTCGGGAGATGCTGGCACAGCTTCTGCAACTTCCTTTCCGTTTCCATATCAACAGATAGCCAAACGATGCAAACGACGTGCTTCTCGTGAAGTAGGATTATAGTTACAACACTCCGCAACACTCATTCTCTTTGTTATAAGCTACAAATACAGTATTGGTACCGATACGCGCACGTGTGTCGTTCTCTCTGCACTATACTAAAATTTATAGTCAGAAATGGAGTAGAGCAAGATTACTTTGGACTTAATTAATGATATAATAGAAAGGCCTTGTTTGTGGGATGTCTCATCATAGGAATCCAGTGATAAAGCGAAGTAAGCCGACATTTTCCAGGAATTCTAAATTATCTATAATTGTTCCCGCGAGTGCATCGAAAAAACCTAGCGTTCCTCCGCTACCAGTACAGCCGAGTATTGCAAAAAATAAAAAATAAATCAGAAAAGTCGGGGCGGGAGCGAACAAAATTTATACTTCAAAATGGTTTGTTTTTGATGCAATGAGCAGGATGACGGGAGGAAATGGGTCTAATAGAACTGCATTTCTAAATCATAACAAGAAGCAACAGTGGCAATAACAAAGGCAAAATCCTCTTCATCTGAGTCCATTGTCCTTGTCTGAAATTACCAGACACCACCTAAATGTATTACCACAAAGTAATATGATGAACTACCTATATATAAACAAAGAAAGTCAAGTTTAACATGTTTATTAAGTGTGGACACAATGTTAAATGAAACAGTATTCAACATTTAACATGTTGATGGTGTCACCAGTTAACATTTAACACTTTTAACATTTAACATGTTGTTGTTAAATGTTAATGAGTGGAGACCGGCCTTAAGAGAAAACGTTATTTGACGAATTGAAATGTCTAAATAATCAGCTTGTTGGTCTCTTTTCTAGTAGAATATATGTGATTCTAGTTGATTATATGTGGTGCGTACTTGTTGGCGAAGCGTTTTCATACGTGTAAAAGTGTTTTTCCTTACGATGTTACATTTATCAGATTAAATTACGGCCGTTTGTATAAAATGCACGTGCTATTTTCGTGTTAGCCAATACCAGCTATTCGGCTACTTCGGCCGCCATGTTTTTCTTATATTACGGTCTGAGGATTGGAGTCGGTCTTGGAGTAAACTAGAATACACTTCCCACTAGTCGATAGGTAAGCTGAAAATAAATACACGTGCGGAAGTTATAGAGTAATGTTCGCAATGCGATGGTTAAGAGCCTCATTGCTGTTAAAAATTCAGCCCGTTTTCCGACAAATTAACGGCACAATTCTTCATACATTAAGTGAAATGGTGCAAGCATTACTTTCTATCATTGTATAGAATATGTCTCCATTGGTGAAAGGGCCGTTACACATAGTTTCTGCTTCCATGTACACTTCCTTATATATGAGGGTTTTTTTTCTGTATAATATTATTATTAAGTACAGCGGTTAGTACTTGGGTGTATTCGTATGGACAAAGAGGACCGCAAAATACTGGTATATATTATTTTGTCTAAGGGCTGGTTTACACGGGTAGAGTAGCGAGGCGAGTAGAGTAGTTAGTAGAGTAGCCACGTTACTCTACTCTACCGCTGTCTGGTAGAGTTGACACTTGTATCGTTCATACGGGAGTAGAGTCGTACAGTGAGTAGAGTACAGTAGTAGGACCATGTCAAGACGTAAGCACATCGTAAGGAAGTGTTTAAAGACATTTACAAACATATTACTGCAAGAGGTTAGTGAAGCGTTAGAAGAAGAAGTAAATGAGGAAAAAAGGGAATGGGTAAGAGGCTGGCTTAGTAGGAGAGATACACTCGGGGCATCGGCATTAATTCTGAGAGAACTTGGCAATTTGGAGAAATATGGGGGGACAAACTCGATACAGTTGGCCAAGAACATGAGGGATCGTCTCAGGAATCATTTTGTTAATGAAGGAGCAGTTCCCTGGCAGTACAAGCATGTATTTTAATCCAGGAACACAAACGATTGAATTTTTATGACTTTATTCATTATTGTACAAAAAGTAACGACAGTGTAATCATCCCCTCAGGATTTTACTAGTCTTCGTCTGTGAATACTGTAGTGGTGATTTCTAAGATAAAACTATATGAACGAGCTCCAGTCTAATTATAGATCATAATTCTGGCGAAGGTTTTTGTTCCACGGTGAAGGGGTGAGGTACTCCTTTCCCCAGTTAGACTGTAGTGATGTTTCTATTTCCATTTTTTTTTTTGTATTTCAGCCAACTTAAATCTTATCCGAATGAAATTTTACAGAATTCATTTCAAAAGTTATAGAAAGAATACCCTTTGGCCATCAGTGTGTCGTCTCAGAACCCACGAGTCTCAAAACTCACGAGTAGAATAATTGGTTGCGTCATGAATAAATTTTTCGGTGTAAGTGCGTCGGATGTATAATCAATTGAATTATGTGAATAGATGAAAAATAGAAATACGCCTCTTGTTTTGCAATCCATGAAGTCCAATGCTGAAGACGGCACAAATACTCAGTTCCCGAGCCATAGGAATAAACAAATGAAAGTGAAAATCCCGGCCAGGAGTCGAATCTGGGACTCCCTGGACTCATTGGACCACAGGCCAGCATGCTAACCATGTATCCATGCAGCCGGGCGACATAAAATTAAAGTAGGTATATTGCCTGCTGCTAGTTAAAATAAATTTTCAGTTGGTAGTAATTACCGGGGCTTTGTTCTATTATGAGGCCAGAAGACGGCATTTACTTATATAAGAAACTTTATTTTACCGATATTAAATATTACGACTGTTAATTCACTTATTTAGTTTCATTAGAGATGAATTTGGTCATGAATCTCATCGCAGGGAAATTAAATTACTTATCTCCATTCCCTACAGAAAGTGGGCGAGTGTGATGAACGGTCTCTGATACGCTTTCCGAAAATAATATGAACTCATGCTCCACACGTATGACTGAGTCATGTACTCCCAGATGCCTTACTTAGCATAGATTAATATATTACATCACGCCCCCACGCGATTACACGAAACGCAATGTTATATACTCGTAGTATTGACTACTTGGGTCACCAAATTTATAAAATCATAAATTAAAATGTGTCAGAATTTTATCTAAAATATAGCGAAGTAGCCAATCGCTATCTTTGACGTTCTGTTGCTATATGACTTAAAAAAGACTCCACGGCGCTGATATTGATGTTCTTTCCCCAGCCAAGAAAATGTGGAAAGGTTCATTAGAAATCAATAAGTGTTGAAAACAATGTAGGAAAAGGTGGTGGTGGTGATTACTGTTTTAAGAGGGAGTGCAACTGGGCAGCCATCCTCTATTAATACTAATCAGAGGGAAAAAATGGAAGGTGGCCCATACTTCGAGAAAATGAAGGTTTCGGGCAAAGAAAGACAAGGGCCTTTTCTAAAAAATGTAAGTACCCCTGGGGCCCCTTTTAGTCACCTCTTACGATAGGCAGAGGATACTGTGGATGTTACTCTGCCACCCCAACACACAGGGGAAAATAATGGTCGGTGAATGACACAGAGGTGTATTATTATTATTCGCTAGGGGCTTTACGTCGCACCGACGCAAATAGGTCTTATGGCGACGATGGAATAGGAAAGGTCTAGGAGTTGGAAGGAAGCGGCCGTGGCCTTAATTAAGGTACAGCCCCAGCATTTGCCTGGTGTGAAAATGGGAAACTACGGAAAACCATCTTCAGGGCTGCCAACAGTGGGATTCGAACCTACTATCTCCCGGATGCAACCATTATTATTATTATTATTATTATTATTATTATTATTATTATTATTATTATTATTATTATTATTATTATTATTATCCAAACATTTTTCTGTGGTCTTAAAGGTAATATAACGTATTTTTCCTTTTGATATAAATTTAATGTTAATTGTATCGTGGCCTCAGGAGAGGCCTGGTGAGTGAGTCAACGCGCACCTCACCCCTCCTGCCGTCATCGCTGGCACCTGCTATCCGGAGTCGTGAATTTTGAGACTCATTGGAATATTAATTTAGCTATTAGTTTGCAGTCGTGAGTTTTGATACCATTTGCTACTAATTTTCGCACGTGAGTTTTGAGACGTAACCGGTCATAAGTACACTGTAAATTACGCTGGCGTAGGCCTAATTTGCAGTAGCTTCTTCGCTATAAATATCGCAATTATTGATCTATTTAATTTTTTTTGTTCGTTGCTTGTACGGCCCAGGTGTAGAGCTTAAGCTTCTAGATCTGACACTGTACTGTAAACAATAATTATTTTGGATATTCCAAACAACACATGGAAACTATTCAATTTGTTGGGGAAATTACTGTTATTGCTGAAAATTAACGGCAGTGGCAAGTAATATGTAGAAGATCCCTATGTATGTTATTAATATGATTAATGTACACAGTCCTGCACCATTGTATTGCCTAACTTAAACATGTCGAGACACATGATGAACACGCTGTGTAACATTGAAACTTGAGAAATCTTCATATTAAGTGAAAATCCAGCTGACACTTGTTTATATTTTATGTTGCATCTTCGAGTGTAGATGTCTGCGGCACCACCTCCAGACTTCTTGGATCTTCGTATTTTCATGAGTTCTTGATTGTATGTACATCGTAATTTTTTATTTTCTGTTTCAGTTCCGTTAACCCAAAACCCTCTTTACCCATTTTTGCAATCAAGTCCTCTTCCGCCGCCCGTCTCATATTCTTATTTCTATAAGTAACGCTGTTTATGTTCCATAAACATTCTTTTTCGCTGTAGAGCTCCGCAAATTTGCAAGTTTCTTCTTCCGTCCACTTCATTTTGCCGCCAAATAAACGCTCAACTTAATACCACCGTCTGTACACACATGCAATAATACAGCAGTCGAATGACGCGGCAGCTGAAAAATCGAGCGTCCTCGGACTTCTCCGCCAGCTCTCGGAGCTCGGTTCCGGTGGAGGGGGAAGGATAGTGGTAGAGTTACTTTACCGCAGCGGAAACCCACTCTACTCTACTGCCTACTAACTACTCTACTCTACTTGCTACTATCCCGGTCGTTTACACGATGCTAGTAGCTCTACTATCCACTCTACTCGCCTCGCTACTCTACCCGTGTAAACCAGCCCTAAATAAGACGTGTTATGTATATGCGGTTCGGTTTCGAAGTTGCGTTCTGTTGTTTACTTTTTTGGGGTTGGGGTACGTATCGCCATACTTCGCACAAAAAACTGTATTGAAACAACACCTCCTAGATAATAAGGCCTCACAACTGTTCGGCATGTCTACCGTGACGTCACTACCGGGAGGCAAACTTGAACCTTCTCAGTGTTAAGAAAGCAATGAGTGTGGCAACGTGTTGGTGCAATTATGTAGAAGTGTTTTAATTATTTTAATTGTACCAGTTGCGAATCGTTGTGTACAATGGTGCTAAAGTGTTGTGTGCCCAACTGCAAGGGAAATTACGATAATGATAACAAAGTCCATGTGTTTAAGTTCCCGAAAGATGAGGTTATGCAGCAGAGATGGTTACGTGCAATTCCAAGACAAGATTACAGAGTTACTAAATACTCGGTGGTGAGTAACTGTTACTTTTACATTCTCACATAATCATAATGCACATAGGCGTATTAGGTATTAAATTACACGCAGCAACTGGTGATATGTAGGTATATTTACTCTCGTAAGATATGAGGTTATGTTAGCTTACAATCAAGGGATACATTATTATTATTATTACCCAAATTAGATTTATTATACACATTAAACTACATGCCTACATATGTAGGCCTATTCACTCTGTAAATGCATGAAGTTGGCTCACAGTGGTATCTTATTTTATAGGTATGCCACAGACATTTCAAAGCCAGTGATGTCTTGTGGGAAGTAACTGCTACTGATTCAAAGACAGGAAAAACTTTAACTGCTCCTCTTCCAAGTCCACGACTGTCAGAGAATGCAGTCCCCTGTATCTTTCCCAATTGTCCATCATATTTATCTTCACATTCTACCAGTTCAAGAGAAGAACCGGACAAAAAGAGAAGTAGAATAGAGAGGGAATCAATAAACAGAGCAATTGAAGATAGTATCAACAGTCATGCCTCATACACAGACAGAATTTCAGTCCACAATCTAACACAACTGAAAAGTAAAATAAACATGTTGATGTTACCTGATGGTTGGTGTACTGTTGTGAAGGAAATGCAAGTAATTTTTCTGTACATGGATACATTAAAGCAACCACATTGCATAGCATATATAATAATTGAAGAGGACATGACCTCAAAAGTGTATTCTAAAGGGGTTTTATTACAGTGTAAATTTTCTAATGTAGACAAAATTACCAACACAAATGAAGTACATTCTTTAGTTACAAAATTCCATAGGTACATTACAGGGAATGAGTGTAACAGTGTGCAGAAAGATACAACAAATAAGTTAATTCTAGGCCTAGTGGGTGAATTGATCACTGAGGAAGATGACCCCACGTTTAATTTAATAAAATCACAGTTAAAACTTGCCTTAGTTCCTAAACACAAAAGGGAGTATGATAATGATTTTCTTGTTATTTGTTCAATCTTCCAACTGATTTCTCCTCATGCTTACAAATTTATGAGACATAGAAGTAATTTAATTTTGCCACATGTTAATACTTTGAAAAGAGTATGTTCCAGTCTGAATGGTAGCCCAATATTAGAACAGAACCCTACATATTTTCTAGAATATATAAAACAGAAAGTTCAAGGTTTTCAACAGAACGACAAATTTGTAACATTGATGGTAGATGAAATTCACATTAAACCATACATGGACTTCAAGGGAGGGAACATTGTAGGCTCATGTGCTAACACTACCAATGTTGCTACATCAGCACATGTATTTATGATTCAGAGCATTTTATCATCAAAGAAGGAAGTAGTTCATATTCTCCCTGTGTCCAAGTTAACAGGTGATGATTTACACAGTATCATGTCAAAGGTTATTGTTGGTTTGGAATCTATGGGATTTAATGTTCTGGCTGTTGTGACCGATAATAATGCTCTCAACACCAAAGCAATGTCAAAATTTTCAAATCCACCTCAACTTAAAACTGAGTATTGTAATCCTGGAAATCCTAACAAGTCGCTTTTTTATCTCATTGACACTGTGCATTTATTTAAATGCATAAGAAATAATTGGCTCAACCAGAAAACTAATGGTTTGGAATTTGTGTATCCTGACTTTGATGATTTTTCTAAAGTTAAAGTTGCATCTTTCAAAGCTATAAGGGACTTGTTTGAGGCTGAAGGGAATGACCTTGTAAAGCATGGGTATGGTTTGACTGTCAAAGCTCTATGGCCTTCAAGTTTTGAAAGACAAAATGTGAAATATGTGTGTCAGTTGTTTAATGACCATATAGTAAATGCTTTACTAGTTGTAGGAGAAAAGCACAATTTAACATCATATGAGGGCACAGCTGAATTTGTAAAAGTAATCACTACCTGGTGGCAGATTGTTAATGTAAAGACCCCTTTCAAAGGTGTAAGACTTAATGATAAATTTCAACAGCCTCTCACCAACAAACCTGGTGATGAACGGAAGGGTTTTTTAATGAAGTTTGTTCAGTGGTTAGATCACTGGGATAATCTAGGTCTGAAATGTGGCAAATTGTCTAGTCAAACGCATAGGGCTCTTACTCAAACAACTCACTGCCTTATACAGCTAACAGAGTTTTGTTCTGAAGTACTGAAATGGTCATATTTTCTTCCTGGAAAGTTTCAGACAGATGCATTAGAGGCACGATTTGGTGAATACAGGCAACTTGCAGGTGGCCAATACCATGTTTCTGTTCGACAGGTGTTTGAAATTGAGAAAAAAAATAAGAATCTTGAATTCAATTGAACTTCCCATTTCTAATGGTAGGAAAATTGTTGTAAATGATATTGTTGATGAAGATATACTGTTAGATCATGATTATTGTGCAGTTTCCTCATTTCAAACATTTACAGGCGAGCTCAATGTAACAGACTCAGATCTTGACAGCACATCTGGTGTTGCAAGTGTTTTAACATACATAGCAGGTTATTGTTGTCATTCTCTTCTCAAGAAATTAAATTGTAATTACTGTGCAGATTTCTTAGTTTTGAAAGATGTTACTGTTAGAAACAGTCATCATAATGTTATTGACAGCCTCAATAGCGGCAATTTGAAATTTCCTGTAGAAACAGCTGTACACTTAGTTACATACACATATGTCATCATAAAAAAGATGTTGAGGCCAGAAAGTGAGAGAAAATTCCTTAGCTTAAATAACCATAAGAAGTATGTAAGTGATGTGACCCTGCAAATTGTTCTCTCAGCTGATGAATGTATAGACGACAGGAATGAATGTACGGAGCACACTTCAGAGTATTTGTATTACAACATTATTTGGAAGTGTACAACTATTCTAATAAATAACTACTGCAGGAACAAAACTAATGAATCCACAAAATATTGTACAAATTCAAGAAAGTCTGTAATTTTCTCAAAATAGGTGTGTACAGTACTCATGTAATAGGCAAAAGTATCGAAGTCATTTTGCATTACTAGCATGCTTGATATATGATGATATATAGCTTATTAACTTTAATGCCAATATGTTATAATTTGGACCTAGGCCTACCTACAGACCAGGTGAATGTTATGCTCCTCTTCCTTAATATTATGAACTCAGTGTCTTTCTAAATTTTCCCAAAATGGAAGTTTGTAAATAAATGTGAAGTTAGTGTATCATATTTTTGTAGTAAAGTCTAAATGTTAGGCCTAAACTAATTTTATGCGTTCTCTTTTTATTTTAAAATCATTTACTGTCTATTCAGTGCCTATGCCAATTGAAATATGTTTGTGAATTTCAGTTCTGTGTCAGCCTGGAGTAAGTTAACATTGTAAATGCTGCCGTGATTTAAAACAGTGTGTTGTTTATCTTTAATGACAGTCTCTCTAAGATACGGTAATAACGGCAATATAATTCAATGTCCTCTAAAATTTAAACTTTATTTGTTGGTAAATAAGTTATTCCACAAGCTAAAAGCTAGTGATGTGCGCGAGTGATGCCTGGAATCGCGGTACTCGATTCTTTCGAGTCCAGGCTCGGACTCGCTTCGCTTGCGAAGGCTCGATGATAGCATGACGTCACACGTTCGCTCACTCGCCGGCTCGTAGATGGATGAAGCATGCGTACAAGCGGTCGCTGAGGGTTTATGGGATTGCGACAGCGCGGTACGATATGAAAAATCTGAATGAATGCGCAAAAGGAATAACCTAAATTTGATAATTACTTGAGAACGATAATAATGCCACTTAATACGCATAATAAGATATGAAAATATCCGTTTACGGCGTCTCGCACACACTTCACTGAATATGCCATCTATTCTAATATTGATAATATAGCTTATCTGGCCTTCATAGCCCAACTTGGCCGGTTCGATACTGGTTTATTCCGGTAGTATTTGAAGGTGCTCAAATACGTCAACCTAGTGTCGGTAGAATTATTGGGACGTAAAAAATCTCCCGGGGGACTAAATGCGGTACCTCGTCATCCCCGAAAGCCATACAAATGTACGTACTTGGACGTAAAAGTTATAACATTATTATTATTATTATTATTATTATTTCAAATCCCTGTCACGGTATGTATGTTGTAATTAGTGTATTTTAAACATGTGCTATTTGTAGACTATAGACGGTATTTCTGCACACATTGTATTGCTTCGCTACTGGTAAATTATATCTCATGTAGCCATTATGCATATACACGGGCGTAGATGTGCTAATATGATCGGTAGTATGACAGATTTATTGTAACCATAGCCTATTGCTAACCGCGCCAAAGCCTACAATCGTCCGGGGGAACAGGTGAATTACAGCAGTTTATATGTACATAATACTTTCGGCAGATATAATGTCGGGTATTAAGATGAGGCGTCCAGAATGTGACGTAGCCTACGTTCACGCAGCAAATCAGCGGACAGAACGTCATTCTGTTCTAGCTAAACAGCTGACAGTTTGTTAGTAAGTCACAACCTTTAGTGCCTATGATGATGGTAATAATAATCATAACAATCGAATTATTGACGACCGATGACTGAACAACATCAATCATCAGCAGCAAACATATTACACTCCACACCACAAAAATATTCTGTGGGTGACCCTGAATGCCGTGCACTCCAGTACAGTAGATTTTAGTTCTAAGGCATGTCCACAGATAGCGACACCAGTATGCTTGGACTCGAGTCTGGAGTCGAGTAATACCGATTCTAAGAGCACATTACTCGATTCTACTCGATTCCGTCGCTAGCACATCACTACTAAAAGCATTAAAATCATGTTTGTGTGTGACCATGCTTTGCGTTTCTTTGGATTGCGATCGCCTCCGTAGCGTGACGTCACAGCGCTGTTGTGAGGCCTTATTATCTAGGAGGTGTTGATTGAAAGGTGGAACTGTCTGTTATAATAAATTTCTAGGACAGATTTATTCCAGTAATTATGTTATTTCTCTAAGATTTGCTTCATTAGAGAATTCTGTTTTATTGTTCACTGCCTATATAACCTCTTAGCTGCCACGTGCAGAAATACTTAATATAGCTGTATTTTGGCCGCCTGAATGCCAGCTTCTTCTACAAGTTGACAGTGTGCGCGTTTCATTCCTACAGGTGTATAGTGGACTTTTTGTATCTTAAATTGTATAGCCTATGATAGATGTACTTGACACCGGATTGTATAGTTGAGATGTTTTAAATGAGACTAAAGAATAATCTGTGGGAATGTAACACTTATTGATTGTTTGTAATGGGTGTTGTTCCTGAAGGTATTAATTGTTGTTTGGGTCAGTAGTTGGTTGACTGGTTTGACATAGCTCATCCTACCTCTGCTAAACTTTTTACTTCTGTGTAATGACTACATCTCACTCATCTGCCATTTTGTCAAAACTTTTAGCGATTTCATCATAATATTTTAATTGTCTTGCCATTTTTGTTAAATCTTTTAGCTGAAGATGTTCCATAATCAGCATGAAACATGTCCTAGAGATTAAGCTGAATTATATAATGTAATTAATAAAACTATTATATAGAAATTGACAAGTATTGGAAGGTGAGAATCTCCTTATAACTTAACCTTAGTTGGCAATAGAGAAGGTATTCAAATAGCAATTCAACTGTTCCAACTATCATGAAGGTAATAATTTTCTTGAATGATGCAGTACTGTTGTAAAGTAAGGGGTTCAACAAAATATACAGTATTTCACTGCTGATATAGTTAACAGCCATTGTTTCAATCAATCCGTCACTACTGATCTGCATTTAGGCCAATCATCTGGGTGGCAGATTCCCTATCTGTTGTTCTCCTAGCCTTTTCTTAAATGATTTCAAAGAAATTGGAAATTTATTGAACATTTCCTTTGATAAGTTATTCCAATCCCTAACCCCCCTTCATATAAATGAATATTTGCCCCAATTTGGCCTCTTTAATTCCAACTGTATCTTCATATTGTGATCTTTCCTACTTTTAAACACCACATAACTTATTCGTCTACTAATGTCACTCCACGCCACCTCTCAGTTGACATCCTGGAACATACCACTTAGTCGAGCAGGTCATCTTTTTCTCCCAAGCCTTCCCAGCCCAAACTTTGCAACAATCTTGTAACACTCCTCTTTTGTCCAAATTCACCCAAGCTGCTTCTCTTTGGATTCTTTCCAGTTCTTGAATCAAGTAATCCTTGTGAGGGATCATACCATACTCTATATCAGAGACTTATATGGCCTCTACTTTGCATCCTTACTACAACCCCTAAACACCCTCATAACCATGTGCAGAGATCTGTACCCTTTATTTATAATCGCATTTATTTGATTACCCTAATGAAGATCTTTCTGTATATTAACATGTAGGTACTTACAGTGCCCACCAATGCAGCAATGCAGGAATTTTTATATTTGTGGAACTCACAACCTGACTTTTAACCCCATTGCCTGCTGTTCATACCTCATTACATTATCGAGGTTTGTGCCTGTGATTTGGATTCCATGCAAGACTAAGGGTTGTATGGCTATGATAAAGAAATTGTTACCGGGCGAGTTGGCCGTGAGCGTAGAGGCGCGCGGCTGTGAGCTTGCATCCGGGAGATAGTAGGTTCGAATCCCACTATCGGCAGCCCTGAAGATGGTTTTCCGTGGTTTCCCATTTTCACACCAGGCAAATGCTGGGGCTGTACCTTAATTAAGGCCACGGCCGCTTCCTTGCAACTCCTAGGCCTTTCGTATCCCATCGTCGCCATGAGACATATCTGTGTCGGTGCGACGTAAAGCCCCTAGCAAAAAAAAAAAAAGAAAGAAATTGTCTATCACAGCAAGCCACAGGCCTGCTTGCCATCTTACATGCTAGATCTGTAATTTATGACCGTGATAATTGTAATGATAGTATATGATTCTTGTTTCAGTAGACAATGTGTTGCCAGCTCAAGTTCATGTAAATACTTATGTTGTTGTATGAAATGGACCAGAAAACAGAGGTCAAGGACGAACCCATCTGGTTTGATGGAACAGTAAGTACATCTCTCATAAGTATCATTCCAGATTACTTCATAGTGATTGGTATTCAATTCATGTTCAAAAATTTGCATAAAAGAATTAGTGCTGATATTGGAAGTGAAATCTAATAGTATAGTACTCTTGTCAGTTGTGACACGGGGCCCCAGTATGATTCCCAGTGAGCTGAGGCAACTTTTACCTGAATCTAAAGCATGATTCAAGGTCCATTCAGTGCCGTGGACTTCGTGTTCTTCATTTGGTAAAAATTCATTTGTGGAAATAATCACGAGATATAGACATGATATAGTTTTTTTTTGGGCTTATGCCATGTCAAGAAAATAAGGTGAAATTCTTTACATTTCACAGAGTACTTTGCTCTGCATCGTCACAAAAAATCTCGACTGTTCACGAGGAAGATGTCTCCAAGAATGAAAGTTTGAATTTAAACGTTAATAATGTGCCGGTCGGCACACGATTTTAGCCTTTTCCTACTACATTTTGGTTTGGGCTAAATGCCATTGAAAAGTATGTTATTTGGAAATCTTTTTCCTATTCACCTTTATTGGTGTACTGTGCGACTATGTCGCTGAATCTGTCTGTATTCTGTCCATCTGTCCGTTGAGTACCTTAATGTTTAATTGTTGTACATCACCGTTTTCTCTTTTCCTTCCGGTCTGCTGTCGGGCTAGCTTTGGAGCGAGTTTGTCTTGGTCCGGTAGCGAGCCCTAGACTCTGTTGTGGTAGCACGCCTTGTAGCGTGTTTCATTCTATTGTCGGGAGCCATGTTGAAGACAAGCTTCATGTTGTCGCTCTGCATAAGAGTGTCTACCCACCGCAGTATGCCTGGGTAATCGCATAATGAATATGGGCCTACGGCCCTGAAGTGATTTCTTTTAATTTCTACTTTTCCTTCTAATATGTGGTGAAGTGGATTATTTATTTAGCTTATTATGTGCTCCTCAAGAATGTAAGTAGCTGTTTAACTATCTGACGCCATGCGTTAGCTGGACCTCATGGATCAACTGTAAGTTCTGTTATTCAAACATATTTTATTTAAATTTTCTATTGGACCTAAATTGCATCTTCTAGAAATCCAAAACCGAATTTGTGAACATTACGACGCTCTACGATCTCCTTTTCTGGCAATCCTTCATTTCGTGCCTACTTGGAAACTTCATGTTTTAAAAAGAAAATACTCAGCTTACGGACTATGCAGTTAAAACAGCATCTCCAATGGAAAAATACTTTTCGACATGTGTTAAAATGCTATGACCTTCTATTTCAAAACGTATGGAAGAGGTTGTATTAATGTGAATTTTAATTTTACAGGGGAAAACACGTAATGTTTAATTGTATGAGATTGCGAGACTATCTCTGAGGATCAGATGTTGTTTTCTGTTTAATTTTACTCTTTGTGTTAATTTTTCTTATTCCTCGCGTAACGCTTTCTTTTATGTTTTCATGGATACCCTCACCCATAGTAATGATTGTTTCTGATTATTGAAAATTGTTGATTTTTTTTAAGTTTTGAAATCCAACCACGTCACTCTTTTGCTAGTTTCCACTAATTTCCAAACATAATATATATTTGTTAAATAAATTTGTTATTTGAATTTACTTAGAGTTTATTTTCTCAACCTATCTTTAAGCTATTCATTCAAAAGGTTTTTTAGAGGTGCACCTCCTCAGACATTGTATGTTTTGTTCTATTGTCATGTGTTAATTTAGAAAAAAATTGAGAATTGAGCAATATAGTTTTTAAAAAAGGAAATTAAGCAGTGTTTTTCTTTCTTTCTTCGAATACTTACCGCCACAAAAACCGCGAGATTTCGGTCTGAATTGCCTCTGTTTATGGGCCTCTGTGTTGGGTGAGTATCTACGCTGCCTGTTAAATATTTTTCTTGTTCGTGTTATTTCTTGTCCTTGTTTACTTGTACCAGTAATTGCCGGTACGAGCTGGTACAAATAATAGAAGTGTCTTATGTTTATTCATCACCAGATGGCTCACTGGACACAGTACACCACTAGCATTCAAAGTGGCAGCTGACGGTACCATCAGAATAAATCTGAGTGGGGGTTACATAACAGGTGTATATGCATTATGAAAGTATGATACTGACAAAAGCCTGGAATGAATCATCTGGTGATAAGGAGCATTACGAGTTTAGAAAACACTGAAAGAAAATAACAGTAACAAAGAGGTGGGGAAGGGCACTACCTTTGCAAATCCATATTGGCTGGCAGCCACATATTAATTGATAGCCAGTGTCCCTGTTGAAATTGGTAGTATTTCTATGTATTTCCACAGCTTCCCATATGATCCTGGTCCTGTTGTGTCTAATGAGGGTAGGAGCTCAAACATTTTTGAACATGACATCATGACGCAATGATAGGGCATGCTCAGCTATTGCTGATTTGTCTTGTTCCTTGATGCAAGTACCAATGGACCAGCATGTTTGACCAATGTATACCTAGTTGCGAGTACAGGGAACTTTGTATACCGTAGGAAGTAAAAGTGGGGACAATTTGTCCTTGCTTTCACCTAGACTTGGAAATTTTAGTGACGTGCCAAACACTTCTTTTATATTTTGTTTGCAAAGAACCCTGGCAGTTCAGTCTGTGATGTTGTGAATGTAAGGCCCGTATGTAGTTCCCTACACTTCTTTTTTCTGTGAGCTTTGCTTGGTCGTCCCTCTGGGATGCAGGGCTCTATGAATCTGCATACCACTATTACCATTACCTTTAAATGTGTCTTTGAGTGTGTCCATGTGTTCCTGGATATTTGATGGCTCACAAATTTTTATTGCCCTCTTGGTGAGTGTCATGAGTATACCATGTTCTTGTGCTGGATGGTGGTGAGAATCTGCATAAAGATAGTGATAAGTGTGGGTAGCCTTAGGATAGATGGTATGTCCTAAGGAGCCATCCAGTTTCTGAGTAGAACATCCCTGAAAGGAACGTATCCATCGAATTCCATCTCTATAATGAATTTCATTACAGGATTTTGCTGATTGAGGTAGTTTAGAAGGAGATGAAGTTTCTGAGGACCTTCTATCCAGACCACAAATGTATCATCAACATACCTCCACTGAATCGTAGGTGCGACAGTTGCTGAAGCAATAGCCCCCTCCAAAAATGCTCAATAAAGAAACTAGCCAGTATGGGCAAAAGTGGACTTCCCATAGCCATCCCATTCATTCATAAAAATTCCAACTCTACGAGAAATAGCTGGAAGTGATACAGTGGTAAAATAGCTTAGTGATGACTTCAGGGAACAGATGTTCAATGAGGGGCACGACCGAGCAGTTTGGCACTTTAGTGAACAAGGACTCCACATCAGAATTCACCAAAGGTGCATTAGGTTGAAGGGTTATAGTTGACAACTTGTTGATGAAATAAAGACAGTCCTTAACGTATGATTCAGTATGTCCTATGTTTGACTGAAACAATTTGCTTAGGTGTTTAGCCAGAGCACACGTAGTAGAACCTATCGCACTAATAATATGTCTGAGAGGAAACTCTTCTTTATGGGTGTTTGGAAGGCCACATAATCCAGGTGGCACTGCATCCCCTGGGGACAGATGTTTAGCCTCCTCCTTGGGAATTGAGGAGTGCCTTAAGAGCTTTCCAATGGTGTTGGAGACATGAGTGGTAGGGTCATGTGAGCTTAGTCTGTAAACAGGCTCCAACAATATAGTCGAGATCCTATTCTTATACTCGCCATTGTCAATAACCAACGTCACATTAATCTTATCAGCTGAGAGAATGGTCAGTTCAGAATCATCTCCAACTACCTTCAGAGCTTTCCTATCACTACTTGTTAAAGTCGGTGTGGGTATATCAGTAGACCCTATGAGTCTCACATTTCTGTCTGAACTCCTCAGCGTTATCTGTGGGTAGTTTGTGGATGGATGGCTCAACGGAAGTAATTAACTCCTCAGTTGGGATTTTAAAAGGAGTGACAGTCAAATTGACACCTAGCTAGAACTGCAATTTGGTTTTCGTCCAAGGATTTCTTGGAAAATTTTATGACGGTTTTGCTAGCATCTGGGTTCGTGCAAGTGACAGCCTGTTTCTGAGCTGATTGGAGGAACTTAGATTTGTATGAATGACACTTGGTTGTATTTGCGTTCAGCCTATATAGCAGTAATGCTTTTAGTGTGTAATCTTTGTCAGAAAAATAAGGTGAAATAATTTACGTTTCACATAGAACATTGTTTTGCATCTTCAGAAGAAAATATTGACTGTTCAAGAGGAAGTCTACTACAAGAATGAAAATTTGAAATTAGACGTTAGTAATAGAAGTGTTAGTGGTACGTTCACTCGGCACAAGATGGCTCACCATACGTGGTACAGCACTAACATTGGAAGCAGAAGCTGACGAGACCATTATAATCATTCAGAGACGGAATCACTTACAGGTGTGCACACGTTATGAAAGTATGACATTGGAACAAGTCTGGAATGAAACATCTGGTGATGAGCAAGGTGCAAATTTGGAAATCACCTAAGCGAAATAACGATATTGAAGGGACAGGGAAGGAAACTCCCTGTGTAAATCCTTAAAGATTGGCAACCATGTACTACTCAATTGGTAGCCAGTGTCCCTTTGAAATTGTTAGGATTTATATGTATTTCTGCAGTTTCCCGTATAATCCTGGACCTGTAGTGTCTAGTTTGGGTAAGAGGTCGAGCATCTTGGAACATGACATCATGACCCGATGATAGAGTGTACTCAGCTATTGCTGATTTGTCTGGCTGGATGAGACCAATATTTTGTTCGTGTTCCTTGGTATGAGTACCAATGGAGTGGTATATTTTGCCAATGTATACCTTGCTGCAAGTACCTGGAATTACGTATACCCCAGTATCTAAACATGGGGACAATTTGTCCTTGGTTTTACCTAGACTGTGAGCAATTTTAGTGATGGTGCCAAACATGGTTTTTATGTTATGTTTGTGGAGGATCTTGGTAATTCGATGTGTGGTGTTGTGAATTTAAGGCCTGTAGGCAGATCCCTTCATTTTTCTTTCTGTGAGCTTTGCTTGGTCATCTCTCTGAGATTCAGGGCTCTATGAATCTGCGCATTGCTATAACCATTACACTTGAACATGACTTTGAGTCTGTCCATGTGTTCCTGGATATTTGATGGCTCACAAATTCGTATCGCCCTCTTGATGAGTGTTGTGAGAATACCTTGTTTTTGTGCTGGATGGTGGTGAGAATCTGCATGAAGATAGCAATTTGTGTGGGAGCCATCCAGTTTCATTCTTACTAGAAGATTGAAGAAGGGAAGGCATCTGTGCAACTTCATCTGGATAGTGAATTTAACCACTAGAATTACTTCGACGGATCTCTCCATCCTGGCTCTCGACTGCACTCCGGTACAAAGACGGATCTCTCCTTCCACGTCTAGTGTTTATTTCCGGATCCGCTCCAAGCCGGTTTCCTTTGTGAAAGGATTTTATATTAGTAAAGTAACCTCTTGACAGATGGAATCACATTTTTATTCCGTTGATGTATTCGATAAACACGTCTGTGCAGTTATATCGCGGAAAGAATAACCAGTATTTTAGCAACCTCATCGTAAGCAAAATCATGGCTGCCTCCATGTTGAGTGACGAAGCGATTAAATGGGAATTTTTAGGAGAGAATGACATTGATACAGAAATAAATGACGAAGAATTTAGTGGATATGGAAAGTAGTGAAAGTAGTTCGTGTGATAAAAACTTTAACGCTGGTAGGGGTGAACAAAGTGCTGTTTTGCCGTCAAATATGTCACTGAATTTGAGGCCTACAACTGATGCCGCACCAGCGGCTTCTAACGATGTTTTACACGATAGGGAATGGAACTGGGAGCACGTAATTAATACTCCAGAGTATCATTCATGCATCGCAAGTGGTGAAATAGTGTTTTCCAAAGGCACCTAGGACAATGTACAAACAAACTACAAGTTGTGAACAAATTTCTAACAGCAGACTTTTCGGGAACATCTAACCAATGAGGTAAATGCATATGCAAGTAGATGTCTTGTATCGGCTGGCGAGGATAAAAACAGGGTAATGTCATTTGGAAAGGAACACTGGTTTCCTGTATCTGTGGATGAAATGAAGGCCAGATTACCTTGAAGTGGTAATGCATGATGGAAAAAAGACGTTCAGACCCAATCTTGTTGTTGACTACAACTGTGGAAAGGGTAGTGTTGATTCCCATGACCAGAGACTTGCATCATTCCCCTTGATGAGGAAGTATGTAAAAGGATACAAAAAATATACCTCTACATGCTAGACATGACACTTCTGAATTCCAGCATCATTCATCCCGTCCTCAACCCTGAAAAGAAGTGAGTAGGCTTTACCACCTTCCGATCAATATGGCCGAACAGCTGTTGGCAAGTGTGACCTTGCCTGACTATCCAAAATAAGGCACCCAAGCCCCGGGGATACACCACTGAGACTTCAAGAGAGGCACTGGGGACACTTTCCGACCAAAATACCCCAAACAATGAAGAAGGTTTTCCCATTACGGAGATGCAAAGTCTGTGTGACACGGGGTCTGAGGAAGGAATCTTCATTTGAATACCACCGGTTCAAGGTAGCGATGCACGAATATGACTTTTATGACCTACCATATTCATAAAGACTTCACAAACTACATCTGACAGTAGTTTGGATATTTCCTCTCATTACGTTGCTGTAAAGCATGCTTTTTCAGTGTCGGTGATAATATAATGTAAAGTAATGAAAATAAATTGTACACCAAGGCATAAATAAGTTCAGTCAAATGGTATGTGAATGGGTTAATTGCAGGATGTTGGTGATTTAGGTGGTTTAGAAATAGATGATGTTTCTTAGGACCTTCTGCCCAGACCACAAATGTATCTTCATCATACCTCCACCAAATCATAGCTTTGATGGGCTTTGATGCAGTAGCCTCCTCCTCAAAATGCTCCATTAAAAATTAGCCACTATGGGTGAAAGTAGACTTTCCATAGCCACCATATCCATCTGTTCGTAAACATTGTCACCCCACAAGAATGTACTGGAAGTCATGCAGTTGTAAAATAGCTTAGTAATGTCCTCAGGGAACAATTGTTCAGTGAGCGACATGACTGATTCAGTCGGCACATTGACTCCACTTCCAAACTCACCAAAAATGTATTAGGTTGAAAGGTTATGGTTGACAACTAGTTTACAAAATACATAGTGTCCCTAACATATGATTCAGTATGTCCCATGTGTGGCTGAAGCAATTTGCTTAGTTTTTAGCCAGAGCATATGTAGTGGAACCCATCTCACTAATAATATAACTGAGGGGAACATCATGTTTATGAATCTTTGGAAGGCCATATAATCCTGGTGGCACTGCATCCCCCACTGACTGATGTTTAGCCTCGTCATTTGAATTGAAGATTGCCTTAGGAGCTTCACAGTGGCATTGGACACACGAGTGGTAAACAGGTTCTGTGTCACAACCGCGTGTCACAACCCGCCCCCTTTCATATCTCAGTGCCGAGCAAAGTCCGGTCCGGTCCAAATTTTGTTGCACCGTACTCAATTTTTGGGGGAGGGGTGGTGTTTTTCGAAGGAAGGAAGAGGGTGCAAACTTGAGTTGTGTAAAATGATCCAGACGACATATATTATTGTACTTTGTCAAGGATGAACACATGGATCTCCATTATCACTGACACTGTACTACTGACAATCCCAGTCAACAATCTTTACAGGTGATTACTGCGTGGTCGGGGTACTATCTAACAACGGATGCTGTCACTAGATGGTATGTGAGAGGAGTTTTTGTTATATTGTTCATGCAAGGAGGATGCAGTACAGACTAATGAAAAAATAACATATAGTGTGTGATTGTAGTAAGGATGCATGAAAAGTGATGGAGGAAAATAAAATAGTCAAACTAATTAAAGCAGAACATAGCGTAGATGACCCGGACAGTTATTTAGATGAATTACGCTTTACTACCGGTATATTTGTAAATAATTTCGGATGCAAGGAGTCCTAAATCATAACATTCGATTACTGCTCTTCAGAGATTAGGCCTAGTGTTTTTAATGAAAGTGTGGTTTATAGACACAATTTACCACTTGAGAAAACAGTGATAGCTTCTGAGTTAGTAGAGATGGAGCAAGTTTCAGATTATATGATACATTATGTTCGCGCACAGGACAAATATTTGAAAATAAACTGACTGACAGTGACAATGCAACACCAAGGAGGAGTGGTTCAAAAGGGATGAAAGTTGGGGAAAAACAGAGACGGCACGGACGAATAATTGATGTTTATTTCAAACCGATATGCAGGTTACACAATGCGCACGGCATCGACTCAGTAGGATGTAGGACCACCGCGAGCGGCGATGCACGCAGAAACACGTCGAGGTACAGAGTCAATAAGAGTGCGGATGGTGTCCTGAGGGATGGTTCTCCATTCTCTGTCAACCATTTGCCACAGTTGGTCGTCCGTACGAGGCTGGGGCAGAGTTTGCAAACGGCGTCCAATGAGATCCCACACGTGTTCGATTGGTGAGAGATCCGGAGAGTACGCTGGCCACGGAAGCATCAGTACACCTCGTAGAGCCTGTTGGGAGATGCGAGCAGTGTGTGGGCGGGCATTATCCTGTTGAAACAGAGCATTGGGCAGCCCCTGAAGGTACGGGAGTGTCACCGGCCGCAGCACATGCTGCACGTAGCGGTGGGCATTTAACGTGCCTTGAATACGCACTAGAGGTGACGTGGAATCATACGCAATAGCGCCCCAAACCATGATGCCGCGTTGTCTAGCGGTAGGGCGCTCCACAGTTACTGCCGGATTTGACCTTTCTCCACGCCGACGCCACACTCGTCTGCGGTGACTATCACTGACAGAACAGAAGCGTGACTCATCGGAGAAGACGACGTTGCGCCATTCCCTCATCCAAGTCGCTCTAGCCCGGCACCATGCCAGGCGTGCACGTCTATGCTGTGGAGTCAATTGTAGTCTTCTGAGTGGACGCCGGGAGTGCAGGCCTCCTTCAACCAATTGACGGGAAATTGTTCTGGTCGATATTGGAACAGCCAGGGTGTCTTGCACATGTTGAAGAATGGCGGTTGACGTGGCGTGCGGGGCTGCCACCGCTTGGCGGCAGATGCGCCGATCCTCGCGTGCTGACGTCACTGGGGCTGCGCCTGGACCCCTCGCACGTGCCACATGTCCCTGCGCCAACCATCTTCGCCACAGGCGCTGCACCGTGGACACATCCCTATGGGTATCGGCTGCGATTTGACGAAGCGACCAACCTGCCCTTCTCAGCCCGATCACCATACCCCTCGTAAAGTCGTCTGTCTGCTGGAAATGCCTCCGTTGACGGCGGCCTGGCATTCTTAGCTTTACACGTGTCCTGTGGCACACGACAACACGTTCTACAATGACTGTCGGCTGAGAAATCACGGTACGAAGTGGGCCATTCGCCAACGCCGTGTCCCATTTATCGTTCGCTACGTGCGCAGCACAGCGGCGCATTTCACATCATGAGCATACCTCAGTGACGTCAGTCTACCCTGCAATTGGCTTAAAGTTCTGACCACTCCTTCTTGGTGTTGCATTTGGTCTGTCAGTCAGTGTATACAAAATTGCCATGTTTCTGAGAAGAGGTAAAAAATATGGGCTTGGTTCCGAGAGTGAACTCCTGTGTACATATCCTTCTGTCATGATTTCCTTCTACCCCTTCCAGTCACCTCTTGTTTCTCTCTTACATCTTTTTCAATCACCTTCTCGATTCCTTCTTTTCTATTTCTTCTATAATTTCTCTTAATTTTCTTTTCAAATACAGGGTTATTTCCCTAGCGTGTTGCACAGAAACACAGAAACACCTCTAATGCATTAAAGATATCAATATTCTATTTTCATTCTCATAAATGGTATGAAGGGCTTGTAAAACATATAACTGTTTTTCCATGGAACTACTAATAATGGAGATAACATCACAGAGTTTATTTTTTAAGGGAACCTTGGTATTATATGTCCCTAGCAGAAATGTTCAAATTGTTACAAATCCAAGTGTAAAATTAAATCATTAATCAGATAAATACTTTTTGAAATTTTAGTAATAATTCTATGACTGAGAGTGGGTGCTGGCCTTGCTGTATCCGGTAACTTACATTTATGTGCAGTCTATCAAAAATACCATATAATCCCGAATACCACCTGCAAGTTTTTCCCCGATAATATCACTTGTAAAAACTGGATACAGATCTTACTCTAGCCATTCATGTTGCAGCATGATACTTCTTGTATCGTAGGGAATGTTAAATTTTTAATTTTAATGGTTCACACTGGATTCAACCACATCTTCCAACAGCATTTGTCTGAAAATGACAAGTGGACATGTGTGTATTGTATTGTTCTCTCTTATGTGTTTCATGCGATAGTTGAGATTTGTTCTATAATATAAATGTGTGTAAAACTCTACTAAAAGTTGGCTGTAGTTTATAAACTCAGTAAAATTATTTCTAAGGATGGTGCAGTCCAGAACTTAAGACATCGACACATTCATGGTTGCTTCTTAGCATGCGGTCCTCCAACCCCAAACACTAACTTTTCCTTTAATGTAAACTCTCTGGCAATCAGTCTACAGTCTCATGTTCTACAAGTGGCATGTATAAATATGAATTCAACAAAGCATTTGTGGTCTTTGACTGTAAATGAAAAACTGAAAGTTATAGAGGAAGCTGAAATTATTGGAAATTTTGCCACCGGTAGGGCATACGATATAGATGAATATCGTATTTAAGATTGGAGAAAGAAGAAAGATATTCTCTTAAATGGTATTGGTGGTCATAGGCCCTTCCGAGGGCAGATTGCACAGTTTCCTCCCCGCAGCAGGAGGTAGGTCGACAGTAATGGGAAAGGGCCTTGAGTTCCTGAACTTCACAGGTTAAATTCCACCGTCGGAGAGCAAACATTAGCCTCAGGAAAGTTTACTTTTGCTTGCCTGTTAGCAGTGAGATTGCAGAATAACCCAGTGGGCCTGTTTTCTGCCTGTATTTCTCATTCCCCTCAGAAGTTAGAAATTTACTCTTTGTTGAGTGTTACAGTGAAGGGCTGAGAACATTTGTCATGTGGTGCCCTCCTACAGATTAGGAATGTAATCGTGAGAAGTTGACTAACATGGTGCATATTTGTCTTGTGATGGCCTAGTTTTGGATATGGATGGAGTCTTGTAAAGCTGCTCGCTGATGGAGACAAAATCCTTCAGGAAGTGAACTGAAAATTGCTTCTTTAAACATGGAGAAATTGTCGGAATGTTGGATCTTTCACCTTCAACTCGAGTCTTTCTGAAGGTCAAACGAATGCCGAGGTTTTGTCTTGTTCATGATGGCAGCCAAAGTCATTTTTGCATATGGGCAGGTAATTCATGGTCGAAGAGTGTGACTAAAGAACAAGGTTTATTAAACCACTGGTCCGAAATACAAGCTTCAACTAACACTTCAATATTACATCTGGTTTAGAAAGTGTTTGACCTGCAATAATGTTTCATATTTGTTGTCTCGTGTTTTTCATGCAGTTTAATATTTTCCCCTCATCTTCAGAAACGGTAGATCCAGCTTTAACTCATCCATCCATATATGATGTAAATGCACGCATGTAGAAAATAATGTATAAGTGTTTCAGTATCTCTGTTGAAGAATTTTTTTCTCATTTTCAATAGTACATTTCCTCTTTTATCTGTTTGTTTTTCTATTTCCCCTGCAGGAATGTTTAAAGGAGGATTAAATCATATGATTTCTCCTTTAACACATTCTCTTTACTTGTTCTCTGCAGAAACATCTTAATGAGGCCATACTGTAATTGAAATTGCCACCATCATTCTAAGATTTAACAATAGAATCATTGAAGTCTGGAGACTCAAAACTCACAATACTGTCATCAGTAGCATTATGTATGTATGTATGAATGAAAGAGAAAAGTGTAAACTTCAGGTAAATCACATTTCACAATGCTGCACTGTGACTCCCAGCAAGTCTATGGCAGTGATAATGGAACTGCTAGAAAATTATAACAATGTATAAAATACTAAATTTTACCAATACAGTGTGGGCTTGCATTCGGATGGTGGTGAGTTCCAACGCTGTTGTCAGCAGCCCTGGTTTCCCATTTTTATCCCAGGCAAATACTGGGCTTGATCCTTAATTAAGGTTCACAGTCACTTTCTGTCTTATCCAATGATCACCAAAAGGCCTAACTGAGTCGGTGCTATTCTGTATGTTATTACTAAGAAGAGCTTGTGATTTTTATATTCAAATACCAGTTTCTGTAAAAGAAGTAGTCTAATGTGAGAATATAGAATCATAATCCAGTATTTGTAAGAAAAAATTATAGATTTGTTGGCCTTCAGGAAACGGTGTGAATCGCATGGTCATTGTAATGTTAGTACTATTACTGTAACTACATTGTGTGTAGCAGGAAATTATTTCAGTTTTTTCATGAGCAAGATTTTAATGGTTGTAAAACTTGCTATAGTGTTGTTATATCCATTGTCATCGTGTGGTGATGGATGCTCATTGAGGGAGGTGTGCAATCTATTGTCATTGTGTACTGATGGCTGCTTGTAGAGGTAAGCCTATAATTAGTCATCCGTATGAGAGTTCTTTCTCAAGCCATTGTGTCCAGACAGAACACCTCCCTCTTTAAGAGAGACCGCCAGGTGAGTCTGAAGAGTGTGCCTAATATATTTATTTTCCTGCAGGAACATTTCCAACCTGAGTCATCAATGGCACATTTAAAAGAAGAAACCAAACCAGAGTTGACACAGCCAGGACCGTCACAGGTAAACACATTTGAATTAATTGATTAAACTGATGAGTTGTTGCATGAGGGTGGAAATTGTGAGAAATTTGCTGAATAGATGAAGTGATTGACTCCTCATTTTGAGACATAATATTTGAAGATCCATGAAAGAATAATAATTTGTTAATTTTCCTACAAATTTTTCATAATGTTTCAAGCACTTCATTAGGTCCAGTTTGGCAGCCGGTATTGTTCATAGGCTTTCCACAATGTGGTGTGTGTCACCTGGTTTCATTGTTACTAGGTGTGTTAGGATGACATTATGACGATAGCTTGCAGTTGTTATAAGTTGTTAAAGAATCAGAAGGGAAACAGACTTAGACCCAACCAGCACTATGTACTATGTAGACTTGCAACCCAATGATTGTCAAGAAAAATTGTGTGATGAAATTTGATACACTGACTGACAGAGCAAATGCAACACCAAGAAGGAGTGGTTCGAAAGGGATGAAAGTTGGGGAAAAAACAGAGGCGGCACGGACGAATAATTGATGTTTATTTCAAACCGATATGCAGGTTACACAATGGGCACGGCATCGACTCAGTAGGATGTAGGACCACCGCGAGCGGCGATGCACGCAGAAACACGTCGAGGTACAGAGTCAATACGAGTGCGGATGGTGTCCTGAGGGATGGTTCTCCATTCTCTGTCAACCATTTGCCACAGTTGATCGTCCGTACGAGGCTGGGGCAGAGTTTGCAAACGGCGTCCAATGAGATCCCACACGTGTTCGATTGGTGAGAGATCCGGAGAGTACGCTGGCCACAGAAGCATCTGTACACCTCGTAGAGCCTGTTGGGAGATGCGTGCAGTGTGTGGGCGGGCATTATCCTGCTGAAACAGAGCATTGGGCAGCCCCTGAAGGTACGGGAGTGTCACCGGCCGCAGCACATGCTGCACGTAGCGGTGGGCATTTAACGTGCCTTGAATACGCACTAGAGGTGACGTGGAATCATACGCAATAGCGCCCCAAACCATGATGCCGCGTTGTCTAGCGGTAGGGCGCTCCACAGTTACTGCCGGATTTGACCTTTCTCCACGCCGACGCCACACTCGTCTGCGGTGACTATCACTGACAGAACAGAAGCGTGACTCATCGGAGAACACGATGTTCCGCCATTCCCTCATCCAAGTCGCTCTAGCCCGGCACCATGCCAGGCGTGCACGTCTATGCTGTGCAGTCAATGGTAGTCTTCTGAGCGGACGCCGGGAGTGCAGGCCTCCTTCAACCAATTGACGGGAAATTGTTCTGGTCGATATTGGAACAGCCAGGGTGTCTTGCACATGCTGAAGAATGGCGGTTGACGTGGCGTGCGGGGCTGCCACCGCTTGGCGGCGGATGCGCCGATCCTCGCGTGCTGACGTCACTCGGGCTGCGCCTGGACCCCTCGCACGTGCCACATGTCCCTGCGCCAACCATCTTCGCCACAGGCGCTGCACCGTGGACACATCCCTATGGGTATCGGCTGCGATTTGCGAAGCGACCAACCTGCCCTTCTCTGCCCGATCACCATACCCCTCGTAAAGTCGTCTGTCTGCTGGAAATGCCTCCGTTGACGGCGGCCTGGCATTCTTAGCTATACACGTGTCCTGTGGCACACGACAACACGTTCTACAATGACTGTCGGCTGAGAAATCACGGTACGAAGTGGGCCATTCGCCAACGCCGTGTCCCATTTATCGTTCGCTACGTGCGCAGCACAGCAGCGCATTTCACATCATGAGCATACCTCAGTAACGTCAGTCTACCCTGCAATTGGCATAAAGTTCTGACCACTCCTTCTTGGTGTTGCATTTGTTCTGTCAGTCAGTGTATTTCTAACATTTTTCAGTGTGATGAAAATGATCAAATCATTCAGCCTAAGTTAGGTAAAATAACAAAAATTGAGACCATTAGAGTAAATTTAATTGTTGAAGGAAAGCCAATTAATTTTGAAGTTGACTCTGGTGCTTGTGTGTCTGTTATTTCGAAATTTTTTATAAGGCTAACTTAAGTCACGTCACATTGATTCCCACCGACTTAGTTTTAAATTCTTACACCAATGAGAAAATCAAGCCTGTGAGGTAGTTAGGAGTAAATGTTAAATATCAGTCCCTGGAAAAGAGTTTAGATTTGAATGTTATTAGCAATGGATCTAATCCTCTCATGTGGCGTGATTGGATAAAAGAGCTCCAAGTTGTTATAAGCATTCCCAGCAGTGTAAACACGTAAAGTTAATGTATGTAAAAATTAATGCAGAGTCTAAATTAGTGCAAGACTTATTTAATGAATTTCCAGAGGTATTCACTAGTAAATTAGGTTGCTTTAAAGGAGACCCAGTAAAACTAAACTTTAAGCCAGATGCAGTACCGAAGTACTAAAAACTTAAGCCAATACCATATTCTTTAAGAGAAAAAGTTGAACTAGAGTTGAAAAGTTTAATGGATGAGGAAATTATTTCCCCAGTATCTTCAAGTGAATGGGGTACTTCATTTTTTCCGGTATTAAAAAAGAATGGTAAAATCCGTATTTGCGGAGATTTAAGGTCACCTTGAACCCATTCCTAGAAGTCGATAGACACCCCAATACCTAGAATTGAAGACATCTTTGTTGTCTTACAAAAGGGAATTCAGTTTTCTAAAATAGAATTTTCATCAGCTTACATGCAGTTGAGGTTAGAGGAAGAAAGTAAAAAGTACACAAAAATGGTTATTTGCTTACAACCATCTTGTTATGGAATCTCGTCAGCACCGGGTATTTTTCAAAGAGTTATTGAACAAATACTACAAGGTATACCAGGTGTAGTCTCGTTCTTTGATGATATTATTGTGACTGAGACAGGCACAGCAGAACATTTGTCAAGATTACGAGAAGTTTGCAAAAGCTTAAGTAGTAATTGGTTGACTGTTGGTACACATAAGTGCAAGTTTTTCTGTCACAGTCTAGAATATTTAGGCTATTTCTTAAGCAAAGATGGTTTAGCTACAGCCAATGATAAGGTTAAAGCAGTTGTTGTGACTCCAGTTCCTAAAGATGTTACACAGCTTAAAGGATTTCTTGGTCTTGTGAACTACTATGCTAAATTTATCCCCAATGTAGCCACTGTTCTTACACCTGTATACCAGCTTCTTAGAAAAGATGCAGATATGCACTGGAATTTAGCTTGTCAAAAATCTTTTGAGTTAGTTAAAGAAAAATTAGTTTCAGCTAAGATACTAGCACACTGCAACCCTAAATTACCAATCAAGTTGTCATGTGATGCGTCACCTTACGGCATTGCAAGTGTTTTGAGTATAATAGAAAAAGATGGTACTGAAAGACCAATTTCTTTCATAAGTAGAGTCTTAAACTCATCTGAAAAAACTACTCTCAAATTGATAAAGAAGCCTTGAGTATTGTGTATGGTGTAAAGAAGTTCAGTCAGTATCTATGGGGAAGACATTTTACTCTGTGTACAGATCCCAAGCCGCTTTTAACCATTTTTATCAGCCAATCTATTTGAGGACGTTGATGTTAGTTTAGAGTGCGTAGGTAGTTAGTTACAGTGCATAATGGAATCTGATGTTCCCATAAACTTTAACGATATACATATTGAGACCCAAAAAGACCAGGAGATAAACAAAATCCTAGGTTATGTGTTGTACAGATGGCCTAATACGCCAGATCCAAGTTTAAGCAACTTTGTTAAAAGGCAAGCTGAGCTAACTGTAAAACAAGGAATTTTGATGTAAAGCTTCAGAGTTGTAATTCCAAGGTACGGTACTTTAGAAAGCCCTTGATAAATATATTACACAGTGGACACCTTGGGGTTATAATACCAATATAAATGGTCCGTTATTGGACATTATAAATTTTCCAGCTAACTCATTCTTGGTTGCCAGCGTTTCGCCCTCGTGTGCTAGGGTGGGCTCATCAGTTGGTACCTAGCACACCTACCAATACGCTGGCTAGTGCATACCGTGAAGGCCACTGCGTAGGCTAACTGGAGCCACCGGCAGTGCCAATGCACTAAGAGACTTTGTCTCATCACTAAAAATTGATATATCATCTGATGGCCAAGCAGGCATCAATTTTTAGTGATGAGACAAAGTCTCTTAGTGCATTGGCACTGCCGGTGGCTCCAGTTAGCCTACGCAGTGGCCTCCACGGTATGCACTAGCCAGCGTATTGGTAGGTGTGCTAGGTACCAACTGATGAGCCCACCCTAGCACACGAGGGCGAAACGCTGGCAACCAAGAATGAGTTAGCTGGAAAATTTATAATGTCCAATAACGGACCATTTATATTGGTATTATAAATTTACTCATTCAGGACAAATATTTCAGATTCCCTTCTATATCACCTTGGGGTTGTTAAAATGAAATCATTAGCTAGATTTTACTTATGGTGGCATTCAATTAATAAGGACATCGAGGCAGTAGCCAGCAGTTGTTCAGCATATCTTGCCTAGCGAGAAAGTCGTATTAGAAGTACACTTCATGTATGGGAATTTCCACGCAATATATGGCAAATAATTCACGCAAATTTTTTAGGACCTTTTAAAGGAAAACTATATTTAATTGTAATGGACGCTCATAGCAAATGGTTGGAATCAAAACAGTTAACTCAACTTCAGCTAAGTAAGTCATTGAGAAATTGCATCCTATGTTTCGTAGATTTGGTCGTTTGCTAGGAGCTTTACGTCGCACCGACATAGATAGGTCTTATGGCGACGATGGGATAGGATAGGTCTAGGAGTTGGAAGGAAGCGGCCGTGGCCTTAATTAAGGTACAGCCCCAGCATTTGCCTGGTGTGAAAATGGGAAACCACGGGAAACCATCTTTAGGGCTGCCGACAGTGGGATTCGAACCCACCTATCTCCGAACTCGCTGTTAGTGATTATGGTCTTCCATGTTCCTCTGAAGAATTTTCTCGATTTTTGAAACAAAATGGTATAAGGGAAGCACTATACCATCCTGCTTCTAACGAGGGGCTGAAAATGCAGTTAACACCGTTAAAAAGTGTTTAGAATGTGCAATTTTTGAAAATGAAGATGTAAATTTAGCTTCAAGTAGATCCTTAATAGCTTATCGTATCACTGTACATAGCACTACTAACGAAACTTCTGCTAAGCTAATGTTAAATCGTCCTTTGAGAACTAAGTTGGATTTGATCAGACCTAATTTACAGAAAGCTGTAGCACATAAACAGGATGAACAAATAACTAATGCAGGAGGTAGTTACACTAGACAATTAACTATAGGACAAGCAGTATTAGCTAATGAGTACAGAGGAGGAGATAAGTGGATAGAAGGTAGGATTATACATAGACTTGGCCCAGTTACGTATTTAATTCAACTCGAGTCTGGGTTGACTTGGAAAAGACGTATAGACCAGCTAATAGGGTTACAGTCAGGGCCAGTTGCTTTTAACACTGACCGCTGTAGGGCTAATTCTTTACAGTGTGGGACGTCACAGTTCGTGGACTCTCCCTCACTGACCACTCCTCTGATGACACCAGCCTCAGAGTGAAAACAGAGTTCTCCTACTTCTCGCTCACCGCCCCCCCTTACAACCTGCATCACCACCACGTCATAGTCCACTTGCAGCTAGTAGACGATCTCTGCAACCCTCACAGCTAACTGTCACGTCACCTGTCGCAACTAGACGCTATCCAATTCGAGACAGGAAACCTATTGTAAGGTTCAGTTCAGAGTAGGTCACTCTTTTGTATTGTATAGCAAGATAGTATGTTAATTTAATTTGATTTTTCAAATTGTATGGTTCTTTATGTATCATACACAGTCATTTAGTTATATAATCATTTTTTATTTCGTATATATTGGTGTGTTTACTGTGTTTTTTAAAGAATGCGTATAATACTACATTGGCCTGATCAGTTGTAGCCAAGATCTTAACATATTCAGTTACAATTTTCACATTTATTTTTAGAACTTACGATTGTAAATCATGTGATTATAATTAGTTGAATCAGATTGTTACTACATCAGGAGTGGACAATGTGTACGTCATTGGGTAATGTGGCTGTTCAGATAAAGCTCTCTCGTTGGCTACTCTTATCTCACCTATCCACAGCCTAAGCTTTCCTCTGACCTCGAGTCGGTCATCATGTAGCCCGCACTTGATACATTCCGACTCCTCAGCTGATGTGGTACTTTGAAAATAACTTGTATTATTACTGAATGTCTACCCCAAGATGTTTCATATGTAAAACTTTGTATATGACGTTTACAGCTTTCCTGACAACTGAAGAGGTAGTCAGTCATCGGTTGTACTTTCAGTTCTTTTAGCACCTTTTCATTCCTTTTATGGTCCTGTTTTGTACACCCTGCAGTACGATGCATGAACGTCATTCCTCATGCTGTAATGGGAGACAAGTCTTGAGATCTTAACGTCCATGCCTCACATCCGTAGCAAAGTGTTGTTTTAGCTAAGGTATTATAAAGGCACAATTGATTATGTTTTTTAAAAACTTATGGTATCATAAAGTAATTTATTATTCCTGTAGTCTTTGTGAATTAATTAATTTTTGCTGGTATATCTAATTCTGTTTGATATGGTAAGTTGTACCTGAGAAAATTGAACACATTTACTCTTTCCAACGTTGTATAATCTGACTAAGAATGGCTTCTCTTCCCTTGAAGGCCATTATATTTTTTTGTTGAAATAGCCATATAAAAATCTGAGGAAACATTTCTCGTATTGAAAACTGACCTTTGTAGGCCATCGTCCATCGTAACCAGCAATGTAACATCATCAGCATGTAATATGGCATCTAGGTGTTCGAGGTGTCTGTTTACTGATATTGATCCATGGTGTCCTTGTTTCCAAATTTCCATTATTGCATTCATATTTTAACCATTCGTGTGGGTGTGGTTCGAAAAAAGATGTTTACGATTAAGCCTCGGCTGGTGTCAGCGGATTACAAGAGATTCGACTCATGGGCATGGACCTTTGACGAGTACCAGTTATGTCTGTCTTATCCAATGTCAGGCTCATATACACAGAGTAAAATTTACTTTCTGCCTAATTACATAACCCTAAATTAACTCATAAGTTAACGGAATGAGAGGATCACAATATAATTTTTGAAACAAAACTCCACTTTAATTAATCATTCATGCAAAATAAAATAATAATCATAATCATTTAACAAGACAACATGATTGAAAATAATAAATACCATGCCAATTAACCTTTGTTGGTTTTCATTAAGCAAATCATATACAGTCATCTGACTCTTGATTTTCATAAGGAAAATTCCACAATTTAATTCAACACAACATTTTCTGAAAGATTGATCATGAAATAATGATTTGCTTAACAGTTCTTAAAACTATCTGCTAATCACATAATTAATTCTATAAATATTCACTTTGTTAATTCATTTTTGTCACTTATTGGCCCAAAGTTTGTCACCCTGTATTCTGTCATATTCCAACGTCTAGCAATCTATCAACCTAACGTACAACTTGAGTTTCCTAATGGTCCGGTCTTCACAATATTATATACCATAATGTAATCATCTGCTAACCAGCCAAAGTGACCAGACAATTTTAATGAATAAATCAATCATGGTAACAACAGCACACATCTGGAACCTTCTGCTCCGCTGTACTTAAAAATAAACAACATCTAACTACTAACATAATTAGTGTAAACAATAATAAAAGGATGTCCTCATAGTATCTGCTCTCCTCCAAAAATTTCCTGTTAATAAATACTACTGCCTAAGAAATTAATTACTATAAGCAACTACTCACTGAATGCTAATGTACTGCACCAGGTGACATTATCTTTTAAACAACATATCTCGTTATTTATTCCTGTCATTTTATCGAGGATCCTCTCAATAATTCATCCTTCCAATGCACACATCTTACCTTCTTGCTTCCATGAATTAATATTTTGATGATTTCTCACACGCTTGACATTTATAATCTCCGGGATACCTTTTGAAATACTGTCAGTAGATCCTGTCGCTTGCCTATCCCCAAATCCTTTTAATATTGCTTGATGAACATTTCACTCTGACCATCCTCAACATAGGTTCACTGAAATTCTCAGTAACTCACTATGTTACCGTAATATCTATCTCAACAAACCATATTGTTACAATAGCCGCATTTATATCACCATAATATTCTCGGTGAGCCTATCATTCACTCGCTCTTACCTCATGTGTCCATCATGCCTATGCATTATCATCGTATACACACCAGCACATGTATCTGAAGAACCTCATAACTACACGCATGTAAAATCATCCATTGCAATTGACAGCATAATCGCATTTCTCTCATTTGATACGCGACATAAATCATACTACAGAAGATCTCGACACTCACACATTAACTACATAATCATTCACTAGAATTACGCACGCAGCATCCAATATATTACATAATTTACGAATGTCATCTCATAAACATTTGACGATATTAGGAAATTCCATAAAACATTCCACAATTGCATGCCTATCATTACTTAAATATTCACTGCAATCTGAATTATTATCCTCACCAATGATCAGGTTCTCTGACAGATACATTACGAGTATCACACTAGGTTACTCAAGTTGTGTACCATTTAAGTCACCTTGATAATACAATCAAAATCTAATTCTACGATAAGCTTTGTTGTAGTCATGGACACTCATTTCACAACATATTTAGGTAATTCCACATGAACTCGGACCCATCAAGACATCAGTCTCGATTTAGGCCCACATCTCTGCTCTAATTGAATGCATTAAAATGGTAAATCACGTCCGTCATCCTTCCAGTCTGAAACTTGTACAATTGAGATTAATACAGTGCTATAAGATATTCAAGTATCTCAGTTTTGTTACAAGACTTGCCTTATTCTCATATATTGATATTACACAATTTGTTATCGAACTCTTTAGTATATCTTATGATAGCTTCCTATTTCTTATGATTTCCTCAATCTCTTTCTCAACATGTGCCACAGCTTTCTTAATCAACCTTCTTCTAATATTGTATCACATTGTCATAAAACAAAATCCCATTTTTAATATATTACAATAATACATCAGTTTGCATTTGATAATTCCTATCAAAATTACCATACTGTAATCTCTCTTCCATCAGTTTTTGACATTTGAGGAACATTCTATATAACAAGATTACTCTCTTCATTTCAGGAAACACGCAAAGGAACACATTTAGCTATTCATTCATTTTCTTAATGTATACAATCAATTACTCCATATACGCCTTCTTGATAATTACACTATTCAAAACCGTGCCATGGCCTCCACCATGTGACATTTCTGGTCCTGAATGTTACATACAAGACTTGACTTCTTCTCAGCTGTTAGTACAATCTTTTATTTGCTGGTCTCCATTCATTTCTCAACTCACGTTTTTCTTGAATCAATTATCTCAATACCAGGGGGTTCTTAGCTTATGAATTTTCCCTCATTCTATTTGCATTAAGTTCCTATTAAATGAGCGAGTTATCTTGCTTACGGACATAGTTGGACGTATAGACTGGACGTATTTTCACCGGACGTTTACTTCTGCACAATTTCCGTTGACCTTTTCTTATTATATCTTTCAATGGCTCCCTCATACTCGATCTAGAGACCATTGAAGGGTTATAATATATATTATAAAAAGTAGAGGGGAGAGACCACAGCCCTGTTTTACACCACCATGTATTGATTTTCACTTGGTCTCGTTCTTGATCAGTTTTACAGAAATGAGATTGGATTTGTCGATATTGTTAATAATCTGTTGAGAGACATTTAGAATTTCAAGCAATATATTTCCGTTTACTTGGTCAAAGGCCTTTCACGAATCCACCAATGCAGTGTGTGTTTCCAGATTGAATTGTCTACATTTGTCTATTGATATCTTCATAGTGAAATATGCATCATTGCAAGAACACACTCTGTGGAAACCTTGGTGTTTATTCCCTAATTTATCTTTATAACGTTGCTGCAACTTATCTTTAATGATATTTGTATATAGACCTGAGTTATCAATGTTAATTCCTCTACAATTTTCACAGTTTTTATGTCACCTCTCTTATGAAGAGGGATAACTATTGCTTTCTGCCAACTTTCTGGCGGATTGTCTCCATTCCAAATTTGATTTAAAGAGCTGAGCAATCTTTGTTTGAAAGTTTTACTTGAATATTTTAACAGTTCAGTAAGTATTTCATCCTCTCCAGGTGCTTTACCATTCCTTAGTTTCTTCAAATTTTGGTCTAGTTCTTCTAATTTAATTGATTCCAATGTATTGTTGTTAGATATTGGCTATCTTAATGCTCCATTTTTTAACTTCCTCAGAGTGTTTGAAAATAAAGCCAGTCAATTGGTGGTATTGTTTCAAGTTTTACCTCTTCCGTAACTTCTATGTTTAATTTCTTCTGAATTTTATAAGTTTGTGCTTGTGGTCTTGTTAAGTCTCTTTCCAATGTTGATACAAAGGTTTCCCAAATTTCTCTGTTTTTGTCTAACTTATCGTCTTGCTACTGCTCTCTTGTAATTGTACTTTAGTTTATCTTCTATTTTACCAGTTGACAGAAATTTCATTTAAGCATCTCTTTTTTCTGATGTGATCATTTTTATCACTTCATCCCAGATTCTCAGGACATCTATCTCTTCCATTTCCTTTTTATTCCTAAACTTCCAAAAGCTGCTCATTTCACAGCTAAGCTAATATTTGACCATTCTTCCTCTACATTGGTACTTACTGGTTTTGCTTGAATTAGATTAGTCTATTTTGGTGTTACCATTTTATGCTTGGATCTTTTAAAAGACCAATTTAATTAGTTATTTCTTTTTGTTCCATGCAACGTGTATTTTTCTTCATCGATCTTGGCTTTGTGCGGACTGGTGAAATTACTAAGAAAGGATCTGTTTCCATTTCAGGACCTCGATATACTCTAACATCTAAAATTAATTCTGCTAGCTTTTGGTTGCAGATGACATAATCAAAGATAGATCACTGATTCCTAGATGACCATGTGACTTTATGACTGATATTATGTGGAAACATTGTGTTCATTATTTGTACCTGATGATTGAAGAGAACAAAGTCAAAGTTTTGTTCTTTTACTATTGCAAGTTTTCTCCCTATCTGTTCCTATATTGGTCTGAATTTTGCAATTTCCTCCTGTGGCATTAAAATCTCTCAGTTTCATGTCATATCTTTCTTATTAATTTTGTCAATTATTTTGTGTACATTGTTATAGAAATTATCATTGTCACTCTTTTGTCTAGTCCTATTGCACTCATTTTTGCCATTAGTCTCCCATGATCTCCCATATCAAATGTCTTAGATAGGTCAATCGTGATACAGTCCATTTAACCACCCGAGTCCTATATATCTGCTATATATTCCTGGTGGAACCCTTCAACCTGAGCTTCAGTGGAATAACCATTCCTAAACCTGAACTGCCTTTTATCGGCCTTTAATTTTCAGTTTTATGTCTGTCACCCTGTCCTTTATTCACAGGTACATTTGGTATAGCTCCTTTATGTTAACAATAATCAAATAAGTTCTTCAGGTATGGTACTATACCCAACCCATTGTCTTTAGTAGATCCCCAGAAATCTTATCAAATCTTATCAATTCCAGCTGCTTTTATAGTTGTCAACTTTTGTATCTTTTTGTAAATGCCGTTGTCATCAAGTTAAATTTTAATACTTCTTTGGTTGTAGTCACCTCCTCTATCTGGACATTATCCTAGTAACTAACAATCTTTAAGTACTGCAACTGAATACTTCTGCCCTTTGAAGATACTCTGTGTAATTCTTCTTGCTACTTCCCATTACATATTTTGACATTGGAAGATACATTAATTATTTTTATATTATGTAATAAAGAATTCATTTTTCTGTTCTTGTTTACATGTTTTTATCTTGTTTCCTATGAGGTTTACTTTTCTTAATTGACTTCCTTTATTTATAGCGTGTTGCAGAAATTAAGAGGGAAATAACTATAAAAGAACATACAACGGATCAACTGGTCCCATGTATCAAAGAAAAAAACATGTAAGTAGAGTTTAGTTTTACAGCCCTTAATCTAGCTCCCTCTGTTGACCTGTGGATCCCAAGGTTGTGGGTTCAAATGCCACAGACGTTGCATGATTTTCAGAAAGTTAAGAAAAAGATCCGATAGGTACTTCTTGTCATAGAATTTGGCATTTAAGAAATAACTGGTGACACATTTTTTGTTTACGTGACAAAATTCATTAGAACTCAGCTGAAAATGCCAAAGAGAGATTCTCGTCACTCTGGCATGTACAGTCAACCAATATATAGTGTGGACTTCACTGCCGAATTTGTTTATGAAATAACCAGTTGAACTACAGAAAATCAAATAACGCCATAATTTTCCTCATTTCATTTCACATTGCGTCGTGTAGGACTTAAAATTACATTTTAATTGATGTTATATGGATTACAAAATGTGATTTTTTTTAAAAAATTTCAACTATCTATGAAATTTAAGGAATTTTTCCCTAAATCCTTTTATCTGATTGATTCCAAATTTTTAACACAGTGAATGTAGTGATGTTTTATACAGAAATTTCACAAGTTGGTCACTAGATGTTAAATAAGGTAATGTTTACAACATTCTAATTCTTCCATAGAGAATTCAAAGGAGTGTTAGATCAGAATCATTCAAAGTAATAAACTTCATTGTTAGGTTCCATATTGAGTTAAGACTATGCTTAAAGTAAATACAAAATTCTCAGTACTAAAAGTCATTTGATGTTTTACAAAAACCTCATATCCAAATCAACCCCCTAATACTCTTACAATTAATGCTAACAATTTTAAAGTAACCGGTAAACAAATTATAGGAGGTGATGGAAACATAACTCAACTTAATATACACCCCCCTAAAATCGCTATCACAACCAACACTAATATTCTTACAACAGTAAAAGACATAGTGATAAAATAAAGTAAAATAATGTGGAGAAATGGGAGAGGATCTAGAAGGATGGGATGGTGGTGGAACGACAGACAAAAGTGAAAAAACGTATATGCAAATTATGATAAAAGTAACAGAAGTGTTCACATTGACAAGGAAAATCTATGTGAAGTCACGTAAAAACTCTTGATGAGTTAGTCTTTGGTTGACAGTTACTCCTGTGTTGCACAATTAAAATTTATAACTAAGTATATGCTTCTAGAAAGTTCTAGATGTGAGTTCCACTTTAGCGTAGAGGGAAGAGTTGTCCGATGAGACCAGCATAAGATTAAAAGTTGACAAAGTTGGACATGTTCTATGGTGGAATGAAAAGCTTGCTGTGTTAAACAGAAGTAGTCTCAGTTCAATCGGAACCCCAATGAACCTGGGGAAAGAAGTTAGTATTAACACGAGTAATCAAATAGAGAACGAGCGAGGCACCGGAGAATATAAACGATGACTCACCTTTGCCCTGCGTGGAACAAACTTGCTGTATTGAATACAACTTATAAAGTGAGCGTAGTGCAGAATAGATCAGCGGGAGAGGGGGTAGGTGAATACAGAGGGGAGGAATGACGTAAGTGGTGGAAGGTGGGAGGGATGGGAAAGGTTCAAGGCGGGGTGGACAGGAGAGGAAGTGATGGTGTTTGTATTGGTGGGGGACCCTTAATTGACTTAAAGAAAGAGTTTTGAACGACCGATTAGTTTTTTCTGTAGTAAGTAATGAAAAGGTCAAATAAAATATTGGGTTTCTCAGTTATTTCGTTAAGATTTTAGTTGGCATTAATGTATTGATCCAAATGAATGTAAAAGTTCTCAATTATATTGAGTAGAGGTCCTTTCTTAGCTATTTCGAGAATGTCCATGTCTGTTTCGATATTCGTGAATTTGTGGTTATAGTCGACCATGTGTTGGCTGATAGCTGAGAATTTGTTATATCTGACTGCATTAAAATGTTCCAAATATCTAATGTTGAATCTCCTGCCGGTTTGTCCCACATAAGAATTATTAGAACATGTATTACATTTAATCCTGTAGACGCCTGATTTTGTGTACCTATCATTCCACAATCATTCCACAAACCATTTCATGTACGAATTAAGGGAGTATACAGGCTCAGCTGACAGTGGACTCTCCAAAATGTAAAACTTTGAAGAATAACTTTGAGTTTAAAACCGTAGCAGAGCACTGGTATCTTGCTTGTCTATTATATATATATATATATATATATATATATAAAACAGAATGTCTACCATTCTGTTCGTCTATCTGTCTGTCTCTTCCCTGTACAAATCCATAACGTTTCACCTATTTGAGCCAAATTTTGTTTATTTAACTTTTAGTACTCTGTGGTTAACCCTGTGTACAACAAATTTTAACAACCCACATAGTCTATTATAGGCAAAATATGTATAAGAAGGGGTCAAAGCTGTATCAAGCCTCATGACATGAGAAGAAAACTCGTTAAGTCCCTTTGGGAATGAGAATCATTTTTAAGTGCCTAAAGTCAACCGTTAATGGAGATACTGGTACCACACTACTCCCGCTGTGGGAATTGGATGAAGAAATATTCAGCTGTAACCCTAGCAGCATCAAGTCAAATATTATCCAGTAACATTACAAGCCTGGTGTTCGAAGTAGTGAGCGAGTGTATGAGTGTGGGCACGGCCAAGGAGAGATTCTGCTACACATGTGATTTAGTGTCTGGAGAAAAGCACTGTTAGGTTAAGCCACCCTTAACAATCTAAGAGGTGGGCCTATGGAAGGGTTGGCATATAAAAATAATTGAAAACAGTGTTGAATGCATGGTTTTGGGGGTCGGTGAGATGAACAGTGACACTGTGGATGTCATTTATTTCCAAATTCAGGCACAGGGGTGAGAAGGAGGTGATAAGAAATGTCCAAAATGACTGAGATTATTGATGTATATGATCCACCGTAGCTGTCAACCAGACTTGGTTCACATATGACTTACTATCTAGAGAAGAATACTGTGGGGGTAAGACACCTGTAGCACCTTTCTGAGCAGGGTTGAAAGGGTGTGATGTATAAAAATACTAGAAAACAACCAATATTCCCATGTGAGAATCCTTACTAACAATTTTGCTCCTGAATAAAGTAACCACAGTGTCCCACTGTAGCTAAAGTCCATGGAAACACCTTCTTACTGATAAGCATCAAGTAGCCACATGCTTCAGAATTTTCCTGATCTATGTGTTTTGTAAAGTCTGAAATTCTCTGAACTTTTCCCTACTCTTTGCACTTTTTTTCAGATAATAAAATATATCATACTTTCATCTATGTTAACGGGCAAGCATGCCACACCCTTCTCTACAGCAAGATTGATTAGGTGACAAGATCAGCCTACGATGAGTATGTTACTCTTTTCCTGCTTCAAATGTCCTGCCACACCACTCTTTAATCCTACCATTACTGGAGCATTATCGGTACCAAGTGTCTCGCACTATCACTGGCCAGCTACAGATCCATATCATTCTACTCCGAGTGTCTCGCACTATCACTGGCCAGCTACTGATCCATATCATTCTACTCCGAGTGTCTTGCACTATCACCGGCCAGCTACTGATCCATATCATTCTACTCCGAGTGTCTCGCACTATCACCAGCCAGCTACTGATCCATGTCATTCTACTTCAAGTGTCTCGCAATATCACCGGCCAGCTACTGATCCATATCATTCTACTCAGAGTGTATCGCACTATCACCGGCCAGCTACTGATCCATATCATTCTACTCCGAGTGTCTCGCACTATCACTGGCCAGCTACTGATCCATATCATTCTACTTCGAGTGTCTCGCAATATCACCGGCCAGCTACAGATCCATATCATTCTACCTGATATCAATACGTGGTGATATAAAATGGTTAATTAATTTATGTATTTACCAGTCATACAGCTCAACAGTTGTTCCTCGCACTATGACCTAAGAGTAAGTTACATTGCAAAATTGATAAAAACTTGTTTCTTTGAAACATGAAAGTATGAAACCTTCCAAAGTATAATCTGTTAGAATTTGCATTTGTAAGAACCAGTGTCTTAAATTTTACATATGGTTGAAGCACGATTAAAACCCAACATTTTTTTTGCATTCTACCTGCAATAAAAATTCATGAATGTATGTATTGAAAATTCCAATTGTACATGAATTAATGTGAAATGAAACAAGAAAAATGGTGTTATTGATTTTTCTGTAGGCCTGTTGGTTATTTCATAAACAACATCCAAACTCGAGTGTACGTACCATTCTCTTCCACAATGGTGAAGGATGGAACTTGGGAATTAACGACAGGCAACATAAAGTTAAGATGTCCACACTATTGCTTATTGACTGGCATGTTTGGGATGGCTGCTTGGCATCTGTAAACTATGCGTTTTTGCAAGCACTCTCAATCTTCTTAAAAATTAAGCATTCTGTGCTGCCAATAATACACAGAGAAAGCTGTGTTCTCAGATTTTAAAACAGATCAACATGTTGATCTGGTTACTTTTGAATATATTGAAATTGACATATGCATTTTAAACTATTATTGCAAAGCACAGAAATCAATAAATCAAACCTTTATTGATTAATACAGCAAGTTCTTCTCTGCTAGATGTCATTAACACAGTATATAAACCAATATTTGAAGCAGTGTTCTAAAATGACCGTTAACGTACATGGCTGTGAATGTTGTAATACCTGTAAAATAGAAGTACATTTGAAGTGTGACAATGCAAACCCGGCTAATCAAACTTTTGGATAATCTGAACAGAATCTGTGGTAGAGAGAAAAATCCAAATTGCAGTGTAGAGGAAGTATTTAATGATAGCACTGTACTTAAAATAATAACAGTTTATAATCCACTATTTATTGGAATAGAACTGTTGCACTATTACTGTGTTGTATTCTACATAGCTGTAGCACTGTTAAACAATATTTTTGTCTTAAGTATGTAACCTTCACATTTGTGTTATACACAGTAACATTCACTTAACTAGAAATATCAGTGTCTTTTTCAGGTTGAGGAACTGTTAGATGGTGCAGTATTGTGCCAGGGTCGTGTAAACGTCATGTCAGTCAGCCCTGGTGTAGCATGTTGTTCCATGTAATGTAATACTTATTCAAGAGCATTTGCTGTATCTGAATTTGACACCTGATACTTTGGTGTGACTTTTGCTTCACTCCTGTATCTTCAGTACTGACATCAGGATGATCCTGGACCAGAGAGGCAATGTCTTAGTCACTGAAGTTTTGATGATCGATGTTGTCTGCTATCCACTTTTGAAGGCAGCATTCTCCTTCGTCTTTGCATGAGATTTCTTCAACAAGTTGTAGGAGATCATCAATGTTCGGATTTTTGAATGGACAAAGTTTTACCAAATACGAGACTTGGGCACAGTGTCTGCCTTGATGTTTGGAGTAAGTGTTTCCTCAGCTACCCAGTAGATTACAAAAATAGAATCCATTCTCGATGGTAAGTGTTTTGAGTTTTTTAAAGATAGAACTGTCCTCTCCTACAATCAGCATTTGTAGAAGTATTTCACAGTAATTTAATTTCATGTTTTATAACACCGAAGGTTGCTAGATCGACATCGCTTTTTTGGCAGAATAACTTCTTATATGTCCTTTAACTTGCTGCATATCCAAAGGATGAGATGGAGTTGTAATTTTTTCTCTGAAACTTCTGAGGAAACAAATTGATTTTCTAAGCATTCCTTAAACAGAAGACTGTTGATCCAAACTTCACTACGACTTCTGTAATAAACATGATTTCTAAGGCTAGTGTGGTTGCAGATTTCACAGTTGCTATGAGTGGTAATTTATTTGTTGTGCTGGCTAAAATGGTGAGACACTGTTCATTCACCCTGCATGCAGGCAAAATGCAATTTTAATTTTAGCCTGAAATTTTTGTGAATTCCATAACAAGACAAAGTTTTTATGCCTATGATCACCAAGTAATGAGAAAATGTTGTTTTACACAATTTACAACAACCATTTTCTCAAATATCAGATGAAATAAAAACTCTGTATACAATAATAAGTTACTGAAATAAGCAACAGTGTCATTTTATTGTTAAAATAACCTACTGTAAGAGCAAGGAAACAGAGAAAACTAAATAACACTTAGTCACAAATTGCCTCCCACATCATGGGAGGTGGGTGAATGCTTGTACTGGTAGGTGTGATGTACAGTGGGGACTGCATATGCCCCATGACCACTACGGTAGCTGTAAAACCGGGCGAGTTGGCTGTGCGGTTACAGGTGCGCGGCTGTGAGCTTGCGTCCAGGAGGTAGTGGGTTTAATCCCACTGTCAGCAGCCCTGGGGATGGTTTACTGTGGTTTCCCATTTTCACACCAGGCAAATACTCGGGCTGTACCTTAATTAAGGCCACAGCCACTTCCTTCAAACTCCTACATATCTGTAGCACTATTAAACAATATTATTGCCTTAAGTATGTAACCTTCACATTACATCACTATAAGATCTGTCTGTGTCAGTGCGACATAAAGCCACTAGCAAAAAAGAAAAAAACGATACCTCTAAAGGCCCTTCAGGAACCATGAAAAGTGATGGATTACAGGGCACTGGTGAAAATCTCAATGGCAGCAGTGGTGGAGGAGAATACCTTTGGTACAGCAAAGCTTCTGGTGTATGCAGCCCTTTTTCTTATGGATAAATAAAGAAGAAACCAGTACCTTGTGGTAAAGAGGGATCATTGAAGGCTAAGGGAGATAATCCCTACAGAAAAATTCTGCAGCCTAGTGCAGATAGGTGGCAGCCCCTCCACTTTGGTCGCTATGGGCTAATAACTTGCACACCTGCATCAGAGTCATTACAGAACCCAGACAAAATTTATACCGGACAGATTTTATGGAGGCAACTTTTCAGAGATGTAACCAGAGTAGCCGTGATGTCTGAGACACAACAATAGTAAAGATGGAGACAGCTCTTCGTGGAAGTACTCAATAATCTCAGTGAAGAAGCAAGAACTGAAGAAGTTGATACCATTTGGGAGGATCCAGATATCCCTGTAGAACTACCAACATGAAACGAGATTGCACAAGTAGTGAAATGATTCAAGAGTTGTGCAGCATCCAGTGTAGAAAACATTATCCCGGAAGTTGTAAAGATCCAGATGGATACAGACTTGACAGGAGAAATCATGCAGCCACTTCTAACACAATATGGAATGAAGAACCCCTTCCTGAGTAATGGAGGAATGGTGTCCTTATCTTGATGAGGGTGGTGACCGCTCATATTGTAATTGTACCAGGAGGTACATCCAACCCGTTCATTTAAATCAAGTGCCTGGAAGAACGCTATCTGCCATCCTAAAGTTGCAACAACTAGTACAGTCAGTTTGGAATTTTCTCTACAGATGTTTCTACCTAATAAAACCTCATGTTATGCCCTCTGGTGTGAAGATGGACTATTAAAATTGTTAAGTAATTTTCTTCTCCTAGGTTTCCTAAACTGAGTTGATTATTTTTGGTTTTTTTGGTGTCTTAAAGTTTACAATACTTCTAGCTCTTCCTGCCAAAGTAAGTTGTGGGCCAATAGGAGATTTTGTACATGTATTTTTCCACCAATTGCATCTGTTTTGTATGTATTTTATTACCTAATCAAAGTTGGGAGTGTGTTCGGCCTTAGCCAGTGTTTTCTGTATCTCTCCTCTTGGGTATAAAAGCTGACACTTTTTTTACCAAGTTGTCTTATTCTTTGCTCCGGTCTAGTGTGTGTTTTATAAAGGAGGTGGGGAGCATCAGCTCAAGGTAATGGCAGTCCTAACTAAGTGATAGTCTCTGGCAGCTATCTCAAGGGGAAGGTTTCCTATCTTTACTAATGTAAGCTTAACTTTCTAAAATGATATTTTCAAACAAGTCAGAAGAACTTAGCCAAAATCAGGGAATAGAGAGTGTGATACACTCTCGCATTCCCTATGAGCTTGATTTTGAGGTGACATGTTTCAGTTTGAAATCCTTGTAATTTAAATACTCTCTCCATCCATTAGGCTTACTTCGGGCCAGAAGCCCAAATAGGATTTTAAGCTTTAAATTGTAAAAATCAAGGGGTGCAAGTCTCTGTCTCCACACCATTTTGATTTTTGTCCCAGTAACTTTCACCTGTTCTTTTCCACAAAGGCCAGATGGAATGAAGAAATACTTGAAGAACAGAAAGGAAAAAACCGTAAAACATCGTAGAAGACTGGACAGAAATTAACTACAGTGGTCCAATGCGGAAGTAAAAGCACAATATTAATAATAATAATAATAATAATAATAATAATAATAATAATAATAATAATAATAATAATAATAATAATAATAATATAGTATCCATAAGCTGGAATAAATAATTTTAATTACCAAATACTTTAGACATTGATATGGATCATGAAGTTCTAAACAAATATGCAAATATGCAGATTCCCTATGCTAATCAACATCTATATCATCTGATGGCCAAACAGGCATCAATTTTTGGTAATGGGACAAAGTCTCTCATAGAGCATTGGCACTGCCGGTGGCTACAATTAGCCTATGCAGTGGCCTCCACGGTATGCACTATTAGCCATGCGTCTTGGTAGGTGTGCTAGGTACCAACTGATGAGCCCAGCCTAGCACACGGGGGCGAAACGCTCGCAACCAGGAATGAGTTAGCTGGAAAATTTATAATGTCCAATAATGGACCATTTATATTGGTATTATTAAAATATGCATATGGTCAAGTACCGCGAGGTTGTAATGTCATTCTTCTCATTCATAGCTTCGCTGTCCCCTCGGCTCCATTGAGGTTCAAAGCAGTATAGCCTCATCTAACCTGCTCAAGGCACTGTCCATAAATGCCCTTGGCTGAGTTCTTGGATTAGATAATACGCACAGCACAAGCAAAGCAAAACAAGCCTCAAAAACAGACTTTAGTGCTATTCTCTGGGAAATAAACGTGACCCTTGGAGTCTCAGAACATATTCGTGAAGTGAGCTCATCATTAGCGGTAACAAGTAATGTAGCGTGGACAAAGACTCCTATATCGCAATTAAGATATTGGGGCAGGTAATTTGAATAAAATCCTTTGACGAAAAGTTTAATGTGATAGAATGTGATGCAAGTCCGGCACTGTTGCAATCGCTAACACTTTGCACTCCTGCAGTAGAGCAGAGTGTATTCGGGAGAAGAATAGAGGCCGCTGACCACTCTCGACATTCCGTGGTCCTCCTGCGCTCAAGGACAGTTCCTATTTTAGGCAAGTCGCACCACTTATCACAAATCTCCCTGGTGTGAGAGACGGTGCTCCATCCATTTCCACGAAAGCGCAAGTCCGAAGATGAAGTAGAAAATGTTTCCCTATCTCGTGGCAGGTACTGAGATGCCAGCTGTCCCGTTAGCAAATGGTGCTATAGTTTGGCTCCAGATCGATAGTGCGGTGTTTCACAGCTGTTGATCGTGGAAAGCAAGCAGGCATATGGAAGGAAGAGAGGTACGAGCATTAGGGAACGTTCTCGATGCTCACAGCGCACTTAGTTAGGACGAGGTGGGCTTGTTACAAACTGAGCAGAGGCAGTCAACACCTCACATTAAAGTGTTTATCGCACAGCTGGCAACATATTTACTGTTCCCGCAAGGAAAATTTTACACTCACAAATGAATATACGGGGCAATAATGGCCCATACCACGAGGTCTTAATGATAAGAGGAAAGGATGCACATGAGCGGCCGTAAAGAAAAGGTAAGGAGGCGATACTTTTGCACTCCTTCAAGAAATGGTTAAAACTTTAAGTGGGCTTACGGCCCAATGATACAGCGGCTAATCTTATACTACACTGGGGTGGCTAAATGAGGAATATTAATGCCGAGCCGTGTTTACCCCATGCAAGGTTGAGGCTCATCACTCTTTGTACAACAGAGTCTTCAGACATTTAGACAACCAGTTTTACAAAATTACTTTAAAAGGAAAGAGGTTGACACCTTCCTCTCAAACTACTCGCAGGAGCAATCACATGTCTCGGTAAAATCTGTCTTTACCTTGAGCCGCTGGATCTTCCTCACGCCGGCCTTGCCCCTGCCTCCCTAGGTTACAATAGCTGGAGCAATTCAGACAATATGGACCAAAAGTGCATTCTAATGGGAAGATTCCCGAGCTTTTTACAGATAGGTTGGATTCCAGTACACACCCCCGGTTTTATTTGGCTAGAAAATGTATTTCCAATTTTTGGATAGGTTAATGACAATCGAGGAGGAACCAGCTGACGAGTTGCCAACTTCGGTACATTAGAAAAAACAAGTATACAAAGTTCGAAAATAAAGATTACTCTATGAAATAGTTAGTGTTTTGCCCGCGAGGGGGGTGCAAAGTAACCGATGGTAGAGATAAAAGTTTCTGGTGGTCGCAAGTTCAAATTTGTTTACAAGATTACTTCAAAAGAGAAGAGGTTGACACTTTCTTCTCAAACTACTCGCAGGAGCAGTCACATGTCTCGGTAAAATCTGCCATTATCGTACAGAAGGTGCGCAGTTCCACTAGCCGGGGAATGTGTACCCCTGGTACAATTATTATTATTATTATTATTATTATTATTATTATTATTATTATTATTATTATTATTATTATTATTATTATTATTATTATTATTATTATTATTATTTACAATTCCGATATAGAAACTGCAAAACCAATTAGCACGAAAATGAAGTTGCTTCTCAACAGAGGTCACTACATATGGATTTCATGAATAAGTTGATGTTATGACCTGCGACTTTGATTTACGTACAGGTGTGGTGAATATCTGCTCATTTCGTCATACATTTATGCATGTTATCTGTGGAGTTTCGTCTTTCTCCAATCACTGCCATCTTATTTTCATGGTACCTTCATTTCGTTATCATATTCTTCGTATATTTTTGTTGTCGCTAGTTTTCATCCCTTATAATATTGTACATTCTCTTTCATTTCTTTCTCTAATCATTCGACGACGTAAGCTCTCATTTCCGTAGTATATTCCATGTTTTCTTCATGTTCTACAGCATGTAACACAGTATTGCTCACTGGCAGTTTTCTCCTCTGGTGAGGGGATATCACTTAATCATTTCGGTAGGGATTTACGATTTCTCCTTTACCTTATATCTTTCGCTGACCATCTAATATTATCTATCATCTCGACAGTCGAGTCTCCGTCTCACGTAAACGGCCCACAAGATTTACTGTAACCATTATAAGAAGAACTCCCGATTATTTTATTACAGTTAAGATTCAGTTTATCGGGCGAGTTGGCCGTGCGGTTAGAGGCGCGCGGCTGTGAGCTTGCATCCGTGAGATAGTGGATTCGAATCAAACTGTCGGCAGCCCTGAAGATAGTTATCCGTGGTTTCCTATTTTCACACTAGGCAAATGCTGGGGCTGTACCTTATTAGGACCATGGCCGCTTCCTTCCAACTCCTAGGCCTTTCCTATCCCATCGTCGCCATAAGACCTATCCGTGTCGATGCGACGGAAAGACACTAGTAAAAAGAGATTCAGTTATAGATACCTGTGCTGAATTAATCTTATTTTAACCACATTTTTACTTTTAATAACGAGATAACGTCATATTGAAATCTTCTGCTCATAAAAATTACTTCGATAGAATAATTTATTGCTTTATTATTATTATTATTATTATTATTATTATTATTATTATTATTATTCACATTCCCTCCCATTATTGTAATTATTATCCGTCCCGTTAGTAACACATTTCATCTGTAAGACACATACTGACTTACTGTCTGGCCACAACAATTTGCCCTGTAATTTATTACACGTGAGTAGTATAATTGGATGGTTCGGCCGCCTCCTCCTCCTCCCGCCGCCTCCTCCGCCTCCTCCTCCGCCGCCGCCGCCGCCTCCGCCGTCGCCGCCCGCGGGAAATTTGAATTTTGGCGGGAAATTTGAATTTTGGCGCGAGATTTGAATTTGTAAACAAAGCCACGTGCTTTTTGACAACTGTCATCGACAACAACGCAACGCTAACCTCACTGCTGCCATCTTGACGGGCCTAAACCTCAGTAGTGCCAACTTAACCTCACTAGCATGAGGTAAACAAAGCCACGTGTTTTTTGACAGCCACGTGCTTTTTGACAGACAACAACGCATCGCTAACCTCAGTACTGCCATCTTGACGGGCCTAAACCTCAGTAGTGCCAACTTAACCTAACTAGCGCGAGGTAAACAAAGCTACGTGCTTTTTGACAACCACGTGCTTTTTGACAGATTTGTAAACAAAGCCACGTGCTTTTTGACAGCTGTCATCGACAACAACGCATCGCAAACCTCAGTACTACCATCTTGACGGGCCTCAACCTCAGTAGTGCCAACTTAACCTAACTAGCATGAGGTAAACAAAGCCACGTGTTTTTTGACAGCCACGTGCTTTTTGACAGATTTGTAAACAAAGCCACGTGCTTTTTGACAGACAACAACGCATCGCTAACCTCAGTACTGCCATCTTGACGGGAATAAACCTCGGTGGTACCAACTTAACCTAACTAGATCGAGATAAACAAATCCACGTGCTTTTTGACAGCCACGTGCTTTTTGACAGCTGTCATCCGCCATATTTAAACTACAGAGCGCTGTGCTGCCCTCTTTCGTCACCTGTCATCGGCAGTGCTGCCATCTTGGCGGGCCTAAACCTTAGTGCTACCAACTTAACCTCACTAGCTCGAGATAAACAAATCCACGTGCTTTTTGACAGCTACGTGCTTTTCTGACAGCTGTCATCCGCCATCTTTGAGCACAGTGCTGCCCTCTTTAGCTACTTACCTTTGAAATGTGGTGGCGGATAATTTGAAAAAATGCTTTTTTGACAGCAGCCATCTTTGAGCGCCGTGCTACACTCTTTAGCTAGTTACCTCTGAAATGTGGTGGCAGGCAATTCCACATGACAGCAGTCATCTTTAATCAAGAGAGCACCGTGCTGCCCTCTATGTGGTGGCGGCAAATTGAAAAATTCTACATGCTCTTGTTTGGAAACAAACTCACGCGCTTTTTTGACAGCCGTCATCCGCCATCTTTAAACAACAGAGCACAGTGCTGTACTCTTTAGCTAGATACCTTTGAAATGTGGTGGCGGCAATTTGAAAAATTCTATGTGCTCTTGTTGGGAAACAAAGCCACGTGCTTTTTTGACAGCTGTCATCCGCCATCTTTAATCAATAGAGCGCTGTGCTGCTATCATGCGGGCAATCTCGTCAGCTGTCATCCGCCATCTTTAATCCAGAGAGAACAGTGCTGCACTCTATGTGGTGGCGGTAAATTCCACGTGCTTTACAAACCCATGTGCTTTTCTGACAGCTGTCATCCGCCATCTTTAATCTAGAGAGAACAGTGCTGCACTCTATGTGGTGGCGGCAAATTCCACGTGCTTTACAAACCTATGCGCTTTTCTGTCATCCACCATCTTTAATCTAGAGAGAACAGTGCTGCACTCTATGCGGTGGCGGCAAATTCCCTCCTCCTCCCGCCGCCTCCTCCGCCTCCTCCTCCGCCTCCTCCTCCGCCTCCTCCTCCGCCTCCTCCTCCGCCGCCGCCGCCGCCTCCGCCGCCGCCGCCCGCGGGAAATTTGAATTCTGGCGGGAAATTTGAATTTTGGCGCGAGATTTGAATTTGTAAACAAAGCCACGTGCTTTTTGACAGCTGTCATCGACAACAACGCAACGCTAACCTCACTGCTGCCATCTTGACGGACCTAAACCTCACTAGTACCAACCTAACCTAACTAGCGTGAGGTAAACAAACCCACGTGTTTTTTGACAGCCACGTGCTTTTTGACAGACAACAACGCATCGCTAACCTCAGTACTGCCATCTTGACGGGTCTAACCTTAGTGGTACCAACTTAACCTAACTAGCATGAGGTAAACAAAGCCATGTGCTTTTTGACAGCCACGTGCTTTTTGACAGATTTGTAAACAAAGCCACGTGCTTTTTGACAGACAACAACGCATCGCTAACCTCAGTACTGCCATCTTGACGGGTCTAACCTTAGTGGTACCAACTTAACCTAACTAGCATGAGGTAAACAAAGCCATGTGCTTTTTGACAGCCACGTGCTTTTTGACAGATTTGTAAACAAAGCCACGTGCTTTTTGACAGACAACAACACATCGCTAACCTCAGTACTGCCATCTTGACGGGCCTAAACCTTAGTGGTACCAACTTAACCTAACTAGCATGAGGTAAACAAAGCCACGTGCTTTTTGACAGCCACGTGCTTTTTGACAGCTACCATCCGCCATCTTTAAACTACAGAGCGCTGTGCTGCCCTCTTGCGTCACCTGTCATCGGCAGTGCTGCCATCTTGGCGGGCCTAAACCTTAGTGCTACCAACTTAACCTCACTAGCTCGAGATAAACAAATCCACGTGCTTTTTGACAGCCACGTCCTTTTTTTTTGACAGCTGTCATCAGCCATCTTTGAGCACCGTGCTGCCCTCATGCGGGGCAATTTCGTCAGCTGTCATCCACCATCTTTAATCCAGAGAGAACAGTGCTTCACTCTATGTGGTGGCGGCAATTTGAAAAATTCTATGTGCTCTTGTTGGGAAACAAAGCCACGTGCAGCTGTCATCGGCCATCTTTAATCAATAGAGCGCTGTGCTGCGGGCAATTTCGTCAGCTGTCATCCGCCATCTTTAATCCAGAGAGAACAGTGCTGCACTCTATGTGGTGGCGGCAATTTGAAAAATTCTATGTGCTCTTGTTGGGAAACAAAGCCACGTGCAGCTGTCATTCGCCATCTTTGAGCGCTGTGCTGCGGGCAATTTCGTCGGCTGTTATCCGCCATCTTTGAGAACAGTGCTGCACTCTATGTGGTGGCGGTAAATTCCACGTGCTTTACAAACCTATGCGCTTTTCTGACAGCTGTCATCCGCCATCTTTGAGAACAGTGCTGCACTCTATGTGGCGGTAGCAAATTCCACGTGCTCTACAAAGCCACATGCTCTTTTGACAGCTGTCACCCGCCATCTTTGAGCACTATGCAGCTGTCATCCGCCATCTTTAATCACCGTGCTGCCCCGGTGACGGCAAATTCCACGTGCTCTTGTTTGGAAACAAAGCCATGTGCAGCTGTCATCCACCATCTTTAATCACCGTGCTGCCCGGTGACGGCAAAATCTACGTGCTCTTGTTTGGAAACAAAGCTATGTGCAGCTGTCATCCGCCATCTTTAATCACCGTGCTGCCCTCTATGTGGTGGCGGTTAATTCTATGTGCTTTACAAACCTATATGCTTTTCTGACAGCTGTCATCCGCCATCTTTAAGCTGTAAATCCCCGATTCTCGTGTTAGAAGTTGTAAAACAGATTCTTAATCCGAGTTCTTTGACGTCAGGAAGGGCAACCGGTCGAAACAATAGTGTATGACGTGAGAGGCTAGATACTGCCAGTTTTGCATCAGGAAGGGCGACTAGTCTTAAAACAAATTCTTGTGATTTAAAAATCTTAGTTTTGCGTCAGGAAGGGTATCCGGCCGTAAAACAATAGTTCGTGATTTAAAATCTAAGAAGTGCATCTAGCTGTAAATCCCCGATTCCCCGTGTTAGACGTTGTAAAACAGATTTTTAATCCGAGTTGTCAGGAAGGGCAACCGGTCGTAAAACTATAGTGTATGAGGTTAGATACTGCTAGTTTTGCATCAGGAAGGACAACTCAACAAATTCATGCGATTTAAACACATTTTTATTCCCAAGAGAATCGAACCCGAGACTACCGGGTGAGAGGCATGCATACTGTAGGCTATAGATTATTCTACAGTCCTCGAAGTATCGGCACAGTCATTCTGAGCGAGTTGTGTGGAATGCGTGTGTTAGCTGAAATTGTACACGTATCTTCCGGCTCGACCTTGAACGAGGACACTACATGCTGATAAGCGGCTTGTAACTCGCGAAGGTCTTCTTAGCTGAGTACCATTCAAGCTCTTAAAACACAGTACCAATTAAGGTTGTAAAATATTCTGAAATAGTCCTCCTCTGTGGTGTAGTAGTTAGCTGCTACCCTCGGAGGCCCGAGTTCGATTCCTGGCTCTGCTACGGAATGTGTAGCATTTAGCCTATGTAAGTTCCTAACGTAAAATATCATGATTGTACGGAGAGGTTAAAACACACACAGTGCCTACTCCTATCGAAAGAGCCTGCACGGTACCGGCATGTAGGCTTCTCCTGGTGAAGTAGCTTGCACATGGTTTAACGCCTCCTATCAACAGCCCTTACTTAATGCTGGCTTTCTTGCACACCCCGCCTCACACCATAGTTTTACGACCGGCTGCCCTTCCTGACTAGGATTTTAAATCGCAGTATACGCGATAAATTTGTTGTAGCGGGTTTTATAACTAGATATCCCGGTACCGACACATAGCCTACTCCCGCTGAAGAAGCCTGCACAAGGCTTATTGCTTCCATCCGACAAATGAATCACCGTCAAGTCTTGTACTCAAAAAATCATTTTCGAAGGAGTCTGCACAAGGTTTAACGTCCCCATCAACAGCCCTTACTTAATGCTGGCTTTCTTGCACACCCCGCCTCACACCATAGTTATATACGACCGGTTGCCCCTCCTGACTAGGATTTTAAATCGATATCCCGACATAGCCTACTCCTACCGAAGAAGCCAGCTTAACACCTCCATCCAACAAATGAATCACCCTCAACACTCTTCAATCATTCTCGCTACTTCGGATGATAGCGGGTTCGAACTGGAAGCCGTAAATGTTAGGCGAGGGACCTGCGCGATCGTCATTGCATGATCTAGCTGGATGCCCTTCCCGACGGTATAAGTTGCCAGGATTTGAATCGCGTACCCCGACTAGAAGAAGCCTGCACATAGCTTAACGCCTCCATCCGACGAATGAATCACCCTCAACATTCTTCAATCATTCTCGCTACTTCGGTAGATAGCGGGTTCGAACTAGAAGCCGTAAATGCTAGGCGAGGGGCCTGCGCGATCGTCATTACATGATCTAGCTTTAGCTCGATACCTACAGGTAAGGAATACCGCGGATGTACCCTCGAGAAGTCGAGGATCACACGCTAACTTTCCAAGGCTCGAACTCTTAAATTCTGACACCTCGGCATAAACAGGAGGTTCGAATACGTCAGCCTGCAGGTGGGTGCTCTTGTTGCATTCGTTCCGACTGTACCGCAGTTGTCAGCTCAGCGATTTTTCCACATCCGCTTGGTAACAAGCAGAATATTTAGCCGCTGCAGTCTGCGCGAAGTGCTCACAGTTCTCTGTATGCGTTTATTACGTACACACACACACATCTCCCGTCTGCAGTGAATATTATTCTTCAGCCTTTATCTTAAGGTAAGGTAGAACTGTTAGTTACTTTTTTTATTTGCAAAGCAACTTCTACGCTGGACATCTACATTCATATATGTTTGTTCTTTTTTTTTAGGTGCCGTTCGAAAGTACGCAATTTTATTCATCCCAGTAACAGCCTGCAGCACGTGCATTTTTTTTAAAGGTATGTTTTCGAACTTTGAGTTGTAAAGATAATTAGGTTAGATGATGCACCCTACACTACATTCATATATGTTTCTTCTTTTTTTTTTAGGTACGACCAGAATATTATCATTCGAGTTTCAGGCTTGAACGCACGCATTTTATACATCCGAGTAACAGTTTGCAGCGCGAAGATTTTAAGGTATGTCTGACCTCTATTCGTTGAAACTTGGTTTCTTCTAAAACATCATAACTTTAGTCTATTGATAAATAGTTGTTCTCTTTAATCCTCACGCGAGGTACGTACATAGCTATGTCCGCCCTCAACAGGCTGAAACTTGGTTTCTTCTAAAACATCATAACTTAAAGCAATTGATAAATAGTTGTTCTCTTCAACCCGCGTACTATAGACGTGGTATAATTTCAAACACGTACACATAGCTATGTCTGACCTCAACGGGTTGAAACTTGGTTTCTTCTAAAACATCATAACTTTAGTCTATTGATAAATAGTTGTTCTCTTTAATCCTCACGCTATAGACGGGGTATAATTTCAAACAGGCACACATGGCTATGTCTGACCTCAACGGGTTGAAACTTGGTTTCTTCTAAAACATTGTAACTTTAAGCTATTCATAAACAGTTGTTCTCTTCAACCTGCATACTATAGACGAGGAATAATTTCAAACACGCGCACATAGCTATGTCTGCCCTCAACAGGTTGAAACTTGGTTTCTTCTAAAACATCATAACTTTAAGCAATTGATAAATAGTTGTTCTCTTCAACCCGCATACTATAGACGTGGTATAATTTCAAACACGCGCACACATAGCTGTGTCTGCCCTCAACAGGCTGAAACTTGGTTTCTTCTAAAACATCGTAACTTTAGAGTATTGATAAATAGTTGTTCTCTTCAACCCGCATACTGTAGACGTGGTATAATTTCAAACACGCGCACATAGCTATGTCTGCCCTCAACAGGCTGAAAATTGGTTTCTTCTAAAACATTGTAACTTTAATCTATTGATAAATAGTTGTTCTTGCATACTATAGACGAGGTATAGCTATGTCTGACCTCAACGGGTTGAAAGCTGGTTTCTTCCGAACATCGTAACTTTAGTCTATTGATAAATAGTTGTTCTCTTCAATCATCATGATATAGACGTGGTATAATTTCAAACACGTACACATAGCTATGTCTGACCTCAACGGGTTGATACTTGGTTTCTTCTAAAACATCATAACTTTAGTCTATTGATAAATAGTTGTTCTCTTTAATCCTCGTGCTATAGACGTGGTATAATTTCAAACACGCGCACACATAGCTATGTCTGCCCTCAACAGGCTGAAACTTGGTTTCTTCTAAAACATCGTAACTTTAGAGTATTGATAAATAGTTGTTCTCTTTAATCCTCACGCTATAGACGTGGTATAATTTCAAACACGTGTACATAGCTATGTCTACCCTCAACGGGCTGAAACTTGGTTTCTTCCGAACATCGTAACTTTAGTCTATTGATAAATAGTTGTTCTTGCATACTATAGACGAGGTATAGCTATGTCTGCCCTCAACGGGCTGAAACTTGGTTTCTTCCGTAACTTTAGAGTATTGATAAATAGTTGTTCTCTTTAATCCTCACGCTATAGACGTGGTATAATTTCAAACACGTGTACATAGCTATGTCTACCCTCAACGGGCTGAAACTTGGTTTCTTCTGTAACTTTAGAGTATTGATAAATAGTTGTTCTCTTCAATCCTCATACTATAGACGTGGTATAATTTCAAACACGTATACATAGCCATGTCTAGTCTCAACGGGCTGAAACTTGGTTTCTTCCGAACATCGTAACTTTAGTTGTTCTCTTCAATCCTCATGCTATAGGCCTAACTCACAGCCATGTCCAACCTCTATACGCTGAAACTTGGTTTCTTCCGTAACTTTCACCTAATCTCTATCGGTCGTTCTCTTTTCAGATGTTCCCCTGCTGCGAGGAATGTAATGTAACGTTTGCAAGGCGTGATAACTTCATGCGCCATATGAAATCAAAACACCCTAGCATAACATCTGCTTTATGTAAAGTTTGTAGTGTGTATTTCGCTAACGTAGAGCGATATGAGGATCACTTAGCAGAGGTACATCAAATATCTACTCGCCCTCAGGTAGTAGTAGGGAAAAAGCGTGCAGCTACTGATGTAGCTGTAGAAAGTACTAGTAGTAAAAACCTAGAAAAAATCATGAACAGATGTCCCCCTGCTGTGAGGAATGTAATGTAACGTTTTCAAGGCGTGATAACTTCATGCGCCATATGAAATCAAAACACCCTAGCATAACATCTGCTTTATGTAAAGTTTGTAGTGTGTATTTCGCTAACGTAGAGCGATATGAGGACCACTTAGCAGAGGTACATCAAATATCTACTTGCCCTCAGGTAGTAGTAGGGAAAAAGCGTGCAGCTACTGATGTAGCTGTAGAAAGTACTAGTAGTAAAAAACCTAGAAAAAATCTTGAACTTCAAACTATTCACTGCGAGCACTGTAACACTGATGTACCATCTTCGCATTTTCAGGGGCACTTACGGAGTAATGCGCATAAAAATAATGCGTGTAGAAGTGGTAGTAACGCAAACATCGAGGAAATTAATACAGCATTTAAAAGTAGGATTGCTAGTTACCGAATTCGCACGAGTCAAAAGTTTCAGAGCACTTCAAACTTTTTAAATTGCGTTCAACCGGATGTACAACAGCTTCTTGCTAAATCTTTGTCCAATCATAGTTTATTTAAAGTTAATTTTGAACTTTTCGCCTTGTACATTAAAAGCACGGATGAATCCGAAATAACGGACATTAAATCATTTAATACGAAGAATTTTATCATAAGTCAGTCGACTAATTTTGGTGATGTACTTAGGGATGTCTCTAACATTATTTCAACTAAGAGCGAGGAATTTCAGGAAAAGGAATCAGGGTGGGCTTTAGTTGAAATAATGTATCTAGAAGTTAACATCAATAAGTACAATCCTATGCGTGGATCTTCGCACATTGAGCTCCCGACATGGATTCAGCGAAAAGAAGCTGTTGTAAACATCCAAAACAATGACGAAGCATGTTTTGCTTGGGCGGTGATGTCAGCTTTAAATCCTGCTAAATCGAATGTAGCGTATAGAACATCATCGTATCCGCACTATTCAACGCAGCTAAATTTCGATAGTATAGAATTTCCTGTGCAGATAAAGGATATTAAGCGCTTTGAGGAACTAAATAACATTAGTATTAATGTGTATGGTGTAGAGAAAAAGTCTGTAGTAGGTCCTCTGTATTATACATGTCATAAGAAGAGTACTCACGTTAATTTACTCTATATTGAAAACAGTGTGAATAGCCACTTTTGCTGGATTAAAAATCTGAGTAGACTTGTTGGCAGTCAGTTGTCAAACAGGTGTAACAAAAAGTGGCTATGTGATGGATGCTTGCAGTATTTCAGAAATGAAGATCAGTTAACGAAGCATTCCAAGAATGACTGCAATCATGTACGTACAGAGATACCTACTACAGGCAATAATGTTTTAAAATTTACAAATTTTCACAAGCAGGTGTGGGTACCGTTCGTGATTTATGCAGACTTTGAAGCCATCCTCACGCCATGCAACACATGCTCACCTAATCCTGACAACTCTTTCACTAATACTACGCACATGCATGTCCCGTATAGCTTCGCGTATTACATCAAGTGTAGTTACGATAGTACGCTTAACAAGTTAGAGCTGTATCGAGGACATGATGCTGCTAAAGTATTTTTAGAAAGACTTGAAAGTGATGCAGTTCGTCTCGGTCGTATTCTGAATAGTAATATTCCTATGAAGCCACTCACCGAAATTCAGTTAAATGATCATGAACGTGCTACAAAGTGTAGCATTTGTGATGGGGAATTTTCCGAAAATGACCCTAAAGTTTTTGATCATGATCATTTAACTGGTTTCTACAGATGTGCCGCTCATTATAGCTGTAATCTTAAGTATAGAGTTCCTAAATTTATCCCTGTAATTTTTCATAACTTATCTGGTTACGACTCTCATTTCATCATTTCACAATTTGGAGCTTCGGATGAAAAAGTAGATATAATCCCTCAGAATAAAGAGCGGTACATTGCGTTTGCAAAGTCTGTAAAAGTAGATGCTGAGCATTCTATAAAACTGAGATTCCTTGACTCGTTTCGCTTTATGGCGAGTAGCCTCGATAAACTTTCTAGTCATTTACAGCCTGAACAATTTACAGAAATTCGACGCGTTTTCCCTGAAGAAGCGCAGTTTAATTTACTTCGGCGTAAGGGTGTTTTTTGTTATGAATATCTCGACTGCTTAGACCGCCTCGAAGAACGTGCCTTACCATCGAAACAATCCTTTTACAGCTCGCTGAATTCAGCAGATATTAGTGATGATGACTATTTACATGCGCAACATATCTGGGAGCAGTTCTACATTCAAACGCTGGGTGAATACTCTGATTTATATTTAAAGACAGATGTACTTTTGTTAGCTGATGTTTTTGAAAATTTTCGCTGTGTTTGCATGAACACCTACAGCCTTGACCCATGTCAGTATTTTACTGCACCTGGGTTAAGTTGGGACGCGATGTTAAAATACACGCGTGTGAATTTGGAACTGCTGTCCGATATCGATATGGTGCACTTTATAAAAGCATCCATTCGAGGCGGTCTGAGTCAGTGCAGCGGCCGGTATTCGAGTGCTAATAATAAGTACATGCCGAGTTTCGATTCCAGTCAGGAATCTCGGTATATCGTTTACCTCGATGCTAATAATCAGTATGGGTGGGCGATGAGTCAGCATCTACCGGTGAGTGGTTTCCGCTGGCTGACGCAGTGCGAAATTGATGCTTTACAGCTACACGCCTTAGGCGATGAAGCTGATAAAGGTTATTTCCTCGAAGTTGACTTACAGTATCCTAAAGAGTTACACACTTCTCATAATGACCTACCGTTCTGCCCTGAAAATATGAAGTCCCCGTACATTGCATCAACGACGAAAATGCTCATTGCTAATTTATGCGATAAATCTAAGTATATCATTCATTACCGAAATTTAAAACAGTGTTTGCAGCATGGTTTGAAGTTATCCAAAATTCATCGCGTACTAGAATTTAATCAGTCACCGTGGCTAAAGCCATATATCGATCTGAACAATAATTTAAGAACGAATGCAGTTAACGAGTTTGAAAAAGATTTCTACAAGCTCATGAATAACAGTGTGTTTGGTAAGACTATGGAGAATGTTGACAAACGCGTTGATGTAAAATTGATTACAAACTGGGATAATATTAAGAAAAGGTATGGTGCTAACTATTTAATAAGTAAACCAAATTTCCACAGCTGCACCATCATACATGAGAATTTAGTTATTATACAGATGAATCGTGTCAAGGTTAAGTATGACAAACCTACCTACGTCGGCTTCACAGTACTTGAATTGGCTAAAACACTCATGTATGAATTCCATTACGATTATATGATGAAGAAGTACGCGCATAATGCGCAATTGCTCTACACAGATACCGATTCGTTTATTTATCAAATCAAAACTGATGACTATTACAATGATATAAAACCTGACTTGGGTAGGTTTGATACGAGTAACTATCCTGCAGATAATCAATATCATCTGCCGCTAGTGAACAAAAAGGTTCTAGGTAAAATGAAAGATGAATGTGCTGGGAATATTATCGATTCATTTGTAGGTACTAAATCCAAGTCATATTGCATAAAACTCTTAAATGAATTACAAATAAAGAGATTGAAGGGGGTTAAAAAGAATGTCGTTCAGAATCAGCTAAGTTTTGAAAACTATAACAATTGCATTAAAAGTAATCCACCTGTTTTGCATAAGCAAATGTCTGTCAGTAGAAGCAAGAAGCACCAGTTGTACACACATTTAATTAGTAAGGTAGCCCTCAATAGCGATGATTGTAAACGGTTTGTCATCCCAAATTCTACCAACACGCTAGCCTGGGGGCATAGTAGTATTGATAAGTACTACTTTACATAAACATTATGCTAGAGGTGTGTGTGTACTTACGTTACGCTGTCTTACATCACAATTCGGGAGAGGAACGCTGGTACGGCAAGTCTAAACTTGTACATTCAAGAATTGCATCGAGAAGTACGCTAGGGTAAAATGATTCGAGATAAAACTTGTACATACAAGATGTAAATAAATAATGTAGAATTGGCATATTCTTTTATTTTAGGTTAGGTATCACCTTCCTCCCGCTCCTTATTTGCAGGATAGAGTTTTTGTTTATTACTCATGGAAGAAAGAAGGTGATGAGCAGTTTCGTAAGTATAGTTCGGTAAGTATCTCGAGAGCAGAATTTTTTTTTTTTGTCAAAAAAGCACATAGCTTTGTAAAGCACGTAGAATTTGCTACCACCGGGGCAGCACTGTTCTCTCTGGATTAAAAGCTTTGTTTCCAAACAAGAGCACGTGGAATTTGCCGTCACCGGGGCAGCACGGTGATTAAAGATGGCGGATGACAGCTGCATAGTGCTCAAAGATGGCTGGTGACAGCTGTCAAAAGGGCATGTGGCTTTGTAGAGCACGTGGAATTTGCTACCGCCACATAGAGTGCAGCACTGTTCTCAAAGATGGCGGATGACAGCTGTCAGAAAAGCGCATAGGTTTGTAAAGCACGTGGAATTTACCGCCACCACATAGAGTGCAGCACTGTTCTCAAAGATGGCGGATAACAGCCGACGAAATTGCCCGCAGCACAGCGCTCAAAGATGGCGAATGACAGCTGCACGTGGCTTTGTTTCCCAACAAGAGCACATAGAATTTTTCAAATTGCCGCCACCACATAGAGTGCAGCACTGTTCTCTCTGGATTAAAGATGGCGGATGACAGCTGACGAAATTGCCCGCAGCACAGCGCTCTATTGATTAAAGATGGCCGATGACAGCTGCACGTGGCTTTGTTTCCCAACAAGAGCACATAGAATTTTTCAAATTGCCGCCACCACATAGAGTGAAGCACTGTTCTCTCTGGATTAAAGATGGTGGATGACAGCTGACGAAATTGCCCCGCATGAGGGCAGCACGGTGCTCAAAGATGGCTGATGACAGCTGTCAAAAAAAAAGGACGTGGCTGTCAAAAAGCACGTGGATTTGTTTATCTCGAGCTAGTGAGGTTAAGTTGGTAGCACTAAGGTTTAGGCCCGCCAAGATGGCAGCACTGCCGATGACAGGTGACGCAAGAGGGCAGCACAGCGCTCTGTAGTTTAAAGATGGCGGATGGTAGCTGTCAAAAAGCACGTGGCTGTCAAAAAGCACGTGGCTTTGTTTACCTCATGCTAGTTAGGTTAAGTTGGTACCACTAAGGTTTAGGCCCGTCAAGATGGCAGTACTGAGGTTAGCGATGTGTTGTTGTCTGTCAAAAAGCACGTGGCTTTGTTTACAAATCTGTCAAAAAGCACGTGGCTGTCAAAAAGCACATGGCTTTGTTTACCTCATGCTAGTTAGGTTAAGTTGGTACCACTAAGGTTAGACCCGTCAAGATGGCAGTACTGAGGTTAGCGATGCGTTGTTGTCTGTCAAAAAGCACGTGGCTTTGTTTACAAATCTGTCAAAAAGCACGTGGCTGTCAAAAAGCACATGGCTTTGTTTACCTCATGCTAGTTAGGTTAAGTTGGTACCACTAAGGTTAGACCCGTCAAGATGGCAGTACTGAGGTTAGCGATGCGTTGTTGTCTGTCAAAAAGCACGTGGCTGTCAAAAAACACGTGGGTTTGTTTACCTCACGCTAGTTAGGTTAGGTTGGTACTAGTGAGGTTTAGGTCCGTCAAGATGGCAGCAGTGAGGTTAGCGTTGCGTTGTTGTCGATGACAGCTGTCAAAAAGCACGTGGCTTTGTTTACAAATTCAAATCTCGCGCCAAAATTCAAATTTCCCGCCAACATTCAAATTTCCGGCGGAGGAGGAGGCGGAGGAGGCGGCGGGAGGAGGAGGAGGCGGCCGAACCATCCAATTATACTACTCACGTGGAGTGGGATTATTATTATTTATAAGGTGATATTAGCTACACCTCTAGATACACGATATCGACCTTATTACATCATTATGTTACGGAAGACTTAATCAATACAGTTAATTTCTACATTATTTACAAAGTAAAAACAACACATCATCTTCTACTTACTTTGTTGGAGGTGTAGACATTCGGACGACTCGCCAGGGCGTTCCTTTGCCCCGTACGGTGATAATTTACTCCACCATGGCGGCTTCACTCTTCTTTGACGACATATGCGCGTAATCCATTTTAGGCACAATTTGATACATGAGGAGCACACGAGTTATTTTTGGCATCCGCCCTATTAGAACGGCGCTTGATGTTACCAAATAATTTTTAAGTTATATACTAACACAATTTCGCTTTCTCTATTGCTCCGACGTCTTCCACTGGACAGGAATGAGACTCGCCCTAAATTACATGTACATCTCAGGTGGTCCGTTACGAAAAAGGAATGCTACTCCCTTTTAAATATAGGCCCTGGCCACGGTCGTTTCCCCAAGGTTAGTCAGAATTTTCAGTAAACAGTTAGAGTTCACCGACCTCTCTCTTTTCAAATAACGGTGCTGACTAATGAATTCTAGTGAGGTCTTGGCTACCTGCCTATACACAGCTTTGACAACTGGGGTTTGTCAAATCGTTTGTTTCTTCCGCTTTACACCTGCTGTGGCTTACACAGTCTCTGCTATTAGTAATCTCCTTGAGCGAAGTGAAAAACTTGATATTACAAACGGGGTCATACTTTAGACCTTGCTAAAAATGTCATTAAAATATCTGAGACGAAAGTTTGTGGCTGTGTAAAAATAGACACAAACTTTTATGTAAAAACCCTCCATATGTTTAGAGGTATTCACATTTAGTGACAACTTTAACACTATGATGGACTTGACTTTGTGGTAGTGGATACAAATGTACAGTAGCAGACACTTATGTGTGGTTTCTCTTTTCGTCAGTTTCTTTTAACGCCGGCTCACGAGTGGTATATACGTAGGTCATGCCTGTATCCATGGTTTAGGGAGTTGTATTTGAGAGTGGGCAGCCTTGAGCTTCTGTTTCGATAGTTTCTGTTCTGTTCTCCTTTGCGGTAGTAGCAGTTCGCTTTGACACTTTCGAAGTGTTTCTGTCACAGTGTATTATGATCATAATGCCTAAGAAATGGAATGTAGCAAGACGGAAAAAGAGAAGGTTTACTGGAAATCGCTTTTCTAATCAAGAGAGAGGTAATTATGGTGATGTTATTACTGAGGTAACAAGTATGCGTAGTGCATCAGCGAGGGTGCTTGGGGCAGAGTGCTGGTCTCCTTTTGTCCCAAGTGTTCAGAATTTTTGTGTGGCTATCGACGAGATGAATCAGAGGGGACAGTTAATACTTACAAGCACCTACAATGGACACAGAAGGTGTAGGCAAAGACACAGTCGTTAAGAAAAATCCAAGAGCATCTAGACAATGGGTATAACATATGCCAGTGGAGCCTTCTAAAGTTTACTGTGGGTCAAACTGTGAGTTACAACTTAACATGTATCGTATTCTCCTGAAAACTTACTTTTACAAATATGAAACACAAGAACCATTTGGTTGATCTAAATGAAACTTTGCACAGTTGTTCAAATATGAATTCTATAGACGGTGAACTAAAATAATGGGACTGAGACAAAATTAACGCTTAATATATTGATATAATTAGGTCATAGAATGTGAAAATGTACAAGTACGGTTCATAAATAACTTCTCAGTCGATTATTCAAGACCAAACCCGCACAAGATCAGAGGCCCATTTCACATCATCAATACGTCTCTCCCACGGAGAGCAAGAAATAGTGGGCAACCACAACGCCACGAGGCGATATAAATTTACATGATCCACGAGGACGACTACAAAGAAAAATTATTTGTGGCTCCATTACCTTAATGAGGCCATACATATTTTGCAAAAGCAATTTGGAAAGCTCTGAGACAAAATGCATATTTTTAAAGCGTTTGAAATAACGGTTGTAAAAAACAAGTGTTTGCGAACATTGTGTCGCCCGCCATAACCCTTCACCAAGAATGAAGACTTTTGAAGTAGGGCCATGGAGAAAATTTAGATTCAGAAGATCGGGAACAAACGTCGTAAAGACACAAGACGACAAAGGCGACATCTGTGATCTCCATGGGCTAAGTTTGTGTGTACAATCAATTTGAAAGTGTCGGCCATGAGTACACAAGTAGTTCGTCCGTAAACGGAACCAGATAAAGGCAGAACATCTTTCACTAATATTATTAGTAAGGAAACAATAATATTAACTAATAATATAAGTATTATGTTTCATAAAATTATTAGCTAATAATATTAGTTATTACTTTATGAGTCGAAATTATTAGTAGATGTTCCTAATAATATTAGTAAATTGTTTCATAGACAACATGACTAATAACAGTTACTCATATTACTAGGATTATTTCCATGAGTGTATTTTGACTCATAATTCATATTATTAGTGAAACCAAAGTGAGCGGTATTTTAATATTTTGGCATAAAATCATATAAGATCACTGAAATTGTCGAATCTGATTCAAATAGTGATAAGGAACGAGTGTAGGTATTCACCGTTCAATAAATGTTGCGACCAAAACAGCCTGTCCTGGCATATAACAAACATATGAATACAATGGGAGATTTAGGTTAGATTACAGAACTACTGAGTATTCGCTTGATAGGATTGGTAATAGAACGTTCCACTGCAAGGAATGAAGCAGCTTCGCATTGCACTCCACCGGTTGGTAGTGATACACAGTATCATTGTGTTTCTCTAGTGCAGTTCCGTTCGGACACTCCAGGTATCCTTTAAAATCTTGGCTTATATCACGAGTAAACCAAGATGATGCTGGTGATGATTATTGTTTTAAGGGGAAGTAGCCTACAAATAGGCAACCATCATCTATAATAACACTAATCAGATAGAAAAATGGAAAGGATCCGACATTTTGAAAAATGAAGGTATCGACTAAAGAAAGAAAAGGGCCACGATGGGCTTGAAAATGAAAGACTTCTCGGCCTCGAAACCTAATACTGTCAGGGTCGGAAAAGAACAAGAGCTGAACAAGGGAGGTTAGAAGGGTGGATGAAAATGAGCCTGGCAGAAGTAAGTTAAAGCAATGGCAGGACTCATCTCAGTGCCCCATGTTCGCCAACACACGCTCTCAAGTTGAGAGCCCCGGGACCCCTCCTAGTCGCCTCTTACGACAGGCAGGGGATACCGTGGCTGTTATCCTGCCACCCCCCCAATAGGGCGTAGTAAACAAAGATTTTGCTAGTCCATCTCAGAGATTTTTAAGAGCACATGAAATAAAAAAGTAAAAGGAACAAGGAGGGTTAAAGTGTGCAAAAGGCTGCGAATAGTTGACGCTTCAACTCAATCACTTTCTACAAAGTCACTTTCTTCTCTCACATTATTTTCACTTCTTTTATCCATTTTCATATGTATTGAAGTCACAACAACGAAAATATCAAGCGAGCCTTTTGAACATGTGGATTAATAGTCGGATGTAGTCAAGCATTAGCCTACTGCTAGGAACAAACCCAAACCAAGAACATATGCAACAGACCGATTCTAACCTCCATTTGTATCAGCTGACTAAATGAACTAATATTATTAGTGAAGATATTTTATTAGTCATGTGTAAATCTTTATGAAACAGAATTTGGTTAACTAATAATTATTTTTATGAGTTCTAATATTATTAGTTAGTTTTATGAAACAGGGCCCAGGATATGTCAAAGCGCCTGTCATATATAAAATTATTTTTTGTATGAGGGAAGTGTTGGGAGATTAGCGGATGAAAAAGGGTCTGTTACAAGAGAGTAGATGCTTGTGTTTCCATTACAAACATACAAGAGTTGCATGTGATGCAGTTTAAGTGAAGAAGATGCATAAAGTGGTCCTACACGGAACACTTGAAACGAAAAATCTGGGTGTTTTTCTCAAATTTACAAATGTTTGGTAAGTCCATTGGAAAGGTAACCTCTGTAAAATTTGTGTATGTCGTAACTGTTTGTGCTGTTCTGTAAGGATTAGGAGTTACTGTTTCTAGTGGCATTCCAATACACCATACAAAAATTGTTTTATTCGAACTTACTATCGCTTAAATTCAAGCAGAGGTGTTGTCAGTCTCAGCTAAGGTCTTACGTGTATCCGACAAATGTAACCATGTAGCCAAGCGCGCGTACATGCTTCGTCCAACCTTGACATACGTCAGCGCGCGCATATATCTTGGCGAGTGAACGAGGTTACTTCTCAAACCAGAAGCGATTCATGACTGCTGTATAAAATCACGATAACCAAATAACAGAGTCATCGGATTTTTATCAAAGTAGTAGCGGTTTGAATCCCGATCAGTGTAGGTCGATTTAAAAGCTGAAATATCACATTCCTACGGTTCGTACTCCATGTAAAACCGGATATCTCGTAGCTATATTCACAATGAAACAGTCACGTGAGTCTACAAGGGACTAAGTGCCAAAATTGAAATTTTGTGGTTTTTCAATTAAAAAAGGTTCTATGTAACATCGAAATGCATGATTCAGGAGCTTGTAGCCAGAAAGTTGAAGGAAGTAGTTTTTAACACCCTAAAGGTGGAGCTAGTTGTATCAACAGCAGAATGTGTGATAAGAAAAGTTCCACTTTTCCTCGCTAGGTACATATGCTGTCACTGCGATCAGATAACTTCGTAAATATTTCAGTTTTTTCTTACTGGAATGCACAATATTTGATCATACTTAGGTGACAAAAATGTCCTGATGTTGTTGTAAATATGATGTGAACTACTTTTAAGCGTTATTGTAAAGCTGCATATAATTGTGTGAATACTGTGAATTTACATATTTCTCAAGCTTCCCAGATTAAAATCATAAACCAAAATCGTTGAGTCATGTGTAAGGGAGTCATTTAGTGATGTTCTAACTGGATCGTCTGTAACTGGAAGACGACGGCAAGATCAAACAACTACGGAGAAGTAGAAAGATGGGAGCATCAGAAGTGATCAGATAAGGAACTTGAGAGAAAAAGATGTCTAACGTGCCAGAAGAACACAAACAGTGTAATCAAGAAATCTCTGGGTGAAGGTTTGCAGTTTCGTGTGTACTGAAATTGTGGCTTTGTCAAAATTAGAAATATAATAATTCGGATAACGAAGTAAGAGAAATTAATTTGTTATAACATCATGGTACACAGATTCATTGCTAGTTTTTAGTATTCATCATGTGTTTTGTACTGAAGTATATTCTGTCTTTGCAGATATCCTTCCATAATTAGTCTGAATGAATCTACATTTTTCTAAAAGGTTTGTGCTAAATTGCTTACAAGTGTTACCGTGTAATAAAACTCTTTTTCCTTCTATTGTGCATTTTGGAACTTAGACCTCTTTCCAAATTGTAGTATTCAATTATGTATATTCACACAATCAATCAATCAATCAATCAATCAATCAATCAATCAATCAATCAATCAATCAATCAATCAATCAATCAATCAATCAATCAATCAATCAATCAATCAATCAATCAATCAATCAATCAATCAATCAATCAATCAATACTGATCTGCATTTAAGGCAGTCGCCCAGGTGGCAGATTCCCTATCTGTTGTTTTCCTAGCTTTTTCCTAAATGATTTCAAAGAAATTGGAAATTTATTGAACATCTCCCTTGGTAAGTTATTCCAATCCCTAACTCCCCTTCCTATAAATGAATATTTGCCCCAATTGTCCTCTTGAATTCCAACTTTATCATATTGTGATCTTTCCTACTTTTATAAACGCCACTCAAACTTATTCGCCTACTAATGTCATTCCACGCCATCTCTCCACTGACAGATCGGAACATACCACTTAGTCGAGCAGCTCTTCTTCTTTCTCTCAATACTTCCCAGCCCAGAATTTGCAACATTTTCGTAACGCTACTCTTTTGTCGGAAAAACCCAGAACAAATCGAGCTGCTTTTCTTTGGATTTTTTCCAGTTCTTGAATCAGGTAATCCTGGTGAGGGTCCCATACACTGGAACCATACTCTAGTTGGGGTCTTACCAGAGACTTATATGCCCTCTCCTTTAAATCCTTACTACAACCCCTAAACACCCTCATAACCATGTGCAGAGGTCTTTACCCTTTATTTACAATCCCATTATATGATTACCCAAATGAAGATCTTTCCTTATATTAACACCTAGATACTTACAATGATCCCCTAAAGGAACTTTCACCCCATCAACGCAGTAATTGAAACTGAGAGGACTTTGCCTATTTGTGAAACTCACAACCTGACTTTTAACCCCGTTTATCAACATACCATTGCCTGCTGTCCATCTCACAACATTTTCGAGGTCACGTTGCAGTTGCTTACAATCTTGTAACTTATTTATTACTCTATTGAGAATAACATCATCCGCAAAAAGCCTTACCTCTGATTCCACTCCTTTACTCATATCATTTATATATAAGAAAACATAAAGGTCCGATAATACTGCATTGAGGAATTCCCCTCTTAATTATTACAGGGTCAGATAAAGCTTCACCTACTCTAATTCTCTGAGATCTATTTTCTAGAAATATAGCAACCCATTCAGTCACTCTTTCGTCTAGTCCAATTGCACTCATTTTTGCCAGTAGTCTCCCACGATCCACCCTATCAAATACTTTAGACAGGTCAATCGCCATACAGTCCATTTGACCTCCTGAAATCCAAGATATCTACTATATCTTGCTGGAATCGTACAAGTTGAGCTTCAGTGGAATAACCTTTCCTAAAACCGAACTGCCTTCTATCGAACCAGTTATTAATTTCACAAACATGTCTAATATAATCAGAAATAATGCCTTCCCAAAGCTTACATACAATGCATGTCAAACTTCCTGGCCAGTAATTTTCAGCTTTCTGTCTATCACCCTTTCCTTTATACACAGGGGCTACTATTCCAACTCTCCATTCATCTGGTATAGCTCCCCCGACCGAACAATAATCAAATAAGTACCTCAGATATGGTACTATATCCCATCCCATTGTCTTTAGTGTATCCCCAGAAATCTTATCAATTCCAGCCGATTTTCTAGTTTTCAACCTTTGTATCTTATTGTAAATGTCATTGTTTTCATATGTAAGTTTTAATACCTCTTTAGCCTTAGTATCCTCCTTTATCTGGACATTATCCTTCTAACTAACAATCTTTACATACTGTTGACTGAATACTTAATTATTTATATGTTAAATGAAGTAAAAACACATAGAACAACATATATACCACGTTGCTTTCAGGAGACTGTAGGATCAAACCTAACCTGAGGATAGTTTTCTGTACTTTCTCCTTTCTTTCATCAATCAATTTAGAGGTTGTACAGTACCTTAATTGAGGTGACGGATGCCTTTGTGTTCCATATTTAGTAACTCGTAAAAAGCATAAGTTTAACTCCTTACGTAACCTGATGGATAAGTGTTCAACAATGGAATCATATATAAAGTTTGTAGTTGTACAGATAGAAGCCTTTCTTTTTTGCATTTATCTTAACACGTGTAAATATAGCTTTTTTGACTAAATAATTTATTTTGAACTTTTTAATATTACAGTTGGTTACATTTAGTTCAGAAGTACCATTATACCATTTTTTTCTGAAATGTTCACACAAGTTTAGTTTTTTTGTTATATAATTGGATTTGATATGTATAAATATAAGTTCATCCAAATAGCTTGGAAACAAACACTTATAAACGTAACTAAAACACTCATAAGTACAAGTATGCCATACAGTTCGGTGGCAAAGGACACTTGTCTGAGGAAGGTGGTCACCTGATAGCTGGAATGTTCCCTCACTGTTGTGACTAGCATCCTAGTTAGCCAACTGAAACATGGATACCAAATGAACCACATCCATTATGTTGAGCAAAGATCAAAAGTAATATAGATGGCGACAAAAGGCTGCATCAAGCTGTTGATCGTTCCTTCCTCAGATGATCCAGAAAGCTGGTGAGTGTGAGGAACATTGGTTGCTTATAGCCAGAAAGGTTGTAATAAATGGCAGCGGCTAGAAACCATAGGGCTGCGTTCCTCTTCTTGCTCGATCGTTGCGGAACGTCAAATTGCAGAAGCGCTTGTTGGAGAGAAGTATCAGACTCTGCACCCTGTATTTTTGTGATAACTTTCAACGTCCATTTCCATATGACAGTAGCATTTAGGCACGTAGTAATCCGGTGAACCAAGGTGTCTGTAGAATCACAGAGAGAGCATCTGTCATCCACCAGTTGCTCATGTCTTTTCAGTTTTTCACCTGTAGGGATGATTTCATTTAGATAACTGTATACCGACACTCTCCATTCTAGGGGTAGCCACTGATTGCAGGTATTTTGCCAGATTAGTTGCCGGTTCCTAGTGGGGTGTTTTAGTTGAATGTTCGGCTCGAAGTGTCTATATTGAAGCAGGAAGTTGTAGAGCTGTTTCACGTGATCAAAGGAGCCGTCTAAGACTTGGTTATGCGGAAGCTGTTCAATAATTGCTAGTGCTGTCTTGTAACAATATTTGAATTCACGGGTTCTTCGGAAATTGGGATCTTCTCTGAGCTGACTAAAGTGACAATTGAAGGATTCTCCCCTCATATGGATTGCCTTGATGACGTGTCTGACGAAGAGGGAACTACATTTCAGTTCCACTGCATACGGTCCCAATCCGCCAAGATGTTCCTTTAAGTTTAACTGTTCTCGTCGCACTCTGTACCGAAAGCCTTTCCAAAGATAGTAGCCAATTGACATTTCTATGCGTTGACAGATAACATGCGGAGCAGGTAGTATTTGTGCGATGTACCAGGATGTAAGTGTTAATAAACCAAGTTTCTTGAAATAAATTGAGCCTTCGTGCGAGATTTTCTGCAAACTGGAAGCAAATTCCGTTCAAGAGAGCATTCCAATTTAGTTCTATTGTCTCGAGTATGTTCTTGCAGAAGGTGATACCCAAGGTTTTGCACTTGTTGGTCGGAGGAATACCGATCTCGTCTGCACAAATAGTGCGTCGCTCCGATCCTAGTAGTTTACCTTTGCCCCTGATGCGGTCGAAAATTCCACCAGCACACGACGCACGTCTGATTGGTCGTCGCCATCGTCTGCATAAGCACGCAACGTAAAGTGTTCATTGTTTAAACGAAGGCCATTCAGAGAGCTGTCCAGTCTCCGGATAAGTTGTTCCATGGTTAAGTTAAAGAGCAGCATTGACAGTGGACATCCTTGGCGCACAGACCTATTATTGGAATTCGACGGGACAATTGGCCCTTGATCAGCAGCCGTGATGTAGTCATAAGGTACAAGGCCGTTACAAGTTGTTCATGAAACCGAAGATGGCTTAGTATTCTCCAAAGATAATTATGCGAAATCCTGTCAAAGGCTTTGCTGAAATCTATGTTTGCAATTGCAGCAGGCTCTTCAGGAAAAACAGAATAATAAAGAATTAAGTCTCGGACTGCCAACAAGTTCTGCATAATAGTCCTACCTGGAACCCCACACGTTTGCCCAGTATCAATCAGTGTAGGAATAATCTGTTTTATTCCATTAGGTACCACTTTTGCAAATAATTTATAATCAGTATTTAGGATAGTTATTAGTCTATAATCCGACACATATCGGCAGCTTACTGTCTTCGGAATCATTATAATAATGCCTTCCGTAAATGCGGACGGAAATCCTTCACGGAATGCGTAGTTAAGAACTTGGGTAAGGTCGTCTCCAATCATAGACCAGAAGCGTTTGTACCATTCATAAGGGAAGCCATCCATCCCGGGCGTCTTATTAGGAGCAGCTCTCTTGAGAACTTGTTCTAATTCCTCTTTGGTGATAGGTCTCATGAGGAAGGAGCGATCTTCTTCATCGACGTAAGTTTCTACAAGGGAAAGCATGTTGTCCACACCTATGCCAGACACGTCATCGTCTGCAAACATTTCGTGGAAGTATCGTTCACCCTCGCGTAGCAACTCATCTTTGGAGGTAAGAATGTTCCCCTGAGAGTCTATCCACTGGTGTATAAATTGTCGATTAGCAGATTTACGCATCTTTGCTACGTGGTGTAAAGATATCCTTTCCTTGTCCAAGAGGGAAGATCTTTCAACGTGTTGCTGAAGGCGTTGTAAATGTTGCTCTTTGAGTCGTAAGATGGTCTGTTTAATCGTTTTCATTTCATTGAACACATTTTCTCCACGTTTTTCTTTGGAATGTAAATCGCACATTACCCGCTCATAGAATTCTAGACTAGAATGAAGTTCCCGCCGGTGTTCATAATCTATGGTCCTTGCCACGGATTTCATAGCCGGCTTCAATTTCTTCATCCACCAGTCCATAATATTCCTATAACGCGAAAGACTGCTTTTGCACTGATGATACGTAACACTAAATCGCTGAACATCTTCCTCAGCCCTAAAAACATGTTTATTCATTTTCCAAATCCCCCTTCCTGGATGAGAAATGGGTAATCTGGCGAAGTTTAACGTGAATATTACGCTATGACGATCGCTGAATGCAACTGGTACGACTCTGCAGTACTCTAGAATATTTGCCTTTGTTGCAGAGATATGCGCTCTGTCTATCCTAGATTTTGTATCACCGCGGCAAAATGTATATTCAACACGAGGAGCATAAAGTGTCCCCCAAACATCAGCCAACTGCATTCTTTGTACTAGCATCTGCAGTCCTGGGCAGAAGTTACAAACACGTGGTTGTAAAATGCAATTGAAGTCGCCCATCAGAAGAACAGCATTCGGTGTCGCTATATGTGGTAGAATGTCCTGAGTGTAAAATGAATTCCGTTCCTGTTTAAACAGGGAACCAGATGGACTGTACACGTTAATGATCGTGATATTATTAAAGGAGGCTGATAATATTCTCCCGGTGTGGTCCATTGTAATGTCCGTTAGGTTAATCCCTTTCCTATACACAATAGCAGTTCCTCGAGCACTATCACCAATGTTTACTACATAATCATAATTAAATAAATAGCCTAAATGACTGCTGTTCAATTATTGTAACAAAAGAATATCAACATCATACTCCTTTAAGAAACGTCCCAACAGACCCAACGTTGTGTCACTTCTCACTCCGTTTATATTAAGAGTGGCGTAGGTCGTTAGAACTGCAGGCATAACAAGAAGACGATAGAACGATAGAAACATGAGATTAATAAACATGTTGGTCGACTACAAAAATCACCTTCGCCCAAACTATTTTTTATGTGACTTAGGGTGGTCTTATCCGCTCAACACTTTTCCGAGGCGTACGCAAGCGTTGATCTCTACTACTTTTCACTGTCAACTCGGGTCGCTCCTCGTGGGGCTGTGCTATATTACTGTCTCGCTGTTCTACTACTTGATCAGTGTCCATCAGGTCCGAAAGACGTATATTATTCCCTTGGGCGGTAGGTACAGAAGGAGTGTATACAGGAGGGTTGGTGCTGTGAGTGATATCATCACTAGAGTGAAGAGGATCAGAAGTTGATTCCGTATCTACAGGTAATTGAGACATTCCCATATCTCGATTAGAGGATGGGATAGAAATATCAGTAGCATGGGAAGAAGGGGCATGGTCACCAATGAGTTCAGTTGTCGATGACAGAAAGGAACTATGGGAATGGGATACACTACTGTCGATTTTCATCCGTTTAGATGTTGTTTCTTGAAGAGTAGGAAACTCCGTTGGGTCAGCCACACGAACTTGTGTGTTGTTTACGTTCCGCACTTCGCCAGGCTGAGTTGGGGTCGCTGTGTTGTCAGTCAAGGTTACTGGAGCAGGGTCCGGTTGACTAGTCGCTAACCCACTTGAGTCACCTGTATCAGCTGCAGTGTTGACAAGCCTCCTCTCGGCTAACCTAGTCTGACGTAAGGGACATTCTGGTCGCAAATGAGTAGTGGAATTACAGGCTAGACATGTACGCACTTGTCCATCATAAATAATTTGCCCACGGTATCCTTCAATATAAATGAAAGATGGAATAGATGTTTTAATTTCCATTCGAGAAGCACGTATACCATTATGTACTCGGAAGGCATATTGATGAGACCATTCTTCCCTCCTGTGGTCGATAATTTTGCCGTATTTACTAAGCACCGGGACTTCTGGTGGTACATTTAACACTCGAACCGTTTTCTGTACTGTTTCCGCATCACTGATTTTAACCTTCCCTATTCGACCATCCTGCAATGTCATATTGCGTGTACCCTGATATTTACAAACCAGTCTTTCAAAAAGAGTAGTTGATATTACCTTGATGAAGGCCGCATTTTCTAGGTTGTCCAGCTGAATCATTTCTATCTGGTCCTCATTGAGTTTCAAGAAGTGTTGGAACCATTCCCATGCCGAAGGTCGGTTGTCACGTTCGAAGGTACATTTCAAGGTATTTTTACGTGTGAATCTTGTTGCCATGTTTGTTTTCTGCGTAGTTACACAATGAAATCACTTGAATTACAGTTAACTATCAAAGTTATTAGACTCGTTTACACACGGAGCGCGGCCAACTGATTTATCTTAACACGTTTAAATATAGCTTTCGGTCCTCGACTTCCTCCACTTTCTCCGAACCCAAAGTGGAACTGCATGTACCATCTGTGTCGTAACGTACAACTGAAAACGTTTTACAGCCAGATGACCTTCCTAACACCGAATGTCCATGTCAAATGCTCAGCCCCAGTTTCTTGTCCCCCGCGTTAGACATACCTGCCCTATGATACAGATGCTGATTCCCATAGGGAACTTTTGTCCTGAATGAGTAAATTTAAAACACCAATATAATGGCCCGTTATTGGACATTATAAATTTTCCTGCTAACTCATTCTTGGTTGCCTGCGTTACGCCCTCGTGTGCTAAGTTGGGCTCGTCATTTGGGACTTAGCACACCTCCCAAGACGCAAGGCTAGTGCCACCAGCAGTGCCAATGCACTATGAGACCTATGTCTCATTTCCAAAAATTGATGCCTGCCTGGCCATCAGATGATATAGATGTTGATTCCCATAGGGAACTTAAAATATTTGTCCTGAATGAGTAAATTTATAATACCAATATAATGGTCCGTTATTGGACATTATAAATTTTCCAGCTAACTCAGTGCATTGGCACTGCTGGTGGCTTCAAGTAGCCTATGCACTAGCCTTGCGTCTTGGGAGGTGTGCTAAGTCCCAACTGACGAGCCCAACTTAGCACATGAGGGCGAAACGCAGGCAACCAAGAATGAGTTAGCTGGAAAATGTATAATGTCCAATAACGGACCATTATATTGGTATTATGGCTGTCCTAGTAAATTATTTATTCATTTATTTATTTGATTTATTGTTCAACAGGAACTTCTGCCCACTTACAGAACATTTCCATGTCTTATTTTTATTTTAGAAATAATTTACAATAAAAGTTTAAGTATGAAACCTAATACTATGCTAATGAACTATGCACAGTCGTAAGTGTGTGTTTCAACTTATTATTTTAATTAATCCTAAAATATACATTATTAATATATACATTATTAATATAAATTAATCTAAGGACTAAATTATTCATGGTACAAAAGTATGCTACTCTACTTTATGTATTCTCTCTGTGTGAGTTCCCGTCTGACTGACATAAACAAGATACTCTACTCGTAAAATATGTCCACGTTTGGCATTTTATTAATTGACTGATATATTCCGTTTAATGGTGAATTCATATGGTGATTTGTGTTTGACCTTTTAACAAAGAAAAATATTTCATACAGGTTTATTTGGTGGAGTAACTCTCGGTTATCTGCCTTTACCGTTGTGAATTCTATGTAGGTATTTTATACACGTTAATATTCTTTGTATGCAACATATCTATCTCAAAATTTGTTATTAAGTCCCTATATGCCACATATTTGCACTAGTTTTAGAGATACAGGAATACAGATATCTTAGAAATTTAGCTTGAACATTTTCTATTTCTTTTATACGTTTAATACTTGGTGGATTACGGACTGTAGAGGCATATTCTATTATTGTTGTAACTGGTGAATTGTACTATGGCTTTGATGTTTTTGAATTTGTTGGTGTTTCTCATTAGAAATCCTATAGGCCTTATTTACGACATTATTGAACTGAAGTTTACTATCAAATATTACTCCTAAATCCCTCTTTTCTCAACTCGTTTTAGGCTGATACCGTTCATTTCATAATAATAGATTTTTGGTTGCCTTTTTCTAGTAAAGATCGTTGATTAACATATCTTAACATTGAAACTCAAGGAATTGTGTTTTTCCCATTCAACCAGTGCTGTGAGGTCTTGTAATTCTTCGTTCTCTTTGTTTGAACTAATCTGCTTGTAAATTTTCATGTCATCGGCATATAACTGAAATGTAGAATTCTTCAATAACAAACTGAATGAACAACATCGGAAATTACCCCTTTGATATTTACAAATTGAAATCTATTCATCACGGAGGAGTTAAAGAATTCGACCAGTTCAGGGCTAAAACTAAAGCTGTGAAGCTTTTTTAGAAGTTTATGGTGATAAATCCTATTGAATGCTTTTGTCATGTCCGTGTATATGACATCCAGTTGCCCTCCTTGATCTAAAATATTTGGCACATAGTTTGTAAAGTTTACTAAATTTGAACTTGTTGATCTCCCTTGCATAAGCCATGTTCTTGCTCTATGATGACTCTCTCAACATGTCAATAGATATTGCAGTAAAGTATATCATAAAAACTTTGCATGAGACTGATAGTATTGATACTGGTCTATAATTATGCATGTTTCCGATATTGCCATCTTTGCCCATTGGACACACTTTTGCTATCTTCCACAAATCAGGAAATATTTTTTGTTGGAGAGATTTGCTAATAATTGTAAAAAGTGGATATGTAAGAGCTTTCACTACATATTGGGGTATATTATCTGGACGAGCACTCCTTTTAGATTTTAATATTTTTATAGCACATTTAACATCATCACCAGATACCACTGACATGTTTAGCATGTCAAGTTCCTTATATTGCAGTTCCTCTAGAATATACTGCTCATTATTTTCGGTGTTTTTTTTGTATGTACTTTTGAAGTAGGAGGCAAATCCATCGGGTATTTCTGTCTTAGAAGTTAAGGTGCTATCATTCAGTACATGTCTGTGACATTCTTGATTATTGGCCCTGCTTTGATTACGCTGTTCCTATTTTCCTTTTAAGGACTGCTCTCTTTGTTTTGAACCCTGTCATACTACATTCACTAAGATGTCTTCTTTACCTATCATACTCCTTACTTCGAATTAGTTGTATTATATCTTTATTATACCATATTGGATAAGTTATTTTACTATACTTAATCAGAGGAACGCAATAATGAAGAATCTCATAGAGTTTATTATAGAAGCAATCTAAAGCACTGTTAAAGTCCTCAATGTCATTCAATTCTGAACAATCACAAGTGTTTAGTAATTCAAAGAGTAATTGAAAATTAGCTTTATTTTAATTATGATGCCTAAAAGTTGACCTACTGTCCAATGTAGTGAGTTTTCTCAGATTAACTTCTATTGAGAGAATCAGTGCAGGATGATGGTCATCTTCAAGTAACAAAGGCTGGTCGTCTCGCTCAGTGTGAATTTGCTCTGCTGTAGAGGCAAGAACTAAATCTAAATTTATTCGTGATAGTATTTCTAGATGTTAGATTCAAGACTTAGCCGATCCTGCTTTACTTTGATTCTCTCAACTGAAGTCTCCTACAATACAAATAGGACTTTCATTTCCTGGATTTATTGCTGATTCAACTGTATCAAAAATTTCACAGCATTGATCAAGGTTAGAATTTTGTGGAAAATACACTACTCCCATAAAATTTCACCTAGGGTTAAACTGAACTTTAAGCATTACGAATTCGAATTCACGAGAGTAAGGAATAATCTGATGAGTTTTATACATTTTATCAACGGCTACTACCACCCCACCTCCACTCCGTTTACCTGTTACTTTATGTTCTCTATCTGCTCTAAACACACAGTAATTACTAGAGATGATTTCATTATCATATATAGACTTAGTGATACAACTTTCGGTATTGCAGATTATCCTATGGTTATTTTCAGAGGCAGCTAAAACCAGTTCTTGAGTCTTTGTCCTAACTCCTCACACATTCTGATAAGTAATAGTTACCTCTTCTTTACTACTATACTTATTCATGTTTTGTTTTGGCATTTTACTTTATATTTTCAATGTCTTCTGCACGTTTAATATGTAAGACCAGATCGCTTGGCTTCCTTCTAACAAATATCTTACCATTTCGCACCCAGCAGAACTGGCAATTGGCGGCTTTCCTCTTCGTTCTTACCTGTGCAGAGAGCTTCTTCCTGGAAAGGGAAAGGCATTCATTGATGAATACCGGCTGGCTTGTTGTCCACCCAAGATTGAGGGTTGTTATTGTCTTCCCTAGTTTAGCTCTGGCATCCATCAGTTTCTCCTTATCCGCTCTCCGCACGATGGAGTACCCGGTCCGGCAGATGTTCTTGAGGGAATTCTGTGATATATGTCGATCATTGATGAATCAATATTTACCCCAGTGGCAGTACCACCTCCTCCGTGTTTCTGAAACTCAGTACTGCTCAATGTCCTCCACTCGTCCCTTTAAGTCATCCACTTCCTGTTTTCGTTTGTTGTTTTCCGATTTTAGAATGTCAATTACCCGTAGTAAGTCCACCAGCGATCACTCTGTGTATCGTCTAGTTTGCAGTGACAAACCTCCAGAGAGTACCCTAGGTCTTTTTGCTCACTTCTTAGTTCTTTCAATTGCTCATAGTTGTAACATTATAAGGTTTATCACCTTCTCCTGTTTTCGTTTCTCCTTTGTTACAGCCCTCACAACTCCATACTTTACTTTTATTTTTCACAATTGCATCACTCTCACTTTTATTAAGTTTTACACACTTGCCATGGTACATAGTTTCACACTTACCAAAGTCACCTTCTGACCTCCTGTGATCGAGTCTTCACGGGGTCATATTAGAGGTTAGGTCTCTGTGTAGTTCTTTATAACCTATCTCTGTCGTTGCGACGTAAAGCAACTAGCAAAAAAAGTTCTTTATAAATGTCCGTAGAGCCGTTACCCACGTTACTTTCCAGAAATTACACTTTACACTGGTAACATGTTCCTTAATTTACACAAATTTACTATATTTATGGTAATGTCCTCGTTGGTGTCGCCTTACTTTGTCCAAATTACGGAACTTCACTCGTACACACTTCTACACGACCGCCATTGTCGTCTAGTTCCGAGTGTGCTCCGAACACAACGGTTTGGGCTCTAAGTGATGTAAACCATACTGCAGGTTCTAGAGTACAAATCTATACGGTCTGAGTTTAAAATAAAAACTGTGTGTTGCAGACACTAAACAAGACAGCGTTACGCCTCAGCTCAGACGCTAGCGTATTTAACTCCGCAGTCGCTCGGCCACTCCAAGGGGAGCCGGTTAAGTGCCTGGGTAAGGTTAAGTTAGCATGCCAAAATGACGTCTTAACCTCATTTACAGGTCAGCTCGTCGGTTCGGCTCTTAAGAGCCAGTGTGAAAATATATTAGCATTCTTGATAGTGATGTAGGGCAAGCAAGTCATAATGACGTCAAAACCTCACCTAAGCGCCACTTTACCAATTCAGCTCCTCAAAGGGGAGGGAGCCCGTAAGGAGCCTGAGTGAGGTTAGGTTAGCGTTCCTGGTAGCATGTTTGTCAAAGAGGAGGAAGGATTTTCAAATACTGTGCGGTGCACTACAGTGTTAGTCTACCTGTGCAAATTATTAGACTCACCAGAGTATTTTCACATTTTTCTGTTTATCACGATTTATATCTTAATAAATACCGGAAGAATGACTCATTTCATTTCACTGAGCTTTGTTTATATGTTGCTCATAGTACTGGGCCATGGTATTAAGTATATGTGGTAGGTTTCTTTTTCTGGAGGTGGCAGCAATGGTTGTTTTACTTCTCTACACAAGCTGCTCTATTCAGCCTCTTGATATGCAATTTGCTATATCATTCTTACTTTGTTGAGGAGTATGTGATAATGTGTGGTCGGTAGGATTGTTTCTGGTGATTTACAAGGCTTCATTGTTTCAAAAAAGGTGGTATCATTGTTGTATTTGATACATCAGTACTGACTCCTCTGTGAAGTTTCTTTTCTGTTAAAAAGTGGTTATGGGGCATATTCTCAACGCGATATTTCTAGAAAACTGGATGTTTCACAGAAATCAGTGAGCCGAATCAATGTGGCAATCAAGGCTGGTGAACTTGTTACAAAATGAAAAGGTAACTGTGGTCGAAAGCCTAAAATGAGCCCACGAATGACTAGAAAACTTATACAGATAGCTAAAGCGAACATAAGGGCATCCAGTAAGAACATTTCACTGTCTATTGTTCGGAGACGACTTAGTGCCACAGACCCCGTAAGAAGGCTAGGATCACGCCTGCAATGGCCACAGAAAGTTTGACTTGGGCCAAGGAAGTTCAGGAGAAATTTGGTAGTGACTGGAGTAGGGTAAGTATTATTATTAAAAACCAGTAGCAGGAAAGAAGTTGCAGTTCATGAACTGAATATTTAACTCACAACAGAATACATATTTGTCTTGTTTTCGAAAGTTACTGTAGCATGATATTTATGGTTCCTTTCAATTATCTTTAAGTCATCTTCTCTGATGAATCAATATTCTCCATAAGCCAAGAAAGCGCTCAGTATGTTCGCCGAGCAAAGGATGAGGAGTTCCATCCCCAGTGCATCGCAGAGGCAGTGAATCATCCAACCTCTGTGATGGTATGGAGCTGCATGTCATCCAAGGGAACTGGCGGGTTGTATCTGGTAGAAGGTACTATGAGACCAGAACAGTACAAGAAAGTGCTATAATCTCGACTATTTCCACAATTGAAGGAATGGTTTCCGGATGGAGATTTCATCAGGATAGAGCACCCTGTCATAAAGCCAAATCAGTGCTCAAATTCCTAGAAGAAAACAATGTAAATGTCCTTCCCTGGCCAGGTAACAGCCCGGACGCAAAACCCATCTAGAACCTGTGGGCAGTAGTAAAAAAGCTGAGGAAGAAGACGATTACGAACAAGATTCAGCTTTTGGAGGAGCTCGTGAAGATATGGCACAGGGACCAAGACATAAAGGAAAATTGTAAAACACTTATGAACAGCATGCCAAACCGTATAAAAATGATTATAAAAAACAAGGGATACCATACTAAGTATTAAACATTATGTAGAGTGTTTTAATAAACGAGTTTTGAACAAGAAAACGGGTTGCAGGTGGATTTTGGTTTGAATCTAATAATTTGCACACCGCTGTATTTTATATAGGCAGAGCAAAGCAAAAAATAGGCCACTGCGTGTGCGCGCGATAATTTGACACACGATTACCGAAGTGCGATTATTAACGTGTGGAGATAATTGTGAGTATATATTTTTTCTGTTCTCTTTCAGAGTCTTATAATTAAGTCAAGAAACAATCAGAAGAACATAAAAATGCAAAATATCGTGATGAAAACTTATGTACCGGAAACCAGTAAATTAATAACTAAACATAGAGAGGACGCCGGTGAACTGGTACGAGTTAAAGAAGATCTGTGTATTCCAATAATTTTTACAATGCAGTCCTCTGTATTTTGCCTTGCTAACATTTTGTTACGTTTAGGGCTAATTTGCCTTGTTTTATTTTAGTGGTATTTTACCACAGTCGCAACTACTTATTTGTGTGCTAAGAAGACCCATGGCGAAATTTACGATGTTTGTTTGCGTTAGGAATGTCACCGTGTTGCAATAGAAGTTTTGTCATAATTTTCTTCCAGATGGGGACGTGATGTATACCACATTTCTCTAGGGATTCGTTGAGGCGTCGTCAGGATCATTTTTACGTTAGATGAATGATATTTTGAGGATGCTTAATACGTTAATATAGAGTGTTCATGTCCACAGGCGTAGCATCAGTTGCGTGCAACATATGTCATAATTATAAGAATATTAAATAGTGGAACGCATAATAGTTAATATTCGCAGGGTACACCTTGTTTTGTTTTTGAAAAGTCATCCTGTGATAATTTTGCCAGAAGGTGGTAGCAACGGGGTTCGGTGTAATGAGCTTTGAGGTCGATGTAGAAGTGAGTGTCATATGCGAAGTGAAACGAGAATCTTCGTAACTGTCGGTGGCAGAGATGTTGTATTTTTCCATGTAGTTATGGAACCATGCCACTCAATTAGTTCCTGGTACATATTCCAGAGGTAATGTAGCAGTTAGTGTCGTGATTCCCTTGTAAGAGAAGCCTGAGGGAAAATCGTCATGACGGAATGATTTGAAATGTGGTAAGGTCCGTAGTTTGGTTATTGAATAGGATTGTATATCCAGAGGGGTCTTTCGTTCTTCTAATAACTCCATGAATACCAGTGAAACGCATATCATATTCTCAACAGACTCGAGTTCATTCGTGATGGGAATAATGCGGACCGATAAATTGTTTGAAAATACATACCGTTTTTGTGTAGTAAGAGGCCGTCCGTGGCGAGATTTGTTTGCTGACTTGTAAGCCAGGGGAGAACCGTCTCGGCACACCTCATGATGTACACTGAAGAGCGGCTCGTTCCTCTGCGCCATTTCCTCAGAGAGAGAACCTTCCGTGTGCGGAAGGAGCAAAGGACTTTTCATGAGTTATCTCGCCATCAATCCCAGATCCTTTACATCCGTTTATTCTGAGCTTCCGGACTCCAGAATGGTTATAAGTAACACTCATACTACGGTCCAAAAGATAGGAATAAGTTACGAGTAAACAGCGCAACATGTAATAGACCGCAAATCGCACAACATATGCAAATACCAACCTCATGTGTTCGCTCTGTGTAGGAAAGGAGTGTTCCTTGCTATGACTAGCGGCGTACCCGTAAGGTAAGCAGAGCCAGTGCCTTAGCCCCATATTCCCTCAGTCGTGGTGGACCTGTTATCGTGTGTGTAGTGTAGCCTTGTGGGAAAGGAGTGGTCCTTGCTATGACTAGCGGCGTACCCGTAAGGTAAGCAGAGCCAGTGCCTGAGCCCCATATTCCCTCAGTCGTGCTTGACCTGTTACAGTGTGTGTAGTGTAGCCTTGTGGGAAAGGAGTGTTCCTTGCTTTGACTAGCGGCGTAACCGTAAGGTAAGCAGAGCCAGTGCCTGAGCCCCATATTCCCTCAGTCGTGGTGGACCTGTTATCGTGTGAGGAGTGTAGCCTTGTGGGAAAGGAGTGTTCCTTGCTATGACTAGCGGCGTAACCGTAAGGTAAGCAGAGCCAGTGCCTGAGCCCCATATTCCCTCAGTCGTAGTGGACCTGTTATCGTGTGTGGAGTGTAGCCTTGTGGGAAAGGAGTGTTCCTTGCTTTGACTAGCGGCGTAACCGTAAGGTAAGCAGAGCCAGTGCCTGAGCCCCATATTCCCTCAGTCGTGGTGGACCTGTTACAGTGTGTGGAGTGTAGCCTTGTGAGAAAGGAGTGTTCCTTGCTTTGACTAGCGGCGTAACCGTAAGGTAAGCAGAGCCAGTGCCTGAGCCCCATATTCCCTCAGTCGTGGTGGACCTGTTATCGTGTGTGGAGTGTAGCCTTGTGAGAAAGGAGTGTTCCTTGCTTTGACTAGCGGCGTAACCGTAAGGTAAACAGAGCTAGTGCCTTAGCCCCATATTCCCTCAGTCGTGCTTGACCTGTTATCGTGTGTGGAGTGTAGCCTAGTGTTGAACGTGACAACATTATGACACAACTACGCCATTTGGACCCTCTTCTTCAGGGTAGAATACTCGGCCACCCGGAAGCAGGCCAGACAGAGACCGAGGTCGCCCCAACCTTGAATGAGCTACAAGGCTTCATTTCCAGGCTTTGGAGACGATTTCGAGACACAGGAGGTGTCAGTCGTAGGCCAGTGCCAGTTCGACCAAGGGTGACTACCCAACAGCAGGACCGATATCTGGCCTCAAACGCCCGACGAAATCGGAGTGGACCTGCAAAACAATTGTCGGCGGAGCTTGCAGCCACCTGAGAGATTGCCGCTTCCCGGCAAACTGCGTACAGGAGGTTCAGAACAGCAGGGCTGTTCGCCCGACGTCTAGCGGTGTGCGTCCAGCTAACTGCAGCACTGAGACGGGCCCGTTTACTGTTGAGCCGTCAATATCGAAACCGGACCTTGAATGAATGGAGGCATGTGCTCTTCACAGATGAATCCGTTTTCAGTTTGCAGAACGATTCCCGACGCACATTAATCTGGAGAGAACCGCGTAGCCGATACAACCACAGGAACATCGTGGAACGGGACCAGTATGGTGGTAGTGGCGTAATGGTGTCGGGCGGCATCATGTTGGATGGCCGTACGGACCTGCACAACTTCATGGGTGGTCCGAGGAACACTGTTAACGTTTAGAGATAAGGGGATGAGATACTGAGACCACATGTTCGACTCTTCAGAGGAGCGGTTGGTCCAGACTTCCCCTTAATGGAAGATAATGCCCGACCAAACCGCGCTGATCTGGTGGATGAATTTCTGGCTGGGAAAGTCATTCGTCGGATGGACTGACCAGCGAGGTCTGTGGATGTGAATCCTATAGAACATGCCTGAGAAGCATTGAGGACGCTAACTGCGTCCCATCAATATCCAACAAGAACCCTCCAAGACTTTTGCACTATCCTTTCCGAGGAATGGGATCGACTGCCACAGGAGCTCTAGGACCACATCTCTGCAAAACCGTATGAACCGTATTAACAGCATATTTTGTTGTGGAAGACATTGCCAAGTTTTGTTAGTTGTTGCCAAAGCTGTACCTTAGCTATCAGAAAACTTCTGACCCATTTTTGGACAAGTTGTGGGACATATGGTGGGTGATTCAGCTTCTGATTGTTAAGCAATCCGTCTGACATTCCTATCAGGCACTAGAGTACATTATTTCATTGGTCCAATTATGGGCCAGCAATACCATGAATCCCTTCTATGCAGTTCTACCCCAATCCTACTGTTCAACCCCAGGACACATCATCGACAATACTTAACGTATAGATACAATACGAACATAGATCCTACATATCTAAAGACAGTGACACTTCAAGAATTATTAAATGGTCAACGGTAATACGAACTAACCCTGTGTTATGGAAACAATGAAACTGGAATATTAAGCCAAATGTTCGGACGTGCCATCGAGAGCCCACTCTATGATTTGCCTATGCAAAAGAAATGAACACATGAAAACTCATGCGCCCTAATGCCCGTGTGCGTGGACAACACGGTGCTGCGTTCAAACGATTTGCCAGAAAACATACAGCAGTGAAGCTTCTCGCCAGTATGAAACCAATAAGGCTTTGTTGAGTTGCAAGACGCTCTGGATTGTTTATCGTAATACTCAGCCACATTAACCTTTTGCCCGTATGATTCCACGTATGTTTCGACAGCGTGCTCTAGAGACTGAAGGATTTGCAGCAAAATCTATAGCAGTATTGCTCTACATGTAAACCGACCACGCTCACTGCCTAGTGAAGGAACTGCAACAGATACTGCAGGCAATAGTTTACACCTGATGCAACCGCATCTGGCATCTTCTTTCAGGCTACAGAATCTGCCACGTGGTACGGCACCTTGCCTGGATGAGAAAACAAGTGATTGGCCAAATAAGCTTTTTTGTTAAACGACATACCACAGATATTACATAAATATCGCTCCTCGTCTGTATGCGTCCGCACGCTACGGCTAAATAAGATTTCCGGGTATATGACTTGGCACATATATTGCATTTGTTCTAATTCCCGTCTGTATGATACCGCATGTGTTTTGGGTAAATAACCTTTTCTGCTAAAGGACTTGCCACAGATATTGCACTGATTGCCTTCACGCCTATATGTGTTAGCAAGTTTTCGTTCAGATTGGATTTATTCCTTAGGTGTTGCATTGGACTGGCTTTTCGCCTGTATGTGTGGGCAGGTGTTCGGTTAAGTTTGACATACGACTGAAAGCCCTCCCTCAAGCATTACAGGGGATTGGTTTCTCGCCAGTATGCGTCATAAATTGTTTCGTTAGCTAATGATTAAGGCTAAAGGACACGCCACAAATATCACATTGAGTTTTTCTCCTGTATGACGGTGCGAATGTGTGGTTAATTGGGGTTTCTGGGAAAAGGACATGTCAGAGATTTGGCAGTAATACGGCTTCTTTCCTGTATGTGTCCGCAGATGTGCGGTTAAATAAGCTTTTTGGGTGAAGGACTTGTCACAGATATTGAATGAATGAGGCTTCTCGGCTGTATGTGTCCGGATTTGTTTTTTTTATAACCTTTCTGGATATTAGATTTCCCACAACTATTACAACAGAACGGCCTCTCGCCTCCATGAGTCCACAAGTGATTGGACAGGAATTCACTCCGGCTGAATGACTTGCAATTGATATTTGATGGGATTGGCCTGTCGCCTACATGAGGCTGCAAATGTTTGGCTAAATGAGCTTTCATTCTACATGACTTGCCTCAGATAGTGCATCGCGAGGCTGATCTTCTGTATGAATTCGAATGTGTTCGGTTAAGTTTTATTTGCGGTTAAACGTCTTGCCACATGTTCTGCATTAGAATTGTTTCTCTCCCATATGCGTCCGCATGTGTTTCGTCAAAGGCCAGAGGTTTTTGAACATTTTCTGGCATACTGAGCAATGAAATTTCTGGCCTTTCGTATGAAATCGCTTATGCACTGTCAGTGAGCTCCCAATTGAAAAGCATTTCTGGCAAATTCTGCATAAGTGGAGCACCTGGTCCACGTGGATCATGACGTGCTCAGACAGGCTGCTTCCGCTATTGTACTGCTTCCCGCAGTGATCGCAAATGGATGGACGAATCTGATTCTGTCCATTGAAATGTCGTCTGCCTTCCGGAGGTAGAAGACCTGCGTAGCTCACCTCTGGGCTCGATCTACAGTGACAAATTTAAACTATGTGACCAATAGTTCAATAGTCAACTCCACTACAAGTCTCGCCCAGACGAATTACTACTGAACATTTCACTGACTGATATCCCATGCAGGGAGCTCGTTACTAATGAAAATCACATTCCTATTACTGAACATCATCTGGGGACAAATTCAGAGTGTAGTCCTAAATTTCAAAAGCTCTCACTTGTTAGGATGATGTGTTACGTCTTTTCTCTCGAAAGCCTAACGTCACGATATCACGGTCAATATTTTTCTCATAATTTTGAAATGTACGACATCACAGACTACCTCATTTATGGGGACCTGGAATGCCTTTCTCCACAATGTCAAAATATCAATGCTTGACGTGCCTTTTAACAAAGCTCCCCACGGCAGACGTATGCAATTCTTATATGTTTAAGGTATATACCTTGTCCAGATCGTATATCACTGAAATTATAGTTTAATAAATATAACTTTTTGCAAGTTGGAAAATGTGCTTTTTGCTGAATATAGCTTCCATTAAGGTGAATATGCATTTGAAACCAGGCATTTAGAGACCTTGAGTACACATGGAGCGCTTGAACAAACTGTGAAAGTTTGAAGTTCCTACATGTAGTAGAACACCAAACAATCCCCTTGGCACTACAGCACTTGAAGGGCCTTGACCTAGCCCGAAGGCCTGCAGATAACGAGGTGTCGTGTGGTCAGCACGATGAATCCTCTCGGCCGTTATTATTGGCTTTCTAGACCGGGGCCGCTATCTCACCGTCCGATAGCTCCTCAATTCTAATCACGTAGGCTGAGTGGACCTCGAACCAGCCCTCAGGTCCAGGTAAAAATCCCTAACCTGGCCGGGAATCGAGCCCGGGGCCTCCGGGTAAGAGGCAGGCACGCTACCCCTACACCACGGCCTACATGTAGTAGAGTCTGAGAAAATGTACATTATGTAATTAAAGGAGTAAATATACGAGAAAACAGCGACCAAAATTAGAATGTCAAAATAAGCCTAACTTGGGTCAACCTTCCTCTTCAAATTTTTCCAGAAGTTTTCTTTTGGCAGCTCCATCCGTTTTTCGGGCTTCTTGTGATAAATACTGGAAATTAAGGTTAGCATTCCTTAGTCGTTCCTTGTCGCGTCATAGCATGGCATCAACAGTTCGACTCCCGACACACAATAGCAGGATTTTCAAAACTTACGTCTTGTTGCATTTCGTCACTGAATGCTACTACTGCATCAAATAATCCGATGTGTAGGGTATAAATGCCCACAAACACTGTCCTGAGAATCCGACTCCAGATGACATTGTTTACACCATCACTTGGATTTTGTGTCCCGCCGTGCAGACATTGTTTCAACAGGTCAGGGAGTGCTAAGTCATTAAAATCCGGCTGTATTATTCCCATGACAGGAAGAGGTAGACTATTTGGATGATAGTACATTTTTTCAGTTATTAAGCTACTATAACACTTGCACCAGCCTTCAGGATCTACCGGACACAATCCATGATTGGGGTCTTCATTTGAGGACAGTGAGGGAAAATACAGAGCACACATTGCTCTTTTCATAACTTCCGAACTATCCAGGTTTTGCCACATTCCTAGGCCACAGCAGATTTGAAGGTGGTCTATTGGTGAGTCAGTCTGCTTTTCCCACTGACTCGCTTACCATTTGACAACTTCCGTCCCCTCATACTTTCCTTGAATCGCCTCAGTCGTGATCCCATTCTTTTCTGCACATGGCCAGGCATTCCAGCTTATTTATGTTTACGGTATCTGCATACGGATTGATAGAATTCACATCATTATTTACCTTTATATCGCCATCACCTTAATAATTTACACATCGAATATTATGTCATTGGAAGGAACACTGAAAACTTATTCTCACTCCTGTCTCCATCGCCCAACTTGACCCCTCATACTTGGCAGCAGAATCTTCTTTATGGGAATCTTTCATTCTCATCTATTCCTTTTCCAGGGTCAGTACTAGTGGCCGATAATACTCCACCGTTAGCGGTATGTCCCCTCTTTTGCCGCGTACCATCGAAGGCACCGCAGAGGTCAGGAGGTTTATCACGGCCATTTGCCACTACTGCTTCTTCACTGCATCTCTCACAGATTTTAGTGCAACATCATCTACAGCTCAACCTATTACGTAGCTATAGTCTTGAAATTTTGCAGGTGGACACGGTAAAATTAAAACTCCATATAGCATATCCGCAGCTGATTTTCTTCCCAATGCAGCAAAGGCTATATGTTGTGACCTTTCATGAATATCTCAATTCAGGGTTCTCAATGTTGGGCTGCGCCACGGCCAGTGTCATGCGGAGGTACATGAAATCTCCACTCAAGGGACGTATGGTTCTGGAGTTGGGTCACAGGATCTTATGGTGGACGCATGTCGGCTCGGGTGATGTGAAGAGATGATGATTATTTATTATCCTAAACTAGGTCATAATCCTAACGTTTCTGATAATACGAAAATGAGATCACTGAAAATATTTATTTTATGGAAGGATTTTCCGTTTAATAACTAAGTAAATGCTTTAAGTAATAATTACAAGATAAAAATATATTGAAAACAACACAAATGGACATAGGAGTAATTGAATATTACGTTAATTAAGGAAAGAAAATATCTAACTTTCAACTCTTGTCATTAGTCTTTTTACACATCGATAGTATGTCACAGTGCTGAAGGCTTAACAAATGATGTTTATCATCCACCACATTTTTCAACAGGTAACTGGGAATTGTAAAATCTCATTCGCTTCGCACGACTGTCCTGACTCAAATAAGTGTCTCAACATCCCGCTATTCATACTTAATCATCGCTTGGTTTGCTTAAAAAAATCTATCTGACAACTTGAAGACACCGATAAATTGCATTCATAATCGTTGGACAGGCAATAAATCATTGAATGACATAAGATAGTACCATAGTACGTCATACAACAACATTGGACAAGAGGGAAAAAACATCCCTTCTGGACATCAACAGCATCCGTACCTAAATAATGGACATTAGAAATATATTACAACATCTACAATGATTTCTAACTACGAAGACTCTGCAGCTCTGGTGTCCTCTGCGAAGTTCAACCTGGAAAACTGTGTCAGCTCTAAGCACTAACTCAAATAATCTACAGAGATGTTCATCTAGCAAAAGCTCACCATTGAAGGTCATATCCCTTGTAACGTGGTCCGATATCATACAATGTTATTTACTTCGTGAAGATCATGTATCTTTCCAATACGGTGCGCAAGAGCCTACATTGTATTTGATTGATATAATTCGACGATCATGCTATAAGTGTTCACGAGACGAAAAACCCTAATATTATTCCAAACACGGCCTCATGCCTAAATAATTATCATTCATTATAATAATACCGAATCCGCACGCATGACTAATTCGATTCCTACCTCAATAACTCACATCAGGACCTCTACAACGCATCATCCCAAGAATAGGTAAATCCCAATGACACATCTATAACAATTCAAATTACATTAACCATTGCATATTTTGACGATCCTATTACGTTAAACACTTCATCACATCACATATATGTCATGCACATCAAATTCTCCTTTCTAAAATATATTCAGGCATTTCACGTTGTGAAGACTATTAATCTTATCGCCGTATTACCTCTATATTACCGTAATAACATCAAAACTGCATTCTCGGAACATAGTATTCTATGTAAGAACATGATCTGTGATGACCCTAAATTACGCACTTCACAATTATTAGGTCCTTCCGATGTATATTAAACCTCGAATTAAATTAACAATCATTATAATGACACTATCTCAATACGAATGCCATCGATGCCAAAATCAACCTATATAACCTTGCCAGAGATCGTTAAAAATTCACACGATTTATCGTACAATATATTCACGACCCGAACTGAATTACCGTATCAAACACAACACTCCTGTTCAACGCAAAGTAAAGATTGCCAAGTGGAACGGTCGCCTTCAAGTTGTATGATTTTACATGTCACAATTCGACATAAAGAAACATGCTACTCTACTTTAAAAAAGCAACTACGAAGCGGAATAATGAGATATCATTTAAGTACTCATCCTTGGTTGAGTCCCGTGAAGATGTCACCTCTCATCTGCCAGTTCCTAAGTATTAGCCATTGGTATCCGTCATCATTCTCATCAGATCCTTCGAGATGCTATTACTGCTTAGCTGGTCATGTTGGAATTTGCAGTCATTTCATAATCATATCCAACGATCACCGGTTCCATGTTACCTGAAACTTATAAATATCTATTAGAGTAGAGTTGCAAGCATTAGTATTGTTTACAATGTTCATACACCACACTTGCCTTGGTGTTCTAATAAACAAAATACGTATTTTGTTTTACAACACGTTATTTTACAATGATTTGTCAATATCGTACTGTGTTTTCCTTTAACTTTTGTACAATCTCTCTCTCTACGTATGCAATAACTCTGATTCTCTTTCAGACTCAACAAGATTGAAATCAACTCTCATCAGAAAACAAAATCCCAAATTACATTCTAATAATAACAGACGGTTTGCTTTTCGAGGCTTCACTATACTTTTCATCTTCCATATGTTTTTGACAATTAAAACACATGACCCTTAAAGCATAGCGCTCGCGTATGACCATTTACGCCGGCAAAGGAATTCGTTTAGCAATCTGTCGCGTAATTATTTTGGTCATCAATCGACAATTTCGTCATGAATCTCGATCATCGAATCGTACCAGGGTCTGGCCGTCACATATAGACTCAGCTTAGCCCGATTAATTCAACTCATTCCATGGCCTCCGGTACCTTTCTGCCATTGATGTTCTCGCCATTTACCCGCATTTAACAGACAACACTTGAGGAAATTGTAATACTAATTCAATTCTGTGTTATGCGCCGCGACGTCTCATCATCTACCGTAATTTTACGAGGCACCACGGGGATCAGAGCTTATCATTTTCCTGCAGACACCTTTAAACCGTTGCCCGTCGTTCACATATTTGGATGAGTCACTTGAGTTCAGACACTCCTGGACGTATAATAATCGGACATATGTTTTCATTGATGTCGATTTCACCATAAACTTCCAATGTCTTCACCAACCTCAGTCTGACACTCATTGGAAGGTTATAATATTAGTCTAATATTCACACTGCACAAGTTACTTTTTTCAGTTCTCACATTCACATTTACTGCTGGTGAATTATAAAACTTCACCCAGTATTTGCAATATTTACAAACCATTTCCAGCTCCGCTTTAATGCCTATATGATTATGTACAGCTATTTCTAGGCCACAGCTACTGCACTGTTTACACTACATATGTTCACTTAGAATAGAAGAAAGAATTGATAAATTAATTCATTAATTGGTTGCAATGCCCTTACAAGGCTGTTGTACACTTCTGTGACGCACTTTTAGCACTGGGTACGTTAGTGAGGTTAGGAAAATGTGGTCCCTATACTTGTGATTGTAACGGAACTTCCCTTACACTACTACATGTTTTAGCTTTTGTCTGCCAATACACGCGCTTCCTAAAATTTTTTTATCACCTCTAGGCACACTGAGCTTCAGAAACAATCTTAGAACAATATACAGACCACTCAGAGAAAACTCCGTTTACCATGATGGCTACCGGTGACAACTTTCCGTGTATGAGTTATATTAAAAATTAAGAATAAATAATTGCAAGTATAATACAGAAATGGCTTATTTGTCATTTTGACGCAGAGATTCCAAAGCTAATTTCATATCAAAAAATAAATTCGATTTTTAACCCTATATCTCCATTAAGGGTCCCCTTAAAGAATGTACTAGGAGGTATTTGTAAAGGCGAAAGTAGAAGTACTAACTCTTATGTCCGGCAAACATACATCTATTGAAATCCGTAGGAGTCTACTCTTCTACATAAACGACGGCACATGGTTTGGAGTTTTGATCTTGTTCCACCACCCTGTTGGTTGTGGCAGGTGTGTAATTAATTTTCGTAAAAGCCCTTGGTGGCGTTTGAAAGAACTCCGGTGTTGTAGGTACCAATAAAGTTAAGAAAATGTTTAGCCGACAGTCAGCAAAATCTGCTCAACCATGGCAAAATGTTTATATATTACTTACTGTGACACAAACACACTATACTATTACGAGTCAAGGAGTAGTAATAACGCTCTCAGCTGGACCGGGGAACAAGTGACGATCACTACGCAAAAAGTACGAAGAGACAGAATGTGTGCCGGAAGTGAGAATAATATTTCTTCTCTTGTTTGAATGTCAAGCTGTAAGTCAGGGCAAGGACATTTATGTACTCGTGAATCAACGAAGATTCTAGTCTTGTAATGTTTTAATCACTTATTTAGTAATCTGAACTTCTTAGAACAAAAGTATCCCCAGATATGATGTATCGTGTATCGTGTTCTAAACACATCAATCAATATTCTAATCACATGTTGTATCGAGTACAGTGTTCGATTCTATTCTTAATCACTTCTTTTGGAATCTGATCTTCTTAGAACAAAGGTATCCCCTGACATGTTCTAAACACATGTTGTATCGAGTACAGTGTTCGATTCTATTCTCAATCACTTCTTTTGTAATCTGATCTTCTTAGAACAAAGGTATCCCCTGACATGTTCTAAACACATGTTGTATCGAGTACAGTGTTCGATTCTAGCTTGATTACTTATTTAGTGTTATCAACACATCAATCGCTGTTCTAATCACATGTTGAAGTTAACAACATCGAGTACAGAGTTCGATTCTAGTCTTGTCATGTTTTAATCTAATCTTCTTAGATCAAAGGTACCCTCGACATGTTGTATCGTGTATCGTATTCTAAACACATCAATCAATGTTCTGATCACATGCTAAAGTTAATGACGAGTACAATGTTCGATTCTAGTCTTAATCACTTCTTTTGTAATCTGATCTTCTTAGAACAAAAGTATCCCTTGACATGTTCTAAACACATGTTGTATCGTGTTCGATTCTAGTCTTGATCACTTATGTAGTGTTATCAACACATCAATCAATGTTGTAATCAGATGTTGAAGTTAACGACATCGAGTACAGTGTTCGATTCTAGTCTTGTTATATTTCTTTTGTAATTCGCAAGTCTGAATATGCACAATAATGTTATCACCGCACACTCTTGCCTTCGCGATGCATGTTCGATAGAGCTATGCCTTGACAGAGGATGAGGAGGAGGTAGAGGAGGCGGAGGAGGTAGGGGAGGAGGAGGTGGAGGAGGTAGCCATAACAGCCACCACCATCTTGTGTAGTAGCCTCTAAGCGCTAATTAGCGTCGGAAAGGATATCTTGTTGTAAACTAAGGATAGCCTCCATCAAGGTGGTAGATGAGAATTTAGGTTCGCGTATGCACTAAGGTTTTTCTGTTTAATGATGGTAGCTAACGGAGTTTTTCAAATTACCCGCAAGCACATTTCAAAGGTATGTTGCTAAAGATAGCAAATGGAGCATACCAGGTCGAGAATCTAGATGGAACTCAAGAAGGGATTTATAACGCTTCTAACCTCAAGAAATATGTTCCGCAGGAAGGGTAGGCAATTAAGATAAGAAAATATTTCGTATTTTTTAATTAACAGGGGAAGGTATGTGTACCAGGAACTGTTTTAGCCAGGTACATTATTCTAAAGTTACCGGACGGCACTAATATATGTTCATGTGCCAGACATCTTATGTGAGCTCGTAGCAAGCAGGACACGTCACCAGCGATGAATCTGCGGCTGACGTCCATGCCACGTGTCGTATGCATTTCTCTCGAAGATACGAGAACTAAAATTGACAAACTTTTTAACCGATGAAGATAAAAGTGACATACATCATCGTGTAGCTAGTGTTCTGAAGGTAAACATATGTCAATCTCAGCAAATTCCACAAAGGCGTTCAAGGGATATCAAGCAAAAAACACACATTTACTCGTGACGTAGCGAGTAACATTGGCCTTGCGGAGTAAAAGCTGTGGCTCCGGCCATAACAAGGCAGTACCAATTCTTCGCTCACAGCCGGCTTGTCAGTCATGCTGCTCGCGGCAAGTGAAGTCGAACTTAGTATTCATTCTACAGGAACGTCGTCATACTTGTATTATTTTCGACAGCAAGTTGACACTTAGTTTATTTGAACACCAGTGAGTAACCATTGAATTCTCTTGAGAAATTGTTGGACTTACAATTCGATAGGGACATTCGAACTTTGGAAACTAATGTGTTTATAACATTGAAGTTGTAAGACTTCAAATATTTCGCCAGTATTTGAACTTATAAAATATCTCGATTTCCGTGTAAATAACTTTAACAAACTTGAAGCTAGCCCGACTACTTTAAAATATAATGGTCATGAACTGTTTCAACATAGAACATCGTGAGCGTAGATTTGCAACAATTTAACTATTTTGAATATTATCTAAGTATAAAACCACTTTAACTTGTGCATAAAGACTGTTTAATAATTTTCATAACAGAGTGTATCATTTCCAACCAATTCGTGTGAACAAAGTGTCTAATGAACTGTAAATACGCCGTAATACATTACGCCTACTTCGTAATTATAGGATTGGTACACGAATACTGTGGCAGTGAGAAGAAACATCACGCTATTCTACAAGAGAGAGCTGTTTCTTTTTTTACTGCGACAGTGAGTCATGATAAACTGTGCTTCGAATGAAAGTCATTTCGGTACATACGAACGGTGTGTGGTGAGTGTGAACTGTGCATAGAAATGTGTTTTTCATTTCCAATTATTTCAACTTACGTACAAACTGGGACTAGTAAGAAAGAAAAGAAACAGTGCTTCGACAAATTTGTCATCTGGTGAATGGTGATTATTTCTGAAGCCGTTTTTATCAGTTATAATACAGCAAATAAAATTGTGCTTATTTCAAAATAGGACACTAACAGTTACCTAGTCAGATGGACTTTCTTGTGTTAAAGCCGTTCTTGTATTAACATGAGAGAACCTGACTCAAGACGACAATAATCGATGGAGAACGACGCAGATCGATTAAGATGACGTCGATCGACGGAGATTGATACAGATCAACGCGGAACGTGGGCTTGGTACTACGATGGACGGTTCCTGGAACGCGATACTATGGAACATCGCGGTGCTTGCTGTTAGCTGAGTTCCAGATTGTTGCTTGCGGAGCAGTATTCAACAGTTCGAGCTCGACAAGGCATATTACAGGTGATGTACGCGTCTTTTCGTTTAGAAACTTAATTCAGACTCTCAACAGATTCTTATATGCAATGTCACTGCTGACAAAAAACATTAATTCAATTCAAAAGCTCACTTACTTAATATTTTGATGAACTATTATTAGCTGATTATAAACATTGAAAATTAACTTTTCACAACTTAATTCAATAATTCACTCTCAGTAGAAATACAGACAGACTTTTGGAAGAGAGTGTGTTATAATGTTAGCTCTCGTAATATTGTTGCTGTCACTTGTTGGAACTTTAGAATTTCAGTTCAGTATTTTATTTGTAGTGAAGGCTTACAATAAACTCCTAATTCGCAATATTCATATAAAGTGTGCAGTAAGTTACGTAAAATAGGACAATACTTAGAACTTTCTACCGGAAGATCGAATTTAATTTCAAGTGTTTTATATATATTTATGACTAAAAATATTTGAGAATTTCATGAGAAGAATTTATAGAACTTACTTTGTTTAATATATATAGAAAACATACTTTGAAATCACAAAAGGTAGTAGAAAGGACTTCAGGATTTCATTAAAATGAAATATTACCTTAACTTCAACATGCTTTATTGATTACATCAAGAATATCATGATGGACATATCTGGTTGAAAAAAATATTACACATTTAGAGAACAAGATATTTTATAAGATGAACACTATTTTTCGATATTTTGTTGTAGGTATTGGAACATATTTTCCAATAAATACGTTTGACCACTACAATAAAGCTATATAATAGGGCATTTTTTCATAGATTGAATAAGTGGGACAAAGTTATGATATCTATTATTTCGCCTTGCAATCCTTCCTCACTGTACCCACTCCTAAGCACTAGGCACCCCTTAGTAAGATCTCATGCTCTTTGATACCATTTTTTCATGGTACAGTACATTTCAAATTTCGTACTTATTGTGCATGTTTTCGGCTTTTAGTTTATATATTCTAACATGTTCTACAGACAATATTAAAAACATTAAGTAATTAATGAGTGTACACTTTCGGCACTGAAACATTTGAAAGGGCACAGGTATCTATCAGGACACACTTCGAAATATTACCGGGATCACTCAAAAGGCTAGATACAAGTGGACTGCGTCTTGGAGAATGTGAAGTGTGAACTGAAAGGTTTATCAGGAAACCGCGGATAATGAGAAACTACCACCATGTTGAAAATCTACACTCGCCCACATACGTAGATGTAGAGATCATTCTCCGCACTGAAGTTAGTTTTAACAAACGCCAAAGGATTAAAACACGAATCATGGAAGAGACTGTTGTAGTGCAGTGCAAAGCAAACAATAAGGACATGGATTTAATCATGCAAATTATGCATGTTATAATATGTTAATAATTCCCTTAACACAATATAGCATAGAACACGCATACGGTCCCTATTCCGGATATGTAAATGTGAATTTTGTAATATAAAAATGATAGCGACATTCGCAGGGTAAAATTCGCAGCGAGGATAAAATTTCTACTTCGTAGCAAGCTGTCCCTATGATGTCCATAGAGTGGTGTAACAAATATCTCAAGCAAAGAATTATACTACCTCCTTCATAAATGTTATTGCTATTAGGTGATACGGAATGGAATGTAATTTACATTCACCTAACAATACTTTAAATGATTCATATCAACATTATTTAAAATACATAATGTTTATTTGTTCTGTTCAATATTGATGCAGGCCACTTAAATTCATAATCAGATTGTATACATGGAACATTCTCAAGTGAAATATGTGGCTGAACTCTCCATATTTTCTATCTTACTGTGTATGAGAATAGTGTGTTATCATGAAGATGAGTTGGATATTCAAAGTTATTATTATTTGAGAATTTTTCAAATTTTGAGTCCTACAAATATCACAGTTATTTGATCAATCACGCAGCCAGAGGTTTGGTAAGATTATTATTTCATATCGTTATTATGATTATTATGAACAGTATGGTACTGCGATCGAATGGTTTGTCAAGAAACATATAACAGTGAGGCATATCGACAGTGTGAGTACTCATGGACACCTATAAATTCCAGGATGGTGTATCTTACATTATTCAGCACGCATGTATTCCAACATGTTTAAATAGTGTAATGGTTATAGGGTCCGCCATGACAACATGCTACGGGTCCGGCTCGTCACCCTATTCGGCCCACCCCCTTACTTCAGCCGCGCCAATCACGAGCGGCATTTACGTGCTAGGCCAGCCCCACTCGCTTCCGCCCGCGGCCCCGTAGCCGAGGAGTATGGAAATGACTCGACTATTAATCTTGAGTCTTCGATCTCGCGAGGTTCCTGGACGATTCTAGAAGGACCAGTGCAGGTATATAAGAGACGAACGACCAGCCTGCAGTCAGTCAGAGTTAGAGAGTGAGAGTTAGTTAGTGAGTGAGTGAGGAGTGAGATTGAGTTCGCTGGTGTGAGCTAGCGAAGAGCGCAGTCAGTGATAGCCTGGGCTGCGGGTGTCAGCCTGATGGAGTATCTAGCTCTTGGAGCCGAGGACTCGTCCCTGTTACCCTGACGTCGTGTGTGTGTGTGTCTGTGGGTCTCTTGGGGCTGGCTGCTGGAGAAGAACCTTGGGTGTTCTGGAGCAGCAGCGAAGAGAACACTGGGTGACGACGTGTGTAGACTGCGAACGGAGTTCGGCGGATTGAGTGAACAGCAGATATTATCCCGAACCGTGTGGACTGCCGTGATATCGAACTAGCGTGCTACAGGCCGGACTGACGGCGAAGGAGTGAACGTGTAGCCGTGCGACATGGAACCTTGTGTGTGAATGTAGAACTGTGTAGCGTGAGAACATGAGAAACTAAGAGAGAGAGAGAGAGAGGGAGCGCGAACCGTGTAAGTGTGTACGTGTACTTGTGTAACTTGTAAGCTCGGCTATCTAGTGTGTGTGTCTAAATCTGTAATTGTAGTGCTTAAGTTAATAAATCTTAGAAATAGGACGCTACCAGGTTCTGTTCGCATTTATTCATTTATTTAACCCGCCAACACGTAACAATAGCTTGCATTTCTGAGTGAAGGCCTTGCTCATCAGTATTACCCTTTAAGCGGTATGCAACTGCAAATCCTGTGTTTTATTGTGTTTATAGCTAAAGGCCTTGCCACATATACTGCAAGGGGTACGGCTTTTCCTTTGTATGCGTCTGCAAATGATTGGTTAGACCGCGCATTTCTGACTAAAGGCCATACTACACGTATTGCATGAGTACGGCTTGAAGCTCATATGCTACCGCAGGTGATCGGTTTGACGGTCTTTATAGGTAATGGCTTTGCCACACACACATATATATAGCATTGGTACGGCTTGAGGCCAGTATGCGTCGGCAACTATTCGTTATATCGCCACTCCGTCTAAAAGCGTAACCACACCTGTTGTATTAGTATGGCTTATTGTCTGCATGTGTTTGGATAGATCGCCCCTACCATATAATAGCTTCAGCAATGCACCTCCACTGTGTGTGTCCTCAGATGTATGGTTAAAACTTGTCCATAACTGAAAGCTTTGCAACACATATTGCCATGGAACTATTTCGCGCCAGTATGCGTGCGCGTATGTCTGGTTAGACCGCCATTATAGCGGAAGGCCTTACTACAGATATTGCACGGGTACGGCTTCTCGCCCGTATGTATCTGCATGTGAGAATTTAGAAGTATTTTCAGTCAAAGGACCTTACAACAAATATTGCAAGAGTACGGCTTCCCCCCGCGAATGCATCCGCATGTCAGTGTTCTAAGGAACTTCCAGACGTATTGCGCCGGCACGGCTACGCGCTTGTATGCGTCCTTACGTGGGTGATTAAATTCCTTTCTGAGTGAATGCCTTGCCACACGCATTGCAGTTCTATAGCTTCTCGCCTGCATGCATCCGCACGTGGTTGTTTAACTTTTGTCTCTGTGTAAAGGCCTTGCCACACGCGTTGCAGTTCTATTGTTTCTCGCCTGTATGCTTCCGGACATGCCTGTTTAGGTTGTGTTTCACTGGAAAGGCCTTACCACACGTGTTGCATTTCCACGGCTTTTCGCCTGTATGCGTGCGATCGTGCTTGGTTAACTGTGCTTTCTCTATGAAGGCCTTGCCACACGTACTGCAAGAGTACGGCATTTCGCCTGTATGCGTGCGAACGTGCTTCGTTAACTTTCCTTTCTCTGTGAAGGCCTTGCCACACGTACTGCAGGAGTACGGCTTCTCGCCTGTATGCGTCCGCACGTGGTTGTTTAAGTTTTGTCTGTGTGTAAAGGCCTTGCCACACGTACTGCACGAGTACGGCTTCTCGCCTGTATGCGACCGAACGTGGATGTTTAGGTTATGTTTCATTGTGAAGGCCTTACCACACGTGTTGCATTTATGTGGCTTCTCGCCTGTATGCCTCCGCAAGTGGTTGTTAAAGTATCGTCTGAGTGTAAACGCCTTTCCGCACATAATGCAAGAGTACGGCTTCTCGCCTGTATGCGTACGGACGTGGGTGTTTAGATGATGTTTCAGTGTGAAGGCCTTACCACACGTGTTGCATTTATGTGGCTTCTCGCCTGTATGCATACGAACGTGATTGGTTAACATTCCTTTATCCACAAAGGCCTTACCACACGTACTGCAGGAGTATGGCTCCTCGCCTGTATGCGACCGGACGTGCCTGTTTAGGCCATGTTTTCGTGTGAAGGCCTTGCAACACGTGTTGCATTTATATGGCTTCACGTCTGTATGTATCCGCATGTGTAGTTTCAGCACTTTTGTCTGTCTGAAGGCCTTCCCACATATATCGCACCGATGCGGTTTTGTGTCTGTATACGTCCGCATGTGCTTCATCATACTCCTTTCGATTCTAAAGGCTTTGCCACAATGCGGTTCTACTGCTGAATGGATCGGCATATGCTCGATTAAGTCGCTTTTACAGACATAGCCTTTGCTACAGATTTTGCAGGAGTAGGGCTTCTCGTCTATAAACGTCCGCAAGTCGCTTATTGAACACTCGAAGCTCCCGACATCTGTGTGAAAACCCATGTGCACTGTCAGGTTGTTAATATTTGTAAAGTATTTCTTGCATATTCCGCACTCATAAAGCGCTCGTTGCTTGTGGATCATGACGTGCTTAGACAGGCTGCTTTGGCCATGGAACAGCTTACCACAGTCATCGCTGTTGAATTGACAATCCCCTTTGTGTCTCGCGAGATCTTGTCCACCATCTGTAGGTGGATGACCTGCGCGGCTCACATCTGGACTCGATCTACAGTGACAAATTGAAACCATGTGACCTATAGTTCAACAGTCAACCCCACTAGATGTCTCAAACAGAGGAATGACTACCGAAAATTTCATTCACTGCTATCCCATGCAGAGAGCTCTTTAATAATGACCATCACATTCCTGAAGGTGAACATTTCAATTCAATAATTTAATTTAAATATAGATCATTTTAACACCCATTAACGGTGGATATCGGCAGGACTTCAAGTTCTAATGCAATTTTATTCATCCTTAACTCAACATTTTTGAAGTACGCAAGGCAACTTCAAGGACACTGTGAATTCATATCATCACAAGACGTTGTATTTAATTAGACATTAATTAGACTATATTGTGTTTTTAATTTGTACTTGACAAAATGGGATTTTAATTCTATGTTTGTACTATCCAAAATTTTTAAATGTCACATTGTCATACTCATTGTTTTGAATTTTAATGGGGGCCCCCGTATTTTAGTCAGGTCTTATTGTATAATGAATTTTAATCTACTAGCTAAGGAAGAGAATGCATTATATTCTCGAAACATGTACTAGATGTTAAGGTGAAAGGTAAATAAATGAATAGTATTGACTAGGCGGACTATCTTCCAACATATTTATTGTTACTAAGTCAATACGGATCCAATCCCGACCATCATGGTCAAGATTATTAATAATGATTATGCCAGCCAGGCTAGAAAAATGATAAACAAATTTAAGAACACCAAGGTTAAAATTCTTAGTATTTCAAAAGAGCTGAACTTTCTTAAGAAATGTATTAAAAGTGACGTTATACCTAAACATTTGATTTCCGTACAAAAGAGAGGTAGATTGCTGCGTCATGAAATGAGAACACAGCGGAAAGTAAATCACTTGTGGATTAAAAATGAAATCAGGTTCTTACACCTTAAAAAAACGAAGCTGAACAACACGCTTTATGAATTACACCTACTCATCGCTAGTCAAATTTCGACTCTGGAATGGGAGGAGGCGCAATTTAACATTGACCTCTCATTATTTACAATATTAAAGAAAAAACAAGATATTTTAGATAGAAAATACCAGAGGCTCATTGAAGACAAATGCATCACCAAAAATGAAATACGAAATAACAACACATACACGACAACACACACATTTTATCCGCCACTCAAAAACCTGACCAACGTTGATTTCAACGATGACGAAGTCGAAATCTTAAATAAAGGTCCCAAACATAACTGGCCACACACGAGTAAGACTGTCCAAAATAGAGAACTAGTGAAACTGATAGCGGAATCTGAAGTAGCAATTGCAGAAGTACCCATAGACGAACAAGAGAACATGAGGTTCGAGGCTAAAAATAAAATTTGTAAAATAATGGAACATAAAACCATCGCAGATACCCACACTAATAACAATCTCCGAAAGATTAATAAGAAGACTAAAGATAATAACATAATTGTCACGAAAGCTGACAAGGGTAACACTATAGTTTTAATGAATAAAGATGATTACATTAGTAAAACGAATGATTTCCTGAAGGGTGACAACTTTCGTCAGATAAAGAAGGACCCTACTAACAACATGCAAAAGACTTTTAAACAAATTTTAGCTAACACTAATTTTTTGATGAATTCGAATGAAACAAAACGCATGGTAAATATGAACCCAGGATTGCCGAAATTGAGGGCTATGCCTAAGGTACACAAAGAAGGCATACCTATTAGACCGATTGTTAACTTCAGAAACAGTCCTACATATAAAACGGCCAAATTTGTACACACGTTTTTAAAGAAACATTACAGATTTAATGTAGATACAAGTCTCCGCAATACCATAGATTTTTGTGATAGGACAAAAAATTTCATTTTATCGCAATATAATACTATCCATAGCTTTGATGTGAAAGATATGTACTCGAATATTCCGATCACGGAGACTATCAACATTGTTAAGAACAACTTAAACACACATAGTTCGTTGAGTAAAGTAGAAATTGATGAATTCATCAACTTATTAAAGTTTATATTAGAAAACAACTTTTTTACTTTCAACAACAACGTGTACAAACAAGTTAATGGGTTGGCCATGGGATCACCAGCGTCTGGTATCCTTGCAGATATATTTATGGACCATATGGAATCTAATAAAATAATCGGTAAAATAAAAGGATTAGACTTATGGTTAAGGTTTGTTGATGACGCGTTCGCTATCATTAACGAACAAGAACTCAAGCCAAACGAACTGTTAGACCAATTAAACAACCTTGATAAACATATAATGTTTACAATCGAGTCGGAAGATAATAAAAGTCTAAACTACTTAGACGTAACATTAACAAGAGACAATAAAAACCTGATTTACCAAGTATTTAGAAAACCTACACACACAGATGTTGTTATTAGGAAAGACTCGAACCACCCAGGAGAACATAAGAAAGCGGCATTTTACAGCTTCATCAATAGAGCAGTAAGAATACCATTAAACAGAAATGATTTTAATAAAGAGATAAACATTATACAAGATATTGCCAAAAGTAACGGTTACCCCAAAAGCTATGTCAATAGGATAAAGAGTAAGGTCGTGAATAGACCTAACACCCTACTTGTAAATAAGGAAGAAAGAAAGAAATTCGCTACATTCACTTACATTAATAAACAATCATATAGTTTGGCTAAACTATTTAGAAAACACAATATCCATGTATCCTTTAGGACAGACAATAATAATAATAATTTATTGTTCAATTCGAATAGCGTAAACACCAACAGTAGGTTCAGTAAATCAGGAGTATACAAACTGTCGTGCCAAGATTGCGGAAAAAAATATGTCGGACAGTCAGGTAGAAGTGTGGTGGTACGGTATAAAGAGCATGTCAATGCACGAAAACATTCTAGATACTCTGCAATGTGTGAACACATGCATGAAAGCAACCATCATTTCACAAATATTGAACGTGATATGACTTTATTACATTCATTAAGCAAAGGCAAACAAATAAATGCCCTAGAGAAATTAGAAATATACAAATTGCAAAAATTTGATAATGAGAACAACCTAAATGAACACATTGCAGAAGACAATCAGTTGTTTAAATTGGTAACCCAATACCCTAGTAAGAGGCCAAATGATGTCAAGCGTGTAAGGGGGGAAGTATGACTGTAGTATCAGGGGCGGTTCCTTCCACCCCTCCTTCCATCCAACACGCAACCCAATGTAATTCTGTAACCAGTTGCCAAACAACATCAGGTGCCTCAACATCTATCTAACACATGCATGCTACACGTAATATTTACATCATCACACTGGTAAGGTTTAATAATTTTTACCCCGTTGTATTCTCATTTGTTCATGTCGGAGCCTTTTGTTAATTTTCAATCCATTTCCTTTTTATAGACCATTTTAATCTATTTTCAACCTGGCTGCATAATACATCTATCAACCGAAGATAATGGAAGGACTCCAAGTTTTAACGCAACTTCATTTATTCTTGTACAAATCCAATTGAACTACGCAAGATAGTATTATAATTCCTAGGACACCGTAATTTCACATCATTATACGACGCTGTGTCCAATATTTTAATTTAAATAGACATCATTTTAACACCCATTAACGGTGGATATCGGCAGGACTTCAAGTTCTAATACAATTTTATTCATCCTTAACTCAACATTTTTGAACTACGCAAGGCAACTTCAAGGACACTGTGAATCCATATCATCACAAGACGTTGTATTTAATTAGACATTAATTAGACTATATTGTGTTTTTAATTTGTACTTGACAAAATGGGATTTTAATTCTATGTTTGTACTATCCAAAATTTTTAAATGTCACATTGTCATACTCATTGTTTTGAATTTTAATGGTGGCCCCCGTATTTTAGTCAGGTCTTATTATATAATGAATTTTAATCTACTAGCTGAGGAAGAGAATGCATTATATTCTCGAAACATGTACTAGATGTTAAGTTGAAAGGTAAATAAATGAATAGTATTGACTAGGCGGACTATCTTCCAACATATTTATTGTTACTAAGTCAATAAGGATCCAATCCCGACCATCATGGTCAAGATTATTAATAATATCAATACGCAAATAATTAGGAAGAGAGATAATATGCGGCAGAAATGAGAACAATTATTTGTCGTTGGTTTTGAATGTCGTGCTGTATGCCAGGCCAAGGAAATATATGTACTTGTGAGTACGAAGATTTTGATTTCTTGCATGTTATTTTGATAAAAATTATTAGTATTGGCGTAAATGTGTATTTGTGTAGAGATATCTCTGTGTCGCACCGACACAGACAGGTATTATGACGACATTGCGATAGGAAAGCCCTAGGAAAGAGAAGGAATCGGTCGTGGCCTTAAATTATGCAGAGCCCAAGCATAAGGCTGGTGAGAAATTGGGAAACAACGGAAAAAATCTTCAAGACTGCCGACAGTGGGGCTCGAACCCACTATATCAAGGATGCACGCTGACAGCCGCGGGCACCTAACCGCAAGGCGAACTCGCCCGGTGTATAGTTTTCTTGGTAGAGCTGTAATCAGATTTACAAGATATTCCTACATAAAGGAAATTGACGTACGTTCCCGGTACTTACGAATGTAACAGGCGTCAGAGGTAGGATAGTATTTGGGCAATTCGTGACCTTTAAAGGATAGTGCGATATACGGAAGACGATACCAGGAATGATGGCTTTGATGAAAGTGACTTTGATCAATTTACAATTTACCCATATGAAGTGCAAGCTGGAAGAACGCGATGAGGATATTTCAGAAACCAATACCGCGTTACGGTCATGACTTCGATCAGTAGTAGTAGCAGAAGGTAATGATACTGATAAAGAAATTATTGAAATAGCGGATGTTGCTGACTTATTGGCACAAATTGTGGAAGTTCGTAAGAAGTTCTAAGAAGACAAGCCGAAAATTTTAGATTATTGGAGAAAAAGCTAGCGAAATGTTCTCAGAAACGAGCTGAAAATTATAGATTGGTAGAATCTAACATAACTGAAATTGATCAAGGACTAAAGCAAATTGAAACTGATGTAGAGCGTAAAACAATGACTACAGAGGACCGATTTGCATCACCAGAAAAGGGGTCTATACGAAAGTAGAGGCTTATTACTGAATTCTGAACAAAATCAGATAATGTAGCAGGGAAAGTGCGTGTGAAAGCACCACCTTAAGATTGTAAAACTCCATGGTCTACGTATCGAAGGCAATTTTAAGCCGCAGCCGCCTCCTATGGAGTGACTAGAGAAGAAAAAAGCACTGCCTTGGTTATTGCGCAGCGACGTGATAAGTTGGATATACTCCGAGCGATTCCAAGACAGTGAGCAATCAAATTTCAGTTCCTGGTAGCCCGATTAAAGATTGGATACGGTGGTAAAGACCTTCAACAAATTTAACATCGTCAACTTATCAGACGCCAGAAACGTGGCGAGACACTACAAGAATTTGAGGCAGACTTCGCGCGTCTTGCTTGTATGGCTTATCATTCACCTACATGCAATTTCACAGAAGAACATTAATTCTGTAGAGCCTATGATGATGAATATATGCGACCCAGAATTGCAACGACCTCTTAGTCTGGCGCACCCAAATACGTTAGATAATGCGGTGGCTCGTGCATTTTAATTCGAAGCTGCTACACAGAGCTCGCATCTACACGTGCAGCTTCGACGGTTGGATGAGGAGGTGCCTCTAGACGAAGAGGTAGATATGATTGCTTTGATAACCCAGTGCAATGCTGATGGACAACCCCGAAGGCGGGAGATTTCTGTTGGAGTGAGCTCGGACATGTGAGTAGCCCTTTCAGACCTGAAAGAAAACTGAAGGTGTGAATTTTTGTTTGTACGTCAAGAACTGACTAAAATGCTCCTCAATACACATATTGATAGTTTATTTTACAAAATAAAAACTAACATCCGAAAAACAGGACCCACACAATTGTGCGTATCAAAATTCAAACCTCGTTGTATCACGTACGATGGTGTAGCTTCAAAATTTACGTTCACTAACCAATGTACACACTTCATTGAATATATTCCGGTATCCAGTAAAGCTTCTAGATTAATATAAACGCAGTAAATAAATACTTACTTTCGGCACTACTGCTTCCTGCCATCTCGCCGATCAACTGTGCTTTTTAAACTCGTCTTCCTTCGCCCTGGCGGTCAAGCGCATACTAAAATCAATTGAAATACACGCCACGTGTCCTGCACAATCACTGCAGTCCGGTGTAGCGCCGAAAAAACATCAAATACGGTCAGGGATAACTAAAATACGAACCCGCACAATTGTGCGTACTCGGTCTGAAAGGGATAAAGAATCAAAGTTTCAGCAAAACTAAAAAGGGCCGGTGCAAATGGGCAAGCACCGCATGTCATCGCTCCTGCCCCGGGAAAATTAGTACATATCATTTCATTCGTGCGCCGGTTAGACATTATTTTTGTCGACGGAGAAGTGAATAGTTCTGCTCGTACTTCGCATCATACATCGGGGCCAAACTAAACATATATAAGCAGGGTGTTACTGAACCGTCTAGTACTCCCTGGACGTCACCCGTGGTTTTAGAGAAGAAAAAGAACGGGTAGATAGGTTGTTGGTCAGCAACTTTTTCGCTCCTTCCAGTTGCTTTTGTTGTGTGGCTAGGGCCAGATTGTTGGCTCAGAAGAATTTTCTGGCCGGAGTGTATGGAAGGTGAGATATGTAAAAGTTGAACAGTAATGGTGAACGAACGGATCCTAGGGGCAATCCAGCGTTAGACTTCCGCTCCTGGCTTATCTTGCTTCCAACGAGTAACTGAAATTTCCAAACACTTAGCATGTATTAGCGCCAAACGATGTCGAAGGCTGGAGTAAAGTCAACAAACACCAAAGTTGTTTTCAAGATGTAAGAGGCACCACTTGCTCACAGCAATTATATTCTTGTCTCAAGCCTGCCTCATAAGTTCAAATATGCTCTATGACAGTGCTACTCATTCTGTTATAGAAGAGACCTTCAATCAGTTTACAGAAGTACGTAGGAAGGGCTATGAGGTGACAGCTTTCAGCCTAGTTGCTTGGTTTGCTAGGTTTTAAAATACAAATGGTCTTCACCTTTTAATGACCAATCAACAGGATGTTGGTGAAGAATTTTGCCATTCTTTAGCACTTATACGTACATGAATCATGAAGTGAATGCAGGAGCGTTTAGAGTCAATGTCTGAAAATGTGGAGCAATGGCCAGAATCAGATATGATAAACAACAGTTATTATCAGGTTTTGCAGCTGCTGTCGAATGTACCTGGTATGTTTTAATCAGGAGATAAAAACGTGCCTCGTATACTTTCATGACGTCATTGCAATAGGCAACTTTGATATACACCTATCGAACCTGGAGGAAGTCTTTAAGTGGCTGCAGAGGGCCAAACTGAAGCTGAATGTAAAGGAATGCCAGCTCTTCCGGGAAAAGGTCAGGTATTTGTGAGATGTTGCCAAAGACGGTGTAGTCGTAAACCCGGAGAGGATACGTGCGGTAAAAGAATGGCATGTCCCCCCAGAGATGTATATGAATTCCTGAGTTTCTTAGGCCTATGCTCCTACTACCAATATTTCGTGCCCGGATTTGCCAACAAAGCTAAACGGATGAAGAGGACGAATGGAAAACAGCTTTCTTAAGTTGTAGCCGACAACCAACTTCACTGGGATGAACACTTGCCGTTATTTCAATGACATATCGGTCTTCGGTCCATGAAACGACAGGACAGACTCCGACCTGTGCTCTCTACGGCGAGGAGCTGCGTTTTCCCTGTGATGTGAAGTTCGGCAGTGGATCCGGCGAGCACCAGACGGCTGGGGATGACTACGTGAGGTGTTCGAGAGAAGGAATGGGTCAGATTCACGGCCTCGATCGAAGAAACACAGAAGCTGCTGGTGGCCGAATAACGCATACCTACGACGCGCGGGCCGTAGAAGGTGGATTCGAAGCCAAGGATTTGGTGTGGCTCTTTAATTTACGGAGACAGCGGGGTCTGCCACACAATCTCCAGCGTTCATGGGTGTTAAAGACTTTATATCTCGTATTCTTAGTCTTTCCAGGAGAATGCCAATGGTGGAGCATTTCAACCGGTTAGCAGCATACGAAAGAGCAACTTCCTTGACTAACGGGTAATCGAAGACTGTTTGCTAACTGGTCCAGCACGGAACAGTCTTAGGGGGGCGGCAGTATTACGAGTGAACGAGTAGTAATATCTCCCTCAGCTGGACTAGGAGACAAGTGACGATCGCTAAGCGAAAAAGTGAGACAGAATGCGCTGCAGAAGTGAGAATAATCTTTTGTATGTTGTTGATGAACGTCATGCTTTATGCCAAGACAAGGAAATTTGTGTACTCGTGAGTGAAAGATGATTTGCAAAGTGTTGTAGGCTATTTTGATTAAAATTATTAGGATTAGCGTTAATGTGTGTGTAGAGTTCACTTTGTAATTTGGCAATACGATTTACGAGATATGGAGCCATAGAGATTACTACCGAAGAGAAATTTACGTACGTTACCGGTACTAATGAGTAGTAGGGCAATGTATGTTGTAGAACAAAGGGTGATGCATCAGCATTTTCCCACGACGTCATTGACCCCTAGCAGTGGAGATATGGGGCATGAGTCCCATCCAAAATATAGTCTGTGAGGAGAGAAGGGCATCTGAGCGTCAAAACTGAGCCCAAGATGGCGACTGTGTAGTTAAGCTCTTCTAAAATGGCAAGGGAAGGGCATCTGTCCGTAAAACTGGGCGCTGTGTAGTTAAGCCACTCCAAGTTGGCGACGAGGAGGGCATCTTTACGGAAAACCCAGTCAAGATGGCAAGAGTGTAGTTAGGCCCTCCGAAACGGTGAGGGGAAGAGCATCTAACCGTAAAACAGGGCGCAAGATGGCGACTGTGTAGTCAGGCCCCGCAAAATGGCCACGGGAAAAACACCTGACCGTAAAGCTGGCCCCTCCTAGATGACGTCAGGCAGGGCATCTGGACGTAAAACTAGGTGAGACCCTATGTGTCCCCTCTGGTGGGAGAATCAAAGTGGCGACGGGTAGGTCAACTGACCATAAAGCTGTGCCCCGTGTAGTTAGGCCCCTCTAAAGTGGCGTCGGAAAGGGCATCTGTCCGCCGAACTGAGCCAAGATGCAATGGTGTAGTCAGGCCTTCCAAAACTGTGACAGAAAGGGTATCTAACCGTAAAACCAGGCACAAGATGGCGACTGTGTAGTTAGACGGACCAAAATGGCGATGGTTAGGGCATCTGACAGTAAAACTGGGCCATGTGTAGCGAGTTCCCTCCAAAATGGCGATGGGAAGGTCATCTGACCATAAAACTGTGCCCTGGGTATTTAGGCCCTCAAAAATGGCGACGAGATGGGCATCTGACTATAAAGCTAGGCCCTGTGTAGTTAGGCCCTTCAATGAGATTAGGCATGCTCTCCTACTCGAATTGCCCTATGCCCTATTAATCAAGATGGCGTCGCGAGAATTCCTATTACCCTGCTACTCAAAATGGCTTCGGGAAGGGTATCTAGCCGTAAAAGTGAGGTTAGGCACCTCCACGAGGTTACGCCTGCTCTCTTGCGCGAATCCACATTGCCCTACTAATCAGGATGGCATCGCGAGAATCCCCATTGCCCTACTACTAAAGATGGCTTCGGAAAAGGCATCTAGCTGTAAAAGTGAGGTTAGGCCTCTGCATGATGGCGAATGTTGGCGTCGGGAAGGGTATATACCCGTATAAGTGAAGTTAGGCCCCTCCTAAATGGCGTCTGTGAGGTTAGGCTTGCTCTCTTATCTAAAATCCGCGTCGGGAAGGGCAACTGACCGTAAAAGTGTGGTTAGGTCCCTCCAGGATGGCGACTGTGAGATTAGGCATTCTCTCTTATGGAAAATCCGTGAATCGGCATTGCCCCACTACCATACAATGGGTCAAAGACCTCAGACCCCGGCAGCCCCACTACCAGGGGTCAATGACCTCGTGTGAATATCCTGACGCAGCATCTGTTGTTTTAGAACATACATTGCCCTACTACTCTCATGAATGTACCATTCTTGTCATACAAGTGTAGCATTCTATTATGTCACAATTACATAGATTTCATGTGCAATGAAAGAGAGCCGCCTTAAATATAGTACAACAAGATTATACTAAGAAGTTCATACTCACTACCATGTATTACATCAGTCTATGTCTTAATTGCTTTCTTTAACAGAGGCCATATGCAACATGGAAACCATTAATCCTGATGAAATCTTGGAGAAGCTTAAAGATAACAAGCAGACGATGGCTCTTTCCCTAACTTTTGACGTTTCCACATCATCTCCAGGCAATGCTGTCTTAGGCGTTACGATGGGGACAAAGAACATGGCTTAGGTTGTAGGTTTTATTAAAATGTTCTGATAGCCTGAAATCCTTTGAATCCAAATGCAAGCTATACTGTCCATGAGTATTCTTGCAAGTGATTCTCGGAAAGTACAGCTAAAATGAGCATGAAAATCAAAGCTTCAACCATACTTCAATACAATATAACATTGAAATGCACCACAGTGTCACATAGAAAATATCGAAATATGCATACCAAGCAAATTACAGCTGCTATGGACAAGAAAAATAGAAACTACAAGCTGCCAAATATAGAATGAGTACACATTAAGACGGGAATCCCCATGCAGATTAGTCCAAACTTGTCTGAATATTGTAGACTGGCTTGCAATGCATTCGGTGACATTTAAATACTGAAAATAGAACACTACACGCACCCATGGCAGTTCAAGTGCAGTAAACATGAAGGTCGATAAGTAATCCCTGCTCTAGACTTAATCATTCACAGTGAGCACATCGAATGAAGAGTGCGACAAATTTAACTGTGGACAACAATACTACTGTATTTGTGATGAACCGTACCATCATTTTAAATGGACGGAAAATGAAAGCACCTGCTGTTTACACCAATCCAGTACATTTTGCAGGGATCAGTTTCTTGTGAAATTCAACATCTTCTGGAACTGCCTCATTGTATAGAGCATCATCTTTATTTCCTGTCGAAGAATCAACCAAAATAAGAATTCTATTTCTGCCATGCAAATGCAGCCATACCACGTGGTCCAGGAACACTTTCAAATCCTGCTTTGTCATGTTTGGTGATTTGACAGCATAAGTAATTCAAGTGTCCTGCCTGTTGGAAATTTCCCACTGGGTTCTGAGACAAGAACATACATGTGTGGAAGAACGGTGCCATCCATTAAAATAGCAGGCATTATCATGTATGAATGGGTGGTTGCTGCAACTGAACCCATCGCACAATAAATCGTCTTTGCTCCCTTAACGGCATGAGTTCTCCCACAATGTAACTCTTTACTACAAAATCTTGAGTGATCTGCATCAATTATCTCCTCTGCTGTAAAATTATACTCATCAATGGAACGCCTTAATTCCGTAACAAACTCAACAGTTTTCTCTTCTATATCAGCGGCATCACCAACAGATCTGCTGCCAACTTTATGCGTGATCTTGCAAGAAAAAATCCTGTTTCTCTCAAACCACTGCAGCCATGATTTGGAAGCTTTGAATGTTAAGGTCTTGCTTGCATCAATTTATAATTTGACAGACATCGCCGAGATTCGTTAGCGTTTGGTCGTGTATAATTCCATGTTGTTTTCGCACTGCAATGAACTGACAACGTACCTCGTTATTTATTCTTTCTTTTAGCACCTTCCTGTCTCTGCCACTTAATTTCAGCGTCTTTTCGAAGTTTTGCATAATTGTCTTGTTTTTTATTTGTCCTAATGTGCTGTTCCATTAGTAAATAAGACCTTAGGGATACTCCAGGAGGACAGCACTGTGGAGGATCATATACTCTTGATAGCTTTGTCCACATTTTGTAAGCTACAGCCAAGTAACCTTCAGGATATTTCGTTCCAGTCTTCTTTAGTGGTGATGAATAATACAAGGATCCACTGCCACATAATGCTAGACCGCTTTTCAAAATCGACTTATTTTCCCGATGGATCATCCCCAAAGTCACCCTCAATATCATCTTCATTGATGAATTCTTCGTGTACCATAAGAGTTACATAATTTTCAACAAGAAACTTTTCATCAAAGAGCTATTCTGCAACTACCCCTTTCTTTACACTCCATACGCCCCTACCCCTCTGCTTCCCATTCCAGCGATCCATGACACGTCAAATTGTACCAAATATCGCTTCTGATGTTCTGAAACCTAAATAAACTGAGTTCGTCAGTGAGAACAGTTGGGTACTCTTTCTTGTTAGTTCCCGCTGGGACCTGATACTGTTGTCTGAGACCGCCCAGTAAACTCCTGCTCTCCCCTACCTAAAGTTGTTAAATCCCGCAAACCACTTTCATAGGAAAGAAAGGAAAAGCTAATAGCAGGACTCAAGAGGTACTGAGAATGAAAACAACCATTCAAAAAGAACTAGTCATAAGCACTCCCTAGTGGGTTAAAGTAACCTTACTCCATACATTTTATTACAAAATGATCTTAAAACTACCCCAAACTAATCAACAGTAACAAGTTCATTGATACTTCAACCAAGCAGTCTGCTGTCCTCAGCAGGTAGTCTGGGCATGCAACTTTACACATTGACAACGAGCTGCTTTCTGTAACATGAGCTGGCAGTTATTTACTATGTTCAACTGTTTTGTGCATTTCTTATGATGCAATAAGGTCCAAAGTGTGTGTGTCAAGGTCCAGAATAGTGGGAAAACTTTATCCATTGTTTAGCAGCATGTTCCCCATATTAAGACATTTACCATTATATTAAACAATATTTAATTCAGACAATGTACATTGTCCCACGGTAGTTGATAATGGTCATAATTCAAGAAGTCCAAGTTTATGTGTTTCGTATTTCTGACAGTTATTCAGTTAAGTTTGTACTTTGGTACTCTCAAAGAACAAGATAAATACATAAGGTCATTGGTTGAAATAAATGGCACATGGATTAGCTCATAGGTTATTACTTTATCTGAGTTTTTGTTTTATTCAGACTGCTAAGTTTGTGATGAACGGTTAGTTGGATACATGTAATTTGTAAGGTTTTTTTTTGCTAGTCACCTTAGGTCGCACTGACACAGATAGGTCTTTTGGCAGCGATGGGACAGGAAAGGCCTAAGAATGGGAAGGAAGCAGCCGTGGCCTTAATTAAGGTACAGCCCAAGTATTTGCTTGGTCTGAAAATGGGGAAACCACAGAAAACCATTTTCAGGGCTGCTGACAGTGGGGTTCAAACCCACTATTTCCCGCATGCGAGCTCGCAGATGCACGCTCCTAACCGCACGGCCGACTCGCCCGGTTTGTAAGGTTGTACCATAATAATTTCGTGTGGCTATTTCTAGCCGGGTGCAGCCCTTGTAAGGCAGACCCTCCGATGAGGGTGGGCGGCATCTGCCATGTGTAGGTAACTGCGTATTATTGTGGTGGAGGATAGTGTTATGTGTGGTGTGTGAGTTGCAGGGATGTTGGGGACAGCACAAACGCCCAGCCTCCGGGCCACTGGAATTAACCAATGATGGTTAAAATCCCCAACCCGGGACCCTCTGAACCGAAGGCCAGTACGCTGACCATTCAGCCAACGAGTCTGACAGGTTGTACCTTGAGAATAATTATACTATGGGTATATAACAAAACCACAAATTGATTACTGCCATGGGTGATATTAAACCATCCACACTAACAATGTGCTCATACGTGACCTGTAACCATAGTAAATATGTTTAGAATTCTCACACCAGGCAGTTTATTTATCAGAGAAATCACCATTTCCTGCCTATTAATATTTACTTCAACAAATGTGAATTCCGGACATGTTCGAATAACCTGGGAAGTCATACATAATACGTGGCTCCATAGGTCATGCCTACAACAAACTGCTGCCTGGCCTCCATGCTTTCCATCTGACCAATCATACTGTTTTAGATCATATCAATCAATTTCCAACATAGAGGATTGAATTTGTACTTGCTCTGAAAACAATAACCACCACCACCACCACCACCTGCTAGGAGTCAGCAAGGTTTCAGAAATGCACAGAATTCTTATTTAGTGCTAAAATTTCAACATGAAGCATGCAAGACAAAGAGAATATACATGCCCACACTGCAGACTTTGTGAAGAGGATGACAATGCCTGTTTCAAGAGATACGTGCTGCAAAGAGAGAGCCCAGGCAGGTGAAATTATTGATACTGACACTGCTAAGGTCATATCTATTACAGAATACATGGTGTTTAAAGAAGGCAACTCATCTCAACTTCCTTGAGAAAGAGACAGTTTACTATCACTTGCTGGCACTTGCAGATATGTCCACATATTCTTAAGAACTCTATAACAACAATTACAATAAACATTACTTTTATTGCTATCTCATTCAAAATTTAAATGTTTCAAGATTGCATCTGGGGTAATAATCTAGGATTGTTAATGTTGGTGCCATATGGAAGCACATATCTATCTTGTATCTACACATTTTTCATGCCACATCAGATGACTGAACTGACAATCAGCTAGAAAAATACCGAGGAAGGTTCCAATTGAACCTTGCAGACGAAGACAATGTGGTGAACGGTTTGGCATAGAGCTGCACATGCACAGTCTGGAGTAGGCAGCTTGCTCCATTTTTGTACTGCATATGTGCACCTGTCATGGCCTATTCTGATTCTGTTCAGGTAACTCCAGGTCTTGCAAGATATCCGATATACACTTGAAAGTTTAGCACCTGACAAGATGTTAATACAGGTGCAATTCTCTTGCTACTTCTTGCAAAACTTTTCATTCTTCAAGAGATTTAAAACACCTGGCAACCACGTCAGCAGCATCACGCAGTGGTGGATGATACAACTGTAGCCTATGAAAATGTTAAAGTGGCAGGTCCCTATGTGGGAGTAGAAGAGACATTTTGGAATTCATTTATAAGGACAGCAGATCTGCACAAATGAGGTGGCATTATATTAATCAACAGTGAATTGGAGTGATTGGATTGCACATAGTAGTGTTCACCTGGGTGTCAACAAACCTTATATAATGACAGTTCAACCAAACAGGTGTATAATTCTCTGCACTTGAGTAAATCAAACCCAAGCTTGAAGATTACAGCGTGGTTGCTCAAGTTCCCCAGGTAGTTCCACATAATTTATGGAAAATGTTCTTATGAGTCCTGAATTTCTGAAACTATATTTTGGGTTCCAATTATAACAAAGGACTCTGCTGCTGAAACTGATGCCGAGTTTTATGTTTACCAAATAAAAGCAAGACTGGGTTGAAGTTGCCAGTTTTGGAAGTAAGTATACAATATAGACAAGCTGTTAGTCAGCAACTTTTCTGCCTCTTCCAGTTGCTTTTGTTTTATGGCTAGAGCCCGATTGTTGGCTCAGCAGAATTTTCTGGCTGGAGTGTCAGGAAGGTAAGATATATACACGTTGAACATTAATGGTGAATGAACTGACCCTAGGGACAATCCATTGTTAAACTTCCACTCCTGGCCTATCTTGCTTCTAATTATTAACTGGAAATTCCAACTACTCAGCATGTTATTAAGTCCAAACAATGTTGAAGGCAGGAGTAAAGTCAACAAACACCACAGAAGTTTTCAGGATGTAAGAGATACCTAATGTTCACAGTAATTATATTCTTGTCTGAAGCCTGCCTCATCAGTTGGAATATGTGCTAGGACAGTGCTGTTATACTGTAGATGAGCTTTACAAAGAGCTTATAGGAGTAGGTAAGAAGGGCATTGGGGTGACAGCTTTCTGCCTAGTTGCTTGGTTTGCTACGTTTCAAAATACAAATGATCTTCACCTTCTTAATGACCAGTTAACAGGATGTTGGTGAAGAATTTTGCCAATGTTTAGTACTTACTCGGATATGAATTAGAAGTTGAATACAGGAGCCTTTAGAGTCAATGTCTGAAAATGTGGAGCAACGTGCACAATCGGATGTGAGAGGTAAGAATCATTTTCAGGTTGTGCACCTGTTGTTGAATGTACCTGGTATGTTTCTTATCAGGAGATATTCTAGTTATATTAATGATGTGAGAAGCAATTTGGTTTGGTGTTACTTCAGGATGTTTTCTGCATACTGGTGGACTACTTCTTCCCTGTTGATGACCTAGTTATTAGGTCCCTTTAAACAACAAGCAACAAGCTAGAACTTCTTCCCAATCTTCTAAGATGACTCCATCTGTCACTGTTGAAGTGGGTAATGCCCAATTTCTGCACTGTGTTTGTCCATTTCTGCCTCCGAGAGAAGGCAAAACTCGACAAAACTTGGATTAATAATTCAGGGCCTCCACTTTGATGGAAGTGTTGGTACAGTATTTCACTTTCATCATTCCATCCCGGAATGTGTTCTTTACAGTATCCTCGTGGCATACACCCTTTAGCTGTTGTTCACACATTTACAAAGAAAACTCATTCCAGTCATCTTTCTGTAAGTTCCATCAGACATGTGGTGTTTATTGGATGACAGGGACCATAATACCTACAGGTCTGTATTCGTTGTGAGGATAGGCATCTAAGACTTTTCCCATGACAATCATGGGATATTAGTTTCATTGCAGCTAATAAAACGTAAGTCAGGATTTGGATACTTGAACCCTGCAGCAGACCTGAAAGTACCTTGATGTTGGGCATCAAAGTCTACATGAAGATTGTCCCCCTTAGCCTATTCTTCAAACATGCTATCACTTACATCTTTATCAGAGTACAGTCAAAATTTATGATGACTGTTGAAGTTTCCTATGTAAATTGCAGTGTTCTGCAGTGTGTATGACATATTTAGGCCAGAATGTTTGGGTGGCTTATAAACATTTGTGATAGTGAAGCCATGAAGGTGATAACTGTATCTATATCTGCATCCAAATTCTCAGAAATCAGCAAGGCCTCATCTATGTTGCTCCGGACATATGTAGCAACACCATACACCTCGTGGTATGTTGATCCTAGTGTGGTATACCCCGTAATTTAACCTGTACTTCAGAAATTTTCTTCACTGGAAGCATGCCATTCCTGAATGATGACAATATCAATGTCTAGCAAGAATTTTGACAGGTAGTCACACTTTGCCTTTTTAACATTTTAAACATTAAGTTGGAAGAGTGGAATGATTGGCCCAACGTTTCTCATTAAAGAACTCTGAGAATAACTATGTTTACTACTTTGATATGTCATTGTGTGTCACTGTCAGGAAATCCTATCGATAGCCTGGCTGCCTGTATTGTTGTTGATCATTCTGCACCATCCACTGATAGACATAGCATATGGACTTAATTTTAAGCCTAGTGCATCAGCAAGCTTACCCAACATGGAGTTCATCTGAGATCTGCTACCAAGTGATACTCAACAGTCATAAAAAAACACCTCTACTGCCCCTTACTCTGACAGCGACAGTAGACAAAAGAACTTCATATTCCTAAAAGTTCCCTTGACTGATCAGTACGGCTGATTTCTCACCGTCTTATTCTGTGTGCAGGGATTGGTTGCATATCCTGCTGTTTTCCAGTGAGCACCTACTATGTTGCTGATGAACTAAATACAGTCACTTACAGTCATGTTTTTGATAATAGTTCATTTTATAGATAATGAGGACCATTACATCACTCATATGATAAAGAAGTAGAAGTAAGTGGCTGAGGCCCTCTTGTGGCTATATCAGGTTCATACGACTGGATTTAGTAAATGTTGCTTTGTGGATGACACAAGCTCAAGACTCTGACAACTGCTCTCTTAAAATTTTAGTGAACCTTGTAAACAGTGAGATGCTTCACCTAAACTATTACCCTCCCACTGCTTCTGGAAACATGTACCGATTACGTCCATGGTAAAAGAAAGAAACTGAGTGTATACCTCTAACACTTGTCCAGTACTGAGATTACTGAATAGTTTTTCATTCAATAATTTTACATAATTTGATGATTCTGATCAAACTATAGGTTCTGGAAATAACTAATTTTCAAATTCAGAATTAATCTGGGATTAGTGTAATGACTGCAGATAAGGTCCCATTATATCATTAAGTTGCCTTGGGTTACAGGCAATCAGCTGATTCAGTTCATCTGACATGCAGGACAACAGGTAATATTAATACTGGGTGTCAGTCAATGAATTGTTTTCAATTATCAAGAGAGAAATATATCATGGTAATGCATGAATTCAGCAAGTGAACCCCTGAATTTTGGGAATGAAGCTGTTGGCAACTGAGTATTGTAACTGGAGGTTGTAGGTTGCTGATTTATTGAGGAAGGTGGAGTTACATTAACCCAATTGCTCCAGAAATAATGCTCCAACGTGATTGGTTAGAAATTAGAATTAAATTGCCCTCAAGAAATATAAACCACCCCATCAGAGATACTGTGCACCATTGTGAAGTAAATATTATAAATTATAATTATTATTTATTCTCCTTAAATTGTACAAGTACAATCTGGGGGTGGTAGATAGAGAATGTACACAGGAGTGCCTCCATCCCCACATGTATGTTTACGTAACCTCTACTGAATATTTACATATGTGTAAACAATTTTAAATTTACATATCTACACTCCAAACACTGTATACTTAGAATAATTATTATCTTGATTTATGCAATACATATTAGAGTAAGAATACCCGGTCCTTTATACCCTCACTCATACCCCTCTGTAGACACTCATACACAGCCATTCCCACATACACACGCATACATATCCGCGCACATTCGACTTTACTTGCACAAATCGTTCTTAATTTGAATTTATACACGTTGTATACATCACATATGGGATTCTATTTATATATTTTCTATACTGCATGGAGAAGGTGAAGAAGAGGAAGCAGTTTTATTTGAGATGGAAGACAGTTCAAGACATGAGCTGACCCTGCCTAAAATTCATTACTATGAGGTAGTTCTGGCGATGGGGAGGGGGGTGAGGACACAAGAGTAACTCCTTAGCCTCTACTAACAGAGTAAAAATTAAACTGTAGGGAGAGATGTGTCTTGTCTGTCAGGGATTCCTTAAGGAAGGCTACGTCTAACGAGTTCACTGGTGGCAAAACCTGGCTGTGTATACAGGGATGTTTGTTTATTATATATTTTGCTCGTCAATCAACACCTTCTAATTTCCTCATATTATCTGTTGTCGTTGGGTGCGAGGAAGGAAGACCATATAGTGCTGCACCCGAGAATTATAAGCTGTTTGTAGGGCTTATCTCTTCCTCCAGAGAGCCATCTACAGACAAAACCTAGCGCTCAATATGCCTTGCACCTAATTCCGTTGACGTGCTTATTCCATTGTAATTATCCTTAATATAAATACCAAGCAGTTTGATGGAATTAGAAATTGGTAGGTGGAGTCCATATAGAGTAGGCAGGTTCGGGAGTGGCTGTCCAACTCTGCTTAGTCTTACATATTTACATTTCTTAACACTTATACCATACCACAGAGCTATACTATCCAGATCCGAGTAGAACTGTACCAGATCATCTGTAAATGTGTCATCAGCATGCTATGCCATGGTCGAATTTACACAATCCAGTAAGTCAAGAGCATAAATCAGGTACAGGAAGGGCCCTATCTCACTGCCCTGAATTACTCCAGGAGTAATTGGGGTTTGGTCTGATTTGGATACTCCATGTGCAACACATTGCATTCAACCCATCAAAAATGACCTCGGCCATGCCAGCAGTTTACCCTGAATGTTGTAGTTGTCAAGTTTTAACACAAGTCTTTGATGTGACACCTGGTCAACAGCTTTGCCCCAGTCCGGAGACACACAGTCTATTTGTGACACCCGCCTGCTCCAGTCATCAATAACTTTTGTTAAAAGAGTTGTGCAGGATTTTCCAGGGATGAAGCCGTGCTGGTTTGAGTTTAACAGGTTTCTCTCCAACATTTATAAAACAACTAGGCATCCCATACACTTACAGATCCCTGATGTTATTGAAACTGCTCAGTAATCATCCACATTTTCCTTGTGTCCATCTTTGAAAACTGGGACATTGGCTTCTTTCCACAGGCAGTGTCCTGGTATTCATAAAACGACTGAAGGGAGTGGAAAGAGAGGGCACAGCTCTTGAGAATTCTTGCTGACATTCAATCTGGCCCGGTCACTGAATGTGGTCTTGTTTACAAAAGCCTAACCTTGACTTCACTTTTTGAGAAATACAGATTGGTTAGAGGGAAGAGAGGGATAGTTGTCCAAGAATAGGGCATGTTCCCTTCCTCAGTAGGGGCTGAGAAGTTATTAAATTTCCTGTTGAAGGTGCCTGCGATTTCTTGTGGAGTAGAGACTGCCGTACTGTTAGGTTTAAATACAATGCAACCTCTACTTCAGAGAAAACCCCATAGTTCCATGCAGTTGGTGTTGAGACCGTGAATATAAGAATCACACGAATGTCCAATAGAGTGTTTCGCCAATCTGTACTTCTCCCACTCACAGTTGATTGGGTTTCTTTTCCATTTTTAGTACAGGCGGTTCCTCATTGAATCTCTCGTGCAGCCTCCTTGGTGATCCATGGGGATTTATGTTTGCTGGTTATATTTACTATTGGTGTGGCTTCTTCTACGCATCAGAAAAATGTTCCAATAGTCTTGCCATATCTTCTTAATGTCTGTATTGCTGGTGACTTTTGAGGTGAGAGTGGGTAGGCAGTTTGACAGTAAAGTGCACAGATTGTTCCACTTTGTTAAGGAAAATTTAAAAGATGTTCTAGTATGGGGCTAGGGAGATGGTTTTATGTCAGTCAGTGATGTAGGAATTGCCTGAAGATCACAGAATCCAGGAGTAATATTAAGGGATTGGACACACTGTGATATGTTACCTAGGAAAAGATCAAGTGATGAGCTTGTTGTTCACATAATACGCAGGGCTTGGAATATTGAGGAAGGAATAAATCATAGAAATGGGAAAGGAATCTAATGCCAAGGGTGTTATTTGGAACAGGGGCAGAATTTCTGGACAACATAACTTCTAGTTTGAAATCAGCAACAATAAAAATGGCATGATAATTTTGTTGTACATCTTGTACAAGCTCGAGAGAGAAGCGATTAGTTCATCGTTCATCTCCGGAGATGACTTAGAGGTGTGGTAAATTGATCCCATATGCAATTTACATTTGTTGCATGAACCGGAAAAAGCTCCACATTAGCTCACCTAATGAACTGAACTCGTGTGTGCGTGTGTGTGCGTGCGTGTGTGTGTGTGTGTGTGTGTGTGTGTGTGTGTGTGTGTGTGTGTGTGTGGTGGCTTAACCAGTCAGCAGTCCATTTCTTCAGGAAATCCAGGTAAGACTTTTTTGTCTCAGTTAAAGTACGCCCATTAGTCAGGTAGCTACAGTATTTCCTCATGACAATGACCTCTCTAAGAATAGCACACCCCTCACTCCTTCACATAACATAGATGCCGGTAACCTTTTGAAACAAGAACTTTCACTATATCCTCATACTCTCCATTGTTGTCACGTGAACAGCCTAAGCTTGCCCGCACATATTGACGAAATTCAGGCTATATTTACCAAAAATAGCATCCATTTGATAGGTATTAGTGAAAGGTGGTTATCGCCATCAATTCCAAACAACATGGTTCGCCTTGACGGCTATAAACTCTACCGCCATGATCGTACAAATAAGAGGGGTGGAGGTATTGTTCTCTACTGTAGAGATGACCTGAAGAGCCGTGTCGTTTGTACCTCATCGACCGGTGAATTGCCGAGGATGGAGTTTATGTTCTTTGAAGTAGTTGCTAGTGGACAGAAAATACTTATTGGAGTGGTTTACCAACCACCTAAATTACCTTACTTGACCGAGTTTGATACGCACCTACTTAACCCAACATCGGTCGATCTTATTAACGTCACATCATCGGTCGAGGTGTTAGCGCAGCGCTCACCCTAATGAAAAAGAAGTTCAAGTCTTTCTTATGTATATCAATCGGAAATTATCTTACTAGGAAGTTTATATTTTTATTCTTTTGTCACCTTACGGAGCATTTTAATTTATTTTTATCACTTTTGGCCTCTAAACCCAAAGTAACGTAAGTCATAATGCCTTATTATGCCATATTTGGCCGGCTTCTTTGGCATGAACTGTCTAAACGCACATCTACCACGAAATGATTCAAGCATTTCGTCAACTGTAGCGTATTCAGAAATGCTGTAGCTGTTCACACATCTTGCTACAAAACCTTCAAACACATTTCTGATCGGGGCTAGTCTATCAAGTGCTCTCCTTGTAAACCTTGTCCGTGCATCATCGAAACAAAAACCTCGCAACAGTAACAGAAACTTCGGTAAATCATTGTAAATCAAAAATACTCTGTAGCAGTCCCATCATTATCCTATAAATCCTCCACAATCTGGAATGACGAATTTTGCACGCCTGCTAAATACGAGAGACCTGGAACTGCCCTTATTTCATGAGGATTTGTATCTATAACATCACTTTTCCTGCTGTAGTTTTATGAAGGCAATCGTTTGTGTACGCTGTAATTTCTTCAATCACTTCGTCAGGGAAAAATATTTTCCATGCATTGAGAACAGATCTAGCGTTTTTTACAATTTCTCCTTTGAGTCCCGGTGGATGAATAACGATACTTCTGCGCTTCCTACGTACTTACTGGCGTGCTGCATGAGCATGCCAAACGGTCAGTTGCTCCTTACCGATATACACCACTCAAGGTTCTGTTATTTCCTGCTCATCACCGGCAGATTGTTCATTTCCACTATCATGGTCACTGTTATTCAACTGTTCTGCGTCTGAATCAACTGAATCATCTAACTCTTGAGATGAGCCTATTTCAGCGTCATTATCAGATTCTTCCAACACCCACTGAACTACCTGAGCATATGAACGATGCATAGTTCCTGATGAATACTACATGTAACTTCACATGCACTGAAATAACAAACAGTGAACTCAAAATATCTAATCCAATTCTTCTATTTCAATAATCATGACACAACATTACTTAGAATTCAAAGGAACACCATCGGTCGAGGTGTTAGCGCAGCGCTCACGACTTCACAAATAAGCAGTCTAGGTCACTCTGATGACAACTTCGCAGCCGTTAACAGCACTATTCGATTGTTGACATATCACCGGCCAGTTAGATAGTAGCACACGTCAGCAGAACAAACGAAAAGCAAGCAGTGGCCAGATAAAATCGTTTGTTAGCGCTGCGCTCCCCCCTCGACCGATCTTGGGTTAACTTGCTACCAGCCTATCAACATATCATTATATTAGGCAACTTAAGTACAAATCTACTTATGAAGAAATATGGTACTAAGAAACTAGAGGACTTGTTTTCCTCATGTGACTTGACTATCCTTCCCTCTGACCCTACATACCATGTACATACTGCCAACAACATTTCCCACACCTTAATAGATCTCAAAGTAACAAACAACCCTCAGAAAGTGGTAACTCACGGACAAACTTCAGTGCTGGCTGTGTCCATCCACGATCTTATATTTCTCGCGTACTCACTTCGTGTTCCAAAATATAAACCTAGGCATATAACGTAAATACCTTTAATATGTTAATACACAATCTATACAACAAACATGCACCGAAAAGACAGAGTAGAATATCCCGCAAACCTAATCCATGGCTAACCCCTGCAGTTAAAAATATGATGTCTCAACGTGATGCTCTTTACCAACATTACAAACGTACTCAGGACCCAAATGACTATGAACAGTATAGAATAATTAGGAATGAAACTAAACAAATCACCCGTAATCTTAAATTTAAATATTTTCGTGAATCAGTAAGTAACCTAAATACAGCTAGTGGCTGGAGGCATCTCTGAGCCATGGGCATAGGAAAAACACATGAACAGCTTCAGGTACCTGACATTCCACTCGACGATTTAAATTAGTATTTCACGGAAGAGAGAGCTCAGTCTAATCCGCTTAACAGACCACGCGTAAATAACGTCCCAGCACCTGTCCCACAAAATGGCCCGTGCTTTGCGTTTCGTATCGTCAGCACTAATGAAGTTAAAAAGGTCTTGTATTCTATTAAATCCAAAGCAAGCGGTGTGCATGAAATTCCTATTACTTTCATACATAATATTATTGGCGCTATTCTACCCATTCTCACCCATATTTTTAATTACTGTCTCAAAAACGGCACATTACCGACAATTTGGAAGTATGCCAATGTAATTTCACTTCCTAAAATCCCAGGTTCGAAACTCCTATCCGATTACCGTCCCATTTCAATTCTCCCTGCTCTCTCCTAAGCGTTAGAACGGCTGGTACATACGCAAATATTGGAATACCTTCAGGCTCACTCTCTTCTTGACCCGCTGCAATCTGGCTGCAAAAAGGGTCATAGCACAGCCACTGCCTTACTCAAAGTGACTGAGGACATCAGACAAGCAATGGACGAAAGACAAGTGACTATACTCAAACTCCTTGACTTCAGCAGTGCTTCTGACACGATAAACATCCAGACATTGCTGATGAAGCTCAAATCGTTTTTCGGTAATGTTGCTTTAAAATTTTTCACCGCATATCTTACAGATCGTATGCAACGTGTTACAGTACAGGATAGTGCTTCTCAGTGGCGACTCCGGAAGGCAGGAACCCCGCAAGGTTCTGCTCTTGCTCCCCTTTTGTTTGTCCTCTACATAAATGACATCTCCTCTAAAATAAAGTATAACAGATATCACCTCTTTGCCGACGACCTCCAAATTTACTGCCACGTTAATATAAATGATATATCGAATGCAATAAGAGATATTAACTCCGACCTTCAACAAATCAGTGTGTACGCCAGTGAAAACTCTCTCCTCCTCAACGCCCAAAAAACTCAAACTATTATTATCGGTTCTCAGGTATTATTAAACATCATTAATAAAAATTATGCTATTCCTCCAGTGACATAAAATGCCACTATAATCCCGTTCAGTAAGGAAGTGAAGAACCTAGGTATGACCGTGATTGAAACTCTTGACAGGTCTGCACACGTAAGAAATACACGTAGAAAGATGTACGCGACGCTACACCCTCTGAAACGACATAAGGACATCTTGCCAAAAGACGTGGAGATAAAACTACTCCAAACTTTGATACTACCAATACTTGACTACTGCGACTTTGTCCTCATTGATGCTACCCGTGAACAAACTATGAAACTTCAATGAGCATTGAACTCTGGTCTTCGATTTGTTTTTAACTTGAGTTACGATGCACACATAACCCCTAGCTACACATTTCTTTCCTGGCTGAAACCCGAGAGGCGACAGAAATTCCATGTACTTACGTTGATATATTGATCTCAGAAGGAAAATCTACCCAAATACATCTCTTCAAAATTCCATTTATTATCCACATTCCATAATTGTAACACCAGATCTGGCACTTCCCTCGCTATTTCCGTCAACCACTCTTCAATGTATAACAGATCCTTCGTTGTGGCTGGGTCACAACTTTGGAATTCACTCCCAGCTGCTGTCAGGAACTCAAAATCAATATCGAAATTTAAGACTGCACGTGGAGATTATCTGTTGAATACCGCTGATTGTTTTGTGTGTATGATGACGTATATTATGATTATTATTATTATTATTATTATTATTATTATTATTATTATTATTATTATTATAGTGCAATGTACATTATATTTAGCTACTTACTCATGTACATAGATCACGTTTTTACGGCCATACTTATATTTCCATTTACTTTATTACTTACTGTGTTCTCTTTATGCACTGCTCATTTCTTCCAGTTTGTATCTTACTTTTTCATTATGACTGTCTCTCATTATCTATACGCTCCGAATTTTATTCTATTTTATAAATAGAAATTATATGTTGTCCAAATCTGTAATTTTTAGCTTATCTTTGATTTTATGATAGAATAGTGTTTTTCTTTTATATATGTATTATCTGTAGATTAATTATGTGGTTAAGTGTAAGAGACGGCCACGAACCCTAACTTCGCCACTGCTAAAGTCAATAAATAAATAAATAATAAATAAATTTCTACCCACAGGGCTTTGGCAATTGTCTCCACGTAACAAACTCAAGTTGGGTGACATTCTGGCTTGACTGCTATTAGAACTCCCCCTGCACAGCTATGGGACCGAGCCTTACGGAAATATATCAGCGCGTCATGAAACAATTCTGAGTCATAAATTTTGTTGGACAACCAGCTCTCACTGACACATACAATGGTCAGGTCAAGGCTTTCACGCGATGCGTGGATATTTTGTAACCATCCAGGTGGCATAATACTGCGCACATTGACGGTGAAAAGTGACAGATGTTTATTTACATATAGAATTATTCACTGAGTCACTGTTAAATGTAAAGAATGAGCCTGATAATGGCCAGCATAACCATCCCGGAACCGTTCTTTATTTTCCTGACGTCAGACTTTGAATGCATTGTGCAGGTTCTATGGCCATTTAGCGAGCAGCTACTACACCACATGAATAATCGGCTCCTTCTACAGCTATTTCCGCAAATTGTGTACTATTGAGAACCTGGATGAGTTTGATATCCTCACTTAGGTCAAGCACCAACCATAATGGTGGCAGATCAGCTAACGGCAGTCTGACAACACTGTTCACATCGCTCCGCTGTGGCCGACGTATGGATGCCAGCTCCAGGCTTTCAGCACTGCATTATGACAAACAGTGGAGAGTACATTTTTCATTCACCAATAATTTTTCCAATAGAAATGTTATCTGAAGTGATTATAGCACTTTTGGAGTATTGCACTGCAAATCATTACCACCAAAAAATATCATTAAACTCTGCCAAGGACCTTCAGAGCTCTGATGCCATGGGTTACGTTTCAAAGTTTACGAACCTGGGATATCAGAATGCAGAGAGCAAAGCAGGCCTTAATGTCATCCCCATTAGTGTCAAACCACTTGATATCATGTATCCTTTTCTTTTCTTATCTGGTTCCATTAATTGTCCCCAGCTAAATATTTGTTTCCCATGCAATGCGGAAAAGCAATGGGTCAATAAACTCCAAAATCACAGGGATTTCTGATACAAAATTATCTAAATATTTGCCTCTCAGTTCTCCCGACACCCCTAGAGAGCCTGTAACTTGATCAATATCATTACTACTAACCCACAACCCAGTCATTATGTTTTGCTTTCGCACATGGAACTTTCAATACAATTTCACAGTAACTTTTACCTGATGAATTGTCACCTTCACTTAAAATCTCCTTACCATTATCATGATAACTGCCATAACTGTCCTCCAAATCATTTTCAATAACTCAGCAATAGCATTGCTGTCACTGGTCTTTACTACATCTGGAACCGTGGCAAGGAGACTGACTAACACCTAAGAAAAGTTTGTGCTTTCAGAGGCTAGAATTGGGCGATGTGTTATGGTAGAAGTTCTCAGAAGGAGAGCCGAAAATAAATCACATTCCTGTTCTACTTATAGAAGATCGCAAAAGGGGGATCACAGAAAGGAGACCTGAAACAGGCTCGTTTAGCATGTTCATATCATGTAGGTTTATCTGTGATTGCTAAGAGCTTGCATTAGCTCTCGTTTGACTTCACTAAACTGGCTATTAAATATTCCCCAAACTGTACCGCAGAGGGCAGCGCCCCTGCTTTGTAAACGGATGGTCCTTCCTTCCGCGAGTCTTTGACTTTTATCTCCTTGACATGATGTCTTTGTTGTTGTTATGACCTAAAAGAAAAAAGATGGAGTCGCCTCTACTCGGAATAGCATTTTTGAATTATCGATGGGTCTTTATCAGGTTTAAACTCTGCCTGTATTCATATTCTGATTTTTAATTGATCAGCTCCAACCTCAGGTAATGTGAGCTGTGTTTTCACTTTTATTTTATGTTTATCTTGTGGCTGTTCCAAGTGCCTTGTAATCGCGACTGACTGATATACGTCTTTGCCCCGCGATATGAATGGGTGTGTGTTTGCGGGCATTATTGTGGTGGTGGTGGTGACGAGGTAACTGGGTCTCTACGAGAATTGTCATTATGTGCACGACATTATACTTCTTTATTGCCACCAAATGTTACTAGGCTCTGGGTGTCGACACGGAGATACGTCGTACCCAGCGCCTGTGTTGGTGGGCTTGTACGTGGGCCGTGGGTCCATATCGTCCTGCTTATAACATATTTGCAGTGTGCACGTTTCTACGTCGTGTGTGGGAACTTACTTATGGCCAGGTGAGTCATACTACATGTGTTTACGATCTGTTTTGAAAAGAGGTTATTGACCCTATTGTTGCCCGATATCGACAATGCCTGAATGTTTGTGTGTATGTGTGAGAGCGAGCGAGGGGCTAAAGGGATGTCGTACCGGTCAGTTAATTTATGTTTCCTTTTTATTTACTCCTCGTACACTTGTTTTTTCACTTCGAGTGAGGTGTTTATTATTTTTGTCTTGGTCTATTTTATGACCGTTTTGCTCGTTCTTATGGCCGCCATTTTGGTTTCATTTTTAATTCGGGTGATGCGCACACACGCTTTATTTCCTTTGCCCTTTTGTGTGCTCTTTGGTACAGAGATGCTGCTCCCCTGGCCATCTCGATACCTTCATTGCTTTCATGTAACTATTGTTCGCTCTACTCCGAGAGGCTGCGTGATGTCTTATCCTTGTGATGGTCATTGTTGATGCTGTAATAATGGTGGAGGCTTGGGTAATGTTTGGTGAGTAAAATGTGAACTACTTCGCGGAAAGAAATGACCAATATAAGTCCATGAGGATCTTTCCGTCAATGATTTTTCAATATGTTGTGAATATATTAATTAAGCAGTGAGCAGGTCATAAGGTATTGTTTATCCATATATTATTGGTATGTTGGGTTCGAACGGTTACGATGCTAGCTTCTACTAACCTGAAGGACAAAAGCACGTATGTAATAATTTTTTTTATTTTCCTTTGGTGGCTTCTTTTCTTGCATTTACATTTTTATCTTAATAAACCCTCATTTAATTTTATTTGATTTTTATTGCTGGTAGTTAGCTTCTTTTTCCTTGTCATGAATTATTATTATTAATCAACGTCTTCAGTTCGAGGCTGTTATCTGCCTCTCCTGATCGGAGTCCACGTCCTCGAATCTCCCGTCGTGTTTTTACGTATTGGGTTCGGTGCAAATGGTAGCAGATGCGTGCTCGATCAGGACGTCTCCTCTGTAATAGACTTGGACGAGATGGAACTGTAGGTGGTGATTTATGCTTATTTTATTATATGAAGCCTCAATTTCTCTTAATTTATCTTGTGAAGCCACTATTATTCTGACCTTAATTTTGAGTCATATATTCTATTTATCTGCATTGTTGTGCCAATCGGCGTGTATGCGTTGTGTTTATTTGAGTTGAATACAATCGTGTGGATAATGGAGAGTCAGAAAACGATTGTGATGAGTAAACATACCGATGTTTTGACTACGGAAATGCCCGACGCTGTGAGAGATAAAGGGGAGGATACTGATGAGCTTAATGCTTCAGTTGCGTCCGATAATGATAGTGCTAGGTGCCCTGATTGTGGAAATGTTATGGAGTGTCGTAATCGTGCCCTTGACCTGAACCATGAGGAGCCCGTTTCTCCTATTTCCAGTCCTGCTTGTTAACCGAACGCTAATGCAAATGTTAATCCTGTGTTTGATGTAGTCCGTAAATGGAAATTAAATTTTTCGGGGGAAGGCAATAGTTCTAGCGTGATTGAATTCTTAGAGCGGGTGGAAGACATTGCGGAGTGCAGCTCGCTCCCCCTCAATCTATTCGTATCCGTCATCCCCGGAATGTTAGAAGGGCCGGCTTTGAGATGGTTTAGATTGATGAAAGTCAATATTCGGTCGTGGGATGATTTCGCCGTCCGCATTAAGCAGCAATTTGGTTTATCAGACATGGATTATTGTTTGAAACAGGAAATTTTTAGAAGGACTCAGAGAATGGGAGAAGGTATCGACGATTACGCCACAGGCATTCTAAACCTATTCAATCGTTTTAAGCGTTAAGGCACCGGAATATGAGATCTTTGACCAATTTTATCGAAATCTGGCCCCTGACTACAAATTATATATAAAGAGGTGCCAAGTAGACTGTGTTGAAGACATTATAAATTTAGGCCGTGAGTTCGAATCGACAGTCAGTCAGAACAAGATGTATCATCCACCTCCTACTCCTTCCAATTGTTCTTTTCCCGATGTTGCCTGTCGTGTACCCATCAAGTCGGTTTCCTTTGGTGCCACCCCCTCTTCGTCTCGGCCTTGTGGCAGTCCCGATCGTAAGTCCGACCTTGCATCCCCACCTCGGCGCTATGTCAACGCCATTCAACCCTCTAATCCGACTACCATAAGCAACGCCACTGTTAGAAAATGCTGGAATTGTGGTAAACTGGGACATATTTCAAAGTACTGCCAGTCTAAGAGTCCTCTCAAATGTTTTAATTGTGGTCTTACTGGTGTTACTCGGCGCGTGTGTCCGCGATACAATCCTGAGCAGGGAAACTGAAGGCGCGCTGGCATGATGGCCCACCGTTGGCGCCTGATATTGGTGTGAATAAAAGAATCTGGGGTCACCCCTCGTCTACACCCTGGGCCAAGATTTTGATAGGATCGCGAATTGTTTATGCCTTATTGGATACCGGGTCGAGTGTTTCGTTCATCAGCCGCCAATCCCTTGTATCTTCCCTCAATTTGACGTATCTGCCTGCCTGTGAGGACCTGGGAAAGTTCATGTCCGCTGATGGGCGTCAGCTGTGTGCCGTGGGTCGTGTCGAGTGTCATATCAAAATTCGTGGTTTGTCATGGGACTGGACGTTCAATATTGTTCCCGACTTGTCTGTCCCGGTCATTTTAGGATCAGATTTCATGTTGGCAACTGGTTTGTCCATTGATTTCATCAGTCGTACCTTTGCCTTTCGGTTCAAATCTGATGTGAGTTAGCCCTTTGAAACCCCCTTTCAGCGTGGCACTGCATGCGCCATCGTGGAATCTCCACTGCCCAACGCCTCGTGTGAATTGACTGAAAATCAAACCTTGATGTTGAACGGTCTGTTAGAAGAATTTTCCGATGTGCTGACTGCCGATCTGGGTTGTGCCAAGAATTTTTCCTATTCAATCGAACTCAATAACGACACCCCTGTTAGGTCCCCTCCATTTAGCTGTTCACCCCCTAAATTGTGCTCTATGCGCGAAATGGTAAACGATTTGTTAGAAAGGAAGGTCATCAGTCCCTCAACATCGCCCTATAGTAGCCCCGCTTTCCTTGTCCCCAAAAAGGACGGTCGATTTAGGTTCGTGGTCGACTATCGAAAAGTCAATAAGAACATCGTCTTCGACAGTTTCCCGTTGCCTACCATCGAAAGAGCATTTCAACATTTTCATGGTGCAAGGTTCATCACTGTTTTTGATTTCAATTCGGCGTACTATCAAATCCCCTTAGACCCCAAGAGTCGTCCTTGCACCGCCTTCGCCACTCCTTTTGGGCTTTTCGAATTCAATAAAGTGCCGATGGGTATCTCAATTGGTGGCCAAGCGCTTAGTCGGGTGATGGACTTGATCTTCGGAGACCTAAAATATTCTAGTGTATTCAATTTTTTGGATGATATTCTCATATATTCCACGAGCTTCGACGAACACCTAGCTCACCTGCGCGAGGTACTCACCCGTTTGCGCAAGCACGGTTTTACCATCAATCCCAGAAAGGTGTCTCTCTGCTCTAAGCGCCTGAATTTTCTTGGCCATGTCATCTCCGAGTCCGGCATTGCTGTGAACCCTGACAGAGTCAAATGTATTAGAGAATTTCCTCGCCCAAAGAATGTACGTGGCGTTAGAAGATTCTTGGGTATGGTTGGCTTCTACAGTCGTTTCATTAAGGATTTCTCCCAAATTTCGGCCCCCTTAAACCTTCTCAAAAAGAAAAATAGTCGCTTCGTCTGGGACGAACCTCAAGCCAATGCCTTCAATCAGTTGAAAGATGCCCTCTGTCAAGCCCCTGTTCTTTACAGTCCAAATTTCTCCCGTGATTTCGTTTTACAGTGCGACTCTAGTGAACTTGCAGTTTCTGCCGTATTAAATCAATCCGATGAGGATGGGAAGCTGGTTCCCATTGCGTTCTTCAGCAAGTTGTTGTACGGAGCTGAATTGCGGTACTCTATCTATGAAAAAGAATGCCTAGCCATAGTCTTGGGAGTTGAAAAATTCCGGTCTTATTTGGAACACCGCCATTTCTTTGTCCATACGGACAACCAAGCGCTATCATGGATGAGCGCTAATGTCAAACGACTCGGTAGAACGGGTAGATGGATACTCCATTTGTCAGCTTATAAATTCACCATTGTTCACGTTCGAGGAAAAGAAAATGTGGTGGCCGACTGTCTGACGCGCATGTTCGATGGAGTGCCGGAGAGTGAGGTCGAACCCAAAGACGATTGTTATCCATCCGAGTTGTTGAAAGCGTCAACATTTTGCACAAAGTTATCCCTGGTCTTTCACAGACATCTCCGAGCATCAAAAAAATGATATTGAATGTCAGGAGCTGATGAAGGGTGTCGCCGATGGGTCTCTTCGAGACAAATCATTTGATGTCAGACGAGGACTGTTAGTCCACCGCAGCCGTAAAAATGGCAAGACAAGGTTTTCGTTCCTCTGGCATTATGAACCATGATGTTACACTACTACCATGACTCTTACCTAGGTGCTCATCTGGGTCAATTCAAAACCCCGAATAGTATCTCTCGGGATTTCTTTTGGCCCAACCTGAAAAAGAATGTACTGGAGTATGCGAAAAGTTGCGACATATGTCAAAGGTGCAAACCTGCGCAATCCTGTCAAACTGGTCTTCATTCCGCTGACATTGCATTTTACCCCAGAGAAAAGTTGTTTGTAGATTTTTTTGGCCCTCTTATGAAGTCCAAAAATGGCAACATCGGAATTCTGTCGGTAGTTGACGCCTTCTCTAAATTCGTCTGGTTGTTTCCGGTTAGAAAAATTAACTCGAGCAGCGCCATTCGCCTTCTATCTCACCATATTTTCCGAGTTTATGGCCCCCCGAAAATGTTAGTAACTGACAATGCGTCTACCTTCAGTGGCAATAAATTTCGTCATTTGTGTTTCGGATGGGGAGTGAAGCAGGTTTTTCTGAGCCCCCACTATCCCAAACCCTCACACATCGAAAGATTTCATCGCAATCTCAAGGCCTGTCTGAGTGCTTACCATAGCGCTGATCAGCAGACCTGGGATGAAAATCTTGATTTTTTTGTTCTAGCTTTCAACAGTGCACTCCACGAGTCCCATTGCCCCAGCCCGGCAGAATTATTCATTCGTAGAAATCTGGCTGACCCATTGGAGTTGAAATGGAATATTGAATACCTGAGCAAACCGTCAAGGAACGTAGAGATTGAACAGAAATGGAAAGAAGCAGTCGCCCACTTGATCCGTGCACGAGACCGGGTGGCTGAACGGTTCTACCGGGGCAGAAGAGAGGTCGCTGTGCAAATTGGAGACTTGGTGGTGGTGAAAATGTTTCCTGTCAGTTCTGCAGCTAACCAGGTCACTGCCAAACTGTGTCATAAATGGTCAGGCCCCAAAAAGGTAGTCAGATTCTTGGGACCTGTCACCGTTGAACTACAGGACCTGAAAAGTAACAAATTTAGTAAGGCTCACGTGTCTTTGTTGAAAGTTTATCATCCACGGAGCCAATAATAAATACTTCATTAATTTGTAATATTAGGTTTAATACTTGTACATGTTCTTTTGCTTGTAGCAAAATTGGCAATCTTCTAAAATTCCTTTTCTTTCTGGGATAACATTGATGAAAAAGAGAGACCGGAAAGGAAAAATAATAATCGTATGTCATGAATTGGAAATGAGACAAAATGAATGCAGATTCCATGGAGAGAAGAGGACTCCCAATCTCACTTTCACTCAGCTATTCCGACCATCGCTGGTGGAGACATGAAATAAATTGCGTAAAAATAAAGGGATAAGAAAAAAGGGAAGAGAGGCTGATTAATTCAGCCTGTTATTGTTAATCAAGAAAATACTGAACTTCAAAATGAGATGAACTGGATTTCATAATACCTTGATGTGTACATAGCTCGTAACTGTATCTGTCTTGTGTGTTTCATTCAGTTGTAGTTAGGATGTAACATTCTTTAGGTTTAGATGTGTGCACACTCTAGTTATAAGGTTTGAGTCTCATTTTAAAATATGTCCCTTGGCTGATCACCAAAGGAAGACACATTTTAAAACGGGGCTGTGGGATGATGAAACAGGCTCGTTTAGCATGTTCATAACATGTAGGTTTATCTGTGATTGCTAAGAGCTTGCATTAGCTCTCGTTTGACTTCACTAAACTGGCTATTAACTATTTCCCAAACTGTACCGCAGAGGGCAGCGCCCCTGATTTGTAAACGGTTGGTCCTTCCTTCCGCGAGTCTTTGACTTTTATCTCCTTGACATGATGTCTTTGTTGCTGTTATGACCTAAAAGAAAAAAAGATGGAGTCGCCTCTACTCAGATCAGCATTTTTGAATTATGGATGGGATTTTATCAGGTTAAAACTCTGCCTGTATTCATATTCTGATTTTTAATTGATCAGCTTCAACCTCAGGTAATGTGAGCCTGTGTTTTCACTTTTATTTTATGTTTATCTTGTGGCTGTTTCAAGTGCCTTGTAATCGCGACTGACTGATATACGTCTTTGCCCCGCGATATGAATGGGTGTGTGTTTGCGGGCATTATTGTGGTGGTGGTGACGAGGTAACTGGGTCTCTACGAGAATTGTCATTATGTGCACGACATTATACTTCTTTATTGCCACCAAATGTTAGTAGGCTCTGGGTGTCAACACAGAGATACGTCGTACCCAGCGCCTGTGTTGGTGGGCTTGTACGTGGGCCGTGGGCCCATATCGTCCTGCTTATAACATATTTGCAGTGTGCACGTTTCTACGTCGTGTGTGGGAACTTACTTATGGCCAGGTGAGTCATACTACATGTGTTTACGATCTGTTTTGAAAAGAGGTTATTGACCCTATTGTTGCCCGATATCGACAATGCCTGAATGTTTGTGTGTATGTGTGAGAGCGAGCGATGGGCTAAAAGGATGTCGTATCAGTCAGTTAATTTATGTTTCCTTTTTATTTATTCCTTGTACACTTGTTTTTTCACTTCGAGTGCAGTGTTTATTATTTTTGTCTTGGTCTATTTTATGACCGTTTTGCTCGTTCTTATGGCCGCCATTTTGGTTTCATTTTTAATTCGGGTGATGCGCACACCCGCTTTATTTTCTTTGCCCTTTTGTGTGCTCTTTGGTACAGAGATGCTGCTCCCCTGGCCATCTCAATACCTTCATTGCCTTCATGTAACTATTGTTCGCTCTACTCCGAGAGGCTGCGTGATGTCTTATCCTTGAGATGGTCATTGTTGATGCTGTAATAATGATGGAGGCTTGGGTAACGTTTGGTAAATAAAATGTGAACTACTTCGCGGAAAGAAATGACCAATATAAGTCCATGAGGATCTTTTCCGTCAATGATTTTTCAATATGTTGTGAATATATTAATTAAGCAGTGAGCAGGCCGTAAGGTATTGTTTATCCATATATTTATGGTATGTTGTGCTTGAACGGTTACGATGCTAGCTTCTACTAACCTGAAGGACAAAAGCACGTATGTAATAATTTTTTTTATTTTTCTTTGGTGGCTTCCTTTCTTGCATTTACATTTTTATCTTAATAAACCCTCATTTAATTTTATTTGATTTTTATTGCTGGTAGTTAGTTTCTTTTTCCTTGTCATGAATTATTATTATTAACCAACGTCTTCAGTTCGAGGCTGTTATCTGCCTCTCCTGATCGGAGTCCACGTCCTTGAATCTCCAGTCGTGTTTTTACGTATTGGGTTCGGTGCAGACCCGTGCAGGGGTGATCAAAATATAACCTAGTAAGTATGCCATGGCGCGTGAAAGTCTCATCATTTGAGTTGAAGGCCTAGCCAATATTCGCATGAACGTCAAGTCATTTAAGTCCAGTAGGTTGTTAAAATTGGACAGAATTTCCAAACATAAAAAACATGATCCCACAGTGCTACAGCCATAATGGGCCTACCTTGGCCTACCAAGCGATCACTACTCAGCCTCAAGGCCTGCACATTATGAGGTGATTTCTGGTCAGTGCAATGAATCTTCTCAGCCTATATTCTTGGATTTATCGACCTGGGCAGCCATCTCACCATCAGATACCTCCACAATTTTCATCAGGTAAGCTAAGTGGCATTTGAACCAGTTCTTGGATTAACGTAAAAATACACGACCAGACCAGAAATTGAAACCAGAGCCTCTGGGTGATAAGCAGGCATGCAGGACATCTGGCTGGCTGCTTTTCTATCTCACTCTAAGGTCCACTAGATAGCAAAGTACACCGAAGCTCTCGAGGGTCAACGGCTGAGTTATCATGAATTTGGTTGGGTACACTTGCTGACATTGTACAACACAAAGTATCACACTTTTAACATTATGACTACCTGGGCCATGGGATCCCGAGGTTGACTTGTACACAGAGGGAGTTAGTGTTACGGGTGTAAGATATAAAATGTACTTACTTCTCCTCTTCTTTGAAACATTGTACAAGTTGATCAACTGTAGGTTCTTCAATGGTTACTTCATCCTTTACATCTGCTGAAGCCTATAAGAAATATGGAAAGTAAATTGAAAGTATAATAAAGGGATAACAAGAATAAAAGTGTAAAAGGTGTCCCATATTCCTACAGTAGGTAATATTGGTCAATGGTAGAATAACCCCATAATTCAATATCCAAAACCAATACCTGTTGAGATGAGGGCAATCTTATCTCTGCCGAGTATGTGTAGCATTCGGTGATGTAGACCGTCTTCCCATTGAAGATCACTGTTCATTTCTGATGGTTGCGTTTGCAGTGCACTGAGTGTGTTACTGGTACATTTCAGGTTGTGTTGCTAGTGCAGTAATGTATCAGAGCAAAACTGGAGATTCAGTAGAGAGTGAATGATTTAAATGGTGAAAATGAGTCTTACTATTTCTTGAAGGAAATGCCAGACATGGAATTCCACTATGGATTAGCTACAGGCCCGTGTTATGTATAATGAACAACATCCACAATTCCACATTCCTTCTGCAGTATTATTCAGCAGGCTATCCTGCTGACTTGCAGACATAGGATCATTTGCAGCAAGGAGAACAGATCCAGTAGGAGTCACACAGTCCACTGCTGGAGACGGAGATGCTTGTGTTGTCCCTTAAAAAACGTAATTCTTCAACAACAATTTTGTGAAGAACTGAAAATACTGAGGATAACCACACACTCCTTATCCAACGTGTGCAAGCTCTTTGGCCACCAGACAACTGCACTCATGCTCATAAATTAAGGATAATTGCGTATTGTGGTGCCATACGTGACACTACACAAAACTGGCGCTAATAGTATAGGCACATAGTGAACACAAACGAAACATATCCGTAAGTCCACGGTATTGGTGATAAGTTGAGAAAACCGTCCCAAAACACATGTGCTACAAAACGCCACTGTTTCCTGCGCATGTACCCCGACATCAATATAGGATGTGATCACCATGCACACGTACACAGGCACAAAGGTTTGGCATACTCTGGATCAGGTGGTCAAGCAGCTGCTGGGATATAGCCTCTCATTCTTGCACCGGTGCCTGTCAGAGCTCCTGAAGCGTCCTAGGGGTTTGAAGACGTGCAGTGATACATCGACCGAGAGCATCCCAGACGTGCTCGATGGGGCTTAGGTCTGGAGAAAAGGCAGGCCACTCTATTGGCCGGATATCTTCTGTTTGACGGTACTCCTACACGATGGCAGCTCGGTGGGGCCGTGCGTTATCATCCATCAGGAGTAAGGTGGGACCCACTGCACCCCTGAAAAGATGCACAGACTGGTGCAAAATGACGTCCCGATACACCTGACCTATTACATTTCCTCTGTCAAAGACATGCAGGGGTGTATGTACACCAATCATAATCCCACCCCACACCATCAAACCACTACCTCCATACACGTCACTTTCAAGGACATTACGGGGTTGGTGTCTGGTTCCCGGTTCACACCAGATGAGAACCCGGCGAGAATCACTGTTCAGAGTAAACATGGACTCGTCTGTGAACATAACCTGAGACCACTGTTCCAATGACCATGTACTGTGTTCTCGACACCAGGCTTTACGGGCTCTCCTGTGAACAGGGATCAGTGGAATGCACCTTGCAGGTCTCCAGGCGAATAAACCATGTCTGTTCAGTCGTCTGTGAACGGTGTGTCTGGAGACAACTGTTCCAGTGGCTGTGGCAAGGTCCCGAGCAAGGCTATCTGCAGTACTCCGTGGCTGTCTGCGGGCACTGATGGTGAGATATCAGTCTTCTTGTGGTGTTGTACACTGCGGACGTCCCATACTGTAGCGCCTGGACACGTTTCCTGTCTGCTGGAATCGTTGCCATAATCTTGAGATCACACCTTGTGGAACATTGAGGGCCCGTGCTACGACCTGCTGTGTTTGACCAGCCTCCAGTCGCCCTATTATTCTACCCCTCATAACGTCATCAATATGTGTTCGTTGAGCCATTTTCATCACACAGTCACCATTAGCACGTCTGAAAACATCTGCACGCTTATTACAAGATATTAGAATCATTCTGTATTGATGGTTTTCACTTTACAAAGGTGAAAAATGAGAGTATCCTCCTATTCAATACATCATATATTCCATCATTGGACGGAGTAAACAAATTAAAACATGTTTTGGATCGTTTGAGCCATCTTCAGTGAAAAATGAGGGGGGTTGAAATAATTTACATAATATAAGTTAAAAAATGCCAAAAAACATAATGAAGGAGCAAATTAAAAAACAAACAAAAGAGAGCCTAGACGGAAACAAAATTAGCACAAGTATACAATATTTACATCAATATGCAGGGCAAAAAACAACTCACTGCGACAAAATTCAGTGAAACAGGTGTTCATTTAAAATAAGAATTGGAACTAAAAACTGTGTTAACCTAAGTGAGTTGTTTTTGGCTCTGCATATTAATATAAATATTGTATGTTTGTGCTATTTTGTTTCCATCTAGGCTCTCTTTTGTTTTTTCATTTGCTCCTTCATTATGTTTTTTTTTGCATTTTTTTACTTATATTATGTAAATTATTTCAACCCCCCTCATTTTTCATTGAAGATGGCTCAAACGAGCCATAACATGTTTGAATTTGTTTACTCCGTCTAATGATGGAGTATATGATGTATTGAATAGGAGGATACTCTCATTTTTCACCTTTGTACAGATCTGCACACTTACTCGCTGCACCGTACTCTGACATGCACCAACATACCTCTGCATATTTGGACTGCTGCCAGCACTACCGTGCGACGAATGCAGGTCAAATGCAGAAAATGCTCATATATCAAGGTGATTTAAAACCGTAATCCGCCCACCATACCATTGTTTCACCATGTATCAGCATTATCCTTAATTTCTAAGCATGAGTGTATGTCGACATTACAGTTCTGTCACTGGTTCCTAGCTAGGACACTGAAGATGCACTGTCCCCAGACAGCATTTTATTTACTGAAGTTGCAGGATTCACAAGAGATGGCACATTAATTTACCAGAACACATCCGTGCAGGCAGATGTAAATTCTTGAGCAATCATGGAGATATAGCATTAGGTTTGCTTCAGTATCAACTGTCGGCAGTTATCGTGGGTGATAGACCCGTAAGACAACACATTTTACCACAAACTTTAACATTAACAGGTACCGAGTATCACCAATTTCCATACCTACAATGAATTGGCAGCTCTATTGGGGAACTTCACCATTGCAGAAAGATAACAGATGTATTTCATGCACGATAGGCTAATAATTCAAGTTCTGTACCTTATGCAACAGCATCTAAACCAAACATATCATGGGTGAATGATTAGTTGAGTAGATGCCAGTAGCAGAGTCTCCCCATTCACCTGCCCTGAATCCTTTCAATTTCTGCCAATGGGAACACTACATACATGGGTGTAAGCCCAACCTATCCATAACATACGTGTTACAGGGGCCTTAACAATTCACACAACCAAATCTGAGTGCAGGTATGACCCCAAGAGTTCATGCTTCACTGACAAGAGTGTCTGAAGCATGTGTAAGGATGGATGGTAACCACATGGAGCACCTCCTTAGTGTCTATATCTACGTAATACACAGATGGGCATCAGATGAGAGATTGGCCCATATCTCAACAGCTGACCAAATAAATTTTATTCTTCCACAATAAATTCAGTATTTTACCATCAATGTTAAACTTAAAAAATGGAAATGAACCTACAAGCATTGTATCATGTTGTAACTGTTAGCGCTATTAGCTGCCCTACATGTGTCCAGCAATGGAAGGAGAAAACAATGAAACACTTGTAGAAGTGCTAGTTGGAGAGTTTGTTTACTATTCTGAATCACCTAGAATAACCCCGAATGTTCACTAATTAAAAGAGTAGGATATTAAGGAGTTCAGTTCCAATATATATTAACACAGAATTGTTAAACATGAATTTAATTCTAGTCACTATAAATTAATCTGGAAGGATACTTACAAATGACGTACTTGCTTTTTCATCAAACAAGACCGGTTCTTCCTTGATCTCAACTTTCTGGTCCATTTCACACAGCACCTGAAGTATTTATTACTTCCACTAATTTTCTACTGAAACAAGGAACAGAAAATATATCATCACCATCATCATCATTGTTTGGGCTACAAGTTCATGGACTAACCAAGCACGGAAGCAAGCCTGTAGCTTTCCTTGACTGTCAATTACTTTATCACAGCCACACAACCTCTATTCATGAATGGAATCCAAATCACACAGGTTCATAGCTTTTACTTCAAACAATAACACATGCAATGGCTGAGAATAAATCATAGGCACATTCGTGAGAAACTGCGGACAATGCTAATATATTACCAGTGCCCCTCCAACTCTAGAGACTGGTTCATGTCACCATATCCTGTGCTAACCTTCTTAATTTCTTCATAAGCATTTGCACATCCACTGTAATGTATACCAATGCCTTACTTAATCCCCACCCCATACACTTTTCTGAAGTCAACTGTGAGAATCCTGGGTTACTCAGCATGCATCCTACCAAATACATTTTTCATTCTTTATGTCGCACCGACACAGATAGGTCTTAAGTCGACGATGGGGTAGGGAACGGCTAGGAGGGTGAAAGAAGCTGCCATGGCCTTAATTAAGGCATCTGGCATTTGCCATTTGCCTGGTGTGAAAATGGGAACCACAGAAAGCATATCCAGTGCTGCCAGCAGCGGGGATCAAACCCACCGTCTCCCAAATGCAAGCTAACAGCTGTGTGCTCCCAACTTGCTTGTTACCAACCTCTCTTTCAGGATTTTTGCTAATCTTTCTCCTCTTACCAACATTATTTACTATCTAATTATTTGCAACCTGAATTTTCAACATCACGTTCAACATAAAAGCACATTTCATTAGTTTCCTTCATGTTATTTCTCTATCAGCTCTTATCCATCATCATTCCCATACAGTCAATGCCATACTGTAATGTATTCTAAACATCTTTAGGAGTATCTATACTGACTGACAGAGCAAATGCAACACCAAGAAGGAGTGGTCAGAACTTTATGCCAATTGCAGGGTAGACTGACGTCACTGAGGTATGCTCATGATGTGAAATGCGCCGCTGTGCTGCGCACGTAGCGAACGATAAATGGGACACGGCGCTGGCGAATGGCCCACTTCGTACCGTGATTTCTCAGCCGACAGTCATTGTAGAACGTGTTGTCATGTGCCACAGGACACGTGTATAGCTAAGAATGCCAGGCCGCCGTCAACGGAGGAATTTCCAGCAGACAGACGACTTTACGAGGGGTATGGTGATCGGGCTGAGAAGGGCAGGTTGGTCGCTTCGTCAAATCGCAGCCGATACCCATAGGGATGAGTCCACGGTGCAGCGCCTGTGGCGAAGATGGTTGGCGCAGGGACATGTGGCACGTGCGAGGGGTCCAGGCGCAGCCCGAGTGACGTCAGCACGCGAGGATCGGCGCATCCGCCGCCAAGCGGTGGCAGCCCCGCACGCCACGTCAACCGCCATTCTTCAGCATGTGCAAGACACCCTGGCTGTTCCAATATCGACCAGAACAATTTCCCGTCGATTGGTTGAAGGAGGCCTGCACTCCCGGCGTCCGCTCAGAAGACTACCATTGACTCCACAGCATAGACGTGCACGCCTGGCATGATGCCGGGCTAGAGCGACTTGGATGGGGGAATGGCGGAACGTCGTGTTCTCCGATGAGTCACGCTTCTGTTCTGTCAGTGATAGTCACCGCAGACGAGTGTGGCGTCGGCGTGGAGAAAGGTCAAATCCGGCAGTAACTGTGGAGCGCCCTACCGCTAGACAACGCGGCATCATGGTTTGGGGCGCTATTGCGTATGATTCCACGTCACCTCTAGTGCGTATTCAAGGCACGTTAAATGCCCACCGCTAAGTGCAGCATGTGCTGCGGCCGGTGGCACTCCCGTACCTTCAGGGGCTGCCCAATGCTCTGTTTCAGCAGGATAATGCTCGCCCACACACTGCTCGCATCTCCCAACAGGCTCTTACTGGTACATGCTTGGTGACGGACGTGAGTGAGTGAGGCTCCACAGTAATCAAGTGATTTGAAGGTGTTATACAGCAGTGAAAGTGAAAAAAATTGGCGGAAGTGTTACATTTGTATTGACCAATCAATATACACACACGTTTTGTTGGTATTGATCTTCTTTTAATTCCAAATTAGCATTGTAAAGAAAATGGGTCGCCGAAACAACGGAGTTGGAAGCCCAGCCATTACCAGTGCTGCCAACGTAGACCGCCTCGTGAAGTGCGCGCTGGACGACTTCATTAACTCGGACAGCTTCCTTGAAAAAATTGTGCAGGCCATTTCGACCCGCATAACAGAAGTGGTCATAAAAGAACTTGAAAAAAGTTTAAAATTTAATATCGAAGCGTTGTCAGAGTTAACTGAAAAACTTGATAAGGAGGCGGAAATTCGCAAACTGAAGGAGGATATGGACGCTAAGTGTGATTCATTGGAGCAATATAGCCGGAGAAATAATGTAAGAATTTTCGGCATTCCTGAAAGTTCGAACGAAAACTGCGATGAACTAGTGCTCAACGTGTGCAAAGCAGTAGGTGCAGATGTGAGACTTAATGACATCGATAGGTGTCACAGAGTAGGACCTCGATCTCCAGGAAAAACACGACCTATCCTAGTGAAATTTGTGTCTTATCGCTCACGGCAGGACGTCTTCACGAAGAAAAGGAAACTGAAAGGATCATCTACAACAATCCGTGAAGACCTTACGGCTGTCAGAATGTCCATCTTGAAGACAGCAATCCAGCGTTTTGGGCTTACAAACACTTGGACTGATTCAGGAGACATCATAATCAAGAAGGCGGACGGGATGAAATTAAGAGTTTGCCAGTTAAAGGATCTTCCTATGGCATAAGGTTTTGTTGCAGTGCTGCTTTATCACTTGATAATGTGAGTCTACTTCCCATCCTTTACCGTAAGTCACAGCCGAGAAGCTATCTTTCAATTTAGTTTAAGAAAATCTATCTATCTATCTATCTATCTATCTATCCATTTACCGTATTAATTGATCTAAATATCGATTAGCTTATCTGTCTTCTTATCCTACCATCTGTCGATTGACTTACTCTTTAATCACTTTCCTAACTGGTTCTAATTTAAATCAGGTCCCCGTATTTACGTCTACATAGATCTAACATCTACACTACGGAGAATAAGCTCCTACTCGAGTTATTCTGTACGCGTAATCTGCTGTTGCACGTTATTATTATTATTATTATTATTATTATTATTATTATAGACAATTTAGCTATCTAAAATACGTAAATTGCTGATTATTCATTGGATGTATTCGCATGCTGTGTTCTACTTCTAGTTAGTTTTCATTTTAGCAATTGGCAATGCATACCACTAACAGCAGTAATCCCTCTGACCATAGCAATACTTTTCCTTGTCACACTTCCCCTTCCCCACCCATCCCTTCAACCTGTCTACCTGCTAGTCCATTGACCCGAACCCCACCCCTTGAAGCTACAACACACATTCTCCAGTCAGCCCTAAATAGACATAAAAGCGCACTTCACATATGTCACCTTAATGCCCAGAGTTTAGTTTCTCAAACTCGTATAGATGAACTCAAAGCGATTTTCATTCCCCTGTCCTTTGATATCATCTTATGCAGCGAAAGTTGGTTGAAAGTCAAACATCAAGCTAAGAATCTTGAATTACCTGGCTACTGCCTTCTGAGGAATGACAGACTTGGCAAAGGGGGAGGTGGGGTCTGTGCTTTTGTCTCTTCGCGCTTGAAACCTCAAATTATCTGTCAGTCGCCTCAACAGTACGAGCGTAAACCTGAGTACATGTTCATAGAGATACAGGTCGCTACTGTTAAATGCTTGGTAGGTGTAGTATACAAACCGCCTAAAGCTCGCCGTCTGAATGACTTAGAGACTGATATTAACAGACTGTTACCTATGTACGAACATTTTATAATGATGGGCGATTTTAATACAAACCTTCTAAATCCAGATTCTTCCGAAGCCACCCATCTATTGAATACGTTTCAGGCATGCAGCTTGGCGGTCCTCCCACTTTCTCCCACTCACCACACTAAAACTTCACACACACTACTGGACCTAATAGTAACGAACAACCCTGACAGAGTATTACATCACGGCCATACATCTGCTCCCGGACTGTCAGCCCATGACATCATCTTTATGTCTTACGCACTGCAATGCCCTAAACATAAACCTAAGTACGTGACTTACCGAGACTATAGCCGTATTAACAACGAAAAATTATTGGAAGACGCTTTTTCGATGCCGTGGCAGGAGATAACTCATAAAACTAATATTGACGACATGGTCACCACTTTCAATAACATGATAATACATATTTTTGACAAACATGCCCCTATGCGAACAGCACGCGTCTGTAAAAGACTCTCCCCGTGGCTAAATGATGATATTAGAGCAATGATGGCTAAGCGTGATGCAGCTCATAGGAAATATAAACATTACCCGACAGAGGAAAACTTTATCTATTACAAACGACTACGTAATAAAACGACTCAGACAGTAAGAAACGCTCGACTACGGTACGCCCATGACCTTATAAAACCTGACGTAAGACCCGCTACTTTATGGAAGTCAATCCGCCATTTTGGACTAAATAAACCGGACAAGGTAGACGATTTGGAAGTTTCTCTTGATGAACTGAATAATCACTTCGTATCCTCCCATGTACAATTAAACGAAGAAGCAAAAGAAAACCTTTTGTGTGCAAATTACAACACACCACCCGTAGGCAGAGACAAATTTTATTTTAGTTATGTCTCACCCCTTCAAGTGAAAGCGGCTATCATGCGAATCAAAACCAAATCCACAGGGGTGGACAATATATGTATTATAATGCTAAAGAAAATTATCGACGCTATTATTCCAGTATTGACATTCATATACAATTTCTCCCTTCAAAATAGTGTATTTCCAACTGTCTGGAAAATGGCCCTGGTGCATCCTTTACCAAAGATAAAATCTCCTAGACTAAACAGTGACTACAGACCTATAAATATACTGTCAATAGTAGCCAAGGGACTCGAACACATTGTGCATAATCAAATCACCAACTATCTCAACGACCACGACATATTAGACCCACACCAGTCAGGTTTCCGACGCAATCACAGTACATGTACTGCCTTACTAAGCGTGACTGACGATATAAGACAGGCTATTGATGAGCAAAAACTGACTATCCTAGTATTATTGGACTTCAGCAAAGCATTTGACTCTGTAGACCATGAGTTGCTCCTATCCAAACTTTATCACCTAGGGTTCTCCTACAGTACTCTGAGATGGTTGGGAGCTTATTTACACCAACGTCAACAACGTGTCATCAATTAAGGTGCATTTTCTTCGTGGCAATATGTAAAAAGAGGTGTCCCACAAGGGTCAACCCGTGCTCCTTTGATATTTTCTGTCTATATCAACGACCTAGCTAAACAGCTGACACATTGTAAACGTCACATCTATGCTGACGACGTACAATTTTACATCCATGCAAAACCAACAGACGTTTTGACAGCAATCGAGAAAATTAACATGGATCTAGAGGCCATAAGTAAATGGTCTTACCAGCATGGACTTATTTTGAACCCGAAAAAGTCCCAAACTATAGTAATTGCCCACCCAAGACTTATTTCCGACAATTTCCGCATGTCCATCCCCGACGTACAACTTCAAAATCAAGTGTTGCCCTTTTGCAAGAGCGTAAAAATTCTCGGAGTAACCATTAACCAGCACCTCTCGTGGACAGATCAGATAATATCTGTGAGTAGACGAGTTTTTGCTACGTTGCACACATTAAACAATTTCAAATTTACTTTTCCGTTCAGTTTAAAGAAGAAACTAGTTGAAACCCTCGTTCTTCCAATATTCGATTATTGTGACGTAGTTTACAATGATGTGAAAACCGAGCTTCGAGATAAACTACAACGTGCACAGAATGCCTGTGTAAGATTTATATGTAATCTGAAATTTTCAGATCATGTTACCCAGTCTTACGTCGACCTCGGATGGCTACGCCTTGAAGACAGACGCAAGCTGCATACCCTGACTTCATTGCACCGAATCCTTACCTTACAATCCCCATCTTACCTGTATGAACGATTTCATAGCCTTTCTGAACACCATGATAAAAACACCAGAGCGCTGAACTAGACATTGCTCGCTATTCCCAAGCATAAATCCTCAACCTACAACAATTCCTTCACTGTTGTGGCCAGCCGTGAATGGAACTTCCTTCCGCAGGAGGTCAGAGGGATATCAAACCACGGAAGATTTAAACGTATGTGTTCAAAATATCTCTATGAAACGAGCTCGTAGTGCGACAGTCTTCTTCTTCTTTTCCTTCTTCTTTATCATGGTCATTCTTCTTCTTCTTCTTCTAGTCATTCTTCTTCTTCTTCTTCTCATGGTCATTCTTCTCTCCATGGTCCTCCTTCTTCTTCTTCTTATTATTATTATTATTATTCATCAATAGTGTTAGAAAGTACTCAGCTGTGGTTTCCTGCATAGTTACCCTTATCCCTATCCCCATTTGGCAATGTTTTTCATCCACAGTAAACACATGAAAACTGAACATTCGTCAATGTGATATACTTCTGGAATTGGACAAATTAATTGTAAATATTAGTAGGTTTATCTATATTATTATTATTATTATTATTATTATTATTATTATTGAAATTGTAATTCGTTGTTTGTTGTATGTTAATTTCTTCGTAAGAAGCAAAATGTTAATTTATATTGTGTATTATAATAGTTATTTTTATGTACAGCAGGATAGCATAGTACCGTAGTAATTTGTTTCAGTCTCTTTTTTTTTTTCATTTATTCAGTATGTTATATATTTTTATGTTAATTATGTATATCACTGGTTAAGTGTAAGACAGGGACGCGTGTCCCTAACTTTGCCAGTTAAAATAAATCATATCTATCTATCTATCTATCTATCTACGAGGTGTACAGATGCTTCCGTGGCCAGCGTACTCTCCGGATCTCTCACCAATCGAACACGTTTGGGATCTCATTGGACGCCGTTTGCAAACTCTGCCCCAGCCTCGTACGGATGACCAACTGTGGCAAATGGTTGACAGAGAATGGAGAACCATCCCTCAGGACACCATCCGCACTCTTATTGACTCTGTACCTCGACGTGTTTCTGCGTGCATCGCCGCTCGCGGTGGTCCTACATCCTACTGAGTCGATGACGTGCGCATTGTGTAACCTGCATATCGGTTTGAAATAAACATCAATTATTCGTCCGTGCCGTCTCTGTTTTTTCCCCAACTTTCATCCCTTTCGAACCACTCCTCCTTGGTGTTGCATTGTCACTGTCAGTCAGTGTATATTTGAGATGAACAACGGTTTTCTATTATTACTTTTATCATTTATCAAACTATGTGATTATAAGAACTTCTTCTTCAGTGAGTATCAGCTCTAGGTGTTCCTTACGAACAGTGTCCTAAGACAGTTGGTGTATTTATTTGATCACAAGGAACCTCTTGTTGTCACACCCTAGAGATCTCACCCTCAATGTGGAAAAAGGAAGCAACAAAGAGATCCATGAAAAATGTATACCAGAGAAATTAAGGAACAGTCACTGGACTTACATATAACTAGTCTGTAATCCCATCAACATACCATATGATGGAGCAAAACTGTTTTGTACGTAAATCACTCACTTGATTAAAAAAACAACAGTTATTACACTTATGACACTTATATAACATATTATAATACATAATACTGAATATTGATGGGCAGATGCCCTTGATAACAGTCAGTCACATGTTCCCGTCTCCTCTCGCACGAGGCACCCAAGCATAACAGTCTCTCATCCCCTTCCATCCACACCACTTCCAGCTGGGTGCTGAAGGGTGCTGCTATCTGTCCTAGGAAGTGGTAGCGAGCAACTAGGTGGTCTAGCCATAGCTAGGCCGGAACATGCTCCTCACCATTGAATCACCATGATTCAACCAAAATAAATTGCCTGATATGCCCTCATGAGAGTTCAGTTCAATTTTCAAGTCTCACACAGGCACTGACATATAGAGTTCATGTTCAGTAACCAAAATGAGTTGATCATTCAACAAAATATATACATAAACATAAGTAAAACAGAAACACAAGTAACAAAATATTTACACACTGTTAATAGAAGGTACTAAGTAGGTTGACTGTGTCCTCATCCATTATTATGCAGTATGAATTAAGCACACTATAAGTTCTCAGTTCAAATCACACACAACACCATAATTACACTCTGAAATAAACAAAGAAACAAATATTTACATGAAACACATTATGTTTAGCCACACGATCCTGTTTAGTTCTCAATAGGTAATGGAATTAACTTCTTAACAGGTCGTTTAAAAAGACCACTGGTCGTTCTGATGGTAGCCACTCGTGCAAGTCCATTCTTCCTAGGGTGAACAGTCTCCACCACAGCCAACTTCCAACAGAGAGGAAGAACAACTGTTTCAGTAGATACGTTCTCCTTGAGACAGGTCCATTTCTTCCTCTGCTGCAGTGAGTTCAGGTAATCGGCAGACCACCTCTTCCTTAACTGCTGCTGCATTGACTGGACACGCAGCAATCGAGACAATCTGTTCATGGGCAGGTCAGTAATGTCAGGCTCAGGAATGGTTTTAAGGGGGGCACCAATTAGGAAGTGAGCAGGTGACAAATAATTAAGGTCACTGGGGTCATTGGATAAGGCAGATAGGGGGCGAGAATTAAGACAGGCTTCTATCTGTGCAGTAAGTGTACATAGCTCCTCAAATGTCAGTAGCGCATTACCCGCAACTCTTCTCAAGTGGTACTTCATGGACTTGACAGCTGCTTCCCATAGTCCGCCAAAGTGTGGAGAGCTGGGAGGTATAAAGTGCCACGTGATGCCTTCCATCGCTAATGAATTCCTTATCTCTTCACAAAAGCTGGTTGAAAGGAATAGTTTATGGAGATCCTGCATTCTTCTATTGGCACCAATGAAGTTAGTCCCATTATCACTATAGATGATGGAGCATTTCCCACGTCGAGCTATGAATCTCCCCAGGGCTGCCATAAAGGCATCAGTAGAGAGGTCACTCACCACCTCCAGGTGAAGAGCCTAGGTAGCCAGACAGATGAACAATGCAATGTAGCTCTTCGTTGTCTGTTTGCTTCTTACATATCCCCTCTTTACGAAGAAAGGACCAGCATAATCAGTTCCTACATTAAGAAATGGGCGACTCTGTTGCACTCTGGTAACAGGGAGCTGTCTCATCAATTGTTCAGCTGTTGACGCCTTGAATCTAAAACAGGTCAGGCACTTGTGGATGACTCCTCGAACAACTGCCCTAGCCGTGGGAATCCAGAATCTTTCTCTTAATGATACAATTACTAACTGAGCACCTGCATGTAAAAGCCTAATGTGCTCTGCCATCACAACAAGGTTTGTGAGATCATGCTGGGGAGGAAAGATAAGCTGGTGCTTAGTGTCATAAGGTAGTTTTGAATTTACTAGTCTTCCTCCTACCCTTAGCATTATCATCTAAGAAAGGAAGTAAATCTGCAATTTTATTCTTCCTTGCAGCATTTAGAGTTGAGACTGGCTATCTCTTGAGCATAACACACTTGTGCAATTTTGATACAGGAGTGCAAGGCTATCTGCAGCTCTTGTGCACTTAATATCCCTAACCTCTTGTCTTGAGGATTTGCAATACTGTGAATAAATCGCCAACAATATGCAGTAACTCGAGTCAGTCGGGACAGTGACGAGTACTTCAGCATAAGTTCATCCCAATTTGTACCTACCAATATGACTACAGGAAGTGTGCTTCGTGACTCAAGTAGTTCCTCTTCTTAATGGACCGATATCGTGTCTGGCCATGATTCAGTGGGCTCAGTTAACCAGGATGGTCCGTGCCACCACAGGTTCATACCTCGTAGTTGTCCTGGAGCAACACCTCTCGATATTAAATCTGCTGGATTGCAACTGGTAGGAACATGTCTCCATTCTGCCTTGTGAGAGTATTCTTGATTTGAAGAGACTCGGTTGGCCACAAATGTTTTCCAGCGAGTGGCAGGAGATGCGATCCAGGCTAAGACAATGGTGGAGTCCGTCCACAGGTAAAACTTGCTGACTGGCAGAGACAAAGCTGGAAGGGTCTTGTGGAGTAGTTGGGCAAGTAGTAGCGCTCCACACAGTTCAAGTCTTGGTAGTGTCAGTTTCTTCACCGGTGCTACTCTGGATTTAGAACATAATAACCTGACACAGGTCTGTCCTCCTTTGTCGACAGACCGTACATAAAGACAAGCCCCATAAGCTTGTTCTGAAGCATCAGAAAAACGATGAATTTGTATATCAACAGGGGGTCCCTTACATGTGACTAACCGCTCAATACAAAATTATCTTATTGCCTGTGGCTTAAAGTGAAGTTCTTCCCATTCTCTGACTAGTTGAGATGGTAGTCTGTCATCCCAGTTCAGACTGACTAGCCAAAGTTTCTGCATAAAAATCTTGTAAGAAATTACCAAAGGACTGTCCAACCCACGTGGATCAAATATTGATCCAATAACAGATAATACCTTTCGTTTAGTTACATGAGTATCAGTATGATAGGGACTGTTTGAATATAGATTGTCACAAATGAGAAAATGATCAGTAACTGGATGCCATAATAGGCCTAAAGATTTCACGTTAGTGCCTTCATCAAGACTTGAAGGCAGCTGGGTTTCCCTGTCCTCTTCTGGAACTGCTTCTAGTAATGCTGGGTGGTTTGAACACCATTTCCTGAGGTGAAATCCTCCACTCTCTAGTAAATTAATAATGTAAGACTGCAACTGAAGAGCATCCTGGATATTGTCACAGCCGCTTAATAAATCGTCAACATAAAAATTATTGTTGTTATTGTGAAATTGTTGTTATGGATCATAACTTGAAAACTGTCCACGAACGAGAGCCAGTTTTCGTATTTTCCATTGAAATGTGGAATGTTAATAGCCGGCAACTTTAAACTCGCAACACTGCTGACCTGAATTCTTCCTGAATCTACCGTGTTGCGTGATGCCTCTTCAAGGTTCGCTATTATTTTACTCATTTCGCCCTTTACCTTGTAGTATTTGGTTTCGAATTCGGCACGCACCTGATCATGAGCTTGCTAGTTTTCAACGTCTCCTAATTCTAATTCCAGCTTATAAATCTCATGTTTATTCCGTATTGGCTCAACACAACTAAGGTTAAGTTAAGAGTAAGTTCCCACCTTCCAATACTTATCAATTTCTATATAATAGACTTATTAATTACATAATATAATCCATATAACCTCTAGTACATGTTTCGTTCCGATATGGAACATCTTCAGCTAAAATTGGTAAAATGGCAAGACAATTAAAATACATTGATGTTAAGATGATACATAAGCTAAAAGATATGATAAAATGGCTCGAAAATTAAAACATATGATAAAGATGATGAGATACTTGAGTCACAGCGATCGCTGTTTTTAATTCGCCACTTGAAAACTGACTTGTTGTGTTTTTAACCAACATGAATGAACTTTATCTCATCATCTTTATCATATGTTTTAATTTTCGAGCCATTTTATCATATCTTTTAGCTTATGTATCATCTTAACATCAATGTATTTTAATTGTCTTGCCATTTTACCAATTTTAGCTGAAGATGTTCCATATCGGAACGAAACATGTACTAGAGGTTATATGGATTATATTATGTAATTAATAAGTCTATTATATAGAAATTGATAAGTATTGGAAGGTGGGAACTTACTCTTAACTTAACCTTAGTTGTAATTCTAATTCTGACTGCACGTCATCAAACTTCGACATTAATGCATTCATGTCTTCGTATCGTAGTTTAATTTCATGCGAATTCGAATGTTGCTGAGCGATGAAATTCTCAACGAAAGTTTCCCAGCGGGTAAGTTGCGCTTAAGAAGCTTTTGCCTTGTTGAGGATTCCATGATGGAGGGGGTAAGACAATAGCAAGGAGAAAAGGAGAGCCTTAAATGGATAGTACTGACCTGCCTTCAGTTTAGTTTACCTCTGGTGCTGGAACATCGAACCCGGGACTGCCAGATAATGTAATTCAAGTGAACTTCCAAGTATTTCCACGTGACTGTTGAAACTAGTCGTCCATACTACATGCCACGCTGGTTTCACGAGGTCCTCGTGGTGTAGATAATCCGGCCCGGTAATTGGACCATGTTTTGTACATAATCACTCACTTGATTAAAAAAACAATATTTATTACACTTACGACACTTATATAACATATTATAATACATAATACTGAATATTGATGGGCAGATGCCCTTGATAACAGTCAGTCACATGTTCCCGTCTCCTCTCGCACGAGGCACCCAAGCATAACAGTCTCTCATCCCCTTCCATCCACACCACTTCCGGCTGGGTGCTGAAGGGTGCTGCTATCTGTCCTAGGAAGTGGTAGCGAGCAACTAGCCATAGCTAGGCCGGAACAAAAACCATGGAATGTTTGGAGAATGAGTGCTACTGTACAAGTGGTTGTACAACGTGGCCTGCCTTACCTAAGGAAATGCATGGACTTGGTCTATACTTATACAGGTATCATGTGTAAATATATGGAAAAAGTATGTCTGCCTGCCAAGTGCAGAAATTATGAGAAATTCCAAGAGGTTAGAATTACTGTAAGAAACGAATAGTGAAGATGACCAAGCTCGATTGCTTCAGTCGCTTAAGTGCGGCCAGTAAACTTAACTAGTAATCAGGAGATAGTGGGTTCGAACCCCACTGCTGGCAGCTCTGAAGATTGTTTTCCGTGGTTTCCCATTTTCACACCAGGCAAAAGCTGGGGCTGTAACTTAATAAGACCAGGGCCAATTCCTTCCCATCCCTAGGCCTTTCCTATTCCATCGTCACCATAAGACATATCTGTGTCGGTGCGACGTATAGCAAATAACAAAAAAATATATATATATAGTGAAGATGCTATGCATCAAGATTACATGCACTTCAGAAAGGACACAGGAACAAACACTACTGCTGAAATAGTTTGATGAGCGCTTTAGTAAGTGGAAATATGAACAACGCACATTTTTCTAATGGGAAAAAATATATATATATATTTATATTTATATATATTTATGTTATAATGAATGTTGCCTTTTGTGAATAATTAGAAAAGTAGCACAATGCTGAAACAAGACAGAGCCCTTCATCCTGGCCTATTTCTACCCTTTGTGCCACACTGAAATAAGGAGGCTAACAGTTCCTAGTTACAGTATTTACTTACTGCTAGCACTGTTTGATGGAATTGAAACTGTGGTGGTTTCGCTGCTGTCCATCTGTTGAGCAAAGAGAGGAAAAGACTTCCCTTGCTATAGCAAAAACAAATATAATATGAGCATCATCTACAATACACAGAGGATTCCATACTACAGGAACAAAAATTAAATAAAATTGTCATGCCTATCACAGAAGAATAAGAAAGGGACAATTTACGCAATGGATATTCATTACCTATATAATCACAGGAATTAATTCCTTCAAAAAACAATGCCTTAAAGACAACAAATCAGTGTTAAATCCCCTCAGGTATTAATACATAATATATACATATTATTATTTTCTTTTTCTATATTTTGCTTCTTTCAAGTGGCAAATTTATGGCTCTTTGTCCTCTCTTGCACTTAACCCCATCCACTACAGTTATTTGCAGATACATGAATGTATAATCTATCAGAGTTTCATTATACTAACACTCTCACATGTATAATAAAATTAGAACAGTACACTGTACATTAACCAATATGAAATAATACTCCTCAAACAAACACACAAAATAAATACACATATTTCACAATTATCAACTCGGTCTAATATACAAGAAATACACTCATGCACTCAGCTGTAAAGTGCACAGCTTTCAACAGGTAATCTCAGCAAGAATCAATGTCTGATAGGAAATTTCAAAGTCTGGAATAGTTCACAGTAAAATAACTCTTATACATAGATGCAGAATGAAGAGGAATAGCAAGGGTATGGCATTTCGAGTATTACAATTATGACAGAAAACAAAGTGAAAAATTTAAAGTAAATGTACTCAGGAGAGTTGCTATATAGGAGTTTCTGTATTAATACATGTGATACTAACAACATTTTTCAGGTTTCAGCCAGTGAAGTTCTTGATACTAAGGAGTCATATGCACATCACAGCTCAACTTAAAAAATTATTGTGGCAACAGTTCAAACCTTGCTGCAATTTCATCGTTCATTCCTTAGTTGAATCATCAAGGACTACAACACAGTTGTAGAGGTTTGGAAGAATTAAAGACTGGATGAGTCTTTGTCACATGTCCACTGGTAAGACAACCAGCATTATTTTCAATGGATGAAAAAAGGCAAAATATTTCTGACATACATTCTTGGTATGTTCTATCCGATTTAGAGTTTAAGTCATAATCTCGCCAAGGATTTTCACTACTGTATTGTAGTTCTATTAGCAGAGGTGGATGTATACACTGTTGATCATGCACAGGAGTTTCTGAGAAGCAACTTAGATCATGTAAATTTGTTTAGTTATATCAAGTCAGCAATGATTTTTGAAATACATCCGATATTCATTTATTTTGCAGTGGATACATCTTTGAAAATCATCTGCAGATAAGTCGTAAGAACATGACTTTAGTTTAGAGATCTCATTGATGTACAACAAATAATACAGTGGTCCCAAAACACTTCCCTGTGGTTCCCTACTTTCCTGGTTTGCAGTTCTGAAAGGCTGTCACGAGCTGATACCCACTGCCGAGATCTTCAAGTAAGATGTAAAATCTCAGTGTTAAAGAGTCAAACCAGAAGGATTCCATCTCCCTAACTAACTGCTGTTGGTTATTGTGTCAAAAGCACCACCAGGCATGTTTCCATAGCAAGTCACATCAAGGGGAGCAAGTGCAGTACTGTACCCCTTCTTGAAACATGATTTTATAGGGTCAAGAAGAGAACTAATTTAAATATCACAGTACTCGTTTGAACCCAAGTTGTTCCAAAACTTTAGGAAGAACCGGGAGAAAGGGTTAGGCAATAATCAAAAGTTAGTCTGGGATCAAGTTTCTTAGGCAATTGTATATTTCCAAAATGAAGAAAAGCTAACAGTTTTAAGACAGTAGTTGAAAATGTGTCACAACAGGAAAAATGGCACCCGTAATAGTACAGATGAAATTGTATAATGGTGATATCTACATTACAGCTGCAGATTTAATTGAATAAATTACTTTCATAACATGGTTGCCAGAACAAAACGTGGGCAATTACGCTGTGAGGTGAATAACTGGTACCTGTTTAGGTGACTGGGTTAGGAGGTATTCTATATTCTACAAAATATGTATTAAGTTTGTTGGTTCCATCTGTTGCTGCTGACCTCTCACAATACCCAGTGCACAACTGTTACTTGTGTTCAGTTTACCTCGAAGAGTTAAGTATTTATATTTCTGATTTCTTAGGACTCACTTGACTCAGTTTCTAACCACAAGGTAGCTTTGGAAATCACATCCACTGAGAGTTCTCTTGTACTCTCACAAATGTGCATGATAATGATCATTCATATTTTCAATTTTCTCATTTCACCACGGGTAGGGAGGGTGACTAACTTTCACAAGACATTTGGGAGCATGCTTGTCCTGCAGTCTGGTATCAAGAGCATTAAATCTGTCAACTTTTGTGTCGATATTTTCTAGAAGTAGAGTATCATTTCAGATTACGTTATGGGCATCATACCTTACGTTAGGCAAATTGATATTTTTTATATTTCTACAGGTGTTGAAGTTTATCTTGTATTTGGGTACATGAGGTCATGAGTTGGGATTGACGGAATAGGAATTTGGCCATGATTTACAACCTTCTGCAGCTTGTTAGCTGTAAGATCCATTAATATATGAGCTGTGTTTATGTGTATATCTGTGATTAACAGGATTTGAAGGAAGGATTGCCCAGTTAGAGAAAGACATCATGTCTACAAATATCGCAGTACGGGCTAATTCTTTGTTTAGGTTGATATTAAAGCTACCTATAATTATTATTATTACAAGTTCATAGATAGGCACAAAGTCGAATCAACAAGCTTCAAACTCAGTCATGTCCATTGTGCCACGAGCTCTATGGACTAATGCACCGGGAACTTTTGCTGTGCTAACAGTAATCTCAACAAACCTGAACTCAGGCCCCAGCTGAGCAACATGCAATGGGTTACAAGTCATTTCTATAATAAAGTGTTACTCCACCTCCTTTCCTACCATTGGATCTGTCCCAGTGGACAAGTTTATAGCTATCAAGTGCTGGTTGGTAGATGTGAGCCAACTTTGAGAAATATATAGGACGGGTAGCAGGAAGAGAGAGGACATTGTAAGCACTGTGATGTGGAGGGAAGGACCTGATTCAATAGAATATCTGTGGTGATTGGACGGGAAGTGTGGAAGGAAAAGTGTCGAGTCCCTCACCAAGGCAAGCACCAGGTAGTGGACATGGTTCTAACTGTATGGTAGAATAATCTTACAAATATATTGATAGCAACAATGAACAGTCACCTCATATTCCTGGATAAAAAGAACACTGACCGAAGCTAGTACTATAACACACACACATTTAAAGAAAATATAAAAACAATTAATGAAATAATATATCAAAAATGATCAAACGCACGGTGACCATAAATCATGAAATCCAACATCCTTCATGTTACCATGGTTTGGTGGATCAGCAGAGGTGAAAGAAGGTGCGGGGTGGAATGGGTCTAACCACAAGGCCGAAAGAAGAATTAAAATTTCAACAAAGGTTATATTTTTGAAAATGACCAAACTTAACAATATTCACATAGAATTTAACAAAAACAATCAACAACAATCCAATAATCAGGTACACAATATAGTTTTACAAAGAAAGCTCGAGTTCCGGGGGTTTACAAGTTCAGGGGTCCGAGCCCCAATCTTCACAACCCTTGGACAATTAGCCCACCTTCACACATTTATTCAAAGGGCAGAAATCCCCGAAAATCATATCGGGCCTCCTAGAGGCACTTTATTACATCAGAAAGAGCTGACCCGCTCTCAATTTCTCACGCCTATCAAAGGCCACAACAACTTTCCCCATAAAGTGCCTCTCAAGGCACTTACAAATAAACAGGGGTAACTTGTACCCAACCTACAGGGCCTTCGTCGAAAAAGAACAGATTAATTAAATGGCCCAAAATACCAGGATGAATATAGGCATGTACTTGCACTCCTACATGAGGCTTATTAAAACCTAAGTGGCGCTAGGCCGATAAGCAGGGGCTATTCCAATACTAGGGAGGTGACTCGTACAAGCAAATTTTTAAGATATTACAGAAAGAAAGAGTAGAAAAGCGGTTACAAAAACATAGTCACCTCAAATGCAAAATGAAGGGGAGCTCTAGAGGGTAAAGCAATCTCTATCTCGGATTTACAGTTAAAGTTATGTGAAAATTTTACAAAGACCGGAAGATTTTACATGTTTCAATGGATGGTTTACATATTAAAGGCTTTGGTCCTGCCCCGAGGGTTAAACTGCTGACCTAGCAAGAAAAAAGATGTTAAACGGCCATTACCTTGTTGAAGAACTGCTGCCCGAAGAAAGAGGCGCTTCCCGCCCCCTGCTACATATCCACACACTGAGCTAGATGTTGTTCGAGAGGTCCAGAGACAAGAAAATCAGCAGTTTTATACCCTTGTGGAAGATTCGAGACCTTTCATGAATAATAAGGACACACCCCCTAAACTTTATTGGGTAGGTAAGAGTTACACATGGAAATTCGAAGAAGAAACCTCTGATAGGTGGAAAATTAATTACAGAAATTACTGTTTGGCTAAATTCAAAACAGGCGGAAAGAAAGCTTAATACTGCCACCCCACAAATGAAAGAACAAAATTATGAGGGTATTTAGAGGATGTAGTAAGGATGTAAAAGAGAGTCTCTGGTAAGAAAGCAACTAGAGTATGGTTCCAGAGTATGGGACCCTCACCAGGAATACTTGATTCAAGAACTAGGAAAAAACCATAGAAAAGCAGCTCGATTTGTTCTGGGTGATTTCCGACAAAAGATTAGCATTACAAAAATGTTGCAAATTTGGGCTGGGAAAACTTGGGAGGAAGGAGACGAGCAGTTCGACTATGTAGTATGTTCCGAGTTGTTAGTGGAGAGATGGCGTGGAATGGCATCAGTAGACGAATACGTTTGAGTGGTATCTTTAAAAGTAGGAAAGATCACAATATGAAGATAACGTTGGAATTCAAGAGGACAAATTGAGGCAAATATTTGTTTATAGGAAGGGGAGTGAGGGATTGGAATAACTTACCAAGAGAGGTGTTCAATAAATTTCCAATGTCATTGAAATCATTTAAGAAAAGGATAGGAAAACAAGAAATAGGAGATCTGCTACCTGGGCGGTCGCCCTAAATGCACATCAGGATTGATTGATTGATTGATTGCTTGATTGATTGATTGATTGATTGATGGATTGAGATTGCCCCATTTGATAATATTTAAAATGAATATTTATGTAGTACTATTAGGAATGGTCCTTGGGTAATATTTAATGTAGATTTATTTATTTTTATTTATTTATTTAATTATTAGATACAGGCTATGGAGGGCCATTTTACACTAATAATAATAATAATAATAATAATAATAATAATAATAATAATAATAATAATAATAATAAGTATAAAAGATAACAAAGGTATAAACAACAATATTAAGTAACAACAAAACAATTTTAACAGTAACAATGTAACAACAATGACAACGGTAACTGGCAAGTGTCGGTTTCAGAAATTAGGAAGAAGAAAGGTCAAGGATTGGAGGGACGGAAGAAAGTGAAAACCTGGAGAGGACTTCAGAGGAATCTTTTAATTTTTTGTTTGAGGATGCAAAAGGTGTGAATATGTCAATATCGGGTAGTGAATTACCAAGAGTAGGGAGACGGTGGAAGATAGAGCGTTGTTGTAAGGTTAGGCGCGGATGGGACTCATGATGGGTGCGCCGGTTGTGTGTAGGGCGGGGAGGAACGTATATAGGGAAGTACGCTGGAAGAGAATTACATTTGGTGTAGCCATTGATTATTTTGTGAAGGTAACATAGATCAGAGAACTGTAAACGGCTTCTCAGGTCAAGTATACCCAGGTAGTTCATAAGGTCAGATTTAGTTTTGTTCTTAAAAACAGGATTGCGAGTCTTAACAATGAAGGTGAAAAAGTTAAAAATACCATTTAGTTGAGATATATTTGTGATAGCAGATGAGGACCAAATAGGGGAACAAAAGTCAATAATGGAGAGAACATACGAGAAAAAGTATAATTTTAAGGCGTTAATATCATTAATTTCAGTAAACCTATAAAGAATGCCTAGAGTACGCATAGCACAGGATTTTATAGAGTGAATATGAGCAGAGAAGGTTAGTTTACAGTCTATTATAATACCTAGGTCTCTTACCTGAGAAGCCGATGGCAATGTACTTCCCTGGATGGTATATGCAGTGTTCATTCCTTGCTTTAGCAATGAAAAGGAGATTGTATTGCACTTCTTAAAATTGGGAGAAAGATTCCATTTCTTAAACCAGTCACCACACGAATTGAGAACAGTCTGTAATTCGTCACAGTCATCAGGCGTAGACACTTCTCCTTGGATTTTCAGGTCATCAGCGTACAAGAGGAGGGAACACTGACTATTTCGGGTGCAAAAAATTATGTCATCAATATTGAGAACAAAGAGTAGGGGTCCCAGAATACTGCCCTGAGATACTCCTGATAATACAGATAACCATGACGAGGCAGATTCAGGGAGTACCACTCTTTGTTTTCTGCCGGAGAGGAAACTTGTTATCAATGACAAGACGGGGCCATGGATATTAAACCTGGTAGCGAGCTTATGAAGAAGAAGTGTATGATCCACTGAGTCGAATGCCTTGGCCAGATCTATATAGATTGCATCTAACTGAGATTTATTTTCCATTGCTGAAATGATGTGGTGATTGAGAACAGTGAGGTTAGTGAGGCATGATTTTCCGGGAGTGAATCCGTGTTGTTCTTCAGATATGTACAGCTGTGTGAAAAAGAGGAGTCGGCGGTGGATTATTCTTTCAAGGACAGAGGATAGTATTGGAATGATAGATATTGGGCGATATGATAAGATATCATATTTGTTGCCAGATTTGAAAATAGGTGTGATATCAGCTTGTTTCCAGCTGTCGGGGAATGTACCAGTAGCCATACACAGGTTTAAAATTGTAGATAACGGTGCACAGAGAGATGCAGAAGTGTTTCTTAGGAATATAGGGCTAATATCATTGGGCCCGGTGGAGCGGTTTGTTGGGAGACTATTGAGAATATTTTGTACTTCGTTAGGGGTCGTTGATATTTGTGACAGTGAGTAACTGCAAACACTATTGATCTGTGGTAGTTCTGTGATAGGTGCAGGAGGGCTAAAGGTAGAGTGAAAGTACTCATTGAATTTTTGAGACCTTAATTCAGTTGGGACATCATCACTATGTAGTTTAAGATTCAGTGGTATCCGGGGTGACTTTCTACATGACGAAATTAGGATCCAGAACTTTTTAGGGTTGTTTTTAAGGTTTCCAGTTATAGAAGTGATGTGCCGGTTGTAGTCATTTTTAAGATGCGATTTTGAGATTTTCCTGAGGTGTTTAAAAGTATTATACGTGTGTGAATTGGGGATAGACTTCCAGAGTGACCACGCACGGCTTTTGTTCTTTAGTAGCAATTTAGTTTTGGCACTCAGCCAGGGGGGATATTTGTGTGTTCTGGGTTTGGAGAAAGGTACATGCTGTTTAATGGTGGTAAATATTAAATCCTCAAACAGGGAAACCGCACTATTGACGTCAAGCTCAGCTGATAACCAGCACCAAGGGAGGGATGACAAGTCCTGGTTGACGACTAGCCAGTCCACTTTACTCCAGAGCGGAAATGTTTGCCTCGCACCGGGTGGGAAGTCTTTACGTTGACAAGCAGGTAGGCTGAGGGTAGCCTCGATTGAGTCATGGTCAGCGCTAAGAGTGTTTCTGCCAACAGATACACTAACACTAGTTACTGTAGAGAAGAGGAGGTCCAATGTTGCCAGATTTCTGATGGGTTTTAAGCAGAACTGATGTAGATGAAGACCGTTTATGAACATACATACATACATACATACATACATACATACATTATAATTATAGACTGTTATGCCTTTCAGCGTTCAGTCTGCAAGCCTCTGAGAATTTACTAAATGTCGCCACAATCCTCGATTTGCAACTAGTGTTGTGGCCTCATTTAGTTCTATACCTCTTATCTTTAAATCGTTAGAAACCGAGTCTAACCATCGTCGTCTTGGTCTCCCTCTACTTCTCTTACCCTCCATAACAGAGTCCATTATTCTCCGAGGTAACCTATCCTCCTCCATTCGCCTCACATGACCCCACCACCGAAGCCGGTTTATGCATACAGCTTCATCCATCGAGTTCATTCCTAAATTAGCCTTTATCTCCTCATTCCGAGTACCATCCTGCCATTGTTCCCACCTGTTTGTACCAGCAATCATTCTTGCTACTTTCATGTCTGTTACTTCTAACTTATGAATAAGATATCCTGAGTCCACCCAGCTTTCGCTCCCGTAAAGCAAAGTTGGTCTGAAAACAGACCGATGTAAAGATAGTTTCGTCTGGGAGCTGACTTCCTTCTTACAGAATACTGCTGATCGCAACTGCGAGCTCACTGCATTAGCTTTACTACACCTTGATTCAATCTCGCTTACTATATTACCATCCTGGGAAAAAACACAACCTAAATACATGAAATTATCGACCTGTTCTAGCTTTGTATCACCAATCTGACATTCAATTCTGTTGAATTTCTTACCTACTGACATCAATTTAGTCTTCGAGAGGCTAATTTTCATACCATACTCATTGCACCTATTTTCAAGTTCTAAGATGTTAGACTGCAGGCTTTCGGCACAGTCTGCCATTAAGACCAAGTCGTCAGCATAGGCCAAACTATTTACTACATTTCCACCTAACTGAATCCCTCCCTGCCATTTTATACCTTTCAGCATATGATCCATGTAAACTACAAACAGCAAAGGTGAAAGATTACAGCCTTGTCTAACTCCTGTAAGTACCCTGAACCAAGAACTCATTCTACCATCAATTCTCACTGAAGCCCAATTGTCAACATAAATGCCTTTGATTGATTTTAATAATCTACCTTTAATTCCATAGTCCCCCAGTATAGCGAACATCTTTTCCCTCGGTACCCTGTCATATGCTTTCTCTAGATCTACGAAACATAAACACAACTGCCTATTCCTCTCGTAGCATTTTTCAATTACCTGGCGCATACTGAAAATCTGATCCTGACAGCCTCTCTGTGGTCTGAAACCACACTGGTTATCATCCAACTTCCTCTCAACGACTGATCGCACCCTCCCTTCCAAGATGCCAGTGAATACTTTGCCTGGTATACTAATCAATGAGATACCTCGATAGTTATTGCAATCCTTCCTGTTCCCTTGCTTATAGATAGGTGCAATTACTGCTTTTGTCCAATCTGAAGGTACCTTACCAACACTCCACGCTACTTTTACTACTCTATGAAGCCCTTTCATCCCTGCCTTCCCACTATACTTCACCATTTCAGGTCTAATTTCATCTATTCCTGCTGCCTTATGACATTGGAGTTTATTTACTATCCTTTCCACTTCCTCAAGCATAATTTCACCAACATCATTTTCCTCCTCCCCATGAGCTTGGCTGTTTGCAACACCACCATGATGATTTCCTTTTACATTGAGAAGATGTTCAAAATATTCCCTCCACCTCTCCAGTGATGCCCTGGGATCTATTATGAATTCACCTGAATTACTCAAAACACTGTTCATTTCCTTTTTCCCTCCCTTCCTAAGATTCTTTATTACTGTCCAGAAAGGTTTCCCTGCTGCTTGACCTAGCCTTTCCAGGTTATTACCAAAATCTTCCCATGACTTCTTTTTGGATTCAACAACTATTTGTTTCACTCTGTTTCTTTCATCTACGTACAAATTCCTGTCTGCCTCGGCCCTTGTTTGGAGCCATTTCTGATAAGCCTTCTTTTTACGTTTACAGGCTGCTCTCACTTCATCATTCCACCAAGATGTTCGCCTTTTCCCATCTTTACACACAGTTGTTCCTAGGCATTCCCTTGCTGTTTCTACTACAGCATCCCTGTATGCCACCCGTTCACTTTCTATATCCTGAACCTGCTTACTGTCTACTGTTCGAAACTTCTCACTAATCATATCCATGTACTTCTGTCTGATTTCCTCGTCCTGGAGATTTTCTACCCTTATTCGTTTGCAGACAGATTTCACTTTCTCTACCCTAGGCCTAGAGATACTTAGTTCACTACAGATCAGATAGTGGTCTGTATCATCGAAAAATCCCCGAAAAACTCGTACATTCCTAATCGATTTCCTGAACTCAAAGTCTGTTAAGATATAGTCTATTATGGATCTGGTACCCCTAGCCTCCCATGTGTAGCGGTGAATAGCCTTATGCTTGAAGAATGTATTCGTAACTGCTAAACCCATACTAGCACAGAAGTCCAGCAAACGCTTCCCATTCCCATTAGCTTCCATATCTTCCCCACATTTACCAATCACCCTTTCGTATCCTTCAGTTCTATTCCCAACTCTTGAAATCACCCAGTAGCACTCTTCTATCCTTGCTGTTGACCCTGACCACAATGTCACTCAATGCTTCATAAAACTTGTCAATTTCATCCTCATCTGCACCCTCACATGGTGAATACACAGACACAATCCTTGTCCTAATTCCTCCCACTGACAAATCTACCCACATCATTCGCTCATTTACGTGCCTAACCGAAACTATGTTGCGTGCAATGGTATTCCTGATAAAGAGCCCTACCCTAGACTCTGCCCTTCCCTTTCTAACACCCGTCAAGTACACTTTATAATCTCCTATCTCTTCCTCCTTATCTCCCCTTACCCGAATATCACTTACTCCTAGCACATCCAGATGCATCCTCTTTGCTGACTCAGCCAGTTTTACATTCTTTCTTCCATAAGCCCCATTAATATTGATAGCTCCCCCATCGAATTCCATTTCGTTCGCCAAGTTGTTTCCAAGGAGTCCCTCGCCTGTCAAATGGGAGTGGGACTCCATTACTCCCATAGGTCCGAGGCTTGCTTAAAGTGTTCTGAGCTCGGTAAATTCATGAAGCAGGATGCTGCCCTACTTGCACATAGTCCAAGTGAGGATCTCTCCTCTAACGGGTTATGGACCACCGGTGAATTGTATAGTCCTAGCCGCCTGAGCACAAGGAGGGCCACGACTCAGAATATGTCCGAGATGTCCACTCCCATTCCAGAGCAACTGGTATCCCGACTCTCAGGACCACTTACTAGGCCACTCAGCCGTTGCCCATGGTTCACGAACTAGGACGCGACTACAGTAACCCACAAACATGAACCATCCGTTTATGAAATTAGACAAAATAAATGAGTCCACAGGGTCGGTTACTGTTCCAGTGGTTGTAGATTGCCAGGATATGTGCGAATTGAAATCACCGATTAGCACAATATCATTGGATTTATTTAGAGCCAAAACCGTTGAATTAAAGCAATTTTCTAACACTGTGATATCACCGGAGGGTGGGCGGTAGAAGCAGCCAACTAACAAGTTTTTACTTCTGGGGATCGTAATTTCAACCCAGGTTATCTCACATTCAGTTTCTAGGTCGGGCCTGTGACGGGCTTTAAGTTTATTGCTTACTGCAATCGTTACACCACCCCCACGCTTACCGGTACCTCTGCTTTTACGGAACACTGAAATGTTAGACGAGAATGGAAGTTCACTGTCCGAGACAAAATCAGGTAACCAAGTTTCAGTGAAACATAAGATATAAAACTCGCTAAATTCAGGTTCACTGAGTACACAGTCAGTTAATTTGTTTTTCAGACTCTGGGTATTCTGATAATAAACATTAAGCGGTCCTGGTTTTAAATGAACGTCGCCGGAAAGAAGTAGTAAGACAGCGAACACAGCACGTGAGAAAGCATGGCAACCTTTCGTCCTTTCGCTGGAAGAGACAGGGGCATGGCGAAGCTCAGGGAGATCAGAGACGGACAAGCAGAGAAAATATAATGCTGTTCAGCAAAGCACCATTGCAGTACTGAATCACACGACACTTCACTTGCTTCAGGGATGGTTGTAGATATGAAAGCACAGTACGACACACTTCTATACACAAGAAAGACTAAGAAAAGAAAGTAATATGTCGGAGGTACAAAAACACGCCCGTTCCCAGTTACCGCCATCTTGCAGAGTAGAGTTGGGTCGATTCGTGAACGAAACGTTCATTTGAACGACTCAAAATAAACAATCGTGTGAATCGATTCGCGGTATGAATGAGTAGTCATTCAAATGAATCGTTGAATCTGAAGTCGCCCGAGTAAGAATGAATCGATGTTCAAATGATTTGTTGTGAATCGTTGAATTTGGTGACTGTCTGTCGTTGTAGCCAACTCCGCATGAAGCTGGCAGCGACTATTACCGATCCGTCCCGAAGTTCGCGATGTGTGAGATGAGGGTAATGGTGAGGACATATGTTTATAACACCTATGACCTGGCCTTCACGCTGTTGTAAGAAAGGCATTTCCGGCCTACAGTTCAAGTCATCTACAGTATGTATAACAGAGATGAAACATCAGTTTTACATTTACTGTTGCACAGCTGACTATTCGTCATCGTTCCACATGAGCATTAATAAATACAGCTGGTAATAAGTACGATTTCCTAACATTTTGTACGGCTACAACGTACTGCGCTGTAAAAGAAATAAAATATTGATGTAACTAAATAATGTTTGACTGAGATGAACGGCCTGTTAGAGGGAACAGCAAACAACAGGTAGAAGGGGATAACAGTAGATCGAAACAATGATGTATGAAAACAATGAGTACATACCTTATGTTGGAAGATTTAGTAGACACATGATGCAAAACATGTACTTGGAATTTCACTTGAGTTTATAAATTATAATTGAGGAACACTATCTTCGATAATTTTGTGGACGTAAGGCGTCGTCTCGGCTCAATTAAAGTATTTGCCGCTCTGGAAAAAACACGCTCACATGGAACAGAACTACCAACAACACACAGTCGTCTTAACATCAGCTGGTACAGCCTCGGGTAATAAATTCTTTTCTCTTGCCACCACCTAAAGGGATCCGCCTTCCTTGCCAGCAATGGTTCATCAGTAAACTTATCATATTCTATTATCGTGTCAGCCAGCGGCGTAACGGGGTTTGTGAAATGCTTAACACTGGAGTCGAACTCTCCCCACAATAAATCTTCATCTGAGTCCTCTGCATGTTGTTGCTCCTCTGATTCCCTTACTACCACATCGCAGGAAATTCTTACAGATGCAGCTTTTTGGATAAGCGATTGTTTCGCCTTATTCTACGCTGCAGTAGACAGAAAAGCTTGCTTCTTGAATGTCTTTGAACCGTTTATCAAGTTCGGTTTTAATTTTTGCAACCACTGATGATATTTCTTTTGGCTTATTTACATTTTCAATTTTCTCAAAATAATTATTTAAGCACTGAGCAAATAAAATCAGTTTGGAAACAGTCACTTGTTTCTCAGAGCTTACATCCTCGGTGATCTGTAAAAACGGTTTGAGAATTTTGCACATTTCATCCAAAACATCAAAATCTTCACTGGAGAGAATGATCCCGGGATTCACTAGCGCCAAAGTTGACACAACAGCTTCTCTATTTTTCACCACACTTTGAAACATAGCATAGGTGGAATTCTATCTGGTAGGCACCTCTTGCTTAAGAGTTTGCTCTGGAAGTCCCATTTGTTTCTGGATCCCTTTTAATTTAGAAAGAGCACGTGGACTCCGCTTAAGATATTCTACCACATCTTTCACTTTGGTTTTGAGCTCTTTAATTTCCCCTATAGCGTTCTGCACTATAAGATTTAAAGTGTGTGCAAAACATGGAATGTGTTGATATCCTAGGTTTCTTGCTGCTGCAATCATATTTGGTGCACTGTCAGACACAACAGCAACAATTTTACTGTCAATTTCCCATTCCTGGCATACCCGCTTTATTTCATTGGCAATGTTTTCTGCACTGTGGTTTTCATTGTACACGAAACAGTCCAATAAGGCACTACACAATTTGGAGTTTCCATCCAAATAATGAGCAGTTAAGGCAACATAACTTTCAGACGCTCCTGAGGTCCAACTGTCCGTGGTCACGCAGCATGCTGTAGTCTGGGATAAGCTGGCCTTTATTTTGTCTTTAACATTTTTATATGTCGAATCGAGAAGTGCATTCGGTAAAGTTTTTCGAGAAGACAATACATAATTTCGATTTAAATGATGCAGCAATTCCCTAAACTCTGGCTGTTCAACTATTCTGAATGAATGATATTGTTTCACAATAAGTTTTAACACAATATTGTCCAACATTTTGCGTTTCGACACTGGAAGAGGTCTGGAAACAAAGTCGCTCATTTTGTTCTGTCCAGTTTTTTTGCCTTTTGGCTGGTGGCTGCGATGATTCTTCGGTAGATGTTGAGGGTATAGGTCCAATGGCAGATGTTGAGGGCACCACAGCAGATGTTGAAGGCACAGATGACCTATATTCAACAACTCCTTCTTCGGTATTGGGCTGCGGCATTTCTGGCCTAACAGCAGCAGAAGGATGCTTTGTTTTTAAGTGTCTAGTTAAATTTGAGGTGGTTCCAGCCTTAAAAGAATAAACACCGGAACATATTTCACACTTAGCACGACCGGGACTTATCTCTAGAAAGTATTTCCAGATAAAACTTGTTTTCCTATTACTCCGATCCATTTTGCTCACATAGACAACACGCACAAAAGCTAGGCAAACCACCGAGGACTGAGTTGCTCAAGATATCACGTGACCAGTGTTGCCAACATAGCTTTTTCTCGCTAAATGTAGCTTATTTTAATCCTACGTTTAGTGCCAAGAAAAAAACAATCCCACTTAGAGAGATTGTAGGCTTTAGAAAATTTAGAAGATAGTATGTCGATCCAGGTCAATAAAACCTCGAGAAACCCAGTCGTGTTGTAATCATGAGCAACGTGCTCATGTTAACGTTTGTTGGTTGATGCTGTCGCAGAACACCTACATGGAGGCATCAAAGTAGTTCGTTATCCAATTCATATCATAAGCAATCTTACATGCAAAACGTCAAAAATATGCAAGAACCTTTTGTATCCATTGTAATTAATATAAGTAAGTAATTCAAACTGAAGAATACCAGGGACACATGCCCTCATGCTTAACCCGCCATTTTGTATCTGTAATCTCTAAGACACCATTCGTTCGCGAAGGTTCAATGGAAGCTGCACATCAATAGAGATTGTGTGGAGCCTGGTGTGTTGGACTTAATAATAAAACTCCTAGACGTCAGGACATGAATAAAGCTCTGATGAGTGTAATAGCTGAAATGTAGCATGCCTTTGTTCATCACGTGGTGGCAGATCGGTCGGTATGTGCTGTATCACTGTCGACAGTCTCGCCATTAATCAGAATGATACGAGCAGCAGTGAAAAAGAGGAGATATGGTGGTAGTGGCGATTATTGTTTTAAGAAGAAGTACAACTAGGCAACCTTCCTCTATATAACACTAATCAGAGAGAAAAAATGGAAGGGGTCCGACACTTCGAAGAATGAAGGTATCGGCCAAAGGAAGACAAGGGCCACGAAGGGCGTGAAAATGAAGGACTCCCTAGCCCTCGCAAACCTAACAGCGTCGGGGTCGGAAAAGAACAAGTGTTGACCAAGAGAGGTCGGATAGGATAGATGAAAGTGACTGCCTGGCATAAGTAAGTGTACGCAATGCCAGGACTCAGCTAAGGGCCCCATGGTTGCCAACCCACGTTCCAAAGTTCAGAGCCCTTGGGCCCCTTTTAGTCGCCTCTAACGACAGGCAGGGGATACCGTGGGTGTTATTCTACCGCCCCCACCCACAGGGGGGAAGGAGACAAGATCAGAAAAAGAGGAGAGAGAGAGGGGAATCCTACTTGGAAGTTCTCCTTTATAATTTTTTTTTATTTTCTTAAATATTGGCTTTTCAAAACGATGTTTCCGATCTAGAATTTAATTTTCACTGAAATATTGAAAGTGTGAATTTTCCTTTTAAGTGCTGCTGTGAATGATTTATTACGTATTTAACTTTTGGGCATAAACTCAAATCAATCAACCTTCCGTAATTTAATTAAATTTATGAGATGTCAAATAATCCAGATGTGATAAGTCATTCGCTTGTTGTTTATTCCTCGCAGACAGTGAATATAATTTGCTTCGTAATCCATATCAGCATGGCATTTCATCTACATGTGGATATCAGTGGCATCCGGAAACAGTCTGGCTGCAATCAGGCGAGGTAATGACAGTTCCTACGGTAGACAACCACACATCAACACGTGGACGCTCTTGCCATGCGTTCTGAAGTAACCCAGTCATTCTCCAATCAACGTGGAGATCGCGGGCGGATACATGATGTTGTATGTTTCCATCATTGTCTGTTCCCTCGATGATGGTAGAAATACTGGAATATACTTTGATGATGTAACATTATGGCACGTGTCGATGATTTCATTCCATCTCAGTTTTAGGCCTATTTACTATCCGTATGCTCACGAAACTTCAAAATACCGGTACGTGAACTACTCATTTATAATTTTTGGTGAAATCTAGTATTACGAATTACTTTGTTTGACAAAAACAATACTTTAATTTCAATTAGAGATTCAGTTTACTTTAATGTTGCTCGTGATATTTTGTATTTACACAGAGTAGTGACTAGTGAAACCTTTCACGCATCTATGGATTTTGGAATCGTTCTCCGTCCGGCTTGAACGAGTCGCGAAAGAACTGGAAAAGAATCGTGAACGAATCGTGAACGAATCGTGAGAATCGATTTGTAATGTATGAATGAATCGTTCGAATCGATTCTTGAAAATGAATCGTAATGCCCAACTCTATTGCACCCGTCCACCTCCCGAGTCCCAGACTAGCATTTATCTCAGGGGTGTCGGTTCATTATTTAAATCATCAAATATAAATATAACGGCATAATAGAACACGGGGATGAACGGAGCAACTTAAAATTAAAAGGGGGAAGGCTCGATTGTAACTTGAATTTAAGGACTCCATGATAGGACTAGGAAGTGACTGTTACTTTAAAAAGGGCATCATCTAACTACAATAAAAAGATTATGAGAGTGGTTTCCTTTGAAATAATTTGCCAGAAGGAGCGGTTTATTACGCCATTTGACGTATAAAACTTTGATACACGTGGCAACAATATTTGAATTTACACACATGTTACATATATAAATCACTTGCCATACCGCAAGTGGTATCAATATCTTGCTGCGTTGCTTCTGAAATAAAATGACATTTTGGAGGTATAATTTACGGATCGATTCCATTTGAATCGAACCGTTACTCAAGGATATAGCTTCCTTCTATCGGGAGCCCGAGCATAACCCATGTTACGGTCGGCTTCCCGATTTAACTAAGATGACGTACTCCGGCTATATACATTTTTCCGAGACCGGTACTCGGACTGGGTAATGTTTCTCGTGAAATGCGAAAACTGGATTCCACGGACAGTTCCTATCTTACGATATCCAGCTGATGCCATACCAATGAATTAGCATTTACATTTTATTTACATGTGATCTGAATTGTCACCAGTTAGCCTCAGTAGACTACTGACACAGATGAGATAACGAGAAGCGGTGGGAAATACCGTGGCCATGGCCCCCCTCGCATCGCGAGCGAAGTAAACAAACACGCAAGTATGTAACATCGTCCCATACGGAGACCGTACAATAAAGAGGTACCAAATGACTCTAATATCATCATTCTCATTGTTCAAACATACGAATAGAGGGATATCGTCACCAAATAATTTAATTCACGATATTATCATCCTCGAAATTATTATTATTATTATTATTATTATTATTCCTCAACGGTTCCTGGCACTGTCACGTTGATTAATATCGTCATTATTATGCGGGATGCAAACACCAAGTGGTTATTACTGTTATTATTATTATTATTATATCCCTCTCGTGGTTATTATTATTATTATTAATGAATAGGTGACCCAAGATATTATTATTATTCACGTCACTTAAAAGGTTATTATCATTAATGAACCGGTCACTTACGCCAAAACATATATATATATTAAGATATCGGTCGCAATTACAAATTAATTCACTGATCAACCAACGACGTCATTACAGTTATTATTATGACAATTATTATTAATCCGACCGCGGTGATTTAACATCGTCCTTACATTGTTATTATTATCGGTTGCATATTCTCAATTAGATTCCCGTTTAACATCGTTATCAACGCTCAATTAATTAAGGCGGTCCAATCCTTTATCTACAATATTTATTATTATTATTATCACGACATCATGATTGTCCTCACTCGTTATTACAATGAATACAATATACGACCATTTCTGTGGAATCTGAACTCTCATTATCCTTAGATCCGTTGTATCTCAACGAATAACTGTGCAGTCTATTTATTTCGTACATGCTGTCACGGGTTCGAATTCTACCCGCTGCGTAACTCAGTATTTCTCTGTGACACTGCCCGTACATTTTACACTCGTATCAATATCCTAAGTGTCTCTCGTACGGAATTTATTTTCCTCTCTATCTCAATATTCCTCGATTCATTTATTTATTCCTCACAGAATTATCAACTGACTTATTTATTCATTTCTGACATCGTACGACCTTTTATTATCTGACTGCAAATTCTTTCACATTTTCTATCTCATTTGGATCTATGCCTTAGTTCATTCTCCACAAATAATCGTAACATCTTGAAATTATATTTACCAAAATTTGACAATCATGGTCTCGTAATATTAGCACTACATGTTCCGGCTAATGAATCGCAACTTCAAAACGCGACATTTATACGTAAAAAAAAATTTGGACCGTAATTTAAACCACACGTTCATTAACATGTACGGATTATTAACACCGATCTACATTTCAATATTATTAATCGATCAAATTAAGTTATCACGCACTTTAATTCCAAATTAAAACGACCTCCCGTCATTAAATGATTCCCAATAAACTCAACACTTGATCACATAAATTATTATTATCTCCGAATCATATAAAAAAATATCTTATAAAAAAAATAGTTATATTATTTATTTATTATTATTATTAATATTAAAAAAAATAATAATTTCGCCTGTAATACGGTAGTCCACTCTTATTATGTTTAACGCATAACCCCTTTTACAAACTCAATTTATTCTGGCACTAATCACTCCAGATATGATTTACTTGGAAATATTATATTAATCGCATCTCACAAATTTAACAACTTCACTTTGAAAATATGACCATATTAATTTCAACAAAACACACTTGGTATGGCGAAGCTGGATTTTCCTTCCATGTCATTAAATGGCTCGTTAAAATGACAAAACATAAAAGCACATATCGGGTCTTATTTAACTAGCATAATCAAAATCAAATGTAAAGAAATTTATCGACTACAAAGAAAATAATGAATGCATGCATGACTTAACGTACTACGCTATATATACAAATTTACATCTCCAACAAACTGAATACATAAAAGACCCGATTATTTACATTATTATGATTTACTACTGTCCGTGCTACAAATTTAGGATGGGGTCGTTAAGCGACCCATCTCGTTACAGAAGGTAACCAAGTATAATCAAATTATTCCCATTTTTCCCATCACGATAACATTTCCCAAATATATTTTACAGTTTAGTACTCATCTTAGTTATCGGTATTCCATTGCAGCTTTGCAGACGAGAGGCTTCATCCAGCCCCTCTCTGCGTTTTACTCCTCCATCCTTGATGGCGTAGTTTCACAAAAGATTTCCTGGCCCATTATCATTTTACACTCATATCTTGACTGCCACAAACCTTCACCATTTACTACGTTAACACTGTATACTTTAATTTGGATACAACAAATTTCTAGCCTAGACCCAAGAATTTAATATATTTACACTATTTAATCTTCGTCCACCTACCGCACAATGGACCTGGACACGTACGACGAGGTGTCAACTATTTCGCCCGTCGCGATACGCCCGATTTATACGGCATTCTTGACGTGTTCATTACATCGGTTCGGTATAGCTAAGTACAGGCTACTACTTCCTTAAAGTACTGTTCGTCACACAGTCTATTATGTACGTACTTATGGTGATATATTTTATACTACTCTCTTGCAGGATAATTACTTTACATCACTGATTTTCACAAATAAAAAAAACACTATCCTACGTTAACTATTTCCAGATTTAACATGTTGCTTGAGCGCGATCACACTTTACAAACACTGGCGGATGCTCGCGCCATTAAATGACTGTACGTCCGTAGAATTCTAAGTTACCGGCGACCAACAGTTCAGCTCCCGATATTCAATTCACGTGTGCTGGCGACCGTCAATTCAGCTCCAACGATTCAAGACAAGTGGCTGGCGACCGTCAATTCAGCTCCGTATATATGGATGAAGCCTTTTTCCCGCGGATTCGTTGACGTCATGCCCCTTAGGGAGGGGGTGGATTTTTAATATCGGTACTTGCACTCCGAATTGGAAGTTAAAATTTACATCAAATTAATCCACTCCGCTAGCATATCTGCTGGATAAAATATGAACTCCTGGTGATCACAGATTTAGGAGATATGGATGGATTTCGCTCCTCACATTTCGCGCCTTTGTAAGCGTCCCTGACAACGTGGTCTTCTTTCAGCCAATGAGATTCAAGCTGTCCGGTTTCCAAGAAATCCAGCCTTCAATTTAATTAATTTGCCAATAAGTATTGATTATTTTTCCATGCATGACCCCTAATAAATTCATTACATTCATCCGCGTACTCATATTAATTTATTACTGAATACTTTTGTAATTACGAAAATATCTCATCCATCATTCCTTAAGATGGTATCACTGAGTCTCCCATCAAATTTTTACTATTGGCCGGCAAGCGGTCACGTGATTTAAATCTCCACCTGCTCGAACTTAGGCTAGCGAACGTACACTCAGCCGCTGTACTTTTCCATGAGGTCATGGAATTTCCGTCCTACCAAAAATATCCCAAGGTCTTACTCATGTGGTGGGTTTTCTTTGTATGACTCTCCCCCTTCCTCTTTCTGACCAAGACTTATTTGTGGACTCTGTATTTCCTTGTACGCCAACTAATGATATTCCCTGCTGTGAAGTAGCTAAAAGTTGTCGTGTTGAGCTAATCCGTCAGGCTCCAGTCTGTCGTCCTTCCTTCGCTCTGATTTCAACATTACATAAACGAAATATTTTCAAATACACTCCTCTGTATTTCAATAAATGTATCATATTATTTTACCGATCAAATCATGATTGATTATGGGCCTAAGTCACTCGGGTTCATCTTCCTCTTGCCCAGGTAAAAAAAAATCTAGTGAGCATCATGAGATTTTTTTTTATGATGTGTCCATATCATCACTATCATGATTTGACATCGGATCCTCTGGTCTGCGACGGCTATTGATTTCGTCTCTCAACATCTGGTTCCTGAACCTTAACTCCTCGTTCTGTCTTTCGATATCATGGATCGCATTGACAAATTCCTGCACGTCTCTGTCTATCTCTCCACACTCTGGACATGGCCTTGCTTCAATTGGTGTACGGATTACTTGGACTTCTTCTTCCCTTCCGTCATCTTCTTCATCCTCTTCTTCGACATCATCTTCTTCCGGCTCGTCATCTGCTTCCTCTCGTTCATCCTCTGCTTCCCTGTGGTCTGCTGGCGTGTGGTAAAGCTTTAAATTTGCAGCGTTATAGATGTTCTGTGAACTTCCATCCAAGCTCTGAACTTTGTAAGCATTGTTGTCATAAGTTTGTATAATCTTGAAAGGGCCCACGAACAATTTGCAAAACTTGTGGTACACCTTCTGCTCTGGGTTAGATACACTAGGCTTCTTTACTAGAACGAGCTCGCCAACCCTCAACGGACGGTGGAATCGCTTATTCCTCAGCCTTCTCAATCGTCGTTCTGCTTGTGCCTCCAAATGTTCCCGTGTCTTTCTGATACAAATTTCGCTGGATACGCGTGGATCTACAGGACATGCTACTGCATCGTGCCATGGCCTGGCCGGATATCTGTTAAAGTGGACCACTTCCGGTATCTGTCCTGTTGCTTCGTGGATCGTGGTGTTAATACATTTAGTTATAATGGGCACCACGTCAATCCACCGCCAATGTGCCTCGGAACAATAGATCCTGCAGAATTTTGCAATCTCTCGCATGATCCTCTCTGATGGATTCGATTCGGGATGGCGAATCGAACTAAGTACATGCTGAATGTCTAGTTGTCGTAATTGATTTGCAAACGCAGCAGATGTGAACTGACTACCATGATCAGTAAGGATCTTCTTAGGCTTCCCCATCTGTGGAATGATATGTGAAGTAATTCCTCGTAGTACAGTTTTAGAATTTGCCTTTTGCAGCGGATACAAGGCTACTAATTTAGAGAATACATCTAAACTAACAAGGATGAATTGGTTTCCCCTACGGGCCTTGGGGAGTGGTCCGTACAGGTCCATTGCGAATATCTCGCGGGGTTCAGTAGGTAACAGTGGGCGCGGAGATTGCTTAAGTAAGTACGGATTAGGTTTAATCCTTTGGCAGACGTCACATGATCGTAGTACATTTCGGACTGTTTGGTTCATCTTGGCCCACACGAATGTCTCTTGGATAGTTGCCAAGACCTTCCCTATACCTCCGTGTCCAATGACCCGGTGTACATGGTTGACTACCGGTACTTGCATTTCAGATGGTATGACTATGCGAAGTTTCGTGTGTTCCTCATCCAAAAACTTATGAAGAACCCCATTCAAATAATGGTAGCTCGCTGATAATTTACTAGCTCTGTCATACTGTGGATTGTCTGGCTGCAATGTTTTGTTAAAAAATTCTATCATCAAGTTAGTGAACCCATCTCTCTTCTGTATCGCTCCGATGTCCTTCAGATTCCTTAAGACCTCCTGATCCTCTTCTATCAACTCAATTTGGTGGATTACGACTTCCTCCGGGTTTGGATGTCGACTCAATGTGTCTGCCAAAATATTGAGTTTCCCGGGGCAATGTTCGACTGTTAGATCAAATTGCTGGATAAATAATGCCCAACGGCTAACCCTCTCGCTTGCCATATTGGTTTTCATAATGAACGTCAGCGCTTTGTGATCGGTACGGATAACAATCTGAAAACCATACACGATCTTCTTCCAATACTGCAACGCGCTTACGATAGACAGCATTTCCAATTCTGTGATAGTGTACTTTATCTCATGCTTCCGCAATTTCCGGCTCATGAAGGCGATATAGGTCTTTATGCTTGGATCATCGGGGTTTTCCTGCAGTAATACGGCTCCTATACCTATGGTTGAGGCATCTGTTTGAATTATGAATTTGAGGCTAAAATCCGGGTATCCGAGCTTAACATTATGCAGTAATCGTTGCTTGGTCTGAGCGAACGCCTCATCACAATTATGGTCCCACTTCCATCGATTATTTTTCTTAAGTAAGTCTTGCAATGGTGCTACTACGGTTGTGTAATCAGGGCAATGATCAGCGAAGAATTGACACATTCCAAGGAACTGCCGAACATGTTTTACTTTAGTAGGCTTAGGAAACATCCTAATGGCCTCAATTTTGACTGGGTTTGGTCGCACACCATCTCCATCTACAAGGTGACCCAAAAATAACACCTCCTTCTGACAAAAATGTGATTTCGATAGGTTGACCTTGAAGTTATGCCTTCCTAAATCGGTGAGGACTTCATTAATATTTTCCAAATGTTCCGAAAGTGTTCTTGTAGCTACCAAGATATCATCCACATACATGATAGTCGCCTCTTTGACCTTTGGACTTAGATTGCGGTCAAGAGCTCGAATGAGAACCGAACCCGCATTCTTAATACCGAATGGGAGACGATTAAAAACATAAGTCTGTTGATCGAATAAGAATCCCGTCAACAACTTAGATTTAGCTTCCAACAGTATATGATGAAACGATGACGTCAGGTCAAAAGTGGTAAAATATTCCATATCTTTAAATCTCTTCAGGATCTCTTTAATAGGCGGGGCCTGCTCATACTCTGGGACTAATCTCTCGTTGATAGCACGTGCATCAAGGCAAATGCGCACTGATCCGTCCGGTTTCCTTACTATCACTAAAGGATTCAAAAATGGCGTCGGTGACTTCGAAATCAATCCACTTGCTTCCATTTCTCTAATAGCTTCGCGGACTTGGGGATAGAATTTCTCGGCAATTGGATATAATTTCTTCTTATACGGGGACCAATCATTCACGTTTAATTCGTATTCAAAATTTTCAATTTTTCCAGGTTTTGAGCCAAACGTGTCGCTATGCTTTGTTAAAATTTTGAATAAATCTTCCTTCCCCTCGGGACCTATTACAGCTGCATTAACTTTATCTGCTATAACCTTCCCACAGTTGATTTCACCTTCCTGCAATTCTGCCGCAAATAGCTTATAATCATCAGAGGTCACATGATCATCCGTCTCACTCATGACACTTTCGTCCGTCCTAAGCGGATTCACGACTTCGGTGTTCCAAATTTCTTCATGCTCTCCTATCTCCGACTGAGGGTTCATGGTTGTATCCTCAATACCTTCCCTGTGCTTAAATCTGACAGAGTTATCCCCCATATCAATCACAGCCTGGTATTCAGTCATAAAATCGGCCCCTAGGATCAAGTTATAGTTGATTTTATTCATGATAATAAATGTATGAGCAAATTTTGAATTTCCAATTTCGATGTCCAATAATGCCTGGTTCTTACATATGACGGATTTATCCGGGATAATTCCACGAATCTTCAAATTTGAAACTGGGATAATCGGGATGTTTACTTTGGATTGTAGTTCATTTACCAGAACTTGGGATACTACTGATACGCTGGCGCCTGTATCAATGAGTGATCGAACCCTCACGTGGTTGATCCTAGTGTATATCACTGGTAGTCTCTTAATTTCCTTTGAAATTTGGATTTCGGGATCGTCAATTAATTCGTCAGAGGTCACAACCCATGTATCGACCTCTGCGATGATCCATTCTTCAGTTAAAATTCGGCGTTTTTTTTTTCGCCCCGAGCCGTTCTTCAGATTCGAACGTCGGTGCATTCGGGTTTAGGTCGCTGCCCCCTTTCCTTGCTCTTTGGAATTGCAAGCTCTCCGCTCCTGTCGCTTCCTCATCACGGCCTCGATCATGGATCGCCTCCTTCCATTTTCTCTTGTTCAGCTCTTCTATGTACCGCCTAGACTCTTGGTATCTGTCATCCTTCTCTTGACGAGATCCTCCCTGGTAATATCTCGGGTTCCCTTGATTCCTAGCTGGATACGGCCTGTAATTACTTCTCTGGCATCCCCGGTATCCCCTGTCGGCTCGAAAATTTCCTTGGTTTGTTTGCCGGTTGCCTTCCGCAAAATTCCTTGGTCTCGTCCATTGTCGCGGCTTCCACTCCGTATTATATGCTCGACGAGGTTCTGGATCAGTACTAGTTCCCTGGTTCTTCGTACTAGTGGTCTTCGGTTCGATTGTCCGTTCGATATTATTCACCTGTTGGTCCCTGCTCCTAATTTGTCTTGGGTTCGAATGATGCGTTGTGAGGTCTAATTGACGTAATAAAGCCTCCGCATCGACAGCTGTCTGGACATTTGACGCTATCATCATTCGTTGGACCTCGAATGGCAATTGTTTTCCAATGGCGCTAATCAATTCTGTTTCGCTCATTGGATTATCAAGCTCTCGTAGCTTGTGAAATTGTGCCACAAAGTAATCTGAGAATTTCGTGGGTGAAGATGTCGAATATCGTCTGGAGTATACTTCCAGCCTTAACTCCTGCTGTTCCTGAATACTCCAGAACTTTTGGAGAAAAGCCCGCCGAAATCCTTCAAAATCTTCAAAAGTATACAAGAAAGCCCTGAACCATACAGCTGGTGCTCCGTCTAGGAATTTCTCGACCGTTCGCAGTTGTCGCTCTACTGGTATTTTATTCTCATTTATATAACCGGCGATTTCCCGGATGAAACCTTTCGGGGTGACATGCCCACGGGCATCGAACTTTGGTGGCTTGTCATCAGACATCTTAATGACGTGTACCACCGATGTCGGGATAGCACTTGATGACGTAGACGACCCATCTCTGTTTTCAAACTTGAAACCGTGTGTATCAGCATGGGATAGGCCTCCTTTCTTATGAATCCCCTGGTTATCATGGGGTTCGTATTCGCGATATTGGAGGTTAAAATCTTGGCTAGACGCTGATGGTTCCAACCTAGCCTTCAACATCTCCAAGTCTTTTCGGATGTCATCCATTCCGTCGGGATTACAACTGGCTATTTCTTTTGTGCCGGAATTTTGCCCATTATACGCCTTGCATTGTTCTAATAGGCGAACTTCCGTGTCGGCAAATGATTGGCCCTGTTCGATTAGACCTTCCGTCCGCTGGAATAACGCTAAGTTTGCGTCTTCGCACTTAGTTATTCTCTGGCTACGGTCTTCTAAATTTATAGTTAGTTCTTCGACTTTGTTTTTCAGTCCTGCTACGATGACAAGTGTACGTGCGGCTTCCCCACGTAACTCGTTCATGCCCTTGTCATGCTTGTCCAAGGTGCCAGCTATCTGCGCGCATTTTTCTTCTACTTGTCCCCGGACGATGTCATTCTCCTTCCGACATTCATCCCGAATTTCCTCTATGTGTGATTCTATGTCTTGTTTATCTGTTAATCGCAGAGCGGCGAGTTCCTTGACACTAGCGTTCAATTTTTCCTTAATGTCTGCGCGTTCCATTTGAGCCTCATCTCTAACGCGGTCAACCTTTTCATTAACGATGGTAATGTACGCATCCATGTGCACTTTTAATTCATCTTTCGCGAAGTGACATGCTTCCTGGACTTGAGTTAATTTGTCCCTAAGTTCCTGTCCCATCGCTACGCTCGCGGCCTGAACTGCATCTATTTGTGCCTTGAGTTCTGTTTTATTAACTTCGCACGCAGCCTGTACTTGGTCTATTTTGTTCTCTAATGAAGCACTATTAACCTTCATTTGTTGAATAATTTCCTGTCTATCAGAAACACTATCGGCCTGTACTTGATCTATTTTGTTTTCTAATGAAACACTATTAGCCTGTACTTGATCTATTTTATAAATAATTTCCTGTTTATCCGAAACACTATCGGCCCGCATTTGTTCAACATTCAGAGTTAAATTTCGTATTAAGTCCTCTAACGTGAGAGCTTTCACCTCTCCCTGTCCTTCTACCATCATGTCCTGGGATCGCTCCCCACCGTCGTCAGACATTATAACTTTTCTTGAGAAAGCAAAAGGGCCGATCGGCCTCTCGCCTTGCTGCACACGAAGGAATACGCTATTGGGTCTAGGCCCTATCCTATGACATTATACCCCTACACTAACTTTCATTTAACAAAAAAAATTTTGACTATAAAACTTGTTTACATTTGCAGGTCATTCAACTTGAATGCTGGCTTGCGCCTAAGATTTCACAATAAACCGCTCCAATATAACAACAACAACAACATTAAAAACAACGACGAAGTTGGAAATCTCCTGCCCTGAAATACGTTAATTTTAATTTATACCATCTCAACCTCTTTTTAAATAACAACTTGAACTGGTGCTCAGTAATATTTTTACCATTTCAAGCCTTCCTAAACAACTGTTTATAATATTCATCTCATGTCCAATGACATTTAAATGGAGTCCTGAATTACCAAAATAATATTAAATTTCATATGGGAAAAGAGAAACATCAAATCTTCGAGCTTATTGAATTTTGAATCATTGCCAAACTTGAAGAGATTAGCAATGGATTATAATAATACACTAGTCAAATCTAGCTCCGTTCGAAACTAACCTTACTCTAGCATGATATTACGTTACAAGTGAACACACACTTGACCGTGATGCGGTCATCAATTAATAAAAATCAAAAATTTAAAAATATAAAATTTTGAAAAAAAGTATAAAAATATAAAAATTTATTAGCAATAAAATTTGCCTCTCTGCCGTTCTTAAAGCAACACTTTGCCGTTCTTAAAGCCCCACTTTGGGCCAGCCATTTTGCACCCGTCCACCTCCCGAGTCCCAGACTAGCATTTATCTCAGGGGTGTCGGTTCATTATTTAAATCATCAAATATAAATATAACGGCATAATAGAACACGGGGATGAACGGAGCAACTTAAAATTAAAAGGGGGAAGGCTCGATTGTAACTTGAATTTAAGGACTCCATGATAGGACTAGGAAGTGACTGTTACTTTAAAAAGGGCATCATCTAACTACAATAAAAAGATTATGAGAGTGGTTTCCTTTGAAATAATTTGCCAGAAGGAGCGGTTTATTACGCCATTTGACATATAAAACTTTGATACACGTGGCAACAATATTTGAATTTACACACATGTTACATATATAAATCACTTGCCATACCGCAAGTGGTATCAATATCTTGCTGCGTTGCTTCTGAAATAAAATGACATTTTGGAGGTATAATTTACGGATCGATTCCATTTGAATCGAACCGTTACTCAAGGATATAGCTTCCTTCTATCGGGAGCCCGAGCATAACCCATGTTACGGTCGGCTTCCCGATTTAACTAAGATGACGTACTCCGGCTATATACATTTTTCCGAGACCGGTACTCGGACTGGGTAATGTTTCTCGTGAAATGCGAAAACTGGATTCCACGGACAGTTCCTATCTTACGATATCCAGCTGATGCCATACCAATGAATTAACATTTACATTTTATTTACATGTGATCTGAATTGTCACCAGTTAGCCTCAGTAGACTACTGACACAGATGAGATAACGAGAAGCGGTGGGAAATACCGTGGCCATGGCCCCCCTCGCATCGCGAGCGAAGTAAACAAACACGCAAGTATGTAACATCGTCCCATACGGAGACCGTACAATAAAGAGGTACCAAATGACTCTAATATCATCATTCTCATTGTTCAAACATACGAATAGAGGGATATCGTCACCAAATAATTTAATTCACGATATTATCATCCTCGAAATTATTATTATTATTATTATTATTCCTCAACGGTTCCTGGCACTGTCACGTTGATTAATATCGTCATTATTATGCGGGATGCAAACACCAAGTGGTTATTACTGTTATTATTATTATTATTATATCCCTCTCGTGGTTATTATTATTATTATTAATGAATAGGTGACCCAAGATATTATTATTATTCACGTCACTTAAAAGGTTATTATCATTAATGAACCGGTCACTTACGCCAAAACATATATATATATTAAGATATCGGTCGCAATTACAAATTAATTCACTGATCAACCAACGACGTCATTACAGTTATTATTATGACAATTATTATTAATCCGACCGCGGTGATTTAACATCGTCCTTACATTGTTATTATTATCGGTTGCATATTCTCAATTAGATTCCCGTTTAACATCGTTATCAACGCTCAATTAATTAAGGCGGTCCAATCCTTTATCTACAATATTTATTATTATTATTATCACGACATCATGATTGTCCTCACTCGTTATTACAATGAATACAATATACGACCATTTCTGTGGAATCTGAACTCTCATTATCCTTAGATCCGTTGTATCTCAACGAATAACTGTGCAGTCTATTTATTTCGTACATGCTGTCACGGGTTCGAATTCTACCCGCTGCGTAACTCAGTATTTCTCTGTGACACTGCCCGTACATTTTACACTCGTATCAATATCCTAAGTGTCTCTCGTACGGAATTTATTTTCCTCTCTATCTCAATATTCCTCGATTCATTTATTTATTCCTCACAGAATTATCAACTGACTTATTTATTCATTTCTGACATCGTACGACCTTTTATTATCTGACTGCAAATTCTTTCACATTTTCTATCTCATTTGGATCTATGCATTAGTTCATTCTCCACAAATAATCGTAACATCTTGAAATTATATTTACCAAAATTTGACAATCATGGTCTCGTAATATTAGCACTACATGTTCCGGCTAATGAATCGCAACTTCAAAACGCGACATTTATACGTAAAAAAAAATTTGGACCGTAATTTAAACCACACGTTCATTAACATGTACGGATTATTAACACCGATCTACATTTCAATATTATTAATCGATCAAATTAAGTTATCACGCACTTTAATTCCAAATTAAAACGACCTCCCGTCATTAAATGATTCCCAATAAACTCAACACTTGATCACATAAATTATTATTATCTCCGAATCATATAAAAAAATATCTTATAAAAAAAATAGTTATATTATTTATTTATTATTATTATTAATATTAAAAAAAATAATAATTTCGCCTGTAATACGGTAGTCCACTCTTATTATGTTTAACGCATAACCCCTTTTACAAACTCAATTTATTCTGGCACTAATCACTCCAGATATGATTTACTTGGAAATATTATATTAATCGCATCTCACAAATTTAACAACTTCACTTTGAAAATATGACCATATTAATTTCAACAAAACACACTTGGTATGGCGAAGCTGGATTTTCCTTCCATGTCATTAAATGGCTCGTTAAAATGACAAAACATAAAAGCACATATCGGGTCTTATTTAACTAGCATAATCAAAATCAAATGTAAAGAAATTTATCGACTACAAAGAAAATAATGAATGCATGCATGACTTAACGTACTACGCTATATATACAAATTTACATCTCCAACAAACTGAATACATAAAAGACCCGATTATTTACATTATTATGATTTACTACTGTCCGTGCTACAAATTTAGGATGGGGTCGTTAAGCGACCCATCTCGTTACAGAAGGTAACCAAGTATAATCAAATTATTCCCATTTTTCCCATCACGATAACATTTCCCAAATATATTTTACAGTTTAGTACTCATCTTAGTTATCGGTATTCCATTGCAGCTTTGCAGACGAGAGGCTTCATCCAGCCCCTCTCTGCGTTTTACTCCTCCATCCTTGATGGCGTAGTTTCACAAAAGATTTCCTGGCCCATTATCATTTTACACTCATATCTTGACTGCCACAAACCTTCACCATTTACTACGTTAACACTGTATACTTTAATTTGGATACAACAAATTTCTAGCCTAGACCCAAGAATTTAATATATTTACACTATTTAATCTTCGTCCACCTACCGCACAATGGACCTGGACACGTACGACGAGGTGTCAACTATTTCGCCCGTCGCGATACGCCCGATTTATACGGCATTCTTGACGTGTTCATTACATCGGTTCGGTATAGCTAAGTACAGGCTACTACTTCCTTAAAGTACTGTTCGTCACACAGTCTATTATGTACGTACTTATGGTGATATATTTTATACTACTCTCTTGCAGGATAATTACTTTACATCACTGATTTTCACAAATAAAAAAAACACTATCCTACGTTAACTATTTCCAGATTTAACATGTTGCTTGAGCGCGATCACACTTTACAAACACTGGCGGATGCTCGCGCCATTAAATGACTGTACGTCCGTAGAATTCTAAGTTACCGGCGACCAACAGTTCAGCTCCCGATATTCAATTCACGTGTGCTGGCGACCGTCAATTCAGCTCCAACGATTCAAGACAAGTGGCTGGCGACCGTCAATTCAGCTCCGTATATATGGATGAAGCCTTTTTCCCGCGGATTCGTTGACGTCATGCCCCTTAGGGAGGGGGTGGATTTTTAATATCGGTACTTGCACTCCGAATTGGAAGTTAAAATTTACATCAAATTAATCCACTCCGCTAGCATATCTGCTGGATAAAATATGAACTCCTGGTGATCACAGATTTAGGAGATATGGATGGATTTCGCTCCTCACATTTCGCGCTTTTGTAAGCGTCCCTGACAACGTGGTCTTCTTTCAGCCAATGAGATTCAAGCTGTCCGGTTTCCAAGAAATCCAGCCTTCAATTTAATTAATTTGCCAATAAGTATTGATTATTTTTCCATGCATGACCCCTAATAAATTCATTACATTCATCCGCGTACTCATATTGATTTATTACTGAATAGTTTTGTAATTACGAAAATATCTCATCCATCATTCCTTAAGATGGTATCACTGAGTCTCCCATCAAATTTTTACTATTGGCCGGCAAGCGGTCACGTGATTTAAATCTCCACCTGCTCGAACTTAGGCTAGCGAACGTACACTCAGCCGCTGTACTTTTCCATGAGGTCATGGAATTTCCGTCCTACCAAAAATATCCCAAGGTCTTACTCATGTGGTGGGTTTTCTTTGTATGACTCTCCCCCTTCCTCTTTCTGACCAAGACTTATTTGTGGACTCTGTATTTCCTTGTACGCCAACTAATGATATTCCCTGCTGTGAAGTAGCTAAAAGTTGTCGTGTTGAGCTAATCCGTCAGGCTCCAGTCTGTCGTCCTTCCTTCGCTCTGATTTCAACATTACATAAACGAAATATTTTCAAATACACTCCTCTGTATTTCAATAAATGTATCATATTATTTTACCGATCAAATCATGATTGATTATGGGCCTAAGTCACTCGGGTTCACTATAGTAGAGCCAACAGTAGAGTTGGGTCGTTCATGAACTAACTAGTTCATTTGAACGACTCGATTATTTGAACTAGTACGAGATCGTTCAAATATTTTGAACGAGTCGATCACGCGAGCATACAGCATATTAAAGGAGGACGAAGATGTAAGCAAGCACCATCTATTGTAAAACTTACGTACTAGCTCAAGTCCGGCACGGAATACTATCTCTCTTGCGCCGCTGTTGCTTCCATGAAGAAAGCACAAATGAACTACCTCGTTCATTTGAACGACAAAATAAGCTCGCACAAAAATGGCCAATGCGTGCCATGTTAATGGTCACGTAACAGCACATTTCTAATCTGCTCATGAAATTCCTCATTCATTTGAACTAGTTCATTTGAACGACTCAATGCGATGAACGGTATCGAATGAAATAGTTCAAGCAAATGAACTGACTGGACCCATCCCTCCCAACAGCAACCCCAAATACTCAGATGACATGGAAGCCTAGACCAACACCTCCACAAAGGAGAAATATGCAAATCCGCCGTCCTAACGAAGCACAAGCAGAAACACCGCCGAGAAAGGAATATGAGTTGGTGCAGGTAAAAACTCCAGACCTGGAATATGCCAATTTTCCGCAGCAAGTTGCCAGCAAATCAAGTAGACAGCAAACTAGACAGCAATACGCAATGATAAGCACAGGTCCAAGAGTTGAAGAATTGCAAGCGGCAAAGAAGAAAGCTTGGCTCTTTATGGGGCGTTTGAGCCCGCACACAACCTCCGATGTCATAAAGAAATACCTAGAAAACAGAGGAATCAAAGACGACGTTACGTGTGAAGAAATAATAACCAATTACGACACGAAAGCTTTCAAAGTGGGGATTCCATTTGATCTAATGGGCAGGGTATATGATGAGGAATTCTGGCCGAAAGGGATTACAATCAAACGTTTTCAATTTCGATCCTTTCGCCCCATACGAGACAATGGACGCTCCTTCGAATAATTCGGAAAAGAAAATAGTTGAAGGAAGAAACCAAAACTTAAAAGACGCTTCAAGAAGTCTAAGAATCATGATGTGGAATATAGAAGGGCTAAAAGGTGCAATGAATATGAGCCCGGAAAACTTTCTATTAGGGTACGATATAGCAATTTTATTGGAAACATTCGTCACTGACGACTGGCAACACCCGGACTTCTATGGTTTACATCTTACAGCTAGACAGGGAGAAAAAGGAAGACCTTCTGGGGGGATAACTATCCTCATAAAACCACACCTAACCCCAATATTATCAACAAGGCAACAGAACCATACCCTACTACTGGAAATAGGCGGCCTCGTAATTATAGCCGCTTACTTCCAACCGAACATAACAGCGATCGACATAATGGACGAGCTAGGCCACATGATCACTCAGAGCAAGCAAGATAAGCCAATAATTATAGCAGGTGACCTTAACTGCAGACTGGACATTCCGAATTACAAAGCAAAGCTAGTCCTCGAAAAACTGGAAGAAGAAGGCTTCATCCTGCTAAACAACCCCACTATCCCTACATACATCTCACATAATGGAAAGAGCACAATAGATATTGCACTTACGAAAGGACCAATAACAGGCATCATGACTACAATATGGACAACAAACCAAGCCGTGATTAGGAAACACTTACCAATTGAAATACGTATCCAAGGGGAGTGGGAAAAACTACAGAAAAAGACAATTCACCCCCTTTCAAGGAAAATAGATGTTGAGAAAGTTAAAGAAATGCTAGATTCAACTACACATCTAGACACATTAATAGATAATTCAAGATTGGATGATGCAACAGGAATAATAGAAGAAATCCTACAAAAGGCCGCCATTCCGCGGGCCACAAGAAGAACAAAGATATGGTTTGATAATGAGTGCTATAGGCTGAGGAGGGAGACCCTAGACAAATTGCAACAGTTAAGGCAGAACTTGAATAATCAAAGTCTAATATACATATACAATGAGAAGAGGAAACTCTACAAAAGAACACTGAAAGAAAAGAAACGCGCCTACTTAGAATCGGAGAGCAAGAAGCTAGCAGAGGAAGCCAAGAAAAATCCGTTCATAGCCCTACACCCAAAGATACAACAACAGATGCACTACATAGACATGGAAATCTGGGAATCGCACTTTAGTAAGATTCTCAACATCGAAGGTCCAGTGCACCCCAGAAAAGATCTACATACCACTACTCCACATATACAATTAGACTGGGTACCCCTGACCATAGAGGAAACTAGAACCGCTATAGACAGCACCAAAAACAAGAAAGCCGCAGGTCCGGACGGGATCTATAATGAATATGTAAAAGACACTGCACACCTGCTAGCCCCTATATAGACAAAATTATATAACAAATGTATAGGAACTGCTTCCATTCCCGACCAGTGGAGAAAGTCAATTGTAAAAGTTCTATATAAAGGCAAAGGAGACCCAAGAGATCCCAACAAGTACAGAGGCATAGCACTGGAAAACTGCCCCTTCAAAATATTCACCAAAATTATAACAGGGAAAATAAATGAGGAAATAAATGAGCATCTGCCAGAGAACCAATTTGGTTTTAGGAAGGGACGATCTACCCTAAACGCCATTGAACTCCTGCTAAACCAAATCTGGGATGCCTTAGAAGACAACGGAAAATATTACACCATCTTCATAGATTTTACTAAAGCTTTTGACCTGATAAACAGGAAGCTAGTGATAGACAAGCTTAAGGAGATGCTAGGCACGAACAACATATGGACCTATCTCATCACATCAATACTACAATGGAACGAAGTACGAGTTTCGGATAACCTCACTCTATCAGATCCAATAGCTCAATCAAACGGGGTCCTACAGGGTGACCCACTGAGTCCTTTGCTGTTTATAGTTGCAACCGCAGATATCCTAAGAATTACCCAAAAGGAGGGAGTATTTTCTTGCGCGTATGCTGATGATATTGTAATTGGCTCAAGAGACATAACAAAATTACAGGAAACTGTAAATGACGTCCAAAACTGGTGCTCCGAAAACAAGCTGTTCATAAACATCTCAAAGACAGACACCATGGTGTTCAGGAAAGGAGGGAGAGTACCCGCCTCAGCAGAGACCTTCATTCGGGATAAAAAATTAAAGATAGTATCAGACTTCAAATATTTAGGCATCACCCTGCAATCGAGCGCATATTGTTTCACAAAACATGTCACAGAAAAGGCAACTCAAGCAATGATGGCAATGCATGAAATAAAAGACATTAGATCACTTAGTCTGGAGACAGCAATGTTGCTATTCAGAGTAAAAATTCTTCCAATAATGACTTATGGCATTGAAATTATCTGGACACATTTAACAACGAGGAACTTATCAACCTTGGAAAAGGTGAAAGCGAACTATATAAAGAAGGTGATAGGTGTATCAAAAACGACACGATCTAGACTTGTATATCTCCTCGCAAGGGAATCATTTCTCATAGAAGATCTCAGGACAAGTATGCCACTACCGAACACCGGTGTATCAAAGAAACTGCTAGCAAATCTGACGGAGAAGAGAGAAGAAGTCCAACCAGACTTCTATGGCACAGGGGCAATGATAGATCGCTCGTGGACAAAAGCTAATTTTGAATTAAGACATGTCATTACAAGATTAGCAGTTCACGGTTTTCACCTACTCTGCAAATCAAAAACACTTACATGACCCAAGTATAGACTGTGAGTGCAAACTATGTAGAAAAACGTGTGAACAGTACCACATTGAATTCTGTACAAGAAGAACAATGTCTATAAGTGATTATGCAAATATGTAACCCATCAATGTAACCTATATTCTCTGTTATGGCTATTTGGCTGCATTAAATATATTATATAAATATACTTACCGTTGCTCTTTTACATGAATATATGTACAAAACAATGAAGCTTACCTGTTTTCTTATAAGGTCACGGAAGGTATGAAGTTCTTGGTTGAGATCTGGAAGCGTAAAACAGTAAATGCCTGAGATTCGACCTTTCCCAGCAGTGTGTCAAAGGGCTGTGGTCACAATAGAAAATGAAAGGAATCACATTAACTTGTTAAAATCTGAGAAGTTCTCGCGCCATGCAACGCCAACTACTTCAAAAACAAACCCGAACGGTCAATGGCCCGCACAGCGCCACCTCGTCCTTGTTGTGGCGTTAGGCCAACATCACGATAAGCAGTAGGATCTCAGAGGCTATAAGGAGAAATGTCAAACAATTATATTCGAAGAGGGCACGAAATTAGAACACTGCTTGGCTGTTGTGGTTAGGCGTAAATTAAAATACGAACGTGGACATATGGTTAAAATTTGTAAACATTTTCGTAATACACTGGTAATTGATACCTGCAGTTTCGAGAGACACTGTTACAAGAAGCATGGCCTTCATCTAAACAATTCAGGTAAACGAAAGATAGCAAATATTCTTCTAGATTTTATTAATCTTTAGATATGTACTGCAAAAAAGGCAACACCCTTGAGTTATAATACTGACCAGGAAAACTAGTAGAAAGAACCAGCTGTACTTCAAACTGGCTCAGCCAACTAGAAAATAAAACTCAGGAAAGTAAGGAATTTCAAGTTACCCAATTGCAACAGTCAAGTTTTAGGGAGGAAGGGGGTCTGAGATTGCTCTGGGTAAACTGTCAGAGTGTAGTAAATAAACAATTAAAATTTGGTACATTGATGGAATCTTAAGAGACTGATGTGGTGATAGGAGTGGAATCGTGGTTGAGAGAAGGGGTGGGTAATAGAGAAGTATTTCCAGAAGGGTACACAGTCTATCGTAGAGACCGAGAAGATAAAAAGGGAGGGAGGGGGTGTTTATTCTGGTGAAGGAAACTTATTGTTCACATGAATGGTTTACCGATGAAAGGGATGAAATATTAGGGATAAAATTAATTTGTGATAATATGAAGGAGGTGGGAATTATACGAACATAGAGGCCTGGAAGAGAGGAAAGAGACATGGAAATATTTGAGAAAATAATAGATTATACTCATAAAAACAATAATAATGATGTGGTAATAATTGGGGGAGATCTAAACTTGCCGGAAGTTGAATGGAATGGAGCTGCAAGTGAAGCCTATGAACAGAAACTGGCAAATAACTTAATTTGGGAGGGAGGATTTGGACAAGTAGTACAAGAACCAACTCGTCTCAATAACTTACTAGATGTATTCTTGGTTAAACCATGGGAAATTGTTGATAAAACTGAGGTAATTAAAGGCATAAGTGACCATAAGGCTGTAATAATGGATGTGGGACTGGTACCAAAAAGGCTTAATAAGAGGGTCACACAAGACAAGAAATTGTACAGAAAAACTAAAGTTGATGAATTTGGGACTTACCTTAAATCACAATTCAGTTGTTGGATAAGTGAAGGGAGCAATGTGGATACACTTTGGGCTAAATTCAAAGTAATCATTTGGGAAGGAGAGAATAGATTTGTACCTGTTAAGAAGGGTAAAATGACCTCAGACCCTGTTTATTATACAAGGGAAATAAGAAAATTAAAAAGAAAATGTAGAATAGTAAACAGGAAAATCAAAGAAGGTAGGGAGAGTAGAGAAAGTAGAAAACAGCTAATGAGGGAACTGAATAGAGTGAAAAAGGAAGCAAAAGAGAATTATATGAATGGCTTTCTTCAAGAGCATAATGACCGCAAAGGGAAATGGAAAAAGCTGTATTCATAAATCAGGAATCAAAAAGGAAAAGGAATCCAAATTCCTACAATGGTGGGAGAAGGGGGTGAACACTATTTAACAGATACTGAGAAAGCAAACCTCTTTAGTAGGGAATTCAGCGATTCAGTAGATGATTGTCAGGAGTTGGAAACCGAAACAGAAGATAGAGAGGGAGAGACATAGAGGGAAACAAGAAGCTTCTCATTCACAAATGAAGATATTTTCAGAGAAATCCAACTGTTCCAGCAAGGAAAAGCAGCAGGAAATGATCAAATTACTGGGGAGGTGTTAAAGGCAATGGGGTGGTACATAGTGCCTTATTTAAAATTTCTCTTTGACTATGTCATAAATAATAGTGTAATACCAAAGGAATGGAAGGAATCTATAATAATACCAATTTATAAAGGAAAGGGTGATAAAAGGAAACCAGAGAACTACAGACCAATCAGCCTGACCAGTATAGTTTGTCAAATACTGGAGAGTTTAATATCAAAGTACATCAGAGGGATATGTGATGATAAAAATTGGTTCTTGAGGAGCCAGTATGGATTTAGAAAGAAATTTTCTTGTGAGGCACAACTGGTGAGATTTCAGCAGGACATATCAGACCAATTGGACTCAGGAGGCCAGTTAGATTGCATAGCCATAGATCTTTCCAAAGCCTTTGATAGAGTGGAACATGGAATATTATTAAAGAAATTGGAGGGAATAGGATTGGACGTAAGGGTTACACGTTGGGTAAAAACATTTCTAAATTCAAGGGTTCAAAAAGTCAAAGTAGGAAATAACGTATCGCAGGAAGAGAAAGTTTGGAAGGGAATTGCACAGGGTAGTATAATCGGTCCATTACTTTTCTTAATATACGTAAATGATTTAGGGAATAATATAACATCAAAAATAAGATTGTATGCAGATGACATAATTTTTATAGGGAAATAAATACCATTGAGGTTTGTTCAGAATTACAAAGGGACCTTGAGGGTATTCAACAATGTGTTGAAGAGAATAATATGAAGATTAATGGAGGCAAATACACTGTTACAACATTTACAAACAGGAGTTTTAAAACTGAATTTGAATATACTTTGGATGGGGTAGTTATCCAAAAAGATGGCAAGTGCAAATACTTAGGTGTGCGATTTGAAAGTAATTTGCACTGGAAGGGTCATGTGGATGACATTGTTGGGAAAGCATACAGATCGTAACATGTCATAATGAGGCTACTTAAAGGAAGCAACAAAGAATTAAAAGAGAAAAGTTACCTAAGTATGGTTCGTCCATTATTGGAAAATGCAAACAGTGTTTGGGATCCTCACCAAGAATACCTAATAAAAGAAATAGACAGTGTGCAGAGGAAAGCAGCAAGATTTGTAACAGGGGATTTCAGGAGAAAGAGTAGTGTATCAGAAATGTTAAAGGAACTAGGGTGGGAAACTTTATGTAAGAGAAGGGAGAAAACTAGACTTACAGGATTATATAGAGCCTATACAGGAGAAGCAGCATGGGGAGATATCCGTGAGAGGCTTCAGTTGGAAAATAATTATATCGGCAGGACTGACCACAAATATAAAATTAAAAGGAATTTTAGCAGAAGCGATTGGGGTAAATTTTCATTCATTGGGAAGGGTGTGAAGGAGTGGAACAGTTTACCAGGGGTAGTGCCTGATCCTTTTCCAAAATCTGTACAGATATTCAAGAAGAGAATAAACAGCAACAGAGAAAATAAATGAAATGTTAGAGGGCATTCGACCAGTGCAGGTTAATATAAATAAAAAATGTGTGTGAATAAATTAATTCCATCCCCTGGTCTAAGGAGTTGGACAGCCAAAGTAGGGGACTGCCTGTAGGGGTGAAGTACAGTGGGGACTTGGAGGGCCCTGGGACCGCTACGGTAGCTGTGAAGGCCTTTCAGGAACTCTGAAAAGTGGTGGCAAAAGGGGCTCTGGTTAAGACGCAGCAGGTCGTTATGCTACTTAGGTTCCAGAATGGGTAAAGAAAAAAAAAAGTAAATAAATGCAATGTAAATTTTAATCTTATACCAGTTGTCCAGTATCATTTGAAGTAATTCCACATACTGTATATCAGTTGACTATATTTGTAAGTAGTACATGAGATATTATAAGTAGAATTTTGTAAACAATATAAATTTATTAATGATGAGCTGTGTGTTTAATAGAAAAAATTGTTACCGTAAATTGTATAATATTGTATTATAGGAAAATTTTCTTCTCTTCTTAATTTAATATTTAGTGCTTGACAATAATGTATTTTAGTGTACCATTTGCCACCGAGGTAGACACTTCATTTGCAAATAAAGAGATTTTGATTTGATTTGATTTGATAAATGAGATATGGGATGGAAATTGTTAAAACCGACAGGGACCTATGATAGGATACAACCCCATTACGATGGTATTTTAGCAAGCATTGGACACCCGTGAATAACACAGTAATTGTTTAAATGTTAATTATTTTCAACAATCTATGGGACAAATCAAATTACCACATCATATTGGAATTACCAGCTGAAAGGTAACCATTGAAAGTTGTTCGTAAGGAAGTGTAGCCTAATTTCAAATACTAATGCGACGGACATCTACAATAAACCCCCATAACATTCACAAACAACTGTAAAATACTGTGTTTACCATGCTTGGTGAACTTTTGACTGAAATGGGTCTACATCAAAGCAATCCCAAGCACAAGACGAAGAGTGACACATAGCCTACAGGTCCATTATGGAAAGAAAAGAACGGAAGTTTCATAATTCAGTAAACCACACACCACCAACATATGACAATAAAAATGAAACCTCAAGAGCAAAATATAAACAGTAACAAGAAATTTTCACTTATCATAAGTTTGAAAAAATTTTCACAATACAGTCGGGTAAACTGCAGATCAGTTGGCTCTGGTTGCTGTACTTGTCTGTATATGTAGCAAGAGTCTTTTATACGCTGTCTCAAACCAGCTAGCTGTGGGATTGTTATGACCACAAAAGCAGTTCGATTTTTTCTGAATGATTTCCAACAAAAGAGTAGCGTTACAAAAATGTTGCAAAGTTTGGCCTGGGAAGAACTGGGAGAAAGAAGACGAGCTGCTCTACTAAGTGGTATGTTCCAAGCTGTCAGCGGAGAAATGGCGTGGAATGACATTAGTAGATGAATAAGTTTGCGTGGCATCTTTAAAAGTAGAAAAGATCTCAATATAAAAGGTAATATTGGAATTCAAGAGGACAAATGGGGCAAATATTCATTTATAGGAAGGGGAATTAGGGATTGGAATAACTTACCAAGAGAGGTGTTCAATAAATTTCCAACGTCATTGAAATCATTTAAGAAAAGGCTAGGAAAACAAGAGATAGGGGATCTGCCACCTGGGCAGTTGCCCTAAATGCACATCAGGATTGATTGATTGATTGATTGATTGATTGATTGATTGACTGATTGATTGATTGATTGATTGATTGATTGATCGATCGATCGATCGATCTTAAATCACTGAAATTACTTCCAAGTGATCCTGACTAGGTTTGCAAGTGAGCAGAAAATGCATCTTCAGTTGTGGCATGTTCAAAACTGAATCATACACTCCTAAGACAGACTGTAAACACACAATCAAACCTATGAAACCAGTTTTCCTAGAGGACACTACATGAACACCACCAGCCATCGTCTGTATATATTCAATAACCTCCTCAATATAGGCCTTCGTTCTCTACTTTCAAAGGTTTCTACCATCCCTTTCAACAAAGATTGTGGCTGTTCAAGGTGTCAAATATATTGTTCATAAGCCTACGGTAACAGATTTCACTATTTCCTCACACCCTTGAGAAAGGTTTAAGTCTTTGTCACAATATGTCAAGGCACTAGCAACACTTTCACTCTTTCACTGAATGTTTGTGTGGTGAGCTTTATTTTCATCGCTTCCTTCTCCCATTCCCTTCTGGTAAGTTTTGTCCCGAGATGAAGACCCTCGCTACTCTTAAGTCTCCCTAGCTTTTCCAAATCCCTCCTATCTATAACATTCACCGCTGGCAAAAGTTCCCTTACCCCCTAAAATATTCCTCGCTAATTGTATACTATGGTAAGCATATAGAGGAATAAACACTTTAACATCATTTGAGGGATTTTCAAAAAATTTCACCATATTATTTTCATCAGAGGAATCTCCCAGACAACGGGCCATGGATAAATTAGAAGTAGCGCCATCAAAGGTAAGTGACACTATGATTATATTTAGGTCATTTTAAAATTTAAGGCACTCAATTACTAAGTTTGCTCACTCCAAGCGACCTAAACCATTAATCAAGAATGAAAAATTGGAACATTCCAGTGTCCATTTAGTGAGACCAGAAACACTAAAGCCGCCTTTGCTTCGTGTAAATCCAGATCCACGATTTCAGCACCACAATTCACATAAACCACAAAGTATTTTTCTGACAAATTCAGTGTTTCCTGATGCACATTTCATCCATCATCAGTGCACACACTAGGGGCTTTCCATTGATAGCCATCTCCTTCCCTTATGAAATAGAGCAGTTGAACATTGGCATGCAATCCATTGACTGAAACCACTTCCGCAATGTACTGGGATGAGGCAAACCATGAGAAAATACTTCCTTCAAGTAGCTGTATGCACAACATGAATGGTAATTCAAATTGAGTGCAAAGCAGCGTCGTTCATGAGGATACTCTGCTCTTGTATCACCAACGTTTGTTCACATCAGAAGTTTTGCAGCAGCAGGAGAATGACATTTCTGAAACAGTGGAAGTTAAAAGGTACATTATGCGTTTTTGAAAGTCAATTTATGGCTTTACATCACTTCTTTTAACAGAAATTGTGATAAAATAAGAACAAACTACAGACCTCTAAAAGATCCAAAATGATGTCTATCTGTTCGATCATCAGCCCAGGGGCTGGTTGGATCCTCAAATATTATGTATTACTCTCTGTTCAGTCATCAGCCCAGAGATTGGTTGGATCCTCAAATATTATGTATGTCTGCCAGTTAGGTCATCAGCCCAGAGGCTGGTTGGATCCTCAAATAATGTGTATTACTGTCTGTTCGGTCATCAGCCCAGCGGCTGGTTGGATCCTCAAATATTATATATATCTGCCTGTTAGGTCATCAATTTCAGAGACTGGATTGGTCACAAATGTTATATATGTCTGCCAGTTTGGTCATCAGCCCAAAGGCTGGTTGGATCCTCAAATATTTCAGTCAGTCAATCAATCAATCAATCAATCAATCAATCAATCACTACTGACTAGTATTTAGGGCAGTCACTCAGGAGGCAGATTACATATCTGTTCCTTTCCTAGCCTTTTCTTGAAGGTTTGCTATTATACTGGAAATTTATTGATCTTCTCCCTCAGTAAGTTAAACCAACCCCTAACTCCCGTTCCTAAAAACAAATATTTGCCCCAATTCTTCCTCTTGAATTCCAATTTTATCTTCGTAATGTGATCTTTCCTACTCTTAAAGCACCACTCAAATTTTTTGAAACAGAGATATCATTCCACGCCTTCTCTCCACTGACAGCCCATAACATACCACTTAGTCGAGCAGCTCATGTTCTTTCTCCCAAGTTTCCCCAAACCAAATTTTGCAACATTTTTGTAATGCTACCATACTCTTTTGTTGGAAATCACCCAAAACAAATCGAGCTATTTTGCTTTGGATTTTTCCAGTTCTTGAATCAAGTAATTCTGGTGAGGGTCCTATACACTGGAACCATACTCTAGTTGGGGTCTCACCAGAGACTTATGTGCCCTCTCCTTTACATCCCTACTACAACCCCTAAATACCCTCATAACCATGTGCAGAGATTGGCAGCCTTTACTTACAATCATATTTACGGTGTGATTACCCCATTGAAGATCTTTTCTTATATTAACACCTAGGTATTTACAATGATCCCCAAAAGGAACTTTCACCCCATCAATGCAGTAATTAAAAGTGATAAATAATTTCCTATTTGCAAAACTCACAGCTTGACTTTTAACCCAGTTTATTATCATTCCATTGCCTACTGTCCATCTTTACAACATTATCGAGATCATTCTGCAGTTGCTCACATTCTTGTAACTCTTTTATTACTCTGTACAGAATAACATCATCTGCAAAAAGCCTTATCTCTAATTCCACTTCTTTACACATATCATTGCCATACCCGGTACCGGTATATAAGAAAACATAAAATTCTAAAAATACTGCCTTGAGGCATTCCCCTCTTAATAATAATGGGGGCAGATAAAGTACTGTATATTCCTATTCTCAGAGTTCTTTTTCTGGAAATAGAGCCACCCATTCTGTTGCTCTTTTGTCAAGTACAACTGCACTCATTTTTGCCAGTAGTCTCCCATGATCTACCCTATCAAATGCCTTAGATAAGTCCATTGCGATACAGTCCATTTGACATCCTCAATCCAGGACATCTACTATATCATGCTGGAATCCTACAAGTTGAGATTCAGTGGAATAACCATTCCTAAACACAAACTCCCTTCTATCAAACTACTTATTAATTTCACAAACATGTCTAATATAATCAGAAAGAATGCTTTCCCAAAGCTTACATGCAATGCATGTCAAACTGACTGGCCTGTAATTTTCAGCTTTATGTCTATCACCCTTTCCTTTATACACAAGGGCTATTATAGCAACTCTCCATTCATTTGGTATAGCTCATTCATGAAAACAGTAATCAAGTAAGTACTTCAGATATGGTACTATATCCCAACTTATTGTCTTTATTATATCCCCTGAAACCTTATCAATTCCAGCTGCTCTTCTAGTTTTCATATTTTGTATCTTACTATGAATATCATTGTTAGATTTTAATACTTTTTTAAGCATTATTCACCTCCTCTATCTGGACATCATCCCCAGAGACCAATAATCTTTACATACTCTTGACCGAATATTTCTGCCTATTGAAGATCCTCAAATACACACTCTCCTTGTTCATTAATGATTCCTGGGATGTCCTTCTGGGAACCTGTTTCTGCCTTAATGTACCTATGCATGCTCTTCCACTTTTCACGGAAATCTGTGTGACCACCATTTATGCTTGCCATCATGTTATCCTTATCTGACTTTGTTGCTAGATTCAATTTCCTAGTAAGTTCCTCCAATTTTTCCTTATTTCTACAGCCATTTCTAACTCTATTTTTTTCTAACTTCCTCCTCCTTCTTAGTCTCTTTACTTCTCTGTTATAATATAGTGGATCTTTACCATTCTTTATCACCTTCAAAGGTACAAATATATTTTCACTTTCTTCAACAATTCTTTTAAACCCATCCCAGAGTTTGTTTACATTTTTATTTATCATTTTCCACTGATCGTCGTTACTTTTTTAAAAACTCACTCATGCCTGTTTTATCAGCCATATGGTACTTGCCTAATAGACCTAATTTTAATAACTTCCTTTCTTTCACATTTATTTCTAACTACCACAGAAGAAAATTTGTGATCACAAATACCATCTACTACTTCAGTTTCTCTATGGAGCTCATCTTGCTTTACCAGCACCACATCCAGAATATTCTTCCCTCTAGTTGGCTCCATCACTTTCTGAATCAGATGCCCTTCCTATAATAACTTATATTCCATTTGATGGTCATGCTTTCTGTCATTTGCATTACTTTCCCAATTGGCATATCCGAAACAATCACGTTCCTTTCCTTATTGTTTCCCACACAGCTGATTATCCTATAAAAAAATTCTGAACCAGAGTTGGCACTACGCTTTCCCAGTCTGTACACTTCAAAGACATCAAGTTACCTATTATCTTTAGAGATGCGCCTATACCTAGAATTTCATGTTTGTCATATTTAAATTTTTCGTTGGTCACAAAATCTTAAAAAGAACCAGGTCATATGAAAATTCTTCAAAATTTATAAGCATATAAATGGAAATCAATACTTATTAACTTCAAGAACCAACGACCACTTTCAATCCTCAACTTTCCTCAAGATTTTAACAACATGCCCTTTGACAATTAAATGGAATGCGCTTTCTGATTTTATTTTTAATATCAGTGAAATGATTATTTTCTTTTTAGACTCAAATATTAACACAATATTGTTAACTAATAATATACCATATATTATTTCGTATTAGTTGTTTAATGATCTCCAATCCATTTTACAAGATACGGTACACTTTTTAACAGTATTCATAAGTCATTTCCAATCAGGTACCTGATCTATTCGTAAGGTAAAGGAATGGCTGATGATGCCTACTGTCGATGGGCAAAACGTGTACCATCCAATGTATTAATTTGATGTTAATATTTTTATAAGGTTTAAGTCCTAACTTTTAAGATTGTATTGTATTGAATAGGTGGGAGAACAATATAAACTTTCTGGTGTTATTTAATTCTTCCTTCACCAGAATGAATAATCCCCCTCCTACCATTCCCATCCTATCTCTATGATACACACTCCAGTTCTGTGAGAAACATTCTGCATCCACTATGTCATTTCTCGGCCATGATTCAACTCCTTTTACAATATCTGGTAAGTACATATCTATTAAATTAATTCTATAGCTTTCTTTACAATTAATACTTCTCCAGTTCAGCACTAACATTTTCATGTCATCCCTACTTGACTTCCAGTTCCCCATTTCCTTACCACTGAGCTAGACTACACCGTTTCCCTGAATGTACCTCCCTATAACCCTTCTAAACAAATTTCCTAACTTATATGTAGCAGTGCGGTTTAGGTGAAAGCCATGTGAGCGCAGATCCCTTTCTCCTGCCCAACCATTAGGATTTAGAAATCTCACTCCCAGTTTCCCACATGCCCACTCCATAGTCTTATTTAAATCCCCAATCACCTTCCAGTCAGAATCCTTCCTACACAATATTCCACTGATAAAAATCTCCACTTCCTTAAACTTAACCCATGCTGCATTTACCAGGTCCCACATATTCCCTACTATGTTAGTACTTATACCTGCTTGTCTTATGTTGTTAGTACCAATGCAAAACACTACCAACTTCTCCTTTCTCTCCTCCTTCTCTTCTACTTTCCCAACATCTGCCTTAACCTAATTCACTTTTCTCCACACATTTCCCTTCTTGTCTAACAATGGAATCCCCCATGACCAAGGCCCCAACCCTACCCACCTCATTTAATCCCGCCCCTCCTGCTCAGTTCTATCTATGCTCACAGCTGCAGAAGCTATTCCTCCTCCATTTTCTCCATCCCATGGCACAGTTCCACCTGTCTTTCCTTATCCACTAATCCACATTTCTCTTTCCTACATTTTCCCTTCCTCCTACATTCACAGTTCTCTTCCCTTTCTTGTACCTCAAGTGACTCATACCGATTTCTCCTCTCCTGAATCCTGATTCTGAATTGAGCCCTTAACCTGCAATCTTCTTCCCCTTAAAATATTATACCACCTAAAATCCGCTCCTTCCTTTCCTATCCCTATTTTACAATTACTGTATCCTGCACACCGTCTGAAGGAGGCCTACTTTCCTTCCTGTCCTCTGAGAGATTCCTAGCTATCTCCCTCAAACTCCTTAATGTTTGGCCACACACAGAGTTCCTACATTTGCACTCCTTAGCTATTCTTTACTGCTACCGGTAATGAAAAGAGTCTGGTTGGGTCTTCAAGTATTATGTTTGTCTGTCTTTTCGATCATCAGCCCAGAGACTGTTTGGAACCTCAAATATTATGTGTATCTGTCAGTTAGGACATCAGCCTAGAGGCTGTTAGGATCCTCAAATATTATGTATGTCTGTGTGTTAGGTCATCAATTTCAGAGGTTGTTTGGATCCTCAAATATAATGTGTGTCTGTTATGTCATCGGCCCACAGGCTGTTTGGATCCTCAAAAATTATGTACGCCAACCTGTATAGTCATCAGCCTATACACTGGTTGGATCCTCAAATAATATGTATGTCTGCCTGTTTGGTCATCAGCTCATAGGCTACTTGGATCCTCAAATATTATGTATATCTCTTAGATCATCAGCCCAGAGGCTGATTGAATCTTCAAATATTATGTATGTCTGTTAGGTCAACAGGTCAGAGACTGGTTGGATACTCAAATATTATGTTTGTCCTTCTGTTAGGTCATCAGGCCTGAGGCTGGTTGGATCCTCAGATTTTATGTCTGTCTCTCTGTTAACTCATCAGCCCAGAGGCTGGTTTGACCCTTGAATATTATGTACCTATGTCTGTCTGTTAGTTCCTCAGCCCAGAGGCTGATAGAACCTTGAAATATTATATGATTCTGTCTGATAGGTCATCAGCCCAGACACTGTGTGGATCCTTAAATCTTATGCAGGTATGTCTTTTCGGTCGTCAGCCGAGACGCTGGTTGGTCCTCCAATATTACGCATATCTATCTGTTGGGTCATCAGCCAAGACGCAGGGTGGATCCTCAAATATTATGTATGTCTGTCGGTGGTAATCTCATAATCGTCTTACTAAATTTATGTATAATTTGATTTAAAATATATTTTATAATTCTGCGCCATATAATACTCTGCTTGGCACTATTGTCTTTAACACTAATCTCAGTATGTAACAATTTATCCCCTGGAATTTTGCCTCTAAAAATTTTAATCACAAAGAGGCCTGCAGACCCTCTCACTTTAACTCTCTATTTATGATCTTCCCATCCTCCTCTTCCATTTAACAGCTCTCCTAGATATATTGAGGAAAGCAACGGGAAACTACCTCATTCCTCTAGTACGCCTCCTCAGTGAAGCTTAGGCGATCTATGGTAGCTGATGGCAGGGCTGTTGAGGATCCATCCAGCCTTAGGGCTGAAGACTGAACAAACACACATACTATACTCATGCTCAGAAATTAAGGATAATGCTGATACATGGTGAAATAACGGAATGGTGGGCGGTTTGCGGTTTTAAATCACCTCGGGGTACGACCATGTGGTGCATTTGACTTGCGGTCGTCGAACGGTGGCGCTGGCAGCAGTCCAAATACGCAGAGGTGTGTTGGTGCATGTCAGAGTACGGTGCAGCGAGTAAGTGTGCAGATGTTTTCAGACGTGTTAATGGTGACTGTGTGGTGAAAATGGCTCAACGAACACATATTGATGACGTTATGAGGGGTAGAATAATAGGGAGACTGGAGGCTGGTCAAACACAGCAGGTAGTAGCACAGGCCCTCCGTGTTCCACAAAGTGTGATCTCAAGATTGGCAACGATTCCACCAGACAGGAAACGTATCCAGGCGCTACAGTACGGGACGTCCGCAGTGTACAACACCACAAGAAGACCGATATCTCACCATCAGTGCCCGCAGACGGCCACGGATTACTGCATGTAGCCTTGCTCGGGACCTTGCCACAGCCACTGGAACACTTGTCTCCAGACACACAGTCTACAGACGACTGAACAGACATGGTTTATTCGCCCGGAGACCTGCAAGGTGCATTCCACTGACCCCTGTTCACAAGAGAACCCGTAAAGCCTGGTGTCAAGAACACAGTACATGGTCATTGGAACAGTGGTCCCCGGGTATGTTCACGGATGAGTCCAGGTATAGTCTGAACAGTGATTCTCGCCGGGTTCTCCTCTGGCGTGAACCGGGAACCAGATACCAACCCCGTAATGTCCTTGAAAGGGACCTGTATGGAGGTGGTGGTTTGATGGTGTGGGGTGGGATTATGATTGGTGCACGTACACCTCTGCATGTCTTTGACAGAGGAACTGTAACAGGTCAGGTGTACGGGACGTCATTTTGCACCAGTATGTCCGCCTTTTCAGGGGTGCAGTGGGTCCCAGCTTCCTTCTGATGGATGATAACGCACGGCCCCACCGAGCTGCCATCGTAGAGGAGTACCGTGAAACAGAAGATATCCGGCGAATGGAGTAACCTGCCTGTTCTCCAGACCTAAACCCCATCGAGCATGTCTGGGATGCTTTCGGTCGACGTATCGCTGCACGTCTTCAAACCTCTAGGACACTTCAGGAGCTCCGACAGGCACTGGTGCAAGAATGGGAGGCTATACCCCAGCAGCTGCTCGACCACCTTATCCAGAGTATGCCAACCCGTTGTGCAGCCTGTGTATGTGTGCATGGTGATCATATCCCATATTGATGTCGGGGTACATGCACAGGAAACAGTGGCGTTTTGTAGCACATGTGTTTTGGGACGGTTTTCTCAACTTATCACCAATACCGTGGACTTACAGATACGTTTCGTTTGTGTTCACTATGTGTCTATGCTATTAGCGCCAGTTCTGTGTAGTGTCACGTTGTGTGGCACCACAATATGCAATTATCCTTAATTTATGAGCATGAGTGTAGATATATTCTAACTTATCCACTTCTTCTATGCTCTCTCCCTCTATCATCCATTTCCTTTCATCTTCCTCCTCCTATTCTTACGTATAATTAACACCTTCGATGTATTACTATTTTCCTTGCATATTCCGAAATCTCATTCAAACTTCTCTGTAATCCCCCTCCTGGGGTCTCTCTCTCTCCTCCGTGCTCCTCCAGTACGTCATTTAAGAATAATAAAAATAATATCGGCGTTAATTTGCATCCTTGCTTCAACCCAATCTTGCAATCTACCGGCATGCTAGTCAGATACTCTTCTACTTTGTTACTTTCTGGTATACCTCCTCAATCGCACGGATCATCTTTCTTGAGATTCCTATCCGACCTAATTTTTCTATTAAGGCTTTTCTGCTCACCGTGTCAAAAGCTTTTTCAAAATCTATGGGCGCTAATTATCCACTCCCTTTTTCCCTGCTTAGGTATTCTTCTATTATCATCTTTACTGTCATAATATTATCTGTTATCCTACTCCCCTTTCTAAATCCACCCTAAAACATTGATAATATTGAATTCTCTTCTTCCCAAACCGTTAATCCATTTGCCGGAACTCCTGTGTAGATCTTACTCCGTGAGTCTAGTAGAGTTATCCCTTGGTAATTGCTCGGGAGGTTTATGCTCCCTTTCCTTTTGTATTTTGGGAAGGTTATTCACCGCTACACATGGGAGGCTAGGGGTACCAGATCCATAATAGACTATATCTTAACAGACTTCGAATTCAGGAAATCTGTTAGGAATGTACGAGTTTTCCGGTGATTTTTCGATGATACAGACCACTATCTGATCTGTAGTGAACTAAGTATCTCTAGGCCTAGGGTTGTTGTTGTTTGAGTCATCAGTCTACAGACTGGTTTGATGCGGCTCTCCATGCCACCCTATCCTGTGCTAACCTTTTCATTTCTACGTAACTATTGCATCCTACATCTGCTCTAATTTGCTTGTCATATTCATACCTTGGCCTACCCCTCCCGTTATTACCACCTACACTTCCTTCAAAAACCAACTGAACAAGTCCTGGGTGTCTTAAAATATGTCCTATCATTCTATCCCTTCTTCTCGTCAAATTTAGCCAAATCGATCTCCTCTCACCAATTCGATTCAGTATCTCTTCATTCGTGATTCGATCTATCCATCTCACCATCAGCATTCTTCTGTAACACCACATTTCAAAAGCTTCTATTATCTTTCTTTCTGTGCTAGTTATCGTCGATGTTTCACTTCCATACAATGCCACGCTCCACACGAAAGTCTTCAAAAACATCTTTTTAATTCCTATATCAATGTCTGAAGTGAGCAAATTTCTTTTCTTAAGAAGGCTCTTCCTTGCTTGTGCTAGTCTGCATTTTATGTCCTCCTTACTTCTGCCATCGTTAGTTATTTTACTACCCAAGTAACAATATTTATCTACTTCCTTTAAGACTTCATTTCCTAATTTAATATTTCCTGCATCACCTGCCTTCGTTCGACTGCACTCCATTACTTTTGTATTGGACTTATTTATTTTCATCATGTGCTCCTTACCCAAGACTTCGTCCATACCATTCAGCAGCTTCTCGAGATCTTCTGCAGTCTCAGATAAAATAACAATATCATCGGCAAATCTCAAGGTTTTGATTTCCTCTCCTTGGACTGTGATTCCCTTTCCAAATTCCTCTTTGATTTCCTTTATAGCCTGTTCTATGTAAACATTGAAAAGGAGGGGGGACAAACTGCAGCCTTGCCTCATCCCTGTCTGGATTGTTGCTTCTTTTTCAAAGCTCTCGATTCTTATCACTGCAGACTGACTTTTATACAGATTGTATATTATTCTTCGTTCTCGGTATCTGATCACAATCATCCTCAGAATCTTAAATAGCTTGGTCCAATCAACATTATCGAATGCCTTTTCTAGATCTACGAATGCCATGTACGTGGGCTTGTCCTTCTTGATTCGATCCTCTAAGATCAGCCGTAGAGTCAGGATTGCTTCACGTGTTCCTACATTTCTTCTGAAGCCAAACTGCTCTCCCAACTCAGCTTCAACTTGTTTTTCCATTCTTCTGTAAATAATACGTGTTAAAATTTTGCAGGCTTGAGATACTAAATTAATCGTGCGGTATTTTTCACACCTGTCAGCACCGGCTTTCTTGGGAATAGGTATAACTACATTCTGCCGAAAATCGGATGGGACTTCTCCTGTCACATACATTTTACACACCAAATGGAATAACCTTGCCATGCTGGTTTCTCCTAAGGCAGTCAGTAATTGAGAGGGAATGTCATCAATTCCAGGTGCCTTGTTTCCATTTAGGTCACTCACAGCTCTGTCAAACTCTGACCTCAAAATTGGGTATCCCATTTCATCAGCATCAACAGCCTCTTCATGTTCCAGAACCAAATTATCTACATCTTTACCTTGATAGAACTGTTGGATATGCTCCTGCCATCTTTCTGCTTTGTCTTCTTTCCCTAGAAGTGGCAGTAGTGATAAAAGACCGCTTCTGGCCCAGGGGCTAATGGGCAAGATGGCCGCTATACATGGGCTCTTATGGGGCTAACCCACCGAGAGCTGGACCAGGAGCGAATGGGCAAAAATGGCGGCTATATATAGGCTCTTATGGAGAAAGCTGGCCTAGGGTAGGATAGGCGGTATACATAGGACTTACGGAGATGGCCTAGGGGACTAATGCACAAGATGGCGGCCGTGTGCAACTTCCTAATGCTAGAGCTCCAGAGGCAAGACAGCCGCCTGGGGAGGTATGCTGGTGTTGAAAAAGTGTACGTGTTACGTAGTGTACTTCAAGCCAATCAGGACGCTAAAAGGTAGAAAACTGCCATTAACACCACTGCGAGGGTTGTAGCCCCGTCTGACCGAAGTGTAGCAAGTTCTCTACACCCTCTGTGAGGGCTCTAGCATCGACCGATCAAAGCCTCGGGAGGTATGCTGGTGTTAAAAAGGTGTATGGGTTACATAGTGTACTTCAAGCCAATCAGGACGCAAGAAGGTAGAAACCGCCATTAGCACAGCAGCGGGGGTTTTGTAAGCCCGTCTTACAAAAGTGTAGCCAGTACTCTGCTCCCTCTGCAAGGGCTCTAACATCGACCGATCAAAGCTTGAGTATACCATGAATCTAAAACTCTAACTATAAATGCTGAATGCTTTGTGGATGCCTCTCCTCATTTATCCAGGCTTGAGACCGGCACTAGGGCTCACCCTAAGGCGGAGTTAACACCCTTAGAGAAAGAAGAAGTGAAGGAGTCTGCAACATTATAGCTACTCGGTCCACCATATGTTACAGAAAGTAAGGGTTTGAGGTTGGTTAGGTATTAGACATAGGATTTAGGGTGTTATGCTGCACTGTAGAGAGAGACGACTTTTTCTTTGAAAGGTGTTTAATTTGACAGCATAATAATAGCATAAATTACTTTAGTGTAGAGGTAGCATAGTGTCCATGGGCGTAAGTGGATATCCCATCACCTGCGATTACTCTCTAATCATCATCAGGGGAGAAGGCGATCTTGTTTAGACACACCGTCGATACGTGATGTAATTTGGAAGTAATGATGTTCATCGGCGTTCTTCTTATTTCTTTCTTCACGAGACAGTTTACATAGTCCTGAACGTTGATACATTGTTCAACAACACCTCGACTGATCCCTTTAATTTTTTTTAATTCTTCGCCATCTATGTCCAGGGTGTACATTTTAGCTCTATGTCCGACAAACTTTCTAATAATCTTGCTACTAGCTTCATCTTTAAATTTTCCTAAAACCTTCTTGTTCTTAGCTGTGCTCCGGTGGGTAATCAGATGTATCTAGATGTTCTATAAAGTTTAATTTGTCCTTGTAGATGTCTTCAGTCTGTACTAGATATATAAAAGAATCAGTGTCCATGTACATAAGTTTTAGATTTTCAGTCCCATAGTAGGGAAGTAGAACGTCGTAGTGATGGGAATACATAAGCGTTTTGGTAATGTCTAGTACGCTCATGCCAAAATAGATAGGTTTGTTGAAGAATAGTTTCCGCTTCGCCATATGAATAGCCGCCAGGTTGGGTCCGAAGATCGTTCTGTCGATGAAGGTAGGTTTTGCTACGAGTTTTTCTACTCCGTTTGCGAATGTTTTCCATGGTTTTTCCGAACATTGCATTATTAAAAAGTTTATAGAGGTCCTTCTAGAAGTCGTTCTTAGCTTGTTTTCTGAGATCGTTATTAAATTCTACGTAACATTTCAGCCAGCGTGACTGTCGAAATTTCAGCGCTCGATGTATCTTCTTTAGTTGCAGTCCATGGTTCAAAGCTTGTTGGAGGGTCATGTAATGTACCACGTAATGTTCTCGTTTTCCAAGATGAGTTATTAATTTTTTCGTTACAGACGATTCAGCCGGTTTCATACTTTCTGGAAGGAACGGTAAGTCATTATGAAGGGCATGTAGTTTAGGAGGATACTCAACGTCTACTTCTAAAAAGTAGCCGTACGGATCGTCTTCTTTCAGCGTATTTAGATTAATAGTGTCTGGGGAGGCCCACTGAAATTCTCCGTAAGGAAGGGGATGGCACATAGCCCAACCATACTGATTGTTAGCATCTTCATATGTAATAAACCTGGATGGTTTCTCAGGATCGAAATCCAACATATACTTATTATTAGCCTCTCCATAGCGATGTGATACTTGACATATCCCACCTCGTATACCAGACTCTACCATAAGTAGCTGATCGTAATCTCTTAGTAACTCCAGTTTAATACCTGTATAGAGCATCATAGCGTCCCACGTAAGTCCGGGCGCAGTGAAGTAGTGGGCCGGATCGACTCTATGGGTTTCCATGGTAGTAGCACGAAACGTTTCGAAAACATCTGCTAAGAGAAGTACGTCAGAAGTCAAGTAGAGATCGCTGTATTCTCCCAAAGTTTTTATGTTGAAATGATTCCACACGTTGTTTGCATGTTCATAATCTTCGTCACTGATATCGTCTTGTTTTAATTTGCTGAAGAAGGCTTCTTTGGGGGTAGACATTTTTCACTTAATTTTTCCCAGGAGTCCAGGTAATCATACGGAAAGACGCCTTTTCGTGTCATTAAAACCGAATTTTCTCGTCCAAAGTATTTGGTTGTTTCAGGACACAACGTTAGATTTTTTACTAGTGTATCCAAGCTGCTAGCCATGAACCGATACGTATCCACAAATCTAAGCTTTATATTGCCAATATATTTAGTAAAGGAGATGTACTTCTCTTCAGAACTGGGAATAACTTCTACTCGCACAGTAGTGCATCCCAGCTGCCTTACTATAAAGATTGTGTATAAACACTGGGATGTAACTAGCCTGTCTACACTTTAAATTGCAAGTGTTGTGAGAGCTTCCGCGGTACTCTCCAGTAATATGACAATGATCTCGCACTTTCCAGTTATCCTCGGTAAATTCTCTACAACACAGGTAACAGCTCGTAGACGCCTGGAACTCCTGTTCTTGTTCCTCTGTCAAGGCTTTAGGGGTGTTTCTGATGTATATTTGACTTATTTCAGTAGCTATAGACATTAGATATTCTATAAACTTCTCGGCAGCATTAGGTCCCCGATATACGTACGGCTCTTTAGGCAAGTTAGTTGCTACGTGTTCAACAGATGTAGCAGGCTTAACGTACACAGCAAAGCTCATAAGACGTACAAGGTATTACACTATGTGGTTGTGAGTTAGTACGTCTACTTCTTACTGGAAGAGCAACTAACGAGATAGTGAGCAAGGACGTCAAATTCTTACTTCCTTTTGCTCTCCTGTTAGTAGCCGCACTGTGTGGCAGTCTGATCCATTCACACTGTAAGGCAGCGCGCAATTTTATCTCCGCAAAGCTTCTCGCCTCCTGTTCTTCTGGGTGTGTTTAGCCAATCTCGACTCCGTGGCTGAATGCTATTTGCTTTACGTCGCACCGACACGGATAGGTCTTATGGCGACCATGGGTTAGGAAAGACCTAGGAATTGGTAGGAATCGGCCGTGGCCTTAATTAAGGTACAGCCCCGGCATTTGCCTGGTGTGAAAATGGGAAACCACGGAAAACCATCTGCAGGACTGCCGACAGTGGAGCTCGAACCTACTATCTCCCGATTACTCGATACTGGCCGCATTAATAATAATAATAATAATAATAATAATAATAATAATAATAATAATAATAATAATAATTATTATTATTATTATTATTATTATTATTATTATTATTATTATTATTATTATTATTATTATTATTATTATTATTATTGTTATTCTAAGCAGTTATAGTCTCCTACGGTTGAGTTACGTAACAGAAATTGACTTGTTTTCTCTGCATTGCAAGTAGACCAAGGTCATTTAACTACTTGACATGTCTAGCCTAATGTGATAATAAAATCATGCTTCTAATGTTTGTAATTCAACTAATTTAATAATAATACAGTATCTTTTTGGTGTCTTGATATATGAGGAGATCAAAATTCTGTTTTAACTAAAATGTTAACTATAATGGCTTTGGTGTACTGTAATATGACTACTTAGCACCTTTAATATTCCAGCGCTCAATGTCGTTTATAAGCAGGGGGTCAAAACGCGAGGAGGATTATTTTCGTACTAGTGACGTGGTGACCTTGAGCAGAAACGACATCCTAGACGTGACATCTGAAATCAGCCTTCTGTAAGTATTCATTTCATTCCTTTACTGACCTTGTCTTCGCTTGGCGATGTATCTTAAGAAGTATGCAGTAACTGAAGTAGACATGAGTTATTATTATTATTATTATTATTCGCTTCATGTTCTGTCAATAACAGTAGTTTTATAAAGTCGTTGTTGTTGCTGTTGTGTAAGTTTGAATATGTCGTGGTCATCAGTCACGTGTACTAGTATGTATGTAGAATTCCTTTGATAACCTGTGTCATTGCAGTTAAAATAATTCTTGCAGGACAAAATTTCGGCACCTCGGCGTCTCCGAAAACCGTAAAAGTAGTTAGTGGAAACGTAAAGCCTATAACATTATTATTATTATTATTATTATTATTATTATTATTATTATTATTATTATTATTATTATTATTATTCTACTAAAACAGATTAACTATTTTCTCATAAACTTCAAGGCTATCAGCCTCACTAACTCACCCTCTAACTGTTATTTTAGGCTTCTAGGCAAAAATAGCCTACAATGTTATAAATGTGTACCTGAATATACTTTAAACAACTTTTAGATTTAAAAGCATGTTAGGGTGAAAACAACCCTTAACTTGAAAATTTAATATCTCTTAAACAGCTGGTCCTAGAAAATTAATGTTTAGCTTAACAATCACTAAAAATAATCCTTTAACGGATGATATAGACTCATCCACCCTCAAGACATTATTTTAGGTTTTTGGGGTGAAAATAGCTTAAAATGTTAAAATTTGGTACTGGAGTATATTCTAGATGACTTTTAGAGTCAAAAGCAAGTTAGGGGTGAAAAACAACCCTTGACTTAAAAATGCAATATCTCCTAAACGGTTAGTGCTAGAAATTTAATGTTCAGCTTAAAAATCACTAAAAATAATCCCTTAACAGATGATATAGACTAATCCGCCCTCCAACCATTATTTTAGGATTTTGGTTACCATTATTATTGTTACGGTGTTTTAGTGGTAGTTATGCGTGAAAGAAGGTGCGGGTGTGAATGGGTTTCAAGCTACGAAATTATAGTGCAATGTAAAATTAATTTAAAATTTAACAAGGTTATATTTTTTTTTCAAAAACAAAGAAATAACGAGCATGGCAGGTACAAAGTAGCAAGTCAAAAGGGTAGTTACAATATTTACAGGATTTGGGCTTCGCGCCCTGACTTTACAATGCTTGGGCAATTAGCTCAGTTTTACCCCAAACACAAGTTTTAACAGAGGGGCAGAAAACCCCATTCATACCTAGGAGCCCTTGCTCCAAATTACACTGAAAAGCCTCCACGAGGCATACAACACTCAATTTTCAAAAGAGCCACTCGCTCTCAAAATTTAAGCCTCTCAAAGGCCACACCAAACTCCACCTTCAAGTTGTCCTCACTGGACATAGACACAGGGGTAAAATACCCAACCTACTGAGGTCTATTAAATGAAAAGGGGTAATTACATGACCTCCAAAATAACAATTTGAGGGGAGGCGATCTGCACTCCTAATACACTTTGTTTTTAAAACCTACTTGGCCCTAGGCCATTAATGCAAGGGCTAATCCCACACTACAGAGGTGACTTCAGAAAAGAACAATTTACATTATATTAACGAAGAATAGGTTGAGAAAAATAAGTTCACCTCAAAACATTATGATTGGGAGCTCGAGAGGGTTAAGCACTCTCTATTCCGATATGCAGTTCAAAAGAGAATAAATGAAAAGAGTTGTTACATTTTAGGAAAAGGTTACATGGTGGAACGCTTCGAACCCGCCCCGAGAGTTAAACTGCTGAGCAAGCAAAGAAAGAAGTTATTAATTGGCCATTACCTTGTTGTTGACCGCTGCCGAAGAAAGAGGCGCTTCCCGCCTCCTGCTATGTACTTAATACACTGAAAGATGGAACAGAAGTGGCCCGGAGACCCTAAAATCAGCAGTTTAAATACTCTCGCGGAAGGTTCTAGGCGTTAGGGGAATGAAAACACCCTCCCACGAGGATTTTATTGGTTGATCAATAAACCCCCTACACAATACTAAGAAGAAACACATAATTGGTGGAAAATTAATTTAAGAAATTCGGGATAGGCTAGATTTAAAACAAGGGGAAAGAAGGGGTTAACATTACCAACTTAACCAATGACTGAAAGAAATTTAGCAAAGAACAAATATTTGAAATAAAAATTTCTCCAACAAAATAGTTCTTTGACTCCGCACTAGGTTGCACTATTGTTGATCTTCAGTAGTGTCCTCTAGAAGAGAAAGTTCACACTTCTTACTTCAAGCGAAACAAAAACACATCAAAAATGACACAGTTCTAAAACTCCGAAATTTACAGGTAGTGACATCTTCTGAGATAGTAGAAAATTAATACTGTCAATAAGGTTCAGGTTTCCTCCAGCAGAGGAGTTTCAACTGGCGCACCTTTTGAATTAGCGGCGTGGAGGTGTACCGCCCGGTACAGACCTCCCCCCCCAAATGTTCCTCCAGGGGTGACACATGAAATTTGTATAAAAACTAAGTCCAAGTTTTGATGTAGATGTGGAGATTAATTGCCGAAAAATTTATACGATTTTCTTAATGTGGTTTGATTCAGTTTCAAAATTTTGTTGTAACTGGAGAAGTAAAGTTTTTATGTTTGTAGAAGTTGAATTGAGAAGGAAAACTTTAGTTTTAAAATCGAGGAAAAATTTTCTAAGTCCACCAGATTTTGTTGTTGAATTCCCAAGTGTAGTCATCTCTTATAGTAACTGTCCATGTAGTTGATGTTGATTAAGTTGGATGGCCAGACCGGCCGTTGCAGCTTGCGTCCAGAGGAGGCCGCTCGGACCCCTCAAGTACCCTGAGATACCGCTCGCCCGCACTATGAGGGGAGCAGAGGTGTTGAAGCACGCCGCGCCCGCGGTGAACATATACAGGCTGCGGGCAAGTAGCAGGTCGTGCGCCGCACATCAGCCTAGGCCGGGAGGAGAGCTCCGGCTCGCCGTGCACATGTCGTCCTCGCTGGGGCCGAGGGGGCCCGTCCTCGAACCCAGCCGCGGCACCGCGCCGCGCGGCTGCGGGGGCACTGAAACATTTAAGCTAGGCGGCAGAATTGTTGGACAATTATCATTTTCTTGAGGGCACAGGCTTGTTGGAGAGGTAGAGGGACCAGCGGCGTGCAAATATCCATGGCATTTAATCTAAGCAAGCCACAGTGTGTACAGCAGGAGACGGGAGCGTGGTAATGGCCATGGTAAGGACAAAATGGCAGTTTAACGGATCGGGGAAGGTTTTACAAAAGCTTACATATAAAACAAAATATTATAGAAAGAGCAGAATGCCTTAAGAGTGGAAACTCAAAAAAAAAAATATAACCTTCATATTCCTATCAAATTATATGAAGCAAGTTGACACAAAATTTACACCGGTTTCACCTGGGACAGGTGAACCCTAAATATCCTCTCGGTGGCTGGATTGCTTACTAACAATGTAACCGGCGTAAGAAAATCGAGAATGATACAAGGCCCATGAAATCTGGGGGCAAGCTTGCCCGCGGGAACAAAATTATTGACCATAACTTGGTCACCTACCTTCAAAGGGGTGGGTCTCCGTCCACGATCATACCTTTCCCTAACCTTTTCATGAGACACTTTAAGATTGGCTTTAGCCTTCTTCCAAAGATCTTTAATGTTGTCCGGATCTATTGTCTCGGGCAGAATGTCACTCAGAGACCAGAGGTTAGAGAGCGGCGTGTTGGGAACAAACTTGAACATCAAAGAGGCTGGAGTAAACTTATGTGATTCATGAACCGCCGAATTCAAAGCAAAAGCTAACCAATGCAGGGACGTATCCCACCTGGAATGATCTTCATGATGATAGGCAATAAGCGCGGACCTGAGATTACGGTTAACCCGTTCAGCCAGAGATGGTTGAGGGTAATAAGCAGAAGTAGTTACATGAGAGATGGACAAGTCGAAACAGAATTTACGAAAAAGATTAGATGTGAACGCCTTAGCATTATCAGACACAATATATTGGCACGGACCAAAAGAGGCAAAAATAGAATTTAAGCAAGTAATGGTAGACTGAGCGGTAGCCAGCTTAGTCGGAAATAACCAGAAAAATCTAGTAAAGCCATCTACGCATACAAAGATAAACTTGTTAGCATTTCCCTTAGACTGGGGGAAGGGTCCTACATAATCAATATACAGGCGTTCCATGGGGCGCGACGCTTGGTGAGAAGACAAGAGGCCTACCTTGGTGGACATGGTCGGTTTACTAAGCAAACAGGATTTACAAGCCTTTACTAGTTCACGGATTTCACCGTCCATGCCTTTCCAGATGAACATTTCGCGAATCTTCTCACGAGTTTTAAAGATTCCCAGATGCCCTCCTAATGGGGTCTCATGATAATACTTGAAGATCATAGGTACAAGAACAGCTGGAACGACAACTTTCATCATCTTATCATGCCTCGAGGGGCAACATAGAACACCATTCCTCAGAACATAAGGGACGACATGTTCCCCAGAAGAAAGGGTTTCCATTATCGGAGCCAGCGTCGGATCTTCACGTTGGTATTTCTCGATATCCCTAAAGAGCATGGGAGCATCTGTTAGGATGGCATTAACCTCAGATAGTATGGACTCGGAAGGTGATGAACTGTCGACCGGTTCATGGGTCTCGACGTCGTCAGAAAACATACGGCTGAGTCCATCAGCAACAACATTTTCGGTACCTCTGATATGCCTGACATCGAATTGGAAGGCAGAAATACGGATGGCCCAACGGGCTATACGACCAGTACGACGCGGCCTACCTAAGACCCAGCTTAATGCTTGATTATCTGTCTCCAGGTCGAATTTGACGTGTTCCAGATAGAGACGGAACTTTTCTAAGGCGAATAAGACTGCCAAACCTTCGAGCTCATATATGGAGTACTTGGCTTCTTGAGCCGACAAGGTCCTAGATGCATAAAAATTTCTCCAACAAAATAGTTCTTTGACTCCGCACTAGGTTGCACTATTGTTGATCTTCAGTAGTGTCCTCTAGAAGAGAAAGTTCACACTTCTTACTTCAAGCGAAACAAAAACACATCAAAAATGACACAGTTCTAAAACTCCGAAATTTACAGGTAGTGACATCTTCTGAGAAAGTAGAAAATTAATACTGTCAATAAGGTTCAGGTTTCCTCCAGCAGAGGAGTTTCAACTGGCGCACCTTTTGAATTAGCGGCGTGGAGGTGTACCGCCCGGTACAATTATTATTATTATTATTATTATTATTATTATTATTATTATTATTATTATTATTATTATTATTATTATTATTATTATTATTCTATTATTATTATTATTATTATTATTATTATTATTATTATTATTATTATTAACAATTGTACCTAATGTATTGAGTTATGTACCAGATTAATTTTTAAATAGTATGTTTTTCTTTTTACAGATAATTTAGTAGCTCTGTGACTACATTCTCTGCGTATATACTCCAGTTGACTACAGCAGTATCCCCTCTCACAGCTGTAGGTAGCTATAAATATGTTATTAATTATTTGAACTAGTGAGCTTAAAACAGATGATTTTGCTGAAATCATAACATTAAAAAATTGTTATACATAATATATGTTTGCTCCTCTAAACTTAACTATATTGCGCGGTGCCCTTTACGAAGGGAGAGTAGACCTCTGAAACGTACTCGTCATCCGAGCTTGCAAACCTCGTTGGTATGTCAACGATGAGAGTTTACGTACAGCATTGTAGTTAATTTTAGTTGAGCTTGTCTTCCACGTACATTTTGTAAGGTATGTGAGCTTTGATCGGTCGATGCTGGAACCCTCACAGAGGGGCGTAGAGAAACTTGCTACACTTCGGTCAGACGGGGCTACAACCTTCGCAGTAGTGTTAATGGCAGTTTTTCTACATTGTAACGTCCTGATTGGCTTACAAAAACATATATCTTTGAAATATCACTGTTGCGAATAGTTTATAAATATCTTAAAAAGGCTATTTTGTAGGGCTTAATATTCTTGTCAGAGTAAAAAGTTCACAGTGTTATATTTATTACATGTATATGTGTAACTTCTATTCTACACATAGTGCATAAAGAGTAATGAAGTAATGTGGTGAAAAAACTAAAAAAATGTCTTTTATTCAAGATATCCAAGAGGCAGTGCCTGATGGGTAATGTATGAAACATATAAAAGCCAATGTTGCGTGCGTAATCACTAGTCTGATGTTGGCTACTAACGTGTTCGCTTCTCCTCTCAGAGTGCTCCAAAGCTATTCGACAAGAGATTCAGTCTGCTGCATAATCATCAGTAAGGTGCTATTTACCTAAGATACCGCACGGATTTTCTACTGTCGTGAATACGCACTTGTCTAGTATATAATTATCAGTTTGCTGACAACTACTGAATTGAAGAAATCATTTCCTAAGCATCCAGTATGTTCCGGTGTGACCTGTGTGCTAAAGAGTTTTCAAGACGTGATAACCTTCAGCGTCAGAGAAGGATTCAACATAACTCAAAAACTATTGTTTGTGTTTATTGTACTGATACATTCAACAGACGTGATAATCTTGAACGTCACGCAGTCAATATCTGTACAATGTGAAACCTGTAAACAATTCTTCCAAGATACGAAACAGCTTCAATCTCACATAGCAGACGTACATCAACAGGAGTGGTTATGTAATACTTCAGAATCATCGAGTAAGAAACAAACCGAGAGTAAATCTCAGCAAACTAATATACCAGTTCTGAGTTGTGTGAAGAAAGTTGTACTCCTAAGAAGATAAAACGATTTCATGATGAAGGTGTTGAACCAGCAATGACACATTGTAACGTGTGTGATGCAGATGTGCTCATCTCCAACCTTAATGGTCATTTACGGAGCAATATGCATAGAAGTAATGCATGTAGTGAAACGGATGATAAAAACATAGAGGATATCAATAGTGCTTTTAAATGTCGAATCGCAAGTTACAGGCTTCGCAGTAGTGAAAGAACTCAGAGTATTGAAACGTTCTTTAAACGTGTTCAACCTAAAGTACTTTGCTTACTGCAGAATGCACAAGCGAAGCACAAAGCCTTCATAATAAATTTCGAGCTGTTTGGATCATATGTCAAAAGCAATAGTGAGGGTGAAATTACAGATATTAAATCCTTCAATAGTGAAAATAAAATTATTAGTGAATCAACAACTTTCTCCACAGTTTACCAACATTTAGTAAGTGTTATTATTTCCAAAAGTGATGATTTCCAAGAAAGAGACTCAGGATAGTCATTAGCTAACGTGTTATATATAGAGGTCAACATTAATAAATACAATCCTTTGCGAGAATCATCATATGAATTACCGACAAGGATAAAGAAGAAAAAGGCAGTAGTAAATGTCCAGAATAACGACCAGGCCTGTTTCGGATGGGCGGTGTTATCAGCGTTACACCCAGCAAAATCTGCATCTGCTAGAAGATCATCGTATCCCCACTATTCATCATAGCTGAATCTTGAGGGTATAGAATTTCCAATGCAGTTAAAAAACATTAGACGCTTTGAAAAAATGAATAATATTAGCATTAAAGTGTATGGTATAGAAAAAAGAAGTATAGTCGGTCCTCTGTATTTTACGAATGAAAGGAAACGTTCGCATATCAATCTACTGTACATAGAAGATGGTGAAATTTCTCATTATTGTTGGATAAAAAATTTAAGTCGACTTGTTTGTAGTCAGTTATCAAAACATGATGGTAAAAAGTGGTTATGTGATGGATGCTTGCAGTATTTTAAAAATGAGGATCTGTTAAATAGACACTCCAAACAAGACGGTAATCAAGTGTGTACATTCTTACCTACTCCTGAAAAAGCGATCCTAAAATTCGAAAGTTATAATAAGCAAATGGAGGTACCGTTTGTTATATACGCTGAATTTGAGGCTGTATTGAAGCCATGTTCACTGAAAACAAGTTCATCAGATCCAAACATATCTTTTACCAACACTACTCACATACATGAACCATATAGCTTCGCGTATTATATCAAGTGTAGGTACGATAGCTCACTAAATAAGTTTGAGCAGTACAGAGGAAAAAATGCTCCTGAAATGTTTATGAAAATGCTTCAGAGAGATGTAGTACGTCTTGGTCATATTTTAAATACTGAAATTCCCATGAAACCTCTTACTGAAGCAGAGCTACAACAACATGAAAGTGCTACAAAGTGTAGTATTTGTGGGAAAGAGTTTTTAGAAAATGATCCCAAGGTCTTTGATCGTGACCATTTGACTGGATTGTATAGATTTCCTGCCCATAATAGCTGTAATTTGAAGTATAAAATTCCTAAATTCATCCCTGTTATACTTCATAATTTATCCGGTTACAACTCGCACTTCATTATTACAGAATTTGGAGCTTCAGATGAGAGAATTGACCTGATCCCTCAGAACAAAGAGCGGTATATTTCATTTACAAAATTCTTAAAAGTGAATGATAAATATACCATCAAACTAAAATTTATTGACTCATTACGCTTCATGCTATTAAGTCTTGATCAGCTTTCCAGTAATTTACACTCAGAACAATTCACAGAAATTCGGCGCATCTTTCCGAACGATGAGGAGTTTAATTTAATTAGACGTAAAGGTGTATTTCCTTACGAATTTATTGATAGTGTAGAGCGTCTTGAAGAACGCTCTTTGCCATCAAAAGAGTCATTTTACAGCTCTCTAAATTTAACTGAAATTACTGAAGAAGACTATTTTCATGCCCACCGTATCTGGGAACAGTTTCGCATTCAAACGCTAGGTGAATACTCTGATTTATATCTAAAAACAGATGTTCTATTATTAGCTGATGTTTTCGAAAATATTCGTGATGTTTGCATCAAAACATACAACCTTGACCCTTGTCAGTATTATACGGCACCGGGTTTAAGTTGGGATGCTATGTTAAAATACGCACAGGTGAATATGGAATTACTAACTGATCTTGACATGGTACATTTCATAAAATCAAATATTCGTGGTGGTTTAAGTCAGTGCTCTACGCGATTTTCTGCGGCTAACAACAAATATATGTCTAATTATGATCCAAGTAAAGAGTCGAAGTATATTGTTTATCTAGATGCAAATAATCAGTACGGATGGGCTATGAGTCAATATCTACCACTAAATAGTTTCCGCTGGCTATCGAAAAGTGAAATTGAGAATTTAGAGGTTCAAAACATAGATCACGAAGCTGACAAAGGTTACATTCTTGAAGTTAGTCTCCAATACCCGAAAGAGCTGCATGAATTTCATAATGATTATCCATTTTGCCCTGAGAATATAAAATCTCCATGTATCACATCAAAAACGAACATGTTAATTGCAAACTTAAATGATAAATTTAAGTATGTAATACACTACCGTAATTTGAAACAATGTTTGCAAAATGGGTTGAAGCTTACCAAAATTCATCGGGTTCTTGAATTTCACCAGTCACCATGGCTAAGACCCTACATCGATTTCAATACTAATTTAAGAATGATGTCTACAAATGCTTTTGAGAAAGACTTCTACAAACTCATGATTAATTCAGTCTTCGGGAAAACTATTGAAAATGTTGATAAAAGAGTAGACGTAAAATTAGTTACAAAATGGGAGAATGTTGGTAGAAGATATGGTGCAAACAACTTAATAAGTAAACCAAACTTCCATAGCTGTGCAATTATTCATGAAGATTTAGTTGTAATACAAATGAATCGATTAAAAGTAACCTATGACAAACCAATCTATGTAGGCTTTACAGTTCTTGAATTATCCAAAACGCTCATGTATGATTTTCACTATGAATATATGAAGAAGAAGTACGCTGAAAATGTAAAGCTGCTCTACACAGACACTGATTCTTTCATATATGAGATTAAAACAAATGATATTTATAATTATATAAAACCAGATCTAGACAGGTTTGATACAAGTGACTACCCAGAAAATAATGTTTATAACCTCCCACGGGTTAACAAAAAAGTTCTTGGGAAAATGAAGGATGAATTCAAAGGAAAAATCATTAACAGTTTTGTAGGCACTAAAGCTAAATCATACAGCATTATACCTGAAAATGATAAAGTAATTAAGAAACTGAAAGGCATTAAGAAGAATGTTGTTGAGAATGATCTGAGTGTAGATGATTATAAGAACTGTATTGCCAATAGTTCACTAGTATTAATGAAGAAAATGTATGTTTTTAAAAGCATAAATCATCAGCTTTATACTCAGTTAATAAACAAAGTTGCTCTAAGTAATGATGATAATAAGAGATTTATTATACCTAACTCAACAGATAATCTAGCCTGGGGTAATAGTCTCATTGACCATTATTACTTCACATAGGTTTACATTTAGTTTATGTATGGTAATTTTGTTTTGTTAGATGTGGTGTACTTGTACAACATTGTTGTAGATACTGTGTTATCAATAATGTAAAGTGATTAATAATGTAGTAAATAAGATTATGCTGTACAATATGATTTTCAATGATTTATATGTATTTGTAATAAACATATTAAGAAAAACTCTCTTATTTAAATACCGAATTCCATCTCCTTTGAATGCGTCATTGAATATCCGTTGAATACCGGTACCTCTTTAATCACCTGCTGAATGTTCCCTATCGCATTCAACTTAACAGTCTGGCGTAGAGAAGGGCAGCCTGCTAATCGAATGCCTGTTAAATACCTCCGATTGCGTAATCGTAACGGTCTGGCGTAGGGAAGGGCAGCCTGTTAAATGCTCCTATGTCATTAATCCTAAAGGCCTGGTATAGGGAAGGGAAGCATGTTAGTATAACGGTTGTTAAACACTCCCTATCCCATTAGTCCCAATTGTTTGGTGTAGAAAAAAAATACAGCCTTCTGGTTGTACACCTGTTACGTGCTCCCTATATATTTAATTCTAATAGTCTGACGTCGGGAAGGGCAGCCTGCTGAGGAGGAGGAGGTTCTAGAACTGTCACAAACACACTACTGATCGAATAATATATTTTTCCCCGGATGGAAGAACTCCATTAAAATTTGCAATTAAATCCAGCAGAGGAAGATTCGGAGAAGAACAGATATTTTCGACAGTAGCGGATGAAGAAAGTGAAGTGGATGATTTACCGGCAGACTCGTTTCTAAATTGTGAAGAGCTTAACCCTGGAGCCAGCAAGCGATTTACATTCAAGCGGCAAGCATTTGGGCGAGATTTGCAAGAAACGTTTAAAAAAATCATAAAAATATTGTTTTTAAATTTATTTTTATGTATACGTGTCGTTTTATTCAGAAAAGGACGAAGAATACTATACTAGGATATTCAACTTTCCAATTTAGTATCCTGAAGCAGTATGGGCAAAGTATCCAACGCACGCTAAGTTTTCCAAAATAATCCGAGAGTTCTGGGCAGCGTGTACGTAAAATGTAATACTATATGACGATTTTACTATATACAAAATTTGCACAATTTTGTGCTGATTAATACATGTTGAAGGATTTCACTGCATTGAAGTAATGTAAGGTAAAATAGAACTGAAATAACATAAGCCCATCGCACCAATAGGTGATTCTGCTTAGTCAGATTCATCTTCGCTACCTTTCGGGTGGCTCCTCTTTTTCCTGCGTTGGTAGGCCTCCAAAAGTCTCCTAATTTATGGCAGTACTGTTTATGGACACCACAATTACATCCTGGTCAACAGAAGTGGGTGCATGACTTTTTTCTGCAGTCGAACAGACAGGGCGCAAACTCAGTTTCTTCCCTGGGAGGCGTACCAGCTGATGTCCCATTTCTGGTGGAATGTTTTGAAGAATTTCTTCATCTACAAGACCTTCGACAATACTAACCATAGATTCCTCATGTTCAAGGGGTGTGTCGTTTCAAACTATAGAGTATGTAGACAACAGGTTATAGAATATGTCTTTCCAGTCGAAACGTTTTATTCACATTACTTTAGAAAAATATGGAAATATTTGCGAATTTGAAGTGCACCACTATTAGGGTTCAGACCGATATTTATAACTAGAGAAATGATTTTTTTTCATTTCTGTTACTTTAACGTCAACCAACCCACGTTGCAGACGAGAATACGAACCCATATATCCGGAATTCGTTTTATTTCGTATAATTTCCTGTGCTAATTTCTTACTTTCAGTCACTGAAAGATTCAAGATAGCATTGGAGGAAAACAAATAGAAATATGTTAGAGGAGGACAGTTTCTCGGAGGGCAATTTCGTACACCTGCGGTTTGAACCTTGAACTTCTCTTCCACTTTTATTTCTGGCTCTGGAGGACAAACTGTTGTGCACTTCTGTTCTGTTTGGTCAACTGCATTACCATCATTATCATTATTATCATCAGTGCCTGGTCCATTGTGTTCCACATCATCGTCAATATCAGTGTCGAAATCACATAGCCCTGGATCATGTAACTCGCCACTACCTGACGAATTATTGGCAAAGGCATCGTCAATTCCTTCTAAAAATAGGTCACAATCACCTTCGCCGTCCAGACCAAACAAACAATTACGAATTTCACTACTTCCTGACAATTCACTCATTTTGCGCCACGAAAGCTAATGCACATCGGACAACGACAGCAAGCACAGCAGAATAACCGTCTGCAAAGCGTTCTCGTTTTTCCACGGGTATACTGCACACTCTATCATACTAAACTACTTCAGAATTAAGCTGTATTATAGATTAGTCTTTCTCTTCAACATGATGTAGGATATGTCATAAAGATGTTGAATGTCAAGGCGCTATCTCGAAATTAGTCAGCGCTGGCGCAATGCATCTCGATAGCGACCCTGCCTGTTGAGAAACAGGGGAATGAGTCGCCATCGCGACGACTGCCGCTTCCAGGGTTAAAGAAAACTTCGAAATTATGATAGCGAACTTGGAGGATGACGAAGAGGAAGCAAAATTTAACCAGTTATTACCTGACAAGCTAGCGGAAGCCCCTGTGGATGACGTAACGCGGAGAAAGCTACGGGATATACTGGTCAAACATAAGACCGTTTTCGGATCAAAACCCGGCAGATACTAATTTCGAGTACAAAATTGTGGTCAACAACTGGGAGCCTTTTAAGCCACGCCCATACCCTGTGCCGGAGAAGTTATTTTCGCAGATCATTGATGAGATGGAAAGGGACAGTATAATAACTAAGGCCTCGAGTCCGATTCTTAGTCCAATCCTGGCTGTGCAAAAAGAAAATGTGTCTGTTAGAGTTTGTCTTGATGCGCGTGCCATCAGTAAGCGCTTAGTCTCCGAGTATGTACAAGCTCCGACAATCAAGGACTTTTTGAAGAAGTTTGGAGGGATGGAGTTCTTCGGAACCGTGGACATGACGTCATCATTCCACCATATTGCTCAAGACCCGAGTACGAGCATGCTGACTGGTTTCGTGTTTGACCATCAAACGTACATATTTCAGAGATTGCCTTTTGGTTTGGCTAATCAAGTTCGGGGCTGATTAGAGCCTTGGAGAATAATCTTAGTCCGGAAGTCAGGGAATTTACTGTTAAACACATAGAAGACATAAATTTGCTCCAATGCAATAGAGGAACACCTGAAGAAAATTGATTTATTATAAGAAGATCTGAACCGATGTAACCCGATAAATCTCCTTCTGTCAAAAGAGCACTTTGTTTCTTGGTCATGTCATCAATGTAGAGGGGATTATGCAAAATCCCCTAAAAATTGCAGCAGTTCAAAATTTTCCGAAACCGACATTCATCAGTTTCTAGGCTAATGTCAGTTCTTACAGATCATTGTGTATCATATGCAGAGGCCGTCGTTCCCCTGCAAGAACTACTAAAAGCTAATAATCGTTGGAAATGGACTGAAGTTCATGACGAAACCTTCCGTAAGACTAAAGAAATGTTAGCCATGCCGTTAAACTGGTTTATCTAAAATACGACAGGTACTTTATTATACAAACTGATGCGTCATGTGTAGGTATTGGAGCCATCTTATATCAGGAAACGCCGGAAAAGGAACAGAAAACGACCTGTCTCGCATTCATGAGCAGGAAACTCAGGCCTCATGAATTAATATGGACGACTGCGGAGTTAGAGATGCTATCTATCGTCGTAGCTCTAACGCAATGGCGCAAATACACATACGGAATTCCAATCACTATACGCACAGATCATAAGGCTCTGACGTTTATTCAGAAATCACATGTGAGTGGCGATCGTATCTGCAGATGGTCACTGTTCATACAACAGTTTAAGCTGACATTTGAGCATTGTCCAGGCAAACTCAATGTTGTGGCTGGCGCACTCAGCAGAAATCCTAACCCAGATGAAGTAAAGATCTATTTTACAGTATTGGATGACGATGATCAAGCCATCATTAATTGCCTACGAAACCTTAGGTAAGAGAAGGAGAACGTCCCGATGTTGAAATCTAAACACATCAAACCAATTTCTTATCCTAAATATTGGGTTTGAATTTTAAAGGAACGCACTATCTTGTTTCCTTTCCATCACTTAAATAGCATTGACGGAAAGAATTAATCGCAAACAGCACAAGTGAGGATAAGAAGAAATGAGGAGACAAAATTGGTGAACATATTTCTACAGAGACAATGAGGTCCACATATTAAGTTAACATAACTTTCAACTACAGTCAGTTGACCTAAAACTACAGTATACCACTAAGTTAAAGAACTAACAGAAAGAAAATTAAGTATACAACCCAGAACGAGGTAGAATACATAGAAAATTGGAGCAAGCAAGATACCACAGGTCACAAAAATACAGTACAGTGCACTGAAAGCAAGTTACAAGAACAGAAGGACTTCTACATATCACACTAGAATTGACATCAAAGGACGAGTGCAAAGCTCCACAAAGCCAAGGTTATTAAAAATTCCAACATATACCTCGGCACCATAGACAATACCAATTACCCATTCACAACTACACAGGGTTCCACATACAATACAAATTTGAAGTAATTATGTTTGTGTATGTTATTAAGAGTTCATCATACCTTCTCATATAAATTTTCGAAGGATTTTGTGAAAAATAAATATTCTAAAATTTATAAAAATGTGTCTCGTTGTGGACCACCCTCCCCTACACTAGACGACACATCACCAACATAATACGGTTACCCTGTAATCATGCTGTTACCCCAAAATACAAATATCGGTTTCTTCTTACCACCCTACCGCACTGTAAATTTGGAGATCAAGATGAAGATATGAACTTTCCCAATATCCTTTTCATTCTTCCGCACGGAGACTCTCATTTGCACGATGAGCGCCCGCAGGATATTTTCCTGTTCTAGATCAAATTGCCTACTATAAAGAAAATAAATTATTTCGTTTCCTTACCTACCTAGATGATGATGATACTCAATCTGCCCCACCCCCACCCATTTTAGTTGCATTTCTTACTTTCTTAGTTAAATGCAGTACTTTGCTGCTCTGAAACCGTTGGCTACTTTATGGCCGGAATGGATGGATATCTAGCCTTTAGTTCAGAGATTTTGACCACAAATATTTGTGTTTCATCTTCTGCGATTCGTTATCAAAAGGTTGAGTTCTTAAAATGGTTCCAAATGATATAATGATCAGTTGGTATTGCGCCAATTCACAGTCATAAATTGACAGTTGGAACTAAAATGAACGCAGTGGCCACGGGAAGTATAGATACGGTACACAAAGTCCATCATCGGTAGCAATACATATAGCGTAATTGAGGCGAGAACTGTCAAGGCGACGGTGAGAAAAATAAAGACATGCATAAGATTGTTATGACATTATTATCACTACTTCTAAAAAATTCCTGCAAGCAAGAAGATGTAACGGATCATCGTGATAGAAATACTCAAACATTACGAGCAGCAAACTAGTATTTGGGAAGGATTACTACATCATTGGAAAGAAGAAGGCCGATATTGCAGAAGACTGGATTGAAACGCGTAAAATAACGCCGAGAAATAAAAATAACATATTAAGAAAAAGATCGTAAAGGATTACGTCACGAATCCCGAGCGGCATTGTCAGTTGAAATTTAAAGCACGGTATCAAGAAATATCGAAGTCACGGCAATTAGAACCAATTAGAAATCTAAAAATATATATTTGAATATTAGGCAGACATCTCGGTAATCTTGAGAGAATATCAGTATTGAAGCTTAGAGAAACGCTTTATTTGACACCTGTACTGATATTAGAAAGCAGTGATGACGAAACTGGCTATGTTTGTCTGCATTTCTGATACTTTTGTGCAAGACATGAGCTAAGCAGACCATGGCCGATGTCCGGGGAAGATTACCTGAGACGACGGAGAGGAAGCGAGACCTGAATCGCAGATGGCGCAACGTCAATGGAAGCAGTGCAATCTTCGAATTAGCTCATATTGAGTGGACTTAGGTGTGATATCATATACACGTGTCAGTGTAAAGGTGATAGGTAGTCGTCTAAACGAAATAGCAATTCCTTGGCTACGATGCGAGTGTGATTTATGTAACTTGCCAATGTGTTCGTAATGTTATCCAACATACAGAAAAGATTAGCGTATGCGAATTATATGAGTTATACCGACATTGTGGTTAATGTAATGAATAAGTTATGGTTGGTATATTTTAAAATGGAGGCGATACAGTGCCATACGTAGGTTATAGTTAGATTATGTGAAGACATATGAGAATATGAAATGATACAAAGCTGAATTAAGAAGAAATAGAATATTCAAGAAAATAGATGATGATTATAGAATAATCTGCGTCAAGTTAACGTGTATATGTGAGTTGATGAGATGAAAGAAGAAATATAATGAGAAAATGTGAAACGGATGATATATACATGAAGAATGAGTGAATAAGAATAATAATGAGATCAAAGAAGAAATATAATGAGAAAATGTGAAACGGATGATATATACATGAAGAATGAGTGAATAAGAATAATATTAATGATGGTGATAGTTATTGTTTTGTCGATAAAGGAGAGAATGATTTGTTGCAAGGTTTGTATTGAGTAGACTGACGCAATTTGAGGTTATTAATATATATTTAACTCCATTTGTCTGCTGTCATTTCTTGATGGATACAGTACTTTTGCATCCATCACTTGGCACAGGCTAGAGTAAAGTGTAACTTCCACCGAAGTCCCAGTCTCATCCATGGCTGTGACAATATGGAAGTTGCTGGGGTATGGGTAGTGCTGAGTAATGACATTCAGAGCATGACTAGTGCATCTGAGTGTTATGAAAGGTGCTGCTCATAGGGTCAGTCGTGCTGCAATAGTACTTTCTGACCCAGTGAGGAAAGCAATGGCAAACTACCGCACTCTTCATCTTGCCTAGTACGCCTCATTTTGGTGCTGCCATTCGTTTTTGGGGTTTCCTTATAACCGCATAAACTTTGGTGGTGCTATTTGAGGATCCAACCGGCCTCTGGACTGATGACCTAACAGACAGACAGACATTTAACTCCATGAAGAGTAATAATTCTTAGGTATTCCATATCCAACGTAGAATATAAGTTATATATCTCATATATAAGGGAGAAGGCGAGATAAGGAGAATTGAGCTATTAACGAACATTAACCCAAATTTCAACCACAGTGATGTTCGCTAAATAAATATGAATATATCATACTTGTCACAATTAAGTTACTGACAAATAACTACTAGAGAGATTGGTTATTAGAGTCTTCATAAATGACATAACCTACTGATTTTCATAAATAAAAATAGGTGAGGTGTTGTAAGTTAGTGATGACGTGTTGATATGTTGTATGTGATACATCCTTGCAGTTAATTCAATTCATCGAATTTATGAAAGGAGTGATATCTACATGAGCTATGAGTAATGATGGTAGGTGATAATTTTAAAGAATAGATACGTAATGAATGGCTTATCGCGTATCTTTTTCCTGATGTGTCCACATATCCTCGATAATACAAATATGATTGACATCCTCGACAGTACAAATACAACTGATATTTTCCATATTATAAATATTATTGTAATCCTCAATACCAATTAATTAACTATGATAATGTGACGACATAAGTACTGTACATAGAACTATGATATTTAAGTCAAGGCAATGGATGATGTTCATTAATTTTACAGATAGATCTCTAAGCTTATAACATTAACTAACGTAGGAATTGTAATTTCATTTTATCACAAAAGAATTGAACATGAGGTGTTATTTGAATTTAAAGGCAACAGAATTCAGAGAATTACTTCAGATTTATTTTCTACTCTTCAAGATATAATTGTGAACAATTAATTATTTTTGTTTGAATCAAAGATCGATCGATTAATTACTTCAATCATTGACGAATTTTATGAAGAGAGATACTAATTTCAAATAATGTTTCATTCTTTTTCATTTTAAAGATTTTCAATTATAATAAATGATGGTAGTCAAACTTATTGGCATTTTATATTATACCAGGATAAATAGATAGTTATAGATAACCTTAGGTTAAGGATCACAAAGTTTAATAATTTTTCGGCGAAATGGAGACGTCCATTGATTGAATTGAAGGAAATTCAGCCGGAAAACAGATAACCGATTATCTCTGCAGACCCACGACCTTGCAAAACGTTGAGAGTAGAAATTTACATGGAAATGGGCTAGGCTGGATTTCTTTGCGGTCTGACCTGGGCCCAGGAATGGCGCAGTAATTCCAAAAATTAGAAATCCATCAATTCTTAAAATGATAATGTTAACCAAGTTGGCGGATTTTCTAAACAAATGGATATATTTTGAGATAACATCAAGTCACTAAGTTAAGTTAAACTGTAGAAATATCTCTAAAACTCAAACAGGCTAATTATTCGAATAGCACATACAATAGAATAATTTGGCAGTTACTTAAAAATAATATTCCCAAATGTTTTTAAAAAATCTAGTTTTGTACTCATCGTTACAGTGGATCATCACGTTTCTTCTCTTCTTCACAGCCAATCATGAATATCTTGCAGTGCTCTTGTTAGAATAATGAAACACTTGTACGAGGTGACAAACTTTGTAATGCTCATTTTATTTCCTCACACACTAGTTTCACGGCAGTGATAAAAAGCACTGGCTACGCAAATGTTCTGTCGACTTTAAATGAGAAGGAAAAATACAAATCAAAAAATATGTACTGAATTAGCAACGTTAGGAATATGAAGGCTTAGTTTCGTAATACGATTTCCAGCATACACATTCATTCAATCAAAACATATCTATCACCTGAAAAATATTATCCATCATCTTCATATAAATGGGCGTAATCCACACTTAAACCTTATTGATAGTTTAAATAACATTCTTACGTAATACGTCCTTAAACATCAGAATCGGGTAAGTGATCTTGCATTCTTCTAGGAGCTTCTCTAGAAAATCGTGTATGAACGTTTTTAATAAACTTCTGTTTATCCTCTGCTATTCTTTCACGGTGCAAAGACAGGATGCATAGCCCACTAAGTCGATCGTTAGTCATTGTCGATCTAAGCCAATATTTCACCCTACGAAGTGTGCTGAAACTCCTCTCCGCTGAGCTCGTTGTCGCGGGCAGGGAAATACAAATTTCTAAAACAGCTCCTATACTTGGGTAAAAATCCTTACTTTATTTTAACAGTTCCAGGAAATTCATATCTGGTTTACAGTCCTTGGTTTGCCACAAGTCATACCACAACTCTACGTCCACCATTAACCTGTCTATTTTGTAGATATTAGAAACAATTTTCATGGAATATAAAAATCTTTCTTTCTTAAATGTCTTTATGACACAAGGATGGAGAGAATACAGCATCAGTGTAGTATTGTTTTGTTCTTCAACATGCGATTCTAGAGACTGTATCAGTGAGTCCATGTACGGAATGTTGATTGAAACTCACGAATAGTCCTCAGTCCTAGTTTAATTGCGGTTCGCCCTGTGACGCTGCTTGGCAGCGAGGCGAGGTAGCGTTATTTCAAATCCACTGTTACAAGCTGTGTACTCAGCATCCAGAATTATTCTTTGAAAGTGGGTAATTGCGTCTGATCGTTGCTTCTTAAAAAGTTCCAGTAGCAACAAGATATGTTCTCTAACTTTGAAGAGCTCCAGTCCTTCCGCTTGAAGGCAGTTTGTTACGGATTCTAAAATGCCACTGTATTTTGCCTTTACGTGAATTGCAACAATAAAGGCCGAGTTCGACGCTAAATATTGAAGTTTATGTACACGTTGTCGATTCTTGGAATTGAAACTTCGCCAGTTAGAAATATTTTCGAGAGCCTTTATGATACTGGAAAAGTTTTCTGAAAAGAGCCTAATGCTTTTGTTCTTTGATGACGATCCTGCTTCACAGAAAAGAGGTAAGATCCAGATCTGCTTTCTTCGGAGTGGTCTTTCACGAAAAAAGTGAATTATTTCCTTGATGGTACCTGCCGCATTATTCACAACAGAGTTCACTGAGGTCGTTTATTACCAGGTTAAGTTTGTGACTTGTATTAATTTTGCAACTCCACCTTCACGTCCTGCCATAGCAGCACAACCGTCGTATCCTTGACCACATAGTTTGGTTAAATCCAGATCAGAGCTTGTTAAACAATTCAAAATTGAATTTGCGATTGACTTTGCATTCATTTTTTCCAAAGGCGGTAACACAAGGTATTCTTCACATACTCTCAAATAATCACTAGATGTGTTATTGACCGCTTCTAGGTTCCAGATATGTCAGCTGTCTTGTCAGCTATAACAGAGAAAGCATCTCTCGTAATTCCTGTTCACTAAATCTTATCATTTCATTTCTAATTCGATGAGAAGTGTACTTGGCATTCTTTTCAGAATTTGAGATGTGTTCTTGTAGTGGAGCATCTCCCACCTCCAGACAGAATTCCAATAAATCGTGGAAAATTCCGCTGTCTGACGTTTTCCCTTGAGGTGAGATATCATGGGTGCAACTGAAAATGATAATTGACAAAATTGGTTCCAGCTTCTTTCTATTTTGTTCAATCTGATGGTGGAGACTACTATTTATTTCATCAGCTCCTATGAGTTGCCTTCCTTCATAGATGTCTACAAAGTTTCTCGCCTTTTCTGATGATTCTGTATTTCAATTTGATTTGATATGGTCTTTGGCGCTGGCACTGAACAGAACACACGTCCGGCATAAGGCGCCCTTCAGTTCACGAGAATAGCACAGCCATGTAGAATAATCGTTCAATCACTGGTGTTTGAAAGCGCGGCTGGTCCCAGCTCGCAAATCTCCTTTCAAATCGTAGGTTACTTGTGGGACCCATGGTTTTAACAATAATTCATACTTATACTGTACCAGTAAATTGAAAGAGTTCCTAAAAACTCATTTTCTTCTGTCCAGATTCTGAAAATAATGGGCAGGAAAATAATAACGATGATGATGATGAGGTTTGCATGTCCAACAAGATCAGAGAGCTACCTGCGGTCAAACTGGGAATAATGCTGCTACAAATGTTCCTATATGGCTAGGAACCCATAGACTATTTTAGACATTTATTTGATAGTAATTTACTGAACACATTGTCAATCAGTCATACTTATACTCAGTGCAAAATGATCCCAATAAGACATTGACGTTGACATCTAGCTAACTTGAACAATTCCTTGGTCCAGTTATTTCTATGTCGGTTATAAATCTTCCTAGGTCACGTTTTTACTGGTAAAAATGTTTTCAATCGATCAATCAATTAATACTGATCTGCATTTAGGGCAGTCGCCCAGGTGGCAGATTCCCTATCTGTTGTTTTCCTAGCCTTTCCCTAAATGATTTCAAAGAAATTGGAAATTTATTGAACGTCTCCCTTGGTAAGTTATTCCAATCCCAAACTCCCCTTCCTCTAAATGAATATTTGCCCCAATTTGTCCTCTTGAATTCCAACTTTATCTTCATAATGTGATCCTTCCTACTTTAAAAGTCAGGCTCCATGGCTAAATGGTTAGCGTGCTGGCCTTTGGCCACAGGGTCCCAGGTTCGATTCCCGGCAGGGTCAGAAATTTTAACCATCATTGGTTAATTTCGCTGGCACGGGGGCTGGGTGTATGTGTTATTTTCATCATCATTTCATCCTCATCACGACGAGCAGGTCGCCTACGGGCGTCAATTCAAAAGACCTGCACCTGGCGAGCCGAACATATCCTCGGACACTCAGCCATGTGGTACTTTCTAATAGTCCTACTTTTAAGACCTTCCTTTCTAACACATTTATTTTTATCTACTACAAAAACAGCTTCTTGATCACTAATGCCATCTATTACTTCGGTTTCTGTATAGAGCTCATCTGGTTCTACCAGCACTACGTCCAGTATATTTTCCCCTCTAGTTGGTTCCACCACTTTTTGAATCATCTGTCCTTCCCATATTAGCCTCTTTGCCATTTGTTGGTCATGCTTCCTGTCGTTTGCTTTTCCTTCCCAACTGACATTTGGTAAATTCAGATCCCCGCTACAATCGCATTCCTTTCCATGTCGTTTGTCGCATAGCTGATTATCTTCTCAGATAATTCTGAATCCGTGTCAGCGCTACCCTTTCCCGGTCTGTACACTCCAAATATATCAAATTGCCTATTATCTATAGAAATGAGCCTTACACCCAGAATTTCATGTTTTTCATCCTAAACTTTTTCGTAGCTTACAAATTCTTCTTTCAGCAGAATGAATACTTATCCTCCCACCATCCTATCCTATCTCTACGGTACACTCTCCAGTTCCGTGAGAAAATTTCTGCATCCATTATATCATTTCCCAGCCATGATTCAACTCCTATTACAATATCTGTGTAAATACATATCTATTAAATTACTTAATTCTCTTCCTTTCTTAACAATACTTCTACAGTTCAACACTAACATTTTTATGTCATCCCTACTTGACATCCAGATCTCTGTACCCTTATCACCGCTCCCTAGACAACCCCGTTTCCCTGAATGTACTTCCCCGTGTGCCTCTGGTTTCAGAAACTATGGACAGAGGTCGCTGGGAGGAAAAAAAACCTTATATCTATTTCTCTGATAACAATGAACAGGAAAACGGTCACAACAATTTGTTCATAGTACGCTCAGTAATTGATTAATTGTTAACGAAGTTCAATAACCTTGCCAAAACTCAGAAACATAGTGTTGATGAACACATTTTTCCATTCAAGGGTACTTCTAAATTAAAACAGTACATGCCAAAGAAACCTCATCGATAGGGTTACAAAATTTTTGTGCTCAGTGATGTGACAGGCATTGTATAAAATTTTGACATTTTTTCAGGGAAGATTGAGCCACTGCCTGGAGTGCAGGATTTAGGGGCAAGTTCAAATATTGTGTTACGTCTTGGAGATACCATACCTGTTCATATGAACTTTTTGTTATATTTTCACAATTGGTTTACCTCCTTGAAACTGTTAGTGCATTTGTACAGAAAGGGGATTTTTTGCTTGGGAACCATCAGAGCAAACAGATTATAGGGTTGTCACTTGAAGTCAGTCAGAACGATGAAAAATGAAGGGCGTGGCACTTATGATGAAAAAGTAGGAAAAATGGATTGTGTGGGTACAAAGGTAGTGAACTGGTATGACAACAGAGCAGTGCTCCTTGCGTCAACGTTTGCTTCAGCCGAACCCCTAGGCAGAGCCAAGCGCTGGGACAAGGCAACAACAGAAAAAGTAGATGTGCCACTTGCCCATCGATTGTCATATTTTACAACATGTTCATGGGGGGAGTTGATTTGTTAGACTCTCTCATTGCACTCTACCGAATATTCAGTCGATCCAAAAAGTACTAGCATAGATTATTTTTCCACAGTTTGATATGGTGATATTGACATTTTGGCTTTTGTACAGGAGAGATTGTGCCATTTTTGGTGTTCCCAAGAAGAATGAACGTTCTCATTTTGAATTCAGGGTGTCCATTGCGGAACCATTGTGCAAGGATGGAAGAGATGTTTTCCGATAACATGGATGACCTAGCAGCAGCACTGATGCTGAATTTCACAAGCAAAAGAAGGCAGGTCATATAGCAAAGCCAGTTCCCCAGAAAAGTGTCGGAACAGATGGTGCAGGACACTGGCCTGCCAATTCACCAACTTGGGGAAGATGCAAGAACACAACTTGCAAAGGAAGTCCTGTCTTCATGTGTGACAAGTGTAAACTATTATTGGGCATTGAAAAAACACTGAACTGCTTCATTCAGTGTCATACCTCATGAGGGTATGTTGTGAAGTGGTTCTGCTAGTGTCCCCAAATTGGATTCGTGAGCGGGTATGCACGAACAAATATTGTAAATAGGTTTTGTTCTTGTATAAACGGATTGAGTATTCTCCTGGACTCCAGTACTCATTTCTAGATTTCTGTAATTGAACTGTATGGATTCCATAAACTCTAGCACTCAGCTAGAGACGCATTGATTTCTACTTGGATGTACAGTATAAGCTAGGATTATTGAGGATGCCCTTGTTGCCTGTTGTATCGTTTAACTATAGTATCAACACGGGGATTCCCAATTCGTGCATGTGTTTTAACTATAGCATCAACACGGGGATTCCCACTTCGTGCACGTGTTCTAACCATAGCATCAACACGGGAATTCCCACTTCGTGCATGCGTTTTATCTATAGTCTCAACACGGGGACTCCAACTTCGTGGATGTGTTTTAACTATAGCATCAACACGGGGATTCCCACTTCGTGCACGTGTTCTAACTATAGCATCAACACGGGGATTCCCACTTCGTGCATGCGTTTTAACTATAGTATCAACACGGGGACTCCCACTTCGTGGATGTGTTTTAACTATAGTATCAACACGGGGATTCCCACTTCGTGCACGTGTTCTAACTATAGCATCAACACGGGGATTCCCAATTAGTGCATGCGTTTTAACTATATTATCAACACGGGGACTCCCAATTCGTGGATGTGTTTTAACTATAGCATCAACACGGGGATTCCCACTTCGTGCACGTGTTTTAATTATAGTATCCACACTGTGATTCCCACTTCGTGCTCGTTTTTTATCTATAGGGTAAACACTGGGATTCCCAATTCGTGCATGTGCTTAACTATAGCATCAACACGGGGATTCCCACTTCATGCGCGTGTTCTGACTATAGTATAAACACGGAGATTCCCACTTCGTGCATGCGTTTTAACTATAGTATCAGCACAGAGACTCCCACTTCGTGGATGTGCTTTAACTCTAGCATCAACACGGGGTTCCCACTTCGTGCATGCGTTTTAACTATAGTATCAACACGGGGATTCCCACTTCGTTCACGTGTTTTAATTATAGTATCAACACGGGGATTCCCACTTCGTGCACGCGTTTAACCATACCATCAACACGGGGATTCCCAATTCGTGCATGTGATATAACTGTAGCATCAACACGGGGATTCCCAACTTGTGCATGTGTTTTAACAATAGTATCAACACGGGGACTCCCACTTCGTGCATGTTTTTAACTATGGTAACAACACGGGGATTCCCACCTCGTGCATGTGTTTTAAATATAGTATCAACACGGGGATTCCCACCTCGTGCATGTGTTTTAAATATAGTATAAACGCGGGGATTCCCACCTCGTGCACGTGTTTTAACTATAGTATCAACACGGGGATTCCCACTTCGTGCATGTGTTTTAACTATAGTATCAACACGGGGATTCCCACCTCGTGGTTGCGTTTTAACTATAGTATAAACACGGGGATTCCCACTTCGTGCACGTGTTTTAACTGTAGCAACAACACGGGGATTGCCACTTCCTGCGTGCGTTTTAACTGTAGTATCAACACGGGGATTCCCACTTCGTGCATGCGCTTTAACTATAGTATCAACACGGGGATTCCCACTTCGTGCATGTGTTTTAACTATAGTATCAACACGGAGATTCCAACTTCGTCCACGTGTTTTAATTATAGTATCAACACGGGGATTCCCACTTCGTGCACGTGTTTAACCATACCATCAACACGGGGATTCGCACTTCGTGCATGTGTTATAACTATAGCATCGGCACGGGGATTCCCACTTCGTGCATGGGTTTTAATTATAGCATCAACACGGGGATCACCACTTCGTGCACGTGTTTTAATTATAGTATCCACACGGGGATTCCCACCTTGTGCATGTGTTTTAACTATAGTATCAACAAGGGGACTCCCACTTCGTGCATGTGTTTTAACTATAGTATCAACAAGGGGACTCCCACTTCGTGCATGTGTTTAACTATAGTATCAACACGGGGATACCCACCTCGTGTATGTGTTTTAACTATAGCATCAGCACGGGATTCCCACTTCGTACACGTGTTTTAAGTATACCATCAACACGGGGAATCCCAATTCTTGGATGTGTCTAACTATAGTATAAACACGGGGATTCCCACTTCGTTCACGTGTTTTAACTATAGTATCAACACGGGGATTCACACTTCGTGCACGTGTTTTAACTATAGTATCAACACGGGGATTCCCACTTCGTGCATGTGTTTTAACTATAGTATCAACACGGGGATTCCCACATCGTGCACGTGTTTTAACTATAGTATCAACACGGGGATTCCCACTTCGTACAATTTTTTTAAATTATAGTATCGACACGGGGATTCCCACTTCGTGCACGTGTTTAACCGAACCATCAACACGGGGATCCCCACTTCGTGCATGTGATATAACTATATTATCAACACGGGGATTCCCACTTCGTGCATGTGTTATAGGTATACCATCAACACGGGGATTCCCACTTAGTGCACGTGTTTTAACTATAGCATCAAGACGGGGATTCCCACCTTGTGCATGCGTTTTAACTATAGTATCAACACGGGGACTCCCACTTCGTGCATGTGTTTAACTATAGTATCAACACGGGGATTCCCACTTTGTGCATGTGTTTTAGCTATAGTATCAACACGGGGAGTCCCACTTCGTGCACGTGTTCTAACTATAGTATCGACACGGGGATTCCCACTTCGTGCATGTGTTTTAACTAAAGTGTCAATACGGGGATTCCCACTTCGTGCAAGTGTTTTAACTATAGTATTAACACGGGGATTCCCACTTCGTGCATGTGTTTAACTATGGTATCAACACGGGGATTCCCCCCTCGTGCATGTGTTCTAACTATAGTATCAACACGGGGATTCCCACCTCGTGCATGTGTTTAACTATAGTATCAACACGGGGATTCCCACCTTGTGCACGTGTTTTAACTATAGTATCAAATCGGGCAATCCCACTTCGTGCATGCGTTTTAACTATAGTATCAACACGGGGATTCCCTCTTCGTGCATGCGTTTTAACTGGAGCATGAACACCGGGATTCCGACTTCGTGCATGCGTTTTAATTAGAGTATCAACACGGGGATTCCCACTTCGTGCACGTGTTTTAATGTTAGTATCAACACGGGGATTCCCACATTGTGCATGTGTTTTAACTATAGTATCATCAAGGGGACTCCCACTTATTGCATGCGTTTTAACTATAGTATCAACACGGGTATTCCCACTTCGTGCACGTGTTTTAACTATAGTATCAACACGGCGATTCCCACTTCGTGCATGTGTTTTAACTATAGTATCAACACGGGGACTCCCAATTCGTGCACGTGTTTTAACTATAGTATCAACACGGGGATTCCCACTTCGTACAATTTTTTTAAAATTATAGTATCGACACGGGGATTCCCACTTCGTGCACATGTTTAACCATACCATCAACACGGGGATCCCCACTTCGTGCATGTGATATAACTATAGTATCAACACGGGGATTCCCACTTCGTGCATGCGTTATAGCTATACCATCAACACGGGGATTCCCACTTCGTGCACGTGTTTTAACTATAGCAGCAAGACGGGGATTCCCACCTTGTGAATGTGTTTTAACTATAGTATCAACACGGGGACTCCCACTTCGTGCATGTGTTTAACTATAGTATCAACACGATGATTCCCACTTCGTGCACGTGTTTTAACTATAGTATCGACACGGGGATTCCCACTTCGTGCATGTGTTTTAACTAAAGTGTCAACACGGGGATTCCCACTTCGTGCACGTGTTTTAACTATAGTATCAACACGGGGATTCCCACTTCGTGCATGTGTTTAACTACGGTATCAACACGGGGAATCCCACCTCGTGCATGTGTTTTAACTATAGTATCAACACGGGGACTCCCACATCGTGCATGTGTTATAACTATAGTATCAACACGGGGATTCCCACTTATTGCATGCGTTTTAACTATAGTATCAACACGGGCGTTCCCACTTCGTGCACGTGTTTTAACTATAACATCAACACGGGGATTCCCAGTTCGTCCATGTGTTTTAACTATAGCATCAACACGGGGATACCCACCTCGTGCATGTGTTTTAACTATAGAATCTGCACGGGATTCCCACTTCGTACACGTGTTTTAAGTAAACCATCAACACGGGGATTCCCAATTCTTGCATGTGTCTAACTATAGTATCAACACGGGGATTCCCACTTGGTGCACGTGTTTGAACTATAGTATCAACACGGGGATTCCTACTTCGTACAATTTTTTTAAAATTATAGTATCAACACGGGGCTTCCCACTTCGTGCACGTGTTTAACCATACCATCAACACGGAGATCCCCACTTCGTGCATGTGATATAACTACAATATCAACACAGGGATTCCCACTTCGTGCATGTGTTATAGCTATACCATCAACACGGGGATTCCCACTTCGTGCACGTGTTTTAACTATAGCATCAAGACGGGGATTCCCACCTTGTGCATGTGTTTTAACTATAGTATCAACACGGGGACTCCAACTTCGTGCATGTGTTTAACTATAGTATCAACACGGGGATTCCCAATTCGTGCATGTGTTTTTACTGTAGTATCAACACAGGGATTCCCACTTCGTGCACGTGTTTTAACTATAGTATCAACACGGGGATTCCTACTTCGTACAATTTTTTTAAAATTATAGTATCAACACGGGGATTCCCACTTCGTGCACGTGTTTAACCATACCATCAACACGAAGATCCCCACTTCGTGCATGTGATATAACTATAATATCAACACAGGGATTCCCACATCGTGCATGTTTTATAACTATAGTATCAACACGGGGATTCCCACTTATTGCATGTGTTTTAACTATAGTATCAACACGGGGATTCCCATTTCGCGCACGTGTTTTAACTATATTGTCAACACAGGGATTCCCACTTCGAACTTTTTTTTAACTATAGCATCAACACCGGGATTCCCACTTCGTGCACGTGTTTTAACTATAGTATCAACACGGGGATTCCCACTTCGTGCATGTGTTTTAACTGTAGTACCAACACGGGGATTCCCACCTCGTAGATGTGTTTTAACTATAGTATAAATACGGGGAATCCCACTTCGTGCACGTGTTTTAACTATAGAAACATCACGGGGATTCCCATTTCGTGCATGCGTCTTCACTGTAGTATCAACACGGGGATTCCCACTTCGTGCATGCGCTTTAACTATAGTATCAACACGGGGATTCCCACTTCGTGCACGTGTTTAAACTATAGTATCAACACGCGGATTGCCACTTCGTGCATGCGTTTTAACTATATTATCAACACGGGGATTCCCACTTCGCGCACGTGTTTTAACTATAGCATCAACACGGGTATTCACACTTCGTGCATGCGTTTTAACTATAGTACTAACACGGGGAATCCCACTTCGTGCATGTGTTTTAACTATAGCATCAACACGGGGATTCCCACTTCGTGGTCGTGTTTAAACTATAGTATCAACACCGGGATTCCCACTTCGTGCACGTGTTTTCACTATAGCATCAAGACGGGAATTCCCACTTCGTGCATGCGTTTTAACTATAGTACTAACACGGGGATTCCCACTTCGTGCATGTGTTTTAACTATAGCATCAACACGGGGACTCCCACTTCGTACATGTGTTTTAACTATAGCATCAACACGGGGATTCCCACTTCGTGGACGTGTTTTAAATATAGTATCAAATCGGGGAATCCCACATCGTGCATGTGGTTTAACTATAGTATCAACACGGGGATTCCCAATTCGTGCATGTGTTTTAACTATAGCATCAACACGGGGATTCCCACTTCGTGCACGTGTTCTAACTATAGAATCAACACGGGGATTCCCACTTCGTGCATGCGTTTTATCTATAGTATCAACACGGGGACTCCCACTTCGTGGATGTGTTTTAACTATAGCATCAACACGGGGATTCCCAATTCGTGCACGTGTTCTAACTATAGCATCAACACGGGGATTCCCACTTCGTGGTCGTGTTTAAACTATAGTTTCAACACGGGGATTACCACTTCGTGCACGTGTTTTAAGTATAGTATCAACACGGGGATTCCCACTTCGTACAATTTTTTAAAAATTATAGTATCAACACGGGGATTCCCACTTCGTGCACGTGTTTAACCATACCCTCAACACGGAGATCCCCACTTCGTGCATGTGATATAACTATAGTATCAACACGGGGATTCCAAATTCGTGCATGTGTTATAGCTATACCATCAACATGGGGATTCCCACTTCGTGCACGTGTTCTAGCAATAGCATCATGACGGGATTCCCACTTGGTGCACGTGTTTTAACTATAGTATCAACACGAGGATTCCTACTTCGTGTATGAGTTTTAACTATAGTATCAACACGGGGATTCCCATTTCGTGCACGTGTTTTAACTATAGTATCAACACGGGGATTCCCACTTCGTACACTTTTTTTAACTATAGCATCAACACCGGGATCCCCATTTCGTGCACGTGTTTTAAGTATAGTATCAACACGGGGATTCCCACTTCGTGAATGTGTTTTAACTATAGTATCAACACGGGGATTCCCACCTCGTAGATGTGTTTTAACTATAGTATAAATACGGGGAATCCCACTTCGTGCACGTGTTTTAACTATAGCAACAACACGGGGATTCCCAAATCGTGCATGCGTTTTTAACTGTAGTATCAACACGGGGATTCCCACTTCGTGCATGCGCTTTAACTATAGTATCAACACGGGGATTCCCACTTCGTGCATGTGTTTTAACTATAGTATCAACACGGAGATTCCCACTTCGTCCACGTGTTTTAATTATAGTATCAACACGGGGATTCCCACTTCGTGCATGCGTTTTAACTATAGTAATAACACGGGGATTCCCACTTCGTGCATGTGTTTTAACTATAGTATCAACACGGAGATTCCCACTTCGTCCACGTGTTTTAATTATAGTATCAACACGGGGATTCCCACGTCGTGCACGTGTTTTAATTATAGTATCCACACGGTGATTCCCACTTCGTGCTCGTTTTTTATCTATAGCGTAAACACTGGGATTCCCAATTCGTGGATGTGCTTAACTATAGCATCAACACGGTGATTCCCACTTCATGCGCGTGTTCTGACTATAGTATAAACACGGAGATTCCCACTTCGTGCTTGCGTTTTAACTATAGTATCAACACGGGGACTCCCACTTCGTGGATGTGCTTTAACTCTAGCATCAACACGGGGATTCCCAATTCTTGCATGTGTCTAACTATAGTATCAACACGGGGATTCCCAATTCGTGCACGTGTTTTAACTATAGTATCAACACGAGGATTCCCACTTCGTGCACGTGTTTTAACTATAGTATCAACACGGGGATTCCCACTTCGTGCATGTGTTTTAACTATAGTATCAACACGGGGATTCCCACCTCGTAGATGTGCTTTATACTATAGTATAAATAAGGGGACTCCCACTTCATGCATGTGTTTAACTATGGTAACAACACGGGGATTCCCACCTCGTGCATGTGTTTGAAATATAGTATCAACAAGGGGATTCCCACCTCGTGCATGTGTTTAACTATGGTATAAACCCGGGGATTCCCACCTCGTGCACGTGTTTTAAATATAGTATCAACACGGTGATTCCCACCTACTGCATGTGTTTTAACTATAGTATCAACACGGGTATTTCCACTTCGTGCATGGGTTTTAACTATAGTATCAACACGGGGATTCCCACTTCGGGCATTTGTTTTAACTATAGTATCAACACGGGGATTCCCACCTCGTGGGTGCGTTTAACTATAGTATAAACACGGGGATTCCCACTTCGTGCACGTGTTTTAACTGTAGCAACAACACGGGGATTGCCACTTCCTGCATGCGTTTTAAATGTAGTATCAACACGGGGGTTCCCAATTCGTGCATGCGCTTTAACTATAGTATCAACACGGGGATTCCCACTTCGTGCATGTGTTTTAACTATAGTATCAACACGGAGATTCCCACTTCGTCCACGTGTTTTAATTATAGTATCAACACGGGGATTCCCACTTCGTGCACGTGTTTAACCATACCATCAACACGGGGATTCCCTCTTCGTGCATGTGTTATAACTATAGCATCGGCACGGGGATTCCCACTTCGTGCATGCGTTTTAATTATAGCTTCAACACGGGGATCACCACTTCGTGCACGTGTTTTAACTATAGTATCAAATCGGGGAATCTCACTTCGTGCATGCGTTTTAACTATAGTATCAACACGGTGATTCCCACTTCGTGCATGCGTTTTAACTATAGCATGAACACGGGGATTCCAACTTCGTGCATGCGTTTTAATTATAGTATCAACACGGGGTTTCCCACTTCGTGCACGTGTTTTAATTATAGTATCAACACGGGGATTCCCACCTTGTGCATGTGTTTTAACTATAGTATCAACAACGGGACTCCCACTTCGTGCATGTGTTTAACTATAGTATCAACACTGGGATACCCACCTCGTGTATGTGTTTTATCTATAGCATCAGCACGGGATTCCCACTTCGTACACGTGTTTTCAGTATACCATCAACACGGGGATTCCCAATTCTTGCATGTGTCTAACTATAGTATCAACACGGGGATTCCCACTTCGTGCACGTGTTTTAACTATAGTATCAACACGGGGATTCCCACTTCGTGCACGTGTTTTAACTATAGTATCAACACGGGGATTCCCACTTCGTGCATGTGTTTTAACTATAGTATCAACACGGGGATTCCCACTTCGTGCACGTGTTTTAACTATAGTATCAACAAGGGGACTCCCACTTCGTGCATGTGTTTAACTATAGTATCAACACGGGGATTCCCACTTCGTGCACGTGTTCTAACTATAGCATCAACACGGGGATTCCCACGTCCTGCATGCGTTTTAACTATAGTATCAACACGGGGACTCCCACTTCGTGGATGTGTTTTAACTATAGTATCAACACGGGGATTCCCACTTCGTGCACGTGTTCTAACTATAGCATCAACACGGGGATTCCCACATCGTGCATGCGTTTTAACTATAGTATCAACTCGGGGACTCCCAATTCGTGGATGTGTTTTAAGTATAGCGTCAACACGGGGCTTTCCACTTCGTGCACGTGTTTTAATTATAGTATCCACACGGTGATTCCCACTTCGTGCTCGTTTTTTATCTATAGCGTAAACACTGGGATTCCCAATTCGTGGATGTGCTTAACTATAGCATCAACACGGTGATTCCCACTTCATGCGCGTGTTCTGACTATAGTATAAACACGGAGATTCCCACTTCGTGCTTGCGTTTTAACTATAGTATCAACACGGGGACTCCCACTTCGTGGATGTGCTTTAACTCTAGCATCAACACGGGGATTCCCAATTCATGCATGTGTCTAACTATAGTATCAACACGGGGATTCCCAATTCGTGCACGTGTTTTAACTATAGTATCAACACGAGGATTCCCACTTCGTGCACGTGTTTTAACTATAGTATCAACACGGGTTTCCCACTTCGTGCATGTGTTTTAACTATAGTATCAACACGGGGATTCCCACCTCGTAGATGTGCTTTAACTATAGTATAAATACGGGGACTCCCACTTCATGCATGTGTTTAACTATGGTAACAACACGGGGATTCCCACCTCGTGCATGTGTTTGAAATATAGTATCAACAAGGGGATTCCCACCTCGTGCATGTGTTTAACTGTGGTATAAACCCGGGGATTCCCACCTCGTGCACGTGTTTTAAATATAGTATCAACACGGTGATTCCCACCTACTGCATGTGTTTTAACTATAGTATCAACACGGGTATTCCCACTTCGTGCATGGGTTTTAACTATAGTATCAACACGGGGATTCCCACTTCGTGCATTTGTTTTAACTATAGTATCAACACGGGGATTCCCACCTCGTGGATGCGTTTAACTATAGTATAAACACGGGGATTCCCACTTCGTGCATGCGTTTTAACTATAGTACTAACACGGGGAATCCCGCTTCGTGCATGTGTTTTAACTATAACATCAACACGGGGATTCCCACTTCGTGCATGTGTTTTAACTATAGCATCAACACGGGGAATCCCACTTCGTGGACGTGTTTTAAATATAGTATCAAATCGGGGAATCCCACTTCGTGCACGTGGTTCAACTATAGTATCAACACGGGGACTCCCACTTCGCGGATGTGTTTTAACTATAGCATCAACACGGGGCTTCCCACTTCGTGCACGTGTTCTAAATATAGCATCAACACGGGGATTCCCACTTCGTGCATGCGTTTTAACTATAGTATCAACACGGGGACTCCCACTTCGTGGATGTGTTTTAACTATAGTATCAACAAGGGGATTCCCACTTCGTGCACGTGTTTTAACTATAGCATCAACACGGGGATTCCCACTTCGTGCATGCGTTTTAACTATAGTATCAACACGGGGACTCCCAATTCGTGGATGTGTTTTAACTATAGCATCAACACGGGGATTCCTACTTCGTGCACGTGTTTTAATTATAGTATCCACACGGTGATTCCCACTTCGTGCTCGTTTTTTATCTATAGCGTAAACGCTGGGATTCCCAATTCGTGCATGTGCTTAACTATAGCAACAACACGGGGATTCCCACTTCATGCGCGTGTTCTGACTATAGTATAAACACGGATTTTCCCACTTCGTGCATGCGTTTTAGCTATAGTATCAACACGAGGACTCCCACTTCGTGGATGTCCTTTAACTATAGCATCAACACGGGGTTCCCACTTCGTGCATGCGGTTTAACTATAGTATCAACACGGGGATTCCCACTTCGTGCACGTGTTTTAATTATAGTATCAACACGGGGATTCCCACTTCGTGCACGCGTTTAACCATACCATCAACACGGGGATTCCCACTTCGTGCATGTGATATAACTGTAGTATCAACACGCGGATTCCCACCTTGTGCATGTGTTTAACAATAGTATCAACACGGGGACTCCCACTACGTGCATGTGTTTTAACTATAGTATCAACACGGGGAATCCCAATTCGTGCGTGCGTTTTAACTATAGTATCAACACGGGGACTGCCACTTCGTGGATGTGTTTTAACTATAGTATCAACACGGGGATTCCCACTTCGTGCACGTGTTTTAATTATAGTATCAACACGGGGATTCCCACCTTGTGCATGTGTTTTAACTATAGTATCAACAAGGGGACTCCCACTTCGTGCATGTGTTTAACTATAGTATCAACACGGGGATACCCACCTCGTGTATGTTTTTAACTATAGCATCAGCACGGGATTCCCACTTCGTACACGTGTTTTAAGTATACCATCAACACGGGGATTCCCAATTCTTGCATGTTTCTAACAATAGTATCAACACGGGGATTCCCACTTCGTGCACGTGTTTTAACTATAGTATTAACACGGGGATTCCCACTTCGTGCACGTGTTTAACCATACCCTCAACACGGAGATCCCTACTTCGTGCATGTGATATAACTATAGTATCAACACGGGGATTCCAAATTCGTGCATGTGTTATAGCTATACCATTAACATGGGGATTCCCACTTCGTGCACGTGTTCTAGCTATAGCATCAAGACGGGATTCCCACTTGGTGCACGTGTTTTAACTATAGTATCAACACGAGGATTCCTACTTCGTGTATGAGTTTTAACTATAGTATCAACACGGGGATTCCCATTTCGTGCACGTGTTTTAACTATAGTATCAACACGGGGATTCCCACTTCGTACACTTTTTTTAACTATAGCATCAACACCGGGATCCCCATTTCGTGCACGTGTTTTAACTATAGTATCAACACGGGGATTCCCACTTCGTGCATGTGTTTTAACTATAGTATCAACACGGGGATTCCCACCTCGTAGATGTGTTTTAACTATAGTATAAATACGGGGAATCCCACTTCGTGCACGTGTTTTAACTATAGCAACAACACGGGGATTCCCAATTCGTGCATGCGTTTTTAACTGTAGTATCAACACGGGGATTCCCACTTCGTGCATGCGCTTTAACTATAGTATCAACACGGGGATTCCCAATTCGCGCACGTGTTTTAACTATAGCATCAACACGAGAATTCCCACTTCGTGCATCCGTTCTAACTATAGTACTAACACGGGGATTCCCACTTCGTGCATGTGTTTTAACTATAGCATCAACACGGGGATTCCCACTTCCTGGTCGTGTTTAAACTATATTATCAACACCGGGATTCCCACTTCATGCACGTGTTTTAACTATAGCATCAACACGGGAATTCCCACTTCGTGCATGCGTTTTAACTATAGTAATAACACGGGGATTCCCACTTCGTGGACGTGTTTGAAATATAGTATCAAATCGGGGAATCCCACTTCGTGCATGTGGTTTAACTCTAGCATCAACACGGGAATTCCCACTTCGTGCATGCGTTTTAACTATAGTAATAACACGGGGATTCCCACTTCGTGGACGTGTTTGAAATATAGTATCAAATCGGGGAATCCCACTTCGTGCATGTGGTTTAACTCTAGTATCAACACGGGGATTCCCGATTCGTGCATGTGTTTTAACTACAGCATCAACACGGGGATTCCCACTTCATGCACGTGTTTTAACTATAGCATCAACACGGGAATTCCCACTTCGTGCATGTGTTTTAACTATAGTATCAACACGGGGATTCCCACCTCGTAGATGTGCTTTAACTATAGTATAAATACGGGGACTCCCACTTCATGCATGTGTTTAACTATGGTAACAACACGGGGATTCCCACCTCGTGCATGTGTTTGAAATATAGTATCAACAAGGGGATTCCCACCTCGTGCATGTGTTTAACTATGGTATAAACCCGGGGATTCCCACCTCGTGCACGTGTTTTAAATATAGTATCAACACGGTGATTCCCACCTACTGCATGTGTTTTAACTATAGTATCAACACGGGTATTCCCACTTCGTGCATGGGTTTTAACTATAGTATCAACACGGGGATTCCCACTTCGTGCATTTGTTTTAACTATAGTATCAACACGGGGATTCCCACCTCGTGGATGCGTTTAACTATAGTATAAACACGGGGATTCCCACTTCGTGCACGTGTTTTAACTGTAGCAACAACACGGGGATTGCCACTTCCTGCATGCGTTTTAAATGTAGTATCAACACGGGGGTTCCCAATTCGTGCATGCGCTTTAACTATACTATCAACACGGGGATTCCCACTTCGTGCATGTGTTTTAACTATAGTATCAACACGGAGATTCCCACTTCGTCCACGTGTTTTAATTATAGTATCAACACGGGGATTCCCACTTCGTGCACGTGTTTAACCATACCATCAACACGGGGATTCCCTCTTCGTGCATGTGTTATAACTATAGCATCGGCACGGGGATTCCCACTTCGTGCATGCGTTTTAATTATAGCTTCAACACGGGGATCACCACTTCGTGCACGTGTTTTAACTATAGTATCAAATCGGGGAATCTCACTTCGTGCATGCGTTTTAACTATAGTATCAACACGGTGATTCCCACTTCGTGCATGCGTTTTAACTATAGCATGAACACGGGGATTCCAACTTCGTGCATGCGTTTTAATTATAGTATCAACACGGGGTTTCCCACTTCGTGCACGTGTTTTAATTATAGTATCAACACGGGGATTCCCACCTTGTGCATGTGTTTTAACTATAGTATCAACAAGGGGACTCCCACTTCGTGCATGTGTTTAACTATAGTATCAACACGGGGATACCCACCTCGTGTATGTGTTTTAACTATAGCATCAGCACGGGATTCCCACTTCGTACACGTGTTTTCAGTATACCATCAACACGGGGATTCCCAATTCTTGCATGTGTCTAACTATAGTATCAACACGGGGATTCCCACTTCGTGCACGTGTTTTAACTATAGTATCAACACGGGGATTCCCACTTCGTGCACGTGTTTTAACTATAGTATCAACACGGGGATTCCCACTTCGTGCATGTGTTTTAACTATAGTATCAACACGGGGATTCCCACTTCGTGCACGTGTTTTAACTATAGTATCACCACGGGGATTCCCACTTGGTACAATTTTTTTAAATTAATTATAGTATCGACACGGGGATTCCCACTTCGTGCACGTGTTTAACCATACCATCAACACGGGGATCCCTACTTCGTGCATGTGATATAACTATAGTATCAACACGGGGATTCCCACTTCGTGCATGTGTTATAGCTATACCATCAACACGCGGATTCCCACTTCGTGCACGTGTTTTAACTATAGCATCAAGACGGGGATTCCCACATTGTGCATGTGTTTTAAATATAGTATCAACACGGGGACTCCCACTTCGTGCATGTGTTTAACTATAGTATCAACACGGGGATTCCCACTTTGTGCATGTGTTTTAGCTATAGTATCAACACGGGGAGTCCCACTTCGTGCACGTGTTTTAACTATAGTATCGACACGGGGATTCCCACTTCGTGCATGTGTTTTAACTAAAGTGTCAATACGGGGATTCCCACTTCGTGCACGTGTTTTAACTATAGTATCAACACGGGGATTCCCACTTCGCGCATGTGTTGAACTATGGTATCAACACGGGGATTCCCACCTCGTGCATGTATTTTAACTATAGTATCAACACGGTGATTCCCACCTCGTGCATGTGTTTAACTGTAGTATCAACACGGGGATTCCCACCTTGTGCACGTGTTTTAACTATAGTATCAAATCGGGGAATCCCACTTCGTGCATTTGTTTTAACTATAGTATCAACACGGGGATTCCCACTTCGTGCATGCGTTTTAACTGGAGCATGAACACGGGGATACCCACTTCGTGCATGCGTTTTAATTATAGTATCAACACGGGGATTCCCACTTCGTGCACGTGTTATAATTTTAGTATCAACGCGGGGATTCCCACCTTGTGCATGTGTTTTAACTATAGTATCAACAAGGGGACTCCCACTTCGTGCATGTGTTTAACTATAGTATCAATACGGGGATTCCCACATCGTGCATGTGCTTAACTATGATATCAACCCGGGTATTCCCACCTCGTGCATGTGTTTGAACTATAGTATCAACACGGGGATTCCCACTTCGTGCATGTGTTATAACTATAGTATCAACACGGGGATTCCCACTTATTGCATGCGTTGTAACTATAATATCAACACGGGGATTCCCACTTCGTGCACGTGTTTTAACTATAACATCAACACGGCGATTCCCAGTTCGTCCATGTGTTTTAACTATAGTATCAACACGGGGATTCCCACTTCGTGGTCGTGTTTAAACTATAGTATCAACACGGGTATTCCCACCTCGAGCATGTGTTTTAACTCTAGCATCTGCACGGGATTCCCACTTCGTACACGTGTTTTAAGTATACCATCAATACGGGGATTCCCAAATCTTGCATGTGTCTAACTATGTTATCAACACGTGGATTCCCACTTCGTGCACGTGTTTTAACTATAGTATCAACACGGGGATTCCCACTTCGTGCACGTGTTTTAACTATAGTATCATCACGGGGATCCCCACTTCGTGCATGTGTTTTAACTATAGTATCAACACGGGGATTCCCACTTCGTGCACGTGTTTTAACTATAGTATCAACACGGGGATTCCCACTTCGTACAATTTTTTAAAATTATAGTATCAACACGGGGATTCCCACTTCGTTCACGTGTTTAACCATACCATCAACACGGAGATCCCCACTTCGTGCATGCCATATAACTATAGTATCAACACGGGGATTCCCACTTCGTGCATGTGTTATAGCTATACCATCAACACGGGGATTCCCACTTCGTGCACGTGTTTTAACTATAGCATCAAGACGGGGATTCCAACCTTGTGCACCGTTTTAACTGTAGTATCAATACGGGGACTCCAACTTCGTGCATGTGTTTAACTATAGTATCAACACGGGGATTCCCAATTCGTGCTTGTGTTTTTACTATAGTATCAACACGGGGATTCCCACTTCATGCACGTGTTTTAACTATAGTATCAACACGAGGATTCCCACTTCGTGCATGTGTTTTAACTATAGTATCAACACGGGGATTCCCATTTCGTGCACGTGTTTTACCTATAGTATCAACACGGGGAATCCCACTTCGTACACATTTTTTAACTATAGCATCAACACCGGGATTCCAACTTCGAGCACGTGTTTTAACTATAGCATCAACACGGGTTTCCCACTTCGTGCATGTGTTTTAACTATAATATCAGCACGGGGATTCCCACCTCGTAGAAGTGTTTTAACTTTAGTATAAATACGGGGAATCCCACTTCGTGCACGTGTTTTAACTATAGCAACAACACGGGGATTCCCAATTCGTGGATGCGTTTTAACTGTAGTATCAACACGGGGATTCCCAATTCGTGCATGCGCTTTAACTATAGTATCAACACGGGGATTCCCACTTCGTGCACGTGTTTAAACTATAGTATCAACACGCGGATTGCCACTTCGTGCATGCGTTTTAACTATAGTATCAACACGAGGACTCCCACTTCGCGCACGTGTTTTAACTATAGCATCAACAGGGGAATTCCCACTTCGTGCTTGCGTTTTAACTATAGTACTAACACTGGGATTCCCATTTCGTGCATGTGTTTTAACTATAGCATCAACACGGGGATTCCCACTTCGTGGTCGTGTTTAAACTATAGTATCAACACCGGGATTCCCACTTCGTGCACGTGTTTTAACTATAGCATCAACACGGGAATTCCCACTTCGTGCATGCGTTTTAACTATAGTACTAACACGGGGAATCCCGCTTCGTGCATGTGTTTTAACTATAACATCAACACGGGGATTCCCACTTCGTGCATGTGTTTTAACTATAGCATCAACACGGGGAATCCCACTTCGTGGACGTGTTTTAAATATAGTATCAATCGGGGAATACCACTTCGTGCACGTGGTTCAACTATAGTATCAACACGGGGACTCCCACTTCGCGGATGTGTTTTAACTATAGCATCAACACGGGGCTTCCCACTTCGTGCACGTGTTCTAAATATAGCATCAACACGGGGATTCCCACTTCGTGCATGCATTTTAACTATAGTATCAACACGGGGACTCCCACTTCGTGGATGTGTTTTAACTATAGTATCAACAAGGGGATTCCCACTTCGTGCACGTGTTTTAACTATAGCATCAACACGGGGATTCCCACTTCGTGCATGCGTTTTAACTATAGTATCAACACGGGGACTCCCAATTCGTGGATGTGTTTTAACTAAAGCATCAACACGGGGATTCCCACTTCGTGCACGTGTTTTAATTATAGTATCCACACGGTGATTCCCACATCGTGCTCGTTTTTTATCTATAGCGTAAACGCTGGGATTCCCAATTCGTGCATGTGCTTAACTATAGCAACAACACGGGGATTCCCACTTCATGCGCGTGTTCTGACTATAGTATAAACACGGATTTTCCCACTTCGTGCATGCGTTTTAGCTATAGTATCAACACGGGGACTCCCACTTCGTGGATGTCCTTTAACTATAGCATCAACACGGGGTTCCCACTTCGTGCATGCGGTTTAACTATAGTATCAACACGGGGATTCCCACTTCGTGCACGTGTTTTAATTATAGTATCAACACGGGGATTCCCACTTCGTGCACGCGTTTAACCATACCATCAACACGGGGATTCCCACTTCGTGCATGTGATATAACTGTAGTATCAACACGCGGATTCCCACTTCGTGCATGAGATATAACTATGGTATCAACACGGGGATTCCCACTTCGTGCATGTGTTATAACTATACCATCAACACAGGGATTTTTACTTCGTGCACGTGTTTTAACTATAGCATCAAGACGGGGATTCCCACGTTTGTGCACGTGTTTTAACTATAGTATCAACCCGGAAACTCCCACTTCGTGCATGTGTACAACTATAGTATCAATACGGGGATTCCCACCTCGTGCATGTGTTTTAACTATAGTATCAACACGGGGATTCCCACTTCGTGCACGTGTTTTAATTTTAGTATCAACACGGGGATTCCCTCTTCGTGCACGCGTTTAACCATACCATCAACACGGGGATTCCCACTTCGTGCATGTGAGATAACTATAGTATCAACACGAGGATTCCCACTTCGTGCATGTGTTATAACTATACCAACAACACGTGGATTCCCACTTCGTGCACGTACTATAACTGTAACATCAACACGGGGATTCCCACCTCGTAGATGTGTTTTAACTATAGTATAAATACGGGGACTCCCACTTCATGCATGTGTTTAAATATGGTAACAACACGGGGATTCCCACCTCGTGCATGTGTTTGAAATATAGTATCAACAAGGGGATTCCCACCTCGTGCATGTGTTTAACTATGGTATAAACCCGGGGATTCCCACCTCGTGCACGTGTTTTAACTATAGTATCAACACGGTGATTCCCACCTACTGCATGTGTTTTAACTATAGTATCAACACGGGGATTCCCACTTCGTGCATGGGTTTTAACTACAGTATCAACACGGGGATTCCCACTTCGTGCATTAGTTTTAACTATAGTATCAACACGGGGATATCCACCTCGTGGATGCGTATTAACTACAGTATAAACATGGGGATTCCCACTTCGTGCACGTGTTTTAACTGTAGCAACAGCACGGGGATTGCCACTTCCTGCATGCGTTTTAAATGTAGTATCAACAGGGGGTTCCCAATTCGTGCATGCGCTTTAACTATAGTATCAACACGGGGATTCCCACTTCGTGCATGTGTTTTAACTATAGTATCAACACGGAGATTCCCACTTCGTCCACGTGTTTTAATTATAGTATCAACACGGGGATTCCCACTTCGTGCACGTGTTTAACCATACCATCAACACGGGGATTCCCTCTTCGTGCATGTGTTATAACTATAGCATCGGCACGGGCATTCCCACTTCGTGCATGCGTTTTAATTATAGCTTCAACACGGGGATCACCACTTCGTGCACGTGTTTTAACTATAGTATCAAATCGGGGAATCTCACTTCGTGCATGCGTTTTAACTATAGTATCAACACGGTGATTCCCACTTCGTGCATGCGTTTTAACTATAGCATGAACACGGGGATTCCAACTTCGTGCATGCGTTTTAATTATAGTATCAACACGGGGTTTCCCAATTCGTGCACGTGTTTTAATTATAGTATCAACACGGGGATTCCCACCTTGTGCATGTGTTTTAACTATAGTATCAACAAGGGGACTCCCACTTCGTGCATGTGTTTAACTATAGTATCAACACAGGGATACCCACCTCGTGTATGTGTTTTAACTATAGCATCAGCACGGGATTCCCACTTCGTACACGTGTTTTCAGTATACCATCAACACGGGGATTCCCAATTCTTGCATGTGTCTAACTATAGTATCAACACGGGGATTCCCACTTCGTGCACGTGTTTTAACTATAGTATCAACACGGGGATTCCCACTTCGTGCACGTGTTTTAACTATAGTATCAACACGGGGATTCCCACTTCGTGCATGTGTTTTAACTATAGTATCCACACGGGGATTCCCACTTCGTGCACGTGTTTTAACTATAGTATCACCACGGGGATTCCCACTTGGTACAATTTTTTTAAATTAATTATAGTATCGACACGTGGATTCCCACTTCGTGCACGTGTTTAACCATACCATCAACACGGGGATCCCTACTTCGTGCATGTGATATAACTATAGTATCAACACGGGGATTCCCACTTCGTGCAAGTGTTATAGCTATACCATCAACACGGGGATTCCCACTTCGTGCACGTGTTTTAACTATAGCATCAAGACGGGGATTCCCACATTGTGCATGTGTTTTATATATAGTATCAACACGGGGACTCCCACTTCGTGCATGTGTTTAACTATAGTATCAACACGGGGATTCCCACTTTGTGCATGTGTTTAACTATAGTATCATTACGGGGATTCCCACATCGTGCATGTGCTTAACTATGATATCAACACGGGTATTCCTACCTCGTGCATGTGTTTTAACTATAGTATCAACACGGGGATTCCCACTTCGTGCATGTGTTATAACTATAGTATCAACACGGGGATTGCCACTTCCTGCATGCGTTTTAAATGTAGTATCAACAGGGGGGTTCCCAATTCGTGCATGCGCTTTAACTATAGTATCAACACGGCGATTCCCAGTTCGTCCATGTGTTTTAGCTATAGTATCAACATGGGGACTCCCACTTCGTGCATGTGTTTAACTATAGTATCAACACGATGATTCCCACTTTGTGCATGTGTTTTAGCTATAGTATCAACACGGGGAGTCCCACTTCGTGCACGTGTTTTAACTATAGTATCAACACGGGGATTCCCACTTCGTGCATGTGTTTTAACTAAAGTGTCAACACGGGGATTCCCACTTCGTGCACGTGTTTTAACTATAGTATCAACACGGGGATTCCCACTTCGTGCATGTGTTTAACTATGGTATCAACACGGGGAATCCCACCTCGTGCATGTGTTTTAACTATAGTATCAACACGGGGACTCCCACATCGTGCATGTGTTATAACTATAGTATCAACACGGGGATTCCCACTTATTGCATGCCTTTTAACTATAGTATCAACACGGGCGTTCCCACTTCGTGCACGTGTTTTAACTATAACATCAACACGGGGATTCCCAGTTCGTCCATGTGTTTTAACTATAGCATCAACACGGGGAACCCACCTCGTGCATGTGTTTTAACTATAGAATCTGCACGGGATTCCCACTTCGTACACGTGTTTTAAGTATACCATCAACACGGGGATTCCCAATTCTTGCATGTGTCTAACTATAGTATCAACACGGGGATTCCCACTTGGTGCACGTGTTTTAACTATAGTATCAACACGGGGATTCCCACTTCGTGCACGTGTTTTAACTATAGAATCATCACGGGGATTCCCACTTCGTGCATGTGTTTTAACTATAGTATCAACACGGGGATTCCCACTTCGTGCACGTGTTTGAACTATAGTATCAACACGGAGATTCCTACTTCGTACAATTTTTTTAAAATTATAGTATCAACACGGGGATTCCCACATCGTGCATGTGCTTAACTATGGTATCAACACGGGTATTCCTACCTCGTGCATGTGTTTTAACTATAGTATCAACACGGGGCTTCCCACTTCGTGCACGTGTTTAACCATACCATCAACACGGAGATCCCCACTTCGTGCATGTGATATAACTACAATATCAACACAGGGATTCCCACTTCGTGCATGTGTTATAGCTATACCATCAACACGGGGATTCCCACTTCGTGCACGTGTTTTAACTATAGCATCAAGACGGGGATTCCCACCTTGTGCATGTGTTTTAACTATAGTATCAACACGGGGACTCCAACTTCGTGCATGTGTTTAACTATAGTATCAACACGGGGATTCCCAATTCGTGCATGTGTTTTTACTATAGTATCAACACAGGGATTCCCACTTCGTGCACGTGTTTTACTATAGTATCAACACGGGGATTCCTACTTCGTACAATTTTTTTAAAATTATAGTATCAACACGGGGACTCCAAATTCGTGCATGTGTTTAACTATAGTATCAACACGGGGATTCCCAATTCGTGCATGTGTTTTTACTATAGTATCAACACAGGGATTCCCACTTCGTGCACGTGTTTTAACTATAGTATCAACACGGGGATTCCCATTTCGCGCACGTGTTTTAACTATATTGTCAACACAGGGATTCCCACTTCGTACTTTTTTTTAACTATAGCATCAACACCGGGATTCCCACTTCGTGCACGTGTTTTAACTATAGTATCAACACGGGGATTCCCACTTTCTGCATGTGTTTTAACTATAGTACCAACACGGGGATTCCCACCTCGTAGATGTGTTTTAACTATAGTATAAATACGGGGAATCCCACTTCGTGCACGTGTTTTAACTATAGAAACATCACGGGGATTCCCATTTCGTGCATGCGTCTTCACTGTAGTATCAACACGGGGATTCCCACTTCGTGCATGCGCTTTAACTATAGTATCAACACGGGGATTCCCACTTCGTGCACGTGTTTAAACTATAGTATCAACACGCGGATTGCCACTTCGTGCATGCGTTTTAACTATATTATCAACACGGGGATTCCCACTTCGCGCACGTGTTTTAACTATAGCATCAACACGGGTATTCACACTTCGTGCATGCGTTTTAACTATAGTACTAACGCGGGGAATCCCACTTCGTGCATGTGTTTTAACTATAGCATCAACACGGGGATTCCCACTTCGTGGTCGTGTTTAAACTATAGTATCAACAGCGGGATTCCCACTTCGTGCACGTGTTTTAACTATAGCATCAACACGGGAATTCCCACTTCGTGCATGCGTTTTAACTATAGTACTAACACGGGGATTCCCACTTCGTGCATGTGTTTTAACTATAGCATCAACACGGGGACTCCCACTTCGTACATGGGTTTTAACTATAGCATCAACACGGGGATTCCCACTTCGTGGACGTGTTTTAAATATAGTATCAAATCGGGGAATCCCACGTCGTGCATGTGGTTTAACTATAGTATCAACACGGGGATTCCCAATTCGTGCATGTGTTTTAACTATAGCATCAACACGGGGATTCCCACTTCGTGCACGTGTTCTAACTATAGAATCAACACGGGGATTCCCACTTCGTGCATGCGTTTTATCTATAGTATCAACACGGGGACTCCCACTTCGTGGATGTGTTTTAACTATAGCATCAACACGGGGATTCCCAATTCGTGCACGTGTTCGAACTATAGCATCAACACGGGGATTCCCACTTCGTGCATGCGTTTTAACTATAGTACTAACACGGGGATACCCAATTTGTGCATGTGTTTTAACTATAGCATCAACACGGGGATTCCCACTTCGTGCACGTGTTTTAAGTATAGTATCAACACGGGGATTCCCACTTCGTACAATTTTTTAAAAATTATAGTATCAACACGGGGATTCCCACTTCGTGCACGTGTTTAACCATACCCTCAACACGGAGATCCCCACTTCGTGCATGTGATATAACTATAGTATCAACACGGGAATTCCAAATTCGTGCATGTGTTATAGCTATACCATCAACATGGGGATTCCCACTTCGTGCACGTGTTCTAGCTATAACATCAGGACGGGATTCCCACTTGGTGCACGTGTTTTAACTATAGTATCAACACGAGGATTCCTACTTCGTGTATGAGTTTTAACTATAGTATCAACACGGGGATTCCCATTTCGTGCACGTGTTTTAACTATAGTATCAACACGGGGATTCCCACTTCGTACAATTTTTTTAACTATAGCATCAACACCGGGATCCCCATTTCGTGCACGTGTTTTAACTATAGTATCAACACGGGGATTCCCACTTCGTGCATGTGTTTAACTATAGTATCAACACGGGGATTCCCAATTCGTGCTTGTGTTTTTACTATAGTATCAACACGGGGATTCCCACTTCATGCACGTGTTTTAACTATAGTATCAACACGAGGATTCCCACTTCGTGCATGTGTTTTAACTATAGTATCAACACGGGGATTCCCATTTCGTGCACGTGTTTTACCTATAGTATCAACACGGGGAATCCCACTTCGTACACTTTTTTTAACTATAGCATCAACACCGGGATTCCAACTTCGTGCACGTGTTTTAACTATAGCATCAACACGGGGATTCCCACTTCGTGCATGTGTTTTAACTATAGTATCAGCACGGGGATTCCCACCTCGTAGAAGTGTTTTAACTTTAGTATAAATACGGGGAATCCCACTTCGTGCACGTGTTTTAACTATAGCAACAACACGGGGATTCCCAATTCGTGGATGCGTTTTATCTGTAGTATCAACACGGGGATTCCCAATTCGTGCATGCGCTTTAACTATAGTATCAACACGGGGATTCCCACTTCGTGCACGTGTTTAAACTATAGTATCAACACGCGGATTGCCACTTCGTGCATGCGTTTTAACTATAGTATCAACACGAGGACTCCCACTTCGCGCACGTGTTTTAACTATAGCATCAACACGGGAATTCCCACTTCGTGGTTGCGTTTTAACTATAGTAATAACACTGGGATTCCCATTTCGTGCATGTGTTTTAACTATAGCATCAACACGGGGATTCCCACTTCGTGGTCGTGTTTAAACTATAGTATCAACACCGGGATTCCCACTTCGTGCACGTGTTTTAACTATAGCATCAACACGGGAATTCCCAGTTCGAGCATGCGTTTTAACTATAGTACTAACACGGGGAATCCCGCTTCGTGCATGTGTTTTAACTATAACATCAACACGGGGATTCCCACTTCGTGCATGTGTTTTAACTATAGCATCAACACGGGGAATCCCACTTCGTGGACGTGTTTTAAATATAGTATCAAATCGGGGAATCCCACTTCGTGCACGTGGTTCAACTATATTATCAACACGGGGACTCCCACTTCGCGGATGTGTTTTAACTATAGCATCAACACGGGGCTTCCCACTTCGTGCACGTGTTCTAAATATAGCATCAACACGGGGATTCCCACTTCGTGCATGCGTTTTAACTATAGTATCAACACCTGGACTCCCACTTCGTGGATGTGTTTTAACTATAGTATCAACAAGGGGATTCCCACTTCGTGCACGTGTTTTAACTATAGCATCAACACGGGGATTCCCACTTCGTGCATGCGTTTTAACTATAGTATCAACACGGGGACTCCCAATTCGTGGATGTGTTTTAACTATAGCATCAACACGGGGATTCCCACTTCGTGCACGTGTTTAAACTATAGTATCAACACGCGGATTGCCACTTCGTGCATGCGTTTTAACTATAGTATCAACACGAGGACTCCCACTTCGCGCACGTGTTTTAACTATAGCATCAACACGGGAATTCCCACTTCGTGGTTGGGTTTTAACTATAGCACTAACACTGGGATTCCCATTTCGTGCATGTGTTTTAACTATAGCATCAACACGGGGATTCCCACTTCGTGGTCGTGTTTAAACTATAGTATCAACACCGGGATTCCCACTTCGTGCACGTGTTTTAACTATAGCATCAACACGGGAATTCCCACTTCGTGCATGCGTTTTAACTATAGTACTAACACGGGGAATCCCGCTTCGTGCATGTGTTTTAACTATAACATCAACACGGGGATTCCCACTTCGTGCATGTGTTTTAACTATAGCATCAACACGGGGATTCCCAATTCGTGCATGTGCTTAACTATAGCAACAACACGGGGATTCCCACTTCATGCGCGTGTTCTGACTATAGTATAAACACGGATTTTCCCACTTCGTGCATGCGTTTTAGCTATAGTATCAACACGGGGACTCCCACTTCGTGGATGTCCTTTAACTATAGCATCAACACGGGGTTCCCACTTCGTGCATGCGGTTTAACTATAGTATCAACACGGGGATTCCCACTTCGTGCACGTGTTTTAATTATAGTATCAACACGGGGATTCCCACTTCGTGCACGCGTTTAACCATACCATCAACACGGGGATTCCCACTTCGTGCATGTGATATAACTGTAGTATCAACACGCGGATTCCCACCTTGTGCATGTGTTTAACAATAGTATCAACACGGGGACTCCCACTTCGTGCATGTGTTTTAACTATAGTATCAACACGGGGAATCCCAATTCGTGCGTGCGTTTTAACTATAGTATCAACACGGGGACTGCCACTTCGTGGATGTGTTTTAACTATAGTATCAACACGGGGATTCCCACTTCGTGCACGTGTTTTAATTATAGTATCAACACGGGGATTCCCAGCTTGTGCATGTGTTTTAACTATAGTATCAACAAGGGGACTCCCACTTCGTGCATGAGTTTAACTATAGTATCAACACGGGGATACCCACCTCGTGTATGTGTTTTAACTATAGCATCAGCACGGGATTCCCACTTCGTACACGTGTTTTAAGTATACCATCAACACGGGGATTCCCAATTCTTGCATCTGTCTAACAATAGTATCAACACGGGGATTCCCACTTCGTGCACGTGTTTTAACTATAGTATTAACACGGGGATTCCCACCTCGTGCACGTGTTTTAACTATAGTATCAACACGGGGATTCCCACTTCGTGCATGTGTTTTAACTATAGTATCAACACGGGGATTCCCACTTCGAGCACGTGTTTTAACTATAGTATCACCACGGGGATTCCCACTTGGTACAATTTTTTTTAATTAATTATAGTATCGACACGGGGATTCCCACTTCGTGCACGTGTTTAACCATACCAACAACACGTGGATTCCCACTTCGTGCACGTACTTTAACTATAGCATCAACACGGGGATTCCCACCTTGTGCATGTGTTTTAACTATAGTATCAACACGGGGACTCCCACTTCGTGCATGTTCGTAACTATAGTATCAACACGGGGACTCCCACTTCGTGCACGTGTATAACCATACCATCAACACGCGGATTCCCACTTCGTGCATGAGATATAACTATATCATCAACACGGGGATTCCCACTTCGTGCATGTGTTATAACTATACCATCAACACAGGGATTTTTACTTCGTGCACGTGTTTTAACTATAGCATCAAGACGGGGATTCCCACGTTTGTGCACGTGTTTTAACTATAGTATCAACCCGGAAACTCCCACTTCGTGCATGTGTACAACTATAGTATCAATACGGGGATTCCCACCTCGTGCATGTGTTTTAACTATAGTATCAACAAGGGGATTCCCACTTCGTGCACGTGTTTTAATTATAGTATCAACACGGGGATTCCCTCTTCGTGCACGCGTTTAACCATACCATCAACACGGGGATTCCCACTTCGTGCATGTGAGATAACTGTAGTATCAACACGAGGATTCCCACTTCGTGCATGTGTTATAACTATACCAACAACACGTGGATTCCCACTTCGTGCACGTACTTTAACTATAGCATCAACACGGGGATTCCCACCTCGTAGATGTGTTTTAACTATAGTATAAATACGGGGACTCCCACTTCATGCATGTGTTTAAATATGGTAACAACACGGGGATTCCCACCTCGTGCATGTGTTTGAAATATAGTATCAACAAGGGGATTCCCACCTCGTGCATGTGTTTAACTATGGTATAAACCCGGGGATTCCCACCTCGTGCACGTGTTTTAACTATAGTATCAACACGGTGATTCCCACCTACTGCATGTGTTTTAACTATAGTATCAACACGGGGATTCCCACTTCGTGCATGGGTTTTAACTATAGTATCAACACGGGGATTCCCACTTCGTGCATTAGTTTTAACTATAGTATCAACACGGGGATTCCCACCTCGTGGATGCGTTTTAACTATAGTATCAACATGGGGATTCCCACTTCGTGCACGTGTTTTAACTGTAGCATCAACACGGGGATTGCCACTTCCTGCATGCGTTTTAAATGTAGTATCAACAGGGGGGTTCCCAATTCGTGCATGCGCTTTAACTATAGTATCAACACGGGGTTTCCCACTTCGTGCATGTGTTTTAACTATAGTATCAACACGGAGATTCCCACTTCGTCCACGTGTTTTAATTATAGTATCAACACGGGGATTCCCACTTCGTGCACGTGTTTAACCATACCATCAACACGGGGATTCCCTCTTCGTGCATGTGTTATAACTATAGCTTCGGCACGGGCATTCCCACTTCGTGCATGCGTTTTAATTATAGCTTCAACACGGGGATCACCACTTCGTGCACGTGTTTTAACTATAGTATCAAATCGGGGAATCTCACTTCGTGCATGCGTTTTAACTATAGTATAAATACGGGGACTCCCACTTCATGCATGTGTTTAAATATGGTAACAACACGGGGATTCCCACCTCGTGCATGTGTTTGAAATATAGTATCAACAAGGGGATTCCCACCTCGTGCATGTGTTTAACTATGGTATAAACCCGGGGATTCCCACTTCGTGCATGTGTTTAACTATAGTATCAACACAGGGATACCCACCTCGTGTATGTGTTTTAACTATAGCATCAGCACGGGATTCCCACTTCGTACACGTGTTTTCAGTATACCATCAACACGGGGATTCCCAATTCTTGCATGTGTCTAACTATAGTATCAACACGGGGATTCCCACTTCGTGCACGTGTTTTAACTATAGTATCAACACGGGGATTCCCACTTCGTGCACGTGTTTTAACTATAGTATCAACACGGGGATTCCCACTTCGTGCATGTGTTTTAACTATAGTATCAACACGGGGATTCCCACTTCGTGCACGTGTTTTAACTATAGTATCACCACGGGGATTCCCACTTGGTACAATTTTTTTAAATTAATTATAGTATCGACACGGGGATTCCCACTTCGTGCACGTGTTTAACCATACCATCAACACAGGGATCCCTACTTCGTGCATGTGATATAACTATAGTATCAACACGGGGATTCCCACTTCGTGCATGTGTTATAGCTATACCATCAACACGGGGATTCCCACTTCGTGCACGTGTTTTAACTATAGCATCAAGACGGGGATTCCCACATTGTGCATGTGTTTTAAATATAGTATCAACACGGGGACTCCCACTTCGTGCATGTGTTTAACTATAGTATCAACACGGGGATTCCCACTTTGTGCATGTGTTTAACTATAGTATCAATACGGGGATTCCCACATCGTGCATGTGCTTAACTATGGTATCAACACGGGTATTCCTACCTCGTGCATGTGTTTTAACTATAGTATCAACACGGGGATTCCCACTTCGTGCATGTGTTATAACTATAGTATCAACACGGGGATTGCCACTTCCTGCATGCGTTTTAAATGTAGTATCACCAGGGGGGTTCCCAATTCGTGCATGCGCTTTAACTATAGTATCAACACGGCGATTCCCAGTTCGTCCATGTGTTTTAACTATAGTATCAACACGGGGACTCCCACTTCGTGCATGTGTTTAACTATAGTATCAACACGATGATTCCCACTTTGTGCATGTGTTTTAGCTATAGTATCAACACGGGGAGTCCCACTTCGTGCACGTGTTTTAACTATAGTATCGACACGGGGATTCCCACTTCGTGCATGTGTTTTAACTAAAGTGTCAACACGGGGATTCCCACTTCGTGCACGTGTTTTAACTATAGTATCAACACGGGGATTCCCACTTCGTGCATGTGTTTAACTATGGTATCAACACGGGGAATCCCACCTCGTGCATGTGTTTTATCTATAGTATCAACACGGGGACTCCCACATCGTGCATGTGTTATAACTATAGTATCAACACGGAGATTCCCACTTATTGCATGCGTTTTAACTATAGTATCAACACGGGCGTTCCCACTTCGTGCACGTGTTTTAACTATAACATCAACACGGGGATTCCCAGTTCGTCTATGTGTTTTAACTATAGCATCAACACGGGGATACCCACCTCGTGCATGTGTTTTAACTATAGAATCTGCACGGGATTCCCACTTCGTACACGTGTTTTAACTATACCATCAACACGGGGATTCCCAATTCTTGCATGTGTCTAACTATAGTATCAACACGGGGATTCCCACTTGGTGCACGTGTTTTAACTATAGTATCAACACGGGGATTCCCACTTCGTGCACGTGTTTTAACTATAGTATCATCACGGGGATTCCCACTTCATGCATGTGTTTTAACTATAGTATCAACACGGGGATTCCCACTTCGTGCACGTGTTTGAACTATAGTATCAACACGGGGATTCCTACTTCGTACAATTTTTTTAAAATTATAGTATCAACACGGGGCTTCCCACTTCGTGCACGTGTTTAACCATACCATCAACACGGAGATCCCCACTTCGTGCATGTGGTATAACTACAATATCAACACAGGGATTCCCACTTCGTGCATGTGTTATAGCTATACCATCAACACGGGGATTCCCACTTCGTGCACGTGTTTTAACTATAGCATCAAGACGGGGATTCCCACCTTGTGCATGTGTTTTAACTATAGTATCAACACGGGGACTCCAACTTCGTGCATGTGTTTAACTATAGTATCAACACGGGGATTCCCAATTCATGCATGTGTTTTTACTATAGTATCAACACAGGGATTCCCACTTCGTGCACGTGTTTTAACTATAGTATCAACACGGGGATTCCTACTTCGTACAATTTTTTTAAAATTATAGTATCAACACGGGGATTCCCACTTCGTGCACGTGTTTAACCATACCATCAACACGGAGATCCCCACTTCGTGCATGTGATATAACTATAATATCAACACAGGGATTCCCACATCGTGCATGTGTTATAACTATAGTATCAACACGGGGATTCCCACTTATTGCATGTGTTTTAAGTATAGTATCAACACGGGGATTCCCATTTCGCGCACGTGTTTTAACTATATTGTCAACACAGGGATTCCCACTTCGTACTTTTTTTTTTATAGCATCAACACCGGGATTCCCACTTCGTGCACGTGTTTTAACTATAGTATCAACACGGGGATTCTCACTTCGTGCATGTGTTTTAACTATAGTACCAACACGGGGATTCCCGCCTCGTAGATGTGTTTCAACTATAGTATAAATACGGGGAATCCCACTTCGTGCACGTGTTTTAACTATAGAAACATCACGGGGATTCCCATTTCGTGCATGCGTCTTCACTGTAGTATCAACACGGGGATTCCCACTTCGTGCATGCGCTTTAACTATAGTATCAACACGGGGATTCCCACTTCGTGCACGTGTTTAAACTATAGTATCAACACGCGGATTGCCACTTCGTGCATGCGTTTTAACTATATTATCAACACGGGGATTCCCACTTCGCGCACGTGTTTTAACTATAGCATCAACACGGGTATTCACACTTCGTGCATGCGTTTTAACTATAGTACTAACACGGGGAATCCCACTTCGTGCATGTGTTTTAACTATAGCATCAACACGGGGATTCCCACTTCGTGGTCGTGTTTAAACTATAGTATCAACACCGCGATTCCCACTTCGTGCACGTGTTTTAACTATAGCATCAACACGGGAATTCCCACTTCGTGCATGCGTTTTAACTATAGTACTAACACGGGGATTCATACTTCGTGCATGTGTTTTAACTATAGCATCAACACGGGGACTCCCACTTCGTACACGGGTTTTAACTATAGCATCAACACGGGGATTCCCACTTCGTGGACGTGTTTTAAATATAGTATCAAATCGGGGAATCCCACATCGTGCATGTGGTTTAACTATAGTATCAACACGGGGATTCCCAATTCGTGCATGTGTTTTAACTATAGCATCAACACGGGGATTCCCACTTCGTGCACGTGTTCTAACTATAGAATCAACACGGGGATTCCCACTTCGTGCATGCGTTCTATCTATAGTATCAACACGGGGACTCCCACTTCGTGGATGTGTTTTAACTATAGCATCAACACGGGGATTCCCAATTCGTGCACGTGTTCTAACTATAGCATCAACACGGGGATTCCCACTTCGTGCATGCGTTTTAACTATAGTACTAACACGGGGATTCCCACTTCGTGCATGTGTTTTAACTATAGCATCAACACGGGGATTCCCACTTCGTGGTCGTGTTTAAACTATAGTTTCAACACGGGGATTCCCACTTCGTGCACGTGTTCTAACTATAGAATCAACACGGGGATTCCCACTTCGTGCATGCGTTCTATCTATAGTATCAACACGGGGACTCCCACTTCGTGGATGTGTTTTAACTATAGCATCAACACGGGGATTCCCAATTCGTGCACGTGTTCTAACTATAGCATCAACACGGGGATTCCCACTTCGTGCATGCGTTTTAACTATAGTACTAACACGGGGATTCCCACTTCGTGCATGTGTTTTAACTATAGCATCAACACGGGGATTCCCACTTCGTGGTCGTGTTTAAACTATAGTTTCAACACGGGGATTCCCACTTCGTGCACGTGTTTACTATAGTATCAACACGGGGATTCCCACTTCGTACAATTTTTTTAACTATAGCATCAACACCGGGATCCCCATTTCGTGCACGTGTTTTAACTATAGTATCAACACGGGGATACCCACCTCGTGTATGTGTTTTAACTATAGCATCAGCACGGGATTCCCACTTCGTACACGTGTTATAAGTATACCATCAACACGGGGATTCCCAATTCTTGCATGTGTCTAACAATAGTATCAACACGGGGATTCCCACTTCGTGCACGTGTTTTAACTATAGTATTAACACGGGGATACCCACCTCGTGCACGTGTTTTAACTATAGTATCAACACGGGGATTCCCACTTCGTGCATGTGTTTTAACTATAGTATCAACACGGGGATTCCCACTCCGAGCACGTGTTTTAACTATAGTATCACCACGGGGATTCCCACTTGGTACAATTTTTTTTAATTAATTATAGTATCGACACGGGGATTCCCACTTCGTGCACGTGTTTAACCATACCAACAACACGTGGATTCCCACATCGTGCACGTACTTTAACTATAGCATCAACACGGGGATTCCCACCTTGTGCATGTGTTTTAACTATAGTATCAACAAGGGGACTCCCACTTCGTGCATGTTCGTAACTATAGTATCAACACGGGGACTCCCACTTCGTGCACGTGTATAACCATACCATCAACACGCGGATTCCCACTTCGTGCATGAGATATAACTATGGTATCAACACGGGGATTCCCACTTCGAGCACGTGTTTTAACTATAGTATCACCACGGGGATTCCCACTTGGTACATTTTTTTTAAATTAATTATAGTATCGACACGGGGATTCCCACTTCGTGCACGTGTTTAACCATACCAACAACACGTGGATTCCCACTTCGTGCACGTACTTTAACTATAGCAACAACACGTGGATTCCGACTTCGTGCACGTACTTTAACTATAGCATCAACACGGGGATTCCCACCTCGTAGATGTGTTTTAACTATAGTATCAACACGGGGATTCCCACTTCGTGCACGTGTTTTAATTATAGTATCAACACGGGGATTCCCTCTTCGTGCACGCGTTTAACCATACCATCAACACGGGGATTCCCTCTTCGTGCACGCGTTTAACCATACCATCAACACGGGGATTCCCACTTCGTGCATGTGAGATAACTGTAGTATCAACACGAGGATTCCCACTTCTTGCATGGGTTTTAACTATAGTATCAACACGGGGATTCCCACTTCGTGCATTAGTTTTAACTATAGTATCAACACGGGGATTCCCACCTCGTGGATGCGTTTTAACTATAGTATAAACATGGGGATTCCCACTTCGTGCACGTGTTTTAACTGTAGCAACAACACGGGGATTGCCACTTCCTGCATGCGTTTTAAATGTAGTATCAACAGGGGGGTTCCCAATTCGTGCATGCGCTTTAACTATAGTATCAACACGGGGATTCCCACTTCGTGCATGTGTTTTAACTATAGTATCAACACGGAGATTCCCACTTCGTCCACGTGTTTTAATTATAGTATCAACACGGGGATTCCCACTTCGTGCACGTGTTTAACCATACCATCAACACGGGGATTCCCTCTTCGTGCATGTGTTATAACTATAGCATCGGCACGGGCATTCCCACTTCGTGCATGCGTTTTAATTATAGCTTCAACACGGGGATCACCACTTCGTGCACGTGTTTTAACTATAGTATCAAATCGGGGAATCTCACTTCGTGCATGCGTTTTAACTATAGTATCAACACGGTGATTCCCACTTCGTGCATGCGTTTTAACTATAGCATGAACACGGGGATTCCAACTTCGTGCATGCGTTTTAATTATAGTATCAACACGGGGTTTCCCACTTCGTGCACGTGTTTTAATTATAGTATCAACACGGGGATTCCCACCTTGTGCATGTGTTTTAACTATAGTATCAACAAGGGGACTCCCACTTCGTGCATGTGTTTAACTATAGTATCAACACAGGGATACCCACCTCGTGTATGTGTTTTAACTATAGCATCAGCACGGGATTCCCACTTCGTACACGTGTTTTCAGTATACCATCAACACGGGGATTCCCAATTCTTGCATGTGTCTAACTATAGTATCAACACGGGGATTCCCACTTCGTGCACGTGTTTTAACTATAGTATCAACACGGGGATTCCCACTTCGTGCACGTGTTTTAACTATAGTATCAGCACGGGGACTCCCACTTCGTGCATGTGTTTAACTATAGTATCAACACGGGGATTCCCACTTTGTGCATGTGTTTTAAATATAGTATCAACACGGGGACTCCCACTTCGTGCATGTGTTTAACTATAGTATCAACACGGGGATTCCCACTTTGTGCATGTGTTTAACTATAGTATCAACACGGCGATTCCCAGTTCGTCCATGTGTTTAACTATAGTATCAACACGGGGACTCCCACTTTGTGCATGTGTTTTAGCTATAGTATCAACACGGGGAGTCCCACTTCGTGCACGTGTTTTAACTATAGTATCGACACGGGGATTCCCACTTCGTGCATGTGTTTTAACTAAAGTGTCAACACGGGGATTCCCACTTCGAGCACGTGTTTTAACTATAGTATCAACACGGGGATTCCCACTTCGTGCATGTGTTTAACTATGGTATCAACACGGGGAATCCCACCTCGTGCATGTGTTTTAACTATAGTATCAACACGGGGACTCCCACATCGTGCATGTGTTATAACTATAGTATCAACACGGGGATTCCCACTTATTGCATGCGTTTTAACTATAGTATCAACACGGGCGTTCCCACTTCGTGCACGTGTTTTAACTATAACATCAACACGGGGATTCCCAGTTCGTCCATGTGTTTTAACTATAGCATCAACACGGGGATACCCACCTCGTGCATGTGTTATAACTATAGAATCTGCACGGGATTCCCACTTCGTACACGTGTTTTAAGTATACCATCAACACGGGGATTCCCAATTCTTGCATGTGTCTAACTATAGTATCAACACGGGGATTCCCACTTGGTGCACGTGTTTTAACTATAGTATCAACACGGGGATTCCCACTTCGTGCACGTGTTTTAACTATAGTATCATCACGGGGATTCCCACTTCGTGCATGTGTTTTAACTATAGTATCAACACGGGGATTCCCACTTCGTGCACGTGTTTGAACTATAGTATCAACACGGGGATTCCTACTTCGTACAATTTTTTTAAAATTATAGTATCAACACGGGGCTTCCCACTTCGTGCACGTGTTTAACCATACCATCAACACGGAGATCCCCACTTCGTGCATGTGATATAACTACAATATCAACACAGGGATTCCCACTTCGTGCATGTGTTATAGGTATACCATCAACACGGGGATTCCCACTTCGTGCACGTGTTTTAACTATAGCATCAAGACGGGGATTCCCACCTTGTGCATGTGTTTTAACTATAGTATCAACACGGGGACTCCAACTTCGTGCATGTGTTTAACTATAGTATCAACACGGGGATTCCCAATTCGTGCATGTGTTTTTACTATAGTATCAACACGGGGATTCCCACTTCGTGCACGTGTTTGAACTATAGTATCAACACGGGGATTCCTACTTCGTACAATTTTTTAAAAATTATAGTATCAACACGGGGATTCCCACTTCGTGCACGTGTTTAACCATACCATCAACACGGAGATCCCCACTTCGTGCATGTGATATAACTATAATATCAACACAGGGATTCCCACATCGTGCATGTGTTATAACTATAGTATCAACACGGGGATTCCCACTTATTGCATGTGTTTTAACTATAGTATCAACACGGGGATTCCCATTTCGCGCACGTGTTTTAACTATATTGTCAACACAGGGATTCCCACTTCGTACTTTTTTTAACTATAGCATCAACACCGGGATTCCCAATCGTGCAGGTGTTTTAACTATAGTATCATCACGGGGATTCCCACTTCGTGCATGTGTTTTAACTATAGTACCAACACGGGGATTCCCACCTCGTAGATGTGTTTTAACTATAGTATAAATACGGGGAATCCCACTTCGTGCACGTGTTTTAACTATAGAAACATCACGGGGATTCCCATTTCGTGCATGCGTCTTCACTGTAGTATCAACACGGGGATTCCCACTTCGTGCATGCGCTTAAACTATAGTATCAACACGGGGATTCCCACGTCGTGCACGTGTTTAAACTATAGTATCAACACGCGGATTGCCACTTCGTGCATGCGTTTTAACTATATTATCAACACGGGGATTCCCACTTCGCGCACGTGTTTTAACTATAGCATCAACACGGGTATTCACACTTCGTGCATGCGTTTTAACTATAGTACTAACACGGGGAATCCCACATCGTGGATGTGTTTTAACTATAGCATCAACACGGGGATTCCCACTTCGTGGTCGTGTTTAAACTATAGTATCAACACCGGGATTCCCACTTCGTGCACGTGTTTTAACTATAGCATCAACACGGGTATTCCCACTTCGTGCATGCGTTTTAACTATAGTACTAACACGGGGATTCCCACTTCGTGCATGTGTTTTAACTATAGCATCAACACGGGGACTCCCACTTCGTACATGGGTTTTAACTATAGCATCAACACGGGGATTCCCACTTCGTGGACGTGTTTTAAATATAGTATCAAATTGGGGAATCCCACATCGTGCATGTGGTTTAACTATAGTATCAACACGGGGATTCCCAATTCGTGCATGTGTTTTAACTATAGCATCAACACGGGGATTCCCACTTCGTGCACGTGTTCTAACTATAGAATCAACACGGGGATTCCCACTTCGTGCATGCGTTTTATCTATAGTATCAACACGGGGACTCCCACTTCGTGGATGTGTTTTAACTATAGCATCAACACGGGGATTCCCAATTCGAGCACGTGTTCTAACTATAGCATCAACACGGGGATTCCCACTTCGTGCATGCGTTTTAACTATAGTACTAACACGGTGATTACCACTTCGTGCATGTGTTTTAACTATAGTATCAACACGGGGATTCCCACTTCGTGGTCGTGTTTAAACTATAGTTTCAACACGGGGATTCCCACTTCGTGCACGCGTTTTAAGTATAGTATCAACACGGGGATTCCCACTTCGTACAATTTTTTAAAAATTATAGTATCAACACGGGGATTCCCACTTCGTGCACGTGTTTAACCATACCCTCAACACGGAGATCCCCACTTCGTGCATGTGATATAACTATAGTATCAACACGGGGATTCCAAATTCGTGCATGTGTTATAGCTATACCATCAACATGGGGATTCCCACTTCGTGCACATGTTCTAGCTATAGCATCAAGACGGGATTCCCACTTGGTGCACGTGTTTTAACTATAGTATCAACACGAGGATACCTACTTCGTGTATGAGTTTTAACTATAGTATCAACACGGGGATTCCCATTTCGTGCACGTGTTTTAACTATAGTATCAACACGGGGATTCCCACTTCGTACAATTTTTTTAACTATAGCATCAACACCGGGATCCCCATTTCGTGCACGTGTTTTAACTATAGTATCAACACGGGGATTCCCACTTCGTGCATGTGTTTTAACTATAGTATCAACACGGGGATTCCCACCTCGTAGATGTGTTTTAACTATAGTATAAATACGGGGAATCCCACTTCGTGCACGTGTTTTAACTATAGCAACAACAAGGGGATTCCCAATTCGTGCATGCGTTTTTAACTGTAGTATCAACACGGGGATTCCCACTTCGTGCATGCGCTTTAACTATAGTATCAACACGGGGATTCCCAATTCGCGCACGTGTTTTAACTATAGCATCAACACGAGAATTCCCACTTCGTGCATCCGTTCTAACTATAGTACTAACACGGGGATTCCCACTTCGTGCATGTGTTTTAACTATAGCATCAACACGGGGATTCCCACTTCCTGGTCGTGTTTAAACTATATTATCAACACCGGGATTCCCACTTCGTGCACGTGTTTTAACTATAGCATCAACACGGGAATTCCCACTTCGTGCATGCGTTTTAACTATAGTAATAACACGAGGATTCCCACTTCGTGCATGTGTTTTAACTATAGGATCAACACGGGGATTCCCTCTTCGTGCATTTGTTTAAACTATAGCATCAACACGGGGATTCCCACTTCGTGGACGTGTTTGAAATATAGTATCAAATCGGGGAATCCCACTTCGTGCATGTGGTTTAACTATAGTATCAACACGGGGATTCCAGATTCGTGCATGTGTTTTAACTATAGCATCAACACGGGGATTCCCACTTCGTTCACGTGTTCTAAATATAGCATCAACACGGGGATTCCCACTTCGTGCATGCGTTTTAACTATAGTATCAACACGGGGACTCCCACTTCGTGGATGTGTTTTAACCATAGCATCAACACGGGGATCCCCACTTCGTGCACGTGTTCTAATTATAGCATCAACACGGGGATTCCCACGTCCTGCATGCGTTTTAACTATAGTATCAACACGGGGACTCCCACTTCGTGGATGTGTTTTAACTATAGTATCAACACGGGGATTCCCACTTCGTGCACGTGTTCTAACTATAGCATCAACACGGGGATTCCCACATCGTGCATGCGTTTTAACTATAGTATCAACTCGGGGACTCCCAATTCGTGGATGTGTTTTAAGTATAGCGTCAACACGGGGCTTTCCACTTCGTGCACGTGTTTTAATTATAGTATCCACACGGTGATTCCCACTTCGTGCTCGTTTTTTATCTATAGCGTAAACACTCGGATTCCCAATTCGTGGATGTGCTTAACTATAGCATCAACACGGTGATTCCCACTTCATGCGCGTGTTCTGACTATAGTATAAACACGGAGATTCCCACTTCGTGCTTGCGTTTTAACTATAGTATCAACACGGGGACTCCCACTTCGTGGATGTGCTTTAACTCTAGCATCAACACGGGGATTCCCAATTCTTGCATGTGTCTAACTATAGTATCAACACGGGGATTCCCAATTCGTGCACGTGTTTTAACTATAGTATCAACACGAGGATTCCCACTTCGTGCACGTGTTTTAACTATAGTATCAACACGGGGATACCCACTTCGTGCATGTGTTTTAACTATAGTATCAACACGGGGATTCCCACCTCGTAGATGTGCTTTAACTATAGTATAAATACGGGGACTCCCACTTCATGCATGTGTTTAACTATGGCAACAACACGGGGATTCCCACCTCGTGCATGTGTTTGAAATATAGTATCAACAAGGGGATTCCCACCTCGTGCATGTGTTTAACTATGGTATAAACCCGGGGATTCCCACCTCGTGCACGTGTTTTAAATATAGTATCAACACGGTGATTCCCACCTACTGCATGTGTTTTAACTATATTATCAACACGGGGATTCCCACTTCGTGCATGGATTTTAACTATAGTATCAACACGGGGATTCCCTCTTCGTGCATTTGTTTTAACTATAGTATCAACACGGGGATTGCCACCTCGTGGATGCGTTTAACTATAGTATAAACACGGGGAATCCCACTTCGTGCACGTGTTTTAACTGTAGCAACAACACGGGGATTGCCACTTCCTGCATGCGTTTTAAATGTAGTATCACCACGGGGGTTCCCAATTCGTGCATGCGCTTTAACTATAGTATCAACACGGGGATTCCCACTTCGTGCATGTGTTTTAACTATAGTATCAACATGGAGATTCCCACTTCGTCCACGTGTTTTAATTATAGTATCAACACGGGGATTCCCACTTCGTGCACGTGTTTAACCATACCATCAACACGGGGATTCCCTCTTCGTGCATGTGTTATAACTATAGCATCGGCACGGGGATTCCCACTTCGTGCATGCGTTTTAATTATAGCTTCAACACGGGGATCACCACTTCGTGCACGTGTTTTAACTATAGTATCAAATCGGGGAATCTCACTTCGTGCATGCGTTTTAACTATAGTATCAACACGGTGATTCCCACTTCGTGCACGCGTTTTAACTATAGCATGAACACGGGGATTCCAACTTCGTGCATGCGTTTTAATTATAGTATCAACACGGGGATTCCCACCTTGTGCATGTGTTTTAACCATAGTATCAACAAGGGGACTCCCACTTCGTGCATGTGTTTAACTATAGTATCAACACGGGGACACCCACCTCGTGTATGTGTTTTAACTTTAGCGTCAGCACGGGATTCCCACTTCGTACACGTGTTTTCAGTATACCATCAACACGGGGATTCCCAATTCTTGCATGTGTCTAACTATAGTATCAACACGGGGATTCCCACTTCGTGCACGTGTTTTAACTATAGTATCAACACGCGGATTCCCACTTCGTACACGTGTTTTAACTATAGTATCAACACGGGGATTCCCACTTCGTGCATGTGTTTTAACTATAGTATCAACACGGGGATTCCCACTTCGTGCACGTGTTTTAACTATAGTATCACCACGGGGATTCCCACTTGGTACAATTTTTTTTAATTAATTATAGTATCGACACGGGGATTCCCACTTCGTTCACGTGTTTAACCATACCATCAACACGGGGATCCCTACTTCGTGCATGTGATATAACTATAGTATCAACACGGGGATTCCCACTTCGTGCATGTGTTATAGCTATACCATCAACACGGGGATTCCCACTTCGTGCACGTGTTTTAACTATAGCATCAAGACGGGGATTCCCTCATTGTGCATGTGTTTTAAATATAGTATCAACACGGGGACTCCCACTTCGTGCATGTGTTTAACTATAGTATCAACACGGGGATTCCCACTTTGTGCATGTGTTTTAGCTATAGTATCAACACGGGGAGTCCCACTTCGTGCACGTGTTTTAACTATAGTATCGACACGGTGATTCCCACTTCGTGCATGTGTTTTAACTAAAGTGTCAATACGGGGATTCCCACTTCGTGCAAGTGTTTTAACTATAGTATCAACACGGGGATTCCCACTTCGTGCATGTGTTGAACTATGGTATCAACACGGGGATTCCCACCTCGTGCATGTGTTTTAGCTATAGTATCAACACGGGGATTCCCACCTCGTGCATGTGTTTAACTGTAGTATCAACACGGGGATTCCCACCTTGTGCACGTGTTTTAACTATAGTATCAAATCGGGGAATCCCACTTCGTGCCTGGGTTTTAACTATAGTATCAACACGGGGATTCCCACTTCGTGCATGCGTTTTAACTGGAGCATGAACACGGGGATTCCCACTTCGTGCATGCGTTTTAATTATAGTATCAACACGGGGATTCCCACTTCGTGCACGTGTTATAATTTTAGTATCAACACGGGGATTCCCACCTTGTGCATGTGTTTTAACTATAGTATCAACAAGGGGACTCCCACTTCGTGCATGTGTTTAACTATAGTATCAATACGGGGATTCCCACATCGTGCATGTGCTTAACTATGATATCAACACGGGTATTCCCACCTCGTGCATGTGTTTTAACTATAGTATCAACACGGGGATTCCCACTTCGTGCATGTGTTATAACTATAGTATCAACACGGGGATTCCCACTTATTGCATGCGTTATAACTATAGTATCAACACGGGGATTCCCACTTCGTGCACGTGTTTTAACTATAACATCAACACGGCGATTCCCAGTTCGTCCATGTGATTTAACTATAGTATCAACACGGGGATTCCCACTTCGTGGTCGTGTTTAAACTATAGTATCAACACGGGTATTCCCACCTCGAGCATGTGTTTTAACTCTAGCATCTGCACGGGATTCCCACTTCGTACACGTGTTTTAAGTATACCATCAACACGGGGATTCCCAAACCTTGCATGTGTCTAACTATGTTATCAACACGTGGATTCCCACTTCGTGCACGTGTTTTAACTATAGTATCAACACGGGGATTCCCACTTCGTGCACGTGTTTTAACTATAGTATCATCACGGGGATTCCCGCTTCGTGCATGTGTTTTAACTATAGTATCAACACTGGGATTCCCACTTCGTGCACGTGTTTTAACTATAGTATCAACACGGGGATTCCCACTTCGTACAATTTTTTAAAATTATAGTATCAACACGGGGATTCCCACTTCGTTCACGTGTTTAACCATACCATCAACACGGAGATCCCCACTTCGTGCATGCCATATAACTATAGTATCAACACGGGGATTCCCATTTGGTGCACGTGTTTTACCTATAGTATCAACAAGGGGAATCCCACTTCGTACACTTTTTTTAACTATAGCATCAACACCGGGATTCCAACTTCGTGCACGTGTTTTAACTATAGCATCAACACGGGGATTCCCACTTCGTGCATGTGTTTTAACTATAGTATCAGCACGGGAATTCCCACCTCTTAGATGTGTTTTAACTTTAGTATAAATACGCGGAATCCCACTTCGTGCACGTGTTTTAACTATAGCAACAACACGGGGATTCCCAATTCGTGGATGCGTTTTAACTGTAGTATCAACACGGGGATTCCCAATTCGTGCATGCGCTTTAACTATAGTATCAACACGGGGATTCCCACTTCGTGCACGTGTTTAAACTATAGTATCAACACGCGGATTGCCACTTCGTGCATGCGTTTTAACTATAGTATCAACACGGGAATTCCCACTTCGTGCTTGCGTTTTAACTATAGTACTAACACTGGGATTCCCATTTCGTGCATGTGTTTTAACTATAGCATCAACACGGGGATTCCCACTTCGTGGTCGTGTTTAAACTATAGTATCAACACCGGGATTCCCACTTCGTGCACGTGTTTTAACTATAGCATCAACATGGGAATTCCCACTTCGTGCATGCGTTTTAACTATAGTACTAACACGGGGATTCCCGCTTCGTGCATGTGTTTTAACTATAACATCAACACGGGGATTCCCACTTCGTGCATGTGTTTTAACTATAGCATCAACACGGGGAATCCCACTTCGTGGACGTGTTTTAAATATAGTATCAAATCGGGGAATCCCACTTCGTGCACGTGGTTCAACTATAGTATCAGCACGGGGACTCCCACTTCGCGGATGTGTTTTAACTATAGCATCAACACGGGGCTTCCCACTTCGTGCACGTGTTCTAAATATAGCATCAACACGGGGATTCCCACTTCGTGCATGCGTTTTAACTATAGTACCAACACGGGGACTCCCACTTCGTGGATGTGTTTTAACTATAGTATCAACAAGGGGATTCCCACTTCGTGCACGTGTTTTAACTATAGCATCAACACGGGGATTCCCACTTCGTGCATGCGTTTTAACTATAGTATCAACACGGGGACTCCCAATTCGTGGATGTGTTTTTACTATAGCACCAACACGGGGATTCCCACTTCGTGCACGTGTTTTAATTATAGTATCCACACGGTGATTCCCACTTCGTGCTCGTTTTTTATCTATAGCGTAAACGCTGGGATTCCCAATTCGTGCATGTGCTTAACTATAGCAACAACACGGGGATTCCCACTTCATGCGCGTGTTCTGACTATAGTATAAACACGGATTTTCCCACTTCGTGCATGCGTTTTAGCTATAGTATCAACACGGGGACTCCCACTTCGTGGATGTCCTTTAACTATAGCATCAACACGGGGTTCCCACTTCGTGCATGCGGTTTAACTATAGTATCAACACGGGGATTCCCACTTCGTGCACGTGTTTTAATTATAGTATCAACACGGGGATTCCCACTTCGTGCACGCGTTTAACCATACCATCCACACGGGGATTCCCACTTCGTGCATGTGATATAACTGTAGTATCAACACGCGGATTCCCACCTCGTGCATGTGTTTAACAATAGTATCAACACGGGGACTCCCACTTCGTGCATGTGTTTTAACTATAGTATCAACACGGGGAATCCCAATTCGTGCGTGCGTTTTAACTATAGTATCAACACGGGGACTGCCATTTCGTGGATGTGTTTTAACTATAGTATCAACACGGGGATTCCCACTTCGTGCACGTGTTTTAATTATAGTATCAACACGGGGATTCCCACCTTGTGCATGTGTTTTAACTATAGTATCAACAAGGGGACTCCCACTTCGTGCATGTGTTTAACTATAGTATCAACACGGGGATACCCACCTCGTGTATGTGTTTTAACTATAGCATCAGCACGGGATTCCCACTTCGTACACGTGTTTTAAGTATACCATCAACACGGGGATTCCCAATTCTTGCATGTGTCTAACAATAGTATCAACACGGGGATTCCCACTTCGTGCACGTGTTTTAACTATAGTATTAACACGGGGATTCCCACCTCGTGCACGTGTTTTAACTATAGTATCAACACGAGGATTCCCACTTCGTGCATGTGTTTTAACTATAGTATCAACACGGGGATTCCCACTTCGTGCACGTGTTTTAACTATAGTATCACCACGGGGATTCCCACTTGGTACAATTTTTTAAATTAATTATAGTATCGACACGGGGATTCCCACTTCGTGCATGTGTTATAGCTATACCATCAACACGGGGATTCCCACTTCGTGCACGTGTTTTAACTATAGCATCAAGACGGGGATTCCCTCATTGTGCATGTGTTTTAAATATAGTATCAACACGGGGACTCCCACTTCGTGCATGTGTTTAACTATAGTATCAACACGGGGATTCCCACTTTGTGCATGTGTTTTAGCTATAGTATCAACACGGGGAGTCCCACTTCGTGCACGTGTTTTAACTATAGTATCGACACGGTGATTCCCACTTCGTGCATGTGTTTTAACTAAAGTGTCAATACGGGGATTCCCACTTCGTGCAAGTGTTTTAACTATAGTATCAACACGGGGATTCCCACTTCGTGCATGTGTTGAACTATGGTATCAACACGGGGATTCCCACCTCGTGCATGTGTTTTAACTATAGTATCAACACGGGGATTCCCACCTCGTGCATGTGTTTAACTGTAGTATCAACACGGGGATTCCCACCTTGTGCACGTGTTTTAACTATAGTATCAAATCGGGGAATCCCACTTCGTGCATGGGTTTTAACTATAGTATCAACACGGGGATTCCCACTTCGTGCATGCGTTTTAACTGGAGCATGAACACGGGGATTCCTACTTCGTGCATGCGTTTTAATTATAGTATCAACACGGGGATTCCCACTTCGTGCACGTGTTATAATTTTAGTATCAACACGGGGATTCCCACCTTGTGCATGTGTTTTAACTATAGTATCAACAAGGGGACTCCCACTTCGTGCATGTGTTTAACTATAGTATCAATACGGGGATTCCCACATCGTGCATGTGCTTAACTATGATATCAACACGGGTATTCCCACCTCGTGCATGTGTTTTAACTATAGTATCAACACGGGGATTCCCACTTCGTGCATGTGTTATAACTATAGTATCAACACGGGGATTCCCACTTATTGCATGCGTTATAACTATAGTATCAACACGGGGATTCCCACTTCGTGCACGTGTTTTAACTATAACATCAACACGGCGATTCCCAGTTCGTCCATGTGTTTTAACTATAGTATCAACACGGGGATTCCCACTTCGTGGTCGTGTTTAAACTATAGTATCAACACGGGTATTCCCACCTCGAGCATGTGTTTTAACTCTAGCATCTGCACGGGATTCCCACTTCGTACACGTGTTTTAAGTATACCATCAACACGGGGATTCCCAAATCTTGCATGTGTCTAACTATGTTATCAACACGTGGATTCCCACTTCGTGCACGTGTTTTAACTATAGTATCAACACGGGGATTCCCACTTCGTGCACGTGTTTTAACTATAGTATCATCACGGGGATTCCCGCTTCGTGCATGTGTTTTAACTATAGTATCAACACTGGGATTCCCACTTCGTGCACGTGTTTTAACTATAGTATCAACACGGGGATTCCCACTTCGTACAATTTTTTAAAATTATAGTATCAACACGGGGATTCCCACTTCGTTCACGTGTTTAACCATACCATCAACACGGAGATCCCCACTTCGTGCATGCCATATAACTATAGTATCAACACGGGGATTCCCACTTCGTGCATGTGTTATAGCTATACCATCAACACGGGGATTCCCACTTCGTGCACGTGTTTTAACTATAGCATCAAGACGGGGATTCCAACCTTGTGCACCGTTTTAACTGTAGTATCAATACGGGGACTCCAACTTCGTGCATGTGTTTAACTATAGTATCAACACGGGGATTCCCAATTCGTGCTTGTGTTTTTACTATAGTATCAACACATTGATTCCCACTTCATGCACGTGTTTTAACTATAGTATCAACACGAGGATTCCCACTTCGTGCATGTGTTTTAACTATAGTATCAACACGGGGATTCCCATTTGGTGCACGTGTTTTACCTATAGTATCAACACGGGGATTCCCACTTCGTGCACGTGTTTTAACTATAGTATCAACACGGGGATTCCCACTTCGTGCATGTGTTTTAACTATAGTATCAACACGGGGATTCCCACTTCGTGCACGTGTTTTAACTATAGTATCAACAAGGGGACTCCCACTTCGTGCATGTGTTTAACTATAGTATCAACACGGGGATTCCCACTTCGTGCACGTGTTCTAACTATAGCATCAACACGGGGATTCCCACGTCCTGCATGCGTTTTAACTATAGTATCAACACGGGGACTCCCACTTCGTGGATGTGTTTTAACTATAGTATCAACACGGGGATTCCCACTTCGTGCACGTGTTCTAACTATAGCATCAACACGGGGATTCCCACATCGTGCATGCGTTTTAACTATAGTATCAACTCGGGGACTCCCAATTCGTGGATGTGTTTTAAGTATAGCGTCAACACGGGGCTTTCCACTTCGTGCACGTGTTTTAATTATAGTATCCACACGGTGATTCCCACTTCGTGCTCGTTTTTTATCTATAGCGTAAACACTGGGATTCCCAATTCGTGGATGTGCTTAACTATAGCATCAACACGGTGATTCCCACTTCATGCGCGTGTTCTGACTATAGTATAAACACGGAGATTCCCACTTCGTGCTTGCGTTTTAACTATAGTATCAACACGGGGACTCCCACTTCGTGGATGTGCTTTAACTCTAGCATCAACACGGGGATTCCCAATTCATGCATGTGTCTAACTATAGTATCAACACGGGGATTCCCAATTCGTGCACGTGTTTTAACTATAGTATCAACACGAGGATTCCCACTTCGTGCACGTGTTTTAACTATATTATCAACACGGGTTTCCCACTTCGTGCATGTGTTTTAACTATAGTATCAACACGGGGATTCCCACCTCGTAGATGTGCTTTAACTATAGTATAAATACGGGGACTCCCACTTCATGCATGTGTTTAACTATGGTAACAACACGGGGATTCCCACCTCGTGCATGTGTTTGAAATATAGTATCAACAAGGGGATTCCCACCTCGTGCATGTGTTTAACTATGGTATAAACCCGGGGATTCCCACCTCGTGCACGTGTTTTAAATATAGTATCAACACGGTGATTCCCACCTACTGCATGTGTTTTAACTATAGTATCAACACGGGGATTCCCACCTCGTGGATGCGTTTAACTATAGTATAAACACGGGGATTCCCACTTCGTGCATGCGTTTTAACTATAGTACTAACACGGGGAATCCCGCTTCGTGCATGTGTTTTAACTATAACATCAACACGGGGATTCCCACTTCGTGCATGTGTTTTAACTATAGCATCAACACGGGGAATCCCACTTCGTGGACGTGTTTTAAATATAGTATCGAATCGGGGAATCCCACTTCGTGCACGTGGTTCAACTATAGTATCAACACGGGGACTCCCACTTCGCGGATGTGTTTTAACTATAGCATCAACACGGGGCTTCCCACTTCGGGCACGTGTTCTAAATATAGCATCAACACGGGGATTCCCACTTCGTGCATGCGTTTTAACTATAGTATCAACACGGGGACTCCCACTTCGTGGATGTGTTTTAACTATAGTATTAACAAGGGGATTCCCACTTCGTGCACGTGTTTTAACTATAGCATCAACACGGGGATTCCCACTTCGTGCATGCGTTTTAACTATAGTATCAACACGGGGACTCCCAATTCGTGGATGTGTTTTAACTATAGCATCAACACGGGGATTCCTACTTCGTGCACGTGTTTTAATTATAGTATCCACACGGTGATTCCCACTTCGTGCTCGTTTTTTATCTATAGCGTAAACGCTGGGATTCCCAATTCGTGCATGTGCTTAACTATAGCAACAACACGGGGATTCCCACTTCATGCGCGTGTTCTGACTATAGTATAAACACGGATTTTCCCACTTCGTGCATGCGTTTTAGCTATAGTATCAACACGGGGACTCCCACTTCGTGGATGTCCTTTAACTATAGCATCAACACGGGGTTCCCACTTCGTGCATGCGGTTTAACTATAGTATCAACACGGGGATTCCCACTTCGTGCACGTGTTTTAATTATAGTATCAACACGGGGATTCCCACTTCGTGCACGCGTTTAACCATACCATCAACACGGGGATTCCCACTTCGTGCATGTGATATAACTGTAGTATCAACACGCGGATTCCCACCTTGTGCATGTGTTTAACAATAGTATCAACACGGGGACTCCCACTTCGTGCATGTGTTTTAACTATAGTATCAACACGGGGAATCCCAATTCGTGCGTGCGTTTTAACTATAGTATCAACACGGGGACTGCCACTTCGTGGATGTGTTTTAACTATAGTATCAACACGGGGATTCCCACTTCGTGCACGTGTTTTAATTATAGTATCAACACGGGGATTCCCACCTTGTGCATGTGTTTTAACTATAGTATCAACAAGGGGACTCCCACTTCGTGCATGTGTTTAACTATAGTATCAACACGGGGATACCCACCTCGTGTATGTTTTTAACTATAGCATCAGCACGGGATTCCCACTTCGTACACGTGTTTTAAGTATACCATCAACACGGGGATTCCCAATTCTTGCATGTGTCTAACAATAGTATCAACACGGGGATTCCCACTTCGTGCACGTGTTTTAACTATAGTATTAACACGGGGATTCCCACTTCGTGCACGTGTTTAACCATACCCTCAACACGGAGATCCCTACTTCGTGCATGTGATATAACTATAGTATCAACACGGGGATTCCAAATTCGTGCATGTGTTATAGCTATACCATTAACATGGGGATTCCCACTTCGTGCACGTGTTCTAGCTATAGCATCAAGACGGGATTCCCACTTGGTGCACGTGTTTTAACTATAGTATCAACACGAGGATTCCTACTTCGTGTATGAGTTTTAACTATAGTATCAACACGGGGATTCCCATTTCGTGCACGTGTTTTAACTATAGTATCAACACGGGGATTCCCACTTCGTACACTTTTTTTAACTATAGCATCAACACCGGGATCCCCATTTCGTGCACGTGTTTTAACTATAGTATCAACACGGGGATTCCCACTTCGTGCATGTGTTTTAACTATAGTATCAACACGGGGATTCCCACCTCGTAGATGTGTTTTAACTATAGTATAAATACGGGGAATCCCACTTCGTGCACGTGTTTTAACTATAGCAACAACACGGGGATTCCCAATTCGTGCATGCGTTTTTAACTGTAGTATCAACACGGGGATTCCCACTTCGTGCATGCGCTTTAACTATAGTATCAACACGGGGATTCCCAATTCGCGCACGTGTTTTAACTATAGCATCAACACGAGAATTCCCACTTCGTGCATCCGTTCTAACTATACTACTAACACGGGGATTCCCACTTCGTGCATGTGTTTTAACTATAGCATCAACACGGGGATTCCCACTTCCTGGTCGTGTTTAAACTATATTATCAACACCGGGATTCCCACTTCATGCACGTGTTTTAACTATAGCATCAACACGGGAATTCCCACTTCGTGCATGCGTTTTAACTATAGGATCAACACGGGGATTCCCTCTTCGTGCATTTGTTTAAACTATAGCATCAACACGGGGATTCCCACTTCGTGGACGTGTTTGAAATATAGTATCAAATCGGGGAATCCCACTTCGTAATAACACGGGGATTCCCACTTCGTGCATGTGTTTTAACTATAGGATCAACACGGGGATTCCCTCTTCGTGCATTTGTTTAAACTATAGCATCAACACGGGGATTCCCACTTCGTGGACGTGTTTGAAATATAGTATCAAATCGGGGAATCCCACTTCGTGCATGTGGTTTAACTCTAGTATCAACACGGGGATTCCCGATTCGTGCATGTGTTTTAACTATAGCATCAACACGGGGATTCCCACTTCGTTCACGTGTTCTAAATATAGCATCAACACGGGGATTCCCACTTCATGCATGCGTTTTAACTATAGTATCAACACGGGGACTCCCACTTCGTGGATGTGTTTTAACTATAGCATCAACACGGGGATTCCCACTTCGTGCACGTGTTCTAACTATAGCATCAACACGGGGATTCCCACGTCCTGCATGCGTTTTAACTATAGTATCAACACGGGGACTCCCACTTCGTGGATGTGTTTTAACTATAGTATCAACACGGGGATTCCCACTTCGTGCACGTGTTATAACTATAGCATCAACACGGGGATTCCCACATCGTGCATGCGTTTTAACTATAGTATCAACTCGGGGACTCCCAATTCGTGGATGTGTTTTAAGTATAGCGTCAACACGGGGCTTTCCACTTCGTGCACGTGTTTTAATTATAGTATCCACACGGTGATTCCCACTTCGTGCTCGTTTTTTATCTATAGCGTAAACACTGGGATTCCCAATTCGTGGATGTGCTTAACTATAGCATCAACACGGTGATTCCCACTTCATGCGCGTGTTCTGACTATAGTATAAATACGGAGATTCCCACTTCGTGCTTGCGTTTTAACTATAGTATCAACACGGGGACTCCCACTTCGTGGATGTGCTTTAACTCTAGCATCAACACGGGGATTCCCAATTCATGCATGTGTCTAACTATAGTATCAACACGGGGATTCCCAATTCGTGCACGTGTTTTAACTATAGTATCAACACGAGGATTCCCACTTCGTGCACGTGTTTTAACTATAGTATCAACACGGGGATTCCCACTTCGTGCAAGTGTTTTAACTATAGTATCAACACGGGGATTCCCACCTCGTAGATGTGCTTTAACTATAGTATAAATACGGGGACTCCCACTTCATGCATGTGTTTAACTATGGTAACAACACGGGGATTCCCACCTCCTGCATGTGTTTGAAATATAGTATCAACAAGGGGATTCCCACCTCGTGCATGTGTTTAACTATGGTATAAACCCGGGGATTCCCACCTCGTGCACGTGTTTTAAATATAGTATCAACACGGTGATTCCCACCTACTGCATGCGTTTTAACTATAGTATCAACACGGGTATTCCCACTTCGTGCATGGGTTTTAACTATAGTATCAACACGGGGATTCCCACTTCGTGCATTTGTTTTAACTATAGTATCAACACGGGGATTCCCACCTCGTGGATGCGTTTAACTATAGTATAAACACGGGCATTCCCACTTCGTGCACGTGTTTTAACTGTAGCAACAACACGGGGATTGCCACTTCCTGCATGCGTTTTAAATGTAGTATCAACACGGGGGTTCCCAATTCGTGCATGCGCTTTAACTATAGTATCAACACGGGGATTCCCACTTCGTGCATGTGTTTTAACTATAGTATCAACACGGAGATTCCCACTTCGTCCACGTGTTTTAATTATAGTATCAACACGGGGATTCCCACTTCGTGCACGTGTTTAACCATACCATCAACACGGGGATTCCCTCTTCGTGCATGTGTTATAACTATAGCATCGGCACGGGGATTCCCACTTCGTGCATGCGTTTTAATTATAGCTTCAACACGGGGATCACCACTTCGTGCACGTGTTTTAACTATAGTATCAAATCGGGGAATCTCACTTCGTGCATGCGTTTTAACTATAGTATCAACACGGTGATTCCCACTTCGTGCATGCGTTTTAACTATAGCATGAACACGGGGATTCCAACTTCGTGCATGCGTTTTAATTATAGTATCAACACGGGGTTTCCCACTTCGTGCACGTGTTTTAATTATAGTATCAACACGGGGATTCCCACCTTGTGCATGTGTTTTAACTATAGTATCAACAAGGGGACTCCCACTTCGTGCATGTGTTTAACTATAGTATCAACACGGGGATACCCACCTCGTGTATGTGTTTTAACTATAGCATCAGCACGGGATTCCCACTTCGTACACGTGTTTTCAGTATACCATCAACACGGGGATTCCCAATTCTTGCATGTGTCTAACTATAGTATCAACACGGGGATTCCCACTTCGTGCACGTGTTTTAACTATAGTATCAACACGGGGATTCCCACTTCGTGCACGTGTTTTAACTATAGTATCAACACGGGGATTCCCACTTCGTGCATGTGTTTTAACTATAGTATCAACACGGGGATTCCCACTTCGTGCACGTGTTTTAACTATAGTATCACCACGGGGATTCCCACTTGGTACAATTTTTTTTAATTAATTATAGTATCGACACGGGGATTCCCACTTCGTGCACGTGTTTAACCATACCATCAACACGGGGATCCCTACTTCGTGCATGTGATATAACTATAGTATCAACACGGGGATTCCCACTTCGTGCATGTGTTATAGCTATACCATCAACACGCGGATTCCCACTTCGTGCACGTGTTTTAACTATAGCATCAAGACGGGGATTCCCACATTGTGCATGTGTTTTAAATATAGTATCAACACGGGGACTCCCACTTCGTGCATGTGTTTAACTATAGTATCAACACGGGGATTCCCACTTTGTGCATGTGTTTTAGCTATAGTATCAACACGGGGAGTCCCACATCGTGCATGTGCTTAACTATGATATCAACCCGGGTATTCCCACCTCGTGCATGTGTTTGAACTATAGTATCAACACGGGGATTCCCACTTCGTGCATGTGTTATAACTATAGTATCAACACGGGGAATCCCACTTATTGCATGCGTTATAACTATAATATCAACACGGGGATTCCCACTTCGTGCACGTGTTTTAACTATAACATCAACACGGCGATTCCCAGTTCGTCCATGTGTTTTAACTATAGTATCAACACGGGGATTCCCACTTCGTGGTCGTGTTTAAACTATAGTATCAACACGGGTATTCCCACCTCGAGCATGTGTTTTAACTCTAGCATCTGCACGGGATTCCCACTTCGTACACGTGTTTTAAGTATACCATCAATACGGGGATTCCCAAATCTTGCATGTGTCTAACTATGTTATCAACACGTGGATTCCCACTTCGTGCACGTGTTTTAACTATAGTATCAACACGGGGATTCCCACTTCGTGCACGTGTTTTAACTATAGTATCATCACGGGGATCCCCACTTCGTGCATGTGTTTTAACTATAGTATCAACACGGGGATTCCCACTTCGTGCACGTGTTTTAACTATAGTATCAACACGGGGATTCCCACTTCGTACAATTTTTTAAAATTATAGTATCAACACGGGGATTCCCACTTCGTTCACGTGTTTAACCATACCATCAACACGGAGATCCCCACTTCGTGCATGCCATATAACTATAGTATCAACACGGGGATTCCCACTTCGTGCATGTGTTATAGCTATACCATCAACACGGGGATTCCCACTTCGTGCACGTGTTTTAACTATAGCATCAAGACGGGGATTCCAACCTTGTGCACCGTTTTAACTGTAGTATCAATACGGGGACTCCAACTTCGTGCATGTGTTTAACTATAGTATCAACACGGGGATTCCCAATTCGTGCTTGTGTTTTTACTATAGTATCAACACGGGGATTCCCACTTCATGCACGTGTTTTAACTATAGTATCAACACGAGGATTCCCACTTCGTGCATGTGTTTTAACTATAGTATCAACACGGGGATTCCCATTTCGTGCACGTGTTTTACCTATAGTATCAACACGGGGAATCCCACTTCGTACACATTTTTTAACTATAGCATCAACACCGGGATTCCAACTTCGTGCACGTGTTTTAACTATAGCACCAACACGGGTTTCCCACTTCGTGCATGTGTTTTAACTATAATATCAGCACGGGGATTCCCACCTCGTAGAAGTGTTTTAACTTTAGTATAAATACGGGGAATCCCACTTCGTGCACGTGTTTTAACTATAGCAACAACACGGGGATTCCCAATTCGTGGATGCGTTTTAACTGTAGTATCAACACGGGGATTCCCAATTCGTGCATGCGCTTTAACTATAGTATCAACACGGGGATTCCCACTTCGTGCACGTGTTTAAACTATAGTATCAACACGCGGATTGCCACTTCGTGCATGCGTTTTAACTATAGTATCAACACGAGGACTCCCACTTCGCGCACGTGTTTTAACTATAGCATCAACAGGGGAATTCCCACTTCGTGCTTGCGTTTTAACTATAGTACTAACACTGGGATTCCCATTTCGTGCATGTGTTTTAACTATAGCATCAACACGGGGATTCCCACTACGTGGTCGTGTTTAAACTATAGTATCAACACCGGGATTCCCACTTCGTGCACGTGTTTTAACTATAGCATCAACACGGGAATTCCCACTTCGTGCATGCGTTTTAACTATAGTACTAACACGGGGAATCCCGCTTCGTGCATGTGTTTTAACTATAACATCAACACGGGGATTCCCACTTCGTGCATGTGTTTTAACTATAGCATCAACACGGGGAATCCCACTTCGTGGACGTGTTTTAAATATAGTATCAAATCGGGGAATACCACTTCGTGCACGTGGTTCAACTATAGTATCAACACGGGGACTCCCACTTCGCGGATGTGTTTTAACTATAGCATCAACACGGGGCTTCCCACTTCGTGCACGTGTTTTAATATAGCATCAACACGGGGATTCCCACTTCGTGCATGCGTTTTAACTATAGTATCAACACGGGGACTCCCACTTCGTGGATGTGTTTTAACTATAGTATCAACAAGGGGATTCCCACTTCGTGCACGTGTTTTAACTATAGCATCAACACGGGGATTCCCACGTCCTGCATGCGTTTTAACTATAGTATCAACACGGGGACTCCCAATTCGTGGATGTGTTTTAACTATAGCATCAACACGGGGATTCCCACTTCGTGCACGTGTTTAAACTATAGTATCAACACGCGGATTGCCACTTCGTGCATGCGTTTTAACTATAGTATCAACACGAGGACTCCCACTTCGCGCACGTGTTTTAACTATAGCATCAACACGGGAATTCCCACTTCGTGGTTGCGTTTTAACTATAGCACTAACACTGGGATTCCCATTTCGTGCATGTGTTTTAACTATAGCATCAACACGGGGATTCCCACTTCGTGGTCGTGTTTAAACTATAGTATCAACACCGGGATTCCCACTTCGTGCACGTGTTTTAACTATAGCGTAAACACTGGGATTCCCAATTCGTGGATGTGCTTAACTATAGCATCAACACGGTGATTCCCACTTCATGCGCGTGTTCTGACTATAGTATAAATACGGAGATTCCCACTTCGTGCTTGCGTTTTAACTATAGTATCAACACGGGGACTCCCACTTCGTGGATGTGCTTTAACTCTAGCATCAACATGGGGATTCCCAATTCATGCATGTGTCTAACTATAGTATCAACACGGGGATTCCCAATTCGTGCACGTGTTTTAACTATAGTATCAACACGGGGCTTCCCACCTCGTAGATGTGCTTTAACTATAGTATAAATACGGGGACTCCCACTTCATGCATGTGTTTAACTATGGTAACAACACGGGGATTCCCACCTCGTGCATGTGTTTGAAATATAGTATCAACAAGGGGATTCCCACCTCGTGCATGTGTTTAACTATGGTATAAACCCGGGGATTCCCACCTCGTGCACGTGTTTTAAATATAGTATCAACACGGTGATTCCCACCTACTGCATGTGTTTTAACTATAGTATCAACACGGGTATTCCCACTTCGTGCATGGGTTTTAACTATAGTATCAACACGGGGATTCCCACTTCGTGCATTTGTTTTAACTATAGTATCAACACGGGGATTCCCACCTCGTGGATGCGTTTAACTATAGTATAAACACGGGGATTCCCACTTCGTGCACGTGTTTTAACTGTAGCAACAACACGGGGATTGCCACTTCCTGCATGCGTTTTAAATGTAGTATCAACACGGGGGTTCCCAATTCGTGCATGCGCTTTAACTATAGTATCAACACGGGGATTCCCACTTCGTGCATGTGTTTTAACTATAGTATCAACACGGAGATTCCCACTTCGTCCACGTGTTTTAATTATAGTATCAACACGGGGATTCCCACTTCGTGCACGTGTTTAACCATACCATCAACACGGGGATTCCCTCTTCGTGCATGTGTTATAACTATAGCATCGGCACGGGGATTCCCACTTCGTGCATGCGTTTTAATTATAGCTTCAACACGGGGATCACCACTTCGTGCACGTGTTTTAACTATAGTATCAAATCGGGGAATCTCACTTCGTGCATGCGTTTTAACTATAGTATCAACACGGTGATTCCCACTTCGTGCATGCGTTTTAACTATAGCATGAACACGGGGATTCCAACTTCGTGCATGCGTTTTAATTATAGTATCAACACGGGGTTTCCCACTTCGTGCACGTGTTTTAATTATAGTATCAACACGGGGATTCCCACCTTGTGCATGTGTTTTAACTATAGTATCAACAAGGGGACTCCCACTTCGTGCATGTGTTTAACTATAGTATCAACACGGGGATACCCACCTCGTGTATGTGTTTTAACTATAGCATCAGCACGGGATTCCCACTTCGTACACGTGTTTTCAGTATACCATCAACACGGGGATTCCCAATTCTTGCATGTGTCTAACTATAGTATCAACACGGGGATTCCCACTTCGTGCACGTGTTTTAACTATAGTATCAACACGGGGATTCCCACTTCGTGCACGTGTTTTAACTATAGTATCAACACGGGGATTCCCACTTCGTGCATGTGTTTTAACTATAGTATCAACACGGGGATTCCCACTTCGTGCACGTGTTTTAACTATAGTATCACCACGGGGATTCCCACTTGGTACAATTTTTTTTAATTAATTATAGTATCGACACGGGGATTCCCACTTCGTGCACGTGTTTAACCATACCATCAACACGGGGATCCCTACTTCGTGCATGTGATATAACTATAGTATCAACACGGGGATTCCCACTTCGTGCATGTGTTATAGCTATACCATCAACACGCGGATTCCCACTTCGTGCACGTGTTTTAACTATAGCATCAAGACGGGGATTCCCACATTGTGCATGTGTTTTAAATATAGTATCAACACGGGGACTCCCACTTCGTGCATGTGTTTAACTATAGTATCAACACGGGGATTCCCACTTTGTGCATGTGTTTTAGCTATAGTATCAACACGGGGAGTCCCACTTCGTGCACGTGTTTTAACTATAGTATCGACACGGGGATTCCCACTTCGTGCATGTGTTTTAACTAAAGTGTCAATACGGGGATTCCCACTTCGTGCACGTGTTTTAACTATAGTATCAACACGGGGATTCCCACTTCGCGCATGTGTTGAACTATGGTATCAACACGGGGATTCCCACCTCGTGCATGTATTTTAACTATAGTATCAACACGGTGATTCCCACCTCGTGCATGTGTTTAACTGTAGTATCAACACGGGGATTCCCACCTTGTGCACGTGTTTTAACTATAGTATCAAATCGGGGAATCCCACTTCGTGCATGTGTTTTAACTATAGTATCAACACGGGGATTCCCACTTCGTGCATGCGTTTTAACTGGAGCATGAACACGGGGATTCCCACTTCGTGCATGCGTTTTAATTATAGTATCAACACGGGGATTCCCACTTCGTGCACGTGTTATAATTTTAGTATCAACGCGGGGATTCCCACCTTGTGCATGTGTTTTAACTATAGTATCAACAAGGGGACTCCCACTTCGTGCATGTGTTTAACTATAGTATCAATACGGGGATTCCCACATCGTGCATGTGCTTAACTATGATATCAACCCGGGTATTCCCACCTCGTGCAAGTGTTTGAACTATAGTATCAACACGGGGATTCCCACTTCGTGCATGTGTTATAACTATAGTATCAACACGGGGATTCCCACTTATTGCATGCGTTATAACTATAATATCAACACGGGGATTCCCACTTCGTGCACGTGTTTTAACTATAACATCAACACGGCGATTCCCAGTTCGTCCATGTGTTTTAACTATAGTATCAACACGGGGATTCCCACTTCGTGGTCGTGTTTAAACTATAGTATCAACACGGGTATTCCCACCTCGAGCATGTGTTTTAACTCTAGCATCTGCACGGGATTCCCACTTCGTACACGTGTTTTAAGTATACCATCAATACGGGGATTCCCAAATCTTGCATGTGTCTAACTATGTTATCAACACGTGGATTCCCACTTCGTGCACGTGTTTTAACTATAGTATCAACACGGGGATTCCCACTTCGTGCACGTGTTTTAACTATAGTATCATCACGGGGATCCCCACTTCGTGCATGTGTTTTAACTATAGTATCAACACGGGGATTCCCACTTCGTGCACGTGTTTTAACTATAGTATCAACACGGGGATTCCCACTTCGTACAATTTTTTAAAATTATAGTATCAACACGGGGATTCCCACTTCGTTCACGTGTTTAACCATACCATCAACACGGAGATCCCCACTTCGTGCATGCCATATAACTATAGTATCAACACGGGGATTCCCACTTCGTGCATGTGTTATAGCTATACCATCAACACGGGGATTCCCACTTCGTGCACGTGTTTTAACTATAGCATCAAGACGGGGATTCCAACCTTGTGCACCGTTTTAACTGTAGTATCAATACGGGGACTCCAACTTCGTGCATGTGTTTAACTATAGTATCAACACGGGGATTCCCAATTCGTGCTTGTGTTTTTACTATAGTATCAACACGGGGATTCCCACTTCATGCACGTGTTTTAACTATAGTATCAACACGAGGATTCCCACTTCGTGCATGTGTTTTAACTATAGTATCAACACGGGGATTCCCATTTCGTGCACGTGTTTTACCTATAGTATCAACACGGGGAATCCCACTTCGTACACATTTTTTAACTATAGCATCAACACCGGGATTCCAACTTCGTGCACGTGTTTTAACTATAGCATCAATACGGGTTTCCCACTTCGTGCATGTGTTTTAACTATAATATCAGCACGGGGATTCCCACCTCGTAGAAGTGTTTTAACTTTAGTATAAATACGGGGAATCCCACTTCGTGCACGTGTTTTAACTATAGCAACAACACGGGGATTCCCAATTCGTGGATGCGTTTTAACTGTAGTATCAACACGGGGATTCCCAATTCGTGCATGCGCTTTAACTATAGTATCAACACGGGGATTCCCACTTCGTGCACGTGTTTAAACTATAGTATCAACACGCGGATTGCCACTTCGTGCATGCGTTTTAACTATAGTATCAACACGAGGACTCCCACTTCGCGCACGTGTTTTAACTATAGCATCAACAGGGGAATTCCCACTTCGTGCTTGCGTTTTAACTATAGTACTAACACTGGGATTCCCATTTCGTGCATGTGTTTTAACTATAGCATCAACACGGGGATTCCCACTTCGTGGTCGTGTTTAAACTATAGTATCAACACCGGGATTCCCACTTCGTGCACGTGTTTTAACTATAGCATCAACACGGGAATTCCCACTTCGTGCATGCGTTTTAACTATAGTACTAACACGGGGAATCCCGCTTCGTGCATGTGTTTTAACTATAACATCAACACGGGGATTCCCACTTCGTGCATGTGTTTTAACTATAGCATCAACACGGGGAATCCCACTTCGTGGACGTGTTTTAAATATAGTATCAAATCGGGGAATACCACTTCGTGCACGTGGTTCAACTATAGTATCAACACGGGGACTCCCACTTCGCAGATGTGTTTTAACTATAGCATCAACACGGGGCTTCCCACTTCGTGCACGTGTTCTAAATATAGCATCAACACGGGGATTCCCACTTCGTGCATGCGTTTTAACTATAGTATCAACACGGGGACTCCCACTTCGTGGATGTGTTTTAACTATAGTATCAACAAGGGGATTCCCACTTCGTGCACGTGTTTTAACTATAGCATCAACACGGGGATTCCCACTTCGTGCATGCGTTTTAACTATAGTATCAACACGGGGACTCCCAATTCGTGGATGTGTTTTAACTATAACATCAACACGGGGATTCCCACTTCGTGCACGTGTTTAAACTATAGTATCAACACGCGGATTGCCACTTCGTGCATGCGTTTTAACTATAGTATCAACACGAGGACTCCCACTTCGCGCACGTGTTTTAACTATAGCATCAACACGGGAATTCCCACTTCGTGGTTGCGTTTTAACTATAGCACTAACACTGGGATTCCCATTTCGTGCATGTGTTTTAACTATAGCATCAACACGGGGATTCCCACTTCGTGGTCGTGTTTAAACTATAGTATCAACACCGGGATTCCCACTTCGTGCACGTGTTTTAACTATAGCATCAACACGGGAATTCCCACTTCGTGCATGCGTTTTAACTATAGTACTAACACGGGGAATCCCGCTTCGTGCATGTGTTTTAACTATAACATCAACACGGGGATTCCCACTTCGTGCATGTGTTTTAACTATAGCATCAACACGGGGATTCCCAATTCGTGCATGTGCTTAACTATAGCAACAACACGGGGATTCCCACTTCATGCGCGTGTTCTGACTATAGTATAAACACGGATTTTCCCACTTCGTGCATGCGTTTTAGCTATAGTATCAACACGGGGACTCCCACTTCGTGGATGTCCTTTAACTATAGCATCAACACGGGGTTCCCACTTCGTGCATGCGGTTTAACTATAGTATCAACACGGGGATTCCCACTTCGTGCACGTGTTTTAATTATAGTATCAACACGGGGATTCCCACTTCGTGCACGCGTTTAACCATACCATCAACACGGGGATTCCCACTTCGTGCATGTGATATAACTGTAGTATCAACACGCGGATTCCCACCTTGTGCATGTGTTTAACAATAGTATCAACACGGGGACTCCCACTTCGTGCATGTGTTTTAACTATAGTATCAACACGAGGAATCCCAATTCGTGCGTGCGTTTTAACTATAGTATCAACACGGGGACTGCCACTTCGTGGATGTGTTTTAACTATAGTATCAACACGGGGATTCCCACTTCGTGCACGTGTTTTAATTATAGTATCAACACGGGGATTCCCAGCTTGTGCATGTGTTTTAACTATAGTATCAACAAGGGGACTCCCACTTCGTGCATGAGTTTAACTATAGTATCAACACGGGGATACCCACTTCGTGTATGTGTTTTAACTATAGCATCAGCACGGGATTCCCACTTCGTACACGTGTTTTAAGTATACCATCAACACGGGGATTCCCAATTCTTGCATCTGTCTAACAATAGTATCAACACGGGGATTCCCACTTCGTGCACGTGTTTTAACTATAGTATTAACACGGGGATTCCCACCTCGTGCACGTGTTGTAACTATAGTATCAACACGGGGATTCCCACTTCGTGCATGTGTTTTAACTATAGTATCAACACGGGGATTCCCACTTCGAGCACGTGTTTTAACTATAGTATCACCACGGGGATTCCCACTTGGTACAATTTTTTTTAATTAATTATAGTATCGACACGGGGATTCCCACTTCGTGCACGTGTTTAACCATACCAACAACACGTGGATTCCCACTTCGTGCACGTACTTTAACTATAGCATCAACACGGGGATTCCCACCTTGTGCATGTGTTTTAACTATAGTATCAACACGGGGACTCCCACTTCGTGCATGTTCGTAACTATAGTATCAACACGGGGACTCCCACTTCGTGCACGTGTATAACCATACCATCAACACGCGGATTCCCACTTCGTGCATGAGATATAACTATGGCATCAACACGGGGATTCCCACTTCGTGCATGTGTTATAACTATACCATCAACACAGGGATTTTTACTTCGTGCACGTGTTTTAACTATAGCATCAAGACGGGGATTCCCACGTTTGTGCACGTGTTTTAACTATAGTATCAACCCGGAAACTCCCACTTCGTGCATGTGTACAACTATAGTATCAATACGGGGATTCCCACCTCGTGCATGTGTTTTAACAAAGTATCAACACGGGGATTCCCACTTCGTGCACGTGTTTTAATTATAGTATCAACACGGGGATTCCCTCTTCGTGCACGCGTTTAACCATACCATCAACACGGGGATTCCCACTTCGTGCATGTGAGATAACTGTAGTATAAACACGAGGATTCCCACTTCGTGCATGTGTTATAACTATACCAACAACACGTGGATTCCCACTTCGTGCACGTACTTTAACTATAGCATCAACACGGGGATTCCCACCTCGTAGATGTGTTTTAACTATAGTATAAATACGGGGTCTCCCACTTCATGCATGTGTTTAAATATGGTAACAACACGGGGATTCCCACCTCGTGCATGTGTTTGAAATATAGTATCAACAAGGGGATTCCCACCTCGTGCATGTGTTTAACTATGGTATAAACCCGGGGATTCCCACCTCGTGCACGTGTTTTAACTATAGTATCAACACGGTGATTCCCACCTACTGCATGTGTTTTAACTATAGTATCAACACGGGGATTCCCACTTCGTGCATGGGTTTTAACTATAGTATCAACACGGGGATTCCCACTTCGTGCATTAGTTTTAACTATAGTATCAACACGGGGATTCCCACCTCGTGGATGCGTTTTAACTATAGTATCAACATGGGGATTCCCACTTCGTGCACGTGTTTTAACTGTAGCATCAACACGGGGATTGCCACTTCCTGCATGCGTTTTAAATGTAGTATCAACAGGGGGGTTCCCAATTCGTGCATGCGCTTTAACTATAGTATCAACACGGGGTTTCCCACTTCGTGCATGTGTTTTAACTATAGTATCAACACGGAGATTCCCACTTCGTCCACGTGTTTTAATTATAGTATCAACACGGGGATTCCCACTTCGTGCACGTGTTTAACCATACCATCAACACGGGGATTCCCTCTTCGTGCATGTGTTATAACTATAGCATCGGCACGGGCATTCCCACTTCGTGCATGCGTTTTAATTATAGCTTCAACACGGGGATCACCACTTCGTGCACGTGTTTTAACTATAGTATCAAATCGGGGAATCTCACTTCGTGCATGCGTTTTAACTATAGTATAAATACGGGGACTCCCACTTCATGCATGTGTTTAAATATGGTAACAACACGGGGATTCCCACCTCGTGCATGTGTTTGAAATATAGTATCAACAAGGGGATTCCCACCTCGTGCATGTGTTTAACTATGGTATAAACCCGGGGATTCCCACTTCGTGCATGTGTTTAACTATAGTATCAACACAGGGATACCCACCTCGTGTATGTGTTTTAACTATAGCATCAGCACGGGATTCCCACTTCGTACACGTGTTTTCAGTATACCATCAACACGGGGATTCCCAATTCTTGCATGTGTCTAACTATAGTATCAACACGGGGATTCCCACTTCGTGCACGTGTTTTAACTATAGTATCAACACGGGGATTCCCACTTCGTGCACTTGTTTTAACTATAGTATCAACACGGGGATTCCCACTTCGTGCATGTGTTTTAACTATAGTATCAACACGGGGATTCCCACTTCGTGCACGTGTTTTAACTATAGTATCACCACGGGGATTCCCACTTGGTACAATTTTTTTAAATTAATTATAGTATCGACACGGGGATTCCCACTTCGTGCACGTGTTTAACCATACCATCAACACAGGGATCCCTACTTCGTGCATGTGATATAACTATAGTATCAACACGGGGATTCCCACTTCGTGCATGTGTTATAGCTATACCATCAACACGGGGATTCCCACTTCGTGCACGTGTTTTAACTATAGCATCAAGACGGGGATTCCCACATTGTGCATGTGTTTTAAATATAGTATCAACACGGGGACTCCCACTTCGTGCATGTGTTTAACTATAGTATCAACACGGGGATTCCCACTTTGTGCATGTGTTTAACTATAGTATCAATACGGGGATTCCCACATCGTGCATGTGCTTAACTATGGTATCAACACGGGTATTCCTACCTCGTGCATGTGTTTTAACTATAGTATCAACACGGGGATTCCCACTTCGTGCATGTGTTATAACTATAGTATCAACACGGGGATTGCCACTTCCTGCATGCGTTTTAAATGTAGTATCAACAGGGGGGTTCCCAATTCGTGCATGCGCTTTAACTATAGTATCAACACGGCGATTCCCAGTTCGTCCATGTGTTTTAACTATAGTATCAACACGGGGACTCCCACTTCGTGCATGTGTTTAACTATAGTATCAACACGATGATTCCCACTTTGTGCATGTGTTTTAGCTATAGTATCAACACGGGGAGTCCCACTTCGTGCACGTGTTTTAACTATAGTATCGACACGGGGATTCCCACTTCGTGCATGTGTTTTAACTAAAGTGTCAACACGGGGATTCCCACTTCGTGCACGTGTTTTAACTATAGTATCAACACGGGGATTCCCACTTCGTGCATGTGGTTAACTATGGTATCAACACGGGGAATCCCACCTCGTGCATGTGTTTTATCTATAGTATCAACACGGGGACTCCCACATCGTGCATGTGTTATAACTATAGTATCAACACGGGGATTCCCACTTATTGCATGCGTTTTAACTATAGTATCAACACGGGCGTTCCCACTTCGTGCACGTGTTTTAACTATAACATCAACACGGGGATTCCCAGTTCGTCCATGTGTTTTAACTATAGCATCAACACGGGGATACCCACCTCGTGCATGTGTTTTAACTATAGAATCTGCACGGGATTCCCACTTCGTACACGTGTTTTAACTATACCATCAACACGGGGATTCCCAATTCTTGCATGTGTCTAACTATAGTATCAACACGGGGATTCCCACTTGGTGCACGTGTTTTAACTATAGTATCAACACGGGGATTCCCACTTCGTGCACGTGTTTTAACTATAGTATCATCACGGGGATTCCCACTTCGTGCATGTGTTTTAACTATAGTATCAACACGGGGATTCCCACTTCGTGCACGTGTTTGAACTATAGTATCAACACGGGGATTCCTACTTCGTACATTTTTTTTAAAATTATAGTATCAACACGGGGCTTCCCACTTCGTGCACGTGTTTAACCATACCATCAACACGGAGATCCCCACTTCGTGCATGTGATATAACTACAATATCAACACAGGGATTCCCACTTCGTGCATGTGTTATAGCTATACCATCAACACGGGGATTCCCACTTCGTGCACGTGTTTTAACTATAGCATCAAGACGGGGATTCCCACCTTGTGCATGTGTTTTAACTATAGTATCAACACGGGGACTCCAACTTCGTGCATGTGTTTAACTATAGTATCAACACGGGGATTCCCAATTCGTGCATGTGTTTTTACTATAGTATCAACACAGGGATTCCCACTTCGTGCACGTGTTTTAACTATAGTATCAACACGGGGATTCCTACTTCGTACAATTTTTTTAAAATTATATATCAACACGGGGATTCCCACTTCGTGCACGTGTTTAACCATACCATCAACCCGGAGATCCCCACTTCGTGCATGTGATATAACTATAATATCAACACAGGGATTCCCACATCGTGCATGTGTTATAACTATAGTATCAACACGGGGATTCCCACTTATTGCATGTGTTTTAACTATAGTATCAACACGGGGATTCCCATTTCGCGCACGTGTTTTAACTATATTGTCAACACAGGGATTCCCACTTCGTACTTTTTTTTTTATAGCATCAACACCGGGATTCCCACTTCGTGCACGTGTTTTAACTATAGTATCAACACGGGGATTCTCACTTCGTGCATGTGTTTTAACTATAGTACCAACACGGGGATTCCCGCCTCGTAGATGTGTTTCAACTATAGTATAAATACGGGGAATCCCACTTCGTGCACGTGTTTTAACTATAGAAACATCACGGGGATTCCCATTTCGTGCATGCGTCTTCACTGTAGTATCAACACGGAGATTCCCACTTCGTGCATGCGCTTTAACTATAGTATCAACACGGGGATTCCCACTTCGTGCACGTGTTTAAACTATAGTATCAACACGCGGATTGCCACTTCGTGCATGCGTTTTAACTATATTATCAACACGGGGATTCCCACTTCGCGCACGTGTTTTAACTATAGCATCAACACGGGTATTCACACTTCGTGCATGCGTTTTAACTATAGTACTAACACGGGGAATCCCACTTCGTGCATGTGTTTTAACTATAGCATCAACACGGGGATTCCCACTTCGTGGTCGTGTTTAAACTATAGTATCAACACCGGGATTCCCACTTCGTGCACGTGTTTTAACTATAGCATCAACACGGGAATTCCCACTTCGTGCATGCGTTTTAACTATAGTACTAACACGGGGATTCCCACTTCGTGCATGTGTTTTAACTATAGCATCAACACGGGGACTCCCACTTCGTACACGGGTTTTAACTATAGCATCAACACGGGGATTCCCACTTCGTGGACGTGTTTTAAATATAGTATCAAATCGGGGAATCCCACATCGTGCATGTGGTTTAACTATAGTATCAACACGGGGATTCCCAATTCGTGCATGTGTTTTAACTATAGCATCAACACGGGGATTCCCACTTCGTGCACGTGTTCTAACTATAGAATCAACACGGGGATTCCCACTTCGTGCATGCGTTCTATCTATAGTATCAACACGGGGACTCCCACTTCGTGGATGTGTTTTAACTATAGCATCAACACGGGGATTCCCAATTCGTGCACGTGTTCTAACTATAGCATCAACACGGGGATTCCCACTTCGTGCATGCGTTTTAACTATAGTACTAACACGGGGATTCCCACTTCGTGCATGTGTTTTAACTATAGCATCAACACGGGGATTCCCACTTCGTGGTCGTGTTTAAACTATAGTTTCAACACGGGGATTCCCACTTCGTGCACGTGTTCTAACTATAGAATCAACACGGGGATTCCCACTTCGTGCATGCGTTCTATCTATAGTATCAACACGGGGACTCCCACTTCGTGGATGTGTTTTAACTATAGCATCAACACGGGGATTCCCAATTCGTGCACGTGTTCTAACTATAGCATCAACACGGGGATTCCCACTTCGTGCATGCGTTTTAACTATAGTACTAACACGGGGATTCCCACTTCGTGCATGTGTTTTAACTATAGCATCAACACGGGGATTCCCACTTCGTGGTCGTGTTTAAACTATAGTTTCAACACGGGGATTCCCACTTCGTGCACGTGTTTTAACTATAGTATCAACACGGGGAATCCCACTTCGTACAATTTTTTTAACTATAGCATCAACACCGGGATCCCCATTTCGTGCACGTGTTTTAACTATAGTATCAACACGGGGATTCCCACTTCGTGCATGTGTTTTAACTATAGCATCAACACGGGGATTCCCACTTCGTGCACGTGTTCTAACTATAGAATCAACACGGGGATTCCCACTTCGTGCATGCGTTTTATCTATAGTATCAACACGGGGACTCCCACTTCGTGGATGTGTTTTAACTATAGCATCAACACGGGGATTCCCAATTCGTGCACGTGTTCTAATTATAGCATCAACACGGGGATTCCCACTTCGTGCATGCGTTTTAACTATAGTACTAACACGGGGATTCCCACTTCGTGCATGTGTTTTAACTATAGCATCAACACGGGGATTCCCACTTCGTGGTCGTGTTTAAACTATAGTTTCAACACGGGGATTCCCACTTCGTGCACGTGTTTTAAGTATAGTATCAACACGGGGATTCCCACTTCGTACAATTTTTTAAAAATTATAGTATCAACTCGGTGATTCCCACTTCGTGCACGTGTTTAACCATACCCTCAACACGGAGATCCCCACTTCGTGCATGTGATATAACTATAGTATCAACACGGGGATTCCAAATTCGTGCATGTGTTATAGCTATACCATCAACATGGGGATTCCCACTTCGTGCACGTGTTCTAGCTATAGCATCAAGACGGGATTCCCACTTGGTGCACGTGTTTTAACTATAGTATCAACACGAGGATTCCTACTTCGTGTATGAGTTTTAACTATAGTATCAACACGGGGATTCCCATTTCGTGCACGTGTTTTAACTATAGTATCAACACGGGGATTCCCACTTCGTACAATTTTTTTAACTATAGCATCAACACCGGGATCCCCATTTCGTGCACGTGTTTTAACTATAGTATCAACACGGGGATACCCACCTCGTGTATGTGTTTTAACTATAGCATCAGCACGGGATTCCCACTTCGTACACGTGTTATTAGTATACCATCAACACGGGGATTCCCAATTCTTGCATGTGTCTAACAATAGTATCAACACGGGGATTCCCACTTCGTGCACGTGTTTTAACTATAGTATTAACACGGGGATTCCCACCTCGTGCACGTGTTTTAACTATAGTATCAACACGGGGACTCCCACTTCGTGGATGTGTTTTAACTATAGTATCAACAAGGGGATTCCCACTTCGTGCACGTGTTTTAACTATAGCATCAACACGGGGATTCCCACTTCGTGCATGCGTTTTAACTATAGTATCAACACGGGGACTCCCAATTCGTGGATGTGTTTTAACTATAGCATCAACACGGGGATTCCCACTTCCTGCACGTGTTTAAACTATAGTATCAACACGCGGATTGCCACTTCGTGCATGCGTTTTAACTATAGTATCAACACGAGGACTCCCACTTCGCGCACGTGTTTTAACTATAGCATCAACACGGGAATTCCCACTTCGTGGTTGCGTTTTAACTATAGCACTAACACTGGGATTCCCATTTCGTGCATGTGTTTTAACTATAGCATCAACACGGGGATTCCCACTTCGTGGTCGTGTTTAAACTATAGTATCAACACCGGGATTCCCACTTCGTGCACGTGTTTTAACTATAGCATCAACACGGGAATTCCCACTTCGTGCATGCGTTTTAACTATAGTACTAACACGGGGAATCCCGCTTCGTGCATGTGTTTTAACTATAACATCAACACGGGGATTCCCACTTCGTGCATGTGTTTTAACTATAGCATCAACACGGGGATTCCCAATTCGTGCATGTGCTTAACTATAGCAACAACACGGGGATTCCCACTTCATGCGCGTGTTCTGACTATAGTATAAACACGGATTTTCCCACTTCGTGCATGCGTTTTAGCTATAGTATCAACACGGGGACTCCCACTTCGTGGATGTCCTTTAACTATAGCATCAACACGGGGTTCCCACTTCGTGCATGCGGTTTAACTATAGTATCAACACGGGGATTCCCACTTCGTGCACGTGTTTTAATTATAGTATCAACACGGGGATTCCCACTTCGTGCACGCGTTTAACCATACCATCAACACGGGGATTCCCACTTCGTGCATGTGATATAACTGTAGTATCAACACGCGGATTCCCACCTTTTGCATGTGTTTAACAATAGTATCAACACGGGGACTCCCACTTCGTGCATGTGTTTTAACTATAGTATCAACACGGGGAATCCCAATTCGTGCGTGCGTTTTAACTATAGTATCAACACGGGGACTGCCACTTCGTGGATGTGTTTTAACTATAGTATCAACACGGGGATTCCCACTTCGTGCACGTGTTTTAATTATAGTATCAACACGGGGATTCCCAGCTTGTGCATGTGTTTTAACTATAGTATCAACAAGGGGACTCCCACTTCGTGCATGAGTTTAACTATAGTATCAACACGGGGATACCCACCTCGTGTATGTGTTTTAACTATAGCATCAGCACGGGATTCCCACTTCGTACACGTGTTTTAAGTATACCATCAACACGGGGATTCCCAATTCTTGCATCTGTCTAACAATAGTATCAACACGGGGATTCCCACTTCGTGCACGTGTTTTAACTATAGTATTAACACGGGGATTCCCACCTCGTGCACGTGTTGTAACTATAGTATCAACACGGGGATTCCCACTTCGTGCATGTGTTTTAACTATAGTATCAACACGGGGATTCCCACTTCGAGCACGTGTTTTAACTATAGTATCACCACGGGGATTCCCACTTGGTACAATTTTTTTTAATTAATTATAGTATCGACACGGGGATTCCCACTTCGTGCACGTGTTTAACCATACCAACAACACGTGGATTCCCACTTCGTGCACGTACTTTAACTATAGCATCAACACGGGGATTCCCACCTTGTGCATGTGTTTTAACTATAGTATCAACACGGGGACTCCCACTTCGTGCATGTTCGTAACTATAGTATCAACACGGGGACTCCCACTTCGTGCACGTGTATAACCATACCATCAACACGCGGATTCCCACTTCGTGCATGAGATATAACTATGGCATCAACACGGGGATTCCCACTTCGTGCATGTGTTATAACTATACCATCAACACAGGGATTTTTACTTCGTGCACGTGTTTTAACTATAGCATCAAGACGGGGATTCCCACGTTTGTGCACGTGTTTTAACTATAGTATCAACCCGGAAACTCCCACTTCGTGCATGTGTACAACTATAGTATCAATACGGGGATTCCCACCTCGTGCATGTGTTTTAACAAAGTATCAACACGGGGATTCCCACTTCGTGCACGTGTTCTAATTATAGTATCAACACGGGGATTCCCTCTTCGTGCACGCGTTTAACCATACCATCAACACGGGGATTCCCACTTCGTGCATGTGAGATAACTGTAGTATAAACACGAGGATTCCCACTTCGTGCATGTGTTATAACTATACCAACAACACGTGGATTCCCACTTCGTGCACGTACTTTAACTATAGCATCAACACGGGGATTCCCACCTCGTAGATGTGTTTTAACTATAGTATAAATACGGGGTCTCCCACTTCATGCATGTGTTTAAATATGGTAACAACACGGGGATTCCCACCTCGTGCATGTGTTTGAAATATAGTATCAACAAGGGGATTCCCACCTCGTGCATGTGTTTAACTATGGTATAAACCCGGGGATTCCCACCTCGTGCACGTGTTTTAACTATAGTATCAACACGGTGATTCCCACCTACTGCATGTGTTTTAACTATAGTATCAACACGGGGATTCCCACTTCGTGCATGGGTTTTAACTATAGTATCAACACGGGGATTCCCACTTCGTGCATTAGTTTTAACTATAGTATCAACACGGGGATTCCCACCTCGTGGATGCGTTTTAACTATAGTATCAACATGGGGATTCCCACTTCGTGCACGTGTTTTAACTGTAGCATCAACACGGGGATTGCCACTTCCTGCATGCGTTTTAAATGTAGTATCAACAGGGGGGTTCCCAATTCGTGCATGCGCTTTAACTATAGTATCAACACGGGGTTTCCCACTTCGTGCATGTGTTTTAACTATAGTATCAACACGGAGATTCCCACTTCGTCCACGTGTTTTAATTATAGTATCAACACGGGGATTCCCACTTCGTGCACGTGTTTAACCATACCATCAACACGGGGATTCCCTCTTCGTGCATGTGTTATAACTATAGCATCGGCACGGGCATTCCCACTTCGTGCATGCGTTTTAATTATAGCTTCAACACGGGGATCACCACTTCGTGCACGTGTTTTAACTATAGTATCAAATCGGGGAATCTCACTTCGTGCATGCGTTTTAACTATAGTATAAATACGGGGACTCCCACTTCATGCATGTGTTTAAATATGGTAACAACACGGGGATTCCCACCTCGTGCATGTGTTTGAAATATAGTATCAACAAGGGGATTCCCACCTCGTGCATGTGTTTAACTATGGTATAAACCCGGGGATTCCCACTTCGTGCATGTGTTTAACTATAGTATCAACACAGGGATACCCACCTCGTGTATGTGTTTTAACTATAGCATCAGCACGGGATTCCCACTTCGTACACGTGTTTTCAGTATACCATCAACACGGGGATTCCCAATTCTTGCATGTGTCTAACTATAGTATCAACACGGGGATTCCCACTTCGTGCACGTGTTTTAACTATAGTATCAACACGGGGATTCCCACTTCGTGCACTTGTTTTAACTATAGTATCAACACGGGGATTCCCACTTCGTGCATGTGTTTTAACTATAGTATCAACACGGGGATTCCCACTTCGTGCACGTGTTTTAACTATAGTATCACCACGGGGATTCCCACTTGGTACAATTTTTTTAAATTAATTATAGTATCGACACGGGGATTCCCACTTCGTGCACGTGTTTAACCATACCATCAACACAGGGATCCCTACTTCGTGCATGTGATATAACTATAGTATCAACACGGGGATTCCCACTTCGTGCATGTGTTATAGCTATACCATCAACACGGGGATTCCCACTTCGTGCACGTGTTTTAACTATAGCATCAAGACGGGGATTCCCACATTGTGCATGTGTTTTAAATATAGTATCAACACGGGGACTCCCACTTCGTGCATGTGTTTAACTATAGTATCAACACGGGGATTCCCACTTTGTGCATGTGTTTAACTATAGTATCAATACGGGGATTCCCACATCGTGCATGTGCTTAACTATGGTATCAACACGGGTATTCCTACCTCGTGCATGTGTTTTAACTATAGTATCAACACGGGGATTCCCACTTCGTGCATGTGTTATAACTATAGTATCAACACGGGGATTGCCACTTCCTGCATGCGTTTTAAATGTAGTATCAACAGGGGGGTTCCCAATTCGTGCATGCGCTTTAACTATAGTATCAACACGGCGATTCCCAGTTCGTCCATGTGTTTTAACTATAGTATCAACACGGGGACTCCCACTTCGTGCATGTGTTTAACTATAGTATCAACACGATGATTCCCACTTTGTGCATGTGTTTTAGCTATAGTATCAACACGGGGAGTCCCACTTCGTGCACGTGTTTTAACTATAGCATCGACACGGGGATTCCCACTTCGTGCATGTGTTTTAACTAAAGTGTCAACACGGGGATTCCCACTTCGTGCACGTGTTTTAACTATAGTATCAACACGGGGATTCCCACTTCGTGCATGTGGTTAACTATGGTATCAACACGGGGAATCCCACCTCGTGCATGTGTTTTATCTATAGTATCAACACGGGGACTCCCACATCGTGCATGTGTTATAACTATAGTATCAACACGGGGATTCCCACTTATTGCATGCGTTTTAACTATAGTATCAACACGGGCGTTCCCACTTCGTGCACGTGTTTTAACTATAACATCAACACGGGGATTCCCAGTTCGTCCATGTGTTTTAACTATAGCATCAACACGGGGATACCCACCTCGTGCATGTGTTTTAACTATAGAATCTGCACGGGATTCCCACTTCGTACACGTGTTTTAACTATACCATCAACACGGGGATTCCCAATTCTTGCATGTGTCTAACTATAGTATCAACACGGGGATTCCCACTTGGTGCAAGTGTTTTAACTATAGTATCAACACGGGGATTCCCACTTCGTGCACGTGTTTTAACTATAGTATCATCACGGGGATTCCCACTTCGTGCATGTGTTTTAACTATAGTATCAACACGGGGATTCCCACTTCGTGCACGTGTTTGAACTATAGTATCAACACGGGGATTCCTACTTCGTACATTTTTTTTAAAATTATAGTATCAACACGGGGCTTCCCACTTCGTGCACGTGTTTAACCATACCATCAACACGGAGATCCCCACTTCGTGCATGTGATATAACTACAATATCAACACAGGGATTCCCACTTCGTGCATGTGTTATAGCTATACCATCAACACGGGGATTCCCACTTCGTGCACGTGTTTTAACTATAGCATCAAGACGGGGATTCCCACCTTGTGCATGTGTTTTAACTATAGTATCAACACGGGGACTCCAACTTCGTGCATGTGTTTAACTATAGTATCAACACGGGGATTCCCAATTCGTGCATGTGTTTTTACTATAGTATCAACACAGGGATTCCCACTTCGTGCACGTGTTTTAACTATAGTATCAACACGGGGATTCCTACTTCGTACAATTTTTTTAAAATTATATATCAACACGGGGATTCCCACTTCGTGCACGTGTTTAACCATACCATCAACCCGGAGATCCCCACTTCGTGCATGTGATATAACTATAATATCAACACAGGGATTCCCACATCGTGCATGTGTTATAACTATAGTATCAACACGGGGATTCCCACTTATTGCATGTGTTTTAACTATAGTATCAACACGGGGATTCCCATTTCGCGCACGTGTTTTAACTATATTGTCAACACAGGGATTCCCACTTCGTACTTTTTTTTTATAGCATCAACACCGGGATTCCCACTTCGTGCACGTGTTTTAACTATAGTATCAACACGGGGATTCTCACTTCGTGCATGTGTTTTAACTATAGTACCAACACGGGGATTCCCGCCTCGTAGATGTGTTTCAACTATAGTATAAATACGGGGAATCCCACTTCGTGCACGTGTTTTAACTATAGAAACATCACGGGGATTCCCATTTCGTGCATGCGTCTTCACTGTAGTATCAACACGGAGATTCCCACTTCGTGCATGCGCTTTAACTATAGTATCAACACGGGGATTCCCACTTCGTGCACGTGTTTAAACTATAGTATCAACACGCGGATTGCCACTTCGTGCATGCGTTTTAACTATATTATCAACACGGGGATTCCCACTTCGCGCACGTGTTTTAACTATAGCATCAAGACGGGTATTCACACTTCGTGCATGCGTTTTAACTATAGTACTAACACGGGGAATCCCACTTCGTGCATGTGTTTTAACTATAGCATCAACACGGGGATTCCCACTTCGTGGTCGTGTTTAAACTATAGTATCAACACCGGGATTCCCACTTCGTGCACGTGTTTTAACTATAGCATCAACACGGGAATTCCCACTTCGTGCATGCGTTTTAACTATAGTACTAACACGGGGATTCCCACTTCGTGCATGTGTTTTAACTATAGCATCAACACGGGGACTCCCACTTCGTACACGGGTTTTAATTATAGCATCAACACGGGGATTCCCACTTCGTGGACGTGTTTTAAATATAGTATCAAATCGGGGAATCCCACATCGTGCATGTGGTTTAACTATAGTATCAACACGGGGATTCCCAATTCGTGCATGTGTTTTAACTATAGCATCAACACGGGGATTCCCACTTCGTGCACGTGTTCTAACTATAGAATCAACACGGGGATTCCCACTTCGTGCATGCGTTCTATCTATAGTATCAACACGGGGACTCCCACTTCGTGGATGTGTTTTAACTATAGCATCAACACGGGGATTCCCAATTCGTGCACGTGTTCTAACTATAGCATCAACACGGGGATTCCCACTTCGTGCATGCGTTTTAACTATAGTACTAACACGGGGATTCCCACTTCGTGCATGTGTTTTAACTATAGCATCAACACGGGGATTCCCACTTCGTGGTCGTGTTTAAACTATAGTTTCAACACGGGGATTCCCACTTCGTGCACGTGTTCTAACTATAGAATCAACACGGGGATTCCCACTTCGTGCATGCGTTCTATCTATAGTATCAACACGGGGACTCCCACTTCGTGGATGTGTTTTAACTATAGCATCAGCACGGGGATTCCCAATTCGTGCACGTGTTCTAACTATAGCATCAACACGGGGATTCCCACTTCGTGCATGCGTTTTAACTATAGTACTAACACGGGGATTCCCACTTCGTGCATGTGTTTTAACTATAGCATCAACACGGGGATTCCCACTTCGTGGTCGTGTTTAAACTATAGTTTCAACACGCGGATTCCCACTTCGTGCACGTGTTTTAACTATAGTATCAACACGGGGAATCCCACTTCGTACAATTTTTTTAACTATAGCATCAACACCGGGATCCCCATTTCGTGCACGTGTTTTAACTATAGTATCAACACGGGGATTCCCACTTCGTGCATGTGTTTTAACTATAGCATCAACACGGGGATTCCCACTTCGTGCACGTGTTCTAACTATAGAATCAACACGGGGATTCCCACTTCGTGCATGCGTTTTATCTATAGTATCAACACGGGGACTCCCACTTCGTGGATGTGTTTTAACTATAGCATCAACACGGGGATTCCCAATTCGTGCACGTGTTCTAATTATAGCATCAACACGGGGATTCCCACTTCGTGCATGCGTTTTAACTATAGTACTAACACGGGGATTCCCACTTCGTGCATGTGTTTTAACTATAGCATCAACACGGGGATTCCCACTTCGTGGTCGTGTTTAAACTATAGTTTCAACACGGGGATTCCCACTTCGTGCACGTGTTTTAAGTATAGTATCAACACGGGGATTCCCACTTCGTACAATTTTTTAAAAATTATAGTATCAACTCGGTGATTCCCACTTCGTGCACGTGTTTAACCATACCCTCAACACGGAGATCCCCACTTCGTGCATGTGATATAACTATAGTATCAACACGGGGATTCCAAATTCGTGCATGTGTTATAGCTATACCATCAACATGGGGATTCCCACTTCGTGCACGTGTTCTAGCTATAGCATCAAGACGGGATTCCCACTTGGTGCACGTGTTTTAACTATAGTATCAACACGAGGATTCCTACTTCGTGTATGAGTTTTAACTATAGTATCAACACGGGGATTCCCATTTCGTGCACGTGTTTTAACTATAGTATCAACACGGGGATTCCCACTTCGTACAATTTTTTTAACTATAGCATCAACACCGGGATCCCCATTTCGTGCACGTGTTTTAACTATAGTATCAACACGGGGATACCCACCTCGTGTATGTGTTTTAACTATAGCATCAGCACGGGATTCCCACTTCGTACACGTGTTATTAGTATACCATCAACACGGGGATTCCCAATTCTTGCATGTGTCTAACAATAGTATCAACACGGGGATTCCCACTTCGTGCACGTGTTTTAACTATAGTATTAACACGGGGATTCCCACCTCGTGCACGTGTTTTAACTATAGTATCAACACGGGGATTCCCACTTCGTGCATGTGTTTTAACTATAGTATCAACACGGGGATTCCCACTTCGAGCACGTGTTTTAACTATAGTATCACCACGGGGATTCCCACTTGGTACAATTTTTTTTAATTAATTATAGTATCGACACGGGGATTCCCACTTCGTGCACGTGTTTAACCATACCAACAACACGTGGATTCCCACTTCGTGCACGTACTTTAACTATAGCATCAACACGGGGATTCCCACCTTGTGCATGTGTTTTAACTATAGTATCAACAAGGGGACTCCCACTTCGTGCATGTTCGTAACTATAGTATCAACACGGGGACTCCCACTTCGTGCACGTGTATAACCATACCATCAACACGCGGATTCCCACTTCGTGCATGAGATATAACTATGGTATCAACACGGGGATTCCCACTTCGAGCACGTGTTTTAACTATAGTATCACCACGGGGATTCCCACTTGGTACATTTTTTTTAAATTAATTATAGTATCGACACGGGGATTCCCACTTCGTGCACGTGTTTAACCATACCAACAACACGTGGATTCCCACTTCGTGCACGTACTTTAACTATAGCAACAACACGTGGATTCCCACTTCGTGCACGTACTTTAACTATAGCATCAACACGGGGATTCCCACCTCGTAGATGTGTTTTAACTATAGTATCAACACGGGGATTCCCACTTCGTGCACGTGTTTTAATTATAGTATCAACACGGGGATTCCCTCTTCGTGCACGCGTTTAACCATACCATCAACACGGGGATTCCCTCTTCGTGCACGCGTTTAACCATACCATCAACACGGGGATTCCCACTTCGTGCATGTGAGATAACTGTAGTATCAACACGAGGATTCCCACTTCTTGCATGGGTTTTAACTATAGTATCAACACGGGGATTCCCACTTCGTGCATTAGTTTTAACTATAGTATCAACACGGGGATTCCCACCTCGTGGATGCGTTTTAACTATAGTATAAACATGGGGATTCCCACTTCGTGCACGTGTTTTAACTGTAGCAACAACACGGGGATTGCCACTTCCTGCATGCGTTTTAAATGTAGTATCAACAGGGGGGTTCCCAATTCGTGCATGCGCTTTAACTATAGTATCAACACGGGGATTCCCACTTCGTGCATGTGTTTTAACTATAGTATCAACACGGAGATTCCCACTTCGTCCACGTGTTTTAATTATAGTATCAACACGGGGATTCCCACTTCGTGCACGTGTTTAACCATACCATCAACACGGGGATTCCCTCTTCGTGCATGTGTTATAACTATAGCATCGGCACGGGCATTCCCACTTCGTGCATGCGTTTTAATTATAGCTTCAACACGGGGATCACCACTTCGTGCACGTGTTTTAACTATAGTATCAAATCGGGGAATCTCACTTCGTGCATGCGTTTTAACTATAGTATCAACACGGTGATTCCCACTTCGTGCATGCGTTTTAACTATAGCATGAACACGGGGATTCCAACTTCGTGCATGCGTTTTAATTATAGTATCAACACGGGGTTTCCCACTTCGTGCACGTGTTTTAATTATAGTATCAACACGGGGATTCCCACCTTGTGCATGTGTTTTAACTATAGTATCAACAAGGGGACTCCCACTTCGTGCATGTGTTTAACTATAGTATCAACACAGGGATACCCACCTCGTGTATGTGTTTTAACTATAGCATCAGCACGGGATTCCCACTTCGTACACGTGTTTTCAGTATACCATCAACACGGGGATTCCCAATTCTTGCATGTGTCTAACTATAGTATCAACACGGGGATTCCCACTTCGTGCACGTGTTTTAACTATAGTATCAACACGGGGATTCCCACTTCGTGCACGTGTTTTAACTATAGTATCAGCACGGGGATTCCCACTTCGTGCATGTGTTTGAACTATAGTATCAACACGGGGATTGCCACTTCGTGCACGTGTTTTAACTATAGTATCACCACGGGGATTCCCACTTGGTACAATTTTTTTAATTAATTATAGTATCGACACGGGGATTCCCACTTCGTGCATGTGTTATAGCTATACCATCAACACGGGGATTCCCACTTCGTGCACGTGTTTTAACTATAGCATCAAGACGGGGATTCCCACATTGTGCATGTGTTTTAAATATAGTATCAACACGGGGACTCCCACTTCGTGCATGTGTTTAACTATAGTATCAACACGGGGATTCCCACTTTGTGCATGTGTTTAACTATAGTATCAACACGGCGATTCCCAGTTCGTCCATGTGTTTAACTACAGTATCAACACGGGGACTCCCACTTTGTGCATGTGTTTTAGCTATAGTATCAACACGGGGAGTCCCACTTCGTGCACGTGTTTTAACTATAGTATCGACACGGGGATTCCCACTTCGTGCATGTGTTTTAACTAAAGTGTCAACACGGGGATTCCCACTTCGAGCACGTGTTTTAACTATAGTATCAACACGGGGATTCCCACTTCGTGCATGTGTTTAACTATGGTATCAACACGGGGAATCCCACCTCGTGCATGTGTTTTAACTATAGTATCAACACGGGGACTCCCACATCGTGCATGTGTTATAACTATAGTATCAACACGGGGATTCCCACTTATTGCATGCGTTTTAACTATAGTATCAACACGGGCGTTCCCACTTCGTGCACGTGTTTTAACTGTAACATCAACACGGGGATTCCCAGTTCGTCCATGTGTTTTAACTATAGCATCAACACGGGGATACCCACCTCGTGCATGTGTTTTAACTATAGAATCTGCACAGGATTCCCACTTCGTACACGTGTTTTAAGTATACCATCAACACGGGGATTCCCAATTCTTGCATGTGTCTAACTATAGTATCAACACGGGGATTCCCACTTGGTGCACGTGTTTTAACTATAGTATCAACACGGGGATTCCCACTTCGTGCACGTGTTTTAACTATAGTATCATCACGGGGATTCCCACTTCGTGCATGTGTTTTAACTATAGTATCAACACGGGGATTCCCACTTCGTGCACGTGTTTGAACTATAGTATCAACACGGGGATTCCTACTTCGTACAATTTTTTAAAAATTATAGTATCAACACGGGGATTCCCACTTCGTGCACGTGTTTAACCATACCATCAACACGGAGATCCCCACTTCGTGCATGTGATATAACTATAATATCAACACAGGGATTCCCACATCGTGCATGTGTTATAACTATAGTATCAACACGGGGATTCCCACTTATTGCATGTGTTTTAACTATAGTATCAACACGGGGATTCCCATTTGGCGCACGTGTTTTAACTATATTGTCAACACAGGGATTCCCACTTCGTACTTTTTTTTAACTATAGCATCAACACCGGGATTCCCAATCGTGCAGGTGTTTTAACTATAGTATCATCACGGGGATTCCCACTTCGTGCATGTGTTTTAACTATAGTACCAACACGGGGATTCCCACCTCGTAGATGTGTTTTAACTATAGTATAAATACGGGGAATCCCACTTCGTGCACGTGTTTTAACTATAGAAACATCACGGGGATTCCCATTTCGTGCATGCGTCTTCACTGTAGTATCAACACGGGGATTCCCACTTCGTGCATGCGCTTTAACTATAGTATCAACACGGGGATTCCCACGTCGTGCACGTGTTTAAACTATAGTATCAACACGCGGATTGCCACTTCGTGCATGCGTTTTAACTATATTATCAACACGGGGATTCCCACTTCGCGCACGTGTTTTAACTATAGCATCAACACGGGTATTCACACTTCGTGCATGCGTTTTAACTATAGTATTAACACGGGGAATCCCACTTCGTGGATGTGTTTTAACTATAGCATCAACACGAGGATTCCCACTTCGTGGTCGTGTTTAAACTATAGTATCAACACCGGGATTCCCACTTCGTGCATGCGTTTTAACTATAGTACTAACACGGGGATTCCCACTTCGTGCATGTGTTTTAACTATAGCATCAACACGGGGACTCCCACTTCGTACATGGGTTTTAACTATAGCATCAACACGGGGATTCCCACTTCGTGGACGTGTTTTAAATATAGTATCAAATTGGGGAATCCCACATCGTGCATGTGGTTTAACTATAGTATCAACACGGGGATTCCCAATTCGTGCATGTGTTTTAACTATAGCATCAACACGGGGATTCCCACTTCGTGCACGTGTTCTAACTATAGAATCAACACGGGGATTCCCACTTCGTGCATGCGTTTTATCTATAGTATCAACACGGGGACTCCCACTTCGTGGATGTGTTTTAACTATAGCATCAACACGGGGATTCCCAATTCGTGCACGTGTTCTAACTATAGCATCAACACGGGGATTCCCACTTCGTGCATGCGTTTTAACTATAGTACTAACACGGTGATTCCCACTTCGTGCATGTGTTTTAACTATAGCATCAACACGGGGATTCCCACTTCGTGGTCGTGTTTAAACTATAGTTTCAACACGGGGATTCCCACTTCGTGCACGCGTTTTAAGTATAGTATCAACACGGGGATTCCCACTTCGTACAATTTTTTAAAAATTATAGTATCAACACGGGGATTCCCACTTCGTGCACGTGTTTAACCATACCCTCAACACGGAGATCCCCACTTCGTGCATGTGATATAACTATAGTATCAACACGGGGATTCCAAATTCGTGCATGTGTTATAGCTATACCATCAACATGGGGATTCCCACTTCGTGCACGTGTTCTAGCTATAGCATCAAGACGGGATTCCCACTTGGTGCACGTGTTTTAACTATAGTATCAACACGAGGATTCCTACTTCGTGTATGAGTTTTAACTATAGTATCAACACGGGGATTCCCATTTCGTGCACGTGTTTTAACTATAGTATCAACACGGGGATTCCCACTTCGTACAATTTTTTTAACTATAGCATCAACACCGGGATCCCCATTTCGTGCACGTGTTTTAACTATAGTATCAACACGGGGATTCCCACTTCGTGCATGTGTTTTAACTATAGTATCAACACGGGGATTCCCACCTCGTAGATGTGTTTTAACTATAGTATAAATACGGGGAATCCCACTTCGTGCACGTGTTTTAACTATAGCAACAACACGGGGATTCCCAATTCGTGCATGCGTTTTTAACTGTAGTATCAACACGGGGATTCCCACTTCGTGCATGCGCTTTAACTATAGTATCAACACGGGGATTCCCAATTCGCGCACGTGTTTTAACTATAGCATCAACACGAGAATTCCCACTTCGTGCATCCGTTCTAACTATAGTACTAACACGGGGATTCCCACTTCGTGCATGTGTTTTAACTATAGCATCAACACGGGGATTCCCACTTCGTGCATGCGTTTTAACTATATTATCAACACCGGGATTCCCACTTCGTGCACGTGTTTTAACTATAGCATCAACACGGGAATTCCCACTTCGTGCATGCGTTTTAACTATAGTAATAACACGGGGATTCCCACTTCGTGCATGTGTTTTAACTATAGGATCAACACGGGGATTCCCTCTTCGTGCATTTGTTTAAACTATAGCATCAACACGGGGATTCCCACTTCGTGGACGTGTTTGAAATATAGTATCAAATCGGGGAATCCCACTTCGTGCATCTGGTTTAACTATAGTATCAACACGGGGATTCCAGATTCGTGCATGTGTTTTAACTATAGCATCAACACGGGGATTCCCACTTCGTTCACGTGTTCTAAATATAGCATCAACACGGGGATTCCCACTTCGTGCATGCGTTTTAACTATAGTATCAACACGGGGACTCCCACTTCGTGGATGTGTTTTAACCATAGCATCAACACGGGGATTCCCACATCGTGCACGTGTTCTAATTATAGCATCAACACGGGGATTCCCACGTCCTGCATGCGTTTTAACTATAGTATCAACACGGGGACTCCCACTTCGTGGATGTGTTTTAACTATAGTATCAACACGGGGATTCCCACTTCGTGCACGTGTTCTAACTATAGCATCAACACGGGGATTCCCACATCGTGCATGCGTTTTAACTATAGTATCAACTCGGGGACTCCCAATTCGTGGATGTGTTTTAAGTATAGCGTCAACACGGGGCTTTCCACTTCGTGCACGTGTTTTAATTATAGTATCCACACGGTGATTCCCACTTCGTGCTCGTTTTTTATCTATAGCGTAAACACTGGGATTCCCAATTCGTGGATGTGCTTAACTATAGCATCAACACGGTGATTCCCACTTCATGCGCGTGTTCTGACTATAGTATAAACACGGAGATTCCCACTTCGTGCTTGCGTTTTAACTATAGTATCAACACGGGGACTCCCACTTCGTGGATGTGCTTTAACTCTAGCATCAACACGGGGATTCCCAATTCTTGCATGTGTCTAACTATAGTATCAACACGGGGATTCCCAATTCGTGCACGTGTTTTAACTATAGTATCAACACGAGGATTCCCACTTCGTGCACGTGTTTTAACTATAGTATCAACACGGGGATACCCACTTCGTGCATGTGTTTTAACTATAGTATTAACACGGGGATTCCCACCTCGTAGATGTGCTTTAACTATAGTATAAATACGGGGACTCCCACTTCATGCATGTGTTTAACTATGGCAACAACACGGGGATTCCCACCTCGTGCATGTGTTTGAAATATAGTATCAACAAGGGGATTCCCACCTCGTGCATGTGTTTAACTATGGTATAAACCCGGGGATTCCCACCTCGTGCACGTGTTTTAAATATAGTATCAACACGGTGATTCCCACCTACTGCATGTGTTTTAACTATATTATCAACACGGGGATTCCCACTTCGTGCATGGGTTTTAACTATAGTATCAACACGGGGATTCCCACTTCGTGCATTTGTTTTAACTATAGTATCAACACGGGGATTCCCACCTCGTGGATGCGTTTAACTATAGCATAAACACGGGGAATCCCACTTCGTGCACGTGTTTTAACTGTAGCAACAACACGGGGATTGCCACTTCCTGCATGCGTTTTAAATGTAGTATCACCACGGGGGTTCCCAATTCGTGCATGCGCTTTAACTATAGTATCAACACGGGGATTCCCACTTCGTGCATGTTTTTTAACTATAGTATCAACATGGAGATTCCCACTTCGTCCACGTGTTTTAATTATAGTATCAACACGGGGATTCCCACTTCGTGCACGTGTTTAACCATACCATCAACACGGGGATTCCCTCTTCGTGCATGTGTTATAACTATAGCATCGGCACGGGGATTCCCACTTCGTGCATGCGTTTTAATTATAGCTTCAACACGGGGATCACCACTTCGTGCACGTGTTTTAACTATAGTATCAAATCGGGGAATCTCACTTCGTGCATGCGTTTTAACTATAGTATCAACACGGTGATTCCCACTTCGTGCACGCGTTTTAACTATAGCATGAACACGGGGATTCCAACTTCGTGCATGCGTTTTAATTATAGTATCAACACGGGGATTCCCACCTTGTGCATGTGTTTTAACCATAGTATCAACAAGGGGACTCCCACCTCGTGCATGTGTTTAACTATAGTATCAACACGGGGACACCCACCTCGTGTATGTGTTTTAACTTTAGCATCAGCACGGGATTCCCACTTCGTACACGTGTTTTCAGTATACCATCAACACGGGGATTCCCAATTCTTGCATGTGTCTAACTATAGTATCAACACGGGGATTCCCACTTCGTGCACGTGTTTTAACTATAGTATCAACACGCGGATTCCCACTTCGTGCACGTGTTTTAACTATAGTATCAACACGGGGATTCCCACTTCGTGCATGTGTTTTAACTATAGTATCAACACGGGGATTCCCACTTCGTGCACGTGTTTTAACTATAGTATCACCACGGGGATTCCCACTTGGTACAATTTTTTTTAATTAATTATAGTATCGACACGGGGATTCCCACTTCGTTCACGTGTTTAACCATACCATCAACACGGGGATCCCTACTTCGTGCATGTGATATAACTATAGTATCAACACGGGGATTCCCACTTCGTGCATGTGTTATAGCTATACCATCAACACGGGGATTCCCACTTCGTGCACGTGTTTTAACTATAGCATCAAGACGGGGATTCCCTCATTGTGCATGTGTTTTAAATATAGTATCAACACGGGGACTCCCACTTCGTGCATGTGTTTAACTATAGTATCAACACGGGGATTCCCACTTTGTGCATGTGTTTTAGCTATAGTATCAACACGGGGGTCCCACTTCGTGCACGTGTTTTAACTATAGTATCGACACGGTGATTCCCACTTCGTGCATGTGTTTTAACTAAAGTGTCAATACGGGGATTCCCACTTCGTGCAAGTGTTTTAACTATAGTATCAACACGGGGATTCCCACTTCGTGCATGTGTTGAACTATGGTATCAACACGGGGATTCCCACCTCGTGCATGTGTTTTAACTATAGTATCAACACGGGGATTCCCACCTCGTGCATGTGTTTAACTGTAGTATCAACACGGGGATTCCCACCTTGTGCACGTGTTTTAACTATAGTATCAAATCGGGGAATCCCACTTCGTGCATGGGTTTTAACTATAGTATCAACACGGGGATTCCCACTTCGTGCATGCGTTTTAACTGGAGCATGAACACGGGGATTCCCACTTCGTGCATGCGTTTTAATTATAGTATCAACACGGGGATTCCCACTTCGTGCACGTGTTATAATTTTAGTATCAACACGGGGATTCCCACCTTGTGCATGTGTTTTAACTATAGTATCAACAAGGGGACTCCCACTTCGTGCATGTGTTTAACTATAGTATCAATACGGGGATTCCCACATCGTGCATGTGCTTAACTATGATATCAACACGGGTATTCCCACCTCGTGCATGTGTTTTAACTATAGTATCAACACGGGGATTCCCACTTCGTGCATGTGTTATAACTATAGTATCAACACGGGGATTCCCACTTATTGCATGCGTTATAACTATAGTATCAACACGGGGATTCCCACTTCGTGCACGTGTTTTAACTATAACATCAACACGGCGATTCCCAGTTCGTCCATGTGTTTTAACTATAGTATCAACACGGGGATTCCCACTTCGTGGTCGTGTTTAAACTATAGTATCAACACGGGTATTCCCACCTCGAGCATGTGTTTTAACTCTAGCATCTGCAAGGGATTCCCACTTCGTACACGTGTTTTAAGTATACCATCAACACGGGGATTCCCAAATCTTGCATGTGTCTAACTATGTTATCAACACGTGGATTCCCACTTCGTGCACGTGTTTTAACTGTAGTATCAACACGGGGATTCCCATTTCGTGCACGTGTTTTAACTATAGTATCATCACGGGGATTCCCGCTTCGTGCATGTGTTTTAACTATAGTATCAACACTGGGATTCCCACTTCGTGCACGTGTTTTAACTATAGTATCAACACGGGGATTCCCACTTCGTACAATTTTTTAAAATTATAGTATCAACACGGGGATTCCCACTTCGTTCACGTGTTTAACCATACCATCAACACGGAGATCCCCACTTCGTGCATGCCATATAACTATAGTATCAACACGGGGATTCCCACTTCGTGCATGTGTTATAGCTATACCATCAACACGGGGATTCCCACTTCGTGCACGTGTTTTAACTATAGCATCAAGACGGGGATTCCAACCTTGTGCACCGTTTTAACTGTAGTATCAATACGGGGACTCCAACTTCGTGCATGTGTTTAACTATAGTATCAACACGGGGATTCCCAATTCGTGCTTGTGTTTTTACTATAGTATCAACACAGGGATTCCCACTTCATGCACGTGTTTTAACTATAGTATCAACACGAGGATTCCCACTTCGTGCATGTGTTTTAACTATAGTATCAACACGGGGATTCCCATTTGGTGCACGTGTTTTACCTATAGTATCAACACGGGGAATCCCACTTCGTACACTTTTTTTAACTATAGCATCAACACCGGGATTCCAACTTCGTGCACGTGTTTTAACTATAGCATCAACACGGGGATTCCCACTTCGTGCATGTGTTTTAACTATAGTATCAGCACGGGAATTCCCACCTCGTAGAAGTGTTTTAACTTTAGTATAAATACGCGGAATCCCACTTCGTGCACGTGTTTTAACTATAGCAACAACACGGGGATTCCCAATTCGTGGATGCGTTTTAACTGTAGTATCAACACGGGGATTCCCAATTCGTGCATGCGCTTTAACTATAGTATCAACACGGGGATTCCCACTTCGTGCACGTGTTTAAACTATAGTATCAACACGCGGATTGCCACTTCGTGCATGCGTTTTAACTATAGTATCAACACGGGAATTCCCACTTCGTGCTTGCGTTTTAACTATAGTACTAACACTGGGATTCCCATTTCGTGCATGTGTTTTAACTATAGCATCAACACGGGGATTCCCACTTCGTGGTCGTGTTTAAACTATAGTATCAACACCGGGATTCCCACTTCGTGCACGTGTTTTAACTATAGCATCAACATGGGAATTCCCACTTCGTGCATGCGTTTTAACTATAGTACTAACACGGGGATTCCCGCTTCGTGCATGTGTTTTAACTATAACATCAACACGGGGATTCCCACTTCGTGCATGTGTTTTAACTATAGCATCAACACGGGGAATCCCACTTCGTGGACGTGTTTTAAATATAGTATCAAATCGGGGAATCCCACTTCGTGCACGTGGTTCAACTATAGTATCAGCACGGGGACTCCCACTTCGCGGATGTGTTTTAACTATAGCATCAACACGGGGCTTCCCACTTCGTGCACGTGTTCTAAATATAGCATCAACACGGGGATTCCCACTTCGTGCATGCGTTTTAACTATAGTATCAACACGGGGACTCCCACTTCGTGGATGTGTTTTAACTATAGTATCAACAAGGGGATTCCCACTTCGTGCACGTGTTTTAACTATAGCATCAACACGGGGATTCCCACTTCGTGCATGCGTTTTAACTATAGTATCAACACGGGGACTCCCAATTCGTGGATGTGTTTTAACTATAGCACCAACACGGGGATTCCCACTTCGTGCACGTGTTTTAATTATAGTATCCACACGGTGATTCCCACTTCGTGCTCGTTTTTTATCTATAGCGTAAACGCTGGGATTCCCAATTCGTGCATGTGCTTAACTATAGCAACAACACGGGGATTCCCACTTCATGCGCGTGTTCTGACTATAGTATAAACACGGATTTTCCCACTTCGTGCATGCGTTTTAGCTATAGTATCAACACGGGGACTCCCACTTCGTGGATGTCCTTTAACTATAGCATCAACACGGGGTTCCCACTTCGTGCATGCGGTTTAACTATAGTATCAACACGGGGATTCCCACTTCGTGCACGTGTTTTAATTATAGTATCAACACGGGGATTCCCACTTCGTGCACGCGTTTAACCATACCATCAACACGGCGATTCCCACTTCGTGCATGTGATATAACTGTAGTATCAACACGCGGATTCCCACCTTGTGCATGTGTTTAACAATAGTATCAACACGGGGACTCCCACTTCGTGCATGTGTTTTAACTATAGTATCAACACGGGGAATCCCAATTCGTGCGTGCGTTTTAACTATAGTATCAACACGGGGACTGCCATTTCGTGGATGTGTTTTAACTATAGTATCAACACGGGGATTCCCACTTCGTGCACGTGTTTTAATTATAGTATCAACACGGGGATTCCCACCTTGTGCATGTGTTTTAACTATAGTATCAACAAGGGGACTCCCACTTCGTGCATGTGTTTAACTATAGTATCAACACGGGGATACCCACCTCGTGTATGTGTTTTAACTATAGCATCAGCACGGGATTCCCACTTCGTACACGTGTTTTAAGTATACCATCAACACGGGGATTCCCAATTCTTGCATGTGTCTAACAATAGTATCAACACGGGGATTCCCACTTCGTGCACGTGTTTTAACTATAGTATTAACACGGGGATTCCCACCTCGTGCACGTGTTTTAACTATAGTATCAACACGAGGATTCCCACTTCGTGCATGTGTTTTAACTATAGTATCAACACGGGGATTCCCACTTCGTGCACGTGTTTTAACTATAGTATCACCACGGGGATTCCCACTTGGTACAATTTTTTAAATTAATTATAGTATCGACACGGGGATTCCCACTTCGTGCATGTGTTATAGCTATACCATCAACACGGGGATTCCCACTTCGTGCACGTGTTTTAACTATAGCATCAAGACGGGGATTCCCTCATTGTGCATGTGTTTTAAATATAGTATCAACACGGGGACTCCCACTTCGTGCATGTGTTTAACTATAGTATCAACACGGGGATTCCCACTTTGTGCATGTGTTTTAGCTATAGTATCAACACGGGGAGTCCCACTTCGTGCACGTGTTTTAACTATAGTATCGACACGGTGATTCCCACTTCGTGCATGTGTTTTAACTAAAGTGTCAATACGGGGATTCCCACTTCGTGCAAGTGTTTTAACTATAGTATCAACACGGGGATTCCCACTTAGTGCATGTGTTGAACTATGGTATCAACACGGGGATTCCCACCTCGTGCATGTGTTTTAACTATAGTATCAACACGGGGATTCCCACCTCGTGCATGTGTTTAACTGTAGTATCAACACGGGGATTCCCACCTTGTGCACGTGTTTTAACTATAGTATCAAATCGGGGAATCCCACTTCGTGCATGGGTTTTAACTATAGTATCAACACGGGGATTCCCACTTCGTGCATGCGTTTTAACTGGAGCATGAACACGGGGATTCCCACTTCGTGCATGCGTTTTAATTATAGTATCAACACGGGGATTCCCACTTCGTGCACGTGTTATAATTTTAGTATCAACACGGGGATTCCCACCTTGTGCATGTGTTTTAACTATAGTATCAACAAGGGGACTCCCACTTCGTGCATGTGTTTAACTATAGTATCAATACGGGGATTCCCACATCGTGCATGTGCTTAACTATGATATCAACACGGGTATTCCCACCTCGTGCATGTGTTTTAACTATAGTATCAACACGGGGATTCCCACTTCGTGCATGTGTTATAACTATAGTATCAACACGGGGATTCCCACTTATTGCATGCGTTATAACTATAGTATCAACACGGGGATTCCCACTTCGTGCACGTGTTTTAACTATAACATCAACACGGCGATTCCCAGTTCGTCCATGTGTTTTAACTATAGTATCAACACGGGGATTCCCACTTCGTGGTCGTGTTTAAACTATAGTATCAACACGGGTATTCCCACCTCGAGCATGTGTTTTAACTCTAGCATCTGCACGGGATTCCCACTTCGTACACGTGTTTTAAGTATACCATCAACACGGGGATTCCCAAATCTTGCATGTGTCTAACTATGTTATCAACACGTGGATTCCCACTTCGTGCACGTGTTTTAACTATAGTATCAACACGGGGATTCCCACTTCGTGCACGTGTTTTAACTATAGTATCATCACGGGGATTCCCGCTTCGTGCATGTGTTTTAACTATAGTATCAACACTGGGATTCCCACTTCGTGCACGTGTTTTAACTATAGTATCAACACGGGGATTCCCACTTCGTACAATTTTTTAAAATTATAGTATCAACACGGGGATTCCCACTTCGTTCACGTGTTTAACCATACCATCAACACGGAGATCCCCACTTCGTGCATGCCATATAACTATAGTATCAACACGGGGATTCCCACTTCGTGCATGTGTTATAGCTATACCATCAACACGGGGATTCCCACTTCGTGCACGTGTTTTAACTATAGCATCAAGACGGGGATTCCAACCTTGTGCACCGTTTTAACTGTAGTATCAAAACGGGGACTCCAACTTCGTGCATGTGTTTAACTATAGTATCAACACGGGGATTCCCAATTCGTGCTTGTGTTTTTACTATAGTATCAACACAGGGATTCCCACTTCATGCACGTGTTTTAACTATAGTATCAACACGAGGATTCCCACTTCGTGCATGTGTTTTAACTATAGTATCAACACGGGGATTCCCATTTGGTGCACGTGTTTTACCTATAGTATCAACACGGGGAATCCCACTTCGTACACTTTTTTTAACTATAGCATCAACACCGGGATTCCAACTTCGTGCACGTGTTTTAACTATAGCATCAACACGGGGATTCCCACTTCGTGCATGTGTTTTAACTATAGTATCAGCACGGGAATTCCCACCTCGTAGAAGTGTTTTAACTTTAGTATAAATACGCGGAATCCCACTTCGTGCACGTGTTTTAACTATAGCAACAACACGGGGATTCCCAATTCGTGGATGCGTTTTAACTGTAGTATCAACACGGGGATTCCCAATTCGTGCATGCGCTTTAACTATAGTATCAACACGGGGATTCCCACTTCGTGCACGTGTTTAAACTATAGTATCAACACGCGGATTGCCACTTCGTGCATGCGTTTTAACTATAGTATCAACACGGGAATTCCCACTTCGTGCTTGAGTTTTAACTATAGTAGTAACACTGGGATTCCCATTTCGTGCATGTGTTTTAACTATAGCATCAACACGGGGATTCCCACTTCGTGGTCGTGTTTAAACTATAGTATCAACACCGGGATTCCCACTTCGTGCACGTGTTTTAACTATATCATCAACATGGGAATTCCCACTTCGTGCATGCGTTTTAACTATAGTACTAACACGGGGATTCCCGCTTCGTGCATGTGTTTTAACTATAACATCAACACGGGGATTCCCACTTCGTGCATGTGTTTTAACTATAGCATCAACACGGGGAATCCCACTTCGTGGACGTGTTTTAAATATAGTATCAAATCGGGGAATCCCACTTCGTGCACGTGGTTCAACTATAGTATCAGCACGGGGACTCCCACTTCGCGGATGTGTTTTAACTATAGCATCAACACGGGGCTTCCCACTTCGTGCACGTGTTCTAAATATAGCATCAACACGGGGATTCCCACTTCGTGCATGCGTTTTAACTATAGTATCAACACAGGGACTCCCACTTCGTGGATGTGTTTTAACTATAGTATCAACAAGGGGATTCCCACTTCGTGCACGTGTTTTAACTATAGCATCAACACGGGGATTCCCACTTCGTGCATGCGTGTTAACTATAGTATCAACACGGGGACTCCCAATTCGTGGATGTGTTTTAACTATAGCATCAACACGGGGATTCCCACTTCGTGCACGTGTTTTAATTATAGTATCCACACGGTGATTCCCACTTCGTGCTCGTTTTTTATCTATAGCGTAAACGCTGGGATTCCCAATTCGTGCATGTGCTTAACTATAGCAACAACACGGGGATTCCCACCTCGTGCACGTGTTTTAACTATAGTATCAACACGGGGATTCCCACTTCGTGCATGTGTTTTAACTATAGTATCAACACGGGGATTCCCACTTCGTGCATGTGTTTTAATTATAGTATCGACACGGGGAATCCCACTTCGTGCACGTGTTTAACCATACCAACAACACGTGGATTCCCACATCGTGCACGTACTTTAACTATAGCATCAACACGGGGATTCCCACCTCGTGCATGTGTTTTAACTATAGTATCAACACGGGGATTCCCACTTCGTGCACGTGTTTTAATTATAGTATCAACACGGGGATTCCCTCTTCGTGCACGCGTTTAACCATACCATCAACACGGGGATTCCCACTTCGTGCATGTGAGATAACTATAGTATCAACACGAGGATTCCCACTTCGTGCATGTGTTATAACTGTACCAACAACACGTGGATTCCCACTTCGTGCACGTACTTTAACTATAGCATCAACACGGGGATTCCCACCTTGTGTATTTGTTTTAACTATAGTATCAACACGGGGACTCCCACTTCGTGCATGTTCGTAACTATAGTATCAACACGGGGACTCCCACTTCGTGCATGTGTTTAACTATACCATCAACACGGGGATTCCCACCTCGTGCATGTGTTTTAACTATAGTATCAACACGGGGATTCCCACTTCGTGCATGCGTTTTAACTGTAGTATCAACACGGGTATTCCCACCTTGTGCATGTGTTTTAACTATAGTATCAACACGGGGACTCCCACTTCGTGCATGCGTTTTAACTATAGTATGAACACGGGGATTACCACTTCGTGCACGTGTTTTAACTGTAGCAACTACACGGGGATTGCCACTTCCTGCATGCGTTTTAACTGTAGTATCAACACGGGGATTCCCACTTCGTGAATGCGCTTTAACTATAGTATCAACACGGGGATTACCACTTCGTGCACGTGTTCAAACTATAGTACCAACACGCGGATTGCCACATCGTGCATGCGTTTTATCTATAGTGTCAACACGGGGATTCCCACTTCGTGCACGTGTTTTAACTATAGCATCAACACGGGAATTCCCACTTCGTGCACGTGTTTTAACTATAGTATCAACACGGGAATTCCCACTTCGTGCATGTGTTTCAACTATAGTATCAACACGGGGATTCCCACCTCGTGCATGTGTTTAACTATAGTATCAACACGGGGATTCCCACCTTGTGCATGTGTTTTAACTGCAGTATCAACACCGGTATTCCCACCTTGTGCATGTGTTTTAAATATAGTATCAACACGGGGTCTCCCACCTCGTGCATGTGTTTAATTATAGTATCAACACTGGGATTCCCACCTTGTGCATGTGTTTTAACTATAGTATCAACACGAGGATTCCCACCTTGTGCATGCGTTTTAACTATAGTATCAACAAGGGGACTCCCAATTCGTGGATGTGTTTTAACTATAGCATAAACACGGGGATTCCCACTTCGTGCACGTGTTTTAATTATAGTATCCACAAGGTGATTCCCACTTCGTGCTCGTTTTTTATCTATAGCGTAAACGCTGGGATTCCCAATTCGTGCATGTGCTTAACTATAGCAACAACACGGGGATTCCCACCTCATGCGCGTGTTCTGACTATAGTATAAACACGGAGATTCCCACTTCGTGCATGCTTTCTATCTATAGTATCAACACGGGGACTCCCACTTCGTGGATGTGCTTTAACTATAGCATCAACACGGGGTTCCCACTTCGTGCATGCGTTTTAACTATAGTATCAACACGGGGATTCCCACTTCGTGCACGTGTTTTAATTATAGTATCAACACGGGGATTCCCACTTCGTGCACGCGTTTAACCATACCATCAACACGGGGATTCCCACTTCGTGCATGTGATATAACTGTACTATCAACACGCGGATTCCCACCTTGTGCATGTGTTTTAACAATAGTATCAACACGGGGACTCCCACTTCGTGCATGTGTTTAACTATGGTAACAACACGGGGATTCCCACCTCGTGCATGTGTTTTAAATATAGGATCAACACGGGGATTCCCACCTCGTGCATGTGTTTAACTATGGTATAAACCCGGGGATTCCCACCTCGTGCACGTGCTAAAACTATTGTATCAACACGGTGATTCCCACTTCGTGCATGTGTTTTAACTATAGTATCTACACGGGGATTCCCACCTCGTAGATGTGTTTTAACTATAGTATAAATACGGGGAATCCCACCTCGTGCACGTGTTTTAACTATAGAAACATCACGGGGATTCCCATTTCGTGCATGCGTCTTAACTGTAGTATCAACACGGGGATTCCACTTCGTGCATGCGCTCTAACTATAGTATCAACACGGGGATTCCCACTTCGTGCACGTGTTTAAACTATAGTATCAACACGCGGATTGCCACTTCGTGCATGCGTTTTAACTATAGTATCAACACGAGGATTCCCACTTCGTGCATGTGTTTTAACTATAGTATCAACACGTGGATTCCCATTCCGCACACTTGTTTTAACTATATTATCAACACAGGGATTCCCACTTCGTACTTTTTTTAACTATAGCATCAACACCGGGATTCCCACTTCGTGCACGTGTTTTAACTATAGTATCAACACGGAGATTCCCACTTCGTGCATGTGTTTTAACTATAGTATCAACACGGGGATTCCCACCTCGTAGATGTGTTTTAACCATAGTATAAATACGGGGAATCCCACTTCGTGCACGTGTTTTAACTATAGAAACATCACGGGGATTCCCATTTCGTGCATGCGTCTTAACTGTAGTATCAACACTGGGATTCCCACTTCGTGCATGCGCTTTAAATATAGTATCAACACCGGGATTCCCACTTCGTGCACGTGTTTAAACTATAGGATCAACACGCGGATTGCCACTTCGTGCATGCGTTTTAACTATAGTATCAACATGGGGACTCCCACTTCGGGCACGTGTTTTAACTATAGCATCAACACGGGTATTCCCACTTCGTGCATGCGTTTTAACTATAGTACTAACACGGGGATTCCCACTTCGTGCATGTGTTTTAACTATAGCATCAACACGGGGATTCCCACTTCGTGGTCGTGTTTAAACTATAGTATCAACACCGGGATTCCCACTTCGTGCACGTGTTCTAACTATAGAATCAACACGGGAATTCCCACTTCGTGCATGCGTTTTAACTATAGTACTAACACGGGGATTCCCACTTCGTGCACGTGTTTTAACTATAGCATCAACACGGGGATTCCCACTTAGTGCATGTGTTTTAACTATAGCATCAACACGGGGATTCCAACTTCGTGGACGTGTTTTAAATATAGTATCAAATCGGGGAATCCCACTTCGTGCATGTGGTTTAACTATAGTATCAACACGGAGATTCCCAATTCGTGCATGTGTTTTAACTATAGCATCAACACGGGGATTACCACTTCGTGCACGTGTTCTAACTATAGCATCAACACGGGGATTCCCACTTCGTGCATGCGTTTTATCTATAGTATCAACACGGGGACTCCCACTTCGTGGATGTGTTTTAAATATAGCATCAACACGGGGATTCCCACTTCGTGCACGTGTTTTAATTATAGTATCCACACTGTGATTCCCACTTCGTGCTCGTTTTTTATCTATAGGGTAAACACTGGGATTCCCAATTCGTGCATGTGCTTAACTATAGCATCAACAAAGGGATTCCCACTTCATGCGCGTGTTCTGACTATAGTATAAACACGGAGATTCCCACTTCGTGCATGCGTTTTAACTATAGTATCAGCACGGAGACTCCCACTTCGTGGATGTGCTTTAACTCTAGCATCAACATGGGGTTCCCACTTCGTGCATGCGTTTTAACAATAGTATCAACACGTGATTCCCACTTCGTTCACGTGTTTTAATTATAGTATCAACACGGGGATTCCCACTTCGTGCACGCGTTTAACCATACCATCAACACGGGGATTCCCAATTCGTGCATGTGATAGAACTGTAGCATCAACACGGGGATTCCCACCTTGTGCATGTGTTTTAACAATGGTATCAACACGGGGATTCCACTTCGTGCATGCGCTCTAACTATAGTATCAACACGGGGATTCCCACTTCGTGCATGTGTTTTAACTATAGTATCAACACGGAGATTCCCACTTCATCCACGTGTTATAATTATAGTATCAACACGGGGATTCCCACTCCGTGCACGTGTTTAACCATACCATCAACACGGGGATTCCCACTTCGTGCATGTGTTACAACTGTAGCATCGGCACGGGGATTCCCACTTCGTGCATGCGTTTTAATTATAGCATCAACACGGGGATCACCACTTCGTGCACGTGTTTTAACTATAGTATCAAATCGGGGAATCCCACTTCGTGCATGCGTTTTAACTATAGTATCAACACGGTGATTCCCACTTCGTGCATGCGTTTTAACTATAGCATGAACACGGGGATTCCAAATTCGTGCATGGGTTTTAATTATAGTATCAACACGGGTATTCCCACTTCGTGCACGTGTTTTAATTATAGTATCAACACGGGGATTCCCACCTTGTGCATGTGTTTTAACTATAGTATCAACAAGGGGACTCCCACTTCGTGCATGTGTTTAACTATAGTATCAACACGGGGATACCCACCTCGTGTATGTCTTTTAACTAAAGCATCAGCACGGGATTCCCACTTCGTGCATGTGTTTTAACTATAGTATCAACACCGGGAATCCCACTTCTTGCACGTGTTTTAACTATAGTATCAACACGGGGATTCCCACATCCTACAATTTTTTTTAAATTATAGTATCGACACGGGGATTCCCACTTCGTGCACGTGTTTAACCGAACCATCACCACGGGGATCCCCACTTCGTGCATGTGATATAACTATATTATCAACACGGGGATTCCCATTTCGTGCATCTGTTATAGCTATACCATCAACACGGGGATTCCCACTTCGTGCACGTGTTTAACCGAACCATCAACACGGGGAGTCCCACTTCGTGCACGTCTTCTAACTATAGTATCGACACGGGGATTCCCACTTCGTGCATGTGTTTTAACTAAAGTGTCAACACGGGGATTCCCACTTCGTGCACGTGTTTTAACTATAGTATTAACACGGGGATTCCCACTTCGTGCATGTGTTTAACTATGGTATCAACACGGGGATTCCCACCTCGTGCATGTGTTCTAACTATAGTATCTACACGGGGATTCCCACCTCATGCATGTGTTTAACTATAGTATCAACACGGGGATTCCCACCTTGTGCACGTGTTTTAACTATAGTATCAAATCGGGGAATCCCACTTCGTGCATGCGTTTTAACTATAGTATCAACACGGGGATTCCCTCTTCGTGCATGCGTTTTAACTGGAGCATGAACACCGGGATTCCCACTTCTTGCATGCGTTTTAATTAGAGTATCAACACGGGGATTCCCACTTCGTGCATGCGTTTTAGCTATAGTATCAACACGGGGACTCCCACTTCGTGGATGTCCTTTAACTAAAGCATCAACACGGGGTTCCCAATTCGTGTATGCGGTTTAAATATAGTATCAACACTGGGATTCCCACTTCGTGCACATGTTTTAATTATAGTATCAACACGGGGATTCCCGATTCGTGCACGCGTTTAACCACACCATCAACACGGGGATTCCCACTTCGTGCATGTGATATAACTGTAGTATCAACACGCGGATTCCCACCATGTGCATGTGTTTTAACTATAGTATCAACAAGGGGACTCCCACTTCGTGCATGTGTTGAACTATAGTATCAACACGGGGATACCCACCTCGTGTATGTGTTTTAACTATAGCATCAGCACGGGATTCCCACTTCGTACACGTGTTTTAGTATAACATCAACACGGGGATTCCCAATTCTTGCATGTGTCTAACAATAGTATCAACACGGGGATTCCCACTTCGTGCACGTGTTTTAATTATAGTATCAACACGGGGATTCTCACCTTGTGCATGTGTTTTAACTATAGTATCAACAAGGGGACTCCCACTTCGTGCATGTGTTTAACTATAGTATCAACACGGGGATACCCACCTCGTGTATGTGTTTTAACTATAGCATCAGCACGGGATTCCCACTTCGTACACGTGTTTTAAGTATACCATCAACACGGGGATTCCCAATTCTTGCATGTGTCTAAAAATAGTATCAACACGGGGATTCCCACTTCGTGCACGTGTTTTAACTATAGTATCAACACGGGGATTCCCACCTCGTGCACGTGTTTTAACTATAGTATCAACACGGGGATTCCCACTTCGTGCATGTGTTTTAACTATAGTATCAACACGGGGATTCCCACTTCGTGCACGTGTTTTAACTACAGTATCACCACGGGGATTCCCACTTGGTACAATTTTTTTAAATTAATTATAGTATCGACACGGGGATTCCCAATTCGTGCACGTGTTTAACCATACCAACAACACGTGGATTCCCACTTCGTGCACGTACTTTAACTATAGCATCAACACGGGGATTCTCACCTCGTGCAATTTTTTTAACTCTAGTATCAACACGCGGATTCCCACTTCGTGCACGTGTTTTAATTATAGTATCAACACGGGGATTCCCTTTCGTGCACGCGTTTAACCATACCATCAACACGGGGATTCCCACTTCGTGCAAGTGAGATAACTATAGTATCAACACGAGGATTCCCACTTCGTGCATGTGTTATAACTATACCAACAGCACGTGGATTCCCACTTCGTGCACGTACTTTAACCATAGCATCAACACGGGGATTCCCACCTTGTGTATTTGTTTTAACTATAGTATCAACACGGGGACTCCCACTTCGTGCATGTTCGTAACTATAGTATCAACACGGGGAATCCCACTTCGTGCATGTGTTTAACTATACCATCAACACGGGGATTCCCACTTCGTGCATGTGTTTTAACTATAGTATCAACACGGGGATTCCCACTTCGTGCATGCGTTTTAACTATAGTATCAACAGGGGGATTCCCACTACGTACACTTTTTTTAACTATAGCATCAACACGGGGATTCCCACTTCGTGCCCTTTTTTTAACTATAGTTTCGACACGGGGTTTCCCACTTCGTGCATGTGTTTAACTATAGTATCAACACGGGGATTCCCACCTTGTGCATGTGTTTTAACTGTAGTATCAACACGGGTATTCCCACCTTGTGCACGTGTTTTAACTATAGTATCAACACGGGGACTCCCACTTCGTGCATGCGTTTTAACTATAGTATGAACACGGGGACTCCCACTTCGTGCACGTGTTTTAACTGTAGCAACTACACGGGGATTGCCACTTCCTGCATGCGTTTTAACTGTAGTATCAACACGGGGATTCCCACTTCGTGAATGCGCTTTAACTATAGCATCAACACGGGAATTCCCACTTCGTGCACGTGTTATAACTATAGTATCAACACGGGAATTCCCACTTCGTGCATGTGTGTCAACTATAGTATCAACACGGGGATTCCCACCTTGTGCATGTGTTTTAACTGCAGTATCAACACCGGTATTCCCACCTTGTGCATGTGTTTTAAATATAGTATCAACACGGGGACTCCCACCTCGTGCATGTGTTTAATTATAGTATCAACACGGGGATTCACACCTTGTGCAAGTGTTTTAACTATAGTATCAACACGAGGATTCCCACCTTGTGCATGCGTTTTAACTATAGTATCAACACGGGGACTCCCAAATCGTGGATGTGTTTTAACTATAGCATCAACACGGGGATTCCAACTTCGTGCACGTGTTTTAATTATAGTATCCACAAGGTGATTCCCACTTCGTGCTCGTTTTTTATCTATAGCGTAAACGCTGGGATTCCCAATTCGTGCATGTGCTTAACTATAGCAACAACACGGGGATTCCCACCTCATGCGCGTGTTCTGACTATAGTATAAACACGGAGATTCCCACTTCGTGCATGCGTTCTATCTATAGTATCAACACGGGGACTCCCACTTCGTGGATGTGCTTTAACTATAGCATCGACACGGGGTTCCCACTTCGTGCATGCGTTTTAACTATAGTATCAACACGGGGATTCCCACTTCGTGCACGTGTTTTAATTATAGTATCAACACGGGGATTCCCACTTCGTGCACGCGTTTAACCATACCATCAACACGGGGATTCCCACTTCGTGCATGTGATATAACTGTACTATCAACACGCGGATTCCCACCTTGTGCATTTGTTTTAACAATACTATCAACACGGGGACTCCCACTTCGTGCATGTGTTTAACTATGGTAACAACACGGGGATTCCCACCTCGTGCATGTGTTTTAAATATAGGATCAACACGGGGATTCCCACTTCGTGCATGTGTTTAACTATGGTAACAACACGGGGATTCCCACCTCGTGCATGTGTTTTAACTATAGTATCAACACGGGTATTCCCACCTCGTACATGTGTTTTAACTATAGTATAAATACGGGGAATCCCACTTCGTGCACGTGTTTTAACTATAGAAACATCACGGGGATTCCCATTTCGTGCATGCGTCTTAACTGTAGTATCAACACGGGGATTCCACTTCGTGCATGCGCTCTAACTATAGTATCAACACGGGGATTCCCACTTCGTGCACGTGTTTAAACTATAGTATCAACACGCGGATTGACACTTCGTGCATGCGTTTTAACTATAGTATCAACACGGGGAATCCCACTTCGCGCACGTGTTTTAACTATAGTATCAACACGAGGATTCCCACTTCGTGCATGTGTTTTAACTATAGTATCAACACGGGGATTCCCATTTCGCACACTTGTTTTAACTATATTATCAACACAGGGATTCCCACTTCGTACTTTTTTTTAACTATAGCATCAACACCGGGATTCCCACTTCGTGCACGTGTTTTAACTATAGTATCAACACGGAGATTCCCACTTCGTGCATGTGTTTTAACTATAGTATCAACACGGGGATTCCCACCTCGTAGATGTGTTTTAACTATAGTATAAATACGGGGAATCCCACTTCGTGCACGTGTTTTAACTATAGAAACATCACGGGGATTCCAATTTCGTGCATGCGTCTTAACTGTAGTATCAACACTGGGATTCCCACTTCGTGCATGCGCTTTAACTATAGTATCAACACGGGGATTCCCACTTCGTGCACGTGTTTAAACTATAGTATCAACACGCGGATTGCCACTTCGTGCATGCGTTTTAACTATAGTATCAACACGGGGACTCCCACTTCGGGCACGTGTTTTAACTATAGCATCAACACGGGTATTCCCACTTCGTGCATGCGTTTTAACTATAGTACTAACACGGGGATTCCCACTTCTTGCATGTGTTTTAACTATAGCATCAACACGGGGATTCCCACTTCGTGGTCGTGTTTAAACTATAGTATCAACACCGGGATTCCCACTTCGTGCACGTGTTTTAACTATAGCATCAACACGGGAATTCCCACTTCGTGCATGCGTTTTAACTATAGTACTAACACTGGGATTCCCACTTCGTGCATGTGTTTTAACTATAGCATCAACACGGGGATTCCCACTTAGTGCATGTGTTTTAACTATAGCATCAACACGGGGATTCCCACTTCGTGGACGTGTTTTAAATATAGTATCAAATCGGGGAATCCCACTTCGTGCATGTAGTTTAACTATAGTATCAACACGGGGATTCCCAATTCGTGCATGTGTTTTAACTATAGCATCAACACGGGGATTACCACTTCGTGCACGTGTTCTAACTATAGCATCAACACGGGGATTCCCACTTCGTGCATGCGTTTTATCTATAGTATCAACACGGGGACTCCCACTTCGTGGATGTGTTTTAACTATAGCAACAACACGGGGATTCCCACTTCGTGCACGTGTTTTAATTATAGTATCCACACTGTGATTCCCACTTCGTGCTCGTTTTCTTATCTATAGGGTAAACACTGGGATTCCCAATTCGTGCATGTGCTTAACTATAGCATCAACACGGGGATTCCCACTTCATGCGCGTGTTCTGACTATAGTATAAACACGGAGATTCCCACTTCGTGCATGCGTTTTAACTATAGTATCAGCACGGAGACTCCCACTTCGTGGATGTGCTTTAACTCTAGCATCAACACGGGGTTCCCACTTCGTGCATGCGTTTTAACAATAGTATCAACACGGGGATTCCCACTTCGTTCACGTGTTTTAATTATAGTATCAACACGGGGATTCCCACTCCGTGCACGTGTTTAACCATACCATCAACACGGGGATTCCCACTTCGTGCATGTGTTATAACTGTAGCATCAGCACGGGGATTCCCACTTCGTGCATGCGTTTTAATTATAGCATCAACACGGGGATCACCACTTCGTGCACGTGTTTTAACTATAGTATCAAATCGGGGAATCCCACTTCGTGCATGCGTTTTAACTATAGTATCAACACGGGGATTCCCACCTTGTGCACGTGTTTTAACTATAGTATCAAATCGGGGAATCCCACTTAGTGCATGCGTTTTAACTATAGTATCAACACGGGGATTCCCTCTTCGTGCATGCGTTTTAACTGGAGCATGAACACCGGGATTCCCACTTCGTGCATGCGTTTTAATTAGAGTATCAACACGGGGATTCCCACTTCGTGCATGCGTTTTAGCTATAGTATCAACACGGGGACTCCCACTTCGTGGATGTCCTTTAACTAAAGCATCAACACGGGGTTCCCACTTCGTGCATGCGGTTTAACTATAGTATCAACACGGGGATTCCCACTTCGTGCACGTGTTTTAATTATAGTATCAACACGGGGATTCCCACTTCGTGCACGCGTTTAACCATACCATCAACACGGGGATTCCCACTTCGTGCATGTGATATAACTGTAGCATCAACACGGGGATTCCCACCTTGTGCATGTGTTTTAACAATGGTATCAACACGGGGATTCCCACTTCGTGCATGCGCTTTAACTATAGTATCAACACGGGGATTCCCACTTCGTGCAAATGTTTTAACTATAGTATCAACACGGTGATTCCCACTTCGTGCATGCGTTTTAACTATAGCATGAACACGGGGATTCCAAATTCGTGCATGCGTTTTAATTATAGTACCAACACGGGTATTCCCACTTCGTGCACGTGTTTTAATTATAGTATCAACACGGGGATTCCCACCTTGTGCATGTGTTTTAACTATAGTATCAACAAGGGGACTCCCACTTCGTGCATGTGTTTAACTATAGTATCAACACGGGGTACCCACCTCGTGTATGTGTTTTAAATATAGCATCAGCACGGGATTCCCACTTCGTGCATGTGTTTTAACTATAGTATCAACACCGGGAATCCCACTTCTTGCACGTGTTTTAACTATAGTATCAACACGGGGATTCCCACATCGTACAATTTTTTTTAAATTATAGTATCGACACGGGGATTCCCACTTCGTGCACGTGTTTAACCGAACCATCAACACGGGGAGTCCCACTCCGTGCACGTCTTCTAACTATAGTATCGACACGGGGATTCCCACTTCGTGCATGTGTTTTAACTAAAGTGTCAACACGGGGATTCCCACTTCGTGCACGTGTTTTAACTATAGTATTAACACGGGGATTCCCACTTCGTGCATGTGTTTAACTATGGTATCAACACGGGGATTCCCACCTCGTGCATGTGTTCTAACTATAGTATCAACACGGGGATTCCCACCTCGTGCATGTGTTTAACTATAGTATCAACACGGGGATTCCCACCTTGTGCACGTGTTCTAACTATAGTATCAAATCGGGGAATCCCACTTCGTGCATGCGTTTTAACTATAGTATCAACACGGGGTTCCCTCTTCGTGCATGCGTTTTAACTGGAGCATGAACACCGGGATCCCCACTTCGTGCATGCGTTTTAATTAGAGTATCAACACGGGGATTCCCACTTCGTGCACGTGTTTTAATTTTAGTATCAACACGGGGATTCCCACTTCGTGCATGTGTTTTAACTATAGTATCAACAAGGGGACTCACACTTCGTGCACGTGTTTTAATTTTAGTATCAACACGGGGATTCCCACCTCGTGCATGTGTTTAACTATGGTATCAACACGGGGATTCCCATTTCGTGCATGTGTTTTAACTATAGTATCAACACGCGGATTCCCACTTCGTGCATGTGTTTTAACTATAGTATCAACACGGGGATTCCCACTTCGTGCATGTGTTTTAACTATAGTATCAACAGGGGGATTCCCACTACGTACACTTTTTTTAACTATAGCATCAACACGGGGATTCCCCCTTCGTGCCCTTTTTTTAACTATAGTTTCGACACGGGGATTCCCACTTCGTGCATGTGTTTAACTATAGTATCAACACGGGGATCCCCACCTTGTGCATGTGTTTTAACTATAGTATCGACACGGGGACTCCCACTTCGTGCATGTGTTTTAACTATAGTATCAACACGGGGATTCCCACTTCGTGCATGCGTTTTAACTATAGTATCAACAGGGGGATTCCCACTACGTACACTTTTTTAACTATAGCATCAACACGGGGATTCCCACTTCGTGCACTTTTTTTAACTATAGTTTCGACACGGGGATTCCCACTTCGTGCATGTGTTTTAACTATAGTATCAACACGGGGATTCTCACCTCGTGGATGCGTTTTAACTATAGTATGAACACGGGGATTACCACTTCGTGCACGTGTTTTAACTGTAGCAACTACACGGGGATTGCCACTTCCTGCATGCGTTTTAACTGTAGTATCAACACGGGGATTCCCACTTCGTGAATGCGCTTTAACTATAGTATCAACACGGGGATTCCCATTTCGTGCATGTGTTTTAACTATAGTATCAACACGCGGATTCCCACTTCGTGCATGTGTTTTAACTATAGTATCAACACGGGGATTCCCACTTCGTGCATGTGTTTTAACTATAGTATCAATACGGGGATTCCCACTTCGTGCATGCGTTTTAACTATAGTATCAACAGGGGGATTCCCACTACGTACACTTTTTTTAACTATAGCATCAACACGGGGATTCCCACTTCGTGCACTTTTTTTAACTATAGTTTCGACACGGGGATTCCCACTTCGTGCATGTGTTTTAACTATAGTACCAACACGGGGATTCTCACCTCGTGGATGCGTTTTAACTATAGTATCAACACGCGGATTCCCACTTCGTGCACGTGTTTTAATTTTAGTATCAACACGGGGATTCCCACCTTGTGCATGTGTTTAACTATAGTATCAACACGGGGATTCCCATTTCGTGCATGTGTTTTAACTATAGTATCAACACGCGGATTCCCACTTCGTGCATGTGTTTTAACTATAGTATCAACACGGGGATTCCCACTTCGTGCATGTGTTTTAACTATATTATCAACACGCGGATTCCCACTTCGTGCACGTGTTTTAATTTTAGTATCAACACGGGGATTCCCACTTCGTGCACTTTTTTTAACTATAGTTTCGACACGGGGATTCCCACTTCGTGCATGTGTTTAACTATAGTATCTACACGGGGATTCCCACCTTGTGCATGTGTTTTAACTATAGTATCGACACGGGGACTCCCACTTCGTGCATGTGTTTTAACTATAGTATCAACACGCGGATTCCCACTTCGTGCACGTGTTTTAATTTTAGTATCAACACGGGGATTCCCACCTTGTGCATGTGTTTAACTATAGTATCAACACGGGGATTCCCATTTCGTGCATGTGTTTTAACTATAGTATCAACACGCGGATTCCCACTTCGTGCATGTGTTTTAACTATAGTATCAACACGGGGATTCCCACTTCGTGCATGTGTTTTAACTATAGTATCAACACGGGGATTCCCACTTCGTGCATGCGTTTTAACTATAGTATCAACAGGGGGATTCCCACTACGTACACTTTTTTTAACTCTAGCATCAACACGGGGATTCCCACTTCGTGCACTTTTTTTAACTATAGTTTCGACACGGGGATTCCCACTTCGTGCATGTGTTTTAACTATAGTATCAACACGGGGATTCTCACCTCGTGGATGCGTTTTAACTATAGTATGAACACGGGGATTACCACTTCGTGCACGTGTTTTAACTGTAGCAACTACACGGGGATTGCCACTTCCTGCATGCGTTTTAACTGTAGTATCAACACGGGGATTCCCACTTCGTGAATGCGCTTTAACTATAGTATCAACACGGGGATTACCACTTCGTGCACGTGTTCAAACTATAGTATCAACACGCGGATTGCCACTTCGTGCATGCGTTTTATCTATAGTGACAACACGGGGATTCCCACTTCGTGCACGTGTTTTAACTATAGCATCAACACGGAATTCCCACTTCGTGCACGTGTTTTAACTATAGTATCAACACGGGAATTCCCACTTCGTGCATGTGTTTCAACTATAGTATCAACACGGGGATTCCCACCTCGTGCATGTGTTTAACTATAGTATCAACACGGGGATTCCCACCTTGTGCATGTGTTTTAACTGTAGTGTCAACACGGGTATTCCCACCTTATGCATGCGTTTTAACTATAGCATCAACACGGGGACTCCCAATTCGTGGATGTGTTTTAAGTATAGCATCAACACGGGGATTCCCACTTCGTGCACGTGTTTTAATTATAGTATCCACACGGTGATTCCCACTTCGTGCTCGTTTTTTATCTATAGCGTAAACGCTGGGATTCCCAATTCGTGCATGTGCTTAACTATAGCAACAACACGGGGATTCCCACTTCATGCGCGTGTTCTGACTATAGTATAAACACGGAGATTCCCACTTCGTGCATGTGTTTTAACTATAGTATCAACACGGGGAATACCAATTCGTGCGTGCGTTTTAACTATAGTATCAACACGGGGACTGCCACTTCGTGGATGTGTTTTAACTATAGTATCAATACGGGTATTCCCACTTCGTGCACGTGTTTTAATTATAGTATCAACACGGGGATTCCCACCTTGTGCATGTGTTTTAACTATAGTATCAACAAGGGGACTCCCACTTCGTGCATGTGTTTAACTATAGTATCAACACGGGGATACCCACCTCGTGTATGTGTTTTAACTATAGCATCAGCACGGGATTCCCACTTCGTACACGTGTTTTAAGTATACCATCAACACGGGGATTCCCAATTCTTGCATGTGTCTAACAATAGTATCAACACGGGGATTCCCACTTCGTGCACGTGCTTTAACTATAGTATCAACACGGGGATTCCCACCTCGTGCACGTGTTTTAACTATAGTATCAACACGGGGATTCCCACTTCGTGCATGTGTTTTAACTATAGTATCAACACGGGGATTCCCACTTCGTGCAAGTGTTTTAACTATAGTATCACCACGGGGATTCCCACTTGGTACAATTTTTTTAAATTAATTATAGTATCGACACGGGGATTCCCACTTCGTGCACGTGTTTAACCATACCAACAACACGTGGATTCCCACTTCGTGCACGTACTTTAACTATAGCATCAACACGGGGATTCCCACCTTGTGCATGTGTTTTAACTATAGTATCAACACGGGGACTCCCACTTCGTGCATGTTCGTAACTATAGTATCAACACGGGGACTCCCACTTCGTGCACGTGTATAACCATACCATCAACACGCGGATTCCCACTTCGTGCATGAGATATAACTATGGTATCAACACGGGGATTCCCACTTCGTGCATGTGTTATAACTATACCATCAACACAGGGATTTTTACTTCGTGCACGTGTTTTAACTATAGCATCAAGACGGGGATTCCCACATTTGTGCACGTGTTTTAACTATAGTATCAACCCGGAAACTCCCACTTCGTGCATGTGTATGACTATAGTATCAATACGGGGATTCCCACCTCGTGCATGTGTTTTAACTATAGTATCAACACGGGGATTCCCACTTCGTGCACGTGTCTTAATTATAGTATCAACACGGGGATTCCCTCTTCGTGCACGCGTTTAACCATACCATCAACACGGGGATTCCCACTTCGTGCATGTAAGATAACTATAGTATCAACACGAGGATTCCCATTTCGTGCATGTGTTATAACTATACCAACAACACGTGGATTCCCACTTCGTGCATGTTCGTAACTATAGTATCAACACGGGGATTCCCACCTTGTGCTTGTGTTTTAACTATAGCATTAACACGGGGACTCCCACTTCGTGCATGTGTTTTAACTACAGTATCAACACGGGGATTCCCACTTCGTAAACGTGTTTTAATTATAGTATCAACACGGGGATTCCCTCTTCGTGCACGCGTTTAACCATACCATCAACACGGGGATTCCCACTTCGTGCATGTGAGATAACTATAGTATCCACACGAGGATTCCCACTTCGTGCATGTGTTATAACTATACCAACAACACGTGGATTCCCACTTCGTGCATGTTCGTAACTATAGTATCAACACGGGGACTCCCACTTCGTGCATGTGTTTAACTATACCATCAACACGAGGATTCCCACCTCGTGCATGTGTTTTAACTATAGTTTCAACACGGGGATTCCCACTTCGTGCATGCGTTTTAACTATAGTATCAACAGGGGGATTCCCACTACGTACACTTTTTTTAACTATAGTATCAACACGGGCGTTCCCACTTCGTGCACGTGTTTTAACTATAACATCAACACGGGGATTCCCAGTTCGTCCATGTGTTTTAACTATAGTATCAACACGGGGATACCCACCTCGTGCATGTGTTTTAACTATAGAATCTGCACGGGATTCCCACTTCGTACACGTGTTTTAAGTATACCATCAACACGGGGATTCCCAATTCTTGCATGTGTCTAACAATAGTACCAACACGGGTATTCCCACTTCGTGCACGTGTTTTAATTATAGTATCAACACGGGGATTCCCACCTTGTGCATGTGTTTTAACTATAGTATCAACAAGGGGACTCCCACTTCGTGCATGTGTTTAACTATAGTATCAACACGGGGATACCCACCTCGTGCATGTGTTTTAACTATAGAATCTGCACGGGATTCCCACTTCGTACACGTGTTTTAAGTATACCATCAACACGGGGATTCCCAATTCTTGCATGTGTCTAACTATAGTATCAACACGGAGACTCCCAATTCGTGGATGTGTTTTAACTATAGTATCAACACGGGGATTCCCACTTCGTGCACGTGATTTAACTATAGCATCAAGACGGGGATTCCCACTTCGTGCATGCGTTTTAACTATAGTATCAACACGGGGACTCCCAATTCGTGGATGTGTTTTAACTATAGCACCAACACGGGGATTCCCACTTCGTGCACGTGTTTTAATTATAGTATCCACACGGTGATTCCCAATTCGTGCTCGTTTTTTATCTATAGCGTAAACGCTGGGATTCCCAATTCGTGCATGTGCTTAACTATAGCAACAACACGGGGATTCCCACTTCATGCGCGTGTTCTGACTATAGTATAAACACGGATTTTCCCACTTCGTGCATGCGTTTTAGCTATAGTATCAACACGGGGACTCCCACTTCGTGGATGTCCTTTAACTATAGCATCAACACGGGGTTCCCACTTCGTGCATGCGGTTTAACTATAGTATCAACACGGGGATTCCCACTTCGTGCACGTGTTTTAATTATAGTATCAACACGGGGATTCCCACTTCTTGCACGCGTTTAACCATACCATCAACACGGGGATTCCCACTTCGTGCATGATATATAACTGTAGTATCAACACGCGGATTCCCACCTTGTGCATGTGTTTTAACTATAGTATCAACAAGGGGACTCCCACTTCGTGCATGTGTTTAAGTATAGTATCAACACGGGGATACCCACCTCGTGTATGAGTTTTAACTATAGCATCAGCACGGGATTCCCACTTCGTACACGTGTTTTAAGTATACCATCAACACGGGGATTCCCAATTCTTGCATGTGTCTAACAATAGTATCAACACGGGGATTCCCACTTCGTGCACGTGTTTTAATTATAGTATCAACACGGGGATTCCCACTTTGTGCATGTGTTTTAACTATAGTATCAACAAGGTGACTCCCACTTCGTGCATGTGTTTAACTATAGTATCAACACGGGGATACCCACCTCGTGTATGTGTTTTAACTATAGTATCAACACGGGGATTCCCACTTCGTGCACGTGTTTGAACTATAGCATCAACACGGGGATTCCCACTATGTGCATGTGTTTAACTATAGTATCAACACGGGGATACCCACCTCGTGTATGTGTTTTAACTATAGCATCAGCACGGGATTCCCACTTCGTACACGTGTTTTAAGTATACCATCAACACGGGGATTCCCAATTCTTGCATGTGTCTAACAATAGTATCAACACGGGGATTCCCACTTCGTGCACGTGTTTTAACTATAGTATCAACACGGGGATTCCCAATTCGTGCACGTGTTTTAACTATAGTATCAACACGGGGATTCCCATTTCGTGCATGTGTTTTAACTATAGTATCAACACGGGGATTCCCACTTCGTGCACGTGTTTTAACTATAGTATCACCACGGGGATTCCCACTTGGTACAATTTTTTTTAATTAATTATAGTATCGACACGGGGATACCCACTTCGTGCACGTGTTTAACCATACCAACAACACGTGGATTCCCACTTCGTGCACGTACTTTAACTATAGCATCAACACGGGGATTCCCACCTTGTGCATGTGTTTTAACTATAGTATCAACACGGGGACTCCCACTTCGTGCATGTTCGTAACTATAGTATAAACACGGGGACTCCCACTTCGTGCACGTGTATAACCATACCATCAACACGCGGATTCCCACGTCGTGCATGAGATATAACTATGGTATCAACACGGGGATTCCCACTTCGTGCATGTGTTATAACTATACCATCAACACAGGGATTTTTACTTCGTGCACGTGTTCTAACTATAGCATCAAGACGGGGATTCCCACCTTTGTGCACGTGTTTTAACTATAGTATCAACACGGAAACTCCCACTTCGTGCATGTGTATAACTATAGTATCAATACGGGGATTCCCACCTCGTGCATGTGTTTGAACTATAGTATCAACACGGGGATTCCCACTTCGTGGACGTGTTTTAATTATAGTATCAACACGGGGATTACCTCTTCGTGCACGCGTTTAACCATACCATCAACACGGGGATTCCCACTTCGTGCATGTGAGATAAGTATAGTACCAACATGATGATTCCCAATTCGTGCATGTGTTATAACTATACCAACAACACGTGGATTCCCACTTCGTGCACGTACTTTAACTATAGCATCAACACGGGGATTCCCACCTTGTGCATGTGTTTTAACTATAGTATCAAACGGGGACTCCCACTTCGTGCATGTTCATAACTATAGTATCAACACGGGGACTCCCACTTCGTGCATATGTTTAACTATACCATCAACACGGGATTCCCACCTCGTGCATGTGTTTTAACTATAGTATCAACACGGGGATTCCCACTTCGTGCATGCGTTTTAACTATAGTATCAACAGGGGGATTCCCACTACGTACACTTCTTTTAACTATAGCATCAACACGGGGATTCCCACTTCGTGCCCTTTTTTTAACTATAGTTTCGACACGGGGATTCCCACTTCGTGCATGTGTTTAACTATAGTATCAACACGGGGATTCCCACCTTGTGCATGTGTTTTAACTGTAGTATCAACACGGGTATTCCCACCTTGTGCATGTGTTTTAACTATAGTATCAACACGGGGACTCCCACTTCGTGCATGCGTTTTAACTATAGTATGAACACGGGGATTACCACTTCGTGCACGTGTTTTAACTGTAGCAACTACACGGGGATTGCCACTTCCTGCATTGGTTTTAATTGTAGTATCAACACGGGGATTCCCACTTCGTGAATGCGCTTTAACTATAGAATCAACACGGGGATTACCACTTCGTGCACGTGTTCAAACTATAGTATCAACACGCGGATTGCCACTTCGTGCATGAGTTTTATCTATAGTGTCAACACGGGGATTCCCACTTCGTGCACGTGTTTTAACTATAGCATCAACACGGGAATTCCCACTTCGTGCACGTGTTTTAACTATAGTATCAACACGGGAATTCCCAATTCGTGCATGTGTTTCAACTATAGTATCAACACGGGGATTCCCACCTCGTGCATGTGTTTAACTATAGTATCAACACGGGGATTCCTACCTTGTGCATGTGTTTTAACTGTAGTATTAACACGGGTATTCCTACCTTGTGCATGTGTTTTAAATATAGTATCAACACGGGGACTCCCACCTCGTGCATGTGTTTAATTATAGTATCAACACGGGGATTCCCACCTTGTGCATGTGTTTTAACTATAGTATCAACACGAGCATTCCCACCTTGTGCATGCGTTTTAACTATAGTATCAACACGGGGACTCCCAAATCGTGGATGTGTTTTAACTATAGCATCAACACGGGGATTCCCACTTCGTGCACGTGTTTTAATTATAGTATCCACACGGTGATTCCCACTTCGTGCTCGTTTTTTATCTATAGCGTAAACGCTGGGATTCCCAATTCGTGCATGTGCTTAACTATAGCAACAACACGGGGATTCCCACCTCATGCGCGTGTTCTGACTATAGTATAAACACGGAGATTCTCACTTCGTGCATGCGTTCCATCTATAGTATCAACACGGGGACTCCCACTTCGTGGATGTGCATTAACTATAGCATCAACACGGAGTTCCCACTTCGTGCATGCGTTTTAACTATAGTATCAACACGGGGATTCCCACTTCGTACACGTGTTTTAATTATAGTATCAACACGGGGATTCCCACTTCGTGCACGCGTTTAACCATACCATCAACACGGGGATTCCCACTTCGTGCATGTGATATAACTGTACTATCAACACGCGGATTCCCACCTTGTGCATGTGTTTTAACAATAGTATCAACACGGGGACTCCCACTTCGTGCATGTGTTTAACTATGGTAACAACACGGGGATTCCCTCCTCGTGCATGTGTTTTAAATATAGTATCAACACGGGGATTCCCACCTCGTGCACGTGTTTAACTATGGTATAAACCCGGGGATTCCCACTTCGTGCACGTGCTTTAACTATTGTATCAACACGGTGATTCCCACTTCGTGCATGTGTTTTAACTATAGTATCAACACGGGGATTCCCACCTCGTAGATGTGTTTTAACTATAGTATAAATACGGGAATCTCACTTCGTGCACGTGTTTTAACTATAGAAACATCACGGGGATTCCCATTTCGTGCATGCGTCTTAACTGTAAAATCAACACGGGGATTCCACTTCGTGCATGCGCTCTAACTATAGTATCAACACGGGGAATCCCACTTCGCGCACGTGTTTTAACTATAGTATCAACACGAGGATTCCCACTTCGTGCATGTGTTTTAACTATAGTATCAACACGGGGATTCCCATTTCGCGCACGTGTTTTAACTATAGTATCAACACCGGGATTCCCACTTCGTGCACGTGTTTTAACTATAGTATCAACACGGAGATTCCCAATTCGTGCATGTGTTTTAACTATAATATCAACACGGGGATTCCCACCTCGTAGATGTGTTTAACTATAGTATAAATACGGGGAATCCCACTTCGTGCACGTGTTTTAACTATAGAAACAATACGGGGATTCCCATTTCGTGCATGCGTCTTAACTGTAGTATCAACACGGGGATTCCCACTTCGTGCATGCGCTTTAACTATAGTACGAACACGGGGATTCCCACTTCGTTCACGTGTTTAAACTATAGTATCAACACGCGGATTGCCACTTCGTGCATGCGTTTTAACTCTAGTATCAACACGGGGACTCCCACTTCGCGCACGTGTTTTAACTATAGCATCAACACGGGTATTCCCACTTCGTGCATGCGTTTTAACTATTGTACTAACACGGGGATTCCCACTTCGTGCATGTGTTTTAACTATAGCATCAACACCGGGATTCCTACTTCGTGCACGTGTTTTAACTATAGCATCAACACGGGAATTCCGACTTCGTGCATGCGTTTTAACTATAGTACTAACACGGGGATTCCCACTTCGTGCATGTGTTTTAACTATAGCATCAACACGGGGATTCCCACTTAGTGCATGTGTTTTAACTATAGCATCAACACGGGGATTCCCACTTCGTGGACGTGTTTTAAATATAGTATCAAATCGGGGAATCCCACTTCGTGCATGTGGTTTAACAATAGTATCAACACGGGGATTCCCAATTCGTGCATGTGTTTTAACTATAGCATCAACACGGGGATTACCACTTCGTGCACGTGTTCTAACTATAGCATCAACACGGGGATTCCCACTTCGTGCATGCGTTTTATCTATAGTATCAACACGGGGACTCCCACTTCGTGGATGTGTTTTAACTATAGCATCAACACGGGGATTCCCACTTAGTGCACGTGTTTTAATTATAGTATCCACACTGTGATTCCCACTTCGTGCTCGTTTTTTATCTATAGGGTAAACACTGGGATTCCCAATTCGTGCATGTGCTTAACTATAGCATCAACACGGGGATTCAAACTTCATGCGCGTGTTCTGACTATAGTATAAACACGGAGATTCCCACTTCGTGCATGCGTTTTAACTATAGTATCAGCACGGAGACTCCCACTTCGTGGATGTGCTTTAACTCTAGCATCAACACGGGGTTCCCACTTCGTGCATGCGTTTTAACTATAGTATCAACACGGGGATTCCCACTTCTTTCACGAGTTTTAATTATAGTATCAACACGGGGATTCCCACTTCGTGCACGCGTTTAACCATACCATCAACACGGGGATTCCCAATTCGTGCATGTGATATAACTGTAGCATCAACACGGGGATTCCCACCTTGTGTATGTGTTTTAACAATAGTATCAACACGGGGATTCCCACTTCGTGCATGCGCCATAACTATAGTATCAACACGGGGATTCCCACTTCGTGCATGTGTTTTAACTATAGTATCAACACGGAGATTCCCACTTCGTCCACGTGTTTTAATTATAGTAACAACACGGGGATTCCCACTCCGTGCACGTGTTTAACCATACCATCAACACGGGGATTCCCACTTCGTGCATGTGTTATAAATGTAGCATCGGCACGGGGATTCCCACTTCGTGCATGCGTTTTAATTATAGCATCAACACGGGGATCACCACTTCGTGCACGTGTTTTAACTATAGTATCAAATCGGGGAATCCCACTTCGTGCATGCGTTTTAACTATAGTATCAACACGGTGATTCCCACTTCGTGCATGCGTTTTAACTATAGCATGAACACGGGGATTCCAAATTCGTGCATGCGTTTTAATTATAGTATCAACACGGGTATTCCCACTTCGTGCACGTGTTTTAATTATAGTATCAACACGGGGATTCCCACCTTGTGCATGTGTTTTAACTATAGTATCAACAAGGGGACTCCCACTTCGTGCATGTGTTTAACTATAGTATCAACACGGGGATACCCACCTCGTGTATGAGTTTTAACTATAGCATCAGCACGGGATTCCCACTTCGTGCATGTTTTTTAACTATAGTATCAACACTGGGATTCCCACTTCGTGCATGTGTTATAGCTATACCATCAACACGGGGATTCCCACTTCGTGCACGTGCTTAACCGAACCATCAACACGGGGAGTCCCACTTCGTGCACGTGTTCTAACTATAGTATCGACACGGGGATTCCCACCTCGTGCATGTGTTTTAACTATAGTATCAACACGGGGATTCCCATTTCGTGCATGTGTTTTAACTATAGTATCAACACGGGGATTCCAACTTCGTGCACGTGTTTTAACTATAGTATCACCACGGGGATTCCCACTTGGTACAATTTTTTTTAATTAATTATAGTATCGACACGGGGATTCCCACTTCGTGCACGTGTTTAACCATACCAACAACACGTGGATTCCCACTTCGTGCACGTACTTTAACTATAGCAACAACACGGGGATTCCCACCTTGTGCATGTGTTTTAACTATAGTATCAACACGGGGATTCCCACTTCGTGCACGTGTTTTAATTATAGTATCCACAAGGTGATTCCCACTTCGTGCTCGTTTTTTATCTATAGCGTAAACGCTGGGATTCCCAATTCGTGCATGTGCTTAACTATAGCAACAACACGGGGATTCCCACCTCATGCGCGTGTTCTGACTATAGTATAAACACGGAGATTCCCACTTCGTGCATGCGTTCTATCTATAGTATCAACACGGGGACTCCCACTTCGTGGATGTGCTTTAACTATAGCATCGACACGGGGTTCCCACTTCGTGCATGCGTTTTAACTATAGTATCAACACGGGGATTCCCACTTCGTGCACGTGTTTTAATTATAGTATCAACACGGGGATTCCCACTTCGTGCACGCGTTTAACCATACCATCAACACGGGGATTCCCACTTCGTGCATGTGATATAACTGTACTATCAACACGCGGATTCCCACCTTGTGCATTTGTTTTAACAATACTATCAACACGGGGACTCCCACTTCGTGCATGTGTTTAACTATGGTAACAACACGGGGATTCCCACCTCGTGCATGTGTTTTAAATATAGGATCAACACGGGGATTCCCACTTCGTGCATGTGTTTAACTATGGTAACAACACGGGGATTCCCACCTCGTGCATGTGTTTTAACTATAGTATAAATACGGGGAATCCCACTTCGTGCACGTGTTTTACCTATAGAAACATCACGGGGATTCCCATTTCGTGCATGCGTCTTAACTGTAGTATCAACACGGGGATTCCACTTCGTGCATGCGCTCTAACTATAGTATCAACACGGGGATTCCCACTTCGTGCACGTGTTTAAACTATAGTATCAACACGCGGATTGCCACTTCGTGCATGCGTTTTAACTATAGTATCAACACGGGGAATCCCACTTCGCGCACGTGTTTTAACTATAGTATCAACACGAGGATTCCCACTTCGTGCATGTGTTTTAACTATAGTATCAACACGGGGATTCCCATTTCGCACACTTGATTTAACTATATTATCAACACGGGGAATCCCACTTCGTGCATGCGTTTTAACTATAGTATCAACACGGGGATTCCCACCTTGTGCACGTGTTTTAACTATAGTATCAAATCGGGGAATCCCACTTAGTGCATGCGTTTTAACTATAGTATCAACACGGGGATTCCCTCTTCGTGCATGCGTTTTAACTGGAGCATGAACACCGGGATTCCCACTTCGTGCATGCGTTTTAACTATAGTACTAACACGGGGATTCCCATTTCGTGCATGGGTCTTAACTGTAGTATCAACACTGGGATTCCCACTTCGTGCATGCGCTTTAACTATAGTATCAACACGGGGATTCCCACTTCGTGCACGTGTTTAAACTATAGTATCAACACGCGGATTGCCACTTCGTGCATGCGTTTTAACTATAGTATCAACACGGGGACTCCCACTTCGGGCACGTGTTTTAACTATAGCATCAACACGGGTATTCCCACTACGTGCATGCGTTTTAACTATAGTACTAACACGGGGATTCCCACTTCGTGCATGTGTTTTAACTATAGCATCAACACGGGGATTCCCACTTCGTGGTCGTGTTTAAACTATAGTATCAACACCGGGATTCCCACTTCGTGCACGTGTTTTAACTATAGCATCAACACGGGAATTCCCACTTCGTACATGCGTTTTAACTATAGTACTAACACGGGGATTCCCACTTCGTGCATGTGTTTTAACTATAGCATCAACACGGGGATTCCCACTTAGTGCATGTGTTTTAACTATAGCATCAACACGGGGATTCCCACTTCGTGGACGTGTTTTAAATATAGTATCAAATCCGGGAATCCCACTTCGTGCATGTGGTTTAACTATAGTATCAACACGGGGATTCCCAATTCGTGCATGTGTTTTAACTATAGCATCAACACGGGGATTACCACTTCGTGCACGTGTTCTAACTATAGCATCAACACGGGGATTCCCACTTCGTGCATGCGTTTTATCTATAGTATCAACACGGGGACTCCCACTTCGTGGATGTGTTTTAACTATAGCATCAACACGGGGATTCCCACTTCGTGCACGTGTTTTAATTATAGTATCCACACTGTGATTCCCACTTCGTGCTCGTTTTTTATCTGTAGGGTAAACACTGGGATTCCCAATTCGTGCATGTGCTGAACTATAGCATCAGCACGGGGATTCCCACTTCATGCGCGTGTTCTGACTATAGTATAAACACGGAAATTCCCACTTCGTGCATGCGTTTTAACTATAGTATCAGCACGGAGACTCCCACTTCGTGGATGTGCTTTAACTCTAGCATCAACACGGGGTTCCCACTTCGTGCATGCGTTTTAACAATAGTATCAACACGGGGATTCCCACTTCGTTCACGTGTTTTAATTATAGTATCAACACGGGGATTCCCACTCCGTGCACGTGTTTAACCATACCATCAACACGGGGATTCCCACTTCGTGCATGTGTTATAACTGTAGCATCAGCACGGGGATTCCCACTTCGTGCATGCGTTTTAATTATAGCATCAACACGGGGATCACCACTTCGTGCACGTGTTTTAACTATAGTATCAAATCGGGGAATCCCACTTCGTGCATGCGTTTTAACTATAGTATCAACACGGGGATTCCCACCTTGTGCACGTGTTTTAACTATAGTATCAAATCGGGGAATCCCACTTAGTGCATGCGTTTTAACTATAGTATCAACACGGGGATTCCCTCTTCGTGCATGCGTTTTAACTGGAGCATGAACACCGGGATTCCCACTTCGTGCATGCGTTTTAATTAGAGTATCAACACGGGGATTCCCACTTCGTGCATGCGTTTTAGCTATAGTATCAACACGGGGACTCCCACTTCGTGGATGTCCTTTAACTAAAGCATCAACACGGGGTTCTTACTTCGTGCATGCGGTTTAACTATAGTATCAACACGGGGATTCCCACTTCGTGCACGCGTTTAACCATACCATCAACACAGGGATTCCCACTTCGTGCATGTGATATAACTGTAGCATCAACACGGGGATTCCCACCTTGTGCATGTGTTTTAACAATGGTATCAACACGGGGATTCCCACTTCGTGCATGCGCTTTAACTATAGTATCAACACGGGGATTCCCACTTCGTGCATGTGTTTTAACTATAGTATCAACACGGTGATTCCCACTTCGTGCATGCGTTTTAACTATAGCATGAACACGGGGATTCCGAATTCGTGCATGCGTTTTAATTATAGTACCAACACGGCTATTCCCACTTCGTGCACGTGTTTTAATTATAGTATCAACACGGGGATTCCCACCTTGTGCATGTGTTTTAACTATAGTATCAACAAGGGGACTCCCACTTCGTGCATGTGTTTAACTATAGTATCAACACGGGGATACCCACCTCGTGTATGTGTTTTAACTATAGCATCAGCACGGGATTCCCACTTCGTGCATGTGTTTTAACTATAGTATCAACACCGGGAATCCCACTTCTTGCACGTGTTTTAACTATAGTATCAACACGGGGATTCCCACATCGTACAATTTTTTTAAAATTATAGTATCGACACGGGGATTCCCACTTCGTGCACGTGTTTAACCGAAACATCACCACGGGGATCCCCACTTCGTGCATGTGATATAACTATATTATCAACACGGGGATTCCCACTTCGTGCATGTGTTATAGCTATACCATCAACACGGGGATTCCCACTTCGTGCACGTGTTTAACCGAACCATCAACACGGGGAGTCCCACTCCGTGCACGTCTTCTAACTATAGTATCGACACGGGGATTCCCACTTCGTGCATGTGTTTTAACTAAAGTGTCAACACGGGGATTCCCACTTCGTGCACGTGTTTTAACTATAGTATTAACACGGGGATTCCCACTTCGTGCATGTGTTTAACTATGGCATCAACACGGGGATTCCCACCTCGTGCATGTGTTCTAACTATAGTATCAACACGGGGATTCCCACCTCGTGCATGTGTTTAACTATAGTATCAACACGGGGATTCCCACCTTGTGCACGTGTTTTAACTATAGTATCAAATCGGGGAATCCCACTTCGTGTATGCGATTTAACTATAGTATCAACACGGGTATTCCCTCTTCGTGCATGCGTTACCTGGAGCATGAACACCGGGATTCCCACTTCGTGCATGCGTTTTAATTAGAGTATCAACACGGGGATTCCCACTTCGTGCACGTGTTTTAATTTTAGGATCAACACGGGGATTCCCACTTCGTGCATGTGTTTTAACTATAGTATCAACAAGGGGACTCCCACTTCGTGCACGTGTTTTAATTTTAGTATCAACACGGGGATTCCCACCTCGTGCATGTGTTTAACTATGGTATCAACACGGGGATTCCCATTTCGTGCATGTGTTTTAACTATAGTATCAACACGCGGATTCCCACTTCGTGCATGTGTTTTAACTATAGTATCAACACGGGGATTCCCACTTCGTGCATGTGTTTTAACTATAGTATCAACAGGGGGATTCCCACTACGTACACTTTTTTTAACTATAGCATCAACACGGGGATTCCCACTTCGTGCCCTTTTTTTAACTATAGTTTCGACACGGGGATTCCCACTTCGTGCATGTGTTTAACTATAGTATCAACACGGGGATTCCCACCTTGTGCATGTGTTTTAACTATAGTATCGACACGGGGACTCCCACTTCGTGCATGTGTTTTAACTATAGTATCAACACGGGGATTCCCACTTCGTGCTTGCGTTTTAACTATAGTATCAACAGGGGGATTCCCACTACGTACACTTTTTTTAACTATAGCATCAACACGGGGATTCCCACTTCGTGCACTTTTTTTAACTATAGTTTCGACACGGGGATTCCGACTTCGTGCATGTGTTTAACTATAGTATCAACACGGGGATTCCCACCTTGTGCATGTGTTTTAACTATAGTATCGACACGGGGATTACCACTTCGTGCATGTGTTTTAACTATAGTATCAACACGGGGATTCCCACTTCGTGCATGCGTTTTAACTATAGTATCAACACCGGGAATCCCACTTCTTGCACGTGTTTTAACTATAGTATCAACACGGGGATTCCCACATCGTACAATTTTTTTAAAATTATAGTATCGACACGGGGATTCCCACTTCGTGCACGTGTTTAACCGAAACATCACCACGGGGATCCCCACTTCGTGCATGTGATATAACTATATTATCAACACGGGGATTCCCACTTCGTGCATGTGTTTTAACTATAGTATCAACACGGGGATTCCCACTTCGTGCTTGCGTTTTAACTATAGTATCAACAGGGGGATTCCCACTACGTACACTTTTTTTAACTATAGCATCAACACGGGGATTCCCACTTCGTGCACTTTTTTTAACTATAGTTTCGACACGGGGATTCCCACTTCGTGCATGTGTTTTAACTATAGTATCAACACGGGGATTCTCACCTCGTGGATGCGTTTTAACTATAGTATGAACACGGGGATTACCACTTCGTGCACGTGTTTTAACTGTAGCAACTACACGGGTATTGCCACTTCCTGCATGCGTTTTAACTGTAGTATCAACACGGGGATTCCCACTTCGTGAATGCGCTTTAACTATAGTATCAACACGGGGATTCCCATTTCGTGCATGTGTTTTAACTATAGTATCAACACGCGGATTCCCACTTCGTGCATGTGTTTTAACTATAGTATCAACACGGGGATTCCCACTTCGTGCATGTGTTTTAACTATAGTATCAACACGGGGATTCCCACTTCGTGCATGCGTTTTAACTATAGTATCAACAGGGGGATTCCCACTACGTACACTTTTTTTAACTATAGCATCAACACGGGGATTCCCACTTCGTGCACTTTTTTTAACTATAGTTTCGACACGGGGATTCCCACTTCGTGCATGTGTTTTAACTATAGTACCAACACGGGGATTCTCACCTCGTGGATGCGTTTTAACTATAGTATCAACACGCGGATTCCCACTTCGTGCACGTGTTTTAATTTTAGTATCAACACGGGGATTCCCACCTTGTGCATGTGTTTAACTATAGTATCAACACGGGGATTCCCATTTCGTGCATGTGTTTTAACTATAGTATCAACACGCGGATTCCCACTTCGTGCATGTGTTTTAACTATAGTATCAACACGGGGATTCCCACTTCGTGCATGTGTTTTAACTATATTATCAACACGCGGATTCCCACTTCGTGCACGTGTTTTAATTTTAGTATCAACACGGGGATTCCCACTTCGTGCACTTTTTTTAACTATAGTTTCGACACGGGGATTCCCACTTCGTGCATGTGTTTAACTATAGTATCTACACGGGGATTCCCACCTTGTGCATGTGTTTTAACTATAGTATCGACACGGGGACTCCCACTTCGTGCATGTGTTTTAACTATAGTATCAACACGCGGATTCCCACTTCGTGCACGTGTTTTAATTTTAGTATCAACACGGGGATTCCCACCTTGTGCATGTGTTTAACTATAGTATCAACACGGGGATTCCCATTTCGTGCATGTGTTTTAACTATAGTATCAACACGCGGATTCCCACTTCGTGCATGTGTTTTAACTATAGTATCAACACGGGGATTCCCACTTCGTGCATGTGTTTTAACTATAGTATCAACACGGGGATTCCCACTTCGTGCATGCGTTTTAACTATAGTATCAACAGGGGGATTCCCACTACGTACACTTTTTTTAACTATAGCATCAACACGGGGATTCCCAATTCGTGCACTTTTTTTAACTATAATTTCGACACGGGGATTCCCACTTCGTGCATGTGTTTTAACTATAGTATCAACACGGGGATTCTCACCTCGTGGATGCGTTTTAACTATAGTATGAACACGGGGATTACCACTTCGTGCACGTGTTCAAACTATAGTATCAACACGCGGATTGCCACTTCGTGCATGCGTTTTATCTATAGTGTCAACACGGGGATTCCCACTTCGTGCACGTGTTTTAACTATAGCATCAACACGGAATTCCCACTTCGTGCACGTGTTTTAACTATAGTATCAACACGGGAATTCCCACTTCGTGCATGTGTTTCAACTATAGTATCAACACGGGGATTCCCACCTCGTGCATGTGTTTAACTATAGTATCAACACGGCGATTCCCACCTTGTGCATGTGTTTTAACTGTAGTGTCAACACGGGTATTCCCACCTTATGCATGCGTTTTAACTATAGCATCAACGCGGGGACTCCCAATTCGTGGATGTGTTTTAACTATAGCATCAACACGGGGATTCCCACTTCGTGCACGTGTTTTAATTATAGTATCCACACGGTGATTCCCACTTCGTGCTCGTTTTTTATCTATAGCGTAAACGCTGGGATTCCCAATTCGTGCATGTGCTTAACTATAGCAACAACACGGGGATTCCCACTTCATGCGCGTGTTCTGACTATAGTATAAACACGGAGATTCCCACTTCGTGCATGTGTTTTAACTATAGTATCAACACGGGGAATCCCAATTCGTGCGTGCGTTTTAACTATAGTATCAACACGGGGACTGCCACTTCGTGGATGTGTTTTAACTATAGTATCAACACGGTGATTCCCACATCGTGCTCGTTTTTTATCTATAGCGTAAACGCTGGGATTCCCAATTCGTGCATGTGCTTAACTATAGCAACAACACGGGGACTCCCACTTCATGCGCGTGTTCTGACTATAGTATAAACACGGAGATTCCCACTTCGTGCATGTGTTTTAACTATAGTATCAACACGGGGAATCCCAATTCGTGCGTGGGTTTTAACTATAGTATCAACACGGGGACTGCCACTTCGTGCATGTGTTTTAACTATAGTATCAACACGCGGATTCCCACTTCGTGCACGTGTTTTAATTTTAGTATCAACACGGGGATTCCCACCTTGTGCATGTGTTTAACTATAGTATCAACACGGGGATTCCCATTTCGTGCATGTGTTTTAACTATAGTATCAACACGGGGATTCCCACCTTGTGCATGTGTTTTAACTATAGTATCAACAAGGGGACTCCCACTTCGTGCATGTGTTTAACTATAGTATCAACACGGGGATACCCACCTCGTGTATGTGTTTTAACTATAGCATCAGCACGGGATTCCCACTTCGTACACGTGTTTTAAGTATACCATCAACACGGGGATTCCCAATTCTTGCATGTGTCTAACAATAGTATCAACACGGGGATTCCCACTTCGTGCACGTGCTTTAACTATAGTATCAACACGGGGATTCCCACCTCGTGCACGTGTTTTAACTATAGTATCAACAAGGGGATTCCCACTTCGTGCATGTGTTTTAACTATAGTATCAACACGGGGATTCCCACTTCGTGCACGTGTTTTAACTATAGTATCACCACGGGGATTCCCACTTGGTACAATTTTTTTAATTAATTATAGTATCGACACGGGGATTCCCACTTCGTGCACGTGTTTAACCATACCAACAACACGTGGATTCCCACTTCGTGCACGTACTTTAACTATAGCATCAACACGGGGATTCCCACCTTGTGCATGTGTTTTAACTATAGTATCAACACGGGGACTCCCACTTCGTGCATGTTCGTAACTATAGTATCAACACGGGGACTCCCACTTCGTGCACGTGTATAACCATACCATCAACACGCGGATTCCCACTTCGTGCATGAGATATAACTATGGTATCAACACGGGGATTCCCACTTCGTGCATGTGTTATAACTATACCATCAACACAGGGATTTTTACTTCGTGCACGTGTTTTAACTATAGCATCAAGACGGGGATTCCCACATTTGTGCACGTGTTTTAACTATAGTATCAACCCGGAAACTCCCACTTCGTGCATGTGTATAACTATAGTATCAATACGGGGATTCCCACCTCGTGCATGTGTTTTAACTATAGTATCAACACGGGGATTCCCACCTCGTGCACGTGTCTTAATTATAGTATCAACAAGGGGATTCCCTCTTCGTGCACGCGTTTAACCATACCATCAACACGGGGATTCCCACTTCGTGCATGTGAGATAACTATAGTATCAACACGAGGATTCCCACTTCGTGCATGTGTTATAACTATACCAACAACACGTGGATTCCCACTTCGTGCATGTTCGTAACTACAGTATCAACACGGGGATTCCCACCTTGTGCTTGTGTTTTAACTGTACCATTAACACGGGGACTCCCACTTCGTGCATGTGTTTTAACTACAGTATCAACACGGGGATTCCCACTTCGTAAACGTGTTTTAATTATAGTATCAACACGGGGATTCCCTCTTCGTGCACGCGTTTAACCATACCATCAACACGGGGATTCCCACTTCGTGCATGTGAGATAACTATAGTATCAACACGAGGATTCCCACTTCGTGCATGTGTTATAACTATACCAACAACACGTGGATTCCCACTTCGTGCATGTTCGTAACTATAGTATCAACACGGGGACTCCCACTTCGTGCATGTGTTCAACTATACCATCAACACGAGGATTCCCACCTCGTGCATGTGTTTTAACTATAGTATCAACACGGGGATTCCCACCTCGTGCATGTGTTTTAACTATGGTATCAACATGGGGATTCCCACCTCGTGCATGTGTTTTAACTATACCATCAACACGAGGATTCCCACCTCGTGCATGTGTTTAACTATGGTATCAACATGGGGATTCCCACCTCGTGCATGTGTTTTAACTATAGTATCAACACGCGGATTCCCACCTCGTGCATGTGTTTAACTATTGTATCAACACGGGGATTCCCACCTTGTACATGTGTTTTAACTGTAGTATCAACACGGGGATTCCCACCTTGTGCATGTGTTTTAACTATACCATCAACACGAGGATTCCCACCTCGTGCATGTGTTTAACTATGGTATCAACATGGGGATTCCCACCTCGTGCATGTGTTTTAACTATAGTATCAACACGCGGATTCCCACCTCGTGCATGTGTTTAACTATTGTATCAACACGGGGATTCCCACCTTGTACATGTGTTTTAACTGTAGTATCAACACCGGGATTCCCACTTCGTGCATGCGTTTTAATTAGAGTATCAACACGGGGATTCCCACTTCGTGCATGTGTTATAACTATAGTATCAACACGGGGATTCCCACTTATTGCATGCGTTTTAACTATAGTATCAACACGGGCGTTCCCACTTCGTGCACGTGTTCTAACTATAGTATTAACACGGGGATTCCCACTTCGTGCATGTGTTTAACTATGGTATCAACACGGGGATTCCCACCTCGTGCATGTGTTCTAACTATAATATCAACACGGGGATTCCAACCTCGTGCATGTGTTTAACTATAGTATCAACACGGGGATTCCCATCTTGTGCACGTGTTTTAACTATAGTATCAAATCGGGGAATCCCACTTCGTGGATGTGTTTTAACTATAGTATCAACACGGGGATTCCCACTTCGTGCACGTGTTTTAACTATAGCATCAACACGGGGATTCCCACTTCGTGCACGTGTTTTAATTATAGTATCCACACGGTGATTCCCACTTCGTGCTCGTTTTTTATCTATAGCGTAAACGCTGTGATTCCCAATTCGTGCATGTGCTTAACTATAGCAACAACACGGGGATTCCCACTTCATGCGCGTGTTCTGACTATAGTATAAACACGGATTTTCCCACTTCGTGCATGCGTTTTAGCTATAGTATCAACACGGGGACTCCCACTTCGTGGATGTCCTTTAACTATAGCATCAACACGGGGTTCCCACTTCGTGCATGCGGTTTAACTATAGTATCAACACGGGGATTCCCACTTCGTGCACGTGTTTTAATTATAGTATCAACACGGGGATTCCCACTTCTTGCACGCGTTTAACCATACCATCAACACGGGGATTCCCACTTCGTGCATGTGATATAACTGTAGTATCAACACGCAGATTCCCACCTTGTGCATGTGTTTTAACTATAGTATCAACAAGGGGACTCCCACTTCGTGCATGTGTTTAAGTATAGTATCAACACGGGGATACCCACCTCGTGTATGTGTTTTAACTATAGCATCAGCACGGGATTCCCACTTCGTACACGTGTTTTAAGTATACCATCAACACGGGGATTCCCAATTCTTGCATGTGTCTAACAATAGTATCAACACGGGGATTCCCACTTCGTGCACGTGTTTTAATTATAGTATCAACACGGGGATTCCCACTTTGTGCATGTGTTTTAACTATAGTATCAACAAGGGGACTCCCACTTCGTGCATGTGTTTAACTATAGTATCAACACGGGGATACCCACCTCGTGTATGTGTTTTAACTATAGCATCAGCACGGGATTCCCACTTCGTACACGTGTTTTAAGTATACCATCAACACGGGGATTCCCAATTCTTGCATGTGTCTAACAATAGTATCAACACGGGGATTCCCACTTCGTGCACGTGTTTTAACTATAGTATCAACACGGGGATTCCCAATTCGTGCACGTGTTTTAACTATAGTATCAACACGGGGATTCCCATTTCGTGCATGTGTTTTAACTATAGTATCAACACGGGGATTCCCACTTCGTGCACGTGTTTTAACTATAGTATCACCACGGGGATTCCCACTTGGTACAATTTTTTTTAATTAATTATACTATCGACACGGGGATTCCCACTTCGTGCACGTGTTTAACCATACCAACAACACGTGGATTCCCACTTCGTGCACGTACTTTAACTATAGCATCAACACGGGGATTCCCAACTTGTGCATGTGTTTTAACTATAGTATCAACACGGGGACTCCCACTTCGTGCATGTTCGTAACTATAGTATAAACACGGGGACTCCCACTTCGTGCACGTGTATAACCTTACCATCAACACGCGGATTCCCACTTCGTGCATGAGATATAACTATGGTATCAACACGGGGATTCCCACTTCGTGCATGTGTTATAACTATACCATCAACACAGGGATTTTTACTTCGTGCACGTGTTTTAACTATAGCATCAAGACGGGGATTCCCACCTTTGTGCACGTGTTTTAACTATAGTATCAACACGGAAACTCCCACTTCGTGCATGTGTATAACTATAGTATCAATACGGGGATTCCCACCTCGTGCATGTGTTTTAACTATAGTATCAACACGGGGATTCCCACTTCGTGGACGTGTTTTAATTATAGTATCAACACGGGGATTCCCTCTTCGTGCACGCGTTTAACCATACCATCAACACGGGGATTCCCACTTCGTGCATGTGAGATAAGTATAGTACCAACACGATGATCCCCAATTCGTGCATGTGATATAACTATACCAACAACACGTGGATTCCCACTTCGTGCACGTACTTTAACTATAGCATCAACACGGGGATTCCCACCTTGTGCATGTGTTTTAACTATAGTATCAAACGGGGACTCCCACTTCGTGCATGTTCATAACTATAGTATCAACACGGGGACTCCCACTTCGTGCATATGTTTAACTATACCATCAACACGGGATTCCCACCTCGTGCATGTGTTTTAACTATAGCATCAACACGGGGATTCCCACTTCGTGCATGTGTTTTAACTATAGTATCAACAGGGGGATTCCCACTACGTACACTTTTTTTAACTATAGCATCAACACGGGGATTCCCACTTCGTGCCCTTTTTTTAATTATAGTTTCGACACGGGGATTCCCACTTCGTGCATGTGTTTAACTATAGTATCAACACGGGGATTCCCACTTCGTGCATGTGTTTTAACTGTAGTATCAACACGGGTATTCCCACCTTGTGCATGTGTTTTAACTATAGACTCAACACGGGGACTCCCACTTCGTGCATGCGTTTTAACTATAGTATGAACACGGGGATTACCACTTCGTGCACGTGTTTTAACTGTAGCAACTACACGGGGATTGCCACTTCCTGCATGCGTTTTAATTGTAGTATCAACACGGGGATTCCCACTTCGTGAATGCGCTTTAACTATAGTATCAACACGGGGATTACCACTTCGTGCACGTGTTCAAACTATAGTATCAACACGCGGATTGCCACTTCGTGCATGAGTTTTATCTATAGTGTCAACACGGGGATTCCCACTTCGTGCACGTGTTTTAACTATAGCATCAACACGGGAATTCCCTCTTCGTGCACGTGTTTTAACTATAGTATCAACACGGGAATTCCCAATTCGTGCATGTGTTTCAACTATAGTATCAACACGGGGATTCCCACCTCGTGCATGTGTTTAACTATAGTATCAACACGGGGATTCCTACCTTGTGCATGTGTTTTAACTGTAGTATCAACACGGGTATTCCTACCTTGTGCATGTGTTTTAAATATAGTATCAACACGGGCACTGCCACCTCGTGCATGTGTTTAATTATAGTATCAACACGGGGATTCCCACCTTGTGCATGTGTTTTAACTATAGTATCAACACGAGCATTCCCACCTTGTGCATGCGTTTTAACTATAGTATCAACACGGGGACTCCCAAATCGTGGATGTGTTTTAACTATAGCATCAACACGGGGATTCCCACTTCGTGCACGTGTTTTAATTATAGTATCCACACGGTGATTCCCAATTCGTGCTCGTTTTTTATCTATAGCGTAAACGCTGGGATTCCCAATTCGTGCATGTGCTTATCTATAGCAACAACACGGGGATTCCCACCTCATGCGCGTGTTCTGACTATAGTATAAACACGGAGATTCCCACTTCGTGCATGCGTTCCATCTATAGTATCAACACGGGGACTCCCACTTCGTGGTTGTGCATTAACTATAGCATCAACACGGAGTTCCCACTTCGTGCATGCGTTTTAACTATAGTATTAACACGGGGATTCCCACTTCGTGCACGTGTTTTAATTATAGTATCAACACGGGGATTCCCACTTCGTGCACGCGTTTAACCATACCATCAACACGGGGATTCCCACTTCGTGCATGTGATATAACTGTACTATCAACACGCGGATTCCCACCTTGTGCATGTGTTTTAACAATAGTATCAACACGGGGACTCCCACTTCGTGCATGTGTTTAACTATGGTAACAACACGGGGATTCCCACCTCGTGCACGTGTTTAACTATGGTATAAACCCGGGGATTCCCACCTCGTGCACGTGCTTTAACTATTGTATCAACACGGTGATTCCCACTTCGTGCATGTGTTTTAACTATAGTATCAACACGGGGATTCCCACCTCGTAGATGTGTTTTAACTATAGTATAAATACGGGAATCTCACTTCGTGCACGTGTTTTAACTATAGAAACATCACGGGGATTCCCATTTCGTGCATGCGTCTTAACTGTAAAATCAACACGGGGATTCCACTTCGTGCATGCGCTCTAACTATAGTATCAACACGGGGATTCCCACTTCGTGCACGTGTTTAAACTATAGTATCAACACGCGGATTGCCACTTCGTGCATGCGTTTTAACTATAGTATCAACACGGGGAATCCCACTTCGCGCACGTGTTTTAACTATAGTATCAACACGAGGATTCCCACTTCGTGCATGTGTTTTAACTATAGTATCAACACGGGGATTCCCATTTCGCGCACGTGTTTTAACTATAGTATCAACACAGGGATTCCCACTTCGTACTTTTTTTTAACTATAGTATCAACACCGGGATTCCCACTTCGTGCACGTGTTTTAACTATAGCATCAACACGGGTATTCCCACTTCGTGCATGCGTTTTAACTATTGTACTAACACGCGGATTGCCACTTCGTGCATGCGTCTTAACTGTAGTATCAACACGGGGATTCCCACTTCGTGCATGCGCTTTAACTATAGTATCAACACGGGGATTCCCACTTCGTTCACGTGTTTAAGCTATAGTATCAACACGCGGATTGCCACTTCGTGCATGCGTTTTAAATCTAGTATCAACACGGGGACTCCCACTTCGCGCACGTGTTTTAACTATAGCATCAACACGGGTATTCCCACTTCGTGCATGCGTTTTAACTATAGTATCAACACGGGGATTCCCACTTCGTGCATGTGTTTTAACTATAGCATCAACACGGGGATTCCCACTTCGTGGTCGTGTTTAAACTATAGTATCAACACCGGGATTCCCACTTCGTGCACGTGTTTTAACTATAGCATCAACACGGGAATTCCGACTTCGTGCATGCGTTTTAACTATAGTACTAACACGGGGATTCCCACTTCGTGCATGTGTTTTAACTATAGCATCAACACGGGGACTCCCACTTAGTGCATGTGTTTTAACTATAGCATCAACACGGGGATTCCCACTTCGTGGACGTGTTTTAAATATAGTATCAAATCGGGGAATCCCACTTCGTGCATGTGGTTTAACTATAGTATCAACACGGGGATTCCCAATTCGTGCATGTATTTTAACTATAGCATCAACACGGGGATTACCACTTCGTGCACGTGTTCTAACTATAGCATCAACACGGGGATTCCCACTTCGTGCATGCGTTTTATCTATAGTATCAACACGGGGACTCCCACTTCGTGGATGTGTTTTAACTATAGCAACAACACGGGGATTCCCACTTCGTGCACGTGTTTTAATTATAGTATCCACACTGTGATTCCCACTTCGTGCTCGTTTTTTATCTATAGGGTAAACACTGGGATTCCCAATTCGTGCATGTGCTTAATTATAGCATCAACACGGGGATTCCCACTTCATGCGCGTGTTCTGACTATAGTATAAACACGGAGATTCCCACTTCGTGCATGCGTTTTAACTATAGTATCAGCACGGAGACTCCCACTTCGTGGATGTGCTTTAACTCTAGCATCAACACGGGGTTCCCACTTCGTGCATGCGTTTTAACTATAGTATCAACACGGGGATTCCCACTTCGTTCACGTGTTTTAATTATAGTATCAACACGTCGATTCCCACTTCGTGCACGCGTTTAACCATACCATCAACACGGGGATTCCCAATTCGTGCATGTGATATAACTGTAGCATCAACACGGGGATTCCCACCTTGTGCATGTGTTTTAACAATAGTATCAACACGGGGATTCCCACTTCGTGCATGCGCTTTAACTATAGTATCAACACGGGGATTCCCACTTCGTGCATGTGTTTTAACTATAGTATCAACACGGAGATTCCCACTTCGTCCACGTGTTTTAATTATAGTATCAACACGGGGATTCCCACTCCGTGCACGTGTTTAACCATACCATCAACACGGGGATTCCCACTTCGTGCATGTGTTATAAATGTAGCATCGGCACGGGGATTCCCACTTCGTGCATGCGTTTTAATTATAGCATCAACACGGGGATCACCACTTCGTGCACGTGTTTTAACTATAGTATCAAACCGGGGAATCCCACTTCGTGCATGCGTTTTAACTATTGTATCAACACGGTGATTCCCACTTCGTGCATGCGTTTTAACTATAGCATGAACACGGGGATTCCAAATTCGTGCGTGCCTTTTAATTATAGTATCAACACGTGTATTCCCACTTCGTGCACGTGTTTTAATTATAGTATCAACACGGGGATTCCCACCTTGTGCATGTGTTTTAACTATAGTATCAACAAGGGGACTCCCACTTCGTGCATGTGTTTAACTATAGTATCAACACGGGGATACCCACCTCGAGTATGTGTTTTAACTATAGCATCAGCACGGGATTCCCACTTCGTGCATGTATTTTAACTATAGTATCAACACCGGGAATCCCACTTCTTGCACGTGTTTTAACTATAGTATCAACACGGGGATTCCCACATCGTACAATTTTTTTAAAATTATAGTATCGACACGGGGATTCCCACTTCGTGCACGTGTTTAACCGAACCATCAACACGGGGATCCCCACTTCGTGCATGTGATAAAACTATATTATCAACACGGGGATTCCCACTTCGTGCATGTGTTATAGCTATAACATCAACACGGGGATTCCCACTTCGTGCACGTGTTAAACCGAACCATCAACACGGGGAGTCCCACTTCGTGCACGTGTTCTAACTATAGTATCGACACGGGGATTCCCACTTCATGCATGTGTTTTAACTAAAGTGTCAACACGGGGATTCCCACTTCGTGCACGTGTTTTAACTATAGTATTAACACGGGGATTCCCACTTCGTGCATGTGTTTAACTATGGTATCAACACGGGGATTCCCACCTCGTGCATGTGTTCTAACTGTAGTATCAACACGGGGATTCCCACCTCGTGCATGTGTTTAACTATAGTATCAACACGGGGATTCCCACCTTGTGCACGTGTTTTAACTATAGTATCAAATCGGGGAATCCCACTCCGTGCATGCGTTTTAACTATAGTATCAACACGGGGATTCCCTCTTCGTGCATGCGTTTTAACTGGAGCATGAACACCGGGATTCCCACTTCGTGCATGCGTTTTAATTAGAGTATCAACACGGGGATTCCCACTTCGTGCACGTGTTTTAATTTTAGTATCAACACGGGGATACCCACTTCGTGCATGTGTTTTAACTATAGTATCAACACGGGGACTCCCACTTCGTGCACGTGTTTTAATTTTAGTATCAACACGGGGATTCACACCTCGTGCATGTGTTTAACTATGGTATCAACACGGGGATTCCCATTTCGTGCATGTGTTTTAACTATAGTATCAGCACGCGGATTCCCACTTCGTGCATGTGTTTTAACTATAGTATCAACACGGGGATTCCCACTTCGTGCATGTGTTTTAACTATAGTATCAACACGGGGATTCCCACTTCGTGCATGCGTTTTAACTATAGTATCAACAGGGGGATTCCCACTACGTACACTTTTTTTAACTATAGCATCAACACGGGGATTCCCAATTCGTGCCCTTTTTTTAACTATAGTTTCGACACGGGGATTCCCACTTCGTGCATGTGTTTAACTATAGAATCAACACGGGGATTCCCACCTTGTGCATGTGTTTTAAATATAGTATCAACACGGGGATTCCCACTTCGTGCATGTGTTTTAACTATAGTATCAACACGGGGATTCCCACTTCGTGCATGCGTTTTAACTATAGTATCAACAGGGGGATTCCCACTACGTACACTTTTTTTAACTATAGCGTCAACACGGGGATTCCCACTTCGTGCCCTTTTTTAACTATAGTTTCGACACGGGTATTCCCACTTCGTGCATGTGTTTAACTATAGTATCAACACGGGGATTCCCACCTCGTGCATGTGTTTAACTATGGTATAAACCCGGGGATTCCCACCTCGTGCACGTGCTTTAACTATTGTATCAACACGGGGATTCCCATTTCGTGCATGTGTTTTAAATATAGTATCAACACGCGGATTCCCACTTCGTGCATGTGTTTTAACTATAGTATCAACACGGGGATTCCCACTTCGTGCATGTGTTTTAACTATAGTATCAACACGGGGATTCCCACTTCGTGCATGCGTTTTAACTATAGTGTCAACATGGGGATTCCCACTACGTACACTTTTTTAAACTATAGCATCAACACGGGGATTCCCACTTCGTGCCCTTTTTTAACTATAATGTCAACACGGAGATTCCCACTTCGTGCACGTGTTTTAGCTATAGCATCAACACGGGAATTCCCACTTCGTGCACGTGTTTTAACTATAGTATCAACACGGGAATTCCCACTTCGTGCATGTGTTTCAACTATAGTATCAACACGGGGATTCCCACCTCGTGCATGTGTTTAACTATAGTATCAACACGGGGATTCCCACCTTGTGCATGTGTTTTAACTGTAGTATCAACACGGGTATTCCCACCTTGTGCATGTGTTTTAAATATAGTATCAACACGGGGACTCCCACCTCGTGCATGTGTTTAATTATAGTATCAACACGGGGATTCCCACCTTGTGCATGTGTTTTAACCATAGTATCAACACGAGGATTCCCACCTTGTGCATGCGTTTTAACTATAGTATCAACACGGGGACTCCCAATTCGTGGATGTGTTTTAACTATAGCATCAACACGGGGATTCCCACTTCGTGCACGTGATTTAATTATAGTATCCACACGGTGATTCCCACTTCGTGCTCGTTTTTTATCTATAGCGTAAAGCTGGGATTCCCAATTCGTGCATGTGCTTAACTATAGCAACAACACGGGGATTCCCACTTCATGCGCGTGTTCTGACTATAGTATAAACACGGAGATTCCCACTTCGTGCATGCGTTCTATCTATAGTATCAACACGGGGACTCCCACTTCGTGGATGTGCTTTAACTATAGCATCAACACGGGGTTCCCACTTCGTGCATGCGTTTTAACTATAGTATCAACACGGGGATTCCCACTTCGTGCACGTGTTTTAATTATAGTTTCAACACGGGGATTCCCAATTCGTGCACGCGTTTAACCATACCATAAACACGGGGATTCCCACTTCGTGCATGTGATATAACTGTACTATCAACACGCGGATTCCCACCTTGTGCATCTGTTTTAACAATAGTATCAACACGGGGACTCCCACTTCGTGCATGTGTTTAACTATGGTAACAACACGGGGATTCCCACCTCGTGCATGTGTTTCAAATATAGTATCAACACGGGGATTCCCACCTCGTGCATGTGTTTAACTATGGTATAAACCCGGGGATTCCCACCTCGTGCACGTGCTTTAACTATTGTATCAACACGGTGATTCGCACTTCGTGCATGTGTTTTAACTATAGTATCAACACGGGGATTCCCACCTCGTAGATGTGTTTTAACTATAGTGTAAATACTGGGAATCCCACTTCGTGCACCTGTTTTAACTATAGAAACATCACGGGGATTCCCATTTCGTGCATGCGTCTTAACTGTAGTATCAACACGGTGATTCCCACTTCAGCATGAGTTTTAACTATAGTATCAACACGGGGATTCCCACCTCGTAGATGTGTTTTAACTATAGTATAAATACGGGGAATCCCACTTCGTGCACGTGTTTTAACTATAGAAACATCACGGGGATTCCCATTTCGTGCATGCGTCTTAACTGTAGTATCAACACGGGGATTCCATTTCGTGCATGCGCTTTAACTATAGTATCAACACGGGGATTCCCACTTCGTGCACGTGTTTAAACTATAGTATCAACACGCGGATTGCCACTTCGTGCATGCGTTTTAACTATAGTATCAACACGGGGAATCCCACTTCGCACACGTGTTTTAACTATAGTATCAACACGAGGATTCCCACTTCGTGCATGTGTTTTAACTATAGTATCAACACGGGGATTCCCATTTCGCGCACGTGTTTTAACTATAGTATCAACACAGGGATTCCCTCTTCGTACTTTTTTTTAACTATAGCTTCAACACCGGGATTCCCACTTCGTGCACGTGTTTCAACTATAGTATCAACACGGAGATTCCCACTTCGTGCATGTGTTTTAACTATAGTATCAACACGGGGATTCCCACCTCGTAGATGTGTTTTAACTATAGTATAAATACGGGGAATCCCACTTCGTGCACGTGTTTTAACTATAGAAACATCACGGGGATTCCCACTTCGTGCATGCGCTTTAACTATAGTATCAACACGGGGATTCCCACTTCGTGCACGTGTTTAAACTATAGTATCAACACGCGGATTGCCACTTCGTGCATGCGTTTTAACTATAGTATCAACACGTGGATTCCCACTTCGCGCACGTGTTTTAACTATAGCATCAACACGGGTATTCCCACTTCGTGCATGCGTTTAAACTATAGTATCAACACCGGGATTCCCAATTCGTGCACGTGTTTTAACTATAGCATCAACACGGGAATTCCCACTTCGTGCATGCGTTTTAACTATAGTACTAACACGGGGATTCCCACTTCGTGCATGTGCTTTAACTATAGCATCAACACGGGGATTCCCACTTAGTGCATGTGTTTTAACTATAGCATCAACACGGGGATTCCCACTTCGTGGACGTGTTTTAAATATAGTATCAAATCGGGGAATCCCACTTCGTGCATGTGGTTTAACTATAGTATCAACACGGGGATTCCCAATTCGTGCATGTGTTTTAACTATAGCATCAACACGGGGATTTCCCACTTCGTGCACGTGTTCTAACTATAGCATCAACACGGGGATTCCCACTTCGTGCATGCGTTTTATCTATAGTATCAACACGGGGACTCCCACTTCGTGGATGTGTTTTATCTATAGCATCAACACGGGGATTCCCACTTCGTGCACGTGTTTTAATTATAGTATCCACACTGTGATTCCCACTTCGTGCTCGTTTTTTAACTATAGGGTAAACACTGGGATTCCCAATTCGTGCATGTGCTTAACTATAGCATCAACACGGGGATTCCCACTTCATGCGCGTGTTCTGACTATAGTATAAACACGGAGATTACCACTTCGTGCATGCGTTTTAACTATAGTATCAGGACGGAGACTCCCACTTCGTGGATGTGCTTTAACTCTAGCATCAACACGGGGTTCCCACTTCGTGCATGCGTTTTAACTATAGTATCAACGCGGGGATTCCCACTTCGTTCACGTGTCTTAATTATCGTATCAACACGGGGATTCCCACTTCGTGCACGCGTTTATCATACCATCAACACGGGGATTCCCAATTCGTGCATGTGATATAACTGTAGCATCAACACGGGGATTCCCACATTGTGCATGTGTTTTAACAATAGTATCAACACGGGGACTCCCACTTCGTGCATGTGTTTAACTATGGTAACAACACGGGGATTCCCACCTCGTGCACGTGTTTTAACTATAGTATCAACACGGTGATTCCCACCTACTGCATGTGTTTTAACTATAATATCAACACGGGGATTCCCACTTCGTGCATGGGTTTTAACTATAGTATAAACACGGGGATTCCCACTTCGTGCATGTGTTTTAACTGTAGCAACAACACGGGGATTGCCACTTCCTGCATGCGTTTTAACTGTAGTATCAACACGGGGATTCCCACTTCGTGCATGCGCTTTAACTATAGTATCAACACGGGGATCCCCACTTCGTGCATGTGTTTTAACTATAGTATCAACACGGAGATTCCCACTTCGTCCACGTGTTTTAATTATAGTATCAACACGGGGATTCCCACTCCGTGCACGTGTTTAACCATACCATCAACACGGGGATTCCCACTTCGTGCATGTGTTATAACTGTAGCATCGGCACGGGGATTCCCACTTCGTGCATGCGTTTTAATCATAGCATCAACACGGGGATCACCACTTCGTGCACGTGTTTTAACTATAGTATCAAATCGGAGAATCCCACTTCGTGCATGCGTTTTAACTATAGCATGAACACGGGGATTCCAAATTCGAGCATGCGTTTTAATTATAGTATCAACACGAGTATTCCCACTTCGTGCACGTGTTTTAATTATAGTATCAACACGGGGATTCCCACCTTGTGCATGTGTTTTAACTATAGTATCAACAAGGGGACTCCCACTTCGTGCATGTGTTTAACTATAGTATCAACACGGGGATACCCACCTCGTGTATGTGTTTTAACTATAGCATCAGCACCGGATTCCCACTTCGTACACGTGTTTTAAGTATACCATCAACACGGGGATTCCCAATTCTTGCATGTGTCTAACTATAGTATCAACACGGGGATTCCCACTTCGTGCACGTGTTTTACCTATAGTATCAACACGGGGATTCCCACTTCGTGCACGTGTTTTAACTATAGTATCAACACGGGGATTCCCACTTCGTGCATGTGTTTTAACTATAGTATCAACACCGGGAATCCCACTTCTTTCACGTGTTTTAACTATAGTATCAACACGGGGATTCCCACATCGTACAATTTTTTTAATGTTATAGTATCGACACTGGGATTCCCACTTCGTGCACGTGTTTAACCGAACCATCAACACGGGGATCCCCACTTCGTGCATGTGATATAACTATATTATCAACACGTGGATTCCCACTTCGTGCATGTGTTATAGCTATACCATCAACACGGGGATTCCCACTTCGTCCACGTGTTTTAACTATAGCATCAAGACGGGGATTCCCAACTTGTGCATGCGTTTTAACTATAGTATCAACACGGGGACTCCAACTTCGTGCATGTGTTTAACTATAGTATCAACACGGGGATTCCCACTTTGTGCATGTGTTTTAGCTATAGTATCAACACGGGGAGTCCCACTTCGTGCACGTGTTCTAACTATAGTATCGACACGGGGATTCCCACTTCGTGCATGTGTTTTAACTAAAGTGTCAACACGGGGATTCCCACTTCGTGCCCTTTTTTTAACTATAGTATTAACACGGGGAATCCCACTTCGTGCATGTGTTTAACTATGGTATCAACACGGGGATTCCCACCTCGTGCATGTGTTCTAAATATAGTATCAACACGGGGATTCCCTCTTCGTGCATGCGTTTTAACTGGAGCATGTACACCGGGATTCCCACTTCGTGCATGCGTTTTAATTAGAGTATCAACACGGGGATTCCCACTTCGTGCACGTGTTTTAATTTTAGTATCAACACGGGGATTCCCACCTTGTGCATGTGTTTTAACTATAGTATCAACAAGGGGACTCCCACTTCGTGCTTGTGTTTAACTATAGTATCAATACGGGGATTCCCACCTTGTGCATGTGTTTTAACTGTAGTATCAACACGGGTATTCCCACCTTGTGCATGTGTTTTAACTATAGTATCAACACGGGGACTCCCACTTCGTGTATTTTTTAACTATGGTATCAATACGAGGATTCCCAGCTCGTGCATGTGTTTAACTATAGTATCAACACGGGGACTCCCACTTCGTGTATGTGTTTAACTGTAGTATCAACAAGGGGATGCCCACCTCGTGCATGTGTTTAACTATGGTATCAACACGGGGATTCCCATTTCGTGCATGTGTTTTAACTATTGTATCAACACGCGGATTCCCATTTCGTGCATGTGTTTTAACTATAGTATCAACACGGGGATTCCCACTTCGTGCATGTGTTTTAACTATAGTATCAACACGGGGATTCCCACTTCGTGCATGCGCTTTAACTATAGTATCAACAGGGGGATTCCCACTACGTACACTTTTTTTAACTATAGCATCAACACGGGGATTCCCACTTCGTGCTCTTTTTTTAACTATAGTTTCGACACGGGGATTCACACTTCGTGCATGTGTTTAACTATAGTATCAACACGGGGATTCCCACCTTGTGCATGTGTTTTAACTGTAGTATCAACACGGGTATTCCCACCTTGTGCATGTGTTTTAACTATAGTATCAACACGGGGACTCCCACTTCGAGCATGAGTTTTCACTATAGTATGAACACGGGGATTACCACTTCGTGCACGTGTTTTAACTGTAGCAACTACACGGGGATTGCCACTTCCTGCATGCGTTTTAACTGTAGTATCAACACGGAGATTCCCACTTCGTGAATGCGCTTTAACTATAGTATCAACACGGGGATTAACTCTTCGTGCACGTGTTCAAACTATAGTATCAACACGCGGATTGCCACTTCGTGCATGCGTTTTATATATAGTGTCAACACGGGGATTCCCACTTCGTGCACGTGTTTTAACTATAGCATCAACACGGGAATTCCCACTTCGTGCACGTGTTTTAACTATAGTATCAACACGGGAATTCCCACTTCGTGCATGTGTTTCAACTATAGTATCAACACGGGGATTCCCACCTCGTCCATGTGTTTAACTATAGTATCAACACGGGGATTCCCACCTTGTGCATGTGTTTTAACTGTAGTATCAACACGAGTATTCCCACCTTGTGCATGTGTTTTAAATATAGTATCAACACGGGGACTCCCACCTCGTGCATGTGTTTAATTATAGTATCAACACGGGGTTTCCCACCTTGTGCATGTGTTTTAACTATAGTATCAACTCGAGGATTCCCACCTTGTGCATGCGTTTTAACTATAGTACAACACGGGGACTCCCAATTCGTGGATGTGTTTTAACTATAGCATCAACACGGGGATTCCCACTTGGTGCACGTGTTGTAATTATAGTATCCACACGGTGATTCCCTCTTCGTGCTCGTTTTTTATCTATAGCGTAAACGCTGGGTTTCCCAATTCGTGCATGTGCTTAACTATAGCAAAAACACGGGGATTCCCACTTCATGCGCGTGTTCTGACTATAGTATAAACACGGAGATTCCCACTTCGTGCATGCGTTTTAACTATAGTATCAACACGGGGATTCCCACTTCGTGCACGTGTTTTAATTATAGTATCAACACGGGGATTCCCACTTCGTGCACGCGTTTAACCATACCATCAACACGGGGATTCCCACTTCGTGCATGTGATATAACTGTACTATCAACACGCGGATTCCCACCTTGTGCATGTGTTTTAACAATAGTATCAACACGGGGACTCCCACTTCGTGCATGTGTTTAACTATGGTAACAACACGGGGATTCCCACCCCGTGTATCTGTTTTAAATATAGAATCAACACGGGGATTCCCACCTCGTGCATGTGTTTAACTATGGTATAAACCCGGGGATTCCCACCTCGTGCACGTGCTTTAACTATTGTATCAACACGGTGATTCCCACTTCGTGCATGTGTTTTAACTATAGTATCAACACGCGGATTCCCACCTCGTAGATGTGTTTTAACTATAGTATAAATACGGGGAATCCCACTTCGTGCACGTGTTTTAACTATAGAAACATCACGGGGATTCCCATTTCGTGCATGCGTCTTAACTGTAGTATCAACACGGGGATTCCACTTCGTGCATGCGCTTTAACTATAGTATCAACACGGGGATTCCCACTTCGTGCACGTGTTTAAACTATAGTATCAACACGCGGATTGCCACTTCGTGCATGCGTTTTAACTATAGTATCAACACGGGGAATCCCACTTCGCGCACGTGTTTTAACTATAGTATCAACACGAGGATTCCCACTTCGTGCATGTGTTTTAACTATAGTATCAACACGGGGATTCCCATTTCGCGCACGTGTTTTTACTATAGTATCAACACAGGGATTCCCACTTCGTACTTTTTTTACTATAGTATCAACACCGGGATTCCCACTTCGTGCACGTGTTTTAACTATAGTATCAACACGGAGATTCCCACTTCGTGCATGTGTTTTAACTATAGTATCAACACGGGGATTCCCACCTCGTAGATGTGTTTTAACTATAGTGTAAATACGGGGAATCCCACTTCTTGCACGTGTTTTAACTATAGAAACATCACGGGGATTCCCATTTCGTGCATGCGTCTTAACTGTAGTATCAACACGGGGATTCCCACTTCGTGCACGTGTTTTAACTATAGCATCAAGACGGGGATTCCCACCTTGTGCATGCTTTTTAACTATAGTATCAACACGGGGACTCCCACTTCGTGCATGTGTTTAACTATAGTATCAACACGGGGATTCCCACTTTGTGCATGTGTTTTAGCTATAGTATCAACACGGGGAGTCCCACTTCGTGCACGTGTTCTAACTATAGTATCGACACGGGGATTCCCACTTCGTGCATGTGTTTTAACTAAAGTGTCAACACGGGGATTCCCACTTCGTGCACGTGTTTTAATTATAGTATTAACACGGGGAATCCCACTTCGTGCATGTGTTTAACTATGGTATCAACACGGGGATTCCCAACTCGTGCATGTGTTCTAACTTGAGTATCAACACGGGGATTCCCACCTCGTGCATGTGTTTAACTATAGTATCAACACGGGGATTCCCACCTTGTGCACGTGTTTTAACTATAGTATCAAATCGGGGAATCCCACTTCGTGCATGCGTTTTTAACTATAGTATCAACACGGGTTTCCCTCTTCGTGCATGCGTTTTAACTGGAGCATGAACACCGGGATTCCCACTTCGTGCATGCGTTTTAATTAGAGTATCAACACGGGGATTCCCACTTCGTGCACGTGTTTTAATTTTAGTATCAACACGGGGATTCCCACCTTGTGCATGTGTTTTAACTATAGTATTAACAAGGGGACTCCCACTTCGTGCTTGTGTTTAACTATAGTATCAATACGGGGATTCCCACCTTGTGCATGTGTTTTAACTGTAGTATCAACACGGGTATTCCCACCTTGTGCATGTGTTTTAACTATAGTATCAACACGGGGACTCCCACTTCGTGTATGTGTTTAACTATGGTATCAACACGGGGATTCCCACTTCGTGTATGTGTTTAACTGTAGTATCAACACGGGGATTCCCACTTCGTGTATGTGTTTAACTATGGTATCAACACGAGGATTCCCTGCTCGTGCATGTGTTTAACTATAGTATCAACACGGGGACTCCCACTTCGTGTATGTGTTTAACTGTAGTATCAACACGCGGATTCCCACTTCGTGCATGTGTTTTAACTATAGTATCAACACGGGTATTCCCACTTCGTGCATGTGTTTTAACTATAGTATCAACACGGGGATTCCCACTTCGTGCATGCGTTTTAACTATAGTATCAACAGGGGGATTCCCACTACGTACACTTTTTTTAACTATAGCATCAACACGGGGATTCCCAATTCGTGCCCTTTTTTTAACTATAGTTTCGACACGGGGATTCCCACTTCGTGCATGTGTTTAACTATAGAATCAACACGGGGATTCCCACCTTGTGCATGTGTTTTAAATATAGTATCAACACGGGGATTCCCACTTCGTGCATGTGTTTTAACTATAGTATCAACACGGGGATTCCCACTTCGTGCATGCGTTTTAACTATAGTATCAACAGGGGGATTCCCACTACGTACACTTTTTTTAACTATAGCGTCAACACGGGGATTCCCACTTCGTGCCCTTTTTTAACTATAGTTTCGACACGGGTATTCCCACTTCGTGCATGTGTTTAACTATAGTATCAACACGGGGATTCCCACCTCGTGCATGTGTTTAACTATGGTATAAACCCGGGGATTCCCACCTCGTGCACGTGCTTTAACTATTGTATCAACACGGGGATTCCCATTTCGTCCATGTGTTTTAAATATAGTATCAACACGCGGATTCCCACTTCGTGCATGTGTTTTAACTATAGTATCAACACGGGGATTCCCACTTCGTGGATGTGTTTTATCTATAGCATCAACACGGGGATTCCCACTTCGTGCACGTGTTTTAATTATAGTATCCACACTGTGATTCCCACTTCGTGCTCGTTTTTTAACTATAGGGTAAACACTGGGATTCCCAATTCGTGCATGTGCTTAACTATAGCATCAACACGGGGATTCCCACTTCATGCGCGTGTTCTGACTATAGTATAAACACGGAGATTACCACTTCGTGCATGCGTTTTAACTATAGTATCAGGACGGAGACTCCCACTTCGTGGATGTGCTTTAACTCTAGCATCAACACGGGGTTCCCACTTCGTGCATGCGTTTTAACTATAGTATCAACGCGGGGATTCCCACTTCGTTCACGTGTTTTAATTATCGTATCAACACGGGGATTCCCACTTCGTGCACGCGTTTATCATACCATCAACACGGGGATTCCCAATTCGTGCATGTGATATAACTGTAGCATCAACACGGGGATTCCCACATTGTGCATGTGTTTTAACAATAGTATCAACACGGGGACTCCCACTTCGTGCATGTGTTTAACTATGGTAACAACACGGGGACTCCACCTCGTGCACGTGTTTTAACTATAGTATCAACACGGTGATTCCCACCTACTGCATGTGTTTTAACTATAATATCAACACGGGGATTCCCACTTCGTGCATGGGTTTTAACTATAGTATAAACACGGGGATTCCCACTTCGTGCATGTGATTTAACTGTAGCAACAACACGGGGATTGCCACTTCCTGCATGCGTTTTAACTGTAGTATCAACACGGGGATTCCCACTTCGTGCATGCGCTTTAACTATAGTATCAACACGGGGATCCCCACTTCGTGCATGTGTTTTAACTATAGTATCAACACGGAGATTCCCACTTCGTCCACGTGTTTTAATTATAGTATCAACACGGGGATTCCCACTCCGTGCACGTGTTTAACCATACCATCAACACGGGGATTCCCACTTCGTGCATGTGTTATAACTGTAGCATCGGCACGGGGATTCCCACTTCGTGCATGCGTTTTAATCATAGCATCAACACGGGGATCACCACTTCGTGCACGTGTTTTAACTATAGTATCAAATCGGAGAATCCCACTTCGTGCATGCGTTTTAACTATAGCATGAACACGGGGATTCCAAATTCGAGCATGCGTTTTAATTATAGTATCAACACGAGTATTCCCACTTCGTGCACGTGTTTTAATTATAGTATCAACACGGGGATTCCCACCTTGTGCATGTGTTTTAACTATAGTATCAACAAGGGGACTCCCACTTCGTGCATGTGTTTAACTGTAGTATCAACACGGGGATACCCACCTCGTGTATGTGTTTTAACTATAGCATCAGCACCGGATTCCCACTTCGTACACGTGTTTTAAGTATACCATCAACACGGGGATTCCCAATTCTTGCATGTGTCTAACTATAGTATCAACACGGGGATTCCCACTTCGTGCACGTGTTTTACCTATAGTATCAACACGGGGATTCCCACTTCGTGCACGTGTTTTAACTATAGTATCAACACGGGGATTCCCACTTCGTGCATGTGTTTTAACTATAGTATCAACACCGGGAATCCCACTTCTTTCACGTGTTTTAACTATAGTATCAACACGGGGATTCCCACATCGTACAATTTTTTTAATGTTATAGTATCGACACTGGGATTCCCACTTCGTGCACGTGTTTAACCGAACCATCAACACGGGGATCCCCACTTCGTGCATGTGATATAACTATATTATCAACACGTGGATTCCCACTTCGTGCATGTGTTATAGCTATACCATCAACACGGGGATTCCCACTTCGTCCACGTGTTTTAACTATAGCATCAAGACGGGGATTCCCAACTTGTGCATGCGTTTTAACTATAGTATCAACACGGGGACTCCAACTTCGTGCATGTGTTTAACTATAGTATCAACACGGGGATTCCCACTTTGTGCATGTGTTTTAGCTATAGTATCAACACGGGGAGTCCCACTTCGTGCACGTGTTCTAACTATAGTATCGACACGGGGATTCCCACTTCGTGCATGTGTTTTAACTAAAGTGTCAACACGGGGATTCCCACTTCGTGCCCTTTTTTTAACTATAGTATTAACACGGGGAATCCCACTTCGTGCATGTGTTTAACTATGGTATCAACACGGGGATTCCCACCTCGTGCATGTGTTCTAAATATAGTATCAACACGGGGATTCCCTCTTCGTGCATGCGTTTTAACTGGAGCATGTACACCGGGATTCCCACTTCGTGCATGCGTTTTAATTAGAGTATCAACACGGGGATTCCCACTTCGTGCACGTGTTTTAATTTTAGTATCAACACGGGGATTCCCACCTTGTGCATGTGTTTTAACTATAGTATCAACAAGGGGACTCCCACTTCGTGCTTGTGTTTAACTATAGTATCAATACGGGGATTCCCACCTTGTGCATGTGTTTTAACTGTAGTATCAACACGGGTATTCCCACCTTGTGCATGTGTTTTAACTATAGTATCAACACGGGGACTCCCACTTCGTGTATTTTTTAACTATGGTATCAATACGAGGATTCCCAGCTCGTGCATGTGTTTAACTATAGTATCAACACGGGGACTCCCACTTCGTGTATGTGTTTAACTGTAGTATCAACAAGGGGATGCCCACCTCGTGCATGTGTTTAACTATGGTATCAACACGGGGATTCCCATTTCGTGCATGTGTTTTAACTATTGTATCAACACGCGGATTCCCACTTCGTGCATGTGTTTTAACTATAGTATCAACACGGGGATTCCCACTTCGAGCATGTGTTTTAACTATAGTATCAACACGGGGATTCCCACTTCGTGCATGCGCTTTAACTATAGTATCAACAGGGGGATTCCCACTACGTACACTTTTTTAACTATAGCATCAACACGGGGATTCCCACTTCGTGCTCTTTTTTTAACTATAGTTTCGACACGGGGATTCACACTTCGTGCATGTGTTTAACTATAGTATCAACACGGGGATTCCCACCTTGTGCATGTGTTTTAACTGTAGTATCAACACGGGTATTCCCACCTTGTGCATGTGTTTTAAATATAGTATCAACACGGGGACTCCCACTTCGAGCATGAGTTTTCACTATAGTATGAACACGGGGATTACCACTTCGTGCACGTGTTTTAACTGTAGCAACTACACGGGGATTGCCACTTCCTGCATGCGTTTTAACTGTAGTATCAACACGGAGATTCCCACTTCGTGAATGCGCTTTAACTATAGTATCAACACGGGGATTAACTCTTCGTGCACGTGTTCAAACTATAGTATCAACACGCGGATTGCCACTTCGTGCATGCGTTTTATATATAGTGTCAACACGGGGATTCCCACTTCGTGCACGTGTTTTAACTATAGCATCAACACGGGAATTCCCACTTCGTGCACGTGTTTTAACTATAGTATCAACACGGGAATTCCCACTTCGTGCATGTGTTTCAACTATAGTATCAACACGGGGATTCCCACCTCGTCCATGTGTTTAACTATAGTATCAACACGGGGATTCCCACCTTGTGCATGTGTTTTAACTGTAGTATCAACACGAGTATTCCCACCTTGTGCATGTGTTTTAAATATAGTATCAACACGGGGACTCCCACCTCGTGCATGTGTTTAATTATAGTATCAACACGGGGTTTCCCACCTTGTGCATGTGTTTTAACTATAGTATCAACTCGAGGATTCCCACCTTGTGCATGCGTTTTAACTATAGTACAACACGGGGACTCCCAATTCGTGGATGTGTTTTAACTATAGCATCAACACGGGGATTCCCACTTGGTGCACGTGTTTTAATTATAGTATCCACACGGTGATTCCCTCTTCGTGCTCGTTTTTTATCTATAGCGTAAACGCTGGGTTTCCCAATTCGTGCATGTGCTTAACTATAGCAAAAACACGGGGATTCCCACTTCATGCGCGTGTTCTGACTATAGTATAAACACGGAGATTCCCACTTCGTGCATGCGTTTTAACTATAGTATCAACACGGGGATTCCCACTTCGTGCACGTGTTTTAATTATAGTATCAACACGGGGATTCCCACTTCGTGCACGCGTTTAACCATACCATCAACACGGGGATTCCCACTTCGTGCATGTGATATAACTGTACTATCAACACGCGGATTCCCACCTTGTGCATGTGTTTTAACAATAGTATCAACACGGGGACTCCCACTTCGTGCATGTGTTTAACTATGGTAACAACACGGGGATTCCCACCCCGTGTATCTGTTTTAAATATAGAATCAACACGGGGATTCCCACCTCGTGCATGTGTTTAACTATGGTATAAACCCGGGGATTCCCACCTCGTGCACGTGCTTTAACTATTGTATCAACACGGTGATTCCCACTTCGTGCATGTGTTTTAACTATAGTATCAACACGCGGATTCCCACCTCGTAGATGTGTTTTAACTAAAGTGTCAACACGGGGAATCCCACTTCGTGCACGTGTTTTAACTATAGAAACATCACGGGGATTCCCATTTCGTGCATGCGTCTTAACTGTAGTATCAACACGGGGATTCCACTTCGTGCATGCGCTTTAACTATAGTATCAACACGGGGATTCCCACTTCGTGCACGTGTTTAAACTATAGTATCAACACGCGGATTGCCACTTCGTGCATGCGTTTTAACTATAGTATCAACACGGGGAATCCCACTTCGCGCACGTGTTTTAACTATAGTATCAACACGAGGATTCCCACTTCGTGCATGTGTTTTAACTATAGTATCAACACGGGGATTCCCATTTCGCGCACGTGTTTTTACTATAGTATCAACACAGGGATTCCCACTTCGTACTTTTTTTACTATAGTATCAACACCGGGATTCCCACTTCGTGCACGTGTTTTAACTATAGTATCAACACGGAGATTCCCACTTCGTGCATGTGTTTTAACTATAGTATCAACACGGGGATTCCCACCTCGTAGATGTGTTTTAACTATAGTGTAAATACGGGGAATCCCACTTCTTGCACGTGTTTTAACTATAGAAACATCACGGGGATTCCCATTTCGTGCATGCGTCTTAACTGTAGTATCAACACGGGGATTCCCACTTCGTGCACGTGTTTTAACTATAGCATCAAGACGGGGATTCCCACCTTGTGCATGCTTTTTAACTATAGTATCAACACGGGGACTCCCACTTCGTGCATGTGTTTAACTATAGTATCAACACGGGGATTCCCACTTTGTGCATGTGTTTTAGCTATAGTATCAACACGGGGAGTCCCACTTCGTGCACGTGTTCTAACTATAGTATCGACACGGGGATTCCCACTTCGTGCATGTGTTTTAACTAAAGTGTCAACACGGGGATTCCCACTTCGTGCACGTGTTTTAATTATAGTATTAACACGGGGAATCCCACTTCGTGCATGTGTTTAACTATGGTATCAACACGGGGATTCCCAACTCGTGCATGTGTTCTAACTTGAGTATCAACACGGGGATTCCCACCTCGTGCATGTGTTTAACTATAGTATCAACACGGGGATTCCCACCTTGTGCACGTGTTTTAACTATAGTATCAAATCGGGGAATCCCACTTCGTGCATGCGTTTTTAACTATAGTATCAACACGGGTTTCCCTCTTCGTGCATGCGTTTTAACTGGAGCATGAACACCGGGATTCCCACTTCGTGCATGCGTTTTAATTAGAGTATCAACACGGGGATTCCCACTTCGTGCACGTGTTTTAATTTTAGTATCAACACGGGGATTCCCACCTTGTGCATGTGTTTTAACTATAGTATTAACAAGGGGACTCCCAATTCGTGCTTGTGTTTAACTATAGTATCAATACGGGGATTCCCACCTTGTGCATGTGTTTTAACTGTAGTATCAACACGGGTATTCCCACCTTGTGCATGTGTTTGAACTATAGTATCAACACGGGGACTCCCACTTCGTGTATGTGTTTAACTATGGTATCAACACGGGGATTCCCACTTCGTGTATGTGTTTAACTGTAGTATCAACACGGGGATTCCCACTTCGTGTATGTGTTTAACTATGGTATCAACACGAGGATTCCCTGCTCGTGCATGTGTTTAACTATAGTATCAACACGGGGACTCCCACTTCGTGTATGTGTTTAACTGTAGTATCAACACGCGGATTCCCACTTCGTGCATGTGTTTTAACTATAGTATCAACACGGGTATTCCCACTTCGTGCATGTGTTTTAACTATAGTATCAACACGGGGATTCCCACTTCGTGCATGCGTTTTAACTATAGTATCAACAGGGGGATTCCCACTACGTACACTTTTTTTAACTATAGCATCAACACGGGGATTCCCAATTCGTGCCCTTTTTTAACTATAGTTTCGACACGGGGATTCCCACTTCGTGCATGTGTTTAACTATAGAATCAACACGGGGATTCCCACCTTGTGCATGTGTTTTAAATATAGTATCAACACGGGGATTCCCACTTCGTGCATGTGTTTTAACTATAGTATCAACACGGGGATTCCCACTTCGTGCATGCGTTTTAACTATAGTATCAACAGGGGGATTCCCACTACGTACACTTTTTTTAACTATAGCGTCAACACGGGGATTCCCACTTCGTGCCCTTTTTTAACTATAGTTTCGACACGGGTATTCCCACTTCGTGCATGTGTTTAACTATAGTATCAACACGGGGATTCCCACCTCGTGCATGTGTTTAACTATGGTATAAACCCGGGGATTCCCACCTCGTGCACGTGCTTTAACTATTGTATCAACACGGGGATTCCCATTTCGTCCATGTGTTTTAAATATAGTATCAACACGCGGATTCCCACTTCGTGCATGTGTTTTAACTATAGTATCAACACGGGGATTCCCACTTCGTGCATGTGTTTTAACTATAGTAACAACACGGGGATTCCCACTTCGTGCATGCGTTTTAACTATAGTATCAACATGGGGATTCCCACTACGTACACTTTTTTTAACTATAGCATCAACACGGGGATTCCCACTTCGTGCCCTTTTTTAACTATAATTTCGACACGGGTATTCCCACTTCGTGCATGTGTTTAACTATAGTATCAACACGGGGATTACCTCTTCGTGCACGTGTTCAAACTATAGTATCAACACGCGGATTGCCACTTCGTGCATGCGTTTTATCTATAATGTCAACACGGAGATTCCCACTTCGTGCACGTGTTTTAACTATAGCATCAACACGGGAATTCCCACTTCGTGCACGTGTTTTAACTATAGTATCAACACGGGAATTCCCACTTCGTGCATGTGTTTCATTTATAGTATCAACACGGGGATTCCCACCTCGTGCATGTGTTTAACTATAGTATCAACACGGGGATTCCCACCTTGTGCATGTGTTTTTACTGTAGTATCAACACGGGTATTCCCACCTTGTGCATGTGTTTTAAATATAGTATCAACACGGGGACTCCCACCTCGTGCATGTGTTTAATTATAGTATCAACACGGGGATTCCCACCTTGTGCATGTGTTTTAACCATAGTATCAACACGAGGATTCCCACCTTGTGCATGCGTTTTAACTATAGTATCAACACGGGGACTCCCAATTCGTGGATGTGTTTTAACTATAGCATCAACACGGGGATTCCCACTTCGTGCACGTGATTTAATTATAGTATCCACACGGTGATTCCCACTTCGTGCTCGTTTTTTATCTATAGCGTAAACGCTGGGATTCCCAATTCGTGCATGTGCTTAACTATAGCAACAACACGGGGATTCCCACTTCATGCGCGTGTTCTGACTATAGTATAAACACGGAGATTCCCACTTCGTGCATGCGTTCTATCTATAGTATCAACACGGGGACTCCCACTTCGTGGATGTGCTTTAACTATAGCATCAACACGGGGTTCCCACTTCGTGCATGCGTTTTAACTATAGTATCAACACGGGGATTCCCACTTCGTGCACGTGTTTTAATTATAGTTTCAACACGGGGATTCCCAATTCGTGCACGCGTTTAACCATACCATAAACACGGGGATTCCCACTTCGTGCATGTGATATAACTGTACTATCAACACGCGGATTCCCACCTTGTGCATGTGTTTTAACAATAGTATCAACACGGGGACTCCCACTTCGTGCATGTGTTTAACTATGGTAACAACACGGGGATTCCCACCTCGTGCATGTGTTTTAAATATAGTATCAACACGGGGATTCCCACCTCGTGCATGTGTTTAACTATGGTATAAACCCGGGGATTCCCACCTCGTGCACGTGCTTTAACTATTGTATCAACACGGTGATTCCCACTTCGTGCATGTGTTTTAACTATAGTATCAACACGGGGATTCCCACCTCGTAGATGTGTTTTAACTATAGTGTAAATACGGGGAATCCCACTTCGTGCACGTGTTTTAACTATAGAAACATCACGGGGATTCCCATTTCGTGCATGCGTCTTAACTGTAGTATCAACACGGTGATTCCCACTTCAGCATGAGTTTTAACTATAGTATCAACACGGGGATTCCCACCTCGTAGATGTGTTTTAACTATAGTATAAATACGGGGAATCCCACTTCGTGCACGTGTTTTAACTATAGAAACATCACGGGGATTCCCATTTCGTGCATGCGTCTTAACTGTAGTATCAACACGGGGATTCCACTTCGTGCATGCGCTTAAACTATAGTATCAACACGGGGATTCCCACTTCGTGCACGTGTTTAAACTATAGTATCAACACGCGGATTGCCACTTCGTGCATGCGTTTTAACTATAGTATCAACACGGGGAATCCCACTTCGCACACGTGTTTTAACTATAGTATCAACACGAGGATTCCCACTTCGTGCATGTGTTTTAACTATAGTATCAACACGGGGATTCCCATTTCGCGCACGTGTTTTAACTATAGTATCAACACAGGGATTCCCTCTTCGTACTTTTTTTTAACTATAGCTTCAACACCGGGATTCCCACTTCGTGCACGTGTTTCAACTATAGTATCAACACGGAGATTCCCACTTCGTGCATGTGTTTTAACTATAGTATCAACACGGGGATTCCCACCTCGTAGATGTGTTTTAACTATAGTATAAATACGGGGAATCCCACTTCGTGCACGTGTTTTAACTATAGAAACATCACGGGGATTCCCATTTCGTGCATGCGTCTTAACTGTAGTATCAACACGGAGATTCCCACTTCGTGCATGCGCTTTAACTATAGTATCAACACGGGGATTCCCACTTCGTGCACGTGTTTAAACTATAGTATCAACACGCGGATTGCCACTTCGTGCATGCGTTTTAACTATAGTATCAACACGTGGATTCCCACTTCGCGCACGTGTTTTAACTATAGCATCAACACGGGTATTCCCACTTCGTGCATGCGTTTTAACTATTGTACTAACACGCGGATTGCCACTTCGTGCATGCGTCTTAACTGTAGTATCAACACGGGGATTCCCACTTCGTGCATGCGCTTTAACTATAGTATCAACGCGGGGATTCCCACTTCGTTCACGTGTTTAAACTATAGTATCAACACGCGGATTGCCACTTCGTGCATGCGTTTTAACTCTAGTATCAACACGGGGACTCCCACTTCGCGCACGTGTTTTAACTATAGCATCAACACGGGTATTCCCACTTCGTGCATGCGTTTTAACTATAGTATCAACACGGGGATTCCCACTTCGTGCATGTGTTTTAACTATAGCATCAACACGGGGATTCCCACTTCGTGGTCGTGTTTAAACTATAGTATCAACACCGGGATTCCCACTTCGTGCACGTGTTTTAACTATAGCATCAACACGGGAATTCCGACTTCGTGCATGCGTTTTAACTATAGTACTAACACGGGGATTCCCACTTCGTCCACGTGTTTTAATTATAGTATCAACACGGGGATTCCCACTCCGTGCACGTGTTTAACCATACCATCAACACGGGGATTCCCACTTCGTGCATGTGTTATAACTGTAGCATCGGCACGGGGATTCCCACTTCGTGCATGCGTTTTAATTATAGCATCAACACGGGGATCACCACTTCGTGCACGTGTTTTAACTATAGTATCAAATCGGAGAATCCCACTTCGTGCATGCGTTTTAACTATAGCATGAACATGGGGATTCCAAATTCGAGCATGCGTTTTAATTATAGTATCAACACGAGTATTCCCACTTCGTGCACGTGTTTTAATTATAGTATCAACACGGGGATTCCCACCTTGTGCATGTGTTTTAACTATAGAATCAACAAGGGGACTCCCACTTCGTGCATGTGTTTAACTATAGTATCAACACGGGGATACCCACCTCGTGTATGTGTTTTAACTATAGCATCAGCACCGGATTCCCACTTCGTACACGTGTTTTAAGTATACCATCAACACGGGGATTCCCAATTCTTGCATGTGTCCAACTATAGTATCAACACGGGGATTCCCACTTCGTGCACGTGTTTTACCTATAGTATCAACACGGGGATTCCCACTTCGTGCACGTGTTTTAACTATAGTATCAACACGGGGATTCCCACTTCGTGCATGTGTTTTAACTATAGTATCAACACCGGGAATCCCACTTCTTTCACGTGTTTTAACTATAGTATCAACACGGGGATTCCCACATCGTACAATTTTTTTAATGTTATAGTATCGACACTGGGATTCCCACTTCGTGCACGTGTTTAACCGAACCATCAACACGGGGATCCCCACTTCGTGCATGTGATATAACTATATTATCAACACGTGGATTCCCACTTCGTGCATGTGTTATAGCTATACCATCAACACGGGGATTCCCACTTCGTCCACGTGTTTTAACTATAGCATCAAGACGGGGATTCCCAACTTGTGCATGCGTTTTAACTATAGTATCAACACGGGGACTCCCACTTCGTGCATGTGTTTAACTATAGTATCAACACGGGGATTACCACTTTGTGCATGTGTTTTAGCTATAGTATCAACACGGGGAGTCCTACTTCGTGCACGTGTTCTAACTATAGTATCGACACGGGGATTCCCACTTCGTGCATGTGTTTTAACTAAAGTGTCAACACGGGGATTCCCACTTCGTGCACGTGTTTTAACTATAGTATTAACACGGGGAATCCCACTTCGTGCATGTGTTTAACTATGGTATCAACACGGGGATTCCCACCTCGTGCATGTGTTCTAAATATAGTATCAACACGGGGATTCCCTCTTCGTGCATGCGTTTTAACTGGAGCATGTACACCGGGATTCCCACTTCGTGCATGCGTTTTAATTAGAGTATCAACACGGGTATTCCCACTTCGTGCACGTGTTTTAATTTTAGTATCAACACGGTGATTCCCACCTTGTGCATGTGTTTTAACTATAGTATCAACAAGGGGACTCCCACTTCGTGCTTGTGTTTAACTATAGTATCAATACGGGGATTCCCACCTTGTGCATGTGTTTTAACTGTAGTATCAACACGGGTATTCCCACCTTGTGCATGTGTTTTAACTATAGTATCAACACGGGGACTCCCACTTCGTGTATTTTTTAACTATGGTATCAATACGAGGATTCCCAGCTCGTGCATGTGTTTAACTATAGTATCAACACGGGGACTCCCACTTCGTGTATGTGTTTAACTGTAGTATCAACACGGGGATGCCCACCTCGTGCATGTGTTTAACTATGGTATCAACACGGGGATTCCCATTTCGTGCATGTGTTTTAACTATTGTATCAACACGCGGATTCCCACTTCGTGCATGTGTTTTAACTATAGTATCAACACGGGGATTCCCACTTCGTGCATGTGTTTTAACTATAGTATCAACACGGGGATTCCCACTTCGTGCATGCGCTTTAACTATAGTATCAACAGGGGGATTCCCACTACGTACACTTTTTTTAACTATAGCATCAACACGGGGATTCCCACTTCGTGCACGTGTTTTAACTATAGCATCAACACGGGAATTCCCACTTCGTGCACGTGTTTTAACTATAGTATCAACACGGGAATTCCCACTTCGTGCATGTGTTTCAACTATAGTATCAACACGGGGATTCCCACCTCGTCCATGTGTTTAACTATAGTATCAACACGGGGATTCCCACCTAGTGCATGTGTTTTAACTGTAGTATCAACACGGGTATTCCCACCTTGTGCATGTGTTTTAAATATAGTATCAACACGGGGACTCCCACCTCGTGCATGTGTTTAATTATAGTATCAACACGGGGTTTCCCACCTTGTGCATGTGTTTTAACTATAGTATCAACTCGAGGATTCCCACCTTGTGCATGCGTTTTAACTATAGTATCAACACGGGGACTCCCAATTCGTGGATGTGTTTTAACTATAGCATCAACACGGGGATTCCCACTTGGTGCACGTGTTTTAATTATAGTATCCACACGGTGATTCCCTCTTCGTGCTCGTTTCTTATCTATAGCGTAAACGCTGGGTTTCCCAATTCGTGCATGTGCTTATCTATAGCAAAAACACGGGGATTCCCACTTCATGCGCGTGTTCTGACTATAGTATAAACACGGAGATTCCCACTTCGTGCATGCGTTCTATCTATAGTATCAACACGGGGACTCCCACTTCGTGGATGTGCTTTAACTATAGCATCAACACGGGGTTCCCACTTCGTGCATGCGTTTTTACTATAGTATCAACACGGGGATTCCCACTTCGTGCACGTGTTTTAATTATAGTATCAACACGGGGATTCCCACTTCGTGCACGCGTTTAACAATACCATCAACACGGGGATTCCCACTTCGTGCATGTGATATAACTGTACTATCAACACGCGGATTCCCACCTTGTGCATGTGTTTCAACAATAGTATCAACACGGGGACTCCCACTTCGTGCATGTGTTTAACTATGGTAACAACACGGGAATTCCCACCTCGTGTATGTGTTTTAAATATAGAATCAACACGGGGATTCCCACCTCGTGTATGTGTTTAACTATGGTATAAACCCGGGGATTCCCACCTCGTGCACGTGCTTTAACTATTGTATCAACACGGTGATTCCCACTTCGTGCATGTGTTTTAACTATAGTATCAACACGCGGATTCCCACCTCGTAGATGTGTTTTAACTATAGTATAAATACGGGGAATCCCACTTCGTGCACGTGTTTTAACTATAGAAACATCACGGGGATTCCCATTTCGTGCATGCGTCTTAACTGTAGTATCAACACGGGGATTCCACTTCGTGCATGCGCTTTAACTATAGTATCAACACGGGGATTCCCACTTCGTGCACGTGTTTAAACTATAGTATCAACACGCGGATTGCCACTTCGTGCATGCGTTTTAACTATAGTATCAACACGGGGAATCCCACTTCGCGCACGTGTTTTAACTATAGTATCAACACGAGGATTCCCACTTCGTGCATGTGTTTTAACTATAGTATCAACACGGGGATTCCCACCTCGTGCACGTGCTTTAACTATTGTATCAACACGGTGATTCCCACTTCGTGCATGTGTTTTAACTATAGTATCAACACGCGGATTCATACCTCGTAGATGTGTTTTAACTATAGTATAAATACGGGGAATCCCACTTCGTGCACGTGTTTTAACTATAGAAACATCACGGGGATTCCCATTTCGTGCATGCGTCTTAACTGTAGTATCAACACGGGGATTCCCACTTCGTGCACGTGTTTTAGCTATAGTATCAACACGGGGAGTCCCACTTCGTGCACGTGTTCTAACTATAGTATCGACACGGGGATTCCCACTTCGTGCATGTGTTTTAGCTATAGTATCAACACGGGGAGTCCCACTTCGTGCACGTGTTCTAACTATAGTATCGACACGGGGATTCCCACTTCGTGCATGTGTTTTAACTAAAGTGTCAACACGGGGATTCCCACTTCGTGCACGTGTTTTAATTATAGTATTAACACGGGGAATCCCACTTCGTGCATGTGTTTAACTATGGTATCAACACGGGGATTCCCAACTCGTGCATGTGTTCTAACTTGAGTATCAACACGGGGATTCCCACCTCGTGCATGTGTTTAACTATAGTATCAACACGGGGATTCCCACCTTGTGCACGTGTTTTAACTATAGTATCAAATCGGGGAATCCCACTTCGTGCATGCGTTTTTAACTATAGTATCAACACGGGTTTCCCTCTTCGTGCATGCGTTTTAACTGGAGCATGAACACCGGGATTCCCACTTCGTGCATGCGTTTTAATTAGAGTATCAACACGGGGATTCCCACTTCGTGCACGTGTTTTAATTTTAGTATCAACACGGGGATTCCCACCTTGTGCATGTGTTTTAACTATAGTATTAACAAGGGGACTCCCACTTCGTGCTTGTGTTTAACTATAGTATCAATACGGGGATTCCCACCTTGTGCATGTGTTTTAACTGTAGTATCAACACGGGTATTCCCACCTTGTGCATGTGTTTTAACTATAGTATCAACACGGGGACTCCCACTTCGTGTATGTGTTTAACTATGGTATCAACACGGGGATTCCCACTTCGTGTATGTGTTTAACTGTAGTATCAACACGGGGATTCCCACTTCGTGTATGTGTTTAACTATGGTATCAACACGAGGATTCCCTGCTCGTGCATGTGTTTAACTATAGTATCAACACGGGGACTCCCACTTCGTGTATGTGTTTAACTGTAGTATCAACACGCGGATTCCCACTTCGTGCATGTGTTTTAACTATAGTATCAACACGGGTATTCCCACTTCGTGCATGTGTTTTAACTATAGTATCAACACGGGGATTCCCACTTCGTGCATGCGTTTTAACTATAGTATGAACACGGGGATTACCACTTCGTGCACGTGTTTTAACTGTAGCAACTACACGGGGATTGCCACTTCCTGCATGCGTTTTAACTGTAGTATCAACACGGGGATTCCCACTTCGTGAATGGGCTTTAACTATAGTATCAACACGGGGATTACCACTTCGTGCACGTGTTCAAACTATAGTATCAACACGCGGATTGCCACTTCGTGCATGCGTTTTATCTATAGTGTCAACACGGGGATTCCCACTTCGTGCACGTGTTTTAACTATAGAATCAACACGGGAATTCCCACTTCGTGCATGTGTTTCAACTATAGTATCAACACGGGGATTCCCACCACGTGCATGTGTTTAACTATAGTATCAACACGGGGATTCCCACCTTGTGCATGTATTTTAAGTGTAGTATCAACACGGGTATTCCCACCTTGTGCATGTGTTTTAAATATAGTATCAACACGGGGACTCCCACCTCGTGCATGTGTTTAATTATAGTATCAACACGGGGTTTCCCACCTTGTGCATGTGTTTTAACTATAGTATCAACACGAGGATTCCCACCTTGTGCATGCGTTTTAACTATAGTATCAACACGGGGACTCCCAATTCGTGGATGTGTTTTAACTATAGCATCAACACGGGGATTCCCACTTCGTGCACGTGTTTTAATTATAGTATCCACACGGTGATTCCCTCTTCGTGCTCGTTTTTTATCTATAGCGTAAACGCTGGGTTTCCCAATTCGTGCATGTGCTTAACTATAGCAACAACACGGGGATTCCCACTTCATGCGCGTGTTCTGACTATAGTATAAACACGGAGATTCCCACTTCGTGCATGCGTTCTATCTATAGTATCAACACGGGGACTCCCTCTTCGTGGATGTGCTTTAACTATAGCATCAACACGGGGTTCCCACTTCGTGCATGCGTTTTAACTATAGTATCAACACGGGGATTCCCACTTCGTGCACGTGTTTTAATTATAGTATCAACACGGGGATTCCCACTTCGTGCACGCGTTATCCCATACCATCAACACGGGGATTCCCACTTCGTGCATGTGATATTACTGTACTATCAACACGCGGATTCCCACCTTGTGCATGTGTTTTAACAATAGTATCAACACGGGGACTCCCACTTCGTGCATGTGTTTAACTATGGTATCAACACGGGGATTCCCACCTCGTGCATGTGTTTTAAATATAGAATCAACACGGGGATTCCCACCTCGGGCATGTGTTTAACTATGGTATAAACCTGGGGATTCCCACCTCGTGCACGTGCTTTAACTATTGTATCAACACGGTGATTCCCACTTCGTGCATGTGTTTTAACTATAGTATCAACACGGGGATTCCCACCTCGTAGATGTGTTTTAACTATAGTATAAATACGGGGAATCCCACTTCGTGCACGTGTTTTAACTATAGAAACATCACGGGGATTCCCATTTCGTGCATGCGTCTTAACTGTAGTATCAACACGGGGATTCCACTTCGTGCATGCGCTTTAACTATAGTATCAACACGGGGATTCCCACTTCGTGCACGTGTTTAAACTATAATATCAACACGCGGGTTGCCACTTCGTGCATGCGTTTTAACTATAGTATCAACACGGGGAATCCCACTTCGCGCACGTGTTTTAACTATAGTATCAACACGAGGATTCCCACTTCGTGCATGTGTTTTAACTATAGTATCAACACGGGGATTCCCATTTCCCGCACGTGTTTTAACTATAGTATCAACACAGGAATCCCACTTCGTACTTTTTTTACTATAGCATCAACACCGGGATTCCCACTTCGTGCACGTGTTTTAACTATAGTATCAACACGGAGATTCCCACTTCGTGCATGTGTTTTAACTATAGTATCAACACGGGGATTCCCACCTCGTAGATGTGTTTTAACTATAGTGTAAATACGGGGAATCCCACTTCGTGCACGTGTTTTAACTATAGAAACATCACGGGGATTCCCATTTCGTGCATGCGTCTTAACTGTAGTATCAACACGGGGATTCCCACTTCGTGCATGCGCTTTAACTCTAGTATCCACACGGGGATTCCCACTTCGTGCACGTGTTTAAACTATAGTATCAACACGCGGTTTGCCACTTCGTGCTTGCGTTTTAACTATAGTATCAACACGGGGATTCCCACTTCGCGCACGTGTTTTAACTATAGCATCAACACGGGGATTCCCACTTCGTGCACGTGTTCTAACTATAGCATCAACACGGGGATTCATACTTCGCGCATGCGTTTTATCTATAGTATCAACACGGGGACTCCCACTTCGTGGATGTGTTTTAACTATAGCATCAACACGGGGATTCCCACTTCGTGCACGTGTTCTAACTATAGCATCAAACGGGGATTCCCAATTCATGCATGCGTTTTCACTATATTATCAACACGGGGACTCCCAATTCGTGGATGTGTTTTAACTATAGCATCAACACGGGGATTCCCACTTCGAGGACGTGTTTTAATTATAGTATCCACACTGTGATTCCCACTTCGTGCTCGTGTTTTATCTATAGGGTAAACACTGGGATTCCCAATTCGTGCATGTGCTTAACTATAGCATCAACACGGGGATTCCCACTTCATGCGCGTGTTCTAACTATAGTATAAACACGGAGATTCCCACTTCGTGCATGCGTTTTAACTATAGTATCAGCACGGAGACTCCCACTTCGTGCATGTGATATAACTGTATTATCAACACGCGGATTCCCACCTTGTGCATGTGTTTTAACAATAGTATCAACACGGGGACTCCCACTTCGTGCATGTGTTTAACTATGGTAACAACACGGGGATTCCCACCTCGTGCATGTGTTTTAAATATAGTATCAACACGGGGATTCCCACATCGTGCATGTGTTTAAGTATGGTATAAACGCGGGGATTCCCATCTCGTGCACGTGTTTTAACTATGGTATCAACACGGTGATTTCCACCTACTGCATGTGTTTTAACTATAATATCAACACGGGGATTCCCACTTCGTGCATGGGTTTTAACTATAGTATAAACACGGGGATTCCCACTTCGTGCATGTGTTTTAACTGTAGCAACAACACGGGGATTGCCACTTCCTGCATGCGTTTTAACTGTAGTATCAACACGGGGATTCCCACTTCGTGCATGCGCTTTAACTATAGTATTAACACGGGGATTCCCACTTCGTGCATGTCTTTTAACTATAGTATCAACACGGAGATTCCCACTTCGGCCACGTGTTTTAATTATAGTATCAACACGGGGATTCCCACTCCGTGCACGTGTTTAACCATATCATCAACACGGGGATTCCCACTTCGTGCATGTGATATAACTATATTATCAACACGGGGATTCCCACATCGTACAATTTTTTAAAATTATAGTATCGACACGGGGATTCCCACTTCGTGCACGTGTTTAACCGAACCATCAACACGGGGATCCCCACTTCGTGCATGTGATATAACTATATTATCAACACGGGGATTCCCACTTCGTGCATGTGTTACAGCTATACCATCAACACGGGGATTCCCACTTCGTGCACGTGTTTTAACTATAGCATCAACACGGGGATTCCCAATTCGTGCATGTGTTTTAACTATATTATCAACACGGGGACTCCCAATTCGTGGATGTGTTTTAACTATAGCATCAACACGGGGATTCCCACTTCGTGGACGTGTTTTAATTATAGTATCCACACTGTGATTCCCACTTCGTGCTCGTGTTTTATCTATAGGGTAAACACTGGGATTCCCAATTCGTGCATGTGCTTAACTATAGCATCAACACGGGGATTCCCACTTCATGCGCGTGTTCTGACTATAGCATAAACACGGAGATTCCCACTTCGTGCATGCGTTTTATCTATAGTATCAGCACGGAGACTCCCACTTCGTGCATGTGTTTAACTATGGTAACAACACGGGGATTCCCACCTTGTGCATGTGTTTTAACAATAGTATCAACACGGGGATTCCCACTTCGTTCACGTGTTTTAATTATAGTATCAACACGGGGTTCCCACTTCGTGCACGCGTTTAACCATACCATCAACACGGGGATTCCCAATTCGTGCATGTGATATAACTGTAGTATCAACACGGGGATTCCCACCTTGTGCATGTGTTTTAACAATAGTATCAACACGGGGACTCCCACTTCGTGCATGTGTTTAACTATGGTAACAACACGGGGATTCCCACCTCGTGCATGTGTTTTAAATATAGTATCAACACGGGGATTCCCACATCGTGCATGTGTTTAAGTATGGTATAAACGCGGGGATTCCCATCTCGTGCACGTGTTTTAACTATAGTATCAACACGGTGATTCCCACCTACTGCATGTGTTTTAACTATAATATCAACACGGGGATTCCCACTTCGTGCATGGGTATTAACTATAGTATAAACACGGGGATTCCCACTTCGTGCATGTGTTTTAACTGTAGCAACAACACGGGGATTGCCACTTCCTGCATGCGTTTTAACTGTAGTATCAACACGGGGATTCCCACTTCGTGCATGCGCTTTAACTATAGTATCAACACGGGGATTCCCACTTCGTGCATGTGTTTTAATTATAGTATCAACACGGAGATTCCCACTTCGTCCACGTGTTTTAATTATAGTATCAACACGGGGATTCCCACTCCGTGCACGTGTTTAACCATACCATCAACACGGGGATTCCCACTTAGTGCATGTGTTATAACTGTAGCATCGGAACGGAGATTCCCACTTCGTGCATGCGTTTTAATTATAGCATCAACACGGGATCACCACTTCGTGCACGTGTTTTAACTATAGTATCAAATCGGGGAATCCCACTTCGTGCATGCGTTTTAACTATAGTATCAACACGGTGATTCCCACTTCGTGCATGCGTTTCAACTATAGCATGAACACGGGGATTCCAAATTCGTGCATGCGTTTTAATTATAGTATCAACACGGGTATTCCCACTTCGTGCACGTGTTTTAATTATAGTATCAACACGGGGATTCCCACTTCGTGCACGTCTTTTAACTATAGTATCAACACGGGGATTCCCACTTCGTGCATGTGTTTAACTATAGTATCAACACGGGGATTCCCACTTTGTGCATGTGTTTTAACTATAGTATCAACACGGGGATTCCCACTTCGTGCACGTGTTTTAACTATAGTATGAACACGGGGATTCCCACTTCGTGCATGTGTTTTAACTACAGTATCAACACCGGGAATCCCACTTCCTGCACGTGTTTTAACTATAGTATCAACACGGGGATTCCCACATCGTACAATTTTTTTAAAATTATTGTATCGACACGGGGATTCCCACTTCGTGCACGTGTTTAACCGAACCATTAACACGGGGATCCCCACTTCGTGCATGTGATATAACTATATTATCAACACGGGGATTCCCACTTCGTGCATGTGTTATAGCTATACCGTCAACACGGGGATTCCCACTTCGTGCACGTGTTTTAACTATAGCATCAGGACGGGGATTCCCACCTTGTGCATGCGTTTTAACTATAGTATCAACACGGGGACTCCCACTTCGTGCATGTGTTTAACTATAGTATCAACACGGGGATTCTCACTTTGTGCATGTGTTTTAGCTATAGTATCAACACGGGGAGTCCCACTTCGTGCACGTGTTCTAACTATAATATCGACACGGGGATTCCCACTTCGTGCATGAGTTTTAACTAAAGTGTCAACACGGGGATTCCCATTTCGTGCACGTGTTTTAACTATAGTATTAACACGGGGATTCCCACTTCGTGCATGTGCTTAACTATGGTATCAACACGGGGATTCCCACCTCGTGCATGTGTTCTAACTATAGTATCAACACGGGGATTCCCACCTCGTGCATATGTTTAACTATAGTATCAACACGGGGATTCCCACCTTGTGCACGTGTTTTAACTATAGTATCAAATCGGGGAATCCCACTTCGTGCATGCGTTTTAACTATAGTATCAACACGGGGATTCCCTCTTCGTGCATGCGTTTTAACTGGAGCATGAACACCGGGATTCCCACTTCGTGCATGCGTTTTAATTAGAGTATCAACACGGGGATTCCCACTTCGTGCACGTGTTTTAATTGTAGTATCAACACGGGGATTCCCACCTTGTGCATGTGTTTTAACTATAGTATCAACAAGGGGACTCCCTCTTCGTGCTTGTGTTTAACTATAGTATCAATACGGGGATTCCCACATGGTGCATGTGATTAACTATGGTATTAACACGGGGATTCCCACCTCGTGCATGTGTTTTAAATATAGTATCAACACGGGGATTCCCACTTATTGCATGCGTTTTAACTATAGTATCAACACGGGGATTCCCACTTCGTGCACGTGTTTTAACTATAGTATCAACACCGGGATTCCCACTTCGTGCATGTGTTTTAACTATAGTATCAACACGGGGATTCCCAATTCGTGCACGTGTTTTAACTATAGTATCAACACGGGGATTCCCACTTCGTACAATTTTTTTAAAATTATAGTATCGACACGGGGATTCCCACTTCGTGCACGTGTTTAACCATACCATCAACACGGGGTTCCCCACTTCGTGCATGTAATATTACTATAGTATCAACACGGGGATTCCCACTTCGTGCATGTGTTATAGCTATACCATCAACACGGGGATTCCCACTTCGTGCACGTGTTTTAACTATAGCAGCAAGACGGGGATTCCCACCTTGTGCATGTGTTTTAACTATAGTATCAACACGGGGACTCCCACTTCGTGCATGTGTTTAACTATAGTATCAACACGGGGATTCCCAATTTGTGCATGTGTTTTAGCTATAGTATCAACACGGGGAGTCCCACTTCGTGCACGTGTTTTAACTAAAGTGTCAACACGGGGATTCCCACTTCGCGCACGTGTTTTAACTATAGTATCAACACGGGGATTCCCACTTAGTGCATGTGTTTAACTATGGTATCAACACGGGGAATCCCACCTCGTTCATGTGTTTTAACTATGGTATCAACACGGGGACTCCCACATCGTGCATGTGTTATAACTATAGTATCAACACGGGGATTCCCACTTATTGCATGCGTTTTAACTATAGTATCAAAACGGGCGTTCCCTCTTCGTAAACGTGTTTTAACTATAACATCAACACGGGGATTCCCAATTCTTGCATGTGTCTAACTATAGTATCAACACGGGGATTCCCACTTGGTGCATGTGTTTTAACTATAGTATCAACACGGGGATTCCCACTTCGTGCACGTGTTTTAACTATAGTATCATCACGGGGATTCCCACTTCGTGCATGTGTTTTAACTATAGTATCAACACGGGGATTCCCACTTCGTGCACGTGTTTTAACTATAGTATCAACACGGGGATTCCTACTTCGTACAATTTTTTTAAAATTATAGTATCAACACGGGGATTCCCACTTCGTGCACGTGTTTTAACTATAGTATCATCACGGGGATTCCCACTTCGTGCATGTGTTTTAACTATAGTATCAACACGGGGATTCCCACTTCGTGCACGTGTTTTAACTATAGTATCATCACGGGGATTCCCACTTCGTGCATGTGTTTTAACTATAGTATCAACACGGGGATTCCCACTTCGTGCACGTGTTTTAACTATAGTATCAACACGGGGATTCCTACTTCGTACAATTTTTTTAAAATTATAGTATCAACACGGGGATTCCCACTTCGTGCACGTGTTTTAACTATAGTATCATCACGGGGATTCCCACTTCGTGCATGTGTTTTAACTATAGCATCAACACGGGGCTTCCCACTTCGTGCACGTGTTTAACCATACCATCAACACGGAGATCCCCACTTCGTGCATGTGATATAACTATAATATCAACACAGGGATTCCCAATTCGTGCATGTGTTATAGCTAAACCATCAACACGGGGATTCCCACTTCGTGCACGTGTTTTAACTATAGCATCGAGACGGGGATTCCCACCTTGCGCATGTGTTTTAACTATAGTATCAACACGGGGACTCCAACTTCGTGCATGTGTTTAACTATAGTATCAACACGGGGATTCCCAATTCGTGCATGTGTTTTACTATAGTATCAACACGGGGATTCCCACTTCGTGCACGTGTTTTAACTATAGTATCAACACGGGGTTTCCCACTTCCTGCACGTGTTTTAACTATAGTATCATCACGGGGATTCCCACTTCGTGCATGTGTTTTAACTATAGTATCAACACGGGGATTCCCACTTCGTGCACGTGTTTTAACTCTAGTATCACCACGGGGATTCCCGCTTGGTACAATTTTTTTTAATTAATTATAGTATCGACACGGGGATTCCCACTTCGTGCACGTGTATAACCATACCATCAACACGGGGATTCCCACTTCGTGCATGTGTTATAACTATAGCATCGGCACGGGGATTCCCACTTCGTGCATGCGTTTTAATTATAGCATCAACACGGGGATCACCACTTCGTGCACGTGTTTTAACTATAGTATCAAATCGGGGAATCTCACTTCTTGCATGCGTTTTAACTATAGTATCAACACGGTGATTCCCACTTCGTGCATGCGTTTTAATTATGGTATCCACACGGTGATTCCCACTTCGTGCTCGTTTTTTAACTATAACATCAACACGGCGATTCCCAGTTCGTCCATGTGTTTTAACTATAGTATCAACACGGGAATACCCACCTCGAGCATGTGTTTTAACTCTAGCATCTGCACGGGATTCCCACTTCGTACACGTGTTTTAAGTATACCATCAACACGGGAATTCCCAAATCTTGCATGTGTCTAACTAGAGTATCAACACGGGGATTCCCACTTCGTGCACGTGTTTTAACTATAGTATCAACACGGGGATTCCCACTTCGTGCACGTGTTTTAACTATAGTATCAACACGGGGATTCCCACTTCGTGCACGTGTTTTAACTAGAGTATCAACACGGGGATTCCCACTTCGTACAATTTTTTTAAAATTATAGTATCGACACGGGGATTCCCACTTCGTGCACGTCTTTAACCATATCATCAACACGGGGATCCCCACTACGTGCATGAGATATAACTATAGTATCAACACGGGGATTCCCACCTTGTGCATGTGTTTTAACTATAGTATCAACACGGGGACTCCCACTTCGTGCATGTGTTTAACTATAGTATCAACACGGGGATTCCCACTTTGTGCATGTGTTTTAGCTATAGTATCAACACGGGGAGTCCCACTTCGTCCACGTGTTTTAACTATAGTATCGACACGGGGATTCCCACTTCGTGCATGTGTTTTAACTAAAGTGTCAACACGGGGATTCCAACTTCGTGCAGGTTTTTTAACTATAGTATCAACACGGGGATTCCCACTCCGTGCATGTGTTTAACTATAGTATCAAATCGGGGAATCCCACTTCGTGCATGCGTTTTAACTATAGTATCAACGGGGATTCCCACTTCGTGCATGCGTTTTAACTGGAGCATGAACACGGGGATTCCCACTTCGTGCATGCGTTTTAATTATAGTATCAACACGGGGATTCCCACTTCGTGCACGTGTTTTAATTTTAGTATCAACACGGGGAATCCCACTTCGTGCATGTGTTTTAACTATAGTATCAACAAGGGGACTCCCACTTCGTGCATGTGTTTAACTATAGTATCAATACGGGGATTCCCACAGCGTGCATGTGTTTAAATATGGTATCAACACGGGGATTCCCACTTCGTGCACGTGTTTTAACTATAACATCAACACGGCGATTCCCAGTTCGTCCATGTGTTTAAACTATAGTATCAACACGGGGATACCCACCTCGAGCATGTGTTTTAACTCTAGCATCTGCACGGGATTCCCACTTCGTACACGTGTTTTAAGTATACCATCAACACGGGAATTCCCAAATCTTGCATGTGTCTAACTATAGTATCAACACGGGGATTCCCACTTCGTGCACGTGTTTTAACTATAGTATCAACACGGGGATTCCCACTTCGTGCACGTGTTTTAACTATAGTATCAACACGGGGATTCCCACTTCATGCATGTGTTTTAACTATAGTATCATCACGGGGATTCCCACTTCGTGCATGTGTTTTAACTATAGTATCAACACGGGGATTCCCACTTCGAGCACGTGTTTTAACTATTGTATCAACACGGGGATTCCCACTTCGTACAATTTTTAAAAAATTATAGTATCAACACGGGGATTCCCACTTCGTGCACGTGTTTAACCATACCCTCAACACGGAGATCCCCACTTCGTGCATGTGATATAACTATAGTATCAACACGGGGATTCCCAATTCATGCATGTGTTATAACTATACCATCAACATGGGGATTCCCACTTCGTGCACGTGTTCTAGCTATAGCATCAAGACGGGGATTCCCACTTCGTGCACGTGTTTTAACTATAGTATCAACACGGGGATTCCCATTTCGTGCACTTTTTTTAACTATAGCATCAACACCGGGATTCCCACTTCGTGCACGTGTTTTAACTATAGTATCAACACGGGGATTCCCACTTCGTGCACGTGTTTTAACTATAGTATCAACACGGGGATTCTCACTTCGTGCATGTGTTTTAATTATAGTATCAACACGGGGATTCCCACCTCGTAGATGTGTTTTAACTATAGTATAAATACGGGGAATCCCACTTCGTGCACGTGTTTTAACTATAGCAACAACACGGGGATTCCCACTTCGTGCATGCGTTTTTAACTGTAGTATCAACACGGGGATTCCCACTTCGTGCATGCGCTTTAACTATATATCAACACGGGGATTCCAACTTCGTGCACGTGTTTAAACTATAGTATCAACATGCGGATTGCCAGTTCGTGCATGCGTTTTAACTATAGTATCAACACGGGGATTCCCAATTCGCGCACGTGTTTTAACTATAGCATCAACACGGGAATTCCCACTTCGTGCATGCGTTTTAACTATAGTACTAACACGGGGATTCCCACTTCGTGCATGTGTTTTAACTACAGCATCAACACGGGGATTCCCACTTCGTGGTCGTGTTTAAACTATATTATCAACACCGGGATTCCCACTTCGTGCACGTGTTTTAACTATAGCATCAACACGGGAATTCCCACTTCGTGCATGCGTTTTAACTATAGTACTAACACGGGGATTCCCACTTCGTGCATGTGTTTTAACTATAGGATCAACACGGGGATTCCCACTTCGTGCGTGTGTTTAAACTATAGCATCAACACGTGGATTCCCACTTCGTGGACGTGTTTGAAATATAGTATCAAATCGGGGAATCCCACTTCGTGCATGTGGTATAACTATAGTATCAACACGGGGATTCCCAATTCGTGCATGTGTTTTAACTACAGCATCAACACGGGGATTCCCACTTCGTGCACGTGTTCTAAATATAGCATCAACACGGGGATTCCCACTTCGTGCATGCGTTTTAACTATAGTATCAACACGGGGACTCCCACTTCGTGGATGTGTTTTAACTATAGCATCAACACGGGGATTCCCACTTCGTGCACGTGTTCTAACTATAGCATCAACACGGGGATTCCCACTTCGTGCATGCGTTTTAACTATAGTATCAACACGGGGACTCCCACTTCGTGGATGTGTTTTAACTATAGTATCAACACGGGGATTCCCATTTCGTGCACGTGTTCTAACTATAGCATCAACACGGGGATTCCCACTTCGTGCATGCGTTTTAACTATAGTATCAACACGGAGACTCCCAATTCGTGGATGTGTTTTAAGTATAGCATCAACACGGGGCTTTCCACTTCGTGCACGTGTTTTAATTATAGTATCCACACGGTGATTCCCACTTCGTGCTCGTTTTTTATCTATACCGTAAACACTGGGATTCCCAATTCGTGGATGTGCTTAACTATAGCATCAACACGGTGATTCCAACTTCATGCGCGTGTTTTGACTATAGTATAAACACGGAGATTCCAACTTCGTGCTTGCGTTTTAACTATAGTATCAACACGGGGACCCCCACTTCGTGGATGTGCTTTAACTATAGCATCAACACGGGGATTCCCATTTCGTGCACGTGTTTTAACTATAGTATCAACACGAGGATTCCCACTTCGTGCACGTGTTTTAACTATAGTATCAACACGGGGATTCCCACTTCGTGCATGTGTTTTAACTATAGTATCTGTACCGGGCGGTACACCTCCACACCGTTTATTTAAAAGTTGCGCCAGTTGAAACTCCTCTTCTGGAGGAAGTCTGAACTTTAGCTACGGTCTTAATTTCCAAATTTCTCAGAAGATGTCACTACCTGGATATTTTTGAGTTTGTGAACTGTGTCATTTTCGACGTACTTTTGTCTTGCTTGTATTAAGAAGTGTGAACTTTCTCTTCTAGAGGACACTACTGAAGATCAACAATAGTGCACCCTAGTGCGGAGTCAAAGAACTATTTTGTTGGAGAAAATTTAATTTCAGGAGTTTGTTCTTTGTTAAATTTCTTTCTGTCATTGTTTCAGTTGGCAATATTTACCCCTTTCTTCCCCTTGTTTTGAATGTATCCAATCACGAATTTTTTCAATTAATTTCTGGCCAATCTGGTGTATCTTTCCCCAACTTGAATCTGTTGCGGGGTCCTACCCAATAAAATCTTTGTGGGAGGGTGTTTTCTTTCCCCTAACGCCTAGAACTTTCTGCGAGAGTATTTAAACTGCTGATTTTAGGGTCTCCGGGCCACTTCTGTTCCATCTTTCAGTGTATTAATTACATAGCAGGAGGCGGGAAGCGCCTCTTTCCTCGGCAGCGGTCAACAATAAGGTAATGGCCGATTAATAAATTTTTTCCTTGCCAGCTCAGCAGTTTAACTTTCGGGGCAGGTTCTAAGCGTTCCCCTATGTAACCTTTTCCTAAAATGTAACTTCTCTTTTCTTCTATTCTCTTGTAAAGCGACATACTGGGATAGAGAGTGTTAACCCTCTCGAGCTCCCACTCACATTGTTTGAGGTGAACTTATTTTTCGCAACCTATTCTTCAGTAATGTAAGTTAGTAGTTTCTTAAGTCACCTCTGTAGTATGGGATTAGCCCTTGCATCAGTGGCCTTAGAGCCAAAATAGGTCTTAAAGACAAAGTGTATTAGGAGTGCAAGTTCGCCTCCTCTCAAATTGTGATTTTAGAGGTCATGTATTAACTTTCTTGTCATTTAACAGACCTCAGTAGATTGGGTATTTTGCTCCTGTGTATATGTCCTTTGAGGACGGCTTAAAGGTGGAGTTCGGAGTGGCCTATGATAGGCTTGTATTTTAAGGGGAAGTTGCCCTTTTTGAAAATTGTGTTTCTGCCTCAAGGAGGCTTTTGGATGTAATTGGAAGCCGGTGTTTCTGGCATGTTTGGGGGTTTTCGGCCCCTTGGTTGTATGGTGTTCATTGTAAGGTTGGGCTCATGGCTCAAGAATTATGTTTCTGACTTTTTGAAGCCCCAAATGGGGTACCTATGTAAATGTAATTGTCAATCGTGTTTCGGCTACTAAGTACCTGTTCAATTTGTTGTTACCTAATTTTGAAAAGAAAATATAACCTTGTTAAATTTTAAAATTAATTTCACTTTAGTAGCTTGAGACCCCTTCACCACCCAGCACCTTCTTTCATGCATAACTACCACCAAAACACGGTAACAAGTGGTAGCAGAGCGTGGTTGAATGGGTCTCAATTTAGCCCCTTTTGACGGCTAAACTCTGTTTTGATCCGAACTCTAACCATTTTCTCAGTTGCTGGAAATTTTTTATTGAGGTTTTTCAAAATTGTTCTGTTATCATGCCCGGCCCTCGCGATGTTCTCCTCCTTAACTACTTGCGCAAAGAGGAGTTGATCTACGAATTAACTATTAGAAACGTGCAATCTGGAGGCACGGTTGCCATCGATACTAACAAGCTTAGAGACTCCCTTGATTTGCCCATTTCCATCCCCAATTTGGGAGAGAAAGAAATTGATGACTCTCTTTCCACGATCGTCGAGAACATTACTGGGCTAGCATCGGTCGTTAGTTTTTTTGATGAAAATGATCCGTCTCCTAATCAAATTAAGCGTGTGCAAGGCAGGCTATATCATTTTTCAAATAGAGTTAATGATCTGTTGTATCTAAAGGTGAATGACGTTCAGAGGAAGGAAGCTAATACGCTCCTTGAAACTATTTCTGAATTGTCTAGTAAAGTCACTCAATTGTTAACTGGGGAAATTCCTCCCAAATCTGATCAACCCACCATAGTGAATGTAGGTAGCGAGGAAGAGTCTCCTAAGGGAGAAGTAAATAGGAAAACCCCCACTGCTCAAACTATCTCTGCCCCATTGGACAACGAGTCTGAACGCCGTGCATCGTTGAGTAACATCCGTTCTGAATTAAATTCTTTGCCCCTGAAACCTCTACCTACTATGTCACCCGGGTTTAGCAGCTTGCCTCATCCATTGGCAACGTTGCTAAGAGGTATCTCTAAGTTTTCTGTCAACACCACCAGTGAAGTTATTTCATTTTTAAGATTTTTAGTTGAATTTCAGGATCACGCCCTTGTGTTTTCTCTTTCCCCTTGTCAAATTTTACAAATAATCTATCCTTATGCTATTGGTGTTCTCTCAGATAAGATAGTAAGAGCTATTGCTGAACAGTCATCTATTGAAGATTTTCACGCACACTTGCTTGCAAATTTCATTCCTGCCCGCGCGAGGTCATCTCTGATTCAGAAATACTATTATCGGGTACAGCGCTTGGATGAAAACTTGGCTGATTTCATTCAGGACATTAAGTTTTATACTAGGGTGTTTGCCCTTCATTTTCCTGAAGATCAGATTGTGCAGGCTATTGTAGAGGGAATTTCACCTCCCTATAGGTCATATTTGTGTTTCGCGGCGTGCCCGCAAACCTTCTCGGAACTTGAAGCGTTGGCCGTCTCGGCGGAAGGAGTTAGATACGCCGATTCTTTGCGTGTCGCGAAAGAACCCCCGCCTTCCTTTAGTAACACTCGGCCTCCACCTCGCCGACCAGTCAATCCCCGTAAATGTTATGCGTGCGGGGCGCCTGACCATCTGCGCAATAAGTGTCCTCTCATCAAGTCTAGTAGGGCAAATAATGAAGCTGGTTCATCACAAGGCTGTTTTAAATGTGGGGCTTTCTCACATATCGCCAAGAATTGTCCCAATTCGAATAGCACCCCCTCCTGCTCAACTTCTGGGGTAACTTTCAACAACAATCAAAAGTGACTAGTGGCTTCGGCTGAGTCAACTAATTCATCTTCCCGAGCCTCAGCCCCTGGTAAGCAGATCGAAAATTCTGGGAACGTTCAATCTGCTAATCTGTCCTTTGAATGCCCCAAAGAGTGTCTTAAGATTGCGGCGGATACCCCCGCACCTGTTCCTTTCCTTAAGATTGAGGTAAATAACGAACCTATAACAGCTCTATTAGATTCAGGCAGTGTTTGTTCCATTATTTCGGCTGAATGGTACTCGAAATTGAAGTCTGTTTGTAACCTACCTGTCTATGACTCTTCTCCTGTGAAATGTGTTTCTGCTAATACATCTCCATTAGAAATTCTAGGTTCCTTACTGGTCAAAATTCGTATTTTTAAATTTACATGGAAAATTAAATTGTTTGTGGCCAAGCAATTGTCTTGCCCCATTATATTGGGAGCTGACTTTATTTCTCACACTGGTCTTGTGCTCGATCTCCAGTCTAGGTCGTGCACATTCAAATTTGCTTCTAGTTGTAAAATTCCACTATTAAAGTGTAATTCTGTGTCATGTTCTTCTATTTCGCCTACCCGGGATGAGATGTTGTTAGACCTTAGACATCTACCTGAGGAGCAGGCTGATAGTATTCGCAAACTGTGTCAGTCGTTTCCCGAGGTATTCTCTGATACTCTTGGCGTTACTGACCTGATCGAATACAAAATTGAGGTCACGGATTCGATTCCTGTCCGTTTTCCACCGTATAGGCTATCTCCACCTAAAATGAAGGCTCTGAAAGAAATCATCGATCAGATGTTGAAGGATGGTATTATTAGGCCCTCTAAGTCAGCGTATTCTTCGCCTATTTTTCTAGTCCCGAAACCCCAAGGGGGCTTCAGGCCTGTAATTGACTACAGGGCTCTCAATCGGAAGGTGGTGTTACAATCTGTGCCCCTTCCCGACCTTCATTCTTGCTTTTCATGGTTTCGTAAGGCCAAGTTCTTTACTATTTTGGACTTGAATCAGGCCTATAATCAAATTCCCCTTGCTGAAGAGTCTAAACACCTTACAGCGTTTGCCACGGACTGGAATTTATACGAATACAACCGCGTGCCTTTCGGGCTCCCCACGGGGGCAGCTGTGCTCACTAGGCTACTAGATAGGGTCTTCTCCGACATCAAATTCGAGTACTTATATCACTACTTGGATGATGTCGTCGTGTTTTCGGAGACCTTCGAAGAACATCTAGATCATCTGCGAGAAGTTCTGAATCGCCTTCGTAAGGCTGGGTTAACTGTCAAGTTGTCCAAGGTCGCTTTTGCTAAGCCCTCTATGTCATTCCTAGGGCATATTGTGTCACCTGATGGTGTAGCAGTCGATCATTCTAGAACACAGGCCATCCGTGATTTTAAACCTCCCAAGGACATTAAAGGTATCGCCAGGTTCATTGGTATGGTGAATTTCTTCAGAAAGTTCATTCCTAACTTTGCTAATAGAGCGGCGCCATTGAACCTTCTTCGTAGGAAAGGCATCAAATTCGAGTGGGGACCTTCTCAACAAGCCGCTTTTGAAGATCTGAAATTAGCTCTCTGTAATGCCCCTATCCTTGCTATGCCTGATTTCTCAAAGAAATTCATCGTCCAAACGGACGCGTCGTCGTCGGCGGTAGCGGCAGTCCTTCTTCAAGAGACTGAACTAGGGAGGCGACCCATCGCCTATGCATCTAGGACTCTATCGGCTCAAGAAGCCAAGTATTCCATCTATGAGCTCGAAGGGTTGGCAGTCTTATTTGCCTTAGAAAAGTTCCGTCTCTATCTGGAACATGTCAAATTCGACCTGGAGACAGATAATCAAGCATTAAGCTGGGTCTTAGGTAGGCCGCGTCGTACTGGTCGTATAGCCCGTTGCGCCATCCGTATTTCTGCCTTCCAATTCAATGTCAGGCATATCCGAGGTACCGAAAATGTTGTCGCTGATGGACTGAGCCGTATGTTTTCAGGCGACGTTGTGAACCATGAACAGGTCGACAGTCCATCACCTCCCGAGTCCATGCTATCTGAGGTTAATGCCATCCTAACAGATGTTCCCATGCTGTTTAGGGATATCGAGAAATACCAACGTGAAGATCCGACGCTGGCTCCGATAATGGAAACCCTTTCTTCTGGGGAACATGTTGTCCCTTATGTTCTGAGGAATGGAGTTCTATGTTGCCCTTCGAGGCATGATAAGATGATGAAAGTTGTTGTTCCAGCGGTTCTTGTACCTATGATCTTCAAGTATTATCATGAGACCCCATTAGGAGGGCATCTTGGTATCTTTAAAACTCGTGAAAAGATTCGTGATATGTTCATCTGGAAGGGTATGGACGGTGAAATCCGTGAATTAGTAAAGGCATGTAAATCCTGTTTGCTTAGTAAACCGACCATGTCCACTAAGGTAGGTCTTTTGTCTTCTCATCAAGCGTCGCGCCCCATGGAGCGCCTGTATATTGATTATGTGGGACCCTTCCCCCAGTCAAAGGGGAATGCCAACAAGTTCATCTTTGTATGTGTAGATGGTTTTACTAGATTTTCCTGGTTATTTCCGACTAAGCTGGCTACCGCTCAGTCCACCATTTCTTGTCTTAATACTATCTTTGCTTCTTTTGGTCCTTGTCAATACATAGTTTCCGATAATGCTAAGGCTTTTACATCTAATTTATTTCGTAAATTCTGTTTTGACTTATCCATCTCTCATGTAACTACTTCTGCTTATTACCCTCAACCATCTCTGGCTGAACGGGTTAACCGTAATCTCAGGTCCGCACTCATTGCCTATCATCATGAAGATCCTTCCAGGTGGGACACGTCCCTGCATTGGATAGCTTTTGCTTTGAATTCGGCGGTTCATGAATCTCACAAGTTCACTCCAGCTTCTTTAATGTTCAAGTTTGTTCCCAACTCGCCGCTCTCTAACCTCTGGTCTCTGAATGACATTCTACCCGAGATAATAGATCCGGACAACATTAAAGATCTTTGGAAGAAGGCTAAAGCCAATCTTAAAGTGTCTCATGAAAAGGTTAGGGAAAGGTATGATCGTGGACGGAGACCCACCCCTTTGAAGGTAGGTGACCAGGTTATGGTCAAAAATTTTGTTCCCTTGGGGAAGCTTGCCCCCAGATTTCATGGGCCTTGTATCATTCTCGATTTTCTTACGCCGGTTACCTTATTGTTAAGTAATCCAGCCACCGATAGGATATTTAGGGTTCACCTGTCCCAGGTGAAACCGGTGTAATTTTGTGTTAACTTGCTTCATATTATATTGAAAGGATATGAAGGTTATATATTTTTTTTTTTTGAGCTTCACTTTTATGGCATTCTGCCCCTTCTATAATATTTTGGTTTTAGATGTAAGCCTTTTGTAAAACCCGCCCCGATCCGTTAAACTGCCATCCTGTTCTTGCCACGGCCATTACCACGCTCCCGTCTCCTGCTCCACCTTACACTGTGGCTTAATAAGATTAAATGCCACGGATATCTACACGCCGCTGGCCCCTCAACCTCTCCATAATGCCTGTGCCTTCAAAAAGACGATGGTCCAACACAATTCTGCCGCCTAGCCTTAATGTTTCAGTGCCCCCGCAGCCGCGCAGCGCCGTGCAGCAACTGGGGAGGGGGATGGGCCCCCTCCTCTCCAGCGAGGACGACATGTGCACGGCGAGCCGGAGCTCTCCTCCCGGCCAAGGCTGATGTGCGGCGCACGACCTGCTACTGGCCCGCAGCCTGTATATGTTCACCGCGGGCGCGGCGTGTTTCAACACTCTGCTCCCCTCATAGTGCGGGCGAGCGGTATCTCAGGGTACTTAAGGGGTCCGAGCGGCCTCCTTTTGGACGCAAGCTGCAACGGCCGGTCCGGCCATCCAACTTCATCAACATCAACTACATGGACAGTTACTATAAGAGATAACTACATTTGGGGAATTCAACCGCAATATCTGATGGACATTGCAAATTTTTCGTTCACTTTTAAGTAGTAAAAGCTTATCTTCAGAAATTCAACTTCTATAAACCTAAAGACTTCACTTCACCTCCAACAACAAAATTTTGGAACCGAATTAAGAAATTTCTCAAATACTTCTGCAAGTTATCTTAATATCAACATCAAAACTTGGAACTTATTTTCAAACAAAAGTTTATGTTCTTCTGTGTTACCCCGTGGAGGAACTTTTGGGGGGGAGGTCTGTACCGGGCGGTACACCTCCACACCGTTTATTTAAAAGTTGCGCCAGTTGAAACTCCTCTTCTGGAGGAAGTCTGAACTTTAGCTACGGTCTTAATTTCCAAATTTCTCAGAAGATGTCACTACCTGGAAATTTTTGAGTTTGTGAACTGTGTCATTTTCGACGTACTTTTGTCTTGCTTGTATTAAGAAGTGTGAACTTTCTCTTCTAGAGGACACTACTGAAGATCAACAATAGTGCACCCTAGTGCGGAGTCAAAGAACTATTTTGTTGGAGAAAATTTAATTTCAGGAGTTTGTTCTTTGTTAAATTTCTTTCTGTCATTGTTTAAGTTGGCAATATTTACCCCTTTCTTCACCTTGTTTTGAATGTATCCAATCACGAATTTTTTCAATTAATTTCTGACCAATCTGGTGTATCTTTCCCCAACTTGAATCTGTTGCGGGGTCCTACCCAATAAAATCTTTGTGGGTGGGTGTTTTCTTTCCCCTAACGCCTAGAACTTTCTGCGAGAGTATTTAAACTGCTGATTTTAGGGTCTCCGGGCCACTTCTGTTCCATCTTTCAGTGTATTAAGTACATAGCAGGAGGCGGGAAGCGCCTCTTTCCTCGGCAGCGGTCAACAATAAGGTAATGGCCGATTAATAAATTTTTTCCTTGCCAGCTCAGCAGTTTAACTTTCGGGGCAGGTTCTAAGCGTTCCCCTATGTAACCTTTTCCTAAAATGTAACTTCTCTTTTCTTCTATTCTCTTGTAAAGCGACATACTGGGATAGAGAGTGTTAACCCTCTCGAGCTCCCACTCACATTGTTTGAGGTGAACTTATTTTTCGCAACCTATTCTTCAGTAATGTAAGTTAGTAGTTTCTTAAGTCACCTCTGTAGTATGGGATTAGCCCTTGCATCAGTGGCCTTAGAGCCAAAATAGGTCTTAAAGACAAAGTGTATTAGGAGTGCAAGTTCGCCTCCTCTCAAATTGTGATTTTAGAGGTCATGTATTAACTTTCTTGTCATTTAACAGACCTCAGTAGATTGGGTATTTTGCTCCTGTGTATATGTCCTTTGAGGACGGCTTAAAGGTGGAGTTCGGAGTGGCCTATGATAGGTTTGTATTTTAAGGGGAAGTTGCCCTTTTTGAAAATTGTGTTTCTGCCTCAAGGAGGCTTTTGGATGTAATTGGAAGCCGGTGTTTCTGGCATGTTTGGGGGTTTTCGGCCCCTTGGTTGTATGGTGTTCATTGTAAGGTTGGGCTCATGGCTCAAGAATTATGTTTCTGACTTTTTGAAGCCCCAAATGGGGTACCTATGTAAATGTAATTGTCAATCGTGTTTCGGCTACTAAGTACCTGTTCAATTTGTTGTTACCTAATTTTGAAAAGAAAATATAACCTTGTTAAATTTTAAAATTAATTTCACTTTAGTAGCTTGAGACCCCTTCACCACCCAGCACCTTCTTTCATGCATAACTACCACCAAAACACGGTAACAAGTGGTAGCAGAGCGTGGTTGAATGGGTCTCAATTTAGCCCCTTTTGACGGCTAAACTCTGTTTTGATCCGAACTCTAACCATTTTCTCAGTTGCTGGAAATTTTTTATTGAGGTTTTTCAAAATTGTTCTGTTATCATGCCCGGCCCTCGCGATGTTCTCCTCCTTAACTACTTGCGCAAAGAGGAGTTGATCTACGAATTAACTATTAGAAACGTGCAATCTGGAGGCACGGTTGCCATCGATACTAACAAGCTTAGAGACTCCCTTGATTTGCCCATTTCCATCCCCAATTTGGGAGAGAAAGAAATTGATGACTCTCTTTCCACGATCGTCGAGAACATTACTGGGCTAGCATCGGTCGTTAGTTTTTTTGATGAAAATGATCCGTCTCCTAATCAAATTAAGCGTGTGCAAGGCAGGCTATATCATTTTTCAAATAGAGTTAATGATCTGTTGTATCTAAAGGTGAATGACGTTCAGAGGAAGGAAGCTAATACGCTCCTTGAAACTATTTCTGAATTGTCTAGTAAAGTCACTCAATTGTTAACTGGGGAAATTCCTCCCAAATCTGATCAACCCACCATAGTGAATGTAGGTAGCGAGGAAGAGTCTCCTAAGGGAGAAGTAAATAGGAAAACCCCCACTGCTCAAACTATCTCTGCCCCATTGGACAACGAGTCTGAACGCCGTGCATCGTTGAGTAACATCCGTTCTGAATTAAATTATTTGCCCCTGAAACCTCTACCTACTATGTCACCCGGGTTTAGCAGCTTGCCTCATCCATTGGCAACGTTGCTAAGAGGTATCTCTAAGTTTTCTGTCAACACCACCAGTGAAGTTATTTCATTTTTAAGATTTTTAGTTGAATTTCAGGATCACGCCCTTGTGTTTTCTCTTTCCCCTTGTCAAATTTTACAAATAATCTATCCTTATGCTATTGGTGTTCTCTCAGATAAGATAGTAAGAGCTATTGCTGAACAGTCATCTATTGAAGATTTTCACGCACACTTGCTTGCAAATTTCATTCCTGCCCGCGCGAGGTCATCTCTGATTCAGAAATACTATTATCGGGTACAGCGCTTGGATGAAAACTTGGCTGATTTCATACAGGACATTAAGTTTTATACTAGGGTGTTTGCCCTTCATTTTCCTGAAGATCAGATTGTGCAGGCTATTGTAGAGGGAATTTCACCTCCCTATAGGTCATATTTGTGTTTCGCGGCGTGCCCGCAAACCTTCTCGGAACTTGAAGCGTTGGCCGTCTCGGCGGAAGGAGTTAGATACGCCGATTCTTTGCGTGTCGCGAAAGAACCCCCGCCTTCCTTTAGTAACACTCGGCCTCCACCTCGCCGACCAGTCAATCCCCGTAAATGTTATGCGTGCGGGGCGCCTGACCATCTGCGCAATAAGTGTCCTTTCATCAAGTCTAGTAGGGCAAATAATGAAGCTGGTTCATCACAAGGCTGTTTTAAATGTGGGGCTTTCTCACATATCGCCAAGAATTGTCCCAATTCGAATAGCACCCCCTCCTGCTCAACTTCTGGGGTAACTTTCAACAACAATCAAAAGTGACTAGTGGCTTCGGCTGAGTCAACTAATTCATCTTCCCGAGGCTCAGCCCCTGGTAAGCAGATCGAAAATTCTGGGAACGTTCAATCTGCTAATCTGTCCTTTGAATGCCCCAAAGAGTGTCTTAAGATTGCGGCGGATACCCCCGCACCTGTTCCTTTCCTTAAGATTGAGGTAAATAACGAACCTATAACAGCTCTATTAGATTCAGGCAGTGTTTGTTCCAATATTTCGGCTGAATGGTACTCGAAATTGAAGTCTGTTTGTAACCTACCTGTCTATGACTCTTCTCCTGTGAAATGTGTTTCTGCTAATACATCTCCATTAGAAATTCTAGGTTCCTTAATGGTCAAAATTCGTATTTTTAAATTTACATGGAAAATTAAATTGTTTGTGGCCAAGCAATTGTCTTGCCCCATTATATTGGGAGCTGACTTTATTTCTCACACTGGTCTTGTGCTCGATCTCCAGTCTAGGTGCACATTCAAATTTGCTTCTAGTTGTAAAATTCCACTATTAAAGTGTAATTCTGTGTCATGTTCTTCTATTTCGCCTACCCGGGATGAGATGTTGTTAGACCTTAGACATCTACCTGAGGAGCAGGCTGATAGTATTCGCAAACTGTGTCAGTCGTTTCCCGAGGTATTCTCTGATACTCTTGGCGTTACTGACCTGATCGAATACAAAATTGAGCGCTTGGATGAAAACTTGGCTGATTTCATACAGGACATTAAGTTTTATACTAGGGTGTTTGCCCTTCATTTTCCTGAAGATCAGATTGTGCAGGCTATGGTAACACCTCGTGCATGTGTTTGAAATATAGTATCAACAAGGGGATTCCCACCTCGTGCATGTGTTTAACTATGGTATAAACCCGGGGATTCCCACCTCGTGCACGTGTTTTAACTATAGTATCAACACGGTGATTCCCACCTACTGCATGTGTTTTAACTATAGTATCAACACGGGGATTCCCACTTCGTGCATGGGTTTTAACTATAGTATCAACACAGGGAATCCCACTTCGTGCATGTATTTTAACTATAGTATCAACACGGGGATTCCCACCTCGTGGATGGGTTTTAACTATAGTATAAACACGGGGATTCCCACTTCGTGCACGTGTTTTAACTGTAGCAACAACACGGGGATTGCCACTTCCTGCATGCGTTTTAAATGTAGTATCAACACGGGGGTTCCCAATTCGTGCATGCGCTTTAACTATAGCATCAGCACGGGATTCCCACTTCGTACACGTGTTTTAAGTATACCATCAACACGGGGATTCCCAATTCTTGCATGTGTCTAACTAGAGTATCAACACGGGGATTCCCACTTCGTGCACGTGTTTTAACTATAGTATCAACACGGGGATTCATACTTCGTGCACGTGTCTTAACTATAGTATCAACACGGGGATTCCCACTTCGTGCATGTGTTTTAACTACAGTATCAACACGGGGATTCCCACTTCGTGCACGTGTTTTAACTCTAGTATCACCACGGGGATTCCCGCTTGGTACAATTTTTTTTAATTAATTATAGTATCGACACGGGGATTCCCACTTCGTGCACGTGTATAACCATACCATCAACACGGGGATCCCCACTTCGTGCATGTGATATAACTATAGTATCAACACGGGGATTCCCAGTTCGTGCATGTGTTATAGCTATACCATCAACACAGGGATTCCCACTTCGTGCACGTGTTTTAACTATAGCATCAAGACGGGGATTCCCACCTTGTGCATGTGTTTTAAATATAATATCAACACGGGGACTCCCACTTCGTGCATGTGTTTAACTATAGTATCAACACGGGGATTCCCACTTTGTGCATGTGTTTTAGCTATAGTATCAAAACGGGGAGACCCACTTCGTGCACGTGTTTTAACTATAGTATCGACACGGGGATTCCCACTTCGTGCATGTGTTTTAACTAAAGTGTCAATACGGGGATTCCCACTTCGTGCACGTGTTTTAACTATAGTATCAACACGGGGATTCCCACTTCGTGAATGTGTTGAACTATGGCATCAAGACGGGGATTCCCACCTCGTGCATGTGTTTTAACTATAGTATCAACACGGGGATTCCCACCTCGTGCATGTGTTTAACTATAGTATCAACACGGGGATTCCCACCTTGTGCATGTGTTTTAACTATAGTATCAAATCGGGGAATCCCACTTCGTGCATGCGTTTTAACTATAGTATCAACGGGGATTCCCACTTCGTGCATGCGTTTTAACTGGAGCATGAACACGGGGATTCCCACTTCGTGCATGCGTTTTAATTATAGTATCAACACGGGGATTCCCACTTCGTGCACGTGTTTTAATTTTAGTATCAACACGGGGATTCCCACCTTGTGCATGTGTTTTAACTATAGTATCAACAAGGGGACTCCCACTTCGTGCATGTGTTTAACTCTAGTATCAATACGGGGATTCCCACAGCGTGCATGTGTTTAAATATGGTATCAACACGGGGATTCCCACTTCGTGCACGTGTTTTAACTATAACATCAACACGGCGATTCCCAGTTCGTCCATGTGTTTTAACTATAGTATCAACACGGGAATACCCACCTCGAGCATGTGTTTTAACTCTAGCATCTGCACGGGATTCCCACTTCGTACACGTGTTTTAAGTATACCATCAACACGGGAATTCCCAAATCTTGCATGTGTCTAACTATAGTATCAACACGGGGATTCCCACTTCGAGCACGTGTTTTAACTATAGTATCAACACGGGGATTCCCACTTCGTGCACGTGTTTTAACTATAGTATCATCACGGGGATTCCCACTTCGTGCATGTGTTTTAACTATAGTATCAACACGGGGATTCCCACTTCGAGCACGTATTTTAACTATTGTATCAACACGGGGATTCCCACTTCGTACAATTTTTTAAAAATTATAGTATCAACACGGGGATTCCCACTTCGTGCACGTGTTTAACCATACCCTCAACACGGAGATCCCCACTTCGTGCATGTGATATAACTATAGTATCAACACGGGGATTCCCAATTCGTGCATGTGTTATAGCTATACCATCAACATGGGGATTCCCACTTCGTGCACGTGTTCTAGCTATAGCATCAAGACGGGGATTCCCACTTCGTGCACGTGTTTTAACTATAGTATCAACACGGGTATTCCCATTTCGTGCACGTGTTTTAATTATAGTATCAACACGGGGATTCCCACTTCGTACACTTTTTTTAACTATACCATCAACACCGGGATTCTCACTTCGTGCACGTGTTTTAACTATAGTATCAACACGGGGATTCCCACTTCGTGCATGTGTTTAACTATAGTATGAACACGGGGATTCCCACCTCGTAGATGTGTTTTAACTATAGTATAAATACGGGGAATCCCACTTCGTGCACGTGTTTTAACTATAGTATCAACACGGGGATTCCCACTTCGTGCACGTGTTTTAACTATAGTATCAACACGGGGATTCCCACCTCGTAGATGTGTTTTAACTATAGTATAAATACGGGGATTCCCACTTCGAGCACGTGTTTTAACTATAGTATCAATACGGGGATTCCCACTTCGTGCACGTTTTTTAACTATAGTATCAACACGGGGATTCCCACTTCGTGCATGTGTTGAACTATAGTATCAACACGGGGATTCCCACCTCGTAGATGTGTTTTAACTATAGTATAAATACGGGGAATCCCACTTCGTGCACGTGTTTTAACTATAGCAACAACACGGGGATTCCCACTTCGTGCATGCGTTTTATAACTGTAGTATCAACACGGGGATTCCCACTTCGTGCATGCGCTTTAACTATAGTATCAACACGGGGATTCCCAATTCGTGGATGTGTTTTAAGTATAGCATCAACACGGGGCTTTCCACTTCGTGCATGCGTTTTATAACTGTAGTATCAATACGGGGATTCCCACAGCGTGCATGTGTTAAAATATGGTATCAACACGGGGATTCCAACTTCGTGCACGTGTTTAAACTATAGTATCAACATGCGGATTGCCACTTCGTGCATGCGTTTTAACTATAGTATCAACACGGGGATTCCCAATTCGCGCACGTGTTTTAACTATAGCATCAACACGGGAATTCCCACTTCGTGCATGCGTTTTAACTATAGTACTAACACGGGGATTCCCACTTCGTGCGTGTGTTTAAACTATAGCATCAATACGTGGATTCCCACTTCGTGGACGTGTTTGAAATATAGTATCAAATCGGGGAATCCCACTTCGTGCATGTGGTATAACTATAGTATCAACACGGGGATTCCCAATTCATGCATGGGTTTTAACTACAGCATCAACACGGGACTTCCCACTTCGTGCACGTGTTCTAAATATAGCATCAACACGGTGATTCCCACTTCGTGCATGCGTTTTAACTATAGTATCAACACGGGGACTCCCACTTCGTGGATGTGTTTTAACTGTAGCATCAACACGGGGATTCCCACTTCGTGCACGTGTTCTAACTATAGCATCAACACGGGGATTCCCACTTCGTGCATGCGTTTTAAATATAGTATCAACACGGGGACTCCCACTTCGTGGATGTGTTTTAACTATAGTATCAACACGGGGATTCCCACTTCGTGAACGTGTTCTAACTATAGCATCAACACGGGGATTCCCACTTCGTGCATGCGTTTTAACTATAGTATCAACACGGGGACTCCCAATTCGTGGATGTGTTTTAAGTATAGCATCAACACGGGGCTTTCCACTTCGTGCACGTGTTTTAATTATAGTATCCACACGGTGATTCCCACTTCGTGCTCGTTTTTTATCTATACCGTAAACACTGGGAATCCCAATTCGTGGATGTGCTTAACTATAGCATCAACACGGTGATTCCCACTTCATGCGCGTGTTCTGACTATAGTATAAACACGGAGATTCCAACTTCGTGCTTGCGTTTTAACTATAGTATCAACACGGGGACCCCCACTTCGTGGATGTGCTTTAACTATAGCATCAACACGGGGATTCCCAATTCTTGTATGTGTCTAAATATAGTATCAACACGGGGATTCCCACTTCGTGCACGTGTTATAACTATAGTATCAACACGAGGATTCCCACTTCGTGCACGTGTCTTAACTATAGTATCAACACGGGGATTCCCACTTCGTGCATGTGTTTTAACTATAGTATCAACACGGAGATTCCCACTTCGTCCACGTGTTTTAATTATAGTATCAACACGGGGATTCCCACTTCGTGCACGTGTTTAACCATACCATCAACACGGGGATTCCCACTTCGTGGTCGTGTTTAAACTATATTATCAACACCGGGATTCCCACTTCGTGCACGTGTTTTAACTATAGCATCAACACGGGAATTCCCACTTCGTGCATGCGTTTTAACTATAGTACTAACACGGTGATTCCCACTTCGTGCATGTGTTTTACCTATAGGATCAACACGGGGATTCCCACTTCGTGCACGTGTTCTAACTATAGCATCAACACGGGGACTCCCACTTCGTGCATGTGTTTAACTATGGTAACAACACGGGGATTCCCAGTTCGTGCATGTGTTATAGCTATACCATCAACACCGGGATTCCCACTTCGTGCACGTGTTTTAACTATAGCATCAAGACGGGGATTCCCACCTTGTGCATGTGTTTTAAATATAATATCAACACGGGGACTCCCACTTCGTGCATGTGTTCAACTATAGTATCAACACGGGGATTCCCACTTTGTGCATGTGTTTTAGCTATAGTATCAACACGGGGAGTCCCACTTCGTGCACGTGTTTTAACTATAGTATCGACACGGGGATTCCCACTTCGTGCATGTGTTTTAACTAAAGTGTCAATACGGGGATTCCCACTTCGTGCACATGTTGTAACTATAGTATCAACACGGGGATTCCAACTTCGTGAATGTGTTGAACTATGGTATCAACACGGGGATTCCCTCCTCGTGCATGTGTTTTAACTATAGTAACAACACGGGGATTCCCACCTCGTGCATGTGTTTAACTATAGTATCAACACGGGGATTCCCACCTTGTGCACGTGTTTTAACTATAGTATCAAATCGGGGAATCCCACTTCGTGCATGCGCTTTAACTATAGTATCAACGGGGATTCCCACTTCGTGCATGCGTTTTAACTGGAGCATGAACACGGGGATTCCCAATTCGTGCATGCGTTTTAATTATAGTATCAACACGGGGATTCCCACTTCGTGCACGTGTTTTAATTTTAGTATCAACACGGGGATTCCCACCTTGTGCATGTGTTTTAACTATAGTATCAACAAGGGGACTCCCACTTCGTGCATGTGTTTAACTATAGTATCAATACGGGGATTCCCACAGCGTGCATGTGTTTAAATATGGTATCAACACGGGGATTCCCACTTCGTGCACGTGTTTTAACTATAACATCAACACGGCGATTCCCAGTTCGTCCATGTGTTTAACTATAGTATCAACACGGGGATAACCACCTCGAGCATGTGTTTTAACTCTAGCATCTGCACGGGATTCCCAATTCGTACACGTGTTTTAAGTATACCATCAACACGGGGATTCCCACTTCGTGCACGTGTTTTAACTATTGTATCAACACGGGGATTCCCACTTCGTGCACGTGTTTTAACTATAGTATCATCACGGGGATTCCCACTTCGTGCATGTGTTTTAACTATAGTATCAACACGGGGATTCCCACTTCGAGCACGTGTTTTAACTATTGTATCAACACGGGGATTCCCACTTCGTACATTTTTTTAAAAATTATAGTATCAACACGGGGATTCCCACTTCGTGCACGTGTTTAACCATACCCTCAACACGGAGATCCCCACTTCGTGCATGTGATATAACTATAGTATCAACACGGGGATTCCCAATTCGTGCATGTGTTATAGCTATACCATCAACATGGGGATTCCCACTTCGTGCACGTGTTCTAGCTATAGCATCAAGACGGGGATTCCCACTTCGTGCACGTGTTTTAACTATAGTATCAACACGGGGATTCCCATTTCGTGCACGTGTTTTAATTATAGTATCAACACGGGGATTCCCACTTCGTACACTTTTTTTAACTATAGCATCAACACCGGGATTCTCACTTCGTGCACGTGTTTTAACTATAGTATCAACACGGGGATTCCCACTTCGTGCATATGTTTTAACTCTAGTATCAACACGGGGATTCCCACCTCGTAGTTGTGTTTTAACGATAGTATAAATACGGGGAATCCCACTTCGTGCACGTGTTTTAACTATAGCAACAACACGGGGATTCCCACTTCGTGCATGCGTTTTATAACTGTAGTATCAACACGGGGATTCCCACTTCGTGCATGCGCTTTAACTATAGTATCAACACGGGGATTCCAACTTCGTGCACGTGTTTAAACTATAGTATCAACATGCGGATTGCCACTTCGTGCAAGCGTTTTAACTATAGTATCAACACGGGGATTCCCAATTCGTGCATGCGTTTTAACTATAGAACTAACACGGGGATTCCCACTTCGTGCATGTGTTTTAACTATAGGATCAACACGGGGATTCCCACTTCGTGCATGCGTTTTGACTATAGAACTAACACGGGGATTCTCACTTCGTGCATGCGTTTTAACTATAGTACTAACACGGGGATTCCCACTTCGTGCATGTGTTTTAACTATAGCATCAACTCGGGGATTCCCAATTCGTGGTCGTGTTTAAACTATATTATCAACACCGGGATTCCCACTTCGTGCACGTGTTTTAACTATAGCATCAACACGGGAATTCCCACTTCGTGCATGCGTTTTAACTATAGAACTAACACGGGGATTCCCACTTCGTGCATGTGTTTTAACTATAGGATCAACACGGGGATTCCCACTTCGTGCGTGTGTTTAAACTATAGCATCAACACGTGGATTCCCACTTCGTGGACGTGTTTGAAATATAGTATCAAATCGGGGAATCCCACTTCGTGCATGTGGTATAACTATAGTATCACCACGGGGATTCCCAATTCGTGCATGTGTTTTAACTACAGCATCAACACGGGGATTCCCACTTCGTGCACGTGTTCTAAATATAGCATCAACACGGGGATTCCCACTCGTGCATGCGTTTTAACTATAGTATCAACACGGGGACTCCCACTACGTGGATGTGTTTTTACTATAGCATCAACACGGGGATTCCCACTTCGTGCACGTGTTGTAACTATAGCATCAACACGGGGATTCCCACTTCGTGCATGCGTTTTAACTATAGTATCAACACGGGGACTCCCAATTCGTGGATGTGTTTTAAGTATAGCATCAACACGGGGCTTTCCACTTCGTGCACGTGTTTTAATTATAGTATTCACACGGTGAGTCCCACTTCCTGCTCGTTTTTTATCTATACCGTAAACACTGGGATTCCCAATTCGTGGATGTGCTTAACTATAGCATCAACACGGTGATTCCCACTTCATGCGCGTGTTCTGACTATAGTATAAACACGGAGATTCCAACTTCGTGCTTGCGTTTTAACTATAGTATCAACACGGGGACCCCCACTTCGTGGATGTGCTTTAACTATAGCATCAACACGGGGATTCCCAATTCTTGTATGTGTCTAACTATAGTATCAACACGGGGATTACCACTTCGTGCACGTGTTTTAACTATAGTATCAACACGAGGATTCCCACTTCGTGCACGTGTTTTAACTATAGTATCAACACGGGGATTCCCACTTCGTGCATGTGTTTTAACTATAGTATCAACACGGGGATTCCCACCTCGTAGATGTGTTTTTAACTATAGTATAAATACGGGGACTCCCACTTCGTGCATGTGTTTAACTATTGTAACAACACGGTGATTCCCACCTCGTGCATGTGTTTTAACTATAGTATCAACACGGTGATTCCCACCTACTGCATGTGTTTTAACTATAGTATCAACACGGGGATTCCCACTTCGTGCATGGGTTTTAACTATAGTATCAACACGGGGAATCCCACTTCGTGCATGTGTTTTAACTATAGTATCAACACAGGGATTCCCACCTCGTGGATGCGTTTTAACTATAGTATAAACACGGGGATTCCCACTTCGTGCACGTGTTTTAACTGTAGCAACAACACGGGGATTGCCACTTCCTGCATGCGTTTTAAATGTAGTATCAACACGGGGGTTCCCAATTCGTGCATGCGCTTTAACTATAGTATCAACACGGGGATTCCCACTTCGTGCATGTGTTTTAACTATAGTATCAACACGGAGATTCCCACTTCGTCCACGTGTTTTAATTATAGTATCAACACGGGGATTCCCACTTCGTGCACGTGTTTAACCATACCATCAACACGGGGATTCCCACTTCGTGCATGTGTTATAACTATAGCATCGGCACGGGGTTCCCACTTCGTGCATGCGTTTTAATTATAGCATCAACACGGGGATCACCACTTCGTGCACGTGTTTTAACTATAGTATCAAATCGGGGAATCTCACTTCTTTCATGCGTTTTAACTATATTATCAACACGGTGATTCCCACTTCGTGCATGCGTTTTATCTATAGCATGAACACGGGGATTCCAACTTCGTGCATGCGTTTGAATTATAGTATCAACACGGGGATTCCCACTTCGTGCACGTGTTTTAATTATAGTATCAACACGGGGATTCCCACCTTGTGCATGTGTTTTAACTATAGTATCAACAAGGGGACTCCCACTTCGTGCATGTGTTTAACTATAGTATCAACACGGGGATACCCACCTCGTGTATGTGTTTTAACTATAGCATCAGCACGGGATTCCCACTTCGTACACGTGTTTTAAGTATACCATCAACACGGGGAATCCCAATTCTTGCATCTGTCTAACTAGATTATCAACACCGGGATTCCCACTTCGTGCACGTGTTTTAACTATAGTATCAACACGGGGATTCATACTTCGTGCACGTGTTTTAACTATAGTATCAACACGGGGATTCTCACTTCGTGCATGTGTTTTAACTATAGTATCAACACGGGGATTCCCACTTCGTGCACGTGTTTTAACTCTAGTATCACCACGGGAATTCCCGCTTGGTACAATTTTTTTAATTAATTATAGTATCGACACGGGGATTCCCACTTCGTGCACGTGTTTAACCATACCATCAACACGGGGATCCCCACTACGTGGATGTGTTTTAACTATAGTATCAACACGGAGATTCCCAGTTCGTGCATGTGTTATAGCTATACCATCAACACGGGGATTCCCACTTCGTGCACGTGTTTTAACTATAGCATCAAGACGGGGATTCCCACCTTGTGCATGTGTTTTAAATATAATATCAACACGGGGACTCCCACTTCGTGCATGTGTTTAACTATAGTATCAACACGGGGATTCCCACTTTGTGCATGTGTTTTAGCTATAGTATCAACACGGGGAGTCCCACTTCGTGCACGTGTTTTAACTATAGTATCGACACGGGGATTCCCACTTCGTGCATGTGTTTTAACTAAAGTGTCAATACGGGGATTCTCACTTCATGCACGTGTTTTAACTATAGTATCAACACGGGGATTCCCACTTCGTGAATGTGTTGAACTATGGTATCAACACGGGGATTCCCTCCTCGTGCATGTGTTTTAACTATAGTATCAACACGGGGATTCCCACCTCGTGCATGTGTTTAGCTATAGTATCAACACGGGGATTCCCACCTTGTGCACGTGTTTTAACTATAGTATCAAATCGGGAAATCCCACTTCATGCATGGGTTTTAACTATAGTATCAACGGGGATTCCCACTTCGTGCATGCGTTTTAACTGGAGCATGAACACGGGGATTCCCACTTCGTGCATGCGTTTTAATTATAGTATCAACACGGGGATTCCCACCTTGTGCATGTGTTTTAACTATAGTATCAACAAGGGGACTCCCACTTCGTGCATGTGTTTAACTATAGTATCAATACGGGGATTCCCACAGCGTGCATGTGTTTAAATATGGTATCAACACGGGGATTCCCACTTCGTGCACGTGTTTTAACTATAACATCAACACGGCGATTCCCAGTTCGTCCATGTGTTTTAACTATAATATCAACACGGGGATACCCACCTCGAGCATGTGTTTTAACTCTAGCATCTGCACGGGATTCCCAATTCGTACACGTGTTTTAAGTATACCATCAACACGGGAATTCCCAAATCTTGCATGTGTCTAACTAGAGTATCAACACGGGGATTCCCACTTCGTGCATGTGTTTTAACTATAGTATCATCACGGGGATTCCCACTTCGTGCATGTGTTTTAACTATAGTATCAACACGGGGATTCCCACTTCGAGCACGTGTTTTAACTATTGTATCAACACGGGGATTCCCACTTCGTACATTTTTTTAAAAATTATAGTATCAACACGGGGATTCCCACTTCGTGCACGTGTTTAACCATACCCTCAACACGGAGATCCCCACTTCGTGCATGTGATATAACTATAGTATCAACACGGGGATTCCCAATTCGTGCATGTGTTATAGCTATACCATCAACATGGGGATTCCCACTTCGTGCACGTGTTCTAGCTATAGCATCAAGACGGGGATTACCTCTTCGTGCACGTGTTTTAACTATAGTATCAACACGGGGATTCCCATTTCGTGCACGTGTTTTAATTATAGTATCAACACGGGGATTCCCACTTCGTACACTTTTTTTAACTATAGCATCAACACCGGGATTCTCACTTCGTGCACGTGTTTCAACTATAGTATCAACACGGGGATTCCCACTTCGTGCATATGTTTTAACTCTAGTATCAACACGGGGATTCCCACCTCGTAGATGTGTTTTAACTATAGTATAAATACGGGGAATCCCACTTCGTGCACGTGTTTTAACTATAGCAACAACACGGGGATTCCCACTTCGTGCATGCGTTTTATAACTGTAGTATCAACACGGGGATTCCCACTTCGTGCATGCGCTTTAACTATAGTATCAACACGGGGATTCCAACTTCGTGCACGTGTTTAAACTATAGTATCAACATGCGGATTGCCACTTCGTGCAAGCGTTTTAACTATAGTATCAACACGGGGATTCCCAATTCGCGCACGTGTTTTAACTATAGCATCAACACGGGAATTCTCACTTCGTGCATGTGTTTTAACTATAGTACTAACACGGGGATTCCCACTTCGTGCATGTGTTTTAACTATAGCATCAACTCGGGGATTCCCAATTCGTTGTCGTGTTTAAACTATATTATCAACACCGGGATTCCCACTTCGTGCACGTGTTTTAACTATAGCATCAACACGGGAATTCCCACTTCTTGCATGCGTTTTAACTATAGTACTAACACGGGGATTCCCACTTCGTGCATGTGTTTTAACTATAGGATCAACACGGGGATTCCCACTTCGTGCGTGTGTTTAAACTATAGCATCAACACGTGGATTCCCACTTCGTGGACGTGTTTGAAATATAGTATCAAATCGGGGAATCCCACTTCGTGCATGTGGTATAACTATAGTATCACCACGGGGATTCCCAATTCGTGCATGTGTTTTAACTACAGCATCAACACGGGGATTCCCACTTCGTGCACGTGTTCTAAATATAGCATCAACACGGGGATTCCCACTCGTGCATGCGTTTTAATTATAGTATCAACACGGGGACTCCCACTACGTGGATGTGTTTTAACTATAGCATCAACACGGGGATTCCCACTTCGTGCACGTGTTCTAACTATAGCATCAACACGGGGATTCCCACTTCGTGCATGCGTTTTAACTATAGTATCAACACGGGGACTCCCACTTCGTGGATGTGTTTTAACTATAGTATCAACACGGGGATTCCCACTTCGTGAACGTGTTCTAACTATAGCATCAACACGGGGATTCCCACTTCGTGCATGCGTTTTAACTATAGTATCAACACGGGGACTCCCAATTCGTGGATGTGTTTTAAGTATAGCATCAACACGGGGCTTTCCACTTCGTGCACGTGTTTTAATTATAGTATCCACACGGTGAGTCCCACTTCGTGCTCGTTTTTTATCTATACCGTAAACACTGGGATTCCCAATTCGTGGATGTGCTTAACTATAGCATCAACACGGTGATTCCCACTTCATGCGCGTGTTCTGCCTATAGTATAAACACGGAGATTCCAACTTCGTGCTTGCGTTTTAACTATAGTATCAACACGGGGACCCCCACTTCGTGGATGTGCTTTAACTATAGCATCAACACGGGGATTCCCAATTCTTGTATGTGTCTAACTATAGTATCAACACGGGGATTCCCACTTCGTGCACGTGTTTTAACTATAGTATCAACACGAGGATTCCCACTACGTGCACGTGTTTTAACTATAGTATCAACACGGGGATTCCCACTTCGTGCATGTGTTTTAACTATAGTATCAACACGGGGATTCCCACCTCGTAGATGTGTTTTAACTATAGTATAAATACGGGCACTCCAACTTCGTGCATGGTTTAACTATTGTAACAACACGGTGATTCCCACCTCGTGCATGTGTTTGAAATATACTATCAACAAGGGGATTCCCACCTCGTGCATGTGTTTAACTATGGTATAAACCCGGGGATTCCCACCTCGTGCACGTGTTTTAACTATAGTATCAACACGGTGATTCCCACCTACTGCATGTGTTTTAACTATAGTATCAACACGGGGATTCCCACTTCGTGCATGGGTTTTAACTATAGTATCAACACGGGGAATCCCACTTCGTGCATGTGTTTTAACTATAGTATCAACACAGGGATTCCCACCTCGTGGATGCGTTTTAACTATAGTATAAACACGGGGATTCCCACTTCGTGCACGAGTTTTAACTGTAGCAACAACACGGGGATTGCCACTTCCTGCATGCGTTTTAAATGTAGTATCAACACGGGGGTTCCCAATTCGTGCATGCGCTTTAACTGTAGTATCAACACGGGGATTCCCACTTCGTGCATGTGTTTTAACTATAGTATCAACACGGAGATTCCCACTTCGTCCACGTGTTTTAATTATAGTATCAACACGGGGATTCCCACTTCGTGCACGTGTTTAACCATACCATCAACACGGGGATTCCCACTTCGTGCATGTGTTATAACTATAGCATCGGCACGGGGATTCCCACTTCGTGCATGCGTTTTAATTATAGCATCAACACGGGGATCACCACTTCGTGCACGTGTTTTAACTATAGTATCAAATCGGGGAATCTCACTTCTTTCATGCGTTTTAACTATATTATCAACACGGTGATTCCCACTTCGTGCATGCGTTTTAACTATAGCATGAACACGGGGATTCCAACTTCGTGCATGCGTTTGAATTATAGTATCAACACGGGGATTCCCACTTCGTGCACGTGTTTTAATTATAGTATCAACACGGGGATTCCCACCTTGTGCATGTGTTTTAACTATAGTATCAACAAGGGGACTCCCACTTCGTGCATGTGTTTAACTATAGTATCAACACGGGGATACCCACCTCGTGTATGTGTTTTAACTATAGCATCAGCACGGGATTCCCACTTCGTACACGTGTTTTAAGTATACCATCAACACGGGGATTCCCAATTCTTGCATGTGTCTAACTAGAGTATCAACACGGGGATTCCCACTTCGTGCACGTGTTTTAACTATAGTATCAACACGGGGATTCATACTTCGTGCACGTGTTTTAACTATAGTATCAACACGGGGATTCCAACTTCGTGCATGTGTTTTAACTATAGTATCAACACGGGGATTCCCACTTCGTGCACGTGTTTTAACTCTAGTATCACCACGGGAATTCCCGCTTGGTACAATTTTTTTAATTAATTATAGTATCGACACGGGGATTCCCACTTCGTGCACGTGTTTAACCATACCATCAACACGGGGATCCCCACTTTGTGCATGTGTTTTAGCTATAGTATCAACACGGGGATTCCCACTTCGTGAATGTGTTGAACTATGGTATCAACACGGGTATTCCCACCTCGTGCATGCGTTTTAACTATAGTATCAACGGGGATTCCCACTTCGTGCATGCGTTTTAACTGGAGCATGAACACGGGGATTCCCACTTCGTGCATGTGTTTTAATTATAGTATCAACACGGGGATTCCCACTTCGTGCACGTGTTTTAATTTTAGTATCAACACGGGGATTCCCACCTTGTGCATGTGTTTTATCTATAGTATCAACAAGGGGACTCCCACTTCGTGCATGTGTTTAACTATAGTATCAATACGGGGATTCCCACAGCGTGCATGTGTTTAAATATGGTATCAACACGGGGATTCCCACTTCGTGCACGTGTTTTAACTATAACATCAACACGGCGATTCCCAGTTCGTCCATGTGTTTTAACTATAGTATCAACACGGGGATACCCACCTCGAGCATGTGTTTTAACTCTAGCATCTGCACGGGATTCCCACTTCGTACACGTGTTTTAAGTATACCATCAACACGGGAATTCCCAAATCTTGCATGTGTCTAACTATAGTATCAACACGGGGATTCCCACTTCGTGCACGTGTTTTAACTATAGTATCAACACGGGGATTCCCACTTCGTGCACGTGTTTTAACTATAGTATCATCACGGGGATTCCCACTTCGTGCATGTGTTTTAACTATAGTATCAACACGGGGATTCCCACTTCGAGCACGTGTTTTAACTATTGTATCAACACGGGGATTCCCACTTCGTACAATTTTTTAAAAATTATAGTATCAACACGGGGATTCCCACTTCGTGCATGTGTTATAGCTATAGCATCAACACGGGGATTACCACTTCGTGCACGTGTTTTAACTATAGCATCAAGACGGGGATTCCCACCTTGTGCACCGTTTTAACTGTAGTATCAATACGGGGACTCCAACTTCGTGCATGTGTTTAACTATTGTATCAACACGGGGATTCCCAATTCGTGCTTGTGTTTTTACTATAGTATCAACACGGGGATTCCCACTTCGTGCACGTGTTTTAACTATAGTATCAACACGAGGATTCCCACTTCGTGCATGTGTTTTAACTATAGTATCAACACGGGGATTCCCATTTCGTGCACGTGTTTTACCTATAGTATCAACACGGGGATTCCCACTTCGTACACTTTTTTTAACTATAGCATCAACACTGGGATTCCAACTTCGTGCATATGTTTTAACTATAGTATCAACACGGGGATTCCCACTTCGTGCATGTGTTTTAACTATAGTATCAACACGGGGATTCCCACCTCGTAGAAGTGTTTTAACTATAGTATAAATACGGGGAATCCCACTTCGTGCACGTGTTTTAACTATAGCAACAACACGGGGATTCCCACTTCGTGCATGCGTTTTAACTGTAGTATCAACACGGGGATTCCCAATTCGTGCATGCGCTTAATCTATAGTATCAACACGGGGATTCCCCCTTCATGCACGTGTTTAAACTATAGTATCAACACGCGGATTGCCACTTCGTGCATGCGTTTTAACTATAGTATCAACACGAGGATTCCCACTTCGCGCACGTGTTTTAACTATAGCATCAACACGGGAATTCCCACTTCGTGCTTGCGTTTTAACTATAGTACTAACACGGGGATTCCCATTTCGTGCATGTGTTTTAACTATAGCATCGACACGGGGATTCCCACTTCGTGGTCGTGTTTAAACTATATTATCAACACCGGGATTCCCACTTCGTGCACGTGTTTTAACTATAGCATCAACACCGGGATTCCCACTTCGTGCACGTGTTTTAACTATATTATCAACACGGGAATTCCCACTTCGTGCATGCGTTTTAACTATGGTACTAACACGGGGATTCCCACTTCGTGCATGTGTTTTAACTATAGGATCAACACGGGGATTCCCACTTCGTGCGTGTGTTTAAACTATAGCATCCACACGTGGATTCCCACTTCGTGGACGTGTTTGAAATATAGTATCAAATCGGGGAATCCCACTTCGTGCATGTGGTATAACTATAGTATCAACACGGGGATTCCCAATTCGTGCATGTGTTTTAACTATAGCATCAACACGGGGATTCCCACTTCGTGCACGTGTTCTAAATATAGCATCAACACGGGGATTTCCACTTCGTGCACGTGTTCTAACTATAGCATCAACACGGGGATTCCCACTTCGTGCATGCGTTTTAACTATAGTATCAACACGTGGACTCCCACTTCGTGGATGTGTTTTAACTATAGTATCAACACGGGGATTCCCACTTCGTGCACGTGTTCTAACTATAGCATCAACACGGGGATTCCCACTTCGTGCACGTGTTCTAACTATAGCATCAACACGGGGATTCCCACTTCGTGCATGCGTTTTAACTATAGTATCAACACGGGGATTCCCATTTCGTGCACGTGTTTTACCTATAGTATCAACACGGGGATTCCCAATTCGTACACTTTTTTTAACTATAGCATCAATACCGGGATTCCAACTTCGTGCACGTGTTTTAACTATAGTATCAACACGGGGATTCCCACTTCGTGCATGTGTTCTAACTATAGTATCAACACGGGGATTCCCACCTCGTAGAAGTGTTTTAACTATAGTATAAATACGGGGAATCCCACTTCGTGCACGTGTTTTAACTATAGCAACAACAAGGGGATTCCCACTTCGTGCATGCGTTTTAACTGTAGTATCAACACGGGGATTCCCAATTCGTGCATGCGCTTTATCTATAGTATCAACACGGGGATTCCCCCTTCGTGCACGTGTTTATACTATAGTATCAACACGCGGATTGCCACTTCGTGCATGCGTTTTAACTATAGTATCAACACGAGGATTCCCACTTCGCGCACGTGTTTTAACTATAGCATCAACGCGGGAATTCCCACTTCGTGCTTGCGTTTTAACTATAGTACTAACACGGGGATTCCCACTTCGTGGTCGTGTTTAAACTATATTATCAACACCGGGATTCCCACTTCGTGCACGTGTTTTAACTATATTATCAACACGTGGATTCCCACTTCGTGGACGTGTTTGAAATATAGTACCAAATCGGGGAATCCCACTTCGTGCATGTGGTATAACTATAGTATCAACACGGGGATTCCCAATTCGTGCATGTGTTTTAACTATAGCATCAACACGGGGATTCCCACTTCGTGCACGTGTTCTAAATATAGCATCAACACGGGGATTCCCACTTCGTGCACGTGTTCTAACTATAGCATCAACACGGGGATTCCCACTTCGTGCATGCGTTTTAACTATAGTATCAACACGGGGACTCCCACTTCGTGGATGTGTTTTAACTCCAGTATCAACACGGGGATTCCCACTTCGTGCACGTGTTCTAACTATAGCATCAACACGGGGATTCCCACCTCGTGTATGCGTTTTAACTATAGTATAAACACGGGTCTCCCACTTCGTGCATGTGTTTTTACTATAGTATCAACACGGAGATTCCCACTTCGTCCACGTGTTTTAATTATAGTATCAACACGGGGATTCCCACTTCGTGCACGTGTTTAACCATACCATCAACACGGGGATTCCCACTTCGTGCATGTGTTATAACTATAGCATCGGCACGGGGATTCCCACTTCGTGCATGCATTTTAATTATAGCATCAACACGGGGATCACCACTTCGTGCACGTGTTTTAACTATAGTATCAAATCGGGGAATCTCACTTCTTGCATGCGTTTTAACTATAGTATCAACACGGTGATTCCCACTTCGTGCATGCGTTTTAATTATGGTATCCACACGGTGATTCCCACTTCGTGCTCGTTTTTTATCTATACCGTAAACACTGGGATTCCCAATTCGTGGATGTGCTTAACTATAGCATCAACACGGTGATTCCCACTTCATGCGCGTGTTCTGACTATAGTATAAACACGGAGATTCCAACTTCGTGCTTGCGTTTTAACTATAGTATCAACACGGGGACCCCCACTTCGTGGATGTGCTTTAACTATAGCATCAACACGGGGATTCCCAATTCTTGTATGTGTCTAACTATAGTATCAACACGGGGATTCCCACTTCGTGCACGTGTTTTAACTATAGTATCAACACGAGGATTCCCACTTCGTGCACGTGTTTTAACTATAGTATCAACACGGGGATTCCCACCTCGTGGATTCGTTTTAACTATAGTATAAACACGGCGATTCCCACTTCGTGCATGGGTTTTAACTATAGTATCAACACGGGGATTCCCACTTCGCGCATGTGTTTTAACTATAGAATCAGCACGGGGATTCCCACCTCGTAGATGTGTTTTAACTATAGTATAAATACGGGGACTCCCAATTCGTGCTTGTGTTTAACTATGGTAACAACACGGGGATTCCCACCTCGTGCATGTGTTTGAAATATAGTATCAACAAGGGGATTCCCACCTCGTGCATGTGATTAACTATGGTATAAACCCGGGGATTCCCACCTCGTGCACGTGTTTTAACCTTAGTATCAACACGGTGATTCCCACCTAGTGCACGTGTTTTAACTATAGTATCAACACGGGGATTCCCACTTCGTGCATGGGTTTTAACTATAGTATCAACACGGGGAATCCCACTTCGTGCATGTGTTTTAACTATAGTATCAACACGGGGATTCCCTCCTCGTGCATGTGTTTTAACTATAGTATCAACACGGGGATTCCCACCTCGTGCATGTGTTTAGCTATAGTATCAACACGGGGATTCCCACCTTGTGCACGTGTTTTAACTATAGTATCAAATCGGGAAATCCCACTTCATGCATGCGTTTTAACTATAGTATCAACGGGGATTCCCACTTCGTGCATGCGTTTTAACTGGAGCATGAACACGGGGATTCCCACTTCGTGCATGCGTTTTAATTATAGTATCAACACGGGGATTCCCACCTTGTGCATGTGTTTTAACTATAGTATCAACAAGGGGACTCCCACTTCGTGCATGTGTTTAACTATAGTATCAATACGGGGATTCCCACAGCGTGCATGTGTTTAAATATGGTATCAACACGGGGATTCCCACTTCGTGCACGTGTTTTAACTATAACATCAACACGGCGATTCCCAGTTCGTCCATGTGTTTTAACTATAGTATCAACACGGGGATACCCACCTCGAGCATGTGTTTTAACTCTAGCATCTGCACGGGATTCCCAATTCGTACACGTGTTTTAAGTATACCATCAACACGGGAATTCCCAAATCTTGCATGTGTCTAACTATAGTATCAACACGGGGATTCCCACTTCGTGCACGTGTTTTAGCTATAGTATCAACACGGGGATTCCCACTTCGTGCACGTGTTTTAACTATAGTATCATCACGGGGATTCCCACTTCGTGCATGAGTTTTAACTATAGTATCAACACGGGGATTCCCACTTCGAGCACGTGTTTTAACTATTGTATCAACACGGGGATTCCCACTTCGTACATTTTTTTAAAAATTATAGTATCAACACGGGGATTCCCACTTCGTGCACGTGTTTAACCATACCCTCAACACGGAGATCCCCACTTCGTGCATGTGATATAACTATAGTATCAACACGGGGATTCCCAATTCGTGCATGTGTTATAGCTATACCATCAACATGGGGATTCCCACTTCGTGCACGTGTTCTAGCTATAGCATCAAGACGGGGATTCCCACTTCGTGCACGTGTTTTAACTATAGTATCAACACGGTGATTCCCATTTCGTGCACGTGTTTTAATTATAGTATCAACGCGGGGATTCCCACTTCGTACACTTTTTTTAACTATAGCATCAACACCGGGATTCTCACTTCGTGCACGTGTTTTAACTATAGTATCGACACGGCGATTCCCACTTCGTGCATATGTTTTAACTCTAGTATCAACACGGGGATTCCCACGTCGTAGATGTGTTTTAACTATAGTATAAATACGGGGAATCCCACTTCGTGCACGTGTTTTAACTATAGCAACAACACGGGGATTCCCACTTCGTGCATGCGTTTTATAACTGTAGTATCAACACGGGGATTCCCACTTCGTGCATGCGCTTTAACTATAGTATCAACACGGGGATTCCAACTTCGTGCACGTGTTTAAACTATAGTATCAACATGCGGATTGCCACTTCGTGCAAGCGTTTTAACTATAGTATCAACACGGGGATTCCCAATTCGCGCACGTGTTTTAACTATAGCATCAACACGGGAATTCTCACTTCGTGCATGTGTTTTAACTATAGTACTAACACGGGGATTCCCACTTCGTGCATGTGTTTTAACTATAGCATCAACTCGGGGATTCCCAATTCGTGGTCGTGTTTAAACTATATTATCAACACCGGGATTCCCACTTCGTGCACGTGTTTTAACTATAGCATCAACACGGGAATTCCCACTTCTTGCATGCGTTTTAACTATAGTACTAACACGGGGATTCCCACTTCGTGCATGTGTTTTAACTATAGGATCAACACGGGGATTCCCACTTCGTGCGTGTGTTTAAACTATAGCATCAACACGTGGATTCCCACTTCGTGGACGTGTTTGAAATATAGTATCAAATCGGGGAATCCCACTTCGTGCATGTGGTATAACTATAGTATCACCACGGGGATTCCCAATTCGTGCATGTGTTTTAACTACAGCATCAACACGGGGATTCCCACTTCGTGCACGTGTTCTAAATATAGCATCAACACGGGGATTCCCACTCGTGCATGCGTTTTAATTATAGTATCAACACGGGGACTCCCACTACGTGGATGTGTTTTAACTATAGCATCAACACGGGGATTCCCACTTCGTGCACGTGTTCTAACTATAGCATCAACACGGGGATTCCCACTTCGTGCATGCGTTTTAACTATAGTATCAACACGGGGACTCCCACTTCGTGGATGTGTTTTAACTATAGTATCAACACGGGGATTCCCACTTCGTGAACGTGTTCTAACTATAGCATCAACACGGGGATTCCCACTTCGTGCATGCGTTTTAACTATAGTATCAACACGGGGACTCCCAATTCGTGGATGTGTTTTAAGTATAGCATCAACACGGGGCTTTCCACTTCGTGCACGTGTTTTAATTATAGTATCCACACGGTGAGTCCCACTTCGTGCTCGTTTTTTATCTATACCGTAAACACTGGGATTCCCAATTCGTGGATGTGCTTAACTATAGCATCAACACGGTGATTCCCACTTCATGCGCGTGTTCTGCCTATAGTATAAACACGGAGATTCCAACTTCGTGCTTGCGTTTTAACTATAGTATCAACACGGGGACCCCCACTTCGTGGATGTGCTTTAACTATAGCATCAACACGGGGATTCCCAATTCTTGTATGTGTCTAACTATAGTATCAACACGGGGATTCCCACTTCGTGCACGTGTTTTAACTATAGTATCAACACGAGGATTCCCACTACGTGCACGTGTTTTAACTATAGTATCAACACGGGGATTCCCACTTCGTGCATGTGTTTTAACTATAGTATCAACACGGGGATTCCCACCTCGTAGATGTGTTTTAACTATAGTATAAATACGGGCACTCCAACTTCGTGCATGGTTTAACTATTGTAACAACACGGTGATTCCCACCTCGTGCATGTGTTTGAAATATACTATCAACAAGGGGATTCCCACCTCGTGCATGTGTTTAACTATGGTATAAACCCGGGGATTCCCACCTCGTGCACGTGTTTTAACTATAGTATCAACACGGTGATTCCCACCTACTGCATGTGTTTTAACTATAGTATCAACACGGGGATTCCCACTTCGTGCATGGGTTTTAACTATAGTATCAACACGGGGAATCCCACTTCGTGCATGTGTTTTAACTATAGTATCAACACAGGGATTCCCACCTCGTGGATGCGTTTTAACTATAGTATAAACACGGGGATTCCCACTTCGTGCACGAGTTTTAACTGTAGCAACAACACGGGGATTGCCACTTCCTGCATGCGTTTTAAATGTAGTATCAACACGGGGGTTCCCAATTCGTGCATGCGCTTTAACTGTAGTATCAACACGGGGATTCCCACTTCGTGCATGTGTTTTAACTATAGTATCAACACGGAGATTCCCACTTCGTCCACGTGTTTTAATTATAGTATCAACACGGGGATTCCCACTTCGTGCACGTGTTTAACCATACCATCAACACGGGGATTCCCACTTCGTGCATGTGTTATAACTATAGCATCGGCACGGGGATTCCCACTTCGTGCATGCGTTTTAATTATAGCATCAACACGGGGATCACCACTTCGTGCACGTGTTTTAACTATAGTATCAAATCGGGGAATCTCACTTCTTTCATGCGTTTTAACTATATTATCAACACGGTGATTCCCACTTCGTGCATGCGTTTTAACTATAGCATGAACACGGGGATTCCAACTTCGTGCATGCGTTTGAATTATAGTATCAACACGGGGATTCCCACTTCGTGCACGTGTTTTAATTATAGTATCAACACGGGGATTCCCACCTTGTGCATGTGTTTTAACTATAGTATCAACAAGGGGACTCCCACTTCGTGCATGTGTTTAACTATAGTATCAACACGGGGATACCCACCTCGTGTATGTGTTTTAACTATAGCATCAGCACGGGATTCCCACTTCGTACACGTGTTTTAAGTATACCATCAACACGGGGATTCCCAATTCTTGCATGTGTCTAACTAGAGTATCAACACGGGGATTCCCACTTCGTGCACGTGTTTTAACTATAGTATCAACACGGGGATTCATACTTCGTGCACGTGTTTTAACTATAGTATCAACACGGGGATTCCAACTTCGTGCATGTGTTTTAACTATAGTATCAACACGGGGATTCCCACTTCGTGCACGTGTTTTAACTCTAGTATCACCACGGGAATTCCCGCTTGGTACAATTTTTTTAATTAATTATAGTATCGACACGGGGATTCCCACTTCGTGCACGTGTTTAACCATACCATCAACACGGGGATCCCCACTTTGTGCATGTGTTTTAGCTATAGTATCAACACGGGGATTCCCACTTCGTGAATGTGTTGAACTATGGTATCAACACGGGTATTCCCACCTCGTGCATGCGTTTTAACTATAGTATCAACGGGGATTCCCACTTCGTGCATGCGTTTTAACTGGAGCATGAACACGGGGATTCCCACTTCGTGCATGTGTTTTAATTATAGTATCAACACGGGGATTCCCACTTCGTGCACGTGTTTTAATTTTAGTATCAACACGGGGATTCCCACCTTGTGCATGTGTTTTATCTATAGTATCAACAAGGGGACTCCCACTTCGTGCATGTGTTTAACTATAGTATCAATACGGGGATTCCCACAGCGTGCATGTGTTTAAATATGGTATCAACACGGGGATTCCCACTTCGTGCACGTGTTTTAACTATAACATCAACACGGCGATTCCCAGTTCGTCCATGTGTTTTAACTATAGTATCAACACGGGGATACCCACCTCGAGCATGTGTTTTAACTCTAGCATCTGCACGGGATTCCCACTTCGTACACGTGTTTTAAGTATACCATCAACACGGGAATTCCCAAATCTTGCATGTGTCTAACTATAGTATCAACACGGGGATTCCCACTTCGTGCACGTGTTTTAACTATAGTATCAACACGGGGATTCCCACTTCGTGCACGTGTTTTAACTATAGTATCATCACGGGGATTCCCACTTCGTGCATGTGTTTTAACTATAGTATCAACACGGGGATTCCCACTTCGAGCACGTGTTTTAACTATTGTATCAACACGGGGATTCCCACTTCGTACAATTTTTTAAAAATTATAGTATCAACACGGGGATTCCCACTTCGTGCATGTGTTATAGCTATAGCATCAACACGGGGATTACCACTTCGTGCACGTGTTTTAACTATAGCATCAAGACGGGGATTCCCACCTTGTGCACCGTTTTAACTGTAGTATCAATACGGGGACTCCAACTTCGTGCATGTGTTTAACTATTGTATCAACACGGGGATTCCCAATTCGTGCTTGTGTTTTTACTATAGTATCAACACGGGGATTCCCACTTCGTGCACGTGTTTTAACTATAGTATCAACACGAGGATTCCCACTTCGTGCATGTGTTTTAACTATAGTATCAACACGGGGATTCCCATTTCGTGCACGTGTTTTACCTATAGTATCAACACGGGGATTCCCACTTCGTACACTTTTTTTAACTATAGCATCAACACTGGGATTCCAACTTCGTGCATATGTTTTAACTATAGTATCAACACGGGGATTCCCACTTCGTGCATGTGTTTTAACTATAGTATCAACACGGGGATTCCCACCTCGTAGAAGTGTTTTAACTATAGTATAAATACGGGGAATCCCACTTCGTGCACGTGTTTTAACTATAGCAACAACACGGGGATTCCCACTTCGTGCATGCGTTTTAACTGTAGTATCAACACGGGGATTCCCAATTCGTGCATGCGCTTAATCTATAGTATCAACACGGGGATTCCCCCTTCATGCACGTGTTTAAACTATAGTATCAACACGCGGATTGCCACTTCGTGCATGCGTTTTAACTATAGTATCAACACGAGGATTCCCACTTCGCGCACGTGTTTTAACTATAGCATCAACACGGGAATTCCCACTTCGTGCTTGCGTTTTAACTATAGTACTAACACGGGGATTCCCATTTCGTGCATGTGTTTTAACTATAGCATCGACACGGGGATTCCCACTTCGTGGTCGTGTTTAAACTATATTATCAACACCGGGATTCCCACTTCGTGCACGTGTTTTAACTATAGCATCAACACCGGGATTCCCACTTCGTGCACGTGTTTTAACTATATTATCAACACGGGAATTCCCACTTCGTGCATGCGTTTTAACTATGGTACTAACACGGGGATTCCCACTTCGTGCATGTGTTTTAACTATAGGATCAACACGGGGATTCCCACTTCGTGCGTGTGTTTAAACTATAGCATCCACACGTGGATTCCCACTTCGTGGACGTGTTTGAAATATAGTATCAAATCGGGGAATCCCACTTCGTGCATGTGGTATAACTATAGTATCAACACGGGGATTCCCAATTCGTGCATGTGTTTTAACTATAGCATCAACACGGGGATTCCCACTTCGTGCACGTGTTCTAAATATAGCATCAACACGGGGATTCCCACTTCGTGCACGTGTTCTAACTATAGCATCAACACGGGGATTCCCACTTCGTGCACGTGTTCTAACTATAGCATCAACACGGGGATTCCCACTTCGTGCATGCGTTTTAACTATAGTATCAACACGGGGATTCCCATTTCGTGCACGTGTTTTACCTATAGTATCAACACGGGGATTCCCAATTCGTACACTTTTTTTAACTATAGCATCAATACCGGGATTCCAACTTCGTGCACGTGTTTTAACTATAGTATCAACACGGGGATTCCCACTTCGTGCATGTGTTCTAACTATAGTATCAACACGGGGATTCCCACCTCGTAGAAGTGTTTTAACTATAGTATAAATACGGGGAATCCCACTTCGTGCACGTGTTTTAACTATAGCAACAACAAGGGGATTCCCACTTCGTGCATGCGTTTTAACTGTAGTATCAACACGGGGATTCCCAATTCGTGCATGCGCTTTATCTATAGTATCAACACGGGGATTCCCCCTTCGTGCACGTGTTTATACTATAGTATCAACACGCGGATTGCCACTTCGTGCATGCGTTTTAACTATAGTATCAACACGAGGATTCCCACTTCGCGCACGTGTTTTAACTATAGCATCAACGCGGGAATTCCCACTTCGTGCTTGCGTTTTAACTATAGTACTAACACGGGGATTCCCACTTCGTGGTCGTGTTTAAACTATATTATCAACACCGGGATTCCCACTTCGTGCACGTGTTTTAACTATATTATCAACACGTGGATTCCCACTTCGTGGACGTGTTTGAAATATAGTACCAAATCGGGGAATCCCACTTCGTGCATGTGGTATAACTATAGTATCAACACGGGGATTCCCAATTCGTGCATGTGTTTTAACTATAGCATCAACACGGGGATTCCCACTTCGTGCACGTGTTCTAAATATAGCATCAACACGGGGATTCCCACTTCGTGCACGTGTTCTAACTATAGCATCAACACGGGGATTCCCACTTCGTGCATGCGTTTTAACTATAGTATCAACACGGGGACTCCCACTTCGTGGATGTGTTTTAACTCCAGTATCAACACGGGGATTCCCACTTCGTGCACGTGTTCTAACTATAGCATCAACACGGGGATTCCCACCTCGTGTATGCGTTTTAACTATAGTATAAACACGGGTCTCCCACTTCGTGCATGTGTTTTTACTATAGTATCAACACGGAGATTCCCACTTCGTCCACGTGTTTTAATTATAGTATCAACACGGGGATTCCCACTTCGTGCACGTGTTTAACCATACCATCAACACGGGGATTCCCACTTCGTGCATGTGTTATAACTATAGCATCGGCACGGGGATTCCCACTTCGTGCATGCATTTTAATTATAGCATCAACACGGGGATCACCACTTCGTGCACGTGTTTTAACTATAGTATCAAATCGGGGAATCTCACTTCTTGCATGCGTTTTAACTATAGTATCAACACGGTGATTCCCACTTCGTGCATGCGTTTTAATTATGGTATCCACACGGTGATTCCCACTTCGTGCTCGTTTTTTATCTATACCGTAAACACTGGGATTCCCAATTCGTGGATGTGCTTAACTATAGCATCAACACGGTGATTCCCACTTCATGCGCGTGTTCTGACTATAGTATAAACACGGAGATTCCAACTTCGTGCTTGCGTTTTAACTATAGTATCAACACGGGGACCCCCACTTCGTGGATGTGCTTTAACTATAGCATCAACACGGGGATTCCCAATTCTTGTATGTGTCTAACTATAGTATCAACACGGGGATTCCCACTTCGTGCACGTGTTTTAACTATAGTATCAACACGAGGATTCCCACTTCGTGCACGTGTTTTAACTATAGTATCAACACGGGGATTCCCACCTCGTGGATTCGTTTTAACTATAGTATAAACACGGCGATTCCCACTTCGTGCATGGGTTTTAACTATAGTATCAACACGGGGATTCCCACTTCGCGCATGTGTTTTAACTATAGAATCAGCACGGGGATTCCCACCTCGTAGATGTGTTTTAACTATAGTATAAATACGGGGACTCCCAATTCGTGCTTGTGTTTAACTATGGTAACAACACGGGGATTCCCACCTCGTGCATGTGTTTGAAATATAGTATCAACAAGGGGATTCCCACCTCGTGCATGTGATTAACTATGGTATAAACCCGGGGATTCCCACCTCGTGCACGTGTTTTAACCTTAGTATCAACACGGTGATTCCCACCTAGTGCACGTGTTTTAACTATAGTATCAACACGGGGATTCCCACTTCGTGCATGGGTTTTAACTATAGTATCAACACGGGGAATCCCACTTCGTGCATGTGTTTTAACTATAGTATCAACACGGGGATTCCCTCCTCGTGCATGTGTTTTAACTATAGTATCAACACGGGGATTCCCACCTCGTGCATGTGTTTAGCTATAGTATCAACACGGGGATTCCCACCTTGTGCACGTGTTTTAACTATAGTATCAAATCGGGAAATCCCACTTCATGCATGCGTTTTAACTATAGTATCAACGGGGATTCCCACTTCGTGCATGCGTTTTAACTGGAGCATGAACACGGGGATTCCCACTTCGTGCATGCGTTTTAATTATAGTATCAACACGGGGATTCCCACCTTGTGCATGTGTTTTAACTATAGTATCAACAAGGGGACTCCCACTTCGTGCATGTGTTTAACTATAGTATCAATACGGGGATTCCCACAGCGTGCATGTGTTTAAATATGGTATCAACACGGGGATTCCCACTTCGTGCACGTGTTTTAACTATAACATCAACACGGCGATTCCCAGTTCGTCCATGTGTTTTAACTATAGTATCAACACGGGGATACCCACCTCGAGCATGTGTTTTAACTCTAGCATCTGCACGGGATTCCCAATTCGTACACGTGTTTTAAGTATACCATCAACACGGGAATTCCCAAATCTTGCATGTGTCTAACTATAGTATCAACACGGGGATTCCCACTTCGTGCACGTGTTTTAGCTATAGTATCAACACGGGGATTCCCACTTCGTGCACGTGTTTTAACTATAGTATCATCACGGGGATTCCCACTTCGTGCATGAGTTTTAACTATAGTATCAACACGGGGATTCCCACTTCGAGCACGTGTTTTAACTATTGTATCAACACGGGGATTCCCACTTCGTACATTTTTTTAAAAATTATAGTATCAACACGGGGATTCCCACTTCGTGCACGTGTTTAACCATACCCTCAACACGGAGATCCCCACTTCGTGCATGTGATATAACTATAGTATCAACACGGGGATTCCCAATTCGTGCATGTGTTATAGCTATACCATCAACATGGGGATTCCCACTTCGTGCACGTGTTCTAGCTATAGCATCAAGACGGGGATTCCCACTTCGTGCACGTGTTTTAACTATAGTATCAACACGGTGATTCCCATTTCGTGCACGTGTTTTAATTATAGTATCAACGCGGGGATTCCCACTTCGTACACTTTTTTTAACTATAGCATCAACACCGGGATTCTCACTTCGTGCACGTGTTTTAACTATAGTATCAACACGGCGATTCCCACTTCGTGCATATGTTTTAACTCTAGTATCAACACGGGGATTCCCACGTCGTAGATGTGTTTTAACTATAGTATAAATACGGGGAATCCCACTTCGTGCACGTGTTTTAACTATAGCAACAACACGGGGATTCCCACTTCGTGCATGCGTTTTATAACTGTAGTATCAACACGGGGATTCCCACTTCGTGCATGCGCTTTAACTATAGTATCAACACGGGGATTCCAACTTCGTGCACGTGGTTAAACTATAGTATCAACATGCGGATTGCCACTTCGTGCAAGCGATTTAACTATAGTATCAACACGGGGATTCCCAATTCGCGCACGTGTTTTAACTATAGCATCAACACGGGAATTCTCACTTCGTGCATGCGTTTTAACTATAGTACTAACACGGGGATTCCCACTTCGTGCATGTGTTTTAACTATAGCATCAACTCGGGGATTCCCAATTCGTGGTCGTGTTTAAACTATATTATCAACACCGGGATTCCCACTTCGTGCACGTGTTTTAACTATAGCATCAACACGGGAATTCCCACTTCTTGCATGCGTTTTAACTATAGTACTAACACGGGGATTCCCACTTCGTGCATGTGTTTTAACTATAGGATCAACACGGGGATTCCCACTTCGTGCGTGTGTTTAAACTATAGCATCAACACGTGGATTCCCACTTCGTGGACGTGTTTGAAATATAGTATCAAATCGGGGAATCCCACTTCGTGCATGTGGTATAACTATAGTATCACCACGGGGATTCCCAATTCGTGCATGTGTTTTAACTACAGCATCAACACGGGGATTCCCACTTCGTGCACGTGTTCTAAATATAGCATCAACACGGGGATTCCCACTCGTGCATGCGTTTTAATTATAGTATCAACACGGGGACTCCCACTACGTGGATGTGTTTTAACTATAGCATCAACACGGGGATTCCCACTTCGTGCACGTGTTCTAACTATAGCATCAACACGGGGATTCCCACTTCGTGCATGCGTTTTAACTATAGTATCAACACGGGGACTCCCACTTCGTGGATGTGTTTTAACTATAGTATCAACACGGGGATTCCCACTTCGTGAACGTGTTCTAACTATAGCATCAACACGGGGCTTTCCACTTCGTGCACGTGTTTTAATTATAGTATCCACACGGTGAGTCCCACTTCGTGCTCGTTTTTTATCTATAACGTAAACACTGGGATTCCCAATTCGTGGATGTGCTTAACTATAGCATCAACACGGTGATTCCCACTTCATGCGCGTGTTCTGCCTACAGTATAAACACGGAGATTCCAACTTCGTGCTTGCGTTTTAACTATAGTATCAACACGGGGACCCCCACTTCGTGGATGTGCTTTAACTATAGCATCAACACGGGGATTCCCAATTCTTGTATGTGTCTAACTATAGTATCAACACGGGGATTCCCACTTCGTGCACGTGTTTTAACTATAGTATCAACACGAGGATTCCCACTTCGTGCACGTGTTTTAACTATAGTATCAACACGGGGATTCCCACTTCGTGCATGTGTTTTAACTATAGTATCAACACGGGGATTCCCACCTCGTAGATGTGTTTTAACTATAGTATAAATACGGGGACTCCCACTTCGTGCATGGTTTAACTATTGTAACAACACGGTGATTCCCACCTCGTGCATGTGTTTGAAATATACTATCAACAAGGGGATTCCCACCTCGTGCATGTGTTTAACTATGGTATAAACCCGGGGATTCCCACCTCGTGCACGTGTTTTAACTATAGTATCAACACGGTTATTCCCACCTACTGCATGTGTTTTAACTATAGTATCAACACGGGGATTCCCACTTCGTGCATGGGTTTTAACTATAGTATCAACACGGGGAATCCCACTTCGTGCATGTGTTTTAACTATAGTATCAACACAGGGATTCCCACCTCGTGGATGCGTTTTAACTATAGTATAAACACGGCGATTCCCACTTCGTGCACGTGTTTTAACTGTAGCAACAACACGGGGATTGCCACTTCCTGCATGCGTTTTAAATGTAGTATCAACACGGGGGTTCCCAATTCGTGCATGCGCTTTAACTATAGTATCAACACGGGGATTCCCACTTCGTGCATGTGTTTTAACTATAGTATCAACACGGAGATTCCCACTTCGTCCACGTGTTTTAATTATAGTATCAGCACGGGATTCCCACTTCGTACACGTGTTTTAAGTATACCATCAACACGGGAATTCCCAATTCTTGCATGTGTCTAACTAGAGTATCAACACGGGGATTCCCACTTCGTGCACGTGTTTTAACTATAGTATCAACACGGGGATTCATACTTCGTGCACGTGTTTTAACTATAGTATCAACACGGGGTTTCCAACTTCGTGCATGTGTTTTAGCTATAGTATCAACACGGGGATTCCCACTTCGTGAATGTGTTGAACTATGGTATCAACACGGGGATTCCCACCTCGTGCATGTGTTTTAACTATAGTATCAACACGGGGATTCCCACCTCGTGCATGTGTTTAACTATAGTATCAACACGGGGATTCCCACCTTGTGCACGTGTTTTAACTATAGTATCAAATCGGGGAATCCCACTTCGTGCATGCGTTTTAACTATAGTATCAACGGGGATTCCCACTTCGTGCATGGGTTTTAACTGGAGCATGAACACGGGGATTCCCACTTCGTGCATGCGTTTTAATTATAGTATCAACACGGGGATTCCCACTTCGTGCACGTGTTTTAATTTTAGTATCAACACGGGGATTCCCACCTTGTGCATGTGTTTTATCTATAGTATCAACAAGGGGACTCCCACTTCGTGCATGTGTTTAACTATAGTATCAATCCGGGGATTCCCACAGCGTGCATGTGTTTAAATATGGTATCAACACGGGGATTCCCACTTCGTGCACGTGTTTTAACTATAACATCAACACGGCGATTCCCAGTTCGTCCATGTGTTTTAACTATAGTATCAACACGGGGATACCCACCTCGAGCATGGGTTTTAACTCTAGCATCTGCACGGGATTCCCACTTCGTACACGTGTTTTAAGTATACCATCAACACGGGAATTCCCAAATCTTGCATGTGTCTAACTATAGTATCAACACGGGGATTCCCACTTCGTGCACGTGTTTTAACTATAGTACCAACACGGGGATTCCCACTTCGTGCACGTGTTTTAACTATAGATTCATCACGGGGATTCCCACTTCGTGCATGTGTTTTAACTATAGTATCAACACGGGGATTCCCACTTCGAGCACGTGTTTTAACTATTGTATCAACACGGGGATTCCCACTTCGTACAATTTTTTAAAAATTATAGTATCAACACGGGGATTCCCACTTCGTGCATGTGTTATAGCTATAGCATCAACACGGGGATTCCCACTTCGTGCACGTGTTTTAACTATAGCATCAAGACGGGGATTCCCACCTTGTGCACCGTTTTAACTGTAGTATCAATACGGGGACTCCAACTTCGTGCATGTGTTTAACTATTGTATCAACACGGGGATTCCCAATTCGTGCTTGTGTTTTTACTATAGTATCAACACGGGGATTCCCACTTCGTGCACGTGTTTTAACTATAGTATCAACACGAGGATCCCCACTTCGTGCATGTGTTTTAACTATAGTATCAACACGGGGATTCCCATTTCGTGCACGTATTTTACCTATAGTATCAACACGGGGATTCCCACTTCGTACACTTTTTTTAACTATAGCATCAACACCGGGATTCCAACTTCGTGCATATGTTTTAACTATAGTATCAACACGGGGATTCCCACTTCGTGCATGTGTTTTAACTATAGTATCAACACGGGGATTCCCACCTCGTAGAAGTGTTTTAACTATAGTATAAATACGGGGAATCCCACTTCGTGCACGTGTTTTAACTATAGCAACAACACGGGGATTCCCACTTCGTGCATGCGTTTTAACTGTAGTATCAACACGGGGATTCCCAATTCGTGCATGCGCTTCATCTATAGTATCAACACGGGGATTCCCCCTTCATGCACGTGTTTAAACTATAGTATCAACACGCGGATTGCCACTTCGTGCATGCGTTTTAACTATAGTATCAACACGAGGATTCCCACTTCGCGCACGTGTTTTAACTATAGCATCAACACGGGAATTCCCACTTCGTGCTTGCGTTTTAACTATAGTACTAACACGGGGATTCCCATTTCGTGCATGTGTTTTAACTATATCATCGACACGGGGATTCCCACTTCGTGGTCGTGTTTAAACTATATTATCAACACCGGGATTCCCACTTCGTGCACGTGTTTTAACTATAGCATCAACACCGGGATTCCCACTTCGTGCACGTGTTTTAACTATATTATCAACACGGGAATTCCCACTTCGTGCATGCGTTTTAACTATGGTACTAACACGGGGATTCCCACTTCGTGCATGTGTTTTAACTATAGGATCAACACGGGGATTCTCACTTCGTGCGTGTGGTAAACTATAGCATCAACACGTGGACTCCCACTTCGTGGACGTGTTTGAAATATAGTATCAAATCGGGGAATCCCACTTCGTGCATATGGTATAACTATAGTATCAACACGGGGATTCCCAATTCGTGCATGTGTTTTAACTATAGCATCAACACGGGGATTCCCACTTCGTGCACGTGTTCTAAATATAGCATCAACACGGGGATTTCCACTTCGTGCACGTGTTCTAACTATAGCATCAACACGGGGATTCCCACTTCGTGCATGCGTTTTAACTATAGTATCAACGCGGGGACTCCCACTTCGTGGATGTGTTTTAACTATAGTATCAACACGGGGATTCCCACTTCGTGCACGTGTTCTAACTATAGCATCAACACGGGGATTCCAACTTCGTGCACGTGTTTTAACTATAGTATCAACACGGGGATTCCCACTTCGTGCATGTGTTTTAACTATAGTATCAACACGGGGATTCCCACCTCGTAGAAGTGTTTTAACTATAGTATAAATACGGGGAATCCCACTTCGTGCACGTGTTTTAACTATAGCAACAACAAGGGGATTCCCACTTCGTGCATGCGTTTTAACTGTAGTATCAACACGGGGATTCCCAATTCGTGCATGCGCTTTATCTATAGTATCAACACGGGGATTCCCCCTTCGTGCACGTGTTTATACTATAGTATCAACACGCGGATTGCCACTTCGTGCATGCGTTTTAACTATAGTATCAACACGAGGATTCCCACTTCGCGCACGTGTTTTAACTATAGCATCAACACGGGAATTCCCACTTCGTGCTTGCGTTTTAACTATAGTACTAACACGGGGATTCCCACTTCGTGGTCGTGTTTAAACTATATTATCAACACCGGGATTCCCACTTCGTGCACGTGTTTTAACTATATTATCAACACGTGGATTCCCACTTCGTGGACGTGTTTGAAATATAGTACCAAATCGGGGAATCCCACTTCGTGCATGTGGTATAACTATAGTATCAACACGGGGATTCCCAATTCGTGCATGTGTTTTACTATAGCATCAACACGGGGATTCCCACTTCGTGCACGTGTTCTAAATATAGCATCAACACGGGGATTCCCACTTCGTGCACGTGTTCTAACTATAGCATCAACACGGGGATTCCCACTTCGTGCATGCGTTTTAACTATAGTATCAACACGGGGACTCCCACTTCGTGGATGTGTTTTAACTCTAGTATCAACACGGGGATTCCCACTTCGTGCACGTGTTCTAACTATAGCATCAACACGGGGATTCCCACCTCGTGTATGCGTTTTAACTATAGTATCAACACGGGGATTCCCACTTCGTGCATGTGTTTTTACTATAGTATCAACACGGAGATTCCCACTTCGTCCACGTGTTTTAATTATAGTATCAACACGGGGATTCCCACTTCGTGCACGTGTTTAACCATACCATCAACACGGGGATTCCCACTTCGTGCATGTGTTATAACTATAGCATCGGCACGGGGATTCCCACTTCGTGCATGCGTTTTAATTATAGCATCAACACGGGGATCACCACTTCGTGCACGTGTTTTAACTATAGTATCAAATCGGGGAATCTCACTTCTTGCATGCGTTTTAACTATAGTATCAACACGGTGATTCCCACTTCGTGCATGCGTTTTAATTATGGTATCCACACGGTGATTCCCACTTCGTGCTCGTTTTTTATCTATACCGTAAACACTGGGATTCCCAATTCGTGGATGTGCTTAACTATAGCATCAACACGGTGATTCCCACTTCATGCGCGTGTTCTGACTATAGTATAAACACGGAGATTCCAACTTCGTGCTTGCGTTTTAACTATAGTATCAACACGGGGACCCCCACTTCGTGGATGTGCTTTAACTATAGCATGAACACGGGGATTCCCAATTCTTGTATGTGTCTAACTATAGTATCAACACGGGGATTCCCACTTCGTGCACGTGTTTTAACTATAGTATCAACACGAGGATTCCCACTTCGTGCACGTGTTTTAACTATAGTATCAACACGGGGATTCCCACCTCGTGGATTCGTTTTAACTATAGTATAAACACGGCGATTCCCACTTCGTGCATGGGTTTTAACTATAGTATCAACACGGGGATTCCCACTTCGTGCATGTGTTTTAACTATAGAATCAGCACGGGGATTCCCACCTCGTAGATGTGTTTTAACTATAGTATAAATACGGGGACTCCCAATTCGTGCTTGTGTTTAACTATGGTAACAACACGGGGATTCCCACCTCGTGCATGTGTTTGAAATATAGTATCAACAAGGGGATTCCCACCTCGTGCATGTGTTTAACTATGGTATAAACCCGGGGATTCCCACCTCGTGCACGTGTTTTAACTATAGTATCAACACGGTGATTCCCACCTAGTGCACGTGTTTTAACTATATTATCAACACGGGGATTCCCACTTCGTGCATGGGTTTTAACTATAGTATCAACACGGGGAATCCCACTTCGTGCATGTGTTTTAACTATAGTATCAACACGGGGATTCCCACCTCGTGGATTCGTTTTAACTATAGTATAAACACGGGGATTCCCACTTCGTGCACGTGTTTTAACTTTAGCAACAACACGGGGATTGCCACTTCCTGCATGCGTTTTAAATGTAGTATCAACACGGGGGTTCCCAATTCGTGCATGCGCTTTAACTATAGTATCAACACGGGGATTCCAACTTCGTGCATGTGTTTTAACTATAGTATCAACACGAAGATTCCCACTTCGTCCACGTGTTTTAATTATATTATCAACACGGGGATTCCCACTTCGTGCACGTGTTTAACCATACCATCAACACGGGGATTCCCACTTCGTGCATGTGTTATAACTATAGCATCGGCACGGGGATTCCCACTTCGTGCATGCGTTTTAATTATAGCATCAACACGGGGATCACCACTTCGTGCACGTGTTTTAACTATAGTATCAAATCGGGGAATCTCACTTCTTGCATGCGTTTTAACTATAGTATCAACACGGTGATTCCCACTTCGTGCATGTGTTTTAACTATAGCATGAACACGGGGATTCCAACTTCGTGCATGCGTTTTAATTATAGTATCAACACGGGGATTCCCACTTCGTGCACGTGCTTTAATTATAGTATCAAAACGGGGATTCCCACCTTGTGCATGTGTTTTAACTATAGTATCAACAAGGGGACTCCCACTTCGTGCATGTGTTTAACTATAGTATCAACACGGGGATACCCACCTCGTGTATGTGTTTTAACTATAGCATCAGCACGGGATTCCCACTTCGTACACGTGTTTTAAGTATACCATCAACACGGGGATTCCCAATTCTTGCATGTGTCTAACTAGAGTATCAACACGGGGATTCCCACTTCGTGCACGTGTTTTAACTATAGTATCAACACGGGGATTCCCACTTCGTGAATGTGTTGAACTATGGTATCAACACGGGGATTCCCACCTCGTGCATGTGTTTTAACTATAGTATCAACACGGGGATTCCCACCTCGTGCATGTGTTTAACTATAGTATCAACACGGGGATTCCCACCTTGTGCACGTGTTTTAACTATAGTATCAAATCGGGGAATCCCACTTCGTGCATGCGTTTTAACTATAGTATCAACACGGGGATTCCCACTTCGTGCATGCGTTTAACTATAGTAACAACACGGGGACTCCCACTTCGTGCACGTGTTTTAACTATAGCATCAACACGGGGATTCCCACTTCGTGCATGCGTTTTAACTATAGTATCAACACGGGGACTCCCACTTCGTGTATGTGTTTTAACTATAGTATCAACAAGAGGACTCCCACTTCGTGCATGTGTTTAACTATAGTATCAATACGGGGATTCCCACAGCGTGCATGTGTTTAAATATGGTATCAACACGGGGATTCCCACTTCGTGCACGTGTTTTATCTATAACATCAACACGGCGATTCCCAGTTCGTTAATGTGTTTTAACTATAGTATCAACACGGGGATACCCACCTCGAGCATGTGTTTTAACTCTAGCATCTGCACTGGATTCCCACTTCGTACACGTGTTTTAAGTATACCATCAACACGGTAATTCCCAAATCTTGCATGTGTCTAACTATAGTATCAACACGGGGATTCCCACTTCGTGCACGTGTTTTAACTATAGTATCAACACGGGGATTCCCACTTCGTGCACGTGTTTTAACTATAGTATCATCACGGCGATTCCCACTTCGTGCATGTGTTTTAACTATAGTATCAACACGGGGATTCCCACTTCGAGCACGTGTTTTAACTATTGTATCAACACGGGGATTCTCACTTCGTACAATTTTTTAAAAATTATTGTATCAACACGGGGATTCCCATTTCGTGCACGTTTTAACCATACCATCAACACGGAGATCCCCACTTCGTGCATATCATATAACTATAGTATCAACACGGGAATTCCCACTTCGTGCACGTGTTTAACTATAGCATCAAGACGGGGATTCCCACCTTGTGCACCGTTTTAACTGTAGTATCAATACGGGGACTCCAACTTCGTGCTTGTGTTTAACTATTGTATCAACACGGGGATTCCCAAATCGTGCTTGTGTTTTTACTATAGTATCAACACGGGGATTCCCACTTCGTGCACGTGTTTTAACTATAGTATCAACACGAGGATTCCCACTTCGTGCATGTGTTTTAACTATAGTGTCAACACGGGGATTCCCATTTCGTGCACGTGTTTTACCTATAGTATCAACACGGGGATTCCCACGTTGTACACTTTTTTTAACTATAGCATCAACACCGGGATTCCAAATTCGTGCACGTGTTTTAACTATAGTATCAACACGGGGATTCCCACTTCGTGCATGTGTTTTAACTATAGTATCAACACGGGGATTTCCACCTCGTAGAAGTGTTTTAACTATAGTATAAATACGGGGAATCCCACTTCGTGCACGTGTTTTAACTATAGAAACATCACGGGGATTCCCACTTCGTGCATGTGTTTTAACTATAGTATCAACACGGGGATTCCCACTTCGTGCACGTGTTTAAATATAGCATCAAGACGGGGATTCCCACCTTGTGCACCGTTTTAACTGTAGTATCAATACGGGGACTCCAACTTCGTGCTTGTGTTTAACTATTGTATCAACACGGGGATTCCCAAATCGTGCTTGTGTTTTTACTATAGTATCAACACGGGGATTCCCACTTCGTGCACGTGTTTTAACTATAGTATCAACACGAGGATTCCCACTTCGTGCATGTGTTTTAACTATAGTATCAACACGGGGATTCCCATTTCGTGCACGTGTTTTACCTATAGTATCAACACGGGGATTCCCACGTCGTACACTTTTTTTAACTATAGCATCAACACCGGGATTCCAAATTCGTGCACGTGTTTTAACTATAGTATCAACACGGGGATTCCCACTTCGTGCATGTGTTTTAACTATAGTATCAACACGGGGATTCCCACCTCGTAGAAGTGTTTTAACTATAGTATAAATACGGGGATTCCCACTTCGTGCATGCGTTTTAACTATAGCATCAACACGAGGATTCCCACTTCGCGCACGTGTTTTAACTATAGCATCAACACGGGAATTCCCACTTCGTGCTTGCGTTTTAACTATAGTACTAACACGGGGATTCCCATTTCGTGCATGTGTTTTAACTATAGCATCACCACGGGGATTCCCACTTCGTGGTCGTGTTTAAACTATAGTATCAACACCGGGATTCCCACTTCATGCACGTGTTTTAACTATAGCATCAACACGGGAATTCCCACTTCGTGCATGCGTTTTAACTATAGTATCAACACGGGAATTACCGCTTCGTGCATGTGTTTTAACAATAGCATCACAAGGGGATTCCCACTTCGTGCATGTGTTTTAACTATAGCATCAACACGGGGAATCCCCACTTCGTGGACGTGTTTTAAATATAGTATCAAGTCGGGGAATCCCACTTCGTGCACGTGGCTTAACTATAGTATCAACACGGGGATTCCCAATTCGTGCACGTGTTCTAACTATATCATCAACACGGGGATTCCCACTTCGTGCATGCGCTTTAACTATAGCATCAACACGGGGATTCCCACTTCGTGCATGCGCTTTAACTATAGTATCAACACGGGGACTCCCACTTCGCGGGTGTGTTTTAACTATAGCATCAACACGGGGATTCCCAATTCGTACAATTTTTTTAAAATTATAGTATCAACACGGGGATTCCCACTTCGTGCACGTGTTTAACCATACCATCAACACGGAGATCCCCACTTCGTGCATGTCATATAACTATAGTATCAACACGGGGATTCCCACTTCGTGCATGTGTTATAGCTATACCATCAACACGGGGATTCCCACTTCGTGCACGTGTTTTAACTATAGCATCAAGACGGGGATTCCCACCTTGTGCACCGTTTTAACTGTAGTATCAATACGGGGACTCCAACTTCGTGCACGTGTTTTAACTATAGTATCAACACAAGGATTCCCACTTCGTGCATGTGTTTTAACTATAGTATCAACACGGGGATTCCCATTTCGTGCACCTGTTTTACCTATAGTATCAACACGGGGATTCCCACTTCGTACACTTTTTTAAACTATAGCATCAACACCGGGATTCCAACTTCGTGCACGTGTTTTAACTATAGTATCAACACGGGGATTCCCACTTCGTGCATGTGTTTTAACTATAGTATCAACACGGGGATTCCCATTTCGTGCACGTGTTTTACCTATAGTATCAACACGGGGATTCCCACTTCGTACACTTTTTTAAACTATAGCATCAACACCGGGATTCCAACTTCGTGCACGTGTTTTAACTATTGTATCAACACGGGGATTCCCAATTCGTGCTTGTGTTTTTACTATAGTATCAACACGGGGATTCCCACTTCGTGCACGTGTTTTAACTATAGTATCAACACAAGGATTCCCACTTCGTGCATGTGTTTTAACTATAGTATCAACACGGGGATTCCCATTTCGTGCACCTGTTTTACCTATAGTATCAACACGGGGATTCCCACTTCGTACACTTTTTTAAACTATAGCATCAACACCGGGATTCCAACTTCGTGCACGTGTTTTAACTATAGTATCAACACGGGGATTCCCACTTCGTGCATGTGTTTTAACTATAGTATCAACACGGGGATTCCCACTTCGTGCACGTGTTTTACCTATAGTATCAACACGGGGATTCCCACTTCGTACAATTTTTTAAACTATAGCATCAACACCGGGATTCCAACTTCGTGCACGTGTTTTAACTATAGTATCAACACGGGGATTCCCACTTCGTGCATGTGTTTTAACTATAGTATCAACACGGGGATTCCCACCTCGTAGAAGTGTTTTAACTATAGTATAAATACGGGGAATCCCACTTCGTGCACGTGTTTTAACTATAGCAACAACACGGGGATTCCCACTTCGTGCATGCGTTTTAACTGTAGTATCAACACGGGGATTCCCAATTCGTGCATGCGCTTTATCTATAGTATCAACACGGGGATTCCCCCTTCGTGCACGTGTTTAAACTATAGTATCAACACGCGGATTGCCACTTCGTGCATGCGTTTTAACTATAGTATCAACACGAGGATTCCCACTTCGCGCACGTGTTTTAACTATAGCATCAACACGGGAATTCCCACTTCGTGCTTGCGTTTTAACTATAGTACTAACACGGGGATTCCCATTTCGTGCATGTGTTTTAACTATGGCATCAACACGGGGATTCCCACTTCGTGGTCGTGTTTAAACTATAGTATCAACACCGGGATTCCCACTTCGTGCACGTGTTTAAACTATAGCATCAACACGGGGATTCCCACTTCGTGCATGCGCTTTAACTATAGTATCAACACGGGGACTCCCACTTCGCGGATGTGTTTTAAATATAACATCACCACGGGGATTCCCACTTCGTGCACGTGTTCTACATATTGCATCAACACGGGGATTCCCACTTCGTGCATGCGTTTTAACTATAGTAACAACACGGGGACTCCCACTTCGTGCACGTGTTTTAACTATAGCATCAACACGGGGATTCCCACTTCGTGCATGCATTTTAACTATAGTATCAACACGGGGACTCCCAATGCGTGGATGTGTTTTAACTGTAGCATCAACACGGGGATTCCCACTTCGTGCACGTGTTTTAATTATAGTATCCACACGGTGATTCCCACTTCGTGCTGGTTTTTTATCTATAGCGTAAACGCTGGGATTCCCAATTCGTGCATGTGATTAACTATAGCAACAACACGGGGATTCCCACTTCATGCGCGTGTTTTGACTATAGTATAAACACGGAGATTCCCACTTTGTGCATGCGTTTTAGCTATAGTATCAACACGGGGACTCCCACTTCGTGGATGTGCTTTAACTATAGCATCAAAACCGGGTTCCCACTTCGTGCATGCGGTTTAAATATAGTATCAAAACGGGGATTCCCACTTCGTGCACGTTTTTTAATTATAGTATAAACACGGGGATTCCCACTTCGTGCACGCGTTTAACCATACCATCAACAAGGGGATTCCCACTTCGTGCATGTGATATAACTGTAGTATCAACACGCGGATTCCCACCTTGTGCATGTGTTTTAACAATAGTATCAACACGGGGACTGCCACTTCGTGCATGTGTCTTAACTATAGTATAGTAACTATAGTAACTATAGTAACTATAGTATCAACACGGGGAATCCCAATGCGTGCGTTTTAACTATAGTTTCAACACGGGGACTCCCACTTCGTGGATGTGCTTTAACTATAGTATCAACACGGGGACTCCCACTTCGTGCACGTTTTTTAATTATAGTATCAACACGGGGATTCCCACTTCGTGCACGCGTTTAACCATACCATCAACACGGGATTCCCACTTCGTGCATGTGATATAACTGTAGTACCAACACGCGGATTCCCACCTTGTGCATGTGTTTTAACTATAGTATCAACACGGGGATTCCCACCTCGTGCATGTGTTTAACTATAGTATCAACACGGGGATTCCCACCCTGTGCACGTGTTTTAACTATAGTATCAAATCGGGGAATCCCACTTCGTGCATGCGTTTTAACTATAGTATCAACACGGGGATTCCCACTTCGTGCATGCGTTTTAACTGGAGCATGAACACGGGGACTCCCACTTCGTGCATGCGTTTTAATTATAGTATCAACACGGGGATTCCCACTTCGTGCACGTGTTTTAATTTCAGTATCAACACGGGGATTCCCACCTTGTGCATGTGTTTTAACTATAGTCTCAACAAGGGGACTCCCACTTTGTGCATGTGTTTAACTATAGTATCAACACGGCGATTCCCACTTCGTGCATGTGTTATAACTATAGTATCAACACGGGGATTCCCACTTTTTGCATGCGTTATAACAATAGTATCAACACGGGGATTCCCACTTCGTGCACGTGTTTTAACTATAACATCAACACGGCGATTCCCAGTTCGTCCATGTGTTTTAACTATAGTATCAACACGGGGATACCCACCTCGAGCGTGTGTTTTAACTATAGCATCTGCACGGGATTCCCAATTCGTACACGTGTTTTAAGTATACCATCAACACGGGGATTCCCAAATCTTGCATGTGTCTAACTATAGTATCAACACGGGGATTCCCACTTCGTGCACGTGTTTTAACTATAGTATCCACACGGGGATTCTCACTTCGTGCACGTGTTTTAACTATAGTATCATCACGGGGATTCCCACTTCGTGCATGTGTTTTAACTATAGTATCAACACGGGGATTCCCACTTCGTGCACGTGTTTTAACTATAGTATCAACACGGGGATTCCCACTTCGTACAATTTTTTTTAAAATTATAGTATCAACACGGGGATTCCCACTTCGTGCACGTGTTTAACCATACCATCAACACGGAGATCCCCACTTCGTGCAAGTCATATAACTATAGTATCAACACGGGGATTCCCACTTCGTGCATGTGTTATAGCTATACCACCAACACGGGGATTCCCACTTCGTGCACGTGTTTTAACTATAGCATCAAGACGGGGATTCCCACCTTGTGCACCGTTTTAACAATAGTATCAATACGGGGACTCCAACTTCGTGCATGTGTTTAACTATAGTATCAACACGGGGATTCCCAATTCGTGCTTGTGTTTTTACTATAGTATCAACACGGGGATTACCACTTCGTGCACGTGTTTTAACTATAGTATCAACACGAGGATTCCCACTTCGTGCATGTGTTTTAACTATAGTATCAACACGGGGATTCCCATTTCGTGCACGTGTTTTACCTATAGTATCAACACGGGGATTCCCACTTCGTACACTTTTTTTAACTATAGCATCAACACCGGGATTCCAACTTCGTGCACGTGTTTTAACTATAGTATCAACACGGGGATTCCCACTTCGTGCACGTGTTTTAACTATAGTATCAACACGGGGATTCCCACCTCGTAGATGTGTTTTAACTATAGTATAAATACGGGGAATCCCACTTCGTGCACGTGTTTGAACTATAGCAACAACACGCGGATTCCCACTTCGTGCATGCGTTTTAATTGTAGTATCAACACGGGGATTCCCACTTCGTGCATGCGCTTTAACTATAGTATCAACACGGGGATTCCCACTTCGTGCACGTGTTTAAACTATAGTATCAACACGCGGATTGCCACTTCGCGCACGTGTTTTAACTATAGCATCCACACGGGAATTCCCACTTCGTGCTTGCGTTTTAACTATAGTACTAACACGGGGATTCCCATTTCGCGCATGTGTTTAACTATAGCATCAACACGGGGATTCCCACTTCGTGGTCGTGTTTAAACTATAGTATCAACACTTGGATTCCCACCTCGTGCACGTGTTTTAACTTTAGCATCAACACGGGGATTCCCACTTCGTGGACGTATTTAAATATAGTATCATATCGGGGAATCCCACTTCGTGCACGTGGTTTAACTATAGTATCAACACGGGTATTCCCAATTCGTGCACGTGTTCTAACTATAGCATCAACACGGGGTTTCCCACTTCGTGCACGTGTTTTAACTATAGCATCAACACGGGGATTCCCACTTCGTGCATGCGTTTTAACTATAGTATCAACACGGGGACTCCCACATCGTGGATGTGTTTTAACATAGGTATCAACACGGGGATTCCCACTTCGTGCACGTGTTTTAACTATAGCATCAACACGGGGATTCCCAATTCGTGCATGCGTTTTAACTATATTATCAACACGGGGACTCCCAATTCGTGGATGTGTTTTAACTATAGCATCAACACGGGGATTCCCACTTCGTGCACGTGTTTTAATTATAGTATCCACACGGTGATTCCCACTTCGTGCTCGTTTTTTATCTATAGCGTTAACGCTGGGATTCCCAATTCGTGCAAGTGCTTAATTATAGCAACAACACGGGGATTCCCACTTCAGGCGCGTGTTCTGACTATAGTATAAACACGGAGATTCCCACTTCGTGCATGCGTTTTATCTATAGTATCAACACGGGGACTCCCACTTCGTGGATGTGCTTTAACTATAGCATCAACACGGGGTTCCCACTTCGTGCATGCGTTTTAACTATAGTATCAACACGGGGATTCCCACTTCGTGCACGTGTTTTAATTATAGTATCAACACGGGGATTCCGACTTCGTGCACGCGTTTAACCATACCATCAACACGGGGATTCCCAGTTCGTGCATGTGATATAACTGTAGTATCAGCACGCGGATTCCCACCTTGTGCATGTGTTTTAACAATAGTATCAACACGGGGACTCCCACTTCGTGCATGTGTTTAACTATGGTAACAACACGGGGATTCCCACCTCGTGCATGTGTTTAACTATGGTATAAGCCCGGGGATTCCAACCTCGTGCACGTGCTTTAACTATTGTATCAACACGGTGATTCCCACCTACTGCATGTGTTTTAACTATAGTATCAACACGGGGATTCCCACTTCGTGCATGGGTTTTAACTATAGTATCAACACGGGGATTCCCACTTCGTGCATGTGTTTTAACTATAGTATCAACACGGGGATTCCCACCTCGTGGATGCGTTTTAACTATAGTATAAACACGGGGATTCCCACTTCGTGCACGTGTTTTAACTGTAGCAACAACACGGGGATTGCCACTTCCTGGATGCGTTTTAACTGTAGTATCAACACGGGGATTCCCACTTCGTGCATGCGCCTTAACTATAGTATCAAATCGGGGAATCCCACTTCGTGCATGTGTTTTAACTATAGTATCAACACGGGGATTCCTAATTCGTGCATGCGTTTTAACTATAGTGTCAAATCGGGGAATCCGACTTCGTGCACGTGTTTTAACTATAGTATCAACACGTGGATTCCCAATTCGTGCATGTGTTTTAACAATATATACACACGGGGATTCCCACTTCGTGCACGTGTTTTAACTATAGTATCAACACGGGGAATCCCAATTCGTGCGTGCGTTTTAACTATAGTATCAACACGGGGATTCCCACTTCGTGCACGTGTTCTAACTATAGCATCAACACGTGGATTCCCACTTCGTGCACGTGTTTTAATTATAGTATCAACACGGGGATTCCCACTTCGTGCACGTGTATAACCATACCATCAACACGCGGATTCCCACTTCGTGCATGAGATATAACTATGGTATCAACACGGGGATTCCCACTTCGTGCATGTGTTATAACTATACCATCAACACGGGGATTTTTACTTCGTGCAAGTGTTTTAACTATAGCATCAAGACGGGGATTCCCACCTATGTGCACGTGTTTTAACAATAGTATCAACACGGAAACTCCCACTTCGTGCATGTTTATAACTATAGTATCAATACGGGGATTCCCACCTCATGCATGTGTTTTAACTATAGTATCAACACGGGGATTCCCACTTCGTGCACGTGGTTTAATTATAGTATGAACACGGGGATTCCCTCTTCGTGCACGCGTTTAGCCATACCATCAACCCGGGGATTCCCACTTCGTGCATGTGAGATAACTATAGTATCAACACGAGGATTCCCACTTCGTGCATGTGTTATAACTATACCAACAACACGTGGATTCCCACTTCGTGCACGTACTTTAACTATAGCATCAACACGGGGATTCCCACCTTGTGCATGTGTTTTAACTATAATATCAACACGGGGACTCCCACTTCGTGCATGTTCGTAACTATAGTATCAATACGGGGACTCCCACTTCGTGCACGAACTTTAACTATACCATCAACACGGGGATTCCCACCTTGTGCATGTGTTTTAACTATAGTATCAACACGGGGACTCCCACTTGGTGCATGTGTTATCTATACCAACAACACGTGGATTCCCACTTCGTGCACGTACTTTAACTATAGCATCAACACGGGGATTCCCACCTTGTGCACGTGTTTTAACTATAGTATCAACACGGGGACTCCCACTTCGTGCATGTTCGTAAATATAGTATCAACACGGGGATTCCCACCTCGTGCATGTGTTTTAACTATAGTATCAACACGGGGATTCCCACTTCGTGCATGTGTTTAACTATGGTATCAACACGGGGATTCCCACCTCGTGCATGTGTTTTAACTATAGTATCAACACGGGGATTCCCACCTCGTGCATGTGTTTAACTATAGTATCAACACGGGGATTGCCACCTTGTGCATGTGTTTTAGCTGTAGTATCAACACGGGGATTCCCACCTTGTGCATGTGTTTTAACTATAGTATCAACACGGGGACTCCCACTTCGTGCATGTGTTTAACTATAGTATCAACACGGGGATTCCCACTTCGTGCATGTGTTTTAACTATAGTATCAACACGGGGATTCCCACCTCGTAGAAGTGTTTTAACTATAGTATAAATACGGGGATTACCACTTCGTGCACGTGTTTTAACTATAGCAACAACACGGCGATTCCCAGTTCGTCCATGTGTTTTAACTATAGTATCAACACGGGGATACCCACCTCGAGCGTGTGTTTTAACTATAGCATCTGCACGGGATTCCCACTTCGTACACGTGTTTCAAGTATACCATCAACACGGGGATTCCCAAATCTTGCATGTGTCTAACTATAGTATCAACACGGGGATTCCCACTTCGTGCAAGTGTTTTAACTATAGTATCAACACGGGGATTCCCACTTCGTGCACGTGTTTTAAATATAGAATCATCACGGGGATTCCCACTTCGTGCATGTGTTTTAACTATAGTATCAACACGGGGATTCCCACTTCGTGCACGTGTTTTAACTATAGTATCAACACGGGGATTCCCACTTCGTACAATTTTTTTAAAATTATAGTATCAACACGGGGATTCCCACTTCGTGCACGTGTTTAAAAATACCATCAAAACGGAGATCCCCACTTCGTGCAAGTCATATAACTATAGTATCAACACGGGGATTCTCACTTCGTGCATGTGTTTTAAATATAGCATCAAGACGGGGATTCCCACCTTGTGCACCGTTTTAACAATAGTATCAATACGGGGACTCCAACTTCGTGCATGTGTTTAACTATATCATCAACACGGGGATTCCCACTGCGTGCACGTGTTCTAACTATAGCACCAACACGGCGAATCCCACTTCGTGCATGCGTTTTAACTATAGTATCAACACGGGGACTCCCACATCGTGGATGTGTTTTAACATAAGTATCAACACGGGGATTCCCACTTCGTGCACGTGTTTTAACTATAGCACCAACACGGCGAATCCCACTTCGTGCATGCGTTTTAACTATAGTATCAACACGGGGACTCCCACATCGTGGATGTGTTTTAACCTAAGTATCAACACGGGGATTCCCACTTCGTGCATGCGTTTTAACTATATTATCAACACGGGGATTCCCAATTCGTGCTTGTGTTTTTACTATAGTATCAACACGGGGATTACCACTTCGTGCACGTGTTTTAACTATAGTATCAACACGAGGATTCCCACTTCGTGCATGTGTTTTAACTATAGTATCAACACGGGGATTCCCATTTCGTGCACGTGTTTTACCTATAGTATCAACACGGGGATTCCCACTTCGTACACTTTTTTTAACTATAGCATCAACACCGGTATTCCAACTTCGTGCACGTGTTTTAACTATAGTATCAACACGGGGATTCCCACCTCGTAGATGTGTTTTAACTATAGTATAAATACGGGGAATCCCACTTCGTGCACGTGTTTGAACTATAGCAACAACACGCGGATTCCCACTTCGTGCATGCGTTTTAATTGTAGTATCAACACGGGGATTCCCACTTCGTGCATGCGCTTTAACTATAGTATCAACACGGGGATTCCCACTTCGTGCACGTGTTTAAACTATAGTATCAACACGGGAATTCCCACTTCGTGCTTGCGTTTTAACTATAGTACTAACACGGGGATTCCCATTTCGTGCATGTGTTTTAACTATAGCATCAACACGGGGATTCCCACTTCGTGGTCGTGTTTAAACTATAGTATCAACACTTGGATTCCCACCTCGTGCACGTGTTTTAACTATAGCATCAACACGGGAATTCCCACTTCGTGCATGCGTTTTAACTATAGTACTAACACGGGGATTCCCATTTCGTGCATGTGTTTTAACTATAGCATCAACACGGGGATTCCCACTTCGTGGTCGTGTTTAAACTATAGTATCAACACTTGGATTCCCACCTCGTGCACGTGTTTTAACTATAGCATCAACACGGGAATTCCCACTTCGTGCATGCGTTTTAACTATAGTACTAACACGGGGATTCCCGCTTCGTGCATGTGTTTTAACTATAGCATCAACACGGGGATTCCCACTTCGTGCATGTGTTTTAACTATAGCATCAACACGGGGATTCCCACTTCGTGGACGTGTTTTAAATATAGTATCATATCGGGGAATCCCACTTCGTGCACGTGGTTCAACTATAGTATCAACACGGGGATTCCCAATTCGTGCACGTGTTCTAACTATAGCATCAACACGGCGATTCCCACTGCGTGCACGTGTTCTAACTATAGCACCAACACGGCGAATCCCACTTCGTGCATGCGTTTTAACTATAGTATCAACACGGGGACTCCCACATCGTGGATGTGTTTTAACATAAGTATCAACACGGGGATTCCCACTTCGTGCACGTGTTTTAACTATAGCATCAACACGGGGATTCCCACTTCGTGCATGCGTTTTAACTATATTATCAACACGGGGACTCCCAATTCGTGGATGTGTTTTAACTATAGCATCAACACGGGGATTCCCACTTCGTGCACGTGTTTTAACTATAGTATCAACACGGGGACTCCCAATTCGTGGATGTGTTTTAACTATAGCATCAACACGGGGATTCCCACTTCGTGCACGTGTTTTAATTATAGTATCCACACGGTGATTCCCACTTCGTGCTCGTTTCTTATCTATAGCGTTAACGCTGGGATTCCCAATTCGTGCATGTGCTTAATTATAGCAACAACACGGGGATTCCAACTTCATGCGCGTGTTCTGACTATAGTATAAACACGGAGATTCCCACTTCGTGCATGCGTTTTATCTATAGTATCAACACGGGGACTCCCACTTCGTGGATGTGCTTTAACTATAGCATCAACACGGTGTTCCCACTTCGTGCATGCGTTTTAACTATAGTATCAACACGGGGATTCCCACTTCTTGCACGTGTTTTAATTATAGTATCAACACGGGGATTCCCACTTCGTGCACGCGTTTAACCATACCATCAACACGGGGATTCCCACTTCGTGCATGTGATATAACTGTAGTATCAACACGCGGATTCCCACCTTGTGCATGTGTTTTAACAATAGTTTCAACACGGGGACTCCCACTTCGTGCATGTGTTTAACTATGGTAACAACACGGGGATTCCCACCTCGTGCATGTGTTTTAAATATAGTATCAACACGGGGATTCCCACCTCGTGCATGTGTTTAACTATGGTATAAGCCCGGGGATTCCCACCTCGTGCACGTGCTTTAACTATTGTATCAACACGGTGATTCCCACCTACTGCATGTGTTTTAACTATAGTATCAACACGGGGATTCCCACTTCGTGCATGAGTTTTAACTATAGTATCAACACGGGGATTCCCACTTCGTGCATGTGTTTTAACTATAGTATCAACACGGGGATTCCCACCTCGTGGATGCGTTTTAACTATAGTATAAACACGGGGATTCCCACTTCGTGCACGTGTTTTAACTGTAGCAACAACACGGGGATTGCCACTTCCTGGATGCGTTTTAACTGTAGTATCAACACGGGGATTCCCACTTCGTGCATGCGCCTTAACTATAGTATCAAATCGGGGAATCCCACTTCGTGCATGTGTTTTAACTATAGTATCAACACGGGGATTCCTAATTCGTGCATGCGTTTTAACTATAGTGTCAAATCGGGGAATCCGACTTCGTGCACGTGTTTTAACTATAGTATCAGCACGTGGATTCCCAATTCGTGCATGTGTTTTAATTATAGTATCAACACGGGGATTCCCACTTCGTGCACATGTATAACCATACCATCAACACGCGGATTCCCACTTCGTGCATGAGATATAACTATGGTATCAACACGGGGATTCCCACTTCGTGCATGTGTTATAACTATACCATCAACACGGGGATTCCCACTTCATGCACCTGTTCTGACTATAGTATAAACACGGAGATTCCCACTTCCTGCTCGTATTTTAACTATAGTATCAAATCGGGGAATCCCACTGCGTATATGTGTTTTAACTATAGTATCAACACGGGGAATCCCAATTCGTGCGTGCGTTTTAACTATAGTATCAACACGGGGACTCCCACTTCGTGGATGTGTTTTAACTATAGTATCAACACGGGGATTCCCACTTCGTGCACGTGTTCTAACTATAGCATCAACACGTGGATTCCCACTTCGTGCACGTGTTTTAATTATAGTATCAACACGGGGATTCCCACTTCGTGCACGTGTATAACCATACCATCAACACGCGGATTCCCACTTCGTGCATGAGATATAACTATGGTATCAACACGGGGATTCCCACTTCGTGCATGTGTTATAACTATACCATCAACACGGGGATTTTTACTTCGTGCAAGTGTTTTAACTATAGTATCAACACGGGGATTCCCACTCCGTGCACGTGGTTTAAATATAGTATGAACACGGGGATTCCCTCTTCGTGCACGCGTTTAGCCATACCATCAACACGGGGATTCCCACATCGTGCATGTGTTTTAACTATAGTATCAACACGGGGATTCCCACTCCGTGCACGTGGTTTAAATATAGTATGAACACGGGGATTCCCTCTTCGTGCACGCGTTTAGCCATACCATCAACACGGGGATTCCCACATCGTGCATGTGAGATAACTATAGTATCAACACGAGGATTCCCACTTCGTGCATGTGTTATAACTATACCAACAACACGTGGATTCCCATCTTCGTGCACGTACTTTAACTATAGCATCAACACGGGGATTCCCACCTTGTGCATGTGTTTTAACTATAGTATCAACACGGGGACTCCCACTTCGTGCATGTTCGTAACTATAGTATCAATACGGGGACTCCCACTTCGTGCACGTACTTTAACTATAGCATCAACACGGGGATTCCCACCTAGTGCATGTGTTTTAACTATAGTATCAACACGGGGACTCCCACTTCGTGCATGTGTTATAACTATACCAACAACACGTGGATTCCCTCTTCGTGCACGTACTTTAACTATAGCATCAACACGGGGATTCCCACCTTGTGCATGTGTTTTAACTATAGTATCAACACGGGGACTCCCACTTCGTGCATGTTCGTAACTATAGTATCAACACGGGGATTCCCACCTCGTGCATGTGTTTTAACTATAGTATCAACACGGGGATTCCCACTTCGTGCATGTGTTTTACTATGGTATCAACACGGGGATTTTCACCTCGTGCATGTGTTTTAACTATAGTATCAACACGGGGATTCCCACCTCGTGCATGTGTTTAACTATAGTGTCAACACGGGGATTGCCACCTTGTGCATGTGTTTTAGATGTAGTATCAACACGGGGATTCCGACCTTGTGCATGTGTTTTAACTATAGTATCAACACGGGGACTCCCACTTCGTGCATGTGTTTAACTATAGTATCAACACGGGGATTCCCACTTCGTGCATGTGTTTTAACTATAGTATCAACACGGGGATTCCCACCTCGTAGAAGTGTTTTAACTATAGTATAAATACGGGGATTCCCACTTCGTGCACGTGTTTTAACTATAGCAACAACACGGGGATTCCCACTTCGTGCATGCGTTTTAACAGTAGTATCAACACGGGGATTCCCAATTCGTGCATGCGCTTTAACTATAGTATCAACACGGGGATTCCCCCTTCGTGCACGTGTTTAAACTATATTATCAACACGAGGATTCCCACTTCGCGCACGTATTTTAACTATAGCATCAACACGGGAATTCCCACTTCGTGCTTGCGTTTTAACTATAGTACTAACACGGGGATTCCCATTTCGTGCATGTGTTTTAACTATAGCATCAACACGGTGATTCCCGCTTCGTGGTCGTGTTTAAACTATAGTATCAACACCGGGATTCCCACTTCGTGCACGTGTTTTAACTATAGCATCAACACGGGAATTCCCACTTCGTGCATGCGTTTTAACTATAGTACTAACACGGGAATTCCCGCTTCGTGCATGTGTTTTAACTATAGCATCAACACGGGTATTCCCACTTCTTGCATGGGTTTTAACTATAGCATCAACACGGGGAATCCCACTTCATGGACTTGTTTTAAATATAGTATCAACACGGGGATTCCCAATTCGTGCACGTGTTCTAACTATAGCATCAACACGGGGATTCCCACTTCGTGCATGCGCTTTAACTATAGCATCAACACGGGATTCCCACTTCGTGCATGCGCTTTAACTATAGTATCAACACGGGGACTCCCACTTCGCGGATGTGTTTTAACTATAGCATCAACACGGGGATACCCACTTCGTGCACGTGTTCTAAATATAGCATCAACACGGGGATTCCCAGTTCGTGCATGCGTTTTAACTATAGTAACAACACGGGGACTCCCACTTCGTGGATGTGTTTTAACTATAGTATCAACACGGGGATTCCCACTTCGTGCACGTGTTTTAACTATAGCATCAACACGGGGATTCCCACTTCGTGCATGCGTTTTAACTATAGTATCAACACGGGGACTCCCAATTCGTGGATGTGTTTTAACTATAGCATCAACACGGGGATTCCCAATTCGTCACGTGTTTTAATTATAGTATCCACACGGTGATTCCCACTTCGTGCTCGTTTTTTATCTATAGCGTAAACGCTGGGATTCCCAATTCGTGCATGTGCTTAACTATAGCAACAACACGGGGATTCCCACTTCATGCGCGTGTTCTGACTATAGTATAAACACGGAGATTCCCACTTTGTGCATGCGTTTTAGCTGTAGTATCAACACGGGGACTCCCACTTCGTGGATGTGCTTTAACTATAGCATCAACACGGGGTTCCCACTTTGTGCATGCGGTTTAACTATAGTATCAAAACGGGGATTCCCAATTCGTGCAGGTTTTTTAATTATAGTATCAACACGGGGATTCCCACTTCGTGCACGCGTTTAACCATACCATCAACACGGGGATTCCCACTTCGTGCATGTGATATAACTGTAGTATCAACACGCGGATTCCCACCTTGTGCATGTGTTTTAACAATAGTATCAACACGGGGACTCCCACTTCGTGCATGTGTTTTAACTATAGTATCAACACGGGGATCCCAATTCGTGCGTGCGTTTTAACTATAGTATCAACACGGGTACTCCCACTTCGTGGATGTGTTTTAACTATAGTATCAACACGGGTATTCCCACTTCGTGCACGTGTTTTAATTATAGTATCAACACGGGGATTCCCACTTCGTGCATGTGTTTTAACTATAGTATCAACAAGGGGACTCCCACTTCGTGCATGTGTTTAACTATAGTATCAACACGGGGATACCCACCTCGTGTATGTCTTTTAACTATAGCATCAGCACGGGATTCCCACTTCGTACACGTGTTTTAAGTACACCATCAACACGGGGAATCCCAATTCTTGCATGTGTCTAACAATAGTATCAACACGGGGATTCCCACTTCGTGCACGTGTTTTAACTATAGTATCAACACGGGGATTCCCACTTCGTGCACGTGTTTTAACTATAGTATCAACACGGGGATTCCCACTTCGTGCATGTGTTTTAACTATATTATCAACACGGGGATTCCCACTTCGTGCACGTGTTTTATCTATAGTATCACCACGGGGATTCCCACTTGGTACAATTTTTTTAAATTAATTATAGTATCGACACGGGGATTCCCACTTCGTGCATGTGATATAACTATAGTATCAACACGGGGATTTCCACTTCGTGCATGTGTTATAGCTATACCATCAACACGGGGATTCCCACTTCGTGCATGTGTTTTAACTATAGTATCGACACGGGGATTCCCACTTCGTGCATGTGTTTAACTAAAGTGTCAATACGGGGATTCCCACTTCGTGCACGTGTTTTAACTATAGTATCAACAAGGGGATTCCAACTTCGTGCATGTGTTGAACTATGGTATCAACACGGGGATTCCCACCTCGGGCATGTGTTTTAACTATAGTATCAACACGGGGATTCCCACCTTGTGCACGTGTTTTAACTATAGTATCAAATCGGGGAATCCCACTTCGTGCATGTGTTTTAACTATAGTATCAACACGGGGATTCCCACCTCGTGCATGTGTTTAACTATAGCATCAAGACGGGGATTCCCACCTTGTGCATGTGTTTTAACTACAGTATCAACACGGGGACTCCCACTTCGTGGATGTGTTTAAATATAGTATCAACACGGGGATTCCCACTTTGTGCATGTGTTTTAGCTATAGTATCAACACGGGGAGTCCCACTTCGTGCACGTGTTTTAACTATAGTATCGACACGGGGATTCCCACTTCGTGCATGTGTTTAACTAAAGTGTCAATACGGGGATTCCCACTTCGTGCACGTGTTTTAACTATAGTATCAACAAGGGGATTCCAACTTCGTGCATGTGTTGAACTATGGTATCAACACGGGGATTCCCACCTCGGGCATGTGTTTTAACTATAGTATCAACACGGGGATTCCCACCTCGTGCATGTGTTTAACTATAGTATCAACACGGGGATTCCCACCTTGTGCACGTGTTTTAACTATAGTATCAAATCGGGGAATCCCACTTCGTGCATGCGTTTTAACTATAGTATCAACACTGGGATTCCCACTTCGTGCATGCGTTTTAACTGGAGCATGAACACGGGGATTCCCACTTCGTGCATGCGTTTTAATTATAGTATCAACACGGGGATTCCCACTTCGTGCACGTGTTTTAATTTTAGTATCAACACGGGGATTCCCACCTTGTGCATGTGTTTTAACTATAGTCTCAACAAGGGGACTCCCACTTCGTGCATGTGTTTAACTATAGTATCAACACGGGGATTCCCACTTCGTGCATGTGTTATAACTATAGTATCAACACGGGGATTCCCACTTATTGCATGCGTTATAACAATAGTATCAACACGGGGATTCCCACTTCGTGCACGTGTTTTAACTATAACATCAACACGGCGATTCCCAGTTCGTCCATGTCTTTTAACTATAGTATCAACACGGGGATTCGCACTTCGTGCACGTGTTTTAACTATAGTATCAACACGGCGATTCCCAGTTCGTCCATGTGTTTTAACTATAGTATCAACACGGGGATACCCACCTCGAGCGTGTGTTTTCACTATAGCATCTGCACGGGATTCCCACTTCGTACACGTGTTTTAAGTATACCAGCAACACGGGGATTCCCAAATCTTGCATGTGTCTAACTATAGTATCAACACGGGGATTCCCACTTCGTGCACGTGTTTTAACTATAGTATCAACACGGGGATTCCCACTTCGTGCACGTGTTTTAACTATAGTATCATCACGGGGATTCCCACTTCGTGCATGTGTTTTAACTATAGTATCAACACGGGGATTCCCACTTCGTGCACGTGTTTTGACTATAGTATCAACACGGGGATTCCCACTTCGTACAATTTTTTTAAAATTATAGTATCAACACGGGGATTCCCACTTCGTGCACGTGTTCTAACTATAGCATCAACACGGGGATTCCCACTTCGTGCATGCGCTTTAACTATGGCATCAACACGGGGATTCCCACTTCGTGCATGCGCTTTAACTATAGTATCAACACGGGGACTCCCACTTCGTGGATGTGTTTTAACTATAGCATCAACACGCGGATTCCCACTTCGTGCACGTGTTCTAACTATAGCATCAACACGGGGATTCCCACTTCGTGCATGCGCTTTAACTATAGCATCAACACGGGGATTCCCACTTCGTGCATGCGCTTTAACTATAGTATCAACACGGGGACTCCCACTTCGTGGATGTGTTTTAACTATAGCATCAACACGCGGATTCCCACTTCGTGCACGTGTTCTAACTATAGCATCAACACGGGGATTCCCACTTCGTGCATGCGTTTTAACTATAGTATCAACATGGGGAATCCCACATCGTGGATGTGTTTTAACATAAGTATCAACACGGGGATTCCCACTTCGTGCACGTGTTTTAACTATAGCATCAACACGGGGATTCCCACTTCGTGCATGCGTTTTAACTATATTATCAACTCGGGGACTCCAAATTCGTGGATGTGTTTTAACTATAGCATCAACACGGGGATTCCCATTTCGTGCACGTGTTTTAATTATAGTATCCACACGGTGATTCCCACTTCGTGCTGGTTTTTTATCTATAGCGTAAACGCTGGGATTCCCAATTCGTGCATGTGCTTAATTATAGCAACAACACGGGGATTCCCACTTCATGCGCGTGTTCTGACTATAGTATAAACACGGAGATTCCCACTTCGTGCATGCGTTTTATCTATAGTATCAACACGGGGACTCCCACTTCGTGGATGTGCTTTAACTATAGCATCAACACGGGGTTCCCACTTCGTGCATGCGTTTTAACTATATTATCAACACGGGGATTCCCACTTCGTGCACGTGTTTTTATTATAGTATCAACACGGGGATTCCCACTTCGTGCACGCGTTTAACCATACCATCAACACGGGGATTCCCACTTCGTGCATGTGATATAACTGTAGTATCAACACGCGGATTCCCACCTTGTGCATGTGTTTTAACAATAGTATCAACACGGGGACTCCCACTTCGTGCATGTGTTTAACTATGGTAACAACACGGGGATTTCCACCTCGTGCATGTGTTTTAAATATAGTATCAACACGGGGATTCCCACCTCGTGCATGTGTGTAACTATGGTATAAACCCGGGGACTCCCACCTCGTGCACGTGCTTTAACTATTGTATCAACACGGTGATTCCCACGTACTGCATGTGTTTTAACTATAGTATCAACACGGGGATTCCCACTTCGTGCATGGGTTTTAACTATAGTATCAACAAGGGGGTTTCCCACTTCTTGCATGTGCCTTAACTATAGTATCAAATCGGGGAATCCCACTTCGTGCATGTGTTTTAACTATAGTATCAACACGGGGATTCCTAATTCGTGCATGCGTTTTAACTATAGTGTCAAATCGGGGAATCCGACTTCGTGCACGTGTTTTAACTATAGTATCAACACGTGGAATCCCAATTCGTGCATGTGTTTTAACTATATATACACACGGGGATTCCTACTTCATGCACGTGTTCTGACTATAGTATAAACACGGAGATTCCCACTTCCTGCTCGTATTTTAACTATAGTATCAAATCGGGGAATCCCACTGCGTACATGTGTTTTAACTATAGTATCAACACGGGGAATCCCAATTCGTGCGTGCGTTTTAACTATAGTATCAACACGGGGACTCCCACTTCGTGGAAGTGTTTTAACTATAGTATCAACACGGGGATTCCCACTTCGTGCACGTGTTCTTACTATAGCATCAACACGTGGATTCCCACTTCGTGCACGTGTTTTAATTATAGTATCAACACGGGGATTCCCACTTCGTGTACGTGTATAACCATACCATCAACACGGGGATTCCCACTTCGTGCACGTGTTCTTACTATAGCATCAACACGTGGATTCCCACTTCGTGCACGTGTTTTAATTATAGTATCAACAAGGGGATTCCCACTTCGTGCATGCGTTTTAACTGTAGTATCAACACGGGGATTCCCAATTCGTGCATGCGCTTTATCTATAGTATCAACACGGGGATTCCCCCTTCGTGCACGTGTTTATACTATAGTATCAACACGCGGATTGCCACTTCGTGCATGCGTTTTAACTATAGTATCAACACGAGGATTCCCACTTCGCGCACGTGTTTTAACTATAGCATCAACGCGGGAATTCCCACTTCGTGCTTGCGTTTTAACTATAGTACTAACACGGGGATTCCCACTTCGTGGTCGTGTTTAAACTATATTATCAACACCGGGATTCCCACTTCGTGCACGTGTTTTAACTATATTATCAACACGTGGATTCCCACTTCGTGGACGTGTTTGAAATATAGTACCAAATCGGGGAATCCCACTTCGTGCATGTGGTATAACTATAGTATCAACACGGGGATTCCCAATTCGTGCATGTGTTTTAACTATAGCATCAACACGGGGATTCCCACTTCGTGCACGTGTTCTAAATATAGCATCAACACGGGGATTCCCACTTCGTGCACGTGTTCTAACTATAGCATCAACACGGGGATTCCCACTTCGTGCATGCGTTTTAACTATAGTATCAACACGGGGACTCCCACTTCGTGGATGTGTTTTAACTCCAGTATCAACACGGGGATTCCCACTTCGTGCACGTGTTCTAACTATAGCATCAACACGGGGATTCCCACCTCGTGTATGCGTTTTAACTATAGTATAAACACGGGTCTCCCACTTCGTGCATGTGTTTTTACTATAGTATCAACACGGAGATTCCCACTTCGTCCACGTGTTTTAATTATAGTATCAACACGGGGATTCCCACTTCGTGCACGTGTTTAACCATACCATCAACACGGGGATTCCCACTTCGTGCATGTGTTATAACTATAGCATCGGCACGGGGATTCCCACTTCGTGCATGCGTTTTAATTATAGCATCAACACGGGGATCACCACTTCGTGCACGTGTTTTAACTATAGTATCAAATCGGGGAATCTCACTTCTTGCATGCGTTTTAACTATAGTATCAACACGGTGATTCCCACTTCGTGCATGCGTTTTAATTATGGTATCCACACGGTGATTCCCACTTCGTGCTCGTTTTTTATCTATACCGTAAACACTGGGATTCCCAATTCGTGGATGTGCTTAACTATAGCATCAACACGGTGATTCCCACTTCATGCGCGTGTTCTGACTATAGTATAAACACGGAGATTCCAACTTCGTGCTTGCGTTTTAACTATAGTATCAACACGGGGACCCCCACTTCGTGGATGTGCTTTAACTATAGCATCAACACGGGGATTCCCAATTCTTGTATGTGTCTAACTATAGTATCAACACGGGGATTCCCACTTCGTGCACGTGTTTTAACTATAGTATCAACACGAGGATTCCCACTTCGTGCACGTGTTTTAACTATAGTATCAACACGGGGATTCCCACCTCGTGGATTCGTTTTAACTATAGTATAAACACGGCGATTCCCACTTCGTGCATGGGTTTTAACTATAGTATCAACACGGGGATTCCCACTTCGTGCATGTGTTTTAACTATAGAATCAGCACGGGGATTCCCACCTCGTAGATGTGTTTTAACTATAGTATAAATACGGGGACTCCCAATTCGTGCTTGTGTTTAACTATGGTAACAACACGGGGATTCCCACCTCGTGCATGTGTTTGAAATATAGTATCAACAAGGGGATTCCCACCTCGTGCATGTGATTAACTATGGTATAAACCCGGGGATTCCCACCTCGTGCACGTGTTTTAACCTTAGTATCAACACGGTGATTCCCACCTAGTGCACGTGTTTTAACTATAGTATCAACACGGGGATTCCCACTTCGTGCATGGGTTTTAACTATAGTATCAACACGGGGAATCCCACTTCGTGCATGTGTTTTAACTATAGTATCAACACGGGGATTCCCTCCTCGTGCATGTGTTTTAACTATAGTATCAACACGGGGATTCCCACCTCGTGCATGTGTTTAGCTATAGTATCAACACGGGGATTCCCACCTTGTGCACGTGTTTTAACTATAGTATCAAATCGGGAAATCCCACTTCATGCATGCGTTTTAACTATAGTATCAACGGGGATTCCCACTTCGTGCATGCGTTTTAACTGGAGCATGAACACGGGGATTCCCACTTCGTGCATGCGTTTTAATTATAGTATCAACACGGGGATTCCCACCTTGTGCATGTGTTTTAACTATAGTATCAACAAGGGGACTCCCACTTCGTGCATGTGTTTAACTATAGTATCAATACGGGGATTCCCACAGCGTGCATGTGTTTAAATATGGTATCAACACGGGGATTCCCACTTCGTGCACGTGTTTTAACTATAACATCAACACGGCGATTCCCAGTTCGTCCATGTGTTTTAACTATAGTATCAACACGGGGATACCCACCTCGAGCATGTGTTTTAACTCTAGCATCTGCACGGGATTCCCAATTCGTACACGTGTTTTAAGTATACCATCAACACGGGAATTCCCAAATCTTGCATGTGTCTAACTATAGTATCAACACGGGGATTCCCACTTCGTGCACGTGTTTTAGCTATAGTATCAACACGGGGATTCCCACTTCGTGCACGTGTTTTAACTATAGTATCATCACGGGGATTCCCACTTCGTGCATGAGTTTTAACTATAGTATCAACACGGGGATTCCCACTTCGAGCACGTGTTTTAACTATTGTATCAACACGGGGATTCCCACTTCGTACATTTTTTTAAAAATTATAGTATCAACACGGGGATTCCCACTTCGTGCACGTGTTTAACCATACCCTCAACACGGAGATCCCCACTTCGTGCATGTGATATAACTATAGTATCAACACGGGGATTCCCAATTCGTGCATGTGTTATAGCTATACCATCAACATGGGGATTCCCACTTCGTGCACGTGTTCTAGCTATAGCATCAAGACGGGGATTCCCACTTCGTGCACGTGTTTTAACTATAGTATCAACACGGTGATTCCCATTTCGTGCACGTGTTTTAATTATAGTATCAACGCGGGGATTCCCACTTCGTACACTTTTTTTAACTATAGCATCAACACCGGGATTCTCACTTCGTGCACGTGTTTTAACTATAGTATCAACACGGCGATTCCCACTTCGTGCATATGTTTTAACTCTAGTATCAACACGGGGATTCCCACGTCGTAGATGTGTTTTAACTATAGTATAAATACGGGGAATCCCACTTCGTGCACGTGTTTTAACTATAGCAACAACACGGGGATTCCCACTTCGTGCATGCGTTTTATAACTGTAGTATCAACACGGGGATTCCCACTTCGTGCATGCGCTTTAACTATAGTATCAACACGGGGATTCCAACTTCGTGCACGTGTTTAAACTATAGTATCAACATGCGGATTGCCACTTCGTGCAAGCGATTTAACTATAGTATCAACACGGGGATTCCCAATTCGCGCACGTGTTTTAACTATAGCATCAACACGGGAATTCTCACTTCGTGCATGCGTTTTAACTATAGTACTAACACGGGGATTCCCACTTCGTGCATGTGTTTTAACTATAGCATCAACTCGGGGATTCCCAATTCGTGGTCGTGTTTAAACTATATTATCAACACCGGGATTCCCACTTCGTGCACGTGTTTTAACTATAGCATCAACACGGGAATTCCCACTTCTTGCATGCGTTTTAACTATAGTACTAACACGGGGATTCCCACTTCGTGCATGTGTTTTAACTATAGGATCAACACGGGGATTCCCACTTCGTGCGTGTGTTTAAACTATAGCATCAACACGTGGATTCCCACTTCGTGGACGTGTTTGAAATATAGTATCAAATCGGGGAATCCCACTTCGTGCATGTGGTATAACTATAGTATCACCACGGGGATTCCCAATTCGTGCATGTGTTTTAACTACAGCATCAACACGGGGATTCCCACTTCGTGCACGTGTTCTAAATATAGCATCAACACGGTGATTCCCACTCGTGCATGCGTTTTAATTATAGTATCAACACGGGGACTCCCACTACGTGGATGTGTTTTAACTATAGCATCAACACGGGGATTCCCACTTCGTGCACGTGTTCTAACTATAGCATCAACACGGGGATTCCCACTTCGTGCATGCGTTTTAACTATAGTATCAACACGGGGACTCCCACTTCGTGGATGTGTTTTAACTATAGTATCAACACGGGGATTCCCACTTCGTGAACGTGTTCTAACTATAGCATCAACACGGGGCTTTCCACTTCGTGCACGTGTTTTAATTATAGTATCCACACGGTGAGTCCCACTTCGTGCTCGTTTTTTATCTATAACGTAAACACTGGGATTCCCAATTCGTGGATGTGCTTAACTATAGCATCAACACGGTGATTCCCACTTCATGCGCGTGTTCTGCCTACAGTATAAACACGGAGATTCCAACTTCGTGCTTGCGTTTTAACTATAGTATCAACACGGGGACCCCCACTTCGTGGATGTGCTTTAACTATAGCATCAACACGGGGATTCCCAATTCTTGTATGTGTCTAACTATAGTATCAACACGGGGATTCCCACTTCGTGCACGTGTTTTAACTATAGTATCAACACGAGGATTCCCACTTCGTGCACGTGTTTTAACTATAGTATCAACACGGGGATTCCCACTTCGTGCATGTGTTTTAACTATAGTATCAACACGGGGATTCCCACCTCGTAGATGTGTTTTAACTATAGTATAAATACGGGGACTCCCACTTCGTGCATGGTTTAACTATTGTAACAACACGGTGATTCCCACCTCGTGCATGTGTTTGAAATATACTATCAACAAGGGGATTCCCACCTCGTGCATGTGTTTAACTATGGTATAAACCCGGGGATTCCCACCTCGTGCACGTGTTTTAACTATAGTATCAACACGGTTATTCCCACCTACTGCATGTGTTTTAACTATAGTATCAACACGGGGATTCCCACTTCGTGCATGGGTTTTAACTATAGTATCAACACGGGGAATCCCACTTCGTGCATGTGTTTTAACTATAGTATCAACACAGGGATTCCCACCTCGTGGATGCGTTTTAACTATAGTATAAACACGGCGATTCCCACTTCGTGCACGTGTTTTAACTGTAGCAACAACACGGGGATTGCCACTTCCTGCATGCGTTTTAAATGTAGTATCAACACGGGGGTTCCCAATTCGTGCATGCGCTTTAACTATAGTATCAACACGGGGATTCCCACTTCGTGCATGTGTTTTAACTATAGTATCAACACGGAGATTCCCACTTCGTCCACGTGTTTTAATTATAGTATCAGCACGGGATTCCCACTTCGTACACGTGTTTTAAGTATACCATCAACACGGGAATTCCCAATTCTTGCATGTGTCTAACTAGAGTATCAACACGGGGATTCCCACTTCGTGCACGTGTTTTAACTATAGTATCAACACGGGGATTCATACTTCGTGCACGTGTTTTAACTATAGTATCAACACGGGGTTTCCAACTTCGTGCATGTGTTTTAGCTATAGTATCAACACGGGGATTCCCACTTCGTGAATGTGTTGAACTATGGTATCAACACGGGGATTCCCACCTCGTGCATGTGTTTTAACTATAGTATCAACACGGGGATTCCCACCTCGTGCATGTGTTTAACTATAGTATCAACACGGGGATTCCCACCTTGTGCACGTGTTTTAACTATAGTATCAAATCGGGGAATCCCACTTCGTGCATGCGTTTTAACTATAGTATCAACGGGGATTCCCACTTCGTGCATGGGTTTTAACTGGAGCATGAACACGGGGATTCCCACTTCGTGCATGCGTTTTAATTATAGTATCAACACGGGGATTCCCACTTCGTGCACGTGTTTTAATTTTAGTATCAACACGGGGATTCCCACCTTGTGCATGTGTTTTATCTATAGTATCAACAAGGGGACTCCCACTTCGTGCATGTGTTTAACTATAGTATCAATCCGGGGATTCCCACAGCGTGCATGTGTTTAAATATGGTATCAACACGGGGATTCCCACTTCGTGCACGTGTTTTAACTATAACATCAACACGGCGATTCCCAGTTCGTCCATGTGTTTTAACTATAGTATCAACACGGGGATACCCACCTCGAGCATGGGTTTTAACTCTAGCATCTGCACGGGATTCCCACTTCGTACACGTGTTTTAAGTATACCATCAACACGGGAATTCCCAAATCTTGCATGTGTCTAACTATAGTATCAACACGGGGATTCCCACTTCGTGCACGTGTTTTAACTATAGTACCAACACGGGGATTCCCACTTCGTGCACGTGTTTTAACTATAGATTCATCACGGGGATTCCCACTTCGTGCATGTGTTTTAACTATAGTATCAACACGGGGATTCCCACTTCGAGCACGTGTTTTAACTATTGTATCAACACGGGGATTCCCACTTCGTACAATTTTTTAAAAATTATAGTATCAACACGGGGATTCCCACTTCGTGCATGTGTTATAGCTATAGCATCAACACGGGGATTCCCACTTCGTGCACGTGTTTTAACTATAGCATCAAGACGGGGATTCCCACCTTGTGCACCGTTTTAACTGTAGTATCAATACGGGGACTCCAACTTCGTGCATGTGTTTAACTATTGTATCAACACGGGGATTCCCAATTCGTGCTTGTGTTTTTACTATAGTATCAACACGGGGATTCCCACTTCGTGCACGTGTTTTAACTATAGTATCAACACGAGGATTCCCACTTCGTGCATGTGTTTTAACTATAGTATCAACACGGGGATTCCCATTTCGTGCACGTATTTTACCTATAGTATCAACACGGGGATTCCCACTTCGTACACTTTTTTTAACTATAGCATCAACACCGGGATTCCAACTTCGTGCATATGTTTTAACTATAGTATCAACACGGGGATTCCCACTTCGTGCATGTGTTTTAACTATAGTATCAACACGGGGATTCCCACCTCGTAGAAGTGTTTTAACTATAGTATAAATACGGGGAATCCCACTTCGTGCACGTGTTTTAACTATAGCAACAACACGGGGATTCCCACTTCGTGCATGCGTTTTAACTGTAGTATCAACACGGGGATTCCCAATTCGTGCATGCGCTTCATCTATAGTATCAACACGGGGATTCCCCCTTCATGCACGTGTTTAAACTATAGTATCAACACGCGGATTGCCACTTCGTGCATGCGTTTTAACTATAGTATCAACACGAGGATTCCCACTTCGCGCACGTGTTTTAACTATAGCATCAACACGGGAATTCCCACTTCGTGCTTGCGTTTTAACTATAGTACTAACACGGGGATTCCCATTTCGTGCATGTGTTTTAACTATATCATCGACACGGGGATTCCCACTTCGTGGTCGTGTTTAAACTATATTATCAACACCGGGATTCCCACTTCGTGCACGTGTTTTAACTATAGCATCAACACCGGGATTCCCACTTCGTGCACGTGTTTTAACTATATTATCAACACGGGAATTCCCACTTCGTGCATGCGTTTTAACTATGGTACTAACACGGGGATTCCCACTTCGTGCATGTGTTTTAACTATAGGATCAACACGGGGATTCTCACTTCGTGCGTGTGTTTAAACTATAGCATCAACACGTGGACTCCCACTTCGTGGACGTGTTTGAAATATAGTATCAAATCGGGGAATCCCACTTCGTGCATGTGGTATAACTATAGTATCAACACGGGGATTCCCAATTCGTGCATGTGTTTTAACTATAGCATCAACACGGGGATTCCCACTTCGTGCACGTGTTCTAAATATAGCATCAACACGGGGATTTCCACTTCGTGCACGTGTTCTAACTATAGCATCAACACGGGGATTCCCACTTCGTGCATGCGTTTTAACTATAGTATCAACGCGGGGACTCCCACTTCGTGGATGTGTTTTAACTATAGTATCAACACGGGGATTCCCACTTCGTGCACGTGTTCTAACTATAGCATCAACACGGGGATTCCAACTTCGTGCACGTGTTTTAACTATAGTATCAACACGGGGATTCCCACTTCGTGCATGTGTTTTAACTATAGTATCAACACGGGGATTCCCACCTCGTAGAAGTGTTTTAACTATAGTATAAATACGGGGAATCCCACTTCGTGCACGTGTTTTAACTATAGCAACAACAAGGGGATTCCCACTTCGTGCATGCGTTTTAACTATAGTATCAACACGGGGATTCCCAATTCGTGCATGCGCTTTATCTATAGTATCAACACGGGGATTCCCCCTTCGTGCACGTGTTTATACTATAGTATCAACACGCGGATTGCCACTTCGTGCATGCGTTTTAACTATAGTATCAACACGAGGATTCCCACTTCGCGCACGTGTTTTAACTATAGCATCAACACGGGAATTCCCACTTCGTGCTTGCGTTTTAACTATAGTACTAACACGGGGATTCCCACTTCGTGGTCGTGTTTAAACTATATTATCAACACCGGGATTCCCACTTCGTGCACGTGTTTTAACTATATTATCAACACGTGGATTCCCACTTCGTGGACGTGTTTGAAATATAGTACCAAATCGGGGAATCCCACTTCGTGCATGTGGTATAACTATAGTATCAACACGGGGATTCCCAATTCGTGCATGTGTTTTACTATAGCATCAACACGGGGATTCCCACTTCGTGCACGTGTTCTAAATATAGCATCAACACGGGGATTCCCACTTCGTGCACGTGTTCTAACTATAGCATCAACACGGGGATTCCCACTTCGTGCATGCGTTTTAACTATAGTATCAACACGGGGACTCCCACTTCGTGGATGTGTTTTAACTCTAGTATCAACACGGGGATTCCCACTTCGTGCACGTGTTCTAACTATAGCATCAACACGGGGATTCCCACCTCGTGTATGCGTTTTAACTATAGTATCAACACGGGGATTCCCACTTCGTGCATGTGTTTTTACTATAGTATCAACACGGAGATTCCCACTTCGTCCACGTGTTTTAATTATAGTATCAACACGGGGATTCCCACTTCGTGCACGTGTTTAACCATACCATCAACACGGGGATTCCCACTTCGTGCATGTGTTATAACTATAGCATCGGCACGGGGATTCCCACTTCGTGCATGCGTTTTAATTATAGCATCAACACGGGGATCACCACTTCGTGCACGTGTTTTAACTATAGTATCAAATCGGGGAATCTCACTTCTTGCATGCGTTTTAACTATAGTATCAACACGGTGATTCCCACTTCGTGCATGCGTTTTAATTATGGTATCCACACGGTGATTCCCACTTCGTGCTCGTTTTTTATCTATACCGTAAACACTGGGATTCCCAATTCGTGGATGTGCTTAACTATAGCATCAACACGGTGATTCCCACTTCATGCGCGTGTTCTGACTATAGTATAAACACGGAGATTCCAACTTCGTGCTTGCGTTTTAACTATAGTATCAACACGGGGACCCCCACTTCGTGGATGTGCTTTAACTATAGCATCAACACGGGGATTCCCAATTCTTGTATGTGTCTAACTATAGTATCAACACGGGGATTCCCACTTCGTGCACGTGTTTTAACTATAGTATCAACACGAGGATTCCCACTTCGTGCACGTGTTTTAACTATAGTATCAACACGGGGATTCCCACCTCGTGGATTCGTTTTAACTATAGTATAAACACGGCGATTCCCACTTCGTGCATGGGTTTTAACTATAGTATCAACACGGGGATTCCCACTTCGTGCATGTGTTTTAACTATAGAATCAGCACGGGGATTCCCACCTCGTAGATGTGTTTTAACTATAGTATAAATACGGGGACTCCCAATTCGTGCTTGTGTTTAACTATGGTAACAACACGGGGATTCCCACCTCGTGCATGTGTTTGAAATATAGTATCAACAAGGGGATTCCCACCTCGTGCATGTGTTTAACTATGGTATAAACCCGGGGATTCCCACCTCGTGCACGTGTTTTAACTATAGTATCAACACGGTGATTCCCACCTAGTGCACGTGTTTTAACTATATTATCAACACGGGGATTCCCACTTCGTGCATGGGTTTTAACTATAGTATCAACACGGGGAATCCCACTTCGTGCATGTGTTTTAACTATAGTATCAACACGGGGATTCCCACCTCGTGGATTCGTTTTAACTATAGTATAAACACGGGGATTCCCACTTCGTGCACGTGTTTTAACTTTAGCAACAACACGGGGATTGCCACTTCCTGCATGCGTTTTAAATGTAGTATCAACACGGGGGTTCCCAATTCGTGCATGCGCTTTAACTATAGTATCAACACGGGGATTCCAACTTCGTGCATGTGTTTTAACTATAGTATCAACACGAAGATTCCCACTTCGTCCACGTGTTTTAATTATATTATCAACACGGGGATTCCCACTTCGTGCACGTGTTTAACCATACCATCAACACGGGGATTCCCACTTCGTGCATGTGTTATAACTATAGCATCGGCACGGGGATTCCCACTTCGTGCATGCGTTTTAATTATAGCATCAACACGGGGATCACCACTTCGTGCACGTGTTTTAACTATAGTATCAAATCGGGGAATCTCACTTCTTGCATGCGTTTTAACTATAGTATCAACACGGTGATTCCCACTTCGTGCATGTGTTTTAACTATAGCATGAACACGGGGATTCCAACTTCGTGCATGCGTTTTAATTATAGTATCAACACGGGGATTCCCACTTCGTGCACGTGTTTTAATTATAGTATCAAAACGGGGATTCCCACCTTGTGCATGTGTTTTAACTATAGTATCAACAAGGGGACTCCCACTTCGTGCATGTGTTTAACTATAGTATCAACACGGGGATACCCACCTCGTGTATGTGTTTTAACTATAGCATCAGCACGGGATTCCCACTTCGTACACGTGTTTTAAGTATACCATCAACACGGGGATTCCCAATTCTTGCATGTGTCTAACTAGAGTATCAACACGGGGATTCCCACTTCGTGCACGTGTTTTAACTATAGTATCAACACGGGGATTCCCACTTCGTGAATGTGTTGAACTATGGTATCAACACGGGGATTCCCACCTCGTGCATGTGTTTTAACTATAGTATCAACACGGGGATTCCCACCTCGTGCATGTGTTTAACTATAGTATCAACACGGGGATTCCCACCTTGTGCACGTGTTTTAACTATAGTATCAAATCGGGGAATCCCACTTCGTGCATGCGTTTTAACTATAGTATCAACACGGGGATTCCCACTTCGTGCATGCGTTTAACTATAGTAACAACACGGGGACTCCCACTTCGTGCACGTGTTTTAACTATAGCATCAACACGGGGATTCCCACTTCGTGCATGCGTTTTAACTATAGTATCAACACGGGGACTCCCACTTCGTGTATGTGTTTTAACTATAGTATCAACAAGAGGACTCCCACTTCGTGCATGTGTTTAACTATAGTATCAATACGGGGATTCCCACAGCGTGCATGTGTTTAAATATGGTATCAACACGGGGATTCCCACTTCGTGCACGTGTTTTATCTATAACATCAACACGGCGATTCCCAGTTCGTTAATGTGTTTTAACTATAGTATCAACACGGGGATACCCACCTCGAGCATGTGTTTTAACTCTAGCATCTGCACTGGATTCCCACTTCGTACACGTGTTTTAAGTATACCATCAACACGGTAATTCCCAAATCTTGCATGTGTCTAACTATAGTATCAACACGGGGATTCCCACTTCGTGCACGTGTTTTAACTATAGTATCAACACGGGGATTCCCACTTCGTGCACGTGTTTTAACTATAGTATCATCACGGCGATTCCCACTTCGTGCATGTGTTTTAACTATAGTATCAACACGGGGATTCCCACTTCGAGCACGTGTTTTAACTATTGTATCAACACGGGGATTCTCACTTCGTACAATTTTTTAAAAATTATTGTATCAACACGGGGATTCCCATTTCGTGCACGTTTTAACCATACCATCAACACGGAGATCCCCACTTCGTGCGTGTCATATAACTATAGTATCAACACGGGAATTCCCACTTCGTGCACGTGTTTAACTATAGCATCAAGACGGGGATTCCCACCTTGTGCACCGTTTTAACTGTAGTATCAATACGGGGACTCCAACTTCGTGCTTGTGTTTAACTATTGTATCAACACGGGGATTCCCAAATCGTGCTTGTGTTTTTACTATAGTATCAACACGGGGATTCCCACTTCGTGCACGTGTTTTAACTATAGTATCAACACGAGGATTCCCACTTCGTGCATGTGTTTTAACTATAGTGTCAACACGGGGATTCCCATTTCGTGCACGTGTTTTACCTATAGTATCAACACGGGGATTCCCACGTTGTACACTTTTTTTAACTATAGCATCAACACCGGGATTCCAAATTCGTGCACGTGTTTTAACTATAGTATCAACACGGGGATTCCCACTTCGTGCATGTGTTTTAACTATAGTATCAACACGGGGATTTCCACCTCGTAGAAGTGTTTTAACTATAGTATAAATACGGGGAATCCCACTTCGTGCACGTGTTTTAACTATAGAAACATCACGGGGATTCCCACTTCGTGCATGTGTTTTAACTATAGTATCAACACGGGGATTCCCACTTCGTGCACGTGTTTAAATATAGCATCAAGACGGGGATTCCCACCTTGTGCACCGTTTTAACTGTAGTATCAATACGGGGACTCCAACTTCGTGCTTGTGTTTAACTATTGTATCAACACGGGGATTCCCAAATCGTGCTTGTGTTTTTACTATAGTATCAACACGGGGATTCCCACTTCGTGCACGTGTTTTAACTATAGTATCAACACGAGGATTCCCACTTCGTGCATGTGTTTTAACTATAGTATCAACACGGGGATTCCCATTTCGTGCACGTGTTTTACCTATAGTATCAACACGGGGATTCCCACGTCGTACACTTTTTTTAACTATAGCATCAACACCGGGATTCCAAATTCGTGCACGTGTTTTAACTATAGTATCAACACGGGGATTCCCACTTCGTGCATGTGTTTTAACTATAGTATCAACACGGGGATTCCCACCTCGTAGAAGTGTTTTAACTATAGTATAAATACGGGGATTCCCACTTCGTGCATGCGTTTTAACTATAGCATCAACACGAGGATTCCCACTTCGCGCACGTGTTTTAACTATAGCATCAACACGGGAATTCCCACTTCGTGCTTGCGTTTTAACTATAGTACTAACACGGGGATTCCCATTTCGTGCATGTGTTTTAACTATAGCATCACCACGGGGATTCCCACTTCGTGGTCGTGTTTAAACTATAGTATCAACACCGGGATTCCCACTTCATGCACGTGTTTTAACTATAGCATCAACACGGGAATTCCCACTTCGTGCATGCGTTTTAACTATAGTATCAACACGGGAATTACCGCTTCGTGCATGTGTTTTTTCAACAATAGCATCAACACGGGGATTCCCACTTCGTGCATGTGTTTTAACTATAGCATCAACACGGGGAATCCCCACTTCGTGGACGTGTTTTAAATATAGTATCAAGTCGGGGAATCCCACTTCGTGCACGTGGCTTAACTATAGTATCAACACGGGGATTCCCAATTCGTGCACGTGTTCTAACTATATCATCAACACGGGGATTCCCACTTCGTGCATGCGCTTTAACTATAGCATCAACACGGGGATTCCCACTTCGTGCATGCGCTTTAACTATAGTATCAACACGGGGACTCCCACTTCGCGGGTGTGTTTTAACTATAGCATCAACACGGGGATTCCCACTTCGTACAATTTTTTTAAAATTATAGTATCAACACGGGGATTCCCACTTCGTGCACGTGTTTAACCATACCATCAACACGGAGATCCCCACTTCGTGCATGTCATATAACTATAGTATCAACACGGGGATTCCCACTTCGTGCATGTGTTATAGCTATACCATCAACACGGGGATTCCCACTTCGTGCACGTGTTTTAACTATAGCATCAAGACGGGGATTCCCACCTTGTGCACCGTTTTAACTGTAGTATCAATACGGGGACTCCAACTTCGTGCACGTGTTTTAACTATAGTATCAACACAAGGATTCCCACTTCGTGCATGTGTTTTAACTATAGTATCAACACGGGGATTCCCATTTCGTGCACCTGTTTTACCTATAGTATCAACACGGGGATTCCCACTTCGTACACTTTTTTAAACTATAGCATCAACACCGGGATTCCAACTTCGTGCACGTGTTTTATCTATAGTATCAACACGGGGATTCCCACTTCGTGCATGTGTTTTAACTATAGTATCAACACGGGGATTCCCATTTCGTGCACGTGTTTTACCTATAGTATCAACACGGGGATTCCCACTTCGTACACTTTTTTAAACTATAGCATCAACACCGGGATTCCAACTTCGTGCACGTGTTTTAACTATTGTATCAACACGGGGATTCCCAATTCGTGCTTGTGTTTTTACTATAGTATCAACACGGGGATTCCCACTTCGTGCACGTGTTTTAACTATAGTATCAACACAAGGATTCCCACTTCGTGCATGTGTTTTAACTATAGTATCAACACGGGGATTCCCATTTCGTGCACCTGTTTTACCTATAGTATCAACACGGGGATTCCCACTTCGTACACTTTTTTAAACTATAGCATCAACACCGGGATTCCAACTTCGTGCACGTGTTTTAACTATAGTATCAACACGGGGATTCCCACTTCGTGCATGTGTTTTAACTATAGTATCAACACGGGGATTCCCATTTCGTGCACGTGTTTTACCTATAGTATCAACACGGGGATTCCCACTTCGTACAATTTTTTAAACTATAGCATCAACACCGGGATTCCAACTTCGTGCACGTGTTTTAACTATAGTATCAACACGGGGATTCCCACTTCGTGCATGTGTTTTAACTATAGTATCAACACGGGGATTCCCACCTCGTAGAAGTGTTTTAACTATAGTATAAATACGGGGAATCCCACTTCGTGCACGTGTTTTAACTATAGCAACAACACGGGGATTCCCACTTCGTGCATGCGTTTTAACTGTAGTATCAACACGGGGATTCCCAATTCGTGCATGCGCTTTATCTATAGTATCAACACGGGGATTCCCCCTTCGTGCACGTGTTTAAACTATAGTATCAACACGCGGATTGCCACTTCGTGCATGCGTTTTAACTATAGTATCAACACGAGGATTCCCACTTCGCGCACGTGTTTTAACTATAGCATCAACACGGGAATTCCCACTTCGTGCTTGCGTTTTAACTATAGTACTAACACGGGGATTCCCATTTCGTGCATGTGTTTTAACTATGGCATCAACACGGGGATTCCCACTTCGTGGTCGTGTTTAAACTATAGTATCAACACCGGGATTCCCACTTCGTGCACGTGTTTAAACTATAGCATCAACACGGGGATTCCCACTTCGTGCATGCGCTTTAACTATAGTATCAACACGGGGACTCCCACTTCGCGGATGTGTTTTAAATATAACATCACCACGGGGATTCCCACTTCGTGCACGTGTTCTACATATTGCATCAACACGGGGATTCCCACTTCGTGCATGCGTTTTAACTATAGTAACAACACGGGGACTCCCACTTCGTGCACGTGTTTTAACTATAGCATCAACACGGGGATTCCCACTTCGTGCATGCATTTTAACTATAGTATCAACACGGGGACTCCCAATGCGTGGATGTGTTTTAACTGTAGCATCAACACGGGGATTCCCACTTCGTGCACGTGTTTTAATTATAGTATCCACACGGTGATTCCCACTTCGTGCTGGTTTTTTATCTATAGCGTAAACGCTGGGATTCCCAATTCGTGCATGTGATTAACTATAGCAACAACACGGGGATTCCCACTTCATGCGCGTGTTTTGACTATAGTATAAACACGGAGATTCCCACTTTGTGCATGCGTTTTAGCTATAGTATCAACACGGGGACTCCCACTTCGTGGATGTGCTTTAACTATAGCATCAAAACCGGGTTCCCACTTCGTGCATGCGGTTTAAATATAGTATCAAAACGGGGATTCCCACTTCGTGCACGTTTTTTAATTATAGTATAAACACGGGGATTCCCACTTCGTGCACGCGTTTAACCATACCATCAACAAGGGGATTCCCACTTCGTGCATGTGATATAACTGTAGTATCAACACGCGGATTCCCACCTTGTGCATGTGTTTTAACAATAGTATCAACACGGGGACTGCCACTTCGTGCATGTGTCTTAACTATAGTATAGTAACTATAGTAACTATAGTAACTATAGTATCAACACGGGGAATCCCAATGCGTGCGTTTTAACTATAGTTTCAACACGGGGACTCCCACTTCGTGGATGTGCTTTAACTATAGTATCAACACGGGGACTCCCACTTCGTGCACGTTTTTTAATTATAGTATCAACACGGGGATTCCCACTTCGTGCACGCGTTTAACCATACCATCAACACGGGATTCCCACTTCGTGCATGTGATATAACTGTAGTACCAACACGCGGATTCCCACCTTGTGCATGTGTTTTAACTATAGTATCAACACGGGGATTCCCACCTCGTGCATGTGTTTAACTATAGTATCAACACGGGGATTCCCACCCTGTGCACGTGTTTTAACTATAGTATCAAATCGGGGAATCCCACTTCGTGCATGCGTTTTAACTATAGTATCAACACGGGGATTCCCACTTCGTGCATGCGTTTTAACTGGAGCATGAACACGGGGACTCCCACTTCGTGCATGCGTTTTAATTATAGTATCAACACGGGGATTCCCACTTCGTGCACGTGTTTTAATTTCAGTATCAACACGGGGATTCCCACCTTGTGCATGTGTTTTAACTATAGTCTCAACAAGGGGACTCCCACTTTGTGCATGTGTTTAACTATAGTATCAACACGGCGATTCCCACTTCGTGCATGTGTTATAACTATAGTATCAACACGGGGATTCCCACTTTTTGCATGCGTTATAACAATAGTATCAACACGGGGATTCCCACTTCGTGCACGTGTTTTAACTATAACATCAACACGGCGATTCCCAGTTCGTCCATGTGTTTTAACTATAGTATCAACACGGGGATACCCACCTCGAGCGTGTGTTTTAACTATAGCATCTGCACGGGATTCCCAATTCGTACACGTGTTTTAAGTATACCATCAACACGGGGATTCCCAAATCTTGCATGTGTCTAACTATAGTATCAACACGGGGATTCCCACTTCGTGCACGTGTTTTAACTATAGTATCCACACGGGGATTCTCACTTCGTGCACGTGTTTTAACTATAGTATCATCACGGGGATTCCCACTTCGTGCATGTGTTTTAACTATAGTATCAACACGGGGATTCCCACTTCGTGCACGTGTTTTAACTATAGTATCAACACGGGGATTCCCACTTCGTACAATTTTTTTTAAAATTATAGTATCAACACGGGGATTCCCACTTCGTGCACGTGTTTAACCATACCATCAACACGGAGATCCCCACTTCGTGCAAGTCATATAACTATAGTATCAACACGGGGATTCCCACTTCGTGCATGTGTTATAGCTATACCACCAACACGGGGATTCCCACTTCGTGCACGTGTTTTAACTATAGCATCAAGACGGGGATTCCCACCTTGTGCACCGTTTTAACAATAGTATCAATACGGGGACTCCAACTTCGTGCATGTGTTTAACTATAGTATCAACACGGGGATTCCCAATTCGTGCTTGTGTTTTTACTATAGTATCAACACGGGGATTACCACTTCGTGCACGTGTTTTAACTATAGTATCAACACGAGGATTCCCACTTCGTGCATGTGTTTTAACTATAGTATCAACACGGGGATTCCCATTTCGTGCACGTGTTTTACCTATAGTATCAACACGGGGATTCCCACTTCGTACACTTTTTTTAACTATAGCATCAACACCGGGATTCCAACTTCGTGCACGTGTTTTAACTATAGTATCAACACGGGGATTCCCACTTCGTGCACGTGTTTTAACTATAGTATCAACACGGGGATTCCCACCTCGTAGATGTGTTTTAACTATAGTATAAATACGGGGAATCCCACTTCGTGCACGTGTTTGAACTATAGCAACAACACGCGGATTCCCACTTCGTGCATGCGTTTTAATTGTAGTATCAACACGGGGATTCCCACTTCGTGCATGCGCTTTAACTATAGTATCAACACGGGGATTCCCACTTCGTGCACGTGTTTAAACTATAGTATCAACACGCGGATTGCCACTTCGCGCACGTGTTTTAACTATAGCATCCACACGGGAATTCCCACTTCGTGCTTGCGTTTTAACTATAGTACTAACACGGGGATTCCCATTTCGCGCATGTGTTTAACTATAGCATCAACACGGGGATTCCCACTTCGTGGTCGTGTTTAAACTATAGTATCAACACTTGGATTCCCACCTCGTGCACGTGTTTTAACTTTAGCATCAACACGGGGATTCCCACTTCGTGGACGTATTTAAATATAGTATCATATCGGGGAATCCCACTTCGTGCACGTGGTTTAACTATAGTATCAACACGGGTATTCCCAATTCGTGCACGTGTTCTAACTATAGCATCAACACGGGGTTTCCCACTTCGTGCACGTGTTTTAACTATAGCATCAACACGGGGATTCCCACTTCGTGCATGCGTTTTAACTATAGTATCAACACGGGGACTCCCACATCGTGGATGTGTTTTAACATAGGTATCAACACGGGGATTCCCACTTCGTGCACGTGTTTTAACTATAGCATCAACACGGGGATTCCCACTTCGTGCATGCGTTTTAACTATATTATCAACACGGGGACTCCCAATTCGTGGATGTGTTTTAACTATAGCATCAACACGGGGATTCCCACTTCGTGCACGTGTTTTAATTATAGTATCCACACGGTGATTCCCACTTCGTGCTCGTTTTTTATCTATAGCGTTAACGCTGGGATTCCCAATTCGTGCAAGTGCTTAATTATAGCAACAACACGGGGATTCCCACTTCAGGCGCGTGTTCTGACTATAGTATAAACACGGAGATTCCCACTTCGTGCATGCGTTTTATCTATAGTATCAACACGGGGACTCCCACTTCGTGGATGTGCTTTAACTATAGCATCAACACGGGGTTCCCACTTCGTGCATGCGTTTTAACTATAGTATCAACACGGGGATTCCCACTTCGTGCACGTGTTTTAATTATAGTATCAACACGGGGATTCCGACTTCGTGCACGCGTTTAACCATACCATCAACACGGGGATTCCCAGTTCGTGCATGTGATATAACTGTAGTATCAGCACGCGGATTCCCACCTTGTGCATGTGTTTTAACAATAGTATCAACACGGGGACTCCCACTTCGTGCATGTGTTTAACTATGGTAACAACACGGGGATTCCCACCTCGTGCATGTGTTTAACTATGGTATAAGCCCGGGGATTCCAACCTCGTGCACGTGCTTTAACTATTGTATCAACACGGTGATTCCCACCTACTGCATGTGTTTTAACTATAGTATCAACACGGGGATTCCCACTTCGTGCATGGGTTTTAACTATAGTATCAACACGGGGATTCCCACTTCGTGCATGTGTTTTAACTATAGTATCAACACGGGGATTCCCACCTCGTGGATGCGTTTTAACTATAGTATAAACACGGGGATTCCCACTTCGTGCACGTGTTTTAACTGTAGCAACAACACGGGGATTGCCACTTCCTGGATGCGTTTTAACTGTAGTATCAACACGGGGATTCCCACTTCGTGCATGCGCCTTAACTATAGTATCAAATCGGGGAATCCCACTTCGTGCATGTGTTTTAACTATAGTATCAACACGGGGATTCCTAATTCGTGCATGCGTTTTAACTATAGTGTCAAATCGGGGAATCCGACTTCGTGCACGTGTTTTAACTATAGTATCAACACGTGGATTCCCAATTCGTGCATGTGTTTTAACAATATATACACACGGGGATTCCCACTTCGTGCACGTGTTTTAACTATAGTATCAACACGGGGAATCCCAATTCGTGCGTGCGTTTTAACTATAGTATCAACACGGGGATTCCCACTTCGTGCACGTGTTCTAACTATAGCATCAACACGTGGATTCCCACTTCGTGCACGTGTTTTAATTATAGTATCAACACGGGGATTCCCACTTCGTGCACGTGTATAACCATACCATCAACACGCGGATTCCCACTTCGTGCATGAGATATAACTATGGTATCAACACGGGGATTCCCACTTCGTGCATGTGTTATAACTATACCATCAACACGGGGATTTTTACTTCGTGCAAGTGTTTTAACTATAGCATCAAGACGGGGATTCCCACCTATGTGCACGTGTTTTAACAATAGTATCAACACGGAAACTCCCACTTCGTGCATGTTTATAACTATAGTATCAATACGGGGATTCCCACCTCATGCATGTGTTTTAACTATAGTATCAACACGGGGATTCCCACTTCGTGCACGTGGTTTAATTATAGTATGAACACGGGGATTCCCTCTTCGTGCACGCGTTTAGCCATACCATCAACCCGGGGATTCCCACTTCGTGCATGTGAGATAACTATAGTATCAACACGAGGATTCCCACTTCGTGCATGTGTTATAACTATACCAACAACACGTGGATTCCCACTTCGTGCACGTACTTTAACTATAGCATCAACACGGGGATTCCCACCTTGTGCATGTGTTTTAACTATAATATCAACACGGGGACTCCCACTTCGTGCATGTTCGTAACTATAGTATCAATACGGGGACTCCCACTTCGTGCACGAACTTTAACTATACCATCAACACGGGGATTCCCACCTTGTGCATGTGTTTTAACTATAGTATCAACACGGGGACTCCCACTTGGTGCATGTGTTATCTATACCAACAACACGTGGATTCCCACTTCGTGCACGTACTTTAACTATAGCATCAACACGGGGATTCCCACCTTGTGCACGTGTTTTAACTATAGTATCAACACGGGGACTCCCACTTCGTGCATGTTCGTAAATATAGTATCAACACGGGGATTCCCACCTCGTGCATGTGTTTTAACTATAGTATCAACACGGGGATTCCCACTTCGTGCATGTGTTTAACTATGGTATCAACACGGGGATTCCCACCTCGTGCATGTGTTTTAACTATAGTATCAACACGGGGATTCCCACCTCGTGCATGTGTTTAACTATAGTATCAACACGGGGATTGCCACCTTGTGCATGTGTTTTAGCTGTAGTATCAACACGGGGATTCCCACCTTGTGCATGTGTTTTAACTATAGTATCAACACGGGGACTCCCACTTCGTGCATGTGTTTAACTATAGTATCAACACGGGGATTCCCACTTCGTGCATGTGTTTTAACTATAGTATCAACACGGGGATTCCCACCTCGTAGAAGTGTTTTAACTATAGTATAAATACGGGGATTACCACTTCGTGCACGTGTTTTAACTATAGCAACAACACGGCGATTCCCAGTTCGTCCATGTGTTTTAACTATAGTATCAACACGGGGATACCCACCTCGAGCGTGTGTTTTAACTATAGCATCTGCACGGGATTCCCACTTCGTACACGTGTTTCAAGTATACCATCAACACGGGGATTCCCAAATCTTGCATGTGTCTAACTATAGTATCAACACGGGGATTCCCACTTCGTGCAAGTGTTTTAACTATAGTATCAACACGGGGATTCCCACTTCGTGCACGTGTTTTAAATATAGAATCATCACGGGGATTCCCACTTCGTGCATGTGTTTTAACTATAGTATCAACACGGGGATTCCCACTTCGTGCACGTGTTTTAACTATAGTATCAACACGGGGATTCCCACTTCGTACAATTTTTTTAAAATTATAGTATCAACACGGGGATTCCCACTTCGTGCACGTGTTTAAAAATACCATCAAAACGGAGATCCCCACTTCGTGCAAGTCATATAACTATAGTATCAACACGGGGATTCTCACTTCGTGCATGTGTTTTAAATATAGCATCAAGACGGGGATTCCCACCTTGTGCACCGTTTTAACAATAGTATCAATACGGGGACTCCAACTTCGTGCATGTGTTTAACTATATCATCAACACGGGGATTCCCACTGCGTGCACGTGTTCTAACTATAGCACCAACACGGCGAATCCCACTTCGTGCATGCGTTTTAACTATAGTATCAACACGGGGACTCCCACATCGTGGATGTGTTTTAACATAAGTATCAACACGGGGATTCCCACTTCGTGCACGTGTTTTAACTATAGCACCAACACGGCGAATCCCACTTCGTGCATGCGTTTTAACTATAGTATCAACACGGGGACTCCCACATCGTGGATGTGTTTTAACCTAAGTATCAACACGGGGATTCCCACTTCGTGCATGCGTTTTAACTATATTATCAACACGGGGATTCCCAATTCGTGCTTGTGTTTTTACTATAGTATCAACACGGGGATTACCACTTCGTGCACGTGTTTTAACTATAGTATCAACACGAGGATTCCCACTTCGTGCATGTGTTTTAACTATAGTATCAACACGGGGATTCCCATTTCGTGCACGTGTTTTACCTATAGTATCAACACGGGGATTCCCACTTCGTACACTTTTTTTAACTATAGCATCAACACCGGTATTCCAACTTCGTGCACGTGTTTTAACTATAGTATCAACACGGGGATTCCCACCTCGTAGATGTGTTTTAACTATAGTATAAATACGGGGAATCCCACTTCGTGCACGTGTTTGAACTATAGCAACAACACGCGGATTCCCACTTCGTGCATGCGTTTTAATTGTAGTATCAACACGGGGATTCCCACTTCGTGCATGCGCTTTAACTATAGTATCAACACGGGGATTCCCACTTCGTGCACGTGTTTAAACTATAGTATCAACACGGGAATTCCCACTTCGTGCTTGCGTTTTAACTATAGTACTAACACGGGGATTCCCATTTCGTGCATGTGTTTTAACTATAGCATCAACACGGGGATTCCCACTTCGTGGTCGTGTTTAAACTATAGTATCAACACTTGGATTCCCACCTCGTGCACGTGTTTTAACTATAGCATCAACACGGGAATTCCCACTTCGTGCATGCGTTTTAACTATAGTACTAACACGGGGATTCCCATTTCGTGCATGTGTTTTAACTATAGCATCAACACGGGGATTCCCACTTCGTGGTCGTGTTTAAACTATAGTATCAACACTTGGATTCCCACCTCGTGCACGTGTTTTAACTATAGCATCAACACGGGAATTCCCACTTCGTGCATGCGTTTTAACTATAGTACTAACACGGGGATTCCCGCTTCGTGCATGTGTTTTAACTATAGCATCAACACGGGGATTCCCACTTCGTGCATGTGTTTTAACTATAGCATCAACACGGGGATTCCCACTTCGTGGACGTGTTTTAAATATAGTATCATATCGGGGAATCCCACTTCGTGCACGTGGTTCAACTATAGTATCAACACGGGGATTCCCAATTCGTGCACGTGTTCTAACTATAGCATCAACACGGCGATTCCCACTGCGTGCACGTGTTCTAACTATAGCACCAACACGGCGAATCCCACTTCGTGCATGCGTTTTAACTATAGTATCAACACGGGGACTCCCACATCGTGGATGTGTTTTAACATAAGTATCAACACGGGGATTCCCACTTCGTGCACGTGTTTTAACTATAGCATCAACACGGGGATTCCCACTTCGTGCATGCGTTTTAACTATATTATCAACACGGGGACTCCCAATTCGTGGATGTGTTTTAACTATAGCATCAACACGGGGATTCCCACTTCGTGCACGTGTTTTAACTATAGTATCAACACGGGGACTCCCAATTCGTGGATGTGTTTTAACTATAGCATCAACACGGGGATTCCCACTTCGTGCACGTGTTTTAATTATAGTATCCACACGGTGATTCCCACTTCGTGCTCGTTTCTTATCTATAGCGTTAACGCTGGGATTCCCAATTCGTGCATGTGCTTAATTATAGCAACAACACGGGGATTCCAACTTCATGCGCGTGTTCTGACTATAGTATAAACACGGAGATTCCCACTTCGTGCATGCGTTTTATCTATAGTATCAACACGGGGACTCCCACTTCGTGGATGTGCTTTAACTATAGCATCAACACGGTGTTCCCACTTCGTGCATGCGTTTTAACTATAGTATCAACACGGGGATTCCCACTTCTTGCACGTGTTATAATTATAGTATCAACACGGGGATTCCCACTTCGTGCACGCGTTTAACCATACCATCAACACGGGGATTCCCACTTCGTGCATGTGATATAACTGTAGTATCAACACGCGGATTCCCACCTTGTGCATGTGTTTTAACAATAGTTTCAACACGGGGACTCCCACTTCGTGCATGTGTTTAACTATGGTAACAACACGGGGATTCCCACCTCGTGCATGTGTTTTAAATATAGTATCAACACGGGGATTCCCACCTCGTGCATGTGTTTAACTATGGTATAAGCCCGGGGATTCCCACCTCGTGCACGTGCTTTAACTATTGTATCAACACGGTGATTCCCACCTACTGCATGTGTTTTAACTATAGTATCAACACGGGGATTCCCACTTCGTGCATGAGTTTTAACTATAGTATCAACACGGGGATTCCCACTTCGTGCATGTGTTTTAACTATAGTATCAACACGGGGATTCCCACCTCGTGGATGCGTTTTAACTATAGTATAAACACGGGGATTCCCACTTCGTGCACGTGTTTTAACTGTAGCAACAACACGGGGATTGCCACTTCCTGGATGCGTTTTAACTGTAGTATCAACACGGGGATTCCCACTTCGTGCATGCGCCTTAACTATAGTATCAAATCGGGGAATCCCACTTCGTGCATGTGTTTTAACTATAGTATCAACACGGGGATTCCTAATTCGTGCATGCGTTTTAACTATAGTGTCAAATCGGGGAATCCGACTTCGTGCACGTGTTTTAACTATAGTATCAGCACGTGGATTCCCAATTCGTGCATGTGTTTTAATTATAGTATCAACACGGGGATTCCCACTTCGTGCACATGTATAACCATACCATCAACACGCGGATTCCCACTTCGTGCATGAGATATAACTATGGTATCAACACGGGGATTCCCACTTCGTGCATGTGTTATAACTATACCATCATTACGGGGATTCCCACTTCATGCACCTGTTCTGACTATAGTATAAACACGGAGATTCCCACTTCCTGCTCGTATTTTAACTATAGTATCAAATCGGGGAATCCCACTGCGTATATGTGTTTTAACTATAGTATCAACACGGGGAATCCCAATTCGTGCGTGCGTTTTAACTATAGTATCAACACGGGGACTCCCACTTCGTGGATGTGTTTTAACTATAGTATCAACACGGGGATTCCCACTTCGTGCACGTGTTCTAACTATAGCATCAACACGTGGATTCCCACTTCGTGCACGTGTTTTAATTATAGTATCAACACGGGGATTCCCACTTCGTGCACGTGTATAACCATACCATCAACACGCGGATTCCCACTTCGTGCATGAGATATAACTATGGTATCAACACGGGGATTCCCACTTCGTGCATGTGTTATAACTATACCATCAACACGGGGATTTTTACTTCGTGCAAGTGTTTTAACTATAGTATCAACACGGGGATTCCCACTCCGTGCACGTGGTTTAAATATAGTATGAACACGGGGATTCCCTCTTCGTGCACGCGTTTAGCCATACCATCAACACGGGGATTCCCACATCGTGCATGTGTTTTAACTATAGTATCAACACGGGGATTCCCACTCCGTGCACGTGGTTTAAATATAGTATGAACACGGGGATTCCCTCTTCGTGCACGCGTTTAGCCATACCATCAACACGGGGATTCCCACATCGTGCATGTGAGATAACTATAGTATCAACACGAGGATTCCCACTTCGTGCATGTGTTATAACTATACCAACAACACGTGGATTCCCATCTTCGTGCACGTACTTTAACTATAGCATCAACACGGGGATTCCCACCTTGTGCATGTGTTTTAACTATAGTATCAACACGGGGACTCCCACTTCGTGCATGTTCGTAACTATAGTATCAATACGGGGACTCCCACTTCGTGCACGTACTTTAACTATAGCATCAACACGGGGATTCCCACCTAGTGCATGTGTTTTAACTATAGTATCAACACGGGGACTCCCACTTCGTGCATGTGTTATAACTATACCAACAACACGTGGATTCCCTCTTCGTGCACGTACTTTAACTATAGCATCAACACGGGGATTCCCACCTTGTGCATGTGTTTTAACTATAGTATCAACACGGGGACTCCCACTTCGTGCATGTTCGTAACTATAGTATCAACACGGGGATTCCCACCTCGTGCATGTGTTTTAACTATAGTATCAACACGGGGATTCCCACTTCGTGCATGTGTTTTACTATGGTATCAACACGGGGATTTTCACCTCGTGCATGTGTTTTAACTATAGTATCAACACGGGGATTCCCACCTCGTGCATGTGTTTAACTATAGTGTCAACACGGGGATTGCCACCTTGTGCATGTGTTTTAGATGTAGTATCAACACGGGGATTCCGACCTTGTGCATGTGTTTTAACTATAGTATCAACACGGGGACTCCCACTTCGTGCATGTGTTTAACTATAGTATCAACACGGGGATTCCCACTTCGTGCATGTGTTTTAACTATAGTATCAACACGGGGATTCCCACCTCGTAGAAGTGTTTTAACTATAGTATAAATACGGGGATTCCCACTTCGTGCACGTGTTTTAACTATAGCAACAACACGGGGATTCCCACTTCGTGCATGCGTTTTAACAGTAGTATCAACACGGGGATTCCCAATTCGTGCATGCGCTTTAACTATAGTATCAACACGGGGATTCCCCCTTCGTGCACGTGTTTAAACTATATTATCAACACGAGGATTCCCACTTCGCGCACGTATTTTAACTATAGCATCAACACGGGAATTCCCACTTCGTGCTTGCGTTTTAACTATAGTACTAACACGGGGATTCCCATTTCGTGCATGTGTTTTAACTATAGCATCAACACGGTGATTCCCGCTTCGTGGTCGTGTTTAAACTATAGTATCAACACCGGGATTCCCACTTCGTGCACGTGTTTTAACTATAGCATCAACACGGGGATTCCCACTTCGTGCATGCGCTTTAACTATAGCATCAACACGGGATTCCCACTTCTTGCATGGGTTTTAACTATAGCATCAACACGGGGAATCCCACTTCATGGACTTGTTTTAAATATAGTATCAACACGGGGATTCCCAATTCGTGCACGTGTTCTAACTATAGCATCAACACGGGGATTCCCACTTCGTGCATGCGCTTTAACTATAGCATCAACACGGGATTCCCACTTCGTGCATGCGCTTTAACTATAGTATCAACACGGGGACTCCCACTTCGCGGATGTGTTTTAACTATAGCATCAACACGGGGATACCCACTTCGTGCACGTGTTCTAAATATAGCATCAACACGGGGATTCCCAGTTCGTGCATGCGTTTTAACTATAGTAACAACACGGGGACTCCCACTTCGTGGATGTGTTTTAACTATAGTATCAACACGGGGATTCCCACTTCGTGCACGTGTTTTAACTATAGCATCAACACGGGGATTCCCACTTCGTGCATGCGTTTTAACTATAGTATCAACACGGGGACTCCCAATTCGTGGATGTGTTTTAACTATAGCATCAACACGGGGATTCCCAATTCGTCACGTGTTTTAATTATAGTATCCACACGGTGATTCCCACTTCGTGCTCGTTTTTTATCTATAGCGTAAACGCTGGGATTCCCAATTCGTGCATGTGCTTAACTATAGCAACAACACGGGGATTCCCACTTCATGCGCGTGTTCTGACTATAGTATAAACACGGAGATTCCCACTTTGTGCATGCGTTTTAGCTGTAGTATCAACACGGGGACTCCCACTTCGTGGATGTGCTTTAACTATAGCATCAACACGGGGTTCCCACTTTGTGCATGCGGTTTAACTATAGTATCAAAACGGGGATTCCCAATTCGTGCAGGTTTTTTAATTATAGTATCAACACGGGGATTCCCACTTCGTGCACGCGTTTAACCATACCATCAACACGGGGATTCCCACTTCGTGCATGTGATATAACTGTAGTATCAACACGCGGATTCCCACCTTGTGCATGTGTTTTAACAATAGTATCAACACGGGGACTCCCACTTCGTGCATGTGTTTTAACTATAGTATCAACACGGGGATCCCAATTCGTGCGTGCGTTTTAACTATAGTATCAACACGGGTACTCCCACTTCGTGGATGTGTTTTAACTATAGTATCAACACGGGTATTCCCACTTCGTGCACGTGTTTTAATTATAGTATCAACACGGGGATTCCCACTTCGTGCATGTGTTTTAACTATAGTATCAACAAGGGGACTCCCACTTCGTGCATGTGTTTAACTATAGTATCAACACGGGGATACCCACCTCGTGTATGTCTTTTAACTATAGCATCAGCACGGGATTCCCACTTCGTACACGTGTTTTAAGTACACCATCAACACGGGGAATCCCAATTCTTGCATGTGTCTAACAATAGTATCAACACGGGGATTCCCACTTCGTGCACGTGTTTTAACTATAGTATCAACACGGGGATTCCCACTTCGTGCACGTGTTTTAACTATAGTATCAACACGGGGATTCCCACTTCGTGCATGTGTTTTAACTATATTATCAACACGGGGATTCCCACTTCGTGCACGTGTTTTATCTATAGTATCACCACGGGGATTCCCACTTGGTACAATTTTTTTAAATTAATTATAGTATCGACACGGGGATTCCCACTTCGTGCATGTGATATAACTATAGTATCAACACGGGGATTTCCACTTCGTGCATGTGTTATAGCTATACCATCAACACGGGGATTCCCACTTCGTGCATGTGTTTTAACTATAGTATCGACACGGGGATTCCCACTTCGTGCATGTGTTTAACTAAAGTGTCAATACGGGGATTCCCACTTCGTGCACGTGTTTTAACTATAGTATCAACAAGGGGATTCCAACTTCGTGCATGTGTTGAACTATGGTATCAACACGGGGATTCCCACCTCGGGCATGTGTTTTAACTATAGTATCAACACGGGGATTCCCACCTTGTGCACGTGTTTTAACTATAGTATCAAATCGGGGAATCCCACTTCGTGCATGTGTTTTAACTATAGTATCAACACGGGGATTCCCACCTCGTGCATGTGTTTAACTATAGCATCAAGACGGGGATTCCCACCTTGTGCATGTGTTTTAACTACAGTATCAACACGGGGACTCCCACTTCGTGGATGTGTTTAAATATAGTATCAACACGGGGATTCCCACTTTGTGCATGTGTTTTAGCTATAGTATCAACACGGGGAGTCCCACTTCGTGCACGTGTTTTAACTATAGTATCGACACGGGGATTCCCACTTCGTGCATGTGTTTAACTAAAGTGTCAATACGGGGATTCCCACTTCGTGCACGTGTTTTAACTATAGTATCAACAAGGGGATTCCAACTTCGTGCATGTGTTGAACTATGGTATCAACACGGGGATTCCCACCTCGGGCATGTGTTTTAACTATAGTATCAACACGGGGATTCCCACCTCGTGCATGTGTTTAACTATAGTATCAACACGGGGATTCCCACCTTGTGCACGTGTTTTAACTATAGTATCAAATCGGGGAATCCCACTTCGTGCATGCGTTTTAACTATAGTATCAACACTGGGATTCCCACTTCGTGCATGCGTTTTAACTGGAGCATGAACACGGGGATTCCCACTTCGTGCATGCGTTTTAATTATAGTATCAACACGGGGATTCCCACTTCGTGCACGTGTTTTAATTTTAGTATCAACACGGGGATTCCCACCTTGTGCATGTGTTTTAACTATAGTCTCAACAAGGGGACTCCCACTTCGTGCATGTGTTTAACTATAGTATCAACACGGGGATTCCCACTTCGTGCATGTGTTATAACTATAGTATCAACACGGGGATTCCCACTTATTGCATGCGTTATAACAATAGTATCAACACGGGGATTCCCACTTCGTGCACGTGTTTTAACTATAACATCAACACGGCGATTCCCAGTTCGTCCATGTCTTTTAACTATAGTATCAACACGGGGATTCGCACTTCGTGCACGTGTTTTAACTATAGTATCAACACGGCGATTCCCAGTTCGTCCATGTGTTTTAACTATAGTATCAACACGGGGATACCCACCTCGAGCGTGTGTTTTCACTATAGCATCTGCACGGGATTCCCACTTCGTACACGTGTTTTAAGTATACCAGCAACACGGGGATTCCCAAATCTTGCATGTGTCTAACTATAGTATCAACACGGGGATTCCCACTTCGTGCACGTGTTTTAACTATAGTATCAACACGGGGATTCCCACTTCGTGCACGTGTTTTAACTATAGTATCATCACGGGGATTCCCACTTCGTGCATGTGTTTTAACTATAGTATCAACACGGGGATTCCCACTTCGTGCACGTGTTTTGACTATAGTATCAACACGGGGATTCCCACTTCGTACAATTTTTTTAAAATTATAGTATCAACACGGGGATTCCCACTTCGTGCACGTGTTCTAACTATAGCATCAACACGGGGATTCCCACTTCGTGCATGCGCTTTAACTATGGCATCAACACGGGGATTCCCACTTCGTGCATGCGCTTTAACTATAGTATCAACACGGGGACTCCCACTTCGTGGATGTGTTTTAACTATAGCATCAACACGCGGATTCCCACTTCGTGCACGTGTTCTAACTATAGCATCAACACGGGGATTCCCACTTCGTGCATGCGCTTTAACTATAGCATCAACACGGGGATTCCCACTTCGTGCATGCGCTTTAACTATAGTATCAACACGGGGACTCCCACTTCGTGGATGTGTTTTAACTATAGCATCAACACGCGGATTCCCACTTCGTGCACGTGTTCTAACTATAGCATCAACACGGGGATTCCCACTTCGTGCATGCGTTTTAACTATAGTATCAACATGGGGAATCCCACATCGTGGATGTGTTTTAACATAAGTATCAACACGGGGATTCCCACTTCGTGCACGTGTTTTAACTATAGCATCAACACGGGGATTCCCACTTCGTGCATGCGTTTTAACTATATTATCAACTCGGGGACTCCCAATTCGTGGATGTGTTTTAACTATAGCATCAACACGGGGATTCCCATTTCGTGCACGTGTTTTAATTATAGTATCCACACGGTGATTCCCACTTCGTGCTGGTTTTTTATCTATAGCGTAAACGCTGGGATTCCCAATTCGTGCATGTGCTTAATTATAGCAACAACACGGGGATTCCCACTTCATGCGCGTGTTCTGACTATAGTATAAACACGGAGATTCCCACTTCGTGCATGCGTTTTATCTATAGTATCAACACGGGGACTCCCACTTCGTGGATGTGCTTTAACTATAGCATCAACACGGGGTTCCCACTTCGTGCATGCGTTTTAACTATAGTATCAACACGGGGATTCCCACTTCGTGCACGTGTTTTTATTATAGTATCAACACGGGGATTCCCACTTCGTGCACGCGTTTAACCATACCATCAACACGGGGATTCCCACTTCGTGCATGTGATATAACTGTAGTATCAACACGCGGATTCCCACCTTGTGCATGTGTTTTAACAATAGTATCAACACGGGGACTCCCACTTCGTGCATGTGTTTAACTATGGTAACAACACGGGGATTTCCACCTCGTGCATGTGTTTTAAATATAGTATCAACACGGGGATTCCCACCTCGTGCATGTGTGTAACTATGGTATAAACCCGGGGACTCCCACCTCGTGCACGTGCTTTAACTATTGTATCAACACGGTGATTCCCACGTACTGCATGTGTTTTAACTATAGTATCAACACGGGGATTCCCACTTCGTGCATGGGTTTTAACTATAGTATCAACAAGGGGGTTTCCCACTTCTTGCATGTGCCTTAACTATAGTATCAAATCGGGGAATCCCACTTCGTGCATGTGTTTTAACTATAGTATCAACACGGGGATTCCTAATTCGTGCATGCGTTTTAACTATAGTGTCAAATCGGGGAATCCGACTTCGTGCACGTGTTTTAACTATAGTATCAACACGTGGAATCCCAATTCGTGCATGTGTTTTAACTATATATACACACGGGGATTCCTACTTCATGCACGTGTTCTGACTATAGTATAAACACGGAGATTCCCACTTCCTGCTCGTATTTTAACTATAGTATCAAATCGGGGAATCCCACTGCGTACATGTGTTTTAACTATAGTATCAACACGGGGAATCCCAATTCGTGCGTGCGTTTTAACTATAGTATCAACACGGGGACTCCCACTTCGTGGAAGTGTTTTAACTATAGTATCAACACGGGGATTCCCACTTCGTGCACGTGTTCTTACTATAGCATCAACACGTGGATTCCCACTTCGTGCACGTGTTTTAATTATAGTATCAACACGGGGATTCCCACTTCGTGTACGTGTATAACCATACCATCAACACGCGGATTCCCACTTCGTGCATGAGATATAACTATGGTATCAACACGGGGATTCCCACTTCGTGCACGTACTTTAACTATAGCATCAACACGGGGATTCCCACCTTGTGCATGTGTTTTAACTATAGTATCAACACGGGGACTCCCACTTCGTGCATGTGTTATAACTATACCAACAACACGTGGATTCCCACTTCGTGCACGTACTTTAACTATAGCATCAACACGGGGATTCCATCTTGTGCATGTGTTTTAACTATAGTATCAACACGGGGACTCCCACTTCGTGCATGTTCGTAACTATAGTATCAACACGGGGATTCCCACCTCGTGCATGTGTTTTAACTATAGTATCAACACGGGGATTCCCACTTCGTGCATGTGTTTTAACTATAGTATCAACACGGGGATTCCCACTTCGTGCACGTGTTTTAACTATAGTATCAACACGGGGATTCCCACCTCGTGCATGTGTTTTGACTATAGTATCAACACGGGGATTCCCACTTCGTGCATGTGGTTAACTATGGTATCAACACGGGGATTCCCACCTCGTGCATGTGTTTTAACTATAGTATCAACACGGGGATTCCCACCTCGTGCATGTGTTTAACTATAGTATCAACACGGGGATTGCCACCTTGTGCATGTGTTTTAACTGTAGTATCAACACGGGGATTCCCACCTTGTGCATGTGTTTTAACTATAGTATCAACACGGGGACTCCCACTTCGTGCATGTGTTTTACTATAGTATCAACACGGGGATTCCCAACTTGTGCATGTGTTTTAACTATAGTATCAACACGGGGACTCCCACTTCGTGCATGTGTTTAACTATGGTATCAACACGGGGATTCCCATTTCGTGCATGTGTTTTAACTATAGTATCAACACGCGGATTCCCACTTCGTGCATGTGTTTTAACTATAGTATCAACTCGGGGATTCCCACTTCGTGCATGTGTTTTAACTATAGTATCAACACGGGGATTCCCACTTCGTGCATGCGTTTTAACTATAGTATCAACAGGGGGATTCCCATTACGTACCCTTTTTTTAACTATAGCATCAACACGGGGATTCCCACTTCGTGCACTTTTTTTAACTATAGTTTCGACACGGGGATTCCCACTTCGTGCATGTGTTATAACTATAGCATCAACACGGGGATTCCCACCTTGTGCATGTGTTTTAACTATACCATCAACACGGGGACTCCCACTTCGTGCATGTGTATAACTATAGTATCAACACGGGGATTCCCACCTCGTGCATGTGTTTAACTATGGTATCAACACGGGGTTTCCCACCTCGTGCATGTGTTTTAACTATAGTATCAACACGGGGATTCCCACTTCGTGCATGTGTTTTAACTATAGTATCAACACGGGGATTCCCACTTCGTGCATGCGTTTTAACTATTGTATCAACACGGGGATTCCCACTTCGTGCACGTGTTGTAACTGTAGCATCAGCACGGGGATTCCCACTTCGTGCACGTGTTGTAACTATGGTATCAACACGGGGTTTCCCACCTCGTGCATGCGTTTTAACTATAGTATCAACACGAGGATTCCCACTTCGTGCATGCGTTTGACTATAACATCAACACGGGAATTCCCACTTCGTGCATGCGTTTTAACTATAGCATCAACACGGGGATTCCCACTTCGTGCACGTGTTTTAACTATAGTATCAACACGGGGATTCCCACTCCGTGCAGGTGTTTTAACTATAGTATCAACACGGGGATTCCCACTTCGTGCACGTGTTTTAACTATAGTATCAATACGGGGATTCCCACTTCGTGTAGGTGTTTTGACTATAGTATCAACACGGGGATTCCCACTTCGTGCACGTGTTTTATCTATAGTATCAACACGGGGATTCCCACTTCGTGCACGTGTTTTAACTATAGTATCAACACGCTTTCTGGAGACATGAACGATGTTAAAGGCTTGCTGACACACAGGAACCCTTGTATTTTTACTGTTCCGAACATAAACTGTAGTTTGAATCCCCTTTCCAGCATGAGTTTCATCTTTTGGCCACCTCCTCATCCTCTGCAAATGTTATAATTACCTCAGCTTTCTTTTTCAACAGCTGATTTCCATTTCTTTGCTCGCTTTTGCGGTTGACACAGGTGCATCGTATCCATCACAGAACACTACTAATACGCTACACTAGTTCGGCAGCATTCACGTGACCGGAAGGGAAATTGCTTATTAGTAGTGGCAGTATTGTAGTTATGTAACGATGGACAAAATTATCCGTAAAAAAGAAAAGAGAAAAGAAGAAAAACCATAGGAAATGAACGTAGTCAATTTGTAAACATTTATGCATTTTGGAAATCAAGTTGTAAAAATCACTAATATAGTTAAGAAATTTCAACTCAATACACCATTTAGAACCAGAAATAAAATATCAGAACATATATATGTAATGCACATATTATCAACAAAAATACATCTACACCAATTCGGGAGTAAATAGGCTCACTTGTGAAGACTGTGAAATGTTTTGTGTAGGAAGAACTTCGCGAACCTTAAATTAAATTTACGACAATATATGTACATCAAATATTCAGCTTTTGCGGAAGACATTTACAACAATAACCATAGATTTTAGGGATCAAATAGGACATGAAATTAATTTTTGAGGGTAATTGTTCATTTGAAATAAATACCCGTGAATATATTCTTAGCGCAGACAAGGGAACGTGATAAAATAATAAATGAAACAGTCGCAAGCAATGTTGAGGTGACGTAACAGCTTGCAGCACGTTTCGTGCTTAAAGCTGAGCATTTGTTTAGTACCAGACCAACAGCTCATGATGTGTTCACACCCTCTTTTACACTCCTCTTTCCTTATTTTAGAGTTCATGTCAACACGGCTACATTTACAAGAAAATTAAAACTAATTTTAACTCAATTTGACGACACACTCATGTTAATATAATATTTAAATTTTAACACAGATGATGGACCATAGTGTCCGAAAACCCGTTTTGTATTAAATTTTTTGGTGCTGATACGACAATATATGATTATAATAAAACTGTAACTAAGAAATTGTTGGGGATGCGTGGGATCTGGCAAATGCAGCACGAGTGAAGTGCGGAGATTGTCATCAGTGGAATACTGTGTAGGAGGGAAGGTGATTGAGACTGCGGACTAGGTCCTAATGGGTGGCCTTCACTTAAACAGCAGTGGTACATTGAAGTTAGAAGGCTTATATGGAGGTACATTCAGGCAAACGGCGTGGTCTAGGGAGCGGTGATAAGGGAACAGGGAACTGGAAATCAAATAGCGAAGAGATAAATATCTCAGAGCTGAACTGTAGAGGTATTGTAAAGAAAGGAACAGAATGAAGTTATTTAATAGATATATACTTACAAGATATTGTAGTAGGAGTTGAATCATGGCTGAGCGATGATATAATGGATGCAGAAATCATTTCACGGAACTGGATTGTATATCGTAGAGATAGGATAGGAATGGTAGGAGGGGGAGTATTCATTCTCGTGAAAGGAGAATTTGTAAGCTACGAAAAAGTTAATGATGACAATCATGAAATTCAAGGTTAAGGCTCATATCTGAAGATAATAGGAAAGTTGATGCATTCGGTGTGTACAGACCGGGAAAGGGTAGCGCAGACTATGATTCAGAGTTATTTGATAAGATAAGCAGCTGTGTGGGAAACGATAAGGAAAGGAACTTGATTGTAGCGAGTGATCTCAATTTACCAAATGTCAATTGGGAAGGTAATGCGAACGACAGGAAGCATGAACAACAAATGGCAAATACGTTGCTGCTGATTCAGAAAGTGATGGAACCAACTAGAGGGAAGAGTATTCTTGATGTAGTGCTGGTAAAACCAGATGAGCTCTATAGAGAAACCGAAGTAATAAGTGGTATTAGTGATCACGAAGCTGTTTTGGTGGTAGTTAAAAATAAATGTGAAAGACAGTAGGATATTAAAATTCCGAATATTAGGTAGTACCATATGGCAGATAAAACAGGTATGTGGGAGTTTTCAATAATAATAATAATAATTTCGTGTGGCTATTTCTAGCCGAGTGCAGCCCTTGTAAGGCAGACCCTCCGATGAGGGTGGGCGGCATCTGCCATGTGTAGGTAACTGCGTATCATTGTGGTGGAGGATAGTGTTATGTGTGGTGTGTGAGTTGCAGGAATGTTGGGAACAGCACAAACACCCAGCCCCCGGGCCATTGGAATTAACCAATGAAGGTGAAAATCCCCGACCCGGCCGGGAATCGAACCCGGGACCCTCTGTGCCGAAGGCCAGTACGCTGACCATTCAGCCAACGAGTCGGACGGAGTTTTCAATAAGTAACTATGATCGGTGGAAAACGATTAATAAAAGGTTAAACCGACTCTGGGGTAGGTTTAAAGCAATTGTTGAGGACTGTAAAAACAGGTCTTTGCCTTTAGAGGTGGTAAGGAATGGTAAAGATCCACTATATTATAACAAAGAAGAAAAGAGACTAAGAAGGAGGTGCAGGTTGGAAAGAAACAGACTTAGAAATGGCTGTGCATGTAAGGAGAAATTGAAGGAACGTTGTAGGAAATTGAACGTAACAAAGAAGTCAACTAAGGATAACATGATAGCAAGTATAATTGGCGGTCTTGCACATTTTAATGAAACATGGAAGAGTATGTATAGGTACTTAAACTCAGAAACAGGTTCGGAGAAGCAAATTGCAGGAATCATTACTGAACAAGGGGAGTGTGTGGGCAAGGGTCTTCAAAAGTCAGAAGTATTCAGTCAGCAGTATGTAAAGATTGTTGTCCAGATAGAGGAGGTGACCAATACTAAAGAAGTATTAAAATTTACCTATGACAACAATGACATTTACATTAAGATACAGAAGTTGAAAACTAGAAAAGCAGCTGGAATTGATAAGGTTTCGGGGGATATACTAAAGAAAATGGGTTGGGATATAGTACCATATCTGAAGTACTTATTTGATTATTGTTTGCATGAAGGAACTATACCAAATGAGTGGAGAGTTGCTATAGTAGCCCCTGTATATAAAGGAAAGGGTGATAGACATAAAGCTGAAAATTACAGTAGAGTCAGTTCGACATACATTGCATGTCAGCTTTGGGAAAGCATTTTGTTGATTATATTAGACATGCTTGCGAGATTAATAACTAGATTGATAGAAGGCAGTTTGGGTTCAGAAAAGTTTATTCCACTGAAGCTCAACTTGTAGGATTCCAGCGACATACAGCAGACATCCTTGATTCAGGAGGTGAATTGGACTGTATAGCGATTGACCTACCTAAGGCATTTGATAGGGTATATCGTGGGGGACTACTGGCAAAAATGAGTGCAATTGGAGTAGACAAATGAGTCACTGTATGAGTGGCTATGTTTCTAGAAAACAGAACTCAGAGAATATGAGTAGGCGAAGCTTTATCTGTCCTTGTAAAAACTAAGAGGGGAATTCCTCAAGGTATTATTGGACATTTATGTTTTCTTATATATATATACATGATATGTGTAAAGAAGTGGAATCAGAGATAAAGCTTTTTGCAGATGAAAGTTCCTTTTGGGGATCATTGTAAGTACCTAGTTCTTAATATACGGAAAGATCTTCATTGGAGTAATCACATAAATATAATTGTAAATAAAGGGTACAGATCTCTGCACATACTTATGAGGGTATTTTGGGGTTGTAGTAAGGATGTAAAGGAGAGGGCATATGAGTCTCTGGTAAGACCCCAACTGGAGTATTGTTCCAGTGTATGGGACCCTCACCAGAATCACTTGATTAACAAATTGGAAATAATCCAAAGAAAAGCAGCTCGATTTCTTCTGGTCGATTTCCGACAAAAGAGTAGCGTTACAAAGATGCTGTGAAGTTTGGGCTGGGAAGACTTGCGAGAAAGTATACGAACTGCTCGACTAAGTGGTGTGTTCCAAGCTGTCAGTGGAGAGATGGCGTGAAGTGACATCAGTAGACGAATAAGTTTGAGTGGTGTCATTAAAAGTTGGAAAGATCACAATATGAAGATAAAATTGGAATTCCAGGGTACAAATTGGGGCAAATATTCTTAGGAAGAGGAGTTAGCGATTGGGATTCTTACCAAGGGAAATGTTCAATTATTGTCCCATTTTTCTTTGCAGTAATTTAAGAAAAGTTTAGGGAAACATCTGATAGGGAATCTGCCACCTGGGCGACTGCCCTAAATGCAGATCATCGATGATTGATTGATATTTTGTAATTATTAAATTAGATATAGAGACTGTCACTGTCACTGGTAATAGGGAGGTACAGGTGGCCTAGGGAGCGGTGATAAGGGAACAGGGAACTGGAAATCAAGTAGAGATGGCATAAAATGGTTAGTGTTGTACTGTAGAAGTATTGTAAATAAAGGAATAGAATTAAGTCATTTAATAGATATACATTAACCAGATATTGTAATAGGAGTTGAATCATGGCTGAGAAATGATATAATTGATGCAGAAATTTTCTCCCTGAACTGGAGTGTGTATCGTAGAGATAGGATAGGAATGGTGGGAGGGGGAGTATTCATTCTGGTGAAAGAAGAATCTGTAAGCTACGAAAAAGTTAAAGATGAGACACATGAAATTCCATGTGTAACGCTCATTTCTAAAGGTAATAGGCAACTTGATATATTTGGAGTGTATAGACCGGGAAAGGGTAGCACTGACATGGATTCAGAATTATTTGATAAGATAATCAACTATGTAGGAAACGACAAGGTAAGAAATGCGATTGTAGCGGGAGATCTAAATTTACCATTTGTCAATTGGGAAGGAAATGCGAACGACAGGGCCTAGGCAAATAAGTTTATATGGGAAGGTCAGGTGATTCAGAAAGTGATGGAACCAACCAGAGGGAAAAATATCCTGGATGTGGTGCTGATAAAACCAGATGAACTCTATAGAGAATCTGAAGTAATAGATGTATTAGTGTCCATGAAGCTGTTTTTGTCGTAGTTAAAATTAAATGTGATAGAAAGGAAGGTCTTAAAAGTAGGACCATAAGGCAGTACCATATGGCTGATAAAGCAGACATGAGGCAGTTTCTAAAAAGTAACTATGATCGGTGGAAAACGGTAAATTAAAATCTAAACATACTCTGGGATCGGTTTAAAGAAATTGTTGAGGAATGTGAAAAAAAGTTTTGTACCTTTAAGGGTGGTAAGGAATGGTAAAGACCCACCTTATTATAATAGAGAAATAAAGAGACTAAGAAGGAGGTGCAGATTGGAAAGAAATAGAGTTAGAAATGTCTGTGTAAGTAAGGAGAAATTGAAGGAACTTACTAGAAAATTGAATCTAGCAAAGAAGGCAGCTAAGGATAACATGATGACAAGCATAATTGGCAGTCATACAAATTTTAGTGAAAAATTTCAGGGTATGTATAGGCATTTTAAGGCAGAAACAGGTTCCAAGAAGGACATTCCTGGAATAATTAATGAGCAAGGGGAGTGCGTATGTAAGGATCTTCAAAAGGCAGAAGTATTCAGTCAGCAGTACGCAAAAATTGTTGGTTACAAGAATAATGTCCAGGTAGAGGAGGACACTAAGGCTGAAGAAGTATTCAAATTTACATATGATAACTCTCTCATGCTCTGTGGGATACCTACTTCCCACTAATGTTTTTGTGAAATTAAACCCACTGGGATGTATAATTCCCACAAACAGTATGTGCTGTTATCTAGCGAAGAGTCCAGGAAACGTGAAAAAAATTATAGCAATGAAGTTCTTTGACTCATATGTCTGTCAAACATGGATATCTGACCAAGAAGGCTGTGCATGGGGGTGAAGGTGAGATACGACAAAAGTACAACAGGCCGTATTTCAGATCCAGACCACTTGGAAGCGCTGCAGGGTGTAGAGTCGCGTCTTGATTGGCTGGCTTGCCTCATGCTCGTGGCCTATGCTCGTAAAATGGAAAATGGAGATTCAGTTCTGTACTGTTTATTACTGTTTAATTCTGTATGGTTATGACAAGAAGTTGCGACGAAGAAGGAACCAGTTAAAGTTTTTAGATACGGTACGCTTAATGTCCAAGTGTTGCTGTATGTTTGAGTTCTGTAGTTTTGCAATTTCATTGTAAGCTATACGTCATCAGAAATAAACATTGTTATTTTCTGCCCGAAGATGCTAAGTACAGCGAAGGTAAGTTATGGAAATAAAATTGTAAATAGTGCATTAAATTATACTTTTTCATTCCTTCCATTTCTTTGTTTTCGGTATTGAAACTTTGTTTATAAACGTCATGTTCTTTATTTCAGGGAGGTAACACTTTGAGGTTAAGGTACTCCTGCAAGTTTTCAACATGTACAAGTGGCTATTATGTCGATATGACTGGCAATCTCAACATCAAGAATACGCATTTTTTATAAATAAGGATTCTCTGAAGCAGTGGAAGCATGTGTGTCGTGTGAGTGATGGTGTAAATTGTTCTAGTTTTTATGTTTGTGAAGTTCATTTTATTGAGTAGGACCTTATTAACTACCGGCACACTAGGCAGCAATTAAATTTTAATGTTGTTCAATCAATCAAATGGTTCATGTTTGTGGGTTACTGTAGTCACGTCCTAGTTCGTGAACCATGGGCAACGGCTGAGTGGCCTAGTAAGTGGTCCTGAGAATCGGGATACCAGTTGCTATGGAATGGGAGTGGGCATCTTGGACATATTCTGAGTCGTGGCCCTCCTTGTGCTCAGGCGGCTAGGACTATACAATTCACCGGTGGTCCATAACCCGTTAGAGGAGAGATCCTCACTTGGACTATGTGCAAGTAGGGCAGCATCCTGCTTCATGAATTTACCGAGCTCAGAACACTTTAAGCAAGCCTCGGACCTATGGGAGTAATGGAGTCCCACTCCCATTTGACAGGCGAGGGACTCCTTGGAAACAACTTGGCCAACGAAATGGAATTCGATGGGGAGCTATCAATATTAATGGGGCTTATGAAAGAAAGAAGGTAGAACTGGCTGAGTCAGCAAAGAGGATGCATCTGGATGTGCTAGGAGTAAGTGATATTCGGGTAAGGGGAGATAATGAGGAAGAGATAGGAGATTATAAGGTGTACTTGACGGGTGTTAGAAAGGGAAGGGCAGAGTCTGGGGTAGGGCTCTTTATCAGGAATACCATTGCACGCAACATAGTTTCTGTTAGGCACAAAAATGAGCGAATGATGTGGGTAGATTTGTCAGTGGGAGGAATTAAGACAAGAATTGTGTCCGTGTATTCACCATGTGAGGGTGCAGATGAGGATGGAGTTGACAAGTTTTATGAAGCATTGAGTGACATCGTGGTCAGAGTCAACAGCAAGGATAGAATAGTGCTAATGGGCGATTTCAATGCGAGAGTTGGGAATAGAACTGAAGGATACGAAAGGGTGATTGGTAAATGTGGGGAAGATATGGAAGCTAATGGGAATGGGAAGCGTTTGCTGGACTTCTGTGTTAGTATGGGTTTAGCTGTTACGAATACCGTACATTCTTCAAGCATAAGGCTATTCACCGCTACACATGGGAGGCTAGGGGTACCGGATAATAGACTATATCTTAACAGACTTTGAATTCAGGAAATCTGTTAGGAATGTAAGAGTTTTTCGGGGATTTTTCGATGATACAGACCTCTATCTGATCTGTAGTGAACTAAGTACCTCTAGGCCTAGGGTAGAAAAAGTGAAATCTGTCTGCAAACGAATAAGGGTAGAAAATCTCCAGGACGAGGAAATTAGACAGAAGTACATGGATATGATTAGTGAGAAGTTTCGAACAGTAGACAGTAAGCAGGTTCAGGATATAGAAAGTGAATGGGTGGCATACAGGGATGCTGTAGTAGAAACAGCAAGGGAATGCCTAGGAACAACTGTGTGTAAAGATGGGAAAAGGCGAACATCTTGGTGGAATGATGAAGTGAGAGCAGCCTGTAAACGTAAAAAGAAGGCTTATCAGAAATGGCTCCAAACAAGGGCCGAGGCAGACAGGGATTTGTACGTAGATGAAAGAAACAGAGCGAAACAAATAGTTGTTGAATCCAAAAAGAAGTCATGGGAAGATTTTGGTAATAACCTTGAAAGGCTAGGTCATGCAGCAGGGAAACCTTTCTGGACAGTAATAAAAAATCTTAGGAAGGGAGGGAAAAAGGAAATGAACAGTGTTTTGAGTAATTCAGGTGAACTCATAATAGACCCCAGGGAATCACTGGAGAGGTGGAGGGAATATTTTGAACATCTTCTCAATGTAAAAGGAAATCATCATGGTGGTGTTGCAAACAGCCAAGCTCTTGGGGAGGAGGAAAATGATGTTGGTGAAATTATGCTTGAGGAAGTGGAAAGGATAGTAAATAAACTCCATTGTCATAAGGCAGCAGGAATAGATGAAATTAGACCTGAAATGGTGAAGTATAGTGGGAAGGCTGGGATGAAATGGCTTCATAGAGTAGTAAAATTAGCGTGGAGTGTTGGTAAGGTACCTTCAGATTGGACAAAAGCAGTAATTGCACCTATCTACAAGCAAGGAGACAGGAAGGATTGCAACAACTATCGAGGTATCTCATTGATTAGTATACCAGGCAAAGTATTCACTGGCATCTTGGAAGGGAGGGTGCGATCAGTCGTTGAGAGGAAGTTGGATGAAAACCAGTGTGGTTTCAGACCACAGAGAGGCTGTCAGGATCAGATTTTCAGTATGCGCCAGGTAATTGAAAAATGCTACGAGAGGAATAGGCAGTTGTGTTTATGTTTCGTAGATCTAGAGAAAGCATATGACAGGGTACCGAGGGAAAAGATGTTCGCCATACTGGGGGACTATGGAATTAAAGGTAGATTATTAAAATCAATCAAAAGCATTTATGTTGACAATTGGGCTTCAGTGAGAATTGATGGTAGAATGAGTTCTTGGTTCAGGGTACTTCAGGGGTTAGACATGGCTGTAATATTTCACCTTTGCTGTTCATAGTTTACATGGATCATCTGCTGACAGGTATAAAATGGCAGGGAGGGATTCAGTTAGATGGAAATGTAGTAAGCAGTTTGGCCTATGCTGACGACTTGGTCTTAATGGCAGACTGTGCCGAAAGCCTGCAGTCTAATATCTTGGAACTTAAAAATAGGTGCAATCAGTATGGTATGAAAATTAGCCTCTCAAAGACTAAATTGATGTCAGTAGGTAAGAAATTCAACAGAATTGAATGTCAGATTGGTGATACAAAGCTAGAACAGGTCGATAATTTCAAGTATTTAGGTTGTGTGTTCTCCCAGGATGGTAATATAGTAAGTGAGATTGAATCAAGGTGTAGTAAAGCTAATGCAGTGAGCTCGCAGTTGCGATCAGCAGTATTCTGTAAGAAGGAAGTCAGCTCCCAGACGAAACTATCTTTCCATCGGTCTGTTTTCAGACCAACTTTGCTTTACGGGAGCGAAAACTGGGTGGACTCAGGATATCTTATTCATAAGTTAGAAGTAACAGACATGAAAGTAGCAAGAATGATTGCTGGTACAACTAAGTGGGAACAATGGCAGGAGGGTACTCGGAATGAGGAGATAAAGGCTAATTTAGGAATGAACTCGATGGATGAAGCTGTACGCATAAACCGGCTTCGATGGTGGGGTCATGTGAGACGAATGGAGGAGGATAGGTTACCTAGGAGAATAATGGACTCTGTTATGGAGGGTAAGAGAAGCAGAGGGAGACCAAGACGACGATGGTTAGACTCGGTTTCCAACGATTTAAGGATAAGAGGTATAGAACTAAATGAGGCCACAACACTAGTTGCAAATCGAGGATTGTGGCGACGTTTAGTAAATTCTCAGAGGCTTGCAGACTGAACGCTGAAAGGCATAACAGTCTATAATGATAATGTATGTATGTATGTCAATCAATCAATCAATGACCTGCATTTAGGGTGGTTGCCCAGGTGGCAGATTACCTATAAATTGTTTACCTAGCTTTCTCTTTAATATTTTCAACAAACTTGGAAATTTATTGAACATTTCCCTTGATAATTTATTCCAATCCCTTACTCCTTGTGCTATAAATTAATATTTGCCCCAATCTGTCCTCTTGAATTCCACCTTTATCTTCATATTAAACATCTGGAAACTATCCCCTATAATCCCTGTAACTTAGACATGCGTGTGTCAAGTAATAGCATGGCATAAAATAGAAATGTATTCCTGAATTAAATTTCAGTAATTTCACAAACAGGATTTGTAATCTAGATCTTTCAGTATTACGTGATGTTGAAGAGGTTGAGATTGGAGAAAGCACACAAACTGGTATCATTTTTTTGTCAGTAAATCATTTATCAGTGCTCAGTTACAGAATGCTAACAAAGCTCTATATGGTATGTGGTGGAATGAGGATAAGGTTATGGCACTTTCAGTTTATAAATGTGGGTCTCGCTTATATCAATATTTGGTTACTCGATAAGCTTCCCTCTGTCAGGCGTTTGAACTCTTTACCATCTCAAGTACCTTATGACACTGGTCTGAATCCATCCATAGTTGAAGTGCTGAAAGTAGAGGTTCTAAAATGTCTGATATTGACAAATACTGTGCCCTCCTATTTGATAAAATGTCGCTAGGAAAGGGTTTATATTATGAGGCTAATAAACAAGGTATATGTGGGTATGAAGATCTTGGTCTTTTAGGAAGGTCATCTGTACTAGCAAATCATGCATTCGTTTTCATGTTAAGAGGTATTCACAGAATTTGGAAACAAATACTGTAATTGCCTATTATTTCACCACAAATTCAGTACCAGCATGTAATGTAGCCTTACAACAGCTGATTGAATTTGTTATAAGTAAGGGTTGAAAGTTGTTTGCACAATTTGTGACCATGACTTGAGAAATCAGAAAGCATTGTCAAGGTAATTTTGAGATCCAGTCCATTCCATTTTCTTGTGAATAGTGAAGCAATTGTTGTCATGTATCATGTTCCCCTTCTGAAAAATACCAGAAGTGCGTTAATTGAAGATAAGATTCAGGTTAATGATCACAGGGTGGTAAAATTTAAATACATTCAATATTCAATATAGACCAAGAGAAAATATTTAAATCAATAAATAAATACTGATCTGCATTTAGGGCAGTCGCCCAGGTGGCAGATTCCCTATCTGTTGTATTCTTAGCCTTTTCAGAAATGATTTCAAAGAAATTGGAAACTTATTGAACATTTCCCTTGGTAAGTTATTCCAATCCCTAACTCCCCTTGCTATAAATGAATATTTGCTCCAGTTTGCCCAGTCTGTCATATTTGCCCAAACTGAGAAAAAAACATTTAAACTTCCAGGATGGCTATGTGAATTAAAGTTAAATTTACTGCTGCACAGTTAAGCCATACTGTGGCAGCTGTAATTGAAACATATGTAGCTACTAAAAGTGTTGCCCTCAGAAGCAAGTGACAACCTTCTGGATTCTTTGAACAGTTGTAACCAGAATGCCCATCAAAGTAAGATGTATAGATGTACCCTTTCAGGAAATTCTCCACACATTGTGTTTTGGAACACTATTCTAAAAGAGATAGGTACCTGGAAAATAAGAGACCTGAAAACTGGTAGAGATAAGACATGCACATTCAGTTTCATTGATGGGTGGCAGATTACTATAAGATCTATTATGGGTTTTTTTTGGAATTGGTAGAAGAAAGTAGGATTCAGGTTTCTTAATATGAAAGCTGTCAGTCAGGAGCCCTTAGAGAACGCATTATGTTGCATATGACAGCATGGCATTTCCAACACAAATCCTACATGTTTTCAGTTTGTAATACCTTTAAAAACTTGTATTGGAAATAATATGGCTTTGCCCTTCAAAACTATGGGTGTGACAGTGATAATTGTTTTCCCCTTAGCAATTTATATCAGTTTTTAAAAGTGCTGATGATGACAATCCAGGAATACATATGTGGCACTGGCTCTGTTGATCGTGAAGGTATAAATTACTGTCTCAAGTCAGACCAGTAAATCCCACTCTGAACTTTTAAGAGGACAATCAAGCTGTGACATATGTAGAAGGATATATTTTGAAAGATTTAGGTATAAATAATGAGTGTTATGTGTATAAGGGAAATCTCTATTTACCTAACTTGACTGCAGGCCATTTATTTACATATTTCAAAGAAAACAGTTCATCAGCTAACTTGCAGTATGCCAGTGAACAAATGAAAGATTTTCTGCTTCATGTTCATGACCCATTGTATATATTTTTGGACAAATATGGTCATACAGAAGCATTAGAAGATAGCCTTAAAGGTGTATTTTCCAGGCCAGCCTACTCCTTTTGTAGGAAACATTGTTTTGAAAATGTAATTTTGCAGGCAGCTCTTCCATTTCTCATTTAAAAGAGTGTAAACATTTGGTTGAGAGAAAGTATTCAGCTGGACATAACAAAAAAGGTTTAAAAAATTCAAGTCCCAGTTTGTGTTTGTAAACAGTGTTAATTTTGCTAGAATTTATTATCAGGTTAGCTGTAGGCAGGCTTAGGTAGTTTTAAGACTTGTGCAGTTGTATAGACTGTATGATTGCTTGTCCTATTTGCTGGCACCAATATATTTTCTTCATTGGTCGATTGGGTTTGCTATGCCATATGCTGGCCTAGGTAATTTCGTTTTAGGACTTGTGTGGTTGTAAGCATTATATATGTATAGCCTATTGTATAGGCCTACTGCTTGTCTTTCATTGATTAGGTTACACATTGCCATATGCATGCTGAGAAATTTTAAGACTTGTGTGGTTGTAAATATTATCTGTATATACTGTATGGGTTCATGGTGTGGGTTTCTGTAGTCACATCCTAGTTCGTGAACCATGGGCAAAGGTTGAGTGGCCTAGCAAGTGGTCCTGAGAGTCCTGGATCTGACACTTCGAAAAATGAAGGAACCTGTCAAAGAAAGAAAAGGGCCACAAGGGGCAGGAAAATGAAATACTCCCTAGACCTTCATATGTAATACCATCAGAGTTAGAAAAGAACAAGAGTTGACCAAGGGAAGTTGGATAGGATAGACTGTGAGGAGCCTGGCCCAAGTAAGTGGAAGCAATGCTAGGACTCAGATAAGGGCCTCATGGTCGGTAACCCACGCTCCCAATTCCAGGGCCCCTTTTAGTCGTCTCTTATGACAGACAGGGGATATTGTGGGTGTTGTTCTATCACCCCACCCACAGGAGGAACTAATGGATGAAGATGATTCCTAGGGGAATAATGGACTTGGTTATGGAGGGTGAGACCAGGGCAATGATTAGACAGAGTTTTCAGGGATTTTAAGGTGAGGTTCACCTTTGGGGGGGGGCGGATAGAATAACACCCACAGTATCTCCTGCCTGTCATAAGAGGCGACTAAAAGTGGCCCTAGTGGCTCCAAACTTGGGATATCTTCACTTTTCGAAGTGTCGGATCCCTTCCATTTTTTTCTCTCTGATTAGTATTATAGGCCTATAGAGGATGGTTGATTACGTGTACTTCTTCTCAAATCAATAATCACCATCACCAACACTTAAAAGTCAGAGGTGTAGAACTAAACGAAACCACGGAGCTAGTTGTGAGAACTAAACAAAACCACAGAGCTAATTGCGAAATGAGGGCTCTGAAGAGACGTAGTTAATTCACAGAGAATTGTAGGGTAAACGGTGAAGATATATGTATTTTATTGATGGTTGTACTTTTGCTTACTGTAGTCTTCATTAACTGATGACGGCCTAGGCAATTTGAAGACTTGTATTGTTTGTGAACATTGTAATGAAACTACCGGTACCACCTCTGCGACAACACAGATCGCTGATGATTGTACCTATCCTTTCTCTGATGGAAAGATCAGTTTCATCTGCTTTCCCCGTTGTCATTTATAATGTTTGTAGTGTTTTCAATGTATTAAGTTGCAATTCAATAAACTTCAAATGGCATGATTTTGTTTTTATTGGTTAATAAGGTTATGTTAGTGTTTCTCCCACAGAATACAAACCACTCAAAGCTCCTCATTCCAAACTAAACACACAATGTCATTGTATGCGACGTTGTGGTCCTGTTCCCAATGACAAATTTTATTTTTCAGCTTGTAGGTTTCCGAAATTAGTGAGCTGGCCGCGGTGATAGGTATAAGAATCTTAGCTTGCAGAGTACTTCCTGGCATGAAAACTTTCGTTTTGTTATTTAGAATATCCTGCGTCCCCACACGTTTCTCAGTATTTTAACATATTGAATTCCGTTTCATTGTGTATACGAAAGTCTGAAAATACAAAGTAATTTATGAACCAGTAGTAAAACATATTGCTGTCACGCCATATTCATTATGAGAGAAAAAATGTAGACTATTACATATTATTCAACATGTTAAGATATTGAGAAACGCGTGGGGAGGCGAGCTATCCCATATAACTAAACGAAAGTTCTCATACCAGGATGTACTTTGCAAGCTAAGATTCTCATACCTATAACCACGGCCAATTTGATGCGTCGCTCTCGCTAGCGCAGGAAGGGATCCATTCGGCCGTGCTATCACTTAGCATCCAGACCACTACGAGCGCTGCGGTCATCTTTGTTTCCAAGTTCTAACATGGACTGTGCACTTCTGTTATATATTGGTGTTCTGTGAGGCTGTGAATTGATGTAAACAGAGCTGAAAGAGCGCAAAATTGAAGATTTTTCATCCTTACTTCTGAAATCCGTGTACAGGTATGTTTTATTCAATTTTTATGAATTGTTAGTTTATCTTTAAATGTGCTACCATCATATTAGGTCATAAATAATGAATATATATGTAGAATTATAGCCCATTTAGTTAGTGGGAAATATAGTACCATTAGTCTGCTCATATGCCATGAGCACGTGTTACCCGATTTTTATTACAAGCATATATAAGTTACGTTTTAATTTTTATAAAAGATCATATATTTATCTCTAAAGCATATATACTTAGTCACCTCAAGTATCAAACTATGTGGATCATTTATTATTATCCCAATATATTTTCCTTTGTATGACGAATGTGAAATAGTTTCAGATGGCTCCGAAAGGGTTGTCAGATCTACTACTACTGGAGACTTCCTGATGGTGATGACGATGCTGAGGAGGAACATGATGAAGGTGCAGTGAATTCAACTTGATGATACTTGATTATGGTCATGGAGGGGAGACTCAACAAACGTCTCTTTTTTGGAAAAGTTTTGGTTTTTTGTTTGAGAATACATGTACATATATTACTGTGTTATTATTGTTTATTTCTGAGCATCTCCATACCATAATTATCAATTTGAAATGCTAATGTAATCACAGCGTTATAGCACGGAGGAGACCACTGGGACGTATATTTACCACTAATTTTTTTCAGAAAATTTAGACAACGTCCTGCTCCATTACATGGTTCAATTTATTGATGTTTGGCAGCAAATTTCGCTAAAAATATTAACATAAATAATTTAGTCACGAAAGGGATAACAATGACATTTACAATACGATACAAGAGTTGAAAACTTAAAAAGCAGCTGGAATTGATAAGATTTCTGGGGATATACTAAAGGCAATGTGTTGGGATATAGTACCATATCTGAAGTACTTATTTGATTATTGTTTGGTCGGAGGAGCTATACCAAATGAATGGAGAGTTGCTGCAGTAGCCCCTACGTTTAAAGGAAAGGGTGATGGACATAAAGCTGAAAATTACAGGCCAGTAAGTTTGACATGTATTGTATGTAAGCCTTGGGAAGGCATAATTTCTGATTATATTAGACATGTTTGCGAAATTAATAACTGGTTCAAAAAGGCAGTTCGGTTTTAGGAAAGGTTATTCCACTGAAGCTCAACTTGTAGGATTCCAGCAAGTTATAGCAGATATCTTGGATTCAGGAGGTCAAATGGATTGTATCGCGATCGATCTGTCTAAAGCATTTGATAGGGTGGGTCATGGGAGACTACTGGCAAAAATGAGTGCAATTGGACTAGACAAAAGGGTGACTGAATGGGTTGCTGTATTTCTAGAAAATAGAACTCAGAGAATTATAGTTGGTGAAGCTTTTTCTGACCCTGTAATAATTAAGAAGGGAATTCCTCAAGGCAGTATTGTCGGACCTTTATGTTTTCTTATATATATAAATGATATGAGTAAAGAAGTGAATCAGAGGTAAGGATTTTTGCGGATGGTGTTATTCTCTATAGAGTAATAAATAAGTTACAAGGTTGTGAGCAACTGCAACGTGACCTCGATAATTTTGTGAGATGGACAGCAGGCAATGGTATGTTGATAAACGGGGTTAAAAGTCAGGTTGTGAGTTTCACAAATAGGCAAAGTCCTAGATTTTGTATCATCGCGGCAAAATGTATATTCAACACGAGGAGCATAAAGTGTCTCCCAAACATCAGCCAACTGCATTCTTTGTACTAGCATCTGCAGTCCTGGGCAGAAGTTAAAAACACCTGTCGAGTCACGTGGTTGTAAAATGCAATTGAAGTCGCCCATCAGAAGAACAGCATTCGGTGTCGCTATATGTGGTAGAATGTCCTGAGTGTAAAATGAATTCCGTTCCTGTTTAAACAGGGAACCAGATGGACTGTACACGTTAATGATCGCGATATTATTAAAGGAGGCTGATAATATTCTCCAGGTGTGGTCCATTGTAATGTCCGTTAGGTTAATCCCTTTCCTATACACAATAGCAGTTCCTCGAGCACTATCACAAATGTTTACTACATAATCATAATTAAATAAATAGCCTAAATGACTGCTGTTCAATTCTTGTAACAAAAGAATATCAACATCATACTCCTTTAAGAAACGTCCCAACAGACCCAACGTTGTGTCACTTCTCACTCCGTTTATATTAAGAGTGGCGTAGTTCGTTAGAACTGCAGGCATAACAAGAAGACGATAGAACATGAAATTAATAAACATTTTGGTCGAATGCAAAAATCACCTTCGCCTAAAACTATTTTTTATGTGACTTAGGGTGGTCTTCCATCCGCTCAACACTTTTCCGAGGCGTACGCAAGCGAGGATCTCTACTACTTTTCACTGTCAACTCGGGTCGCTCCTCGTGGGGCTGTGCTATATTACTGTCTCGCTGTTCTACTACTTGATCAGTGTCCATCAGGTCCGAAAGACGTATATTATTCCCTTGGGCGGTAGGTACAGAAGGAGTGCATACAGGAGGGTTGGTGCTGTGAGTGATATCATCACTAGAGTGAAGAGGATCAGAAGTTGATTCCGTATCTACAGGTAGCTGAGACATTCCCATATCTCGATTAGAGGATGGGATGGAAATATCAGTAGCCTGGGAAGAAGGGGCATGGTCACCAATGAGTTCAGTTGTCGATGACAGAAAGGAACTATGCGAATGGGATACACTACTGTCGATTTTCATCCGTTTAGATGTTGTTTCTTGAAGAGTAGGAAACTCCGTTGGGTCAGCCACACGAACTTGTGTGTTGTTTACGTTCCGCACTTCGCCAGGCTGAGTTGGGGTCGCTGTGTTGTCAGTCAAGGTTACTGGAGCAGGGTCCGGTTGACTAGTCGCTAACCCTCTTGAGTCACCTGTATCAGCTGCAGTGTTGACAAGCCTCCTCTCGGGTAACCTAGTCTGACGTAAGGGACATTCTGGTCGCAAATGAGTAGTGGAATTACAGGCTAGACATGTACGCACTTGTCCATCATAAATAATTTGCGCACGGTATCCTTCAATATAAATGAAAGATGGAATAGATGTTTTAATTTCCATTCGAGAAGCACGTATACCATTATGTACTCCGAAGGCATATAGATGAGACCATTCTTCCCTCCTGTGGTCGATAATTTTGCCGTATTTACTAAGCACCGAGTTAAAAGATTCTATCGGGACTTCTGGTGGTACATTTAACACTCGAACCGTTTTCTGTACTGTTTCCGCATCACTGATTTTAACCTTCCCTATTCGACCATCCTGTAATGTCATATTGCGTGTACCCTGATATTTACAAACCAGTCTTTCAAAAAGAGTAGTTGATATTACCTTGATGAAGGCCGCATTTTCCAGGTTGTCCAGCTGAATCATTTCTATCTGGTCCTCATTGAGTTTCAAGAAGTGTTGGAACCATTCCCATGCCGAAGGTCGGTTGTCACATTCGAAGGTACATTTCAAGGTATTTTTACGTGTGAATCTTGTTGCCATGTTTGTTTTCTGCGTAGTTACACAATGAAATCACTTGAATTACAGTTAACTATCAAAGTTATCAGACTCGTTTACACACGGAGCGCGGCCAACTGATTTATCTTAACACGTTTAAATATAGCTTTCGGTCCTCGACTTCCTCCACTTTCTCCGAACCCAAAGTGGAACTGCATGTACCATCTGTGTCCTAACGTACAACTGAAAACGTTTTACAGCCAGATGACCTTCCTAACACCGAATGCCCATGTCAAATGCTCAGCCCCACTTTCTTGTCCCCCGCGTTAGACATACCTGCCCTATGATATAGATGTTGATTCCCATAGGGAACTTAAAATATTTGTCCTGAATGAGTAAATTTAAAACACCAATATAATGGTCCGTTATTGGACATTATACATTTTCCAGCTAACTCAGTGCATTGGCACTGCTGGTGGCTTCAAGTAGCCTATGCACTAGCCTTGCGTCTTGGGAGGTGTGCTAAGTCCCAAATGACGAGCCCAACTTAGCACATGAGGGCGAAACGCAGGCAACCAAGAATGAGTTAGCTGGAAAATTTATAATGTCCAATAACGGACCATTATATTGGTATTATGGCTGTGCTAGTAAATTATTTATTCATTTATTTATTTGATTTATTGTTCAACAGGAATTTCTGCCCACTTACAGAACATTTCGATGTCTTATTTTTATTTTAGAAATAATTTACAATAAAAGTTTAAGTATGAAACATAATACTATGCTAATGAACTATGCACAGTCGTAAGTGTGTGTTTCAACTTATTATTTTAATTAATCCTAAAATATACATTATTAATATAAATTAATCTAAGGACTAAATTATTCATGGTACAAAAGTATGCTACTCTACTTTATGTATTCTCTCTGTGTGAGTTCCCGTCTGACTGACATAAACAAGATACTCTACTCGTGAAATATGTCCACGTTTGGCATTTTATTAATTGACTGATATATTCCGTTTAATGGTGAATTCATATGGTGATTTGTGTTTGACCTTTTAACAAAGAAAAATATTTCATACAGGTTTATTTGGTGGAGTAACTCTCGGTTATCTGCCTTTACCTTTGTGAATTCTATGTAGGTATTTTATACACGTTAATATTCTTTGTATGCAACATATCTATCTCAAAATTTGTTATTAAGTCCCTATATGCCACATATTTGCACTAGTTTTAGAGATACAGGAATACAGATATCTTAGAAATTTAGCTTGAACATTTTCTATTTCTTTTATACGTTTAATACTTGGTGGATTACGGACTGTAGAGGCATATTCTATTATTGTTGTAACTGGTGAATTGTACTATGGCTTTGATATTTTTGAATTTGTTGGTGTTTCTCATTAGAAATCCTATAGGCCTTATTTACGACATTATTGAACTGAAGTTTACTATCAAATATTACTCCTAAATCCCTCTTTTCTCAACTCGTTTTAGGCTGATACCGTTCATTTCATAAGAATAGATTTTTGGTTGCCTTTTTCTAGTAAAGATCATTGATTAACATATCTTAACATTGAAACGCAAGGAATTGTGTTTTTCCCATTCAACCAGTGCTGTGAGGTCTTGTAATTCTTCGTTCTCTTTGTTTGAACTAATCTGCCTGTAAATTTTCATGTCATCGGCATATAACTGAAATGTAGAATTCTTCAATAACAAACAGAATGAACAACATCGGAAATTACCCCTTTGATATTTACAAATTGAAATCTATTCATCGCGGAGGAGTTAAAGAATTCGACCAGTTCAGGGCTAAAACTAAAGCTGTGAAGCTTTTTTAGAAGTTTATGATGATAAATCCTATTAAATGCTTTTGTCATGTCCGTGTATATGACATCCAGTTGCCCTCCTTGATCTAAAATATTTGGCACATAGTTTGTAAAGTTTACTAAATTTGAACTTGTTGATCTCCCTTGCATAAGCCATGTTCTTGCTCTATGATGACTCTCTCAACATGTCAATAGATATTGCAGTAAAGTATATCATAAAAACTTTGCATGAGACTGATAGTATTGATACTGGTCTATAATTATGAATGTTTCCGATATTGCCATCTTTGCCCATTGGACACACTTTTGCTATCTTCCACAAATCAGGAAATATTTTTTGTTGGAGAGATTTGCTAATAATTGTAAAAAGTGGATATGTAAGAGCTTTCACTACATATTGGGGTATATTATCTGGACGAGCACTCCTTTTAGATTTTAATCTTTTTATAGCACATTTAACATCATCACCAGATACCACTGACATGTTTAGCATGTCAAGTTCCTTATATTGCAGTTCCTCTAGAATATACTGCTCATTATTTTCGGTGTTTTTTTTGTATGTACTTTTGAAGTAGGAGGCAAATCCATCGGGTATTTCTGTCTTAGAAGTTAAGGTGCTATCATTCAGTACATGTCTGTGACATTCTTGATTATTGGCCCTCCTTTGATTACGCTGTTCCTATTTTCCTTTTAAGGACTGCTCTCTTTGTTTTGAACCCTGTCATACTATATTCACTAAGACGTCTTCTTTACCTATCATACTCCTTACTTCGAATTAGTTGTATTATTTCTTTATTATACCATATTGGATAAGTTATTTTACTATACTTAATCAGAGGAACGCAATAATCAAGAATCTCATAGAGTTTATTATAGAAGCAATCTAAAGCACTGTTAAAGTCCTCAATGTCATTCAATTGTGAACAATCACAAGTGTTTAGTAATTCAAAGAGTAATTGAAAATTAGCTTTATTTTAATTATGATGCCTAAAAGTTGACCTACTGTCCAATGTAGTGAGTTTTCTCAGATTAACTTCTATTGAGAGAATCAGTGCAGGATGATGGTCATCTTCAAGTAACAAAGGCTGGTCGTCTCGCTCAGTGTGAATTTGCTCTGCTGTAGAGGCAAGAACTAAATCTAAATTTATTCGTGATAGTATTTCTAGATGTTAGATTCAAGACTTAGCCGATCCTGCTTTACTTTGATTCTCTCAACTGAAGTCTCCTACAATACAAATAGGACTTTCATTTCCTGGATTTATTGCTGATTCAACTGTATCAAAAATTTCACAGCATTGATCAAGGTTAGAATTTTGTGGAAAATACACTACTCCCATAAAATTTCACCTACGGTTAAACTGAACTTTAAGCATTACGAATTCGAATTCACGAGAGTAAGGAATAATCTGATGAGTTTTAAACATTTTATCAACGGCTACTACCACCCCACCTCCACTCCGTTTACCTGTTACTTTATGTTCTCTATCTGCTCTAAACACACAGTAATTACTAGAGATGATTTCATTATCATATATAGACTTAGTGATACAACTTTCGGTATTGCAGATTATCCTATGGTTATTTTCAGAGGCAGCTAAAACCAGTTCTTGAGTCTTTGTCCTAACTCCTCACACATTCTGATAAGTAATAGTTACCTCTTCTTTACTACTATACTTATTCATGTTTTGTTTTGGCATTTTACTTTATATTTTCAATGTCTTCTGCACGTTTAATATGTAAGACCAGATCGCTTGGCTTCCTTCTAACAAATATCTTACCATTTCGCACCCAGCAGAACTGGCAATTGGCGGCTTTCCTCTTCGTTCTTACCTGTGCAGAGAGCTTCTTCCTGGAAAGGGAAAGGCATTCATTGATGAATACCGGCTGGCTTGTTGTCCACCCAAGATTGAGGGTTGTTATTGTCTTCCCTAGTTTAGCTCTGGCATCCATCAGTTTCTCCTTATCCGCTCTCCGCACGATGGAGTACCCGGTCCGGCAGATGTTCTTGAGGGAATTCTGTGATATATGTCGATCATTGATGAATCAATATTTACCCCAGTGGCAGTACCACCTCCTCCGTGTTTCTGAAACTCAGTACTGCTCAATGTCCTCCACTCGTCCCTTTAAGTCATCCACTTCCTGTTTTCGTTTGTTGTTTTCCGATTTTAGAATGTCAATTACCCGTAGTAAGTCCACCAGCGATCACTCTGTGTATCGTCTAGTTTGCAGTGACAAACCTCCAGAGAGTACCCTAGGTCTTTTTGCTCACTTCTTAGTTCTTTCAATTGCTCATAGTTGTAACATTATAAGGTTTATCACCTTCTCCTGTTTTCGTTTCTCCTTTGTTACAGCCCTCACAACTCCATACTTTACTTTTATTTTTCACAATTGCATCACTCTCACTTTTATTAAGTTTTACACACTTGCCATGGTACATAGTTTCACACTTACCAAAGTCACCTTCTGACCTCCTGTGATCGAGTCTTCACGGGGTCATATTAGAGGTTAGGTCTCTGTGTAGTTCTTTATAACCTATCTCTGTCGTTGCGACGTAAAGCAACTAGCAAAAAAAGTTCTTTATAAATGTCCGTAGAGCCGTTACCCACGTTACTTTCCAGAAATTACACTTTACACTGGTAACATGTTCCTTAATTTACACAAATTTACTATATTTATGGTAATGTCCTCGTTGGTGTCGCCTTACTTTGTCCAAATTACGGAACTTCACTCGTACACACTTCTACACGACCGCCATTGTCGTCTAGTTCCGAGTGTGCTCCGAACACAACGGTTTGGGCTCTAAGTGATGTAAACCATACTGCAGGTTCTAGAGTACAAATCTATACGGTCTGAGTTTAAAATAAAAACTGTGTGTTGCAGACACTAAACAAGACAGCGTTACGCCTCAGCTCAGACGCTAGCGTATTTAACTCCGCAGTCGCTCGGCCACTCCAAGGGGAGCCGGTTAAGAGCCTGGGTAAGGTTAAGTTAGCATGCCAAAATGACGTCTTAACCTCATTTACAGGTCAGCTCGTCGGTTCGGCTCTTAAGAGCCAGTGTGAAAATATATTAGCATTCTTGATAGTGATGTAGGGCAAGCAAGTCATAATGACGTCAAAACCTCACCTAAGCGCCACTTTACCAATTCAGCTCCTCAAAGGGGAGGGAGCCCGTAAGGAGCCTGGGTGAGGTTAGGTTAGCGTTCCTGGTAGCATGTTTGTCAAAGAGGAGGAAGGATTTTCAAATACTGTGCGGTGCACTACAGTGTTAGTCTACCTGTGCAAATTATTAGACTCACCAGAGTATTTTCACATTTTTCTGTTTATCACGATTTATATCTTAATAAATACCGGAAGAATGACTCATTTCATTTCACTGAGCTTTGTTTATATGTTGCTCATAGTACTGGGCCATGGTATTAAGTATATGTGGTAGGTTTCTTTTTCTGGAGGTGGCAGCAATTGTTGTTTTACTTCTCTACACAAGCTGCTATATTCAGCCTCTTGATATGCAATTTGCTATATCCTTCTTACTTTGTTGAGGAGTATGTGATAATGTGTGGTCGGTAGGATTGTTTCTGGTGATTTACAAGGCTTCATTGTTTCAAAAAAGGTGGTATCATTGTTGTATTTGATACATCAGTACTGACTCCTCTGTGAAGTTTCTTTTCTGTTAAAAAGTGGTTATGGGGCATATTCTCAACGCGATATTTCTAGAAAACTGGATGTTTCACAGAAATCAGTGAGCCGAATCAATGTGGCAATCAAGGCTGGTGAACTTGTTACAAAATGAAAAGGTAACTGTGGTCGAAAGCCTAAAATGAGCCCACGAATGACTAGAAAACTTATACAGATAGCTAAAGCGAACATAAGGGCATCCAGTAAGAACATTTCACTGTCTATTGTTCGGAGACGACTTAGTGCCACAGACCCCGTAAGAAGGCTAGGATCACGCCTGCAATGGCCACAGAAAGTTTGACTTGGGCCAAGGAAGTTCAGGAGAAATTTGGTAGTGACTGGAGTAGGGTAAGTATTATTATTAAAAACCAGTAGCAGGAAAGAAGTTGCAGTTCATGAACTGAATATTTAACTCACAACAGAATACATATTTGTCTTGTTTTCGAAAGTTACTGTAGCATGATATTTATGGTTCCTTTCAATTATCTTTAAGTCATCTTCTCTGATGAATCAATATTCTCCATAAGCCAAGAAAGCGCTCAGTATGTTCGCCGAGCAAAGGATGAGGAGTTCCATCCCCAGTGCATCGCAGAGGCAGTGAATCATCCAACCTCTGTGATGGTATGGAGCTGCATGTCATCCAAGGGAACTGGCGGGTTGTATCTGGTAGAAGGTACTATGAGACCAGAACAGTACAAGAAAGTGCTATAATCTCGACTATTTCCACAATTGAAGGAATGGTTTCCGGATGGAGATTTCATCAGGATAGAGCACCCTGTCATAAAGCCAAATCAGTGCTCAAATTCCTAGAAGAAAACAATGTAAATGTCCTTCCCTGGCCAGGTAACAGCCCGGACGCAAAACCCATCTAGAACCTGTGGGCAGTAGTAAAAAAGCTGAGGAAGAAGACGATTACGAACAAGATTCAGCTTTTGGAGGAGCTCGTGAAGATATGGCACAGGGACCAAGACATAAAGGAAAATTGTAAAACACTTATGAACAGCATGCCAAACCGTATAAAAATGATTATAAAAAACAAGGGATACCATACTAAGTATTAAACATTATGTAGAGTGTTTTAATAAACGAGTTTTGAACAAGAAAACGGGTTGCAGGTGGATTTTGGTTTGAATCTAATAATTTGCACACCGCTGTATTTTATATAGGCAGAGCCAAAGCAAAAAAGAGGCCACTGCGTGTGCGCGCGATAATTTGACACACGATTACCGAAGTGCGATTATTAACGTGTGGAGATAATTGTGAGTATATATTTTTTCTGTTCTCTTTCAGAGTCTTATAATTAAGTCAAGAAACAATCAGAAGAACATAAAAATGCAAAATATCGTGATGAAAACTTATGTACCGGAAACCAGTAAATTAATAACTAAACATAGAGAGGACGCCGGTGAACTGGTACGAGTTAAAGAAGATCTGTGTATTCCAATAATTTTTACAATGCAGTCCTCTGTATTTTGCCTTGCTAACATTTTGTTACGTTTAGGGCTAATTTGCCTTGTTTTATTTTAGTGGTATTTTACCACAGTCGCAACTACTTATTTGTGTGCTAAGAGGACCCATGGCGAAATTTACGATGTTTGTTTGCGTTAGGAATGTCACCGTGTTGCAATAGAAGTTTTGTCATAATTTTCTTCCAGATGGGGACGTGATGTATACCACATTTCTCTAGGGATTCGTTGAGGCGTCGTCAGGATCATTTTTACGTTAGATGAATGATATTTTGAGGATGCTTAATACGTTAATATAGAGTGTTCATGTCCACAGGCGTAGCATCAGTTGCGTGCAACAAATGTCATAAGTATAAGAATATTAAATAGTGGAACGCATAATAGTTAATATTCGCAGGGTACACCTTGTTTTGTTTTTGAAAAGTCATCCTGTGATAATTTTGCCAGAAGGTGGTAGCAACGGGGTTCGGTGTAATGAGCTTTGAGGTCGATGTAGAAGTGAGTGTCATATGCGAAGTGAAACGAGAATCTTCGTAACTGTCGGTGGCAGAGATGTTGTATTTTTCCATGTAGTTATGGAACCATGCCACTCAATTAGTTCCTGGTACATATTCCAGAGGTAATGTAGCAGTTAGTGTCGTGATTCCCTTGTAAGAGAAGCCTGAGGGAAAATCGTCATGACGGAATGATTTGAAATGTGGTAAGGTCCGTAGTTTGGTTATTGAATAGGATTGTATATCCAGAGGGGTCTTTCGTTCTTCTAATAACTCCATGAATACCAGTGAAACGCATATCATATTCTCAACAGACTCGAGTTCATTCGTGATGGGAATAATGTGGACCGATAAATTGTTTGAAAATACATAACGTTTTTGTGTAGTAAGAGGCCGTCCGTGGCGAGATTTGTTTGCTGACTTGTAAGCCAGGGGAGAACCGTCTCGGCACACCTCATGATGTACACTGAAGAGCGGCTCGTTCCTCTGCGCCATTTCCTCAGAGAGAGAACCTTCCGTGTGCGGAAGGAGCAAAGGACTTTTCATGAGTTATCTCGCCATCAATCCCAGATCCTTTACATCCGTTTATTCTGAGCTTCCGGACTCCAGAATGGTTATAAGTAACACTCATACTACGGTCCAAAAGATAGGAATAAGTTACGAGTAAACAGCGCAACATGTAATAGACCGCAAATCGCACAACATATGCAAATACCAACCTCATGTGTTCGCTCTGTGTAGGAAAGGAGTGTTCCTTGCTATGACTAGCGGCGTACCCGTAAGGTAAGCAGAGCCAGTGCCTTAGCCCCATATTCCCTCAGTCGTGGTGGACCTGTTATCGTGTGTGTAGTGTAGCCTTGTGGGAAAGGAGTGTTCCTTGCTATGACTAGCGGCGTACCCGTAAGGTAAGCAGAGCCAGTGCCCGAGCCCCATATTCCCTCAGTCGTGGTGGACCTGTTATCGTGTGAGGAGTGTAGCCTTGTGAGAAAGGAGTGTTCCTTGCTTTGACTACCGGCGTAACCGTAAGGTAAGCAGAGCCAGTGCCTGAGCCCCATATTCCCTCAGTCGTGGTGGACCTGTTACAGTGTGTGTAGTGTAGCCTTGTGGGAAAGGAGTGTTCCTTGCTTTGACTAGCGGCGTAACCGTAAGGTAAGCAGAGCCAGTGCCTGAGCCCCATATTCCCTCAGTCGTAGTGGACCTGTTACAGTGTGTGGAGTGTAGCCTTGTGAGAAAGGAGTGTTCCTTGCTTTGACTAGCGGCGTAACCGTAAGGTAAGCAGAGCCAGTGCCTGAGCCCCATATTCCCTCAGTCGTGGTGGACCTGTTATCGTGTGTGGAGTGTAGCCTTGTGGGAAAGGAGTGTTCCTTGCTTTGACTAGCGGCGTAACCGTAAGGTAAGCAGAGCCAGTGCCTGAGTCCCATATTCCCTCAGTCGTGGTGGACCTGTTATCGTGTGTGGAGTGTAGCCTTGTGGGAAAGGAGTGTTCCTTGCTTTGACTAGCGGCGTAACCGTAAGGTAAGCAGAGCCAGTGCCTGAGCCCCATATTCCCTCAGTCGTGGTGGACCTGTTACAGTGTGTGGAGTGTAGCCTTGTGAGAAAGGAGTGTTCCTTGCTTTGACTAGCGGCGTAACCGTAAGGTAAGCAGAGCCAGTGCCTGAGCCCCATATTCCCTCAGTCGTGGTGGACCTGTTATCGTGTGTGGAGTGTAGCCTTGTGAGAAAGGAGTGTTCCTTGCTTTGACTAGCGGCGTAACCGTAAGGTAAACAGAGCTAGTGCCTTAGCCCCATATTCCCTCAGTCGTGCTTGACCTGTTATCGTGTGTGGAGTGTAGCCTAGTGTTGAACGTGACAACATTATGACACAACTACGCCATTTGGACCCTCTTCTTCAGGGTAGAATACTCGGCCACCCGGAAGCAGGCCAGACAGAGACCGAGGTCGCCCCAACCTTGAATGAGCTACAAGGCTTCATTTCCAGGCTTTGGAGACGATTTCGAGACACAGGAGGTGTCAGTCGTAGGCCAGTGCCAGTTCGACCAAGGGTGACTACCCAACAGCAGGACCGATATCTGGCCTCAAACGCCCGACGAAATCGGAGTGGACCTGCAAAACAATTGTCGGCGGAGCTTGCAGCCACCTGAGAGATTGCCGCTTCCCGGCAAACTGCGTACAGGAGGTTCAGAACAGCAGGGCTGTTCGCCCGACGTCTAGCGGTGTGCGTCCAGCTAACTGCAGCACTGAGACGGGCCCGTTTACTGTGGAGCCGTCAATATCGAAACCGGACCTTGAATGAATGGAGGCATGTGCTCTTCACAGATGAATCCGTTTTCAGTTTGCAGAACGATTCCCGACGCACATTAATCTGGAGAGAACCGCGTAGCCGATACAACCACAGGAACATCGTGGAACGGGACCAGTATGGTGGTAGTGGCGTAATGGTGTGGGGCGGCATCATGTTGGATGGCCGTACGGACCTGCACAACTTCATGGGTGGTCCGAGGAACACTGTTAACGTTTAGAGATAAGGGGATGAGATACTGAGACCACATGTTCGACTCTTCAGAGGAGCGGTTGGTCCAGACTTCCCCTTAATGGAAGATAATGCCCGACCAAACCGCGCTGATCTGGTGGATGAATTTCTGGCTGGGAAAGTCATTCGTCGGATGGACTGACCAGCGAGGTCTGTGGATGTGAATCCTATAGAACATGCCTGAGAAGCATTGAGGACGCTAACTGCGTCCCATCAATATCCAACAAGAACCCTCCAAGACTTTTGCACTATCCTTTCCGAGGAATGGGATCGACTGCCACAGGAGCTCTAGGACCACATCTCTGCAAAACCGTATGAACCGTATTAACAGCATATTTTGTTGTGGAAGACATTGCCAAGTTTTGTTAGTTGTTGCCAAAGCTGTACCTTAGCTATCAGAAAACTTCTGACCCATTTTTGGACAAGTTGTGGGACATATGGTGGGTGATTCAGCTTCTGATTGTTAAGCAATCCGTCTGACATTCCTATCAGGCACTAGAGTACATTATTTCATTGGTCCAATTATGGGCCAGCAATACCATGAATCCCTTCTATGCAGTTCTACCCCAATCCTACTGTTCAACCCCAGGACACATAATCGACAATACTTAACGCATAGATACAATACGAACATAGATCCTACATATCTAAAGACAGTGACACTTCAAGAATTATTAAATGGTCAACGGTAATACGAACTAACCCTGTGTTATGGAAACAATGAAACTGGAATATTAAGCCAAATGTTCGGACATGCCATCGAGAGCCCACTCTATGATTTGCCTATGCAAAAGAAATGAACACATGAAAACTCATGCGCCCTAATGCCCGTGTGCGTGGACAACACGGTGCTGCGTTCAAACGATTTGCCACAAAACATACAGCAGTGAAGCTTCTCGCCAGTATGAAACCAATAAGGCTTTGTTGAGTTGCAAGACGCTCTGGATTGTTTATCGTAATACTCAGCCACATTAATCTTTTGCCCGTATGATTCCACGTATGTTTCGACAGCGTGCTCTAGAGACTGAAGGATTTGCAGCAAAATCTATAGCAGTATTGCTCTACATGTAAACCGACCACGCTCACTGCCTAGTGAAGGAACTGCAACAGATACTGCAGGCAATAGTTTACACCTGATGCAACCGCATCTGGCATCTTCTTTCAGGCTACAGAATCTGCTACGTGGTACGGCACCTTGCCTGGATGAGAAAACAAGTGATTGGCCAAATAAGCTTTTTTGTTAAACGACATACCACAGATATTACATAAATATCGCTCCTCGTCTGTATGCGTCCGCACGCTACGGCTAAATAAGATTTCCGGGTATATGACTTGGCACATATATTGCATTTGTTCTAATTCCCGTCTGTATGATACCGCATGTGTTTTGGGTAAATAACCTTTTCTGCTAAAGGACTTGCCACAGATATTGCACTGATTGCCTTCACGCCTATATGTGTTAGCAAGTTTTCGTTCAGATTGGATTTATTCCTTAGGTGTTGCATTGGACTGGCTTTTCGCCTGTATGTGTGGGCAGGTGTTCGGTTAAGTTTGACATACGACTGAAAGCCCTCCCTCAAGCATTACAGGGGATTGGTTTCTCGCCAGTATGCGTCATAAATTGTTTCGTTAGCTAATGATTAAGGCTAAAGGACACGCCACAAATATCACATTGAGTTTTTCTCCTGTATGACGGTGCGAATGTGTGGTTAATTGGGGTTTCTGGGAAAAGGACATGTCAGAGATTTGGCAGTAATACGGCTTCTTTCCTGTATGTGTCCGCAGATGTGCGGTTAAATAAGCTTTTTGGGTGAAGGACTTGTCACAGATATTGAATGAATGAGGCTTCTCGGCTGTATGTGTCCGGATTTGTTTTTTTTATAACCTTTCTGGATATTAGATTTCCCACAACTATTACAACAGAACGGCCTCTCGCCTCCATGAGTCCACAAGTGATTGGACAGGAATTCACTCCGGCTGAATGACTTGCAATTGATATTTGATGGGATTGGCCTGTCGCCTACATGAGGCTGCAAATGTTTGGCTAAATGAGCTTTCATTCTACATGACTTGCCTCAGATAGTGCATCGCGAGGCTGATCTTCTGTATGAATTCGAATGTGTTCGGTTAAGTTTTATTTGCGGTTAAACGTCTCGCCACATGTTCTGCATTAGAATTGTTTCTCTCCCATATGCGTCCGCATGTGTTTCGTCAAAGGCCAGAGGTTTTTGAACATTTTCTGGCATACTGAGCAATGAAATTTCTGGCCTTTCGTATGAAATCGCTTATGCACTGTCAGTGAGCTCCCAATTGAAAAGCATTTCTGGCAAATTCTGCATAAGTGGAGCACCTGGTCCACGTGGATCATGACGTGCTCAGACAGGCTGCTTCCGCTATTGTACTGCTTCCCGCAGTGATCGCAAATGGATGGACGAATCTGATTCTGTCCATTGAAATGTCGTCTGCCTTCCGGAGGTAGAAGACCTGCGTAGCTCACCTCTGGGCTCGATCTACAGTGACAAATTTAAACTATGTGACCAATAGTTCAATAGTCAACTCCACTACAAGTCTCGCCCAGACGAATTACTACTGAACATTTCACTGACTGATATCCCATGCAGGGAGCTCGTTACTAATGAAAATCACATTCCTATTACTGAACATCATCTGGGGTCAAATTCAGAGTGTAGTCCAAAATTTCAAAAGCTCTCACTTGTTAGGATGATGTGTTACGTCTTTTCTCTCGAAAGCCTAACGTCACGATATCACGGTCAATATTTTTCTCATAATTTTGAAATGTACGACATCACAGACTACCTCATTTATGGGGACCTGGAATGCCTTTCTCCACAATGTCAAAATATCAATGCTTGACGTGCCTTTTAACAAAGCTCCCCACGGCAGACGTATGCAATTCTTATATGTTTAAGGTATATACCTTGTCCAGATCGTATATCACTGAAATTATAGTTTAATAAATATAACTTTTTGCAAGTTGGAAAATGTGCTTTTTGCTGAATATAGCTTCCATTAAGGTGAATATGCATTTGAAACCAGGCATTTAGAGACCTTGAGTACACATGGAGCGCTTGAACAAACTGTGAAAGTTTGAAGTTCCTACATGTAGTAGAACACCAAACAATCCCCTTGGCACTACAGCACTTGAAGGGCCTTGACCTAGCCCGAAGGCCTGCAGATAACGAGGTGTCGTGTGGTCAGCACGATGAATCCTCTCGGCCGTTATTATTGGCTTTCTAGACCGGGGCCGCTATCTCACCGCCCGATAGCTCCTCAATTCTAATCACGTAGGCTGAGTGGACCTCGAACCAGCCCTCAGGTCCAGGTAAAAATCCCTAACCTGGCCGGGAATCGAGCCCGGGGCCTCCGGGTAAGAGGCAGGCACGCTACCCCTACACCACGGCCTACATGTAGTAGAGTCTGAGAAAATGTACATTATGTAATTAAAGGAGTAAATATACGAGAAAACAGCGACCAAAATTAGAATGTCAAAATAAGCCTAACTTGGGTCACCTTCCTCTTCAAATTTTTCCAGAAGTTTTCTTTTGGCAGCTCCATCCGTTTTTCGGGCTTCTTGTGATAAATACTGGAAATTAAGGTTAGCATTCCTTAGTCGTTCCTTGTCGCGTCATAGCATGGCATCAACAGTTCGACTCCCGACACACAATAGCAGGATTTTCAAAACTTACGTCTTGTTGCATTTCGTCACTGAATGCTACTACTGCATCAAATAATCCGATGTGTAGGGTATAAATGCCCACAAACACTGTCCTGAGAATCCGACTCCAGATGACATTGTTTACACCATCACTTGGATTTTGTGTCCCGCCGTGCAGACATTGTTTCAACAGGTCAGGGAGTGCTAAGTCATTAAAATCCGGCTGTATTATTCCCATGACAGGAAGAGGTAGACTATTTGGATGATAGTACATTTTTTCAGTTATTAAGCTACTATAACACTTGCACCAGCCTTCAGGATCTACCGGACACAATCCATGATTGGGGTCTTCATTTGAGGACAGTGAGGGAAAATACAGAGCACACATTGCTCTTTTCATAACTTCCGAACTATCCAGGTTTTGCCAGATTCCTAGGCCACAGCAGATTTGAAGGTGGTCTATTGGTGAGTCAGTCTGCTTTTCCCACTGACTCGCTTACCATTTGACAACTTCCGTCCCCTCATACTTTCCTTGAATCGCCTCAGTCGTGATCCCATTCTTTTCTGCGCATGGCCAGGCATTCCAGCTTATTTATGTTTACGGTATCTGCATACGGATTGATAGAATTCACATCATTATTTACCTTTATATCGCCATCACCTTAATAATTTACACATCGAATATTATGTCATTGGAAGGAACACTGAAAACTTATTCTCACTCCTGTCTCCATCGCCCAACTTGACCCCTCATACTTGGCAGCAGAATCTTCTTTATGGGAATCTTTCATTCTCATCTATTCCTTTTCCAGGGTCAGTACTAGTGGCCGATAATACTCCACCATTAGCGGTATGTCCCCTCTTTTGCCGCGTACCATCGAAGGCACCGCAGAGGTCAGGAGGTTTATCACGGCCATTTGCCACTACTGCTTCTTCACTGCATCTCTCACAGATTTTAGTGCAACATCATCTACAGCTCAACCTATTACGTAGCTATAGTCTTGAAATTTTGCAGGTGGACACGGTAAAATTAAAACTCCATATAGCATATCCGCAGCTGATTTTCTTCCCAATGCAGCAAAGGCTATATGTTGTGACCTTTCATGAATATCTCAATTCAGGGTTCTCAATGTTGGGCTGCGCCACGGCCAGTGTCATGCGGAGGTACATGAAATCTCCACTCAAGGGACGTATGGTTCTGGAGTTGGGTCACAGGATCTTATGGTGGACGCATGTCGGCTCGGGTGATGTGAAGAGATGATGATTATTTATTATCCTAAACTAGGTCATAATCCTAACGTTTCTGATAATACGAAAATGAGATCACTGAAAATATTTATTTTATGGAAGGATTTTCCGTTTAATAACTAAGTAAATGCTTTAAGTAATAATTACAAGATAAAAATATATTGAAAACAACACAAATGGACATAGGAGTAATTGAATATTACGTTAATTAAGGAAAGAAAATATCTAACTTTCAACTCTTGTCATTAGTCTTTTTACACATCGATAGTATGTCACAGTGCTGAAGGCTTAACAAATGATGTTTATCATCCACCACATTTTTCAACAGGTAACTGGGAATTGTAAAATCTCATTCGCTTCGCACGACTGTCCTGACTCAAATAAGTGTCTCAACATCCCGCTATTCATACTTAATCATCGCTTGGTTTGCTTAAAAAAATCTATCTGACAACTTGAAGACACCGATAAATTGCATTCATAATCGTTGGACAGGCAATAAATCATTGAATGACATAAGATAGTACCATAGTACGTCATACAACAACATTGGACAAGAGGGAAAAAACATCCCTTCTGGACATCAACAGCATCCGTACCTAAATAATGGACATTAGAAATATATTACAACATCTACAATGATTTCTAACTACGAAGACTCTGCAGCTCTGGTGTCCTCTGCGAAGTTCAACCTGGAAAACTGTGTCAGCTCTAAGCACTAACTCAAATAATCTACAGAGATGTTCATCTAGCAAAAGCTCACCATTGAAGGTCATATCCCTTGTAACGTGGTCCGATATCATACAATGTTATTTACTTCGTGAAGATCATGTATCTTTCCAATACGGTGCGCAAGAGCCTACATTGTATTTGATTGATATAATTCGACGATCATGCTATAAGTGTTCACGAGACGAAAAACCCTCATATTATTCCAAACACGGCCTCATGCCTAAATAATTATCATTCATTATAATAATACCGAATCCGCACGCATGACTAATTCGATTCCTACCTCAATAACTCACATCAGGACCTCTACAACGCATCATCCCAAGAATAGGTAAATCCCAATGACACATCTATAACAATTCAAATTACATTAACCATTGCATATTTTGACGATCCTATTACGTTAAACACTTCATCACATCACATATATGTCATGCACATCAAATTCTCCTTTCTAAAATATATTCAGGCATTTCACGTTGTGAAGACTATTAATCTTATCGCCGTATTACCTCTATATTACCGTAATAACATCAAAACTGCATTCTCGAAACATAGTATTCTATGTAAGAACATGATCTGTGATGACCCTAAATTACGCACTTCACAATTATTAGGTCCTTCCGATGTATATTAAACCTCGAATTAAATTAACAATCATTATAATGACACTATCTCAATACGAATGCCATCGATGCCAAAATCAACCTATATAACCTTGCCAGAGATCGTTAAAAATTCACACGATTTATCGTACAATATATTCACGACCCGAACTGAATTACCGTATCAAACACAACACTCCTGTTCAACGCAAAGTAAAGATTGCCAAGTGGAACGGTCGCCTTCAAGTTGTATGATTTTACATGTCACAATTCGACATAAAGAAACATGCTACTCTACTTTAAAAAAGCAACTACGAAGCGGAATAATGAGATATCATTTAAGTACTCATCCTTGGTTGAGTCCCGTGAAGATGTCACCTCTCATCTGCCAGTTCCTAAGTATTAGCCATTGGTATCCGTCATCATTCTCATCAGATCCTTCGAGATGCTATTACTGCTTAGCTGGTCATGTTGGAATTTGCAGTCATTTCATAATCATATCCAACGATCACCGGTTCCATGTTACCTGAAACTTATAAATATCTATTAGAGTAGAGTTGCAAGCATTAGTATTGTTTACAATGTTCATACACCACACTTGCCTTGGTGTTCTAATAAACAAAATACGTATTTTGTTTTACAACACGTTATTTTACAATGATTTGTCAATATCGTACTGTGTTTTCCTTTAACTTTTGTACAATCTCTCTCTCTACGTATGCAATAACTCTGATTCTCTTTCAGACTCAACAAGATTGAAATCAACTCTCATCAGAAAACAAAATCCCAAATTACATTCTAATAATAACAGACGGTTTGCTTTTCGAGGCTTCACTATACTTTTCATCTTCCATATGTTTTTGACAATTAAAACACATGACCCTTAAAGCATAGCGCTCGCGTATGACCATTTACGCCGGCAAAGGAATTCGTTTAGCAATCTGTCGCGTAATTATTTTGGTCATCAATCGACAATTTCGTCATGAATCTCGATCATCGAATCGTACCAGGGTCTGGCCGTCACATATAGACTCAGCTTAGCCCGATTAATTCAACTCATTCCATGGCCTCCGGTACCTTTCTGCCATTGATGTTCTCGCCATTTACCCGCATTTAACAGACAACACTTGAGGAAATTGTAATACTAATTCAATTCTGTGTTATGCGCCGCGACGTCTCATCATCTACCGTAATTTTACGAGGCACCACGGGGATCAGAGCTTATCATTTTCCTGCAGACACCTTTAAACCGTTGCCCGTCGTTCACATATTTGGATGAGTCACTTGAGTTCAGACACTCCTGGACGTATAATAATCGGACATATGTTTTCATTGATGTCGATTTCACCATAAACTTCCAATGTCTTCACCAACCTCAGTCTGACACTCATTGGAAGGTTATAATATTAGTCTAATATTCACACTGCACAAGTTACTTTTTTCAGTTCTCACATTCACATTTACTGCTGGTGAATTATAAAACTTCACCCAGTATTTGCAATATTTACAAACCATTTCCAGCTCCGCTTTAATGTCTATATGATTATGTACAGCTATTTCTAGGCCACAGCTACTGCACTGTTTACACTACATATGTTCACTTAGAATAGAAGAAAGAATTGATAAATTAATTCATTAATTGGTTGCAATGCCCTTACAAGGCTGTTGTACACTTCTGTGACGCACTTTTAGCACTGGGTACGTTAGTGAGGTTAGGAAAATGTGGTCCCTATACTTGTGATTGTAACGGAACTTCCCTTACACTACTACATGTTTTAGCTTTTGTCTGCCAATACACGCGCTTCCTAAAAATTTTTTTATCACCTCTAGGCACACTGAGCTTCAGAAACAATCTTAGAACAATATACAGACCACTCAGAGAAAACTCCGTTTACCATGATGGCTACCGGTGACAACTTTCCGTGTATGAGTTATATTAAAAATTAAGAATAAATAATTGCAAGTATAATACAGAAATGGCTTATTTGTCATTTTGACGCAGAGATTCCAAAGCTAATTTCATATCAAAAAATAAATTCGATTTTTAACCCTATATCTCCATTAAGGGTCCCCTTAAAGAATGTACTAGGAGGTAGTTGTAAAGGCGAAAGTAGAAGTACTAACTCTTATGTCCGGCAAACATACATCTATTGAAATCCGTAGGAGTCTACTCTTCTACATAAACGACGGCACATGGTTTGGAGTTTTGATCTTGTTCCACCACCCTGTTGGTTGTGGCAGGTGTGTAATTAATTTTCGTAAAAGCCCTTGGTGGCGTTTGAAAGAACTCCGGTGTTGTAGGTACCAATAAAGTTAAGAAAATGTTTAGCCGACAGTCAGCAAAATCTGCTCAACCATGGCAAAATGTTTATATATTACTTACTGTGACACAAACACACTATACTATTACGAGTCAAGGAGTAGTAATAACGCTCTCAGCTGGACCGGGGAACAAGTGACGATCACTACGCAAAAAGTACGAAGAGACAGAATGTGTGCCGGAAGTGAGAATAATATTTCTTCTCTTGTTTGAATGTCAAGCTGTAAGTCAGGGCAAGGACATTTATGTACTCGTGAATCAACGAAGATTCTAGTCTTGTAATGTTTTAATCACTTATTTAGTAATCTGAACTTCTTAGAACAAAAGTATCCCCAGATATGATGTATCGTGTATCGTGTTCTAAACACATCAATCAATATTCTAATCACATGTTGTATCGAGTACAGTGTTCGATTCTATTCTTAATCACTTCTTTTGGAATCTGATCTTCTTAGAACAAAGGTATCCCCTGACATGTTCTAAACACATGTTGTATCGAGTACAGTGTTCGATTCTATTCTCAATCACTTCTTTTGTAATCTGATCTTCTTAGAACAAAGGTATCCCCTGACATGTTCTAAACACATGTTGTATCGAGTACAGTGTTCGATTCTAGCTTGATTACTTATTTAGTGTTATCAACACATCAATCGCTGTTCTAATCACATGTTGAAGTTAACAACATCGAGTACAGAGTTCGATTCTAGTCTTGTCATGTTTTAATCTAATCTTCTTAGATCAAAGGTACCCTCGACATGTTGTATCGTGTATCGTATTCTAAACACATCAATCAATGTTCTGATCACATGCTAAAGTTAATGACGAGTACAATGTTCGATTCTAGTCTTAATCACTTCTTTTGTAATCTGATCTTCTTAGAACAAAAGTATCCCTTGACATGTTCTAAACACATGTTGTATCGTGTTCGATTCTAGTCTTGATCACTTATGTAGTGTTATCAACACATCAATCAATGTTGTAATCAGATGTTGAAGTTAACGACATCGAGTACAGTGTTCGATTCTAGTCTTGTTATATTTCTTTTGTAATTCGCAAGTCTGAATATGCACAATAATGTTATCACCGCACACTCTTGCCTTCGCGATGCATGTTCGATAGAGCTATGCCTTGACAGAGGATGAGGAGGAGGTAGAGGAGGCGGAGGAGGTAGGGGAGGAGGAGGTGGAGGAGGTAGCCATAACAGCCACCACCATCTTGTGTAGTAGCCTCTAAGCGCTAATTAGCGTCGGAAAGGATATCTTGTTGTAAACTAAGGATAGCCTCCATCAAGGTGGTAGATGAGAATTTAGGTTCGCGTATGCACTAAGGTTTTTCTGTTTAATGATGGTAGCTAACGGAGTTTTTCAAATTACCCGCAAGCACATTTCAAAGGTATGTTGCTAAAGATAGCAAATGGAGCATACCAGGTCGAGAATCTAGATGGAACTCAAGAAGGGATTTATAACGCTTCTAACCTCAAGAAATATGTTCCGCAGGAAGGGTAGGCAATTAAGATAAGAAAATATTTCGTATTTTTTAATTAACAGGGGAAGGTATGTGTACCACGAACTGTTTTAGCCAGGTACATTATTCTAAAGTTACCGGACGGCACTAATATATGTTCATGTGCCAGACATCTTATGTGAGCTCGTAGCAAGCAGGACACGTCACCAGCGATGAATCTGCGGCTGACGTCCATGCCACGTGTCGTATGCATTTCTCTCGAAGATACGAGAACTAAAATTGACAAACTTTTTAACCGATGAAGATAAAAGTGACATACATCATCGTGTAGCTAGTGTTCTGAAGGTAAACATATGTCAATCTCAGCAAATTCCACAAAGGCGTTCAAGGGATATCAAGCAAAAAACACACATTTACTCGTGACGTAGCGAGTAACATTGGCCTTGCGGAGTAAAAGCTGTGGCTCCGGCCATAACAAGGCAGTACCAATTCTTCGCTCACAGCCGGCTTGTCAGTCATGCTGCTCGCGGCAAGTGAAGTCGAACTTAGTATTCATTCTACAGGAACGTCGTCATACTTGTATTATTTTCGACAGCAAGTTGACACTTAGTTTATTTGAACACCAGTGAGTAACCTTTGAATGTTCTTGAGAAATTGTTGGACTTACAATTCGACAGGGACATTCGAACTTTGGAAACTAATGTGTTTATAACATTGAAGTTGTAAGACTTCAAATATTTCGCCAGTATTTGAACTTATAAAATATCTCGATTTCCGTGTAAATAACTTTAACAAACTTGAAGCTAGCCCGACTACTTTAAAATATAATGGTCATGAACTGTTTCAACATAGAACATCGTGAGTGCAGATTTGCAACAATTTAACTATTTTGAATATTATCTAAGTATAAAACCACTTTAACTTGTGCATAAAGACTGTTTAATAATTTTCATAACAGAGTGTATCATTTCCAACCAATTCGTGTGAACAAAGTGTCTAATGAACTGTAAATACGCCGTAATACATTACGCCTACTTCGTAATTATAGGATTGGTACACGAATACTTGAGGAACTGTGGCAGTGAGAAGAAACATCACGCTATTCTACAAGAGAGAGCTGTTTCTTTTTTTTACTGCGACAGTGAGTCATGATAAACTGTGCTTCGAATGAAAGTCATTTCGGTACATACGAACGGTGTGTGGTGAGTGTGAACTGTGCATAGAAATGTGTTTTTCATTTCCAATTATTTCAACTTACGTACAAACTGGGACTAGTAAGAAAGAAAAGAAACAGTGTTTCGACAAATTTGTCATCTGGTGAATGGTGATTATTTCTGAAGCCGTTTTTATCAGTTATAATACAGCAAATAAAATTGTGCTTATTTCAAAATAGGACACTAACAGTTACCTAGTCAGATGGACTTTCTTGTGTTAAAGCCGTTCTTGTATTAACATGAGAGAACCTGACTCAAGACGACAATAATCGATGGAGAACGACGCAGATCGATTAAGATGACGTCGATCGACGGAGATTGATACAGATCAACGCGGAACGTGGGCTTGGTACTACGATGGACGGTTCCTGGAACGCGATACTATGGAACATCGCGGTGCTTGCTGTTAGCTGAGTTCCAGATTGTTGCTTGCGGAGCAGTATTCAACAGTTCGAGCTCGACAAGGCATATTACAGGTGATGTACGCGTCTTTTCGTTTAGAAACTTAATTCAGACTCTCAACAGATTCTTATATGCAATGTCACTGCTGACAAAAAACATTAATTCAATTCAAAAGCTCACTTACTTAATATTTTGATGAACTATTATTAGCTGATTATAAACATTGAAAATTAACTTTTCACAACTTAATTCAATAATTCACTCTCAGTAGAAATACAGACAGACTTTTGGAAGAGAGTGTGTTATAATGTTAGCTCTCGTAATATTGTTGCTGTCACTTGTTGGAACTTTAGAATTTCAGTTCAGTATTTTATTTGTAGTGAAGGCTTACAATAAACTCCTAATTCGCAATATTCATATAAAGTATGCAGTAAGTTACGTAAAATAGGACAATACTTAGAACTTTCTACCGGAAGATCGAATTTAATTTCAAGTGTTTTATATATATTTATGACTAAAAATATTTGAGAATTTCACGAGAAGAATTTATAGAACTTACTTTGTTTAATATATATAGAAAACATACTTTGAAATCACAAAAGGTAGTAGAAAGGACTTCAGGATTTCATTAAAATGAAATATTACCTTAACTTCAACATGCTTTATTGATTACATCAAGAATATCATGATGGACATATCTGGTTGAAAAAAATATTACACATTTAGAGAACAAGATATTTTATAAGATGAACACTATTTTTCGATATTTTGTTGTAGGTATTGGAACATATTTTCCAATAAATACGTTTGACCACTACAATAAAGCTATATAATAGGGCATTTTTTCATAGATTGAATAAGTGGGACAAAGTTATGATATCTATTATTTCGCCTTGCAATCCTTCCTCACTGTACCCACTCCTAAGCACTAGGCACCCCTTAGTAAGATCTCATGCTCTTTGATACCATTTTTTCATGGTACAGTACATTTCAAATTTCGTACTTATTGTGCATGTTTTCGGCTTTTAGTTTACATATTCTAACATGTTCTACAGACAATATTAAAAACATTAAGTAATTAATGAGTGTACACTTTCGGCACTGAAACATTTGAAAGGGCACAGGTATCTATCAGGACACACTTCGAAATATTACCGGGATCACTCAAAAGGCTAGATACAAGTGGACTGCGTCTTGGAGAATGTGAAGTGTGAACTGAAAGGTTTATCAGGAAACCGCGGATAATGAGAAACTACCACCATGTTGAAAATCTACACTCGCCCACATACGTAGATGTAGAGATCATTCTCCGCACTGAAGTTAGTTTTAACAAACGCCAAAGGATTAAAACACGAATCATGGAAGAGACTGTTGTAGTGCAGTGCAAAGCAAACGATAAGGACATGGATTTAATCATGCAAATTATGCATGTTATAATATGTTAATAATTCCCTTAACACAATATAGCATAGAACACGCATACGGTCCCTATTCCGGATATGTAAATGTGAATTTTTTAATATAAAAATGATAGCGACATTCGCAGGGTAAAATTCGCAGCGAGGATAAAATTTCTACTTCGTAGCAAGCTGTCCCTATGATGTCCATAGAGTGGTGTAACAAATATCTCAAGCAAAGAATTATACTACCTCCTTCATAAATGTTATTGCTATTAGGTGATACGGAATGGAATGTAATTTACATTCACCTAACAATACTTTAAATGATTCATATCAACATTATTTAAAATACATAATGTTTATTTGTTCTGTTCAATATTGATGCAGGCCACTTAAATTCATAATCAGATTGTATACATGGAACATTCTCAAGTGAAATATGTGGCTGAACTCTCCATATTTTCTATCTTACTGTGTATGAGAATAGTGTGTTATCATGAAGATGAGTTGGATATTCAAAGTTATTATTATTTGAGAATTTTTCAAATTTTGAGTCCTACAAATATCACAGTTATTTGATCAATCACGCAGCCAGAGGTTTGGTAAGATTATTATTTCATATCGTTATTATGATTATTATGAACAGTATGGTACTGCGATCGAATGGTTTGTCAAGAAACATATAACAGTGAGGCATATCGACAGTGTGAGTACTCATGGACACCTATAAATTCCAGGATGGTGTATCTTACATTATTCAGCACGCATGTATTCCAACATGTTTAAATAGTGTAATGGTTATAGGGTCCGCCATGACAACATGCTACGGGTCCGGCTCGTCACCCTATTCGGCCCACCCCCTTACTTCAGCCGCGCCAATCACGAGCGGCATTTACGTGCTAGGCCAGCCCCACTCGCTTCCGCCCGCGGCCCCGTAGCCGAGGAGTATGGAAATGACTCGACTATTAATCTTGAGTCTTCGATCTCGCGAGGTTCCTGGACGATTCTAGAAGGGCCAGTGCAGGTATATAAGAGACGAACGACCAGCCTGCAGTCAGTCAGAGTTAGAGAGTGAGAGTTAGTTAGTGAGTGAGTGAGGAGTGAGATTGAGTTCGCTGGTGTGAGCTAGCGAAGAGCGCAGTCAGTGATAGCCTGGGCTGCGGGTGTCAGCCTGATGGAGTATCTAGCTCTTGGAGCCGAGGACTCGTCCCTGTTACCCTGACGTCGTGTGTGTGTGTGTCTGTGGGTCTCTTGGGGCTGGCTGCTGGAGAAGAACCTTGGGTGTTCTGGAGCAGCAGCGAAGAGAACACTGGGTGACGACGTGTGTAGACTGCGAACGGAGTTCGGCGGATTGAGTGAACAGCAGATATTATCCCGAACCGTGTGGACTGCCGTGATATCGAACTAGCGTGCTACAGGCCGGACTGACGGCGAAGGAGTGAACGTGTAGCCGTGCGACATGGAACCTTGTGTGTGAATGTAGAACTGTGTAGCGTGAGAACATGAGAAACTAAGAGAGAGAGAGAGAGAGGGAGCGCGAACCGTGTAAGTGTGTACGTGTACTTGTGTAACTTGTAAGCTCGGCTATCTAGTGTGTGTGTCTAAATCTGTAATTGTAGTGCTTAAGTTAATAAATCTTAGAAATAGGACGCTACCAGGTTCTGTTCGCATTTATTCATTTATTTAACCCGCCAACACGTAACAATAGCTTGCATTTCTGAGTGAAGGCCTTGCTCATCAGTATTACCCTTTAAGCGGTATGCAACTGCAAATCCTGTGTTTTATTGTGTTTATAGCTAAAGGCCTTGCCACATATACTGCAAGGGGTACGGCTTTTCCTTTGTATGCGTCTGCAAATGATTGGTTAGACCGCGCATTTCTGACTAAAGGCCATACTACACGTATTGCATGAGTACGGCTTGAAGCTCATATGCTACCGCAGGTGATCGGTTTGACGGTCTTTATAGGTAATGGCTTTGCCACACACACATATATATAGCATTGGTACGGCTTGAGGCCAGTATGCGTCGGCAACTATTCGTTATATCGCCACTCCGTCTAAAAGCGTAACCACACCTGTTGTATTAGTATGGCTTATTGTCTGCATGTGTTTGGATAGATCGCCCCTACCATATAATAGCTTCAGCAATGCACCTCCACTGTGTGTGTCCTCAGATGTATGGTTAAAACTTGTCCATAACTGAAAGCTTTGCAACACATATTGCCATGGAACTATTTCGCGCCAGTATGCGTGCGCGTATGTCTGGTTAGACCGCCATTATAGCGGAAGGCCTTACTACAGATATTGCACGGCTACGGCTTCTCGCCCGTATGTATCTGCATGTGAGAATTTAGAAGTATTTTCAGTCAAAGGACCTTACAACAAATATTGCAAGAGTACGGCTTCCCCCCGCGAATGCATCCGCATGTCAGTGTTCTAAGGAACTTCCAGACGTATTGCGCCGGCACGGCTACGCGCTTGTATGCGTTCTGACGTGGGTGATTAAATTTCTTTCTGAGTGAATGCCTTGCCACACGCATTGCAGTTCTATAGCTTCTCGCCTGCATGCATCCGCACGTGGTTGTTTAACTTTTGTCTCTGTGTAAAGGCCTTGCCACACGCGTTGCATTTCTATTGTTTCTCGCCTGTATGCTTCCGGACATGCCTGTTTAGGTTGTGTTTCACTGGAAAGGCCTTACCACACGTGTTGCATTTCCACGGCTTTTCGCCTGTATGCGTGCGATCGTGCTTGGTTAACTGTGCTGTCTCTATGAAGGCCTTGCCACACGTACTGCAAGAGTACGGCATTTCGCCTGTATGCGTGCGAACGTGCTTCGTTAACTTTCCTTTCTCTGTGAAGGCCTTGCCACACGTACTGCAGGAGTACGGCTTCTCGCCTGTATGCGTCCGCACGTAGTTGTTTAAGTTTTGTCTGTGTGTAAAGGCCTTGCCACACGTACTGCACGAGTACGGCTTCTCGCCTGTATGCGACCGGACGTGGATGTTTAGGTTATGTTTCATTGTGAAGGCCTTACCACACGTGTTGCATTTTTGTGGCTTCTCGCCTGTATGCCTCCGCACGTGGTTGTTAAAGTATCGTCTGAGTGTAAACGCCTTTCCGCACATAATGCAAGAGTACGGCTTCTCGCCTGTATGCGTACGGACGTGGGTGTTTAGATGATGTTTCAGTGTGAAGGCCTTACCACACGTGTTGCATTTATGTGGCTTCTCGCCTGTATGCATACGAACGTGATTGGTTAACATTCCTTTATCCACAAAGACCTTACCACACGTACTGCAGGAGTATGGCTTCTCGCCTGTATGCGACCGGACGTGCCTGTTTAGGCCATGTTTTCGTGTGAAGGCCTTGCAACACGTGTTGCATTTATATGGCTTCACGTCTGTATGTATCCGCATGTGTAGTTTCAGCACTTTTGTCTGTCTGAAGGCCTTCCCACATATATCGCACCGATGCGGTTTTGTGTCTGTATACGTCCGCATGTGCTTCATCATACTCCTTTCGATTCTAAAGGCTTTGCCACAATGCGGTTCTACTGCTGAATGGATCGGCATATGCTCGATTAAGTCGCTTTTACAGACATAGCTTTTGCTACAGATTTTGCAGGAGTAGGGCTTCTCGTCTATAAACGTCCGCAAGTCGCTTATTGAACACTCGAAGCTCCCGACATCTGTGTGAAAACCCATGTGCACTGTCAGGTTGTTAATATTTGTAAAGTATTTCTTGCATATTCCGCACTCATAAAGCGCTCGTTGCTTGTGGATCATGACGTGCTTAGACAGGCTGCTTTGGCCATGGAACAGCTTACCACAGTCATCGCTGTTGAATTGACAATCCCCTTTGTGTCTCGCGAGATCTTGTCCACCATCTGTAGGTGGATGACCTGCGCGGCTCACATCTGGACTCGATCTACAGTGACAAATTGAAACCATGTGACCTATAGTTCAACAGTCAACCCCACTAGATGTCTCAAACAGAGGAATGACTACTGAAAATTTCATTCACTGCTATCCCATGCAGAGAGCTCTTTAATAATGACCATCACATTCCTGAAGGTGAACATTTCAATTCAATAATTTAATTTAAATATACATCATTTTAACACCCATTAACGGTGGATATCGGCAGGACTTCAAGTTCTAATGCAATTTTATTCATCCTTAACTCAACATTTTTGAAGTACGCAAGGCAACTTCAAGGACACTGTGAATTCATATCATCACAAGACGTTGTATTTAATTAGACATTAATTAGACTATATTGTGTTTTTAATTTGTACTTGACAAAATGGGATTTTAATTCTATGTTTGTACTATCCAAAATTTTTAAATGTCACATTGTCATACTCATTGTTTTGAATTTTAATGGGGGCCCCCGTATTTTAGTCAGGTCTTATTGTATAATGAATTTTAATCTACTAGCTAAGGAAGAGAATGCATTATATTCTCGAAACATGTACTAGATGTTAAGGTGAAAGGTAAATAAATGAATAGTATTGACTAGGCGGACTATCTTCCAACATATTTATTGTTACTAAGTCAATACGGATCCAATCCCGACCATCATGGTCAAGATTATTAATAATGATTATGCCAGCCAGGCTAGAAAAATGATAAACAAATTTAAGAACACCAAGGTTAAAATTCTTAGTATTTCAAAAGAGCTGAACTTTCTTAAGAAATGTATTAAAAGTGACGTTATACCTAAACATTTGATTTCCGTACAAAAGAGAGGTAGATTGCTGCGTCATGAAATGAGAACACAGCGGAAAGTAAATCACTTGTGGATTAAAAATGAAATCAGGTTCTTACACCTTAAAAAAACGAAGCTGAACAACACGCTTTATGAATTACACCTACTCATCGCTAGTCAAATTTCGACTCTGGAATGGGAGGAGGCGCAATTTAACATTGACCTCTCATTATTTACAATATTAAAGAAAAAACAAGATATTTTAGATAGAAAATACCAGAGGCTCATTGAAGACAAATGCATCACCAAAAATGAAATACGAAATAACAACACATACACGACAACACACACATTTTATCCGCCACTCAAAAACCTGACCAACGTTGATTTCAACGATGACGAAGTCGAAATCTTAAATAAAGGTCCCAAACATAACTGGCCACACACGAGTAAGACTGTCCAAAATAGAGAACTAGTGAAACTGATAGCGGAATCTGAAGTAGCAATTGCAGAAGTACCCATAGACGAACAAGAGAACATGAGGTTCGAGGCTAAAAATAAAATTTGTAAAATAATTGAACATAAAACCATCGCAGATACCCACACTAATAACAATCTCCGAAAGATTAATAAGAAGACTAAAGATAATAACATAATTGTCACGAAAGCTGACAAGGGTAACACTATAGTTTTAATGAATAAAGATGATTACATTAGTAAAACGAATGATTTCCTGAAGGGTGACAACTTTCGTCAGATAAAGAAGGACCCTACTAACAACATGCAAAAGACTTTTAAACAAATTTTAGCTAACACTAATTTTTTGATGAATTCGAATGAAACAAAACGCATGGTAAATATGAACCCAGGATTGCCGAAATTGAGGGCTATGCCTAAGGTACACAAAGAAGGCATACCTATTAGACCGATTGTTAACTTCAGAAACAGTCCTACATATAAAACGGCCAAATTTGTACACACGTTTTTAAAGAAACATTACAGATTTAATGTAGATACAAGTCTCCGCAATACCATAGATTTTTGTGATAGGACAAAAAATTTCATTTTATCGCAATATAATACTATCCATAGCTTTGATGTGAAAGATATGTACTCGAATATTCCGATCACGGAGACTATCAACATTGTTAAGAACAACTTAAACACACATAGTTCGTTGAGTAAAGTAGAAATTGATGAATTCATCAACTTATTAAAGTTTATATTAGAAAACAACTTTTTTACTTTCAACAACAACGTGTACAAACAAGTTAATGGGTTGGCCATGGGATCACCAGCGTCTGGTATCCTTGCAGATATATTTATGGACCATATGGAATCTAATAAAATAATCGGTAAAATAAAAGGATTAGACTTATGGTTAAGGTTTGTTGATGACGCGTTCGCTATCATTAACGAACAAGAACTCAAGCCAAACGAACTGTTAGACCAATTAAACAACCTTGATAAACATATAATGTTTACAATCGAGTCGGAAGATAATAAAAGTCTAAACTACTTAGACGTAACATTAACAAGAGACAATAAAAACCTGATTTACCAAGTATTTAGAAAACCTACACGCACAGATGTTGTTATTAGGAAAGACTCGAACCACCCAGGAGAACATAAGAAAGCGGCATTTTACAGCTTCATCAATAGAGCAGTAAGAATACCATTAAACAGAAATGATTTTAATAAAGAGATAAACATTATACAAGATATTGCCAAAAGTAACGGTTACCCCAAAAGCTATGTCAATAGGATAAAGAGTAAGGTCGTGAATAGACCTAACACCCTACTTGTAAATAAGGAAGAAAGAAAGAAATTCGCTACATTCACTTACATTAATAAACAATCATATAGTTTGGCTAAACTATTTAGAAAACACAATATCCATGTATCCTTTAGGACAGACAATAATAATAATAATTTATTGTTCAATTCGAATAGCGTAAACACCAACAGTAGGTTCAGTAAATCAGGAGTATACAAACTGTCGTGCCAAGATTGCGGAAAAAAATATGTCGGACAGTCAGGTAGAAGTGTGGTGGTACGGTATAAAGAGCATGTCAATGCACGAAAACATTCTAGATACTCTGCAATGTGTGAACACATGCATGAAAGCAACCATCATTTCACAAATATTGAACGTGATATGACTTTATTACATTCATTAAGCAAAGGCAAACAAATAAATGCCCTAGAGAAATTAGAAATATACAAATTGCAAAAATTTGATAATGAGAACAACCTAAATGAACACATTGCAGAAGACAATCAGTTGTTTAAATTGGTAACCCAATACCCTAGTAAGAGGCCAAATGATGTCAAGCGTGTAAGGGGGGAAGTATGACTGTAGTATCAGGGGCGGTTCCTTCCACCCCTCCTTCCATCCAACACGCAACCCAATGTAATTCTGTAACCAGTTGCCAAACAACATCAGGTGCCTCAACATCTATCTAACACATGCATGCTACACGTAATATTTACATCATCACACTGGTAAGGTTTAATAATTTTTACCCCGTTGTATTCTCATTTGTTCATGTCGGAGCCTTTTGTTAATTTTCAATCCATTTCCTTTTTATAGACCATTTTAATCTATTTTCAACCTGGCTGCATAATACATCTATCAACCGAAGATAATGGAAGGACTCCAAGTTTTAACGCAACTTCATTTATTCTTGTACAAATCCAATTGAACTACGCAAGATAGTATTATAATTCCTAGGACACCGTAATTTCACATCATTATACGACGCTGTGTCCAATATTTTAATTTAAATAGACTTCATTTTAACACCCATTAACGGTGGATATCGGCAGGACTTCAAGTTCTAATACAATTTTATTCATCCTTAACTCAACATTTTTGAACTACGCAAGGCAACTTCAAGGACACTGTGAATCCATATCATCACAAGACGTTGTATTTAATTAGACATTAATTAGACTATATTGTGTTTTTAATTTGTACTTGACAAAATGGGATTTTAATTCTATGTTTGTACTATCCAAAATTTTTAAATGTCACATTGTCATACTCATTGTTTTGAATTTTAATGGTGGCCCCCGTATTTTAGTCAGGTCTTATTATATAATGAATTTTAATCTACTAGCTGAGGAAGAGAATGCATTATATTCTCGAAACATGTACTAGATGTTAAGTTGAAAGGTAAATAAATGAATAGTATTGACTAGGCGGACTATCTTCCAACATATTTATTGTTACTAAGTCAATAAGGATCCAATCCCGACCATCATGGTCAAGATTATTAATAATATCAATACGCAAATAATTAGGAAGAGAGATAATATGCGGCAGAAATGAGAACAATTATTTGTCGTTGGTTTTGAATGTCGTGCTGTATGCCAGGCCAAGGAAATATATGTACTTGTGAGTACGAAGATTTTGATTTCTTGCATGTTATTTTGATAAAAATTATTAGTATTGGCGTAAATGTGTATTTGTGTAGAGATATCTCTGTGTCGCACCGACACAGACAGGTATTATGACGACATTGCGATAGGAAAGCCCTAGGAAAGAGAAGGAATCGGTCGTGGCCTTAAATTATGCAGAGCCCAAGCATAAGGCTGGTGAGAAATTGGGAAACAACGGAAAAAATCTTCAAGACTGCCGACAGTGGGGCTCGAACCCACTATATCAAGGATGCACGCTGACAGCCGCGGGCACCTAACCGCAAGGCGAACTCGCCCGGTGTATAGTTTTCTTGGTAGAGCTGTAATCAGATTTACAAGATATTCCTACATAAAGGAAATTGACGTACGTTCCCGGTACTTACGAATGTAACAGGCGTCAGAGGTAGGATAGTATTTGGGCAATTCGTGACCTTTAAAGGATAGTGCGATATACGGAAGACGATACCAGGAATGATGGCTTTGATGAAAGTGACTTTGATCAATTTACAATTTACCCATATGAAGTGCAAGCTGGAAGAACGCGATGAGGATATTTCAGAAACCAATACCGCGTTACGGTCATGACTTCGATCAGTAGTAGTAGCAGAAGGTAATGATACTGATAAAGAAATTATTGAAATAGCGGATGTTGCTGACTTATTGGCACAAATTGTGGAAGTTCGTAAGAAGTTCTAAGAAGACAAGCCGAAAATTTTAGATTATTGGAGAAAAAGCTAGCGAAATGTTCTCAGAAACGAGCTGAAAATTATAGATTGGTAGAATCTAACATAACTGAAATTGATCAAGGACTAAAGCAAATTGAAACTGATGTAGAGCGTAAAACAATGACTACAGAGGACCGATTTGCATCACCAGAAAAGGGGTCTATACGAAAGTAGAGGCTTATTACTGAATTCTGAACAAAATCAGATAATGTAGCAGGGAAAGTGCGTGTGAAAGCACCACCTTAAGATTGTAAAACTCCATGGTCTACGTATCGAAGGCAATTTTAAGCCGCAGCCGCCTCCTATGGAGTGACTAGAGAAGAAAAAAGCACTGCCTTGGTTATTGCGCAGCGACGTGATAAGTTGGATATACTCCGAGCGATTCCAAGACAGTGAGCAATCAAATTTCAGTTCCTGGTAGCCCGATTAAAGATTGGATACGGTGGTAAAGACCTTCAACAAATTTAACATCGTCAACTTATCAGACGCCAGAAACGTGGCGAGACACTACAAGAATTTGAGGCAGACTTCGCGCGTCTTGCTTGTATGGCTTATCATTCACCTACATGCAATTTCACAGAAGAACATTAATTCTGTAGAGCCTTTGATGATGAATATATCCGACCCAGAATTGCAACGACCTCTTAGTCTGGCGAACCCAAATACGTTAGATAATGCGGTGGCTCGTGCATTTTAATTCGAAGCTGCTACACAGAGCTCGCATCTACACGTGCAGCTTCGACGGTTGAATGAGGAGGTGCCTCTAGACGAAGAGGTAGATATGATTGCTTTGATAACCCAGTGCAATGCTGATGGACAACCCCGAAGGCGGGAGATTTCTGTTGGAGTGAGCTCGGACATGTGAGTAGCCCTTTCAGACCTGAAAGAAAACTGAAGGTGTGAATTTTTGTTTGTACGTCAAGAACTGACTAAAATGCTCCTCAATACACATATTGATAGTTTATTTTACAAAATAAAAACTAACATCCGAAAAACAGGACCCACACAATTGTGCGTATCAAAATTCAAACCTCGTTGTATCACGTACGATGGTGTAGCTTCAAAATTTACGTTCACTAACCAATGTACACACTTCATTGAATATATTCCGGTATCCAGTAAAGCTTCTAGATTAATATAAACGCAGTAAATAAATACTTACTTTCGGCACTACTGCTTCCTGCCATCTCGCCGATCAACTGTGCTTTTTAAACTCGTCTTCCTTCGCCCTGGCGGTCAAGCGCATACTAAAATCAATTGAAATACACGCCACGTGTCCTGCACAATCACTGCAGTCCGGTGTAGCGCCGAAAAAGCATCAAATACGGTCAGGGATAACTAAAATACGAACCCGCACAATTGTGCGTACTCGGTCTGAAAGGGATAAAGAATCAAAGTTTCAGCAAAACTAAAAAGGGCCGGTGCAAATGGGCAAGCACCGCATGTCATCGCTCCTGCCCCGGGAAAATTAGTACATATCATTTCATTCGTGCGCCGGTTAGACATTATTTTTGTCGACGGAGAAGTGAATAGTTCTGCTCGTACTTCGCATCATACATCGGGGCCAAACTAAACATATATAAGCAGGGTGTTACTGAACCGTCTAGTACTCCCTGGACGTCACCCGTGGTTTTAGAGAAGAAAAAGAACGGGTAGATAGGTTGTTGGTCAGCAACTTTTTCGCTCCTTCCAGTTGCTTTTGTTGTGTGGCTAGGGCCAGATTGTTGGCTCAGAAGAATTTTCTGGCCGGAGTGTATGGAAGGTGAGATATGTAAAAGTTGAACAGTAATGGTGAACGAACGGATCCTAGGGGCAATCCAGCGTTAGACTTCCGCTCCTGGCTTATCTTGCTTCCAACGAGTAACTGAAATTTCCAAACACTTAGCATGTATTAGCGCCAAACGATGTCGAAGGCTGGAGTAAAGTCAACAAACACCAAAGTTGTTTTCAAGATGTAAGAGGCACCACTTGCTCACAGCAATTATATTCTTGTCTCAAGCCTGCCTCATAAGTTCAAATATGCTCTATGACAGTGCTACTCATTCTGTTATAGAAGAGACCTTCAATCAGTTTACAGAAGTACGTAGGAAGGGCTATGAGGTGACAGCTTTCAGCCTAGTTGCTTGGTTTGCTAGGTTTTAAAATACAAATGGTCTTCACCTTTTAATGACCAATCAACAGGATGTTGGTGAAGAATTTTGCCATTCTTTAGCACTTATACGTACATGAATCATGAAGTGAATGCAGGAGCGTTTAGAGTCAATGTCTGAAAATGTGGAGCAATGGCCAGAATCAGATATGATAAACAACAGTTATTATCAGGTTTTGCAGCTGCTGTCGAATGTACCTGGTATGTTTTAATCAGGAGATAAAAACGTGCCTCGTATACTTTCATGACGTCATTGCAATAGGCAACTTTGATATACACCTATCGAACCTGGAGGAAGTCTTTAAGTGGCTGCAGAGGGCCAAACTGAAGCTGAATGTAAAGGAATGCCAGCTCTTCCGGGAAAAGGTCAGGTATTTGTGAGATGTTGCCAAAGACGGTGTAGTCGTAAACCCGGAGAGGATACGTGCGGTAAAAGAATGGCATGTCCCCCCAGAGATGTATATGAATTCCTGAGTTTCTTAGGCCTATGCTCCTACTACCAATATTTCGTGCCCGGATTTGCCAACAAAGCTAAACGGATGAAGAGGACGAATGGAAAACAGCTTTCTTAAGTTGTAGCCGACAACCAACTTCACTGGGATGAACACTTGCCGTTATTTCAATGACATATCGGTCTTCGGTCCATGAAACGACAGGACAGACTCCGACCTGTGCTCTCTACGGCGAGGAGCTGCGTTTTCCCTGTGATGTGAAGTTCGGCAGTGGATCCGGCGAGCACCAGACGGCTGGGGATGACTACGTGAGGTGTTCGAGAGAAGGAATGGGTCAGATTCACGGCCTCGATCGAAGAAACACAGAAGCTGCTGGTGGCCGAATAACGCATACCTACGACGCGCGGGCCGTAGAAGGTGGATTCGAAGCCAAGGATTTGGTGTGGCTCTTTAATTTACGGAGACAGCGGGGTCTGCCACACAATCTCCAGCGTTCATGGGTGTTAAAGACTTTATATCTCGTATTCTTAGTCTTTCCAGGAGAATGCCAATGGTGGAGCATTTCAACCGGTTAGCAGCATACGAAAGAGCAACTTCCTTGACTAACGGGTAATCGAAGACTGTTTGCTAACTGGTCCAGCACGGAACAGTCTTAGGGGGGCGGCAGTATTACGAGTGAACGAGTAGTAATATCTCCCTCAGCTGGACTAGGAGACAAGTGACGATCGCTAAGCGAAAAAGTGAGACAGAATGCGCTGCAGAAGTGAGAATAATCTTTTGTATGTTGTTGATGAACGTCATGCTTTATGCCAAGACAAGGAAATTTGTGTACTCGTGAGTGAAAGATGATTTGCAAAGTGTTGTAGGCTATTTTGATTAAAATTATTAGGATTAGCGTTAATGTGTGTGTAGAGTTCACTTTGTAATTTGGCAATACGATTTACGAGATATGGAGCCATAGAGATTACTACCGAAGAGAAATTTACGTACGTTACCGGTACTAATGAGTAGTAGGGCAATGTATGTTGTAGAACAAAGGGTGATGCATCAGCATTTTCCCACGACGTCATTGACCCCTAGCAGTGGAGATATGGGGCATGAGTCCCATCCAAAATATAGTCTGTGAGGAGAGAAGGGCATCTGAGCGTCAAAACTGAGCCCAAGATGGCGACTGTGTAGTTAAGCTCTTCTAAAATGGCAAGGGAAGGGCATCTGTCCGTAAAACTGGGCGCTGTGTAGTTAAGCCACTCCAAGTTGGCGACGAGGAGGGCATCTTTACGGAAAACCCAGTCAAGATGGCAAGAGTGTAGTTAGGCCCTCCGAAACGGTGAGGGGAAGAGCATCTAACCGTAAAACAGGGCGCAAGATGGCGACTGTGTAGTCAGGCCCCGCAAAATGGCCACGGGAAAAACACCTGACCGTAAAGCTGGCCCCTCCTAGATGACGTCAGGCAGGGCATCTGGACGTAAAACTAGGTGAGACCCTATGTGTCCCCTCTGGTGGGAGAATCAAAGTGGCGACGGGTAGGTCAACTGACCATAAAGCTGTGCCCCGTGTAGTTAGGCCCCTCTAAAGTGGCGTCGGAAAGGGCATCTGTCCGCCGAACTGAGCCAAGATGCAATGGTGTAGTCAGGCCTTCCAAAACTGTGACAGAAAGGGTATCTAACCGTAAAACCAGGCACAAGATGGCGACTGTGTAGTTAGACGGACCAAAATGGCGATGGTTAGGGCATCTGACAGTAAAACTGGGCCATGTGTAGCGAGTTCCCTCCAAAATGGCGATGGGAAGGTCATCTGACCATAAAACTGTGCCCTGGGTATTTAGGCCCTCAAAAATGGCGAGATGGGCATCTGACTATAAAGCTAGGCCCTGTGTAGTTAGGCCCTTGAATGAGATTAGGCATGCTCTCCTACTCGAATTGCCCTATGCCCTATTAATCAAGATGGCGTCGCGAGAATTCCTATTACCCTGCTACTCAAAATGGCTTCGGGAAGGGTATCTAGCCGTAAAAGTGAGGTTAGGCACCTCCACGAGGTTACGCCTGCTCTCTTGCGCGAATCCACATTGCCCTACTAATCAGGATGGCATCGCGAGAATCCCCATTGCCCTACTACTAAAGATGGCTTCGGAAAAGGCATCTAGCTGTAAAAGTGAGGTTAGGCCTCTGCATGATGGCGAATGTTGGCGTCGGGAAGGGTATATACCCGTATAAGTGAAGTTAGGCCCCTCCTAAATGGCGTCTGTGAGGTTAGGCTTGCTCTCTTATCTAAAATCCGCGTCGGGAAGGGCAACTGACCGTAAAAGTGTGGTTAGGTCCCTCCAGGATGGCGACTGTGAGATTAGGCATTCTCTCTTATGGAAAATCCGTGAATCGGCATTGCCCCACTACCATACAATGGGTCAAAGACCTCAGACCCCGGCAGCCCCACTACCAGGGGTCAATGACCTCGTGTGAATATCCTGACGCAGCATCTGTTGTTTTAGAACATACATTGCCCTACTACTCTCATGAATGTACCATTCTTGTCATACAAGTGTAGCATTCTATTATGTCACAATTACATAGATTTCATGTGCAATGAAAGAGAGCCGCCTTAAATATAGTACAACAAGATTATACTAAGAAGTTCATACTCACTACCATGTATTACATCAGTCTATGTCTTAATTGCTTTCTTTAACAGAGGCCATATGCAACATGGAAACCATTAATCCTGATGAAATCTTGGAGAAGCTTAAAGATAACAAGCAGACGATGGCTCTTTCCCTAACTTTTGACGTTTCCACATCATCTCCAGGCAATGCTGTCTTAGGCGTTACGATGGGGACAAAGAACATGGCTTAGGTTGTAGGTTTTATTAAAATGTTCTGATAGCCTGAAATCCTTTGAATCCAAATGCAAGCTATACTGTCCATGAGTATTCTTGCAAGTGATTCTCGGAAAGTACAGCTAAAATGAGCATGAAAATCAAAGCTTCAACCATACTTCAATACAATATAACATTGAAATGCACCACAGTGTCACATAGAAAATATCGAAATATGCATACCAAGCAAATTAGAGCTGCTATGGACAAGAAAAATAGAAACTACAAGCTGCCAAATATAGACTGAGTACACATTAAGACGGGAATCCCCATGCAGATTAGTCCAAACTTGTCTGAATATTGTAGACTGGCTTGCAATGCATTCGGTGACATTTAAATACTGAAAATAGAACACTACACGCACCCATGGCAGTTCAAGTGCAGTAAACATGAAGGTCGATAAGTAATCCCTGCTCTAGACTTAATCATTCACAGTGAGCACATCGAATGAAGAGTGCGACAAATTTAACTGTGGACAACAATACTGCTGTATTTGTGATGAACCGTACCATCATTTTAAATGGACGGAAAATGAAAGCACCTGCTGTTTACACCAATCCAGTACATTTTGCAGGGATCAGTTTCTTGTGAAATTCAACATCTTCTGGAACTGCCTCATTGTATAGAGCATCATCTTTATTTCCTGTCGAAGAATCAACCAAAATAAGAATTCTATTTCTGCCATGCAAATGCAGCCATACCACGTGGTCCAGGAACACTTTCAAATCCTGCTTTGTCATGTTTGGTGATTTGACAGCATATGTAATTCAAGTGTCCTGCCTGTTGGAAATTTCCCACTGGGTTCTGAGACAAGAACATACATGTGTGGAAGAAGGGTGCCATCCATTAAAATAGCAGGCATTATCATGTATGAATGGGTGGTTGCTGCAACTGAACCCATCGCACCATAAATCGTCTTTGCTCCCTTCACGGCAAGAGTTCTCCCACAATGTAACTCTTTACTACAAAATCTTGAGTGATCTGCATTAATTATCTGCTCTGCTGTAAAATTATACTCATCAATGGAACGCCTTAATTCCGTAACAAACTCAATAGTTTTCTCTTCTATATCAGCGGCATCGCCAACAGATCTGCTGCCAACTTTATGCGTGATCTTGCAAGAAAAAATCCTGTTTCTCTCAAACCACTGCAGCCATGATTTGGAAGCTTTGAATGTTAAGGTCTTGCTTGCATCAATTTATAATTTGACAGACATCGCCGAGATTCGTTAGCGTTTGGTCGTGTATAATTCCATGTTGTTTTCGCACTGCAATGAACTGACAACGTACCTCGTTATTTATTCTTTCTTTTAGCACCTTCCTGTCTCTGCCACTTCATTTCAGCGTCTTTTCGAAGTTTTGCATAATTGTCTTGTTTTTTATTTGTCCTAATGTGCTGTTCCATTAGTAAATAAGACCTTAGGGATACTCCAGGAGGACAGCACTGTGGAGGATCATATACTCTTGATAGCTTTGTCCACATTTTGTAAGCTACAGCCAAGTAACCTTCAGGATATTTCGTTCCAGTCTTCTTTAGTGGTGATGAATAATACAAGGATCCACTGCCACATAATGCTAGACCGCTTTTCAAAATCGACTTATTTTCCCGATGGATCATCCCCAAAGTCACCCTCAATATCATCTTCATTGATGAATTCTTCGTGTACCATAAGAGTTACATAATTTTCAACAAGAAACTTTTCATCAAAGAGCTATTCCGCAACTACCCCTTTCTTTACACTCCATACGCCCCTACCCCTCTGCTTCCCATTCCAGCGATCCATGACACGTCAAATTGTACCAAATATCGCTTCTGATGTTCTGAAACCTAAATAAACTGAGTTCGTCAGTGAGAACAGTTGAGTACTCTTTCTTGTTAGTTCCCGCTGGGACCTGATACTGTTGTCTGAGACCGCCCAGTAAACTCCTGCTCTCCCCTACCTAAAGTTGTTAAATCCCGCAAACCACTTTCATAGGAAAGAAAGGAAAAGCTAATAGCAGGACTCAAGAGGTACTGAGAATGAAAACAACCATTCAAAAAGAACTAGTCATAAGCACTCCCTAGTGGGTTAAAGTAACCTTACTCCATACATTTTATTACAAAATGATCTTAAAACTACCCCAAACTAATCAACAGTAACAAGTTCATTGATACTTCAACCAAGCAGTCTGCTGTCCTCAGCAGGTAGTCTGGGCATGCAACTTTACACATTGACAACGAGCTGCTTTCTGTAACATGAGCTGGCAGTTATTTACTATGTTCAACTGTTTTGTGCATTTCTTATGATGCAATAAGGTCCAAAGTGTGTGTGTCAAGGTCCAGAATAGTGGGAAAACTTTATCCATTGTTTAGCAGCATGTTCCCCATATTAAGACATTTACCATTATATTAAACAATATTTAATTCAGACAATGTACATTGTCCCACGGTAGTTGATAATGGTCATAATTCAAGAAGTCCAAGTTTATGTGTTTTGTATTTCTGACAGTTATTCAGTTAAGTTTGTACTTTGGTACTCTCAAAGAACAAGATAAATACATAAGGTCATTGGTTGAAATAAATGGCACATGGATTAGCTCATAGGTTATTACTTTATCTGAGTTTTTGTTTTATTCAGACTGCTAAGTTTGTGATGAACGGTTAGTTGGATACATGTAATTTGTAAGGTTTTTTTTTGCTAGTCACCTTAGGTCGCACTGACACAGATAGGTCTTTTGGCAGCGATGGGACAGGAAAGGCCTAAGAATGGGAAGGAAGCAGCCGTGGCCTTAATTAAGGTAGAGCCCAAGTATTTGCTTGGTCTGAAAATGGGGAAACCACAGAAAACCATTTTCAGGGCTGCTGACAGTGGGGTTCAAACCCACTATTTCCCGCATGCGAGCTCGCAGATGCACGCTCCTAACCGCACGGCCGACTCGCCCGGTTTGTAAGGTTGTACCATAATAATTTCGTGTGGCTATTTCTAGCCGGGTGCAGCCCTTGTAAGGCAGACCCTCCGATGAGGGTGGGCGGCATCTGCCATGTGTAGGTAACTGCGTATTATTGTGGTGGAGGATAGTGTTATGTGTGGTGTGTGAGTTGCAGGGATGTTGGGGACAGCACAAACGCCCAGCCTCCGGGCCACTGGAATTAACCAATGATGGTTAAAATCCCCAACCCGGGACCCTCTGAACCGAAGGCCAGTACGCTGACCATTCAGCCAACGAGTCTGACAGGTTGTACCTTGAGAATAATTATACTATGGGTATATAACAAAACCACAAATTGATTACTGCCATGGGTGATATTAAACCATCCACACTAACAATGTGCTCATACGTGACCTGTAACCATAGTAAATATGTTTAGAATTCTCACACCAGGCAGTTTATTTATCAGAGAAATCACCATTTCCTGCCTATTAATATTTACTTCAACAAATGTGAATTCCGGACATGTTCGAATAACCTGGGAAGTCATACATAATACGTGGCTCCATAGGTCATGCCTACAACAAACTGCTGCCTGGCCTCCATGCTTTCCATCTGACCAATCATACTGTTTTAGATCATATCAATCAATTTCCAACATAGAGGATTGAATTTGTACTTGCTCTGAAAACAATAACCACCACCACCACCACCACCTGCTAGGAGTCAGCAAGGTTTCAGAAATGCACAGAATTCTTATTTAGTGCTAAAATTTCAACATGAAGCATGCAAGACAAAGAGAATATACATGCCCACACTGCAGACTTTGTGAAGAGGATGACAATGCCTGTTTCAAGAGATACGTGCTGCAAAGAGAGAGCCCAGGCAGGTGAAATTATTGATACTGACACTGCTAAGGTCATATCTATTACAGAATACATGGTGTTTAAAGAAGGCAACTCATCTCAACTTCCTTGAGAAAGAGACAGTTTACTATCACTTGCTGGCACTTGCAGATATGTCCACATATTCTTAAGAACTCTATAACAACAATTACAATAAACATTACTTTTATTGCTATCTCATTCAAAATTTAAATGTTTCAAGATTGCATCTGGGGTAATAATCTAGGATTGTTAATGTTGGTGCCATATGGAAGCACATATCTATCTTGTATCTACACATTTTTCATGCCACATCAGATGACTGAACTGACAATCAGCTAGAAAAATACCGAGGAAGGTTCCAATTGAACCTTGCAGACGAAGACAATGTGGTGAACGGTTTGGCATAGAGCTGCACATGCACAGTCTGGAGTAGGCAGCTTGCTCCATTTTTGTACTGCATATGTGCACCTGTCATGGCCTATTCTGATTCTGTTCAGGTAACTCCAGGTCTTGCAAGATATCCGATATACACTTGAAAGTTTAGCACCTGACAAGATGTTAATACAGGTGCAATTCTCTTGCTACTTCTTGCAAAACTTTTCATTCTTCAAGAGATTTAAAACACCTGGCAACCACGTCAGCAGCATCACGCAGTGGTGGATGATACAACTGTAGCCTATGAAAATGTTAAAGTGGCAGGTCCCTATGTGGGAGTAGAAGAGACATTTTGGAATTCATTTATAAGGACAGCAGATCTGCACAAATGAGGTGGCATTATATTAATCAACAGTGAATTGGAGTGATTGGATTGCACATAGTAGTGTTCACCTGGGTGTCAACAAACCTTATATAATGACAGTTCAACCAAACAGGTGTATAATTCTCTGCACTTGAGTAAATCAAACCCAAGGTTGAAGATTACAGCGTGGTTGCTCAAGTTCCCCAGGTAGTTCCACATAATTTATGGAAAATGTTGTTATGAGTCCTGAATTTCTGAAACTATATTTTGGTTTCCAATTATGACAAAGGACTCTGCTGCTGAAACTGATGCCGAGTTTTATGTTTACCAAATAAAAGCAAGACTGGGTTGAAGTTGCCAGTTTTGGAAGTAAGTATACAATATAGACAAGCTGTTAGTCAGCAACTTTTCTGCCTCTTCCAGTTGCTTTTGTTTTATGGCTAGAGCCCGATTGTTGGCTCAGCAGAATTTTCTGGCTGGAGTGTCAGGAAGGTAAGATATATACACGTTGAACATTAATGGTGAATGAACTGACCCTAGGGACAATCCATCGTTAAACTTCCACTCCTGGCCTATCTTGCTTCTAATTATTAACTGGAAATTCCAACTACTCAGCATGTTATTAAGTCCAAACAATGTTGAAGGCAGGAGTAAAGTCAACAAACACCACAGAAGTTTTCAGGATGTAAGAGATACCTAATGTTCACAGTAATTATATTCTTGTCTGAAGCCTGCCTCATCAGTTGGAATATGTGCTAGGACAGTGCTGTTATACTGTAGATGAGCTTTACAAAGAGCTTATAGGAGTAGGTAAGAAGGGCATTGGGGTGACAGCTTTCTGCCTAGTTGCTTGGTTTGCTACGTTTCAAAATACAAATGATCTTCACCTTCTTAATGACCAGTTAACAGGATGTTGGTGAAGAATTTTGCCAATGTTTAGTACTTACTCGGATATGAATTAGAAGTTGAATACAGGAGCCTTTAGAGTCAATGTCTGAAAATGTGGAGCAACGTGCACAATCGGATGTGAGAGGTAAGAATCATTTTCAGGTTGTGCACCTATTGTTGAATGTACCTGGTATGTTTCTTATCAGGAGATATTCTAGTTATATTAATGATGTGAGAAGCAATTTGGTTCGGTGTCACTTCAGGATGTTTTCTGCATACTGGTGGACTACTTCTTCCCTGTCGATGACCTAGTTGTTAGGTCCCTTTAAACAACAAGCAACAAGCTAGAACTTCTTCCCAATCTTCTAAGATGACTCCATCTGTCACTGTTGAAGTGGGTAATGCCCAATTTCTGCACTGTGTTTGTCCATTTCTGCCTCCGAGAGAAGGCAAAACTCGACAAAACTTGGATTAATAATTCAGGGCCTCCACTTTGATGGAAGTGTTGGTACAGTATTTCACTTTCATCATTCCATCCCGGAATGTGTTCTTTACAGTATCCTCGTGGCATACACCCTTTAGCTGTTGTTCACACATTTACAAAGAAAACTCATTCCAGTCATCTTTCTGTAAGTTCCATCAGACATGTGGTGTTTATTGGATGACAGGGACCATAATACCTACAGGTCTGTATTCGTTGTGAGGATAGGCATCTAAGACTTTTCCCATGACAATCATGGGATATTAGTTTCATTGCAGCTAATAAAACGTAAGTCAGGATTTGGATACTTGAACCCTGCAGCAGACCTGAAAGTACCTTGATGTTGGGCATCAAAGTCTACATGAAGATTGTCCCCCTTAGCCTATTCTTCAAACATGCTATCACTTACATCTTTATCAGAGTACAGTCAAAATTTATGATGACTTGAATTTTCCTATGTAAATTGCAGTGTTCTGCAGTGTGTATGACATATTTAGGCCAGAATGTTTGGGTGGCTTATAAACATTTGTGACAGTGAAGCCATGAAGGTGATAACTGTATCTATATCTGCATACAAATTCTCAGAAATCAGCAAGGCCTCATCTATGTTGCTCCGGACATATGTAGCAACGCCATACACCTCGTGGTATGTTGATCCTAGTGTGGTATACCCCGTAATTTAACCTGTACTTCAGAAATTTTCTTCACTGGAAGCATGCCATTCCTGAATGATGACAATATCAATGTCTAGCAAGAATTTTGACAGGTAGTCACACTTTGCCTTTTTAACATTTTAAACATTAAGTTGGAAGAGTGGAATGATTGGCCCAACGTTTCTCATTAAAGAACTCTGAGAATAACTATGTTTACTACTTTGATATGTCATTGTGTGTCACTGTCAGGAAATCCTATCGATAGCCTGGCTGCCTGTATTGTTGTTGATCATTCTGCACCATCCACTGATAGACATAGCATATGGACTTAATTTTAAGCCTAGTGCATCAGCAAGCTTACCCAACATGGAGTTCATCTGAGATCTGCTACCAAGTGATACTCAACAGTCATAAAAAAACACCTCTACTGCCCCTTACTCTGACAGCGACAGTAGACAAAAGAACTTCATATTCCTAAAAGTTCCCTTGACTGATCAGTACGGCTGATTTCTCACCGTCTTATTCTGTGTGCAGGGATTGGTTGCATATCCTGCTGTTTTCCAGTGAGCACCTACTATGTTGCTGATGAACTAAATACAGTCACTTACAGTCATGTTTTTGATAATAGTTCATTTTATAGATAATGAGGACCATTACATCACTCATATGATAAAGAAGTAGAAGTAAGTGGCTGAGGCCCTCTTGTGGCTATATCAGGTTCATACGACTGGATTTAGTAAATGTTGCTTTGTGGATGACACAAGCTCAAGACTCTGACAACTGCTCTCTTAAAATTTTAGTGAACCTTGTAAACAGTGAGATGCTTCACCTAAACTATTACCCTCCCACTGCTTCTGGAAACATGTACCGATTACGTCCATGGTAAAAGAAAGAAACTGAGTGTATACCTCTAACACTTGTCCAGTACTGAGATTACTGAATAGTTTTTCATTCAATAATTTTACATAATTTGATGATTCTGATCAAACTATAGGTTCTGGAAATAACTAATTTTCAAATTCAGAATTAATCTGGGATTAGTGTAATGACTGCAGATAAGGTCCCATTATATCATTAAGTTGCCTTGGGTTACAGGCAATCAGCTGATTCAGTTCATCTGACATGCAGGACAACAGGTAATATTAATACTGGGTGTCAGTCAATGAATTGTTTTCAATTATCAAGAGAGAAATATATCATGGTAATGCATGAATTCAGCAAGTGAACCCCTGAATTTTGGGAATGAAGCTGTTGGCAACTGAGTATTGTAACTGGAGGTTGTAGGTTGCTGATTTATTGAGGAAGGTGGAGTTACATTAACCCAATTGCTCCAGAAATAATGCTCCAACGTGATTGGTTAGAAATTAGAATTAAATTGCCCTCAAGAAATATAAACCACCCCATCAGAGATACTGTGCACCATTGTGAAGTAAATATTATAAATTATAATTATTATTTATTCTCCTTAAATTGTACAAGTACAATCTGGGGGTGGTAGATAGAGAATGTACACAGGAGTGCCTCCATCCCCACATGTATGTTTACGTAACCTCTACTGAATATTTACATATGTGTAAACAATTTTAAATTTACATATCTACACTCCAAACACTGTATACTTAGAATAATTATTATCTTGATTTATGCAATACATATTAGAGTAAGAATACCCGGTCCTTTATACCCTCACTCATACCCCTCTGTAGACACTCATACACAGCCATTCCCACATACACACGCATACATATCCGCGCACATTCGACTTTACTTGCACAAATCGTTCTTAATTTGAATTTATACACGTTGTATACATCACATATGGGATTCTATTTATATATTTTCTATACTGCATGGAGAAGGTGAAGAAGAGGAAGCAGTTTTATTTGAGATGGAAGACAGTTCAAGACATGAGCTGACCCTGCCTAAAATTCATTACTATGAGGTAGTTCTGGCGATGGGGAGGGGGGTGAGGACACAAGAGTAACTCCTTAGCCTCTACTAACAGAGTAAAAATTAAACTGTAGGGAGAGATGTGTCTTGTCTGTCAGGGATTCCTTAAGGAAGGCTACGTCTAACGAGTTCACTGGTGGCAAAACCTGGCTGTGTATACAGGGATGTTTGTTTATTATATATTTTGCTCGTCAATCAACACCTTCTAATTTCCTCATATTATCTGTTGTCGTTGGGTGCGAGGAAGGAAGACCATATAGTGCTGCACCCGAGAATTATAAGCTGTTTGTAGGGCTTATCTCTTCCTCCAGAGAGCCATCTACAGACAAAACCTAGCGCTCAATATGCCTTGCACCTAATTCCGTTGACGTGCTTATTCCATTGTAATTATCCTTAATATAAATACCAAGCAGTTTGATGGAATTAGAAATTGGTAGGTGGAGTCCATATAGAGTAGGCAGGTTCGGGAGTGGCTGTCCAACTCTGCTTAGTCTTACATATTTACATTTCTTAACACTTATACCATACCACAGAGCTATACTATCCAGATCCGAGTAGAACTGTACCAGATCATCTGTAAATGTGTCATCAGCATGCTATGCCATGGTCGAATTTACACAATCCAGTAAGTCAAGAGCATAAATCAGGTACAGGAAGGGCCCTATCTCACTGCCCTGAATTACTCCAGGAGTAATTGGGGTTTGGTCTGATTTGGATACTCCATGTGCAACACATTGCATTCAACCCATCAAAAATGACCTCGGCCATGCCAGCAGTTTACCCTGAATGTTGTAGTTGTCAAGTTTTAACACAAGTCTTTGATGTGACACCTGGTCAACAGCTTTGCCCCAGTCCGGAGACACACAGTCTATTTGTGACACCCGCCTGCTCCAGTCATCAATAACTTTTGTTAAAAGAGTTGTGCAGGATTTTCCAGGGATGAAGCCGTGCTGGTTTGAGTTTAACAGGTTTCTCTCCAACATTTATAAAACAACTAGGCATCCCATACACTTACAGATCCCTGATGTTATTGAAACTGCTCAGTAATCATCCACATTTTCCTTGTGTCCATCTTTGAAAACTGGGACATTGGCTTCTTTCCACAGGCAGTGTCCTGGTATTCATAAAACGACTGAAGGGAGTGGAAAGAGAGGGCACAGCTCTTGAGAATTCTTGCTGACATTCAATCTGGCCCGGTCACTGAATGTGGTCTTGTTTACAAAAGCCTAACCTTGACTTCACTTTTTGAGAAATACAGATTGGTTAGAGGGAAGAGAGGGATAGTTGTCCAAGAATAGGGCATGTTCCCTTCCTCAGTAGGGGCTGAGAAGTTATTAAATTTCCTGTTGAAGGTGCCTGCGATTTCTTGTGGAGTAGAGACTGCCGTACTGTTAGGTTTAAATACAATGCAACCTCTACTTCAGAGAAAACCCCATAGTTCCATGCAGTTGGTGTTGAGACCGTGAATATAAGAATCACACGAATGTCCAATAGAGTGTTTCGCCAATCTGTACTTCTCCCACTCACAGTTGATTGGGTTTCTTTTCCATTTTTAGTACAGGCGGTTCCTCATTGAATCTCTCGTGCAGCCTCCTTGGTGATCCATGGGGATTTATGTTTGCTGGTTATATTTACTATTGGTGTGGCTTCTTCTACGCATCAGAAAAATGTTCCAATAGTCTTGCCATATCTTCTTAATGTCTGTATTGCTGGTGACTTTTGAGGTGAGAGTGGGTAGGCAGTTTGACAGTAAAGTGCACAGATTGTTCCACTTTGTTAAGGAAAATTTAAAAGATGTTCTAGTATGGGGCTAGGGAGATGGTTTTATGTCAGTCAGTGATGTACGAATTGCCTGAAGATCACAGAATCCAGGAGTAATATTAAGGGATTGGACACACTGTGATATGTTACCTAGGAAAAGATCAAGTGATGAGCTTGTTGTTCACATAATACGCAGGGCTTGGAATATTGAGGAAGGAATAAATCATAGAAATGGGAAAGGAATCTAATGCCAAGGGTGTTATTTGGAACAGGGGCAGAATTTCTGGACAACATAACTTCTAGTTTGAAATCAGCAACAATAAAAATGGCATGATAATTTTGTTGTACATCTTGTACAAGCTCGAGAGAGAAGCGATTAGTTCATCGTTCATCTCCGGAGATGACTTAGAGGCGTGGTAAATTGATCCCATATGCAATTTACATTTGTTGCATGAACCGGAAAAAGCTCCACATTAGCTCACCTAATGAACTGAACTCGTGTGTGCGTGTGTGTGCGTGTGTGTGTGTGTGTGTGTGTGTGTGTGTGTGTGTGTGTGTGTGTGTGTGTGTGGTGGCTTAACCAGTCAGCAGTCCATTTCTTCAGGAAATCCAGGTAAGACTTTTTTGTCTCAGTTAAAGTACGCCCATTAGTCAGGTAGCTACAGTATTTCCTCATGACAATGACCTCTCTAAGAATAGCACACCCCTCACTCCTTCACAGAACATAGATGCCGGTAACCTTTTGAAACAAGAACTTTCACTATATCCTCATACTCTCCATTGTTGTCACGTGAACAGCCTAAGCTTGCCCGCACATATTGACGAAATTCAGGCTATATTTACCAAAAATAGCATCCATTTGATAGGTATTAGTGAAAGGTGGTTATCGCCATCAATTCCAAACAACATGGTTCGCCTTGACGGCTATAAACTCTACCACCATGATCGTACAAATAAGAGGGGTGGAGGTATTGTTCTCTACTGTAGAGATGACCTGAAGAGCCGTGTCATTTGTACCTCATCGACCGGTGAATTGCCGAGGATGGAGTTTATGTTCTTTGAAGTAGTTGCTAGTGGACAGAAAATACTTATTGGAGTGGTTTACCGACCACCTAAATTATCTTACTTGACCGAGTTTGATACGCACCTACTTAACCCAACATCGGTCGATCTTATTAACGTCACATCATCGGTCGAGGTGTTAGCGCAGCGCTCACCCTAATGAAAAAGAAGTTCAAGTCTTTCTTATGTATATCAATCGGAAATTATCTTACTAGGAAGTTTATATTTTTATTCTTTTGTCACCTTACGGAGCACTTTAATTTATTTTTATCACTTTTGGCCTCTAAACCCAAAGTAACGTAAGTCATAATGCCTTATTATGCCATATTTGGCCGGCTTCTTTGGCATGAACTGTCTAAACGCACATCTACCACGAAATGATTCAAGCATTTCGTCAACTGTAGCGTATTCAGAAATGCTGTAGCTGTTCACACATCTTGCTACAAAACCTTCAAACACATTTCTGATCGGGGCTAGTCTATCAAGTGCTCTCCTTGTAAACCTTGTCCGTGCATCATCGAAACAAAAACCTCGCAACAGTAACAGAAACTTCGGTAAATCATTGTAAATCAAAAATACTCTGTAGCAGTCCCATCATTATCCTATAAATCCTCCACAATCTGGAGTGACGAATTTTGCACGCCTGCTAAATACGAGAGACCTGGAACTGCCCTTATTTCATGAGGATTTGTATCTATAACATCACTTTTCCTGCTGTAGTTTTATGAAGGCAATCGTTTGTGTACGCTGTAATTTCTTCAATCACTTCGTCAGGGAAAAATATTTTCCATGCATTGAGAACAGATCTAGCGTTTTTTACAATTTCTCCTTTGAGTCCCGGTGGATGAATAACGATACTTCTGCGCTTCCTACGTACTTACTGGCGTGCTGCATGAGCATGCCAAACGGTCAGTTGCTCCTTACCGATATACACCACTCAAGGTTCTGTTATTTCCTGCTCATCACCGGCAGATTGTTCATTTCCACTATCATGGTCACTGTTATTCAACTGTTCTGCGTCTGAATCAACTGAATCATCTAACTCTTGAGATGAGCCTATTTCAGCGTCATTATCAGATTCTTCCAACACCCACTGAACTACCTGAGCATATGAACGATGCATAGTTCCTGATGAATGCTACATGTAACTTCACGTGCACTGAAATAACAAACAGTGAACTCAAAATATCTAATCCAATTCTTCTATTTCAATAATCATGACACAACATTACTTAGAATTCAAAGGAACACCATCGGTCAAGGTGTTAGCGCAGCGCTCACGACTTCACAAATAAGCAGTCTAGGTCACTCTGATGACAACTTCGCAGCCGTTAACAGCACTATTCGATTGTTGACATATCACCGGCCAGTTAGATAGTAGCACACGTCAGCAGAACAAACGAAAAGCAAGCAGTGGCCAGATAAAATCGTTTGTTAGCGCTGCGCTCCCCCCTCGACCGATCTTGGGTTAACTTGCTACCAGCCTATCAACATATCATTATATTAGGCAACTTAAGTACAAATCTACTTATGAAGAAATATGGTACTAAGAAACTAGAGGACTTGTTTTCCTCATGTGACTTGACTATCCTTCCCTCTGACCCTACATACCATGTACATACTGCCAACAACATTTCCCACACCTTAATAGATCTCAAAGTAACAAACAACCCTCAGAAAGTGGTAACTCACGGACAAACTTCAGTGCTGGCTGTGTCCATCCACGATCTTATATTTCTCGCGTACTCACTTCGTGTTCCAAAATATAAACCTAGGCATATAACGTAAATACCTTTAATATGTTAATACACAATCTATACAACAAACATGCACCGAAAAGACAGAGTAGAATATCCCGCAAACCTAATCCATGGCTAACCCCTGCAGTTAAAAATATGATGTCTCAACGTGATGCTCTTTACCAACATTACAAACGTACTCAGGACCCAAATGACTATGAACAGTATAGAATAATTAGGAATGAAACTAAACAAATCACCCGTAATCTTAAATTTAAATATTTTCGTGAATCAGTAAGTAACCTAAATACAGCTAGTGGCTGGAGGCATCTCTGAGCCATGGGCATAGGAAAAACACATGAACAGCTTCAGGTACCTGACATTCCACTCGACGATTTAAATTAGTATTTCACGGAAGAGAGAGCTCAGTCTAATCCGCTTAACAGACCACGCGTAAATAACGTCCCAGCACCTGTCCCACAAAATGGCCCGTGCTTTGCGTTTCGTATCGTCAGCACTAATGAAGTTAAAAAGGTCTTGTATTCTATTAAATCCAAAGCAAGCGGTGTGCATGAAATTCCTATTACTTTCATACATAATATTATTGGCGCTATTCTACCCATTCTCACCCATATTTTTAATTACTGTCTCAAAAACGGCACATTACCGACAATTTGGAAGTATGCCAATGTAATTTCACTTCCTAAAATCCCAGGTTCGAAACTCCTATCCGATTACCGTCCCATTTCAATTCTCCCTGCTCTCTCCTAAGCGTTAGAACGGCTGGTACATACGCAAATATTGGAATACCTTCAGGCTCACTCTCTTCTTGACCCGCTGCAATCTGGCTGCAAAAAGGGTCATAGCACAGCCACTGCCTTACTCAAAGTGACTGAGGACATCAGACAAGCAATGGACGAAAGACAAGTGACTATACTCAAACTCCTTGACTTCAGCAGTGCTTCTGACACGATAAACATCCAGACATTGCTGATGAAGCTCAAATCGTTTTTCGGTAATGTTGCTTTAAAATTTTTCACCGCATATCTTACAGATCGTATGCAACGTGTTACAGTACAGGATAGTGCTTCTCAGTGGCGACTCCGGAAGGCAGGAACCCCGCAAGGTCCTGCTCTTGCTCCCCTTTTGTTTGTCCTCTACATAAATGACATCTCCTCTAAAATAAAGTATAACAGATATCACCTCTTTGCCGACGACCTCCAAATTTACTGCCACGTTAATATAAATGATATATCGAATGCAATAAGAGATATTAACTCCGACCTTCAACAAATCAGTGTGTACGCCAGTGAAAACTCTCTCCTCCTCAACGCCCAAAAAACTCAAACTATTATTATCGGTTCTCAGGTATTATTAAACATCATTAATAAAAATTATGCTATTCCTCCAGTGACATAAAATGCCACTATAATCCCGTTCAGTAAGGAAGTGAAGAACCTAGGTATGACCGTGATTGAAACTCTTGACAGGTCTGCACACGTAAGAAATACACGTAGAAAGATGTACGCGACGCTACACCCTCTGAAACGACATAAGGACATCTTGCCAAAAGACGTGGAGATAAAACTACTCCAAACTTTGATACTACCAATACTTGACTACTGCGACTTTGTCCTCATTGATGCTACCCGTGAACAAACTATGAAACTTCAATGAGCATTGAACTCTGGTCTTCGATTTGTTTTTAACTTGAGTTACGATGCACACATAACCCCTAGCTACACATTTCTTTCCTGGCTGAAACCCGAGAGGCGACAGAAATTCCATGTACTTACGTTGATATATTGATCTCAGAAGGAAAATCTACCCAAATACATCTCTTCAAAATTCCATTTATTATCCACATTCCATAATTGTAACACTAGATCTGGCACTTCCCTCGCTATTCCCGTCAACCACTCTTCAATGTATAACAGATCCTTCGTTGTGGCTGGGTCACAACTTTGGAATTCACTCCCAGCTGCTGTCAGGAACTCAAAATCAATATCGAAATATAAGACTGAATGTGGAGATTATCTGTTGAATACCGCTGATTGTTTTGTGTGTATGATGACGTATATTATGATGATGATTATTATTATTATTATTATTATTATTATTATTATTATAGTGCAATGTACATTATATTTAGCTACTTACTCATGTACATAGATCACTTTTACGGCCATACTTATATTTCCATTTACTTTATTACTTACTGTGTTCTCTTTATGCACTGCTCATTTCTTCCAGTTTGTATCTTACTTTTTCATTATGACTGTCTCTTTCTCATTATCTATACGCTCCGAATTTTATTCTATTTTATAAATAGAAATTATATGTTGTCCAAATCTGTAATTTTTAGCTTATCTTTGATTTTATGATAGAATAGTGTTTTTCTTTTATATATGTATTATCTGTAGATTAATTATGTGGTTAAGTGTAAGAGACGGCCACGAACCCTAACTTCGCCACTGCTAAAGTCAATAAATAAATAAATAATAAATAAATTTCTACCCACAGGGCTTTGGCAATTGTCTCCACGTAACAAACTCAAGTTGGGTGACATTCTGGCTTGACTGCTATTAGAACTCCCCCTGCACAGCTATGGGACCGAGCCTTACGGAAATATATCAGCGCGTCATGAAACAATTCTGAGTCATAAATTTTGTTGGACAACCAGCTCTCACTGACACATACAATGGTCAGGTCAAGGCTTTCACGCGATGCGTGGATATTTTGTAACCATCCAGGTGGCATAATACTGCGCACATTGACGGTGAAAAGTGACAGATGTTTATTTACATATAGAATTATTCACTGAGTCACTGTTAAATGTAAAGAATGAGCCTGATAATGGCCAGCATAACCATCCCGGAACCGTTCTTTATTTTCCTGACGTCAGACTTTGAATGCATTGTGCAGGTTCTATGGCCATTTAGCGAGCAGCTACTACACCACATGAATAATCGGCTCCTTCTACAGCTATTTCCGCAAATTGTGTACTATTGAGAACCTGGATGAGTTTGATATCCTCACTTAGGTCAAGCACCAACCATAATGGTGGCAGATCAGCTAACGGCAGTCTGACAACACTGTTCACATCGCTCCGCTGTGGCCGACGTATGGATGCCAGCTCCAGGCTTTCAGCACTGCATTATGACAAACAGTGGAGAGTACATTTTTCATTCACCAATAATTTTTCCAATAGAAATGTTATCTGAAGTGATTATAGCACTTTTGGAGTATTGCACTGCAAATCATTACCACCAAAAAATATCATTAAACTCTGCCAAGGACCTTCAGAGCTCTGATGCCATGGGTTACGTTTCAAAGTTTACGAACCTGGGATATCAGAATGCAGAGAGCAAAGCAGGCCTTAATGTCATCCCCATTAGTGTCAAACCACTTGATATCATGTATCCTTTTCTTTTCTTATCTGGTTCCATTAATTGTCCCCAGCTAAATATTTGTTTCCCATGCAATGCGGAAAAGCAATGGGTCAATAAACTCCAAAATCACAGGGATTTCTGATACAAAATTATCTAAATATTTGCCTCTCAGTTCTCCCGACACCCCTAGAGAGCCTGTAACGTGATCAATATCATTACTACTAACCCACAACCCAGTCATTATGTTTTGCTTTCGCACATGGAACTTTCAATACAATTTCACAGTAACTTTTACCTGATGAATTGTCACCTTCACTTAAAATCTCCTTACCATTATCATGATAACTGCCATAACTGTCCTCCAAATCATTTTCAATAACTCAGCAATAGCATTGCTGTCACTGGTCTTTACTACATCTGGAACCGTGGCAAGGAGACTGACTAACACCTAAGAAAAGTTTGTGCTTTCAGAGGCTAGAATTGGGCGATGTGTTATGGTAGAAGTTCTCAGAAGGAGAGCCGAAAATAAATCACATTCCTGTTCTACTTATAGAAGATCGCAAAAGGGGGATCACAGAAAGGAGACCTGAAACAGGCTCGTTTAGCATGTTCATATCATGTAGGTTTATCTGTGATGACTAAGAGCTTGCATTAGCTCTCGTTTGACTTCACTAAACTGGCTATTAAATATTCCCCAAACTGTACCGCAGAGGGCAGCGCCCCTGCTTTGTAAACGGATGGTCCTTCCTTCCGCGAGTCTTTGACTTTTATCTCCTTGACATGATGTCTTTGTTGTTGTTATGACCTAAAAGAAAAAAGATGGAGTCGCCTCTACTCGGAATAGCATTTTTGAATTATCGATGGGTCTTTATCAGGTTTAAACTCTGCCTGTATTCATATTCTGATTTTTAATTGATCAGCTCCAACCTCAGGTAATGTGAGCTGTGTTTTCACTTTTATTTTATGTTTATCTTGTGGCTGTTCCAAGTGCCTTGTAATCGCGACTGACTGATATACGTCTTTGCCCCGCGATATGAATGGGTGTGTGTTTGCGGGCATTATTGTGGTGGTGGTGACGAGGTAACTGGGTCTCTACGAGAATTGTCATTATGTGCACGACATTATACTTCTTTATTGCCACCAAATGTTAGTAGGCTCTGGGTGTCGACACGGAGATACGTCGTACCCAGCGCCTGTGTTGGTGGGCTTGTACGTGGGCCGTGGGTCCATATCGTCCTGCTTATAACATATTTGCAGTGTGCACGTTTCTACGTCGTGTGTGGGAACTTACTTATGGCCAGGTGAGTCATACTACATGTGTTTACGATCTGTTTTGAAAAGAGGTTATTGACCCTATTGTTGCCCGATATCGACAATGCCTGAATGTTTGTGTGTATGTGTGAGAGCGAGCGAGGGGCTAAAGGGATGTCGTACCGGTCAGTTAATTTATGTTTCCTTTTTATTTACTCCTCGTACACTTGTTTTTTCACTTCGAGTGAGGTGTTTATTATTTTTGTCTTGGTCTATTTTATGACCGTTTTGCTCGTTCTTATGGTCGCCATTTTGGTTTCATTTTTAATTCGGGTGATGCGCACACACGCTTTATTTCCTTTGCCCTTTTGTGTGCTCTTTGGTACAGAGATGCTGCTCCCCTGGCCATCTCGATACCTTCATTGCTTTCATGTAACTATTGTTCGCTCTACTCCGAGAGGCTGCGTGATGTCTTATCCTTGTGATGGTCATTGTTGATGCTGTAATAATGGTGGAGGCTTGGGTAATGTTTGGTGAGTAAAATGTGAACTACTTCGCGGAAAGAAATGACCAATATAAGTCCATGAGGATCTTTCCGTCAATGATTTTTCAATATGTTGTGAATATATTAATTAAGCAGTGAGCAGGTCATAAGGTATTGTTTATCCATATATTATTGGTATGTTGGGTTCGAACGGTTACGATGCTAGCTTCTACTAACCTGAAGGACAAAAGCACGTATGTAATAATTTTTTTTATTTTCCTTTGGTGGCTTCTTTTCTTGCATTTACATTTTTATCTTAATAAACCCTCATTTAATTTTATTTGATTTTTATTGCTGGTAGTTAGCTTCTTTTTCCTTGTCATGAATTATTATTATTAATCAAAGTCTTCAGTTCGAGGCTGTTATCTGCCTCTCCTGATCGGAGTCCACGTCCTCGAATCTCCCGTCGTGTTTTTACGTATTGGGTTCGGTGCAAATGGTAGCAGATGCGTGCTCGATCAGGACGTCTCCTCTGTAATAGACTTGGACGAGATGGAACTGTAGGTGGTGATTTATGCTTATTTTATTATATGAAGCCTCAATTTCTCTTAATTTATCTTGTGAAGCCACTATTATTCTGACCTTAATTTTGAGTCATATATTCTATTTATCTGCATTGTTGTGCCAATCGGCGTGTATGCGTTGTGTTTATTTGAGTTGAATACAATCGTGTGGATAATGGAGAGTCAGAAAACGATTGTGATGAGTAAACATACCGATGTTTTGACTACGGAAATGCCCGACGCTGTGAGAGATAAAGGGGAGGATACTGATGAGCTTAATGCTTCAGTTGCGTCCGATAATGATAGTGCTAGGTGCCCTGATTGTGGAAATGTTATGGAGTGTCGTAATCGTGCCCTTGACCTGAACCATGAGGAGCCCGTTTCTCCTATTTCCAGTCCTGCTTGTTAACCGAACGCTAATGCAAATGTTAATCCTGTGTTTGATGTAGTCCGTAAATGGAAATTAAATTTTTCGGGGGAAGGCAATAGTTCTAGCGTGATTGAATTCTTAGAGCGGGTGGAAGACATTGCGGAGTGCAGCTCGCTCCCCCTCAATCTATTCGTATCCGTCATCCCCGGAATGTTAGAAGGGCCGGCTTTGAGATGGTTTAGATTGATGAAAGTCAATATTCGGTCGTGGGATGATTTCGCCGTCCGCATTAAGCAGCAATTTGGTTTATCAGACATGGATTATTGTTTGAAACAGGAAATTTTTAGAAGGACTCAGAGAATGGGAGAAGGTATCGACGATTACGCCACAGGCATTCTAAACCTATTCAATCGTTTTAAGCGTTAAGGCACCGGAATATGAGATCTTTGACCAATTTTATCGAAATCTGGCCCCTGACTACAAATTATATATAAAGAGGTGCCAAGTAGACTGTGTTGAAGACATTATAAATTTAGGCCGTGAGTTCGAATCGACAGTCAGTCAGAACAAGATGTATCATCCACCTCCTACTCCTTCCAATTGTTCTTTTCCCGATGTTGCCTGTCGTGTACCCATCAAGTCGGTTTCCTTTGGTGCCACCCCCTCTTCGTCTCGGCCTTGTGGCAGTCCCGATCGTAAGTCCGACCTTGCATCCCCACCTCGGCGCTATGTCAACGCCATTCAACCCTCTAATCCGACTACCATAAGCAACGCCACTGTTAGAAAATGCTGGAATTGTGGTAAACTGGGACATATTTCAAAGTACTGCCAGTCTAAGAGTCCTCTCAAATGTTTTAATTGTGGTCTTACTGGTGTTACTCGGCGCGTGTGTCCGCGATACAATCCTGAGCAGGGAAACTGAAGGCGCGCTGGCATGATGGCCCACCGTTGGCGCCTGATATTGGTGTGAATAAAAGAATCTGGGGTCACCCCTCGTCTACACCCTGGGCCAAGATTTTGATAGGATCGCGAATTGTTTATGCCTTATTGGATACCGGGTCGAGTGTTTCGTTCATCAGCCGCCAATCCCTTGTATCTTCCCTCAATTTGACGTATCTGCCTGCCTGTGAGGACCTGGGAAAGTTCATGTCCGCTGATGGGCGTCAGCTGTGTGCCGTGGGTCGTATCGAGTGTCATATCAAAATTCGTGGTTTGTCATGGGACTGGACGTTCAATATTGTTCCCGACTTGTCTGTCCCGGTCATTTTAGGATCAGATTTCATGTTGGCAACTGGTTTGTCCATTGATTTCATCAGTCGTACCTTTGCCTTTCGGTTCAAATCTGATGTGAGTTAGCCCTTTGAAACCCCCTTTCAGCGTGGCACTGCATGCGCCATCGTGGAATCTCCACTGCCCAACGCCTCGTGTGAATTGACTGAAAATCAAACCTTGATGTTGAACGGTCTGTTAGAAGAATTTTCCGATGTGCTGACTGCCGATCTGGGTTGTGCCAAGAATTTTTCCTATTCAATCGAACTCAATAACGACACCCCTGTTAGGTCCCCTCCATTTAGCTGTTCACCCCCTAAATTGTGCTCTATGCGCGAAATGGTAAACGATTTGTTAGAAAGGAAGGTCATCAGTCCCTCAACATCGCCCTATAGTAGCCCCGCTTTCCTTGTCCCCAAAAAGGACGGTCGATTTAGGTTCGTGGTCGACTATCGAAAAGTCAATAAGAACATCGTCTTCGACAGTTTCCCGTTGCCTACCATCGAAAGAGCATTTCAACATTTTCATGGTGCAAGGTTCATCACTGTTTTTGATTTCAATTCGGCGTACTATCAAATCCCCTTAGACCCCAAGAGTCGTCCTTGCACCGCCTTCGCCACTCCTTTTGGGCTTTTCGAATTCAATAAAGTGCCGATGGGTATCTCAATTGGTGGCCAAGCGCTTAGTCGGGTGATGGACTTGATCTTCGGAGACCTAAAATATTCTAGTGTATTCAATTTTTTGGATGATCTTCTCATATATTCCACGAGCTTCGACGAACACCTAGCTCACCTGCGCGAGGTACTCACCCGTTTGCGCAAGCACGGTTTTACCATCAATCCCAGAAAGGTGTCTCTCTGCTCTAAGCGCCTGAATTTTCTTGGCCATGTCATCTCCGAGTCCGGCATTGCTGTGAACCCTGACAGAGTCAAATGTATTAGAGAATTTCCTCGCCCAAAGAATGTACGTGGCGTTAGAAGATTCTTGGGTATGGTTGGCTTCTACAGTCGTTTCATTAAGGATTTCTCCCAAATTTCGGCCCCCTTAAACCTTCTCAAAAAGAAAAATAGTCGCTTCGTCTGGGACGAACCTCAAGCCAATGCCTTCAATCAGTTGAAAGATGCCCTCTGTCAAGCCCCTGTTCTTTACAGTCCAAATTTCTCCCGTGATTTCGTTTTACAGTGCGACTCTAGTGAACTTGCAGTTTCTGCCGTATTAAATCAATCCGATGAGGATGGGAAGCTGGTTCCCATTGCGTTCTTCAGCAAGTTGTTGTACGGAGCTGAATTGCGGTACTCTATCTATGAAAAAGAATGCCTAGCCATAGTCTTGGGAGTTGAAAAATTCCGGTCTTATTTGGAACACCGCCATTTCTTTGTCCATACGGACAACCAAGCGCTATCATGGATGAGCGCTAATGTCAAACGACTCGGTAGAACGGGTAGATGGATACTCCATTTGTCAGCTTATAAATTCACCATTGTTCACGTTCGAGGAAAAGAAAATGTGGTGGCCGACTGTCTGACGCGCATGTTCGATGGAGTGCCGGAGAGTGAGGTCGAACCCAAAGACGATTGTTATCCATCCGAGTTGTTGAAAGCGTCAACATTTTGCACAAAGTTATCCCTGGTCTTTCACAGACATCTCCGAGCATCAAAAAAATGATATTGAATGTCAGGAGCTGATGAAGGGTGTCGCCGATGGGTCTCTTCGAGACAAATCATTTGATGTCAGACGAGGACTGTTAGTCCACCGCAGCCGTAAAAATGGCAAGACAAGGTTTTCGTTCCTCTGGCATTATGAACCATGATGTTACACTACTACCATGACTCTTACCTAGGTGCTCATCTGGGTCAATTCAAAACCCCGAATAGTATCTCTCGGGATTTCTTTTGGCCCAACCTGAAAAAGAATGTACTGGAGTATGCGAAAAGTTGCGACATATGTCAAAGGTGCAAACCTGCGCAATCCTGTCAAACTGGTCTTCATTCCGCTGACATTGCATTTTACCCCAGAGAAAAGTTGTTTGTAGATTTTTTTGGCCCTCTTATGAAGTCCAAAAATGGCAACATCGGAATTCTGTCGGTAGTTGACGCCTTCTCTAAATTCGTCTGGTTGTTTCCGGTTAGAAAAATTAACTCGAGCAGCGCCATTCGCCTTCTATCTCACCATATTTTCCGAGTTTATGGCCCCCCGAAAATGTTAGTAACTGACAATGCGTCTACCTTCAGTGGCAATAAATTTCGTCATTTGTGTTTCGGATGGGGAGTGAAGCAGGTTTTTCTGAGCCCCCACTATCCCAAACCCTCACACATCGAAAGATTTCATCGCAATCTCAAGGCCTGTCTGAGTGCTTACCATAGCGCTGATCAGCAGACCTGGGATGAAAATCTTGATTTTTTTGTTCTAGCTTTCAACAGTGCACTCCACGAGTCCCATTGCCCCAGCCCGGCAGAATTATTCATTCGTAGAAATCTGGCTGACCCATTGGAGTTGAAATGGAATATTGAATACCTGAGCAAACCGTCAAGGAACGTAGAGATTGAACAGAAATGGAAAGAAGCAGTCGCCCACTTGATCCGTGCACGAGACCGGGTGGCTGAACGGTTCAACCGGGGCAGAAGAGAGGTCGCTGTGCAAATTGGAGACTTGGTGGTGGTGAAAATGTTTCCTGTCAGTTCTGCAGCTAACCAGGTCACTGCCAAACTGTGTCATAAATGGTCAGGCCCCAAAAAGGTAGTCAGATTCTTGGGACCTGTCACCGTTGAACTACAGGACCTGAAAAGTAACAAATTTAGTAAGGCTCACGTGTCTTTGTTGAAAGTTTATCATCCACGGAGCCAATAATAAATACTTCATTAATTTGTAATATTAGGTTTAATACTTGTACATGTTCTTTTGCTTGTAGCAAAATTGGCAATCTTCTAAAATTCCTTTTCTTTCTGGGATAACATTGATGAAAAAGAGAGACCGGAAAGGAAAAATAATAATCGTATGTCATGAATTGGAAATGAGACAAAATGAATGCAGATTCCATGGAGAGAAGAGGACTCCCAATCTCACTTTCACTCAGCTATTCCGACCATCGCTGGTGGAGACATGAAATAAATTGCGTAAAAATAAAGGGATAAGAAAAAAGGGAAGAGAGGCTGATTAATTCAGCCTGTTATTGTTAATCAAGAAAATACTGAACTTCAAAATGAGATGAACTGGATTTCATAATACCTTGATGTGTACATAGCTCGTAACTGTATCTGTCTTGTGTGTTTCATTCAGTTGTAGTTAGGATGTAACATTCTTTAGGTTTAGATGTGTGCACACTCTAGTTATAAGGTTTGAGTCTCATTTTAAAATGTGTCCCTTGGCTGATCACCAAAGGAAGACACATTTTAAAACGGGGCTGTGGGATGATGAAACAGGCTCGTTTAGCATGTTCATAACATGTAGGTTTATCTGTGATTGCTAAGAGATTGCATTAGCTCTCGTTTGACTTCACTAAACTGGCTATTAACTATTTCCCAAACTGTACCGCAGAGGGCAGCGCCCCTGATTTGTAAACGGTTGGTCCTTCCTTCCGCGAGTCTTTGACTTTTATCTCCTTGACATGATGTCTTTGTTGCTGTTATGACCTAAAAGAAAAAAAGATGGAGTCGCCTCTACTCAGATCAGCATTTTTGAATTATGGATGGGATTTTATCAGGTTAAAACTCTGCCTGTATTCATATTCTGATTTTTAATTGATCAGCTTCAACCTCAGGTAATGTGAGCCTGTGTTTTCACTTTTATTTTATGTTTATCTTGTGGCTGTTTCAAGTGCCTTGTAATCGCGACTGACTGATATACGTCTTTGCCCCGCGATATGAATGGGTGTGTGTTTGCGGGCATTATTGTGGTGGTGGTGACGAGGTAACTGGGTCTCTACGAGAATTGTCATTATGTGCACGACATTATACTTCTTTATTGCCACCAAATGTTAGTAGGCTCTGGGTGTCAACACAGAGATACGTCGTACCCAGCGCCTGTGTTGGTGGGCTTGTACGTGGGCCGTGGGCCCATATCGTCCTGCTTATAACATATTTGCAGTGTGCACGTTTCTACGTCGTGTGTGGGAACTTACTTATGGCCAGGTGAGTCATACTACATGTGTTTACGATCTGTTTTGAAAAGAGGTTATTGACCCTATTGTTGCCCGATATCGACAATGCCTGAATGTTTGTGTGTATGTGTGAGAGCGAGCGATGGGCTAAAAGGATGTCGTATCAGTCAGTTAATTTATGTTTCCTTTTTATTTATTCCTTGTACACTTGTTTTTTCACTTCGAGTGCAGTGTTTATTATTTTTGTCTTGGTCTATTTTATGACCGTTTTGCTCGTTCTTATGGCCGCCATTTTGGTTTCATTTTTAATTCGGGTGATGCGCACACCCGTTTTATTTTCTTTGCCCTTTTGTGTGCTCTTTGGTACAGAGATGCTGCTCCCCTGGCCATCTCAATACCTTCATTGCCTTCATGTAACTATTGTTCACTCTACTCCGAGAGGCTGCGTGATGTCTTATCCTTGAGATGGTCATTGTTGATGCTGTAATAATGATGGAGGCTTGGGTAACGTTTGGTAAATAAAATGTGAACTACTTCGCGGAAAGAAATGACCAATATAAGTCCATGAGGATCTTTTCCGTCAATGATTTTTCAATATGTTGTGAATATATTAATTAAGCAGTGAGCAGGTCGTAAGGTATTGTTTATCCATATATTTATGGTATGTTGTGCTTGAACGGTTACGATGCTAGCTTCTACTAACCTGAAGGACAAAAGCACGTATGTAATAATTTTTTTTATTTTTCTTTGGTGGCTTCCTTTCTTGCATTTACATTTTTATCTTAATAAACCCTCATTTAATTTTATTTGATTTTTATTGCTGGTAGTTAGTTTCTTTTTCCTTGTCATGAATTATTATTATTAACCAACGTCTTCAGTTCGAGGCTGTTATCTGCCTCTCCTGATCGGAGTCCACGTCCTTGAATCTCCAGTCGTGTTTTTACGTATTGGGTTCGGTGCAGACCCGTGCAGGGGTGATCAAAATATAACCTAGTAAGTATGCCATGGCGCGTGAAAGTCTCATCATTTGAGTTGAAGGCCTAGCCAATATTCGCATGAACGTCAAGTCATTTAAGTCCAGTAGGTTGTTAAAATTGGACAGAATTTCCAAACATAAAAAACATGATCCCACAGTGCTACAGCCATAATGGGCCTACCTTGGCCTACCAAGCGATCACTACTCAGCCTCAAGGCCTGCACATTATGAGGTGATTTCTGGTCAGTGCAATGAATCTTCTCAGCCTATATTCTTGGATTTATCGACCTGGGCAGCCATCTCACCATCAGATACCTCCACAATTTTCATCAGGTAAGCTAAGTGGCATTTGAACCAGTTCTTGGATTAACGTAAAAATACACGACCAGACCAGAAATTGAAACCAGAGCCTCTGGGTGATAAGCAGGCATGCAGGACATCTGGCTGGCTGCTTTTCTATCTCACTCTAAGGTCCACTAGATAGCAAAGTACACCGAAGCTCTCGAGGGTCAACGGCTGAGTTATCATGAATTTGGTTGGGTACACTTGCTGACATTGTACAACACAAAGTATCACACTTTTAACATTATGACTACCTGGGCCATGGGATCCCGAGGTTGACTTGTACACAGAGGGAGTTAGTGTTACGGGTGTAAGATATAAAATGTACTTACTTCTCCTCTTCTTTGAAACATTGTACAAGTTGATCAACTGTAGGTTCTTCAATGGTTACTTCATCCTTTACATCTGCTGAAGCCTATAAGAAATATGGAAAGTAAATTGAAAGTATAATAAAGGGATAACAAGAATAAAAGTGTAAAAGGTGTCCCATATTCCTACAGTAGGTAATATTGGTCAATGGTAGAATAACCCCATAATTCAATATCCAAAACCAATACCTGTTGAGATGAGGGCAATCTTATCTCTGCCGAGTATGTGTAGCATTCGGTGATGTAGACCGTCTTCCCATTGAAGATCACTGTTCATTTCTGATGGTTGCGTTTGCAGTGCACTGAGTGTGTTACTGGTACATTTCAGGTTGTGTTGCTAGTGCAGTAATGTATCAGAGCAAAACTGGAGATTCAGTAGAGAGTGAATGATTTAAATGGTGAAAATGAGTCTTACTATTTCTTGAAGGAAATGCCAGACATGGAATTCCACTATGGATTAGCTACAGGCCCGTGTTATGTATAATGAACAACATCCACAATTCCACATTCCTTCTGCAGTATTATTCAGCAGGCTATCCTGCTGACTTGCAGACATAGGATCATTTGCAGCAAGGAGAACAGATCCAGTAGGAGTCACACAGTCCACTGCTGGAGACGGAGATGCTTGTGTTGTCCCTTAAAAAACGTAATTCTTCAACAACAATTTTGTGAAGAACTGAAAATACTGAGGATAACCACACACTCCTTATCCAACGTGTGCAAGCTCTTTGGCCACCAGACAACTGCACTCATGCTCATAAATTAAGGATAATTGCGTATTGTGGTGCCATACGTGACACTACACAAAACTGGCGCTAATAGTATAGGCACATAGTGAACACAAACGAAACATATCCGTAAGTCCACGGTATTGGTGATAAGTTGAGAAAACCGTCCCAAAACACATGTGCTACAAAACGCCACTGTTTCCTGCGCATGTACCCCGACATCAATATAGGATGTGATCACCATGCACACGTACACAGGCACAAAGGTTTGGCATACTCTGGATCAGGTGGTCAAGCAGCTGCTGGGATATAGCCTCTCATTCTTGCACCGGTGCCTGTCAGAGCTCCTGAAGCGTCCTAGGGGTTTGAAGACGTGCAGTGATACATCGACCGAGAGCATCCCAGACGTGCTCGATGGGGCTTAGGTCTGGAGAAAAGGCAGGCCACTCTATTGGCCGGATATCTTCTGTTTGACGGTACTCCTACACGATGGCAGCTCGGTGGGGCCGTGCGTTATCATCCATCAGGAGTAAGGTGGGACCCACTGCACCCCTGAAAAGATGCACAGACTGGTGCAAAATGACGTCCCGATACACCTGACCTATTACATTTCCTCTGTCAAAGACATGCAGGGGTGTATGTACACCAATCATAATCCCACCCCACACCATCAAACCACTACCTCCATACACGTCACTTTCAAGGACATTACGGGGTTGGTGTCTGGTTCCCGGTTCACACCAGATGAGAACCCGGCGAGAATCACTGTTCAGAGTAAACATGGACTCGTCTGTGAACATAACCTGAGACCACTGTTCCAATGACCATGTACTGTGTTCTCGACACCAGGCTTTACGGGCTCTCCTGTGAACAGGGATCAGTGGAATGCACCTTGCAGGTCTCCAGGCGAATAAACCATGTCTGTTCAGTCGTCTGTGAACGGTGTGTCTGGAGACAACTGTTCCAGTGGCTGTGGCAAGGTCCCGAGCAAGGCTATCTGCAGTACTCCGTGGCTGTCTGCGGGCACTGATGGTGAGATATCAGTCTTCTTGTGGTGTTGTACACTGCGGACGTCCCATACTGTAGCGCCTGGACACGTTTCCTGTCTGCTGGAATCGTTGCCATAATCTTGAGATCACACCTTGTGGAACATTGAGGGCCCGTGCTACGACCTGCTGTGTTTGACCAGCCTCCAGTCGCCCTATTATTCTACCCCTCATAACGTCATCAATATGTGTTCGTTGAGCCATTTTCATCACACAGTCACCATTAGCACGTCTGAAAACATCTGCACGCTTATTACAAGATATTAGAATCATTCTGTATTGATGGTTTTCACTTTACAAAGGTGAAAAATGAGAGTATCCTCCTATTCAATACATCATATATTCCATCATTGGACGGAGTAAACAAATTAAAACATGTTTTGGATCGTTTGAGCCATCTTCAGTGAAAAATGAGGGGGGTTGAAATAATTTACATAATATAAGTTAAAAAATGCCAAAAAACATAATGAAGGAGCAAATTAAAAAACAAACAAAAGAGAGCCTAGACGGAAACAAAATTAGCACAAGTATACAATATTTACATCAATATGCAGGGCAAAAAACAACTCACTGCGACAAAATTCAGTGAAACAGGTGTTCATTTAAAATAAGAATTGGAACTAAAAACTGTGTTAACCTAAGTGAGTTGTTTTTGGCTCTGCATATTAATATAAATATTGTATGTTTGTGCTATTTTGTTTCCATCTAGGCTCTCTTTTGTTTTTTCATTTGCTCCTTCATTATGTTTTTTTTTTGCATTTTTTTACTTATATTATGTAAATTATTTCAACCCCCCTCATTTTTCATTGAAGATGGCTCAAACGAGCCATAACATGTTTGAATTTGTTTACTCCGTCTAATGATGGAGTATATGATGTATTGAATAGGAGGATACTCTCATTTTTCACCTTTGTACAGATCTGCACACTTACTCGCTGCACCGTACTCTGACATGCACCAACATACCTCTGCATATTTGGACTGCTGCCAGCACTACCGTGCGACGAATGCAGGTCAAATGCAGAAAATGCTCATATATCAAGGTGATTTAAAACCGTAATCCGCCCACCATATCATTGTTTCACCATGTATCAGCATTATCCTTAATTTCTAAGCATGAGTGTATGTCGACATTACAGTTCTGTCACTGGTTCCTAGCTAGGACACTGAAGATGCACTGTCCCCAGACAGCATTTTATTTACTGAAGTTGCAGGATTCACAAGAGATGGCACATTAATTTACCAGAACACATCCGTGCAGGCAGATGTAAATTCTTGAGCAATCATGGAGATATAGCATTAGGTTTGCTTCAGTATCAACTGTCGGCAGTTATCGTGGGTGATAGACCCGTAAGACAACACATTTTACCACAAACTTTAACATTAACAGGTACCGAGTATCACCAATTTCCATACCTACAATGAATTGGCAGCTCTATTGGGGAACTTCACCATTGCAGAAAGATAACAGATGTATTTCATGCACGATAGGCTAATAATTCAAGTTCTGTACCTTATGCAACAGCATCTAAACCAAACATATCATGGGTGAATGATTAGTTGAGTAGATGCCAGTAGCAGAGTCTCCCCATTCACCTGCCCTGAATCCTTTCAATTTCTGCCAATGGGAACACTACATACATGGGTGTAAGCCCAACCTATCCATAACATACGTGTTACAGGGGCCTTAACAATTCACACAACCAAATCTGAGTGCAGGTATGACCCCAAGAGTTCATGCTTCACTGACAAGAGTGTCTGAAGCATGTGTAAGGATGGATGGTAACCACATGGAGCACCTCCTTAGTGTCTATATCTACGTAATACACAGATGGGCATCAGATGAGAGATTGGCCCATATCTCAACAGCTGACCAAATAAATTTTATTCTTCCACAATAAAATCAGTATTTTACCATCAATGTTAAACTAAAAAAATGGAAATGAACCAACAAGCATTGTATCATGTTGTAACTGTTAGCGCTATTAGCTGCCCTACATGTGTCCAGCAATGGAAGGAGAAAACAATGAAACACTTGTAGAAGTGCTAGTTGGAGAGTTTGTTTACTATTCTGAATCACCTAGAATAACCCCGAATGTTCACTAATTAAAAGAGTAGGATATTAAGGAGTTCAGTTCCAATATATATTAACACAGAATTGTTAAACATGAATTAAATTCTAGTCACTATAAATTAATCTGGAAGGATACTTACAAATGACGTACTTGCTTTTTCATCAAACAAGACCGGTTCTTCCTTGATCTCAACTTTCTGGTCCATTTCACACAGCACCTGAAGTATTTATTACTTCCACTAATTTTCTACTGAAACAAGGAACAGAAAATATATCATCACCATCATGATCATTGTTTGGGCTACAAGTTCATGGACTAACCAAGCACGGAAGCAAGCCTGTAGCTCTCCATGACCGTCAATTACTTTATCACAGCCACACAACCTCTATTCATGAATGGAATCCAAATCACACAGGTTCATAGCTTTTACTTCAAACGATAACACATGCAATGGCTGAGAATAAATCATAGGCACATTTGTGAGAAACTGCGGACAATGCTAATATATTACCAGTGTCCCTCCAACTCTAGAGACTGTTTTGATACAGATGTTCATGTCACCATATCCTGTGCTAACCTTCTTAATTTCTTCATAAGCATTTGCACATGCACTGTAATGTATACCAATGCCTTACTTAATCCCCACCCCATACACTTTTCTGAAGTCAACTGTGAGAATCCTGGGTTACTCAGCATGCATCCTACCAAATACATTTTTCATTCTTTATGTCGCACCGACACAGATAGGTCTTAAGTCGACGATGGGGTAGGGAACGGCTAGGAGGGTGAAAGAAGCTGCCATGGCCTTAATTAAGGCATCTGGCATTTGCCATTTGCCTGGTGTGAAAATGGGAACCACAGAAAGCATATCCAGTGCTGCCAGCAGCGGGGATCAAACCCACCGTCTCCCAAATGCAAGCTAACAGCTGTGTGCTCCCAACTTGCTTGTTACCAACCTCTCTTTCAGGATTTTTGCTAATCTTTCTCCTCTTACCAACATTATTTACTATCTAATTATTTGCAACCTGAATTTTCAACATCACGTTCAACATAAAAGCACATTTCATTAGTTTCCTTCATGTTATTTCTCTATCAGCTCTTATCCATCATCATTCCCATACAGTCAATGCCATACTGTAATGTATTCTAAACATCTTTAGGAGTATCTATACTGACTGACAGAGCAAATGCAACACCAAGAAGGAGTGGTCAGAACTTTATGCCAATTGCAGGGTAGACTGACGTCACTGAGGTATGCTCATGATGTGAAATGCGCCGCTGTGCTGCGCACGTAGCGAACGATAAATGGGACACGGCGCTGGCGAATGGCCCACTTCGTACCGTGATTTCTCAGCCGACAGTCATTGTAGAACGTGTTGTCATGTGCCACAGGACACGTGTATAGCTAAGAATGCCAGGCCGCCGTCAACGGAGGAATTTCCAGCAGACAGACGACTTTACGAGGGGTATGGTGATCGGGCTGAGAAGGGCAGGTTGGTCGCTTCGTCAAATCGCAGCCGATACCCATAGGGATGAGTCCACGGTGCAGCGCCTGTGGCGAAGATGGTTGGCGCAGGGACATGTGGCACGTGCGAGGGGTCCAGGCGCAGCCCGAGTGACGTCAGCACGCGAGGATCGGCGCATCCGCCGCCAAGCGGTGGCAGCCCCGCACGCCACGTCAACCGCCATTCTTCAGCATGTGCAAGACACCCTGGCTGTTCCAATATCGACCAGAACAATTTCCCGTCGATTGGTTGAAGGAGGCCTGCACTCCCGGCGTCCGCTCAGAAGACTACCATTGACTCCACAGCATAGACGTGCACGCCTGGCATGATGCCGGGCTAGAGCGACTTGGATGGGGGAATGGCGGAACGTCGTGTTCTCCGATGAGTCACGCTTCTGTTCTGTCAGTGATAGTCACCGCAGACGAGTGTGGCGTCGGCGTGGAGAAAGGTCAAATCCGGCAGTAACTGTGGAGCGCCCTACCGCTAGACAACGCGGCATCATGGTTTGGGGCGCTATTGCGTATGATTCCACGTCACCTCTAGTGCGTATTCAAGGCACGTTAAATGCCCACCGCTAAGTGCAGCATGTGCTGCGGCCGGTGGCACTCCCGTACCTTCAGGGGCTGCCCAATGCTCTGTTTCAGCAGGATAATGCTCGCCCACACACTGCTCGCATCTCCCAACAGGCTCTTACTGGTACATGCTTGGTGACGGACGTGAGTGAGTGAGGCTCCACAGTAATCAAGTGATTTGAAGGTGTTATACAGCAGTGAAAGTGAAAAAAATTGGCGGAAGTGTTACATTTGTATTGACCAATCAATATACACACACGTTTTGTTGGTATTGATCTTCTTTTAATTCCAAATTAGCATTGTAAAGAAAATGGGTCGCCGAAACAACGGAGTTGGAAGCCCAGCCATTACCAGTGCTGCCAACGTAGACCGCCTCGTGAAGTGCGCGCTGGACGACTTCATTAACTCGGACAGCTTCCTTGAAAAAATTGTGCAGGCCATTTCGACCCGCATAACAGAAGTGGTCATAAAAGAACTTGAAAAAAGTTTAAAATTTAATATCGAAGCGTTGTCAGAGTTAACTGAAAAACTTGATAAGGAGGCGGAAATTCGCAAACTGAAGGAGGATATGGACGCTAAGTGTGATTCATTGGAGCAATATAGCCGGAGAAATAATGTAAGAATTTTCGGCATTCCTGAAAGTTCGAACGAAAACTGCGATGAACTAGTGCTCAACGTGTGCAAAGCAGTAGGTGCAGATGTGAGACTTAATGACATCGATAGGTGTCACAGAGTAGGACCTCGATCTCCAGGAAAAACACGACCTATCCTAGTGAAATTTGTGTCTTATCGCTCACGGCAGGACGTCTTCACGAAGAAAAGGAAACTGAAAGGATCATCTACAACAATCCGTGAAGACCTTACGGCTGTCAGAATGTCCATCTTGAAGACAGCAATCCAGCGTTTTGGGCTTACAAACACTTGGACTGATTCAGGAGACATCATAATCAAGAAGGCGGACGGGATGAAATTAAGAGTTTGCCAGTTAAAGGATCTTCCTATGGCATAAGGTTTTGTTGCAGTGCTGCTTTATCACTTGATAATGTGAGTCTACTTCCCATCCTTTACCGTAAGTCACAGCCGAGAAGCTATCTTTCAATTTAGTTTAAGAAAATCTATCTATCTATCTATCTATCTATCTATCCATTTACCGTATTAATTGATCTAAATATCGATTAGCTTATCTGTCTTCTTATCCTACCATCTGTCGATTGACTTACTCTTTAATCACTTTCCTAACTGGTTCTAATTTAAATCAGGTCCCCGTATTTACGTCTACATAGATCTAACATCTACACTACGGAGAATAAGCTCCTACTCGAGTTATTCTGTACGCGTAATCTGCTGTTGCACGTTATTATTATTATTATTATTATTATTATTATAGACAATTTAGCTATCTAAAATACGTAAATTGCTGATTATTCATTGGATGTATTCGCATGCTGTGTTCTACTTCTAGTTAGTTTTCATTTTAGCAATTGGCAATGCATACCACTAACAGCAGTAATCCCTCTGACCATAGCAATACTTTTCCTTGTCACACTTCCCCTTCCCCACCCATCCCTTCAACCTGTCTACCTGCTAGTCCATTGACCCGAACCCCACCCCTTGAAGCTACAACACACATTCTCCAGTCAGCCCTAAATAGACATAAAAGCGCACTTCACATATGTCACCTTAATGCCCAGAGTTTAGTTTCTCAAACTCGTATAGATGAACTCAAAGCGATTTTCATTCCCCTGTCCTTTGATATCATCTTATGCAGCGAAAGTTGGTTGAAAGTCAAACATCAAGCTAAGAATCTTGAATTACCTGGCTACTGCCTTCTGAGGAATGACAGACTTGGCAAAGGGGGAGGTGGGGTCTGTGCTTTTGTCTCTTCGCGCTTGAAACCTCAAATTATCTGTCAGTCGCCTCAACAGTACGAGCGTAAACCTGAGTACATGTTCATAGAGATACAGGTCGCTACTGTTAAATGCTTGGTAGGTGTAGTATACAAACCGCCTAAAGCTCGCCGTCTGAATGACTTAGAGACTGATATTAACAGACTGTTACCTATGTACGAACATTTTATAATGATGGGCGATTTTAATACAAACCTTCTAAATCCAGATTCTTCCGAAGCCACCCATCTATTGAATACGTTTCAGGCATGCAGCTTGGCGGTCCTCCCACTTTCTCCCACTCACCACACTAAAACTTCACACACACTACTGGACCTAATAGTAACGAACAACCCTGACAGAGTATTACATCACGGCCATACATCTGCTCCCGGACTGTCAGCCCATGACATCATCTTTATGTCTTACGCACTGCAATGCCCTAAACATAAACCTAAGTACGTGACTTACCGAGACTATAGCCGTATTAACAACGAAAAATTATTGGAAGACGCTTTTTCGATGCCGTGGCAGGAGATAACTCATAAAACTAATATTGACGACATGGTCACCACTTTCAATAACATGATAATACATATTTTTGACAAACATGCCCCTATGCGAACAGCACGCGTCTGTAAAAGACTCTCCCCGTGGCTAAATGATGATATTAGAGCAATGATGGCTAAGCGTGATGCAGCTCATAGGAAATATAAACATTACCCGACAGAGGAAAACTTTATCTATTACAAACGACTACGTAATAAAACGACTCAGACAGTAAGAAACGCTCGACTACGGTACGCCCATGACCTTATAAAACCTGACGTAAGACCCGCTACTTTATGGAAGTCAATCCGCCATTTTGGACTAAATAAACCGGACAAGGTAGACGATTTGGAAGTTTCTCTTGATGAACTGAATAATCACTTCGTATCCTCCCATGTACAATTAAACGAAGAAGCAAAAGAAAACCTTTTGTGTGCAAATTACAACACACCACCCGTAGGCAGAGACAAATTTTATTTTAGTTATGTCTCACCCCTTCAAGTGAAAGCGGCTATCATGCGAATCAAAACCAAATCCACAGGGGTGGACAATATATGTATTATAATGCTAAAGAAAATTATCGACGCTATTATTCCAGTATTGACATTCATATACAATTTCTCCCTTCAAAATAGTGTATTTCCAACTGTCTGGAAAATGGCCCTGGTGCATCCTTTACCAAAGATAAAATCTCCTAGACTAAACAGTGACTACAGACCTATAAATATACTGTCAATAGTAGCCAAGGGACTCGAACACATTGTGCATAATCAAATCACCAACTATCTCAACGACCACGACATATTAGACCCACACCAGTCAGGTTTCCGACGCAATCACAGTACATGTACTGCCTTACTAAGCGTGACTGACGATATAAGACAGGCTATTGATGAGCAAAAACTGACTATCCTAGTATTATTGGACTTCAGCAAAGCATTTGACTCTGTAGACCATGAGTTGCTCCTATCCAAACTTTATCACCTAGGGTTCTCCTACAGTACTCTGAGATGGTTGGGAGCTTATTTACACCAACGTCAACAACGTGTCATCAATTAAGGTGCATTTTCTTCGTGGCAATATGTAAAAAGAGGTGTCCCACAAGGGTCAACCCGTGCTCCTTTGATATTTTCTGTCTATATCAACGACCTAGCTAAACAGCTGACACATTGTAAACGTCACATCTATGCTGACGACGTACAATTTTACATCCATGCAAAACCAACAGACGTTTTGACAGCAATCGAGAAAATTAACATGGATCTAGAGGCCATAAGTAAATGGTCTTACCAGCATGGACTTATTTTGAACCCGAAAAAGTCCCAAACTATAGTAATTGCCCACCCAAGACTTATTTCCGACAATTTCCGCATGTCCATCCCCGACGTACAACTTCAAAATCAAGTGTTGCCCTTTTGCAAGAGCGTAAAAATTCTCGGAGTAACCATTAACCAGCACCTCTCGTGGACAGATCAGATAATATCTGTGAGTAGACGAGTTTTTGCTACGTTGCACACATTAAACAATTTCAAATTTACTTTTCCGTTCAGTTTAAAGAAGAAACTAGTTGAAACCCTCGTTCTTCCAATATTCGATTATTGTGACGTAGTTTACAATGATGTGAAAACCGAGCTTCGAGATAAACTACAACGTGCACAGAATGCCTGTGTAAGATTTATATGTAATCTGAAATTTTCAGATCATGTTACCCAGTCTTACGTCGACCTCGGATGGCTACGCCTTGAAGACAGACGCAAGCTGCATACCCTGACTTCATTGCACCGAATCCTTACCTTACAATCCCCATCTTACCTGTATGAACGATTTCATAGCCTTTCTGAACACCATGATAAAAACACCAGAGCGCTGAACTCGACATTGCTCGCTATTCCCAAGCATAAATCCTCAACCTACAACAATTCCTTCACTGTTGTGGCCAGCCGTGAATGGAACTTCCTTCCGCAGGAGGTCAGAGGGATATCAAACCACGGAAGATTTAAACGTATGTGTTCAAAATATCTCTATGAAACGAGCTCGTAGTGCGACAGTCTTCTTCTTCTTTTCCTTCTTCTTTATCATGGTCATTCTTCTTCTTCTTCTTCTAGTCATTCTTCTTCTTCTTCTCATGGTCATTCTTCTCTCCATGGTCCTCCTTCTTCTTCTTCTTCTTCTTCTTCTTATTATTATTATTATTCATCAATAGTGTTAGAAAGTACTCAGCTGTGGTTTCCTGCATAGTTACCCTTATCCCTATCCCCATTTGGCAATGTTTTTCATCCACAGTAAACACATGAAAACTGAACATTCGTCAATGTGATATACTTCTGGAATTGGACAAATTAATTGTAAATATTAGTAGGTTTATCTATATTATTATTATTATTATTATTATTATTATTATTATTATTATTATTATTGAAATTGTAATTCGTTGTTTGTTGTATGTTAATTTCTTCGTACGAAGCAAAATGTTAATTTATATTGTGTATTATAATAGTTATTTTTATGTACAGCAGGATAGCATAGTACCGTAGTAATTTGTTTCAGTCTCTTTTTTTTTTCATTTATTCAGTATGTTATATATTTTTATGTTAATTATGTATATCACTGGTTAAGTGTAAGACAGGGACGCGTGTCCCTAACTTTGCCAGTTAAAATAAATCATATCTATCTATCTATCTATCTATCTACGAGGTGTACAGATGCTTCCGTGGCCAGCGTACTCTCCGGATCTCTCACCAATCGAACACGTTTGGGATCTCATTGGACGCCGTTTGCAAACTCTGCCCCAGCCTCGTACGGATGACCAACTGTGGCAAATGGTTGACAGAGAATGGAGAACCATCCCTCAGGACACCATCCGCACTCTTATTGACTCTGTACCTCGACGTGTTTCTGCGTGCATCGCCGCTCGCGGTGGTCCTACATCCTACTGAGTCGATGACGTGCGCATTGTGTAACCTGCATATCGGTTTGAAATAAACATCAATTATTCGTCCGTGCCGTCTCTGTTTTTTCCCCAACTTTCATCCCTTTCGAACCACTCCTCCTTGGTGTTGCATTGTCACTGTCAGTCAGTGTATATTTGAGATGAACAACGGTTTTCTATTATTACTTTTATCATTTATCAAACTATGTGATTATAAGAACTTCTTCTTCAGTGAGTATCAGCTCTAGGTGTTCCTTACGAACAGTGTCCTAAGACAGTTGGTGTATTTATTTGATCACAAGGAACCTCTTGTTGTCACACCCTAGAGATCTCACCCTCAATGTGGAAAAAGGAAGCAACAAAGAGATCCATGAAAAATGTATACCAGAGAAACTAAGGAACAGTCACTGGACTTACATATAACTAGTCTGTAATCCCATCAACATACCATATGATGGAGCAAAACTGTTTTGTACGTAAATCACTCACTTGATTAAAAAAACAACAGTTATTACACTTATGACACTTATATAACATATTATAATACATAATACTGAATATTGATGGGCAGATGCCCTTGATAACAGTCAGACACATGTTCTCATCTCCTCTCGCACGAGGCACCCAAGCATAACAGTCTCTCATCCCCTTATATCCACACCACTTCCAGCTGGGTGCTGAAGGGTGCTGCTATCTGTCCTAGGAAGTGGTAGCGAGCAACTAGGTGGTCTAGCCATAGCTAGGCCGGAACATGCTCCTCACCATTGAATCACCATGATTCAACCAAAATAAATTGCCTGATATGCCCTCATGAGAGTTCAGTTCAATTTCCAAGTCTCACACAGGCACTGACATATAGAGTTCATGTTCAGTAACCAAAATGAGTTGATCGTTCAACAAAATATATACATAAACATAAGTAAAACAGAAACACAAGCAACAAAATATTTACACACTGTTAATAGAAGGTACTAAGTAGGTTGACTGTGTCCTCATCCATTATTATGCAGTATGAATTAAGCACACTATAAGTTCTCAGTTCAAATCACACACAACACCATAATTACACTCTGAAATAAACAAAGAAACAAATATTTACATGAAACACATTATGTTTAGCCACACGATCCTGTTTAGTTCTCAATAGGTAATGGAATTAACTTCTTAACAGGTCGTTTAAAAAGACCACTGGTCGTTCTGATGGTAGCCACTCGTGCAAGTCCATTCTTCCTAGGGTGAACAGTCTCCACCACAGCCAACTTCCAACAGAGAGGAAGAACAACTGTTTCAGTAGATACGTTCTCCTTGAGACAGGTCCATTTCTTCCTCTGCTGCAGTGAGTTCAGGTAATCGGCAGACCACCTCTTCCTTAACTGCTGCTGCATTGACTGGACACGCAGCAATCGAGACAATCTGTTCATGGGCAGGTCAGTAATGTCAGGCTCAGGAATGGTTTTAAGGGGGGCACCAATTAGGAAGTGAGCAGGTGACAAATAATTAAGGTCACTGGGGTCATTGGATAAGGCAGATAGGGGGCGAGAATTAAGACAGGCTTCTATCTGTGCAGTAAGTGTACATAGCTCCTCAAATGTCAGTAGCGCATTACCCGCAACTCTTCTCAAGTGGTACTTCATGGACTTGACAGCTGCTTCCCATAGTCCGCCAAAGTGTGGAGAGCTGGGAGGTATAAAGTGCCACGTGATGCCTTCCATCGCTAATGAATTCCTTATCTCTTCACAAAAGCTGGTTGAAAGGAATAGTTTTTGGAGATCCTGCATTCTTCTATTGGCACCAATGAAGTTAGTCCCATTATCACTATAGATGATGGAGCATTTCCCACGTCGAGCTATGAATCTCCCCAGGGCTGCCATAAAGGCATCAGTAGAGAGGTCACTCACCACCTCCAGGTGAAGAGCCTAGGTAGCCAGACAGATGAACAATGCAATGTAGCTCTTCGTTGTCTGTTTGCTTCTTACATATCCCCTCTTTACGAAGAAAGGACCAGCATAATCAGTTCCTACATTAAGAAATGGGCGACTCTGTTGCACTCTGGTAACAGGGAGCTGTCTCATCAATTGTTCAGCTGTTGACGCCTTGAATCTAAAACAGGTCAGGCACTTGTGGATGACTCCTCGAACAACTGCCCTAGCCGTGGGAATCCAGAATCTTTCTCTTAATGATACAATTACTAACTGAGCACCTGCATGTAAAAGCCTAATGTGCTCTGCCATCACAACAAGGTTTGTGAGAGCATGCTGGGGAGGAAAGATAAGCTGGTGCTTAGTGTCATAAGGTAGTTTTGAATTTACTAATCTTCCTCCTACCCTTAGCATTATCATCTAAGAATGGAAGTAAATCTGCAATTTTATTCTTCCTTGCAGCATTTAGAGTTGAGACTGGCTATCTCTTGAGCATAACACACTTGTGCAATTTTGATACAGGAGTGCAAGGCTATCTGCAGCTCTTGTCCACTTAATATCCCTAACCTCTTGTCTTGAGGATTTGCAATACTGTGAATAAATCGCCAACAATATGCAGTAACTCGAGTCAGTCGGGACAGTGACGAGTACTTCAGCATAAGTTCATCCCAATTTGTACCTACCAATATGACTACAGGAAGTGTGCTTCGTGACTCAAGTAGTTCCTCTTCTTAATGGACCGATATCGTGTCTGGCCATGATTCAGTGGGCTCAGTTAACCAGGATGGTCCGTGCCACCACAGGTTCATACCTCGTAGTTGTCCTGGAGCAACACCTCTCGATATTAAATCTGCTGGATTGCAACTGGTAGGAACATGTCTCCATTCTGCCTTGTGAGAGTATTCTTGATTTGAAGAGACTCGGTTGGCCACAAATCTTTTCCAGCGAGTGGCAGGAGATGCGATCCAGGCTAAGACAATGGTGGAGTCCGTCCACAGGTAAAACTTGCTGACTGGCAGAGACAAAGCTGGAAGGGTCTTGTGGAGTAGTTGGGCAAGTAGTAGCGCTCCACACAGTTCAAGTCTTGGTAGTGTCAGTTTCTTCACCGGTGCTACTCTGGATTTAGAACATAATAACCTGACACAGGTCTGTCCTCCTTTGTCGACAGACCGTACATAAAGACAAGCCCCATAAGCTTGTTCTGAAGCATCAGAAAAACGATGAATTTGTATATCAACAGGGGGTCCCTTACATGTGACTAACCGCTCAATACAAAATTATCTTATTGCCTGTGGCTTAAAGTGAAGTTCTTCCCATTCTCTGACTAGTTGAGATGGTAGTCTGTCATCCCAGTTCAGACTGACTAGCCAAAGTTTCTGCATAAAAATCTTGTAAGAAATTACCAAAGGACTGTCCAACCCACGTGGATCAAATATTGATCCAATAACAGATAATACCTTTCATTTAGTTACATGAGTATCAGTATGATAGGGACTGTTTGAATATAGATTGTCACAAATGAGAAAATGATCAGTAACTGGATGCCATAATAGGCCTAAAGATTTCACGTTAGTGCCTTCATCAAGACTTGAAGGCAGCTGGGTTTCCCTGTCCTCTTCTGGAACTGCTTCTAGTAATGCTGGGTGGTTTGAACACCATTTCCTGAGGTGAAATCCTCCACTCTCTAGTAAATTAATAATGTAAGACTGCAACTGAAGAGCATCCTGGATATCGTCACAGCCGCTTAATAAATCGTCAACATAAAAATTATTGTTGTTATTGTGAAATTGTTGTTATGGATCATAACTTGAAAACTGTCCATGAACGAGAGCCAGTTTTCGTATTTTCCATTGAAATGTGGAATGTTAATAGCCGGCAACTTTAAACTCGCAACACTGCTGACCTGAATTCTTCCTGAATCTACCGTGTTGCGTGATGCCTCTTCAAGGTTCGCTATTATTTTACTCATTTCGCCCTTTACCTTGTAGTATTTGGTTTCGAATTCGGCACGCACCTGATCATGAGCTTGCTAGTTTTCAACGTCTCCTAATTCTAATTCTGACTGCACGTCATCAAACTTCGACATTAATGCATTCATGTCTTCGTATCGTAGTTTAATTTCATGCGAATTCGAATGTTGCTGAGCGATGAAATTCTCAACGAAAGTTTCCCAGCGGGTAAGTTGCGCTTAAGAAGCTTTTGCCTTGTTGAGGATTCCATGATGGAGGGGGTAAGACAATAGCAAGGAGAAAAGGAGAGCCTTAAATGGATAGTACTGACCTGCCTTCAGTTTAGTTTACCTCTGGTGCTGGAACATCGAACCCGGGACTGCCAGATAATGTAATTCAAGTGAACTTCCAAGTATTTCCACGTGACTGTTGAAACTAGTCGTCCATACTACATGCCACGCTGGTTTCACGAGGTCCTCGTGGTGTAGATAATCCGGCCCGGTAATTGGACCATGTTTTGTACATAATCACTCACTTGATTAAAAAAACAATATTTATTACACTTACGACACTTATATAACATATTATAATACATAATACTGAATATTGATGGGCAGATGCCCTTGATAACAGTCAGTCACATGTTCCCGTCTCCTCTCGCACGAGGCACCCAAGCATAACAGTCTCTCATCCCCTTCCATCCACACCACTTCCGGCTGGGTGCTGAAGGGTGCTGCTATCTGTCCTAGGAAGTGGTAGCGAGCAACTAGCCATAGCTAGGCCGGAACAAAAACCATGGAATGTTTGGAGAATGAGTGCTACTGTACAAGTGGTTGTACAACGTGGCCTGCCTTACCTAAGGAAATGCATGGACTTGGTCTATACTTATACAGGTATCATGTGTAAATATATGGAAAAAGTATGTCTGCCTGCCAAGTGCAGAAATTATGAGAAATTCCAAGAGGTTAGAATTACTGTAAGAAACGAATAGTGAAGATGACCAAGCTCGATTGCTTCAGTCGCTTAAGTGCGGCCAGTAAACTTAACTAGTAATCAGGAGATAGTGGGTTCGAACCCCACTGCTGGCAGCTCTGAAGATTGTTTTCCGTGGTTTCCCATTTTCACACCAGGCAAAAGCTGGGGCTGTAACTTAATAAGACCAGGGCCAATTCCTTCCCATCCCTAGGCCTTTCCTATTCCATCGTCACCATAAGACATATCTGTGTCGGTGCGACGTATAGCAAATAACAAAAAAATATATATATATAGTGAAGATGCTATGCATCAAGATTACATGCACTTCAGAAAGGACACAGGAACAAACACTACTGCTGAAATAGTTTGATGAGCGCTTTAGTAAGTGGAAATATGAACAACGCACATTTTTCTAATGGGAAAAAATATATATATATATTTATATTTATACATATTTATGTTATAATGAATGTTGCCTTTTGTGAATAATTAGAAAAGTAGCACAATGCTGAAACAAGACAGAGCCCTTCATCCTGGCCTATTTCTACCCTTTGTGCCACACTGAAATAAGGAGGCTAACAGTTCCTAGTTACAGTATTTACTTACTGCTAGCACTGTTTGATGGAATTGAAACTGTGGTGGTTTCGCTGCTGTCCATCTGTTGAGCAAAGAGAGGAAAAGACTTCCCTTGCTATAGCAAAAACAAATATAATATGAGCATCATCTACAATACACAGAGGATTCCATATTACAGGAACAAAAATTAAATAAAATTGTCATGCCTATCACAGAAGAATAAAAAAGGGACAATTTACGCAATGGATATTCATTACCTATATAATCACAGGAATTAATTCCTTCAAAAAACAATGCCTTAAAGACAACAAATCAGTGTTAAATCCCCTCAGGTATTAATACATAATATATACATATTATTATTTTCTTTTTCTATATTTTGCTTCTTTCAAGTGGCAAATTTATGGCTCTTTGTCCTCTCTTGCACTTAACCCCATCCACTACAGTTATTTGCAGATACATGAATGTATAATCTATCAGAGTTTCATTATACTAACACTCTCACATGTATAATAAAATTAGAACAGTACACTGTACATTAACCAATATGAAATAATACTCCTCAAACAAACACACAAAATAAATACACATATTTCACAATTATCAACTCGGTCTAATATACAAGAAATACACTCATGCACTCAGCTGTAAAGTGCACAGCTTTCAACAGGTAATCTCAGCAAGAATCAATGTCTGATAGGAAATTTCAAAGTCTGGAATAGTTCACAGTAAAATAACTCTTATACATAGATGCAGAATGAAGAGGAATAGCAAGGGTATGGCATTTCGAGTATTACAATTATGACAGAAAACAAAGTGAAAAATTTAAAGTAAATGTACTCAGGAGAGTTGCTATATAGGAGTTTCTGTATTAATACATGTGATACTAACAACATTTTTCAGGTTTCAGCCAGTGAAGTTCTTGATACTAAGGAGTCATATGCACATCACAGCTCAACTTAAAAAATTATTGTGGCAACAGTTCAAACCTTGCTGCAATTTCATCGTTCATTCCTTAGTTGCATCATCAAGGACTACAACACAGTTGTAGAGGTTTGGAAGAATTAAAGACTGGATGAGTCTTTGTCACATGTCCACTGGTAAGACAACCAGCATTATTTTCAATGGATGAAAAAAGGCAAAATATTTCTGACATACATTCTTGGTATGTTCTATCCGATTTAGAGTTTAAGTCATAATCTCGCCAAGGATTTTCACTACTGTATTGTAGTTCTATTAGCAGAGGTGGATGTATACACTGTTGATCATGCACAGGAGTTTCTGAGAAGCAACTTAGATCATGTAAATTTGTTTAGTTATATCAAGTCAGCAATGATTTTTGAAATACATCCGATATTCATTTATTTTGCAGTGGATACATCTTTGAAAATCATCTGCAGATAAGTCGTAAGAACATGACTTTAGTTTAGAGATCTCATTGATGTACAACAAATAATACAGTGGTCCCAAAACACTTCCCTGTGGTTCCCTACTTTCCTGGTTTGCAGTTCTGAAAGGCTGTCACGAGCTGATACCCACTGCCGAGATCTTCAAGTAAGATGTAAAATCTCAGTGTTAAAGAGTCAAACCAGAAGGATTCCATCTCCCTAACTAACTGCTGTTGGTTATTGTGTCAAAAGCACCACCAGGCATGTTTCCATAGCAAGTCACATCAAGGGGAGCAAGTGCAGTACTGTACCCCTTCTTGAAACATGATTTTATAGGGTCAAGAAGAGAACTAATTTAAATATCACAGTACTCGTTTGAACCCAAGTTGTTCCAAAACTTTAGGAAGAACCGGGAGAAAGGGTTAGGCAATAATCAAAAGTTAGTCTGGGATCAAGTTTCTTAGGCAATTGTATATTTCCAAAATGAAGAAAAGCTAACAGTTTTAAGACAGTAGTTGAAAATGTGTCACAACAGGAAAAATGGCACCCGTAATAGTACAGATGAAATTGTATAATGGTGATATCTACATTACAGCTGCAGATTTAATTGAGTAAATTACTTTCATAACATGGTTGCCAGAACAAAACGTGGGCAATTACGCTGTGAGGTGAATAACTGGTACCTGTTTAGGTGACTGGGTTAGGAGGTATTCTATATTCTACAAAATATGTATTAAGTTTGTTGGTTCCATCTGTTGCTGCTGACCTCTCACAATACCCAGTGCGCAACTGTTACTTGTGTTCAGTTTACCTCGAAGAGTTAAGTATTTATATTTCTGATTTCTTAGGACTCACTTGACTCAGTTTCTAACCACAAGGTAGCTTTGGAAATCACATCCACTGACAGTTCTCTTGTACTCTCACAAACGTGCATGATAATGAACATTCATATTTTCAATTTTCTCATTTCACCACGGGTAGGGAGGGTGACTAACTTTCACAAGACATTTGGGAGCAAGCTTGTCCTGCAGTCTGGTACCAAGAGCATTAAATCTGTCAACTTTTGTGTCGATATTTTCTAGAAGTAGAGTATCATTTCAGATTACGTTATGGGCATCATACCTTACGTTAGGCAAATTGATATTTTTTATATTTCTACAGGTGTTGAAGTTTATCTTGTATTTGGGTACATGAGGTCATGAGTTGGGATTGACGGAATAGGAATTTGGCCATGATTTACAACCTTCTGCAGCTTGTTAGCTGTAAGATCCATTAATATATGAGCTGTGTTTATGTGTATATCTGTGATTAACAGGATTTGAAGGAAGGATTGCCCAGTTAGAGAAAGACATCATGTCTACAAATATCGCAGTACGGGCTAATTCTTTGTTTAGGTTGATATTAAAGCTACCTATAATTATTATTATTACAAGTTCATAGATAGGCACAAAGTCGAATCAACAAGCTTCAAACTCAGTCATGTCCATTGTGCCACGAGCTCTATGGACTAATGCACCGGGAACTTTTGCTGTGCTAACAGTAATCTCAACAAACCTGAACTCAGGCCCCAGCTGAGCAACATGCAATGGGTTACAAGTCATTTCTATAATAAAGTGTTACTCCACCTCCTTTCCTACCATTGGATCTGTCCCAGTGGACAAGTTTATAGCTATCAAGTGCTGGTTGGTAGATGTGAGCCAACTTTGAGAAATATATAGGACGGGTAGCAGGAAGAGAGAGGACATTGTAAGCACTGTGATATGGAGGGAAGGACCTGATTCAATAGAATATCTGTGGTGATTGGACGGGAAGTGTGGAAGGAAAAGTGTCGAGTCCCTCACCAAGGCAAGCACCAGGTAGTGGACATGGTTCTAACTGTATGGTAGAATAATCTTACAAATATATTGATAGCAACAATGAACAGTCACCTCATATTCCTGGATAAAAAGAACACTGACCGAAGCTAGTACTATAACACACACACATTTAAAGAAAATATAAAAACAATTAATGAAATAATATATCAAAAATGATCAAACGCACGGTGACCATAAATCATGAAATCCAACATCCTTCATGTTACCATGGTTTGGTGGATCAGCAGAGGTGAAAGAAGGTGCGGGGTGGAATGGGTCTAACCACAAGGCCGAAAGAAGAATTAAAATTTCAACAAAGGTTATATTTTTGAAAATGACCAAACTTAACAATATTCACATAGAATTTAACAAAAACAATCAACAACAATCCAATAATCAGGTACACAATATAGTTTTACAAAGAAAGCTCGAGTTCCGGGGGTTTACAAGTTCAGGGGTCCGAGCCCCAATCTTCACAACCCTTGGACAATTAGCCCACCTTCACACATTTATTCAAAGGGCAGAAATCCCCGAAAATCATATCGGGCCTCCTAGAGGCACTTTATTACATCAGAAAGAGCTGACCCGCTCTCAATTTCTCACGCCTATCAAAGGCCACAACAACTTTCCCCATAAAGTGCCTCTCAAGGCACTTACAAATAAACAGGGGTAACTTGTACCCAACCTACAGGGCCTTCGTCGAGAAAGAACAGATTAATTAAATGGCCCAAAATACCAGGATGAATATAGGCGTGTACTTGCACTCCTACATGAGGCTTATTAAAACCTAAGTGGCGCTAGGCCGATAAGCAGGGGCTATTCCAATACTAGGGAGGTGACTCGTACAAGCAAATTTTTAAGATATTACAGAAAGAAAGAGTAGAAAAGCGGTTACAAAAACATAGTCACCTCAAATGCAAAATGAAGGGGAGCTCTAGAGGGTAAAGCAATCTCTATCTCGGATTTACAGTTAAAGTTATGTGAAAATTTTACAAAGACCGGAAGATTTTACATGTTTCAATGGATGGTTTACATATTAAAGGCTTTGGTCCTGCCCCGAGGGTTAAACTGCTGACCTAGCAAGAAAAAAGATGTTAAACGGCCATTACCTTGTTGAAGAACTGCTGCCCGAAGAAAGAGGCGCTTCCCGCCCCCTGCTACATATCCACACACTGAGCTAGATGTTGTTCGAGAGGTCCAGAGACAAGAAAATCAGCAGTTTTATACCCTTGTGGAAGATTCGAGACCTTTCATGAATAATAAGGACACACCCCCTAAACTTTATTGGGTAGGTAAGAGTTACACATGGAAATTCGAAGAAGAAACCTCTGATAGGTGGAAAATTAATTACAGAAATTACTGTTTGGCTAAATTCAAAACAGGCGGAAAGAAAGCTTAATACTGCCACCCCACAAATGAAAGAACAAAATTATGAGGGTATTTAGAGGATGTAGTAAGGATGTAAAAGAGAGTCTCTGGTAAGAAAGCAACTAGAGTATGGTTCCAGAGTATGGGACCCTCACCAGGAATACTTGATTCAAGAACTAGGAAAAAACCATAGAAAAGCAGCTCGATTTGTTCTGGGTGATTTCCGACAAAAGATTAGCATTACAAAAATGTTGCAAATTTGGGCTGGGAAAACTTGGGAGGAAGGAGACGAGCAGTTCGACTATGTAGTATGTTCCGAGTTGTTAGTGGAGAGATGGCGTGGAATGGCATCAGTAGACGAATACGTTTGAGTGGTATCTTTAAAAGTAGGAAAGATCACAATATGAAGATAACGTTGGAATTCAAGAGGACAAATTGAGGCAAATATTTGTTTATAGGAAGGGGAGTGAGGGATTGGAATAACTTACCAAGAGAGGTGTTCAATAAATTTCCAATGTCATTGAAATCATTTAAGAAAAGGATAGGAAAACAAGAAATAGGAGATCTGCTACCTGGGCGGTCGCCCTAAATGCACATCAGGATTGATTGATTGATTGATTGCTTGATTGATTGATTGATGGATTGAGATTGCCCCATTTGATAATATTTAAAATGAATATTTATGTAGTACTATTAGGAATGGTCCTTGGGTAATATTTAATGTAGATTTATTTATTTTTATTTATTTATTTAATTATTAGATACAGGCTATGGAGGGCCATTTTACACTAATAATAATAATAATAATAATAATAATAATAAGTATAAAAGATAACAAAGGTATAAACAACAATATTAAGTAACAACAAAACAATTTTAACAGTAACAATGTAACAACAATGACAACGGTAACTGGCAAGTGTCGGTTTCAGAAATTAGGAAGAAGAAAGGTCAAGGATTGGAGGGACGGAAGAAAGTGAAAACCTGGAGAGGACTTCAGAGGAATCTTTTAATTTTTTGTTTGAGGATGCAAAAGGTGTGAATATGTCAATATCGGGTAGTGAATTACCAAGAGTAGGGAGACGGTGGAAGATAGAGCGTTGTTGTAAGGTTAGGCGCGGATGGGACTCATGATGGGTGCGCCGGTTGTGTGTAGGGCGGGGAGGAACGTATATAGGGAAGTACGCTGGAAGAGAATTACATTTGGTGTAGCCATTGATTATTTTGTGAAGGTAACATAGATCAGAGAACTGTAAACGGCTTCTCAGGTCAAGTATACCCAGGTAGTTCATAAGGTCAGATTTAGTTTTGTTCTTAAAAACAGGATTGCGAGTCTTAACAATGAAGGTGAAAAAGTTAAAAATACCATTTAGTTGAGATATATTTGTGATAGCAGATGAGGACCAAATAGGGGAACAAAAGTCAATAATGGAGAGAACATACGAGAAAAAGTATAATTTTAAGGCGTTAATATCATTAATTTCAGTAAACCTATAAAGAATGCCTAGAGTACGCATAGCACAGGATTTTATAGAGTGAATATGAGCAGAGAAGGTTAGTTTACAGTCTATTATAATACCTAGGTCTCTTACCTGAGAAGCCGATGGCAATGTACTTCCCTGGATGGTATATGCAGTGTTCATTCCTTGCTTTAGCAATGAAAAGGAGATTGTATTGCACTTCTTAAAATTGGGAGAAAGATTCCATTTCTTAAACCAGTCACCACACGAATTGAGAACAGTCTGTAATTCGTCACAGTCATCAGGCGTAGACACTTCTCCTTGGATTTTCAGGTCATCAGCGTACAAGAGGAGGGAACACTGACTATTTCGGGTGCAAAAAATTATGTCATCAATATTGAGAACAAAGAGTAGGGGTCCCAGAATACTGCCCTGAGATACTCCTGATAATACAGATAACCATGACGAGGCAGATTCAGGGAGTACCACTCTTTGTTTTCTGCCGGAGAGGAAACTTGTTATCAATGACAAGACGGGGCCATGGATATTAAACCTGGTAGCGAGCTTATGAAGAAGAAGTGTATGATCCACTGAGTCGAATGCCTTGGCCAGATCTATATAGATTGCATCTAACTGAGATTTATTTTCCATTGCTGAAATGATGTGGTGATTGAGAACAGTGAGGTTAGTGAGGCATGATTTTCCGGGAGTGAATCCGTGTTGTTCTTCAGATATGTACAGCTGTGTGAAAAAGAGGAGTCGGCGGTGGATTATTCTTTCAAGGACAGAGGATAGTATTGGAATGATAGATATTGGGCGATATGATAAGATATCATATTTGTTGCCAGATTTGAAAATAGGTGTGATATCAGCTTGTTTCCAGCTGTCGGGGAATGTACCAGTAGCCATACACAGGTTTAAAATTGTAGATAACGGTGCACAGAGAGATGCAGAAGTGTTTTTTAGGAATATAGGGCTAATATCATTGGGCCCGGTGGAGCGGTTTGTTGGGAGACTATTGAGAATATTTTGTACTTCGTTAGGGGTCGTTGATATTTGTGACAGTGAGTAACTGCAAACACTATTGATCTGTGGTAGTTCTGTGATAGGTGCAGGAGGGCTAAAGGTAGAGTGAAAGTACTCATTGAATTTTTGAGACCTTAATTCAGTTGGGACATCATCACTATGTAGTTTAAGATTCAGTGGTATCCGGGGTGACTTTCTACATGACGAAATTAGGATCCAGAACTTTTTAGGGTTGTTTTTAAGGTTTCCAGTTATAGAAGTGATGTGCCGGTTGTAGTCATTTTTAAGATGCGATTTTGAGATTTTCCTGAGGTGTTTAAAAGTATTATACGTGTGTGAATTGGGGATAGACTTCCAGAGTGACCACGCACGGCTTTTGTTCTTTAGTAGCAATTTAGTTTTGGCACTCAGCCAGGGGGGATATTTGTGTGTTCTGGGTTTGGAGAAAGGTACATGCTGTTTAATGGTGGTAAATATTAAATCCTCAAACAGGGAAACCGCACTATTGACGTCAAGCTCAGCTGATAACCAGCACCAAGGGAGGGATGACAAGTCCTGGTTGACGACTAGCCAGTCCACTTTACTCCAGAGCGGAAATGTTTGCCTCGCACCGGGTGGGAAGTCTTTACGTTGACAAGCAGGTAGGCTGAGGGTAGCCTCGATTGAGTCATGGTCAGCGCTAAGAGTGTTTCTGCCAACAGATACACTAACACTAGTTACTGTAGAGAAGAGGAGGTCCAATGTTGCCAGATTTCTGATGGGTTTTAAGCAGAACTGATGTAGATGAAGACCGTTTATGAACATACATACATACATACATACATACATACATACATTATAATTATAGACTGTTATGCCTTTCAGCGTTCAGTCTGCAAGCCTCTGAGAATTTACTAAATGTCGCCACAATCCTCGATTTGCAACTAGTGTTGTGGCCTCATTTAGTTCTATACCTCTTATCTTTAAATCGTTAGAAACCGAGTCTAACCATCGTCGTCTTGGTCTCCCTCTACTTCTCTTACCCTCCATAACAGAGTCCATTATTCTCCGAGGTAACCTATCCTCCTCCATTCGCCTCACATGACCCCACCACCGAAGCCGGTTTATGCATACAGCTTCATCCATCGAGTTCATTCCTAAATTAGCCTTTATCTCCTCATTCCGAGTACCATCCTGCCATTGTTCCCACCTGTTTGTACCAGCAATCATTCTTGCTACTTTCATGTCTGTTACTTCTAACTTATGAATAAGATATCCTGAGTCCACCCAGCTTTCGCTCCCGTAAAGCAAAGTTGGTCTGAAAACAGACCGATGTAAAGATAGTTTCGTCTGGGAGCTGACTTCCTTCTTACAGAATACTGCTGATCGCAACTGCGAGCTCACTGCATTAGCTTTACTACACCTTGATTCAATCTCGCTTACTATATTACCATCCTGGGAAAAAACACAACCTAAATACATGAAATTATCGACCTGTTCTAGCTTTGTATCACCAATCTGACATTCAATTCTGTTGAATTTCTTACCTACTGACATCAATTTAGTCTTCGAGAGGCTAATTTTCATACCATACTCATTGCACCTATTTTCAAGTTCTAAGATGTTAGACTGCAGGCTTTCGGCACAGTCTGCCATTAAGACCAAGTCGTCAGCATAGGCCAAACTATTTACTACATTTCCACCTAACTGAATCCCTCCCTGCCATTTTATACCTTTCAGCATATGATCCATGTAAACTACAAACAGCAAAGGTGAAAGATTACAGCCTTGTCTAACTCCTGTAAGTACCCTGAACCAAGAACTCATTCTACCATCAATTCTCACTGAAGCCCAATTGTCAACATAAATGCCTTTGATTGATTTTAATAATCTACCTTTAATTCCATAGTCCCCCAGTATAGCGAACATCTTTTCCCTCGGTACCCTGTCATATGCTTTCTCTAGATCTACGAAACATAAACACAACTGCCTATTCCTCTCGTAGCATTTTTCAATTACCTGGCGCATACTGAAAATCTGATCCTGACAGCCTCTCTGTGGTCTGAAACCACACTGGTTATCATCCAACTTCCTCTCAACGACTGATCGCACCCTCCCTTCCAAGATGCCAGTGAATACTTTGCCTGGTATACTAATCAATGAGATACCTCGATAGTTATTGCAATCCTTCCTGTTCCCTTGCTTATAGATAGGTGCAATTACTGCTTTTGTCCAATCTGAAGGTACCTTACCAACACTCCACGCTACTTTTACTACTCTATGAAGCCCTTTCATCCCTGCCTTCCCACTATACTTCACCATTTCAGGTCTAATTTCATCTATTCCTGCTGCCTTATGACATTGGAGTTTATTTACTATCCTTTCCACTTCCTCAAGCATAATTTCACCAACATCATTTTCCTCCTCCCCATGAGCTTGGCTGTTTGCAACACCACCATGATGATTTCCTTTTACATTGAGAAGATGTTCAAAATATTCCCTCCACCTCTCCAGTGATGCCCTGGGATCTATTATGAATTCACCTGAATTACTCAAAACACTGTTCATTTCCTTTTTCCCTCCCTTCCTAAGATTCTTTATTACTGTCCAGAAAGGTTTCCCTGCTGCTTGACCTAGCCTTTCCAGGTTATTACCAAAATCTTCCCATGACTTCTTTTTGGATTCAACAACTATTTGTTTCACTCTGTTTCTTTCATCTACGTACAAATTCCTGTCTGCCTCGGCCCTTGTTTGGAGCCATTTCTGATAAGCCTTCTTTTTACGTTTACAGGCTGCTCTCACTTCATCATTCCACCAAGATGTTCGCCTTTTCCCATCTTTACACACAGTTGTTCCTAGGCATTCCCTTGCTGTTTCTACTACAGCATCCCTGTATGCCACCCGTTCACTTTCTATATCCTGAACCTGCTTACTGTCTACTGTTCGAAACTTCTCACTAATCATATCCATGTACTTCTGTCTGATTTCCTCGTCCTGGAGATTTTCTACCCTTATTCGTTTGCAGACAGATTTCACTTTCTCTACCCTAGGCCTAGAGATACTTAGTTCACTACAGATCAGATAGTGGTCTGTATCATCGAAAAATCCCCGAAAAACTCGTACATTCCTAATCGATTTCCTGAACTCAAAGTCTGTTAAGATATAGTCTATTATGGATCTGGTACCCCTAGCCTCCCATGTGTAGCGGTGAATAGCCTTATGCTTGAAGAATGTATTCGTAACTGCTAAACCCATACTAGCACAGAAGTCCAGCAAACGCTTCCCATTCCCATTAGCTTCCATATCTTCCCCACATTTACCAATCACCCTTTCGTATCCTTCAGTTCTATTCCCAACTCTTGAAATCACCCAGTAGCACTCTTCTATTCTTGCTGTTGACCCTGACCACAATGTCACTCAATGCTTCATAAAACTTGTCAATTTCATCCTCATCTGCACCCTCACATGGTGAATACACAGACACAATCCTTGTCCTAATTCCTCCCACTGACAAATCTACCCACATCATTCGCTCATTTACGTGCCTAACCGAAACTATGTTGCGTGCAATGGTATTCCTGATAAAGAGCCCTACCCTAGACTCTGCCCTTCCCTTTCTAACACCCGTCAAGTACACTTTATAATCTCCTATCTCTTCCTCCTTATCTCCCCTTACCCGAATATCACTTACTCCTAGCACATCCAGATGCATCCTCTTTGCTGACTCAGCCAGTTTTACATTCTTTCTTCCATAAGCCCCATTAATATTGATAGCTCCCCCATCGAATTCCATTTCGTTCGCCAAGTTGTTTCCAAGGAGTCCCTCGCCTGTCAAATGGGAGTGGGACTCCATTACTCCCATAGGTCCGAGGCTTGCTTAAAGTGTTCTGAGCTCGGTAAATTCATGAAGCAGGATGCTGCCCTACTTGCACATAGTCCAAGTGAGGATCTCTCCTCTAACGGGTTATGGACCACCGGTGAATTGTATAGTCCTAGCCGCCTGAGCACAAGGAGGGCCACGACTCAGAATATGTCCGAGATGTCCACTCCCATTCCAGAGCAACTGGTATCCCGACTCTCAGGACCACTTACTAGGCCACTCAGCCGTTGCCCATGGTTCACGAACTAGGACGCGACTACAGTAACCCACAAACATGAACCATCCGTTTATGAAATTAGACAAAATAAATGAGTCCACAGGGTCGGTTACTGTTCCAGTGGTTGTAGATTGCCAGGATATGTGCGAATTGAAATCACCGATTAGCACAATATCATTGGATTTATTTAGAGCCAAAACCGTTGAATTAAAGCAATTTTCTAACACTGTGATATCACCGGAGGGTGGGCGGTAGAAGCAGCCAACTAACAAGTTTTTACTTCTGGGGATCGTAATTTCAACCCAGGTTATCTCACATTCAGTTTCTAGGTCGGGCCTGTGACGGGCTTTAAGTTTATTGCTTACTGCAATCGTTACACCACCCCCACGCTTACCGGTACCTCTGCTTTTACGGAACACTGAAATGTTAGACGAGAATGGAAGTTCACTGTCCGAGACAAAATCAGGTAACCAAGTTTCAGTGAAACATAAGATATAAAACTCGCTAAATTCAGGTTCACTGAGTACACAGTCAGTTAATTTGTTTTTCAGACTCTGGGTATTCTGATAATAAACATTAAGCGGTCCTGGTTTTAAATGAACGTCGCCGGAAAGAAGTAGTAAGACAGCGAACACAGCACGTGAGAAAGCATGGCAACCTTTCGTCCTTTCGCTGGAAGAGACAGGGGCATGGCGAAGCTCAGGGAGATCAGAGACGGACAAGCAGAGAAAATATAATGCTGTTCAGCAAAGCACCATTGCAGTACTGAATCACACGACACTTCACTTGCTTCAGGGATGGTTGTAGATATGAAAGCACAGTACGACACACTTCTATACACAAGAAAGACTAAGAAAAGAAAGTAATATGTCGGAGGTACAAAAACACGCCCGTTCCCAGTTACCGCCATCTTGCAGAGTAGAGTTGGGTCGATTCGTGAACGAAACGTTCATTTGAACGACTCAAAATAAACAATCGTGTGAATCGATTCGCGGTATGAATGAGTAGTCATTCAAATGAATCGTTGAATCTGAAGTCGCCCGAGTAAGAATGAATCGATGTTCAAATGATTTGTTGTGAATCGTTGAATTTGGTGACTGTCTGTCGTTGTAGCCAACTCCGCATGAAGCTGGCAGCGACTATTACCGATCCGTCCCGAAGTTCGCGATGTGTGAGATGAGGGTAATGGTGAGGACATATGTTTATAACACCTATGACCTGGCCTTCACGCTGTTGTAAGAAAGGCATTTCCGGCCTACAGTTCAAGTCATCTACAGTATGTATAACAGAGATGAAACATCAGTTTTACATTTACTGTTGCACAGCTGACTATTCGTCATCGTTCCACATGAGCATTAATAAATACAGCTGGTAATAAGTACGATTTCCTAACATTTTGTACGGCTACAACGTACTGCGCTGTAAAAGAAATAAAATATTGATGTAAATAAATAATGTTTGACTGAGATGAACGGCCTGTTAGAGGGAACAGCAAACAACAGGTAGAAGGGGATAACAGTAGATCGAAACAATGATGTATGAAAACAATGAGTACATACCTTATGTTGGAAGATTTAGTAGACACATGATGCAAAACATATACTTGGAATTTCACTTGAGTTTATAAATTATAATTGAGGAACACTATCTTCGATAATTTTGTGGACGTAAGGCGTCGTCTCGGCTCAATTAAAGTATTTCCAGCTCTGGAAAAACACGCTCACATGGAACAGAACTACCAACAACACACAGTCGTCTTAACATGAGCTGGTACAGCCTTGCCACCACCTAAAGGGATCTATTTTCCTTGCCAGCAATGGTTCATCAGTAAACTTATCATATTCTATTATCGTGTCAGCCAGCGGCGTAACTGGGTTTGTGAAATGCTTAACACTGGAGTCGAACTCTCCCCACAATAAATCTTCATCTGAGTCCTCTGCATGTTGTTGCTCCTCTGATTCCCTTACTACCACATCGCAGGAAATTCTTACAGATGCAGCTTTTTGGATAAGCGATTGTTTCGCCTTATTCTACGCTGCAGTAGACAGAAAAGCTTGCTTCTTGAATGTCTTTGAACCGTTTATCAAGTTCGGTTTTAATTTTTGCAACCACTGATGATATTTCTTTTGGCTTATTTACATTTTCAATTTTCTCAAAATAATTATTTAAGCACTGAGCAAATAAAATCAGTTTGGAAACAGTCACTTGTTTCTCAGAGCTTACATCCTCGGTGATCTGTAAAAACGGTTTGAGAATTTTGCACATTTCATCCAAAACATCAAAATCTTCACTGGAGAGAATGATCCCGGGATTCACTAGCGCCAAAGTTGACACAACAGCTTCTCTATTTTTCACCACACTTTGAAACATAGCATAGGTGGAATTCTATCTGGTAGGCACCTCTTGCTTAAGAGTTTGCTCTGGAAGTCCCATTTGTTTCTGGATCCCTTTTAATTTAGAAAGAGCACGTGGACTCCGCTTAAGATATTCTACCACATCTTTCACTTTGGTTTTGAGCTCTTTAATTTCCCCTATAGCGTTCTGCACTATAAGATTTAAAGTGTGTGCAAAACATGGAATGTGTTGATATCCTAGGTTTCTTGCTGCTGCAATCATATTTGGTGCACTGTCAGACACAACAGCAACAATTTTACTGTCAATTTCCCATTCCTGGCATACCCGCTTTATTTCATTGGCAATGTTTTCTGCACTGTGGCTTTCATTGTACACGAAACAGTCCAATAAGGCACTACACAATTTGGAGTTTCCATCCAAATAATGAGCAGTTAAGGCAACATAACTTTCAGACGCTCCTGAGGTCCAAATGTCCGTGGTCACGCAGCATGCTGTAGTCTGGGATAAGCTGGCCTTTATTTTGTCTTTAACATTATTATATGTCGAATCGAGAAGTGCATTCGGTAAAGTTTTTTGAGAAAGCAATACATAATTTCGATTTAAATGATGCAGCAATTCCCTAAACTCTGGCTGTTCAACTATTCTGAACGAATGATATTGTTTCACAATAAGTTTTAACACAATATTGTCCAACATTTTGCGTTTCGACACTGGAAGAGGTCTGGAAACAAAGTCGCTCATTTTGTTCTGTCCAGTTTTTTTGCCTTTTGGCTGGTGGCTGCGATGATTCTTCGGTAGATGTTGAGGGTATAGGTCCAATGGCAGATGTTGAGGGCACCACAGCAGATGTTGAAGGCACAGATGACCTATATTCAACAACTCCTTCTTCGGTATTGGGTTGCGGCATTTCCGGCCTAACAGCAGCAGTAGGATGCTTTGTTTTTAAGTGTCTAGTTAAATTTGAGGTGGTTCCAGCCTTAAAAGAATAAACACCGGAACATATTTCACACTTAGCACGACCGGGACTTATCTCTAGAAAGTATTTCCAGATAAAACTTGTTTTCCTATTACTCCGATCCATTTTGCTCACATAGACAACACGCACAAAAGCTAGGCAAACCACCGAGGACTGAGTTGCTCAAGATATCACGTGACCAGTGTTGCCAACATAGCTTTTTCTCGCTAAATGTAGCTTATTTTAATCCTACGTTTAGTGCCAAGAAAAAAACAATCCCACTTAGAGAGATTGTAGGCTTTAGAAAATTTAGAAGATAGTATGTCGATCCAGGTCAATAAAACCTCGAGAAACCCAGTCGTGTTGTAATCATGAGCAACGTGCTCATGTTAACGTTTGTTGGTTGATGCTGTCGCAGAACACCTACATGGAGGCATCAAAGTAGTTCGTTATCCAATTCATATCATAAGCAATCTTACATGCAAAACGTCAAAAATATGCAAGAACCTTTTGTATCCATTGTAATTAATATAAGTAAGTAATTCAAACTGAAGAATACCAGGGACACATGCCCTCATGCTTAACCCGCCATTTTGTATCTGTAATCTCTAAGACACCATTCGTTCGCGAAGGTTCAATGGAAGCTGCACATCAATAGAGATTGTGTGGAGCCTGGTGTGTTGGACTTAATAATAAAACTCCTAGACGTCAGGACATGAATAAAGCTCTGATGAGTGTAATAGCTGAAATGTAGCATGCCTTTGTTCATCACGTGGTGGCAGATCGGTCGGTATGTGCTGTATCACTGTCGACAGTCTCGCCATTAATCAGAATGATACGAGCAGCAGTGAAAAAGAGGAGATATGGTGGTAGTGGCGATTATTGTTTTAAGAAGAAGTACAACTAGGCAACCTTCCTCTATATAACACTAATCAGAGAGAAAAAATGGAAGGGGTCCGACACTTCGAAGAATGAAGGTATCGGCCAAAGGAAGACAAGGGCCACGAAGGGCGTGAAAATGAAGGACTCCCTAGCCCTCGCAAACCTAACAGCGTCGGGGTCGGAAAAGAACAAGTGTTGACCAAGAGAGGTCGGATAGGATAGATGAAAGTGACTGCCTGGCATAAGTAAGTGTACGCAATGCCAGGACTCAGCTAAGGGCCCCATGGTTGCCAACCCACGTTCCAAAGTTCAGAGCCCTTGGGCCCCTTTTAGTCGCCTCTAACGACAGGCAGGGGATACCGTGGGTGTTATTCTACCGCCCCCACCCACAGGGGGGAAGGAGACAAGATCAGAAAAAGAGGAGAGAGAGAGGGGAATCCTACTTGGAAGTTCTCCTTTATAATTTTTTTTTATTTTCTTAAATATTGGCTTTTCAAAACGATGTTTCCGATCTAGAATTTAATTTTCACTGAAATATTGAAAGTGTGAATTTTCCTTTTAAGTGCTGCTGTGAATGATTTATTACGTATTTAACTTTTGGGCATAAACTCAAATCAATCAACCTTCCGTAATTTAATTAAATTTATGAGATGTCAAATAATCCAGATGTGATAAGTCATTCGCTTGTTGTTTATTCCTCGCAGACAGTGAATATAATTTGCTTCGTAATCCATATCAGCATGGCATTTCATCTACATGTGGATATCAGTGGCATCCGGAAACAGTCTGGCTGCAATCAGGCGAGGTAATGACAGTTCCTACGGTAGACAACCACACATCAACACGTGGACGCTCTTGCCATGCGTTCTGAAGTAACCCAGTCATTCTCCAATCAACGTGGAGATCGCGGGCGGATACATGATGTTGTATGTTTCCATCATTGTCTGTTCCCTCGATGATGGTAGAAATACTGGAATATACTTTGATGATGTAACATTATGGCACGTGTCGATGATTTCATTCCATCTCAGTTTTAGGCCTATTTACTATCCGTATGCTCACGAAACTTCAAAATACCGGTACGTGAACTACTCATTTATAATTTTTGGTGAAATCTAGTATTACGAATTACTTTGTTTGACAAAAACAATACTTTAATTTCAATTAGAGATTCAGTTTACTTTAATGTTGCTCGTGATATTTTGTATTTACACAGAGTAGTGACTAGTGAAGAAACCTTTCACGCATCTATGGATTTTGGAATCGTTCTCCGTCCGGCTTGAACGAGTCGCGAAAGAACTGGAAAAGAATCGTGAACGAATCGTGAACGAATCGTGAGAATCGATTTGTAATGTATGAATGAATCGTTCGAATCGATTCTTGAAAATGAATCGTAATGCCCAACTCTATTGCACCCGTCCACCTCCCGAGTCCCAGACTAGCATTTATCTCAGGGGTGTCGGTTCATTATTTAAATCATCAAATATAAATATAACGGCATAATAGAACACGGGGATGAACGGAGCAACTTAAAATTAAAAGGGGGAAGGCTCGATTGTAACTTGAATTTAAGGACTCCATGATAGGACTAGGAAGTGACTGTTACTTTAAAAAGGGCATCATCTAACTACAATAAAAAGATTATGAGAGTGGTTTCCTTTGAAATAATTTGCCAGAAGGAGCGGTTTATTACGCCATTTGACGTATAAAACTTTGATACACGTGGCAACAATATTTGAATTTACACACATGTTACATATATAAATCACTTGCCATACCGCAAGTGGTATCAATATCTTGCTGCGTTGCTTCTGAAATAAAATGACATTTTGGAGGTATAATTTACGGATCGATTCCATTTGAATCGAACCGTTACTCAAGGATATAGCTTCCTTCTATCGGGAGCCCGAGCATAACCCATGTTACGGTCGGCTTCCCGATTTAACTAAGATGACGTACTCCGGCTATATACATTTTTCCGAGACCGGTACTCGGACTGGGTAATGTTTCTCGTGAAATGCGAAAACTGGATTCCACGGACAGTTCCTATCTTACGATATCCAGCTGATGCCATACCAATGAATTAGCATTTACATTTTATTTACATGTGATCTGAATTGTCACCAGTTAGCCTCAGTAGACTACTGACACAGATGAGATAACGAGAAGCGGTGGGAAATACCGTGGCCATGGCCCCCCTCGCATCGCGAGCGAAGTAAACAAACACGCAAGTATGTAACATCGTCCCATACGGAGACCGTACAATAAAGAGGTACCAAATGACTCTAATATCATCATTCTCATTGTTCAAACATACGAATAGAGGGATATCGTCACCAAATAATTTAATTCACGATATTATCATCCTCGAAATTATTATTATTATTATTATTATTATTATTCCTCAACGGTTCCTGGCACTGTCACGTTGATTAATATCGTCATTATTATGCGGGATGCAAACACCAAGTGGTTATTACTGTTATTATTATTATTATATCCCTCTCGTGGTTATTATTATTATTAATGAATAGGTGACCCAAGATATTATTATTATTCACGTCACTTAAAAGGTTATTATCATTAATGAACCGGTCACTTACGCCAAAACATATATATATATTAAGATATCGGTCGCAATTACAAATTAATTCACTGATCAACCAACGACGTCATTACAGTTATTATTATGACAATTATTATTAATCCGACCGCGGTGATTTAACATCGTCCTTACATTGTTATTATTATCGGTTGCATATTCTCAATTAGATTCCCGTTTAACATCGTTATCAACGCTCAATTAATTAAGGCGGTCCAATCCTTTATCTACAATATTTATTATTATTATTATCACGACATCATGATTGTCCTCACTCGTTATTACAATGAATACAATATACGACCATTTCTGTGGAATCTGAACTCTCATTATCCTTAGATCCGTTGTATCTCAACGAATAACTGTGCAGTCTATTTATTTCGTACATGCTGTCACGGGTTCGAATTCTACCCGCTGCGTAACTCAGTATTTCTCTGTGACACTGCCCGTACATTTTACACTCGTATCAATATCCTAAGTGTCTCTCGTACGGAATTTATTTTCCTCTCTATCTCAATATTCCTCGATTCATTTATTTATTCCTCACAGAATTATCAACTGACTTATTTATTCATTTCTGACATCGTACGACCTTTTATTATCTGACTGCAAATTCTTTCACATTTTCTATCTCATTTGGATCTATGCCTTAGTTCATTCTCCACAAATAATCGTAACATCTTGAAATTATATTTACCAAAATTTGACAATCATGGTCTCGTAATATTAGCACTACATGTTCCAGCTAATGAATCGCAACTTCAAAACGCGACATTTATACGTAAAAAAAAATTTGGACCGTAATTTAAACCACACGTTCATTAACATGTACGGATTATTAACACCGATCTACATTTCAATATTATTAATCGATCAAATTAAGTTATCACGCACTTTAATTCCAAATTAAAACGACCTCCCGTCATTAAATGATTCCCAATAAACTCAACACTTGATCACATAAATTATTATTATCTCCGAATCATATAAAAAAAATATCTTATAAAAAAAAATAGTTATATTATTTATTTATTATTATTATTAATATTAAAAAAAATAATAATTTCGCCTGTAATACGGTAGTCCACTCTTATTATGTTTAACGCATAACCCCTTTTACAAACTCAATTTATTCTGGCACTAATCACTCCAGATATGATTTACTTGGAAATATTATATTAATCGCATCTCACAAATTTAACAACTTCACTTTGAAAATATGACCATATTAATTTCAACAAAACACACTTGGTATGGCGAAGCTGGATTTTCCTTCCATGTCATTAAATGGCTCGTTAAAATGACAAAACATAAAAGCACATATCGGGTCTTATTTAACTAGCATAATCAAAATCAAATGTAAAGAAATTTATCGACTACAAAGAAAATAATGAATGCATGCATGACTTAACGTACTACGCTATATATACAAATTTACATCTCCAACAAACTGAATACATAAAAGACCCGATTATTTACATTATTATGATTTACTACTGTCCGTGCTACAAATTTAGGATGGGGTCGTTAAGCGACCCATCTCGTTACAGAAGGTAACCAAGTATAATCAAATTATTCCCATTTTTCCCATCACGATAACATTTCCCAAATATATTTTACAGTTTAGTACTCATCTTAGTTATCGGTATTCCATTGCAGCTTTGCAGACGAGAGGCTTCATCCAGCCCCTCTCTGCGTTTTACTCCTCCATCCTTGATGGCGTAGTTTCACAAAAGATTTCCTGGCCCATTATCATTTTACACTCATATCTTGACTGCCACAAACCTTCACCATTTACTACGTTAACACTGTATACTTTAATTTGGATACAACAAATTTCTAGCCTAGACCCAAGAATTTAATATATTTACACTATTTAATCTTCGTCCACCTACCGCACAATGGACCTGGACACGTACGACGAGGTGTCAACTATTTCGCCCGTCGCGATACGCCCGATTTATACGGCATTCTTGACGTGTTCATTACATCGGTTCGGTATAGCTAAGTACAGGCTACTACTTCCTTAAAGTACTGTTCGTCACACAGTCTATTATGTACGTACTTATGGTGATATATTTTATACTACTCTCTTGCAGGATAATTACTTTACATCACTGATTTTCACAAATAAAAAAAAACACTATCCTACCTTAACTATTTCCAGATTTAACATGTTGCTTGAGCGCGATCACACTTTACAAACACTGGCGGATGCTCGCGCCATTAAATGACTGTACGTCCGTAGAATTCTAAGTTACCGGCGACCAACAGTTCAGCTCCCGATATTCAATTCACGTGTGCTGGCGACCGTCAATTCAGCTCCAACGATTCAAGACAAGTGGCTGGCGACCGTCAATTCAGCTCCGTATATATGGATGAAGCCTTTTTCCCGCGGATTCGTTGACGTCATGCCCCTTAGGGAGGGGGTGGATTTTTAATATCGGTACTTGCACTCCGAATTGGAAGTTAAAATTTACATCAAATTAATCCACTCCGCTAGCATATCTGCTGGATAAAATATGAACTCCTGGTGATCACAGATTTAGGAGATATGGATGGATTTCGCTCCTCACATTTCGCGCCTTTGTAAGCGTCCCTGACAACGTGGTCTTCTTTCAGCCAATGAGATTCAAGCTGTCCGGTTTCCAAGAAATCCAGCCTTCAATTTAATTAATTTGCCAATAAGTATTGATTATTTTTCCATGCATGACCCCTAATAAATTCATTACATTCATCCGCGTACTCATATTAATTTATTACTGAATACTTTTGTAATTACGAAAATATCTCATCCATCATTCCTTAAGATGGTATCACTGAGTCTCCCATCAAATTTTTACTATTGGCCGGCAAGCGGTCACGTGATTTAAATCTCCACCTGCTCGAACTTAGGCTAGCGAACGTACACTCAGCCGCTGTACTTTTCCATGAGGTCATGGAATTTCCGTCCTACCAAAAATATCCCAAGGTCTTACTCATGTGGTGGGTTTTCTTTGTATGACTCTCCCCCTTCCTCTTTCTGACCAAGACTTATTTGTGGACTCTGTATTTCCTTGTACGCCAACTAATGATATTCCCTGCTGTGAAGTAGCTAAAAGTTGTCGTGTTGAGCTAATCCGTCAGGCTCCAGTCTGTCGTCCTTCCTTCGCTCTGATTTCAACATTACATAAACGAAATATTTTCAAATACACTCCTCTGTATTTCAATAAATGTATCATATTATTTTACCGATCAAATCATGATTGATTATGGGCCTAAGTCACTCGGGTTCATCTTCCTCTTGCCCAGGTAAAAAAAAATCTAGTGAGCATCATGAGATTTTTTTTTATGATGTGTCCATATCATCACTATCATGATTTGACATCGGATCCTCTGGTCTGCGACGGCTATTGATTTCGTCTCTCAACATCAGGTTCCTGAACCTTAACTCCTCGTTCTGTCTTTCGATATCATGGATCGCATTGACAAATTCCTGCACGTCTCTGTCTATCTCTCCACACTCTGGACATGGCCTTGCTTCAATTGGTGTACGGATTACTTGGACTTCTTCTTCCCTTCCGTCATCTTCTTCATCCTCTTCTTCGACATCATCTTCTTCCGGCTCGTCATCTGCTTCCTCTCGTTCATCCTCTGCTTCCCTGTGGTCTGCTGGCGTGTGGTAAAGCTTTAAATTTGCAGCGTTATAGATGTTCTCTGAACTTCCATCCAAGCTCTGAACTTTGTAAGCATTGTTGTCATAAGTTTGTATAATCTTGAAAGGGCCCACGAACAATTTGCAAAACTTGTGGTACACCTTCTGCTCTGGGTTAGATACACTAGGCTTCTTTACTAGAACGAGCTCGCCAACCCTCAACGGACGGTGGAATCGCTTATTCCTCAGCCTTCTCAATCGTCGTTCTGCTTGTGCCTCCAAATGTTCCCGTGTCTTTCTGATACAAATTTCGCTGGATACGCGTGGATCTACAGGACATGCTACTGCATCGTGCCATGGCCTGGCCGGATATCTGTTAAAGTGGACCACTTCCGGTATCTGTCCTGTTGCTTCGTGGATCGTGGTGTTAATACATTTAGTTATAATGGGCACCACGTCAATCCACCGCCAATGTGCCTCGGAACAATAGATCCTGCAGAATTTTGCAATCTCTCGCATGATCCTCTCTGATGGATTCGATTCGGGATGGCGAATCGAACTAAGTACATGCTGAATGTCTAGTTGTCGTAATTGATTTGCAAACGCAGCAGATGTGAACTGACTACCATGATCAGTAAGGATCTTCTTAGGCTTCCCCATCTGTGGAATGATATGTGAAGTAATTCCTCGTAGTACAGTTTTAGAATTTGCCTTTTGCAGCGGATACAAGGCTACTAATTTAGAGAATACATCTAAACTAACAAGGATGAATTGGTTTCCCCTACGGGCCTTGGGGAGTGGTCCGTACAGGTCCATTGCGAATATCTCGCGGGGTTCAGTAGGTAACAGTGGGCGCGGAGATTGCTTAAGTAAGTACGGATTATGTTTAATCCTTTGGCAGACGTCACATGATCGTAGTACATTTCGGACTGTTTGGTTCATCTTGGCCCACACGAATGTCTCTTGGATAGTTGCCAAGACCTTCCCTATACCTCCGTGTCCAATGACCCGGTGTACATGGTTGACTACCGGTACTTGCATTTCAGATGGTATGACTATGCGAAGTTTCGTGTGTTCCTCATCCAAAAACTTATGAAGAACCCCATTCAAATAATGGTAGCTCGCTGATAATTTACTAGCTCTGTCATACTGTGGATTGTCTGGCTGCAATGTTTTGTTAAAAAATTCTATCATCAAGTTAGTGAACCCATCTCTCTTCTGTATCGCTCCGATGTCCTTCAGATTCCTTAAGACCTCCTGATCCTCTTCTATCAACTCAATTTGGTGGATTACGACTTCCTCCGGGTTTGGATGTCGACTCAATGTGTCTGCCAAAATATTGAGTTTCCCGGGGCAATGTTCGACTGTTAGATCAAATTGCTGGATAAATAATGCCCAACGGCTAACCCTCTCGCTTGCCATATTGGTTTTCATAATGAACGTCAGCGCTTTGTGATCGGTACGGATAACAATCTGAAAACCATACACGATCTTCTTCCAATACTGCAACGCGCTTACGATAGACAGCATTTCCAATTCTGTGATAGTGTACTTTATCTCATGCTTCCGCAATTTCCGGCTCATGAAGGCGATATAGGTCTTTATGCTTGGATCATCGGGGTTTTCCTGCAGTAATACGGCTCCTATACCTATGGTTGAGGCATCTGTTTGAATTATGAATTTGAGGCTAAAATCCGGGTATCCGAGCTTAACATTATGCAGTAATCGTTACTTGGTCTGAGCGAACGCCTCATCACAATTATGGTCCCACTTCCATCGATTATTTTTCTTAAGTAAGTCTTGCAATGGTGCTACTACGGTTGTGTAATCAGGGCAATGATCAGCGAAGAATTGACACATTCCAAGGAACTGCCGAACATGTTTTACTTTAGTAGGCTTAGGAAACATCCTAATGGCCTCAATTTTGACTGGGTTTGGTCGCACACCATCTCCATCTACAAGGTGACCCAAAAATAACACCTCCTTCTGACAAAAATGTGATTTCGATAGGTTGACCTTGAAGTTATGCCTTCCTAAATCGGTGAGGACTTCATTAATATTTTCCAAATGTTCCGAAAGTGTTCTTGTAGCTACCAAGATATCATCCACATACATGATAGTCGCCTCTTTGACCTTTGGACTTAGATTGCGGTCAAGAGCTCGAATGAGAACCGAACCCGCATTCTTAATACCGAATGGGAGACGATTAAAAACATAAGTCTGTTGATCGAATAAGAATCCCGTCAACAACTTAGATTTAGCTTCCAACAGTATATGATGAAACGATGACGTCAGGTCAAAAGTGGTAAAATATTCCATATCTTTAAATCTCTTCAGGATCTCTTTAATAGGCGGGGCCTGCTCATACTCTGGGACTAATCTCTCGTTGATAGCACGTGCATCAAGGCAAATGCGCACTGATCCGTCCGGTTTCCTTACTATCACTAAAGGATTCAAAAATGGCGTCGGTGACTTCGAAATCAATCCACTTGCTTCCATTTCTCTAATAGCTTCGCGGACTTGGGGATAGAATTTCTCGGCAATTGGATATAATTTCTTCTTATACGGGGACCAATCATTCACGTTTAATTCGTATTCAAAATTTTCAATTTTTCCAGGTTTTGAGCCAAACGTGTCGCTATGCTTTGTTAAAATTTTGAATAAATCTTCCTTCCCCTCGGGACCTATTACAGCTGCATTAACTTTATCTGCTATAACCTTCCCACAGTTGATTTCACCTTCCTGCAATTCTCCCGCAAATAGCTTATAATCATCAGAGGTCACATGATCATCCGTCTCACTCATGACACTTTCGTCCGTCCTAAGCGGATTCACGACTTCGGTGTTCCAAATTTCTTCATGCTCTCCTATCTCCGACTGAGGGTTCATGGTTGTATCCTCAATACCTTCCCTGTGCTTAAATCTGACAGAGTTATCCCCCATATCAATCACAGCCTGGTATTCAGTCATAAAATCGGCCCCTAGGATCAAGTTATAGTTGATTTTATTCATGATAATAAATGTATGAGCAAATTTTGAATTTCCAATTTCGATGTCCAATAATGCCTGGTTCTTACATATGACGGATTTATCCGGGATAATTCCACGAATCTTCAAATTTGAAACTGGGATAATCGGGATGTTTACTTTGGATTGTAGTTCATTTACCAGAACTTGGGATACTACTGATACGCTGGCGCCTGTATCAATGAGTGATCGAACCCTCACGTGGTTGATCCTAGTGTATATCACTGGTAGTCTCTTAATTTCCTTTGAAATTTGGATTTCGGGATCGTCAATTAATTCGTCAGAGGTCACAACCCATGTATCGACCTCTGCGATGATCCATTCTTCAGTTAAAATTCGGCGTTTTTTTTTTTTTCGCCCCGAGCCGTTCTTCAGATTCGAACGTCGGTGCATTCGGGTTTAGGTCGCTGCCCCCTTTCCTTGCTCTTTGGAATTGCAAGCTCTCCGCTCCTGTCGCTTCCTCATCACGGCCTCGATCATGGATCGCCTCCTTCCATTTTCTCTTGTTCAGCTCTTCTATGTACCGCCTAGACTCTTGGTATCTGTCATCCTTCTCTTGACGAGATCCTCCCTGGTAATATCTCGGGTTCCCTTGATTCCTAGCTGGATACGGCCTGTAATTACTTCTCTGGCATCCCCGGTATCCCCTGTCGGCTCGAAAATTTCCTTGGTTTGTTTGCCGGTTGCCTTCCGCAAAATTCCTTGGTCTCGTCCATTGTCGCGGCTTCCACTCCGTATTATATGCTCGACGAGGTTCTGGATCAGTACTAGTTCCCTGGTTCTTCGTACTAGTGGTCTTCGGTTCGATTGTCCGTTCGATATTATTCACCTGTTGGTCCCTGCTCCTAATTTGTCTTGGGTTCGAATGATGCGTTGTGAGGTCTAATTGACGTAATAAAGCCTCCGCATCGACAGCTGTCTGGACATTTGACGCTATCATCATTCGTTGGACCTCGAATGGCAATTGTTTTCCAATGGCGCTAATCAATTCTGTTTCGCTCATTGGATTATCAAGCTCTCGTAGCTTGTGAAATTGTGCCACAAAGTAATCTGAGAATTTCGTGGGTGAAGATGTCGAATATCGTCTGGAGTATACTTCCAGCCTTAACTCCTGCTGTTCCTGAATACTCCAGAACTTTTGGAGAAAAGCCCGCCGAAATCCTTCAAAATCTTCAAAAGTATACAAGAAAGCCCTGAACCATACAGCTGGTGCTCCGTCTAGGAATTTCTCGACCGTTCGCAGTTGTCGCTCTACTGGTATTTTATTCTCATTTATATAACCGGCGATTTCCCGGATGAAACCTTTCGGGGTGACATGCCCACGGGCATCGAACTTTGGTGGCTTGTCATCAGACATCTTAATGACGTGTACCACCGATGTCGGGATAGCACTTGATGACGTAGACGACCCATCTCTGTTTTCAAACTTGAAACCGTGTGTATCAGCATGGGATAGGCCTCCTTTCTTATGAATCCCCTGGTTATCATGGGGTTCGTATTCGCGATATTGGAGGTTAAAATCTTGGCTAGACGCTGATGGTTCCAACCTAGCCTTCAACATCTCCAAGTCTTTTCGGATGTCATCCATTCCGTCGGGATTACAACTGGCTATTTCTTTTGTGCCGGAATTTTGCCCATTATACGCCTTGCATTGTTCTAATAGGCGAACTTCCGTGTCGGCAAATGATTGACCCTGTTCGATTAGACCTTCCGTCCGCTGGAATAACGCTAAGTTTGCGTCTTCGCACTTAGTTATTCTCTGGCTACGGTCTTCTAAATTTATAGTTAGTTCTTCGACTTTGTTTTTCAGTCCTGCTACGATGACAAGTGTACGTGCGGCTTCCCCACGTAACTCGTTCATGCCCTTGTCATGCTTGTCCAAGGTGCCAGCTATCTGCGCGCATTTTTCTTCTACTTGTCCCCGGACGATGTCATTCTCCTTCCGACATTCATCCCGAATTTCCTCTATGTGTGATTCTATGTCTTGTTTATCAGTTAATCGCAGAGCGGCGAGTTCCTTGACACTAGCGTTCAATTTTTCCTTAATGTCTGCGCGTTCCATTTGAGCCTCATCTCTAACGCGGTCAACCTTTTCATTAACGATGGTAATGTACGCATCCATGTGCACTTTTAATTCATCTTTCGCGAAGTGACATGCTTCCTGGACTTGAGTTAATTTGTCCCTAAGTTCCTGTCCCATCGCTACGCTCGCGGCCTGAACTGCATCTATTTGTGCCTTGAGTTCTGTTTTATTAACTTCGCACGCAGCCTGTACTTGGTCTATTTTGTTCTCTAATGAAGCACTATTAACCTTCATTTGTTGAATAATTTCCTGTCTATCAGAAACACTATCGGCCTGTACTTGATCTATTTTGTTTTCTAATGAAACACTATTAGCCTGTACTTGATCTATTTTATAAATAATTTCCTGTTTATCCGAAACACTATCGGCCCGCATTTGTTCAACATTCAGAGTTAAATTTCGTATTAAGTCCTCTAACGTGAGAGCTTTCACCTCTCCCTGTCCTTCTACCATCATGTCCTGGGATCGCTCCCCACCGTCGTCAGACATTATAACTTTTCTTGAGAAAGCAAAAGGGCCGATCGGCCTCTCGCCTTGCTGCACACGAAGGAATACGCTATTGGGTCTAGGCCCTATCCTATGACATTATACCCCTACACTAACTTTCATTTAACAAAAAAAAATTTTGACTATAAAACTTGTTTACATTTGCAGGTCATTCAACTTGAATGCTGGCTTGCGCCTAAGATTTCACAATAAACCGCTCCAATATAACAACAACAACAACAACATTAAAAACAACGACGAAGTTGGAAATCTCCTGCCCTGAAATACGTTAATTTTAATTTATACCATCTCAACCTCTTTTTAAATAACAACTTGAACTGGTGCTCAGTAATATTTTTACCATTTCAAGCCTTCCTAAACAACTGTTTATAATATTCATCTCATGTCCAATGACATTTAAATGGAGTCCTGAATTACCAAAATAATATTAAATTTCATATGGGAAAAGAGAAACATCAAATCTTCGAGCTTATTGAATTTTGAATCATTGCCAAACTTGAAGAGATTAGCAATGGATTATAATAATACACTAGTCAAATCTAGCTCCGTTCGAAACTAACCTTACTCTAGCATGATATTACGTTACAAGTGAACACACACTTGACCGTGATGCGGTCATCAATTAATAAAAATCAAAAATTTAAAAACATAAAATTTTGAAAAAAAGTATAAAAATATAAAAATTTATTAGCAATAAAATTTGCCTCTCTGCCGTTCTTAAAGCAACACTTTGCCGTTCTTAAAGCCCCACTTTGGGCCAGCCATTTTGCACCCGTCCACCTCCCGAGTCCCAGACTAGCATTTATCTCAGGGGTGTCGGTTCATTATTTAAATCATCAAATATAAATATAACGGCATAATAGAACACGGGGATGAACGGAGCAACTTAAAATTAAAAGGGGGAAGGCTCGATTGTAACTTGAATTTAAGGACTCCATGATAGGACTAGGAAGTGACTGTTACTTTAAAAAGGGCATCATCTAACTACAATAAAAAGATTATGAGAGTGGTTTCCTTTGAAATAATTTGCCAGAAGGAGCGGTTTATTACGCCATTTGACGTATAAAACTTTGATACACGTGGCAACAATATTTGAATTTACACACATGTTACATATATAAATCACTTGCCATACCGCAAGTGGTATCAATATCTTGCTGCGTTGCTTCTGAAATAAAATGACATTTTGGAGGTATAATTTACGGATCGATTCCATTTGAATCGAACCGTTACTCAAGGATATAGCTTCCTTCTATCGGGAGCCCGAGCATAACCCATGTTACGGTCGGCTTCCCGATTTAACTAAGATGACGTACTCCGGCTATATACATTTTTCCGAGACCGGTACTCGGACTGGGTAATGTTTCTCGTGAAATGCGAAAACTGGATTCCACGGACAGTTCCTATCTTACGATATCCAGCTGATGCCATACCAATGAATTAGCATTTACATTTTATTTACATGTGATCTGAATTGTCACCAGTTAGCCTCAGTAGACTACTTACACAGATGAGATAACGAGAAGCGGTGGGAAATACCGTGGCCATGGCCCCCCTCGCATCGCGAGCGAAGTAAACAAACACGCAAGTATGTAACATCGTCCCATACGGAGACCGTACAATAAAGAGGTACCAAATGACTCTAATATCATCATTCTCATTGTTCAAACATACGAATAGAGGGATATCGTCACCAAATAATTTAATTCACGATATTATCATCCTCGAAATTATTATTATTATTATTATTATTATTATTATTATTATTATTCCTCAACGGTTCCTGGCACTGTCACGTTGATTAATATCGTCATTATTATGCGGGATGCAAACACCAAGTGGTTATTACTGTTATTATTATTATTATTATATCCCTCTCGTGGTTATTATTATTATTAATGAATAGGTGACCCAAGATATTATTATTATTCACGTCACTTAAAAGGTTATTATCATTAATGAACCGGTCACTTACGCCAAAACATATATATATATTAAGATATCGGTCGCAATTACAAATTAATTCACTGATCAACCAACGACGTCATTACAGTTATTATTATGACAATTATTATTAATCCGACCGCGGTGATTTAACATCGTCCTTACATTGTTATTATTATCGGTTGCATATTCTCAATTAGATTCCCGTTTAACATCGTTATCAACGCTCAATTAATTAAGGCGGTCCAATCCTTTATCTACAACATTTATTATTATTATTATCACGACATCATGATTGTCCTCACTCGTTATTACAATGAATACAATATACGACCATTTCTGTGGAATCTGAACTCTCATTATCCTTAGATCCGTTGTATCTCAACGAATAACTGTGCAGTCTATTTATTTCGTACATGCTGTCACGGGTTCGAATTCTACCCGCTGCGTAACTCAGTATTTCTCTGTGACACTGCCCGTACATTTTACACTCGTATCAATATCCTAAGTGTCTCTCGTACGGAATTTATTTTCCTCTCTATCTCAATATTCCTCGATTCATTTATTTATTCCTCACAGAATTATCAACTGACTTATTTATTCATTTCTGACATCGTACGACCTTTTATTATCTGACTGCAAATTCTTTCACATTTTCTATCTCATTTGGATCTATGCCTTAGTTCATTCTCCACAAATAATCGTAACATCTTGAAATTATATTTACCAAAATTTGACAATCATGGTCTCGTAATATTAGCACTACATGTTCCAGCTAATGAATCGCAACTTCAAAACGCGACATTTATACGTAAAAAAAAATTTGGACCGTAATTTAAACCACACGTTCATTAACATGTACGGATTATTAACACCGATCTACATTTCAATATTATTAATCGATCAAATTAAGTTATCACGCACTTTAATTCCAAATTAAAACGACCTCCCGTCATTAAATGATTCCCAATAAACTCAACACTTGATCACATAAATTATTATTATCTCCGAATCATATAAAAAAATATCTTATAAAAAAAATAGTTATATTATTTATTTATTATTATTATTAATATTAAAAAAAATAATAATTTCGCCTGTAATACGGTAGTCCACTCTTATTATGTTTAACGCATAACCCCTTTTACAAACTCAATTTATTCTGGCACTAATCACTCCAGATATGATTTACTTGGAAATATTATATTAATCGCATCTCACAAATTTAACAACTTCACTTTGAAAATATGACCATATTAATTTCAACAAAACACACTTGGTATGGCGAAGCTGGATTTTCCTTCCATGTCATTAAATGGCTCGTTAAAATGACAAAACATAAAAGCACATATCGGGTCTTATTTAACTAGCATAATCAAAATCAAATGTAAAGAAATTTATCGACTACAAAGAAAATAATGAATGCATGCATGACTTAACGTACTACGCTATATATACAAATTTACATCTCCAACAAACTGAATACATAAAAGACCCGATTATTTACATTATTATGATTTACTACTGTCCGTGCTACAAATTTAGGATGGGGTCGTTAAGCGACCCATCTCGTTACAGAAGGTAACCAAGTATAATCAAATTATTCCCATTTTTCCCATCACGATAACATTTCCCAAATATATTTTACAGTTTAGTACTCATCTTAGTTATCGGTATTCCATTGCAGCTTTGCAGACGAGAGGCTTCATCCAGCCCCTCTCTGCGTTTTACTCCTCCATCCTTGATGGCGTAGTTTCACAAAAGATTTCCTGGCCCATTATCATTTTACACTCATATCTTGACTGCCACAAACCTTCACCATTTACTACGTTAACACTGTATACTTTAATTTGGATACAACAAATTTCTAGCCTAGACCCAAGAATTTAATATATTTACACTATTTAATCTTCGTCCACCTACCGCACAATGGACCTGGACACGTACGACGAGGTGTCAACTATTTCGCCCGTCGCGATACGCCCGATTTATACGGCATTCTTGACGTGTTCATTACATCGGTTCGGTATAGCTAAGTACAGGCTACTACTTCCTTAAAGTACTGTTCGTCACACAGTCTATTATGTACGTACTTATGGTGATATATTTTATACTACTCTCTTGCAGGATAATTACTTTACATCACTGATTTTCACAAATAAAAAAAACACTATCCTACGTTAACTATTTCCAGATTTAACATGTTGCTTGAGCGCGATCACACTTTACAAACACTGGCGGATGCTCGCGCCATTAAATGACTGTACGTCCGTAGAATTCTAAGTTACCGGCGACCAACAGTTCAGCTCCCGATATTCAATTCACGTGTGCTGGCGACCGTCAATTCAGCTCCAACGATTCAAGACAAGTGGCTGGCGACCGTCAATTCAGCTCCGTATATATGGATGAAGCCTTTTTCCCGCGGATTCGTTGACGTCATGCCCCTTAGGGAGGGGGTGGATTTTTAATATCGGTACTTGCACTCCGAATTGGAAGTTAAAATTTACATCAAATTAATCCACTCCGCTAGCATATCTGCTGGATAAAATATGAACTCCTGGTGATCACAGATTTAGGAGATATGGATGGATTTCGCTCCTCACATTTCGCGCCTTTGTAAGCGTCCCTGACAACGTGGTCTTCTTTCAGCCAATGAGATTCAAGCTGTCCGGTTTCCAAGAAATCCAGCCTTCAATTTAATTAATTTGCCAATAAGTATTGATTATTTTTCCATGCATGACCCCTAATAAATTCATTACATTCATCCGCGTACTCATATTGATTTATTACTGAATACTTTTGTAATTACGAAAATATCTCATCCATCATTCCTTAAGATGGTATCACTGAGTCTCCCATCAAATTTTTACTATTGGCCGGCAAGCGGTCACGTGATTTAAATCTCCACCTGCTCGAACTTAGGCTAGCGAACGTACACTCAGCCGCTGTACTTTTCCATGAGGTCATGGAATTTCCGTCCTACCAAAAATATCCCAAGGTCTTACTCATGTGGTGGGTTTTCTTTGTATGACTCTCCCCCTTCCTCTTTCTGACCAAGACTTATTTGTGGACTCTGTATTTCCTTGTACGCCAACTAATGATATTCCCTGCTGTGAAGTAGCTAAAAGTTGTCGTGTTGAGCTAATCCGTCAGGCTCCAGTCTGTCGTCCTTCCTTCGCTCTGATTTCAACATTACATAAACGAAATATTTTCAAATACACTCCTCTGTATTTCAATAAATGTATCATATTATTTTACCGATCAAATCATGATTGATTATGGGCCTAAGTCACTCGGGTTCACTATAGTAGAGCCAACAGTAGAGTTGGGTCGTTCATGAACTAACTAGTTCATTTGAACGACTCGATTATTTGAACTAGTACGAGATCGTTCAAATATTTTGAACGAGTCGATCACGCGAGCATACAGCATATTAAAGGAGGACGAAGATGTAAGCAAGCACCATCTATTGTAAAACTTACGTACTAGCTCAAGTCCGGCACGGAATACTATCTCTCTTGCGCCGCTGTTGCTTCCATGAAGAAAGCACAAATGAACTACCTCGTTCATTTGAACGACAAAATAAGCTCGCACAAAAATGGCCAATGGCGTGCCATGTTAATGGTCACGTAACAGCACATTTCTAATCTGCTCATGAAATTCCTCATTCATTTGAACTAGTTCATTTGAACGACTCAATGCGATGAACGGTATCGAATGAAATAGTTCAAGCAAATGAACTGACTGGACCCATCCCTCCCAACAGCAACCCCAAATACTCAGATGACATGGAAGCCTAGACCAACACCTCCACAAAGGAGAAATATGCAAATCCGCCGTCCTAACGAAGCACAAGCAGAAACACCGCCGAGAAAGGAATATGAGTTGGTGCAGGTAAAAACTCCAGACCTGGAATATGCCAATTTTCCGCAGCAAGTTGCCAGCAAATCAAGTAGACAGCAAACTAGACAGCAATACGCAATGATAAGCACAGGTCCAAGAGTTGAAGAATTGCAAGCGGCAAAGAAGAAAGCTTGGCTCTTTATGGGGCGTTTGAGCCCGCACACAACCTCCGATGTCATAAAGAAATACCTAGAAAACAGAGGAATCAAAGACGACGTTACGTGTGAAGAAATAATAACCAATTACGACACGAAAGCTTTCAAAGTGGGGATTCCATTTGATCTAATGGGCAGGGTATATGATGAGGAATTCTGGCCGAAAGGGATTACAATCAAACGTTTTCAATTTCGATCCTTTCGCCCCATACGAGACAATGGACGCTCCTTCGAATAATTCGGAAAAGAAAATAGTTGAAGGAAGAAACCAAAACTTAAAAGACGCTTCAAGAAGTCTAAGAATCATGATGTGGAATATAGAAGGGCTAAAAGGTGCAATGAATATGAGCCCGGAAAACTTTCTATTAGGGTACGATATAGCAATTTTATTGGAAACATTCGTCACTGACGACTGGCAACACCCGGACTTCTATGGTTTTCATCTTACAGCTAGACAGGGAGAAAAAGGAAGACCTTCTGGGGGGATAACTATCCTCATAAAACCACACCTAACCCCAATATTATCAACAAGGCAACAGAACCATACCCTACTACTGGAAATAGGCGGCCTCGTAATTATAGCCGCTTACTTCCAACCGAACATAACAGCGATCGACATAATGGACGAGCTAGGCCACATGATCACTCAGAGCAAGCAAGATAAGCCAATAATTATAGCAGGTGACCTTAACTGCAGACTGGACATTCCGAATTACAAAGCAAAGCTAGTCCTCGAAAAACTGGAAGAAGAAGGCTTCATCCTGCTAAACAACCCCACTATCCCTACATACATCTCACATAATGGAAAGAGCACAATAGATATTGCACTTACGAAAGGACCAATAACAGGCATCATGACTACAATATGGACAACAAACCAAGCCGTGATTAGGAAACACTTACCAATTGAAATACGTATCCAAGGGGAGTGGGAAAAACTACAGAAAAAGACAATTCACCCCCTTTCAAGGAAAATAGATGTTGAGAAAGTTAAAGAAATGCTAGATTCAACTACACATCTAGACACATTAATAGATAATTCAAGATTGGATGATGCAACAGGAATAATAGAAGAAATCCTACAAAAGGCCGCCATTCCGCGGGCCACAAGAAGAACAAAGATATGGTTTGATAATGAGTGCTATAGGCTGAGGAGGGAGACCCTAGACAAATTGCAACAGTTAAGGCAGAACTTGAATAATCAAAGTCTAATATACATATACAATGAGAAGAGGAAACTCTACAAAAGAACACTGAAAGAAAAGAAACGCGCCTACTTAGAATCGGAGAGCAAGAAACTAGCAGAGGAAGCCAAGAAAAATCCGTTCATAGCCCTACACCTAAAGAAACAACAACAGACGCACTACATAGACATGGAAATCTGGGAATCGCACTTTAGTAAGATTCTCAACATCGAAGGTCCAGTGCACCCCAGAAAAGATCTACATACCACTACTCCACATATACAATTAGACTGGGTACCCCTGACCATAGAGGAAACTAGAACCGCTATAGACAGCACCAAAAACAAGAAAGCCGCAGGTCCGGACGGGATCTATAATGAATATGTAAAAGACACTCTACACCTGCTAGCCCCTATATAGACAAAATTATATAACAAATGTATAGGAACTGCTTCCATTCCCGACCAGTGGAGAAAGTCAATTGTAAAAGTTCTATATAAAGGCAAAGGAGACCCAAGAGATCCCAACAAGTACAGAGGCATAGCACTGGAAAACTGCCCCTTCAAAATATTCACCAAAATTATAACAGGGAAAATAAATGAGGAAATAAATGAGCATCTGCCAGAGAACCAATTTGGTTTTAGGAAGGGACGATCTACCCTAAACGCCATTGAACTCCTGCTAAACCAAATCTGGGATGCCTTAGAAGACAACGGAAAATATTACACCATCTTCATAGATTTTACTAAAGCTTTTGACCTGATAAACAGGAAGCTAGTGATAGACAAGCTTAAGGAGATGCTAGGCACGAACAACATATGGACCTATCTCATCACATCATTACTACAATGGAACGAAGTACGAGTTTCGGATAACCTCACTCTATCAGATCCAATAGCTCAATCAAACGGGGTCCTACAGGGTGACCCACTGAGTCCTTTGCTGTTTATAGTTGCAACCGCAGATATCCTAAGAATTACCCAAAAGGAGGGAGTATTTTCTTGTGCGTATGCCGATGATATTGTAATTGGCTCAAGAGACATAACAAAATTACAGGAAACTGTAAATGACGTCCAAAACTGGTGCTCCGAAAACAAGCTGTTCATAAACATCTCAAAAACAGACACCATGGTGTTCAGGAAAGGAGGGAGAGTACCCGCCTCAGCAGAGACCTTCATTCGGGATAAAAAATTAAAGATAGTATCAGACTTCAAATATTTAGGCATCACCCTGCAATCGAGCGCATATTGTTTCACAAAACATGTCACAGAAAAGGCAACTCAAGCAATGATGGCAATGCATGAAATAAAAGACATTAGATCACTTAGTCTGGAGACAGCAATGTTGCTATTCAGAGTAAAAATTCTTCCAATAATGACTTATGGCATTGAAATTATCTGGACACATTTAACAACGAGGAACTTATCAACCTTGGAAAAGGTGAAAGCGAACTATATAAAGAAGGTGATAGGTGTATCAAAAACGACACGATCTAGACTTGTATATCTCCTCGCAAGGGAATCATTTCTCATAGAAGATCTCAGGACAAGTATGCCACTACCGAACACCGGTGTATCAAAGAAACTGCTAGCAAATCTGACGGAGAAGAGAGAAGAAGTCCAACCAGACTTCTATGGCACAGGGGCAATGATAGATCGCTCGTGGACAAAAGCTAATTTTGAATTAAGACATGTCATTACAAGATTAGCAGTTCACGGTTTTCACCTACTCTGCAAATCAAAAACACTTACATGACCCAAGTATAGACTGTGAGTGCAAACTATGTAGAAAAACGTGTGAACAGTACCACATTGAATTCTGTACAAGAAGAACAATGTCTATAAGTGATTATGCAAATATGTAACCCATCAATGTAACCTATATTCTCTGTTATGGCTATTTGGCTGCATTAAATATATTATATAAATATACTTACCGTTGCTCTTTTACATGAATATATGTACAAAACAATGAAGCTTACCTGTTTTCTTATAAGGTCACGGAAGGTATGAAGTTCTTGGTTGAGATCTGGAAGCGTAAAACAGTAAATGCCTGAGATTCGACCTTTCCCAGCAGTGTGTCAAAGGGCTGTGGTCACAATAGAAAATGAAAGGAATCACATTAACTTGTTAAAATCTGAGAAGTTCTCGCGCCATGCAACGCCAACTACTTCAAAAACAAACCCGAACGGTCAATGGCCCGCACAGCGCCACCTCGTCCTTGTTGTGGCGTTAGGCCAACATCACGATAAGCAGTAGGATCTCAGAGGCTATAAGGAGAAATGTCAAACAATTATATTCGAAGAGGGCACGAAATTAGAACACTGCTTGGCTGTTGTGGTTAGGCGTAAATTAAAATACGAACGTGGACATATGGTTAAAATTTGTAAACATTTTCGTAATACACTGGTAATTGATACCTGCAGTTTCGAGAGACACTGTTACAAGAAGCATGGCCTTCATCTAAACAATTCAGGTAAACGAAAGATAGCAAATATTCTTCTAGATTTTATTAATCTTTAGATATGTACTGCAAAAAAGGCAACACCCTTGAGTTATAATACTGACCAGGAAAACTAGTAGAAAGAACCAGCTGTACTTCAAACTGGCTCAGCCAACTAGAAAATAAAACTCAGGAAAGTAAGGAATTTCAAGTTACCCAATTGCAACAGTCAAGTTTTAGGGAGGAAGGGGGTCTGAGATTGCTCTGGGTAAACTGTCAGAGTGTAGTAAATAAACAATTAAAATTTGGTACATTGATGGAATCTTAAGAGACTGATGTGGTGATAGGAGTGGAATCGTGGTTGAGAGAAGGGGTGGGTAATAGAGAAGTATTTCCAGAAGGGTACACAGTCTATCGTAGAGACCGAGAAGATAAAAAGGGAGGGAGGGGGTGTTTATTCTGGTGAAGGAAACTTATTGTTCACATGAATGGTTTACCGATGAAAGGGATGAAATATTAGGGATAAAATTAATTTGTGATAATATGAAGGAGGTGGGAATTATACGAACATACAGGCCTGGAAGAGAGGAAAGAGACATGGAAATATTTGAGAAAATAATAGATTATACTCATAAAAACAATAATAATGATGTGGTAATAATTGGGGGAGATCTAAACTTGCCGGAAGTTGAATGGAATGGAGCTGCAAGTGAAGCCTATGAACAGAAACTGGCAAATAACTTAATTTGGGAGGGAGGATTTGGACAAGTAGTACAAGAACCAACTCGTCTCAATAACTTACTAGATGTATTCTTGGTTAAACCATGGGAAATTGTTGATAAAACTGAGGTAATTAAAGGCATAAGTGACCATAAGGCTGTAATAATGGATGTGGGACTGGTACCAAAAAGGCTTAATAAGAGGGTCACACAAGACAAGAAATTGTACAGAAAAACTAAAGTTGATGCATTTGGGACTTACCTTAAATCACAATTCAGTTGTTGGATAAGTGAAGGGAGCAATGTGGATACACTTTGGGCTAAATTCAAAGTAATCATTTGGGAAGGAGAGAATAGATTTGTACCTGTTAAGAAGGGTAAAATGACCTCAGACCCTGTTTATTATACAAGGGAAATAAGAAAATTAAAAAGAAAATGTAGAATAGTAAACAGGAAAATCAAAGAAGGTAGGGAGAGTAGAGAAAGTAGAAAACAGCTAATGAGGGAACTGAATAGAGTGAAAAAGGAAGCAAAAGAGAATTATATGAATGGCTTTCTTCAAGAGCATAATGACCACAAAGGGAAATGGAAAAAGCTGTATTCATAAATCAGGAATCAAAAAGGAAAAGGAATCCAAATTCCTACAATGGTGGGAGGAGGGGGTGAACACTATTTAACAGATACTGAGAAAGCAAACCTCTTTAGTAGGGAATTCAGCGATTCAGTAGATGATTGTCAGGAGTTGGAAACCGAAACAGAAGATAGAGAGGGAGAGACATAGAGGGAAACAAGAAGCTTCTCATTCACAAATGAAGATATTTTCAGAGAAATCCAACTGTTCCAGCAAGGAAAAGCAGCAGGAAATGATCAAATTACTGGGGAGGTGTTAAAGGCAATGGGGTGGTACATAGTGCCTTATTTAAAATTTCTCTTTGACTATGTCATAAATAATAGTGTAATACCAAAGGAATGGAAGGAATCTATAATAATACCAATTTATAAAGGAAAGGGTGATAAAAGGAAACCAGAGAACTACAGACCAATCAGCCTGACCAGTATAGTTTGTCAAATACTGGAGAGTTTAATATCAAAGTACATCAGAGGGATATGTGATGATAAAAATTGGTTCTTGAGGAGCCAGTATGGATTTAGAAAGAAATTTTCTTGTGAGGCACAACTGGTGAGATTTCAGCAGGACATATCAGACCAATTGGACTCAGGAGGCCAGTTAGATTGCATAGCCATAGATCTTTCCAAAGCCTTTGATAGAGTGGAACATGGAATATTATTAAAGAAATTGGAGGGAATAGGATTGGACGTAAGGGTTACACGTTGGGTAAAAACATTTCTAAATTCAAGGGTTCAAAAAGTCAAAGTAGGAAATAACGTATCGCAGGAAGAGAAAGTTTGGAAGGGAATTGCACAGGGTAGTATAATCGGTCCATTACTTTTCTTAATATACGTAAATGATTTAGGGAATAATATAACATCAAAAATAAGATTGTATGCAGATGACATAATTTTTATAGGGAAATAAATACCATTGAGGATTGTTCAGAATTACAAAGGGACCTTGAGAGTATTCAACAATGTGTTGAAGAGAATAATATGAAGATTAATGGAGGCAAATACACTGTTACAACATTTACAAACAGGAGTTTTAAAACTGAATTTGAATATACTTTGGATGGGGTAGTTATCCAAAAAGATGGCAAGTGCAAATACTTAGGTGTGCGATTTGAAAGTAATTTGCACTGGAAGGGTCATGTGGATGACATTGTTGGGAAAGCATACAGATCGTAACATGTCATAATGAGGCTACTTAAAGGAAGCAACAAAGAATTAAAAGAGAAAAGTTACCTAAGTATGGTTCGTCCATTATTGGAAAATGCAAACAGTGTTTGGGATCCTCACCAAGAATACCTAATAAAAGAAATAGACAGTGTGCAGAGGAAAGCAGCAAGATTTGTAACAGGGGATTTCAGGAGAAAGAGTAGTGTATCAGAAATGTTAAAGGAACTAGGGTGGGAAACTTTATGTAAGAGAAGGGAGAAAACTAGACTTACAGGATTATATAGAGCCTATACAGGAGAAGCAGCATGGGGAGATATCCGTGAGAGGCTTCAGTTGGAAAATAATTATATCGGCAGGACTGACCACAAATATAAAATTAAAAGGAATTTTAGCAGAAGCGATTGGGGTAAATTTTCATTCATTGGGAAGGGTGTGAAGGAGTGGAACAGTTTACCAGGGGTAGTGCCTGATCCTTTTCCAAAATCTGTACAGATATTCAAGAAGAGAATAAACAGCAACAGAGAAAATAAATGAAATGTTAGAGGGCATTCGACCAGTGCAGGTTAATATAAATAAAAAATGTGTGTGAATAAATTAATTCCATCCCCTGGTCTAAGGAGTTGGACAGCCAAAGTAGGGGACTGCCTGTAGGGGTGAAGTACAGTGGGGACTTGGAGGGCCCTGGGACCGCTACGGTAGCTGTGAAGGCCTTTCAGGAACTCTGAAAAGTGGTGGCAAAAGGGGCTCTGGTTAAGACGCAGCAGGTCGTTATGCTACTTAGGTTCCAGAATGGGTAAAGAAAAAAAAAAGTAAATAAATGCAATGTAAATTTTAATCTTATACCAGTTGTCCAGTATCATTTGAAGTAATTCCACATACTGTATATCAGTTGACTATATTTGTAAGTAGTACATGAGATATTATAAGTAGAATTTTGTAAACAATATAAATTTATTAATGATGAGCTGTGTGTTTAATAGAAAAAATTGTTACCGTAAATTGTATAATATTGTATTATAGGAAAATTTTCTTCTCTTCTTAATTTAATATTTAGTGCTTGACAATAATGTATTTTAGTGTACCATTTGCCACCGAGGTAGACACTTCATTTGCAAATAAAGAGATTTTGATTTGATTTGATTTGATAAATGAGATATGGGATGGAAATTGTTAAAACCGACAGGGACCTATGATAGGATACAACCCCATTACGATGGTATTTTAGCAAGCATTGGACACCCGTGAATAACACAGTAATTGTTTAAATGTTAATTATTTTCAACAATCTATGGGACAAATCAAATTACCACATCATATTGGAATTACCAGCTGAAAGGTAACCATTGAAAGTTGTTCGTAAGGAAGTGTAGCCTAATTTCAAATACTAATGCGACGGACATCTACAATAAACCCCCATAACATTCACAAACAACTGTAAAATACTGTGTTTACCATGCTTGGTGAACTTTTGACTGAAATGGGTCTACATCAAAGCAATCCTAAGCACAACACGAAGAGTGACACATAGCCTACAGGTCCATTATGGAAAGAAAAGAACGGAAGTTTCATTATTCAGTAAACCACACACCACCAACATATGACAATAAAAATGAAACCTCAAGAGCAAAATATAAACAGTAACAAGAAATTTTCACTTATCATAAGTTTGAAAAAATTTTCACAATACAGTCGGGTAAACTGCAGATCAGTTGGCTCTGGTTGCTGTACTTGTCTGTATATGTAGCAAGAGTCTTTTATACGCTGTCTCAAACCAGCTAGCTGTGGGATTGTTATGACCACAAAAGCAGTTTGATTTTTTCTGAATGATTTCCAACAAAAGAGTAGCGTTACAAAAATGTTGCAAAGTTTGGCCTGGGAAGAACTGGGAGAAAGAAGACGAGCTGCTCTACTAAGTGGTATGTTCCAAGCTGTCAGCGGAGAAATGGCGTGGAATGACATTAGTAGATGAATAAGTTTGCGTGGCATCTTTAAAAGTAGAAAAGATCTCAATATAAAAGGTAATATTGGAATTCAAGAGGACAAATGGGGCAAATATTCATTTATAGGAAGGGGAATTAGGGATTGGAATAACTTACCAAGAGAGGTGTTCAATAAATTTCCAACGTCATTGAAATCATTTAAGAAAAGGCTAGGAAAACAAGAGATAGGGGATCTGCCACCTGGGCAGTTGCCCTAAATGCACATCAGGATTGATTGATTGATTGATTGATTGATTGATTGATTGATTGATTGATTGATTGATTGATCGATCGATCGATCGATCTTAAATCACTGAAATTACTTCCAAGTGATCCTGACTAGGTTTGCAAGTGAGCAGAAAATGCATCTTCAGTTGTGGCATGTTCAAAACTGAATCATACACTCCTAAGACAGACTGTAAACACACAATCAAACCTATGAAACCAGTTTTCCTAGAGGACACTACATGAACACCACCAGCCATCGTCTGTATATATTCAATAACCTCCTCAATATAGGCCTTCGTTCTCTACTTTCAAAGGTTTCTACCATCCCTTTCAACAAAGATTGTGGCTGTTCAAGGTGTCAAATATATTGTTCATAAGCCTACGGTAACAGATTTCACTATTTCCTCACACCCTTGAGAAAGGTTTAAGTCTTTGTCACAATATGTCAAGGCACTAGCAACACTTTCACTCTTTCACTGAATGTTTGTGTGGTGAGCTTTATTTTCATCGCTTCCTTCTCCCATTCCCTTCTGGTAAGTTTTGTCCCGAGATGAAGACCCTCGCTACTCTGAAGTCTCCCTAGCTTTTCCAAATCCCTCCTATCTATAACATTCACCGCTGGCAAAAGTTCCCTTACCCCCTAAAATATTCCTCGCTAATTGTATACTATGGTAAGCATATAGAGGAATAAACACTTTAACATCATTTGAGGGATTTTCAAAAAATTTCACCATATTATTTTCATCAGAGGAATCTCCCAGACAACGGGCCATGGATAAATTAGAAGTAGCGCCATCAAAAGTAAGTGACACTATGATTATATTTAGGTCATTTTAAAATTTAAGGCACTCAATTACTAAGTTTGCTCACTCCAAGCGACCTAAACCATTAATCAAGAATGAAAAATTGGAACATTCCAGTGTCCATTTAGTGAGACCAGGAACACTAAAGCCGCCTTTGCTTCGTGTAAATCCAGATCCACGATTTCAGCACCACAATTCACATAAACCACAAAGTATTTTTCTGACAAATTCAGTGTTTCCTGATGCACATTTCATCCATCATCAGTGCACACACTAGGGGCTTTCCATTGATAGCCATCTCCTTCCCTTATGAAATAGAGCAGTTGAACATTGGCATGCAATCCATTGACTGAAACCACTTCCGCAATGTACTGGGATGAGGCAAACCGTGAGAAAATACTTCCTTCAAGTAGCTGTATGCACAACATGAATGGTAATTCAAATTGAGTGCAAAGCAGCGTCGTTCATGAGGATACTCTGCTCTTGTATCACCAACGTTTGTTCACATCAGAAGTTTTGCAGCAGCAGGAGAATGACATTTCTGAAACAGTGGAAGTTAAAAGGTACATTATGCGTTTTTGAAAGTCAATTTATGGCTTTACATCACTTCTTTTAACAGAAATTGTGATAAAATAAGAACAAACTACAGACCTCTAAAAGATCCAAAATGATGTCTATCTGTTCGATCATCAGCCCAGAGGCTGGTTGGATCCTCAAATATTATGTATTACTCTCTGTTCAGTCATCAGCCCAGAGATTGGTTGGATCCTCAAATATTATGTATGTCTGCCAGTTAGGTCATCAGCCCAGAGGCTGGTTGGATCCTCAAATAATGTGTATTACTGTCTGTTCGGTCATCAGCCCAGCGGCTGGTTGGATCCTCAAATATTATATATATCTGCCTGTTAGGTCATCAATTTCAGAGACTGGATTGGTCACAAATGTTATATATGTCTGCCAGTTTGGTCATCAGCCCAAAGGCTGGTTGGATCCTCAAATATTTCAGTCAGTCAATCAATCAATCAATCAATCACTACTGACTAGTATTTAGGGCAGTCACTCAGGAGGCAGATTACATATCTGTTCCTTTCCTAGCCTTTTCTTGAAGGTTTGCTATTATACTGGAAATTTATTGATCTTCTCCCTCAGTAAGTTAAACCAACCCCTAACTCCCGTTCCTAAAAACAAATATTTGCCCCAATTCTTCCTCTTGAATTCCAATTTTATCTTCGTATTGTGATCTTTCCTACTCTTAAAGCACCACTCAAATTTTTTGAAACAGAGATATCATTCCACGCCTTCTCTCCACTGACAGCCCATAACATACCACTTAGTCGAGCAGCTCATGTTCTTTCTCCCAAGTTTCCCCAAACCAAATTTTGCAACATTTTTGTAATGCTACCATACTCTTTTGTTGGAAATCACCCAAAACAAATCGAGCTATTTTGCTTTGGATTTTTCCAGTTCTTGAATCAAGTAATTCTGGTGAGGGTCCTATACACTGGAACCATACTCTAGTTGGGGTCTCACCAGAGACTTATGTGCCCTCTCCTTTACATCCCTACTACAACCCCTAAATACCCTCATAACCATGTGCAGAGATTGGCAGCCTTTACTTACAATCATATTTACGGTGTGATTACCCCATTGAAGATCTTTTCTTATATTAACACCTAGGTATTTACAATGATCCCCAAAAGGAACTTTCACCCCATCAATGCAGTAATTAAAAGTGATAAATAATTTCCTATTTGCAAAACTCACAGCTTGACTTTTAACCCAGTTTATTATCATTCCATTGCCTACTGTCCATCTTTACAACATTATCGAGATCATTCTGCAGTTGCTCACATTCTTGTAACTCTTTTATTACTCTGTACAGAATAACATCATCTGCAAAAAGCCTTATCTCTAATTCCACTTCTTTACACATATCATTGCCATACCCAGTACCGGTATATAAGAAAACATAAAATTCTAAAAATACTGCCTTGAGGCATTCCCCTCTTAATAATAATGGGGGCAGATAAAGTACTGTATATTCCTATTCTCAGAGTTCTTTTTCTGGAAATAGAGCCACCCATTCTGTTGCTCTTTTGTCAAGTACAACTGCACTCATTTTTGCCAGTAGTCTCCCATGATCTACCCTATCAAATGCCTTAGATAAGTCCATTGCGATACAGTCCATTTGACATCCTCAATCCAGGACATCTACTATATCATGCTGGAATCCTACAAGTTGAGATTCAGTGGAATAACCATTCCTAAACACAAACTCCCTTCTATCAAACTACTTATTAATTTCACAAACATGTCTAATATAATCAGAAAGAATGCTTTCCCAAAGCTTACATGCAATGCATGTCAAACTGACTGGCCTGTAATTTTCAGCTTTATGTCTATCACCCTTTCCTTTATACACAAGGGCTATTATAGCAACTCTCCATTCATTTGGTATAGCTCATTCATGAAAACAGTAATCAAGTAAGTACTTCAGATATGGTACTATATCCCAACTTATTGTCTTTATTATATCCCCTGAAACCTTATCAATTCCAGCTGCTCTTCTAGTTTTCATATTTTGTATCTTACTATGAATATCATTGTTAGATTTTAATACTTTTTTAAGCATTATTCACCTCCTCTATCTGGACATCATCCCCAGAGACCAATAATCTTTACATACTCTTGACCGAATATTTCTGCCTATTGAAGATCCTCAAATACACACTCTCCTTGTTCATTAATGATTCCTGGGATGTCCTTCTGGGAACCTGTTTCTGCCTTAATGTACCTATGCATGCTCTTCCACTTTTCACGGAAATCTGTGTGACCACCATTTATGCTTGCCATCATGTTATCCTTATCTGACTTTGTTGCTAGATTCAATTTCCTAGTAAGTTCCTCCAATTTTTCCTTATTTCTACAGCCATTTCTAACTCTATTTTTTTCTAACTTGCTCCTCCTTCTTAGTCTCTTTACTTCTCTGTTATAATATAGTGGATCTTTACCATTCTTTATCACCTTCAAAGGTACAAATATATTTTCACTTTCTTCAACAATTCTTTTAAACCCATCCCAGAGTTTGTTTACATTTTTATTTATCATTTTCCACTGATCGTCGTTACTTTTTTAAAAACTCACTCATGCCTGTTTTATCAGCCATATGGTACTTGCCTAATAGACCTAATTTTAATAACTTCCTTTCTTTCACATTTATTTCTAACTACCACAGAAGAAAATTTGTGATCACAAATACCATCTACTACTTCAGTTTCTCTATGGAGCTCATCTTGCTTTACCAGCACCACATCCAGAATATTCTTCCCTCTAGTTGGCTCCATCACTTTCTGAATCAGATGCCCTTCCTATAATAACTTATATTCCATTTGATGGTCATGCTTTCTGTCATTTGCATTACTTTCCCAATTGGCATATCCGAAACAATCACGTTCCTTTCCTTATTGTTTCCCACACAGCTGATTATCCTATAAAAAAATTCTGAACCAGAGTTGGCACTACGCTTTCCCAGTCTGTACACTTCAAAGACATCAAGTTACCTATTATCTTTAGAGATGCGCCTATACCTAGAATTTCATGTTTGTCATATTTAAATTTTTCGTTGGTCACAAAATCTTAAAAAGAACCAGGTCATATGAAAATTCTTCAAAATTTATAAGCATATAAATGGAAATCAATACTTATTAACTTCAAGAACCAACGACCACTTTCAATCCTCAACTTTCCTCAAGATTTTAACAACATGCCCTTTGACAATTAAATGGAATGCGCTTTCTGATTTTATTTTTAATATCAGTGAAATGATTATTTTCTTTTTAGACTCAAATATTAACACAATATTGTTAACTAATAATATACCATATATTATTTCGTATTAGTTGTTTAATGATCTCCAATCCATTTTACAAGATACGGTACACTTTTTAACAGTATTCATAAGTCATTTCCAATCAGGTACCTGATCTATTCGTAAGGTAAAGGAATGGCTGATGATGCCTACTGTCGATGGGCAAAACGTGTACCATCCAATGTATTAATTTGATGTTAATATTTTTATAAGGTTTAAGTCCTAACTTTTAAGATTGTATTGTATTGAATAGGTGGGAGAACAATATAAACTTTCTGGTGTTATTTAATTCTTCCTTCACCAGAATGAATAATCCCCCTCCTACCATTCCCATCCTATCTCTATGATACACACTCCAGTTCTGTGAGAAACATTCTGCATCCACTATGTCATTTCTCGGCCATGATTCAACTCCTTTTACAATATCTGGTAAGTACATATCTATTAAATTAATTCTATAGCTTTCTTTACAATTAATACTTCTCCAGTTCAGCACTAACATTTTCATGTCATCCCTACTTGACTTCCAGTTCCCCATTTCCTTACCACTGAGCTAGACTACACCGTTTCCCTGAATGTACCTCCCTATAACCCTTCTAAACAAATTTCCTAACTTATATGTAGCAGTGCGGTTTAGGTGAAAGCCATGTGAGCGCAGATCCCTTTCTCCTGCCCAACCATTAGGATTTAGAAATCTCACTCCCAGTTTCCCACATGCCCACTCCATAGTCTTATTTAAATCCCCAATCACCTTCCAGTCAGAATCCTTCCTACACAATATTCCACTGATAAAAATCTCCACTTCCTTAAACTTAACCCATGCTGCATTTACCAGGTCCCACATATTCCCTACTATGTTAGTACTTATACCTGCTTGTCTTATGTTGTTAGTACCAATGCAAAACACTACCAACTTCTCCTTTCTCTCCTCCTTCTCTTCTACTTTCCCAACATCTGCCTTAACCTAATTCACTTTTCTCCACACATTTCCCTTCTTGTCTAACAATGGAATCCCCCATGACCAAGGCCCCAACCCTACCCACCTCATTTAATCCCGCCCCTCCTGCTCAGTTCTATCTATGCTCACAGCTGCAGAAGCTATTCCTCCTCCATTTTCTCCATCCCATGGCACAGTTCCACCTGTCTTTCCTTATCCACTAATCCACATTTCTCTTTCCTACATTTTCCCTTCCTCCTACATTCACAGTTCTCTTCCCTTTCTTGTACCTCAAGTGACTCATACCGATTTCTCCTCTCCTGAATCCTGATTCTGAATTGAGCCCTTAACCTGCAATCTTCTTCCCCTTAAAATATTATACCACCTAAAATCCGCTCCTTCCTTTCCTATCCCTATTTTACAATTACTGTATCCTGCACACCGTCTGAAGGAGGCCTACTTTCCTTCCTGTCCTCTGAGAGATTCCTAGCTATCTCCCTCAAACTCCTTAATGTTTGGCCACACACAGAGTTCCTACATTTGCACTCCTTAGCTATTCTTTACTGCTACCGGTAATGAAAAGAGTCTGGTTGGGTCTTCAAGTATTATGTTTGTCTGTCTTTTCGATCATCAGCCCAGAGACTGTTTGGAACCTCAAATATTATGTGTATCTGTCAGTTAGGACATCAGCCTAGAGGCTGTTAGGATCCTCAAATATTATGTATGTCTGTGTGTTAGGTCATCAATTTCAGAGGTTGTTTGGATCCTCAAATATAATGTGTGTCTGTTATGTCATCGGCCCACAGGCTGTTTGGATCCTCAAAAATTATGTACGCCAACCTGTATAGTCATCAGCCCATACACTGGTTGGATCCTCAAATAATATGTATGTCTGCCTGTTTGGTCATCAGCTCATAGGCTGCTTGGATCCTCAAATATTATGTATATCTCTTAGATCATCAGCCCAGAGGCTGATTGAATCTTCAAATATTATGTATGTCTGTTAGGTCAACAGGTCAGAGACTGGTTGGATACTCAAATATTATGTTTGTCCTTCTGTTAGGTCATCAGGCCTGAGGCTGGTTGGATCCTCAGATTTTATGTCTGTCTCTCTGTTAACTCATCAGCCCAGAGGCTGGTTTGACCCTTGAATATTATGTACCTATGTCTGTCTGTTAGTTCCTCAGCCCAGAGGCTGATAGAACCTTGAAATATTATATGATTCTGTCTGATAGGTCATCAGCCCAGACACTGTGTGGATCCTTAAATCTTATGCAGGTATGTCTTTTCGGTCGTCAGCCGAGACGCTGGTTGGTCCTCCAATATTACGCATATCTATCTGTTGGGTCATCAGCCAAGACGCAGGGTGGATCCTCAAATATTATGTATGTCTGTCGGTGGTAATCTCATAATCGTCTTACTAAATTTATGTATAATTTGATTTAAAATATATTTTATAATTCTGCGCCATATAATACTCTGCTTGGCACTATTGTCTTTAACACTAATCTCAGTATGTAACAATTTATCCCCTGGAATTTTGCCTCTAAAAATTTTAATCACAAACAGGCCTGCAGACCCTCTCACTTTAACTCTCTATTTATGATCTTCCCATCCTCCTCTTCCATTTAACAGCACTCCTAGATATATTGAGGAAAGCAACGGGAAACTACCTCATTCCTCTAGTACGCCTCCTCAGTGAAGCTTAGGCGATCTATGGTAGCTGATGGCAGGGCTGTTGAGGATCCATCCAGCCTTAGGGCTGAAGACTGAACAAACACACATACTATACTCATGCTCAGAAATTAAGGATAATGCTGATACATGGTGAAATAACGCAATGGTGGGCGGTTTGCGGTTTTAAATCACCTCGGGGTACGACCATGTGGTGCATTTGACTTGCGGTCGTCGAACGGTGGCGCTGGCAGCAGTCCAAATACGCAGAGGTGTGTTGGTGCATGTCAGAGTACGGTGCAGCGAGTAAGTGTGCAGATGTTTTCAGACGTGTTAATGGTGACTGTGTGGTGAAAATGGCTCAACGAACACATATTGATGACGTTATGAGGGGTAGAATAATAGGGAGACTGGAGGCTGGTCAAACACAGCAGGTAGTAGCACAGGCCCTCCGTGTTCCACAAAGTGTGATCTCAAGATTATGGCAACGATTCCACCAGACAGGAAACGTATCCAGGTGCTACAGTACGGGACGTCCGCAGTGTACAACACCACAAGAATATCGATATCTCACCATCAGTGCCCGCAGACGGCCACGGATTACTGCATGTAGCCTTGCTCGGGACCTTGCCACAGCCACTGGAACACTTGTCTCCAGACACACAGTCTACAGACGACTGAACAGACATGGTTTATTCGCCCGGAGACCTGCAAGGTGCATTCCACTGACCCCTGTTCACAAGAGAACCCGTAAAGCCTGGTGTCAAGAACACAGTACATGGTCATTGGAACAGTGGTCCCCGGGTATGTTCACGGATGAGTCCAGGTATAGTCTGAAGAGTGATTCTCGCCGGGTTCTCCTCTGGCGTGAACCGGGAACCAGATACCAACCCCGTAATGTCCTTGAAAGGGACCTGTATGGAGGTGGTGGTTTGATGGTGTGGGGTGGGATTATGATTGGTGCACGTACACCTCTGCATGTCTTTGACAGAGGAACTGTAACAGGTCAGGTGTACGGGACGTCATTTTGCACCAGTATGTCCGCCTTTTCAGGGGTGCAGTGGGTCCCACCTTCCTTCTGATGGATGATAACGCACGGCCCCACCGAGCTGCCATCGTAGAGGAGTACCGTGAAACAGAAGATATCCGGCGAATGGAGTAACCTGCCTGTTCTCCAGACCTAAACCCCATCGAGCATGTCTGGGATGCTTTCGGTCGACGTATCGCTGCACGTCTTTAAACCTCTAGGACACTTCAGGAGCTCCGACAGGCACTGGTGCAAGAATGGGAGGCTATACCCCAGCAGCTGCTCGACCACCTTATCCAGAGTATGCCAACCCGTTGTGCAGCCTGTGTATGTGTGCATGGTGATCATATCCCATATTGATGTCGGGGTACATGCACAGGAAACAGTGGCGTTTTGTAGCACATGTGTTTTGGGACGGTTTTCTCAACTTATCACCAATACCGTGGACTTACAGATATGTTTCGTTTGTGTTCACTATGTGTCTATGCTATTAGCGCCAGTTTTGTGTAGTGTCACGTTGTATGGCACCACAATATGCAATTATCCTTAATTTATGAGCATGAGTGTAGATATATTCTAACTTATCCACTTCTTCTATGCTCTCTCCCTCTATCATCCATTTCCTTTCATCTTCCTCCTCCTATTCTTACGTATAATTAACACCTTCGATGTATTACTGTTTTCCTTGCATATTCCGAAATCTCATTCAAACTTCTCTGTAATCCCCCTCCTGGGGTCTCTCTCTCTCCTCCGTGCTCCTCCAGTACGTCATTTAAGAATAATAAAAATAATATCGGCGTTAATTTGCATCCTTGCTTCAACCCAATCTTGCAATCTACCGGCATGCTAGTCAGATACTCTTCTACTTTGTTACTTTCTGGTATACCTCCTCAATCGCACGGATCATCTTTCTTGAGATTCCTATCCGACCTAATTTTTCTATTAAGGCTTTTCCGCTCACCGTGTCAAAAGCTTTTTCAAAATCTATGGGCGCTAATTATACACTCCCTTTTTCCCTGCTTAGGTATTCTTCTATTATCATCTTTACTGTCATAATATTATCTGTTATCCTACTCCCCTTTCTAAATCCACCCTAAAACATTGATAATATCGAATTCTCTTCTTCCCAAACCGTTAATCCATTTGCCGGAACTCCTGTGTAGATCTTACTCCGTGAGTCTAGTAGAGTTATCCCATGGTAATTGCTCGGGAGGTTTATGCTCCCTTTCCTTTTGTATTTTGGGAAGGTTATTCACCGCTACACATGGGAGGCTAGGGATACCAGATCCATAATAGACTATATCTTAACAGACTTCGAATTCAGGAAATCTGTTAGGAATGTACGAGTTTTCCGGTGATTTTTCGATGATACAGACCACTATCTGATCTGTAGTGAACTAAGTATCTCTAGGCCTAGGGTTGTTGTTGTTTGAGTCATCAGTCTACAGACTGGTTTGATGCGGCTCTCCATGCCACCCTATCCTGTGCTAACCTTTTCATTTCTACGTAACTATTGCATCCTACGTCTGCTCTAATCTGCTTGTCATATTCATACCTTGGCCTACCCCTCCCGTTATTACCACCTACACTTCCTTCAAAAACCAACTGAACAAGTCCTGGGTGTCTTAAAATATGTCCTATCATTCTATCCCTTCTTCTCGTCAAATTTAGCCAAATCGATCTCCTCTCACCAATTCGATTCAGTATCTCTTCATTCGTGATTCGATCTATCCATCTCACCATCAGCATTCTTCTGTAACACCACATTTCAAAAGCTTCTATTATCTTTCTTTCTGTGCTAGTTATCGTCCATGTTTCACTTCCATACAATGCCACGCTCCACACGAAAGTCTTCAAAAACATCTTTCTAATTCCTATATCAATGTCTGAAGTGAGCAAATTTCTTTTCTTAAGAAGGCTCTTCCTTGCTTGTGCTAGTCTGCATTTTATGTCCTCCTTACTTCTGCCATCGTTAGTTATTTTACTACCCAAGTAACAATATTTATCTACTTCTTTTAAGACTTCATTTCCTAATTTAATATTTCCTGCATCACCTGCCTTCGTTCGACTGCACCCCATTACTTTTGTATTGGACTTATTTATTTTCATCATGTGCTCCTTACCCAAGACTTCGTCCATACCATTCAGCAGCTTCTCGAGATCTTCTGCAGTCTCAGATAAAATAACAATATCATCGGCAAATCTCAAGGTTTTGATTTCCTCTCCTTGGACTGTGATTCCCTTTCCAAATTCCTCTTTGATTTCCTTTATAGCCTGTTCTATGTAAACATTGAAAAGGAGGGGGGACAAACTGCAGCCTTGCCTCATTCCTTTCTGGATTGTTGCTTCTTTTTCAAAGCTCTCGATTCTTATCACTGCAGACTGACTTTTATACAGATTGTATATTATTCTTCGTTCTCGGTATCTGATCCCAATCATCTTCAGAATCTTAAATAGCTTGGTCCAATCAACATTATCGAATGCCTTTTCTAGATCTACGAATGCCATGTACGTGGGCTTGTCCTTCTTGATTCTATCCTCTAAGATCAGCCGTAGAGTCAGGATTGCTTCACGTGTTCCTACATTTCTCCCAACTCAGCTTCAACTTGTTTTTCCATTCTTCTGTAAATAATACGTGTTAAAATTTTGCAGCCATGAGATACTAAATTAATGGTGCGGTATTTTTCACACCTGTCAGCACCGGCTTTCTTGGGAATAGGTATAACAACATTCTGCCGAAAATCGGATGGGACTTCTCCTGTCTCATACATCTTACACACTAAATGGAATAACCTTGCCATGCTGGTTTCTCCTAAGGCAGTCAGTAATTCAGAGGGAATGTCATCAATTCCAGGTGCCTTGTTTCCATTTAGGTCACTCACAGCTCTGTCAAACTCTGACCTCAAAATTGGGTATCCCATTTCATCAGCATCAACAGCCTCTTCATGTTCCAGAACCAAATTATCTACACCTTTACGTTGATACAACTGTTGGATATGCTCCTGCCATCTTTCTGCTTTGTCTTCTTTCCCTAGAAGTGGCAGTAGTGATAAAAGACCGCTTCTGGCCCAGGGGCTAATGGGCAAGATGGCCGCTATACATGGGCTCTTATGGGGCTAACCCACCGAGAGCTGGACCAGGAGCGAATGGGCAAAAATGGCGGCTATATATAGGCTCTTATGGAGAAAGCTGGCCTAGGGTAGGATAGGCAGTATACATAGGACTTACGGAGATGGCCTAGGGGACTAATGCACAAGATGGCGGCCGTGTGCAACTTCCTAATGCTAGAGCTCCAGAGGCAAGACAGCCGCCTGGGAGGTATGCTGGTGTTGAAAAGGTGTATGTGTTACGTAGTGTACTTCAAGACAATCACGACGCTAAAAGGTAGAAAACTGCCATTAACACCACTGCGAGGGTTGTAGCCCCATCTGACCAAAGTGTAGCAAGTTCTCTACACCCTCTGTGAGGGCTCTAGCATCGACCGATCAAAGCCTGGGGAGGTATGCTGGTGTTAAAAAGGTGTATGGGTTACATAGTGTACTTCAAGCCAATCAGGACGCAAGAAGGTAGAAACCGCCATTAGCACAGCAGCGGGGGTTTTGTAAGCCCGTCTTACAAAAGTGTAGCCAGTACTCTGCTCCCTCTGCGAGGGCTCTAGCATCGACCGATCAAAGCTTGAGTATACCATGAATCTAAAACTCTAACTATAAATGCTAAATGCTTTGTGGATGCATCTCCTCCCTTATCCGGGCTTGAGACCGGCACTAGGGCTCACCCTAAGGCGGAGTTAACACCCTTAGAGAAAGAAGAAGTGAAGGAGTCTGGAACATTATAGGTACTCGGTCCACCATATGTTACAGAAAGTAAGGGTTTGAGGTTGGTTAGGTATTAGACATAGGATTTAGGGTGTTATGCTGCACTGTAGAGAGAGACGACTTTTTCTTTGAAAGGTGTTTAATTTGACAGCATAATAATAGCTTAATTACTTTAGTGTAGAGGTAGCATAGTGTCCATGGGCGTAAGTGGATATCCCATCACCTGCGATTACTCTCTTATCATCATCAGGGGAGAAGGCGATCTTGTTTAGACACACCGTCGATACGTGATGTAATTTGGAAGTAATGATGTTCATCGGCGTTCTTCTTATTTATTTCTTCACGAGACAGTTTACATAGTCCTGAACGTTGATACATTGTTCAACAACACCTCGACTGATCCCTTTAATTTTTTTTAATTCTTCACCATCTATGTCCAGGGCGTACATTTTAGCTCTATGTCCGACAAACTTTCTAATAATCTTGCTACTATCTTCATCTTTAAATTTTCCTAAAACCTTCTTGTTCTTAGCTGTGCTCCGGTGGGTAATCAGATGTATCTAGATGTTCTATAAAGTTTAATTTGTCCTTGTAGATGTCTTCAGTCTGTACCAAATATATAAAAGAATCAGTGTCCATGTACATAAGTTTTAGATTTTCAGTCCCATAGTAGAGAAGTAGAACGTCGTAGTGATGGGAATACATAAGCGTTTTGGAAATGTCTAGTACGCTCATGCCAATATAGATAGGTTTGTTGAAGAATAGTTTCCGCTTCGCCATATGAATAGCCGCCAGGTTGGGTCCGAAGATCGTTCTGTCGATGAAGGTAGGTTTTGCTACGAGTTTTTCTACTACCTTGCTATCTGTTACAAGACGTATGTCTATCCGTTTGCGAATGTTTTCCGTGGTTTTTCCGAACATTGCATTATTAAAAAGTTTATAGAGGTCCTTCTCGAAGTCGTTCTTAGCTTGTTTTCTGTGATCGTTATTAAGTTCTACGTAACATTTCAGCCAGCGTGACTGTCGAAATTTCAGCGCTCGATGTACCTTCTTTAGTTGCAGTCCATGGTTCAAAGCTTGTTGGAGGGTCATGTAATGCATCACGTAATGTTCTCGTTTTCCAAGATGAGTTATTAATTTTTTCGTTACAGACGATTCAGCCGGTTTCATACTTTCTGGAAGGAACGGTAAGTCATTATGAATTGCATGTAGTTTAGGAGGATACTCAACGTCTACTCCTAAAAAGTAGCCGTACGGATCGTCTTCTTTCAGCGTATTTAGATTAATAGTGTCTGGGGAGGCCCACTGAAATTCTCCGTAAGGAAGGGGATGGCACATAGCCCAACCATACTGATTGTTAGCATCTTCATATGTAATAAACCTGGATGGTTTCTCAGGATCGAAATCCGACATATACTTATTATTAGCCTTGACTGAATAGGTCTGGCTAGTGAAAACACCATTGGTCTTGATGGAATAGGTCTGGCTAGTGAAAACAGCATTCGTCTTCATTGAATACGTCTGGCTAGTGAAAACACCTTTGGTCTTGACTGAATCGGTCTGGCTAGTGAAAACACAATTGATCCTGATTGAATAGGTCTGGCTAGTGAAAACACCATTGGTCTTGATTGAATAGGTCTGGCTGGTGAAAACACCATTGTTCTTGACTGAATTGGTCTGGCTACTGAAAACACCTTTAAGACAAAGGAATAGGTCTGGCTAGTGAAAACACCATTGGTCTTCATTGAATACGTCTGGCTAATGAAAACACCATTGGTCTTGAATGAATAGGTCTGGCTAGTGAAAACACAATTGATCCTGATTGAATAGGTCTGGCCAGTGAAAACACCATTGGTCTTGATTGAATAGGTCTGGCTGGTGAAAACACCATTGGTCTTGACTGAATTGGTCTGGCTAGTGAAAACACCTTTGTCTTGATGGAATAGGTCTGGCTAGTGAAAACACCATTGGTCTTCATTGAATACGTCTGGCTAATGAAAACACCCTTGGTCTTGACTGAATAGGTCTGGGTAGTGAAAACACAATTGATCCTGATTAAATAGCTCCGGGTAGTGAAAACACCATTGGTCTTCATTGAATACGTCTGGCTAGTGAAAACACCTTTGGTCTTGACTCAATAGGTCTGGCTAGTGAAAACACAATTGATCCTCATTGAATAGGTCTGGCTAGTGAAATCACCATTATCCTTGATTGAATAGTTCCGGCTTGTGAAAACACAATTGATTTTGATTGAATGGGTCTGGCTAGTGAAAACACCATTTATCATGATTGAACAGGTCTGGCTAGTGAAAACACAATTAATCTTGGTTGAAGAGGTCTGGCTTGTGAGAACACCATTAGTCTTGATTGAATAGGTCTATCTAGTGAAAACACAATTGATCTTGACTGAATAGGTCTGGCTAGTGAAAACACCATTGGCCTTGACTGAATAGGTCTGGCTAGTGGAAACATTATTGGTCTTGATGGAATAGGTCTGGCTAGTGAAAACTCCATTGGTCTTGATTGAATAGGTCTGTCTAGTGAAATCACCATTGGTCTTGACTGAATAGGTCTGGCTAGTGAAAACACCATTGTCTTGATGGAATAGGTCTGGCTAGTGAAAACACCATTTGTCTTCATTGAATACGTCTGGCTAATGAAAACACAATTGGTCTTTATTTAATAGGTCTGGCTATTGAAAACACCATTGGTCTTGACTGAATAGGTCTGGCTAGTAAAAACACCATTGTCTTGATGAATAGGTCCGGCTAGTGAAAACACCATTGGTCTTGATTTGGCTAGTGAAAACACCATAGGTCTTGATTGAATAGGTCTGGCTAGTGAAAACACCATTGGCCTTGACTGAATAGGTCTGGCTAGTGAAAACACCATTGGCCTTGACTGAATAGGTCTGGCAAGTGAAAACACTATTGGTCTTGATGGAATAGGTCTGGCTAGTGAAAACACCATTGTTCTTGATTGAATAGGTCTATCTAGTGAAAACACAATTGATCTTGATATGGCTAGAGAAAACACCATTGGTCTTGATTGAATAGGTCTGGCTAGCGAAAACACCATTGGCCTTGACTGAATAGGTCTGGCTGGTGAAAACACCATTGGCCTTGACTGAATAGGTCTGGCTAGAGAAAACACCATTGGTCTTGATGGAATAGGTATGGCTAGTGAAAACACCATTGGTCTTCATTGAATACGTCTGGCTAGTGAAAACACCTTTGGTCTTGACTGAATAGGTCTGGCTAGTGAAAACACAATAGATCCTGATTGAATAGGTCTGGCAAGTGAAAACACCATTGGTCTTATTGAAGAGGTCTGGCTAGTGAAATCACAATTGGTCTTGACTGAATAGGTTTGGCTAGTGAAAACACCATTGCCTTGATGCAATAGGTCCGGCTAGTCAAAACACCATTGGTCTTCATTGAATACGTCTGGCTAAAGAAAACACCATTGGTTTTAATTGAATAGGTCTGGCTAGTGAAAACACCGTTGGTCATAACGGAATAGGTCTGGCTAATGAAAACAAAATTGATCTTGATTTGGCTCGTGAAAACACCTTTGGTCTTGATTGAATAGGTCTGGCTAGTGAAAACACCATTGGCCTTGATGGAATAGGTTGGCTAGTGAAAACACCATTGGTCTTCATTGAATACGTCTGGCTAAGGAAAACACCTTTGGTCTTGACTGAATAAGTCTGGCTAGTGAAAACTCAATTGATCCTGATTGAATAGATCTGGCTATTGAAAACACCATTGGTCTTGATTGAATAGGTCTGGCCAGTGAAAACACCATTGGTCTTGACAGAATAGGTCTGGCTAGTGAAAACACCATTGTCTTGATGGAATAGGTCTGGCTACTGAAAACACAATTGGTCTTCATTGAATACGTCTGGCTAGTGAAAACACCATTGGTCTTGACTGAATAGGTCTGGCTAGTGAGAACACAATTGATCCTGATTTAATAGGTCTGGCTAGTGAAATCACCATTGTCCTTGATTGAATAGTTCCGGCTAGTGAAAACACAATTGATCTTGATTGAATGGGTCTGGCTAGTGAAAACACCATTGGTCATGATTGAACAGGTCTGGCTAGTGAAAACACAATTAATCTTTATATAAGAGGTCTGGCTAGTGAAAACACCATTGGTCTTGATTGAATAGGTCCGGCTATTGAAAACACAACTGGTTTTGATTGCATAGGTCTGGCTAGTGAAAACACCATTGGTCTTGATTGAATAGGTCTGGCTAATGAGAACACAATTGATCCTGATTTAATAGTTCTGGCTAGTGAAATCACCATTATCCTCGATTGAATAGTTCCGGCTAGTGAAAACACAATTGATCTTGATTGAATGGGTCTGGCTAGTGAAAACACCATTGGTCATGATTGAACAGGTCTGGCTAGTGAAAACACAATTAATCTTTATATAAGAGGTCTGGCTAGTGAAAACACCATTGGTCTTGATTGAATAGGTCCGGCTATTGAAAACACAACTGGTTTTGTTTGCATAGGTCTGGCTAGTGAAAACACCATTGGTCTTGATTGAATAGGTCTGGCTGGTGAAAACACCATTGGTCATGGTGGGATTGATGTGGATAGTGAAAACCCCAATGGTCTTTATTGAACCGGTCTGGCTAGTGAAGACACTATTGGTCTTGATGGAATAGGTCTGGCTAATGAAAACACCATTGGTCTTCATTGAATAGGCCTGGCTAGTGGAAACACCATTGGTCTTGACTGAATAGGTCTAGCTAGTGAAAACACAATTGATCTTGATTTGGATAGTGAAAACACCATTAGTCTTGATTGAATAGGTCTGGCTAGTGAAAACACCATTGCCTTGACTGAATAGGTCTGGCTAGTGAAAACACCATTGGTCTTGATGGAATAGGTCTGGCTAGTGAAAACAGCATTGGTCTTCATTGAATACGTCTGGCTAGTGAAAACACCTTTGGTCTTGACTGAATAGGTCTGGCTAGTGAAAACACAATTGATCCTGATTGAATAGGTCTGGCTAGTGAAAACACCATTGGTCTTGATTGAATAGGTCTGGCTGGTGAAATCACCATTGTTCTTGACTGAATTGGTCTGGCTAGTGAAAACGCCTTTGTCTTGATGGAATAGGTCTGGCTAGTGAAAACACCATTGGTCTTGACTGAATACGTCTGGCTAGTGAAAACTGAATTGATCCTGATTGAATAGGTCTGGCTAGTGAAAACACCATTGGTCTTGATTGAATAGGTCTGGCTGGTGAAAACACCATTGGTCTTGACTGAATTGGTCTGGCTAGTGAAAACACCTTTGTCTTGATGGAATTGTCTGGCTAGTGAAAACACCTTTGGTCTTCATTGAATACGTCTGGCTAGTGAAAAGACCATTGTCTTTAGTTAATAGGTCTGGCTAGTGAAAACACAATTGTTCATTATTTAATAGGTCTGGCTGGTGAAAACACCATTGGTCTTGATTGAATAGGTCTGGCTGGTGAAAACACCATTGGTCTTGGTGGAATAGATCTGGCTAGTGAAAACCCCATTGGTCTTGATTGAATTGGTCCTGCTAGTGAAAACACCAATTGTCTTGATTGAATAGATCTGGCTAGAGACAGGTCCTTCGGTCTTGATTGACTAGGTCAGGCTAGAGAAAACACAATTGGTCTTGATGGAATAGATCGGGCTAGCGACAACACCACTGGGCTGGTTTGGTTAGGTTAGGTCTGGCTAGTGAAAACACCATTGGTCTTGATTGAATGGGTCTGGCTAGTGAAGACACCATTGGTCTGGACTGAATAGTTCTGACCAGTGACAACGCCATTGGTTTCGATTGAATAGGTCTGGATATAGAAAACACCAGTCGCCTGGACTGAATAGGTCCGGCCAGTGACAAAACCACTGAGCTGGTTTGGTTATGTTAGGTACGGCTAGTGGAAACACCATTGGTCTTGATGAAATAGATCTGGCTAGTGAAAGCACCACCGGGCTTGTTTGGTTAGGTTAGGTCCGGCTAGTGACAGCATTGTTGGTCTTGTTTGAATAGGACTGTCTAGCGAAAATACAACTGGGCTGATTTAGTTTCGCTAGGTCTGGCCGGTGAAAACGCCATTGGTCTTGATTGATAGGTCTGTCTAGGGAAAATACCAATGGCCTTGATTGAATAGATCTGGCTAGAGACAGGACCCATGGTCTTGATTAAATAGGTCAGGCTAGTGAAGACACCATTGGTCTTGATGTAATAGATCTGGCTAGCGACAACCCCACTGGGCTGGTTTTGTTAGGTTAGGTCTGTCTAGTGAAAACACCATTGGTGTTGATTGAATATATCCGGCTAGTGAAAACACCACTGGGCTGGTTTAGTTACGTTAGGTCTGGCTAGTCACAAAACCATTTGACCTGATTTAATACATCTGGCTAGTGAAAACACCACTGGGCTGGTGGTGTTACGTTAGGTCTGGCTGGTGACAACACTATTGGTCTTGATTGAATATGTCTGGCCAGTGAAAACACCTCTGCGCTGGATTGGTTGAGTCAGGGTTGTGACAACACCATTGGTCTTGATTGAATAGAATTGGCTGGTGTCAAGACCATTGGTCTGGACTGAATAGATCTGGCTAGCGACAACATCACTGGGCTGGTTTAGTTACGTTGGGTCCGGCTACTCTAAACACCATTAGTCTTGATTGAATAGGTCTGGCTAGTGACAACAACATTGGTATGGATTGAATAGGTCTGGCTAGTGAAAACAACATTGGTCTTGACTGAATAGGTCTGGCTAGTGAAAACACAATTGTCTTGATGGAATAGGTCTGGCTAGTGAAAACACCATTGGGCTTCATTGAATACGTCTGTCTAATGAAAACACCATTGGTCTTAATTGAATAGGTCTGGCTAGTGAAAACACCGTTGGTCATAACGGAATAGGTCTGGCTAATGAAAACACAATTGACCTTGATTTGGCTAGTGAAAACACCTTTGGTCTTGATTGAATAGGTCTGGCTAGTTAAAACACCATTGGGCTTGACTGAATAGGTCTGGCTAGTGAAAAGACCATTGGTCTTCATTGAATACGTCTGGCTAGTGAAAACACCTTTGGTCTTGACTGAATAGGTCTGGCTAGTGAAAACACAATTGATCCTGATTGAATAGGTCTGGCTAGTGAAAACACCATTGGTCTTGATTGAATAGGTCTGGCTAGTGAAAACACCATTGGTCTTGACTGCATAGGTCAGGCTAGTGAAAACACCATTGTCTTGATGGAATAGGTCTGGCTAGTAAAAACACCATTGGTCTTCATTTAATACGCCTGGCTAGTGAAAACACCTTTGGTCTTGACTGAATAGGTCTGGCTAGTGAAAACACAATTGATCCTGATTGAATAGGTCTGGCTAGTGAAATCACCATTATCCTTGATTGAATAGTTCCGGCTAGTGAAAACACAATTGATCTTGATTGAATGGGTCTGGGTAGTGAAAACACCATTGGTCATGATTGAACAGGTCCGGCTAGTGAAAACACAATTAATCTTTATTTAAGAGGTCTGGCTAGTGAAAACACCATTGGTCTTGATTGAATAGGTCCGGCTATTGAAAACACAACTGGTTTTGATTGCATAGGTCTGGCTAGTGAAAACACCATTGGTCTTGATTGAATAGGTCTGGCTGGTGAAAACACCATTGGTCTTGGTGGGATAGATCTGGATAGTGAAAACCCCATTGGTCTTGATTGAACCGGTCTGGCTAGTGAAAACACTGTTGGTCTTGATGGAATAGAACTGGCTACTGCAAACACCATTGATCCTGATTGAATAGGTCTGGCTAGTGAAAACACCATTGGTCTTCATTAAATACGCCTGACTAGTGAAAACACCATTGGTCTTAACTGAATAGGTCTAGTTAGTGAAAACACAATTGATCTTGATTTGGCTAGTGAAAACACCATTGGTCTTGATTGAATAGGTGTGGCTAGTGAAAACACCATTGGTCTTGATTGAATAGGTGTGGCTAGTGAAAACACAATTGATCCTGATGAAATAGGTCTGGCTAGTGAAAACACCATTGGTGTTCATTGAATACGTCTGGCTAGTGATAACACCATTGGTCTTGATTGAATAGGTCTGGCTGGTGAAAACACCATTGGTCTTGGTGGAATAGATCTGGCTAGTGAAAACCCCATTGGTCTTGATTGAATTGGTCCTGCTAGTGAAAACACCAATGGTCTTGATTGAATAGATCTGGCTAGAGACAGGTCCGTTGGTCTTGATTGACTAGGTCAGGCTAGTGAAAACACAATTGGTCTTGATGGAATAGATCGGGCTAGCGACAACACCACTTGGCTGGTTTGGTTAGGTTAGGTCTGGCTAGTGAAAACACCATTGGTCGTGATTGAATAGGTCTGGCTAGTGAAAACAACATTGGTCTGGACTGAATAGGTCTGGCTAGTGAAATCCCCATTGGCCTTTAATTGTTAGGTCTGGCTAGTGAAAACATCATTGGTCTGGACTGAATAGTTCTGACCAGTGACAACGCCATTGGTTTCGATTGAATAGGTCTGGATATAGAAAACACCAGTCGCCTGGACTGAATAGGTCCGGCCAGTGACAAAACCACTGAGCTGGTTTGGTTATGTTAGGTACGGCTAGTGGAAACACCATTGGTCTTGATGGAATAGATCTGGCTAGTGAAAGCACCACCGGGCTGGTTTGGTTAGGTTAGGTCCGGCTAGTGACAACATTGTTGGTGTTGTTTTAATAGGATTGGCTAGCGAAAATACAACTGGGCTGATTTAGTTACGCTAGGTCTGGCCAGTGAAAACGCCATTGGTCTTGATTGATAGGTCTGGCTATGGAATATACCAATGGTCTTGATTGAATAGATCTGGCTAGAGACAGGACCCATGGTCTTGATTAAATAGGTCAGGCTAGTGAAGACACCATTGGTCTTGATGTAATAGATCTGGCTTGCGACAACACCACTGGGCTGGTTTTGTTAGGTTAGGTCTGGCTAGTCACAAAACCATTTGTCCTGATTTAATACATCTGGCTAGTGAAAACACCATTGGGCTGGTTTTGTTAAGTTAGGTCTGGCTGGTGACAACACTATTGGTCTTGATTGAATATGTCTGGCCAGTGAAAACACCTCTGGGCTGGATTGGTTGAGTCAGGGTTGTGACAACACCATTGGTCTTGATTGAATAGAATTGGCTGGTGACAAGACCATTGGTCTGGACTGAATAGATCTGGCTAGCGACAACATCACTGGGCTGGTTTGGTTACGTTGGGTCCGGCTACTCTAAACACCATTAGTCTTGATTAAATAGGTCTGGCTAGTGACAACACCATTGGCCTTGATTGAACAGATCTGGCTTGTGACAACACCATTGGTCTGGATAGGTTAGACCTGTCTAGTGACAAGTCCATTGGTCTGGGCAGGGAGTGGTTGTGGAGGCATTTGCCTCCACGGCCTCTAGTATACCCTATGGCATTATTGTGTAGAGACAAGCCCACTATATAGTTATGTGGCCAATACTGCTCCTATATCCAACACTCGCTAGGACACATCAATTTAAAACCCTGCGGTTTTGTTTGCCCTTCCGTTCACAATAAATATGAATGAATGTAATAATTATGTATGTATGTTCAGTCCGTCAGCGATTCCGCTGGTGGGATCCTCAACTGCTCTGCCATCAGCTGTCATAGATGGCCTAGGCATCACTGATGGGGCATACTAGGGAAATGAGTAGTGAGGTAGTTTACCGTTGCTTTCTTCATCGAGTCATAGTTGCTATTACATATCAGTCTGCCAAGCCCACTGAAATGCGTACACCAGCCGACCCTATGAGCAACATTTTATCATCATTCATAGCAGGGACTGGCTGCATAAGGATTGGCATTACTGGCATCGCTCATACCTCAGTCACTTTCATATTGTCAAAGCCAAGAATAAAACAGAGACAGATCTATGCAAATAACAAAATTGCTCTAGCCTATACCAGAAGACATAGTGCACTGTAAACACTGGGTCCTACCAGTAGATATTAATGGCTGTAGAAAGAAAATAGCATTGGTCTGGTAGTATTTCACACACTTCTGTCTAAATTTTCACTGTATCGTTTATTTTCAATGTATTAGTTCTGAAATCAGAAATACATCATGTTTCGCTATTTGAAGATTCACAAGACATTTGAGGGCAATGTAGGTAGCTTTGGCTTCTATGTTGTAGGGTCAGTTTGTTGCTGTTTCCACAGTACATTTCCTTAGTAACTCTGTTTTGCGAATAAGTAGTTGAAATATCACAGTTAAATATATTTATCTTACAGAAAGAGAAAACACATTTCGAAGGAATAACAACACAAACAATTTACATTTAAGCGCAAATAATATTCAGTCTATTTTTGAAGAATATTCCTAAAGTGGGTTTTGTTCTATTTCACATTGCAAATAAGATTTTATGTTCATACTGTATTAACCAAGAAGATCCAGTATACAGTATAGGCCAAGAAATTATAAAAATATGTCGCACACATGTTACAAAAGTGTGATCCTCCTCCTTCATCTCACCTCCTTAGACTTAGCACAGCACTACGTCCAGCCACTACATTTTTATTTAAACGTACTGTATTATTGTATTTGCTTTACTGGTAAATGGAAGTCCTATGTTAATAATTTCTGAAGTGTGAAGTTATATTAGTGTCTGTTTTAGACTTTGACCATTTTGATTTTGACCATTTTGATGGAAGCAGATCCAGTCCTGTGCTTCACAAGAGAAATGCTCACAAGACGTTGTGGTTTACACACACACACGCGCGCGCGCGCGCGCGTAGGAAGCTTAGCATCATTCTTTTTGAATTGAGATCTTGGTATAGATTCTGGAGGAAGTTGGCTACCAACCTGGAGACTTTCAAGCCTGAAGAATTCCCGTCCCTTGTTATTAAGCCCCACTCCCAACCTATAAAGCTTCTCACAATATGTCTTTAGAGTGTAGAACACTGCTGGACAGAGAGTGCCAATAACATGACGCATCCTTAAGCCTTCCATCAAAGCACCCCAGAAAACAAATCAAAAGTTTAAAATCAAAGCATAAGCTTACTTATTTACAATCGATCATGTTATAAAGTCGAACTCATACTGAATTTGCATAAAATCAAATTGTTCAGTAATTTAGGTTAGCCTAACGTGTCACTTTATCAGCAAGTCTAGAACAGACTTTCGCATAATTACAGTCATATCTTCCAATGAACAATACACTATTGCCTAGACTCAGAAATGTACAAACCACCTTCTAGGCTGGTAGTTTACAAGAAAATTGATACAGATATGAGTCAAGAATGTTAAGTTAATAGGCCCATAACAGGCATACAGTTCACGGAACTGAAAATACCCTCAATATTTGACAGCAGTCAAGTTCTCCCGGGTAATGGTAAGCTTCTTACAAACCTGCCAGTATCTACAGTAGATGCTCATACTTTCATTATAGCTCTCCTTCTGTAGTTCACCTGTGGGTGCTGGGGGCAAAATCTCACCTGAGGGTGAACTTATGACTGGACCAATACCTCATGAATTTATAAATCATATCAGTATTGTAAATTGTAGAAGAGCTACTTTCCTTTACGTCGCACCGACACAGATAGGTTTTATGGCGACGAGAACAGGTATGTAAACGAGTATTCCATTAACTTATTGCTGTATGTATTGAAGTATACATTAAATGATTGCTGACACAAACAGGAGGGAACGACGGCATGAGAAGATAAAGGCGGAGATAGGAATGAGCTCGACGGATGAAGCTGTACGCACAAAGCGGGCTTCGGGGGTGGGGTCATGTGAGGCGATTGGAGGAGGATAGGTTACCTAGGAGAATAATGGACACTCTTATGGAGGGTAAGAGAATTAGAGGGAGACCACGACGACGATCGTTAGATTCAGTTTATACCGATTCAAAGATAAGAGTTATAGAACTAAATGACGCCACAGCAAATAGAAGATTGTGGCGAAGTTTGGTAAATTCACAGAGACTTGCAGACTGAACGGCGAAAGGCATAACGGTCTATAAGGATAGAGCTCAGTCACTTGTGGCCTACACCATCCATAACATTGTGAGCCAAATTTCTAGTATTTATTGTTAAAAAGGTTCAGCTTAAAAACCTCAATGGCAATAGGAAGCAGATATCGAGTAACAGGAGTGCTTTAAGACTAAACCATTATTTCATATAATGAAATAACTCTTGCTTACCGTGATATCCTGCATCACAGCCGTAGTCATTGTGAAGAGGCTCAATTTGATCGGTGATTAAAGCAATGATCTTCGATGAAGTTCCAGTGGGTACCGGAACAAATGTATCACCTCCAGTCTTGTACCAATCCAACTTGTCCGTCGAATAATATTTTTTTCGCACATCTTTTTAAATTGTCCTACAAGTAGTTGCTTTGCTGACCACAAGGTAACGCTTTTGAATTCATTCACCAACTAATTTTATACCTATTATTCTTCCTTTAGGGATATTCCATCTGTCCTTTTACATTTTGTTACGCTCCTATATTCATAAAGTAAATTTACAATTATCTCCTTCTCCAGGAAAGTGAAATTTCTCCCTCGAACACGTTCCTTCCCGTCACCTTCCATTATAACTTTTTACGACCTATAGCAACTAAGTTCAGTTTCAAATAGAACTTGTTATTCCGCACAAACAAGGGTAATCGAAATGGTAACAAATGGATAACTTTGTTAACACTACACACCGTTGACTTGATCGTTAATGGCGAGGTCTCCTAACGCCACGTTTGTTAACGAGCCTGTTAAGATGTTCGAAGAAACGCGATTTCCATGACGCCACGTCAAAATTTTAACAAGGTGTTAACTGATGCAGTCTTACCGGATAATTAACAGAGGTTGATGACACCGCCCCTAAGTGTTAGAAATTACTAGAAGAATTATTCTTCTCCGTTAAATGCTATAGACTAACAGGCTGGAGACTTATACTTAAGATGTAAATGAGAGGGAATATAAGCCTCTGGTAAGACCCCATCAAGATTATGCTGTTCTTACTTGTAGTTATTCACGTGTTTTCTTCCTTTCTAGACCATTGTCAGGTACTGTAATGAAGGGGAAAAGCGCATCCATACACTGTGTACAGTTTTCAAACTTCGGATTTGGTCCATCCTAATCATACGAACCATTTTTACCTCGATGCTTGTAATGACGTTCACAGGTACTGCATAAAGCTACATCGATTGGCAATTTACTGTGGAGAGGAAGGATGTCCCAAAAGTTATCTACGAAAGGATCAGCGTAAGTAGATAAAGGCCCTGGTGGTAAACATTGAAGCACATATTTTGGCATCTGATGTTCTACATGTATAGAACATCTTAATTGCCTCACTTACTTGTGTGAGATAAATAAGATGTTGTGTATTACAAGCGAACAGCATATGACCGTTAAACTAGGCCGTGTGTAGTTAGGTCCAATCTATGAGGTTAGGCTTGCCCTCTTATGCGAATCCCCATTGCCCTACTACTCAAGATGGCGTCGCGAGAATCCCCATTGCCCTACTACACAAAATGGCGTCAGGAATCTTCCCTAATGGAATGCTCAGTTTTATCTGTGTGTATGAAGGGGGATTTTGTTGGTCAGTCGCGAAAAAAGCCGAGTAAACTAACAGCAGAATAATTCAGTATAAGAGATGTGACGTCATGAGTAAGGCTACGAACGGAGCGTGAAATGCTCAATACGTAGCCTATACTGCTACACCCATCACCTCGAACTCGTCGCGATAAATGATACTGCAGTCAGTCGCCATGTTTCCTAATCTCAAAGGATTGTGTACATTCTTTTAAAATTCTCCACAAACCACGGTGATGCTACATGAGATATCAGCTAACGTCTTCCTCGCCCAGGTCAAACTAGGTGGAGTTTTCATTCATTCTTTACGAACACAGAGAGGACATGCTTCAATTTACGGAGGCGATTGAAATGGAGAAAGACAGTCAACAAACATATGCTATCTATTTCATTAAATCATATCTGACGTTCAGATATTCTTCGAGAAAATGCAAGTGAGGGAAATATATCAATCTGCCTTTCCTGCTCGGGAACAATAGAAACATTTAAAATACAGAGGTGATGTAAGGTCTCACCATTTACGCCACATTCCAGAAAACTAATTTGATCATACTGATGATAACATTTCATGTATCTTTCGGCAAATATAAAAGTGGATTATACTAAAGCAATCAAGCTAAGTAAGCTGAGTGGACTTATGTAACCATCAAATCCATTCAAAAATCCCTAGCCTAGTTGAGAAACAAACCTATAGCCCAAGTACCGACGCCCCTACTACTCCCTACTGCATATTGTAGGGTCATATCTCAATATTGTATAGTAACCTAGGTATGTAGGACTAATTCTGACACACTACAATGCACACCTACTGTTTCTTTCTTCACCGAGCCAAAATTTGCTATTGCATATGAGTGTGCAACATATCAAGTTCAAGTTCTATAAGTATAACTTAATATAGTAAGTTAAAAGTATTATTTCATACGTACATGTGAAGATCAAGTTCCATTTCCAAGATTTTACGATAATGTAAGAATAATACGTAAGGACTGTAACCGAAACACCCGTACTTTAATTCAGCGGAGAGCATGGTTTGACGCAAGGGCGTTTACGGTCCATGTTAGGAAAACCAGAGAGAGAAGGGTAGTATAATAAGCTCCTATTAAGTTGAGCCTTGCGTTTATTCAAGTTAGACAAATTATATCACCTTTTACAGACGAGCAGTAGGGGTTTAGAGAGTCCAGGCAGAGGTAGGGAGAGACGCCTTCCCTCGGCGTCGGCGTCGGTTCTTCCTACGTTGTCGTACACCTTCCCCCTCACCATGGAACTCCTCTCAGCATCATGGAACCAAGTTATCCCACGGCGGTTGACTGAACTTGAAGTTCTGCTGGACTCGAACCTGGGTGTCTGACGTCTGGTGATGTCAGCGTGCAGCGTGGAATAATTAATGTCGTCTTTATTCCACTGAGATCCCATGAAGGGAGTAAAGAAGTGTGTAGACTTTGCACAGAATGTCAACAGGATCTGATTCGACCCTTCTCTACCGCACTGCACCGAAGATTATCATACGACATTGTTCGTATAATCTGCAAGTTCCCCAGTTCGTAAGGTTCAACGCAAATAATATGTTAGTCATTCGATCGAAGAAACTCAAATGAATTTAGTATCACAGTTTATGATGAAAAGAAGGATTAGCATAGTTCAAAATATGAAAAGAAAATTCGTCCGATACACTCGTCGACGAAATTTAACTTAATGGGGAACACAATTTACAAAGTCCGGAACCTTCTCTGACACTAAGGGTCGTATTCATGAACGAGACTTTGACTTCGACTTACGTAAGTTCACTTAGTTGAGTTTCGTGGAAGTCTGTTTCATAGACGCAACTTTTACAAAGTAGACTCTGGCGTAATTAGACTTTGGTAAGTTACGATGTGAAGAATTAGATATGAAGTTGGCAATGAAAACAATGGAAGAGCACTGTAGCATCTCCCATCACTCAATGTTTTTTCTTAATAAAGAGGCAGAAGAAGAAGAAATTCAGCTGTTTCCTGCGTTATAGATCGCGTTATAGACTCTAAACTCAATCCAATCCAGTTAATACAGTTAATTTTTATTTCTCGACGATGGATGGAAAGAAAAAAATTGCCAGCCTTCAACAACTATGAAAGGGAGGTGTTACTAGAACTAGTGAAAGAGAAGAAAGGTAGCCTATAGTTGAAGTCGAAATCAATAAACTTCATCTCGTGGTTGACTATGCCCTGACAATTGAAACTAAAAATCCCTTTCCTATTATGGAATACCTCAGCATGGTTGCCACCTGGACTTATTATTGGTATATGGGTGCAATCTATAGCTCCAACCACTCCAGGGAAACGGGATCTTTCATACACATGTCGCGCATTATTTCGACATTCAGCTTCATTTGGGAACGAAACAAACTGTGGTCTCTTTCGGGCAGTCAGGATCGATATTCTTCTGATTATTCTACATACTGAGGGCTGGCTTACTCCTCGTAAATCAGCGGAATCAATTTGGAATTTACCTGAAAACCATGGAAGTGTGAGGCTATTGTATTTACCATAAGAATGCATTAATCTGTACTGATCATCCCTTAACCTAACTAGATAACACGATGAGTAGAAAGTGCAAAAACTGTGCGCTATAGTAACAATAATTTTATTCTTACCTGTAGCATATCATCTTAACGACCGGGCGAATTGTCCGTGCGGTTAGGGCGCGCGGCTGTGAGCTTGCATCCGGGACATAGTAGGTTCGAACCCCACTGTCGGCAGCCCTGAAGATTGTCTCCCGTGGTTTCCCATTTTCAAACCAGGCAAATGCTGGAGGGCTGCACCTTTATTAAGGCCACGGCAGCTTCCTACCCATTCCTTGGTCTTTCCTATCCCATCGTCGCCATAAGACATCTGTATCGATGTGACGTAAAGCAAATAGAAAAAAAATCTTAACGAAATTAGCAACTGTATCATTGGAGGTATGGGTGGTCCTTTCGTCTTCAAACATCGTTAGTACATCTAATACTGTACGTTTGTCGAATCTATATCGTTTTCTGAACTCATTTTCTGTATAAAATTGAACTGGGTTCCGTGAATCTCTTATAATACGCCGAGGATTTGGCACAACGTACCTACTGAATAATTTCCTGGATCTCTTCAATTTCGTCTACAAAATTAACTGCATCGGCAATATCTGCCATTTTATTATTTTTCTGATCTCAGAGTCTACTTAAGTACGGAACATCGGCGACTTGGAAGTAAAGTCGCCATCTAAGTTTACTTACCTCCAAGTAGCGATCATGAAATGGAAATGGCGACTTACCGCCTTCTAAGTCTAAGTAAGTCTCGTTCATGAATACAATGAACACTGTCACTTTGGCACAGTCTAACGAAAAGGAATTAAGTTCCTTCGCAAGGGAACAGTCTGGTTAAATATTCTAAAGCACCGTCTTACAAAAAAGGAATTAAGTTCTTTCACGAAGGCACAGTCTTGTGAAATGGTCTAAAGTACACTCTTACGAGAATAAGTTAAGCGCAGTTTTGCAAAGAAATCCCGTTACGAAGGAACAGTCTTGTGAAATAAGTTAAAGTGGTGTTCATGCGAAATAATTTAATGCATAACCTTTATAAACTGAAATGAATTATGCAAGTCACTTCGCGATCGTTTACTTGTAGAAAGAATGTCAATTATTTAAGCCTTTTCAGTTCGACACATTACGAAACGAATTCTATTACTCTTGTGTCATAGTTTATACAAGTCAATCACTATTAACAACTTGAGGTAATTTATAACCTTCTATCTCGCACGAAATTAGAGTCCTAGGTTCGCACCTCTGACACTTAGAAATTTAAACTGGAATAATCGTACTTTATAATACGTCTGTCATCGGCACTCAGCCGGACAGAGTAACGACCTCGGATATAACTTTCCACAGCTGGCCCGAACACTGTGACAGCTGGAAAGACACGAAGACACTGATTTCTGCTGGGCTAGCGGGCTCCATATTATATTATGTGGGTTCAAATCCACCAAGTTTCTACTTTTAATTAGTCGGCTATCCTCCCGCTAATTTTTATGAAATTTGGATCATCGTAATTTGTTAAGGGGCTATACGATGACGTAATTTGAATTTTGATGTCATATTCCATTCGTGAGATACTGAAATAATAGGAATGGAAAGTTAGATAGCGACGCTCTCTGCCTCGTTGTCTGTTCCGCTGCCTGCTCGCACAGCGGTCTTTTCAAACTCTTATAGACGGGTGTTAGCACGAGTTACGTTTGAAATTATTTGACGGCGAATGTCGTCATGGCAATCACGTTTCAGTATATTAGACTTCTCAGTGTTGTACGAAAAACAAAAGAAAAACAAAAGTAGTATGTGAATTTTAAGAATGTGTTTGAGGATTTAATTCTAGTAGGCTTCAGCTAATTTTGCTATTGGGCCCCTTAGAAAAGCCTAATCGGTCAGGTCAATATCCCCATTGGAGAAGGGTAGGTGACCTACAAGTAACGTTAACCTAAACTCGTTGCTGTTCACCCTTGAAAAAGCTCAACCAGAGTGAAGACTTACAGTTGAGGTTGCCGAGCTGACCTCAACTTGGCTCAGTCTGCTCATATTTGAAGGTGCTCAAATACGACAGCGTACTCCTGCACCTCGGTGTCGCTGAAAACCGTAAAAGTAGTTAAATGGACGTAAAGCCATAAACATTGAGGTTAGGACGTCATTATGAAATAATAACCTTTGTTACTTTAAACTTGAACCTATCTTCACATATGCTCTTTATCGGCTTCCACTGAAGGAGTCGTACTTGTAAGGTGAGGTTAACACGTGTGTTAACGTAACCACACACACACACTCTTTACCATCGCCCCCTGAAAATGCGACTCCCCTTGGAGAGACCCGAATTGGTAAAGTGACCAGTACGTGAGGTTAAAATGCGTGTTAACCTAATCCTGCCCACAAACGCTAACCTCACATACCCTCTTTACCGTCTCCCATTAAATGAGTCCAATTACAGAGATTCCTTGGAGGAGTTGAACTCGTAAGTTAACTTGTAGTTGAGGTTAACACGTTTGTTAATCTAACACTGCCCATAAAGCCTAACTTAACCTCACACTCTCCCCTCAGAAGTGCCCAGTTATCGACTTCCATTGGAACAGAAGAACTGTAAGGTTCAACCGCAAAAATGCACATGTAGATGTTCTTTTCTGTTCAGAGCACAGCAGATTGTATGCTGACTGTTCACAACTTTACTTTTCATTAGTAAATACAAGTATATTTTTCAATTTATGAACAATATAATATGACTCACATAAGAGATGTATGCATTCAATACTGGCAGACGTGCCGCCATCTTGCTCACTTGCGCTACCTGGCAGAGGAAAATGAACTAATTGCTAGCGCGTTCTGTTAGCCATTTTTGCAAACAGAAAGAGTAACTCACGAACTAATCGTCAGAGTGCGCATAATCCTACTTTACCTCACGGCTGTCAGAGCGCTCACGTGTTGGCAATACCCCTCCACGCATGCGCCCACCCTCGCACGAGTACTCAGAGCCGATCTCTCCACCACACTTCCGCTTGCTGGTCATCCCGCCTCCCAGAGGAAGCCGGAAATATTACAGGTCACGGTTGTGAGGTGGTCTCCTGTGTGTGAGAGAAATCTCCTTCCCCTATTTTTGATTGGGGTTGGGAAGTGGCCCAGGTGAGGGGAATAGAAGACCCTCTCCACCCATCTAAAATAATAACTTAGGTCGCTGACGTATTCATGTGAGGTTAGCTTACCGTTCGTGGTTGCAAGGTTAGCTTAAGACGTCATGTTGACGTTGACTAGAGGTCTATGACCCCATGTCAATTTCCTTGCTTGCACGGAAACTGCTAATTCAGCAAAAAATCGAATTTCCCTCCAAAACCGTGGAAAAATGCTGACGAGCACCCGTTGTTTGAGAACATACTCGCCCTTCTACTAGGGCCTGGGGTGATGGGAAGCGGGCGTGATCTTAAGTTAAGTACTGGTACTATCCCGGCATTTACCTGGAGAAGAAGCCACTTTGAGGGTGGCTGAGGACGGAATTGAACATTCCTCTACTCAGTCGACTTTCCGAGGCTGAGTGGACCCCGTTCAAATTTCATTACAGAGCTGTTATGCATAAAACACCGAATTGAATGTCCTTCTTGGTTCGCCTGTAAACACTCCTATTTCTTGGGCGTACTCTATATAGAGGTATTTGCGGGAGTTGTGCTGTGTCGTTAACTTGTGAGGATACAGATAACGTATGACGTCAGCACTACTGTCGCCATAAAGCTCCACACTCATTTCTCAACGCTGGATGCTCTATAGAGACCTGCTCCATGCTAGTCTCCTCTTTCCAAAAAGGTCTTCACATAATACATCTAAATATTCATTCATTGTGGGCTTATTTCCACGAACATCAAGAACTTGTCCCACACGTCTGGCTGCTGACTTAAACCTGGATTCGTGTTCTGATCCCTTCGAAGACTTCAAGATACTTGGCTTTGACCTGTTACAGAACGACAGAGTTGGCAAGAGGAGGGGCGATGGCGGCTACTGTTTAACACCTGCTCTCCATATGGTGTACAAGCCAACTGCTCTTGGCGTCCACAATACAAAGTTGTAATCTTTAACACAGACAGTGGATACAACGGTGTCAAATGTCGGCAGCTCATGCGATATGAGCATTTTGAAAACGTTCACCACAAACCACGCACCCACGTCACACACGGCAATCGAATTAATGGTCTGTTAGGTGATCAGCTCAGGGGCGGGTTGGATCCTCAAATGCGGTTATAAGGAAACCCCAAAAACCAATGGTAGCACCAAAATGAGGCGTACTAGGCAAGACCCGGAGGACTGTCACATTCACTCTACATGTCGCCAGTTGATGACATTACGGATATCTGGCGAATACCAGCAACTCGAGCCTAATGACAATGCACGCAGGAAATTTAAGCGAAAACCCACATCAGGAAAATTTTAACGCATTTCAACGGATACGAAACAATACATCGCAAGCCGTACGCAACGCTAGCATCTCGCATGTATATACCTTGTTAAAACAGAATACTAGACGTGCTATAGCTTGGAAGGAACTAAGAATTATGTAAGCAAGGAGACGATCTTCCTATTGGCATAGCCCTGCATTCAGTCAAGAAATTTTGCATCATCATCAGACATACAACTGACATAGGGAAGAGATATGGAACACTCCATAGTGTTTACAACTGCCCTGCTTCTGACAGAGGAAACTGCTACTGTTGTCGTGCAACCCCTCGAAAAATAAACAGGCCAAATGTAGAATAAAATCGAAGTCCAAAATAAGGTCAGAAATAGATTTTTGCTAGTGGTTTGAAGGGAGGATCGGAAAGAGCTAGGATTGAGAAGGCAGCCGCCATAGTTTCACGTACAGCTCTAGTATTTGCCTGGTGAGGAAATGGAAAACCATGGATATCTCTCTTCAGGTCTGCCCGCCATCTCCCGAATGCAAGCTCACAGGTGCGCGCCCCTAACCGCATAGCCAATTCGCTCGGTAATAGAATTTATTAAGAAAATCATAGACTTTATTTTATGTACTTTAACTCGCATATTTAATTAATCACTATTGACTGGCACGAATTCCTCCTCATGGGAACTCCCTATTCGTTCCTTTCCTTACAAAATTACCCGCCTGAAGACGTAACTGACTACCAACCTGTTTGTATTGTCCCCTACAATACCGCATCCCAGACACCAGCGAGCAAGGCTGCGCAGAAACGGGTGGAAGGACCAGTACATCAATCGGGAGACGCGGTGTGAGAGAGGGAAAGGAACTGCCGTTTAAATCTGTTCTTCGTCAGGAGTGTTATCATTTAGATCTACCATAGTGAGGAGAAAACCTAAACATTCAGATGTTGGGACATGGACGCGAGTCAGAATTGTGTACTGACGAATCACTAGATGATACTGTGTCAGTCGTTCGCAGGGCTACTCACAATGGAGGGGATATGACGCTATCCGCCCCGGCTTAGTACGCCACAGGTTATTTTCAACCGAGATTTCCGTGTATATGATATTAGTAATTGTTCCTTGAGAAATGGACATGAAACTACTCTGTTTGGACTAACAAGCGAAAAGGACACTTAAAACCGTCTCCACTGAGATCAACTCCAGCCGCCTTGACCCTAGGTCATGCAGAACTAGACTCTTTTGAAATCGAAAGGAAAATCTGGCCACGGCCAGCTTAATTAGTAGCTTCAAACAGTTTTCAAAATTGTTATCACCAATCGCGTCCGATGGCATAACATTGGCGGAAAACAATAAAATCCGCTTGTGTGGCGGCAAGTTTGAAGGATGAAAAGAATTTAATAGTTCTGTAAGGTAATGAACAGGTTTTTCACTATCGACTGCTGTATATACTTGAACTTGGAGAAAGATGACTCCCAGGATCCGTTTGTAGGTACGTTTCATGGATGCATGATAACGGAATATTTTGAACGCAATGAAATAGTATCTAAAATCGCTTTCCGTATCGGCATAATGTGTTAACATAGGTTTTATAAAGATACGAAAATTACTGGAAAACTATCACTTGTATCGTAGCACATTTAACGAAGTTGTTGAGAGATCGCGCCAGGAAATGGAAATGATCTCCGAGAGTACAGATGAAAATACTAAATTGTAAGCAATTTATTTTCATAGGGATTAACTATTTTTAAATGTTGTTTTTTTTAATTTGGCGCTTCTTACTGCCAACTGAAACGTAAAAATAGTTCAGTCAATCATTCAATCACTATCATCCATAAATCCCTGCTGACATGTATTTAGCGCAGTCGCCCAGGTGCCAGATTCTCTATCTACTGTTTTCCGGGCCTTTTCTTAAATGATTGAAAGAAATGGAAATTTATTGATCATCTCCTTTGGTAAGTTATTCCAATCACTAACTCCATTTCCTATAAATGAATATTTGCCCCAATTTGTCCTCTTGAATTCCAGCCTTATATTCATATTGTGATCATTCCTAATTTTAAAGACACTACTCAAATTTATTCGTCTACTGATATGAGCCCACGCCATTTCTCCACTCTCCACTGACAGCTCGGAGACTACGACTTAGTAAAGCGGCTCCTCTGCTTTCTCCCAAGTCTTTCCAGCCCAAACTTTGCAACAATTTTTTAACGCTACTCTTTTGTCGGAAATCACCCAGAACAAATCGAGCTGCTTTTCTTTGAACTTTTTCCAGTTCTTGAAACATGTAATCCTGGTGAGGGTCCAATACACTGGAACCATACTCTAGTTGGGGTCTTACCAGAGACTTATATGACCTCTCCTTTACATCCTTACTACAAACGCTAAATACCCTCATAAGCACGTGCAGAGATCTGTACCCTTTATTTACAATCATATTTATGTGATTACTCCGATGAAGATCTTTCCTTATATTAACACCTAGGTACTTAAAATGATCCCCAAAAGGAACTCCCACCCCATCAACGCAGTAATTAAAACTGAGAGGACTTTTCCTATTTGTGGAACTCACAACCTGACTTTTAACCCCGTTTATCATCATACCATTGCCTACTGTCCATCTCACAACATTATCGAGGTCATTTTTCAGTTTCTCACAATCTTGTAACTTATTTGTTACTCTGTACAGAATAGCATCACCTGCAAAAAGCCTTACCTCTGACTTCACTTCTTTACACCTATCACGGATATGTATAAGAAAACATGAAGGTTCAATATTACTTCCTTGAGGAATTCCCATCATAATTATTACATGGTCAGATAAAGAACTCTCCCTGTTCTATTTTCTAGAAATACAGCAACCTATTCAGTCACTCTTTCGTCTAGTCCAATTGCACTCATTTTTGCCGGTAGTCTCCCACGATCTACCCTATTAACTGCCTTAGATAGGTCAGTCGCAACACAGTCCATTTGACCTACCGAATCCAAGATATCTGCTATATCTTGCTGGAATTCTGCAGGTTGAGATTCAGTGGAATAACCGCGAACTGCCTTCTATCGAACCAGTTATTAATTTCGCAAACATGCCTAATATAATCAGAATGAATGCCTTCCCAAAGCTTACATGCAATGCGTGGCAAACTTACTGGCCTGTAATTTTCAGCTTTATGTCTATCACCCTTTTCTTTATACACAGTGGCCACTATAGTAACTCTTCGTTCATTTGGTACAGCTTCTTCATGCAAGCAATGATCAAGCAAGTACTTCAGATATGGTACTATGGTACTACTATGGTACTACACCCGAAACCTTGTCAATTCCAGCTGCATTTCTAGTTTTCATCTTTTCTATCTGACTGTAAATCTCATTTTTATCATAGTCAAATTTTAATGCTTCTTTAGTATTAATCACCTCCCCTATCTGGACATTATCCTTGTACCCAACAATCTTTACATACTACTGACAGAATACTTCTGCATATTGAAGACCCTCGCTTGCACAATCCCGTTGTTCATTAATGATTCTTTGAATGTCCTACTTGGAACCTGTTTCTGCCTTAAGTACCTATACATACCCTTCCATTTTCCCTGAAATTTGTATGATTGGAAATTATGCTTGCCATAATGTTATCCTTAGCTGACTTCCTTGCTGGATCCAATTTCCTATTACGTTCCTTCAATTTCTGCTTACTTCCACAGCAATTTCTAACTCTTCCTATCAAACCTGCACCACCTTCTCAGTCTGCTTACTTCTCTATTAAAATATAGTGGATCTTTACCACTTTAAAGGTATACACCTGTTTTCACGTTCCTCGGCGATTGCTTTACCATTCCCAGAGTCTGTTTACATTTTTATTTACCGTTTTCCACCGATCATATTTACTTTTTTTTAAACTCTCTCATGTCTGTTTTATCAACCATATGGTATAGCCTAATATTCCTAGTTTTATGACCTTCCTTTCTATCAAACCTTTTTTCACTACCACGAAAACAGCTTCGTGATCACTAATAACATCTATTATTTTTGTTTCTCCATACAGTTCATCTGATTCTTCCAGAATCACGTCCAGAATATTCTTCCCTCTAGTTGTTTCCATCACTTTCTGAATCAGCTGTCGTTCCCATATTAACTTATTTGCCATTTATTGGTGATGCGTCCTGTCGTTCGCATTACCTTCCCATTTGACGTTTGGTAAATTGGGATCACACGCTACAATCAGTTCCTTTGCATATCGTCTCCCACATTAATGAATATTTTATCAAGTAATTCCCAATCAGCGCCAGATCTACCTTTTCCTGTTCTGTACTCCAAAGACATCAGGTTGCCTATTATCTTTAGAGATGAGCCTTAGACCTAGAATTTTTTGCCATTTTTTACTTTTTCGTAGCTTTCATATTCTTCTTTCACTAGAATGAATACTCCACCTTCTACCATTCCTATCCTATCTCTACGATACATATTACAGTTCCGTGAGAATATTTCTGCAGCCATTATATCATTTCTCAGCCATGATTAAACTCCTATTACAATATCTGGCAAGTATATATATCTATTAAATTATTTAATTCTATTCCTCTTTTTACAATAATTCTACAGTTGAACACTAACATTTTTATGCCATCCCTACTTGACTTCCGGATCCCTGTACCTTTATCACCGCTCCCTAGACCACCCCGTCTCCCTGAATGTACCTCCTTATGACCCATCTAAAGAAATTTCCTAACTGTCACTGCGGTTTAAGTGAAGGCCATCTGAGTGCAGATCGCTATCTCCTACTCACCTGTTAGGATCTAGACATCTCACTCCCAGTTTCCCACATACCCACTCCATAGTCTCCCTTAAATACCCTATCACCTTCCAGTCAGTATCCCTCCTACACAGTATTCCACTGATAACAATCTCCGCTTACTTGAACATCCCCAACATCTGCCTTAACCTAATTCCTGGTTATAGTAGGTTAGACAGATATAAAACCCGTCGCTAAGTTCTTTTTAGAACTTATTATGCTGAACCCCCATAACCCCATAGTACAGATGTATTTTAATGGTATAGCCTGCGAAAGCTAATAAAGGCGCTTGCACGACCGTTTCTTATTCGACTTTACTGAAATCATTACTGTGACATAATGCAATTATAGTGGGACATGTGTGTGTTAAAGGTAGACGTAAGCTATAGCAGATTTTGTAGAACTTATCGTACTGAACAATTCTTACCCTCATACTAAAGATGTACCTCCCGCGTAAATTGCACGAACGGCTGTCTCCATTCGACTTGCTTCACTGAAATGATAACTGCTCGGGTTTCTTTGTACATAGATGAATATTTCTATGCATAATCCTTTCTTGAGAAATGGCTAACTGAATTTTGAAAATTGCATCATTATCCATCCAGTGATTCTTGAAATTAGCCCTCACAAACGAACAGAATCGAGGTATTCCTTTTATACTCAGTAGAGATTTGGACGTCGGTTTCCAGGTACTACAGCCCAAAAGTGTAATACCGAATGAGGGCTAATATTTAAGATATTCCCCGAGTTTTAGCGATAGTTAATTGTGGAGGAACTTAAGTAGTATAATTGGACAGTTCGGCCGCCTCCTTCTCCTCCGGCTCCCAGGGGCCTCCTCCTCCTCCTCCTCCTGAGGGGCCTTCCCTGGGGCCCATTCCTCCTCCTCCTCCCGGGAGGCCTTCCCAGGGGCCTGCTCCTCCTCCCGCGGGAAATTTGAATTGGTAAACAAAGCCACTTGCTTTTTTTGACAGCCACGTGCTTTTTGACAGACAACAACGTATCGCAAACCTCAGTGCTGCTATCTTGACGGGCCTAAACCTTAGTCCTACCAACTTAACCTAACTAGCGCGAGATTTGAATCGGTAAACAAATCCACGTGCTTTTTGACAGACAACAACGTATTGCAAACCTCAGTGCTGCTATCTTGACGGGCCTAAACCTTAGTGCTACCAACTTAACCTTACTAGCGCGAGATTTGATTCGGTAAACAAATCCATGTGCTTTTTTGACAGCTGTCACCCGCCATCTTTAATCAAGAGAGCACCGTGCTGCCCTCTTGCAGGTAATTTCGGCAGCTGTCATCCGCCATCTTTAATCTACAGAGCACCGTGCTCCCTTCCTTATGGCACGTAGTAGCGGGCAATTTGAAAAGTTCCGTTAGCTGTCATCAGCCATCTTTAATCAAGAGAGCACAGTGCTGTACTCTTTAGCTACTTACCTTTGAAATGTGGTGGCGGCAATTTGAAAAATTCCACGTGCTTTTGTTTGGAAACAAACCTACATGCTTTTTTGACAGCTGCCATCCGCCATCTTTAATCAAGAGAGCACCAGTATGAAAAACATTTATAAAACACGGTGTACATTCCGAAGACATACTACATGTGTGCAGAGACTCATCGAGTTAACAGATATCCATAAGCAGATACTCCAAGATTTAAGATATACGCTACTAGAACAGAATGGAAGAAATGCTAGACATTACGAGTACAGTAGAAACTCGTGAAAGTGTAGTACGAATTGAGCTTCATTCCTATCAACCTTTTACGTATGGATTAAATAACAATGATGAAATTCGTTTTATTATTAATCAGCAAGATGTATACACCTTACCACACGAAAGCTACCTCTATATTGAAGGACGACTAGAAAAGTCGCATAGAAGTAGACCAAGCACATCACAACTAAACAACCATGCTCTAGCTTTTCTCTTTTCTGAAGCGCGATATGAAGTAATTAATGTTGAAATAGATCGAACGAAGAATGTTGGTATTACAAGTGCAATGAAACTCTACCCTTCTGTCTGTGATGAAGAAAGTAATCTTTTGCGGATGGCAGAATGGAGTCCAAAAGCTACTAACAACTAGATGATTAATGAGGATGGAACTTTTACGGGTATGTTATCATTGAAACATATTTTTGACTTCGCAGAAGACTTTACACGTATTATAATCAACGCAAAACAAGAGCTTATTCTAATCAGTGATCGAAGTGATTACAATTCCCTTAAAGCAACGTGACTGTCCATGTTGGTTTTGGGAGGGGCATAGCAGCTATTTTGGTAGCTGTTTCGTACACGCATTAACCTTACAGGGGTGTTATTCTAAGACACCCTAAGTTCGAAACCAGTGCGCGAGCTTAACCTAACCAGACACAATTGCTGCTATTCTTTGTATTTATGAGAAATAATACAGAGCTACCCCTGCGCTTCGGAGCCGAGCTTGGAATTCAGGACAAGATGACACATTGTTCATAAGAAGGAGATCTAATACTTATGCATTGCTTATTTTGACAATTTAACCATCCCTCAGCCAATCACAAATTCGGAACGCGGTCAAAAACTGACAAACTCCTATTGATACAACCTCATTGCACCACAGGATACACGAAACCATTTATTTTTTCAGCACCATAGTGGAGAGGACTACCTGTCGGAGGAGTCTCGAATGCCTGCTAGTTTAAGGACATGTCAATAGTACCTACAACGTAATACATGACGTCCTTGATTGTGGTCCGTATTTTATATTAATATTGTATCTCAAGCTAAACACTGCACATAAACAACCTGTTATTATTTTTTAAAAAAACATTTAGCTACGTTAACGTTTTGTGGATACAAGAATCACGCTAAAAATCACCCTTCTTTTACCTTAATCTTTCCAGACAAGATTCTATTGTGACAGGCCATTGGGGTAGAAAATAAATACACATCTGGCAGAGCTTTTTCTCTAACGTTTATTCTAAATGAATGCTTTTTTTGTATCTATTACAAATTGCTCTCTATAATTTTTCAACACATTTACGATATGTAAAGTATCGCCGATTGTTATTTGCCGGTTGGAATTGTGTTCATTTGCTTCATTCTGATTACTAATTAGTTATACAGTCACACCGGCTGTTCACTCCATCACTCACAAGTAAACATCACCTCACAGTTCCACTGTCTACTGCAAGTCACTGGTACTCGCTCGTCGATCGAACACTCAAATAGACTCACGCTGACTCGACAACTCAAGTCCACCAAAGAACAGAATTGAAGAAACACGCTTCGATCACGAAGGGAGTTTTTGGTATTGTTATTCTTGTGCAGGTAGGTTGGCACTTGGCAGGGAGTAAAGAATACAGCGCGATGCCTGGGAGCTCTGAGAGTGAGATCCAATAACAGTGCAATACATAAGGGCGTGGGCATATATAGGCGCGGGTACGCGTGTTGTTTCCTGACAGTCAAATCCAACACAGCTCTCTGAAGTGGATACAGTGAACGCAACTCGTAATTGCGGGAATTTCCTGACGTTAACACTGTACGACACTATAAGGTAAACAAGATATTAATAGTAACTTGGTGTCGTAGCTAGTATAATCCTATGCGTACAGTTGCACAAATCGGAAAACTAAATATATTCCTGGTTGAACATTTTACAGGGAAGATTCTAAGTAAGGGTCGGTATATTGTATACCTCCATTGTTATTGTGCTAGTATTTCAGAGTCCCAGGAGCAAAGTGCACATTTTGTAAGAAACTTTGAGTAATATCGTGTAATATCGAAAACAGTTGTATATAATTATACGATTCGAAGTTTCCCTACTTCCGAGAAAATGTCCTAGATTGTATAATGCGAGAAACTGCCACATTTTGCAATACATAGGGGGCTTGGCCGTTGGCTCCAAGCGATAGCCACAGAGTGAAGTGTAGTGGGCATGACCCTGTATTCTTTACTCCCGGGCTTTGTCTTACTCAATGAATTCAATAAGTCAGCTTCATGTTGATCCTCAAAGTGCCGGATAAGAAATCCGTAATCATATCCTTTATAAACTTCGCCAGAGTAATTAATCGCGACGTAAAGACGGGAATACATTATGACAGTGACACTAAACGTGCAAATTTTCATAAAAGAATCGCAACGAATGTACATGACGTCAAAATGTTAGCCACAAGTAGTGCGTTCAATGTAATGTGGTCGGAAATAAATCTTTATGAAATGTGAATAACGAGAAATTCATTAATTATACATTCTGGAAGTGGCTGTTGTTTATGAACAGGACAGAGGAAATTGCACTCATGTAACTTATGTGTCGCGAGATGGAATGGTGAAGGCGGGAGATGCAACGATTCTAGTACTCAACAGACTTCAGTAAAGTAAGACAGGCGGTTTCCTTCATAAAATGTCCCAAAATGACCAGTTCCCAAGTAAACCCTTTCATTTGAAACTGAACAAGGCTCAAATAAGGTTAAGCAACTTGTTCGACTTCGCACAGCTACAAAATATGCGTTTAACAGAGTAGAAAATGCCATTGCTATTTTCGATAATATCCTGTTCAATCAGTTTAGATTAAAATTGCTAGAAGTTCACTTGGTGAAATGTAATGGAGTTCAGAATTAATTGGAGGCAATTCGAGGTTTTACTGATGAAACTGAACGGGTTCAATTGGAAAATACTGTACCGTCGTTAGCTTAGTACACTCTTCAATGAAGAGTAATCAGCGCAGTAGTTCGGATCACTGAATAAAAGTTAAGCTTTAATGTGACTTTTACGTCTCTTGTTGGTAACAATACAATTATTCAGAAGCTCCATTATTTGCAAGGTGCTATTAAGTAATACGCTAGGTGATTGAGCACATTCAATTAAGTTAAAAAAGCTTGTGAATTGCTGCTTCAGACAATGAGAATGATAATCGAATTATTAAAACACATATCGACAGTAAAACGAAACTACCTTCCATATTAAATGAGTACATTGCGAATATTCCTAGATGTTACAAAAGTAATTTAAAGGCTCTAAAATGTATGAATCAGGATGCAGATAGCTGGGATATGATTATCACACAAAGTCTCAGCTGGGTGGTTAAAGAAACTGCTGAAGCAACAGGCATTTCTGAGAGGACTGTTTATAAAGTGCAGTCAGCACCCACTACAGAACCTTTGGCTTCTCCGATTAACAATGCAGCGGTCGCGCGTTCTACTATTGTAGAACAGGTCAATATCTTTGCCAGCCCTGAGCGGTTGGCAACACATGTGGCCTTGAGGGTAAATGTACCTTCCCCCCACACCCTTCCACGTACCCCAGTGCAGTTTCGCGCGTCTAGCTGTCACGTACTCAGCTTAAGCTGAACTACAATTTAGTGTTCTACTGTCGTAGATCGCGCGACCACTCGCGTACCATTTGTGTTTCCTAATTCCCACGTGTATTTTTTCTCTCCATGTCATTTTTGGCAATTGAGTGATTACATACAATTGAAAATGTCGGAATGTGACATGGAGCACGTGCGAATGTGGTTGGCGGAGGTACAAAGTGATAATGAAAGTGTGCTCGGTGTTGAGGGTGAAGATGACTAGAGGAGTATTTTGTAGAAGAAAGTGTGCAGAACACAGTGATACTGAGGACACACCAGTACCACCAGTAGAAGAAGAAGAGGATGAGGAACCCGTGGCGATACAGATGCAACATCTGTGTTTAGCATGGAGTGGACATTTCAGGTAAAATAAGTAGATATTTTGAAGTGTCCAGGAATTCCCGCAGGTACCCGCTAACAATCTCCTTTCATGTTATGAATGTTGCGGGTGTGAACACTATCAATATTTACAAATCCAACAAGAATGATGCAAATATCAGTCGTAGGTAATTTCCGAAGAATTATCTTTTGAACTGATGGAACTAGTAATAAGACGCCGCGTCTCTATGGAAACCTTGCCAAAAGGGATACGACGAAGAGGAAAACTTATGCTTCATATCCTTGAAGAAGCTGCAGCGCGAAGAGTGCAAGCTGGTACTCTGCGGCAGGCGTCGCAATAAATCAACGAGGAAGACTTATGAATCATGCCAGAGATGGGTGTGATGACTGTTACGAATAGACACTTTCTGTAGCAAATCACTGTTCCTCAAAGTGGCATTACAAAGAAAGGTTCATTTTTTTACATTTTGGATATCTTCGGACATTGTTCAGTTGTATTAAATAAAAATAATGCTGATATTACTCTTACAAAAACACTTATCGTGTAATTGTGTTTAATTATGTGTTTATAAAAATAAAAAGTTTTAATTCATAACATGGGCTTTATATCCCATATTTTACACACCCAAGTCCAAAATAATTGATAAAGTAATTTTAACAAATGTAAAAAAGAAATTAACCTCTGTTCTACAATAGTAGAACGCGCGACCATTCACGTAACGCTATGAGGCGCGACCACTGCAGTGTTAAAACAAGAGAACTTAAAGCACCAGCACGTCAGTCAAGTTAAATAATTTTGTTTGCAGTGGTGTAAGGTGCGCGAGTTTTTCCTTAAAAACCAACCTCCAACCTTGCAGCAAGTCCTACGGTCTGTGAATAACGATAAAGACCTTCCCGAGTTCAAAAGAACAACTTTGTATCGTTTGTTGAGAGACATGGGTTTCCAGTACGGGAAAAAAAGGAAATTGAGCTCGTTTGACGGAAAGAGAGGACACTATTTCTTGGCGTCACAAATATCTGTCAACAGTTCAGAAATATCGAGACGACGGAAGGAACATATTTTACACTGATGAGTCATGGGTTAACACAGGGCACACTGTTGGGAAAGAATGGAAAAATAAGACCATTTCAACTCCACGGGATGCCTTTCTGTTAGGACTCTCTTGCGGTCTTAAGTCACCTACAGGTCGTGGTCCACGGTTCGCGTTAGTTCATGCTGGTAACGAGAATGTGTTCATGCCAGGGGAGAAGTGCAAGAAGAATACCGCAGATGCTCACGACGAAATGGACGGTGATTGTTATGAGCACGTCTACTACCGAACCTGCCGCCAAACTCTATCATTGTTCTTGACAATGCCTCCTATCACAGCCGCAAGAAAGAAGCTCTGCCTACGAAGACATGGAAAAAAGAGAATCTGCGGTAATGGCTTTGTCTGTTTTCTTCGCCGATTTATCTTACCTTACACTTCAATGCTGAGGTACTTTATGTGTCACAGTTTACCTCTGATTCGGTGCAAACCAAAAATAGCCCCTGTAAACTCCCCGTCCCCTTCAGTTCATACAATAATTTGCAGCTTAGTTTATTCCGCTTGTTATCTTGAAGTTAAATACTGAATTTCACAGATTTATGTGCCGCCATTTCCCCGTGATTATGTTGCGCAGAGCCGTTCGATATGGCAACCCTGTTGTCTTAAGAGCAATACTGTTTTCTTAATGTGGAATGAACCATAGATAAAGGTATGAAGTCAGACTACCACTGACATACAGTCAACAATCATTAGGGGCATGCTTTGCCAATCAATAAGCTTGACCATAATGGCCACCAATGGTCGGTATTGACTTAAATTAGTGTTATCCTTTATTTAAACGCTCGCCTTGTCAATACAATTTAAAATCTACTATATAGTCATATATATATGAACTTGTTTCGAGAATTCATTAATGTTCATTAATGTTAATCCATGATAAAATATTTAATAATATCAATATTAATGAATTCTCAAACGATTAACTTATATATATATTTCATATATATTTTTATTTTTATTTAATGATATTTGTTCGTGGAATCAACCTCTGTAGATCTTTTGCCACTAACTTCACCATATTATAGGAACCTGCATGTAAGTGGAATTGCGGAAGTGTAGAGTGTTGAATGTGAGGCAAGGAATGTTAACGACGACACAAACACCCAGTCTCCAGGGCAGGGATATTAATCATTTACAATTAAATACCTCTGACCCGGTCGGGAATCGGATCCTGGGCCTCCGGGTGACAGGTGGTTGCGTTGCCCCCTACACTGCAGGGCCGGACTATTTGATGTATTAGTATATACATACATACTAGATTTTGAATTGTATTGACAATGCAGACCTTTAAATAATCAATAACAACAATCCCTTGACTATGCAAAATCCAAGTTTATGAAGTTGGAACAAAAGTTAAAGATGAAGGAAAGGTATCAGGAATCATTGCAACAATGCCAACTGTTGGGTTATATGTCACTACTTGACAAGATTGAAGAAGTGTTTTCTGATTGTACATCTGATCCATGTCACATGCTATACCATGGTGTCATAGAGGAGACAATTTCAACAATTAAGTTATGGGTAGTTTTTAATGCCTCAGAATGGAGCAGCAATGGAATTTCATCAATGATTTATTAGTGGTGCTAGATGCCCTGAACTCAATAATTCAACTAAACAGAATTGTATTTAATGCTGACACTGAGAAAATCCGAATACCTCAACAAAAGTGTGCAGAAGTTATCCAAACAAACTGCACCAAATGTATGAAATGAACACCAGGACATATGGAACAGCATCAGTGCCATCCTTAGCTAAAAGATGCCTAAGAAGATTGAAAGAAAATGACTAACTATACTACCCTGAAGCAGCCGGGACAGCCAACAACGATTTTTATGTTGATGTTATAATTTCTTAAAGGAATGACAAATAGTGGCTATAAATATAACAGAGAGATTTAATAGCAATGATACGTTGCGGTGAATACTATCTAAGGAAGTGGACCTTCAATCATCCTGCATATTACAAAATATCCAGTGAGCAGATGTAGACACATTTCATCAGCAAGGCAACTATAAAAATGTTGGGAGTTTTATGAAACGCAGTGACTGATGAATTGTTTGATACCAGCTCAGACTGGACAACATACTAACCAGGAGAAATGCACTGATGGCTATTGCTCTATGTAACATCCTCCAGGGCATTTAGGCCCATAATTATCACAGAATTTACAGAATTTAACTGAATCGCTATAAGATTTGTAATAACATTTGCATTCCATCATGCTCTCCTCATTCTAGTTTTCTTCATGATATATCAATGTCTGTGTCTGGTGAATAGAGAATGGCAGGTTATCGGGTTGTGTGAAGGGATCATAAAGGGAATTACATAGACTTATATAGACTATGCAATGACCTAGTATGATATTAAGTTTGCTTTTCAGAGAATATATACACCAGATCCTGGAAAATGAACATAGCATGAAACGTTTATGTCATGTAAACCAATTTTTTTGGTGTATCTCATTTCAATTCTTAAAGGATATGTTGTAATATTAATGACATGACATGGCACACATTGACATTGTTGTGCGTGGAATGGGTTATCCCTAAACGTTTCAACCTTTTTGTTTGTAGATGTTACTGGCACCTGTTGAAATATGCAACAATGGGAAGTAAACACTATGTTTGAATTGTGTGTGTGTGTGTGATGCATACCACAGTAGTAAGATAACACTCAAGCATAAGCTATACTCAGATTTCCACCACCAAAATTTGCGTATGTATGGCTTCACTGCAGACCAATACCATAGATATTGTAAGTACAGAAATTTTTTTTTAACATCGAACTTCTTATGCGATTGTAGTGGAAATTATGGTTTTAAGTGCAAGGCATTATGGTTATTAGTTATGTAGTTATATGCATATGTTCTGGCATTTACTAGGGATTTATATATCACTTTTTTAATTTTGATTCCTGTTTTAATCTGGTTATACAAACAAATGTAGGATATTGATACCCTATTGTGAATTAAAGTTAGGGAGAAATGTTGAGATTATAGTGGATTTGGTGCTTACACTTGGTTAGTTTTTTTATAGAATTTAAAGAACTACCCGTAACCTACAATGAGGTGATAACTGGTGTTTTAATAAGCAAAATAATATGGTTACTAGTAACCCCTTTGTTTGACTTGGTGTGTGCTTGAAGTATCAAACAGTGGAACCTTGTTATTCTGAAAGAAGCAAATGTACCCGTGCTTCGCTACGGTATTCTGCATTCTATACGAATATTGAAGTAAAAACTGTAATGCAGTAAATAATATAGTTTTAAAATAGCATGTGCGAGAAACAGCATGGAGAGGTCCCCATACGCTGTTTCCAATGTAAAGTGCTTGTTACGGATTTGTGATGATAACGACAGGCTCACTTGCCTACTGCCATTCACAATCGAGTTGGGAAGTTAACATTAAAATTGCAGGCCCCATTGCCTACTGCGCGCGGTCACAATCGATTTGAGGAGTTTCCGTTACAATGGCAGCCCCCTTTCCTACTTCTAGACATATTACTAATTGAGGAGATTTTATTATAATGGCAGGAAACTTCGCTACAACTAGTCAAAATTGAGTTGTGCCGTTATCATTATAATGGCAGGCCCGTTTTTCCAACTGCCAGCCAGCTTACTGCCAGTCACACCAATTTGGTGAGTTTCCATCAAAATAGCAGGCTAGTATGCCTAATGCCAGTCACAATTTAGGTGGGTACATCTGTTTACAACTGCGGGAACGCTTGCCTACACCCAAACACGATCGGGTAAGGGGAGTTTTGAACAAAACTGCATGCTCCCTTGCCTTCTGCAAGTCAAATCGAGAAGTGAATTATTCATTACAATGGTAGGCCTGCCTTATTAATGCCAGTAACACAGGAATTGGAGAGGGACCCCATTCCTACTGCAGTCAAAGTCGGTGTGGGGAGTACTGATTACAATAGCAGACACACCCTTTCTCGATCGCTATAAAATCGACATCATTGAACATATATAGTTCGACATACGAAAGTATGTGCTTGTTTACAATATTGCAGACCTTCTTTTACAGATTAACTGCTGCTAATCGGTGCATCATATCGAGAAAGGATTGTGCCATAAGACGCCGGATTTAGCGGCCTAAATTACTGGTCTTATAATATCTCATCTATTCATGGGTCAGATTGAGATAGAAACGTGGAATAGGGTAAAATTTGTGTAGGATTATCTCACATTACATTGCTTTTCGGATAATTAAGTGACAGCTACATACATAGCATTTGGCTCATATATGGCTACTGGGTGGACCAATTTTCGTGCAGAGTTTGATGATTCTATCTTTCCTATAACTGATGGAAGGTATGAATTATGTATGTGAAAAATCCAAATTTACTTAACATCGAGAAATAGAGAAAAATCAAACGTAAAAGGGATAGAAATACGAAAAAATGGCGTAAGACCAAGGTTGTAGATCACTCCAAATTGAGCGGCGATTGCGCCATCCGTTATGTGATAATACTTCCCGGAGGTCTGCACCATCATTAAAATTGCCTCCATATTTCGATATTCTTCGGGATAAATAGGGAAAAATTTACAGATCTTGGAAGTTGCAGGCTAAAACGTATACTTTTGCCAAATTTCAATATCCTTCTTCGACTGGCAGATTATGCCGCAATTTAGGTTTTCGGTGAGGGGTGTAAAAATTACACCTACAACTTTCAAGAAACTAAACCAAAAAATATGCATATGGTCATTATTACCCCTTAAACGTGTAGCTGTACGAAAATTTCGCCAAAATAGTCAATGTACAGGCACACAGTCGTTACGATTTTATTTATATAGATAGGTAAGGAACCTGCTCCACGTACAACACCTTTTGGACTATATCCGCTGGACTTAACCTGAAAAACGGACCGTTTATGATATCTCCCTTATTAATCATCCTGTCGAAAAAATGCACATGAAAAAAGTTTTAGAGACGGAATTCCATCGCGTTTGGTCGATTTCCACTCAGGTTGGTCTTGTACTGTATATATTGCGTAAGAGTAAAATCACCATTTCAGTTCCCTATAAACCGCCAGTCCATTCCGGGAACATGAAATGTTATTGACGATTAACCCCTACCGTTGGACAGGTGGATGTTAATGTAAAGTTTGACTCAAATATCTTCAGTAGTCTTCAAGTTGTAAAAAATAAGCTTTACACGCACCCGCTCTTGAGTTAAGTCCCGTGGGACTTGTACCGGAAAACGGTCCGTTAATGATATCTTCCTTATTAATTCTCGCATTGAAATGATGCACATGAGGAAAAAGGCTTTGAAATTAATCTCCATTAAGGTAGGTAAATTTACATTAAGTTTGGTTGTGTATATTTTCTGGGAATGCAAAATCACGGTTTCGGTTTCGTATAATGCCCCAGTCAATTCAGGGATTTAGAAACAATATATGCCCTAAAACCTACCAAAGGACAGGTGGATTCTAAATATCAAGTTTGGTGGAAATATATCCAGTAGTTTCCAAGTTATAGACAAACAGACAGACACCAAAACTGAATATATGCAGATGGTAATTATTACACCTGAAACGGATATCTGCACGGAAATTTTACCAAAATTGTCAATGTACAGACACACTCTAGAAGTGCAGACCTTTATTTCGATAGTTACTGCTTTGAAACTGTACGACGTATTTACAAACGGACTTCACCATCAGACGCCCCTTTCCGTTCTCTACATGGTTGGTCCTATGGCATCTTCTTGTATCTCCTATATTTATGGGTTAGACTGAGTTAGAGTTATTGAATGGGTTGAAATTTTGTACAGTTTTCACATACTACTTTATAGTTTTGATACTCATGTGACAGCTAGAATCATAAAACTTGGCTATTACATGGCCAATGGTCATGTCAATGTGCGTGCCGAATGTCATGATTCTACCTTTCCTATAAGTGTGCCAAATGATAACATATACGTGTAAGAGTACAAAATGAAATTGAAATCGAGAAATAGAGATGTATTTAACGTATTAGGGATAGAAATACGACCAAAAGTTATAGGACAAAAGTTGTAGTTCTCTCCAAAATGAAACACCATTTGCTTTCTGACTTGTGATACGACTTACTGATTAGCCACCAATTACCCTGAAATGAAGGTCTGCGCCGTCGTTAAACTTGCATCGTTCTTTCGGAATTTTCCTGGGCCAAAAGTTAAACATTTGCATAGCTTAGAATATTTCCTCAAAGAAAAGAGTGTCCAGCATTAGAGATTAGCACTCGCATACATACGTGGTAATTAAGGAAGAAAATAATAGTTTAGTAAGTTGAAATTAATAGAAAATGGATTATAACTGAGGACATCCGGATGACGAAAAATATGTAAATACCAAGTGAATGTATTGGAAAATCAAATGCTCTTCAATAAATTATGCCGGTGTGAGTTATGGATATAAGAAAGCGGTAATCGGAGAGAAATTCAGGCGCAGGGATTCTTAGGTAATCTGATAAGAAGATGAATATTTGTGTTATTACGTAAGCTATTCGAGGACGGTTATAACCTCCAATGATATTCCGCTAATATCCCGCAGAATGGCCGATTGACGACTCACTTGCTTTCTACCCAAGGAACAACCACGAATTTAAAGGAATGATGAGGAAAATGGCAATACGTTACTTCCCTGCTAGCAAGCAGTCAGAGACGTTGCCATGGTAACCCATATATTCGTTGTCGGTCTGTCGGTCACTCAATGCAGAGCATGGTATCGGCAGAAAATAGTAAATTACTCAGTCATTTGAAGAGTAAGGTAAATTATGAACATCACAAAAGTTGTTTATAATGAAGAGGCCTTTCACATACGGTCCATACAGTTTGCAGAAAATCAATAGTATAAGAGAAAATGGAGGAAAATGAACTGATTTTCACACGCAGAGAATTGGCATATGGCGTCTTGTACTTCCGAACCGTGGCATTGATGGAAACTACTAAGCTTAAGATAAGGAACAACTCTCGTGGGGAAACTATTTGGTACCAAAGGTAAAACCTTGTGGAACTATCCCGTGTGTACAGTTGTACCCGAATGTACAACGGGTAAGGCAACTTCACGGCGTTAGATTTTGGTTTGACTCAAGCTGAAGATTATCCTAGATTGCTTGTTCACCTTCACAGTTGAAGACAGAATGAATTGGCATGTGTCTTTCTAATTGAATCTTCTGATTAAACTTCTTATAGCAAACACTACACTGGAATCGCCTCTCTCCAGAATGAGATAACATGTGTCGCTCGAGAGCAGAACTTATACTGAACCTCGCATTACATTGCTGACATTTGAGGAGTCCCTCGCCTGAATGGATACGTAGGTGTTGTTTAAGATAGGACTTCCACGCAAATGTCTTCATACAAACATTACAACGGAATTGTCTTTCCCCACACTGGGATAGCTGATGGTTATCAAGAATATATTTGTGAAGGAATGTACTTTGGCAAACATTACACCGGAATGGCCTGACCTGGGAATGAGTATGAAGATGCTTATCAATATAAGACTTCTCACTAAATGTTTTCAGACATTTATTGCACTGGAAGGGACGAACTGTAGCGTGAACAGACATGTGCCTCGTGAGATGACTCTTACTATTGAATTGCTTTCGACACTCATTGCAAGAAAAAGGCTTCACTTTGGCATGAGTTAATATGTGCCTGTTTAAGCTATTGCGCCTAGTAAACGTACTACTGCACAAGTTACAATAGAATGGCCGCTCATGAGTATGTGTTAATACGTGATCTTTAAGGTCTTGTTTCGTGAAGAACCTCTTGTCACACTGATTACATTGGAATTGTCTCTCTGCAGAATGTGCTAACGAATGTCTATCCAAGTTATATTTCGTAGTATATGCGCAACTGCATAATGTACAAGAGTACGGTCGTTCTCCAGAATGAGATAGCAAATGAGTTTTTAAACGACAATTTGTGCGAAACGTCCTCAAACACACTTTACAGGCGAATGGACGTTCTTGAGCATGCGTGAGCAGATGGCGTCTTAGTGTATCTCTTCTCCTGAATGTCTTACAGCAACTTTCACATGAAAATACCGTAACCTTTGTGAATACTGCAACACTCTCCACGCTGAAAGACAAAAAGTACATAACCGTTTCTGAGGTACAAATTACACTAATAAACTAAGAATTCACCTTTACTCATTCATACAAAAGACCTACAAGACAGGTACATATGTTAACAATATATTTGTAATTTTTCTGAATTGCTTTGGATTGAAAGGAACTGACACTGCAAGAAACAATAAACTCAGTAATGTAGCTTATCAGTACATTTTGTAACCCAAATTATACTATTCAATATGATCTACATGCCTGCAAGTTAACATTGTTTTACTATTTCTCTTCAAATGAATAATGACGGCCGCCCAGCTTGTGGTTTCTGTTAAAGCATCTATGATCATCCCTGACATTTCCTCTGCCTTCCTTCAGGTTGCTTATCTCGATAACCCTGCCACTTGTCTCTTCTGCAATAATCCCACGTTCAACTGTGTGGTGATGGCACCTCTTAACCACTTATTGACTGTTTTCTTGTGCTGTTGTGTAGCTGTAGCCACCTTTGATCATCTTATTGTCTCTTGAAGTAGCATATTCTATTCCAACTCACTCAAATCCACAGAGTTTGTTCTTTCTATTTTGCAAAAGAGATGGTCTGTATGTCAGTGAACTTCAGTTCCTTTCAACATTTGAATCGTATAATGACACTTACCATGTGTTCTGATAAGCGTGCCCGGTAATGATTTATTTCCTTTCCCATAATGGTGGAAATATACCCAATATTTTACTTCAAAGCATCTCAGTTCTCCATTTCTCCTTTCACTTGCCGGTATGCTTCTCTGCTTAAACAGTTGAGTCTGGGTTGTGACCCATCAGCATCTCAACAGGTAAGAGACCAGTTCTGCAGAGAGTGTAGTTCTCAGGACCAACATTATATTTGCCAATTCCCATTTCGGATTAGACGCCTTGAACTGTTGAACTGGCTCTTCACTTTTTGTACCATTCTTTCCACCACTTGCTCAATGACATGAGGAAGTATGACAATATCTTAATACATGCTTTCCATAGGATATCACTTACTGTTGAAGCTGTTGTCAAGCCTCCTGTTTCACGAACCTCTAGCTACTTCAGGTAAGAATTCACTAAGATAAAAAAAAAAGCATATGCCCCCTTGCTGGTCTACAGAAGTAATCTAGACCAAGGCCTTGATGTTCACTCCCAAGTCATTTACCCCTTCCACTCACCGTGGACAATATCCTATCATTAACTCAATACCCTAATCCATATCGGGCCACCAAACCTAACTGCGTGCAATGGCTTTGGTTTCAGAAATTCCTTGACGAGTCTTATGAAGGTGTTGACGTACCTCAGTTCTGTATTTCTTCAGCACTACAACTCGATTATCTCACAGGAGGCATGCTCGATGAATTCATAGAGCTGCCTATTGACATTTCAGTGCTGTAATTTTTGATGACTGATTGACAGGCAGATTTTCTAGCATTCCAAAATGTAAGTCATTCTTTGTAGCTTTCAGTATCCGTTCTGCTGTTAGTGGGGAGTATGTTGGAGCTTCCTCCAGTAGAAAGTCATCTGATGTTTCAGAGTAAGCTTGTGCTAAATCCGGCAATGTTATCCTGCAGCTGGTGTCTGCATTTTGGTGGTGCTTTGTTCCAGAATGATACACCAACTGATAAACATAGTTTTCTAAAGTCAAATTCCATCGTAGCATTCTTGTAGACAACACATCTGGTAATGTCCTTGTGTATTGCAGTGGTTTATGATCTGCACGATAGTCATAAGATCTACGCGCCAGTCGATGAGCAAATGCAGCACCATATAGCGAAGCATCACAAGTGGGTACCAAAGGTAAAGATGGGTTATAGTAAATTAAAACTTTGCCTGATGTCAAAAATCTTTGGCAGTCTGGAATACTTTCGATTCAATCTTTCTCCAGTACTAGCTGTATATTTTTATTATAAAACAACAGAGAAGTTCCACTACAGTTGCTTTATTCAGCAAGAATCTATCGTAAGGATTCAGTAGACCTAGCAAACTCTAATTCCGATAAATTTTGTGGCGTAGCCGCTTCTTTGATAGCTTTCAAATTTCCTTCTGTCGGGTGCATACCAATCGCCTCTATTCTGAAACAGAAATATTCAACTGATTTCAATGCGAATTCACATTTCTTCAGATCCAACCCTAAGGCCACACTTGCCAGCTACCCAACAACCAGACGTGCTCGATACCAATGTTCATTTTCTGAACCTCGCATAATAAGAATATCAACCAAATACACAACAACACATGGGATGCCATTAATTACATTTTCCATTAACCGTGGGAAATACGCTGGTACTGCTGATATGCCGAAAGGTAATCTCATTACCCTTCGTTGTTTTCAGGGTCAGGATCTTCACCTGCTGGTATATGTAGATATGCCTTGTCAAGAACAATCTATGTAAACCAACGACCACCTGGCAATTCAGTTAACATTTCACTGATGGACGGTTAGGGGGTAAATATCCGGTTTAATAACCGTATTAGCAGTTACTTGTGATCACCATACATTTTTATTTCTCCATTACTTTTAATAACACATTACATTGCAGCCAATGGCCAAAGTAAATTTTTCCATTACTTTTGAAGACTGGAACAATTGGTGTGACACTGTCAGATTGTTCTGTAGGTACCAATATTTCTTCCTCGACCATCTTCTGTAAGGTTGTTTCTCCTTCTGATTGAACAGCAAATGACACTTGTCTGAAAAGTCTGAATTGGTTTGATGTTCTCGGCAATTTCAATCTGTACAGGTTTTCCCTTGAACACTCCTACTTGTCTTGAGATAATATTTTCTGATAACTTCATTTGAGTTCGGACATCACTGCACTGAATCAAATTATTTTCGAAACCTGACATATTTAGAGTCAAAGCAATTATTACACAGCAGGCTCGACCCAACCTTTCCCATGATTAGTATTGGTAACTTTGCATTTACCCTTGAAACTAACCAGAACATCACAAACACCTACGATCTTGATGTTTTCCATTGACCTCCCATAAGCATAAAGACATTGTCAAGTGTCCAGTTCCTGACTCAATTTCCATTTCTATCCGGCACCCATCCAACTGCACTCTCCCCTTATTCAAGTCTGTAGATGACAGTATATTGAAAACTTAAGTAGCATTTTATGCATCCTTCCGTTCTTGGGTAAAGGACATGCCTTCGATTTCCGGACAGAAGTAACTTTCTTATTACCATGAACTCACTTAAAAATCTGACTGTACCAGTAACAACCTGCATCTGAGGTCTATTGCTGCTTTCAGGATTATCTTCAATCATTTTAATAATCTTGTATCCTTGTCACCACTAGCTTATCGTAGGATAACCCAAACTATCATACAATTTAGTGTGGTCAACACACATGGAGTTCCACTGTTTTCACTCTTTGAATCCATAGTCACGGTGTCCCTCTACGTTGTGGTTCCTGTTGAGACTCCTATGATCATCTCTGACATTCAGCATTTCAGGTCAAATAATCTTTAGCACCTGCAGGTTTCTCTGGTGGTAAGGAGTAACTACTAAGAGAGATACTGTATTTAGAAATATTATATATACCCAATCTGGGTAAAATCAATCACATGAAGGAAAAGCATGATTCCTAAACATGAAAACTGAACATATAAGCAATTTTACTGTAGACAAGTTCATAAAGTTTAAGTCCAAATCAAATAAAGGAAGTCCACAAAATTTCATTACTATCATTTAGAAAAATAATACCTTTAATTCAAGATTGTACCTTAATTGAAAAATCAACAGTGCCTAGCTGATGCAATAATTGGTTGCATCTATTTCCTCTGTTTGGATATCAAGGGCTTCAAACTCCAATGATGTATCCATGAGGTGAAGTTGGCTTATATAAAACCAGCTGTTGACTGCTGTCAAAGTAAGGGAGCCCATGCAATCTTCATAGCCACTGAATCCCTTTACCTATAAGGAGTTGGCAAAGGCTGTCTTTACACTGGTCTATTTCTAGACTGCATTCCCATTACGGGAGTGAAAATGGGTTGACTCAGTATGCTTTATTCATATTAGAAGTAAAAAATAAGAAATTATCAAGAATCACTGGTTGTTACAAATATTTAAGACCAATTGCAGGACGTTATTTGAAATGAGAAATAAAACTGTTCATATAAACCAGTTTCAGTGGTGCAGTCAAACTGGGCTAATAGAGGAGTATCACTTAACTAGGAGAATTTCACACATGGTCATGAGGGGTAAGAGACCTATGTGACATTGAAGAGAATCAGTCTTGGAAGCCCCAATGATAAGAGGAGTGCAAATAAAGAAAACCACAATGTTTGTTGCATATACAAAACTGTGGTGAGAGGCTTGAAGACTGAATGTAGTAAGAGCTTTTAATGAAGATGTATGGGCTTCTTCTGATCTGATGAAATTGAGATAATGAAGATGACACTATCAACAAACAAAACACATCATTCTCTTCGGAATACTAACATTTTTAATAATCTTCAATTTGCTATAGAATTTTAGAAGTTGACCATCAGAATTTCATCCCACTGCAATTACTGGACATGCCACCAGATAATCACATGGAACTGTCCAACAACGATAATTCCCAAATCCTTGAGGACAATTTCCATCGAACCATCCTATCTACTTTCCGGATGACTACTGCTACGGCTTTAGTCTGATACAGATTGGTATAATCAGTTCGGTCACGTAATGTGCTACCGTCTGGAGTATACACTGAAACATGGCACAGTAGAGTTGTAGAAGGCAACTATGACTTGTGTTCCTGAAACTTAGGAAGCTATTACTGTATTAGTTATTTTTTGTATGGCACATACACATCAGTATATGTAAATTATAACAACATAATACAAAATAAAGATTTGAGTACTACAAAGATAAGTCGTTATGGTTTATGTAATGTAGAGCTTCTGGTGTAGCATTCAGGAAGTCAAAAAATATCCAACATAGGCTCTCTTAGTGCACTCCATCACTATGTGCCAAACAGATTGGATTTCAGCCCCATAATCACATTCTGAGGATTGTATTTTCCCCCACATGAAGCTATGAGCGATAATGAAGAAGAATGGGATACAAAGGGTGTTAATTACAATAATATATTCATTGAAACCTCAACACAGAGAGTGAGTAGCAATGTTGCACAAAAACTGATGTCACATGAGGCAAACAGGGAAAGCCTGGTTGCAGAGGTCGGTGACCATCTTTCCATAATGGAAGGGATTTAAAATAGGAAGAGTGGGAGACTACTCAGAAGGACTCTATAAGAGCACTTTGACTGGAAGCAGCACACCTTTTGGAAGGAAACCATGACATTGTATTATTGAGAAGTGAAATATGCAAGAAGAAAAATCATCTAATATAATCTACTATTATTGCTGTAACCTGTGGAATGATTTCATGCCTTCTACAGCAAAAAGATTTTGTTAAGTGGGCAAGTGAATATACTGTTTGTGTAAATGTAGTTAATAAGCTTATGATTCAGTGTGCACTATTCAATTACTGAAGGAATTCTCCAATTGGAACTGCTGTTGAAGGAACTGAAAATAACTTCCATTTTCTGGCTGTTCTCTTGCAATGAACGCACCAGAAGAAAGAGTTTACATTCACATATAAATATATGTATTGATCTACTGTAATTATAATGCTATTTCTTATCCGCATTTAGCAGTGAACTGGTAAGTTCCAATTGCACAAGCTCTAAATTCTAGCTCCTCCTGTGGGATGTAGCAGTAGAATAAAGCACACGGCATAACCTGCGTGACATATGAGGCAAATAAAAGGGGCATCAGGAGCTCTTAACTTGCGATCGTGGTTTGGCGACCAAGGGGTCTTTAGCTGAGTCCTGCAATTGTTTCCATTTACTTGTGGCATGCACCTTACTTCCATCTATCCTATTCTCCTTCGGTCAACACTCGTTCTTCTCTGACCCCAACGGTATTAGGCTTACGAGGCCTAGGGAGTTTTTCATTTTTAATGTTTCGTGAGGAATAAATCATTTGCCCCTTGGACATGGATATCCCTTGACTGGCGTTGTGGGGTCTTTAGAGATACCAGTGACTGGCGCTCCCTCCATATTCCGTTCTGGCTATCGCCGTTTACTGTAGTGCAAGGTCAACTGCTACCTGGAATTGTAGCGTTTATTTAACATTGGTTTTCTCAGGAACTTGATTTAAATATTGTGCGGTGCTGTTTATGACCCCACAACGGCGTTTGTGTTACGAAGTTCGTCGTAACTTAACATTCTTACAAGTGTTCGAAGTGCGTGTTTGGTACTTTTTCTTCGTGTAAGCCTTGCTATGGCTTCCACATCTCGCCCTGGCATGTCAGTGTGTAATCCTAGGATCGCAGTGTTTTAGAGGAAGATGCCGAAGGAAGTGACGACAGCGATCTCTCACACGAAAACGATCCAGATTACAATTACGAGCACGACACGGATTCGGAACAAGAAGAAGGTAAGGAAGACAAAGAGGGAAGTTTCACGGACAACCTAGACGTACATAACCAGCCATCATCTTTATCTGGTAGGAACAGATAGAAATGGTCAGCTACCCAACCCAACAGGCAAGTGAGATGTCAAACTTTCAACCCGTAAGTTGTTGTGAAAATGACGTAAATGACTGTGAAGTTTTATATACTATAACATTTAAATGTACCTTTGAATTTGCTTTGGGGCAATGAGCATTTAAAATGTGTTTTCATTTAAGTTTAATTCGTGGGAGTGTGATTTTCTTTTAAAATCAATCACAATATTGTGCATTATCTCATAATGTATAATCACATTGTAGGTAATGCAAAAGGTATAAGGAAATATAACTGACATGTATTTGTTTTTGAAACAAACAAAGGGTGTTTGAGGTCATCCATTTTATGGTATCATTTTTGACCCCACAATGCCAGTTACGTACCAAAGTTTTCACAACGCCAGTTGAGGGATATACTACGATGAAGCCTGAGTAAGCTCTCTCGCTTATGAACTTTCTTAGAAAGTATAAATGGTCACATTTGTTGCTGCCCATGTTTAAAAGTACTGAATTATTTCACATATGACTAAGCCGTCACATCTGGTGCCAAAATACTTGGTTATTCATTAACACATATGGTGCTGTGAAATGTTACATTTAAAGTTCCAGAAGACATGAGGAGTATTTACACTTCCAAATTTGGTTCACTGATCGCTTTGTTACTATAACAGTGTATAACACAACACCTATGTACATTCTGTCAAAGTCTTTTACGCAGTGACTTAGTGAATAATGGATGTGTGAAAAAATAATGTAATATTTAAGCATAAGTAAATTAGTTTACGGCTTAACTTGACAATATCGGAATCACTGTGTTTGTGTTGAATGGCTAGTGAATTACATTGTCGTTCTTGTTATTTGGGGTTTGATGCAGCTTTTCATGCCACCCTATCCTGTGCTAACCTCTTCATTTCTACGTAATTAATACATCCACTCTAAGCTGTTCGTTATATTCATACCTTGGTCCACCACTGGCATTTTTACAACCTATAATTCCTTCAACAATTAAATGAACAGGGCCTAGGTGTCTTACGATGTGTCCTTTCGTTCCAATTCTTCTTCTGGTCAAATCTTGCCAAATCATTCTCCTCTCAGCAACTCTACTCAGTATTCATTCATCATTCAATGTACCGATCTCACCTTCAGCATTCTTCAGTAACACCACATTTCAAAAGCTTCTATTCTCTTTCTTTCTGAGCTCGTTATCATCCATTTTCAATTCCATACAATGCGCCACTTCAGACAAAACTCTATATCAGTGTTCGAAGTGAACGCCTTCCTTGCTTGCGCTAGTCTGCATTTTATTTCTCCCATCCTTAGCTACTCTATACTATTAGAACGTTTAAACAAACCATGACGGATGCAAACCTACTACTTCATAATCAGAAACGCAAGCGCACCACAGATATAGCAAATGTCACGATCTACTACGGCAATTGAACCTTTTGATAACATGACTCAGGTAAGTGATCATCAGTATTATGAGGGAAGAAAGCCTGGACAAGCCATTCACAACCTTTTATTGGAGGATGAATACAACATAGATATGGTAACATGTGAGGAGTACACTGACATAGCTAAATATTCCATACACCACACCACATTACAAACAGACAAAAGACTAGCATCTCCAGCATCAGGTGTTCATATCGAGCCGCCTGCCATAGTACCAACAGTGAACACATATTGTACTAAATTGTCTACTATAAAACTGGATACCTTTTCCGGTGATAATGAAATGTGGTCGTGATTTTGGGAACAGTTCCAATCATCTGTCGATCTGAATTCTGTAGTAAGAGTAATTAATAAGCACGTCATTTTGAGGTATTACCTCAAAAGTGACTCAAATGATTAGTTGATGCGATCACCATCACCGCACACAATTATAATGAAACAGAAATCATCCTTCACTCTAAATATGGAGACAAAACCACATCATTCAGGCACATTTAGACTTTCATGAAAATCTCCAGCCTTTTCAGTTTGTAAATGCTGAGTCTTAAAAAGATATGTAAGTCGAATATAATGGTCAGTTAGAAGCTCCTCGAGCCCTAGGTTAAGATATTGACAACTATGGTCTTATCCTTACATCAAAAATTCTGCGAACATTCTCTGAAGACATCTTCGCAAAGAGAGAACATACTGCGGAAGGTAGTATCACTAAGCTGATGGGATTTTTGAAGGAGCTAATACAACAAAGAAGACTCCATGGGACTCTCCTCCATTAGGTGAAATTCTCCGGCAGAAACCCGAGTCTATATTTTTGCTAGTGGCTTTACGTCGCACCAACACAGATAGGTCTTATGGCGACGATGGGATAAGAAAGGCCTAGGAGTTGGAAGGAAGCGGCCGTGGCCTTAATTAAGGTACCTGGTGTGAAAATGGCAAACCACGGAAAACCATCTTCAGAGCTGCCGACGGTGGGATTTGAACCCACTATCTCCCGGATACAAGCTCACAAAACCCCAATCCAAATTAACACAAAAACACCCAAAACGTAGGGAGACAAACGTAATGCCACAGTTATTCTGTGCATTCTGTGAGAAATGAGGACATTGGGCACGAGGCTGCGCCATATTTACCAACATGAAGACACGCATTGAGAAGCATAAACAGTCTACATGATGTGGTCGTTCAGCTACGACATGTAACAAACGTGGAAAAGTCCGAAGTTCGAAATGCAAGAGATTGCACCATTATTCCATCTGCAATGCTGAAGCAGTATCAACAGCACTCAAGCAGGTTGTCACTCACTTGCAGACAGCCAGTTTACTTTCATCTCTAGTCGCCTAGTGGCGGGACTCAAACTTAATATTGTTGCTGAACAATGTTACTGTTCCTACATTTGAATCAAGATGGCCTACTCTTCAGAAAAATTGACAGGTGCGCTTCCAACTTCAGGAACTCTATAACAGGACAGTGGTATTGCGGACTGCGCTTGAGAGTAAAAACACAACCCCATAACACTCGTCAAGTACCTCGAGATAACTCAACAGACTAGCCTATAGATGTATTAATTCTTGGACAATACTTGAAAACATGCTCTCTATCCGTCTCTCTTCAACTCTTGTCGTACATCCTTCTATTTTGAGATGAGCGATAGCCAATTTGGAGTTATCAACCACATATGAGTTCATAAGGTGCAACTGTTAGGTGACACTCCCATTCCTGGTAATCAAGTCTGCCAGTTTTTGTATCAGGAGTGCATGGGTATCAAAGACATTGAATCACGATCACAGTCTCTAAGCATTACGAATTCGGTGATTTTTCACAATTTCCATGATTCCTTCCACATACAAGACGAGAGAAGAATAGTCTCCTTACCTAACACAGGACACCTACTCCTAAATGGTAATTGCATTAACACATATAATAATAATAATAATAATAATAATAATAATAATAATAATAATAATAATAATAATAATAATCATAATAATAAATAGGGAGCGGATTTTTATGTGCTAAAAATGTGAAAAAAATTATTTTTATGTGCTGAAAAAAAATTAAAATATGTGACAATAAATTAAAAGTATTTTCCTTTAAATATCACATAACTACTCACGCTCAAGAATTAAATAAGTATAACGTTTTGTATTAGAATATGGTGCTACCAAACGTTCTCCTTAAGGCAAATTGGTGTCTGTGTATGGAAATGTGCAGTATGGTATATTAATTTTTGGTATGCCAGAGCTGATATTATGAATGGTTATTTTTTAAGGTAATGTTGCAAAAGCAACCTATTATCTTCGAAAAGATGGTACCAGTTTGTACTCACCAATCCCATGCTGGAATATTAGTTGCTAGAAGTAGTCTCAGAATTGCAGTGAACAACAAAGGTCATCTCCAAATTGTCCATCACAAATCCATGCCGATTATCTCCAAAGAATGCCTTATACTGCGGAAACTATCGCTCCACATCACAGGAAGTCAGACGAGCATAGTTAAAGAGAGGAATGTCACCAACACTAACGCCATCAATTTTGCCAACATGACCACCCTCCAATACATTAGAAATTTGGCGCATTGTTTGAAATCCTCCGATTTTCCTTTTAAAATTTTGACATTTGACCTTTCACAGTCCCTGTACCTGCGAAGCCGGGAGTGAATCTAATTTATTTTCAACAGCGCGCACTTCCTTCACCATTTCGGACAACATGTTAGTGGATTTTTCAAGTATGTCTAGTTTTATACAAGAAGCTTAGATTGGCCAAATCATTTCTCAAAGAGCTGTCTTTCAATATCTCTTGAAGAATCTCATTTGACGACGCGTCGTTTTTATCTAGTGCATTCACAACAGATGCAAAACTTTCGAAATTGTCTGCGTAGTATACCACAGCGCTAAGCCAGGTACCCCACCGCGTAACAATAGGCAGAGGAGGAAGCGCAAGATCCGGGTTTTTCTTTTTAAACAGATCGATTCTTGAGGGTGCTTTTACTAAGATTTTTTTGCCATTAGGCACTAATGTATCCACTTGAGGATACTGACCCCACACAGTTTCACACAACCTGTGAAGAGCATGAAAAACGCAAGTTACGTGTATCATTTTCGGAAAGCTCGCTGAAAGGCCTTCAGCTGCCTTTTTCATGTAAGCTGCGCTATCAGTAAGGAAAACCAATACATGGTCGAATTTTATACCTTTTGGCCAAAGTAAGTGCATGGCTTCATTGAATAACCTAACTACAGTGACATGGCTTGCAGCAAGCATGTCTTTACATGCTAGCAAATAAGAATGTTCACAAGCAGTTTTGTTATTCTTCAACACACCAACTACAACATTTCCTACTTTTCTGCCACTTGAATCGGTGGTTCCGTGAATGCTCACCCACAGTTTTTCGCCCGAATTCTCTGTAAAGTTTCTTCATAACATTTTGGGTGGTAGTTTTTCCTTACTGTGGAGTCGTCTGGAGGCTCAAAGTTAATGTACTTTGTTAGGAAATTTCTCAGTTCCGGATTATTTATTTTGCCCAGAGGAATGTTGGTACAAGCAAATGCTCTGCACACATCTAAATAATACTGGGAACATTTAGATGGGCCTGCATTTGAAGTAGCTGGTTCAGCTATTAGTAACTGTCGCGAACGCACACACGAAGCAGCCGCAGTATGCATATTTCCTGACAAATGCTGAGTTACTTGAGAACGTCGATCTGCACCTACTGTTTTACCACACGGTTGGAAAAATCTACTGTTCCATCGGTAGCGAAAATGCTTTTAAATTCCACTGCATATTGTTGAAGACGCGACCTTGTACTCGACTCCTCTTTTCGCATTAATTTGCAGGTTATGACACACGCATTTACGGTGAATTACTGCTTCAATAAAAATAGCAGCGGACACTCAACGAAATATTTCTTAGAAATCTATACAAAATCACATGACCGCGGGAATGGTATACGACCCGAACAGCTAAACTTACTCTTAGGAATGATGAAATCCCACTACCTAATCGTGGGGCAATATTCTTCCCAGTCTCCCATATCATAGCGGTATTACCCGTCACCTTATTTCTCCGTGATTGCCTTTCGCTGATATTTTATAAACGAAATCTGAGTGGGCTGACTCATAAAAGCGAGTTGGAATGGCATCATGCAAGGAAACATTGTGCAGCAAATCAAATCACTGTCTAATTTTAACGACACAGCCAGTGACCAGCAAGTTTTAGAACTTCTGGAAGGAAGTCTATAAATAGCCGAAACATTCAGATACATGATGTTAAATACACTATTAGAACAATACCGTAATCATAAAATGAAAATATGAGCATTATTTTATAACACAGAAACATTTTAAATGTTATTGATTAACAAATATTGCCGATTTATGTGCTTATTATATATTTCTTAAAATATGTTTCTACATTTTAAAAATTTTAAAATATGTGTTTTTATGTGAAATAAGATTAAGTTTTAACACTTGAGGATGCACAATAGGAATAATGAACTTTGAAACTTGCGTTAAAACTTATGCAAGAAAATAGGTAATTACATAAGAATCCACTCCCTAGTATAAAAATAAATGAAACAGTGCATGACTTTTAGTGCTGGGAGTGTCTGAGGACATGTGCGGCTCGCAAGGTGCAGGTCTTTTGATTTGACACCCGTTGTCGACTTGTGCGCCATGATGAGGATGAGATGATGAAGAACACATGTACAGTGCCAATGAAATTAACCAATGATTGTTAAAATCCCCACCATGCAGGGAATTGAACCTTGGACCCCTGTGACCAAAGGCCAGCACACTAACCATTTAGCCACCAAGCCTACAGTTCAGAGATTCCAATGGAAAACTGCCAGATCCTTGCAAAATACTTTGAATCCCTTCTTAACTGCGAGGCCCCAGTGTCCAGATTCACATTTGAAGATAAAACACAAGTCCACCGAGATTCAGCTCCACCTACAAAAGAGGAAGTCAGACAGATTATCCAATACTTGAAGAATGATAAAGCGCCGGGTGAAGATTCGATAATAGCTGAATTGTGGAAGTTTGCTAGTGACAATGCAGTGGAGAAATTAACGGACATCATACATGAAATCTGGAATACTGAAAGACTTCCAAGTGACTGGACATCTGCTCTAATCCACCCACTTCATAAGAAAGGCGACAAGTCGGATATTAACAACTATCGCGGCATCTCCCTCCTACTTATAACCTACAAAATTCTCTCGAAAGCTCTTCAAATCAGGGCAGTAGAACAGCTAGATCCAGAGCTGGGTGATTACCAAGGAGGTTTCAGGAAAGGGCGGTCATGTGTGGGACAGATTATGAATCTGAAATCTGTCCTTTCGTATCTTAAACTAACGAGCAAGCCTTTTGTAGTAACGTTCATCAACTTTAAGAAGGCCTATGATTCAATTGATAGAACTACCCTACTTCAGATCTTAAAGGAATTTGGCTTGGATGGTAAAACAAGAGTGTTCATCCAACAGACTCCTACCAACACCATCTCAAATGTGAAGTTTAGAGGAGGGACTTCAGATGTCTTTGAAATACGGACAGGAGTTACACAAGGAGATGGTCTCTCACCTCTGTTGTCCAACTGCATTCTTGAGAAAGTGATCCGTGAATGGCGCAGAGAAATGTGTTATGAAGGAGTCGAAAGCGGATTCAGACTAGGCCACAAGAACAAGAACCTTTCAATTGACTGTCTAGCATTTGCAGACGATCTCGCGGTTTTCGCTGATTCCTTGGATGTGGCCACGAAGCAAATCAACCAGCATCAAACACAAGCTGCAAAGGCGGGCCTCGAAACCTTCTTTGAGAAAACGAAAATCACTACAAACATCAAACTGTCGCCAAGTGAGCTAGAAGGGACTCACGGAAAAGTCAAGCGAGTTGAAAAATGTAAGTATCTTGGTGAATGGATAGAACCTGTCCAAAAAAGAAGCCTTTGCTTCACGCATGAATAAAATGGAAATGGCTTACCACCTGACTAAAAATGTCTATAACAAAAGATCTATATCTCTGAATGCAAAAATCAAACACTATTGCACTATCATCCGGTCAGAGGCTCTCTATGCAGCACAATATCTCGTCATGAACAAAAAAGGCATGATGGAGAAATTGGAAGCCAAGGAAAGAAAGATTTTGAGAAAAATTGTAGGTCCAGTCAAAGACAATGGCGAATTTAGAGGACGGCACAACCGGGAGTTGCACTCGCGTGTGGAGAAAATAACCAATGTGATGCGTAAAAGGAGGATTACTTTTTATGGACACATGGCCCGAATGAATTCAACACGGTTAACCAACCACAATTTCACTTTCTTCCAAGAGAAAAAGGCAAAGGGTGCATGGCTCAGTGAGGTACAGAAAGATCTGCAGGAGATTGGGGTCTCATTTGAAGATATCCAGGAGCATGTCCCAGGTAAGAAAAAACTCCAAGAGCATCAGAGTTCCAACCAAAGCCGAAGATAAAAACTGGAAAGGCATGGACGGAAGAGCGAAAGGAGCAACACTGTATACGAATGAAGAAATACTGGACCAACATTAAAGCTCAAGGGAAACAGTTGAAATGACGTGGTCCTTAGTTGGCCGAAACGAAACAAGAAGATGAATGGTTCTTACGTCCCGCTAACTACTTTTCAACAGTTTTCGGAGATACCGAGGTACCAAAATTTTCTTGTGCAGGAGTTCTTTTACACACTAGTAAATCTGCCAACATGAGGCTGGCATATCTGAGCATCTTTAAACACTACTGGACTGAGCCAAGCTGGGGTCAGATGAACAGTGCCTCAACGGTCTGAGCCTAGGAACACTTACTAAATGCAGCATAAGAACAAGTAGATGATGGTGATGATGATTATGATGATCATTGTTGTTTAAAGGAGCCTAGCATCTAGGTCATCAGCCCCTGATGGTATGAAATGTAATTAGAATTTTAAATTCCCACACTCATCCACCGACCAGAATTCAAAATGAGAAGATGAAGAATGAATGAATGAATATGAATTTGAAATAATCAGTGGATCCGATTCACAATACTGACAGTTAAAAATAATCCCTAAATCAATCCACTGACCAGAATTCAGAAAGACAGCACTGAACTATGATTATGAATAGTCAGCGGATCCAACTCTCAATGCCCCACCTTCCCAGACACAAAACAATAGTATATACTAACCAATGGGCTGCTTCGAAAGCACAATCCTGAATCGATGATGCTCGTCTAAAGGGATCCAAAATCCAGCTCTCGTAATGGTACTTATCGCTAGCAGAGTAGAACTATGGTATTTCTCATGTAGTGGTACTAATCACAAGTAATATACGTCGGACAGGTAATGCAGACCTACCGTGTTTCTCACATAATGGTGCCACCCATATGCAATGCAAGCCCATGGTGTTCCTCATATATATGTGTACTGATCACAGCGACTCGTACTATCCTGCGGTGTTCCTCACAGAGTGGGTACTAATCGCAGGGAACATAGACCTACAGCGTCGCTCATAAAGTGGTTCTAATGACAGGTAACGTATGCCTGTGGTGTTCCACATGTAGTGATACTAATCACAGGTACTGTAAACCCATAGTGAACCTCCCACTGTTGGTATCAATCACAAACCTATTGTGTACCTAACATTGTGGTACTACTCACAAGTAAAGAAGACCCACGGTTTTCCTCACATGTTGCTATTAATCACAAACCTATTGTGTACCTAACATTGTGGTACTACTCACAAGTAAAGAAGACCCATGGTTTTCCTCACATGTTGGTATTAATCACAAACCTATTGTGTACCTAACATTGTGGTACTACTCACAAGTAAAGAAGACCCATGGTTTTCCTCACATGTTGCTATTAATCGCAAACCTATTGTGTACCTAACATTGTGGTACTACTCACAGGTAAAGAAGACCCATGGTTTTCCTCACATGTTGGTATTAATCACAAACCTATTGTGTACCTAACATTGTGGTACTACTCACAAGTAAAGAAGACCCATGGTTTTCCCGCATGTTGGTATTAATCACAAACCTATTGTGTACCTAACATTGTGGTACTACTCACAAGTAAAGAAGACCCATCGTTTTCCTCGCATGTTGGTATTAATCACAAGTAGTCTCATGGTTCTAATTCAAACATCCCTTGGTTGCCCATTTTAGTTGCCTCTTACGACAGGCAGTGGATACCATGGGTGTAGTCTTTGTCTGTGTCTCCCACCCACAGTGGGTAGGGAGAGAAAAAAGAAGGGATCTGACATTTCGAGAAATGAAGTACCGGACAAAGAAAGAAAAAGGCCACAAAGGACGTGAAAATGAAAGCCTCCATAGGCCTTGAAGGCTCTAATATCGTCAGGGTTGGAAAAGAACAAGAGTTGACCAAGGGAGGTCGGACAGGATAGATGAAAGTGAGGAGCCTGCCACAAGCCAGTGGAAGCAATGTCAGGACTCAGCTACCCTGTGGTTGTCAATCCTTGCTCCCAAGTTGAGAGCCCCTCGGGTCCTTTTAGTCACCTCTTACAAAAGGCACGGGATACCTTGTGTGTGTTCTTCGTCTGTGCTCTCACCCATAGAGGGTACAAGTAGAAGTAGTCAATGTATGAGGGTGAACCAAAAAAGTAAGTTACACTTCCAAGTTATGGCTATTTATGAAACCACCTATATATAGGCAACATGGCTATGACACCATACAATGTAAGTTCACTTTTCCACACAGTACCCAAGAAACAGTAAATATTTCTCAGAATGGTCAAACAACTTTTCGATTCCGGATGCATAGAAATCATATCCAGTGCTATGTAACCATCTGGAGACAACTGCATTCACCTCCTCATTGTTTCGGAATTGTCCACCAAGACCGTTTTTCAGCTTACTGAACACATGGTAATTGCATGGCGCTAAGTCTGGACTGTTAGGAGGCTGTTGCCATACCTCCCACTTGAATTGATGCAGTAGTTTGGATGTTTGGCATGCCATGTGAGGTGTTGCATTATTGTGTAAAAGACTCACACTGATGCTCAAATTTTCCCAGCCGCTTTTCATTAATTGCCTTTTGCAACCAGTTCAATGTGTGACAATACGAAGCTGAGTTCTTTGTAATGCCTTTTGGCATAAATTCCACGTAAACCAGATTCTCTATGTCAAAGAACACCATTGCCATTACCTTTCCTGATGAAGGTTGGACCTTGGCCTTCTTTCGTGGTGGTGATGTGGTGTGCACCCATTCCATTGATGTTCTCTTTGTTTCGGGGGTGAAGACGTGGACCCACGTTTCATTCATCTGTGATGATTCACTGCAGAAACTCATTGCCCTCCACAGAATATCATTGCAAAAATGGCAGTGACGATCGGAAATGTTGTCCCTTGTGAACATCGTTGAGCAGACGTGGGACCCATCTTTGACACAGTTCGAAATCCAACATGTTGTTGAACACACTGCCATACAATATGTTCAGAATTTCCTGCAGTGTTATGCACCAATTGTCTCTAATGACCCCATCCACATGGACCTAATCTCCTTCCAGAAACACTGGCTGTGTTACTTCAATTCAGATTACTTCAGTATGCCTTACTATGTGATGTCAACCAAGCATTTCTGCAGCCATCTTTGGATCCTAGCGACAGAGATCTCAACAGATTTTTTGATATTGTAACGCAGGATAAAAATGGCACATACCATACCACTGAGGATATTATTAGCTATCAACTTACCAGTCTACATCTCTGTCTTCCTTCCAGACCACTCCTTTAATTTGCAACTATCCAAGAATTCACTATAATGAAACACCATTTATTCCCATCAGCAGCTCCCCTTGTCGATAAACGTACTTATATGGATGACTTTATTTTTCAGTTTCACATCAAAGTGAATTCTGCACAATTTATGAAGAGCTTACAGCATCCAACTTCCTCTTTCACATATTCCAAGTCAATGTAGTGTACTTGGATTGGGATGCAGAGTCTAATGTAATCTCCTGATCTTCTAGCACAATTTTGGTAGATGTACAGCGTACGACACTGAACGTCAACTATTTCAGGTCATCCCCAAATTTTATAAACCACTAGGTCTATACTCACATATCACAATACTAGGAAAACTGGTTTTACAAGGTACCTGCTCTCTTTTCCCCATGGTACAGGTGCACAGTGGTTACTGAGGTGCTCTAATGTTCAGCACCTATTGGCAATTCACACACCACTGCATATTACAGTACTTGACTCACACTTTGAAGGCTCCAACTTGCAAGTCTCCTGCGATGCATCAGAGCAACCATATATACCTAGTTCCAGAATCACCAGGCAAGTTGGTTGTGCGATTAGGAGCACGCAGCTCTGAGCTGGCATCCGGGAAGTAGTGGGTTTGAACACCACTGTCTGCAGCACAGAAGATGGTTTTCTATGGTTTCCCATTTTCATACCAGACAAATGCTAGGGCTGTAACTTAATCATAGGCCTTAGCTGCTTACTTCCCACTCCTACACCTTTTCTATCCCATCATCACCATAAGGTGTCAGTGTGACGTGAAGCAAATTGTAAAAAGAAAAGTGTCAGCTCAGTAAAGCCAGACTAATACCAGTGAAAAGTGTCGCACTGCCAGCTCTCACAGGATCACACCTCCTGCATTACTTTTGCCAAGCTACAACATTACAACTGCAATACTGTGGACTTACTCCACCATTATCCTTGGTTGGAATCATAGTGAATCAAATCGATGTAAGATGTAACTGTGTACCTGAGATTGATACCTACATTTCGTTATCATAGTGGAGCCACTGACCAGGAACAGGTAATCCTGCAGATCATTTGTCTAGAGGACATGTTCAGGACCTGAGTTTGACTAGAATATGGTAGCACAGACACACTTGGCTTCAAGATAGACAAGAATGCTGGTCTCACAATGTTGCATGTGATTACCTGCTCATACGACAAGCCAAAATGTTCATTCATCAAGTACCTGTAGTCACCACAGAAAACCCAGTCTTACAGATCTCCAATTTCAACTCCTATATCACACTTCTCCATATCATGGACTGGATCCATCGTTATTGATTTTAAAAAAATTTAAAAAATAGAGCACGACTAAGTAGTATTGTAGTGTAGTCGTATATTAATTACCTTATTGTTGTGCACTATCCCAGACAATATATCCCTCCGTTCATTTTTTTTTTTTGCAAATAAGTTATTTTATTTTTTTATTTAATTTTTTTTCCCCGTAAAGAATGGCTAAGGAGCGCGAGTGTACGAACTGTGGGTGTGGCGAGGCATTGAGGGGTATGAGGGAGGAGTTGGAGAGTTTGAGGGAGATAATTAGGATTCTCACAGAAGACAGGAAGGAAGATAGGACTCCCTCAAACAATGTACAGGTTACAGTAGGTGTACAAGAGGGAGGGGAAGGAAAGGGAGGAGTTGTAGAAGACAGGTGGTCTAATGTTCTAAGGGGAAGGAGATTGCAGGCTAAGGGCTCTATTCAGGATCAGAATTCAGGACAGGTGTCTGTGCGAAATCGGTACAAGTCACTCCAGGTAGAACAACAGAGGGAAGATGAGGGACAGGGAACTGTTGGTGAGATGCGTGGAAGCAGGAGGAAGGGAAAAGGTAGGAAAGGGAAATGTAGAGTAGAGGATAGGAAAAGACAGGTGGAACAGGGTCATGGGAGGGAGAAAAGGGAGGAGGAAGTAGCTTCTGCAGCTATCAGGAAAGATAGGGCCGACCAGGAAGGGAGGGGATCAAATGAGGTGGGTAGGGTTGAGGCTCTGGTCATGGGGGATTCCATCGTTAGACACGTGGGGAAAGTGTGTGGAGGAAAGGGTACCAGGGTAGAATGTTATCCAGGAATTAGGTTGAGGCAGATGTTGAGGAAAGTAGAAGAGAGGGAGGAGGGGAAGGAAAAGGTGGTAGTGTTTCACGTTGGTACCAACAACGTAAGGCAAGCTGATATAAGTACCAACATAGTTGGAGATGTGTGGGATCTGGTAAATGCAGCACGGGTGAAGTTTAAGAAAGCAGAGATTGTTATTAGTGGAATACTGTGTAGGAGGGATACTAACTGGAGGGTGATTGGGGATTTAAATGAGACTATGGAGTGGGTATGTGGGAAACTGGGAGTGAAATTTCTAGATCCTAATGTGTGGGTAGGAGATAGGGATCTGCGCTCGGATGGCCTTCATTTAATTTAAACCGCAGTGGTACGTATAAGTTAGGAAATTTGTTTGGAAGGGTAATAGGGAGGTACATTCAGGGAAACAGGATGGCCTAGGGAGCGGTGATAAGGGAACAGGGAGCTGGAAATCAAGTAGGGATGACATAACATTGTTAGTGTTGAACTGTAGAAGTATTGTAAAGAAAGGAATAGAATTAAGTAATTTAATAGATATATATTTACCAGATATTGTAATAGGCGTTGAATCATGGCTGAGAAATGATATAATGGATGCAGAAATTTTCTCACGGCACTGGAGTGTGTATCGTAGAGATAGGATAGGAAGGGTGGGAGGGGGAGTGTTCATTCTGGTGAAAGAAGAATTTGTAAGCTACGAAAAAGTTAAAGATGAGACACATGAAATTCTAGGTGTAAGGCTCATTTCTAAAGATAATAGGCAACTTGATATATTTGGAGTGTACAGATCGGGAAAGGGTAGCACTGATGCGGATTCGGAATTATTTGATAGGATAATCAGCTATGTGGGAAACGACATGGAAAGAAATGTGATTGTAGCGGGAGATCTGAATTTGCCAGATGTAAATTGGGAAGGAAATGCGAACGACAGGAAGCGTGACCAACAAATGGCAAATAAGTTGATATGGGAAGGACAGCTGATTCAGAAAGTTATGGAACCAACCAGAGGGAAAAATATCCTGGATGTCGTGCTGATAAAACCAGATGAGCTCTATAGGGAAACTGAAGTAATAGATGGTATTAGTGATCATGAAGCTGTATTTGTGGTAGTTAAAAATAAATGTGATAGAAAGGAAGGTCTTAAAAGTAGGACCGTTAGGCAGTACCATATGGCTGATAAAGCAGGTATGAGGCAGTTTATAAAAAGTAACTATGATCGGTGGAAAACGGTAAATAAAAATGTAAACAGACTCTGGGATATGTTTAAAGAAATTGTTGAGGAATGCGAAAACAGGTTTGTACCTTTAAGGGTGGTAAGGAATGGTAAAGACCCACCTTATTATAATAGAGAAATAAAGAGACTAAGAAGGAGGTGCAGACTGGAAAGAAATAGAGTTAGAAATGGCTGTGGAAGTAAGGAGAAATTGAAGGAACTTACTAGAAAATTGAATCTAGCAAAGAAGGCAGCTAAGGATAACATGATGGCAAGCATAATTGGCAGTCATACAAATTTTAGTGAAAAATGGAAGGGTATGTATAGGTATTTTAAGGCAGAAACAGGTTCCAAGAAGGACATTCCAGGAATCATTAATGAACAAGGGGAGTGTGTATGTGAGGACCTTCAGAAGGCAGAAGAATTCAGTCAGCAGTATGTAAAGATTGTTGGTTACAAGGATAATGTCCAGATAGAGGAGGAGACTACGGCCAAAGAAGTAATAACATTTACATATGATAACAATGACATTTACAATAAGATACAAAAGTTGAAAACTAGAAAAGCGGCTGGAATTGATCAGATTTCTGGGGATATACTAAAGACAATGGGTTGGAATGTAGTACCATATCTGAAGTACTTATTTGATAATTGTTTGGTCGAAGGAGCTATACCAGATGAATGGAGAGTTGCTATAGTAGCCTGTGTGTATAAAGGAAAGGGTGATAGACATAAAGCTGAAAATTACAGGCCAGTAAGTTTGACATGCATTGTATGTAAGGCATTCTTTCTGATTATATTAGACATGTTTGTGAAATTAATAACTGGTTCGATAGAAGGCAATTCGGTTTTAGGAAAGGTTATTCCACCGAAGCTCAACTTGTAGGATTCCAACAAGATATACCAGATATCTTGGATTCTGGAGGTCAAATGGACTGTATCGCGATTGACCTGTCTAAAGCATTTGATAGGGTGGACCATGGGCGACTACTGGCAAAAATGAGTGCAATTGGACTAGACAAAAGTGTGACTGAATGGGTTGCTATATTTCTAGAAAATAGATCTCAGAGAGTTAGAGTAGGTGAAGCTTTGTCTGACCCTGTAATAGTTGAGAGGGGAGTTCCTCAGGGCAGTGTTATAGGACCTTTATGTTTTCTTATATATATAAATGATATCGGTAAAGGAGTGAAATCGGAGGTAAGGCTTTTTGCGGATGATGTTATTCTCTATAGAGTGATAAATAAGTTACAAGATTGTGAGCAACTGCAACGTGACCTCGAAAATGTTGTGAGATGGACAGCAGGCAATGGTATGTTGATAAACGGGGCTAAAAGTCAGGTTGTGAGTTTCACAAATAGGAAAAGTCCTCTCAGTTTTAATTACTGCGCTGATGGGGTGAAAGTTCCTTTTGGGTATCATTGTAAGTATCTAGGTGTTAATATAAGGAAAGATCTTCACTGGGGTAATCACATAAATGGGATTGTAAATAAAGGGTACCGATCTCTGCACATGGTTATGAGGGTGTTTAGGGGTTGTAGTAAGGATGTAAAGGAGAGTGCATATAAGTCTCTGGTAAGACCCCAACTAGAGTATGGTTCCAGTGTATGGGACCCTCACCAGGATTACCTGGGAATCTGCCACCTGGGCGACTGCCCTAAATGCAGATCAGTATTGATTGATTGAATAATCTTCGCATGGAAACCAAAGCTATGGAGAATTAAGAGCCTTTGAAATGAAAACTAGTTTCATTACACTTATGTCCATTTCAGATCAAGAAAGCTTCTAAGAAGAGTATGAGGCCTTAACCAAAAGATTAACACCTCCAAAACCTAATTAAAGACCATTAGGAGGCTGACTTCAGTTCAGGACACATTCTTCAATGAAAGTCACCCATTTATACTTCGTGGCAATCATCGCCTCAGACGTTTACTAATCCTTCAGAACCACATTGCTATTTGCTTTACGTCGCACCGACACAGATATGCCTTATGGCGACGATGGGATAGGAAAGGCCTAGGAATGGGAAGGAAGTGGCCGCGGTCTTAATTAAGATACAGCCCCAGCATTTGCCTGAGAACCACATCAAGTTATATCACTTGCGACTACGGATTGTGCTTTCGGAACTTCGGACAGAGTTTTGAATTATTCAGGCAAGTCAATCTATATATATAAAATAAGAGTTTTGTCTGTACATTGCTCAGAATTTGAAAAGAATGGTATTTCGGTATTGATCATGTCCACAGTAACAAGAAAATGCAGTTTTTACTTCTCCGTAATTTCTGTCTGTCTGTATGTATGTATGTATGTACACGCATCACGAGAAAAGAGTTGAGGAGAATTTAATAAAAATCAGTATGTAGAGTTGCGGGGTGAGCCGCTATAATCTAGGCTATAAATTATTTTATTCACTCTGAGTGAAATGGTAGTTTAGGGGAGGCCCTAAAACTCAATTCTCAAATATTTATATTATTAGTGGTCATATCAATAAATACTACATAACTTATTAAATTTATGATCATTTATGTCTTATGAATTTTTACCGTACCGGCTATGATAACAGAGATATACATGAATTTGGATTTTTGTTGCTAAGTCCATATCAACGCTGAGCCCCGACAAAATGGGTAAACAGAATTTAATGAAAATCGGTATATAGAGTCGGGGAATAAGAAACTACAGTTTAAGCTATCAACAATGTTATTCACCCTGAGCGAAATGGTAGTTTAGGGGAAGGCACCTAAAATTTAATTGTTAAATACCTATATTCTTCGTCCTATGGAAAAGTACTACACAACTAAAGTTATAGAGAATATAATTTCCAATCATTTACGTTTTATTCAGTTTTACCATACCGACTATGATAAGAGTGGTATTTCAGATCCAGAAGACAATTAATAATGTGACTGCCCACAATATCGAAAGTGCGTAACATAGATCAACAAATTCATTACACTGACCGTTGTTTGTTGTAATGTTCTTTGTCTCTTATGCTGACATTCAACTCCGATAGATGGGATTGCTGCTGCGTACCGAGTATAACAGCTTAACTGAATATTGGCGGGAAATAGCTGAGGAGTTAGATAACTTTCTTCTTTAGCATGCCAATCCTCTGGTTCATACATTTTCTGATACTGCGGGAACGTAACACACTGGTTCATCATAGTATGCCAGCTATTCGATACCTACTCTGACACGCTGTTTTGAATGAGCAGTGTGCGCAATTAATTCACGAGGCTCAGTTAGTACTAGTAGGAGTAGCATAGTACGAACTGGTCTGGAATTACAATTTAGCCCTATTCCAAATTATAGTACCAGAGTTCACTAAATAACTCAAAATTCAACCTTGAAAAGAGCCGTTTCTTAGGAAAAGCTTCTTCCTCTTCACTTTTGTTAAATCTACATTAATTTTATTCCAAATTAGCAGCGAAGATGTGGTTTCTTCTCTGGCTTGGGAGAAAAATTGCCTCCACGTCAGATAGTTCTTTCCCCCGTCAGTGTAGTGAATTGAGATTTTCCAACTCATCGGGTACTCCCAGGAAGCCGATAAGTAAACGGGCATAGTTTTTGCCCTGGGACTATCCGCTATTTGAATCCCACCCCCCCTCCGAAAAAAAGGACGATGATTGTTCACGGATGTCTGCGTCTTGGTCATTCCAGCCCTGTAGCTTTGGACTGTTAGTTCGGCAGCATCGTACTGTTCGTTAAAAGTGAAAAAATGTGTGGTTTTTCATTTGATGGAGTTTTCATATGAAGGCCATAATCACGCCATTCCTACCGACGTCATTGTAATGACCCATGTTCATTTCAGTTGGGAAAATCACTAAGAGAGTCTTTCTGAGAGTCTATACAGGCACGCGGAGAGTGTCTCCCATTATAATGAAAACTCCCCAACCTGATTGTGACTGACGGTAGGCAAGCTGGCCTACCATTACAATGAAAATTCCCTAACCCAGTCTTGATATGAGAAAAGACGTTGGTGACTTGCCCGTCGTGGTTCTAGGGCAACGTTAAGAGCTATGTGCAACTTTATACAATCTTGCTCACAAGGTTTACACTACCTAACCTAGAATTCCGTAGCGAAGTATGGGTACATCAGCTAGTCTATCAAGAAAGTTATCTGTCTATGTCTACCCTGCAAGCTCACTAGAAACACTCATGTACAGGCTGCAGAAGCACCACTACCCCAGAATATGTTCAATATTCACTTCCATTTTCCATTACTGGCTTAGATTTTGCTGGCCCACTGTACTCAAATCAAGGGCATTCTCTTCACAAGGTACTCATATTATTGTTTACTTTTGAAACTACTTGTGTAGATCATCTCAAGATTATGCTAATATAACTGTGGATAAATTTCTCCCTGCATTCCAGAGATTTGTCAGTCACAGACGTGTCCCTCATACTGTCTATTCTGACAATGCAACTACCTTCCACGCTGCCAACAAACAACTCCGCGAAGTTTGTACTGTCTCCTGAAGAAGAAAGAAAACAGGAAATGGTAACACAATGGATCAATGGTTGCTGAGAGAAAGCAACAAAGAACTTATAATTGCACACTAAGATGTAATAGGGATGCCATTTTAGCTCCATGATAGGGACAATGAATGGCAGCAGTAAAGCATCACATTCTGATGGTTCTGATAATAGGTAGCCATGATTCACTGAGGTTGTAGCCTGTATCGTGGTCGAAATTATCCGGGTGCTTACATATTTCAACTGCCTCCCTGATGATTCTGGGGTGATACTGCTTTATATAGGCAAGAACATCCACTCTTTGGAATATGACATCAAGCCGGGTGTTGAGTCTGATACACCTACTGTGAGGTTCCAAACACAGATGAAGTACAAATGCATACAAAAGTTGAAAGGTACAAAAGGATTGTTAAGATTTATAAGAATATACTAAAAGAAGATTGTTAGGATATAGTGCACTAACTGAAATGACTGTTTGGATGAAGGAACTGAGAGAGTGAACAGTAGACATAGTGCACAAGGGAAAGGTTAATAAACATAAAGCAGATAATTACAGGCCAGTCATCAGGAGAGCATTCTTTCTGATTACATTAGGCAAGTTTGTGAACTGATTTGATAGAAGGCAGTTCACGTTTTGGAAAAATGTACTCCAGTGAAACTCAACTTGTAGGATTCCAGCAAAATATAGCAGATACTTCCGTTTACGAGGTCAAATGGACTGTATCACTACTGATCATCAAAGTCTTTTTGATTGGTATAGATTATGGGAGAATGGTGAAAATTTGGGTCTATTGGATAGGAAAAAAATAGTAAATAACTTCCAGAATTGTGAAAGATTGCAAAAAGACCTCAACAAAGTTGTGAAATGGACATCAGACAATGGTACAATGGTAAATGGTTTGGAAAGTCCTGTTATTTGCTTTCAAAGTGTAAGGCTGAATAAGGCTCGTATATTAATGTCCCTTAACATTTTGTACTAGATGCAGGGACAATAAGATCGTCCCTAAATTTGCGGTGTAAAAGCACTTGACTGAATTGCCGCACACAGGTACAATTCTACGTACGGCGTAAGAGCAGACTCATACCTTGAGAAGAGATCTGGTTTCTGTCTCAGGTGAACTTCATAGGCATCTTTCTTTAGGTCATAAATTAGAGGTGAAAACTTTCAATCACCTGGACCTCATGCCTCACATAGCTTCCTTATCACTTTCATCTTCTTCAAGGGCTAGACATGTATCCAAATTTTCCCATTTATCGATCATCTGTGGTGTTATGACTTCTTTAAAGCATTTACTGGATCATATGGCTGAGGAGATTCATCTCAAAATTGCCATCATTATCAAACATTTAAAACCTCCTTATTTCCAAAGAGCAGTACGCTCTTAAACAACTACAGTTGAATAAGGACTTAGTGGTATTGAACGCTAATAAAGGCTATGCTACTGTGCTTATGAACACCGTTGACTATAATAGCAAGATTGAAGAACTTCTCAGAGCCAAAGAATAATCCTGCCAATGGCACTGATTGGATAACAGCGTCTCTTCCTGAATCTACCTCGATTCTAAATTATGTTTCTCGTGGTTTGCGACCACAGGCTTCCACAGTTCCTTGTCTTTATGGTCTTCATAAGATCCATAAAGACAGAGTTCCCTTACACCTACTGTCAACAGTATAGCTTCCCTTACATACAACTTCTCAAGCCGTACATGGGTAATGTGGCATCCGTCAGAAATTCATTGCAGTTTATTGGCATTTTATCCAATCTGCATGTTTCTCCTGGAGATATTCTAGTCAGTTTTGATGCAGTGTGTCTGTTCACTAGAGTTCTAATCATGGACACTGTATCTCTATTGGTTCCTGGTGACACTGTTAGTGTGTTTCACCTTGTTTCAGTTTTCATGGTACAATATATGAACAAATGGATGGTTCTGCCATGGGGTCGCCATTGGCACCAGTCATCTCTAATTTCTATATGCAGCATTTTGAAGAGCGTTGTTTTCAATCTTGCATGCTCAAGCCTTTCATTTGGTTGACATATGTCAGTGACACATTTGTTATCTGGCCCCATGGTGAACTCGAATTATACATATTTTAGGTTCACTTAAACACTATACATATAAACATTAAATTTACCGTGGAGACTGAACTTGCAGGATGTTTGCCATTCTTGGATGTTTTGGTTTGTAAGAAATCGGATAGTACTTTAGGTCATTCTGTTTACAGTTAACTCACCCATACTAATAGACAGCTTCATGAGTCCTGTCATCACTACCCTCGCCAAAAGCATACTGTGCCTAACACTCTTATCAGCTAAGCAAGGGAGGTTTGTGAGGAGGATAAATTACAGAGTACTGAGCAATGGCTACTCCAGGAAACAGACTGATGAAGTGCTACATCCTAAGCCAAAAGACAGACTTTCTCATGATTTTAGTCCTCTGAGCCTGGACTTCTTGCCATACGTACAATTTTTCAAAGATAGGATTGGAAATATTCTCACAAGGCACAATATCAAAACCATTTTTAAGCCTAACATCATCACAGGCTATTGGTTGTGATCTGTCAAAGATCCTATTGGTTTAAACTGTGCTGGAATATATATCATTCCTTGCTCCTGTGGATCCGTTTACGTTGGCTAAACATGTAGGAAGGTAGCAATGAGGGTTAAAGAACATCACAGGCACTAATGACCTTGCCAGCCAAAGAAGTCTACTGTGGCAGAACATGCCATACATAATGACCATCAAACCATTTTTGATGCAACTTCTGTCATTTATGAAGAGAAACATTTTATATCTAGAATAATTTGTGAGGCAAAAGAAATTGCTAAACACCCGAATAATTTTAATAAAGGTGACAGCTATATACTGAGTACATCATGTCTATACTCTATACGTGAACATCCTTCTCCTTGACTCTGGAGGCCCTGGAATGAACTATATTTCTAAAAGATTCTCTCTATCTTGAGTGTGGTTACTATGGAGTGACAGTTGCCAATACATTATTTGTTTTCGCTCTGCAGATGATCCTGGTTGCAGGATCGAAACGCATCAGCAGATTATTACATTATGTGACCTAATATACCCAAACTATTATTATGTCATTTAGTGTTCATGAAAGTCTACGTATCAAGATAAAATATAGTTTTCTCCATTTGTTAGTTATACTTGTCCAGCCATTCATCTCTCATATTTCCTTCCCTCTGTGAACCACGGAAAGAAGGGTAGCAGAGTGGAACGAGGCCCAACCACAGAAGGAACATCTGCCAGTATGACGGTTTATAACACCAATACATTTTATTTAATGCCAAATGTCTGATAAATATACATTTTTTGAATGTCAACACCATACTATTCAATACTGACACGATACTTTGCCATTATAGTGGAAGGAAGAGAAGAAATCAAGAGCAACAATAATGCAAAATTGTTGAAACTGTGAGCAGCCACAGAGAGCCAAAAATGAGTACATTATGAGAACCCACTGATAGTCACTTGTCACCTGCATGCCTCAGAATCTCAACAATTACTTAAGGAGTTCACAAAAATGTAATCACGCACATGCTAAGTGCAGAAACAATGGGTACAGAAACTAGTCAACCATACCCAGAAAGAGATGTGTTCTATTTTTGAAGTTCCTACAAATTTCAATGAATTCAAACCTAGTTTTCTACGAAACTAGAAGTTTTAGTATATCCTTTTCTCAGCAATCAAACACCTAACACTGGTTTATGGCAGTGAATAGGTAATAATAATAATAATAATAATAATAATAAAAACAAAAATAACAACAATATATATTTTTGTTTGCTTCTGGAAGCCTTCTTCACAATCCAAAACTTTAGCATCCTTTCTCGGGCAGCCTGTCATCTTTCTTCCGTCCACCCACGGTTAAGTTTTGGTTCATCATGAAATTCCTGGAATATGTCGATCACTGAACTAAACTTTGTTCAGTTTGAGATATCTTCTGAATTTAGTCCCATCTGTTTGAGATCCTTCCTCCCCTCCTTGAACCATCTGTCCAACAGTTTAGGTCTGCTGTCTAGTACTGTGAAAATCTTTTTGGTTAGTCTCTTCTCACCCATTCTAAATAAATGCCCATAGAATTTAAGTCTCCATTTTCTCATGGACTCAGTTCCCTCCTCACAACCTATACTATCCGTCCACAATCTTTGGACCCGTTATTTTTCAAAGGATCTTTCTTTCGAATTTCTCTGTTTCTCTCAGTCCCGCTTTCCCTGTCATTTGGAGGCATTCACTAGCATACACACATTCTGTTTTAATCACTGTATTGTAGTGCCTAAATTTAGCTTGCGTGGAGAAAGTAAGCTATGGCCTGGGATATCATGTGCAGATATATTAATTTGATGCTATTTGGCTGCCTGCTTGTCTCTTTTGATGTTCTATTTTTCTCTAAACATACAAGATTCCAGAATAAGCTGACCCTCTAGTGGATGTCAATAGCTGAGTTTTAATGAATTTTGTCATGTATACAACAGGTGTGTCACCAGAGATCTTTTAACATAATGCAATCACATTCATCGAATGGATCATTTTCCACACGCAATAATCTGTCTATCTTTGCTGTGTATAACCCCATGATGTTGAGATCTGGAGGCAGATGCTTGTCCATGTAGTGATTTAGTGAACAGTTAAATACCTACAAATTCCATTGCGAGCAGAGTTAGGGATATAAAATCGAATTAAGCTAAACTGTACTCACTTGTCTTTTTCTTTGAAGCATGGAATCAGTTGATCTACTGTGTTTTCTTCTACTAATATTTCATCCTTAACATCTGCTAAAGGCTATAAGAATTAAGAAAAGAAAATTAAGAAAATTAGAGTGAAGAAGTAGCAATATTTCAAAAAATTAAAAGTAAACAAGACAAAAATTGACACTATCACAATCAAACTATAATACAGTGAAACCTCATTGACATGTTTTCCTGCTTAGCACGTCATAAATTTGAAGTCCCGATTCTCATCATAATCTGTATAAAATGATCTCACTTATCACGTCACAAATTTTTGCTATTATCGCTTAGTACGATCACATTTTTCCTAGCCCTGAAAATGTTACTGTATTTGGCATCCATTGTGAATAAAATATGACTTCGAACTCGGGTAAGACACGTCGCCACAGTTGCGTGATTACAGGAAACGGCCTTCCTGAACTTCACATTCTTTAAAATAATATTGTCTTAGGATTTCGCCACAAATGATCTTTGCTCCAATACGGCTGATGATGACCCCTAGATGGGTCGAAACTAGTACCGTATAATTTTGTAATCTTGTGAATATATTGTATTGAAAAGGTGGAAACATTTAAGTTATTATTATTATTACTTATATATTGTTCAATACGGACCAAAAACATGAAATTCATAACCATCAATTCACAGGATACGTTGCACTTTCGGGGAGCAAACCGTTAACCTCAGGAATGTTCAGTTTTGCTTGCCGGTATGCAGCGAGATTGCTGGATAGTGGAGTGATCTTGTTTGTGGTTGTATTTCACAATCCATTAAGAAGGTAGGAATTTATTTTGTGTTGAGTGGTACAGTGAAGTGTAGTGAATACTTGTCACATGATACGGTAGCCTATATCTGGATCAGAAATATAATCATGTTAAATTGAGTAGCGTGGTGAATATTTCTCTTGTGATTGCCTAGTTAAGGATACAAACAATGTTGTGAAATTGCTAAATAATGAAGTCAAAATTAAAATCTGTCAGAAAGTGAACTGGCGCAAGCGAACAGAGGTTGGGAATGTTAAAACTTGCACCTTCGAGTTTCGACTCAATCACTCAAGCTGTTTGAAGTTTTTTTATTCAAAATGGTGGTTTATGTTATTTTGGCAGTTGATGGTTGTGTGTAACCTCCAATTCATTGTCTAAGAAAGTGACCAGAAAATAATGTTTAATAACCCAATGTTCTGAAATAAAAGGCTTCTACTAACATTTGATTTAGAAAGAATGCGATCTGCAATAAGATATCGATATCTGTGTTGACCTCTCTGCACATGTTATCATATTTGTTGTCTTTTGTCTGGTGTTTTTTACACCTTTCAGTATATTTGTTATTTTATAATTTTCAGCAGAAAATAATTTCATATTTGTTCTTTTATGCTTTTCACACCTTTTAATACTTTCCTCTCATCTTCAGACAGGCCTATATTTTTTATTGTACCTACAGATACATGACATAAAATGCCTCATGTCAGAGAAAATCAAATATAGTGTTTCCATATCCCTGTTGGAGAGTTTTTGTTCCTATATTTACTGGTATGTATTCTTGCTTAACACATTCATTTTCCTTGTCCCCTGCACAAACATCTTAACAAGGTTTCACTGTAATTTACCCTCCCAATGTAAAAGTATAGAAAATGGGAAAAGAACAAAACAAGTATCATGTTATAATTATACGAAGAGACAGGAATGAGAAAATGACCCCATAATAGCATAAAGTGGAAAGCAATGGACGAGGGAGCAATAGAAGAAGAAAGACTTGAAGGAACACGGACAATCTCCACAACTCTTGTCTTCTCCTTCCACAACGTCTTGTCATTGTGCTCATCCTATTATGTGTTCTAAAATGACTTGTCACTTGTTTGTTCCTCGTCTTCCAAGAAATGTTTCTGAACACTGGAACATTTAGGACGATACATGACCACAGTAAAATTGTTAAAGGGGAATCATTTGAAGGTTACGGAATGTCACGAGGTAATATATGTGTGTCTTCAATATGATTTGATACGATGAGATATGATGCTTATGGAATGGGAATGGTGTCTTTGTACATTATATGAACATCTTATAATCCCAAGTACCACCCACCCCTGAATAAGGCATGCACCCTATGTTTTAAAGGACAAAATTTTTAAAAAATTTACTCAAATTTATTTCCAATATTTGTTACAGAAAAGGAATATAATTTAACTATGTATGTTTCAAGTTTAAAAAGTTTGTCAGTTTTTAAGTGACCTTGAAATAACACACAATAGATTATTTAAAACACACACAGAAAAAGTTAGCAACCACAGAACAATAGTCAACACTTCATTCATCATCAGAAGTACCAACTTCAAAACTTTCACTATCACTTTGACCATCAATTTCCCACACAACGAGGTCTTCACAGACATTCACAGCATTGGAAAAACTACACTCCTGGAAACTTTTCTGGACAAGGTCACTAGAGATACGACCCCATGCCATCTTTACTCCTGAACAAAGCAGTTGAACTTCTGTGCATTTAAAATGACCAGTTGGCATCAGTGCATGATTGTGAGCTGCCACCCACTCGGTATGAAACGGTTACAAGGCTGCTTTGAACGGACAGTTAACACAGACATCCAAGGGCTGTAACATAGGCGTCAATCTGACCAGAATGATTGCTAGATTGGTTCTTCACAGCTTCTGTTGTGAGACCACAGTAGCTGTCCGTAACAAGCACGGTTTTCCATCCAAGCAATGAACCAGGGCAACATTGCCAAACATATTTCAGCCAGTTTTCCACCAGTAGACTGTCCATCCAACAGGAGTCCTGAGTTCTGACGATAACACCAGCAGGTAGATTTTCTCCTCAAGACAACGTACAGTTCCATCAGCAAGTATACATAACACACGTGTGCACCTCCGTTTCTCATTACCACTTGTTCTGATGGCAAAACTTTCGACCCCTTAACACTCACACTACTGTCCAATGACATTTCAAAATAGACGGCTCTCTGATCTGCATTTCTCATTTGAGAGAGCAGATACAAATTTTTTATATGAAGCTGGAAGGAAAACAGTCTTTCTTCATGGGCAGTAGGAATACGCTGTGATATTGTGGTACACTTTGTAATGTTCAGTCTATTTCTGATCCACCCTTGGCTTCCTTTAAACTCTGGTGTAGCAAGTTTTTGTTATTTTTAATGGGCACATTTTGGTAGCCGCACTATATACCAATTCCTGTCTTTCTGTTACATATTTGTATAGAACCCTTTTAATTCCAGGAAACTGTGCACTCTGCCCGTGGATAGTGCTACAATCACCATTACTGTTTAAAAGAAAATCTTTCTCCTTTCTCCATTCTCAAATAAAAGGTTGAACCATGCTTGTCGCATGTTTCATTAATTGACACTTCATTACGCAAATGGCTTCCTTCAGCCTCGTCTTTCAATGTTTACCTGTGTATGTCTACGGACGTCCAGTAGGGAGCAGCGCACACTATGTTTAAACTGAGAGGTCGTTCGTTTTGCTACAGCGATAACTTTTACTCTTTGAAGCTCATCTTCTGTGTATACGTGTGGCGGATATTAACAACGGCTGCTGCTATTTTTTGTGTGGTATGTTTATGCCTTAGATATTCATTTAACGTTTTCAAGGTTGGACCTTTCACGCCAATTGCCTCTTAATTTTGCCATTGATAAACACAGGTACGTAGTAGTTCTGTTCAATATTTCGTTTTGGTGACGATTCATTCCCAACTGTTACGGTGGATTGGCATACATCTTTCTGCTCCGCCGTATGATGCGTTTCGAACGAATGTGTATGTAATCTTGTGGGGATAAAAAGAAAACGGGTCTCTGAGGCTGTGACTTGGTGCACTGCGTGCTTAAATACTACGTGATCCCTATGATGTGCCCCTCGTCTCGTCCAGGTCGTACGAGGCGCAAAATGTTATTGATGTAAATAAAGTTGTGTTCGATTCTGACCTTATATGTAATTGCACGCCGCACGCAGATACTTGGAGCATGTGAGACCTGCTGGTGATGACCGTGGGGTCATAAATTTATGGTTTGTATTTGACTACGAAATCCGAACGGCCGTTCGTGTTTATTTCCCGATACCCTCAATGTGTGCGTGTGAATGTTGAATGCATGTGAGTTGCGACGGGTGAGGGAGAAAAAGATGGTATGTCGATCGACCTGTCTTTTAAATTCTGTGCAGTGTTTTGTTCTCAGCACGGAACTGTATATTTTATTCTTATCCGTGGCTGGTGCTCAGTTTGAGTAGCCGCCATGTTGGTTGTGTATTTGAGCATGGGCGTACCTGTTCTATTCTTTGGACCTGTCTTGGCTTTGATTGGTCCATGGGGGCTGTGCTCAACCTCATCTCCCACTCTTCTTATCTGCCCTTTTGTTCTCCGGCACGGGAGATTGTTGTGCTAACGTTTCACATTGTTAGTTGCCTGATGAAATATGTAAAGCAGTGCCTCAGATACGTGAGTTTTGGTAAAACGGGCGACCTGCTTGAATTCTTAATAATGTAATGATGCTGCCGACGATGTAATGGTGGTGTGTATGAGAGGCAGTGAGCATTTTAAAGTGCGTGTTATTGCATTTGATCAGAATTAGCCTTGAGCTCACGCCATGTTACAACGATGTGAATATGAATAAGGTATATCCATGTTCATTATGATTATTTTTGCCTGTTAATTTCGTGTGTGATTTTCTCTTCTTTTGGTTTGAATGCTTCGCTCGTGTTTATTTAATAAACCCCCTGTTTTAAGCCATTTCTTCTTTTTATTCCTTGCAGCTATAGTCTTGCCCTTGTTAACTAATCACAAGGGGTATTTCCAGCTCGGGGCCGTATCTATGCCACGCCTAGTCGACGAGATCCAGGTCGCAAAAATTATTCCCTATGAATATTTCACGTCGGTGTTGCTTGGACCGCTAATTGTATTCTTTTAGAGGGAGTGGGCGTGGCACAGATTGGAAGCAGTAGCGTGCTCGACTAGGATACCTCCTCTGAAATGAAACAGATGGGGTAGAGCTGGAAATGCATTCGAAGTCAGTTTTGGTCGCTTTAATTTAATCTTATGATGCTGTTAATCTTTGGCCCTAATTTTAAGTGTTATCTATAGTTTTGTGCATTGTTGAATTCATATGCATTGTTGTCGCGTTGCGTATGTGTCTCGTGTTTCATATCTCTCAAAGTTGGGTTACGATATGGAAAATAAAGAGGCTGGAAAGTAAATAATCGTGACGATAGTGTTACTAGCGACATGCCCAAACTGCAAAGTGAAATGGGGCAAGGTGCAAATGATCTCCATGCTTCGTCCGTGGGAAGCAACTGCAGTAACTGATGCCCTGGCGATAATAATAGTGTTCTTGACGAGAATCGTAGGCGACCATCCTGAAGTGAACCCCGTGTTTGAAACTGCGAGAAAGTGGAGGTTAAATTTCTCTGGGGAAGGGAAAACTTCCAGCTTAATTGAATTGAGGATATCGCTGCCTCTCGGCTCTAAAATGGTACACGCTAATTAAAGGGAGTGAATTCGCCAGCCGCATAAAAGAGCCATTTGGGGTATCTGATATGGACTACTGCTTGAAGCAGGAAATCTTTCGTAAGACGCAAGGACTAGGTGAAAGTATCGACGATTATGCCACCGGGATTTTGACGCTATTTAACCGCATGAATGTTAAGGTGCCCGAAGACGAGATTTTCGACCAATTCTATAGAAATCTTGCCCCCGACCACAAGCTGCACATTAAACGATCTCTAGTTCAGAGCGTTGACGACATTATTAACCTGGGTCGCGAGTTCGAGTGCACTGTTAGCCAAAACAAACAATACCATCCGCCTCCTGTTCCGTCCGAGTGCTCTTTCCCTGACGTCGCTTGTCGTACGCCCGCTAAATCCGTTAGTTTTGGTACCCCTCCTCCATCTCGTCCCGTTCGTAGCACCGAACGCAAGCCCATCTTGGAAACTCCGCCCCCACTTTATGCCAATACAACCCGGTAGAGTCAGGTCGTGCTGGAATTGTGGTAAATTAGGTCACGTCTCGAAGAACTGTTGGTCCAGGTCCCCTGTAAAGTGTGGTCTTGCTGGTGTCACCGTGCGCGTGTGTCCTCGTTGTAACCCTCAGCAGGGAAACTAGAGCCGCGCTGACGTGATGACCCACCCCTGGCGCCTAATGTTGGTCTCAATAAGAGGATCTGGGGCCTTTCCTCATCCACCCCATGGGCCAAAGTTTATGGCGGGTCTCGTGTATTGTATGGCTTGTTAGATACCGGCTCGTGTATTTTTCTTGTAGACAAATCCCTGGTACTTTCTATGAAATTAGAGTGTCTCCCTGAAAGTGAGAACCTGAGAAAGTACGTGTCTGTCGATGGCCGTGAGGTGTGTCCCGTAGGTCGAGCTAAGTGCCATATTAAGATACATGGTCTGTCCTGGGATCGGACATTTAATGTTGTGCCCAACCTGTCCATGCCGATCATACTGGGGACTGATTTTATGCTGGCTACCGGCTTGTCCATCCATTTCATCAATCGAACTTTTGCCTTTCGCTTTAAATCTGATATCAATCACCCCTTTGAGACACCATTTCAGCGTCCCACTGTGTCCGCCCTGGTGAAACCTCTTCTTGCCAACGCCTCATGTGAACTCAGTGAAAACCAAAATCTAATGTTGAACTGCTTGTTAGAGGAATTTTCCGACGTCTTGACTGATAAGCTTGGGTGTGCAAAGAATTTCTCATACGCCATTGAACTCAAAGATGATACGCCTGTTACGTCCCCTTCGTCCAGTTGTTCGCCCCCGAAGTTGTCCGTTATGCGAGAATGTGTCAACGACCTGCTGGAAAAAAGGTCATCAGACCCTCCAAGTCACTCTTTAGTAGCCCCGCCTTCCTAATCCCTAAACAAGACGGCAAATTCAGGTCTTTGACAGCTTTCCTTTACCCACCATTGAAAGTGCCTTCCAGCATTTTCATGGCGCTAAGTATTTCGCTGTATTTGACTTCAATTTCGCATATTACCAGATCCCCTTGGATCTCAAAAGTCGCCCCTGTACTGCCTTCGCCACTCCATTTGGATTGTTTGAGTTCAATAAAGTCCCCATGGGCATTTCGATAGGAGGGCAACCGCTTAGCCGCGTGATGGATTCGATCTTCGGGGATCTGAAATTTTCATGTGTCTTTAATTTTTTGGACGATCTTCTGATCTTTTCGCCCAGCTTTGACGAGCACTTGGCTCATCTTCGCGAAGTTCTCAGTCGGTTGCGCAAGCACGGCTTCACGATCAACCCTAAGAAGGTCTCTCTTTGTTCCAAACGTCTAAATTTCCTCGGTCACGTTGTTTCTGATTCTGGCATCGCTGTAAACACTGACCGGGTTAAGTGAATCAAAGACTTTCCACTGCCTAAAAACGTTCGCGGTGTGAGAAGATTTCTTGGTATGGTCGGCTATTACAGCCGGTTCATCAAAAAATTTTCTCAGATTTCGGCCCCCTTAAACCTGCTAAAACGGAAAGGTTGCTGCTTTGTCTGGAGCCACGATCAAATCCATGCCTTCGAACAACTGAAACAAGCACTTGGTGAAGCCCCTATGTTGCACAGTCCGGATTTTTCCCGTGATTTCGTCTTACAATGCGACTCCAGCGAGCTCGCTGTTTCTGCTGTACTTAATCAAGCTGATGAGCAGGGTAAGCTGGCCCCCGTCGTGTACGTTAGTAAACTGCTACATGGTGCTGAACTGAGGTATTCCATTTACGAAAAAGAATGCCTAGCAGTAGTTTTAGGTGTCGAGAAGTTTCGCTCGTACTTGGAGCACCGCCATTTCTACGTCCATACGGACAACCAAGCCCTCTCATGGATGAGCGCTAATGTGAAAAGACTTTGTCGTACTGCCAGATGGATTCTCCTATTATCTGCGTACAAATTCACTGTGGTGCATGTTCGTGGGAAAGACAACGTTGTAGCCGACTGCCTGTCGCGAATGTTTGATGGGGTAAAGGAGAGTGAGGTCGAACCTGATGAAGACCGTGTTCTGATCGAAGAAGATAACATTAATATTTTGCAAAATTTCCCATGGTCCTTCACGGACATCTCTGAATACCAGAAGGACGACCCAGAATGTCGTGAATTGTTGAAACGAATCGCGGATGGGCCTCTCGAAGACGAGTCGTATAGTGTTAAGAGAGGATTGTTGTCCCGTCGAAGTCGGAAGAAAGGTAGTGATAAAATTTACGTACCCTTCAAATTGAGGCCCATGCTACTCCAGTTTTATCACGACTCCTATCTGGGTGCTCATCTGGGTCAATATAAAACTTTAAATCGTATCTCTCGTGACTACTTGTGGCCTAACTTGAAAAAGAACGTTTTAGAGTATGTAAGACGTTGCGATGTTTGCCAAAGTCTTCTCCCGTTCTGCGGACGTAGCGACATCCCCCGGCGAAAGGTTATTTATAGACTATTTCGGCCCCCTCGCCAAATCCAAGAATGGCAACGTTGGGATCTTGTCTGTCGTTGACGCATTTTCAAAATTCGTTTGGCTATTTCCCGTACGTATGATAAATTCGAACAACGTCGTGCACTTCCTGTCCCGACACATTTTGGGAATTTACGGACCCCCTAAGACGATAGTGACCGACAATGCGTCCACCTTTAACTGTCGAAAGCTCCAACATTTATGCTTTGGGTGGGGAATCAAGCATGTGTTTTTGAGCCCTTACTATCCCAAACCCTCGCACGTTGAAAGATTCCATCGAAATCTCAAAGCCTGTTTGACGGCCTTTCACAGCGCTGATCAGCGCAGCTGGGATTGTAATCTAGATTTCTTTGTTTTAGCATTCAACAGCAGCGTGCATGAGTCGCACCGGCAGCTCTATTTCTAGGAAGGGATCTCGTCGACCCACAGCAATTGAAGTGGAATATCGGGTATCTGTCCAAACCGTCCAGGACGATGGATGTAGAGGCCAAATGTAAGGAAGAAGTAGCACAGTTGAACAGAGCCCGAGACCGTGTGGCCAAGAGGTACAATCGAAACAGAAAGAGAGTAAAACTGGAGGTTGGAGACTTGGTTGTGGTGAAGGTTTTCCCATTAAGCTCAGCGACAAATCAAGTCACGGCCAAATTGTGTTATAAGTGGTCTCAGCCCAGAAAGGTAACCAGATTCCAGGGACCTGTGACGGTAGAAATGGAAGACGTAGTAAGTAAAAGGTTGAGTAAGGCTCACGTCTCGATGGTGAAAGCTTACCACCAAAGGAGCCAGTAAACCTTAAGAATTTCAATGTCATTACGTATCAGTAGTTGTGCATATTAACCTTGGCCATAACGAATTCCCAGTTTTCTAACACGCCTTTTCTTTCGGGTAGAAATCGTGTTTGGTGAAGAAAAGAAAGGGGGAGAGGTTTCAATCGCTGGAGATGAACTGAATTAATATCCAAATCCCTGATTGCATGGAAATATCATACCAAACCGCCTTGATTTTCTTGAATGCCTGGATTTCGACCTAAATGCGCGAAAGAAACAGTGTGAAAATGGGCTGATGTAATTCAGCGTTACACGTGGCAAGTGCAGACCTCTCACGATGCAAACTATCTTATTTAAAATCTATATTATTGCAACTGTCCTTATAAATTCCATATGTCTGTAAAAATGTAGCTATAAGTAGTTTGTAACTACCTAGGTTAAGTGAGTGCGCGCTCGTAGTCTTAAGTCATGGACCTCGTTTAAAATGCGTCCGCTCGTCTGATCAACGAGTTTCAGCGCATTTTAAAAGGCAGGCCGCTGGATGTTTGAACCATGCTTGTCGCATGTTTCATTAATTGACACTTCATTACGCAAATGGCTTCCTTCAGCCTCGTCTTTCAATGTTTACCTGTGTATGTCTACGGACGTCCAGTAGGGAGCAGCGCACACTATGTTTAAACTGAGAGGTCGTTCGTTTTGCTACAGCGATAACTTTTACTCTTTGAAGCTCATCTTCTGTGTATACGTGTGGCGGATATTAACAACGGCTGCTGCTATTTTTTGTGTGGTATGTTTATGCCTTAGATATTCATTTAACGTTTTCAAGGTTGGACCTATCACGCCAATTGCCTCTTAATTTTGCCATTGATAAACACAGGTACGTAGTAGTTCTGTTCAATATTTAGATTTGGTGACGATTCATTCCCAACTGTTACGGTGGATTGGCATACATCTTTACGCTCCGCCGTATGATGCGTTTCGAATGAATGTGTTTGTAATCCTGTGGGGATGAAAAGAAAAGGGGTCTCTGAGGCTGTGACTTGGTGCACTGCGTGCTTAAATACTACGTGATCCCTATGATGTGCCCCACGTCTCGGCCATGGGAGGTACATCCAGGTCGTACGAGGCGCAAACTGTTATTGATGTGAATAAAGTTGTGTTCGATTCTGACCTTATATGTAATTGCACGCCGCACGCAGATACTTGGAGCATGTGAGACCTGCTGGTGATGACCGTGGGGTCATAAATTTATGGTTTGTATTTGACTACGAAATCCGAACGGCCGTTCGTGTTTATTTCCCGATACCCTCAATGTGTGCGTGTGAATGTTGAATGCATGTGAGTTGGGATGTGTGAGGGAGAAAAAGATGGTATGTCGATCGACCTGTTTTAATTGTATTTTAAATTCTGTGCAGTGCTTTGTTCTCAGCACGGAACTGTATATTTTATTCTTATCCGTGGCTGGTGCTCAGTTTGAGTAGCCGCCATGTTGGTTGTGTATTTGAGCATGGGCGTACCTGTTCTATTCTTTGGACCTGTCTTGGCTTCGATTGGTCCATGGGGGCTGTGCTCAGTCTCATCTCCCACTCTTCTTATCGGCCCTTTTGTTCTCCGGCACGGGAGATTGTTGTGCTAACGTTTCACATTGTTAGTTGCCTGATGAAATATGTAAAGCAGTGTCTCAGATACGTGAATTTTGGTAAAACGGGCGACCTGCTTGAATTCTTAATAATGTAATGATGCTGCCGACGATGTAATGGTGGTGTGTATGAGAGGCAGTGAGCATTTTAAAGTGCGTGTTATTGCATTTGATCAGAATTAGCCTTGAGCTCACGCCATGTTACAACGATGTGAATATGAATAAGGTATATCCATGTTCATTATGATTATTTTTGCCTGTTAATTTCGTGCGTGATTTTCTCTTCTTTTGGTTTGAATGTTTTGCTCGTATTTATTTAATAACCCTCCTGTTTTAGGCCATTTCTTCTTTTATTGATTGCAGCTATAGTCTTGCCCTTGTTAACTAATTACAAGGGGTATTTCCAGCTCGGGGCCGTGTCTATGCCTTGCCTAGTCAACGAGATCTAGGCCCCAAAAATTATTCCCTATGAATATTTCACGTGGGTGTTGCTTGGACCGCTAATTGTATTCTTTTAGAGGGAGTGGGTGTGGTACAAGGTTCATCTATATTGTATTTCCTATCAGAAGAATGAATTCTGATCATTTCAGCCTTTTTTATAACTTTTAGATTTTCAGTTTTCATAAAAGACTGCAAATGCATTGTTGAATTAATGTTTACATGTTACACACTAAGAATGTGAGACTGCAGGCTGCCAAGCACTTACAGTAAAAGAAAAGTGAATGTGTGTCTGGGGTTAGGGGAGCAGGCACTCAGAAGCTCCGTTGCCAAGTCACAGCGACCAATGTTTGACTTCAGGGTTGCTCCATACTTAGAAATAATGTTACTTATAAACTACAGCCAAGTATTAAGAAAGTTTAAAACACATTTATATCATAGAACAAATCTCCATTACCACAACAAATACGTAAGAGAGAACAATCCAGTGCCAACCCTTAAAACTGAAATACACAAAAAAAGTAACATTCCCTAGGATGCATGAAGTATTGCACCGCAAAATGAAAGGCTTGAATAAGACCCGTACCCAATTTAAACAAGCAACATTTTCTAAAATAAGAGTGAGTGTAATTGGGGTTAGCCAGCCCCGTGGTATAGGGATAGCATGTCTGCCTCTTACCCGGAGGCTCCAGGTTCATTTCCCGCCCAGGTCAGGGATTTCTTCCTGGACCTGAGGGCTGGTTCGAGGTCCACTCAGCCTACGTGATTAGAATTGAGGAGCTATCTGAGGATATGATGTCGGCCCTGGTCTAGAAAGCCAAGAGTAATGGACAAGAGGATTCGTCGTACTGACCACACAAAACCTTGTAATCTGCAGGCCTTCAGGCTGAGCAGCGGTCACTTGGTATACAAAGGCCCTTCAAGGGCTGTAGTGCCATGGCATTTGTTTTGATGGTAATCGGGATAATATGGTAAATAAGTGAGGGGGGACTGATACACAATATAATAATCATGCTACGATGGATTAAGGAATTTTGGTTCTGATATGAAATTTTCATAGTAAGAACTTTTATATCAGAATGATAGTCATAAATGGGCAAATGTATGATATGAATACAATAAATTTTAACTGATGATATATTTCAATGGTGATAAACATCAGATATATAAGAGGACATAATTTCAAGGTTATGAGATAGTAATACACAGTACACCCCTAATTTTGCATGGCCTCGATTTGCATAAAACCACAGTTAACAGAAGAAATTACAAGCACCAAAAATTATTCCATAGAGCAATGTAATTTTATATTCAATTTAGCATATTCCACTTTAGAACAAAACCAGAATTTAGAGTAAGGAAAGTGTAAGGAATACTGTGTAGGAGGGATACTGACTGGAGGTGATTGGGGATTTAAATGAGACTATGGAGTGGGTACGTGCGAAACTGGGAGTGAGATTTCTAAATCCTAATGTGTGGGTAGGACCTAGGGATCTGTGCTCAGATGACCTTCACTTAAAACACAGTGGTACATATAAGTTAAGAAATTTGTTTACAAGGCTTATAAGGAGGTACATTCAGGGAAACAGGGTGGCCTAGGGAGAGGTGATAAGGGAACAGGGAACTGGAAATCAAGTAGGGATATCATTAAAATGTTAGTGCTAAAATGTAGAAGTATTGTAAAGGAAGGAATAGAATTAAGTAATTTAATTGATATATACTCACCGGATATTGTACTAGGACTTGAATCATGGCTGAGAAATGATATTATTGGATGCAGAAATTTTCTCACAGAACTGGAGTGTGTATCATAGAGACGGGATAGGAATGGTAGAAGGGTGAGTATTCATTCTGGAGAAAGAAGAATTTGTAAGCTTTGAAAAAGTTAAAGATGACAAACATGAAATTCTAGGTGTAAGGCTCATCTCTAGGCTACTTGATGTCTTTAGAGTGTACAGACCAGGAAAGTGTAGCACAGACCCTGATTCAGAACTATATGATAAGATAATCAGCTATGCAGGAAACGATAAGGAAAGGAATGTGATTGTAGTGGGTGATCTCAATTTACCAAATGTCAATTGGGAAGGTAATGCAAATGACAGGAAGCATGACCAACAAGTGGCAAATAAGTTATTATGGGAAGGACAGCTGATTCAGAAAGTGATGGAACCAACTAGATGGAAGAATATACTTGATGTGGTGCTGGTAAAATCAGATGAGCTCTATAGAGAAACCGAAGTAATAGATGGTACTAGTGATCACAAAGCTGTTTTTGTTGTAGTTAAAAATAAATATGAAAGAAAGGAAGGTATTAAAATTAGGACTATTAGGCAGTACCATACAGCTGATAAAACAGGCATGAGGGAGTTTTTGAAAAGTAACTATGATCGCTGGAAAGTGGTAAATAAAAATGTAAACATCCTCTGAGATGGGTTTAAGCAATTGTTGAGGAATATGAAAATAGGTTTGTACCTTTAAAGGTGGTAAGGAGTGGTAAAGATCCAATATATTATAACACAGAAGTAAAGAGACTAAGAAGGAGGTGCAGGTGAGAAAGAAAAAAGGGTTAGAAATGGCTGTGGAAATAAGGAGGAATTGAAGGAACTTACTAGGAAATCGAATCTAGCAAAAAAATTCAGTGAAGGATAACACGATGGCAAATACAATTGGCGGTCATACAAATCTTAGTGAAAAATGAAAGAGTATGTATAGGTACCTTAAGGCAGAAACAGGTTCCAAAAAGGATATTCCAGGAATAATTAATGAACAAGGGGAGTGTGTATGCGAGGATCTTCAAAAGGCAGAAGTATTCAGCCAGCAGAATGTACACATTGTGGGTTACAAGGATAATGTCCAGATAGAGGACATGACTAATGCTAAAGGAGTATTAAAATTTACTTATGACAACAATGACATTTACAGTAAGATACAAAATTTGAAAACTAGAAAAGCACCTCGAATTGAAAAGGTATTGGGAGATATACTAAAGACAATGGATTGGGATAGAGTACCATATCTGAGGTACTTACTTGATTATTGTTTGCATGAAGGAACTTTACCAAATGAATGGAGAGTTGCCACAGTAGCCCCTGTGATAGACATAACGCTGAAAATTACAGACCCTTCAGTTTGACATGCATTGCATGTAAGCTTTGGGAAAGCATACTTTCTGATTATATTAGACATGTTTGCAAAATTAATAACTGGTTTGATCGAAGGCAGTTTGAGTTTAAGAAAGGTTATTCCACTGAAGCTCAACTTGTAGGATTCCAGCAAGATATAGCAGATATCCTGGATTCAGGAGGTCAAATGGACCATATCGCGATTGACCTAACTAAGGCATTTAATAGAGTAGCTCATGGGAGACTACTGGCAAAAATGAGTGCAACTGGACTTGACAAAAGAGTGACTGAATACGTGGCTATGTTTCTAGAAAATAGAACTCACAGAATTACAGTAAGTGGAGGTTATCTGTCCCTGTAATAATTAAGAGGGGAATTCCTCAAGGCAGCATTACTGGACCTTTATTTTTTCTTATATATATAAATGATTTGAGTAAAGGAGTGGAATCAGAGGTAAGACTCTTTGTGGATGATGTTATTCTCTATAGAGTAATAAATAAGTTACAAGAGTGTGAACAACTGCAAAATGACCTTGATAATGTTGTGAGATGGACAGTAGGCAATGGTATGATGATAAATGGGGTTAAAAGTCAGGTTGTGATTTTTGCAAACAGGAAAAGTCCTCCCAATTTTATGTACTGCATTGATGAGTTGAAGGTTCCGTTAGGGGATCATTGTAAGTACCTAGGTCTTAATATAAGGAAAGACCTTCATTGAGGTAATCACAAATAATCACTGTAAATAAAGGTTACAGATCTCTGCACATGATTATGAGGGTATTTGGGAGTTGTAGTAAGGATGTAAAGGAGAGGGCATATACATCTCTGGTAAGACACCAACTAGAGTATGGTTCCAGTGTAGTGGACCCTCACCAGGATTACTTGTGTCCAAAACTGGAAATAATCCAAAGAAAAGCAGCTCAATTTGTTCTGGGTGACTTCCTACAAAGGAGTAGCATTACAAAAATGTTACAATGTTTGGGCTGGAAAGACTTGGGAGAAAGGAGATGAGCTGCTCAACTAAGTGGTATGTTACATGGGATAAAATTCATGTTTTGGTTTGTACCGAAAGAATTTGTATTAAATAACACTGGAATGTTTATACTGTTCTCCCACCTATTCAATACAATGCAATGTTTAAAGTTAGGACTTTGTCCTTATCAAATTGTTAACATAAAATTAATACATTGGATGGTACATGTTTTGCATACCAATAGTAGGCATCATCAGCCATTTTTTACCTTAGGAGTAGATCAGGTACCTGATTGGTAATGACTTATGAATACTGTTGAAAACTATGTCTTGTAGAATGGATTGGAGATTGTTAAACAACTATTATAAAATAAAATGTGGTATACTAATACTTAACAATATTGTGTTACTATTTGAGTCTAAAAACATGACAATTATTCGAAGATTACAACATAGGTGATTGGTTCTTGATATTAAGAGATATTACTATTCATCTCCACTTGAATGGAGTTCTTTTCTTAGGTACACCGATAAACTGACTACTATATTAGATAGAAAACAAAAGACACTAAACCACAAGCTAACTTGTTTACAAAAAGCAGAACTCAAAGCCCTCAATCAGAAAAGGAACACAAGGCTTTCTATCACTTCGTTGAAAAACATTCCCACTACAATTAACTTTAGTGAAATGGATCTCCTCAATAAAGCCATGAAATATAACTGGCCTAATCCCCAAAAGATCCCATCATTGCTGAGACCAAATCTAATATTACAAACAGATTCCCTTAGAGAAACAAAGTGATGTAGATACGAAATAAAAAAGAAAATACTTACACTCGGCAATGATATATTAACTAACAATCATTCTAACTTTTCAAAAAAAAAACCTAAAACTAAAAAGTAAAATGAAAAACAATAATATCATAGTAACTAAGGCTGATAAGAGCAATACAACAGCTTTAATGAATAAGCAAGATTACATCGAAATACAGAAGATTTTTCTGCAAAAAAACCTACAAAATAATCAATAAATATCCCATAGTAAAAACACAACACAATTTAAAAACACTCAAATTCAATATTCCAATATTCAGTATTCCTATTAAATGAACAAGACTATCAAAAAATTATCACTATGAATCCAAAATTACCTACAGCAAGATCATTACCTAAAAAACTTAGACCAATAATCAATAGCAGAAACAGTCCCACATATAATACTTCTCAGTTCCTCAACAAGTTCTTCAAAATCATTTTTAATTTCAAATTGCAAATCCCATCAAAAATTCCATCAAAATTTTCAAAACTTTAAACAAATTCAATTTACAACCAAATCACGTTTTATGTTTGTCTGACATCACGAATATGTACTCAAATATACCCGTCAGTGAAACTATCACCATAGTAAAACACAACCTCTCCAAATATAGCACATTAAGCAAGACTGAAATAGACAAATTCATAAAGTTACTAAGTTTTGTTTTACACAATAATTAATTTATTTTCAACAACAAAATATATAAGCAAGAAGGCTTAGCTATGGGAGACCCAACCTTCGGCATTTTAGTAGACATCTACATGGACAACCTAGAATACAAGAAAATAGTAAAAAATATTAACGGACTCAGTTTATGGCTGTGTTATATCAACGATACATTAACAATTATCGATAAACAACTTAACAACAGTGATAACATCCTAATGTTTCTAAATAATTTAGACGATAATATAAAGTCCATAAAGGAAAATCAAAACAACAATTCAATCGATTTTCTAGACAGCAAAATCACGCGAGTTGTAGACAAATTTGATTTCCAAGTTTACCGCAAGCCTTCATTTACTCCAATAACTATAAAAAAATGATACCTTGCACCCGAATTCCCATAAAAGAGCGACTTATTACAGTTTAGTATACAGGGCATTAAAAACCGCTTTTACCAAATACTCTAAAAAATGAATTAGATTTCGTAAAAGAAATAGCCAGATTCATCAGGTTCAATCCAGATATGATCAACAAAATCATTAATAAAGTTAGACTAAAATTAACCACAAACCTTTCTCCAACGAAACTCAACAAACCAAAATTCGCAAAGTTCACATTTACCAATCCAAAAATCCATCAAATTACCAATCCTCAAAAAAAAAAAAAAAAAATTAGATAAAGATAGCTTACACAACGCAGAATACAAATCGAAATTTATTTTTCAATCATAACTCCATCAATTCAACTAATAATTATTCAAGCTCAGGTATATATAGACTCAGATGCTCAGTATGTAACTTTCCTTATGTTGGTCAAACTGGCCACTGTTTCTCAACTAGATATGGAGAACATTATAACGCTCAAAAACATAGTAAGTTCCCTGCGGTGAGTAACCACATGAAGGAAACAGGTTACAAATTTACTACAATAGATCAGCATTTACAAACCTTAAAAGGAATTGAAAAATGTAAGCTCATGATGGAATAATTATGAAAACTTATACATCTTCCTAGATCAACAATTCAACAAAGATAAAAACTTGTATGACGTAATAGATAACAAAGATCCTCTTTATGAACAGATTCCAATTCTAATAAAAAACATTCCTTCTGAATAGTAATTTTTATAAAATATTTAGCACCAAATCAGTAAACACTCCCACCAATCCAACACACATACCACCCCTGCCCCTTCTCCCACTGCCGACAACTCCTCCTCGTGCAGTGAATGGGCCCTTAGCCACGCCTTCTCAAGTTCAACTCCCTCCACTAAGACTTCACAAATACTACATGCAAAGTAAGAGCTGGGTGACTGCCAGTTGCTCTAAAGTCCTCAACATAAGTAAACATCTCTGTGGTCAAAGGGGTAAGTGTCAACATTTTCCATTTAACTTCAACTATTCAGCCCTTTAATTCCAATTGTGGTCCTTCATTAAATTTTCAAAATAACTCTTTAATTACAGAAATTCATCACATACTTGGCTACCCACTGATTGACAAAAATGTTCCCTTTCAACTAGTACGCTCACCTCAACACGTTCAACAAGAAGAGCCACACCTATCACAATCTCTTCCCACAAATACTACATCAAAGAAGATGGCCTAATGATGTCTACAGAAACTTCAATATAGCCTATGGCACCAGCATTCCAACTAATATTATTATCTTCAAAAGAACCAGGCCATATGAAAATTCTTCAAAATTTATAAGCATATAAATGAAAATCAATACTTACTAATTTCAAGAACCAATGCTCAACTTTTCTCAAGTTTTTAACAACATGCCATTTGACAATTAAATGGAATGTGCTTTCTGATTTTTATTTTTATTGTAATATTTTTTAATATCAAGAACCAACCACCTATGTTGTAATCTGCAAATATTTCTCATGTTTTTAGACTCAAATATTAACACAATATTGTTAAGTAATAGCATACGACATTTTATTTTGTAATAGTTGTTTAACGATCTCCAATACATTTTACAAGACATAGTGTTTAACAGTATTCATAAGTCATTCCCAATCAGGTACCTGATCTATTCCTAAGGTAAAAAAATGGCTGATGATGCCTACTATTGGTATGCAAAACATGTACAATCCAAATGTATTAATTTTATGTTAACATTTGATAAGGACAAAGTCCTAACTTTTAAGACCGTATTGTACTGAATAGGTGGGAGAACAATATAAACATTCTAGTGTTATTTAATAACTGGTATGTTCCGAGCTGTCAGAGGAGAGATGGCGCGTAATGACATCAGCAGACAAATAAGAGTGAGTGGTGTCTTTCAAAGTAGGAAAGATCACAATATGAAGATAAAATTGGAATTCAAGAGAACAAATTGGGGCAAATATTCATTTATAGGAAGGAGAGTTAGGGATTGGAATAACTTATCAAAGGAGTTGTTCAATAAATTTCCAATTCCTTTACAATCATTTGTGGCTAGGAAAACAACAGATAGGGAATCTGCCACCTGGGCGACTGCCCTAAATGCAGGTCAGTAGTGACTGATTGGTTAAAATTCTCATGTATTTATTTTTGTTTATTATTGTTATGGGACATTAAGAAACCTATGAAAAAGACGTCATAAACATGCTAAGGATGATTCAAGGCAGAAGAGGAATGTACAGCACAGGCACTTAGGTCTAAATTGAGACTCAGATACATATCTGACTGTGGCCACTGTAGTAGAGTAGAAGAGAACATCGTTGTAATGACAATATTAACATGTCCTTCAAAAATTCCTCCATTAATGGGTGAAATATCCTTTGGTTACAGTGAGAACCATTTTACTAATTCAGCCATTATTATGGGCAAATTCGAGCATGTTAGTTTTGCATTATCCAAATTCATACACTCAACACCAGCATTTATACCGAATGCAACTGATCATCGCCCATACTGATTCCTCGCTACATGCACAAGAGAGCTTTCGCCAACATTCAAAGATGCTGTCGACATCCAGTAATAATGCCGCATGAGTAGTGTAAACAAATGTTGGGAGAACATGTATTTGCAATAAGTGCACTGACAGCAATTGTTAACTCCTTAGAAATAAAGACAGAAGTAAATGATTCCATAATTTTAATACTAGGTGTTGAAATAAGATAAGAATGTGATACTTCTCCTTCTCCAGGTACAGCACTGTGGATAACTAATTTCAGAGGTTAGTTTATGTACTTTCATACTTTGTTAAATTCCAGAAAGGCTGTTCACATGTAAACCCTACTGGGAGCTTGAAATATGTTTTCATAATACATGTACGGTAAATGTAGGTCAGGCAACACCATCTGAAGTAAGAAAATGGAAACGTTTGCCTCAAGCCTCTGGAGTGATGCTATTACAATTTTAGAACTGAAACTGAATATGCATGTTTAGACTATTGGAATTAGAACTTATAATTTTGATGAGTAAGCCTGCATTTGGAAAACATCTGCAAAATGTTTTAAACAAACCGATTGCTGTTTAATACCAATTTTAATGTGGTTCTGGACAACTTCTAATACAGGTTTGAATTTAGATAACTGACATGAAGCATTTCATCAATAAAACAATCGTCAATCGAATTCATCAACTACTAGAAGTTGTAGTATACCTTGACACTAATACCAGGAAAAAACTATTAAAATACCAATGGCTAGTGTAGCAAATGCTGAAAAAAGAAAGCAAGGTTCCAAGGTACAATTGTAAAACTGTGCTTAAAACTGTCCAAGTTCAATTCCTCTCAAAATAGTCCCTTTACGATCAGCTGTAACAGCAGATGTAGCATTATATTGCCTTTGTATTCATTTTACACGGGAAAGAAAACACAATTAGTTCTTAACAGCAAAACTTCAAGCAACACATTAAGGTAACTTCACTACAATCATAACTGCATGATAACACATTCATGTTTGAAACATGTGGACCTCCTGACATATATACATAAATAGATCAGAAGGAAAGTAATAAAATCAAAGGAAGCTGGCTTGAGTGATAACTTTCTCAATGTACAATCAAAATATTAGAGAAATTCACAGTCAGAAAAAAAACCTTCCAAGACATGATCAGCAATGAAGGAGAATTAGCCTCAGAAACTGAAGGCAAACTGAAGGTACGGGAGAAACAAGCCCTTTAACCAATCAAATACAACCACTGCCCCATACAATCAGAAATAAAAGCAGCTGATTGACCAGAGAACACAGTAGAGCTGAAACTATAATTACGCAAATAGAAAGAGTGAAACCTCTGGTCCTGATGAAAAATCAGCAAAAATAATAAAAATTAGGGATGCAGATACCATCAGAATACATAATGTACTGCATTACAAGATCAACAATAAAGGCGTAATGCCTAAAGACTGACAATAACTCACCCAGAAAGTGGTACAGCCAAGGAATGTGAAGACCAGGATTATCAGCCCCATGGGCCATGTTCTGAAGATACTCCTCAAAATTATCCATTGTGGAATCCATAAGAAATGTGAGAAAATTAACAGAATACAATTTTATTTTTTCTGCAATGGTCTTGGAACACGTCAGGTACCATTGGCAATCCAAGTGCTTTCTAACGTTCCAGAGACTTCAGTCACACGGAGTATGCTTGCTTTGTGAACTAAAAAAAAGCTTTGCATCTTTGTGCTCATGGTAAAATGTATAAAGCGCTCAACAAAATTGGAATACATGAGAAAGACAGCCAATCTTTACTGGGGCCAGAAGGCTGCCATTAGAGTGGATGGTCAAATGTCAATGCCCGTAGAAATACTAGAAGAAGTGAGACAGTGATGAATGGCATCCCCACTCCTCTTCAACATACAGTCAGAGTAGATATTCACAAAAGCAAGGGTGCTCCAAGAAGGTACAGATTTTAATGGTGAACTTAATAATGTCCAGTACGTGATAAAAGTGCTCATAGTAGACTGCATATAGGCACTTCAGGAATTAGACACAAGAGTTTTTGAACTATGAAACAATTACAGCTTCGATATTCACACCAGAAAAATTTCCACACATCTGCACAAAACTTCATCATCAGAGAAGATGACTTTCTTTCCAAATCCTCTTGTATGGTATAAGATGAACATATTGTGCAGGTGGGAGTATTTCAAGTGTCATCTCTGTCCACAGTTCACAAATACCCAGAATTTTGAAAATATATTATATTAAATATTTCTTTGCCAGCCAATTTTTGTGCAGTTGAGTATACATGGTGATAACAAAGAAACCTTCACCACCTGAAAAAGCAGCGGTTTGAGAGAGTAAAAGATGTTGCATATCCCAGGTGTAACATGGAACCATTCCTCGAAATGATAGGGAAACGTAGGTCAACCTTCATGAGCATGCGGCAAGTCCAATGCCGTGGTGATCAAAGCCAGAAGCTCAAAAAGAGAATAATGAAGTGTTATGTCCTCTCCATACTACTAAGAGGTGCAGAGGCCTAGATGTTGCAGTAGCCACAGAAAAAGGCACTACAGTGTTCAAGATGAGGATATACATGCAAATGTTAAAAATCTCGTGGATGGACCATATTGAAAATGACAAAGTAATCCAGAAAAAGAGTTGTCGACCTGTGCTCATACAGGTACAAGCACATTATCCGTGGAGATCATCAAGATGTTTATTAACACATAAGCATGTGTCTTAAACAAGCAAAGTGGGTTTAATAATCTTCATCCAAGCACCTTAATAACCATTATAGGCAAGTTGCATACAAATGTTTTTGTTTGATCATAATTAAATAAAGTTTTTGAGTTCATACAATAAATCTGCATGTGTGTAATATCCTCTCCCATCATTATTTCATACTTCAATATAACAACTGAGAGTACTTTAATACAATCTGAAGCCAAACACTCCTTACAAGAAATACTTTGTCACAAGAAGTACAGCACTGAAATGAAGATATCCATGAAACACCTTCAATGGTTTTATCAGAAATTATTAAACGATCCAGAATAGTGAGGTATACTGTAGTTTGAAAAATATGCAGATCAATCCACACCAGTTAATAGTGATTATTGCAACACATATACATCGACTGTAACTGATTTGGAGAATCGCTCTGCCTGGTTTAAGTGCAACACAGATCTAGTTGACCAAGTATTGACTGTGAGTGTTCTTGACTAGCCCAAGGCAACACATGGTCTGCATGGAGCTCTAACCTCCAAGTATTCATATTTAAAAAAAACAGCAAATGAACTCAATTCATTATAATATTGAAAATAACATGACAGAAATTAATTTATTTTAAAAATAGGTTGTTCACTTGAGATTATTGTATATTATCTGGGAAAAGGAGTGTTTGAAGTTGGCTTAATGTTTGAGTGTCTGTTATCAATTCAGGATTATTCCACTTATGATATTAAGAAATTTCCAATATGCAATGTCAACAGTGCTGTACAGAATGGCATCATCATAATAATGCATGCTAATATTAAATAGATACATTATATGTAATTAGTTCAAATTTTACATAGGGGTATGGTCAGACAAACAACAATTAAAATGAGGATACTGGAATATACAGGACACATTTTGAGCAATCTTTAAAAGTAATGTCCACTGCAAGTAATACCTCTAGAAGAAATTCAAGGCAGAGGATGATCTGGCAGAAGATGAACATCTTGGGTCAACAATTTAAAGAAATTCATCGATGTGTCCTCCTTGGAACACTCCCACACTATGTATGACAAAAGGAAGACAGTCATGCTTGAAGCATGCATGGGATCAAGCAGACAGCAGTAGAAGTGAAGAAAGCAACAGTCACATGCCACGTGCTGGAGGGGCTTAGAAAAATATTAACTGACCTGCAGCACCTCCCACTAAAGCCTTGAAGAAAATATGCAAAATTAGGTTTAAAAAATTGTCCACTTCATAGCAAGAACATTCAAGTTGTGGGCTTTCAAACAAGGGTTTTGCCCATTGAAATCTGCTCAGGAGTTTTTTTTTTTTTTTTGCTATTTGCTGTACATTGCACCGACACACATACGTCTTATGGCGACGACAGGATGGGAAAGGCCTAGGAATGGGAAGGAAGCGGCCGTGGCTTTAATTGAGGTACAGTCCCAGCATTTGCCTGGTGTGAAAATGGGAAACCACGGAAAACCATCTTCAGGGCTGCCGACAGTGGGATTCGAACCCACTATCTCCCGATTACTGGATACTGGCCACACTTAAGCAACTGCAGCTATCGAGATCGGTCAGCAGTTTGCGCACAATCACTATCACAAACAGGTTATCAAATTATTAGATTACCTTAAATGTGTCCACCTGTGCTGGTTCTGGCTCAGCAAACTCGGATTTGACTTCTTCTTTCATATGAATAATTTCTGATGCACGTTCACAATTGTCCTATGGAAAAGTTAATATATTAGGCACACTACTTAGATACATCTGGCATTCTAGTCACCAACAAAATTAATATCAATATACAAAATTCAGTTTCAAAGCATCATTAATGCTACTCAGAAAACTTCTGCAAAGGGAGATTCTTTAAAACATGTTAGCACAAACTACTTCAGGACGAGGAAAGTGTCTCTTTTAATGCTCAGGAATATTTTTGTATTGTGGAGCAATTATATCAAAAATTAAACAATCTAAAATACCCTGAAACAACAAAAATAATTGGTCTATTCATCCTAAACAAAAAATTCTGAAAAATTCAGCACTTCAAAATATATTTGTTCGATGTTTTACATAGAGTACCAGCAAGTACAGTTCAGCATGAAGTACATCTCTTCCACATCCCCTGTTGTATGTGAAGTCCCCAGCCAGAAGCCTGGGATGATCCTCAACAGATCTACCATCAGCAGCCATGGAGGGTGAGGGGTCGCCAAGGAGGTGTATAAAGGAAATGAGGAGTGAGGGAGTTTTCAGTTGCTTTCCACTCCTAGTCAGACAGTACAGTTACGTACCAGCCTCCTTAGCCCACTGAATCATATACCGTACCTAAGATGTCTTACTCCAACATTTTGTGACAAATGGGGTAAAATAGGCATAAATGCTCTAAACACAATCTCACAAAATTGTACACTTCCCACAATAGTAGTGTGCTGAAAGCCTGCAGTCTGATATTTTGGAATTTGAAAATAAGTGTAATAAGTATAGCATGAAAATTAGCCTTTTGAAGACTAAATTCATGTCAGTAGGTAAGAAATCCAAGAGAACTGAATATCAGGTTGGTGAAACAAAGCTGGAACAGGTAGATAATTTAAAGTATTTAGGATGTGTGTTCTCCCAGGATGGTAATATAGTAAGTGAAATTGAATCAAGGTGCAGTAAAGCTAATGCAGAGAGCTTGCAGTAGTGATCAACAGTATTCTGTGGAAGGAAGTCATCTCCCAGACAAAACTATCTTTACACCAGTCTGTTTTCACAACAACTTTGCTTTATGGGAGCAAAAGCTGGGTTGACTCAGGATATCTTATTCATTAGTTAGTATTAACAGACATGATTGTAGCAAGAATGATTGCTGGTACAAACAGGTGGGAACAATGGCAGCAGGATACTTGGAATGAGGAGATAAAGGCTAATTTAGGAATGAGCTTCATGGATGAACCTCTGTTAATAAGCTGGCTTTGGTGATGGAGTCATGTGAGGTGAATGGAGGATAGGTTACCTAGGAGAATAATGGACTCTGTTATGGAGACTAAAAGAAGTAGATGGAGACGAAGATGATGATGGTTAGATTCAGTTTCAAAGAAATTAATGATAAGAGGTATAGAACTAAATGAGGCCACAACACTAGCTGCAAATAGAGGATTATGACTATGTTTAGTAAACTCACAGAGGCTTGCAGACTGAATGCTGAAAGGTGTAAAGGTCTATAATGATGTATGTATGTATGTATGTATGTATGTATGTATGTATGCATGTATGTATGTATTTATTGCACCAGGAAAAGTCAATTCCAAAGAGCACAAGGTCTTTGTGAGGGGAGCCTAGTCCTTAGGAGATGGTACAGAGAGGGAGGATCGCAAGGCGAAATAATAGATATTATATCTTCCTTTTCTTTATTCAATCTCTGGAAGGTCATCCTATTATATCACCAAATCATAGATATTTACTAGAAAATAAATCCCAATTTCACCAACAGAATATCGAAGAATCAAATTGATCAAGTAAAATTCAACTGAATAATGTCATTCTCAATCAGTTATGCCCATCATAACTTTGTCATAAATTAATAATAAAGCATGCTGTAAGTAAATAAGAAATCCTAAAGTCTATTCTATTGGCACTTGCGATTTCAGATTACGCTTTCTACATAAATTAAATAAAGTAAATCTGGTAATTCCTTCTTGTGAACACATCAAACTCAAGTATGAAACACTTGAAATTAAATCTGATCTTCTAATATAAAGTTTTGAGTATTGTCCTATTTTTTTTGACTTCTTATGCACTTGACGTAAATATCGTAAATTAAGAGTTTATGATACAGTTTCACTATGAATGAAAATACGACATTTCAGGAGTACACGGTTATTTGAAAGTCTGTCTTTACTTTTGAGTGTCGTAAAGCGTTAATTTTCAAAGTTTATGAAATATTAAATAAGTGAGCTTTTGATGTCCTTTGTCAGTAATGACACTGTTTGTAAAAGTTCTGTTCAAAGTCAGAATTATGTTTTTGAATGAAAAAAAAAGACACTGATATCACCTGACATACGCCTTCTCGTTGAGCTCGAACAGTTGAATACTGCTCTGCAAGCAGCAATCTGGAACTCAGCTAACAGCTATCACCACAATGTTCCATAGTACCACGTTTCTGGAACTGTCCCGCGTAGTACCAAGTCCATGTTGATCTGCATTAAATCTCGGTCGATCTACGTCATTCTCCATCGATCTCCATCGTCTCGCAACAGGATTTCTAATGTTACTAAAAAAGTGGCTTTAACACGAGAAATTCCAACTGACTAGGTTGAAATGTGCACCATTTTTGCACTGTTAGAATACGTCGGAGGACTGTCTATTATCGTAAATCACGATAATGAGAAAATACACTTCCCTGCACAGTTCACCTTGACACTTACTGCACAATGATTGTATTGAAGAAAAAAATAACTTTTATTCGAAGCACAGTTTATCATTGCTCACTTTCACAGTAAATAAATAAATAAATGGCTCTCTCTCGTAATATCTCCTAATGTTCCTTCTCACTATCACAGTTCTACAAGTATTCATATATGAGTCCTATACTTCACAATATCACTGAATTACGAAGTTCATTATACAGTCTATCCACACGGGTTGTTTTAAATGGTACAGTCTGTTATGATCATGCGCGAACAGTCTTTCGGCACGAATTAAAGTGTTCTAGACTCTGATAACACTCAAAATAGTTGATGTGTTGTGACCTACACTTATGATATTCTAAGTAGAAATAGTTCAAGATCATTACAAACATAAAGTAGCCGAACTTACTTCAAGTTTGTTATAGTTATCCAAACGAAAATTGGGATATTTGTCAAGTTCAAATATTGGTGAAATATTATAAGTCGTATGACTTTGATGTTATACACAAGTTAATTTCCTAAGTTTGAATGTCTGACGAATTGCAAGTCCAACAACTTATAAGTTACTCACTGGTATTCACAGAAACTAAGTGTCAACTTGCCGTCAAAATTATCTAAGTATTACGATGTCCGGCAGTATGAATACTGAGTTCGACTCGTCGCGTGCAGCATGGCATGCAAGCCAGCTGTGTAGAATGTGAACTGAATTGCTACTTTTTCTTTTTTTTATCGGGGGGGGGGGCCCAAAGCCCGCTCTCCCCGCATGACCAACGACTCAATCTACATGGCCTCCGACATGCTATTATTTCTAAGAAGAAGAAAGAGATAGCAGGGAGGAGTGGGAAGTGATACAACGAGTATCTGCCGGTTTCCGAGTCAGACTCGCTACCACGGCAAGAGTTTGTGTTAGGTATATGGTATTGAAGTATGGTATTGAAGGGTCAGGGAAAAACCACACAGGCAAAAAGAAGAAAGAGCCTACATGTAAAACCTGACATCTTTTGATAGCACATGCAAGGATGTGGGCTGGAGAAAGACCAGAGGTTGTGTTAGTTAGGAACAGGTAACATGCACAAAACATAAACCAATTCCTTGCCATTCCATCGTCTGGGGATCAGTCCGTCTGGGCACTGCTGTGACTAGCACAGTCCTTGCCGGCTGCGGAGCCATGCGTCAAGTACCACTAGGGCCTGTCGCACAGCTCCACCTCCTTGGGGTACCTCGTACCCAGTCTCCGATCCCGGAGAGTGAGGCCAAGCCCGCCGAGGCGGGGGCCTCCTGGAACGGGGTGGGTCATGGCGCCGGGCCTCCCTCCTCTCTGCCCGCGCCATGGCCCTGTAGACTGGGCAACTGCGGTGGAAGGCCAGATGGCCTCCCGCGCAATTGGCGCACACCGGCGCCTCCTTAAGTGTTGCGCAGGCCGTGTAGTGGTGATCACCACCACAGCGGTTGCACTTCACTTGGAGTCCACAGCTACCTTGACGGTGGCCCCACCTCAGACAGCGGAAACACTGCAAGAGCTGCTGAGGGGGACGTTTTAGTCTCGCCTGTCTGCCGCTACCCGCTGAGGTCCTCTCCTGATTGGCTCCTCGGTTGACTGCTATCCTGGGAGCAGTCTTGGGTTGCGGCTGGGCGTTCCTCTCCTGATGAGCCAGCGTCGCCTTCAGGTTCCTGGTGCGGCGTCGTCTTCTTCTTCCTCCCTGGGGCTGCTTCTCGGCTGGGGGGAGGCCTCGTCCTGGTGGCCCTCCTCACGACCTGGTGACCCGGGGGTGACTGGTGGTTCCGCTGCGTTGCCATCTGCTTCTTCCTCCTGGGTGGCGGCGGCGGCGTCGGTCGGTGCTAACACTCGACTGCGTTCCCTGTCCTGTGGGGCGAACATCGAGGTCTGCATCTCGAACGACATGTTGACTGGCAGGGCTTGGACAGCGGCCTCAGCAAGCCAAGGGGCGTCCTTGTCCACTGCCGTGCTGCTATCCACCATCACAGGCGCTCTCCTGGTTTGCGCCCGGGTTACAGGCCCCTCCTGGTAGGCCTGCATCTGTGACCACTTCGCCTTGGTAGGTGGTCGACGATCCTGGATGGTGGCCTTGTTGGTCTGCGTGTACTTCGTAAAGTACCGCATTCCAACTGAAGTCGCGCCGTCGCCTCGGTCCTTGGCTCCGTCTGTGTGGCTGCCTCCTGGTAGCCCGAAACGTCCAGGTGCTCCCCGAGTCCTGGTAGTCGGACTACTTGGTGCTGCTGGGACGCCAGCTCTTCATATCTCCTGAGGCTCGTAGCATCCCTAGGGCGGATGATGACCGCGCAGCCAGGGATCACCTCGCTGATGATCTCGAAGAGCGACTCTCCGATGAACTCCGCGATGGCTTTAAGGAGGTCGATTATATAAGTCGTCTCCTCGTAGGTGTGCTTCCCCCACCGGTTGTACACCAACAGCGCCGGGCGCCGCTTGTAGTTTCGCTACGGCTCTCCCGCAGTCGTAGTCACCCGGTCTCGCTGGAACAGTTAGCTTCTCCATCCTGGTCCTCCTGAAAATAAAGCTCCTGAAAGAGAAATAGCGAGCACTGAAAAGTGCTCAGCTCTGACAAATGCTCTTTCGAAGATGTACTAATAAGTACAAGAGCCTGGCTGATACTTGAAAAGTACAGAGCGCCTGGCAAGGAGAGAGAGAGCGCAGCGAGAGGCACGTACGTCCTTTCACTTCGGCAGTCACCTCGTCCTTGTTGAATTGCTACGGTCTGGTCCACAGCTTATATTCCGTACGACCTAAGGTTGCTTGCCACGTCACTGATGGAAGTGTGACTTCTTTCTAGCCTATATCTCTTGAATGCCATGATGGATTTTATTGAAATTGACATATGTTTACGTTCAGAACATGAGCAACACGATAATGTATGTCTCATTTCTTTGTCTTTATCGGCTCAAAAGTTAGAAATTTTTCTTCCAGTACATTCGAGAGAGGGGCGTGCAAAATGTGGCAGTGACGTCACCCGCAGGTTCCTTGCTCGTGACGTATCCAGCTCGCCACGAGGAACTTCGTATTGCGGTCGCACAAGATGTCGGGCATACAAACACATATTATCGCCGTCCCTTTTCCGTATGTTCCGGCAATTATAAAACAATGTACAGGGCTGGAACAGTTCCTGGTACAGTATGTATGTATGTATGTATGTATGTATGTATGTATGTCTTATGAGTAAAATTGTACTGACTAACCAAATAGTATTGCTGCAAAAATATTTCTTTCATACTCCTTTGTATCAGGTTGATGGACAACAAACAACAGCACAGCTTTGACACCAGCAATGGTGTGTGTGATGATGATCAGGAAATTAAAGGGAACCAATATTGAATCTGACTATTGTTAGGTATTTTGTACAGTGACATGATTACATACATACATACATACATACATACATACATTATCATCATAGACTGTTATGCCTTTCAGCATTTAGTCTGCAAGCCTCTGTGAATTTACTAAATGTTGCCACAATCCTCAAAATGCAGCTAGTGTTGTGGCCTCATTTAGTTCTATACCTCTTATCTTTAAATCGTTAGAAAGTGAGTCTAACCATCGTCGTCTTGGTCTACCTCTACTTCTCTTACCCTCCATAGCAGAGTCCATTATTCTCCTAGGTAACCTATCCTCCTCCATTCACCTCACATGACCCCACCACCGAAGCCGGTTTATGCGTACAGCTTCATGCATCAAGTTCATTCGGAAATTAGCCTTTATATCCTCATTCTGAGTACCCTCCTGCCATTGTTCCCATCTGTTGGTACCAGCCATCATTCTTGCTACTTTCATGTCTGTTACTTCTAACTTATGAATAAGATATCCTGAGTCCAGCCAGCTTTCGCTCCTGTAAAGGAAAGTTGGTCTGAAAACAGACCGATGTAAAGATAGTTTCGTCCGGGAGCAGACTTCCTTCTTACAGAATACTGTTGATCGCAACTGCGAGCTCACTGCATTACCTTTATAACACCTTGATTCAATCTCACTCTATTGCCATCCTGAGAGAACACAAAACCTAAATACTTGAAATTATCAACCTGTTCTAACTTTTTATCACAAATCTGACATTCAATTCTGTTGAATTTCTTACCTATTGACATTAATTTTATATGAAGAACTATTAAAAGTGAAAGTTAGGAAGAAACGTCAGACTCTAACACGTCACATGCTCGGTGACACTCAGGTTGTTCACCTTAGGACACACCTTCCTACTTCCCCTCCACACTCCCTGCTCAGCATAGCAACTACCAGTACTTGTTTTAAAGCAGATGCACGCTTACCTCGGTAGAAGTGAGTCCTTCTCCGCACATCGGGGCCAATAATAAGGAGTAAGTAATATGATTTTATTACATTATGTTATATTTATTTCATCTTCCATTTCACGTTACTTACACTTACATTATTCTTTATTTTTTCATTTCATTTCAGATAAAATTATATCCATTACCACACAGAACTTTACCATCACGGCCCGGATCTGCCTTTAAATTCTGAAGCATTTAAATTTTATTATACCGTCTAAGGAATGCTTATTAAGTTTCAACAAAACTTTTACCAAGAGATACACATCAAGTGTGCTATTTACAACAAATGATATTTTAAGATTTCATAAGCAAAACTGGTATTTTCCAAGAACATCAACAAGAGAAATATGGACAATTTAACTGTTTTATCTGTCTTAAGACTTGCAATTTTAACAAAATTTCGAAGATCTTATTTTAAATGTCAAAAAATTTGAATGTGTCTTTCCAATCTTAATAATATTTATTTCTGATATATTAATCTTAATTTATTATTAGCTGATGATGTCCCTTAGGGGATGAAATATGTACTAGATATAATAAATGATATATTGTATTGACTAGGCGGACCACTTAATTATAATATTTAAGTTTATCTTGAATATTCATTGATCAATTTCGTTTTCGAGGGGCTAATTTTCATACCATACTCATTGCACCTATTTTCAAGTTCCAAGATATTAGACTGCAGGCTTTCGGCACAATCTGCCATTAAGACCAAGTTGTCAGCATAGGCCAGACTGCTTACTACATTTCCAACTAACTGAATCCCTACCTGCCATTTTATACCTTTAAGCAGATGATCCATGTAAACAACAAACAGCAAAGGTGCAAGATTACAGCCTTGTCTAACCCCTGTAAGTACCCGGAACCAAGAACTCATTCTATCATCAATTTGCACTGAAGCCCAACTGTCAACATAAATGCATTTGATTGATTTCAATAATCTACCCTTAATTCCATAGTCCCCCAGTATAGCGAGCATGTCGTCCCTCGGTACTCTGTCATATGCTTTCTCTAGATCTACGAAACATAAACACAACTGCCTATTCCTCTCGTAGAATTATTCAATTACCTGGCGCATACTGAAAATCTGATCCTGACAGCCTCTCTGTAGTCTGAAACCACACTGGTTTTCATCCAACTTCCTCTCAACGACTGATCGCACCCTCCCTTCCAAGATGCTAGTGAATACTTTGCCAGGTATACTAATTAATGAGACACCTCGATAGTTGTTGCAATCCTTCCCGTTCCCTTGCTTATAGAGGTGCAGTTACTGCTTTTGTCCAATCTGAAGGTAACTTACCAAATCTCCATGCTAATCTTACTACTCTATGAAACGATTTCATCCCTGCCTTCCCACTACACTTCACGATTTCAGGTCTAATTTCATCTATTCCTGCTGCTTTATGGCAACGGAGTTTATTTACCATCCTCTCCAATTCCTCAAGCATAATTTCATCAACATCATTTTCCACCTCCCCATGAGCTTGGCTGTTCACAACACCACCAGGATGATTTCCTTTTACATTGAGAAGATGTTCAAAATATTCCCTCCACCTCTCCAGTGATTCCCTGGGATCCAATATGAGTTCACCCGAATCACTCAAAACAATGTTCATTTCCTTTTTCCCTCCCTTCCTAAGATTTTTATTACTGTCCAGAAAGGTTTCCCTGCTGCATGACCTAGCCTTTTCAGGCTATTGCCAAAATCTTTCCAAGACTTCATTTTGGATTCAACAACTATTTTTTCACTCTGTTTCTTTCTTCTACATACAAATCCCTGTGTGCCTCAGCCCTTGTTTGCAGCCATTTCTGATAAGCCTTCTTTTTACGTTTACAAAGCTGCTCTCACTTCATCATTCCACCAAGATGTTCACCTTCCCCCATCTTTTCATACAGTCGTTCCTAGGCATTCCCTTGCTGTTTCTACTACAGCATTCCTGTATGCAACCCATTCACTTTCTATATCCTGAGCCTGCTTACTGTCCACTGTTCAAAACTTCTCACTAATCATATCCATGTACTTCTGTCTAATTTCCTCATCCTGGAGATTTTCTACCCTTATTTGTTTTCAGACAGATTTCACTTTCTCTACCCTACGCCTAGAGATACTTAGTTCACTACAGATCAGATAGTGGTCTGTATCATCGAAAAATCCGGAGAAAACTCATACATTCCTAACAGATTTCCTGAATTCAAGTCAGTTAAGATATAGTTTATTATGGATCTGGTACTCCTAGCCTCCCATGTGTAGTGATAAATAGCCTTATGATTGAAGAATGTATTCATAACTGCTAAACCCATGGTAGCACAGAAGTCCAGCAAACGCTTCCCATTCCCATTAGCTTCCATATCTTCCCCACATTTACCAATCACCCTTTCGTATCCTTCAGTTCTATCTCCAACTCTCGCATTGAAATCACCCATTAGCACAATTCTATCCTTGCTGTTGACCGTGACCACAATGTCACTCAATGCTTCATAAAACTTGTCAACTACATCCTCATCTGCACCCTCACATGGTGAATACACGGAGGCAATTCTAATCCTAATTCCTCCAATTGACAAATCTACCCACATCATTCATTCATTTACATGCCTAACAGAAACTATGTTGTGTGCAATGGTATTCCTGATAAAGAGCCCTACCCCAAACTCTGCCCTTCCCTTTCTAACACCCGTCAAGTACACTTTATAATCTCCTATCTCTTCCACGTTACCTCCCCTTACCCGAATATCACTTACTCCTAGCACATCCAGATGAATCCTCTTTGCTGACTCAGCCAGTTCTATTTTCTTTCTTCCATAAACCCTATTAATATTGATAACTCCCCATCGATTTCAATTTTGTTCGCCAAGTTGTTTCCAAGGAGTCCCTCGCCTGTCAAATGGGAGTGGGACTCCGTTACTCCCATAGGTCCGGGGCATGCTTAAAATGTTCTGAGCTTGATAAATTCATGAAGCAGGATGCTACCCTACTTGTACATAGTCCAAGTGAGGATCTCTCCTCTAACGTGTTATGGACCACCGGTGAATTGTGTAGTCCCACCCGCCTGAGCACAAGGAGGGCCAAGACCCAGAATATGTCCGAGATGACCACTCCCATTCCATAGCAACTGGTATCCCGACTCTCAGGACCACTTACTAGGCCACTCAGCCGTTGCCCTTGGTTCACGAACTAGGACATGATGACAGTAACCCACACCATGAATGATTATGTCAATGAATTAATTAATCACTCACTATTTTTTTGGTAAAAGAAACCAGTCATATTAAAAACTGTAAATGCACATACTTCCCTTAAAAGTAATTCATTACAATTGTGGTCCAATAGGAGGTTGTCTAGAGTTCAGAACTTGTGAAATACAGTGAGTGCTAAAACATTAATAAAACATTAATAAAATTAAATACTGAAGGGAAGTGTGTTTTCAATACACACAAGTTGCTTTATGTCGCACCGACTCAGATAGGTCTTATGGTGACGATGGGACAGGAAAAGGCTAGGAGTGCAAAGGAATTGGCCATGGCCTTTTCCTTGTGTGAAAATGAGAACTGCGGGAAAACCATCTTCGGGGCTGCCGACAGTGGGGTTTGAACATGCTATCTCCTGAATACTGGATACTGGCTGCACTTAAGCGACTGCAGCTATCGAGCTTGGTTGTTTCAATAATGAACTACAGAAGGAATATACACAATTAAAAATACATCTGAGTTGGACGTTAAATGCAGTAACTATTTATTTAATTTCCATATAGCCAAGGGGGCAATGGGATACATCATGTGAACAGAAGAGAATGGTACATGAAATTGCAACCAGCACAATACTGACAAGTGGTTCCTCAAAGTGGAAGTTTTAGTGTTTAAGATATGAAATTCGCAGCTGCTGAAGAAATGTTTGCTTAACATAGTGTCCATCTCAATCAATCTTCTGAATCTTGTACTACTAAACTTATCCATTGCGCTATTAGACAAACATTTATATGGCCCTACAGTAAAGCTGAGGCAATTTTACTACGTGTTTTAACCACATTTGCAATTTTTGAACTAGAAACGGATTAATAATAAGACAATTCTCTTCAATAATAGCACATGTATAAAAAATCATTGTCCTTCAGGTACTCTGACTCTGATGAGGGAATTCAAGTTACAATCTTTACCTTCAGAAACTTCAGAAACCATCACCACATTTTTGAGTGAATGGAAAATGCTTACTTGAAAGAAAACATCACTCTTTAATCAGATAATACTGACTGCCATTTTCAAGAAGAAACCGCAATAATGTCTTCAGAAAATTCACATGATATTGAAGACATAACATACTTGATGTTGGGTAGAATCCTCATATAATTCATATAATATGTTTTCTGATTCTTGCTGATGTCCTTTTTATTCATACTTAAGGCCCCATTTTACAAATATAATCATTTATGTATGTGTATACTCTGGAACATTTCTTTGATAAGTTATTCCTAACCCTAATTCATCAGCCCAAAAGTGTCCTTTTGAATTCCAACAGTATCTGTACATAATGAAGGTGTAAACCACACAATCTCATTAAGAATACAAGGACAACAGATCAGGATAATCACACTTTGTGGCCACCCTGTACTTTCATTACAACCACGCACTAAATTTTCAAACTACAGTTCAAAGAATAAAGGGTCAAACAATTATAACTTCAGAGGTTGTTTCAATGTTAATGCATTAAAAAATAATAATAATCCCATTTCCTAGGTTGAGATTATTTCATAACATCAGTGGTTCAGGTCTTGGTAAATTGAAATAGGAGGGTAGAATTTGATGTGAATAATGAGCCAATTACTTATGAAATTGGAATTTCTTCAGTGTATACCTGCAACTAAAGAAGATGTATTCAACAGCAAGACATCAACAAATGCTGCTCCAATATTCAGGAATTGTTTGGATAATAATCTGTTATTTATCAAAATTGCTAATATGTTTTTATGTTCAGTTTTATACAAATCTCCATAATCAACAACTTACATGCAACAATGAATATGAAAAGGCCCAATTTAAGAATTCTTATGTCATTTGTCAGTGAGGTGGTGCTTTGATATTATGACCCTGCCAATGATCATCTCAGTCCTGCACTTTACAGCACCAAAAGGAGCAATAAAATATAGTGAAAGAGAGATAGTGGTCTATGCTCGAATTCTGAAACTGTCCCACAGATGAGTGCTAACAATTACAGGTTAAGGACTGTACCATAATCATGGATAATGAGATATGTCACTATTTTAAATAATAGTTTCCAGGCACTAAGAAAATCAATATTTACTAGGACAATTCACGAAAACAAAGCTACAAAGTTATTTTCCAGTATTATCATTACTAATAAATAAATAAATAAATAAATAAATAATGTGCTCTGCACATCAGTCCATGCAGCTTTCCATACCATCTTACCCTGTCCTAGCCATTTCTTCTCTACATAACAACTGTTCCTTACATTTACTACTATCTGTTTATCATACCAACATCATGGCATTCCATAACACCATTAAACTACAGAATCATCTCCTCAACTAACACATTAAGTCCTGCAGATCATGTGATGAGTTCAATAACGTACAAAATGGTAATTGCAGGATCTCTTCTGTTGCTACAGAATACCAATACAGCTGTTCAGTATTTACAGACGGAAAATCAGGTCAGATGATACTACTGCAGTTATGTAATGTTGGAAGCAGTACAGGTCAATGATTATGACATTATCTGGTTTTCAAATATAATGTGGCTTTTTTATTTCAATGGGACACTGAATCGTCACACTTTCCAGATATGTGTCATGTAAATTCCTCATTCTTAATAGGGAATAAAAATGGAAATCCACAGGAATAAAGTATTTGTTCAGGCTACAAAGTAAAGGTGTATGCATCCTTAGAGTACCTTGACACAAATACAATAGCTTGATGTATTGATGTCCCCAATAAAAAATAATTCTGGTAATTTCATGTTCTTACGTTACCACCTGGAAGAGTAAATCTCAGACCACTGGATTGGATGCAGTAATGAGGATGACTAGTGGTGTTTACATAACCTCTTAGGTCACCTGGCATTGCTGACTGTGGGTATTTATTAAAGACATCCTGTAATTAACACCACCAGGAATTATTGTTGTAAGAACACTGACATCGCACGATACTCCAACTCCTCCATTCAGGAATACAGTTAGGGCTCATGACAAGTGCTGCAAGCCATAGTTTGCTCTGGTAGATGAGTATAATTAACCATTATCCCCCCATTGCTCTCTACCTAACATTGGTTTTTAGCAATTCCCACAATTTCTGGATGTTCTGGGTATGTTCTCCAGGATCTTCAAGTCACATAAACTTAACAAAATGGTTCAGAATAAGGTGAATGTATCCCTCCCTTTGGAGCTGGCTGTATATCATCCACATGCAAGTAAAAACATTCACTGTCAAGAAATAAACAAATTGGTTACTGATATCAATAGAAAAGACAAAACTAAAAAGAGAAAAAGCAGAGAAATAAAAAAAACTACAACTTGCAAAAATCACACTGAAAATGTCCATGTTCCACCACACAGCCCCATAATGTAATGACTGCTGGAAGACACACCTATCAACATTGATCATCAAACCTAGTCAATCAGTTGACAAAAATAATTGAATAATCAGCAATTTCCCTGTCACTTTTACCAAATGAAGAAGATGAAGTCCATAGTACTGAATAGATGTCAAACCAGCCCTCAGTTTCAGGCAAAAAAACCTCAATTTGCTCGGATTCAAACCTGAGCTGATGATCAGTGTTGATAGATGTGTCTTCCAGCAGTCATTACATTCTGGGGCTGTGTACATGGACATGGAGGTACCCACACTTCAACCTCTCCCTGTCATTTACACTAGCCCCCAGAGGTCATTAGGAGCCTAGATCTCCTCTGGGGGTGTTGTACAATTCGTCCACATCCACATCCCCCACATTGTCAGCCAGATCTAATTATTTTACAAGTTGCTTTACGCATCACATCAACACAGACAGGTCTTTATGTGACGACGAGGGATGAGAGTGGGAAGCAAGTTTGCTCGGGCCACTAGATATCAATGCAATGGGTGAAGAAGAGTACCGTGAATAGAGTGTGCAAGGCAGAAATTGCACTCAATATTCCAATGTCAACAACTACCCATCATTTCAAATATAAATGAATCGCATCCCAGCTGATCTCATGGTCACTGACAGCAATATGCTACAAAAAGGAGGGGCCTAACCAGACTACCACCCAGATGAAAGAATTCCAGATGTACCTTTTAAAATGTGGGAGAGTTTATGTTGTACAATTTCTTTAAAATAGAGCTGTCAATCAAGAATTACATTCCAATAACTACTAAATAATCCAGAATGATACTTACAAATGATGTACTCGATGGCCCTTCAAGCCAGATTGGTTCCTCCTTGATCTCTACTTTCTCCTCCATTTCATACAGCAATGAGGTATTTATATGAGCTGGAGTATAGAATTACTTCCACTGACTTTCCACTGAAGGAAAAAAAATATTATTATACTACTGGTATAGTTGTTAATGCTATTAGTTTTTGCACGATTGTGAGCGGCAGCAGGGGAACTTAAACAATATAGTGAGATGGACAGCAGACAATGGTATGAATGTAAATGGCATGAAAAGTCAAGTTGCAAGTTTCACCAAGATGAAAAGTCCTCTCAGTTTAAATTATTGCATTGATGGGGAACAATCTAAGAACCTAGTGTTAATATAAGGAATGATCTTCATTGGGTTAATCATAATAACAAGGTTGTTAAGAAAGGTTACAAATCTCTTCACATGGCTATGAGTAGGGCTCGTATTGACATGCTCGATAAAATCTCCAGATATGCTTGAAAACCATGTGTTATATGTTCAATAGATATACTCAGAAAACCCATTATATGCTCCATAGATATGCTCTAAAAACATTATATGCATTTAAATATGCAGAATATGCTCAGAAAACACCATTGTAGAAAAGAAAGTGAAACAAAAACCAATAACATATCTTTATATATGAGCTTTATTTTCTAATTGTATGTATGATACACTGCGATATACTTGGATTCAAGTTTCAAGTATATATATGAGAAGTTTCCTTATAAAAATTACAGTTTAAAAGTTCACTTACAAAATGTTCAGAATTAGGCGGGTCAATGAAGTAGATCTGCATTGGTCTCTACAGCAAGAACTTTTTCTATGTTTTCAGTTTTGAAAGATTTTCTTAAATCAATCAACAAAAGTTTCAATGACGATAATGATCCTTCAACGTCAACTGACACGAAAGATAAATACTTGAATGATGCTGCTTCTTGTGCTGAGTAGTTTGGAAAATCCTCTGATGGTGCACACTCGCCGTGCAGCATCATCTCCAAATCCAACGCTGCACTCCAACCGGGATTTCGAGCCAGCACGAAATCCAACTTTTGTTTCATAGGTTTCCCAGTCTCTCCAGGCCACAAGTCAGCTTCTTGGATGATTCCTTGTATTGTAGTGGCCACTTCAAACCAACTCCATCCCTCGCGATTTCAACTTTCGTATGGCCTCTGGAATGCCGCTCATGTAGGCTTTTATGAAAGTCAAGGACGGCATCAAGCCCTTCATTTTAAAGCAGCCTTAGGTTTTGTGATGTACTTGCTGTCCGCCTCTAACACGTACTGATCACCTGGAAAAAATATAATTAAAAACATTAGCCGAGGAGAATAACTGAGAAAAATTACAAAATTATGCGCTGTATGATAGAGTAAACATACAACGTGTGAAAAGAATGATAGAGAAAACATTAAAAATGAGAAGATTTTAAACATTTCAAATAGTCTTACCTCTTCAATTGCCGTATGATTTTCGGTGTAATAAAAGGCAGTCAAGATCCAAGTTCCTTATCACATCAATATGGACTCGGGATGAAATGGGAGCTCTGGATGCATCCTCTTGAAGGCACAGATGTGAGAAGGAGCCTTGATGAAAACTTTCTCCACTGAAGAAATGACGCTGTTGAAGCTGGACAATTTTTTGCGCAGCTCCTCAGCAACTGTGTGGATTGCATGGGCAAGACAAGTAACATGTAACATCTTTGGGGAGAGAAGCTTGAGGCTCTTCCCAGCAGGGAGGGAGCAGCGTCAGTCACCAATGCGAGTACTTTGTTTACCTCCTCATCTGAAAATGTTGGCCACAGCAAGCCTGAAACAGGAATGCATAAAAGAAAGAGTGAACCATTCAGTAAGTGGGATTCTGACATGTCATACGACTGTAAGAGATATTTAACTATCAGAACTATCAGAGTCTTCACTGAGCATATGCAGAATGCATTGAAATTATAGCCAGACTGCACCTATTCTTCTTACATGTTAAAATTACTTTTAAATTGTTTAAACAAGAATGCAGAATAAGGCAATCATGCATAAATTCATACCTTTTCATTCTCTGAAGAAATGTAATTTTTACATAGCATCGACTCACGAGGCAACTCTCTTCCTGCAAAGTCCTTGAAAAGAGCTCTAATCTCAGCATGTTCGCCCTTGTAGAGGGGTATGTTGGTGCTTAAGAACCCCCGACAAACACTGGATGAGAACTCGTCCAAGTGCTGTTGCTGATTGAACAAAGGTCGTATCAGTGCTCGTTTCTTCGATTTTCTTTTTTTAAATTCTTCGACTTTTGCTGAGTGCCCACTTGTGGCTTGTTGGGAAAATTGAAAACCCTTTGAAATCTTGATCTGAAAATAAATAGGTAGGAAGTGAGAAAATGAATGAACAAAAATAAAGCATTGTGGACTATGAAATTATTTTCAAATATTGCAGTAGAAATACAAGCACCCTCTCAATGATCCAATGAAAAACCAGCAATTCCAAATGTCAATTTCTGCCTCGGAAATGTAAAATCTTGGGATCTAATGGCTCTACAATACAAATTCTTAGATTTCTCTCTACTTACCTAGTAGGTAGGTAGGCATCGTATGCTGCACATACGGCTTACTTGAAATTTCAACTGTTTGACCAGTAACATCTTTAAGAATGTAGATGTGAAAATGTCAATAAGAACTTACCTCTTTTTCGCACATTTTGCAGAAAAGAATTTTCCCGTCAGTAGAAAATGAGTCAGGGTCTTCCTCTGCACGATGTCGGAGTAAAAAAATCGGAGAATCCTTAACCTTAGGCATCATATACTTAGAAATCACAGGAACTCGATAGGTAGCCTATGTATGGATATGATTACTAACTGAGAACTGAGAGTAGACTGCAGAAAATTCACTTGACTGGGTAGGATCTTCCACCACTTCATGAGAAAAGCCACCTAAACAATACTGGTTCCCAAAAAGGGCACACCACTCAAATACCTCACATTGGGGCTTCCAAATCTTATCTGACAACTCACATTCTAATCCGGCAGAGGCCAATTAGGGTGTGTGAATGACCTCACTAAAGGTTAAAAACCTGCAGTTCTATTATTTGCACCAGATAGGCTTTTCAATATATATTTCTGTTTTCGAACCTTAATGATTGTCAGGGTCCAAATTCGGGGGAGGGGGAGTTCCAAGAAAAGCAAACTAACTATTTAAAAGAAAACCACAAGAATATGCATTTATGTGCCGTTTTATACATTTATATGCTCAATAAATTTGACGGTGACAAAGATAGCTTGTAACATTATGAGTTAGAAGTATTTGCAACAGTAGACTTCTTGCTACGTGTGTTCATGTCACCGTCAAATGATTCCACTTTTATATGCTTTTTCAACTAGAATATCTACAAACTCACAATTTACAACATTTGAACATCACTTCAAATTTTGAGATGGTCCATAGTGATCCTATTTGAAACTGTTCTTCAACTTCTATTCACCAACTTCATATCCTCAACGTGTTCTACAACTTCACCATATGCATCTGACTTTCGTCTTTTATCTTCAAGATCATGATTAACTTCGGATCTCTCGACCAACTTTGACTTTTATTCTCTCTTCGTTACTTTGATTATACACGATTTTTCGCCATCGTCTAATTATAAACGCCAGACTATCAACTTTACTTTTATGCAATCTTACTACTTGTTGTATAACAATCTGTTGTTTTATCCATGTACTTATTTTAGCAGCCTTCTAATGTTAATTTTGTTAATACTTCCACTATTATATCTCATCACATTGTATTTTCAAACCATCATTGTTATTTTTAATATTATTTTACTTCAAATCTCTTCAAGATTTTAAAATTCATTACTACATGTTATTTAGACGCTTATTTTTAATTTAAGGTTAAGATTATGGCTGATGATGCCTTCAGGGAAGGCGAAACATGCACCACTATTAGCTAACAAATTTATGTAAATCATCCAAGACGATTTTGTATTGATTACGTGGTCTAATAAATAACTTAATGTTATTATTTCAATCACATACCACTTAGTCGAGCAGCTCTTCTTCTTTCTCTCAATTCTTCCCAACCCAAACATTGCAACATTTTTGTAACGCTACTCTTTTGTCGGAAATCGCCCAGAACAAATCGAGCTGCTTTTCTTTGGATTTCTTCCAGTTCTTGAATCGGATAATCCTGGTGAGGGTCCCATACACTGGACCCATACTCTAGTTGGGGTCTTACCAGAGACTTATATGCACTCTCCTTTACATCCTTACTACAACCCCTAAACACCCTCATAACCATGTGTAGAGATCTGTACCCTTTATTTACAATTCCATTTATGTGATTACCCCAGTGAAGATCTTTCCTTATATTAACATCTAGATACTTACAATGATACCCAAAAGGAACTTTCACCCCATCAACGCAGTAATTAAAACTGAGAGGACTTTTCCTATTTGTGAAACTCACAACCTGACTTTTAGCCCCGTTTATCAACATACCATTGCCTGCTGTCCATCTCACGCCATTTTCGAGGTCACGTTGCAGTTGCTCACAATCTTGTAACTTATTTATCACTCTATAGAGAATAACATCATCCGCAAAAGCCTTACTTCCGATTCCACTCCTTTACTCATATCATTTATATATATAAGAAACCATAAAGATCCGATAACACTGCCCTGAGGAACTCCCCTCTCAACTATTACAGGGTCAGGCAAAGCTTCACCTACTCTAACTCTCTGAGATCTATTTTCCAGAAATATAGCAACCCATTCAGTCACTCTTTTGTCTAGTCCAATTGCACTCATTTTTGCCAGTAGTCTCCCATGATCCACCCTATCAAATGCTTTAGATATGTCAATCGCGATACAGTCCATTTGACCTCCAGAATCCAAGATATCTGCTATATCTTGCTGGAATCCTACAAGTTGAGCTTCGGTGGAATAACCTTTCCTAAAACCGAATTGCCTTCTATCGAACCAGTTATTAATTTCACAAACATGTCTAATATAATCAGAAAGAATGCCGTACATACAATGCATGTCAAACTTACTGGCCTGTAATTTTCAGCTTTATGTCTATCACCCTTTCCTTTATACACAGGGGCTACTATAGCAACTCTCCATTCATCTGGTATACCTCCTTCGACCAAACAATTATCAAATAAGTACTTCAGATATGGTACTACATTCCAACCCATTGTCTTTAGTATATCCCCAGAAATCTGATCAATTCCAGCCACTTTTCTAGTTTTCAACTTTTGTATCTTACTGTAAATGTCATTGTTATCATATGTAAATTTTATTACTTCTTTGGCCTTAGTCTCTTCCTCTATCTCGACATTATCCTCATAACCAACAATCTTTACATACTGCTGACTGAATACTTCTGCCTTTTGAAGATCCTCACATACACACTCCCCTTGTTCATTAATTATTCCTGGAATGTCCTTCTTGGAACCTCTTTCTGCCTTAAAATACCTATACATACCCTTCCATTTTTCAATAAAATTTGTATGACTGCCAATTATGCTTGCCATCATGATATCCTTAGCTGCCTTCTTTGCTAGATTCAATTTTCTAGTAAGTTCCTTAAATTTCTCCTTACTTCCACAGCCATTTCTAACTCTATTGCTTTCCAGTCTGCACCTCCTTCTTAGTCTCTTTATTTCTCTATTATAATAAGGTGGGTCTTTACCATTCCTTACCACCCTTAAAGGTACAAACCTGTTTTCGCATTCCTCAACAATTTCTTTAAACCCATCCCAGAGACTGTTTACATTTTTATTTACCGTTTTCCACCGATCATAGTTACTTTTTAGAAACTGCCTCATACCTGCTTTATCAGCCATATAGTACTGCCTAACAGTCCTACTTTTAAGACCTTCCTTTCTACCGCATTTATTTTTAACTACCACAAAAACAGCTTCATGATCACTAATACCATCTATTACTTCAGTTTCCCTATAGAGCTCATCTGGTTTTATCAGCACCACATCCAGGATATTTTTCCCTCTGGTTGGTTCCATCACTTTCTGAATCAGCTGTCCTTCCCATATTAACTTATTTGCCATTTGTTGGTCATGCTTCCTGTCGTTCGCATTTCCTTCCCAGTTTACATCTGGCAAATTCAGATCTCCCGCTACAATCACATTTCTTTCCATGTCGTTTCCCACATAGCTGACTATCCTATCAAATAATTCCAAATCCGCATCAGTGCTACCCTTTCCCAATCTGTACACTCCAAATATATCAAGTTGCCTATTATCTTTAGAAATGAGCCTTACACCTAGAATTTCATGTGTCTCATCTTTAACTTTTATGTAGCTTACAATTTCTTCTTTCACCAGAATGAAATCTCCCCCTCCCACCTTTCCTATCCTATCTCTACGATACACACTCCAGTGCATTGAGAAAATTTCTGCATCCATTATATCATTTCTCAGCCATGATTCAACTCCTATTTCAATATCTGGTAAATATATATATCTATTAAATTACTTAATTCTATTCCTTTCTTTACAATACTTCTACAGTTCAGCACTAACAATTTTATGTCATCCCTACTTGATTTCCAGTTCCCTGTTCCCTTATCACCGCTCCCTAGGCCATTCCGTTTCCCTGAATGTACCTCCCTATTACCCTTCCAAACAAATTTCCTAACTTATACGTACCACTGCGGTTTAAATGAAGGCCATCCGAGCGCAGATCCCTATCTCCTACCCAACCATTAAGATCTAGAAATTTCACTCCCAGTTTCCCACATACCCACTCCATAGTCTCATTTAAATCCCCAATCACCCTCCAGTCAGTATCCCTCCTACACAGTGTTCCACTAATAACAATCTCCGCTTTCTTAAACTTCACCCGTGCTGCATTTACCAGATCCCACACATCTCCAACTATGTTGGTACTTATATCAGCTTGCCTTACGTTGTTGGTACCAATGTGAAACACTACCACCTTCTCCTTCCCCTCCTCCCTCTCTTCTACTTTCCTCAACATAACATGAAGACCAAGCTGAAATTCAAGAGGACAAATTGAGGTAAATAAGATGAGGAGTAAGGGATAGGAATAAATTATCAAGGAAAATGTCAACAAATTTCAAAGCTTTCTGAAAACATTTAAGAAAAGACTATGTAAACAGCCACCTGAGTGACAAGCCTATATGCAGATCATTGATGACTGATTGGTTGATTGTTATCACTCGAATACAAGCTCACAGCTGCGCAAAACTAACCGCATGGCCAACTCGCTCTGTAAGAATAAGTCTACTAATAATTTAACCTATTGGAACACCATACATTCTTACATTGTTAATTCGATAAGTTAGGCTACATTAACTTACATACATTCGCCCAATACTACACATATGTACTAGTTCAATTTCCCAGATATACACTGCTAGAATTACCATACCATCATAGGAATAATAGTTTTCAATTAAAATAAAATGTGAATTCCTAACTATATTTGTAACTGCAATTATTAAGTAACTTCTCAAATACTGGTAGTTGGTTAGTCCAAAGGATGCCATCAACGAATGCTTGAAAGCCGACTGGCTTGAAGAGAGGTAATTAGAATAAAGTTTAAACACCTTTTGATGCACATGACAATTTTTTAAAATGATTATTTCTTATGTACGGTACCTAATATGTCAACGATAATTCTTTCAATAGATTAGATTAGTATAAATGTTCTTCTTTTCCACTATCTTGTTTTTTGAATAACATTTATAAAATATCCAATGTTGATTTCCAGTACAAGAATATGTTCACAGCTCTATTTCTGATGTGGTACGATACTGAACTCCTTCTTGAAACACAGAAACTGTAATATGGGAGCTGAAAATATCTCCAAATTAATCGAGAGACTGTTTTGATCATGGATTAAATTCACATTGAAGAATTCAAGAAACTACAATACCTTAATAAAGCTAATAGAAAGAATGTAATAATCGGAATAAAACTGCACAAAGTATGGCGATACGTTCCACTAACCCAAGTATAACAGTATCAAACTGCAAACCTTCCACTTCGAAACCGAATCTTTCTTGAACATTTATTATCTGCGCACTTTTTAGTGATAGATTTTTGTACTCGTTGGAAAAGTAAGAAGGGTTCCGTTAATACTGCCAACTGAATGGAAATGAAATCAGAATTGAATCGATAATATGATCGATCGATATGAATTGTATAAACCTTTATTATTTTAAGCAAACAACTGTGTCACACACACAGAATATATAATACTATATAACATTTCCCGTTGCGAAACGTGTTCCTAGCATGAATTCTGTAGTTTGGCTTTGCTGTGTAAACAACAACAGTACGAGTACGTAAAGTGTACGCCAGATGGCGCACAGCGATGATAAGCGATTCTTAGTTTGTGTTTCAAAGGTTGCCAATACGAATCTCGAAGATAACCGAAGTCGAACCCTTAAGCACTAGGGTGTAAATCTATTACTAAAAAGTGCGCAGATAATACATCCTTTAGAGCACTCTTTCTTCATACGAATATAATCTCCATACTAAACACTTAAGATGTTAACAGGAAACAGCCAGTCCATATACCGTATATATGAGTATCAAAAGCATCAATTCAGTGCAAATCAAAGCAGAAACAATGTAAACTAGTTGCTCATGGATGAACTTTTGATATAATGTTCTTGGCACTAAGGTGGTTATTGTATAGTTTTAGCTGTAATTAATTTCGTCCCCATAAGTAACCAAATAAGCAACTAAATTATTAGTAACGGTACAGTATGCGGATATCAACTTGTCACAGAGGTCTGCTACATTCTCTCAATAATTATGCAATTGGACTAGTCCGTATATGATAAAGAATGCCTCCTCTGGTAGTCCAGTATGGGCCATTGGAATATCTATCTATCTATCTATCCATCAATCTATCTTGCCTTGATCTGTGCCCTTGATTTCCAACTTACCTTCATATTATGATCTTTCCTAAAATTAAAACCTTCACTCAAGCTTATTATTCTAGTTATGTAATTCCACATCAACTCACCAATGACATCTCAAGACATACCTCATATTACAAGCAAATACAGTCTCTACTGTATTTGTTACAAGTTATAAGAATACCGGTAATTGTGAAATCCGTATTGAAAGTAATTTATATAAAATGGTATAAATTTATTTTTCTTACACATATTCTATACAATCAATCATAAGATCAAGATTTAATCCTCATCAAAATATGAAATGGTACAATTCACCCCTTTTAAACGGTATCATCAGCCACATCATCACGTCGAAACTGAACCAGGTACCTGTTTAAAATTTAACCTATGACTATTAAAAGAATTGTTAGGAACATTTAAGAATTTAACATTAACATGTAGGCATCATGTAAGGAACTAGATTAGATACCAGAAAATTAACATATTGAAGGCCAAGGCCATAGTCAAATGTAAGATATGACTTAATTAAACTAAATAGTAATAAATGACAGTGATGAATAATGCTCCAAGTTAAAATATTTTATGACTCATATTGAGGAAATACATTCAAACGCAACGCAGTTTTGGTGTAATATTTAATCATATACTATATTCTTTCTTTTTTTTTTTTTTTTTTTTTGCTAGTTGCTTTACGTCGCACCGACACAGATAGGTTTTATGGCGACGATGGGACAGGAAAGGGCTAGGAGTGGAAAGGAAGCGGCCGTGGCCTTATACTACATTCTAGTGTTAGTTCTTATTTCGAAGGAATTAATATAAGTTCCAGTGTTTTTAGCTTGCAACTAGTAGAGGGCTACACACTTACAATACGAGAAGCACACGGTGAAATTTCTGTCAAAATATTTTCACCGCCTTGTCAATATTTTAATTTTTTTGTTACATGTACATGTTTCGAGAGCCACCGCTCTCTTCTTCAGCGGTGCTAAACATTAATTGACCCTTGGACTATGGTACAATGGTATAATATAACAAGTATATACGAATTTTGAAAATTGTTACAACAATTTCTCTTAGTTTCACCTTTCCTATTTACTATGTCATTTGTTGCAGATTTTACTAGATTTTTCCTAAATACTGAAATCTATTAATTTAATCTCTATATATTAATTTATGTTCTTATTTACATCTGAAAGAATAAATACTTCTTCTTGTCTAAATTTAACATTTACTTGCCATTTAGTAGAAGTCCTTAAATAAATCAATTTGTAAAATAATAGATAACATCTATAAAATAGTCCTTATCCTAAATCGTAAAATAATAGATAACAAATATCAATTCGTAAAATAATAAACAACATCTATACAATTAGTTATCCTTTGAAATGTTTCTGCTCTCTTCTTTCTTCTTAAAGTCTGCTATCATTTTCTAGACCTCTCATAAATCAGAATATCTTCTCTTAATCTCGTCCAATTCCTTATATAAATAAACCAAACAAACTAACTTTAGAGACCTTTTGCGAAAAAAGGCGACTACTCAGATGTCTGGAGAAATTATTTAGGCCTACTTACTTCATTCCATCTAATTTATCCACAATTTAAAATGATGTGATATTGGTCTGAACCCAAACATTATGTCCTCCTTCCTTGTTGTCAATCTCCTACTCTGCTACTGGTTACGCGATGACCATCCTGGTCGCTTTTTTACAGTCAAACTCCTTTAAATAATAAATCAACAAACTAATCTTTGGCGACGTGTTTATAAAAGGACGATATCTCAGATAATTAGAGAAAATATATTTACTTACTTCAGCTCGACGGGTTGCCAAAATTTAACCTTGACCGAAGTATTCTTGTACTAGTTTGAATAAACAAACGTGTTCTACTCTCTGCTATCAATGACCTTGTTAGGTTCGCTGCTACCTGTCGTTGTGTTGCCGGTTATGTAATGTAGGGTTTGGAGGGGGCGCGTGCTTGTGACCGGAACTATTTCTTTCGCTCTCTCTTTCTCTCCCTTCTTATATGATTGTATGTCAATCGGTATATCGCATTTTCTTCATTCAGTGGTTCGTTTAGGTTATTTTCATTATCGTTTGTCTGATCAAAATACATATATTTATTTTCTCTAGAGCGTCCATTAATTTTCCTTTCGTTGTCGTGTGCAGTATTTCCATATCTTTGTCTATTTCCATAAATTGTGTTTGTATTCTTCCATGTGTTCTCCCATTGCTGAGAATCTCCCGTGTCTCAACGCATTCACGTGCTCCTTGTATCTCGTCCCCAAACTCCTCCCTGATTGTCCAATGTATTTTTTCCCACAATTTTGGCATTTGATGCAATATACTCCTGACTTATTAAACCTGTCGGATCTATTAACCTTATGCAAATTAAATAAAATTCTCTTATTATTGTTGTTTGTCTTAAACGCCACGCCAATGCCCTTTTTATTAAATATCTTTTTATTCCGTATGAGTGTCTATTATGAAATGTTGTTACCACTACATTCTTCCTTTCTATTTTTTTCTTTTTCCAAGGTATTTCTGTTTATTTATTAATTTGTTCTTTATTTTCTCTACATATTTCTTCGTATATCCATTTCTCTTCGCTATCTCATATATGGTGGTCATCTCTTTTTCGAACGCTTGTCTTTTTAAGGGAAATTTAAGTGCCCTGCTGATCATACTATAAAATGTTGCCTTCTTCTGTTGGCCTGGGTGATTGGAGTCTTTCCTAATAATAGTGCTAGTGGTCGTTTCTTTTCTATAAACCTGATACTCTAATTCTCTACAATTTCTCGTTATTTTGACGTCCAAGTAGTTCAGTGATCCTCCTTCCTCTGATTCCATTGTGAATTTGATATCTTTATCTATTTCGTTCACCCTTCTTAATACTTCTACTGGGCTTAATTCTTTCTCATCTACGATAATGAACACGTCGTCCACAAATCTCAATCATTTAATTAATCCTTTAATTTTCTCAATTATTTTACTTGATTCCACATAGTCCATATAAATATTCGCTAGAATACCCGACGCCTGGGAACCCATAGCCAATCCCTTTTCCTGTTTGTATATTTTGTTGTTGAGTCCGAAATAATTGTTCTCTAATACGTATTCTAACAATTTGATAAATTCTTCGATCGCTATTTTACTTAAAGCGATATGTTCTGTTAAGTTCCTTTTGACAGTATTTATTGTTTTAGATATGGGGATGTTGGAATACATGTTTTTAACATCGAGACTATGTATTGTGTAATTTTCTTTCATTTCAATATACCTTGTTCTATTACAAAAATCGCTTGTATTACTGATTACTGCCTCCGATGTGAATTTAAAGTGTTTTCTTAAGAATACTTGTATAAACTTGGCTAATCCGTACGTTGGACTATTTCTGTAGTTTACTATCGGTCTTATGGGAATGTCTTGTTTATGGATCTTGGGCCTTGACAAGGCGGTGAAAATATTTTTACAGAAATTTGAATATAAGTCAATACGGACCAACATGGTGAAAATAATCAAAGCAGACGGTCGGAGACAGCCAGTATTCTAAAAACCCTTCACACAACAATGTAACATTCCAGCAGAGTTAAAAGTAAGTGTTAACACCACAGTTCGTATGTTTTACTCGTTCATCATCACCTCGTTTCCTTTCATTTCTTTAATTTTGTCAACTTTAAACTTCTTCATTTTATAGAGCTTACATATATCTGACAGCATGATATTTGCAACTTGCATCACAGCTTGATTCCCCCTTTTCCAACAAGCGGATGTCAGATTGTTATAACTAGTGCAAGACACACCAACATCATAAGAATAGAGTACAACGTAGGAAGATGGCCCAATCACTCCATAACAATGCCACTAATTTTAAATAATAGCTTTTTACCAAGAACTGCAACAAAGAAGTAACTTTTACCTCTATAATTTGCAGGCTAAAAACACAGGAACTTATATTAATTCCTTTGAAATAAGAACTAACACAAGAACGTATTAAATGATTAAATATAACCCAAAACCTTCATTGTGTTGGAATGTATTTCCTCATTAAGTGTTATAAAATATTTTAACTTGGAGCATTACTCATCATTGTCATTTAGTACCATTTACTTTAATTAAGTCATATCTTACATTTGACTATGGCCTTGGCCATCAATATGTTAATTCTTCTCATATCTAATCTAGTTTCTTACATTACGCCTACATATTAATGTTAAAATTCTTAAATGTTCCTAACAATTCTTTTGATAGTCATCAATAAAAAATTTAAACAGTACCTGGTTCAGATTCGAGGTGATGATATGGCTGATGATGCCATTTAAAAGGGGCGAAACATGTACCATTTCATATTTTGATGAGGATTAAACCTTAATTTTATGATTGATTGTTTTGAATAGGTGGAAGAAAAATAAATTCTATACTATTTCAAATACATACCGGTACCTCATAGTCAAGCATCTCATCTCCTTACACCCACGTTTTCCTAGCCCAATGTTGGCAACATTTTAGTAACACTGCTCTTTTATCGGAAATCACCCAGAACAAATATTGCTGCTCTCCTTCGAATGTCTTCCTGTTCTTGTTTCAAGTAGTCCTGGTGAGGGTCCCATACACTAGAGTCATACTCTATCTGCAGTCTTACCAGAGACTTATATACCCTCTCCTTTACATCCTTATTACTACAACCCCTAAATACTCTCATAACCATGTGAAAAGATCTGTAATATTTCTTAATAACCTTGTTATTATGATTTACCCAAATAAGATAATTCCTTATTAAAAAAACCTAGACACATACATTGTTCCCCTTGGGGTACTTTTATCCCATCAACACAATTACTAAAACTGAGTGGTCTTTTCCACTTAGTGCAACTTACAACTTGAATTTTCCTCCTATTTATGTTAATACCATTGTCTGCTGTCCATCTCACTACATTGTTTAAGTCCCCCTGCAGCCGCTCACAACCCTGCAACTCATTCACTACTCTATACAGTGTAACATCATCTGCAGATATCCTTATCTGTAATTCCAGATATATGCTCATATCATTTACAGATATACGAAAATATAGGGGTCCAATAATACTGGCCTGTAGGACACCTCTATCATTACAGGATCAGATAATGCTTCACGTACTTTTATTCTCTGAGTCCTATTTTGTAGAAACGTAGCCACATATCAACGATTCTATCAAATGACTTTGATAGATCAATAGCGATACAGTCCATTTGACATCCTGAATCTAAGATATCTGCTATATCTTGCTGGAATCATACAAGTGGAGCTTTACGGAATAATCTTACCCAAACCCAAACTGACTTCCATGAAATCAGTTAGTAATTCAAACACAGTCTATAAAGTAATTAGAAAGAGTGCTTTCCCAGATCTTACAAACTACACATGTCAAGCTGACTGGCCTGTAATTTTCTACTTTATATTTGTTACTCTTCCTTTTTTACACTGGGGCTACTACTGCAACTCTCAATTCATTCGGTAAAGCTCATTAATGCAGACAGTAATCAGGTAAGTATTTCAGGTATGGTACTATATCCCGACCCGCAGCCAAGAATACAGTATATCCACAGAAATCTTGTCAACCCGAGCTGCTATTCTAGACTTCTACTGTTGTATCTTTTTTAAATGTCTTTATTATCATAGGTAAATTTCAGTACAGTGTTTTACCATTATTAGTCACCTCCTCTATCAGAACATTATCTTTATATATTCATCTAACGTTACATATTGATGACTGAATATTTCTGCCTTATGTAAGTGCTCATTAAAGTTCATTGATGATCCCAGGAATGCCCTTCCTTCCTGAAACCTGTTTCTGTCTTCAAGTACCTCCACATGTCCTTATATTGCTCCCTAGAATCCATGTGGCTCCTAATTATGTTCGCCATCATGTTATCCTTAGCCGATTTTTTTGCTGATTTCAAGTTTCTAGTGAGTTCGTTCAGTCTCTCCTTATTCCCGCAACTATTCCTAACTCTATTTCTACTGAGCGAGTTGACCATGCGGTTAGAGGCGCGCGGCTGTGAGCTTGCATCCGGGAGATAGTGGGGTCAAATCCCACTGTCGGCAGCCCTGAAGATGGTTTTCTATGGTTTCCCATTTTCACACCAGGCAAATGCTGGGGCTGTACCTTAATTAAGGCCACGGCCACTTCCTTCCAACTCCTAGGCCTTTCCTATCCCATCGTCGCTATAAGACCTCTGTGTCCGTGCGATGTAAATAAAATAGCAAAAATACTCTATTTCTTTCTAATCTGCACTTCCTTCTTAACCATTTTATTTCCCTGTTATAATATAATGGGTCCTTAATATTCCTTACCACTTTTAGAGGTGCATATCTGTTTTTACACTCTACCATATCTCCTTTAAACTCATCCTATACACCATTTATGTTTTCATTTACCATTTTCCATCGATAATAATTGCTTTTCAAAAATTCCCCCATTCACCTCTTATAAGCCATATGTACCGCCTAATTGTCCTACTTTTGAAACATTTCTTTCTAACACATTTATTTTAGTTCTGACAGAGACAGCTTCATGAACGCTTATACCATCTGTCACTTCAGTTTCCGTATAGAGCTCGTCTGGTTTTATCAAAATCATGTCTAGAATATTTTTCTCCCTAATTGGTTCCATCATTTTCTCTTTCAGCTGTCCTTCCCATAATAATTTGTTCATCATTTGTTGGTCATGCTTCTGTCATTTGCATTCCCTTCTCAGCTAATATTTGGCAAACTCAGATCACCCACTACAATAGCATTCCTCTCTGTAACGTTCCCCACATAGCTGATTATCTTATCAAATAATTCTGCATAAGCCTCAGTGTCAGCCTTGCCAGGTCTGTACACCCCAAAAATATTAAGTTGCCTATTCTCTTTAAAGATGAGTCTTACACCTTGAATTTCATGTTCCTCGTCCTTAACATTTTTGCAGCTCACAGATTTTCTTTTTTTACCAGTCTAAATACTCCCCCTCCTATCGTTTCTAACGTATCTCTATGATAAACACTCCAGTTCCGTGAGAAAATTTCTGCATCCATTATATCACTTCTCAACCATGATTCAATTTCTATTAAAATACCTGGTAAATGTATATCTATCAAATTACTTAATTCTATTCCTTTTTTATCTTTTTACAATATTTCTATCATTTAAAACCAAAAATTTTATATGATTCTTACTTGATTTCATGCTTCATATACTGTCATCATCACTCCGTGGTCTACCCCGTTTCCCTGAATTTACATGCCTATAACTCTTCCTAACAAACCTCCTAACTTGTATGTACCAATGTGGTTCAAGTGAATGCCATTTGAGTGCAGATACCTATCCCCTACCCACCCATTAAGATCTGCACATCTCATTCCCAATATCCCACACACCCATTCCGTAGTCTCATTTAAATCCCCAATTACCCTTCATTTAATCTCCCACCTACATAGTATCCCACTGATAACAATCTCTGCTACCTTATACTTCTTCCGTGCTGCCGTAACCAGATACCAAACATCTCCAAATATCGAAACCGACTTTCAACCTATTAAGTCGTGTTATGTACATTTATTAGATCCCACTGGTGTCTGGTTGGCCATTTTTGTTCTGTACTTAACATCTCTTCAACACGTACTAAATGTTCATAACACTACCTAATAAGTTGAAAGTCGGTTTCGATTACAATGCGGTCGTCAATGTTCAGTATTCATTGACTTGGCCCTCAACGGGCAACTTAAACGCACTCTACAGTGTGATGGTAGTAGTGCCAGACCTGTAGCTCAGATCCTTCCCAACAGAACAAAGATGACCTAGGCCACCATAGCTCAATTGGTAGAGCAACCGACGCGAAATCAGGAGGTTGTGGGTTCGGATCCCCCTGGTGTTTGGTTGGCCATTTTTGTTCTGTACTTAACATCTCTTCAACACGTACTAAATGTACATAACACGACCTAATAAGTTGAAAGTCGGTTTCGATTACAATGCGGTCGTGAAAATTCAATATTAATTGACTTGGCCCTCAACGGGCAACTTAAACGCACTCTACATTGTGATGGTAGTAGTACCAGACCTGCAGCTCAGATCCTTCCCAACATAACAAAGATGACCTAGGCCACCATAGCTCAATTGGCAGAACATCCGACGCGAAATCGGGAGGTTGTGGGTTCGGATCCCACTAGTGTCTGATTGGCCATTTTGGTTCTGTACTTAACATCTCTTCAACACGTACTAAATGTTCATAACACGACCTAATAAGTTGAAAGTTGGTTTCGATTACAATGCGGTCGTGAAAATTCAATATTAATTGACTTGGCCCTCAACGGGCAACTTAAACGCACTCTACAGTGTGATGGTAGTAGTACCAGACCTGCAGCTCAGATCCTTCCCAACATAACAAAGATGACCTAGGCCACCATACCTCAATTGGCAGAGCATCCGACGCGAAATCGGGAGGTTGTGGGTTCGGATCCCACTAGTGTCTGATTGACCATTTTGGTTCTGTACTTAACATCTCTTCAACACGTACTAAATGTGGATAACACGACCTAATAAGTTGAAAGTCGATTTCGATTACAATGCGGTCGTGAAAATTAAATATTAATCTCCAAATATGTTAGCTTCAATTCCTGCTTGCCTTACATTGTTGATACCAACATGGAAAATTACAACCTTTACCTTACCCTTCCATTTTCATTAACCCCTTAAGCAGGGAGCTCTGTGCACACCTCCTCACTGTTGATCAGGTGATCACATAATAAACATTTACAACGGCTATAAAAGGAAACAGTATATTACGAAAAATACAATATCACACATTACAGTCCGGCAGCCATCCTCTCTCTTTTTTTCTTTCAAAAGTCGTTATAACAACAGCCAAACACTCAGAGTAAACGTGACATTCCCCCACCTTTTAATACCAATCAAAACACAATCTTCACAGACAGAAGCGAAAAGGTATTTTAACTCTTCTTTCCTTTGGTATCCAGTAGTGCTCCCGCAGTATGGCGAGTAGAATCTGAACACCAGCATGAGAGGCTCTCTAATGATGTTCTCTGATTATCAGCTCAATAAGAGGGTGATTTTATGGCAATAAAACAGGTGTACGGAAGTCGTATTCATCCTTTCTGTTGGTGATTTTTGTCTTAACCCTGACGAGGCCCATCTGGTCTTTGAAAAGGCACAATGTTTTTTGGTTGTCCCTTTTAGTAAATTTCCCTTCTTGAACAATTTTCACCAGTCGTCTCTCCACCATTGACATTTCAAAACAATCCAATTCAGAAGCAACATCCTGCTCCACGTCCTTTGTCGCATTGTTGATGAACCGCTGCATCCAGGCCACCATTCTGACAATTCTTGCATACTGAGAAAAGAATCTCAAATACCACTGCTTTTCCTGGGAGACAAGCATAGTATTGGTAACAAAGCCTTTTCTTCTTTCTTCATCGACCTCCTTCATTAATTTCTACAATGCGCGATGGCAAACTGTTCTCTTCCAACTTTAACCAAGCGGGTCCCTCCCACCAACGAGAAGAAATCAGCTGCGAAGTAGAGCAACCTCTCGAAGGTAGGTCTGCTGGGTTGTCTGTGCCTGGTAGATGAAGCTAACGCTTAGGATTAGATAATAATCTAATTTCTTTCATTCTGTTAGTGACGAACACTCCTCATGCTTTCTCTCTTCTTATCCAACATAGCGCAGAAGAGTCACTCAAATAGTAGGTACTCCGGGAATGTCCGTCGGATTCAAACTTTCTTTCACAGAAAAGGCGAGACGTGAGCCTATAGTGCAGGCTAATAACTCATGTCTCGGTATTGTTATTTTTTTAGTGGGGCTACCCTTGATTTTGCTGTGACCTGTGCACTTCAAACTCTTTTCCATTGAAAGATCTTAAGAAAATAACGGCTGCACAAGCCATTTGACTGGCATCACAAAATACATGCATACTCCATGATGATTTGTCCTCATTTCGATTTAAATGAAGCATCAAACACCGGCCTGACTGCTGTAGTCGATCCTTCCTTAAAAACTCGTCGGGTGCGGTAAAAAGTACCCAGCATTCTGAGAGCTTTCTTGGCCAACTTCTTCAATTATCCCTCCATCTTGCCAGTCACGGAGCACCTGCTGGTACTTCTCAAAATTTTCTTCTTTGATTAAGCGGTGTATTGCAGAAACCAGTCTTTTTAATGCAACATCCTTATTATGTGACAGTAGTTGCCGATCTTCTTTCCATGGAAGTGCGACTTCATGTCGCCCTTCCGCATCTATCTTAAAATTTTCTTGGAAATGTTTCAGTGTTGCCATTTCAGTCTCCTTCTTCGACAGAGTTTCAGTCGGATCACGAATTCCTATGCTTTCCAAGTCCCATAGTTCACCCAAAGAAGCCGTTCTCATAAACAGAGAGTTCACCATAGACACTGTGTTAGAGTTCTCAGTTGTCTTCCAGAGCTGTCCCATCACTGTCCAACCAAATGTGGTCCTAACAGCAACCAAACCTGACCTCAACTTCATTGTTTCCCTGGTCTATAAACTTTCCACGTTGTCTGCACCAATGAGTAACTCAATTTCCGATGGATCTGGACCATAATCAGAGAGCCAAATTTTCTTTTCTCAGATCTCATACATCCAAGGACCCACTTTTAACCGTGGGATTGTACCACAAATTACCTTTTGTCCCAGTACTTTAATGTTTTGAGAAATAGAATGACGTAGGTTGACAATAGCTATCTCATACAGGCTATGATCGTTTGCACCGATTGAAGCACCCCCAAAAAGCTTGTGTTCAACACTTTCAGTCTTTGATGGAATATATCCCATTTCCACGGCAGTTTTCTCCGATAGATAGGATCTCTGCGAGCCTGTATCCAGCAATGCCCGTACAGTTCTTTCTTTCCCTTCATGATTTAACCTAACTACAAGAGTTTGCAACAGAACTTCCGAAACATCATTGGAATTCCCTTTATTTGCATCTAATTTGGGACACATCATAGCCTCATGTTTATCACTCCACACGAGACATTTTAGTTTCGTAATGCAACTAGCAGCCCTATGTCCCACCTTCAGACAAAAACAAGCTTTATTCTCTGACAACCTTTTATGTTTATCTCTTAAGTTCAATTCCTGAGCCAGATGACACTCTTTGCTGTCATGCGGTTTATTACAGAAGACACACTCCAAACTCTTTCCTTTTCCAGCGAAAAGTACACTAGCAGTAGCTAAACCTTGCTCCTCCCGCTCCCGTTCTTTAATCTTAGCACTCCGCCATTTATAGTCCAAAACCAGCTTGAGCGAATGTAATTCTCTCTTCACTCTCTACTTTACCCTTCATAAAACCAAGTAACGCGGTCAGTTTCTCAACATGTCCATTATGCTGATACGTAATATGAACTCATCATCCTGACACGTAATACTTCCTCAGGCAAGCAAGATTCTACTAACGGAAAGAGCATCGAGCCGTACTTATCTCGAGTAACGCCCATTGACTCTAAAGCTCTCAGCCGTGCTTCTAACTTGTCGTATAAACTAGCAAGTATAGGCTTCTCCCTTGCCTGAGAGGCATTTTTACTGCAAGACTTATGAACTCCCTGACATAGAATTCTGTCAAGAAATCTTCTCTTTAAAACCGACATCTAAGGGATTCTACAGCCCTAGAGTAGTTTTCAGCAGTGGGGGGAAACTGGTAACTAAATCTCTAGCTCGGTTATCAACCTTTGTGGACTGGATCAGGTATTGAAATTTACCTTCATCCTCAATTTCAGAGTCCTCATGGATGCGCCGGAATTGTCCCAAAATTCCAACCAATTCCTAACCTCCCCATCGGATATCACGAGGTCTATCTTTGGTAATTTCAATTGCCTTTTGTTTTTATTCTAAGCTGATATAGTTGATCTACCTGACACTACTTCCAACACGTTGGCATTATTAGCTTGTAACCACAGGGCATATTTTTGTCTTGCATCATCTAAAATGTCTCTAAAACTGTCGATAGATTCGTACCAAGGTCATACTCGTTGGCTCCTTCTCTTTCCAGCAACAAACCTAACACATTTTTGTCCAAGGGTGCCAGTTCCTTTCCTAAACTTTCCAATTTATTTATCAAAGATTGCAATGTGTCTTCATGAATGCCGTCTTGTATTTCTTGACTTAAATTTTGCAAGAGCAAATTGTACGTTGCGTGAAAGTCGCTCTTACCGGCCTCCGAACTTTCGTTAACTTTTCCATTTCAACACAATCTACAAGTATGTATCATGTATTTAATTGTTGGAAAATTATATTTTAATTCTACGATACTTTATGCCAGGGCGTGCTGAGTGCTTTCACACTGAGGTACGGTATCGAGCTGGTTTCTTCCTAATAGCATAGCTTTGGTTTCTGTTCATACAGTAATATACCTAAATACTTTAGGCAGTTTACTCACAATCTCTTTGCAGAATATTTTTTTCTGTATGTGTAAATTGTAGATTTATAATGTTTATACGTAACTTATTTAAATTATTTATAATGGAAGAAAATATAATACTCACAATTTTTTTATTTTGTTGGTTATTGTTTTTGAGGATCCAGTTTATATACCTACAATTCATAAGTGACACACACACACGACTACAGGTAATATTTACAGTATTCACACTCTTCACAGTTTTATGCTGTTCAATAAGATTCACACAGAAGCAGATCATGTTTCATTTCCTGTCCCGGGTTCGTATACTTTTTATGATTCCATTTCGAAATGCGATTGTTTTCTTAGTATGTGATCTTTCCACCCAGCCACCCTTTCCATAACAAGAGGTTTACATCGAATTATACTTTGCCATCACGCGTATAAGCTTTCGAAAATTTCGCTACTAGATGGTCAAATACTGGGTTTGTCTTGCATATTTTGGGAGGAATTTGTCCATTATATGCCTCATTGTCAGAGAATGTAAAAAGATGTGGAGGGAAATATAATAATAATAATAATAATAATAATAATAATAATAATAATAATAATAATAATAATAATAATAATAATAATAATAATAATAATAATAATAATAATAATAATGTTTATGCTTTACGTCTCACTAACTACTTTTATTGTTTTCGGAGAGGCCAAGATGCCGGAATTTAGTCCTACAGGAGTTCTTTTGCATGCCAGTAAATCTGCCGATACTAAGCTGACGTATTTGAGCACCTTCAAGTATCATCGAATCTGCCAAGTTGGGGTCAAGCCGGGCAGCACATCAACCGTCTGAGCCACTCAGCCCACTGAGGAAAAACCTCGTCTGTGTCATTCATCAGCTCATAGCAAATAGGCGTGGTCAACAAGCGATTGCGAGAAATATACTGCCCAAATTTAGGTTTCTGTACAATCCCCTTTGGTAAAAGTATGCCCATAAGAAGCTCTATTTGTCCTTATTTGTCCGGACCCGGTCTTGATTTTGACTCCGTTTTATTATTAATCTGTTTTTTTTTTCAGTGCGATTTTCATCTGGGCAACTTTTTGTCTCCTCTCCCTGTACATCATAACGGAATTTTGGATCAAAGCGGGACCTTCTTTATCCATTTTCAGTCTAAGCTGACGAAAAAGTTGCACTGGTTGGAATAATATCTGTATCATTGTCACTACTGTCACTGTCATGATTGCTACTTGAACACGAGTTGCCTTTTTCGCGGCTGGTGAACATTCCATCTGCTGGGCTCGAACCCTGTACATTCGAGCCTGCAGTATTTGTTCCGAGTAAATTCCCCTTCGGCAGAACTTACTCCAACGACCAGATTGGACATGTTAAACCTTGATTGGTTAATTTCCTTGTCTCAGGGACAATGCGACTCACACAGTAACACGCAGTTTCCCATGCAATACCCACATTATATTATTATTTTTATTGACTTGTAGCCTTTCAAATAATTTGCCAGTTACTTTACAGACAAAATAACTGATTCTTAAAATTCTCATCATCCTTTATTCTGCCCCCCCCCCCCCTCTCGTTTCTGCTTCCGTGCGATGTATTTCTTTTACTAGAAAGTAACAATGCTTGGCCGTACTACACTAAGGCCAGGACGAATAAAAATACCTGGTATGATGACGTGTTTACAGGCACGGCGTGAATGTTTTCCGCCACCTGCAGCGCTGCTGTCGCTACAAAGGCAAGCAGGTACACATTTTGTCGGCTTAAAGCCGAACTGTGTAAATATTTTCCGACCTATTTCAGTAGTCGTAACTGCGCGAAGTACGGTATCTGGAATTAACATTTCGTGAACTGAATAGTGGAAATGTTAAGTATTTGAGGAGGAGAACGTATGTTTAAAAATACTTTCGCATGTGGATATGCCTACAACTCATGTTCCCGGTTTCAACTCGGGTTACCATAAATAGACGAATGACAAATGACCCTTCCTTTCAGCCCAAAAAATCCCACTCGATTGTCCAAAATCACTAGTGCCGTTACAGCCCAGAAGAAAGTTCGGAGCAAGCTGACATTTGATCAGCCACCATTATCCAGTTGGCAAGATGAACCAATAGCTTCTTTGAGCAACTCAGAAATTAGTGTACCGGTAATTCATCACTTTGGTGGATATATTATTAAACATGCAAGCAAAGTGACCGACAGTGCAGCATGAGACGGTGATTTTACGAGCCCTAAGTTGGCCAAAGCAGAGGAAATAAATTATTATTATTATTATTATTATTATTATTATTATTATTATTATTATTATTATTATTATTATTATTATTATTATTATTATTATTATTGTACCGGGAGGTACACCTCAACACCAGACATTTAAATGAAGCGCCTTGAAGAACGCTATCTGCTTTATTAAAAGTTGAAACATCTAGTACAAGAAGTTGGGACGTTGATCAAAAGATGTCACTACTAAATGATGGATTAATATGTTATTTTATAGTTTCCTAAACTGACTGGATTTCTTTGTTTTGGTGTATGACAGGAAGTTCGGACTTTTCTCCATAGATGCCTCAATTAAAGAACTGATCTCATGCACTCTGGTGCAAAGTGGAATAACTAGAGATTTAAATAAGTTTTGTGTTTATAGGTTTTCTCAACTGAATTGACTCAATATTTTTGATACTTCGAGGCATGCAACACTTCCTTCTCATCCCGCCAGCTTTGGTTTTTGACCAATCAGAAATTTTGCGTATTTATTTTTCAGCCAATCATAGGCTTCTTGTAACTTCTCGTCTGTCCAATAAAATGAGAGGGTGTGCCGGATTTAATCGAGAACCTTCTCAAACTTCCTCTCGGGTATAAAAGCTGTCGCTTTTTTAGTTAACTTGTCTTTCTGATCGTCGTCTTACTGAGTGTGTGTGAAGAAGGAGGTGAGGGCCTCAATCTTCTGCAGACAGAACATCAGCAAAGGTAAAGGCCAAAAGTTTTTCCATCTAAATAGTTATCTCCGCAATGTTCCAAACTTTAACTATGTAACAGTCAATTTCTTAAAATGTAAACTGTCTTCCTTGTCATGTAAAATTTCGAGTATGTCCTAAGGACTTAAACTGTAAATCGGGGAGAGAGAATGCGTTACCCTCTCGAATTCCCCTTCAGTTAATCTTGAGGTAACTGCGATTTTGTAACTGCTTTTCTCTTGTAAACTGTAAACTAACTTGTCCATCTAGTCAACTCAGTAGTTTGGCATTAGCCTCTGCATCATCGGGCTGCAAGCCCAAGTAGGGTTTTAACCTTGGTTTTCAAGGAGCGCAAGTTGACGCCCCCATACATTTTTGAGTTTGGGCCAGTAATTTAACCTGTTCTTTTTCACGAAGGCCCATTAGAATGGGTACTAGATACCCTGTGTAAACTAAAAGGTAATTAATATGGTATTGTAAATTGTAAGTTGTGCCTAGAGAGGCCTGAAGTTGTAATAGTATTGAGCAGAGGCGCTCTTATCAGTCGGTAACAGTTAATGGCTGCCTTGAGTAGACCGTAAGAGTTCGGGAGCGCTGTCTCCTTGTAGAGCATGTAATAGTTAATGGCTGCCTTGAGTAGGCCGTAAGAGTTCGGGAACGCTGTAGAGCATGTAATAGTTAATGGCTGCCTTGAGTAGATCGTAAGAGTTCGGGAGCGCTGCCTCCTTGTAGAGCATGTAATAGTTAATGGCTGCCTTGAGTAGGCCGTAAGAGTTCGGGAACGCTGTCTCCTTGTAGAGCATGTAATAGTTAATGGCTGCCTTGAGTAGGCCGTAAGAGTTCGGGAACGCTGCAGAGCATGTAATAGTTAATGGCTGCCTTGAGTAGGCCGTAAGAGTTCGGGAGCGCTGTCTCCTTGTAGAGCATGTAATAGTTAATGGCTGCCTTGAGTAGGCCGTAAGAGTTCGGGAGCGCTGTCTCCTTGTAGAGCATGTAATAGTTAATGGCTGCATTGAGTAGGCCGTAAGAGTTCGGGAACGCTGTAGAGCATGTAATAGTTAATGGCTGCCTTGAGTAGGCCGTAAGAGTTCGGGAGCGCTGTCTCCTTGTAGAGTATGTAATAGTTAATGGCTGCCTTGAGTAGGCCGTAAGAGTTCGGGAGCGCTGTAGAGCATGTAATAGTTAATGGCTGCCTTGAGTAGACCGTAAGAGTTCGGGAGCGCTGTCTCCTTGTAGAGCATGTAATAGTTAATGGCTGCCTTGAGTAGGCCGTAAGAGTTCGGGAACGCTGTCTCCTTGTAGAGCATGTAATAGTTAATGGCTGCCTTGAGTAGGCCGTAAGAGTTCGGGAACGCTGTAGAGCATGTAATAGTTAATGGCTGCCTTGAGTAGGCCGTAAGAGTTCGGGAGCGCTGTCTCCTTGTAGAGCATGTAATAGTTAATGGCTGCCTTGAGTAGGCCGTAAGAGTTCGGGAGCGCTGTCTCCTTGTAGAGCATGTAATAGTTAATGGCTGCCTTGAGTAGGCCGTAAGAGTTCGGGAGCGCTGTCTCCTTGTAGAGCATGTAATAGTTAATGGCTGCATTGAGTAGGCCGTAAGAGTTCGGGAGCGCTGTCTCCTTGTAGAGCATGTAATAGTTAATGGCTGCCTTGAGTAGGCCGTAAGAGTTCGGGAGCGCTGTCTCCTTGTAGAGCATGTAATAGTTAATGGCTGCCTTGAGTAGGCCGTAAGAGTTCGGGAGCGCTGTCTCCTTGTAGAGCATGTAATAGTTAATGGCTGCATTGAGTAGGCCGTAAGAGTTCGGGAACGCTGTAGAGCATGTAATAGTTAATGGCTGCCTTGAGTAGGCCGTAAGAGTTCGGGATCGCTGTCTCCTTGTAGAGCATGTAATAGTTAATGGCTGCCTTGAGTAGGCCGTAAGAGTTCGGGAGCGCTGTCTCCTTATAGAGCATGTAATAGTTAATGGCTGCCTTGAGTAGGCCGTAAGAGTTCGGGAACGCTGTAGAGCATGTAATAGTTAATGGCTGCCTTGAGTAGGCCGTAAGAGTTCGGGAGCGCTGTCTCCTTGTAGAGCATGTAATAGTTAATGGCTGCCTTGAGTAGGCCGTAAGAGTTCGGGAACGCTGTAGAGCATGTAATAGTTAATGGCTGCCTTGAGTAGGCCGTAAGAGTTCGGGAGCGCTGTCTCCTTGTAGAGCATGTAATAGTTAATGGCTGCCTTGAGTAGGCCGTAAGAGTTCGGGAGCGCTGTCTCCTTGTAGAGCATGTAATAGTTAATGGCTGCCTTGAGTAGGCCGTAAGAGTTCGGGAGCGCTGTCTCCTTGTAGAGCATGTAATAGTTAATGGCTGCCTTGAATAGGCCGTAAGAGTTCGGGAACGCTGTAGAGCATGTAATAGTTAATGGCTGCCTTGAGTAGGCCGTAAGAGTTCGGGAGCGCTGTCTCCTTGTAGAGCATGTAATAGTTAATGGCTGCCTTGAGTAGGCCGTAAGAGTTCGGGAGCGCTGTCTCCTTGTAGAGCATGTAATAGTTAATGGCTGCATTGAGTAGGCCGTAAGAGTTCGGGAACGCTGTAGAGCATGTAATAGTTAATGGCTGCCTTGAGTAGGCCGTAAGAGTTCGGGAGCGCTGTCTCCTTGTAGAGCATGTAATAGTTAATGGCTGCCTTGAGTAGGCCGTACGAGTTCGGGAGCGCTGTAGAGCGTGTAATAGTTAATGGCTGCCTTGAGTAGGCCGTAAGAGTTCGGGAGCGCTGTCTACTTGTAGAGCATGTAATAGATATTTGTGTACTATTGAGTGGTGCCTTTGGAAGGCCGTACATTGTTACGTTGGAGCAAAGTGCTCTTGAGAATTGTGTTTTGGGAGATATCTCTCCTTGTCTATCTAACTAAATGCAACATTTGCGATGTTGGAACCTTGTAAATTATGAGCTTTAAGCTCAAGATTGTAAATTACCAATTCTTGGTTTCTCTGTTTTGTACCAAAATTGCTCTGTACCTGAAATCTTGTTCTTTCACCAAGTGAACACTTTTGTTGAATGTAAGAACTGAAAAGAAATATAACCTTTATTTAAAGTTTCAAGTTAATATTTGTCTATCATAGATAGACCCATTCCCACCAGCACTTTCTTTTACCTCTGTGATCTACGAAAATTCGGTAACAATTATTATTATTATTATTATTATTATTATTATTATTATTATTATTATTATTATTATTATTATTATTATTATTAATTATAATTATAATTAATTATTAATAATAATATATGTCCGTCATTTTTCGACCAAGCGGGAAATAATACATCTGCAGTGAAACGGAGTTAATAACAGAACAGGACTGTGATTTCAACGACAAACGTTAGCAATGCAGCGGGGTCGGTTCTGTCTGTCTCCTGTAACGCCTTTGAATAATAACACAGTAAGTTTATTGCAACCAAATGGTCATAATATATACACTTGTACATTAATAATAATATAAAACAAATCCGTGCAAAACTCCATCAGTTATTGACACGATTGTGTCAAGCTCACTTTTTACGAGCACATTCGGTGGCATGGTATATATCACATCGCTGGTCGCAGAAGACACATACGCAGCCTGTTCGCGGCTTGTAAAATCCCAAGGTCCTGCATACCTTATGGTTGATCCCGTGTACGGGAAACCTGGTCACTGTATGTCCCAGATCATATCCACCGCGCGTCAATCCCTGTTTATCATCGCATCAGTTGAGTAAACCACATCCCACATCATATGCCTCTTGGATTTCTGTAGCAATTGCGTATAACTCCTTGACGCTGAAAGTTAAGTATTATGTCTTCAATGAAGTACGCCTCCTTTACAAGAACGTATACTACTCTAGATTATGTATATTAAGAAACACAAAACTCTTTTCAAGAATCTTTTCGAGAGATGTTCCCATATTTTCTCTAGACCATATATGGCTGTTGGAACGACTTACGTATGAAACAGAGCCATGGCTGCCCCAAAGATAGCTGTGAAAGTGTTTAAAATCACGACAGCTTCGTGTAGCTGCGATGACTCTCTTCTTTATGTGTTCCCGTTACTTGTATTGTAATCACTAGATATATGTGTTGGATATTAATTCGTAACTTTTGTCCGTTACATAGGATATAATCATCCTTCGATAATTTATCCTCCCCTTCTGAAAACAATCAATTCTGTTTTGTTCAAATTAAGGTCCATTTCATTTTATTCTGCCCATTCCACGATTAAGTCCATGGCAACTTGTACTTCCTCTTGACTCTCGAACGAAGAGGCCATGTCGTACCCATGTATATATGCGCTAACCTTCCCTGTTTGATTCTCGATTTCTTTGATTGCATCCTGTGTGAAGATCTTAAACAGCAGAAGACTTAATGGGTCGTCCTGTAATACCCCATTCGTCTGCCAGATCCACCTTGATGTGCAGAGATCGTCACTTATTTGAATATCGTTCTCCGAAAATATGTTTGTAACTAGCCTTGTGAGCCACGTACGACCAAAGATTTCCTTCTAGTTCTCTAACAAGTTTCAACCTATCTACTGTTTCAAAAGCTTTGGAGTAGTCAATAAATATTACGTACATTTTGCCTTGCTTTTTCTGGTTGTTTCATGAAGATCTTGCAGGAGATATTCTACTGCCATCAGAGTCGATCTCCCGGATTTGTAAATCCGAACTGTCCACAGGGAGAAGCGCATGTACTACTATTTTCATTGCCTGAGTTATCAGTTTGGTGAGAATCTTAAAAACTGCTGATTCAAGGCCAACTCCACGATATGTTTCCGATTTACTTCTCCTTTCCCTTCGTAGAGCAGCTTAACGACTGATTTTCTCCATGCATTTGGAATGTTTTCTGTTTCCAGACACTTGTTTATCACTTCTAACCACACTGTGTTTAGATAAGGTAGAGATGTCATCAGATATTCGTTGTAGAGACCATCTGTGCCTGCTGCCTTGTTAGGTTTTGCACTTAAGGTCACTTTCCTCTTCTTTTTGAGTGAAACGACTGCATGGCGTAACTTCTCGTCCCATTGTATGTGTTAAGTCCCGTTTACATATTACATTTTCCATGTACACCTCCCAGATCACCGTTGCTAAGTCTGTTGGGAATCTTGGTTGACATGAACGCAATGCTTTGTAAAGGTTTTCGTTAATTTCCTTCATTAGCTTCTGGTATTGTACTTCTATGTAACTGGCTTTCTTTTCCTTCAAAAGAGTTTTGTATGCATTTCTAGCAGATTGATATTCTGCTAGCTGGACGAGAGCCATACTTTGTCTAGCTACTCACATTTTCTCCAAAGTTTTCTGTCTTATTTGGAAGCACTCATTATCGAATCACTCTTTAGCTTTACGGTTACCACTCTACGATTCAGTCGCTTCTTTTATGTAGCCCTCTACGAGAAGTGACGCTTCATCGACCTTTCCTGCTTTGATTTCTTATAACACACGCCACACGCTACGTTTTACTTCAGTTTTCCTGTAGTAAAGGTGAGTTTAAAAATCTCTTCAGTTTCGTTACATTTCTAGCTGTACGGCAGCACACGTTTGTGATAACTGAAATGTGCTTTCTCATCACATCGTGTGAGAAGTGTTGGGGACTGCACCTTTATTCCCTTTACTGGAACTGAATCGATTGCACTTCCTTCGTTGTGGCAGATGTATGTTTGTATTACCCGGTCACTCACTAATGTTAGTCCTACTTCAGTTAAGTATTCCAGAACTAAATCAGCTTTTCTGAATGACTTGTCGAAGGGGCAGTTAAAATCTCCTGATAAAATTACATTGGAGTTATTATTAAAACTATCAAATGCTTTCTGTATGTTGTCTATTATATCTATTGAGCTGCAATCAGATCTAAAATATGCGTAGAAAATGACTCCTATTCTTGTTCTTACGACAACTAAGTCCTTGTCCGTCATTAACACATGGAACGGAGATAAATTTGGTTTGATTAGACAATACACTCCCCCTGATGGTCTTCCTCTGGTATCTTGCTTAGCTGGAGGAAGTATGTTGTAAAGGCCTTGTACATCAATATTCTGTTCTCTAGTTGCAAAAGTCTTAGTACTGAAATATCAAAGTCCCTGAATATGTCACTTGCTGAGTTGCTTAATACTCCTCTTAAACCTTCCACATTCCAGGTTAAGATGCGTATTACATTAATCTCTGGAACTCTGTATCTCCACGGAGCACGAAATGGCCGACAGATTATATTAGAAGGTTAGAAGCTATCTGTATACACTTCACTATTTGGTATCCTTATTTTAAATTCTCTACTTGTTGCTGTTTCGGTGACTTTCGTACAGTCGAGTCTTCCTAATATTCCGTTTTCCCTCAAATATTCTTCTGGGTTAAGCCTGCCGATATACAGCCAATAATTCTTCTCAGTTGCTTTTAGTCTATATTGCTCCTCTCTTGAGCTTCTCGCTTTGTCATTCCTCTCTATTTGAGCTGCTTTCATATCTCTAATGTTGGTAGCAATCTTATTTCCACGATTGTGTTTGGCAACATTCCATTCACTTTCTTGTTTTTCTCGCTCGTCCTCTCTTCTGAGACTAAATAGTTATCAATAGCTTGTTGTCGAGTGTCTTCGTTCGATTGAAGTTCCTGTGTACTACATTTTCCATCGGTTTCTGGTATTGTGTTCACCACAGTTGTCAGTTTCGTTGCCTTAGTTGAATGAGAGTTGTGGGTTCGGATCCCACTGGTGTCCGGCTGGCCATTTTTGTTCTGAACTTAACATCTCTTCAACACGTACTACATGTACGTAACACGACCTAATACGTTGAAAGTCTGTTTCGATCAGTCACATCTTTGTTTTCAATATCTTCTCTTGTCGTATGCTGGTGATATTATCCGTTGTCTTCTTTTTCCACACTAATGTCCAACGGCTTGTTTCTCGTTAGTTCTTTAACTGCCTCTGTCAACATCTCTTTAATCATCTGAGGAAAATTTGTGAAATAGAATCCATTATGCAGTTCAACTTTCTACCTATCACCTCTATTATTTGAACCCTTATATTCTTCGACTCTGTTATTTCAGGATTGCATTAATTGCAGAGACACGTTAGCCTGCAGTTCATTTTTTTGATGATGTCACATTCTCCTCTCGTCGTGCCGGTACATTCCTGGAGCTGCCCCTGTCACATTTCTGACACTCTATGGCATGATCCTCGTATCTGAATACCTTCCTACACATCTCATATTGCTGTTCTTGTATGCTCTCTGCCGCACCAGTTTCTGCACGCTCCTTGTTAATCGGCATTTTGCGCTACTCTTCGCTGCCTCTATAATCTCCAAGGAGACCCTAATAATACGCTCGCTGTTGACATCTTTCCGTAGATTGTGTGCTCCTTGCAAGTATGGCCCTTTCTTTTACTTTCACGTATTCAGATAAATCACTGTTATCATCAACACTGCAGAGAATACCTCTGCTTCACAGTCACTTCGGCAGAATTCCTAATCCTGGGAAAATTAATTGTGGCGTGTTTCACTTATATACTCTTACTATTTCTCACACTTTTCTATCACTTTCACATAATTTAACAAACTCACTCTTGGCCCGCCGCCGTGATTTCAAACTATAACCGTCACTATCGATATTTCACTTTATTTACATAATCACAATGGCTCATAAAGGCATATGATTACGATGGGAGAAAAGTTTTCCATTACTGTAATACGTGTATATGAAAGTATTGTGAATAATTGATCGAACTCTTTCATTGAACTATTGCACAGTTCTCATACATCACATCACGAACTTCAATACATTGTCTATCATAAAGTTAAGATTAAATATACTAAAGACGAGAATTTCACACTTGAATCGTAAATGGAAACACGTCAATCCAATATCAATCCAACATTCACACTTCTATATCACTAATATGCTCCTTGTGCTTCTTGAAATTGTGAAGTATTTTACTTCCACGTATTGACACGAATCACTGCTATTGCCTAACTGCAGAGAATACCTCTGCTTCACACTCGCTTCAGCAGAATACTGAATAATGGCAAAATAACATTTGGTGTGTTTCACTCATGTTCTATTTCTATTTCTCTCACTTTTCTATCACCTTCACTGATCTTAACAAACTCACTCCCGCTTAACTCGCTACAGGACATTTCATCATGTTCGTAATAGATAAGGTGATGTTAAACGAAACTTAATTGAAATTCAAATTGAAGGAAGTTCAAGCGTAGTATGTAACATCGTTGAGAATTTCATAGAGATATAAAAGAGTACGCACGATTTAGAATAAACAAACATCCTACCATAAGGAGATCCTGCAAATAGGTTGTTCAGTGCGCATCTATAATTGAGGCAAATAGTGGCGGAGAAGAAGCTCCTGATCCTCCACCATTGGTAGTACGGCGTGAAGAAATTGTACGTATGTAATATGATGCTTCAGTTAACGCACCTCCTGAAGATATTAATCAAGTTCCACAGCCCATTAATTCGAGTGATAACAGTCGTCAACCTACTTCGGCCTCAGTTGACCATGAAGTATATCCTCAATCACACTATGGACCTTATATGACGTTCCTCGAATCAACTAATAATCCAAACCTTGGCCTTAGGACGTATATATTACGAACATAATATTTGTGTAAAATCTATCTAGCGGAAAGATCGTAATCGTTTACAAGTTGAATTCCAATACGCTGTCCAAGCAAATGACTTCTAAAGTCACCCAATCCTTGCGAACATCAAGGCCAGAGCCTATATTCCCAGTCCTAATGTCTTGCGAGCTGGTAAATTTCGCGGAGTAGATAAGGACCTCTCTGATGCTGAAATTCTTCTCAATCTAAAATCAACTGTGTCCGTCAAATTCACACAAAGACTGAATCGTAAAGTTGTGCACAAAAATCGCACTGAATATCTACCCACGGAATCGATCAAGGTTGTATTCCGTACGCAAAATATCCCCAGCAGGTCTCGTTGCATAATGTGTATTTAGAAGTAGAACCTTTCATTTTTGCCCCTAACATTTGTAAAAATGACCGAGGTACGGTCATACGGATAAAAATTGTAAAGCAACAGTGCCTAGATGTGGACACTGTGCGTGGCAACATTCCACAGCTGAGTGCAAGAAAAACTTTCGCAAATGCACTCACTGTCAAGGGGCGCATTCAACTGGGTATCCCGAACGCCCAGCACAAAAATATCAACTATTTGTGAAAAAGATCATGAGTAACGAAAACCTTACGTCTCCAGAAGCCAATTCTAAAATGTCACCCCCAGTTTTTACTCCACTCAAAACCCACACCTTTTCTCACCCTCACTCGAGAACCTCCAATCTCCCTTGCAGAAAATCCTAGAAAACGGAAATTAACTCAAATCATTATGCAAAATCCTAGATCGACTCCACCTCATGGCTTTGATAAAGAGGGATATCTTCATCTACTCAGAACACCATCCATGCCCCCCGCTAATTCCACGTTCTCATAGCCCAATTCAATCCCCCTACTTAGTGCCAACCTTCAACGTCAGGCGCCAGAGAGTTGCCACACAGCCCCCGCTATTCCTAGCGGGTCATCCTGTGTAACGTCAACGAGACCATCTCCAACATGAAATGCATCAAATCTTACTATTATTTATCCATATGCTGGAGCGATAAACCACAATTTTCTATTAGAATCTACCAGTTACGCGATGGTATACATAATAGTCTTGCTTTCTGTGATAAAACTCACTCAGCGGAACGTCAGGAGCGTTCATCAACAGCATGTATTAAAATTACTTATTACAGGAACCAATCCTCATATTGTTGCAATACAGGAAACCTGTTTTTTTTTTCATTATGACTTTAATATAAAAGGGTACACTATCGAGCGAAGTGATGACCAAGGTTATGGTGGAGTTGCCATATTTATACATAGCAACTTGCCCTATCAAACATTTCATATTAATAATGAAATCCCAAACAATTTCCTCCTGGTTATTATTTATCAAGGGATGTATATCACTAATATTTATTGCCCTCCTGACATTTTCATCACTGAACTACAATGGTCCCTATTCTTTCAGCAATTTGATAATACGTCAAAGATCCTACTACTTGGAGACTACAACAGTCATCGTACCATGTAGGAAGCACTTCTGACACGCTTGAAGGCTCCAACTTACTTAATGCAGCACAACGGCATAATCTATCCATCCTCAGTGACGGTTCCCCTACACGCCTAACGCCCCCCTTCCCCAGTGCTGTAGATCTCACTTTGTGTCGCAATACTGTGGTACCAAATACCAAATGGCACACACTGCCTGATACATACTCCAGCGATCACTTTCCGATTGTCGTTTCTTAGGAACTCGGAAGACCCCATCCATCCCCTATTGATCCTGCACGTGTTAGCAATGTGCGATCACTACAAAATTTTGATGAGAACACATACACCAACTTTCTTACTACCCAACTTATTCGACTACCCGGTCATATGTCAATATATTCTTCCCTTCTCAATATTACGTCTGAGTACATCAATACCTTCCTCCCCGCCGCGTCACTCCCACTGTATACGCCGGTGGGACAAGGAATGTCACCAACGGATACAAACACGTGGTAGTTTGTTTCTACTCTATCGTAATAACTCAAAGCAACACCATTACCTGCAATTAAAACATCATACTGCTTGCTCGAAGCTCGTTTTTAATTCTAAAAGACGAGCGGCATTGTAAACATTTATTTCATCACTCAATACGTACATTCCCGTCTCCCACATTTGGAATGTTGTTCGGGCTCTTACACGCGTCTCACAACATTCCACATACCAACCACCATCCAGCTATAATCTATCCTTATTTCATACCTCCATAACTCCCGATTTTGTGGTTCCTCCATTTGTTTCTCCAAACACCCTTTCCAATTCCCAATTCTCAATCCTACTTTAATCCATCTATTCCCATGAATTAGAATCCTTCTTATCCAAAACCCACAATTCTTCGCCTGGCCACGGTTACATCACTTATATAATGCTCCGCTTATTACATTCACGCGCTAAACAAGTACTTATTGTCTTTTGCAACAATATTCTGATAACCTCCTCCACACCTGTACAATGGAATACATCCTTTTTACTACCCATTCTCAAACCCCACAAACTACCGTCTGAACCTAGTACCTATCGTGGGAAAGTTTTGAGTTCCTGCCTCCGTAAATCATTCCTCAAAATCCTGTTGCAGAAATTCATATACACTTCGGAATATTATAATCTTATCCTTAAAAATCAGTATGCCTTTCTGAAAGGCTAAAGCCCGTCTGATGCCATTAATATTCTCATCATTGATATTTTATTAGTGCGACACCGTAAACAAAGCTCCATCGCTATTTTATTAGATATCCAAGGCGAATACGATTCAGTCCCACTACACCTTCTCTGGAATAAAATCGCTTTACGAGATATCCCACTTAATCTTTTACATATCTGGCAACAATTACTCACATATCGTACCCTCACCATTACATCAGCAAAATACCTCATCTCTAAGCGTAAAAACCTTCACCACTGGTTTACCTCAAGGAGATATTTTCTGTGGCATCCAATTGGCACTTTATGAGAGTGACTTTGAGCAGCTAATTACGCAGCCAGCTCGATTAATGCTTATGCAGATGATTTTGTCATATATTCTTCACATGATAGCATAGACATATGTCGAAATCATTTGTCACATGCGATGAGCAAAGTATTACCCTGGTTAGAATCGAATGGTTTACAACTATCCATCGCTAAGTACTTGGCAATAATTTTTACTCATAAGCGCAGCTATGACCACTCCCCTATTTCCTTTAATGGGTACGCAATACCCATTTGCACGCATCATAAATACCTGGGGTTCATATTAGATCATGAACTCAATTGGAAACAGCACATCCTAAACTTACTTAATAAAGCAAATGTATACCTTGACGTTCTCAAAACAGTTACGCGCCGACATAGGGATGCAGACCCAGTGACGGCTAAGACACTATTCAATCGCATATGGATTATACTGCACCCGTTTCTACCTTAATGCAACTAAAATACACTCCTTATTTGTCTCGGGGATCTTAAAACCACCCCCACAAATGCTCTGCTTGTGGAATCCGTCGAACCCCCGTTATTGATTTGCCGACAAATGTTAGCCCAGAAATAGCTCAATAAAAAATTTACTCTCGCGACTAACGAACTCGTCCCGAAAATAGAATTACTTCATGAATATCATCAAACGCATGCCCCTATAAACGCTCGCGCACCTGCCCTACGTAACAATACATATCACCGTGATTCATTATTGCGAATCCCTAAGCTACCTGCGTACTTCTTTCCACAAGCTAGTCATTCTTTTTCGCCACATATAATTATCCCATCGGATAGTACAAAGTCCGTCTGATATTGAGCTGGTTAAGAAAAAATTGCGAATAACTCTTTCTGAACGAGGAATTGACGTATATAGAGATGGTTAATTAACCCCGCACGGAATTGGAACTGCGTTATTTATATACAATGCTAATGTTACTGCACAGCACCACCTACCGAATAATTTCTCGATTTATTCCGCCGAATTATTCGCAATCTAACAAGCACTTTTATACATTGAAAAGCATGCCTTTACTAAAGTCACCATTTATACAGATGCTTTAAGTGTGCTACAATCGTTACCTTCCTTTACCTTCTCTCCCAATCGGTATTTATGTAATGTTAAGCATTTATTCTACAAACTCGAAAAATCCGAGCTTTTTCTTAGTTTAGAATGGGTCCCAGGGCATGCTGGTATATTTGGCATTGGGCAGACAGATTATGCTGCCACGCGTGCAGCTAGATTTATCCCCCTCCCAATTATCGCAGCAATTCTGCCATCTGATTATTATACTCTCATAAAAGATAGCGCATATCATTCCTGGCAAGATGATCGGCGCAAATCTGCCCGGAACAAAGGACGATTATATTATCACATTCAACCTAGCATCCCTCCCAATCCTTGGTACATGTACGGTTCTTATTCTCATCGTCACATAACAATCATTATACGTTTATGTTTTAATCGTGCTCTCATGCCTCAGTACATATACAGATTCCACGTTACCAATCAGCCTCGCTGCATATGCGGCGATTCAGATTGAGATATTGATCATTTAATCTTTCAATGTCCTGTATATTCTTCCCCGCGCAGAATATTTTCATCCCGCCTTCAACGCTTTAAATACCCTTTTCCGACCAGTGTTTCCTGTTCATTGAATAATCTCAGTCCTGTTATTATTGATACAATCAATCACTTCATTGATGACTGTCAACTGGTTCTCCAAACTTTTGTAACTTACCACATTCGCCTAGCTGAAGGCAAATACAGTAGAGATAATACGCGATACTTACGGATTTCGCCTTGCTAAAATGGAAGACAATTCGACGGTGGCGCTCCTAGTGACTTGACCTGAACAAATCGCGCTAAATTCAAATATCAATGGAAGTGGATAAATAAATTACGTCTAGAAAGAAAGTGTTATTGAGATAACATTTAATAGCTGGACAATTTTCCTCTTAACATGAAGTCTACTAACAGAAAGATAATCTATAAAATCTCAGCTTTAATTTGAGAAGAGGGATAAAAGAAAGAAAAGTGTGAAAATGTGGTCGATAGTGGTGCTTTGAGGAATATTTACGTACAATCAGAGTAAAAATGTAACATACCCTTGGCTGTATTGTCGAGGATTTTTAAAGTAGCTGGCCTGGAAATAATCTGAACAGATCTTATAATTCTTATATAAGCATAACGTCCCTTCTTTCTTGTACACCTTATCCAAATCACTTCTGTGACATTTTAAAACCCATAGATCACACCTACAACAACACATCGGTATTGAAGGTTAACTGCTGCACTATACAATAAAATATGTGTATTACATTTTAAGCCAGTTCAAATATGGGTCGAGCAGGTCAGAAGATTATGAAGTACTATAAAAATCTATGTCACTGGAAGAATATATATGCAAACACAATATTACTTACATGTTCTTGTCACGAGTGAAACGGAAGGAAGACCGTGCATTCCTCTCTATCCCATAGTTACTGCAGCCAAACACAGCAGTTTAAAAATTACTGTAGTGTACTGTACAGTAGTATACGAGTAATATCCTATTTGAATTTAGTGTGCTTATTTTATTATTGTAAAATATTTGTGTAGTACTGATGTAGTAGAGGTATCCGTAGTGACTCTTATTAAATATTGTTGAAATTAGGATAGGCTTAATAGCAGTTTGGAATTGTGTAGTTCTTGTGTATTACTTTCGATATTCAGTAATTAACAGCAGTTTTTTTACTGTTAGGGGTTGTAGGATAAAAAAATAGAGCACGACTAAGTAGTATTGTAGTGTAGTCGTATATTAATTACCTTATTGTTGTGTACTATCCCAGAAAATATATATCCCTCAGTTCATTTATTTTTTTGCAAATAAGTTATTTTATTTTTTAATTTAAAATTTTCCCCCCGTAAAGAATGGCTAAGGAGCGCGAGTGTACTTATTGTGGGTGTGGCGAGGCATTGAGGGGTATGAGGGACGAGTTGGAAAGTTTGAGGGAGATAATTAGGATTCTCACAGAAGACAGGAAGATAGGACTCCCTCAAACAATGTACAGGTTACAGTAGGTGTACAAGAGGGAGGGAAAGGAAAGGGAGGAGTTGTAGAAGACAGGTGGTCTAATGTTCTAAGGGGAAGGAGATTGCAGGCCAAGGGCTCTATTCAGGATCAGAATTCAGGACAGGCGACTGTGCGAAATCGGCACGAGTCACTCCAGGTAGAACAACAGAGGAAAGATGACGGACAGGGAACTGTTGCTGAGATGCGTGGAAGTAGGAGGAAGGGAAAAGGTAGGAAAGGGAAATGTAGAGTAGAGGATAGGAAAAGACAGGTGGAACAGGGTCATGGGAAGGAGAAAAGGGAGGAGGAAGTAGCTTTTGCAGCTATCAGGAAAGATAGGGCTGACCAGGAGGGCAGGGGATCAAATGAGGTGGGTAGGGTTGAGGCTCTGGTCATGGGGGATTCCATCGTTAGACACGTGGGAAAAGTGTGTGGAGGAAAGGGAACCAGGGTAGAATGTTATCCAGGAAATGGTTGAGGCAGATGTTGAGGAAAGTAGAAGAGAGGGAGGAGGGGAATGAGAAGGTGGTAGTGTTTCACGTTGGTACTAACAACGTAAGGCAAGCTGATATAAGTACCAACATAGTTGGAGATATGTGGGATCTGGTAAATGCAGCATGGGTGAAGTTTAAGAAAGCGGAGATTGTTATTAGTGGAATACTGCGTAGGAGGGATACTGACTGGAGGGTGACTGGGATTTAAATGAGACTATGGAGTGGGTATGTGGGAAACTGGGAGTGAAATTTCTAGATCCCAATGGTTGGGTAGGAGATAGGGATCTGCGCTCGGATGGCCTTCATTTAAACCGCAGTGGTACGTATAAGTTAGGAAATTTGTTTGGAAGGGTAATAGGGAGGTACATTCAGGGAAACATGATGGCCTAGGGAGCGGTGATAAGGGAATAGGGAACTGGAAATCAAGTAGGGATGACATAAAATTGTTAGTGCTGAACTGTAGAAGTATTGTAAAGAAAGGAATAGAATTAAGTAATTTAATAGATATATATTTACCAGATATTGTAATAGGAGTTGAATTATGGCTGAGAAATGATATAATGGATGTAGAAATTTTCTCACGGCACTGGAGTGTGTATCCTAGAGATAGGAGAGGAAAGGTGGGAGGGGGAGTTTTCATTCTGGTGAAAGAAGAATTTGTAAGCTACGAAAAAGTTAAAGATGAGACACATGAAATTCTAGGTGTAAGGCTCATTTCTAAAGATAATAGGCAACTTGATATATTTGGAGTGTACAGATCGGGAAAGGGTAGCACTGATGCGAATTCGGAATTATTTGATAGGATAGTCAGCTATGTGGGAAACGACATGGAAAGAAATGTGATTGTAGCAGGAGATCTGAATTTGCCAGATGTGAATTGGGAAGGAAATGCGAACGACAGGAAGCATGACCAACAAATGGCAAATAAGTTAATATGGGAAGGACAGCTGATTCAGAAAGTGATGGAACCAGCCAGAGGGAAAAATATCCTGGATGTGGTGCTGATAAAACCAGATGAGCTCTGTAGGGAAACTGAAGTAATAGATGGTATTAGTGATCATGAAGCTGTTTTTGTGGTAGTTAAAAATAAATGTGATAGAAAGGAATGTCTTAAAAGTAGGACTGTTAGGCAGTACCATATGGCTGACAAAGCAGGTATGAGGCAGTTTCTAAAAAGTAACTGTGATCGGTGGAAAACGGTAAATAAAAATGTAAACAGTCTCTGGGATGGGTTTAAAGAAATTGTTGAGGAATGCAAAAACAGGTTTGTACCTTTAAGAGAGGTAAGGAATGGTAAGGACCCACCTTATTATAATAGAGAAATAAAGAGCCTAAGAAGGAGGTGCAGACTGGAAAGAAATATAGTTAGAATTGGCTGTGGAAGTAAGGAGAAATTGAAGGAACTTACTAGAAAATTGAATCTAGCAAAGAAGGCAGCTAAGGATAACATGATGGCAAGCATAATTGGCAGTCATACAAATTTTATTGAAAAATGGAAGGGTATGTATAGGTATTTTAAGGCAGAAAGAGGTTCCAAGGAGGACATTCCAGGAGTAATTAATGAACAAGGGGAGTGTATATGTGAGGATCTTCAAAAGGCAGAAGTACTCAGTCAGCAGTATGTAAAGATTGTTGGTTACAAGGATAATGTCGAGATAGAGGAAGAGACTAAGGCCAAAGAAGTAATAAAATTTACATATGATAACAATGACATTTACAATAAGATACAAAAGTTGAAAACTAGAAAAGCGGCTGGAATTGATCAGATTTCTGGGGATATACTGAAGACAGTGGGTTGGGATATACTACCATATCTGAAGTACTTATTTGATTATTGTTTGGTCGAAGGAGCTATACCAGATGAATGGAGAGTTGCTATAGTAGCCCCTGTGTATAAAGGAAAGGGTGATAGACATAAAGCTGAAAATTACAGGCCAGTAAGTTTGACATGCATTGTATGTAAGCTTTGGGAAGGCATTCTTTCTGATTATATTAGACATGTTTGTGAAATTAATAACTGGTTCGATAGAAGGCAATTCGGTTTTAGGAAAGGTTATTCCACTGAAGCTCAACTTGTAGGATTCCAGCAAGATATAGCAGATATCTTGGATTCTGGAGGTCAACTGGACTGTATCGCGATTGGCATGTCTAAAGCATTTGATAGGGTGGATCATGGGAGACTACTGGCAAAAATGAGTGCAATTGGACTAGACAAAAGAGTGACTGAATGGGTTGCTATATTTCTAGAAAATAGATCTCAGAGAGTTAGAGTAGGTGAAGCTTTGTCTGACCCTGTAACAGTTGAGAGGGGAGTTCCTCAGGGCAGTGTTATCGGACCTTTATGTTTACTTATATATATAAATGATATGAGTAAAGGAGTGGAATCGGAGGTAAGGCTTTTTGCGGATGATGTTATTCTCTATAGAGTGATAAATAAGTTACAAGTTTGTGAGCAACTGCAACGTGACCTCGAAAATGTTGTGAGATGGACAGCAGGCAATGGTATGTTGATAAACGGGGCTAAAAGTCAGGTTGTGAGTTTCACAAATAGGAAAAGTCCTCTCAGTTTTAATTACTGCGTTGATGGGGCGAAAGTTCCTTTTGGGGATCATTGTAAGTATCTAGGTGTTAATATAAGGAAAGATCTTCACTGGGGTAATCACATAAATGGGATTGTAAATAAAGGGTACAGATCTCTGCACATGGTTATGAGGGTGTTTAGGGGTTGTAGTAAGGATGTAAAGGAGAGTGCATATAAGTCTCTGGTAAGACCCCAACTAGAGTATGGTTCCAGTGTATGGGACCCTCACCAGGATTACCTGATTTAAGAACTGGAAAAAATCCAAAGAAATGCAGCTCGATTTTTCTGGGTGATTTCCGACAAGAGAGTAGCGTTACAAAAATGTTGCAATGTTTGGGTTGGGAAGAATTGAGAGAAAGAAGAATAGCTGCTCGACTAAGTGGTATGTTCCGAGCTGTCAGCGGAGAGATGGCGTGGAATGACATTAGTAGACGAATAGGTTTGAATGGCGTCTATAAAAGTAGGAAAGATCACAATATGAAGATAAAGTTGGAATTCAAGAGGACAAACTGGGGCAAATATTCATTTATAGGAAGGGGAGTTAGGGATTGGAATAACTTACCAAGGGAGATGTTAATAAATTTCCAATTTCTTTGAAATCATTTAGGAAAAGGCTAGGGTGCAACAGATAGGGAATCTGCCACCTGGGCGACTGCCCTAAATGCAGATCAATATGATTGATTGATGATTGAGCACATACCTTTCCCTCATGTTGAGAGGAGATATCAGGGAATGGCACACACTACTATCTATTTATGTCCGCTCACTGAAAACACATAAATAACACCAAAAACTACACACAAAAATACACGTGCTCCTATGAGAGAATCAGTACTGTTCAGGTCTATCCGCTAGAGTGAGCTCCAGTAGCTGTCCCACGATATCTCGCTCACTGTCGCGTATTATCTCTACTGTATTTGCTGAAGGTCATACGCTCATGCTCCCACTAGTGTTTTGTTTTCTGTCCTCATTTTGTTATATTGACGCCTACTTATGAATATACGTCTGTAATCAAGATTCACTACGCAAGTGGCGTTTGTGCTTATCATCCTTAGTGTGGGTGATTTCATAAAATATGTTTTGTGACTGGGCGAAATATAAGAGCCCATAGCCTTCCCGAAGATGGGGAAGAAGAAAACTCCTATGATCAGTATCAACCACAGAACTATAGGTACCTACAGTTCAATGGTATCAACCAAAGAGAATGAGTCAAGCCCGTTGTATAATGTTGTACGGTATGACGTACCCCAGTACTTCTTCCGCCATACACCGTTACCGTGTACTTAAACAGTTGTTAATTAGAAACTGGTAGTAGATCTTCACGGTTGTCGATTGGTAAGCTGAAAATAAATACACGTTCGGTAATTATGGTGCAGTAAATGTTCGAACACTTAGCAGTGCGATTTAGGGAATGCATTGGTGTTGAAAGTTCAGCGCTTTTTCCCCCAAACTAACGATACAGATCTCTTACCTCAAATGAAATGGTGCAGTCTGTTTCTCATTGTGTAGAATATTTATTTTCATTGGTTAACTGGTCGTTACGCATTGTTTGTGCTGTGATTTATACTCCAGTGTTGTTTTACTTTGGTCCTCAAATGTATGTTTACTTTAGCATAGACCAACTTCATACTCGGTATTATTACTACTTTAAGCGATTAGTACCGAGAGTATACATTGTATGGCCCAAGCGTACCGTAATAGTTATCAATTTCCAAACAAGACGTACGTCCGATTCGGTTTCGAAGTGGTAGCTTTGCTCTTAATACTGATTTTTCTCGGTATACTTCAGTTTTACTCCCATCATTATGTTTTATATGCATGTTTCATTTCATTACGTAATGTGATTTTTTTCTGTTTTGCAACCTTTCACTGTGAACCTCAAACCCCCTCCGGGACGATGTGCAGGAATTTTGATTTAACACTGTTTTGGTTGTCTGAATGCCAGTTTCTTGTAGATGTCGACATCGTATTTCATGAGTTGGTGCGTTGCATTCTCACGGTTGTGTACTTGACTTTGTGCCGCAATGTATGAACTAGATGTTCTCGACGCAAACTAATAAATTGAATGTTTCTTTCAGATGTATTAAATATTATTTAGAAAAACTGGAATGTTACACCTATTGTGTTTCAAGCATTATTTCATCGAAGATAGTAATTGTTGTTGCTTGTGTCGTCAGTCCGTGGTCTGCTTTGATGCAGCCTTCCATGCCACCTTATCCTCTGTTAAAATATTCATATCTCTGCAATTACTGTATTCCAAATCTACTGTAATCTGATTTTCATATTCATGTTTTGTTCTACCTCCTACCGTTCTTACCACCTGGACTTCCCTTGAAAACTGACTGAAAAAATCCTGGGTGTGCTAATATGTGTCATACCATTCTATGCGTTCTTCTGATCAATTTTCACCGAATTGTTTTCCTCCTACCAATTTTATTCACTATCTCATCATTTTTGATATTATCTGTCCTTCAGCATTCTTCTGTAACACCGCATCATATGATAGTTAATATCCTTTAACTCTACTGTTTAACCTTGTGTGATGCACATATCAAAATTGTACGATGTTTTCCTTTAGTCATGTAAAGCCACCGAGCACAGAATAACATAGAGATGGCAATGCCTACCACAATGCATTGGCTCGCTGAAGCCGAGTTTTGCGCGCATCGCCATGTTGGTATTACCCGCAGTGTTAGTTAATTCTTATCTGAGTCACGTTAATTCCTATCAGAGTCTGTCATTTTAAAATATTTCTGTAACATTATTTCATTGGTTAACGTATCTAACGCAGTAGAAAAGCGCCTTAGTCATAATTATAAGCACGGGACCCTCCAGAACACTGTTTTAATCGCAGTAACGGTAGTTAAAAATTCGGAAATATGAGCACAAATAGCCTGTTATTATATCAGATAGTATTTAGCTCAAACGAATGCCGATATGCAAGGTGCAGCTAAAAATAATGGAACATTTTCATAAAAACCTATTTTAGAGATACCATATACAGTACACAACCACACATAATATCATACCCAATAAAAATATACACAGTCTGTAGGCCTATAAACAAAATAATACACGGGCAATAATAATGATATCCTGGAAGACCAGTATGAGGTAAATAGGCCTAGATCTACTTGAGCACTAAAACACGTTTCTGCACTTTTATTACAGATAGATTTTCCACAACAGGTACTTCCTGGACTGCTGTAGAGGAGTCTAATGAAGTCATTTCCATAGTCTTTATGTTTTTAAGGACCCTCCTTTCCTGTAAAATAAATTTAAGAAATAGCAGGCTTACTCTATAAATATGTATTTCGACATTTCTCAATCAAATGCTAAAATGAAGAGAAACTAACCTTTGATTGTATTTGTAGGTACTTTGGGAAAGCAGCAAACACAGATGGCACAGTCCATTCCCTCAGACTTACGACACACAATGAAGTACGATCACAATCACGTTCAGTAAAGTGAGCTGAACATATAGTGCTGAAAGGTGTGGGGGACCAATTTTCCCTTCGTATAGCTCTTATCCATTTCTTCTGCCGTTCATTATCTTTAGTAAAACTGTAAATGATAAAGGGGCTTCTTAACCTATACTGCATGTGCAAGTGGAAAACAATTCGGCACTGAATATTCGCGAAAACATATTGCTTACCTTGAAAAGTTATCCCTGGTATTTTCTTTGAAGCTCAGTTTGCACATCCATACGCTACACAAGTCGGCATTTTAAAATCATAACACAAACTTCCTTTATTTACTTCACACGTGGTGCACTGTTCACTTACTTACACTAACTGGTCTCCAATGTTTTGGTACAAACAACATGGCGGCCGCTGGTGTCCACTGACTTCAACTCAGACGGCACATTGCCTTCTCTATGTTATTCTGTGCTCGGTGTGTAAAGCAAAAGTACAGACAATACGCGACACATCCTTGTTAAAATGGGAGACAAGTCGCAAGTGGCGCTCCTAGTGGCTTGACCTGAAAATTCGCGCTAAATTCAAATATCAATGGAAATGTATATACGGAAATGGATAAATAAATGACGTCTAGAAAGAAAGTATTACTAAGATATTAACTTCAAAATTGCTAAAGCAATTCTGGATAAATGAATGAAGAATTGCTTAACAGGGTATTATTTAAAGAGTGAAATTAGACATATAATCAAGATGCGAAATGGACTGCTGTGAAAGGGCTTGATCTTTCATTTATGCCTTACATTTTTAGCTTTAGAATTCCTGCCTGAACGTTCACGGCTAAATTTTTCTTTTTTTCTCATTTAAAAGCATTGTATTATCATATTAAAACACTTGTCAACAAAAATATCGGCTCATTCCTTACACACATGATTCAGTGAATTTACATTTAAGAGCTGGACAGTTTTCCTTTTACCTTGAAGCCTACTAACAGAAAGAAAATCTATAAATTTAACCTCAAAAACATTCAAACTTTCCTTATAAGCAATACTTTTCATAATGCCATTATATTAGGGTAAAGCTAAATTTGCATCATCATGTTGTTTCAACAAAATATGTACATTTCTTAACCCTCCGTTGGTCGGGCTTTATTTCTTAACGCCGCTGGTCGCGGGTGAGCAGAGCGCTTAATATGATTTTTGAGGCCTTTATTGTTATCATTTTTGGTGTTATTGTTTTAATTTTGATACTTGTTTACTCGTTAATTGATTATTTGTTGACAGGCTGAGTACAATATTCATTGAAACAGAATACACATAATTATGCAAACACCATGGCGACGTGCTCTCCTACGGAATAGCAAACTTTACAGCGCAGTACAAAGCCCTCAAATATTTCTCGTATCGCTGCCAATTTATCTACGGATTTCCTTTCATTTCTCGTCTGAGCATCATCAAATCGGAGACAACTCAAAAGTAAATAAAATCTCCGGTATGACATCACTAGACGAAATATTTCTGGAGCTGTCCCATCCGTCGCCCACAAATCTTCAACATTTTGATGAGAGGACTTCATCACACCGGATTAGTAAAATAATCCTATAAGAGCCCTGATTTCATCAATGTTGGTATCCACAGCATCCCTCTCCCGAGAATAATTAGCTCTCGTAATGCGTAAACGAACATTCGTATGAAACACAAGTTTCTCCAACACACTGTCAGGGAAGTAGAGAGCCTACGATTCACGTACTGTCTTCGCATTCTGTGCAGCACGTGTGAAACCTGGTGGATGAATCACGATGTTTCTTTTCTTCCTACGTTTGTTGGGGCAAGGGGGATGAATATTACAGAGTAATGTTGTTACGACCAACATATTGAGGAGCAGGCTCGACTAGCTGACCAGGAATGGCTTCGTCCCCAGAAACATCAGATGCGCTGTCGTGATCGCTGTTGGCGGGTTGCTCTGTATCTGAGTACTCAGAATCCTCATTATTGCCTTCAGCTAAAAGAACTGCTTCATCATCTGACTCCTCTAATAACCAATTACAAATCATGAAATCTTGATTCATGATTTGTAGGCTAATATGATAGGAATAATGTGGAAGTTGGAAAAAATGTTACGCCAATGGTCGCGGGTGAGCGACTCGCTCACTTATAGTGCACTGTGGTCATTAACGATTGCCTGGCTGGTAATGAAAGTCGCGCCACACCCTGCAACATTGTTGGACTTGCTAAGAACATTCCAAAAGTCAGCTGTTGGCGGGTTGCTCTGTATCTGAGTACTCAGAATCCTCATTATTGCCTTCAGCTAAAAGAACTGCTTCATCATCTGACTCCTCTAATAACCAATTACAAATCATGAAATCTTGATTCATGATTTGTAGGCTAATATGATAGGAATAATGTGGAAGTTGGAAAAAATGTTACGCCAATGGTCGCGGGTGAGCGACTCGCTCACTTATAGTGCACTGTGGTCATTAACGATTGCCTGGCTGGTAATGAAAGTCGCGCCACACCCTGCAACATTGTTGGACTTGCTAAGAACATTCCAAAAGTCAGCTACTCGGTCAGTCAAGTCAACTCGTGTCCTCATCCCGAGGTGGTGCAGCTCTTTTCAGGCACACCCCCATTGGAGGTGAGCTGCATGTACCATTTCAACCACATACCAGCCCTCCTGCCATTCTTAAATTTCTGGCAGTACCGGGAATCGAACCCGGGCCCCCGAGGACGGCAGCTAATAACACTAACCGTTACGCTACGGAGGCGGACAGCTACTCGGTGATTAAGAAGTATAGTGTTACTTAGCTTCGCACGGCACATCTTTGAAAAGGAAAGTGAGCTCCGCGCTCACCCCGCGATTAGCGGAGGGTTAAATCACCCATATTTTCTTCAGTGCTTGACAACGCATTACGGCATTCCAAATGGGGTCACTTGGAACACAACCAGCCACACTCATATGCATACGTATTTTCCTGAATTAAATCAAACCCACAGATCACACCTACAACAACACATCGGTATTGAAGGTTAACTACTGCACTATACAATATAATATGCGTATTATATTTTAAGCCAGTTAAAATATGGGTAGAGTAGGTCAGAAGATTATGAAGTACTATAAAAATCTCTTTGTCAGTGGTAGAATATATATGCAAACACAGTATTACATTTTCTTGTCACGAGCGAAACGGAAGAAAGACCGCGCATTCCTCTCTATTCCATAGTTACTGCAGCCAAACACAGCACATACCTTTCCCTCATGTTGAAAGGAGATATCATGGAATGACACACGCTACTATTTATTTATGTCAACTCACTGAAAACGCATAAATAACATCAAAAACTTCACACACAAATACACGTGCTCTTATGACAGAATCAGTAGTTCTCAGGTCAATCCGCTACAGAGAGGTCTAATAGCTGTCCCCCGATATCTCGCTTGGTGTCGCGTATTGTCTCTACTGTATTTGTGTAAAGTCCTCTGTGCGTGGTATATAATCAAAGTATTTGACTTGGTTTTGCCAGAGTGAAGGAAGTGTTTCCCTCAATTTGCCCAGCAAATGCACAATAACTGTACCAGTAATCCACTACATAACTTACTACAACAGTTCCAGATCGATCGATTGGGTTATACGAGTGAAAATGAGAAGCATCCTCTGAGACATATCTCAAAGGAGGATTAAGACAGAAGTCACTGGCGAGATAGATATCGCTATGTAGATGAATAAAGTTTGTTGTCCGCTAACAAGATGTCTCCTTCCGCCACATATGTATCCCTCACACCGTCAACTTACACCACAGTTGTGTGAACATCTTGTGATCCTGCTTGATATTTTACAACTCTTCTATTTCACTACAGTGGCAAAGAATGGGAAGTTGCGGAGGCTTCGTTTCGTTCGATTATGATAATACAAATGTACGGTCTGGACTTCCCAATTTGTGCTTCAGGAAAAACGCCGCACTGGTTCATATAAACCACAAATATTGTAAACTTTTAAATACTAAGTTGGCAGCAGGATGAATCTACAAAAGGTAATAAAAATGAAAACCATGTGAATAGAGTGGTCATTTTGAGTTTTGAAAAATATCCTTGCATCCCATAATCAAGTGTGACTTTTGAAACATATTCTATTGTGCTCTATCCCTGTTGGATCTTGGCCTATGAAGTGACCGCTGCCCAGCACTAACCCTTCAGGTATGGGGAGATGCGTGTTCAGCGCGACAAATTCCTCAGTCATTGTTGTTTGGACCGGGGCGATATCTCGCCTTTAGATAGCTCTTCAGTTGTTCTCGTGTATGCTGATTGGACCTCGAACCAGCCCTTACATTCAGATAAAAATCCCTGACCTGACTGGTAATCGAAACCGAGTCTCCAGGTAAGTGGCAGATTTGCTACCGCTAGACCAGAGTGCCGCCATGACATGAAACAATGAAACAGCTCAGTTGCACTTTGTACGCAGGAAACAGGTAGAGTGAAACGGACAGGCAGCCTATATGGCGTCAGTTCAAATATCTTCATAAGGTAGCTGAGGGCAGCCTATATGTCGTCACTTTAAATATCCTCAAACGGTAGCTGAGGGCAGCCTATATGTCGTCAATTTAAATATCTTCAAACGGTAGCTGAGGGCAGCCTATATGGCGTCAATTTAAATATCTTTAAACGGTAGCTGAGGTCAGCCTATATGGCGTCAGTTTAAATACCTTCAAACGGTAGCTGAGGGCAGCCTATATGGCGTCTGTTTAAATATCTTCAAACGGTAGCTGAGGGCAGCCTATATGGCGTCAGTTTTAACATATTCAAACGGTAGCTGAGGGCAGCCTATATGGCGTCAGTTTAAATATCTTCAAACGGTAGCTGAAGGCAGTCTATATGGCGTCAATTTAAATATCTTCAAACGGTAGCGGAAGGCAACCTATATGGCGTCAGTTTAAATATCTTCAAACGGTAGCTGAGGGCAGCCTATATGGCGTCAGTTTTAACATATTCAAACGGTAGCTGAGGGCAGCCTATATGGCGTCACTTTAAATATATTCAAACGGTAGCTGAAGGCAGTCTATATGGCGTCAATTTAAATATCTTCAAACGGTAGCGGAAGGCAACCTATATGGCGTCACTTTAAATATATTCAAACGGTAGCTGTGGGCAGCCTATATGTGTCAGTTTTAACATATTCAAACGGTAGCTGAGGGCAGCCTATATGGCGTCACTTTAAATATATTCAAACGGTAGCTGAAGGCAGCCTATATGGCGTCAGTTTAAATATCTTCAAACGGCAGCTGAAGGCAGGCTATATGGCGTCAGTTTAAATATGATCAAAGGGTAGCTGAGGGCAGCGTATAAGGCGACAGTTTAAATATCTTCAAACGGTAGCTGAGGGCAGCCTATATGGCGTCAGTTTAAATATCATCAAAGGGTAGCTGAGGGCAGTGTATAAGGCGTTAGTTCAAATATCTTCAAACGGTAGCTAAGGGCAGCCTATATAGCGTCAGTTTACATATCTTCAAACGGTAGCTGAGGGCAGCCTATATGGCATCAGTTATAACATATTCAAACGGTAGCTGAGGGCAGCCTATATGGCATCACGTTAAATATCTTCAAACGGTAGCTGAAGGCAGCCTATATGGCGTCACTTTAAATATCTTCAAACGGTAGCTGAAGGCAACCTATATGGCGTCACTTTAAATATCTTCAAACGGTAGCTGAGGGCATCCTATATGGCGTCACTTTAAATATCTTCAAACGGTAGTTGAGGGCAGTCTACATGACGTCAGTTTATATACCTTCAAACGTGGATGAATTATTATCATTAATTATCTTCTGCCTGACTTATGAGATATTTAAAGGAGAACCGAAGGGTTATAAAGGTGCGGTTGCTACCGCGAGGTCCTTAGCAGAGTCCGGTATTACTTCTACTTAGTTTTGCCATGACTTTCATTTTCAAGTTTGCTAGCTGACCTTCTTTGGTTAACTCTTGTTCTTTTTTGACTCCAACAATGTTAGTTTTCCTAGTCTTCATTCTCACGTTCTTATTGTCCCGTCTCTTCATTCTTCTAAGGGTTAAACCTCTTTCTTTCATTGCTTTTTCTCTTTCTTGTGAATAGAGTTAAGAGAGGCCGGTTGTCCAGTCGCATTTCCTCTTCAAACAATAATTGCTATTACCACCAGAATGATGGCATCAGCAAATTAATGAATGTAAGGGCCAAGAGAGGCTTGAAAATACTCCCCAGGTATCAAACGGAACAAGAGTTGACGTAGGGGATCAGAAACGATAGATGAAATTGTGGAAACGGCTCAAAACGGTTTGTAGACTATGAAGTATATCTGGACAATTATAGCCAAATTAGAAAATGAACGAAAAGAAAATAAGACGGGGTGAGATCCTCTTTGCCTTCTCCTGCCTTTCTCCATCCCCCACCAAACCCCTCTTTGGGTTCCCATAGTGTGGCTCTACTCTGGCTTGCCAGTGTGAGTTTTACAGCAGCACTTTTCAACTGGAGGTGAGCCTCGTAATCATAGTTTTCATTCCGTTTTGACTACAATGTTTATCAGACACATCCGGCGTACAGGGATGGTCTGAGTTAAGCTACGTGTGTTTGACATTTATGTTCCAGCCATCAAGATATATTATGTGTGTGGTGTTTCTATTTTCCTTTTACCACATGAAACCCCATTTATAACAGCGGAATCTTGCAAGGACTATACCTACAATCTAATGTATCTTATTTCCAAGACATCTGGTTGATCCATTTGAGCACCATATAACCTCGTACATGGAAGCTATATGTTATATGGAAAATATGTATAGACAATTTCTTGAACTCACACAAGAAACATTGTAAATTTTTATAGTCTTAAATTTGAATACAGCTACATGAATTTGGATCATGTACCATTGGAGTGTTTGTATTGCATTATTACCATCAATCTGATGACGCACTTTAAAGTGTCAACTTGCCCCTTTAAACTTAATTTAGTAGTTTGTATATGTCTTGTCTAATTATTGTCTCTCAGCTGATGATGGACACGTGACCGAAACTACACAGTTCCAAAACATTAGGGGAACATGTTTTTCAATGTATGCCATGCTCCACAAAACAATACCTCACACCCAGGTCTATTACCAACTAAACCTTTATTCCTTACCATGGAAGTATACAAAGGAACGTCGATGGATTTGCATTCATTTTCAGAAAACGAAAGGAAATTTCCAAATAGGGGCGAAAGCAAACTGATAACAGTCCTCCAGGGTGGATTTTTATCATAGTTGTAGAGCTTCGGTATGGTGTATTGCACCCGTCCACCTCCCGAGTCCCAGACTAGCATTTATCTCAGGGGTGTCGGTTCATTATTTAAGTCATCAAATATAAATATAGCGGCATAAATGAACACGGGAATGAACGGAGCAATTTAAAATTAAAATGGGGAAGGCTCGATTGTAAACTTGAATTTAAGGACTCCATGATAGGACTAGGAAGTGACTGCTAACTTTAAAAAGGACATCATCTAACTACAATAAAAAGATTATGAGAATGGTTTCCTTTGAAATAATTTGCCAGAAGGAGCAGTTTATTACGCCACCCGGCGTACGAAACTTTGATACATTTGGCAACGATATTTAAATTCCCACACATGTTACATAAATAAATCACTTGCTATACCGCAAGTGGTATCAATATGTTGCTGGGTTGCTTCTGAAAGAAATTACAAGTGGAGTATAACTTACGGATCGATTCCATTTGAATCGAACCGTTGTTCAAGGATATAGCTTCCTTTTATCTGGAGCCCGAGCATAACCCATGTTACGGTCGGCTTTTCGATTTAACTAAGATGATGTACCCCGGCTATATACATTTTTCCGAGACCGGTACTCGGACTGGGTAATGTTTCTCGTGAATTACGAAAAATGGATTACACGGACAGTTCCTATCTTACGATGTCCAGCTGATGCCATACCACTGAATTAGCATTTATATTTTATTTACACATGATCTGAGATAAGTGGCCTCAGTAGACTACTGCCACAGATGAGATAACGAGAAGCGGTGGGAAATACCGTGCGGAAACCGTACGATAACGAGGTAACAAATGACTATAATATTTATTATTCTTATTATTCAACATAAGAGTAGAGGGATGTTGTCACCAATTAATTAATTCACTATCATCAGAATATTCATGAAATTATCATCCTTGAAATTATTATTATTATTATTATCATTATTATTATTACTCAACGGTTCGTGGCACTGCCACGTTTGATTAATATCGTCACTATTATGCGGGACGCAAACACAAATGGTTATTACTGTTATTATTATTATTATTATTATATCCCTCTTGAGGTTATTATTATTATTAATGAAATAGGTGACTCAAGATATTATTATTATTCACGTCACTCAAGAGTTTATTATTATTATTAATGAACCGGTCACTTCCGCCAAAATATATTAAGATATCGGTCGCAATTACAAATATTTCACTGATCAACCAACGGCATCATTACTGTTATTATTATGACAATTATTATTAATCTGACCGCGATGATTTAACATCGTCCTAACATTGTTACTATGATTATCGGTTGCATATTATCATTTAGATTCCCGTTTAACATCTTTATCAACGCTCAATTAATTAAGGCGGTCCAATCCTTTATCTGCAATATTTATTATTATTATTATGATCACGACATCATGATTGTCATCACCCGTCATTACAATGATTACAATATACGATCATTTATGTGGAATCTGAACTCTCATTATCCTTAAATCCGTAGTATCTCGACGAATAGCGGTGCAGTCTATTTATTTCGTACATGCTGTCACGGGTTCGAATTCTCCCCGCTACGTAACTCAGTATTTCTCTGTGACACTGCCCGTACATTTTACACTCATTTATATCCTAAGTGTTTCTCGTACGGAATTTATATCCCTTGCTATCTCGATATTCCTTGATTCATTTATTTCTCACAGAATTATCAACTGACTTATTTATTCACTTCTGACATCGTACGACCTTTTATTATCTGACTGCAGATTCTTTAACATTTTTCTATCTCATTTTGATCTACGCCTTAGTTCGTTCTCCACAAATAATCGTAATATTTTGAAATTATATTTACCAAAATTTGACAATCATGGTTTCGTAATATTAGTCCTACGTGTTCCGGCTAATAAATCGCAACTTTAAGACACGACATTTATACGTAAAAATATATTGGACCGTAATTTAAACCACACGTTCATTAACATGTACGGATTATTAGCACCGATCTTAAATTTCAATATTATTAATTTATCAAGTTAAATTACCACACACTTTAATTCCGAATTAAAAACGACATCCCGTCATTAAATGATTTCCGACAAAATCAACACCTGATCACTTAAATTTTATCATTACGCACGGCTCACAAAATTTCGGATATCTCATGAATTATTATTATATCCAATTAATAAAAAAATTCTTCTTAAAAAAGTAGTTTTATTTTATTTATTATTATTAATTTTTAAAAAAAATTAATTTTCGCCTGTTACACGGTAGTCCAGTCTTAATATGTTTAACGCATAACCCCTTTTACAATTTTGATTTATTTTGGCACTAATCAATCCAGATATGATTTACTTGGAAATTGTATTATTATTATCGCTTCTCCCAAATTTAACAACTTCACTTTGAAAATATGAACATACTAATCAACAACAAAACACAACTGGTATGACGAGGCTGGACTTTCCTTCAATGTCATTACATCGCTCGTTAAAATGACAAACAGAAAAACACATATCGGGTCTATTTAACTATAATAACCGAAATCAAATGTAAGGAAAATTATTCTTGACTACAAAGAAATTATGAATGCCTGCATGACTTAACGTACTACCCTATATCTACAAAATTTACATCTCCAACAAACTGAATACATAAAAAGACCCGATTATTTACATTGTTATATTTACTACTGTCCGTGCTACAAATTTAGGATGGGGTCGTTAAGCGACTCATCTTGTTACGGAAGGTAACCAAGTCTAATCAAATTATTCCCATTTTTCCCATCACGATAACATTTCCCAAATATTATTTACATTATGTACTCATCTTAGTTTCTCGGTATTCCATTACAGCTTGGCAGATGAGAGGCTCCTTTCGGCCCCTCTCTGCATTTTACTCCTCCATTCTTGATGGCGTAGTTCCACAAAAGATTTCCTGGCACATTACCATTTTACACTAATACCTTAATTATCACAAAACTTCACCATTGACAACGTTAACACTGAACACTTTAACTTTTATACAACAAATTAATATCCTAGACCCAAAAATTTAATATTTTACACTATTTTAATCTTCGTCCAATTACCGCACAATGGACCTGGACACGTACGACGAGGTGTCAAATTTTACGCCCGTCGCGATTTATGTCGTCCGACGCGATACGCCCGTTTCATACGGCCTTCTTGAAGTGTTCATGATAGCGGTTCGATATTGCAAAGTACAGGCTATTATTCCCTTAAAGTACTGTTCGTCACACAGTCTGTTATTTACGTACTTATTGCGGTGCAATTTATATTACTCTCTTACAGTGCAATTAATTTACTTCACTGATATTTATAACTGACAAGCACTGTCCTACGTTAACTATTTCCAGTTCATGTTGCTTGAGCGCGATCACATTTTCTAAACACTGGCGGATGCTCGCGCCATTAAATGTTGAGTTACTGTACGCCCGTAGAATTCTAAGTTAGCTGCGACCGACGGTTCAACTCCAGAGATTCATTTTCAAGTGTGTTGGCGAGGATCCCTTGTCCCGTATATATGGATGAAGCTTTCCCTCGCGGATTCATTGACGTCATACCCCTTAGGGAGGGGGTGGATTTTTAATATTGGTACTTGCACTCCGAATTGGACGTTAAAATTTTTATCAAATTAATCAACTCCGCTAGCATATTTGCTGGATTAAATATGAACTCCTAACGATCACAGATTTAGGAGATACGGGTGGATTTAGCTCCTCACATTTCGCGCCTTCGGAAGCGTCCCTTACAACGTGGTCTTCGTCCAGCCAATGACATTCAAGCTGTCTGGTTTCCAAGAAATCCAGCCTTCAGTTTATTTAATTTGCCAATAATTATTGATTATTTTTCCATGCGTGACATCTAATAAATTCATTACATCGATCCGTGTACTCACAATAATTTATTACTGATTACTTTTGAAGTTACGAGAATATCTCATCCATCATTCCTTAAGATGGTATCCCTGAGTTCCCTCAAATTTTTACGATTGGCCGGCAAGCGGTCACGTGATTTAAATCTCCACCTGCCCGAACCTAGGCTAGCGAATGTCCTCGCAACCGCTGTAGCTTTCCATGACGTCACGGGATCTCCATCCTGCCAAAAATATCCCAGCGCATTACTCATGTTGCGAGCTTCCTTTGTGTCACCTGTCCCTTTCTCTTTCTGACCAAGACTTATTTGTGGACTTGTATTTCCTTGTTCCCCAACTAATGAGATCCCCTGCTGTGAAGTAGCTAAATGTTGTTGTGTCGAGCTAATCCGTCAGGCTCCAGTCTGTCGTCCTTCCTCGCTCATATTTCGACATTACACAGATGAAATATTTTCAACTACACTTCTGTATTTCAATAAATGTACCATATATTATTTTATCAATCAAATCATGACTGACTACGGGCCTCTGTCACTCGGGTTCATCTTCCTCTTGCCCAGGTAAAAAAAAATCTAGTGAGCATCATGAGATTTTTTTTAATGATGTGTCCATCTCATCACTATCATGATTTGACGTCGGATCCTCTGTTCTGCGACGGCTATTGATTTCATCTCTCAACATCTGGTTCCTGAACCTTAACTCCTCGTTCTGTCTTTCGATTTGATGGATCGTATTTACAAATTCCTGCACGTCGCTGTCTATCTCTCCACACTCTGGACATGGCCTTGCTTCAATTGGTGTATGGATTACTTGGACTTCTTCTTCCCTTCCGTCTTCTTCTTCATCCTCTTCTTCGACAGCACCTTCTTCCGGCTCGTCATCTGCTTCCTCTCGTTCATCCTCTGCTTCCCTTTGGTCTGCTGGCGTGTGGTAAAGCTTTAAATTCGCAGCGTTATAGATGTTCTCTGAACTTCCATCCAAGCTCTGAACTTTGTAAGCATTGTTGTCATAAGTTTGTATAATCTTGAAAGGGCCCACGAACAATTTACAAAACTTGTGGTACACCTTCTGCTCTGGGTTAGATACACTAGGCTTCTTCACTAGAACGAGCTCCCCAACCCTCAACGGACGGTGGAATCGCTTATTCCTCAGCCTTCTCAATCGTCGTTCTGCTTGTGCCTCCAAATGTTCCCGTGTCTTTCTGATACAAATTTCGCTGGATACGCGTGGATCTGCAGGACATGCCACTGCATCGTGCCATGGCCTGGCCGGATATCTATTAAAGTGAACCACTTCCGGTATCTGGCCTGTTGCTTCGTGGATCGTGGTGTTAATACATTTAGTTATAATGGGCACCACGTCAATCCACCGCCAATGTGCCTCGGAACAATAGATCCTGCAAAATTTTGCAATCTCTCGCATGATCCTCTCTGATGGATTCGATTCGGGATGGCGAATCGAACTAAGTACATGCTGAATATCTAGTTGACGTAATAGATGTGCAAACGCAGCAGATGTGAACTGACTACCATGATCAGTAAGGATCTTCTTAGGCTTCCCCATCTGCGGAATGATATGTGAAGTAATTCCTCGTAGTACAGTTTTAGAATTTGCCTTTTGCAGCGGATACAAGGCTACCAATTTAGAGAATACATCTAAACTAACCAGGATGAATTGGTTTCCCCTACGGGCCTTGGGGAGCGGTCCGTACAGGTCCATTGCGAATATCTCGCGGGGTTCAGTAGGTAACAGTGGGCGCGGAGATTGCTTAAGTAAGTACGGATTAGGTTTAATCCTTTGGCAGATGTCGCATGATCGTAGTACATTTCGGACTGTTTGGTTCATTTTGGCCCACACGAATGTCTCTTGGATAGTTGCCAAAACCTTTCCTATACCTCCGTGTCCAATGACCCGCTGTACATGGTTGACTACCGGTACTTGCATTTCAGATGGTATGACTATGCGAAGTTTCGTGTGTTCTTCATCCAAAAACTTATGAAGAACCCCATTCAAATAATGGTAGCTCGCTGATAATTTACTAGCTCTGTCATACTGTGGATTGTCTGGCTGCAATGTTTTGTTAAAGAAGTCTATCATCAAGTTAGTGAACCCATCTCTCTTCTGTATCGCTCCTATGTCCTTCAGATTCCTCAAGACCTCCTGATCCTCTTCTATCAACTCAATTTGGTGGATTACGACTTCCTCCGGGTTTGGATGTCGACTCAATGTGTCTGCCAAAATATTGAGTTTCCCGGGGCAATGTTCGACTGTTAGATCAAATTGCTGGATAAATAATGCCCAACGGCTAACCCTCTTACTTGCCATATTGGTCTTCATAATGAATGTCAGCGCTTTGTGATCGGTACGGATAACAATCTGAAAACCATACACGATCTTCTTCCAATACTGCATAGCGCTCACGATAGACAGCATTTCCAGTTACGTGATAGTGTACTTTACCTCATGCTTCCGCAATTTCCGGCTCATGAAGGCAATATAGGTCTTTATGCTTGGATCATCGGGGTTTTCCTGAAGTAATACGGCTCCTATACCTATGGTCGAGGCGTCTGTTTGAATTATGAATCTGAGGCTGAAATCAGGGTATCCGAGCTTAACATTATGCAGTAATCGTTGCTTGGTCTGAGCGAACGCCTCATCACAAGTATGGTCCCACTTCCATCGATTATTTTTCTTAAGTAGGTCCTGCAATGGTGCTACTACGGTTGTGTAATCAGGGCAATGATCAGCGAAGAATTGACACATTCCAAGGAACTGCCGAACATGTTTTACTTTAGTAGGCTTAGGAAACATCCTAATGGCCTCAATTTTGACTGGGTTTGGTCGCACACCATCTCCATCTACAAGGTGACCAAAAAATAAAACCTCCTTCTGACAAAAATGTGATTTCGATAGGTTGACCTTGAAGTTAGGCCTTCCTAAATCGGTGAGGACTTCATTAATATTTTCCAAGTGTTCCGAAAGTGTTTTTTTAGCTACCAAGATATCATCCACATACATGATAGTCGCCTCTTTGACCTTTGGACTTAGATTGCGGTCAAGAGCTCGAATGAGAACCGAACCCGCGTTCTTGATACCGAACGGGAGCCGATTAAAAACATAAGTCTGTTGATCGAATAAGAATCCCGTCAACAACTTAGATTTAGCTTCCAACAGTATATGATGAAACGATGACGTCAGGTCAAAAGTGGTAAAATATTCCATGTCTTTAAATCTCTTCAGGATCTCTTTAATAGGCGGAGCCTGCTCATACTCTGGGACTAATCTCTCGTTGATAGCCCGTGCATCAAGGCAAATGCGTACTGATCCGTCCGGTTTCCTTACTATCACTAAAGGATTTAAAAATGGCGTCGGTGACTTCGAAATCAATCCACTTGCTTCCATTTCTCTAATAGCTTCGCGGACTTGGGGATAGAATTTCTCGGCAATTGGATATAATTTCTTCTTATACGGGGACCAATCATTTACGTTTAATTCGTATTCAAAATTTTCAATTTTTCCAGGTTTTGAGCCAAACGTGTCGCTATGCTTTGTTAAAATTTTGAATAAATTTTCCTTCCCCTTGGGACCTATTACAGCTGCATTAACTTTATCTGCTATAACTTTCCCACAGTTGACTTCACCTTCCTGCAATTCTGCCGCAAATAGTTTATAATCATCAGAGGTCACATGATCATCCGTCTCACTCATGACACTTTCGTCCGTCCTAAGCGGATTCATGACTTCGGTGTTCCAAATTTCTTCGTGCTCTCCTATCTCCGACTGAGGGTTCATGGTTGTATCCTCAATACCTTCCCTGTGCTTAAACCTGACAGAGTTATCCCCCATATCAATCACAGCCTGGTATTCGGTCATAAAATCAGCCCCTAGGATCAAGTTATAGTTGATTTTATTCATGATAATAAATGCATGAGCAAATTTTGAATTTCCAATTTCGATGTCCAATAATGCCTGGTTCTTACATATGACGGATTTATCCGGGATAATTCCACGAATCTTCAAATTTGAAACTCGGATAATCGGGATGTTTACTTTGGATTGTAGTTCATTTAAAAGAACTTGGGATACTACTGATACGCTGGCGCCTGTATCAATGAGTGATCGAACCCTCACGTGGTTGATCCTAGTATATATCACTGGTAGTCTCTTAATTTCCTTTGAAATTTTGATTTCGGGATCGTCAATTAATTCGTCAGAGGTCACAACCCATGTATCGACCTCTGCGATGATCCATTCTTCATTTCAAATTCGGCGTTCTTTTATCGCCCTGAGCCGCTCTTCAGATTCGAACGTCGGTGCATTCGGGTTCAAGTCGCTGCCCCCTTTCCTTGCTCTTTGGAATTGCAAGCTTTCCGCTCCTGTCGCTTCCTCATCACGGCCTCGATCATGAATCGCCTCCTTCCATTTTCTCTTGTTCAGCTCTTCTATGTACCGCCTAGGCTCTTGATATCTGTCATCCTTCTCCTGACGAGATCCTCCCTGGTAATATCTCGAGTTCCCTTGATTTCTAGATGGATACGGCCTATAATTATTTCTCTGGAATCCACGGTATCCCCTGTCAGCTCGAAAGTTACCTTGGTTGGTTTGCCGGTTGCCTTCCGCAAAATTCCTAGGTCTCGTCCATTGTCGCGGCTTCCACTCCATATTATATGCTCGACGAGGTTCCGGATCAGTACTAGTTCCCTGGTTCTTAGTACTAGTGGTCTTTGGTTCGATTTTCCGTTCGATATTGTTCACCTGTTGGTCCCTGCTCCTAATTTGTCTCGGGTTCGAATGATGCGTTGTGAGGTCTAATTGGCGCAACAAAGCCTCCGCTTGGACAGCCGTCTGGACATTTGACGCTATCATCATTCGTTGGACCTCGAATGGCAATTGCTTTCCAATGGCGCTAATCAATTCTGTTTCGCTCATTGGATTATCAAGCTCCCGTAGCTTGTGAAATTGTGCCACAAAGTAATCCGAGAATTTCGTGGGCGAGGACGTTGAATATCGTCTGGAGTAGACTTCCAGCCTTAACTCCTGCTGTTCCTGAATGCTCCAGAATTTTTGGAGAAAAGCCCGCCGAAATCCTTCAAAGTCTTCAAATGTATACAAGAAAGCCCTGGACCATACAGCTGGTGCTCCGTCTAGGAATTTCTCGACTGTTCGCAGTTGTCGCTCTACTGGTATCTTATTTTCATTTATATAACCGGCGATTTCCCGGATGAAACCTTTCGGGGTGATATGCCCACGGGCATCGAACCTGGGTGGCTTGTCATCAGACATCTTAATGACGTGTACCACCGATGTCGGGATAGCATTCGATGACGTAGAAGACCCATCTCTGTTCTCAAACTTGAAACCGTTTCTTGTCAGCTTGGGATAGGCCCCCTTTCTTATGAATCCCCTGGTTATCATGGGGTTCGTACTCACGGTATTTGAGGTTAAAGTCTTGGCTAGACGCTGACAGTTCCAACATAGCCTTCAAAATCTCCAAGTCTTTTCGGATGTCGTCCATTCCGTCGGGATTACTACTTGACATTTATTTAGTGCCGGAATTTTGCCCATTATACGCCTTGCACTGTTCTAATAAGCGAAATTCCGTGTCGGCAAATGATTGGCCCTGTTCAATTAGGTCTTCCGTCCGCTGGAATAATGCTAAGTTTGCGTCTTCGCACCGTGTTATTCTCTGGCTACGGTCCTCTAAATTTACAGTTATTTCTTCGACTTTGTTTTTGAGTCCTGCTACGAGTACAAGTATACGTGCAGCTTCTCCACGTAACTCGTTTATGCCCTTGTCATGCTTGTCCAAGGTGCCAACTATCTGCGCACATTTTTCTTCGACTTGTCCCCGGATGATGTCATTTTCCTTCCGACATTCACCCCGTACGTCCTCTATTTGTGTTTCCACGTCCTGTCTGTCATTTAATCTTAAAGCGGCGAGTTCTTTGACACTAGCGTTCAACTTCTCCTTAATTTCTGCGCGCTCCTTTTGAGCCTCATCTCTAACGCGGTCAACCTTTTCGTTAATGATATTAATGTATGAATCCATGTGCCCTTTTAATTCATCTTTCGCGAAGTGACATGCTTCCTGGACTTGAGTTAATTGGTCCCTAAGTTCCTGTCCCATCGCTACGCTTGCGGCCTGAACTGCATCTATTTGTGCCTTCAGTTCTGTTTTATTTACCTCACACGCAGCCTGTACTTGGTCGATCTTACTCTCTAGTGAAACACTCGCGGCCTGTACTTTATCTATTTTATTCTCTAATGAAACACTATTAACCTTCATTTGTTCTGCAAGTTCATGTTTAATTGAAACACTATTTGCTCGCAATTCTCGCATCACGTCCTCTAACGTGAGAGCTTTCATCTCTCCCTGTCCATCTACCACTATGTCCTGGGGTCGCTCCCCTCCGTCGTCAGACATTATAACTTTTCTTGAGAAAGCAAAGGGCCGATCGGCCTCTCACCTTGCTGCACACGAAGGAAGGTCTAGGCCCTATCCTATGATATTATACCCCTACACTAATTTTCATTTAACAAAAAAAATTGACTTTTAAACTTGTTTACATTTGCACGTCATTCACTTTGAATGCTGGCTTGCGCCTAAGATTTCACAATAAACTGCTCCAATATAACAACAACAACAACAACAACAACATAATTAAGAACAACGATGAAGTTGGAAATCTCCTGCCCTGAAAAACGTAATATTAATTTATACAATGTCAACCTCTTTTTAAATAATAACTTGAACTGGTGCTCAGTAATATTTTTACCATTTCAAGCCTTCCTACATAACTGTTTATAATATTCATCTCATGTCCAATGACCTTTAAATGGAGTCCTGAATTACCAAAATAATATTAAATTTCATATGGGAAAAAGAGATACATCAAATCTTCGAGCTTATTGAATTTTGAATCATTGCCTAAGTTGAAGAGATTAGCAATGGATTATATTAATAAACTAGTCAAATCTAGCCGCGTTCGAAACTAACCTTAATCTAGCATGATATTACGTTACAAGTGAACACGCAATTGACCGTGATGCGGTCATCAATTAATTAAAATAAAAAATTGAAAATATAAAATTTGAAAAAAGTATAAAAATTTTACAATTGATTAGCAATAATATTGGCCTCTTTATAATGCAATCAAGCTTCCCAGTGGGCACACAGTAAAGACCCACTTTAAACCAGACATATTGCTTCTGGCCCAACTGTAACATGTCCTACAATTGGTCATCATTTTACTGATGTCAACCAACATGACTCGTAGTTCTTCCCTTCATTTGTTAGGCCCTCTCTGCCGTTCTTAAAGCACCACGTTGGGCAAGCCATTTTTTACCCGTCCACCTCCCGAGTCCCAGACTAGCATTTATCTCAGGGGTGTCGGTTCATTATTTAAGTCATCAAATATAAATATTGCGGCATAAATGAACACGGGAATGAACGGAGCAATTTAAAATTAAAATGGGGAAGGCTCGATTGTAAACTTGAATTTAAGGACTCCATGATAGGACTAGGAAGTGACTGCTAACTTTAAAAAGGACATCATCTAACTACAATAAAAAGATTATGAGAATGGTTTCCTTTGAAATAATTTGCCAGAAGGAGCAGTTTATTACGCCACCCGGCGTACGAAACTTTGATACATTTGGCAACGATATTTAAATTCCCACACATGTTACATAAATAAATCACTTGCTATACCGCAAGTGGTATCAATATGTTGCTGGGTTGCTTCTGAAAGAAATTACAAGTGGAGTATAACTTACGGATCGATTCCATTTGAATCGAACCGTTGTTCAAGGATATAGCTTCCTTTTATCTGGAGCCCGAGCATAACCCATGTTACGGTCGGCTTTTCGATTTAACTAAGATGATGTACCCCGGCTATATACATTTTTCCGAGACCGGTACTCGGACTGGGTAATGTTTCTCGTGATTTACGAAAAATGGATTACACGGACAGTTCCTATCTTACGATGTCCAGCTGATGCCATACCACTGAATTAGCATTTATATTTTATTTACACATGATCTGAGATAAGTGGCCTCAGTAGACTACTGCCACAGATGAGATAACGAGAAGCGGTGGGAAATACCGTGCGGAAACCGTACGATAACGAGGTAACAAATGACTATAATATTTATTATTCTTATTATTCAACATAAGAGTAGAGGGATGTTGTCACCAATTAATTAATTCACTATCATCAGAATATTCATGAAATTATCATCCTTGAAATTATTATTATTATTATTATTATTATTATCATTATTATTATTACTCAACGGTTCGTGGCACTGCCACGTTTGATTAATATCGTCACTATTATGCGGGACGCAAACACAAATGGTTATTACTGTTATTATTATTATTATTATTATTATATCCCTCTTGAGGTTATTATTATTATTAATGAAATAGGTGACTCAAGATATTATTATTATTCACGTCACTCAAGAGTTTATTATTATTATTAATGAACCGGTCACTTCCGCCAAAATATATTAAGATATCGGTCGCAATTACAAATATTTCACTGATCAACCAACGGCATCATTACTGTTATTATTATGACAATTATTATTAATCTGACCGCGATGATTTAACATCGTCCTAACATTGTTACTATGATTATCGGTTGCATATTATCATTTAGATTCCCGTTTAACATCTTTATCAACGCTCAATTAATTAAGGCGGTCCAATCCTTTATCTGCAATATTTATTATTATTATTATGATCACGACATCATGATTGTCATCACCCGTCATTACAATGATTACAATATACGATCATTTATGTGGAATCTGAACTCTCATTATCCTTAAATCCGTAGTATCTCGACGAATAGCGGTGCAGTCTATTTATTTCGTACATGCTGTCACGGGTTCGAATTCTCCCCGCTACGTAACTCAGTATTTCTCTGTGACACTGCCCGTACATTTTACACTCATTTATATCCTAAGTGTTTCTCGTACGGAATTTATATCCCTTGCTATCTCGATATTCCTTGATTCATTTATTTCTCACAGAATTATCAACTGACTTATTTATTCACTTCTGACATCGTACGACCTTTTATTATCTGACTGCAGATTCTTTAACATTTTTCTATCTCATTTTGATCTACGCCTTAGTTCGTTCTCCACAAATAATCGTAATATTTTGAAATTATATTTACCAAAATTTGACAATCATGGTTTCGTAATATTAGTCCTACGTGTTCCGGCTAATAAATCGCAACTTTAAGACACGACATTTATACGTAAAAATATATTGGACCGTAATTTAAACCACACGTTCATTAACATGTACGGATTATTAGCACCGATCTTAAATTTCAATATTATTAATTTATCAAGTTAAATTACCACACACTTTAATTCCGAATTAAAAACGACATCCCGTCATTAAATGATTTCCGACAAAATCAACACCTGATCACTTAAATTTTATCATTACGCACGGCTCACAAAATTTCCGATATCTCATGAATTATTATTATATCCAATTTATAAAAAAATTCTTCTTAAAAAAGTAGTTTTATTTTATTTATTATTATTAATTTTTAAAAAAAATTAATTTTCGCCTGTTACACGGTAGTCCACTCTTAATATGTTTAACGCATAACCCCTTTTACAATTTTGATTTATTTTGGCACTAATCAATCCAGATATGATTTACTTGGAAATTGTATTATTATTATCGCTTCTCCCAAATTTAACAACTTCACTTTGAAAATATGAACATACTAATCAACAACAAAACACAACTGGTATGACGAGGCTGGACTTTCCTTCAATGTCATTACATCGCTCGTTAAAATGACAAACAGAAAAACACATATCGGGTCTATTTAACTATAATAACCAAAATCAAATGTAAAGAAAATTATTCTTGACTACAAAGAAATTATGAATGCATGCATGACTTAACGTACTACCCTATATCTACAAAATTTACATCTCCAACAAACTGAATACATAAAAAGACCCGATTATTTACATTGTTATATTTACTACTGTCCGTGCTACAAATTTAGGATGGGGTCGTTAAGCGACTCATCTTGTTACAGAAGGTAACCAAGTCTAATCAAATTATTCCCATTTTTCCCATCACGATAACATTTCCCAAATATTATTTACATTATGTACTCATCTTAGTTTCTCGGTATTCCATTACAGCTTGGCAGATGAGAGGCTCCTTTCGGCCCCTCTCTGCATTTTACTCCTCCATTCTTGATGGCGTAGTTCCACAAAAGATTTCCTGGCACATTACCATTTTACACTAATACCTTAATTATCACAAAACTTCACCATTGACAACGTTAACACTGAACACTTTAACTTTTATACAACAAATTAATATCCTAGACCCAAAAATTTAATATTTTACACTATTTTAATCTTCGTCCAATTACCGCACAATGGACCTGGACACGTACGACGAGGTGTCAAATTTTACGCCCGTCGCGATTTATGTCGTCCGACGCGATACGCCCGTTTCATACGGCCTTCTTGAAGTGTTCATGATAGCGGTTCGATATTGCAAAGTACAGGCTATTATTCCCTTAAAGTACTGTTCGTCACACAGTCTGTTATTTACGTACTTATTGCGGTGCAATTTATATTACTCTCTTACAGTGCAATTAATTTACTTCACTGATATTTATAACTGACAAGCACTGTCCTACGTTAACTATTTCCAGTTCATGTTGCTTGAGCGCGATCACATTTTCTAAACACTGGCGGATGCTCGCGCCATTAAATGTTGAGTTACTGTACGCCCGTAGAATTCTAAGTTAGCTGCGACCGACGGTTCAACTCCAGAGATTCATTTTCAAGTGTGTTGGCGAGGATCCCTTGTCCCGTATATATGGATGAAGCTTTCCCTCGCGAATTCATTGACGTCATACCCCTTAGGGAGGGGGTGGATTTTTAATATTGGTACTTGCACTCCGAATTGGACATTAATATTTTTATCAAATTAATCCACTCCGCTAGCATATTTGCTGGATTAAATATGAACTCCTAACGATCACAGATTTAGGAGATACGGGTGGATTTAGCTCCTCACATTTCGCGCCTTCGGAAGCGTCCCTTACAACGTGGTCTTCGTCCAGCCAATGACATTCAAGCTGTCTGGTTTCCAAGAAATCCAGCCTTCAGTTTATTTAATTTGCCAATAATTATTGATTATTTTTCCATGCGTGACATCTAATAAATTCATTACATCGATCCGTGTACTCACAATAATTTATTACTGATTACTTTTGAAGTTACGAGAATATCTCATCCATCATTCCTTAAGATGGTATCCCTGAGTCTTCCCTCAAATTTTTACGATTGGCCGGCACGCGGTCACGTGATTTAAATCTCCACCTGCCCGAACCTAGGCTAGCGAATGTCCTCGCAACCGCTGTAGCTTTCCATGACGTCACGGGATCTCCGTCCTGCCAAAAATATCCCAGCGCATTACTCATGTTGCGAGCTTCCTTTGTGTCACCTATCCCTTTCTCTTTCTGACCAAGACTTATTTGTGGACTTGTATTTCCTTGTTCGCCAACTAATGAGATCCCCTGCTGTGAAGTAGCTAAATGTTGTTGTGTCGAGCTAATCCGTCAGGCTCCAGTCTGTCGTCCTTCCTCGCTCATATTTCGACATTACACAGATGAAATATTTTCAACTACACTTCTGTATTTCAATAAATGTGCCATATATTATTTTATCAATCAAATCATGACTGACTACGGGCCTCTGTCACTCGGGTTCAGTATGTCCTCCACGAGCATTTATGACATCTTGGCAGCTATGTGGCTTGCTCCGTATAAGTCGACGGAGGTCACGTTGCGGTGTCAGGTCCCATTCTTCAACGAGAGCCTTTTCAAGGCCTTGGAGAATCTGTGGTGGAACAGGACGCCCACAAACACTTCTGTCAAGCCTGTCCAGCACACGCTCGATGGGATTAAGATCAGGACCCACTGCTGGCCACTCTATCTCTTGAATGTCCAGTTCTCGCAAGACAGCTCTGGTAATGCGCGCTACATGAGCCTTGGCATTGTTGTGCATGAGTACGAATTCAGGGCTGACACCGTATGCAGCAACCAACACATGCTGTAACAGTATCTGTTCGATGTACCCCGCAGCGGTAAGATTACCTCGGACGACGGTAAGATCCGTACGCAATAACAAAGTTTTTAAATGAAGATACTTTAAATGTGACGACATTATAATGCATTGAAGAGGTCTATTATAATAAAACTTTGTTATTGCAAATAACAGATTTCGATACGGATTAAAACATGAGATTAGTCACTTGCATAGATCCGTACAGCCATCAATACTGATGCCACCCGACACAAGGTCATGGACGCATGACAACCCCACAGGATGACCGATATCTGACCATCTGTGCATTACGGTGTCCCTCAGCAACTGCCAGAGAACGGCGACAAGACCTCAGGAGGGTCCCTGGAGTCATGGTGTCTGATAATGCAATACAAACACTCCAATGGTACATGATCCACATTCATGTAGCTGGATTCAAATTTAAGACTATAAAAATTTACAAGGTTTCTTGTGCGAGTTCAAGAAATTGTCTGTCTATAAATATTTTCCATATAACATATAGCTTCCTCTTGTCCGTTTTGGTCACCTTCCTGGACAACATTTGGCTTGTACTGCTCACCACGGCATCTCCATACATATTGATATCTATCACGCTGTGTCAGGCAAAATCTGGACTTGTCTGTGAACAACACAGTTGCCATTTGACGTGGGTAAGGGCAAACAGATGACGAGTCGTGCGATGTTGCTGCGTTAAGCGGGGCACTCGAACAGGACGTCTGGGTCGTAACCTCTTCTTTACTGTCTGGTCAGACACCATGACTCCAGGGACCCTCCTGAGGTTCTGTTGCCGTTCTCTGGCAGTTGCTGAAGGACACCGTAATGCACAGACGGTCAAATATCGGTCATCCTGTGGGGTTATCATGCGTCCATGACCTTGTCCAATTCCCCTTGTGAACTGGACTGTCTCAGTGTAGCGATTCCACAAGCGGTGAATAACTAATTGAGAGACATTGAGATCCACAGCAACACGACGATAAGTCCATCCTTCCAGGACCAAAGTGGCGGCCCTTGCGCCTTGAACCTCATTGGATGTGCTGGTTGACGTACAACGTGCAGTAGTCTGTGTACAGTTGCCGGTGGTGCACGTTGAAGAGTGGACGTGTGACTCTCTGTGCTAGTATATTACTCAGTGTGGTGCCAGTAGGTTCGGGTGTTCAGTATTTCGTCCTACTTAGCTTCCTTGGGAGCGGTACGAGGTTTTGTATTATATGTCTTAAATTCTAACTCACTCCCCACATCATGGCGGAGTCGAGTGGGGGACAGAGTATGGAGGAGGAGTCTGTAGAAGTTGATATTCGTGAGTACTCTATGGAAAATACACTTGTGTTAAATGACCCAACCCCATCGGATCGTAACCGTGCTTCCTCTACTAAGGTTGATGTGTATGCTCTTAAACCTGAAACGCAGACATACGATGATACCCATAATGGCCCCTATCTAGTATTTGTGGAGGCCATTGATGTAAGTAAGAAATTGGGCAGTATACATCCCATGGCTTTGGGAAAACTTTTTTATGACCGTAAATTTTCAGGTGTTACTCAAATTGCTCGGCGAGGTCGCCATAGGATTCAAATTGAGTTTCAGACAAGCACAAAAGCTAATAACTTTCTCACCAATCCTATCTTAAAGGAAAAACTTCTTAAAGCGTTTATTCCTTCCGCGTCACTCTATAAGATCGGAGTTATTCGAGGGGTTGATAAAGATTTGTCCGTAGAGGAAATTTGTCAGGTTGCTGAATCGACCGCCCCTATCGTTGGAGCTCAGAGAATGAACCGCCGCTCCGTTCAGGATGGCCGGGTCAGTTATATTCCAACTGGCACCATTAAACTCACATTTCGTAGCCAGACTTTACCTGCCTTCGTCTCCATTTATCGGGTTCGTACCCAGGTCGACCCATTTGTCTTTCAACCGACTATCTGTCGGCGATGCCAACGATATGGCCATACCAGAAAAAACTGTAGGGCTCAACTCCCTCGATGTGCCAATTGCGCACAAGATCATGAAACTACAGTATGTAAGAATCCTACCAGACTTTGTCTCAATTGTTCCGGGGAGCATTCCGTGGGATCTCTACAATGCCCAGAACATAAACGACAACAGGCTATGAAAAAACAGCAGGCTTTGGAAGTTTCTCCTTTATCCTCCGAGTCCTTTTTTACCCCAGTGTCCAATAGATTCAGCCCCCCTTTTGACCCTACAACAATTTCCTCCACTCCAGAAATCTGCGCCGGTTCTACAGAATCAGCAGCCCAGAAAACGTAAATTTACGGCGGTTGTCTCATCCCCCACTCCGAGTCCGGATAGGTCACCAGGGTATGATGTCCAGGGCTATCGTGAACTCCTCAAAATACCTCCCTCGGCTACGACTGCCATATCTCCCACTGCCTCTGTATCCGGGACGAACACTCCCTTTCCTTCCCAGCAGGCTGTGTCGCCTGCGACCGTAAAGCCAGAAACATCCCGGCTTCGAACCCAGTTTCGAAATTAATTCCAGCTATTTCCGATAAACTTGGGGCGTGTGCTAAGGCAGCTGAGCACGATGCCACATGGTCAAAAAGGCTTCTTACTCTACAGGAGGAAGTTGTGGCTCTTTTACGCAACCTCGAATCTTCTATTGCTTCACAGCATAGGTCTACCAGGAATGCCGGTAGTAATGTAACCAAATAACACGTATTCCCTCTGATAATGGTTGTATATCTACCTCATATCCTATTCATTCCCAATTTCGCGGTACCCCAATATAGACGTGTTCGATTCTCGATATCTAACCGTAGTTACCTTATCCATTTCTTTTCTATCTCCCACCCGGTCTAGTAGTTTCGATACCTTTCTTTCTCCCCTCGGTGTTGACCCGATCTGTTTGTGATTAGTAGAAAGTCGCCAAGTATCGCTCGCTTTGGCGTGAAGATTAGTCCCCTTGTGTCCTTGTGTTTTTCCTGTGTAGTCGTGTTGTTTCATTCCTTAATTTCCCACCTTTTTTCCACTTTTGACTTTATTTGTCCACCTCTTCCATACTTTGGTTTCTTTGTTCGGTTACGTGGCTGGGTATACCGCTCTCAAGCGAAGCGCATTAAATAATGTAGACAAGACAAGACAAGACACAGTAGTCTGTGTACCTCACAAGGACACACGGACGCACCGCTATTCACTTTGTTTTGAGAGGTCACCTTACAGTTTAATGCACAGATAGAGTAGCTAAGACGTTCAAAGAAATGTTTCCATTAGGACATATGTAATGTAATATTTCCACAATAAGAATGTATTGAATAGGTGGACCATTATAGTTCATCCTTTCCTTGTAATCGCAAGTCAATACAGCTGATGATTACAGCTTTGTCTTACCCCTGCAAGTACCTTCAACCAGGATTTTGTTTGACCATCGATTCTCATTACAGCGCAACTGTCAACGTGCAGTAAATACCTTTGATTGCTTTTAATAATCTGCTCTTAATCACATAGTTTCCCAGTACGCTGAAAATGTTTTCCAATGGTTTTCTGTTACTTGCGTTCTTACAAAACGTAAATATTACTGCCCATTTAGTGTTCTCGTGGCATTTCTCATACCAACACACAATTAAAATCTGATCCTGAAAGCGTCTCTGTAGTCTGTAACCAAACTGGTTCTCATCCAACATACCCTTTATTACTGATCGCACCTTTCGTTCCAAAATGCCAGTGAAGACATGGCCTGGTTTACTGATTAGTTAGATGCCTTTCCTCTTACTTATAAATAGGCACAATTACTGCTTTTGTCCAATCAGAAGGTAAATTATTAACACTCCATGCTAATGTTATAACTCTATGAAGTCATTTAATCTCTGGCTTCCTACTATATTTCACCATTTCAGGTCAGATTTGATCTAGTCCTACAGGTTTATGACAATGGATCCATGGCTAAATGGCCTTTGGTCACAGGGGTCCCGGGTTCAGTTCCGGGCAGGGTCGGAAATTTTAACCTTAATTGGTTAATTTCGCTGGCATAGGGGCTGGATATATGTGTCGTCTTCATCAAATCAATTTTTGGTGTCAGAATGTGACATGTATAGGTAAACAACTTGAATGATACCGTATGGTCGTCGATCGTTATTTCATAATGGACAGGGAATGTTGTGATCATCATGAATAATCCATGAAAAATTATAATCTGGCGTGTGCTATATTTTGAATCCAAGCGATCAACCGTAGTCATTACGCAGGACATTTTTAGGCATGATCGCTATTAACATACTGTAATATTGTCGTAAATGAACCTCAGTGTGTAATTTATTGCGCAGATATGTTTTATTTGAAGGTGTTCATAAGATGATTAACATGTGTGTAAATTGGAGTCATCTAAGATCATATTTTCACGTCATAAGCGTAGCTTTTGCGAGTAAGATGATAGTATTACCGGTTTCGCATTAATATTGATTTTATCGGTATGCGAGGATGAGGTAGTTTTCGAGAAATAATGTGCTTGAGTATTTGGAAGGTGAATTAAGAATTTATTGAGCACGACGTGCATGTGACAGGTTTGGAATATGATCGTCGAAATAAAGTTAATTATTAATGTGTTGTTTGTTGGAGAATAATTCATCGGGGTTATGCATTAAATGATACGATGCACTCTTCGAAAAGTCTGGGTGATATGTTAAGGAGGTAAGGATTGATGTTCGTCATGCGTATGAATTTCATGGTGGTAATGAGTGATGAGTACTTAGGCATGAATATAATTTTTTTTATAATCTTCTCGAAGAATACTGAAGTTGCTTAACTGATAGTCGTCAAATATGTGATAACCTAGTGTAAGTAAATTACGCGCAGATGTGAAGGGATGAAATAGAATCTTCGATAATAAATGATACCATGTAGATGTGGATCATATCGGAGATGATATGTGTGTTATCGGCACACTTTTTTTTCTGGTTGATTTGTGTACAGGGTAAGGAGGAATGAGGGAACTCTCCCGGTTCCGGTAGTGCTGCCAACTGAATGAAAATTAAATATGAATTAAATCGAGAATATGATCGATCAATATGACGTTTCTAAACCGTTATTATCTTAAGCCAACAACTGTGTTACACACACATTATATAACATTATGTAACTTTTCTCGATGCAAATCTTGCTCCTAGCATGAATTATAGAGTTTGGCTTTGCTGTGTAAACAACAACAGTACTAATACGTAAAGTGTACGCCAGACATCGCACAGCGATGCATAAGCGATTCATAGTTTGTGCTTTAAAGGTTGCCAGTACGAATCTCGAAGATTGCTGAGGTCCACCGATTCAACACTAGGGTGGCTGGGTATACCGCTCCCAAGCGAAGCCCATTAAATTATACGATCAAGACAAGACAAGACAACACTAGGGTGTAAATCTATTCAGAAAAAGTGTGCCGATAATAGATATTATTTTGAGCAGTGTGTAGCTTGATTTCCTACTAAATGATATTCTTCGGGTAGACCACAGAGTTGGTAATTAGCATTGAATGTAGATTTTCAGGATTTTTCATGGAGACTACCAGAGGTTTTTGAATTATAATTATTAGTGTTGACCTTATTTTCAGGAACTTGTTGTCTAGATGCAGCTATTGCAGAATTTCAAAGGAGGCTGTTTTCAAATGTCTTACGTAACCTTAGTAATTTGAGAGGGATCATAACGTAGTCCTATTTCTTGATCATACGTTGGTGTAAGCGACAACGTTGTGAACATGTCATTGGAGCATCCAAATTGTTTTATTAGATTTCACTGAATTAGGTACCTAGTGATTTTAAAAGATAACGGAATACTGAAAAACATTAATTTTTGGGGTCAACGAATGAGTGCCAAAGAACAAGATTTCTCTAATTTCATTTTATTAATCAGAAAATAAATTATGTGAATAATGGATTTGTAACATAAATTAAGCCTTCAGCAACTTGCATGTTGGCTTCTTTTATTTCTTATAATTTAAGGTTAATAACGGAGCCAACATGTTTAAATTATACTACGAAAGTTTGCTATTGTGACATATATTATAACGAACAAAAGTTAGGGACTTTGGATATTTATAATTAATCATTATGTTCAATTTCAACTAGACATCCATTTATGTTACTGTTTCAATTAATTTGTAATTGTGTTTCATGAGATGATATTCATTAAAAGGAATATCCTTCCAAGATAAAAAATTATTCTCCAAATTCTCATTCATAGGCTTAGTTTGGTATCATGGTATGGTATAGTTTTAAGTAATTGTTGAATATGCATTCTTGTACGACAGTCAGATCTCGAAAGTCTAAACGGTGAGATACTGTGACCAAACTCGTCGAACTTGCATGTCCCTTGAGTGGAGTTCCTTGCATCTCCGCATGACACCAGCTGAGGCATAACATCATCAACTTCAACCCTGTATCAGAAATATGTGTAAGGTCAGAGTATGTAAAGTAGGAATTTGGTATCAGTCAGGAAATGGTACAGATGTGAATAGATGGAGGATCTAATAGTGGGTACTGTAGAAATGGGTAGTCAAGCACAGGATAGTGCATAGTGGAGATGTGTATTAAACTAGTCCAAAAATCCTGCAGGGTAGTGCAGGATATGGGGACATGGAGATCTGTATCATACTAGTCTACAGACCTAGGTGGGCCACGGAGAGTGTAGTGGCATTGATACTGTCTTCTCACCAAGGTGCCCATGGTTCTGTCCCAGCCAGTGAATGTGGGATGTATGGAATTAAAGCCTTGACCCTGTGATTTGATTTCTGTGGAAGACGAGCTTTGTGGCTGTGATAAAAATGTTGACAATAATGGGGAACTACTCACCTGCTTGGTTACCGTACTTGGTTGGTCTATAAATGATGAACCTAATAATAATATATTTTCTGTACTTTTTTTTTCAGTAAAGTCAGTGAAAGTAATTTTAGGCTCATTTTCATATAAGGACATCTGTTGCTGCATAAAATGGACCAGAAAATAGAGATCAAGGAGGAACCTATCTGGCTTGACGGCACAGCAAGTATATCCTTTGTAAGTATCATTCCTGATTACTTTATAGTGATCAGAATTTTATTAGTATTCCAAAAGAGTTTCAGATGTATAAGTTATGAAATATTTCATATGGAATAATGTTTGTTCCGTAATAAGGGGCATAAACTCTCCAAATTTTTAAAGCTAATTTGTCAGATGCTTCATTACATGACACATCTAGGTGGTAGTCAGGTAGGTATGCTGTGTGTTGTAAAACTAAGTGGTCATAAGATGTGTGGTGATGGCATGCTTGATGTCATTCATTGTTATTGGAAATGGAGGGTAGTTTTTGACATTAGAACCTTGTATTAATGATATTTCCTCATGGATAGTTTTGAGATCACTGCAGAATTACCTAACACTAGTTATTAACTGAACAGGTCGTATGCTTTAGAGAATGAGTGCCCTCGTCCTGCAGGACCCTGGTAAGATTCCCAGTGACTTTGAGGTATCATTACCTGAAACTAAGTGCTGATTTGGGATCCATTCAATATCATGGACTTCATGTTCTTCATTTGGTAAAACTACTGACAGTGGCATTACAAAAATTTTAACTGGTCTCGCCCTTTTTGCCTGAAATCATGAGTCAGGAGGACTGAATCCACTATTACATTATTGATCATTCTATAATATCTTCTTTGGCAGCAACAGATGTACTGCTAATTTTCTCACTGGCTGCGGTTTGTATTGGTGTGTGTATGGGGGAGTTTTCTAATTATTGATTTTTGCTTGACTAAATTTTATGTTGTTGACGGTGAATTTCTATAACTGGTTTCTCCAATTCATTATACAATGGGCCTGTGTCGTCATGGAGGGAAATTTTTAATTTGATTTTTTCAAGTTTTTAGTTGTTTTTGAGCATTGTCTCATGTTGTATTCCCTCTATTTCCACTCAGTTTATTTTCTCCTGTTTTTATATCAATAATTTTTTTATGAATTTGTTTACTTCATGATTTGAAAGTTTGCACCGGCAGGTGGAAGATATACAGCCATCTCCAAGGTCAGAGCTACATTAACCTAACTCAGAACAATTCTGTTGAGGTTGTGTGATTTATTCTCATGAAAGACAAACAGAATATCCAGCAGTTTTGGAAGCCACCGAAGAACAAAGTTAAGAGGGATCTGTGGGAGGGGGATGATGATTCTTTTTACTCTTCTAGTTGATCAACCTATGGCTTGCTCAGGAAGGTCACAGCTTGTTCGCAATGGTGACGGCACTCCTGGAGAGAGCAGTTGGAATAATTTTTGAAAGTAGTGTTCTTACAATTGTAAGTACCCAGTAGGTTTTTTTTAAGAATGCCTTAAATATGCTCCCACAATACAAAAAGTTATGCAACTGAGAACGATTACGTAAAGACCACCAGGTCGTCCTCAGTACTCAGACTGGTCCAGCGTCCTGAGGGTTACTCATCCAGGTAGCATTACAACTTCTATTCATCGGTAAGATGGAGTCCCAACTTGTTGGTACATTGAAATTATGAACATGCTCCTTGGAAACAACTTGGCAAATGAAATGGAATTTGGTGGGGAGGGTTGTATCGATGCTTCAGGTAATTAAATAAAGCTACAGGAGGAATAGACAGTTATACTTATGCTTCATAGATCTAGAAAAGCCATATGACATACTACCAAGCAAAAAGATGTTCCCCATGCTGGGGCACTCATTCTTCTTCTCCTTCCTATTAAATTTCTGCTTATGCACGTGGTTCAAGTGTAAGATTGTTCTTATAATCATATGGCCTCAAAAGTAACATGACTGTTACTTTGAGAAGGCCAGGCCATTCGAGAGGACACCCTTCTACTAAACACCATTGGAACTTCATTTTCGGTTTCCACTAGGTCACTCACAGTTTACCACACATCCGTCATCTCCCTAACACAGCTTCTCAATTTTATGTCACGGCCCTTCCGACCCATTTTAATGAGGCAAACCAACCAGCCAACATTATGAAATTATAATTCGAGAAAGGGACCGCTAGATTGAGAAGATATTGAGAATGCTGCTGTTTCTAAAGTTTTAAAAAGCATTGATGTTTTTTCCTTGCTACAGGCTTTTTGCTTGCACATTATATCAGGTTTGGTTTCTCAATTTTTTCCGCTCCCACTCCACTCCTAGCCAATTTGATGTTGATGGGTTTCTACAAAGGACAGATTTTCTGCCTGAATTTTCGACAGTGATTTCAACCTGTTTTTGTTATTGTTACAAAAACAATATTGTGTAAACTATGAGGTCCGCAACCTCACCATGTGCACCTATTGTTCATTTCCATGTATCATTTGTTTTCATTTCTTTTCTTCTTAGGTTAAAGCTGTTTTTAGTTTCAATTATTATTTTTGCTTTAACACCTGTTTCACTGAATTTTGTCACAGTGAGTTGTTTTTTTGCTCCACATAATGATGTAAATATTTTATATTTGTGCTAATTTTGTTTCCGTCTAGGCTCTCTTTTGTTTTTTCATTTGTTACCTTTTTTTGGGCATGTTTTAAGTTGTGTTAAGTAAATTATTTCAACCCCCCTCATTTTGGACTGAAGATGGCTCAAATGAGCCGAAACATGTTTGAATTTGTTTACTCCGTCTAATGATGGAATATATGAGGTATTGAATTAGGAGGATACACTCCATTTTCACCCTCGTAAAGCTGTCTGTCTGCTCGTCAATTTCAACATTCCATTTTACTCTAGGCCTACTAGGTGGCAGACTGAGTAAATTGAAATTCTCTTTGGTCTCTATGGCTGTGATTTAATGAATTCTGTTGGGTAAACACCAAATGTGTTACCAGAGATCTTTTACATGCAGGCATCATGTGTCAAATGGACTTTTCTCTGCCCTTTAAAATTCCGACTACCTCTGCCGGGTTTGAACCCGCTATGTTGGGATCTGGAGGCTGACACTCTACCACTGATCCATGGAGGCAGCTAATTGTAAGATTAATGGTAGATTATTAAAAGCGAACCAAGGTCTTTATGTTGGCAATTGGCCTGCAATAAGAATTGATTGTTGAAAGTGTTCTTGGTTCAGCGTACTTACTGAGGTGAGACAAGGCTGTAATCTTTCAACTTTGCTGTTCATAGTTTACATGGTTCATCTGCTGAAAGGTATGAAGTGCCAGGGAGAGAATTCAGTGAGGTGGAATCGTAGTAAGCAGTCTGGCCTGTGCTGACAACTTTGCCTTAATGGCAGATTGTGCTAAAGGCCTGCAGTCTAATATCATGGAACTTTAAAGTAGGTGCAATGAGTATGCTATGAATGTTAGCCTTTCGAAGACTAAATTGATGTGAGTAGAAGGGAATCCAAGAGAATTCAATGTCGGATTGGGGATGCAAAGTTGGAACATGTAGATAATTTCAAATATTTAGGATGTGTGCTTTTCCAGGTTGGTAGTACTGTAAGTGAACTTGGATCAAGGTGCAGTAAAGATAATGCAATGAACTTCCAGTTGCAATCAACAGTATTTTGAAAGAAGGAAGTCAGCTCGTGGAAGAAACTCTTTACGTTAGTCTATTTTCAGGCCAACTTTGCTCTATGGGAGTGAAAGCTGCATGGACTCAGTATATCTTATTCATAAGTTAGAAGTAACAGACATGAAATTAGTGAAAATGATTGCTGGTACAAACATGTGGGAAGAGTTGCAGGAGGATACTTAGAATGGGGAACTAAAGGCTATACCAGACATTATTCAGGACAGATATTTCAGGTTCCCTGTGAGAATCAACATCTATATCAAATAAAGGCTACATTAGGTTTGAACTCGACACATGGCACTGCTTTGGTGATGGGGTCATGTGAGGCAAATAGATGAGGATAGGTTACCTGGTAGTATAATGGACTCTGTTATGGAGGGTAAGAGGAGATGGTTAGACTCAGTTTCTAACAATTTATAGATAAGAGATATAGAACTAAACAAGGCCATAGAACTGGTTAGAAATAGTGTATTATGGTGGCAATTACTAAATTCACAAAGGCTTACAGACTAAGCAATGAAAGCATAACAGCCTATAATGACAATGTATTTTTGTATGCATCTATGTATGTATGTGTCCCTTAACAGGACATTACTTAATGTGCTCATAGATAACAATTTTGCATTAGCATGGTCTGTGTGTGCCACTATTGGCAGCGTGCCCTGAAGTGATATGGAAGATAACTTCATTCTTTATGCAATAAAATACTTTGCCTTTATTAAATGACATACCAGAATGCTAGTATCCTGTTTGTGTCTTGGTTCACCTGAGATCACTTCTGTAATGGTGATAAGCAGCCCCTTTAAGAAAGTGTCTTGCTGTTAGAACAAGCATCAAGTAATGTTCCATCTCATCTAAATTTAGCCGTTTAGAATAATAATAATAAGATCTCAGGACCCAAAGAAAGAAAGTTGTACAGGGAGGAATAGGAGAAATGAAGACCTATACAGAGAGACAGGGAAGATTACAGACACCATACATAAGGGGAGACTGAAGTTTTATCGACACCTTACAAGAATGAACGAGAGTCAACTAAGAAAGAAAATGTTCAACTACATCATCAAATTGAATGCAATACTAAAGGGGCAGAAGAAACAAGAAAAGACATGAAGGAATTTGATATCAGTCCAGAAGGAATCTTCCATAGAGATATGTTTTGAGCTAAAATCGATAAAACCGGGCGAGTTGGCTGTGCGCGTAGAGGCGCGCGGCTGTGAGCTTGCATCCGGGAGATAGTAGGTTCGAATCCCACTATTGGCAGCCCTGAAAATGGTTTTCCGTGGTTTCCCATTTTCACACCAGGCAAATGCTGGGGCTGTCCCTTAATTAAGGCCACGGCTGCTTCCTTCCAACTCCTAGGCCTTTTCTATCCCATCGTCACCATAAGACCTATCTGTGTCAGTGTGACGTAAAGCCCCTAGCAAAAAAAAAATTGATAAATTCAAGGAGTTCCTGGAACATGTGGTGAGAGGAGAGGAGGAGGAAGGCCTAACAGCAAGTGTAGTCCAAAGTAGAGAAAGATGTATTATATTACACTACACCTATCCACAGTGCTCGTGCACTGCAAATGGCACAAATTCTGCTCACATTTAATTGATTTAGTGATACATTTTACCACACTGCCTGCAATACAATCAATGTATTCACTGTACAAAGAAATTGGTGACATAATCATTACCAAATCTGGTAAAGTTAATTTCTTGTGGAATTGTCTGTACAAGATCAGGATTCAACAAAACAGTGTCTTTCAGAGATCATATTAGAATTACAAGCTGGGTTGATCTGACCATTGAGACACTTCCTGTATCCAGCTTTGAATTGTGCAGCATTTTATTTCCCGCTCTGTTCCTCACAAATGAGAAGAAGAATTCCAGGTGATCCTGGCTTAATCTGCATGTGAGGAGGTATTTTATTACCGAATCATCTCACCAGACATACGTTTCTACAAGACCTTGCACACTCAACAGATCAAGAATGATCATTCTTTGCAGATTTTTCTTAGAGTTACAGAGGAGCAAGGACTCTGTTAACCTAATATTTTTAAGATTACTTATGCATTTTATAATATCAAGTCAGATTTTGGCCTTGTTGGAATACCTGTTCTCGACCTTGGCTTGCTTACCATAGGATGGCATGAATTTATTAAACCAAATCCTATATTTAGCAGCTGAATGGTACTTTCACGATCAGAAAAAAATTCAGGACTCAGATCTCTGAAAAATTTTAGTTCATTAGCCACAGAATTACTGAAGGTTTACGGAGCTAAGAAAGTGTTCATCTTCTGTCTCACACATTCTGAAATTTTCTCCTTAATCTATTACCAGTGTGCAGGCCATACACTTCCTGTAAATTTACAGTTTTCTTCAGATATTTCTTCTCAGTTACATTTTTTTGGTCTAGAGCAGTATCATCTCTGACAGCCTGATTTTCAGCTAGCTAATACCTTGCAAGTTTTATAATGTGGGCAGCATCAAGGAAAGCAAGCACCTTCTGCCCAGAGTCTGCTGGATGGGGAAAAAACAGTGGGAGTTCAGTCTGACAAACTTCATTCCAAAAGTGATTATTCCCAATCCAATTACGACTGTTGACTATATATGAGTTTTGTAGCTGCCTCAAGCAGTTTTCTCAAATAATTTTCACAAAATTTCACTTAACTTCTTTGGGCACTCGTCTCACTGGTATTTTCCAGCTCCTATTCAGTGCTGCCACCAGAAAGCCAAAGGCCTCCTTGGTCACTTCATATTCCTCAGTGTCTAAATATCCCTGATGTAATTCAACATAGCCACAAAACTGCATATTGTCCCACACCAACCCCCTCTTAATAGCCATTTCATACACAACAAAGTATCTACAATTTGTTCTGAAATAGCCCTTACTATTTTTTTCTTTTCAATACCCCCGTCTGTAAAACCTGGACTGTCATCAATAGATGTTGTCCAGTGACAAAGATTTTGAGAATATGGTGGTGTGAGAAACTTCCTGAGGTAACAGTAGGGATATTGATGAGGTCTTGGATCACCTCTTGGAAATATCTACCCAAAGTCTTGTGACCTGATCATCAAAATTCTTGTGAAGATCTTCAGTGTATTCTTTTTTTTTTTTTTTTTTTTTGCTAGTTGCTTTACGTCGCACCGACACAGATAGGTCTTATGGTCATGATGGGATAGGGAAGGGCTAGGAGTGGGAAGGAAGCAGCCATGGCCTTAATTAAGGTACAGCCCCAGCATTTGCCTGGAGTGAAAATGGGAAACCACAGAAAACCATCTTCAGGGCTGCCGACAGTGGGGTTCGAACCTACTATCTCCCGAATACTGGATACTGGCCGCACTTAAGCGACTGCAGCTATCGAGCTTGGTCTGTGTATTCTTGCAGATTTAAGAATTCCCTGCTGCTGTTCTTTGTTTGCAGTATCATGACTTCAGGTGTTTTATTTTCCTTATAGCCTGCACCAAATGCTGGTTTTATTTATTAGGGCTGGGACATAGGCTGTAGTTTTGGTCATTGGTTTGGTAATTTTAAAGATAAAATTAATATAATTTTAAAAGAATGTCGCCCAGACCACTACGATTTTGTATTGCACAATGAGTAGGAGCAGCAAGTGATTAGACATTATGTGATAGTCCCCACTTTATATTAATCCCGAACACCACCCGCACTTTTCCCCCAAAATCTTGGGTGTGTGTCGTATTCAAGCCATTCTTTCTCATAAATATTTACTACGTTTACATGGAGTATTGAAGTAGATTTGAATACGGTTACCGTACTCAATATATCACATGTAAATGGGCATTCAGGTCTTATTGTGTTTTAGTTGCGTTTTAGAAAACAGGATCGACTTTTTCTCAGTACGGTTACAATGCCATGTAAACGCGAAACATTAGTTGGGGACTAAGTGAAGTGCGTTTGGCAGCGTTGCCCAGGAGCTTTGTTTCAAAAACGATATATATGCTTGTGTTGGACAGTTAACGAGGACATACAACTGACGCCGTAAAAGATATAATGAGGAAAGGAAAAACCGATCTTGCAATAATTCCCGGTGGACTCACTTCTATTCTACAGCCATTAGATGTGTGCGTGAACCAGCCTTTCAAAACTGCAATGAAACAGTTGTACACCGATTGGATATCTGATTTTGATCACGCGTTAACACCAACTGGACGAGTGAATAGGCCTGAAATGGGACTAATATGCAGCTGGATGAAGACCGCATGGGTGTGCATTCCCAACGATCTAGTGTCCAAAAACTTTAAGAAATGTGGAATTTCAAATTCACTGGACGGAATCTAGGATGAATATTTGTGGAAAGATGCCAGCGATGAAAGTCCCTATGGTGAAACTTAAGATAACAACGGTGAATTGTGAATGTTCTGAGTATCGAACGGATTTTATTTACAACTTTTGTGATGATTTTATTAATTGTAAGCTGTTTGAATTTATACTTGTGGTATATTTGAAGAAAATTAAATAGGTATGTAAGTTATTTGATTGTTGATTTTCTCCGTATTTTGGCGTCTCAAATATAAGGTGCGGGTCTTTTTCGGTGGTGGGTGGTATTCGGGATTATATGGTGTTTAGCAGGATGTTACTCATCAATCACCTCTGATGGGGTTTTGTCGTTATGTTTTCTTGGCAGTGGGAACTCTAATTTGTGTTTGCAAATGTGAGGGAAAATGAAACAGCAATTGGCGGCAATAGCTCCTGGTCACTTGATAAGTGACTGTATTGGGTGGGACACCATTAACATGTGGACACTGAAGATTAGGTCTGTTGGACCTGTTAGGCCAGAAATCTTGCTGTTCCTCTTCATCCTCACAACCCATTGTGTAACTAATTCCTAGGTCTTTAAAAAATCAGAAACATAATGAAATAAATCATTACCACAGCTCCCAGTACTTCCTCTGTGTAAACCTTAATCATCATCATTTTACAGTTCCAGTTTCACAGGTACTGTTGGCAAGTCTCTTTTATTCTGTCTTATTGAGATATGTTCTACTGTTAATGACGTCCTCCAATGTTCTTCCCCGATCTGCAATGTTCACTCAGTGGGTTCTTGTTCTTCCCACCATCTGTTTTCCTGCCATATGTCTCTCCAAGGTAACATATGCTGTCCTTGTTGGCTCCATCCTCATTGGGTGCCCAAACCACCTTAGTCTGGTCATGCTGACCTGATCTAACAATGATGTAACTATCCCAGTTTCCTTCCTAACTGCATCATTCCTTATCCTGTCCAGCTAGGTTTTTTGAGTTGTGGACCTAAGGAACTTCATCTCAGATGTCTAACCTTGATGAGTCTTTCTTAGTGAGGGTGCAGGTATCAATACTATAGGTTATGATTGTTATGAAGTACTGATTGAACATCACCAGCTTTAATTTTGTTGGAACTTTGGGATCCCAGAGGAGAGTTTGTAGTCGCTGGTAAAAGTGAGAGCTCTTCTGCACTCTATTTGCCACCTCCTTTGTGGCTAGTTTATCTTGAGATATTACACTGCCGAGGTATGTAAAGCTTTCCACAATTCCTTGTGGATGGTTCCCTAGCATGATGTTTGCTGGTCGTCCCTCTCTGTTTATTGCCATCATGACTGTTTTGGGTTCGCTTATCATGAGACTGATCTCCTTGAATTTAACCTTCCATTCATTGAGTCTCAACTGTACTTGTTCCTCATTTTTCTCCCCAGATGCTAACATCATCAGGGAAAGCCATCGCATTTCGTTCACGAGAGATTTTCTTGGTGTTCTTCACTATGTCATCCATGAAAGTGATAAACAATAATGGGGATAGTGCACTGCCTTGCTGGACTCTTCTTTTGTCTGAAACCAGGATGAATGCCCGTCAACCAATCAAGCACAGCTGGTACAGTTCTGAGATATATGTTGATTCCCACAGGGAACCTGAAATATTTGTCCCGAATGAATACATTTACAATACGAATGCAGTTGGCCCATTATTGGACATTATGAATTTTCCAACTAACTCTTTTCTGGTTGCCAGCATTTTGCCCCATTGTGCTAAATTTGGTTCATCAGTTGGCAGATAGCACACCCACCAAGACACTTGGCTAGTGCATACCGTGGAGGCCACTGCGTAGGCTAAATGGAGCCACTGGCAGTGCCAATGCACTTAGAGAGACTTTGTCTTATTTCCAACAATTGATGCCTGCCTAACCGTCAGATGAGATAGATGTTGATTCCCATAGGGAACTTGAAATATTTGTCCCGAAAGAGTAAATTTATAATACCAATGTAGTTGGTCCATTATTTGACATTATAAATTTTTCAGCCAACTCATTCCTGGTTGCCAGTGTTTTGCCCTAGTGTACTAAATTGGGCTCATCATTTCGCAAATAGCATCCCCTCCAAGACGCATGGCTAGTGCATACAGTGGAGGCCACTGCTTACTCTACTTGGTGCGACCAGCAATGCCATTGCACTATGAGAGACTTTGTCTCATTTCCAACAATTGATGCCTGCCTGGCCATCAGATGAGATAGATGCTGATTATGATAGGAAACCTGAAGCATTTGTTCTGAATGAATAAATTTATATTACTAATGTAGTTGGTCCATTATTGGGCATTATAAATTTTCCAGCTAACTCATTCCATGTTGCCAGCGTTTCACTCCAGTGTGCTGAATTGGGCTCATCAGGTGGTAAATAGCACACCCACCAAGATGCATGGCTAGTGCATACAGTGGAGGCCACTGTGTAGGCTACTTGGAGCCACTGGCAGTGCCAATGCACTGTGAGAGACTTTGTCTCATTTCCAACAATTGATGCCTGCCTGGTCATCAGATGAGATAGATATTGATTGCCATAAGGAACCTGAAATATTTGTCCTAAATGAGTAAAAGTCTCTTTACTTTTCTATTTATTTTCGCTCAGTCCTAGGATTGATAATTTCCTACCGAGCTAAAATAGCTGCATCATAATCTATAAGCTTCAATTCCGTATTGATTGTAGCTACAACATGAGAATAATAGTGAAGCCTCCACCTTATCAATACATTTATTTATATACTATTAATTACAGTAATCACACTACTGGTTTCGACCCCTCGAGGGTCATTCTCAGCTGTCATAAACAAATATAGTTATTAAAACATCACATGAGAAGGTGTTGCACATACATGAGCATTGACCAATTTGACAGGTCGTCTAAAATAAATTATACATATGTTAAAATGGTAAAATAAGTCCTCTCTTCTTATTTATAAAAAGATTCCGTAATGTAAAAGACATAACACTATAATGTTCTTGTTGATTTGCTAAGTGTAAATTGAGCTTAGCACTATTGTGTATACACTGATATTCTTAAAGTAATCAATATTCTACGCTAAAACTTAAAATTAATTATTAAAAACATTTTGAAATTTTGTTCTTCTGGTGATAATGTTGCTTATTCACGATGTCCTTCTGTTGGTAGTGATCTGGAACTTTCTATGAAGAAATAGGTCGTAGTTTAATGTTCTGTTTGATGCATAGTCTATGTACTATATTCATAGTATATCCTAGATGCTAAGTTAATGGTAATGCATATTCGACTATAAAAATTTTTTGTTTAGTTTGCGACGTGCACCTTAATATGATGTTATATATTATGTCAAGTATCAAATGGTTTACATTTTTAATGTCTTAAATGATAGCATGTGGGCTTCTTTATATATGTTGTAGACTGTGATATCTGTAAGTAGAAATGAAATGTCTAAGAAACGGCATTTAATGGATTTGTAAAGAGTAAAGTTTGTGTGCATAGTACTTACTCTGGATGTTGACACTATGTGCGTTGCACGGTAGCACATCGAGTTCTGTTACGTGTTAGTCTGTGGCTGCTGCTTGCGGCTGTAGAGGGGAAGTTAGGAGGGGTAGGAGGAGGAGCGGCTATTGGGGGAGTAGGATTAGAGTGGGAGGTGTCTTTGGGCGGTTCTTTAATATGTATCGGGTGTTGTTTCTTAACTCTTTTTAGATAATTGCTTTTTAGGAGGGGGATAACTGTGTCAAAAAGAATGTTGGTTTTTTCTGTAATTTCATTTAAGTTAAAATTTGGATTAACGTATTGGTCTAGGTTTATGTAAAATTCTTCCATGATACTGAGTAAGGTGCTCTTGGGGTTGGTACTTAGGATTTGCATGTCATTTTCAATATTTGTAAATTTGTGTTTAAGGTCTTCGATATGTTGTCCTATGGCTGAAAAATGTCTATGTTTTATTGCATTGATGTGTTCGTTATATCTGGAAGTTCCTCCCAGTATGTCCTATGTAACTGGCCTCGCAGTTGTTACATTTCATGCGATAGACTCCTGAATGGTTGTACGGATTTTATTGTTAACAGATTTGGGATTATGTAAGATATTGGCATTGCTGCATGTGGTTTTATAAGCTATTTTTAGGCCTCGTTTTTTAAAGATGTTCGTTATGGGATGTATATAGCTGTTGTTATAGGTGAATAGTACATAGTCCTTTTTGGTTTTTTCAGTTCTGATCAATTTGGATTTGGGTTGATTTTTTATTTTGTATATGATCTCATTGATCATTTCTTTTTTATACCCATTCTGTCTGGCTATTTCATGGATTAAATTAAGTTCTTTATCTAGTTCTTTTTGTTAGTGGTATGTTGTAAGCTCTATATATCATACTATAATATGCAGCTTTCTTGTGTGCGTTAGGGTGGGTAGAGTCTATTTTTATTGTATTAGATGTGTGAGTGGGCTTTCTATGTATTTTGTTTGTTAAATGGTCATCGTGCCTGGTTATAGATATGTCTAGATAGTTTATAGTGAATATAAAATTCACCATGGTAACAGAAAACAATTACACCATAAACTATCTAGACATATCTATAACCAGGCACGATGACCATTTAACATATAAAATATATAGAAAGCCCACTCACACATCTAATACAATAAAAATAGACTCTACCCACCCTAACGCACACAAGAAAGCTGCATATTATGGTATGATATATAGAGCTTACATCATACCACTAACAAAAAAAGAACTAGATAAAGAACTTAATTTAATTCATGAAATAGCCAGACAGAATGGGTATAAAAAAAGAAATTATCAATAAGATCATATACAAAATAAAAAATCAACCCAAATCCAAATTGATCAGAACTGAAAAAAACCAAAAAGAACTATGTACTATTCACCTATAACAACAGCTATATACATCCCATAATGAACATCTTTATAAAACGAGGCCTAAAAATAGCTTATAAAACCACACGCAGCAATGCCAATATCTTACATAATCCCAAATCTGTTCAATAAAAATCGATACAACCACTCAGGAGTCTATCGCATGAAATGTAACGACTGCGAGGCCAGTTACATAGGACATACTGGGAGGAACTTCCAGATACGATATAACGAACATATCAATGCAATAAAACATAGACATTTTTCAGCCATAGGACAACATATCGAAGACCTTAAACACAAATTTACAAATATTGAAAATGACATGCAAATCCTAAGTACCAACCCCAAGAGCACCTTACTCAGTATCATGGAAGAATTTTACATAAACCTAGACCAATACGTTAATCCAAATTTTAACTTAAATGAAATTACAGAAAAAACCAACATTCTTTTTGACGCAGTTATTCCCTTCCTAAAAAGCAATTATCTAAAAAGAGTTAAGAAACAACACCCGATACATATTAAAGAACCGCCCAAAGACACCTCCCACTCTAATCCTACTCCCCCAATAGCCGCTCCTCCTACCCCTCCTAACTTCCCCTCTACAGCCGCAAGCAGCAGCCACAGACTAACACGTAACAGAACTCTATGTGCTACCGTGCAATGCACATAGTGTCAACACCCAGAGTAAGTACTATACACACAAACTTTACTCTTTACAAATCCATTAAACGCCATTTCTTAGACATTTCATTTCTACTCACAGATATAACAGTCTACAACATATAGAAAGAAGCCCACATGCTATCATTTAAGACATTAAAAATGTAAACCATTTGACACTTGACATAATATATAACGTCATATTAAGGTGCACGTCGCAAACTAAACAAAAAATTTTTATAGTCGAATATGCATTACTATTAACTTAGCATCTAGGATATACTATGAATATAGTACATAGACTATGCATCAAACAGAACATTAAACTACGACCTATTTCTTCATAGAAAGTTCCAGATCACTACCAACAGAAGGACATCGTGAATAAGCAACATTATCACCAGAAGAACAAAATTTCAAAATGTTTTTAATAATTAATTTTAAGTTTTAGCATAGAATATTGATTACTTTAAGAATATCAGTGTATACACGATAGTGCTAAGCTCAATTTACACTTAGCAAATCAACAAGAACATTATAGTGTTATGTCTTTTACATTACGGAATCTTTTTATAAATAAGAAGAGAGGACTTATTTTACCATTTTAACATATGTATAATTTATTTTAGACGACCTGTCAAATTGGTCAATGCTCATGTATGTGCAACACCTTCTCATGTGATGTTTTAATAACTATATTTGTATATGACAGCTGAGAATGACCCTCGAGGGGTCGAAACCGGTACTGTGATTACTGTAATTAATAGTATATAAATAAATGTATTGATAAGGAGGAGGCTTCACTATTATTCTCATGTTGGTGATAGCTGCAGTCGCTTAAGTGCGGCCAGTATCCAGTATTCGGGAGATAGTGGGTTCGAACCCCACTGTCGGTAGCCCTGAAGATGGTTTTCCGTGGTTTCCCATTTTCACACCAAGCAAATGCTGGGACTGTACCTTAATTAAGGTTACGGCCGCTTCCTTCCTATTCCTAGTCCTTTCTGTCCCATCGTCACCGTAAGACCAATCTGTGTCAGTGCGACGTAAGGCAAATAGCAAAAGAAGAATATGATAATCTCCTTCTCTTCATGATGTCCACTTACTTCTTCCCATTTCCCAGTCAAACTCAGTACATTGATTGTTACTATTCAAGTGTGTTGTATTATCTGGGGTTGTTGCACAATCGCAAAGCCTGGTCCATCATCAATCTGTAAGCCATCATACCTGCGAAGTCTGGGTGTGGTGTTCTCTACTTTCACTTATTTGTTTCCGTCTGAAGCTCATATAAGTGTGGAAAATGATTGCAGTTACCCTCCAATTGACTTGCTAGGCCTGACGTTAGAGAAGATTTTATGTCAGATTTGTCTCCCTTACCCTTTAGCAGTTTCCTGTTACATCTGCAAGGCAGCAGCTTCCAGTTGAAATTATGCCAGTTCCTACACATTAGCTTCAACAAGCCCCCTAAGGGGAACTCCTCTGCTCATAGCCATTGGTTCTCCCTTAGTTTGTCAGGTTTGGTAACGGCCACAGAACCCTTAGGTAGACAGATGCAGGTAGTACCATCTACTGTCGCGTACAGTAGCAGAATGTTTGTGACTGCACCTGAAATAAACTTTAAAATGTGTTCAATTAGAAACAAGAATTACAAAAGCAGTCTCAATTATAATTCAGTACTATTTACATAAAACAAAATATATCCATGGTTTAGTTACATTGATTAGTGCAGCCTTATGCTGAACATAGGTCTGGCATTGTTGAAGGCGACAATCAAACTTTTCACTTATTAAAACATATGAAGTCCAGTCACCATGCACAGTCTCCCTGTCAGCTGATCATTATTATGTTCTCATGCCTCCATAAAGTGTACTGATATCAGGCATACAGCCCCTCTATATTATTGTAGCTCGGTGTGGTTGAGATGACTTATAGGAATAATTCTTTGTGTGCTTCATGCCATTTAGGGCCTATGTCCTGGATGATTCCTTTCCAAATTTCATATGAGGTGGCCTGCCCTAATCCATCTCAGGTGAGATACTGTGTGCTCAATGCCTGATGTCTTCTGTATTGGTCCAGAACAAGTTTGTCAGTTGTATTTTGAGTCACAGTCTCATCTTTGACTCTGACAATATCAAAGTGACTGAGATAAGAGCGGTGCTAGTAACACCATTCCTAATACAGCCACATCCTGTAGGAAGGGTGTGAAATTGACATTCATATGGTAGGTCTGTGTGTACATTTCAGTGAACATGAGAGACTGGTATGAAACAGCACTAGCAGAGGAAAGCTACGGAAATCTACTAAAACTCTTCAGTAGTATAATTGGATGGTTCGGGCGCCGCCACCGCCACCGGGCTCCCAGAGGCCACCTCCACCACCACCACAGCCAGAGGCCTCCCAGAGGCCTCCTCCACCACCCGCGGGAAATTTGAATTTGTAAACAAAGCCACGTGCTTTTTGACAGCTGTCATCGACAACAACGCATCGTTAACCTCAGTACTGCCATCTTGACGGGCCTAAACCTCAGTAGTACCAATTTAACCTAACTAGCGCGAGGTAAACAAAGCCACGTGTTTTTTGACAGCCACATGCTTTTTGACAGACAACAACGCATCGCTAACCTCAGTACTGCCATCTTGACGGGCCTAAACCTCAGTAGTACCAACTTAACCTCACTAGCGCATGGTAAACAAAGCCACGTGCTTTTTTGACAGCTGTCATCCGCCATCTTTAAACCACAGAGCACTGTGCTGCCCTCTTTATCGTAGTAGATGTAAAATTCGTCACCTGTCATCGGCAGTGCTGCCATCTTGGCGGGCCTAAACCTTAGTGCTACCAACTTAACCTCACTAGCGTGAGATAAACAAATCCACGTGCAGCTGTCATCCGCCATCTTTAATCTATAGAGCACAGTGCTGCCCTCTTTAGCTACTTACCTTTGAAATGTGGTGGTGGATAATTTGAAAAATGCTTTTTGACAGCAGCCATCTTGCATCACAAACCTCAGTGCTGCCCTCTTTAGCTAGATACTTGTGGTGGCAGACAATTCCACGTAACAGCAGCCATCTTTTAGCACAGTGCTGCCCTCTTTGTGGTGGCGGCAAATTCCACGTGCTCTTGTTTGGAAACAAATTCACGTGCTATTTTCTGACAGCTGTCATCCGCCATCTTGCATCACAAACCTCAGTGCTACACTCTTTAGCTAGATACCTTTGAAATGTGGTGGCGGCAAATTCTACATGCTCTTGTTTGGAAACAAACCTATGCGCTTTTTTGACAGCTATCATCCGCTATCTTTAATCCAGAGAGCACCGTGCTGCCCTCTTTAGCTACTTACCTTTTGAAATGTGGTGGCAGCAAATTCTACGTGCTCTTGTTTGGAAAGAAACCCATGTGCTTTTCTGACAGCTGTCATCCGCCATCTTGCATCACAAACCTCAGTGCTACACTCTTTAGCTAGATACCTTTGAAATGTGGTGGCGGCAAATTCTACATGCTCTTGTTTGGAAACAAACCTATGCGCTTTTTTGACAGCTATCATCCGCTATCTTTAATCCAGAGAGCACCGTGCTGCCCTCTTTAGCTACTTACCTTTTGAAATGTGGTGGCAGCAAATTCCACGTGCTCTTGTTTGGAAACAAATCAACATGCTTTTTTGACAGCTGTCAACCGCCATCTTTAATCACCGTGCTGCTCCTCTTTAGCTACTCACCTTTGAAATGTGGTGGCGGTAAATTCCATGTGTTTTACAAACCTATATGCTTTTCTGACAGCTGTCATCCGCCATCTTTAATCCAGAGAGAACAGTGCTGCAATCTTTAGTTTGAAATGTGGTGGCGGCAAATTCCACGTGCTCTTGTTTGGAAACTAATCAACATGCTTTTTTGACAGCTGTCATCCGCCATCTTTAATCACCATGCTGCCCCTCTTTAGCTACTCACCTTTGAAATGTGGTGGCGGTAAATTCCACGTGCTTTACAAACCTATATGCTTTTCTGACAGCTGTCATCCGCCATCTTTAATCCAGAGAGAACAGTGCTGCAATCTTTAGTTGAAATGTGGTGGCGGCAAATTCCACGTGCTCTTGTTTGGAAACAAATCAACATGCTTTTTTTGACAGCTGTCATCCGCCATCTTTAAACTACACAGCACCGTGCCGCACTCTAGCGTTAGCTGTCATCCGCCCAGCAATTCTCTTTCTATATAATAATTTCGTGTGGCTATTTCTAGCCAAGTGCAGTCTAAAAAAATAAATCCTAGTCTTGTTGTATCAGGAAGGGTAACTGGCTAAATCCTGGTCTTTCCGCGTCAGGATGGGCAACCGGCTGTAAAACAATAGTTCGTGATACAGCGATTTAAAATCTAAGAAGTGCATCTAGCTGTAAAACGCCGATTCGCGTGTTAAAAAGAGCATCTAGTTGTAAAACAGGTTCTTAATCCGAGTTCTTTGACGTCAGGAAGGCAACCGGTCGAAAGCAATATTGTATGATGTAAGAGGTTAGATACTGCCAGTTTTGCGTCAGGAAGGGCAACTAGTCGTAAAACAGAATCTCGCGTCAGGAAGGGCAACCGGTTGAAAACAATAGTGTATGATGTAAGAGGCTAGATACTACCAGTTTTGCGTCAGGAAGGGTAACTAGTCTTAAAACATATTCTTGCGATTTAAAATCTTAGGTTTGCGTCAGGAAGGGCATCCGGCTGTAAAACAATAGTTCGTGATACAGCGATTTAAAATCTCATGTTATGGAAGGGGGTACTCGGCTGTAAAAACATATTTTTAATCCCGGTCCTGTTACGTTAGGAACTACATCTAGCTGTAAAACAGGAGCTGCAAACATTTACAGTGTTAAGCTTTAGTAGCATGCTATGGGTTACATTTTGTTCTACCACATAGAACACTATCTTTGAAGTTGTATCGGTGCAGTCATTCAGAGCGAGGTGCGGAATGCATGTGTTGGCTGAAATTGTACGCGCATCTTCCGGCTGTAGTAACCTTGAAACGAGGACACGGTGTGCTGATAAGCCACTTGTAACTCACGGAACGTCGTCTTAGCTGTGTGTAGCATTCAACTAGTGTAAGCTCCTAACATAAAATATTATGATTGTACGGAGAGGTTAAAACACAGTGCCAGCATATAGCCTACCCCTATCGAAAGAGCCTGCACGGTGCAGTTATATAGGCTACTCCTGTTGAAGGAGCCTGTACAAGGTTTAACACCCGCCATCAGCAGCCCTTACTTAATACTGGCTTTTTTGCACGCCCTCGAAACTGCCTAAGAATGCAATATACTACCGTAGGGAGAGGGTAAAACTCGGTGCCGGTACATAGCCTACTCCTACCGAAGAAGCCTGCACACAGCTTAACGCCTCCATCCGACAAATGAATCACCCTCAACACTCTTGTACTCACAATTATTTTCGAAGGAGTCTGCATAAGGTTTAACGTCCTCATCAACAGCCCTTAATGCTAGCTTTTTTGCACACCCCACCTCTTAGATCATACACCATAGTTTTACAACCGGTTACCCTTCCTGACTAGGATTTTGAATCGCAGTATACGCGATAAATTTGTTGTAGCGGGTTTTATAACTAGATGTCCCGGTACCGGCACATAGCCTACTCCTACTGAAGAAGCCTGCACACAGCTTAACGCCTCCATCCGACAAATGAATCACCCTCAACACTCTTCAATCATTCTCGCTACTTCGGAAGATAGCGTGTTCGAACTCCTACTGTTAGAAGCCGTAAAAATAGCAAATGCTAGGCGAGGGGCCTGCGCGATTGTCATAACATGTAATTACATGATCTAGCTAAATGTAGTTTTAGCTCAATACCTTTAAGTGCCTACAGGTAAGGAATACCGCGGATGTAGCTTAGTACCCTCCCGTTTAAGTCCAGAGGTCGAGGATCGCGCGCTAACTTTCTAGGGCTCGATCCGCTGCAGAACTCTTAAATTCTGACACCTCGGCATCAACAGCAGGTTCGATCCCGGCTTAAATATGTCAGCCTGCGGGACTCAGTGTAAGACCTTCAGGAGAGCTCTTGTTGCATAAACATTTAGTTCCGACTGTACTGCAGTTGTCAGCGATTTTCACATCCGCTTGGTAACAAGCAGCATATTGACTCGCTGCAGTCTGCGTGAAGCGCTCACAGTTCTCTGTATGCGTTTATTACGTACACATCTCCCGTCTAAGTACTGTCTGCTGTGAATATTATTCTTCAGCCTTTATCTTAAGGTAAGCTAGAACTGTTAGTTACTGTTTGCAAAGCAACTTCTACGCTAGGTAATAGACATCTACATTCATATATGTTTGTTCTTTTATTTTTTTAGGTACCGTTCGAGTTACAGGCTTGAAAGTACGCATTTTATTCATCCGAGTAACAGTCTGCAGCACGTGCATTTTTAAGGTATGTTTTCGAACTTTGAGTTATTAAGATAGCTAGGTTAGCTGATGTACCCTACACTACATTCATATATGTTTGTTCTTTTATTTTTAGGTACGACCAGAATATTATCATTCGAGTTTCAGTTTCTTCTAAAACATCGTAACTTTAGTCTATTGATAAATAGTCGTTCTCTTCAATCCTCATGCTATAGACGAGGTTAATTTTATAATTTCAAACACACACATAGCTATGTCTGACCTCAACAGGCTGAAACTTGGTTTCTTCTAAAACATCGTAACTTAAGTCTATTGATAAATAGTTATTTTCTTTAATCTGCATGTCATAGAAGAGGATAATCTTATAATTTCAAACTCATAGCAATGTCCGACCTCAATACGTTGAAACTTGGTTTCTTCCGAACATCTTAACTTTAAGCTAATCATAAATAGTTGTTCTCTTCAATCCTCATGCTATAGACGAGGTTAATCTTATAATTTCATACTCACAGCAATGTCCGACCTCTATACGTTGAAACTTGGTTTCTTCCGAACATCGTAACTTTAGTCTATTGATAAATAGTCGTTCTCTTCAATCCTCATGCTATAGACGAGGTTAATTTTATAATTTCAAACACACATAGCTATATCTGACCCCAAACAGGCTGAAACTTGGTTTCTTCTAAAACATTGTAACTTTAGTCTATTGATAAATAGTTATTTTCTTTAATCTGCATGTCATAGAAGAGGTTAATCTTATAATTTCAAACACACACATAGCTATGTCTGCCCTCAACAGGCTGAAACTTGGTTTCTTCTAAAACATCGTAACTTGAGTCTATTGATAAATAGTCGTTCTCTTCAATCCTCATGCTATAGACGATGTTAATTTTATAATTTCAAACACACACATAGCTATGTCTGACCTCAACAGGCTGAAACTTGGTGTCTTCTAAAACATCGTAACTTTAGTCTATTGATAAATAGTTATTTTCTTTAATCTGCATGTCATAGAAGAGGTTAATCTTATAATTTCAAACTCACAGCAATGTCCGACCTCTATACGTTGAAACTTGGTTTCTTCCGAACATCTTAACTTTAAGCTAATCATAAATAGTTGTTCTCTTAAATCCTCATGCTATAGACGAGGTTAATCTTATAATTTCAAACTCACAGCAATGTCCGACCTCTATACATTGAAACTTGGTTTCTTCCGAACATCGTAACTTTAGTCTATTGATAAATAGTCGTTCTCTTCAATCCTCATGCTATAGATGAGGTTAATTTTATAATTTTAAACACACACATAGCTATGTCTGTCCTCAACAGGCTGAAACTTGGTTTCTTCTAAAACATCGTAACTTTAGTCTATTGAAAATAGTCGTTCTCTTCAATCCTCATGCTATAGAAGAGGTTAATTTTATAATTTCAAACACACACATAGCTATGTCTGACCTCAACAAGCTGAAACTTGGTTTCTTCTAAAACATCGTAGCTTTAGTCTATTGATAAATAGTTATTTTCTTTAATCCGCATGCCATAGAAGAGGTTAATCGTATAATTTCAAACTCACAATCATGTCCGACCTCTATAGGTTGAACATCGCAACTTTAGGCTAATCTCTATTGGTTGTTCTCTTTTCAGATGTTCCCCTGCTCGCAGTGCAATGTAACTGTTACAAGACGAGATACCCTTACGCGTCATGTAAAATCGAAACATCGTGAGGCGTCTGATACGTTCACCTGCGAGCAGTGTGAGGCATCGTTTACGAGGGTAGATGCCCTTACGCGACATAAAAAAGTAAAACACCCTAGCATAACATCCGCTTTATGTGATGTTTGTGGGGTGTATTTCGCTAATGTAGAGCAATATCAGGCTCACTTAGCAGAGGTACATCAAATATCTACTTGCCCTCAGGTAGTAGTAGGGAAAAAGCATGCAGCTACTGATGTAGCTGTAGAAAGTACTAGTAGTAAAAAACCTAGGAAAAATGAACTTCAAACTGTTTACTGCGAACACTGTAATACTGATGTACCATCTTCGCATTTTCAGGGACACTTACGGAGTAATGCGCATAAAAATAATGCGTGTAGAAGTGGTAGTAAAGCAAACATCGAAGAAATTAATACAGCATTTAAAAGTAGGATTGCTAGTTACCGAATTCGCACCAGTCAAAAGTTTCAGAGCACTTCAAACTTTTTAAATTGTGTTCAACCGGATGTACAACAGCTTCTTGCTAAATCTTTGTCCAATCATAGTTTATTTAAAGTTAATTTTGAACTTTTCGCCTTGTACATTAAAAGCACAGATGAATCCGAAATAACGGACATTAAATCATTTAATACGAAGAATTTTGTCATAAGTGAGTCGACTAATTTTGGTGATGTACTTAGGGATGTCTCTAACATTATTTCAACTAAGAGCGAGGAATTTCAGGAAAAGGAATCAGGGTGGGCTTTAGTTGAAATAATGTATCTAGAAGTTAACATCAATAAGTACAATCCTATGCGTGGATCTTCGCACATCGAGCTGCCGACATGGATTCAGCAAAAAGAAGCTGTTGTAAACATCCAAAACAATGACGAAGCATGTTTTGCATGGGCGGTGATGTCGGCTTTAAATCCTGTGAAACGGAATGTAGCGAATAGAACATCATCGTATCCACACTATTCAACGCAGCTAAATTTCGATAGTATAGAATTTCCTGTGCAGTTAAAAGATATTAAGCGCTTTGAGGAACTAAATTACATTAGCATTAATGGGTATGGTGTAGAGAAAAAGTCTGTAGTAGGTCCTCTGTATTATACATGTCATAAGAAGAGTACTCATGTTAACTTACTCTATATTGAAAACAGTGAGAATAGCCACTTTTGCTGGATTAAAAATCTGAGTAGACTTGTTGGTAGTCAGTTGTCAAACAGGTGTAACAAAAAGTGGCTATGTGATGGATGCTTGCAGTATTTTAGAACTGAAGATCAGTTAACGAAGCATTCCAAGAATGACTGCAATCATGTACGTACAGAGATACCTACTACAGGCAATAATGTTTTAAAATTTACAAATTTTAACAAGCAGATGTGGGTACCGTTTGTGATTTATGCAGACTTTGAAGCCATCCTCACGCCATGCAACACATGCTTACCTAATCCTGACAACTCTTTCACTAATACTACGCACATGCATGTCCCGTATAGCTTCGTGTATTACATCAAGTGTAGTTACGATAGTATGCTTAACAAGTTAGAGCTGTATCGAGGACATGATGCTGCTAAAGTATTTTTAGAAAGACTTGAAAGTGATGCAGTTCGTCTTGGTCGTATTCTAAATAGTAATATTCCTATGAAGCCACTCACCGAAATACAGTTAAATGATTACGAATGTGCTACAAAGTGTAGCATTTGTGATGGGGAATTTTCTGAAAATGACCCGAAAGTTTTTGATCATGATCATTTAACTGGTTTCTACAGATGTGTCGCTCATTATAGCTGTAATCTTAAGTATAGAGTTCCTAAATTTATTCCTGTAATTTTTCATAACTTATCTGGTTACGACTCTCATTTCATCATTTCACAATTTGGAGCTTCAGATGAAAAAGTAGATATAATCCCTCAGAATAAAGAGCGGTACATTGCGTTTGCAAAGTCTGTAAAAGTAGATGCTGAGCATTCTATAAAACTGAGATTCCTTGACTCGTTTCGCTTTATGGCGAGTAGCCTTGATAAACTTTCTAGTCATTTACAGCCTGAACAATTTACGGAAATTCGACGCGTTTTTCCCGAAGAAGCGCAGTTTAATTTACTTCGGCGTAAGGGTGTTTTTTGTTATGAATATCTTGACTGCTTAGAACGCCTCGAAGAACGTGCCTTACCATCGAAACAATCCTTTTACAGCTCGCTGAATTCAGTGGATATTAGTGATGATGACTATTTACATGCACAACATATCTGGGAGCAGTTCCACATTCAAACGCTAGGTGAATACTCCGATTTATATTTAAAGACAGATGTACTTTTGTTAGCTGATGTTTTTGAAAATTTTCGCTGTGTTTGTAAGAAAACCTACAGCCTTGACCCATGTCAGTATTTTACTGCGCCTGGGTTAAGTTGGGACGCGATGTTAAAATACACGCAGGTGAATTTGGAACTGCTAACCGATATTGATATGGTGCACTTTATAAAATCATCTATTCGAGGCAGTCTAAGTCAGTGCAGCGGGCGGTATTCCAAGGCAAATAATAAGTACATGCCGAGTTTCGATTCTAGTCAGGAATCTCAGTATATCGTTTATCTCGATGCTAATAATCAGTATGGGTGGGCGATGAGTCAGCATCTACCGGTGAGTGGTTTCCGCTGGCTAACGCAGTGCGAAATTGATGCTTTAGAGCTGCACGCCCTAGGCGATGAAGCTGATAAAGGCTATTTCATCGAAGTTGACTTACAGTATCCTAAAGATTTACACACTTCTCATAATGACCTACCATTCTGCCCTGAAAATATGAAGCTCCCGTACATCGCATCAACGACGAAAATGCTAATTTGTGCAATAAATCTAAGTATATCATTCATTACCGAAATTTAAAACAGTGTTTGCAGCATGGTTTGAAGTTATCCAAAATTCATCGCGTACTAGAATTTAATCAGTCACCGTGGCTAAAGCCATATATCGATCTGAACAATAATTTAAGAACGAATGCGGTTAACGAGTTTGAAAAAGATTTCTACAAGCTCATGAATAACAGTGTGTTTGGTATGACTATGGAAAATGTTGACAAACGCGTTGATGTAAAATTGATTACAAACTGGGAGAATATTAAGAAAAGGTATGGTGCTAACTATTTAATAAGTAAACCAAATTTGCACAGCTGCACCATCATACATGAGAATTTAGTTATTATACAGATGAATCGTGTTAAGGTTAAGTATGACAAACCTACCTACGTCGGCTTTGCAGTACTTGAATTGGCTAAAACACTCATGTATGAATTCCATTACGATTATATGGTGAAGAAGTACGCGCATAATGCGCAATTGCTCTACACAGATACCGATTCATTTATTTATCAAATCAAAACTGATGACTATTACAATGATATAAAGCCAGACTTGGGTAGGTTTGATACAAGTAACTATCCTGTAAATAATCAATATCATCTACTGCTAGTGAACAAAAAGGTTCTAGGTAAAATGAAAGATGAATGTGCTGGGAATATTATCGATTCATTTGTAGGTACTAAATCCAAGTCATATTGCATAAAACTCTTAAATGAATTACAAATAAAGAGATTGAAGGGGATTAAAAAGAATGTCGTTCAGAATCAGCTAAGTTTTGAAAACTATAACAATTGCATTAAAAGTAATCCACCTGTTTTGCATAAGCAAATGTCTGTCATTAGAAGCAAGAAGCACCAGTTGTACACTCATTTAATTAGTAAGGTAGCCCTTAATAGCGATGATTGCAAACGGTTTGTCATTCCAAATTCTACCAACACTCTGGCCTGGGGGCATAGTAGTATTGATCAGTACTACTTTACATAAAGCAGATGTGTGTGTAAACATTATGCTAGAGGTGTGTACTTACGTTACGCTGTCTTACATCACAATTCACTGTACATATTGTAGGGAGAGGTATGCTGAGAGCGTAGTACGGCAAGTTTAAACTTGTACATACAAGAATTGCGTCGAGAAGTACGCAAACATCACTAGGGTAAAATGATTCGAGATAAAACTTGTACATACAAGATGTAAATAAATAATGTAGAATTGGCATATACTTTTATTTTAGGTTAGGTATTACCTTCCTCCCGCTCCTTATTTGCAAGATAGAGTTTTTGTTTATTACTCATAGAAGGAAAGCAAGAAAGAAGGTGTTGAGCAGATTCGTAAGTATGTTATTGTCTAGCTCATGTTGAGAAGAGAATTCTTTTTCTTTTTCTAAACAGTGTTTGATTGCAATGCAGTGTTCAACAACATCGAACTATAAACGGTAGTATGTGTTCAAGTCTAAACTTGCAATACTCTTGCTTTTGTAATGCACGTTCGATAGAGATGTAGCTTGGTAGAGGAAGAAGAGCAGTTAGTAAGTGTGTTGAGAAGATATTTTGTTTTTCTTTCTAAACAGTGCTCGATTCTAGTTATACAATGCAGTGTTCAACAACATCGAACACTAGTATGCAGTTCAAGTTGTAATAAGTTTTGAACAGTAGTATGTGTGTGTTCAAGTCTAAACATGCATCACTGTGGGTATGCGAGCGGATGACAGCTAACGAAATTGCTCTGCATGAGGGCAGCACGGTGCTCTGTTCATTAAAGATGGCGGATGACAGCTAACGAAATTTCCGGTTTGTTTCCAAACAAGAGCACGTACAATTTACCACCACCACATTTCAAACGTAAGTAGCTAAAGAGGGGCAGCACGGTGATTAAAGATGGCGGATGACAGCTGTCAAAAAAAGCATGTTGATTTGTTTCCAAACAAGAGCACGTGGAATTTGCCGCCACCACATTTCAACTAAAGATTGCAGCACTGTTCTCTCTGGATTAAAGATGGCGGATGACAGCTGTCAGAAAAGCATATAGGTTTGTAAAGCACGTGGAATTTACCGCCACCACATTTCAAAGGTTAGTAGCTAAAGAGGGGCAGCATGGTGATTAAAGATGGCGGATGACAGCTGTCAAAAAAACATGTTGATTTGTTTCCAAACAAGAGCACGTGGAATTTGCCGCCACCACATTTCAAACTAAAGATTGCAGCACTGTTCTCTCTGGATTAAAGATGGCGGATGACAGCTGTCAGAAAAGCATATAGGTTTGTAAAGCACGTGGAATTTACCGCCACCACATTTCAAAGGTGAGTAGCTAAAGAGGGGCAGCATGGTGATTAAAGATGGCGGTTGACAGCTGTCAAAAAAGCATGTTGATTTGTTTCCAAACAAGAGCACGTGGAATTTGCCGCCACCACATTTCAACTAAAGAGTGCAGCACTTTTCTCACTGGATTAAAGATGGCGGATGACAGCTGTCAGAAAAGCACATGGGTTTGTTTCCAAACAAGAGCACGTAGAATTTGCCGCCACCACATTTCAAAGGTAAGTAGCTAAAGAGGGCAGCACGGTGCTCTCTGGATTAAAGATAGCGGATGATAGCTGTCAAAAAAGCGCATAGGTTTGTTTCCAAACAAGGGCAAGTAGAATTTGCCGCCACCACATTTCAAAGGTATCTAGCTAAAGAGTGTAGCACTGAGGTTTGTGATGCAAGATGGCGGATGACAGCTGTCAGAATATAGCGCGTGAATTTGTTTTCAAACAAGAGCACGTGGAATTTGCCGCCACCACAAAGAGGGCAGCACTGTGCTCAAAGATGGCTGCTGTCACGTGGAATTGTCTGCCACCACAGGTATCTAGCTAAAGAGGGCGGCATTGAGGTTTGCGATGCAAGATGGCTGCTGTCAAAAAGCATTTTTCAAATTATCCGCCACCACATTTCAAAGGTAAGTAGCTAAAGAGGGCAGCACTGTGCTCTATAGATTAAAGATGGCGGATGACAGCTGCACGTGGATTTTGTTTATCTCATGCTAGTGAGGTTAAGTTGGTAGTACTAAGGTTTAGGCCCGCCAAGATGGCAGCACTGCCGATGACAGGTGACGAATTTTACATCTACTACGATAAAGAGGGCAGCACAGTGCTCTGTGGTTTAAAGATGGCGGATGACAGCTGTCCAAAAAACACGTGGCTTTGTTTACCACGCGCTAGTGAGGTTAAGTTGGTACTACTGAGGTTTAGGCCCGTCAAGATGGCAGTACTGAGGTTAGCGATGCGTTGTTGTCTGTCAAAAAGCACGTGGCTGTCAAAAAACACGTGGCTTTGTTTAACTCGCGCTAGTTAGGTTAAATTGGTACTACTGAGGTTTAGGCCCGTCAACATGGCAGTACTGAGGTTAGCGATGCGTTGTTGTCGATGACAGCTGTCAAAAAGCACGTGGCTTTGTTTACAAATTCAAATTTCCCGCGGGTGGTGGAGGAGGCCTCTGGGAGGCCTCTGGCTGTGGTGGTGGTGGAGGAGGCATCTGGGAGGCCTCTGGCTGTGGTGGTGGTGGAGGTGGCCTCTGGGAGCCCGGTGGCGGTGGCGGCGCCTGAACCATCCAATTATACTACTCTCTTCATTTGTTTGGTTTGCCTCGTCAGTGACACATAGCTCTCTGTGGCAGCTGATGGTAGAGCTGTTGAGGATCCTTCCTATCTTCAGTCTTAGCACATCACAGACAACAGGAAATATAGATGATACATATTTTGTGCTGAGCTATATTTGCTGGTTTACCAGATGAAAGATATCAGTGATAAATTGTGAAGTTCCAAATATTTCATAATTGGTTTCTTTATGATGAACAGAATATTTTTTTAGTATGTCTGTACATTTTCCAGTTTTTCTCAGTATTATTTATGAAGCTCTTAATCGCTCCACACTCAGAAATATCCCTGAGTGTTCAAAAAGGACATCTCCATTCTTAGAGGTCTTTTTATTGTCATGTCTTTAAGGATCTTCAACTTTCAGAATTTCTGAAAAACGATAATGAATGAATCATTTACTAGCAAATTATGAATTGTTAAACCTATTCATATGTAACTAAATTTCCTCATATGTTTGAAGAATGTGCCTAATATATATTAACTTTTCCACAGGACAATTACGTACTTACATTGGACAAGATGCATCTGAAAGAAGAAACCAAATCCGAGTTGGCAGAGCTAAGACAAACACAGGTGAACACATTTTTGAAGTAATGTAATATTTTGACGACCTTTTATTTTCTGATTATAAAAATTGTAAGTAATCTGCTGAATAGATTTAAATAAACAGCTTCTCATTTTAAAGGAGAAATATGTTAATTATTGCAGGATTGCCAAGCTTTTGAAATAATATATATATATCTCTGTGTAGTTCAATATTTCATGTTACTCAATGTGGGTGTGGGAGGTGGATGAAGAAAACACCCACGGTATCCCCTCTCTGTCATACAAGGTGACTAAAAGGGGTCCCAGGAGCTCTCAACTTGAGAGCGTGCATTGGCGACCATGGGGCCCTTAGCTGAGTCCTTGCACAACTCCACTTAGTTGTTTTAGGGTCTCACTTTCACTTATCCTGTTCAACCTCCGTTGGTCAACTCATTTTTTATTCCAACCCCGATGGTATTAGGGGATTCAATGTCTAGGGAGTCTTTTATGTTCACACCCTTTATGGCCCTTGTTCTTCTTTGTCTGGCACTTCATTTTTCTTACCGTCAGAACCCTTCGTATCTATTTCTTCTCTCCCTTCTACCCTCTATGGTTGGGAGACACAGACAAAGACTGCACCCGCATCACCTGCCTGTGATTAGAGGTGATTGAAAGGGGCGACGAAGGGATGATGAAATTAGAACTGTGAGATACCATTACCTGCGGAACACCATGGGTTAGTGTTCGTTGTGACTAGTACTACTTTGACAGGTAAACCAATGGTATGCATCACATAGGAACAGTTAATTTATGTAGGAACACGACGATTCTGTGTGTTGTTTGTGATAAGCGTAATCATGTACATTCAACCGGTTGGTTCCACGGTGTTACTTATGAGTAGTACCACTTTGTGACAAACACCATTGGTCTACATTATCTGTTGTTAGTAGTAATGTGTGAGAAACACTACAGGCTTAACTGCCACCCATGATATATAAGGAAAACCATCGGCCTGCGTAACATGTAAGTAAAACCATTATGTGAGGAACACCATGAATTTATGTTGCATATGGGCATTACCATAATGTGTGATACAGCAGATGATATAAAAATATAATAGCAAGACATGTTAAGGACAAAATTCGTAGCAGCATGACATCATTCAGTCAACCGCTCATGAACTTGACCTGAGAGCACAGATCAGAAACATGATTCGCCGCAAAGAGGCCTTGCCCACCCAGTCAAACACATAACATAACATAACATAACATAACATAACATAACATAACATAACATAACAAACATAACTTACATGCTGCATAACACGTATTTATATTGCACATCTAGGCGAATATGAATCCTGTGGTACCGTATCAGCTGTAAACCACAATACAGAACATAAACTTGAGCAAATATGTCAAAAATACAGAGAAATAAAGGATCTCCAATGAAAACAACAAGCAAATTCACCACCTACACAAACAAATCGGATCAATGCCACCTTTCACTCTTTGCAGGAACAAATACACATAAGCAGACATGAAATGAAAGCAAAGACAGTGAAATAAGTCTGCAGCAAAATTTAAAAAATAATACATTAAACAATGGATCTTTCAGTAAACTAGCATAACTGGGGCAAGCCGGGAGGAGGAGAAGTAGGATAAAAATCTCGAGATTGAACTAGTCATATTCATGAATATAAACTTAGAGAGCTATTTAAAATAACTTTTAAATGTTTCATGGTAACTCTGTATGAGATGAAAGCCATCTTGCAGGTCAACGTCTCCATCCTTTCTTCAAACTTATTATTGTCAGTCAACCAGAGATAACTCGAATCAAAGGAAAGCTAGAAAGAAATGCTTCAGCCTCTGTTATATGAAGTGCCATCTGTCTAATCGGCATGAACTACACTCAAGTCTGGCATAGAGAACACTAAGCAGCCATAACACACGGATGTATAATATCATAATGAATATTATATCTGTAAAATACAAAAGCAATGGAGGTAATGAGGTGCAGCATAACATTCTCACCCACCCCTTGGAAAATGAGTCCTTTCCTTGGTGATCAAGCAAGGGGGACTCATTTTACATAAGGTTCAAGGCATACAGCTAAATGCATGCATCCGAGTATAACTAAACTTGTAATAAAGGATAATCTGGACATTTAGGAGAGGTCTTTGTACGCATATGATTTCACAAATATATATGCATCTCGAAGGAATATGCTGGTATGAGCATTCATTCACTAAGGTCAACATAATACCTCAAGGAATAGTGATTTCTCCAGGCAACTATACTGTTGTAGTCCTTTACAATCATGAAAACTTGAATGTGTCAAATTCGGCCTTACTCAGATTCATTTTTTATTTTATTTTGTCAATTTGGAATTGGACTCAGTTTACGTCCCTTTTTTTATAACTTTTCTCTGAAGGAAAGCGAAAAGGTTTCCACACATGAAACAGAAAAGGTCTGAGCGTATTGTTTTCTTGCTACAGGCTTATTCTAATTTCATTCAATAGAATCAAAATGGTATAATAATTCCGGAAAATTAGACTAGTTAAACATCACGGGCTCAGTTTCAACAAGGCCACATGGACGTTGGACAAAACTTCTAGTTTGACTGTTATCATCGCAGAAATTCAGCGATCTTAGTAGGTTCAGACCATCTCTGTTGTGGCTTTCCGCTGACGTGGTCCATACGAGAAATAACTGGGAATCTCTTGATTAGGACCAGGTCTCCAACTCAGAAAGGAACAGGTTTTCTTCCCTTTTATCTTAGAGCAACTTTGTCTCTCGCCTTGATCAGTTGTTCGGAAGCTATTTTCCATTTCTCTTCAACATGCATGTGGTGTGAATGTTCAGAGAGATATTCAGTGTTCCATTTCCCTGTGAGCAGATTATTGTGGATTCTCCCCAAGAACAGTTCAGCGGGAGTTAATCGGCTGGACTCATGGATGGCTGTGTTGAACCCTAGAATAAGGAAAGACAGATGGGAATCCTAACGGGATTGATTATTATGGTGAAAGGCAGACAAGCATGTTTTAAGTTTACGATGAAATCTTTGACGAGATTTTGTTGGGGTCTGTGGGGGCTGAGACGGACACGTTTAATTCCCCAAGAGAAACACATGTTTTAGATATTAGCACAAGTGGAAACAGAAGAATTGTCTGATATTAAAGTCTTGGATGGGCCAAAGATGCCAAACACATGTTTAGTTAACATATCTCTAGTGACATTGGAATTAATCTTACAAACAGGAAACAACCAAATGAACTTGGAGAAACCATCAATGACAAATAATATACCTATGTTCCCCTTATGGGATATTATTAACGGCCCGAAAATGTTGATGAACAATTTCTCCCCAGTGGAGTGAAAGCAGACTTGACCATTTTGAACGGGCTTACATTTTTTACAATCGTCACAAGTCTTAACATGTTCAAAAACATCATCCTTTAAATTTGGCTGGCAATAGATCTTAGCGAATTTATGGAAGGTTTTAAGTTGCCCTAGATGAACACCCAAATGGGAAACATGATGATAATTTAAAATCGTATATCTTCAGGCATGGGGAACGAGTATCTTTGAAGTTTTGTTGTGGGGACTTTTATGATATAACAGACCTTTTTGCATCTCGAAAGATTCCCAATCCTGTTTGTACCTAGAGATTTTATCCATTATACGAACACACTTCCTTTGAAATTCAGCCGGATCTGTAAAGCCAAAGGGGTAATTTTGAAGAGTACAGATGGGAAGGTGAGCGTCGGGACTACATCCGATGCCACAGTCGGGTGTTCGGGTGCTTCTATGTCTTACAAACATACGTGATATACAATCAGCAACAATATTATTCCTGCCTCTCACATGTAACACAGTGCAGTTATCAGAAGATAAGCGACCGAGCTCGATAGCTGCAGTCGCTTAAGTGCGGCCAGTATCCAGTATTCGGGAGATAGGTGGTTCGAACCCCACTGTTGGCAGCTGGGGCAAATGCTGGGGCTGTACCTTAATTAAGGCCACGGCCGCTTCCTTTCCAGTCCTAGCCCTTTCCTATCCCGTGTCGCCATAAGACTTATTTGTGTCAGTGCGACATAAAGCAACTAGCAAAAAAAAAAGAAGATAAGCAAAAAATCCAACAAGTCATCCTCCCCAATTTTTTTATATTAGCGCTCATCCAGGATAGCACTTAACTATCTGTGTGAACCCAAAAATGATGATGTTCTAGGTACGAGTGGAACATTTCAATGCTTAGAACGACAGATAAGCATTCCTTTTTGTACGCAGAATACCTGACATTAGAGTCATGCAACCTCTTACTGAAGTATGCAATAGGTGCCAAACTGTTATTCTCTAACCTCAGATTTAGCACGGCAGATATTGCAATGTCACTGACATCGCATTAAAGAACAAAGTCACTGTTTACATCAGGACTGTGCAACATGGGAGCTTGACAAAGAACATCTTTAAGATTACAATAGGCTTGTTCTTGAGCATCACCTCAACAAAAGTGAGTGTTATTTTAACAGGTTTAACAGAGCTGAAATATCGGAAATATTGTGGATGAATCTGCTAGAGAATCCCAACATGCCAAGGAACCTGCAGACACTCAGAGATTTTTTTTTCGCTAGTTGCTTTACGTCACACCGACACAGATAGGTCTTATGGTGATGATGAGAGAGGAAAGGCCTAGGAGTTGGAAGAAAACGGCTATGGCCTTTATTAAGGTACAGCCCCAGCATTTGCCTGGTGTGAAAATGGGAAAAAATGGAAAACCATCTTCAGGGCTGCCTAGAGTAGGATTGGAGCCCACTGTCTCCCAGATGCAAGCTTACAGCCACGTGCCCCTGACCACACGGCTAACTCGCTGAGATTTTTAGGTCTGGGAATCTCATGAATACTCTTCACTCTCTCTTGATTTATGGAGATGCAAGTGCTGGAGACAATGTGCCCTAAGAATTTGATCCACCTTGAACACAATGATACTTTCTGAGGGTTGACAGTGAACCCGTGTTTCTGCAGTCTAGTGAGGAATACACGAAGATGAGTGACGTGTTCCTCAAATGTGTTAGAAGAAATTACTACATCGTCCAAATGAGCAAATAGACAGGAAATCTTTATCCAAAGACTGAATTGAGTATGCGGCTCAGCATCGGACCACCTACAGAAATGCCCATGTGTGCTTTGTTAAACTGATACATGACAGATGGAGTGGAAAAGGTTGTAAATTCACGGCAAGTAGGATCAGGAGGTATGTGAAAATATGCTGAATTGAAGTCCTAAACCAAATAGAAGTGGTATTTCTCAAAGAACTGTAAAGTGGACTTATTAATGGGAAGAAGAAACTATCTAACACAACATGGCGATTAAGAGATCTATAATCTATCACAAGATGAGATTGGCCGTCTTTCTTGGGGGTTAAGAAATAGGGGCTAAAAGAGGACTTCGAGGGACTGGTAACCCGCCTTTCCAACATCTCATTGATACATTTCCTCATGGCAGCTGAAAGATGAATGTCTGACGAGAGTATGGTCTTTTAATTCGATGCAATAAGAGAACTCTTTAGCGCACCCTTATTTTGCAGTAAGCACATCAGGAAATTCTCCAAGAAGATTTTTCAGTATGAGGACTTGGTTTTTCAGACAGATCAGATCGATCGATAAGGGGATTACAGTTTGATAGAATGCATAATGACTTTTTCTGGAAAGATTTTCAAAAGGAAAACTTCATTGGATCTAAAATGAAAGGCAAAGGATAGACTAATGAAACTGATAGATAACCCAGTGTCTAGCCTTGCATCAGAATCTAGAATGAGAGGAACAGTCAACCTGTGACAACATTGAAATTTCAGTTCTAGGAGAAATTATGAATTTTCATATGAGTTCTGACACACTTTGTAGGACCGGGCGAGTTGGCCGTGCGCGTAGAGGCGCGCGGCTGTGAGCTTGCATCCGGGAGATAGTAGGTTCGAATCCCACTATCGGCAGCCCTGAAGATGGTTTTCCGTGGTTTCCCATTTTCACACCAGGCAAATGCTGGGGCTGTACCTTAATTAAGGCCACGGCCGCTTCCTTCCAACTCCTAGGCCTTTCCCATCCCATCGTCGCCATAAGACCTATCTGTGTCTGTGCGACGTAAAGCCCCTAGAAAAAAAAAACACTTTGTAGGATGTATGCAATGACCATAGGCAAACATGTAATTTTCGGAGCAATCGCAGTCTTGAAGGTACTTATTTATGAAGGAACTACAAAATCCAGTGCCTAGTAGGGTGTATACCAAGTGCAAACCAGAAAGAACTTTGGCCCAAGGTGAGGCTGAAGGAAGTCCACAAATTTTGCGATTTGAACATCACGTTGTGCGAAGTCAGTTTCACTGATTTGCATTGCACCACAGACATATGCTGCGATACACACCAGTCAAGCTGCATTGACTGCACTTTACACGAGACCTAGAGTTGTAATATCTAAAATCATATCCATCCTTCCAACAGTTCCAATACTTGACCGTACTTGCCACCTTACTACGACATACATTCTGACTCAGAAGGGCGTTAGCGGTATGATTTGAGGAACGAGTTGATTCAGAGTGATCAACAGACCTATCAGTTATTGCACACAGGTAGGTGACCTAGCAAAGGAGACAGATTTTGACACAGTACGGCATGCGGCATCAGGAAAAGTGCAATCGTCAGTAGGAGGAGGAGATTCATATAGATTGTTCAGATGATGTAGTGACTCAAATTCACGACTAAGGCTGATTATGTCATCTATGCAATTTATCTCAGACCTCTTTATGAACAACTTGTACCGAGGGGCTAAATTACAGTAGAAAGTGTCGAAGATTTCCGCTTCATGGACACTAACATCATCTGGCACAACCTTCTAACATACATGATGGGAACAAATAGATCTAATGATATCAAGGTACATGCCGCTATGTCTTCAATCTTTAACAAGGACTCCACGACTGAAAGTCTCTTTTCCTCTCCAGAGAATTTTAAGTTCCATTTACGAACTATGTCCAAATCAGGACTGAAATGGGATGGCCTACTTGCAACAGAAAGGGAGATCTGGTCTACAACATTCATATTTGTACCTGGAAAAAGTTCATCGCCGCAATTGTTAACCTCGACATCAGCATCACTGCTATTTGAACCGGATTGAGGGAAGCACAATCATTTGACATTTCATTATTTTTACATGGTTCAACACTGGGTGGACTTTTGGGTATCGTTTCACATTCATTACCCATAGTTCAAATATAAAGTGAGTGGGGCAACATGACGGGATTATCGCAAAACAATAATGGAAACCAAAATAAGAGTATGAAGGTTATGTGAAGGACTTAGCAAAAATACATACACAGAAAGTATGTTGGTTTGAAGTACCGGTACAGGAATCACAAACAATGACATGCAAACGCTGCATGAAAGTAGTCTGGGTTATGAATGAATTCAATCCTTTGATGAAACATTTCGACCGAACCACGCTCTGCATACAATTTATGCTACGTACCTCTTTTGGATACGGTAGGTCGAAACTGGCTAAAAACTGCTAAGAGATAAATCCGGGCCTCTTAGGGCTGGTTGAATAAAATTTAATCTGAGTTCAATCACCTGAAACTGATCTCCAGTCAAGTTGAACTTAGAATTTTGGTTGTATAAACATTAATCCAAGATCATATCTTCTTGATGGAAGATCAAATTTGACTGGTGAATTTTCTCAGATTAACCTGGTTGAACTAAGTTCAGCCGAAGGAATATAATTATTATTTTTGTGAGAAATAAACCTCTTTAGGTGTCTATAACATAATAACAAAGAAAAATAATAAATAGGCCTAAAGTAAAATGGTAAGTAATGCTATTTGTCACTATTTGAACAATAATCCTACTATTAACAAGTTGTTTGTTGTGCACTGAATCGCAGACAGCTTGTGCATTTAAGGAAAACCAACCATGGTGATTTCTGAATATTTCTGCATTATTGCCACTAGGTGATATAATTGGTATATGTGTACAGTCTAGGGCCTATAGGTTATGTTATTTTCAGATTTCAGAATACTCTGATATTTCATCCGAGAATGGAGGGTATGAACTCGTATGTTTCAACATAGTAAGAATTCCTTTTTAGAAGTAAATGATCGACAATTTAAAAATAAGGTTTTGATTAGGAAAACGTGTAGTCAAAGGACTAGAACAAAGATTACATCTACAATTAAGAACAAAAACTAAATGAAATCATGTACTGAATCCAAAGTTCATGATCCTTTTCACACTAAGATTTTATGCAACAGGAAGCTTCCAAAGAGTAATTGGAGATGTATTCGATGTAAATAAAGGAACTGCAAGTAGGACTATACACAAAGTCACTAGAGAGATTGCAGTTCTAAAACCTCAATTCATCAAGATGCCTACTGAGGAGGGTGAAGTAAGAAGGGTAATGCGAGACTTCTATAACATTTGCAACTTTCCTGGAGTTCTAGGTGTAATAGACTGTACACATATACCAATTATATTACGTAGTGGCAATAATGCAGAAATATTCAGAAATCGCCATGGTTGGTTTTCCTTAAATGCACAAGCTGTCTGAGATTCAAAACTTTGTTTCCAAAATATTGTTGCCAGGTGGCCAGGATCTGCACATGACAACAATATTTTTTAGGAATTCTAGAATTCTTGCCCAATTTGAGGCTGGAGAATTTCCACAAGATGTGCTCTTGGAGAGAGTACATACCGCTGTTGTCACTACTGTATTTACTTACACCTACACTTTAAAAAAGCTTACGACTCGATTGACCGTGCCACCCTATTAAATGTACTGATATTCTTTCATTTTTATTTTTAGTTCCAAGTTCAGTATCTTCATTTTCACTGCATTCTCTTCCTCCAAACACTCGAGCCTCCTCTTATAAAAAGTCTTCCTTATGTCTTCTTTCTTCCTCTTTTCACGCAGTGAAGTTGAAGGTCCTGGATTGGAACTACACATGGCCTCTCCATTTTGCTCATCTACTTGAAATTCCTCACCTTCAGTTATCACTAAGAAACTTGAAGGACATTCGAGATCTGAAGTGGTGACTTCCATTTCCTTCACTTCAGTGATAACTTCCACATGGAAGCCAACATCATCGTCGAACTCGCTGATGATGGGATGAATCTACGGCTTAAGTGCAGCAATAACTTTTTTCCCACTCCCGTCTACTGATCGCGCCTGTTTTGTACAACTGTACCTTATCTTCACCATTTGCCTGTTTTGCCCTCTTCTTCATGTTCTCATAACATAATTTGAGACTTCCATTCCCGCTGGGCCACGTTCCTGGAATTGTACTCCAATGTTATTCCTTTCCAAGCTTCCTCCTCAGACTTTGTAGTGGAGCTGTCAGTCTTTTTATTTTCTATAATTTCCTTGTTTTCAAACGCAATATCAATTAACATATCTTTCTCCTCTTTTTTAAAAATTGCAGAACGCGTCTTCTTACTACACTCTTGCTTGTCCATTTTGCAACTTCGTTTATGTATCACAGACAAATGAATGTCAAATGGTGTCAAGAATTGTCGATCGTTTCTATCTAAATTGCAAAGTCATTACAACTCTGTTCGATACAATCGAACTTATGTCTCTTATTTAGCGATGTTTTCAGCTCTGTTTCATCGACCTTAGTTCAACACTGAACTTGGTTCAGTGATCTGAGATTAGTGTTATACAACTCACATGAAGAAAAGAACAAAGTTCATTTCTGATCTTCGATCAAAAATGAACTACAGTTAGCGATTTTTATGCAACCGGCCCTTTGACTAATGAGCAATGTGTAAAAGGCATGTCCCCAAAACAGAGAGACATTAACATAGAGCAGAGGTCAATTTCATTTAATTAAGTTTATTAACATAAAAGTCTGAAGATTAAGATTAAACAAATCAGTGGGGATAAAGGGAGTGGAACACTCATTACACAATACGTAACAATACACCAACCTCAGTAAAAATTATTTGACTTATCAGACTGTTTTCTTTGTACCTGATCCTTAGTATTTCCTTCTTAAAAGCGTGTTGTTGTTTGAGTCACCAGTCCATAGACTGGTTTGATGCAGCACTCCATGCCACCGTATCTTGTGCTAACCTTTTCATTTCTACATAACTATTGCATCCTACATCTGCTCTAATCTGCTTGTCATATTCATACCTTGGTCTACCCCTACAGTTCTTACCACCTACACTTCCTTCAAAAACCAACTGGACAAGTCCTGGGTGTCTTAAGATGTGTCCTATCATTCTATCTCTTCTTCTCATCAAATTTAGCCAAATCGATCTCCTCTCACCAATTCGATTCAGTATCTCTTCATTCGTGATTCGATCTACCCATCTCACCTTCAGCATTCTTCTGTAACACCACATTTCAAAAGCTTCTATTCTCTTTCTTTCTGAGCTAGTTATTGTCCATGTTTCATTACCATACAATGTCACGCTCCACACGAAAGTCTTCAAAAACATCTTTCTAATTCCGATATCAGTATTTGAAGTGAGCAAATTTCTTTTCTTAAGAAAGCTCTTCCTTGCTTGTGCTAGTCTGCATTTTATGTCCTCCTTACTTCTGCCATCGTTAGTTATTTTACTACCCAAGTAACAATATTCATCTACTTCCTTTAAGACTTCATTTCCTAATCTAATATTTCCTGCATCACCTACCTTCGTTCGACTGCACTCCATTACTTTTGTTTTGGACTTATTTATTTTCATCTTGTACTCCTTACCCAAGACTTCACCCATACCATTCAGTAACTTCTCGAGATCTTCTGCAGTCTCAGATAAAATAACAATATCATCGGCAAATCTCAAGGTTTTGATTTCCTCTCCTTGGACTGTGATTCCCTTTCCAAATTCCTCTTTGATTTCCTTTACTGCCTGTTCTATGTAAACATTGAAAAGGAGAGGGGCAAACTGCAGCCTTGCCTCACTCCTTTCTGGATTGCTGCTTCTTTTTCAAAGCCCTCGATTCTTATCACTGCAGATTGATTTTTATACAGATTGTAGATAATTCTTCGTTCTCGGTATCTGATCCCTATCATCTTCAGAATCATAAATAGCTTGGTCCAATCAACATTATCGAATGCCTTTTCTAGATCTACGAATGCCATGTACGTGGGCTTGTCCTTCTTGATTCAATCCTCTAAGATCAGATGTAAAGTCAGGATTGCTACACGTGTTCCTACATTTCTTCTGAAGCCAAATTGATCTTCTCCCAACTTAGCTTCAACTTGTTTTTCCATTCTTCTGTAAATAATACGTGTTACAGTTTTGCAGGCATGACATACTAAACTAATGGTGCGGTATTTTTCACACCTGTCAGCACCGGCTTTCTTGGGAATAGGTATAACAGCATTCTTCCGAAAATCGGATGGGACTTCTCCTGTCTCATACATCTTGCACACTAAATGAAATAACCTTGCCATGCTGGTTTCTTTTAAGGCAGTCAGTAATTCAGAGGGAATGTTATCAATTCCGGGTGCCTTGTTCTTATTGAGGTCACTCACAGCTCTGTCAAACTCTGACCTCAAAATTGGGTCTCCCATTTCATCAACATCAACAGCCTCTTCAAGTTCCAGAACCAAATTATCTACATCTTTACCTTCATACAACTGTTGGATATGCTCCTGTCATCATTCTGCTTTGTCTTCTTTCCCTAGAAGTGGCTTTCCATTTGAGCTCTTAATATTCATACACTTAGATTTCCTTTCTCCAAAGGTTTCCTTGATTTTCCTGTATGCAGCATCTACCTTTCCCAGGACCATACAGCCTTCGACATCCGTGCACTTCTCCTTCAGCCATTCTTCCTTAGCTACCTTGCACTTTCTATCCACGTGATTCTTTAATCGCCTGTATTCTTTTCTGCCCTCTTCATTTCTAGCATACTTGTATTTTCGTCGTTCATCAATCAGGTCTAGTATCTCCTGAGTTATCCACTGATTCTTAGTTGATCTTTTCTTCCTTCCTAACATTTCTTCAGCAGCCCTGCTGACTTCATTTTTCATGACTCTCCACTCTTCCTCTATAGTGTTTCCTTCAGCCTTTTCATTTAGTCCTTGTGCAACATGTTCCTTGAAACAGACCCCCACACTCTTTTCTTTCAACTTGTCTAGGTCCCATCTTTTTGCATTCTTTCTTTTTTTCAATTTCTTCAACTTCAGATGGTATTTCATGACCAACAAGTTGTGGTCAGAGTCCACGTCTGCTCCTGGGAAAGTTTTGCAATCCAACACTTGGTTTCTGAATCTCTGCCTAATCATAATAAAGTCTCTTTGATACCTTCCAGTGTCTCCAGGTCTCGTCCACGTATACAGCCGTCGTTTGTGTTGTTTGAACCAAGTATTGGCAAGGACTAAATTATGATCAGTGCAGAATTCAACCAGTCGACTTCCTCTTTCGTTCCTTTGTCCCAATCCAAATTCTCCTACTGTACTACCTTCTCTTCCTTGGCCTACCACTTCATTCCAGTCTCCCATGACAATTAGATTCTTGTCACCTTTTACATATTGTATTAAATCTTCTATCTCCTCATATATTCTATCGATTTCTTCATCATCCGCTGAACTAGTAGGCATATAGACCTGCACTATTGTGGTGGGCATTGGTTTGGTGTCTATCTTGACGACAATAATTCTTTCACTATGCTGGTCATAGTAGCTTACCCGCTGCCCTATTTTCTTATTCATTGTTAAACCAACTCCTGCATTTCCCCTGTTTGATTTTGTGTTGATAATTCGGTAGTTGCCTGACCAAAAATCTTGTTCTTCCTGCCAATGTACTTCACTTATACCAAATACATCTAATTTTAGCCTATCCATCTCCCTTTTCAGATTCTCTAACCTACCACAACGATTCTAACTTCTAACATTCCACGCTCTGACTCTCAGAAATTCAGTATCCATCTTCCTGATGATTGCCCCCTCTCGTGTAGTCCCCACCCAGAGATCCAAATGGGGGACTATTTTACCTCCGGAATATTTTACCCGGGAGGAAGCCATCATCAGTACATCATTTATACAGAGAGAGCTGTATGTCCTCGGGAGTTAGTTACGGCTGTAGTTTCCTGTTGCTTTCAGCCGTGTAGCAGTATCAACACAGCTAAGCCATGTTGAATATTATTACAAGGCCATATCAGTTAATCATCTAGACTGCCGCCCTTGCAACTACTGAAAGGCTGCTACCCCCCTTTCGATGAACCATTCGTTAGTCTGGTCTCTCAACAGATACCCATCCGATATGGTTGCACCTGCGGCTCGGCTATCTGCATCATTGGGACACGCAAGCCTCCCCACCACGGCAAGGTCACATGGTATGTCTCAAGTATTATTACAATATTATAAGTCCACCTGTTCAATACAATTGTAAGGTCACATGGTTCGCAGAGGAGGTTTAAAAGGGTACCATTTACTATCTGGAGGTGAAAGTATCAGCATTCACACAATAAAATCCAAAAGCTCTCCCGATAACGGCAATGTTTATAAAAAATTATGGCCTCCAACAATCCCCATAGAGATTACATCCTATTAAATCAAAGACACCAGTGTATCAGGACTGGCTGAAAAGTAAACAAATATGGAATACAAGAGGGTAAGAAAGGAGTTGCCATAATTACAGAAACAAATAAACATTGGTCAGAAAGCAAGTAAAATGAGAGCAAAATCCCAAAATAAACATATTAATCGACTAAGGAAGCCAGAAACAATAGTGAGATAACTAGTATCCATTACATACTGAAAATTCTAACCACTACTTACCCGCTCACACCCGGAGAGCAAATGTGCAAAGCAGGGTGTATAAAAATATAATAGCAAGACACATTATGACAAAAATCGTAGCAATGATGAAACCAGCTGCCATACAGCTTGACCTGAGAGCACAGATCAGAGGACTGGCCTACCCAGTCTAAACATATAACATAAAAAACTTGCACGCCACATAACATGTATTTATATTGCACATCTAGGCGAATATGATTCCTACAGTATCAGCGTTAAAATGCAATGCAAAACATAAGCTTGAGCCAAACTTCGAAGATACAGGGAAATAAAAGGTCTGCAATCAAAACAGCAAACAAACGTATCACCTAAAGGAACTAATCAGATCAGTGCCACCTTTCACTTTTTGCAGGAACGAGTACACATAAGCAGACATGAAAAGAAAGGAAGGACAGTGAAATAAGTCTGCAGCAAAATTAGAAAGGAATAATACATTATACAAGGGAACTTTCAACAAAAACGTAGCATAACTAGGGCAAGCCACAATAGGGTAAGTAGGATAGATACCTTGAGACTAAAGTAGACATATTCTTGACTGTAAACATAGAGAGCCTGTTGAAATAACCTTTAAATCTTTCATGGTACCATCTGTACGGGATTAAAGCTATCTCGCATGTCAACATCTCCATCTCTTCTTGAAACTTATTATTGTCAGGCAACCAGAGATAACTCGAATCAAAGGTAAGCTAGAAAGAAATGCTTTGGCAGTCCTCTGTTACATGAGGTGCCATCTGTCTAATTGGGATGAACGACTCTTCAAGTCTGCCATAGAGAATACTAAGCAGCCATAACTGACTGATCTATAATATTGTAATGAATGTGATATCTCTAAAATACAAAAGCAAGAATGGAGTTAATGAGGTTGGATAGAAATTATAATTTTCATTTCGTTCACCTCATATGATTAGGGGTTGATGACCTAGCTGTTAGTCCCCCTTAAACAACAGACACCTTCAGATTTAATGCTAGATAATATATAGCATCTGTTGTTGTTTGAAGCTCCCCCACTGTATGGCAGCTGGTTTCATCATTACTACTGCTACCTATAGCTATCTTCCTTTTTGTATTGTGTCATAGAGCTACAGCCCATTTCTTCGAAATGTAATTCCTTGATGTTCATCTTCTGCCCGATCTTCTTTTGCCTAAACTTTTTTCCTTGAAATACTACTTGTAGCAGACCGTTCTTATAATGTGACCCACATATTCCAACCACTTGATGAGCTCTGGTCAACAGTTCTTTGTTTTGAGCACTTTCCTATTTTTACTGTGCTCAGTGCACACAATCAGTGTCGACTGCCCTGAGGAAGGTTTTCATGTTTTTCTTTTTACTCCTGGCAAATGCTAAAGTTGTACCTTAATTAAGGCCAAGGCTGCTTCCTTTCCACTCTTAGCCCTTTCCTATCCCATCATCGCCATGTAACCTCTCTGTAGAGCAACTTGTAAAAAGAAAGTTCTTGGTTGTATGCTGGGTTTTGTACTTTATGAATTTAAACTATTTAATTACAACTCATACAAAAGAGATACCGTCCTTCAGGCTAATCACCAGCACCATGTGCTGCCCGTTTCCAGTGATGTGGGGGTTGTATTGTATCTATAGCACCACCTTTTGTGTTCATAGTGGTCTAATGCTGTCGAATCTCTGGAACAGTCCTGAAGCGAAGGCCCCAAAGTGGTTCCTTCATCTTAGGAATCATGTGGGTGTCACCAGGGCTTATGTTTGTGGATTATGGTGGATGGAACAACTATTCCCAGCCTCACTCACAAAAAAAAAAAAAATCAGCCTCAGTTTGCTCTGTTCTTACTGTGAGTCTTGTCATGCCAAAAGTGTTGCTGCTTCTTTCGCTAAGCAGGTTGGGTTCCTAAATGAACAGTAATACTTCACATTGACAGTCTTCTGTGGAGTAACATAATGCATTGAGATGACACCACCACAGTTGCACCCAAGAATAACCATAACTTTCGCATGCTGGGGGGTCTGACAAAATTTTGGTGTTTGTGTTGACCCATCCGCTCCAAGTAGTTATGAGCCGTGTTTTATTCTAACCGTTTCTGCATTTCTGTCAAATCACGCTGAACCCATTGTGATGCAATGTTTCTCATCCCCAGGTGTTCCTTCAAATGTGAAGCACAGTTGTATTCCTTAACCCGGAGTCTCAGGCTAGCTCGCAAATCCCATGGCTTCTCCTTCACTGGCACTAATACGACCTGCCTGATGCATGTCTGCTGCATTTTGGCATTACACGTTGAAGGCTTTTACCACCATGCTACTGTCATGTAAGGCGATGCAGATTCCGTGCATGCCTGTTGAAAACCTTAATGACACTGTGATGCTGTACGAACTTGTTTACATTCAATCTTTATCCAACTCCATTGTTCCTGTTTCAAAAACATTGTGACCTTAGGTCCTGAATTTACACAAGGCTCTGTTCCTTGTGCCACTTCACATGTGCATGTTGTTAGAAGGGAGAGTCTATTTGGGATTCCAATTGACTTTTTCATCCTCAAGACACATTGTTGAGTTAATTCCTTGTTCTTTAAAGGAAATTAATCAAATAAACAATTACTGTGACTTCCAGTACTTTCTCTGTGTAAACATTAAATTGGATTTAATTACAAGCAGAAATAACTAACTTCCATTGTAACTCAGTAAGACTTATTTAAAAAGAATGTACCTTTGGTTTAGTTAAACTGATATGTGCAGCAATATGCTAAATAAAGTACTGGCATTCTAGAAGTTGACAGGCTAACTTTTCACTTCTTAAAACATATTAAGTCCAGTCACCATGGACAATCTCCCTCTCAGCTGATCGTGTGTTCTCATGCCACCTCAAAACATGACTGCCTTCATGAGGAGCATTGATGTCAGGCGGCATACAGCCCCTCTATTGTATTCCAGCTCATTGTGGTCCCAATAACCTGTAGGAATAGAAATTTGTATTGTTCATGAGGTTTAGGGCTTGTCCTTGATGATTTCCATTCCAAATTTCATATGAGGTGGCCTGCCGTAATCCATCTCTGGTGAGATAAAGTGTGTTCAATGCCTGATATCTTCTGGATTGGTGCAGAACAAGTTTGACGCTTGAATTTTGTGTCTCGTCCCATCCTTAACTCTGACGATATAAAAGTGACTGAAATATGAGCAGTCCTAGTGTCACTATTCCTAATAAAGCCACATCCTGTAGGAAAGGGTGTGCAATTGGCATTGATGTGGTTGGTCTGTATGTACAGCACTGGTATGTAATAGCACTGTCTGGCTAGGAGAGGAAAACAATGGAAAACTACCTCACTCTTCATTTCCTTAGTTTGCCTTCTCAGTGACACCTAGCTCTCTATGCCAGCTGATGGTAGAGCTGTTGTGGATCCTCCCTGCATTCAGGCTGAGCACTTCACAGACAATAGGAGGTGTGGAGGATACATATTTCGTGCTGAGCTGTATTTTCCAGTACAGGGCGTGAAAGATAACATTGATAAAGTTTAAGTTCTGAATATTTAAGAATTGGATTGTTTATGATAAGCAGAATATTTTTCAGTATGTCTACATTTTCCTGATCATTCAATGTTATTTTAGATGACTTTGTGTTATATAATTCCTCCTCACTTCAAAAATTTACCTGAGCATTCAAACAGGACACTTTCCACTCTTGAAGGTCCCTTTGTTTTCATGATTTTAATGATCCTCAACATGGAAATCTTCTGAAAAACAATAATGAAAATTTGAAGCTCACTCACTTACTACGAAATAATGAATTGTTAAGCCCACTCATATGAAAGTAAATTGCTATTTGAGTCTGAAGGATGTGCCTAAAATATTGACTTTTCCACAGGACAGTTATGAACTTACATCAGATGAGATGCATTTGAAAGGAGAAACAAAACCAGAGTTGGCAGAGCCAGGACAAACACAGGTGAAGACATTTTAAGTAATCTAATATTTTGATGAACTTTCAATTTCTTCATGTAGTTCAAAATTTAATGCTAGGTAATGTATAGCAGATAGTTGTATTCAAAGCCCCTGCATGGCATCTGGCAGCTGGTTTAATCACTGCTACTGCTTCTTTATCCTTTATTAGGCTACAAGTATGGTTATCTTCCTCTTGTCATGTGTCGAAGAGGTGCAACCCATTTCTTTAAAATGTCGATCGAAGATGTACCAGGTTCCTGTTTTGACTAAACTTTTAACTTGAAATATTACTTTTAACAGACTGTTCTTTCAAGGAGTCCTCATAATATGACCCGTATATTCCAGCCACCTTTAAATTGTCTTGATGAACTCAGGTTGACTGTTCTTTGCGTGGAGTACGTCTCTTTTCTCTATTATGCTGCAGCCACAAGATCAGGTGTTTGAACCCCACTGTCAGAAGCCGTGAAGATGGTTTTTCTTGGTTTACAACTTTTACACCAGTCAGTTTCTGGCGCTGTACCTTAATTAAGGACACACGTGATTCTTTCCACTCCTGTTCCTTTCCTATCCCATTGTCTCACTAAGACCTATCTCTGTCGGTGCGACATAAAGCAACTTTTAAAATAACTGAAGATTTATAACATTTACTGTTGTATCCACATCTTGAAAGTTCATATTCTCTTTTCTCTGTATAATTAAATATATAGCACTGTGCAGTATTTAACCAAACTTGGACATGGCAGGCAATAGGTTGAGATTCAGTGTATGTCATCTGTGGGAAGACAGTTGCAAGTCATTTAAGAAGACTAAATAGGATGAACGGGATGACAGGATGTTGTGGGAAGAGAGAAAAAGGGATGTGTGGATTATACTTGTCATTCTAGTTTGTCTTCTTCTATTACTCCCACTTCCAGAGCTGTCCTCTTTATCCTATTATAAAGTTCTTTTTCTTGCTCCTGTTCTTCATATAATTATGATATTACACATGTTGTTCATTTCATTTTAACATCAGGAGAATATATTGATATTTTTATTGTGCAACAATGAAATTTATATTGTCAGGTAGGTCATGATTCTTTATAAACTTTTACTCTAGTTATCTGTTTACTCTATATTTCTTACCTTGCTTTGCATATTTGTTCCTTACAGCCTTCTACGGATATTGAGGATGAAATATGCATAAATGAACCTACAGTTATTCAGCTGGTTGCCTGTCTCAAAGAAGAAAACAAGTAAGTACATTTCAGTGTAATTTGATTTTACGTCGCTAACCCTCGACAATATGGAATTTGCTATTTATGTGTTCAATAGCTCCATCTTCGGGCAAGTGGTCGAATGAAGACCTCGAGGACCCAATATCGAGGACTCAAAGCCAGTACAGGTCCATCCACTGCATTCTTGAATTCTGTCACCTGTACTTCCCTCACATTCCTAATTGGTAACTTCAATTATGGTGTGATAGAAATTCTCACAAAATTAATGTAACTCTACCCATATTATCTAGTGATTATCAGGCCACCTAGATTTCACCACTTGGAAGCTGAGTTAGTAAAATGGTTATCATTTAGACTTTCACGGCCCGTGTAACTATTCATGAGTTCTATTTTTGGCCTTATGCCGTGTAAATAATTATAAACACACTCAACGTTTCAAAAGGAACCTTGCCTTTCTTCATCAGGAGACAAAAGAGAAGAGAAACGACGTATTGATGGTTGCTAGGAGAAAGCAACAAGGAAGCTTCAAATGGTGCCCAAAGATGTAAAGGGGACGCCATTTTAGCCCAATGCTAGAGACAATGAATAGTAGCAGCAAAGCATTACTCTCTAATGGTTCTGATTATAGGTAGCCATGATTCACTGAGGTTGTAACCTGTATCGCGGTTGAAATTATCTGGATGTTTACGTATTTCAACCGCCTCCCTGATAATTCTTGGGTGATATTGCTTTATACGGGCAAGAACATCCACTTTTTGGAACAAGACATCATGACCAGGTGTTAGGGCATGGTCAGCAACAGCTGATTTATCAGGTTGGTTGAGTCTGATACATCTGGTATGTTCTTTGATGCGAGTACACACCATTCTCGAAGTCTGCCCAATATAAACCTTGCCACAAGTACAGGGAACTCTGTAGATACCAGGTTGTTGTAATTTAGGCAAACTATCCTTAGTTGGTCGCAGGAGTTGCCTAATCTTAACTGATGTTCCAAAAACAGTTCATACATGGTACCTACGTAAGATTTTAGCAATACGATCCGTCGTGTTATGTATGTAAGGTAGATAAGCAGTTCCTTTTACATCTTTTTTCTTAACAGACGTCCGATTATGTGCCGATTTCAGAACCCTTGAGATCAAAACTCTGCTGTAACCGTTGCTCTCAAAGGTGGTTCTCAAGGTGTTAATTTCCTCTTGTAGATCTGACGCTTCACAAATCCTCCTGGCCCTGGTAGTCAGAGTTGTAAGGATACCATGTTTCTGGGCAGGGTGATGGTGAGAATCTGCGTGGAGATATCTATTGGTGTGTGTGGGCTTACGATACACGCTGTGTCCTAAAGATCCATCCTCTTTCTTGGTGACGAGAACATCCAAAAATGGTATCTTGCCGTCAGATTCCATTTCCAAGGTAAAACAAATGGAAGGGTGCTGGCGATTAAGGTGATCCAGAAAGTGACCAAGATTGTCTTCACCTTGTGTCCATACGACGAACGTATCATCCACAAATCGCCACCAGATCTTCGGTTTGCAAGGTGCCGACGACAAAGCTTTCTCTTCGAAGTTTTCCATGAAGAAATTGGCCACAACAGGAGAGAGAGGACTTCCCATGGCCACACCATCTGTCTGTTCATAATATTTCCCATTCCATAGAAAGTAGGAGGAGGTCATGCAGTGATAGAAAAGCCTTGCGATCTCTTCCGTAAAAATATCATTAATGAGAGACATAACACCATCAACAGGTACTCTCGTAAACAGAGACACCACGTCAAGACTCACCAAGATATCGCCTGGCTGAAGTGATATAGTTTTTAACTTCTCAATGAAGTGTGTGGAATCCTTAATATATGAAGGGGTGTTACCCAGGTGTGGTTGAAGAAGACTACCTAAATATTTCGAAAGGGCATATGTCGGGGAACCAATCGTACTGACAATAGGCCTAAGAGGAACACCCTCCTTATGTATTTTGGGAAGGCCATACAGTCTCGGAGGAATAGCATCCCCTGGAAGGAGACTCTTTGCTGTATTTTCTGGAATAGAAGATTGCTTGACCAATTTGACGGTCATATTTGAGTAGCGAGTTGTGGGATCACGACTGTTAATCCTATATATAGGATCAGCTAACAAGGACGAGATCTTGTTGTCATATTCATCTTTATCCATCACCACCGTCACGTTACCCTTGTCAGCGGGGAGAACGATTACATCAGAATTGTCCCTTGGATCTTTTAGCGCCCGGATTTCATCTTGTTTTAAGTTGGACTTAGGTGGATGAAAGATGAAATCCGGGCGCTAAAAGATCTAAGGGACAATTCTGATGTAATCGTTCTCCCCGCTGACAAGGGTAACGCGACGGTGGTGATGGATAAAGATGAATATGACAACAAGATCTCGTCCTTGTTAGCTGATCCTATATATAGGATTAACAGTCGTGATCCCACAACTCGCTACTCAAATATGACCGTCAAATTGGTCAAGCAATCTTCTATTCCAGAAAATACAGCAAAGAGTCTCCTTCCAGGGGATGCTATTCCTCCGAGACTGTATGGCCTTCCCAAAATACATAAGGAGGGTGTTCCTCTTAGGCCTATTGTCAGTACGATTGGTTCCCCGACATATGCCCTTTCGAAATATTTAGGTAGTCTTCTTCAACCACACCTGGGTAACACCCCTTCATCTATTAAGGATTCCACACACTTCATTGAGAAGTTAAAAACTATATCACTTCAGCCAGGCGATATCTTGGCGAGTCTCGACGTGGTGTCTCTGTTTACGAGAGTACCTGTTGATGGTGTTATGTCTCTCATTAATGATATTTTTACTGAAGAGATCGCAAGGCTTTTCTATCACTGCATGACCTCCTCCTACTTTCTATGGAATGGGAAATATTATGAACAGACAGATGGTGTGGCCATGGGAAGTCCTCTCTCTCCTGTTGTGGCCAATTTCTTCATGGAAAACTTCGAAGAGAAAGCTTTGTCGTCGGCACCTTGCAAACCGAAGATCTGGTGGCGATTTGTGGATGATACGTTCGTCGTATGGACACAAGGTGAAGACAATCTTGGTCACTTTCTGGATCACCTTAATCGCCAGCACCCTTCCATTTGTTTTACCTTGGAAATGGAATCTGACGGCAAGATACCATTTTTGGATGTTCTCGTCACCAAGAAAGAGGATGGATCTTTAGGACACAGCGTGTATCGTAAGCCCACACACACCAATAGATATCTCCACGCAGATTCTCACCATCACCCTGCCCAGAAACATGGTATCCTTACAACTCTGACTACCAGGGCCAGGAGGATTTGTGAAGCGTCAGATCTACAAGAGGAAATTAACACCTTGAGAACCACCTTTGAGAGCAACGGTTACAGCAGAGTTTTGATCTCAAGGGTTCTGAAATCGGCACATAATCGGACGTCTGTTAAGAAAAATGATGTAAAAGGAACTGCTTACCTACCTTACATACATAACACGACGGATCGTATTGCTAAAATCTTACGTAGGTACCATGTACGAACTGTTTTTGGAACATCAGTTAAGATTAGGCAACTCCTGCGACCAACTAAGGATAGTTTGCCTAAATTACAACAACCTGGTATCTACAGAGTTCCCTGTACTTGTGGCAAGGTTTATATTGGGCAGACTTCGAGAATGGTGTGTACTCGCATCAAAGAACATACCAGATGTATCAGACTCAACCAACCTGATAAATCAGCTGTTGCTGACCATGCCCTAACACCTGGTCATGATGTCTTGTTCCAAGAAGTGGATGTTCTTGCCCGTATAAAGCAATATCGCCCAAGAATTATCAGGGAGGTGGTTGAAATACGTAAACATCCAGATCATTTCAACCGCGATACAGGTTACAACCTCAGTGAATCATGGCTACCTATAATCAGAACCATTAGAGAGTAATGCTTTGCTGCTACTATTCATTGTCTCTAGCATTGGGCTAAAATGGCGTCCCCTTTACTTCTTTGGGCACCATTTGAAGCTTCCTTGTTGCTTTCTCCTAGCAACCATCAATACGTCGTTTCTCTTCTCTTTTGTCTCCTGATGAAGAAAGGCAAGGTTCCTTTTGAAACGTTGAGTGTGTTTATAATTATTTACACGGCATAAGCCCAAAAATAGAACTCATGAATAGTAAAATGGTTATTAATATTACCATCACAATTCTGTTCTCCCTATTGTAATACATGCTCCTGAGGTTGGGGGTATCTGGTTGCCCACAACATTGCTTTTGGCCATTTGTGCAACATAACCGGTCCAGTGAATCAACCTGCCGTTATTTAGACATGTGATTCTGTCTCTTTTCATATCTCTGTACATCTCTGCATTCTTCTATCAAACCACTTCTTTTATTGGTGACACTTCGCAAATATCTCCTTTCAGTGATATCGATTGACTTTGTAATTGGTTCTTGAAAGGACAACTGGATTTCCTCCCAAGAATTATTCCTGTTGATGAAGCATGTTTCACACATTATGGAATTTGTAATTTTCTTAACCCTGAAATCTGGAGTGAAGAATATCCCCATTATCTTCAGTCATGTTCAGCATAGGTTCTCATTGAATGTACAGGAAGAAAGCAGGGACAGAATCATTGGCTATTCATACTCCCACTGCATTTGACAGGCCAACCGTACTTGCAGTTCATGATTGAAATGATGTCAGAGATTCTCAATGACATTCCTCTACATATGCAGAGAGGTATCTTGTACCGTATTTCAGTGGGTGGCATGAAGCATTGAAGTAAATCCCTTTGATTTTTATTTCTTGGTGCCTATTGAGTGGCTCCGACAGTTGAGGTGCTTGCCTTCTAATGCCAACTTGCCAGGATCGATCCCGGCTGAGTTTGGTATTATTTGAATATGTTCAAATACATCGTCACATTGGTAGATTTACTGGCATGTAAACAAAGTCCTGTAGGACTACATTCTGGTACCTCCACATCTCTGAAAACTACTGAAAGTACTTAGTGGGACGGACAGCAAGTATTACAATTATAACAGGGGTACGTCCCAGTCATTAATTCAAACTGCTGCTTTTCTCAGCTATGCTGTCATCTAACTAAAATCACAGAACTTTGTGTTTTCCTACATGTTTGATCTTTTAGGACAAGATGTTCCTAGCATCAATATTTTAATGATTCCAGGTGTTCAGAAACCCCAGCTATCATCAAGAGCATTAGTGTTTTGAAGTTGGGTTACTCAATCACCTTTCAGTTGATCATTGATAATTCTGGAGTTTTCAACACTGTGATTAAATTGATCCACCATAGATATGGTTTGATATCAAAACTTTATCAGCATATCAAATTTAAGTAAAATATTATTGCTTACATTACATTTTTTGACTGCCCACATTTGCAATAATTTAGGAATAGGTTAGGAAAGCAGCAAATAGCAAATCTACCATGTGGGTGACTGCTCTAAATGCATATCAGAATTGATTGATTGATTGATTGATTGATTGATTGATTGATTGATTGATTGATTGATTGATTGATTGATTGATTGATTGATTGATTGATTGATTGATTGATTGATTGATTGATTGATTGATTGATTGATTGATTGATTGATTGATTGATTGATTGATTGATTGATTGATTGATTGATTGATTGATTGATTGATTGATTGATTGATTGATTGATTGATTGATTGATTGATTGATTGATTGATTGATTGATTGATTGATTGATTGATTGATTGATTGATTGATTGATTGATTGATTGATTGATTGATTGATTGATTGATTGATTGATTGATTGATTGATTGATTGATTGATTGATTGATTGATTGATTGATTGATTGAGTGTGTTATTGAGTGTTCCATGTAAGTGACGAGATCTGCTTTGCGAGAAATATGGAGCATGTTAGCAGTGATGATTTTTTTTAGTGATATGAACTAGTTCCCAATACACGTAGTGAAAATATTTTAATAGAAGAGGAACTAGTAAGGCCTTCAGTGGATATTTATAATGACGGTCACAGCAGAGGACTTGCTGTTCAAATTGTGTGGGAATGTAGTGTCACTGCAATTCAAGGTAGTGCATATCCTGGGGCTACTACTTCTGTGATAATGGTGAGTCTTTACAAAGTTATTAAACAACTGAAATCAACTCTGTCCCTCTTAAATTCAACAAATTTCTTAGTTATGAAATTACCCCAAAGGGGTGATCTTCCTGAATGGTCTTGTGTGAATAAGGAAATTAGCAAAACATTAATAATATGAATGGATGGTATGCATATCTGTAACTGGGGTAGAAGTTTATTACTGAGGCAAGTATGTGCAAGTATTAAAGAGTTTTACAGTACCACAGAATATAATTGCACTACCATACTCTTAAAAAATAATTGAAGCCACTGAGAAGAGTACAGAAATCAGTGCCATGAAATTCAGGAAACAAAGCAGGAATGTAAGGAACGTTAAGTTACCCAATTATAACAGCCATTTTTAGGGAGGAAGGGGTTCTGAGATTGATCTTTGAAAACTGGCAAATAGTAGTGAATATGCAGTTAGAATTCAGCACATTGATAGAATCTGATGAGATTGATGTGGTAGGAGTGAAATCATAGATCATGGTTAAGAGAAGGGGTGGTAATAGTGAAGTATTCCACAATGTTATACTGTCATTCACAGAGACTGAGGATAACAGATATTGGGAGATGTTTATTGTAGTGAAGGTAACTTATTGCTAACATGAATGGTTTACTGGTGAAAGGGATGAAATATTAAGGATAATATTAGTTTATCATAATATGAATATGGTGGGAATTATAGCAATATAGAGGCCTAGAAGAGTGGAAAAAGACTTGGAAATATTTGAGAAACTCATAGATGATCCTAATAAAAACAATAATAATAAAATCGTAATAATTGGAGGAGATTTAAACTTGCATGAAGTTGAATGGAATTCAGCTGCAGGTGAGGTTACATAATTTTGGCTCATCCATTATTGGAATATGCAAACAGTGTATGGGATTCTCCCCAGGAATACCTAATAAAAGAAATAGATTATCTACAGAAAAGAGCAGCAAGATTTGTAACAAGGGATTTTAGGCAAAAATGTAATGTATCAGAAAAATTAGATAAACTTTATGTGAAGCCTTAAGTAGGAGAAGAGAGAGAACTAGACTTAAGAAATTACTATACAGGAGAGTAGGTGAGGGATATCTGAGAGATCTTCAGTTTGAAATTAATTATATCAGCTTGCCTGACTACATGTATAAAATTACATGAGGTTCCAGCACAAGTGATTGAGGCAAATTTTCATTGATTTAGAAGGACGTGAAGGTGTGGAACAGCTTGCCAGGGTAAGTGTTTGATTCTTTTCCAAAATCTGTGCTGATATTCAAGAAAATAATAAATTGTAACATAGAAATGAAATTACATATTTGAGCACATCTGACCTGTGCATGTTATGTTAAATAAGGAGTTTGTGTTAGTAAATTAATACCATCCCTTTGTCTATGGAAAATGAACAGCTGTGGTAGGGGACTGCCCATAGGAGTGAAGTACAATGACACATTGAGGGCCCTGGGACTGGTATGGTAGCTCTAAAATCACTTCACGAAATCTGAAATGCGGTCCAGAAATGGCTCTTGTTAAGACACACCAGGTCGTTAAACATGATAGGTAACAAAATAGGAAAAATGTAATATAGTTAAATCATGTAGTTGTTATATAATATTACCTTATATGAGTTCACATACTGTATATGAATTGATTATGTGTAAGTGCAGTAGGTATTATGAGTGGAATTTTGTAAATAATATAAATTTATTAGGAATGAGCCCTGTGTTTAATAGAAAAATTGGTACTGTAAATTGTATACTACTGTATGTTTTGCAATTTTCCCCTTTCTTAATTTAAAAATTAATGCTTGATAATAGTGTATTTTTGTAAATCATTTGCCACTGTGGTAGGCACCTCATTTGCAAATGAAATAATTTAGGTTTGATCTCATTGGACCGCCTTGTGTGAGCATGTAAGTATGTTTTAATGCATGATAGCTGTAAAGTGTGCGGCCACTATTTGAATCAATTGCAGAGATGACAGAGGGAAGGAGAGAGCCCTAGCGAGCGTAGCTGTGTAAATGTGCATCCTGTTCTATGGGTGTGTGTTCTATGTAGGGTTGTATTAATGTGTAGAATAAGCAACTAGGTAATGAATCTTAGGTAGAAGCAACCAGTTAAATATATATTTAACTTCACCCTGCCAACTTGTTACTGTATGAAGTATCAGTTTTCCCATTGGGAATTGCATTCTGTACCATTTCCTACTCTGGGTAAATATTGTGGCCTTGTACAATATTCGAAGGAATGCTATAAAGACAACCTTATTTTTATGTGCATCTTTGTACCTATGGTTGTGTAAGGCTCTTTATATTACTTGTAATGTGAAGAGAATAATTATGGTATCTATATTGAGTTTGCTTTTGGATTCCGTATTTGATCTTGTTCTGTTACTCATGAAAGGTGTTATGTATCAATTTTCTTTATTCTAGGGTTCCACTTGATGCAGCTGATAGTTACTGCAGGATATTGGAAAAAGGAAGTGAACCGGTGAGCGATTTGCCACCTCATAAATTGCTCATGTCCCGCTCTGATAGGAAATTATCGCCTAAATTTCATCTTAGAAAACACCTGCTCAAAAGTACTGAAGAGCTTCCACACTTCTGTAATCAATGTGGTAGAAGGTTTCGCGAAAAAAGCACGCTAAATAATCACCTGGTCACTCATACGGCACTGCGTCCACACGTTTGTCAGGAATGTGGAAAGCGGTTTAATCTGAAGGGCACGCTGAAGGACCACGTCCTGACCCATAGTGCAGATCGTCCGCTGATATGTAATGATTGTGGTAAAGGGTTTCCCGGAAAGAAAGCAATGTCTAAACACGTCGTCACTCATTTCCCTGAGCGTCCTTACCAGTGTAAGAAATGCAATAAAATGTTCCGTGTAAAAGGTACACTTAGAGCGCACATGGTCACCCATGGTGAAGGTTCTTACGAATGTAAGGAATGTGACAAGACATTCCGTGCAAAGGTCGCGCTTGAAACCCACATGTTCAGTCATACTGGAGATCGTCCGTACAAATGTAAGGAGTGTGCTAAAGAATTCCATGTGAAGGCCACGCTTAAAACACATATGATTTCTCATAGTGATGTACGTCCGTACTCCTGTCATGATTGTAGTAGAACTTTTTCTAAAAAGATGACCCTTAAAACACACATGTTGACTCATAGTGCAGAACGACTACTCGAATGTAAGGAATGTGGTAAACGATTTCGTCGTACGAGTTCGCTGAATAGACACATTTTGATTCATGGTGCAGTGCCTCCGCAGGTTTCCAGTGAAGGGCAGGCTTCTTAAAAACCTTCGTACACATACGTGAAAGCGTCCAAACTGACGTCATGACAATGGTAATAAGTTTTCCCATAAGTGTAATCTTAAAAGACAAATTATGACACATACTTCGAGTGTGCTGACATTATTGTAATGATTTAGATATATTGTTTCGTAAGGCGTGACCAATTGATAAACAGCTGGTTACATACACTGGAAGTCACTCACACTTACCTGGATTTGAAAATCCAAACCTGCAAACTTGTGTGAGGAGATATCATTACCCTGCAGAACTTAGGCTTCATAATGTCTCTCATGTAGGAGCTGGTGTTAAGTTTCAGTGCCGTGTTTAACAAGCAAATTGACGGATACTGGAAGTGTAAGTGAAAGTTGAAGTGTAAGTGTTGAAGGAAAGAACATGAGAGTTTTCGTGGGAATGAATACAATGAACACTGGCTTGTTTCCTCCTGATTGTTAGAATAGAGAACTGCAACTGCGTGTTTCATACCGTCACTTTGCAGGTACGGTATGACCAGTTATTACGTAGACTAGTAAATACTGTATGTAATTATTTGCTGTCTAGAAGGCAATACTAAACACGAAACTTACATTGTGTGTGAGGGTTTCAAGTCTTCTTTTGAATCTGTTGGTACTATCTGTTGTTTTCCTTTTCGACAGTAATTGTTGAATCTTCAGTTATTTATATATTTGGGTAAATGGCTGCTTGAAAAAAGAAGCCCGATATTGTTGCTGTCCAGAAAAGCTTTACTCTAGTCGTGATGTCTGGATAGAATATATCTGTTTTAAACTAGGCTAATAACCCTAGTGATCAGACATTTTGTGGTTTGCAAAGAATAATTTCCGCCCTGTTCCAGCACGCACCTCTGGAGTGAGTAATAATTATCTTTATAGTTCCTGACAAAGCGAGATTTACTTCTTTACAGACAGTACGATTGTCTAAAGAAGCTAATGCAGTAAGTTACGTGATGCAGGTTATAGTGGGTGTGTTTCAAACTGCAGACATTCTGTAAACAACAGATTTCATTGTCTAAACGCGATCGGTTATTCAGCTTTCTCGTCGGCTTGTTCATTGAGATGAGAAGAGCTCGTGTTTCTATGACTGTTACCACGTTCTACGAGTTATATAATTTTCGATTATTGTATACTTTGAGAAATGACCTTTATTTGTATTCCAGTGTTAATGAAGTAAAATGACTCAAGATTAAATGTTGGGTAATTTCAGTTTATAACAGACGAATAGTTGGTCAGGAGCACTACAACGTGTCATATAAAATGAACACATTGATTTATATATTACACTAATTTGGAGAGTTGTAACATTTTTGTCTAAGTAATTGTAATTATATTCTTTCAATTCTTTGAATTAATTTCGATTATTTCAGTTTTCGATGTTTCTATTTGATTGAGGTAGGTTATATTTCGTCTTTTTTAATAAATTAGTTATTTAATCCTGTCTGATTGGTAGTATTTCTAGTATCCTAGCCCGTAGATTATTTTCCCTTGAATCTCCTGAGAAGATAAATGCAATACTGAGATCATAGCAGAGAACGGTAAGTATTCATCTCACCGGGGCATAAATCAGAACCCCAGTTGCTGCCAGCTCTTGCAGATAAGCAAAGGATACTGTACCCTTACATATATCAAGGTTGAGATACCTTCTGTAATATTAGCTGAATGCTGGAACTACTTGGTAATCCATCAAGTCAGAAGCAATGGAGATAAATACGAGGGTGAATCAAAAGTAAGTTACCCTAGTTCGCAAGCGGTGGGTCGTGACCGTGGCCAATGTGGAGCACGCTACAGTAACTGCTGACATGTCCGATAGGAAGGTTGGCGTGGTGTGTGCAGAGCGGGCACGTCAACTGAATGTTCATTCCCAATTGGAGGTGCGTGCAACGATCAGATTTCTATGAGCTAAACGGCTTGATTGCTCGGCAATTCTTAGTGAAATCGCTGCTGTATACTGTGATCGTGCAATATCTCGCTCAGGTATTGTAAAGTAGTGTAAGCAATTTGACGCCAGACGCACTGATCTCACGGACGAGTATCGCGAAGGTAGGCCCCCCAGGGGCAGTTCCGTTGGAAATGCTTACCGTGTGCATGGGATCATTAGAGATAATCGGCGCATAACAATGCAGGAAATGCTGAACATATCGTATGGTAGTGTGTCCTCCATTGTCCACCAGTACCTTCTATTTCGTTAACTGTGTCAAGGACGGTTCCCAAGTTCTCACCGGTGTTCACAAGGGACAACGTCTCCAATCATCACTGGCATTTTTGCAGCATTATTCTGTGGAGGGCAACGAGTTTGTGCGGCGAAACATCACGGGGGATGGAACAACCGAATCAAGGAGAACATCGATGGAATGGGTGCAAGGCCAAGGAACAACCTTCAGCAGGAAAGGTAATGGTGACAATGTTATTCGACATGGAGGGTGTGGTGCATGCGGAATTTATTCCGAAAGACACGACAGTAATCTCGGCTTCGTATTATTAAGCGTTGAACCGGTTGCCTAAGGCAATTAATGAAATGCGATGGAAAAACTGAGCGCCGGTGTGATTATGTTACACGATAACGCAACATCCCGCGCGGCCCGCCAAGCGTCCAAAATGTGGCAGCGAGGCATGGGAGTTATGGCAACGCCCTCAATACAGTCCAGAATCAGGCCATGCGATTATCATGTGTTTTGTAAGCTGAAAAGGAATCCCGCTGGACGATGAGAGGGTGAAAGCAGCTGTCTCCGTGTGGATATGCAGTGCTGGAAGTGATTTCTACGCATCCGGAATCAAAATGTTGGTTGACCTTTCCGAGAAATGTTTACAGTCTACGTGGTAATGTGAACTTACATAGCCGTTCTGACTGTGTCTAGGTGGATTCATAAATGGCCATACGTTGGAAGTGTAACCTACTTTTTGATTCGGCCTCGTACAATTCAAGACAAAGTATTAAAATAAAATGAGGCATGAAATCATGGAATCTTAAATGAGTAATACTTATTGATCTACCAATGTACCTTCAAATTATACCCGCCGTCTGGAACAATAATGATTGTAATATGCATATATGGTACTTTCATAAAAATGCATGAGGTAATAATGACCTAATTTTACTTTTTTAAAGTAAAAGTATCAATGAAATAATGATACAGAACGGGAGAATATGGATTTTTAAAATTATTCTTGATTAAATAACATCAATTAAAATATCCTATGCCATATTTGTTAGAATTGCTTGCACTCCTCTAGTAATTTAATAATAAAATGATAAAGGTCCAAACAATGACCGCCCTTTAGATATAAGGCAGACAATTAAATACTGACATGCGTACTACGCCTTTCCCGCGTCCAAGATAGGTAACTTAGAGATATCCCTAAAAGATCTAATGGTTCATTATTTCTATCTTCATAATAATCTAACGGGGGATTCAAACAATACTAATACGCTGTATGAATCTATCATCGGAAATGATGAACGTCCCCGTCTGACGCACAAAGAAATGGCAAGAAAGTGAATAGTTCTACAGCTTAATTAATCTAATCTAATTTGATCTCCGTTACAGAGCAAAACATCAATAACACATATTAACCTTCATGTTATTGATTCAAGAAAATAATAATTACGTAGATGAGAACAGTAACATTGTGAAAATAAAGTTATAATTTAAATAATGTTCCTTCTTCTGATATGTAATGTTCATCTATGCTTATGTAATCTCCATTAATCATGCTATTAGGTACATATATCCCAATTGAAACGGGTTATTTATTATATTCAATGAAGTACTGATAATGAAAAATAATAAATTGCCTCTTGACATGTTAGTTCCCTTTAAACAACAAACATCAACATTATTAACTTTGCTTGGGACATTTTTGTTAATACATGATTGTTACTTTTGGCTTCGTAACATTTCAACAAAGGCTTCTGGAGAAGATAAGTTTCTCACTTAACAGCACAAATCTGCCTCTATTCAAGTTAAAATTATTATATTAACCATCATCATACTGTATATTAATTCATTTTAACGTAGATCGTCATTGGGTATCTATAACAGGGCAATACGATTCTCAAATGTGATCAAATAGATCAGTAAAAGACGTAATATGCGTGTTATTCTAAATATCTTGCCTAGGGAAAATCATTTTTGAAGTCACTGTGTAATTTCTACTGCCAGTTATATTTATTACACAATATATTCATTATTCATGTTACTCTCCGTTATGCCATCAGTATTTGGGAAAAATGGGATTTCAAAATACAAATATTAAGTTAAATATCCAAGTGCGTAATTGATCAACCTTATAAAAGTTTCTTTTGATGACCTTAACGTAAAATAACATTCCATGTATGTATAACCACGTCAACATTAATATAGGATATGCATTCTCAGAAAATGCACTGTTACTGCATAATAAAAATATATATGTTCCTGCTCTGCGTCAATATCCCTTTCCTTACTTTTCAAATAAATAATTTATATCTTATGTTTCGTCGTAGCGTGGTTACATATTCCTTCAACACATTCTTTATTCTCAACATGTAACATCGTTATGTCTTTACATTATATTACTTCATATTCTTTCATATATTTCAATTATATATCTTATCTGACGCTCGAATAATCTTATTTCCAAATATTCGTAATATCGGATCAATGTCTTCTCAAATAATATTAAAATGTCTTCAATCTGCCATTATGTCCATATTTAATGCATATCCAAATTTATTACGGTAACATATAACCTCTTCGTATCATGATATGACATGGCATTGCGTATCGAATATGCTAAAATTAACCCTCTTATAAACATTTCTCATATGGTACATTATAACATGACTAATCGGGATTCTTTGCTTTCATTGGAATATTATTAACACTTTATTACACCCCCTAAATTTGTTTTGTCTTATATTTGATGAAGATTGCCTGTTGCATAAATAATGACTCGCGAGAATCTAATATAGTTGAAGTCAGTCTGAAGTGTCTAAAACATATCTGCCAATGTAAGATTTAGTTACAGATATCATAATCTTGTTAGTACGTGATATATATATGTCGTTAGAAAACTTACCCAGGAGTCATCGAGATAGTCGACTCCCAATCTACGTAGCAAGCCACGGTTTTCTTGAAAAACTCGAGTGAGAATACAAAATACAATCATGAAATCAGCTGTGACATAATAACACGCAGTAGGGCAATTTATGTTCTAAACAGTGGGTGCTGAATCAGCACTTTCTCACGAGGTCATTGTTGGAGTGACGAACTGAATGCTGTAGCACACATGTTGTATAATTACTCTGGTAGTGGACTGTAGTTTGGTTAAGCACGTGATACGACCATAGGACCGATTCATTCACCAATATTACATGTAATAAAACCTTTATTACAATTATACATGATTAACAAAATGCATAGAAACTATTTACACGCTAAAAAATAAAATGAAATGCCTGGATGGCTATCGATTACGTTTGAGGCCATGTGGCATGTCTAGCCGACGTGTTGTCGCTAATCCAGTCTGTGTTCTCTCGTTACCGGAAACCAGATGCATTCTGGTCACTCAAACAAGACACGGCTAAAAGCGCGCTCTGTATAAATTTTCTAAGAGGATGAAACATTCTCCCCTTTGTTGATTGCATTCAATCAAGGCAAAATACAGTTTAAATGATAATAACACTGACATAAAACAAAAATGTCGACAGAATACCAATACATAATAAATGTTGCACTTAAATGAACTTCAATCACTAATTAACACGTATAAATGAAACAGAACTGTACACTGATGTGCAGGCTGATGCATTGTTTTGTTTGTTCACAGCTGCACAATGAAAGTTTTTGAATTGTTCATCTTGTTAAATGACTGTACAAGATGAATACACCAATCAACTCATTGACACTACTCGATGGGAAGGGGGCACAATTTCAGTATTGGTCCCTTGAAATCTCCGTAAGCAGTTTTTATGGTGACAGCTCGCACAAGTCCAAGTTCCTCAACCACACCTAGCCTCCTTGTCCTCCTTGATAACCACCACTGCTCCAAGTTGTATACTGGGTTGCTCGGAGGCCAACTTTGGCCTGTTTTATGCCATCTGGTCCAAAAGTGTTGCACCATTTGCTGCAGCCTTTTCCATTCTGAAAGTTTATTGCTGGGTACAAGAGTCAGACTGGATTCAGGAATGGAATTCAAACTGTTTCCAGTAAGAAAATGACCTGGAGTAAAGGTTTGAGGGTCAGTCGGATCTGAGGATAGGGCTGTAAGTGGACGAGAATTTAAACAGGCTTCAGTTTGTGTGAGCACAGTACTAAGCTCTTCAAATATTAATGATGAGTTTCCAACAACTCGATGCAAATGATATTTAACTGACTTGATGCCAGCTTCCCATAATCCTCCAAAATGAGGTGAACGAGGTGGAATGTAATACCAGTTGATACCTTTGTTTGCCGGATTGCTTACAACTTCCTCTTGATGCTGCTGTGATGCCATGAATTGGTGAAGATCTTTTAATTCTCTATCGGCTCCAATAAACGTAGTAGCGTTGTCAGTGTAGATATCTGCGGGCTTTCCTCTTCTGGCTATGAAACGGCGAAGTGCGGCTAAGAAGGCATCTGTGGTAAGACTGCTGACTACTTCCAAATGTACAGCCTTTGTCGTGGAGCAAACCGTTAGTTCGATGTATGCATTGATACGAATATTGCTCCTCTTGTTAACTGGGCAAAGTAGAATTGGACCTCCATAACCAATGCCACAGTTAATAATAATGATCTAAGGGGAAGGAGATTGCAGTTTAGGGGCTCTATTCAGGATCAGAATTCAGGACAGGTGTCTGTGCGAAATCGGTACGAGTCACTCCAGGTAGAACAACAGAGGGAAGGTGAGGGGCAGGGAACTGTTGGTGAGGTGTGTGGAAATAGGAGGAAGGGAAAAGGCAGGAAAGGGAAATGTAGAGTAGAGGACAGGAAAGGACAGGTGGGACAGGGTCATAGGAAGAAGGAAAGGTGGGGAGAAGTAGCTTCTGCAGCTATCAGGAAAGATAGGGCTGACCAGGAGGAGAGGGAATCAAATGAGGTGGGTAGGGTTGAGGCTCTAGTCATGGCGGATTCCATCGTTAGACACGTGGGGAAAGTGCGTGGAGAAAAGCGAACCAGGGTAGAGTGTTATCCAGGAATTAGGTTGAGGCAGATGTTGAGGAAAGTAGAAGAGAGGGAGGAACGGAATGGCAAAGTGGTAGTGTTTCACGTTGGTACCAACAACGTGAGGCAAGCTCATATAAGTACCAACATAGTTGGAGATGTGTGGGATCTGGTAAATGCAGCACGGGTGAAGATTAAGAAACCGGAGATAGTTATTAGTGGAATACTATGTAGGAGGGATACTGACTGGAGGGTGATTAGGGATTTAAATGAGACTATGGAGTGGGTATGTGGGGAAACTGGGAGTGAAATTTTTAGATCCTAATGGGCGGGTAGGTGATAGGGATCTGAGCGCAGATGGCGTTCACTTAAACCGCAGTGGTACGTGTAAGTTAGGAAATTTGTTTGGAAGGATAGTAGAGAGGTACATTGAGGGAAACGGGGTGGCCTAGGGAGCAGTGATAAGGGAAGAGGGAACTGGAAATCAAGTAGGGATGGCATAAAAATGTTAGTGTTGAACTGTATAACTATTGTAAAGAAAGGAATAGAATGAAGTAATTTAATAGATATACATTTCTCAGATATTGTAATAGGAGTTGAATAATGGCTGAGAAATGATATAATGGATGCAGATATTTTCTCACGGAATTGGAGTGTGTATCGTAGAGATAGGATAGGAATGGTGGGAGGGGGAGTATTCATTCTGGTGAAAGACGAATTTGTAAGCTACGAAAAAGTTAAAGATGAGAAACATGAAATTCTAGGTGTAAGGCTCATTTATAAAGATAATAGGCAACTTGATATATTTGGAGTGTACAGACCGGGAAAGGGTAGCGCTGACACGGATTCAGAATTATTTGATAAGATAATCAGTTATGTGGGAAACGACATGGAAAGGAATGTGATTGTAGCGTGAGATCAGAATTTACCCTATGTCAATTGGGAAGGAAATGCGAAAGACAGAAAGCATGATCAGCAAATGGCAAATAAGTTAATACGGGAAGGACAGCTGATTCAGAAAGTGATGGAACCAACCAGAGGGAAAAATATCCTGGATGTGGTGCTGGTGAAGCCAAGAAACCGAAGTAACAGATGGTATTAGTGATCAAGAAGCTGCTTTGTCGTAGTTAAAAATAATTGTGTTAGAAAGGAAGGTCTTAAAAGTAGGACTATTAGGCAGTACCATGTGGCTGATAAAGCAGGCATGAGGCAGTTTCTAAAAATTAAATATGATAGGTGGAAAACGGTAAATAAAAATGTAAACAGACTCTGGGTTGGGTTTAAAGCAATTGTTGAGGAATGTGAAAACAGGTTTGTACCTTTAAGGGTGGTAAGGAATGGCAAATACCCACCTTATTATAATAGAGAAATAAAGAGACTAAGAAGGAGGTGCAGACTGGAAGGAAATAGAGTTAGAAATGGCTGTGAACGTAAGGAGAAATTGAAGGAACTTACTGGAAAAATGAATCTAGCAAAGAAGGCAGCTAAGGATAACATGATGGCAAGCATAATTGGCAGTCATACAAAGTTTAGTGAAAAATGGAATGGCATGTAAAGATATTTTAAGGAAGAAACAGGTTCCAAGAAAGACATTCCAGGAATAATTATTGAACAAGGGGAGTGTGTATGTGAGAATCTTCAAAAGGCGATAATGTTTGTGGCGATTCCCTCCAAAGAATTCCTTGCAACCGCGTGTCATTTTCATGAACACGAACTTGTTTGTACATTTTTGTGATGTCTCCATTAAATGCAATGGTTTGTATCCTGAATCTCAACCCAATGGAATAAAGGTCTTGTTGTATAGTAGGCCCTACTAACAGTAGTGGTTCTGGCTTATGCGTCAAAAACTACTCTCACTGATGTAGTTGTGCTTTGGTTAAATACTGCATAGTGTGGCAAGTAATAATGTTCAGAATATTTTGTTACATGTAGGCCTACCTCCCTCATGTGAGATAATTGTTCATACTCGGACATGAAGTTAGCATACTCTTCATGCAATACTGGACTTTTCTTGAATTTTGCTTCCAGCTGATGAAGGATTGTTAATGGTTACAATAGAATTGGTGTCTTCTTTACATTTTAAATTTAGTCTGTTGACAGTGTCTTTAATGATGAGATGAGTCTGACTGCCGCTGTCCAAGAGTTCTCGAACTTGACGAAACTTACCTCTATGATCCTTGATTTTGACAATAACTGTGGATAACAACACATATGGTTTGTTTCGAGTACATGAATGTTCATTCTTGGTGGTTGTGTGAACGGTGGCAAATACCACCTTGTTGTTAGAATTAGTTTCATTAGTTGTACTAGACCTGTGATTTTCAAGATGTAGTAATGTGTTGTGGGCCTTGTTGCATTTGCGACAGTGACTGGATGTACACTCTGACGTTTTATGTGATGTTTGAAGACAATTTAAACAGAGTTTGTTGTCACGAGCATACTGAATGCGATTTGACACTGTTAACTTGAGAAATGCTTCACATGCAAAAAGTCCTGGTGCATGACCTTGTTTACAATAAGAGCACTGATTGTTAATGCATGCGACATGTGTATAGGACGACGGGTTTTTCTTGTGTGAGCTTTCTTTATTACCGCGCACCTTGCCTTGACTGACAGATGTTTGCATGCTTTCAAGGACTTGGCAGCGATGTTCAATGTAAGATGTTAATTTGTTTGAGGGAGGAATTTTTGTCAGCGTCTGCATCTAGTTCCCATCCCCTCCTGGTTTTATAATCAAGATGATCAACAATATGTTGCGACAATATTACTTCTTCAAGAGGGTATCTAATTTCAATGCTTCAGGTGCTTGTAAGTTGCTTGAGAATGTGCCGAAAAATTGCCTGAGGTCTTCAGCGGTTTTATTCTCCACTGTTGCAATGTTCAAGATTTCTCTAACATGCTTTGCTGCTATAGGTCTCTTGTTTTGAAACCGATCACATAGTAGGTCCCAAGCTACCGTATATTTTGTTTCAGTAGTTGGAAGGTTCTGAATTAACGCTTTAGCAGAACCCTGAACTGCTCCTTGTAAGTAGTGAAATTTCTGAATGGATGCTACACTGGAATTTTCATGCACCAATAATTTAAAATTATCTTCATACGACATCCAATTTTCATAGTTACCACTAAACATGGGTAGTTCAATCGCGGGTAATTTGATGTTGATATTTTCGTGCGACGAATGTGAAGTGTTACTTGTGGTACTACCGGCATTTTCGTGTTGGTCTAGCGACAATAACACCTGCATTTTTGCCTTCAAACTGTACACAATGTCATCTACTTCGTCTCCATTTACACCATGATCTTGTTTTTAGTATCCTCCACCTCAAGATGCGATTGAACTAAATGGTATTTGCTTTCTAAATCAATAAGTGCATCATAGTCTGCTAGGTATTGAGTAGTGTCGTACTTTTCGACGAAAGTTTTGATTTTTGTGATTCTGCCGTGCAGATAACGCCCTTGCTTGATCGGATTGGCAGTTTCGTTCTCATCCATCGTAAAGCACTGGCTCACACAAATGTAAATAATACATGGAAAAGGTAATTAACAGGAATCTGACCTTGTAAACTGAAGAGTCCCACGTTGTATTTTACGATGTTTCACACGCGTTTCTCTTTTACCGTGTAATATTGGACCCGGAAATGGACCAAAAAATGTTGGATTGACGAAATGAATTCTGTAGCACACATGTTTTATTACTAAATAGCGATGATAACTCTGGTAGTGGACTGTAGTTTGTTTGCTTGTTGTTTGTGCTTGTTGTTTAATGGGGCCTAACATCTAAGGTCATCGGCCCATGTAGTTTGTTTATGCACGTGATTAGATCATAGGGCCGAGTCATTCACCAATATTACACGTAATAAAACTTTTATTACAATTATACATGATTAACAAAATGCATAGAAACTATTTACACGTTAAACAATAAACTGAAATCTCTGGATGGCTATCGATTACGTTTGAGGCCATGTGGCCGTGAATGCGTGTCTAGACGACATGTCGCAGATCAAATCTGTGTTCTGTAGTTGCCGGAAGCCAGATGCATTCTGCTCACTCAAACGAGACGCAGACAAGAGCGCGTTCTGTATAAAATTTCTAAGAGGACGAAACACCCTATGTACGGAGTATTTTGAGATAGCGACTTCCTGTGCAACACATCGTTCAGATGTAGTGGAAGATCGTACGAATGATGTGTTAATGTCGTCGATATTTTTTTCTAATAGAACCCTTCATTTTGGTTTAGGAATAACAAAGTTAAGTGATCCTGTTAATTTATTCACGAGACATCTGTTTCTCAACCTGGAACTGGAACCTCGGGAAATCTCTTCTGAAATCGCCTACTCACCTCTCTACATGAATCAGTTTTTACACATAACTCATACATAAAATCTCTTTGTTTAAGCGTGAGTTTCACTGGCATTTCAACATTGTAATAATGGAATACATCTCATTAATTCTACTGTAATTCAGCCCCACATGCTTTTGTAACTGATCCCGGATTATCCGTGGAGCAGAAAGAAGTCAATGAAGGGACTGGTGTTGAATGGGTCTAACTACGATATCAAAATGGAATTAAAACTTTAAATAAAGGTTATATTTCTTTTAACAAAACAAACTTAACAATCATTCACTTAGTGAAATAACGATAACAAACTTGGGGATTAAAACAGAATTTTGATCTTCAAGCCCCAGCTTTACAAGTTGCAGTGGCTCCGACAGTAACAAAGGCACCCCTCAATACTACAAGAACATTACAATCTCTGGCCTCTCTAGTACACAGGGGTATCTTGTACCGAACCTACTGGGCCTTCGTGGAAAAAGAATAACAGGTTAAATTAATGGCCCAAACACGAAATGAATGCACTCCTAGATAATGAATAACGGAGCTCTCGGCCCAGTGATACAGGGACTAATCCCAATCTACTGAGCGACTCGAATGAAGATTGATTTAATACATTACAGGAAGGAAAAACAGTTACCAAATCGTAGTCACCTCAAACCAAGTTGAAGGGGCACGCGAGAGGGTAACGCACTCTCTGTCCCCGATTTGCATTTAAAGATTTCTGAAATTTCTACATTAGCCGAACGATGTTACTGCACATATCGCATTAACAAATTTAAGTAATTACATCATTTGTTTGTGTTTTAACTTAACAATGTTGCAGTATTTCACTTATATAATGTATTTGTTGCTTAAATTGTGTATAGAGGGCAGCACCTCGCTTCCAAGACCTGGCGCCAGTGACGGACGAGGGACAGGGAGAAGCGCGACAGACATGCCGCGAGTAACATGTGGAGACAACAGTCTCATGAATTAATGCAATCGCACAACAGTACTAACATTTCTAGTGTGTTTTAGTGTCAGTGCTTTCCTCATATGTTTGAATGTATAATTGTATATGTACAAGCATTACATACAGTAATGGTGTTTTTTAGTTCATGTATAACTGAATAAATCAGTGATTTGTGTGCTCTTTATTTGTTGCAAACGATATTTTCTTAATAATATTTAAGTGGCCCTTCAAAAGTGTACTTTATTATGTGGTTATTATATGCGACCACCAAAGGTAAGGTTAGATCGTGAACGTACAGTAATTTAATCTCGGTCAGACGTTTTGGTCCGCCGGGCCGGATATTCGAGCTTACCTTTTTATGTGACAACAAACATAGTGCATTTACAGTGACTGGATTAGCCCGATAATATTGTGTGATATATCGTGGTGCAATTTACGACACAATTCGCCGCATGGCTGATTTACGCGCGATCTCACGCCGCTATATCTGAGCTACCAACCGCGCCGGTCAAATCTTCCGCGCTGTGGAACGTACAACGTGTGGAATGTTGGCAGTAGCAACCCTGAGTCATGTTAATATGGCTCCTTGATGACAACAACTATTTCCCACACCTTACAAGCCCAAATCCAATTCATATATTTATTCTTATCCTTTCATTATGGCAGAGGAGAGTGACACGCACGATATTAAAAACTTAACAGTGAGCAAGGAATTGTGGCTATTATCTCTCATAGAGAAAGTTTACAGGAATTGAAACAAAGGTATGAGGGCATTCAATCCCAGTTAGAAATCAGTGAGGAGGGAAAATGATACGAAGCAGGTAGAGAATTATTTGAAGACACGTATCATCAGATAAAGGTGGACATAGACAGAATAACCACCCAGCATGAAATAACAGATCTTTCCAGACACTCCAGTCAAGGGAATATCTCAGTAAGCAATAATTAGTATGGGGCTTAGATCAAATTACCTACTATTACACTGAAAACATTTGGTGGCGAGTACGAAAACTGGAAAGGATTTCACGATTCTTTTGTATCTATGATCCATAACAATAAATAATTTCACCATATTCAGAAATGTCACCACTTAACTAGCAGTTCAAGAAACGAACCTCCTTGAATTGCACAAAGTCTCCCTCTATCTGCTGAAAACTACAGCATAGTTTGGCAAAAGTTAATAGATTGCAAAACAACAAATTAACTTCGTCAATTCATATTAAACGGATATTAGAGCAAGAATCAATCCAGAAAGATAATGCCAATTACCTCAGGGAGGCTACAAACACATGTCAGGCCAATGTGAAGGCATTACAGGCCCTTGACTTAGATATTTCAAATTGAAGATTTATTATTGTCACAATTGTTAATCAACAAACTAGGCCCAGCGGCTAGGAAGGCATGGGAAATACACACTTTAGGTTCTGAGTTAGAATCTCTGGAGGCGTTGCGGACATTTTTGGAAAGGATATGTTTACCACTTGAGGCAGTCAAGCCAGGTACTCAAGTTCAACAGATTAAACAGTCAATTACTACTACACCCAAACATCAAGTAAGCAATGTGCATGCTAGTGTTAATTACCAATGGGAAGTCTGCAAGGGCTCACATTACCTATATAAGTGTGAGTCCTTCAAAAGGCTCAATGTCCATGAGAGACATAATGTGAGAGATTATAAATTATGCTTTAACTGCTTGGGCAATAATCATAATGTCGATCAGTGCCAATCAGGCTCGTGCAAGATGTGCGGAAAAAATCATAATTCACTATTGCACGATGACACCAGACGTGACCGCAGCAGGCCTATGCTTAGATCACAGGAAACAGTGAGGGAAAACAGCTCACGCCAGGAGTAGCTAATCACACAACCCGTTCAACAGATGTTACTCACTGCGCTGTCAAGGAATCCGATCTGTCTACAGTCTTGATAGTGTACCAGGAAGGCATAGGCCCTGGCACATATCAATTATAAATTTTATTTTCTAGCATACAATTCAGTTCCGATGCATGAACAGCTGTGTGAGAGAATGTTCTCGAACCTACTGCGCTACACGAGGGAGAACGCAAGTCAAGCAAGGTCAAGTGACGTCACCGCCGCCTGAAAATTACTTCCCCTATGGAAGATTCTCGGCTACTTTTATAAACTTTTTAACGCATGGACCGATTAACACGACACCAATGCTGAATTGTAGCTGATGTTCTAGAAGTAAAACCCTTGCAAATTTGAAGTAAATCCGTCCAGTGGTTTTCGAAATATAATAATTTAAAGTTTGGGAGGAATCCTTGCGCCCTTCATCACCTGATTCCAAGCGCTGCTCACCAGACCTGTATAAATAGGCCATTGGGCCAAGGCCATAACCAGTCCTGTGTGCACAGTGTGTGCAGAAAGTATGCTCCGTCGCGATTCGCGAGGACATAATAGTGGCCGCACTCAAACGCTGTTGAAATAGAAAAAGGACGTGTACCGTATGTGAAGTTTCCGCCGCGCCGCGACGACTGTAAGATTCGAGACGTTTCTCAAGGTGAATTATCGTATATAATTCTTGTAAATTTATTAACAGAGTGAAGCTATAACTGGAAGTGAGAATGGAAGTATCCAATATTTTACTGACCAATATACGACACCGTGAACTGTACTAATTCCACATAATTCTAAACTGTGATAATATAATAAATCATTGCTGGTGGTGAACTGAAATCATAAGTTAAAACCACTTCGATCAGTCTAAGGCATGTTTCTCCTACAATAATATATCAGTGAACTGTGTGAGACTGTATTTACTGGACATTCGTCCCATAACAGGGCAAGAATTAACTATTTTCCTTGTGTACTTTCTCGATTTTCCGATCACCACTGTGAGAAATACAGTGAACATTAAGGACCTTTTACAATAATGTTACTTAGTACAGGTTAGTGTGGTGTAAATACAACCATAAAATCTGCTTAATCTGTTAATAATATTTGTTCAGAGACTGTGATATAGACTGTGATGAATCACGTTTCAAGTGCTTTGTTAATTCCATTTTTCAATTCCATCGAACTGAAAGAAATAATTGGCGACCAACGTACAGGGCCTGATTGGAGCCGCGCCAGACATATTAGACGTCAAGTGGAGCCACGATGAACTCAGAGCAACCTATTTGAGCGCCATAGTCCTAATAGATAATACACCGTACGATACGAGGTACAATCAATTTCAATTAGAGTACAGGGTTCGACTGGAGTTACTACGAACGCGAAGAACTTGTTGTATCTTACATTCGACTTCATCGAATATTCTGGCAACATAGATGGTTTACTGGCAGCAATCGAAGCTCTTAGGGTGCGCATTAACGACCAGAGTGCTAAAATTGACCGTATTAACATGCAAATGGTAGAGTCCAATAACCATTTACAGGCGCAGATAGCTGAGTCAAATACTCAGCTACAGTCACAATTACAGGCACAGTTAACCGAGTCAAATAGTAAGGTCGAAGATTTAACTACTAAAATCGGCAAGACCTTGGAAACTAAATTTGCCGAAGCCGATAAGGTTATCAATAAATGGCTCACTGAATCCAGTGCCCTTATAGAGCAACGATTCCGTGAAGCTGGAACTCGCCTCGAAAAGAAACTAACGGACTCCAGCGCTCAAGTTGAAGCCACATTAAAAACATGGTGGACAAGTTCGTTGAAAACTTAGAGTCTATCAAGGAAGAGATCAAGACAGTGGTTATCAAGTCTTTATACAAAGATCTTAGAAATGTTCTTCCTTCTGTTCAAGCATTTTCCACCGAACTTAGAGACGAACGGAATTTCAAGAATCGCATGGAAATATCTCACAAGGTCAAGTAAAGCTAGCTCAGGTTCAGGAAAGACTTCGAGTTGCATTGAAGAATGTTGTGGGCAAATTACGAAGTGAGATAGGGCTAATTAAAAGTACTCAAGGAGAGCTTGACAAGCGTATTACAGGACAGCTAGACAACACTCATACAAAGATTGCTGCTTTCTGTAAAGACGTGCAAGTTATCAAAGCTGACTTCAAAAATGAAATAAAAGACTTAGACGCATCAATTAATTCCAAAGTCGAGAATTTATCTGAAGAGGTCAATCAAATTAAATTAAGAGATCCTACGACTGACGTCACTATTCCTGGTTCGTCGAGGGAAATACACAGGTAATGACAAAGAAAAGAGAGCCCAGTAAACAGCCTTGGGGCACACCTGAATTAGGGTGATACGGCCTTGATATAATACCATCAGCTTTTACTACGCAAACTCTATTAGTGAGATAGCTTCTAATCCACTCCAAAGCACTTCCTCCTAACCTATATGCTGACAATTTGGTGAGTAGAGCATCATGTTGAACTGAATCAAAGGCTTTGGAGAAGCCCGTATAAACAGCATCCACTTGTTGCCTCCTATCGAGAGATTCAGAAATGAAGCTGATATACACCGCCATATTGGACACGGTAGAGTGTTTCTGTAGAAGACGGTGCTGCGCTATATTAATATACTGTGAAACTGAACTGTACAATCTCTTATACACGATCTTCTCTGCCACCTTTGAAATTAGGGACAATAACACAACAGGCCTATAGTTATCAAACACAATTTTGTCTCCTTTCCTGAACACTGATATGACGTAACCTTTCTTCCACTCACACGGAAAATACTCTGACGAGAATGACATATCTATTATGATGCTAAGTGGCTTACCTAGCTCAGATGCACATTCTTTCAATACTATTGCCGGTACGTCATCTGGACCACATGATTTGGAGGTATCCAAAGACGCAAGAATTGAAGATACCTCTGCTGGAGGGGTCACTATTGAAGTTAGGCCTATATCACACACGGACGAAGTGAACAGATTACACTGTGCGGCAGGTGAGTATTACTTTTCAAAGGTATCTGCAAAACTGTCCAAGATGCTCCTCTTGTCCTGTAATTTTTTCCCGTCCTGAAGCATGGTAGATGGCAGGCAAGATGACCTCCGTTTGTTGTTTACAAAATTCCAGAAACACTTCGGGTTGGAGCTAATTTCGATTCCATCAAGGTTACATAGTTTCTGTATTTTTGAGCTGAAAACGCTTAAATTCACCGCGTATGGTCGAAAATTGCACACGATCACTAATATGGCCCGTTCTTTTAAATTTCCTTCTTGCCCTCTCCTTTTCTTTTAATTTACCTATTACCTCAGAGTCGTGCCAGCATGGGTACTTCCGCGTGCTAACTATCCGGGACGGTACAGTGTCTTTTATTACAGCGCAAAGGAAGTCGTAGAAGAGGGTTAACGCCTCTTCGACGGAGGGGGAGTCCTCGATTAAATTCCAGGGACACAACGAAAGGAGATCTCTCATGTGAGGAAAGTCGGCCTTAGTCCATGCGAACATTAACTTCACCTGCGGTACGGGGCGCATAACTCGCAGTAAAGATAGAGTTATTTCTACAGCTCGATGGTCAGATGTAGTTACCTTTTCCGTCTCGAAGCAGTCCAAGTGCCCACAATATTGATCCGATATTAGAACAAGGTCCAGGAAGTTCTCGTTTCTTGTTGGGAAGTGACACATTTGCTTGAGTCCGAATTCACTGAAGATTTCAAGAAGTAAGAAGACTTCTGCACATCTCTGTTTTATAATGGGACCGGGATTCCAAGCCAAATGCCTTCTGTTAAAGTCTCCGCAAACTACAAGGATATCCTGCGGGTTTAAAACAGCTGTGACGTTGGTCAGTGTTGCTCGAAGATTACTCATCCTAGCAGTCACTTCGTCCGGTGGCAGGTAGAAGCACACTACAAATACAGACCTCCCTGATGTTGGGGTGCCCTTGACCACGAGACACTCCCAGTCTCCCGCCAGCTCTGGCCGGGAAACTGGCCTTAGAGCAGATTGCACAGCAACCATAATCCCTCCCCCTTTCACTTTGCTACTATGGACCTGATGTCTGTCTTGACGAAATACACAGTAATCAGTAGACAACAGTTCATTATCACAACAGAATCATTTAACCAACTTTCAACTATACAAATACAATCTCTGCTGGCGTCACCGAAAGCGAGGTTAAAATCCGTCATATTCAAGGATATTCAAGGACAATGTTCATACCAGGAAGATAATTCAGCATCAGAGCTATCAGCTGAAGAACATACCGTATCAACTTCAGTTACAAAACTCCCGTCTAATTTTAGTGACAAGGTGCAGGTTGAAAAAGAACAATGTTTTACCTCTGGATATAGACTGATCTGAAATTGTTGTCAGATGGTATTAGTGTTTTCTGTTAGTGCATGAATTGTAAGAATTCAATATGTCTCAGCGTTGTAGAAGAGAAGAGAGTAGATTTAGCTTGTGAAATGACAATTTTTTCTCAATTGTGCAATAGCAGATCATCATTTCTGACATCCTCTGGTATCTATGACTGTAATTACAGATTTATCTTATGGTATGAGATGTAGCGGGAAGCTTGCAGTATATTTTTTGGTGTTCGACGGGAAGACTCAGGTTTCAGTCACTGGTTCATGCAAGAAGCGAGGGCACACTTCCTTCCATAATCAGCATTGATTAAGGCAATGTTATAGATGTTGAGACAATGTCTAAATTTTGTTATGAGTGTACTGTTAGGAAGAAGCTAGAAAATACTGAATTAGGGAATGAATGGCAAGGAAACATTCTAATGTTTCTTCAAAAATTACAATGGATGAAGTGGTGGTATGGAGCCTGCTTCTGTAGTGAAAAATGTTTTGTCGCTCACAAAATATTTATGGTGTTAGATATACTTACTACCTAGGGGATGGTGATTCTAAATCTTTTAAATCTGTAGTTGACAGTAAACGATATGACTGTCAGGTGACCCAGTTAGAATGTGGTGGTCATGTCCAGAAATGTGTTGGAACTAGGCTGCGTCATTTACTGAAGGAAAGTAAAGGACAGTAATTAGAAGGTGGGAAATCCCTATGTGGGAGAGGGAAGCATGCCCAGAAGGAAATTTACTCTTTTGGAGGTTCATTATGGAAAGGTAAACGATGCTATGCAAACTGCTGTTTGGTCTACATTTTTTCACACTGACGTTTTCAGATACTGCTGTCATACACTTTATGATCCTGCTATATTTGAACCCTATCCCAACCTATCACGTCCTTGAATATTCTTATAAGTATTCTTTTAACACTTCAGCTGAAAAGAGCACGAAAAATCAAGGCTTGAGCTAAATTTAAAGATGACAGGACATTGAACTGCACCGTAGTGGATATTGCTGATATTAAATAACACTAGTATGTTTTCATTGTTCATCCACCTATTCAATGCAATACAATCATAAAAATTATGTCTTTGTCCTTATCAAAGTTATTGATATAAAATTAATACATTGGATGGTACATGTTTCGTCTATCAATAGAAGGCATCATCAGCCATATTTCTTACCTTAACAATAAGTCAGGTACCTGATTGGTAATGACCTATGGAAGCTGTTAAAACTATGTCTTGTAAAATAGATCAGAAATCGTTAAACACCTATAACAATAAAAATTGTAGTATACTATTACTTAACAATATTTGGTGTTAGTATTTTAGTTTAAAATGGTTCATGGTTGTGGGTTACTGTAGTCACGTCCTAGTTCGTGAACCATGGGCAATGGCTGAGTGGCCGAGTAAATGGTCCGGAGAGTCGGGATACCAGTTGCTATGGAATGGGAGTGGGCATCTCGGACATATTCTGAGTCATGGCCCTCCTTGTGCTCAGGCGACTAGGGCTATACATTTCACCGGTGGTCCATAACCATTTAAAGGAGAGATCCTCACGTGGACTATGTGCAAGTAGGGTAGCATCCTGCTTCATGAATTTACCGAGCTCAGAACATTTTAAGCAAGCCTCGGACCTATGGGACTAACGGAGTCCCACTCCCATTTGACAGGCGAGGGACTCCTTGGAAACAACTTAGCGAACGAAATGGAATTCGATGGGGAGCTATCAATATTAATGGGGCTTATGGGAGAATGAAAGTAGAACAACATACAAAAATTAAGTATGGGAAATAGTTGCACAGAAGTGATGTATGTTGTTAATAATATGTTTTAATTTGTACATGTCTATTACTAACCAGTTACCTGTTTTTTACCTTGAGGTGATATTTTGACTGATGATGCCCTCAATGAAGGGCGAAACATGGCTCAAGTGGAATCTAGAATAAATTCCTAAATTATAAAATTTATATGTATTGAATAGGTGAAAAAAACAAACCTTTTAACATCCTACATTCAGTATCTTCAATACGGATAACAATGATTTTTATCACTTGCAATATTATTACTTGTAATTGCTGGTGCCGTAGGTTATATTGAAGTTTGTATATACGTCATTAGGCCATCTTCTCTGATGTAGTACTTGTGGGAAGAGTTTGTGATAGATGTGGCTCTTTGTTGTTGGACGTGTTGAGATGAGCGTACTAGTCGAAAGGGAACGTTGCATTCCTTCCATTTCAAAATTTTCAAGGACCAAGTGATTATTTTTAGCGGAATGATTATATCGTTGGATCCATCCAAGTCTGCGCCTGTCTCTCCATCGCAGGGTGGTTATAGATATTATAAGTAAGAAGAGCGAGAAATACAAATTCCTTGGTTAAGGGTGAGATCCGCTTGCAACAGTTAGGCAGGCCAAAGTGCATCGGAACATGAAGTGGTACTTCCCAAATCACCCTGCATGCCCTGAATTCACATGGCCCGTGGAATGCATGACCTCCTCACAAGTAAAGTAGTCTGAAGCACGACCACGTGTTATTACTGCGGTTATTTATTCCAGATACGACAGGCTAGACCACTTGATCATCATACAACATATCGATATTACCACCACAAGACAACAGGGGGCAGAAAATACGACACTGGTTTGTATCTCATACTTGTGTGGTATATTACGCCAGGCAAAAGGTGCAATAGTCTGTGGCTATTCGTCTTTACGTGGGTAAGTGATTTTTGTGACAAGTGATTTATCAGGTTCTCAATTAGTTTTCAGAAAAATGGTACTTCATTTTGTATTGATGAATATTCTCCACGAACCATTTCCACTGCAGTAACATGTGGCGCGTCCTAGCCGATGGAAACAGATTTCCCACCGGCCTGCCGGCAGGACTGAGTGAAATATAATAGCTCTCGCGGACTAAATACACACACAAAGACCTAAAGTGAAACTTTGGCGGAGATGGAGACGTTCGGCACGGAGCAGTTGGTAGAAGAGGTACCCTACCTTTATGGAAGTTAATGCAGAAAGGAGTGTAGCGTCCTTCTCCAGGGGAGCGGCTGCACAAGGATTCTGTTCTCCATGTCCGGAGCGGCGTAACTACCTGCTGTCATGAGCTCTAAAACGCTTCGTGAACGACCCGGCCGTAGAATAACACTGTCACATCATTATGGAAATATGTCTGATGGAATCCGAACAAAGGTTAGGGCGTCCCCTAGAAAGAACGCACGTAGGCAGGGCCCAGTAGGCGAGAAAGGGTTGCAAGGGTTGCCGCCGAAGGGTCTGTGGTGGCTTAACAACCGAGTACCATGATTCTGCATCGCATCACTGAACTATGTCCGGACGATGTAGCGAATTTGCCAGAGCACTTGAGAGAAGTCATATAGGCATCTGTGAGTTGCAGGAAAAGAATGGAGTGAGAAAAGTCATGGGGTGCAACATAACCCGAAGAACAAGTAAGGTCTCTAAGTATGACAATCGCTTCATGTAACTCGTCTACGTTGGAGATAGAAGGAAATTCCTATTTTTCAGTGCAACGCTCCACAAATCGGCCTGGGCACGGAAACCAAAGATGCCTTCTGGGGACTACTTGGCAAGAAGACCGCTGACTATTTAGAGTTGCCGATGATCTGAATGGACGGAGGAAAGAAGACCACACAGCACATGGCGGACATGGGTATGGACAAAAGAACGATGATTGCCAATGAATTCCCAAATATGCTGAAAAAGATCATCGCGAACACACAATTGGAGGGTCCAATAAATAAAACCCCTAATTCCGTTTTTTAACTCTTCAGGAAATGAAATACAAAATTTCAAACTTACACAAAATCTATATTTTTCACTTCTGTAATCCAATATTCTGTTATATATAAATACACATATCAACTATTATTTTAAATAACTAAAAGCTCGTATTAGTAGTGAAATATAGTTTATAAAGTGCAAAATACACTCATGGACTTAGTGATTTTTTTTGGTTTGTATGATGTTTTCCTGTCACTCGTACTCATCCACATCAGAACTATCAAGACTGGAGTCACACACCGCTATAAAACAACCTGGCACTTACTGTAGCATGTGTTTTAAGTCCTTCACCTTTCCCTCCTTCAATGGCATATCTACACAGTGATACCTCCTTAAAGCCTGTTCCGTTGGTCTCTTCAGGTAATTGCATCTTTCCCCCTGCTTGGAAAACGACCCGACGACATTTCGATATACCTGGCAAACTGGGCTTTAATATGACCCTGTATATTTCCTGATAGTGTAGGACAGGAATGACTCTTTCCTCTTTCCTAGGATCTTCAGAACTACCTGTGAGGGATTTTTGCACAAACACAACATCATCTTACACTCCTTTACCGTTTTCACATACTTTTCAGGACCATAAACTGTTTCAGACTTCTTATATCGCTCGATTGCTCCATAATCTGAATCAATAGGCATCATACTGTGTCCTGGTACAGGGAACACTATTGTTATTTTATCAAAAATCCTCTTAACATATAGCTGATCTAAATAACAAAGGAGATACCTATTCTTGTTTTGTGAGAATGCATTATCACAAAAAAGAACAAGATTCCTTTCTGTTGACTTGTAAACATTAATGTAATCCTCAAGAATTGTTATTACTTCATCAGGGCCCATTGCAGCAAAATGTTCTGCATACATGAACATAACGTCTTTGTTTGCCTTTATATTATGAATTCCAAATATGTGAATCCACAACTGACGGTGATAATATTCATCTTGCACATTAGTGACAGGTAAGGGAAAATTCTTCTGGAAATCAAAGCAAATGGCAAGAGTCTCTAGAGAGTCATCGTTTTTCGCAGCACTGAGTTGCTGAAAAAAAGTTTCTGCATTTCTCTGGTGCTGCTCCAAGCACTTCACCAGATTTTCTTCAGTTCCATCAGTTCCATAATTTTTGGATGATTTGGCTGCATCAATGTCTATTTTGTGTCTTGTGCAGATATTACACATATCTTTTTCTAGGCAGACCAAACGATACATTAAACTCAGTCGTAAAAACCCGCTGGAAGATTTCGTATGAGATGACATTGTCTTCATGTTCTTGATTGTAAGCTTTATGAAGCTTTGAAGTGTTCATTTCTGGGTCCAAGAACTTCTTCAGCCTATTGTCTGATCATGTGCAGTGTGATTCTTTACAGGGCAGATTGTCAATAAAATTTTAAACTTTCTCTAGTGTCTCCTCAATTGTTCTCCGATGATGTTGGTGCTTTCCTCTCATATCTGTCACGCTGTTATCTGGTTTCGGCACTTCTGCTACCAGACGATCCCGCCTAATACCAAAAAGAGCAGTAAATGCAGAGAGGCACGACGAAATTGTTTGATTGTTGTCTACAGTTACAGAATATCTGAAAACTCGCCTAGGACAGCAAGGAATATCAGATACCCTTGGACGATGTCTTTTCTGTTTAATTAACTGCAGACAGCCTTGTAAATGTATGTTCCACTCCGTATGTGATTGCAGACTGTTAAATCTGCGGCACAACTTTTTCCTATCAAGCACTGATAACTTACTTGCACACTTGCACACTTCCCCATCACCCTTTTTCCACCCTTTGTATTACCGGCTATTTTCCTATTTTGTTTCCAGTTTTTAGATCAAGTTTTCTTCAATCAATCAATCAATCAATCAATCAATCAATCAATCAATCAATCAATCAATCAATCAATCAATCAATCAATCAATCAATACTGATCTGCATTTAGGGCAGCCGCCCAGGTGGCAGATTCCCTATCTGTTGCTTTCCTAGCCTTTTCCTAAATAATTTCAAAGATATTGGAAATTTATTGAACATCTCCCTTGGTAAGTTATTCCAATCTCTAACTCCCCTTCCTATAAATGAATATTTGCCCCAGTTTGTCCTCTTCAATTCCAACTTTATCTTCATATTGTGATCTTTCCTACTTTTATAAAAGCCATTCAAACTTATTTGTCTACTAACGTCATTCCACGCCATCTCTCCGCTGACAGCTCGGAATATACCACTTAGTCGAGCAGCTCTTCTTCTTTCTCTCAATGCTTCCCAACCCAAACATTGCAACATTTTTGTAACGCTACTCTTTTGTCGGAAATCACCCAGAACAAATCGAGCTGCTTTTATTTGGATTTTTTCCAGTTCTTGAGTCAGGTAATCCTGGTGAGGGTCCCATACACTGGAAATATACTCTAGTTGGGGTCTTACCAGAGACTTATATATGCAATCTCCTTTACATCCTTACTACAACTCCTAAACACCCTCAAAACCATGTGCAGAGATCTGGACCCTTTGTTTACAATCTCATTTATGTGATTACCCCAATGAAGATCCTTCCTTATATTAACACCTAGATACTTACAATGATCCCCAAAAGGAACTTTCACCCCATCAACGCAGTAATTAAAACTGAGAGGACTTTTCCTATTTGTGAAACTCACAACCTGACTTTTAACCCCGTTTATCAACATACCACTGCCTGCTGTCCATCTCACAACATTTTCGAGGTCACGTTGCAGTTGCTCACAATCTTGTAACTTATTTATCACTCTATAGAGAATAACATCATCCGCAAAAAGCCTTACCTCCGATTCCACTCCTTTACTCATATCATTTATATATATAAGAAAACATAAAGGTCCAATAATACTGCCTTGAGGAATTCCCCTCTTAATTATTACAGGGTCAGATAAAGCTTTGCCTACTCTAATTCTCTCAGACCTATTTTCTAGAAATATAGCAACCCATTCAGTCACTCTTTTGTGTAGTCCAATTGCACTCATGTTTGCCAGTAGTCCCCCATGATCCACCCTATCAAATGCTTTAGACAGGTCAATCGCGATACAGTCCATTTGACCTCCAGAAGCCAAGATATCTGCTATATCTTGCTGGAATCCTACAAGTTGATCTTCAGTGGAATAACCCTTCCTAAAAACCGAATTGCCTTCTATCGAACCAGTTATTAATTTCACAAACAGGTCTAATATAATCAGAAAGAATGCCTTCCCATACCTTACATACAATGCATGTCAAACTTACTGGCCTGTAATTTTCAGCTTTATGTCTATCACCCTTTCCTTTATACACCGGGGCTACTATAGCAACTCTCCATTCATCTGGTATAGCTCCTCTGACCAAACAATAACCAAATAAGTACTTCAGATATGGTACTATATCCCAACCCATTGTCCTGAGTATATCCCCAGAAATCTGATCATTTCCAGCCGTTTTTCTAGTTTTCAACTTTTGTATCTTATTGTAAATGTCATTGTTATCATACGTAAATTTTATTACTTCTTTGACCTTAGTCTCCTCCTCTATCTCGACATCATCCTTGTAACCAACAATCTTTACATACTGCTGACTGAAAACTTCTGCCTTTTGAAGATCCTCACATACACACTCCCCTTGTTCATTAATTATTCCTGGAATGTCCTTCTTGGAATCTGTTTCTGCCTTAAAATACCTATACATACCCTTCCATTTTTCACTAAAATTCGTATGACTGCCAATTATGCTTGCCATCATATTATCCTTAGCTGCCTTCTTTGCTAGATTCAATTTTCTAGTAAGTTCCTTCAATTTCTCCTTACATCCACAGCCATTTCTAACTATTTCTTTCCAGTCTGCACCTCCTTCTTAGTCTCTTTCTTTCTCTATTATAATAAGGTGGGTCTTTACGATTCCTTACCACCCTTAATGGTACAAACCTGTTTTCGCATTCCTCAACAATTTCTTTAAACCCATCCCAGAGTCTGTTCACATTTTTATTTACCCTTTTCCACCGATCATAGCTACTTTTTAGAAACTGCCTCATGCCTGCTTTATCAGCCATATGGTAGTGCCTAACAGTTCTACTTTTAAGACCTTCCTTTCTATCACATTTATTTTTAACTACCACAAAAACAGCTTCATGATCACTAATACCATGTATTACTTCAGTTTCCCTATAGAGCTCATCTGGTTTTATCAGCACCACATCCAGGATATTTTTCCCTCTGGTTGGTTCCATCACTTTCTGAATCAGCTGTCCTTCCCATATTAAGTTATTTGCCATTTGTTGGTCATGCTTCCTGTCGTTCGCATTTCCTTCCCAATTGACATCTGCCAAATTCAGATCTCCCGCTACAATCACATTTCTTTCCATGTCGTTTCCCACATAGCTGACTATCCTATCAAATAATTCCGAATCCGCGTCAGTGCTACCCTTTCCCGATCTGTACACTCCAAATATATCAAGTTGCCTATTATCTTTAGAAATGAACCTTACACCTAGAATTTCATGTGTCTCATCTTTAACTTTTTTGTAGCTTACAAATTCTTCTTTCACCAGAATGAACACTCCTCCTCCCACCCTTCCTATCCTATCTCTACGATACACACTCCAGTGCCGTGAGAAAATTTCTGCATCCATTATATCATTTCTCAGCCATGATTCAACTCCTATTACAATATCTGGTAAATATTTATCTATTAAATTACTTAATTCTATTCCTTTCCTTACAATACTTCTACAGTTCAACACTAACAATTTTATGTCATCCCTACTTGATTTCCAGTTCCCTGTTCCCTTATCACCGCTCCCTAGGCCATTCCGTTTCCCTGAATGTACCTCCCTATTACCCTTCCAAACAAATTTCCTAACTTATACGTACCACTGCGGTTTAAATGATGGCCATCTGAGCGCAGATCCCTATCTCCTACCCACCCATTAGGATCTAGAAATTTCACTCCCAGTTTCCCACATACCCACTCCATAGTCTCATTTAAATCCCCAATCACCCTCCAGTCACTATCCCTTCTACACAGTATTCCACTAATAACAATCTCCGCTTTCTTAAACTTCACCCGTGCTGCATTTACCACATCCCACACATCTCCAACTATGTTGGTAATTATATCAGCTTGCCTTACATTGTTGGTACCAACGTGAAACACTACCACCTTCTCCTTCCCCTCCTCCCTCTCTTCTACTTTCCTCAACATCTGCCTCAACCTAATTCCTGGATAACACTCTACCCTGCTACCCTTTCCTCCACACACTTTCCCCACGTGTCTAACGATGGAATCCCCCATGACCAGAGCCTCAACCCTACCCACCTCATTTGATTCCCTCCCCTCCTGGTCAGCCCTATCTTCCCTGATAGCTGCAGAAGCTACTTCCTCCTCCCTTTTCTCCTCCCCATGACTCTGTTCCATCTGTCTTTTCCTATCCTCTACTCTACATTTTCCTTTCCTACCTTTTCCCTTCCTCCTACTTCCACACATCTCAGCAACAGTTCCCCGTCCCTCATCTTCCTTCTGTTGTTCTATATGGAGTGACTCGTACCGATTTCGCACAGACACCTGTCCTGAATTCTGATCCTGAATAGAGCCCTTAGCCTGCAATCTCCTTCCCCTTAGAACATTAGACCACCTGTCTTCTACAACTCCTCCCTTTCCTTCCCCTCCCTCTTGTACACCTACTGTAACCTGTACATTGTCTGAGGGAGTCCTATCTTCCTTCCTGTCTTCTGTAAGAATCCTAATTATCTCCCTCAAACTTTCCAACTCCTCCCTCATACCCCTCAATACCTCGCCACATCCACAGTAAGTACACTCGCGCTCCTTAGCCATTCTTTACGGGGAAAAAAATTAAATTAAAAATAAAATAACTTATTTGAAAAAAATAAATGAACGGAGGGATACATTGTCTGGGATAGTACAAAATAATAAGGTAATTAATATACGACTACACTACAATACTACTTAGTCGTGCTCTATTTCTTTATCCTGCAACCCCTGACAGGATAAAAACTGCTATTAATTACTGAATATCGAAAGTAATATCCTACACAAGAACTACACAATTCCAAACTGCAATTAAGCCTATTCTAATTACAACAACAGTATTTTAGTGAGAGTTTCTACGGATACCTCTACTACACCAGTACTACACAAATATTTTACAATAATAAAATAATCACACTAAATTCTAATAGGATATTACTCGTATACTACTGTACAGTACACTACAGTAATTTTAAACTACTTTCAAACGTACCCTAATTACGATACCTGTACCGTACCGTATGTCACTAAACTAAGCACAACAGAAATGAAATTTGCAAGAACTACTGTACTCAAAGATTACCAACGAAGCTAAATGCTTAGACAAATTATTATTAGTATTACTGTCTAATAGATACACACGAAAAATAACACACGAATATACCAGGCAAGATACGGCACTATCTAAATGTACTGTATCTATACTACAATGTATCTACACTACACTACACTGCGTTTGGTTAAATGCTGAAGTATCGAAAGGATTGCCGTACACGAAGAAAAACACGAATATAACTGGCAAGATACTATCTAATATATTATACCTTATCTTCACTACAATTCTACTGAAATGTGGTTATGTGATTATTACAGCTGGTGGATTACTATTATTTTCCCTACTCCACGGGACGGAGAATGAAAGTGTCCTTAATTAGGCCAACTGAAAAATACGAGGTTGTCTACAGTAATTTCTCAAATATTTCTATCAAAACTACTACTACTACTACTACTACTCCAGGGACTTGAACTGCAATTTCTGGGATATATGAACTTTATTTATTATTAGCTAACCGCTCATAAATACTGAAAGATCGAGGGAGCGAAATATAGATTACGGATACTTTAACTACCTACTCAGAAGTACAAATGAATGGAATACAAGGTCAACTGATTTTTATTTACTTGACTACACTACACCCTTTGTTCACGACTGTAGCCAACAATGCAATATTTGAATATGAGGAGCGACAATAATCAATAACAATAAGACTGTTAACTATTACCGTGTAATCGCTTTAACTTCTTTTTAAATGGAAGTTTACAGGCCTATCGTGTTTTTTAATGTAGTAAATAATTACCTTCGCGATAGTTTGAACGGATATCTATACGAAATACCGGAGAAGTTGCTGCAGAAGTTACGGTACTATTCCTTATGATAATCTGCCTTTGTAAGTATAACCAACGAACCTAAAGATATTTACAAATATTTTTAAAGTTAATATTATTACCTAAAGTATTTCCTAAACCTAAATTCGAAACAAGGTACACCTAGCTAGCCTACTTAACCTAGAAAACGTAATTTACTGAAGACCAACTGAATTACTTGTTACAAAATTTAAATAAATATCACTACTCCCAATTTCTACCAACAAGCACTAAACACCTCTATATAAACAGCACTAAATGAATTAGATATACACAAAATTTAGCTATTTCAATAGGTTTTCACTTCTTTATCACTACAATAATGCAAGAGCTCTCTCAACAGCCGACCGTTCTCAAGCGCATCCAACAATTCTTTTCTTGCCCACTTTCACATTCTGAACATTTTGAAAATTAACACTGTCGTTATATTCTCCTTCTGTAACGGCGCTCCTCTTCATACCATCTGCAGTACCTGATGATCTATAATCAACATTGTGCACCCTACGGGGTACATCATTCGTATAGCCTTTTCCCGAACAATTTCATATACTCCGGCCATTAATCTAACATATTATGTTGGATGTTCAAATAAATATATTCATTTCCTGCAATCTCCGAGATATCATGCAGATGGGAATGAAAATAATTACATCAACCTAAATCTGCAACCGAATATTAATATCAATATCCATGTTTGCAAAATCATCTGTATATTACATCCAATCCGTCATAAGTACTCCTTTGCCACCACCGATATTTGCTTATTCTGGCAAATACCACATCTGTACCATATTTTGATGTCAAGATTGTATTAATTCGCTGCACAATACCTTTCAGGGGTAAAGACAAATTTCAATCAATTTTTTTACGTGGACTCAACTGAAGAAATGCACAGCCTCTTTCCAATGTTCATCCGCGAAACCATCTCCATATAACTGTAGCCAATAAATAATTAAAATGTAGAATTTACCCATTGATTCACTTATAAGTATTCCATCAAATATCTCTTCCGACAATGAAATGAGTAAATAGCAAGAATTCCAATCAAAATCCTTATCTCCTATTTTATTGGAATGAAGTATAATATTATTTACATGTTCAGTCATATTCACTGAATTCTGATCCCCAACTGAAGTACAACTGATATTTCTTTAAAATATTATATAAACATCATCGAAAATATTGTTAAAATATCATTTAAATATCTTTGAAATATCATTAAAGTCATTGAAATACCTTGAAATATTTGAAATATCAAGAATATCATTTAAATATCATTGAATGTCCCTTTGAAATTCGCACTTATTATTTTTGCCTTTCTTGCTTTCTCAAGTTTCTGTCATAACGTAAGCAATATAAGTAAGTTCCACATAATATGGCATAAAATTTGCCATTTAATCACATACGGACGTAAATAACATAGGAAATAAAATATATTATTTCTACTAGGTAAACTTATTAAATCATAACATCTCCTGAAAATACGTAGCACTAACCTACCGTAACACACATGCATCAATAAGCAAGTCAATCGTCTGGGAATGCCATACTTCCACTCCAAAAATAATCACTTATCGGCGAAATTTGGAAAGAAAATGGTATAAGAAACTTATCTATTTACGTACAGTAGTTATTTAAATCATGAGGATGTTTCCTCCATCCAATCATGTCTTTGACAGGATATCAACTTGGGCATAGCCTAACATGTGAAATTCTTCTAGAAACATGACAAGTTTCAATCGTAAATTCCTTGTTTTAGGATATGTTTTCGATGACCGTACACCATTAATAGCCTGTAAGTTCAATAACCTCATAAAATCGTATGCGTGTATCATTTAACCTGACCTCGTACGCTATCTTATAATTCACATGGCGATGGCAACAACAATAACCTAACATTAGCGTTATGTTGCATAAATTTCACCAACTACTTAAATATAAACTTATTTCACCGTATACGCACCATTTCTGATATAATTCCTTATAACTCAAATACTTCCATATGTCCATTATTCTAGCCTATAACCTCATTAATTCGTTGATCATAACAACAATTCCATACAATAAAATCATTCGTTGCTTTACAAGTAGCGCAATATACGTATACTCCACTAACATAATATAATGGCACGTCATGGGTTTACTGTATGACATACACAAGCAACTACACATCCCCTGTAAGAGAAAGCATGTGTTAATATGTCGGGCTCTATTTACTTACGTTTGGTGACGATTTAACGTTATATTAAGTTCTATTGTTCTAGAAGATGGTCTTATTTCATTCCACATTGCATTTGGATTGATTTATACAATGAAAGATATATATCTCCAACATCACGTTGATAATATTGACTTTCAAAGCTTTCCTCAAAATAAACAAACATTCCTACAGATTGAGTATGGATTTGGGATGTCAAAGACTACCTGAATCCGTATTCTCAGGAAATTATATGGATTCCTTTTTAAAGAGACTATTCATGGAACACTTATCTCGAAGAGCTACATATTGACCTTGCTACAATCATATATTAAATTAATCACGTACTACTACTACTCATCCAAATATAAATAACTTAACTACGTAATATAAATGCATGGAACTTGACTTATCTTGCTTTCGTTATTCGACTGGGTTGGATCTCCTTTGGCTCCCGACTCGAGTTCAAGCACACGTCATCGTTGGTGACTGTTGTCCGGCCTCGGCTGGTAAGGGCTCCTCCAGACTGCGATCCCATCTTCCTGGTTTCCTCAGTCATATCATCTCCGTTGATTACATGCGATGGAAACATAATGAACATTAGATGCAAACAGAAGATAATTTTGAGTATATTATCTATCTCTCTAGTAAATTATTTCACAAGAGATAATATTTAGAACAGCACTTTAAGTTCTTTCTGCTTGTCGCTAGCTCGAAAAATAAACTGATGATCTCTAAATTTTCATACGAGGTTCTGGTTAACGGCTTTGGGTTTGTATTGGCGACTACTATCAGGCGATCTCTTCTTCTTTCAAGTCCGATATTTTCAATTCGTATTTTAAGGTTTGGCGAGAATTTCTTCACGTTTTATATATTGTCGTAATTATATTATCAGCATTTCTTTTCTCCGACTTCGATTTCTTCTTTCCTTGTGTACTGAATCTTGCCTGTAATTTCGTTCCGTTGTTAAGTTTTTTAGTGATTCTTTTTTTCTACATGGGACAACAATCCGATCTTTTTACTCACGGTCGCGTGGATTCATTAGGTCTGATCGTCGTAATTTTAATTCATGGCCTACTTGACTTGTTATACTTGCATATTTTCTTTGTAATATACTCCATCATATAATTTTCGTCATTCTCCCGCGATGCATGGCAAGTGTTAGTAATGTAACTCCTGTTCATGACGCAAACCGGGCAATGAAATGGTACAATTGGCTGTCACAGATTTCTTGCTTTGTTCATGAACAGGACTCTCATGCTCTGCAACAAAAGACACAATAGTGTTTCAGAGTAAATAGCACAAAAAATAACCCTTTAATTTTGAATAATGGCAAATGAACTTGCTAGGTGAATTTTCTTTACTGACCTGGTAAATTATCATCCTCTCTATCTGCAGAAAATATACTACTTACTATCTCTTCTAACGCGACTGATGCCTGGCTGTTCCCTGTTTCAGTGTACAACATCTCAAATCACTCTCTTCCATATTTCCATTGTCTTATTGTAACTGAATAACGGTGGATATCTCGGCTTGCTCTGTAGTCTCTCGCACAGATTCATTGTCGTGTTCTTTGGAGGTGTCCTCAAGGTCCATCAATATTGTCTCTGAACATTAAACCGAAAGATGAAATATGTTTCTATCCAGATACTTTTATAGTCTAAACTTTCAATAAAACCATACGAATGAAGTGGAATAAAGCAAAACTGTGAGTTTCTTGTACATACCTATTTCATCTGCACCTAACACGTACTTCGACATCTTCCTCACTACACATGGGAGTGTTACACACTACTAAGCAATATTATTCCTCTGACTTGATTGTTGAGCAATAAATGTTGGCAGAGTGTATTTGTTGACAACAATATCTAGGAAGGGAAGAGGGAAATATTTGATTTAATTCAATGGATTTAGTGGACTTAGGGATTTCTTTCGTTGCCTTGAGTGGACTTGGGGATTTATTTTGCTGCATTGAGTGGACTTAGTGATCTCTTTGGACTTACGGATTTCTTAAATTTAATTAATAGAAAGTACGAATTATACTTATGCAAGTTACATAGACTTAGGGTTATTTATCGTTGAAACTGATTGGAGATTTGAAAAGAGCGGGAAATTTTGGTCCGGATACATGCATTATCCCCATTTGTCAAAAAATGGACTTAGTGATTTTATTTATTGGACCTCCCAATTCAAAAAGCGTGATATTCATCTAGGCACGTACTGCAGTGGTTCGCATTGACTACATCCTTGTTAGACGAAGGAATCTCAACACTTGTTCCTTACGAAACCGTTGCGAAGCAACATCGACCAGTCATCTGTATGCTGCGGATAAAATCATCAAGAGCCCAATATTCCGCACAAAATGGATCAAAAGGGATCAAATGGTGGCGCTTGAAGGAGGAGGCCGATGCTGTTGCAGGAATTAGAGTGCCACAAATCACCGTAGTTGAAGTGAGCCGGACTAAATTGAACGACGCCTCACTCTGTATTCTGGGAACGGCTAATTCAGGGCGTCGACGTAGCTTCGAAATGACAATGTTAAGGATGCAGTAAGGTTGAAGAAACAGCTGTACCACGAGATTCTTGCTCGCTAGAATGCCAAACTAAGCAGCGAGTAGTAAAGTTGACGAGCGCAAAGACGAGCGGGATATTTAACAGCTAATCAAATCGCGGCATCGCAAAACGGAAAAAACCCAACGTTCTTACAGCATCAATGAGGAAACAGACGATTTGCTACTCGACTGACGAGAAGCGCGAGAATGCTGGCGGAACTATTTTTACAAAAATTCAATCCTGGAATTTCCGTATCTACCAATCCAAATCACATCCGCTGCTGAAGGTCCAATGAAGGAAATTGACGTAACCGAGGTCCAGACTATGCTGATTGAAATGAAACCAGGGAAAACCATCGGTCCCCATGATCTTCCGGCAGAGTTTTGTTTCTCCGAACTGTGGGATGCCACAGTGTAGCTAAAAAAGCTTTTCAACCAGATCATCAAAGAAAGTCAAAAACCAATAGATTGGCGACGAAGTATCCATCAAAAAATAAGGCAAGCCCTGCCCATTTTCCTAATCACCACCCGATCAGGCTTGTGAGCCACGCAATGACAGTTCTGGAACTAATACTCGACAAAAGGATTAGCAATTTAGCCAAACCTACAACGAGCCGAGCTGGATTTGTGTAAAAGTGTGTCACAACAGGAGCAATCCACGCTGCACAGCTGTTAGTTCGGAGTAAGAGGCTTCATCTCGACTTTCTGGACCTTAGGAAGGCCGTACCTCATGACCTTATCTGGTTAGGGCATTCCAGAGCACCTTGTTGAGAGGGTACTATTGCTCTGCGTAGAACCAAGGAGTTATTTTCAAGCCGCCATACGAGCGTCTGATGACTTCCGCATAGCTGTCGAAGTCCACCAAGGCCCTGCCTTATCACCACTGCTGTACATTCTTGTGATGGACAACATTACATCAGACCTGCACAAGCAAATACCATGGACACTTCTCTATGCTAATGATGTCATTTTGGCTGCAGAGGATAGGCTTGATCTCCAGCTTCAAACAAATATTGGAACAATCGACTGGCGCAATATGTCCCGCGCTTCAACAAATAGAAGACAGAATACATGACATTACATCGTCGAGAAGTTGAACTCATGCATGGTGACCCTGAGATATAGCGCGAGTGGAGAAATTTAAGTGTCTTGGCTCCACAATCTCTGATTATGGCCGACTTAGTGATGAAGGCAACTTAAGGATATACAAAGCCTGGGAGAATTGGAGAATGACAACGGGCGCCCTTGCGACCGTCGGATGAAGGACCATCTGAAATCTAAGATCTACTGAACTGTTATCGGTCCTGTCGTTTTCTACGGCAGCGAATGGTGGTCAGCTACAAACAAGGTAGAACGCCAACTAAGGGCCATGGATACGAAGATGTTTAGGTTGAAGGCTGGCATAACACATGTTATTAGGAAACGTTTTGGCGTTGCACCGACCCAGAACTGAGGAAAATTGCACACAAACACTAATATGACCCGTTCTTTTAAATTTCCTTCTTGCCCTCTCCTTTTCATTTAATTTACCTATTACCTCAGAGTCGTGCCAGCATGGGTACTTCCGCGTGCTAACTATCGGGGACGGTACAGTGTCTTTTATTACAGCAAAAGGAAGTCGTAGAAGAGGGTTAACGCCTCTTCGACGGAGGGGGAGTCCTCGATTAAATTCCAGGGACACAACGAAAGGAGATCTCTCATGTGAGGAAAGTCGGCCTTAGTCCATGCGAACATTAACTTCTTCTGCGGTACGGGGCGCATAACTCGCGGTAAAGATAGAGTGAATTCTACAGCTCGATGGTCGGATGTAGTTACCTTTTCCGTCTCAAAGCAGTCCAAGTGCTCACAGTAATGATCCGATATTAGAACAAGGTCCAGGAAGTTCTCGTTTCTTGTTGGGAAGTGACACATTTGCTTGAGTCCGAATTCACTGAAGATTTCAAGAAGTAAGAAGACTTCTGCACATCTTTGTTGTATAATGTGACCAGGATTCCAAGCCAAATGCCTGCTGTTAAAGTCTCCGCAAACTACAAGGATATCCTGCGGGTTTAAAACAGCTGTGACGTTGGTCAGTGTTGCTCGAAGATTACTCATCCTAGCAGTCACTTCGTCCGGTGAAGGTAGCAGCACACTACAAATACAGACCTCCCTGATGTTGGGGTGCCCTTGACCACGAGACACTCCCAGTCTCCCGCCAGCTCTGGCCGGGAAACTGGCCTTAGAGCAGATTGCACAGCAACCGTAATCCCTCCCCCTTTCACTTTGCTACTATGGACCTGATGTCTGTCTTGACGAAATACACAGTAATCAGTAGACAACAGTTCATTATCACAACAGAATCATTTAACCAACATTCTACTATACAAATACAATCTCTGCTGGCGTCACCGAAAGCGAGGTTAAAATCCGTCATATTCAAGGATATTCAAGGACAATGTTCATACCAGGAAGATAATTCAGCATCAGAGCTATCAGCTGAAGAACATACCGTATCAACTTCAGTTACAAAACTCCCGTCTAATTTTAGTGACAAGGTGCAGGTTGAAAAAGAACAATGTTTTACCTCTGGATATAGACTGATCTGAAATTGTTGTCAGATGCTATTAGTGTTTTCTGTCAGTGCATGAATTGTAAGAATTCAATATGTCTCAGCGTTGTAGAAGAGAAGAGAGTAGATTTAGCTTGTGAAATGACAATTTTTTCTCAATTGTGCAATAGCAGATCATCATTTCTGACATCCTCTGGTATCTATGACTGTAATTACAGATTTATCTTATGGTATGAGATGTAGCGGGATACAGGTGTGCGATGGGAAGACTCAGGTCCCAAAAGGTCTCTGTGTTTCAGTCAATGGTTCATGCATGAAGCGAGGGCACACTTCCCTCCATGGAGTGTCTTCCATAATCAGCATTGATTAAGGGAATGTTATAGATGTTGAGACAATGTCTAAATTTTGTCATGAGTGTACTGTTAGGAAGAAGCTAGAAAATACTGAATTAGGGAATGAATGGCAAGGAAACATTCTAATGTTTCTTCAAAAATTACAATGGATGAAGTGGTGGTATGGAGCCTGCTTCTGTAGTGAAAAATGTTTTGTCGCTCACAAAATATTTATGGTGTTAGATACACTTACTACCTAGGGGATGGTGATTCTAAATCTTTTAAATCTGTAGTTGACAGTAAACGATATGACTGTCAGGTGACCCAGTTAGAATGTGGTGGTCATGTCCAGAAATGTGTTGGAACTAGGCTGCGTCATTTACTGAAGGAAAGTAAAGGACAGTAATTAGAAGGTGGGAAATCCCTATGTGGGAGAGGGAAGCATGCCCAGAAGGAAATTTACTCTTTTGGAGGTTCATTATGGAAAGGCAAACGATGCTATGCAAACTGCTGTTTGGTCTACATTTTTTCACACTGACGTTTTCAGATACTGCTGTCATACACTTTATGATCCTGCTATATTTGAACCCTATCCCAACCTATCACGTCCTTGAATATTCTTATAAGTATTCTTTTAACACTTCAGCTGGAAAGAGCACGAAAACTCAAGGCTTGAGCTAAATTTAAAGATGACAGGACATTGAACTGCACCGTAGTGGATATTGCTGATATTAAATAACACTAGTATGTTTTCATTGTTCATCCACCTATTCAATGCAATACAATCATAAAAATTATGTCTTTGTCCTTATCAAAGTTATTGACATAAAATTAATACATTGGATGGTACATGTTTCGTCTATCAATAGAAGGCATCATCAGCCATATTTTTTACCTTAACAATAAGTCAGGTACCTGATGGGAAATGACCTATGAAAGCTGTTAAAACTATGTCTTGTAAAATAGATCAGAAATCGTTAAACACCTATAACAATATAAATTGTAGTATACTATTACTTAACAATAAGTCAGGTACCTGATTGGTAATGACCTATGAAAGCTGCTAAAACTATGTCTTGTAACATAGATCAGAAATCGTTAAACAACTATAACAATATAAAATGTAGTATACTATTACTTAACAATATTTTGTGTTAGTATTTTAGTTTAAAATGGTTCATGGTTGTGGGTTACTGTAGTCACGCCCTAGTTCGTGAACCATGGGCAACGGCTGGGTGGCCCAGTAAGTGGTCCTGATAGTTGGGGTACCAGTTGCTATTCAATGGGAGTGGGCATCTCGGACATATTCTGAGTCATGGCCCTCCTTGTGCTCAGGCGGCTAGGACTATAAAATTCACCGGTGGTCAATAACCCGTTAAAGGAGAGATCCTCACGTGGACTATGTGCAAGTAGGGTAGCGTCCTGCTTCATGAATTTACCGAGCTCAGAACATTTTAAGCAAACCTCGGACCTATGGGAGAAACGGAGTCCCACTCCCATTTGACAGGCGAGGGACTCCTTGGAAACAACTTAGCGAACGAAATGGAATTCGATGGGGAGCTATCAATATTAATGGGGCTTATGGGAGAATGAAAATAGAACTGGCTGAGTCAGCAAAGAGGATGCATCTGGATATGCTAGGAGTAAGTGGTATTCGGGAAAGGGGAGATAACGAGGAAGAGATATGCGATTATAAAGTGTACTTGACGGGTGTTAGAAAGGGAAGGGCGGAGTCTGGGGTAGGGCTCTTTATCAGGAATACCATTGCACGCAACATGGTTTTTGTTAGGCACGTAAATGAGCGAATGATGTGGGTACATTTGTCAGTTGGAGGAATTAGGACTAGAATTGTGTCCGTGTATTCACCATGTGTGGGTGCAGATGAGGATGAAGTTGACAAGTTTTATGAAGCATTCAGTGACATTGTGGTCAGGGTCAACAGCAAGGATAGAATAGTGCTAATGGGCGATTTCAATGCGAGAGCTGGGAATAGAACTGAAGGATACCAAAGGGTGATTGGTAAATGTGGGGAAGATATGGAAGCTAATGGGAATGGGAAGCGTTTGCTGGACTTCTGTGCTAATATGGGTTTAGCAGTTATGAATACATTCTTCAAGCATAAGGCTATTCACATGGGGGGCTAGAGGTACCAGATCCATAATAGACTATATCGTAACCGACTTCGAATTCAGGAATTCTGTTAGGAATGTACGAGTTGTCTGGGGATTTTTCGATGATACAGACCACTATCTGATCTGTAGTGAACTAAGTATCTCTAGGCCTAGGGTAGTGAAAGTGAAAACTGTCTGCAGAAGAATAAGGGTAGAAAATCTCCAGGACGAGGAAATAACAGAAGTACATGGATATGATTAGTGAGAAGTTTCGAACAGTAGACAGTAAGCAGGTTCAGGATATAGAAAGTGAATGGGTGGCATACAGGGATGCTGTAGTAGAAACAGCAAGGGAATGCCTAAGAACAACTGTGTGTAAAAATGGGAAAAGGCGAACATCTTGTTGGAATTATGAAGTGAGAGCAGCTTGTAAACGTAAAAAGGAGGCTTATCAGAAATGGCTCCAAACAAGGGCAGAAGCAGACAGAGATCTGCACATAGATGAAAGAAACAGAGCGAAACAAATAGTTGTTGAATCCAAAAAGAAGTCGTGGGAAGATGTTGGTAACAACCTGGAAAGGCTAGGTCAAGCAGCAGGGAAACATTTCTGGACCGTAATAAAGAATCTTAGGAAGGGAGGGGAAAAAGGAAATGAACAGTGTTTTGAGTAATTCAGTTGAACTCATAATAGATCCCAGCGAATCACTGGAGAGGTGTAGGGAATATTTTGAACATCTTCTCAGTGTAAAAGAAAATCATCATGGTGGTGTTGCGAACAGCCAAGCTCATGGGGAGGAGGAAAATGATGTTGGTGACATTATGCTTGAGGAAGTGGAAAGGATAGTAAATAAACTCCATTGTCATAAGGCAGCAGGAATAGATGAAATTAGACCTGAAATGGTGAAGTATAGTCGGAAGGCAGGGATGAACTGGCTCCATAGAGCAGTAAAATTAGCATGGAGTGTTGGTAAGGTACCTTCAGATTGGACAAAAGCAGTAATTGAGCCTATCTATAAGCAAGGGAACAGGAAGGATTGCAAAAACTATCGAGGTATCTCATTGATTAGTATACCAGGCAAAGTATTCATTGGCATCTTGGAACGGAGGGTGCGATCAGTCGTTGAGAGTAAGTTGATTGAAAACCAGTGTGGCTTCAGACCACAGAGAGGCTGTCAGGATCAGATTTTTGGTATGCGCCAGGTAACTGAAAAATGCTACGAGAGGAATAGGCAGTTGTGTTTATGTTCCGTAGATCTAGGGAAAGCATATGAGAGGGTACCGAGGGAAAAGATGTTCGCCATACTGGGGGACTATGGAATTATAGGTAGATTATTAAAAGCAATCAAAGGCATTTATGCTGACAATTGGGCTTCAGTGAGATTTGATGGTAGAATGAGTTCTTGGTTCAGGGTACTTACAGGGGTTAAACAAGGCTGTAATCTTTCACCTTTGTTGTTCGTAGTTTACATGGATCATCTGCTGAAATGTATAAAATGGCAGGGAGGGATTCAGTTAGGTGGAAATATAGTAAGCAGTCTGGCCTATGCTGACGACTTGGTCTTAATGGCAGATTGTGCCGAAAGCCTGCAGTCTAATATCTTGGAACTTGAAAATAGGTGCAATGAGTATGGTATGCAAATTAGCCTCTCGGAGACTAAATTGATGTCAGTAGGTAACAAATTCAACAGAATTGAATATCAGATTGGTGATACAAAGCTAGAACAGGTCTATAATTTCAAGTATTTAGGTTGTGTGTTCTCCCAGGATGGTAATATACAGTAGTAAGTGAGATTGAATCAAGGTGTAGTAAAGCTAATGCAGTGAGCTCGCAGTTGCGATCAGCAGTATTCTGTAAGGAGGAAGTGAGCTCCCAAACGAAACTATCTTTACATCGGTCTGTTTTCAGACCAACTTTTCTTTACTGGAACGAAGGCTGGGTGGACTCAGGATATCTTATTCATAAGTTAGAAGTAACAGACAGGAAAGTAGCAAGAATGATTGCTGGTACAAACAGATTGGAACAATGGCAGGAGGGTACTCAGAATGAGTAGATACAGGCTAATTTATGTATTAACTCGATGGATGAAGCTGTACGCATAAGCCAGCTTTACTGGTGGGGTCATGTGTGGTTAATGGAGGAGAATAGGTTACGTAGGAGATTAATGGGCTCTGATATGGAGGACAAGAGAAGTAGAGGTAGAGCAAGACGACGATTGTTAGACTCGGTTTCTAACGATTTAAAGATAAGAGGTATAGAACTAAATGAGGCCACAACACCAGTTGCAAGTCGAGGATTGTGGCGACGTTTAATAAATTCACAGAGGCTTGCACACTGAACGCTGAAATGCATATCAATCTATAAGGATATTGTATGCATGTATGGATGTTTCAGTTTAAAAACATGACAATTGTTTGAGGATTATGACATAGGTGGTTGGTTCTTGATATTAAAAGGTAATACAATAAAGATAAAAATCAGAAAGCACATTCCATTTGATTGTCAAATGCCGTGTTGTTATTATTATTATTATTATTATTATTATTATTATTATTATTATTATTATTATTATTATTATTATTATTATTATTATTATTATTATTATTTTAGGAAAGTTGAGCACTGGTAATGGTCGTTGGTTCTTGAAGTTATTGAGTATTGGTTTTCATTTATTTGCCTACGAATTTTGAAGAATTTTCTTATGTCCTGGTTCTTTTTGAGATATTATTACTTGGAATTGCTGGTGCCGTAGGTTATATTGAAGTTTGTATATACGTCATTAGGCCATCTTCTCTGATGTAGTACTTGTGGGAAGAGTTTGTGATAGGTGTGGCTCTTTGTTGTTGGACGTGTTGAGGTGAGCGTACTAGTCGAAAGGGAACGTTGCATTCCTTCCATTTCAAAATTTTCAAGGACCAAGTGATTATTTTTAGCGGAATGATTATATCGTTGGATCCATCCAAGTCTGCGCCTGTCTCTCCATCGCAGGGTGGTTATAGATATTATAAGTAAGAAGAACGAGAAATACAAATTCCTTGGTTAAGGGTGAGATCCGCTTGCAACAGTTAGGCAGGCCAAAGTGCATCGGAACATGAAGGGGTACTTCCCAAATCACCCTGCATGCCCTGAATTCACATGGCCCGTGGAATGCATGACCTCCTCACAAGTAAAGTAGTCTGAGGCACGACCACGTGTTATTACTGCGGTTATTTATTCCAGATACGACAGGCTAGACCACTTGATCATCATACAACATATCGATATTACCACCACAAGACAACAGGGGGCAGAAAATACGACACTGGTTTGTATGTCATACTTGTGTGGTATATTACGCCAGGCAAAAGGTGCAATAGTCTGTGGCTATTCGTCTTTACGTGGGTAAATGATTTTTGTGACAAGTGATTTATCAGGTTCTCAGTTAGTTTTCAGAAAAATGGTACTTCATTTTGTATTGATGAATATTCTCCACGAAACATTTCCACTGCCGTAACATGTGGCGCGTCCTAGCTGACGGAAACAGATTCCCCACCAGCCTGCAGGCAGGACTGAGTGAAATATAATAGCTCTCGCGGACTAAATACACACAAAGACTTAAAGTGAAACTTTGGCGGAGATGGAGACGTTCGGCACGGAGCAGTTGGTAGAAGAGGTACCCTACCTTTATGGAAGTTAATGCAGAAAGGAGTGTAGCGTCCTTCTCCAGGGGAGCGGCTGCACAAGGATTCTGTTCTCCATGTCCGGAGCGGCGTAACTACCTGCTGTCATGAGCTCTAAAACGCTTCGTGAACGACCCGGCCGTAGAATAACACTGTCACATCATTATGGAAATATGTCTGATGGAATCCGAACAAAGGTTAGGGCGTCCCCTAGAAAGAACGCACGTTGGCAGGGCCCAGTAGGTGAGAAAGGGTTGCAAGGGTTGCCGTCGAAGGGTCTGTGGTGGCTTAGCAACCGAGTACCACGATTCTGCATCGCATCACTGAACTATGTCCGGACGATGTAGCGAATTTGCCAGAGCACTTGAGAGAAGTCATATAGGCATCTGTGAGTTGCAGGAAAAGAATGGAGTGGAGAAAAGTCATGGGGTGCAACATAACCCGAAGAACAACTAAGGTCTCTAAGTATGACAATCGCTTCATGTAACTCGTCTACGTTGGAGATAGAAGGAAATTCCTATTTTTCAGTGCAACGATCCACAAATCGGCCTGGGCACGGAAACCAAAGATGCCTTCTGGGGACTACTTGGCAAGAAGACCGCTGACTATTTAGAGTTGCCGATGATCTGAATGGACGGAGGAAAGAAGACCACACAGCACATGGCGGACATGGGTATGGACAAAAGAACGATGATTGCCAATGAATTCCCAAATATGCTGAAAAAGATCATCGCGAACACACAATTGGAGGGTCCAATAAATAAAACCCCTAATTCCGTTTTTTAACTCTTCAGGAAATGAAATACAAAATTTCAAACTTACACAAAATCTATATTTTTCACTTCTGTAATCCAATATTCTGTTATATATAAATACACATATCAACTATTATTTTAAATAACTAAAAGCTCGTATTAGTAGTGAAATATAGTTTATAAAGTGCAAAATACACTCATGGACTTAGTGATTTTTTGGTTGGTATAATGTTTTCCTGTTAATTTTTGGGCTTCAAATGTCACTCGCACTCATCCACATCACCCATTTCATCAGAACTATCAAGACTGGAGTCAGTAGTTTGAAACACAACCTGTCACTTACTGGCACATACTGGAAAATGTGTTTTAAGTCCTTCACCTTTCCCTCCTTCAATGGCAAGTACGTTCTGTACTTCTGCTTGGGTCTCGAATTCAGCAGGCTATTCTTAGATACACCATATCTACACAGTGACACCTCCTTAAAGCCTGTTCCGTTGGTCTCTTCAGATAATTGCATCTTTCCCCCTGCTTGGAAAACGACCCGACGACATTTCGATATACCTGGCAAACTGGGCTTTAATGTCACCCTGTATATTTCCTGATAGTGTAGGACAGGAATGAGTCTTTCCTCTTTCTTAGGATCTTCAGAACTACCTGTGATGGATTTTTGCACAAACACAACATCAAACATCTTCTTACACTCCTTTGCCATTTTCACATACTTTTCAGGACCGTAAACTGTTTCAGACTCCTTCTTATATCGCTCGATTGCTCCATAATCTGAATCAATAGGCATCATACTGTGTCCTGGTACAGGGTACACTATTGTTATCTTATCAAAAATCCTCTCACATAGCTGATCTAAATAACACAGGAGATACCTATTCTTGTTTTGTGAGAATGCATTATCACAAAAATGAACAAGATTCCTTTCTGTTGACTTGTAAACATTAATGTAATCCTCAAGAATTGTTATTACTTCATCAGGGCCCATTGCAGCAAAATGTTCTGCATACATGTACATAACGTCTTTGTTTGTCTTTATATTTTGACTTCCAAATATGTGAATCCACAACTGACGGCGATAATATTCATCTTGCACATTAGTGACAGGTAAGGGCAAATTCTTCTGGAAATCGAAGCAAATGGCAAGAGTCTCTAGAGAGTCATCGTTTTTCGCAGCACTGAGTTGCTGAAAAAAAGTTTCTGCATTTCTCTGGTGCTGCTCCAAGCACTTCACCAGATTTTCTTCAGTTCCATCAGTTCCATAATTTTTGGATGATTTGGCTGCATCAATGTCTATTTTGTGTCTTGTGCAGATATTACACATATCTTTTTCTAGGCAGACCAAGCGATACATTAACCTTAGTCGTAAAAACCCGCCGGAAGATTTCGAATGAGATGACATTGTCTTCATGTTCTTGATTGTAAGCTTTATGAAGCTTTGAAGTGTTCATTTCTGGATCCCACAACTTCCTCAGCCTATTTTCTGGTCATGTGCAGCTCATATCTATTACACTGTTATCTGGTTTCGGCACTTTTGCTACCGAACGATCCCGCTTAATACCAAAAAGAGCAGTAAATGCAGGGAGGCACGATGAAATTGTTTGATTGTTGTCTACAGTTGCAGAATATCTGAAAACTCGCCTAGGACAGGAAGGAATATCAGATACCCTTGGACGATGTCTTTTCTGTTGAATTAACTGCAGACAGCCTTGTAAATGTATGTTCCACTCCGTGTGTGATTGCAGACTGTTAAATCTGCGGTACAACTTTTTCCTGTCAAGCACTGATTACTTACTGGCACACTTGCACACTTCCCTATCACCCTCTTTTCACCCTTTGTATTACCGGCTATTTTCCTATTTTGTTTCCAGTTTTTCACATCAAGCTTTCTTTTCTTGCCCACTTTCACGTTCTGAACACTTTGAAAATTAACACTGTCGTTATATTCTCCTTCTGTAACGGCGCTCCCCTTCATACCATCTGCAGTACCTGATGATCTACAATCAACATTGTGCACCCTACGGGGTACATCATTCGTATTGTGCCTTTTCCCCGAACTATTTCATATACTCCGGCCATTAGTCTAACATATTGTTCCGGCCTAGCTATGGCTAGACCACCTAGTTACTCGCTACCTCTTTAGGAGAGATAGCAGCACCCTTCAGTGTGTATTTATTTGAAGGCCCTCAGCCGGAAGTGGTGTGGACGGAAGGGGATGAGAGATTGTTATGCTTGGGTGCCTCGAGCGAGAGGACACGATAACATGTGACTGACTATTACAGAGGGCATCAGCCCATTAGTACTCAGTATTATGTATTAATAATGTGTTATACGTGTCGTAAGTGTAATAAATGTTGTTATTTAATCAAGTGAGTGATTTACGTTCAAAACATGGTCCAATTACCGGGCCGGATTATCTACACCACGAGGACCTCGTGAAAGCAGCGTGGCGTGTAGTTAGTTTCAACAGTCATATGGAAATACTTGGAAGTTCACTTTAATGACATCATCTGGCAGTACAGGGTTCGATGCTCCAGCACCAGAGGTAAACTAAACTGAGAAGGCAGGTCAGTACTATTCATTTAAGGCTCCCCTTTTCTCCTTGTTATTGTCTTACCCCCTCCATCATGGAATCCTCAACAAGGCAAAAGCTTCTTAAGCAGAGGTCGCGATTTAAAGCGCAACTTACCCGCTCGGGAACTTTCGTTGAGAATTTCATCGCTCAACAACATTCGAATTCGCATGAAATTAAACTACGATACGAAGATATGAGTGCATTAATGTCGAAGTTTGATGACGTGCAGTCAGAATTAGAATTAGCAGACGATGAAAACGAGCAAGCTCATGATCAGGCGCGTGCCGAATTCGAAACAAAATACTACAAGGTAAAGGGCGAAATGAGTAAAATAATAGCGAACCTTGAAGAGGTATCACGCGACACGGTAGATTGAGGAAGAACTCAGGTCAGCAGTGTCGCGAGTTTAAAGTTACCGGCTATTTACATTCCACATTTCGATGGAAAATACGAAAACTGGCTCTCATTCGCGGACAGTTTTCAAGTTATGATCCATAACAATAACAATCTGCCAGGTGTCCAGAAATTTCACTACTTAGCATCTGTACTCAAGGGCCCAGCCAGCCAATTAATTCAAAATTTACCCATCACAGAGGCAAATTATGAGGTAGCGTGGAAAATGTTGAAGGACAGATTTGAGAACAAGAAACTAATAGCAGCTACTCATGTTAAGGCACTCTTAACTTTAAAATCAGTCTCCAGTGAAACAGCCACAGAACTGTTAAGGTACTCTAACACTTTTAATAGTCATTTAAATGCACTCAAGGTCCTAGAACTTAACATTCCATTGCATGAAGTTATTTTGACTCAACTGTATGCTCAAGGACTCGATGCTTGTACTAGACGAGACTGGGAATTATCACAGGCAGACACTCGGGTTCCATCACTTGATGACTTGCTGTCATTTGTTGAGCACAAACGGCAAGCTCTGGAGAACTTCCCTAGCTCACAGCACACTGCACCATCGCACAGACAACAAGCTGACAGAAATAAGCCTAAACCTCAAGGGGACACTCAACCACGTTACACTTACACCACTACCAGTCTCATAAAGTGTCCCTGCTGTCATGGTAATCACCCGATATGTAAATGTGAAGGGTTTGCAGCTCTGAGTATGGAAGATAGACAAAGAAGGGTTAAGGGAATGGACTTATGTTTTAACTGTTTGCGTACAGAGCATTCTGCCAAACAGTGCAAATCACGTTGTTGTAAATTACGTAGTAGGAAACATCACACCTCCTCACATAATCCATCAAGTAGAGAGGGAGGTACAGCTCATCAAACTGCATCCAACTCCTCTCACACATACTGCAATACAAGAGACCCTGTAGGGGTTCTGCTGTCCACTTCCATGGTCAAGGTACTAGATTCTAGGGGGCAAATGCAGGTCTGTCGGGCACTTCTTGACAGTGGCAGCCAGGTTAATCTTTGCACTGAAAGTCTAGCACAGCGATTAGGCCTTAAGAAAATGAAGAATCCCATACCAATCAGCGGCATAAATGATTCCATTTCTCAATCAAGGTACAGTGTTCAGTTAGAAATGCAATCCACTGTAAGTAACTTCACTGTGAGTATGACTTGATCTGTCTTTCCACGTATCACAGGTAACATGCCCAGTAGTTACATTCAGCATGAGCATTGGAACTTGCCCACTGATTTCAAGCTCGCTGACCCCAAGTTCTTCCAGCCAGGTGACATTGAATTGTTAATAGGCGCAGAACATTTCTTTTCATTACTGAAACCTGGGCGCAGAACTCGATCACCAGATTATCCTATCCTTCAAGACACTGAACTAGGATGAATTATTGCTGGACACTACCATCGTAGGGAAGAGAAAAATCCTACTCTAACTACATGTTTCTTGAAGTCAGAGGACGGGTTAGATATCCCAACTACAACGGTTCTGGAAAATAGAAGAGCTTACGTCACGAGTCATGACAAGAGAAGAGAGAGCCACAGAAAAACATTTTACAGAGAATACTACTAGGGATGCTACAGGTAGATTCATAGTTCGCTTACCTCTCAAGCAGAAACCTGAGGTTCTGGGAAACTCCTTAAATCATGCCATGTCAAGACTAACTCAATTAAAACGGCGATTCAGCAGGCAGCCCTCACTTAAGCACGAGTACTCTAACTTTCTTCACGAGTATGAGGCGATGGGGCATATGGTTAAGGTAGATACATCTACTCAGTCAGGGAATGAAGGGGCAGTTTTTAAGCTTAGTAGCTCGACTACCAAAACTAGGGTTGTATTTGATGCATCTTCTAAAACTTCTAACAATATTTCATTGAATGATATATTAATGGTTGGAATGACAATACAACAGGATCTTTACTCTATCATTCTAAGATTCAGAATGCATACCTTTGCCTTCACCGCAGATATTGCTAAAATGTATCGGCAAGTCATGGTTCATGCAGATGATAGAAAACTTCAGCGGATTATCTGGAGGGAATCACCTAGGGACCCACCCTCTCACTATGAACTGACAACTGTAACATATGGTACAGCATCAGCACCCTTCCTAGCTACCAGATACCTGCAGCAACTTGCTGAAAATGAAGAATCGAGGTTCCCCAGAGCAGCACAAGTTGTTCGCAGAGATTTTTATGTTGACGATTTATTAAGCGGCTGTGACGAAATCCAGGATGCTCTTCAGTTGCAGTCTGAAATTATTAATTTACTAGAGAGTGGAGGATTTCACCTCAGGAAATGGTGTTCAAACCACCCAGCATTACTAGAAGCAGTTTCAGAAGAGGACAGGGAAACCCAGTTGCCTTTAAGTCTTGATGAAGGCACTAGCGTGAAATCTTTAGGCCTATTATGGCATCCAGATACTGATAATTTTCTCATTTGTGGCAATCTGTATTCAGACAGTCCCTATCATGCTGACTCTCATGTAACTAAACGAAAGGTCTTATCTGTTATTGCATCAATATTTGATCCACTTGGGTTGGTCAGTCCTTTGGTAATTTCTTACAAGGTTTTTATGCAGAAACTTTGGCTAGTCAATCTGAACTGGGATGACAGACTACCATCTCAACTAGTAAGATAATGGGAAGAACTTCACTTTAAGCCACAGGCAGTAAGAGAATTTTATATTGAGCGGTTAGTCACATGTAAGGGACCCCCTGTTGATATACAAATTCATGGTTTTTCTGATGTTTCAGAACAAGCTTATGGAGCTTGTCTTTATGTACGGTCTGTCGACAAGGGGGGACAGACCTGTGTCAGATTATTATGTTCTAAATCCAGAGTAGCACCGGTGAAGAAACTGACACTACCAAGACTTGAACTGCGTGGAGCGCTACTACTTGCCCGACTACTCCACAAGACCCTTCCAGCTTTGTCTCTGCCAGTCAGCAAGCTGTACCTGTGGACGGACTCCACCATTGTCTTAGCCTGGATCGCATCTCCTGCTACTCGCTGGAAAACATTTGTGGCCAACCGAGTCTCTTCAATCCAAGAATACTCTCACAAGGCAGAATGGAGACATGTTCCTACCAGTTGCAATCCAGCAGATTTAATATCCAGAGGTGTTGCTCCAGGACAACTACGAGGTATGAACCTGTGGTGACACGGACCTTCCTGGTTAACTGAGCCCACTGAATCATGGTCAGACACAATGTCGTCCCATGCAGAAGAGGAACTACCTGAGTCACGAAGCACACTTCGTGTAGTCATGTTGATAGGTACAAACTGGGATGAACTTATGCTGAAGTACTCGTCACTGTCCCGACTGACTCGAGTTACTGCATATTGTTGGCGATTTATTCACAGTATTGCAAATCCTCAAGACAAGAGGTTAGGGATATTAAGTGCACAAGAGCTGCAGATAGCCTTGCACTCCTGTATCAAAATTGCACAACAAGTGTGTTATTCTCAAGAGATAGCCTGTCTCAACTCTAAATGCTGCATTTCAAGGAAGAGTAAAATTGCAGATTTACATCCTTTCTTGGATGATAAGGGAATGCTAAGGGTAGGAGGAAGACTAGTAAATTCAAAACTACCTTATGATACTAAGCACCGGCTTATCCTTCCTCCCCAGCATGCTCTCACAAACCTTGTTGTGATGGCAGAACACATTAGGCTTTTACATGCAGGTGCTCAATTAGTAATTGCATCATTAAGAGAAAGATTCTGGATTCCCACGGCTAGGGCAGTTGTTTGAAGAGTCATCCACAAGTGCCTGACCTGTTTTAGATTCAAGGCGTCAACAGCTGATGGGACAGCTCCCTGTTACCAGAGTGCAACAGAGTCGCCCATTTCTTAATGTAGGAACTGATTATGCTGGTCCTTTCTTCGTCAAGAGGGGAAATGTGAGAAGCAAACAGACAACGAAGAGCTACATTGCATTGTTCATCTGTCTGGCTACCAAGGCTCTTCACCTGGAGGTGGTGAGTGATCTCTCTACTGATGCCTTTATGGCAGCCCTGAGGAGATTCATAGCTCGACGTGGGAAATGCTCCATCATCTATAGTGATAATGGGACTAACTTCATTGGTGCCAATAGAAGAATGCAGGATCTCCGAAAACTATTCCTTTCAACCAGCTTTTGTGAAGAGATAAGGAATTCATTAGCGATGGAAGGCATCAAGTGGCATTTTATACCTCCCAGCTCTCCACACTTTGGCGGACTGTGGGAAGCAGCTGTCAAGTCCATGAAGTACCACTTGAGAAGAGTTGCGGGTAATGCGCTACTGACATTTGAAGAGCTATGTACACTTACTGCACAGATAGAAGCCTGTCTTAATTCTCGCCCCCTATCTGCCTTATCTAATGACCCCAGTGACCTTAACTATTTATCACCTGCTCACTTCCTAATTGGTGCCCCCCTTACAACCATTCCTGAGCCTGATATTACTGACCTGCCCATGAACAGATTGTCTCGATAACAGCGTATCCAGTCAATGCAGCAGCAGTTGTGGAAGAGGTGGTCTGCCGATTACCTGAACTCACTGCAGCAGAGGAAGAAATGGACCTGTCCCAAGGAGAACCTAGTTACTGGAACAGTTGTTCTTCTGAAGGAGGACAATCTTCCTCCTCTCTGTTGGAAGTTGGCTGTGGTGGAGACTGTTCACCCTGGGAAGGATGGATCTGCATGAGTGGCTACCATCAGAACAACCAGTGGTTTTTTTAACGACATGTTAAGAAGTTAATTCCATTTCCTATTGAGAAATAAACAGGATCGTGTGGCTAAACATAATGTGTTTCATGTAAATATTTGTTTCTTTGTTTATTTCAGAGTGTAATTATGGTGTTGTGTGTGATTTGAACTGAGAACTTATAGTGTGCTTAATTCATACTGCATAATAATGGATGAGGACACAGTCAACCTACTTAGTACCTTTCATTAACAGTGTATAAATATTTTGTTGCTTGTGTTTCTGTTTTGCCTATGTTTATATGTATATTTTGTTGAATGATCAACTCATTTTGGTTACTGTACATGAACTCTGTATGTCAGTGCCTCTGTGATATTTGAACTGAACTCTCATGAGGGCATATCAGGCAATTTAATTCGGTTGAATCATGGTGATTCAACGGTAGGGAGCATGTTCCGGTCTAGCTATGGCTAGACCACCTAGTTACTCGCTACTACTTTAGGACAGATAGCAGCACCCTTCAGTGTGTATTTATTTGAAGGCCCTCAGCCGGAAGTGGTGTGGACGGAAGGGGATGAGAGACTGTTATGCTTGGCTGCCTCGAGCGAGAGGACACGAGAACATGTGACTGACTATTACCGAGGGCATCAGCCCATTAGTACTCAGTATTATGTATTAATAATGTGTTATAAGTGTCGTAAGTGTAATAAATGTTGTTATTTAATCAAGTGAGTGATTTACGTTCAAAACACGTATTATGTTGGATGTTCAAATAAATATATTCATTTCCTGCAATCTCCGAGATATCATGCAGATGGGAATGAAAATAATTACATCAACCTGAATCTGTAACCGAATATTAATATCAATATCCATGTTTGCCAAATCATCTGTATATTACATCCCATCCGTCATAAGTACTCCTTTGCCACCACCGATATTTGCTTATTCTGGCAAATACCAAATATGTACCATATTTTGATGTCAAGATTGTATTAATTCGCTGCACAATACCTTTCAGGGGTAAAGAAAAATTTCAATCATTTTTTACGTGGACTCAACTGAAGAAATGCACAGACTCTTTCCAAAGTTCATCCGAAAAACCATCTCCAGATAACTGTAGCCAATAAATAATTAAAATGTAGAATTTACCCATTGATTAACTTATAAGTATTCCATCTAATATCTCTTCCGATAATGAAATGAATAAATGGCAAGAATTCCAATCAAAATCCTGATCTCCTATTTTATTTTAAAGTTCATTGTACTTGGAATGAAGTATGATATCATTTACAAGTTCAGTCATATTCACTGAATTCTGATCCCAAACTCAAGTATAACTGATATTTCTTTGAAATATTGTATAAACATCATGGAAAATATTGTTAAAATATCATTTAAATATCTTTGAAATATCATTAAAGCCATTGAAGTACCTTGAAATATTATTGAAATGTCATTGAAATATTTCTTAAATATCGTTGAAATATCAAGAATATCATTTAAATATCATTGAAACATCATTTAAATCTTATTGAGATATCATTTAAATATCAGTGAATGTCCCTTTGAAATTCGCACTTATTATTTTTGCCTTTCTTGCTTTCTCAAGTTTCTGTCATAACGTAAGCAATATATGTAAGTTCCTCATAATATGGCTTAAAATTTGCCATTCAATCACATACCGACGTAAATAAAATCGGAAATAAAATATTATTTCTACTAGGTAAACTTATTAAATCATTACATCTCCTGAAAATATGTAGGAGTAACCTACCGTAACACACATGTGTCAATAAGCAAGTCAATCATCTGGGAATGCCATACTTCCACTCAAAAAACAATCACCTATCCGCGAAATTTGGAAAGAAAATGGTGTAAAAAATTTTTACGGACAGTAGTGATTTAAATCAAGAGGATGTTTCCTCCATCCAAACATGTCTTTGACAGGAAATCAACTTGGGCATAGCCTAACATGTAAAATTCTTCTAGAAACATGGTGGGTTTCAATCGTAAATTCCTTGTTTTAGAATATGTTTTCGATGACCGTACACCATTAATAGCCTGTAAGTTGAATAACCTCATAAAATCGTATGCGTGTATCATTTAACCTGACCTCGTACGCTACCTTATAATTCACATGGCGATGACAACAACAACAATAACCTAACATTAGCGTTATGTTGCATAAATATCACCAACTACTTAAATACAAACTTATTTCACCGTATACGCACCATTTCTGATATAATTCCTTATAACTCAAATACTTCCATATGTCCATTATTCTAGCCTATAACCTCATTAATTCGTTGATCATAACAACAATTCCATACAATAAAATCATTCGTTGCTTTACAAGTAGCGCAATATACGTATACTCCACTAACATAATATAATGGCACGTCATGGGTTTACTGTATGACATACACAAGCAACTACACATCCCCTGTAAGAGAAAGCATGTGTTAATATTTCGGGCTCTATTTACTTACGTTTGGTGTCGATTTAACGTTATATTAAGTTTTATTGTTCTAGAAGATGGTCTTATTTCATTCCACATTGCATTTGGATTGATTTATACAATGAATGATATATATCTCCAACATCACGTTGATAATGTTGACTTTCAAAGCTTTTCTCAAAATAAACAAACATTCTTGCAGATTGAGTATAGATTTGGGATGTCAAAGACTACCTACTATTCATGGAACACTTATCTCGAAGAGCTAAATATTGACCTTGCTACAATCATATATTAAATTAATCACGTACTACCACTCATCCAAATATAAATAATGTAACTACGTAATATCAATGCATGGAACTTGACTTATCTTGCTTTCGTTATTCGACTGGGTTGGATTTCATCCTGGATCTCCTTTGGCTCCCGACTCGAGTTCAAGCACACGTCATCGTTGTTGACTGTTGTCTGGCCTCGGGTGTGGAAAACGGCTGGTAAGGGCTCCTCCAGACTGCGATCCCATCTTCCTGGTTTACTCAGTCATAATATCTCCGTTGATTACATGCGATGGAAACATATTGAAGGATGACATTAGATGCATTTTCCAATCAGTAAATAAATAATTTTGAGTATATTTTCTGTCTCTCTAGTAAATTACTGTATTTCACAAGAGATAATATTTATAACAGTACTTTAAGTACTTCCTGCTTGTCGCTAGCTCGAAAAATAAACTGATGATCTCTAAATTTTCATACGAGGTTCTGGTTAACGGCTTTGGGTTTGTATTGGCGACTACTATCAGGCGATCTCTTCTTCTTTCAAGTCCGATATTTTCAATTCGTATTTTAAGGTTTGGCGAGAATTTCTTCACATTTTATATATTGTCGTAATTATATTATCAGCATTTCTTTTCTCCGACTTCAATTTCTTCTTTCCTTGTGTACTGAATCTTGCCTGTAATTTCGTTCCGTTGTTAATTTTTTTAAGTGATTATTTTTTTTCAACATGGGACAACAATCCGATCTTTTTACTCACGGTCGCGTGGATTCAGTAGGTCTGATCGTCGTAATTTTAATTCATGGCCTACTTGACTTGTTATACTTGCATATTTTCTTCGTAATATACTCCTTCATCATATAATTTTCGTCATTCTCCCGCGATGCATGGCAAGTGTTAGTAATGTAACTCCTGTTCATGACGCAAACCGGGCAATGAAATGGTACAATTGGCTGTCACAGATTTCTTGCTTTGTTGATGAACAGGACTCTAATGCTCTGCAACAAAAGACACAATAGTGTTTCAGCGTAAATACCACAAAAAATAACCCTTTAATTTTGAATTATGGCAAATGAACTTGGGGAGGTAAATGCTATATTGCTAGGCGAATTTTCTTTACTGACCTGGTAAATTATCATCCTCTCTATCTGCAGAAAATATACTACTTACTATCTCTTCTAACGCGACTGATGCCTGGCTGTTCCCTGTTTCAGTGTACAACATCTCAAATCACTCTCTTCCATATTTCCATTGTCTTATTGTAACTGAATAACGGTGGATATCTCGGCTTGCTCTGTAGTCTCTCGCACAGATTCATTGTCGTGTTCTTTGGAGGTGTCCTCAAGGTTCATCAATATTCTCTCTGAACATTAAACCGAAATATGAAATATGTTTCTATCCAGATACTTTTATAGTCTAAACTTTCAGTAAAACCATATGAATGAAGTGGAATAAAGCTAAACGATGAGTTTCTTGTACATACCTATTTCATCTGCACCTAACATGTACTTCGACATCTTCCTCACTACACATGGGAGTGTTACAAACACACTACTAAGCAATATTATTCCTCTGACTTGATTGTTGAGCAATAAATGAAGTTGGTAGAGTGTATTTGTTGACAACAATATCTAGGATGGGAAGAGGGAAATGTTGGATTTATTTCAATGGATTTAGTGGACTTAGGGATTTCCTTCGTTGCCTTGAGTGGACATGAGGGTTTATTTTGCTGCATTGAGTGGACTTAGTGATCTCTTTGGACTTACGGATTTCTTAAATTTAATGAATAGAAAGTACGACTTATACTTAAGCAAGTTACATAGACTTAGGGTTATTTATCGTTGAAACTGATTGGAGATTTGAAATAAGCGGAAAATTTTGGTCCGGATACATGCATTATCTCCATTTTTCAAAAAAATGGACTTAGTGATTTTATTTATTGGATCCTCCAATTCAAAAAGCGTGATATTCATCTAGGCACGTACTGCAGTGTTTCCCATTGACTACATCCTTGTTAGACGAAAGAATCTCAACACTTGTTCCTTACGAAACCGTTGCAAAGCAACATCGACCAGTCATCTGTATGCTGCGGATAAAATCATCAAGAGCCCAATATTCCGCACAAAATGGATCAAAAGGGATCAAATGGAGGCGCTTGAAGGAGGAGGCCGACGCTGTTGCAAGAATTAGAGTGCCACAAATCACCGTAGTTGAAGTGAGCCGGACTAAACTGAACGACGCCGCACGCTGTATTCTGGGAACGGCTAATTCAGGGCGTCGACGTAGCTTCGAAATGACGATGTTAAGGATGCAGTAAGGTTGAAGAAACAGCTGTACCACGAGATTCTTGCTCGTTAGAATGCCAAACTAAGCAGCGAGTAGTAAAGTTGACGAGCGCAAAGACGAGCGGGATATTTAACTGCTAATCAAATCGCGGCATCGCAAAACGGAAAAAACCCAACGTTCTTACAGCATCAATGAGGAAACAGACGATTTGCTACTCGACTGACGAGAAGCGCGAGAACGCTGGCGGAACTATTTTTACAAAAATTCAATCCTGGAATTTCCGTATCTACCAATCCAAATCACATCCGCTGCTGAAGGTCCAATGAAGGAAATTGACGTAACCGAGGTCCAGACTATGCTGATTGAAATGAAACCAGGGAAAACCATCGGTCCCCATGATCTTCCGGCAGAGTTTTGTTTCTCCGAACTGTGGGATGCCACAGTGTAGCTAAAAAGCTTTTCAACCAGATCATCAAAGAAAGTCAAAAACCAATAGATTGGCGACGAAGTATCCATCAAAAAATAAGGCAAGCCCTGCCCATTTTCCTAATCACCACCCGATCAGGCTTGTGAGCCACGCAATGACAGTTCTGGAACTAATACTCGACAAAAGGATTAGCGATTTAGCCAAACCTACAACGAGCCGAGCTGGATTTGTGTAAAAGTGTGTCACAACAGGAGCAATCCACGCTGCACAGCTGTTAGTTCGGAGTAAGAGGCTTCATCTCGACTTTCTGGACCTTAGGAAGGCCGTACTTCATGACCTTATCTGGTTAGGGCATTCCAGAGCACCTTGTTGAGAGGGTACTATTGCTCTGCGTAGAACCAAGGAGTTATTTTCAAGCCGCCATACGAGCGTCTGATGACTTCCGCATAGCTGTCGAAGTCCACCAAGGCCCTGCCTTATCACCACTGCTGTACATTCTTGTGATGGACAACATTACATCAGACCTGCACAAGCAAATACCATGGACACTTCTCTATGCTAATGATGTCATTTTGGCTGCAGAGAACAGGCTTGATCTCCAACTTCAAACAAAAGATTGGAACAATCGACTGGCGCAATATGTCCCGCGCTTCAACACATATAAGACAGAATACATGACATTACATCGTCGAGAAGTTGAACTCATGCATGGTGACCCTGAGATATAGCGCGAGTGGAGAAATTTAAGTGTCTTGGCTCCACAATCTCTGATTATGGCCGACTTAGTGATGAAGTCAACTTAAGGATATACAAAGCCTGGGAGAATTGGAGAATGACAACGGGCGCCCTTGCGACCGTCGGATGAAAGACCATCTGAAATCTAAGATCTACTGAACTGTTATCGGTCCTGTCGTTTTCTACGGCAGCGAATGGTGGTCAGCTACAAACAAGGTAGAACGCCAACTAAGGGCCATGGATACGAAGATGTTTAGGTTGAAGGCTGGCATAACACATGTTATTAGGAAACGTTTTGGCGTTGCACCGACCCAGAACTGAGGAAAGCCGTGTGTGTCGCGGGCAGAGGACGATAGTCAGCGTATACACAGGAAGTCGGTGGGAGGACGCGCAAAGGACGAACAAGACAGCGAAGGACAGATACACTGCACAACGGCCCGAAAGCTGAGACTACATACACACATGGCTCGAGACCGAACAAACTGGAGACAAAGAATCACAACACCAGACCTTTCCACCAGGCAGGTCTAACACTAAAGAAGCAGAATAGCAAGAAGCAGATTGATGAACATTCTATTCTAAAAACTGGACACAATGGATATTTTACACATCCTAGCATTCCACATAATATGTTCAAATTCTCTCCCTAAAATCTATGTCAATATCTATTAAAGACTTATTTTCACAAAATAGTGTTTGAATGATAGAACGCTTCTGGATTTCGTGTTTAAGTGACTCCATTAAATGCATTATAAGGAAAAATATATAACTCAACAAAAGAAAATTTTCTGGATTCAAGATGGCGAGTAGTGTGCTGAGTGCGTTTTATCGCTCCGTAAACATCCTACAGAAAGCGAAAGCGTTTGATCTGTGCATAGTTGTGGAACATAAATTGATAAGCTTCAGCTTTACACTGTCGTCATGGCTCTGAAAGAAACAACTAGGAAAATAAGTGAATTTTAAGGGGTGATGAAGGACTTTCATGCTGGCCTGGACTCCGCCTTAAGTGCTGCCAACCCTCCGATTCTGCTTCAAACGTTGGAGGCGATTTCCTGGCATTTACAACAAAAATTGGCGACCTGACGAAACACCTAAGCGCGATTGAGGACAAAATTTAAGACATGATGAGGCAGAGCAATTACCTACTGCTACACGGCTTCCCGTCTGAAGATGCATATAACAAGTCTCTGGACATAATCAAAAGTAAATTTTCGATTGGGCTCTGAATGAATGACGTTGACCGCTGTCACCGGCTGGGGCGCCGAAACCCGACATCTGCACAAGTGGTTGCGCAAGGAAATCGCCCGATTATAATCAAATTCCTGCGCTATAACAATCGACATTGTGTGTGGCGCGCCAAACGTGCGCTGAAGAGGAGCAGACTTCTCTCACAGAGTCCCTCACAAGTGTGAGGAAAACTATATTAAATCGCGCCAGGGTCTTTTGGGGAACAAGAAACGGTTGGACTCAGGAAGGGAGACTATGTGTTTAAAAGGATAACACAAAGACTCAAATATGCACGATTGCGCAATTGAATGCCATAGCTGTGTGCGATGAACGCACCAGTTGTACCAGTAAAAGAGCCCGACTTTAAGATTTATTTTCAAAGTAAGCATGGAATAGTTCTCAGGGCTAAACTGGATGAATATTAGCTAGGGCTTGGTACAGGAGGCAGGGTCCTATCTACAAGGAAAGTTTGAATGTGTTTTTATAATAGTTTATTCATGTAATGCATATTAAATTGCACATCACCTCATGGTAGATAGGGGTTGTCTTCCACATTGTCCTTTAAATGGCCCGGGTCTCCAGCTCACCAGGCCGCAGCGGAAGATGCCCAAGTACTCCGTCAAGATGCGGACGGACCATCCAGGTTGGTTGCATGGAATACGCCTCCAATGCCCGATGCTCGGGATGACCTCCGCTGGTTCCTGACGATGTTGAGGGTAATCACATTACCCAAGTACAATGAGGTTGATGCCCACAAAACTCCGAAAATGTGTTCTTCGTCACTCGCTGTATTGATAAGTCAAAGTTCATGAAAACCTTGAATAATTAGTTTTTCTCACCACTAGTAAAATCACTAGACAATGTTCAAAAAGACTTTCAAGAATTCACTCCTTAACACTCATGGAAATAACAAGTCTGTGTTCATGAAGACTTTCAATAATGTTATAGTTCATCAATGGAAAAAAATTACAAGTCTTTAAGTAATCACTGGCAAAAATCACAAGTCTATGTTTATGGAAACTTCGAATAAATTTAGAGTTCATCACTCGTGAATATTACAAGTCTTTGAATAATCACTGGCGATAAGTTAGAGTCCAACACTGGTAAATATTACAAGTCTTTGAATAACTACTGGCGAAAATTTAAAGTCCAAAGTCCATCACTGATAAATATTACAAGTCTTTGAATAATCACTGGTGAAAATCACAACTCTATGCTCATGAAAATTTTGAATAATGTTAGAGTTCATCACTCGTAAATATCACCAGTCTTTGAAATATCACTGGTGAAATTTTAGAGTCCATCACTGGTAAATATCACAAGTCTTGGAAAAAATCACTGGAGAAAATTTAGAGTCTATCACTGGTAAATATTACAAGTCTTTGTAAAAATCACTGGAGAAAATTTAGAGTCCATCACTCGTAAATATTACAAGTACCATTTATAAAGACTTAGATGAATTCAGAGTTCCTCAACACTCGTAAATATTACAAGTCCCATTTATAAAGTCTTAGAAGAATTCGTTCCTCAACACTCGTAAATATTACAAGTCCCATTTATAAAGACTTAGAAGAATTCAGAGTTCCTCAGTGAGACTATAACCACACGACGATAGCCTCCGACGATTATGGCAACGAGTAGAGCCACGCTGACTACTCGACTGTCACTGACTGAGATATCAGGCTATATTGAGCCCTCCTTATATTTGGTTTGGGGACATCTACGTCACATATGCCGTGAAGCTGGTTATCTCCTGAATCTCTCGACGGATTTTCTTGAAATTCAAGCATTGCGACTTTTATGTGATTCCCTTTAAAATGACATGTTGATCAAGTCACTACCACAATTATTATAGGAGTTTTAAATTTTTTCTCCATCGAATGTTCGAGAAGGTGACGCTTGAATCTAGAACATACGAGTTCAGGCCAGCGGCACGTGGCATGACTGGCGGGTGATCTAACTAGCCCCTGCAGCTACGTCACACATACAGCTGTTCTCAGCTTGCTCGCTCGTCCCGCTAAATGTAATCAAACCAGGCTTGCACGGAGTAATACGCGTTATGATTACATACAATCATCTCTCAAAAAATATGCATGTACAGGTCGTAACCGGTACAATGTGTTTTCAATAGTTTGTGTTTGTATGTGTGTGTGTGTGTGTGTGTGTGTAATAGACAGTGGATGTTTTCAGTGCTGTTCTCAGGTAAGCTCATCATATTTCATATACCTACTACTAGTTTTCCTGTTATGCTGGTAGACGAATCTATCCCTTGTGTCAACGACCCACATTCCTCGCCTCCCCTCTTAACTCAACACTCACCCCTTTCACACCCTGAGGGAACGGATCCATCCTGAGGCGACAGCTGACGAATCACCCGAGAGCTCTCTCGTGTTGTCACCTAAATTCACTATCCATTGCAGCTCACCTAGAAGAACTACAGGAAATTTTCGAAATTAATAAGGTGCATTGTATTGGCATATCAGAAAGCTGGTTACGTGGAGATTTGCCGTCTTGTGCTGTAAATCTGGACAGATACTCGCTCTTACGACATGACCGTACTCACAGACGAGGTTGTGGAGTAGCCTTTTACTACAGGAATGATTTAAAATGCAAGATTATCTTCTCCTGCGACCTGAGTATAAGTTTGTTGAACTCCACTGTAATTAGAAAATATTAATAGGAATTGTATACAAGCCACCTAATATTAGACAAATGGAGGACTTCGAAGCAGCTTTAACAGATCTTATTTCGGTCTATGAACATGTCGTAGTCATGGGTAACTTTAATACTGACATCGGATAAATTGTGCCCAAATTCAATGTTCTGAGCATGGAAATCCTACCACTTAACACTACGAACCATGTCAACTACCCTGACCACTCGACTCGCACATTAATTGACCTAAAATTGCAAATGAACCCCAGAAAGTCATTAAGCACGGACAGATCCCAGCTCCCGGGATTTCAACTCACGACATACTCTATTTAATTACTCTATCCGAGGACCGACGTATAAATCAAGCTACGTTATTTTAGGACTCATTAAACATACTGAATTACAGACCTACGCAATGACGCACATAACTTACCGTGGGATGACACACGTAATCTTCATGACATTGACTCAAATGTTAACAGATTCAACTCAATAGTGCTGAACTTGTATAACGAACATGCTCCGGAGAGGTAGGTAAGATTAATACGCCCCCCTTCCCCCTGGGTGACGACCGAGATAAGATCTGCTATGGCCAGCCGTGACCGTTGGTACAGACAGTTTAGATGGACACGTGACAAAGGTGACTTTGAGCAATACAGGAAACAGAGAAACAAAGTTAAACAGGTAATTAGAAACAGTAAATGCCAGTACTTACAACAGTTAGCGGGAAATAATAATTTACACCAATCCCGGAAGAAGCTACGACCTTTGGGCACAGGCAAAGCCATAGAATACCACATTTCCATCATATCTCTAGATACGTCAAATGATTACTTTTCTCAGCCAAATGTCGGACCAGTTCCGTTACCGCTTAATCCCACAAACTCCGAGGGCGACCAGTTCTCTTACCGCACCGTTAGTGCAAACCGTGTGCTGTACTCTATCACTTCTGATGCGACAGGTAATGACGGTATCTCTATAAAATTAATTAAAATCACCATCGGGGCTGTACTGCCAATACTTACAAATTCAACTACTGCCTGACTAATGGAGTATTCCCTAACGTTCGGAAAGACGCACTAATAATCCAATCCCGAAAAATACTACCTTGGATTCTCCATCAGATTACCGCCCTGTGTCCATCCTACTACCCCTCGCAAAAGCACTCGAACGTCTGATTCATGCGCATATCACTGTATACCTCACCCAGAATTCCCCACTTGACCCATTTCAATCCGGCTTTAAAAAGGACAGAGTACCGCGACAGCATTACTGCGAGTTACGGACGATATCAGACATGCAATAGACCAACAATCTGTGACTGTAGCAACACTGCTAGACCTAAGCAGCGCATTTGACACAGTTAGCCCTGGGTTACTTCAGCTGAAACTCCGTAGTCTCAACTTTAATGGGACATCTCTTAATTTTTTAGCTCCTACCTCACTGACCGTCGGCAACGAGTGTCAGTGGGAGCAATGGACTCAGGATGACATAACAAGTCAATAGGAGTCCCGCAGGGGTCAGTTTCGGGCCCACTTTTATTTGGTGTTAGTGTGAATGGTATGTCAGACATGGCTCCAGGTGGAAGGCTCAAATTTTATATTTAGCAGTACCTAAACCTCAGGCACGGTTAATGTTTTGCTTCACTTCTATGCAGGTCACAATAACCTAAATTATTGTTTCCTTTTTGCATTCATTTATATGAGGTGGTTTAGTCAGCCGCCCATTCCTTGCTTTCATTAATTTTACTTTTGTGTTCATTGTATCTTGATTACAGTAAAAACAACACAATATATTCGGTTTTGTGCCTGCTCCTTTTATTTGCCATGGTTTACTTGATAGGCACTGTTGGTTCAACCGTGCGTGATCCAGAGGTAAGGTATTATGAACTCTAACTGCGTTCGTATACATGTCGCACAAAGGTGTGTATTTACACGGAAGTTAAGTGATGGGATTCTACCGTCTTATGCGGAGCTATATTTCTTGTGATAAGGTTGCGCACCAAATCCGATATTTTCTGGTCTCCTACTTGTGCCTTGCTTTGTATCTAATTTTAATTCTTTGATTTTGTATGCCATTACATGACTTTCCCTCTCCATTTGGGGGAGGATAATTGTTTATTGAGACGTCAAGCGCACCAGGTAGACGTAAACCTTTTCCATTTCTGTGTTGATTGCCCTTTTCTTTTACTCCTTCTGGCGCTATGTCTGCCCCGCTCCTAAATAGGCTTTACATCAGGTACACTGTCTTGGAAACGGAGAATAATAGCAACTGATTTTGTGATGAACAGCACAGAAATAAAGGCAAGCAGAAGAAGCTTAAATGAGTTTAATATTGTTCAATGACGTCAATCACAAGAGTGATTTCGAGGAGGAGAATTCCAGGTAATAGGATATTCTTCATATAATATTAAAACTCCAATAAATGAAGGAATCAAAGCCCGTAAGTTCTAGCCAACCTCCAATCTTGTATCCTTCACCTTGTGTATGCCGATGTTATTAATGAGTTTTCAAGGGGCCTGCACCGCAAACATTTATTATGTTTTTCTATATATTATAACACTTCAATGAATGTTGGATTAGAGTCGCCGGAGACACTGGTAGTTTATGGTAAAATAAAGGTTAAGGAAATCGTACGTCCACTTATCCCACGTCTAAGTATGTCAGGAATTAAAAAAACACGCTCATCCACATAAATAACATGCAACGGATTGAAGAAACCGGCAAAAATAACCCCGTGGTATCTCATTAAATTACGACTGATAATGGTATGTCGTAGCACGAAACACATGATTAAATAAACATCACAGTTTCCTCAAGCAGAATATTAATAATGGTAAATAAATGGCGAGAAACATCAATGACAGAAATGTATCAGAGGCCATGGAATGAGTTGGATGAAATGGGCCAAGTTCAATCTACATATAAGAGCCACACATTGCCTACCTAGTTCGATATAATTTGAGAATCGAGACATGTGATGAAATAGTCGATTGGTAAACCAAAATATCATGTGACAGATTGTTAAATGAATTCTTTTGCCGGTGTTAATGATTGTGTAGGAGTGCTCTGTATCAGGAAGTCAGGTTTTTAACGTCAAAAACACATGGGAAGCTACTGAACATGGAGATATCTTTAAAGAGAAAACCGATTTTTATTATTGTACTCTAGTATTAGATTTTGTTTCAAAAAAAGAGAAGATTACAGTTTTTCGAAAGATTCAGGGTCGCACACAATTCGGAAGGGAGTTAGACGAGAAGTTGAATTGTATTACGAGATTATCATTTGTAATAAAGTAACACTTTGTAAAGAGGCAAGATACGTATCTGGTTCCCTCGAAAATGTTAAGGCAAGTGTTGTGTAGTAATATTGTGTGTAACGTTATACTAATAGCATGTTACAAGTTTCAGACATCATGATGTCAAGTACTGATGAAGATGTTCATAAATCCCAGCATGGATAATTAAGTATGAGACGGTCTTGAAAGAAATAAGGAGTACTGGGATGGATACCAACGGATAAAATATTAAAACCAGAAGATGAGACGTGTCTTCTTCCTGAAGTCAACGACCGATAAGTACTCAAAGTCAATGTCTTATTATCTCGCTATGTAGATGCTTAAAGTAGAGTAGTATATTATTTTCGATGTCGAAAGTCTGACATGCCCAGTTATACAACTTGAAGACAACCGTGTAGTCGTCAATCATTACCTTACGATGGATAGGAATGTTGTAAGTTTTGACGTGAATAATCCTGAAAATTATGATATATTGTACGCTGTGTTATGAGAATCTAAGCGGTCGCTAGTATTTGTTATGCAGGTAAAATTTAGGCATGGATAACGTATGTGTAAGATAGTGTCATTATGAAGAAACTTCAGTTTAATTTATGGTTCAGATATATGCTTGAAGGAATCGTTAAGTAATATAATATGTGCGTGGTTTAGAGTCATCCACGATCATATTTTACGTTAGGCGTAGTATTCGCGAGTGTAATAGTGATGTTGTCGCGATGATTTTGTGTTGATAATTGTATTACAGTCTTCGTGATATGTGACTGAGTATGTTTTAAATGAAATGAGAATTCGTTGAGCATGACATGTGTACAAAATGACGATAAGATTATTCTGATAGGGTCGTGATTGAGTACTGTTATATGGGTTGTCGAAGAATGTTTCATTGGGATTAAGCATTTAATGGAATAACGCGATGTAGAAGTCCTCGTGATATTTGTTGTAGTGAAGATTGATTTTTTCGTGCGTATGAATTTGATTTACAGTAATGAATGGTGATTACTTAGGCATAAGGCGATATTTGCGATGATGTTCCGAGGCGTATTGAAGACACTTGTAGGATGATCGTCAAAGATACCTTAATTCAATATAGTATAGATAATTACGCACAATATTGGAGAATAATTGATCTTCATTAGTTAATGATACTATGTACTTGAGAGCCATGTCACAAATGGAATGTGTAACCTTCACTGATATGTAGTGTGTAGATTAATTTTCTTGCTAGCTGAAATTCCAATTATTAATCATAGAATTGACGCTCAGAATGATGTAGCTTTTCCAGGTTTCTTTCACGGAGGACACCAAGGCTGCAGAGTCATCGCAGATCCTTAATCATTGTAGTTGGTAATGATTGTATTTTCAGATATTATTGTTTAAGTGCAGATGCCGATGGAGCTCAGAAGAGATCATTTTCAATGTTATTGCCCAACGGTAATGTTTTGAATGATTATAATGTTGTCCCATGTTTCTTTGGTCATTTCTGACCTGAACGATAGTAATAAGCACAGGTTATTGGTACGTTCGTTGTTTTAGCTAGATTTTCGATGAATTAAGCGATGATTCAGAAATAATAACGGGATATTAAGACAGATACTTTGAATTCAGTGAACAGTGAATAGAACTGCCAGACAGACGAGATTTTACATTTTTAACCAACAGGTAGAAGATAGATGTGACGAATGATAGACTTATTTATGATTTTAAGCCATCAGCAATACGAGGTTTGTTTTTCTTTTGACATTTATGGCGACATTTAAAGATTATTATTGATGTTATTGATGTTGCGACCAACCTGTTATAATAAGAGTATGATGATGTGAAATGGAATATTAACAAGTCACGGATTAAGATTATTTCCTTTTGAATAATTTAATGTTCAGTCACTACTAATGTCCATTTGCGTTGCTTTTCTTTATTTAATATTGTGGTTGTTATGTTAGTTATTAAACGGAACATCCTTCCACGAAAAGAAATATTTTAGGATTTCTCATTTAATAGATCAAGGTATATCATGATGGTCTAGTTTAAGGTATTAATTAAGAAACGTCCTCGCACATCAGTCAGATCAAAATAAAGCCAACGATGCGATTCTGTGACCCAACTCGATGAACTTTCACGTCCCTAGAGTGGAATCTTTTGTATCTCCGCATGACACCAGCCGAGGCATATCTTCTCAACAAGAACCCAGAATTGAGAGATGCATGAAAGGTCACAGAATAGTTAAATATATATTTTTGGCGCCCATCGGTGGAGCTCGAGTTGAAGAGAAGACCAAAGTGGTGACCAAAGTGAAGGCTTGAGTCCAAAAGATAAACACACGTGATGGTCAAAGCCTGGAAGACAGATATTACTCATGCGACGACCGTGTAAAGAACAACTTGAGATGATATTAACCGTGGGAGTAGGCACTGAAATTTATGATATCTGACGTCGAGACATTGACATATCTATTCGTGACGGAAGGTCGGAGTATTTACTTAATTTTGAGTTTAATCATAAGTTGGAAGGATAGGTCCGTTAAGTAATATTAGGATTTCACTTAGTCTGTATGGAACGTTGGAAGGATATTCCGTAAACTCGGACTCTTGTTAATTAGAATAGGTAAATTCATTAATTCGGAGGTAAAAAATGTGTTTATTGGCACTTATCGTTGGTTATCCGTCTCAGCACATTTCAGATCCGGAGAGACCCATACGTATAAGCTATCGACTTACATTATTTGGTAGATAAATTACGTTAGACAGTAGCAGGGAGTATCGTTTGCGAACACAAGTAGAGTATAGGTGAAAGACTATTCAGATACTGAAAGTGAATTGTAGCGAAAATAAATAACGATTAAGGAAAGTAATATGGCTTCACTCGCGCAGGACAAGTTGTTGCTAGAGGAAATAGCGGGAAAGATGACTGAAATGCAGGAGTCACAAGAAAAAAGAATGCAGGAAGTCCGCGAGTCACAGGAAAATACGGAAAAAAGAATGCAGGAAGTACGTGAATCACAAGAAAACACGGAAAAGAAACAGGAGAGAATGCAAGAGATTCAGGAAGCTACGAGGAACGAAATTCGTGAATCACAGGAAAATACTAAGGCAGAAATTCGTGAGTCACAAGAAAGAATGCAAGGAAACTTTAGCAAAATCACAGAGATGGTACAACAGAATATTAAGGAAATGCAAGAAGAAGTACAAGGGGATGTAAAAAATGTAAAGGAAGAAGTAAATGCAGCGATGAACGAGAACAAAAGGCGTTTTCAAGAAAAAATTGAGGAATTAAAGGCCGACTTTAAAATAAACATTCAGGAATTACAAGTTCAAGTCGATCCGCACCTTAAAGAGCTCGAACAAGAAGTTGACGTAATGCAAGGAAAGATGAGAGAATCGAACGCTAGTTGGGAGGAAAAATTCAAGAAATAAACGATGAAGTGTATAGTGCCAACGAAAACATACAGGAAGAGATAACACAAGCTAGAGAACAGATTAATGATGGATTTAATCATGTAACTGGAGAGTCGGATGGAAATAAAGTCCAGGAAATAAAAGGGCTGAAGGGTGACTTAAATGCTATTCGAAGGGATATGCAAAACCTGAGAATTGAGAATGAAACAAGCAAAAATTTGATATCTTTTTTGGTCGATCGCCAAACGTTAACTGAGGATGGAAGGAAAACCTAAATAAATAGCCAGTTTGAGATGCCACAGTTTAGTACCGATGTTAATGATAATGGAACAGCTCACACGGGAAGTGGATCACAGATCATCAATATAATACGAACACACGAGGACAGACCTAAGAAGTTTAATGGAAATATAGGATCTAGCATGATTCCTTGCGGATTTCTTAGGGAGATAGAGGAATATCTCTGAGAAGCGAAGATATCTCCAGAACGTCAATTGAAGACAGTTGAAAGACATTTAGAGGGAGCACGGCTAATTTGGTACAAAGCTTTCCGATACATTTTTGAGGACTACGCTGGATTCAAACAAGCGTTCGTAGATGAATTTTGGGGAGTTGCAGTTCAGCAGGGAATTAGGCTTGAGTTGTATTCTAACAAATATACCTTGGCAGGACCGAGCAGATTCGCTGATTATTTTACAATGCAATTCCATCGGTTAAAAAAGCTTGATTCACGACCCACAGAAATGGAAATGGTTCGGGCGATAGTCAAACAATTTCCCCCCAGACACACAACGATTGCTCACTGCAGCTAACGATCAATATGCAGTGCAGGCAGAATTAATACTTAGGCAAATCGATGGTACGACAACACATGTCAGCAGTCGAATGGTGAGAAACATCGATCCAACGGTAAACGTTGTGACACCGGCAGGAAATGAAGGAGGAGAAAAATATGACAGATATAATGAATATGTTGAAGGAGAGAGACAGACTACAAATAAAGACTATGGAGGAGGAAGAGACCAAAATGGAAAGGATGACAGAACAAAAAGAAATGGGTACGGTATAGAGGTTTACCTGTTGGTAAGCACGGAAACCGTTTCGTACTGGTTGTCCTTGACGTGATGTCAAAATTTGTGTCACTTCAGCCCATTAGGAAGGCCAATTCCAAGGCAATAATTACGAGTTAGGAGAGAGAAATTATACCAAAAATGGGTAAGCCGAAGTGTATACTAACAGACAATGGGACACAATTTACGTCAGCTGAGTTTTCAAAAGCCTTAGGGAAGATGAATATCCAGCACCGATTTAGCTCTATAAGACATCCAGAGTCAAATGCGGCCGAGAGGGTCATGAAAGGAATAGCAAAATATTGCCGGATTTTGTCATGAACGTCACTGGACGTAGACCTCATGTTTGCCAACGATTGCTGATTGTATGAATTTTACGTGGCAGGAATCCATTGGTAATATTTCTAGTGTTATTCACATGAATGAATATCCGAAGCGTCCACGGAATGACATCATCGGTAGGCCAAGTGAAGAGAAACCCGATGTTGAAGAAAACATAAAGCAAGCCAAAGCGTGGATGAAAAAGCAAGCTGAAAGACGACTTAAACAGTTAAGGCACAAGAGATTCCGGAAACCTTTGGAGGATGGAACTTAAGTTCTCTTAAGGATACCGGCTATAGCGTGTCCAACAGCGAGATTTTATTTCAACTTCGTTCACCTTTACATCGGACCATTAAAGATCATTGAAGTACTAGATAGTAACGCATACAAGATACAGAGCTTAGATTCCAGTAATGTTTCTATAATTCAACGCCTCCAACCTGAAGCAATATAATGTTCCTATTGTCAATGAGGAGGAGATCAACCTCATAATGAACGTCGAAGATTATGATGTATGGGATGAATACATGTCTTGTGGCTTGTTGTTCAAAGGGGCCTAACATCGAGGTCATCGGCCCTGAATACATGTCAACGGACGAATTAGACAGGGAGTTATTTAACAATTCAAGGAAGATGGAAAGGAGAGAATAGCATATTGTACCTCAAAAAAGTGAGCAAGTAATTGTAACACATGTGCAGATGATTGATCACGAGATATTTTCAATCCTACAAGACATGGTAGAAGTCGATTTCATTAAAAGAAAACAAAAAGTTATGACTAAGTTATGCATAAGTATGAAATTTCTCCTGTCATAAGAAATTTCATTTTTTGAGTAAGGGGCAATATAACCTTCTTATGAATGCTGGATTAAAGTAGCTGAAGACATTGGAAGTTTATGGTAAAATAAAGGTTAAGGAAATCGTACGTCCAGTTAAGCGACGTCTATGTATGTCAGGAATTCAAATAACTCGTTCAACTACATAAATAACAGGCAACGGATTGAAGATACCGGCAAAAATTACCCCGTGGTATCTCATTAAATTACGACTGATAATGGTATGTCGTAGCACGAAACACATGATTAAATAAACATCACAGTTTCCTCAAGCAGAAGATTAATAACGGTAAATAAATGGCGAGAAACATCAATGACAGAAATGTACCAGGGGCCATGGAATGAGTTGGATGAAATGGGCCAAGTTCAATCTACATATAAGAGCCACACATTGCCTACCTAGTTCGATATAATTTGAGAATCGAGACATGTGATGAAATAGTCGATTGGTAAACCAAAATATCATGTGACAGATTGTTAAATGAATTCTTTTGCCGGTGTTAATGATTGTGTAGGAGTGCTCTGTATCAGGAAGTCAGGTTTTTAACGTCAAAAACACATGGGAAGCTACTGAACATGGAGATATCTTTAAAGAGGAAACCGACTTTTATTATTGTACTCTAGTATTAGATTTTGTTTCAAAAAAGAGAAGATTACAGTTTTTCGAAAGATTCAGGGTCGCACACAATTTGGAAGGGAGTTAGACGAGAAGTTGAATTTTATTACGATATTATCATCTGTAATAAAGTAACACTTTGTAAAGAGGCAAGATACGTATCTGGTTCCCTCGAAAATATTAAGGCAAGTGTTGTGTAGTAATATTGTGTGTAACGTTATACTAATAGCATGTTACAAGTTTCAGACATCATGATGTCAAGTACTGATGAAGATGTTCATAAATCCCAGCATGGATAATTAAGTACGAGACGGTCTTGAAAGAAATAAGGAGTACTGGGATGGATACCAACGGATAAAATATTAAAACCCGAAGATGAGACGTGTCTTCTTCCTGAAGTCAACGACCGATAAGTACTCAAAGTCAATGTCTTATTATCCCGCTATGTAGATGCTTAAAGTAGAGTAGTATATTATTTTCGATGTCGAAAATGTGACATGCCCAGTTATACAACTTGAAGACAACCGTGTAGTCGTCAATCATTACCTTACGATGGATAGGAATGTTGTAAGTTGTGACGTGAATAATCTTGAAAATTATGATATATTGTACGCTGTGTTATGAGAATCTAAGCGGTCGCAAGTATTTGTTATGCAGGTAAAATTTAGGCATGGATAACGTATGTGTAAGATAGTGTCATTATGAAGAAACTTCAGTTTAATTTATGGTTCAGATATATGCTTGAAGGAATCGTTAAGTAATATAATATGTGCGTGGTTTAGAGTCATCCACGATCATATTTTACGTTAGGCGTAGTATTCGCGAGTGTAATAGTGATGTTGTCGCGATGATGTTGTGTTGATAATTGTATTACAGTCTTCGTGATATGTGACTGAGTATGTTTTAAATGAAATGAGAATTCGTTGAGCATGACATGTGTACAAAATGACGATAAGATTATTCTGATAGGGTCGTGATTGAGTACTGTTATATGGATTGTCGAAGAATGTTTCATTGGGATTAAGCATTTAACGGAATAACGCGATGTAGAAGTCCTCGTGATATTTGTTGTAGTGAAGATTTTTTCGTGCGTATGAATTTGATTTACAGTAATGAATGGTGATTACTTAGGCATAAGGCGATATTTGCGATGATGTTCCGAGGCGTATTGAAGACACTTGTAGGATGATCGTCAAAGATACCTTAATTCAATATAGTGTGGATAATTACACACAATATTGGAGAATAATATATCTTCATCAGTTAATGATACTATGTAGTTGAGAGTCATGTCACAAATGGAATGTGTAACCTTCACTGATATGTAGTGTGTAGATTAATTTTCTTGCTAGCTGAATTTCCTCTTATTAATCATAGAATTGACGCTTAGAATGATGTAGCTTTTCCAGGTTTCTTTCACGGAGGACACCAAGGCTGCAGAGTCATCGTAGATCCTGAATCATTGTAGTTGGTAATGATTGTATTTTCAGATAATATTGTTTAGGTGCAGATGCTGATGGAGATCAGAAGATACCTACCTGTCATGATAAGACAATGATGATGTGAAATGGAATATTAACAAGAGTCAGGGATTAACATTGTGTCCTTTGAAGAATTTAATGTTCAGTCACTACTAATGTCCATTTGTGATGCTTTTCTTTATTTAATATTGTGGTTGTTATGTTAGTTAACAAACGGAACATCCTTCCACGAAAAGAAATATTTTAGGATTTCTCATTTAATAGATCATGGTATATCATGATGGTCTTGATTAACGTATTAATTAAGAAACGTCCTCGCACATCAGTCAGATCAAAATAAAGCCAACGATGCGATTCTGTGACCCAACTCGATGAACCTTGACGTCCCTAGAGTGGAATCTTTCGCATCTCCGCATGACACCAGCCGAGGCATAACTTCTCAACAAGAACCCAGAATTGAGAGATGCATGAAAGGTCACAATATTTGTTATGAAAATACTTGGCTTCTTTTATCAGTTTCCTTAATATGTGCCTTAATATATATGTGTGACTTCATCCTACCAAGTCTATAGAGTAGACTAGTTTATTGATGTTTGGCGTAGGTCCTGTAAGCCTGGATCCGGATGATTTTGGTCCTTTCTGAAACATGATCACGGCCGTTTTATCTAATGAATTAGGTAGCTAGGTACAAGTGGTAGCAGATTGGCGTGTTTCAGAAGATTCTCATGAGTGTGAATTTCATGGTGGTATATCCAGGTTCAATGGAAATTCAGATTTTGTGGGTATTTCATTTTGATTAGGGCATCATTAAGTCTGTCCGGCACACTTGTTTTGTTTCCTCCCATTTTTACTTAAGTTTAATGTGGTGTATACAGACTAGGCCTATCTTGTACTGATATTGAAGCCATGGCCACACAGATTAGTGCCGACAGTGATAGTGAAAATGAAATATTTTTAACGACCACAAACTGTACTCTTGCGAGAATAAGGGCCTCCAATTCTTTAGCAAACAGCCCAGTTGATGCCAAGCGAAATATTACAAATTGTGACAATTAACCTCACTCGGGGACTACTGTAGCTCGAGTGAACCCTGTTCTTAATGTAATTAGAAACTGGAATCTGAATTTTACAGGGGAAGGTAGATCAGGTACGGTGATAGAATTTATTGAAAGGACAGCCGTGATTGCGGACGGTTGTCAGATATCCAAGGACAATTTTGTTCCATGCATTCCTGCTATGTTAGAGGGATCAGCACTGTGTTGGTTTCACCCTATTAAAGGAAATATTGGTACATGGCCTCAGGGGTTGCCTTAAAATAAAGGTACTGCCCCATGGATCTAGATGTAACGAAATAGCCAGCCATACACAAGGTGTAAATGAGAACATAGGCGATTATACCAGAACATATACAGCAAATTAAGCGTTCTTTCGCCCGATGCAGTCATCCTTGACATGTTTTAAAGAAATTTTGCCCCTGAATTCAAACTTTTCATTAGGAGAAATACCTTGAGGGGATGCTACACTGCATGTCTAGGACGGGATTACAAGTCCACTATAGCGCAAAACAAGGCGTATCACCCTCGTCCCAAACCTGGAGTCTCCCTTTTCCCTGATGCCTCGCTCACCTCCCTATATTAATGCAGAAATTCGCAGGACAGGACAGGTAATTATGTAATTTGTATCACGCCACTGCTAGTGTGTGTCCGCGATGCAACCCGGAACAAGGAAACTAAATGAGCATCGGCGAGATCGCCCAACGTCCGTGCCTATGGTTCACCACCATAAAAAGATTGGCGGCCTAGCTGAAGTGGTAGTTTAGAGGAAGTATACAGTTTAATTCTCGTATAACTGTCTTAGAAGCCATGCCTAACTAAATGTTTAAAACAGCAATTTTCTGATAATTTTTGCCCGAACATGAGTGTTCTACTCGACGTACAGGCTATCACAACATAGACATGAATTTAAACTTTTACTGAATTGTAAAAAAATAGTTGCATGAAAAGTAATAAAGCTGCAATTCACATCTCAATAATCCACGCTTATTACTCACTGCCGTGGCGAAGCTGAGAGAAGTCTGGTGGCCTTGTTGTGAAGGAGAGGAAGTGTCCGCTCTGGGGAGCCTCCTTGGTATCTTCTATATCATGATTGCTAGAATGGTCACCTGAATGTTGCGGTTTACTAACAACAAAAGAAGGAATGCGAGAGAAACACTTGTGGGAGAGACATCCAGGGATGAAACAAAATCTTCGGAAAGGATACTCATTTGATTAATTCAAGAAGTTTCTGGGATAGAAGGGATTTCCAGCTGGAAGACATTTGGCTGCTTCAAAGGCTGTGACGAAATTTTTTTAGTAAATGCAATGACCATTGAAAGAAAAGACAGTGAGGCTTTCAGGTGCCTATGGTACTACCGAATAAACATCGTCTGGTCCAACTTCTAATTCGTGAGAAAAATTTAGAATGTTACACATTGGCACTCGCATGAGAAAGGCCAGGCTGTCAATATAAACGGCACGAAGTTAAGAAGGCGGATGCTAATACCGGAACTCTGTCGGAAATCAGAATAAAATAGGCTGCAGTATTTGAGGTGACAGGTGCAGACCTTGCTGATCCCTTGGTACTGAAATGAGGAAGAGAGGGGTGAATTGTCCTCTTTACATTTGCCATGTATAGGACAGTGCACTTCGAATTGGTCAGCAGTTTCATAACTAATTGATTTTTACTGAGTCTTCGACGATTCGTCGCTCGTTCAGAAGGATTAAAAGTTGTCTACAATGACAATGGAGCAAATTTCACTGTCACAGATAATTTGTTTCAAACTGTTGACTAAAACTAAAAAGATAGAGTCCACAATGCAGCGAATACAGTAGAGGATTACCCCTCTAACCGCAGACTGGTGGAATGGGCGGCGGCAAAGTCTGATTCGGGTAGTAAAGTTAATTTTCAGCTGTATCCTCGGGGGAGATTCCCTGTGTTACGAAGAGATGATGACCCTACTGTGTTCGAGTGAAACTGTGGTTAATACCCATCATCCTACTTACTTGCCTGAGAAGCCTGAAGATCTCAACCATCTTCCTCCTTCAATTTTTTTCCAAGCCGGTGTCTCCATGGGAATACTAGATTTAGATCAATCGGATTCTGTGAACTTATGAAGGAGACTATGATTTCTACTACACTTGCGGCAAGATTTTCAGAAGAGTACCTAAGTCAGTTGCCCCAAAGGCACAATAAGATGTCTGCAAACACTGGAGAAGGACAAGTGGTGCTGGTTAATTAGTAATGTTTTATTTTACCTGGCAAGATTAAGGCCTTGATGCCTTCCCTTCCGTTTGATCAGGCACTAAAATATATATATTTTACATTGTATCACTTTACAATAATATATCTAATACTAATTAAATTAATAGTAATACAAGAACAATGAGTGATAAGTTTAAATTGAGATGAAATAAATTAGATATAATAAAAGGATAAATTCTTAAAACTAATATCCTACACGTAAGAGGTAGCACATAAAATTCAATACAATTTGACAAACAAATCAGGTAGGAATTTTAGACTAATCTTCTACCAGAACAATAGAATGTTCGTGAGTTACAGCATCGAGTTTACAGGTGATCCTTACTGGTCCATAAAATGGGAAGGAGATTCCACCCACAGCACGCAATTACCATCAAGGATTTATTGTAGATGGCAGATCTATGGGTAGATAAGCAAGTATAGAATTAATGCTTGCTTGTTGTTTTAAGGGGCCTAATACTGAAGGTAATTGGCCCTATAGGATTAATAGTAGAGCTGGTGATAAGGCTGTGATATGAAGATAGGTTAGAGCTAATGTGAAGAACTGGATTGACTGGCCATTATCATGAGTGCCGAAGGTTTATCGTTGAAAAGAGTTGGAAGAATTGCGAGGTTGAAAACATTGTCAGGTGAGGTGACTAGTCCACATCAGTGACTTGTGGAACTGTGAAGGGGGATGCTGACGACTCCCCCAGTAGCTTTCACTCTCATGAACTGTTTGACTCATCAGACTCCCAAAGGGAGTAGTCATAACCAGGGGTCGTCCACAAGTGAAACTGCCTAGTAAATTATGTTTGTGAGTTCCTTCAATGTTTAACTTCTTATTTTTGCAGATTATTTTAGGTGAGTGACTGAAATTAAATGATAGACAGATAGACCCATAGTGCCTAATGTATATTTATGCCACTCTTTCTAAATTGGGGAGGATGTGAAGAACAATATGTTTTAAATATTCGATTTCGTATCTCTTCGAAATTACTGTCAATGAGCTTACGAACAATGAGTGTGTATTCCTTGATATTATGACAACATGTCCACTGTTTCATGTGAATATAAAACTGACCAAATCTAAGTGATTTACAGTAAATAGGAAGTTCCTTTCATGTAGAATGAATGTTTCTCACAGGCTATGTGCTCTAGGGGTGAAGACTGTAAAATATTCTGTTAATGATATCTCCCTTATTAATCCTCCTATCAAAATAGTGTACATGAAAATAATGTTTTTAAAAATAGATTTCCAGTAAGTGAAATATTTCAAATGTTTGACCATGTATATCTTGTGAGAGAGTGAAATCGCTGTTTCAGTCTTCCTACAAACACCCCTTCAATTCATGGATGTCAAAATGATATTGAATCTAAAAGCTATCCATGGGTAAGAGGCTTTTAAATGTGGGTTGAAGTATATATTCTATAGTGTTTCAGCTACAAGAACTCAAAAACAGAATCCACAGTAAAAACTACAAAGCTAAGGGTATGCATGTATTATTATTATTACACTTAAAATGGATAATTATAAGAAAATGTTGCCAAAATAAGCAATGCATAGATACACAGTTGTTACAATTTCATTTAAATAGCTCTCAGACATTACTATAATGTACATGGCTTATCAGTCCATGGACAAGAATGATGCAGCTTTCCATGTTACTTCATCCTGCCCTACCAGATTCTTCTCTAACTAGTGAAGAGTGTGTTCCTCAGAAATTTGCTCAGTTGGGTATCAAGAATGAGTGGCCAGGCGTTGAATACTGCATACCAAGATGGATATGAAGGAATTTCAATTTTATCATATTAACAGACAGGTAACATTAACTGCAAAGTTGAACTATTTTAGTGATATGAAGAAGACAACAGAGTATATTGAACTGCCAGTGTTCTCCTGCTGGTTCATAATCATTCAATGCTGGGGATTACCATTCCATTGCTGTGGTGTGCCATGATGAACGTTTGTGACGTCATGTGGAACCGCTAAACATTTAAACTCCGATATAATTGATGTAATTATGCTGAAAAGCATGACTGATCTTGTAAGTAACAGATTTACAGTATGCAATTAGCACATATCTAGGTTACATTAGACGGGCAGTCTAAAGACATCAGGGCAGTACGCCCAGTCAAAGGTCTTAGGGAGAGCACTGTAGCTGAACTTACAATTACTAAATTCCTTTTACCATTCGAACCTCATGGCCTGCCCTCCCGGTCTAAAACCCTAGACTTGCTCACAAACTATATTGCTGAAATCCTGCACGACTGTTTCTTAACAGGTAACAATAATGTTGTTACAATATTCCTTCAGTTTCAGATTTCATAGAAAATTTATACAGCTGTTCCAGTACCTACAGCCACACAATCAGGTCAGGTGATACCAGTGTTGTAATATCATGGTGCAAAAAACAGTCAACAATTGTGCCATTAACTGGTTTTTAAATGCAATACAAGGTGACTTTTTCATTTCTGCGAAATACTTAACCATCTTACTATCTACATAAGCCCTGTAAATTCCATGCCCTAACAGGAAATAAGAATAGTACTACCCTATGTTTATCTATGCGTGCTATCTCAAAAGCAATGGTGTAAGGAAGCCTTAAGCCTATTGTGACAGTTATGCCATACCTTGAAACACTGTAATTTTAGTTTGCATAATTCTAGCAATTTCAATATTATAACTAGGTGCGAGTCAAACTTACTGATGAATAAATGTTGTATTGCTACCTGGATGAGTAACTCTCAGGTCACAGGATTGGACTCAGTACGGAGGTGGTGTTTACATATCCTTCTAGGTTGAATCAATTTTTTGTGGTAGGGACATATTTAAGGCATTCTTTAATTACGACTACTGAGTACTTGAAATTGCCCCAATTCTCCATCCTGCAATGCCATCAGCATTGCCAACAAGCTGTGACAGTCCTGAGCAAGCCATAAATTGTTCAGAGGAGTATGAATAATCATCATCCCCCTCCCATAGCTCTCCTAAATTAGTTTTTTAATGACCTCCACAACAGTTGGATGTTCTGCTCATTTTTCATTAATAAACTCACAAGAACTCAACAGAAAATTTGATACTAGCCCAGACCTTAGACATTATTGTACAAACTTCACTATCAGGAAGTAAACAAATTCATTAATGATTAATAAATCAATAAAAAAAGGAAACAAATAACTTAAGTGGAAGGAGAAGGAACACAGCACAAGTAATAGTAGAGAAACAACTAAAGAGTTGAAAAATCCCGTAAAAATTCCCTCCACGACAACTCACACTTCATATAATTAAATGAAAAATGCAATTATCTGGATAATGTGTCAGCAGGTATTTTCGTAGTATATACTTCCGAGAAAACTTTTTACTGCGTAGATCACAAGATTTGTGAACGCCCTTCAGTATGTGTAAGCAGGTGTTGCTGAAGAGTACATTAATGAGAAAACTTCCTACCGCACTGTATGGGTACGCTCATGCTTCCGAAGGGTCGACTTCAGAGAAAACTTTCTACCGCATTCATTACAGGAATGTGGACGCTCTCTGGTATGCGTAAGCATATGTTGCTGAAGCGTCGATCGTTGTGTAAACCTATTCTTGCACTTACAACAGGAATATGGACGTTCACCGGTATGTGTACGCATATGTTGCTGAAGGGCGGACTTCCCACGGAACTTATGATCACATTGATCACAACAAAGCGGACGCTCACCAGTATGTATAAGCAAGTGTGCCTGAAGTGTGGCCTTCTGGGTAAACTTCTTAAAACATTGACCACAAGAATGTGAACGGACCCCAGTATGTATAAGCATATGTTTCTGAAGGGTCGACTTCTGGCAGTACTTCTTCGCGCATTGACCACATGAATGTGGACGCTCGTCAGTATGTGTAAGCATGTGATTCCCAAGGGTAGACTTCAGAGAAAACTTCTTATCGCATTGACTACAGGAAAATGGACGCTCACCAGTATGGGTAAGCATATGTTGTCGAATATGCGACTTTTTCGAAGACATATAACCACATACCTCACAGCAGTGTCGACGCTTGGCATTATGAGCATGCAGGTGCTTACGAAGAGCAGATACGTTGGTAAACATACTGCTACATTCATTACAACAGAGTGCCCATTTTGTAGTGGGATGGACCGGCCCTTCATTGGAGTGAGCTCCGGTCAATAATGCGACATTCTGAAGTCTAGAAAACAAAAAAGTTATTATATTTTCCATGTAAAGTAACTAAATCTAATACAGTAAGAAGAAGCAAACACTATATATGTACCAAAGTAAAGCATAGCACCCTAAATCTCAATGATTTCACATAAAGGCTCTAAGAAATAATCCGAAATAATTTTCACTTGCTAAAATGGCTGTATCAGTTTGTAATTAACCACAGCACATCCATATAATTCAAGAGAGGTCAACATGGTAGCAATGATAGTGAGAATGCTTCTCTTAATGATTTCCTTATATGCTTCCTTCAAGTTTACTTGTAACTGAAACTCATCACATTTAGGATTCATCCTTAGAGATCTTACAAGTTGAAAAGATTTCTCTATTATCTACAGGTACACTGCCAAGGGCTTCTGGACAAATTGACATCCACTTTCTGAGACACACGTGTGTACTCTAAAGCAGGAACAAAGTTCAGATTGAAGTTCCTTAGCATCTTCAAATGTGCTACTATCTGTCAACAACAGGTCATCAACAAAAAAGGAGGAGGCAGTAATGGGGTGAATTTCTCCGCATTTGTCAGAAATTTGAACTAGAAACCTCGTAGCAAGAAAGGCGGCAGAACTTGTAACAGAAGTAAGGTGGTAGTCTTTAATCTCTGCATCATAGAGTGCATGCCACAGAATGTAATAAAGATTCCAGTGGTGGTGATGTAACACACTTCTGTACATCTTAGCAATATCAGCTTAAAGAGCAACAAGATAAGTTGTGAACCTTAACACAATAGACAGGAAGTCAGGCTGAATTTTATGGTCAGCCATTAACAGATAATTCAATGCTATAAATTTCAAAATTCACATCCTCTGTCAAACTCAACTCCATGCTTGGTTGTCATGCTAGAGTCATTGAGCTCACAATGGTGGGGTATATAAAAGCTTAATGAGTTAGAAATCTTATGGGATGCAATTTCCATGTGTCCAAATTCACTGTATTCACACATGAAAATTACAGACTGCTGTTTCAAGTCCAAAAATCTACCAAACATATTTTCAATGTGTTTGAGCATTTTAACACCTTAATGCTTAGACTCAGCTACAGGTGACACTTCAAGATGAATAGGAAATTTGCCAACAAATCTGCCAGAATCATCCATGTGATCATTATTCAAAAAATGTCCTAAACAAATCATTTCTTCAGGGGTAAAAAATAGTTGATGGGATTCCTCAAGCTTCCAAAACCTTTGCAATCTTGTTTCAAGGGAATCAAATTTTACAAGGCTGGCACCCTGAACTTTGGCATTAATCTTAACTCAAAACTCAAGGATGGTTCTTTGTATCTAATTTTAATTCTTTGATTTTGTATGCCTTTACATAATCTTCCCTCTCCTTTTGTGTGAGGACAATTGTGACGTCAAGTGCCCCTGGTAGACGTAAACCTTTTTCCATTTCTTTGTTCATTGCCCTTTTAATTTACTCCTTGTAGCGGTATGTCTGCTTCGCTCCAAACTAGGCATTACACCAGGAAGTTTGTCTTGGTAACAGAGAATAATAGCAACAGATTTTGTGATGAAAAAGAAAGGCAAGCAGGAGCTTAAAAGAGATTAATATTGTTCAACAACATCAATCACAAGAGTGATTTTGAGAAGGAGAATTCCAGGTAATAGGAATGTTCCCTTATAATCTTCAAACTCCAATAAATAAGAGAATCAAAGCACGTAAGTTCTAGCCAACCACAAATCTTTTACCCTTTATCCCATGTGTGCCTATGTTATTAATGCATGTTCAAGGGCCCTGGGTCACAATTTTTTAATTATGTGTTTGTATATATTAGTAATAGAAATACTGGGCTTCTTTTACCAGTTTCCTTAGTTACTGCCTTAATAAATATGTGTGACTTCATCTTATCATTTCTATCAAGTAGACTAGTGTATTGATGTTTAGTGTAGATCCTGAGCTGACGATTATTGATCTATTCTGAATCATGATCACGGCTGATTTATCTAACAAATTAGGTAGCTGGGTACAAAACTTACAACGTAATGTACATTTGGACCAATCTTGTAGATAAGCTTCTTGGGGATTAAAAGCCATACAAAGCCATACAAATCATGAACATGTACAAAGCCTTTGTTCAACCCTTAATCACATACACGTCATTATCCTGGATCTCTGCCTCCTTAATCCAATACTTAAGATATATTAAAGCTTGAGCACCATGCAATCTGATTAGCTTAACAACAAAGACCAGAAACTAGAATCAGAGTAATCAACAAGCTTTATACATTCCCTAAAATCCTTTCCCATCTACACTCAATTTGCCTTCTATATTTAAAAAAGTGTGCTCTCCCACAACTCACATAAAGTTTTAGAAGCACTTAGCCTTTCCCATCTTGCCACTGCCAATCTTACACACAAACCAGCAACATAGAGTACGCTCTCTGCATATCGGCCCGATAGCCCTTAATTTTTTAAGTCGTACCTTACAAATCGTCGCCAGTGCGTAGTGGTAAACAATCAAAGACCCCAGTGGGCTGTAAAATCATCCGGTGTCCCTCAAGGGTCTGTTCTAGGGCCCTTCCTGTTCGTCTTGCATATTAATGACATATCTTCCACACTTCAGTATTGCAACTACCACTTATATACTGATGATGTGCAGATATACAAACACACCACTACAAACAATTTACATGAAACTGTTCAGCATATTAATTCGGATATTCAAAGGCTTACTGCCTATGCTAAAAAAATCACCTACTCCTAAATAGTCGTAAAACACAAAGTATTATCATAGGAAACTCTAAATTATTACATGTAATAAGCAATATCAATCCTCCTCCAATCATAATCAATGACATTGCTGTATCGTACCTTAAAAATGTAAGTAATCTTGGAATCTCCATCAATGAGAATCTGACCTGGAATTAACACATAACAAATGTATGTAGAAAGGTTCATGCAGCTCTATATCCCCCGAAACGTCACAAGAATAATTTTTCTCAAAACCTTAAATTAAAAATAATCGAAGCACTACTATTCCAATTTTAGACTACTGTGATACGGTACTAGTCAATCTAAATGCTGAACAAGCTTTGAGACTTCAGCGAGCACAAAAATCATGCATACGATTTGCCTTCCAACTGCGACATGACGCTCATGTTACACCATATTTCAAAACATTGGAATGGCTACACATAAATGAACGAAGGAATTTTCACCTAATGACACTTGTTTACCAAGTGCTCTCGACGAACACTCCTACTTACCTCTCTTCTAATTTTCGTTTTCTTTCCTCATTCCATGAAATTAGTACCCGTTCTGGTTCCCTACTTGAAATTCCACTAAGTCGAACAAATTCCTTCAATCATTCCTTTTTAGTTACCGCATCGAGACTCTGGAATACACTCCGAATGGACATTCGGCACCTTACTTCCTCTCATAAATTCAAATCTGCCTGCCGAAAGTTTCTGCTGGGAACATAAAACTGCGTTGTGTGAGTCATTGTGTGTATGTTGTGTGAATGAGTTCTCTTCATTTATTATTATTATTATTATTATTATTATTATTATTATTATTATTATTATTATTATTATTATTATTATTATTGGTTCAAGTTTGTGGGTTACTGTAGTCACGTCCTAGTTCGTGAACCATGGGCAACGGCTGAGTGGCCTAGTAAGTGGTCCTGAGTGTCGGGATACCAGTTGCTATGGAATGGGAGTGGGCATCTCGGACATATTCTGAGTCATGGCCCTCCTTGTGCTCAGATGGCTAGGACTATACAATCCACCGGTGGTCCATAACCCGTTAGAGGAGAGATCCTCACTTGGGCTATGTGCAAGTAGGGTAGCATCCTGCTTCATGAATTTACCGAGATCAGAACATTTTAAGCAAGCCTCGGACCTATGGGAGTAACGGAGTCCCACTCCCATTTGACAGGCGAGGGACTCCTTGGAAACAACTTGGCGAACGAAATGGAATTCGATGGGGAGCTATCAATATTAATGGGGCTTATGGAAGAAGGAAAGTAGAACTGGCTGAGTCAGCAAAGAGGATGCAACTGGATGTGCTAGGAGTAAGTGATATTCGGGTAAGGGGAGATAACGAGGAAGAGATAGGAGATTCTAAAGTGTACTTGACGGGTCTTAGAAAGGGAAGGCCAGAGTCTGGGGTAGGGCTCTTTACCAGGAATACCATTGCACGCAACACAGTTTCTGTTAAGCACGTAAATTAGCGAATGATGTTCACCATTTCAGTTCTAAATTCATCTGTTCCTGCTGCCTTATGAGAATGGAGTTTATTTACCATCCTTCCCACTTCTTCAAGCATAATTTCACCAAAATCATTTTCCTCCTCCCCATGAGCTTGTCTGTTCACAACACCACCAGGATGATTTCCTTTTACATTGAGAAGATGTTCAAAATATTCCCTCCACCTCTCCAGTGATTCCCTGGGATCTATTATGAGTGTCAGTTGGAGGAATTAGGACTAGAATTGTCTCCGTGTATTCACCATGTGAGGGTGCAGATGAGGATGAAGTTGACAAGTTTTATGGAGCATTGGGTGACATCGTGGTCAGGGTCAACAGCAAGGATAGAATAGGCCTAATGGGCGATTTCAATGCGAGAGTTGGGAATAGAACTGAAGGATACGAAAGGGTGATTGGTAAATGTGGGGAAGATATGGAAACTAATGGAAATGGAAAGCATTTGCTGGACTTTTGTGCTAGTATGGGTTTAGCTGTTACGAACACATTGTTCAAGCATAAGGCTATTCACCGCTACACATGGGAGGCTAGGGGTACCAGATCCATAATAGACTATATCTTAACAGACTTCGAATTCAGGAAATCTGTTAGGAATGTACGAGTTTTCCGGGGATTTTTCGATGATACAGACCACTATCTGATCTGTAGTGAACTAAGCATCTCTAGGCCTAAGGCAGGAGGGTACTCGGAATGAGGAGATAAAGGCTAATTTAGGAATGAACTCGATGGATGAAGCTGTACGCATAAACCGGCTTTGGTGGTGGGGTCATGTGAGGCGAATGGAGGAGGATAGGTTACCTAGGAGAATAATGGACTCTGCTAGGGAGGGTAAGAGAAATAGAGGCAGACCAAGACGACAATGGTTAGACTCGGTTTCTAACGATTTAAAGATAAGAGGTATAGAACTAAATGAGGCCACAACACTAGTTGCAAATCGAGGATTGTGGCGACGGTTAGTAAATTCACAGAGGCTTGCAGACTGAACGCTGAAAGGTATAACAGTCTATAATGATGATGTATGTATGTTATTATTGTTATTATTATTATTATTATTATTATTAGTAGTAGTAGTAGTAGTAGTAGTAGTAGTAGTAGTAGTAGTATTGTCACATTAATTGCTGTACTGATATGTAGGCCTAACTTAGTCTTAGAATTATCTGTCCGTAGTATTATTTCTTTTTAGAATTTCTATGTCTTACTTTTGTGCTTACATTTTTAAATTTTATTGTTTATAGTGCTTAAGTGTAAGAGAGGGCCGTGAGCCCTAACTTCGCCACAAATGTAAGTCAGGAATAAATAAATAAATAAATAAATAAATAAATAAATAAATAAATAAATAAATAAATAAATAAAATGTTAACAACAAGCCTCTGTTACCATATATAGATGTATGATACTACAGAGATCCCAACCTAATCCCAGAACGCTTGTAACTGCTAGGAGTTGGATCAAGATTGTCATTACACAAAGTATGAAGCAGAAATTCTAGAAATTGGGCAAGAATTACATTGTGTGGGTAAAGCAAAGACCTTACCTGTACATATATTCATACTCCTAAACTTATGCTTTTTGTTCTGTAGCATATAGTACACTATAATGTTGCAGATTCTTCAATAACCTTCATCCCTTAGAGTGTTAACTCCACCTCAACTGTAGAGCAGGAGGCTAGATGAAATGGTAGTTTAGGGGTAAGTATACAATTTAATTTCTGTATAATAGCGATAGTAGCCATTCTATTGAAAAATGCTACATAACTAAACGTCTAAAACATAACTGTCCTGAAATTTTTTTCCGAACATGAGTTTTTGCCCAGGCTATAATAACACAAATAGTCATGGATTTTAAATTTCACTGAATTGTAAAAAAATAGCTGCATGAAATGTAAAGAAACCTGCAATGCACATCTCAATAATCCATGCTTATTAATCACTGCTCATTAGCTCGCACTCTTTAGTAACTGCTCATAAGCCCTTGCTCAATTGCACCCTGATCATATGCAATTGCTTATTACCCCCTGCGCATTAAGTCTTGATTAATGACCACTTGCTCATTAGCTACTGTTCACTGCTGATGACCACGCAGTTTTCAACAGGCTTACCCCGAATCTAGGAAGTTTTTCATACTTGGAAGAAGGATGGATTTTTGTACCATATTTAGAATCAGATCACACCATATCAGCCTAAGTTAGTCTATATAAACTTGGTATGCTACTAAGTATTTAATTTCACTTCTGACTGTCATTCTTAGATCATACTTTCAGGCTGATGGCCATGCAGTTTTGCAAAACTCAAAAAGCTAGTGCTCTCTCACCTGAGCTACTCAGCGTAAGTTAGTCTGCAAAGATGTGAAATGCTGCTATGTTTCAACATCACCTCTGTCAACCAATCCTTAGATCAGTCAATTAGGCTGATTACAGTGCAGTTTTCAAGACTTGAAAGGCTACTCAGTACTTTGAGCCACTCGTAAACATTATGGAATGCAATTAGAAATCTCTAAAGTTCAAATATATATGCCGAAAAAGTTAAAATCAACAAGTGAGTGACTCCGTGGGCGCTCAGCTCTGAGACTCTGAGATCGACCACCAATATTTCCAGTACCTTATCCCATTGACAATTTCCCTGTATTAGTTCGCTTACTACCACCTTGAGTGCTGCCAAGTCCTCCATGCTAAATTTTCCGCTGGTATTTGGGCCTGGGTTTAATTCCACCACGCCCCTCCCCCCAATAACCAGCAGCACCGCTTCACCTATTTTTACTCCTTCATTTCTTAACACCCGTCCTTTCTTGTTCTCCTTCCTCTGCTTCACCTGCCCGGTAGTGCTCAAGGCACGCACTTCACTCCTCGGTTGCTCAAGCTAGACCGAGTTATTTTATATATTTTTACTTTCGTGTGCCATGTATTATTTGTTTTAATTATTATATAATAAACACTTTCGTTTTTTTATCGGTGTTATATTATAGGAGGGGTAGCATCTTAAATTTTACCCTTTTAATATAATAGGATCGAGTTCAGTTCATGACTTCGTCTCTTGTCAGTTTATGACCATGACCACGTGGACATCATAGGTACGTGTTTCTATTTCGTCCCGTTAACTCAGGTTGATTCGAGCTTCCGCTGATTTTTTATTGTTTTCATTTTTGTTTATCTTTCCGCCTGTGTATGCTTTGTTTTCTCCGGCTATTTATTCCTCGGTGCTCATCGTGTCCAGATCTGCCGCGGGCATGCGAGAAGAATAACATGGGGCTGGTCTAACAAAGTAACATATAGTATTCGTCGTGGAAATTACAGGTTCTCATACTGTTACGGGTGCAATGCTTACCATACAGAAAGTGGGTTAGCTACTCACATATTTGATTGCATGACTCATCCTGTTTTAAAGCTTATTCTTCCTGTCGACAATGAAGCAGAAATGCACATTTGAGAATTATTGGTAAGATCCCGTTCCGTTTAATGTTTCTGCAGATTTTTAATATTTTACGATGTCAACGAGATTTGTCACAACCGTATACTGACTATATTCAGAAGCATACGACATTTCTCTGTCATACAGAGTTGTATGTGTTTTCGATGATTTGTCATTTTTAACATGTTCCACGGACCAAACTGTACTTTTAAGCGAATGAGAGGGGATAGCTCATCGTCTTAATTTACTTATATAATCTCCAGATCCTATTGTAATGCCACTAGACGATATGGTTCTGCATGATGAAGCAGGTGAATGAACCATCTGCAAACAAGCTATCTCATTTACACCTGGAAACATGGTTTATTTCATTTTTTTGATTCTCGATTGAAAGAATACACATTTCTTTACCTAAATCTGTAGTTTTATAGCAAAATTTCCAATTTTGACCAAGATCGTAGAGGTCTATCCTGGGTAATTTAGTGTTGTCTTTAAGGAAAAAAATCGTTAATGACAATCACATAGTTTTCAAGAAATATTTTTCTGTAACATTCAAGAAATATTTTTTTAATATTTCAATCTGAAAATTTTATTACACTTGTATATATTGAATTTTAAAACTTCATACATCGAATGAACGCCTAGCATTTGTACTATAAGTGTGCAAAGTTTAATTCAAATTCCCGTTATGGTTCCATAGATATAGAGTAATTTACAACATGCATGCATTCCAGGTGTATCAGTAGTAGGGCAAAGGGGTTCCCAACCCCAAGCCAATCAGAGGCCGCGGAGCGGGTCACGCGACTGCTGACTCACCAGCGCGGGAAATTTGAATTCTACGGGAGGTCATTGACCATTAGTAGTGTACCTAGGCTGATTCCAACTCCCCGGTCATTAACCCGAGGTCAATGACCCCTATTATAGTAGGGCAATGATGAGTTGCGGATTTTGCATAAGAGAGCGAGCCTAACATTACAGTCGCCATATTGAGAGGCCTAACCTTACTTTAACGACTAGTTCCTCTTCCCGACGCATAACAGAGCGGGCCTAACCTAACATCCACCATCTTGAAGGGAGTATCCTTACTTTTACGGCGAAATGCCCTTCCCGTCGCCTAAGAGAGCGAGCCTAACCTCATATCCGCCATTTGAAGAGACTATCCTTACTTTTATGGCAAGATGCCCTTCCCGACGCCAATTGCACAAGATGGCGGCTATACACAGCTCCTTATGAGACGGCCTAGGGCGATTGCTCAAGATGGCTGCTACACATAGGCTCTTATGAGACGGCCCAGGGACGCTTGCGCAAGATGGCGGCTTTTCTTATGATACGGCCTAGGGGCGCTTACGCATGATGGCGGCTATACACGGCTTTTTATAGAGAATGATGCCGGCCATGGGCGATCGTACAAGATGGCGGCTATACACAGATAGTTATGGGACAGCTATGGGCGATTGCGCAAGATGGCGGCTATACACAGGCTCTTGTAGGACGGCCATGGGCGATTGCACAAAATGGCGACTATACACAGGCTCTTATGGGACGGCCATGGGCAATTGCACAAGATGGCGGCTATACACAGGCTGATATGGAGAAAGATGAAGACTTTTTGCAACACACCAGAAAACCCGAAAAAAAGATCTCCCGAAATTTCTTCTAATGCAAAGTTCAGGAAAATGATTTATAATGGTACACAATATATATGTGTGCGGAAAAACTCTTTCCTCGTCTCACTGTATGACCTTTTATCTTTAACATCACTCGTTAGGTACTTCCCCGGGTTCATTTTAGACTGAAAATACGTAATCTTTCCCCCACATTGGACTCAAAACTCACGCTTGACTACATAATTCGAAGAGAAATCCCCGCTCCGCATATAGAATATAAAATCTGCATCCCGCTACAACTTCAAATCCGTACACAGTTTCTACACGTGACGAATATCTACATCTATAAGAAAAGTGGGGAAAAGGAGAGGAGGAATAAGAAGAAGAAGAAACATAGAATGTCCAGAGGTTATCGGTGAGTGAAATTGTATATTTTTATCATAATAACTTCACATGAATACTGCATTCTTAATTTAGTTTATAAGGTTTCAGTGCTCGAGACACCACCCAAATTTCCACTAAAACTCCCGATATTTTTAGTACAATCTACCGATATACTATTTGTAGACCTGGCAGCACTGCTGTAGTATCCATTAGAATTCCCAATTCTTTTACTAATTCATATCTTCCTAAACCAGTGTAATCCGTTTTGTATTCAAATAGCACTGTCGATTTATTCCTTGATATTTTGTTGTTCCTACTCCTATCAGTCTGTAATTTTAAGCATCCTAACGAGTGGTGACAGTTCCATACAACTTAACATCATCGGCATACATTGGACATTTGGAGTACCTGATGACATTTGTTAAGTCATTAATAAATATTGCGAAAAACAGAGGCCCTAAATTGGAACCGCGAGGTACACCGGACGTAAATCTGAATACAAATTTTTATTTGGAGATACGTCAAAGTGGTAACATGATATTAATTTCAAAACCTCACGGGACAGGACACAATTCTTGCAATAGTATATCGTGATCTGGTTTATCAAAGGATTTTGAAAAATCAGTGCAAATAACACCTGTTTGATTCATATTTTCCATTCATTTACAAATATCGTGAGTAAAATTCGCAAGATTAATAACTGTGGACCTTCCCGTGGGAATGAACTAGGTTGAGAGGGCAAATATTCGGCAATAAATTATTTTTTTCGCCGAGGTACATGAAGTTGATGCAGGTCTATAATTTTCCAGCTTTGCACTGTCATCACAGTTGAAGATAGAGCATACTCTGCTAATCTTCCATAAATCCGAAAAATATTTGAATACTTATAATTAAATTATATATTTTACGCAAAAGCTTCATGAGTACTTCAGAGCATCCTTTTAATACATACACAGGTAGACCATCTCGTCCACTTGACTCACTCGATTTAAGATTTTTAATTGCCTCCCGATACTCACACTTGCTGATGCTACACATCTGCAAGTGTGAGATACATTCAATGTATCTGTCTCAGTAATAACGTATGAATATGCTTGGTGTGAATAAACACTTTAAAAACTCAGTATTGTTGTCTGCAATCTCCTTGCTATTATTTAGTGATATTCCAATAAATGTCACTGAATTTGAAAGCATATTTTTCTTCTGCTGCATTTCATGAAATTTCAAAAACTTTAGGGCTAGATCCGAAGTTTTTTCAGATTCGGCAACATATTCTTTATATGCATATTGGATTAGAGATTTATATTCTCTTCTGATGTCCTTGTATTTCTTAAAACGATGTTCCAGATATGTAGATCGCTTTCTGTGATATTCTTTCAGCATTAATAAAGTATACCATTGATATACTAATATAAAAGGTTTGACTGTGTAATAATACTACTAGAGATCGGTCGATGATACTTACGTGTGGTACAATGTGTTCCAGTTTTCATTTTCACGCGATATGTTGGAAAAATACAGAGGGACATCATGGCTTATTTTCTGTAACGTTGTAGATTATTAGTAAGTACTGTGCAGCAATTATGATTGCTATAAGAATGAATATCAGAGTACTTAGACTAAATTACACTACGGACACTCAAGTACGTAGAATGCGATGCTAAATATGATTTAAACTAGGTGTAGTTCTGCATCATTTGCAAGAGGATTATACGTACTAATATTTCACAGCGGGGATGATAGGCCGAATAAGTGACCAAGGGATAATTTTCAGTCACAGCCGCAAATTAAGTTAAGGCTTATAAGATTTTCGTCTTCTTCGTGTCCAACTAATAATAATAACAAAAACGTTCGTTTTAGTGACGTAAATTGTGTAAATAACGAGTCGTACGATATAAACTTCATCATGATCCGTATTGACAAACGTTCACATTATCAAGGAATTGAAATGAACATCCACCTATTCAATACCATTTAGTATGAATTTAAATTACTTATACACTGGTACCGCTTTCGACGCCATTATTGGACATCTACAGCCACAGACTAAAATTGACAACATGTAGTGCGATGTCCAACCAAATGCAATCAAATTAACACTTTATTATGAACATATTAGAAATTATATTACACATGAGACAAAAATATCTGCAGGGTAATAAAATATAAAATCCACTAGTCAAATTTCGTCCAGTGTGATATTGCCATTTATAATAATTTAAAATGATCAGTCCAAATAAGTAACCCCTGCAGGCTTACATATAACATTAAAATACTGATGACATTGGAGCTGACAAGTTACACTGGTGTTTGAAGTCAAAATATTCGTCTTGTGGGCTTAGCCGCGCCTACTCTCCTCTCTAACTAACCCTCCTTTCGTCCCTACCTTGATCAGTTCTTTGTTGCCGGTTATATGTTCATAGTTTGATATCGTTAAGGGGTTAGTCTCATATTTTAATTAGTTACTAGTTCCTTTCTATCACACAATTTTCTTCTCCTTTCAGGCCTATTTGCTCGGCACAAACCTTATGGACAAACATGTGGTCAATTAAAACTTTGACCCAAGTTCGTTTGGTTTCTCAAGCTTATCTTGTCAATAATTGATTACCCGAACTATTTACCGTGGTGTTTGAATCCGAAGCAAAGGCTGTTCAAAAACGTTGTCTACTTAAAAGGTCTAACTCACCTTGAAAATTACTTAAAGCAAGATAACATCAACCACTACGAACTGATTTCCAAACAGAATAGGCTGCCAGAAATTTGGAAGGAATTCAGCATTGTTAGGGAGTATCTAGAATGTGAATTAGACTCAAAATCTAGCGAAACTCACTTTGGGGAGCATGATGAATTTGAAAACAGATATCATGCAATAGTTGCTAGGATTCAGGAATTGCTTTGCTCATTTGAGAGACCCACAAGTCCAAGCAATGCATCCATTATTTCTGATAACTCTACTCGGTCCAACTGTAGCTTGAAGCTCCCTCCCATTGAATTGCCTGTTTTTAAGGGAGATCTGACAAAATACTTGAGTTTCAGGAACACCTTTCAAAGCTTAGTTATTAACAATACCCGCATTGACAATGTGCAAAGACTACACTACCTATTGTCGTCTCTTCAAGGCGAACCAAGGGATTTGTTAGATAACCTATCCATATGTGCTGATAATTTCAATGTTGCTTGGAATTTAATTGATGAAAGATACAATAACAAACGATTGATTGTTTCACAGCACGTAAAACATTTGCTCAATCTCCATAATTGTACTAGTGGATCATCCGTTGAATATCGCAAATTGATAAACCAAGTAAATCTAATCTTAGTGCTGTTGACAATTTAGAGGGTCAGGTTCCACTACATGAAATTTTGCTACAGGAATTGATTCTAAGTAAGATCAAGTCCAACCATAGAAGTGAATGGGAAAAAAAAATTTGCCTCCACTGATATTCCCACACTAAATAATTTGATTGATTTCTTGGAAAGAAAATGTCATACATTAGAGCTAACAGAATGCAAGAAACCTGTCATAGAGCAAAAACGAGACTTAAAATCCAACCTAAGAGCCCTTCATATTACCAACAATAGCACTTCCTTGAATTGTAGGTTTTGCGAACTTGATAATCACAGCATTTCTGATTGTAGAAAGTTCAAACAAGCAAACATTGATCATCGTCGCAAGTTTGTGAGGGAAAATAAACTTTGTTATCTTTATTTTTCCGCTTATCAAGTTTCTAAACAGTGTAAACAAAACAAATGCTCCCAGTGTAATGGGCCCCACAACTTATTGGTTCACAAAAAACAAGGAAGTCCCAATAATAACAATAATAATATGAATTCTACAAGTTCTGCAATTGTTTCACCCACTGCCATGAAGGTTGTTACAGGACTAGGTTCTAATGTTTTGCTGAGCACAGCGTGTGTAGGAGTAAAAAATAGCTCAGGAGAGATTGTACTAGTTAAAGCTTTGTTAGACTCTGTGAGTCAATTATCCTTTGTGACTTCTGATCTTGTCAAGAAGCTTGGTATCTGTACAAGGTCTTGTCGTCTACCTATTATTAGTATAGGCAATGCGAATGTGTCTCCTGTAAGTTCCACATGTAACCTTGTTTTATTCTGAAATGTATCAGATTATACATTGAAGTTGAACTGTGCAGTCGTGAACACAATCACAAGTCCACTCCCTGTGCAGGAAATTGATTGTTCCAATTGGGTTATTCCTCATGATATTATTTTGAGTGACAGGACATTTAATCAGACCTCTACTATTGATATTTTGCTAGGTGCTGATGTCTACTATGAAATTGTGTCTTCTAATATTTTGCATAAGAAGGGTTATCCCGCCTTATTAGATTCCGAATTTGGTTGGGTGCTATAAGGCACTTTCCCTGAGTCGTGCATTAAAAATAATGCCAAGGCTCGTCGTGCCCATCTTGTAAAACTTGACTCTATTGACACTAAACTCCTAAGGTTCTGGGAGCTTGAAGAACTTCATCAACCAGTTCTTACTCCTGAAGAAAGGGCTTGTGAAGAACATTTTGTGAATAGAGTTCAAAGAGATGGTTCTGGTAGGTTTGTTGTCAAACTTCCTATTCGTGCGGAAGTGCCACCTGTGGCTGAGTCTAAGCATAATGCTTTTAGAAGGCTTAAACAGATGGAAAATAAATTTGCTGAGCTTCCAGACTTGAAAAGGAAGTACGTAGATTTCATGCGTGAATACAGTGAAATGGGTCACATGGAAATTGCACCTCCAGGGACCTCTAACTCTTTAAGCTCTTACATGCCCCATCATTGTGTGCTCAAGGATTCTAGCACTACAACCAGGTTGAGAGTTGTTTTTGATGGACGTTGTGAATCATCAAATGGGATAGCATTGAATTCTATGTTAATGGTTGGTCCTACTATTCAGCCTGATTTGCTGTCCATTGTTTTAAGGTTCAGAACCTATTTTGTTGCTCTTACGGCTGACATTGCTAAGATGTATAGATGTGTGCTAATTCACCCTGACAACAGAAATCTTCAGAAAATTGTCTGGCGTGAATCTACTGATGAAGAAATCAAGGACTACCGTCTTACTACTGTCACATACGGTACAAGGTCCGCCCCTTTTCTTGCTACGAGATGTCTAGTTCAGCTTGCTGATGAACACAAGGAATCTCACCCTACTGACTCAGAGATCATTCGCTCTTGCCTTTATGTTGACGACCTGCTGACAGGTACTAGTTCAGTTGAAGAAGCTAACGAGCTTCAATCAGAAATCTCTTCTGTGCTTGATAGTGCACATTTTCATCTTAGAAAGTGGACGTCAAATTGTCCAGAAGCTCTTGCCAATGTCCCTGTAGAGGATAGCGAAATGTTGTCAGCTTGTAACCTCACTAAGGATGAAGCTATTAAAACATTAGGTATCGTGTGGCATCCTAAATGTGATCAGTTTCAGTTTCAAATAAATTTGAAGAAAGCACCTAAGGAAGTCACTAAGAGAAGCATTCTCACCATCATTGCTTCCATATTTGATCCCTTGGATTGTTAGGATGTGCCGTGGTTAAGTGCAAACTTATCCTGCAGTCTCTTTGGCAGTTGAAAATTGATTGGGATAATGTGTTAGAACCTTCATCTGAAATTATTGAAATCTGGAATGCTATCTACAGTGAGCTCCCCTTGCTTAACGAACTCAGAGTGCAAAGGAATGTAATGCCTTTTGCTAAGAACAATGTTATTGAAATCCATGGCTTTTCTAACGCTTCAGAAGCTGCCTATGGTGCTTGTGTGTATGTTAGGACAGTATCTGATGATGATAAGGTATCAGTGATCCTGTTGACTTCTAAATCGAGAGTTGCTCCATTAAAACAGCAATCTATAGCCCGTTTAGAGCTTTGTGCTGCTCTATTGCTTTCTCGTCTAATGAGTAAGGTCACTGAATCGCTGAAATTGCACATTCCTTTCTCCACATACTGCTGGACTGACAGCACGATAGTTCTGTGTTGGTTACAGAAACCCGCCAATTATTGGAAAACCTTTGTCGCTAATAGAGTTGCTGAAATTCAATTCCTCACTTCAGTCTCAGATAGGAGACACGTACCTACCCACAGCAATCCAGCTGACCACTTGTCTCGAGGTGTTTAACCCTCACAAATGTTTTCTCTTGATGTATGGTGGCATGGTCCCTCCTGGTTGCACGAATTGTCCCCAGTGTACCCTGATTTTGTTGTTAGTAATACACCATCTGCTGAGAATGCAGAATCGAAACCCTCTTTGAGAGTCTTGCTAGTTAACATGCACCCACCTGAGTTAGAGAAGTTTTCGTCCTTTCTCAAACTTAAGCGAGTTTATAGCTATGTTCTGAGATTTATTACCAATGTTCGCTCCACTAAGGATGCTCGTGTCATTGGTCCACTCACCCCTGAAGAATTGAGGATTTGTGAAATGAAAATAATAAGTCTGATGCAAGCTAGTGAGTATGGAAAGGAACTTCATGACTTGAGGTCTAATAATGTAGTTGCCTCTTCGAGCTCATTGAAAACTTTGAATCCATTCCTCGATGATTACGGGTTGTTGAGAATTGGTGGTCGACTCATGAATTCTCAGTTGGAATACAATTAAAAACACCCCATCATTCTTCCTCCGAAACACATTGTTACTAAATTGATTGCTAACATGAACATGAGATGCTATTGCATTCCGGCCCTCAGGCTGTATTGTTTTCCTTGCGTAACAGATTTTGGATTCCACAAGGGAAGACAGTTGTTCGTGGTGTAATCCATTCATGTTACAAGTGCTTCAAGAGCAAACCTCCACTCACCACTCACATAATGGGTCAGTTACCCTCGTATAGAGTTGAACCATCGTTACCCTTTGTTAAGGTTGGTCTTGATTATGGTGGCCCAGGCATCATAAAAGGTGATAACCCGAGGAGTAAGATAAAGTTTAAAGCGTACATTGCTCTCTTTGTTTGTCTTGTCACTAAAGCAATACATCTTGAAACTGTGAAGAGTCTAACGACTCAGGACTTCCTCGCCGCATTTAAAAGATTCACGGCGCGTAGAGGATTTCCAAATCTCATCTTGAGTGATAATGGCACACATTTTGTTGGAGCCAACAATGAGTTATTAAGATTTATTAAGGATAGCTCTACTGAAATAGAAGAATATTCATCTAATTTGAATGTGAATTGGAAGTTTATTCCACCCTCCAGTCCTCATTTCGGCGGGCTTTGGGAAGCTGGGTAAAGTCCACAAAATCACTTTTAAAGCGGACCCTAGGAAAATGCATTCTTAATTTTGAAGAGCTGAGTACTCTTTTGTATCAAATTGAGTCTGTGTTGAACTCGAGACCTCTCTGTTCAATGACTGCCGACCCCAATGATCAATGCTATTTGACACCTGGACATTTTCTAGTAGGGAGACGATTGACCTCTATTCCCTCTCCAGACATATCCAACAGCTCCCGCTCCTGTCTAGCTAAATGGAAATTGGTGCAACAGCTGTATCACGATTTTTGGCAGAAGTGGTCAAAGAAATACATACAATCACTTCAACAAAGACGTAAATGGTCTTCTGTAGGAAAGTGGACTCCAACTGTGGGAGATTTAGTGCTTCTATGGGAGGATAACCTTCCTCCTCTGGATTGGAAAACTGGTATAATCTGGGACCTCCATCCTGGTTGTGACAATATTACTCGTGTGGTCAGTGTAAAGACTAAAACTGGTCTTTTGCGCCGTGCCGTAGTGAAATTGTGTCCATTGCCCAAGGATGTTGTATAGTTGTATATTTGTATATGTTGTATCTGAGTTTTCTTTTTTTCATTTGTCTGTGATGAACATGAACACCTGACTTTGATTTTGAGTGTTGAGATCCCTCAAAAGGGGGAGTATGTTGCGGCGTTTTGTATTGGTATTCACCTGCCGCATTTCATTTTGTCACAGTTGGCAATGTGCTGCTGAGTACAGACAGACACTGAACATGGCGACCGGCAGCAGTACACGTGTTTTGGTGTACCTCTGAATTTGTTGTACATACGTGTAAATATGCAGTGTTTAATTCATGTGTAATAAATGTTTGAATCACCTACTGAGTGATGAGTTTGTCTCTGCTCGTTTGAAGCAGTCTGGTCCTCCATCTGACTTGTTTTAAAATTGTATTTGTGTGCCTATGGAACTGAACCCTGTTGTCTGCGGCCGATATGTTGTTTCGTCGTTCCTAACACAAAATTTTGAAACAAGTCAAATGGAGGACCAGACTGCCCCAACAAACACATCACTCAGAAGGTGATTCACATTTATTATTACACATGAATAAAACACTGCATATTTACACGTATGTACAACAAATTCAGAGGTAACCTAAACACGTGTACTGCTGCCGGTCGCCATGTTCAGTACATCATAATTTTGTATATTCTTAGTGTGTACTGTAGTGACAGTGCTCTCCAGAACATTATTGTATGTCGGGTTTTACTGACTGAGTTGGTGTCATTTTGTAGCGATTTGTATTTCACTTGACTGTGATTTCTGTAGTTGCATCGTAGTGGGCCTTCTTTCCAAAGTTGGACAAAAAATAATTCCCTTGAAATTGTCAGATAGTTATTAATTCGCTGTTCGAATATAAGATAACAGAAACGTAATGATTACTTTTATATTGAAGAATAGTTTAACATTTCATTAAAGGAAGACCTAACTAGAATTTTATTAATTTATGACTTGAATGCATAACGCAGCAAGCAATTGGCAATGGTGGAACACAAAATTGAAGATAGTTTGTAAGAAGTATTATGGATTGATAAAGTGTTTACGGCCAGGCTGTAAGGCCCAACTTGGCAGTTTCAATGCGGGCTCAGTCCGGTGGTATTTGAAGGTGCTCAAATACGTCAGCCTCGTTTCAGTAGATTTACTGGCATTTAAATAACTCCTGTGGGATTAAATTGCGGCACCTCGGCGTCTCCGAAAACCGTAAAAGTAGTTAGTTGGACGTGAAGCCAATAACATGATGTTGATTATATTTAAAGCTTATCTTACTGGGAAAAAGTAATGCTAATTTCAGAATTTTACAAGACATCAGTGTGTCCGGATTATGTCCAGTTTGTTTTAAATCAACTCTACGGATTTAAATAAATTTAATTGCATTTGTCGATCTTTATTTCCATGCCAGTATCAGGATTTCGCTTAGGTACTCAAAGCTCACCTTTTTGAATAAAATGCTGTTACTGAACATGCTAATCTTAACAAACAACAAGTTTCCATGCAGAAGACAGAGCCTTTATACCAGAGCAGTCTTACCTATAAGAAACGTTGACACAAATAATTTATGCAGTTCAGTGTAATGTTCACCAAAATAAATAGCTAGTTTAGCAAATTCTGCCCCATTTAGTTATGCTGGTCTGAGCAGATAAGAGCACATTAGCTGTGGAATCTCGGAACATATGTTTCCTGCTTGTAGCCTTGAAGAATATCTCTTTCATAGTCCACATTACCAGAACCCTTGCGAATTTTATCAGCAGTACAACACAGCCTATGCCTAGATTATTCAAGTAACTTGAGACATCAGAGATCAAGAGAAATACAGGATGTTTCCATATACATTCTGGTCATAATTCCCATATACATTCTGGTAATAACGGAGATTTCCTACTTTGGATATATTCTGTGATGTTTATGCGACTCACCTGTGAAGGAACTTGGGAATTTAACAATTTAACAAAAAAAACTCACAAAGGCTAATTTGGTAAAATTATTCGTGCAACAATGTAGTAACATAACTAGCAACAGCATTTTCAGTTCCATCTGTACAAATCTAAATCTTATCTCCATCTAGACATTGCCTCATCGTTCATAGAAAATTTTCATAGAATGTTCTTGATGCAATTTGACATTGAAGATCTCTTGTCAGGTATGTTTGTATATATTGCTTGAAATGCGGATTCATTTATTGAGGCACAAACAGTAATTGTACCTAAATATTTAAAGAAATTTTCAACAGAGTTAGCAATCCCAAACTTGCTTAATTTTCTAACCTGTCACCTCCTTTATGCTTGCTAGTACTGCAGTGTTTTCATATACACTACAAAAGTAGCATTCAGATATAAATGTAATTCAAATTTCTTTTGTAAAGTGCATGGAGGGGATTTCAATTTAATAGCACTTTTTCTTCCTACTGCATAACACCTGTCTGCATTACTGTCTCATCCTAAAACCATTGTATGACCTTGAGACAGTTGTCTATGTATAACAAATTGCCTACAGCACGGTGTCACTCGAACTTGTTTATCTCACTATGGTCGTATGTGCTCAAGCTCTCATTACTGTTTCCATATGATACAAGGGCAACTAAATGAATTTCACAATTACAGATTTAACACAAACTATTGAATAAAAGAAAAATATATATGGTCTGGCAAAGACAGTGATGAAGGCTCATACGTTGTCAGAAAAATTAGCACCTAATCAAAGTGCAGATCAGCATTTCTCATGTAAGTGTTTCAAGTGCAGATAACATATGCATTTATAATTCACTTGTCTGCTGAAAAACAAAATATCTTTATAGCAACTTCCCTCATAATTCAGGATGCTGATAGATTTCACATTAAGCATTGTTCTATAATGTACAATATGAAATGCTGAAGTGTTTTTTGAGTTCTCTAAGTAATGTATCAGAAATATCACACTGAATGAGTGTTGCAAATTATTGAGAATAGACCTCAGGACCATTTATACATTTGGTTAGGCATGGTTGCGGAAATTGAGCATCCTAATTTGTCGTGGACTGCTTTAAATTCCTAGTTTGAACAGTTACAGGATTTATCAACAGGAAGAAAATGGACTGGATGAAGATGTAAATATATAATGATGTATGGTAAGTATCATGTATTTTGTCAATCATTATAAAGGCATCATACACGTTACTTTTTGAAACTGGAAGTTTATAAGGCAACGGCAGAATTCAGAACAAAATTCGGTACAAGATCAAATGACATTTCTTCAGTAGCCTTGAATTATTTCAACCAATGGAATGAGCAAAGATGTGCACAAGTAGCAAGTCAAGAGAATCTGAAAAACCTTAAGTATTGAAGTAATTACTATGAACTTACTAATCTCGCAAAAATTTTGTATCACGGAAGTACTATTTTATGCTCTAAGCCCATGTGAATTATGGTGAAATTGTTGAAGTTTTGAGTAATCTCGAAGACATATGCTTTAATAGTCATTCTTTAGGTCAAGTTTGGTTAAAAGTATAAAACACTGTAATTTTACACAACTTTGTAATTTACTATCAAAAATGTCTACCACTAGTTTACTTAGCACATATTCCATTGTCCAACATGCACGCAGGCAAGTGCAATACCGAGTGATATTCCAGCAGTTAGCAGAACATGTAGCCAAGGATTTTTTGATACCTACTTAAATGTTACGAAAATAAATATTTTCAGAGGAATGCACATACTTTCTCTAACTTTCAAAAATTGAACATATCAAGAATTACAGGAAATACATTAATCTTAACAAAATTAAGGTAGCCACCTGTTTTGCAATGCGTCGTATATCTACTTGCAGCAGTACTATCTTCACAAGTTTTGGGGCACATCTTATATTCTATCCTAAGATGCTGTGAGAACAACAGTCAAACTGCACTTCACGACTGAAGTACTCCAGCATGTATTAGACACAAAGTGTCGGTGTTTCACACGCACTAATACACATGATAAAAACTACTGTACGTTTCTTCTCAAGTATTTTTCCATACAATACACAGGAAGAACAATTGATGTGCTAGAGCAAAAAAGGGTCCGGCACTAACTGTGGACACGTTTTACAACTGTATACGATTAAACACTGCGGCCTTTATTACGAGTGGGTTAACATGTGCGTTCGAAAGACACATGGCTGAGTAAACTTAATATTGCATTCCTTACATTGATACAACCTTTCTCGAGAGTGAGCTCTCAGGATATGAGTTCGGAGATGACCTCGCTGAGTAAACGTACTACTGCATTCTGAACAACGGATAGGTCTTTTCTTAGAGTGAATTACCATGTGGGTTCGGAGGTTACTCCGCCACATAAATGAACTGTTACATATTTTGCAGGAGTAGGAATTCTGGCCAGAATGTATATTCATATGGTTCCGAAGATAACTCAGTTGGGCAAACGAATGAGAGCAGATTTTACAAGAATATGGCTTTTCCCCTGTGTGAGTTAATATGTGAGTTTGAAGTGTACTTCGCCTACTGAACTTTTTATTGCATTCATTACAAAAGAAGAATTTTTCTCCGGATTGATTTACCCCGTTGTTGCGGTGATTACTGCGCTGTGTTAACGAGCTACTGCACTTTTTACAATGGTTAGGCCTTTCTTCAGAGTCAAGTAACATGTGCTGTTGCAATTCAGACCTCATTCGAAATGGGCTATTGCATATAATACAATGGAACAACCCGTCTCCAATAGTTTGCATGGTCAATACTGCAACATTCTCCACACTGAAATACAAATAAAAGTAATTACAATTTCAGGGGAACAAAACATAATCACAATTATATAAGGATCTATATAGGCAAAGCACATTTATCATATATCTCAATGCAACTTTTCTTGTTAGTGCATTTGCTCCCAGCTTGCAGCTGAACGTCGCATGTAATACCAGCTTAGAAAAAAGGAACTCTTTTTTCTTGTTTATTACCTCTAGTGAAGAAAACACGTTACACAATGAAGGAAAAATCAGTATAAGATGACGTTTATCTCTCAGCATTCATGAGCATGATATTCCAATAGGGTAAACTGTGGTAAAAGACTATGTAGCAAATTCCAAATTCCACAACTTTGTATTAAAATGAATTGGTTTTGAATTAACTAAGTTTTTTGAAAATCAGACCATCATGTTCCCTTTGGGATGAAAATATTAAGTTTGTCAAAAATAATACATAGGTATGTACATACATAAATACATCATTATGGACCATAATTCCTTTGAGCGTTCAGTCTGCAAGCCTCTGTGAATTTACTAAATGTTACCACAATCCCCTATTTGCAACTAGTCCTGTGGCCTCGTTTAGTTTTATACCTCTTGTCTTTAAATCGTTCGAAACTGAGTCTAACCGTCGACGTCTTGGTCTCCCTCTACTTCTCTTACCCTCCATAACATAGTCCATTATTCTCCTAGGCAACCTATCCCCCTCCATTTACCACACATGACCCCACTACCGAAGTCGGCTTATGCATACAACTTCATCCACCCTGTTCATTCCTCACTTAGCCTTTATCTCCAAATTCCGAGTACCCTCCTGCCATGTTCCAACCTGTTTGTACCAACAATAATTCTCGGAAATTTCATGCCTGTTACTTCTAAGTTATGAAGTAGATATCCTGAGTTCTCCCAGCTTTCGCTACCATAAAGCCAATTTGGTCTGAAAACAGACCGATGTAAAGATAGTTTCGTCCGGGAGCTGAATTCTATCATACAGTATACTGTTGATCGCAACTGCGAGCTCCCTGAATTCGCTTTACTGCAATTTCATTCAATCTCGCTTATTATATTACCAACCTGGGAGAACACACATCCTAAATAGTTGAAATTATCTACCAGTTCCAGGTTTGTAACACCAATCTGACATTCAATTCTCTTGAATTTCTAACTTACATCAATTTACTTTTGGTACGGCTAATTTTCATACCATACTCATTGCATCTATTTTCAAGTTCCAAGATATTAGACTGCAGGCTTTTAGGACAATTCGCCATTAAGACCAAGTTGCCAACACAGGCCAGATTACTTACTACATTTCCACCTTACTGAATCCCTCCTTGCCATTTCATACCTTTCAGCAGATGATCCATGTAAACTACAAACAGCAAAAGTGAAAGATTACAGCCTTGTGTAACCCCTGCAAGTACCCTCAACCAAGAACTCATTCTACCATCACTACTCACTGCAGCCCATTTGTCAAAATAAATGCCTTAGATTGATTTTAATAATCTACTCTCTAACCCACAGTTCTTCCAGTAAGGTGAACATCTTTTCCCTCAGTAACATCAAATGCATTGTCTAAATGTACGAAATAAAAACACAAAATAATAAACTGTCCATTTAAAGGTTAAGAATCTTCCAGTAGCATTTGCAGGTCACCATGATGACAGAAAGTACACAAAGAGGTTACTTACCAGCATCATGCATTATGTTTCAACATGTTATTAGGATGATCTTTTTAACAAACTGGCTGAATAGTTTACAAGTGTTTTATATAGGCTAATAAAATAATTGGAATAATTTGTGGAAAGTAAATGTAATTTGAGTGTAATGAATTCAAGACGTAATTAACGCAGGCCATAATTACTTGATCCGCCAGCTGTCGCCCCTCAATAACTGGTGCCCAGTCTTCCCATTTGTGGTGCCTCGATGCAAATACATTAAATGGTAATTTTATCAACTGCAGAACAGGCAGTACGTAGTTGGCAGATTTCCTATCTGTTATTTTCCTAGCGTTTTCTTAAATGATAGCAAAGGAATTGAAAAATTATTGAACATTTCATTCGGTAAGATATTCCGATCCCTAACTCCCCTTCCTATAAATGAATATTTGCCCCAATCTGTCGTCTTGAATTCCAACTTTACCTTCATATTGTGATCTTTCCTAATTTTAAAGACACCACTCAAACTTCTTCGTCTACTGATGTCCTCCCATGCCATCCCTCCACTGACAGCTCGGAACATACCACTTAATCGAGCAGCTCGTCTCCTTTCTCCCAAGTCTTCCCAGCCCAAAATTTGCAATACTTCTGTAACGCTACTCTTTTGTCGGAAATCACCCAGAACAAATCCAGCTGCCTTTCTTTGGATTTTTTCCAGTTCTTGAATCATGTAATCCTGGTGAGGGTCCCATACACTGGAACCATACTCTAGTTGGGGTCTCATTAGAGACTTATACGCCCTCTCTTTTACATCCTTACTACAACCCCTAAATACCCTCATAACCATGTGCAAAGATGTGTACCCTTTATTAACAATCATATTTATGTGATTACCCCAATGAAGGTCTTTTCTTATATTAACACGTAGGTATTTACAATGATCCCCAAAAGGAACTTTCACCCGATCAAGGCAGTAATTAAAACTGAGAGGACTTTTCCTATTTGTGAAACTTACAACCTGACTTTTAGCCCCGTTTATCATCATACCATTGCCCACCGACCATCTCACAACACTATCGAGGTCAACCTGCAGCCGCTCACAATGAATTAAATATGTCCAGGCCCATAAACATGTTCCTAAATATGCAAATTGAACATTTCAGCACAGTTATAGTAGAAGTCTTGTTCAAAATTGTTATACGACAAATTGATTTATTTAGTAGTTAAGAATTCAGGGATGATCCATCCAGTGACTATCATTCACCCAATTGCGGCCATGGATTGAAGACTACTTTAGTGGAAAAATTGACAGTAGCTCATTGATGATACCTTTGGCCTAATCAACTCCCTCAGGATGTCTTTCAAAATGTCTAGAACTTCATAGTGGGATCCACGATATATCCACAAGGAGAGGTAGGCTTATCTTCGACATCAGCCCTACCATTGCTGTCAGAATACGAGAGTCTGTCCATGACTCTGTTAATAATGAATCGCTTCTCCTTACAGATATTGGCAATAACTGAGTTTACTATAGATTGTTTTCAGACCTAACTTGATGTAAGGAGTGGGAGTTGGGTGGACTCAGAATACGTTATTCATGCTAGAAGTAACACGTATGTTAAAAAGGCAGAATAAAAGGTGTGAAAAAGACAGGCACAATGGTACGAAGGTATTTAAATGCTAAGTTAGGTACACTCCATGGATGAAAAGTTATGTATTAAATTTATGTGGGAAAATAACAGATGTGGTCATGGAGTATAACAGAAATAAAAGGCATCTGGGTACGATTGTTATTTGAGTTAAATGATGATTTCAATTGCAATATATGAAACAAAAGTAATTATCTGTTTAACAATATATTATGTTTGTCCTTTCAAGTGCCATTGATTTTAGGAGCCTGACCATCTGAATTCAGTCCCACAGAGTTTTTGCACATGTTTGCAAGGAAAATTCGACAGCAGTTCTATGTCAAATAGACGATGATTCTCAATTCTCCAAATAACGCACAACTAAAACTTTAATCCAATACAGATTTGCAATTTCAGATTTTTCACGTACCGTCGAATAAATATTGGAGCATGGTAGCATACAGTTGCAAGAGGCAAGCTTATCCTGTTTTCTTGATTCCTTGAAAAGTACGAGGGATAATGAACGAGAATGTCACTGTAATGGCAGTGACAACTATGATATATATTTGTTGGAGGTTTTACAAAGAGGGTGAGAAACAGAATTGAAGAAAATTGATGATATGGAAGGAAAAGGAGCGAGGCATGCTGTTGCACCGCGACATAATGGAAGGGATTTGCAATAGGAAGAAGGTACGGCTACTCATAAACACACCTCGACATCTTAAGAGAGTGTTGTCGTCATGATTGTGTCAAGTGAACAATCCACGAAGAGAGAGAATCCCATGTTCTGCAATCTCTCGTAACCTAAGGGTCACATTGATGCCTAACATAGTAGAGATTGTGCAAATATATGCAAGTACCCCATGACCCATTCACAAAATATATTACTGAAATAACATTTTACTTAATTATTTATATATTAATTTATTCGCGTTAATGAGAAGGAATTGAAAAGATCTTCCATTCTTCTGTTGAAATTTGTTGAGGTGAGCTAGAGAAGAAGAGATGGAATGCACCTTAATGTAACTTAATTTATAATTTTTTTATGTGAAACACAGATATTAATTTCCTTCTTGTAGTAAAATAACTAGCTGCTTATTATGGGAGTATGAAACAACTTTAATCAAAACGGCGACCCCTCTGTCTGCAAGGTTTGAAAACGCCTTGAGTGATGTTCACAGAAATGGAAGTGTAAGTATGGCATCAATCAGTGCAGAAGATAGGACAGATTTTAATGTCGCAAACGACTGGGAACTGGGAGTAAAAAGCGGGTAACAATAATTCAAAATACTGTATGTATTGTTATATACCAGCTAATGTACCTACGCTATATTGTATACGGACGTCTAAGTAAATTACTGTACATGTTGCGACTAAGATTTCATTAACTTTTAGAATGCCAAATACGATCTGATCGTATTTCAGAAAAATGGCCCAAATTGCCAGATAAGATCTAATCGCATCTTCGGATTTCTTAGCATTCTTTTGCACTTAGAAGGCAGATGATATTGTATCTGTGTCATGACCAACTAGATAGTTAAACTAACTTTTCTTTAACCATACTTGTTGTTCCAAAGGCCACAGATATAGACAAATTAATACTCTCTGACTTCCTGCGCACACTGAATATAAACAAGCAATGGCATCCACAAGCACTGAACGTGACAAAGAAATTCTTAGTTATTTGCTGGAATCTGATGAAGAAAATGATAGTGAGTCCGATGTGTATCCAAGTGAAAATAGTGATACTGACGGCAATAGTGATAGTGAAAATCATTCAGCGAATTCTGGCAGTGCTGCACAAAGTAATGACTCTAACGAAATACCCAGCTGTAAATTTGATCAAATAAAACACGGTGATGCAGGTAACAGGATTGTTTTAAAGGTGTTCCGTTTCTCAAATGTCCAAAGGCACATACTTTTTGTAGAACAAACCTTCTACTTGAAAACAAAAAAAAAAATGAACGGGCAGATAACACATCCCAAGTTAATTATAAAAAGACCATGCATTTTCAGGCAAACAGTTTGGCAATTTATGTATGGGAACCAACAAGAGCCTGGCACTCTAAGGGATAAACTGCATTACACTTACCGTTACCTGAGAAACACCATAGGGGTATCCTCATATGATGTTTCTCATGTAAAGTCCAGCTTCTAATGAGTTTTATCATAATGGCTGGCCAAGTTTCCGACTGGCAGTAAGAGTGGGAGCTATTATTAAAATGCCAGGCCCTTCTGCTTATTGTTGTTCAGAATGGATTTGGGGAGTTTTTCTTTATAATGGCACGCCCACTTGCCTACTGCCATTCACAATTGAGTTAGGGAGTTTTCTTTATATTGGCAGGCACCCTTTCCTACTGCCAATCACGATCGATTCGGAGAGATTTAATCACAATGACAGGCCTCCTTTCCTACTTCCAGTCACATTCCAGGTGGATGCTTTCATTATAATGGCAGGCCCCTTCCCTACTGGCAGTTAGAATCAAGCTGTTGTGGTTGCTTTATGATAGCAGGTCTCCTTTCCTAATGTCACTCAAAATCAAGTACAGGAGTTTTGATTATTATGGCAGGCCTCCTTGCCTACTGTTCCTATTGAGATGGGAAGTTCTGATTATTATAGCATACCCACTTGTCTACTGTGAGTCACAATGGAGTTGAGGAGTTTTCTTTATAATGGCAGGCCCCCTTGCCTACTGCCAATCATGATAAATTTGGGGAGATCTAATCACAATGACAGGCCCCCTTTCATAACTCCAGTCACATTCGAGTTGGGTTTTTCGTTAGAGTGGCAGGCCCCTTCCCTACTGCCATTCAAAATCGTGCTGTTGTGGTTGCCTTATGATAGCTGGCCTCTTATCCTAATTTAAGTTAAAATCAAGCTAGGGTGTTTTGATTATAATGGCAGGCCTGCTTGCCTACTGCAAGTCACAATTGAGATGAGGAGTTTTCTTTATGATAGCAAGCAACCTTGCCTACTGCCAATCATGATGAATTTGGGGAGATTTAATCATGGCAGCCCCTTCCCTACTTCTGGTTGGGTGTTTTCTTTATAATGGAAGGCCCCTTCCCAACTTTCAGTCAAAATCGAGCTGTTGTGGCTGCTTTATAACAGCAGGCCCCCTTTCCTAATGACAGTCAAAATCAAGTTAAGGAGTTTTGATTATAACAGCACGCCTCCTTGCCTACTGCCCTACTGAGATGGGAAGTTTTGATTACAATGACAGGTCTGCTTTCCTACTGCAAGTCACAATCCAGGTGGGTGCTTTAATTATGACAGCAGACCCACTTACCTACTGCCAGTCACAACTGAGTTACTTTTATGGTGACAGGCCTGTTTCCTACTGAAAGTCAAAAGTGAGATGAGGATTTTTCATTACAATTGAAGGGCCTCTTTCCCACTGCCAGTTAGAGTTGAGTTGGGGAGTTTTCACTATAATGGCAGCCTCCTTTCCTACTGCCAGTTACAGTCATGTTGGGTACTTTTCATTACTAGGCAGGCCACTTTTCCTACCACCAATCAAATTTCATTTGACAAGTTGTTATAATGCCAGAGGCAGTTAAGTGGGAGATTTTTCTTTATAATGGCAGTAACCCGTTTCCAATTGCCACTTACGGTTGAGCTGCAGAGTATTCATTATAATTGTAAGCCCCATTGCCTACTGCCAATCAAAGTTTAAAGATATTAATAAACAGAACTTAATGTGAAACGCTACCATACTGAACACTAGATGCCAGGGAGCAAGGAAGTATGGCATGTTATGAGAAGAAATTATGCTGCAGAGTTCTGAGTCAGGAGCCCATCAGGGAGATGGATGGGAGAGCCAGTACACAATGAACAAAGGCTCACTTGAAGGACACGGCGTGAAAGAGAGTGTGGAAGCTTCCAAGACAGAGACAGGATATCTTGTGTAAATTTTCAAATGATGCTCTTGTTTGCTGGACAAGCCAGGAGCGGTGGCGAAGGTACCAAGGTGAATGTGGTCATGCAGGTCTACCATCTAGGAGAGCTGAAACTTGAGAGATCTTGGAATCTGGATATAGAAATTAGAAGTCACAAATTACTGGAAGCTACTGAATATATAACATACGTTATGTCCCCAGTGTAAGTAGGTCACTCCAACGGTTTGCAAAGAGAAAGTTCACAGCCAGTTATAAATATCAACAGACCTGAGTGCACGGGAGTAGCTGACAATGGAAGGGATGATGCCAGTGTTACCATTCTAATTAATTACATATCTGGACATTGTACGATCGATTGTACGACAACCCTGTCCTGTAAAACTAAATGAGGGCTGCCATTTGAGACACTCACCAAGTTTCTGCATTGGTAAACACCAGAGGGATTTACCCTGAGTATAGGTTGCAGTTGTTTTCTCTCCTTAGCAAACACATAAGAGGGAGGCCAAGGTCCAATTTCATTCACAAAAGTGAATCAATGAGGAGAGAATGCTATTCTGTCATGGTCGTATCTCAGATTGTGATGGAGCAGACAGTAATTTACATCTCAGTATCTAGTTGAGTTGGTGACGGGATATAATATCTGGCGGACATACACAGAGAGCGATTTGCATGCGAGATTCAGATAGAATTAGTGTCAAGTAAGAGACAGAAAGTAGACATACCAATATACGGATCCTGTGCGGGAGTTCACATGTCCACGATTGTTATTAGCGAGTGACAATTATACAAGTTCCAGCTCATCGTCATCAACCGAGATGCCAAGGAAAAGATTTGGAAAAATGAAAGAAGCCATCAACCAGCACCTAAAAGCTAGTCAGCCTTTCTGAGTGCTGTTATGCGTGGCTAGAGGGCACTATGTAGGTTAAGAGCCGGCCCGAGCTATCATCATGATAAGTAGGCACATTTATTCTCAGCATGCCAAAGTAATCAGATTAAATCGCAGGTAGAGATACTGTGTACAGTATATAATGTATACAGTTCAGTGCCATATGGCAGCTAGAGCAAGTGGGACTGAAATTTTATTTTACTATTGTGTTAGTCGGTTTAATTTCTTTGTATTTTGATAAATTAGTTTGAATGATTTAATGAGGTAAATGTTGTGTTTTATATTCATGTAAAGAGTATCCTGAGAGGTTACTACGGGAGCGACATTTAAGTTTAATTTGTATGACGTTAGATAGATAGACAGATATTTGTCTTTATTGGCGTAGTTAAGGTCGTTAGGCCTTCTCTTACACTAAACCAATTATTGTACATAGAATCAGTGTGAACACTACAGTAATTATTACTAAGTATAGCACAGTTAAACACAATCAAGATACTTTATAAGAAAAATAAAATTTCACCCCAGTGAGATATACATACTTACAATAATAATAATAATAATAATAATAATAATAATAATAATAATAATGATAATAGTGGTAAAAATATACTAGCACGATCAGTAAAAGGCTAGAAATGCACAGTTCATTCGTATCCTGCTGTACCTCTTTACGCTCCTTTACATGACCCTGTGGTTCGTATTCTTATGACGTCATCCTCTAAAACGATTCCATTCTCGGCAAACACAGAAAATGAGTTTATTATATGTGGCAGTCTGATGGTGAGGAATGATGAGCAGCTTTGATGTTTGAGCCCTTATATCTCTGTTATGCACATTTGAGAAAAACCAAAAACGCGAAGAAAGATAACATGGGAAAGATGTAGTAAGTACTCGGTGGAGAAGAGACAGAGTATTATGATCACGACAAACATGGAGTCGCGACCACTCTAGTGCTAGGAAAGATGATAACATGTAGTCATATTTTCTTAGATTGCATATATACCTCGCACGTGCACTTTAAGCGCGTTGTAGCGTTAGGGACAAACAGTAGCCTCATATAATTGAAAACAACATCACAATAGTCAAAATGTGGCATTACAATAGCTTCAATTAATTTCTGTTAAAGGTTTATTGGAAACATACATTTATATTTACATAAAGAACGAAGAGCAAAGAAATCATTTTGGCAGATGTGTAAGATATGTCCAGACCAAGTCATGCGTTCGTCCATGATACGCCGAGGTTATTCACTTGTGGTACAAAAGGAACTGGAACATTCTGAAGGATTCCTCTGGGCAATGGACGCTTACTAATACTTGTCCTTTGATTTTGATGGCCAAGAGGATTACTTGTAACTTTGTAGGGTTCAATTGCGGGCCGTGGGCATTAGACCATTCACTAACAGCCTGTAAGTCAATGTTTAGTAAGTCTATATTTTACTGAAAGTCTCGTGTTGTAGAGTCTGTGTAGAGTTGAAGGTCGTCAGCGTACATGTGGTATTCGCAATGTCTTAAATTCGATGATATGTCATTCACAAGGAGTGCGAAAAGAAGAGGTCCAAGTACAGAGCCTTAAGGGACTCCTCAATTCACTTGGCGTCACGACAAAACGACTCCATTATTACCTTTCACACATTGTTGGCGTCCGTGACGATAGGAATGTATCCAAGCAATCGTGCTCTGACAGCCTTCAGTTTTCCAAGTAACATGTCAGCATACACATTGTGTCTCAGGACAATGTAGATGCAGGCATTCGAATCCAGCAAAATGCGTGCATGGGAAGATGTCTGATAATCTGTAGAATTAATACTTCTTATGCAGGTTAATTATCTGATTATGAAATCTGTTATGTGGAGACCTCGTTGTGTATCTCAAGGATCAAATGGGAGTACGTAGGACATCACCATCTTCCCAACGTTATTATCCTATGCGTAGATGTTATGGTTGAATGAATATGCAAATTTGGTTGCCAGATGATAGAGGTTAGTTGGACGGTATAATATCTGAGATGCTTGTGAGTGTTTATTTACGAGAAGGGTTTGGGCTAAAATGCAGAATTCCTGAGGGGGTAGTGAACAGAATGTGGTCGTTGCCCAAATAATATTATGTGTTGCAGGACCGGTGATAAAAAGGGATGATTAAAGACTGAAAAGGATTGATCCATTTTTAATGTACTATTTTCTTTCGCTAGTTGCTTTACGTCGCACCGAAACAGACAGGTCTTATTGCGACGATGGGACAGAGAAGGGCTGGGAGTGGGAAGGAAGCGGCCGTGGCCTTAATTAATGTACAGTCCCAGCATTTTCCTGGTGTGAAAATGGGAAACCACGGAAAGCCATCTTCAGGGCTGCCGACATTGGGGTTTGAGCCTACTATCTCTCAAATACTGGATACTGGCCGCACTTAAGCGACTACAACTATCGAGTTCGGTAATGTACTATTTAAGGGCTTTTTATGAGTTTATAGGAAGCCATATGTGCTTGGTATTTGTTTCTTGCAGACAGCTGATGGAGCTGCCAGACAAGTCTAGTGAGGGGGCAATGTTCTGTAGTATTTACGACAGAACCTCTTAAGAAAGGGGAAACCCGGGAAGGGACGTTTTAAGGCATTCTTTGAAGCAAAATGAATGAAATGCCATTGCCCATCTTGTAGTAGTAACCAACCCCACCGACTATTAGAAGTCTTCGCAATGTTCTGAGTGGCTCTGTCCGGTGGTATTTGAAGGTGCTCAAATTCGTCAGCCTCGTGTCGGTAGATTTACTGACACGTTAAAGAACTCCTGCGGGACTAAATTCCGGCACCCCGGCATTTCCGAAGACCGTAAAAGTAGTTAGTGCGACTTAAAGCAAATAAAATTAATTATGAATGTTCTGCCCCATTTGAAGGTCAAGGACCAGAATTATAAACATATTGATAATTCTAGCGGCATTATTGAATAAGGACGTTGAGAGATACATAGATTACGGTATGTATTTGCTGGCGGACATACGTTCAAAGTCCGCCGACTGTCTTCAAGGAAATATACTGAGTGTGCTTTTTACATTCCTTTTTTTTCATGGCTTGTGTCACGTCCTCATGTATTATGCTGAGTTCTATGTTGATTGTCAGGGGTCCAGACCTAATTTCTTGTTTGTAGATGATCTCCATATTCATCTTACAAATCAGTGCTTTGGGAGATTTGTGTGTTAAAGTTGCTCAAGTCTCGCTCGTGTGAAACCACAATAAGTGGAAGTGTAGATTCAAATGTTGGAAATGTATTTGATTACCAATGTATCAGTTATCATGGATTACTCATGTAAATCCCATAATTAGTTGTAATTTACAAGTAAATGCAAGTCAAATATAGAACGAATCCTCAAAGAGTATTAATAAAGGAATGTAAAGAATTTCAAAGTAAATGTCCATCACTCAGGACTATTAATATTTATATGTGATTTTACTGAAGTGTACAATCAGTCAACTACTGATAGCAGTGTGACCCAAATATCCAACAACACATCTGCGATTCACACATGCACTAACCAAAGTCACTGCTAATCAATCTGCCTCTGAACGACTTAAATTGTAAATAGGCAGCACGCAAAATGACACTGCATTGCCTACCACGAGCATAATGTTTACCTGGGCGCTGGCTTCGTGAGGAATTAGGGAGAGATTTTTTCCAATTTGCTTTACGTTGCACCAAGAGATAGGTCTTATGACGACGATGGATAATAAAGGGCTATGAGTGGGAAGTGACATGGCCTAAATTAAGGTACAGCCCCAGCATTTGCCTGGTATGAAAACGGAAAGTCATCTTCACGGCTGCCAAAGGGGGGTTTGAACACACTATCTCCCGAATGCAAGCTGAGAGCAACGTGACCCAAACAACGCAGCCACTCCCTTGCTAGTGGGGCCAGAGCAATGAAACCCATGAAGCTCAACATTCATTTCTGCAGTACTGCCAACTAATGAGAGTGAAACAAATGGGGGAGTAGTAAATCAGACTCGGTATGAACAATATTTACTTCAGACAAACAGGTCTGCTTGAAGAGACAATCCCTGAGCAGAATACGAATTAAACAGGTCTTATGGACATGTTGGGAAAACACAGGCTCTTCACTTATTCACCATTCCTGTACAGTAGTTTGAAGTACACTAGATACAATTGGACCTCCTCATCCAATGCATCATATGCCTCTGCATAGTAACAAGGAAGTACCTATCATGTAGCAGGTTAATTGCAGTTCAAGTCCCTGGAGTAGTAGTAGTAGTTTTGATAGAAATATTTGAGAAATTACTGTAGACAACCTCGTCTTTTTCAGTAGGCCTAATTAAAAACACTTTTATTCTCCGTCCCGTGGAGTAGGGAAAATAATAGTAATCCACCAGCTGTAAAAATCACATAACCACATTTCAGTAGAATTGTAGTGAAGATAAGGTATAATATATTAGATAGTATCTTGCCAGTTATATTCGTGTACGGCAATCCTTTCGATACTTAAGCATTTAACCGAACGCAGTGTAGTGTAGATACATTGTAGTATATATACAGTACATTTAGATAGTTCCGTACCTTGCCTGCTATATTCTTGTGTTATTTTTCGTGTGTATCTATTAGACCGTAATACTAATAATAATTTGTCTGAGCATTTAGCTTCGTTGGTCATCTTTGGGTACAGTAGTTCTTGCAAATTTCATTTCTGTTGTGCTTAGTAGTGACATACGGTACGGTACCGGTATCGTAATTAGGATACGTCTGAAAGTAGTTTAAAATTACTATAGTGTACTGTACAGTAGTATACGAGTAATGTCCTATTAGAATTTAGGGTGATTATTTTATTATTGTAAAATATTTGTGTAGTACTGGTGTAGTAGAGGTATCCGTAGAAACTCTTACTAAAGTACTGTTGTTGTAATTAGAATAGGCTTAATTGCAGTTTGGAATTGCGTAGTTCTTGTGTAGGCTATTACTTTCGATATTCAGTAATTAACAGCAGTTTTTATCCCGTCAGGGGTTGTAGGATAAAAAAAATAGAGCACGACTAAGTAGTATTGTAGTGTAGTCGTATATTAAATACCTTATTGTTGTGTACTATCCCAGACAATATATCCCTCCGTTCATTTATTCTTTGCAAATAAGTTATTTTATTATTAATTTCATTTTTTTCCCATAAAGAATGGCTAAGGAGCGTGAGTGTACTTACTGTGGGTGTGGCGAGGCATTGAGGGGTATGAGGGAGGAGTTGGAAAGTTTGAGGGAGATAATTAGGATTCTCACAGAAGACAGGAAGGAATATAGGACTCCCTCAAACAATGTACAGGTTACAGTAGGTGTACAAGAGGAAGGGGAAGGAAAGGGAGGAGTTGTAGAAGACATGTGGTCTAATGTTCTAAGGGGAAGGAGATTGCAGGCTACGGGCTCTATTCAGGATCAGAATTCAGGAGAGGTGCCTGTGCGAAATCGGTACGAGTCACTCCAAGTAGAACAACAGAGGGAAGATGAGGGACAGGGAATTGTTACTGAGATGTGTGGAAGTAGGAGGATGGGAAAAGGTAGGAAAGGAGAATGTAGAGTAGAGGATAGGAAAAGACAGGTGGAACAGGGTCGTGGGAAGGAGAAAAGGGAGGAGGAAGTAGCTTCTGCAGCTATCAGGAAAGATAGGACTGACCAGGAGGGGAGGGGATCAAATGATGTGGGTAGGTTTGAGGCTCTGGTCATCGGGGATTCCATCGTTAGACACGTGGGGAAAGTGTGTGGAGGAAAGGGTACCAGGGTAGAGTGTTATCCAGGAATTAGGTTGACGCAGATGTTGAGGAAAGTAGAAGAGAGGGAGGAGGGGAAGAAAAGGTGGTAGTGTTTTACGTTGGTACTAACAACGTAAGGCAAGCCGATATAAGTACCAACATAGTTGGAGATGTGTGGGATCTGGTAAATGCAGCACGGGTGAAGTTTAAGAAAGCGGAGATTGTTATTAGTGGAATACTGTGTAGAAGGGATACTGACTGGAGGGTGATTGGGGATTTAAATGAGACTATGGAGAGGGTATGTGGGAAACTGGGAGTGAAATTTCTAGATCCTAATGGGTGGGTAGGAGATAGGGATCTGCGCTCAGATGGCCTTCATTTAAACCGCAGTGGTACGTATAAGTTAGGAAATTTGTTTGGAAGGGTAATAGGGAGGTACATTCAGGGAAACGGGATGGACTAGGGAGCGGTGATAAGGGAGCAGAGAACTGGAAATCAAGTAGGGATGACATAAAATTGTTAGTGTTGAACTGTAGAAGTATTGTAAGGAGAGGAATAGAATTAAGTAATTTAATAGATATAGATATTTACCATGTTTGTGGGTTACTGTAGTCACGTCCTACTTCGTGAACCATGGGCAACGGCTGAGTGGCCTAGTAAGTGGTCCTGAGAGTCGGGATACCAGTTGCTATGGAAAAGGAGTGAGCATCTCTGACATATTCTGAGTCCTGGCCCTCCTTGTGCTCAGGCGGCTAGGACTATACAATTCACCAGTGGTCCATAACGAGTTAGAGGAGAGTTCCTCACTTGGACTATGTGCAAGTAGGGCAACATCCTGCTTCATGAATTTACCGAGCTCAGAACACTTTAAGCAAGCCTCGGATCTATGGGAGTAATGGAGTCCCACTCCCTTTTGACAGGCGAGGGACTCCTTGGAAACAACTTGGCGAACGAAATGGAATTCGATGGGGAGCTATCAATATTAATAGGGCTTATGGAAGAAAGAAAATAGAACTGGCTGAGTCAGCAAAGAGGATGCATGTGGATGTGCTAGGAGTAAGTGATATTCGGGTAAGGGGGGATAAGGAGGAAGAGATAGGAGATTATAAAGTATACTTGACGGATGTTAGAAAGGGAAGGGCAGAGTCAGGGGTAGGGCTCTTTATCAGGAATACCATTGCAACATAATTTCGGTTAGGCACGTAAATGAGCGAATGATGTGGGTAGATTTGTCAGTGGGAGGAATTAGGACATGTATTGTGTCCGTGTATTCACCATGTGAGGGTGCAGATGAGGATGAAGTTGACAAGTTTTATGAAGCATTGAGAGACATTCTGGTCAGGGTCAACAGCAGGGATAGAATAGTGCTAATGGGCGATTTCAATGCGAGAGTTGGTAATAGAACTGAAGGATACGAAAGGGTGATTGGTAAACGTGGGGAAGATATGGAAGCTAATGGGAATGGGAAGCGTTTGCTGGACTTCTGTGCTAGTATGGGTTTAGCTGTTACGAATACATTCTTCAAGCATAAGGCTATTCACCGCTACACATGGAAGGCTAGGGGTACCAGATCCATAATAGACTATATCTTAACAGACTTTGAATTCAGGAAATCTTTTAGAAATGTACGAGTTTTTCGGGGATTTTTCGATGATACAGACCACTATCTGATCTGTAGTGAACTAAGTATCTCTAGGCCTAGGGTAGAGAAAGTGAAGTCTGTCTGCAAACAAATAAGGGTAGAAAATCTCCAGGACGAGGAAATTAGACAGAAGTACATGGATATGATTAGTGAGAAGTTTCGAACAGTAGACAGTATGCAGGTTCAGGATGAAGAAAGTGAATGGGTGGCATACAGGGATGCTGTAGTGTGTAAAGATGGGAAAAGGCGAACATCTTGGTGGAATGATGAAGTGAGAGCAGCCTGTAAACGTAAAAAAGAAGGCTTATCAGAAATGGCTCCAAACATGGCAGAGGCAGACAGGGATTGGTACGTAGATGAATGAAACAGAGCGAAACAAATAGTTGTTGAATCCAAAAAGAAGTCATGGGGAGATTTTGGTAATAACCGGGAAAGGCTAGGTCAAGCAGCAGGGAAACCTTTCTGGACATTAATAAAGAATCTTAGGAAGGGAGGGAAAAAGGAAATGAACAGTGTTTTGAGTAATTCAGGTGAACTCTTAATAGATCCCAGGGAATCACTGGAGAGGTGGAGGGAGTATTTTGAACATCTTCTCAATGTAAAAGGAAATCATCATGGTGGTGTTGCAAACAGCCAAGCCCATGGGGAGGAGAAAATTATGTTGGTGAAATAATGCTTGAGGAAGTGGAAAGGATAGTAAATAAACTCCATTGTCATAAGGCAGCAGGAATAGAGGAAATTAGACCTGAAATGGTGAAGTATAGTGCGAAGGCAGGGATGAAATGGCTGCATAGAGTAGTAAAATTAGCATGGAGGGTTGGTAAGGTACCTTCAGATTGGACAAAAGCAGTAATTGCACCTATCTATAAGCAAGGGAACAGGAAGGATTGCAACAACTATCGAGGTATCTCATTGATAGTATACCAGGCAAAGTATTCACTGGCATCCTGGAAGGGAGGGTGCGATCAGTCGTTGAGAGGAAGTTGGATGAAAACCAGTGTGGTTTCAGACCACAGAGAGGCTGTCAGGATCAGATTTTCAGTAAGCGCCAGGTAATTGAAAAATGCTACGAGAGGAATAGGCAGTTGTGTTTATGTTTCATAGATCTAGTGAAAGCATATGACAGGGTACCGAGGGAAAAGATGTTCGCCAAACTGGGGGACTATGGAATTAAAGGTAGATTATTAAAATCAATCAAAGGCATTTATGTTGACAATTGGGCTTCAGTGAGAATTGATGGTAGAATGAGTTCTTGGTTCAGGGTACTTACAGGAGTTAGACAAGGCTGTAATCTTTCACCTTTGCTATTTGTAGTTTACATGGATCATCTGCTGAAAGGTATAAAATGGCAGGGAGGGATTCAGTTAGGTGGAAATGTAGTAAGCAGTTTGGCCTATGCTGACGACTTGGTCTTAATGGGAGACTGTGCCGAAAGCCTGCAGTCTAATATCTTGAAACTTGAAAATAGGTGCAATGAGTATGGTATGAAAATTAGCCTCTCGAAGACTAAATTGATGTCAGTAGGTAAGAAATTCAACAGGATCAAATGTCGGATTGGTGATACAAAGCTAGAACAGGTCGATAATTTCAAGTATTTAGGTTGTGTGTTCTCCCAGGATGGTAATATAGTAAGTGAGATTGAATCAAGGTGTAGTAAAGCTAATGCAGTGAGCTCGCAGTTGCGATCAGCAGTATTCTGTAAGATGGAAGTCAGCTCCCAGACGAAACTATCTTTACATCGGTCTGTTTTCAGACCAACTTTGCTTTGCAGGATCGAAAGCTGGGTGGACTCAGGATATCTTATTCATAAGTTAGAAGTAACAGACATGAAAGTAGCGAGAATGATTGCTGGTACAAACATGTGGGAACAATGGCAGGAGGGTACTCGGAATGAGGAGGTAAAGGCTATTTTAGGAATGAACTCGATAGATGAAGCTGTACACATAAACCGGCTTCGGTGGTGGGGTCATGTGAGGCGAATGGAGGAGGATAGGTTACCTAAGAGAATAATGGACTCTGTTATGGAGGGTAAGAGAAGTAGAGGGAGACCAAGACGAGGATGGTTAGACTCGGTTTCTAACGATTTAAAGATAGGAGGTATAGAACTAAATGAGGCCACAACACTAGTTGCAAATCGAGGATTGTGGCGACGTTTAGTAAATTCACAGAGGCTTGCAGACTGAACGCTGAAAGGCATAACAGTCTATAATGATAATGTATGTATTTATGCAAAATCAAACCTTGGTAGAGTATGATAGAATACATTATACATACCTCTATCACTAACATCAGGGTCTAGCTCTGAATTATCTACTCATGTACCTGTTCTTTTGAATCACTGTCATCAAAAATCTCTTCTAACATCTCCACAATTCCACATTTATTCAATGATCCACTCATCACAGTGTAAACACTTAGCATGATGTGAACAAAACTCTGAAAGCGTGTGCCTTGAGCAGCTGGAAGCAAGGCTGGAAGCATGGAGTGTAGAAGCAAACATGTGCAAAATTAAGCTGCTTTAAGTTTGAGTAAACTACGACAGAGGACATGAGTGCATAAAAGTTCTACAAACTGGTATGGGCTGATGACCTCGATGTTAGGCCCCTTTAAACAACAAGCATCATCATCATCGTCATCATCATCAAGCTGGTATACATAGTTTGCGACCGATTCTCGTTCTGGCCGTGTTGACAATGTAATAAATATGCGGGCCCGAGTTAGCTTTGGGTGCAGTCAGTCTGTGCTGTTTCCCCACGCCGAAACACACTCCCACTAAGTCTCCAATGTGTTAAGTAACTAAGAGTTAAAATATGGTCTTGTAAAAACAGGAATAAAATGACAAAAGTGACTAGTTTACAGAGATGGCCATGGAAGTGAATAATGTATGACCTCAGCTACCACTTGCAGGCATCATAATTTCATGCCATCTGCCTGCCTGCTTGTCAATTCTGACATAATATTTTACTCCAGGCCTGCTACATACCAGAATAATCTCAATCTCTCTTGGGTGTCTAGAGCTGATTTTTAACTAATTTTATTGATTTAAAGACTGAATTATTAGAAGAAGAAAAAATACAACAAATTTCCAATCACATAGTTTGTAGAGGTAAACAGGAAATTAAAATTAGATGACTGTATAATAGTTCATAAGATTGTATGACACAAACCAAATTAAAAATTAATGCAATACAAATGAAGAAACGCTAAGAAATTCTCTTTGGGATGTCTGCACACCAGTTAGGAGTAATAAATTACAAAAATCAACACAAATATTCTGTCAAATCATTAAATATATTGACAAAAAATTCTGTACTTAGTCACTTACATTAGAAATATTTCTGTTAAATCCTTCTTGAAGTATTTCACAGGTATACTAGAGTCCAAATTAGTTACAGGACATAATAATGTTACAGATTTATGTCCCACTAACTACTTTTATGGTTTTCAGGAATGCCGATGTGCCAGAATTTAGTCCCATAGGAGTTTTATTACTTGCCAGTACACCTACTGACATGAGGCTGACATATTTGAGCACCTTCAGATACCGTAGGACTGAGCCAGATCGAACAAATTACGAAAGAAACCATGAAGTTATATACAGATCATTATGTGAAGATGAATAAAATTCACTCTAACATTAAAATTAATAAATTTAATCCTCATCCATTATATTCTTTTTAATATTTTGTATAAAAAAGTCTGTTGGCAATGGTTCTCCTTGAACAGAGGCTTGTCAATTGAAATTTGTGTAATAAATTATTGTAAAAATATCTTATTTTGAAATAAAGACACCCCACTTTTTTTAGTAAAGAGAATGTAAGAGAATGTAAGAGCTTTTTCTGAACATTATGGTAAACTGCATATTGCTTCCTTTTGCATAAGTAAGATGTAATTTATTCCAAAATTATATCTGAGAAAACTAGAGCCAAAAGCTTTTATGACAGTATAGTACTTTTAACATGGTCATTTGCCTTGGAAAAATTTGTACAAATAGCATGAACCTGATGACAGCTTGCTAAGGCATTTGAAGGAAACTGTATTCCACAGTTTTATGTGACTTATTATTTCATAAAGGACTTGTTTGAATATTTTTGCTGCCACAGAAATGATTGCTACGGGTCTATATTTTTCTATGTGAAGAATATCTCCTGTTTCAGAAATGAGACAACCCTTGGAAAGTGTCCATATGTCAGAAAATTTGCAGTTGTTACAAATGAGATTGAACTAGATAGTTAGCAGGGTGTTTTAAAACTTCACAACATGACCTAATTACAGCTTGAGGAATGCCAGCAGGGCCAGTACATTTCTGGTGTTTTACTGTGTGAAGAGCATTGTCACCTTCTTTTTCCATAACAATAGTGATACTCAACAAATATGGAACTGCATATAATATTTCAGCCAGCGAATTGGGGTTTGTCCTCTTTGAAAGAGTTCCCAATTTGAGTTCAGATTTAACATTATCAGCAAATCTATCTGAAATACCCTTATTAGAGTTTAAAGAAGTACTTCCGGACTTCAAGTACTGATACAGGGATATATCCTTTGCCTTCTTGTTTCTAACAAAATTTCATAACGGTTTAGAATTTTTATTCAGAGTTCCTCTGTATGTTTGATGTAGAGTTATATACTGTCTCAATCGATGATTTACTTAATGTTCCAATTTTTTATGTAATTTTCTTTGTGGAACATGAGTGTAATCTTTTCCTATGATACCCTCTTAACGTTAAAATACTAATAATGCCTTCATTCAACCAACAAAGATATGAAGGGTTTTGTTTAAATTCAATATGCTGCAATACTAAGTTTATTTGTTCAAAGAAGTAACTTACTGCTGTGCAAATATTCGCTAAATTGTTCAGTTCCTCCCATTTGATGCCCCTTAACATCCCATACATAGTAGCACAGTCTGTTTTTAAATTGTAGGTATAAAGTGAAGAAGATATTTTCCTTCCAGGATGAAAATCAGAGGTTCATAGTTCAATACTGTAGCAAGAATGCTGGTTCGAAATAAAGTCTCCGCACTTCGAACTTGAATTACATGCTGTGCGCCAACTCAACAGCTAGCTGCAGCATGCAGTCCATATGCGAGGTACAGCTTAAGATGTCACATCCTACCTCACCTTGTGACAGAAAGATTGCATCAGCCAGAGAACATTCAAAATGTTCTATGCCGAAAAGCTTAGAAAGATATTCAACGAAATACAATTACTGCTATTTTCACTATTTGCATATATAAGGAAGGCTACTTCCCAAGGCAGATCAGTGTGTCAAGTACCACGGTTGAGCCCAGTTGGTCACCTCATGGCAATTGCGATGTACTGTTGAGTGACAGTTTAACTTCTGCACGTTTAGGAACTTTTAACTCTACAGTGTTGAAAGTGGACTTATGGTATTAATTTTCTTCGGTATTCCAGTTTGTGAGTGATAGACTTTTACTCAAACTGAGAGTGATATAATACAACTTGTGCTTCACCAAGAATTACATTTACAAGTGATTATTTAGGATGAGTGTTTTAAGACGTGTTAATTTTCCAAGTGCTTATATTTCAAAATGAATGAGACGTTTTGATCAGTGAACGGTGATGCCCCTTGTATTTTGAAGGAGACTGAAATATTTTGACAGTTTTTACTGATATACTAGTGCGATAAGACTTAGAATTTCTCAAGTGCCAAACATTGCATATGATGTTAACTTAAACTCTGTAACTTCATCACCGGACTTGCAATTTTCTCGTGTGTAAATAATTCTCACACACTTGGAAATATTTTCGTAGGTGATAGACTGCCAACTGTATATTTGAACTTGTATTTATCAACCTTATGAGTGATGGAACCAAGGACTGTTATTGAACAGAGTTACAATTTATTTCTCAATTAACACATATGAACAGAACTAATTTTACAAGTAAAATATTTTCGTTTCCATCTGATCAAAGTGATTGCCTTCAAAACTGTGTAAAAACTTAGGAATATCTGTCAAGTGAGAAAACTTCAACTCATGCCAAGTGTCACTTTCTTTGAACTATGGCTCATACCACATTAAGAAAATAGCATCGATCTTACAGACCTATAACGTGTGAACATAACCGTCTGAGACACCCATAATTCCTCGCAATTAAAGGATATTATACTGTATTTCATAAAGTATTCTGAAAGATAGATCAAAAGGATGAGGCATATTTGCTCATGAGATATTAAAATAAATACATAACATTTTATTTTTCATAAATACATTCATAGGGAAGAAGTACAATGGCAGGAACATCCATTGCTTCATTGCCTTCTTCTGTGTTGATCTGTAGTCCCTCACTCTGTGAACCACCAGCGCTTGCTTCTGTAGTGAAGTCACGTACAGTGTTTCTTTTTTGCATGTGTTTTTAAAATCAGTACGTACTTGTCCTGTGTTCAATGAGAGTTATAGAACATTAACATTAATACTGTGATCTTTTGTAGAGTCATCTACAGTATTTATTTGTTGTGTCTGTTTTCTGGCCTTTATATCAGTGTCTGCTTGTCTTGTGTTGAGTGAGTGCGAGTGTGATTAATTAGCCTTACAGCTTCTAAGTCACAGGTGAAGGGTTCATTTATTTCCAGAAACTTAGAATTCATTTTCACATTGGTTTCTGAAAGTCTTTTTTTCAATTTCAGAACCAGTTTTAGCAAGTCTACGTTCAGGAAGTAGGAAAGGCAGCTTTCAAGTCTTCAACAGTCTTCCCTTACACCTACGTTCTAAGTTAGTATTTTCTTCAGCAAATGTGGTGTTGATTATTTCTGTTATTTGCGTGATACTGCCCTCTAGATTGGCAGTAGTCGCCGCATTAGACACTTTAATATGAGCTTCTAAATTAACGCCGAGTTGATTAGTAGCGGCATTAGACTCATTAATACGAGCTTCTAAATTAGCGCTTAGCATAGCGTTAGGCTCATTAATGCGAGAATCTAAATGACCATTAGACTCGCTTATTGGTCATCCTAAGTTAGTTCTAGACTCAATAATTTGTTCATTAAAGCTAATTTTTAAAGCTTATATGGCAGCTAAGGTATTCTCCATTTTATAAGTTTTGTATTTGACCAATCACATTCCATGGTGCAGAGACGGGACCCATGGTGTTACAAGAGTAGCAGCCAGATTTAAAGGAACATCGCCAGCTGTAGGACAATGAAAGGACATTGCCCTTTCTTCTGTACAGAGGTGATATGAAATTTGAACTTTTGTTAATAAACTCAGTTTTCCTAGAATCAGACATTATTTCAACAAACCTCTCTCCCTTTGTAACACTCCAGTTCACTACCATACATGCCCTGCATTGAATCTTATGCTCATTTAGACCAAGTACAACATTTACGGTTACAGAGGAGAGAGAAGTAATATAAATGGCACCGCAGCCGTGTTAGGCATCAACTGGAGTGCACTGACATAAAAATAGTACCCAAATTGTGTGTAACTCAATACAGTAACTTATAAAATAACGCCACTATCATCATTTGAACTTAGTCAAGATCCCTTCCAATAGTGATTTACTTGGCATAATGAAAAATAATGTTTGTTTAACATTCTAGTGAACTTTTATGCAAGAAATAAACTTAATATTCTAGGAAGTGACATAATATTAATAGTACGAGACATTTTTCAAGCTTTGATATCTTGTGTGGTAAACAGTTTGAAGATATTTAAGTATTTGAGTGAAATTCATTATAAACTGTCAACCATTGAACATTAATGGTGACATTTGAATTTTACCCAAGTGATTGATAATTTCATTGTTGTTTTATTGGTCAAATACAATACCCATAAAATGGAGAATATCTTAGCTGCCATAGAAGCTGTAAAAATTAACCTTAATGAACAAATTATTGAGTCTAATACTAACCTAGGATGACCAATAAGCGAGTCAAATGCCCATTTAGATGCTCGCATTAATGAGTCTAACGCTACACTAAGTGCTAATTTAGAAGAGTCTAATGCTAATTTAGAAGCTCGTATCAATGAAACTAATGCCTCTACCAATCAACTCGGTGTTAATTTAGAAGCTCGTATTAAAATGTCTAATGCGGTGACTACGGTCAATCTAGATTGTCATATCACACAAATAACAGAAATAATCGACACCATGTTTGCTGAAGTAAATACTAACTTAGAACGAAAATGAATTCTAAGACCACAGAAATAAATAAATGCCTCATCTGTGACTTAGAAGCTATAAGGGAAGACATTAATCTTCAGATTGTTGAAGACTTGAAAGCCGCCTTTCCTTCTTCACAGAAGCTAACTACGGAAGTCAAAAGTTTGAAGGCAGACTTCAAAGTATCTCATGGTCAGTCATTGCAGGCAAAAGCTAAATTAGCCTCTATCCAGGATAATATCAATGAACCCTTTAAAAATAGTTCCCATAACATAAGTAATAGTCAATTTAATTAAAACATGGCAGGAGGAAACACACAAACATTTAACATCTTACCTAGACAGCGTGCAAACTCAAATCACTCGCACAGGCCTCGATGTCGACGAAGTAAAACAGGATCTCAAAAGGGAAATCCAAGATGTGGAAAACTCTATCCGTTGACAAGTCAAGACTATTAAGATCGAGTTGCAAGGAGAGATAGAGACAATTGACAGCAAAGTGTCTCAAATGGAAAAGGTGATATCAGCATCTAATTTTCAGGGGGTTGGCGGAGAAACTTCTAATATTTCTCCCGTCTTAACCCATTGAGCCCGGCATATTTGTTGGATTGAAACTGCATTGGCGCTGGGATTATTTTGGAGGAAATATAGTGGCGCTTCATATCATGAGAAATTTCTTAGTTACAAGACCATTAAAGATTTAAATACACATAAACACAAAAGGCTTCCATACCACAAACTGCAGAACAAGGAATACAGTAAAACACTTTATTTTATTAGCATCATGGGACCGTAGGCCTACTCAGTCCGCCTGCTGAGCTGTAACCCAGTTTTCTCTTTGCACTTTCTCTTCGATTTCCACATCTATTTGTTATTCAGGAGCAATGCTCACACTAGTACTAATATTACTACTAATTTCACTGAAAAAATCACATTCCTAATCATCATTACTTCCTAAAAGGGGTTATATATCTGTAAATATCAGTTCTATGCTGGCAGCCATCTTGTTTACAAGCGAAGTTCAAAGGTAGAGATAGCCCACTTCAAACTAATATTACCAAGCGCACTATCGATATATATTACCAAAGAGCATATAACATTGCAAAGAAAGAGCCCCTACACAAATCACAAATGCAACTCACTCTGCCATCTCTTGAGGAAAAGTAGAATTATGTAGTAAAGTGAGACAACGGAACAGTTCCATGGTCCGGCGTTTGGTCCACCGAGACGAAGCACGGAACGGTTCCGTGGCTCGGGCCCAATGAGTTAAGATTATCAGATGATAAACCAGCGAAGTTTTCCGGGAAGGAAGAGTACACAGCGAAAGAATTCCTTCTCAATGTTGAAGAATTCTTCCAGGAAAACAGAGTATAACCTGATTGCCAATTACGAGTAGCATCCAGATTATTAGAAAGGAGAGGACTAACTAAGTATTCTGCTTTCAAAATTCCATATTAAAACTTATGAAGAATTCATGGAAACCCTGATAGAAAGATTTTGGATTTCTTAAATGCAGCATCTGATCAAGTTTTGTCCAAAACAGAAACCGAGATGAAGGGTTGCAAGGCTCTACTCCCTTAGAGTATCAGGAGAATGCTCGAAGACAGAATGAGATGCCTGAAGAAAATCCTGAGTCGAAGGGCACAATAAAAAAACTTTGATAGCGCAATAATAAGACTGCCTGAAAACCAGAGTAGTGGAATCATACTTTGTGTTACCAATGTCAACTATTGATATTTACATGACACAAAGTTATTATATGAAGATCCTACACCTAGAATGCCAAGAATTCAACGTAGTCTCCCAGTCATTAACCTTACGATGGGCAAATTTAACGTAACTGCTTTAATTGATTCTGGGGCACAAGCTTCATTGATTTCTGAGAGGTTAATTGATACTTTAAAGCGGAAAGATGACGTATTATTCATACTGGTTATGCAGATCAAAGTTAAAGGGATCGTGCCAGACAGATACATCGAATGCAAATTCCATGCTTTCATCACATTTGAAATCGAAGGTGTCAAGTTCAAACACATATTTTTAAAGATAACACAAATGAAATTCAATGTCATCCTGGGATCAGTATTCCTAGCAAAATATGGAGGATTATTCACTACCCTACCAACGTGATGTGATTTCTTAATGTCAACTCTGTAGAGTTACAACAGATAAATGGTGATATTATGAAGTGCCAGGGTTTTGATGTCCCAATGAGTGAAGCCGCAGGCAAGATGAACGATGCTCCGCCTGTCGATGCAGTTAATTATGAAGAGGGTAGACCCAATAAAGAGGTACCAGTCGAGGGCCAGGAAGCGCTCATGATCGAGGATGAGTTTAACGAAGGTCATAATGACTTCATGTTTCTCGCCAGTGCGGCTCAAAACCCAGAGTTCGACTCCCATGTGGCAGAGGCAACTCGGCAATTATTTGAGATCGAAATTGACTTCCAACTTATAAGGATGTGTTACATACATTTAGTACGTGTTGAATAAATGTTATGTACCAGATAGAGTGGGATTCAAACCCACAACCTCCCAATTTCAGAAAACTAATAGGTTGAAAGTCGATTTCGATTACAATGCGGTCGTGAAAATTCAATATTCATTAACTCTTTGCAAAATTCCATGACATTTTTTATGACAAACCTGGCGTCATTGAGAACTTTTAAGTATCAGTTAAATGTTAAAAGACACTTCTTCTTACAAGAAGCGACCATATCCAGTCCCTGAGAAATATCGAGATGAAGCCAGGACTGTGATAAAACAAATGGAACAGGACGGTATCATTTCTAAGTGTGTCATTCCATACATGAACCCCCTAGCAATTAACAGAAAACCCAAGGATAGTTTACGTATCTGTCTTGATGCCTGAGTACTAAATGCAAGATTGGTGTTGGAGTATGATGACTCACCTCTACTTCGGGATGTTATTCGTAAATTTAGGGGAATGAAGCCCTTTCCCACTATGAAGATGCCTTCATCCTACTTCCACATTCTACTGGCAGAAGATAGTAGAAAGTTTACAGGATTTATCTTTGAAAATATTATGTATGCCTTCAATCCGCTCCACTTCGGGATCAAAAATACAGGAGCAGTACACACCAGAGCTCCGGAAAATCAACTATCAGAAGAGGTTGAAGAAATCACTATGATTTATGTGGACAATATTCTTATAGTTTCCAAGTTCCTAGAGGAGTACATCAAGGACATCAACAAAGTACTCTCTGAACTTAAAATGAAGAACTTAAAAATAAATACCCAAAAGGCCGAATTCTTTAAGATGGAGGTGTTATTTTTAGGCCACCTCATTAGTGGGGATGGAATCAGGCCCAATCTGGCTAAGATTCAAAGTATTTTGGACTTCCCAAAGCCCACTAAAATCAAGCATATATAGCAACTTCTGGGATAATGTCAATTCTTTCCACAGCACTGCCCTATCTATACCAAGACGGTGGCACCCCTGCAGCTGCTGCTCAAGAAGAATAACCAATGGTAGTGGGTCAAGGTCTTACCCGTGATGCAACGGATTGTTAATTCAACGGTCTAAGAGTCTATTAAGGATAACCCATGAAAGTCTACAGGGATCTTACACTTGACAGACCGTAGGACCAGTTGTTACTATCACTTCAAGATATGGCAGTCATATACCAGACTCACGTGGAGGCAATAAGGGAGAAAATTCAAAACGCTGCCCGGACTAGGAAGAATCAGCAAAGGAACTGCACTTTTCGATAACCGCTTCGAGTAGACAACTTCGTCTTAATAAGGAAACTGGCAGTCTTGCACCCTGAACTCCGCATTTACACTAAGTTCAGTTCTCTTTACATAGGGCCATGTAAGATTTCAGAGGTTCTCGACAACGGGGCAAACCAGGTCATTAAGCTTGATGGGAACGTTGAAGGTATTTACAACACAGCTAATCTGAAAAAGTACTTCAGGAGAGAACACTAACAGAAAGAAAATCTTGTAGAATTTCCTTTAACCCAAGGCAAGGGGGAAATGTACCAGGACGCTGGTCTGAGGGAAAAGTCCCCGCACTTCAAACTTGAATTGTGCGCTGCGCACCAACCCTATAGCTAGCTGCAATATGCCGTACCTATGCGACGTGCAGTTTTTGATGTCACATCCTATCTTACCTTGTGACAGAAAGATTGCCTCAGCCAGAGAACATTCGAGATGTTCTATGTCTAATCAATTTCCTTAGGATCATAAATAAATCATGAGAACATCATCATTGTGTTGCCAAATTTCTTGTCTCCATTTCCACCAAGTTTGGTGTAAATCTGATGAAAGTTTATGAAGATATTCAACAAAATACAATTACTGATATCTTCATATAAGGAGGACTAATTCCCAAGGCAGATCAGTGTGTCAAGTACCACCGTCAAACCTGGTCGGTCAGCTTGTGGCAGTCACTATGTAGTGTTGAGTGACAGTTTAACTTCTGCAAGTTTAGGAACTTTTAACTCTACAGTGTTGAAAGTGGACTTATAAATTTTCTTCGGTATTCCAGTTCGTGAGTGATAGACTTTTACTCAAACTGAGAGCTATATAATACATCTTGTGCTTCTCCAGCAGTTACATTTACAAGTGATTATTTAGGATGAGTGTTTTAAGACTTGTGTTTATTTTCCAAGTGCTCATATTTCAAAGTGAATGAGACGTTCTGATCAGTGATAGACTTTTGAATGATACTTGTATTTCGTCAAGTGACTGAAATATTTCGACAGTTCTCATTGATATAATAGTGTGATAAGACTTAGAATTTCTCAAGTGTCAAACATTGACAGGTGATTGCATATAAAGTTAACTTAAACTATGTAACTTCATCACCGGACTTGCAATTTTCTCATGTGTAAATAATTCTCAAACACTTGGAAATATTTTCGTATGTGATAGACTGCAAAATGTATATTTGAACTAGTATTTATCAACCTTACGAGAGATCAAACCAAGGACAGTTAATGAACAGAGTTAGCTTCAATTTATTTTTCAATTAACACATATGAATAGGACTAAACTCACAAGTAAAACATTTTTGTTTCCATCCGATCAAAGTGATTGCCTTCAAAACTGTACAGAAACTTAGGAACAACATTCGTCAAGAGAGAAAACTTATACTTAGTGTCACATTCTTCGGACTTACTAGGTCGATTTTACTGACATTTGACGATACAAAGTTACATTATCATAATTGGCTATTTATTTTATGAGTTTGATTTTACTGATATTCAACTCCCTTTACTTACCTTTCAAGTAATGACTGAATTACGTGTTTGATTTTATTGACATTCGGCTGCACAGAATTTACTTCAAATGATTAATCTCAGAACATGGGTTAGGTTCTACCGACATTTTACTGTGTGATGTTTATTGATTTATTCTTTGAGTACACGATTTCTGCATGTTTTAAACGTTGTTTAAGATCATTATTATATCTCTTTCTCATCTGTGCAGAAGATGCTTTCCAAAAATAATATGTCCAGGGCATAAGCGTGGGTATTCACGTTCATCCTATATGTGACCAATCTTGACGCCCATACTACTAGAACTTCTAAACCATCTAGACCTTCTAGAAATTCCAGATCATCCAGAAGTCTAGTATTTCCATCGAGGGAGGAATTGTGGTTCTATGGTGCAGAAAGGGAACTAATGGTAGTACGAGAGTATCAGCCGGATATTAAGGAACATTGCCACACGTAGGACAAGGAAAGGACACTTCCCAGTAACTTATTTCTTCTGTACAGAGGTGATATGAAATTTGATCTTTTGTTAATAAACTGTTTTCCTTGAATCAGGCATTACTTCAACAAACCTCTCTCCCTCTGTAGCACTCCATTTCTGTACCGCACACACCCTGTGTTGAATCATAAGCTCTTCTAGCACAATTACAGCATTTACGGTTACAATATGTAATTAAGGATATAAGTGAGAGGTATAACTGAAATGTATTCACTACTACCAGATGTTAAATTATTGACATTAGTCACTAACGTATCCTAAGTAATTGAACTGTATTAACAATAATGTTCAAGGGCTGAAAATTATGTAGAACTTGACTATGATGTACTCCGTGAGAATCCTAGATGACAGTCAGAAGCGGTGTACTAATATGTCTTCAAACAAAATACTCCCTTTTATACAGGCTGTAACAAAACTGTATGGCACAAATTGCAGGATGCATTCCTCATACATACACATGTTATATGAACATGTGTGCAGAATCGCATGTTACACCTAATTTCCTCCAACTCATTAAACATGGAAAACACACAAGAACAGAATATTAGAATCATGGGGACCATGCATTCTGGGCTATGTTGGTTACGGTGTCATTATCATAGGTGCAACATCAGTGTTTTGTTTTTTTTGTTTTACAAGCCCCTGTTGCCGTGAGACATACGGCACTGCTTGTTTACATGTAGCATCAACTGTTCCAGTGATAGGTACAACCTTGGCAAACACATGGGTTATGTTCATAGAGTTCATCACAAACCTGGCTCGTGCAACAGCAGTGTACACAAATGTAGAGATGGCAGATGCCCATTGGATATATGGATAACCAGACGACAATGGTGCTTGCACTCAATGTTTTTACCAGGAGAGGTTTCCCGGACAGGAAAACATTTAAGCTACTGATTGTCATCTTAGAGAACATGGAGCATTTCAGCCTGATACTCACGACTGGGGTAGCCCTAGAATGATGAGGACACCGCAACGGGAAATGGCAATTCTTCATGCAGTTGATGACGATCCTTGTGTCAGAACAAGACAAGTAGCTGCAACAATGAATGTTAACCACATGTCTGTCTGGCAAGTGTTACACGAGGTCCAGCTGTATCCATATCATTTCCAGCAAATGCAGGCTCCATCAGCAGGTGATTTTCCTGCACAGGTACTCTTCTGCAAATGGTTTATTCAAGAAAGTGTCAACTCTAATTGTAGTGCAATGGTGCTGTTCACAGACGAGATGTTGTTTTAATGAGATCAGTTTATAAATTTTCACAATCGGCATGTATCAGCTGATGTCAACCCTCATGCAACTTTCAAAGAGAGTCATCACCATAGAATTCTGCCAATGTTTGGACCGACATTGCTGGTAACTGTTTCGTAGGACCTCATGCTCTTCCACCCATAACTCACCCCCAACAAACAAAGTTACCATAATTTCGTAGAGAACATTCTACCTGATCTGCCTGCAGTTGTACCTTTACCCGTGCAACAAAATATGTACTTCATGCATTAAGGAGCAATTTAGTGTTAATGTCCATCGAATTCTAAATAACAGATCTGTTGACAGATGGATAGGTTGAGGTGGACCAACTGCCTGGTCTCCACACTCTCCACACCTAAACCCACTGGACTTTTAAGTGTGGGGAATTTGAAAGCTCTTGTGTATCAAAGCCCTGTACAAGACGTTCAAAGACTAGATGCCCGTATTATGGAAGGCTACAAAATCATACGCAATACTCCAGAGATACATCAGCGCATCTGACATTCACTACGATGGCGGGTTGAAGCAAGTATCAATGCTCACAGAGGGCATATTGAACATCTTCTATGAGAAAGAGTTGCATGTTGTATGGTAGTATGTTCTGTAGTTGTGTGTTTCCCATGATGAGTTGGAGACAATGAGGTGTAACATGGAAACAAAGCGTTTCCAGACCGATGCTCATATAACATAATTTCTTGATCTACATGTGAGGAATGTGTGCTGCAATTTCTGACTACATTTTTGTTACACCCTCTATAACTGAACTCATGTTATTCTGTCCAAAATATGTATTTATCACCAATTTTACAGACATTTTTTGAAGAACACCTTCAGCTCTTCAGCCAGGGAACACCAAAAATATCACCAGATAAATTTTACATACCAACATTCACTGTCGATTGGATCTCTTTATTACCACCCACCAAAAATGTTTGCTGGGTTTTAAACCGAGCGCTTGGGATCCAGCGGCTGACGTTCTACCAGTGCTCCACAGAGAGCAGGTGTTGTGAATTGTAAGGGGTTATACAAGAAACTACTTACTGGTTTTCTTCTACGATATGTGGGACAAACTGCTCAGTAGTATGCTCTTCTATGATTATTTCATCCTTAATGTCTGCAGCAGGCTATAATTAAGGAATAAGGGAAGTAATTTTATACAAATAGAGTAAAGACACAGCAAGAACAAACATATAAAAACAGACAAGAAACAGCCAATAAAATGTCATATTTGCATGATAAAAAATATCATTAATTTAACCTGAATCCATAAAAGTCAAATTAAAACTGAAGAACACAACGATTCCTATAATGAGTGTACATCAACACCCTCAACTGATGAGAAGGGACAATGCTAAATAACAAAGGGAACTTACCATGCTGAAACTTTATGAGATAAATTAAATTGCAGTAAAAGTAAGCTTGTTAAGTTGCCATTCTTGAAACCTGATCAAAATAGAAATATAACAAAATATGTGGCCCAATTTGATATGTTTGATATATTATGTGGGCAAGTGCAGTCTAAGTATTCTTTTGCAACATTCAGGAAATTCTGCAGAAGATATTCGCAACAGTATAAGGCATCTGAACGTAGGAAATGATTATGAGCTCAATATAAAGAAAATGAGAAAGAAATGGCATGATCATAAATGTGAAACATGGAAAAGCTTAGCTCACTGTGGCCAGATGTGCATCTCTTTTCACAGAAATAAAGGTATCTAACAGTTGCATATCCATAAAGAATGGACTATCTTGTCATCAATAGATGAACGCCATAAATAACTGCAACATTCGTGGCGTTCCCAGCAGAAGCCAAGACACCCACTGCTGTGAGTACTTGGTTTCTGTTGCAAATGGGGACTCAGAACAATGATATCTGACTGCTTTAGAAATACAAAGCAATTCAAAGTAAATCAAGATGCATAATCTGTACGTCAACTTAAGTTTCAATTAAATAAACGTTCATTGTAGACATTGTTAGGAAATCCAAAAAAGGTGCCTTGATTAATAACAGTCAGATGTGAGCGTGATGAAAAGCAATACCACGAGGTTGATACAGAAAAGACTATGCTCTACGAGCCCCGCTTTTGTGACTTGGGGTGCAAGAACATAACTACGCATAACTGTGATTACCTTTCTGTTCTGCAAAGTATGACAAATGAAATTTTGAGAGATTCCCTCCAAATTGTACAAGATAATCTGTATAACTTCAAGTAAATTCCAATGAATCAGAATCTATCAGGGGCGCCTGCCATAAAACAACATATATTGCGATTAATATTCTTCAAATTCAAATGAAAATTGAAGAAACTTAATTTAGTTCCTATTGTCTTCCTAGATTCATCAGTAGGCCAAAACTTCATGGTTTCCCTTGTATCCCTGTCCACAGTGGACTTTCTCTCTCTTGTCATAATATGAGTACTGCAAACAATGAAACATAAAATCAAGTCATAATTATATAAAGAGATAGGATACACATGACAGGAGAGCTCTGGAAGGGAGAACAACTGAAATGATGGAACACTGAAAGGACCTGGACAAACTCCACATCTTCACAAAATGCCATCCACTGACTTCTCTATACGTTCTTTCTCTTTCCTACACTGTCCTGTTATTGTCTTTGTGTGTTCCTATCTTTATATGACGTGACCTATCACTTGCTTGTTCCTTCCCATTACTTGACTTCCGAATGAGGTTTCTGATCACTGAGCGGACATATACTAGTCTTCATCAAAACGAAGCTCTCCAGATTGATAACTTGCCTACCCTACCTATGTTCACCCTAGAAATGGTCAGCTGTTCCAATTGTCCTTTAACTTCACAGGATCTTAACTTGTGAACAATGTGGAATTCACAATATTTTTACTCCTATTCAAAAGGACTCTCTTCATGTAAACTGTAAGACTTCAGCAAAACAGGGTACATATATTATCATTTTCATTCAACAGACAATGGTTATATCTTTTGGATTTATGAAAGAGACAAACTGCAGAGAAACTTCATGATTCTCTTTTTCAGAAGTAAATCATGACTGTTCAGATAATGAAGAAAGGTTTGAATGTAGGTAACTGTCATTAAGCATTTCATCAATAGAACAACAGTCAGCAGAATTCATCAATCTGAACTAAGGAAAGTTAATCAAACATAACCTATCTTGAAGCTAAAGTAAAAAAATAAAAATGCTTCAGTAGCAAATGCCAGAAAAGGAAATCATGTATCTAAGGTACCTGGGCCAAATTGACAGTTTTGATATATCTATAGTAGCAAAGAAACTAGGTGCCACAAAATATCTAGCACAACAACTTCACAAAGGTGTGAAATCTGGCTAGCAATATTAGCAAAGTACTATTTGACCAAAGACCTTGAAATTATGTCTCAAAGTAAGCGGTCACTCCTTGATAACTGATCAGTAGTTTTCTTACAATTTCCACTATTGGGCCATGGCTTCTCAGATATATAGATTAATTCAAATGTGTTTACCTGTGTTGGTCCAGGCTCTGTCAACACTGGTTTGGTTTCTTCTTTTAAATATGTCATTGTTGGATGAAGTTCAAAGTTACCCTGCAAGAAAAGTTCATATATTAAGCATATCTCTCAGACACACCTGGCAGCTTATCATAAAAGGGTATGTATTTCGTCTAGACATGAGACTCAGGAATCTCAAGTAGATGATGATTTACAGGCCTCCCTTTACGAGCAGCCATCATCACGCAACAACAGACATTTTGGATACCCCTCTAGGAGCAACCATCATTACACAATAACAATAAATATCATAGGCTTCCCTCTTCAATCCGCCATTATTACACAACAAAAAACATATTCCAGCCCTTGCTCTGCGAGTAGCCATTGTTATACAACAATATATATAATCACATTTTCCCACTAGCAGCAGCTGACTGTCGTAGCGAGAGGTCGTACGTGCCTGTCTCTCTCCTTGCCAGGCGCTCAGTACTTTCAAGTGCTAACCAGGCAGCTGTACTTATTAGTACGACTTCGAAAGGGCTTTTGTCTGAGCTGAGCACTTCTCAGTGCTCGCTTATTCTCTTTCAGGAGTACCAGGATGAAGAAGACGGACGTGTGGCGATCGCCGGACTACTGCTGGGCAGCGGAGGACAACGAGCCGCTGCACCCGAGCCGGAGCCGGAGATCGAGGTGGAGACGGAGCCGTACAGGGACGGGTGCGACCCCCCTGATGGCTTTTTCTTCTCCGAAGGCCACACCGATCCGGAGTACGAGGCGCTGCTCTTATACTACAGGCCAGGGCGCCCTGTAACTTCTGAACGGGGCCTCGTCCTGGACAGAATGCGGCGCCCTCGCCGAGGAGGCAGGATCATCTCGACAACCATGGCCGTCGAGAGCTTCCTACCAGGAGGCCTCATTATCCGGCATCACGACCAGCAGCGGATGCGCGACGCAGAGAAGGAGCTTTCTACTCTGTTCCAGGTCATCCGTCTACCAGGGAGGGACGGCGTGCAGGGATGAACACCGGCGCAGTCAGGGCCGCGACGGAGACCAGGGAGACGCCGAGGAGGCTAAGGAATAGGGCGGTTAACACCGACCTAGTCCTGGCCACCCAGCCGGCGACCAGCGACGCCACCACGGAGGTGGGGCATGACGCCCTCTGGCGCCGCGACTGTGCGACTTCAGTGGAGGAGGACGCCCCCTGGCGTTCTGAGGCTGCTGTCCAGGCCCAGCCTGCCAGCACGTCTGTCGAGCTGCAGACCTCGATGTGCGCCCCACAGGACGGGGAACGCAGTCAGGCGTTAGCACCGACCGACGCCGCCGCCGCCAGCCAGGAGAAGGAAGAAGACGGCGACGCAGCGGAGCCATCAGCTACCCTGGGGTCACCAGGCCGGGAGGAGGGCCACCAGGACGAGGCCTCTTCCCCCGCCGAGAAGCAACCCCCGGGACCGACCGACGCCGCCGCTGCCGCCAGCCAGGAGAAGGAAGAAGACGGCGACGCAGCGGAGCCATCAGCCACCCTGGGGTCATCAGGCCGGGAAGAGGGCCACCAGGACGAGGCCCCTTCCCCTGCCGAGAAGACACGCTCGGGAAGAAGAAGACGACGACGCCGGACCATGAAGTAGAAGGCGACGCCGGCCCACCAGGAGAGGGCCGCCCAGCCGCAACCCAAGACTGCTCCCAGGACAGCAGTCAACCGATGAGCCAATCAGGAGAGAACCTCAGCGGGTAGCGGCAGTCAGGTGAGAGTAAAACGTCCCCTCAGCAGCTCTTGCAGTGTTTCCGCTGCCTGAGGTGGGGCCACCGTCAAGTCAGCTGTGGGCTCGAGGTGAGGTGCAACCGCTGTGGTGGTGATCACCACTACACGGACTGCGCAGCACTTAGAGACGCGCCAACTGCTCGGGGGGCCACCCGGCCTCCCATCGCAGTTGCCCAGTCTACCGGGCCATGGCGCGGGCAGAGAGGAAGGAGGCCCGGCGCCATGACCCACCCCCTTCCAGGAGGCCCCCGCCTCGGCGGGCTTGGCCTCATTCTCCGGGATCGGAGACTGGGTACGAGGTACCCCAAGGAGGTGGAGCCGTGCGACAGGCCCTAGTGGTACTCGACGCATGGCTCCGCAGCCGGCAAGGACCGTGCTAGTCACAGCAGTGCCCAGACGGACTGATCCCCAGGCGATGGAATGGCAAGGAATTGGTTTATGTTTTGTGCATGTTACCTGTTCCTAACTAACACAACCTCTGGTCTTTCTCCAGCCCACATCCTTGCATGTGCTATCAAAAGATGTCAGGTTTTACATGTAGGCTCTTTCTTCTTTCTGCCTATGTGGTTTCTCCCTGACCCTTCAATACCATACCTAACACAATCTCGCCTGGTAGCGTGTTTGACATGGAAACAGGCAGATACTCCTTGTATCACTTCCCACTCTCCCCTGCTATCTCTTTCTTCTTCCTAGAAATAATAGCATGTCGGAGGCCATGTAGATCGAGTCGTTGGTCACGCGGGGGGAGCGGGCTTCGGGGGCCCCCCCGAAAAAAAAAGCCTGGAGTTAGTAAGGAGCAGCTGACTGTCGTAGCGAGAGGTCGTACGTGCCTGTCGCTCCGCTGTCTCTCTCCTTTCACCGAGACCTTCAAGACTTCGAGAGACTACACTACCTGTTCCAATCGGTTACCGCTTCTCGGTACCTAGGGTTAGATAGGGAATCTGTAGGCCAGGGACCCGCTTAACAACGGATCATCCCGCGTCTACTAGCTCGCTCTAGAATGTCCCCACACATAAACACACGGCAACAGACTCGTAACCTCCAAAAGAGCAATTGTCATCCACTTAGGAAAGAGTAATTTGTCAGCGAGTCTGGAGCCACTACAGACATATGCGACGAACTTCAAGAGCTGACGGAGAGTGAGGAGATGCCGTTATCACGGCTCCCTACCCACTCTACGGCCGTCAGTCCATCAGCGGAGGGTACAGCGCTGTTCTCACAGCGCAACGCCCCGCCAACCACTCACAGTACGGTGGGGCTGACCAGCCCCATATCACTACACAAGGGCACTTTTAAGGACTACCTCCATTTCCTGCCTTCAGGTAGCCCTACCCAGGCCGCCAACGGCCATACCATGTTGTGCTCCACGGGAAAGGCAAAGTAGCCCAGCCCCTGAGCCGCAAGGCTCAGAAAGGCGGGGTACGTAAACCAAGTTCCCAAGCCGATAGCAACACAGAAACATCTATCGGCTCAACCCAGCCCCAACACGCCACACACACGAGGCAGGCTCGGCTGAGCCCACCTCAACCACCACCACCACGAACACAACCAAGCACCCGTAAGGTGGCAACCCCACCCCTTACGGTGTACACCAAGAACACAAAGTCACTTGAAGAGGAGCTCCTCGAAAAGCTAACGCATGACCAGAGAAACTACTACTTCTCTAGGCCGAGAGTTGACGCGCACGAAGCGATCCGGCTACACATGACTAGCTTTGAGAGCTATGAAATCGCTATCGAGGTGCTGAAACGGCTAAATATTAACTTTGTAAGAATATTGCCCAACAGCACTATGAAGCGATTCGTAGTGAGGACTCCCATTAACGGAAGTAATGCGGACGAAATCCAACTTGCCCTGAAAGCACAGGATATCCCCGCATTATCCGTGGTGCGAATGAGACCAGGAAATAGGCCTGCCAAGGGCAACCTATTCCTAGTTGCCGTGGCGGATACCCCAGGAGCGGACAACCTGCGGAAAATGAGGATGCTCGCGAACATGCTGGTGTCAGTCGAGCCGTACCGCCCCCCAGCCACTGGCCCCCAATGTGGAGTGTGTCAGAGGCATGGCCATCCAGGGGCGGGGTGCCAACTGGAGCCCAGGTGCTGCAGATGCGCCGCCTCCCACTTGTCCCGCGACTGCCCCCATGGCAACGACCCTGCGTACTCCAAGTGCGCAAACTGCGGGAAGAAACACGCGGCTAATTTCAGAAACTGTCCCAGCCGCAGGACATTTGAAGCCGTCAATCAAGGCAAAGGGCCAAAGGGTAATAAGCGTGGCAACCCTAAAGCCCAAAGCAGGCCCTTCAGGCAAAGGCGCATCACGCAAAAATAAACCAGGCCAGTCAGGCAAAAAGGACCCTTCAGGTCCTGCAGGTCCCTCAGACACAAAGGGCCAAGAACAAGGCCCTTCAGGCATAAGAATATTAAATTTTTAACCCCTAAGGACGGTGGGTGAACACAACCCCGGGCCCTCAGCCCAACCAGCCCCCACCACCGTTCAAACCAAGACCTCCAATCTGAACAAAAAGAAGGCCCAGACCCAGGCAAGAAATCAAAGGCAGGCTAAGCCCACGCAAGCACATCCCGAGCAGCCACAGGCCCCCCCCAGGCCAGCTCCACCCCCGCAGTGAACCTGCCACTAGTAAACCGGCATTCGCACCACTGCCCCCAACGCCCGCCCCCAGCACCACACCAACCACAACACCTACACAAGAACAGGCACAGAAGCCAGAAGGGAAAATGTTAGTAAAGGCGTTCAGGGAAAGGATCGAAGAAATCCTGAAAACCTTCCCGAACCTGAACCTCACGGCAGCCATAACCACTGTGGTTATGATGGCCAGCAGGCTACCATTCCCCTGGCTGAAGGACCTGATTAATGCCATTGCAGACCTCCTGACCCTAGATGGCTGAACAACCAAACGAAGACGATAATAATAACAATAATAACACGCAGGAGCTTCGAGTTCTAATATGGAACTGCCAGGGCGTCAGGTCAAGGAAATACCAACTCGAAGCCTTCCTAGCCGCGAACACCATACACGTAGCCCTCCTAACTGAAACCTTCCTCCCGCCGGGGAAGAAGTTCACTATAAGAGGCTACAAAATACACAGAAGCGATAAGGCTAACAAAGTCGGAGGAGTGGCAGTCCTGGAAAGGAAGGACATTAAACATATGGAAATAGACTTACCAGAAATGGTCGAGCTGGAAGCGTGCGGAATTGCCATGCCAGTGCGAGGAACACTCGTCAATGTAATATCGGCATACTCCAGACCTAAACACCTTAACACACAAGATATAGAATCGGTACTAAGGATAAATCGAAACACGATCCTAGGAGGCGACCTAAATTCGAAACACGCCATCTGGGGATGCCTGAAACCTAACGCAGACGGCGAAAGGCTGTACAACCACATGCTATCCCAGGACTATGTGGTAACAGCCCCCAGCGAACCCACCTTCCTAGCGCCAAACGAACAGGTCGATGATATTCTAGACATAGCCCTACTGCGAAATATTCCCCAAAGACACACCATAAAGGTCATTAACGACCTAGGGTCGAGGCACTAACCAGTAATATTTACACTGGAAGCGAACCCGGAGGAATATGAGAATAACCCCAAGCGCCGACTCAACTATAAAGTAGCCAAATGGGGTAAATTTGAAAGAAAACTCGATTCACTCCTACAGGGGACTGAGGACATACAAATAGTAAACCCAGCCCAAACGGATGAATCCCTAAAAACACTCATAAATGCGATCCAGGCAGCCACAACTGCGAGCATCCCGGTTCACAAACCTAGATAAAACACTAACATTGAAATACCGGCCCACATTAAAGATCTAATACGCCAGCGCAACAGACACAAGCGCAACTGGGCCCGACACCACCGCGATGAAGACCGGATACGTAAAAATGAACTCAGGGTCGAAATCGAAACCGGAATAGTGGAGTATAGGTCTCGGATCTGGAATAACAAACTGAGTACGTTTGACACTAATACCAGACCGGTGTGGAACTTAGCGAGATATTTCACGCGAGAACCACACGTGATCCCAACAATTAAGGGACCTAACGGACCAGTATATGCAAATCAAGATAAAGCAGAGGTGATAGCCGACTCACTGGAAGAGGCCTTTTCGCCCAATGACGAACCATCGGACCCCGCCTTCATTAGGCAAACAGAGGCCAAGGTAGCGGAATTCCTAACAAAAGCACCTAAGCCCGAGGTTAAGAAGACTAATATCCACGAAATTAAGTGGATAATAGGTCACCTTAACCCGAAGAAGGCACCCGGCCCAGATGAGATTCAGAACATAATACTCAAAAAGCTAACCCCGAAAGCCCTCGCACTACTCACTAAAATATACAATGCAATGTTCCAATTGCAGTATTATCCGGAACAGTGGAAAAAGGCGAGAATCCTTGTATTCGGCAAACCAGGCAAGGACAAATCCTACCCTAATAACTACAGGCCCATCAGTCTCCTGGACGCTATCAGCAAAGTATTCGAGAAAATACTGCTGAAAAGGCTCATAGCACATATCAAGGAAAGAGGAATCATTCGAAACGAACAATTCGGTTTTAGAAACGGCCACTCCGCCCCGCAACTGCTTACCCGCGTCCTAGAACAAGCGACCATCGGACTAAACAAGCGGAGGGACACAGGCACGGTATTCCTTGATATCCAGAAGGCATTCGATAAAGTCTGGCACGAAGGCCTATTAGCGAAATTAATAGACCTCGAATTCCACCCAGGGTACATAAGATTAATTAAATCATACCTGGAAGGCCGAGAGTTCCAAGTAGATGTTCATAACACACTGTCAAGTACGCGACCGATCAGGGCGGGCGTAGCCCAGGGGTCACTAATAGGGCCAATCCTGTTAATTCTATTTACGAATGACATGCCGACAGCGGAACTCACTACCACGCACCTCTACGCGGATGACACTGCTATCACAGTACAACACCTTCAGCTAGCATGCACCCGAAAGAGACTACAAGTAGCACTGCGAACCCTCGAGCCCTGGCTAACCAAATGGCGTATCAAGGTCAACGTAGACAAATGCCAAGCTGTAATGTTCACTAGGAAGAACAGACGCACACACAGGCCAGCCAATATAAAACCGCTCAAACTTTTGAATCGAGATATAGCATGGCACGACAAGGTCAAATATCTAGGAGTAGTCCTAGATAGAAAACTAACCATGCTATATCACATTAAAGACATCCAGCGGAAAACACACGCACGACTGGCACAGCTCTATCCCATACTGAATAAAAGATCCAGTATTAACAAGCGAGTAGCAATAAACATGTACAAGGCCCTAATTAGGCCGATAATAACGTACGCAGCTCCCGCCTGGGGCTACACTGCTATGACGAACCTGGATAAGCTGGAACTAATACAAAACAAATGCATTCGAGCAGCGGCTAGACTCCCGTATGACACACCAATACGCCACGTACGCGCAATTGCGAAAGTCACCTCGATAAGGCAACACATACGAAAGCAATCACTCCGAATGTACAAGAATTCATGGGGTAGTAAGGTCAACCCACTAGTCAGTGGAATAGGACGCTATGACGTCGACCTATACACCAAATACCCCACACCGAAACACATTCTGTTCAGGCACAGGGCCAGGAGGCCGGGGGCCCAAAACCGCCCTCGCTCTTGAACTGACACCAACTCACTACACCGCACCACTTAACACTATGCACACACACCACAACACCTGCATATATGTGCATGCTTGTTTACTACCTACATCCTTGTCCTAGATTATGTTATTACTATGTTACAGATTTAGCCAAGCGAGGGAGGATTGAGAGAAGAAATACAACACGATGAAGGCAACACAGCCATGAAAGAGACGATCCAATCCAACCCCGCCCCCACCAGCGACAAAGGAGTGGACGAAAAACCCACCCCTGCTAATACCACTAACTATTAATCTACTAATTGTACTTGTACTTTGCTCTACAGGACACGAGAGCGGAAAAGCGGCCCGCACTCTACAGAAGTAATTATGTATATATGATGGGATGTGTGTATATTTGTGTATATATTTACAGAGACAAGTGTGTGACACCAACACCGCAAAGAAGGGACGTCATCAGGCGGGAAAGAAGATGCCCCTTACAATAAGTAAGGCTTGGCACTACTCCCCTTCTCCTTAAAAGGAGACTTGGCACCAGGGACCGCAGGCTGCTGGAGCAATGGACTAACCTGTGGCCCAAAGCCCAGACGCCAGCGGACCCGAGCCGCACCAGGCAGTGACAAGTAGGACTGATCCTCCATAATAATTGACAAAAGCTAGGTAAATGGTTATGATTGCATGACACATATTCCTAACTAACACAACCTCTGGTCTTTATCCAGCCCACATCCTTGCATGTGCTATCAAAAGATGTCAGGTTTTACATGTAGGCTCTTTCTTCTTTCTGCCTATGTGGTTTTTCCCTGACCCTTCAATACCATACTTCAACACCATATACCTAACACAATCTCTCCTGGTAACGTGTCTGACATGGAAACAGGCAGATACTCCTTGTATCACTTCCCACTCTACCCAGCTATCTCTTTTCTACTTAGAAATTAATAGCATGTCGGAGGCCATGTAGATTGAGTCGATGGTCACGGCGGGGGAGCGGGCTTCGGGGGCCCCCCCGTATAAAAAAAAAAAAAGCCTGGAGTTAGTGAGAGTTAGACCGAGTTAGAAGTCGGTGTGGTTCAGTGTGAGCGACTGCCAGTGTAGTGAAGTGTGTGAACTGCCGTGATTACCGGACTAGTGTGCTACAGTGCGGACTGTGGGCGAAGGAGGGAACGTGTAGCCGTGCGACGCGGGACCTTGTGTGTGGGTGTAGAACTGTGCAGTGTGAGAACAAGTGTGAAACGAAGGGAGAGAGAGCGCGAACTATGTAAGTGTGTGTTATGAGTAATAGTTGTGTGTAGTCTTGTTTAGTTTAGTGCGTAGCTAATAAATCTTAGTATTGAAGCTACCAGTCTAGTGTTAATTGATCATACTACCCCGCCAACTCGTTACAACTGGTAGCTGTAATTTCGTAACTAGGATTTTCTAGTGAATCGTAAAATGGACAGCGAACAGTCTCAGGCTCTCCTCAGTAAGTTAACCGAATTCTCATCCAAGCAGGACGAAATCAAGAGCGAACTGAAACTGGAATTAAATGAACTTAAGGGTGGACAAGGTAAATTAGAACACGAAATGGGCTCTCTCGAAAGAAAATTAAAGAGTGACATTATGCAGGACGTACAGGAACTGGTTGAAAAACAGATCAAAGAAATACCGCAGATTGTGGAGTCAGGGGTTCGAGACTTGAAAGAAGAAGTAAGTGCCCTGCGTACGAGGACGACAGCCATGGAGACTTGTGCTAGGGCCAGCTGCAGCTACAGCGGCTCCAGCGCCGGGAAAGTAAAACCCCCGCGCTTCGACGGACAACATCTTGGCGGACCTTCCGGGCCCAATTCGAGACCGTGTGCGGGCACAACGGTTGGACATCGGAGGAAAGGGCCGTGTACTTAATCGCCGCACTGCAAGGACCAGCAGGGGAAGTACTACACAGCCTTCAGCCGGGTGCCACTTACGACGAGATTGTTAGAGCGCTCGACAGCCGATACGGTAACCACCAGCTGGCAGCCGCCTACCGAGTCCAGCTAAAGAAGAGGACCCAGCATGCTAATGGGACGCTGCAAGAATTCGCGCAAGATGTGGAGCAGCTAGCCCACAAGTCTCTGGATGGGCTGCCTCTGGACCACATTCAGCGGGAGGCAGCCTATACATTCATTGATGGGTTCCGTGACGCTGAGATCCGTCAAAAGCTGATGCTCAGCGGGGAGCATGACCTCAGAGAGGCCCTGACGTTAGTCCTGAGTGTGGAGGCAGTGAAGATAACAGCGGCACCGTCACCAAGAATACAAGCCGTGAGAAGCGAGGACGCGCCGTTACGGGAGAACGACGCACGCCGCCGCTGAGATGTCGACGCACCAACGAGATCACCTGTTGGAATTGCGGCGAGCGTGGCCACCTGCGGAGGAACTGCCGTATGGAGGCGGCCCCTGATCAGGGAAACGAGTAAGGGCCGACAAGGAGAGGGGCTCGTCGGCACCGTCACTACCGCCCCCTCGTTTCACGCTAAGTGTGGTCACCGAGCGGAGCGACGACAGCTTGATCGCCGACGGGTGGCTCGGAGACAGGCCGTGCCGGGTCACGATAGACACGGGGGCGGCATTGACCATCGCCAGGCCGGACATTGCTGAGGGACAGCCAGAGAGGGAACCCCACCGCCCTTATCTGTTGCGAACGGCCTCAGGAGACACCATCCCTGTCTTGAAGGAGGCGGTACTTCAACTGACGCTGGGACAACGACGCCTACGAGTCTGGGCCTTTGTCGCCGCCATCACGGATGAGGTCATCCTGGGCCTAGATGCCCTACAGAAATACGAGGCGACTCTCGACGTGGGACGACGTGTATTGTGGCTCGGCAAACAGGAGGTAACGCTGCGACGCCCAGGGACGCAACCTCGAGTATCGCGATTAACGTTGGCCAGAGACGAAGTGATACCAGCCAACAGCGAGGTGATGGTTACGGCACGGTTAGAGGAGCCCATACAAGGGGGCAGCGTGCCCGTTGAAGCCGGTTTGCCGACCACCGATCAAGGACTCTACCTAGCCAGGACGCTCTTTCCGGCACGAAGCTGCGTGCCGGTACGAATATTAAATTCGACGTCACGGGAGCAGAAGGTACCCAGCGGGACCGAGCTTGGGACTTGTGAACCAGTCACGTGCGTCGTGCCAGTGGAGACGAAGACGCACAGACCCTGGAAGCAGGCGAAGGAATGGATAAGCTCCAGAAGATTATATCCGACGCCCGAAAATGTTTAGAAGCGAGACAGCTCAGGGAGGTTAAGGAACTAATCCATGAGTTTCAGGACATTTTCACTGCTACCGGAAGTGACTACGGGAAGACGGACACAGTGTACCATCGCATTAACACCGGCGACGCCGCTCCAATCCGACAGCCACCTCGTAGAGTACCCCTGGCGAAGAAGGTGGAAATCGACCAGATGCTAGATGACATGAAGCAGCGGGGAGTCATCGGGGAGTCGAACAGCCCGTGGTCATCGCCAGTCGTCCTGGTGAAGAAAAAGAACGGTGAACTCCGTTTCCGCGTCGATTACCGGAAGTTGAACGACGTCACGAAGAAGGACTGTTTCCCGTTACCTCGGATAGATGACACTCTGGACACGTTATCTGGAGCCCAGTGGTTTTCGACTTTGGACTTGAAGTCTGGATACTGGCAAGTAGCGCTCCATCCGGAAGACAAGGAGAAGACGGCGTTCTCAACCGGCCAAGGGCTCTACCAGTTCACCGTGATGCCCTTCGGCCTCTGCAAAGCGCCGGCGACTTTCGAGCGACTGATGGAGGCCGTGCTGAGAGGGTTAACTCACAACGCTTGCCTCGTGTACCTGGACGACATAATTACTGTGAGACGCACCTTCAAAGAGCGCGTGGAGAACCCGCGGAAAGTGTTCGAGAGGCTACGTGGGGCTGACCTAAAATTAAATTCCGGGAAATGCCAGCTGTTCCAGAAGGAGGTCCGCTACCTGGACCACATCGTGTCATCGGAGGGAGTAGCGACGGATCCGGAGAAGTTAGAAGCCGTCAGGGACTGGCCGGTGCCGAAGGACAATCGAGAACTAAGGAGTTTTCTGGGCCTTTGCACGTATTACCGCTGATTTATAGCTGGCTACGCAGACATCTCAAAGCCTCTTACACGGATCACCGAGGAGAGGAGATCTTGCCAATGGTCAAGCGAGGCGGAGGCTGCCTTCCGGAAGCTGAAGGAGTCGCTGTGTACTGCACCCATCCTCGGATATCCCAAGCTTGGGGAGAAGTTCATCGTCGATACCGACGCCAGCGACGCGGGAATTGGTGGGGTACTGTCACAAGCGCAAGACGGCCAGGAGAAGGTGATCGCCTATTTCAGCAAGACATTGTCAAAAGCTGAGAGAAATTACTGCGTGACGCGTCGGGAATTGCTGGCCATCCTGAAGACCTTCGAACACATCCACAAGTATCTGTATGGGCAGCCTTTCCGCCTGCGCACCGACCACTCCGCATTGACCTGGCTCCTAAGCTTCAGGAACCTGGAAGGTCAGACAGCTCGCTGGGTGCAACGCCTTCAGGAGTACGACTTCACCACCGAGCACCGCCAAGGAAAGAAGCACTGCAACGCCGACGCCCTATCGGGAAGACCGTGCCCTGCGAACTGTACACACTGCCAGAAAGTGGAGAAACAGGCAGGCATCGTGGACGTCCGGGCCGTGAGGGCCACCGATGCTGAAGGATGGGATCGAGACGCCCTCAGGAGGGAGCAGCTGAAGGACGACGACATCGGGCTGATCTTACGAGAAGTAGAGTCGGGGCAGAGGCCGGAATGGAAAGACATCGCCGAACGCAGTCCAACCTATAAGGCGTACTGGGCCCAGTGGTCGGCTCTCATGGTTAGTGACGGGGTACTTACCCGCACGTGGGAATCAACCGACGGAAAGAAGCACATTGCACAGCTGATAATCCCCAGGAGCATGAGAAAAGAGGTGCTGACCGAGTTGCATGCGGGCGCTACTGCCGGCCACTTGGGAGTGAATAAGACACTAGATCGTGCCCGACAGCGTTACTACTGGATGCACTTGAGGAACGATGTTGAGAGGATGTGCCAGCTGTGTGACACACGCACGGCGAGCCGGGGCCCACGTACCAGGAGTAGGGGCCAAATGATGCAGTACAACGTTGGAGCACCATTCGAGAGGATCGCCATTGATGTCGCTGGATCATTTCCCGAATCTGACGCCAGGAACCGTTACCTACTCCTGGCTATGGACCACTTCACGAAGTGGCCGGAGGTCTACGCCATCCCGAAACAAGAGGCATCGACCGTGGCTGACGTCTTGGTCAAGAACTTCTTCTGTCCATTCGGTGTCCCGAGGGACTTCATAGCGACCAAAGCAGAAACTTTGAGTCCAGGTTGATGCAGGAGGTTCTGCAACGCTTAGGAGTGCGGAAGACACGTACGACGCCTCTCCACCCTCAGTCAGATGGTATGGTGGAGCGCTTTGTGAAAACCGTCGAAGAGAGGCTCAGGAAGGTGGTTTCGGCGCACCAGAAGGACTGGGACGAGAGGGTCCCCTTCTTCTTGATGGCCTATTGAGCGTCCACCCATGAGACGACGGGCATGACAGCTACCAACATGGTCTTCGGAAGGGAACTCCGCCTGCCATGCGATCTAATGTTCGGGTCTGCACCAGGCCAGCAGCAACCAGCGACAGACTACGCATGGGAGTTGGTGGATCGGCTCAACGACATCCACGATTATGCCCGACATCATCTAAGGGTAGCCAGCGACCGGATGAAAGCCCGCTGCGACATGCTCGCGAACTCTGCGGGTTTCCAAGAAGGTGACAGTGTGTGGCTGTACCGTCCGGTGTGGACGAAAGGGAAGTCACCGAAACTGCAGCCACAATGGGAAGGCCCGTATAAAATCGTCACCAGGATCAACGACGTCGTCTACAGGATCCGGCGGCCTCCCCGAGGGAAGATGATGGTTGTTCAGCTGGATCGCTTGGTACCTCGGGACGAGCAGCCTTGAGGAGGGGGCAGTGTAATGGTCATATCGTCCGCCATGTCAACTGGCAGTGGGCCCGGCCCGGCACCGTATAGACCCACCCCTTATGCTTCAGCTGCGCCAATCACTAGCAGCTAGGCCAGCCTCACTCGCTTCTGCTCGTGGTCCCGTAGCAGAGGAGTATGGAGATGACTCCACGATTAATGTGGAGTGTTCCATCTCGCGATGTTCCTGGATCCGTCCAGCATCCGGACGATTCTAGAAGACCCAGCGCAGGTATATAGGAGAGGAACGACCTGCCTGCAGTTAGTGAGAGTTAGACCGAGTTAGAAGTTGGTGTGGTTCAGTCGTGAGCGACTGCCAGTGTAGTGAAGTATGTGAACTGCCGTGATTATCGGACTATTGTACTACAGTGCGGACTGTGGGTGAAGGAGAGAACGTGTAGCCGTGCGACGCGGGACCTTGCGTGTGAGTGTAAAACTGTGTAGTGTGAGAACAAGTGAGAAACGAAGGGACAGAGAGCGCATGACCTGTGTAAGTTTGTGTTATGACTAACAGTTGTGTGCAGTCTTGTTTAGTTTAGTGCGTAGCTAATAAATCTTAGTATTGAAGCTACCAGTCTAGTGTTAATTGATCATACTACCCCGCCAACTCGTTACAGTATGTTGGTATTACACAAAATTACCCATGGATCCTCACATCAATTGATTATTGCGAGTATCTTGGGATATCCAAGGATGATGACTTGCATTTTTGCTGGGTTTCACATCAGACCACATTGCAATGACTAGGAATAAAACAATGTCAGATATGGAGAATACAAGTATAGCCAGGATCTGAAAGTGGAAACAAATAACCGAGTATGATAATGAAAAATGAGGTGGAAGTAAAAGATAATATGAAGAGTCGCAAAATATTGCTCCACCCTCTTTCCTCCAGCTCTATACTTGTAAAGAGCAGGTTGGCTTGGTGTTGATGACTACACTGACTGATGACAATTCCGATGTTGCGTTGGGTGGGAGAAATGATGGGTGAGGGGATGGAAAGTGAGTGGAAGTATGGGAGGACCGACCAGTAATGCGTAGTGTGACAGATTTAATTGAGGTTTGCTTAAGACCTTTCTCGATTATTGTGTCAACCAGGATGTTCATTTTTTAATGGATTTCATTAAGATTATAGGGGGGACTTGATTTTTATCAAGGTTTATATAAACTTACATACATATATAAAATAAATTTAATTTGTTGAGTGTATTTTTAATATTGAAGCTATGTTCATTTTAAACATAAACTCCCATTGCATTTGCTGATTGTATTTTATCTTGGATTTTTTATGTATCACTGGTTTTTTATATGTCTTCCTTATGTTATTTTAGCTGATGATGTCCTCTAAACTAGGTCGAAACATGTCCTAGATATTTTTTAAACAACTATGTAGCTTTTTAAACAGGCCATTTATTAAATGGCAGAAGTGTATTGAACAGCTGGACTTTATAGATTAAATTATTTTAGAATTTCACCTTAGATATTTGAAGACAATATGGAACCGGAATGAAGTTCAATACTTGTAATAACTGATCGGTCAGGAACAACTATGGCAACTCTTACCCCATTTGCACACAATTACTTAGGCAGAATGTGTGGGTGGGAATATGACTGTATTTCACATTCATTGTAAGGAATGCTACAGTACATGCATTTAACAAGTATATTGCATTCAGTCCACATCATTTTGGAATACAGTTTAGCTTTGTGCACTTTAATGAATTCACATTTATAAAAATTAATATACCACATTAAGTATTATAAGTTGACAGCCTGAAAACATACCAACACTAGTTATGAACATGATGATAAATTACTGAACTGGCTGTTTGAGTGACATAACTGTTAGTCCGTACCTGGGAGATGACAGGTTAGAATCCAGCTGTCATTTTCTGTGGTTTCCATTTTCCAAATCAGGCAAATGCAGGAGCTGTACATTAGATACGGCCATGGTCCCTTCCACCCTAATCCTAACACTCTAAGAACTCTCTGTGTCAGTGCAACATAAAACAAAGAATATCACTATTGAAGTAAATTGAGAGTAACAGAATCATACTTGTAACTCTAATAGACGAAAGTGGTCGTACCTGTCAATGCATGTGCAAATGAGGAAGGGAATCGATTCACAGAGGCTGTGTGCCTTATTATACAATATATGTAATTGATAATGTCTCCATAATTACATTTTAAGGTATTACTTTTGATATTTTGGAGAAATGGATAACACAAATGATCCTGATATCAAACTAACATATGCATTGAACAGAATAACCAAACAACTGATATCTGAGCTCCATCTAGACATTCTCAAGGGTAACCAACCATTCTCAAGGTGCCGTTCATATAGATTTATTTTAATCGAGTGATATGATGAAATATTTTTACCAATTTGCACTGTTTATGTACGACATATGATTAAGCTGAATGTGTTTGGTTGATGAAAGGAGGCTCAGTGTGAATTATACCTCGGGAATAGGACTGAAATAATTATGGCAGAATTTATGAGAGAGGAGGATACAATAAGTAATAAAAAATAATAGCGCAGATCCATTAAAAAAGGTAATTCCATTACCTCAGCAGACATCACCGCCTTGTAGAAGTACTATCAGATCTAATATTAGCCCATTGGCAGCGTTATTGGAAGTGATAACAGATTTACAGTTTAAAAGTTACTTAAGGTGAAGAGTTTGCTTGCCTCTTTCTGCATATATGTATGACTGGTAATTTGTTAGTTCTGTACCACTCCACTGATCACAAACAGTTCACTTACAGGACCTTTCTTTGTTATTTTACTGATTTTAGCAGCATGAGCCTAACTTGAGAAGCTCCCTTTATCGTGACACATCAGTAAGTATGAGATATAAATAAATTTAAAGGCAATGGTCATTAAAAATGGAAACTGATGTGTATTAGCTTATCTCCATATGTATAACACAAAAAACATCACATCATAAACTGTAGGATAACAGTTTAAATCTTCACTTGCAACAACAAATATATTCAGTAACCTGTCCACGTGTGACTTCTTCTTGAACACTACGTGATAGAGTACAGAGCTGTGAGATTCTGCTTGTTTTATATTTCAGAACACTTAATGTTGCTTTTGTTGACACAACTGCAACAAAAGAGTAAGTAGCATCTGTGAGCTCAGAAATTCCAAGTACTAATACATTTTCTGATCAAAAGCAACCAGATCGCCTGTACACTAGAAAACAGCAAGAAATGACGCATCATACAACTGTTTGCATCGCCCAGTGTAACTACAGAAATAGCAACATGGGTATGTAAGGTTAGCTTAGTAACTTTCCACATGGGATAACCATTGGTTGCCACATAAGCAGAAGTCTGCAAAAGACATTGCTAAAAGTTGAAAAGAACTGAATCTGAGAGCAGGTTTGAGATTCACTCTAGGAATAATTGAGGAGCTATCTGATGAGAAGATAGTGGCCCCGGTCTGGAAAGCAGACAAAGTTGACCTGCAGGATCCTTCGTGCTTGGGCTCATCAGTTGGTGAATAGCAGCTTAGCACACTGGGGTGAAATGCTGGCAACCAGGAATGAGTTAGTTGGAAAATTTATAATGTCCAATAACAGACCAACTAAACTGGCATTATGTTAACTATGTCTCGGTAGAGAGATGGCGTGAAATGATATTAATAGAAAAATAAACTCCATAGGAATTGATAAAGCTCGGAAAGTTTGAATTCAACTGGAGAAATTGACACAAATATTAGGAATTAGGGATTGAAACATTTTGCCAAACAGCCCTAAATGCAGATCAGTAGTTAACACCAAGGTGCCAGAATTTAGTGATGCAGGCTTTTGTGTACATTCCAGTAAAATTACCAATACATGCTGCATCATATTTCAGCATTTTCAAATACCACTGGTTTGTACCTGAATCAGAGTCACCAACATGAGATCAAGAAGCCAGTGCTGTACCATCTGAAACACTCAGACTGACATTACTTCTATCAAGACAAGATACCACTCAGCTATAAGCCACAAGCTCTGAAGATAACAACAAACTATCTTCTACATAATTACACACACAGCAAAGGAACTTTAAGAAAAACTTACTCCTCCAAAACATTTCACAGTAAGTCAATCTTCAAAGGGGTGTTTACTTTCATACATGCTATACTGTCTGTAACTAGCCAGAGTTACTCAGCAGCTAAGGGTTAAATTTAGTTCACTACAAGTTAGTTGAAATGATACTTACAAGTGAAGTACTTGCTGTTCCTTCAGTCCAGTCTGGCTCCTCTTTGATCTTTACTTTCAGGTCCATTCTACGATGTAACTGAAGTATTTAGAATATCCTATGGTTGTAAATTATTTCCAATGATTGTGCACTGAAACATGGACCAGAAAAATATACAATTATTATTGTTTAGGTCATCACCCCATAGACTAAGCAAAAAGAAGACTGTAGTTTTACAAGAATGTAGATAGCCATATGACCACCAGCTTCATAAGATAGCTAATATAATGATCATAGCCATCAGACTTACAAATTTACATGATTTCTGATGTCATGATCATATTCATAGGACCTACAGTTTTACACAGAACAAAAACCCACAGGGACATGACATTTCTTATCTAACATTCTATGGGGATCGATGAGGATCAATAAAAGTCAACTTCTTAAAAACCCATTGATTATGGGGCATGTCTGTTATCCATGTCTACACACTCCATGGTACAATATCCAGTATTAATATCTTTATTTCTACATACTCTATTGTCTGCCATCTTCTCATCATTCTTATCCTCTATGCTTTCCTTCAAAATCAAATGAATACATTCCGAGTGTCTCAAGATCTGTTTCATCAATCTTCTTCATGGGATCATATTCTCCTCAAATCAAGTTCATTAACTCTTACTTTATTTATGACCTGATATTTCCATGTGACCTTCAAAAACTCTGGAAAAGAACAATATTTCAAAGGCACCCATTTTTAACCACGTTTCACTTCCATAGTGCTGTGTTCCACATATATTTTAAATATACAATTTTAGTTTTATATCTGTTAACATCTAGATAATAATTTATAAAACACTGCTACTAGCTCATTTCATCTTTGTACATGCAGATGGCTTGTTTGAAATGCCCACATATGTCTGAGTGTTGAATGGGTTAGGAGGCCAACAGCAAACTCTGATGTCCTGTGGACCATTTAGATTCCATCACTACATAACACTGTATGAGTCAAAAGCACAACTGTTTACTAGTGTCCATTACAGACTGAAACATTTGGTTATTTTAACTAAGGCAATGCTGAAAACAGGGCTTCCATCTAAGCAGACCGCATTTAAAGTTTCATTAAAATCTTTGCAGTCCGAAAATCTGTCTCAAGTACAACTTCTTTCATGAAGAAAGGTACACTCCCATCAGGTAGCAACATGAGAGCAATCTTTACTGCATGTGAAGGGCAATACTTTCTTTCAATTAGCTCCTTGCTAGCTTGCTCGAACTGTGCTACCAACCATTACTGAAGAGCTTCTTCTTTTCTGACCTGTCCACTTCATTGCCAGTGACAAAACTCACTGATCTAACATGTCAACGGTGCTTAGCAGGGAGCCTCATAAAGGGAGTTCCATGTCGGACCACTGGTCTAATTGCTTCCAAGTTAATATTAGTTTTTATTGCTTCCTAGTTGGTAATGAATTATATGTTTAATTGTGGCAGTGTCATATGAATAAATAAATTTCAGCCAACAGCAGCATTCGGTTTGCCCCCATATTTAGAAAATGTTGCCTCTTCATGATATTTTACTATAAAAGTAAACACACTTGTAACGACCGTGTTTAGCCCTCAGTGGTTATTCTATTAAAACATTGTTAGTTGTATGTTGAAATAACTACCTTTTATGGCTCTCAGAGCTAGAATTTCATCCTGTTTAAGTTAATATATGTACCAATATTTCTCAGGAAATGCCTTATAAAGAACATCTAAGGCAGCCAGCTTTCTTGATGTAACACATAAATAAAATGGCAAGAGTAAATAATGCCAGTCACAGGCTGAAGCTGTTAAGTGTAATGACTAGGCCAAGGATTTTTATTTAGTAAAAATGTCCAAAATATGCAACTATAAAATAAATTTTTAAAATATGCATTAAAATACTTAACATTTTGCACTTAGGTATGAAATAAAAATTTAAAATAAGCAATTTTTGAAGCTGTTTTGCTCTTTCTAATACAAAATTCATCCTCTGGAGAGAAGATGGTGGAAGATAAAGATTCAGTTCATGCATGACAGAAGATCATATTTATAGATGCTTATATACACATGCCAACAACAAAATATTTTCCATGTTAAATTTGTATGAAAGATGTGAAAATATACAAATTATTCAAAATAAAATGGGTATATGCATTTTTTTCCAAAACTCTCAAAATCTGCAAAATGTTAAAGAAAAATTGTTGTAAACTTTTTCTTACTGCGTTTACTTCAAAACATTAAATTCTAACCCAAATGGAACAACTCTCCAGATTTCACAACAGGAAACATTAATACTAACATTTTTCATAGACTACAATGTAATAAAATATTATCAATATTACCATTAGGAGCACGACTTTAAATGATGCACACTGATGGATAAGGCATCAAGACAATTATCTAAATTATACATTCAATGTTCAATTTTGTAATTTCTTGTTAAAATTGTTGTTCTCTATTTTTCCCTCCTCGAAAGATATTGCTAGCAGATTGTTCTAGAGAGGCAGAATTTAATATAAAAATAAAGAACAAATTTCTGAATCTAAAGGCAAGTGAACAGGGATTTCTACAAGTTGAACAAAGTTTGCAGAATTAGAAAAAGAAAAACAGACATGCGAACTGAATTTAAATCCCTTAATATTGTTCTTACCATAATCTGTACATTTATTAAACTCAACGTATGTCTCATCAGTATGGTTCTATTAGTGTCCCATTATAATATTAGAACCACTAGAAGGATATTTGTAATATTTTAGCCATTGCCTAGAGGATCTCCCATGAAAGGTATCTGTGTAAAACTCTTGATCTGTATCGCAAGGAAGTTGAGCAGTAACAATTTCTGAGAAACAACTCAAGGAAAATGACACAAGGCGACAATTTTATTGGCTTACACTGCTAAACAGTTGAATATATCCATACGGAAAATGAATAAGTAGAACATAAAGGCATGGGACCACACAACTATCTTCACAGTTATAGTTTTAACCTTTGTTAATGGTAAAACTCCGGCACTAAATACAGAAAAAATGCTGTATAACTGAAAAACCGCTGGAGAGATACTCATGTGGCTTTCACTGCTGCCTAGAAGATCTCGCGGGAAATATTTCAATGTATTCAATATTGATCTCTGATGAATGAAAAATGATCATAAATGGTGTCTGTGAATCAGATGAAAGAAAAGAACACTACACAAACAATTGTTCAGTTTATGCTGCATGAATCATCAAAGAGATTCCTAAAGAAGACAGGTAGGAACTGTACTGAAGAGCATGAAATGTTCTACAAAATAGTCCTGGGAATCAAATATTATCCGCACACTTTATCTTGGCGCATTTGTGTACGGGGGTAAGGAGTAAGGAGGGAGCTGTCCCGGTATCGATAGTGCTGCCTGGTGCTGCCAACTGAATGAAAATGAAATCTGAATTGAATCGAGAATATGATCGATCGATATGAAATTTCTAAACTGCTATCATCTAAAGCCAACAACTACGTCACATACACATTATATAACATTATAAAACATTTCTCGATGCGAATCTTGTACCTAGCATGAATTCTATACTTTGGCTTTGTTGTGTAAACAACAACAGTACTAGTACGTAAAGTGTACGCCAGATGTCGCACAACGATGCTTAAGCGATTCATTGTTTGTGTTTCAAAGGTTGCCAGTACAAATCTCGAAGATCGCCGAGGTCGACTGATTCAGCACTAGGGTGTAAATGCACCAAGATAAGGTGTGCGGATAATATGTATGTTTGCCCATTATAACATTTTGTTAACAGTAGTAACTCTCATAAGGCTCCCTTTTTACCTAAGCTATTATAACTCCATACCCTCTGAACAGAATATTGTGTGGTTTCTGCTGCAGGATAGAAGATTTCATATATTAAATATTTAACTACCATGAAAGAAAGATAGGCAATAACCATTTCTGAGAAACAACTAGAAGAAAGTGGCACAAAGCAAACACTTTTCCTCAGCATAGCCTACATCAATGAACTACACGTGTAGGAATAACTGTAGAGCATAAGGAATTCTGCAAAAAGTCTGGATGGCCAAATACCTATCTTTAAAAGGCTGCTCATTTTAACATCTCTTTTATTTGTGTACAGTACAATCCCTGCACTGGATATGGAAAGATCATTCCTGAGATATGGCTTAATACTGCTTAAGCTGTTGAAGTTAGCCTCAAACTATGTATTAAAATATTTGTATTAACAATTCCATGAGACCAAACATGTATGAGAAAACTCTCAACTATTTACCTACGTCATCTGATGGCAAGGCAGGCATCAATATTTGGAAATGAGACAAAATCTCTCATAGTGCATTGGCACTGCTGGTGGCTCCAAGTAGCCTATGCAATGGCTTCCACGGTATGCACTAGCCATGTGTCTGTCCGTGTGTGAACCAAATTAGTTTGCTAATCTGTTTTAAAGCAATGGTAAGGGGCAGAATGATCATTTCAATGCAAGCAGAGATGGAGACAGAGGCTAACATTAATAAGATGCAAACAATACCACTCCAGCTGTAAAATAATAATAAATCCGGCCCAGTTAATAACGCATTCATGGCTTCTAATGAATTATATGTTTATTTCTGTGTTCTGATTAGAGAAAATAAGATTTTATTACCTACGAAATCAATGTGACCTACCTGCAGTGTGGAGGCTTGTGCGTGTCAATGAAGCATGTAGCCAAGCAGTAGGTGTAACTTTATCGCATGGATATCTGTCCAGAGATCAGACTACTGAATGTTTGATTGAAAGGCCATAACACCGTTTGGAAATTTCAAGGGTGGCAGTCAGGATAACTGACTGAAATGGCCTTATAATAGTATTTAATAATTGTAAAAATTGAAGGAAGGGCCACCCATTCAATACAAATGAATATTAGATGTAAGTTATATTCACATTAAGTACAACACAGGACCAGTTCATCCTCAGCTATTACAACTAGACAATTTGTGCAGTAGGAATATAACATAACAAAATTTAAAAAAAAAAAAAATGAACTCTTCAGAAACTATGGATGGAATTTTAAGCTTATTAGAGCATAAAAATGTGATTTACTCAGCCTTAACTATTAGAATTTGTTGATTCTAAACTTCACTTGGTAAGCTTACATTTAGTGTAACATGACTATGCAACAAACAAATAATCTGAAATTAATCAGTCCTTGATGACAAATACAAACACACTTAAAATTGCTAAAAATTGGGTTTATGAAGTATTGTGTTGGCAACTGGAGATAAATTTATAATTGGTCCGGTGGCAACAAGGAATGAGTTAGCTCGAAAATTTACAATGTCCAATAACAGACCAACAATATTGGAATTACATATTTACTCATTCGGGACAAATACTTCAAGTTCCCTATGGGAATCAACATCTACGTCATCTGATGGCCAGGCAGGCATCAATATTTGGAAATGAGACAAAATCTCTCATAGTGCATTGGCACTGCTGGTGGCTCCAAGTAGCCTATGCAATGGCTTCCACGGTATGCACTAGCCATGTGTCTTGGTGGGTGTGCTATTTACCAACTGATGAGCCCAATTTAGCACACTGGGGCAAAATGCGGGCAACCAGGAATGAGTTAGCTGGAAAATTGATAATGTCCAATAACAGACCAAGTACATTGGTATTAAGGAAATCTATGTCATACAAGGAGAATTTATATTCACAGCGAAACATCTTCTCCTCACACACATTTCAATCACTTTTTTTAACACCTTGAACATGGCAATGACACATGTTGTTGTTTGAGTCATCAGTCCACAGACTAGTTTGATGCAGCTTTCCATGCCACACATAAAAACAATGATTCCTTTCCACACTTCATTGTATGTTATGCCTGCAGTTCTTGCACATTTTTCTAGGTGGAATTAACTGCTGATGTTCATAAAACATTAATAAATTTAGATAATTGTTCTTAAAATCAAGAGGAAACTTAGATAACTTAACAGCACACCCTCAGCACACACCCATAATTAAAAAACAAACACACGCTTGCAGGATGTTGCAGTTGGCAACAGTTCGTTATTGATGTCTGTCCTGAAGGTGGATAAACTAAGAAATAAAAACAAAGTACAGTCACGCTCAATAGTGCATGCCCCTAGCTTAGTGTAGACATTCAAAATAAACTCCCCTTCAGGAGACTGTTCAACCATTCCTATGACCTGAAGTGGCCTTAGGCTCTTTATCAGTGGCGGCTCGTGAAAAAATCGTCCTACGTGCTACAAAAAACAAGCTAAATACGCTGTTTTAACTCTGCATATTGCCATGATGAACAACGCATACTTCAAACTTGATAATAATACTACTACTAATAATAATAATAATAATAATAATAATAATAATAATACAACTTTTCTCGCAATTTATTACTCAGAACAAACAAAAACAACATTAATTTGGAAGCAGATAAATTCTTCGACAACTGTCTACGAGATAAATAATTCATTGAAGAAATATTGTTTTTACTAACCTAATGGCGCAACTTACATCAGTGCAAATAGAATCGTGGGAATATGGATCCCCACTAAGAACACTAATTTAATTTCACTTTATATACACTGCAGTGGATAAATAATTTGATAAATCTTCGTATAAACTTTAGCACTAACACAATAACAGGAAAAACACGCACCAGTAATATAACCGCGAGATTAAAAACTGCACAAAGCAACTGAAAGAGCTGCCAACTGATTCACTGAGACCTCCCCTATTAGGTTACCAGAGTAAATGTCCGGCTCCATGGCTAAATGGTTAGCGCGCTGGCCTTTTTGGTCACAGGGATCCCGGGTTCGATTCCCGGCAGGGTCTGGAATTTTAACCATCATTGGCTGTACGTGTTGTCGTCATCATCATTTCATCCTCATCACGACTCGCAGGTCGCCTACGGGTGTCAAATCAAAAGATCTGCATCTGGCGAGTCGAACATGTCCTCGGATACTTCCGGCACTAAAAGCCATACGCTATTTCATTTCACCAGAGTAAATTACATTGTAATGCGGGATAACACGTAGGGTCAGTCAAAGATTCTTTGACTCACCTACGAATTCCTTATTTTTGACACAAAAGGAAGATAGATATTTTAATAAGCATGTGTGAGATAGATTGCCTCCACTTACGCTTTACTTTCGAACCCAGACGATGCTACTCTCTAGTGGCAGATTCGCTTACCACGTTCAACATAAGCACGGCCGACTGGATCCCTCGCTGCGCTCCGGGTAGCAGGAGATATCGAGTAATTCTACCCCCTTGCGGGAGAGGAAGTAACTATAGACGGGATCAGTGAAAGTTGATCCCGGTTTACGGTATACTCCGCCGGCTAGGGGGAGTGTTGCAAGCTTGGCTGCGCCTGCGTATTGCTTCCTTCAGGCTACAGGCAAGGGCTCACTTCACATGAGCACGAGTCTTGTTCCCCGGGAGAACGGCGCTAGGTGTTCGACAGATCTCGTCCTGATTTGCACAAAACACAAATTCATATCGTACTCAAAACAACGAAAAGGCACCGGGATAATTGTACTGTACATAAATAATATTCCTTACAGTTCCAAGCTACGTGCTGGAGCCCGGTAGCACGTACTGACCGGCCGCCACTGCTCTTTATACATGTTACGTTTGGTACCGGCCGACTAATTAACTGTAAATCTGAAGTTCTGGCACTAGAATTTGGAATAGAATTATATCAAGCCAAATTATGTAAATTCATGAAATTAGTAAGTTTCTACATTTGTCTGCTTAAATTTCAGTCTGTTTCATGTTACATAATGATGCTATGTTAAAATCTTCAGCCAGGTTATCATTTGCAATGTTATCCAAAATGGGTACAAGCAAAATGAATATATTTATACATTACCATCAAGAATGGTCCCTGTGTATTACGTACATATTTGCCACAGTTCTTTTGAAAACGTGTCGAAGAATAAAGCTTACCTGATATCTTATCACGTGCCGAACGATATCAAGTTCTGTGTTGAGATCTAGAAGACTGGCAACAGTAAATGACTGGGACTCCAACTTTATCAGCAGTATGGCAAAGGCTGAGGACTCAATGAAATATGAAATAAATCATAATAACTTTAAGAAAATATTACAGAGATAGCACAATCCACGCAATAAAACTGAGCAAGCTGTCGTGATATGTCCAATACACACTGCACACAGCAGTGGGATCTGAACATCTCATAACAACAACACAACCACTCAGAATGCGAACCAAAAATCTATAACCAGAGATGTGTTCCTCGCACCGCCGTCTCGATCCTCCTATACTGCCTGCTCTATGCGAGCCTTTTTGCGACTACGCTGCGACAAAATTTCTCCGCTAGATGGCAGACATAGACTCACAATGGTCTAAACTTATTCTAATGATGACAGCCTACAAAACACTATGCAGTATGGTCATATGTTCACTGAAGCTCGTAAAATACATCAGTAATATTAAATATCGGCAATATTACCTGCACGAAGTTGCAGTTGGCCTCTTCATGCACAATTTAAAGATTTTCCTGGACGAAGGCTTGGAGTGGTACCGTACTTTTTGTGTTCTTGCCAACGCAAATTCAAATAATAGAGGTCTTACGAACTTGGTTAGGATAATATCACTAACATTTTGCTGATGTTCCTTGACCTCACACTGTAACAAAACACATTCTGGAAGATTTTTAATATTTGTTTTACGTCGCACCGATACAGATGGGTCTTATGGCGATGATGGGATAGTAAAGGCCTAGGAATCGGAAGGAAGCTGCCGTGGCCTTAATTAAGGTACAGCCCAGAATTTGCCTGGTGTGAAAATGGGAAACCACGGAAAACCAACTTCAGGGCTGCCGACCGTGGGGTTCGAACCCACTATCTCCCGGATGCAAGCTCATAGCTGCGCGCTCCTAACCGCACGGCCAACTCGCCCGGTATTCTGAAAGGGAAGACGTCGCAAGTCCTCGTATTACGCTCATACGCTTGAAGGACTTCGACAATAGGGCGCATCAGTTTAAACGAACTCCTGGAGATGCTTCACCAGAGCAACAAAACTAGGTTCCATTTAGAGGTGTCGAAGCTCTGGGCAGCGAGATGTTGCTGACACAAATGTCACACTCCATCCTCTCTTCAACAACACGAACCTAGTACCCGCAAGCTAGAATTTGATTTCCTGTTTCTAGTTTGATTGGAATATTATCGTCTGGATATCTGAGGTTGTCCAAAATGTCTAAACATGAAGGCGTTTAGTGATTGTCCATCATATTTTTATCGCAAGGAATTCACTATCCTCCACGGCTTTAATCACCTTCTGGAAAAAAATCCGCAGCCTCTTTCCAGTCTTTCGACCGGGCTAGGAATGGAATGAATGAAGCCCCCATCTAGCAGGGAGGATAGGAATTGTGCCGGCTGGCGAAGCCTGTCGCACCCCTCCGGGACAATGATTAATGAATGACAGATGAAATGAAATGATATTCGAGAGTGTTGCTGGAATGAAATATGACAGGGTAAACCGGAGTATCCGGAGAAAAACCTCTCCCGCCCCCGCTTTGCCGAGCACAAATCTCACATGGAATGACCGGGATTTGAAGCACGGAACGCAGCGGTGAGAGGCCGGCGTCTACCGCCTGAGCCGCGGAGGCTCCATCACCTTCTGAAATAAGGTTAAAGGCACAGATGCGGGAGTAATCTGAGGATATCCAATTACTTCCTTCATTAGGTCCTTGCCTAGATAAAGCCGACAGCCGCTTTTCTCTCAGTTCTTTTCTAGACTGTATTTCATGGAGTCGTATATTTTCTGGCTGCGAACAACCTTGCTGAGATTGGCAACATGGTATACAACAGTTGAATATTTCGGGGAAAGAATCTGAAGTTTCAGTTCTACGAAAAATATACCTTGCACGAACGGAAGAAACAAGTACCAGCACCTTAAAATCACTTTTGAAATATCTATAAACATAACATGATTAATTCATTTCACAGTTCTATTCAAAATATATCTTGTACGAACGAAAGTGGCCAGACACGCGTACTCATTGTACAAAATAACTCAGGTTTTCACACACATTCATGCACCAATAATACAGTGCTACACCCACACTGACAGCGAAGATTGTGCGTCTACTGCTGCACACTTACGGCGATTTGGAGAACTATTGGTAGTCGCGCTTACTGTGTTAAACTAGTGGCATAGAGCAGGCAGTATAAGAGGATCGAGAGGGCGGTGGTTCCTCGTCCCTATGAATTACGCACCCGGTATATTTCACTCACCTCCAACTAACCTCTGTGCTAGAGAGGGGTCCAAATAAAGCCATCTTCAGACAAGGGAGGCCAGTCAAGGCTAACAATGTTACTCAAACCACGCCGAAAAGTATTACTGTAATAAAATAAACGTTTGACGACTGGTGCGTAGTAATAATGTTCCCTCACTACGCGGCGTAACTACTTAGGACCATGGATGTGCGTTTATAAATGGGATATAACAATGTGGAAAATGATTGCTGCGATAATTAACTACGGCACGGTATAAACTAAGACCACCTTTGCTGGCAGGACCTAGTGTTTACAGTGCACAATGTCTTCTGGTATAGGCTAGAGCAATTTTGTTACTTTCATAGATCTGTCTCCGTCTTATCCTTGCCTTTGCCAATTTGAAAGTGACTGGGGTAAGAGTGATGCTAGTGATGCCAAACCTTATGCAGAGTGTCCCTGCTATGAATTGTGTGAAAATGTTGCTCATAGGGTCGGTTGGTGTATGCATTTCAGTGGGCTTGCAGACCGATATGTAACAGCAACTCTGGCTCGGAGAGGAAAGCACTGGGAAACTACCTCACACCTCACTTCCCTAGTACGCATCTTCAGAGATGCCTAGACCATCTATGACAGCTGACGCCAGAGCTGTTGAGGATCCCACCCGCAGCATCGCTGACGGACTGAACATACATACATAAACTATGAGCAAGAGGAAAGATGATTAACTCGTACACTTGTTGACGTTCTCTGGTGTCAAGTCACACAAACTGTCCCTGTGACTTGCCAAGGGAGATGTACAATAAATTTCCTATTTCTTTCAAATCAGGCTAGGAAAACAACAGATAGGGAATCTGCCCCTTGGACGACTACCGTAAATGCAGATCAGGATGGATGGATGGATGGATGGATGGATGGCAACCTATCACTACTGGTACATTTGCTGCAATACGATATGCGATGTCGTTTATGCCATGAAACATTTATACGAAAAAGAAGCAAAAGAAAAAGAAAATGTAGAATAGTGAACAGAAAAATCAGAGAAGGTAGGGAGAGTAAAGAAACTAGAAAACAGCTAATGAGGGAACTGAATAGAGTGAAAAACGAAGCAAAAGAGAATTATATGAATGGCATTCGTCAAGAGGGTAATGACAACAAAGGGAAATGGTAAAAGCTGTATTCATATATCAGGAATCAAAAAGAAAAAGAATCCAAATTCTTATAATGGTGGGAGAAGGGGGTGAACACTATTTAACAGATACCGAGAAAGCAAACCTCTTTAGTAGGGAATTCAGAGATTCAGTAGATGATTGTCAGGAGTTGGAAACCGAAACAGAAGATCAATCAATCAATCAATACTCAATCAATACTGATCTGCATTTAGAGCAGTCGCCCAGGTGGCAGATTCCCTATCTGTTGCTTTCCTAGCCTTTTCCTAAATGATTTCAGAGAAATTGGAAATTTATTGAACGTCTCCCTTGGTAAGTTATTCCCCTTCCTATAAGTGAATATTTGCCCCAGTTTGTCCTCATGAATTCCAACTTTATCTTCTTATTGTGATCTTTCCTACTTTTATAAACGCCACTCAAACTTATTCGCCTACTAATGTCATTCCAAGCCATCTCTCCGCTGACAGCTCGGAACATACCACAGAGAGAGAGACACAGAGGGAAACAAGAAGCTTCTCATTCACAAATGAAGGTATTTTCAGAGAAATCCAACTGCTTCAGCAAGGAAAAGCAGCAGGAAGTGATCAAATTACTGGGGAGGTGTTAAAGACAATGGGGTGGTACATAGTGCCTTATTTAAAATTTCTCTTTGACTTTGTCATAAATAATAGTGTAATACCAAAGGAATGGAAGGAATCTATAATAATATCAATTTATAAAGGAAAGGGTGATAAAAGGAAACCAGAGAACTACAGACCAATCAGCCTGACCAGTACAGATTGTAAAATACTGGAGAGTTTAATATCGAAGTACATCAGAGGGATATGTGGTGATAAAAATTGGTTCATGAGGAGCCAGTATGGATTTAGAAAGAAATTTTCTTGCGAAGCACAACTGGTGGGATTTCAGCAGGACATATCAGATCAATTGGATTCAGGAGGCCAGTTAGATTGCATAGCCATAGATCTTTCCAAAGCCTTTGATAGAGTGGAACATGGAATATTATTAAATAAATTGGAGGGAATAGGACTGGACGTAAGGGTTACACATTGGGTGAAAACATTTCTAAATTCAAGGGTTCTAAAAGTCAAAGTAGGAAATAATGTATCGCAGGAAGAGAAAGTTTGGAAGGGAATTGCACAGGGTAGTATAATCGGTCCGTTACCTTTCTTAATATACGTAAATGATTTAGGGAACAATATAACATCAAAAATAAGGTGTATGCAGATGACATAATTGTTTATAAGGAAATAAATACCATTGAGGATTGTTCAGAATTACAAAGGGACCTTGAGAGTATCCAACAATGGGTTGAAGAGAATAATGTGAAGGTTAATGGAGGCAAATCAACTGTTACAACATTTACAAACAGGAGTTTTTAAAAACTGAATTTGAATATATTTTGGATGGGGCAGTTATCCCTAAAGATTGCAAGTGCAAATACTTAGGTGTAAGATTTGAAAGTAATTTGCACTGGAAGGGTCATGTGGATGACGTTGTTGGGAAAGCATACAGATCATTACATGTCATAATGAGACTACTTAAAGGATGCAACAAAGAATTAAAAGAGAAAAGTTACTTAAGTATGGTTCGTCCATTATTGGAATATGCAAACAGTGTTTGGGATCTTCACCAAGAATACCTAATAAAAGAAATATATAGTGTGCAGAGGAAAGCAGCAAGGTTTGTAACAGGGGATTTCAGGAGAAAGAGTAGTGTATCAGAAATGTTAAAGGAACTAGGGTGGGAAACTTTAAGTAAGAGAAGGGAGAAAACGAGACTTATAAGGTTATATAGAGCCTATACAGGAGAAGAAGCATGGGGAGATATCCGTGAGGGGCTTCAGTTGGAAAATAATTATATCGGCAGGACTGACCACAAATGTAAAATTAGAAGGAATTTTAGCAGAAGCGATTGGGGTAAATTTTCATTCATAGGGAAGGGTGTAAAGGAGTGGAACAGTTTACCAGGTGTAGTGTTCGATCCTTTTCCAAAATCTGTACAGATATTCAAGAAGAGAATAAACAGCAACAGAGAAAATAAATGAAATGTTAGAGGGCATTCGACCAGTGCAGGTTAATGTAAATAAAAAATGTGTGTGAATAAATTATTTCCATCCCCTGGTCTAAGGAGTTTGGACAGCCAAAGTAGGGGACTGCCTGTAGGGGTGAAGTACAGTGGGGACTTTGAGGGCCCTGGGACCGCTACGGTAGCTGTGAAGGCCCTTCAGGAACTCTGAAAAGTGGTGCCAAAAGGGGCTCTTGTTAAGACGCAGCAGGTCGTTATCGAGAAGTAAGTAACTGTCTTTATTTTCCTCAGATCTACAGAATTCAAGCCTTACTGATCTATTAAGGAGAAAAATAATAATGCCCAACCTAGGCAGCTTAATCTAACATACGCATATAATAATTCTTGTAAAAAATCATTACTAACACCAAAGCAAGGAAAAAAGCAATATTGATATAAATAATAATAATCATATGGCAACGAGGCAGAATGGTCTGTTCTCCCTAGAATGAGACAGTATGGCAGTATGGCAATGAGAAGCTAAACTGGTAACATATTGCTATGTAGAGTGCGATGTTGTGTCAGATTTGCATCTGCACTTTAAACAAAGGGTATATCACTTCCGGCCGGGTTCGCACTCAGCATATTCTTTCTTGAACACTGACCTCTCTGGTTTTCTACTTAAGTTGCAAACCTGGCTTCGTATTTCCCCGCATGTGTATGTCCCCGCATTCACTGACGTTTCAGAATATACTTCCCGATTTGGCAGATAATCTGATGCCATTTCGGCGACACCGCATCGCTATCATAGGTGTAAAAGAGCAAACCTTACCATAATCTGCCAGCACCTCTTATGATTTGAATATTATTGTCACTCCATTATACGATGCAACATTCCACCGACATAGTGAGCCCAACTGAAAGCTCCTGATGTTTCTTGATTGGCTATGCTACGCCATCGGTTCATACGTCAGCTGCACCAAGTCTTCCATTGTGCAGTTTGATAGACACAGGGGGCAGCATGGCAGGTGTTCGGTTGTCTGAAGTTCACCACAGGTCGATGGGGATGTTCCATTCTTTTTAGAGTCGCTCTGGTTCTACCCACTCCAGATCTGAGTCTGTTTGAGGACCTCCATGTCAACCAGTACTCGGTGTGACCGGGAGGCAACACTTCCCTTGGTTCCATCCATTTCGAGATGCCAGGGGTCTTTTGTTTCCATTTGGTAATCCTAACTTTGTCCGATGATCCTTCCAGGTGTTCTGAAAACGTTAAAAAGGTATTCCTGGACTTCAGTCTTCATTGGGCAGGTTGGTATCCGAAGAGAGGATGTGAAGTCATTAGATTTGTTTTAAGCCTTTCGTTATTAGCAGCAACCTCTCTCCTGACATCACAAGGAGCAATACCGGCAAGGTAATTGATTTTCTCAAGAGGAATTGGCTTCAGGACACCAGTAATTATTCTACAGCTTTCATTGGGTGCCACGTCAATCTGGACAGGCATATTCACCGGTGGAGTATCATAAGGCTAGTGCAGTAGTTCTAACTGTTTGTGGTGTGTGCCCCAAGTCGATCCAACAAGTTTTTTAAGTAATGTGTTCCTGGAAGAGACATTTTATTTCCACGAACCTGCTATGCTGGCGTAGTAGGGGGAGGGGTGATACTCCCACGTGGCACGTCCCAGGTGGCTCATAGGGTGTCCTAACCTGCTTGCAGTGGACTTGAGGGAAATAAAATACCTCTCGCTACCAGTCGTGTTAGCTCAAGATCTTTAGTAAGACTGTGAATTTTTTTAACAGGAATATATGGTTTACCGTGTCGTATGCCGCTGTGAGATCAACAAATGCGACGCCTGTGACTTTTTTTAATATGCTGAGTTAGATGCAAAATCTGGGAGGTGCAATTTCTTCCAGGTCTAAATCCTCACTGCTATGGAATAAGGAGTGGGTCAATAACTTCAGAAAGGCGATTCAAAATCATTCGTTCTATAACTTTTTGGATATTCAGGGTTTTTCCTGGTTTTAGGATTGCAATCACACGTGCCTTCCGCCAAATCTTTGGGATGTTGGATGATGCTAGGCATTTGTTGAATAATTCAACGAGCCACAACTTCGTTCCAGAACCGAAGTGCTTTATTTAATCAGTGCAGATATCGTCCAAACCTGCAGCTTTACCACTTTTGCACATTGTAATATGAGTTTCTAATTCAGTGAGATTAAATGGTCTGGCTAAAGTACTGATAGTGTCGGATTCCCCGGTCACATTTTTTGATTCTGATTTCCTAATAGTTGGTCGTGACTTCCCATTATTAAGTAAATGTGAAGCTATATGATTGGCTGTGTCCGACTCGTTGCCCGAACGGTCAGCGTACTGGCTTTCGGTTCAGAGGGTCGCGGGTTCGATTCCCGGCGGGGTCAGGAATATTAACCTTAATTCGTTAATTCCAGTGGCACGGGGACTGGGTGTGTGTGTGTTGTCTTCTTCATCATTTCATCCTCACATTACGCCCAGGTGGCCTTCGGGTGTCAAATAGAAAGACCTGCACCTGGCGAGCCGAATCCGTTCTGGGATATCCCGGCACTAAAAAGCCATACGACATTTCATTTGCTGTCACATTACCATGGACTGAGCATTAAGTTGGGTCACTGTTCAGTTCTTCCAGAAGCCTCCAAGCCTTTTGACAGTTAACTGAGAAATACGTTTCCTCTATCAGTTTCAACCAAGTTTTCCTTTTGTTTTCTGAGAATGACGAGAGTCGTGTCCGGCTGAAATGTTCTCTTTGCTGAAAGGGTTCACTTCAAAGAGGGAAAGGTAGACTTTTGCATCAGCAGTTAAACCTTGAACAAGTGAACGTGGCTAACCTCACTGCTGCCATCTTGACAGGTCCTAACCACGTGCATTTGTTTTGGCTCGGAATTTTTGAACGTGGCTAACCTTACTGCTTTTATCCTGATACGTCCTAAGCACGTGCACTTGTATTTTGAAAAAGTGATCGATCCGTAACCTCAATGGTATTATCTTGACGGGACTTAGCTTCATGCTTTTGTGTGCCGCGGAATATTTTGAAAAAGGGAGCGATCCCAACCTTACTGCTATTATCTTGACGGGACATAGCCAGGGAGCTAACCACGGAGGATTAAAATTTTAAGGCTAGCTGCCCTTCTCGACATCCACCTTCACCGACACCATCTTAGAGGGGGCCTAACTCAGAGGATTATAAATTTAATGCTAGCTGCCCTTCTCGACATGCCCCCATCCCAACACCATCTTGGGGGAGGCATAAGAGGTCAGCTCATGCCATTATGTCTCCATCCGACAGTAACGAACAAGTCTAAACATGCATAACCATGACGACGTGATCTTACCTCTTCCGACAGACTGTCTCCGACGCCACATACGATACTAAGGTTATTCTGTATGTAACATGCAGCGATGACGTCGACATAGTTATGCCTGTTTAGACTTATTCGTTATCAAGGTCACTCTCTATTAAACTGAAGCCTTTATAGGTAGAATGGGTGAATTTTTCTCTAAAATACTGTGATAGAGAGTAGAGCACTTTATTCCATCATGACAAGAATAATAATACTTGCTGTACAAGGTTTCAAAGTAAACAGCAACAAATGTGTGTTTAAAGAGGTGGCTGTGTTGTATTGCATTATGTTGTGGGCTCCAAAACTCATCATTTTAGTATTTAACCCAACTTTCCCATTGTGTTTGTGAACAGATGAAGACAAAAAGCTGACTCGATGGATCGAAAGAGTGTAGGTCTGCAGTGGGGAGAAAAGGAATACCTTATCGCTTTCCATCCTTGATCATGAATGCTCATTTGTCAAGAGCAGATGTTTTTAAAGGTTTGTGAAAAGAAGTAATGACTGCGTGAGTAGCTACCATCAACGTGTGTTGACAGGAAAGAATTAGGATGTCCATCATTTAAAACTCTTTACAAGGAGCATAGTGGAGAAACAATTGAACGGTCTGTACGACATGTGTGCATGCTCTTTGATTGGTTCTGTTGCATTGAACGTCCGGAAGTGAACAACTTATGTAAGTAGAGAAGCACTGGTGATTGAACAACCCGCCAATAGGAGGCCGCGGAGCGGGTAACGTGACTGCTGACGTCAGCAGCGCGGGAAATGTGAATTTTGGCGCGAAATTTGAATTTGTAAACAAAGTCAAGTGCTATTGTTTGTAAACATAGCCACGTGATTTTTTGACTGTCAAGCTGACAGCCACGTGCTTCTTGATAGCTGTCAGCGGCCATCTTTAAACAACAGCATTGCTAAACTCAGTGCTGCCATCTTTGCGGCCCAAAACCTCATGGGTGTCACCTTAATCAATCAATCACTAGTGATCTGCATTCAGGGCAGTCGCCCACGTGGCAGATTCCCTATCTGTTGCTTTCCTAGCCTTTTCTTAAATGATCGCAAAGAAATTGGAAATATTCCCTTGGTAAGTTATTCCAATCCCAATTCTCCTTCCTATAAACGAATATTTTGCCCCAATTTGTCCTCTTGAATTCCAACTTTATCTTCATATTGTGATCTTTTCTACTTTTAAAGACACCATCCAAATTTATTCGTCTACTGATGTCCTCCCACGCCATCTCTCCACTGACAGCTCGGAACATCACTTAGTCGAGCAGCTCGTCTCCTTTCTCTCAAATCTTCCCAGCCCAAACTTTGCAACATTTTTGTAACACTACTCTTTTGTCGGAAATCACCCAGAACAAATCGAGCTGCTTTTCTTTGAATGTTAGATAGATAGATAGATAGATAGATAGATAGATAGATAGATATGGTTTATTTTACTTAGCAAAGTTAGGGACACGTGTCCCTGTCTTACACTTAACCAGTGAAATACATAAATAACATAAAAACATATAAAATACTGAATAAATGAAAAAAGAGACTGAAACAAGTTACTATGGTACTATGCTATTCTGCTGTACATAAAAGTAACTATTATAATACACGATATAAATTAACATTTTGCTTCCTACGAAGAAATTAACACACAACCTACAACGAATTACAATCTCAATAACAATAATAATATAGATAAACCTACTAATATTTACAATTAATTTGCCCATTTCCAGAAATATACCACATTGACGAATGTTACAGTTTTCGTGTGTTTACTGTGGGTGATAAACATTGCAAAATGGGGTTAGGGATAAGGATAACTATGAAATAAACCACAGCTGAGTACTTTCTATATTGATGATAATAATAATAAGAGGAAGAACCATGAGAAAACGACGAAGAAGAAGAAGAAGAACCATGAGGAGAAGAAGAAGAAAACGAAGAAGACTGTCGCAGTACGAGCTCGTTTCATAGAGATATTTTGAACACATACTTTTAAATCTTCCGTGGTTTGATATCCCTCTGACCTCCTGCGGAAGGAAGTTCCATTCACGGCTGGCCACAACAGTGAAGGAATTGTTGTAGGTTGAGGATTTATGCTTAGGAATAACGAGCAATGTCGAGCTCAGCGCTCTGGTGTTTTTATCTTGGTGTTCAGAAAGGCTATGACATCGTTCATACAGATAACTTGGGGTTTGTAAGGTAAGGATTCGGTGCAATGAAGCCAGGGTATGCAGCTTGCGTCTGTCTTCAAGGCGTAGCCATCCGAGGTTGACGTAAGACTGGGTAACATGATCTTAAAATTTCAGATTACATATAAATCATACACAGGCATTCTGTGCACGTTGTAGTTTATCTCGAAGCTCGGCTTTCACATCTTTGTAAACTACGTCACAATAATCGAATATTGGAAGAACGAGGGTTTCAACTAGTTTCTTCTTTAAACTGAACGGAAAAGTAAATTTGAAATTCTTTAATGTGTGCAACGTAGCAAAAACTCGTCTACTCACAGATATTATCTGATCCGTCCACGAGAGGTGCTGGTCAAAGCTTACTGCGAAATCTTTTACGCTCTTGCAAAAGGGCAAAGCTTGATTTTGAAGTTGTATGTCGGGGATGGACATGCGGAAATTACTGTAAATAAGTCTTGGGTGGACAATTACTATAGTTCTGGACTTTTTTGGGTTCAAAATAAGTCCATGCTGGTAAGACCATTTACTTATGCCCTCTAGATCCATGTTAATTTGCTCGATTGCTGTCGAAACGTCTGTTGGTTTTGCGTGGATGTACATTTGTACGTCGTCAGCATAGATGTGACGTTTACAATGTGTCAGCTGTTTAGCTAGGTCGTTGATATAGACAGAAAATAGCAAAGGAGCAAGGGTTGACCCTTGTGGGACACCTCTTTTTACATATTGCCACGAAGAAAATGCACCTTGATTGGTGACACGTTGTTGACGTTCGTGTAAATAAGCTCCCAACCATCTCAGAGTACTGTAGGAGAACCCTAGGTGATAAAGTTTGGATAGGAGCAACTCATGGTCTACAGAGTCAAATGCTTTGCTGAAGTCCAATAATACTAGGCTAGTCAGTTTTTGCTCGTCAATAGCCTGTCTTATATCGTCAGTCACGCTTAGTAAGGCAGTACATGTACTGTGATTGCGTAGGAAACCTGACTGGTGTGGGTCTAATATGTCGTGGTCGTTGAGATAGTTGGTGATTCGATTATGCACAATGTGTTCGAGTCCCTTGGCTACTATTGACAGTATATTTATAGGTCTCTAGTCACTGTTTAGTCTAGGAGATTTTGTCTTCGGTAAAGGATGCACCAGGGCCATTTTCCAGACAGTTGGAAATACACTATTTTGAAGGGAGAAATTGTATATGAAGGTCAATACTGGAATAATAGCGTCGATAATTTTCTTTAGCATTATAATACATATATTGTCCACCCCTTTGGATTTAGTTTTAATTCGCATGATAGCCGCTTTCCCTTGAAGGGGTGAGACATAACTAAAATAAAATTTGTCTCTGCCTACGGGTTGTGTGTTGTAATTTGCACACAAAAGATTTTCTTTTGCTTCTTCGTTTAATTGTACATTGGAGGATACGAAGTGATTGTTCAATTCATCAAGAGAAACTTCCAAATCGTCTACCTTGTCCGGTTTATTTAGTCCAAAATGGCGGATTGACTTCCATAAAGTAGCGGGTCTTACGTCAGGTTTTATAAGGTCATGGGCGTACCGTAGTCGAGCGTCTCTTACTATCTGAGTCGTTTTATTACGTAGTCGTTTGTAATAGATAAAGTTTTCCTCTGTCGGGTAATGTTTATATTTCCTATGAGCTGCATCCCGCTTAGCCATCATTGCTCTAATATCATCATTTAGCCACGGGGAGAGTCTTTTACAGACGTGTGCTGTTCGTATAGGGGCATGTTTGTCAAAAATATGTAGTATCATGTTATTGAATGTGGTGACCATGTCGTCAATATTGGTTTTATGAGTTATCTCCGGCCACGGCATCGAAAAAGCGTCTTCCAATAATTTTTCGTTGTTAATACGGCTATAGTCTTGGTAAGTCACGTACTTAGGTTTATGTTTGGGGCATTGCAGTGCGTAAGACATAAAGATGATGTCATGGGCTGACAGTCCGGCAGCAGATGTCTGGCCGTGATGTAATACTCTGTCAGGGTTGTTCAGGTCAATACTGGAATAATAGCGTCGATAATTTTCTTTAGCATTATAATACATATATTGTCCACCCCTTTGGATTTAGTTTTAATTCGCATGATAGCCGCTTTCCCTTGAAGGGGTGAGACATAACTAAAATAAAATTTGTCTCTGCCTACGGGTGGTGTGTTGTAATTTGCACACAAAAGATTTTCTTAGGTCCAGTAGTGTGTGTGAAGTTTTAGTGTGGTGAGTGGGAGAAAGTGGAACGACCGCCATGCTGCATGCCTGAAACGTATTCAAGAGATGGGTGGCTTCGGAAGAATCTGGATCTAGAAGGTTTGTATTAAAAACTCCCATGATTATAGAATGTTCGTACGTACGTAACAGTATGTTAATATCCGTTTCTAAGTCATTCAGACGGAGAGGTTTAAGCGGTTTGTATACAACGCCTACCAAGCATTTCACAGTAGCGACCTGTATCTCTATAAACATGTACTCAGGTTTACGCTCGTACTGTTGAGGCGACAGACAGATAATTTGAGGTTTCAAGCGCGAAGAGACAAAAGCACACACCCCATCTCCCCCTTTGCCAAGTCTGTCATTTCTCAGAAGGCAGTAGCCTGGTAATTCCAGATTCTTAGCCTGATATTTGACTTTCAACCAACTTTCACTGCATAAGATGATATCAAAGGACAGTGGAATGAAAATCGCTTTTAGTTCATCTAAACGCGTTTGAGATACTAAACTCTGGGCATTAAGGTGACATGTGAAGTGCGCTTTTATGTCTATTTAGGGATCACTGGAGAATGTGTGTTGTAGCTTCAAGGGGTGGGGTTCGGATCAATGGACTAGCAGGTAGACAGGTTAAAGGGATGGGTGGGGAAGTGTGACAAGGAAAAGTATTCCTATGGTCAGAGGGATTACTGCTGTTAGTGGTATGCATTGCCAATTGCTAAAATGAAAACTAATTAGAAGTAGAACACAGCTCAGCGAATACATCCAATGAATGATCAGCAATTTACGTATTTTAGATGGCTAATTTGTCTCTAATAATAATAATAATAAGAAGAAGAAGAATGATAACGTGCAACAGCAGATTAGGCGTACAGAATAATTCGAGTAGGAGCTTATTCTACGTAGTGTTGATGTTAGATCTATGTAGACGTAAATACGGGGGCCTGACTTAAATTCGAACCAGTTAGGAAAATGATTGGAGAGTAAGTCAATCGACAGATGGTAGGATAAGAAGACAGATAATCAAATAGATATTTAGATCAATTAATACAGTAGATGGATGGATAGGTAGATAGACAGATGATAGATAGATAGATAGATAGATAGATAGATAGATAGATAGATAGATAGATAGATAGATAGATAGATAGATAGATAGATAGATAGATAGATAGATAGATAGAGTTTCTTAAACTAAATAGAAAGATAGCTTCTCGGCTGTGACTTACGGTAAAGGATGGGAGTAGTCTCACATTGTCAAGTGATAAAGCAGCACTGCAACAGAAACTTATGCCATAGGAAGTTCCTTTAACTGGCAAACTCTTAATTTCATCCCGTCCGCCTTCTTGATTATATCTCCTGAATCAGTCCAAGTGTTTGTAAGTACAAAACGCTGGATTGCTCTCTTCAAGATGGACATTCTGATAGCCGTAAGATCTTCACGGATTGTTGTAGATGATCCTTTCAGTTTCCTTTTCTTCGCGAAGACGTCCTGCCGTGAGCGATAAGACACAAATTTCACTAGAATAGGTCGCGTTTTTCCTGGAGATCGAGGTCCTACTCTGTGCGGATTTCCGCCTCCTTCTTATCAAGTTTTTCAGTTAACTCTGACAACGCTTCGATATTAAATTTTAAACTTTTTCAATTTCTTTTATGACCACTTCTGTTATGCGGGTCGAAATGGCCTGCACAATTTTTTCAAGGAAACTGTCCGAGTTAATGAAGTCGTCCAGCGCGCACTTCACGAGGCGGTCTACGTTGGCAGCACTGGTAATGGCTGGGCTTCCAACTTCGTTGTTTCGGCGACCCATTTTCTTTACAATGCAAATTTGAAGAAAAATAAGATCAATACCAACAAAACGTGTGTGTATATTGATTGGCAAATATAAATGTAACACTTCGGCAAATTTTTGTCACTTTCACTGCTGTATAACACCTTCAAATCACTTGATTACAGTGGAGCCTCGCTCACTCACGTCCGTCACCAAGAATCACCAGTTCTTGAATCAAGTAATCCTGGTAAGGGTCCCATACATGTGGTGGCGGGAAATTTGAAATTTCACGTGCCTTTTTTGACAGCTGTCAAGCCGACAGCTACCATCTTAATAAAACGCTTTGCTAACCACAGTGCTGCCATCTTTACGGCAGTAAACCTCATAGCTACCACCTTAGGCTTGTAGTTACGGGCAATTCGAAATTTTACGTGCTTTTTTGACAGCTGTCAGCGCCCATCTTTAAACAAAGCCACGTGTTCTTGTTTGTAAACAAACCAACGTGCTTTTTAACAGCTGCCATCTTTAAACAAGAACGCATCGCTAACCTCAGTGCTGCCATCATTACGGCAATAAACTTTATAGCTACTACCTTAGGAATGTAGTGGCGGGCAATTTTTAATTCCACGTGCTTTTTGTTGCACAAGATGGTAGCTATACACGGCTTCTTATGGAGAATGATGGCGGCTATGGGCGATTGCACAAGTTGACGGCTATACATGGGCTCTTATGAGACGGCCATGGGGCGATTGCAAAAGATGGCGTCTATACATGGGCTCTCATGAAACGGCTAAGAGTGCTTGCGCAAGATGGCGGCAGCTCTTATGGAGAAAGCTAGTTTATAGGCTACTGCACAAGATGGTGGCTATACAGTAGGCTGTTATGAAGAAAGCAAGCTTAGAGGCTACTGCACAAGATGGCGGCTATACATAGGCTGTTATGGCCTCCCCCTCTGTCAATGCATAACGTTATATCTCTATCGAACAAGTTTAAACATGCATTACAATAACGACGCCATCTTATGCTTAAGGCTAGAGTAAGCAGGTGCTATTATTCTGTTTTTAACCTACAGCCATGACGTCATCATAGTTTACATGTTTAGACGTGATCGTTATGTAGGTTATTTACTGACTGAAAGCTTCAAAAAGACTAGAATGGAACACTGTACTCAATGTCTTTAACCCGTTCGGTGGGCGATGCGGCGAGGCCCGCGGCTACAAGTAGCTTGCTCGGTGGGGAACGCGGATATATCCACCAATTCAAATTATATTTTTTTCTCAGTTGCCTGCCTGCAGAGGTTTACTACCTTTTCAGGAGCATATTCTGGATGAGTCTGCTCTATGATGTGAATTTCTTCAACTATGTTCTCCCAATACCAATGTGTCATCCAAGAGTTGCAACAAAAAGAACGCAGCTGAGTCCGGGCAAGAACGACCTAAGGTCTAATAGCTTCGCGCGGAAGCTTTAGCTCATCGCCTAATCGTCCCTTGGATGTAATAATATTGCTGTAGAAGGGATTTCTAGAGATGATGATACTGAACAGACCTCTCTGATGAAATTTTAGAACTGTGACCTGATTTATTATCCCCTTCCTTCACGACTGGAGTGTGTGTTTACCGCGAGTTACACAAAATTTATTACCGTACGCATCCGTAATACAGGCACGATTTATGATTTCCGTCCAAACTGTAGAGTTCAGGGTTCTATTCGTTCCTTTTTCTTACATTTTTTCCGCTAAAATGTCTAAAAGGAATTAACGGCCCCCACCGTCAGAGGAAGACGATTTACAGGTCATGATAAACGAAATGTTGGAAATTTATTGGGGAGAATAGTGATATTAGTGAAGTAAGTTCTGCCGAAGGGGAATTCGTAAGTGACAGGAACATACCTGGAATAAGTACTGCAGGCTCGAATGTACAGGGTTCGGGCCAAGCTATTGCGAATGTTCAGCAGTCGCAAAAGAGAGAGCACGAGTTCGATTCCAGTTCAAGTAGCGACAATGACAGTGACAGTAGTGACAGTAATACTGATTACAATTCAACCCGTGCAAGTTCTTCGTTAACGTATACTGAAAATGGACAAAGAAAGTCCCGCTTTGATCCTGACCCAAAATTGCATCGTGATGTAAAGGGAGAGTTTTTACAGAAAACAAAACTGAGTGATATATTTTACTTACTTTTTTATGACGATATGTGCCAGAACATAGCTAAACAGACAACAGATGGCCAGCAGGAAATCGCACATAAAACCCAGTTTAGTAAAATGAAACGAAGGATTCGATATTAAGGGCGGGTTAGAACAAATAAGGATGAAAAATGTTTCTTATCCCCATACTGACGTCGCAGAGGATTGTATAGGAACCTAAATTAGGGCACTATATTTCTCGCATTTGCTTGTTCAATACGTCTATTTTCTATGATCTGATGACACAGGCGAGGTTTTTTCTCACCGGACTATGTGGCCTAGACGGTTGAGGCGCTGGGCGGTCCTCTGACCTCAACTTTACAGGTTGGATTCTGACTCGGACCGGTGGTGTTTGAGGGTGCTCAAATACGTCGGCCTCTTGTCAGTAGATTTACTGGCATGCAAATGAACTACTGCGGGACTGAATTCCGGCACCTCAGCGTCTCCGAAAACCCAAAATGTAGTTAGTGGGGCGTACAGCCAATAAGATTATTATTATTATTATTATTATTATTATTATTATTATTATTATTATTATTATTATTATTAATTATTATTATTAGATGTTCCTCCACAGCTTTTCACATATCTCTGACAATGAGGTGAAAATTGGAAAAATTCCCCCAAAATATACAAGATAAATCCAATATTTGACCACCTGTTAGCAAAATTTTCGGAAGCGTATACCCCTGATGGCAAAATGATGGCAAAGTTGATGAGAACCTGTTGCTATGGAAAGGATGGAAAGTTTACATTCCAAGAAAACGTTCGCGTTTTGGAATGGAACCATATAAATTATGCGACGCCGAGACTGGTTATATCACATAATCTGCAGCTGTAAAGGACAAAACACTGTGAAGACTGTAAATACTGTAAATTGTACCTGTAATATAGTCCGTTTGTATTACTTATGAATATAAACTTGATCCCTCAAAAGCGCTAACCAACATAACAGGAAAATGCGTGAGTATTATAATTTATTCCACTGTAAATCTTTCAAGTACAAGTGAACTTTAATACCGAAACATTTATTTCCAGGCAGAGATTGTTAGTAAACTGCCTAAAATATTCAGGTGAAAGTTACTGTAAAAACGGAAACCAGAGCTTTGCTATTAGGAAGAAGTAACCTTGATATCACAGTGTGAAAGCACTTAGTACGTTCTTCCACAAAGTATTGAAAATTTAAAATAATAGAATTTTCCAACAATTAAATACATTATATGCATGTAAATATTTCTCTTAGGGCCCTTCAATAGTTCATTATAGTCTAAGATTGTTTTTAATCAAGGACCTAATTAAATATTTTCTTCAATCAGGGAAATCGCTCCCCACATGGGAGTGAGCCAGTGTGTACCGAGCTCCCCGCTTAAGGGGTTAACTACCAAATGTATTCAGAACACTGATTGATGTGTTCAGATCACTATAAAAGTGATTAAAACATAACAAGACTAGAATCGAACACGATACTCGATGTCGTTACTTACAATATTTGTTCAGATCACTGATCCTTATGTTGAGAACATGTTTACTGGTTAGCAGAGGATACCTTTGTTCTAAGAAGATGGATTCGAACACAAAATATATATCGCCTACCGCAATGATAACGAGACTAGAACTCTGAACAGCTTGCCCAAGATGGCGGCTGTTGTAACCTCCTCCTCCCACTCTGACAAGGCGTAGCTTTACGTCTCTATTAAATATACATTACTATTACAACGCGATTTTATGCATGAGGCAGTGCACATACTGTGTAGCTATCTCGCTCAGTAACGATAATTTATAAAATATTAATATTGCAAACGTACATCTTCAGTGATTTGCCTAGTGCGAAAATCGAAAACCGCGGAAACACAAGGTGCACATACTGCGTAGCTAAATCGCTCGGTAAAAGATAATTTACAAAATAGATACGGGTAACATACATCTTCTATCATGTCTTCTATCATTTGCCTAGCGCGAAAAGAAAAACGACGGGAAAACATACTGCGTAGCCAACTCGCTCGGTAAACGATAATTAACAAAATATAAATACAGGTAACGTACATCTTCTACCATTTGTCTAGTTCAAAAATCAGAAACTAGGGAAAAATATACCCCGTAGCTAACTCGCTCGGTAAACGATAATTTACAAAATATAAATACAGGTAACGTATATCTTCTATAATTTGCCTAGTGCGAACACGTAACGTACATCTTCTAGCATCTGTCTAGTTCGAAAATCAGAAACTAGGGAAAAACATACTGCGTAGCCAACTCGCTCGGTAAACGATAATTTACAAAATATAAATACAGGTAACGTACATCTTCTATCATTTGCCTAGTGCGAACACGTAACGTACGTCTTCTAGCATTTGTCTAGTTCGAAAATAAAAAACTACGGAAAAAACATACTGCGTAGCCAACTCGCTCCGTAAACGATAATTTACAAATTATGAATACAACAAAAGTACAACTTCATTAATTTGACTCGTGTGATAATCAGAATCCACGGAAACACATAGCGCACATATCGTACAGCTAACTCGCTTAGTAATTGAAAATTGACAGAATATGATTACATCACAACGCGGGTTATCGAGCAGAACACTGATATACGCATACACATTACTCCTTTTTTCTAAAAACGGAACACACTGACAAGAATGTTGCGAAATAGCACTTACACACGGTTTTTAATTTACTCTACACAGAGGGAGAGAGGGAGAGAGAGAGATGTGAATTATCTGAGATACTTACATGTAAACAAAGGGGAAGAAAAAGATTAAATCATAATTTTTTGCATGTAGTCTTCTCCAAGTTATAACGGCAAATGGGAGCAGTACTGCGAGTTTCTGCTACTGCTTGCGAAAACATGAACGGAAGTGACATGTCAACCCATAGTCGAGTAAGACACACACATTTAGTTTGCAATAAAGTGATGGATACTGCGATTCAAATCCCGATGACTTAATGTCCTGTTACATGATAGACCTTAGGGGTTAGGAAGGGCATCCGGCCGTAAAACAGATTCTAGTGTTTATTTCTGTTACTTGAGAGACTTAGTTTCTAGTAATTACATCTTTGCGTTGTCGTCAAGAAGGCTATCTGGCGGTAAAACAGTATCATTGATTTTGGCTAAAAGCTCATACAACAAACGGCGCACACTACTTCTGTTAATGCCTCGTATTCGAAAGCGCCGAGTTTGATTCCACACAACTAAGCGCCTAGCTCAGGGCCTCGTGGTCGTCAACTCATGCTCTCGTGTTATTCTACCGCCCTTACCCACTGGGAATGTGTTTGGGTTGAAAGGATCAAGGGCTGACCAAGGGGCGGTCGGATAGGTTAGATGAAAGTGAGGAGTGTGCTACAAGTAAATAGAAGCAATGCCAGAACACAGCTCAGGGCTCGCTAGTGTTCTATAGGGGTACAGCAACATTGTCATCGCTTCACGTAAAACAAAAAATACATCATTAAGACTCTAATATATATACATGCTATTTTATTTTTGTTCTACATTCGCCATGACATTACTTATAGCCCGCATGGTGGCTATGATCGGTAAGGCGCTAAGTCTAAAAACTGTCTGACACCGAGGTTAGCCGGTTCGAGTCACGTTGGTCGTAAAAATTTACCATCAGAATGTTGGCCGGCAGGATAGGGGAGATGGCAGTGTACAATTTCTAATTACTAGATTGCGTGCCAAAAGCCTGCGTTAGATTCCAAACCTCTCCGCACTGCTCATATGGAGTGAGGGCATATGGCGCTGTTGATGGTGATTCGTCCGTCGGATGGGAGCGTTAAGCCTTGAGCAGGCCCCTTGGTGCTATTCCACAGGAGTAGGCTATGTGCCGGCACCGGGATTCACCTTCTCCTTATTATCATACATCACGTCATTTATTTTATCTTATTAACTCCTCTGATGAGGTTGACGTCAGGAAGGACTTCTGGTTATAAAAACCCGCTACGACAAATCTATCTTACCTCATTCCCTCCCCGTAGCGAAACGGGACAAGGCTTGGATAAAAAATTCGTTATGACATTACTTAAAGTTACCAAGCGAATTGGCTACGCGGCGTGGCTCTAGAGGAATGTTCTAGTAATAAGGATGCGTTTCCGTGGTTTTACACTTTTATCAGCTAAATGTTGGGAAGCTATGCTGAGAGAATTACCTACACGGTTAAGAAAATGCCATTTCACTGTTAATTAAGCTATTTAGAGCTAGAATCGAACTTAGAGGTGTGTAAAGTGTGTGCCTTATGTTTAAACACACACAGTCTTCTCGCTGCTTGCCCAAGGTTACTACATTGTACAATTTCTGTCTACGCGTACATTCCTTACCGTGTATGATGTTTGCTCTGACTGACTCTGTAACACACAGACACCGCCTTACGGACAGTGTTCTAAAGAGTTATACTTTCGGTCGGGAAATAAAACTAGGGAAAAAACTAGTACCTCGCCTAGGCGGCCTTACCTGCTATACGGAACAAGGGCCTTTACAAGCTAACGCTGTATATCTTTGACCATATACACGGATGCCCTTCCTGACACGAACCCTACAAGGTAATTACTATAAATAAATATTTAATTGCGCACAATGTGCATGAATACAAGTATTACACTGACTCACGAAAGTTTCTCAGAGATTCTGTTCTCAATTTGCACCTTAGTACATGGTACCTCTCACAGAGTTCACCACATCTTCTGCACTTACAGTCATGGCAGGGGTCATGAAATTGCTTGGATTCACACAGTTTATGGTGAAATCCATGCACGGCGAGCCTTGTTGATGTATGTCTTAATTTATAACCTCCTTGCATCCACTCTAAATTAATCATTGCGTCACCGAGGTAAAAATCGTCCGATATGTTGTTCCTCTTTTGAAGAAGTTCCTTACACGCCGCGGTGGTGGGGAGCAGGAACTTCAGACGCAGCTCTTCTACATAGAACAGAAACAAATGTAAGCTCCCGAGCCAGAATCATTGTCTTTACGTCCTACTAACTACTTATGCCGTTTTCGGAGACGCTGAGGTGTCCGAATTTTTTCGCAAGGTAGTTCGTTCATGTGCTAGTAAATCTATCTACAAAAGGCTGACATATTTAACAAAACACCGAGTTCCCGAGTCGGAATTAAAACACTATTCCTAAGCCAGAATCATTAGCGATTGGAATTACAATACAGCTACGCCGCGTAGCCAATTCGATCAGTAAAGCTTCGCAGCATTTAGCTGATAAAAATGTAAAACCACGGAAACGCATCCTTATTACTAGAACATTCCTCTAGAGCCACGCCGCGTAGCCAATTCGCTTGGTAACTTTAAGTAATGTCATAACGAATTTTTTATCCAAGCCTTGTCCCGTTTCGCTACGAGGAGGGAATGAGGTAAGATAGATTTGTCGTAGCGGGTTTTTATAACCAGAAGTCCTTCCTGACGACAACATCATCAGAGGAGTTAATAAGATAAAATAAATGACGTGATGTATGATAATAAGGAGAGGGTGAAACCCGGTGCCGGCACATAGCCTACTCCTGTGGAATATCACCAAGGGGCCTGCTCAAGGCTTAACGCTCCCATCCGACGGACGAATCACCATCAACAGCGTCATATGCCCTCACTCCATATGAGCAGTGCGGAGAGGTTTGGAATCTAACGCAGGCTTTTGGCACGCAATCTAGTGATTAGAAATTGTACACTGCCATCTCCCCTATCCTGCCGGCCAACATTCTGATGGTAAAATTATTTTTTCGACCAACGGGACTCGAACCGGCTAAACTCGATGTCGGATAGTTTTTAGACTTTAGCGCCTTACCGACCACAGCCACCATGCTGGCTATAAGTAATGTCATGGCGAATGTAGAACAAAAATAAAATGCATGTATATATATTAGAGTCTTAATGATGTATTTTTTGTTTTACATAAAGCTATGACAATGTTGGTGTACGTATCCCTTCTTCAATGATAATGCAATTCCATCTTTCTTACAAGTTGTTGCTGTACCCCCATAGAACACTAGCGGGCCCTGAGCTGAGTCCTAGCATTGCTTCTACTTACTTGTAGCAGACGCCTCACTTTCATCTAATCTATGCGACCTCCCGTTGGTCAGCTCTTGTTCATTTCAAAGACATTCCCTGTGGGTAAGGGCTGTAGGATAACACCCATGGTATCCCCTGTCTGCTGTAAGAGGCGACTAAGGGTTCCCCCAGGGACTCTTAACTTGAGAGCGTAAGTTAGCGACCCTCGGGCCGTGAGCTGAGTCCTAGCATTGCTTCTACTTACGTGTAGAAGACTCCTCACTTTCATCTAATCTATCCGATCTCCCGTTGGTCAGCCCTTGATCCTTTCAAACACAAACACATTCCCTGTGGGTAAGGGCGGTAGAATAACACGAGAGCATGAGTTGACGACCACGAGGCTCTGAGCTACGCGCTTAGTTGTGTGGAATCAAACTCGGCGTTTTCGAGTAAGAGACATTAAAAGTAGTGTGCGCTGTTTGTTGTATGAGCTTTTATCCAGAATCAAAGATACTGTTTTACCGCCAGATAGCCTTCTTGACGACAACGCAAAGATGTAATTACTAGAAACTAAGTCTCATACGTATCAGAAACTAACACAAGAATCTGTTTTACGGCCCGATGTCCTTCCTATGGCCTATGGTCTATCAAGTAATACGCCGGGATTTGAACCGCAGTATCCATCACTTTATTTGAAACTAACTGTGTGTGTCTTACTCGACTATGGGTTGACATGTCACTTCCGTTCATGTTTTCGCAAGCAGTAGCAGAAACTCGCAGTACTGCTCCCATTTGCCGTTATAACTTGGAGAAGACTACATGCAAAAAAATATGATTTAATCTTCTCCTTCCCCTTTTTTACATATAAGTATCTCAGATAATTCATCTCTCTCTCTCTCTCTCCCTGTCTCCCTCTGTGTGTGTGTAGATTAAATTAAAAATCGTGTGTAATTGCCATCTCGCAACATTCTTGTCCGTGTGTTCCGTTTTTAGAAGAAAGGAGTAATGTGTATTCAGGAACCAGTAATGCAAGGTAGGCTGCTTTATAGCCTAATATAATTATTGCATTTGGTATTTAAACGTGTTGCAATGTGTAGACCTATATGCGGATATCTACGATTCCTGTGACTGGAATATTTATATTGACTAAAATGAGCCCTCCTGACTGATCACCAGGAAAGGTGTCATTTTCCGAGGTTTACCATTTCACACACCCCCACCCTCTACAATAGCACACCAAGATACACGACATGAACACCTACCTCACTTGCCTCTCTTCATAAATTGCTGTAGATGGATTGGAACGAACTAAAACAGTTCGGAGCTGGACCCGCAAGTAGATGAAAAGGGGAGAGGACAGAAATTCAAGAACCCATAATCAAATGAATAAAAGAATGGACCAGAAAAATGGGTGTATTATCAACACACAATATTAAAATGAAAACAAAAATGGGAAGCTGCTTTAAAAAGTTACTTACATAACTGCAGGAAAAGTTCATATCGAGTAGGGGCATGTTGAATAACGCAGTAGGCGAGAGTGCACACAGTCGCCCAGTTCACGCCAGTACGACCACTTACGAACATGGAACACATTATAATGGAGTAATATAATCGTATAAATACGAACCATGCACGTACCAAATGTTAGTATCCCCGTGCTTCAAACAAGCGTCACAACAACAATGCAGAAGATGTTGCCACAGTTACAAAAACAAAACATAAGCGCCGACAATAGAGCAGATAACGGCCATGAAATACAAAATAGCACATCACACAGGCCCAAACCGGTCAAGTGAAACGAAAACAAAAATGAAAAAGAAAATTACGAGCTACGGATAGCGCTATAAACCGCACTCAGCCACACACACATACATACGGACAAGAACAGAGACCCAAAATAAAAATCGACCCAGACTAGGTCAGCGCGTCAAGGCACGCGACTTATATCACGGACTCACGAGCTTGGTTCGAACACCAAAGATACCATGCTGGACCGCCGCAAAATTAGACAAGGCTGTTCCAAATATAATCGTAGCGGTCATAACTTTCATCGACCTGATACCCGCGACATCCAAATTGCCTCATGTGGACAAACATGGATTAAAACCAGTAAAGTCAAATCACACAATATACCAATGCTCAACCATGATTCAAAACGACGAGAAAACAGAAGTGCATGGTCTCAAAACTTGCAAATACACAGACCCAAACAAATGGCGCGTGTTCACAAAAAGAAAGAAAAAATAAATTAACTAAGAGCCCGCAAAGACAGGTAATAAGAGACGATCAATCAAACAGTACTGATCTGCATTTAGGGATGTCGCCCAGGAGGCAGATTCCGTATATCTTGTTTTCCTGCCTTTTCTTAAATGATCGCAAAGAAATTGGAAAATAATTGAACATTTTCCTTCATCAGGTATTCCAGTCCCTAACTCCCCTTCCTATAAACGAATATTTGTCCCAATTTTTCCTCTTGAATTCCAACTTTATCTTCATATTGTGATCTTTCCTACTTTTAAAGACACCACTCAAACTTATTCGTCTACTGATGTCCTCGCCCGCCATCTCTCCGCTGACAGCTCGGAACATATCATTTAGTCGAGCAGCTCGTCTCCTTTCTCTCAAATCTTCCCAGCCCAAACTTTGCAACATTTTTGTAACGCTACTCTTTTTTCGGAAATCACCCAGAACAAATCGAGCTGCTTTTCTTTAGATTTTTTCAGTTCTTGAATCAAGTAATCCTGGTGAGGGTCCCATACACTGCAACCATACTCTATTTGGGGTCTTACCAGAGACTTATATGCCCTCCGCTTTACATCCTTACTACAACCCCTAAATACCCTCATAACCATGTGCAGAGATCTGTACCCTTTATTTACAATCATATTTATGTGATTACCCCAATGAAGGTCTTTTCTTATATTAACACCTAGGTACTTACAATGATCCCCAAAAGGACCTTTCACCCCATCAACGCAGTAATTAAAACTGAGAGGACTTTTCCTATTTGTGAAACTCACAACCTGACTTTTAACCCCGTTTATCATCATACCATTGCCCACCGTCCATCTCACAAAACTATCGAGGTCACCCTGCAGCCTCTCACAATCTTGTAACTTACTTATTATTCTGTACAGAATAACATCATCTGCAAACAGCCTTATCTCTGATTACACTTATTTACACATATCATTGATATATATAAGAAAACATTAAGGTCCAATGACACTGCCTTGAGGAATTACCCTCTTCATTATTACAGGGTCAGGTAAAACTTCACCTACTCTAATTCTCTGAGATCTAATTTCTAGAAATATAGCCACCCATTCAGTCACTCTTTTGTCAAGTCCAATTGCACTCATTTTTACCAGTAGTCTTCCATGATCTACCCTATCAAATGCCTTAGATAGGTCAATCGCAATACAGTCCATTTGGCTTCCTGAATCCAGGATATCTGCTATATCTTGCTGAAAAACTACAAACTGAGCTTCAGTCGAATAACCTTTCTTAAACCCAAACTGCCTTCTGTCATACCAGTTATTAATTTTGCAAGCACGTCTAATATAATCAGAAAGAATGCTTTCCCAATGCTTACATACAATGCTTGTCAAACTGACTGGCCTGTAATTTTCAGCTTTATGTTTATCACCCTTTCCTTTATACACAGGGGCTGCTATAGCAACTCTCCATTCATTTGGTATATCTCCTTCAACCAAACAATAATCAAATAAATATTTCAGATATGGTACTATATCCCAACCCATTGTCTTTAGTATATCCGCAGAAATCTTATCAATTCCAGCTGCTTTTCTAGTTTTCAACTTTGTATCTTACTGTAAATATCATTGTTATCATAGGTAAATTTTAATACTTCTTCAGTGTTACTCACATCCCCTATCTGGACATTATCCTTTCAACCAACACTCTTTACATACTGCTGACTGAATACTTCTGCCTTTTGAAGATCCCCGCATACACACTCCCCTTGTTCATTAATGCTTCTGGAATGTCCTTCTTTGAACCTGTTTCTGCCTTAAAGTACCTATACATACCCTTCCACTTTTCACTAAAATTTGTATGACCACCAATTATGCTTGCCATCATGTTATCCTTAGCTGACTTCTTTGCTAGATTCAATTTCCTAGTAAGTTCCTTCAGTTTCTCCTTACTTCCATAACCATTTCTAACCTAATTTCTTTCCAGTCTGCACCTCCTTCTTAGTCTCTTTACTTGTCTGTTATAATATAGTGGATCGTTACCATTCCTTACCACCTTTAAAGGAACAAACTTATTTTCACATTCCTCAACAATTGCTTTGAACCCATCCCAGAGTCTGCCATTTCCAGCGAACATCGTTACTTTTTAGAAACTGCCTCATGCCTGTTTTTCAGCCATATGGTACTGTCTAATAGTCCTAATTTTAATACCTTATTTTCTTTCACATTTATTTTTATCTACGACAAAAACAGCTTCGTGATCACTAATACCATCTATTACTTCGGTTTCTCTATATAGCTCATCTGGTTTTTTCAGCACCACATCCAAAATATTCTTCCCTCTAGTTGGTTCCATCACTTTCTGAATCAGCTGCCCTTCCCTTATTAACTTATTTGCCATTTGTTGGTCATGCTTCCTGTTGTTCGCATTATCATCCCAATTGACATTTGTTAAATTGAGATCACCGGCTACTATCACATTCCTTTCCATATCATTTCCAACATAGCCGATTATCTTATCAAATGATTCTGAATCAGCGTCAGCGCTACCTTTTCCCGATCTGTACACTCCAAAGACATCAAGTTGCCTATTATCTTTATAGAAGAGCCTTACACCCAGAAATGCAATCACATAGAACCGTTCTTGTAACTATGGCACGTGAAATAAAGTAAAATGAAATAGCTGGGAGCAGCATATGCGGAATCTCAAAAACAATTACGCCAGTCAGTTAATGACTCCCACCAGGGAACCGAGCGTTGAAACAAGTAAATCCAAGATAGGAGCAAGAAGCACACTTTATATCCCAGTTTGCTCATCATTTATGATCCCTCCATGTTTGGTTCCACGAGCAGAACAACCTAACACTCGGTGAGCGAGAGACAGACTCAATCACAACACCATCTTCAAGGAGAAACTATAAGTTTCATGTCCCATTTTGGTAATGTTATCGCTGATGGCGACAACGACAGTCAAGGAGAAGTGCACCACCAAGGCAGGCTTGGTGCGGCACAAGACTCAGGTTGCTGGTGTTGTGTGCTAGTTTCACTGATTTGTATTAGTGTTCTACTTTAGTGTTCTCCTGTCTATGAGCCAGGTTAATTTGTATAGAAATTAATTCTTAAATTAATTTTATATTGGCATGTCTTGTTTCTGTTCTTTGGGAACAATATTACTGAATGCTGCGGGATGTTTTCTTTTCTTCAGATGTTACCTCCTATGTTTAAGCCTACTTCAAATGTGGCATGTGCATTAGTTTATGTTGGGCTTTAAAGTAAGCTTTACTTAGTAGGTGGCAGTGGAGTGAAATTTTACCTGTGTAGCATTTTATGTATCCCTTTATTATTATTATTATTATTATTATTATTATTATTATTATTATTATTATTATTATTATTATTATTATTATTATTATTATTATTATTATTATTGTTGTTGTTGTTGTTGTTGTTGTTGTTGTTGTTGTTGTTGTTGTTGTTGAAGCAGCATATTATAACAGACACCTGCTTCATAGGCATAAATAGGTAGACTACTACAACCAGTGCCGATTGATGCGCAGTTGACCCTACTGTATTGTGAATTTTTACAACTTATGGTAAGAGAATATTTCTTTTTATGGCACATGTTTATCGTTTACCCTAGAGAGTTCATTCTTGTTGCCACATCTGTTGGTGGTGAATGGTTCACTTAAGTATGGTACTGGTGTTCTTTTCTTTCCATAATGGTCCTGTAGACTATGTGTCACTCTTTGTGTCTTGTGCTTGGGTATTGGTTAGAAGTATTTTAAAGCTGTCTTTGAAAGTCATGAAGTGTTTATTGTACATGTTAGTCGCATTAATATTTAAAATTACGCTACACTTCCTTACGGACAGATGTCAAAGGTTACCTTTCACCTATTAATCCCAACATGATGCGGTAATTGGAAGAAATACTTGTCTCTTACCTGTTGTTGTTTTTGTTGTTGTTGTTTGAATCATCAGTCCGTAGACTGGTTTGATGCAGCCCTCCATGCCACCCTATCATGTGCTAACCTTTTCATTTCTACGTAACTATTGCATCCTACATCGGCTCTAATCTGCCCGTCATATTCATACCTTGGTCTACCCCGACCGTTCTTACCACCTACACTTCCTTCAAAAACCAACTGAACAAGTCCTGGGTGTCTTAAGATGTGTCCTATCATTCTATCTCTTCTTCTCGTCAAATTTAGCCAAATCGATCTCCTCTCGCCAATTCGATTCAGTATCTCTTCATTCGTGATCCGATCTATCCATCTCACCTTCAGCATCCTTCTGTAACACCACATTTCAAAAGCTTCTATTCTCTTTCTTTCTGAGCTAGTTATAGTCCATGTTTCACTTCCATACAATGTCACGCTCCACACGAAAGTCTTCAAAAAACTTCTTTCTAATCCCTATATCAATGTCTGAAGTGAGCAAATTTCTTTTCTTAAGAAAGCTGCTCCTTGCTTGTGCTAATCTGAATTTTATGTCTTCCTTACTTCTGCCATCGTTAGTTATTTTACTACCCAAGTAGGAATATTCATTTACTTCCTTTAAGACTTCACTTCCTAATTTAATATTACCTGCATCACCTGCCTTCGTTCGACTGCACTCCATTACTTTTGTTTTGGACTTATTTATTTTCATCTTGTATTCCTTACCCAAGATTTTGTCCATACCATTCAGCAGCTTCTCAAGATCTTCTGCAGTCTCGCATAAAATAACAGTATCATCGGCAAATCTCAAGGTTTTGATTTCCTCTCCTTGTATTGTGATTCCCTTTACAAATTTCTCCTTGATTTCCTTTACTGCCTGTTGTATGGAAACATTAAAAAGGAGTGGGGGACAGATTGCAGCCTTGCCTCACTCCTTTCTGGATTGCTACTTCTTTTTCAAATCCCTCGATTCTTATCACTGCAGACTGATTTTTATACAGATTGTAGATAATTCTTCGCTCTCGGTACCTGATCCCAATCATCTTCAGAATCATAAATAGCTTGGTCCAATCAACATTATCGAATGCCTTTTCTAGATCTACGAATGCCATGTACGTGGGCTTGTCCTTCTTGATTCGATCCTCTAAGATCAGACGTAAAGTCAGGATTGCTTCACGTGTTCCTACATTTCTTCTGAAACCAAATTGATCTTCTCCCAACTCAGCTTCAACTTGTTTTTCCATTCTTCTGTAAGTAATACGCGTTAAAATTTTTCAGGCATGAGATTCTAAACTAATGGTGCGGTAGTTTTCACACCTTTTCGAATGTCACTGTTTGACAATCTCCTTATATCCCCACGCCGCAACATGGACGAGGTAGCGCTATGAGCACTCTATATTATTGATGCTCTAAGGTTCCGGTAAGAAATGATCATGGAGTTTGCAGGCTTTGCTTCTAACCCCAATTTTGAATTGAGGAATTAATCCACTTACAACTGCTTTCGCTTCTCATAACTGTTGGAAATTGCTAGAAACCATCAAGGAGAATCCATTAATGCCATAAGCAGGACGAATAGAAATGCATAGTGTGACGACTTCTGCTGGTTGATATTTTCCTACACTACGCGGCGCTGGTGTAGAGAGAAGGTGATCAGCTGGCTCCGAACATGTGATTCTAAATGGGATCTGATGTGACGTATTTCGGAATTTATCATTTAAATGAATTATTTAAAACCGTGTGTTAATAATTGTGATGTTTCTTGTTGATGATGATGCTTGCTTGCTTGTTTAAAGGGGCCTAACATCGAAGGTCATCGGCCCTTGTCATGTTTCAGGACTGTGTTTATGTGCGATCTGTGTTTCGGTCAAATTAAGATATAGTGTTCCTTGTTTTGAAAGTAATAGGTGGAAAATACGTGGGAAATATTTTGAATTTAGTAATGATTTAATGACATTACGGTACTTATGGAATGTGTTCGTCAGTATCTTAACGAATATCTCAAACCTGTATGTGTCTATAGAGCTAAGTGATCTTTCATTAATTGACCCCGAAATCAAACTCAGCTGCAATTATCAATTATCAATTATAACCTTAAAAACCCATGTTCAACTGTTAGTGTACATGCTACGTAATACAAACATATTATGAATCTGCAGGCACCCACATGATTGTTACGTATGGTATGGTATACACATGTAATTCCTATATAACTACTTAAAACTATATTAACATGCTTAGCTTAATGTATCTTGCCAGCATTTCACACCATCAGTCAGTTAACTGCACACCTTTGACATTTTCAGGGTATGTTTTGCGATCGTACGAGCTTGCATTTATGTCCTTACTTATTTTATTCTGAAATAAAATCGGCATCGTGTTGTAATGGAAAATTAATTTGGTACCAAGTCCTGAGCAATGTTTAGTAGAGCATCCTAGTCCATGAGAAACAGTAATTGGAGGTAAACTATCCAGGCATTCTTGAAATATTTCTCCCCTGAAATATTTCTCCCCATATTCCTTCTTGTACACTAAAATTTCTCACAACTTCCTCTACATGAGAAAACATAAATAATTAATTCGTTGGAATATTTGGGTGAGTTACTATATTCTGGTAGACTTTTTAAGACTGAGAAAGGAAGGACTGCCTTTTGCCTGCTCTGTATTAAATAAAATGGTATATGGCTTTTAGTGCCGGGAGTGTCCGAGGGGGCCAGATGCAGGTATTTTAATTTGACTCCCGTAGGCGACATGCGCGTCGTGATGAGGATCAAATGTTGATGAAGACGACGCAATACACCCAGCCCCCGTGCCAGCGAAATGAACCAATTATGGTTAATTCCCTGCCGGGAATCGAACCCGGGACCCTTGTGACCAAAGGCCAGCAGGCTAACCATTTAGCAATGGAGTCGGACTCCTATGTATCGTTTTGCAGAGAAGCTATACATGCTGTAAATCTGTCACTTTGCTTGCATGTTTAACAATATCCCCACTGAAGTGATGAATAACATCATTTTTGAAATGGCGAAGGGAACTTTTGTTCATCTTCCCAACTTGATAACAGCGGCTGTTCAAAGACAAGTTTGCTGAATTTTTTTCCTGAGCTGTACTTATGATTTTGGCATTCTCTTTGACGACAGCTTTTGCCATGGCTCGAATCTGACTGAAAAATGATGTTAAGGGTACTATCACTTAAAAGGTAGATCTTGACGTGGGATAGCCTTCGACCACTTTGAGAATAGAATGGGAACTTCTGGGTGTGATAAAATGCCGTTTTTCATTCGAATGTTTATCGTAATCCGACTTGCAACCCGGGACATAACTAGTTGTAGGCAAATTCACACGCGTTAGTAAATTGATCCATATGCCAAAGTATAGCCTACGTCCTACCTTTCAAATGCTTAACCTTTTTCACTTTTCAGTTCACGAAAAGTTAACACCAGATATTTTGCACGTATAAAACTACTGAAAAAAGATCACTAAATGTTTACACACTTCCACATTAAGCCGATAAAAAGCCGCGTACTTGGACTTTTATCGACGGCAGCGCTGCAGGTGGCGGAGAACTTGTACACCGTGTCTGTTAACACGTAATTCAGAGGGAGTCGTCACACTATTCATTTCTATTCGTCCTGCCATAAGGTTAGTTATGAAATAACTGGAGAATGATGACTTTGCTTCTAGTCATCTCATTTACTGTCATGAATCACATTCCTCCCTAACCGTGGTTCGCTTTCGGAAAACACACACGCCTTCATATTTCTACAATTATACGGATCCAATTAAACCATGTATGTACGCCTGACATCTTTATCGCCTTATTATTATTGAAAGTAATGTATACCCCTGTGGACAGACACTTGGTAGTATGAATCAAACCGAGCTCGATAGCTGCAGTCGCTTAAGTGCGGCCAGTATCCAGTAATCGGGAGATAGTGGGTTCGAACCCCACTGTCGGCAGCCCTGAAGATGGTTTTCCGTGGTTTCCCATTTTCACACCAGGCGAATGCTGGGGCTGTACCTTAATTAAGGCCACGGCTGCTTCCTTCCCATTCCTGGTCCTTTCCCATCCCATCGTCGCCATAAGACCTATCTGTGTCGGTGCGACGTAAAGCAAATGGCAAAAAAAAAGTATGAATCAAATCTACTTCCAATGCCAGACATACGAACATCAACGGCATGAGTTCATATCCAACCTCCTCACATGAGGCTACCAAGTGCCTTATAATGTTTCGTGTTTGGTGTACCGTCCGACAGTTCACATTGCAGAATTAAGAACTAATTCTTTAAGTGCATGTAACATCCAATTTTAAAGTTTTCCTTTCAATCAAGGTATATACATCAAAGCCCCACTCCTTATTTGTTGTCGGCAGTAAGCTGTCGTGACGGATCACACAGACGTGAACACTTAGACCCTTGTGTCCCCCTGTTCTGTGTAATGTCCGGATAAGATAGAAATAAACTTAGTCGTTTCCGGCTGTGAAATAGTCCTACTAAAAGGCATCTTTTCCCTGTTGTGCACCTGTCTTCTTCAAGTTGGCACCTCCAGTGATTGGACGTACCATTTTATTACGATGTCCAAAAACTTATCAAGGAAAAGAAGAATCTAGAAGAAGACATCGGTACCGTGAAACGGGGTGATTTCGGACGGTTTTGAGGTTATTTTCGCTTTAACTCAAGAAGGGAATCTTAAATTGTATTGTTTATCATCCTAATAATGAGGAATATATCCAATTAATGCAATACCCTACAAACGAAAAATATACGCTAACGCAGGTTTTTATGAGAAAACAAAAAGTAGTGTCCTAATTCACCCCGTACTTTGGGGTGATTTCGGACATAAATAGTCCTTTATTTCAATTCTTCGTTCTTTTTGCTTTAGTTTTGTGATATTTAAAGTGTTCTGAGGGTGTTCAAAATATGTCTAGCTGGTTAAAATCATTGTAATGATAAACGTAATGTGTTACTGATCGATCTTTTGTTCTGACAAGGTAAATGTATTCTGGTCTAAATTGAATATTAATAGTTGTAAACTGTACAGAGATCCTACTGAGAAATCTTAATAATTTGTCTTACAAATCTCAGATCAAAAATGTTCGATACAATGAACGTGTAGTTCCTCCCTTCTCAACTTGGACTGGAAGTATTTTCGAACTTTGTTCTTTAGCTATTGTATCCTCAGCAGGGATGTTAGGGAACACAAACACTTTTCTGCTGTTTTTATACGGGCGCAAGTATAGTACGCGCACCTTTTCTTGAGCCCTGGTTCCCATTCGTTACTATGGAGATTCGGGCTCAAGAAAAGGTGGGCGTACTATACTTGACATCGACATCCCTTGAACGAATGTTTCAGGCCAGGCCAAACTATTGCCTGTATGCTCTTTGTTCCTCAACTTGTATTTATAATCTGCAACAAGGAAAGCCTCTCCTTGCAACACCAGAACGTCATTACATTCATTTTCACTGCTGCTGCCAGCGCCATCACTTGTTTCTGCACTGCTTTCATCTCGGCGGAAGTCAGGCCAAAAATCGACTTCCCAGGAAGAACATTTTATTTGCGGCGGTGGCGGGAAGCAGCAGTCGCATAGATCCTACGCTTCAGACTGAGTAACTTTACCCTACGACCGCCGTGTGGCGCTGTTGTACCTCACGTCATTTCACCACGTGACAAATACGGGAGCTCCTATAAGTAGAAACATCTCGCGATTGCTATTGGTCGATTTCGAGTTGAGAATTCCCAGTCGATCGGGCCGGTTATCGCTGCCGTAGTTTGTAAGTATGTGTTTTGAACTTGCAAACCCGTTTTAAATTTAAATTTCACTATATGCGAATGTGTTATTAATAACAATAGCATGTGCAACGTACATATTTATGTCACGTTATGGCCTATCGGCTGAAATAAATTCATAATTATTGCTTTGATAACCACGTGTGAGACCAGTCTACTTTGTCATCTTCATTTATTTTCTTGTTTATTTTCGTTTTCATGCTCTCCGGGTGTTTTTAAGTGAAATTCTGAGTGGAAATTCTTGTTTGAAGAAGTAGAAGATATTTGAGGTAAGAATTCCTTATTATTCTTATTTTACTAACCTTCGGAGGCCGGAATATGAAATGCATATCACACCAATGTAAATGAAATTCCAATGAATATAACAACAACTTTTCGGCATACTCAATGTTATATTTAGTTTATTGTTTAAAATATTTTTGCGGGATATTTGTTTCTTTTTTTAAACAGTGTCCTCTTAAAAGAACACTAGGCCACAGGAGGTTATGTACTTTATTAAGTTCATGATTGATAGCTGTTTCCGTTCCAAAATATCTTTTTTTTAAAAAGTTTTTTGCGTGATGGTTGTTATTAATAACAATAACATGTGTATCGTACTTATTTATGTCACGTTATGGCCTTTTGGCTGAAATAAATTCTTAATTTATTAAATTCAGTTGATGTAATATATTATTTCTGATAAGCCACTATCGTTTTGATGGTATTGAACTTAGCAGTAAAAATATAAACTGTTGACAGGGCTCTTAATTATTTTCTTCTATTTCTTTTTATTCCTTAGATCATGCATGGAAAGTGCCAAATTTGTGGATATACACCAACAGCGAAGAGTTCCGGCATCAGGGAATCTTATCTTATTTCACCATTTCCCTGTTCCTAGACGTGATATTTGCAAAGAGTGGCTGGACATTGTGGGAATCCGAAAATTGTGGCAGCTTTCTTCAAAGCAGCTGAGGAACCACACTATGTGTTTGAGACATTTGCGCTGCTCCAGCTACAATAAAATTAAATTCTTTCAAGGTGGCCTAGTGGACCTTGAAAGAATTTAATTTTATTGTAATCCCACTTCAATACGGAACCAATGAAATTCATAACTGTAACTGCTCCAGCTATCCAGGACCTCTATCAAAGATACCAGTATTGTCTCAGATAGAAGTAAGTAATTATTATCATTATTAATATTATTAATGATCACAGTACTGTGACATATCAAATTTTTCTGTTGTTCATTTCAAATTGCTCTCTGGAGGTAATTATGGTAAATTCAACAGTGGCAGACGAGGTTGAACCTCGCTTCTCATAATGAAAGTCACTATAATGCCTGTCATACCTAGTCTTGCCTTACCTAGCAAGTTGAAATTTGTACATCTCTTACAGGCAGAGTGTAGCTGAAATTCTGAACATTTGAATCTACCTTTTTAAATTTTTGTCTATGTTCCTCTCAGCATGTGGGGATCTACTTTTGGAGTCAGTGAATATCAAATTTGCAATAACAGTAAGATGTTCTTCATTAATTTCAACCAAACATGAACAGAGCAAAATCAGTCCTTTAATATCCCGCAATACAGTGAAGTGCTTAACGAATTTTGGTGGACAACATGCTTAATGTAATTTTATTCATGTTATTCATACCTTAAGAACTGTAGGAGGACCATAATAACTATTGCATTCACTGCAGTAGGGGAGAAAAAATTCATATCTTAGTGATATTTTTCCCCCATTGTAGATGTACCTCGAAATAAGTCTGGACGTCGGTTAGGTCCTTCAGCTGCTGTGAGTTCCGCTGCTGCTGCTCCCACTGTCTGCACTCCTCCTGTTACCGGTACTGCTGCTACTTCTACCACTGTTACTATCACTTGTAGTATTGCAGTTTCTACTACTACAGCCAATAGTGATACTGTTGAACCCTTACCAAAATGCTTAATTCCTTTTCATTTCCTACAGGCATTGGCACGGCTTTCTTCAAAGTGTTTGGAATCTCGAGTCAGAACTATGAATAGGCTAGTGATAAAAAAGTTTGGTCCCTCATTTTTAATGAAGTTTCTTTGTCTGCTGGACTTCATTACAATGTGACTTTTGATTAAATTGGTGGGTACAAAGACTATGGACAACTAGGATGTACCAACAGATTTGCTGTCATGCCACTGGGCCAGTTGGCCGTGCAGTAAGGAGTGCGCAGCTATGAGCTCGCATCCGGGAGATAATGGGCTCGAACCCTACTGTCGGCAGCCCTGAAGATGGTTTTCCATGGTTTCCCATTTTCACACCAGACAAATGCTGGGGCTGTACCTTAATTAAGACTACGGACGCTTCCTTCCCATACCTAGGCCTTTCCTGTACCATCGTTGCCATAAGACCTATCTGTGTTGGTGCAACGTAAAGCAACTAGCAAAAAGCTGATCATGCCTTGGTGTCATGCCTAGAGGTCTCCTCAGAAAATGGAAGCAACCTGTTGCTCACTTTTTCTGCAGAGCCACTGTACCCACTGAGAAACTTGAAAGTTCTGATAAAGGATGTCATTTGTGCTTTGCAGAAAACTGGCTAGGAAATTGTGGCAAGTGTGTTGCTACCAGGGTCCCACAAATAGCAGGAATGAGTAGCCAGGGGACACTATGTAAAAAATAAATATGATAAAATTTCAACTTATTCTCGTCAGGCTGCGAACAATATTATTAGACAGGTAAACTTTAACGGCAAAAATATACTATTTTAGTTTTATCGCGAAGAAGACATAACAAGGTAGTTTGAAGATCTAGTGTTCTACTGCTCGTTCATAATCACTCGGTTGCTATGAAGAGCCAGGCAGGTTTGTTACATCTCGTGGAATTGACTGCTTGCATGCTGTTGTTGTTTGTCATCAGTCCATAAACTGGTTTGATGCAGCCCTCCATGTCACCCTATCCTGTGCTAACCTTTTCATTTCTACGTAAATATTGCATCCTACATCTGCTCTAATCTGCGTGTCATATTCATGTCTTGGTCTACCCCTACCATTCTTACCAACTAAACTGCCTCAAAAACCAACTTAAGGAAGTTAAGGTGCTAAGAGCAATTCCACGCTAATCCAGACACTGCTCCCACACGACACTACCGATTTAACTCTCACAATTATGCTGACAATAATGAAGAATTTTCATTTAAATAAACAGTTTTACAGTGTTAACGTCTTAATTTGGAACACATAATGACTGAAATATGTGTAGCCTCTGTAGCTCAGGTGGCAGCGCAGCGGCCTCTCACCACTGGGTTCCGTGGTTCAAATTCCGGTCACTCCATGTTAGATTTGTGCTGGACAAAGTGGAGACGGGACAGGATTTTCTCCAGGTACTCTGGTTTTCCCTGTCATCTTTCATTCCAGCAACACTCTTCACTATCATTTAATCTGTCAGTCATTAATCATTGTCCCAGAGGAGTGCGACAGTCTTTGACAGCCGGCACAATTCCTATCCTCGCCGCAAGATTGAGCCTCATTCATTCCATCCCTGACCCGTTCACTGACTGGAAAACAGGTTGTAGGTTTTCAATGACTGAAATATGTATTAATATTATGTAAACCAAGTAAGTTAGCGGCATGCAGCTGTGAGTTTGTATTCGGGAAATAGTGGGTTCGAATCCCACTGTACCGGGTGAGTTGGCCGTGTGGTCAGGGGCACGTGGCTGTAAGCTTGCATCCCGAATCCAACTGTCAGCAGCCCTGAGGATGTTTATCTGTGGTTTCCAATTTTCACACCAGGCAACTGCTGGGGCTGTATCTTGATTAAGGCCATGGCTGCATCCCTCCAACTCCTAGGCCTTTCCTATCCCATCATCGCCATAAGATCTATCTGTGTCGGTGCGATGTAAAGCAACTTGAAATATTATATAACTAGCAGATATCTAGATTATGATAGCCGGACGGTCAGTCAAAGGTCCTAGGGAGAGCAATGTGTATGGGTTAAATATTGTTGAAGACTTAAAATTAGACAATTTCAATTTGCAAAATCCTAATGATTGGGTATTAAAGTTTTTAATTTTGTATTACAAAACACCCAGCATGTAGGCTACACAGTGTGGTCACATATCTGTGAGATTGCGCTTGGGCAGTGGTGTGTTCGAGTCCCACTGACGCAAGAGTGAAGATGGTTTCCCTTCTTCGCTATAGGCAGGCAGATATACTAAGGCCATGTCTTAATTAAGGCCACAGTTGCTTCCTTCTGAGACCCATTCCGTCATTGCCATGAATCGGTGATATATAAAACTCATAGCCATAAAATGAGACGTCATTATGAAGCCCATAACATGATTATAATTGTTCATAAAGGTGGAAAACAAGTATGTTCATGTTCTGTGTTCTAATTCATAATATGCCAAACATCTGCATCATTCAGACTCCATTTGTCTTAATTGCATTCATAATGACTTTTCTAAATTCCTGCCGTAGAGTTGTTATATAATAGAACAATTTATTTAAACATCATGGGACATTTATTATTATTAGTAATATTATTATTACTATTAATATTATAAGGAGCATTAAGAATATCTGCTGAATGGGAAGTGAAAAACTGTGGCGTTATTTTTCAGAACAATGAAAGTTTCAAATGTGTGGTTTATTGTCCTCATAGTCTGTTCCTTTATATGAGCTCATAATTTCTGTAGAATTGTGTGATAATGATCAAATACTCAAGTGGAAGTGTCATGTGTTATTGTCTGGATGAATTTTATAAAGAAGTCTTAGTTTTGGTTTAAGCATCCATTTCTAACAAAGGTATTTTCACTGAAAATTTTGTATTTTGGAAACAATTTCTCATGAGAACACAGGATATATGTTAAGCTCTCTCTCCTCTCTTATTTGCAATTTGTATGCACATCTTCCTTTACAGACATATGTACTGGTAGGTATTCAGTGTCCAAGTAACTAAATTAGTTTTTGTGAATTTTGTGATGTTGGTAACTCATTTAATGTGATGGTCACAATTGTACAAACTTTCCTTACCGTAGTTCTCCCCCTGTGAGTGGGGGCTGTAGAATAATACCCACGGCATCCCCTGTCTGATGTAAGAGGCGACTATAAAGGGTCCCATGGGGGCTCCGAGCTTGAGTAGGCATCCGTGGAGCCCTTAGGTGAATCCTGGCATTGCTTCCACTTACTTGTGCCAGGCTCCTCACTTTCATCTATCAAAATCCCATCTACCTCGGTCACCACCTGTTCTTTTCTGACCCCGACTGTATTACGTATGGAAGCCTAGAGAGTCTTATTTTCACGCCCTTCATGACCCTGGTCTTTCTTAGGCCAACACCTTCATTTTTTCGTAGTGTCGACACCCTTCGATTTCTTCTCTCTGATTACTAATATATAGAGGATTATTGCCTAGTTGTACTTCCTCTTGAAATAATAGTCACCACCACCACCACTCTTATCATAGTTGGTGCGATAGAACTGAATAAGACATAAATGATCGGAAATTGCATTCTTTATAACTTTTGTTATGTAGTTCTTTTCAATAGGACCAATCATCCAGGGTGAATAAAATTATTTATAGCCTACATTGTAGTGGCATATTCCCTGACATAAAATACCAATTTTCAATGAATTCTGTTCAGCCATTTTCTCGTGACAGTAATTACGAAAATTTAACACCCGGATAGTACGAGTCCCTGTGATTAGTACAGCTAGGTGAGGAACACCATAGGTTTGCGTTGCCTGTAAATGGTGCCGCAATGTGAGAAACGCCATGGGTGTGTGTTACATGCGCGCATTACATTACCTGATAGTAGTACCATCCGCTACTTTTGATTAGTATCGCAACATGACAAATACCATGGTTCTACATTCCCAGCGATAAGTACCATTATGAGGGGCTGATGACCTGGTTTTTGGACCCCTTTGGACTACAAGCATCATCAATTCAGGATTGTGCTTTAGAAGCAGTCCCTTGGTCAGTAATACTACTGCTTAGCGGTAGTTGCTGGGAATGTGGGGCATGACTGGTCGGATCCACTGATTGTTCTAAGTTAATATCCATCCATTCATTCTTCGTCATTGTGTTTTGAACCCTGGTCAGTAGATGATTTTGGACTTTTAAATTGTTATTATATTTTGTCCCATTTCATACCATTGGGGGCCAATGACCTAGATGTTAGGCCCCTTTAAACAACAAGCATCATCATCATCTTAGGCAAGGAGATTGGTGGTGAAGGCGAGACGTTCGGTGGCAATGACAATATACTAGGAACTGTCCCATCATTCGCCTTACTGCAGGCAAAAGGAAAACCATTCTCAGTACAGCCAGTGGTAGGGAAACAGCCTCTTTCTGTGTCTCAAATGCAGAGGTGTAGAGCCATGGTCACCCCTCCTCTATTTGGTTGGCCGGTCGGAGTGCAGTGCTGTCAGACCACGGATTAGCCTACTCTGCAACCACCGACACAGATTTCTGTCTTCGGTATACAGTAGGTACAAATGGCACTGTATTTGAAGTGAGTTTCCATTGCCTTTGACTGGCATTTTGACTAGGTCACAGCAAAGCCCCTTGCACACGGTAATGTCGGAAGGTAGCAGCATATTGTTCATAATTCTGTACATAAATTAGCGATCAATTCCTTGGATGTAGATCTTAATGGGTTGAGCTATCTTGTGACGTGGCATGGGATTGTTTTGTGCTGGATCAGCTGCCATATTATTGTACGTAGATCCTGATGCTACATATTTCTTTCAATTTATTGAAACTCCTCCCCTGCGGATGGACTGAAATGAAGCATTATTTGTACTTCCTGCATGTTGTAAGAGGGGGACAATCACAGAACCTGTAATCACTTCCTTGTCTTTTAAGCCCATAAACATATTCATGATTCTATCCTTTTTCGTGTAGCAGAGAAATTTAGATATATCTTACTGTCACATGAAATAGAACATTTTTAAGTACTGTAAATACAATGAATGCATACAATTTTGTAGCTTGACATTGTTTATTATCTAAATGCAGATGACTGATTGAATGATATATTGTGTTATGATGCAATATGTAGGAGCAGAGTATGTGCTGTCATGTCTTGGTCTCTTCAAACACTACTCTGCCTGAGACTTGCCATCCTCTAGCAGATACAAAAGAAGTACAAATCTCAATATTTCTCAGTGTGTGGCCCGACATGCCTCATTTGACAGACTGAAAGATGTATCATATAGTAAGTTTCTCGAGATAATACAAATGTTGTTGGCATAAGCTTTTGACGTGTCAGTGCAACGTTAGACTTCAAAAAGAGAGAAAAGTATTTAGTATGTTGTAACTTGACAGTTCCAGTCTTTCTTTCATAAATGAATGATTTGGTGTTGTATTGTATTGTTTTCTGGCTGATGAATATTAATTCATGATTCATGATTAACACTATTGAATGTAACTTAATGAAATTATGATATACTATGATCACAAAAAATTTGTGGAAATTTCGAGACAATTTTTATGCCTGTAATACTGTGGATAGTAGGTAGAATATAGCTCCATAAATCTTACATTGTATTTATATTTCATTTCCTGCGTAAGTGGCATATCTTGATACTATTGACTTGAGGATGGTCGGAGTGTGTTAAAGGGGACCGAGGTACGAGGTGATGTTAATGTCTATTTCTGTCGTAGTTCATAATCAGATATAAGGATTGCCAATCCCACTCACCTTCTGGTCACTTCCTTCCTTCCTCCCTCCCTTTGCAAGTTAACTTCTTTTTTCCTCAGCAGAAAAAAGCAGCACAGGTCAGTCCAGTTAATCCCTTCCTTCATGGCTTTGTGAATTAGTAAAAATAAAATTATGATAAGCAGCACAGGCTTTTCTCCAGCAAGAAAAAAAGAAATATAAATAATAATAATAATAATAATAATAATAATAATAATAATAATAACAATAAAAAAGCACAGGCCAACCTTCAGGTGTATCATTGTTCAGAATGAAGTATTTAAAGAAAAGGTAAGAGAATGAAAGGAAAGAAAAAAAATATGAAAGAAAAGGAAAACAGAGTGGCCTAGGGAGTGGTGTTAAAGGAACAGGGAACTGGGAATGAAGTAGGGATGACATGAAACTTGTAGTGGTCAACTTTAGAAGTATTGTAAAGAAAGGAATAGAATTGAGTAATTTAATAGATATATACTTACCAGATATTGTAATAGGAGTTGAATCATTGCTGAGAAATGATATAATGGATGCAGAAATTTTCTCACGGAAGTGGATGGTGTATCGTGGAGATAGGATAGGAATGGTAGGAGGGGGAATATTCATTCTCATGAAAGAAGAATTTGTAAGCTACGAAAAGTTAAAGCTGACAAGCACGAAATTCTAGGGGTAAGGCTCATTTCTGAAGATAATTAGCAACTTGATGTCTTTGGAGTGTACAGACCAGGAAAGAGTAGCGCAGATGCTGATTCAGAATTATTTGATAAGATAATCAGCTATGTGGGAAACGATAAGGAAAGGAACGTGATTGTAGCGGGTGATCTCAATCTAACAAATGTCAATTGGGAAGGTAAAGCGAATGACAGGAAGCATGACCAACAAATGGCAAATAAGTTAATATGGGAAGGGCACATGATTCAGAAAGTGATGGAACCAACTAGAGGGAAGAAGATTCTGGATGTGGTGCTGGTAAAACCAGATGAGCTATATAGAGAAACCGAAGTAATAGATGGTATTAGTGATCACGAAGCGGTTTTTGTCATAGTTAAAAATAATTGTGAAAGAAAGGAAGAGATTAAAATTAGGACTGTAAGGCAGTACCATACAGCTGATAAAACAGGCATGAGGGAGTTGTTAATAAGTAATTATGATTGGTGGAAAATGGTAAATAAAAATGTAAACAGACTCTGGGATGAGTTTAAAGCAATTGTTGAGGAATGTGAAAGTAGGTTTGTGCCTTTAAAGGTGTTAAGGAATGGTAAAGACCCACTATATTATAACAGGGAAGTAAAGAGACTAAGAAGGAGGTACAGGTTGGAAAGAAATAGAGTTAGAAAAGGCTGTGGAAGTAAGGAGAAATTGAAGGAACTTACTAGGAAATTGAATCTAGCAAAGAAGTCAGCTAAGGATAACATGATGCAAGCATAATTGGTGGCCATACTAATTTTAGTGAAAAATGGAAGAGTATGTATAGGTACTTTAAGGCAGAAACAGGTTCCAAGAAGGGCATTCCAGGAATCATTAATGAACAAGGGGAGTGTGTATGCGAGGATCTTCAAAAGGCAGAAGTATTCAGTCAGCAGTATGTAAAGATTGTTTGTCACAAGGATAATGTCCAGATAGAGAAGATTACTAATACTAGAGAAGTATTAAAATTTACCTATGACAGCAATGACATTTACAGTAAGATACAAAAGTTGAAAACTAGGAACGCAGCTGGAATTGATAAGGTTTCGGAGGATATACTAATGACAATGGGTTGGGATATAGTACCATATCTGAAGTACTTGTTCGATATTTGTTTGCATGAAGGAACTTTACCAAATGAATTGAGAGTTGCTATAGTAGCCCGTGTATATAAGGGAAAGGGTGATAGGCATAAAGCTGAAACTTACAGACCAGTCAGTTTGACATGCATTGTATGTAAGCTGTGGGAAAGCATTCTTTCTGATTATATAAGACATGTTTGCAAAATTAATAACTGGTTGGATAGAAGGTAGTTTGGGTAGGGAAAGGTTATTCCACTGAAGCCCAACTTGTAGGATTCCAGCAAGATATAGCAGATATCCTGGATTCAAGAGGTCAATTGGACTGTATCGCGATTGATCTGTCTAAGGCATTTGATAAGGTAGATCATGGGAGACTACTGGCAAAAATGAGTGCAATTGGACTTGACAAAATAGTGACTGAATGGCTCTGTTTCTAGAAAACAGAACTGAGAGAGTTAGAGTAGGTGAAGCTTTATCTGTCCCTGTAAAAATTAAGAGGGGAATTCCTCAAGCAGTATTATTGGACCTTTATGTTTTCTTAGATATATCAATGATATGTGTAAAGAAGTGGAATCAGAGATAAGGCTTTTTGCAGATGATGTTATTCTGTACAGAGTAATAAATAAGTTACAAGATAGCGAGCAACTGCAAAATGACCTCGATAATGTTGTGAGATGGACAGTAGGCAATGGTATGATGATAAACAGGGATAAATGTAGGGCTGTGAGTTTCACAATTAGGAAAAGTCCTCTCAGTTTTAATTACTGCTTTAATGGGGTGAAAGTTCCCTTTGGGGATCATTGTAAATATCTAGGTATTAATATAAGGAAAGATCTTCATTGGGGTAATCACATAAATATGATTGTAAATAAAGGGTACAGATCTCTGCACATGATTATGAGAGTATTTAGGGGTTGTAGTAAGGTTGTAAAGGAGAAAGCTTATTTGTCTCTGGTAAGACCCCAACTAGAGTATGGTTCCAGTGTATGGGACCCTTACCAGGATTATTTGATTAAGGAACTGGAAAAAATCCAAAGAAGAGCAGCACGATTTGTTGTGGACGATTTCCGACAAAAGAGTAGCATTACAAAAATGTTGCAAAGTTTGGGCTGGGAAGACTTGGGAGAAAGGAGACGAGCTGCTCAACTAAGTGGTATGTTCTGAGCTGTCAGTGGAGAGATGGCGTGGGAGGACATCTGTAGACGAATAAGTTTGCATGGTGTCTTTAAATGTAGGAATGATCACAATATGAAGATAAAGTTGGAATTCAAGAGGACAAATTGGGGCAAATATTTGTTCATAGGAAGGCCACCTGGGCGACTGCCCTAAATGCAGATCAGTAGTGAGTGAAAAGAAATGTATATATTTTGGAGTGGAGGGAAGATGAGAACCTGGGTGCCCGACGCGCTAAACGATTTAAATCGCCCTCCCGGTAATTTTAGTTTACCGTACGACCGCCAGAGGCGCTAACATGCAATTCCCGGCAGTCTTTGTGGCAGCCGCTGTGTACTGAAGTTAAATATAACGTTGAGTGTCAACTCGTACATATTCTCTTTGGGTTGGAGCAATACCTCCTAGATATATAATTATCTAGGTGGTGTTGGTTGGAGCATGGCTGGAGGGTGACGAGCTTCCTTGATCATTTCCTTGTCCCTCATTTAGCATTGGTTGTCTTCCCATTTTTTGGATGTACATTCCGCACTTTACTTTGTAGGGTGGACCAAGGCATACCATAGAAAGCAAATGTTTTCCTATAAGACAACTTGACACTATTAATATCACGAACGGCTTTTTCTAATAATTTTGGTTCGTAATTACCCCTCGAAGTAGCTTCTTTATGCCTCTGATAATTTCTAGGAATTGTTCGAAATCACCCAGACCTCGGTTACTAGACGGTAGGGGTCCCGCGCAGGCTCGATTTGGCTGGTGACGTCATGTGGTCTCCACTGCCGGCTTGCAGTGAACGTGACCCATTTCAATTGTGCGTTTCTGTTAATGATTTGCTTGTTTTTATTGAACCATTTGCTTAATATTTTTCAATTTTGTCAAATGTAATTGCCTTTTGTTATGTGTAGATAATTATGTTGTAATTTATTTCAGTATTTTTTAGAACAATACAAGTAAAAAAACTCGTGTCCTCATCCCGAGGTGGTGCAGCTCTTTTCAGGCACACCCCCATTGGAGGTGAGCTGCGTGTACCATTTGAATCACGTACCAGCCCTCCTGCCATTCTTAAATTTCTGGCAGTACCGGGAATCGAACCCGGGCACCCGAGGACGGCAGCTAATAACACTAACCGTTACGCTACGGAGGCGGACACAATACAAGTAATATAATAACACTGCTTAACACAAACTATTCTAGTAGCTTTCTCAGTACTAAATTATCTTTCGCTTCGCAAATAAAGTATTTACACTTCGGATTTCGTATTTTCTATCCATCCAGTGATTTTAGAACGATTTTATACATTGTTTTACTTCTAAAACTAGTTACTAAAAATAAAGAAACATGACCAGTTGCACGGGATGCTTTTTAACGTTGTTTTGGCGGATTGTTGGTATTAAGTAATATCGTAAAAACCTAACATTACATTTTTGTATAAGTAATTATTTATAGATGTGTATTGGCCGGTGGAATGTTGGTGAAAAGCCCCTGAAGAAATGTCAACCTCTTCCACCATGTCACGGGTTACTCTTTTTTCTTTTTTTAGGAAAAGGGGTTTCCCATGGTGAAAATTAATTTGAATAATTTGTCAAGAGCATTATTTTGTTGCTCTATACAATTCCCATAGGCACTTTTTAAGCTATATGTACCACACACGTGGACACGGAAGTTTAGGGCATCAAATCCATTATTAATCGTGATTACAGTCTCTCCTACATAGCTGAGCTCTGGGAAGTTATTGTATATTGCTTTACCCACAGTCAGTGATAACAGTTCAGTAGCTTTCCGTACATTTTGCCTCTCCGTTCCAGTCACAAGAATATGCTTCATTGAAAGAGTATGCGCATATTGCAGGTCTTCGCCCTCACTTTGTATTATTAATTTTGTAAACGCTTCTTTTGTAACAGATTGCCCACTTTTCAGTTTTATACTTCGCAGTAATTTAAGTGCATGAGGCACATCACAAGAAAACCGTATGTTACGTTCTTTACTTGATGGGTTTTCTAGCGACGGTTTGTCCAGCAAAATAATCAGATCAGTCTTACATTTTCTATTTGAAGGGCTCATGTTTATTACAACTGCTCTACGACATGAATTACTTCTAACAGTTCTCTTGAGGGGCTGCCTGGCCGAGGCGGTAACGGCGTACTCGGTCCGCCCGGAAGGACGTGGGTTCGAATCCCCGTCAGAAGTCGTAAAATTTAAGAAACGAGATTTCCACTTCCGGAGGTGCATATGGCCCTGAAGTTCACTCAGCCTACACCAAAAATGAGTACCAGGTTAATTCCTGGGGGCAAAAGCGGCCGAACATAGAGCTAACCACTCTACCCCATCATGTGCCGAGGTTAACAATGGTGGAAATCTTTACCTTCCACTCCTCCAAGGGCCTTCATGGCCTGTACGGAGGTGACTTTTGCTTTGCTTTGCTAACAGTATCAAAGTTGCATCCACTTTTGAGCTCATTACAATGACTTGGACATTATCATGGGGTCCTCAAATCATTTTTTCATTTTACCGGGCGAGTTGGCTGTGCGGTTAGGGGCGCGCGGCTATGAGCTTGCATCCGGGAGATAGTTGGTTCGAACCCCACTGTCGACAGTCCTGAAGATGGTTTTCCGTGGTTTCCCCTTTTCACACCAGGCAAATCCTGGGGCTGTACCTTAATTAAGGTCACGGACGCTTCCTTCCAAATCCTAGGCCTTTCCTCTCCCATCGTCGCCATAAGACCTATTTGTGTCGTCGGTGCGACGTAAAGCCACTAGCAAAAAAAAAAATAAAAAAATAAAATCTGCACTTTGATCAAAGCACAAATCGTTGTTAACCTTCACTTCACCATAGCTGAGAGCATCTCTTTCAAAATTTGTAAAAAAGACCTGATTGTGTTTTTAAGGTATTAATGCTCAATGAATCCAGGGGAAATAGAAAACTGTCTTAGCCGCCCTTTGATTGTAACTTCGCTAGGAAGAGGGTAATTAATCACGTCTCTAACAAAACACAATGCTTTATATGATATAGACCGTAAGGTGACCGCCCTAGCAATGTCCTCAGATGACCAGCTTGAGCTTCTGCCGTTTACTAAAGCTTGTGTTGACTTTTAGAAAAAGTACCCTCAAAAACTTGAACATTATTTTTTAATTTTATTATCTCGGTATTAGCTGCGCTAAGACGGTCCTGAAGATCCTTATTTTGCTGTTTTAAGTCACAGTTTTCTGGTCTAATTCTGCAGTCACTTCAACAATTTTCTCATCACAGAAACATTGATGTTTACTTTTGTTATCTAATTCCTTCCTGAAGATTTCATTATTAACATCATCTGCTTCAATTGGTGCCTGCAACTGTAAAATTTGCTGTATCTCCTTACGATGATTTCGCTTTTGTGCCCTTATTTTGCAACCTTCACTGGACTGACTCGCTAAATCATTACCTACTACAGTACTCAGTGGCAAATATAAATGTGGTACTGCGTCAGGCCTTAATTCACGTCTAATTGGAAGGTTTAATAACTCACTCTTATGTAGTCCGAGTTGTCGAAGTGTACAGAGCACACACGAGCATTCTCAACAGTAAACGAATCAGCCCGTTTAGCAGTATTAATCCACTTTAATGCCACTGTTCTTTGGAAAACGATGACATTGAAGTCCTTGCGGTGTCTATCGTGGTTAAAGCAACCAGCGACAGCACAGCACAACTCCTACACTGTTACGAAGGTAAACACTATCACTAGACTAATGGCTAATGGAGCTCTGCTTGGTTTAGCGAACTTGGGGACCGCGTGACGTCAGGAGGCGTGGCTTGCTACTGCGCACCCAACTGATGACCCCTACCGTCTATTACCCTGCAACTAACAAAAGGACCTGCGCAAAGCACACTTCTTCGCGCATTCTCTCCGAGTGGACGTCTGACATCATAGGGAGTAGTGGAGGGGGTCACATGCTGCCTGGCCACCGTACTGTGCACACTGTGAAGCGCGGTTACTTCTGTATCCCTTTTAGCGCTCTTGTTGTTTTGTCAGTTTTATTCGTATTTCATTCTTTAGTTGTATTATAGTCCTATAATTCCTTCGCGTGTAGCGTGTACTGTATTGGTAAATGTTTTTATGTATATAGTGTTGAACACTGTTACCTAGCGACCTTCAAGGGTCATTACTCATTACGAAGCACATTAACCAGGTGAATAAACTAAATTCTTGACTGTGTAAAAAAAACAGAATTAGAAGTATCGGCAGTTGCGCAACTGGTATGCCAACACACACACACACACACACACACACACACACACACACACACACACACACACACACACACACACACTCTCTCTCTCTCTCTAAAGCCGCTCAGCAGCGAAATAATTGACGGCAGCCCAGTCTTTCAGCTATATAGTGTTGTGTACCATGTTATTCTAGTGAGAGTGTCATTTAAATGTACAGTAGTTATGGCTGCTACTTCGAAGTCTGGTAGCAAATCTAGACAGCCTGTAAGGGGACAAGCCAGAGAAATAGTATATAACGTAGCTGCTCACTTACGAGAACAGAAAACAGATCATAAACTGAATTATAATGTGGTGGCTTCAACAAGTGAAGCAACAGAGGTTTCAAAGTCACTGGTGAAACGTATTTTAGCGGAAGGGAAGACGTCTATGGCCAAGGGTCGTTTGCATTTTTCTACACCTGATGGCAAGAAAACAGTCCACAAGAAAAGGATCGAAACAGACGACTTCACAAAAGATGTGATACGTCGGAAAATAAGCGAATTTTACGTGATGAAAAAACTGGACCTACACTGGACAAATTGAAGCGTGTGTTAAAATCGGAAAAATACTTGACTGTAGCAGAGAGTATCTTCGACGGTTATTTTGTGTTGTTCATATTATGTCCTCTGTGTGTACGCTTATTGGAACAGTATACTTTTATTTTTTAAAATATGGTTTACAGCTTGGCTATTGTAAGTAGTTCCATTTAACGCAATGCTTAATACTTTTGGCCACTTTACATTTACTTATGTTCTTTTAATTGCATTGCGTTTCTGGCTTTAAAGAAAGAATAACCTCAATCGAAGAGCCTGACTGCAGCTACTTGCAGTATGTGTTAACGCCAGCTTGACAGCCGGCATGTCTGTCAGCCAGTTGCGCGTGTGCTTGTCCTTGATTCGTCGGGTAACATCGGGATGAACCGGAACAAGCTGCGCGAACCGAAGTAGCCGAGGGTTCTTTTGTTTGTTGTCGGTTAATAGTCTAGAAACCGTGACCCAGACTTCTTTCAGTTTTCAGTAAAATGTGTGTAAAACACTAGTTTTCACTAAATCACACCAAAATTCCACAGCAATCGTTTATAAACACTTCAGTCAGTTGATCTCACTAAGAAGCATAGTTATAATGCATTCCTTCCGACAGCGACAATCGAAAGTATCGACTTAATGATAATGCATGAACTTTAAACAATACCAGTGCGCACGGGAAATTTTCCGAAGTCGATTCGTAATAAGAAGCACAGGACGCGGGAAACATAACCTCAAGGTCAAACTAAAAGGCGCGGAAGTGCAAAGCACCGGCGGCTCGTTGCTGTGCGACAAAATACAGCAAATCTACCATACTGTCCGAAACCACCTCTGTGTCCGAAATCGCCCTGTTTGACAGAAACGGTAATATTTCTTCGCACTTGTAGGCAAGCTGAAAATAAATACACGAGTGGTCATTACAGTACAATACATGTTCGAACTTAATTAACAATGTGACCGGTGGTGTTTGAAGGTGATTGTCAGTACGTTTACTGTCACGTAAAATAATTGTGGGACTAAATTCTAGCACCTCGGTGTCTCCGAAAACCGTAACGAAAGTTAGTGGTACGTAAAGCAAATAACATAGGCCTACCGGTAATTATTTATTACTATCAGAAAGTCAGTTGTTTCCTGCCAAATCAATGTATACTTCAGCATTTCCAATGAAATAGCGTGTATGCGTATGTATCACCAACGTTTGTTTGTTTGTGTAGAATATTTATTTGAAAATTTCGTCTCCATTTATTACGTGGTCGTTATTCATTGTTCCTGTTTTGATTTACACTTGATGCTTTGCTTTTCATACACAACTTCATGCTGGGTATTATTAATCTAAGCGATTCGTAGCGAGGGCATATTCCTATGGATGAAGGGTACTGTGATACTGTAGTTTATGTCCAACCTATAAAAGGTTTATGTTCGAAGTGGTCGGTTTGTTGTATATCATGATTGTAGTCTAACATCAAAGTCACCGGCCCTGTTTATTATTGACATGGTTTTGTTTTTAAGGACATATCGCCATACTTTTTGCAGTTTTATTGCGTTAAATATTTTATTTCTGTACGGTTTGCTTCATTAAGGGATTATGGTGCCTAACTGTTTCCCTACGAACATAATCTTCAATGTGCCAAACCACCTCAGTTACCGTGTGTGGGATTTTTAAGTGAGTACAGTTTGGGCTGCCTGAATACCGATATCGTATGACATGAGGTGTATAGTACTGTACTATCATTTATATATACTAGATGCACTCGATACAACCTAATAAGCAAGTCACATGGCTATGCATAGTGTGTGATATCTGCTTATCCCACAGATCCAATCTTGTGTTTAGCCCGTGCATATGAGTAGTATATTGCCTAGATATAGAAGTCTCTAAACTCATTTTGGCATAATGCAGCCAAAAAATACAGAATAGCTGCTTTCGAAGTGTGGCTGCAACAGGCACCCAGTCTTACCAGCGCAGCCAACCTACCACTACAGTCTCTCGTCTCACCCACCTGTGATTTCACTGAATTTAAGATTGTCATATCATTTGATTGGAAGATCTAAAAGAAAAATTGGAATTCCAGATTGATTATTAAGGTGATGTGCTGGATGAAGCTGAGTAAAACAGCCAGATAAATTTCTTCTTATTCAGTGGGTGAGGCACAGGTTTCCAAACAGGATGCGTATATCAAAGTACTGGCATACTTCGAGTTTTTATAACACTCCATTGCTGGATGCGCTAGCGAGTGTTTGGCTGTTCCGAGAGCTCTGTATTATCTCAGTGATTAAGTTGTTAATAGTTCTAGAAATTTAGCAAATTTTGTGTGTGAGTGATAAATCTAGTTTCACAAATAATGATGTTTAGTGTTTGTTTGTTGTCATCTGCAATTAGTGGTATTTATTTAAAATTTTCACACTGAAAAGTTCCGTAGGCATTCGCTAGATTACAACCTGTAATTTAGGACTGCATGAAAGATATCTCTCTTTCTTTTTAATATTATTATTAAAATATCAGTAGGTTTGTTGATAAAATACTTACAAAGACGGGATATTAAAAAGAGTCGTAACTTTGGCAGCAGTTGAGTAGTATAGTTCCAAAACCTGCCTTCTCCATTTTCGCAAAGTTTTCAGGAGAGAGGAAAAACTGTTTCAATATAATGCTGACATATTAATGATACATGTCTTATACCACCGATACCGATATTAATTGTAGAACCAGGAAATGTTAAATCTATTTACTTCAGAGAAACCTGTTATTAAATATGTAAAGTTAAAATATGGATAAGGCACCTTTTGGAATTGTACATGGTGGATGACTGTTTTTGGAACAAACATGGTTGGATAAGGCAGTTTTTGGAACAAAACCACCAAATATGCGGAAAGCATGTTTTGGAACTAACAAGGAAAAATGGCATTTTCTGGAATAAACTTTTGTGGTGTAGACTGGTTTTGAAATTACGTAGTGAAGGTTACATTGAGTTAAAAGATTAAATTCTCAAGGTTAATTTATATTGTTAAAAAGATTAAATTGCCAAGGTTAATTTATTAGGTACATGTTAAACGTATTACCGTTTATTACATAAAAACTTGAAAGTTAATGTAAATTACAAATATAAAGCAGTGTCAAGAGGTACTGAGAATAGAGTACACATTGGATGAACCTAGACTCTCAGTTCATTGTTCTCAAAACAGTCTTCTTGATGTTCGCACTGTTGGTCAGCTTCAGTATCATCTGCGAGGGAGTTATTCAAAACTTCTACATACAAAGACAGTTCATTCAAGTTCTTCCAATCTTCACCGTAGTGACTTTTCAGCAAATTGTCAACGTCTCTATGTTTGGCCGGTTTTAGAGCATTTCCTTTATGTATTGAAAGTGGATGGATGTCACTAATTACTTTTTCCGAGTAACGGAGATTGTTGTTTCTTAAGGTAACTTCAATAAAAAACTTCTCCTCTTACCAAAGTATTTGTTCTCCTTTTGTTTCTACTAATGATGAACCTCTTTGAAGCATTAAACTGAAAATGCCATTTTCCCGGCGGCTTAAGGACCTCTCCGACAGCTTCTTTCCAATTAAAGTTTGGGCACTCAGATCCAAGTTTAAACACAGTACAGTAATTAGAGTAAATGTCCCTATACTCCTGGGGTGAAATAATTGTGTCCTTTTTGCAGATTTCTTTTTCAAAAAATGCGAACACTCTATCAGAGGGCATAAAGGAGTGGCCAGGAACAAGAAAGATAAGCTTAACTTGACCGACATTTGCTGGTGCATGATCAAGTAACCACTTTGATACCATTCCGATGATAATGCTGTTTTTATTCTGGCCCCCACAGCCATCTGCAAAGAGGCACACTGTCTTAATACTAGGACTTATAGCTCTAGTATTAAGGCAATGGAAAACAGCACTTGCAATTTCGTTGGAGCCTATTGGGTGTTCATGTTCACACCAGGTGTACGAAAAGACGTTGTCCTTACCAAGCCTTTCTTGTGACGAACCTTCGACAACTGTAAAATTGTACATATAAAGTTGTCGGGAATAGTATGCTCTCTGATCAGGTACTTTAGGTACTACCTGATTCTTTTGGCAATCATACGAGAGGACTAAAGTGTCTTCAGTTGTCTTTTTCCCAAGCATTTGAAAAAATGCTTTAGCTTGTAGGCTATGAACACGTTTTTGAGTCATAAGGTTTTGTTTTTCAATTGCACTTGTTGCACGTTGCAATTGATCCTTAAATCTTAAGCAGCGTGAGCATGCATCCACTGCTGGAGTTCCGAACCCAATATTTTAATTCATATTAATATTATTCCTGAAAAAGGATTTTGTGACTTTTAAGGTTACATTGAAATAATAACATTAAGTTATTTATTAGACCACCTAATCAATACAAAATCGTCTTGGATGATTTACATAAATTTGTTAGCTAATAGTGGTACATGTTTCGCCTTCCCTGAAGGCATCATCAGCCATAGTCTTAACCTTAAATTAAAAATAAGCGTCTAAATAACATGTAGTAATGAAATGAAATTTAAAATGAAATTTAAAATCTTGAAGAGATTTGAAGTGAAATAACATTAAAAATAACAATGATGGTTTGAAAATACAATGTGATGAGATACAATAGTGGAAGTATTAACAAAATTAACATTAGAAGGCTGCTAAAATAAGTACAATGGATAAAACAACAGATTGTTATACAACAAGTAGTAAGATTGCATAAAAGTAAAGTTGATAGTCTGGCGGTTATAATTAGACGATGGCAAAAAATCTTATATAATCAAAGTAAAGAAGGGAGAATAAAAGTCAAAGTTAGTCGAGAGATCCGAAGTTAATCATGATCTTGAAGATAAAAGACGAAAGTCAGATGTATATGGTGAAGTTGTAGAACACTTTTTTGTTGAGGATATGAAGTTGGTGAATAGAAGTTGAAGAACAGTTTCAAATAGGATCACTATGGACCATCTCAAAATTTGAAGTGATGTTCAAATGTTGTAAATAGTGAGTTTGTAGATATTCTAGTTGAAGAAGCATATAGAAGTGAAATCATTTGACGGTGACAAAGATAGCTTGTAATATTATGAGTTAGAAGTATTTGCAACAGTAGACTTCTTGCTACGTGTGTTACATGTAATTTAAGGTTACATCTCCATCATTTTCACACCTGGAGTTGTAAAGTCTCCACAACTTATTTATATTTAAGTCGCTAACCAAGTATTTTCTTTGTGACTTACCCCGGCAATAGTGCTTTTCTATTACTTGAATTTGGCCCATAAATTTCCCAATTGCCTCTCTTTTACTGGTATACTTTTTAGTGATCTCTATATAAACTCTCAGAGCTCAATTACTGCCAAACTATACGTTGAAAATGTAAAATCAGTAAAGTGGATAAGGCACCATTTGGAACAAACTATCAAATGGTATAATGGAAAAGCAATGGGAGTAGACTGCTTTTGGAATGAAATGGAGAAGGCATCTTTTGGAAGTAACTTTTGGTGGAGAAGACTGCTTCTGGAACAAACTTTCATTTCCTTATTAGTTTGTGAATAGGAGAAGATTTTTTTTGGAACCCATTCCTGGTTTTAAACGACGCAGTTTAGAATGTACAACAAAATGGCGTCATTAACTAAATTTCCGATTTTTGTGGAGAAGGCAGGTTTTGGAACTATACTACTCAGTTATAGTCTGGTAGTGCAGGCATTTGACAGGGTATTTCAAATAGCAGTTCAACGATTCCACCTATCACGAAGCTAATAACTTATTTAAATACCTCGATACTGTTTTAAATTTTGTTTAAGGAAAGGATTTCAACAGAATATACAGTATTTCACTGGTGAAATATTTACTGATAACAGTCGTATTGTTATTGATTATTGTCGCTCTTCATACTGAAATATTGGCATTGTTGGCTACTGTCATGAACAAAGGGTGTAGTGTATCAGGAAAATTTAAGTAAAAATTAGCTGATTCATATATTCCGTACATTTGTAGTTCTGAGTAGGCAGTCATAGTATTCGTAATTTATGTTTTACACCCTCAATTTTTCAGTATTTATGAGCAGTTAGCTAATAATCAAGTTCCTACATCCCAATAATTGCAATTCAATTCCCTGGCATAGTTTAGACAGAAATATTTTTGAGAAATGACTGTAAACAACTTCATATTTTTCAGCATTTTAAGGACATTTATTCTCCATCCCATGGAGTAGGGAATATAATAGTAATCCACCATATGTAATTATCACATAACCACATTTCAGTTGAGAATTATAGTGTAAATATGGTATATTAGATATTACCTTGCCTGTTATATTTGTGTGTATTTTTGTGCAAAAGGCAGGTTTCATTTCTATTAGAGCATAGTAGGATAGAGTAGTACTAATATTAATCTGTCTGCGTGTTTACCTTTCTTGAGGACCGGTAGTTCTTGCAAATATCTAACTTTAGGCATACGGTAATTGGAAATTTAATATCTATTTGTGCTTATAATAACCTATTGTAATTAGGACACGTCTGAACATAGCTTAAAAATTATTGTAGTGTATTAAATTAACATATTAGAAATTAGAACGCTTATTGCATATTTCAAATTTTAATTGTAATTTCCTTTTCTGTTTGTGCTAAGTAACAACCTGTTGTAATGAGAATATGTCTGAACATCGTTTGAAATTATTGTAGTATATCATAGGACCTTATTAGAAAATAGTTTGTTTATTCTCTTACTGTGAAATATTTGTGTAGTATAGTACCGGTATCTGTGGTAACTATAGTAAATCTCTTACTAGAATTCTGTTGTGGTAATTAGGGTAGACTTAACTGCAGTTTAGAATTGTGTAATTCTTCTGCATTATTCTCCGTTTCTAGTAATTAACAGCAGTTGTCATCCTGTTAGGGTGCTGTATGAATAAGAAATTGTACAACTAAGTAGTATTGTAGTGTAGTAGTAACCTATATTAATTACCTTATTGTCGTGTGACCTTTGTGAACTATGCCAGACAATATTTCTTTCCTTCCATTTTTATTTCCACGGTATGTTATCTTATTTTTTCTTTTCTTTTCATTATTCAGTAAAGAATGGATAAGGAGTGCAAGTGTAGAACTGTGGGTGTGGCCAGGCAGTAAGGAGAATGAGGGAGGAGTTGGAGAGTTTGAGGGAAATTAATAAGATTTTCTTGGAGGACAGGAAGGAAAGTAGGCCTCCTTCAAACAATGTACGGGATACAGTAGGTGTAAAAGAGGGATGGGAAGGAAAGGAGGGAATTGTAGAAGACAGGTGGTCTAATGTTCTAAGGGAAAGTAGATTGCAGGGTAAGGGCTCCATTCAGGATCAGAATTCAGGACAGCTGTCTGCGAAAAAAAAATGGTACGAGTCACTGCAGGTAGAACAAATGAGGGAAGATGAGGAACAGGGAACTGTTGCTGAGAATTGTGGAAGTAGGGAAAAGGGAAAAGGTAGGAAAGGGAAATCTGGAGTAGTGGATAGGAAAAGACAGGTGGAACAGGGTCATGGGATGGAGAAAAGGGAGGAGGAAGTAGCTTCCGCAGCCATCAGGAAAGACAGGACTGAGCAGGATGGGAGGGGATCAAATGAGGTGGGTAGGGTTGAGGCTCTGGTCATGGGGGATTCCATTGTTAGACATGCCGGGAGAATGTGTGGAGGAAAGAGAACCAGGGTAGAGTTTTATCGAGGAATTAGGTTAAGGCAGATGTTGAGGAAAGTAGAAGAGTAGGAGGAGGGAAAGGAGAAGGTGGTAGTGTTTCTCATTGGTTCTAACAACGTAAGACAAGCAGGTACAAGTACCAACATAGTTGGGGACTTGTGGGACCTGGTAAATGCAGCATGAGTGAAGTTTAAGGAAGCAGAGTTTATTATCAGTGGAATACTGTGTAGGAGCAATACTGACTGGAAGGTGATTGGGGATTTAAATGAGACTATGGAGTGGGTATTTAGGGAAACTGGGAGTGAGATTTCTAGATCCTATTGGGTGGGTAGGAGATAGAGATCTGCGCTTAGATGGCCTTTACTTAAACCGCATTGGTACATATAAGTAAGAAACTTTGTTTAGAATGATTATAGGGAAGTACATTCAGGGAAACGGGCTGGCCTAGGAAGCGGTAATAACAGAACAGGGAACTGGAAATGAAGTAAGGATGAAAAAAGTTTTAGTGCTCAACGTAGAAGTATTGTAAAGAAAGAAATAGAATTAAGTAATTTAATAGAATTATAATTACCAGATATAGTAACAGGAGTTGAATCAAGCCTGAGAAATGATATAATGGGTGCAGAAATTTTCTCACAGAACTGGAGTGCATATCGTACAGATAGGGTAGGAATGGTAGGAGGGGGAGCGTTCATTCTGGTGAGAGAAGAATTTGTAAGCTACGAAAAAGTTAAAGATGACAAACATGAAATTCTGTGTGCAAGGCTCATCTCTAAAGATAATAGGCAACGTGATGTCTTTGGAGTGCAGAGACCGGGAAAGCATAGCATAGATGCTGATTCAGAATTATTTGATAAGATAATCAGGTATGTAGGAAACAATAAAGAAAGGAATGTGATTGTAGCAGGTGATCTCAGTTTACCAATGTCAGTTGGGAAGGTAATGTGAATGACAGGAATCATGACCTACTAATGGTAAATAAGTTAATATGGGGAGGGTATCTGATTCAGAAAGAGATGGAACCAACTAGAGGGAGGAATATTCTGAATGTGGTGCTGGTAAAACCATATGAGCTCTATAGAGAAACCGAAGTAATAAATGGTATTAGTGATCACAAAGCTGTTTTTGTGGTAGTTAAAAATAAATGTAAAAGAAAGGAAGATGTTACAATTAGGACTATTAAGCAGTACTATATGGTTGATAAAACAAACATTAGGGAGTTTAAAAAGTAATTATGATCAGCAGAAAATGATAAACAAAAATGTAGACAGACTCCGGGATAGGTTTAAAGCAATGGTTGAGGAATGTGAAAAGTAATTATGATCAGCAGAAAATGATAAACAAAAATGTAGACAGACTCCGGGATAGGTTTAAAGCAATGGTTGAGGAATGTGAAAATAGGTTTTTACCTTTAAAGGTGGTAAGGAATGGTAAAGATCCACTATCTATTAACAGACAAGTAAAGAGACTAAGAAGGAGGTGCAGGTAGGAAAGAAATACAGTTAGAAAAGGCAGTGAAAGTAAGGAGAAATTGAAGGAACTTACTAGGCAATTGAATCTAGCAAAGAAGTCAACTAAGGATAACATGACGGCAAGCATAATCGGCAGTCATACACATTTTATTCAAAAATGGAAGAGTATATATAGGTACTTTAAGGCAGAAACAGGTTCCAAGAATGATATTCCGGGAATCATTAATGAACAATGGAGCTATGTATGCAAGAATCTTCAAAACACAGAAGTATTCCGCCAGCAGTATGTAAAGATTGTTGGTTACAAGTATAAGATCCAGATAGAGGAGGTGACTAATACTAAGGAAGTATTAAAATTTACCATGACAACAATGACATTTACAGTAAGATACAAAAGTTTAAACCTTGAAAAGCAGCTGGAATTGATAAGGTTTCAGGGGATATAGTAAATACAGTGAGTTAAGATAGAGTACCATATCTGAAGTCTTTATTAGATTATTGTTTGCATGAGGGAGCTATACGAGATGAATGGAGAGTTGCTATAGTAGTCCCTGTATATGACGAAAAGGGTGATAGACATAAAGCTAAAAATTACATGCCAGTCAGTTTAACATGCATTGTATGTAAGCTTTGGGAAAGCATTCTTTCTAATTATATTAGACGTGTTTGTAATATTACTAACAGGTTTCATAGAAGGCAGTTTGAGTTTAGGAAAGGTTATTCCACTGAAGCTCAACTTGCAGGATTTCAGCAATATATAGCAGATATCCTGGATTCAGAAGTTCAAATGGTCTGTATCACAATTGACCTATCTGAGGCATTTGATAGGGTAGATCATGGGAGACTACTGGCAAAAATGAGTGCAATTGGACTTGACAGAAGAGTGACTGAATAGGTGGCTCTGTTTCTAGAAAATAGACCTCAGAGAATTAGAGTAGGTGAAGCTTTATCTTTCCCTGTAAAAATTAAGAGGGGAATTCCTCAAGGCAGTATTATTGGACATTTATGTTTTCTTATATATATATATATATATATATATATATATACCAATGATATGTGTAAATAAGTGGACTCAGCCATAAGGCTTTTTGCAGATGTTATTCTGTACAGATTAATAAGTAAGTTACAAAATTGTGATCAACTGCAGAATGACCTTGATAATGTTGTGAGATGGAAGGCAATCGTATGATGATAAATGGGGTTAAAAGTCAGGTTGTGAGTTTCACTAATAGGAGAAGTCCTCACAGTTTTTATTACTGCATTGATGGGGTGAAAGGCCCCTATGGGGTTGGTTATAAGTACCTAGGTCTAAATATGAGGAAAGATCTTCATTGGGGTAATCACGTAAATATGATTGTAAATAAAGGGTACTGATCTCTGCAAATGGTTATGAGGCTATTTAGGGGTTGTAGTAAGGATGTAAAGGAGAGGGCATATAAGGGTCTGGTAAGACCCCAACTAGAGTATGGTTCCACTGTATGGGATCCTCAGCAGGATTACTCGATTCAAGAACTGGGAAAATCTAAAGAAAAGCAGCTCAATTTGTTCTGGGTGATTTCCGACAAAGGAGTAGCATTACAAAAATGTTGCAAAGTTTGGGCTGGGAAGACTTGGGAGAAAGGAGATGAGCTGCTTGACAAAGTGGTATGTCTTACATGTTATCTGAGCTGTCAGTGGAGAGATGGCATGGAATGATGTCAGTAGATGAATAAGTTTGAGTGGTGTCTTCAAAAGTAGGAAAGATCAAAATATGAAGATAAATTTGGAATTCAAGAGGGCAAATTGTGGCAAATATTCATTTATAGGAAGGGGAGTTAGGGATTGGAATAACTTACCAAGGGAGATGTTCAATTAATTTCCAAATTCTTTGGAATCTTTTAAGAAAAGGTAGGAAGACAACAGATAGGGAATCTGCCACCTGGGTGACTGCTCTAAATGCAGATCAGTAGTGATTGAAATCAACACTTGCTGAAGTATATTAATCCGAAACTATAGTCGCATAAGTGTGGCCAGTATCCAGTATTTGGGAGATAGTGGGTTCGAACCCCACTGTCAGCAGCCTTGAAGATGGTTTTGTGTGGTTTCCCATTTTCACACCAGGCAAATACTGGGGATGTACCTTAATTAAGGCTATGGTTGCTTCCTTCCCACTCCTACCCCTTTCCTGTCCCTTCGTCGCCATTAGACCTGTGTCCGTGCGACATAAAACAACTTGCAAATCTGTGTCCAAAACTATGGATCTAAAAGAACTATGGGAAGTTTTTCATGAATGAAAACAACTAATCCATGTGCAAATATATTTGACAGTACTATATATATATTAAGAGAAATTAGTCAACCTGTCGTGCCTCACTAATGTTAATGTGAGATATTGGAGAGTGGAAAGTATCCCATACAGCGAGTTTGACCTGCCATCATAGGCAACCATCCCCAAGGCATATGTTTCACATTGCTGGAGTCAAAAGGTCAAGATAATTTTGACTGCCTGTGATGAAGTATAAATATTTAGGTAAATAGAAGGGGTGTTGCAGCTTTTGCAATACTATTTCAACTATTTCCTCGATAGTTTTCAGTCTCTTTTAATTACTTTTCTGAGCAAAGTTTTCCCACTCATGTAGGTCTTGCCTTATGTTTTGTTTATAAAGGTCTTTATCACACTATTGCTCAGAGAATTAAAACACTATGATGTCATTTTAGAAATGAGAGGTAAAACAGAGAGCATGGAACACATGTTCAAAACAAGCATTCTATTTGGCAAGGTTCAGTCATCAGATCTAGTAGCAGTATAATAACTGTAACACTGTCCTTTCTGTTTACTAGAAGACACAGATATATCTCCAGCTTGTGATGATTTATGAGTTAAGAAAACCAGTCCTGACTTGTGCTAGATTACTGTGTTCAGTGTGGTAAATCTCATTTCAATATTGATCACTGGATCATCGGAAGGCCTCATTAGTCAACATGCGAATTGATACCTAGCTGTGAACGGCCAGAATGGTCAAGTTGACTTGTTATGTTGTACGTGATCGGTATGGTAAGAAAGGAGTTCATTCAAAGGTATCAAATGGCTGATAACAGAATCACTTACAAAAACTTATAAGGGAATATTAAATGCATTTAGGGATCATTAGGCATTACTGAAGTCTTGATTTGGTATGGTCGCATTGTGGTTCTTCTTTAAAGTGAGACCCAAGTTTATGTTTGCCCAGTGACTGAGCTGAATAAACTGATTGAATCTGCAGGATGATGAATTTCATGATTTATGTTTGCCATGTGTTTGATTATTGTTTTTTACAAATTTAATTGTTTTTATATTTTCCTTATTTTTAATTGTTTTTATACACTGAAGAAAATGGTAATTGCAACATCCTGAAGGACTGGTGCTACATTGCTGCAGTTGAACATGCAGGACGAGTGTTCGGTTGTGCTTCGATGATTACATTTTCAGGTCCCTCTGACTGCAAGTTTGGACAACAATCAATACAGGATGTGCCCACCACGAGCTGCAATACATTGATGAATTCGTCGAGGCATGGAGTCAGTAAGGCCCTGGATCGCTTCCTGAGGAATTGTGGCCCATGCTTGCTGCACTGCATGGGTCAGTTGTTCCAGAGTTGTGGGTGGCTGAGGATGGTTGGCCAGTTATTGACCCATCATGTCCCACTCATGTTCAATAAGACTGAGGTCTGGGGATCTGGTGGGCCATTCTAAGGTTGTGATGTCAGGGAGAGCTTCTCTGGAGATGCGTGCATTGTGAACCCGGGCATTGTCCTGCTGAGACATCCCATTAGCAATGTTCGCCATCATAGGGACAACCACTGGATTGAGTACCCTATCAATGTACTGTCGAGCAGTCATAGTGCCCTCAACAAGCACTAATTGTGATTTTACATTAAAGCCAATAGCTCCCCAGACCATAATGCTTGGTGTTGGCCCTGTGTGCCTCTCGACAATAAGATCTGGGCAGCCCCTCTTCCCGGTACATCGGCGCACACGATTCCGGTGATCACTGCGGGCAAGACAGAAGTGCGATTCATCACTAAAGACGACTCTATGCCATTCGTCGACCCACATCGATCTTTCTCAACACCAGGCCAGCCTTACGCGTCACTGTTGTGGGGTCAATGGAACACGGGCTCGTAAGCCAGCTGCACGCAGGCGATTACCAACTGTTTGTTGTGTAACGTGGGGTGCCACAGCTGCTCGAATTTGAACTGCTGTTGCATGGGGTTCCATCCGGGCCATCCGAATGATGCGGCGATCCTCTCTCACATTTGTCCGTCGCGCTGGGCATGTGCCAGGTCTATGAGTGTGGGTACCTTCATTTGATCACTGCTGCCATACATGTTGTACCGTAGATGCCTGTCGGCCAACACATGCAGCAACAGTCCTTAGCGATAATCCAGCCTCACACAGCCCAATTATCCAAGCCCTCTCAAACGGCGACAGTTGTTGATAGCGTTCTCTTCTCTGTCGTCGAGGCATGTTTGACAGGGAACACTTAACTGCACAGACTGCAAGTCAACTACGCTATACCAGAGTCCGTATACTGGAGTTGATTAATCCGCGACCAATCACGTGGGGAGACCTGTAGCAACAATCCAATGGGTCTGAAACTTTGATCATTTACATATCTGCATGGCATTGTTTCATATCTTGAAAATCAACACAAAAGACCGATGCCTTCACGGTGTTGCAATTTGCATTTTCTTAAGAGCATGAATGTTTGTGTGTGTGTGTTATGGTGCTGGTATCAGTCAGTGTTCTTTTTCTCTAGGAAGATGAGGTGAGTATTCATTGTTGCTATCAATATATTTGTAAGAATATTTCACCATACAGTTAGAACCATGCCCACTACCTGGTGCTTGCCTTGGTGAGGGACTCGACACTATTCCTTCACCCTTCCCGTCCGATCACCACAGTTATTCTATTGAATCAGGACCTTCCCTCCACATCACAGTGCTTACAATGTTGTCATATAAATGCTCTCTCTCTTCCTGCACACACCGTTGAAATATGGGCAGCTACAGATCCTATATAATAATGAAAGTGGCTCACATCTACCATCCCATGCTCTGTGGTAGCACTGGTCGCTATGAACTCGTCCGCTGGGACAGATCCAATGGTAGGAATTGAGGTGGAATAACATTTTATTATAGAAATGACTCTTGCAAGTCATTGCATGGTATTCAGCTGGGACCTGAGTTCAAGTTTGTTGAGATAACTGTTAGCACAGCAAAAGTTCCCAGTGCATTTGTCCATAAAGCTCGTGGCACAGTGGACATGACTGAGTTCAAAACTTGTTGATTCGACCTCGTGCCTATCTATGAACATACACTGACTGACAGAGCAAATGCAACACCAAGAAGGAGTGGTCAGAACTTTATGCCAATTGCAGGGTAGACTGACGTCACTGAGGTATGCTCATGATGTGAAATGCGCCGCTGTGCTGCGCACGTAGCGAACGATAAATGGGACACGGCGTTGGCGAATGGCCCACTTCGTACCGTGATTTCTCAGCCGACAGTCATTGTAGAACGTGTTGTCGTGTGCCACAGGACACGTGTATAGCTAAGAATGCCAGGCCGCCGTCAACGGAGGCATTTCCAGCAGACAGACGACTTTACGAGGGGTATGGTGATCGGGTTGAGAAGGGCAGGTTGGTCGCTTCGTCAAATCGCAGCCGATACCCATAGGGATGTGTCCACGGTGCAGCGCCTGTGGCGAAGATGGTTGGCGCAGGGACATGTGGCACGTGCGAGGGGTCCAGGCGCAGCCCGAGTGACGTCAGCACGCGAGGATCGGCGCATCCGCCGCCAAGCGGTGGCAGCCCCGCACGCCACGTCAACTGCCATTCTTCAGCATGTGCAAGACACCCTGGCTGTTCCAATATCGACCAGAACAATTTCCCGTCGATTGGTTGAAGGAGGCCTGCACTCCCGGCGTCCGCTCAGAAGACTACCATTGACTCCACAGCAAGGACGTGCACGCCTGGCATGGTGCCGGGCTAGAGCGACTTGGATGAGGGAATGGCGGAACGTCGTGTTCTCCGATGAGTCACGCTTCTGTTCTGTCAGTGATAGTCAGCGCAGACGAGTGTGGCGTCGGCGTGGAGAAAGGTCAAATCCGGCAGTAACTGTGGAGCGCCCTACCGCTAGACAACGCGGCATCATGGTTTGGGGCGCTATTGCGTATGATTCCACGTCACCTCTAGTGCGTATTCAAGGCACGTTAAATGCCCACCGCTACGTGCAGCATGTGCTGCGGCCGGTGGCACTCCCGTACCTTCAGGGGCTGCCCAATGCTCTGTTTCAGCAGGATAATGCCCGCCCACACACTGCTCGCATCTCCCAACAGGCTCTACGAGGTGTACAGATGCTTCCGTGGCCAGCGTACTCTCCGGATCTCTCACCAATCGAACACGTGTGGGATCTCATTGGACGCCGTTTGCAAACTCTGCCCCAGCCTCGTACGGACGACCAACGGTGGCAAATGGTTGACAGAGAATGGAGAACCATCCCTCAGGACACCATCCGCACTCTTATTGACTCTGTACCTCGACGTGTTTCTGCGTGCATCGCCGCTCGCGGTGGTCCTACATCCTACTGAGTCGATGCCGTGCGCATTGTGTAACCTGCATATTGGTTTGAAATAAACATCAATTATTCGTCCGTGCCGTCTCTGTTTTTTCCCCAACTTTCATCCCTTTCGAACCACTCCTTCTTGGTGTTGCATTTGCTCTGTCAGTCAGTGTATAATAATCATAGGTAGCTTTAATATCAACCTAAGGGAAGAATTAGCCCATACTGGGAATTTCATAGGCATGATGTTTATCCATTACTTGGTTATCCTTCCTTCATATCCTGCTAATCACATATGTACAAATAATCACCCCTCATACATTAATCGATCCTACAGCTAAAAATCTGCGGAAGGTTGTAAAACATGGCCAAATTCCTATTCCACCAATCTCAACTCATGACCTAATTTTCTTAGCCTACTCCATTTGTGTACCCAAATACAAGCTAAACTTCGTTACCTGTAGAAATATAAAAAAAATCATTGATTTGGATCACTTAAATTTTGATGCTTATAACCTAACCTGGAATGATACTCTACTTCTATACAATATCGACAGAAAAGTTGACAGATTTAATGCTCTTGATACCAGACTTCAGGACAAGCATGCTCCCAAATGACTTGTGAAAGTTTATCGGCCTCTACCCATGGTTAAATGAGAAAATTTAAAATATGATTGCCGGGCTGAGTGGCTCAGACGGTTAAGGCGCTGGCCTTCTAACCCCAACTTGGCAGGTTCGATCCTGGCTCAGTCCGGTGGTATTTGAAGGTGCTCAAATACGACAGCCTCGTGTCGGTAGATTTACTGGCACGTAAAAGAACTCCTGCGGGACTAAATTCCGGCACCTCGGCGTCTCCGAAGACCGTAAAAGTAGTTAGTGGGACGTAAAGCAAATAGCATTATTATTATTATTAAAATATGATGGCTCATTATGAGCATGTTGTTAGAATACAAGAGAACTTGTAGTGGATGTGATTTCCAAAGCTATCTTGTGGTTAGAAACTGAGTCAAGTGAGTCCTAAGAAATCGGAAATATAAATACTTAACTCTCATTCAGGTAAACTGAACACAAGTAACACCAGCTCACTGGGTACTTGAAAGGTCAGTAGCAACAGATGGAACCAAAAGGCTTAATGCATATTTTATAGAATATAGAATGCCTCCTAACTAATTACCTAAGCAGGCATGAATGTGTACCAGTCATTCACCACACAGTGTAATCACCCACATTTTGTTCTGGTGACCATGTTATGAAAGTAATGTAATGCAGCTGTAATGTGGATAACATCCTTAAACAATTTCATCCATACTATTATGAGTGCCATTTTTCATGTTGTGACACATTTTTAACTACTGTCCTAAAACTGTTACCGTTTCATCATCCTGGAAATGTACAAATGTTAGAGGATGGAGGTAATGATAATGTACTTGTAATTCTCTCTTTATTGCAACAGGATTTACAAACATTAAAAGTGGAGAATGAGATTTTAAAGGAGAAGGTACGTTTACTGGAATCGAAAGTACCGGTATCAGTAAACACTCCGAACACAGGTGGCTCTGTGAATTCTAGCGCGTGGTATCAAGTTGCTTCAGATTCTAGGAAGAAAAAGTATACACTTAAATGAGGACAATTTTGTAATTGACACCAAAAATAGATTTTCAGCCCTGAGGGAAGTAAGCGATACACAAGGTATCCGTATGGGAAGCAGTCAAACGTATAGCGCAAAATCCGTTACGAGAAGTGGCAAAGTTAGGCCTAAAATCCCACACAGTGCACCGGCGAAAGTGTTGAACTTTCTTATATTTGGTGACAGCCAGGCGAGGGGAATTGCGGAGAAAATGAACAGTAAAGATATTGCAGCATTGGCTGTCGTCTATCCTGGGGTCCCAATGAAGAAGGTATTGAAAAAGACGGAGCAGGCGGCAAGAAATCTCGGAAGTCGTGATGCAGTAGTGATCATCGGCGGGACGAACGACGTAGCTCACAACGACGCTAAGAATGTCATTTCTGAACATAAATGTACACTAGGTAAGCTGACTTACACTAACATCTTTGTAGTGAACATGCCCGACGGGCATGATTTGATTAGAGACTCATGTGTGAACATTGAAGTAGACAAAGTTAATACAGATATGGTTAAAATTTGTAAACATTTTCGTAATACACAGGTAATTGATATCAGCAGTTTCGAGAGACACTGTTACACAAAGCATGGCCTTTCATCTAAACAATTCAGGTAAACGAAGGATAGCAAATATTGTTCTAGATTTCATTAATCTTAGGATATGTACTGTGTAAAAGGCAACTCCCTTGAGTTATAATACTGACCAGGAAAACTAATGGAAAGAGCTGGCTTTACTTCAAGCTGGCTCAGCCAACTAGAAAATGAAACTCAGGAAAGTAAGGAATTTCAAGTTACCCAATTGCAACAGTCAAGTTTTAGGGAGGAAGGGGGTCTGAGATTGCTCTTGGTAAACTGTCAGAGTGTAGTAAATAAACAATTAAAATTTGGTACATTGATGGAATCTTATGAGACTGATGTAGTGATAGGAGTGGAATCGTGGTTGAGAGAAGGGGTGGGTTACAGAGAAGTATTTCCAGAAGGTACACAGTCTATCGTAGAACCCGAGAAGATAAAAAGGGAGGGGGGTGTTTATTCTGGTGAAGGAGACTTATTATTCACATGAATGGTTTACCGATGAAAGGGATGAAATACTAGGCATAAAATTAATTTGTGATAATATGAAGGAGGTGGGAATTATAGGAACATACAGGCCTGGAAGAGAGGAAAGAGACGTGGAAATATTTGAGAAAATAATAGATTATACTCATAAAAACAATAATAATGATGTGGTAATAATTGGGGGAGATCTAAACTTGCTGGGAGTTGAATGGAATAGAGCTGCAAGTGAAGCCCATGAACAGAAACTGGCGAATAAGTTAATTTGGGAGGGAGGATTTACACAAGTAGTACAAGAACCAACTCGTCTCAATAACTTACTAGATGTATTCTTGGTTAAACCATCGGAAATTGTTGATAAAACTGAGATAATTGAAGGAATAGGTGACCATAAGGCTGTAATATTTGATGTAGGACTGGTACCGAAAAGGCTTAATAAGAGGGTCACACAAGACAAGAAATTGTACAGAAAAACCAAAGTTGATGAATTTGGGACATACCTTAAATCACAATTCAGTTGTTGGATAAGTGAAGGGAGTAATGTAGATACACTTTGGGCTAAATTCAAAGGAATCATTTGGGAAGGAGAGAAGAGATTTGTACCTGTTAAGAAGGGTAAAATGACCTCAGACCCTGTTTATTATACAAGGGAAATAAGAAAATTAAAAAGAAAATGTAGAATAGTAAACAGGAAAATAAAAGAAGGTAGGGAGAGTAGAGAAAGTAGAAAACAGCTAATGATGGAACTGAATAGAGTGAAAAAGGAAGCAAAAGAGAATTATATGAATGGCTTTCTTCAAGAGCATAATGACCACAAAGGGAAATGGAAAATGCTGTATTCATAAATCAGGAATCAAAAAGGAAAAGGAATCCAAATTCCTACAATGGTAGGAGAAGGGGGTGAACACTATTTAACAGATACTGAGAAAGCAAACCTCTTTAGTAGGGAATTCAGAGATTCAGTAGATGATTGTCAGGAGTTGGAAACCGAAACAGAAGGTAGAAAGGGAGAGACACAGAGGGAAACAAGAAGCTTCTCATTCACAAATGAAGATATTTTCAGAGAAATCCAACTGCTCCAGCAAGGAAAAGCAGCAGGAAGTGATCAAATTACTGGGGAGGTGTTAAAGACAATGGGGTGGTACATAGTGCCTTATTTAAAATTTCTCTTTGACTATGTCATAAATAATAGTGTAATACCAATGGAATGGAAGGAATCTATAATAATACCAATTTATAAAGGAAAGGGTGATAAAAGGAAACCAGAGAACTACAGACCAATCAGCCTGACCAGTACAGTTTGTAAAATACTGGAGAGTTTAATATCAAAGTACATCAGAGGGATATGTGATGATAAAAATTGGTTCATGAGGAGCCAGTATGGATTTAGAAAGAAATTTTCTTGTGAGGCACAACTGGTGGGATTTCAGCAGGACATATCAGATCAGTTGGATTCAGGAGGCCAGTTAGATTGCATAGCCATAGATCTTTCCAAAGCCTTTGATAGAGTGGAACATGGAATATTATTAAAGAAATTGGATGGAATAGGATTGGACGTAAGGGTTACACGTTGGGTGAAAACATTTCTAAATTCAAGGGTTAAAAAGTCAAAGTAGGAAATAACGTATCTCAGGAAGAGAAAGTTTGGAAGGGAATTGCACAGGGTAGTATAATCGGTCCGATACTTTTCTTAATATACGTAAATGATTTAGGGAATAATATAACATCAATAATAAGATTTATGCAGATGACATAATTGTTTATAGGGAAATAAATACCATTGAGGATTGTTCAGAATTACAAAGGGACCTTGAGAGTATCCAACAATGGGTTGAAGAGAATAATATGAAGGTTAATGGAGGCAAATCAACTGATCCAACATTTACAAACAGGAGTTTTAAAACTGAATTTGAATATACTTTGGATGGGGTAGTTATCCCGAAAGATGGCAAGTGCAAATACTTAGGTGTAAGATTTGAAAGTAATTTGCACTGGAAGGGTCATGTGGATGACATTGTTGGGAAAGCATACAGATCGTTACATGTCATAATGAGGCTACTTAAAGGATGCAACAAAGAATTAAAAGAGAAAAGTTACCTAAGTATGGTTCGTCCATTATTGGAATATGCAAACTGTGTTTAGGATCCTCACCAAGAATATCTAATAAAAGAAATAGATAGTGTGCAGAGGAAAGCAGCAAGATTTGTAACAGGGGATTTCAGGAGAAAGAGTAGTGTATCAAAAATGTTAAAGGAACTATGGTGGTAAACTTTAAGTCAGAGAAGGGAGAAAACTAGACTTATAGGATTATATAGAGCCTATACAGGAGAAGCAGCATGGGGAGATATCCGTGAGAGGCTTCAGTTGGAAAATAATTATATTGGCAGGACTGACCACAAATATAAAATTAGAAGGAATTTTAGCAGAAGCGAGTGGGGTAAATTTTCATTCATTGGGAAGGGTGTGAAGGAGTAGAACAGTTTACCAGGGGTAGTGTTTGATCCTTTTCCAAAATCTGTACAGATAATCAAGAAGAGAATAAACAACAACAGAGATAATAAATTAAATGTTAGAGGGCATTCGACCAGTGCAGGTTAATATAAATAAAAAATGTGTGTGAATAAATTAATTCCATCCCCTGGCCTAAGGAGTTTGGACAGCCAAAGTAGGGGACTGCCTGTAGGGGTGAAGTACAGTGGGGACTTTGAGGGCCCTGGGCCCGCTACGGTAGCTGTGAAGGCCCTTCAGGAACTCTGAAAAGTGGTGGCAAAATGGGCTCTGGTTAAGACGCAGCAGGTCTTTATGCTACTTAGGTTCCAGAATGGGTAAGAAAAAAAGTGTCTAAATGCAATGTAAATTTTAATCTTATACCAGTTGTAGAGTACCATTTGCAGTAATTCCACATACTGTATATCAGTTGACTATATTTGTAAGTAGTACAGGAGATATCATAAGTAGAATTTTGTAAACAATATAAATTTATTAAGGATGAACTGTGTGTTTAATAGAAAAAATTTTTAGCGTAAATTATATAATATTGTATAATAGGAAAATTATCTTCTCTTGTTAATTTAATATTTAGGCTTGACAATAATGTATTTTAGTGTACCATTTGCCACTGAGGTAGACACCTCATTTGCAAATAAAGAGATTTTGATATTTTTGATATTTTTTGATGAACTTATGGCCCTAACAAAGATGATTATGTTCCTTGTTTCAGTAAAAAGTTGGTAGAACTGGTTTACTACTCCAGCTGATGTAAATACTTCAGTTGCTCTGTGAAATGGACCGGAAAGTTGAGATCAAGGATGAACCGGTCTGGCTTGAAGAAGAAGCAAGTATATCATTTGTAAGTATCCTTCTGGGTTAATTTATAATGACTGGAATTTAATTAATGTTCAGCAATTCTGTGTTAGCAATAAATAATGGAAGGGAAATCTTTTAATATCTTACTTTTAATTAGTGAATATTCAGGGTTATTCTAGGTGATTCAGAACAAGAAACAAACACTCCAAGTTTTAAAAAGCACCTCTACATGTGTTTCATTGTTTTCTCCTTCCATGGCACGACACATCTAGGTGGTAGTGTGGCGTATATCTTGCATGTTGTAACATTGTATGGCATCCTGGATGTCGTTCAGTGTTATTGAAAATTGAGGGCAGTTGTTGGCATTGAAACATTTTATTCATGTCATTTTCTCCAGGGATAGCTTAAACTGTCAAAATAACTCAGATAAAGCACATTTATCATACCCACAGGGCCTGGTTTGATTGCGAGCAAGTTGAAGTACTTTTTACCTGAATCTGAGGGCTGGTTCAAGGACAATTCATTGCCAAGGGCTGAAATGCTGGCCTCCTCTCAATCCCAAGCTCTCATTCATATTGATTTATATCACTAGAGCATGTTTAAACCATACTCTCAATAATCTCGTTTACATTCGTCTTAAGGTTCGGTTGAGTGGTGAATGTTGTTAAATGTGGCTCAGTGTGAGCTATACCATGGATTGACAATTGTGTGACAGGTACACAGGTACTGTTTATCAGAATGGAGTGCAAGATTTGTAGTTCGAATCTGTTTTAACAAATTCATTTCATTTTGTCAGCAGATTTCAACACCATGGAAGAGTACTGCATGGTCCATTATAGCTGAATGTAACATAATTTGAAGGGAAATTGTTCTTCAAAATCCATGACAGTTTCATTTACTCACCTGTACTGGTAATCTGTTTTCCCTCTGTGCAGTTTTATAGTGTTCCACTCATCACAACAAAATGTTGGCACAGAGAGGGAGACATTTATTGCAGCCAATGGCCATTTCACAAAATAAATCATTATTACAGCACTGAGTTAGTGAATTCTTTTTACTGTTTGGACCACATTACTGGTACATGGTAAATGTCATATTTCGCATTGCAGAGCATATGGTTGGTTCTGGCAAACTTCATCATGAAATATCTTGTCACATAAGACTTGGTTCAAATAATTGCCATGTCCAATCTCATGATATCATTGTCAAGATTGGAAATTAGCTGTTGGGATGCAGGTGTAGAGAGCAGAACTAGCTGCAACCTCAGTTCCTGCATATAGTAGGGCTGTGGCATGCTCTCTGCTGGGCTGAGTAGCTCAGACTTGTTATTTAAAGCTTTGCTGTTATGTATTTGTTAAAATTGTTTCTATTTGGACTGATGTTTGCAACACAAAAGGCAAGCAAAAGCACTGTGCAGATATAGCCCCAAAGGCCTGCAATTCACAAGGTGATGTGTGGCCTGCTTGACAATTCCTGTGTGCCAATAATATCGATTTTCTAGACTGGGACCTCTATCTCGCTGCAAGATAGGTTCTTAATTGTTCTTTAGCAGCCTGAGTAGACCTAGATCAGGCCCTGAGATCTATGTACAATTCTTCAAACTTGTAGCGAATTAAACACTAGTGCCTTTGGCTTTTGTGCAGACTTGCTATCCCCAGACTGTGAGACGAGCATGTAGTCCTTTCGAATATGAATAAAAATGTTATAACTTAAATTAATTTTGGTAAAACTTTCTGTAAAGTCAAAGAAAATTCCCAACAACTGATCATTTGTAGAACGAACTTGGACACGGTAGACAATATGGAATGTGGAATATGAAATTCAGTGTATGTTTGCTTGGTGGTCAAATTCATCCGTGGAACACAAGTAATGGCAAGGAACACACATGTGACACAATAGGATGAGGCAACATTCTGTGAGGATGTAGGGATTGTTCTTGTCTTTTTCTGTTGCTCCCTCTTCCTGTGTTGTCCTCTCACTATGTTTATCCTATTGTGTTCTTTTTCATGTTCCTGTATTATAAGTAAACTTGTTTCCTCACCCCGAGGAGGCGAGCTGCACCACGTACCATCCCGCCTGCCGTTCTTAAATCTCTGACAGTACCAGGAGTTAGACCCACTCCTCCGAGGAGGGCAGCTAATAGCGCTAACCACAATGCTACAATTATGACATACAATACTTGTTGATTCATTTCTTTTTTTTTTAGTTTAACATTGAGGCTAAAATACTGAATTTTTTTTGTGGAAGAATGAAATTCATTTTGTCAGCTGATGAGATATGGGCCAGTCTGTTATCTGTTATCCATCTGTGTGTTATGTAGATGTAGACACTAAGGAGGTGCTCTGTGTGGTTACCATCCATCCTTACACATGCTTTAGACCCTCTTGTCAGTGAATCACGAACTCTTGAATTCATACCTGGCTGCGCTCAGATTTGGTCATTTTAATTGAGTTGTATGCTTGAACAAACGTCTATGTTACATTTTTGTGGCATTTGAGATATTCACGGAACAAACATCTATGATGTGTCCTGGATATGTATTTGCAGGTAGTTTGAGCATATCTTAACAGATGGCTATATTATTCTGGAAATTGTGAAGAGAAATGTACTTGAAAAATAATGGAACAGAAGTCGTACCATCCTTTCCCGCGCGAGCGCTCGACAATGTCCCGAATTGAATGCAAGGTAATAAACACATTCTAGTTCGGAGATTGTTCTGGTGTGTTCAGTCTTATACAGCCTTATATTACTGAGTATATTTAGTTACTCATCGACACCATAATCATGCAATCAGACGATAGTAGTGATCGTAATGTACTGTTGTCCCCAAGTAGTATACACAAGTTGACGAAAAACAGATGGAGGAAAAGGAAACGTGACCCTAGTGAGTGGAAGGATCATTATAATTAGGCTAAAACTTTAAAATAACACTATTCACCTCTGCATGTATACATTATATGTGAATGAGTGAGCGCGTGCACTTATAACCTGTTGGTTTCCGGAACAAAAGTCTATGTTACATTCTCTCATGTAGCCATGTCTCGTGATCAACAATCATCTTTATTGCTATTTTTCTCAATATATAGGGAATGTAACATAGACGTTTGTTCGCGCATACTACTCAATTATTAATGCCCCTGTAACATGAAGTTGTGGATAGGTTGGGCTTACACCCATGCATGTAGTGTTCCCATAGCCAGAAATAGAAAGGATTCAGTTCAAGTGAGTGGGGAAACTGTAACTGGTATCTCCTCAACTAATCGTTCACCCATAACATGTTTGGGTTAAATGCTGTTGCACAAGGTACAGAAATTGAAGTATTACCCTTTCGTGTATGAGATACATTTGTGGTCTTTCTACAAGGCAAAAATTCCCCAATAGAGCTGTCAATTCATTGTAGGTATGGAAATTGATGATTCATAGGACCAGTTAATATTCGTGGTAAAACGCATGGTGTTACGAGTCTGTCACCCTTAATTCCTGCCCACACTTTGATACTGAAGCAAATCTAATGGCATATCTCCATGATTGCTCGAGACTTTACATCTGCCTGCACGGATGTGTTCTGGTAAATTAATATGCCATCTCTTGTGAATGCTGCAACTTCAGAAATAAAATGCTGTCTGTGAACTGTGGATCTTCAGAAGCCAGCGGTAGAGCTGTAATCTCGGCATAGTGGTCTGGTGGCTGAAGAGGTTGCACATGTTAGGTAAGAAAATGATAAAGTAACTGATTGTGCAGATCTGACCACTCAAGTGTGTGGTTATCTTCAGTAGCATCAGTTCTTCACGAACTTACTTTTGAAGAATCATGTTTTTTAAAGTCACAACACCTGCTTCTCCATCTCAATTGTGTGGACTGTATGACTCCTACTGGATCCGTTCTCCTTGCTGCGAATGATCCCATGTCTGAAAGTCACCAGAATAGCCTGCTGAATGTTACTACAGAAGGAATGTGGAATTGTGGATGTTGTTCAGCATACATGATACGCCCTGTAGCTAACCCCTAGTGGAATCCTATGTCCACCATTTCCTTCCAGAAATCGTAAGACCCGGTTTCACTATTTAAATAATTCACTCAGCACAAAATCTCCAGTTTTGCTCTGATACATTACTGCACTAGCAGCACAACCTCAACTGAACCAGTACCACAGTCAGTGCACTGCAAACACAACCATCAAAAATAAACGAAGAACTTCAGCAGGAAGACAGTCTACATCACAGGTAAGATGGCCCATATCTCAACAGGTATTCGTTTTGGATATTTAATTATAGGAATTGTTATTCTTGCGTTGACTAATACAACCTTCTGTAGGAGTATGGGACACCTTTTTACATTTTTAATCTTGTTGCATCTTTACTGTATGGTACTTTTTTTAAAAATTTACTTTCCATATTTTTTATAGCCTTCAGCAGATGTAAAAGATGAATTAATCATAGAAGAACACACGGTTGATCAACTTGTACCATGTTTCAAGGAAGAGAACAAGTAAGTACAGTTTATATTTTACACCACTAACACTAGCTCCCTCTGTGTGCAAGTCAGCCTCGGGTTCCCAAGGCCCAGGTAGTTATTTTGTTGAAAGGTGGACACTCTGTGTTGTACAATGTCAGCAAATTTACCTGATCAAATTCATGACAACTCAGCTGCTGATCCTTGAGAAATTTGGTGTACTTTGCTATCCAGTGGAGCTTAGAGTGAGATAGATGAGTAGCCAGCCAGATATCCTGCATGACTGCCTAACACCCAGAGGCTCTGGTCTTGATTTCTGGTCTGGAAGGCCACTCAGCTTAGCTGATAACAGTTAGGGAGCCATCTGACAGAGAGATGGTTGCCCAGGTTGATAAAGCTAATAATAATGGCTGAGAGGATTTAAACCTATTTTCAGCCTATTAGGTCGTGTTACGTACATTTGGAACATGTTGAAGAGATGTTAAGTCCAGAACAAGAATGGCTAACCAGACGCCAGTGGGATGCAAACCCACAACCTCCCAATTTTGCATTGGTTGCTCTACCAATTGAATTATGGTGGCCAAGGTCATCTTTGTTCTGTTTGAAGGCATCTAAGCAACAGGTCTGGCACTAGTGCCATCACACTGTACAGTGTGTTTAAGTCACCCATTGAGGGCCAAGGCAATGAATATTGAATTTTTATGAACGCAACGGGAAAATGAAATGCTCTTACAGTGTGATGGCAATAGTGCTAGACTTGTAGCTTAGATCCTTTCCAGGAGAACCAAGATGGCCTAAACCACCATAATTCAATTGGTAGAGCAACCGAGGTGAAATTGGGAGGTTGTGTGTTCGGATCCCACTGGTGTCCGGGTGGCCATTTTTGTTCTGTAACTAACATCTCTTCGACACATACTAAATTTACGTAACATGACCTAATAGGTTGAAAGTCAATTTCGATTAAAATGCGGTCATGAAAATTCAATATTCACTGAGAAGATTGATTGCACTCACCAGAAATCACCTCATAATGTGCAAGCCTTGAGGCTGAGTAGTGATCGCTTGGTAGGCCAAGGTAGGCCCATAACGCCTGTAGCACTGTGGGATCATGCTTTTAATGTTTGGAAATCCTGTCCAATTTTAACAATGCACTTGAATCATTTGCGATGACATTCATGTGAATATTAGCTAGGCTTTCAACTCAAATGAAGAGACCTTCGCGTGGGGCGGCGTATGTACTAGTTTATATTTTGATCACCCCCTGTAAGGATTTCCATTTTGCAATCTTCTATAAATAGAACAGGAATCTGGCTTGTTTACAGCTCTCTTTCTGAAAATATGTACCATAATACATTGCCCAATTGTAGCTTCTGAAAGCATAAACTTTTCATTAGGTGTCAGTCAGTCTCCTAGCCACAGTTCCAGGTGTAGTAAAGGCCAGTGACAGCAGTGCGATTGCAGAGTTATTGAAAATGATTTGAAGATCAGTGGTGGCAATTATCATGATAGTGAAAAAGAGATTTTAAGTGAATGTGGCAGTTCATCTGGTGAAAGTTATGTGAAATCTTATTGAAAACTCCGTGTGCAAAAGCAAAACATTCTGACTGGGTTATGGGTTAGTAATAGTGATAAGCAGCCAATTATTCATCAATTTAGAGGCTCTCTAGGGGTGTCAGGAGAACTGACAGTCATATATTTAGGCAATTTTGTATCAGAAATGCCTGTGTTTTTGGAGTTTATAGACCCGTTGTTTTTCCACATTGCACAGCAAACATTTATTCGAGCTGCAGAACAATTATTGGACCCATATAGGAAAAGAAAAGAATACATGATGTCAAGTGGTTTGACACTAATGGGGATCACATTAAGGCCTTCTTTGCTCTCTGCATATATCCCAGGTTTGTAAACTTTGAAACCTAACTCCATGGCAGTAGAGCCCTGAAGGTTCTCGGCCTACCAAGTGACAATTGCTCAGGCTGAAGCCCTGCAGATTATGAGGTGTCGTCTGGTCAGTATGACTAATTCTCTGATCCGTTATTCTTGGCTATCTAGACCAGGGCCGCTACCTCACTGTCAGTTAGCTCCTCAATTCTAATTACGTAGACTGAGTGGACCTTGAATTAGCCCTCAGATTCAGGAAAAAGTTCCTGGAATGGCTAGGAGTCCAACCTGGGGCCTCCAGGTAAGAGGCAAGCACGCTACCCCTGCACCGTGGGTGCGGCTTCATAAACTTTGTATATGTAATGGAGCAATCATTAATATATTGAGACCCCAAAATATGTGATGTGCCTCTACATATACACAAATGTTTTGATATTTACTGTACAAAAACTTTGTTCTAATGTCATTGTTGTTGAATACAATTATTTTGAATGCTGCACTGAAAGTTGTGCATGGAAATTCTGGTGTCCGCTCCATTGCTGAGCAAGATGGCAGAAGTGATGCTAAGTATTATGCACAGTATTATTATATTTTTGGTGGTAAAAAATTACAGTACAATACAATACTCCAAAAGTGCTATAATCACTTCAGATAACCCTTCTGTTGGAAAAACTATTTGCCATGGTGGAGTGCTGAAAGCCTGGAGCTGGCAGCCATAGGTTGGTGACAGCTTAGGGATGTAAGCAGTGTTGTCAGACTGCCCATAGCTGATCAGCCACTGTTGTGGTTGGTGCTTGACCTAAGTGAGGACATTGAACTGACGCTGGGTCCTCAACAGTGCACAGTTTGCAGAATTAGAGGAACCGATTATTTGTGCACTGTAATATCTGCTCGCTGAATGGCCATAGAACCTGCGCAAAGCCTTCAGTGTCTGATGTCAGAAAAATAAAGAACGGTTCCGGGACATGGTTATGCTAGCAGTGTGAAATGCTGCCGTTTTCAGGCTCATTCTTTACAGTTAACAGTGATACGCCTAGTAACTTGGTAAATAATTCTATATGTAAATAAACATCTATCACTTTTGCACTGTCAGTGTGCGCAGTATTATGCGACCTGGATGGTTATAAAATATCCACGCATGGCTTGAAAGCCTTGACACGATCATGGTACGTGTCAGTGAGACGCGGTTGTCTGAAGTGTTTCCTCACGTGTTGATATTGTTCTGTAAGGCTCGGTCCCACGGCTGTGCAGGGGGAGTTCTAATTGCAGCCAAGCCAGAAAGTCACCCAACTTGAGTTCATTATGTGGTGACAACAGCAAATGTGGGTAGAAATGTCTTGCAACAAACATAAATTCCTCATTGGATCAATTTATCACGCCTCTGAGTCATCTCCAGAGTTGAATGATGAACTAATCCTCGCACTCTTTAGCTTGTACAAGATGTACAACAAAATTACAATGCTATTTATATTGTTGCTGATTTCATCCTAGAAATTATGTTGTCCAGAAATTCTCCCCCTATTCCAAATAACATCGTTGGCAATAGATTCCTTTCAACTTTCTATGATTTATTCCTTCCTCATTGAATATTTGAAGACATGTGTATTATGCAAACAACATGCTCAACACTTGATCTTTTCCTAAGTAACATATCACAATAAGTCCAATCCCTTAATATTATTCCTGGATTCTGTGACCTTCAGGCAATTCCTACAACACTGACCCTAATGAAACCATCTCTCAAACCCCGTACTAGAACAGCTTTTAATTTTCCTGAACAAACTGGAACAATCTGTGCACTTTACTATCAAACTGCCTCCCTGTTCTAACCTCAAAAATCAGCAGTTATCATAGAATATTGTGTGGCTTCACTGTCACAAATGTGTACAAGCCACCCAAAACACTGGCCTAATTATGTTGTACACACTGCAGAACATTCTACAATTTACGTAGGCAATTTCCACAGTCATCGTAAATTTTGACTGTACTCTGACAAAGATGCAAGTGATAGCATACTTGGAGAATGGGCTAAGGAAAACAATCTTCTTTTAGATTTTGATGCCAAAGATCAAGGTACTTTCAGGTCTGCTGCGGGGGTCAAGGATCCAAATCCTCACGTTGTGTTAGCTGAAATGAAAGTGCTATCCCATGAACATCATGAGAAATGTCTTAGATGTCTATCCTCACAGCGAATACCGACCTATAGGTATTATGGTCCTTGTCATCCGTTGAACACCACACATCCGACAGAACATCCAGAAAGATGACTGGACTGAGTTTTCTGTGTTACTTGATCAGTGTATTCACTGGAACCCTCTGTTACATGAGAACTACCAAAACTTCATTGGTGCAGTTACATCAACAGCTAAAGGATGTATGCCATGAGAATACTGTAAAAAATATATTCCGGGATTGAAACCATTCACGACATCGTTAGGAGCATGTTGTCATGTCCTGTGAATATAATATGCCATTTTCTGTGCCATTCTATGATAAATAGTGCATAAATAACATATTTTTCCTAGTACAGGGCGCAAGTATCTCTCTGCTGGCTGGCAGAACTATGGTCTCATTATGCGCACATAGAGAAAACAGGGCTTGTTCCAGCCAAGACTTGAAAAACGCTCTCTTTTTGTGGGAGAGGGAAGAAGGCACACTGCACGTGATTAGAGATTCAGGTCATAGGGAAGTGCTTATTCGGTTGTGTCAACCCGTGAAACAGCAACTCTCTATGATTTTCCCTGCAAATCCACTGATACCATCCTACAGCCTTCAGTTGTTATTGATAGTGATAATAATAAAAGAAATTCTGAAATACATGATGAATATTTATGAATAAGGACTCATGTGAATTAGGGAATTTTATATTTTATACTGATTCATGATACCAAGATGTGTTCTACATAATTAATGTATCATTAACTACACATTGTATAAGGGTGCAGCAAATTGCAAACAGATGTCGAGGATCTGACCGTAAAATAGAAAGCCAGGAATCCCCATGGCATCGCATCTCTAACAGAAAATTATCTGGTGGTGCTTTAGAGATTGTGAATAAACATACAGTGCAATCAGAATGAAATTTGATCAGTGGAAAAAACAATATTTGAGCTATCATTTGATACTTGAACTGGCGTTGAGAAGCCAGTGTTAGCAGACCAATATTTGGGAACTAGGCATGGTTTACCCCTCCCAGCAGTGCCAGGCCACTTTGTGTGTAAAAGAAAGGAGCTTTTAAAGCCATTTATGAAGTCCTTATTTGGTGTTTGCTAAGTCTTATATGCGTTTTCGTTCAGTGCAGTCTTATGCATTGTATTCATTATAGTGTTCGGTGTGCAGATATTTGTGCCCAGTGATCCATGAAGCACAGTGTTAATTATCAACCGGTGTAAATTAATTATTCAAATGCTACTGAGTTATGAATTATTCACTCATTGTGAGGTTTTAATGTGATATGAGAAAACTATATAGGCTCAGTGTAATGAGCACTATTCGCTTATATTGAGCCGTGTAGCAGTCGGCGATGTTTATTATGTATAGACTGATATATACATAATGTAATTAAGTGTAGGGTCAGACAAAGAAAGTGAAGTGCCCTAAATACGTATAACATCACGATAGCAGAGTAGGGAAGTAAACGTAATAAAAGAAATAGCAGCTTATGTGTGATAATAAATATTGAATGGGCAGCGTCTGCTGAATACCATAGAAGCACAGTGAATAACATGTCCCATGTGTAATAGTGCCATGAATTAGGCGAATTTAAGATCATTAACACGCAGAGTGTTACACTAATTAAACTTTGTGTATCCAGAGACAGTGTTCAGGTGAATGTGTCATGTGTCAGTACCTAGCTGATTGTTAGTAATTGTGATGTGCAAATGAGAGGAAATAGGTAACGAGATGCAGGACAATATCGTTAGTGGGCTAGTACACTCGAGCCTATGAGTGATACTAGTCACATTGAGGTATAGCATGTGGCATATAATTAACATCGCTGTAACAGAATAACCTCCGCATTTACATATATGAACGATCAAGATCGTCAGGTCCAGGAGGAATCTACAAGCTGTTTGCTTGAGTTCCATTACAGCTCATCAGAGAACTTCTAGACCATCCGACATGAGGTAAAGATCCAGACAGCATGAACGTGACCTAGAGGCAGACGAACCCAGAATTCCACGCTACTGAAGACATCATGTTGGCAGCTTAAGTTACTATGGATATACCTGCCTGAGGATGACTGATCACAATGCTGAAGCAATAAGTACATTTTCCAAACATCTTGACGTGAACATTACACCATCCCTTATCTGTAAATAGATACATTTATGCATGTAAATAAATTATAGTGTAGGTAACTGTCTCAAGCTGTTTCAAAGGGATTGTAGTTTCTTAATTTATTATTTTATTGGGAATTGTTCTTCTATGGTTGGGGAAAAAACCCTACAACCTGTTTTCCAGTCTTTGACCGGGTCAGGGATGTAATGAATGAATCGGATATAGGCTGTTATTACGATGGGGTCGCCACTCCCAAAGTGATTTAAATTAATGAGTGATAGATGCTATGAAATGAGAATGGAGAGTGTTGCTGGAATGAAAGATGACAACGGAAAACCGGAGTACCCGGAGAAATACCTGCCCCGCCTCTGCTTTGTCCAGCACAAATATCACATGGAGTGATCGGGATTTGAACCACAGCATCCAGCGGTGAGAGACCAACGCGCTGCTGTCTGAGTCACGGAGGCTCCTCCTATGGTTGGGAGACCGGTCATTTAAGTTGACAACAGGAAAAACTAATGCAGGACGTAGTTATCAGATCCCAGAATTGATTAATTGTGAAGTATCATAATGAGAGGATCTAGTTTTCATTAGATTGTTTCCAGCTACCATCGGTTCAAAAGTTAATATGAGTCATCAGATGATTCTTAAATTTTTTCTTTTATACTTCACACATAATTCAGGAGATTCCCCATTCTATAGTTTTAGGGCTGCTGAACAAGATTTTGGAGACACGACAGGCTTGTGCAGACCATGAGTTATTTAGATCGCGTGTATTACAGTTAATTTAAATTTCCCGAAGGATAGAGTTTCCTATATAAATATGCACGTGTTTCAGATAACGGGATGAGAACGGGAGTCATCTCACATGGCAAAGTCCGGGAGGCTGAATCATTAATAGAAATGCGAGTCTCCCAAGTTAAATACAAAGCATTATACCCCACCAGGGATAATGGTAAAGAGGCTGAATAAAAGCCAGATATGAGGCCGATAGAAGCCGGATGATTAAAAGAAGACAGATATTCTTCTGTGAGTATAATAATAATAGCAGTAATGGAAACTGCCGTTGTGTTCAGGGAATGAAAGTAAAAGTGGCCACCAATAGGGAGCATCACGGAGGATTTATGGCCTCTTGTCTGAAGAAGGGACGACTGGAGGAAGTTTGCCTTACCACTACTTGGGGCATTAGGAGAGCTGTTCTTTCTGTTTGACCATGATGTAACATTCACATCCAAAGTCATATATTGCCACTGCTGTTAGAGAATCAATATTTCATGAGATGAAAAAATTCCTCCCTATTTTTCTCTTTACGGTATTTAATTACATCGATATAGGGAATTTCAGGAAATGCACCCTGGATGTCTGAGGAGTGTGGGTTTGATCCCATGGTCACTGTATTGATCACGGTTGGATCATACCTTCCATACGCCTTTGTAATGGTAAAATGTTGTATTCCCTGTGTTTCTCTTTTAGATGATTGTTATTATTCATGTTTTACATTGTGTTTTGATAGTTTTTGTTGAATGTGTTGTTCCACAGGAAACACCATTGTTTGGAATATGTCTTGTCAAATAGTGTTTATTAATATCCTGGTGAAACAAGTGTTGTGCAACAGTTTAGTAATTTGTAAATATATTGAGATATGATTTAATAGGCAAATGTTGTGATATGACTTTCACGTGTCTTGGAAGTATGCTTATTATAGCTTTATTTAACGCCTCAACCAGGATGATGATGATATGACACCATGAACTATAAATTTGTGAAATGTAAAACCATGATACAAGAATAATGAATAGTTGCAAGATGTGCCTTTCTATTGTGTGTACTTGTTCATTAATCAATGTGTAATTATATAATGAGTGTAGACGAATGTTAATTAATTAGAAGAGGGATGCCTCTTCGACATTGTAAGATTATGAAGTGCAAATTGCAACTCAGTCATAGACTGGAAGACAATTGGGTCACAAACCTTACATCTAATATACATTTTTCCAATATAATTTTTATGGCATATCTTCTTGTATCAAATTTAACATGTGTTTTCTAAGTTCATTAAAGATTGTATTTTAAAAGTATGGAACACCATTCTTCTTATTTGTAGTGAAGTCGTATTCCTCTTATATTTACGTTCCCCTACTATATAGATATTTAATTTAGTGCCCATTTATCCGAACAGACCATCGACCCATTTGCTCTCGAGCTTAGTCGTAGATACTACGAAGTAGGGCTGATGGGATTTCAATCCCGGCGTTGTTTGCGAAGGTCTCTTCTAACATATTCCATTCAGCCATCATGTTTATGTTTTAAAATGATTAACTATGCACTGGAGCAGTGAAAGTGAAATACTGTACCAACCCTTCCATTGGAGTGGTTACCCTGACACATCGTTGCATCTTTTGTCAAGTTTTGACTTGTCTTGGAGGCAAAAATGGACAGACAGAGTTGAAAAATGGGCATTACCCTCTTCAACAGATGGAGTCATCTTATAGGACTCGGAAGAAGTTCTAGCTTGTTGATACGGGCTTAACACTAGGTCATCAGCAGGGAAGAAGTCCACCAGTATGCAGAAAACATTCTGAATTGACACCGTACCAAATTGCTTCTCACACCATTAATGTAATTTGAGTATCTTCTGACAAGAAGCATACCAGGCACATTCGACAACAGCTACACAACTTAGAAATTACTCCATCTCCAACATCAGATTCTGCATGTTCCTTCACATTTTCATACATTGACTCTAAACGCTCCTGGATTCAATTTCTGATTCATGTACAAGTCAGTGCTAAAGAATAGCAAAATTCTTTACCAACATCCTGTTTGCTGGTAATTAAAAAAGTGAAGATCATTCATATTTTGAAACCTAACAAACCAAACAACTAGGCCAAATGCTGTCACCCCTTAGTCCTTCTTACCTATTCCTATGAGCTCTGTGAAAGACTCATCTATAACAGAATGAATAACACTGTCCTAGAGCATATTCCAACTGATGAGACAGGCTCCAGACCACAATACAGTACATTTTCTGTGATCAAGTGGTATATCTTACATCTTGAAAACATCTGTGGTGTTGGCATTTCTCCTGCCTTCGATGCTGTTTGGGCTTTATGACATTCTGAGTGGTTGGAATTTCCAATTGATTGTTGGAAGCAAGATAAGTCAGGAGAGGAAGTTTATGGATGAATTGCCCCTATGATCAGTTCTTTCACCATTTCTGTTCCACTTGTACATATCTGACCTTCCTGACACTGGCCAGGAAATTCTCCTGAGCCAACAATCTGGCTCTAGCCATACGACAAAAGCAACTGGAAGAGGCAGAAAATTTGCTGACCAATGACTTACTGGAATCTTCAACCCAGTGTGAATGGAACATAGGTGTCTTGCTTTCATTTAATTAATAATATGGCAAATGTAAAACTCAGCAGCAGTTTCAGCAGCAGAGTCCTTTGTCATAATTGGAACCCAAAGTACAGTTTCAGAGAGTGAGGACTCATATCAACGTTCTTCATAAATTATGTGGAACTACCTGGGAAACTTCAGCAACCACCCTTCAACCTTGGGTTTGGTTTTTTCCAGTGCAGAGTATTATACACCTGTTTGGTTGAACAGTCATTATATAAAGCTTGTTGACACCCAGCTGAACACTACCGTGTGCTATCCAGTCACTCCAGTTCACTGTTGATGAATATAATGCCACCTGATTTGTGCAGATGTGCTGTCCTAATAAATGAATTCCAATGGGTCTTGTGAACTCCCACATAGAAACCTGCCACTTTTACATTTTCAGAGGCTACAGTCACATCATCCACCACTGCATGATGGTGCTGATATGGTTGCCAGGTGTTTTTCATCTCTTGAATTATGAAATGTTTGATGAAAAGTAGCATGAAAAGTGCACACGCATTAAGTTCTTGTCAGGTGCTAAATTTGCAAGTGTATTTCAGCTACCTTCCAAGACCTGGACTTCCCTGAATGGATTCAAAATGGGCCATGGCAGGTGCAGATATGCATTACACCAATGGAACAAGCTGCCTGCTCCAGGCTGTGCATGTGGAGCTCTGTGCCAAACCATTCACAACATTGTCTTCGACTGCAGGGATTGGGCCTATCATGGAAGTGAAGAAGACTTGGTTGTGGCAACTCCAGAGGCTGTGCTATGATTTTGGGGACTATGAAGCACATGTAACCTTGCTCAGTTCATATATTTGTAGGCATTTCTTGTTGATAAACTTATACCAGTAGTATGATCTGTGCTGAATCAGATCTCTGGTCATCTCCCAGCTTCAAGAATTGATTGTAGCAATTCAAACTTTCCTCAGAGTATTTTTCAAGCTGATTGTCAGTTCAGTCATCTGATGTGGCATGAAAGAAGTGTGGATACAAGACAGACATCTGCTTGTAGATGGCACCAACATTAACATTCCTAGATTATTATTGCAAAAGCAAAGTTGAAAAGTTTAAATTTTAAATGGGATAAGTAGGAAAAACAATGCTTATTGTAATTATTGTTATAGAGTTCTTAAGAATATGTGAATGTTTGTGAAAGTACCAGCAAGTGATGGTCTACTGTCTCATTCTCAAGCAAGTTGAGATAAGTCGCCTTCTTTATATACCATGTATTCACTAATGACCTACCTGTTAGAATGCTCATTATTGAGCTAAACATTTCTTGGATATGACCTTAGCAGTGGCAGTATCAACTATCTCTCCTGCCTGGGCTCTCCCTTTTCAGCTAGTACTCTCGTGAAACAAGCATTTTCATTCTCTTAACTCAGCCTGCAGTGTGGTTATGTAAATTCCCTTTGTCTTCCACGCATCATGTTGAAATTCTAGCACTAAATGAAAATTCTGTATAATTCTGAAACCTTGCTGACTTCTAGCAGGTGGTGGTGGTGGTGGTGGTGGTGGTGGTGGTAATTATTGCTTTAAGAGGATGTACAACTACAATCCTTCATGTTTGAAATTGACCGATGTGATCTAAAACATTCTGTTTGGTCAGATGAAAGGCATGGAGGCCGGGCAGCGATTTGTTGTAGAAATGATCTAAGGAGCCAAGTTTTATGTACGTCATCCCAGGATGTTCGAACACATCTGGAATTCAAATTTGTTGAAGTAAATATTAATTGGCAAAAAGTGGTGATTTCACTAATAATTAAACTGCCTGGTTTAAGAATTCTGAACATGCTGTGTTTCCAGGCCATATATGAGCACATAACTTTAACCTGCTTAATATGACCCATGGCAGTAATCAATTTGCAGTAATGTAATTATTCTCATGGTACAACCTACCAATTACATGTATCCAACTAACCATTCATCACACACACTTATCAAAGTCAGTAAAACAAAAACCCAGGTGAAGTAATAACCCATGAGCTAATCAGTGTGCCATCCATTCTGACCAATGACCTTATATATTTATTGTTTTCTCTGTAAGTACCAAAGTACAAACTTAACTACACAACTATCAGAAATGTGAAGCACATTAACTTGGACTACTTTCATTATGACAGTTATCAACTACCACAGGACAGTATACCATATCTAAATGAAATTTTATTTAATACAATGGTAAATGTCTTAATATGATCGATATGCTCTTAAACAATGGATAAAAATTTCCCACATTTCTTGACCTTGGTTAGATGATGAAACCAAGACAGTGTGACTTATTACTTCAATATTATAAACAAACACTGCATGTCACACATTTTGGATCTTATTGCATCATAAGAATTGCACAAAACTATTGATTAGAAGTAAAAGATATGGATATTTCCATAATTTAGCTAACAATTTAAATTCTAATTTCACTTGGGATGAACTTCATGCCCTGAGAATAGGAAACATCTACAGTGACAGACAAATCCTGTCAAACCAGTTCCCAAACTGAACAATAAATATTCAGTCTATCCCACTTAACTGCACAGACTCACTGCCCTCCCCTACTTCCCATACACCATTCACATTTAACTCTCTCACAGATAGTCATGTTAACACAGATTGTTCGCTGGAAAGCAGCCACTGTACATTTCTTCCAAATCCACCTTTTTTCCATTTCGAGTTCCTTGATATTTCTGTGTACCATGTAAAGATAATAGACTGTTTGTGGTGACCAGCACCAGATGATGGAATTCCTTGCCAGTTCATATTACAGAAACTAGCTCATTTTCAAGATGTGCAGTTGCATATCGAGGTTACCTGCTGAGGATTTAAGTCCACTAGGGAGCGCTTATGAGTAGTTCTTTTTGGATGCTTGTTATCGTTCCCAGTACCTCTTGAGTCCTACTATTCGTTTTTCATTTTTTCCTGTGAAAGATGTTTGCGAGGTTTAACAGCTTTTGGTAGAGGAGACCACGAGCAGTCTGAGGCATCAGTATCAGGGCCCAGCAGATGCTAACAATGAAGGGCACACAACTGTTGTCGCCGACGAGACAAATTTATTTATGCTTCAGAACATCAGAAACGAAATTTGGTGCAATTTGCAAAGAAAGGAGTAGAAGGTGAATAGCTCTTTGATGAAAATCTTCTTGTTGAAGAGTTTGTAGCTCTTGTGGTAGATGAAGAATTCACCAATTAAGATGATATTGAGAGTGATTTTGGGGATGATCAATATAGAAAATAAGATGACTTCAGCATTATGTGACAGTCGCTTCCCGTGTTATCTGTCACCACAAAAGAAGAATGGATCAACATTTCCTGAAGGTTACTTAGCTGATGTTTACAAAACTGGACAAAGTCGCCAAGAGGATATGATCCTCTACAATGCTGCCCTCCTGGAATATCCCTCGGGTCACATTCACTAACGTAATGGCACAATAGGACAAATAAAAATCAAGACATTTTTGCAAAACTTCGAAAAGGCGTTGAAATTACACAGCGGAAACAGTAAATTGCTACAAGAAGGAATAAATAACGAGGTACGTGATCAGTTCATTGCAGTGCGAAAACAACATGGAATTGTACACTACCGAACGCAATGTCTTCAAATTATAAATTGATGCAAACAACACCTTAACATTCAAAGCTTCCAAATCATGGCTGCAGCAGCTCAAGAGAAAAACGTTTCTTGCCAGATCACGCATGAATTTGGAAGCAGATCTGTTGGTGATGCTGCTGATGAATTTGTTAGGAAGTAAGGCGTGTCATGGATAAGTATAATTCTACACCAAAGCAGATAATTAATGCAGATCAGTTAAGATTTTGTTAAGAGTTACAGTACGTTGCGGGAGAACTCTTGCCGTTAAGGGAGCAAAGACGATTTATGGTACCGTGGGCTCATTTGCAGCATCCACCCTTTCATACATGATAATACCTGCTATGTTAATGGATGGCACCCTTCTTCCACACATGTATGTTCTTGTCTCCGAACCCAGTGGTAAGTTTCAATCAAGCGTGACACTTGAATTACCCAGTGTGAAAGCATACACTATCAAATCACCAAACATGACAAAACTGGATTTGAATTCGTGGAACAAGTGTTATGGCCGGATTTGCGTGCCGGCAGAAATAGAATTCTTATCTTGGTTGATTCTTGGACAGGAAATACAATGAGACAGTTCCAGAAGATGTTGAATTTCACAAGAAACTGATCTCTGCAAAATGTACTGGGTTGGTGTAACCAGCGGATGTTTTTTCCGTTCATTTAAAATTATGGTGCGGTTCATCACAAATATAATAGAGTTATCGTGTACAGTTAATTTTGTGGCAGCCTTCATTCGGTGTGCTCACTGTGAAAGATGGTTAAGTCTAGAGCACGGATTACTTATCGACTTTCATGTTTACTGCACTTGAACCGCCATGGGTGCGTGGAGTGTTTCATTTCCAATATTTAAATGTTACTGAATGTGTTTGCTAGCCAATCTACAATATTCAGCGGCATTCGGATTAACCTGAACGGGGATCCCCGTCTTTATATTATTCATAGTCTATATTTGGCAGCTCGTAGCTCCTATGTTTCTTGTCCATAGCAGGTGTAATTTGCCTGGTATCCATATTTCGATATTTTGTATGCGACACTGTGGTGCATTTCAATGTCCTGTTGTCCCGAATTGTGGTTTAAGCCTTGATTTTCGTGCTCCTTTTAGCTGTAGTCTCAAAGGGTCACTAGTAAGAATATTCATGGATATGAGAGCTTACATTTGGATTCAAATATTTCAGGATATCAGAACATTTTAATAAAACACTTAAGCCTAAGCCATATTGTTTGTCGCCATCGTAACGTCTAGGATAGCGTTATCTGAAAATGATGTGAAAGGGTCAAAAGTTAGGTAAATAGCCGTCATCCACTTGTTATCTTAAAGTTTCTCCAAGAAGTCATCAGGATTAGTGGTTTCCATGTTGCATATGGCCTTTGTTAAAGAAAGCAGTTTTTTTTTGCTATTTGTTTTACGTCGCACCGACACAAACATGTCTTATGGCGACGATGGGATAGGAAAGCCCTAGGAATGGGAAGGAAGCGGTCGTGGCCTTAATTAAGGTACAGCCCCAGCATTTGCCTGGTGTGAAATTGGGAAACCACGAAAAACCATCTTCAGGGCTGCTGACAGTGGGGTTCGAACCCACTATCTCGAAGAAAGCAGTTAAGACGTAGACTGATGTAATACATTGTAGTGAGTATGAACTTATTTGTATAGTCTTACTGTCCTATATTTAAGGCAGCTCTGTTTGATTGCACATGAATGGTATGCAATTAGATATGACAAAATTGTGACATAATAAAATACTACGCTTGTATGATAACACTGTACAAGTACAATGCGTACATTCATGAGTACCGATAACGTACGTCAGTTTCTTTTCCGTAGGAATCTCTATAGCACCATATATAGTAAATCTCATTACGAACTTACAAGGTAAACTGTACACACACATTCACGCTAATGCTAATAATTTTAATCTAAATAACGTGGAACGATTTGCAAATCTACTTTCATTCACGAGTACATACATTTCCTTTCCCTAGCATACAGCAGGACATTCAACAGCAACATACAGAAGATTATTCTCACTTCTACAGCACATTCCGTCTCTCCTTGCTTTTTGGCTTAGCGATTGTCACTTGTCTCCTAGTCCAGCTGAGGGAGTTATTACTACTCCTTGACACGTAATAATGCTCCTTCCTTAAGACTGTTCCGTCCCGGATCAGTTCGCAACCAGTTGTCGATTCCCCGTTATTCAAGGAATTTGCTCCTTCGTATGGTGCTAACCGATTGAAAGGCACTGCATTTGGATTTCCCCTGGAAAGTCTAAGAATACGATATACACAGTCTTTAACACCTCGTACGGTCCCTCCTATGAACATTGGCAGACCTCGCCACCTCTGTGGATTACAGAGCCACACCAAATCCTTAACTTCGAATCCATCTTCTTCAGCCCGCGCGTCGTAGGCTTGTTTTATTCGGCCACTAGCAGCTTCTGTGTTTCTTCGATCGAGGCCGTGAATCTCACCCATTCCTTCTCTCCAACACCTCACGTAGTCATCCCCAGCCATCTGCTGCTCGCCGGGTCTACTGCTGAACTTCAGTTCGCAGGGACAACTCCGTTCCCTCCTGAAGAGAACACAGATTGGAGTCTATTCTGTCATTTCATGGATCTAAGATCGATGTGCCATTAAACTTTAGAAAACTGCTTTCCAATCGTCCTGTTCATCCGTTTAGATGTGTTGGCAAATCCTGTACGAAACATCGGTCGTAGGAGCATAGTGCTAAGATCTGTGGAGCAGGCACGTATCTTCTTTGGATCTACGATCACACCGTCTTTGGAAACGACGCACCCGAAATAACCTACCATTTTCCGGAAGAGCTAGCATTCAGCTTCAGGCTGGCTCCCTGCAGTCGCTTAAAGACTTTCTCCAGGTTTTACCTAATGCAGTGACGTCATCAAAGTAAACGAGGCAGGTTTTCTACGACAGACCTCAGAGTACTGTTTCCATCAGTCTTCTAAACTTAGCAGATGCATTGCACAGTCCAAAAGTCATAACCGTGCAGTGCCAATGTCCCGTACGAATTGAGAACGCTGTCTTCTATCTTCGGCCTCCATTTCTACTCGCCAATATCCACTTTCCAAATCCAGTGTGGAGAACGCCTGAGATCCGGATAATGTGTCTATAATGTCATCTCTCCTGGATCATGGATGTCTTTCACAGTCTTGGTGTTCAACTGTCACTACTCCACATGAAATCAGGTCGAACCGTCCGTTTTCTTCACTAAAAGCACCGGTGACGTCCAGGGACTACTAGCGGTCCATTAACGCCCTGCTTATAAATGTCACAAACAATTTTCTCAGCCTCCTTTCTTTTCGATAGTGGCGAGCGACGTTGGTGCTGTCCGATCGGTTGTATATTTGCGGTGTTTATATTTCACGACATTCGTCCTGCCGTACGGACAGTTCTCGATTGCAAAGACATCTTGATATTTGAACAACATTCCTTCGACTTAGGCCGTTTGATCCTGCGTCAGCTTAGTATGTCCGAGTTCTCAGTTAATTTTGAAAGGTGATGGACATCCTGGGTACCATTCGTAGTGTCCTCACGAACAATAGATTACACCGGATTACAACAGGCCACCTGAGTGCCTCTCTTCAGTGATACTGGGAAACCATTTAGGCTCATCATTCTGATTGGAGTAGGCTCCTTAGCATTTACAACACCTGTACTTGAAACAATTTGAATGGTAGACAGCTTCATCCGCGATGAATGTCTTCGTTTGCGAATTTCAATCATCCTCGTTTCAGATCCGAAGTGAGCTCAAATATAGTATTTACGTCTATGACAATAATTGCATATTTTGGGACATCAGCCACTATTACTCGATGTTCTATCAACTTGCTCCTAAGGCCGATGTTGAATTATTTCTCATCGTACGTGTTCACTGGGTCTTCCGCTGCGGTTTTCAGTAAAACTGTCGTATGTTCCAGGTCCCGTTTTACTGTGCCCTTGACAACCTTGGTATGGCGCCGATGTCCGGAAGCGAATTACGAGCAAAACCATTCACTTATCCATCGACAGAAATACTGTCTAACCGACGCACGAGAGAAATGATATGTACCACCTTTCTTGGGGCAGGAATGCTGACATGCGATGCTCGCCCCTTAGCACACGCCCTTTTGTTTTTCCTGAAACTCTAAGTCTTTACGGCAGCGGCTACTGACATGTCCAAGCTCACCACAATTCCAACAGCGAATCTCCAGCTTTCGAAGTTATCCATCCTCATTGGACTGGGTTATAAAAACAATCCTCTCTACCTTTCCGTCTAGAGGCTCCTCTTCATTCAGCCGTCGAAGCTGCTGTAGATTTGAGGACTGTATACCAGCTTCGAATTAAAATGCACGAGCCAACGTGGTATCTTACCTATCTGGGTTCACCAGACAAAGAGCTCTTTGCAATTCTGGGTCGGATATATCCATCACAAGATACTTCACATAATTTTAGCTGTTCTGTGAAATTGCCTGTGGCTGAATGATAAACCACACGAGTAAGGCCCGCGATGTCTGCCTCAAATTCTTGTAGAGTCTCGCAACGCTCCAGGCCTCTGCTAAGAAGTTGACTATGGTAAATTTGTTTAAGGCCTTTATCACCGTACCTCATCCCTAATCGGGCCACCGGAGAATGGAAATTATATTGCTCACTGTGTGGAATGGCTCGGATTATATCCAGCGCATCACTTCACTGCACAATATCCAAGGAAGTGCCTTTTTCTAATCAACCCAATGGTGGCGGCTGCGGCTTAAAATTATCTTCGATACCTAGATCATGGAGGTTTGTAAACATAAGGTGGTGGTTTCACACGTTGCACCGTCCCTGCAACATTCTGTGATTTTGTTCTGATTTCAGCGGTAGGCCTGTTCTTTCGTATGGACTCATTCTCTGGTGATGCAAGTCCGTCCCCTATGGTTGTTGTTTTTCATTCTACAAGAGTTTCTATTTGATTTAGTCCTTAAACAATTTCAATTATCTTAGAATCTACCAATCTGTAATTTTCAACTTTTTTTCTGAGAACACAAGAACATTTTGCTACATCTTCCCCTAAAAACTAAAAGTTTTGGCTCGTCCTGTTAGAAATTTTACAGGCTTCCAAAATTTGTGCGGTTATGTTAGCGTCACCCGCTACTTCAAAAATGTCTTTATCTGTATCCTTACCTTCTGCTTCTATTACTGCTTTAAGTCGTGGCCGTGACACGGCCCTTTATTACGGAAATATTCTCATCACGTTCTTCCAGCTCGCACTTCAGGTCGGCAGCTTCTAAATCATTCAAATTCACATTCATCAAAGCTATCATTCCTTGCATTGTCTTCCCTATATCCTACTATCTTTTAACGGTCGCGAACTTCCAAGCACTACCTCACTTTTGACCCCAGATGTTACATTCGTGGGTACCGGTAACTTACGGGAGTTTCCTTTCCGTAGGAATATCTTGTAAATTTCATTACACTCTACCAAGAAAACTGTACACCGGGCGAGTTGGCCTTGCGGTTTGGGGCAAAGTTGTGATCTTGCGTTCGGGAGTTAGTGGGTTCGAGACCCACTGTCGGAAGCCTTGAATATAGTTTTCCTTTGTTTCCAATTTTCATATCGGGCTAATGCTTGGGCTCTGCATTATTTAAGGCCACGGCCGATCCCTTCTCACACCTAGGCCTTTCCTATTTCATCGTCGTCATAAGACCTGTCTGTGTTGGTACGACATAAAGAAAATACAATAAACCATCACGCTGATAGCAGTAATCCTAAAATAACAAACAAAAATTCCCAATTCTTCGTTCATTCACAAGTACATAAATTTCCTTGCCCGGGCATACAGCATGACGGTCAAAACAAATGATTTTTCTCATTTCCGCCGCACATTGTCTCTTCGTACTTTCTTGCGTAGCGATAGTCAACTTGTCTCCCGGTCAAGCTGAGAGTGTTATTGTCACAGTAAATAATATTTATAAACTATTTGTCATGGTTGAACTGATCTTGCTGACTGTAGCCAGACAATGTTCTCTACTTTATTAGTACCTACTACACTGGGGTTCTCTCAGACAACAACACAATTTTGCAAAAATTAATTACACACGTGCCACAAACCACAGTGTGGTTGAACAAGATCAAAACTCCCAATATATGCCGTCCCTTACGTACGAGAGTAGCCTCTTACGGATTTCAATAGAAAAATATTTGACGAATGTAAGAGCTTCTAGTCCTTTCTGCCAGACCACTAGTCGCTCATTGTCTAAATGAGGTAGTTCATTAGGTCGTACATTACTAACTTGTCGAAAGATTATGGCGCTTTATGTTGTGACGTTAGGCATTCAGGAGAAAAGTCGCAACACCCCTCATTACAAGCAAGTGGTTTTAAAAATTCACGACTACGATCTGATTTCATTTAGATGATGTTCACCCTCCGGAATGTGATTGCAATATGCAACGAGCTCTCTGCGTGGCATCAGTGAGTGAAATGCTCCGTGGCCATTCCTCTGTGTGAGGTTTATAGCAGGGTTGACTGTTGAACTGTTGGTCACATGGTTTCAATTTGTTACTGTAGATCGAGCCCAGAGGTGAACTATGCAGATAATCCACCTCCGGATGGAGGACGCCATCTCAAGAGACACAAAGTAGATCGTCCCTTCAACTGCGATCACTGCGGTAAGCTGTTCAGTAGCAAAAGCAACCTGTCTGAACATGTCAAGATCCACATCGATGAGGCGCTGTTCATTTGCGGAATTTGCCATAAATCCTTTACAAAGAGGACCAACCTGACAGTACACATAGGCTTCCATTCAGATCACAAGAGATTTCGGTGCGCAGTTTGCCAGAAAATGTTCAAAAGTTCGTCGAATATGACTATGCAAAGGCGGATGCATATAGACGAGAAGCCGTACTCGTGCAATATCTGTGGCAAAAGCTGTAGATATAAAGTTAATTTAGTCAAACACTTGCGAACCCATACTGAGGAGAAGCAATACTCATGCAATATTTGTGGCAATTGCTTTAGCCACAAGGAATATCTAATCAAACACCTGCGGACACATACAAGCGACAAACCGTACTGGTGTAATATCTGCGGCAAGGCCTTTAATCAGGAAGGCATTGTTACCAACCACATACGGACGCATACACGCGAGAGACCCTTCATCTGCAATACGTGTGGCAAGGCCTTTAAAAGGAAAGGGGACCTTTGCAAGCACCTATTGACACATACTACGGACAAGCCATATTCCTGCAGTATCTGTGAGAAGTCTTTTAGCCGCAAAGATAATCTTACCAAACACTTGAGGAGACATACTGGGGAGAAGCTATAATGGTGCGCTATCTGTGGCAAGACCTTTAGCCAGAGAGCACATATATTCAGACGCATGAGAATGCATGCTCGTGAGAAGCATTAGTAGTGCAATGACTGTGGTTCAGCCTATAGCCATAAAACCAATCTGCCCAAACACATGCGGACGCATACAGACACCGTGGCGTGTCGTGGCGTTTTCATAGAAATACGATTATTAACCAATCCTCTGCGTACGCATATCGAAAGGAAGCCATACTACTGCAATATCTGTGGCAAGGCCTTTAGCCAGGAACCCAATGTATCCAAACACTTGCGCTTCCATACAGTGTAGAAGTCATAGACATACTGGTGAGCATCACCTAAACCAGGGCGGAATTGATCAACTAAAGACTGCGATAGTTTGTAAAGCTCAAACATCTGAAAAATTCTAAAAAATATAATAATAACTTAAAGCATCCAGTCTCCCTGCCTGATTTTATTATTTATTCGTGTCAGAGGTACCAATATATAAAAATTCAATTCAAAAATTAAATGAAAAAATATGAAGTATATTAAGCACTCAAAATGAAAGACATACTAAAAAAATTAATTGTAAAATAAAAAAATTTAAAAAGGGGGAAGGAAGTACTACATGGAAATATCTACACTATATACACATTATTTACACAATTTGTGACCAGTATTTCGCTACATTGAAGACATTGTTTCCAGCCAGTGCAAATTCCAACCCAGTACATGAATCTGGGCATAGACGACATTGCAAGAGGTGCATAGAAGTCTGTTCATCTCCATATTCACACGAGTCCCCACCATGCACGATGCCCCATTTCACAAGATAGTCCTTAGATCTTGCAACACCGGTCCGCAGTCTGTTTAACGACTTCCATATACACCATCCCTCTTTGTGACCAGGTAGCAACTTTTCTTCAACAAAAACGCCTGATGACTACGTTACTCAAATACACAGTAAGGTAGAAAATAAGATACATAAAAATAGTCATCATTTCAGTGAGGAATCACGAACTTAGCTATATATTTTTCTTGGAGAATGTTCCATGTGTTCGACCTGATGATGACATATTTAATGAATGTTAAGTGGCTATTGTCAAACTTAGACAGAAAAAATAAATATATTGTGTTTTAAAATATGTTTGTGTTCACCATTTTAAGTTGTTTTGGGTGAATATAAGTTGCATTCTATTCCGTTTCACCAAATGGTTGTAACATTTATGAAGTACCGAGTTTCGCTCCTCGCTTGAGATATTTCTTACGCCACAGTATGGACATCAGCCAGCCAGCTTGCTAAGAGGTAGAAATTTTATTTACAACGCCAATTTAACCCTGCGGAATTCGCTCTCATATTGCTGTTAAGGATGTTCACATTTGCATCATCGGTGCATTTATTAGGAATAAGGGCGATATGGGTGTTGCAAGAATTATTAACATAAACAGATGCATAATATGCATGATTATATCATGTCATTATTGTTTGCTTTGCAGAGCACTACAACATACTTTTCCATGTCTTCTGTTTTAATTATGCGGCATTTGATCAAACTAGCTTCACTGCATAGAATGATCTCACGGATGTAGCAGGAGAGTACTTGAATTCGACAGCAAGTGTAGGTGTTAAACATTCTTGTAGATCCTTATTATCCGAGGTTTCCTGGGAAATATTTCATTTCACACTTTACCCTACCCAAGACGCAATCCATGTGTTTCTAGCTTAATTTTACTTGAATATTGCATGTAGAAGAGCTTCTGATATGTAAAAGTCCAAAAACATGCACAATAATTACGAAATTTGAAATGTACGCGTAAATCTCGAATATTTCCCAAAGTATGCATACATGCAAAATTAAACTCGATAATTCGTCGATTTATGCCTTCAGACGCACTTCCTTGTTGGTTTTGGCGCTCTGCATATCAGCATATACATACAAATCCGATGTCTGCTCATTGTAAAGTGTAACTTTATACGATAATGACGTTAGTGCGTCCTTGATGTGAGACTAGTAATGATGTTAATGAGTCCCTTATGTGAGGCTCGTAATATGAATCTGAGATGATGTTAGTCCTTGACGTGAAGCTAGTAATACGAATATGCGAATACGTTAGTGAGTCCTTGGTGTGAGTATACTAATGACGTTAGTTAGCCCTTGATGTGAAGCTAGTAATGTGAATCTGTGATGATATTATTGAGTCCTTGATGTGAGTTTAATAATATGAATCTAAATTATATTAGTAAGTCCTCGATGTGAGGCTAGTAATGTGAATCTGCTGTGATGTTAGTGAATCCTTGATGTGAAGCTAGCAATATGAATATCCAATGATGTTTGGGAGTCCTTGGTGTGAGGCTCGTAATGATGCTAGAGTCCTTGATGTGAGGCTGGTAACGTGTTTTGCAATTATGTTAGTGATTAATATGAATCTGCTATGTAGTTACTCGTTGATGTGAAGCCAGTAATACGAATTTGCGACGATGTTAGTGAGTCGCTGATCTGAGGCTAGTAATACGAAACTGCGATGGTGTTAATGAGACCTGCATGTGGGGCTAGTAATGGTGTTTACAATTTGCTTTACGTCGCACCGACACAGATAGGTTTTATGGTCACGATGTGATAGGAATGGCTTAGAAGTGGGAAGGAAGCGGCCGGGGCCTTTATAAAGGTACAGCCTCAGCATTTGCCCGGTGTGAAGATGGGAAAACGGGAAAAACATCTTGAGGGCTACCGAAATTGCGGCTTGATCTCACTATATTCCGCATGAAAGCTCACAGCTACGCGCCCCTAACCGCACGGGCAACTCGCCCGGTAGTTGTGATGATAGTGAGTACTTGATGTGAGGTTAGTAATGCGAATCTGCGATGATGTTAGTGAATCCTTGATGTAAGGCTTGTAATAAAATCTGTGATGATGTTAGTTAATCTTGGACGTGAGGTTAGTAATACGAATCTGCGATGATGTGAGTCCTGGATGTGAAGCTAGTAGTAAGAATCTGCGATGATATTAGTGAATACTTGATACGAGCCTAGAAATGTGAATCTGCGATGATGATTGAGGCAATACTACAGTATAAATTACCCAATTCTACCTTGGTATCTCCAAGATGTTCCCAATCGATAGTAGTTGGACAACACGGGATATTTCAAAGATAACAATAAAGACAGAATAAAGACGGTACATTCAAAGATAACAATAAAGACAGAATTACCACATAGGTCCCAAAGTAGAAGAGTGAATAACAAACAACTGGGCGTAGAGGCTATGTGAATCAAAAACCCAAAGAGAGTATACTGACTCGAAAGGAATAGATCAATTAAATTTAAAGTAATTTAATAAATCAAAATATCAATTTAAGTGAACAATAATCTTTTGAACTTACTCTACGATAATTAAGCAAATTGAGAAGAATTATTTTTATTATTTAAAAAAAGACGCAATTGATAATGTAAGTCAGGTAGACCCTTTAAATTAGAGAAAACCATGTTTTAGACCACAAATTATTCGGTGAATTAAAATCAGGAAAATTATCATAGGATTAATTGAGTGCCAGGGAAGCTAATAAACAGTAAGCTGATATTTTTTTCTCCGAGACTTCTAATACGAGTTCACGAAAATAACCGAACCGTAAATTAATATTACCAACAAATTAGGTGAAATTAAAAGAAAATACTCAATAAGATTAGGTCACATGAAATAGTGGACGCAATTCAATTTAAATAGTATAATACAGCCGAGATAAATTTAAATCAGAGCACAATAGGCCTCATCAGACCAAATCAACATCATACAATCATCGCAATCATCTGTTTTCCGTCAAAAACAGGACAACCATATTTGTTTACAACTATCACCCTGGAAATGGATCATGTGACACGGTAAAATAAAGATGGCTCTCAAACTCCTACTAGATAGCCATCATCGAAACAACTCTAACTTACTGATTTTCACCAGTGATCCATAAAATTTTCACTTAAGGTGCTGACAAGGACAGTTAAGAAATAAAAAATTACAATGTACATAAGATATTAAGTGTCTTGTTAATAATAATATCCAATAAACGCCAGATAAACGGCTACCAAGTCAATTCAAATGTTTCTACATGATTACGATAATTTAAAACACTTTCCCAATTTAATTCTTTTAAATTACTCAGTCAGAACGAAGTATCTTTGGTATGTTGGAGATATTTCAGTAGGAAAGGGCGCTCGTGCAGAGATCATGACTTGTAATTACAGTCATCCAACGTAAACATAAGATATAAAGCAAACCGCAATCAAACTAGAATTTGCCGCCGGTCGGCGACAAATTTAGCCTGGATCAAATATCCTCATTTCGCCTCTCCTTTCTCTTTTGGTTGAGCTTTAAAATGCTATCAACGACCATTCATGGTTATAAACTTCATTATTGGTTCCATATTGAATTAAGATTACATATAATATACAAAGTTTATTCCACCTACTCAATACTGTACAGTAATTGCAATGTTTATAAATACATTATAAATATATTTATAATTATTTATATATTTATAATTTATTTATAAATGTTTATAAATATATTTATAAACATTGCAATTACTGTATATTATTATATATATTTCGTATGGCATGTGGATACATTGTTACAATTTGGTTATTTACAAATATGTACAATTACAGGATAAAAAAGTTTCATCTATACACACAGAACAAGTACGTAATAAAACAAACAATATTTTTTACATTTGAGCTCATCATTATCTGCATTGCTGCTGAAGCTGAATGTCCAGTTTTGTTATCCAACTCACAGCTTCATTACTGGCCTCGTGGATATCCTTTATTGTCCCACTGAATCTTCGGAGTGGGCACTCTGTGACGATATGTTGAACGGTCTGAGGCACGTCAGAGCAGTCGCAATAAGGATCGCTGGTAATCTTCCACTTGTGTTTCCAGTAGTTGCATCTGCCATGTTGAGTTCTGATCCGATTAAGTGATGACCAAATTTTTCTGGGTATGTTGAAACCAGGAGGTTGGACAACTGGATCTGAAATTAGACCTAATCTGTCAGGGTTTGAAGTTGCCCACCCATCGCGCCAGGCAGTGTTAGTATGAAATTCATCTTGCTCTCGTCACGTCACTTACCTCTCCATCCGATACTCCCCGCCCACCGCAAGTGCCTTACATACGTACACAGGACTCAGTCAGTTAACAACACGACATAAGGGAGGACGTCAAATACGACACGACTGACTATAAGACTCATTTTAATAATCTAACCACAACTCAACTTCAGCTACGGTTGTTTTATCAAGAGTTCCTCCGATAAACATACGTTAAGAAAATCTTGTATTTCTCCAATTTATCTTCAAGATTAACAAAATGTACACGTCTCCAACATAAAGAAGAACCTTATCGCCGATTTTACTTCGTCACTTGAACACTGACTTGTTGAATTTTTAACCAACATGAATGAACTTTATTTCATCATCATAATCATATGTTTTAATCTTCGTGCCATTCTGTCATATCTTTTAGCTTTTGTATCATAATAACATCAATGTGTTTTAGTTGTCTTGCCATTTTGTCAAATTTTAGCTGAAGATGTTCCATAATCGGAACGAAATGTGTACTAGAGATTAAGATGGTTTATATTATATAATTAATAAACCTATTATACAGAAATTGATAAGTACTGGAAGGTGGGAACCTACTCATAACTTAACCTTAGTTATTTTGAGCCAATACGGGATAAACATGAGATTTATAAGAATGTTAGTTTGACAAAGCGCTCGTAATTTCCTGTTGTAGGAGGAATCCACTGTACATTATGTTCCAGTTCGCTGGTGAATTTAGACCTGTTGGCTTTGGAAAAATTCCAGCGAGGAAGTGGGACTGATTTGATGACAGGTATTTCCAGGCCGACTTTGACAAACACTGGTCTGTGTTGGCTTCGAGGAAAGTTGTTCAGAATTTTCCTAGTGCAGTGTAAAGGTTTTCCAAGAGAATCTTTTGATACAAAACACAGATCAGGGTTATAGTCCTATTCCATCTAGTAGAGTGGAAGGAGCCGTTTTCTTTGGCATCAAACAATAGATAAAGGTCTTCGGCATCAGCCCATTCAGACACATATTGGCCCTCTTTGTTCGTATAGTTATAGCCCCATTTAGTGTTCTGACTGTAAAAATCCCCAAGGATTACGGCTGGGTGTTGTATGTTTAGGATGGTCTCGTTTAGGCTCCAAGGTTGACAAGGTGGTTTGTAGATTTCCACAATTTCAGTAATTGCAATCTTCGTTTTAGAGCAAAACATGTTGTTATCAGTATTTGTGCTTATTATTTCAGCTTACTCTATATAATTTTTTACATATGTTGCTGTTCCGTACTGTTTATGAAACGTTGCATTAAGCAGATTGTATCCGGGAATCCTACATTTGGCATAAAGTTGGTCCTGGTTCTCACAGTGGGTCTCTTGCCGAAGAACAATATCCACCTTGTGGTTAGTCAATATATTTGTTAGATAGTCACTTTTTGGTCGACTTGCTCCTTCGATTTTGAGCTGCAGAATGTTTAGAGTAGGATCATGATTTTCAGTAGGGTCCTGAAAAGAGCCATTTACGATTTTAAAAATTTTTCTCGTATTTTTCTCTTGATGTGAGACTAGTAATGTGAATCTGCGATGTTAGTGAGTGCTTGTTGTGAGGCTACTAATCCTCTGAATCCTCTGAATTACTGGGATATCCACAAAGCAGAGCTTTGGCTCCAGCAGCCAATGTTGTTGCTCTTTTAGCACCACCCAGGGGTCACGTGTAGGGTAAAATGAGGTTAAACCTACGGACTGTAGCAACGGCAACCCCCTGTACTATATAATATTGAGTAGGTGGAATAAACTTTGTATAAAGGATATCTGCGACCAGCCACAATGAGTCTTCTTCAACAGGTCTCAAAATTTGCATGCTGAACTGCGTTTTGATAATTTAAAGTTACGCATGCTCCAAAATACATAATAAACACGTCATATGTTAGTGAGTCCCTAATGTGAGGCTAGTAATGCGAATCTGCGATTATGTTAGTGAATCCTTGATGTGAGACTAGTAATATGAATCTCCGTTGGTGTTGGTGATTCCTTGATGTGAGGCTGTTAATATGAATATGCGATGATCTCAGTGGGTTCTTAATATGAGGTTAGTAACGTGAATCTACGATGTTAGTGAGTGCTTGTTGTGAGGCTACTAATACGAAACTGCAATGACTTTAGTGAGTCCACGATGTTAGGCTAGTAATATGAATCAGCGATGATGTTGGTGAGTCCTTGATGTGAGGCTAGTAATATGAATCTGCGATGATATTAGTGAGACTAGTAATGTGAGTCTGCGATGATGTTAGTGAGTGCCGGTAGGCAACAAATAACTTTTCACCTGTATAGATGGATAAATATAGTAGACAGAGGCAGCAGTTTTACGGCACACCTTCAAGTGTACAGTCAATTAAAGACATATCCCAGTGATGGTTTTTTTACATAAGACAAAACAGCCGTACAACCAAAGGTACTCTTTCCATCCCGTCAACATCCACGCGTACCAACAACCGTTTATTTTAGGTGGGCCCTCCCCATCACATTACCACAGGCTTCAGGAGTACTTCTGGTTTGACTTCAGAGACATTACCGACCAACGGTCTTGCTTGCTGTTCTTGCGCCTTACAGTACGTTGCAATCCACAGCACATACGAGCGTTAATCTATTAGCCCCAGTTAAGAATTGCTGGTACATCTAAAACACTCAATGTATGTTGAACATTAAAGCTTGAAAAGTACTTCACCAAACGAAAATGATAAATAATTCATGCAGTAGAGGGTTAAGATGTTTTGGAAATATTGTAGAGTAGCGTTCGGGAGGAAAAGGGATTTCTGCACTTCACGGCATGTATGCAGGTAGGGTATTCCACAGCCTCACGGCAGTGACTATAAAGGAGTCCTGGAGTGACTGGGAGTTATTGTTCAACAGGAGCCAGATCTTGTATCGTAGTTATTATCGGAAGCGAGGTAATTAAATTTTGATGGGAGATAAATCGGTACATCTGAGTTTAGAACTCCATGAAGAAGGGACAACATGTGGAGACTGCGACGCTCATGAACACAAAGCCATAACAACTCCTTGTATTAAGGTGAAATGTAAGAATCATATATAGGCGTTTAAACTCTGTTCGAGCATCCTGTTTCTGTCTTGAGATATGTCCGTATGTACAGTGTTGCAGTAATCTAGAATTGGTAATATCAGGGATGTTTCCAGTTGCATTTTAACCCTCTACTGCATACTGTTGCCGTTAGGCATCAAATAACTTTTCACCTGTATAAATGGATAAATATTGTAGACAAAAGTAGTTTTACGGCACACCTTCAAGTGTACAATCAATTAAACACATATCCCAGTTATGCCATGCTTTTTAAGCTACATAACACAAGACAAAACAGCCCTACAACCAAAGGTACTTCTTCCACCCCGTCAACATCAACGCGTACCAACCACTGTTTTTTTACGTGGGTCCTCTCCATCACATTACCACAGGATTCAGTAGTACCTCTGGCTCAACCTCAAAGGCATTAACGACCTAAGGTCGTGCAAGCTGTACTTGCGCCTTGCAGTACGTACGCATGGCCAGTAGGTAGTAATGTGCGGTCTTTGAATGTTATAAGCTTAGCGTAAAATCGTGAAAAAGCGTATACATAATCCACTATGGCAATCCACATCACATACGAGCGTTACGTTATTAGCCCCAGTTAAGAATTGCTGGTACATCTAAAACACTGAACGTATGATGAACATTAAAGCTTGAAATTTTCTTCACCAAACGTGGTTGAAATGAAAGCAGACATAAACATCTATTGTCAGAATGTGCTAAGCCTTAACAATAAGCTGTCTGATTGTGAACTATCCCTGCCAGACTTAACAGAAGTTGACGTGATCAGACTTACTGAAACATGGCTCTCGTGGGCTAGTGACATTGAACTACCACTCAGTGCAAATTACAGCATATTTCGTCGTGATCGTGCTACTCTAGGTGGTGGAGTGATGCCAGCAGTGAACAGTGAGTTTCCGTGTAAACGAAGGGCAGATCTCGAACGGAACTGTGAGTTAGTGTGGGTGGAGCTACTCTTTCCTCGATGCCCTGTACTTGTGGGATGTTACTACAGACCATCAAACACCCCATTCTGTGACCTTGAACAGTGCCTGCACTCAGTCATTGCACCTCTCCCTCATTGTGAAGTAATTTTAATGGGCGACTTTAACTTGTCTATAAAGTGGTCTTCTCTAACTACCGGACTGTCAGCTAACAACTGTGACACATACTTATAGACAGTTTTATTAATGGCCTCGGACTGAAGCAGTTTAATGTGTACCCAACCCATGGACCCAACACCCTGGACCTCATACTCTCCTCATTAGAACTTAAAACAATAACCCCAGGCAGAAACATTTTCCTGTGCGAACACCAGTATCTTGATGCTACCTTCCTCCTTCCCCACCCCTCCTCAAGGCTCACAGCAGGACATCCTACCGCCCTACCTACATCTGGCGACGTGCCGACTGGCCTGCAATGTGTCGTACCCTGGAATGCCTTCCCTGGAGTCTGCTCGAAATAGCTGATATCGAATCGGCTCTTGACCTGCTGTACGACTGGCTGCAAGCTGCAATTAAAGACTTCGTACCTGCACAACGGGCTACTACCAGCAAATATCAACACTGGATATCACAAGAGACCAGACTGATACTATTTAATAAGAAGAGATCTTGGCGCCTGTGGAAAGACTTCCCTAACCCACGCACTCACAATACCTTCGTTAAAATCCGCCGCCACGCAAGGTTTATGGTCAAAAGAGACTACAAAACACACGTAGACACTGTCACTGAAAACGTCCGCAGCAATCCCAAACGCTACTGGAGTCTCATCAACACACGGAGAAGGACGGAGCGGATTCCTGTCAGCGTGAACCACAACGATGCAACAGCAAACGGCGCCGATCGCAATGAACTGTTCAACAGGTATTTCTTCTCCAACTTCTCTCCTCCCTTACGAAACCAACTGTTACCTCCCGTAGGTACAGCTTCGAACAGAACCCCATCAAGCATAACTACCACTCCAAGTGAAGTTCATAACCTTCTTCAAACTCTTCGTACCAACAAATCTACCGGTGCTGATACTATAGGTCCTCTTTTCCTAAAAAAATACTGCCAGCACTCTTTGCGTCCCTCTCTCTAAGTCATTTAACAGATGTTTTGCCCCGGGCTATTTTCCTCTTACCTGGAAACAGGCAAGTATTGTTCCACTTTTTAAATCAGGCAACAAATTTAATGTTTCATCTTACCGACCAATTTCTATTATCCCCTCACTATCCTTTATCTTTAAAAAAAATTATACACCAGCGTCTCCTCGCATTCACGTTGCCGTATATCTCAACCAAGCAGCATGGTTTTCTACCAGGTGGCTCTTGTCTAACAAACCTGGCCACTCTGCATAGTTTTGCATCACATGCCATTACAGCTAAATCACAGCTGGATATCTGCTACGTAGACATTTCGAAAGCTTTCGATTCTCTAGACCATACTCTTTTGCTCCATAAACTCTCCGAACGATTTAATATACATGGCAGTCTTCGGACCCTTCTTGCTGGCTTCCTACATAACCGTTGGCAGAGAGTGGTAATATCAGGCACTTCATCCTTATGGTTACCAGTCACCTCCGGTGTCGCACAAGGCAGTACTCTTGGCCCCTTGCTGTTTCCTTTGTTTATGGACGATCTGCCGTCCGAACTCAACGAAACAGCCAATACCCTACTCTTTGCTGACGACTGCAAGATATTTAGGGAGATCAGGAATCCAGGAGATGCAGCTCTGCTACAGTATTCACTTAATGCCCTCTCGACCTGGTGCCGTACTTGGAAACTTACCCCAATCGACAAAAATGCAACCACATGACCATAACACTACGTAAATCTCCTCTACCGACATCATATTACCTACTCGACAAGCCCATCACCGTAGTTACGCAACAGCGTGACCTAGGTGTAATATTCGATACAAAATTACATTTTAAGACCCACATAGAAGCATATACAACCAAGGCTATGGAATTACTAGGCATTCTCTATCGTTTCACAGAAATTTCTGACCCCATTGCTCTTCGTCACTTCTTCCTCGTGGTCATTCAACCTCTCTTAAACTATTGCTCTCCGATTTGGACAACAGCCTCCCCCTCCAATACTAAGCAGTTAGACAGAGCAGTGTCCTTCTTTGCTGCAATTGTAAGGAACAGAAACCCCAAGCTCAGAAATCTGTCTACGCAGCATGTATTAATGGCAATTAATATGTCAGCGCTGCACATCAGGCGACAGGTAGCTGACCTGAGTTTCCTCCATGAGATCTTGAATGGACATTACCGCTCGGAACATTTTGTTTCACTCTTCTCTCTCCGTGTTCCTTACCGCTCCACCAGAACCAAAGACCTTCTCCACATTCCCCACACTCAGCACTCGATACGTCAACGATCTTTCCTAATCCGCCTCCTAACACTCTTTAACAATATTAATAGGAGACAAGAGCTTGATATAGCATCAAATAAAAGCATATTCGAGAGGGGTGTAAATGGTCTCCTAAAGATGAGTTGATGTGAAGGGATTATACCCTCATCTTGACCCACGGCGACTTTGCTATAAACATGGACCTTCTCATGGTTTTCGATTTGGACAGATGTTATTAGTAGGATGTGTACCTGAAGTTGTTATATTTTGTTATGTTTGTTATATTTTATTATGAAAGTTTACGTTTGTTGAATAGTCTGTTGACAGTGCAAGTGAAATTTGCTCAATGTAGCTGTATCTTATGCTTCGTGAATAAATAAATAAATAGAAGCTAGGTAATTAAATTTTGATGAGAGATAATTCGGTACATCTTAGTTTAGAACTCCATGCAGAAGGGACAACATGTGGAGACTGTGACGCACATGAACACAAAGCCATGACAACTCCCTGTATTAAGGTGAAGTGTGAGAATCATATCGCAGCTTAAATATGCATCGAATACAGGTGTTTAAACTCCGTTCGAGCATCTGGTTTCTGACTTAAGATATCTACGTAAGTACAGTGTTGCAGTAGTCTAGAATTGGTAAGATCTGGGATGTTACCGGTTGAATTTTTACCTTCTGTAGCGTACTGTTGCCATTAGGCAACAAATAACTTTTCACCTGTATAAATGGATAAATATTGTAGACAGAGACAGTTTTACGGCACACCTTCAAGTGTACAGTCAATTAAACACATATCACAGTGATGCCTTGTTTTTTAAACAACATCAGACAAAACAGCCCTACAACCAAAGGTACTCCTTCCACCCCGCCCACATCCACGCGTACAAAGGAGTTAAGGGTTAAGATGTTTTGGAAATATTGTATAGTAGCGTTTGGGAGGAAAAGTGATTTCTGCACTTCACGGCATGTATGCAGGTGGGATATTCCACAGCCTCGTAGCAGTGACTACAAAGGAGTCCTGGAGTGACTGAGAGATATTGTTATACAGGAGCCATATCGTGTATCGTGGTTATGATGGGAAGCAATGTAATTAAATTTTGCTGAGAGGTAATTCGGTACATCTGCGTTTAGAACTCCATGCAGAAGAGACATGTGGAGACTGCGACGCTCGTGAACACAAAGCCATGACAACTCCCTGTATTAAGGTGAAATGTGAGAATCATATCGCAACTTAAATATGAACCGAATACAGGTGTTTAAACCCCGTTTGAGCATCTTGTTTCTGTCTTGAGATATGTCCGCAAGTACAGAATTGCAGTAGTCTAGAATTGGAAAGATCAGGGATATTACCAGTTGAATTTTAACCCTCCACTGCATACTGTTACCGTTAGGCAAGAAATAACTTTTCACCTGCATAAATGGATAAATATCGTAGACAGAGGTAGTTTTACGGGACACCTTCAAGTGTACAGTCAATTAAACGCATATCCCAGTGATGCCTTGTTTTTTACATAACGTAAGACAAAACAGCCCTACAGCCAAAGGTACTCCTTTCACCCCGTCAACATCCACGCGTACCAACCACCGTTTATTTTACGTGGGCCCTCCCCATCACATTACCACAGGTTTCAGGAGTACCCCTGGCTCAACCTCAAAGACATTACCGACCTACGGTCGTGCAAGCTGTAATTGCGCTTTGCAGTACGTACCCATGGCCAGTAGGTAGTAATGTACCGTGGCGCAAAATCGTGAAAAATCGTATATACATTCTGTACCGGGCGGTACACCCTTATGCCGCAATTTTAAATCTTGCGCCATTAAATCCACTACAGGAGAAACCCTGAAATTTAAAACCTGGATCCATTCATTAGTTTTCTCAGAAGATGTCACTACCGTAAATTGTGTGATCACAAAGTTGTCAGTACTGTGTGAATTTCAACTTGTTTTGTTTTCCATTGTTCAAGAAGTGTGGACATTCTCTTATAGATGTCTCTACTAAAAAACTATGACCATGCACCCTGGTGCGAAGTGGAAGAACTTTATTTGAAGAAATTTTGTATTCATAAGTTTGTTCTTTACTGAATTGCGTTCTTTCATTTGTGGATTGGCAATATTAATCTTTTCTTTCCGCCAGTTTTGAACTTAGCCAATCCAGAATTTCTGTAATTAATTTTTGACTAATCGTGTCTTTCTTCTTCGATTTTGATGTGTGACTGTAAGCTACCCAATAAACGCCTGTGGGTGTGTCTTAATTATTTATGAAAGGTCTCGAATCTTTCGCGGGGGTATAAAAACTGCTGATTTTCCTGTCTCTCGGCCACTCGAACAACATTTAGCTTAGTGTATGGACATGTAGCAGGAGGCGAGAAGCGCCCCATTCATCAGGCAGCTGCTCTTCAACAAGGTAATGGCCGCATAACATCTTTATTTCTTGCTAGCTCAGCAGTTTAAATCGCGGGGAGGTCCGAAACCTTTATTATGTAACCTATCTTCTAACATGTAATTTGCCGTCGGTTTTGTAAAACTTCACATACCTTTAACTGTAAATTGGGGATAGAGATTGCTTTACCCTCTCGAGCTCCCCTTCATTTTGGATTTGAGGTGACTACGTTTTCGTAACCGTTTTCTTCTCTTCCTTAATGTGTTAAATTTATTCTGTATACGAGTCACCTCCATAGTTTGGGAATAGCCCCTGTTTCATCGGACAAGTGCCCATTAGGTTTTAAGAAGTTTCATGTAGGAGTGCAGATTCACGCCTCCATTCAGTGTTGCATTTTTGGGCCATTAACTTAACCTATTATTTTTCTACTAAGGCCCATTAGGTTGTGTACAAGATACCCCTGTTCCTTTGTAAGTGTGCCTTGAGGGCAGTTAATAGTAAAGTCCGTTGTGGCCTTTGATAGGCTCAGAACAGTGAGAGCGGGTCAGCTCCTTTATATGTGGTAAAAGTGCCTCAAAGGGGCTTGGTATTCAAAGGTTATAGCAAGCGCTCCATGTTATTAGGGGTTTTCTGCCCTTTGGTAAATAGGTGGTTTTGAGCTAAGAGCTCAGAAATTGTAAAAATTGGGGCTTGAAGCCCGGATCGTAAAATTATCTCTAAATCTTGGCTTTCCTGGTCTTGTACCTGATTTGACTTATTGTTATGTGTTAAAGTTTGAAATTTTATGTGAAAATTGTTAAGTTTTGCTATTTTCGAAAATATGACCTTTAATGAAATTTTAATTCAGTTCTTGGCTTTGTGGATAGACCCATTCGAGCCCTCACCTTCTTTCACCTCTGCTGTTTCACGTGTATCCCCGTAAGAAGTGGTAGCAGAGCGTGGTTGAATGGGTCTTAATTTAGCTCCTTTTGACGGCGAACATAATCTTTAAGTTGAACTCTAATAATTTTCTCTGTCGCTGGAATTTTCCTTCCAAAGTTCTAAATTCGGCTATCTTTTGCCATCATGTCCGGCCCTCGCGAAGTCCTCCATCCCGGCTACGTGCGCAAGGAGGAATTAACTTATGAATTAGCTATTAGAAATGTTCAATCCGGAAGCAGGGTCGCGGCCGATACCACCAAACTTAAGGATTACCTTGATTTGCCGATTAGTATCCCAACTTTGGGAGAGAAGGATATTGATGAGGCTCTCTCCACTATCACTGACAATACTACTGAGCTATCATCTGTAGTTAGTTTTTTTGAAGTAGGTGATCCTTCTCCAAATCAACTTAAGAGAGTACAGGCTAGACTGTACTTTTTTATAATAGGGTGAGCGATCTACTGTCTCGTAAGTTAAATGAACTTCAGGGTAAGGAGGCTAGTGCTCATTTTGAACACCTTTCTAAAATGTCCAGTAAGGTTAGTCAATTGCTAACTGGGGCAGCGGCTCCCAAAACCGACCAGCCCCTGCGGTACACATAGTAAGCTAGGAGGATTCTCCCAGAGGGGAAGAAAGTAGAACATCTGCGGCTACTCAACAGACGTCTGCCCCATTAGGAAATGAGTCTGATCGTCGTAACTCAATTCCACCTTTCTTTTTGAATAATGCAGTCTCTGAAACAGCTTGTCTGCCCCCTAGGCCGTTACCTACTATGTCACCGGGGTTCAGTAGTTTGCCTCATCTTCTAGCAATGTTGCTAAGGGGTATTTCCAAGTTTTCCGTGAACTCTACTAGTGATGTAATTTCATTTCTAAGATTTTTGGTTTTGTTTCAGGAGCACGCTCTGGTGTTTTTCCTTTCCCAGTGTCAAATCCCTCAAATAATTTACCCCTACTCCATATGCGTCTTCTCAGACCAAATAGTAAGAGCAATTGCTGAACAATCATCTATAGAAGACTTCCACGCCCACCTGTTACCTAATTTCATTTCGGCTAGGGCAAGGTCCTCTCTAATACAGATGTATTATTACAGAGTACAGCGACTGGATGAAAACTTGGCCGACTTCATCCAAGATATTAAGTTTTACACGAGGGTATTTGCTCTTCATTTCTCTGAAGATCAAATTGTACAGGCAATTGTGGAAGGCATTTCACCACCTTACAGGTCATATTTGTGTTTTGCGTCGCGTCCTCAAACCTTTGCTGAATTAGAGGCTTCGCCGTTACATTGTCAAACACCACAACTACAACCATAACGGCTAGCCCAAAGTATGAACTAGCAGTTACACTACTGCCACAGTTCATAAGAAATAAGTGGAAGCCCAATCAGACACTAAACACTCCACACAAACAAGAAGAAAGAAAGAAAAACTTACCTTAACAAGTGGAGAAGTGTCACAACAAGCCGTGGATAATTAAACTAACCGCTGTACTGGACATCAGAACATGAAAGAAGTGAAAGAAAGAACACCTTTACTTTAAGAAAAATAAAATGATTTATTAATGAGAAGTTAAATTGAAATCTAAAACAACGAAAGCGTCAACACAGGAAAATGAATTAATGCAAAAGTTAAATTAAGATAAAATGATTAACAGTTATTTAACATTACTCAAAAGGATCGATTCGACCTAAGTAATATCTAAGAGGGCTCAAACACTAGACGAAAAAGGAAAATTGAGATAAATTTGTTCTTTAATAATATTTTAAAATGTACAACCTGAACCACGGAGTTCAGCCCAACAAGAAGAAACTTCAACAACACAGATCAAATAATCAGAAGTACGCTTCATTCAAGGAGCAAATGAGTGGAAAATAAAATACAATACTGCAACCACAGTATCGACATTGCATTAAAGTAAGGGAAATTAATATCAAAATATGAACGCCACACGAGTAGGTAATCTCACAGGCCACCCGAAATTATCATCCAGTCTTCATCCGACCTTTTTTCATTTTTGTTTATTTTAAACAATGAACAATAACCAGTCGTCATGGCAATGAAAGGCGTGAATCCAAGCATAAATAGGTAACCATGGAAACAAGCCCGAACAACAAGGAGAAAAACATAACTCAACGAGAAAGAAAAAAAACGAGGATTCCAGAAAATTAACATAAGATCAAGAAAACTTAAATAAAATTTCCTTCCTCTTGGTCGGAACTCATATGATTCGACCTTTACCCTAAGGGGTGCTTCGATATCGTTTCACACAAAGTATAACATATTATTACAAATGTTCAACGTATATAGAAAATAAATTAATAAATTTAGTTTCACCCCAAGTATAAGTGCACTACAGTACACTCACAAAACCAAGATCCAAACGGTTACAAGGAACCCGAATTAATTTGATATTTAAAAGTTAATTATAATTTTTTTGAATTGGAGAACCAAAAATTCAATTTAGAGCACACACCAAAATATTCTAGTTACTTTTTTAAAAAACAGTTCCATTCCACAAGAAGTTCCGGTACAGGAAGAAGCGAAGGAAACCATTATTGAAGATGAGGCGAAGCGCCATTTTTCTACTTACAGTACATGATGTAGGAAAAATTAGGATATACACCCCGGTGACGCTCCCGAGATGAATAACACCGAAACATGAACTGAGGGCGTGAGAGGAGGAGCCCTCTCACGGTTTTCTTCAGCCGTAGTCCATTGCTCCATGTGAAATCTTCACCTTCACGAGACACATGCAATGCGCGTCCATCTTCAACCAGTCGCAAGCACAAGAATGACTCTCTCGCCTTGGCCTAGGCTCAACAAGGTAACGTTCTCTCTGAGACGAGCTCTCATTGGTCAAGGAGCGGAGCATCGTAGTTCTAGCTCTCTGCACAGATGTCAGTACGTACAAGGAGCCCTTCTTAGATCAGATCGTCACACAAACTAAAGCGCCAACTCGGAGTAGTAGTTAATAATAAAACTAGAATTAGTAGGGAAAGGCGGCAAGGCGAATACAATAAAATTAAGGTTGTAAGATACCAATTTCCACGAGGGTTAGCTCAGGTCCCAAAACGTTAGGAGGGAGAAGACGAAGGAATGTGACACCTCGGTGTCAAGGCTATGGCGGTATCAGAGGAAGCCTTTGGAGTAGGGTTAATTATTTGAAGGATTTGACGAAGGAGTTGGATATGCCAACACCTTACGCGTCGAGAAGGAGCCCCCTCCACCGTCAAGTAATTTTCGGCCTCCTCCTCGTCGAACCGTCGCAACCCGTAAATGTTATGATTGTGGGTCTGCAGATCATCTCCGGAACAAGTGCCCTTTGATCAAATCCAATGGCACAAAGAATGAAGCAGGGTCATCCCGAGGCTGTTTTAAATGCGGCGCATTTTCCCATATTGCTGAGAATTGTCCTAATCATAATAGCACCCCCTCCTGCTCAACTTCTGGTGCAACTTCCACCAACGCAAATAATCAAAAGTGACTAGTGGCTTCGGCTGAGTCGGCAAATTCATCTTTTCAAGGCTCAGCCCCAAGTAAACCATCCGAAATCTCAGGTTCGGAACATGGTAGAAAGTCTTCCAATCCCACATTTGAATGCCCTAAAGAATGTCTTAGGATTGCGGCGGATTCCCCCGCACCTGTACCGTTTCTCAAAATTGAATTAAATAATGGACCTGTTGCTGCTCTATTAGATTCTGGAAGTGTTTGTTCCATTATTTCGGCTGAATGGTACTCTAAATTAAAGTCTGTCTGTAAGTCTTCTGATTATTGTTTGTCTTCGGTTCAATGCATTTCGACTAACTCATCTCCATTAGAAATTTTAGGTTACCTGTATGCCAAAATTCGCATTTTGAAATTCACTTGGAAAATTAAACTGTTTGTGGCTAAGCACTTGTCTTGCCCCATTATATTAGGAGCGGACTTCATGTCTCACACCGGTCTTGTGCTCGACATTCAAAGCAAGTCGTGCAGTTTCAAATCTGCTAGTAATTTCAAAATCCCCTTGTTAAAATGTAATTCTGTGTCATTTCATTTGTTTCGCCTACCCAGGATGAGATGTTGTTAGACCTTAGACATCTAACTGAGGAGCAGGCTGAGAGTATTTGTAAGTTGTGTCAGTCGTTTCCAGATGTTTTCTCTGATACTCTTGCTGTTACTGACCTTATCGAATACTAGATTGAAGTTACGGATTCGATTTCAGTTCGATTTCCACCTTATGGAGGTTATTTCCACCTAAAATGAAGGCTCTGAAGGAGATCATATATCAGATTCTGAAATATGGTATAATTCGGCCCCCTAAGTCGGCATATTCGTCGCCTATTTTCTTAGTCCCGAAACCCCAAGGTAGCTTCAGGCCTGTGATTGACTATAGGGCTTTAAATCGGAAGGTGCTGTTACAATCTGTGCCGCTTCCCGACCTTCACTCTTGTTTTTCATGGTTTCGAAAAGCTAAGTTATTCACCATCTTAGACCTTAATCAGGCGTATAACCAGATACCTCTAGCCGAAGAATCCAAACATCTTATTGTCCCCTTTAAATTTGACGATATTCAGAATATTTACAAGAAGTAAATATTAAAAGTTTTATTGTCTGCCTGGAGCTGTAATTTGTCATTTGGGATGTAGTCAGTGAGTTCCGAACCAGTTTTTCCTTCATTCAGAGGGGCGATGTATTGATCCAGCTTCGACAAGGGCAAGGTAAATCACGTGACGAGCTCATGTGCTGTCCTGCCACGCGCGAACGACTGACAGCCAGCTTCTTGAACAGTCTGAGCCAATTACAAGAACTATAACGTAAACCTTGTGAAGCTGAAAGTCATAAGAGGACCCCTTTGAAGAACAAACTGCAATGGAAATGAGGAACGCTGTCGCCTATATCGACGATTCAGTCCCCGAAGGCCTGTTTTTCTCAATAAGTGAATTGACGGTGAGTGGGAGGGTGAAGATGTTGTAGGTGTTCGTAGAGAAGAACAAGGACTTCAAACGGGAGGACGAAAGGAGAGAAATCGATGAATTAGTGCGAAAAAGTTGGAATGTTCGCGAATGGAATGAAAGAGAGCGCGCTAAAAGAAATCGGGAATATAAGGAAACGTTGGGTACACGGCCAGATAGAATCTTGAACGCAGAGGAAAAAGGCGATAAAGACTTCGACCGACTGGACACGTGCTTAATAGCGATACGACTTGCTGAATTCAAACAAATTATTAAGCAGAGCGAGACAAACTCGGAGAAACAGACTCGAACTAAAGAACGCGAAGGCAAGTGAGAAGAGACGTGCGAGGAGATGAGACAACGGCATCAGGAGAGTCTTGAGAGAGAAGCGCGATACTGGAGGGCAGATTTTGACAGAGAATTGAGGTATAAGCGCTAATTACGTCCAGAGCCCAAAGAAAAGTGCTAAGGGATTATCAGGAGGTTCGTCAGGAATGGCCAGATATTTGCGAGTACTCATGAAAAGGTAAAGCCGCGCTTTATGTTCTTGAGAAATAGACTTCAACGAGGAGGACGTGGCCAAAAGATATGTGAGGTTAATAAAGGGGCGCCAAGACCCAGAAGGAGACCGCGGACTTCAAAGTTACGCTACTGAGACGGAGGACCAGTAATGCCGCTGATTGCGGATAATGTGGAAATAGATCAGGATTCGAAAGTCTCCGAGGAGCTAGAAGCTAAAGTAGAAATTGAAAATGTGGCAGAGAAGGGAGTATCTGAAATGGATATCGAAATAAATATATTTGGTTATCAGTGTGACATCGAGATAGATGAATCTGATATAAAGTGACCGTTAGGCTCCGAGTTGGGTGAAGAAGGAAATATGGAATCAGAGCTAGAGACTGGTCAGGTTGAAGTCCGGGTGAGTATGGAAATAGAAATGAACACGTCTGATTCTCAAAGTAAAATTGAAGGAGACATACTTCAGGTAGAGCCACTACCAAACATAAGGCCGGGACATATTCTTTGTGGCCATGATGTCTGACTGAATGAGTAACAGATGTCATCATTGGATAAATATGTAAATACCGGCCATTGCGAAAAGAGAAGTATAGAAGCAGTGGTCATGAATACAGGCAGTTAAATTAATTCAGTGGCGGAGGAAAACAGAAGGAGCAGAAATGTGCAGATGAATTCTGCTCGTAGTATCTTAACATGTTGATTTTGTATGTGAAGGGGAGAAGCTCCCAGCTGTAGCAGATAGATTTAGAGGGTCATTGTGAGAAAGAATTCAGCTTCACCTTGACTCTAGTTGCCAAGTGAGGGGAATATAGGTAAATGAGCCAAACAGTTTGGGATTGTACCAGCTGAGAGAAAGTAGCGCCCATTAGAAAGGCTGTTGATGCCAGAGAAGAAGCGCTGCCCTTAAGTCGTGGAACATAAGCTCCGAAGATTCATACCCGCGCACCTATTCCCAGGCACTTATGTGTGTTTGATGTCATGTTCGGTGATGTTTGTCTAGTGTATTGTGTGGTTGTTTTATTCGATACGTTCTATTGGTTGGAGGTTACTACCACAGTGCGAATGTGAAGGGTGTGGGTTCGACCCCATCTGTGCAGTTCAGGCCGCGACTAGGTCATAGAATCAGTGTGCTTTTCGGGTTAGAATGCCCGGTTCATTTTCCATGCTCTAGCTTTGTGTGTGATTTACTAATGCCGTATAACCCGGAAAAAGACAACCAGAATGGGCAAGACCTAATGGAAGAACATGAGGCCTTCATCAACAGGCCAACGGAGTAGTAGCAATAGCTACAAGTGAAGCGCACCAAGGCTTCTATGACGACTTAGGAACATCAGAGGGTGTGCAGCGGATCTACAAGTTCACGAAAGCAAATCCAAGGATATTGTCGCCACCATATATATCCATGATGATCGGAAAACATTAATAACTAACGATGAAGCCATTAACGACCGCTTGAAGAAGTACTTCGAAGGGTCTCTTACTTCTAATGGATGAAGAGAGCAGACTCGAAGTGTCCAGTTGAGGGCCTGTGCCTGAATTCACCCGTTCAAATATTGCAGTAGCTGTGTCATAGATGAACGACGGAAAGCGGTTGACCTAATGATATTCCAGCTGAACTATGGAAAGTACTAGGTGCAGAAGTAAATGGTTGAAGAAATTGTTCAACAAAATCCTCGAGAGATTTCCAACTGTTCTCTTATATTTGTGCCCATCTGATGATGTCCGAGAATGTGAGAATTACCGAGGCATCAAACTCATTTCACACACACACAAAATCTGAGAGTGCGTTATAGGAAAATGCATCAAGGGTTTGATTAGCATCCACCGGAACCTCTGTGGTTTCTCAGATATGTCAACTAGTGACGATTCGGTCTCTGCAGAGCTTGACTGAGCTACGTAAAGACATCCATATGGTATTCATCGATCTGGAGAAAGCCTTCGATCGCCTTCCTAGATATATAATCTGGGCAGCACTATAACACCAGAAAGTTCCTGAAGTACATGGGGGTGTCCGTTTTATGGGTAAGAATACGGCCAGGAAAGAAGTATAAGCCACGATCATTCCTTATGGGTGCGACAAGTTATTCCTGTTCTCTTACGTAAAACATACCGTACCATAGGTCATTGATCCTAGGATCTAACGTCGATTAAAGTCTGTTATTCGAGTCCGTGCCATAACGAACTCCCAGTTCTAGGAGTTAATGTATGTATGAGTTATAGGTCGCAATACCGCATGGGCGCTTTGATTATGATATGTACAGTTGTTTATACTTTGAGTTTGATTTCTCCTTTTCCTTTGAACATGACATTCAGATTTCATCCGCTACATTGACAGTGCTCTCATTCACATGTGTTCTCCGTTTCTTGTCCGTTTTGTATAAATTATTGGCTAATTTCTGAGGGCCAATTGGACGGTCCACGACTCTCCTACCACTTTTCCCACCTGTTTTACCAGCAATCGCTCACGTTATTTTCATTTCTCTTACTTCTAACTGATGAATAAGATACCCTGAGTCCACCCACCTTTCTCTGCCGTACAGCCAAGTTGAAATGAATACAGACCGAAGCACAGTGCATCTACCAATGGACAAAAGTTACAAAAAACAATTGTATCTTAATTGCGCATAGCACGGAATGAATTACAATTAATTGCTACAACAGAAAACGCATGTCGCAAACAGATGAAACTCCACAGTCAAGAGAGTGAATGCTTCAAGTGACACTATTCGATCAACCCGAGTCGTTACCTCCCCACTTGTCAGTCAACTCGTCCAGCGTGTGAATCGGTGTTTGTGACAAGAGTGTAGGCTGAAGATTCTTGTTAATAGTGGACTGTTTCTGTACAGGTACGTGATTTCCTTTTGTAAACATGTTTTCTCAGGTATATCACGGATATCTTAAAAAAGCCGAAATATGTCTCGAGATCTCTGCAGTAATACCTTTCTCTAACATTTGTCTTTATGTTTATCAACACTTTGTGTGCATTTGTCCGCGAATTTGACTTTTATGATGTATTTTTTAGGTGAATGCACCATGAAACACCAATATACTCCTGCCCCATCGCCATCTGCTTCTGATCCACAAAACATGCTTAATACTCCAACAAAACACTTGCCCAATCAATCTATAAATTTTCATGTCATAGAAACATCTTTAGAACAAATTCCCAAAATAATTTCTCGAGATTCTCAAACTTTGACGCAATGGTTGTTTACGTATGTAACTTTGTCAAAATGGAACTTGCACTTTTTCTCAAATAATGTCCTTGCTGTACCCTAAAACCACAGGCAGAACACCCATAGTTGCAACACTTGGGCACAATTTCTTTCCTTGATGTATAATAATTTTCTCTCATATGAAACACGCCATTAACTGAGCCTTCAATTTATATGTCATCACCAACATCCCGATGAAGCAACATACGATTACATGGACTCAATATCTATTTCTTCCAAGGTACTTGGAATTTCTCAATCTCTACAAGTAATAATTTCTAATATTCAGTTCTAATCCTCCCCTGCTTTCAGGCAATTAATTAATCCATTTGCTCCTCCAACTACTACTGCAAATTTCTACAATATTGCTCCACCATATAATTTCTCTACCTCACCTACTTCCTAAACTCAGGCTTGTTTTCACCATCGAGGGATCGGATATTTTGCCTGAAACTACCCTACTTTGGGAAAGTTTCATTCCTGTCATTATGAGGAGCTTTCAACTTAGGGGGAAAACTGCAGGCAAATAAGAGTTTCTCTTTAATCCCTACTCATCTATAATTTTACCATCATTAACGCCTCTCTCTAGTGATAGGCAATGCTTTCAATGCCTGAGGGTGGTGAAATCTTGCGGAAATATGCTGAACTTTCTAAAGAGTTTATTATTGATGTCGCTACTTTGTTTGGGAGTGCCTTCTAGGTAGGGATGGGCCACTTGATCGCCTGCTCGAGCAGGCTCGAGAGCTGACGTCACGAACTGGTGTGTCGAGCGTGGTCGAGCCAGATCGAGCAACACGGAATTCCTTCGTGACGTAGGCTTGCATGTGCGCTAAGCAGGAGTGTGTGCTAGGGCTCGAGCCACAATTCCGCCTGCACTCATTCTCGTTGATATTCACCTTCCGGCACTACGCGTAGAGTAGAAGTAGAATCATTAGCGATAGCGTCAATTCTACAGAAATACATACGTACCGTAAGTCATAGTGGATGCATCAGTTTATTAAATCCATATATACCCAGATTTACTTTTTTTTATCAAATGGAAGTGACTGCTCGACATGGCGATGAGCTCTGCATAGTGATAGTATTTGTGTGGTTTTCCTTTCGTTACTTGGTCGCTACTTCCATTTTTGGTTCTTCTGAACATTGTATGTATCATTTTAATAATATATTCTGTTCAGTGTTATTATAATGCTATATTTACTATTTCTCCTACATAATAAAACAATGTGAACAGACCTGAAGTCCTGCGTCCGATATAATATAACTGGGATTTTTGGTATTGATTTTACGTCGCACCGACACAGATAGGTGTTATGGCGACGATGGGATAGGAAAGGTGTTAGGAGTTGGAAGGAAGCGGCCGTAGCCTTAATTAAGCTACAGCCCCAGCATTTGCCTGGTGTGAAAATGGGAAACCACGGAAAACCACTTCGAGGATGGCTGAGGTGGGAATCGAACCCACCTCTATTCAGTTGACCTCCCGAGGCTGAGTGGACCCCGTTCCAGCCCTCGTACCACTTTTCAAATTTCGTGGCAGAGCCGGGAATCGAACCCGGACCTCCGGGGGTGGCGGCTAATCACGCTAACCACTACACCACAGAGGCGGACTTACTTACATATTACGCCGTATCATTTCTCAGGCGATAATATTACTCTAGGATAACAACCATATAATCCATATACTCCTATGTTGTGTAAGGGATTCAATGTATTCCGTTAATAATGTTAAGGCGTTATCGTTATAAATATTATTTTCATGGTACGAAATGTAACAAGCTATTTCTGAAATTGCCGGGTGAGGATATAGTTTGTTCAGTTGTGTTCCTGTTCACACACTGGTTTCATTTCATTAGTATTAAAAGAGCAAAGAAGATTGCCACTCATCTGATTTAGTACAAGGTAATCACTCATAGATGGCAGGCCATACTCCTGCTCGAGTACTGCTCGACCTAGATCGAGCAGTGACGTCATCAGCTCGAGCCGCTCGAGCTGCGCTCATGCCCATCCCTACTTCTAGGGCTTGGGATGTGTATGGTTTACTAGAATATTGTTGCCACTGGGACTTAAAATTAGATCAACCAATCATCACCCAGCTTGCCCCGTAATAATGAACCTAATCTGGATCGGATTGTGAATAGTGCTCTGAGCTGTAAGGGTCTCCACATAAGAGGCTACAAGTGAGCTCGGGCAGTTCTAAAGGTAGGCGGCTATATGTTATTCTATTATGTGAAATTGTGTGTGGCAACGGGAAGATACAAGCGTTCCCCTCTAGCATGTAACAGTTAGGGTTGAGTCGCGTTTACCTTTACTTTAATGTAGGCTATCTTCATTTCGTTTAATGTTATAACATGTAGGTTTCTAGGCTGTCTTCGGACGGAGTGTAACCCAATGAACTATAGGTAACACTGGAATGCTGACCGCCGTGGTAGCGCTCGCAGAACACTTCTTCCTGTTCCTTTGGCTAGTCACGCCCCCTCGTGTACGGCAAAGATGACGAGATACTGCGAGATACTGAGTCTGGAAGTCAGCTGATGTGTTGTGTTTGATGGATTTTTTTTTTGTAATATCTGACCGTACATCAAATTTGTGATGCAATCAAGATGCCTATTTCTTGTGTAGAATATGTTGCACTAACAGACAACAGAAGGAAACAGATGTGAACTCACAAAAGCTTCATTTCCACACGTAAGGAGTCTAAAAGCACTACCTCACTACAAAGCTATAAATATGGTATTTTTCAACGATAATTACTATTTTCTTCCGGTTTGGCTCTTTTCATTAAGTATTCTATGTTTATGGAGATATCATACATGATATTTTGGCATATTAAATGTCGTACATTACGTTTTATAGGTTATAGTAGGAATGATCTAGTTACAGAATTCATAACTTCAATTGCAGATTTCCATGGAAACGTCCGGAAATATTAAAGAAGTGGATTATAGCTCTGAGAAGGAAAGACTGGACCCCAACAAAATACAGTTTTATATGTAGTGAACACTTTTCTGAGACCTACTACATGTTTGGTACAGATAGAAAAAAACACCAAAGGTGATGCAGTACCTGAAATTTTCAATTTTCCAAGTCATCTGCTTCAGCCACCTAAGAAAAGACGTAGAGTTATTCAACAGCAAGTACCAGTTGAGGTAGGTATTATTTGCTATTATATTTTTAGGCTATAGTAGTTTCACATCTCAAATATGCAGTAGGCCTACAGTGAATATTCCACTGCACTGTAAATAGAATTTCAGCATCTAGTTAGAAAGAGTATTTTTTCTGTGTTACCTTAATCTGAGGGACATATCATTTGATGTTATCACAGACTGTAAGTATCCCCTTAAACCCCAACACATAGTCAAAGGTATGTTCACGTTTGATGTTTAAAGTTCCATTCCGCAAGGTACTGAAATGCTCATGTTAAATTGTACACATTCTTCGATCATCAAATTTTCAGACAGATGGAGAGTTAGACCTATACTATTGAAGGAGAATGTTTAATAAAAGTAGAAAAAATTGTGTTTGATGCAAGCATATTTTACTTTACAGGATGAAAAGCAGCGCACCAACTCAGCATCCAACCTCTGTGAATGTTGCATGTGATTCTCTTCCTAAACCTCCAGGTTCACCAAAGAAGGTAGCTCGGAAGAAAAAAACTAAGTTGCTGCAAGAAAAACTTAGACGAAGGAACAAGAAGATCAGCAATATGAAACTGCTCCTCAAAGAACTGAAATCTGCAAATTCATCAAATAGTGTCATTTCTGTGCTTGAATCAAGGTTTGAAGGCTTTCTCCTTGAAGTTCTTATGAATGCCTTCACAAATGAAGGTAATGCTAAATACAGGTGGCATTACACAAGTCTCATGAAGCAGTTTGCCTCAACACTGTATTTCTATTCACTGAAGGTTTTTAGGTTTGTTCGTTCAAAGTTCCATGATTTGTTTCATTTAACCCCACCCATCAAAAATAAGGGCATGGGCATCCAAATTGAACTGTGAGCCAGGCTATTTAGAAGAGGTATTTTTGTATCTGAAAGGGAATATTGATGAAAAACCTTGGTTAAAAGACTGTAACCTTGTGATGGATGCAATGTCACTACGCACACAAACTGTTTGGGACCAGGCTGAGGGCAAATATTCTACCTATGTGGACTGTAGTGAAATTTTAGGTTCTGAGGATGAACTGGCATTGGAAGCTCTTGTATTAGTGCTAGTGTCACTTACACACAACTTCTAGTGTCCTGTGGGTTACTTTCTGATTAACAAAACATCAGCAGAAATACAGTTCAGATGATAAATGTGTGTCTTACAAAGTTACATGAAGTAGGTGTTAAAGTTTGGGGCCTAACCTGTGATGGAACTTCTACTAATGTACAAACAATTAAACAACTTGGTTGCACAATAGATTTGACAGTGAATAGTTGTAGCTTTGAGCATGTTAAAATGGGTATTGCTTTCGTTACTTTTGACCCATGCCATATAGTGAAGTTGGCCAGGAATACCCTCTCTGATAAGAAGATTATATCCTTTTCCAAGGGTGATATAAAATGGGAGTACCTTGCAAAATTAAATGAAATCCAGCAGAATGAGGGATTAAATGTTGCCAATAATCTTAGTGGTCCACACTTTAGATGGGGAAATAAAAAAATGAATGTACAACTTGCTGTGTAGACATTAAGTTCTGGTGTTGCTGATGCAATTTCATTTTTAAGAAAACAGGGCCATCCTTTCTTTGCAGACAGTGAAGCAACTGAAGAATTTATATGCATGATCAACAGACTTTTTGATTTGCTTAATTCAAGGAACCCATTTCAGAAGGGTTACAATCAGCCATTGCTCATTCAGGGGGAACAGTATCGGGTAAAATGCTTCACAGAAAACTGTGATTACTTGAGGTCCTTAAAGATTGAGGGTGTACCACTTCTGTGCCATGCTCGTAAAATGTTCTGTGTGCGGTTTATTATAGCTGCCACTTCTATAAGTTTAGTTGCTAGAATATTGCTCACAAGAGCACAAAATCCATTTAAATATGTACTGACATATAAGTTTTCACAGGACAATATTGAGTTGTCCTTTTCCTGTATTCGAGCTCGTGGGGGGTGGATAATAATCCCAATACTCTGCAGTTCAAATGGGCATTAAGAAGGTTGTTGTTTAGAAACAGTGTAACTGCTGCTGGGAATTGTTTGAATATTGACTCAGTTCAATTGGGTTCTGTTTTTGAATTTTGTTCACAGAAAAGTACAGTTTCAAATGTATGTAATGAGAGTAATGACACAGGAATAGAAGAAGAATATTCAGATTTGCTTTGTATGCAATTGTCTGAATTTCAGGACAACATTATGTGTTACATTGGAGGGTACATTGTGATGAGGCTTTTGAAGTCCCTCACTTGCTCTTGTTATAGAGCAATAGTAATAAGATAATCTGATAGTTTCCCTGATCACTTACGCAGTTCCCCATAAAACTAGTTACAGTTTTGTGCAGCATGTTTCGAGAGGTAAGCTAATTGAACCATCTCCAGATGTTCTAAGAATAATTCAGTGCACAGAGAAGGAATTTAGGTTGAGAGTTGTGTTAGGTGAGCAGATGAATACCAGCAATCTAGACAAAATTATTGTCCAGTCAGTGGTAATTAAGTTAAGTACTGGAGGTAACTTGCCTTTCCATTTCTCACATCGAGTGGATAGTGAATACCTTTGTGAAGAGCTGCATGAATTACAAATCCTCAGGAAAACTGCAGAAATGTATCTATTCATTAGGCTAGTGAGTTACGGCAAAAAGCAAACCTTGTATAAAGCTCATGGCAACTCTTCTAGTGTTAGGGCAAAGCTGAACAAACTTATAATTTTTAGCCATGTGTAGGCTAATGATTTTAATGATTATTTTGTTGCCAGTATATCCATTTAATGTACCTACTACTGTAGCATGAATTTTAATGCGTACATCAGGGCCTATCTGTACCCTCGTGAGAACTGTCCCCACCTCCACCCCTGCTCACACAAACACCTCCAACCCTCGTAAACAGGTCTGCATATTCATTTCTAACATTCTGAGGTCTTTAGTTGGATTAAAATTTCAAACTGCATTGAAGAATGTTGAATGTGTGGTTAGTAAAGTGCAATATTTTGTTTATTAGGTGTAGCCTATGGTATATTTCAATGTGACGTATACTGTGTGTGCATTTATATATACACACATACAAGTGCTGTCTTCTATTCATTAGGCTAGTGAGTTATGGCAAGTCTTGTAGTGTTAGAGGAAAACTGAACAAACATAATTTTTAGCCATATGGAGGCTGAACATGGTGCCAGCGTTTCTCTTCACCACCTGTATTATAGTGATACGTTAACCCTGGACCGCGCGCGCAGGCGGTGTTTGGACCGCACTTTTGAATTATTGATTTGTATTGTCGACTAATGCGAACTCAGCCCGATTACGTCCACTGCTAATCTTTGCTTACTCTGCTAAGCATCAGACAGCGCTACTGATAAGTTGTGTAATGCTTCAGTTCAGCGTGATGAAGACAGCCTCCACCGTTCAGCTTGCCGGCAGCGGTCCTAACAGCGCAACGCGCACAGAAATGTAAGTATATTTTTGAGCTTACGTTTATTGTTCCAAGCGGTGTTATACATTATTTCCGCTGTAACAACGTTCCTTGCAGAATGTTTTAGTGACTAATGGAGGCGGATACTTCATTATGTATATAATTGCAGGTATGAAGTATTATACGTATATAAATACAGTAATCTGTTTTTATTTTTTTCGCTACAGGGATCGAAGAAGATATATGCAACCTGATGACATCCAACAGTGTCTTATGGAACTCTCGGAGCAAGACGGAGTAGACAGTGACTGTGATTTCGAAAGTGACATCGATTTTGAAGGAGATGATGATGATCATTCTAGTGACTCCGCACAATCTATTACGCGTGATATTCCAATGGAAGAGGACACGGGGTGCAACGACGTCAGATATATTTTATATTGGAGAAGATGGTGAAACGGTCTGGAGAAGTACTCCTGTGGTTCTGAATGATTCTAGAACCCGTTCGAAAAATATCGTGAAGAAGTTTCCCGGGCCAAAAGCACGTGCACGAAACACTGCAACACCGATGGATGCTTTCCTGCAAATAATTTCCCTAGAAATGATCGATGATATCGTAAGATATACCAACATTTACGTTGCCAAGTGTCGGTCAAAGAATCCGGAATCGCGAAGTAGGGACTACAAGGATACTACACGTACCGAGATTATGGCACTTTTGGGGGCATTATTTGTTATTGCAACTAAAAAGGGCAACCGTGCAGATACTTTAGATCTTTGGTCACGAGATGGTACTGGAATGGTAATCCTGAGAGCAAATTTTAGCTCCAGGCGCTTTCTGTTTTTGATGAGATGTTTGCGTTTTGATGACGTAAGTACTAGAAACGTACGAATTGCGACAGACAGATTAGCAGCCATCTGAAGTTTGTTGCTAATTGTCAGGCTTCCTACTCTCCTGGGGAGTTTGTAACAATTGATGAGATGTTGGTAGCTTTCCGTGGCCGCTGTGGACGTATCCAGTATATGCCTCTAAAACCAGCTAAGTATTCTACGCTCTGTGCGACAGTAGAACATTTTACACTTTCAATTTGGAACTCTACTGTGGCAAACAAGCCGAAGGTCCTTACAGTTGTTCCAACAAACCGATGGACATCGTCAAAAGACTAACTGACCCAATAAGGAATTCATATAGGAATGTTACCACTGATAATTACTATAGTAGCGTTCCATTAGCCGAATACCTATTGGAGCAAGGACTGACATTCATCGGGACACTAAAAAAAGGGAAATACCTCCCGAATTTCTAATGGACAAATCTCGCCAGGTGGGCTCTAGCATGTATGGATTCCAACCTGATATGACACTAGTGTCCTATGTGACGAAAAAGAAGACAGTTGTCCTCCTTCTATCAACCATGCACGACACAGGTGAAATCGATGCCACAACTAATAAACCATTCGTCATCGTTGACTATAATGGGACCAAGGGTGGCACTGATACTGTTGATCAGATGTGTTCTACATATTCAACAGCAAGGAAAACCAGGCGATGGCCTCTTGTAGTGTTTCTTCGTGAACTCGATATTGCAGGTATAAACTCGTACAAGATATTTCTGGCCAACAGCCCATCAAAGGATTGTGTGAGAAGGAAATATCTCACTGAATTGGGATTGAGTCTGATGGAGGTAAATATCCGAGAAAGAGCTCAGCTTCTGTCTCTTCCAAGTGATTTACAGGCATTCTTATCTAAGTTTCGTGAAGCCAAGGAAACTACGAAGTGTGCATCACAAAAGAAAATCTGCTTCATTTGTGGAACGCACAAAAATACGAAGACTGGTGTTACCTGTGACCTATGTCGTCGAAATGTGTGCCGCAATCATAGTCAGCATACGCTTACCTGTGAAAAGTGCAGTCAAGAAGCTGAAGATGAAAACTAAATGTGCTTCATTTCATTGGGAACAGTAATCTGCTATTTGATTTCATAACCCTATGTAGAGGAGTCCCGTGTTTGAATTTCTTGATTTGTATTTGTGTGTTCTCTAAAACATGTTCAATTCCAAGAGGTGTATATATGTTTGCCTTTTTAGAATACACATGGCATCTTTCAATTATTTCAATACATTTTCTTAACCTAAGAACGATAAAATTCACATAATGTGCGAGAAAGATGGCAAAGTACGTTGTGCGGTCCAAACACCGCCGCGCGCACAGTAGCGTGGTACGGAGTGGCGCGCGCGGTCCACTGTTAACAGGATGCATGATATTGTGCAGAGGTTGTAAAAAGTTTAATGATTATTTTGTTGCCAGTATATCCATTTAATGTACTACTGTAGCATGAATTTTTAATGCGTATATCAGGGCCTATCTGTACCCTCGTGGGAACTGTCCCCATCCCCACCCCTGCTCACACATACACCTCCACCCCTCGTAAACAGGTATGCATATTCATTTCTAACATTTTGAAGTCTTTAGTTGGATTAAAATTTCAAACTGCAGTGAAGAAGGTTGAATGTGAGGGTATTTAAGGGCTGTAGTAAGGATGTATAGGAGAGGGCATATAAGTGACTGGTAAGACCACAATTAGAGTATGGTTCCAGTATATGGGACCCTCAGCAAGATTACTTGATTTGAGTACTGGAAAAATTCCAAATAAAAGCACGATTTGTTCTGGGAGATTTCAGACGAAGGGTGTGTGTTATGAATATGTTGCAAAGTTTGGGCTGGGAAGACTTAGGTGTAAGGAGAAGAGCAGCTCGACCAAGGGATATGTTCTGAGCTGTCACTGGAATGACATCAGTAGATGAATAACATTGAGTGGTGTTTTTAAAAGTAGGAAGGATCACAGCATGAAGGTAAAGTTTGAATTCAAGAGGACAAATTGGTGCAAATATTCATTTATAGGAAGAGGAGTTAGGGATTAGAATAATCTACCAAGGAAGATGTTCAATACATTTTCAACTTCTTTGAAATCATTTCAGAAAAGACTAGGGAAACAACTGATAGGGAATCTGCCACCTGGGTAAGTGGCCTAAATGCAGATCAATGGTGACTGATTATTTTGTGAAGTGTATATATTTTGTTTATTAAGTGTATATTCCAGTGTTAAATTGTGCATGTATATATACACGCATACAAATGCTGACTTTGTCCTGATAATAAATATGGTCGTGTGTGTCATTCCTTGATATCTCCTCTCGACATGAGGGGAGAGGTATGTGCTGTGTTTGGCTGCAGTAATTACGAAGTAGAGAAAAATGCGCGGTCGTTCTTCAGGTTTGCTCATGACAAGAACATGTAAGTAATATTGTGTTTGCATACCGGTATATATTCTTCCAGTGACAGATATTTTTATAGTACTTCATAATTTTCTGACCTCCTCGACTCATATTTTAACTGGCATAAAATGTAATACGCATATTTTATTCTATAGTGCAGGATTTAACCTTCAATACCGATGTGTTGTTGTAGGTGTGATCTGTGGGTTTTGAAATGTCACAGAAGCGATTTGGATAAGGTGTACAAGAAAGAGGGGACGTTACGATTATATAAGAATTATAAGATCTGTTCAGATCATTTCCAGGCCAGCGACTTTAGAAATCCTCGACAATACAGCCAAGGGTATGTTACATTTTTGTTCTAATTGTACGTAGATATTCCTTAAATCATCACTATCGACAACATTTTCATACTTTTCTTTCTTTTATCCCTCTTGTCAGATTAAAGCCGGGATCTGTAGCCTACCAACACAGAATGTTAAGAGGAAAATTGTCCAGATTTTAATTGTTAATTCATTGCATCATGTTTGTAAGGAATGTGCTGATATTTTTATTGACAAGTGTCTTAATGTGATGATAAAATGTTTTGTAAATGAGAAAAAAGACAAATCCAACCGTAAAAGTTCAGTCAGGAATGCTAAAGCTAAAAAAGTAATGCATAAATGAAAGATCAAGCCATTTCGCAGCAGCCCATTTCATATCTTGTTTATGTGTCTAAGTTCAGTCTTTGAATAATAACCTTTTAAATAATTCTTCATTTATTTATCCAGAATTGCTTTAGCAACTTCGAAGTTAATATCTCAATAACACTTTCTTTCTAGACGTAATTTATTTATCCATTTCCGTATATATATTTCCATTGATATTTGAATTTAGCGCGATTTGTTCACTCACTAGGAGCGCCACCGTCGAATCGTCTTCCATTTTAGCAAGGCGAAATCCATAAGTGTTGCGTATTAACTATACTGTATTTGGCTTCACCCTTTCGGGCTTGCTTTCGAAATGGTTGGCATTGCATGGCGCGAGACCTTGCGTATTTTTATTTCGAGGGTTTAGCTATTTCTCTCTGATTTTATCAAGTGAATGTGATTCCTTTCATTTTCTATTGTGACCACAGCCCTTTGACACACTGCCGATGAAGGTCGAGTCTCAGTCATTTACTGTTTCAGGCTTCCAGACCTCAACCAAGAACTTCATACCTCCCGTGACCTTATGAGAATTCAGGTAAGCTTTATTGTATAGTACCTTATTTTCATATCGAGGACACTGCCCTTGTGGCGGTAGAGGTGGGATCCCTCGCTAAGTCCGAGGGAACAACCAACCCTGGAGGGTAAGAGATTAAGAAAGAAAGAACATATTTCCATGCAAAAGAGCAACGGTAAATAAGTTATATTTACTTTTCGGGCTACTGTTGGCTATCTACATTAAATATTACCCAGAGACCATTCCTAATTGCAATATATATATATATTCATTTTAAATATTATCAAATGGGGCAATCTCAGTCAGTCAGTCAGTTACTATTGATCTGCATTTAGGGCAGTCGCCCAGGCGGCAGATTCCCTATCTGTTATTTTGCTAGTTTTTCTTAAATGATTGCAAAGAGATTGGAACTTTATTTATATTCTCCTTGGTAAGATAATCCAATCCCTAACTCCCCTTCCTATAAACAAATATTTGCCCCAATCTGTCTTCTTGAATTCCAACCTTATCTTCATATTGTGATCTTTCCTGCTTTTAAAGACACCACTCAAGATTATTTGTCTACTGATGTCACTCCACGCCATCTCTCCACTAACAGCTCGGAACATACCACTTAGTCAAGCAGCTCGTCTCTTTTCTCCCAAGTCTTCCCAGCCCAAAGTTTGCATTTTTTTTTTTTTTTTTTTTGGGAATGCTGCTCTTTTGTCGGATATCACCCAAAACAAATCGAGCATCTTTTTTTTTTTTTTTGACTGTTTCCAGTTTTTGAATCAAGTATTCCTGGTAAGGGTCCCATACGGTGGATCCATACTCAAGTTGGTGTCTTACCAGAGACTTATATGCCCTCCTCTTTACACCCTTACTACAACCATTAGATAACCTCATAACCATGTGCAAAGAGACTTATATGCCTTATCCGAAATCATATTTACGTGATTACTCCAGTGAAGGTCTTTCCTTATATTAACACCTAGGTACTTACAATGATCCCCTAAAGGAACTTTCACCTCATTAACACAGTAATGAAAACAGAGAGGACTTTTCCTCTTTGTGAAACTCACAACCTGATTTTTTACCCTGTTTATCATCATACCATTGCCTACTGTCCTTCTCAAAATATTATTGAGGTCATTTCACAGTTGATCACAATCTTGTAACTCATTTATCTCTCTCTACAGAATAATATCATCTTCAAGAGGCCTTATCTCTGATTCCATTTCTTTACAGAAAACATTGATATATATATAAGAAAACATAAAGGTCCAATAACACGGCCTCGAGGAATTCCCCTCTTAATTATTACAGGGACTCCAATTCTCCGATTTCTAATTTCTAGAAATATAGCCACCAATTCAGTCAGTCTAGTCCACTTGCACTAATTTTTGCAAGTAGTCTCCCATGATCTGCCTCCGTGGCTCATGCGGCAGCTGGGTTCCGTGGTTCGAATCCCGGTCACTCCGTGTGAGTTTTATATTCGACAAAGCGAAGGGAGGGGCATGTTTTCCTCCGGGTTTCCCTGCCATCTTTCATTCCAGCAAAACTCTCCATTATCATTTCATCTCATTTGTCAGTCATTAATCGTTGCGCCGGAGAAGTGCGACAGGCCTCGGCAGCCGGCACAATTCATATCCTCGCCGCAGAATGGGGGCTTTATTCATTCCATCCCTGACTCGGTCAGTGACGGGAAAACTGGTTGTACGTTTTCGTTTCTCCCATGATCTACTCAATCAAATGCCTTAGATAGGTCAGTCGCGATACAGTCCAATTGACCTCCTGAATCTAGGATATCTGCTCTATCTTGCTGGAATCCTACAAGTTGAGCTTCAGGGGAATGACCTTTCTTAAACCCGAACTGTCTTCTATCAAACCAGTTATTAATTTTGCAAACATATCTAATATAATCAGAAAGAATGCTTTCCCAATCATACATGCAATGCACGGCAAACTGACTGGCCTGTAATATTCAGCTTTATGTCTATAACCCTTTACTTTATACACAGGGGCTACTACAGCAAATCTCCATTCATTTCGTATAGCTCGTTCATGCAAACAATAATGAAATACGTAGTTTAGATATAGTACTATATCCCAGCCCATTAGTGTTGGCTACTGAATGCATGATTCGAAGCAGTGAATCGATTCATTCAAGTGTCCGAGTGAATCGATTCACAGGAACGGCGAACTCACGGCACACGATTCAGCTTACACCCAGTGGACAGTGTTGGGTGGCGCACTCACTGGACGTTGACGGGTACGCTGCAGCGAGACAGTGAATCATGGCACATCGAAAGAATTTTGAACGAGCGCGGCTCAGTGAGACACAACATATACACGTCTCCTTATCGGCTCACTGGACACTGGTGGAGAGCCGAGCTTCCGCTGCAGCGAGAAATACAGTGAGCCATAGTACACTGAATGAATCGTATGCTATAATGGACTCTCGAGCTCAACTCATTTGAAAATAACCGAGCTCGATAGCTGCAGTCGTTTAAGTGCGGCCAGTATTCGGGAGATAGTGGGTTCGAACCCCACTGTCAGCTGCCCTGAAGATGGTTTTCCGTGGTTTCCCATTTTCACACCAGGCACATGCTGGGGCTGTACCTTAAGTAAGGACACGGACGCTTCCTTCCCATTCCTAAGCCTTTCCTGTCCCATCGTCGCCATAAGACATATCTGTGTTGGTGCGACGTAAAACAAATAGCATTTCATAATAATACCCATTTGCATTCACTGTCCTCTTCTTACAGGGAGGTTTAAATAATAGATGGATTTATTTGCAGTGTTGAGAAGGTAGTCAAAACGTAATTCTGAAGTAGCTAGTAAGTAGGTAGGCTATTAAGTTATACTATTTATTAGTTTAATGAATCTTAGTATTATAACTTAGTTAACATTTGACAATTAAACTCGACTCTAGCCTGCCCTATGACTATGAGTCATGCTCATGACCACTCAAAAGTACCTGTTTTATATTGGGAAGAACGGCTCTATATTCTTTCAGTTCATATGTCACATCGTTGCACAAGACTTCAATCATATGTGGACGGACGTAATAACTTAACCAACAGTATGTTGAATCAGAAAACCAGCGGGCTACTGTACATCTCGGATAGCCCATACAAAATATGACGATTAAAAAAAATCCTCAGCTTATAGAAAAATTACATATTTTCAAAAATGACTAAGCGAGTTGTCGTGCGGTTAGTATCGCGTAGCTATGCGCTTGCATTAGGGGGATGATGGGTTCGAATCCCAACGTCGGCAGCCGTTAAGACGGTTTTCCGTAGTTTCCCCATTTTCCCACCAGGAAATGTTGGGACTCTACCCTAATACAGGCCATGGCTGCTACCTTCCTAATCCTAACCTTTCCCACCTTGCGTCGCCGGAAACCTTCGATGTATTAGAGTGACTAGCATTTTTTCCTAAGAAGGGAGTTAATAGCATGAAGACTCGATGGCAGCTGCGAGCACTGAATGCTGTTGCTGCTGTCTTACCAGCATATAATACACAGATGCAGTAGGAGCGGTGACTAATGTGCCGTGAATCAAATCACTGTACAGATTTAGTAACGTGAACGGAATCAAATGAATCGATTCAGTAAAATGAATCGAATGTCCCATCACTACAACCCATCGTCTTAAGTGTATCCCCAGAAATCTTATCAATTCTAGCTGATTTTCTAGTTTTCAACTTTTGTATCTTACTGTATGTGTCATTGTTATCATAGCTAAACATTAATACTTCTTTAGTATTAGTGACCTCCTCTAAATGGACATTAGCCTTGTAACCAACAATCTTTATATACTGCTGACTGAATACTTCTGCCTGTTTATAATCCTTGCATACACACTCCCATTCTTCATTAATGATTCCTGGAATGTACTTCTTCGAACCTGTTTCTGCCTTAAAGTACGTATATATATTCACCCATTTTTCACTAAAATTTGTATGACCGCCCATTATGCTTGCCATCATGTTATCCTTAGCTGACTTCTTTGCTAGATTCAATTTCCTAGTAAATTCCGTGAATCTCTTCTTACTTGCACAGCCATTTCCAACTTTATTTCTTTTCAACCTACACCTCCTTCGTAGTCTCTTTATTTCTCTGTTATAATGTAATGGATCTTTACGATTCCTTATCAACTTTAAAGGTAGAAACCTATTTTCGTATTCCTTAACGATTGGCTTAAACTCATCCCATTTACATTTTTATGTACCGTTTTCTACTGATCATAGTTACATTTTAAAACTCGTTCACGCCTGTTTATGTACCGTTTTCTACTGATCATAGTTACATTTTAAAACTCGTTCACGCCTGTTTTATCAGCCATACGGTACTGCCTAATAGTTCTAATTTTAATACCTTCCTTTCTTTCATATTTATTTTTAAGTACAAACAGATAATTTTCGTGACCACTAGTACCAATAATATTTAAAATATTACTTCGGTTTCTCTATTGAGCTGATCTGTAATATTTGTAACATTTTGGACAACAGTGGTAGAGAATAGGCCTACATGGCTATATGCAGTAGTTTTCTAAATACTCTTCTTCAAAATAATATGTTTGATGAACACAGAATCTGGTTAAACTGATCTTGAATTTAGGATGTTATTTGCAAGCTTTAAAGGTAGCCGTTAGCCCATGGGAGATTCATGAGTCTAGAGAAGTATTAAGTCAACTGTACGTTATGATCCTCTTGACCGTATAACGGAAAATAAAATCAACCTTTCCGTTAAATTGTAGTTTATATTGTTGTCGTTTTCATAATAATAATTATTTTTATTTTTGGAAGCCTCCGTGGCTCAGGCAGTAGCACGCCGGCCTCTCACCGCTGGGTTCTGTGGTTCAAATCCCGATCACTCCTTGTGAGATTTTTGCTGGGCAAAGCGGAGGCGGGACAGGTTTTTCTCCAGGTACTCCGGTTTTCCGTGTCATATTTCTTTCCAGCAACACCCTCCAATATCATTTCATTCCATCTGTCATTCATTAATCTTTGCCCCAGAGGAGTGTGACAGGCTTCGGCAGCTGGCACAATTCCTATCCTCGCCGCTGGATGGGGCTGCATTCATTCCATCCTTGACATGGTCGAATGACTGGAAACAGGCTGTTGATTTTCATTTTAATTTTTTCATTCTTTAAATATAGTATTCTCATTACTGTTGACTTTGCGATGATTATTTCCCCGGATGTGCGGCTAATGCCAAGTTCAGAGCCTGGGCCTATGTTCAAGTGTACTTTACGATACCTGCAGTTCGTTCGCGTGGATAGAACCGTAACGAGAAGAAAGCTCAATATGTAGCCGACTCCTTTAATTTATTACCTTCAAGACAGTTAATACATTTTTGATCTAACGGTTTCGAAGTGGGAAATTAAAAATAATTATTGTCATTTGAACAATAAGTTCTTTTAACATTAATTACAAGGGGGTGAACGGCTATCCTGTTTTTAAGGAGCAGATTGCAAAACTGTTCTCAACTGTACATTACGAGGCTGATTGTTATTATTGTTGTTATTATTATTAATACTATTGTACTATTAACTTACGGATGTGCAATTAATGCTATTCTGAATCGCAATGCTTAATTGAGCCTATAATGTCCAACTGTACATTACGATAGCTGCACTTTCTTCGCGGGGCTCTAAACGAGTACTCACCACCGGCACACTGGAACACTGGAGCCAGGGACATGAGCTTGTGTGTGCAACTCTCTCCACGAAGCGCGTTTCAAGGAGCAACTAACAAACACCATAAAATAGATTGCCCCTATAATAAAAAATAAGACGATTAATATTTTAGTTCTTTTACGCACTGTAATTTTTTATTAATTTACTTAAGGCCGGTTCGTCATCCACTTCCAAACGCGTCCATTCTCCCTCGTAAAAATGTTCACGTCGCCACAAGAGCGGAGGAACACGTCGTCGAACGGGCATATGGGTATACATCACGTCCGGTCTCCCTTGGAGTGCGTATATTTTCCTTTATTATTGCCCTCTAAGAAGACGTAGCACGAACTATTTCACTATTTATAGGATCGCTCCAGCAGTTAAGAACGGACATGCACCACCACCCACCGAATCAAGAAAGAGCTCTCAATCTGTCAATCCTTCCGGTGCTCAGGCTTTGTGAGGTTTCCCGTCCTGACCTAAATTAAGCCGCAGGCTCCACTCGTGGTGGTACCCTTCCGTCAATTCCTTTAAGTTTCAGCATTGTAACCATACTTCCCCCGGAACACAGAGGCTTTGACATCGTTTATGGTCAAAACTAGGACAGTATCTGATCGCCTTCGAACCTATAATTTGCGTTCTTCATTAATGAAAACGTACTTGGCAAATTCCTTCGCTTTGGTCCGTCTTGCGGCGATCCAAGAATTTCACCTCTAACGTCGCAATACGAACTTCCTAGCCTGTCCCTATTAATCATTGCCTCGGATTCTGGAAACCAACAAAATAGAACTGGGATCCTATTCTGTTGTTCCATGCACACAGTATTCAGCCTGCTTTAAGCACTCTAATTTGTTCAAAGTAAACGTGCCGGCCCACCTCGACACTCAATGAAGAGCACCGCGGTAGGATTTCATCGGGGTCCGCCTAAGGCGCGCAGGAACCGCACGCGGATACCACGGCTGCCGCGCGCTTTCGACTCGCCACCACCGAGAACCATGCCAGTCAGACATCGACGAGCGACGAACCGACAGCCTAGGACACAAATCCAACTACGAGATTTTTAAGCTCAAACAATACTAATATACGCTATTGGTGCTGGAATTACCGCGGCTGCTGGCACCAGACTCATGCCGATTACGGGGCCTCGGATGAGTCCCGTATCGTTATTTTTCGTCATTACCTCCCCGTGCCGGGAGTGGGTAATTTGCGCCCCTGCTGCCTTCCTTGGATGTGATAGCCGGTTCTCAGGCTCCCTCTGCGGAATCGAACACTGATTCCCCGTTACCCGTTGCAAGCGTGGTAAGCGCAGAACCTACCATCGATAGTTGATAAGGCAGACATTTGAAAGATGCGTCTCCGGTACGAGTACCGTGCGATCAGCCCAAAGTTATTCAGAGTCACCAAGGACCGATTAATTTTGATCAACAAAAAATTCCCTTCAACTTCTGGTCAGGACTCTATTTGCATGTGTTGGCTCTAGAATTACAACAGTTATTGAAGTAAAATGGTACGATAGTAGAAGAACAATTGCGGTACTGAAACAATGGGAGCTGAATCAGCATTTTCCCACGAGGTCATTGACCCCGGCCAAAGGTCGTTGACGATATGACGTCATGAACACGTGACCGTGACGTCACATTGTTTACAAACAAGGCCACGTGCTTTTGACAGCTGTCACCTTGACGGACCCTAACCTCATTCTTTTAAGCACGTGGGCACGGCTAACCTCACTGCCGCCATCTTGACAGTCCTAACCTTACTTTTTACGAACAAGTGAACGTAGCTAACCTCACTGTGCCATCTTAGGCACGCAGGGGGCGCGGAATTTAAAATCCCCGTGCTTTTGTCCGCTGTCAAGATGACAGGTCCTAACCACGTGAACGCGGAATTTAATTAAGTGAACGTCGCTAACTTAACTGCTGCCCTCTTACAGAACTTGTAGTAAGCTGAGACCATGTTGTAGAGTTTGGATCACGCTTTTTTATATTGCGCTTTCGACATTTAGTCAAAGTTTCTAACCGTTCTACTAGTAGATTACTTAAAAATGTCCGGCTCCGTGGCTAAATGGTTAGCGTGTTGGCCTGTTTTCACAGGGGTCGCGGGTTTGATTCCGGGCAGTGTCGGGAATTTTAACCTTAATTGGATAATTTCGCCAGCACGGGGGCTGGATGTATGTGTCGTCTTCATCATCATTTCATCCTCATCACGACGCGCAGGTCGCCTATAGCCGTCAAATCGAAAGACCTGCATCTGGCGAGCCGAACTTGTCCTCGGACACTCCCGGCACTAAAAGCTATACGCCATTTCATTTTACTTTAAAAAAATGTGCTTATAATTTACATGTGTGAGATTGTCACGCCTGTTAAATGTAGCAGTACATTGTTTGCATGAAAATATTCTGAAATTATGCTTTACAGATTTATGTCGTTGAAGATAGTCAAGTCCTGAAAAATCACACTACAGTGATCACACATAAACATAATAGATATTTTACTATTAATGTGCACACTTGGGTAGATATGATGCATAGTTTTACACTGCAACTGTCTATCTGTAAAGAAACTCGGCCTAATAATGAGGAGGAGGGAAGTTGTATCTCACGATAACACTAGATAAGGAGGAGGAGGGCCCCCTCCTCCTCTGACAGGACACAGCCGCGTTCCTCCTCCTCTTCACAGTTTACGGGCAGATGCCCTCCTGCGCTAGATGACCCTCCTTCCCCTCTACTATCTACGCCGTTGCTAAGGCTTAACGTCTCTTTCCGACGCGTAACCTGAACAACACAGAACATGTTGACAATCTGTACAGGTTCAGTCCTGTTACAGAGGACATAGAGCATGTATATAGACCGTTATCTAACAATAAAGATTTGAATAGTCATCATACATTTTCGATCGTGTTTTGAACAGAAAAGCTTACCTTGATTAGATGATAGAAGAAGGGTGCGCGGTAGATAATGACTACCTCTCTCTCTCTCCCAATATTCACCGTAAACAGAATAAAAATCATGGATTCGCACTCTGGTCTTTCTCTGTTCAGCATGAGAATAAAAAGTCTCTAATACATGGATTTCGATCTCCGAAAAAATTGTGGATTCGAACCCCGTTCTCTCAGTTCATTGTCAGAGTCCTAAGCGCTCAGTAAACAATCACGCTGCAGATCCACACATGTCTGATACCCAGAAGTCATTGAGAGCGTAAAGAATGCTATTGACAGGAGTCCTAGTTGCTCAATACACAAACTCGCTGCAGTGTTACACATGTCAGATACCTAGAAGACATTGAGAGCGTACGGAATGCTGTTGACAGGAGTCTTGGGCGTTCAGTAAACAAACACGCTGCAGTTGTAAACATGTCAGATACCCTGAGGTGATGCATTCGTGAAGAGGTCCATGCAATTCCACCTGAAATGATGGTGAAAGTAATGGACAGCTTCGGTTATCTGTAAGATGTGATTTTCAAAAAATTGGAAATAAAACAATATTTGTGTTGTTTTGTCATAAAATGGCATTGTACAAGGTAGGTTGGTTACGAGTGGTGCAAAGAACTAGTCTTTAGACCCAGGTGTAGTGGGAAATTAGTAACTGGCATAGCCTTAGTGTTTTCACAAAAGGGTTGTATATAAATCCTAACCAATGGATGTGGGATATTGTTTTCATTAATATGTATGCCCTTGAGCTTCATTTTCCCGGTTAACCAGGAGGTCCTGTGGCTATGCACACAACTGTATACTGATGACTCAAACAACAATAACAGTAATGAAATATTTCTCGTTCATGTTTCAGCGCAAGTGTTGAACATCCACAGCACCGTCTGAAACTTTGCGAAATGGAGTTGGAAGCAGGGATCAAACAGGAGCCTGTCTGTCTTGAGGAAACAGGAAATACTTCACTTGTAAGTATACAGTGATTAGAATTTAGGAGTTAGCTGTTGATTAAGCTTGGCTGGTCACATAACTCTACCTGTACATTTTAATATGGTCATGTTTCTTGGGCTGAAATTAGCGTGGACAAAAGGCCGACACCTTAACCGGTGCATTCATATCGATGGAAGATCGACACCATGGAAAGGCATGTTCTTCGAAGATGTTGATTTTTGACATACACTTAAGAAAATGGAAATTGCAACACCATGAAGGCATTGGTCGTTTGTGTTGATTTTCAAGATATGGAACGATGCCATGTATATATGTAAACGATCAAAGTCTCAGACCCTTTGGATTGTTGCTACAGCTCTCCCCACTTGATTGGTCGCGGAGGAATCAATTCCAGTATACGGACTCTGGTGTAGCGTAGTTGACTTGCAGTCTGTGCAGTGAAGTGCTCCCTGTCAAACATGCCTCGACGACAGAGAAGAGCACGCTATCAACAACTGTCGCCATTTGAGAGGGCTCGGATAATTGGACTGTGTGGGGCTGGATTATCGCTAAGGACTGTCGCTGCACGTGTTGGCCGACAGGCATCTACGGTACAACGTGTATGGCAGCAGTGGTCGAATGAAGGTACCCACACTCGTAGACCTGGCACAGGCCCAGCGCGACAGACAACTGTGAGAGAGGATCGCCGCGTCATTCGGATGGCCCAGATGGAACCCCATGCAACAGCAGCGCAAATTCGAGCAGCTGTGGCATCCCATGTTACACAACAAACAGTTGGTAATCGCCTGCTTGCAGCTGGCTTACGAGTTCGAGTCCCTGCAGAAGGTGTTCCATTGACCTCACAACAGCGACGTGTAAGTCTGGCCTGGTGTCGAGAAAGATCGACGTGGGTCGACGAATGGCACAGGGTCGTCTTTAGTGATGAATCGCGCTTCTGTCTTGCTCGCAGTGATCGCCGGAATCGTGTGCGCCGACGTACCGGGGAGAGGGGCCGCCCAGATCTTATTGTCGAGAGGCACACAGGGCCAACACCAAGCATTATGGTCTGGGGAGCTATTGGCTTTAATGTGAAATCACAATTAGTGCTTGTTGAGGGCACTATGTCTGCTCGATAGTACGTTGATAGGGTACTCAATCCAGTGGTTGTCCCTATGTGGCGAACATTGCTAATGGGATGTTTCAGCAGGACAATGCCCGGGTTCACACTGCACGCATCTCCAGAAAAGCTCTCCACAACATCACAACCTTAGAATGGCCCGCCAGATCCCCGGACCTCAGTCCTATTGAGCATGTGTAGGACATGATGGGTCGACAACTGGCCAACCGTCCTCACCCACCCAGAACCCTGGAACAACTGACCCGTGCAGTGCAGCAAGCATGAGCCAGAATTCCTCAGGAAGTGATCCAGGGCCTTATTGACTCCATGCCTCGACGAATTCATCAAAGTATTGCAGCTCGTGGTGGGCACATCCTGTATTGATTGCTGTCGAAACTCGCGGTCTGAGGGACCTGAAAATGTAATAGTCGCACAACTGAACACTCGTCCTGCTTGTTCAATTGCAGCAATGTAGCACCACTCCTTCTGGGTGTTGCAATTTCCAATTTCTTCAGTGTGTTAGACATAGAAGGAGAGACTGTAAACAAGGCACTGGCAAATAATTTTTAATAGGAAACATTAATTAAAACTCTGAGCACTGCAGAGGGAAGAGAGAATTAATTTTGCTTTTGTAAGTCTTAAAACTTATCCATGATTCAATGTTTCTCCGTGCAGCTGAGAAAGTAGAAACTTTTTATACTAATCTCAAATTGACATGAAATTATTTATATGATTACATAACTCATGGAAATGCAGAATTTGAAGGAATAGATCTGTTATTTTGAATCAGCATGTCTGAAAGCTGAATTTATTTTTTATGGTTTTGCAGAAGTGGTAGCTCATGTTATGGAGAGTTGGCACATTCAGTCCCTGATCAATCTGCAGGTATTAATGGTGCTCAAACACACCAGCTTCATATTCGAAGATTTACTGGCACATGACAGGCCTCTTTCTTATGTTGTAAAGGTTTGACACATTCAGTTCCTGATCGACCTGGAGATATTAACGGTACTCAACGCACCAGCCTCATATTAGTAGATTTACTGGCACATGAAGACTTCTTGCTTAAGTTGTAGGGGTTTGGACACATTCAGTTCCTGATCAGTCTGGAGGTATTAAAAGTGCCCAACACATCAGCTTCATATTGATAGATTTACTGGCACATAAAGGACCTCTTGTTGGGCGTAATTTCCACATCTTAGCGTTTCAAGGAACCATATAAGTAGTAAGTGTGACGTAAACCTGTACTAATAACCTGATATAGAAAATCTCTTCACAACATATGTCCTGCTACTATGTAGATGTGATATTGTACAGGAGTTGGAGAAAGATTAATATTGTAATATTTTATTGTAAAAGGATGGAAATCCTCCCTGACATCTTGGTTTCTTGTTTTAGCAGATAAGAGGACATTGCGTGTTTCACCTTGTTGTGTACCAGGGGATGTGCATTATCGTACAGCCATGTTGTGCTGACTGTGTTCTTGTGATGTTCCAGCACTTGGGATATGAGATGAGTCTGTAGTAGTGCAGGACGTTCTCTTGCAAGCGGGGTGCATTCTGTCATGAGGTGGAGAGTTACGGTCTCCGAGCTGAGGTTGGCAATCCATCTTAACAATGCAGGCTTTTCTGATGCACAGTACATCTTCATATGTATTTTAGCCATGGATTTCTCCGTCACTCGATGGACCTTTTCCCATATATCTTTCCTTCAGTAATTAGCTGTAATAATTGATATCATTAGCCCCGCAAAGCATGTCCCTGGTATTGAGTTTTATAATAAGCAGCAGTTTTTTTCATGCAACTAAGGGCGTTTGGTATTTGAAATTTTCTGAATCCACAATATTCACAAGAGATGATGATACATTCCAAAGGCATCGGTATGTTTTACAGTGCTTGGATCCATGGCCCAGCTGTCACATCCATATACGAGAAAACGCAGCGATGGATCATATACCTAGCTGGTAATAGCGTGTTCAGTTCTAGATTTTATCACTCAGTTGGAATCACATTGGTCATTGAACATTGTGCCGAATTATTTGGAGGGGGACACTTTCTGCACTATATTACCTTTTTTCCTCGTATTGTCTGTTTAGAGAACACCATCATTTTTGTTTTGGAGTGGTTAACACAAAAGCCAGACTCTTTTCTAAGCTGGACTAAGCGGTTTATCATGCATTGATTGGCGATATACCAATCTGCCGTAAATGAAGGTCGGTATTGATTGATTGATTGATTGATTGATTGATTGATTGATTGATTGATTGATTGATTGATTGATTGTTTGATTGATTGATTGATTGATTGATTGATTGATTGATTGATTGATTGATTGATTGATTGATTGATTGATTGATTGATTGATTGATTGAAGAGTGTCATCCGCATATCTGATCTTGCTTATAACTTCCCCATTTTTCTTCATTCCACCACATTAGGTCAGTGTTACCTCAGAATAAATATTAAACAAAAGAGGTGACAAGTACTCAAGCCTGATGGACACCTTTACTGATGGAAGGCGTTTCTGAAATTTCTTGATCGGGTTTGAGATCTCCGATCTGATTCCACTACAGGTTGCTGTTTTATGCGTTGATCGTTATGGTCAATCAGCTTTCTATGCCTGACACAATCAAATGGTTTTTTGTAATCTATGAAACAAGTATAGAAATCAACATTCATATCCCGGAATCTCTGCATCAGTACATTTAAACAGAAGAGTGCCTCAGGTGTACCAACAACATTTTGCAAACCAAACTGATTCTGCTCCATCAGAGATTCACATTTCTGATATATTTAGGTGTGAATGATTCGCAAGGGTATTATAATTACAGTTCGCGAGACATCAGTATAACTATACGATAATAATCGCATTGAGAAGAGTTGGTCTTCTTGAGGAGTGTACTTCAGCCAATTAGATGGCATCTCTCCTGAGATTCGTTGAATAATGGTGTTAAAATATTGACTCAGCAGATTCGTATTCTAAAATTACCTTCAAATCTTCAGCATAAACTCCATCTAAACCCGTGACTTGACCATTCTTTTGAAGTTTTACCTCATGCACATCATTTTTTGTTATTTCTGGACAAGTCTCATTCATTCTCTCATCTGGTGAAAGACGATAATTTCTCTCATCTTTAAAAACGTTTCAGTGCATTCCTTCCATCTTTAGCATTTCCCTTCTACAACCAACCAAGATGATTTCATTGTTGGCATTTCTCAGAATTTCCCCAAATCAAGTGTGGCCTGCTGTAGGAAAGGGGCCTATCATTATTACTAAAACTTCCAAGCTCCATTGTGTATGTCAGTAGGCAAGGGGGCCTGATATTATGAGGAAAACAGCTAATTCCACTGTGCCTAGCAGCAGTCAAAGGGGCCTGCCATGATAATCAAAACTTCCCAACATGACTTGACAAGCAGTAGGCCAGGGTTCTGTTCATTATATTGACAAAATACTGGCTGGCAGTAGCGAATGGGGCCTGCCATAATTACAAAATCCCTCCGAGTTGATTGTGATTGGCAATAGGCTAGGGTGTGTGTAATTATAATGAAAACACCCCAATTCGATTGTGACTGGCAGGAGATAAAGAGGCCTGCCATTATAATGAAACTTTCCAACTGCATTGTTGGAAAGTCGGGCTTGCTATTGTAATCAAAAATCCCCGACTTGATTGTGACTGGCAGTAGCCAAGGGGACCTGCCATTATAGTGGAAACTCCTCTACTTGACTGTGACTGACAGTAGGCAAGGAGGCCTGACCTTATAAAAAAATTCCCCAGTTCAGTTGTGAGTGGCAGTATGTAAGTAAGCCAGCCATTATAATGAAAACATCCCCAATTTGATTGTGGCTGGCAGTAGGTAAGGGAGGCTGCCATTGTAATCATTAATGCCCAAATCGACAGTTATAGGTACAAAGGAGGAATGATCCTCTGTCATAATGAGAATACTCCAAGTCGGATCTCACTTGCATTATAGTGAAAACTCCCCTAATTGACTGTGACTGGCAATAGGCAAGTGGAATACGGTTATAATAAAAACTCGCCAAATCGATTGTAACTGGAAGTAGGTAAGCAAGCTTAAAATTATAATGGTAAATCCCCAGATTGACTGTTGCAAGTATTGTAGCGAAGAATCCCGTACGCGAATGTAAGCTAGGAGGCCGATTATTTTAATGAAAACTTCCCAACTGCATTGTGACTGAAGTAGGAAAGGACGACGTCCATTATAGTCAAAACACTCCAAGTCAGTGATGACTGGCATTAGGCAAGGGAGCCTGGCATTATAATGAAAATACCACAACTCTCTTTTCACTGGTAGTAGGAATGGGGCTGCCATTATAACGAAATGTCCCCAAATTGAATGTGACTGCAAGTAGGCAACGAGGCCTGCCATTATAATGAAACTCCCAACTGCATTGTGTCTTACAGTAGCAATTGGGGGCCTTCCATTATAACGAAACCTTCCTAAATGGCCAACCAAGGTAATGAAGAATACCCAACTTCACAGTAACTGGCAGTAGGCATGATAGCCTGTCATTATAACCAGAGCTCCCAAACATGATTTTGACTGGCAGAAGAAAAGTGTCCCTAACATTATAATGAAAACGCCTCAACCCTATTGCGACTGGAAATATAATGGATGGTCTGCCATTATAATGAAAATTCCCAACTCCATTGTGACTGCCAGTAGGCAAGAGAGCTTTTCGCTACGATTGGAACTCCCTAAAGTCAGTAGTGACTGGCAGGAGGAAAGGGGACCTGCCATCATAATGACACATCCCCAGTTCGACTCTCACAGGCATTGTAATGAAAACACCCCTACTCAGTTGTGACTGAAAGTATTATGGGTAAGGACACCTGTCTTTATAAAAGAAACACCACAACGTGGTTTTAACTGGCAGTAGTAATGGGGCATGCCATTATAATGAAAAATCCCAACTCGATTGAGACTGGAGTTCGAAAACGGGACTTGCCACTCCACAAATCTGCTGTTACTTGCAGTAGGCAAGGGGTTCTGGCATTATATTCTAAAGTCCTCATCTCGACTGAGACTGTCAGTAGGCAAGGAGGTTTTCCACTTTAATCAAAACTACTCAACTTGATTGTGAGTGGCATTGGGGAAGGGGCCTGCCATTTTAATGAAAACACCCCCAAAACGTCTATTACTGACAGTATACAATTGTGCCTGCCATTATATCAGAGACTTCCCAAATCATTTGTGCATGGCATTAGGCAAGGGGGCCTGGCGCTACAGTGAAAACTCCCAAACTCGACTTTTACTGGCAGAAGGAAAGGCAGCCTGTTATTATGATTAAAACTCCCCAACCTAGAATTTAAATAACAAACGCCGTAAGGGGACCTCCGCGTGGTGTTTTTGAGGTAACGTTAGCAGAAATGTAATCTTACTCACAGCGCGTACAGTAATTTACTAGAAGGCCATATACAGTGCAGAAGTCTGTGGTGAAGGAAGGGTTCATTTGCTAGTTTCAGTAAAATTTGCATGACTACATACAAGACACGAGTAAAAAAGGGGAGAGTCGTGATGGACCACTAACTCTGTCGTCATTATGCAGTGCTACCTCCGTTTATCTATTAGACCTCAATGAGATTTAGAATGTAATGATGCTCATGTCCATGGCAAGGAAGAAGTTCAACTTTTCAGTGTATACTAAGTTTACAAGGAAGAGTAGTTGAGCATTCGTGGAGTGAATGTTCCTCACCTCAGCACATGGCTGCAGTGTAGACTAGATGTGGAAATTGTCTTTGTCCCTCTCTCTTCCTATCATCCTGAAGATGGTTTTCCGTGGTTTCCCATTTTCACAGCAGGCAAATGCTGGGGCTGTACATTAATTAAGGCCAGGGTCGCTTCCTCCTCATTCCAAGACTTTTCCTGTCGCATCGTCGCCATAAGACCTATCTGTGTCTGTGCGACATAAAGCAAATATCTATCTATAATTATGTTTATCGTATTGTGTCTTCATCTCTCTGCGTAATTATGACTTGTCACTTCCTTTCCATTACTCGTATTTTGACACTGGAAGATAAATTAATAATATTTGTATTATGCAACTAAGAAATTTATATTGAGTTTTTCCTATTTATTTGTATATTCCTACTTCCTACCCTTTTTTCTTAATTTACTTTCCTTATTTACAGCCTACCAGAGATATTAAGAAGGAAATAACCATAGAAGAACTGGTCCCTCGTGTCAAAGTAGAAAACCGGTGAGTACAGTTTAGTTGTACAACCCTAAAACTAGCTCTTTGTGGACCAGTGGTAGTGTGTCACACTCTGGATTCCATGATCACAGGTTCAAAACTAACAGAGGGGGTAGGATTTTTGAGAGTGGATAAAAGATTCGATCGATACTTCTTGCCGTACAGTGAGGGATGTGACAAATATCTGGGACACATTTTGTGTTTACCCAACAAAACTCAGCTACATACACCCAAGAGAGATTCAAGTCACTCCATCATCTAGTAGGTCTGGAGTGAAATGGAACGTCGGATTTCATAAGCAGGCAGCCAGATGACGTTGAATTGAGAGGCCTGCACATGTAAGCTGAAGGCATAATTCATCATTACCTACTCACATCATACGACAAGTATCTTGTAAACTTGCGATTTTTCTCAATTTAATGCTTTGTTTATGAGGTAATATTTAATCTCTGATTCTGAAAATCCTAGAGGTTGGATCGAGTGACATATTCAGCAACATAACCCGACAGCGTGGAGTGACGTGTAGCACACGTCATGCAGTATCCGTCTGCTGCTGTGGAGTGACGTGTAGCACACGTCATGCAGTATCCGTCTGCTGCTGTGGAGTGACGTGTAGCACACGCCATGCACTATCCGTGTGCTGCTGTGGAGTGATTTGTAGCACACGTCATGCAGTATCCGTCTGCTGCTGTGGAGTGACGTGTAGCACACGCCATGCACTATCCGTGTGCTGCTGTGGAGTGACGTGTAGCACACGTCATGCAGTATCTGTCTGCTGCTGTGGAGTGACGTGGAGCACACGTCTTGCAGTATCCATCTGCTGCTGTGGAGTGACGTGTAGCACACGTCATGCAGTATCCGTCTGCTGCTGTGGAGTGACGTGTAGCACACGCCATGCACTATCCGTGTGCTGCTGTGGAGTGACGTGTAGCACACGTCTTGCAGTAGCCATCTGCTGCTGTGGAGTGACGTGTAGCACACGCCATGCACTATCCGTGTGCTGCTGTGGAGTGACGTGTAGCACACGTCTTGCAGTAGCCATCTGCTGCTGTGGAGTGACGTGTAGCTCACGTCATACAGTATCCGTCTGCTGCTGTGGAGTGACGTGTAGCACACATCATGCTGTATCTGTCTGCTGCTGTGGAGTGACGTGTAGCACACGTCTTGCAGTAGCCATCTGCTGCTGTGGAGTGATGTGCAGCACACGTCATGCAGTAGCCATCTGCTGCTGTGGAGTGACGTGTAGCACACGTCATGCAGTAGCCATCTGCTGCCGTTGAGTGACGTGTAGCACACGTCATGCAGTAGCCATCTGTTGCTGTGGAGTGACGTGCAGCACACGTCATGCAGTATCCGTCTTCTGCTGTGGAGTGATGTGCAGCACACGTCATGCAGTATCTGTCTGCTGCTGTGGAGTAACGTGGAGCACACGTCATGCAGTAGCCATCTGCTGCTGTGGAGTGATGTGCAGCACACGTCATGCAGTAGCCATCTGCTGCTGTGGAGTGACGTGTAGCACACATCATGCTGTATCTGTCTGCTGCTGTGGAGTGACGTGGAGCACACGTCATGCAGTAGCCATCTGCTGCTGTGGAGTGATGTGCAGCACACGTCATGCAGTAGCCATCTGCTGCTGTGGAGTGACGTGTAGCACACGTCTTGCAGTAGCCATCTGCTGCTGTGGAGTGACGTGTAGCACACGTCTTGCAGTAGCCATCTGCTGCTGTGGAGTGACGTGTAGCACACGTCATGCAGTAGCCATCTGCTGCTGTGGAGTGATGTGCAGCACACGTCATGCAGTAGCCATCTGCTGCTATGGAGTGACGTGTAGCACACGTCTTGCAGTATCCGTCTGCTGCTGTGGAGTGACGTGTAGCACACGTCTTGCAGTAGCCATCTGCTGCTGTGGAGTGATGTGCAGCACACGTCATGCAGTATCCGTCTGCTGCTGTGGAGTGACGTGTAGCACACGTCATGCAGTATCCGTCTGCTGCTGTGGAGTGACGTGTAGCACACGTCTTGCAGTATCCGTCTGCTGCTGTGGAGTGACGTGTAGCACACGTCTTGCAGTAGCCATCTGCTGCTGTGGAGTGATGTGCAGCACACGTCTTGCAGTATCCGTCTGCTGCTGTGGAGTGACGTGTAGCACACGTCTTGCAGTAGCCATCTGCTGCTGTGGAGTGACGTGTAGCACACGTCTTGCAGTAGCCATCTGCTGCTATGGAGTGATGTGTAGCACACGTCATGCAGTATCCGTCTGCTGCTGTGGAGTGATGTGTAGCACACGCATTGCGCTGCATCTGCATTATTGTTCCATTTCGTGTGTTTCCTTCGAACTATGTCCAAGGTCTCTTCACAGCAATCTAGATAAAGCTTTATTTTTTCGTTTCATGTATCTGTCGATCCATTTTAACAATTTTTCGCCAAGTTATCGATGTGTGAAATTCATCGAATATTCGCTCGTGTACCTTTCTCGCAAAAGTGCCGATAAGCTAGGATAATTTTTCGAGCGAAGCTACACAAGGCTTGTTAAATGAGTATTTTAGTGATTATGAGGATAGTAGTTATAATTTTAGTGATGATTCTGATGACAGCGGTGTTGATACTGCCGAATCAATCCGTGATGAGGCTGAAATAGTACAGAATATACTGTTGTTTCTGACACTACTCGTGCTAGGTGTGTTAGTGTAATTTTTACTGGGATGACATGGATAAGTACGTAACAAATAAACATTTTGTAAAGTCCTTTCACCCCAAGGTTTAGCTCTAAATGTCGTGCAGCCAGTAAAGTCTTACAGACGTTTCTTTTCACTTGAACTCGTCCTGCCGAGTGTAGCGGAAACAATGCTCTACACTTAGCGTTACATCAAGTCCCGGGGAATGTTAACTCCATTTCGCTGTAGGTTAAGAGGATAAATTCCAGTGAATAAAAAATGAGATGTATGTGTTATTTCATGTTGGTGGGAATAGTACAGAAACTAAATCTTAGGTCTTACATCTCGAAAAATCGTATCATTGTCACTCCATTATTTGATTCATATTCTTAGACAAACTTGAATCCATATACAAATTATCTCACTTCAACAACGAGACCGTAAAGCTATTTCCAATATAATCAAAATTGGTTGGAAATCAACAGAGATATGGTATCATACAATAATTTGGTACACATGTGTGCTAGCCTTTAAATGCCCAGTGAAAGCTTTTTCCGCGTCCAGTGAAGGCTAGATGTTGAAATGCTTCCGCTCCCAGCTGTAATGTGTCCCAGCCTGTTTCGTCATGAAGTCTAAATAACATAAAGAAGATATTTGTTATTAATAGTGGTGTACATTTTTATTAACACCGATGTGAACATAATAATAATAATAATAATAATAATAATAATAATAATAATAATAATAATATACGGATCTACCTAGGACTTAGGATGCTCTTTTCTAAACTTATTCTTTAATACCTGCCAATGCCACAGAACGTGCTTGCAATGCTTTTTCGTTACATAACTTATAATATGTGGTTATGTCATTTTAGATTTTTTTTTTGATGTGTCCACTTTGACATACACGAAATGTACTGTGTTTATCGATATGCTTGATAAAACAAATGCACTGTGCTCACCCAAATCCGGGACGCGTTTTGCCACTAGGGTTTCAGCAGTTTAGTACGCCAGTCTGTTCAGGATACTGAAGCACATGAAAATCACGATATAGATATAACATCATCCGGGCATGATGATCAGATGCTGCTCTGTGATACGCCTCACAGGGCCTAGATTTACGGACAGATGCCCATCCCGACTCAATATTTTGCGTACGAGAGCAAGCCTAACCTCACAGTCGCCATCTTGGAGGGGCCTAACCTCACGTTTACGCCCAGATGCGCTCTCCGACGCCATATTGAGTGCTTGGGCAATGTGGATTCGCGTAAGTGAGCAAGCCTAACCTCATGGATGGCCCAACCTCACTTTAACGGCCAAATGCCCTTCCCGACGCCATCTTGTGTAGTTCGACAATGGGGATTCGAGTAAGTGAGCAAGCCTAACGTCATGGGTGGCCTAACCTCACTTTAACGGCCAAATGCCTTTAGCGACGCCATCTTGAGTAGTAGGGCAATAGGGATTCTCGCGACGCCATCTTGAATACTTGGGCAATGTGGATTCGCATCCGAGAGCAAGCCTAACCTCGTAGAGGAGCCTGACTACACATGGCCTAGTTTTACGGTCAGATGCCCTTACCGACTCCATTTTGGAGGGCCTATCTACACAGGGCTCAAGTTTACGGTCAGATGACCTTCCTGTCGCCATTTTGATTCTCCCACCAGAGGGGGGCAAATGGCCTAACATAGTTTTACTGCCAGATGCCACATCCGACGTTACATTTGAGGGTCCTAACTGCACAGGGCCCAGCTTTACGGTCGGATGCCCTACTGTCGACGTTTTGGAGGGCCTGACTACACAGGGCTCAGTTTTACGGTTAGCTGATCTTCCAGTCGCCATTATGGATGGGGCCTTACCACACATTCGCAATCTTGGGGCCCAGCTTTATGGTGAGATGCCCTTCCCTTCCCATAAAAGCCATTTTAGAGAGGCCTATCCTCAGAGTCGCTACCTTAGATCCAGTTTTGATGGACAAATGCACTTCCCTTCTCACAGTCGCCAACTTGGGCCCAGTTTTACGGACAGATGCCCTTCCATCTTCGTCATCTGGCCCAGTTTAACGGATGGATACGCTTCCCTCCTCCTCACCGGACCGAGTTTTACGGATAGATGCCCTTCCCTCCTCCTAATTTGGTTCCAGTTTTAGGTTGTTTTGTTATAACATGCAGCGATTACGTCGACATGGTTATGCATGATTAGACTTGTTCGTTATCAAGGTTACTCAGTAGTAAACTCAAGTCTTTATACACGGTGTAATTGTGAATATTTTCGAGAAGTGTAAGGAGGCAAAGGGAATGTAATAAGTATTCCTTAACAGCTTATTGCGAAGAGCTAGCACGCTTCCAAAATTGTAATCCTGCAACATTCTAATGACACAAAATATTTATTGTTTATGAAATTAAGCTTTTAGAATATATTATACTATGCCATGCTTTACAAAGGAGTTATTGCAGTTCTTACCTTGTTATTATTCATGTGTTTTGTTCCTTTCTGAATTAATATCAGGTACTGCCTCTGTTGCTCAGGTGGCAGCGCGGCGGTCTCTCACAACTGGGTTCTATGGTTCAAATCCCGGGTTAGATTTGTGCTGGACAAAGCGGAGGCGGGACAGGTTTTTCTCCAGGCACTTCGGTTTTCCCTGTAATCTTTCATTCCAGCATCACTCTCCAATATCATTTCATTTCATTTGTCGTTCATTAATCATTACCCCAGAGGAGTGCGACAGGCTCTGGCAGCCGGCACAATTCCTATCCTCGCCGCTAGATGGGGCTTCATTCACTCCATTTGTGACCCGGTCGAATGACTGTAAACAGGCTATGGATTTACATTTCAAATTAAATCAAATCAAAATCTCTTTATTTGCAAATGAGGTGTCTACCTCGGTGGCAAATGGTACACAAAAATACATTATTGTCAAGCACTACATTTTAAATTAACAAGAGATGAAGAAAATTTTCCTAGAATACAATATTATACAATTTACGCTAATAATTTGTTCTATTAAACACACACATCATCCTTAATAAATATATATTGTTTACAAAATTCTACTTATAATATCTTACAAACATAGTCAACTCATATACAGTATGTGAAATTACTTCTAATAAAATATACAACTGGTATAAGATTAAAATTAACATTCAATTTATTTACATATTTATATTTTACCTATTTTGGAACCTAAGTAGCATAACGACCTGCTGCGTCTTAACCAGAGCCCCTTTTGCCACCATTTTTCAGAGTTCCTGCAAAGAAGCTAAAAATGTTCATCAATACACTGTTCACAGTTTACAGTCTTTGGATTAGGTCCATCCCAATCATCCGAACCTTTTTACCTCGATGCTTGTAATGGGTCTGCATGAAGCTACATCTTACTGTGGAGAGGAAGGATGTCCCAAATAGCATCTGTGAAAGGAGCAGCTTACGTAGATAAAATACTAGTGGTAAACATTGAATCAGGTGTTTTTGCATCTGACATAAGGCTCTACGTTTATAGAACATCTTAATAGCCCCAATTGGGTGAGATAAATACGATGTTGCATATTAGTTACACTGGTATACAAACAGCATGCACACTCACACTTTTGTCTGTAACCGTGTAATCATTTTCTTGTTTCTCTTCCATAGTGTGCGGTGTTCTAGCACACTATTGATTGTGATAAAGGGCTACTCATATTGATAGTCCTGTAACAATATTCGTTAGTGGATGGTGACATCACCCATATTAATAATAAGACAATAGGCTGTTGTATTAGCAGGAATGTTTTCAGATGTTTGAAATTCTAAACAGATATCGAAAGGAGATTCTTTAATCGATTCGTCATGATAAGAGCAGTCTATAACTACAATCAATGCTTTATTTTTAAATTCTTCAGGCGAAAATAACGGAGATCTTCTTTCTGATAATACAATGATTGGAATTTACAAAATATATCATAGAGCAACCCAAATTTATTTTTTCTCAAAATTAATGTCTATGTTTTCGTATGGATACGTAATTCCGTTGAGATATAGTCGAATATTTCTTCATTTACAGTGATCAAACCTTGAGCTATGTTTTCCATGGTTGAATATACGGTGGGTTTGAAATTCACAAATAATATACAAAGGCTTTTCAGCAAAACTTGTCGTTTGTATGCTTGTTTGTAGGTGGTAATACTCATTCAGCTCCCAACTTCGAAAAAGTATTGGTAATGGTGTATCATTTTCTACAATCTTGAGCAATCGAAGTTTTCTCGATCAGATAACGTTACAGGTGTAATCGTCCATAATATACGACGGAGCGTAATTTTCGAATCTAGTGGTTTTCTGCTGCTTTAAGAGGATTGTAATCACTTCGATCACGGATCAGAAATAGCTCTAGTTTTGCGTTGATTATATTATTTCTAAAGACTTCTGCGAATCCAAGAATAAGTTTCAATTATAACATACCTGGTCGACTGGGGCGGCATCGCCAATCACACTATCGACTTGTGTACAGGGAAAATCAATCCCGTAAAGTCTAAAATCTTCACCGTCTACCAACTGTAACAGTACAGATCCAATCCTACACAGATGAATAGTGTTGGCAGAGTAGTCAATGGTAGCCTTATATTTAGACAGAAAGTCTGAACCCAAGATAAGGTTAAACTTCGTAGGCGAGACTATCAGAAAAATATGCTCGCACCCTTCTTCATTGATAGCAAACTCAAGGAAGACTTGCTGCTTACATTTGATATTGCTGTCAGGAGTAATGCCCTTGATCTTAACTTGCGCTACCGGCAAAATGAGAATGTTATATCTGTCCTTGATTAATGTTATCAACTTGTCAGATATTAAGGAAACTTACGTTCCTGAATCCACTAATGAAGATACTTGCAATTCCCCAATGGTAATATTAATTATTGGTAATCTTCGTTGGACATGTTGACGAATGATGCGTAATTCGTCTTCAAATACTAAATTATTATCATCAATGTGCCAATAATTAACTATGTCCACATGGAATGACCCGACCTCCTCATTTTCATGCAATCACAGTATTTATGAAAAATTTAAGTTTTCTTGGCAACAGCACCTATGGACTCTGGATTTTGACCAAAGGTGTTGTTTCTCTTATGGTATTCTTGGTATTCAAGAGAAGTCGCTCCAGGTTGGTCACCCTCCTGTTTTTTCTGATGGAGGCAGTCCTGCGTTTCCTTCCACCGTTTGTGCAAGTCAGAATTGTTTGCGTCTCTACTCTCTTCTTGTTTTTTCTCTTGTTTTAACCAGGTAGGTTTAGTTTGGTATGGCGCCTGGCCATGGTATGGGCGTTTCCTATACCCTCTTTACCGCGTAGGTGAACATTGAGTATCTCTCTCGTTGAGGACTTTGTCGCGATGGTTCAGAACTGGATGGGCAGCAACGTCCTTACTCTTGTTCGGTTTCAAAGAACCCTGCGCATGAGCAGTACCAAGACGTCGTAATACAGCATCTAATTGATCCAAGTTCTGAATGTTCGCTGCTACTAAGATCTCTTGAACGTGAGAAGGATATTGTAACGTAATGACCTGTATGAGTTCCTTCTCAGGCAAAGGAGGGTCTAAATACTGCATGTTCTTCAACTGAGATAATAAAAAATCTGCGTATCGAGAGGTGTTGATGGAGGTGTTATACCTTCTCGAATACAGTTGAAGTTTGATAAGGTGCTGAGTTTCTGCGTTCCAAAAACGGTCAATTAAAGCCTTCTTGAAGTCAGAGTGTCTTAAAATTAAATTTGAAGACCGCGTACCAGGAAAGAGCCTTGCCTTCTAATAATCGGGCAACTGTTCTTAGTTTTCTATCTTCGGTAACTTTGTGATCTTGAAAATATTCCTCTACATTAATCAGAAACTCTTTAGCCGTGTAATCTTCTTTACCGGAGAATTTAGGAGGTTTTCCTCTTGGACTTTAACAATAGTCGTCTGGTACGACGTTTCTCCGACTCCGTCTATCGAACTATGAATAGGTCTGGACGTATCTTGAGATTCAAGATTAAGAACTTTAATGGCTAGTTGATCGAGATCTTTCTTTAATTCGATTTTAAGTCACCAACATCTTTACAAATACGACTAATTTGTGTGGTCGTATTATCGGTTTGCTGAGTGAACCGTATGTCAAACTCGCCCTGCTTAGCTTTTAATAAAGCGACTTCGTTACAAACTCTGGAAATGTCATTCTTAACCGTGTCCCTAAGAGTATCTTGGACAGAAACAATCTTAGCATGCATTTGTGACAGCTGAACATGTGATTCCTGAAATTCAGCCTTGAAATCCTCAATGTCCTGCGAAAGCTGTTGGAATGAAGGAAGAACCTTCTTCTCATCATCCCTAACAACTTCTATAACTTGATCCTTAATAGTGTTTTTCATTTCTTCGACATTACGAGTTAGCTGAGAATGGATTTCAGTGAATCGGTCATCAATTTTCTTATTGGACTCTGTGAATCTTTCCTCTATCCTAACACTTGCTTGATTGAAACGTGATTCTAAGTTCGCATTCATTTCAGTAAAGCGCTTATCAACCTGGAATCTGCTTCAGCTAACCGCCTATGTAGGTTGATATTTGATTCTGCTAAGTTGTTTAAACGCTTTTCTAGCTTAGCATTAGATTCAATATTCGCTTGAGCTAAGTTATTTAAACGTTGGTCTACATTAGCAAGATTAGTATTAGTTTGAACATTAACTTGAGCTATGCTAGAGAGACTACTATTAGTCTCTGTAATACGTCGCTCTAAGTTAGCACATGTTGCAGTAAGCCTAGTCTCTAAAGGTTTTAAAAGCTTTAAAAGTTCAAAAGTACTCAGTTCAGCATATATTAATACATAGAAAATCAACCATATAACAAGAACACATAAATGATTTGCCACGTCCAGGGCATAAGTTTCACTTTGCAAAAAGAGAAACACCACGTCCAGGGTGTTGTAATTTTCTATTAATTTGATAGTACTGTGAACCAGCCAACGTGTAGGGTGCTAGGTATATTACCCTCCTCTCTGTACCAGTAAAATACCCCGACTTTATGGATTAATTTTAAAGTTAGCACGAATTAGGTCTCAGGGCAATACTAGGTGATATTTAGCTAGGGCTTGGTAGAGGAGGCAGGGTTCTATCCACAAGAAAATTTTTAAATAGATTGAATAATGGTTTTTTATTCAAAAAAATGCATTCCAAATTGCAGATCACCTTACTGTTGATGGTCGCTGTCTTCAACATCGCCTTTTGATGACCCGCGCTCCCAGTTCACCAGGCTGAATGGGGCTGGAACACGTTCTGGAGGTCGCCAATATTTCGTTGAGATAAGGCCGGAACACCCAGGTTGCTTTGATATGGTTTGAGTCTCGAACTCTCCGACGATGTTGCGGGGTAATCACTTGTCCCCCGACACTTTGGTTGAAGAGCGCTGCCGTCGATTGCACTCTTCATTTTGTAGGCAGAATTAAGTTCACTAAAGATGTAGATGCGAGTAGCATCGAGATTGGAAGAAAATAAAGCACAGTTCATGAATAGAAATGACGAAACTGAAAATCGTTCACGCACTTGGCACAGTTCGTGGTGATTTTCCGCTAAATAATGTAGCACTTGACATTGAACGAAATGTATGACTGCTCTAGAGTTTATCGAAGACACTCCTGTCAGTCATGAAACGACACTAAACACATTGACGAAGAAATAAGGTTGTAATGAAAAGTACAGTTCGTTGTTAGGTGCACTTGACTTTAAATAAAATAGGTGACTTTTGAGAGTCAGTCACACACAAATAATTTCCAAACTGTTCAGAAGAAATAATACACAGTTCTGTTTGAATTGATAAAGAAACACAGTTTGAATTCACAGTGAAACACTTGTGTCGCAGCACACGATTATACTTTTATCATGGTAATCATTTGCAGTAACATTCATGGGAAAGTTTGAACACTTTCATAAATACTCTTGTCTATTACGGAAATTATGCTGACTGAGATTTAAAGAAAAAATGTCACAGTTAATAGTATAACGTAGTAGTATCACATTGAAATTAATTATGTTTGTTCAGATGCTAAGTTTTACACAGGCAATGTGGTGATAAACTCAGTTCTACAAGAACAAAATTAACTTGCATCGAGAAGTTTCTACATGCGCAGAGAATATAAGTCCGACTTGACTCCTGTCACCTAAGTCCAGTACACAACTTGTCATAATCACAGTTCCAATATGCGCACAGGTTATAAGTGCAACTTGATTGATAGACTCTATGTCCATTATACATGTTACGGGGTTACCCGTGGAATGCAGAGGTGAAAGAAGGTGCGGGCTGGAATGGGTCTAGTACAAGGCCGAAAGATGAATTAAAATTTAAATAAAGGTTATATTTTCAAGAGACAACAAGATTTAACAATTTTCACTAGGTGAAATTACAATGAAAAATAGGCACAATTATAACTTTACAAACGAAAGCACAAGTTCAGGGGTCTGTAGAAATTCTGGGCTTCGAGCCCCATTTTCACAGTCCTTGAGCAACTAGCCCAACTTTACCAAGGCACACATTTGATCAAAGGACAGAAAACCCTTTCATTCAAGGAGCATTTGCTCCAAAAACCATATCAGGCCTCCTAGAGGCACTTTTACCACATATGAAAAACTGACCTGCTCTCAATTATCTGAGCCTATCAAAGGCCCTAACAAACTTTACCATCAACTGCCCTCAAGGCATACTTAAAAAGAAACAGGGGTATCTTGTACCCAACCTGCGGGGCCTTCGTTGAAAAAAATATAATTAGATAATGGCCCAAAATACAAAAGAATGGAGGCGAGAACGTGCACTCCTAAATATACATTTTAATACCAAAAAGGCACTAGGCTGATGAAGCAGGGGCTATTCCCAAGCTATGGAGGTAACTCGTATACAGAATAAATTTAACACATTAAGGAAGAGTAGAAAAACGGTTACGAAAACGTAGTCACCTCAAATCCAAAAATGGAGAGCTCGAGAGGGTAAAGCACTCTCTGTCCCCTATTTACAGTAACAGATATATGAAGTTATTACAGAATTCTACATGCTTAAGAGATAGGTTACATAGTAAGGATTTCGGACCTTCCCCGCGGGTTAAACTGCTGAGCTAGCAAGAAGTAAAGATGTTAAGCGGCCATTACCTTATAGAAGAGCTGCTGCCGGATGAAAGAGGCGCTTCCCGCCTCCTGCTACACTTCCATACATTAAGCTAAATGTTGATGATGTGGCCGAGAGACAAGAAAATTAGCAGTTATGATACCCTCGAGGAAAATTCGAGACTTTTCATGAATAAAACAGCCACACCCACAGGCTTTTATTGGCTAGCTAAAAGTTACACATCAAAATTGAAGAAGAAAGACACTATTGGTCAGAAATTAATTACAGAAAAAATTTAATTGGCTAACTTCAAAACTGGCGGAAAGAAAATCTTAATATTACCAACCCACAAATGAAAGAACGAAATTTAGTTATAGGAAAACTTATGAATACAACATTTCTTCAAATAAAGTTTGTTTGCTTCGCACCAGGATGTATAGTCAGAGTTTTTTTGTAGAGACAACTGTAAGAGAATGTCCACACTTCTTGATCAATGGAAAACAAAACAAGTTGAAATCCACACAGTATTGACAACTTCGTAATCACAAAATTTACAGTAGTGACATCTGAGAAAACTCATGAATTGATCCAGGTTTTAAAGTTCAGAGTTTCTCATGTAGGGGAGGATTTATTGGCGCAAGATTAAAAATTGCGGCGTAGGGGTGTACCGCCCGGTACAGACCTCTCCCCCAAATTTCCTTCCAAGGGGTAACACAGAAGAATGTTGAAGAAAATTATTTTCCAAAAAACAATTCCGATTTTTTGTGGTTGGTAATTTGAAATTAGTTCAATTCCTGATTAAGATTGTGTTCGCAGTTGTATAATGCCAAATACATGTTGCTAATTTTGACGGCAAGACCTGCCGCCGCTGCGGATGTCCAGTAGAAGCCGCCCGGTCCCCTCATGTACACTGAGATACATCTCTCCCGCTACCATGAGAGGGGTAGTCGTGGTGAAGGACGCCGCAGATGCGAAGTTTATTTACAGTCCCCAGATAAGTTGGCGGTTGGTGCCCCGCACATCAGCCTTTGCCGGGAGATGGACTCCGGCGCGCCGTATACAGGTTGACATCATTGAAGTGGAGTGGGCCCGTACCCCACCTCGGTGGTGGTATGGCGCCGCACGACTGCGGGGACACTGAAACAGTAAGATCTCGGCGGCAGAATAATGTTGCTGGTAACATGTGCTTTATGGTACGATCTTGTTGGTGAGGCAGAGGGTCCAGCGGCGTGGAAATGTCAGCCACTGGTATGGTTTAGCAGGAGACGGGAGCTTGGTAATGGCCGTAAGGGAAGGACAGCAGAGTAACCAGAAGGGATAATCTTACAAACATATACAGAGCAGAAGGCCTAATATTTAGAAAAAAAATATAACCTTCACGGTTCCAGCAAGGGTTTAGTGGCTAAGTTAACAAGGACATCACACAGGCTTAATCTGTAAAATATGGACCCTAATGATCCTCTCGGTGGCTGGATTGCTCACTAACAATGTTACTGGAGTTAAGAAATCCAAAACGGTGAACGCCCATGAAATCTGGGGGCAAGCTTGCCCGCGTGAACAAATTTTTGACCATGACTTGATCTCCTACCTTTAAAATCGGGGGCCTCCTTCCACGATCATATCTTTCCCTAACCTTTTCATGAGAAACATTAAGATTGGCCTGAGCCTTCCTTCATAGATCTCTAATATTATCTGGATCTATTGTCTCAGGTAGAATATCTCTAAGAGACCAAATGTTAGAGAGCGGCGTGTTGGGTACAAACATAAACATCAATGAAGCTGGAGTGAACTTATGAGATTCATGTGCCGCCGAATTCAAAGCGAAGATCAACCAATGCAGGGATGCGTCCCACCTAGAATGATCATCATGATGATAGGCAATTAGAGCCGGCCTCAGATTACGATTGACCCGCTCAGCCAAAGATGGATGAGGGATGTAGAAGTTGTTACGTGAGAGATGGACAGATCGAAACAGAATTTACGGAAGAGATTGGAGGTAAAAGCTTTGGCATTATCAGAAATTATGTATTGACACGGACCAAAAGAAGCAAAGATGGAATTTAAACAAGAGATGGTGGATTGAGCAGTAGCCAGCTTAGACGGAAATAACCAGGAAAATCTAGTGAAACCATCTACACACACAAGAATGAATTTATTGTCATTCCCCTTTGATTGGGGGAAGGGTCCTACGTATTCGATGTAAAGATGTTCCATGGGGCGCGACGCGTGGTGAGAAGACAATAGACCTAGCTTGGTGGACATGGTGGGTTTACTAAGCCAACAGGTTTTACAAACCTTAACCAATTCTCGAATTTCACCGTCCATACCTTTCCAAATGAACATTTCTCGGATATTTTCTCGGGTTTGAAGATGCCTAAATGCCCCCCTAATGGGGTCTCATGGTAATACTTGAAGATCATTGGTACAAGGACAGGTAGTACCACAACTTTCATCTTCTTATCATGCCCCGACGGGCAACATAAAACACCATTCCTCAATACATAAGGGACGACATGTTCCCCAGAAGAAAGGGTTTCCATGATAGGGGCCAGCGTCGGATCTTCACGTTGATATTTTTCAATATCCCTAAACAACATGGGAGCATCAATTAGATTGGCATTAACACCAGGAGGTATGAACTCGGGAAGTGAAGAACCGTTTTCCTGTTCAGAGGTCGCTACCTCATTAGAAAACATACGACTTAGTCCGTCCGCCACAACATTTTCAGTTCCTCTTATATACCGAACATCAAACTGGAAGGCAGAAATTCTGATAGCCCATCGGGCTATACGACCAGTACAACGTGGCCTAGCTAAGACCCAACTTAAGGCTTCGTTATCTGTCTCCAAGTCGAATTTGACATGTTCCAGGTAGAGGCGGAATATTCTAGCGCAATTAAGACTGCCAAACCTTCAAGTTCATAGATGGAATACTTGGCTTCTTGAGCCGATAGAGTCCTAGATGCATAGGCGATGGGTCGCCTCCCTAGTTCAGTCCCTTGAAGTAGGACTGCAGCCACCGCCAACGACGACGCGTCGGTTTGACGATGAATTTCTTCGAGAAATCGGGCATAGCAAGGACAGGGGTGTTACAAAGAGCTAATTTGAGGTCTTCGTAAGCGGCTTGTTGAGAAGGACCCCACTCAAATTTGACGCCTTTCCTACGAAGCAACTTCAAGGGTGCCGCCCTGTTAGCGAAGTTAGTGATAAATTTCCTGAAGAAATTCACCATGCCTATGAACCTTGCAATACCTTTGATGTCCTTAGGAGGTTTGAAATCACGGATGGCCTGTGTTCTAGAATGATCCACTGCGACACCATCGGGCGACACAATATGCCCTAGAAATGACATAGAAGGCTTAGCGAAAGCAACCTTAGATAACTTTACGGTTAACCCTGCCTTACGAAGGCGATTAAGGACCTCTTTCAGATGATCTAGATGTTCTTCAAAGGTCTCAGAAAATACGCCATCTTAAAGATAATGATATAGGTACTCAAATTTGATGTCGGAAAAGACCCTATCTAGCAGTCTCGTAAGCACAGCTGCTCCCGTGGGGAGGCCGAAAGGCACGCGGTTGTACTCATACAAGTTCCAATCCGTGGTAAAAGCTGTAAGATGTTTGGATACTTCGGCTACGGGGATCTGATTATACGCCTGATTAACGTCTAAGGTGGTGAAGAACTTAGCTTTTCGAAACCATGAGAAACAAGAGTGGAGGTCGGGAAGGGGCACAGATTGTAACACCACCTTCCGATTTAAAGCCCTGAAGTCAATCACAGGCCTGAAGCCACCTTGGAGTTTCGGAACTAGAAAAATAGGCGATGAATACGCCGACTTAGAGGGTATACCATCTTTCAGCATCTGATCTATGATCTCCTTCAGAGACTTCATTTTAGGTGGAGATAACCTATAGTGTGGGAATCGAACTGCAATCGAATCCGTAACTTCAATCTTGTATTCGATAAAGTCAGTAGCACCAAAAGTATCGGAGAAAACCTCGGGAAACGACTGACAGAACTTACGAATACTCTCCGCCTGCTCCTCATGTAGATGTCTAAGGTCTAACAACATCTCATCCTGGGTAGGCGAAACAGATGAACATGACATTTTAATAAGGGGATTTTGAAATTACTAGCAAATTTGAAAGTGCACGGCTTGCTCCGCATGTCGAGCACTAGACCAGAAAACGACATGAAAACCACTCCCAGTATAACGGGGCAAGACAAGTTCTTAGCCACAAACAGTTTAATTTTCCAAGTAAATTAAGCAATTCTAATTTTGGCATACAGGAAACCTAGAATTTCTAATGGAGAGGAGTTAGCCGAAACGCACTGAACCGAAGACGAACAATAATCAGAAAGTTTACAGGCAGGCTTTAATTTAGAGTACCATTCAGCCGAAATAATGGAACACACACTCCCAGAATCTAATAGAGCAGTAACAGGTTCATTATTCAACTCAATTTTGAGAAATGGTACAGGTGCGGGGGTATCCGCCGCAATCCTAGGACATTCTTTAGGGCATTCCACTGCCGATTTAGAAGACCTTCTATCCTCTTGCAAGCTTGAGATTTCGGATGGTTTACGTGGGGCTGAGGCTTGGAAAGATGAATTTGCCGACTCAGCCGAAGCCACTAGTCACTTTTGATTATTTGCGTTGGTGGAGGTTGCACCAGAAGTTGAGCAGAAGGGGGTACTATTAGTATTCGGACAATTTTTGGCTATATGAGAAAACGCGCTGCATTTAAAACAGCCTTGGGATGACCCTGCTCCATTTCTGGTCCCATTGGATTTGATCAAGGGGCACTTGTTCCGGAGATGATCTGTCGACCCGCAAGCATAGCATTTGCGAGTTGTTATGGTTCGGAGGTGGAGGCCGAAAATGACTCGACGACGGAGGGGGCTCCTTCGCGACACGTAATGTCGGCATATCTAACTCCTTCGGCTGAGACAGCCATAGCCTCTAACTCGACAAAAGTTTGAGGACGCGACGCAAAACACAAATATGACCTGTAAGGTGGGGAAATACCTTCCACAATGGCGTGCACAATTTGATCTTAAGGGAAATGAAGAGCAAATACCCTCGTGTAGAATTTAATGTCTTGGATGAAGTCGGCAAGATTTTCATCCAGTCGCTGTACTCTATAATAGTACTTCTGTGTTAGAGAGGACCTTGCCCTAGCCGGAATGAAATTAGCTAACAGATGGGCGTGGAAGTCTTCTATAGGTGATTGTTCAGCAATTGCTCTAAGGAACTTGTCCGAGGGGACACCTATGGAGTAGGGGTAAATATTTTGAAGAATTTGACACGAAGAAAGAGAAAAAACAAGAGCGTGATCCTGAAACTCAACGAAAAATCTTAAAAATGAAATGTCATCACTAGTAGAGTTAACGGAGAACTTAGAATTTCCTTTTTACATCATATCTTTCACTATCTAACTGTGGTAGCAGCTGAAGATTTCTCTCTACATAGCTTTTATTGGCAGCATCATTACTATTCACAGGTATTTCCTCATCTTTTATGCCACCATACTTTGCATCATAGTGTCTACCGTCACTTCGGAATAGAGTTTTTTTGTTGCATAGGCTTTTGTACATGCACGTTATTCATCAACAGGGTTAGCGGCATTGACCAGACGTTTAGATTGAGTATCATTGTTTCCGATGAGTATTGAATTTTCACGACTGCATTATAATCGAAACAGACTTTCAACCTATTAAGTCGTGTTACGTACATTTAGTACGTGTTGAAGAGATGTTATGTACAGAACAAAAATGGCCAACCGGACACCAGTGGGATCCGTAACCCATACTAGCACAAAATCGAGCAAACTCTTCCCATTCCCATTAGCTTCCATATTTACCAATTACCCTTTCGTATCCTTCAGTTCTATTTCCAAATCTAGCATTAAAATCGCCCGTTAGCACTATCCTGTCCTTGCTCTTGACCCTGACTACGATGTCAAAAGATGCTTCATAAAACGTGTCAATTTCATCTTCAACTGCGCCCTCACATGGTGAATATACTGAGACAATTCTCGTCCTAATTCCTCCATCTGCCAAATCTACCCACATCATTCCCTCATTTACAGAAACTCTGTTGCGTGAAATAGTATTCCTGATAAACAGCCCTATCCCACTCTCCTACACTCCCATTCCGTAGCAACTGGTATCCGGACTCTCAGGATCACTTACTAAGCTACTCAGCCGTTACCCATAGTTCACGAACTAGGACGAAAGTACATTAACGCGCACCACGAACGGTACAAGTGTACAGGTTTAGTTTAATTTTGACGGTGACATTCGTATTGTGAATCGCAAGTTCAGAGTGCAGAAAACACTGCTTGTGCACTGGGTACTGTTCCCATTGTTAAGTCAAAACAGATGAGCACTCTTCAAGATGTAACTTTGTGTATTTAATTTCAGGGGTGACCATAACATCTATTCGATCTATTAGTATTATTTGTAATATCCCCCGTGCCGTCCTTTTTCAATATGACTCAATACTTTGCGGCGCATGCGCGTATTTTAAACATTTCGCCTTTAGGATTTTCTCGATTTCTGTTCTTGAATGTTGGCAGATGTACACTAAAAGATAATCACTTGGTCTTTGGAGTTTTTGAACTGAAAGGAACTTCCTTTCCTCCTTTACATTGCAGCAGTATCCACTACGGTGCATTCCAATGTCCTGTTTCGAATTGTGGTCGAAGTTTTTATTTTCAGGCCCCTTTTAGCTGTAGTGTCAAAGGAACAGTTGTAAGAATATTCAAGGATATGATAGCTTGCATTTGGTTTCAAATAATTCAGGACATCAGAACATTTTAATAAAACACTACAACCTAAGGCATATTCTTTGGGCAGCATTATCTGGAGATGAAATGAACGTGTCAGTGTTAGGAACAGATCCGGCATCTGCTTGTTATCTTACAGCTTCTCCAAGACTTCATCAGGGAGGAAAAGCAGAACCAGTATGGAAATAGAGAGAAAAGATGGCACACGGGTGCATAAACCTGAAGAAATAAGGAAAAGGTGGAAAGTGTATTTAGAGCGCCTATATGAGTATGATCTAAGAACAAATGATATGGAAATAGAAGATGAGACAAGTGTAATAGAAGATGAAAAACAATACAGCAGTTTGGAAGGCGAGGAAAAGCTCTGAATGAAATGAAATCGCAAAACATGTGGAATTGATGAATTACCGATTGAGTTTTTTAAGAGTCTTGGAAACAAAGGAGTGAAAGAGCGACTGTAATAAGATATATGAAAGTGGCGAATGGCCAGATGATTTTCGTTCAGTAGTAATGGTACTGACTGAAAAGAAAAAGGAATTAATGGAAATATGAAGATTTTAGAACCATCAGTATGATCACACATGCAGCCAAAGAATTACTAATAATACTGAACACAAGACATCATGGAATGCTAGACAGCTGTAAGGAACAGTATGGTTTCAAGAGAGGTAAAGGAACAAGAGTTTCAATTTGACAATTAAGAACATTAGGTGAGAGATACATTGAAAAAGGAAGAAAAGTATATGCCATGTTCATTGACCTGGAAAAAGCTTTTGCTAGAGTACAGTGGAAAAATGTCATGGTCAGTCTAAGCAGGAACGGAGTCGACTGGAAGGAGAGAAGGCTGATTAAGAATCTGTATCTACAGCAGAAGATAAGAGTGCATATAAAGAATGAGATGACAGAGGAAACCATAATTCGAAGGGGAGTAAGGCAAGGCTACTGTCTCTCCCCCCTTGATTTTTAACATGTATTTGGAAGAGAAATGCATGAATGGAAAAAGAGGAGTGAATGTTGGTGATAGGAGAATAGAATGTATTTGATTCGCTGATGACATGGTCCTACTGGCGGAGATTGAACGAGCTATGATGGCTATGCTAACAGATCTAAATGCTGTCTGTGCAGAATTTGGAATGAGAATTAATAAGGAATCGACGAAATGTGTAGTGACAAGCACAAGAAAAGTGAAGACAACCATAAGTTAAGGGCAGAAAATAATAGAATAGGTGGATGGTTTCAAATACTTGGGAAGTGTCATAACAGAGAAAATGAGGTTCAGTCGAGAGGTTGAAACTCGTATTGCGAATGCGAAGGAAGCATTTAATAGGAAGAGTAGACTTTTGGGGGGGCATGGATAGAGACTTGAGGAAGCGAGTTGTGAAGTGCTTTGTAAGGAGCGTAGCACTCTATGGACCTGAGAAATGGGCAGTTGAGGAAAGAGGACGAAAGAAAACTGGAAGATTTTGAGGTGTGGATTTGGAGGAGAATCTATATATATAAAATAAGAGTTTTGTCTGTACATTGCTCAGAATTTGAAAATAACGGTATTTCTGTATCGGTCATGTCCATAGTAACAAGAAAATGCACTTTTTACTTTTCCGTAATTTCTGTCTGTCTGTCTGTCTGTCTGTCTGTCTGTCTGTATGTATGTACACGCATCACGAGAAAACGGTTGAAGAGAATTTAATGAAAATCGGTATGTGAAGTCGGGGGATGAGCCTCTACAATCTAGGCTATAAAACATTTTACTCACGCTGATTGAAATGGTAGTTTAGGGGAAGGCCTAAAATTGAATTCTCAACTTTTTATGCTATTAGTGGTCGTATTTTAAAGAAAATGGGTATGCAAAGTTGGGGAATAAATTGCTACAATCTAGGCTGTCAATGATCGTATTCACGCTGAGAAAAATGGTAGTTTAGGGGAAGGCCTAAAATTTAATTCTCAAATATTGTTGTTATTAGTAGTCCTATCGTGAAGAAAATCGGTATGCAAAGTCAGGAAATAAGTCGCTATAGTCTAGGCTGTAAATTATTTTATTCCGCTGAGTGAAATGGTAGTTTAGGGGAAGGCCTAAAATGTAATTCTCAAATATTTCTTATTAGAGGTGTAATCGATGAATGCTACACAACTAAGGTTATACAGTATTAAATTTCCTATTATTCATGCCTTATACATTGTTACCGTACTGGCTATGATCACAAATATATTCATGAATTTGGAGTTTTGTTACTACAGTAAGTGCATATCAGCGCCGAGTAACGAGAAAATGGGTAAACAGTGTTTAATGAAAATCGGTATGTAAAGTCGGAGAATAAGAAACTACAGTTTACGGTATAAAATATTTTACAAATCACAGAGTCGAAAGAAAACTAAATGTGTAGGCCTACAATATAGAAAGCTCATAACATTGATCAACAATAACATTACATTGACCATTGTTTGTCGTGATGTGCTTTGTGGCTTCTGTGCCCCTCATCTCCGGTAGATAGGACTACTGCTGCCTGCAGAGTATTTTTATTTGATTTACGTCGCACCGACATAGATAGGTTTTATGGCGACGATGGGATAGGAAAGGGCTAGGAGTGCCTTAGGCCTTAATTAAGGTACAGGCCCAGCATTTGACTGGTGTGAAAGTGGGAAACCACGGAATACCATCTTCAGTGCTGCCGACAATGGGGTTCGAATCCACTATCTCTCGAATGCAAGCTCACAGCTGCGCACCGCTAACCACACGGTCAACTCGCCCAGTCGTACAGAGTGTAACAGCCTGCCTGAATATTGATGGGAAGTAACTGGGGAGTTAGATAACTTTCTTCTTTAGCATGCCATTCCCCTGGTTTATAAATTTTCTGATACTACTGGTACGTAACACACCGGATCATCATAGCATTTCGGCTATTCAATCCCTACTCTGAGGCACTGATTGGAATGAACAGTGTGCATATTTAGTGGAATAATGGCAGATGAATGTTCATGGCAATCTGCGACCTGGTCATCCCAGCTCTGGAACTTTGGACTATTAGATTGGCACCGCAATCTAACCCCAGCACTGTTCGTTAAAAGTGATAAAACGTGCGGCTTTCCATTTGATCGAGTATTTTATACGATAGCATTGCTTTTAATCGCTACATCATACTTACGTTTTTGTAATGACCTATGTTGATTTCAGTTAGGAAAACCGCAAAGTCAGTCTTTCTGAGAATCCCGTAGCGAAGCACGGGTACATCAGCTAGTAGAAAGTATACAATGGTTAGAAAAAGTAAAGAATGAAGAAGTCTTAAGAAGAGTTGACGAAGTAATCAAGAAGAGAAAGCGCAGTTGGATTGGTCATTGCATGCGGAGAGATCGCTAGCCTGTAGATCATATAGAAGGAACGGTAAATGGAAAGAACAAAGAGGACGGAGAAGATAACGGATGCTGCACAGTATCAGGATAGAATACAAGTATGAGGAAACAAAGAGGGGGCGAGAAACAGGATTGCCTGGAGAGCTGCCATGAGAAGACCTACCATATGGCAGAACACTGATGATGGTGAGTGGTTTCCAGGTTGTATATGGCCTCTGTTAATGAAACCAATTAAGACAGACTGATGTAATACATGGTAGTGAGTATGAACTTCTAAGTATAATCCTACTTTCCTGCATTTAGGGCGGCTCTGTTTGATTGCACATGTAAGCTATGTATTTAGATATGATCAAACTGTGATATAATAGAGTGCTATACTGGTATGATATCAATGTACAAGTACAATACATATTGTTACATTCATGTAATCAGGTAACGTACGACAATTTCCTTTCCGTACGAATCTCTGTGGCACGATATCTTGTAAATCCCATGACCAAATTACAAAGTGAAATGTACACATACATTCCCGCTAATCCTATTTTAATCAAAATAACATAGAACATTTTTAAAATCTTCTTTCAAGCAAGAGCACATAAATTGCCTTGCCCTGGCATACAGCACGGCATTCAACAACAACAACAGACAAAGGATTATTCTCACTTCCGCAGCACATTCTGTCTCTTCGTGCTTTTTCGCTTAGCGCTCGTCACTTGTCTCCTCGTCAAGCTGAAGGTGTTATTACTACTCCTTGACTCGTAATGCTGCCCCTCCTTAAGACTGTTCCTCGTACGGCCCATCCCATGAATGGTGGGATTTAGGTGGCAGACCTCCCTCCTCCGTGGATTAAAGTGTCACACCAAATCCTTGGCTTCCAATCAGCTTTTTTCAGCCCGCGTGTCGTAAGCATGGTTCATTCAGCCACTAGCATCTTCTGTGTTTCTTCGATCGAGGGCGTGAATCTGACACATTTCTTCTCTCCAACACCTGACGTAGTCATCCGCAGCCATCTGGTGCTCGCCGGGTCTACTGCCGAACTTCAGATCGTAGGAAAAACGCAGCTCCCCGCCGAAGAGAATACAAGCCGGTGTCTATCCTGTCGCTTCATGAACCGAAGACCTATAAGCCATTAAAAATAACGGCAAATGTTCATCCCAGTCACGTTGGTTGTCGGCTACAGCTTTAGAAGGAAGTCTTCCAATAGTCCTGTTCATCCGCTTGCCTTTGTTGGCAAGTCCGGGCACGCAACATCGGTAGAAGGAGCATAGTCGTAAGTAACTCCGGATTTCATGTAAATATCTGAGGACAGGCCATTCTTTTACTGCAGGTATCTTCTCTGGATCTGCGACTGCACCATATTTGGAAACGGTATTTCCCAACTAACAGACCTATTTCCGGAAGATCAGGCATTTATTTTCATTCAGCTTCAGGTTGGCTCCTTGCAGTCGCTTAAGGGCTTCCTCAAGGGACGGTAGGTGTTCATCGAATATCTTGTCTGTTAATAGGATGTCATCGAAGTTAACGATGCAGGTTTCCTACGACGGATCTCGGAATACTGTTTTCATCAGTCTTTCAAACGTAGCTGGTGCATTGCACACTCCAAAGTTCATAACTGTGAACTGCCAAAGTCCCGCACCAATTGAGAACGCCGTCTTCTCTCTGTCTTCGGCCTCCATTTCTACTTGCCAATAACCACTTTTCATATCCATAGTGGAGAACACCTGATATCATAAAATGTTAATAGAATGTCGTCAGTCCTGTATAATGGGTGTATTTCACTGCCTTGCTGTTCAACTGTCACCAGTCCACAGAAAATCTGGTCGACCCGTCCTTTTCCTTCACTAGAACCACCGTTGGCTTCCAGGAACTGCTAGGTTTTTCAGTCACACCCTGCTTATACATGTCGCAAACAATTCTCTAAGCCTCCTCTCTTCTTGATAGTGGCTAGCGTCGTGGCCGATGTCTATTCGGTTGTATATTTTCAGTTTTTTTTATATCTCACGACACTCGTCCTGCCGTATGGGCAATTCTGAATTGCGCAGACATCCTGATATTTGAACATTTCTTCGACTTAGGTCTTTTAAAACTGCGTCAGCTTTGTATGTCCGAGCTCTCAGTTAACTTTGGAAGGGGATGGACATCCTGGGTATCCTTCGTGGTGTCGCCACGAACAATGGATTATACCGGATTACAACAGACCACCTGAGTGCCTCTCTTCGGAGATGCTAGAAAATCATTCAGGTTCATCATTCTGATTGGAGTACGCCCGTCAGCATTTGCAACACGTCTTTCCTCCAGTACTCCTGGACAGACTTCCCCTTCGGCAACGGGCTCGACAGTTCCCGTCAATTTTTCGTCTATGTTATCCATTTGAGCCACGATCACATTATCGCTTCTGGGATGAAGTGCCCCGTCTGTACTTAACACAGTTTGAATGGTTCGCCTGCTTTATCCGTGATGTATGACTTCTTCTTTTGCGAATTTCAAGTATCCCGGTTGCAAATTGAGTGCAAATTTAGTCATTACATCCATCCCAAAGATAACATTTTCTTTGATATCATCCACTATTACTCTGTGTTATATTTGCTCCTCAAGTCGATGTTGAATTATTTCTCGCCGTACGTGTTAACTGGGTCTTCGGTTGCGGTTTTCAATAAACTTGGCGTAGGTTTTAGGTGTCATTGACAATGTTGGTTTGGCTTTCTCGGGGCAACAGGGCCGACATGCCGTGCTCGCCCCTGAACACCGGCCCTTTTAGAGTCTTTATGGCAGCGGCTACTGACATGTCCAAGCTCGCCACAACTCCAACGTTGTCCATCCTCTTTACACTTCGGTCTAGAGGCACCTCTTCATCCAGCCGTCGAAGCTGCGCCTATAAATTCGATGTCTGTGTAGCAGCTTTGAATTAAAATGCACGAGCCAACGCATCATTTAACCTATTCGGTTGCGCCAGGCGATGGGCTCGTTTGAATTCTGGATCGGATATATCCATCACACTAGACTCTACATATAGCTGTTCTATGAAATCGTTTGGACTTGAAGGATAAGCCATACAAGCAAACGCGCGATGTCTGCCTCAAATTCTTATAATGTCTGTCCACTTTTCGGGCGTCTGCTACGTAGTTAACTATGGCAAATTTGCTGAAGGTGTTTATCGCTGTACCTTATCTCTAATCGGGCCACCAGAGAATTGAAATTAGATTGCTCACTGTCTGGAATTGCATGGAGTATATCTAATGCATCAACTCGCGGCGCAATATCCGAGGCAGTGCCTTTTTCTTCTGTAGGCCACCCATTGGCGAAAGCTGCGGCCTCAAATTTCCTTCGATACGTAGACCACGGAGTATTGCAAACATAAGGTACTGGTTTCACTCGCACCGTCCCTGGAACATTCTCGGATTTTGTTCTGAATTCAGTGGTAGGCATGTTCATTCCTCCGAACTTCTTCAGTAATCCAAATCAGTCCTCTGTAGAAGTTGTTTTACGCTCTATATCAATTTCTATTTGTTCTAGTCCTTGATCAATTTCAATTATTTTAGATTCTACCAATCTATAATTTTCAGCTTGTTTCTGAGAATAATGCGCTAGCTTTTTGTCCAATAACTACATTTTCTGGCTTGTCTTCTTAGAACTTTCTGCGAAATTCCAACATTTCTACAAATACGTTAGCATCAGCCGCTATATCAAAAATGTCTCCATCTATATCCTTACGTTCTGCCTCTGTTACTGCCCGAAATCGTGACCGTAACACTACCTTGGTTCCAGAAATATCCTCACCACTTTCTTCCATCTCGCGCTTCAGATCGATAACATTTAAATCGACAAAACTCACTTTCATCAATGCCATCATTCCTTATATTGTGTTTCTTATATCGTCTATCTTTTAATAGTCGCGAATTGTCCAAAAACCAACCCACTTCTGACGCCAGTTGTTACATACGTGGGTACCGGTAACGTACGTCAGTTTCCTTTCTGTAGGAATATCTTTTACAGGACATCTCATTACAACTTACCAGTAAAACAGTACACCCGTTGAGTTGGCGGTACGGTTAGGGACGCGCAGTTGTGAGCTTGCATTCGGGAGTTAGAGGGTTCGAGCTCCGCTGTCGGCAGCCTTGAAGATGGTTTTACGTGGTTTCTTATTTTCACACCTGACTAATGCTTGGGCTGTGCATTATTTAACGTCACGGTCGATCCCTTCCCACTCCTAGGCCTTCCCTATAACTTTTTCGCCATAAGACCTGTCTCTCTCGGTGCGACATAAATAAAACTACACACACACACACTTTCATGGTAATGCTAATAATTTTAAGCAAAGTAATGTACAACAATTCGCAAATTTTCGTTCATTCGCAAGTACATAAACTTCCTAGCCCTGGCATAGAGCATTATATTCAAAACAACAGAATAACATTATCTTTACTTCCGCCGCATATTCTTGACTCCTCGTAATATTTTGCGTAGCGATCGTCATTTGTCTGCCGCCCAGCTTTGAGAGCTGTTACTATTCCTTGACTCGTAGTAGTATTGTATGTTTGTGTCACAGTTAATAATATTTATAAACTATCTGCCATGGCTGACTTTCGGTAAACAAGGTTCTCAACTTTATTAGTGCCTACAGCACTGGGATTCTCTCAAACGACAGAAAGGGTTTTCACTAAAATTAATTGTACACCTGCCATAAACCACAGTGTGCTTGAACAAATCAAAACACCAAAGCACATGCCGTCTCTTATGTAGGAGGGTAGTCTTTTACGGATTTCAGTAGATAAATGTTTGCCGGATATAGCAGCTTGTACTTCTTCTCCTCGTTCATGTGCTCGTACATTACTGAATTGTCTAAGATAATTGCGCGTTATTTTGTAACGTGAGACATTCGAGTGGAGAGACGTAACACTTCATCGTAAGAAGCAAGAGCTCTTGAAGTTCACAACTACTCTCAGAATTTGACCCTGAGGAATGTGACGGTCTCTGCATGGGATACCAGCGAGTGAACTGTTTAGTAGGAGTTCCTCTGTGTGACACTTGTAGAGGGATTGATTGTTGAACTGTTGGTCACATTGTTTCTATTTGTCACTGTAGATCGAGCCCAGAGGTGAACTACGCAGATCATCCACCTCCAGATGGCGAACGACATCTCAAGAGACACAAAGAAGATCTTCCCTTGATCTGCGATCACTGCGGGAAGCTGTTCAGTAGCGGAAGCAGCTTGTCTAAGCATGTCATGATCCACATGGCCTCGGCGCTACACGTTTGTGGAATTTGCCAGACATCCTTTACAAAAAGGAGCGACTTTATAGTGCACATGCCTTTGCACATGGTTGAAAAGAAATATCAATGCTCAGTATGCCAGAAAATGTTCAGAAGTTCCTCGCATTTGACCAGTCACATGCGGATCCACACGGGCGAGAAGCCCTTCGTACGCTTTATCTGTGGGAAGGCCTTTAGTGAGAAAAAAGCTGTAACCAAACACCTGCGGACACATACAGGCGAGAAGCCATTCTGGTGCAATAATTGTGGCAAAGCTTTTAGTCGCAGAGATTCTTTAACCAACCACCTGCGGACGCATACAGGCGAGGTGCCATTCTGTTACAATACTTACTTATGCAATATTTGCGGCATTGCGTTTAGCTCTATAACCGGTCTAACCGCACACCTGAGGAGCCACACATGCGAAAAGCCGCACTTGTGCAACACATGTGGCAAGACCTTTTGCCATAAGAGCCATCTAACCAGGCACATGCGGACTCATACTGGCGAGAAGCCGTTCTGTTGCAATACCTGTGGCAAGGCCTTTAGTTGTAAAGATTCTGTAACCAAGCACTTGCAGTCGCACACTAGCGTGAAGCCATACTCCTGCCTTATTTGTGGCAATGCCTTTGGTTATAAAGCTGTCTTATCGGAACACTTGCGGAGGCATACAGGTGAGAAGGCGTACTGTTGCAATATCTGCGGTAGGGCCTTTGTCCGAAAAGCCTATCTAACCAGACATTTGCGGGGCCATACAGGCGAGAAGTCGTTTGGCTGTAATATGTGTGGCACGGTCTTCACCCAGAAGGCCTATCTAATCAAACACTTGAAGTTGCATACTGAATAGAATGCCACACTGTTGAGTAAGTTCTTCACCCAGAAACGCACGCTGTTGAGACATATTCGGACACGTACCGGAACAAAGGCGAACGAGTGCTGAGTGTGTTTTGTCGCAAGCCGTTTTTCGCAGGACCATGCTGTCCATAAAAATAACCTAACCAAACCTCTGGCTGCGGAATTGATCAAATAAAAATTTGTGGAAATTTGTAAGACCCAAACATTTGAAAAATTTGCTAATGAAAGTGTAATTTTAAATATCCAAGCTACCTTCAAGATGAATACTCTACACACACACTCAGTCAGGTAGAAAGAAAAGATACATAAGTGAAGACTGAAAAAGCCACATATTGACTTGGAGAATACTCCATGTATACGAGCTGAAGAAGACGGTTCTTATGAGCGTTATGTGGATTGTTGCAAAATTGGAACGAACAAATAACATGTATTTTAAAATATGTGTGTATTTACCATTTAGAGTGGTTTTAGGTGAATGTATGTTGCATTCCATTTCACATAATAACAATAACATATGTGAATTACCTAGTATAATGTTTCGCTCGAGATTCTTATTATTCCACACTGTGGACATCAGAGATTCCACTTGTAAGAGCTAAAATGTAATCTTCGACGCCAATTTAACCCTGCGGAAGTCGCTCTCATTTTTGTGTTAAAAAGTTCGCATTTACAACATCGGTGCATTTACTAGAAAGAAGGAAATTTCATGGATGTTTTACACTCTCTATTTTGTGTTACAAGAATTATTAACATAATTTGCATGATTGTAGCCATGTCCTTATTGTTTGCTTTGCAGTGCACTACAACAGTCTTTTTCTGTTTTAAATCTGTGGCGTTAGTCTGTTTAAAATAGCTTCAGTGCGGTGAATTATCTCTCTACACCTACAGATGTGACAGGAGAGTACTTGCATTTGGGAGCGAGTGTAGGTGTTATGCTTTCTGGTAGATCCTCATTATCCGAGGTTTCTTGGAAAACGGTTGAGTTCACTCTTCACGTCTCCCGAGTCGCAATCCACGTGTTTCTAGCTCCTTGACTGATCCGGTGTGATTTCGAAGTTTGTCTCGGTAGATACCCGTGCCTATTCGGCTGTTTCATTGCCGAAAGTGTTCACGCATTAATTACCAAATCATTCTTGAGGATTATTTGTAGAACAGGTTTAAATACACATGTCGGCATTTGCATACAAATCCTAAGTGTGCTCGTCTTAAACTCTGCGTAAAATAATGATTTTAGTGAGTCCTGGATGTGAGGCTAGTAATACGAATCTGCGATGATATTAGTTATTCCTTACGTGAGGCTAGTAATATGTATCTGCGATGATGTTAGTGAGTCCTTGATGTGAGGCTAGTAATATGAATCTGCGGTGATGTTAGTGAGTCCTTGATGTGAGGCTAGTAATATGAATCTGCGATGATGTTAGTGAGTCCTGGACGTGAGGCTAGTAATACGAAACTGCAATGATGTTAGTTAGTCCTTGATGTGACGCTAGTAATATGAATCTGCGCTGGTGTTAGCGAGTCCTTGATGTGATGCTAGTAATATGAATCTGCGCTTATGTCAGTCCTTGATATGAGGCCAGTAATACGATTCTGCGATGAAGTTAGTGACTCTTTGATGTGAGGGTGGTAATACGTATCGGCTATGATGTTAGTGAGTCCTGGATGTGAGGCTAGTAATGATGTTTACAATTTGTTTTACGACGCACCCACACAGATAGGTTTTATGGCGACAATGGGATAAGAAAGGCTTAGGAGCGGCAAGGAAGCGGGCGTGGCTTTGATTAATGTACAACCCCAGCATTTGCCTGGTGTGAAAAGGGAAAACCTCGGAAAAGCATCTTCAAAGCTACTGACAGTGAGGCTCGAACCCACTATTTCCCGGATGCATGCTCACTGCTGCGCGCCCCAACCGCGCGGGCAACTCGCCCGATAATAATGATGATTGTGTGTCCTTTATGTAAGGCTAGTTATATGAATCTGCGCTGATGTCAATGAGTCCTTGATGTGAGGTTAGTAATACGAATCTGCGATGATGTTAGTGAGTCGATGTGAGGATAATAATATGAATCTGCGGTGATGTAGGTCTTGTCCTTGAAGTGAGGCTTGTAATGACGAGTCTCCAATGATGCTAGTCAGTCTTTAACATGAAGCTAGTAATATGAATCTGCGATGATATCAGTGAGTCCTTGATGTGAGGCTAGCAATATGAATCTGCGATTATGTTGTGAGTCCTTGATATGAGGCTAGTAATATAAATCTGCGATAATGTAGTGAACCCTAAGGATGATTAATGTGTATTGAAACGTATGAGGAAAGCCATGCATGCACTCTAATTACATTTATAAGATTGTTCATAGACACCAGTCATGATGACCAGTATGTCCTTGTAAGATATACGTCACAGCACATCGTCCAGTTGTTTATTGTTTTTACCCTAGGGCAGGTTTTATGTGTTCTCGAATGACTTTTACTCCAAGTACATCAGTTGTCATTCCTGAGAGGTTATTTAAAGAAGCCTGCAGCAAGGGTGGAAATCTTGTAGGCATGTCCCCAGATGCTGATTAGTTCGGTGTCAAATATACTACATTAGTTTGAAGAAGAATTTTGACAGTCGGCTTTCCGGTATGTAGTTTATAATATATCTCTGGAAATCTTGTTGTGCTGTGGTTTGAGTTCTTCGATTAGCTGATGGTTGTTCAGTGAGATCCACAGTTCCCAAACCATCTATTATTTCTATTCTTTTGAATGTCTTTGTTAAAGTTACACCAGACCACTCACCAAGCTAGGGTATTGTGATTTATTCCACCTAAATAGTAGTGCTATTGATCTTGTTGGTTGTGTTATCTCTAGTCTGTTGAGTGTCGGTTCAGACCTCCACAATTCTCGAGATGAGTTATGCTGAGATACCATGTTCGCAAGTATGTCAGCTGATCGTTGGATCGTAACTAACCAACGCTAATAATAAGTCATAATTATCCTGATTCCTTGCCATCATGCTAACAGCAATAATGATAATGAACTATATTGCCTAAATTTAATAAATAATAATCATTATAATTAGCCACAAGTAACTTATGATGATAAGCTTTCTGATCGATTTTTTTTGCTATTTGCTTTAAGTCGCACCGACACAGATATGTGTTATGGCTACAATGGAACCGGAAAGGCCTAGGAGTGGGAAGGATGCGGCCGTTGCCTTAATTAAGGTACAGCCTCAGCATTTGCCTGGTGTGAAAATGGGAAACCACGGAAAACCGTCTTCAGGGCTGCCGACAGTGGGATTCGAACCCAAAATCTCCCGGATACAAGCTCACTGCTGCGCGACTCTAACCGCACGGCCAACTCGCCAGGTTTTCTGATCTATAGAAGTGAATATAATCACATTAATGAATCATTAATTTGGCAGAAAACAGCAAGTAATTTAGAGTAATAATATTATGGATGATACTGATATTTGTGATATTCATGTGAATCGTTGATGCATTTAATATGGTATCTGGTACAGAGATGTGACTGTGTTGTCCTGTGCTATAGTGGTTGTTGTTAATTAATGCCATTAGTACGTCCACAAGTAGTAATTGTGCGTTTCATTAGATAGCGCGTGTTTCAGTGGAAGCAGAACTTTGCCTTCTGCTTCCGTGTTCCTTTAAGTTGGTAAAAAGCAAGTGTAAGCCTACTTTCTACCAGTATTCAGTCTGGCTCGGATGCTTTAAAAACTTTCTTCCCATGTTTTATCTGTAATTAAATGCAATATGTCACAAAGTGCTACCGCTATGTGATGATATTTAAGGTGTTTTTAGACTATCAGCCTCTTTTTAAGTAAGTTATAGTTCTTGTAGTAATGGAAAAAATTGATTGAGTATAAATCATTTTTTGTTATTTCCAGTTAGCTTGACAAAGCAATCAGAGCCGGAATAATAAAGCATTGAGATGTGTTCAATGGTTAAAATAATTGTAAACTTATATTAGATGATCAGATCAGCGATAACAATAACAGTAACAATTTTTACTATGGTTAATTTTGTGCCATTAAAACAATTGTATCTGATTTTCTCTTTTATTTCTAAATTTGAATTTATTTTTACACATTCCTTCACCCTTTTTTAAACTTCATCACTTCGACATGGAAGTGTGTCATGCTAACCCGTAAGTATAGTCACAAATGTGCAATGTATTTTTCAGTTTGTGTACTCGGCAATACTCCAGCATCATACTTTCTATGTTATACGGCAATGTTTTACGTTCATTTCTACCAACATTGTATACAACTTTAACCTTTTCGTTGCTGCGCTCGCAATATTGCGAGCGTGACATTCTTCTGAATTTATCAACGCAATACTCCCAATGTTGACATAAGAAGTCATTCAAACTCCGTGGGCGGATACACGCATCTCTCTGCAGTAGATAGGAGCTTACGAAATGACAATCTGTTGATTCATTCATGAGTTATTGAGATAAATACGACACTCTGCTTTACGAGCCGCTCAGCGGTATGCCCGGCGTGCAAGCTAGCAGTGAGGCCCGCGTCAGGGATGAGTAAGCTACAGTATGTCGACCGCCAGTAAAGCGCGCGATCTTACTGAATCCGAGGTTGTAAGAGCGCTATCCACATTAGAATCGGAAGATGAATATTCCGATTTTAGTGATTTTGGGAATAATGATGGTAGTGATGACACCGATTATAATGAAAATAAAATGTAGGCTACCCAAAGTTTTGGAATTACCAGTTTTGTACAACCCTTGATTATTTTGTCTGGACCATTTTTTATTTTGATATCAAACCAAGATGTATAGGAATGTTTAATGCATTCTCAGTGTTTTATCTTGGATACTGTTTTACCGTAAAATTTAGATACATTTTTACTCATTTTATACACCCCTGAAGTTTAGTTATATATCGGTGCTTGGAAGTGGACAGCTAGGACCACCTGTAGCCATTGAAACGTGTAATTTGAACTTTTTACTGTTATTTTTAATTATTAGTTCGATTTTTGTTCAATTGTTGGCCCTTTATGTTGGACAACCTTGAATTTCCTGCGCAACATATAGCTAATTTTGTGTTAGAAAAATCAGTTTAGGATCTTCCATTTTTAGTATAAAAATATACGAAAACCCTCTGGTTTCTCCATCTTATTTCCGACTTTTATGTACTGAAGTTAATTATTAAAAATATTTCAGCACAGGGCTTTTACAAAGGAGAATTATCTCAGCAATGAAAAGGTTAAGGTATTTTGGTTATCAGCAGTCGACTCCTGAAAAACTGAAGTGTGAATGCAAAAACGTACCCATGCGCTACTTCTCTAAAGACAGTTACGTTCAAAATGTTGAGCATATCTTGACGTTGTGTTCTTTATTTCAGTGACAATAGCGTCAGAATATTCATCATTGTTTTTGTAAAAGTATATATATATATATATATATATACCCACTTATTCCGTTACTTGCATTAAAATCAATCAAAGTATCACCAGAGATCTGAATTTACGTCAGTCGCCCAAGTGGCAGATACGCTATATTTTGTTTACCTCTTTGAAGCAAGGTGGTATGAAATATATACCACCTTCTCAATACATTCTGGAGACGTGGCATGATGGTAAATTTCTACTACCACCACACAGTGTTGTTCAACTAGATGTAGGGATGGGCACGACTGACTCCGAACACCGGTCTCGGTTCGAATCAAGCCTCGCGACTCCAAGCGAACGTAACTCTCATTGCGGGGCCGTTTGCATGTCGAGGCGCGAAAAATAACATGAAATATCATGCATGTTGCTGCTCATTTGGCCATTAGGTTTTTTAAGAGCATTGTAGAGTGAAGTACGATATCGTTAAGGAAGACGGCGAGCGTAATGGTGTAGCTGAAATAAAATTAAACGTGTCATGTCAGAAAGTATCGGCATAGCAGACCACGGACATTTAATTTCACGTCTTTATTTGTCGTGATCAGGAAACTGATAAACAGATATCGATGGTAAATCATTTGAATTGCGCATGAACGATGAAAACAAATCTAATATGGGTAAATCATCTAACATAATTCGAACTTTGATTATACCATTAAAAACCTCCGTGGCTCAGGCGGCAGCGCGTTGGTCTCTCACCGCTGGATTCCGTGGTTCAAATCCCGGCCACTCCACGTGGGATTTGTTTTTATCCGGGTACTCCGGTTTTCCCTGTCATCTTCCATTCAAGCAACACTCTCCAACATCATTTCATTTTGTCTGTCACCCATTCATTATTGCCCCAGAGGAATGCGACAGGCCTCACCACAGCATTGGGGCTTCATTCATTCCATTTCTGACCCGGTTACTGACTGGAAAACAGGCTGTAGGTTATCATTATAATTCAAGGGCCACGTTAAGTCTTGTTGCATTATTATTTTTAGTAGTAGTAGTAGTATACCCAAAAGCCCCTTTTCGCGACAGCCCTGGTAGGCCTTGGCCTACCAAGTGACTTCTGCCCAGCTCGAAGGCCAGTAGATTACGAGGCGACGTGTATTCAGAACAACGAATCCTCTCGACTGTTATATTTGGCTCTCTAGACCCGGTCTCTACCTCAACGTGATCACGAAACCTGAGATACAGGTAAAAATCCCTGACCTGGCCGGAACCGATCCCGGGGCCTCCCTAGACTGCGGAGGCGGCTATTATGACGCACAATGTTTGGTAAATATATTTTTTGTAATACCATACTCTAAGCACTCGCTTCTTTTTTCTGTTTTATGCCCCAGGCCAGGGGTTATTAATCATTTCAAATTAAAACTTAACCCGGCCGAGAATCGAATCCGGGACCGCCGGGTGACAGGTGCACGCGTTGCCCCCTACAACTTGGAGCTGAACTCGTACATGTCAATATTGGCGATTATCTAAACGTATACTGCCAGATTATTATTACCACTACAATTATCGTCATCATTATCATAATCGTCGCCAAAATAGACCTACAACATTAACACTAACGATGATGAAATCACGAAACAGTATTTAATGTTTGCTGGCTAATAATTATCGCCTTGTATTCATCGTATCGCGTATTACCAAGGGAGGAACGTGGAACTATAATTCCAAGCAAATCCGACAATAGTTGATAGATGGCGTTACTGCATCAGTGGAGTCGACACTGGAAACGAGGGTGTAGCAGTCTCGACTCTTCGCGACATCCCTAGCTAGATGTGTGCTTTGCGGATAGAGTGAGCGCTATGCTTTGTTCTTCTTATCGGCTGCATAAGGGTGTTCTTACTACAGAGAAATGAACGTCGGAGCGTCACCTATTGTTATTTCCTGGATTGTGGCTGTAGAAACGTGCATTTGTGTGGTTTATTTGTGCTGAGCATTTCACTACATATTAGAGCTAAGGTACATGATAATCACTTTACTGTACTTTGAATGTTCATGTTCCTCGCTTGGGAATAATGGGTGGTATGTTATATTTACAACCATGCTTGTACCACGCAAACATGAACCATGAATGCTATAACCAAACTTACCCCTATTCCGTTGTGATGGATGTTATATCAATCAGTTTCATTTCCACTTGCTCGTGAGTTTGTTACGCTCCGCTGTCTAACGTCAGTTTCTAACTGAATTTCAGATAATTTCGCTTGAAGGACGAATGACGAAGCTAAAAGACAGAGAAATAGAGACAATCTTGTGTGAGGTTCAATCCGATGAAGAGTCTGTGGTGGACAACAAGTTCCGTTATGCCTCAGCGAAAATAAAACATGTTTCCATAATTTTCACAAACTTCAGGACAGTGTTGCTGGTAATTAGAGAAGCACTGTCATTTTTCAGTAGGGAAGTTTTGATATTTTATTTGTGTGTTTTGTTTTACTTTTTTTGTAATAAATTAACATAATTTTACCAAATTCATCATTGTATTAATTAAATAAGTAAATACTAGTAAATAAGTGATGGTAAAATAAGGTGTATTTGTAATATATATATATTGCACCCATAAGACGAACGGCCTGGTGTATGCATTCATTAAATGATTACATTTATACATGTGAATATCGCAAATAGCATGTCAGAGCAAGTAATTTCACAAATTGATTGATTGTTGATGATTGATTGTTGGATGCGCTAGCGAGTGGTTGACTGTTCCAAGAGCTCTGTGTTATCTCAGTGATAAAGTAGTTACTAATTGTAGAAATTTACCGAATTTTGTGTGTATGTGATACATTTGGCTCCACAAATATTTTGTTTAGTGTATATTTGTAGTAATCTGCGATTAGTGGCATTAATTTACAGTTTTCACACTGAGTAGTTCCGTAGGCGTTCGCTAGACTACAACCGGTAATCTCTTTCTTTTTATAGTATTATTAAAATAACAATAGGTTTGTTGATAAAATACGGTACTTACAAAGACGGGATATTAAAAAGAGTCGTAACTTCAGCAGCGGTTATATCTATTAGTGCAGGCATTTGACCCTCACGAAGGTAATAACTTCTTTAAATAACGCGATACTGTTGTAAATTTTGTTTAAAGAAAGGATTTCAACAGAATAGACATTACCGGTATTTCACTGGTGAAATAGTTAACAGTCGTAATTGTTATTGATTATTGTCGCTCTTCTTATTCGAATATTGGCATTGTTGGCTACAGTCTGTGAACAAAGGGTGTAGTGTATCAAGAAAATATAAATAAAAATCAGCTGATTCTTGTATTCCGATTATTGTAGTTCTGAGTAGGCAGTTAAAGTATCCGTAATTTATATTTCACACCGTCGACATTTCAGTATTTATGAGCTGTTAGCTAATAACCAAGTTCCTACCATACATTCCAATAATTGCAATTCAAGTCCCTGGCGTAGTTTAGACAGAAATACTTTTGAGAAATTATTGTAAACAACCTCATATTTTTCAGCATTTAAGAACACTTTTATTCTTCGTTCCGCGGAGTAGGAAAAATAATAGTAATGCACTATCTGTAAAGATCACATAACTGCATTTCAGTTGAGAATTGTAGTGTAGATACAGTATATTAGATAGTATGTTGCCTGTTATATTCGTGTGCATTTTTGTGTAAACGGTAGGTTTCATTTCTATTACAGCATACTAGGACAAGTAGTACTAATATTAATCTGTATACGTGTTTAACTTTGTTGGTAATCTTTGAGTACCTACCGGTAGTTCTTGCGAATATCTAAATTTACGCCTAATTGGAATTTTCATTTCTATTTGTGCTTAGTAGGAAGCTAGGATATGTCTGAACGTAGTTTTTACATTATTGTAGTGTAGTATAGTAACTTATTAGAAATTAGAGTGCCTATTCTATAATTTTGAGTAGTTTTGCGAATTTTGAACTTTAATGGTAATTTTCTTTTCCGTTTTTGCTTGGTAATAACCTGTTGTAATTAGAATACGTCTGAAGTAGTTTAAAATTATTTAGTGTATTATAGCAACTTATTAGAAAGTAGTGTGTTTATTCTATTAGTGTGAAGTATTTCTATAGTATAGTACCGTTTCTGTGGTATCTGTAGTAACTCTCCTACTACAATTCTGTTGTTGTAATTAGGGTAGACTTAACTGCAGTTAAGAATTGTGTAATTCTTGTGTATTATTCTCTGTTTCCAGTAATTAACAGCAATTTTCATCGTGTTAGCGTGTTGTAGGAATAAAAAATAGTACAATTAAGTAGTATTGTAGTGTAGTAGTAGCTTATATTAAATAACTTACTGTCGTGTGTTCTTTGTAAACTAACCTAAACAATATTTCTTTCCTCTCATTTTTATTCTGCACAGAATAAGTTTTCTTATTTTTCTTTTCTTTTCCTTGATTAGTATAACATGACTAAGCAGTGCAAGTGTAGGAACTGTGGGTGTGGCCAGGCATTAAGGAGTATGAGGGAGGAGTTGGAGAGCTTGAGGGAGATAATTAGGATTCTCTCAGAGGACAGGAAGGAATGTAGGCCTGCAAACAATGTACAGGATACAGTAGGTGTAATAAAGGGATTGGAAGGAAAAGGGGGAATTGTGGAAGACAGGTGGTCTAATGTTTTAAGGGGAAGGAGATTGCAGGCTAAGGGCTCCATTCAGGATCAAAATTCAGGACAGGTGTCGATGAATAATCGGTACGAGTCACTGCACGAGTTACGAGTCACTCGGTTGTTCTAACCGAGGGAAGATGAGGAACAGGGAAATGTTGCCGAGAAGTTTGGAATTAGGAGAAAGGGAAGAGGTGGGAAAGGGAAATGTGGAGTAGTGGATAGGAAAATACAGGTAGAACAGGATCATGGGTTGGAGAAAAGGGAGGAGGAAGTAGCTTCTGCAGCTGTCAGGAAAGGTAGGACTGACCAGGAGGGGAGGGTATCAAATGAGGTGGGTAGTGTTGAGGCTCTGGTTATGGGGGATTCTATCGTTAGACATGTTGGGAAAGTGTGTGGGGGAAAGGGTACCAGGGTAGAGTGTTATCCAGGAATTAGGTTAAGGCAGATGTTGAGGAAAGTAGAAGAGAAGGAGGAGGGAAAGGAGAAGGTGGTAGTGTTTCACGTTGGTACTAACAACGTAAGACAGGCAGGTGTAAGTACCAACATAGTTGGGGATGTGTGGGATCTGGTAAATGCAGCACGAATGAAGTTTAAGGAAGCGGAGATTATTATCAGTGGAATACTGTGTAGGAGGGATACTGACTAGAAGGTGATTGGGGATTTAAATGAGACTATGGAGTGGGTGTGTATGAAAGTGTGAGTGAAATTTCTAGATCCTAATGGGTGGGTAGGAGATTGGGATCTGCGCTCAGATGGCCTTCACTTAAACCGCAGTGGTACATATAAGTTAGGAAATTTGCTTAGAAGGTGGTAAAACCAGGAAAAGACAAGGAGTAATTACAGTTTTACGGGAATGAAAGATAAAAGGATCAGCAGTCAACAACATTTATTATAATTTTAGAGGAAAAAAATAACAACCAATGATTTGAATAATTTTATCAATGATTAAATTCGAAATTCAAGTAACGTACACCTAGCCTTGAGCCGAACTGACCACCGGGTGTGCACATAATAGCGAATATAAATTGAAACTGATAAATTCAGAACAACTGAAATTTACATTCATGTGGAAGGCTAGCACAAGCCAAACCAGTATCGAAATTTAACAGAGTAATAAATAAATATTCAAAAACATCAAATGACGAAGCTACATAGAAAAAAAAGGGTTGCTTTGACAACAGATTGAAAAAGACTAGAAATGTAACAACGAACTTGAGGCAGACTTGCAGCATTGAATTCTCCACCGGGGAGATAAAATTAAAAATAATGAAAACATTAAGCTTTCAGATTAATAGTCCAAACACTGCAGTGTAAAATACAAATCCTTTTAGGCAAACCAGTTCAGTAGAAAAATGTCATCTTCAAGATCAAACATGCTGACAAACGTAGATTTAAAATGTTTATAAAGATAAAGCAGAATGCTAACTCCAGGCTGGCATTAATAAAATTTAATAGAATAGAAATTGCTGAACAGGCCAGCTTGTGCGGAGTAGAAAGTACTTGGCTTGACATTCTTCGTCTATACAAGAGGGCAAGCCCATATCAACAGCCGCAAGCAGGGCAAAGTGAATACATGTCGTGAGAAATGCTGCTTCTAACACGCGGCGAGGCTAACAGGCTGGATGCATAGTCCGCATGGACATTGCAGAGAATTGGCAATTCTAGTGAGCTGCCCGAAGCAAAGTGAGGAACCGAGTCCTCGCGCCGAGTCTATAAGTCGAGTTCTGGAGCAGAGTCCAATACGGAGTCCAGGTGAACATGTTGAGTGACAGTCCTTAAGAAGCACTGCAGAATATTCCAGATGCAACAAAAAGTAGTGCTGCAAGACTAACAATAATAATTACTAAAACGTACATGAGAAACCTTACCAAAAATACAAAATAATGAAAAAAGAGCAGTCCAGAAAGAATATTCATAATTTCCACACAATTAATAATGTAATAAAGGCAAGGGAAAAAGCAGAAATAACCAATGAAAAAATAGAATGACGCGGAAGAACACATTCTCGGTACCAGAAGGAGACAGGTTACCGGTGACGCAAGCAGTCATGTGAAGGTAATGTGACCAATCAACAGGTGACGTGAAAATGACGTAGGTTAGCGAAGCGAAAGGAAGAAATAAGCAAACAGTGTTCGTATGACCTGTAACATGAGTGCACGCCAAGGGGAACTTGTTATAAATCAACGAAAAATAACTAAACTTAACATAATTAGAGGTAAGCGCAACATCATACTTAAATTCAAACAAGTAGAAAAGTACCGAAAATAGTGAAAATTGCCAATAAATCATACGTTTATGGGCGCATGAACCAGAAGGGTTATAGGGAGGTACATTCAGGGAAACAGGGTGCACTAGGGAACGGTGTTAAGGGAACAGGGAACTGGAAATGAAGTAGGGATCACATAAAACTGTTGGTGCTCAACTGTAGAAGTATTGTAAAGAAAGGAATAGAATTAATTTAATAGATATATACTTACAAGATATTGTAATAGGAGTTGAATCATGGCTGAGAAATGATATAATGGATGCAGAAATTTTCTCACAGAAATGGAGGATGTATCGTAGAGATAGGATAGGAATGGTAGGAGGAGGAGTATTCATTCTTGTGAAAGAAGAATTTGTAAGCTACGAAAAAGTTAAAGATGACAAGCACGAAATTCTAGGGGTAAGGCTAATTCCTAAGATAATAGGCAACTTGATGTCTTTGGAGTGTACAGACCAGGAAAGGGTAGCGCAGATGCTGATTCAGAATTATTTGATAAGATAATCAGCTATGTGGGAAACGATAAGGAAAGGAACGTAATTGTAGCGAGTGATCTCAATTTACCAAATGTCAAATGGGAAGGTAATGCGAACGACAGGAAGCATGACCAACAAATGGCAAATAAGTTAATATGGGAAGGGCACCTGATTCAGAATGTGATGGAACCAACTAGAGGGAAGAATATTCTGGATGTGGTAATGGTAAAGCCAGATGAGCTCTATAGAGAAACCGAAGTAATAGATGGTATTAGTGACCACGAAGCTGTTTTTGTGGTAATTAAAAATAAATGTGAAAGAAAGTAAGGTCTTAAAAGTAGGACTGTTAGGCAGTACCATATGGCTGATAAAACAGGTATGAGGGAGTTTTTAATAAGTAACTATGATCGGTGGAAATCGGCAAATAAAAATGTAAACAGACTCTGGGATGGGTTTAAAGCAATTGTTGAGGAATGTGAAAATAGTTTGTGGTAAGGAATGGTAAAGATCCACTATATTATAACAGGGAAGTAAAGAGACTATGAAGGAGGTGCAGGTTGGAAAGCAATAGAGTTAGAAATGGCTGTGGAAGTAAGGAGAAATTGAAGGAACTTACTAGGAAATAGAATCTAGCAAAGAAGTCAGCTAAGGATAACATGATGGCAAGCATAACTGGTGGCCACACTAATTTTAGTGAAAAATGGAAGAGTATGTATAGGTATTTTAAGGCAGAAACAGGTTCCAAGAAGGGCATTCAAGTAATAATTAATGAACAAGGGGAGTGTGTATGCGAGGATCTTCAAAAGGCGGAATTATTCAGTGAGCAGTATGTAAAGATTGTTGGTTACAAGGATAATGTCCAGATAGAGGAGGTGACTAATACTAAAGAAGTATTAAAATTTACCTATGACAGCAATGATATTTACAGTGAGGTACAAAAGTTGAAAACAAGAAAAGCAGCTGGAATTGATAAGGTTTCGTGGGATATACTAAAGACAATGAGTTGGGATATAGTACCACATCTGAAATACTTGTTTGATTATTGTTTGCTTGAAGGAACTTTGCCAAATGAATGGAGAGTTGCTATAGTAGCCCCTGTATATAATGGGAAGGGTGATAAACATAAAGCTGAAAATTACAGGCCAGTCAGTTTGACATGCATTGTATGTTAGCTTTGGGAAAGCATTCTTTCTGATTATATTAGACATGTTTGCAAAATTAATAACTGGTTTGATAGAAGGCAGTTTGGGTTTAGGAAGGGTTATTCCACTGAAGCCCAACTTGTAGGATTCCAGCAAGGTATAGCAGATATCCGGGATTCAGGAGGTCAATTTGACTGTACCACAATTGACCTGTCTAAGGCATTTGATTGAGTAGAGGTACAGAATAACGTCATCTGCGAAAAGTCTTATCTCTGATTCCACTTCTTTACACATATCATTGATATATAAATAAGGAAACATACGAAACTTTCTACCAAGCTTTCCCACGAGAAAGAGGGCAGTGGAATGTGCCGCACCTCTAGCAGAACCAAAGACAGAATATTGAGACAGAGCAATGCCTGTCACCCCTCTGGAAAAGTGATTGAATCCGAGGCCAAACACGTCAGTTTAGCTGGCGGCAATTTTCAGCCTATGAGAAAATTAGAAAATTAAACCGCCCTGTTTCAGAGGAAATAGTATTTAGTCTTTTCGTGATTTGGTGATGTGAGAAAGAGATATATACTGTGTTCCAATCTTGGAATAATATTTGAGGGATCTTTGGTGCGGTTATGTGATTATTTATCCCATAAATAAGAAGTTATCAGCATTAACATCAAACGTCTTTGAAGAATGGTTTGTATCTCATGGCGGGAAGGCGCCATATTCCGGCAGCAAATAGTTCCAATGACGCGTTACAAGTTTTAAAAAAAATGAACGATCATTTCTGATATTTGAGTGCCACGTGTAAATCACACCAGAGTGTATTCAATGAATAAATTATCTACGGAATGTTCGAAAATTAACGTCAAGGTGTCATATTCTTACGCCACACCCCTCCATAGGACTACTTTGAAGGCGGGGTCTCCGGAATTTACAAAACTATCGGTCGCATCTTGCCGAACACTAAGTCTTAGTGGCATTTTCAGAGTCTACGATCACGCTTAAGACGCGTAGTCCAGAGTGCAGCGAAGTTTAACTAAACCCACCGTCGTATTAGGTCATCACGTCGCGTATGGTCGGTAAGTGTAATAATCAACGAGATATTGGAGAACTATTATGATATTTTCGAAATATAAACTGTTGGGACATTTAGGACTGACGCAAGATTGCAGAATTTTCACTATGAGTTATCACAAACAGACATTTAGGGGTTAAATTTCACGGCATATACAAAGGAACTATATTATTATTTTTCAGAATTATTAGCTCATGCGAAAATTTTCACAGTGGAAGTTTCTATGAATATTCACTAAATTCGAGAGGACAATTTTTAAGCAGTTTTCGTTCGTTTCTGATCAGTAATGTATCAGTGTCTGAACTATGTTATATTAAAACACTGACATTTGAGACAATCGACCTGGTGCATAACTTGTAATTATTCAAGGGCGAAGACACTGTGCAGCTACGGAAGGTAACGGAACAAGAGCAGGCCATTTCTATTTCTGTGGGCAGGTGAATGACTTTCCAATCTCCAACACAAACTAACAGGGAAGACGCTGATTGAAGGTAACGAAACAGACACAGCCAGCGGTGCACTGCTTTTCTTCTGTTGTACAAACGGAAACCAAATTTCATGTGTGTTAATTCTATTTATGTAAATTGTGTTTTTATTCTAAGCTTCAAGAGTGCGTGTGTCGTGACGTACATACGAAGTGCTATATTTCAAGATGGATCCAAGCCGTGTGCGCATAACATTACGTTATATTATCATCATCTGCAAGATGGATTATACCAATGAAAAGCGGGGCTGAGAGGATGCGGCCCACCTTCAGCACAAGGTAAAGAACCATGTTGTATTTACATATGATGTAATTAATAACGACGTGAATAACTCGTGGTCCGGTTAAGTTTTTGATTCTATGTATTGTTTTTGAATAGGGAAATTCACGTACCTGAGATGGTTTAGAATTGCGTTCATTTAAATTTTGTAGTGTAATGCGGGAGCGAGACCAGGGCAATTACATCTAACGATTCGGGATGTAAATGTCAGGGGATCAATAACAAGAACAATAATAATAAGAATCATAATAATCATAATCATAATAATAATAATAATAATATACATATTTGAAGTATTAGTTGATCATGTTTGAATCGTTCATTGACGTAAGCTATGTTAGTGATTAATGATATTTACTGGACATTAGATAATTCATGACTACGTTTATTGCAGACATTTCGAGGCCTTAATAATAATAATAATAATAATAATAATAATAATAATAATAATAATAATAATAATAATAATAATAATAATAATAATTTGTTATATTTGTGATGTTGACAAGTTGAGGTGGTTTCTGCTAAGGTATCGCTGATGTTTTATTGATTTATGTTTAGATTTGAGTCATATTTGGTAATTAGAGTCATTTCGTCGTGTTTATGGTTTTTTTGTCATGTTAGAGCACGATTTATGTGCATGAGTTCTTTTGGTGCATAGTTTAAAATTTTCGATAGCAGGATATTTGGCAGGCAATCACGTTCCTATAGTAAGTTCAGATAAAAGTGAAAATTCATGGAATAGGAATGAAAGATTGGAGTATGAATACCAGTACGCAATAACAGCCCTGATGTTAATAACTATTGAGATGTGAGAAGACGGGAACATCCTGTGAATGTCGTATTGTGATGATAGAAACGACAGAATAAAAAATGTGCAATTACTTAGCTCATGTTAGAATGGAGCAATGTTACGTTGATAAAATGAGTTGTGTAATTATAGGTATGTAGGATTTAAATGAAAGAGTGTTCATGGTTTTGTTTCGTTTTGTTTTCTTTTCTTTAAAGACCATTTTAACTGTAAGGTAAATTCATGTATCAATTTCAAGAGAGCAATATGAGTGATGAATACACACGAGTTGTCGCAGATCACTTAATTAATTAATAATTGATTAATTACTTTAATTTTATTTATATTTCTCAATCTTCATTTCATTTGTAAATCTGTGACGTTTGTATGAGTAGTGAGTCTAGTTTCATAGACCACTGTGTTTGAAGTAGTGTCCATTGACGCATTCGTTTGATTATTAATGGCGGTGTCTATTATTTAATTTGAGCCACATTCAAGCCCATTTTGAGGCAGTTTTATTTGGAAGACTTTGAGTTCATTTTATTTAACCACTTTCAGTTTAATCTATTTCATTTTACTCCATTTGATTTAATTTTACTTTTGATTTTTGCATTTTTGATTAATAAACTTCATTCATTTTAAATTCGATTCTAGGGGCCGATGACCTCGATGTTAGGCCCCTTTAAACAACAAGCATCATCATCATCATCAGCAATATTCAATCAAGAGGAGCAAGGGCACAATATATATAGGTTGAAATTCATAATGACAAACTGGCATGGTAGTAAGCTATTTATACCACCTCATACAGCTCACACCAAAACACTAACAAGGGGACATTGGCAATGGGAAACTCGCCGATCGCGATGAAACTTGGCAAACACATTGAGGTACACGTAAAAACGATGTCGGCGTCAATTTTGGGTGCCAGCATTCATTAGGGCGTTAACTACGGGGCCTAAAAGTTGCGACATTTCAAATTCCGCGCGATCAGCGATGAATACCTGCTGGCCACTGCTAGGCCGGGACACTGCGTGCATGGAGACACGCCTCTCCACCTCCTCCCCTCCCAATCCAATTGGTTCGCCACCGCACGTTTCCCTTCTCCCCGCGCTTGCCGGTTACTTAGCTGTCGAAGAGAACCGGTGCTACACTTTGCGTACTCTATCAGCCTTCCTTTGTAATTTCCACATTGTATTAGTCAGTTTACATTTTCTGAAATGTTTATAAAAACGTTTTCACCGGGCGAGTTGGCCGTGTGGTTAGAGGCGCGTGGCTGTGTGCTTGCATTCGGGAGATAGTGGATTCGAGTCCCACTGTCTGCAGCCCTGAAGATGGTTTTCCGTGGTTTCCCATTTTCACTCCAAGAAAATGCTGGGGTTGTACCTTAATTAAGGCCACGACCGCTTCCTTCCAACTCCTAGGTCTTTCCTATACCATCGTCGCCATAAGACCTATCTGTGTCGGTGCGACGTAAAGCAGTTAGCAAACCAAAGTATGGTACCTGTTGTTAATTGTGTTTTGTTTCGGTTTTCTTTTCAATTTTTAATGTTTCGAATAGACCAAAGATTGTTTTTGTTTACTATCAGTTATTGACGGGGAGTTCACCTGAGGTAATGTATACGGAGTCATTTATTGTGTTGCCTGTTAATTGTTTGTTACCGAGCTCGATAGCTGCAGTCGCTTACATGCGGCCGGTATCCAGTATTCGGGAGGTAGTAGGTTCGAACCCCACTGTCGGCAGCCCTGAAAATGGTTTTCTGTGGTTTCCCATTTTCACACCAGGCAAATGCTGGGGCTGTACTTTAATTAAGGCCACGGCCGATTCCTTCCTATTCCTACACCTTTCCTGTCCCACGTCGCCGTAAAACCCATCTGTGTCGGTGCGACGTAAAACAACTAGGAAAAAAATTATTTGTTTTTGTACCAGTTCGTACAATAGCCATTTAACTTTTTGCGTATGTAACTGCCATTATACCCAGCAGATTGTAGTGTGATACTTTAATATCGGTACTTGTTGAATACATAGACCTTCGTCAGCTGAAAGGCAATAGTACCGGTAAAGTAAGACTACAGGTCTGCCTGTGATTATTATATATCTACTGCATATATAAATGCACATCTTCTTTATTTTTGAAGGCTTTTCTTATTACGTCAAACTTTACTACATTCCATGTCATACTCATATCGAAGTTGCCTATGCATTAAATTTATTTATATTGGACAACCGTTGCTGCAATTGAAATGTGTTGTGCCTGTCACTGCAAAACATAAATAAATCGTTCAGTACAAGCACAAATAAAAACATTCTACCTATAGGCCTATTCCTTATACCAGAGTACGCAATACGGAAAATACCAGGATTTTCAAAATCGAAGTTTATAACTGCTGTTGTTGTCGTCTGCGATGTCGTTTCGTTATGTCACTACTGATAGCGTACACAAAATGGGTGGGGGGAAGGGGACATAAAGAGAAGATCTGGACCTATAACCAGGTTTTGATATCCCGAGATGCCGAATCTCATTACATTCATTGAGATCCTCTACCCGGCACGTACTTTCTTTAGATAAAAATGTATTTAACGTTGTTTAAAGGTGGGAGACTTATTTAGTGGTGGGTGATTTAATTTAATTAATTCCATATGTACGTCCACTCTAAAGGATACTAACGACAGCTTTAAGGCGTTTGATATGTAAATAATAATTGGTTTTATATTTTCCTTACTTATTTAATGTATTTTATTTAGTAAAGTTAATAGAAGATTTGAACTTCTATCTCGAATAGAGAAATAAAAATGAAAGTTCTTCCATTAGGACTAGCAGGACTGATAAGGGTTTTGAACTCATAGGTAGGACGCGGTACCCCATCCCAGGTTTGACCACGCCCGGTGGTAGGCTACTTGACTCGGAGTTGTACCCACGAATGTGACAACTCACCGGAATTAGCAGGAATGAAAATATAACATTTGAATACGATACTGGTATATTAGTTTAGGTTATTTATTATCATTATGTGTGAAACGGAACGTTATCTAAAGGATTTCAATAATTAAAGTACGAAAAGAAGCAAAGTATAGAGCCGGTCCCGTTCAACAGCTAAGCAGCCGGCAAGCGCGAGGAGAAGGGGAACGTGCGGTGGCGAACCAATTGGATTGGGAGGGGAGGAGGTGCAGAGGCGTGTCTCCATGGACGCAGTGTCCCGGCCTAGCATTGGCCAGCAGGTATTCATTGCTGATCGCGCGGAATTTGAAATGTCGCAACTTTTAGGCCCCGTAGTTAACTCCCTCATGAACGTTGGCAACCAAAATTGATGCCGACATCGTTTTTATTTGTACCTCAATGTGTTTGCCAAGTTTCATCGCGATCAGCGAGTTTCCCATTGTAATGTTCCCTTGTAAGTGTTTCAAAATCACTCTTATGATACTATTCTACGTGCATATAGAAGAAATAAACATGTTATGAACATTTTCATTACAAATACACATATTGTGCTTCAAAAACTTAAGTAGGCTCTCCTTTACATCATTAATACAATCCTTAAATACCCTTATAACCATGTGCAGAAATCTGTACCCTTTATTTAAAATCTCTGCACATACCAATCTATTTTTCACTAAAATTAGTATAACTGTCAATTATGCTTGACATCATGTTATCTTTAGCTGACTTCTGCGCTAGATTCATTCTTCTAATAAATTCCATCAATTTTTTCTTACTGCACAACTATGTCTAACTCAATTTTAACCTACATCTTCTTCTTAGTCTCTTCACTTCTCTGTTATATTATAGTGGGTCTTTACCATTCCTTACCACCTTTAAAAGTATATAGCTGTTCTCAGATTCCTCGACAATTGCTTTAAACCCATCCCACATACATTTTATATTATTATTTACCGTTTTCCATTGATCAAACTCCCTCGTTCCTGTCTTATCAGCGATATGGTGTTGCCTATTAGTCCTACTGTTACTGCCGTCCTTTCTGCCGCTTTTAGTTTTAACAACGGGAAGAAATGCTTCATGACCACTAATACTACCGTCCAGCTCCAAGGTTAAATTGTTATCGTGCTGGCCTTTGGTGACAGGGGTTCCGTGTTAGATTCCCGGCAGGGTCGGTAATTTTAACCATAATTGGTTAATTCCCCTGGCACGGGGACTGGGTACATCACCACTTCATTCTCACCACGAACCGCCGGTCGCCTACGGGAGTCAAATCAAAGGACCTGCACCAGACCTCTCCGAGGCCACACGGCATTTCATGCTAACACCATCTATTTCTTCGGTTTCTCTGTAGACCTCATCCGGTTTTTCAGATCCACATATAGAAAACTCTTCCCTTGAGTTGTTTCCATCACTTTCTGAACCAGCTGCCCTTCCCATATTAACCTATTTTCCATTTGTTGGTCATGATTCCTATCGTGTGCATTACCTTCCTGACTGAGAACACCTGCTACAATCACGTTCCCGTCAACATCGTTTCCCACTTAGCTGATTATCTTATCAAATAGTTCCGAATCAGCGTCTAGGTCATTCTTTTTTACGTCTACACACTCCAGATACATCAAGTTGCCTATCACCTTTAGAGATCAGCCTTACACTTAGAATTTCATTTTTGTCATTTTTAACATTTTAGTAGTTTAAGAATTCTTCCTTCACCAGAATGAATAATCTCCCTTATACCATTCCTATCCTGCCTACGATAAGCACCTCACTAATGTGAGAAAATTTCTGCATCGATAGTATCATTTCTCAGCTATGATTCAACTCTTATTATATATATATATATATATATGGTAAGTATATTCTATTAAAGTGCTTAAGTCTATTCCTCTCTTTACAATAATTCTACAGTTCAATACTAACATTTTTATGTCAACCCTACTTGACGTCCAGATACCTGTACCTTGAATGTACCTCCCATTCACGCTTCTAAACAACCATACTAATTTATAAGTACAATTGCGGTTAAAATGAAGGCCATATGGGAATAGATTCTATCTCCTATCCAGCCATTAGGATCCACAAATCTCCCACATACCCAATCATCCTCCAGTCAGTACTGCACAACATGCCCCTGATAACAACTTCTCCTTCTTTAAACGCCTTCCGTGCTGCAGTAACTAGATCCCAGATATATCCACCTATGTCAGTACCTATTCTTGCTTGCCTTACATTATTGGTACAAATGTGGAAGATTATCACGTTGTCCTTACCCTCGTCCCACCCTTCTACTTTTCCCAGCGTCTGCCTTAACCTGATTCCCGGATAACGCTCTACTCAGGGTCCCTTTCCTCCTGGCACTTTCTCCTCACGCCTGACGATTAAGTCACCCATGACCGGTTCCTCAGCCCACGCTCCTCATTCGAATCCTACTTCTCCTCGTTTCCCTTAAATTCCCTGATGCCTGTAGAACACACTTCTTCCACACTTTTCTCCCTCTCCCTACGCTGTTACACCTCTCTCTTCCTATCTGCCACTCTACATTTCCCTTTGCTACCGGTCCCATTCCTCTTCACCCTCCCCACCTTTTTAACACCTCCCTGATGTCCATCTCCCATTTTCTGATCTACCTTCAGTGACTAACACTGATTCCTCACTGATACCTCTCCTGGGCCCACTCCCTACGGAAAACCCTTAGCCCTCGTTTTCCTTGAACGTATAACATGAGCCCACCTCTTTTTCAAGACTTCCCCATTTCTTCTGGTACATTTATAGGGCATGCTCCTTCTTTACTGTATTTGATTTACTTATTGTAATTGAAAATGTAATAACTTTTGTGCTTTCTGTTTTCTAGTCTTCAGAATGCAACATTAATCACCGTAGCTCACTGTAACGAAAGGCCAATCCATCCCAACAGACAATGGACATTCTGTTGTAATGAATGTGGTAGTAAGTTTGCCCACAAATCTGCCTTCAGTAAGCACCTGCACACTCATATTGACAAGCGTCCGCACTCCTGTAGGGATTGTAATTACAAGTAGATGTAACAAGTCCTTAAAAAAGGCGGATCTCCGAAAACACATACCTATACAGATATGTGTCCTTACCGTTCTAAAAAATGCGGTAAGGCGTTTTCTCTGAAGTCCAATCTTAAGACGCAAACATATGTACATTCCGTCTTACGTCTACGTTTATATTGGTGCGATAAATGTGATTACAAGTTTTATTACAAATCGTCTCTTCAAAGGCATATGCGTAGACATACTGGTGTCCTTCCATATTCTTGTGTTCGGTGTGATAAAACGTTTTCAGTCAGGTCAGCACTTCGGGATCTTATGTTCATTTATACCCAGGAGCGCGCACTTACCTGCAATGAATATGATAGGAAGGTCTCTTTGATGTCGAACATTAGGCAACATATGCTTTCTCATACTGGTTTGCGCTAGTTCTGTTGTTCACATTGTGATCAGACGTTTCCAGAGAAATCTAACCTTCGGACACATACGGCAGGGCATACTGGTGGGCCTCTTTTTTTTGTACTGAATGTGGTAAGACGTTTCCCCTGAGTTCGAATTATCATAAACTCATGATTACACGTACTGGAGAACGTCCGCATTCCTGTATACTATGCTGTAAGACATTTTCTCAGAACTGCAATCTTCAGCCACACATGATAATGCGTACTGGTGTCTGTCTATATGGGTGTGCAGAGTGCAATAAGAAGCTCAGATCCAAGTCGCACGTCCGGAGACACATGTTTACACATACTGGGGGAGGGCGCTCTTAAATCTTGTGTTCAATGCAGTTAGAAGTTTTTCGAGAGAATATAATTAGCATAATGTCGCTGCCAGGACAAAATCTCCTATGTGAAATATTTTAACTTAGAACTCTGGCCGGTAAGGCTCTGTCATCTAAGGTGCAATATTGTGTGCATATTGTCAAGGCATTCTCTCTCGTCACAACGTATGTGCTGCGGGTTACTACACTCACTGACAGAGCAAATGCAACACCAAGAAGGAGTGGTCAGAACTTTATGCCAATTGCAGGGTAGACTGACGTCACTGAGGTATGCTCATGATGTGAAATGCGCCGATGTGCTGCGCACGTAGCGAACGATAAATGGGACACGGCGTTGGCGAATGGCCCACTTCGTACCGTGATTTCTCAGCCGACAGTCATTGTAGAACGTGTTGTCGTGTGCCACAGGACACGTGTATAGCTAAGAATGCCAGGCCGCCGTCAACGGAGGCATTTCCAGCAGACAGACGACTTTACGAGGGGTATGGTGATAGGGCTGAGAAGGGCAGGTTGGTCGCTTCGTCAAATCGCAGCCGATACCGATAGGGATGTGTCCACGGTGCAGCGCCTGTGGCGAAGATGGTTGGCGCAGGGACATGTGGCACGTGCGAGGGGTCCAGGCGAAGCCCGAGTGACGTCAGCACGCGAGGATCGGCGCATCCGCCGCCAAGCGGTGGCAGCCCCGCACGCCACGTCAACCGCCATTCTTCAGCATGTGCAAGACACCCTGGCTGTTCCAATATCGACCAGAACAATTTCCCATCGATTGGTTGAGGGAGGCCTGCACTCCCGGCGTACGCTCAGAAGACTACCATTGACTCCACAGCATAGACGTGCACGCCTGGCATGGTGCCGGGCTAGAGCGACTTGGATGAGGGAATGGCGGAACGTCGTGTTCTCCGATGAGTCACGCTTCTGTTCTGTCAGTGATAGTCACAGCAGACGAGTGTGGCGTCGGCGTGGAGAAAGGTCAAATCCGGCAGTAACTGTGGAGCGCCCTACCGCTAGACAACGCGGCATCATGGTTTGGGGCGCTATTGCGTATGATTCCACGTCACCTCTAGTGCGTATTCAAGGCACGTTAAATGCCCACCACTACGTGCAGCATGTGCTGCGGCCGGTGGCACTCCCGTACCTTCAGGGGCTGCCCAATGCTCTGTTTCAGCAGGATAATGCCCGCCCACACACTGCTCGCATCTCCCAACAGGCTCTACGAGGTGTACAGATGCTTCCGTGGCCAGCGTGCTCTCCGGATCTCTCACCAATCGAACACGTGTGGGATCTCATTGGACGCCGTTTGCAAACTCTGCCCCAGCCTCGTACGGACGACCAACTGTGGCAAATGGTTGACAGAGAATGGAGAACTATCCCTCAGGACACCATCCGCACTCTTATTGACTCTGTACCTCGACGTGTTTCTGCGTGCATCGCCGCTCGCGGTGGTCCTACATCCTACTGAGTCGATGCCGTGCGCATGGTGTAACCTGCATATCGGTTTGAAATAAACATCAATTATTCGTCCGTGCCGTCTCTGTTTTTTCCCCAACTTTCATCCCTTTCGAACCACTCCGTCTTGCTGTTGCATTTGCTCTGTCAGTCAGTGTATTTCAATTTTGCAGTTAATGTTATCTGTCTGGCAATATGAATTCCCTGGGGAAAATAAATTGAATCGTTTTCATATGCATTTTCGAATGCAATATTCCACGCCTGGACACTTGATACCCGGCTGACAAAATGTCTTGGGGAAAGCATTGCACTCGTTAGAAAGGAAACTGGTAGGACAGGATAAAGTGACATGGAAAGCTGCATCATTCTAATCCATGGACTGGTAAGCGAAGCACATTATAGTAATGATTGGAATCTATTTAAATGAAATTGTAAGAATTGTGTATCCACGCATTGATTATTTTGGCAACAATTTCTCATAATTATCCATTTCATGTGTAATAATGGTACCTACGTAAATCTTAGCTTTGGACTCATTCGTGTCTCGTTTTGTTTTTTAGTCCTTATAGCTGAAAAACTACAGAATATATATTTGAACCCGCATTTAGGAGCCTCTTACCCATGGATAGTTTTGAGATTCCATATCATTTCGACATCCACGAATTGATGAGGGGTTTATAGGAAGACTGAAACAGTGATTTTACTCTCTCACAAAATATACATGACCAATTATTTTGAAATCTATCTACCTCCCCGAAAATCTGTTTCTAAAATTTTCTTTTCATGTACACTGTTTTGATAGGATTAATAAGGGGCATACCTTTAACAGAATGTCTTAGAGTCTTAATTCCTAGAGCACATAGCCTGCGAGAAACATTCTCTCTACTTGAAATGAACTTCGCCGTTGTTGTAAATCACTTAGATTAAACCAGTTATATATTCACATCAAACATTACACATGCTGTCATGATATCAAAGAATACAAACTCATGGTGCATAAACTCATTAGTAGTAATTCCAAGGAGACACAAAGTCGAATATTTGAAACATATTGTTCTTCAATTCCTCCCCAATTTCGAAGGAGTGGCAGAAATCAAAATTAAGCACTATGGGTGTCTGACTATCTGTCTGTTAATTTCGGTCACTCACCTGAAAGAATCTACAAAAATAAGAAGTTAAACATAGAGTGAATTCACAAACTTACTGTAATTTATTAGGCAGATTCATTTGTGGACCACTCCTGGTTACCACTACTCTCTTTGAGAGTCTGATGAGTCAGACTGTTCATGAGAATGAAAGCTACTGGGGTAGTCAGCATCCTTCGTCGCAGTTTCAGAAGTCACTGGTCACCTCACCTGTAAATGTCTTTAACCTCACAACTCTTCCTACTCCTCCACGATACACTTCCGGCACCCATGCTAATGACCAGTCGATCAAAGTTTTCCCATCAGCTCCAGCCAGCACCACATCCCCTTCTCCGGTGTTTGTAGACTTCTTATTCTGCCTCTGGATCAAATCACTTACGTACTTTCCTCAAAAGTTTGCCGCAACTGTAGTAGTAATACTTGATAAATTCACATAATCAGGTTTATCTAAATCTGGCATTCCCATGCAAACAACGTCTTGCAAAAACCTTGAAGGTAAAAGTTGGTTGAGAACTTCAGGCTTCTCAGGCAAGTACGTAAGAGGACAGGAATTAACCACAACTTCACACTAACACAGTAGGGTCGTCATCTCTTCGTAACAGAGTGAAGCTCTCCCGAGAACACATCTGAAAATTATATTTACTACCTGAATCTGGTGTTGCCCCCAACTAGCGATGGGCAACGCTCTCGCTTGAGACTCTCGAGACTGACGTCGCAGATCTGGAGACTCTCGCGAGAATCTCGAGACCGACCATCCTGTAGTGCAAGCTGTGCGACGTACCAGTAACTACGGCTGTAAACTTGATAGTATATAATTGGCAGTTATTGCATGAAATAACGTTCTCATATGAAAACGTGTGAGCCAATACATTTGATCAAATGCCTGGAAAAGTACTGCATGTTCAACCATGAACCCCTTAATACCATTAACGAAAGTGAAAACCGAATATCAGTATCTTATACTGGTCACGGCTCATTTGAGATGGACATCTTAGCTGAATAACTCTGCATAATTTGTGAATGACTGTAGATAGGATGTACACCTATTCTGGATACTAGATGCGTGCGTTATTCGAACTTGAGACGGGGAAAGATGTGCTTTGTTACATATGCATCCCCCATTACACATGCGTGGAACGTGTATTCTAAAATGGCCGACTTTGCTCCAATTCAGCAAAGGAGGGCAACGCTCCAGATGAGTGCGACAGGCCTCGGCGGCCGGCACAATTCCCATCCTCGCCGCAAGAAGGGGGCTTCATTCATTCCATTCCTGACCCGGTCAAACGACTGGAAACAGGCTGTGGATATTCTGATGGACAAACGCTCTCGAGAGGGATTCACGTGAGTTGCGAGCTGTGCGACGCGACGTCCCAGTAACTACGAGTGCAAGCTTGATAGTTATCAATAGTTTTCATATGGAAACGTGTGTGACGACAATTTTTTTCAAAAGCCTAGGAAAGCACTGCATGTTGAACTATGCGCTCCTTAATACCATTAATGAAAGAGAAGAATCGTTGTCGGCAGGGTAGCTTCTTGTGATCCAGACCGGGCCGGAGGTGTTCTGTGACGATTGTACGTGCCGGGTCATCCCAGAAGCATTTTTGCCGACGTATTTTACTTCTTTTGAACAAGAAACACAGCAGGCTGTGCTATGTGACATCTCTTAAAAATAACCGACATCCACGACTTGCGTTCCGTTTCGGACATCGTCTTCTATAAGCACAAGCAGTGGTCATATGTTATTGAATGTGGGGTCTGATAACGATATGCACTTATCTGTCGAAAGAATTTGAGCAAACTGAAGCATTTTAGATTACTCATTCCACTCATGCGTAATGGTGGTTGTATCTGCAGCAAAGCGCATCTTGCCTCGTCTCGAGTTCGAATAATGCACACCCCTAGTATCCAGGTACGTGTACCTACAGTAGCCTTCAGGTTCTGTACTTAAACCACTCATTCGTGCATCCTTCTTAATTATGTTCTACTGCGTCAAAATAGACCTCGGTAGAAATGAACGCCCTAGTCGCTTGTTGACACGTATTTACGAAATGGAGAAGGCCCGTGGTTGGCTATTCGCATACTCGGCACAAACAACATTCAGCTCCGACTACCTGTAGACCTAGACACGCTGCTCACCGCACAATGCGGGGACAACGCTCTCGAGATCTCTCGAAATTTCTCGCGAGAAATAGTGCCTGCGCTAGTCTCGAGAAATCTCGAGACCTAGTCTCAAACTGCCCATCACGTCCCCCCAACCAGCCCACCAGCTTGCTATGAGTGTTAAATCTCTACTGTATTCGCTGCATTGTCCACTCTCTTTCTGTGTGGTTTTAGTTGACAGTTCGAAACAAATCATCTCTACCAGTGAAATTTGTTCCAGTTTCGTTGTAGACAACATACGGTCTTTCTCGTCGAGCGATAATCCGTTTAAACTCAATAAAAATCAATTCGTTATGAGACTGCTGACGAGGTCCAAGTGCACTGCCCACTACGTTGCAAATGTAAGGAGTACAATCCTTCCCTTCCTTCGCACTATCGGTATCAAGAGTCCAGCGAGGTCTACACCTGTCATCCCAAATACCAAAGCATCTTTCATTCTGTTTTCCAGGATGAGCATCCAGCTTCTAGCTTAGTGCCGTTTACATCTCACACATATTGACAGCGCCTTCCTCCTCGTATATTTGTGCAACAGTAACATGCCAGTGCCTGCGTGTAATATTCTAATATCTTTTCCTCCAATGATGTTTGTTTTCACTCACAAATTATCTTCACAGTCTTCGAACGTGCAAAGTGACTTCCAGCTGGAGATCGCTTCCCCCAGAAACTTTTTCTTGAACTAATCAAATGAGTATCCTTTCTGATGCCTTTATTTCATACATTGTCTCTCCCACAAAAGTTTCACTTGCGTTCCTTCTTTTGTTATTAGGAAACAGCAAGATCCAGGTGACCATTCTGGCAAACTTGATGTAGAAGAAAAATATTGCAGATTGGGAGGAGGCTCCCCAGAGGCGACGGCATAATTCACCGTTTCCTTATCTCTTTCATGACCGACTTCCTCTTCTTGCGCAGCACCTTCACCACAAGGCCACTTTTCTTCTCACAGCCTCACCAGGGCAGGACCTTCCCATCACTTGGATTCCTCTGAAACGCATCCACTTTGCAATCTCATGAAGGCAAATCAGCTGGATAAAGCCTTCGTCATAATTGCCGCCACTCTGATCTGTGGGAGAAAGTCATTATTTACTTCACATCATTTCGTCCAAAGACACCATTCTTTATCCAAATCAATGCAGTGTCCAAAAATAACATTGCACGTCAATGAGCCTGACACTGTCTTTTTACTGTGGTTAATATTCAAACACCAATACAGCAGTAAAGTAATTTTAGTCGGAGTGTTGTATTTCCCTTAAATGGTGCTACCCTCCCTTTTGCGAATATTAGCTGCAGATTGATTTCATCGTGATGCTTGCCTCCCAACAATACAACTGCAGCATAAGCGTATTTACTGGCATCAGAGAATGTATGAAGTTAACCCGCCGTTGGTCGAGTGGTGAGCGCGGCGCTCATTTTCAAATTAATTTTGCTGAAAAAGGCCGGAAGCGGCAGGTAGTAACATGTAACTATCAGTAGCTGTTCATTGGAATATCTGGAGTGAGGGTTATTAGTCACTGTCTATCTGAACTGTACACTAGTACGTACCAGTGAACGGACCATGCGTGTTATACATTTTTACTGATTTTGTTTGATTCTCGATTTTTTTTGTTGTGTTTAGCTTGACAAGTTTTTATAATTCTTATGATTAGTTACCCGGTCCTAATTATTTTCCATTTTTATGTGTAGTTTATTTTTTACATTGTGAATGATGAGTATCAAATTGCCAATTGGCTTAAAGAGGAACCGGACCATGAAGAGAATACGTTTCATGACGGTAACAGTTCTTCTGATGATTCTCCGAGGTAGATGAGGTTGGAAATACTGACCACAGTAGCGGAGTAAACAGTATGCTGAAGGAGATGAAGAGGAAGGAATTGCCGTTAGTTTTTGGCTTTATTACACTGACCATGTCAAGACCACACAATCCACATACCTAATCTGTGCAGACGCTGAACAAGGGGGCCATCGTAATTCACCTTCCAGAAGTGACAGGGCAGGCCAGAAATTCAGAGACATATATCGACGTATAGAACCTCTTTATTTGCAGTATTGGTTCTTGAATAAATAACCTACCATACAAATTTACGGATGGGAAAAACAGAGTAAAGTACATGCGTATATCAGACGTGGTTGATACAGTCTAGAAGAAATTAAATCCCTTATTGGATTGCTTTATCTGTCTGGGGTAAGCCTGTTAGAGTTTTGGGCAAATGACGCAACTGCACCTGAAATATTTCATTTGGTTATGAGCTACAGTTACTTTTATTTATTGCTTAGTGTCCTTCGGTTTGAGCATATTTTCTTTATATATTTGGAATAAATTCACAAATTATTATGAACTGCAATATCGGAAAAAAGCTTTCACGAAGAAAACCTTGGGTCTAGATCTCATAAAGACACAAGAGCCTCATATAACAACCTAAAAAGTGTCATTATTCTGTATAAGTTCAATTCTAAGCCCTTTTGCCAGAAGGAGGAAGCCCATTTACCCTTTTTACCTTCTGAGGGGGAGGATGAGCCCTTTTGTCCTTCTTAGGTGGATGAGGAGGAGCCCTTTTGCCCTTTTACCAAGAGGATGAAGCCTTTTGCCCTTTAGCGAGGAGGAGGAAGCCCGTTTGTCCTTTTGCTAGGAGGAGGAAGCCCTTTTTATTATAAGACGTGTGCCCTAGGTTCCATGCACTATTATGTGTGTAGCACGAATTTTTTTGTTTCTGAACACAAAGTTTAAACTCTTGATCATTACCACGGTGAACTTTTCGTTTTTAGGACCAGACATTTATCAGTTTCCCGTGTACTTGTGGCAGGAATAATACATAATGTTTATGGAAGAACAACCACAGATATACACAACACGAATAGATTACATTACTGTAAGGTACATTGTGAACAGTCATTGATCATGAACGACAGAGCTTACACATCGTCACGAGTTTGAAGTTAGAAGAGATAAACCATTTAGCAATAGAGATTAATTTGCTATAGCTAACAAAGTACAAGCGTTCTTGCAGATAACAATCAATGAGGGTGTTGCTGCTGTCAAAAATGTAACAACTTCAGCTGAATCGTCAACTCATGCTCTTCGGCCAAATGTCCTGTCGAGTCGCAAGGTTAAAAACTAGAAGAAACGAAAATTCGATTAATAAAGGTCATATAGGTAACCAGTTTGAAGTTAGAAGAGAACGACAATTTATCAATAGAGATTAGACGTAAGAGTAACAGGTTACATTAGTTGCAAATATCGGAAGAAAACAAGTTTTAACCAATAGAGGTCACACATCGTTGCGACTTTAAAGAGAGAAGAGACTAACATTTTATCAGTAGAGATTAAATAAACATTTTCTGAGAGTAATAACAGACAAGCTGGCAGTTACCCCTGGTAGTTCACTTAATAGTTGAATTGTCGGCCTGATGTAATTCCAAGTTGGGTCATGGATTTTATTAGATACAAGGCTCCTTGGCTGTATGATCAGTATACTGATCTTAGGTTTACAAGGCCTTGGGTTCGGTCCCCGGCGGGTCGTGATTTTAACTGCGTATGATTAAGTTTTCTAGCTTGACAACTAAGTGTTTTCATCGTAATAAACTTCTCTTCATCTACATAAACAAAGGCTTCTGTTCAATTTTCGGGTAGGTCATGAATTTAACTGTGCATGATTACGTTTTCTTGCTTGGGAACTAAGTGATTTCGTCGTGCTTGTCCAGCTATATTGAGAAAATGGTTAAGAAGGAGGGGAACAAGAAAGAGACGAAGGAGAAGAAGAAGAAAAGAAATAACATGTCCTGTATTCTACATTCCGTGTTTAAAACCATTGTGATGCCTTAGGTCATAATAGTTACAAGTTGTGAGCCCTTGAGGCAGCCCTCTAGCAGCTATCTTGCAAAGTAGCCCTTGTTTCGAATTTTAAGCTGATAAAAACTAATAGGTTATAAGTTACAAGTTGTAAGCACCTGTAGTAGCTCTGCAGAGTTAAGTCCTAAGAGTTTAACGCATAGGCCAGGCGGGGCGAGGTACAGGTCATTCTCCTCAAATGTATCCACTCGACCCAGAGTCTGTAGCTCCAGGACACTGTCCTTAAGGTGGTAGAGGTGGGAAACCCTTGCTGAGTGCGATAGAAAAACTGACCCCCGATGGTAAACAGATAAAGAAGAAAAAAAGAGGAGAAATTAGGAAATGCCTCTATAAGGCTCTGTGTATGTCTATTTACCCCTGTGTCCTAGCACAGCTCTCCCCTGAGTTAGCCCTCCCTTTTAGTCACCCTTACGACCGGCGGTATACCACTGATACAATTCTACCCCTCCGCCCCAGCTCATAAATAAATGAGGATCTAAGTGGAGTGACGTCATTATAGTAGCAAGAGTTGTAGTTGCGTCACCGCGAACAAGCTTTGACCTGTAGCTGAAGACTCTGAGTTCTCTTGAGTCATAACACACTGTGGCACTCTTGTTCTGCTGAGATGTGCACACATTTCAATGAGGGTGAGGACATTTGAATAGCACATAACCTCTTTTTTAGAGTTTATGTCAATTCCACGTTCGAAACCTTAGGAGTAACATTTACTCTGCTCCCCCTAGGGCTGAAGTGTCCTCTACAAGAGTTAGCCAAGGAGGTTAAATAGACGACAGCTTAGTTCACAACATGTCAAGACTCAGCTAAAGTCCCCGTGATTTCGTCAATGCAGACACAACAACAGCACAGGTTGTTCGGCTCCTACCTAAGACAATGGTGCCCCTGGAGGAGGTTTACTCTGCTAGAACTTCACCACAAGAGAATAAAATGTCCTACAAGAGTTAGCCAAAGGAAATTAGATAGACAACAACTTAGCACACATCATGCCTAGACTCAGCTAAAGACCCCTAGTTCGCTAACCCATGCTCTCTCAAGTCTGGTGCCCCTTTTAGTAGCCTCCTTCGACAGTATTCCATAAAATAACGACATCCTATTGTCTGAAGGTGTCAGAGGTCGAAGCGCGTAGATAGAAGTGGATTGCGCGTGGCGGCCATCTTACGCTGTAGCCCCAGCGTCAGCTCGCAGGAGTTAGTCCCATAAGAGCCCGTGTATAGCCGCCATCTTACGCAGTAGCCCCTGCGCCAGCTCTGTCTATTTTTCCCTACTCATGAACCGCATCGTTGTTGGGGTCATGTAAGGCGAATGGAGCAGGATAGGTTATGTAGGAGAATAATGGAGTCGGTCATGGAGGGTAAGATGAATACAGGGAGACCAAGGCGATGATGATTAGACTCAGTTTCTAATGATTTAAAAATAAGAGATATAGAACTAGTTAGAGGATTCTTGTGATGATTAGTAAATTCACGCAGGCTTGCAGACTGAACACTGAAAGGAATAACAGCCTATAATGAAGATGTATGTATGTTTTCCTATATCAGGACCGTTTTAATATCCTCATGGATAACTATTGAATTAGCGCAGTGACCGTGTTTGCCTGTTTGGCCTGGAGTTATCCGAAAGATTACTCTATTCTGTATGCAGCACAAAATACAAAATGCATTCTTACATACAATCATCCATTTATTGCCTTCATTACATGATAAAAATGTTTACAGATTTGAGTGTTGGTTCACTTTTAAATGACCTCCGTGGTGGTGATTTTTGCTCGGTCAGCCGCAATAAGAAAGTGTCTTGCTACTAGAACAAACATCAAGCAAAATTTTCAAGCAATATTCCTTCTCATATTACTTTACCTGTTCAGAATAATAATATTAACTGTGGCCTGTTGCAGGATTTTTGAGCTGACACCTCTAGGAAAAAGGGAATGTCTACGAAGAGACGAACAACAATAAATGTGTCAAATCTTCCATACTCTGCCTCTCAAACATGATGATAAGAAAAGGATATATATCATGTAGACTCATTATACTGCACCACTCCGCATGTATCAGTGCTTCTGTACTACAAAATAATAATTATACACTTATAAGACTTTATTAGATCCCCATATTCAATACAAAATCAGAATTGCATTAGTACAGTGTCCATGTTTTGGCCGGCTCTGCGATATAGAAGTAGCGTGCCTGCCTCTTACCCGGAGGTCCCGGGTTCGATTCCTGTCCAGGTCATTGATTTTTACCTGGATTTGAGGGACAGTTCGAGATCCACTCAGCTTACGTGATTAGAATTGAGGAGCTATCTACGGCGAGATAGCGGCTACGGTCTAGAAAGACAAGACTAACGGCCAGAGGATCGTCGTGCTGACCTCATGACACCTCGTAATCTGCAGGCCTTCGGGCTGAGCAGCGGTCGCTTGGTAGGCCAAGGCCGTTCAGGGTTGTAGTGCCATGGAGTTAGTTAGTTAGTTAGTTAGTTAGTTAGTTAGTTAGTTTAGTTTAGTTTAGGTTAGTTAGTTAGTTAGTTAGTTAGTTTAGGTTAGTTAGTTAGTTAGTTAGTTAGTTAGTTAGTTAGTTAGTTAGTTAGTTAGTTAGTTAGTTAGTTAGTTAGTTAGTTAGTTAGTTAGTTAGTTAGTTAGTTAGTTAGTTAGTTAGTTAGTTAGTTAGTTAGTTAGTTAGTTAGTTAGTTAGTTAGTTAGTTAGTTAGTTAGTTAGTTAGTTAGTTAGTTAGTTAGTTAGTTAGTTAGTTAGTTAGTTAGTTAGTTAGTTAGTTAGTTAGTTAGTTAGTTAGTTAGTTAGTTAGTTAGTTAGTTAGTTAGTTAGTTAGTTAGTTAGTTAGTTAGTTAGTTAGTTAGTTAGTTAGTTAGTTAGTTAGTTAGTTAGTTAGTTAGTTAGTTAGTTAGTTAGTTAGTTAGTTAGTTAGTTAGTTAGTTAGTTAGTTAGTTAGTTAGTTAGTTAGTTAGTTAGTTAGTTAGTTAGTTAGTTAGTTAGTTAGTTAGTTAGTTAGTTAGTTAGTTAGTTAGTTAGTTAGTTAGTTAGTTAGTTAGTTAGTTAGTTAGTTAGTTAGTTAGTTAGTTAGTTAGTTAGTTAGTTAGTTAGTTAGTTAGTTAGTTAGTTAGTTAGTTAGTTAGTTAGTTAGTTAGTTAGTTAGTTAGTTAGTTAGTTAGTTAGTTAGTTAGTTAGTTAGTTAGTTAGTTAGTTAGTTAGTTAGTTAGTTAGTTAGTTAGTTAGTTAGTTAGTTAGTTAGTTAGTTAGTTAGTTAGTTAGTTAGTTAGTTAGTTAGTTAGTTAGTTAGTTAGTTAGTTAGTTAGTTAGTTAGTTAGTTAGTTAGTTAGTTAGTTAGTTAGTTAGTTAGTTAGTTAGTTAGTTAGTTAGTTAGTTAGTTAGTTAGTTAGTTAGTTAGTTAGTTAGTTAGTTAGTTAGTTAGTTAGTTAGTTAGTTAGTTAGTTAGTTAGTTAGTTAGTTAGTTAGTTAGTTAGTTAGTTAGTTAGTTAGTTAGTTAGTTAGTTAGTTAGTTAGTTAGTTAGTTAGTTAGTTAGTTAGTTAGTTAGTTAGTTAGTTAGTTAGTTAGTTAGTTAGTTAGTTAGTTAGTTAGTTAGTTAGTTAGTTAGTTAGTTAGTTAGTTAGTTAGTTAGTTAGTTAGTTAGTTAGTTAGTTAGTTAGTTAGTTAGTTAGTTAGTTAGTTAGTTAGTTAGTTAGTTAGTTAGTTAGTTAGTTAGTTAGTTAGTTAGTTAGTTAGTTAGTTAGTTAGTTAGTTAGTTAGTTAGTTAGTTAGTTAGTTAGTTAGTTAGTTAGTTAGTTAGTTAGTTAGTTAGTTAGTTAGTTAGTTAGTTAGTTAGTTAGTTAGTTAGTTAGTTAGTTAGTTAGTTAGTTAGTTAGTTAGTTAGTTAGTTAGTTAGTTAGTTAGTTAGTTAGTTAGTTAGTTAGTTAGTTAGTTAGTTAGTTAGTTAGTTAGTTAGTTAGTTAGTTAGTTAGTTAGTTAGTTAGTTAGTTAGTTAGTTAGTTAGTTAGTTAGTTAGTTAGTTAGTTAGTTAGTTAGTTAGTTAGTTAGTTAGTTAGTTAGTTAGTTAGTTAGTTAGTTAGTTAGTTAGTTAGTTAGTTAGTTAGTTAGTTAGTTAGTTAGTTAGTTAGTTAGTTTTCCTCCCTTGGCAGCATGGACTGAAGTTACCCGAAAGTTTGTATTGAATAGGAGTATGTAACGAAGTTGTATAATTCAGTACTGTCAATACGTTATGAAGCTGATGTAACACTGCGAAGGACGCAAATACTGCGCATATTTAATTGATTTAGCGATACATTTTACCGCACTGCCTGCAATATAATTGGTGACATAATCTTGATCAAGTCTGATAAAACCAATTCCTTTTGGAATTGTCTGTACAAGTTCAGGGTTCAATAAAACAGTACCTTTCAAAAACATATTAGAATTACAAGCTGGTTCAATCTGACCTATGAGACATTTCCTGTAGACAGCTTTGAATTGAGCAGCATTTTATTTCCCTCTCTGTTCCTCATCAATGAGTAGAATAATTCCAGGTGATCCTGGCTTAACCTGCATGTGAGGAGGTCTTTTACTACAGAATCCTCTCTCCAGAGATATGCTTCTGCAAGACCTTGCACACTTAACAAATCAGAATTGATACCATTCATTGCAGTTATCTTCTTAGAGTTACAACAGTTAACCTAAAATTATTATGATAACGTATGAATTTTTCAATACAAGTACTGATTTTTCCCTTGTTGGAATATCTGTTTGCAGCCTTGGTTTGCTTACCCGTAGGATGGCATGGATTTATTAAATCAAATGCAGGATTTAAGAATGTGGCAAACTGAATGGTGCTTTCACGATCAGTAAACACTTCAAGATCCAAATCTCTGTAGAATTGAAGGGTACGGTATTAGCCACAGAATTACTGAAGGTTTACGCCCTAATGAAGTGTTCATCTTTTGTCTCACCCACTCTAAATTATTTCTCCTTAATCTATAAGCAGTGTGAAGGCCTTACACTCCTGTAATAGTTCTTCCATTTATATCACCTCAATAATGTCCGGCTCCACGGCTAAATGGTTAGCGTGCTGGCCTTTGGTCACAGGGATCCCGGGTTCGATTCCCGGCAGGGTGGGGAATTTTAATCATCATTGGTTAATTTCTATGGCTTGGGGCTGGGTGTATGTGTTGTCTTCATCATCATTTCATCCTCATTACGACGCGCAGGTCGCCTAAGGGAGTCAAATCAAAAAAGACCTGCACCTGGCGAGCCAAACATGTCCTCGGATATTCCCGGCACTAAAAGCCATACGCTATTTGATTTTTTTTTACCTCAATAATATTTTCTTGGTGTGAAGCAATAATATCTACGAGAACCTGCTTTTATGCTAAGGAATTGATTGCAAGTTTTATGTTGTGAGCAGCATCAAGGAAAGCTAACACTGGGAGTCTAGTCTAACAAAGGCTATTCGTCACAATCCCTTCACAACTGTTGACTATATGACTTTTTGTACTTGTCTCGCAGTTTTCTCAAATGCACTTGCACCAAATTTTTCGTAAGATCTTTGACACCTCAACCCACTGGCATTTTGAAGCTTCTATTTAGTGCTGCCACCATAAAGTCAAATGCTTCCTTGGCCACTTCATTCCGAGGATTGGTTCTGAAATATCCCTAATTTTTTCTTTCTTTCTTTGAAATATATCTCCTCTGTAAATCCTGGACTGCCATCAATAGATATTGCCCAGTGACAAAGATGTTATTTTAACTGATATGGATAGTAACTTAATGAGTCAAATTTTTTAAAGATTGTGTAAAATTTTGAGGATAGAAAAAGTTCATACGACAGCTACAATCTGATGGAAGCATACAACGAGTGCGTGCAACGCTCACTGAATATTTGAGACTTTATCAGAATGATTGGGACGGGCAGTTTCACGTCACACTAACACAGGTTAATATTCGGGCGGAAGGTGAACATACCGAGTATATTACAGAGAAGACCCCAAGTAACCTACAAAGAGTACCAAAATGTGGTAGAAGACTTAACCCGTAGGTTTCAAGACTTCACGGAAAACCTTAATCCAAAATAAAGAGAAGCAGTGGTATGACAAAACGCAGCAGGCGACAAGGTACTGCTCAGAGATGAGACATTACGGCGAGGGCGAAGTGGTAGAGAATGTTGAAGTGTGAACTGCCTCTTAAGAACTAATAAAAAGAGGAAGATGATTTAAGTATATAAAAATAGATTGAAATTTTACATGTAAGTTGAGCCGAGAAGTTGAGAATAGGTTGGCTCCTATTTTTGATCGCAGTGGACTTCACCTCTCCGTCCTCTTCTACGATTATTTGTAACTATCGGTAGTTGCTGGTAGGGTTAGTTAAAACTCCCTGCCAAACCACGTAAACAAATTTAGGGTAGAATATAACTTTTAACCTGATACCAAAAGGAGGCTAGAGATTTTAGTACGCAGTGCACATTGCATGTAGCTGTATGTACTCGTCAGAAGGGGCTGTGTGAGGCAAGGCCACCGTCCAGAAGTAACCTCGCAACGTTAGGAGATCACAGTTCGATCCCCAGTTTTCCTCTCATATATATATATAAAAGCCACTAGAATTTAGAGAGAGCTTAGAGTCATTTACATAGTTAAAAGCTATAAATTGAATATGAAACGCGTCACTAAGTACATCACTTGCAGATTTTCAAACTATCCGAAGAGGCCATACCTGTAAATGAATGAACGCATGTTATGAATAAGCAATAGTGAAACCCTACAGATATTTATTGGCAGAGAAGTAGACTAGAGAAAGTGAGAGTGAATACCGTTCACCATAGTGAATTCAGTCAGACTATGGAACACGTCCATGGTCCTATGGACAGATGTTTCAATGAATGAGTCCATTCTTTACGTTGGTACTAGACAAGATGTGATTCTGTTTGCCCGTGTTGCATCGGGCAGGCACAAGCAACACATAGACACTTGGAGATGAAGAGCGAAAGACAAATACACACGCAGAATAATGCCACGGCCAGTTCTGTCTCTGGCAGCAGGCGAGAAAAGAATTCTTTCTTTCCCATCTTGTTTTTATGTTGTCAATCTAGGCAGATACAATATATCTTCCTCTTACTTTTTTCAATTGACAGCGTAGTAGACACAGGGTTGGCAAACCCTATCTACTCCAATTCCGAACGAGCGTGTGCTCACTACCCTCACTTTTTAGAGTAGGAGCAGTGAAGATGTAAGATGATCTGAGAAACAGTTTATTCCTGTAGTAAACCACAGATGCATCTCAAACACTTTCTTGATTTATAAGGAACTATTCTAAGAGAGAACATTTATGAGTGAACATGACGAACTGTCTAGTGTATAGATTTAATGCAAGGATTAATTGTCCAATCTCACATGTGGAGAACTTGCATCACTATTGCAGTGTTCATACTTTAGCGTGATATGGCTCTACCGTCAGAGAGCCTGCTGCATTTATTGCACAAGTCGTAGTTGTGTATTGATGTGGGAACGCGAACTCAGGAATTTTTTCCAATTGCAGGTCATTTCCTGGGAGTTGCGAGATAGAGACTTCTGCATGGAAAGTAATTTGGTCCATGACATTAACCTAATGACATGTGGAATTATGATGGGAAAAGCATTAGATTTTTAAGCAATGCCATTTGAGAAAACTCCAGGGATATATTTTAAAGATCAGGGACATGTAGCTATATCCACGTTAAATTGGAAAATCGATTTTTATGTGAAAGTAAGTAAATTAGATGAAGCATTTTGAGTGGTTAAACAGAACTTACAGAAAACACGAACACTGTGTTACCAATTAACCCAAGAATTAAACCACATATATCAACACGACATACAGTTAAAAATTAATCGTTTACAGAAAACAATAATTTCAAAATGTAATTAAGCAGTTTACTCGGAGTACATAAAAACGTAAGAAGGAACATTCCAGAATAAAAGTTCGAAAAATATCACTATACATCTCTAATGATGCTTTCTTGGCTCGAATCGGTAATGGTTTAAGCATATGATACGATACTTTATCAGGACCTGGAGATGAATTCGAACAAGTTTGAAAGACAGCTTCTAATTCCTGGTGGTCACACGGCTGCAGTACCACCAAAAACCGTGTGCCGTGCATTTCCTGTATAGGGACATAATTAGATACAACGTAATCCGGTGTCTCACGGACAAGGAAAATCTGATAACACCTGTCGTGGAATTGTCATTGGAGGGGCATGTTGCACAACTCTTGTTAACGCCCGTAACTTGACGAGTAAGTGAAGTTATAAATTCTCGCCAAGCTAAACGACGTTTTTTATGTAAAATTTTTCGAATGTGTGCTATACGATGTTTAAGCCGGAAATAATTTTCAGGGGTGGAGTGTTTCCTATGTAGGTAGAATAAACGTTTGCGAGCTTGTATCAACAAATGGCATTCTTCGTCCCACGCTTTAATTTTCTGAAGTTTCCTATAAGTGGGTGGGGGGGATTTTATTATGGGATGATGCAGATTATTATAATCTTGTAAAATTTGAAATAGTGATTGATAAGTTAATAGGTTATTAGGTATTCGTCGCAATCTGCCTTCAAGATAAGCGGTACATAACCGTGGATTAAATCGCCGCAACGAACGCACAGAATCATCGGCAAGAGATTGCGAAGTTGAAGCACTAGGTCGGCCTAAACAATATGAAATAACAATGGGAAGTGTCGGCTACGGTGCGCCAGATCCACTACGCAGGGAGGGGCAGAGGGCGCAGTGAGACGTGTTGGGGAACCGTCGTTCAGTATTGCTAGAGAATGCTTATTAACAGCTTTGAGAAAATAGTTGCCTTTGGGTGTGCCCATACTTCCTCCCCACGCCGTATGGTGAATTTTATAGTCACCAAAAATAAAAAGATATGGCTCTGCGGCAAATTGTTGAAAAAATTGATCTCATTGCCTTTCAGTGATGGAAACGTCTGGTGGACAGTAAATATTCACTAGTGGATGTGCTTATAATAAATTACGATAGCGCAAGTAGAGGGTATTATTTGGAGATTCGAATTAGGACTATAGGTCATGGAAGAGTGAAAAAAAAAGGCAACTCCTCCATATCCTGGGCCGTCATTACGAACAACCGTATAATTAGGATACGCAATGCGCTGCGAAGGGTGAAACCAGGTTTCTTGTAGTGCTATAAAATGAGGTACAGTTTCCTGAATCAGTGTATATAGCTCGTGTCGTTTATTCATGATACTCCTAGAGTTCCATTGTGTGATTCTGATAATAGAATTGTATAAAAATTTTAACCTTGTCCCTTAACTAATAGTATGGGATAGTGCTGAGTTATCACCCAATAATTGCAACAGTTGTGTTATGGTTTGGTAGATTCCACTTTGAAGGTGGTCTCTTTGCCTTTGGATAGAAGATATCGGTTGCGTCATCGGGACGCTACTAGTGGAGGCAGGTACAACTGTTGGAGCCTCGGCCATCTGGCTAGGAATATTGGAAGAAATTGACACTCGTGAAATATTCATCCCCATGCTAGGCGAAGCTCGAATCAAGTTGTACTAACCATCCCGATCATATCCCGGGGAGGGCATAGGTCGAGGTGATTGCAAAATTACTTGAGTAAATTTTCTCTTCCGTGGACTGTCCGGTGTAGAAGGCGGCATCTCCCGAGTTAATGGTGGGAAATGTTGGGAACTGACAGTAGTATTGTATTCGACAGGCTGGCCTTTTTTCACAGCGTGCTTGAACGGTACGTTATCATTACTCATGATCTTTTTAATGCGTACTTGCTGTTGGTGTGCCGGGCATTCAGGTGCTCCGGTTAAATGGGTTCGATGGCAATGAATGCATAAAATGATAAAGTGAAACATACTGAGGAAGTTTCTGTGCCCTAAAGACAACTTTAATAGGTCCGTTGGGACATACTGGTTACCCTCTTGGCTAACAATCATACGATTCAGACGTTGAACTGATTTTATAGTTGCCGTACACTTTACATTTTTTAAGATGGTGGCATCATTTATTGTTTTTTCGATTCCCCTTATAATACCCATGCGCAATACATTGGAACTGGGTATATACGCCCTGAGTTTAAGTTCAGAAATGAGTTCGCTTGTACCGCATACACAAATTTAAGTTGTACGCTGGTTCTGCATCTTCGTGCCACAGATTTGATCCCCGGAATTTTATTCTCATGAACAATTCGACCCAAGGTCGTGGGATGCATATGACCAATATTCTGGGATGCGGTAGACTCTACGAAAATAATAAATGGGCCATAATATGAACTGGGGTAGAATTCTTGAGTCACAGCCTTCGGAACCTGATCACCAAGGTCTTTATCCGCATACTTATCTTGCTTCTCAGCATTATTCACTTTATCACTATTTTCACTTGAACTATCTTCTGTATGTTGCTCCATTTGAACTGTTCGACTACTAACTTCTAGAGCCCCACTGTTCGCTGCCATAGCCTACTTCTTACACTCGTACTATCACACGTCAAAAACGTCCACTGCACCTCGTCGCAATGATTATAAACTCGACCGCACGCTATCACTGCTGAGAGGGAACGGACGCAAACATTTCTTTCCAGGCAAGGGAGGTGTCACAACCACGTGTCGCGCCGCGCCCCCTGAGCGACCTCCGAGATCAAGAATACTGAGTGTACATGGTCATGAAACAGTGGCAAGAAATTATAGTGCTTCAAGTGGTTGAATTATAATATTATTGTGTGAAAAATTATGATTGTTCAAGCATAAGATTTCATACAAATTTTACTGGAGGCAAGCTGGTGCAACGCAAGTTAGCGCGTGTGCAATGTTGTGAAATAGTCGACAACATGACGTCACTGTAAAACGGTAAACGTAAAAGAAAGTTCTGAAAATGTTTCTAGAAGGAAGTAGTGCCTAGAATTTTTAACGCAGTAAGAAGCGAGCCGTTCAAGTAAATTCCATGACACTCCCTCAACAGTTAGAGTGGGAGGGACACAAGGATCCAATCAGACTTAAAATTACAGAATTCTGGAGAAGTACAGGGGAAAATTTCGAGAGGCTTCGAACGGCCTATGTCCTAGATGTTAGGCCCCTTTCAACAACAAGCAACAAGCTAGAACTTATTCGGAATCTTTTAACATGGCTTCATCTGTTTCTGTTGAAGTGGGTAAAGCCCATTTTATCGACTGTGTCTGTCCATTTTTGCCTCAGAGACAAGTCAAAACTCGGCAAAAGATGGATTGCTTTATCAGTGTCTCCACTCCATTCGAAGTGTTGGTACAGTGTTTCAATTTCATCGTTCCATCCTGGAATTTATTTTTTACAGTATCCTCATGGCATACACCCTTTAGCTGCACCAATGAAGTGTTGGTAGTTCTTATGTGACAGAGGGATCCACTGAATGCACTGATCAAGTTACACGGAAAACACAATATCCATGCCCAGCAAGAATTTTGACAGGAAGTCACACTTTGCCTTTTTAACATTTTAAACGTTAAGTTGGAGGATTGGAATGATAGGTCCAATCTATGTCATTAATGAACTCTGAGAAGAATTGTGTTTACTACTTTCATATGTCATTGTGTGCAATTACCAGGAGATTGTATGGACAGTCCGGCTGTCTGTATCGTTGTAGATCTTTCTGCACCATCCACTGATAGGCATTGAATACGGGCTTAATTTAAAGCAAGCTTATACAGATTGAAGTTCATCTGAGATCTGCTACCAAGTGACACTCAAGAGTAACAAAAACGCCTCTACTGCCCCTCACTCTGACAGCGGCAGTAGACAATAGAACTTCATATTCCATTGACTGCCCATTCAGTCACTAAGTTCCCTTGTGTTCAGTTCATCTGACATTCAATACAAGAGGTAATATTAACACTGGATATCAGTCAACGGATTGTTTTCAATTATCAAGAGAGAAATATATCGCGGAAGTGCATGAAATCAGCAAGTGGACCATTGAATTTTGGGAATGAAGCTATTGGCAACTGAGTATTGTAACTGGAGGTTATAGACTGCTGGTTTACTAGGGAAGGTGGAGTTACATTAACCCAGTTGCTTCAGGTTTAATGCTCCCATGCGCTTGGTTACAAGTAAGATTTAAATCACCCTCAAAAAGAATAAACCACCCCATCAGAATTACTGTGGAAAATTGTGAAATAAATATCATAAATTATTACTATTGAACATTTACAATGTAGGGGTGGTAGATGGAGAAAGGGCACGCCCCACATACGCAGGAGTGCCTCCATCCCCACATGTACGTTTACATAAACTCTACTGAATATTTACATATGTGTAAACAATCTTAAATTTACATAATTACACTCCAAATACTGTACTCTTAGAATAATAATTATCCTGATTTATGCTATACATATTAGAGTATGAATACCCCGTCATTTACACTCTCACTCATACCCCTGTGAACACACTCACTCATAAGTGAAGCTTCCACGGTGTATAGAATTATTTATTTATTTATTTTTCCGGGTTGAACAGGTTAACAGGCCCATAGCAATAACAGACGTTGAACACCTCGAGGAAGAAGAGAAAGAACGCCTCACGAGAACCATCAGTAAAAATGGCTACTCACTCAATAATATCCGACGAGTCTTTAGAAAATCACGAGAAAACAAAGAAAAGACCGCCGTAGAAGAAAAGACGGGAAAGAAGAATTGAAGCGCCCGAAAACAGCGATACTTCCATACATCAGTAACACTACAGATAGGATGTCTAGACACCGAATAAATACGACATAAAAACCATGTATAAACCAACTGGAAGCTAGCCCGTTATCTACCAGCAGGAAAAGACACAATAGAACTACAGGCTCCTGGAGTATGCCACATTGAATGTAGCTGCGGAACGTGCTATGTTGGTGAAAAGAACGTCTGATCTCTACTCGCCTAAAAGAACACATCCGTCACACCAAGAACCAAAACACAGATATATCAGCTGTAGCTAAGCATTTGTACGAAACAAGTCACGGAATATCATTTGACAAGACCAAGATCCTAGCAGCTATCCCTTGGAATCTAGAAAGGAAAATCCGTAAGGCTGTCGAAATCAAGAAACAACCGAACAATATTAATTTAAAAGAAGGTTATGAAATCAGCAATTGTTGGATGCCTACCATGCATAGATTAAGACATACACATACACGCAGGACGAACCTCTAATTACATAACAGCGTAGGCAAGTCCCACTACCTGGCTGTGACACATACATTTGCAGAATTCTGACGAGACAGCCAGGTGCTTACGTCAGCCAGAAAGTGTAGGAAGACCACCCTCGTCGTGTGACTGCTGCCTGACCCACACTAAGGGTATTTCAGTCGCCTGAGATGTATTTGAAACTGTACGTAATATACAGAAAACCTCAACACGGTTCAACCCGGAGAAAGAACTGAATAATTCTATAAATCGTGGAAGCTTCACTTCTAAGATATTGGTTTATACTTAATTGGGTGGCTGTGTGATAGTAAATCAGCCCACCGGCCGGTGAGGACAGTGCACTTGGCCCTGGAAACTCTAGCGACGTTCCCGAGTTGAACATCAACTGTACAATACGTGGATGTTTGCTGTTTTGTCAGTTGCTCAACATACCGACCCTCCAACTACGAACATCGCATGAGCATGAAGTAAACTGTTGATTAGAACAGTTTGCAGTTTTGAAAATTTCCAAACAATCAGAATTTTTCTACATTAACGTTTATGAGTCTATGGAATGCATGTACTGCTTGCTTTATTTTGCCCCAAGAAGGATGTTTTTATTGATTGCATGTCGTTACGATATCACTGGACTGAAATTATCCAATGAAGAACATCGTATGCGATGAAGTAACCATGTTCTTTATTGCAGATGTGTCAACAGCTAATTGCGAAAATCATGTTACGTTGTTATTGTTTGGACTTTTAGTCCAATTATGATCATCAAATTCAAGTAATAATACCTTTCTTAAAGTTAAGTTTTATTTTTACTCCAAATGACCTAAAAGGAATAAGTGACTCTTGAGACTGTTGCTTGTGAACAACACATCATTAAAAACCATGGAGTTTGACATGTCTTTCGAAATAAATTACCAAACTATAGGATAGATGACTTTGTAGGATAATTAATACCGATATTTATTATTTTTACCTGCCCTGCTAAGTGCCAGGCCTTCTGATCCCAACTTTGCAGGTTCGATCCTGGCTCAGTCCGGCAGTATTTGAAGGTGCTCAAATGTAGGCAGAGTTACTAGCAAGTAGAAGAACTTCTGCGGGACTAAATACCGGCATCTCGGCGTCTCCGAAAACCGCCAAAAGTAGTTAGTGGGGCGTAAGGACAACAACATAAAATTATCACTATTTTCTCAGGTTGGAAAATATACAAACCTAACTGCATGAACTGTGTGACCACTTTTACTTTTAACCCTATAAGTCTTTGTTAATCACTAATTGTGCCTCATTCAGTTGCTTCAGCTGCAGCAGTTTTCAGAATTTTGTAGACACGTTCATACATATCCGAGCTACTGACAACCGTCCCTTATATGTATTGCCAAGCTCCAAAGTGCGAATTGATTCCCATCTTCCTCGTCGTTTCTGCTTAAACTTCCGCATTTCTCGTCTAACTGAAGGCTTTAGCTGTTGCTCGTGAAGAATACCTTTCTGAACCATAAATATGACTGGCTCTGCTGAACAAATGAATATACATCTACCTTCTGAGTTGAACAAGCGGCTATGTTCCTCACTAAAACAAGCATCAATTTGCCACTTACATTCATTCTGGAATGGGTAAAATACTGCGTACACAGAATAATTCCCATAACATTTCAGTCCACTGTGTCTCGACTAAAGCGACAGGAAATATCTCTCTTCAGCGGATAAAATGAGAACTATAATCACCCGTATACCGCTCACATCACTGAGAGATCTTACCTCGTCATTGTGGACAGATGTGCAAAATCAGTGCCATCTTCATAATGCAGTGTTGTGTGAATACTTCCTGTGAGATTACAGAACCGCTTATAGACAACACCCCGTTTAAGAACATCCATGTACTTAATTGGAACAAATTAAATAATAACAGCTACGATGTTCTTAAATAACGAGTTAACAAAATTATATTGCAAATCAGGGTGGAATAATTTTCCATTTGATGGAGCTCATTTTTAGAACATAAGCGAATAATCTCAAAATCACAAAAGATTGACAGTTACGATGTTCTTAAGTGGAGGGGCCGATATCAACAACAGAAATACGTACATGGACAAATATAAAGTAAGTTACCTTACCTCGCCGCGAGAGCACGCCGTGTTCCGGGACCGAGCAAGCTACAGTATCAGCTGACACGTCGGATAGAAAGGTTGGCGTGGTGTGTGCAGAGCGGGCGAGGCTCAATGGAGCGTCAACTGGATGTTCACCCCTAATTGGAGGTGCAGGCAATGGTCAGATTTCTATTGGCTAAACGGCTCAATTGCACGGCTATTCGTCGTAAACGGATCCACACCACATCACCACCATGAAACGAGGTCCAACCTTCAGCAGTAAAGGTAATGGCGACATGCAGGATGTGGTGCACGTGCACAGTCAACTCGGCTTCGTATTGACAAACGTTGAATCGGTTGCGTAAGGCAATTAAAGAAAAGCGGTGGGGAAAATTGAGCGCCGGTGTGACTTTGCTGCACGATAAAGCAACACCTCACACGGCCCGCCAAACGTCCGAACTGCTGTAGCGATTCAAATGGGAGGAATGGCAACATCCTCCACACAGCCCAGACTTAGCACCATGCGATTATCATGTGTTCGGTAACTGAAAAAGGATCTCGCTGGACGATGGTACCAACACCATGAGGAGGTGAAAGCAGCTGTCATAGCGCTGGTACCAACACCATGAGGAGGTGAAAGCAGTTGTCATAGCGATGGTACCAACACCATGAGGAGGTGAAAGCAGCTGGCATAACGCTGGCCATGGTACCAACACCAGGAGGAGGTGAAAGCAGTTGTCATAGCGATGGTACCAACATCATGAGGAGGTGAAACCAGCTGTCATAGCGCTGGTACCAACACCATGAGGAGGTGAAAGCAGCTGTCATAGCGCTGGTGCCAACACCATGAGGAGGTGAAAGCAGCTGTCATAGCGCTGGTACCAGCACCATGAGGAGGTGAAAGCAGCTGTCATAGCGCTGGTACCAACACCATGAGGAGGTGAAAGCAGCTGTCATAGCGCTGGCCATGGTACCAACACCATGAGGAGGTGAAAGCAGCTGTCATAGCGCTGGTACCAACACCATGAGGAGGTGAAAGCAGCTGTCATAGCGCTGGTACCAACACCATGAGGAGGTGAAAGCAGCTGTCATAGCGCTGGCCATGGTACCAACACCATGAGGAGGTGAAAGCAGTTGTCATAGCGCTGGTACCAACACCATGAGGAGGTGAAAGCAGCTGTCATAGCGCTGGTACCAACACCATGAGGAGGTGAAAGCAGTTGTCATAGCGATGGTACCAACACCATGAGGAGGTGAAAGCAGTTGTCATAGCGATGGTACCAACACCATGAGGAGGTGAAAGCAGCTGTCATAGCGCTGGTACAACACCATGAGGAGGTGAAAGCAGCTGCCATAGCGCTGATACCAACACCATGAGGAGGTGAAAGCAGCTGTCATAGCGCTGGTACCAGCACCATGAGGAGGTGAAAGCAGCTGTCATAGCGCTGGTACCAACACCATGAGGAGGTGAAAGCAGTTGTCATAGCGATGGTACCAACACCATGAGGAGGTGAAAGCAGCTGTCATAGCGCTGGCCATGGTACCAACACCATGAGGAGGTGAAAGCAGTTGTCATAGCGATGGTACCAACACCATGAGGAGGTGAAAGCAGCTGTCATAGCGCTGGTACCAACACCATGAGGAGGTGAAAACAGCTGTCATAGCGCTGGCCATGGTACCAACACCATGAGGAGGTGAAAGCAGTTGTCATAGCGATGGTACCAACACCATGAGGAGGTGAAAGCAGCTGTCATAGCGCTGGCCATGGTACTAACACAATGAGGAGGTGAAAGCAGTTGTCATAGCGATGGTACCAACACCATGAGGAGGTGAAAGCAGCTGACATAGCGCTGGTACCAACACCATGAGGAGGTGAAAGCAGCTGTCATAGCGCTGGCCATGGTACCAAAACCATGAGGAGGTGAAAGCAGCTGTCATAGCGCTGGAACCAACACCATGAGGAGGTGAAAGCAGCTGTCATAGCGCTGGTACCAACACCATGAGGAGGTGAAAGCAGCTGTCATAGCGCTGGTACCAACACCATGAGGAGGTGAAAGCAGTTGTCATAGCGCTGGTACCAACACCATGAGGAGGTGAAAGCAGCTGTCATAGCGCTGGTACCAACACCATGAGGAGGTGAAAGCAGCTGTCATAGCGCTGGTACCAACACCATGAGGAGGTGAAAGCAGCTGCCATAGCGCTGGTACCAACACCATGAGGAGGTGAAAGCAGCTGTCATAGCGCTGGTACCAACACCATGAGGAGGTGAAAGCAGTTGTCATAGCGATGGTACCAACACCATGAGGAGGTGAAAGCAGCTGTCATAGCGCTGGTACCAACACCATGAGGAGGTGAAAGCAGCTGTCATAGCGCTGGTACCAACACCATGAGGAGGTGAAAGCAGCTGTCATAGCGCTGGTACCAACACCATGAGGAGGTGAAAGCAGCTGTCATAGCGCTGGTACCAACACCATGAGGAGGTGAAAGCAGCTGTCATAGCGCTGGCCATGGTACCAACACCATGAGGAGGTGAAAGCTGTTGTCATAGCGATGGTACCAACACCATGAGGAGGTGAAAGCAGCTGACATAGCGCTGGCCATGGTACCAACACCATGAGGAGGTGAAAGCAGTTGTCATAGCGATGGTACCAACACCATGAGGAGGTGAAACCAGCTGTCATAGCGCTGGTACCAACACCATGAGGAGGTGAAAGCAGCTGTCATAGCGCTGGTACCAACACCATGAGGAGGTGAAAGCAGCTGTCATAGCGCTGGTACCAGCACCATGAGGAGGTGAAAGCAGCTGTCATAGCGCTGGTACCAACACCATGAGGAGGTGAAAGCAGCTGTCATAGCGCTGGCCATGGTACCACCACCATGAGGAGGTGAAAGCAGCTGTCATAGCGCTGGCCATGGTACCAACACCATGAGGAGGTGAAAGCAGTTGTCATAGCGCTGGTACCAACACCATGAGGAGGTGAAAGCAGCTGTCATAGCGCTGGTACCAATACCAAGAGGAGGTGAAAGCAGCTGTCATAGCGCTGGCCATGGTACCAACACCATGAGGAGGTGAAAGCAGTGTCATAGCGATGGTACCAACACCATGAGGAGGTGAAAGCAGTTGTCATAGCGATGGTACCAACACCATGAGGAGGTGAAAGCAGCTGGCATAGCGCTGGTACCAACACCATGAGGAGGTGAAAGCAGCTGTCATAGCGCTGGTACCAACACCATGAGGAGGTGAAAGCAGCTGTCATAGCGCTGGTACCAGCACCATGAGGAGGTGAAAGCAGCTGTCATAGCGCTGGTACCAACACCATGAGGAGGTGAAAGCAGTTGTCATAGCGATGGTACCAACACCATGAGGAGGTGAAAGCAGCTGTCATAGCGCTGGTACCAACACCATGAGGAGGTGAAAGCAGCTGTCATAGCGCTGGCCATGGTACCAACACCATGAGGAGGTGAAAGCAGCTGTCATAGCGCTGGTACCAACACCATGAGGAGGTGAAAGCAGCTGTCATAGCGCTGGCCATGGTACCAACACCATGAGGAGGTGAAAGCAGCTGTCTTAGCGCTGGTACCAACACCATGAGGAGGTGAAAGCAGCTGTCATAGCGCTGGTACCAACACCATGAGGAGGTGAAAGCAGCTGTCATAGCGCTGGTACCAACACCATGAGGAGGTGAAAGCAGCTGTCATAGCGCTGGTACCAGCACCATGAGGAGGTGAAAGCAGCTGTCATAGCGCTGGTACCAACACCATGAGGAGGTGAAAGCAGTTGTCATAGCGATGGTACCAACACCATGAGGAGGTGAAAGCAGCTGTCATAGCGCTGGTACCAACACCATGAGGAGGTGAAAGCAGCTGTCATAGCGCTGGCCATGGTACCAACACCATGAGGAGGTGAAAGCAGCTGTCATAGCGCTGGTACCAACACCATGAGGAGGTGAAAGCAGCTGTCATAGCGCTGGCCATGTTACCAAAACCATGAGGAGGTGAAAGCAGCTGTCATAGCGCTGGTACCAACACCATGAGGAGGTGAAAGCAGCTGTCATAGCGCTGGTACCAACACCATGAGGAGGTGAAAGCAGCTGTCATAGCGCTGGTACCAACACCATGAGGAGGTGAAAGCAGTTGTCATAGCGCTGGTACCAACACCATGAGGAGGTGAAAGCAGCTGTCATAGCGCTGGTACCAACACCATGAGGAGGTGAAAGCAGCTGTCATAGCGCTGGTACCAACACCATGAGGAGGTGAAAGCAGCTGTCATAGCGCTGGTACCAACACCATGAGGACGTGAAAGCAGCTGTCATAGCGCTGGTACCAACACCATGAGGAGGTGAAAGCAGCTGTCATAGCGCTGGCCATGGTACCAACACCATGAGGAGGTGAAAGCTGTTGTCATAGCGATGGTACCAACACCATGAGGAGGGGAAAGCAGCTGACATAGCGCTGGCCATTGTACCAACACCATGAGGAGGTGAAAGCAGTTGTCATAGCGATGGTACCAACACCATGAGGAGGTGAAACCAGCTGTCATAGCGCTGGTACCAACACCATGAGGAGGTGAAAGCAGCTGTCATAGCGCTGGTACCAACACCATGAGGAGGTGAAAGCAGCTGTCATAGCGCTGGTACCAGCACCATGAAGAGGTGAAAGCAGCTGTCATAGCGCTGGTACCAACACCATGAGGAGGTGAAAGCAGCTGTCATAGCGCTGGCCATGGTACCACCACCATGAGGAGGTGAAAGCAGCTGTCATAGCGCTGGTACCAACACCATGAGGAGGTGAAAGCAGTTGTCATAGCGATGGTACCAACACCATGAGGAGGTGAAAGCAGCTGTCATAGAGCTGGTACTAACACCATGAGGAGGTGAAAGCAGCTGTCATAGCGCTGGTACCAACACCATGAGGAGGTGAAAGCAGCTGTCATAGCGCTGGTACCAACACCATGAGGACGTGAAAGCAGCTGTCATAGCGCTGGTTTCCAACACCATGAGGAGGTGAAAGCAGCTGTCATAGCGCTGGCCATGGTACCAACACCATGAGGAGGTGAAAGCTGTTGTCATAGCGATGGTACCAACACCATGAGGAGGTGAAAGCAGCTGTCATAGCGCTGGTACCAACACCATGAGGAGGTGAAAGCAGCTGTCATAGCGCTGGTACCAGCACCATGAGGAGGTGAAAGCAGCTGTCATAGCGCTGGTACCAACACCATGAGGAGGTGAAAGCAGTTGTCATAGCGATGGTACCAACACCATGAGGAGGTGAAAGCAGCTGTCATAGCGCTGGTACCAACACCATGAGGAGGTGAAAGCAGCTGTCATAGCGCTGGCCATGGTACCAACACCATGAGGAGGTGAAAGCAGCTGTCTTAGCGCTGGTACCAACACCATGAGGAGGTGAAAGCAGCTGTCATAGCGCTGGTACCAACACCATGAGGAGGTGAAAGCAGCTGTCATAGCGCTGGTACCAACACCATGAGGAGGTGAAAGCAGCTGACATAGCGCTGGTACCAAAACCATGAGGAGGTGAAAGCAGCTGTCATAGCGCTGGCCATGGTACCAACACCATGAGGAGGTGAAAGCAGTTGTCATAGCGATGGTACCAACACCATGAGGAGGTGAAAGCAGCTGTCATAGCGCTGGCCATGGTACTAACACAATGAGGAGGTGAAAGCAGTTGTCATAGCGATGGTACCAACACCATGAGGAGGTGAAAGCAGCTGACATAGCGCTGGTACCAACACCATGAGGAGGTGAAAGCAGCTGTCATAGCGCTGGCCATGGTACCAAAACCATGAGGAGGTGAAAGCAGCTGTCATAGCGCTGGTACCAACACCATGAGGAGGTGAAAGCAGCTGTCATAGCGCTGGTACCAACACCATGAGGAGGTGAAAGCAGCTGTCATAGCGCTGGTACCAACACCATGAGGAGGTGAAAGCAGTTGTCATAGCGCTGGTACCAACACCATGAGGAGGTGAAAGCAGCTGTCATAGCGCTGGTACCAACACCATGAGGAGGTGAAAGCAGCTGTCATAGCGCTGGTACCAACACCATGAGGAGGTGAAAGCAGCTGTCATAGCGCTGGTACCAACACCATGAGGAGGTGAAAGCAGCTGTCATAGCGCTGGTACCAACACCATGAGGAGGTGATAGCAGTTGTCATAGCGATGGTACCAACACCATGAGGAGGTGAAAGCAGCTGTCATAGAGCTGGTACCAACACCATGAGGAGGTGAAAGCAGCTGTCATAGCGCTGGTACCAACACCATGAGGAGGTGAAAGCAGCTGTCATAGCGCTGGTACCAACACCATGAGGACGTGAAAGCAGCTGTCATAGCGCTGGTACCAACACCATGAGGAGGTGAAAGCAGCTGTCATAGCGCTGGCCATGGTACCAACACCATGAGGAGGTGAAAGCTGTTGTCATAGCGATGGTACCAACACCATGAGGAGGTGAAAGCAGCTGACATAGCGCTGGCCATTGTACCAACACCATGAGGAGGTGAAAGCAGTTGTCATAGCGATGGTACCAACACCATGAGGAGGTGAAACCAGCTGTCATAGCGCTGGTACCAACACCATGAGGAGGTGAAAGCAGCTGTCATAGCGCTGGTACCAACACCATGAGGAGGTGAAAGCAGCTGTCATAGCGCTGGTACCAGCACCATGAAGAGGTGAAAGCAGCTGTCATAGCGCTGGTACCAACACCATGAGGAGGTGAAAGCAGCTGTCATAGCGCTGGCCATGGTACCACCACCATGAGGAGGTGAAAGCAGCTGTCATAGCGCTGGCCATGGTACCAACACCATGAGGAGGTGAAAGCAGTTGTCATAGCGCTGGTACCAACACCATGAGGAGGTGAAAGCAGCTGTCATAGCGCTGGTACCAATACCATGAGGAGGTGAAAGCAGCTGTCATAGCGCTGGCCATGGTACCAACACCATGAGGAGGTGAAAGCAGTGTCATAGCGATGGTACCAACACCATGAGGAGGTGAAAGCAGTTGTCATAGCGATGGTACCAACACCATGAGGAGGTGAAAGCAGCTGGCATAGCGCTGGTACCAACACCATGAGGAGGTGAAAGCAGCTGTCATAGCGCTGGTACCAACACCGTGAGGAGGTGAAAGCAGCTGTCATAACGCTGGTACCAGCACCATGAGGAGGTGAAAGCAGCTGTCATAGCGCTGGTACCAACACCATGAGGAGGTGAAAGCAGTTGTCATAGCGATGGTACCAACACCATGAGGAGGTGAAAGCAGCTGTCATAGCGCTGGTACCAACACCATGAGGAGGTGAAAGCAGCTGTCATAGCGCTGGTACCAACACCATGAGGAGGTGAAAGCAGCTGTCATAGCGCTGGCCATGGTACCAACACCATGAGGAGGTGAAAGCAGCTGTCTTAGCGCTGGTACCAACACCATGAGGAGGTGAAAGCAGCTGTCATAGCGCTGGTACCAACACCATGAGGAGGTGAAAGCAGCTGTCATAGCGCTGGTACCAACACCATGAGGAGGTGAAAGCAGCTGACATAGCGCTGGTACCAAAACCATGAGGAGGTGAGAGCAGCTGTCATAGCGCTGGCCATGGTACCAAAACCACGAGGAGGTGAAAGCAGTTGTCATAGCGATGGTACAAACACCATGAGGAGGTGAAAGCAGCTGTCATAGCGCTGGTACCAACACCATGAGGAGGTGAAAGCAGTTGTCATAGCGCTGAAGGTGATTTCTACATTCCGAGAAATGTCTACAGTCTCTTGGGCACTGTGTGGAGCCGTGTTGCCTATGTGTAGGTAGTTACTGTCTCTTGGGCACTGTGTGGAGCCGTGTTGCCTATGTGTATGTGGTTACATCCTCTTGGGCACTGTGTGGAGCCGTGTTGCCTATGTGTAGGTGGTTACATCCTCTTGGGCACTGTGTGGAGCCGTGTTGCCTATGTGTAGGTGGTTACATCCTCTTGGGCACTGTGTGGAGCCGTGTTGCCTATGTGTATGTGGTTACAGCCTGTTGGGCACTGTGTGGAGCCGTGTTGCCTATGTGTAGGTGGTTACAGTCTGTTGGGTACTGTGTGGAGCCGTGTTGCCTATGTGTAAGTGGTTACAGCCTGTTGGGCACTGTGTGGAGCCGTGTTGCCTATGTGTAGGTGGTTGCAGCCTCTTGGGCACTGTGTGGAGCCGTGTTGCCTATGTGTAGGTGGTTACAGTCTCTTGGGCACTGTGTGGAGCCGTGTTGCCTATGTGTAGGTGGTTACAGTCTCTTGGGCACTGTGTGGAGCCGTGTTGCCTATGTGTAGGTGGTTGCAGCCTCTTGGGCACTGTGTGGAGCCGTGTTGCCTATGTGTATGTGGTTACAGTCTCTTGGGCACTGTGTGGAGCCGTGTTGCCTATGTGTAGGTGGTTACAGCCTGTTGGGTACTGTGTGGAGCCGTGTTGCCTATGTGTAGGTGGTTACAGCCTCTTGGGCACTGTGTGGAGCCGTGTTGCCTATGTGTATGTGGTTACAGTCTCTTGGGCACTGTGTGGAGCCGTGTTGCCTATGTGTAGGTGGTTACATCCTCTTGGGCACTGTGTGGAGCCGTGTTGCCTATGTGTATGTGGTTACAGTCTCTTGGGCACTGTGTGGAGCCGTGTTGCCTATGTGTATGTGGTTACAGTCTCTTGGGCACTGTGTGGAGCCGTGTTGCCTATGTGTATGTGGTTACAGTCTCTTGGGCACTGTGTGGAGCCGTGTTGCCTATGTGTAGGTGGTTACAGTCTCTTGGGCACTGTGTGGAGCCGTGTTGCCTATGTGTAGGTGGTTACAGCCTCTTGGGCACTGTGTGGAGCCGTGTTGCCTATGTGTATGTGGTTACAGTCTCTTGGGCACTGTGTGGAGCCGTGTTGCCTATGTGTAGGTGGTTACAGTCTCTTGGGCACTGTGTGGAGCCGTGTTGCCTATCTGTAGGTGGTTACATAAATGACCATAACTTGGAAATGTAACTTACTTTTCGATTCTCCCGCGTAGTGTTTCGGCGCAAGTTCCACCTTATGACAAGGACCAATTACTTTCCTTAGTGGAGAAGAAGTCACTGTCTCACGTCTGCGTGATTTGTTTTTTGCCATTTGCTTTACGTCGCACCGACACAGCGAGGTCTTACGATGATGATGGGACACGAAAAGTCTAGGAATGGGAAGGAAGCGGCCGTGGCCTTAATTAAGGTACAGCCCCAGCATTTTCCTTGTTTGAAAATGGGAAACCACGGAAAACCATCCACAGAGCTGCCGACAGTGGGGTTCGGACCCACTATCTCCTGATTACTGGATACTGGCCGGACTTAAGCGACTGCAGCTATCGAGATCAGTACGTCAAACCTACAATGCCGGTCAGCTGAGCGCGTGGAGAATATTAGCACACTCTCTACAATGAACTCTCTTAGTGCGCGCTTAATTCAATACGGTAAATGTCAAAAATCGTGTTTCCTCTAATTCTTTAAAGTATGATACCAATTGCAATCACCTTTTTCCACGAGGGCTTTGGACCAGCAATGGCAGGTTTAAGTTGTTGCTACTCTATTATAACACAGTATTTACAAGTTTCCACAGCCTGTTTGCAGAGTTCGAACTTTAAAAATAAATCACGAAATCAAAATTTGAAGGATTTACCCCACTCCTTCTTCAGTCGTCAGCACAATCACTGTCTGAACTGTTGTTTACGATCAATGCAAGGATGTTCTCTCTCCCAATAATGTGTCTCAAGTTTACTGGTGTGTCCAATGCAGTTTTTCCCCAGCTCAGTAGAAACGGGCCTCACGGCCTCCTAGCACAGATCACGCATCTTCTCCACTGATCTTCCTTTCTCCTCCTGGTTAGACATATTCACTTTAGTCATTTTATGTTCTCCATATCCCCGTATCAACTCTATGGGGTTACGCTGACAATCAGGAACATGCTTGATCATCTGCTCGAGTTTGTTTTCGGATGTACGGAAGTGCGGCTTGGCGCGAACAACGGGCTCCGCTTTAGACAGTTTTTTCACAATTCAGGTTTCCTGAAAGACTCTCAATGCCCCTAGCTGTATCCTCGTAATAATTTGACTTTTCGTCCAAGTCATATTTTGTGTCAGGATCGACGGCGCCTGACCGATCACAACAGCCGAATGAAGGTTTCATTTCATAGAGGAAGTCCCGGTGTTCCTCTTCCCAATGCTTCAGGAGAAAACCCGTCTTCACTTCCGATATGGAGAATTTTATCATTAAATGACTTTCTGCTCCTGAAGGCGCCACCCGGAACTGGCCATAGTTCTCACAGCGTCCATAACATTTTCTTGCCGTCCGTACTTCACTGTATGATTGTGGCCAAACCATGTTTCGTCGGTATAAAAGATACCGTATCCTGCTGAGCGCACAGTACTGAGATGCAGCAACTGCCAAAGACTCCATCACAACAGGCTTTGCCGGGCTGAGTGGCTCAGACGGTTGAGGCGCTGGCCTTCGATCCTAGCTCAGTCCGGTGGTATTTGAAGGTGTCCGCCTCGTGTTTGATGATTCACCGGCACGTAAAAATACTCTTGTGGGTCTGAATTCCGGCACCTCGGCGTCTCCGAAAACCGTGAATGTAGTTAGTGGGGCGTAAAGCAAATAACATTATTAAAACAAGCATTTTGCTAAGTTTCTTGTAGGAAAATCCTAAGTTAATTACGATAGTTGAAAGAGTTGATGACATTCCTGGAAAATCAGTCATGGTCTTGGTGAGTTTCTGCTGGAGATTCTGAATTGTAGGGAATATCTTGTTGAGATAGGAGCCGTGTATACTTCGTCCTAAAATCTCCAACAGTAAAATCGTCCAGGTTTATTTCCCGACGGCCGTCCTCATACAACACTTCTTACTCGGTTCACATTCCCTTTCACTGAAGCGGCACATCTCTATGCGGTCGCTTATGACCTTGTAACACACTCCGACTCTTTCTGGTAAACCGGATACCTCTTATATATACATATTTACTTTACAAAACCAAAAATCAGGAGATTTTGAAATGAAAATCAGGAAAAATGAGGAGATACAATTGGTCAAAACTGCTTATGCTACATGTCTTGTGCAATACAGCAGTACAATGGTATATATAACACTTATTGTCTCAAAGCAGACTGTTGCTATACGAGGCTACATCTCTATTCCCTCACAGGAAGTATGTGAGTGAGATGATCGGTCTCTGATAAGCCTTCCGAAAATAGTATGAACTCATGCTGCATACGTGTGAATCACTCATGCGCAGAGATTCCTTTACTTAGCAGATCCATATATTAATATATTGCATCACGCGAAGCCCAATGTTATTTTTATCGGGTAATAATTTAAAATTCGCTACAACTTTCTCCAAATGGCTCCTAACAGCTTTAGAAAAGTCACTAGTGGCTACATTTGAAATTCTGTTAGTAAATTACTAAAAGGACTCCAAATCGAGCGACTAGTCTCAAGAATCGACTAGACCCATGTGAACGAACACGAACCTAGCATGCGAGAACGAGAGATTGACAATCGATATGTACAGGTTTCAATAAACAACGCACATTCTCGTATTAATAAACGTCGATCTTTCATTCGACCACTGGCGTACTGGCGGGAGTGGAAAACAAGTTCACCAAAAATAAGCTGAAAATAACAGAATAATCGGCAAGTGGGTAAAAGTGTCGGAAATCTCCAGCCTAAATCGGGAAAGTTGGCAGGCATGCTCTTATTGCCCCCTTCACTCCCGCTCCACTAATGATCATAGTAATTTCTCCTCCCGATAATTGTGGTTAATCTTGATCGATTTGTGAACAACGAGAATCGCAGGAAAAATGAAAAATACTGTGAGAATCTTCGCTGCTCACTTCCGAAAGGAATGTAAACGTTGCGTGTTTGTCTTTCATCGTTGGCTTTTTTTCCGGACAGGTAAAGATTAAGTCCCTACAGTGTGCGTCAAAGAATCCTTCATTCTTTGTCAGACTCCGTAGATGAACAGTGAGCATGTTGGTTTTCAGATACAAGAGTCCCGGGTTCGATTACCGACCAGATCATTGATATTTATCTTTACTCGGGGTTAGGTGGTAGGACTTATTCGAAGTATATCCTCTCCTCAAGGTATCAACAGTAATGGTGGAATGAATTCAACTTTTGATGATGATGATGATGATGATGACGCTTGTTGTTTATAGGGGCCTAACATCTAGGTCATCGGCCCTAATGGTACGAAATGAGACGAAATGCAATGATAATTTAAAAGTACAAAATTCTTCCACTGACCAGAATTCAAAAACGTGATGATGAAGAATGAATGGATGAATATGAATTTAAAACATTCAGTGCATCCGACGCGCAATGTCCCACTTTCCCAGAAACTATAAGACTGACTAAGGGACTGCTTCCAAAGCACAACCCTCAATCGAAGATGCTTGTTGTCTAAAGGGGTTCAATATTCAGGTCAACGGCCCCTCATAATGGCACTTTTCGCCAGTAAAGTCGAACCATGGTATTTCTCAAGTAGCGGTACTAATCAAAGGTAGCGTAAACTCACGGTATTCAAAACATTATGGTACTACTCACAAGTATTGTACGTCGTACAGAAAACGCAGACCTATGGTGTTTCTCACATAATGGCGCCACTCGTAGGCAAAGTACGCCCGTGATGTTCCGCATATAGTGGTACTAATCACAGGTATTGGAAACCCACAGTGAACCACTCTCTGCTGCTACTAATCACAAACTTATTGTGTACCTAACATAGTGGTACTACTCACAAGTACAGGCGACCCAAGGCTTTCTCCGCATGCTGGTAATAATCACAAGACGTTTCATGGTTCTAATTCAACCATTCCCTGGTCGTCCCTTTTAGTCGCGTCTTACGACAGGCATGGGATACCGTAGGTGTACTGCTCGTCTGCGCACCACACCCACAGAGGGCAGAGAAAGAGAGAGAGAGAGAGAGAGAGAGAGAGAGAGAGGGAAGAGAAGAAAATAAGGGATCCGTCACTTCGAAAATGAAGTAACGGATGAAGAAAGGCAAGGGCCTCGAATGCTTTAACACCATCAGGGTCGGAATAGAACAAGAGTTGACCAAGTGAGGTCGGACAGGATAGATGAAAGTGAGGAGCCTGGCACAAGTCAGTGGAAGCAATGCCAGAACTCAGATAAGGGCCTTGTGGACGCCAACCCACGCTCCCAAGTTGAGAGCCCCTGGAGCCAATTTTAGTCCCCTCATACGACAGGCAGGGGATACCGTGTGAGTGTCCCCCACCCACAGGGGGTGAGTTAAACGTCTTGTATTTAAAGTTCCCCGTCATGGAGGGGTGAAATACCTCTCTTCGTCATCTGGCATGCTGTTCCCTTATTCATCCTCTTCACCCGACAACACAATACATTCATTGCAAAACTCAAAGCTGATAAGGAGCAGTGACAGAGTTCAGTTGGCAAACTGGGCAGCATCGCTTTTCAAAGCCACTCAGTTAAATAAAAATCAAAATAAAATCAACAACTGCATGCAGGCTAAAAACAGTTTTAATTTTAGCCTGACATTCTCATGAACTATATAATAAGCCGAATGATCACCCAGCAATGGGTGGTGAAATAAAAACTAGGTATACAGATCAGCAATAATTACCTTAAGATGTACTGAATCTTGGTAATGATCAGATCAATAATTTTAAAGTTACGAATTTTCAAAGTAAGCGCTCCATTGGAAATGGAAAATAAAAATACCGGCACTTTTTTTTCGTTCAAACTGTGTTAAAATTTTAACTGGGTGTGACAACATTTTCTACTCCACATAGATGTAGTATAAAATAAGCTAATTTTTACGTAGCTTGTTTCTATGTTGGACAAAGGATAAGCTTTTTAACTGACGTATAATTCGGCTGTCTATTATTTTTCACAACAGTAGGAACGCATGGTCAATGCTTATAAAGAAGTCCGGCAAGAGCTCGGAGTGTTCCAATGAGTGCGATACTTCCTGAGAGGAAGGGTGTATGGCTGCGTTGCAATGGATGGCGGTCGTATCAAGCAGATGTTGTGAAGAGCAGATCAAAGACATGGTGATGACTCATTGAAGAATCAGAGGACTTTAACGCATAAGGCATCGGATATGTGACCAATGTTTATAGACCATTCTCCCCTCCCCTTGCTCCATCCTGCCTACTTATTCAACGACACCCTGTATAGCTGATGAAGGTTTGATTAAGAGAGTAAGAAGCAGTACTGTATAAAGCGCACATGGAATGCAGGTGGCCGCCATCTATAAAGGAAGGAGTTACAGAAAGAGTATGGGAAGGCTGCTCCAAAGGCCTCCGTTTGGGAGCAATGCATCTTGGAGAAAGGACCATGAAATCATGTTTGTGAAACAGAACGTTAAAATTGACGATGAGCCTACCAGACTGCTGCCCACACAGTAGCTATTATTTTTATTACAACATAAGAAACCATGTTCTGTACAGCACTTCTTGTAACCTATAGATTACTCTGATGCCTACTACAGCAAAAAACTTTGTGAAGTAGTAATTGTACTTAAATGCAGGGTATGGTTTCTAGAGGTAATGTGTTTTTTTGTTTATACATTTTTATACTTGTGTAATGTTCATGAGTGCTTTGTATTATGGTTGATGAATTGTTTGAATGTAGATGTACTGATGCTGATTCATTTAATTTATATGTTGTATAAATAAAGTTATAATAAGAGGTTTTATTTGAGCTGGAAGGAAAGGAAGGCCCCTGAAGAAAGGGAATAGGGGGATAATCATACCAATCTTTAATAAGGGGAATAGGGAAGATTTTAAAAACTATAGGGGACTCACACTGATATGTCAGTGTGCAAAGCTGTTTGAGAAGATTCTGGACAATACAATGAGAAAGAGGGTGGAAGAGAAGTTAAGAGAAGAGCAGTATGGCTTCAGAGTAGGAAGGTTCAGATTAGACAGTAAGATAACTACAAGAGCATCATTATGAGTGTCCTTCTTGGATTTCGAGAAAGCATATGATCATGTGTGCAGAAACATGGTATGGGAAGCTTCACAAAAACAAAATGCCGAGAAGCCGATAATAGAAAGCGTGAGGAAAATCTACAAACATCTTATAATACTCAACGTATATAGTGATGCCATACCAGACGTTAATTTACATTCACTCAGAATAGTTCAAAATAACTGTACAACGAATCGTTGGTAATTTAGTAACGAATCCTTACTTACTCTCTTTGACGCCTCGGAGATTTTACTGCAGTTCTCTTTACTGACAATACGCCTAAAGTGTCATCAGAATCACCACCAGCATCTGACCTGGAAACAACATTTTATCGTTAGATTTTATAAAAGTAATTTTCTGGTATAACAATTATATGTCTAATTTATATGTATAATAATTATGGAGATAGAACATCCATTACCATCCATTTTATTATGACCTACAACATGAAATACAATTTTAAACTTATAAATACCTTCGCATGTTCCACAAGATTGAAAGTTGAGCCAATGCACAGCAATTACAGTGGTCGGTATTTTCGTTAGGTCTTAGTACAGCCTGAGGAAAGGTTAACTATTGTGCCCGGTTAGAGCTTTTAAGGAATGTGAATATACAGCACGTTAACCTATAGGGGCCTCCTGAAAATTAATAATGCACTAACATTTAAAACATTTAAGAGAAAAGAGTCAGATTTTATTCGTATCACAACAGAAAATGAAAGGTTCTATTGAGTGACAGAAGAGTTCTACTCCTCATAGGAACAAGACAGTAACTTAATGCACTTCTACAGGTAGAACAGAACTATCAGGACAGAGGGTGGCTGGCGTTCTACTACTCATAGGAACAAGGCAGTAACTCAAGGTACTTCTACAGGTAGAACAGGGCTATCAGAAGAGAGGGTGGCTGGAGTTCTACTACTCATAGGAACAAGGCAGTAACTCAAGGTACTTCTACAGGTAGAACAGGGCTATCAGAAGAGAGGGTGGCTGGAGTTCTACTACTCATAGGAACAAGGCAGTAACTCAAGGTACTTGTAGATCTAGAACAGACTTACGCCCCTCGACTACGGCTACATGGAAAGACTTTCAGTGTTTGAGTAGAATGTCTATATCGCCGTGTGTATTCAACTTACGATTACGTTTCATGTCTCAATTGGCAAATAAAAGAGGAGGCCCTCGGTTGAAGAAAAGTGAAAATCGGAAACGCTACTTTCATGAAATAGAACTGCAAAGTGACGTCACACATACTCTGGCACTGCGCTCAGTTGGAGGTAGATTTTCTCAAACATCACTTGAGTACCGAGCAACTATTCCAGCACATTGGGAAATTGAATTATGTCTCTTTTTCTCCCATTAAAGACGGGCAATCTGGAGACGTCACGCTCTATTCAATAAGATTTATTATCCACATTATATTTGTCTTTTAATAAGTAAGTCCATGACAAACTGCGGCCAATACAAGAGTGACAGTCCACCCGGAAAAAAGACACTTCATATCACACACAATATTGTTGAGATACGTACCAGTTCATGGTGTGGGTTAATGTTGTCAAGGAATAAGCAATCCACCAGAGCCTTCTAAACTCACCGAGACTCTGTATAATTAGGGCAGGAGAAGAGATAACCTAATGTGAACACAATAAAACCGCGTCAGCTCCGGGACCTCGCAAGCAGTACATAAATAGGTTAAAGATTAGAAAAGATAAATAAAAGAGAAGCAGAAATCATGCCAGACTCAGCCGCAGACCGATGCTGTAGTCTTATAAAACAGACTTGTGTTCCAAATCCATAATACATTGAATCGAAGCCCGGTGAAGTCGGAAAATTCTTCCGTGTTAATTACACCATGTAAAGTAGTAATAATCTTCCTCGCACTGCCGTGCAGCTGTGTTCGAGTACATGGCCAGGCAGCTTCTGTGGTGGTCAGTATCCCGAGCCAGTACCCTCTTCACATTTTCTGACCTCCTAATACTATCTGTGGGCCGATGATCTCGATGTTAGGCCCCTTTAAACAACAGGCATCATCATCAATACTATCTGTCTTAGCAATTCACCTCCAAGCATTAAGTCGGGCCAGCACCCCTGCCACCGTACCGCAATATACTCGAGAGAAGTGCCTAGTCCCTGAGTAATACCATGGCCGCCAACCCATGCTTTCAAGAAGAATGTGTCTAAGTTCCTAGTACAGCAGTATTCCGCCACCCTCCCAACTACAGAAAAATAAAATGGCACAGTTATTACAACACCCCACCAAGGACTGAGGTTGGAAAGGCCAGCCGGTTAGGAGGACGAGGCTGCCGAATTAGCTCAGTGTATACGCGTTAGCTCCTTACAGTATAGCTCACTAGCACTGGCGCAGCTCTCCTCAGTTAGTCCCGTAAGAGGCAAAGTATTCGCATTGTCCTCAATATAACAAATTTCGTACTTTCAGTGTTTATGATATTCGAGAATAGGAGATAGTGTGGGAGAGTTGCAAAATGCAGTTAACATGTGATGGGGTATAGTGTGGGATAGGATTATTCTTCCACAACGTAGTTTCTATTAGAAACGTAAATATGCGAATAATACGGGTAGATTTAACAGCTAAAGAAATAAGAACGAGGGTGTAATGCCCATGTGAATGTGAACTTAATGAGTTTTATGAACCATTGAATGGCATGGTCATCAGTCAAGGATGCGTTGTTCTAGATTCTTACTTTGTATTGCACACCATTACATCGGATTATTTGTACATAATATTTACAGGTAATAATAAATTATATACCATTAATTACGTGTTCTTACTTTAAATGAAGACGTATTGATAAACATACAGCGGAAGTATCGTGAAATAACCCCTTATGTTGTTACAAAAGACAGATCATGCAGTACACAAATAATAAATGATAGACCACGATTTATACCAAATAAAGTCCGTACTGACATCCTGTCGTATATAACTACGTAGATAAGAGTAATAGACGTAAAACAACTTCCTAATCGAAAAACCAGCGTATATAGCCAAAACACACCTCATAATAATAATAACACCTACTAATCGAGATCGGTATTTTCACTATTTACCCATAGGTATAGAGAATTGGTTCCAAGTTACGCTAGTCCATTACCCCCCATAACACTCGCTGTAGGTTATACCTTCTCTCTTCACCGACGTCGCTGGATGCGCTCTCCTCCTCTTGTTCGTGCCGTGTCATCAGCAGCCTCTCCTTCCCGTGGCAGTACCATGCTTACTCTTTATGCGTGGAAATTGACAGGAGGGTTGGTCTTTAGTAAGGAGACACCATGGCCCAGCTGCTTATTGACATCGACGGGACCAACCCACTTACGTGCCAGACCTGCGTAAAACTCTCCAATATTATTACTCCTTGGGTGGTTACGACGCAGTTCTTATTGGCCTGGTAGGAGGATTTGGGTCTCTTTGACATCTTGAGCCTTGGTCTGGGTAAGGGATCACTTCTCGGCCTATGCTTGCTTCTCTTTGATGTCCTGGTGCTGCTTATGCTGCCGCTCTGCTAGGAAAATAGCTGCATCATCTTGACCACAAGTGGGTGGTGGACGAATCTCCCAATCTCCGCTGCCGTATAGCTGTCGACCGCTGGAGAATAGCCATTGACATGGTTGATGCGTCGTTGCGAGGCAAAGAGTGACTGCAGTATCTGACGGTCTCACAGTCGAAGTTCCTTGTCTATTAGATGGACCCATACCACCCTTTTTAGCTCCTGGTTCCGTCTTTCCGTTCACCTGGCCGCTGAGTCATAGATAGGGGTGGTCCAGTGTTCCAGACCCCATTCAGTCATGAATTGTTGCCACTTCCTTGACGTCAACTGACTCGCGTTGTCTGATAGAATGCATCGTTGATAATTGTAGCGGCTGAATACCTTATCCTGCAGAAAACAGGTGATGCGTCCCGTTGCAGCTTCTGTTATCGGTAAGGCTTCCATCCACGTCAAGAAATGGTCGGTTATTACTAGGAATCCTTGGTGTTCCAGGGTGAGGCCGTCTTCCTTGCTGACATTGGTTCAGGCGCAGATGTAGGACCCTTTCACATAGTCAAGGATGTCTTTCTGCATGTTGACTCAGAACAATCTTCGTCGGATAGAAGAATATATCTCTTCATCTGCCGGATGTCCGGCTTCAGTGTTGTCGTGGAACTTCTCGAGGATGTCCGTAGCGTGCTGTCTAGGTGTCACCACTACTGCAGGCGTGTCAGAGAGGTGAGATATCCGTCAACCAGGAAGTTATTGTAGCACGTCCTGAATTACCTCGGGACGAGTTGACTCTCGGTGTTCTCTCTTCCAATCCACTGCATTATAGTCCTTACTGAATTACTTTCAGATCAGGTTCCTTCTGGATGATCATCAGAACAGGTTAATTGGGTTCGCTTTGCTGATTTTGTGGAAACTCCCTCTCGACAGTGGTGCTCCTAGATTCAGGTTCCATCGCCGCGTGCCTAGATAAACTGTCTGCTCCTATGTCCGTCGATCCTGGGACGTGACACACATCGAAATCAAATTCTGCGATTAACAGAGCCCATCGCATCAGTTTAGATTTTGAGCCAGAGAGCGAGTTCAACCATCTGAGAGCAGCATTATCGGTGTACAGCTGAAAATTCCTTCCCCCCATGTAGCCTCGAATTTGCCCATGGCCCACACCGCCTCTAAGGCTTCCTTCTCGGCAGTGCAGTAGCGTTGTATAGCTTTCTGCTGGCATACTCGATGATGTCCCTCTCCTGGAATAACACTGTTCCTAAGCCGACGTTACTGGCGTCCGTCTGCAGGCACATCTTCTGTTGAGGGTCGGGATGAGCTAGACCGGCAGCCTTGAAATGCTGCCTCTTCCTTGCTGGTCCATCGGAACGGGCGGTTGTTATGGAGTAGATCGGTGAGTGGTACTGCCTTCCCTTCAAAGTGTGGCATGAAGCTCCTATACCATACTCACAAGCCAATAACTGACGTACCTGAAGCCTGGTTCACGGGCGTTCAGTTTCGATAGCTCGATTATTCTCCGGTTGCCTTTCTAAACCTTTAGATGTTAGGAAATGGCGAAGATATTCTACGCGCGACTGGGCGAAGTGACACTTCTCCAGTTGGCAAGTAAGTCAATTAATTTTCATTCGTTGCAGCACTTTCTTCAAATGTACAACATATCCTTGAAAATCCTTGCTGTAGTTGAAGGTGTCGTGAAGATACACTTGGCAGAAATTACCAATATATCCTGACAATGCATTATCCATCAATCGCATGAAAATTGCAGGAGCATTCTTCAGTCCAAAAGGCATTACTGTACACTGGTACAATCCTCTCGGAGTTATGAAGGCGGTCAGTGGTCTAGAACTTTCCTCGAACTCCACATGCCAGTATCAGGAGTTGAGATCCAGTGCGCCGAAAATCCTAGATCCACTTGTTTCAGTGAGTCCTACAGGTCTTCTCACTCAAATTGCGAAAGTCCACACACAGTCGGTACTCCCCATCCTTCTTCGGTAGGACAACAGGCGAAGCCCAACAACATATAGATGGTTCGACGAGACTTTGCCCTTCCATCCCTTGAATGTTCTGAATGACGAAGTTTCGCTTATCCGGGTTGATTGGATATGGGCGTTGTTTGATGGGTGAGCAAGTACTGCATTCAATGGCGTGCGTTACAGTGGTAGTCCGTCCTATATCATTGGTGATGACTTCTTGGAGGTCCTTTCAGGCGCGTCTCAGCTCCTTTTCTTCACTTGGTTGAAGATGTGTTAACTGGATATCTCCCAGGTCTACGTCGACTTCTACATCATCGCGAGTCCGGAGATTCATATAGTGCCAGACGACCCTCAGACTTCTCTCCTTTCCCGAATCGACTTCATGAGCTGCATAGTCCAGTGTGCCGCACCAAGTTTGCCTTGGTGACGCACTTCTTAGAACATACCACATTCTTTGACCGCTATCGACATTTTTGTCGATCTATCCCCTGGACGTGACGTATGACTTGTTTCCTCCTTGACAGAGAGCGCTTCCGGCCATCAGCCGAAGTGTCTCCGGGCAGTCTTGTGTTCACTTTCTTTGGAATAAGATCGTTAGACGGCGAAGCCATCATGGCAGTCCACAAAACAATTCACATCTTGAGATGCGAAATATTTTACCTGTGTCGTTTATTTTTCCTGCCGTGGATTTATCCACTCAATTGCCCGACTCTTCCTTTGAGTCGCTATTTTGTGACTACCTAAAAGGCCCGGTTGCCCTTTTCTTGGCTTGCTATGGTTCCGTGGGCATATTAGTTATATATTTTTCTGCTAATTTCACGTTTCATTTTACTGTTGGTTTCCATTGATTTTGTGTGCTCTATTTTTCGTGTCATATAAACCTGTGAGGAGGGAGGATGATATTGGTCAGTTGTGTGATTGTTTTGCGTGCATGTGATATGATGCTTGAGACCTACTACTTTTTATCATTCGTCGATTCCTTTCATGGCCGAGCTCTGGATGTGTGATGCTGTGTTTTGACGCTATGACTGGTATTCATGTTCGTCCATGGCGAGGCGATATGGATACGTTGTGGACGTGCTGGTTATGATGATGTTGCAGTGATTTAAGTTGGGATGTGCCTTGCCTCGATGCGGCAATCCTTTATCGTTCTTACGCATCTTGTATTGAACTCATGAGTCCATGAAAGCACATGTCTTGCTATGCGGATTACTGTATATTCATTATGTGTCTGGACATACTTATTGTTCTGATTTACGTACATTTCTCCTGGGTCTCTATGGTGCGTGTATGTGTGGTTGTGGTGTCTGCCTGCCTGATAAATAGTATTCTCCGTTTCTCACATTGTTACTTTTATTTTTATTTACATTTTATTTATTTTCATTCTTTGGGCTATTTGCTGCCCTAATTATTTAGTACCGTTTGTTGGGTTCCTTTGAATGTGTCTTTTCTTCATTGTCAGATTTGTTTACTCGCCTCGTAACCATCTTTTATCTTTCTTTTGTTCTTTGAGATACTGCGTATTCGAGATGGGGGATTGTTGTGATGAATCGCGTCTCTGGTGATACTTGTTCTAATACGCGGAGATATTTGAGTTGTGATCTGGATGTATCTAACGTTTTTGATGTGTGTGAAGTTCCTTTTATGCATGTGCGTTTTATTATTTCACTGTGGGGAGCGACGCGTCATATGTCACGCATACGATATACAGTGGGGCAATCCAACCGTGCGTTTGGAGATGTTTGGGGTTGTAAGAGGCGAATGTGGCCATGTTTGATTTGTGTTTGATGAGCCTCTTGGATGTATGAGATAGACACCTGACGTAAACCTCAGACAGTAACATTTGTTCCTATTCATTTTCTTTTCATCTATCTTGTTTTGCCTTATGTTTATCAATAAACCCCCATATTTTTGACCCCATTCTTTCATTTGCTGGGAAGGGTTCTGGGTTCTTTCCATTCCCGTTCCTCCCCTTACTCTAATTTGGCACGAGTTCAGCTCCAGGCTGTTTTAGTCTGTTCCAGCCCGTCCACGGCCTATTAAAGAGGTAAGTAGCTAAGTATCCACGGACCTGTCGGTGTATGTACGTGAGAGTGTGTGTGCGTATGTCCGCGTGTGTCTTCGGTAGCAGAGTATGAGTGTACGTGTGCGTTGTGTGTGGGTATATGTGCGTGAATGTCCTCGTTAGCAGAGAGTGTGTGTATCCCCTGTATGTGTGGGTGTGTGCGGGTGACCAGGAACACCTTTTATTCTTCCAAAAAGTCACGACGTAATACAATGTCAGGTATTAGGTTCTGAAACACTGCAGCGTTTACTAGGATAGGCAGCTCCATGCATTTAGCCGTTAGGTTACCCTGTCCGCTGCTCCCACTACCTTTCCGAGACGGTGAGACTTCATAGGTGGTTGTAATATGGCAACAGTCCCATTTACGAATGGTTGTCGAGTACGACTGAATAACTCTCGTTGCCTGCCCTCAAGATGATAGCTGGGCGAGGTTGGTCTGTTCTGCACACAATCTGACCAATCCCTTTCCCATCTGCCCAGGGCTGCTCGTCTGTCTGGTCTTGAGGCGCATTCCTGTTCCTGGTCCTACCCCCTCAATCCACAATTGGCCAAAGTTCAGGTGTCCCGTTCTTCCACACTGGTACCATTCCCTAACCAAGCTGGTCTCCTACGTGGCCTTACTCTTGTATTCTTCTTCCAACTGGGCCATGACTAAGAGTCCAATCTTGTCGTGGAGTAGCTCTACGATCTCTGGGAGGACGTCGTTCTCGTTTCCTTTAGGATGCAGCCGCACGAAGAGCTGGTACTTCCGGAGGACGAACGGGCCACCTCTCATGCCGGAGGGTTGTGAATCAGTCAGCAGCTTCTTTTACACAGAGCTCTTCAACCCTTCGGAATTAATCTTAGCTAGGAAGTCAGTCCAGTTTCACTTCAAGCCCTTCTTGTTATTTCAAAAAGTAGCAGCTTGCCCCCTTAACTCCAGTATGACGAGTTGAACGAAGATGTCCCCCGGCAGATTGGTCCTTCCTAGTAGACTGACCGACCCCTCGATGGAGCTAGTCGGATTCTCTTCCATTCTCCCGTGGAATTCCGGAAGGCTCTCTTTAATCACCTTCGGGTCTAGGTGTCCTGTACTGCCGGTTAAGTTTGAGGGGGTTGAAGGTGAAGTGATAGGTCCTGATTGAAGTAATCTATCTTCTACCAAGTGAAGGATGATCTTTCTCATCTTCATAAACAACTCCCTTGATGGTCGAAGTCCGGTTTTCTGAAGTTCCTTCAAGGGCAGGAATACAGCTCCCAAAATTTCTCTCAGCAGCAGAGGTACGGCTTCCAAAATTTCCCTCGACGGCGTAAATTCTCCCCTCAATCTGTTGTTTGATGTCGGAAACATGGATTTCCACCGCTCCCTTGAGATTCGAGATCTCCCCTTCGAGCTGGCTTACCCCACAATCGATCTGCTCAATCTGCCCCACATTTGACCTGATATCCCGTATCTGCTGTGTTAAGTGGTTGGTGACGTCACTGATTTGGGAATTGATCTGCGAAATTTTATCATCTACGGTGGACACTTTTGATTCTAGGCACTGTTCTACTTTGTAAATCTGCGTGTACACTTGAGATATTTGTCCGGTGAAAACGGTGTTAATTTGAGAAATTTCGCCTAGAATTTTGTTAATTAGTTTCGATATTTAGTTTCGAAATGTTGGAATTCTGTTCTCTTAAGGCGAAATTGTGAAATCTGTTCTGTTCAGGTGGATTTGAGTGTCTGTATCATGCTTATTATGACAGAACACATTATGTTCATATTTACCGATGACGTGTCCGGTTGTTCCTCCACCTCTATTGTTTTTAATGATGTCTTCTTGTAGTCGAGGGTTACTGCCGTTTGTCAAAAGATATCGTTTTGCGAGTTCGTCTTGAAGTTTAATGCTAGTGGCTTTACGTCGCACAGACACAGATAGGTCTTATGGCGACGATGTGATAGGAAAGGCCTAGGAGTTGGAAGGAAGCGGTCGTGGCCTTAATTAGGGCACAGCCCCAGTATTTGCCTTGTGTGAAAATGGGAAACCGCGGAAAACCATCTTCATGGCTGCGGACAGTGGGATTCGAACCCACTATCTCCCGGATTCAAGCTCAAAGCCGCGCGTCACTAACCGCACCGCCAAGTCGCCCAGCGAAGTTGTTTTCCAGTTTCACTTTCATTTTACTCTCACGTCCTGTCACGGTCGCCACTTGTATACACAAAGAGCACACGCGAGAGGAACTGTTTTATTTACAACTTATGTACACATTAAGAGTTGTACATCAAATGAACCAGCATCTAGAGATCAATCGACTGCACATTAGCATGTCTACCAACTACGGAACACTTGTATGAACACAACAGTATCACTTCTACGGCAAAACCACAACATTAGTTCATATACTTGACTCGACTAACTATTCTCACTAATAACTGAACTCTACAACCCAAGACCGTACCTTCATATACTTTGCCTGGCCAGGCTTCCAGAAAAGTATGACACAACATGCTTTCTGCTACCTTCTGAGACTCCATTAACCTATATACAAATGAATAGAACATTCTGTAAAACTCGAGTGACCTCAGCACAACGGTGCTACCCTGTGTTGCACAAAATTACATCGGATTTATACATCATATTTACGGGTAATAATAAATTATAAAATATTAATTACGTGTTGTTACATTTAATAATGTCGTATTAATAAGAAGACTGGGTAGTATTATCGTGACATAACCTCACATGTTCTGTTAAACAAGACAGATCATACAACACACAAATAATAAATCATACGACCACGATTTATACCAAATAAGATCCGTACTGACAACCTGTCATACACAACTACGTAAATAATAATAATAATTGTACCGAGCGGTACACCCCTACGCCGCAAATTTAAATCTTGCGCCAATAAATACTCCTCTACAGGAGAAACTCTGAACTTTAAAAACTGGATCAATTCTTAAGTTTCTCAGAAGATGTCACTGTGTGAATTTCGATTTGTTTTTGTTTTCCAGTGATCAAGAAGTGTGGACATTCTCTTCTAGATGTCTCGACAAAAAACTATGATCATGCACCCTGGTGCGAAGTTATGGAACATTTTTGAAGGAATTTTGTCCTCATAAGTTTTCTCTTTACTAAATTTCGTTCATTCATTTGTGGGTTAGCAATATTAATCTTTCTTTCCGCCAGTTTTGAAGTTAGCCAATCAATAATGTCTGTCATTAATTTTCAGCCAATCGTGTCCTTCTTCTTCGATTTTGATGTGCAACCTTAACCGACCAATAAAATGTAGTGGGTGTGGCTGTTTTAAACATGAAAGGTCTCGAACTTTCCCAGAGGGTTTAAAAACTGCTGATTTTCACGGCTCTGCGCCACTTCTTCAACATCTAGCTTAGTGTATGGACGTGTAGCAGGGGGCGAGTAACGCCTCTTCCTTCGGGCAGCAGCTCTGGCCGTTGAACATCTTTATTTCTTGCTAGCTCGGCAGTTTAACCCTCGGTGAAGGTCCGAAACATTTTTAATGTAATCTACCCGTCTAAAAATATAAATTGGTGCCGGTTATGTAAAAACTTACATATCTTTAACTGTAAATCGGGGATAGAGAGTGCCTTACCCTGTCGAGCTCCCCTTCTTTTCTGATCTGAGGTGACTACGTTTTCGTAACCGTTTTTCTACTCTTCCTTAATGTGTTAACTTTATTCTGTATACGAGTCACCTCCATAGCTTGAAAATAGCCCCTGTTTTCATCGGCCTAGTGCCTCTTAGGTTTTAAGAAGTTTCATGTAGGAGGGCAAATTCACGCCTCCATTCATTTCGCATTTTGGGGCCATTAATTCATCCCGTTATTTTTCTACTCAGGCCCAGTACAAGATACCCCTGTTTCTTTGTAAGTGTGCCTTGAGGGGCAGTTAATGGGAAAGTTTGTTGTGGCCTTTGATAGGCTCAGAAAATGGAGAGCAGTCAGCTCTTTTATTTGTGGTAAAAGCACCTCAGAGAGGCTTGATATTCGAAGGTGGGAGCAAGTGCTCCATGTTATTTGGGGTTTTCTTCCCTTTGGTAAATACGTGGTTGTGAGCTGAGAGCTCAGAAATTGTAAACTTGGAGCTTGAAACCGGCTTGTAAAATTGTCTCTAATCTTGGCCTTTCCTGGTGTTGTACCTGAGTGTCGGTTACTTGTTGACTTGTTCTTACTTGGTAAGTTTTCAAATTCTATGTAAAAATGGTTAAATCTTGCTATTTTCGAAAATATAATCTTTATTGAAATTTAAAAATATCTTTCGGCCTTATAGTGAGACGCATTCCAGCCCGCAACTTCTTTCACCTCTGCCTTCCACGGGTAACTCCGTAAAAAAAAAAAAAAAAAAAAAAAAAAAAAAAAAAAAAAAAAAAAAAAAAAAGTAATAATAATAATAATAATAATAATAATAATGAAATACGAGCGTATATAGCCACACCTACGAATCGAGCGTGATATTTTCACTGTTCGTTCCAACTTACTCTAGTCCATCACACACCAGCATTAACTGTTAGTTGAAAGGTTTTCTTTAAATGTTACACGTTTTCCTTTTTGAGGAAGTTGTCATATTTTTTGGAATTCTTGATCTCTAAGTAATCATCTCATTTTCTTAGAATCCAAAAGACCATTATCGGAATTGAGTAAGATGACATAAGGTGAAATGTGCAGATTTTGTAGGCAGTTATTACTCTCCTCAGAGAGATGCGTACTTCCTAAAATGTAAGAATTTATATTTATTTGTAGGGTCACAATGTCATTGATCAGTTGCATGGCAGCCGACTTCGAATTGAGGAAATCTGTTAGGAATGTGTGGGTAATCCGGGGAATTTTCGATTATAAAGGCCAGTGTCTGATCTGCAGTAACTTAAGTATCACTAGGTGTGGTGCAGAAAAAATAAAATTTCTCTGCAGATGAATGAGTGGGCCATTGAATAAATGTGAAGGAAATACTCATGAGCGAAAAGCAGAAATAAAATCGTGTACTAAGGACAAAAGGTAGGAGTACAAGAATTTCCTCGACTAACTTGCCTTTGCTGGCGAGATGAAGTGTTTACAGTGCACTATGTCTTCTGGTATGGGCTATATCAAATTTGTTACTTTCATTGCCCTGTCTCAGTCTCATCCTTGGCTTTGACAATATGAAAGTGATTGATGTATGAGCGATGCTAGTAATACCATTCCTTATGCAGACAGTCCCTCTTATGAATGGTGTGAAAACATCGCTCATAGGGTCAGTTGGTGCATGCATTTCAGTGGGCTTGGCAGACATATGCAATAGCAACTTCTGGCTCGGTGAGGAAAGCAACGGGAAACTACCGCACTCCTCATTTCCCTAGTATGCCCCTTCAGTGATGCCTTGGCTGTTTATGGCAGCTGTTGGCGGAACTGTGGAGGAGCAAACCGGCCTTCGGACTGAATACCCAACATACAGGTATGAATACAATGATTAGCTTCTACTTGCAAGCAAATTCTTCCTGGTTGCCCGGCGTGGAGGTTAAAACAAGTCAAGAGTATCACTATACGGGTGTCTGAAAATAAATTGAGAAAAATATGAGAGGACATAGTGTTTTGAAACAGAAATCGATCTCTAGCGTATTCTATTTCCTCTTAGTGAAATCTCACCGTAAAATCGACAAAGAAATGTAAGTTCAATGGTGAGCGTGTCTCGCTTCCTACCTTGGGCGGTGCGCTAGTACTGGCATCTGATCCTCTGTAGCAACTATATTCTGATTATACTGAACCGACTGCTGAAATCCTAGTAGCAAAACTCCTCCCGGTTTTTGGTGAGCAAAGTGCATGTGTCTTACGAAGCAGATCAGTAAGCACAGAACACTGCGTGCATGTCAAACTCGACACATGAAAAAAAGTTACTAAAATCACAAGCCCACGTAACATAAGTTATGCAACGAAAGTAAACATTAAACACACGTCCTCTGGTATTAAAGAATAAGTTTAGAACAAAGTATCCTGGAATATAGGCTAATAAACCTAAGCCAAAAGTAGATCCAGATATTCTTATTGTGCTTTCATCGGAGTTAATAATGTACACCACCATCAATAGCAAACACGTTCTTTAGGTCATTTAGATTTCATTACGAAACAGGCTGAAAATTTACAGCTGGGAGCGGACTATTTAAAAATCTAGCCTGCACTGGATGCGGAAGATCATTCCTGCGCATTTAAACGCTAGCATATCTGTGCACCAAATTGTTTTATAGCTGTTAATTTCCAACAAATTTTGATTATACTGTAGCTTTCCGCTCCACCATATATAGTGTGCTTAGTCTCGTCATTGAAGCGAGATGATTTTATAAGGATTCAGGTTTTTCTAAAACTATGAATCAAATACGCGCGTGATAATGATACGATTTTTCGAGAAGTAAGACCAAAAATTTAATTGATATATTATTCCCATCAACATGAAGAGGACATCACTTTTCACTGACTGTAATGAATTCCCTTAAACTACTTCGAAAAGGAAATAACTTTCTTCAGAACACGATGTAACGCTAAGTGTAGTGATTTGTTACCGTTACACTCTGCAGGAAGTGTTCAAGTGAAACGTTTGTAAGACTTTACTGGTTGCACGACATTTAGAGCTAAACCTTGGGGTGAAAATACAAAATTTTTATTTCTTACGTACTTATCTATATCATCCCAGTAAACACTAACACATCTAGCACGAATAGTGTCAGAAAAAAAGGTACCTTCTGTATAATTTCAGCCTCATCACGGACTGATTCGGCAGTATCAACACCGGTGTCATCAGGATCAACGCTAAAATTATAACTATTATCCTCGTAATTAATAAAACACTCCTTTAACATGCCTTGTACAGCATCGTTAGAGATGAAATTTACACATCGATAACTTGGCGAAATACTGCTAAAGTGGATCGACAGATACATGAAACGAAAGAATGAAGCCCTATCGAGATAGCTGTGAAGAGACCTCGGACATAGTTCGAAGGAAACTCACGAAATGGAACGATAATGCAGATGTGGCGCAATGCATGTCAGACACGTCACACCACAGCAGCAGACGGATACTGCACGACGTGTGCTACACGTCACTCCACAGCATCAGATGGCTACTGCATGACGTGTGATACACGTCACTCAACGGCAGCAGACGGGTACTGCATGACGTGTGCTACACGTCACTCCACAGCAGCAGACGGGTACTGCATGACGTGTGCTACACGTCACTCCACAGCAGCAGATGGCTACTGCATGACGTGTGATACACATCACTCCACAGCAGCAGATGGCTACTGCATGACGTGTGCTACACGTCACTCCACAGTAGCAGACAGCTACTGCATGGCGTGTGCTACACGTCACTCCTTAGCAGCAGACGGATACTGCACGACTGTGCTACACGTCACTCCACAGCATCAGTTGGCTACTGCATGACGTGTCCTACACGTCACTCCACAGCATCAGATGGCTACTGCATGACGTGTGCTACACGTCACTCCTTAGCAGCAGACGGATACTGCATGACGTGTGCTACACGTCACTCCACAGCATCAGATGGCTACTGCATGACCTGTGCTACACGTCACTCAACAGCATCAGATGGCTACTGCATGACGTGTGCTACACGTCACTCCACAGTAGCAGACAGCTACTGCATGACGTGTGCTACACGTCACTCCACAGCATCAGATGGCTACTGCATGACGTGTGCTACACGTCACTCAACAGCATCAGATGGCTACTGCATGACATGTGCTACACGTCACTCCAGAGCAGCAGATGGCTACTGCATGACGTGTGCTACACGTCACTCCACAGCATCAGATGGCTACTGCATGACGTGTGCTACACGTCACTCAACAGCATCAGATGGCTACTGCATGACATGTGCTACACGTCACTCCAGAGCAGTAGATGGATATTACCTGAGATCTGCTACTCGTCGCTGCACGCTGTCAGGTTAAGTTGCTGAATATGGCAGTCGAATCCAACCTCTAGGATTTTAAGAAATTAGAGATTAAATATTATCTCATAATCAAAGCATTAAATTGAGAAAAATGGCAAATTTACACAGATACTTCTTGTCGTATGATCTGAGTAGGTAATAACGAATTATGCCTTCAGCTTTCATGTAGAGGCCTCTTAGTTCAGCGCCATGCGGCTGCCTGCTCATGAAATCCGATGTTGGATATCACTCCAGACCTACTAGATGACAGAGTGACTTGACTCACTCTTCCCTAGGTAAACACAAAATATGTCACATTCCACACTGTACAAAAAGAAGTATCGGTCTAATCTTTTATCCACTCCCAAAAATCCTACCACCTCTGTTAATTTTGAACCTGTGATCACGGGATCCAGAGGGTGACACACTACCACTGGTACACAAAGTGGGTGTACAACTAAATAGTACTTACCTGTTTTATACTTTGACATGAGGGACCAGTTCTTCTATGATTATTTCCTCCTTAATGTCAGCGGTAGGCTGTAAATAAGGAAAGTAAATTAAGTAAGGAAGTAACAATATACAAATAAGTGGGAAAACCCACAAGAGCCATTTGGGCTCATCAGCTGGATTGGCACGCCCCTCCAGGACTCTGCTTAGCAGTGGCAGACCAAGCGCATGGTCCCGCCGTGTTAGCACGTCTGGGTGAAACTCTGCAAAATGCACACGGCCTAACCACCCAAAAGCTGGTTCTATTCATGTGATTGTAAGATCTGCGGCCGTGAAAGCCTTTTTTGGTATCCACATCTAGTCTTCGTACACTGCCTCGTCATGTGATGAGATGGGGAACATGAGTGCTAATCTACTCCTCCTTATAAACTTATTATACATTGAAAAGTTGAACTTGACATGAGCATTATTACTTTTAAATCTCATTGAGCTCCATTAGATGAATGGAAGTAGCACTGCATAATGACGACAGAGTTAGTGGTCCACCATGACATGTCTCTATCTTACTCGTGTCTTGTATATAGTCATGCAAATATTACTGGAGCTAGCAAATGAACCTTTCCTTCACTACAGACTTCTGCACTTCGTAGTAAATTACCGTACACGCTGTGAGTAAGACTTCATTAAATTGCATTTATCTTAATGTTACCTCGAAAACACCACGTGGAGGTCCCCTTACAGTGTTTGTCATGTAAATTCTAGGTTGGGGAGTTTTGATCAAAATGAGAGAACGCCTTTCCTACTGCCAGTAACAGTCGAGTTCCGGAGTTTTCATTATAGCGCCAGGCCACCTTGTCTAATGCCATGTACAATTGGCTTGGGAAGTCTCTGATATAACTGCAGGCATATTTGTATCCTGCCAGTAACAGTCATTTCGGGGGCGTTTTCATTACAATGGCAGGCCCTTCCCCGACTACCAGTAACAATCGAGTTGTGCTGTGTTCATTATTCTAGCATGCTCCCTTGCCCAGTGCCAGTCACAATTAAGTTGAGGAGTTTTGATTAAAGTGGAAAGCCTCCTTGCCTACTGCCAGCCACACTCAATTTGGAGAGTTTTGATTACAACAGCAAGCCCCACAATTCAGCACAATGTTCAACGACCAATGTGATTCCAACCGAGTGATAAAATCTAGAACTGAACACGCCATTACCATCTCAGTCTGCAGCTACATGATCCATTGCTACGTTTTCTCGTATATGGCTGTGACAGCTGGGCCATGGATCCAAGCACTGAAAAGCACACCGATGCCTTTGAAATGTATCTGTATCATCACCTCTTGTCAATACCATGGATACAGAAAGTTTCAAATATCAAACGTCCTTAATTGCATGAAAAAAGCTGCTGCTCATAATAAAACTCAATACCTGCAACATGCTTTGCGGGGCTAATGATATCAATTATTACAGCTAATTACTGAAGGAAAGATACATAGGAAAAGGTCCATTGAGTGGCGGAGAAAACCATATGAAGATGTACTGCGCAACAGAAAATGCTTTTCACCAGCATTGTTATGATGGATCGCCAACCTTCGCTCGGAGACCGTGTCTCTCCACCTCATGACATGATGCACCCTACACGACTACAGACTCATCCCCTAACCCAAGTGTTGAAGCACCACATGCCCCAGTCAGCATTTGCAACTTCAGCATACCGCTCTTTGAAGAAGAACATGGTCGTACGATATGCACATCCCTGGTATACCAGAAGGTGAAACACGCAATGTCCGTTTATCTGCTAAGAAAGAAACAAAGATGTGAGGGAGGATTTCCGACAATAAAATATTACAATATTAAGCTTTTACCAAGTGGTGTGAAATATCACATCTATAAACTAGAAGGACATAATATTTTTTGAAGAGATTTTCTCCATCAAGTTATTATTACTGGTTTACGTCACAATTACTACTTGTATGGTTTCTTGAAACGCTAAGATGTGGAAATTGCGCCCCACAAGAGCTCCTATATGTGCAGTAAATCTACCAATATGAGGCTTGTGTGTTTGAGCACCTTTAATACTTCCAGGTTGATCAGGGATTGAATGAGCCAACCCTCTACAACATGAGCTACCTCTTGTGGAAAACAATCAAAATAAGATCACTTTACAAACATAATGATGCAGAATAACAGATCTATTCCTTCAAATTCTACATTTATGTAATCATATAAAAAAATGCCAATCTGAGATTAGTAAAAAAAGTTACTATTTTCTAAGCTACATGGATAAACATTGAATCATGGATACGTTTTAAGACCTAGAAAGCAAAACTAATTCTCTCTCAGAGTTTTTATTAATGTTTTGGCATTGCTTTGCTCACAGTCATGTCCAATATGTCGAACATCAACATCTTCCTAGAACATGCCTTTCCGTGGTGTCGATCTTCCATCGATATTGGTTAAGGTATCGGCCTTTTCTCCACGCTAAATTCAGTCCAAAAAACATAACTATGCTAAAATGTACAGGTACAGGTGAGTTATGTGACCAGAAAAGCTTAATCCACAACTAACTGTTAAATTCTAATCACTGCATAGAATGATACTTACAAGTGAAGTATTTCCTGTTTGATCCCCGCTTCCAACTCCATTTCGCAAAGTTTCAGACGGTGCTGTGGATGTTCAACACTTTCACTGACCTTGCGCTGAAACATGAATGAGGAACATTTCATTACTGTTATTGTTGTTTGAGTCATCAATATACAGTTGTGTTCATAGCCACAGGACCTCCTGGTTAACCGGCAAAATGAAGCTCAAGGACGTACATATCAATGAAAACAATATCCCACATCCATTGGTTAGGATTTATATACAACCCTTTTGTGAAAACACTAAGGCTATGCCAGTTACTAATTTCCCACTACACCTGGATCTAAAGACTAGTTTGTTGCGCCACTCTGTACCCACCTACCTTGTACAATGACATTTTATGACACAATAACACAAATATTGTTTTATTTCCATTTTTTGAAAATCACATCTTACAGATAACCGCCGTTTCTTGCGATGCACGCATGGAATCGACGAACAAAGCTGCCATTACTTTCACTAGCATGTCAGGTGGAACTGCATGGACCTCTTCTCGAATGCGTTACCTCAGGGTATCTGACATGTGTACAACTGCAGCGTGTTTGTTTACTGAGCAACTACGACTCATGTCAATAGCATGCCGTACGCTCTCAATGTCTTCGGGTTACCTGACATGTGTACAATTCTTGCAAGTAACAAGTGGAAAATCGAGTTCACCAGGATTAAAGTCCACGTAATGAGCTCGCGGGTCATCAGACCAAGGAAGCAGTGCAAGACAGTGAAATTAGTGAGTGAAACAGCAAAATTCCTAAAAGCTTTTTGGGAGATGAGAGCTTAATTAAAAGGCAGAATAAATGGGAGCAAAAGATGAAAGATTAAGTAACAATTTTTTTTCCAATGTAATACGCACACTTTCCCAACATATTTATTTCATGCCAAATTTCACCGCAAAGGAAACGTCTCATGGAACATTAGAAGCTTACTTTCATCGTTTTAGATAGTCCATGCATTGCCAGTGGTCAAACTGTTGGCCAATGTGAATTACTAGAGAATGACAGAAGGAAGCGTTGTTATTAAAGAAATTTTATGTCCAGAGTCATGGCCAGTGAGTAAAAGCAGGTTAGTCATATAATTCTGACGTATCACGAACTCAATTGCATTTGAGCAACTGCGATAAAAATGACATAGTTTTGTTTACATTAATTAAGTATGTAACAGCCATCTAATTATGAATGTATGTCACATGTAATTGGAAAATTAAGTTAAAATTTCAATTTGTAACATAAATACTCATAGCATATAGTATTACAGTTAAAAATAAATTCATACATCTAACTTCACTATATACTGTCATGCATTTCAGCCATCAGTTTGCAATAACCTGCGAATTTACTAAATGAATCCGCATCCTTTATTTGTAACCAGTTCTGAGGCACTATTTAGCTCCGTACTTCAAATCAATAAGAACCGAGTCTAACCTTCGCAGCCTTTATCCCCTCTACTTCTCTTACCCTCCATGACCAAGCCCATTATTCATCCTCCTCCATTCCCGTAACATGATTCCACCACCAAAGCCGGGTTATCCGGACTGCTTCATCCATCTTGGGAATTGTTGGCTAGTAACTAATCCCATGTGCCTCTGAAACCAACAAATGAAACACAATATACCACCCGCGAATTAATATCCCGGAATATTATTATTTTTAAGATAAAGTTGAACTTCCTTACTTTGAGTAAATCAACTCGCTTCTTATCACCGTTATCCATACGCACAGACCGCTAACTCATTCATCGTGTTTGGCAACTGCATTGATAATAATGTCGTCCATCACGTCTTCTAGCAGATCATCCTCCTCGTTTTCTAGTTTGATGAAACACATTTCAAACCCTTCCCAGCCTCTTGGAGTAATAGATGCAATAGCTTCCAAGGTCACTACCGTCCCTTGTTCCCAAATAATTTACATGATTTTAGTCAAAGCCAGCTCGATGGCATTGAATTCACGCCTGAAGAAATTTTACGGATTTTAAAACTTCACTCCGTCTCCAGAAGCAAGACAAGTAGAACAACATTTGACAGTCTTCACAAGTTTAAAGTATTTCTCCAGCCAAGCAATAGTTGGCCCCACACCTGTTACAACTAGGTTCGTCCATGATTGCAGATAATGAACATATTAAACATGTATTTTCATTGCATTTGTTGACTGTACTTTATCTCAAGATTTTTATGGATCACTGTTTTTGTATATGCCTTTCATCTTTGTGTTATTGTACCTGATGATAACCTCCAAGCTAGGACGAAACATGTCCTATGTAGCTTTTTAGACAGACGATTTATCAAATGGTAAGGGTGCACTGAACACGTGGACTTTATACAGTTGAACATGTGAGTTCAAGAACGTCCCAACTCCACATCTTATGGTATGCATGGCTAGCTGAACTTCAGACACATGTTTGTAGGTGGAGAAAACACCTCAACTCGAAGCGCAAACATCACGAAATGTTTGTATATTTCAAGAACGTCCCAATGTATGGAGATGGGTCAGTTTTGAAATATGTGAACAGTTTCCCGTCAGATGTCTCTGGTGTTACGTTGTTTACATATGTGACAACATACAGTGCGCTGGTGGTGCTGAAGTGACCGGTAATGAAGATTCTCCTAAAATACGAGGCAAAAACAGAATAAACGAAAGTAACTGAGATAAAAACATAAAAACGCACGAGCATCAGGCAACGCATATGTAAATACTGTGGGGAAACAAATTTCTGCGGAGGATATGTCGCGTCTGTGACCATTGTGCTGAACACGCCTTCCACGGAAGGAAGGCAGAAGAAATCATCCAGAAGGTTGATAGAAAAGCTAGACGATTTTTATACTGTCTCTCACTACAAAAGAAACCATCGGAAACACAGGTTTTTGTTAAGTGACCTGAATGCTCTAAAAATATAAAGACTTTTCACCAAATAACATTATCCAAATATCCTTCTTTCTGAAATCTGGGGGTGCTTCACATAAACTTAAGCGCAAGGTTACTTATGCATTTTATCTTAATTACTTTCGCATTCCCTTTAATTACGGCTTTGTAGTACCAAAAACAGATCTTTGTGGCACATGTATCCTTCTCAAGTGCAAAATTGACCGTGAGAAAAATTCTACCGTTAGGGAGAAGCTGGCTACAGATTTAAGAGTCCATAAATGTAGGGCAAATACGTGTTCAAAGAACTTGAGAGAGCTGAGCAAGAATCACACACTCATGCCAATATAGAATGTTGACTCTCAACAGAATACTCCTTTTGCCCATTTGGAAGCAATGAAGTAGCCTATTCTCTGCAGTTGTGATTACATAATTTTTGCATATAGAGTTGTAAAACAAAAAAGCTGTGATGTATATACTGCCTGAAAGAGAGGCGCGCAGGGGTTTTAAATGAAGTTTTGTCATGCCTGATTCACAAAATTACTTGAACAAAGATGTAAAAATACTTAAGCTTTTTTTTCAGACGGTTGCAGGGTCAAAACCAGAATGATAATATTCTTTTTCACGCTGGTACTCACACGTAAATTCACCAATATTGTATACAAGGTACCAAAAATGGGTCACGGCTTCCTTCCGTGTGACCCAAAATTTGCCATTGTTGAAAAATGAAACGAAATGGAGATGTATGAAGGTTGTTAAAACAAAGCTTGAGGTTGCAGGGTGAAAGGGGATATGATACTAAATTTCACTGATCACTTACAGAGATTCTTCAAAACATCTGCAACCAAAAATAATGAGAAGTTTAAGGTGAGCGAGTACATTTCAACAGTTGTACAAGTATGAAATGAGTGTCAGTAAATGCATCTCTTCCGACATACATTTTTCCTTTCGCTCAAGAACAATGTTATCACAGAACTCCGCTTCCAATCTGTTAAATGCTATGATAAGCTAATACCTATTAAGTCAGAAAACTTTGTGTTAACGTAGCACCAGACACAGTTACCTTTATCCATAATTTAAAATAAAATACAGGCACACCTTCTAACAGTGATTAGGACAGACATGACTTCTAACAGTGAATAGGACTGACAGAACTTCAATTATTGTAAACTATAATTTGAAATAAATAATTTGGTTTACTTTTACATTTTATTTTTTTACCCTACATATTTCAAGAATGACCCAACTCCACTCAATAATTATAATATTTTCAGCAAAGCGACAAGTGAACAGTACTATCTACTATAATAGATAATCCGCTTTGTTAGCACGACCATACGGGACTCATGTCTTACCACCGCTTTGTTAGCACGACCATACGGGACTCATGTCTTACCACCGCTTTGTTAGCACGACCTTATGGGACTCATGTCTTACCACCGCTTTGTTAGCACGACCTTACGGGACTCATGTCTTACCACCGCTTTGTTAGCACGACCTTACGGGACTCATGTCTTACCACCGCTTTGTTAGCACGACCATACGGGACTCATGTCTTACCACCGCTTTGTTAGCACGACCTTATGGGACTCATGTCTTACCACCGCTTTGTTAGCACGACCTTACGGGACTCATGTCTTACCATCGCTTTGTTAGCCCGACCTTACGGGACTCATGTCTTACCACCGCTTTGTTAGCACGACCTTACGGGACTCATGTCTTACCACCGCTTTGTTAGCACGACCTTACGGGACTCATGTCTTACCACCGCTTTGTTAGCACGACCTTACGGGACTCATGTCTTACCACCGCTTTGTTAGCACGACCTTACGGGACTCATGTCTTACCACCGCTTTGTTAGCACGACCATACGGGACTCATGTCTTACCACCGCTTTGTTAGCACGACCATACGGGACTCATGTCTTACCACCGCTTTGTTAGCACGACCTTACGGGACTCATGTCTTACCACCGCTTTGTTAGCACGACCTTACGGGACTCATGTCTTACCACCGCTTTGTTAGCACGACCTTACGGGACTCATGTCTTACCACCGCTTTGTTAGCACGACCATACGGGACTCATGTCTTACCACCGCTTTGTTAGCACGACCTTACGGGACTCATGTCTTACCACCGCTTTGTTAGCACGACCTTACGGGACTCATGTCTTACCACCGCTTTGTTAGCACGACCTTACGGGACTCATGTCTTACCACCGCTTTGTTAGCACGACCTTACGGGACTCATGTCTTACCAGTCAGCAAACACGACCTTGGTTTAGGGGTCGAGCTTCGCTAGAGGTGTGGTAATGTATAGAAATATCTCCAGAACGTGCTTTCCCTTATGGTCACTGCCGAGGGCAAATTCCTAAGGTGCCGTACGAGGGGTGGCAAAAGTAGGTAGATGATGATTATTAGTGTAATGGAAACATACCGTACGGTACATTAAACTAGGCTAGGCGTAACCACATTGGAAACTGAAGCAATATTTCCATTAGCAGCCCATTGTATGACATTACTAGAATATTTTTATTGAATACAGAAACCAATATAATGTCAGCAACATTAAATTGTTTACGGAAATTTCCGGTTATAACAGATGTTAGATGACTGTCAGTAAGTTCAGTTTATGAAATAATCTGGTATGATATTATACAATTGAACATCACCCGTTTTAGAATTTCAGGGGGTGGGGGGAAAGCGGCGCTTGCCCCCCACCCCCACCCCTTGCGGGCACCAATGTTTGCACGAAAAGTACACATAAACACCCCTTTCCCAACCAGTATTTCTTGTATATTCAAATGTTTTCTTGATGACTCTTACTTAGTTTTGTAAACATTAATATTGACGGTTATACGCTCCTGCTTCCAATCGTGATGTGTTTCTACGTTTTCCTTGGATGGGAGAGCGTTATGGCCCTCGTGAGGGTGATACTGAGATATATGGCACGAGTTCATACATTTTCCCAAGTAGTAGACGATATTTTCATCCTTGTGTACAATACTTGTCGTTCCTTGCTCATTTGGATATACAGCCTGACGTATGAATTTCAGTCCTTTCTTTGGAACAAGTGAAAAGTGTTGTAATGCTTAGGATTAGTGACTGGGCGACACGTCAAGAGTCCATAATTCGTTTTCTCCATTTCCTGTCAATATTAATTATCGGGGAGGCTTTTGAGGTAGACGGGACTGGATCCACATCTACGTCCGATTCTCGGGGAAAGTTTCCAACATTTCCGTCCTCAGCCTCACGAGTTATTGCATCCACTTCAGTATCAAAAATGGCATCAAATAAGGTAGAACTCTTGTTCGTAACTGCATCCGGGTCATCTTCTTCTTCCTCCTCTATATCGGTATTTTCCGAATCATCTTCTGGCAAGTCCTCTATTATTATCTTACAGATATCATCATCAGTCAACCTGGCTGCTTTGTCACACATATTGCAAACCTGTAGCCTAATGTAGTAGATACTGGTACTTTTATTTGAGATGCGGTATGTCTTAATATTTGGAGAAATATTCGTAAATTATTGCAGAAAACTTCATAAATATCGAATATTTTGCATCAGTAAAACATTGCTTTCGGTTTTGGATAAGAGTAACATGAGACCCTCCATATGGCTTGACGGTACTTTTAAGTACCTCGCCATTTACTTACTATATATCGACACCAATTTCAATTTTAATCAATTTGAGTATTTTATTGCATTACAGAAGCATACTTACATGTACTAAGATCACTTGCAGGTCGAATGTAACAATAGGAGCTAAGAAATAATCAATCAAAATGTCATTTGTTTACAGTGGTAACACTATGACTATTATCCGCACACTTTATCTTGGTGCATTTGTGTACGGGATGAGGAGTAAGGCCCCATTCACAATGCAAACGTAACCGTAAACTTAACGACGTAACGTACCCGTAAAATTAACGTAAAATTTGTGGTATTCACAATGGAGGAACGTAACATTAACGTAAAGAGTACACAGCAGCCAATCAAAACACTGCCATGTTATTTAGTACGGAAGTCAGGTTTTGGGCTATCTCGCAGTTTTATATTTCAATAACTCGATGGAATCAAACAACGTGGTACCCTTGAACAGTGTCCTAAGACGGAGTGTTTGAATACAAGGGAGCTCTTAATGTTATCCACTCGAGTTCTTGGACACAACTTGTAAAATGAACCTACAAAGATGTATCATAAAGGATGTATACCACCTTTGCTCCTGGGAGCTGTGTAGGCCTACGGTACCTGAAAAGGCGATCTAAACAACGGTGCAGAAAATGGGTTCATCCCTTGAATCAAAGAAGGTTATCTCAGGGCGATTTCGGTAATCTACTGTAAGAAATGACCCTCATCAGTTCGTTTTGGACATGCGGATTAAACCTGAACTGTTTGCCTTTCTTACGATTTGCTTCCCCTTTTGTAATAAAAAGAAATGTAAGGTCTCCTTTACCGACATCTATGACCCTATCTATCACACCCCGATGAGATATTTGGATCTATTTGTTTGGATGATATCGTTTTCGTAAACTAGTAGTCCGTCATAATGTTAAGAAATATACAGGGACACCTTTTTATTTATGACAGGGATATTCTCTCGTCCGTTTGCCAGCGCTGCGAGCTTGTCTCCCGCCATTTATTGTCAGATTTCATTACTACAGGATATTAATTTCCACCTATTATTTTTCGGTACAGCGTATTTGTAATTCTTTTTCCTTCTATCACACATAGCCTATACACAAAGATTATTTTGAAAGAGAATTACAAGTGTTTCGTCGAAAGAAGTCATTATATCGTGCACAACACACAATGTTTACCTCTGCTCTGATTGGCTGGTTCTTAAAGTTAACGTAAAATTAACCGCAAGAGCTTGGAGTTTGCAATCCCTTAATTTTACGGACTCGCAGTTAAGTTTACGTCGGCGCATTGTGAATGGATCCATTAGAAAAGATGGCCGCTAACTTCTAAGTTAACGTTAATTTTAAGTTTACGTTACGTTACGTTTGCATTGTCAATGGGGCTTAAGGAGGGAGCTGTCCCGGTATCGATAGTGCTGCCTGGTGCTGCCAACTGAATGAAAATGAAATCTGAATTGAATCGAGAATATGATCGATCGATATGAAATTTCTAAACTGTTATCATCTTAAGCCAACAACTATGTCACATACACATTATATAACATTATAAAACATTTCTCGATGCGAATCTTGTTCCTAGCATGAATTCTATACTTTGGCTTTGTTGTGTAAACAACAACAGTACTAGTACGTAAAGTGCACGCCAGATGTCGCACAACGATGCTTAAGCGATTCATAGTTTGTGTTTCAAAGGTTGCCAGTACGAATCTCGAAGATCGCCGAGGTCGACCGATTCAGCACTAGGGTGTAAATGCACCAAGATAAAGTGTGCGGATAATACACTCCTAAGAATAAAACGATCTCCCGCAGTTTTCATCAATACCAACATCAAAAATGAAATATCTCTGTTTCAAAAATTAGGTACTTCAAACTACCATGAGAAAAATACAAGGGTAGAATTTACTGAATAATTCCAAAGCCATGAAATATGAGATGGTACTTTAAAGTGCCGTCAGGCAACAAAGGGTTAAATGATTAATACCGTGGGTATATTGATATGGGCAAAGAGTACCGCAATAATTATACATTACCATGACAGTCAATTACCTAATGTACGGTTCGGTTTCGAAGTGGTAGGCTTGTAGTTTAATATATAATACGCATATGGTTTTTGGCATGTATGGCCGTACTTAGTGCAGATTTATTCCGTTAATTGTGTCATTTCTGCCTGGTTCGCTACAATGAGGAACTGTAAACTTAACCTCTAACATGCTAAACCACTTCAGCAACCATGCACATTAATTTTAACACAGTTTAGGCCGCTTGAATGTCCGTCGTATTGTATACGGTAGTGCGTTACATTCCCCCGGTTGTGTAGTTGACTTTTTGTACTGTAATATGAACAGCGTATACTAAATATAATCTACACAACATAAAAGCTGTAAGTTTATTTCACTGATATTAAGTATTATAATACCGCGTATTAAATGTTATAATATTGTGTTTAAGGAATTGTTGTTTTGAAGGTATTAATTTGTATGATTGTGTCGGTAGTAGAGATCCATTGTGATCTTCAGTTGTTGAAATTTATCCCTTAGTCATGTGCAGTCATCTGTATGTGGTAGATAAACTTAATACCGGTGTAGCACTCGGTTTAGCCGTAATAAGGGTAGTCTTTTCATCTCCTTGCTCAGGAAATGTACAGTAGCTGAATGAGTGATCCACCAGTCTAACTCAGCACCACAATCTCAATTCCATCCACTATCTAGCATGCTCTCAGTGGTGTGTAGATATTGCAGCTAGAAGGTAAATGTCAGAAAGTGATTGCGGTAGAAGAGATAACAGTAGGTTAAGATAAAAAGCTCTGTTATGTTTCAGAACTCTGCTTCAATTCAAATTATTCACAGAAGTTATTAAAGCACCTCTCATAGTAGAATACAGGTTGTTCGTCCCTCATGTTGATGCAGAGCATCTCAATTCTTCATTTCTCCCAGTTGTTCCAACCTCTTGGAAATTCATAACATTTCTGGAGTATTTCCATTGATGCTTTCACGGCCTGTACTTATAGACCTGATATAGGCTTTTGGGCTCATGCCGTGTCAAGAAAGTAAGGTGAAATTCTTTACGTTTCACAGAGAATCATCTGTTTAGGAAGCCTTTCTCATGGACAGTAGAGATTTTCCTCTGATTATGCAGAGCACAGTTCTCTGCAAAACGTAAAGAATTTTACCTAACTTTCTTGACACGGCATAAGCACAAAAGCCGATGTCATGTCTATTTCTGGAGTAGCTGGGCAGACATCACCTTTTCCTTTTACACATAGTCCCGCTGTAAATGTAGATCATATCCATCCATGTATGGAAAGGGATGTCTCTGCGAACCTCTTCATACAACCACTTGTTCACCCATTTCCAACTATTGCTTTACCATCACGCTACCATAGTGAAGTTACTGCTGCTTCCTTCCCTCTCCTAGCCCTTCCCAATCCCATCTTCGCCATAAAACCCATCTGTGTAGGTGTTACATAAAACATCTTGTGAAAAAAATACTCATATGTCTATTGGCTGTGTTCTGTTATTTCGGTGGTATACATCCTTTATGATACATCTTTGTAGGTTCATTTTACAAGTTGTGTCCAAGAACTCGAGTGGATAACATTAAGAGCTCCCTTGTATTCAAACACTCCGTCTTAGGACACTGTTCAAGGGTAACACTTAAAGCCAATACCCATTATTGAAGTGTTTTACTATAATAATAATAGAAGACCATTGTTCACCTCACATACAGATACTCATATTATAAGCATGTTTTTGAACACATGAGTTTGGAGCGTTCACTGTATGGAATTAGTCATAGATAGTATGTGACACAGAAAGAAAAGAAATAGCTTAGAAATGTCAGAAATGTGATGTTACTATAATGTTTCAAAAGTCAGATGGAGAGTGCAATTTGCAGACACAGAGATAGTGCACAAGGTTGATAAGAGGAGAAAGATTTTTTCACAAGTTGACCTGAAGAAGAGATCGATAGGATGAATGTTGAGAAACCCAGAACTCTTTCAGATAATTTCAAACGTAAATGATTGGTTAGGTTTTTGGTAAGGGCATGGTGCAAGTTAGAATAGATGGAGGATATAATATTATGGAGATGTGAGTGGGTAAGCATATGATATGGTGACATGGAGATCTGTATTAAACCAGTTAACAGACCTCTGATAATGTAGTGGCATTATCACTTATTTCTCATCAAGGTTCCTGTTGGATGTTAGAATTAGAAGCCATGTCGTCATGATTTGGATTCTATTCAAGACTAGAAGTAATGTGTGACGAAGAAATAGACAATGTCGGAAAGCTACAGGCCTGCTTGTTTACTGGGTTAGTCTATAACCTAATTAACCTAACAATGATAAGAATATTAATGTAATGCATTTTCTGTTCCTTGTTTCAGCAGAAAGTTTGTGGAAGTAACTAACTATTCCAGTTCATTTAAATACTACAGTTCCTGTGTGCAATGGACCAGAAAGTACAGATCAAGGAGGAACCGGTCTGGCTGGAAGGAACAGCAAGTACATCATTTGTAAATATCATTCCAGATTACCTTACACTGATTGGAATTTTGTGCTTGTTTAACAACTCTATATAAAAAAATAGTGCTAATATTGGAAATGATATCTTAAAATGTAGTATTTTTTCAGTTTGTTAATATATAGGATTATTCTAAATGATTAATCACACTTTAAAACTTTCAGTCTATGAAGTATTTCATAAGGAATAATGTTCATTACATAACAAGAAACATAACTTCTCTAAATTTGCAAGGGAGTTTTGCAGGTGTTTTATAGTATTCTTCGTTCATTGCACGACACCTCTAGATGGTGATTTCTAGGGCTCCTACACTTTGTAGCATGTCGGTGCTCTTCAGATGAGTGCTGATGGGATCCTGGATGTCGTTTATTGTTGTTGGAAGTGATGGGTAGTTTTTGACATTGTATACTCACTGTTCCCAGGGATAGTTTAATGTTTGGTTACTTAATATTTGTTACCTTCAGTGTTAATATAAAGGAGCTGGCTGTAGGTTCTAGAGATTGAAATGCTTGTGCATTTTGATGTATGTTATTTTTGACTGACTTCACTGTATGCTTGGAGTTGTGGACTCTGTTTTCAATATATTATTTTGGAAATTCTATTAACGAACAGGTATATCATTGGTGACCCAAGATGGCGCAGGAGTTCCAACTCGTACCTATTTTCTTTTGCCTTTTTGAATTTAAATTCATGTCTTTCCTTGTATTATTCCTTGTTCAGGCTACTGACATAAAAAATGATGACAAAGCATTTTGTGGGAGCCTTCTTGCATTACTGTGATATCTATCAAAGGTTCAAGGGAGTTCTTCATGGATTCACAGAGAATCTGTAAGTTTATTTGCTATTTCCCTGTTTCATTTTGATAGTCTGTGTCCTGTACCTCTTTCGCAATGGTTACCGTCTGGCTATGATCATCCTATAAGAGGATGTTTGTTTTCCTTTATCATGTGTGGCTTTAGCCGGTTTTGACTTTGGTCACTTCACTTGTACGAGTTTTGATCCTCAACATTGTTGATTATGCTGCATCTTTTAATAACTTAGTATGCCCTACCTTCATGTATTTGTGTTTGATTTGAGTCGCCCATAGAACCTCTAACCTTTAACGTTTTTACAGGGACCTAATATTTTGTACCCTAAATGGCGGTTTGTTGTAGATTGAGGTTTCAGTAGAAAACACATCTTTTCCAGAGACCTTTGCTTGTATTTACATAAGTTATACTATCACATATTATTTACACAGTGCTAGCAATAAAACAAGCAGATATATACCCTATATAATGTACTGTAGTTACAACTTTGTATGGTTTGTGCTGAACATTACTCTTCTGCTAAGCTGCCCCTGCTAACTAAGCAAGAGACCTGTATTGCACTATAAATATCTTTGGCTCAGATTGTTTTTTGAAAATAAATAAATAAATAAATAAATAAAAAAATAAAAAAATAAATACCTTTTTTTGTTTGCTATTTGCTTTACGTCGCACCGACTCAGATTAGTCTTGTGGTGACGACTGGACAAGAAAGGCCTAGGAATTGGAAGGAAGCAGCCATGGCCTTAATTCAGGTACAGCCTCAGCATTTGCCTGGCGTGGAAATAGGAAACCACAGAAAACCATATTCAGGGCTGCCAACGATGGGATTTGAACCCCCTGTTTCATGGATGCAAGCTCACAGCTGCTCGGCCCTAACTGCACGGCCAACTAACCTGGTATAAATCAATTTAATCAAATAAATAACTGCTTAGGTATGCCCTAATGAATTTGTTTCTTTGCTCTATCATCAGATAGCAAACCTGTACTATTTGCTGAACCCAACTGAATAATTGCTGAAGGAACATAATGAAATATGGTTGCAAGTTGGAGGATCATAATCTCATATATGCATCTTCATCGTACATTGTTACGCCATTTAGCCTCTGTGAATTAACTAAGTGCTTCCCTAGACCTCTATTTGTAACCAGTTCTGTATCTTCTTTTACAATGACTGGTACATTTATGGATCACTTGAATTTTCAAATATATGAAGCATGTTTCATTACTTGCAGTGATTATTTTCATGCTAAAATTATCTAAGTAAATAAGGGTAACAATAACAGGCTTACATATTTCTTTCATTAAAGTGATCAATGTAAATAATAAAACAAATATTTCAAAATTTAACATGCTTTTTAGTTAGGAAATTCAGTTGATCCATTAATTTTGCTGGTCGGTATAGTTGCATGGCTCTTAAAACGTTGGCTCCAACTACGTCTCTTGGTTTGATAAGAAATTGTTTTCAATGTTATTAAGGAATATGTTCGTTATTATTCCTGAAAATGGTGAGCCCATGGTTAACTCTTCCCTTTGACAGATTTTTGTTGGTGAATGCAAAACCACTTGGGTTGAAGGTCATTCTTATAATGTTATGCGTTATTTTCTACAAAGGTCTGGAGAGATACCAATCTTGTACAAAAGCACATTAAAATAGGTATGAAACATAAACATTTTCGTGGATGTTTTCCAAGCAGCGACTTACTCATTATCACAAATTTTCTAATTCCAACAGTTTCAACATGCATATTCAGTTTCATTCTTAAAAATTGTAATAGCATCACTCCAGAGGCAAACATTTCCATTCTCTTACTTCAGACGGCATCACCTAACCTAGGTTTACCACGCACGTATTATGAAATCATACTTCAAGCTCCCTGTACAATAATGATAACCTTTTCACCATGAATTTACATGGGAACAGCCTTTCTGTAATGTAATAAGGTGCTAAATTGCATAACCTAACCTATGAAATTAGTTATGAACATAGCTCTATCTTGAGAGGGAGAAATATCACATTCTTATTTTATTTCAGTGCACAGTTTTAAAATTAAGCAGTTGTTTATTTTAACCTTTTTGTATAAGGAATTAACTACTTCTGTCATTGCACTTATTGCAAAAACATGTTCTTCCCAGGTTTTTCAGATGTTTACTTGCACCAGTCAGAGTTGTGAGGAGAGCTCTGGCGCGCTCAGGATCAACTCGCTCATGCGTAGCGAGGAATCTGTATAGAAAATGATCGGTCGCATTCAGTATAAACACTGGAGAAGAGTATATAGTATATTAATATTGATAACGGTTAAAAGCCATAATGCCCAAATTTGCCTGTAATGACAGATGAATCAGTAAAAGGGTTCTTATTGTAACGGAGGAACATAACACAGATTAATACAGAAGTTTTCAAAAGGCATAGTAACATTGGCATTAAAATAGGTGTTCTCTTCTACTGTACTACAGCGGCTGCATTAGCATGTGTATCTGACTCTGTTATCTCACTTTAGCCCTTATGCCATCTTTTTCATAGGTTCTTCATTTCCCATAACCAAAATGAAAAGAAATCAATATTTGAGAATTTAAACACTTCCTTAGCGCTTAATGCAGTTTTTGTCCCATTGTGAATTACGTTACATCAAATTTAAAATTTCAATGCTCTTGTTGAATAATATTCGTGGCTTGAAATTTCTTTTGTTAAGTGCGGGTTTATGCTAAATTTAGGTCACGCAAAATCAGGGTTATGCTGGATATATCGTACCATATGCTGCATTGTTTGGTCACGTACTGGCAGGGATATTATTTTTTTAGATATTTTTGGCCCGTGATGTGCGTCCTGTCTCCAAGGTTGCTTTGTGAATATAATTCATTTTTCATTATCAAAGCTTTTCTTCTTGGGACCTTGTGATAGATAGGCAAATTGTGGTAAGAATGTGGGTTTGAGTTTGAAATTCTACTGGCAAGGTAATTATGGCCATTCATAGGGATTGTCCCTTCTTATATATTTTTGTTTTCCTCGACATTTGAATAATGGCTCATTCATTGGCACATGGGATTTTGAGATGGGTGACTGTATGTTCTGTGTGACTGATGGCCATAGATCGTACTTGATACTAACCAAAGTAGACAGATTATTCCTAATTTAACCTTAATTACTTTTGTTTGCTTCTTGAACAGATGTCTTTTTCTGTAGGGCCAATTATGAGTCCCTTTAATCTTCAGGTTTTAGTGCAGTCCAGCAGTAATATATTTCTTAATTTATTATGTAACTGTGCAGTAGTGTCCGCCTGACTACACAGGTCTCCGCACAGCCGAATGCCAGGACATGTTAGAAAAACAGACAGATCATCTGATTGACGAGTACCAAGTGGGTTTCAGGAAAGGTCGATCATGTGCAGAACAAATATGGAACTTGAAGACAATATTAAGGATTCGCCGAAGTGCCAGCACGATCGTCACCTTTGTGGATTTTAAGAAGGCGTATGACTCTGTGGACAGACAGGCAGTATTTGATACTCTAGGAGAACTCAGAGTGGACAAGAAGACCAGAGCACTTATCCAGCAGACCCTCACAAGTATGACCTCTAAAGTGAAATTCCTTGGAGAAATCTCTGAGCCTTTTGAAATATGTACGGGCGTTCGTCAAGGTGACAGCATCTCCCCTATTCTGTTTAACTTAGTTCTAGAGAAAGTTATTACAGAGTGGGAAAAGGATATCAAGGGTGTGAACATCGGAAATTTGGGAAGCAAGGTCAATGTGAAATGTTTAGCATTTGCTGATGATCTCGCAATCATTACTAAGACCAAGGATGAAACAAGGTATGCCATACAGAGACTACACAATATGGCATCAAAGGCAGGCCTCCAGATATCCTACGAGAAAACCAAGTACATGGAAAATCTACGTCAAAATAGCAAAAGAACTCCGCTAGAGATGGAAAACGGCACAATTTCACAGGTGGCCTCCTTCAAATACCTTGGAGAAATTATACTACCATCAGGATTAGACAGTAGTGCCAATGTAGAAAGATACACCAAACTACATAAGGCATACAGACTGACATGGAATTACTACAACAAAAGAGTCATATCGCGTAATGCAAAATTACGACGCTACAAGAGTTGTATTGCCCGAAGCTTTATATGCCTCAGAAACCATATGCTTAGGTGGTCACTCTAAAATTACAGAAATTGAAAAGCAGGAGCGGAAAATTATCAGGAAAATTTATGGTCCTACGAGAGAAAATGGAATGTGGATGAAGAGGAAAACAGCAGATCTCTACTCCTTCACTGACAGGTTTACTGATGCCGTACGGAAAAGGCGCCTTAATTTCTATGGCCATATCTACAGAATGAACAGCGACAGACTAACTAAAAGATTATTCAAAGTAATCAACTCAAAGAAGGTCAAAATAAAATGGCTAGAAGAAACTAAGGCGGACCTCCAAGAAATAAATATTACAGACGACATCATGGAAAATCGTGGAGCTTTTGGAACCAAAGTAGCCAATCATAAATTTAGGGAGAAACCCAAAAAGACAACTGGTAGGAAGTGGTCTACAGAACGCAAGATGCAACACAGTGCATTCATGAAGAGATTTTGGGAGGATAAGAAGGCACAAACCATCAAACCAACTAACAAGTTCAAACGCGCTCTATGAATGGGCATAACGAAGAAAGAAAGAAGAAGAAGATTTTTTTTAAAATATATGTATTACTCTGTACATACTATGGGGTACATGCTATTGCAGGTGATTGGAGTAGAGGAGTCTAGTGCTCATTGCCTCATTCATTCCTTATTAGGCATTGTTCAACATTGGACCCCGGGCAATGCCTGCTACGAGCAGGTGGCTATTGCCGTGGCTGCTAGGTTTGGCTATAGAGGCCCCTGATCGGAGTGGGTGTCATTCGGTAAGGATGATTTCGGGCATGACTTCTACATGTCTTAAGCCTGCTCAAGGTGGTCTCCTGCCAAAGACTTTAACGTTTTATTCCTTGAGGGGTTTAACTCCCTGGGAACAAGCGCAGCGTAAAGGAATGGGATCCAGCTTCCCTAGGTTTCTGGTTGCTACCAGAACTGATGGGAGTGACTTCAAACTGGTAAAGTCTATTTTGTTTAGTAGGCACATAGAAGGTGTCTACGGCAAACTGGAAGATCTGAAGAAAATGTGCAGTGGTAGTTTGTTGCTAAAGACTCACACTGCCGTGCAAACTGATCCGTTGCTCAAGTGCGACCACTTTGGTGGTATTCCCGTCAAAGTGGAGGAGCACAACACCTTGACTCTGGGTCGTGGAGTGATTTTCCACCGCGATCTTCAACACTGACGATGAGTTGATGGAAGACATGACGCACCGTGGCATGACATAGGTCTGGCACATTACACGCATAGTCAACAGCGAGGACGTTGCTATAGGTGCGTTCATTGTCTCCTTCGAATTGTCAGTGTTACCAGTAAAAGGTAACAACCTATCGCTGCGGTCTGGGCATTACATCCCACCTCCCATGGGCTGCTATCAATGCCAGAGGATCCGGCATATGGTATCTGGTTGCTCGAATAAGTTTGTATGTGGTACGTATGGCAGAGCAGCTCATGGCGCAGAAGAGTGCACAACTCCTTAGATGTGCACCAACTGCCCTGGTCTCATTCACCCTGACATTGGAACTGTCTGGTGTACCTTTGTGAGAAGAAGATCCAGTAGATCATGACCCTGGGTGGTCTTTCCTACCAGTAAGCGCGCCGTAAGTTCAGTTCTATGAATGCACCCGCCAAAACGCTAGACTACATGAAGATAGCACAGAGTTTCCAGGTTCGTAGTTTATATATTGTAAACTTGTTGCGATCGCCTGCGCCCAAGGCGGCTGTTACTCCTGTGAGCAAAGCCGCAAACTGTAAAAGCTCGAAGAGGGGGACCACCCCACCTTCAACCACCAAGAAGTGTGTGCTGGCTAGGACTCCTAAGCCGTTGCAGCAGGGGGAGTGGGGAAGCCAGGTCTCCCCCCACCAAGAAGTCAGCGAAAGCCATTCCCACACAGTGGCGGAGGCGGCATTGTCGGCCAGGTCTGAGAAAATATTTCTCTAAACAAGAAAAGAAGGCAGAGAAGTAAAGCACCGTTATCTCGCGCTCCCCTTGCAGGACAAAAGCCCGCCCGCAAAAGAAGTGTGAAGTTGTGGGCATTGGTCCCCTTGTCCATTGATGATGGGATGGACGTCGAGCTTTCCTCCACGTCTGCAGATGTAGATGTTAGTGTTTAGGTTTTAAGTATAACCTAACACTCATCCTGTCTAGTCCACATTATGTCACTGTTACAATGGAATTGTAATGGTTACGGTAGACATGTTGCTGAGCTGCGCTAGCGAATTAGTGAGTATAGTCAATGAGTATAGTCTGCATTCAGGAAACTAATCTCAGACTATGTCATTATATGGTCTTGAGAAATTTCAGACTATACTCGACAGAATGACATTATACTAACCGGTCTTCCGGTGGCGTTGGCATTCTTGTCTGTTCCGATACCTATAGCGAAGAGGTTCCTCTAAGAACCCCGCTGGAGGCTGTAGCAGTTTGCGTTCTGCAGCCTGTCATAGCAACAGTCTGTAATGTTTATTTTACACCAGGCCGGCCTCTTAATGTAAATCATGTAGATGATCTTATAGATCACCTTCCACCTCCATTCCTCCCATTGGGAGATTTTAACGGCCGACACCCTATATGGGGTCTGAAACACCTTACCGGAGGGGTGTTGGAAACATAAGTAATAGAGCTGGATTTATGTATTTTGAATACAGGTAAACCAACTCATTTCAGTATACGTTACAGCACATTCTCTCGCAGCCGAATGCTGGTTCCCCTGTTCCGGTGAAATTCACACAATGATCTCTGTGACAGTGACCATTTTTGCATTGTTCCTACTTTGTTGAAACAGAAATTCTTAAACATGCTGATAGGCCAAAGGTCACAGCACTAGTTGTCTTTAACGATGAGACCAGGATGCTGCTGAGGAGTTCATTCCATCGTTTCCAGGGACTCTTTGCCGAAGACTCATTCCTTGGTGGAACAAAGAATTTGCAGCAGCTATCAAAGATCGCCGTTGCGCTCGTACACACTATCGTAGGCAGCCTACTGTAGCCAATTTTAAGAAACTCCATGCTAAGGCTGGAGTTCTTATTCGACAGAGTAAGAAAGCTTCATGGGAGAGATATCTGTCTTTTATGACGTCACATACTCCGTCATCTCAATTGTCGACTAACCTTCAACGTATTTCGGATATCCAAGGATCATCTTCTGTACTGGGAATTTCCATTGCAGGCAGTATCCTCACTGAACCGCTCTCGATTGCTAACCATCTTGCCAGTCATTTTGCGGATGTGTCTGGCTCTGGGAATTATCATCGTGACTTCCTCACTCTGAATTGGGAGGCAGAACGTCATCACCTTAATTTTGCCACCCTAGCTTCAGAAGACTATAACGTACCCTTTATGGAGTGGGAACTCCAGAATGCCTTGGTGCTTTACAAGGACACATCTCCTGGACGAGACAGTGTCCATAAAGAGATGTTGAAACACCTTAGTGAGGATAGTCTGTTATATCTCCTTTGTGTGTTCAACTGAATCTGGATAGAAGGTGAGTTTCCATCCCAGTGGCGAGAGGGCATAGTCAATTCTGTCCTCAAGCCTGACAAAAATCCTAAGTATGCAGGAAGTTACGGACCTATTTGTCATAATGTTTGTGTAAGCTATTTGAGAGGTTGATAAATCGCTGACTTGCGTGGTGTCCGGTGAAACAAGGACTTTTGTATGTGTATCAATGTGGTTTTTGAGCTGCTCGCTTGACCACTGACCACTTGGTATGCCGGAGAGTTCTGTCCTGGATGCATTCCTCCACAAACAGCATTTGACGACTGTTTTCTTTGACTTAGAAAAGGCCTATGGCACCACATGGCAATATGGTATCCTTTCAGTCCTGCATCAAAGAGGATTGAGAGGTAACTTTCCGGTATTTATTGCAAATTTTTTGTCACTCCGTCTATTCCTTGTCTGAGTAGGGAAGGCATATTCGCAATACCATGTTCAGGAAAATAGAGTCCCACAGGGATCAGTTCTTAGTGTCATTGTGTTCGCGATTGCCATAAACGGTATTGTTGCTGCTGCTGCTGCTGGTTCGGTAGTAATACCATTGCAATATGTGGATGATTTTACTCTGCATTATAACTCACACAATGTGGCAGTTGCAGAGCGACAATTACAGCAGGCTATTAGGAGAGTGGAACAGTGGACTTTAGAACATGGCTTTTGAATTTCCTCCGCAAAGATGTCTGTTGTACACTTTTGCTGGAAGTGCACACTTCATTCCCAACCTGAGCTCTATTTAGGAAATGTCACTTTTCCTGTAGTGGACACTTACCAATTTCTTGGGTTCCATTTCGATAGAAAATTATCGTGGGAACCACATATGCGGTATTTTAAAGTGCAATCCACTGAGAAGTTGAGTATTATGTAGTTTCTTAGCAGTACTAATTAGGGGGCTGAACACATGGTGCTCCTATGATTTTATAGGTCATTTATTTTATCCAGGTTAGACTACGGCAGTGCAGAATATGGATCAGCAGGGCAAAGTGTTCTTGCGAAACTGAATAGCATCCACCACAGCTTTTCGTACAAGCCCCATTGCTAGCCTGCTCACTGAACCTGATGCACCAGCAAATGCTTCTGTCCTATGCTGCAAATTTACAACAAATACCACTCCACCCAAGATATCCTTGCATATTCCAAAATGGAAACCTTCGTCTGTACGCTGCTTATCCTTGAGCAATGCAGCCGGTTGGAATATGCTTGGTTGTCCGTAATGATTATGGATTTCACTTTGCTAGTACGGCATTACGGTCAAAAGGGAAATTATTACGGAAAATTAACATTATCACAATAAAAAAAAATTTTCAAAAAAGGACAGAAGTAAGAATATGTTCAATCCCTTAGAGCATTACTGGTCAACCTCCTCATTTCAGTGTTTGTAAGTAGGCAACTGAATATATTTGGTGGTTATTTGGTCTTCGCTTCCTTTTGTTTCCCGTCAGTGTTGTGATATCACGGCCAGCTACATAGATATACACTGCTCTCTTAGCTAGAATGATGCATCAAGTAGGCCGTGAAATAGGCTCTACTCCTTGCTCTGTTTTTCTCCAGTGCGCACGTTCGGCTGTCTCTTTTTTTTGTGTGTAGATGTGAGTGGTATATTTTGATTAATGCAACCTCCTTACTTTGTATTTCTTATATTACTTTCCTTATTTATAGCCTGCTGCAGATGTTAAGTCAGAAATAAAGATAGAAGAAGCTACAATTGATCAACTCATCCCGTGTTTCAAAGAAGAAAATAAGTAAGTACCACAATTAGATTCTACACTCCTAATCGTACACAATATGCTCCCTCTGTAGTGAGTGTCAGCCTCCAGATCTCGAGATCAGGACTTTTAATCCAGCTGAGGTCGTCAGTGTCATGGGATGGATGAAAACTTCATGTTATATGATGTTGGCATTAACACTCAGCACTAGATGCCCAGGAGTGTTTCAGGTTACTCTGGCTTCTAGTAGGCCTAATATAAAACGGAATATTGGAATTGATGAGCTGGCAGTAGATGAAATGAAATTAAGATGCATGCACGAAATAGCTGAAGAATCATATTATTATTATTTTACCTATTCAGTGCCATGCTCACGGGTGTTGTTTGATCTCTGTAAATGGCTATTTTGCAAATCTAATCCACTTGTTACAAAGTCATAGTTAAATTCTTAATTTCTTAGAAAGCTAGATGTTAAAATTAAAGTAAATGTCCTGCAACTTTAAGAATACATCATATCTATTTCTGGATATCATTTTATTGAAGATATCTGTGTAAATTTTTCTGAATTTATTCAGTACAATTCCAAGGTGGGTTACCTCTTAGCAACCGTATAATTATCTTCATTCTTTCACTGTCACTGTTCCATTGGGCATCTAACATTCATTTGAAATGTCATCTACAACTATTTTCTCCAAATTATTAAGTCTTCTGTACCACCAGTAGCACGCATAGGAAGCCATGTTTGTAGATTGTAAAAGTTCATCTTGTTTTATCTTAGAATACATTGGAAATTATTTAAATATTTCAAACTATTGCAACTGATCACATTTGCTCTTCTATTTCATCATTACGCCATGTTATCAAGTGGCTGCTAACACTGTAGCGGTGACTCTGTACAGGTACAGGCCTACTAGGTATGGTACAACATGCTCAAATGTGCCAACTCTCCCAATTTAAGCGGGAGACTCCTGAATTTTCATCGTTCATCCTGATCTCCTGATCGCCGGGACCGATCCCCCAATTTTCAGAGCAGTTTCAGTAATTTTCATGTATTTTAATCTCCTGCATGTTTCCTCGTTCTATCGATATACAGGTGACTATGGTTGGTCGATGGTAGTTCTAATAATCATACCTGCATGGCAGTACGTGGGACAGTGGCCAGCCATGCGCTCCTCTTTGGTCTATAATACAGTCAAATACACAAATAGCTTAATAATAGGAATTGGAAGTCACAAGGGAGTAACCTAACCTGAGAAGTAGCACGCCATAGATGTCTACCTGGGGCAGGAGCTGCATAAGTGCTCGTGTTACGTCATGAGGTCATGCTTCTTGGTTGTATGTTTTAATATTTATTTTGGTTAAAATGTCAAAAAAAGAAATATGATGCAATGTTTAAAGGCGGTTGTAGTGAATAGTTTCCATGCTTCATTGAATCCAGGAAGGTACTAACATTCACATTCTTTACTATATGTAAGTGGGATATTTCAGTTGCCCATGATGGAAATTGTGATATACTGAAACATGTGAGAATGAGGAAACATACGGAGAGTGTCCAGTGTTTAGAAAGGAACTCTTACTGAGCTTGTGAAGTAGAAACCAAGATGTATATCCTGTGACGAATGCCGAGGCTTTGCTTACGTCATTAATAGTAGAACATAACCTGCCTGTAAAGTATGGTGACCACGCGTGGCCTTTGTTTCGCAAAATGTTTCCTGATTTGGAAATCGCTAAACGATATGGCTGTGCTAGAATGAAAACACTTTCTATCCTTTCAGAAATGTGCATAGAAGAAAGGGCAACAGTTTTCATCACAATTGCTGGTGAGTGCATTTTCTGTTGCTACTGATGGTAGCAATATGAGCAGCTTGAAAATATATCCTATTGTTATAACAGTTTTTTTAGGCCTGATTTCAGTGAAATTCCGAGTTTTCTACTCTCGGTGCCTAATTTAGAAGGAGATGCTACTGGAGCTAACATTGCCAATCTTTTGCTCTCAACTTTTCAGGAATTCTGCATATCATTACAAAACCGCCGTGCTCTTGGTGGTGTAATGGTGCTCCAGTAATGGTAGAATTAAAGAATTATTATTACAAGATATAAGAATCATTCTGTATTGACGGTTTTCACTTTACAAAGGTATCCTCCGATATCGCGGCCCTTCCGACCCTTTATAATAAGGCAAGACACCAGCCAACATTATGAAACAATAATGAAGAAAGGGACCGCTGCTGTTTCTAAAGCTTTAATTTTCATTGGTGATTTTTCCTTGTCACAGGCTTTTCGCCTGCATGTTATATCAGGCTTGCTGTTTCAAAAATGTTTGCTCCCACTCTCCTCCTGACCAATTTGATGTGATGGGTTTTCTACAGGGATGATTTTGACAGTAATTTCAACCTGTTTGTTATTGTTACTAAACCAATATTTTGTAAACTATGAGGTCCACAACCTCATCATGTGCTTCTATTGTTCATTTCCATCTGCATCATTTGTTTTTTCATTCCTTTGTTTCTTAGGTTAACACAGTTTTTAGTTTCAATTATTATTTTAAATTAACACCTGTTTCACTGAATTTTGTCGCAATGAGTTGTGTTTTCCTCCGCATATTAATGTAAATATTGTACATTTGTGCTAAGTTTGTTTCTGTCTAGGCTCTCTTTTGTTTGTTTTTTCCCTTTGCTCCTTCATTATGTTTTTTAGCACTTTTTCAACTTATATTATGTAAATTATTTCAACCCCCCCTCATTTTTCACTGAAGATGGCTCTAGCGAGCCGAAACATGTTTGATTTTGTTTACTCCGTCTAATGACGGAATATATAATGTATTGAATAGGTGGATACTCTCATTTTTCACCTTTGTAAAGTGAATTAAAGAATGGTATGGCAGGATGTTTGAAGAGGGAAAATAGTAGCACAATCATGGTAGGCTGCTCTTGTCACCTAATTAATCCTGCTGCAGAGAAGGGTGCGGCTTGCTTGCCTGTAAATATAAATGAAAGTATAATTGATATAGTTTATTATCTGGCAAGGAGTGCAAAGGGGGAAGGAATGTTCACAGAATTTTAGACTTTACACGACACAGAAATCAGGAAAATTCTGAAGCATGTGGCTTCTTGATGGTTATCCCTGGGAAGTGGTGTTTAGATAGGATTTAGCTACTGTGGGACCCCTTGGTTACTTTGTTCAGGAGTGAAATAGTAAGATTCTCAGATGGGAAGTCTGAAGACTTATAAAATTCCTGAGCACGTTCTAAGTGCAGATGTGTCTTGTTTGTCTGGAAGCATTGTCATAACATTTCACCACACTCCTCAGTTAAAAGGTTTCACGCGAAAAAATGAAACTACTGATGATACTAAGAGCCATGCTCTGTCACATGAATAATGACTGTTCATGTTCCTTTTATCAAATTTACACAAATCTTTTTGCCTTTTTCTCTCAAGATTTATGGATATCCTTGAGAATCCAAATGTAGCTCCTCAGTCAAGTATGCCACACATCCACTTACTGAAGTCAGTTTTGGAGGAACTATTGAAGAATGTGATGGCAAGGTTGGTGAAACTACACGTTCTCAAAAGCTCCTCCTCTCTCCTTGATGTAGATTATCATACTCCAAATCATCAGAAGGGTGATTGTGATCTGATGATAGGGAGCTCTGCATTTGTTTTGGTGAACAGTTTGAAGTCTGAGGAAAAGTGCATAAAAAGTGTTTCTCTTCATGTGACTACATGTACACAAATTTCTATTCAATGATGTTTTGGTAGAAATTCAGTAAGGCTTACATTACTTGTATAGGATGATAAGGATGTAATATGTTGGAAATCTTAAGTGGAATACCTTGTGGAGGAGCGATGTGTTCACTGCGACAGTTAAGAACCCACTTGCCATCCCCCAGGAACAATTTTGCTTTTATAACCTAATAGAAGTTATCACGCGCCATAGTCCATCGCCTAACTACGTACCTGCATTTCCATTGGGTGAGACGCTATGGGTTATGACATCACTCCTAGCAATGAAGTAAGTGGATTCCGTTACCAACCCGCGCACAAGAAATACACAACTGCCCAGACCAATGGAGGTGTCACGCGGGATACTAGAGGCCTAGGGCCGCTTCGCGGCTTCTAACCTGGACGCCCCCAGGCCCAATGGCTTTGTCACTAACCAATGGTCTAACCAGTCCAGACCAATGGCTTTGTCACTGACCAATGGTCTAACCAATCTAGACCAATGGCTTTGTCACTGACCAATGGTCTAACCAATCCAGACCAATGGCTTTGTCATGAGATTCGTAAATAAAAGTAGCGCCGCTGCACTAGGACTAGTTCTTTATATGAACAGTTGGCAGCTCTGTCCACCGCACGATCAAGTCCTTTGCGAGAAGCGAGCGAGAGAGAAACAAATGACAGTGCAATCCCACCTGGATGCATAGCGCTGGAAAATGTAAGGTGTTCTGAACTTTTGCCGATGTTTAAATTAATGCAAAAGTTGCAATTATTTCTGCTGTAAGTAAGGCATCATTTTCTAGCCGTAGATTTTTCATTAACAAGTTCCTGCACATTCTGTCTAGTCATACAGAATATTCAGATGAAGAAACTGATATTCTGCACTCCCAGTTCTGTAACTTTCAACTTGAAGAATGACCTGGTAAAATGAAGGATTGATATTCATTGGGCATTGGCAGGAATTCAGCTGATGGTGGTGCTTGCTATAGCACAGTTCAGATCCTTGCTGTCTGAACAAACTTTGGAGAAACTTTTAACCTTAAAATCAGTTCAGCAAGTTAAGTGCTTTGAACAAAAATTTAGTTCTGAGTTTCTGAAGAGGGCTAATTCAGCTACAGCTGTGTTGAGAAACAGTTAGTCCTAATGAGTTCAGCATGTTGAAGGATGAGATGTAACATGTTCCTAAAGTTCAGGTATGTCCAGTATATATAAACAAAGAAAGAAATATATATATATATATATATCCGGCCAAATAGAGTTGTTAATGTATTGAATTATAACAAATTAATACATGTTCTGCCATCAGTGATATGACATAATACATTGCGACTCACTGCCAAATATCTCCTGATTTTTTACTTACTTTTTGAATAGTACAAACATTTTTGAATCTGAAACGACGACAGTCCCAATTGGTTAGGATTCCTGGGGATCTACCCATCATCATCTGAGTATCCCTCCAGCAGGCCGGGTAGGACGTTTGTGGACAATATGCCTCAATTAGTTCCCCCTGTAATGACAGGGGTTGTGCTATATGGGAAAATGCGTTTCTTATCTGAAGATAAATTATATCAAATGAGATTGATAATTTTCATCTCTACCATTTAACACTTTCAACACTACCATATTTTAACATGGACACTGGCTGTGAACTGGGTCCTTTCTTATGCAACAGCAAAATGTAGTTCATACCTATTTTTTTATTGTATGAAGGTATCCAAAATGAAGATAAGTCCATATCTTAAGTAATTTAATTATTCAAATCTTATGAAAAACATAAAACACAGTTATACTTGAAATATGGCATTCACCTATTCAGGAATAGTTTGCTTTGGTTAGTAGCCCTGAAGCGTCCTCCCGTGTACTGCTGGAACCATCGTCTACCTTGTTTTCGCGGTAGAGGTTAATCATCAGCGTGTCTCAATGTAAAAATAACCCCGAATTTCTGGTGAGGCGAAGTATCTCTGTCATTAGTATTCAGAGTATAGCAAGTTAGCCAAAACCTTGCATCCGAAAGTGATGCAAAAAATGAAAATCTGCCACTCTCACTTGATGCGTTTTCTAGAATAATAATGTTATTTGCTTTACATCCCACTAACTACTTTGACGGTTTTCGGAGACGCCGAGGTGCCAGAATTTTGTCCTGCAGGAGTTCTTTTATGTGCCAGTAAATCTACCAACACGAGACTGACATATTTGAGCACCTTCAAATACCACCGGACTGAGTCAGGGTCGAACCTGCCAAGTTGGGGTCAGAAGGCCAGCGCCTCAACCATCTGAGACACTCAGCCCGGCGATGATGTGTTTTCTCGTTCATAAGCAGAGTCTTCATCACTGTCATCTATTTCTGAATCTGCTTCTCATGATAAAATATCCAAGATATCACTATCATTGACCCTGCACGAGGACACAGACGACAGCACTACACATTTGGTGCATTAAGCACCTGGCACATCGAGTGCTTTGGTAGAGGTCACATGTCAGTTTGAAGTTCCCAATAACTGCTGCGTTCTAGTGGACACTAGATAAAATACTACTCCAATCAAGAGAAGGGAACCATATGGGATACATGTAGCTGTCTATAAACACGGGCAAAAATCATGCTGTGTGGTCTACAGTTGCCGTCTACAACCAGGAAAGCAGTGAGCCCACATCCTGTACTGGCGTAGTATTGAAAGTGTTAAAAGAACTTCAGTCAGGTGGAATTTTGTAACTGTTCGTATTCATTCATTATGGTTGTTTTTTAGTATCTTTAGACGAGTTTTAAACAACTCTCCATGCCATGTTACCTTATGCAATGAAAGGGGATATTCAAACCGTCAAAGATTGAGGCCGTTAACGCGAGGTGAGAATCATAAAATTAAGACCAGGATACATTCAGATTCTTGGGTATGCTGATCACATTCTCTATACCGGGTGAGTTGGTCGTGCAGTTAGGGGCGCGCTGCTGTGAGTTTGTATCCGGGAGATAGTGGGTTTCAATCCCACTCCTTGCACCCGGAAGATGGTTTTCCGTGGTTTCCCATTTTCACACCAGGCAAATGCTGGGGCTGTGCCTTAGTTAAGGCCATGGCCGCTTCCTTCCAACTTCTAGTCCTTTCCTATCCCATCATCGCCATAAGAGCTATCTGTGTCAGTGCGACATAGAGCCACTACCAAAAAGAAAAGACATTCCGTATTGTACGAAGTCTGGGAAATATGCAGACCATTATGGTGGTTGAGATGGCAAACACCATTACTGATCATGGGTTAAGGCTAAATATATGGAAGAATTAGATGCTGGTATTATTAAACCATGGCTCAGATATCCATTGGCTTGGAAAGAGGCTTTGATCAGGTCACCATGGAACAATAATCACCTCAGATGGCATACCTGCCAACCCTTCCGATTTACCCGGAAACTTTCCGATTTTTAACTCATCTTCTGGTTTTCCGATTTATTTTTATTTCTTCCTATTTTTGACCAATATAACCTCCAGTACGGTCAGTACTCTTCCCCTAGGACGAATTCTTATGTGTTAGTGTAATTTACGCAACCTCATTTTTAAGCATATTTACCGGTATTTGATGCTTTATTTGGCGGGCGGATCATCCGTTGCCTTCGTGTATCGTATTTCCCGCTCACTACAGCAGCGTGTGTGCTGTTCAGGTGGGAATTCGGGACGGCAATCGTCCTACGATCGGGATGAAAGAGTGAGTTTGTTATTGTGTGGTTCGCGCACGCGTTTCGTTGGAGTTTTAGACCACGTGTTTTTTCTTGAGGTTCTGTGCTTTTCCCCCTGTCGAAGTCATATGTTAATAATGTACGAGACATACTGATCTGTTTTGTATGTGGTAGTTTCGCGTATTTCAGTGCTTTCGTGTTGACCAGAGTTCATAATTTTAATGACTTTAATGTATTTCAGAGAGTTGTGTCGGTGACAGTTTGTGGTATTTTCTCTTCACATGATGACTACAAAACATAACAAACGTTATCTCCAAGTGTTCAGGGACACATATAAAACTGAATTTCTGTTCATTTTACAGTCGAATGAAGGAAACTATTATGCATTTTGTTCCGTGTGTCGGTGTGATATTAATATCTCACATGGAGGGATAACAGATATTGTAGCTCACAGTGTCACACAGAAACACAAAGATAGTGCTAGCTGTCTCGAGAGGAACAAACAATTAAGTAATTTTTTTGTAGGTGGTAAGGAAGATGATGCAGTCACTCAAGCAGAATGTTTGTTCACGGCGTTCATTGTCAAACATAACCTTGCATTGTCTTGTTCTGATCACGCAGGGCCATTGTTCAGAAAGATGTTCCCAGATTCAGACATTGCGAAAAAATATGCGTGTGCTAGAAGAAAAACATCTGCCATAATTAATGAAATGGCCCGTGATGCAGATAGTAAGGTGATTTAAACTTTAAAGACTGAACCTTTTGCGATTTCAACTGATGGTAGCAATGATAAAGATAGTCTCGTTCTTCAACAAAGAATTGAAAAAGATTGAAAATCGTTTGCTATCCATGGAAAATTTGGATGGCAATTCTACTAGTATTAATATTGCTAATTTGCTCCTGGATGTTCTGAAAAGATATGACGTTCCGATGCGCAGATAAGGCTCCTGTTATGATGGGAAGAAAAAACGGAGTTGCTGCTAAACTAGAGAGCAGTGCGAAAACATTATTATTATTATTATGGGATGCCCATGTCAGTTGATTAATTTGGCTGCCATGAAGGGTGCAGACTCCCTTCCTGTAAAAATTGATGAGATGCTAATTGATATTTATTATTATTTAGACAAAAGCTCGAAGAGAAAAGCTCAAAATGTATCAAGCTTTGTACCAAACTGATGTTAGAAAAATACTAAAGCATGTGTGTACACGCTGGTTATCCTTGGGGAAATGTTTGGAAAGATTGATTTCAGAGTGGGAGCCACTTCAGAGTTTTTTTAAGGATGAGGTAAAACGGTCCAATAGCACAGACACATCTCTGAAGTATTTCCAAATTCCCAAACTAAAGGCAAATGAAGATACCGAAATGGAATGTGGTCCTTGTGTCAGTAGAGTACAAGGCCAAGCTTCTGTTATTTCTGGGAAAAGGAAGGCTGAGAGTAGTTCATCTCCATCCGTGAAGAAAATAAAGGAGTCTAGTTGCACTGCCAGTATTTCACGAGAGGAGAGACTATTTTTTTTCTGTCTTCAAACTTTAATAAAGCATTTTGCTCATTTCTGGCATTTATCATCCCTACATTTGAGAAAACTAATAAAGTTCTTCAGTCGCAAGCACCTCACATTCATGTCATAAGATCAATGCTGACGGATATGTTGGACATTCTGTGTAGGTTTGTTAAGCCAGTGGTTATAAAAAATATCCTACAGTTTTAGAAGTGGTCTATCACACGAGAGAGAATCAGAAAGCTGATTATGATTTAGTAATTGGCTGTTCAACATCTCGTCTTGTAGAAAATCTGGCACCTGAGGAGAAGAAAAACTTTTATTTGCATGTCAGGAACTATTTTATTGCAGTTTGTGATTATATTATTCATAAATTTAATTTGAATAGTGATGTTTTTTATTAATGCTCAAGTAGCTCAGATAAATTATTTGCAGACTTCTTCCTTCAATGCCATAAAGTATTTTGTTTCAAAGTTTCCTGTTATATTGCCAGTGAAAGATGGTGAAGATGAACAAGAAGAAATGGATACATTACAGTGCCAGTTTTGTGCTCTCCAAGTGGAGGATTTACCATTGTCTGTTGTGCAAGGAGAAAGAGTAGATTGTTCTTGGTCTGCTATAGGGGATATACGAGGTGCAGATGGGTGTTTCAAATATGATATAATCGCAAAAGTAATGCTCTCAATATTGACAATTCCACACAGCAATGCCGAGTGTGAAAGATTGTTCAACCAGGTAAAAAAAGACGAGGACACAATTCCGATCATCTCTGAATGACGAAAATATCAGTAAATTATTGGTGGTCAAATCAAGTCTAAGTGGAAAGTGTTATGAGCAGCAGTATGACAGTGCATTGTTGAAGAGGGCAAAGTCAGCTGCCAGTTCAGTGCTAAACAAGTAAACATAGCAGTCTCTATCACCTACATGTGTATATTCTTCACCATTTGGTAAGTTGTAGTCAGTTCTTGACTTATCTGTCTAAATGTTAATATTCGTATGTATGTATGTGTCATAAATGAGAACGATTATTAGGTGCGTTTTCTTGCAATCGTTTTTGTTTTCTTAGTTTAAGATTTTAAATGCAATGGTTAATTCACATTGTAACTGCAGATATGAATGCCTTTTATCTTGTCCTCTTTTCACTGAGACCGTGGTGCAATACACTTGATGAAATCCAAGAATTAAAAAATCTTCCTATTTTTGATTTCTAAAAGTTGGCAAGTATGCCTCAGATGGCAAACCAGATGTTGAAGTAAATTACTGTGTCTGGTGTATGGTCAACTTAGTAGGATATTGGTTTGAAAAAGGAAGATGAATGGCGGGAAAAAGGTGATGTATAAAACAATCTCTGAACCTGCCCTGAAATGGCTCTGAGAGTCCAGCCTTCTTGAAGAGACATAAGAGGAGCGAGAGGCTGAAATGAGATGATGTAACTTTAAAGCTTTTCAGTCTGTTGACAACACTAAAGTCTACCAGTGAAACAATAAACACGTTCATCCTCACATTCTGTCAGATCACTTTAAATTGTGCATATGTATTTACATAGCATGAACTTGTAACAGTGAAGAATTAGTAATTGTAGTAGTTCTCCACTGTCAACACTTAACTCGCTACGCTACGGTGACTGTTGGATGAAGGTCAGCTTACTCGTATACCTAATGTGTAATTCTAGAGTACAGTAGTATGTGTTTAAAGAAGTACTATTAATGCATGCGAGTGGGGCTTTATATTATAGCAAACAGTTTTGCCTAAATGTCCGACAGGGAGTCCACTAGAGCCTGTCCCTCTTTCAACAAAAAGGCCATAAACCTGTCAAGGAGCCCTCAGCTGTGGATTACTCTCCCTTTCTATCGCTCGCACTTTGGCGGCATTTCTACTATTCTTATTACCATCATCACAGAAAGAATATATCTCTTCCTCATTAAAGTGGCCTTTATCAGTGGTTACAAGCGCTGGAAATGTTATTATTAGTGTCTACAAGAGCGCACCACTAGCGATCTTCATTACATCATTTCTCACAGTTATCGCTTGAAGGTCGTCCGCTAGTAGTAATGCTGCTTGCACATTCAACAGCTACAGTAGACAGTAGCAGAGGAACTTGTTAGAGCAAGGATGTTCTTTGCTGTTGAGTATTGAGCACATATTATTATTATTATTATTATTATTATTATTATTATTATTATTATTATCATCATTATATAAAGGTCCTAAATTGTAGGTTTTTTTTGCAGAGCCCATCAAGGAGGAGTAGGAAAAATATAATATGCTAGTATAATAGTCCTAAATTATTGGGTATTTAACCACTTTTTTATTTTTGTGGACCCATGCAGGACAAATACGAAAATAATAATAATGCTAATATATTTGTCTTTCAATTGGTGATATTTTATAAATTTTTTTAATGGGTCCATCCGGGACAAATAATTAATGTTAGTATAAAAGTCCTAAATTATACATATCTAAACCATTTTTTCGTTGGGGCCACCTAGGACAGAAAAGGTAAACTAATAATAATAATAATAATAATAATAATAATAATAATAATAATAATAATAATAATAATAATTTTTCGTTTGGCCCGCTCAAGACAAATAAGAAAAAAAATAGTTATGTTAGTATATAAAGGTCTTAAATTGGAGTAATTTAGCAACTTTTTTCATTGTGCCCACCTAGGACGAATTGGAATTTTTTTAAATATATTCATGAAGATAGACATCAGGCATGATTAAAATTTCAAAAACATAAAATGGAAGAAAGTGCAACCAACCTCAAAAATATCAGGAAAAAGTTTATGCAAATTATCAGGCAAACCAAGAGACAATCACAGAAAGATCTAACCAACTCAATAGAAGAAAACTACCACAAAACCAATTCCAGAGACATTTACAAAATGTTTGGAAGACAAGGACAAAAATTTGCCCCTCCCACATTAATGCTGAAAAGTGAGGATGGAAAAACGACACATAATGACCAGGAAAATGCCAAAATCATGGCAAAAGCATTCATTAAACTTTTGAATTGTGAAGAATCCCAAGAACTTTTAGCAATTAATACAGACACGCCCATCAAAACCCCGCCTGAACTCATAAACCCCCAACAATCCAAGAGGTGGAAACAGCACTCAGAGAGTTGAAAAATTATAAGGCATGCGGAGAAGACCAAGTTTTCACAGAAATGTGGAAATATGCCAGTGATACAGTTCGAACATCCTTACATATGGCCCTAACAAAAATCTGGATAACAGAAAACTTCCCCGAACATTGGACCACAGCCATAATCCACCCACTCCACAAAAAAAGGAGATAAAAACAATCCAGGTAATTACAGAGGTATATCTCTCTTAGACTGCACATACAAGATTTTCTCCAGAATCCTATACAGGAGGATCAGAGAGCAACTAGAGGAAGAATTAGATGAATACCAAGGAGGCTTCAACCTTCGAGAAGCTGTGCAGAACAAATCATCACTTTAAAATTAGCCATAGCATATTACAAGAAGCAAAACAAACCTCTTGCAATAACCTTCGTGGACTTTAAAAAAAATTACATCTGTATCCATAGACCTTCAATGTTGAAAATTTTAAGAAATTTCGGCCTCCATCCAAAATTAATCAAATTGATTGAACTCACCTTAACCATCACCAAATCAAAAGTCAAGTTCAGAGGGGAATTCTCTGAGCCATTCATCATAAAAACAGGCTTAAGACAAGGAGATTGCTTGTCACCACTGCTGTTCAACTGTGCCTTGGAATATATAATGAGGGAAAGGTACAAGAGTAACCCAAAGAACATCCGAATTGGAAGACCCAAAGACAACATAAGTTTAAATTGCCTAGGTCTTGCTGATGACTGTGCTCTCTTGTCCAACAATATTCAGGAAACCAGACAAGTTATATCACTATAGGAAATAGTACAGAAAATTGGTCTTGGAATATCTTTTGAAAAGACAGTAATCATGTTTACTGAGCCGCCACTCATAAACAAAATTGCCATAGGAAACCAAGAAATCAAAATTGTAGATAAATTTAAATATCTGGGAGAAATCATAACATATCACCTCAATGAAAAGCCAGCATGGCATAACAGAATAAATAAACTGACCAGAGCACAATATGTCACCAAGAATACCTACAACAAAAAGGGCCTGTCAATAGCAACAAAATTAAAACATTACAAAACAGTCATTCAACCACAAATAACATACGCAAGCGAAACCATCTTCAAAAAAACTAACACTGCACAAATAGACAAAATACTCAAGATAGAGAGAACGTGCATCAACAAATCATACCAAAAAGGTGGACACTGGAGAGTAGCTTCTAATGAAGCAGTCTACAAGTAAATAGAATCAGTAATGAGCATAATCAGGAAGAAATGCATTTCATTTTTAGGACATCTAATCAGGACACCAGAGAACAGGATCATCAGGAGAATAATAGAAAAATTATGGAATAGTAAGTGCAACATTAAGTGGATTACAGAAATCAAGGAAGATATGGATGAACTACAAATTACAGTGGAAGACCTAAGAAACAAAACAGTCAAAATCAAGAAACTCACAGACAAATAAACCAGACTGCAAATCAGTATCAACAGACAATAAGAAGGGAGATTTCTGATGAAGAAAGAAGGATAAGATCAGAGAGAATTAAGAAGTACTGGGCTGACAGGAAACTGAAAAATTCTTTGTATTAAGTTGGCTAGAGTGGTCCAGTGAAGGCCATAAAATGTAAATAATATTAATAATAACCTTTAATAAACTGAGAAAAACATTATTACGAGAAATATTTACATTATCTTTCTGCGTCTTGACTTAAATGTCTCCTCAGTCTCTATCTGATTTGCACCTTTGCACTTATTGCTCATAAAGTTGTCGGAGAGGCATCCCTCTTCTAACTAACAAATATTCACTAACATTTACTATATTCTGCACACTAAATGAAAGGCAGATCTCGTAGAAGGAATATTTCACTGTTCCTGCTTTATAATACCATGGTGGTTGAGGTGCTTAATAAAGCTATATTAAGCACACCTCCAAGGCACATGAAAATCATATCACAGCATTAGCATACTCACTGCTATCTGAGTATTCTTAAGAGTTATCGTACTTTCGCATAACGCTAGTTTCTCCAAGATATTCTTAAATACTATCTTACAAAGCAGATTCCAAACAAAGTTTTCTTCCTATAAGACAACACATTTAACTAATAATACAAGCACACAACACAAGACATAGACAATAGCAGTATCTGTAAAGGAAATACAAGAGAAAAAATATTTTATATACAAGAATACATGTGGAAGATAAGATCTTCCAGGGTTACTGACAATGATCATGGTCAGCACTGTCACATGAGATCAAACCCATGCTCTTCAGACATATGGGATGCATTTTCCTGAAATTCGCTACCTCAGTATAATTTAATAAAGAAAGAAAATGGGAGGAATTCCTTCACCTCGTGAAATATTGATCCTTCAATAATCTATGATATTTTATCATGGTAAGACAATATGAGCATCTCGCCCTTTGCTCCAAGAGCCTGTCCTCTCAACAAAGAGGCCATAAACCTCAGCTGTGGGTTATTCTCCCTTTCTGTCACTCGCAATTCGGCGACATTTCTACTATTATTATCATCACAGAAAGAGTATGTCTGGCCTTTATCAGCCTCAGTATCATTACTCACATTACTTCGTGTGTAACATGTAATCATTCGGAGACTCACGTTTCTATATTCGATGCAGTCTTATGAACATTGTCATGCGAGATGGGCTTCCACCCTCCCACCGGTATCTCACACACATGCATATTTATTTAGAAGACTCTGTACATTACTCGTAACACTCGCGTACTATATCAGTAACGGTTCGCACCCCGTTGTTGTGTCTTCACATCCTCTGGTTGCCAATCTTAAGACTACAAACTGATAGGTCACCTAATTTACTTGTAAAGCATAAAAAAGTAACTTTGAAACCTTCTGATGACTCATAACAATCTGTGAAATGGTGGTCCCTGAAAATAATTAATGAATACTAACCCCCTTTCCTTACAATGCTCCACATTTTATCAACTCTAGGATCTTATAAGTACTTCATGCATAAAGTTCCCTGCAGGTCACAAGAATATGGTTATCCAACGATTGAAGACAAATTCCCTATAATATATATTAACATTGAGAAAAATTCAAAATCCCTTCGAAACAGCTTACTACAGTTACCTATCTTTTAACTTACTAATGTGCATAAAATTGTCTATTTACGCTTATGGAACTGTGCTACAAAGTTCATGCATGGAATTTTGGAAATGTCCTTATCGCTTGAGCTCTTTGATCACTTGTCATCGGGCAGGTACATCCATAGCGCTTAGGGTTTCATCATGGCGGCTTCACTACTGGAAAATCCTGGGTTCGTCTGCTCCAAAGTCCCGTTTATGCTGTCTCTGGTACTCTGGGAATAGACACAGGGCAAACAGCTTGTAGACTCCTCCTGGATTTGATTATCTCACTTGTTCATATATGCAAACGAGGAAATTATCCTGTTACTGCTATTGCATTCTGTGATGTGTTCCAAAATGGCGTCAAAGTGACTACCTAGGGCACAGTTTTATGGTCAGATGACCTTCCTGTCGCCATTTTAGCGGGGCCTGACTACACAGTCACCACATTGCGCCCTGTTTTACGGTTAGATCCCCGATCCGTCACCATTCTGGAGGGCCTAACTGCACCGTTGTCTTCTTGGCTCAGTTTTACGTACAGATGCCCTTCTCGTCACAATCTTGGAGGGCATAACTACACAGCGCCAAGTTTCACGTACAGATGCCATTCCCGTCGCCATTTATAAGGCAGTGACTATACAATCGCCATCTTTGGCCCAGTCTTACGGACGGATGCTCTTTCCTCCTTAAAGATGCCATTTCGGAGGGGCCTAACTACACATTCGCCATCTTTGGCCCAGTTTTACGGTCAGATGTCGTTTCCTTCTCCTCATCTTGAACACGACTACGTGCTCTTTGAGGCGGGAACAAGCCTATTGTCACAGACGTCGTCTTGGAGGGGGTGTGTAACCTCACGCCACGTGCTTTCTATTTAGTAGCAAGACCACGTGCTCTTGTTTTACCAATATAAGTACGTGTTAGACGTAGATATTGAATAAAAGAGCAAGCCTAATCTCACAGTCGCTATCAATTAAAAGACAGTCCCCGAGCCAGAAGAAATAATCACATACGAATAAAATCTCTCCTTACTATATAAACAGGAATCAAACCCGAGATTTTCTAAACCGAAGGCTTAAACGTTGTGCAGTTAGCTAATATGATGATCAATAATGTACACATACTTTTACGGTTTTCGAACAAACGAAATCATAATTTTGTTATAAATTATCAATACAATTGAAGGGATATCTAACGACGATCCCGGTCTAGATTGCAAGGAATAACCGGTGAGAGGATCTGTTATGCTGACTACACGTCACCACGTAATCTGTCGACGTGGTTATGCATCTTTAGATTTGTTCGTTATCAAGGTTACGCTCTAGTGAACTCAAAACTTTACAGATACTATGAGTGTAAATATTTTTGATAGGTGTGAGGAGGCAAGAGGAATGCAATGAGTAGAACATTTTGAATTTAATGAAATATCTATTGTGTAATTATTTACAAAAACTACTACCGGTTACACAACAGTCTTGGTTATGCTGCCGACAAGTTTGCTGTACTACTGCCAAGAGGTAGCTTGCCCCCTGCAACATTCAAATTAAACAGAACATTTCTTGTTTATGTAATTATGTCTTAATATATTATATTATGTATGTTATGCTTTACAGAGAAGTTAATGCAGTTCTGTTTTGTTCCTTTCTGAATCATTATCAGGTGCTGTAATGAAGGGAAAAGTTCATCCATACACTGTGTACAGTTTTCAATCTTTGGATTAGGTCCATCCCAATCATCCGAACCTTTTTCACCACGATGCTTGTAATGTCGACAGTGTCTGCATTAATCTACTTGGATTGACATCTTACTGTGGAGGGAAAGGATGTCCCGAAAAGCATCTACGAAAGAAGCAGCGTACGTAGAGACAAATCCTGGTATTAAACATTGAATAAGATATTTTCGCATCTGATACAAGATTCTATGTATATAGAACATCTTAGTAGCCCCAGTTACTTGTGTGAGATAAGTAAGATGTTGCGTATTAGTTACGCTGGTAGGCGAAAAGGATACAGATTCCAGCTTTGTTTGTTATCAAGACGATTTTCTGTAACAGTATAGTCTTTTTCTGTTTTCTGTTCCATAGTGTACGATGTAAAAGAAAACACTAATGTTTATGATAAAGGGCTATCCATATTTATAGTCTTCTAACAATATTCATTAGTGCATGGTAACTGACATCACTCATATGAATAATAAGACAACAGGCTTTTGTGATGGCAGGAATGTTTTCAGACGGGTGATTCTTTTATAGATTCACCATGATAAGAGCAGTCTATAACTATAAACAGTGCTTTATTTTTAAATTCTTCCGGCGAAAATCGCGGACGATCTTCTTTCTGAAAACACGATGGTTTTAATTTAAAAACATGTCATAGAGCACCCAAATTTATTTTTCGTATTATTAAAATCTATGTTCCCGTATGGATACGTAATTCCGTTGAGGTATAGTCTAATATTTCTTAATTTACAGTGATCAAACTGTGAGCTATCTTTTTGATGGTTGAATTCACAATGGGTTTGAAATCCAAATATAATATACAAAGACTTTTCAGTAAAACGTGACGTTTTAACAGCCCAGCTATGCTTATTTTTAGGTGGTAACACAGGATATTCATGCAGCTCCCAACTTCGAAAACGTATAGGTAATGGTGTATCATTTTCTACAATCTTGAACAATCGAAGTTTTTCTCGATCGCATAATGTTACATGTGAAATCCTCCACCATATGCGGTGAAGAGTAATTTTCGAGTCCACTGGTGTTTCTGCTGCTTTAAGAGAAACGTAATCACTTCGATCACGGATCAGATTTAGCTCTTGTTTTGCGTTGATTAAAATACGTCGAATGTCTTCTGCGAAGCCAAGAATATGTTTCAGTGATAACGTACCTGTAAAAGTTCCTTCCTCACTAATCTTCAAGTTGTTTGTAGCTTTTGGACAGCATCCCGCCATCCGCAAAAGATTACTTTCTTCAACACTAAAAGAAGGGTAGAGATTCCTTACACCTGTAATACAAGCATTCTTCGATCTACTGTACCTATTTCCATATTATTTCCTTCACATGGAGCTTCAAAAAAGAAAAGTTAGCCCATGGTTGTTTATTTGCGATGTGCTTGGTCCACTTCCATCTGACTTATCTAGTCGTCCTTTAGTATAGATAAACATAAACACGCAGTCCCCGAGCCAAAAAATTAATCAGAAGTGATTAAAATCCCCTACCCGACCGGATATCAAACCCAGGACCCACTGAACCGAAGGTCGCTATGCTGGCCATTCAGCCAAGGAATCGGACGACATTAATATAGGTTATTTCCCATTATTTCTACATGTCAGCCCCTCCCATTCCCCAACCTTGGCAGGGCTTGGTATGTTCCATCTCCTGATGGTCATATGTGTACCAAGTGTCGTTGAGAGCTATTCTGGAACATACTAACATTCACCCACTCTCAATCTCCAATCTGACTGTGGCTGAAGTAGGACTAAACCAGCCTCCAGTTCAACTCAGCGACCTGGCAAAAATGGATTTGGCATTAATATCACTCGTTTTCGTTTATTTTTATATTTTACCCCCCATTCCCTCGGAGTGCGAAGAGTATTTTCCTCCAACAGATTGTAAGTCATATGTGTCTTTGAGAGCTGTTTTGGATCGTACCCACATACATCCATAATCTCGGATATTTTTACATTAATTTTCACCCCTTTTCAACCTCTATTTTGATTGCGGCTGAGTAAGACTAAACCAGCATCGTCACAATTCAACTCGGCGACCTCGGAAACAAGGGATTCAACTTTGATATCAGACGTTTTTGTTTATTTTTATATTTCCGTAGGAGTGCTAGAGGTGTTTTCCTCCATCAGTATTTATTTCAGATAGTAAGTCAGTATGTGTACCAACACTGTATGAGGGCTATGTTGGATGAATCATACATACATGCGTAATTTCCATAAGTTTGGATATTCTCCTACTCTTTGCCAGTACTGGCCGAACGTGAACATCAAAGACATCCGGAGTGTCATTATTCACATCAGGGACCACGAAAACTACGGTCTGTGCATTAATATTTGTCCTTGTTTATAATTCAAATATTTCACCCCTCTTTCCGTATTTTTTATAATTCAACACCGCCGCTAGCGGTGACCCTCTAGCAATTTCTTCCAGGTAATTCATATAAGTACCAAGTTTGGTTGAGAGGTATGCTTGAACTTCCGTAAACTTGGTCACCTTGGACATTTCCTTTTCTTCACTCCTTCTCACCCACTCTGCCGATGTCACAGTTCATCTCAGCGACCCCAGAAACTATGCATTCGACTCAAATATCGGTCGTTTTCGATTATTTTTATATTTCGCACCTACGCTACGGGCTAGGAGTCTCTTCCCCCAAAATATATTTTCCAAATAGTAAGACATACTTGTATCGCAATTGATAGAGAGATATACTAGAACATACGTTCATTATCTCAGTCATTTTGGAAATATTCCTTTTCACCTGTACTCACCCACGATGCCAAAGGGGGCTGAACTTGGACTTCAAAAATCCGGAGTGTCACTATCATCACATCAAGCCCGAAAACTATGCATTCGACGCTATTTTCGATTATTTTCTCATCCCTCACTCCAACCAATAAGAGTGCCAGCGGTGTCTTACCCCCACACTGTTATTCTTCCGATAGTAGACATGTGTACCAAGTTTGGTATAAATCGGTCCAGTAGTCCTCAAAACTATGGATTCGACACTAATATCGGTCGTTTTTAGTTCTGTTTATATTTCACGTCCTCTCTTGAGTGTTCCAGGGGTGTCTTGCACCAACAACATTTTTCACAGGCAGTAAGTAATATTTGTACCAAATTTAGTTGAGAGATATGCTGAAAAGTCCACGCACACATCCATAATCTCCATCATTTGGAGCATTTTATTCTTTACTCTTTCTGTCGCCCTATGCCAAAGGGGCCTCAACTTTTAAATATCACTCCCCCCTCTCGCCCCCATCCAAAATCGGGCTGAACTTGGACTTTTAAAAATCCGGAGTGGTACTGTTCCTCTCGGACACCCCTAAATCTATGGATTCCACATTATTTTCGACTATTTTTTAATTTTATATCTCACTCCCCCACCGTTTCCCCCTCCAAAAATAGAACTGAACTTAGACTTTAAAACACCCGAAGTTTTACTATTCATCTCCACGACCCCGAAAACTATGGATTCGACACTATTTTCGATTTCTTTTTATCTCACTCCCCCCAAAAAGGGGCTGAATTTGGACATTAACAAATTCCGGAGTGTCACTTTTCATCTCAGGGTCCCCGAAACTATGGATTCGACACGAGTTTCGATTATTTTTATATCTCACTCTCCCCTTGCCTCCCCCACTGCAAAAAGGGCTTAACATTTACTTAAAAAACCGGAGTGTTACTATTCATCCTAGCAACTCCCCCCTCGCCGCCAACCCAAATGGGAATGAACTTGCACTTAAAAAATTTGGAGTGTTCTATTCACCTCAGTGATCTCGAAAACTATGGATTCGACACTATTTTCGATTCTTTTTGTACCGAACCCCCCTGACTCCCACCCCTAAGGGGGCTAGAGATGGCTCGTCTCCAGATAGCAAATAGTAAGTGTTACTCCAGTGGTTTATGAGAAGATGTGTCATTCACAGACTTTCATCCATTTTTGTATATACAATATGTATACTGTATTGATAGAAGATAGATAGACGGATATATTTTTATATCTCACTCCCCCGCATCCCAAAGAGGGCTGAACTTTGACTTTAAAAAAGTTCGGAGTGTTAGTATTCTTCTCAGCGGGCCCGAAAAGTGGGGATTCGACACTATTTTCGATTATTTTTATACCTAACACCCCCTAGAGGTGGCGCTCGTCTCCAGATAGGGAATAATATGTTCAAAATTTGATTGACATTTCTCCAAGTAGTTTAGGAGGAGATGTGTCATTTATACGCAAACATACATCCATTTTATACATATTAAGATTTATATACCTCACTGCCCCCTCGTCTCCACGACGAAGGGGATGAACTTGGACTTATAAAAATTCGGAGTATCATTATTCACCTCAGCGACCCCAAAACTACGGATTGGACACAATTTTCGATTATTTTTATACGTGATCCCCCTGACCACCACCGCTAAAGGGGATAGAGATAGCTTACCCCCACAGTGCTCGTCTCCAGATAGCAAATAATAAGTGTTCAAAATTTCATTAAAATTGCTCCATTGGTTTAGGCGGAGATGTGTCATTTACACTCACACACATGCATCCATTTATATATATATATAACTATTGCCTACTTTATTATTCAGTTACCATGAAGATTATAAAGCAGCAAGACACACTACCTGTTAGTGACATAGTGCCACATCTTGTACAACTACAAAAAGACGCCATGGGACGTTGTTTCCTTTTACTATTCGATGTATTATATCTGGCCACTCGGGATGTGGGATGACAAACGTTTTACTCACACTCATTACCTCTTTAAATGACATACGCTTCGAGAATATTTACGTTGTCGCCAAGTCACTCATCAACCGCTTCTGCAAATTGTAATGCAGGACCTGGTTAAAGGCGGATTGAATTATTTTGAATTTAGTTCACATGAGCAAGTACCATCACCGGATAATGTGCTTGCCAATTCTATTATGATATTTGACGATGTCGCAACAGAACAGCAAAACGTTATTCGTAAATACTTTAGTATGGGGCGACATAAATATGTAGATTGCATCTATTTATGCTAAACATATTCTCGTGTGCCTAAGCAAGATGGGCGCAACTTGCGGCATGTGTATGATATGATATTCAGTGACTTTAAACGTATGTGTGCTACGTGCTGGTCATCACATCGTTATGGCTTTTTAGTTACTGATAACGAAAGTGATGTTCAGTATGGACGATATCTCATGGGTTTTGTTCATTTTATATGCATCAACACAGAGTTACAGTCACCACTTGGTCAAAAACCACCATCATGTCGACATTCAGCAAAGAGATTACAAAACATGCAGTCCGTGCTGGAAACACTATTCGATGGAAATTTAAAGAGCTTAAACGTATTCAAGCTGGCACTGATTTGTTTCGAAAACACAACTAGGTACACCACTGAAAGAAATTTTTTATTCTACTTCGTTGCCCCAGTCTACTACAAATTTTGTTTCTATGCAAACATCATATGATATGGAGAAGCATGAACAAGAAAAGCATGAAGAAGAAGAGAAGCAGGATGAGGAAGAGGAGGAGTAGGATAGGAGTGAAAAAGAGGAGGATGAGGAAGAACTTAACGATATTTCACCATCTAAGCGTGTTAAGTTTTCACTACAGATATTAGTGCAGAAACATCAACCCTAGATCTACCTTTTTTGGCTGAGGTTATTTTCACGCCAGAGTATCGTGATCAGTTTAAGACTTTTATTCAAAATACCTCTGGATGTGTCTTTGTCCCATATATAGAAAAATCTTTACAGGACAAACTGACACAACCTACGGTATTCGCTGTGAAGACGACTGTTTCCGGATAGGTAATTCAAATGTTACCTATAAACCTACTAAAGGGCTCTTAGAACTTCCTTCCTCACGAATACCTGACGATGATATAATTTTCCGAGGTGATCTCAAAAAATATATAGCAATACTTATTGCTGCTGACGCAACACGGCATACTTAGAAGAGGACAGAAGCTGTAAATGCAAATAAGAGTCATAAGTTTTGAGAGTTTATTTCAAACTGTTCCCGTCATACCAAGCAACTGCGCGTGTTATTAATGTTATCTACAAGCCTTCGTTGCTGTATGTAGACGTAAGGTATTGGAAAGACCCTAACTTACTCGTTCGACGATTACAACTTCTAAGAGCTTCGCAAGATGCTGGCCATACAGGCCACGAATGAGAAATTGTAGAAAATAGTGAATTATTATTCATTAATGGCTCGTCAATATAGGACATCGCCTGTAAAGATAAGCATCGCACACGAATTACATAAACCAGCACGTCACACCTACTGTCGCAGATGCGTTATTACACGCGAAAAATATGATCTCTGGCAAGGAGGCTTAGTGGAAATGATTCCATATGCCTCTAGCGATAAGGAGTATAAGTATCTATTACACCGGACGAGTTGGCCGTGCGCGTAGAGGCGCGCGGCTGTGAGCTTGCATCCGGGAGATAGTAGGTTCGAATCCCACTATCGGCAGCCCTGAAGATGGTTTTCCGTGGTTTCCCATTTTCACACCAGGCAAATGCTGGGGCTGTACCTTAATTAAGGCCACTGCCGCTTCCTTCCAAGTCGTAGGCCTTTCCTATCCCATCGTCGCCGTAAGACCTATCTGTGTCGGTGCGACGTAAACCCCCTAGCAAAAAAAGTATCTATTACTGTCATCGATGTGTACTCTAAGTTTGCTTTTCCACAAGCTGTGCGTTCTAAGACAGCAATTCATTAGTAAAAGCGCATTTGAACATATTGTTCAACAATCGAAACGCTGCCCAGTGCTTCTTCAAACCGATCAAGGTAAAGAGTATTACAACAAGGATTTTTCTTCTTACCTCTAGTTACATGGCATACATCACTATTCTACGTACAGCAATCTCAAGGCAGGTGTTGTAGAACGCTGTATTCGTACACTCAAAACAATGATGTGGCGAGAATTTACAGCTCAAGGTTCATATCGTTGGATTGAACTGCTGCATAGACCCGTGTCTACCTACGACGATACACCTCGTCGCACTATCCGGACAAATCCACGTCTTGTTACAAAGAATACACCACGCTTAGACGCTATTCATCTTGTAATTAAAACGGCTGATCCACGCCGCCATCGCTTTGAAAAATTGATTTTGTTCGCATCAGCAAACACAAGTCCATCTTTGCAAAAGGATACACACCTAACTCGAGCACAGAAATTTTTCAAATCAGGAGTGTAAAACTTACCACTCCAGTTACAAATGTACTTCGCGATCTCAGAGGACAGCCTATTGAAGAAGGATCCTACATCGAAGAACTGCAGAAAACAAAGCATCCTGATCACTATTTAATCGAACGTGTTATTCGACGTTCTGGACTAAACTGTATGCGAAATGGCTTGATTTTAATAACACCTTCAATTCTTGGATTAATAAAAGGATGTATTTTAAAGCTTGTGTTTTTTATTCTTGAACCTCTATTTCTCCATTATTCTACGTCATAAGACAAGATTAAACTTGCAAGTCAACTTTATTACTAATAGATAATTTAGGACATGTTTTAGGGCAGGATTAATATTAAAAAATTGAAGAACAGCTCAATATGTTTCACAGTTCGTATTTATTTTAGATATATCCATTTTCTTTCTTCAAGTGTATCTGTTCTGTCCTTTCTTACATAGATTATTTTACTGTATTCACTGTTTAATGCCACTACCTAATAACAGTTATCCTTTCATTGTGCCGGCAACGACAAGTACTGATATCTCCTCAGCAACTGAAGCAAAGCTGCATAGCTTTACGAGGCAGGTTTTCATCAGCTACACGTCTTAGTTCAGGATTGTTTTGACGATAAGCAATGCCATGTTCTTTGTAGGCAGCATCTAACATATTAATACCAGGATCACGTCATGTTCCAGCTCCGCAGTACTGGTACTAGGAAGATCAATCACCTTATTGATGAGTCCATGCGCAGCATGTTTCCTCACCTTTATCTGCGACAAGTTGTTTACTCTTTTCGCAGCCGTGATGAGTGTTTATGTGCGAAGACAACTCGTTAGTTTTAGATCCGTGATATAGTTCATTGAGTTGTCATGTACGGCACTATCACACTGAAGTTCTCCTAAGAAAACTCCCTTGTTCATGATGTAAACTACACGTTTGAAGCTCTGACAAAACATGATCTTGAGTCCACTCACGAGGCACCTTATCCCAGATCTTCCTTACAGCATTCGCGGCTACATTGACCAAAATGCGCTTGGTGATGCATTCAACTCTTCTTCAGTAAAAGTGTTTAGTTTTTTTGCAAGCAAAAAAGCTTTACGATTGCCTTTTGGACTGCGTTACACGTGGTATCAGATAGAAATGGCATGATGTCTTTACAAAAGTTTCTTTCCCACTGACGTTATTTCGACACTGCAATTTACAAATGTTGTTCACCTCCCGGCATGCACTGCAACACAACCAATCAAAGAGAATGCATGTGAGTCGTAAAGACTTTAATTGTTTCTCCACTATGCTCCTTGTGAATAGTTTTAAATGATGGACATCCTAATTCATGCATGTCGATAATTTCACACGTTGATGGTAGACACTCATGCAACCATTCCTTCTCCTCACAACCGTTTAAAAAACAATATCTGCTCTTGACAAATGAGCTTCCATGATCATAGATAGAAAGCGATAAGGTATTCCTTTTTCTTCCCACTGCAGACCTGGATGATTTTCCATCCATTATGTCTTCATCTGTTTGAAAACATCAAGGGAAAGGTGGCCTAAATGCTAAACTGACGAGTTTTGGCGCCCACAACACAGTGCAATCAAACACAGCAACCTCCTTGGGCACCAATTTGTTGCCGTTTACTTTAAAGCCTTGTGCAGCAACTTTTAATGTTCCTGTCATGTTAGAATAAAGCGCTCTACTCTCTACCACTGTATCTTACAGACTAAAGAAAACTCACACTCATACTATCTATAAAGGCATCAGTTTACTGGGGAGTGACCTTGATAACGAACAAGTCTAAACCTGCATAACCATCTCGACATAATCACTGCATGTTAAAGCGGAATTTTTAAATCGCCCGCACTTCTTACGTCACAGCTCTGTTACTACTCCGAGTGGGACTTGGCCAGATCAAGAGGAGGTGGGAAGGATATCTGTCCGTAAAACTGGATCCAAGGTGGTGATTATGTAGTTAGGCCCCTCCAAAATAGCATCTGTAAGGAGAGAAGGGCATCTGTCTGTAGGACTTGGCCAAAGCTAGCGATTGTATAGTTAGGCCCCTCCAGTATGACGTCGGGAAAGGCATCTGGCCATAAAACTAGGTTAGACCATATGTGCTAGCTCTGATGGGGGAATTAAAATAGCGACGGGAAGGTCATCCGACCGTAAAATTGTGCCCTGAGTACTTTGGCCCCTCCAAAATGGCGACGGGAAGGGCATCTGCTCGTGAAGATAAGGTTTGACCCCTCCATGTTGGTGACTGTGAGATTAGGTTTGAGCTCGTATGCAAAATCCGCATCGGGGAGAGCAACTGGAAATAAAAGTGAGGTTAGGTCCCTCGGGGATGGTGACTGTGGGGTTAGGCATGCTCTTATATGCAAATTCCGCGAATCAGCATGCCCCACTACTATACTAGGGATCAATGACCTCGCACACGCATATCTTCACTACTAGGGGCCAATGACGTCATGGGAAAATGCTGACGCTGTACCCTTTGTGTGAGAACATACATTGCCCTACTACTCATGAGTATCGGTAACGAACGTCAGTTTCTCAACCTCACCATGTTGAATGGGGTTGGAAGAATGGTGTTTGTTGCTGTGCCATTGCGCTTTTGTATTTTGTGTTGCAGTGCATTGTTTTTTGCTGCCTCTGCTGAGCTTCTGATATTTAATGGCATAAATCCCAGCGAGCGGTTCGCAGCTGGTAAAGGGAACTTTGCTAGAATATCACTCTCCCTGATGTTGAGAGATGATATGCCTCCTGACTGACTGTGGTGCGTATTTACAGCTAGTTAATGCAAGTGGGATTTATTCCTCTGGAGCAATAGCAAGCTACTGGCAATGATTTTTCTTGGAGAATCACTGTCTTCCAGGCTCCTAGGCTGCTTTCCTGCATACTCCTCCATCGCAATTTCTTTTCCTTATGGTGGTGGCGGTGGGGGTGTTGGTGTGGAATTTCCTGACACCATGGAAGAAGCTTTTCATTTAGGTGATAGATTTCTTACTGATGTTGCTCTCTGTTCGTTTCCTGTTGAAGTTGTTGTGTTGCCGCTCATCGTTCAATACTCGAATCTCGTGATGGACTGATTCTCTGTCAAATGTTTATACAAAAATCAGGTTGCTAAGGAAATATGAGTATTAAGACACTTGTAGTTTTTGGGTTTCAGATTTCTATCTCAAAACTCAGAAATTCAGGGTTTGATTCTTAATGCTGATGGCAAGGAAAGCTTTCATTTTAAACTGAATGGATGAAGTATAAATTGTAACACCAATTCTGTTATGTCTATTTGAAAAATGTTCAATTGTCTGTTAAGAGTTCGGAGAGATATACCTGAGGTTTACTCAAATGCAACTGTCTTTGAGGAGGAGTTTCACGCTAGATTGACGTTACATTGAGCTGCTTGTGAAGTCATTAAGGCATTGTCAGTTGGATCCACTGATTGGTCATCGTTCATTCTGTATTGTCAGTGAATACATTTTGAAGTTTAATTTTGTTGCACCTCGTACCAAAGAGGCCTTTTACCCACCTTAAAACAAGAAATATCAACATCACTGACCGTGTTTATGGGAGCAACACCAGTGGTCCGTGAGAGCCGTGAGTGGTGCCATTATGTGTGACATGCCATGTCTGTACATTACCTGTGATCAGTATCTTCATACGAGGAATGCCATGAGTATGTTACCTTCGAATAGTACCACTATACGAGGAAGGCCATGGTTCTGCTCCACCACTGATTAGTACCGTAATAACGGTCAGTGGTATGGATCTTGGAAACCTTCAGAGAACAAGTATTACCTCTGGAAATAAGGTATTGTGAATTTGATCCACTGATGGTTTTGGATTAACGATCATCTTGTCATCATCAGTCGTTTCAGGTGTTACTTCACATTAGCAACAAGAGTATTTGCTTCAGTCGTGGGGTTTGCAAACTGGACTATCTTAGCAATTCTGACTGAAGAAAGTTAAAACAAGCAAACATTGATTATCGCCGCAAGTTTGTGAGTTACAATAAGCGTTATTATCGATGTTTTTCTGCTTCCAGCGTTTCTAAACGTTGTAGCGATACAAGTGCCCCCAGCGTAATTAACCCCCAAATGATTGGTTTGTAAAGAACAAACAATTTCCAGTCATGATATAAATGCTAGGAGCTCTGTATTTTCTACATCAATTCAAATATTCTGCTAAGCACATTTTGTGTAGAAGTGAAAAACAATTCAGGGTAGATTGTAATAGTTCTACCTTTATTAGGTCTGAGGGATCCACCTGCAACCTTGTTTTGTTCTCTAATGTTTCAGATTATATATTGAAATTGAACTCTGCAGTTGTGAATACGTCCACTAGCCAATTTTCCGCGCAGCAAATTGATTTTTCCAATTGGTATATTGCTCATGACGTCATTTGATGTGTTTGTATATTTACTCGGCCATCTAATGTTGATATGTTGCTAGGAGCTGAAGTCTACTCCTTAATTGTGTATTCTAACATCTTGCACAAAAAGATTATCCCACCTTTTTGCATGACCGAATTTGTTTGGTTGTTGTCGGCCGCCATCCTTGAAGTTTCTGTTAAGATTAACGCCAAGGTTCAGGGTGCGAGTCTTGTAAAACTAGAGTCTCTTGAAATGAAATTTCAAATGTTTTAAAAGCTTACTTCTTACTCCTGAAGAAATGGCTTGTAAGGGGCATTTTATGAATAATTTTCAAATGGATGATTCTGGCAGGTTTGTTGAAGTGTCACCTGTAGCTGAGTCTAAGCATAATGTATGTAATTTTCATGTGTGAATACAGTTAAAACAGTTAATTCGGACACACATCCATATTGCTTCCCGCGAGAATGCTAACTCGTTAAGCTTGTACATACCCATCACTGTGTGCTCAATGATTCTAGTATGACAACCAAGCAAGGAGTTGAGTTTGACATAAGTTGCGAAGCTTGAAATGAGAGAGCATTGAATACTTTGTGATTGGTCGGCCCGAAAATTCAACCTGAATACCGGTCTATTGTTTTAAGGTTCAAAAACTTATCTTGTTGCTCTTTCAGATGATATTGCTAAGCTGTATAGAAATGTGTTAATATATCTCGACCACAGGAGTCGTCAGAAAATATTGTGGCGTGAATCCTCTGATGAAGACATCAAACACTACCACTTTTCTACTGTTTTAATTATGCCCCCTTTCTTGTTACGAGATTGCTAGTTTACTTGCTGATGAATGCACAGTATCTCACCCCATTGCATCCTCTCCTTTTTGCGTTGACGACCTGTTGAGAGGCACTAGCTCAGTTGAAGAAGTTAAGTACTTCAATTAGAGCTTTCTTCAGTGCTTGATAGTACTCTTGTATCTCAGAAAGTGTATGTCAGATTGTCCAGAAGCCCTTGCAAATGTCCGTATGGATGACACAGGAAACTTGTTAAATTGTAAAATCAATAGTATGAAGCTGTTAAAACGTTAGGTGTTGTGTGGTCTCCTAAATGGGACAAGTGTCATTTAAAAATCAACTTGAAGAATGCATGTAAGGAAATCAGTATGAGAAGCATTCTCACAAGCATTGCTACCATATGGGTCTCTCCTGAGTTGTTTGGAAGCGCTGTGTTTAAGTACTAACTTATACATCTACTTTGGCAAGTGAAAATTATTATGGATTGTCTGCTAGAGCCTTTATCTGAAATTATTGAGATTTGGAGAAAGACATTTGGTACATGGATAGTGTTTGCCTCGGTTTACTCTATTTCATTTAGTTATCTTAGTTTGAAATTGCCATACCCTGTCTTTTTTTCTAGACTTGAGGGTGTCGCATTATTGACCAGAGCTCACTTCGATGAAAGGCCATTCCGTACCACTAGACAAATGGCACTCTACTCTAATGAATCTGGTAGGAAGTTTCCCCAAAAATCAGCTTATGATAATCACATGCACGCTCATACTACAAAGCTTCCGCCCTCCTCCGAGCAATTTGGTTATCTGTCTTCGAGTAAGACGCATCTTCGACAACAAATATCTACAAATACTCGTGGGCCATATTTTTCCTGTGATCAATGTGGTAAGAAGTTTCCTTTCAAGTCGACTCTACAGCAACACATAGTTACTCATTCTGGAGAGCGTCCACATTCATGTATACACTGCAATAAGAAGTATTCAAGGAAGTCGCACCTAAACAGACATTTACTTAATCATACAGGAGAGCGTTTACACTCCTGTAGCCGATGCGATAAGAAGTTCTTTCATAAGCATGAACTTCGTGACCACGTTAACACGCATACTGGTGTGCGTCCATATGCCTGTGGTCAGTGCGGTAGAACGTTTTTTGCGAAGAAGACACATCGTGCACATATGCTTTCCCATCGTAAGGATTGTCCGCAATGTGATGTATGCGATAAAAAATTTTATACCGAATCTAATCTTCGACAGCACCTACTTTTACATACTGGTGAACGACGTATTGGTAAACGAAATACTGCTGTGCGTCCACACTCCTGTGCTGAATGCGGTTGTATGTTTAGAACAAAGGACCATCTTCGATCACACATGCGCACCCATACTGGTGAGCGTCCCCTGTCCTGTGATCTATGCTGTAAGAGATTTTCTCATAAATCGACCTTGGTGCAACACATGCGTAGTAATCATACCGGTGAGCGGCCATATGCCTGTCTTCAGTGTGATAAGAAGTTTGTAACGAAGTCTCACCTCAACAGACACATGGTTAATCATAGTGAGGAGCACTCAGACCTCTCCGGTCAACGCGGTGGGGAGTTCTCTCAAAAGACCTCCCCTAAACGCCACCTGCTGACCCATACCGACGAGCGTATTTATTCTTGTGATGAATGTGGAAAGAACTTTTCTAAAAAGCCTAACCTAAGACAACATGTGCTCACCCATATTGGTGTGCGTCCAAAATCATGTAGTCAATGTGGTAAGACGTTCGACCGAATATCTAGGCTTCGAAAACACCTGCTGTCACATAATGTTGAGCGTCCATCTTAATGTTATCATTGAAGTAAGGACATTTCTCTGTAGGATATACTTCGACTTTAGCCTACACATACTTAGGAAGTCCACGTCCACATCTTGTGACAATTCGGCAATGAGTTTTCTACTAAATCTAATATTCGACAATATATGCTCATCCATACTTGACTGCGTGCACATTCCTGTGGTTAAAATGGGACGTAGGATAAACTGCACTTCATTAAAATTATTACTGTTACACCGAATTGTATGAAAACACTAGAATTTTATATGCATGGCCATCTGTGTTCTGGGCATATGTATGTCCATTTTGTGGTGATCACATAAATTTTTCCCATGCTATTATTACATGAAATTTCTGAAATATATACCTTTAACATATACCCTGCTTAAAAACCATCTGTTTCTAACATACAAAATTTCACATATAATGTCTAAAGAATAATTTGAAGATATATGTTGAAGGAAGGTGTGATATCTCGATTCCTTTTTTAGAGCAATTCTACTTTGACGGACTAATTTTGGAAAAAATATAGTGACTTGTTACCCCAAAAAATGCGAAATAATTTCTTAAAAAATGTCTTTTTTAATGGGAAGTTATAATAGTAGTTTATAATAATTTATTTAACGCGCACAATGTGCAAAGAATTACTATATAAAACATTAATCTTCGTTGCAAAATTTCACCAGTGATTCTGATCGCTGTTTACAATTTAAAACATGGTACCTAGTACAGTGTGCACCACATCTTAAACATACACAGTTCAAACCTGGTTCATGATAATGCTTTATATTACACAGTTTATAATGGAACCCATGAACGGAGAACCTTGTTAGCAGGTGTCGCAGTTCGTATCCACCTTGAACCCACTCGCGATTTAGCATGGCATCGGTAGAGTAGAAATCTTCCGAGATGTCAGCCTTCTTCGATTGTAGGTCTCGAAGCAGATGTATATAGGGTGTTGTTGCTGGAAGTAACAACTGTAACCTTAGCTCTTCCACATAAAATCCCTCTCTGGATAGCTCATACACGAGCCGGGAAGGAGAATATTTGGAGAGGAACAGAGCCCGTTTCAAGTAGATTGCCTTCAACTTCTCGATTTTATCTAACTGTTTCATACTCAAATGTTTTCCAAGCCATATGTTGCTATAGAGCTGATTTTTAGATGAAAGAGTTTTATGGCCGTTTCTAAAGACAAGTTTCTCAGATGCTTAATGTCAGATATTGCTTTCATAGATGCATTTAGACGGTCCATGATATGGAGGGTGAAAACATTACCTTGTTTTTGAAAAATTACACCCAAGTATTAAAAATGCTTTACGGACTTAAGTTCTTGGTCTTCATAATAGAAGATTCCATGAGGCCCCCCTCTTCTAAACGTCATGGAAACTGTTTTTTCTACATTCAGTTTGAGCTCATTTTTATTTATCCAGCCTACTATTTGGTTGAATGATTCCTGGAGTTCCTTCTCTGACGTTGATGTTAAGACTATATCATCAGCGTACATTAATATTTTGACGCTTTCCTGGTATACCAAATCTACTATGTCTGCTGTCGCAATGATGAGTAATAATTGACTTAACGGGTCTCCCTGTAATACCCCGGTTGTTTGTTCCAAAATAATAGATTTGGTAATGCCATCATCTACTTCTATTGAATTGCTGAGCAGTAAGTTCCTAATCAGCGGTATAAGGTAGTTCGTACTACCAATGATACTCTCCAATTTTTCTAACAGTATGGTTCTGCTTATGGTGTCAAAAGCTTTCGAATAATCTATAAAGATGGCATGCAATTTACCCCCTGGTTTCTTTAAGGCTACTTCTATGTCATTCTGGAGACAGCGGATAGCTAAATTCGTTGATTTTCCTTTTCTAAATCCGAATTGCGACTCCGGTAGTTTATTTTCTACCAGTTTAATGAGACGTTTACCTACTAATGAAGTTAAAGTCTTTAGTAGAGTACATTCTAGCGCTATTCCTCTACAGTATATGAGTTGGGATCTGCGGTATCACCTTTGCCTTTATATAGCATTTTAATAGTAGATTTTCTCCAGTTGTCTTGTATCCTACCTTGCCGCAAGCATTCATTCATTAGGTGAGTGATGGATTCACCCAATTTTGGGAGAGCAGCTTTAAGATGTTCATTAAAAATGTGATCTGGGCCACATGCCTTGTTATCTTTAGATGCTGTAATAGTTGATACAACCTCATTAATTGAAAATTCGTCAATTTCAGGGATTATTTGAAAAACTGGCACGAAATAATTAGTAGGTCGTGTGTCTCTCTCTTGAAGCACTGCACTCAAGTGCTTTTCCAAAACTTCCATTGGTAAGTTCCTAGAGAACTTCGGTTGTCTAGGCTTCAGAGCCAGGTAAGGATCTAGACTGGCACGTTCTATAAGTTTCTTTTCTTCTTCCTCTCTATAATGATCTTTGGCTTCTTTTAGTAGTAGTTTGTATGCTCTCCTTTTACTGGCATATATTTCAAGGAATTCTTTTGTTTTCTCTCTTCGGGCTGTATGTAATGCTTCCAGCACATCTCTTCGACATTTATAGCATTCCTTGGTGAACCAGGGCTGAGATTTCCTGACCACAGGTATTGTTGGTAGAGTAGCATTCTGGAGCAGCACTTCTAGATATAATGCAGCCTCATTAAGATTACCGTCTTGTAATAGGTTAAGTATCGTTTGATTATCTTCACCACAGATAAGAGACGGATTACTTTTTCTACTTATTTTTGTACGGTCTCTAACTGTATCAAGCGTACTAGGCCTATTCTCCAACTGTAAGGAAGTTGCAACTGGTAGGTGTTTCCGTTGCGCCTCGAGAATAACCTCCTGCTTGATCGGCACAAACTTAGAGTTTATAAACACCAGATCTATTGTGCTAGCACCATTATGAGACATGTAGGTATTCATGTCAGAGGCATCCACCAACCGAAGACCTTCCTCTTCTAAGAAGTCCAAAACTTCTGTTGATTTTCGATGTTCTGTATCGATGCGACAATTTAGGTCTCCGGCAAGGATAATGGCATCATCCCTGGTAGTCACAGTTAAAGCTTTACTAACTTCCTCAATAATCTCAGTTGATGAGAAATCTGGCTGGAAATATACACAGACACATACACACGGCTTGGTTCGAACTACTAAAACGTTCGTAGATCTGTATTGTACACTACATGGTGAGAATTGATCAGTGAACAGACATGCAATGCCTCCTTTGGGCCTCCCTATTGGAGGTTTTTCTGCCATGACGAATGTTGAATAATGTCTACTAGTTTGCCACGCATGCGTTAAAAATGTTTCCACTAGGATTATTACATCAAATTCCTGTATCATCTCTTCTAGTGTGTTTGTCATGCTCAGCAGTCCTTCAATATTTCATAATAGTAGCTTAATCTTTGATGTAGGCAAAACGTTGTCGTCCTTATCAGGATTTGGTTGGGGGCATTGTACCCGAGCCGTTATGGGGTCGAAAATTATACCTCCTCAGCAAAATCCGCCCTGGCCAGAATTCTGGGTTATTTACTTTTTCTAGGTGGTCAAATCCAATACCAATTCGGAACGCCTTCTTTGTACCTTTTGTGTCTAATTGGTCACAAATAATATCATCAGATATATTGTTATCTCGAAGGAATTTAATAATATCCTCCCTCTCCGTGTTCTGATGAAGTTTGCCTATGTACAACCAGGCTGTATATTAGCCGCTCTTAGGTTGCTGGTTTCATCAGCCTTTCTCGAACCTATGATTACCTGTCTACGGTGCTGTTTTCGCTTCACAACTCCGTCCAAGTCCCCTCTTCGGTGTTATCAGATGACGTTTCTTTGTCTTCAATTACTGGAATGTTCTGTTCGTGGCTATTTGACTCCACTTGTTGTGGTTTCGGGGCCAATCCTTTCTTGGCAGTAATTCGAGGATGCTGAACTATAACAGAAGTACTGGTTCCTTTAGAACTGTTGTTATGTTCTTCATTTTGTCTAGGAATCGCTTTATTTATCTCCTCCGCAACCGTTTGTTTGATACTTTCCATAAGACTTCTTACTTCTTCCCATATTGCTTTTAATTCTTCTTTTCCATGACATAATTAAATCATCTTTGCATATCTTGAACATCCATAGCAATGTAGTGCTAGGCTTTTTGAGAGTCGCGAAGTCACCCGCATTAACTCCGGAACACTCCTTGTGAAACCCCTTACGACAGTTTCCATCACAGCCCACGGCAGCACTGGTCTCTGTTATCTGTTTTCCACATTCTTCGCACGGAGTGTTGTCTCCTGTGCTCTCGGTATCGTCCTTCCCTGGCATTAGGAACACACCCTCAAAGACGTTGCAGAGCAGAGCAATATGGCTACAACACTAAAAGAATTTTGAAGTGCTCGTTTGGCTGATATTTACTCCACGACACAAATAGACTCGAAGATAACACTTATTCAGATAGAAGTTTACTATAGAAAATAAACTTTACCGTATCTGGATACACTGGATCAGTTTTGATATCTGGTAGGCCGTGATTTCAAATAGTAAACCGTCACTATCGATATACTTGTTTAAATCAACAATCGCGCTCGCTCACGCAGTCTTTAATGCAAGGATATTCGCACTAAGTCGTACACACTTAAACCTAGGAATTTCATTTTTGTCCGTATTGAACTGAGAAAGGATAATAGGAAAACTTAAAACGGTCCACCTTTTCAATACAAAAATGTTATATTTATTTATAACATGTATTTGCACTTGGAACTAGTTTCGACGCTGTGTTTGCGTCATCATCAGCCAAAATGTGGGAAATAGGCAAGATGTAGGCATTTATATTACACAAGGCGTTACATTAAACAATACACATCTTACAAGGAGGTAAAAACAGGGACGAATATGGAAACAAATGAATCGTTGAGAAAACAAAAGTTATACATATTTAAAAAAAAAACCTTAACCACACATCTTGCAGTGCGAAAGTGTTCTTCTTGAATGATTCCTGAATATAGAAAACACACGCGCACACATTTCTGAAGAGCCAGCAGGCAGGACAAAGTAAAGTGAAAGCTTAAGAGTTCTTCTGAGAAGAGTTCATCATTTTTTCTATGTTCCGGCTAACTAATGAAGCCTCCCTTGAGTTCCTGATAAACATACACAACAGGAAATTCTCCTTCACTCTCAACAATAGCTCTAAAGACCAACGGTAAAATTTTAATTTAAATATTGTGCAGAGACGTGAAAGCATGATTTTGAACATGATATAACTCCTTCATATAACCCAGTTTTTTACACAAGGTGTTGCATTAAATAATACACATCTTACGAGGCGGTAAAAACAGGGACGAATTTAGAAACACATGCATCGTTGAGAAAGCAAAGTTATACATATTAAAAATAAGCTTAACCACATAACTTGCAGTGCGAAAATATTTGCCTTGAATGATTCCTGAATACAAAACGCGCGCGCACACACTTCTAAAGAGCCAGCAGGTGAAACCTTAAGAGTTCTTCTGAGAAGAGTTCATCATTCTTTCTATGATCTGACTAACTAATGAAGTCTCCCTTGAGTTCCTGATAAACATACACAACAGGAAATTAAACAATACACATCTTACAAGGAGATAAAAACAGGGAAAGTTATACATATTAAAAAATAACCTTAACCACACATCTTGTAGTGCGAAAATATTCATCTTGAATGATTCATGAATACAAAACGCGCGCGCACACACTTCTAAAGAGCCAGCAGGTGAAACCTTAAGAGTTCTTCTGAGGAGAGCTCATCATTTTTTCTATGTTCCGACTAACTAATGAAGTCTCCCTTGAGTTCCTGATAAGCATACACTACAGGAAATCCTCCTTCACTCTCAACAATAGCTATAAAGACCACGGTAAATTTCATTTTAAATATTGTGCAGAGACGTGAAAGCATGATCTTGAATATAATATAATTCCTTCATTTAACCCAATTTTATACACAAGGTGTTACATTAAACAATACACATCTTACGAGGAGATAAAAGCAGGGACGAATGTAGAAACAAATGCATCGTTGAGAAAGCCAAAATTATACATATTAAAAATAAGTTTAACCACACAACTTGCAGTGCGAAAATATTTGCCTTGAATGATACCTGAATACAAGACGCACGCGCACACATTTCTAAAGAGCCAGCAGGTAGGAAAAAGTAAGGTGAAACCTTAAGATTTCTTCTGAGAAGAGTTCATCATTCTTTCTATGTTCCGACTAATTAATGAAGTCTCCCTTGAGTTCCTGATAAACATACACAACAGGAAATTCTCCTTAACTCTCAACAATAGCTATAAAAGACCAACGGTAAATTGTATTTTAAATACTGTGCAGAGATGTGGAAGCATGATCTTGAACATGATATAACTTCTTCATTTAACCACCTTTGAAAGTTTCTCTCTATATTACATAGCTTCATTAACACACCATTCTGTAGATGCACAAAATAATCTTGTAATCTTCACAGGTCCGGTATTCAGCTCGACAAGAATATAAAATAGGTATTAAGGAATACTTTGTTGAGAGTTTGGAGGTTGACTGTGCCAGTATTTGTGGTGTATTGTTGCAGTGTTACGTGTAGGGTGGGGGCAGGTTTCTATGATGTTTATTGCGGGGCATGAGGCGGTAAAGCTATGGCGCGAGATGAAGAGGAACAGAGCGTGTTGGATAGTTTAGGTCTGGGCAGCGGCCGTTGTTGGATTAGGAGGGGGGGAGGAGAGGAGCGGTAGGGGTGGAGGAGTGGAAGGGGGGGAAGTATGGAGGGTGATGTGGTGAAAGTGTGTGGCGTGACAAAGTATTATGCATAATCTGAAAGACAGATCTGTTTTTCGGGATATTCATGTTTTTGAAAAATTCAATGAGAAAGTCGAATAGGATCTTTGGTTTCTCTGAGATATCATTTAAGTTTAGGTTGGGAATGAAATATTGGTCTAAATGAATATAGAGGTTTTCAGTGACGTCTAGGAAAGAACCTTTGTTTAGAATATCTAATACCTCAAGATCTTGATTTATTTCAGTGAAGTTGTGCTTAAATTCTTTTATATGTAGGCCGACCGCGGAAAAACGGTTGTGTTTTATGGCATTGACATGTTCTGCATATCTGATGAACTCTTCTCAGAAGAACTCTTAAGGTTTCACTTTACTTTGTCCTGCCTGCTGGCTCTTCAGAAATGTGTGCGCGTGTGTTTTTTATATTCAGGAATCATTCAAGAAGAACACTTTCGCACTGCAAGATGTGTGGTTAAGGTTTTTTTTAAATATGTATAACTTTTGTTTTCTCAACGATTCATTTGTTTCCATATTCGTCCCTGTTTTTACCTCCTTGTAAGATGTGTATTGTTTAATGTAACGCCTTGTGTAATATAAATGCCTACATCTTGCCTATTTCCCACATTTTGGCTGATGATGACGCAAACACAGCGTCGAAACTAGTTCCAAGTGCAAATACATGTTATAAATAAATATAACATTTTTGTATTGAAAAGGTGGACCGTTTTAAGTTTTCCTATCATCGTACACACTTATCACGAATAAATAAAAGAATGCCTTAAATTAGTTTATCCCCATATCTACAAAACTGAAACACTTGAATAAGGTGTAATTCTCTTGTGGTTTCCAAATGTTCACTTTATCAGTTGAAACCCACACACTCAGATCGATGGATAATCACAAGTCACATTAAATTTATTGATATAGGCCCTATGTTTCTAGAAAATTGAGTACGTCTCTATCACAGACACCAGTCACAAATTTTACACTGCTCTTGCACAATTATATCCCCACATTATAATTAACAGACTATATACAACACTGAACACTATAACACGACGGGGTATTCAGTTCCAATACTTAAGAATGAAACACTTTATGACACTATTAACTATATCTTATGATGTTTACTAAAGTTGTTCGCGAAACTTTATCTCACATTCACGACAGAACACGGTACTTATAAAATCTCACAAAACTCATGCCTATAATATTATCACCCAAAAATAATTTCTCTTATAATGTTGCTGACATTCTGAATTATTAAGCACTCCCTCCACACACGCAGTAAAGCATGTATTCGGAGTCCTCCCAATAAATGCACATAAACAAATTACTAATGAAAGCAGGAGCGTATGACCTTCATTGAAACAAATGATATACGGTACTAATGTTTACAAAACTAATTTAGAATACGATTGCAAGAAACCGTCTGATTATTTCAATTATAGCAGGATTAATAGTTTATAGAAGCATAGCAAGTTCCATTACTGTATCTTGAAAAATGTAGTAGGAAAGATTCATTGAACTTACAAAAATGTCCGTTATGCAAAACTTAAATCAAATATTTGAGATTGTTTATATTTTTTTACCTTTAATTAACGAATTAGTGCAGACCATATCCATATATCTCAGTTTCCTCTTCCTCCTCCAGCTGTTTCCTTTCTGAGTTTCTCCTTTCATGCGCCTTCCAATTTCATCATTGATTCAGCTGTAGGAGTTCGTCTGCATCTTTGTCCTTCAATATTAACACGTGAATGTTCCTGGTCCCTTCAAATTCTTTATCCTTCTTTATATTTCCATTGTTAAGCAAGCGTCATAAGCTGCTATTTTCACCACATTTGAAGAGAAAAATACAGTTTTGAGACCTCTCTTCCACATAAGGGAGTTGAAACTTGTTAAGATTCTGGGTTCCGCCATGCAAACACTTCTGTAACAAATCGGATTTTCCAGATCACTATAGGTATGTTTTACTACATTCATGACAGCTTCAGGTAGACCATGCTTGTGAAAATAACTAGTGCCAGCTTGCTCAGCTTGACTGAATTTACACATGTTATGAATTGGATTTTCTTCAGTTGATAGTTGGTAAAAATAAATGTCCCAAACAGCTCTTTGTATGTCCTTCTCATTTCCAAAGTTTTCTTTTATAGCCCTCCTATAATATTTCTTCAAAGTATGTATTTCATTAGCAGTAAAACTATTAGCACCCCCCGCAGAGGCTTACTATCTTTATTTTTTATCCTTGAGCCCCTTCCTCTATTTCAGTCTTACTCCCATTCTCTTTTGAATATGCCCAACACATTCTAACTTTTCAATCATACAATCTGGGCCATAACGTTGACATTCATAGAGAGTTTTGAATGAACTAGTCACCATCACCATGGTATTTCACATACCTGACCCATTATTTTTCAACACTTCTTTGAAATTTTTTTTCCCTGCTGGTTTCATCCCACCACTGGAACCTGAGTAATTTTCACAGCAAATATTTTTATGTTCACCTTGCCATTTTCTCTCTTCTTCTACACCGTCACGTTTGCACAAACACAACATAACTTGTTCATCACTCGCAGATCAAGTATTTTGCCAGTGTCAATATTGACGAGTGTTGAAACACCATAAGGTGATATGTGTCAATCCTTCATCCATGTACCATCGCAAGAAACACACAAGTCAGTAACTGGAAGATCAGATTCAGTTGTTTCCAGATCACTGTTTAAGCTCAATGGTGATATCAGATTGTCCTCAAATTCTTTCTCAAGGGAACCCAAGAGTGCTCTGTATGAGTACCTTGCTGTTGGGGGTGGCATGTTCATAATTCCACAAAACAAGTTGCTATCTTCCTACACACCTCACTCCATAGGTTTGCTTCATAAGTCCATTTATTTACGTTTTCAAAGCAATATCTGAATGACAGCTGTCAAAATACAAATGTAACTTGAAGACTACAGCAATCCTCCCGTGGACATCATGCAACCTCAAATCTCACGCACCACAGTTTTTTTAAATCATTTATTTCTCTCAAATAACAAGATAAAGTATCAACATACAAAAGTAACACAACAAGCAAAGCATTCAACCTCGTATTACAGTATAATGTTCACTAGTCACAAGTCCTTCTGTCTTGTTTGTTCTAGAGAATAGTCATTTCAACTGAGAAAAAAGAAAAAAAGCCATTGGCACAAAACACGTTGCGTGAAAAACGCTGCACTATCCACTGCACCAATCGACTGTTATAATGAAACACTCTCCAGTTCCTTAACTTGATGTTTCTCTCTCGATGGCACACGTTTCAGTAATTGTTGTTTGGCATCTTTTAGAAGACGAATGAACGTGTTAAGGGAGCACTGTTCGTTTGTCTGGCCATAATAAAGATACCCCATGACAAGCCAGGTTTGCGCAAATTTCAAGTGCTGCGTACCGAAATCGAGCTCTAAGGCTGCTCTGTAAGCATCATTAGGATTAGCCGATCCTGTCATCTGTCTTAGCACAGAACAGAACCATTTCCAGACTACTTTGACATTTCCACGTCCAGACATTTTTTCAGAGTGGGGATTGGGTGATGTTGTGACGGAATTGTTTACCTTCTGTGGGGATAATTTCGTTTATAGCTTTATATGCGGCTAATTTCCAGTCAGTTGGTATATGAGGATCTTTGAAATTTCTCCAGATTTCATTCCATTTCCGATTTGGGTACTTCTCCGTGATCTGGGGTTGTGTTTCGTTCTTCTGTAATAGATGATTGTATATTACTCGTGTAGGAGGAACGTTGTTTCCTGTCACTCGTACCGTATCTATCGCTGCAGCGCTCTTCTAAAACATCGAGTCGGCACTAAATACTTCGGGTTTTGCTGATGTGTATTCCAAAAATAAGTATTATGAGCAGCTCCTACTCCTGTCTTCGCAATCATTATCTCTCGCATTAAAAGCGCTTGGCATTTTTCGCCGACTGCTATGAGACCCAGTCCTCCTTGCGCTACGGATTTTCTCACTTGTGACCTTGCTACACGTAACAAATATCCGCGCCACAAATAATAACTAATACAGAGTTCAACTCGCTGGCTTATTTTTACTGGCATGGGTAGGATTTGTGCCACATACCACAATTTAGATAAGGCAAACAAGTTTATATGCCACACCTTTTGGATGATGTTCAGGTTTCGACTCAAACTGATTGACAATGTGGCACGGACCCTTGAAACTATGGTTGTCCAGTTTATCTCAATATTTTGGGACATATTAGGGGTAAACACTAATCCCAAAATCTTAATTCTATCTTTAATTGTTACGGACGCAATTGTCATATCTTGTGACCAGCTACCAAGCGGTAGTATCTCGGAATTTTGATAACTGACTTGGGCATTAGAGGCTTTATCGTAAGTTGTTATTATGCTCTTCAACTGTGGGGCAACGGTTTGTGTCTGCAGTAATATGGTGACGTCATCAGCATAGGCTGCAACCGTGAACAGGCTCTGGGGGTTGGGAATCGTGCACAGTACAAAGTGGACTGCCCGAATAAAGGGCTCAATACTTAAAGCAAAAAGAGTCATCGATGGGGGACGTCCTTGTCGTATCGATGTTTTAATTGGAATTGGTCTGGAAAAGTGTCCATTAAGAAGTATTCGAGAATGTGCCGAACTATACAGGGTTCGAATAAGATTGCATATTGCGGTTGGGAGACCGAAGCGTTGCAGCACTGCTAACAAGTACCCATGATGCACTCTGTCGAAAGCTTTACCGAAGTCCAAGTTTAGAATCGCGCCCATTTTAGGTCGATCTGCTTCAAATTGTAACACTGCATTTCTTACTGCCTGTAGGGTGTGGGTAATTTTCCTTTCGGGAATAGCACATGTTTGCCCTACTTTGATTATATTATTAAGGTGGGGTCGTATTCTTTTCGCCAGTATTTTCATGAAGAGTTTGTAATTGGTGTTGAGGAGTGTTATCGGACGGAAATCCGATACAGTTTGTGGTGCGGCGACTTTCGGTATAAGGATTGTAATGCCTTCATTAACGCCTGTGCAGTCTTGTAGATTGGCGAACAATAGTTGCATTAGTGTTAAAAGGGTTGTTTTCAGGATGTTTCAATACTTTTTGTAGAAAAGGTAAGTCAGACCATCAGGGCCGGGAGCTGATTTCTTACTGGCCGATCGTAGGGCCTCGAATAGTTCACTTTCTTCAAGTGGACGGAGGAGCTGTTGCCTGTCATTATCAGTGAGTTGTTGATCGACGAAAGAGAGAATGTTCGTTTGATCTAGCGGGGAATTCTCACACTCCCGGAACGTTTCTCTGAAGTATTTCTCAGTTTCATTTAGACAGTCTTTAGTAGATAAGAGTCGTCTGTTGTCATCTGTATGAAGAGTAGATATTACTTTGCTCTTCCCGTTCCTTTTTTCATGGGCTACATGATAAAGCTGAGCTTTTTCTTCTGCTAAGGGTGAATTAGAACACGAACGAACTAAGCAACCCTGTAGGATATTCTCCTGAATAGTTGTTATTCTTCGTTTAACTGCGGCTATGTGACTGTTTACGTTGTAACCTGCCTGTTGACGCGCCAGAAGGTCAGTTAGTATTGTGTAGTAAGAGTTCAGTTTGTTCCGTCTGTTACGTGCTTTTTCTGCTCCATGTTTCTTAAAGAAGGATTGAATCGCCGGTTTAACCTTATGCAACCACTTGTGTACAGTTAAAGGTCCCTGTTGGGTGAGACGACTGAGCATATTTGACCACATCTGTTGAAAGCTCTCTGTCACTTGCTCGTCATCAAGCAACGCATTATTTAGTTTCCAATATCCCTTCCCGATAACAGGTATTCTCCTAGTGGTACGAATCTTCAGTAGGACAGCGTGATGATCACTGAAGGGTACTATTTTAACACTGATGTCATGTACATGCGGTGCTAGGTCTCTGTGTACGTAAAATCTATCAACTCTAGAAGCCGCTGTTCCTCGGAAAAAATGTAAATTGTACGAAATTGCCATGTTTACTTTCCCATCCATCACGAAGCTCTAAGGCCTGACATAGCCTTTCAAGCGCAGGAGAATTCTCCTCTCTGGTCTTTGGCGTGTAAGACACAATTAAAATCCCCACCGAAAATTAAGTCTTTATAGTTATGTCGTAAATAGAATGGTAGGTGTGTCCTCTCGCTCTTGACGACGATGTGTAGATGTTTATGTACAGTGTGTTATCTTCTGATCCTCCCACTAGGGTGTGTTTCACAAAGTTTAATGTGTAATCCAGATCTGTATATCATTGCAGTACCTCTCGAGTCTTCCCCAGGTTTGGCAATATATTGGTAATTATTCCCAAGGTAAGGGAAGGTAATGACGTTAACTTCTGTAGGAAGAGGATATCGATGTCATAATCTCTAATAAATTCTTGTAATAGTACCTGTTTGCTGCGACTTCTCAGGCAATTTACATTAAGTGATGCTACGGTATGAAGAAGTAGAATGGTAAAGGAAAAGAACACAGCGTCAATCATAATGATGAGTTTCGAGATGGAGACGAGTGCTGAAGTTATTTATTCGGAACATGTTTGATAATTTTAGTGCCTTTCTTTTTGCCAGTGTCATCTACCGGCCGCTTTAACCTAGGATCCCTTTGGCTAACTTGAGGTAGTTTTGTTTCCTCCATGTCTTCTACCGACGGGGTCTCTCATTTTCGAAGGTCGGTGATATATTATGCTCGTCCCTACTTTGCAACTTACTGTCTTTGACCGATGTTCGTGGTGTCAATACATCTCCGCCCTCTGTTTCCATATCCTGAGTTATTGGAGGCTGTAACTGGTTATGATTTGTTTCTTGGGGTAGCTGTGCTGTCAGTACGGCATCTGACTCGATCATAGGTAGCCTTTCCGGTTGCAGTATTTGATGACTATTATCAGAATTGTCGTTCTGAGTTATCTGATCCTCCACCTGTTGATCTAATAACTCTGTCTCCCTGTGCGTCACAGAAGTGTCCGGCATAGTGTTCTGGTGATCATGTTGTGTTTCCTGTGTAGCTTCATGTAAGTCACTAGGTGACGAACTGTGTAAGTTGTCTTCAGGAGTCAACTGCGCAGCTTGCAGCGGACTGCGCTGTGTCGGAAGTTTCCCACTGGCCAAGGTCGCCCAGGTGGGACTAGCAGGCTGTTCGCTTAGCTGGACAGGTTGTTTACGTCGTGGGCATTGACCCCGTAAGTGTCCCACTGCATTACAAGACGAGCACGTAGTAGGCTGCTTTTCGTAACTGATCAGGGCTTTATGCCCACCAATATCTAAGTAAGACGGTATATGTTGCTTTAACATTAGTCGAATTGCTCGTACACCATTATGAACCTTGTACCGGAAACCTTAGCTCCACGTTTCATCCTGAATCGAAAACATTGTCCCATATTTACTAATTTGTTCCACAATTAATCTATGAGGTACCTCCATCGGAAGATTAAAAATTCTCACCAACTTTGTACCAAGACCCGCAGAATCAATAGTCACTTTGCTACAGAACCCATTACTGTGAAAGAAGGAGTGCTCACTTGCATAATCCTGTAGCAGTTTTCAGTTGTTTCCTGCTTCTTGCATTTTATGTACACTTGCCGCGATACACCATTCAGCTGGATCATCTGGATGTCACTTTCTCCTAAGTGCAAGGTTTCAAAAATCCGGTCATGCACTTCGTATGGGGCTGGTCGGGGCGTGTCTCTGTCGGTGAAGTTGATCACAATCGTATTATTCCTTTCCACTATCATGATGATCTTTTAATTATGAACACATAGATATCTTGAACAACCCTATCTGCCACTACTGTCAAGAGTTTATCACGTAGTCACTTACACACAAGTAAAAACAGACTCGTTAGACCGTACACTCAGTTCGAGAGCTCACTAGCTGCCCTGACTTGCACGCACGCTGGTCCAAGCAGAACTGTGATTTTTCAGCTTGGCAGGTTTATGTGAAAATTTGAAAGCCTGAAAAAAAATTTTACTTCAGAAAAGTGCAAAGATAATGAATTATTTCAGTCAAACTTGAGGTTCTTTTATGGACTGAGGTGGATAAGGAAAGGGCACGATGATGGGAAAATCTTACGTGGTATAATGAATCTGCCACGCCCCACTAATATCATATCGAAACACAGAGCTATTTTACCGCACAAACTAAAAAAGTAGCAGAAGAGTTAAAAAACTGCATCACAGAAGGCTTTTGAGGAAAATAGAGACAGTAAGACAATTACAGACAGTGTAATTGCTTTTTATGCTACTTGGCAGAAGAGGCGCCCTCAGTCATTGAACTCCTGTGCTGCTGCCGCCAGTATTGACAGAGGTAAGGTTCTAAATGTAGAAATTTGATGCAAACATTGCCATGGATATAATATTGCTAAGTGAGATGCAGACAAGAAGGCACGGCATAGGCCAAAGTGAACCTAAATGTACAGGATCCGGTGGAGGAATGGAAAGCACATCAGTAGCACATATTTTATCGCTCTCTTCAAGAACGAGGCTTGGCGGGTTCAGAGCCACTCGTCAGCATTTTTCTGATGAGTCAGCACCCGAGGTCATTGACCCCATGACCACGTGACCGTGACGTTACATTGTTTACGAACAAGGCCACGTGCTTTTAACAGCTGTCAAAATTACAGCTGCCATCTTGACGGGTACTAACCAGGCGGGCGCAGAATTTTGAACAAGTAAACGTCGCTAACTACACTGCTTCCATTTTAAGAGATCGTAACCTCATTCTGCTATCTTAACCACATGGCCGCGGAAGTTGAAATCCGCGTGCTTTTTGACAGCTGTTGAGATGACAGCTGCCACCTTGAAAGGTCCAAACACGTGAACTTGTTAAACAAATGAACGTCCCTAACTTCACTGCTGCCATCTTAACTACATGGGCCCGGTATTTAAACAGCTGTCAAGATAACAGCTGCTACCTTAACAGCTCGTAACCACGTGCACTTGTTGAACATGTGAACATGGCCAACCTCTTGACAGAGCCTAACTTCACCGCTACCATCTTAACTACGTAGCGCGGAATCTGAACAAGCTATCTAGTTGCCCTTCCCGACACCATATTGGAGGGGATCAAATTTCAGAGGATTAAAGTTTTAATGCTAGCTGCCCTTCCCTGACACAATCTTTGAGGGGGTCTGACCTTAGTGGACCTTGCACCATTCCCGACGCTATCTTGCTACAAATCATAATTTTGTTATTTATATAATTAAGGAGCTAACTAACGTCGATCTCCCAGTCTAACTTGCAATGCAAAACGGATAAAAGGACTAGAGTAATATTTATCGTTATCATTACCTTTTTGATGCAGATATACTTACGTTATGTTATTAAACTGGAAAGCCTGTTGTAGTGTTGTCCTCTTGTTCTTTTCACCTCCTGTTAAGATGTGTCGCATAAGTTTTACTTATCGTCTTTACCTATTTACCCTTTTCGTTTGATAAATGAAGAGGAAGGAGCGGTAGATGAAAAAGGAAGTGTGGTAGGAGAAGGTATCACTTTTTACCTTTAAAGTTTCACTGATTTACAGTAGGTTTTCCTAAAAATCGTAAATAGATAGACAAGGAAGGAGGAATGGGCGTGTAATGATAATCCGTTAGAGAAAAATAAAACGATATACCATTTTTTGCTTTTATATTATTCATCATCATCATCATCATCATTATTGTCGTCATTATCCGTGATTTGAATATTACAAGTTAATCCATTACCGAAAGAAACAATGTTACATTTTTATATTATTCATTATCATCATTAATATTTGTGAATATCGAACGTTGTAAAAACAATAATTATCACTATTTGTGATTTTTATTAAAACTATATAGAAATAAAGTAATTTTCTGAAAATGTTGTACATATTCATTATTTTACTGTTACATCTTAAGGGGACACGGAGCCGCCTATCTTACCAATGTTAAATTTGTTTAATTCATGTTCCTTTTTTCTCAGGATCTAATAGAGTTATGAAAATAAAATTCATGTCACATTTTACTCAAACCTTACTTGACATACTGACGGAGCGTTTTTATAATTGGACGTAAGGGGACTCAGATACATATTTTCTAAACAGTCAATAAATTGAAATGTTTTCCTAAGAAACAGCCAAATCTCAAACAGTTTTATATAAATCAGGGAAATCCTCCGTTAAAATGTTAACCAATGTGACAAATTCACACAGTTCCTTCCTATTTTCAGACCTAACTCCTATAATACCAGACATTTAACAATGTTTCCTTTATTATAATTGGCCACTGCATCAAGAAGTCCAAATCGCAGTGTTTTCATGCCCACAAAAGTGACTTTAGTGGTGCGAGGCCACATAATGTTTACCAATTCATGAGGATTTTGACTTTTCCCATGAGGACACTCCTCCAACAGCTTGGGGCTGGACAGATCTCTAAGAATGGGCTTCATTTCTTCCATACAGTCAAGAGAACGGTGTGTGTGCTTGGAATGGTCGTAGGGAATTCCTTCTTCTTTTGCTCGTAGATATTTTCACCAGTCTAATGAGCAAAGTAAATCCTGAGGATTTTCATCTGTCGATAGCAGACGAAAATAAATCGCCCATATAGCTCGTCTGATTCCTTGCAAATTCCCTTGGTTTCTTCTTATTGCCAAGCCATAGAAAGTCTGAATATCACCATTTTTTTTACAAAATTACCCGGTTCACACCAGAAAATGTCTTCCCTTCACTTAATTCTTTCCCTCCAAGTTTATTTCTCAAGTCCCCATTTAAAATCAAATCAAATCAAAATCTCTTTATTTGCAAATGAGGTGTTTACCTCGGTGGCAAATGGTACACTAAAATACATTATTGTCAAGCACTAAATATTAAATTAACAAGAGAATAAAATTTTCCTATAATACAATATTATATAATTTACGCTAACAATTTTTTCTCTTAAACACACAGCTCATCCTTAATAAATTTACCTTGTTTACAAAATTCTACTTATATCTCCTGTACTACTTACAAATACAGTCATCTGATATACAGTACGTGGAATTACTTCAAATGATACTGTACAACTGGTATAAGATTAAAATTTACATTACATTTATTTACTTTTTTTTTCTTTACCCATTCTGGAACCTAAGTAGCATAACGACCTGCTGCGTCTTAACCAGAGCCCCTTTTACCACCACTTTTCAGAGTTCCTGAAGGGCCTTCACAGCTACCGTAGCGGTCCTAGGGCCCTCGAAGTCCTTCGTTTCTGAATATGCTCCGAACATTCCAGCTTTTCTATCCGAGTATTACCATAAGGAGCCTCATCCACAACAGATTTGTACGCCTTCGAATCCCCATCACCTAAATACTGCACGTATCTCACATCGTATCTATCAACTGACCTTCTAAAAATTTCTTTACCCCCTGAATTTCCATCCCTCCACTCACACCTTGATAGTTGGCGATACAGTCATCAGCATGTTTTCCACTGTTTTTCGGACATCTACAATGTTTATAAAGTATTTCTACATCAACAACTTTCCCCGTGTCTCCACTGGTTGCTGACACTACACCAGAGAGGGAGGTCTCTGCCATGTCCCATCCAGAGCAACTGTTAGATCACGTTTCCCATCGTTCAAATCTGCACTTTCGTGTACCGCCTCATGCACAGATTTATGGCATACATTTTCCACAGACGAGCCTAACAGGTGCAGGCAGTGTGGGAAGATCCATTATGTAGCACCTGCTGCGCACCCTCTACCAGTTGCTCACAGGCCGTAGACAAATCATAGTCTCAGTATTTGTAAATTCGTGCATTTGTTTACACACTTGGCACTTAAAAACAAGTTCACTTGCAAGACCAACATATTAGGATCATCCCACCGCTGAATGGTACCAAAAGTCAGAACTTTCTCGAAACAAGTAATGGAACATTTTTGCAGTCCTGTTCTGACTGTTATTTACCAGCAGTCGACACTCAAAATTTTCTATCCCTATTTCACTGACCCTTTGTTCCTGACCAGATTTCAGGATGTAGCTGTAGTACCCAGCGTTGCTCGGATATTTTTTGGAATGTTTACCTTAGAATTGTACTACCAATTAATTATGTGTGAAGTGAAGCATTCCTTTGAAATGTTGATTGATATTTTACGATCTATTACGTAGTTGTAGAGTTTTATTTCTAGATTTAGATTATTTAATTTTGTCCTCGTGGAAGCTCGAATTGATCGGGAAGTATTTGATCCTTTCAAAAAGAAAATAGTGATAACTATGCATTTACCTGTCGCGCTACGTACACGATATAAACTGTCATCAGTCAGCTTTGCGATTCCAAAAGCAGAGGATTCAACACTAATCTTGGTCATTTTAGACCATTTACTTTCAAACCCCTCTCAATGGAGGCTAAACTTGGATCTAAATGGTATCCAGAGCGTCGAAATCCGTATCAGCGTCACATAAACAATGGAGTCGACGTAAATATTGGTTATGTTCCATTATTTTTACACGTCATCTCCTCCCATTTCCCACTCCCAGCGGGCGCTGTCATGTTTCATCCCCATAGTACTATTTTTCAAATGGTAAGTCATTATGTGTAGGCCAACCAAGTATCGTTGAGAGCTATTCTGGAACGTACCCACATTCATCCATAATCCTGGTTATTTTTACATTCATTTTCACCCCTTCTCAACCTCCATACTTACTGAGGCTTAAGTATGACCTAACAATGCAGAGTGTGACAGTTCAACTCAGCGATCTTGTAAGCAATGTATTCGACGTTAATATCAGTCATTTTCGTTTATTTTTATATTTCACCACCTCCCCCACGAGTGCTGGGGTTGTTTTAGCCCCACAGTATTTTTGTATATTATAAGTTATATGTGTACCTACTTTGTATGAGAGCTGTGCTACAATAAACAATAAACATCTTTGAGTACAGTAGTTCTTGCAAATTTCATTTCTGTTGTGCTTAGTAGTGACATACGGTACGGTACCGGTATCGTAATTAGGATACGTCTGAAAGTAGTTTAAAAATTACTGTTGTGTACTGTACAGTAGTATACGAGTAATATCCTATTAGAATTTAGTATGCTTATTTTATTATTGTAAAATATTTGTGTAGTACTGGTGTAGTAGAGGTATCCGTAGAAACTCTTAACTAAAATATTGTTGAAATTATGATAGGCTTAATTGCAGTTTGGAATTCTGTAGTTCTTGTGTATTACTTTCGATATTCAGTAATTAACAGCAGTTTTATCCTGTTAGGGGTTGTAGGATAAAAAAATAGAGCACGACTAAGTAGTATTGTAGTGTAGTCGTATATTAATTACCTTATTGTTGTGTACTATCCCAGACAATATATCCCTCCGTTCAATTATTTTATTGCAAATAAGTAATTTTATTTTTTAATTTAAAATTTCCCCCCGTAAAGAATGGCTAATGAGCGCGAGTGTACTTATTGTGGGTGTGGTGAGGCATTGAGGAGTATGAGGGAGGAGTTGGAAAGTTTGAGGGAGATAATTAGGATTCTCACAGAAGACAGGAAGGAAGATAGGACTCCCTCAAAAAATGTACAGGTTACAGTAGGTGTACAAGAGGGAGGGGAAGGAAAGGGAGGAGTTGTAGAAGACAGGTGGTCTAATGTTCTAAGGGGAAGGAGATTGCAGGCCAAGGGCTCTATTCAGGATCAGAATTCAGGACAGGTGTCTGTGCGAAATCGGTACGAGTCACTCCAGGTAGAACAACAGAGGGAAGATGAGGGACAGGAAACTGTTGCTGAGATGCATGGAAGTAGGAGGAAGGGGACACGGTAGGAAAGGGAAATGTAGAGTAGAGGATAGGAATAGACAGGTTGAACAGGGTCATGGGAAGGAGAAAAGGGAGGAGGAAGCAGCTTCTGCAGCTATCAGGAAAGATAGGGCTGACCTGGAGTGGAGGGGATCAAATGAGGTGGGTAGGGTTGAGGCTCTGGTCATGGGGGATTCCATCGTCAGACACGTGGGGAAACTGTGTGGAGGAAAGGGAACCAGGGTAGAATGTTATCCAGGAATTAGGTTGAGGCAGATGTTGAGGAAAGTAGAAGAGAGGGAGGAGGGGAAGGAGAAGGTGGTAGTGTTTCACGTTGGTACCAACAACGTAAGGCAAGCTGATATAAGTACCAACATAGTTGGAGATGTGTTGGATCTGGTAAATGCAGCACGGGTGAAGTTTAAGAAAGCTGAGATTGTTATTAGTGGAATACTGTGTAGGAGGGATACTGACTGGAGGGTGATTGGGGATTTAAATGAGACTATGGAGTGGGTATGTGGGAAACTGGGAGTGAAATTTCTAGATCCGAATGGGTGGGTAGGAGATAGGGATCTGCGCTCGGATGGCCTTCATTTAAACCGCAGTGGTACGTATAAGTTAGGAAATTTGTTTGGAAGGGTAATAGGGAGGTACATTCAGGGAAACGGTATGGCCTAGGGAGCGGTGATAAGGGAACAGGGAACTGGAAATCAAGCAGGGATGACATAAAATTGTTAGTGTTGAACTGTAGAAGTATTGTAAAGAAAGGAATAGAATTAAGTAATTTAATAGATATATATTTACCAGATATTGTAATAGGAGTTGAATCATGGCTGAGAAATGATATAATGGATGCAGAAATTTTCTCACGACACTGGAGTGTGTATCGTAGAGATAGGATAGGAAAGGTGGGAGGGGGAGTTTTCATTCTGGTGAAAGAAGAATTTGTAAGCTACGAAAAAGTTAAAGATGAGACACATGAAATTCTAGGTGTAAGGCTCATTTCTAAAGATAATAGGCAACTTGATATATTTGGAGTGTACAGATCGGGAAAGGGTAGCACTGATGCGGATTCGGAATTATTTGATAGGATAGTCAGCTATGTGGGAAACGACATGTCAAGAAATGTGATTGTAGCGGGAGATCTGAATTTGCCAGATGTCAGTTGGGAAGGAAATGCGAACGACAGGAAGCATGACCAACAAATGGGAAATAAGTTAATATGGGAAGGACAGCTGATTCAGAAAGTGATGGAACCAACCAGAGGGAAAATATTTTGGATGTGGTGCTGATAAAACCGGATGAGCTCTATAGGGAAACTGAAGTAATAGATGGTATTAGTGATCATGAAGCTGTCTTTGTGGAAGTTAAAAATGAATGTGATAGAAGGGAAGGTCTTAAAAGTAGGACTGTTAGGCAGTACCATATGGCTGATAAAGCAGGCATGAGGCAGTTTCTAAAAAGTAACTATGATCGGTGGAAAACGGTAAATAAAAATGTAAACAGACTCTGGGATGGGTTTAAAGAAATTGTTGAGGAATGCGAAAACAGGTTTGTACATTTAAGGGTGGTAAGGAACGGTAAAGACCCACCTTATTATAATAGAGAAATAAAGAGACTAAGAAGGAGGTGCAGACTGGAAAGAAATAGAGTTAGAAATGGCTGTGGAAGTAAGGAGAAATTGAAGGAACTTACTAGAAAATTGAATCTAGCAAAGAAGGCAGCTAAGGATAACATGATGGCAAGCATAACTGGCAGTCATACAAATTTTAGTGAAAAATGGAAGGGTATGTATAGGTATTTTAAGGCAGAAACAGGTTCCAAAAAGGACATTCCAGGAATAATTAATGAACAAGGGGAGTGTGTATGTGAGGATCTTCAAAAGGCAGAAGTATTTAGTCAGCAGTATGTAAAGATTGTTGGTTACAAGGATAATGTCGAGATAGAGGAAGAGACTAAGGCCAAAGAAGTAATAAAATTTACATATGATAACAATGACTTTTACAATAAGATACGAAAGTTGAAAACTAGAAAAGCGGCTGGAATTGATCAGATTTCTGGGGATATACTCAAAACAATGGGTTGGGATATAGTACCATATCTGAAGTACTTATTTGAGTATTGTTTGGCCGAAGGAGCTATACCAGATGAATGGAGAGTTGCTATAGTAGCCCCTGTGTATAAAGGAAAGGGTGATAGACATAAAGTTGAAAATTACAGGCCAGTAAGTTTGACATGCATTGTATGTAAGCTTTGGGAAGGCATTCTTTCTGATTATATTAGACATGTTTGTGAAATTAATAACTGGTTCGATAGAAGGCAATTCGGTTTTAGGAAAGGTTATTCCACTGAAGCTCAACTTGTAGGATTCCAGCAAGATATAGCAGATATCTTGGATTCTGGAGGTCAAATGGACTGTATCGCGATTGACATGTCTAAAGCATTTGATAGGGTGGATCATGGGAGACTACTGGCAAAAATGAGTGCAATTGGACTAGACAAAAGAGTGACTGAATGGGTTGCTATATTTCTAGAACATAGATCTCAGAGAGTTAGAGTTGGTGAAGCTTTGTCTGACCCTGTAATAGTTGAGAGGGGAGTTCCTCAGGGCAATGTTATCGGACCTTTATGTTTTATTATATATATAAATGATATGAGTAAAGGAGTGGAATCGGAGGTAAGGCCTTTTGCGGATGATGTTATTCTCTATAGAGTGATAAATAAGTTACAAGATTGTGAGCAATTGCAAAGTGACCTCGAAAATATTGTGAGATGGACAGTAGGCAATGGTATGTTGATAAACGGGGCTAAAAGTCAGGTTGTGAGTTTCACAAATAGGAAAAGTCCTCTCAGTTTTAATTACTGCGTTGATGGGGTGAAAGTTCCTTTTGGGGATCATTGTAAGTATCTAGGTGTTAATATAAGGAAAGATCTTCTCTGGGGTAATCACATAAATGGGATTGTAAATAAAGGGTAGCGATCTCTGCACATGGTTATGAGGGTGTTTAGGGGTTGTAGTAAGGATGTAAAGGAGAGAGCATATAAGTCTCTGGTAAGACCCCAACTAGAGTATGGTTCCAGTGTATGGGACCCTCACCAGGATTACCTGATTCAAGAACTGGAAAAAATCCAAAGAAAAGCAGCTCGATTTGTTCTGGGTGATTTCCGACAAAAGAGTAGCGTTACAAAAATGTTGCAATGTTTGGGTTGGGATGAATTGAGAGAAAGAAGAAGAGCTGCTCGGCTAAGTGGTATGTTCCGAGCTGTCAGCGGAGAGATGGCGTGGAATGACATTAGTAGACGAATAGGTTTGAATGGCGTCTATAAAAGTAGGAAAGATCACAATATGAATTTAAAGTTGGAATTCAAGAGGACAAACTGGGGCAAATATTCATTTATAGGAAAGGGAGTTAGGGATTGGAATAACTTACCAAGGGAGATGTTCAATAAATTTCCAATTCTTTGAAATCATTTCGGAAAAGGCTAGGAAAGCAACAGATAGGAAATCTGCCACCTGGGCGTCTGCCCTAAATGCAGATCAGTATTGATTGATGCATACATCCGTAATTTCGGTCATTTTCAACATTTTCTTTTCCAACCCTTCTCATCTCCATGCCCATGGGGGATGACATCCGGAGTGTCATTATTCACCTCAGCGACCCCAAAACTATGGGTTAGACCGAAATATCAGTCATTTTGGGGGCTAGGGGTCTCTTACACCTAAAGTACTTTTTTCCAGACAGTAAGTCCAATTTTGGTTGAGACCTATGCTGGAACATACGAACATACGTCCATTATCTCGGTAATTTTGGATATTTTTCTTTTCACTTTTTCTCACCGCTGTGCGAAAGGAGGCTGAACTTGGACTTCAAAAAATTCCAGACCATCATTATTCCGTTCGACACTATTTTCACTTACATCTACATCTCATCCCCTGGTAGGGGTGCTCGGCCGTCATACCTCCTCGGAATTTGTCGCCTGCTAGTAAGTCATAAGTGTACCAAGTTTGGTTGAAATCACACCTGTAGTCCTGAAAAGTATGGATTCAACGCAAATATAGGTCGCTTTTAGTGATAATTATATTTCGCCCCCTTCCCTTGGGTTGTAGAGAAGTCTTGACCCCACAGTATTTTAACCAGATAGTAGGTAATATTAGTATTGCGCCGTACCCCGACGGATCATGTGAGATATTAAGTCATATATTTGGGATATCAAACAGTATAATAAACGTGGACTGCAGTCAGGCATTAGAAGAGTAGCAAATTACAGTAGAGTTGAGACCGGAAGTCCTGGAGACATAATGTCGCTGGATACTTCGCGAAGTTTACCTGTGACCGTGGGAAACGTTCAGTTTTACCTAGCACGTGTAGAAATCGTTAGGCCATGAGGTGTGGTTAAGCCAATTGGAGAGCGCTTATCCGTGTTGTACTTTCGGGCCCGTCGCGTTTCGCGAGAGACTATTCGACTCGATCCGCGAGCCGCTCTTATTGACAGTGTTTATACACTTAATATTTACTGTATATGCTGAGCGTGTGGTTGGTGTGATTTCGTTCACGTTGGCTTGTAGTTACAGCTGACAGAGGGTTTGTTCGGTGCAACGTGCACAGAGAGCGGTGAAGAAATACTGACTAGAAACTTGTGTCTTGCTGTTATACAGGAACTGACTTCAAGAAGAAGGCATCGCTTATAGAAGAAAGAAGATTGGATCCACGTGTTAAAACGCTGATGATCATGGAGTACATCCTCATAGAAGCGGGGATGTGAGCCGCTACAGATGCCCTGGGAGTTGCCAAGATAAAACACATGTATTCTATGTAAAAGGTATGATTTATGAATTACGATTAATACTAGTGAGGCTTAGATTAAGGTTTCTCTTTAGTATAATTTCAGCCTGACGGCATGTATTCATTTTATATTTCTGATATTTTAAATATGGACAGGTCGGGTTTGCATGCTTCCTTTTTCTTTCTTTTACTTTATAATTAGCTAGCTGGGATCTCGAGGGAAGTGTTAGGTTTTATTTTAATTTTATTTGTGTGATTTATGCATGTTATTTAGCTTAAGGTTATTCCCATGTTTTTGTTTGATAGAGATAGAGAGATTATATAGCTGAAATCATCAACATCCCGAGTTACACACTCGCAGCGTCGAGACTAAATTTTATTAATTTACACTCAGAGATTAGTGACAGTTTGGACGCTTGCTGAATGCATTACAGGTACTGTGAGACGTGTGAAGCTGTATGCGCATTGTTGATCACCATAGGTTCTTTTAGTATGGATTGGAAACTGCTTTGAACAATGATTAGACAGAGAATCGAACCCTGAGTTGTAATGATAAAGGCTGATGGAACTACAGGATATAATGATAATTTAGTGCATGCGGAAATATATATGAAGTTAATGATGCAGGCAGTGTGCATGCCTGGAAATGTTAATGAGATATATGTGAAGCAGGAACAGGCCTGTGTATGTATTATGAAATGTTATTGAGAATCAAAGTTGCCGTGAAGTAAATGTCATGCCCGGTGATTATTACATTGTGTTGAGAAATATAAGAGCATGCTGGCAATATGTACGTTTATTATGTGAATCTCCGAGCAGTTGTTGAAATATTGGCTCGCTATGAAGGCCCGTTTATCAGCCAAGGTTTTACTGTAGTTGTGAAGTGAAGGGCAATTTCCGCGATATAATCTTGTTAAAAGAGTGACAAATTTTCAAGAGTAATCTTGAGTTTTAACATTCATTTCAGCTGACTGCCAAGCAGGAAGATTGTAATTGACGAAGGGCGTTACGCTACGCGCCCATGCAGCAATATGAACGGGATAGGTTGCCCGTTACTTTCCTGCTGTTTATAGAATTATATTATTTGTTTTCTCTTACAGGATTGTGTATTTATGTGATTTTGTTGTGATTTTGGTTTGTTGTCTTGTTGATTCGTGGGGAACAGCGCGAGTGCTGAGTAGATGGTTAAGGTTTATCTAGTTCTTACTAGATTTTTCGGTGAACCGCGCTTCACCTCGAGTCAGTGTGGTGTGTAAGTTTTCCTCCCACCTGATCCAATGTAAATACGTTGGTTATTTTAGTTAGTTTTGATTTTTGTAAGTATAGCGTAGAGAAATGCCACTAGTATTTTTCGTATTTCATATCGTCGTGTCCCAATTCGTCCAAATTAAAATCACGTTTAAATGCGATTATCGCGTCAAATTTCCCGAAAATAAATACGTTAATTGTAATCCTTACGATGGTGCTACTCCATGTGAACAGAAACATTGGACTATAATGTTGATTCATTGAAACTTATCAATAATTAACTTGCATATGGAATTGTAATTTCCCATTTGATTTGCTTTGCGTTATTAATGTTTGTTTTCTACATTTCCTTGGTTGAATTTCATTTATTTCAACGCCAGTTTCAGGCCGTTTTGTTAATTTGATTTTTATTCCTCTGAGTTGTAGTATGGTTCGGTTAAAACCTATCTTACCCCGTATATGTTTTTCTCATTCGAGATAAACCTCCATTACTTCTGTCACGATACTTAGAGATAAGTTTTAAACCTCAACTTCCCCGCGACAACTTAACCCACTTCTCTACCCCACTTGAGTTAGCCGGATGTTTAATCAGGAAATGGAGGCATCGTCCTGGAGGTTGCATACCCCTGGGGACGGTACAATTCTAAATTGCAGTTCAGCCTGTCCTAATCACAATAACAGAATTCTAGTAAGAGAGTTTCTACGAATACCCCTACTATAGGCCTAGTAAAACGTAAAGTTAAAGTATGATATTTCGATAGGTATGGTGACTTACCTCCTCCATTTGAGCTCATACGTTATTTCGAAATCAGTGCAGACATTGTTTACAATAAAAACCGTGTGCAAATATTCATTACACGCATGTGTGGGCGATTACATCTTATGTTCTTATATCAAACGCAGACAGTAGACAAAGAGGATCAATGTGCATGTGATGGCCAGCGGTGTAAGAAAGTTCGCTGTACGCGAAGAAGGACCTGAAACAACCGTCTACTTTAATCCACCGATCGAACTCGGTTATCAGCCACATATTCTTGATCTTGTGTCATTTGAAAGCTACAATAAAATCTATAATGTGCGTGATGGTGTAAACAAGTTTTATTCAGTAGATGATATTCATGACTACATTGAAAGTTCGTTAATTGAACAGTTTAGTGATGAGAATATCAGTAATAATAATTACAAGTTCTCAATTACTGTGAGCTACATGTTTATTGAGTCATCATTCAAGACTGACTTCAAATCACAACCTGATTCAATTGGACCATTGCTTGGATTTTCAACAAGAGAGCTCCTACCGAACGTACGTTCTGAGTTTGTTCAACCTATAACACTCTTCGATGATCATCATGTAAACATCACTTGTATAGTAGTCGACAACCTTCCCACGTCCTGCACGACTTCATATTTACAGAGAAAGGTGGATATACTATTCGTGAGGAACCGTCAGTAGTTCTTTATCATCCTATGTCTGTAAAACACATTAGTAGCATAATTATTAGGCTTGTGTATAAACATAATCAGCTCATTAATTTAGATCTACATACGTACGTAGCTTAAAAACTTTATCTTAAACCAGTGTGAGAAAGTCTATAAAACACGGTGTACATTCCGGAGACATACAACAAGTGTGCGAAGACTTAACGAGTTAACAGGTGACCATAACTACTTATGGTCTCTCAGATTTATGTTATACGCTACTACAGATAAATGGAAGAAATGCTAGACGTTATGTTCAGAGCAGAAACTCATGAAGGTATAGTATGGAGTGGGCTTCATTCTTATCAAGCTTCTAAGTTTGAACTCCATAACAATGATGACATTTGCTTTATCATTAATCAGCAAGATGTATACACCCTACAGCACGAACGCTTCCTCTATACTGAAGGACGTCCAGATAAGGCAGATGGAAGTGGACCAGGCACATTTCAACTACCCAACTATTGTCCTGCTTTACTCTTTTCTGAAGCGCGCTATGAAGTAAATAATGTGGAGATAGGTAGATCGAAGAATGTTGGCATTACAAGTGCAATGAAACTCTACCCTTCTCAGAGAGATGAAGAAAGTAGTATTTTACGGATGGCGGGATGGTGTCCGAAACCTAATAACAACTGGATGTTTAATCAGGACGGTACTTTTTCTGGCATGTTACCATTAAAACATATTCTCTGCTTTGCTGATTATTTGAGACTTATTATAATCAACGCAAAACAAGAGCTAATTCTGATCCGCGATCGAAGTGATTACAATTCTCTTAAAACAGCAGAATCACCAGTAGACTCGAAAATTACTCTTCATCGTATATTTTGGAGGATTCCACAGTAACAGTATCTGACGAAAAAACTTCGATTGCTCAAGATTGTAGAAAGTGGTACAAAATTACCTACACGTTTTCGAAGTTTGGTCGAAGGAGCTATACCAGATGAATGGAGAGTCGCTATAGTAGCCCCTGTATATAAAGGAAAGGGTGATAGACATAAAGCTGAAAATTACAGGCCAGTCAGTTTGACATGCATTGTATGTAAGCTTTGGGAAGGCATTCTTTCTGATTATATTAGACATGTTTGTGAAATAAATAACTGGTTCGATAGAAGGCAATTCGGTTTTAGGAAAGGTTATTCCACTGAAGCTCAACTTGTAGGATTCCAGCAAGATATAGCAGATATCTTGGATTCTGGAGGTCAAATGGACTGTATCGCGATTGACCTGTCTAAAGCATTCGATAGGGTGGATCATGGGAGACTACTGGCAAAAATGAGTGCAATTGGACTAGACAAAAGAGTGACTGAATGGGTTGCTATATTTCTAGAAAATAGATCTCAGAGAGTTAGAGTAGGTGAAGCTTTGTCTGACCCTGTAATAGTTGAGAGGGGAGTTCCTCAGGGAAGTGTTATACAGGATGGCGCACGAATAGTTGACACATTCACTTTTAGAATATCAACTTTATTTTTCACCGAACACTAATAAAATTTTAGACACAGGTAGCTTGGACCCTGGAAATACTCTTCACTATATCAAAAGTTCAGTGTGGCCTCCACTGCTGCCAACAACCTCTTCGAGACGAGTACGCATGTTTCTGACGACTTTGCGGCACAGGTCTTCATGAATTTCACTACAGAGCAGCACAATCTGAGCACGCATTCCCATACGGCTTTGAGATCTTGTCTGGTTTTCCTGTAGCCCAAAATCGCACATTTTCTTTATTAAGTGCCCTGTTGAGTAGAAAATAGGCTTCATCAGAGAGCCAAGTGTTAAACAGTACTTGATCTTTATCTTGAGTCCACAATGCGTACTGCAATCTCTTCTGCCTGTGAAGATCTGTTAGATTGTGTAGTACAGTCATTTTGTTCGTGTGCAATTGAAGGTCACCGTGTAACGTTCTTTGAACTGAAGAGCGCGATATTCCACTTTCTCCTGAAGTTCGCCGTGTTAACTGGTGTGGGCTGCATGACGACCCTCAGTGCAGCGATGTTTTCAGGAAACCGAACTGCTGGTGCACGTGGTCGCTTTTCTTGCTTCACGCTGCATTGTTCTTCAAAGTTTCTGTATAAGCGAAGGATGGTGTTCCTTGCTGGTGTCCACCTGAAATTCAGTTCGAAATTTTATTTGTGACGCCGTAACACTTCTCGATTCCCAATAAAAGATTTTTGGGCGCGCTGTTGAACGGATAGTCGGTCGCGGTTGCCCATGGCAGAAAGCTCGCTGGAATTCAAGCATTCGGAGACAAGGCAGCAGTGTCACCTCTACAGTTATTTCCATGAAACAAGGAAGATGTGCACGAAATTTGAACAACATAGTACATAAGTTGCATTTTATATTTTCTTTTCAAATGTGTCAACTATTCGTGCGCCACCCTGTAGGACCTTTATGTTTTCTTATATATATAAATGATATGAGTAAAGGAGTGGAATCGGAGGTAAGGCTTTTTGCGGATGATGTTATTCTCTATAGAGTGATAAATAAGTTACAAGATTGTGAGCAACTGCAACGTGACCTCGAAAATGTTGTGAGATGGACAGCATGCAATGGTATGTTGATAAACGGGGCTAAAAGTCAGGTTGTGAGTTTCACAAATAGGAAAAGTCCTCTCAGTTTTAATTACTGCGTTGATGGGGTGAAAGTTCCTTTTGGGGATCATTGTAAGTATCTAGGTGTTAATATAAGGAAAGATCTTAATGGGGTAATTACATAAATGGGATTGTAAATAAAGGGTAGCGATCTCTGCACATGGTTATGAGGGTGTTTAGGGGTTGTAGTAAGGATGTAAAGGAGAGGGCATATAAGTCTCTGGTAAGACCCCAACTAGAGTATTGTTCCAGTGTATGGGACCCTCACCAGGATTACCTGATTCAAGAACTGGAAAAAATCCAAAGAAAAGCAGCTCGATTTGTTATGAGTGATTCCGACAAAAGAGTAGTGTTACAAAAATGTTGCAATGTTTGGGTTGGGAAGAATTGAGAGAAAGAAGAAGAGCTGCTCGAATAAGTGGTATGTTCCGAGCTGTCAGCGGAGAGATAGCGTGGAATGACATTAGTAGACGAATAAGTTTGAATGGTGTTTATAAAAGTAGGAAAGATCACAATATGAAGATAAAGTTGGAATTCAAGAGGACAAACTGGGGCAAATATTCATTTATAGGAAGGGGAGTTAGGGATTGGAGTAACTTACCAAGGGAGATGTTCAATAAATTTCCAATTTCTTTGAAATCATTTCGGAAAAGGCTAGGAAAGCAACAGATAGGGAATCTGCCACCTGGGCGACTGCCCTAAATGTAGATCAGTATTGATTGAGTTCGGAGCTGTATCGTGTGTTGCCACCTACAAACAAGCATAGCTGGGCTGTTAAAACGACACGTTTTGCTGTGAAGCAATTGTATATTATTTGTGTATTTAAAACCTATCTCAAATTCAACAATGAAAAGGGTACCTCACAGACCGATTACTGTAAAATAAGAAATATTAGACTATATGTCAACAGAATTACTTATCCCTACGAAAACATGCACATTAATTTTGAGGAAAGTAAATTTTGGTTGTTCTATGATATGTTTTGTAAATTCCAATCATATTATTATCAGAAAGAAGATCGCCCGCTATTTCCGCCTGAAGAATTTAGAATTTTATTTTTTTTGCTAGGGGTTTTACGTCGCACCGACACAGATAGGTCTTATGGCGACGATGGGATAGGAAAGGCCTAGGAGTTGGAAGGAAGCGGCCGTGGCCTTAATTAAGGTACAACCATCTTCAGGGCTGCCGATAGTGGGAGAATTTAGAAATAAAGCACCGATTGTAGTTACAGCCATTTCTTATCATTAAGAATCTATAACAGAATCTCCTGTCGATATTCGTTTAGAATTTGAAACATCTGAAAATATTCCTGCCAACACAACAGCCTATTGTCTTATTATTCATGTGAGTGATGTCACTTATACGAATATTGTTACAAGATTATAAATAAGGATAGCCCTTCATCATGATCATTGGTGTGTGCTTCTACACTGTTCGCTATGGAACGGAAAGAACAAAAACACTACACGGTTACAGACAATCGTCTTGATAACAAACAAAACTGTGGATGTCCATTCTGTTCGCCTACCATTGAAACTATTACGCTGCATCTTATTTACCTCACTCAAGTAAGTGAGGCTATTAAGATGTTCTACAAAAATAGAACGTTATATCAGATGCCTAAACAACCAATTTAGTCATTACCACCAGATTTTTTATCTACGTACGCTGCTCCTTTCGAAGATGCGTTTTGGGACATCCTAACCCTCCACAGGAAGATGTTAGACGCTCTGGACGACATTCCAGGCATCGAAGTGTAAATCACATCTATTGGGATTGACGTAATCCGAAGATTGAAAACTGTAGACAGTGTATTGATGAACTTTTCCCCTTCTTTACAGTACCCGATAAAGATTCTGAAAGGAACTAAACATCAAGGTAAGAACTGCATCAACTCCTTTGTGAAGCATAACATAATATATTTTGAAATGATAATTTTATAAACCATAAATATTTTGTGCAATTTGAATGTTGCAGGGCGCATTGCAATTTTGGAAGCATCTTCACAGGGAGATGTTGACGAGTACAGCAACCTTGTGGGGAGCACAATTAAAATTGTAGTATAACCGGAAGTAGTTTCTTTAATTTGTTAAATAATTACACAATAAATAATTCATTAACATTCATTAAAATGTTCTTCTTATTGCATTCCCTTTGCCTCCTCATTGCTATCAAATATTTTGCTCAACTGAATAGAGATGCTATTTAGTAGGAGGAGTGTTCATAGTTATTTGTCCGTCGGATGGAGACGTAAAGGCTTGAGCAGAGCTCTCGATGCTATTCGATAGGAGAAGGGTGTGTGCCACTACCGGGTTCTACCCTCTCCCTTCCTACTATCATACTTCATGTCATTCGTTTCATCTTATTATCTTCCCTGATATGGTTAACGTCAGAAAGGGCATGTGGTTATAAAAACCCCATCTTAACAGATTCATCGCACCACAAATCCAACACCGTAGAAAACGGGACAAGGAATGGACACGTTAGGTTATAACGTCATGCACCATTAGCCACGCTGTAACGTCACAGCTGTCAAGAGAAGGGCTGCACGTTCGATTGAGTGAAGATAAGCATGCATTTTTAAATCGCCCGGTAACTCACAAAGTCGCCAAGAGAGCGCACTGATATGTCTGTAGCGGGATCTGATAGTCATTTGTCGGGCTGTGACGTCACAGGTCTGTCAGGAGAAGGCCTGAGCGTTCGGTTATGTAAAGAAAAGCATGCATTTTTAATTCGCCCGCGCTTATTACGTCACAGCTACGTCAATACTATAATGGGGAGACAACAAAGAGCGTGTGTACGGTTAAATTACAGTTCGTGGCCAAGGTTAGGTTAACACACGTGTTTACCACACCTACAAGTCACCTCAGTAGTTCGGTTCCTCCAAAGGGAACAGGTATGAATTTAGGCTGGCGTTCCTGTAGCGAGGTTAGTTTAAAACGTCATAACCTCTACTACCGATTGGAATACTCCAGGGGAGTCTGTGTGTGAGGTTAGGTTAGTGTTCGTGTGCAAGTTTAGGTTAACACATCATAATGAAGTCTTAACCTCATCTGCAGGTCACCTTACAGATGTGTGGCTCCTCCATGGGCGCCCGATCGATTCGGCTCTTCCAAAGGGGTTCGTGACGTTTCCCAACTTGGCTCTTCGGCATCCCATTCGACTCCTCCAAAGTTGCCCGTGAGGTTAACATTACCATTGTACGTAAGGCTATGACGTCGGCTCTTCCATGTGCGCCTATCGATTCGGCACCTCCAAAGTGGCCCGTGAGGTTAACTTGCCATCGTGCATTAATGTATGACATCATAACCTGACCTAGCTGTCAAAATCACTCCTGGTTGGCCAATGAGGTTAGCATTGCCCTCGTACTCCTGCAACCCCCCAATCCGCGCCGAATATCCTGGCCTGAGAGAAGGCGTCATCTTCTAAGTGGCCCTTCCACTCCTAGGGGAATGTAAACCTCTCAATCAATCACAGTTTGCCCCAAATCTTCCCTGCGGGGAAGAGCGGCCACTCCAAGGAAGCCAGCAAGTTTTAGTCCGGTCGGGAATTGACACAGGAGAGAGAGAACCCCTCTCCCTTCCCATTTCTCTGATGGGTTGGGAGATGACCCTAGAGGGGATATCCCACTCTCTCCGAAAAACCTCGGTCGCTAACTTGACCGGTATGGCTCCTACATAAGGAGCCTGTGTGAGGTTAGTTAATCATTCGTGGGAAAATTTAGGTTAAGACGTTATGATGACGTCTTAACCTTACCTACGAGTCACCAGCAGGTAGCGCTCCTCAAGTAGGAGCCTCTTAGGTTATGATTGTTCTCGTGGTAAGGATTTGAAGATGTTATAACCTCCTAACCTGTGTTAGAGATCAAAAACCCTGCCTGCACCAAAAATCCCCGATTAACAAATTCAAGTTCCCGCCAAACGCATGGAAAAGTGCTGATTAAGTTCCAATTGTTCTAGAACATTCTCTGCCTATACCACTGCGTATAATCATTTCAAATATACGAGTGGAAATTACACTAAAATAGAAATTTAGCTGTAAATATGCTCACCTCCTGCGTGCTCCATGCTCAAAAGAATCCCGCACAATACAAAAATTCCTGAGGCGAAGCGAATAATCGTGTACAAAAGCAGAGAGTATTACTATCTTCGAAATAAATTAAGCCAGACGGACAATCTTGATGCAATACTGGAGAAAAAAGAGAAAAAATCATACATTATGGAATAATTGGGAATAATATAGTTGTATGACGTTATATACAGTGCATATGTAGGATATTTATTATTACTATCAATATGGGGAACAAGAAAGAAGCCTCCCCGCGGGATGTGTTAAGAATATTGACTAAAGTCATCCGGGCGCTCCCTGGGCAGCGGACTGGGACATTTCCTAGACGCCTGATTCTCTGACACCATTCAGGTGACCACCTAGCTTGTAACGGGACAGCAAGAAATATAAAACTAAGTTGTTTTCAGGACCCAAAATTACAAGCATGTCTTTTAACACTGAAGGCATGCCATCTTGTAAAGATGAGTTGCTGAGACGAGTTTGTAGTGAGCAAAACTTTGACGTTGCGTGCATCCAAGAATCCCACAACGATATTAACCAGGGGCGACCAAGAATCCATGGCATGCGACTTATTGCTGATATGCCACATAGCAAATATGGAAGTACCATATTTACAAAACCTGAAACCTTGATTCTGTCATCGGCATTTACAATAGAGAATGAGATTGAAATCGTAACAATTGAACTTTCCAACTGTACAGTTACATCGATCTACAAGACTCCAGACTCCAGCTTCTCCTTCAAATAATCAGTGAACTTTAGAAATCAGAGCGTGAACTTTGTAGTGGGAGATTTGAATTGCCACAGTCCCGAATGGGGATATGAACACAGTGCCCTAAGTTGTAGTGTCTCCTTGAGAGCGAGTCTCTGACTTTCTCTTTCCGCTCGGTGGGGCTATGCTGATTATTGGTGTGCGACGCCATGAGTTGTGGCGTGTGTAAGATGAAGGAAGGGCGTGTGTTTGCTCCGCTCCGGGATTTGGTTCCCATATACGATATGGAACCTGGATAGTTGGAATTTGTGTGAGGGCTTGCCCACGGAAATCTTCTTAACCTTTTCAAATAGAACGTCCTCTTTCCTTCACTACTAGTGCTTCTATATGAGTACTCGTACTTTTGCAGCTTGAACCAACATGTAAGTCTCTTCTTTTGGCCTCTGGATTCTATGTATCACGATGTACAAAACTTCGGGTATGTGTTCATTTTCGCATGCTTTTAATTTTAGTTAGGGTATTCATTAAATCGGATTCCTTTATTGTATCTTGATAATATCGCCTAACTGTTTCTGAAAAGTGAGGGTAGTGCATTTTAAGAAGGTTACTTCCAAATAAGTATTATGATTTCGCATTTCTTCTTGTTTTGAAAACGCAAATTGGTTTATACTTATCTAACGTTTTCGGTATGCGTAACTGGAAAGGTAACTGCTCTGTTTATAAATTATAGAGCACAATACGTTTCACCTGAATTTCAGTGAAATGTTTTTCTGCCACATTCTAATTCCGGGTAATTAATTTTATCTTGTAGTGTTCATTTTTATTATGTTTTTGGGGTTTCTTCCCCCTGTCTATGTACCATTGTTGTACTTGTTTTGATATCTGTGGTTGCTATGGACGCATAGCGTGTTGACGTTACCATGGCAAGCGGCTGGGTTGATGATTATTATTATGGGGTTGCTCACGGTCTTTGCGTTGGATCTTAATTATATGGGTTTGGTGGTCCCTACATCTCGGTGGTGTATTAACTTGTTCTCCTTAATTTGGTTGGGGTTGGTTTAATTCTGCCCTCCCGTTGGTTGTATGATTAATTGTGTTTTCCGGCTGTGAGATACAAAATGAATTCTGGTGGAATCTCTGTGATGGTTGCTGGTACTGTTCAAGTATAATAATAATAATGAGAGAAAATTAAATTGGTTGAAACTATGGAAGAGAATAAGTTGAGCAAAGAAATGGTTTCAGGTGGATTGTAAAATAGGTTACTAAGTTCATCAGCTTCCTGGGGTTGTTTCAATATATAGTAAACCTGTTATTTCTTTTTTCTTTTCGTTCGGCCGAACACTTCAAATTTATACATCACTATTTTTGATTTTAAGTAGTTTATGGTTTCATCTCGATGGCGTTTATTTCTTCAATTTTTATACTAATTCTGTCTCCATTTTAACTCTTATTTATTGAATAAAATAATATGTACTTTGTTCTCAATGAATCACTGAGAAAATTGTTGGTTTGAGATCAAAGATGTATGCCTTCAAAGTATCTGGGAAAGAAAATAAATCTAAGGGAATAAAGAAATGCGTAGTTAAGAAAAGTATTGCATTAGAAGATTACAAAAATGGTTTATTCAATAACGTAGAAGAATATCGGACAATGAATTTATTTAGAACCGAGAAACATGAAATTTATACCGTCGAAGTAAATAAGATTGCCCTGAGTCCATATGACAACAAGAGGAAAATTCTAGAAAATAAAATAGATACGCTTCCGTGGGGTCACTATAGTCTAAATTGAATATACAATTTTTGTCTAAATAAATGGAACAGCAAGTCGAACTCATTGAACAAGTTAAAGACGAGTTAAATAGTTTGAATGTGTGGAATAGTTCTACAACGTTTACAAAATTAGTTGATTTGAAGAAGAACATACCTTACAGCATTTCCTCTACAGAAATTCTCGAAACAGTCTACGGATCCAAACTAGTAGTGACTTTAGACTATAAACACAAAGGTATTCTCCCCGACCGGTATTCGAAGGTATTTCTTGAAAATTAAAATAAACTGCACTGCCTTACTAGTTTGAATATGATCTACAGAGGGAAAAGACAAATCAGAAGATCATCTCATAGAGTGTGTTTAGTAGCGGCTGATAAATTAAGTTCCAATAATTTAGAATTTTTAAAATCGGTTCATATTTGGCTGAGATATAAGCAATTATGTATTTGCCGGCTTCTGCGAGAAATTAATAATAACACGCTCACGGCTGCAGCGCGGTTCTCAATCACTAATTGCTTGCTCGTGGCACCGAATAACCTCGGGGTCAGCGCTGAGCGAGAAAAATACATCTACGCTACAAGTGCAGCGGATGTAGTTCTTTTAGTGGCCAAGAGATAGAGGCAGCACCGAACTCGGAACGGAACGCTAGGACGGGATGGTTGGCTGGTACGGTCGTACGGTTTTCTGCATTTTATACATCAAAGCGTTCCCAGTTTGCTCGCCCACACATTGCAGCTAAGTTTCTTGCCAGATAATGAGCCTAATTGTTTTTGAAATACAACATGTGGAGCGCGCAAGGCCAACTCCGGGACACTGCAAGATAACATTTCTAGGTCAGCCATCAATCATTCACTGCCGAGTTCAGATGTCAGAAGAAAGCAAGTGCAATATGATAGCGATTACGAGCAAGATATTGAAGACCTCCAACACCTCTTCAATTTTATTTATACTCTCGAGGCTCGGAATCCTCTTTGCGTGAAATAAGTCAACTAAAATATTGTGCAAAGTTATCATGTGGATTTTTCACATCTGGAGAACAAAAATAACAACGGTAGTCAAGTTTACTCCAAGTCGTACAAGTCTCGCAAAATTCATATTCTTCTTACGGTTCACCAAATATTTCGTTAGCGAAATGGAAAGGAAAACTAGAATAGATGAGATTTATTAATGCAGGTTGGTATTGTAACGGTTAATATCCCGTTACAAGATGATATCTGTACTTTTAATATGATTATTATTATTTATTATTATAATTATGATGACCGTATTATTATTATTTTATCTGTAAGATTACTATTATTGCAATTATTATTATTGTTCAATTCAATTCTGAAGTGCTTGTCGCTTGCGTGATTGTAGTTAAATGTATGTATATATACGCGTGTGTTGATTAACAGTAAAACATGTGCAGTAAGAGTTGCTGTATATCAGATGTGTGCAATAACTTGTGACATTGTAATATTGCGAAATACTGCTGGAGTTACTGCCGAGTCATTGCTACGTCATCGTGCGTATTTAGCGGTGAGCTCACTTTGTTTGTGAAACCCAGGGTGCCGCGGGCGATTTCGCCATAGTGTGTAACATTCGTCGCGAGGTGGGAGTAGATCATAGTTATTTCTGGAGATTCCGTAGGTGTGTTAACCAATGGTTATAAATACTAGGACCAGCGTCTTATAGCTTCAGTCAACGAGAAGGAGAGGCCTCAGTCGGTCATTAGTCATTGAGAGAGTGAGGCCACAGTTGGTCGGTCACTTACTTGAGGATACGGACGGAAAGGCTTACCATGAAGTCATAGAAGGATACACTTGCCATGAAGTCATATAGAACGGGCTTACCAAGAAGTCGTCTGGATGGAGAGCAAGCAGTCAGATAGATACTTACTCGTCAGCGAAACAAAAAGGATAGTTTACCAAATTAGACTTGAAACACCTGCAGTAAACACCAGATCAAAGGAATACGTCGTAATTACACTCAAAGTGTTGAAGGTACAGTCAAGTGAACCAGTGAGGGATAAATTTCGTGTATAACTGTTAAGTGTCCTGTCAAGAAGAATTCAAATTTAATGCCGAGTTTCTTTCAGTTGCAATGTCATCATTTTATATTATCATCTGTTTTAGTCGCAGCAGTCCTCACTATTTTTCTTTAAATTATTTCAGGAATATATTTTGTTTTATCAAATTAATTTAACGTTTCATTTCCAGAGTAGAGTCATATAACCTTAAATTTAACGGGGAAACCGAACGCCAACCTCCTTTTCCCAGAACTTATATGGTATGTTGTAAAAAGTAAGCTTATTACCCCACACACTTTTATTTTATGAATTTTACAGTATATCCTTTTAATTGCCGCTCTTTGGCTATTCTTCTCGACTCACTCGTTTTCAACCTGTGCAAACTTGCCATTTATTAAATATTTTTTCAACTATTTTTTCCTTCCTCTACTAGAAAAATAATTATAAGTCGTGTGCATTCTGTCTCCCTGGAGGAAAAAATATACAATAATCTATGGCTATAGCGTTTTCCCATGAAAACATAGGGTTTTGGAATTAGGAGCATAATTTTTTTTTGGCTAGGGGCTTTACGTCGCGCCGACACAGATATTTCTTATGGCGACGAGGGGATAGGGAAGGCCTAAGAGTTGGAAGGAAGCGGCCGTGGCCTTAATTAAGGTACAGGCCTAGCATTTGCCTGGTGTGAAAATGGGAAATCACGGAAACCATTTTCAGGGCTGCCGATAGTGGGATTCGAACCTACTGTCTCCCAGATGCAAGCTCACAGCCGCGCGCCTCTACGCGCACGGCCAACTCGCCCGGTAGGGGCATAATCGGGAGTACTATAGTACACCTTAGCAGTCGAACACGTTAACGCATAAACATGTAATATGACATGTCGGTTCGGAAACATATTGTTTCAATCTGTTGGCATGGGTTACAAGCATGTAGCTTGTGCAGGACAGGGCTACTATGCAAGATGATTGCAAAATGCTGAACCGAAGAATAATTGTGCCACACACATAATAGGGAAAGGAACCCAATGTTCACGTTTTATCAGAAGGGAAAAAGGATGAAAGGACTCCTCCTCCTACGGATAAAAGTCTAGAGGGCTAATAAGCTAAAGGGCTAATAACCTATAGGGCAAAAGGGCTAATAGGCTAAAGGGCTAATAACCTATAGGGCAAAAGGGCTAATTAGCTAAAAGGCTCCTCCTCTTCTTACTACGCCCTCCTCCTCCACCTAGGGCTAAGTAGGTAAAGGGCTAGTGGGCTAAACGGCTAAAGGGTAAAAGGGCTGCTCCTCCTCTACCTTACCGCGAACTCCTCCTCCCAGAAGGAGTTAGCTGAAGTTGGTACATTTTTGACAGCAGCAACACGCTCATCGATTGTAATGTGCAAGGACGCTTCTACTTTGTTAGATGTAGCAAATTAATGTCTATTGGTAGTTTATCTCTTCTAACTTTATACTCGCGACGATGTGTAACTTCTATTGTTCATGATCAATGACTATTTAGAATAGAATAGAGTATATTTATTTATCACCTACAGGATGTCCAAATTACAGATGATGTAATATAAAATTAAATAACACATACAATTAAATAATTAAATTAAATAAAAAATACATTAAATAATATACATACAAATATACATATATATACAAGCAGATATAAATCTTCACATGTTTTATACAGATTATTCACATAATTTACAAATTATCATGTTCCATCCTTGAGAAGAACTACGAATTGCAGTGGAAGGGTGGTGAAAAATGTCGAGTGACCCAGCTGATTTATTGTCCTAAGGGCTTGCATGAGATAAGAATTTTCATGCGCAACCGTCCTACATTTGGACAGGCGATTCGTGTTATGTATATCCATTGAATGATCTACCAGACATATGGGTTTGTTATAGTCCTGCTATGAGTAGTTACAACCTAAACTGCTTAACATTTGTATTATTCTTATACGCGGAAAACTGATGAGGTTGCAGCTGTCTAAAAATGCACGTAGCTTTGTTTACAAACAAGAGCACGTGGTCGTGACATCACGGTCACGTGGTATGCTACGTCCGCACGCGAAATTCAAAATCCATGCATGCACGCATTCATCGATAGGTAATATGTACACGCTTTCAAACATCGCTACTATTACTGCTGCTATATTCGAGATTTTTAAACATCGTTATGCTATGTGCTGCTATGTTCACAAGATTTACCCCACTTTGAGGCAAGTTGTCATTGTCATAGTTCGTTCTTGCATGTTTTTATATTTTCCTTTTCTTATTTTGCCTTAGTGTGTTATGACACTGTAGAGGTTTTTAGATTGTCTGTGTAAGTGTTGAAACATGTTGGCGCAACATGGTTTATAAAATGTCATACCAATGTTTCACTGAATAGGTATCAAACTGTTCCTATATCTTATGTGTTTCCAACTTTTATCGATAGAGGGCAGCCCCCTCTGTCGAGAGCATTGATGATCTTTTCTCGACTTGGTCTTTTAACTATCTTCTCCTTGGTATTTATTCTGTTCCGATGATGGGGACTTTTAATAATACGGAGCCCTCACACACAGGAGCGATGTTATTACTTTTCAAATGTATGTATAATAGATTTAAAACCGTGCTAAATCACTGCACGATTAACGTGTTCTGAAGATTGATATTGACGGCAATGTACCATTTTGAATTTGTATCTCTTGCGTACGATCATCCTTTTTCCCTTTTCTTTTTTATTATGGCCGACCGAAACCCGTCTTAATACGCGGGGAGAGAAAGGCGTGTGTGTGTGTGTGTGAGCGAGTTGTTGATATGATTGTGGTGCATCTATATCTGAGTCTCTGTCTATTATATTGAACTTCTCAATGTAACGTCTTTGCCCTCGTTTGGAACTATGGTCTGTGTGTCGACCGGAAGATTTATTCTGGCCGTACACAGCGATGTTTATGGCTGATCTACGCGCGGCCATGACATGTGCCGCTGACATTTGCGGTGGGTAAAGCTATTAAACCACTATTGACGTTTGACCTTATTGATGTTTGGTTATATTGCATTCTACGAGTTGCCCACATTTGTCTATTCACACCAGTTCACCTTTAAGGCGATTTGTTCGTATGGTTGAACGAATGAGCTGTGTGTTAAGATGAAGTATCAGTATATCGAATTTGTGTTTATCTGTTCATTATCGCCCCTTTTCCTTCGGGTGCGATGTCTGTTCCTTGTTTAGTGCGCGTCCTGGTCGTTTTCGACGTCGCCATGTTGATTTAATTCCTTCGCGGCCGCGCGCTAGTTCGTATTAATCTAATTGATTTATCTTCCGTTCTTTGCCCCATTGTATTTTTCTCTTTGCCGTCGTGGTTTTATTTTCCTTAACCGGCTTTTCTTTGGTCGAATGACCCTTTTTGTGTGCTCCTTGGTATGCGGGAACCTATAAAAAGGAGATCGAGGTATTGTTTGGAAATAAGGGAATAATAAAAGAAAAGAAAGGAAAGGAGTGAAATTAATAAAGCACTCCCGACTTGAAATTAAGTATTGACCCTCGACAAATGGAAGCAATTGGGTAAAGGCCTAGCCTAAAACTATTCTCTTCGCAAATGTTGTAAGCGAAGTCACCAAGTGTAAAAATGCTAAGATCCCTTGCATAATTATGCTCCTGTGCATGTGTGTAAATAAGGGAATAATAAAAGAAAAGAAAGGAAAGAGTGAAATTGATAAAGCACTCCCGACTTGAAATTAAGTATTGACCCTCGACAAATGGAAGCAATTGGGTAAAGGCCTAGCCTAAAACTATTCTCTTCGCAAATGTTGTAAGCGAAGTCACCAAGTGTAAAAATGCTAAGATCCCTTGCATAATTATGCTCCTGTGCATGTGTGTAATGATGAGTTCAGGATACCATGATTGTCATTCAGGCTGACCCATATACGTATGTATTATCCAATTATGATCTTATTTATTCTTTTTTCCAATTAATCCTTTAATTAACCTTGCGTTTCAATAAATTTTCATTTATCATCTATTTGGGTTTTGACTCAAACTAGTGTTAGTTTACACTTGTATTGATTTAGGTGAATAACGTTTTCAGTTCAGGGCAGTGTTATTCGCCCTTCCTGATCGCGGTCCACGTGTAGTTCCCTCTTCTGATCCTCGTCGACGTCAATGTATGTATGCGGCTCAGTGTTCAGTGTGTGTGAATCTTTACCAAAACGGACCTTGGTACTTGGTTACGTTCTGTTATGGTTTTCATATTTTCTCTCACCCCTTAAGTTACTCTGTACTATATTCTTACTGACACTGTCTTATTTATACTTCTATAGTTTGCCACGTCACAATAAAATAAAACATTTGATATCTAAATTAATAGAGAATGTGAGGAATACCAAATTCAATAACGAATTTTTGTAAAACGCAAGATGTAGATGATAAAATTAAACCTTTTTTATCTGAAAATAAATTAACTGAAGAATCAAAAAATTATCATATTCAATGAAAATTATATATATGATAATATTCATAGAAAGACTGATATAGATCATAAAAATAAAGATTTGTTACCTAAAGGAAATTTTTATAAAGAATTCAAAAATAAAGTCTGGTATACTAAGAATTATTTTGGATTGAGAAAAATACAATGGTTCATGGTGTGGGTTACTGTAGTCACGTCCTAGTTCGTGAACCATGGGTAACGGCTGAGTGGCCTAGTATGTGGTCCTGAGCGAATGATGTGGTCCATAACGCGTCAGAGGAGAGATCCCCACTTGGACTATGTGTAAGTAGGGTAGCATCCTGCTTCATGAACTTACCGAGCTCAGAACATTTTAAGCAAGCCTCGAACCTATGGCAGTAACGGAGTCCCACTCCCATGTGACAGGCAAGGGACTCCTTCGAAACAACTTGGCGAACAAAATGGAATTCGATGGGGAGCTATCAGTATTAAAGGGGCTTATGGAAGAAAGAAAGTAGAACTGGCTGAGTGAGCTAAGGGGATGCATCTCGATGTGCTAGGAGTAAGTGATATTCGGGTGAGAGGAGATAACGAGGAAGAGATAGGAGATTATAAAGTGTACTTGAAGAGTGTTAGAAAGGGAAGGGCAGGGTCTGGGGTAGGGCTGTTTATCAGGAATACCATTGCACGCAACATAGTTTCCATTAGGCACGTAAATGAGCGAATGATGTGCGAAGATTTGTCAGTTGCAGGAATTAGGACGGGAATTGTTTCAGTGTATTCATCATGTGAGGGTGCAGATGAAGATGAAGTTGGCAAGTTTTATGAAGAATTGAGTGACATCGTGGTCAGGGTCAACAGCATCCGTACGTAGAGAAAGTCGTCGTACTTTTCTCTACCAGAATAGGATTTATGATCTGCAAAAGTAGAGTGCAGTGCGACTCTTACCTGGAGGTATGTTAAGAAATGTATATATAGTATCAATAATTTTATTGATGGTTTGTAGTGTGTATATTTGCCTTTGTAAATGACAAACGAGTAGGTCTCGTCAAGTAATGATTTGGTTGTTGTTAGTAGTGTGTATATTTGCCTTTGTAAACGACAAACGAGTAGGTCTCGTGAAGTAATGATTTGGTTGTTGTTAGTGGTGTGTATATATGCCTTTGTAAACGACAAACGAGTAGGTCTCGTGAAGCAATGATTAATGTTGGTCGTAGTTGTTTGTACGTTGCCTTTGTGGACGGCAATCAGGAGGGGGTCTCTTTAAGTGATGATTATTGTGGTATTCTTTATATTTTGTTTATTATTTTGGGAGTAAAGTTCTAGTATCAAACTTGCAGTAAATCTTTTTATCAGTGGAGTGAGGTTGAACCTGGCATGCTACCTACATCTAATTTCAGGGGTAAACAGGTAAGGTTATAAAGTAAGTCTGGAGCTTCGTCAGCCTGATGACCGGCGCCTTGGGAGAGGGAGTTACTCATTGCTCTACATAGTTATATATTCCTGTAATTGTTTTACAGGTGGCGCCCACTGTCTTGTTATTTACACTTATTTTGTTATTTATATATTTTTTATTATTTTTTGGATGTTACAACTTTAGCGAAAGTCTTCGACAATATGTGTAGACGGGTTGAAGGACAACACTTCCAGCATCTGTTATGAATTGTTGTGGTGAGTACAAAGTTGTTTGTTTTATTTTGATGCCGTGCTGCCAACTTAACTGCTGATGCCACCTCCCGCAGCAGTAGGTGGGTGCTGCGGAGAAGATTTTCTGGCGCCCTGTATAAACCAACCAAACACCACATGACAGTACGGCTAATATACAGATGGCCTACACTCAGTAATATTCCTCCGCCTTGCTTAAGAAGGTCTGAAGCTCTTCTAAAACTGTGGAAGAAGACCAGCCAGGACTCCAACCTCCCCGTTCACCAGGATATTACTCAACCTGCCCCTCCTCGACTTAAGTCTAGATCTCCACCCTGGCGCACTGCACTTACACTGGAAGAATCTGGGTTCTCCATCACGAACGCCTGGTTACACCAATGGCAGCAGTCTTCTGTTCCCAACCAACATCTTGTGACTCTACCTCATGTTCAACCTCCTGGATTCCATCTACCCAGACGTCAATGGAGGACTCTAAACAGGATAAGAGTCAATCAAGGAAGATGCGGCTATACGCTTTATAAATGGGGCTGACAGAAGTCTTCTGGGTGTGATTGTGGAGCTACCTCACAGACCATCCACCACGTAATTGCCGAGTGTCCACGGAGAGCATTTCAAGGTCCTTTGGAGGACATTCATAACGCAACTGAGGAGGCCTTGAAATGGATCAATGGACTTGATTTGGAACTATAGGCTTCTGCTTGTATATATTGTGTATATATTGTATACTTCTGTGCACATCATACGATAAATAAATAAATAAATAAATAAATAATCATATCCTTGTTCTTAATTTTGTATTTACTTTTTATTCTTAGCTGGAAAATTTATTTCTCCTAGTTTATACTATATTGACCATAAGTCTTTCTTATACCGCTAAGAAGTGCAATCTAGATATTTCTCCTGAAGGGCACAGACCTTGTAGTGTCTTCAACAACTCATCCTTTCTTGTAGCGTCCGTTAATGAATTTTTGCGGGTTTATTGAACTTTGTATGTCAATATACGTATTGACTTGAATATTCTTTAGTGCATCAACAAGGTTGTAGATATTTGAGTATGTATGAGTAAAATTTCTTCCAAATTTTGTAAGAAAGGACTCACATGGATTTCCTCTCATTCAGGAGGCATTGACGTTGAGGCCCGTAGCTTTGGAGGGAATGGGGAGCTATGTTCGGTGTAATTATCCATCAGATAATCGGAAAACCTTTCAATACCTAGAGATTGTATGTTGTATGTTTTACGAATTTGTCTTCTACCACGTCAGCGTTCAAAATAGGAAGACCAAAATTCCAGTGCAACCATTTTCCAATAACAAATATCTTACTTACGCACTCCTAACTCAATCCAAGTTGCTGAATTTTTCTACACCAAGCTTGCAAACGATGGAACCTACAGCCTAGCACCTCAAATAAAGGCGTAGCACATCGGACTGCCTTCTGTAGGGCTATTTCAGAATCAACTCTGACGCGCTTATGACTCAGATATAACTTGATCTTGACATTTTTGAATCAGAAGTTCGAAGAGACAGTTATACGTTTCCTCTTTCTTGTCAGGCAACAAACAGAAAACAAGCAGTATATAGTTCCCGTTATCTACGCTGTGGATGGTGAATACACTTTGTTGAGTACGAAAATGTATCATGCATGACGATGTTATCAATATATAGAAGACATTCTAAATTCCCACTTGGCAGAAAACAACATTTTCATGTCTTAATTTCAACAAAAACATTTCCTTACTTTCAGAACTCGTGTACGTTGCTTATGCATTTCGGTAGAGGTGGAAGAAGACGACTTGTTTGCATGATTGAGGTTCGATGTCATCCCGGGATACACTGCTGGCAATAGATTCAGGCGCTGTCCTGTTTTCTTTCGCGGGTGTTATTCGTGATGTTCCTCTATGTATGTTCGAACACTGCCCATGATTATGCTCAACAACGGTTTTAAACAAAACTTCGGAATCATCATCCGTTAAAAAATGCACAGAACCAGTTCTTTTAGTGCAGGGCCGTTTCTGACCGCATTGTGTTTTCTGTTCTTTGTGACCTTAAAACCATCTAAAACTACTAACTTGGAACCTCTCTGACTTAGCGTGGTAAACATTTTCGATCGCACTGTTAATTCACTCACTGGTCTAAACAGAATGCGATAAATTGAGTAGTATTTTGTAAATGGGCTACCATTGGCCGGAAACTGCCAAGGAATGCCCCTTGTTTGCAGGTGAAGCCTGTTACGATATTGACAATTCCCTAAAGTTGACAATCACTTTAAATTATATCGAGAGTAGTACTACCATGTTAGAACTGAGATAGTTTACGTAGCCTGTTTCTTTCTTTAATTAGTTGCTTAATTGCTCGCGTTACTTATGTTTGTATTTCTAATGCGCCCTTGCGACCAAATTTAAGTGGAGGACAATCGGTTCCTTTATCTTACATGTTCAGAGCGAAGAACGGGTCTGAGTGTGTCGTGAAGAATAGAGAGTGGGTAGTTGAGGGCTGCCCGAACCGTGTAGCCAGTTTACTCGGTGAGTTATGTGTACATTGTTCGTTGTATAGTTTATATGCAAGGGAATTCTTCGTATTCTACTTCTACCGCTATTCCCACGTCTTTAAGGCCGTGGGTGCGAACTGTGTAGCGCAAGTGTATTTGGCGCTGTTTCACGGCCGGATGCCCTTCCTGACGTCAAACCTATATGGAGGGATATAATCATTACTACGTGTTTCTGTGATAGTTTAGTGTGTTGAGTGAATGTCAGGACGAAAGTGTTGGGGTAAATACCCAGTCCCCGAGACAGAAGAATTAATCAGACGCAATTAAAATCCCCAACCCAGTCCGGAATCAAACCCGGGTCACTCTGCACCGAGGCGAAGGTCTCAAAAGAAAGGAAAATCGAGTGGGGTGACGCAAACCTGAAAAGGGTTTTAGTGAGGGAGTACTACACGCTTAAATGTACTGCACTAAGTGTTTGTAGCATGACCCTAAAGTATCTGAGTCAATGAAGTATTAATTTAATTCTATATTTCCGTGTAGTATCACCTGCCTGTTGGGTTTCCCGTAGTGCAGCTGGGACTAGGAGGCAGTCCGTAACCTCGGGCTCACGTTTCCATATCCCCATACTCTACATTGTTCATCGGGTGCCTTTTCCCTTATTTTCGTCGAGTGAATTGCTCAGGATTCTATTTATTAAGAACATTGTTACTATTATTATTTTAATTGGGGTTAATCATTCAAAGGTTAAGTTAATGAATTCGAAGAAAAGCTTAGTCGGTTGTGAACCTTACGTCATAGTCATGGCCTCCTTGTCTCTTGTTGTTGTTGCTTTGACTGTGATGGTCGTGCACCCTCACAGTTTACAAGTGTCAAGTATGTACGCTGATTTCACTTAAGGGTGTCCGGAGTTTGGACGATGTACTTTCATCAGCAAGTTTGGCTTTAACGATAAGCAGGGTATCACATTTTAAATTGTGATAGAAGTTCTAATCATGCAATTTAAGGCAGATGTACGTTTCATATTAACGTGTTGTTACTTGAATCGTCAGTCCACAGGCTGGTTTGATGCAGCTGTCCATACCACCCTATCCTGTGTTAACCTTTTCATTTCTACGTAATTACTGCATCCTACATATGCTCCAATCCGCTTGGCGCATACATATCTTGCTCTATCCCTAACGTCCCTACCACATACCCTTCTCTCAAAACCTAAATGGACAAGTCCTGGGTCTTAGGATGTGACCTACCAGTTTATCTCTTTGTTTTGTCAAATTTAGCTAAATCGATCTCATCTCGCAAATCCAATTTTCTGTCGTGATTCGATCTATCGATCTCACCTTCCGCACCCTTCATTAAGACGACATTCTCTCTTATCGTTATTGGCGATGTTTCACTCCCAGCCGAAAGACTTCAAAACATCTTTCTGATTCCTATATAAATGTTCGATATGCGGAACTTCCTTCAGCATATTATGTTCTCCTTACTTCTACCATCAGTTATTTAACTACTCAAATGTCAATATCCATCTAGTTTCTTTAAGACTTCACTGCCTAACCTAATATTTCCTGCAATAACTGATTTATTAACATATTAATTATAAGGCCCACTTTTTTATTTTATTTTATAATCCTGCCTTAAATATAGATCTTCCATTACATGCATTTCTCAGTTTAAAAATGGTTTTTATGTAGTATTGAGAAGAACACCTCCCTCTGCATTCATTGCGGAATGGGTATCGCTTCACATGAGATATTTTGGAAGTGGCGTTCTTCAAGCTAAGTGTTCTGTAATTGCTTGTGTCTTTATTTTATATACGTGAAGCTGTGTTTGTTATAATTCCGCATTTTCTTCCCGCCCCTCCTCCCAACTACTAATGTATTCTTACTTCCCCACCAGTAACCTCACCAGTAGACCAGTACACCTGTATTCAAATCAAATATGTGCCAACAAATTCCAAATTAAATTTTACTTAATTTCGTATCCCTGGAGAGTTCGTGCTGGGTATCAAATCCACATTATTTACTATATATCGCCCCATGTTAAAATCGTGCCTTCTTCAGTATCATCCCGAAACAACCTGACATTGTAATATAACCTCAGCCGCAGAGTTGGTGGCGGAGAGTGGCCGGGTCTGGTAAACCAGGTGCGAGCTATCGTGATATACCTGTTGCAAGAGGTAAGTCCGTTTCTTCCCTTTCTCTTTCTTTAACACTTCACTTCCTATTCTAATATTTCCTGTAATACCTGATTTTTTAACATATTATTAAGAAGGCCCAGTTTTTATTTTATAATTCTTTATCAAATATAGATTTTCAATTAACATTTCTCGATTTAAAAAGTGTTTTAAGGTAGTTTTGAGAAGAATACCGCCCTCTTCTCTATACCCTGCAGAATGGGTATCGCTTGACATGATATATTTTGGAAGGGGTGTTCTTCAAGCTGAGTGTTACGTAAAAGCTTGTGTTTTCATCTTATTTATGTGAAGATGTGTTTCTTATGTTTCTTACTATTCCGCATTTTCTCGAAGTCCCTCCTCCTAACCACTAATGCATTTTTACTTCCCCACCAATAAACACACCAATAGCCTGGCACACTTGTCTTCAAATCAAATATGTGCGAACAAATTCCAAATTCCATTTTACTTGATTTCGTATCCCTGAAGAGCTCGTGCTGGATAACAAATCCACATTCTTTATTATATATCGCCTCACGTTAAAAACTTGCCTTCTTCACTATCATCCCAAAACCTGACATTGTAGCATGATCGCAGCCGCAGAGTTGGCGGCGGAGACTGGCCGGGTCTTGTAAACCAGCTGCGAGATATCGTGCTATACCTGTTGAAGAGGTAATAATTACACTTTGAAAACAGACAGTAACATTAGTATGACGTCCCTCGCAGACGATGACACCTTTTCTCTGATTGCTTTAGGAAGTGATGGAAACTACACCCAGCTTAGGGCCGGTTCTACCACCTACTGGTAAAGTAGCGCGTAATTTGCCCTCCGCGTAAAAGGACGTTTCCGTTCGACCACTCCCAGGTAGCGCTATCGGCATCATAAATCGTCGTTACCCGGCGCGTAATTTATCGGCCACTTCGAGGGCCCGATAAGACTTTACCTGCCGGGCAAGTTTTGAGAGCTGAACATTATTAGCTGTATTTCTGGTGACATACAACTCAAATTAGCTTAGCATACTGAAAAAAACCATTATACTGTAACAGTGATCGATATTGTATTGCAGGATTTTGAACATTAATGCTTCCTTTGAGTTGCAACGGTCACACCAGCCTCTCGCATTGATAGCGTAGGGAACACATTTTATACGTCAAGCTTTCACAAAGAAACTCTAAAAGGATATACAATCAAAACCTATTTGGAAATAATTCCAAATGAGATTTAATTTTCTACTTTTTCAGTTTTCAGACACTAAGTATAACTTAGTATATGTATCCCAAACACTTCGAGCTCTCTCGTAGCGTAATGGCTAATGCACGTAGATCGTAATATGAGTTTGCAGGTTCGAGTCTTCTTTATGACGAATCTTTTTTATTTTCATTATTAGCGTTGTATTAATCTGCATGCCTCTTTACATACGTTCTTTTGTTAATAATATATTTCATTGAAATGTTTTAATCACAATATCATGTCTACTAGGAAAATGCTTTATATGTGTGCTACTTATAGAAAGTGATGTTACGATTAGCAGGTAGCCCAGGTAGCAGATTCCGTATCAGTTGTTTACATAGTCTTCTTGTAAATGATTTCGAAGAAATTGGAAACTATTCCATTCCAGAATTCCTCTTCCTATGATGGATATTTACCCCGATTAGTTCTTTAACAGTACGGTACCCTCCAACTTTATCTTCATAAAGTTAAACATTAGAATGAAATGCATTATAAATAAATGGAAGCATGTGGAACTAAACGAGGTCACAGAGCTAGTTGCTAATGGAGCATCGTGGAGATACGTAATCAATTCACAGAAGCCTGCAGATAAAATGTTTAAAGGCAATAAGTCCGTAAGGAAGATTTGGGTATATATATGGACATAGAAGCGCGTGAAAAAGAGTTAAGAACAACGACAGGGAACGAAACTAATTGTTTAATGTAAATTAGAAAGTCGATGGAAACCTGCGTACCTTCAATCACGGAGCGAGTCACTTTACCAATCTACTACGAGAATACTTTACAAAAACGCTGCCTTACATGACAGGTTATAACTGGCGAAAGAAAATGTTATCTCGAGATTTTAATCCCAATTAGGTATTGATTTTTAGCTCATAGATTAAAATCACGAAAGCTTGACATAAATCGTTGTCCATAACACTTAAGAGCCCCTTATTAGGCTTTTAGATGATAATCAACAGATGCAAGCACAGGAAAATAAGAGAATCGAAATGAGCTTCATACATCTGACGATAGATAGCACCGCACTCGAAAGCGAGAAGTCGTTGAAAATCAGTCTAGCCAACTCCGTATATCGGTGTCCAGCTCCTGGTAGCTACCCAGGGCTTGCGCGGAGGTGGTTGCACGCAAGGCAAAGTACCAGCCGATTTACACCCCCAGGTAGTTTACCTCCCGGGCAGCTGCCAGCCACTTTACCAGCAACACAAAATAAAGAGCGTACAATATCCATAAAGTGTCCTTGTTTATAATAAAAGCACGATGAAGCAAATGTGAACATTATTACCATAAAAAGGAGAGCGACTTCCGAAGCGTTAAATTGGCGTCGACGTTAAAATTTCTATCCCTTGGCAAGTTGACTCTCTGATGTCCATACTAAGGGCGGAATCAATATCACAAGCGAAGAATTTAACTCGGTACTTCATAAATGTCATTGCTATTAGGTGAAATGTAATGGAATCCAACATAAATTCAACTAAAATTTAAATTTGAAATTCTAACATATTTTAAATTACAATACATTTGTTCTGTCCAATTTAGATACAAGCCACTTAAAGCTCATAAAATGTCATATTCAGCTCGTATACATGGAATGTTATCCAAGTGAAATATGTAGCTAAATCTTAGATTTTTATCTGAAATTGAGACTATTCTTAGATATATAACTGTTATTTTCCTGTGTACGTGTGTATTCACCATGAAGGTAGGTTGGATAATTAAAAAATATTTGCGAATTCTTGGTACGTTACTATCAGTTTTTATGTGATGAATTCCGCAGCCAGAGGTATGGTTGGATTATTACTGTTATTATATTAATGAATATTATTAATATGATGGAGAGCATAGTGTTGCGATCGAACGACCTGCCACAAGTTATACAGGAGTAAGCATTATAGCCAGCGTGAATCCACATGGGTATTTCTCTGTTCCACGACTTCAAATCTTATTGCATTACACACAACTCGTTTACCTTCTAGCCCGTATGCGTCAGAATAAATTTCACCGGTGTGCGTTCCAGGTGAAAGACTTGCAACAGACTGCGCAAAAACTTTAGCATTCCCTGTATGCAATCCCAAGTGCTGTGTTAAACTGTCTTTATGATTATAAGCCTTGCCACAGATAATGCATCAGTACGAGCTAGAGCTTCCGTGCGTTCGCAGGTGTTTCGTCAGACCAGATTTACAACTGGACGCCTTGCCACATATATCACAGCAGTAAGGTTTCACCTCTGTATGCGTACGTTTGTGCCTCGTTAGACGGGATACATCGCCAAAGGCTTTGCCACACAAATGGCAGCAGAACGGCTTTTCACCTGTATGCGTCCGTAGGTGTATAGTTACACCGCATTTGGAGCTTAAAGCCTTGCCACAAAAATTGCACGAGTATGGCTTCTCGCCAGTGCTTAACCTCACGTCTGTATGCGTCCGCATGTGTTTGGTTAGACCACCCTTATATCTAAAGGTTTTCCTACAGAGATCGCAAGTATATGACTTCTCGCCTGTATGGATTGCATGTGATTGGTCATATTGGATTTCACTATAAAGGCTTTCGTACATATATGGCATGAGAACTGCTTATGACCATTGTGCGTCATCATATGGATGTTCAAACTCGAAGCACATTTCAATTTCTTCTGGCATACTGAACACTGAAATCTCTTCTCACCCACGTGCACCCGCATGTGCTCTATCAACTTGCTCTTCTTCGTAAAGCATTTCTGGCAAATTCCGCAAAACGTGTGCCTGGTCCATGTGGATCAGGGCGTGGACAGAGAGGCTGCTTCCGCTATTAAATAGCATTCCGCAGTGATCGCAGATGAACGGACGATCCTCATCGTGTCTCTCGAGATGTCCTTCGCCATCCGGATGAGGGTGATCTCCGTAGCTCACCTCTGGGCTCGATCTACATTGACAAATTAAAACCATCCGACCAATAGTTCAAAAGTTAACCACAGAACAGGTTTCACAAAGGGGAACTGCTACTGAACATATCCCTCACTGATATCTCATGCAGAGTGCTCGTTACTAACGACCGTCATATTTCTGAGAGTGAACATCATCTCAATCAAATTCAGAGTGTAGTAGGGAATTTCAAAAGCTCTTGCTTGTTATGAGGAAGTGTTGCATCCTATCTCTCGAACGCCCAACGTCACAAAATCACGCACAATAATTTTCTGACAATTTAGTTTTGTACGAGCTCATGGGCTACCACACTTAAAGAATGAACGACAAGAAGTGGTCTAGCTGAAAGGAAAAGTACCAGCTCTAATAACCGGCAACCATATATCCACTGATATCTGAAAAAACTACCCTCCTACATAAGGGACGGCATATGCTTAGGAGTTTTGACATTGTTCCACCACCCGTCGGTTCGTGCCAGGTGTGTAATTAATTTCTGCCAAATCCCTTGTCGTCGTTTGAGAAAATCCCAGTGTTGTAGATACTAATAAAGTTGAGAATATTCCTTGGCGGCCGTCAGCAGGATCTGCTCAACAGTGGCTAATACTTTATAAATAGTAAGTTATTTACTGTGACACAATCGTCCTATAACACCCTCAGCTGGACCAGGACAGAAGTGACGATCATTACGCAGAAAGTACGAAGAGACACAATGTGCGGTGGAGATGAGAATAATCTTCTGTCTGTTATTGCTTGAATGTCATGCTGTACGTCAGAGCAAGTGATTGCAGACAGTGAGCAAACTAATTTCACTTCTCTGGTGGCCCGATTACAGATGAGGTACGACGATAAAGGCCTTCAACAAATTTACCAGTCAACTTCGCAGCAGACACCAAGAACGTTGCGAGACACTACAAGAATTTGAGGCAGGCGTCGCGCGTCTTGCTTGCGGCTTTTCCTTCAGCTACAAACGATTTCATGGAACAGCTATAATTATGTAGAGTCTCTTGTGAAGCATATATCCGACCCAGAATTGCAACGAGCTCTCCGTCCCGCGCACCCAAGTACGTTAGATGATGCCTTGGCTCGTGAATTTTAATTCGAAGCTGGTACACAAACCTCAAATCTACAGCAACTTAGACGGCTGGATGAAGAGCAGCCTCTAGACGGAAAGGTAGAGAGGATTGTTTTGAAAACCCAGTCCAATGAGTATGGACAATCTCGAAGGCAGGAGATTTGCTGTTGGAGTTGTGTTGAGCTTGTACATGTTGGAAGCCGCTGCCATAAAGAAAACTAAAATGGGCCGGTGCTAGGGGGCGAGCACCGCGTATCAGCCCTGCTGCCCCAAGAAAGGTGGCATATGTTATTTCATTCGTGAATTGGTTAGATGGATAAGTGAATGGTTTTGCTCGTACTTCGCTTCTGGACACCGCACCCAAACCAACGTTGAACGATGGACACCGTAAAAGAGAACCTGAAACCTACGATAGTTTTATTGAAAACCACAACCGAAGACTCAGTGAACACGTACGTCGAGAAATATTTAAACATCGTCCCGAGAAGCAAGGATGTTATTCTTGGGATGGATGCAATGACTAAATATGAGCTCATTTTGGATCTGAAACGACGATGCTTGAAATTCGCAAACGAAAAAAACATTCATCGCGGATGAAGCAGTCCTACCATTCGAATTGTTTGAAGGGCAAGCGAGGTAGTTCATCCCAGAAGCAATGTGATCGTGGGTAAAATTGATAACATAGACAGAGAAGTGACGGAAATTGTCGAGCCCGTTGCCGAAAAGGGAGTCTGCCCAGGAGTATTGGAAGGAAGAGGTGTTGTGAATGGTAAGGAGCCTACTCCTATCACAATGATGCACCTAAGTGATTTCCCAGTATCATTGAAGAGAGGCACTCAGGTGGCCTGTTGTAATCCGCTCCAATCCATTATTCGTAGGGAGATTGCGAAGGATACCCAGGATGTCACCCACCTTTCAAGATTAACTGAGACCTCGGACATACTAAGCTGACGCAGGATCAAAAGGACAAAGTCGAAGATATGTTCAAATATCAAGTATTCGCAATCGAGAATTGCCCGTACGGCAGGACGAGTACCATGAAATATTAACACCAGAAATATACAACCGAATAGGTAGCGCCCACGACGCTCGCCACTATCAAGAAGAGAGGAGGCTGAGAGAATTGTTTGTGACATGTATTATAAGGTTGTTACTAAACCGTCTAGTAGTTCCTGGACGTCACCCGTGGTTTTAGTGAAGAGAAAGGACGGATCGACCAGATTTTATGTTTACTAGCGACAGTTGAACACCATGACAGTTACATTATCCAGGATAGATGACATTCTAGACACATTTTCTAGAACTCAGGTGTTCTCCACTCTGGATTTGAAAAGTGGATATTGGCAAGTAGAAGTGGATGCCGAAGATAGAGAGAAGTCAGCGTTCTCAATTGGTACGGGACTTTGACACTTCACGGTTTGGACTGTGCAATGCACCAGCGACGTTTGGAAGACTGATGGACATAGTACTACGAGGTCTGTCGTAGGGAACCTGCCTTCTTTACTTGGATGAGTCATAGCAATAGGTAAGGCTTTCGATCGAACCTGGAGGAAGTCTTTAAGCGACTGCACGGAGCAACCTGAAGCTGAAACCAAAGAAATGCCAGCTCTTCCGGAAAAAGGTCAGTTGTTTCGGAGATATCGTTTCCAAAGACGGTGTAAACGTAGATCCAGAGAAATTACGTACAGTAAAAGAATGGCCTGTCACCAGAGATACACGTGAACTCCCGAGTTTCTTAGGATTATGCTCCAAATACCGATATTTCGTGCCAAGATTTGCCAACAAAGCTGAAGGGATGAACAGGACTATTTGAAAACACTTTTGTAAAGTTGTAGCCGACAACCAACCTGACTGGGATGAACCCTTCCCATTATTTTTAATGGCATATCGGTCGTCGGTCCATGAAACGACAGGATAGACTCCGGCTTGCGTTCTCTTCGGGGAGGAGCTGCGATTACCAGATGGTTGGGGATGACTATGCGAGCGTTGGAGAAAAAAATTGATCAGATTCACGCCCTCGATCGAAGAAACACAGAAGCTGCTAGTGGCCGAATGAAACATGCTTACGACGCACGGGCTGAAGAAGGTAGATTCGAAGCCAAGGATCTCGTGTGGCTCTTTAATCCAGAGGCGGCAAGGTCTGCCACCTAAACTCCAATGTTCATTGGATGGACCGTACGAGGTGTTAAAGACTGTGTATATCGTTTTCGTAGACTTCCTTGAGGAATGCCAAAGATGGTGCATTTCAATCGGTTAGCCCCATACTAAGGAGCAAATTCCATGACTAACGGGTAATCGAAGGCTGGTTGCGAACTGATCCGGAACGGAACAGTCTTAAGGAGGGGCAATATTACGAGTCAGGGAGTAGTAATATTTCCCTCACCTGGAATAGGAGACAAGTGACGATCGCTAAGCGAAAAAGCACAAAGAGCAGAATGTGCGGCGGAATAGAGAATAACCTTTCCTCTGTTGTTGTTGAATGTCATGCTGTAAGCCAGGACAAGGTAATGTATGCACTCGTGAATGAAAGAAACTTGGAAATTGTTCTATGTTATTTTGATTAAAATTATTACGATTAGCGTGAATGTGTGTGTACAGTTTACCTTGTAAGTTGGTAATGAGATTTACAAGATATGATGCCATATAGATTCCTACGGAAAGGAAATTTCCTTTCGACGTACGTTACCGGTATTCATCAATGTAACAATACGTTTTGTGCCTGTACATTGTTATCACACCAGTGTAGCATTCTATTATGTCACAATCTGGTCATATCTAATTACATAGCTTTCATGTGCAATCAAAGAGAGCCGCATCAAATATAGGAAAGTAGGATTATACAAAGAAGTTCATAAACACTACGATGTATTACATCAGTCTATGCCTTAATTGCTTTCTTTAATAGAGGCCATACGCATCGTGGAAACCACTCATCTTGATGAAATACTGGAGAAGCTGAAAGATAACAAGCAAATGACGGCTCTTTCCCTAAATTTTGACGCTTTCATTTCACCTCAAGATAATGCTGCCCGAGACGTTACAATGACAACGAAGAATATGGCTTAAGTTGTAGAGTTTTATTAAAATGTTTTGATATCCCAGAATATTTGAACCCCAATGCAAGCTATCACATCCTTGAATATTCTGACAAGTGTTTCTTTGAAACTAAAGCTAAAAAGGGCATGGAAATGAAAGCTTAAACCACAATTCGAAGCAACAGGGCATTGAAATGCACCGCAGTGGATACTGCTGCTATGCAAAGGAAGGAAAGAGGTCCCTTTTTATTTCAAAACTCCAAGGACTAAGTGATTATTTTCAGTGCATACTTGCCAACTTTCAAAAAGAGAAATCGGGAAGATCCTATAGAGGAAACATTTTAACAACACGCGCATGCGTCGCAAAGTATTGAGACATAGTGAAAAGGACGGCAAAGGGGGAGATAACAAGCAATACTAATACAAGTCAAGTACATGTTATGATCACCCCTGAAATTAAATTAATAAAGTTACATCTTGATGAAAGCTCATGTGTTTTCACTTAACACTGGGAACAGAACAAACAGTGTTTTTCTGCGCATTAAACTTGCGGGTCACAATATGAATGTCACCGTCAAAATTAAATTAAACATATACTCCTATTTACAAAATTCTCTCTCAAGTTCACAGATTCCATCAGAAGTTGGTGAGGACAGATGGAGATGAGGTGCTTTCTTTGCTTTCTTCAGAAATTCTGCAGGAAAACTACTCGAGTAACATGGACCAATACTTCTGGTTTTCAAAACAGAAACAATATCCAGATTTTCATTTGACATTGATGACCTAAATTGATTTTAATTTTTTTTTACCAAGATGAACACACGTTCACGCTGAGCACTGCTGTGCAGTACTCAGAACAGAATGCATTAGCGTGGATATCCTATCATACCTAGGAACACCATCAGCTCAATGAATATTCAATAGCAAGCCCATTTGGTGCCATCTGTCAGATTCTCACTCTCAACAGCAACTGTCATCAATCTGAAGAGCTACAAATGAATCCTCAACAGAATTAGTGTCCTTCCTCGGCAGCAATGATAGAAATCTTTCCATAAAGAATTGTACGGAAGAAAACTGGGCATCTTCAATTTTTGAAACATCTGCAACCTTTGCATATTTCAGTACTTCAACATCGAGAGGGAACATATTAATAAATTTTCATACACTCACACGCTGTGCAGAAGTAACCCTGGCAGTTGAAAAGAATGTTGATTTATCTCTATCATTAAGTTTCGTCACCAAGTTCATTCTCTCAACGCCAATAACTAGCTCATCACTGCCTCCCTGATTCCCAAGAGAATGGTAAGGAACTTGTAATAAAAGGGAACTTTTGCTAACTTTAAGTTTAACAAATCTGGAAAGCAGCTGCTTTAACTGGTTCGTCATTAGTTCTAGTATTTTATGAATGTGAGGGGAAGCAATCTGAAGAGTAGAATTGAGATTCTCAAACAAAGGAATGAAAGCATACAGGAAGGCACAGTATGAATTATTTAAGCCTGATGACAGAACCATAAAAAATTACTCGACGATTTTGAATAATGTTGAAGTTAAGCTAGTAGTTCGTGCACACTGAGCATTAACAAGCACCTCACCTTTAAAAAAACTCACTGATCTAACAGCCCCAGCAGACACCTTCCTAACGATAGCCATCTTGTGCAAATATATTTCAGTATAATATTCGGTTCCTTGCTGTGAAGCTCTTGGAATTTATTAAGGCGTTCTTTCCTCTTACAACTCTTTCCTAAATAATAGAAGATGTCGACTAATAGATCATCAGCTTTAACAGGCTTGCACCTCCCCCAGCAGCCATGTTAATCAGATGGCATGAGCAACGTAGTACGAAGACAGTTGACTGTGTTTCTCTTAAAACTGCACAATTTTGAACAGGTATTTTGTAACACTCTAACTGTGAAATTACCAAAATACCAATACTACATCCCCCTGAATCACCTACCACAGGCTGGGACAGACAACAGTGATCTAACTACCTCTTCCTGCTTTGCCACAAAACAGGTGATGAAAATAGGGTATAGCTTAGCATTACTATTATTGCTCTTATCTGTAGCTAAGGAAAATGCATCACGCTGCATGTAACCACCGAGTTCACTTCTTTACTCCGCAGTAATTTCTTTCGAAAAGTGTGTGGTTTTCGTACAATCACAGCCATATTTGTTTGCAATTTCTGAACCTAAAAACATTTCCTAAACAGAGCACCAGCATGATCAGCAGCAGCTTACTGGATATTATGTTCAACTAAAACTGAAGTGAACAAGCATTTCGCCCTTACTCTATCAAGGTCGGCTCCAGAAGAGAGAAAACGAATTAATTTTCTGACTGCCAACCTTAAATTTTGTACTGGAGACGTGATTTAATAATTCTGTGCTTCCTCCTTAAGGCACATTTATATCACGCGAGCACAGAAAGCGAATGTTTCGCCTTTCCATTATCGTACAAAACAAGAAAATTCAGCAGAATATGCCCCCCTAAAAGATTGATAATAACTTTCCTTAGTTGAAATCATTACGAACACCACTACAAATACTAAATCGCTTACACAAGTCCACGAGTTTCAGAACTACCGCTAACGTTACTCACACCATCCCACAGACACAGCCTTTCAGCTCCTACTAAGCTCGACGCAGTTACTAAAGTTATTCATAGCCTGCTACATCTCACTGATTTCTTTTCTTCAAAATCACAGCCTGCCACTTGTTTGGGAACATTTCAGGGAATGAAGTAGCAGTTGAATTTGAACAGCTGACAAAAGCACGGTGATAATAGATAATGTGATTATCGATACATTTACCGATCGAATTTCAAACAATACATCTCGTATTACTGGCTACTATCGAAAGACAAATAATTCCGATTTGACTGCAGAAAGCGAAAACAAGCGCCGATATTCAAAATCCGTACAATAACCTTGTTCATCCGTACACAATCAGAATCGGTACATTTTACGAAAATTCTGAAATAATTGGTATGTATGTTAGTAAAACGGTAACATCGTTAGTGCAGCATCAATGTCCCCACTGCACAGTGGTTTGAAGAGACGGAAGTACAATTACTTGGTTAAAGGTGGAATCCGTTTAAGGGAACCTGGGACACATTTCTTTAATTTTCCACAATATTTGAGCAAGCACAATGAAATTGTTACGGAATATGTAGGACTATTATGGAAAGAACATATCTTAATTTCAGCTTAATATCCTTATTAATTTATGAGATATGATGTTTATGACACTCGCGAAACAGGCAAGTTTCAAAAAAGTTCCCTGTGGGATGGATTCTTACCTGAGTGTTTGAAAACTTCTTCCTTATAACATAAAAAACTCAAGGATGGAATTTTTGATTCACCCTATGTTGTTCAATTAACTCCTGTTTCAATTTTTAAATTTTATTTCATGTAATTTTCCACTAATTTTCTGTACATTTCGTCTCATAAAATGAGTATATTGAAGAAGAATGCAAAATCCATCCTAGTATTTCTTTGCTAGGTCACATAGAAGCTACATACCAACTTTGGTAAATATAGGTTTAGATTTGACCCACATGGAACACTGCAGGTTACAAAAAAATGGTGTTTTGAGTGAATTATATTTTAGTTCTAAAACCATCGAGAATTTTCACAATGGCCTTTCCAAATCTCTTAAAATTCACCAGCACTATAATCCGTACCATCCTGCTTCTTCTTGGCTTCCTCCCTGTGTAACTTGATGATTTTCAGTTATTTCCTGCGGTTTTCTTTTGTTGGGTGACTGGTCGCTGACTGTCAAATTTTCTTCTTTCATCTCTTTGCGTGGCAAGTCTGGAGGATACTGGTGAAAGTTTATAATTCATTACAGCATTTTCATTTCTTGAGCTGCACTACATCCCATGTTGCATTCTGCAAGTGCATTAGAAACAGCTATTCCAAGTCTTTTTGAGGACATAAAGGTCTCTTTTGGGCGCTATTTCCATATACATGCATGAAGACTTTCATTGCGATTCTGAGTAGCCCCTCTAAAACATCTAGACAGAAGTTCTGTTGATGCCATCCTTTGGTATACAGGCACAATTTTCAGCAACATTGCAGTTGTGAACCGAACTGACATATTTTTGTGGCTTAGAGGGGTTTGTCCACTTGAGATACTCTTGTTGTAAAGCACCATGATTCAGGTCCTTGGGGGCATTTCTTATGCTTAGAATCTTTATCTGTGCAGGAGTAAGGAGGAGTAATGGTATAGTGTGGCATATATTGCAAGATTTCATATTATCTCTGAGGGAATATTTGCGCATTTTGCCTGCCCGTAATTATTTGTGAGATTCACAATAATTGCTTCTTTCAAATTTTCAGCCTCCCTTCCACCAAAGGTGGTTCCTTTTACTTCCTAGTCTTTCACCAAATTCCTCAAACCAGTCCCCATCCTTTTTGCAACATGGTCAATGCACTCCTTCTTCAATTGTACATCTGGTCCATATTCTGCTTCATTTCAAACGTGGAGAAATGTTTTGGCATCCCCATCAGAAAGCACAGTTGTGTAGCGCATGCCACGTTCTTCCACTGATCTTTTGCATAAAATATCAGCTGCAAATACTTCCATTGCTACAGATCATTCCTGGAGCATTCCCCACATGGTTTATGACCTTCCAGCCATATATTATGTTCTGGAGAATCATCACCCAGTTCATGACCAGTTACAACATACATGTGACTATATTTAGATAACACATGGTAATCTATAACTAATCCACTCAGAATGTCAATCACTATGCCAATGCCATAGAGAGATGTGTGGCCATGCTAGTGAAATGTTCTATCAAATGATACAGCAATGCCAAGCACATGTTTACCTACACTGGATGGATCTACTTCCTCATGAGTTTTGTGCACAACCTGTCTTGGTGCAGAGAGAATTTCTCAGATAACCTCAGGTTCGTATGCCACACGTTTTGCGGCATATCACACCAAGGAAAAGGTGCAGTTCTCTGCGGCAATTCTTCTTTACTAATTATGTTTTTTGTGACAAGTGATTTATCAGGTCCTCAATTAGTTTGTCAGTAAAATAGTATTTCATGTTGTATTGATGAATATTCAGCACGAACCAATTACGCTGCCGCAACACACGGCGCGTCCCAGGTGACGGACACGCATTCCTCACCGGCCTGCAGGCGGACTTGAGCGAAATATAATAGCTCTTGCGGACCATACACACACAAATTCCTTAGTGGCAACTTTGGCGGAGATGGAAACCTTCGGTACGGCACAGTTAGTAATAGTAATAGTGATAGTAATATGTTTTCTTTATCCTGGCAAAGTTAGGGATGTACTCCCTTTCTTAAACTTAACCAGTCTTAACCTAGAACACTTAATAATAACTACTGATGACAATAATATGATAATATGGACAATAGTAATAGTAATAGCATTAACAAAAGTAACCACACTTTAAAAAAAGATCATATCATCTATATAATATAAATCATACGTAAAGTGCAGAATATAATTATGAATAATGAGTACTAAGAGTATAATTATGAATAATGAGTACTAAGAATATCATTATGAATAATGAGTACTATAACAACTACTTAAGAAAAAGTTTAGAAAATATATACATTTCTACAGTGCACCGAAATATCGCCTTCAGTTGAGAGGTGAAGAGAAGGATTAGGAAGAAGTAGAAGAAGAGGAAGAAGAATATCTGTGAAAGGAAGAGGGAAATGATGATGAAGAGGCGGTAGGAGTAGGTGTTTTCAGGTCATAATTTGATGATTCATGCATGTTTACCTAGTATTTCGACACAGGCATGTTTAAAAGCTAAGCTGCTGGACATGCTTCTGATGTCCACTGGCAAGAGATTCCATTGTCGGGCTGCGGTAATGGTGAATGATTTTGTGTAGATTGCTGTTCTGTGTACAGGAAGGGATAAACACATGGTGCTGCAGGATCGGGTATTTTTGTTATGGTCTGTGGAGAGGAGCTTCATTCGATCACGGGGATAGGCTGGTTGAGAACTTTTAAGAATAGTATGCAAGAAGCAAAGAGTATGAAGTGTGCGTCGTTCTTGCAGGGGAAGCCACCTGAGGCGCGTGTAAGACGGTGTGACATGGTCAGCGTAATGAAGTCCACAGATAAATCTTACACAGGCATTCTGAGCGCACTGTAATTTCCATCCCCAGTCTACTCCTAGGTTGTTGTAAACTATGTCGCAATAATCAAAATGAGGTAATGCGAGTGATTCAACAAGAATTTTCTTTAATTTAAAAGGGAAAGTGCATTTGAATTTACTGAGACAGCGTAGCGTTCCGTATATTTTCCTACACACAGATATAGTTTGGGCAGACCAGGACAGATGTTCGTCAAATATTATACCAAGATTTCTTACATTTTGGCTACACTGTATGGGAGTACCACTTATGGACAACTGTGGTAACGCTGTTCGATTGTGCTTGCAAAGTAATTTAGGGCAACCAATAATTATTGCCTGGGATTTTGATGGGTTTAATTTGAATCTGTGATTTCTGGCCCATATATCTATGGTCATCAAGTCTTCATTCAGGTGACGTGTTTCTGAGTGTAGGTTTTCGGGTCATCAGCGTATAAGTGGTATTTACAGTGTTTTAATCCGGAAGATATGCCATTTATATACAAAGAGAGGTACTCTACCTTTTCAGGAGTTAATGCGGCAAGGAACGTAGCGTTCATTCTCCAGAGGAGCGGCTGCAATAGGCGTCTTTTCTCCATGTCAGGAGCGGCCTAGCTACTTGCTTGGTGACAGGCTCCGTGATGATTCGGCCGTAAAATTACACCGCCATATCTTTATGGAAATATGTCTCGTGGAATTGAAACCAAGGTTTGAGCGTCCCCTGGAAGGAACACTTGTTGGCAGGGCCAGTCAAAGCGAAAAGGATGCAATGGTTACCGTCGCTCGGGCGGCGAGGGTTCAACAATCGGTTCATCACATTCTGTATCATATCACTGAACGGCGTCTGGCTTAAGTGGCGGATTAGCCACAGCACTTTAGAGAAGGGATATAGACATCTGTGCGGTGCAAGAAACAAGATGGAGTGAAGAAATGTCATGCGACATTGGGTGTGGTAACAAAATTATGCACAACGGAATACAAAAAACAACTAATGATACTGGCATTACTATATCAGAAATAAATTACATTTCGGTCTCCGATGCACAACGGTACAATGATCTCCTGATGAAAATCGTCCATGTTGCGGATAGAAAGAAAATACAATTTTTCTGTGCCAACGCTCCACAAACCGAAGGTACAATTTGGGCATTGCTTGACGAGAAGACCGTTCACTATCTTATCACTGGCAGAGATCTGAATGGACACGTAGGACGGAGGAAAGAAGACCATACAGCCCATGGCGCACGTGGGTATGGGCAGAAGAACGAGGATGGAAAATGAATTCCCGATTATGCAGAAATTATCATCGCAAACACATGGTTCAAAAAGCGTGATACTCATCTGGTCACCGACTATAATGGCTCCATTCAAAGTAATAAACTTCATTGTTATGTTCTGTATTGAGTTGAGACTATGCTTAAAGTAAATACAAAAATTTTAATATTCCACCTTCTCAATAGTAAAAAATCATTTGATGTTTTTACAAAAACATTACAATGATATTAATAGGTACTTGTTTCGGTCCACGGTGGACCATCATCAGCCTAGCCAAATTACAACAGTAAAAGACATAGTGATAAAATAAAGTAAAATAGTGTGGAGAAATGAGAGAGGATCTAGAAGGATGGGATGGTGGAGGAATGACTTTGTTGTGTCTTAAGAAATTTGGCGTTAAATCAAACCGAATACACTCCCATGCAAAAACACACTGAATACCTCCTTATGAGATGATGATATCTCAGGGAAGTACTAGATACAAGAGTTGTTCCTCACCAAACCATTCCAATGCAATATCGACTAGTCATCTGTAAGCTACGGATAAAGTCACCAAGAGTCCAAAATTATGCCAGAAATGGACCAAAAATAATGAAACGGTGGACACTTAAGAAGGACGCAGACGTTGTTGCAGAAATTACAGTGCCACCAATCACCACAATTGAAGCGAGCTTCATTAAACTGAAAGACGCTGCAGGCTCTACTCGGAAAAATCGTGGAGAAGCTTTGCTAGCTGTATGACACTAAATGGTAAAGTGAGAGACCTACAAGCGGCTCACTGATAGTGAATTCGAAAGGGCAGTACCAGCTAATAAAACCCCAATTCAATAGTTAGTTCTGTATCCCATAGAAACTAGTGTGAAATAGAATGAGTTGAAACCATACATCTCATGACATTGCCAAGTAACCAGTGAAGTGAAATTCAGGTCGTATATCACGTGGGGCCTAATTGCTGATAGTGGATTCGAGAGATGAATGGGGGAGAGCAATGGGCTACAGGGACATTACCATTGTTTGATCAGAGAACTCGAGCCCATGAGTTTGATCTGATCGTATAGCAGTATAACGTGTCACAAATTAATACAGTTATACTAAGTAAAATCCCCTTATTTGTGTTTTATGTACCAGCGCGTCGTCATCCTTAGGAGCATATCCAGGTGCACAGGTGGTCATCTATTCGACGCATCGTAGACTTCGAGACCGTCTCAGTACGAACGTGACCCAAGTCATCATGAGAGCAAACTATCTACGATCGAGCTACGAACTCTATGCTGATGTTGGCGCTGCCGTGATGTCCCGTGCCTGCCAGAGGAGAGATGTTGGACTGTACCAGACAAGTGTTAAGTACCATTTTGAAGTATTAGAGAGTTGCAATTTCAATTCAATGTAAATATGTAAACTGCATGAAAATGATGCAGACAGTAGATTAGGATTTGCAATTTCAGAGGGATGAAATAGTTACCTAGAAGGAGTATATAGATTTCTTCACGGCTGTATGGCCGTCTTTTAATCCATTTGCACGGGATATAATTGCACGTTATAATTAAGACCCCTTAGTTAAAGAAAATGTGGAGCAGTGTAATTGAGTAAGGGAATTTGAAATCCATGTAAAAATTCACTCCAGTTTAAAATCAGCTATATTCTGTATGAGTCTTCAGAAACATTCTGAATTTTCTATTTCTGCTCCACATCAGACAGATACCCACCTATGTAAATTAAGGATATATATATAAGCATCAAGAAGAAGGTGTGACAGTGGGTGTGACTATAAATGAGTTACACTAAAATCACGAGTGTCGATGTATATTTGTCCCCAGTCAATAGAACTGCTTCTTTGTAATTTGCATGTATGGCCGAACTTTGTGTAGAAGGCTGTGATGAGCCTATGTTTGAACGAAGTGAGAATATTGCCCAACAAGTTCAATAGTACCACGATGAGTAATTCCGTGTGATGAATATAAAGAGGGCTAGATTAGAGCTGATTCGCATTAATGATATCAGTGACACAGTGAAGAACAAATGAAAGTGAATGGTCGGCAGAAGTATTGATCGCAAGACTGACCGGGAAGGTCCCGTTAACTTGGAGGGAGTGTTTATATTTTTGGCTGACAGGTCGTCGAATTGGAAGGCCATTCATGGGCCGAAGGAGATAGAGAGAGAGAGAGAGAAAAACTACAGCTGTTGGGCTTTAAAGGGCTTGTTTAAGTTCGTATTCTGTCTCCAAGACAGCTTTACTTGTAATAACTTGTAGAATATCAACGTTGGGGGTAGACCTGCAGATATCTTAGATGAGCGAATTCCACCCACTCTTTGCATGAGTCTTACCGCTCAGGGTTTTCAGCTGAGATGTTCACACCTACACTGTCTGATGAACATGGATCGCTGCTAATCAGTTGCAGTGAAAGTCATACACATTGCTACTTACTGTGGACAGACCACAGTGTCCATCTACTGTCATATGAATGTGAAGTGTCTATTTATTTGTCATTACTTTCAGGAGATTTATCACGTAATCTAAAGGCCCTCAGTTCATTAATATGCATCGTTACAGGGAAACAACGTCGTTGGATGCCAATTGTACAGTAGTGTAAAGTAACATCCCAATGGAATTTGCATCATGCACATATTTATTTACTTTTGAGACAGTTGTATAGTTTTTTTAACGAATAGGACGAGGCGACTTTCCCGTACTTCAGAGTGTACTCATAAATAACTTGACTAAAACCTCACTTAACTTGACAGCGTAATGATGCTGCTTGTCATTTGGTCATGTAAATTAATATCTTGAGTTATACAAGACACACACGATATGCCTCCGCCAAATGATTTGTGTATATAGGGTGCATGTGAAGTGATAAGTATTTAGGTAATTAATTGGTCCGAGAAGGGACGCCATCTCAAGTTTTTGTATACCTCTGAGCAGATGCGGTTATAGAAATAAGACTATATAGACTTCCTAACATCAAGAAATATTAGTGTTTGTTATTTGTGTGTCGATGCGGTGGCATATCTGTGCAAAGATTTAAATAGGTGCTTTATTAGCAATTAAATTGCAGTAGTATAATTGGATGGTTCGGCGGCCACCACCTCCTCCGGCTCTAGGGAGGCCCCTCCGTCTCCCGCGGGAAATTTGAATTTTGGCGCGAGATTTGAATTTGTAAACAAAGCCACGTGCTTTTTGACAGCTGTCATCGACAATAACGCATCGCTAACCTCACTGCTGCCATCTTGACGGGCCTAAACCTCAGTGGTACCAACTTAACCTAACTAGCGCGAGGTAAACAAATCCACGTGTTTTTTGACAGCCACGTGCTTTTTGACAGACAACAACGCATCGCTAACCTCACTGCTGCCATCATGACGGGCCTAAACCTCAGTGGTACCAACTTAAAATAACTAGCGCGAGGTAAACAAAGCCACGTGCTTTTTGATAGCCACGTGCTTTTTGACAGACAACAACGCATCGCTAACCTCACTGCTGCCATCTTGACGGACCTAAACCTTAGTGGTACCAACTTAACCTCACAAGCGCGAGATAAACAAATCCACGTGCTTTTTGACAGCCACGTGCTTTTTTGACACCTGTCATCCGCCATCTTTAAACTACAGAGCACCGTGCTGCCCTCTTTATCGCAGTAGCTGCAAATTCGTCACCTGTCATCGGCAGTGCTGCCATCTTGGTGGGCCTAAACCTTAGTGCTTCCAACTTAACCTTACTAGCGCGAGATAAACAAATTCACGTGCAGTTGTCATCCGCCATCTTTAATCCATAGAGCACCGTGCTGCCATCTTTAGCTACTTACCTTTGAAATGTGGTGGCGGGAAATTTTTACGTCACAGCTGTCATCCGCCATCTTGCATCGCAAACCTCAGTGCTGCACTCTTTAGCTAGATACCTTTGAAATGTAGTAGCGGCAATTTGAAAAATTCTTATGCTCTTGTTTGGAAACAAACCTATGCGCTTTTTTGAAAGCTATCATCCGCCATCTTTAATCCAGAGAGCACCGTGCTGCCCTCTTTAGCTACTTACCTTTGAAATGTGGTACGTCACAGCTGTCATCCGTCATCTTGCATCGCAAACCTCAGTGCTGCACTCTTTAGCTAGATACCTTTGAAATGTAGTAGCGGCAATTTGAAAAATTCTTTATGCTCTTGTTTGGAAATAAACCTATGCGCTTTTTTTGACAGCTATCATCCGCCATCTTTAATCCAGAGAGCACCGTGCTGCCCTCTTTAGCTACTTACCTTTGAAATGTGGTGGTGGTAAATTCCACGAGCTCTTGTTTGGAAACAAACCGATGTGCTTTTCTGACAGCTGTCAACCGCCATCTTTAATCCAGAGAGCTCCGTGCTGCCCTCTTTGTGCCGGTGGCAAATTCCACGTGCTCTTGTTTGGAAACAAACTCACGTGTTTTTTGACAGCTGTCATCCGCCATCTTGCATCACAAACCACAGTGCTGTACTCTTTAGCTAGATACCTTTGAAAAGTGGTGGCGGCAATTTGAAAAATTCTATGTGCTCTTGTTTGGAAACAAAGCCACGTGCTTTTTTGACAGCTGTCATCCGCCATCTTTAATCAATAGAGCACTGTGCTGCTATCATGCGGGTAATTTCATCAGCTGTCATCCACCATCTTTAATCCACAGAGCACCGTGCTGCTCTCTGTAGTAGCGGGCAATTTGAAAAGGTCTGTTAGCTGTCATCCGCCATCTTTAATCAAGAGAGCACCATGCTGCCATCTTTAGCTAGATACCTTTGAAATGTGGTGGCGGCAAATTGAAAAATTCCACGTGCTCTTGTTTAGTAAACAAACTCACGCGCTTTTTGTCAGCTGTCATCCGCCATCTTACATCGCAAACCTCAGTGCTACACTCTTTAGGTACATACCTTTGAAATATGGTGGCGGATAATTAAAACGAAAAATTCTACAGCAGCCATCTCTCGACGCTAATTGCATAAGATGGTGGCTATACATGACTCCTTAAAGGTGCTTATGCAAGCTGGTCGCTATACATAGGTTCTTATGAGACGACCTTGGGATGCTTGCGCAAGATGGCGGTTATACAAGGCTCCTTATGAGACACCCTAGGGATGCTTGCGCAAGATAGCGGCTGCTATTATGGGACGGCTTAAGGGCCCGTGCACAAGATGGCTTGAGACGTCCTAAGGATGCTTGCGCACGATGGCGGACACAAGATGGCGGCTATACACAACTCCTTATGCGACGCTTTAGGTGCTTGCGCAAGATGGCTGCCGCTCTTATGAAGAAAGCTAGCTTAGAGGCTAACGTGTCGTGCTAGTTCGATTCATTAAATTTGGGGCTTAAATGCAAAATGTTAAATATCTCGAAAATGGTGCACCGTACAGCAAAACGGACAAATTCTTTCTGTCCAATACCCAGGTTCGCAGTATGAGGAACAAGAAAAACATAGTCTAATGATGGGATCAACGGTTCGGTTCCTACTTAGGCCCTTTGGCATTCGCTCTGCTTTAGCTTGTATTGAAGCGAGTCTTCGTAACATGATCAGGTCTAGCTATGGTAGAGAGTATAACGTACCGTGCTGATTCGATTCATTAAATTTGGGGCTTAAATGCAAAATGTTAAATATCTCGAAAACGGTGCATCGTAGAGCAAAACCTGATACCTAGGTTTGCAGTATCAGGAACAAGAAAAACATAGTCCAATGATGAGATCGACGTTTCGATTCCTACTTAGGCCCTTTGGCATTGGGAGCTATCTAATTCTACAAGATGGCGGCTATACATAGCTTCTTATGAGACAGCTTAAGAGCGCTTGCACAAGATGGCTGCTGCTCGTATTAGACGCCCCAGGGGTGCTTGCGCAAGGTAGCAGCGACAAGACGGTGACTATATACTGCTCCTTATGATACGGCCTAGAGGTGCTCACACAAGATGGTGGCTGCTCTGATGAAGAAAGCTAGCTTTGCATCGTGCAGGTATCTTTACAGCACTAAACCTCATACCTTTGAAATGTGGTGGCGAGTAATTTGAAAAATTCGACGTGCTTTTTCTTAACAGCAGCTATCTTTAAACAATAGCGGCTATACATAAGCTGTTAAGGCCTCCTCTTATGTCAAGGCATAGCTCTAACGAACAAGTTTAAACCTGCATCGGGATAGCTAGAGTAAGCACGTGCTGCAGTGATGACGTCATTAAGCATGTTTAGACTTGCAAATCACAAAAGAAACGTAACAAGACTCGAATCGAACACTGCACTCTAAGCCGTGAACTTTATCATGTGATCGGAACATTGATTGAAGTGTTTAGAACGCTAAATAAGTAATCAAGACTAAAATAGAACACTGTACTCCATACAACATGTGTTTAGAACATGTCAGGGGATACCTTTGTTCTAAGAAGATTCGATTACCGCACATTCCTTGTAGGGCTAATAGGCTAAAGGGCTAATGGGCAAAAGGGCTAATGGGCTAAAGGGCTAAAGGGCTAAAGGAGCAACAACCTCATCGATCGCTATCAGCAAGAACGCTTGTACTTTGTTAAGTGTAGAAAATTAATCTTTATTTGTAAATGGTTCCATGTTCAGAACAAGGAATGGAACCTAGGGGTTACGTCTTACCTAATAAAATCCCCGAGGAGCGATGAGTTACGTTTTTCGAACTAGTGTATGGAAAACTGAACTTTTCAAGATAGCAGAGAGTTTAGCAATGTTCTGTTGTTGGATTATAAATTCTGCACTATAACATGCATAAGGTGGCAGCCTTGAGGTTTACCGCCGTCAAGATGGCAGCAGTGAGGTTAGCGACGTTCTATTGTCCTTCAATGTGAGGTTAGGGTCCGTCAAGACGACAGCTGTCAAAAAAGCACGTGGCTTTGTTTACTAAACACGAGCACGTGGCTTTGACGTCACTTTCACGTAATCAATCCTTAGCTCGACGTCGTTAAGAGCAGCATTAGGATTAGCTATGCTTAAAAGTCTTGGGAACAGAGCAGCAGTATGAATTGCCATGTTTCAAAGCGTGTACACATCACCTATCGATTTTACACGCATCAACCCTCGTACTAAACTTCTTCCGCTAGATCGTGCTGCTATCTTAGCATAACCTATACCCATAAAATACAAAGAATAGCCATGTTTCAAAGCATGTACACATTACCTATCCACTTTGCATGCAACAAATATCGTACTAAACTTCTTGCGCTAGGTTGTGCTGCTATCTTAGCATAACTTATACACATGAACTTAAAGTACAAAGAATAGCCATGTTTCAAAGCGTGTACACATTACTTATTGATTTTGAATTCATCGAATCTCGTACTGAACTTCTTCCGCTAGATTGTGCTGGTATCTTAGCATAACTTATACACATGAACTTAAAGTACAAAGAATAGCCATGTTTCAAAGCGTGTACACAACACCTATCAATTTTGCATGCAACAACTCTCGTACTAAACTTCTTCCGCTAGATTGTGCTGCTATCTTAGCATAACCTATACGCATGACCTTAAAGTATAAAGAATAGCCATCTTTCAAAGCGTGTACACATCACCTATCGATTTTGCATGCAACAAATATCGTACTAAACTTCTTCCGCTAGATTGTGCTGCTATCTTAGCATAACCTGTACCCATGAACTTAAAGTACAATGAATAGTCATGTTTCAAAGCGGGTACACATCAACTATCGATTTTGCATGCATCGACTCTCGTACTAAACTTCTTCAGGTAGATTGTGCTGTTATCTTAGCATAACCTATACCCATAAAATTAAAGTACAATGAATAGCCATGTTTCAAAGCGTGTACACATCACCTATCGATTTTGCATGCATCGACTCTCGTACTAAACTTCTTACGCTAGATTGTGCTGCTATCTTAGCCTAACCTGTACGCATGAACTTAAAGTACAAAGAATAGTCATGTTTCAAAGCGTGTACATATCACCTATCGATTTTGCATGCATCAAATATCGTACTTAACTTCTTGCGCTAGGTTGTGCTGCTATCTTAGCTTAACCTGTACGCATGAACTTAAAGTACAAAAAATAGCTATGTTTCAAAGCGTGTACACATCAACTATCAATGATGCATGCATCGACTCTCGTACTCAACTTCTTCAGGTAGATTGTGCTGCTATCTTAGCATAACCTGTATGCATGAACATAAAGTACAAAGAATGGCCTTGTTTCAAAGCGTGTACACATTACCTAATAATTTTGCACGAAACGACTATCATACTAAACTTTTTCCACTAGACTGTGCTAAAATCGTGTAAGTGTGCTGCTATCTTAGCATAACCTATCGATTTTACATGCATCGACTATCGTACTAGGCTTCTTCCGCTAGAGCATATAGCAATCGCTTTTGTGTATCCCTAACCCATGTGTACGAACTTAAAGCATAAAGAAGAGCTATGTTCTAAAGCGTGTACACATCACCTATCGATAATGTATGTATCGAATATCGTACTAAACTTCTCCCGCCAGAGCGTACGACTATCGCTTGTGTGTGCACGAACTTGATGCATAAAGAATAGCAATATATAAAAATCTTGTGAACAAAGCAGCAGCATTAAGTATAGCCATGTTTAAATGTGTGTACACATTATTTATCCATGATGCACGCAGTACTAAACTTATTTCACTAGAATGTACAAAGTTCGCATGTGTTTGTGCTGCTATCTTAGCATAGCCTATGTGCATGAACTTAAAGTGCAAAGAATAGCGATGTTTAAAAATCTAGTAAGAATAGTAAGGTTTAAAAGTGTGTACACACTACCTTTTGATAATGCATGCAGCTTCTACTAGAGCATGTGATCATCGCTTGTATCTACTGCTATCTTAACATAACCTATCTACATGAACTTAAAGCATAAAGAATAGTTATGTGTAAAAAATCTTGTGAACATAGCGGAATGTTAACTACGTAGGTGTAGACATTGAACTTTGCATGCTGAAGCAGCATACTACGTGACCGTGACGTCACTGCCACGTGCTCTTGTTTGGGCTAGATTGTGCTGTTATTTTAGCATAACCTGTACGCATGAACTTAAAGTACAAAGAATAGCTATGTTTCAAAGCGTGTACACATCACCTATCGATTTTGCATTCATCGACTCTCGTACTAATCTTCTTCCGCTAGATTGTGCTGCTATCTTAGCCTAATCCTATACGCATGAACTTTAAAGTACGAAGAATAACCATGTTTTAAAGCGTGTACACATCACCTATTGATTTTGCATGCATCGAATCTCGTACTAAACTTCTTCCGCTAGATTGTGCTGCTATCTTAGCATAACCTGTACGCATGAACTTAAAATACAAAGAATAGCCTTGTTTCAAAGCGTGTACACATTACCTAATGATTTTGCACGAAACGACTATCATCCAAAACATATTCCACTAGATTGTGTTAAAATCGTGTAAGTCTGCTGCTATCTTAGCATAACCTATCGATTTTACATGCATCGACTATCGTACTAGGCTTCTTCCGCTAGAGCATATAGCAATTGCTTTTGTTTATCCCTGACCAATGTGTACGAACTTAAAGCATAAAGAAGAGCTATGTTCTAAAGCGTGTACACATCACCTATCGATAATGTATGTATCGAATATCGTACTAAACTTCTCCTGCCAGAGCGTACGACTATCGCTTGTGTGTGCACGAACTCGATGCATAAAGAATAGTAATGTATAAAAATCTTATGAACAAAGCAGCAGCATTAAGTATAGCCATGTTTAAATGTGTGTACACATCATGTATCCATGATGCACGCAGTACTAAACTTATTCCACTAGAATGTACAAAGTTCGCATGTGTTTGTGCTGCTATCTTAGCATTGCCTATGTGCATGAACTTAAAGTACAAAGAATAGCGATGTTTAAAAATCTTGTGAACATGGCAGCGGTAAGAATAGTAAGGTTTAAAAGCTTGTACACACTACCTTTTGATAATGCATGCATCTTCTACTAGAGGACGTGACCATCGCTTGTATCTACTGCTATCTTAACATAACCTATGTACATGAACTTAAAGCGTAAAGAATAGTTATGTGTAAAAAATCTTGTGAACATAGCGGAATGTTAACTAAGTAGGTGTAGACAATGAACTTTGCATGCTGACGCAGCATACCGCGTGACCGTGATGTCACAGCCATGTGCTCTTGTTTAGTAAACAAAGCCACGTGCTTTTTTGACAGCTGTCGTCTTGACGGACCCTAACCTCACTTTGAAGCACAATAGAGCGTCGCTAACCTCACTGCTGCCATCTTGACGGCGGTAAACCTCAAGGCTGCCACCTTATGCATGTTATAGTGCGGAATTTAAAATCCAAGACCGGAACATTGCTAACCTCACTCTTGTCATCTTTACGGCGGTAAACCTCAAGGCTGCCACCTTATGCATGTTGTAGCGCGGAATTTATAATCCAACAACAGAACATTGCTAAACTCTCTGCTATCATCTTGAAAAGTTCAGTTTTCCAAACACTAATTCGAAAAACGTAACTCATCGCTCCTCGGGGATTTTATTAGGTAAGACGTAACCCCTAGGTTCCATTCCTTATTCTGAACATGAAACCATTTACAAATAAGGATTAATTTTCTACACTTAACAAAGTACAAGCGTTCTTGCTGATAGCGATCGATGAGGTTGTTGCTCCTTTAGCCCTTTAGACCTTTAGCCCTTTTGCCCATTAGCCCTTTAGCCTATTAGCCCTACAAGGAATGTGCGGTAATCGAATCTTCTTAGAACAAAGGTATCCACTGACATGTTCTAAACAAATGTTGTATCGAGTACAGTGTTCTATTTTAGTCTTGATTACTTATTTAGTGTTCTAAACACTTCAATCAATGTTCCGATCACATGATAAAGTTCACGGCATAGAGTGCAGTGTTCGATTCTAGTCTTGTTACATTTCTTTTGTGATTTGCAAGTCTAAACATGCTTAATGACGTCATCACTGCAGCACGTGCTTACTCTAGCTATCCCGATGCAGGTTTAAACTTGTTCGTTAGAGCTATGCCTTGACATAAGAGGAGGCCTTAACAGCTTATGTATAGCCGCTATTGTTTAAAGATAGCTGCTGTTAAGAAAAAGCACGTCGAATTTTTCAAATTACTCGCCACCACATTTCAAAGGTATGAGGTTTAGTGCTGTAAAGATACCTGCACGATGCAAAGCTAGCTCTCTTCATCAGAGCAGCCACCATCTTGTGTGAGCACCTCTAGGCCGTATCATAAGGAGCTGTGTATAGTCACGTCTTGTCACTGCTACCTTGCGCAAGCACCCCTAAGGAGTCTCATAAGAGCAGCAGCCATCTTGTGCAAGCGCTCTTAAGCTGTCTCGTAAGAAGCTATGTATAGCCACCATCTTGTAGAATTAGATAGCTGCCAATGCCAAAGGGCCTAAGTAGGAATCGAACCGTCGATCTCATCATTGGACTATATTTTTCTTGTTCCTGATACTGCGAACCTGGGTATTAGGCGGAAAAATGCTGTCCGTTTTGCTCTACGATGCACCGTTTTCGAGATATTTAACATTTTGCATTTAAGCCCCAAATTTAATGAATCGAATCAGCACGGTACGTTATACTCTCTACCATAGCTAGACCTGATCATGTTACGAAGACTCGCTTCAATACAAGCTAAAACAGAGCGAATGCCAAAGGGCCTAAGTAGGAACCGAACCGTTGATCCCATCATTAGACTATGTTTTTCTTGTTCCTCATACTGCGAACCTGGGTATTAGACAGAAAAATTTTGTCCGTTTAGCTCTACAGTGCACCGTTTTCGAGATATTTAACATTTTGGATTTAAGCCCCAAATTTAATGAATCGAACTAGCACGACACGTTAGCCTCTAAGCTAGCTCTCTTCATAAGAGCGGCAGCCATCTTGCGCAAGCACCCTAAAGCGTCGCATAAGGAGTTGTGTATAGCCGCCATCTTGTGTCCGCCATCTTGCGCAAGCATCCTTAGGACGTCTCAAGCCATCTTGTGCAAGGGCCCTTAAGCCGTCCCATAAGAGCAGCCGCTATCTTGCGCAAGCATCCCTAGGGTGTCTCATAAGGAGCCTTGTATAACCGCCATCTTGCGCAAGCATCCCAAGGGAGTCTCATAAGAACCTATGTATAGCGACCATCTTGCATAAGCACCTTTAAGGAGCCATGTATAACCACCATCTTATGCAATTAGTGTCGAGAGATGGCTACTGTAGAATTTTTCTTTTTAAATTATCCGCCACCATATTTCAAAGGTATGTACCTAAAGAGTGTAGCACTGAGGTTTGCAATGTAAGATGGCGGATGACAGCTGACAAAAAGTGCGTGAGTTTGTTTACTAAATAAGAGCACGTGGAATTTTTCAATTTGCCGCCACCACATTTCAAAGGTAGCTAAAGATGGCAGCACGGTGCTCTCTTGATTAAAGATGGCAGCACGGTGCTCTCTTGATTAAAGATGGCAGATGACAGCTAACAGAACATTTCAAATTGCCCGCTACTACAGAGAGCAGCACGGTGCTCTGTGGATTAAAGATGGCGGATGACAGCTGATGAAATTACCCGCATGATAGCAGCGCAGTGCTCTATTGATTAAAGATGGCAGATGACAGCTGTCAAGAAAGCACGTGGCTTTGTTTCCAAACAAGAGCACATAGATTTTTTCAAATTGCCGCCACCACATGTCAAAGGTATCTAACTAAAGAGTACAGCACTGTGGTTTGTGATGCAAGATGGCGGATGACAGCTGTCAAAAAGCACGTGAGTTTGTTTCCAAACAAGAGCACGTGGAATTTGCCACCGGCACAAAGAGGGCAGCACGGTGCTCTCTAGATTAAAGATGGCGGTTGACAGCTGTCAGAAAAGCACATCGGTTTGTTTCCAAACAAGAGCTCGTAGAATTTACCACTACCACATTTCAAAGGTAAGTAGCTAAAGAGGGCAGCACAGTGCTCTCTGGATTAAAGATGGCGGATGATAGCTGTCAAAAAAACGCATAGGTTTGTTTCCAAACAAGAGCATAAAGTATTTTTCAAATTGCCGCCACTACATTTCAAAGGTATCTAGCTAAAGAGTGCAGCACTGAGATTTGCGATGCAAGATGGCGGATGACAGCTGTGACGTAAAAATTACCCGCCACCACATTTCAAAGGTAAGTAGCTAAAGAGGGCAGCAAGGTGCTCTATGGATTAAAGATGGCGGATGACAGCTGAACGTGGATTTGTTTATCTCGGGCTAGTGAGGTTAAGTTGGAAGCACTAAGGTTTAGGCCCGCCAAGATGGCAGCACTGCCGATGACAGGTGACGAATTTGCAGCTACTGCGATAAAGAGGGCAGCACGGTGCTCTGTTGTTTAAAGATGGCGGATGACAGCTGTCAAAAAGGAACGTGACTGTCAAAAAGCACGTGGATTTGTTTATCTCGCGCTTGTGAGGTTAAGTTGGTACCACTATGGTTTAGGTCCGTCAAGATGGCAGCAGTGAGGTTAGCGATGCGTTGTCTGTCAAAAAGCACGTGGCTGTCAAAAAGCACGTGGCTTTGTTTACCTCACGCTAGTTAGGTTAAGTTGGTACCACTGAGGTTTAGGCCCGTCATGATGGCAGCAGTGAGGTTAGCGATGTGTTGTTGTCTGTCAAAAAGCACGTGGCTGTCAAAGAACACGTGGATTTGTTTACCTCGCGCTAGTTAGGTTCAGTTGGTACCATTGAGGTTTAGGCCCGTCAAGATGGCAGCAGTGAGGTTAGCGATGCGTTGTTGTCGATGACAGCTGTCAAAAAGCACGTGGCTTTGTTTACAAATTCAAATCTCGAGCCAAAATTCTAATTTCCCGCCAAAATTCAAATTTCCCGCGGGAGGCGGAGGGCCCTCCCGAGAGCCGGAGGAGGTGGTGGCCGCCGAACCATCCAATTATACTACTAATTGCCCTTATGAAAAAAGAATCACTCATTCTTCTCATTGCTTTGTTTGAGAGCATTCCTCTCATTATAAAGATTCCCCTACTGTAAATTATTAGATTACTGCTCAGTGAGGAAAGACTGCGACCCGTATGTCTCTATCGACTCAGCTAGTGTCTTGTTACGCTAGTAGGGGAGGAGGGGTCCTTGGCGCCGGGCTCGGTCGAAGGCCTCATCCAAGGTGTTCCATTTTAACGTCATGTTTTGGGACTATTATGATCTACTGATGTACTGACACCATGAAAAGGGTACAGTACTGTGTGTGTAATGTACAGTCTTTGGCTAGTTTACTGTGTTTGAGAAGTACTCCTTGTTCCTCAATCGTTTTACCTCATTTTGGAGCTGCCTTTCTGCTGTGTTTGATTTATGTTGCAGGAATTCCTCTGGGAGTAATCGTGGTGTTAACAAGATTTTCGAGAATCCTGAAATCCCATCGTAATGGTTCAAGATGGCCAGTTGATCCACTAGGAGATGTTTGCAGCCTCCATCTTTGGTGCCTGGTGCTGTGCTAAGTGATGTTGGGGCATCATTATTCTATACCTGTTACCCGCTGCGTCATCGAGGATATGCTGTGTGCTGTTCTGAGATCTGCTTGTCACCACTGTGATCTAGTCTGCTGTCCAGCTGTTGGAGAATTTAGTCTCCTCTGTGCAGAGTGTGCTACCCGCTCTTTTTATCTTTCTATGAACTCGTACCAGCAGTCGGAATACCTGGCATTGTGTGTGTGTCACGTGCTGGAAAACCGGTTGGGTGACTGACCTCGTCAAATCACTCCTACAAGCCAAGCTATATGTTATATCGACAGCTACTGTGTGAAGTGTTAGCTCTCTATTCAATGCCATGCACATGTGTATATTGTATCTCCAATGGACCGTGTGAAGTGAGTTGTATTGGCTTGGCCCGGTCTCAGGTGGGGAGGATCTTACATATGTTTTTCATTTATTTAAAAAGCAATGTATAACGACAAACTTCGAATTACTGTCTCAGATTCAAAAGACACTTACAGACACTTGAAGTGCACCTGCGCTATGATTTGAGTTATTGATATGTGATTTGCTGTTTGTGCCCATCGCATTTTCTAAACGTTCATAAAAATGGCGCCAGAGGAAGGTATGGCCCACTCAAGTCAAAAAGAATATACATTGAAGTCATATATCAGAAGGCCATGTATAACTGGGAGCAAATATATACTGAAGGCAGTGCAGAACAGCTAAAGATGAAGTAGATTGTTTTAGAGAAAAAAAATAGAACAGAATGGATTATTAAAAAACCACTCAAAAACATGAACTTCCAGAGACAAGACGTCAATTGCGAGCGCACTACAAACAGGACGAAATTTTACTATTTTTCGACGGATATTTACATCGAGGACAAAATAATTTAAGAAGGAAACAAGTTAATTATTCAAGGAAGATCGTAAATAGTTAAATTACATACAGATAAGCGAAATTCAAATAAAATACGCTTATTGGAAAACCTGAAGAACAAGTCCAACATTATCGCAAGGAAGAATTGCGTGAATCAGATAAGAAAGGGAAGAATTGAGAAAGGATTATTCTATTGACGCAATAGCCGTGAAGGAAACAATCTGGAGAATATCCAGACTGTCTTGAAGATTTTCTCCGAAAAAGATAAAGAGATATATATGATACGCAATTTTAAAGAGTTAACCAAATATAACACGGAAGAAGGATATAAAAGAGTCATTATAGAAATATATTTCAAATTCGCATTTAAAAAAATTACCATGTACTCGTCGGGAATATTCTACTCTATTGGCAGACTTATGATGAAGACGATGATCTGCTAGATGCCTAAGATGGACCGACCTGGAGAGAGGTGTCATGCAGCCGGATGACCTGTGCCAGATGAGAGATGGATATTGCCCACCAGGACCAGTGCTGAATGGGAGGAGTCCAGCCTATCCCCGGGTCCAGATCACAAGACTAACCATGTGACGGTCAAGGGAGAACAACTGACATCGGAGTAACGAGCTAAGTCCTTACAATTAATGTCGTAATTCTCAATTTATATAGTCTTTTGGCATATGCTGTGGAATTCTTTTCAAGTTAGAAATGATAATATTTAAGTGTGCAAGTGACAACACAGTGAAGTGTGTGAAGATTAAGATTATGATGCTATATTATGGTATTGTTGAATAATGTGTATATTACCGTATTTGAACAATTAATTCAGCGAAGTAATCGAGAACATGTTTGGTAATGGCTAGATATAACAGCTGTTTGCTAAGAGCTAACATAAGTTGATGGATATCGATTAATCTTGTGAAGAATATGTTTATAGATTACGTCACAGATGGATCACGCGTCAGAAAAGAATGAAGGAAACTAAGTACTCCTTGATAGAACGACATTACTATTTGTAGGAAAAAGTAATTGATTTAAGGTTATGCCTTATGGTTCAATTGAAAGGGATTGAGTATACGGAACACATGGTGACATTTTTAAGGAAGTTATATATCAGTAAGTTGCATAATTTGAGTATAAGATTATGTTAAATAAAAGTTAATATTGAATAGTTGAGAGAATAATATTGCATCGTCAGACGAAGAGATATGAAATGTCGTGAAGAATTAGATTACGTTTTATGATAATTACAAGGTATATATTGGAAGTGGTTAAGTGTCATATGTGTAAGCTACAGTATTGAGTTTACAGAACGGTGTGATTAAATAGGAGGAAAGACGCCGCGGGATTGTCCAGATGTAAGGTATGGATGCTGAATATTGATATTTAGCTGAGATCTAGATGGTGATCTAATGTTTAGACAGCTGTTATTTTGGAGATATGCGAGTTCTGTGACATGTTCTCGAGACGTACAAAATGCGAGATGAGTAACATATTATACACATGCAATAGCGAAGTTGCAAGGTATAAAATTCAGATATTCACACTACAGAAACGAATTAGATAACTTGCACAGTTAATTATGATCTTAATACAATGTATTAAAACATATTGAGACAAAGATATATGAATCGGGAATTATGTGGGTAGAATAGGAAAAGTAATTATTTTAAAACAATGAATGGTTGAAGTTGAATTTAATTAAAGGTTTGAGTATAGAAAGATGACATAGTAGGAGCCGGATTATAGCAGGCAATAGGGATGTAAAGCCTTAGCACGCGAATCGTTACTGGATAATTTCTTAAAACTAATCAAAATTGATCGAGTTCAGATTTTATTTGTTTTTACAGTGTTGGAAATGTAAAATGAAATTTAGAATTTTTTTTTAAACAATTCAATAATTGCATTTGTGGAGCAAACTCCCGTGATACCTAGGATGTCCCAAGGATGATTATGAACAGTGTCATTGATTACTGATCTCATTTCAGAAACGATACAAGTGAATTAATTCTATATCTTTATTTCTTTTTCTTGATTAAGCCAGCGCCGACTTTAACTTTCAATCCTTGAATTATTTTATGTCATGCGGTGATAGGTGTAGCCCATTTTCAAGCTTAATTCTCATTTCTTAGGGCATTTATCTAATTAAATCAATCTGGATTTTTATTTCTTTTATATAATTATGTGAGTGTTTATTGTTAGTGACAGTTATTATTTACTTTCTTATCTTAGTTGATAAGGCGATTCAGGTGATGACTGCGTAAATATGATTGCATATTGCAATGAATTTTTGACGTTTGCGATGGATTTAGGTGAACATTTTTATATACTGCGGCTTTTTTGGGTAAACTTTACTCTTCGTGATCTCACGTAAAGCTGAATTGTATGAAAAATGTTCTGAATTTTTCTTGTTGTATAGTATACCCTGAGTTTACTTTGAGCTGCGAGCCGTTAGCTTGAATGGGTGCATGTTTCTACATTGGTTGTTCCCTTTCCCTTTTCAAGTGTTGTCTTGGTGTGGCTAGTTGTATCCAGCGTTTGGCTCTCGTTAATTATTTGTTGCTCGATCTGAGCATTTCCTAGGGGTTCCTTTTGAACCCGAGGCTGCTGGGCTGCAAACATCGGAGCGTAAGTTGCGAGTGTGTATTGAGTGAAAGATTAATGCTTGTTGCAGCAAATGGGTGTGTAATTGGGTAAGTGTTGAGCTTCTGTGCATGCTGTACTGTGTGGATGTGCCGGGTTCGTAGCCCAGGGGCCTATGGGCCAGATGAAGGCCGTTTCAATTTTGTAATATGTATTTTTTGAATGTTATATTCTGGTAATACTTGTATTTCTTTTATATTACCTGTTGGTTATAGATCTTCTGTTCTCTGATGAATGTACAAGGCCAATAGAAGTTTACTGGTTTATTTTTGGAAGGGTGCTTCAATTATGATATTGTAAATATTTTGTTACATTTGAATAAATGACGGATGAATTTATGGATGGAAATCACCCTAACCTCTGTCCAAGTCGCTTCCCCTCTGGGTAGGTTCCTTTTCCTCGGCCCTTATGCTAGCACCTTCAAGACATATATTCAGTAAAACTACATCAAGGACAATTTATATGATCTTGAAATTCTGGAATATTTTAGATAATTTAACCAAGAGATTTTTAATATATTACAGTATAAACGTAACTTTGCCAAGAAAGGATTAAACTGATAAAAATGGCCAGTTTTTGGAGATAAATTATCCATAACTGAACACAACAGTGAATAGGTACATCATTTTCCTTTTTTGTACAGGGTTTGTAGTGTACGTACTTTGTTTCTTCTTTGATGTACGGCACGAGCTGGCCAACAGTGTGTTGTTCGATGAATACTTCTTTCTTAATGTCTTCAGAATGCTGTAAGTAAGAAATAAGAAAAGTAGAATAAAGAAGTAAGGAGAAAAATATAACCAAGTAACAGATGAGAAAATAATTTTCATATTGGCACATTAACAGAATAAGTAATTTACCTCCCAATGTAAAAATATAAGAATGGAAAGGAATAGACATGTAATAAGAGAAATGAAAAATAACACACAATAGGACAGCACTAAACGACGTAGCAATAGAAAAGGAGAAACATGAAAGGACAAAGACTGTCTCCAAATCCTTACAAATACCATTCCTTGCTCCCTTTTCTCTTTCTGTTGATCGCTATTCACACAGTGGCTAGCTTTCTTCTTTATCCTCTTACATTCACATTCCTCTGTTCCCATATGTCTATACATAACTTGACTTGTCACTTCTTTGTTCCTTTTTATGTTCCTATACACATTCTTTCCCAAGCCACCTCACTGTAATATCAAATAACCCCACATTATTCATACCACTTTTCCAACAAGTGGACAATGCTTAAATCATAACTACACAAATATCCGTCGTCCCTTCCTGTACATCACTTTAAGACCAACAAGCAGAAATAAATAAATTTAATTAATTGCACATATATAAATACATTAATTATACATAAATAAATGCATTAATTATACATTATTAAATAGATAATTAAATCAACCACAAAATCCATCAATCAACACTGATCAACATTTAGGACTGCCACACAGGTGGCAGAATGTTTATAAATTGTTTACATAGAAAAAGAATTTGGAAATTTATGAAACAACTAGCTTAGTAAATTATTTCAATTGCTATCTCCCCTGCCTATAAATGAACATTTGCCAATATTTGTCCACTTGAATTTTTCTTCATGTTGTAATCTTTCCTACTTTTAAAGAATACTGACTTAAATTTATTCATCTACTAACGTTATTCCAAGTGATATCTTCAATGATAACACATGACATACCACTTAGTCATGCAGCCTGTCTCCTTTCTCCAAGTCTTCCCTGTCCAAACTTTGCAACATCTCTGTCACACATCTCTTTTGTCAGAAATCACCCTCAAGGAATACTGAGCTGGTTTCTGAGGACTATTTCCTGTTCTCTAATCAAGTAATCCTGGTGATGACCCAATACTCTAATTGTGCCCTTGCTGGAGATATAAATGCCCTCTCCTTTACAACCCCTAAATAACCTCACATAATCATTACCGGATCAAATAAAACTTCACCTAATCTAATGCCCTTCGTGCTATTTTGTAGAAATATAGCCAGCACCTTAGTGACTACTTTACCCAGCTGAATTGCACTTATTTATGTCAGTATTCTCCCATGATCTGCCCCATCAAAAGCCTTAGGTGATTAGAGGTCATTACACCTCCTGAATCTAAAATATCTGACATACCTTGCTCGAATCCTATAAGTTGAACTACAGCAGAATAACAGCCTCTAAAACTAAACTATCTTCTGTCGAACAAGTTAAGAGGGGGGATCAAATATAAACGGGATATTATTTTTTATTTAAGTTCATTTCTAGAAAAATATAATGCAAATACAATTTATTTTTCCACATGGTTTCTTGCATTGGAAATGCTTTTGTCCCAGTGTATGGGCAGCTTTCTGATGCCTTCATTGTGAAAAGAACAGGGTTGTGTCACCAGGAAGTTAGGCACAAAGGCTTCCACACGCTGGTCATCTTCTAATCGCTGCCCTCCTAGAGATTTTTTAAGCGGTCTGAACAAATGGAAATCGCAGGGTCTTAAGTCCGGGCTATGGGGATGATTAAGTGTAGTCCAGTGCACTTCCTGTAGCTTGGGGACAGAGCTGCGGAAAGGGGCCCCGCACTGTCGTAGAGGATAACCTGTCGAATCCGTTGGTCTCGTTTTTGCGGCGACATACAACCCTTGCCTTGTTCAACAGCCCTCAGCAGAAAGCAAAATTGATTATGCATCGCTCATGCAAAAAATACAATCAGCAAATCAACTGCACAAATATTTTCGTATGTAATGCTGGTCCAAGGACAGCGATCGTGTTGCCGATTTTCCACACATTCTCAGCCTGCCTTAAACATATTATGGCGGGCAAGAAATGTTATAAATATGCGGTGCGCAGTGGAGGGGTGCAACTGTTGCTCCAACATCGTGAGCGTTACTGACGAAACAGTGAGAAATATCTAACTGCATGCTCTCCCCACTCCTAACGGTCCCGCCTAAGCACACCAGAAGCGCACGGACAGTCCTACCAACTGTTGATGTTCAGGAGCAAAAATACCCTTTATATTTGATCGACCTTTGTAGTAATTTTGTAAATGTGTATATTATAATCATAAAAAATGCTTTCCAAGAACATGCATGCAACAACAGTCAAGATGAATACTGTAATTATTGGCGTCATGTTTATCACCTTTTATTTACATAACAACTCTAATTTGCTTAGTACAGTTGCATCATACAAACAGTAATCAATTAAGCACTACAGCATATATATTGACATTAGTATATCCCCAGAAATAGTATCAAACACACCAGCATTTCTAATTTTAAAGTTCTGTATCATGGCTCTGCGGCGAGACCATGTGTTTACAATACATTATATCGTCTGGTATGTGCTGACCTGGCTATGGTATGAGAGACGCTAGTAGTGCCAGTCCCTGCTGTAAATGGTGTGAAAATGTTGCTCATAGGGTCCATTGTTCCATGCATTTTGGAGGGTTTGGTAGACTGATATGTAATAGCAACTTCTGGCTCGGTGAGGAAAGCAACGGGAAGCGACCTCACTCCTCATTTCCCCAGTATGCCTCTTCAATGGTGCCTATGACAGCTAATGGTAAGGGCCAATGACTTTAGATGTTAGGCCCCTTTAAATAACAAGCATCATCATCAGCAAGGTAATGGTGGTGCTATCAATGACCCAACCAGCCTTCAGACTGAGGACTGAACATACATCTTATTGTCAACGTCTTCTTTATTGTAGGCCCATGTGGAAATGGGTGAAACTGTCATCTGTGTCTGGTACTGCAGAAGGACATGACCTTCCCAGTGATGGGTGCAATACCCATTTGCTTGTGAACGGTGTCTTTTCTTTCACATGATGCAAAAGTGTGATACCCATCGAATGAGTATGATGCTCCATACTTCTCTGTCAGTCTGTCGAAATTCAACACTGTACACAGCAACGGAACATACTACCATGCAGTATATTGGCATCCTTCAGTCACAGAGTATGCCTGTCATCTCATTCACGCTGCTTTGATCCTAATTCGCACTTCAACAACTATCCACCATCAGTCTGCAGGCGAGATCGTAGATACCGGAATAAACTTGGAGTTGTAAGATGGTTAGGATGAGTCCAGTTATCCAGTCTTCTTTTTGTTCATACTGGGATCATATTGTGAGAAACTGCTAGTCCAACTTTCAGCCTGATGCTGCTGTCAGCAAGTGAAGAGTGATGTGAAGAGAGTCCAAGGAAAACACCTTAGCAGGTCCAATGTGGTGGTGTCCATGTTGAAGGCAAAGAGCAATGGGGACAGAGGAGAGCCTTGGTGTACACCAACCTTCACTGAGAAGTTCTCCAAGATTCTGACAGCTCTACATACACAATCTGTGGCAGTCATTTATAGCAATTTGATCCAAATGATAAGCACTTCTGGCACACCATGGTCGCATGTCCACACCAGATCACACAGTGCGGAACACGATCAAAAACAATTTAAAGATCAAGGAAGGCAATATACATTGTTGTTGATCCTCTTGAAGCTTTTCAATTAGAATTCTGGCAGCAACAATTGCATGAGTTTTCCAGCACCCTTGACGAAGCAGCACTATTTGGTACTAATGCTGACAATTTGATGACATCAACAATCAAGGATTCTCTCAAAAGTCTCCCTCTGTGTCTTTGAGGGTAAACTGGACAGTAATTCATACATTCTGCTGGAACGCATTATTGCTTAAAGATAGGTGCAAACATGTTACTAGCCCAATGACTGGGAACAAAGCCAACAATCAACTATGTTTCTTCATAATCCTGATGGTGCTGGGGATTTCCTCTGGTGTGATGCATGGGATAGGAGACCTTATGTTGGATTAACTTCTGGAATAGGATGATGTGGGAACTCAATGCGGGAAATGTCTACAAGTGTTGCTGCCAACGATTCAGGATGTCCTGTTTGTCCTGTAGTCACTGGTCACCTGTCTCCAAGGACAGCCGCAAGATAGCTTCTTCCCTTCAGTTCAGTGATGCACAGCGTTTAACACAACTCAGGGGTGTTGATGGTATTATGTTAAGAACAATGTTGCAATCAGGTTGGTAAAGAACTGTTTCTTTTGGAGAAAATGAGGTAGCATTGTTGCTTATCTGCGCGTGATTCAATCTGACGAACTTGCCGTATTTGCTGAGCCAGAACACAAGCTCCGTGCTTCAGGTAAGAGAAGGGCAGTGAGAGGTGGTGGAGTATATGATGGAAACAGAGATAATGATTCATGGGCGCACAAGTCTCCTTGCTCGACTCAACACAAGAGTGTCTTTGTCTCTTATACTCAATATGCAGAGTTCATTTATTCAACAGCCATAACTGCATTTACATTACAAGAATACACTGTAATTGAGGCACACTTCTCAGTTATGGACGGCATCAGATCATTTCTTCTATCGTTTGTTGGTCACAGCAATGTAAAATAATAATGTTATTTGCTTTATGTACCACTAACAACTTTTACGGTTTTTGAGATGCCGAGGTGCCAGAATTTAATCCCGCAAGAGTTCTTTTACGTACCAGTAAATCTACTGACATGAGGCTGTCGTATTTGAGCACCTTCATATACCAGCGGACTGAGCCAGGATTGAACCTGCCCAGTTGGGGTCAGAAGGCCAGCCACTCAGCCCAGGTCACAGTAATGTTCGCTACAAGGTGCACTGCTGCCGTGCCATGATTGCAAACTCCTTCACTCAAAACATTGTAAAAGGCATGAAATACTTAACGAAGGAAATAATACCCCCAATGGTTTGATTACAGTATAATATCCTCCCTCCTACTTTGATGCATAGTTCACAATGGCATAGTAGTGACTTTTGGATTCTGTTCAAGATGTGTGGTTTGTCAAAGACGACATGGAAAGCTGCCTGTACATCTGCTCTTTCTATGGGGCAACAGAACAAACTGCCCGAGCATTACCACTGTCTCCCACTCACCACTTCCTCCCCACCTAAGACACAGAGCCGCTCGCACTATGGCATAGAAAATACAGCAAGTTCGTCAGATTGAACAGCATGCCCGGAAATAACTATGTCATCTCCCCCAATCCGATTGCTCCATTGTCCTTATCATGACATGAAGAGCATCCTGAATTTCGGTGGGTATATTTGATACATCCTGTACACAGGTCATTACAGTGAGTGTGACAGCCTTCTTATCTACATGTTTTCTGGATATTTTGTTAAGCCCAATTTATGTATGCCTTTGTCTTTTCATCTTGGACTGAAATCATCCTTAAGAACGTTTGCTTGTCAATACAGTAGGAACTAGGTTTAGTTGTAGCCAAGTTTGCTGTGACAGTTGCAGTGAAGGATCTGCAGAATGTGGTCCACGTATTGTCAATCGCATTCGGGTCAATAGGAGGAAAAATTATGCTCTCTGCTAGGGTCTCCTTCTGGTCTTCAAGCTTCCAACACTTGATCTTCTAAGGGGGCATTCATCGCTCCACTGCGTGAAACTTAGAGGTCCTTAAATCCGCCATGACTAGCTTATGTTGAGATGGCACATGGTCACATCCCTTACTAGTCTCAGACCACGGTGTTGAACAGGGATAAGGTCAACACCGGTATAGGTGAAGAGGTATCTGATGCACTTTTTGAAGAACATGTTATCAATGAAACCAAGTCATTTGCCTTGGTGAAATCCAAAATATGAGTTCAATCATCGTTTCACATACCACGTGTATTACCACCATGGCAGCTATAACCATTACTAGATACAATGTATAATCTGGCAAGATGACTGTAACAGCCAATCAAAACATATGATCTCCCAACCGTAACCTACAGAATAGCATTCCTCGGCATAAGATGCACAATGAAATTCAACGAAGAAGGAGGTACGGGCTTCCCTTCTGCAGCAAACATCACAAATTCAAGACTTCTATGTAGACAACTGTATTTCCTACATGGGTGAATTACAGGAAGCAATCAAAATGTGCGAAGAACTACTAAACCTTCTCAAATGCAGAGGCTTCAACTTATGGAAGTGGAGCAATACCTGCCCAGTGTAGTTGAATTCAATTCCAGCTCACCACAGGCAGATGCAACCAAATTAAGTCAGAGATGACAATAATGATGTATTAAAAACATTAGGAATGATCTGGGCACAACTTCAGAATTAATTTAATGAAATACGTACCATAATGTGAGAAAAGAACATGAATATCACACAACTGCTTTGACAAAAACATTATTCTATCAAGAAACATATCCATCTTCAATTCATTAGGACTTGTAGGTCCAACTGACCCACTATGAAAACCTGTGGTAAAAGTGTATATGCCAGATCATTTAGCAATGAAACCCGAGAGATGACAACGCTACAATGTGTAAAATGCAATGTAGCAGTGGTTAAAAGCTCTCCCTTGAATGTCAGGGATTTGCAGAACCCTAATCAAGAGGATATTAAAGGTTCTGAGTATGAAATTGTGACATTATAATTAAAGGACATTACTGTTACGTTCCTTAAACTTTGTTTCCATTCCATTTAAATTTGCCATATTTTTGTTAACTTAAACTCTTAATTAGTGATTGGATTTAAATTTCAATACAACTCTGGCCAGTCATTTTCTCATTGTATATTTTATGGCACGTCATTGGATATAAACATTGCAGTTAGTTGAATCCGCACGCAATTCATCAACTGTTTGTGTGCTGCTCTCTATCACCACTGTTTTAAACCCTGCAAGTCCAGTTGCCAACAAGATGCCTTCTGCGATCGCCTACATTGGATCCGAGCGTATCTTTGAACCGCTCTAATATGATTACCAAATGCCTCTTGACCTTATTTTTTAACTTAAAACCTAGTGGTGGGTGGTAGTTTTGGCTCACTCTTCTTCTCGTGGACTCATGAATGGCTTCTGGCCAATGGCAGTCTGAATCTTTTGACATCCAGATAGTTTGTTATTTAAGACTGTTAAAGGGACCTGTAAGTTTTAGATGCTTGCCTTTGGGACATCGTACCGGACTTAACCTGCTGAACAGCTTCAGTCAAGGCAGTTAAGGAATACTGACACCGTTTCATTCCTTCAACAGGTATACACTTTGGCTTTTGAGACATCCCTTTGTTGGGCTTCTTAATTTTGACCACTTCCCAAGCTCTGAACACTAGTTAAGGAAAATAAGAAAAAACTGCAAAAAAATGATCATTTTCTGCTTTGTGGTTTTAAATGGCTAAAATGCAATAAAAATTTATTTTTTTCAAAAAAGTGGGGGCAAATGCGTGGCACATCCCCTCTTGCCGCCACCACTTCATTTGCTGACAGTAAGAACCCCTTGGAAAGCGGCAGGATTGTTAAAAAATTTATTAGAACAATGTGTCGCATCAAACAGGCAGAAGACATTGTAAAAGAAATCTAATTATACCCAATGAGGGTTCAAATTCAGGCCCTCTCAAGTTACAGATAGATGGCTAAGCAGTCATGAGCACTGAAATGTGGACTTTAGTACTAAAGAAAACAGTGCTACAAATTAAAATATTAAAGGGTGCATTAATTTCCTGTGGCGTTCAATATTAAGTGTAGTTTATGTATTGAATGAACCTCACTTATCGAACGCACTTTCGATATTATAAAACTGAAGTCAAATATACATCAGTATTTTAGAAAGAAACGTCAAGATGGGTGAAAACTCACAACAAAAGAAATGAATGAAAATTTATGTATGTTAATACAAACTACGACTTAAATGATACAGTCTGAAGACACTATTCTACTGGCAAAAACAGATAATCACAGGGAAGCAGCACCTTAGTAACAATAACATGATCTCATCAAAATCCCACCAACACCAAAGTTCTGAAACTTCTCCACGCTTCTTATCTATACTTTGCCAACATGGTAACGACTTCAAGCTATTGATTTACATAAAGCTAAGTGTGGAGGGGTGAAATTAGAAATCTCAGATGTTATGTAAAATTATCAATATCCTTATTTTGCAACAAGATGAGTGATGTGTTCCATATTCAAAGGGTGTTTGATATATAGTGCCATTACCCTACTTCAAGATGTGAGCTTGCATCCGGGAGATAGTAGGTTCGAATCCCACTATCGGCAGCCCTGAAGATGGTTTTCCGTGGTTTCCCATTTTCACACCAGGCAAATGTTGGGGCTGTACCTTAATTAAGGCCATGGCCGCTTCCTTCCAACTCCTAGGTCTTTCCTATCCCATCGTCGCCATAAGACCTATCTGTGTCGGTGCGACGTAAAGCCGCTAGCAAAAAAAAAACAAAACTTCAAGATGTGAATATAATGTGCCAGAAATAATTAGCTAGTGTTAAATACAACGTATCCACTGAAGGCATCTCCAACTTAACTCATTGCGGACCGTGGACGGCGTAAGACATTTAAGCTTGCTCCTATGCTGCGGGCCACGGACGGCGTAAGACGTTTAATGTTCCGCGCGAAGCAATGCTGTTTATATTCGTCATCTATGCAGTCTTACACCTTAGTCAGCGTTACTGTTTGTAGCAGGAAGTTGGTTTACCTCTTTGAGATAACCCTGGCGTTGAGTGGGCTCATGTTATCTTAGCTGTTTTAGCGGGAATATCTCAGCACTTCCTCGTGCGTCAAGTCGGTACCGGTACTTGAGATTTCAATGCAGTGCGTGTCGTTCTTACCGAGTGGAGTAGAATGGCTTATAAAACAAAGTTTTTTACGGAAGATAAATTATTACATATTGTTCACAATGATTATTCTGGTGATGAACTTATTCCTCAAATAGACTCAGATAGTAAAAGTGAGAGTTACGAGGAAATTCCGATTCCCGAATCCGATAGGCCTATAGAGGACGGTGAAGTGCCTGATACATATCATCCTAGTTATTGTCCACCTGTTCCACTATTTACAGAGAATTCAGTTATAAATGTTCAAATAGAAAATAAGCAGGATATTTTGAGTTACGTGAGTATTTTCATGAATGAAGAATTTTATCGGTATGTGTGTGTGAGCAGACCATTCTATACGCGAGTCAAGTGATAAGTGCGGCGCCCCGGCCTTTCACAAAGAAATCGATCATGCAATCGTGGGATTAGTCCAAAATCCTGATATTAAAATATACTGGACCAAAGACCCTGTTTTTCATACTGCGATATTTTCTAAAACAATGTTCCGAATACGCTTCCTTCGTATTCTTTCATTTCTTCACTTCAGTGACAATAATCATTACGCCAAAAATACAGATAGGCTGTATAAAATTAGATGTATTTTGAAACCTGTGACACCAGATATCACACCCTAAATATTTACTAGAGATAAGCACGAAGTATCATTTTTCTAACACTCATAGTTTAGGAGTAATTGTAAATTTTATTAAATGATGCACGACAAGAGGGCCGGGCATGAAAATGGCTGCTCCAGGCATTCAAGTGTCCCGCTCAGAAGCAGGTACTGAACGTGTTAATTATGTGAAATTTCTTTTTAAGACCAAGTATTCCATAAATGACACGACATGCTGTCATACTGGCATGTGACTGTTCTTATGTGGCAGAATAAAACTTATTTTGAAAAACTGGATACTGTTCATTTAAACTTCTCAGGATTGTAATACCGGTATTCAAATCTTAATACATTTTTCTGAAACTGACTGATCTATTCATGAGATTGACCACCTAGTTCCAACTACTTGTCGGCAGATGTAACACTTGGAGAATTGTAATCTGTTCCAAAGTGGATACCGAAGTGAGTTTTGTTCCGTAGTACTTTTTTTGCTTAAAGGACTTCATTCCTGTGTCCATATGAATTTTAGATTATTATTTTAATTCTTTCAATATTATTTATGTGCATACGAGCCATGACGCACACGCTGCATTAGCGGCACTACCGATGAGTTTTTCGCCTTCGGTGCCGTTTGACGCAGCATGTGCGCCATGACTGGTAATGAAGTGAAACGAGGAAACTAATGTTTTGTTCAAATGTAGAACTTCTATAAAACAAAAAAATAAGTTTTTGAACATTTCACACAAAGTTACTGTGCAGAAGAATCTTATTAATGCTGTGTGAACAATGTATACTTACATTAGGCCTACCACATAAGCTGTACAATGTAACTAGTCAAAACAGTGTGCTACATTTCAGTGACATTTCCTCGCAAAAACAACTCTTCTGCAAATGCGTTACATTCAGTTACAATGTTATTCAGCAAGTTGTCATCTGCAAGAAAACGAAAATAATCAATGGGTTTCGCGTCACTTGGCAGTGGAACCTTCATTCCCGGTCGACCAATAAAGTTTAGTTGTTTCATTGAGGACGAATCTGAACTCCAAGATATGACCCATGAAATATTGCCTATGTTATTTGGCGGGAGATTTGGAGATGAGCTTTTACTTACGTCTTCCTCATCTTCTGTAATGGGAGAATTGGGAGTAGACACTCGACACACACATCCCTGATAAAGATTCCCACTCAGGTGGCTACAGTCACTTTTCACACTGTCATCACTGTCGTCACTATCAATGCTGTCACTGTCACTAGCGTTCAGAAGAGCATCCAGACTGTCATCATTATTTGAAAATCGCCTGTTTATCCCACTAAGATGCAGTTTCTTCCGGAGAGAAGGTTCTGAAACTTCACCGTTCTCTCTTGACATCGCAGAAACGTATGCCGACTTGTAATGGCTACAGAGGTGATACCCGGACAGCATATATGTTTAATAACACCATAACAATGCACAGATAAGAGGTCTGTTTGTTTACATACATATTGGCGGAAATATGAGCTTTAATATTTGGCGCGGAGTGTGACGCACGTGTGTCGTATTCGGCACTGAGTGAAAGTGGAGTCATGACGCATAAGTGTCGTCATCGGCTGCGAATGTGTTAATGTGATGAACTTGCTCGTGGTTATGATATTCCTTGATTTCTTTGGATTCAAAGTCTTCAATTTTCTGCTTTTTGGTTAAAATTAAGTATGCATTTGTTATTTTAAATTTCATTGCAGCAACTCTTATTTTCATCTTGTTTACCTTTAATTTTGACTATTTGCATTTTAATATCTTTTTCCTCGATTCTCCCCTTGTGCATGTTTTATATTTTTATTGACTTGTGGATACCCTTACGTATTCACTCAACTTCCTTTCTTTCTGAAGACTACTCATCATTCTACAACATTTAATTCCAAGCTCGGAAGGTAGAAAAACTGTAAAGATGTATTGTCATTTCTGCGGTCTACAAAACATCTAAATTTCTCTTATTGTGACTGGTATCTGAATTATGTCTTCGGTATGCCATTTCAAGATGGATGGTATTCAAGATGTATTCCTCTTAAATTAAAATCTTTCCACATGCTATTTATTTTGAATTCTAGAAATTTTATTTCTATTTTCATATATTTTATTCATCAACCCACCGTTCTTATTATTACATTCAATTTTGGTCTTAAAACTACGGCATATGTTGTTATTTCTGATAATCGTTCTATTTCTTGTACTGGAAGATCCACTCCTCTGCTGCAGTCATTTGACCTTGGTACCTGCCCAGATATGCCGTCGCTTCAAGACCTGTCTTGTGCTTTGTAGCATCCCTCAGAAGATGGTGTGATGTTCGCACTGTGATAACTGCCAAACTGTCTTTTTGTTGTGCTGGCAATTGACACTGATGCTTGCCGTGTTGTGCCCTCACTTGTTTTGCTGTCCTGATGTTCGATTCTTAGTACACCATGAAATGAGTGGCACTATATGCCGTCCAAGGACAAACCCGCTGACTTAGTGTACAGCCAACTAAGAATGAACATAAACTTCAACAAAACACTCTGCCGCCATGATCCTAAATGCTTGAATCAAGATGCCTTGGGTTGGCCGAAAACAAAACAATGTTTAAATTGACCTTCCAGAATAAAGAATGCCACTAATGCTTCTTAGAGCCATGCACAATGATCTATTCATAACAAAAGTTACAAGATTAAATAAAGTACAAAGAATAGTTGCTTATTGCTTGCGACTTATCTCACACTGTTGTAAACAAACCATGGAGTGAAATATAAATCCACTGTTCATACGGATGTTGAACTCCGAACTAAAATTTTGCATTAATGTTGTGTAGAAAGTTATCAACTTACATTAAGACTATAAACTCAATCACAGATCAAAAAGGCAATCTTTGTGTCAGCAGAGGACTGAACAATGCCCAAATTCTTGTGGAGTCAAAACACCACATCTATCTGCATCCATACCATCATCTAACGAGCTAATATAAGTTAACGTTCATGGCAGAACACCTTCGACTACGCCATCCTGACACTCAACTTTTAAACACAACTCTGAGACAAAATTTTGCATCTCATCAGCAAGAGGGATGGTAAAGAAGCCACATTCATGCACGTCACAAGAGTTGCAAGTTGAATGCTGATACTTCTGAACAATTAATGTGAAATTCACCAAGGGTGCATGTAACGCCGACACACACACTCCTTAACACTGGAATAGACTCTGGTGGGCCAATTCACATAAAATATGGTATGAGGTCAAGCAAGACCACATTGCCTAGCTACTGAGGCTGTCTACATAGACATGATACCTTACCTGAACACAACTACATTTCTGGCTTCTCTTCGTCGACTCCCATAGAAATCAACCCCTGAACATTTACAACGATAATGGTAAGAATTCCATTGAAGGAGCTAAAGAAATCAAGGCATTTCAGCAAGGCACCCCTCAGAAAAAACAATAGTTCTCTGCAACTGCAGGCATAGGACTGACATGGTATTCCATCCCTGCCGCAGAATCACACTTTCGTGGAATCTGGGAAACAGCTGTCAAGGGTCTGAAATATCATCTCACAAGTGTGATGGGTACGTATTGCTCAACCTACAATGAAGTGACCACTCTTGCAACACATACATCCTCTCAACAAAGTTAAATAATAACCCTTCTGAAAATTCTTAGCCAACTACAAACCACCTCCTTAAAGGAGAGCCAATTATTACACTCCCGAATCATGATTACACTTCCTTCCCCATCACCCAGGTGACTATATATTCAGTAGCTAACCCAGAACTCCTGGAACAGATGGTCAAATGAATATCTCAATAAATGGACAGTTAAATACCCCAGAGTCATACTGAAAGAGGACAACTTATGCCAGTGATCAAATATACATCCTGGTAGCGGCAGATTCATTTATGTAGTGATTGTTGAGGTGAGTAACGTTGAACATACAGTAACAAACACTGTCCCTTACCAAGTATGAAACAGAAGGTCTTCACGTTTGAATATTTATTAATTGCGAGCTTAAATAATATTAAAAGTCAAAATAAACTAGTAACACCACAGGCCACATTAGGAAGAAGAAGAATGTTTTTCACTTGCCACAAGATGGCTACAATGTGTGTAGTATATAACTGAACACTCACATTAGCAAGCACATCAACTACAACTTGTATCTACAAATCAATAATTAATATTGTAATGGTTATAGTGTCTGCCATGCCAACTTGCTACGGGCCCGCCTCATCACCGTATTCGGCCCACCCCCTTCCTTCAGCCACGCCAATCACGTGCAGCACTTTAGTGCTAGGCCAGCCGCTCTCGCCTCTGCCTGTGATCCCACAGCAGAGGACCACAGAAATGACTGGATGATTAATCTGGAGTCTTCTATTTCGCGAGGTTCTTGGATCCATCGAACATCCGGACTATTTCAGAAGGGCCGGCACAGGTATATAAGAGCAGTTACTTGCCAGCAGTCAGTTAGTGAGAGTTAGATGGAGTTAGTGAGTAAGAGCGAGATTGAGTTTGCTGGAGCGCAGTCAGTGATGGCCTGGGAGAGTGCAGCCTGATGGATTTTCTGCCTGTTGGAGCCGAGGACTCGTTCCTGTTCTACTGACATTGTGTGTGTGTGAGTCCCTTGTGGCTGGCTGCTGGAGAAGAACCTTCGGTGTTCTGGAGCGGCGAAGAAGGGAACACTGTGTGACGACGTGTGTAGACTGCGAACGGGGTTCGACGGATTGAGCGAACAGCGGATACTATCCCAACCTGCAAGACTGACGTGTAGGCTGTGGACCGTGACAGCGCTAATGAGTGTGACTGAGTGGCTGAGTGAGTGTAGTGTAAACAATCGATGACTGTGTGTGTGTCATTGTAGATGGGACATGAGAAACTAAGAGAGAGAGCACGAACCGTGTGAGTGTACTTGCGTATGTTCTGGCTCGGCTATCATCTGTGTGCGTGTAAATCTCTAATTGTAAAGCTTAATTAATAAAGCTTAGAAATAGGACGCTACTAGGTGTTGTACTGATTTATTCATTTATTAACTCCGCCAACACATTACAACTGGCGTCAGAAGTTGGATGGACAAGTGTGATAAACTAGTGGATAAACTCTTACATAAAAACTGGTGTCAGAATCGAGGACCTGGCAGCTTATTTTGTAGGTGGCAGAAATTTCTTCGAGTGAAATGAATTCCGAATAGCTTCAGATTTTTCTAAGCAAATTTAGTGAACTAGAAACTAAAATTTTATCTGGTTATGGCGAACTCATCAGTGAACTGAGATCTGAGCGGAGGTCAAAACCGGACCAGCTGAAAAACAGATTTAAATGAACGGAAGTGTGAGCACTTAAAGTCGGAAAATGAAGTGCGCTCTCTCGAAAAAGAGATCAACAATGACGATGTGCGGGTCGACAACAAACTCAACAAGAAGTGGTCCCAAGAGATGCCCGCAGTTGTGGAGTCTGGAGTTCGAGGCCCAGCGGTGGAAGTAAGTGCCCTGTGTGCGGAAACGACGGCTGTGGAGACGCGAATGAATCCTGCTAGCAGCGACGGCGGCTCCACCATCGTGGAGTTGGAAACCCTACGGGATGACGGGATTACTTCCAAGAGAACATGCCGGACCCAATTCGAGACCGGATCGACGTCCAAGAAAAGTGCCGAATATCCAATCACCGGACTACGGGTACAGACGAAATGCAGCCCCCAGCCATGTAAAACCTACGAGGAGGTTGTGGGAGTACTGGACGTGCGCTGCGGTGTCCAGCAACCGAGAGCCACCTACCGAGTCCAGCCACAGGAGAGGAGTCAGCGCACCAATATAATGCCGGGGGAATTTCGATGCCAAGATCGAGCGACCAGGAGACATGATTTTAGAAGAGTTATCCCGAGGTGACACCAAGCTCGAGGCGGCTGACGGCTGTGATAAACCACGTGGCGCTGAGATCCGTCCAGGAAGACGACCGGCAGGAAACAGAACTGCGAAGAGGCTCTGATGATGGCCCATGAGACAGAGGCAGCGACTGCAACGCCACGGCTGGAGGGACCTGTACTAGGAGACGGAGCAGCAATGGAAGACGAACCCATAACCAACGAACGAGGATGCCACCTGACCAGGATACTTGTTGCGACACAAAGCTGCGTGCCTGTAAGAACATCAAATTCCGCACCCCGGAAGAAAAGGAAATTCGGCAGGGCTAAATCTGGGGCGAGCAAACGAGTCCTGGGCATCGCACCAGAGGACTACGAAGGCGCTCAAGCCCTGAAAGTAGACGCAGGTGTGGACAAAAAGAAAACCACCGAAGATCCGGCTGCCACACGAAGACTTGCTGATCATTATCAACCAGAACGAGTACACCGTCAACCGGACCCAGCAGATTCCCCATGGGAAGGTGGTGGCCAAATGAACAAACTGTATTGCAGCATATCGTGGAGCAGCTCGGGACGAGCAGCCTTAAGGAGGGGGCAATGTAATGGTTATAGTGTCCGCCATGCTAACTTGCTACGGGCCCGCCTCGTCACCGTATTCGGCCCACCCCCTTACTTCAGCCGCACCAATCACGTGCAGCACTTTAGTGCTAGGCCAGCTGCTCTCGCCTCTGCCCACTGTCCCGCAACAGAGGACTATGGAAATGACTGGAAGATTAATCTGGAGTCTTCTATTTCGCGAGGTTCCTGCATCCATCGAACATCCGGACTATTCCAGAAGGGCCGGCGCAGGTATATAAGAGCAGTTACTTGCCCGCAGTCAGTTAGTAAGAGTTAGATGGATTTAGTGAGTAAGAGTGAGTAAGAGCGAGATTGAGTTCGCTGGAGCACTGTCAGTGATGGCCTGGGAGAGGGCAGCCTGATGGATTTTCTGCCTCTTGGAGCCGAGGACTCGTTCCTGTTCCCCTGACATCGTGTGTTTGAGTCCCTTGTGGCTGGCTGCTGGAGAAGAACCTTCGGTGTTCTGGAGCGGCGAAGAAGGGAACACTGTGTGACAACGTGTATAGACTGCAAACGGGGTTCGACGGATTGAGCAAACAGCGGATACTATCCCGACCTATGAGACTGACGTGTAGGCTGTGGACCGTGACAGCGCTAACGAGTGTGGCTGAGTGAGTGTACTGTAAATAATCGATGACTCTGTGTGTGTGTCATTGTAGATGGGACATGAGAAACTAAGAGAGAGAGCATGAACCGTGTGAGTGTACTTGCGTATGTTCTGGCTCGGCTATCGTCTGTGTGTGTGTAAATCTGTAATTGTAGTGCTTAGTTAATAAATCTTAGAAATAGGACGCTACCAGGTTCTGTACTCATTTATTTACTCATTTACCCTGCCAACATGCTACAATATAATCAATAAGATTACAAAGGTGTTCATTTGGAAACAACTAGTAGAATATCCATTACAGCATCATTTGCTCAACAGTAATAAAAGAATGTAACTTATAGCAAATTTGTGTTAGTCAAAAGTATTAGTAGCAATAATACCAGTTCCAGAAGGTATGCATTACAGGTCTTTGGAACCATCCAATCAGCTACGTGATACCTAAGACTAGATCTTGCAACAACTTGAAGAAAATATGAAAATTAGGTAAGTAATCAGTTCCAACAAAAAAGTATATTTTCCATAGTATTATCAGTCATACAAATTGAAATGAAGGGTCAACCAGTGATATCTGTTGGTCAACTTTCTAACCATTTTCATTACTTGACAAAGGCTTACCACAGTATGCACATTACCTCAAATGAGTTGTCCTGTGTTGGCCCTGGCTCAGTTATCTCCGATTTGGCTTCATTTTTCAGGGTTATCATTTCCAATAGGCCTACATGTTCAATATTTTCCTGTGGAAAAGAAGATATATTAAGTATGGATGTAAACACACTTCTACAGATATAGTCAGCAAGAAATGAGCATGGTAACTCATTACCTGCCAGTTTTAGAGATACCTTCAAAATGTTACTAATGCTTACAGAAGGTAGACCAGCAGACGATTCTCAAAACCATGGTGTTACTACCCTTGCTCACAACTAATGTCAAGGAAAGGACAAGAATGTTATACAAATATATACTGAGAAAACTTTTCTAGGCATAACAGATGATATATTGCATCCTACCAGAGATGGAATTGGAACCAGCTCGCACAGAATTTTGAAAGAAAGCAGCCACAGACATAAACACTAAATTGTATGAACTGTTTTTATATATCCAATGATATCAAAATAATATTAGAGGTAGCTTGAACCACTTAAAATTGTTAAAACTGTTCCATATCTTTTGATATATAGTGAAAAATATAAATACTACATTCTCAGAATAGAGTTTGTTTACAGGCAGATTAAAATAACTTGAAATATCTGAAGCACATTCTCTCCTCTGGTTTTGCTGAGATCAGTCCCATTTCAACCAATATCATTCAATGATTACAAGTATAAGAATTTTAAAAAACATAGAAGCAGACTTATCAGTCATATTCCAGGGAAATATGTGATGTGGGCCACACTCAAAGCAACTACAAATGATATGTTTCACAACTTCAGTGTTCAGTGAAGAATTATGGGGATGAGAACACCCTCAGTGCTGAGCCAGGAGTGTTGGCATGAACATCTGCCATTTCAGAGGCTCTTCCATGATCTACTAGGAGACCTACAACTTTCTCACTTGGACTCGTAAAATCTGGTCAAAACTAAAGGGACTGTGATTAAAAGCTTACATTCTAATATAAATTAATTTACTATTAAAAGTGAATTAAAGTATATAAGTCTAGAAGATACTTACTTAATGCATTCAATATAGAACAGAATGAACAGCAGCCAAACTAAGGAAAGGAAGAAGAAAGCGATTCATGAAAAGGAGAGCAGAATAATGACAAAGAGCACAGAAAGGAGAACTTAAATTTGCCTCAGTCGTCAAAGACACAGAGCCCATTAAGAGGGGCAGATTATAGACAATTTTCTCAGAAATCACTCAAGAGCCTTTATACATGGGTATATATACAACACAGACATTGACCTGCATTGAAGGATTAAAATAAGCTTATCACAATTCTGCCTTGAATTCAAGGTCTGAAAAAGATACTTTTTTTGGGAGAACTTAAATTCCACATTTTGAGCTATTTTATCTCTCATCCGTCATAGGTGAACCTGTCCTTGCAGACTGTAGACATGAGGGTAACCCAGAATAATAACACCGGCATTGAAGTTCTGTTTAGCAGACTGTACTATCCAGTCTCAAAAACATTGATGGAAAACATTGACGGAAGTTTTCTGATTTAAATTTTCCTACTTTAATTAAGGAACGAGAATTTTCTTTATCTTTAAAGATGTGGTGCTAAAGGTGGTGTGGTGGTAGTGATGGTGATTATAGGTTTTAAGAAACACAGCCTACCATCATCTCTTATAATTGAGGGGTAAAAACAGAAGTCGTGCAAACCCAAAACCAAAGAACTGGCAAAGTAACATTGATATTGACAATAAAAATGACAGACTAATCCAATCCAACCTTAACACTCACACTAACACTAACTATTAGGGATCACATCTGTAACATATGGACATCTCAGGAGTACTAGTAATGTTTGGACACAGAGCACAGCACATTTACTATATTTACAAATATGTAAAACCATTGTATATCATTTAAGTGATGTGAAAATGGGAAACCATGGGAAAATATCTGCAGGGCTTCTGACAGTGGGATTCAAACCCACTATCTCCTGAATGCAAGCTCATAGGAATGCGACCCAAACCGCATGGCCATCTAGCTCAGTTTTTCACTTAACCAAACTAAAAAATAGAGATTTAAAAAAAGCTGATAAAACATTCAAGACAAAGCAGGTACTGTGGGGAAAAGCAGCAGTTCACCCCAGATATAGATTCAGTTTGTGAAGGAGCAAAATCTATATTGTGCTGAAGTTATTTGACATTTAATGCACATTTTCCACACAGTTTGACAGGCTCGCATCCTGTCTTGATTTATTTTTTAGTATGTTCAAAGCCGTCAGTGGAGAGATGGCGTGGAGCGACATTCATAGACGAATAACTTTAAGTAGTGTTCACAATACGAAGGTGAATTTGGAATTCAAGGACAAACTGCATCGAATATTGGTTTATAAAAAGAGGATTTGGGAAACAGAGTAATTCAGCAAGCAAAATGTTCAGTCATTTCTGAATTATCTGAGATTGATTAAGAAAAGGCTCGGTAATCAACAAATAGGAAATCTGCAAGCTGGGTGATTGCCCTAAGTGTGGACCACAGGTCATTGACTGACTGACTAATTGATTGATCAGGACATTGGGCAGAGAACAAGAAAGACTGACAGGGAAAATGGAACAACATCAATGTTCGGAAGTCAGCAACTACCCACAATTTCCTTAAATAATGAGTGACCTCAAGGATTGCATCACTGCTGCTCTGATGGTCATCAACAGAGACAGATTACAAAATGTAATACCCTAAATAGATGTGTGGCATGAGATGAAAGGTAGATGCAATAAACATTTGGAGAGCTTCATTTCTTTTTATATGAAAGGTCTTTTAAAATTCAATGTATCATTTAGAATAACTCTGCATATATATGAAGAAAAAGATTGTTTCCGAAGTTGGCACACATTTCTGTAACATAATTTTGATATTTGTACAAGAGGTGGCAGAATAAAGTGCAGGAATTCAGTATAACTACAGACATGTGCTGGGATAATTCAGCTTCTTCAAATACCTCTAGAGTGAACCTGAGTCACAATTGCCAACATGAAATTAGCATGTCATCACTTTACCCTCTGAGGTATCAAACGAAAGGGCAGTGAACTGAAAGCCACACACTCAGAAGATCAGAATGGACTGTGTTTCAAGTAGCAACAGACAGAGCAATAAAGGTTGATTAAAATATCTCATTTCTTATCCAGAATCTTTGACTGCATCTCCACCTTCAATTTGATGTTTGCTTTAGACATGCTATACTGTGACAGTAATCTTCTATGTGCTCACCCAACATTAGTAACATTGCAAAGAAGTTGAAATGATGAAAATTGAATTCCTTTTGGAGGAAAAATATGTTCACTATGATAGCCAGGGTCCTACCAGTCCTAACCTCATTAAATATAGCACCGACCATTCTCCATCATTTCAGCAGCTAGTTGCATTGCAACTATCTGACATGAAAGGAATTTATGTCAATTGCACAATGATACCATTAGCAAATCATGCAGAATACAAACATAACCACACAACCTTTTGAAAGCTGTATCAATAGCAAACAAAGGTAATGAATAAACAATTGACAGTCAATCGATGGGTACTTAGCACATGTAAGGCACTGAAGCCTTGATCTTGGGACACTGCCCATCATGACTTCATCACCATCTGGACCTGACAAAGGCTCTTTCACTATCAAGCACAGAAAATTAATTCAGATATTTACCACCATCAAACATACAATGCACTGCTGTCTCCCTAGTAAATGCTAGAGGCCAACTGGCCACTTTGTGGCCGTAATCTGGGGGCTTATGCCAGCAGAACCCTTTCGCTTACAAATGAACAATGATTTTGTCACAAGCCAGACCCAAATATGTACATCAATAGTGTTTGTGGTTCAAAAGAGTTGGCAGCCTTGTGAGTAGTGCACTGTCACATATTTCCAGATAAAGAAACAAAACAGAGACATGCCCATGCTGCACGTGGTGACTGCTGGTGTTAATATTGGTTAGGTATATAGTAAATTTTCCCCTGCCAAACTTATTCAGATACTAAGGGTTAAATTCTGATCTCTATATAGTAATCTGGAATGAGACTTACAAGTGAAGCATTTCCTGTTCCTTCAAGCCAGGCTGGTTCCTCTTTGATTTTTATTTCCAGGTCCATTTCACACTGCAAGTGAGTAGTAGAAGGTACTGGGTTTGTTGATTACTTCCAATGACCGTACACTGAAAAACAGACCGGAGAAATATAGTTTTGCTGTCATTATTATCTAGGTTACTTGTCAACAGACTACACAATAAACTTGTAATTTTACATGATTGACATTACCATGATCACAGCAAAAAGACTTCAAATTTTACAAGACTCTTCATATTGTGATCATACCTATAGAGCCACAAGTTCTCTATGACTTATACTACGATCATAGCCAAGGACCTCCAATTTTACACAACAGCTGATATCGTAGCTATATGACGTCCAGATTTATATAGAAATGAAACCACAGCAAGATGACTTTTCAATTTTAAAATTCAAGGTAAATTGAGTGTGAACGGACTACACAAAATGTCTTGAAAATTCAGTGACTATGCTATTTCCTTCTCACTCTGATCACCCAGGCATCTTCTTACCACTCTTATTCTCTGCGCCCCCCTTCAAAACTAACTGAACAAAATCGCAGTGCCTTGAGATTTGTTCTATCGAACTTTTCCTTCTTAGAATCGAATTCTCACAAACCGTTCTCCTCTCATGAAGCTGATTAACAATCTCTGTGTTCGAAACATGTTCTACCCATCTGATCTTGATCAACTTCTGATAGCACCACATTTCAAAGGCTTCAACTCTGTTTTCCTCAGTACCAGTTATTATCCATGTTTCACTTCCATACAGTGTCATCTCCACACTCAAAGTAAACATAATCCTTAAGTTTTCCAATCTTCTAAATATAAGTGGAATCAGAGGTAAGGCTTTTTGCGGATGATGTTATTCTCTATAGAGTAATAAATAAGTTACAAGATTGTGAGCAACTGCAATGTGACCTTGATAATGTTGTGAGATGGACAGCAGGCAATGGTTGTTGATAAACGTGGTTAAAAGTCAGGTAGTGAGTTTCACAAATAGGAAAAGTCCTCTGAATATTAATTACTGCGTTGATGGGGTGAAAGTTCCTTTTGGGGATCATTGTAAGTATCTAGGTGTTAATATAAGGAAAGATCTTCATTGGGGTAATCACATAAATGGGATTGTAAATAAAGGGTACAGATCTCTGCACATTGTTATGAGGGTGTTTAGGGGTTGTAGTAAGGATGTAAAGGAGAGAGCATATAAGTCTTTGGTAAGACCCCAACTAGAGTATGGCTCCAGTGTATCGGACCCTCACCAGGATTACCTGATTCAAGGACTGGAAAAAATCTAAAGAAAAGCAGCTCGATTTGTTCTGGGTGATTTCTCACTAAAGAGTAGCGTTACATAAATATTGCAAAGATTGGGCTGGGAAGAATTGGGAGAAAGAAGAAGAGCTGCTCTACTAAAGGGTATGTTAAATGTAATAAGTATCATTTTTGGTCCGTATTGATGATATTTGATTGAAATAATAACATACTTGTTAATACTTCCACTATTATATCTCATCACATTGTATTTTTAAACCATCATTGTTATTTTTAATGTTATTTTACTTCAAATCTCTTCAAGATTTTAAAATTCATTTCATTATTACATGTTATTTAGATGCTTATTTTTAATTTAAGGTTAAGACTATGGCTGATGATGCCTTCAGAGAAGGCGAAACATGTACCACTATTAGTTAACAAATTTATGTAAATCATCCAAGACGATTTTGTATTTATTAGGTGGTCTAATAAATAACTTAATGTTATTATTTCAATCAAATATCATCAATACGGACCAAAAATTATATTTATTACATGTAATGTCAATGCCAACCGGGCAATAGTAAGACCTAACAAGTACTTGAGCCTAAAAATTAAAATAGGCAAAATTTCTAGAGATATCAAGTTTCTTAAAGATTGCTTGAAATTAGAGTTGGTACCTAAATTTCTCAAATCTTTACAAAGAAAAAGTCATCCCTATTCAAAATCTAATGCCACTCAGAAGAAAGTAAACAACATATGGTTGAAAAACGAAATTAAACTATTATAGAAGAAGAAATCTCTACTAAATTTACAATTATATAGGACTCATTTGACCATCTCTCAGAAATTACCCCCTCTTGAATGGAGCTCATTTTTAAGGTACACTGACCTTAAACTATCTTACGTATTAGACAAGAAACAGAAAACCCTAAACCATAAATTACTTTGTCTTCAAGAAAACAAATGTAAAACTCCTGACCAAAATACAAACAACAAAGTGTCCCCTTCCCATTTGACTAACATTCCCACTACAATCAACCTATCTAATGCAACCTTCTCTAACCAAGAATTAAATCTATTAGATAAAGGCATCAAACATAATTGGCCTAATCACAAAAAGCAGAAGACATCATCACTACCATCGCTGAAACCAAAACTAATATCGATAAACAAATCCCAATTGATAAACAGAATGACGTACGTTATGAAGTAAAAATGAAACTCCCAACTTTGATTAATGAGATAACATCTAATAATAACCGCAACGTCTCGAAACAAATTCTAAACCTGAAATCCAAAATCCATAACAACAACGTAGTAATTACAAAAGCAGATAAGGGCAACACCATAGTAATAATGAACAAACAAGATTACATCAATAAAACTGAAACTTTTTTCAGACAATACCTATACCTTAATTAACAAAGATCCAACAAACAAACTACAGCGTAACTTAAAGAACCTTCTTAAAAATTCTAACTTCATTTTAAATGATCAAGATTATCAGAAATTAACTGTAATGAACCCAAAATTACCTACAGTCAGATCACTGCCCAAAATTCATAAAAAGGATGTCCCCATTCGGCCTATAATTAATAGTATTAATAGTCCTACCTATAAAACCTCTCAATTCCTACACAAATTCCTGAAAAAACACTTCAAATTTCACAACTTCAACCCCATACAGAACTCGATCGAACTTTGTAATTCCCTAAATAAGTTCAGTCTACAACCAAACCACGTTTTATGTTCTTTTGACATCACCAACATGTATACTAATATCCCTATCAACAATACTATTAACATCATTTTTTTTGCTATGGGCTTTACGTCGCACCGACACAGAAAGGTCTTATGGCGACGATGGGATAGGAAAGGCCTAGGAGTTGGAAGGAAGCGGCCGTGGCCTTAATATTAACATCATAAAAAACAATCTGTTGAAACATAGTACATTGAGTAAAATCGAAATTGATGAATGGTTAAAATGACTTAATTTCGTTTTAGACAACAACTATTTTACCTTCAATAAGAAAATTTACAAACAAGAAGGTCTAGCGATGGGAGACCCGTTATCTGGAATACTAGCCGATATATACTTAGATAATCTCGAACATAGTAAGATTATTAATAACATCAACGGACTCTGCCTTTTGCATCGCTATGTTGATGATACCATAGCTACCATTGGCAAACAAATCAACAACAGCAATAACATACTATCATTTCTCAACAACTTAGATAATAATATTAAATTCACTAAAGAAGATGAGTTCAATAAATCTTTGAACTTCTTAGACATCAAAATCACACGAGCATTGAACAAATTCGACTTCCATATATATATAGAAAACCCACCTTATCTCCAACCACCATAAAAATGATTCTTTACATCCCAACTCGCATACAAAAGCCACTTATCACAGTTTAATATATAGAGCATTAAAGATCCCTATGTCCTCTATTAATTTACAGAAAGAATTACTATTCATTAAGGAAATAGCTAAATTCAATGGATTTAACACGAGTATGATTGATAAAATCATTAATAAAACCGAACTGAAACTAGCTACAAAGTTAACTCCATTGAAACCCGTCAAACCAAAAATACGTTAAATTCACGTTCACTAACCATAGCATTTATCCGATAACCAATTCATTGATGAAGCACGAAATAAAAATAGCCTACACAACAAAAAAACACTAATCGTAATTTATTCTTCAATCACAAGTCTATTAACATCACAGACAATAGTTACTCTGGATCAGGAATATACAGATTGAAATGCTCTACATGTAAGTTTTCTTATATTGGCCAAACTGGCCGCAGCTTCTCCACCAGATACGCCGAGCATTACAATGCCCAAAGACACAACAAATTCTCCGCAATGGCCAACCACATGAGGGACACAGGGAATAAATTCACCACAATAGAACAAGACCTCCATATCCTAAAGAGTCGATACAAGTAAACTCATGACAGAATATGAAAACTTATTTATTTTCCTCGACCAACATTTTAATAAAGATAATAACCTAAATGACACTATTGATAAAAAAAGCCCCTTGTATGAACAGATTCTTATTTTATTACGAGAATCAACTACCCTCACCAACATATTCTTAAAAATCTTCAACCTCACATCAATTAGCGTTCCCACCTCCCCTACAGCTAATATACCACCCTCCCTTCCCCCCGCCGCTAGTACCTCTAATTCAAATACAACCAATAAACCCATAGCCACACCCACCGTAACATCGCTCCCTCCAATAGCCGTACACCGACACAACACGCACAGTAATACACTCTCTTCCTTCCCTCCCAACAATAGCAGCCCCCTCTAATAGTTACGTCAACGCAGATCCCCCCTCCAGCACAAACCTTCAGCTATAACACACGTAGCAAGAAGTCTACTGTTGCAAATACTTTTAACTCATAACGTTACAAGCTATCTTTGTCACCGTCAAATGGTAAATGCACACGATTCTACTTCAATATTTTCAAATATCTTTTCACACAATTAACTCTACGTTTCTAGCTTCCTTTTACAGATTCCACTATTATATGCTTTTTCAACTAGAAATCTACAAACTCACAATTTACAACATTTGAGCATTACTTCAAATTTTGAGATGGTCCATAGAGATCCTATTTGAAACTGTTTTTCAACTTCATATCCTCAACGTGTTCTACAACTTCACCATATGCCTCTGACTTTCGTCTTTTATCTTCAAGATCATGATTAACTTCGGATCTCTCGACTAACTTTGACTTTTATTCTCTCTTCTTTACTTTGATTATATACGACTTTTCGCCATCGTCTAATTATAACCGCCAGACTATCAAGTTTATTTTTATGCAATCTTACTACTTGTTGTATAACAATCTGTTGTTTTATCCATTGCACTTATTTTAGCAGCCTTCTAATGTTAATTTTGTTAATACTTCCACTATTATATATCATCACATTGTATTTTTAAACCATCATTGTTATTTTTAATGTTATTTTACTTCAAATCTCTTCAAGATTTTAAAACCATTTCATTATTTGATGTTATTTAGACGCTCATTTTTAATTTAAGGTTAAGACTATGGCTGATGATGCCTTCAGAGAAGGCGAAACATGTACCACTATTGGTTAACAAATTTATGTAAATCATCCAAGACGATTTTGTATTGATTAGGTGGTCTAATAAATAACTTAATGTTATTATTTCAATAAAGGGTATGTTCCGAGCTGTCAGCGGAGAGATGGTGTGGAATGACATTAGTAGGCGAATAAGTTTGAGTGGTTTTTATAAAAGTAGGAAAGATCACAATATGAAGATAAAGTTGGAATTCAAGAGGACAAACTGGAGGAAATATTCATTTATAGGAAGGGGAGTTAGGGATTGGAATAACTTACCAAGGGAAATGTTCAATAATTTTCCGATTTCTTTGAAATCATTTAGGAAAAAGCTAGGAAAACAACAGATAGGGAATCTGCCACCTGGGCGACTGCCCTAAATGCAGATCAGTATTGTTTGATTGATTGATAAGAAGGATTTACTGATGATATATATAGATATTGAGAAGGCATATGACAATGTACCATGGTAATTGGATGCATTGATTAAAGAATGAAGGCAGTAAGAGCAGAATAAATTATCAAAGCCATATATGAAAAATGAGCAGCATTATTAAAACTATGATGGGATGAACAAACTGGTCCAATGTAGAAACAGGACTTCAACATGGATGTGTATTGTCCCCTCTACTCTTCATTACAGTCATGGTTGAAATCCACAAGACTATGGAATAAGAAACGAGAAGCAAAGAGACACAGGTCTTACTCTTTGCAGATAACACTGTAATTTTGAAGTACAAGAACAAGTTACTGTATTGAATCACGAGATAGACGAATATGGAATAAAATAATTGTGGACAAGTGTACGGCAGTAGTGGTGATGAGAGGTAACAGAGAAGGAAGAGAGAATATTGAAGTAAATGGAAGACCAATAGAAGTTGTGGATCGATTCAAGTATTTGTGCAGTATATTTGCAGAAGATGAAAAAATTAAAAAAAAAATTAATAATATTTACTTTGCATCACACTAGCTAGCTTTTCACGGATTTTGGAGTCGCAAATGTGCCGGAATTTAGTCCCGCAGGAGTTCTTCTATGTGTCAATAAATCTAGCTATGTGAGGCTGATGCAAATTTCACCTTCAAATACCCGAGGCTGAACCATGCTCAAACCTGCTAAGTTGGGGACAGAAGGTGAGCGCCTCAACCGTCAGTCACTCAGCCTGGTGATGATGGGGAAATAAACAGAGGAATTGGAAAAAGAACTGAACAAGTTTTACCAATGTGTGAGAGGTATAGTGTGGAACTGGAACATCCCAAAGAAATGCAAGAAAACACTGTACCCAATGTGTTCCACATGGACAACAACGAAATATGATGAAAGCAGAATCCAATCATTCAAGGTGAAATGCCTTACAGGAATAATTGGGAAGACATTAAGGGATAAAAGCAGGAACATAACATTCAGAGAGAGAAGTAGAATTCCTAAACTGCAAGACAAGGTAGCTACCAGTAAGATGAAATGGAATGGACACATAATGAGAAAGGGACAGGAGAGAGTTCCAAAGAGAGTATTTAGAGAGAAAATAATACAAGAAAGACAACAGGGAATGCCCAGAAAGAGGTGGATGGATACTGCGAAGGAGAATACAGAGAAGAGAGGAGTAACAAATAAGTTACACGATTGTGAGCGGCTGCAGGGTGACCTTGATAATGTTGTGAGATGGACAGTACGCAATGGTATGATGATAAACGGGGTTAAAAGTCAGGTTGTGAGTTTCACAAATAGGAAAAGTCCTCTGAGTATTAATTACTGCGTTGATGGGGTGAAAGTTCCTTTTGGGGATCATTGTAAATACTTAGGTGTTAATATAAGAAAAGACCTTCATTGGGGTAATCACATAAATATGATTGTTAATAAAGGGTACAGATCTCTGCACATGGTTATAAGGGTATTTAGAGCTTGTAGTAAGGATGTAAAGGAGAGGGCATATAAGACCCTGGTAAGACCCCAACTAGAGTATGGTTCCAGTGTACAGGACCCTCACCACGATTACTTGATTCAAGAACTCGAAAAAATCCAAAGAAAAGCAGCTCAATTTTTTCTGGGTGATTTCCGACAAAAGAGTAGCGTTACAAAAATTTTGCAAAGTTTGGGCTGGAAAGACTTGGGAGAAAGGAGATGAGCTGCTCGACTAAGTGGTATGTTCCAAGCTGTCAGATGAGAGATAGCGTGGGAGGACATCAGTAGACGAATAAGTTTGAGTGGTGTCATTAAAAGTGGGAAAGATTACAATATGAAGATGAAGTTGGAATTCAAGAGGACAAATTGGGGTAAATATTTGTTTATAGGAAGGGGAGTTAGGGATTGGAATAACTTACCAAGGAAAATGTTCAATAATTTTCCAATTTCCTTGCGATCATTTAAGAAAAGGCTAGGAAAACAACAGATAGGGAATCTGCCACCTGGGTGACTGCCCTAAATGCAGATCAGTAGTGAATGATTAGATTTGGAGTAAAATTAGAAGAAATACTGGAGGAAGGTGGGGAGTGGTGGAGAGATGGAAAACTGAGGAGGTCATTCATTCACAAATCAACCCATAAGACTGGAAATGGGAAATGAAGAAAAACAATCTGCTGAAAAGGAGAAAAAATTATACAACACTGCTATCAGCTCATTTCATTGAACAATGCTACCAACCTTTCTTTATTTGTCTGTGTATTTCATGTCTAATGACAAAACTGAGGGGTGTTTACCAGAGAGCCCCTTGAAGGGAGTTCCATGTGAGACAATTGCTTTAAATGTTCAGCCGTTTTTATTGTTCCCCTCGTGGTACGAAACTCGTCAGTGTTCAATGCTTCAAGTGGTGCCTCCGCTAGTTCATTTCAGTCAGTAGCAGTGTTTGTCAGTCAATGACATTTTACTGTACAAGTATAAACTGCACTGACAATGAACACTACCATTTCTCACACATGTAACATGAGCTTAGTTCCTGTGGTCAATTGCGTTGATTGCCAGGGAACAGATTTCTCTATTCAGGAAATTATGATCAAATGTATTTTATATATTTCAACATAAGGGACATTTCCTAAGTATGCCAAGTGTACTCGTTCTGGCCAACAATGGTTATTCTGTTAATATATTATTGGTTTCACTTGACCCAGCATTTGGCTAATGAGAAAATGGGAAACCACTGTAAACAATCTTCATGACTGCCGGTGGTGGTATTCGAATAATGCATACTCACTCCAGCTCACCCCTAACTACGCAGCCAACTGGCTCGGTCCTGAAGAGGTTATTTAACACAGTGATAAATATCAGGAAATATCTTACAAAAGAGAGGCAGGCTACTGTTAAGATAGAACGTGGGGAATAAATAGGATATAGCTGTTGTGGGGTAATGAATGATATGATACATAACAACACTGGTATGCCAAGAATTCTACACATTCAAATAATCTTACAAATAACCTAAACAGAACAACTCGAAAAACTCCGAGCCTTATTACAAACTTTCGCAGCCTACCGTGTAAAGAAAAACTCAACATTCAGAGCGTCAACTTTAGATCCCACAGAGAGCTAAATAACACATCAACACAATAATTGCAATTATATGCTAAATGTGATAATTTCATTCTAAAATCACCATTCTTAATTCTGCAGGTGCATTGCATTTCAGAAAATGTATCCATTCCAAAAAGTCAGATATCTGATTCTGATAAACTGAGAAACATATTATAAACTGCTACAACACATGAGGAAAATACATTATGGCAATTGTAATGCAAGGCTAGGAGTTTTCAAAAAACTAGTTACATAGGTATAAATTATTAATGCTTAAGTATATATAATATTTTTTTGAAAGTAAAACATAGAGGCAGCTCCAAACATGTAGAAATCTGAAACTGAGGAAGATTAGTGTTTATTTCTAACAGTTCTCAATTGAGAACTATAAGTTTGGTAAAAGTTAATGATTGTTCACTCAATCAATCACTACTGATCTGCATTTAGGGTAGTCGCCCAGGGGGCAGATTCCTTTTTTTTTTTTTTTTGCTAGTTGCTTTACGTCACACCGACACAGATAGGTCTTACGGCGACGATGGGACAGGGAAGGGCTAGGAGTGGGAAGGAAGCGTCCGTGGCCTTAATTAAGGTATAGCCCCAGCATTTGCCTGGTGTGAAAATGGGAAACCACGGAAAACCATTTTCAGGGCTGCCGACAGTGGGATTCGAACCTACTATCTCCCGAATACTGGAAAGATTCCTTATCTACTGTTCTAACAGCCTTCACCCCCCTAACTCCCCTTCCTATAAACGAATGTTTGCCCCAATTTGCCCCCTTGAATTCCAACTTTAACTTCATACTGTGATCTTTCCTACTTTTAAAGACACCATCCAAATTTACTCATCTACTGATGTCCTCCCACGCCATATCTCCACTGACAGCTCGGAACATACAACTTAGTCGAGCGGCTCATCTCCTTTCTCCCAAGTCTTCCCAGCCAAAACTTTGCAACATTTTTGTAACGCTACTCTTTTGTCGGAAATCACCCAGAACAAATCGAGCTGCTTTTCTTTGCATTTTTTCCAGTTCCTGAATCAAGTAATCCTGGTAAGGGTCCCATACACTGGAACAATATTCCAGCTGGGGTCTCATCAGAGACAAATATGCTCTTTCCTTTACATCCTTACTATAACCCCTAAATACTCTCATAACCATGTGCAGAGATCTGTACCCTTTATTTATAATTCCATTTATGTGATTACCACAATGAAGATCTTTTCCTATATTAATACCTAGGTATTTATAATGATCCCCAAACGGAACTTTCACCCCATCAATGCAGTATTTAAAACTGAGAGGACTTTTCCTATTTGTGAAACTCACAACCTGACTTTTAACCCCGTTTACCATCATAGCATTGCCTACTGTCCATCTCACAAAATTATCGAGCTCATTTGGCAGTTGCTCACAATCTTGTAACTTATTTATTACTCTGTACAGAATAACATCACCTGCGAAAAGCTGTATCTCTGATACCACTTCTTTACACATATCACTGATATATATAAGAAAACATAGAGGCCCAATAACACTTCCTTGAGGAATTCCCCTCTTAATTTTTACAGGGACAGATAAAGCTTCACCTATCCTAATTTTCTGAGTTCTATTTACTAGAAACACAGCAACCCATTCAGTCACTCTTTTGTCAAGTCCAATTTCACTCATTTTTGCCAGTAGTCTCCCATGATCTACCCAATCAAATGCCTTAGACAGGTCAATTGTGGTACAGTTAAATTGACCTCCTGAATCCCGGATATCTGCTATATCTTGCTGGAATCCTACAAGTTGGGCTTCAGTGGAATAACCTTCCCTAAACCCAAACCGCCTTCTATCAAACCAGTTATTAATTTTGCAAACATGTCTAGTATAATCAGAAAGAATGCTTTCCCAAAGCTTACATACAATGCATGTCAAACTGACTGGCCTGTAATTTTCAGCTTTATGTCTATCACCCTTTCCTTTATATACAGGGGCTACTACAGCAACTCTCCATTCATTTGGTAAAGTTCCTTCATGCAAACAATAATAAAAGAAGTACTTCAGATATGGTACTATATCCCAACCCATTGTCTTTAGTATATCCCCCGAAACCATATCAATTCCAGCTGCTTTTCTAGTTCTCAACTTTTGTATCTTAGTGTAAATGTCATTACTGTCATACGTAAATTTTAATACTTCTTCAGTATTAGTCACTTTATCTATCAGGATATTACTCTTGCCACAATCTTTACATACTGCTGGCTGAATATTTCTGCCTTTTGAAGATCCTTGCATACACACTCCCCTTGTTCATTAATGATTCCTGGAATGGCCTTAAAATACCTATACATACTCTTCCATTTTCCACTACAATTAGTATGGCCACCAATTATGCTTGCCATCATGTTATCCTTTGCTGACTTCTTTGCTACATCCAATTTCCTAGTAAGTTTCTTCAATTTCTCCTTACTTCTACAGCCATTTCAAACTATTTCCTTCCAACCTGCACCTCCTTCTTAGTCCAGTGGATCTTTAACATTCCTTACCACCTTTAAAGGTGCAAACCTATTTTCACATTCCTTAACAATTGCCTTAAACCCATCCCAGGGTCTGTTTACATTTTTATTTACTGTTTTCCACCGATCATTGTTACTTATTAAAAACTCTCTCATGCCTGTTTTATCAGCCACATGGTACTGCCTAACAGTCTTAATTTCAATCTCTTCCCTTCTTTCACATTTATTTTTAATTACCGTGAAAACCGCTTCGTTATCACTAGTACCATCTATTACTTCGGCTTCTCTATAGAGCTCATCTTGTATTACCAGCACCACATCCAGAATATTCCTCCCTCTAGTTGGTTCCATCACTTTCTGAATCAGGTGCCCTTCCCATATTAACTTACTTGCCATTTGTTGGTCATGCTTCCTGTTGTTCGCATTAATTGACATTTGGTAAATTGATATCACCCGCTACAATTATGTTCCTTTCCTTATCGTTTCCCAGATAGCTGATTATCTTATCAAATAATTCTGAATCAGCATCTGCGCTACCCTTTCCTGGTATGTACACTCCAAAAATATCAAGTTACATATTATCTTTAGAGATGAGCCTTACCCCTAGAATTTTGTGTTTGTCATCTTTAACTTTTTCGTAGCTTACAAATTCTTCTTTCACAAGAATGAATACTCCCCATCCCACCATTCCTATCCTATCTCTACGATACGCCCTCCAGTCCCGTGAGAAAATTTCTGCATCCATTACCATTATTTCTCAGCCATGATTCAACTCCTATTACAATATCTGGTAAGTATATATCTATTAAATTACTTAATTCTATTACTTTCTTTACAATACTTCTATAGTTGAGCACTAACAGTTTTATGTCATCCCTACTTGATTTCCAGTTCCCTGTTGCCTTAACACCACTCCCTAGGCCACCCTGTTTCCCTGAATTATCTCCCTACAACCCTTCTAAATAAATTTTCTAACTTATACATACCACTGTGGTTTAAGTGAAGGCCATCTGAGCGCAGATCCCTATCCCCTACCCACTCATTACAATCTAGAAATTTCACTCCCAGTTTCCCACATACCCTCTCCGTAGTCTCATTTTAATCCCCTATCACCTTCCAGTCAGTATCCCTCCTAGACAGGATTGCACTGATAACAATCTGTGCTTCCACAAACTTTACCCGTGCTGCATTTACCAGATCCCACACATCCCCAACTATGTTGGTACTTATACCTGCTTGTCTTACGTTGTTAGTACCAACGTGAAATACTACCACCTTCTCCTTTCCCTCCTTCTTCTCTTGTACTTTCCTCAACATCTGCTTTAACCTAATTTCTGGACAACCCTCCACCCTGGTACCCTTTCCTCCACACACTTTCCCGACATGTCTAACGACAAAATCTCCCATGACCAGAGCCTTAACCCTACCCACTTCATCTGATCCCCTCCCCTCCTGGTCTGTCCTATCTTTCTTGACAGCTGCAGAAGCTACTTCCTCCTCCCTTTTCTCCATCCCGTGACCCTGTTCCACCTCTCTTTTTCTATCCATCACTCCTTCCCTGTTCCTCATTTTCCCTCGGTTGTTCTACCTGCAGTGACTCGTACCAATTTCTCACCGACACCTGTCCTGAATTTTGATCCTCAATGGAGCCCTTAGCGTGCAATCTCCTTCCCCTTAAAACATTATACCACCTGTCTTCCACAATTCCCCTCATTTCCTTCCCATTCCTCTAGTACACCTACTGTAACCTGTACATTGTTAGGAGGCCTACTTTCCTTCCTGTCGTGTGAGAGAATCCTAATTATCTCCCTCAAGCTCTCCAACTCCTCCCTCATAACCCTTAACGCCTGGCCACACCCACAGTTTCTACACCCGCACTGCTTAGCCAATTTTTACTTAATAATGAAAAGAAAAGGAAAGTAAGATAACTTATTCTGTGCAAAATAAAAATGAAAGGAAAGGTATATTGTCTAGGTTAGTTCACGATCACACGACAGTAAGTTAATTAATATAGGCTACTACTACACTTCAGATTTGAACATTACCGACAATATGTTACAGCTTGTAAAAATAGCGTAAAATGATAGAAATCACAATTTCTCAATGAAGAATATCTTAGAGAAGTGACACAATTAACGGAATAAGTTGTACGGTACTTCTGACTAATACGTGCCGTATCTCATAAAACAACACACCTGTCACTTCGAAACTAAACCAGATATATTGTGTAGTTTATCAGTAGTAAACTAAAACCCCGTATCATTTAAAACAAACGCTTGGAGAACAAATTTGATTTCTATCAGCCAATAGAACAGGTTGGGCCTAGAAACTTGTCTTGTCTTGTCTTGATAATTTGATGGGCTTCGCGTGGGAGCGATGTACCCAATGACAGATCATATAATAAAACCACTGCCTGCTCGATCTGCATCCGATGGTTGCTTATACTGCCTGCATATTCCACATTCAAACGTGTAACAGGACTTACAAACAGTCTGCTGCTAGATGGCAGAACCAGACTTACCCAGTTATTGCGTGAATACATCTAGATAAGCATACGAGCAAAATTTAAATTCTGATGCTCTAGAGGGTTATAGCTCCAGGACTTTTCGAGAAAGAGATTTCGACGAACAAGAAAACCTGGAAACTTTGTCTGTATGGTAGTTCCCTACATTAATAAGGAGAGCAATCCGCCAACAAATAGAATGCCGTATAGTTTTTTTCAGACCGTACTGGGCGCAGTTTCTGAAAGTTATTCACTTGATCTTGAAGATAAATGGTCTTTTCTACACCCTCGCCATTAACAATTTCTTTATTATGTTCAGTGGTTTGAGTTGAGTATTACAATTCAAACTGATTACTTGAACGGTGTAATTTTTTCTTCCAGATCTACTATTTTCTTCTTCATTCTGAATAGCGCAACACGAAGCCTTTTATTTGTTCTCTTTAGATTTTTCATGCTGCTGTCATCCAACGTATCAACTTGACAATCAACGCCACACGGTTCGTTGTTACTAGTATTTAAGCCTACCTCTGTATCCGTAAACGGATAGTGGAATGGAAAGTGAACTTGACATTAGTTTAGATATAACTGTGAAACCGAATCAACTAAAGAGGCCCTACTTGCGTAATGTTTGTCCAACCCTTGTCCCGTTTCCCTACGGGGTCGGGTATGTGGTGAGATGAATTTGTCGTGGCGTTTTTTTTATGACCGGATGCCCTTCCTGACGTCAACCTCATCAGAGGAGTTAATGAGAGATGAAATGAATGACGTGATATATGATAGTAGGGAGAGGGTGAAACCCGGTGCCGGCACATAGCCTACTCCTGTCGAATAGCACCAAGGGGTCTGCTCAAGGCTTAACGTCCCCATCCGACGGACGAATCACCATCAACAGCGTCATATGCCCTCACTCCATATGAGTACTGCGGAGAGGTTTGGAATTTAATCCAGGCTTTTGGCACGCAATCTAGTGATTAGAAATTGTATACCACCACCTCCCCTACCCTGCCGGCCAACATTCTGATGGTGAAAATTTTTTCGACCAACGGGACTCGAACCGGCTAACCTCGGTGTTAGACCGTTTTTAGACTTCAGCGCCTTAACGATCATGGCCACCAGGCGGGCTCCCTACTTGCGTAATGAATAATAATAATAATAATAATAATAATAATAATAATAATAATAATAATAATAATAATAATAATAATAATAATATATATATATATATATATATATTGACACGATTTTATACTGCTAACAAACGTTTCGTAATGGAATCTATGACAGCATATTATTCTATGTTGTAACTTTAAATTAACAATACAATTGTCCCCACAAATTATATTACTTAGTACCGGTATCTAATACTTCAAACCATATTATAACGCTTACCATTTTCTGCAATGATGTTTGAAGAGCTCTTGTTAGACGTATCTGTGCTTGAATCCCTTCTCTTCCTCTTCGCTGAAATTTGCGGTTGTTCATAAGCCGGATAATCAGGGAAAAGTCTGGGTACAGATCCTGTTTTTAATTTTCGCTTTTTGCTGATCACTTTGAAATCGTCACTTACGAAATGTGGACTGCAAACCACGGAATAGTCAGAAGGAATACATTTACTTCCCCTGCTGCTTCCCTCCCTGGATATAATACTCAACTTCTTTCGACGCAATTATGTACTTGAAGGTATTTTCACGGCATTCCGGTTTCCCTTTCTTTGATTTGCAGAAAGGCACGCAGCAGTACAGGACCACCCTACCCTATTTCATTCCGGTTGGTGCTGCCACCTGCTGGGGGTATTTGTAAACGGAGCATTTCATTTAGTGCCATGTTAAAATATTGTAAAGAGCAGGCAGTATAAGCAGCCATCGGATGCAGATCGAGCATGCAGTGAATAAAACACAAATGATGAAATGTAAAAGGGAGGTTCAACTACAAATCTAAAAACACTGGAGTAACACAAGGACACAAGGTACAAAGCTTCACACCAGAGCGATCGATACTTGGTGACTTTCTACACATACATACACACACACACACACACACACACACACACACACACATACATTACCTGGTCAACACAAAGGGACATAAATTACAGGAAAGTGTTGGTGTCAGAAAGGAAATTCGATAAAGCAACTACCGTAGTGGGCGTTGGATCGAGTATCCAACATCACAATTGGGCGGGTAACAAGATCTGTTTCCGGAAAAAACAGCTGTAGCCATTTTCGCCTACTAACTTCGAGCAACGGACACTGAAACAATGGTAGCAACCGAAGTACGACATTTGCAGAGGTTAGACTCGACCAACTTCATACAAAATAATTGATCGGGCGTGCACATATGATTAAGCCGCAAACGGATAATATTAGTAATATGACGTCCAGTATAAAATGATCACTCGGTAACCGCTCCAGTACTTCATGAAGGGTAACGCCAAATGAAACGCAACACCCTGACCTTGAGTTGCCGCCTGAACCAAGTCATCCGCCTGTTCATTACCTGTGATATTTGAATGACCCGGAATCCAAAGTAAGGTAATCCTTTTACCGAGTTGGTGAAGATCGAAGCAGAGTTTTCGAAGAGGGTCTAGAAACTGACAACTCCAAAGTATATGGGCAATTCTTCTTGATCGTAACTGGACTCCGCATAAATATAGCCTCCGTCCAGCCACTGAAGGTCGGGCCTAGATGACTGTCAGATAATAAAACATGTAGGATCACAATGCACAGGGGTACAGTGTGCTATCTCTTCTCGCCAGTGTGATTTTTCACGGCAGTTAACTACAAAACGGACAAGACCGAATCACATGGAAAGGAGGGTGTTAGTCATATTAGAAAAAATTATACTGTAAGTATAATGAAGGCAATGGGCAAGTGACTCCGCCAATTGAACAGTAGGGCTTTGTAATAGGCAAGAGACATTCAATCAATCAGTCAGTAATGATCCGCATTTATGACACTCGCCCAGATGGCAGATACCCTTTATGTTGTTTTCCTAGCCGTTTCTGAAATGATTTCAAAGAAACTGGATATTTATTGTACATCTCGCTTAATAAGTTATTTCAGTCCCTAACTCCCCTTCCTATAAAAGAATATTTGCTCCAATTTGTCCCCTTGAAGTCAAAATTTATCTTCAAATTGTGATCTTTCCCACTTTTAAAAACACCACCAAAATGTATTCGTCTACAAATGTCAGTCCACGCCATCTCTTCGTTGAAAGCTCGGAACATACCGCTTAGTCGAGCAGCTCGTCTCCTTTCTCCCAAGTCTTCCCAGCCCTAAATTTGTAATGCTACTCGTTTGTCGGAAACCACCCAGAACAAATCGAGCTGCTTTCCTATGGATTTTATCCAGTTCTTGAATCAAGTAATCCTGGTGAGTTTCCCATTTACTAGAACCATACTCTAGTTGGGGTCTTACCAGAGAGTAACATGCCCTCTCCATTACATCCTTACTGCAACCCCTAAATACCCTCATAACCATGTGCATAGATCTGTACCCTTTATTTACAATCTTATTTTGTGATTACCCCTATGAAGAACTTTAGTTATTTTAACACCTATGTGCGGTACTCTAAAGTCATCCCCATGAGGAACCTCTCACCCCATCAACACACTAATTAAAAATGAGAGGACTTTTCCTTGTTGTGAAATCATAATCCGACCTTCATCCCCGTTTATTATCATACTGGCCCCATTATTGCCAAGCTAAGCCCAGCCAGTGAGCGAGAGATCCCAAGGGGTACCGTTCGTTCATGGCTTTCTTTTTTAGAGGCATTTTAGCGAATGGGGATGACGACCAAGCAAAAAAAATTACAACAACATTCTGACATTTATTAACATAAGCATTCGTCAAACAAACAAAATATCCTTGCTGGTGTTGAATACATTATTTCCTTCATGTTGTCTTGTCCTCCAGGATTAAAGTTTGAAAATAAAATTAATCTTCATCCTTCCAGACACAACGGTGAGGCTCTGAAAATAAATCATGAGAAGGATTAGAGCTTTACTGCCTTTGAAGGTTGTGAATGAAAGCATAGCTTGAGCCTACTAAAATTTACAAATATATTTAAAAAGGAAATCAGCCGGCAGTCGTCTACTTTCCAGTAATAAACAAAAATTAAACTAAAGTCTTCCTTTTGATTCATCAGAACTTCTACACGTGGTAACTGTTTGGTAATAATCAATTACTTTGGTTAAGGTGAGTAACACTCGCTAAAGACATGTAGAAATTCTACTATTAAATCTGATCCAACTCCTAAGTCGTAATTAATTATTATTAATAATATTTTCAATAAATTTTCTATGTAGTATTTACTTCAATTATCATCGGATCGTACTCACAAACTGTTATATTCCATCAGATAACTCTCACCCTGACCATGACACACTTGTCAAATTAATTAATTAATAGTTATCATGTTTACTCGTTATCTCCTTAGCTCAAATTTATTATGTCGTTTGTAGACATTTAGCCTTTACTGCACAGTACTTTTAAGTTTAGAAATTAGAAAATCTTCGGAAAATTAATTATAAGTGCATTGAAAATTTTTATTATAACCACATGTGAACAAATGAAGACTTATAAATAAATCAATCAGTCACTACTGATTTGCATTTAGGGCAGTCGCCCAGGTGGCAGATTCCCTATCTGTTGTTTCCTAGACTTTTCTTAAATTATTCCAAAGAAATTGGAAATTTATTGAGCATCCCCCCTTGGTAAGTTATTCCAATCCCTAACTCCCCTTCCTATAAACGAATATTTGCCCCAATTCGTCCCCTTGAATTCCTTGAATTACAACTTTATCTTCATATTGTGATCTTTCCTACTTTTAAAGACACCATCCAAACGTATTCGTCTTCTGATGTCCTCCCACGCCATCTCTCCACTGACAGCTCGAAACATACCACTTAGTCGAGCAGCTCGTCTCCTTTCTCCCAAGTCTTCCCAACTCAAACTTTGCAACATTCTTGTAACGCTACTCTTTTGTCGGAAATCGCCTAGAACCAATCGAGCTGCTTTTCTTCGGATTTTTTCCAGTTCCTGAATCAAGTAATCCTGGTAAAGGTCCCATACACTTGAACCATACTCTAGTTGGGTTCTCACCAGATACAAATATGCCCTCTCCTTCACATCCTTACTACAACCCCTAAATACTCTCATAACCATGTGCAGAGATCTGTACCCTTTATTTACAATCCCATTTATGTGATTACCCCAATGAAGATCTTTCCTTATATTAATACCTAGGTATTTACAATGATCCCCAAAGGACACGTTCACCCACTCAACGCAGTAATTAAAACTGAGAGGACTTTTCCTATTTGTGAAACTCACAACCTGACTTTTAACCCCGTTTATCATCGTACCATTGCCTACTGTCCATCTCACAAAATTATCGAGGTCATTTGGCAGTTGCTCACAATCTTGTAACATTTATTACTCTGTACAGAATAACATCACCTGCGAAAAGCCTTATCTCCGATGCTACTTCTTTACACGTATCATTGATATATATAAGAAAACATAAAGGTCCAATAATACTGCCTTGAGGAATTCCCCTCTTAATTTTGACAGGGACAGATAAAGCTTCACCTAATCTAATTCTCTGAGGTTTATTTTCTAGAAAGAGAGCAACCCATTCAGTCACTCTTTTGTCAAGCCCAATTTCACTCATTTTTGCCAGTAGTCTCCCATGATCTACCCAATCAAATGCCTTAGACAGGTCAATAGCGATACAGTCCAATTGACCTCCTGAATCCACGATATCTGCTATATCTTGCTGGAATTCTACAAGTTGGACTTCAGTGGAATAACCTTTCCTAAAGCCAAACTGCCTTCTGTCAAAACAGTTATTAATTTTGCAAACATGTCTAGTATAATCAGGAAGAATGTTTTCCTAAAGATTACATACATTGCATGTCAAACTGACTGTCCTGTAATTTTCAGCTTTATGTCTATCACCCTTTACTTTAGATAAAGGGTTTACTATAGCAACTCTCCATTCATTTGGTAAAGCTCCTTCATGCAAACAATAATCCAACAAGTACTTCAGATATGGTACTATATCCCAACCCACTGTCTTTAGTATATCCGACGAAACCGTATCAATTCCAGCTGCTTTTCTAGTTTTCAACTTTTGTATCTTACTGTAAATGTCATCGCTGTCATAGGTAAATTTTAATACTTCTTTAGTATTAATCACCTTATCTATCTGGTCATTACCCTTGTAACCAAAAAACTTTACATACTGCTGGCTGAATATTTCTGCCTTTTGAAGATCCTCGCATACACACTCCCCTTATTCATAAATGATTGCTGGAATGTCCTTCCTGGAACCTGTTTCTGCCTTAAAGTACCTATACATACTCTTCCAAAAATGAACTGGACGATATTTCGTCTAAATCATTATTAACCAAAAATTAAATCGTAATCTAGTCCTACTTGACGTTATTATCAGCAAATTGTTCCTTACATTTCAGTTAGCGAATTATCAAGGCGGCAAATCAACGTTGAGATATTCTGTGTCGTGACGATGAACACACGGCCAGATTAAAACACAATGAATACTTGAAACACGAAAATATTTTTAACCTCATCACAGCCACACTTCACATTCACACAAGGGTAACACATATTTTATGTACACAATATTTACAACGAATCCTGCCTCAATGAATTAATCAATTATTTTACATGGTCGCGTCAATCAAATTCGGCAGATGAACTCAGGTCCGGTCGATCAGTGGTTAGTGATCGAATTAGTGTAATCACTTTGATTGAAATTATCTTTAAATAAGAACGGAGGTCCATCTAAAATTCAGAGATTTACTGGAAGATTCTAATAGAATTCAATAATCATCACCATCACATGGGTTACAAATCGCAAGTCTAGCGTTCGTGAGCATTAAGCACATTTATAATTATTCCCTACTCATGAATATATTCAGCACGTGATCCACCTTAATTATAATTCACACTGTGTTCCCAAAGACACAAGCAACATATTACTCAAATAATATCCCGCAGGATCACCAATATTCCAGGCGCAAGTATGAACAGAACACTTCAAAAATCATGTGAGAATAATCTAAGTCAATTTATAGCTTACGACCATTAATTACACTTTTAACCCGGTCTTCTAATTTAATTTATTATTATTGTAGCGATTATTAGGACTATCAGTCCTTCTAAAATATCATGAAATTAGATGACACTCAATTCGATACTATTTCACAAAATTAAGTACAACTCCATATCACGAAAATTCAAGTAGCACATGTAAGCAAGAGAAATTTATCGCGTGGTCAGTTGATTTTATCATATCTAAGTCCTGCATTTGAGAATTCATTCAAAGAACTACTACAACAACTAGTCTAATAGATCTCAAATTCCAGTCACACACATGTAACTCAACTACCATGACACTTTAAGAATGAAAATTTAAATAACTCAAACTACTGCAAAAACTAATAGAACTGTGATCTAGAGAAGAATGATCATCTAGATTTACGTAGATGAGAATTGTTAGCTACAGTTCGATTCCAGGGTGAAGTCCGTTATTCCGGGATTTTCCCTACGGTCACCTTTTCCCAGCCAGAAATGCCTTACATGTTTAGTAAGTCGTGGAGACACAGCAATAGACGTCCCACGATGAAATTTCGCTGAATCTTGTGAAAGAAGAATCCATCTTGAGGCTCACCACGGCGATCTGATGGGTTGAGTCTTCGCCACGTGCCAGTAACGCAACTGAGACAATAAGTATTAACATTTGCACAAACCAGTCGGATGTTAAATATTCTCGTGGAGAAATTAACTTAACTTAGATCCATTAATTTCGCAGTACACTTCGTGAGATTTATCGTAAATCGCTGTAGGAAGTTATCAGAGTAGCCTTCCATCTACACGACTGAATTTAATTCCACGTGGTCCCGTGCCACAGTGCAGAATAATCCGCAGAGCAGAGTAAAATGCAGAGCAGCAGCAGAAAGCAGATAGAGATTTAATGCAAACACGAGGTTTTATAGCTTTTGCTCGGGGAGCGTGCCGTTTCTGAAGACGATCATTGGTTCAAGATCTCTCGTAATTGGTTCTGACTGTTCTGGAAGCTTGTCACCTCGCTGCTCGCTGAGCACAGGCGCACTTCTCGCCTCGGAAACCTGTCTGTCACGTGATCAAGGCCTGCACAATCGAAGACGGATCAGTACTTTGTCCCTCTGGGTTGACAAAAAACCACTCGGGTGCACTAGCATAGCTCTCCCAAATGATGAATCCAACTCCTGGAAAACAATAAAATTTTCAATGTAGACCTCTAGTAAATGATCTAATAATGACCAAATATGACGGGGACAATACCATTGCCTGCCATCCACATCACAACATTATCGGGGTCATTTTTCAGTTACTCACAACCTTGTAACTTATTTATAACTCTATACAGAATAACATCATCTGCTAAAAGCCTTATCTCTCATTTCACTTATTTACACATGTGATTTATATATATATATATAAGAAAACATAAAAGTCCAAAAATACTGCCTTGAAAAATTCCGTTCTTAAGTATTACAGGGTCAGATAAAGCTTAACCTACCCTAATTGTCTGCGATCTATTTTCTAGACATATAGCCACCCATTCAGTCGCTCTTTTGTCTAGTCCAATTGCACTCATTTTTGCCAGTAGTCTCCCATGATCCATCCTATCAAATGGTTTAGACAGGTAAATCGCGATACAGTCCATTTGACCTGAATCCAAAATATCTGCTATATCTTGGTAGAATCCTATAAGTTGAGTTTCCGTGAATTAACCTTCCCTAAACTCGAACTGCCTTCTATCGAACCAGTTATTAATTATGCACACATGTCTAATATGATCACAAGGAATGCCTTCCCAATGCTTACACGCTACGCATGTCAAAGTTACTGGCCTGTAATTTGCAGGTATATGTCTATCACCCTTTCCTTTATACACATGGGATACTTTATCATCTCTCCATTCATTTGGTATAGCTCCTCCATGTAAGCAATAATCAAATAAATACTTCAGATATGGTTCTATATTGTCTTCGGTATATCCACAGAAATTTTATCAATTCCAACTTCTTTTCTGGTTTTCAACCTTTGTATCTTATTGTAAATATCATGTTTATTATATGTAGGTTTTAATACTCCTTCAGCATTAGCCACCTTCTCTATCTGGACATTATCCCTGTAACCAACAATCTTTACATACGGTACTGCTGAATGAATACTTCTGCCTTTTGAAAATCCTAACATACACCCCCCCCTCCTTGTTCATTAATAATGATTCCTGCAGTGTTTTTCATGGAAACTGTTGCTGGATTAAAGTACCTATACATACATTTCCATTTATCACTAAAATTTGTGTGACTGCCAATTTTACTCACCATCACGTTATTGTTAGCTGACTTCTTTGCTAGATTCAGTTCCCTTGAAAGTTCTTTCAATTTCTCCTTACTTCCACAGACATTTCTAACTCTATTTCTTTCAATCTGCAACTCCTTCTTAGTCTCTTTGTTCCTGTATTATAATAAGGTGGGTTTTTACCATTCTTTACCACCCTTAAAGGTGCAAACATGTTTTCACATTCCTCAACAATTGCTATAAACGCACCCCAGAGTCCGTTTACATATTTAATTACCGTTTTCCACCGATCAAAGTTACTTATCAAAAACTCCCTCATGCCCGCTTAATCAGCCATTTGGTACTGCCTAATAGTCCTACATTTATGACCTTCCTTTCTATCACATTTATTTTCAACTACGACAAAAGCAGCTTCATGATCACTAATACCATCTATTACTGCGGTTTCTCTATGGAGCTCATCTGGTTTTTTCAGCCCCACGTCAGTACATTTATTCTTCCCTCTAGTTACTTCCATCACTTCCTGAATCTGCTGTCCTGTCCCATATACACTTATTTGCCATTTGTTGGTCATGCTTCCTGCCGTTTGCATTACCTTTCCAGTTGGCATTCGGTAAATTGAGGTCTCCCGCTAGAATCACATTCCTTTCCATGTCGCTTCCCACATGGTTTATCAAATAGTTCTGAATCGGCGTCAGTGCTACCCTTTCTTGATCTGTATACGTCAAAGTTGCATATTATCTTTAGAAGTGAGCCTTACACCTAGAATTTCATGTTTGTCATCTTTAACTTGTTCGTAGATTTCTAATTCATCTTTTACCAGAAATAATACTCCCTTTCATACCATTCACATTACACCCGTCCATTGCCCGGGGTTATAGAATGTTCGTAGGTTTTTGTGATAAGCCTCGGCTAAAGTCAGTCGTGACGCATAATTCTCCACCCAGGGCATGGACATTCAACTACTGTTTATGCAGTTTGACTAGCATTTGACGCAAGACGTTCATGATCATAGTAATAATAGTATTCAATAAACTACGCAAGACCGGGCAAGTTGGCCGTGCGCGTAGAGGCGCGCGGCTGTGAGCTTGCATCCGGGAGAGAGTGGGTTCGAATCCCACTGTCGGCAGCCCTGAAGATGGTTTTCCGTGGTTTCCCATTTTCACACCAGGCAAATGCTGGGGCTGTACCTTAATTAAGGCCACGGCCGCTTCCTTCCAACTCCTAGGCCTATCCCATCGTCGCCATAAGACCTATCTGTCTCGGTGCGACGTAAAGCCCCTTGCAAAAAAAACTACGCAAGGCTAAATATATCTCATTTAAATAAGAAAAACGAATGTTAGTTTCTTGGAAGGACCTTTTTCCAATTTAATGAAATCAAACCTAAATACAATAAAAATACATTGCATGATGATTGGATAATAGCTAGATAGACGAACGAAAATCTCTGTTGGCTAAATACTTATAAACCATCATTATTTAAATCTTGATTAAAAATACAAACTTGATGGAAACGAATACAAAACTTGCTGAAGGCAAATCATCATTATTTATCATTAATTGTCCGCCCGCAATAAATAATAGGATCGAATAAAATTTCATTCAAAAAATGTTCAAAATACTACACTTGCTTTGATCTTAAAATACCCTACATTTTATCCATTATCTCAGAAATTGCCTAATTGCTAACCAACTTGAGTTCTCTAATGGTGGCCAGTTTCAATATAAGTATCCATAAAGTGCAAGAACAGTGTAGAAAACCCACATAATAATTGAATCTCATAACAACATAACTCAGTCAACAACAGCATGTCCCAGGAATCCGTATCAGCCACCTAAATAAACCACAATATCTAGCCGCTACAAAATCATCAATGATCCTAAAGAATGATTAACAGTAACTGCTTCCACCGGCACTACCCTCCTGAAAGAAAAATCTTGAAGGCACACTATCTACGGGAAACATACTATAAGCAACTACAATCTACTACCAGGTGACAATAACTCAATAAATACGACCTTCTACTTCACACATTAAATGTTGAAGACGTCTAATTAGTGACCATTTCCTCAAATTAAATGGTATATGCATCGTATCCCGTCGCGAAACAGTGTTTCGATGATCATATAACAATCCCTACTCTCGACCTTCGGACATCTTACACCACCAAAAATAACAACGACACAATTGCTTACCTATTCTGGGTTCTTAATTGTATGACGAGCGCTTAAATCCATCTCTAAATCTCAAATAATTATTTATCACACTCCCATTATCTATTTTTCAACGAAACACTTACCATAACAATATTAATTCATCATAAAACACATTATGGACGACCCTGTCCTTATTATTCACCATATTCAAGCACATCATACATATTCACACTTTACTTACTCAAGAGAATTCACAAGCATTCCCGAACAATCTCTTTTATCATCACCAATGTATCGCAATCAACGCAACACTAATTTCACGAAACATTCGCCACTACGCAATAAGCACGTATTGTATTATCATGCAAAAGACCTTCTACAAATAAATATTAAAATAAAGTCATCTCACGAAGTATTCGTGCAATACATGTATGGTTCACTAATGAAGACACCGCATTCCTCCATTCACCGTAAACGTGAAGAAAAATTCCGAGTAACTCGCGGTAAGACAGGTATTTACAAGCTAAATCTTGCGTATAATAGATGATCTTAATATTACAACCTCGGACATAACCGTTATCACAAGGAACCGGGCACTAAATGATAGTCGCATTAGGTCACTCAAGTTGTTTAAATTTACGTCACTTCATTATGAAAGAAAAGTACATTCTACTCTACAGCTATGCAACTACAAGAAAATAGGGTAAAGAAAATGAAATCTTGGTACTTATCAGTGAAGATTATGTGATACCGCTCTCAGTCCTTTGCTTCATTGGTCATAGTTTTGGTCCTCACTTCGGTATTATCTCCCGGGCATGTTAGGATATCGGAATATTTAAGCTTTCATATTCATTTCCATCATTACATTATTGGAAAAATCTTCATAAATTTTTCGAGTCCATGGACCTGAAACTTTGAAAAACAAAATTAACACAATGACACAGGCATTTTACAATATCTCACAGTTATTTCCGAAACTTTCCTTGTTCAGTATTAAAATCTCAGATCGCTATTCGACACAGTAATATTATTTTATATATCACGTTCTCTGATATTTCTCTTAGGTTCTGCGAACGAACGTAGACGTTCCCTTTAAAGACGTGCTAATTACTATCAGTTCAACCTTCAATCTCCGTTTTTTTATGACACCCCATTATTCATAAAACAAAAGTTCATTAAAATTGTTATGCTAATAATATCGGTTTGCATTCCATACGTTAGGCTCAACTCACTGACTTGTAACCTCTCTTCCATCTGTTCTTGACAGTTCGAATGTGAATTCCAAGATAACGTCATCCCATCTGACTGGAAAGATGTACAAAGGAACACTTCACCATTGTATTTATGACGTATATAATCGACCTAACCTCTTCAGCGCCGTCTTGATCGTCTAACATATGGCATCAATTCATGGCCTCCTCCATGACATCGCTGGACCTGAATATCATATAGTCGACTTACTTCTTAATACTGTTGAGAATGTAAACTCATTCTGCTAATCTCTGCTCACATATAAGATAATATTTCGTAACTGTAAGCGTGCGGTGACCACGGGGTTTTGAGCCTAGGAATTTCATTCCTCATCTTATATCCATCCAATTTTCTGTCTGAATGGGCGAGTTATTCCAAGTATTTGACCCAGCTGGACGTATTTCCGAGTAATTCCTGTTAATCATTTCTTTAACATGACCTTCAATGGCTCAACAGCTGACTCACTTGCCATTGGACGGTCATACTATCCTATCTCTATGATAAACACTCCAGTTCTGTGATAAAATTTCTGCACCCATTATACCATTTCTCAGCCATGATTCAACTCCTATTACAATATCTGGTAAGTAAATATCTATTAAATTATTTAATTTTATTCCTTTCCTTTCAGTACTTCTACAGTTCAACACTAACCTTTTTATTTCATCCCTACTTGACTCCCAGATCCCTGTACCCTTATCCTGTTGTTTTACCTACAATGACTCGCACGGATTTCTCATACACACCCGTCCTGAATTCAGATCCTGAATAGAGTCCTTAGCCTGCAATCTCCTTCCCCGTAGAACATGAGACCACCTGTATTCAGCAATTTCTCCTTTCCTTCTCATCCACCTTTTACACTTCCTTCATGTCTTCTGAGAGAATCATAATTATATCTGTACCGGGCGGTACACCTCCACTCCGCTAATTTAAAATATGCGCCAGTTGAAACTCCTCTGCTGGAGGAAGTCTGAACTTTATCTACGCTATTAATTCTCTACTTTCTCAGAAGATGTCACCACGTGGAAAATTTTGAGTTTTTGAACTGTGTCATTTTTGATGTGGTTTTGTTTCACTTGAAGTAAGAAGTGTGAACTTTCTCTTCTAGAGGACACTACTGAAGATCAACAATAGTGCAACCTAGTGCGGAGTCAAAGAACTATTTTGTTGGAGAAATTTTTATTTCAAATGTTTGTCTTTGCTAATTTTTTTTTTCAGTTATTGTTTAAGTTGGCTGTATACCCCTCTCTTTCCCCTTGTTTTGCATTTAACCAATCCTGAATTTCTTTGAGTTATTTCCGACCAATCCGATGTATCTTCCCCCAACTTGGATATGTTTCTGTACCCGAGCCAATAAAAAGTTTGTGGGAGGTTGTTTTCATTCCCCTAACGCCTAGAACCTTCCGCGAGAGGATATAAACTGCTGATTTTAGGGTCTTCGGGGCCACTTCTGTTCCATCTTTCAGTGTATAAAGTACATAGCAGGAGGCGGGAAGCGCCTCTTTCCTCGGCAGCGGTCATCAATAAGGTAATGGCCGATTAATAAATTCTTTCTTTGCTAGCTCAGCAGTTTAACTCTCGGGGCGGGTGCGAAGCGTTCCTCCATGTAACCTTTTCCTAAAATGTAACGATCTTTTCTTCTATTCTCTTTTAAGCTGCATATTGGGATATAGAGTGCTATCCCTCTCGAGCTCCCACTCACATTGTCTTGAGGTGAACTTATTTTCTCAACCTATTCTTCGTTAATGTAAAACAAATTGCTCTTTTCTAAAGTTACCTCGGTAGTATGGGATTAGCCCTTGTATTAACGGCCTAGTGCCAAGTAGGTCTTAATCAAAGTGTATTAGGAGTGCAAGCTCGCCTCCTCTCAAATTGTTATTTTAGAGGTCATTTAATTAACCTGCTTTTCATTTAATAGACCTCAGTAGATTGGGTATTTTACCCCTGTGTTTATGTTCGTTGAGGACAACTTGAAGGTGGAGTTTGGTTTAAATTTTGAGAGCGAGTGGCTCTTTTGAAAATTGAATGTTGTACGCCTCGTGGAGGCTTTTCAGTGTAATTTGGAGCAAGGGCTCCTAGGCATGAATGGGGTTTTCTGCCCCTCGGTTGAAACTTGTGTTTGGGGTAAAACTGAGCTGATTGCCCAAGCAGTGTAAAGTCAGGGCGCGAAGCCCAATTCCTGTAAATATTGTAACTACCCTTTTTAATTTGCTACTTTGTACCTGCCATGCTTGTTATTTCTTTGTTTGGAAAGAAAATATAACCTTGTTAAATTTTAAATTAATTTTGCTTTCGTAGCTGGAGACCTATTCACACCCGCACCTTCTTTCACCTCTACCTACCACGGAAAAATCCGTAACAAGTGGTAGCAGAGCGTGGTTGAATGGGTCTCAATTTAGCCCCTTTTGACGGCTAAATATTGTTTGTTCCGAACTCTAACTATTTTCCCAGTTGCTGGAATTTTTGAGTTTTTCAAAATTGTTCTGTCACCATGCCCGGCCCTCGCGATGTTCTCCATCTTAACTATTTGCGCAAGGAGGAGTTGATCTATGAATTGACTATTAGAAATGTACAATCTGGAGGCACGGTTGCAGTAGACACAAACAAGCTTAGAGAGTCCCTAGATTTGCCTATTTCCATCCCCAATTTGGGAGAGAAAGAAATTGACGACTCTCTTTCCACGATCACGGAGAATATTACTGGGCTAGCTTCTGTAGTTAGTTTTTTTGATGAAAATGATCCTTCTCCTAATCAAATTAAGCGTGTGCAAGCTAGGCTATATCATTTTTCGAATAGGGTTAACGATCTGTTGTCTCTAAAGTTGAATGACGTTCAGAAGAAGGAAGCTAGTACGCTGCTTGAAAATATGTCTGAATTATCTAGCAAGGTCACTCAATTGTTAACAGGGGAGGTTCCTCCCAGAAGCGATCTACCCACCACAGTGAATGCAGGTAGTGAGGAAGCGCCTCCCAAGGGAGAAGTGAATAGGATAACCGTTGCTGCTCAAACTATCCCTGCCCCATTGGACAACGAATCTGAACGTCGTGCATCATTGAGTAACATCCGTTCTGAATTAACTTCTTTGCCATTGAAACCTTTACCTACTATGTCACCCGGGTTTAGCAGCTTGCCTCATCCATTGGCAATGTTGCTCAGAGGTATCTCTAAGTTTTCCGTTAATACCACCAGTGATGTAATTTCTTTTTTAAGATTTCTAGTTGAATTTCAGGATCATGCCCTTGTGTTTTCTCTTTCTCCATGTCAAATTTTGCAAATTATCTATCCGTATGCTATTGGTATTCTCTCAGATAAAATCGTAAGAGCCATTGCCGAGCAATCATCTATTGAGGATTTCCATGCCCATTTGCTAGCTAACTTCATCCCGGCTAGGGCCAGGTCCTCCCTTATTCAGAAGTACTATTACCGTGTACAACGCTTGGATGAAAACTTGGCTGATTTCATTCAGGACATTAAGTTTTATACTAGGGTGTTTGCTCTTCATTTCCCTGAGGATCAGATTGTACAAGCTATTGTGGAAGGGATTTCACCACCCTACAGGTCATATTTGTGTTTCGCGGCGTGCCCGCAAACCTTCTCTGAACTTGAAGCATTGGCCGTCTCAGCGGAAGGAGTTAGATACGCCGATTCTTTGCGTGTCGCGAAAGAACCCCCGCCTTCCTTTAGTAATACTCGGCCTCCACCTCGCCGACCAGTCAATCCCCGTAAATGTTATGCTTGCGGGTCGCCTGACCATCTGCGCAACAAGTGTCCACTGATCAAGTCAAGTGGGAGAAGGAATGGAGCCGGGTCATCACAAGGCTGTTTTAAATGTGGGGCTTTCTCACATATCGCCAAGAATTGTCCCAATTCGAACAGCACCCCCTCCTGCTCAACTTCTGGTGCAAATTCCACCTATGCCAATAACAAAAAGTGACTAGTGGCTTCGGCTGAGTCGACTAATCCATCTTCCCGAGACTCAGCCCCGGGTAAACAGGTTGTAACTTCAGGGAACGAGCAATTTTCAAATTCATCTTTTGAAGGTCCCAAAGAGTGTCTTAGGATTGCGGCGGATTCCCCCGCACCGGTCCCCTTTCTCAAAATTGAGTTAAATAACGAGCCTATAACAGCTCTCTTAGATTCAGGTAGTGTTTGTTCTATTATTTCGGCTGATTGGTATTCAAAATTGAAATCTGTTTGCAAGCTTCCTAACTATTGTTTGTCGGCGATCCAATACGTTGCGGCTAATTCCTCTCCATTAGAAATTCTCGGTTCCTTATATGTCAAAATTCGTATTTTTCAATTCACATGGAAAGTTAAATTGTTTGTGGCCAAGCATTTGTCCTGCCCCATTATATTGGGAGCGGATTTTATTTCTCACACTGGTCTTGTGCTCGATCTTCAGAGTAGGTCTTGCACTTTCAAATTTGCCTCTAATTGTAATATCCCTCTATTAAAGTGTAATTCTGCATCATGTTCTTCTATTTCGCCTACCCAGGATGAGATGTTGTTAGACCTTAGACATCTACCTGAGGAGCAGGCTGATAGTATTCGCAAATTGTGTCAGTCGTTTCCCGAGGTGTTCTCTGATACTCTTGGTGTTACTGACCTTATTGAATACAAAATTGAGGTCACGGATTCGATTCCTGTCCGTTTTCCACCTTATAGGCTATCTCCACCTAAAATGAAGGCTCTAAAAGAAATCATCGATCAGATGTTGAAGGACGGTATTATTAGGCCCTCTAAGTCAGCGTATTCTTCGCCTATTTTTTTAGTCCCGAAACCCCAAGGAGGCTTCAGGCCTGTCATTGATTACAGGGCTCTCAATCAGAAGGTGGTGTTACAATCTGTGCCCCTTCCCGACCTTCATTCTTGTTTTTCATGGTTTCGTAAGGCCAAGTTCTTTACTATCTTGGACTTGAATCAGGCCTATAATCAAATTCCCCTTGCCGAAGAGTCTAAACATCTTACAGCGTTTGCCACGGACTGGAATTTATACGAATACAACCGCGTGCCTTTCGGGCTCCCCACCGGAGCAGCTGTACTCACTAGGCTACTAGATAGGGTCTTCTCCGACATCAAATTTGAGTACTTATATCACTACTTGGATGATGTCGTCGTATTTTCAGAGACTTTTGAAGAACATCTAGATCATCTGCGAGAGGTTCTCGATCGCCTTCGTAAGGCTGGGTTAACTGTTAAGTTGTCCAAGGTTGCCTTTGCTTAACCCTCTATGTCTTTCCTAGGGCATATTGTGTCACCTGATGGTGTAGCAGTCGATCATTCTAGAACACAGGCCATCCGTGATTTCAAACCTCCCAAAGACATTAAAGGTATCGCCAGGTTCATTGGTATGGTGAATTTCTTCAGGAAGTTTATTCCTAACTTCGCTAATAGAGCGGCGCCCTTAAACCTTCTTCGTAGGAAAGGCATCAAATTCGAGTGGGGACCTTCTCAACAAGCCGCTTTTGAAGACCTTAAATTAGCACTTTGTAATGCCCCTGTACTTGCTATGCCTGATTTCTCAAAGAAATTCATCGTCCAAACCGACGCGTCGTCGTCAGCGGTAGCTGCAGTCCTTCTTCAAGAGACTGAACTAGGGAGGCGCCCCATCGCCTATGCGTCTAGGACATTGTCGGCTCAAGAAGCCAAGTATTCCATCTATGAGCTCGAAGGTTTGGCAGTCTTATTCGCCTTAGAGAAGTTCCATCTCTATCTGGAACATGTTAAATTCGACCTGGAGACAGATAATCAAGCCCTAAGCTGGGTCTTAGGTAGGCCGCGTCGTACTGGTCGTATAGCCCGTTGGGCCATCCGTATTTCTGCCTTCCAGTTTGATGTTAGACATATCAGAGGTACCGAAAATGTTGTTGCTGATGGACTCAGCCGTATGTTTTCTAACGACGTCGAGACCCACGAACCGGTCGACAGTTCATCACCTTCCGAGTCCATACTATCTAAGGTTAATGCCATCCTAACAGATGCCTCCATGCTCTTTAGGGATATCGAGAAATACCAACGTGAAGATCCGACGCTGGCTCCGATAATGGAAACCCTTTCTTCTGGGGAACATGTTGTCCCTTATGTTCTGAGGAATGGTGTTCTATGTTGCCCCTCGAGGCATGATAAGATGATGAAGGTTGTTGTTCCAGCGGTTCTTGTACCTATGATCTTCAAGTATTATCATGAGACCCCATTAGGAGGGCATCTTGGTATCTTTAAAACTCGTGAAAAGATTCGTGAAATGTTCATCTGGAAAGGTATGGACGGTGAAATCCGTGAACTAGTAAAGGCTTGTAAATCTTGTTTGCTCAGTAAACCCACCATGTCCACCAAAGTAGGCCTTTTGTCTTCGCATCAAGCATCGCGCCCCATGGAACGCCTGTATATTGATTATGTAGGACCCTTCCCCCAGTCGAAGGGAAATGCCAACAAATTCATCTTTGTATGTGTAGATGGTTTTACCAGATTTTCCTGGTTATTTCCGACTAAGCTGGCTACCGCTCAGTCTACCATTACTTGCTTAAATTCTATTTTTGCTTCTTTTGGTCCGTGCCAATATATTGTATCTGATAATGCTAAGGCTTTTACATCTAATTTATTTCGTAAATTCTGTTTTGACTTATCCATCTCTCATGTAACTACTTCTGCTTATTACCCTCAACCATCTCTGGCTGAACGGGTTAATCGTAATCTCAGGTCCGCACTTATTGCCTATCATCATGAAGATCATTCCAGGTGGGACACGTCCCTGCATTGGTTAGCTTTTGCTTTGAATTCGGCGGTTCATGAATCTCATAAGTTCACTCCAGCTTCCTTGATGTTCAAGTTTGTGCCCAACACGCCGCTCTCTAACCTTTGGTCTCTGAGTGACATTCTACCCGAGACAATAGATCCGGATAATATTAAAGATCTTTGGAAGAAGGCTAAAGCCAATCTTAAGGTATCTCATGAAAAGGTTAGGGAAAAGTATGATCGTGGACGGAGACCCACCACTTTGAAGGTAGGTGACCAGGTGATGGTCAAGAATTTTGTTCCCGCGGGCAAGCTTGCCCCCAGATTTCATGGGCCATGCATCATTCTCGATTTTCTTACTCCGGTTACATTGTTAGTAAGCAATCCAGCCACCGAGAGGATATTTAGGGTTCACCTGTCCCAGGTGAAACCGGTGTAAATTTTGTTTCAACTTGCTTCATATAATTTGATAGGAATATGAAGGTTATATTTTTTTTGTGAGTTCCACTCTTAAGGCTTTCTGCTCCTTCTATTATATTTCTCTATATTTAAGCATTTCTTGTAAACCTCCCCCGATTTGTTAAACTGCCATCCTGTCCTTGCCACGGCCATTACCACGCTCCCGTCTCCTGCTCCACTACACACAGTGGCTGGCTTAGATGAAATGCCATGGATATCTGCAGGCCGTTGGCCCCTCAATCTCTCTACATGCCTGTGCCCTCCAAAGAAACATGATGGTCCAACACAATTCTGCCGCCTAGCTTTAATGTTTCAGTGCCCCCGCAGCCGCGCGGCGCTGTGCCGCGGCTGGGTTCGAGGACGGGCCCCCTCGGCCCCAGCAAGGACGACATGTGCACGGCGAGCCGGAGCTCTCCTCCCGGCCAAGGCTGATGTGCGGCGCACGACCAGCTACTTGCCCGCAGCCTGTATATGTTCACCGCGGGCGCGGCGTGTTTCAACACCTCTGCTCCCCTCATAGTGCGGGCGAGCGGTATCTCAGGGTACTTGAGGGGTCCGAGCGGCCTCCTTTGGACGCAAGCTGCAACGGCCGGTCTGGCCATCCAACTTCATCAACATCAACTACATGGACAGTTACGATAAGCAATGACTACACTTGGGAATTCAACAGCAATATTTTGTGGACATTGCAAAATTTTTCATCACTTTTAAGTATTAAAAGTTTATCCTCAGAATTCTACTTCTGCAAACTTAAAAACTATTCTTCATCTGCAACAACAAAATTTTGAAACTAAATCAAACCAAGTTAAGAAAACCTTATAAATTTTTTTTGGCAATTAATCTCCATATCTGCATCAAAACTTGGACCTTGTTTTCAAACAATTTCATGTGTCACCCCGGGAGAAACTTTTGGGGGGGGAGGTCTGTACCGGGCGGTACACCTCCACTCCGCTAATTTAAAATGTGCGCCAGTTGAAACTCCTCTGCTGGAGGAAGTCTGAACTTTATCTACGCTATTAATTCTCTACTTTCTCAGAAGATGTCACCACGTGGAAAATTTTGAGTTTTTGAACTGTGTCATTTTTGATGTGGTTTTGTTTCACTTGAAGTAAGAAGTGTGAACTTTCTCTTCTAGAGGACACTACTGAAGATCAACAATAGTGCAACCTAGTGCGGAGTCAAAGAACTATTTTGTTGGAGAAATTTTTATTTCAAATGTTTGTCTTTGCTAATTCTTTTTTCAGTTATTGTTTAAGTTGGCTGTATACCCCTCTCTTTCCCCTTGTTTTTCATTTAACCAATCCTGAATTTCTTTGAGTTATTTCCGACCAATCCGATGTATCTTCCCCCAACTTGGATATGTTTCTGTACCCGAGCCAATAAAAAGTTTGTGGGAGGTTGTTTTCATTCCCCTAACGCCTAGAACCTTCCGCGAGAGGATATAAACTGCTGATTTTAGGGTCTCCGGGGCCACTTCTGTTCCATCTTTCAGTGTATAAAGTACATAGCAGGAGGCGGGAAGCGCCTCTTTCCTCGGCAGCGGTCATCAATAAGGTAATGGCCGATTAATAAATTCTTTCTTTGCTAGCTCAGCAGTTTAACTCTCGGGGCGGGTGCGAAGCGTTCCTCCATGTAACCTTTTCCTAAAATGTAACGATCTTTTCTTCTATTCTCTTTTAAGCTGCATATTGGGATATAGAGTGCTATCCCTCTCGAGCTCCCACTCACATTGTCTTGAGGTGAACTTATTTTCTCAACCTATTCTTCGTTAATGTAAAACAAATTGCTCTTTTCTAAAGTTACCTCGGTAGTATGGGATTAGCCCTTGTATTAACGGCCTAGTGCCAAGTAGGTCTTAATCAAAGTGTATTAGGAGTGCAAGCTCGCCTCCTCTCAAATTGTTATTTTAGAGGTCATTTAATTAACCTGCTTTTCATTTAATAGACCTCAGTAGATTGGGTATTTTACCCCTGTGTTTATGTCCGTTGAGGACAACTTGAAGGTGGAGTTTGGTTTAAATTTTGAGAGCGAGTGGCTCTTTTGAAAATTGAATGTTGTACGCCTCGTGGAGGCTTTTCAGTGTAATTTGGAGCAAGGGCTCCTAGGCATGAATGGGGTTTTCTGCCCCTCGGTTGAAACTTGTGTTTGGGGTAAAACTGAGCTGATTGCCCAAGCAGTGTAAAGTCAGGGCGCGAAGCCCAATTCCTGTAAATATTGTAACTACCCTTTTTGATTTGCTACTTTGTACCTGCCATGCTTGTTATTTCTTTGTTTTGAAAAGAAAATATAACCTTGTTAAATTTTAAATTAATTTTGCTTTCGTAGCTGGAGACCTATTCACACCCGCACTTTCTTTCACCTCTACCTACCACGGAAAAATCCGTAACAATATCCCTCAAAGTCTATAACTCCTCTCTCATACTCCTTAATGCCTGGCCACACCCACAGTTCCTACACTTGCACTCCTTAGTCATTCTTTACGTAAAAATGAAATGAAAGGAAAACTAATATAATTATTATGTGAAAAAACGGAGGGAAATATATATTATCTAGGATAGTACATGAAGATCATACGAAGATAAGGTAATTAATATACTAGTACACTAAAATCCTACTTAGTTTTACTCTATTTTTATGCTACAATACCCCAAAAGGATAAAACTGCCGTTGCTGAATACCAAAAGGAATACACAAGAATTACACAATTTTAAAGTGCAGTTTTGAACATGAAGTAAAGGGGAAAGGACACTAAGCCAATACGGACACTTATTAAAAGAGCATAGTTACAATGTCCATTATATCTGGCTCAAAGGGGATTTGCAAGAGACAAGGAACCACTCCGATTATGAACAGAGGAGAATAAATAAATTCGACATCAGTCTCATTAGGGGAGAAATAAGTAAACAAAAGCAGATTCATAAGCCATGATATATTTGGATAGATATACAACGAGAGATCATCTAACTGAACATTACGATCCTATTCTTCGTATAATAGAAATTAAACTGTACGGTTATTATTATGACTAGCAAGATACCCGTGCTTCGCTACGGTATTATACTGAAATTTATAATTGAAAGCTTAATGTTTTATATATAATCCGCCGAAATTCGCGATCTGACTCGTTTTCTGAAAGATTATGGCAAAGTTTCTCCCATTTTCCAATCTTTCTTTCCAGCAATCGATTTCGTACTTCCCGGGGTTGGTCCAGGTAATCCGCCCTGTTAGTTGGGTCACTAAATCTACGCCATATTTTCCTATAAGAATTTTTAATATGGATCAAATCCTTGAGGAGATCCGGCGTTGTGTCGTCTTAGGTGCCTTGGCGGTGCTGAACCCGCGGCCGGACTGCATTCGTAGTCATTACCCGTCCAGGACACGATTCATGCGCGGTCCGCACATTTTGAAGACGGTCCAAAACATCATCATTATTATTATTATTATTAATAATAATAATAATATTATTATTATTATTAATGTTATTATTATTATTATTATTATTATTATTATTATTATTATTATTATTATTATTATTATTATTATTATTATTATTATGGATCTCAAAGCAAGATGCAAGACCGCTACTTGGCGGTAAATTACATCTGCTACCATTGTCATCGCTGACAATGTGACCACCACCATTGTCGCACGTAGGCAAGTGCGCGGGATTTCTGGCGATACGAATGACATACTTCCGTGCATTATTGACCTTACTATAGAGGTGAACAACTGCACGGTCAATCTCATTCTTATCGTTTATATCGAATGTATTTAAATTTTTATTTATATGCCAGGAGAATCTACTGCAATCTAACTTTAAGTCCTCCAAAGGAAAAGATAGCTCTTGAAAACAAACCCAGGAAAGATTAAAAATGATCTGTTTATGATCAGAATAAGTACATTGAAAATCCACAGCCTGTTTCCAGTCATTCGACCGGGTCAGGAATGGGATGATTAAAGACCCCAACTAGCGGTGAGGGTAGGAATTTTGCCGGCTGCTGCGGCCTGTCGCACTCCTCTGGGGCAATGATTAATGAATGACAAATGAAATGAAATGAAATGATATTGGAGATTGTGGCCGGACTACAATTATGAGAGGGAAACAGGAGTACCCGGAGAAAACTCTCCCGCCCCCGCATTGTCCAGCACAAATATTACATGGAGTGACCGGGATTTGAATCACGAAATTCAGCGGTGAGAGTCCGGTGCGCTGTCGCCTGAGCCACGGAGGCTCTTTATAAGTACATTATGAACAGCAGAATCAATTATCTCTCCTCCTTTTTTCACTCCACCGTTGATTTCTCCCCACCAAAAGAAGACGTGTTTCTTTGTGTTTAAAGGAGATTCCAAATAACAATGTTCACGTCTGTTACCTTCAGTTTTGAGATATAAGTAGTATCCCCGTACACATAATTCACATTATCACTTCCTTTCACCCCCCCTTTAAGTGATTTTAAGTGAATTTTTCGGCAAAAAATACTTGTTCCTCAAAAATAGTAAAGGATATTCTAAATACCAATTATCACGACTCTAACATCTTCAGTTTGTTTTGAAAGGAGATCCAAATACCAGTTTTCACGTCTGTAACAACTTTAGTTTTTATTAGATGTAAGTATCCCCACACAATTAATTCAATTAATTTTTCAATTCTTTCTCCTCCCCCACCCCTTCAATGCATTTTCCGAGAATACGTGTTTCTTTACTTTTAAAGCACCTTCCAAATACCAAATTTCACGTCTGTAACGTCTTCAGTTTTGAGATCTCAGTATTCTAATTAAAAGAATTCAATACCCCCGCTCCCGTGTGTTTTATCCGAAAAGTAAAAATGCGCGTTCCTTTATTTCTAACAGAGATAACAAAATACCATTTTCACTTCTGTAACATGTTAACTTTGTTACATATACTGTAGAGATTCTCATTTTAAAATGTCACCCCTTTTTAGTTCTCCTTAAGTGTAGTTTCCAAAAACAAATGACCTATGTTTCGTTACTGTTGAGATTCCAAATACCAGTTTTTACGTCTGTAATATTTTACGTTTCTGAGATATACTGCAGATATTGTCTTTTCAAAAATTAACCCCAATTTGTCACTTCCGTTTAACCCCCATTAATTGGATGTTCCAAAAACAAAAAAACACGTGTTTATTTCTATTTAAAGGAGATCTCATATACCAATTTTCAGGTATGCAATATCTTCAGATTCTGAGATACAAGTATCCTCATTAAAGGCATTCAACCACATTTTCACCCCTTTTCGCCTCTCCTATTGGGATTTTCCGAAAACAAAAAATACGCGTTTCTTAATTTTTAATGGAGATTCTAAATACCAATTTTTACATCTGTAAATTTTTTAAGTTTTGAGATAGAGATAAACTCATTTTGAAAATTTACCCCCCCTTTTTCACCCCCATCATTTGGATTTTCCAAAAAATACTTTTTCTTTGTTTTTAAAGGAGATCACAAATAACAGTTTTCAGGTCTCTAATATCTTCAGTTTCTGAAATATAAGTAGACTCATTAATGGCATTCAACCCATTTTACTCCCTTTCCACCCCTCCTATTAGAATTTTCCGAAAACAAAATAATACATGTTTCTTTATTTTTAATGCCAACTTTTTACATCTGTAAACTTTTAAAGTTTTGAGATATAGATACATTCATTTTAAAATTCATCTCCCCTTTTAACCCCCTTAATGATGGAATATCCAGAAACCCTCCCTTAGCGAGCACCTACATGTTAATATGAATGTATTCCCAAAATTTAATTTCATTATGTCTTGTTGTTTTGGCTCGGCGATAATGAATAAGTCAGTCAGTCAGTCAGTCAGTCAGTCAGTCAGTCAGTCAGTCAGTCAGTCAGTCAGTCAGTCAGTCAGTCAGTCAGTCAGTCAGTCAGGAGAAGTTATTTTATATATAGATTATTATTTTTATTATTATTTCTACATCTCTCGATTCAAGCCACACTGATGTGTTGACGTTATGGGAAACTTCCGGAATTTTTCCATTGTCCGATTGATTTATGTGGCCAATTATGGGCGTGAATTCTCATTGGCAGTGAACTGATTTCAGTGAAGTTAGTAAAAACAGTTCAGCTATATTTTTCATTATCTTTATGAATCATGACGCGTGGAGTAGAAAAATGCAGTGTTTAAAACCCATATTTTAGTGTTTAGCACATGTTTCATATTCTTAGTCATTAAAAGCAATGTAGTTCATATTTCAGCTAAAAATCCTTAAAATCTGTTACATTAGCAGTTTTCTCAATAATAGAGAAACAAGTTAAACCTGTAATTTGTTAATGGTGATCAGCTCAACAATAGGGTCAGCCTTATTCCAAGGTGTGGTAGGATAACCCGGAAGGACGTTGGTTCGATTCCTCCTGAGGAAATCGAATAATTCAAGGAACGTGATTTCCGTCTCCGGAGGTTCACATGGCTCTGAGGTTCACTCATTCTACACCAAGATTAGTTCCCTGTTAATTCCTGTGGACAATGGCGGTCAGATGTAGGGCTGACCACTCCGTGACACAAAGTGCCGAGGTTACTGACATGACAGTTGTGCCTGTCCCCTCTGAGTTGATAAGTGATGCGGTGGACGTGACTGACGTTAGCCGGTCAGTACATAATGTACCGGGCGGTACACCCCCGCGCCGCTAATTCAAACTTTGCGCCAGTTGAAACTCCTCTACTGGAGGAAGCCTGAACTTTAACTACCATGTTAATTCTCAAGTTTCTCAGAAGATGTCCCTACTTGTAAATTTTGAAGTTTTCTGAACTGTGTCGTTTTCGATGTATTTTTGTTTTGCCTGTAGTAAGAAGTGTGGACATTCTCTTCTAGATGGCACTACTGAAGGACTACAATTATGCACCCTGGTGCGAAGTGAACGAACTGTGTTTTTGGAGAAATTTTGGGTTCATAAGTTTGTTCTTTGTTAAATTTCTTTCAGTCATTGTTTAAGTTGGCAATATTAACCCTTTCTTTCCGCCAGTTTTGAATTTGACCAATAAGGAATTTCTGTAATTAATTTTCCACCAATAAGGTGTTTCTTCTTCGTCTAGTGTAGTAGTTTTTGCCATTATCCAATAAAATGCTTGTGGGCGGGTGTTATCATTCACGAAACGCCTCGAACTTTCCACGAGGGTATATAAACTGCTGATTTTCGGGTCTCCGCACCACTTCAGTAACATCTATCAGTGTGTAAATTATGTAGCAGGGGGCGGGAAGCGCCTCTTTCTTCGGGCAGCAGATCAACCGCCAGGTAATGGCCTTTATAAACTTCTTTTCTTGCTAGCTCAGCAGTTTAACTCTCGGGGCGGGTTCGAAACCGTTTCCATGTAACCTTCCTCTAAAATGTAAAAGACTCTTGATTTAAATTCTGTCTTGTTAAACTACAAATTGGGATAGAGAGTGCTTAACCCTCTCGAGCTCCCACTCATATTGCTTTGAGGTGAACTTATTTTCACAACCGTTTCTTCCCTTCTAATATAATGTAAATCGTTTTCGTATATAAGTCACCTCTTTAGTATGGGATTAGCCCTTGCATAAGCGGCCTGGTGCCAAATAGGTTTTTAAAAGAAATGTATTAGGAGTGCAGTTACGCCTCCACTCAAGTTTGTATTTTGGGGCCATGTAATTGTCCTGTTTCTTTGGTGAATAGGCCTCGTCTATGTCCTTGGAGGACAGCTTGAAGGTGGAATTTGGTGTGGCCTTTGATAGGCTGGAACTTTGAGAGCGGGTTGCTCTTTCCAAAAAAAATTGCCTTTGCGTGCCTCGAGGAGGCTTTACTGTGTAAAGGGGAGCAAGTGCTCCTAGGCATGATTGGGGTTTTCTGCCCCTTTGTTGAACCTTGTATATAAGTAAAGTTGGGCTCATTGCTCAAGAATTATGTGTCTGGCTCTCGGAGCCCAAATCCTGTAACACTGTAATTGTACATTCCCGATTTGTTGCTTTGCTACTCTGTACCTGCCATTCTTGTTATTTCTTGATTTTGCAAAGAAAATATAACCTCGTTAAATTTTAAATTAACTTTAATTTCGTAGATTGAGACCTGTTCATCCCAGCACCTTCTTTCACCTCTCCGCATCCACAATACTCCGTAACAAGTGGTAGCAGAGCGTGGTTGAATGGGTCTCAATTTAGCCCCTTTTGATGGCTAAACATTGCCTTGTTTTCGAACTCTAACAATTTTCTCAGTTGCTGGAATTTTTTGATATTTTCCTTTTTCAAAATTGTTCTGTCATCATGTCCAGCCCTCGCGAGGTTCTTCATCCTTTCTATTTGCGTAAAGAGGAATTAATTTATGAACTCTCTCAGAAATGTTCAATCTGGAGGCACGGTTGCAGTCGACTCCAATAAGCTAAAAGATTCCCTTGATTTACCTATTACCATCCCGACTTTGGGAGAGAAAGAGATTGACGACGCTCTCTCCACGATCAATGGTAATACTACTGAGCTAGCATCTGTAGTTAGTTTTTTGAAGAAAATGATCCATCTCCTAATCAACTCAAAAGAGTACAGGCTAGGTTGTACCACTTTTATAATAGGGTGTGTGATCTATTGTCCCTGAAATTAAATGACCTTCAGGGTAAGGAAGCTAGTGCCCTTGCTGAAAACTTGTCCAAAATGTCTAGTAAGGTTAGTCAGTTGTTATCTGGATCTGCGACTTCCAAAATCGACCAGCCTATGATCGTAAATATAGTAAATGTGGAGGATTCCTCTAAAGAGGAAGGAAAGGATACTGAGGCGACCACACAACGAACATCTGCCCCATCAGAATCAGTGTCAGATAGTCGCAAGTCCATTCCACCCTTCGTGTTAAATACGGCTCCTTCTGAATCTGCTTCTCCGCCACTTAGGCTCCTTCCTTCTACGTCTCCTGGTTTCAGCAGTTTACCCCATCCATTAGCTATGTTGCTTAGAGGTATTTCTAAGTTTTCGGTTAACTCTACAAGTGACGTAATTTTATTCTTAAGGTTTTTAGTTGAGGTCCAGGATCATGCCCTCGTTTTATCTCTTTCTGCTTGTCAGATTTTGCAAATCATCTATCCCTATGCAATTGGTGTTCTCTCAGACAAAATAGTAAAAGCCATTGCCGAACAATCGTCTATTGAAGACTTCCACGCCCACTTACTAGCTAACTTCATTCCGGCTAGGGCAAGGTCCTCACTTATTCAGAAATACTAGGTCTATTATCGTGTACAGCGGTTGGATGAAAACTTGGCAGATTTCATCCAAGATATTAAGTTCTATACCAGGGTGTTTGCTCTTCTTTTTCCTGAAGATCAAATTGTTCAGGCTATTGTAGAAGATATTTCACCACCTTACAGATCATACTTGTGTTTTGCGTCACGGCCGCAAATCTTCGCCGAGCTTGAGGCTATGGCCGTCTCAGCGGAAGGAGTTCGATACGCCGATACCTTGCGTGTTGCGAAGGAACCCCATCCATCCTCTAGTAGTTTTCGGCCTCCACCTCGCCGACCCACCACACTCCGTAAATGTTACGCTTGTGGGTCGCCTGACCATCTTCGGAACAAGTGTCCATCAATCAAGTCTAGTGGGACAAGGAATGGAGCAGGGTCATCTCGAGGCTGTTTTATATGTGACGCTTTCTCACATACCGCCAAGTATTGCCCTAATTTGAATAGCACCCCCTCCTGCTCTACTGCTGGTGCAACTTCCACCAATTCCAATAATAATAAGTGACTAGTGGCTTCGGCTGAGTCGACTACTTCATCTTCCCGAGGCTCAGTCCCTTGTAAACATGTCGAAATTTCAGGGAAAACTCAGTCTTCAAATTTATCCTTTGAATGCCCCAGAGAATGTCTTAGGATTGCGGCGGATACCCCCGCACCTGTTCCATTTCTTAAGATTGAATTAAATAATGAGCCTGTAACAGCTCTATTAGATTCAGGCAGTGTTTGTTCTATTATTTCGGCTGAATGGTACTCCAAATTGAAAACTGTGTGTAAACTTCCTAACTATTGTTCGTCTTCGGTGCAATATGTTTCGGCTAATTCATCTCCATTGGAAATTTTAGGCTCCTTAAATACCAAGATTCGTATTTTTAAATTTACTTGGAAAGTTAAATTGTTTGTGGCCAAGCACTTGTCTTGCCCCATTATATTGGGAGCTGACTTCATTTCTCACACCGGTCTTGTGCTCGATCTTCAGAGTAGGTCGTGCACTTTCAAATTTGCATCTAACTGTAAAATCCCCTTACTGAAATGTAATTCTGCATCATGTTCATCTATTTCGCCTACCCAGGATGAGATGTTGTTAGACCTTAGACATCTACCTGAGGAGCAGGGTGATAGTATTCGTAGGCTGTGTCAGTCGTTTCCAGAGGTGTTCTCTGATACTCTTGGTGTTACTGACCTAATCGAATACAAAATTGAGGTCACGGATTCGATTCCTCTCCGTTTTCCACCATATAGGCTATCTCAACCTAAAATGAAGGCTCTGAAAGAAATCATTGATCATATGTTAAAGGATGGTATTATTCGGCCCTCTAAGTCGGCGTATTCTTCACCTATTTTTCTAGTCCCGAAACCCAAAGGTGGCTTCAGGCCTGTCATTGATTATAGAGCTCTCAATCGGAAGGTGGTGTTACAATCTGTGCCCCTTCCCGTCCTTCATTCTTGTTTTTCATGGTTTCGTAAAGCTAAGTTCTTTACCATCTTGGATCTGAATCAGGCCTATAATCAAATTCCTCTGGCTGAAGAATCTAAACATCTTACAGCGTTTGCCACGGATTGGAATCTGTATGAATACAACCGCGTCCCTTTCGGGCTCCCCACGGGTGCAGCTGTGCTTACGAGGCTACTAGATAGGGTCTTCTCCGACATCAAATTTGAGTACTTGTACCACTATCTTGATGATGTCGTCGTCTTTTCGGAGACTTTCGAAGAACATCTAGTTCATCTGCAAGAAGTTCTCAATCGCCTTCGTAAGGCTGGGTTAACTGTGAAGTTGTCCAAGGTAACTTTCGCTAAACCTTCCATGTCATTCCTAGGGCATATTTTCTCGCAAGATGGTGTTGCAGTCGATCACTCTAGAACACAGGCCATCCGTGATTTCAAGCCTCCCAAGGACATCAAAGGTATTGCCAGATTCATTGGTATGGTGAATTTCTTCAGGAAATTTATTCCAAATTTCGCTAATAGAGCGGCGCCCTTGAACCTTCCTCGTAGGAAAGGCATCAAATTTGAGTGGGGACCTTCTCAACAAGCCGCTTTTGAAGATCTTAAATTAGCTCTCTGTAACGCCCCTGTCCTTGCTATGCCTGATTTCTCGAAGAAATTCATCGTCCAAACCGACGCGTCGTCGTCGGCGGTAGCTGCAGTCCTTCTTCAAGAGACTGAACTAGGGAGGCGACCCATCGCCTATGCATCTAGGACTCTATCGGTTCAAGAAGCCAAGTATTCCATTTATGAGGTCGAAGGCTTGGCAGTCTTATTTACCTTAGAAATGTTCCGTATCTACCTGGAACATGTCAAATTCGACCTGGAGACTGATAATCAAGCCTTAAGCTTGGTCTTAGGTAGGCCGCGTCGTACTGGTCGTATAGCCCGTTGGGCCATCCGAATTTCTGGCTTCCAATTTGACGTTAGGCATATCAGAGGTACTGAAAATGTTGTCGCAGACGGACTCAGCCGTATGTTTTCCAACGACGTCGAGACCCATGAACCGGTCGATAGTTCATCACCTCCCGAGTCTATACTATCTGAGGTTAATGCCATCTTAACAGATGCTCCCATGCTTTTTAGGGACATTGAGAAATATCAACGTGAAGATCCGACGCTGGCTCCGATAATGGAAACCCTTTCTTCTGGGGAACATGTTGTCCCTTATGTCTTGAGGAATGGTGTTCTATGTTGCCCCTCGAGGCATGATAAGATGATGAAATTTGTCGTTCCAGCTGTTCTTGTACCTATGATCTTCAAGTACTATCATGAGACCCCATTTGGGGGGCATCTAGGCATTTTTAAATCTCGTGAGAAAATTCGTGAAAGGTTAATTTGGAAAGGTATGGACGGTGAAATCCGTGAATTAGTAAAGGCTTGTAAATCTTGTTTGCTTAGTAAACCCACCATGTCCACCAAGGTAGGCCTTTGTCTTCTTATCAAGCGTCGCGTCCAATGGAACGCCTGTATATTGATTATGTAGGACCCTTCCCCCAGTCAAAGGGAAATGCCAACAAGTTCATCTTTGTATGTGTAGATTGTTTTACTAGATTTTCTTGGTTATTTCCGACTAAGCTGGCTACCGCTCAGTCCACCATTACTTGTTTAAATTCAATCTTTGCTTCTTTTGGACCGTGTCAATATATTGTGTTTGACAATGCCAAGGCTTTCACATTTAATCTATTTCGTAAATTCTGTTTTGATCTGTCCATATCTCATGTGGCAACTTCTGCTTATTATCCCCAACCATCTCTTGCCGAAAGAGTCAGTCGTAATCTCAGGTCGGCCCTTATTGCCTATCATCATGAAGATCATTCTAGGTGGGACACGTCCCTGCATTGGTTAGCTTTTGCTTTGAATTCGGCGGTTCATGAATCTCATAAGTTTACTCCAGCTTCTTTGATGTTCAAGTTTGTTCCCAACACGCCGCTCTCTAACCTCTGGTCTCTGAGTGACATTCTACCCGAGACAATAGATCCAGATAATATTAAAGATCTTTGGAAGAAGGCTAAAGCCAATCTTAAAGTTTCTCATGAAAAGGTTAGGGAAAGATATGATCGTGGACGGAGACCCACCAATTTGAAGGTAGGAGACCAGGTGATGGTCAAGAATTTTGTTCCCGCCGGCAAGCTTGCCCCGAAATTTCATGGGCCGTGCAAAATCCTTGATTTTCTTACGCCGGTTACGTTGTTATTAAGCAATCCAGCCACCGAGAGGATATTTAGGGTTCACCTGTCACAGGTGAAACCGGTGTAATTTCTGTGCTAACTTGCTTCATATAATTCTGAAAGAATTAGGAAGGTTGTATTTTTTTGGAGGGGGTTTCAGTTTGAGTCCTTCGGCTCTTTGAATCATGTACCTTTTATTTTAGTATTCATTGTAAAATCTTCCCCGACCAGCTAAACTGCCATCCTGTACTTGCCATGGCCATTACCATGCTTCCGTCTCCTGCTAACATAAAACAGTGGCTAATGAAAAACAAGTCTCCACGCCGCTGGCCCCTCAACCTCGCCACAAAGACTGTACCCTAAAATAATTATGGTCCAACAAAATTTTGCCGCCGAGTTTTAATGTTTCAGTGCCCCCGCAGCAGCGCGGCGCCGTACCGCCACTGAGGTGGGGTAAGGGCCCGCCCCTCTCCAGTGAGGCCAACCAGGGTACGGCGAGCCGGAGTCCTCCTCCCGGCCAAGGCTGATGTGCGGCGCACAACCTGCAACTTGCCCGCGACCTGCATGTTCGCCGCGGGCGCGGCGTGCTTCAACTCCACTATTCCTCTCATAGTGTGGGCGAGCGGTATCACAGGGTACTTGAGGGGTCCGAGCGGCCTCCTCTGGACACAAGCTGCAGGGGCCGCTCTGGCCGTCCAACTTAATCAACCTTGAATATATTTAATCAGCTACATGGACATTTAATACCAACAATTACTACAATTTTTGAATTCAACTGCGATATCTGGTGGACATAGAAAATTTTCTTCACTTTCAAGAATTGAAAGTTTTTCCTTCAGAATTCAACTTCTACAAACATAAAGACATTCCATCAGAAGTAACTATAAAGAATTTTGAAACTGTATCCAATCATTTAAGAAAATTTGGTTGTAAATACTTCTGCAATTAACTTCTATATCAACATCATAACTTGGACTTTATTTTAAAACAAAAGTTTATGTTCTTCTGTGTTACCCCTTGGAGGGACGTTTGGGGGGGTGGGGGAGTTCTGTACCGGGCGGTACACCCCCGCGCCGCTAATTCAAACTTTGCGCCAGTTGAAACTCCTCTACTGGAGGAAGCCTGAACTTTAACTACCATGTTAATTCTCAAGTTTCTCAGAAGATGTCCCTACTTGTAAATTTTGAAGTTTTCTGAACTGTGTCGTTTTCGATGTATTTTTGTTTTGCCTGTAGTAAGAAGTGTGGACATTCTCTTCTAGATGGCACTACTGAAGGACTACAATTATGCACCCTGGTGCGAAGTGAACGAACTGTGTTTTTGGAGAAATTTTGGGTTCATAAGTTTGTTCTTTGTTAAATTTCTTTCAGTCATTGTTTAAGTTGGCAATATTAACCCTTTCTTTCCGCCAGTTTTGAATTTGACCAATAAGGAATTTCTGTAATTAATTTTCCACCAATAAGGTGTTTCTTCTTCGTCTAGTGTAGTAGTTTTTGCCATTATCCAATAAAATGCTTGTGGGCGGGTGTTATCATTCACGAAACGCCTCGAACTTTCCACGAGGGTATATAAACTGCAGATTTTCGGGTCTCCGCGCCACTTCAGTAACATCTATCAGTGTGTAAATTATGTAGCAGGGGGCGGGAAGCGCCTCTTTCTTCGGGCAGCAGATCAACCACCAGGTAATGGCCTTTATAAACTTCTTTTCTTGCTAGCTCAGCAGTTTAACTCTCGGGGCGGGTTCGAAACCGTTTCCATGTAACCTTCCTCTAAAATGTAAAAACTCTTGATTTAAATTCTGTCTTGTTAAACTACAAAAATGGGATAGAGAGTGCTTAACCCTCTCGAGCTCCCACACATATTGCTTTGAGGTGAACTTATTTCCACAACCGTTTCTTCCCTTCTAATGTAATGTAAATCGTTTTCGTATATAAGTCACCTCTTTAGTATGGGATTAGCCCTTGCATAAGCGGCCTAGTGCCAAATAGGTTTTTAAAAGAAATGTATTAGGAGTGCAGTTACGCCTCCACTCAAGTTTGTATTTTGGGGCCATGTAATTGTCCTGTTTCTTTGGCGAATAGGCCTCAGTAGGTTGGGTATTTTTACCCCTGTGTCTATGTCCTTGGAGGACAGTTTGAAGGTGAAACTTGGTGTGGCCTTTGATAGGCTGGAACTTTGAGAGCGTGTTGCTCTTTCCAAACAAAATTGTTTTTGCGTGCCTCGAGGAGGCTTTACTGTGTAAAGGGGAGCAAGTGCTCCTAGGCATGATTGGGGTTTTCTGTCCCTTTGTTGAACCTTATATATAAGTAAAGTTGGGCTCATTGCTCAAGATTTATGTGTCTGGCTCTCGGAGCCCAAATCCTGTAACACTGTAATTGTACATTCCCGATTTGTTGCTTTGCTACTCTGGACCTGCCATTCTTGTTATTTCCTGATTTTGCAAAGAAAATATAACCTTGTTAAATTTTAAATTAACTTTAATTTCGTAGATTGAGACCTGTTCATCCCAGCACCTTCATTCACCTCTGCGCATCCACAATACTCCGTAACACATAACAGTAAAGTAGCACAGTCGACGAGTTTAAAATGTAAAAGGTTACGTATCAGAATTCAAAGATGACAGTAAGATAGTATTTGGTGATTTGTGGCAGTGAACAGCGACATCCGGCTAACAAACAACGAAATTCCAAACAAAGGCAATTCGACCCCTCCATGCAAAATGATCGTATCTGTATAACGTAAACTGTTGAGGAGAGCAGTTTAATGGTTTGAAAATTTCCAACAAATCAGAGAGTTATTCAGTATTAACGATTGGGGGCTCTATGGAATGCATTTACTGCCTAGTTTTTGCCCCAAGAAACGTGTTTAACTTATTAAATAGTCCATTTGCATATACTTACGATATTACTGAACTGGAATTATCCAGTGAAGAACAACGTATGTGATGAAGTTGCATTGGAGATGTGTGAACAACAAACTTCGGATGTTATTCTTTGAATATTTTGAGTCAGTACTCACAGTCAGCTTCCAGTTATAAGTATACGAACCTAACTAAATGAACTGTGAGCCTAATTACTTTCATAAGGCTTTTATAAGGCTTTAGTGTGTAGGATGTACGAGACAGGAGAACTCGCATCCGATTTTCGGCAGAATGTTGTTATACATATTCCCAAGAAAGCTGGTGCTGACAGGTGTGAAAATTATCGCACCATTCGTTTACTATCTCATGCCTGCAAAATTTTAACATGTGTTATTTACAGAAGAATGGAAAAACAAGTTGAAGCTGAGTTGGGAGAAGATCAATTTGGCTTCAGAAGAAATGTAGGAATACGTGAAGCAATCCTGACTTTACGTCTGATCTTAGAGGATCGAATCAAGAAGGACAAGCCCACGTACATGGCATTCGTAGATCTAGAAAAGGCATTTGATAATGTTGACTGGACCAGGCTATTTAAGATTCTGAAGGTGATTGGGATCAGATACCGAGAACGAAGAATTATATACAATCTGTATAAAAATCAGTCTGCAGTGATAAGAATCGAAGGCTTTGAAGAAGAAGCAGCCTTCCAGAAAGGAGTGAGGCAAGGCTGCAGTTTGTAGCCTCCTTTTCAATGTTTACATAGAACAGGCAGTAAAGGCAAGGGGATCACAATCCAAGGAGAGGAAATCACAACCTTGAGATTTGCCGAAGATATTGTTATCTTATCTGAGACTGCAGAAGATCTCGAGAAGCTGCTGAATGGTATGGACGAAGTCTTGGGTAAGGAGTAAAGGATGAAAATAAAATAAGATCAAAACAAAAGTAATGGAGTGTAGTCGAACGAGGGCAGGTGATGCAGGAAATATTAAATTTGGAAATGAAGTCTTAAAGGAAGTAGATATTGTTACTTGGGTAGAAAAATAACTAACGATGGCAGAAGTAAGGAGGACATAAGATGTAGACTAGCAGAAACAAAGAAGAGCTTTCTTAAGAAAAGAAATTTGCTCACTTCAAACATTGATATAGGAATTAGAAAGATGTTCTTGAAGTCTCTCGTGTGGAGCGTGGCATTGTATGGATGTGAAACATGGACGATAACTAGCTCAGAAAGAAAGAGAATAGAAGCTTGTGAAATGTGGTGTTACAGAAGAATGCTGAAGGTGAGATGGATAGATCGAATCATAATGAAGAGATACTGAATCGAATTGGTGAGAGGAGATCGATTTAGCTAAATTTGCCGAGAAGTAGAGATAGAATGATAGGACACATCTTAAGACACCCAGGACTTGTTCAGTTGGTTTTTGAAGGAAGTGTAGGCGGTAAGAACAGTAGGGGTAGACCAAGATATGAATATGACAAGCAGATTAGAGCAGATGTAGGATCCAATAGTTACGTAGAAATGAAAAGGTTAGCACAGGGTAGGGTGGCATGGAGAGCTACATCAAACCAGTCTATGGACTGATGACTCAAAGAGAACAAGGCTTCGTTAATCACTAATTGTATCTGATTCAGTTGGTTCGGTTCCAGCAGTTTCAGACTTCTGTAGACAGCTTCACACATATCTGGAATAGGATTATGGGCACATAAAGACAGTAGGCACTTCTTCATTTCCGGAGCATCTGGAAACAGTCCCTTATAAACATTACCAATTTCCATTGTGCGAATTGATTCCTGTCTTCCTCGTCGTTTCTGGCTAAAATTCCACATTTCTTCTCCTCCAAGCGGAGGCTATAGATGTTGCTGGTGAAAACTACATGACTGGTTCTGGTGAACAAATGAATGTATACTTACCTTCTAACTGAGTTGAACGAACAGCCTTATTCCTCACTGAATCAACCATCAATTTACCTATTGAATACATTCTCTAATGGGTTGAATACTACACACAATAATCCCATAACATCTTAGTCGGCGTTTTACACTGCACTGGTAAAATACTCACCTGTACTGTGTCTCGACTTCAGCGACAGGAAGTGTCTCTCGCCATCTGCTAAATGAGTACGGTACCCTAACTGAAGATCGCTCGAGTCACAAAGCAGTGAGAATGGAAACTTGGAACACCTTGGCTCGTCACTGCGGAGAGATGCGCAAAACCAGCGCCCTCCTTAACACACAGTGAATACGTTGAATACTTCCGGAAAATGATCTTGACTTCACTTTTACAGAAGTTACAACACTCCATTTAAAAACATCGTTCCTCAAGTTAAGATGACTTAATTGGTACAAATTAAATAATAAGTATTACGATATTCTTAAATATTGAGTTAATAAAGAATGCATTGCGAATCAGGTGGAATAATTCTCCAGTTAATGGGGCTCATTTTTAGAACATGATAAGCGAATAACCTCAAAGTCACTAAAATGTCAGTTAACATGTCCTTAGTAGGAGAGGTCAAGTTATTTCTGAAACAAACAACAAATTCGAGTGCAACGTACGAGTTCAACACCGAACTCATCCTGTTGATAACCCCCTCTTCAATCTTAATGATCAGTGCTTCACGCAATTCCACGCAAAATTTATTAAATGAACTACCACGGATGAATCAACGTTTAGAGAGATCTGTTGTACAAGAAAACCACAGATAAGAAGGCAGGATAACTGGCAGCATAATAATTAATTTGTTAAGCTAAGATAATTGTATGCGGTTGTTTTACACTGTGACGTAGTAACAAAACTAGATCTATAGAAAAGCTGTTGAATGAAGCTATGGGTACCTCGAGGTCAGAAGAAGATAAGTATGAAAACGAGTTACTTTTTCTTAGCACTGCCACGCCTTATATGATAAGAGCTAAGGTCACTCATTCAACGTGTGACAGAAGCAAAAAGAGGCAGAGACCCCAAAGTAGATTTGTTGATTTGATTTCCTAAGTGAAAAACGTCTTTCTCAAAGCCCACAGAAAAGTTCATCTTTGAAAGTTTCAGAAGATGTTAAGCGGAGTATAAGTAACCATCTTGTTGTATTTCGCATTCTTAAGCCAAAACAATATTTGGAATTTGCTGATTAATTGGGTGTATGATTTATTATATTTCTTTAACCATAACTATATGTAATTTAATTTAATTTGTTGTACAGGATTTTGTAAACCATTTCTCGGTAAACACTAAATATCTCAAGAACCGTAAGGTCTAGAAGGCTGTGGTTTGATTTAAATTCTAGTAGAAGCCTTGCTTCATACGTTGGTAGGACTGGTATAACAGTTGTGTTTATGGTTTACGTTGTGCTAGTGTGTTATTGATCTTGAGTACATTTGATCATGATAAGAGCAAAAGGTGTGTTCAAGGTAGTAAAAAACAATGGAAATCGGTACAGTAGTTCTTATCCAGGTGTGTCAGAGTGTGAGTGAGTACTTCAGCTCTACGCATTGCCACACCTTCAAGAGAAACTTGCAAATGTGATGAACTGTATTCAAATAAGGCAAGTATTCTCAGTTCTGTGTTCTATGTAGCACCTGCTGTGCACCCTTTACCAATTGCTCGCAGGCCGTAGACAAATCTTAAATTTATACCATGGTACACCATACGCTTATTATTGGTGTGATTATTCGTAGTCTCAGTATTTGTAAATTCGTGCATTTGTTTACACACTTGGCACTTAAAAACAAGTTCACTTGCAAGACCAACATGTTTCTCCACATGAAGCTGAACATCACCCCAACAAAATTTGCATACAAGAAATTCACCCATCACACACTTCTTCATAAATATCACTGCTTGAGGCTAACTTATTCTTTGAAACACTGTCAGAAGTTCCACTAACCTCAATGTCTTTGTTTACATTCGAATCTCCACTAGGGTTCTCCTGAGTTGTGGTAAAACACTTACTTAAAACATTTTTGCTCTTTGGAATACAAATATTTCTTCTTTTCTCAAAAAACACGATTACTTCCAGGCATTTTGAACTCGAGTTACTGTATATTCACAGCTAATTACCTAAAATCACATCAAAAATTAACAACTCTAAGTTGTATCTATGGGAATTCATGTCATGGAAAACACAAGGAATAAACCAAAGACAATAAAAAATAATGCAGTCTAGCCACCACAGTATTAAAAGGTAAAGAAAATACTCTTGCCTGCAAAAGGTCCCTACAACCTAGACTTCATAATCGCGGAGTTATGGCAATGTAATTCAACTAGATTTCGCAGAAATTACTGATGATTTTCTCATTGTTAGCGTAAGTTTAAATTAAAATTCTGGCAACTTTTAATGGTTAAACTATAACGTATTATACATAACTTTAAAGAGCAGAGTTCAGAGATTCATAAAACATTTAAAAATATATAAAATGATATTTTTGACCATTTTAACCGTTCCGTATCCCCTTAAACATAGAAATCAAATAAGATTTTAAAATAAATTATGATGATATTATAATCTTCTTGTGGTTAATCTTCCCCTTTTCTACACGTAATTAACATATTTACAATAATAAAAGTTTCATGATTCTTATTTACATTTAACAAAGAGGTATATGGTGTTCTACCCCCATGGTACACTCGTAAGAGAATCACTATTCCACACACGTATACTATCGTATGGAATTAATGCACATTTATTCCGTTCAGTAGTAAAAACATGATGTCTGCGTGATTGCATTCTCATCTGACTACAAAAATGAGCATTTTTAGACGGTAGTACATTAGGATAGCGTTGAACATGTAAAGACTAAATACACTTGAACGTACGTCTTTTGACTTTTCTTACAGATTGTGAATTTTCTGTCTCATATGCATCCATTTTTGGTGCTACTCCAATATATTCTGTCATAATATTCATACCACATTCATATTTCATAAAACCTATGACTTCCTTAATGAGTGGCTTAATGTTGAATTGATTACATGGTGAAAAGGAAGAAGTGTCGAAGAATTCAGAATGGTTTCGCATTAAATCGTAGACATTTGTATTCCGAATATGATAAATAAAGCTGCCGGTATCCATATTCAGAAGTGAAAGATCTGGGACCTGCTGCTTTGCAAATATATAATAAAAATAATAAATTTTTAGATTTTAGAAATCTAGTATGACCATTCCCAAATAAATTATCTTCGCACAAACTATTTCAGTTTTTCATTTCAATAGAAATAAGGTCACGACCAATGACATTCGGTCTTGATGTCTTGCTTGCTCCATACCGTCCATCCCATTTATTAATGAAAGGAGTGTCCTGATGTTTGCGTACATACACTCTAATTGTAACCCGTATTCTGGACATTGAACAAGACATTGAATGTGAATAACATACCGCTTTTTTGGAAATAGAGTAGCTAGCAGTTTATCATGCTTTGGTCTGTTATCAGGCAGAATCATTTTTTCAGTACAAAAAAGGAAGGTCATAAAGTGAATTATGCTGATTAGAGGGGTATGCAAGTGAAACCTCTAACACAAAACCGCGATTACGATCTTTAGCAGCTGGAAAATGATCAAAATGTTCAATTTCAGTTTCTGTTAGCCACACAAAATCTTTATATGGTAACGTCTGAGACATTGCACACCCATACAGATTATTAACATCAAAATACTTAAGATAAGAATCTTCTTTCTCTGAATGATAATTCTTGAGGTGTGGATTATTTGCAATGGCATGTGCGTTAACAAGCGAAACAAGTCCACTGCGAATTTCGCGTTCAAAGTACAAAAGCATGTCAACATCTGTAAGAAGAACAAGTTGAACACCTGTATACTTCAACATTGCATCCCACGAAAGACCGGGAGTCGTGTAGTAATAGCAAGGGTCTAATTCATAAAGAGTTAAACACATCACAGAATAAAAGTGTGTCTACTTTTAAATACAAATCTGCTTATTCACCTAATGACTACATTAAATGTTGACCACACATTACAAGCTTGTAAATAGTCTTCATCTGAATTTCGTATGCTTATCATATGGGGATGTGCTTAGTGATGGTGTACTACACTCATTTAATACACTAGTAAATGCATACTGAGGAGGTAATTTTGTTTCCTCTAACGTTTGAAAGCTTTGTATATAGTCACATGGCAGAATACCTTTCCTTATACAAAGTTTAAATTTCTCTGGATCGGGAAAATACTCATGAATGTATTTTAAGTCCTCGCTTGAAAGTCCTTTTACAAGTGTATCAAGGGAAAGGTTTATAATTTTATAGGAATCTAGAAAGCGAATGCTGATATCATCTACACGATAACTGAATGAAATAAAGGGTTCATGATTTGGTGCAATTACAGCGGACTGTGGGCAATTTAATCGTGCAATATCTCGAAAAATGAAGTGGCAGCTATAGCCTGACAAGTTATCAGAAAAGCAAGGAATAAATAAAGGAACACGATATAAAATGTTGCAGGTCCAGTAAAGTGGCAGTGACCTCTGGAAATGTAGTTGACTGTTTACAGATGTGACATTCATCTGCTGCATCATGCAAAATCATATCATCCAATGACATTTGAATTGGAACTGGGTGTGATATACGAAAATGAACACGATGTGGTAACGGTTGTAATTCATTTAACAGCCATTCAGTACAGTTTTCTCCTCGACAGACCTTAAAAAGTCATAATGACGAATCATATGAACAAACAACTTTGTATGCTACAAAAAACGGTGTATGCTTCTGTATATAATCAGTATATGATTCAGTCGTCAGTTTGGCAACGATGAAAACGTGCTGTAAGACATTCGAAATCTGCACAAACAGTAAACGGAACAAGTTCCTGACGATAATAAATCTCAAATTTCATTTCGGCATTCTCACTGTTTGGAAGAACAAGTTTTACGGCTGGGTGTGTTGAACAATCAACTATGTGTGTAGCTAACATACTTTCTGTTGTAAAGTATTGCAAGCATCTGTCACATATAAACTTCTCTTCTCTGTGCGATGAAATCTGCGAGTATAACAATCGTGAATGATTTGTTATAAGACAGTAGTGGCTTGTGTTTTCATCGCAAACATACTGAACAAGAAAGGCTTGTCCAGGACAGAGTTCCCCATATTTGAAGTCGAACTACGCGGCCTGCGCTAACACCCAGCCGGCTACAGGCAAGCTACAGTCAGCTGCAAGCAACGTAGAACCTATAACGACACGTCCTGCATATATCTGTCAAGGCTAAATTACGTCAGCCGAGAGAACATTCTAAGTGTTATATCCCTAATAACTTCTGTTTGGATCGGAGTGCAATTAATTGAACAACATCAGCTTGTTAACGGATTTTTTTTTACCATCATAGTCCCCAAGTTTCAAGAAAATTCAACCAAGAATAAGGGAGTTATTCAATAAAATGTCATAGCCACATTTTCCAGAATCTTGTACAAGAGGAAGGCAAATTTGCTTGTTCAATTAAGTCAACTATGTACCACAGTCAAGGCCGGGCGGTCGACTAATGGTTTTACATCGTCGTAATTTGAATTACGAGTTCGCTTCGCGTCAAGTGTTTGAAAAGTCTCCATGATAAGAAACTTTAACTCTACGGTAATTCGTATCGGACTTAGAAATGTCAACACCATTCGCGAGTGATATACTTGGAAGTTCCACTGTGAATTAAGACAGTTCAACTTTAACTTGCATTTCAAGTGACTAACTCTTTATGTGACCAACTCAGGTGTAATCATAACTTGTATTTTTCTCTCACGAATGCAACGTTTTTTTTTCAAGTGTTCATATCCAAAGGTGATACGAACTTTCTCCGACAGTAAACTTCGAACTGTATGTCTAGTTTCATCAAGTGATTGACATATTTAACTAAGGAAAACACTACAGTTGAACTTAGATTTCCTCAAGTGAATCACATTCTAAGCAGGAATTTGTCACGACTCTGTGATTGCTTCCTTAAACTTGTGTTTTACGTGCGGAAGACATTTCTTGCGAATTTAATAAACATTCTTAAGGTTTCTCATAGAACCTGTGGCTGTAAATAATAGTTACCTTTCGGACAGATAAAACCAAAGACTGGTTTCGAACAAAAATTATTGCTTTTGATGAAGTGAAGTGAAGGTAAATAAATTCACGAGTTAAATATCTTTATTTACTAATTTCTACAGTGTTTAATTCCAATTGAAAACTATGTGAACTTATAAATAATCACCGAGCGAAGTTCTTATTTTTCTAGTATCAGGTTTTTCTTCGGTCGATTCTGTTCCGGCATTTAAATCTTGCGCCCAAAACGCTCCTCTGCAGGAGAAACACTGAACTTGAAGCTAGACCTTTACTCAGAAGATGTCAATATTGTAATTTGGTTATTATGAAGTTTCCAGTACTGTGTGAATTAAAACTTGTGTTTGTTTTCCGTTCATCAAGAAGTTTAGATATTTTGTGGTAGATGTCACTGCTAGAAAACTATAATCATGTACCCTGGTGTGAAGTGAAAGAACATTTTTTAAGAATTTTTGTAATCATAGGTTTTTTACTAATTGATGTTCATTTATTTTTGGGTTGACAATATTTATCTTTTCTTTCCGCCAGTTTTGAATCCAGCCAATCCCTAATTTTTGTAATTCATTTTCAACCAATCCAGGATTTCTTCTTCGACTTTGGGTGTAAATTTTGAATCGTCCAATAAAATTGAGAGGGTGTGACTTGATTATTCATCAAAGGTCTGTAACTTTCCCCGAGGGTTTATAAACTGCGGATTTTCACGTCTCTTGGCCATTTGATCGTCATCTAACTTAATGTGTGCGTCAAGCATGAGGCGGGAAGCGTCTCCTTCATCAGGCAGCAGTTCTTCCGCAAGGTAATGGCCGTTTAACATCTTTATTTCTTGCTAGCTCCGCAGTTTAACCCGAGGGATAGGTCCAAAATTTTAACGATGTGACCAACTTCTCTAAAATGTATGTTCTGCCGGCTAATGTAATAATTTCATAAAATCTCTAACTGTAATTCGGGGATAGAGGGTGATTTACCCTCTTGAGCTCCCCTTCATATTGGTATCTTGCCTGCTATATTCGTGTGTTATTTTTCGTGTGTATCTATTAGACCGTAATACTAATAATAATTGGTCTAAGCATTTAGCTTCGTTGGTAATCTTTGAGTACAGTAGTTCTTGCAAATTTCATTTATAACTGATTTGCTTCCTTTCCTTAATGTCTTAAATTTCTTTATTATACGAATCACCTCCATAGTTTGGGAATAGCCCCTGTTTCATCGGCCTAGTGCCTCTCAGGATTTAAGTGTTCATATCTAGGAGCGCAAGCATTTGCCTCCATTCATTTTGTGTTCGGGCCATTTATTTAACTGTTATTGCTTTTACACGAAGGCCCTATAGGTTGAGTATGACACATCCCTGTTTCAATTTGTAAGTTGGGCCATGGAAGGCCAAAAGCTGTAACATATTTTTGGTGTCGCCTTGTATAGGCGTGGAAACCTGGGAGCACGTCAGCAATTTTCTTGTGTTGTAAAAGTGTCTCTGGGAGGTTTGATATCGTGAGTAAGGAGCTAGTCCTCCATTGTATTGAGGGATTTCTGCCCTTGTCTGAATATGTGAAAAGTTGATTGCATTGTTGGATGCGCTCATTGCATTGTTGGATGCGCTTGAGAACGGTTGGCTGTTGAGAGAACTCTTGCATTATTGTAGTGATAAAGTAGTGAAAACCTATTGAAAGAGCTAAATTTTGTGTATATCTGATTCATTTAGTGCTGTTTATATAGTGGTGTTTAGTGCTTGTTAGAAGAAATTGGTAGTGACATTTATTTAAATTTTGTAACAAGTAATTCAGTTGGTCTTCAGTAAATTACGTTTTCTAGGTTAACCCTCTACTGCATACTGTTGCCATTAGGCAACAAATAACTTTTCACCTGTCTACATGGATAAATATTGTAGGCAGAGGCAGTTTTACGTCACACCTTCAACTGTACAATCAATTAAACATATATTCCTGTGAAGCCTTGTGTTGTTTTTTTTTTTTACATAACTTAAGACAAAACAGCCCTACAACCAGAGGTACTCCTTCCACCCCGTCAACATCCACGCGTACCAACCACCGTTTATTTTATGTGGGCCCTCCCCATCACATTACACGGGCTTCAGGAGTACCTCTGGCTCAACCTCAAAGACATTACCGACCTACGGTCGTGCAAGTATACTTGCGCCCTGCAATACGTATCCATGGCCAGTAGGCAGTAATGTTCGGTCTTTGAATGTTAAAAGCTTAGCGTTAAATCGTGAAAAAACGTATATATATTCCAATATGGCTATCCACATCACATACGAGTGTTAAGCTATTAGGCCCAGTTAAGAATTGCTGGTACATCTAATACACAGAACGTATGTTGAACATTAAAGCTTGAAATTTCCTTCACCAAACGGAAACGAAAAATAATTCATGCAGTAGAGGGTTAAGTAGGCTAGCTAGGTGTACCTTGTTTCGATTTTAGGTTTAGGGAATACTTTAGGTAATAATATTAACTTTAAAAATATTTGTAAATATCTGTAGGTTCGTTGGTTATACTTACAAAGGCAGATTATCATAAGGAATAGTACCGTAACTTTTGCAGCAACTTCTCCGGTATTTCATATAGATATCCGTTCAAACTATCGCAAAGGTAATAATTTACTACATTAAAAGTACACGATACGCCTGTAAACCTCCATTTAAAAAGAAGTTAAAGAGATTACACGGTAATAGTTAAAAGTCGTTGTCTTGTTATTGATTATTGTCGCTCCACATATTCAAATATTGCATTGTTGGCTACAGTTGTGAACAAAGGGTGTAGTGTAGTGAAGTAAATATAAATAAAAATTAGCTGACCTTGTATTCCATTCATTGGTACTTCTAAGTAGGTAGTTAAAGTATCCGTAATTTATATTTCGCTCCCTCGATATTTCAGTATTTATGAGCGGTTATCTAATAATAAAAAGTTCATATATCCCAGTAATTGCAGTTCAAGTCCCTGGAGTAGTAGTAGTGGTAGTAGTAGTTTTGATAGAAATAATTGAGAAATTACTGTAGACAACCTCGTATTTTTCAGTAGGCCTAATTAAGGACACTTTTATTCTCCGTCCCGTGGAATACGGAAAATAATAGTAATCCACCAGCTGTAATAATCACATAACCACATTTCAGTAGAATTGTGGAATTGTAGTGAAGATAAGGTATAATATATTAGATAGTATCTTGCCAGTTATATTCGTGTTTTTCTTCGTGTACGGCAACCCTTTCGATACTTAAGCATTTAACCAAACGCAGTGTAGTGTAGATATATTGTAGTATAGATACAGTACATTTAGATAGAGCCGTATCTTGCCTGCTATATTCGTGTGTTATTTTTCGTGTGTATCTATTAGACCGTAATACTAATAATAATTGCTCTAAGCATTTAGCTTCGTTGGTAATCTTTGAGTACAGTAGTTCTTGCAAATTTCATTTCTGTTGTGCTTAGTTTAGTGACTTACGGTACGGTACCGTAATTAAGATAGTCTGAAAGTAGTTTAACATTACTGTAGTGTACTGTACAGTAGTATAGGAGTAATATCCTATTCGAATTTAGTGTGATTATTTTATTATTGTAAAATATTTGTGTAGTACTGGTGTAGTAGAGGTATCCGTAGAAACTCTTACTAAAATACTGTTGTTGTAATTAGAATAGGCTTAATTGCAGTTTGGAATTGTGTAGTTCTTGTGTAGGCTATTACTTTCGATATTCAGTAATTAACAACAGTTTTTATCCTGTCAGGGGTTGTAGGATAAAATAATAGAGCACGACTAAGTAATATTGTAGTATAGTCGTATATTAATTACCTTATTGTTGTGTACTATCCCAGACAATATTTCTCTCCGTTCATTTATTTTTTGCAAATAAGTTATTTTATTTTTAATTTCATTTCTCCCCGTAAAGAATGGCTAAGGAGCGCGAGTGTAGATACTGTGGGTGTGGCGAGGCATTGAGGGGTATGAGGGAGGAGTTGGAAAGTTGAGGACTTTCACAGAAGACAGGAAGGAAGATAGGACTCCCTCAAACAACGTTCAGGTTACAGTAGGTGTACAAGAGGGAGGGGAAGGAAAGGGAGGAGTGGTAGAAGACAGGTGGTCTAATGTTCTAAGGGGAAGAAGATTGCAGGCTAAGAGCTCTATTCAGGATCAGAATTCAGGACAGGTGTCTGTGCAAAATCGGTACGAGTCACTCCAGGTAGAACAACAGAGGGAAGATGAGGGACAGGGACCTGTTGCTGAGATGTGTGGAAGTAGGAGGAAGGGAAAAGGTAGGAAAGTAAAATGTAGAGTAGAGGATAGGAAAAGACAGGTGGAACAGGGTCATGGGAAGGAGAAAAGGGAGGAGGAAGTAGCTTCTGCAGTTATCAGGAAAGATAGGGCTGACCAGGAGGGGAGGGGATCAAACGAGGTGGGTAGGGTTGAGGCTCTGGTCATGGGGGATTCCATCGTTAGACACGTGGGGAAAGTGTGTGGAGGAAAGGGAACCAGGGTAGAATGTTATCCAGGAATTAGGTTGAGGCAGATGTTGAGGAAAGTAGAAGAGAAGGGGGAGGGGAAGGAGAAGGTGTCAAAACTGGCACCAAAAAGAGTTATTTTATGTAAATCCTTGGACAAAATTTTAAATGATTTATTATTGATTATTTCAAACGCAGCCACATTGCGTATCGTTGATTTATTTCTTACAATGTCGAAGATTTTCTTCGGGGAAATTAATAAATTAGTGGACAGCAAAACTGAAGAAAAGTGGAAAAGATAAACCTGAAAATCGGGCACCGATTTATCCAACGATAACTGAGAATTAATCCACACGATCCGTGGAAAATCTGACCTTCAACAAATAGAACGCTTGATTTCCTCTCAATTAAGGTTATCCGCCAGTCGAATACCCTTGCGGATAAGGAACACCCGCCGAATGGACCATTAATTGAACCCAATTGACGATCAGTTGCTTTGGATAGGTTGCGAAATGTTATTGGAAAGCATGGTTTTCACTACAAGTTAACAGCAGCATTCACAATTGAAACAAAATTCCACCATGTATTTGTCATTTCATGACACCCTTAAGTGACAAAATAATCCCGATGCTAAATGTGCATCACCCCAACAGCTGTTCAAAGGGAACCAACAACAACAACTATGATCCGCGAGGATCTTACGTTACGTCGTTCTGAAGGAACAAAACTGCGAAATGCAGGAAACACTTATTCATCACGCATTTAGAAGAAATGCCAAACACTGAAGTTAATTAAAAAAGTGGTAAATCACTTGAAAAATATGATTATAAAACCGACTTTCAGGTTGGAAATGGTTACGTTACGTTTAATAAAATTACTAGTCCGCATTGAAAAATACAACAAAATTACAGAATTCTTTCCTTTTTAACAATGACTACCATCACAGATCCGTCTACTTATTGTTTGTCCCAACACACTACCTACAATGTTATCAAAAGATCAAACTCCAATACGCATAAATGAAAGAACGACAACATTGAAAATAAAATAATATTACTGGCTGACGAATTGAAACCACATTCGAAACTCAAGTCTCACAATAATGCATTGAGTGTCAATATGCATACTGCCAAAGTAAAAACGAACACCAGAACGACAAACACTTAGTTCCATAAAATAAAATAAAATATCGAAGTTATTTGAACTCAACACGCACGGAGTACTGTAGTGAAATATTCAATCACCGCAAGCTCGATATCCAAATGTGCTTTTCTGACAGCTGTCATCCGCCATCTTTAATCTAGAGAGAACAGTGCTGCACTCTTTAGCTAGATACCTTTGAAATGTGGTGGCGGCAAATTCCACCTGCTCTTGTTTGGAAACAAATCAACGTGCTTTTTTGACAACTGTCATCCGCCATCTTTAATCAACACAGCACCGTGCTGCTCTCTTTAGTTGAAATGTGGTGGCGGCAAATTCCACGTGCTCTTGTTTGGAAACAAATTCTACATGCCCTTCAGCTGTCATCCACTATCTTTAATCCAGAGAGCACCGTGCTGTCCTCTTTAGTTGAAATGTGGTGGCGGATAATTTGAAAAATTATTTTTGACAAGCTGCCATCTTTAATCAACAGAGCATCGTGCTGCCCTCTTTAGCTACTTACCTTTGAGGCGGTTAATTTGAAAAATTCTATTTGACAAGCTGTCATCCGCCATCTTGCATCGTAATCCTCATTGCTGCACTCTTTAGTTGAAATGTGGTAGCAGATAATTTGAAAAATTCTTTTTGACAAGCAGCCATCTTTAATCTACAGAACACCGTGCTGCTATCTTGCGGGTAATTCCACCCGCTGTCATCCACCATCTTTATTCTACAGAACACCGTGCTGCTATCTTTATCGTAGTAGCGAGCAATTTAAAATCTAGATGCTTTTCTAACAGCTGCCATCCGCCATCTTGCATCGCAAACCTCAGTGCTGCACTCTTTAGTTGAAATGTGGTGGCGGTAAATTCGAACAAGTTTAATCATACATCGGGGTGGGAGAGCTAGAGTAAGCACGTGCTGCAGTGATGACGTCATTATGCATGTTTAGACCTGATCGCTTTCTTAAGAGTAAGTCGGTGTAAAATAATGCAATAAGTACAACATTTTGAATGCGATCAAATATTTATTTGCAAATGTACTACAACAGTGTTCGTTTTTGCTGCTGACAAATTTGGTATGCTCCTTAACAACGTTTTGCAGTATGCCTCCTGCAACATTCAAATTAAACAAAACCATTTAGAAATATATTATACTAAGTATGTTATGCTTTACAGGGAAGATCATACACTTCTTTACAGGGAAGATCATACACTTCTTACCTTGTTATTCCTTTTCGGAATCATCATCATCATCATGAGGTACTAGAGAAAGTTCATTCATACACTGTGTACAGTGCTCAATCCTCTGATTTGCTCCATCCCAATCATCACCATTTTCTCCTCGATGCTTGTAATGTCGTTGACAAGTTCTGCATAAAGCTACTTCGAACGACATCTTACTGTGTAGAGGAAGGATGTCCAAAAAATTATGTACGTAAGAGGCAGCGTACGTAGATAAAAATCCTGGTGGTAAGTATTGAATAAGATGTTTCGGCATCGACGATCTATGTTTATAGAACATCTTAATAGCCTCACTCACTCGTGAAACATAAATAAGATGTTGCGTATGAGCATGCAAACAGCATGCACATTTACAGTTCTGTTCCATAGCGTACGATGTCGAAGCACACACTAATGAAAATGATAAAGAGCTATACTTATTTATAGTCTCGTAACAATATTCGTTAACGGATGGTAAGTAACATCACTCATATGAATAATAAGACAATAGGCTGCTGTGTTAGCAGGAATGTTTTCAGATGTTTCAAATTCTAAACGAATATCAACTGGAGATTCTTTTATAGATTCTTCATAAGAGCAGTCTATAACTTCAATCGGTGCTTTATTTTTAAATTCTTGAGGTCTAAATAGCGGACGATCTTCTTTCTGATAATACGATGATTGAAATTTACAAAACATGTCATAGAGCATCCCAAACTTATTTTTCTCAAAGTTAATGTATATGTTTTCGTAGGGATACGTAATTCCGTTGAGATATAGTCTACCGTGTCTTAATGTACAGTGATCAAACAGTGAACTATCTTTTTGTGATTGAATTTACGATTAGTTTGAAATCCAAAAATAATGTACAAGGGCATCTCAGTAAAACGTGATGTTTTAACAGCCCAGCTATGCTTGTTTGTGGGTGGTAACACAGGATATTCATGCATTTCCCAACTTCTAAAACGTATAGATAATGGTGTATCATTTTCTACAATCTTGAGCAATGGAAGTTTTTCACGATCAGATAAGGTTACATGTGGAATCCTCCACAGTATACGATGAAGTGTAATTTTCGATTCTACTGGTGTTTCTACTGCTTTAAGAGAATTGTAATCACTTCGATCACGGATTAGAATAAGCTCTTGTTTTGTGTTGATCATAATACGTGTAAAGTCTTCTGCGAATCCAAAAATATGTTTCAGTGATAACATACCCGTAAAAGTTCCATCCTCATTAATCATCCAGTTGTTAGCAGCTTTTGGACAGCCATCCGCAAAATATTAATTTCTTCATCACAGAAAGAAGGGTAGAGTTTCATTGCACTTGTAATACCAACATTCTTCGTTCGATCAATTTCAACATTATTTACTTCATATCGCGCTTCAGAAAAGAGAAAAGCTACAGCATGCTTGATTAGTTGTGAAGTGCTAGGTCCACTTCCATCCGACTTTTCTAGTCGTCCTTCAATATAGAGGTAGCTTTCGTGTGGTAAGGTGTATACATCTTGCTGATTAATAATAAAATGAATTTCATCATTGTTATTTAATCCAAACGTAAAAGGTTGATAGGAATGAAGCTCACTTCGTACTACACCTTCACGAGTTTCTACTGTATTCGTAATGTCGAGCATTTCTTCCATTCTGTTGTAGTAGTGTATATCCTAAATCTTGGAGTATCTGCTTAAGGGTATCTGTTAACTCGATGAGTCTCTGCACACATGTAGTATGTCTTCGGAATGTACACCGTGTTTTATAGGTGGTTTTCATACTGGTTTAAGATGTAGTTTGTAAGCTACGTACGCGTGCCGATCTAAATGAATAAGCTGATTATGTTTATTTACAAGTCTAAGAGTAATGTTACTAATGTGTTTTGCAGACACAGGATGATAAATAACTACTGCTGGTTTCTCACAAATAGTATATCCACGTTCCTCTGTAACAATAAAGTCGTGCAGGACGTGCGAACGTTGTAGATTACTATTCAAGTCTGTAATAATATTACAAGTAATGTTCACATAATAATCATCGAAGAGTGTTATAGGTTGATCAGACTCGTAACGTACGTTCGGTAGGAGCTCCCTCAATGAAAATCCAAGCAATGGTCCAATCGAATCAGGTCGGGATTTGAAGTCAATCTTAAATGATGATTCAATAACACATTTATGTGTAATGTTGCTTATAGTGATTGAGAACTTGTAATTATGATTACTAAACTATCTTCTCCAAACTGATCAATTAACGTACTTTCAATATAGTCATGAATATCGTCTACTGAATAACTACCTGAGGTTAATGTTAGCACATACTCATCGTAATAAAACTTGTTTACACCATCACGCACATTATAGATTTTATTGTAGCTTTCAAACGATACTAGTCCAAGACTATGCGGCTGATAGCTAAGTTCGATCGGCGGATTAAAATATACGGTTGTTTCAGGTCCTTCCCAACGTACAGCAAACGTTCTTTCACTGTTCGTCATCACGTAGACACTAATGCTATTTCTCTAACTGTCTGGGTTTGATATAAGAATATAAGACATAATCGTCCGCACATGCGTGTATTAAAGTTTTGCACGCGGTTTTTATTGTAAACAATGTCTGCACTGCTTCCGAAATAACGTATGAGCTCAAAAGGAGGAGGTAAGTCTCCATAGCTATCAAAATACCATACTTTAGATTTACGTTTTACATAAGCAACGTAATGAGTTCCAGGTCCACGACTGTCGTCCAAGTTAATTACGGCACTTTCACGTTCACGTGGGCGCGCTGGTAGTTGATCGCGCATATACACTCCTCGAAAATAATGAATTCCTAGTTGTTTAGCAAACGTAAAAACTTCATCATGCGTTAGAGCTCGATTTAGCAGTGCATTCAGTAGACGTTTTTGTAGAAATGTAGATACCAAGTCCTTTCTTGTATGGCGCTAGCTTCATGTTCACACCTTTGCCTCGTAACGCAATTGCTTCCATCGTCTTGTTATGACGTTCACTCTCTTTCAACTGTTGTTTCGCTTCTTCTACAGCTTTGACAGTTCTCGCTACAGCACTAGCACCACCTAGCAATGACCCTAAAGCTGCTAGGCCAGCAAACAGCGCAGGAAGAAATCCTCCTCGTTTTGGTACAGGAATAATTCGTGCACTTTTACTAAATATTGCTCTGCACTTTGGAGAAATTCTCGCTCTTGCTGCGCGTAATGCCTTAGTAATAGCCAAACGAGGATTGTATTCCCCTCGAATAGCTATTTGCGCAGCCTTTATAACATCTTTCCATCCAACAGTCTTTACTTTCCTTCTTCATGTCGTTTGGATATCGTTGTTTCACCATGCTGTACATGACTTTACTAGTCAAGAGCAAATCATAAACTAACCGTTGCCTCTTGTTTCGCTTAATATATATATTACTATTGCGTACTTTATGATTCAGTTATCATGAAGATTATAAAGCAGCAAGACACACTACTTGTTACCGACATTGTACCACATCTCTTACTTAGTTCTAGTACAACTACAAGAAAACGCCATAGAACGTTGTTTCCTTTTACTGTTCGATGTATTATATCAGGCCCGTCGGGATGCGGGAAAACAAATCTTTTACTTACAATTATTACTTCTGTAAATGGTGTACGCTTCGAGAATATTTACGTTTTTGCAAAGTCACTCTATCAACCGCTATATACCATTCTACAAACTGTAATGCACGATCTATTTAAAGATGGAATAAGATATTTTAAATTTAATTCGCATGAGCAAGTACCATCACCAGACGATGTGCTTCCTAATTCTCTTATGATCTTTGATGATGTCGCAACAGAACAGCAAAACGTTATTCGTGCATTCTTTAGTATGGGTCGGCATAAATATGTCGATTGCATCTATTTGCGTCAAACCTATTCTCGTGTGCCTAAGCAGTTGATACGCGACAATGCAAATGTCATTGTGCTTTTTCGGCAAGATGAGCGCAACATGCGACATGTGTATAACGATCATGTTAACACTGATATGACATTCGATGACTTTAAACGTATGTGTGCTAAATGTTGGTCATTACACCGTTACAGCTCTTTAGTTATTGATAAAGAAAGTGATGTTCAGCATGGACGATATCGCATGGGTTTCGATCATTTTATATGCATTAACACAAATTACAGTAACTACTTGATTAAAAACCATCATCATGTTAACATCTAGCAAGGAGATTACAAAACATATTATCCAAGCTCGAAACAATATTCGACGGAAATTTAAAGAGCTTAAACGTATTCAAGCAGACACGGATTTATTTTTAAAAACACAACAAAGTACACCACATGAAGAAATTTTTAATTCCACTTCATTACCGCAGTCTACTTCAAGTTTTGCTTCTATGCAAACATCATATCATAAAGAGAAGCATGAAGAAGAAGAAAAGCATGAACAAGATAAGGAAGAGAAGAAGCAGGATGTAGATCAAGAAGAGGAAGAGGAAGATAAGGAAGAAGAAGAAGAACTTAACGATACATCACCATCTAAGCGTGTTGAGTTTTTAACTACAGATGTTATTGCTGAAACACCTACTACATCGACGCAAAATCTACCATCTTTGTCTGAGCTTATGATTACACCAGAGTATCGCAATCAGTTTAGAACTTTTATTCAAGATACCTATGGATCTCTCTTTGCACGTTATATACAAAAACGTTTTACAGGACAAACTGACACTACCTACGGTATTCCCTACGAATATGACTGTTTCTGGATAGGAAATTCAAATGTTAAGATTAATAACAACAAACTCATTGTAAAAGGTGTTACCTATAAACCTACGAAAGGACTCTTAGAACTTCTTTTCTCACGAGTATCTGACAAGGATATAATTTTACAAGATGATCTTAAAAAATATAAAGCAATACTTTTTGCTACTGAGGCAACACGACGTAATTACAAGAGAACAGAACTGTAAATGCAAATAAGTGTTACAAGTATCGTGAGTTTATTTTTAAGCTGTTTCCCACTGCACGTAGTCTTGATGTTATCTACAAGCCTTTGTTGCCGTATGTAGATGTAAGATACTGGAATGACCCAAACTTACTCGTTGAACGATTACAACTTTTAAGAGCATCGCAAGGGGCTGGCCACACAGGTCACGGGTCAGAAATTCTAGAAATAGAACTACGTTATGCTGGTATTATTTTGTAATGGCTCGTCAAGAGAACATCTCACCTGTAAAGGTAAACTTCGCACATGAGTTACATAAACCAGCACGTCGCACCTACTGTCGCAGACGCGTTATTACACGAGGAAAAGATGATCTCTGGCAAGCAGACTTAGTAGAAATGATTCCATATGCCTCTAGTAATAAGGGGTATAAGTATCTACGTACTGTTATCGATGTGTACTCGAAGTTTGCTTTTGCACAACCCGTGCGTTCTAAAACAGCAGCTCAAGGTGAAGAAGCATTTAGACATATTGTTGAAGAATCGAAACCCTGCCCAAGGCTTCTTCAAACTGATCAAGGTAAGAGTTTTACAACAAGGATTATTCTTCTTACCTCAAGTTACTTGGCATTCAACACTACTCTACGTTCAGCAATCTCAAGGCAAGTGTTGTAGAACGCTTTAATCGTACACTCAAAACAATGATGTGGAGAGAATTTACAGCACAAGGTTCATATCGTTGGATTGATCTGCTACCTAGACTTTTATCTACCTACAACGATACATCTCATCGCACTATCGGAACAAAGCCACGTCTTGTTACAAAGAATACACCTCGTCTAGATGCTATTCATCTTGTAATTAAAACAGCTGATCCACGTCGCCATCGCTTTAAAGAAGGTGATTTTGTTCGCATCAGCAAACGCAAATCTATCTTTGCAAAAGGATACACACCTAACTGGGGCACTGAAATTTTTCAAATCAGAAGTGTTAAGCTTACTAATCCAGTTACGTATTTGCTTCGCGATCTCAGAGGACAGCCTATTGAAGGAGGATTCTACATCGAAGAACTGCAGAAAACAAAATATCCTGATCAATATTTAGTTGAACGTGTCATTCGATGTCGTGGAAATAAACTCTATGTTAAATGGCTTTGTTTTAATAACAGCTTTAATTCAAGGATTAATAAAGAGGATGTACTTTCAATCATATGTGTGTTTTCTTTTAATCCTCTACCTCTCCTTTCTTCTAAGTCACTAGGATATGCTGTAGGATTAAACAACACCTGTAATATGTTTTGACAATTCATAATTATTTTAGGATACATACATTTTTATCCTTTGTTTATTTTACGGTCTTTGTCACTCAGTTTTCGTTTTATTGCACCAACAACGACAAGTGCTGCTATCTTCTTCTGAGCAGCTGAAGCACTAGGTAATAAACACACCGCATAACATTACGAAGCAGATTTTAACAGCTACACGACATACCCTATTTAGACAGCATGTAACTACGTGTCAGGCGAACGTGTTCTAGGACCGCAGGGGAGATGAAGCACGAAGAAAAGAAGATCAATCACTCTATTGATGAGTCCACGCCCAACATGCTTCCTCATCTTTTCCCAGCACGTTTCTTCACCGTTTCCTTGTTTACTCTCTCCACAGCCATGATAAGTGTTTATAAGCGAATACAACTCGTTAGTTTTAGGTCCGTGATACAGTTTAATTAGTTGACATGTACGGCACTGTCTCACAGAAGGTCTTCTACCTAAACTCACGTGTTCATGACGTAAAATTCACGTTTGAAGCTCTGACAAAACAGGATCTTGAGTCCACTCACGAGGCACCTTATCCCAAATCTTCCTTACAGCATTCGCAGCTACATTAACCAAAAATGCCTTTGGTAATGCATTTAACTCTTCTTCAGTAAAAGTGTTTAGTTTCTTTTTCCACGCATAAAACTTTACGATCGCCTTTTCAACTGTGTTACACTTAGTATCTGTTAGAAATGACATGATGTCTATACTCAAAAAATGTTTCGTTTACACTAAGGTTATTTCGACACTGCAGGTTACATATGTTGTTCACTTCCCGGCATGCACTGCAACACAACCAATCAAAGAGCATGCATACATGTTGTAAAGACCGTTTACCTGTTTCTCTACTGTGCTCTTTCGGAAGAGTTTTAAATGATGGAAACCCCAATTCATGCATGTCGATAATTTCACACGATGGTAGATCATCACGCAACCATTCTTTCTTTTCACAATCTTTTAAAAGAACAAGATCTGCTATTGACAAATGTGCATTCATCATTAAAGGTAGAAAAAGATAAGGTATTCCTTTCTCTTCCCACTTCAAACCTAAATTGTTTTCAATCCATGGAGTCTGCTCTTTATATTCATCTGTTTGTAAGCAGTAAGGGAACGATGGGCTAAATACTAAACTAACAAGTTTTGGTGCCCATAACACACTGCAATCTAACACAGCCACCTCTTGAAAGACAAATATGTTGCCGTTTACTTTAAAGCCTTGCACATCAACTAATAATGTTTTCGTCATGTTTGCACTCTACTCTCTATCACTGTTTCTCGAAGACTAAAGCTTTTAGTCAACGAACGGGTTTAAACATGCGCACCTACAATAACGTCATCGCTGCAGCACATGCAAACTCTTGTTTTTATGATGCATACTTATTGCATTCCTTTACACCGACTTACTCTTAAGAAAACGGACAAGTCTAAACATGCATGATGAAGTCATCACTGCAGCACGTGCTTACTCTAGCTCCCCCCACCCCGATGTATGATTAAACTTGTTCGAATTTACCGCCACCACATTTCAACTAAAGAGTGCAGCACCGAGGCAAGCGATGTAAGATGGCGGTAGCTAAAGATGGCAGCACGGTGCTCTGTTGATTAAAGATGGCTGCTTGTCAAAAATAATTTTTCAAATTATCCGCCAACACATTTCAACTAAAGAGTGCAGCACTGAGGTTTGCGATGCAAGATGGCGGATGACAGCTGTTAGAAAAGCATCTAGATTTTAAATTGCTCGCTACTACGATAAAGATAGCAGCACGGTGTTCTGTTGATTAAAGACGGCGGATGACAGCGGGAGGAATTACCCGCAAGATAGCAGCACGGTGTTCTGTAGTTTAAAGATGCCTGCTTGTCAGAAAGAATTTTTCAAATTATCTGCTACCATATTTCAACTAAAGAGTGCAGCACTGAGGTTTGCGATGCAAGATGGCGGATGACAGCTTGTCAAATAGAATTTTTCAAATTAACCGCCTCAAAGGTAAGTAGCTAAAGTTGGCAGCACGATGCTCTGTTGAATAAAGATGGCTGCTTGTCAAAAATAATTTTCAAATTATCCGCCACCACATTTCCACTAAAGAGGGCAGCACGGTGCTCTCTGGATTAAAGATGGTGGATGACAGCTGAAGGGCATGTAGAATTTGTTTCCAAACAAGAGCACGTGGAATTTGCCGCCACCACATTTCAAAGGTATCTAGCTAAAGAGTGCAGCACTGTTCTCTCTAGATTAAAGATGGCGGATGACAGCTGTCAGAAAAGCACATGGGTTTGTTTCCACACAAGAGCACGTGGAATTTTCCGCCACCACATTTCAAAGTTAAGTACTAAAGAGGGCAGCACGGTGCTCTCTGGATTAAAGATGGCGGATGATAGCTGTCAAAAAAGCGCCTAGGTTTGTTTCCCGTGGAATTTGCCGCCACCACATTTCAACTAAAGAGGGCAGCACAGTACTCTCTAGATTAAAGATGGTGGATGATAGCTGTCAAAAAAGCGCATGGGTTTGTTTCCAAACAAGAGAATGTAGAATTTGCCGCCACCACATTTCAAAGGTATCTAGCTAAAGAGGGCAGCACGGTGCTCTGTAGATAAAAGATGGCGGATGACAGTTGACGAAAGAGGGCAGCACGGTGCTCTCTTGATTAAAGATGACGGATGACAGCTGCACGTGGCTTTGTTTACCGATTCAAATCTCGCGCTAGTTAGGTTAAGTTGGCAGCACTAAGATTTAGGCCCGTCAAGATGGCATCACTGAGGTTAGCGATACGTTGTTGTCTGTCAAAAAGCACGTGGATTTGTTTACCGATTTAAATCTCGCGCTAGTTAGGTTAAGTTGGTACCACTGAGGTTTAGGTCCGTTAAGATGGCAGTACTGAGGTTAGCGATGCGTTGTTATCGATGATAGCTGTCAAAAAGCACGTGGCTTTGTTTACCAATTCAAATTTCCCGCGGGAGGAGGAGCAGGCCCCTGGGAAGGCTCCCGGGAGGAGGAGGCACGGGCCCCTGGGATGGCCCCACGGGAGGAGGAGGAGGAGTGGGCTCCTGGGGAGGCTACTCGGGTGGAGGGGGAGGAGGCCACTGGGAGCCCGGAGGCGGAGGCTGCCGCAGAACCATCCAATTATACTACTATGTACAGAACAGCTGACATCCCAGACCTATCGTCGGGCCTACGTAAGGTCTGTACACCCTAACACTAATCTCTATGTACACAATACCTTCCTAATTCTATCGTCGAGCGTGAACTAGACCGTCTCATCATCATTTTACTCCTAGGATAACATGTGACGTACTAATTCTATTGTCGTGCGGACATTGGGTTGTATACGCTTCCCCTAGCATATCAGACGAACTAGCAATTTCAAACAAGCCCCGATATCCAGCTGATAATCTGGTCAAATTAGTAACACTCAATGAAACGACATCTCTCGCCCCAGAACGATCACGAGTCTTGTTACAAAAGAACGTGAACTTGAAAATAAATATCACGTGGCAAACAATCCCCAACTCAAACACGATCTCAGCATGCGCATTGAAGTTTAGGAAAGAATAATATCGACTTCCAACACCGCCTAACATTTAGTGGATGTTGTGCAAAAATAATAATATTCACCACCGCATTGGAAGCCCTCAAATCGCCTACCGTCATTTTTCCAAATATTTATATCCATGACTATTCAGTGAAACTAATTTCGATTATTTTACACAGTCAAACAACACCAACCGTGTATTCTAAATGCTCTTATATCCTTGAGCTCACATTATCCTAATATTCATTATTACTTCACGTAACTGGTCGCTTGACTTTAACTACCAAGATGTATAGTCTTTACCAGAATCGTTTTTCACTTGGGATCTTACTTGCAATCTATTGTGCGTCACACAGAAACCGTCTCAAACCAACCTTTTCTAGGTCCCAGCTTTCGGATCGTTAGCGGAATATACTACAGCCTGCCATATAAATCTCGCATTTAATATACAGCCTGTCTCAGAAATCCTTCCTCGGCAAAAATAGACTGCCTCAAAAATTCACTGTTCTCGCCTTCTCATGGCGGTATTACGTAAAATCCAGGCTCCCTTTTTGCCTTCAACATTTCTACAATTCTTATCTCCACATATGTAAATCCTTCGCTCTCAATCCATTTTTATTATATTTCAAGACCTTTTTCAAAATTCAATCCTCTCGTGAAAACAACTTTTTATATTAAAAAGGTACTTTTTAAGAAAAAATATATTTTTCATTTTTACTGTTACCACAACTTTCGGACCTCGAGAATACAACAACACACCGTGAATTTTCATATCATTGACATACACGATGTCACAAAATTTACTTCCCATGAATAAAACATAACTTTATCGGATTTCACTGAAAATTACTAAACACAGGCAAACCTCGCAGAACATGCTTGTTAAATCCACTTTTAACATTGGAGAATTTTATCCCGCAGTAGACATTATTATTATTATTATTATTATTATTATTATTATTATTATTATTATTATTATTATTATCTCTACAGAAAAATACTGAATTCGGACGATATTTAAAATTAAGACATTCGCCACAACTACGTGATCATCATTACTTTCCTAATTTTCATCAATTCGGACAATATCTCAAAGAATATTATTACAATATTTAAACGTCGCATTTTACAGTTTCTTTATATGAATTTCACAACTCTAAAGATCTTCACACGCTGACCAGAAATATAACACATTCGCATGGTCATTACAAAATTACCAACCCGTCATACGCCTTGAAATTTTGTTGGGACAAACAACAATCTAACTACAACATGTATAAAAAAGTCACAGACCTGTGATAGTCGTCATCATCCTGGATCTGGCTGCATTTCGCCCGCAACCTCGAGTACTTAGCCCTCCATGGCTAACCTTATCATCCTCTTGTTAAAATATATACACCTCAACCTACACAATCTTTATAATAACTTTCGGCACGGTCGCCCTTGTGGCGAACTAGCCCTTCAAATGGCGACTGACACAACTCTCCCAGGAGTCTGCTTTTGTTGGGGACCAGGTGTTCCGAACAGATCACGCAACCAGACGTAGTCGCTAGTTACAAAACTCTCCTCCAACCAGTACACACTGAAGACCGAGAGAAATTAAATTACTTACAACGTTTCATTCACGGCAGCTTATAAATTTTTCGTCATCTTCCATTAAATAATATATATTTTCACCATAACCGTGAACACGTACTAAGTTACACTGGAGATCAACTTTTCGCACTTTCTTAAGACGACTGTCGAGGGCTCTCGCCGCACCAGAAACCAGACAGATACTGATAAATATACGGAGGGAGGTTTCTTTTATACTCTTATGGGTGGACGCTACACACACCATGAAGCTTGGTTATGCAATCTTCTAAAATCGCGTCCAATAGACCGATTTTCATGAAATTTGTCCTATAATTGCGGACCGGCTTGCTATTTATTTAGATGTTAATCTCATAAATTTACCACACTCACAACAGACGAAATAAATTATTTCTGCCAAGGCGTTTCGCGGGTTATCTTCCTCATTGACCTTAGCACGTGGAGCTAGTGCTGGGAGCCGGGCGCAAAATCTTCTCTAGGCTTAACTGCATTTCTTTTTACCTAGGCGGTTCTGTTTTCAAATAGGGTTTAAGAATAATTTAGATTATCTATTTCTGGCTTTTCTATATTGCCAAAATCTCTCCTTACGACGAATCCCATGAACTTACAGAAATATTGAGTTACTCGAAGTCCTCCGAAGCGTCACGGTATTTCACGATCTTGCAGCTCGGCTTCGCCACGGGTGGGATTGTTCCCACGCGACAGCGAGGCTCTTGAAATCAACATGGATGCTCTCAAAAATAAAAGTAGCCTTTTATTTGAGAAAAATATTGAGAAAAAAAAATTTCTCATCGTAGAATTATATGTTCAATATATTTAAAATGTATTTTAGGAGAGATATTGTTTTCACTTCCTTATGAAAACATTTAGAAGTATTTGTCTACCAATTGGTAAACTATTCTCAGAAACTAGTGGTCAGATCCCAGCAACATTTTTATACATGATTTCTAAGACCCCGTTTGATATAGTGGGTGAAATATTAAGTTACAATCTTCCTTCTTGCATTTTAAAAATAAAATTTTCTACATACAAGAAAATATTAACATTTTCTTGTAATTTTCATTTTCTCTGGACACTGTTCTGCATATAATCACCATACCTTTCACCGGCTGTTGTATACTCAATCCTGTTAATAACTACAAAAAATCAGACCTTTATGAGTAATAGGGCTTGAGGAAAGTGTACCTAAAGAAAGAAAATATCAGCTTTTGGAAAAACATAAAAAACTAAAACCATGTCAATTCAGCACATACCAATGGTGTTTAAACTTCCCGGGACAATACTCATCATCTTTCCTGGCCTCTTCATCTCCTTTCCTCTTTTTGTCAGCCCTTCTTTTCAACCTAGCTTCCTAGGTCATCTGCTGAACAGTATTTCAGCTACCATGACCCGCTGCAAGTCTAAGTTCTAGAGGGCACTCTCCATGTTCTTCCCTGGTTTGATGCCAAGCTTCTCCATAACGTTCAGTCTTTTAACACTTCCATCGTTAAGGCATATGGCAGCATCAAATACTGCAAGTTTTAAAGTTTTTATTCCTATGAAAACAGTTTTGGGTACCCTTTCCCATATGCAATGGTTGAAGCTTTCATTGGGGTTCTGGGTTCGGCCATGTAAACATTTAGCCAGCAGCTTTTGATCACAGAGTTCTCTGTACACAGACTTTATTTCTGATAGAACTGCTCAAGGTAATGAGTGCTTATGTGAAAAGGTGTTGCCTGTTACCTATGCCTTTTGGTACCCACACCAGGAGTCAGCACCTTTCGAGCGAAGTTCATGGAGGCACTAACAGGTACATTCGTTGATTATTCCATTGTTTCACTAAAATTGGCCCTGTTTCCTTTAGTGGCAACACGGGAATAATACTTTCCCTTACAAATTTTTTAATTCTGCCCATACTCGCTAACTAGATACACAATATAAGAGCAAAACTTATAAAAACATGTTGCTTTCACTAACTTTCTAACCAAAACACACCTCATGTAAAAATACAAGTGAAGGGCGGGAAATACGCCTTTCATTTGTTTTCATGGCCTTCATAACTACTCCTGAGTAGCCAGAGATACCAACCTATCAGTTGACATTTACCACAGACTCGTAAAGAAAGAGAATTGGTCCAACTGCAGCAGTTACATTTGCAGATCAGGGCGTGGCTGTACAGTCGCCATTTTTAAAAGACCGATTTGGGGACTTTAAATTGTGATAATGTAAAAAATAATTATATAAGCATGTAGAGCATACTCCAGGGAATTATATCGCACCAAAAAAGAAAATTCGAATTTTTGACCGCAAAACACCAGCGTCCTTGATACAATTTTTTCCTGTGAGAGAGAGGAGATGAATAATAAACGGCGGCCAAATTAAGGGGCCTGAAAGGAGATATACCACGCTAGCAACATATGAGTAGCGCCACCCCGTGTGTAATACTAAATGAAGGCCCACTTAGGGATTTCGAAAGGAGCTGTGCTGGATTTTATAGCACGAAAACCAACAGGATATTGGATACAGTTATAGTTAAGCTTTACAAGATACCAAATATTATAGCATATTTTGGAAAAAAGATATTCTGAGTTAGACCTCAAAATGACATGCGAATATGTTTAGACAACGCTAGGAGACGCATGCATTGTCAGATTACGCACAGTCAATTGCATCCTTGATCCTCAGACTATATAATTAATTTCTAAGTGCATTATAAACAATTGTTATCATGGACAATTTATTAGCAGCAATGAAGCTCTTCGTGCTAGTATTAACGATCAAAATACAAAATTAAATAAATCAAATGCACAATAAAATGCTCAAATCAAGGAATCAAATGCTCAATTGAATACTCAAAAGAAGGAATCATGCTAACAAGCAACTAAGTCAATAGATAAAGACCACCCATAATAAAATGCAAGAGTTAGCTAGTACCCTCAACTGAAGGTTCGATGAAGCACAAGCTTGTTTAGAGAAAAGATTTGCCGAGGCAGATAAATCCCTTAATAACGGATTTGCTGAATCAACTGCTGATCACGAACATAGAATTCGTGAGGCAAACGATACTATAGAAAAGACTCTCAAGGATTCCAGTGACAAAGTCGAATCCAAGCTAGGAGAAATAAAAACTTAATTCGTAGAAAATCTTGAAACATTGAAGGAAGAAATTAAAAGTCAAGTTACCCAATCATTTGATCAAGATCTCAAGAATTTTCAATCCCTTTCTACGGAATTAAAAGAATTTCTAGACGAATTCCAAGAGTCTCATGGAAACATTTCGCAGGCTCAAATATAAATGGCACAAATCCAGGAGAACCTTAGGGACTCATTCAAATCGGACGTAAGCAAACTTAGTGCTGAGGTGGAACTTACGAATTCCACACAAGTCGAAATGGAAAAGCGTTTCACGAATCAAATGGATAGCATGCACACACACACACACATAACTCACCGCCTTCTGTACGGATGTTCAAGCCTTAAAAACCGATTTACCATCTGACATTAAAACTCTTGATAACACATTCAGATAAAAGTAGAAACCCTTGCTGAAGAAGTCTCTTGTATTAAGTGAAGAGAAAGCTCATCATTTTCTCCAGTCCAGGTACATCTACAGATTTAGCCAATACCACGACACTCATTAAAATCCAAGACGAGAAACCAACTAAGTTCTCGGGTAGAGATGAGTATACTGCTAGGGAATTCCTTCAAAATGTAGAGGATTTCTTCCAAGAAAATCGTATAGGACAAGATAGGCAATTACGCACAGTATACAAATTACTGCAAGGCAGGGCATTATCTTGCTTCATAGCCTTTAAGAACGATTTCAAAACCTATGATGATTTAAAAAATGCCTTATTAAATCCTTTTGGGGACACCGAGACACAGCATCTCGTGAAAATGCAGTTGTATTCACGAAAGTACAATACATCAGTGAATACATCCGGATACTCAAATTATTGTTTGATGCAATTGAAGAAGATGCAATGTCTCGATACTCCACTATAGGTCCCAGAAATTATCCAAATAATGACACTTCTATTTCCGTCCCAAGTGCAGGAAGTATTAATGTGAGAGGTCATAGAAACTCTTGAACATTTTTATGCCATATTAAGACGATCAGACACGGCTAATACGCTGTCAACTCCAAAGAGGACAAAACTTAAAGGGGTATCCAATAATTTAGCCGAGGTGAAGACTACGGATCAAGAGACAACAACACCGAGGGAAAACATTGTAAATAATTCACGTAATCCTTGCGGGTTTAGGAAATTCCAAAGACAATCGGACCAGCGACAGCCTACCTACAGAACGAGACCGCAGTGGAGAAAACCGGAGATGACTTTCGAAGAAGCCAGAAGTGCTCGGAGGGAATATCTTCAAGATAAATGAAAAGAAACTACAGAATGTGTTCGAGACAGGAACAGAGCTAATGAGGACCTCGGAGCAACATCATTAGAGCACCAAAAGCATGTGAGAATTCAAGAAGTGTAAGCGAGAACTCAGATCGACTAGCGCAAAAAAATTCATAGACCAACTAAATTGGAGATTGGCCGAAAACGAAGTGGACGATCATGAAGTTATTTTGTTTACAGAAGTATAGTACTAGCACACTGATGATTCTGTATTATTTGAGGATGAACATCAGGATAGGCCAATAATTAAGAGATCACTACCTGTCATATCTAAACGAGTGGGAAACCTTAATGTGATGAATTTGGTTGACTCTGGTACCCAAGCTTCCTTTATTTCGGACAAACTCATAGACTCTTTGGTAAAGACACTGTCTTACTAATGCCCGTAGCTCAACTAAAGGTTCGAGGTGTGGTACCTGATCGCAACATTAAGTGTAAACTACAAGCATTTATATAATTTTATATAAATGGAAGACTTTTCGAACATATCTTTCTTGTCATTGCACGTCTCAATATCAATGTTTTATTGGGATCGGGCTTCATGATCAAGTATAAGGTAACTATAAATTACGAATCGAATCTTGTCGGCTTAAGCAACACTGAGACTGTAGAATTGCAGCTGGTAGATCGTTATGATGTGGAAATTCGTGAAGAGGGAACGCCTGCTGAAGAACCCGGTAGCTACATGGATAAGCCCTCTGAATGCGAGGATGCGCTAGCCGCAGTAAAGATATTAAAATGGGAAAACATGGGATGGACGAGGAAATATCCGTATTTGATTAATGTTCCGTTGTCAACGCTTTTTTATTAGGATCGGTACCAGTGCAACTGAAGAACCAGAACTCGAAGCAAAACTTGAATCGGCTAGACAAGTGTTTTTTTAAATTATACCCCAATGTCTTCGAAGAAAAACCTGGGAAAATTCAAGGTTTCGAGTATCACCTCAACAATAATGATAGGTCTCCCTATAAACGGAACGCATATTCAGTTCCTGAGAAATATCGAGACGAGGCAAGAGCATTGATTATCCAGATGAAGAACGATGGCATACTTTCGCCATGCGTCACCCCGTATATGAACGCATTGGCGATGGACCGAAAGCCTAATGGTTTCATAAGGTTGTGCCTAGACGCTAGCGTCCTTAATGAATGCCTCTTATTGGAGTATGAACGTCCTCCTCTTCTATACGGCGCTTTAATGGAAAGGATTTCTAGAGTTCCTTACAGAGTATTTCTTCTTATTACCACATTAATTTGGATGCTGATGGCCGATTGTTTACTGGAATCTTGTTCGATAATGTTACCCACGGTTTTGGTTGACTCCCATTCGGCGTTAAAAACTCGGGAGCTGTGCTCATTAGGGCACTGGAGAGCCAGTTTTCCAAAGAAGTCAAAGCTGTAACTACCACTTATCTGGATGACATCTTAATAGCCTTCGACACTTTCGAACAACATGTCAGGGATGTGTATTTGGTGTTGCAGGAATTAGAAAATAAAAACTTTAAGATTAACGCCAACAAGAGTCAGCTTTTTAAGACTTCTCTCCTTTTCTTAGGCCATATAATTAACAGTAGCGGAATTCAACACAACCCCGCTAAAATTCAGTGTATCACTGAATCCCTGAGGCCATTACGGATCAGACGGGTACGGCAATTTTTGGGTCTTTGCCAGTTTTTGCCCAACATTGTCCAAGACAGTGGCTCCTCTGCAACAATTGTTAAGTAAAAACAACCGTTGGAAATGGACGGATGAGTGCGAGGTAGCCTTTAATCAAACAAACGACATGTTAAGAAATTGCGTAAAGCTGATCTATCCTAACTCCTCATGGCCGTTTTACATCGAGTGTGATGCCAGCAGAGTTAGGATTGGAGCGGTCCTGTATCAAATTGATCCGGATCAGCCAGAACATAAACTTTTCATCTCTTTTACAAGTCGGAAGCTGCGCACACATGAGCGTTCATACACCATCACTGAATTAGAGGCCTGACAATAGTTTTCTCGCTTCAATACTGGAAGAAAGTCGTTTACGGTTTCCCGATACCACTGTTTACGGAACATGTCGTCGGATATGACCAATGAGAGGTTGACTACATGGGCTTTGTTTATTCAACGGTTTAACCTAACTGTAAAGCATAATCCTGGTGAGAGAAATTTGTTGGCTGATGTTGCAAGTCGAAACCAACCAGAAATCATTTCGGCCCATCCGAATGAGATACTCGGCGATGCTGAATAGGAGTTCTTACGGAAGATGCTCTATCTGCCACAAATGCAGCGAAGAGACGGGAATAGCCGAGAGCTTATTAGGAATTTCGAGGGAGCCATTCCTATAACTGACGCTGATTTTCCACGCATCGTTCGATTAACCCAGAACTTCTGATTCATGAATGGATTATTTTTTAAGTTTATTGATATCAGCAAAAACAGGCGTCGCATCTATGCACCTCCTAAAATCCGCAGTGCTATTGTGTGGCACTGTAATCCATTGTCAGGACATGCCGGCAGAGATAAGGGCATCGCTGTAATCAAGGAGAAATCCACATAGGAATACATTCGAAAGGTCGTCAGAAGGATTTTAAGGTCTTATGATTTATGCCAGAGGATAAAACCCAATTTATTTATTTAGCGTATGGCATACAAATATGTTATTACAAATTAACAACAATAACCAATGAACCAATCTACAAACAAATATCTAGATCTTGTATGTACTCAATACATTTTGGGGTTCCCATCAAGCAGTCTTCATATGGCTCTCCATATGATCTGATGCTGCATTCCTCCCTGATGTGCTTAACAGTTTGTCGCGGTGCACCACAGTCACATAGCGGTGAGAAGAACATTCGCCATTTAAAAAGTGAATCCCCACATCTTCCGTGTCCCGTCCTGAGTCGGTTGAGCATTGACCATACCTTGCGGGGTTGATCAAACCCTGGAACTGTCTTATCGATGCATGGCATTTCCAGGCATGTAGCTGGAGCATTTTGCATCCATTCTTCCCTCCAGGAATCGGTGATGTTCAACCCGATGTGATTGATCTCGGCTGCAATAGGTGGATGTCTCGAACGAAGTCGTTTGATTTTGAGGTCTGAGATGTCAGAGTGTACAGGTAGTCCAGGGTTTGCTAGGATCTTGTTGTATTCTCTGATCAGAGCTACTTTCATTCGCAGGTTAGAGGGTGGTATGCTACTTAGGACAGGCAGCCAGATGGTGGGAGAAGACCTGATTGTTCCTATAATAATGCGCATAGTACTATTTAGTTGGACAACAACTTTGTTAGTATGGGCGCTGTTCAACAATACTGGTGCGCAGTACTCCGCTGCAGAATATACCAAGCTCAACGCAAACGTCCGTTGAGTTGTGGCGGATGATCCCCAAGTGGTTCCACAAAGCTTTTGTATGATGTTGTTTCTTCTCAGTTTCGCAGCAGTTTTTGTGAGATGTGATTTAAACGACTCCCAGATATGTTGGTTCCTTATTGTGGGTAAGTAGTGTACGATCAAAGTAGACTTCCAGAGTCCTATTGGATTGTCTATTGTTGAGATAGAAGCAAATCACCTCTGTTTTTGATGCATTAGGTCGAAGCCTCCATTTACGAAAATACTCTGCAAGCACACACAAATCAGATGTTAGAGCTTCTTCCATGGGTTCGAAGTGAGTGTGCCTACTTGCAATGGCCCAATCATCAGCATATCCAAATGATCCAAATGTTTTCCTGACAGTTTCTGGCATATCACCAATGTAAAGGCTAAATAGCAGTGGGGCTAGAATAGAACCTTGAGGGAGACCATTCTGGAGGAATTTCTGGCTACTGGTTTTGCTTCCCATAATAACCTGAAATTCTCTGTTTCCAATCATGTTATCAATAAGCTTCGTAATTTGTTGGCATGGAATGATCTTCATCAGCTTGTAGAATAGGCCTTGCCGCCAGACGGTATCATAGGCTGCTTATAAATCAATGAAAGCTACAGATGTTTTCAACTTCTTCTGAAAGCCTGCTTCAATATGTGACGTGAGTGCCAAAACTTGATCTGCGCAACTTCGGTTGGGACGAAAGCCAGCTTGTTCTACAAGGATCGCCGAAAGTATTGTTTGGCCAATCCTATTAATCAGTACTCGTTCCATGAGCTTATATATAACACTAAGTAATGCAATTGGACGGTAGCTTTGCACAAGATCTGCAGGTTTCCCTGGTTTAAGGAGAGCAATTATCTTGGCACGTTTAAGCTCTTGCGGTATATTTCCCTTACGGGAGTTTCCCACACATCTGATCCCAGAGAAGCCTGGGGAAATTATGGCTTTGGATCTATATGGTCCTCTCCCAAGGGCGACCAGCTGGAACAGGCACGTAATTGTAGTGGTCGACGTAATCTCTAAATATACGATGTACCGGGCGAGTTGGCCGTGCGCGTAGAGGCGCGCGGCTGTGAGCTTGCATCCGGGAGATAGTAGGTTCGAATCCCACTATCGGCAGCCCTGAAAATGGTTTTCCATGGTTTCCCATTTTCACACCAGGCAAATGGTGGGGCTGTACCTTAATTAAGGCCACGGCCGCTTTCTTCCAACTCCTAGGCCTTTCCTATTCCATCGTCGCCATAAGACCTATCTGTGTCCGTGCGACGTAAAGCCCCTAGCAAAAAAATACGATGTCGCCAACACAGAAGCCAAATGATGGTAATATCCTAAGACGATTACGCAAGAATATCCTTCCGGAGATGGGACGTCCTGACTATCTTCTAACCGATCAAGGCACGCAATTCACGTCCGCAGAATTCCAGCAAGCCTTAGAAGACATGGGATTTCGTCACATAATGAATTCTATCAGGCATCGTGAGGCAAATCCCGCGGAACGGGTTATTCGCGAGTTAGTCAAGTTCTGCAGGATCTACTGCAGTGACAGGCATTGGAAGTGAATTGAAGTCTTGCTAAAACAGTTCCTGGTACATATTCCTCCCTCTCTTAATTAAAAAATACGAAATATTTTCGTATCTTAATTGCCTACCCTTTTTGTGGAACATATTTCTTAAGGATAGAAGCGTTATAGATCCCTTCTAGGGTTCCATCTAGATTCGCGACCTGTATGCTCCATTTCTAAAAGCAGCCTCTACTTTGTACGGGCCTATAAACAGTGAAACAGCAAACAGTGAACTCCACCATCCACGAATGACATTCCCATGGTTCTAAATCGTGGGATAACGCATGAACGCCCATGGGATAAACCGCTGCAGATCCATCCGAATCATGTCGTTCCCCAGGAAGAAAAATGACAGTTCGTTAACACGGTTACGGCACGCCGCCACCATCAGGGAACGTAGCAAGCGCAATCGTAGATTCAGGCAACCCCTCCAAAAAGAAGACCTAGTATTAATTCGCAAGCTTCTATTTCTAACCCCGAGCAGAGAATATACTCTAAGTTCTGCCCTTTGTTTATAGGCCCGTACAAAGTAGAGGCTGCTTTTAGAAATGGAGCATACAGGTCGCGAAATATAGATGGAACCGAGGAAGGGATTTATAATGCTTCTAACCTTAAGAAATATGTTCCGCAAAAAGGGTAGGTAATTAAAATAAGAAAATCTATCGTACTTTTTAATTAAGAGAGGGAGGAATATGTACCAGGAACTGTTCTAGCCAGGTATATTATTCTAAAGTTACCGGAAAATTTGGAAAAGGACGGCAGCAATATGTGTTCATGTGCCAGACGTCTTATATGAGCTCGATACGAAGTTCCTCGTGGCAAGCAGGACACGTCACGAACGATGAACCTGCGGGTGACGTCAATGCCACATGTCGTATGCCCTTCTCTCGAAAGTACGAGAACAAAAATTTACCAACCTTTTAACCGATGAGGATTCAGAAATGTGACATACATCATCGTGTAGCTAGTGTTCTGAAGGCAAACATATGTCAAACTCAGCAAATTCCACCAAGTCGTTCAAGAGATATCAAGCAATAAGGGAAACCATATTTACTCGTGACGTAGTGACTAACATTTGCCTTGCGGACTAAAAGCTGTGGCTCCGGCCACAACAAGGCAGTACCAATTCTTCGCTCACAGCCGGCTTGTCAGTCATGCTGCTCGCGACAAGTGAAGTCGAACTTAGTGTTCATTCTACGGGAACGTCGTCATACTTGTATTACGTTCGACAGCAAGTTGACACTTAGTTTATTTGAACACCAGTGAGTAACCTTTGAATTCTCTTGAGAAATTTTTGGACTTACAATTCGATAGGGACATTTGAACTTTGGAAATTAATGTGTTTATAACATTGAAGTTGTAAGACTTGTAATATTTCGCCAGTATTTGAAATTATAAAATATATCTCTTTCCGTGTGAATAACTTAAACAAACTAAATGCTAGCACGACTATTTTAAATTTTAATGGTCATGAACTGTTTCAACTTAGAACATCGTGAGTGTAGATTTGCAACACATTAATTATTTTGAATATTATCTAAGTCTAAAACCATTTTAACTTGTGCATAAAGACTGTTTACTAATTTTCGTAATAGACTGTACCATTTGAAACCAATTCGTGTGAATAAACTGTCTAATGAATTGTAAATACACCGTAATACATTACGCATACTTCGTAATTATAGGATTGGTACACGAATACTTGAGGAACTGTGACAGTGAGAAAAAACATCACGCTATTCTACAAGAGAGAGCTGTTTCTTTTTTTACTACGGCAGTGAGTCATGATTAACTGTGCTTCGAATGAAAGTCATTTCGGTACATACGAACGGTGTGTGGTGAGTGTGAACTGTTCATAGAAATGTGTTTTTCATTTCCAATTATTTCAACTTACGTACAAACTGGGACTAGTAAGAAAGAAAAGAAACAGTGCTTCGACAAATTTCTCATCTGGTGAATGGTGATTATTTTTGAAGCCGTTTTAATCAGTTATAATACAGCAAATGAAAGTGTGCTTATTTCAAAATAGGACACTAACAGTTACCTAGTCAGGTGGACTTTCTTGTGTTAAAGCCGTTCTTGTATTAACATGAGAGAACCTGACTCAAGACGACAATAATCGATGGAGAACGATACAGATCGATTAAGATGACGTAGATCGACGGAGATTGATACAGATCAACGCGGAACGTGGGCTTGGTATTCCGAGGGACGGTTCCTGGAACGCGATACTATTGAACATCGCGGTGCTTGCTGTTAGCTGAGTTCCAGTTTGTTGCTTGCAGAGCAGTATTCAACAGTTCGAGCTCGACAAGGCATATTACAGGTGATGTACGCGTCTTTTCGTTTAGAAACTTAATTCAGACCCTCAACAGAATCTTATAATATACGTCACTGCTGACAAAAATATTAACTCAATTCAAAAGCTCACTTAATTAATCTTTTGATGAACAATTATTAGTAGATTAAAAGCATAGAAAATTAACTTTTCACAACTTAATTCAATAATTCGCTCTCATTGGAAATACAGGCAGACTTTTGGAAGAGAGTGTGTTATGTTAGCTCTCGTAATATTGTATGCTGTCAATTGTTGGAACTTTAGAATTTCAATTCAGTGTTTTATTTGTAGTGAAGGCGTACAATAAACTCCTAATTCGCAATAATCATATAAAGTGTGCAATAAGTTACGTAAAATAGGACAATACTTAGAACTTTCTACCGGAAGAGCGAATTTAATTTCAAGTGTTTTATATGTATTTATGACTAAGAATATTTGAGAATTTCACGAGAAGACTGATAGTAGAAAGTACTTCAGGATTTCGTTAAAAAGAAATATGTTAACTTCAACATGCTTTATTGTTTACATCGAGAAAATCATGAAGGACATATCTGGTTGAAAAAAATATTACCATTCGGAGAGCAAGATATTTTATAAGATCAACACAAGTTGTCGATAATTTGTTGTAGGAATTGGAATATATTTTCCAACAAATACATTTGATCACTACAATTCAGCGATATATTGGGCTAATTTCTCATTATTTCGCCTTGCGATCCTTCCTCTCTGTACCCACTCCTAAGCACTAGGCACCCCTTAGTAAGATCTCATGCTCTTTGATACCAATTTTTCGTGGTACAGTACATTTCAAATTTCGTACTTAATGTGCATGTTTTTGACTTTCAGTTTACATATTCTAACATTTTCTAGAGACAATGTTAAAAAACATACTTCGAAATCTTACCGGGATCACTAAAGAAGCTAGATACGAGTGGACTGCGTCTTGGAGAATCTGACGTGTGAATGGAAAGGTTTATCAGGACACCTTGGATAATGAGAAACTACCACAATGTTGAAAATCTACACTCGCTCCCGAATTCAGCTACTCTCCTATCACATACGTAGATGTAGAGATCATTCTCCGCACTGAAGCTAGTTTTAACAAACGCCAAAGAATTAAAACACAAAACATGGAGGAGACTGTTGCAGTGCACTGCAAAGCAAACAATAAGAACATGGATTTAATCATGCAAATTATGCATCTGTTATATGTTAATAATTCCCTTAACACAAAATAGCATAGAACACACATATGGTCCTTATTCCGAATAATAATGTATATGTGAACTTTTGAATATAAAAATAAGAGCGACACTCGCAGGGTAAAATTCGCTTCGTAGATAAAATTTCTACCTCGTAGCAAGTTGATCCTATGATGTCCATAGAGTGGTGTAACAAATATCTCAAGCAAGGAATTATACTCGCTCCTTCATAAAAATTATTACTGTTAGGTGGAACGGAATGGAATGCAACTTACATTCACCTAACACAACTTTAAATGATTAAAAAACATATTTTAAAATACAATATATTTAATTGTTCTGTCCAATTTTGATGCAAGCAACTTAAAGTCATTATCAGATTGTATACATGGAACATTCTCGAAGTGAAATATATGGCTAAGCTCTTCTTCTTTTCTATCTTACTGTGTATGAGAGTGGAGTGTTACCATGAACATATGTTGGATATTTAAAGTTATTATTATTTGCCAATTTTTCGAATGTTTGTGTCTTACAAAACATCACAGTCTTTATTTGATCAATCACGCAGCCGGAGATTTGATAAGATTATTTTTATCGTTATTATGATTATTATGGACAGTATGGTACTGCAGTCGAATGGTTTGTCAAGAACCATACAAAAGTGAGGCTAACCGCCGGTGTGAGTACACATGGGCACCTTTAAATTCCAGGACGGTATATCATACATTATTCAGCACGCATGTATCCCAACATGCCTATATAGCTAGCATTTCTGAGTGAAGGCCTAGCTCATCAGTATGACCACAAACCGGTTTGCAACCGCAAATCCTTGGTTATATTGTGTTCATACCTAAAGGCCTTGCCTCATATATGCATGGGTACGATTTCTCAACTCTATGCGTCGGCAGATGTTTGGTAAGACAGCGCATTTCGTACTAAAGGCCATACTACACGTAATGTACGAGTACGGCTTCAAGCTCGTGTTTGGTTTGACAGCCCTTATAGCTCAAGGCTTTGCCACACATATTGCATTGTAACGTCTTGAGGCAAATAGTTGGTTATATCGCTATTCCGTCTAAAAGCGTAACCACACGTGTTGTATTAATACCGCTTATCGTCTCTATGTGTTTGGTTAGTTCGTCACCATGGACCTTTACCACATAATTGCTTCAGCAATGCATCTCCCCTGTATGTGTCCGCAGATGTATGGTTAAACCATCCGTATGACTGAAAGCCGTGCCACACATATTGCACAATATTGCTTTTTCACCAGTATGCGTCCGCATATGTCTGGTTAGAACGCCTTTTTGGCGGAAGGCCACACTACACATATTGCATGAGTACGGCTTCAAGCCTGAATGTATCTGCATGTGAGATATTACATTCTTCTTATGTCTAAAGGCCCTTCCACACATGTTGCAGGAGTACGGCCTTGCGCCTGTATGCGTCCGGACATGGGCGATTAGATTTTCTTTATGTGTAAAAGCCGTGCCACAGGTGTCGAAGTTATACGGTTTCTCGCCTGTATGCGTCAGAACGTGCCTGGTTAACTTTCCTTTTATTGTAAAGCATTTACCACACATACTGCAAGAGTACGGCTTCGCGCCTTTATGCGTCCGCACGTGATTCTTTAATTTTTCTTTCTGTCTAAAGGCCTTACCACACATATTACACGAAAACGGCTTCTCGCCTGAATGTATCCGCATATGAGATATTACATTCCTTTTATGTCTAAAGGCCCTTTGACACATATTGCAGAAGTACGGCTTTGTGTCTGTATGCGTCCGGACGTGGGCGATTAGACTTTGTTTCTGTGTAAAAGCCGTGCCACACGTGCTACAGGTATATGGCTTCTCGCCTGTATGTATCCGCACGTGATTGTTTAATTTCTCTTTCTGTCTAAACGCCTTGCCACACATATTGCAAGAATATGGCTTCTCGCCTGTATGTATCCGCACGTGATTGTTTAATTTTTCTTTCTGTCTAAACGCCTTGCCGCACATATTGCAGGAATATGGCTTCTCGCCTGTATGTATCCGCATGTGTGAAAACAATTCTGTTTTCCGTCTAAACGCCTTCCCACATATATTGCAAAAATGTAAATTCGAGGCTGTATGTGCCCGCATGTGACTCTTCATACTACTCATAATGTTAAAGGCTTTCCCACAGGTTTTGCAATAGTACGCTTCATCTGCTGAATGCGTCGGCACTTGCTTGAGTAAATCGCTTTTAAAGACGTACCTTTTTCCACAGGGCTTCTCGTCTACATGCGTCCGCAAGTGGCTTATTGAACTCTCGAAGATCCTGACATGTGTGTGCAACCCCATGTGCATTGTCAAGTTGTTAAAATTTGTAAAGTATTTGTGGCAAATTCCGCACTCATAAAGCGCTTGTTGCTTGTGGATCATGACGTGCTTAGACAGGCTGCTTTGGCAATGGAACAGCTTACCACAGTCATCGCTGTTGAAATGACAATCCCCTTTGTGTCTCGCGTGATGTTTTCCACCATCCGTAGGTGGATGATCTGCGTAGCTCACATCTGGACTCGACCTGCAGTGTCAAATTAAAACCATGTGACCAACAGTTCAACAGTCAACCCCTCTAGATGTCTCAAACAGAGGAATGGCTATTGAAAGTTTCATTCACTGCTATCCCATGCAGAGATCTCTTTAATAATGACCATCAAATTACTGAAGGTGAACATCATCTCAAGTGAAATTCAGAGTGTAGTAGTGACTTTCAAAAGTACTAGCTTGATACGAAGAGGTGTTGCGTCTCCTCTCTGGAATGCCTAATATCGCAATATAAAGCGCAATAATCCGACAAGTAAGTAATGTACGAGCTCATGGACTACCTGATTTAAAGATTGAACGAGGAAAACTTTTCTAGCCGAAAGGAGAAGCTACTGTAATTCGTAAAAGACTACTCTCCTACATAGGGGACGGCGTATGCATTGCAGTTTGGATGTTGTTCACTCACGCAGTGGTTTGTTGCAGGTATAAAACTATTTATTGTAAAAGCCCTTGTCGTTTGAGAAAATCACAGTGTTTTAGGTACCAATAAGGTTTAGAACATTCTTTACCGACAGTCAGCCATGGCGAAGAGTTTATAAATATTATTTACTGTGACACAGACATACTATAACACTCTCAGCTCGCCCGCGAGAAAGGTTGACTATTAATACGCAAAGATTTTGATTTCTCGCACTTATTCTGATTAAAATTATTAGTACTGGCAAAAATGTGTGTTTGTGTAGAGATTTATTTGTGTCGCACCGACACAGACAGGTATTATGATGACATTGCGATAGGAAAGGCCTAGGAGTGAGAAGAATCGGTCGTGGCCTTAAATTATGCAGAGCCCAAGCATTAGGCTGGTGCGAAAATAGGGAACAACGGTAAAAAATCTTCAAGACTGCCGACAGTGGGGCTCGAACCCAATCAATAAAGGATGCAAGCTGACAGCCGCGGGCACCTAACCGCAAGGCGAACTCGCCCGGTGTATAGTTCTCTTGGTAGAGTTGTAATCAGATTTACAAGATATTCCTACAGAAAGGAAATTGGTTTTTTTGCTAGTTGCTTTACGTCGCACCGACACAGAAAGGTCTTTTGGCAACGATGAGACAGGAAAGGCCTAGGAATGGGAAAGGAAGCGGCCATGGCCTTAAGGTACAGCCCCAGCATTTGCTTGGTGTGAAAATGTAAAAACCACGGAAAACCATCTTCAGGGCTGCGACAGTGGGGTTCGAACCCACTATCTCCCGGATGCGAGCTCACAGCTGCACGCTCCTAACCGCAAAGCTAACTCGCCCGGTGAAAGGAAATTGACGTACGTTCGCGGTACTTACGAATGTAACAACTGGCGTCAGAGGTAGGATAGTATTTGGGCAATTCGTGACCATTAAAGGATAGTGCGATATAAGGAAGACGATACCAGGAATGATGGCTTTGATGAAAGTGACTTTGATCAATTTACAATTTGCCGACATGAAGTGCGAGCTGGAAGAACGCGATGAGGATATTTCCGAAACCAATACCGCGTTACGGTCATGACTTCGATCAGTAATAGTAGCAGAAGGTAATGATACTGATAAAGAAATTATTGAAATAGCGGATGTTGCTGACATATTGGCACAAATTGTGGAAGTTGGTAAGAAGTTCTAAGAAGACAAGCCTAAAATTTTAGTTTATTGGAGAAAAAGCTAGCGAAATGTTCTCAGAAACGAGCTGAAAATTATATATTGGTAGAATCTAAGATAACTGAAATTGATCAAGGGCTAAAACAAATAGAAACTGATGTAGAGCGTAAAACAACGACTATGGAGGACCGATCTGCATCACCAGAAAAGGGGTCTATACGAAAGAAGAGGACTATTACTGAATTCTGAAAAAAATCAGATAGTGTTGCAGGGACGGTACGTGTGAAACCACCACCTTAAGTTTGCAAAACCCCATGGTCTACGTATCGAAGGCAATTTTAAGCCGCAGCCGCCTCCTATGTAGTGACTAGAGAAGAAATAAGCTCTGCCTTGGTTATTGCGCAGCGAGGTGATACGATGGATATACTCCGAGTGATTCCAGACAGTGAGCAATCAAATTTCATTCCTGGTAGCCCGATTAAAGATTGGATACGGTGGTAAAGACCTTCAACAAATTTAACATCGTCAACTTATCAGACGCCAGAAACGTGGCGAAACCCTACAAGAATTTGAGGCAGACATCGCGCGTCTTGCTTGTATGGCTTATCATTCACCTACATGCAATTTCACAGAAGAACATTAATTCTGTAGAGCCTATGATGATGAATATATCCGACCAAGAATTGCAACGACCTCTTAGTCTGGCGCACCCAAATACGTTAGATAATGCGGTGGCTCGTGCATTTTAATTCGAAGCTGCTACACAGACCTCGGATCTACACGTGCAGCTTCGACGGTTGGATGAGGAGGTGCCTCTAGACGAAGAGGTTGATATGATTGCTTTGATAACCCAGTAAATGCTGATGGACAACCTCGAAGGTGGGAGATTTCTGTTGGAGTGAGCTCGGACATGTGAGTAGCTGCTGCCATAAAGACTCAAAGTTTCAGGAAAACTAAAAACGGGCGGCGCAAAGGGGCAAGCGCCGCATGTCATCCCCCCTGCCCCCGAGAAAAGTGGTACATATCATTTCACTCGTGCGCCGGTTAGACATTATTTTTGTCGACGGATCTCACCGCTCACCACCCTCTAGGACCCCGGTACCACCTAGGGGTGATGAGGTGAAAAACCTTATCCACCAGGGAGAGAGAAAAAAAGGACGAAGAGAGAGAGAGAGAGAGAGAGAGAGAGAGAGAGAGAGGGGGAGAGAGAGAGATAGAGACCCTGGTGAGAAGGTTGTTAGCGTGTCCGCCCCAAAATGGGAGTAATAGCGAACACGAGGAAGAAGATGGGCACAAGAAGAATAACACCGAAGTTCAAGCACAATTTAAAAACAAGAAATCATAGAAATAACTTACCGGAAGCAGCGAGGAAGACAACTAAAGGCCGTGGAAATTAAAGCACAAGAAAAACAATGGCAGTGCTCCACCGAACGTGGCGAATGAAAACCAGCATTTACATGAAGTAAAAAAAATTTAATGGAAGGACAAAAGGTAGGTAACAAACCAAGTTATTAAGATGATAAAGCCTAAGTTTATTTTTAAAACGTAATGGCAAAATGTAAATAAAATCAACATAAGGTTGAAAAATGGAAAAGGAAATTAACAATAAGTAAAATAAATTAGAATATACCCAGGTGGGGTTTTAAAGAAAATTAATTCATTACTAAATAACAATTAATGGAAAATAAATACTCATTAACAGATTAAAAATAGGGAACTTTATGAAAACAACAAGAAAGAAAGGGTGACCTCCGTACCTAATAAAATGTGATCAGAAAACAACGGGAAACAAAATGACTTTCTTACATAAATGTTACCTTTAAATTAAATGTGATCGATCACGGTTAGTTAAATAAATTTTTTAAAAAAAATATTAAGTTAACAATTTTTCAATAAAATGGATCTTCAACGCGGTCGCTTCTCATAATTACCAAATTTGAAATCGTTCAGTTACCACCAAGGACAGTTTCCAAGACAAACAGAATTTTACGTTAAAATACCTCCTCACGCGGGGCAAGGAAATGGTAACACAACATTAAAAGGAGGAGAAAATAAACAAATTAGTTTAAACAGTAAGCGATACACTCGACCCCGAAATATATAATTCAAGGTCCACACAGGCTCAACACGCCGGACAACAATTCACCCGACAACAATCCACACCCGAACCGTCCCCAAGGTAACCACTAAACAAAAACAAGGCCTCCTAATACACGGAGGAAAAACAGGCCAGAGAAAATAATTAAATCCACCCAAACCCCAGAAGGGGGGGGTGGGGAAGAAAACATACCAAACGAATTAGAAAACAAAACACAGGAAAGCAAACAGAAAGCCGAAAGAGGTAAGGTTCGGGACCTTGGAGACTGTACCTTGGTTTACAAAGAAAGTTACAATTTAAAATGCCCAAGTAGATCAGTAAAATTTTAAATTAATAATTCCAATTTAGTTCATGGTGAACCTTCCACATTACTGTGATTAGTTGCCGAAACAGTTTTCCAGATTTTCGATACCACACACGCAAATAGGAATAAATTTAACGGCGAAGTCCAAATATTTATTATTATTATTATTATTATTATTATTATTATTATTATTATTATTATTTTTCCAGAAATCTTCGAAAATATCAAAATCCTCTTCAGGACGACGTTTAAAGTGTGTCAAACACTGGTACGTACCTTAGGTGATGAAGAAATGAGAAGAATTTTTAACCTGACATTGTTGACGAAGAAATACAGTCAAGCCACCGGGATCCAGACCTCGTTGTGAAGTATCCAGACGAAAAATAAATCCAAAAAACGCTCAGAAGAAAAGGCAGGAGGTCTTCAACTAGTTTACCTGGGGAAAATCCCCGTTAACATTCAATTTACGGTGGTTTCTTGGTACTCCAACACTCCATGACGCCGGACACAAATACACACCAGCTCAACATGGCTGCCTCAAGCGAACTGAGTATCGCGTCGGCCAGCTGGAAGCAGGCCAGTCTTGCCTGGTAATCGACCGGCGGGCGCATGCGCAGTAATGCGCAACCAATCACAAGACCAGACAATGGCCCACTGACTACAGTAACTTTAAAAAAAGGTATACTGGCGTAAGCCGTTTGACACAAATTATTCTAGGCCGCAGGGCCAGTTCAAAATGGTTATAATGGGGAGGCTCACATTATTTAATATTGTCTCAGCCCTCCCGCCCCGAATCGACGACAAAATAACATGCATATGCCATCAATGATGTGGTGGTCACACATATACTAAATTTGGGCGAAGTTGTCCAACAGAAAACGACCACCAAGATTAACTAATTTTAGTTAGGAGTTCACATGACCAGGTTAATAGTCCAAGACACAGTTCCATATCACATAGTTTTTAGAAATAATTGGCGGGTGCGATCAACATCAGTGTCCAGAAACGTTAACCGAGCACTCGGAAAATCACCAGAGTAAAGTTTGTCATCAAATAGAGAGTACAATGACCAGAGTTCACCAAATATTCAGGTTCACCTAATACACGTTTTCAATGCATCACACAATGATATAGTTTATGACACATGACGCAGTTCACCTTGAGGTTTGGCAACTCCCACACTAATCACAGATATACTGACCAAAATTAAACAAAACCACAAGATTATAAGTCCACGCATCCAGGTTATTTTCTCAAGCACGGTAGTAATTTAATTTTTAATGCACGAATACCTTTACAAGTCTCCTTTGATATTAAGGAAACGCATGATCTTGTGTTGCAAAGGGAGACAACAGGGGAATAAAACGCGCCGGGAGACCCGGATGGGGGCAAAACCACAAGAAGAGGGAGGAACAAAAAACAAATCAGGAAATTAAAGTAGGTGAGTATTCAGTTACAGGATCCACAGATCCGCCAATTAACTTTACATTTAGCTAGTTACCAACAAACTAGCTGAAGCCCAGAGCTCTCCACTTGGTCCAATATAGTACCAAAGGAAACGAAGGGTCCATTCGACAACAATTAAGAAATCAAAGGGAAACTACATAAAATATACCATGTTACTCTGCCACGAAGGACACTTAGCCATGACACGTGGAGAAACAATGAACAAGAACACATAGAAACATAGGGTACAATCCAACACATAATACCAACCAGGACTAAGGCAGATATCCCGAATAGATCATGAACATAACGGAAGGGAAAGCAGTAATATTACTCAAGCACAAATCACCCACGAGAAGAATATATAAATAAAGGTACAGGACCACTCCAAAGAATAGTCGTCCTTGGAACATATGGTTTAGAATAGCATGAGTTAAACTAAGGGACACATGAATTACCAATCAAATTACACCTTAGATATTGGAGTGACACACACACAACCACAGAGTGGCAAACTCGTCAATCGGTCCAAGGGTCAAGAACGAGGGATTGAGCAAAAAACACACAACACTGGGATCAGCCGCTTATCCTAGTTCACCAACAAAACACAGGTAAGGACTCTAGCGTAGAAAACTAATTTTTTGAACAGACCAACCGAAAACCATCAGAGAGAGGGGACGCAGAAACCCTTGAATTACAGAGAGGTCAGACAGGCAACAGTAGCACCGATGGGCAATCAGGAGACTCCTATAGGTTATCAGATGGAAAAATCGCGATCAGTCAGTCATCCACAACGGCCACATCAAGGTACAACTACCGAAACTAAATGCACGAGGCAACGTGGTACAGAATAGTAACCACAAACCTAATCCAGCGTGAGGAAGAACAAGTCGAAAATCCCAGAGCCAAGAGATAACTAAGAATTGCCCACCCGAAGGTGTACTTCTTCGGAGTAGTGGATACCAAACCAACAGCCAAATCTACCGTGACACAGAGGTAAATTAAAGGACAAATCACATCCCAACCAAGGTGTCTTGACAGCCAAACAACGTAATCCAAAACACAATTACCTAAATAATGACAAGCTAGCAGCACGGGTTATCAATAGAGAGGTAAAGGATAACTATCCTCAACGCGTGCTCACCGACCACAACCCAAAACAGTACAATCCCAAGCAGAAATTACAACAGCAAACACGGTACGGAGTAAGGACTAGGTCCATCCCACAGAAGCACAAAAGGAGAAATATCCTCAGGAAGGAAGTCCGACAGTACCACCGAAAACTCCACATGCCAACCGGTAGATAAGGAAAATTACACAACGTTACTAACAGTCCACATTTCAAAAGGATCCGAACAACTCACAACAACATTACCAAGTTACAACACAGGAGATACAACCATAATGCTGGCAGGAGTGCACCAACCGAACGCCCACAGAAAAAAAAATCAGAGACAGATTTTCTACATAACCACAAAACCAAAAGGTTAGGAAGATAAATTCAGCCCAAAAACCCATTACAGGAAAAATAATATAGAGGGTTCACGCATAGAAAACCACCTTTAGAACAGCCGCGAAGAGTGCCCAAAAGTAGGAGTGTCAGATCTCTCAATCATGGATGAATACAAACATCAGTATCCGGAACAGAAACACCTTTAAGACACGGAGTCCATGCAGAAGGCAAGCAGGGAACTTTTCCGACACCAATAGATCGAAACACACCACAATCAGAAATCGTACAATACTAAAATGGCACAAATAGCAACCCAATCATGACTAAGCACCACACATCTTCAGACACACGCACACAATGAAAGGATGACAAAATGGTAAACACTCAGGCACCAGACACACTCCCTTACATTCCATCCCAGGCACACCATAGCTCAGCAATGATTAAGTCACAAGATGATCGAAGGGTTCAGCGGAAGGAATCCGATGCGGAGCCACAGAAGAATCAAATCTTTGAAATTACATAAGCCTAGAGAAAACAGAGGGACAACAAAGCACAATTTAAGTTAGATGTCATCAGATTTCCCCAATGGAACTTCGTTAGCGCACTACATAAGCATAAGGTTAGATAACGAGGATATCAATTCCAAGGTATTAATTAATACCACCCTCACAAGACAATTAATGAAAGACAATTTCTAACTACAAGGATCCACACCAAGAAATGGTAACATACAAGGAGTACTAAATTGGAGTCACCAACACGAGGAACAGAAAGGACCAGATTGACTCGCTCGCCACCCCACAGTATGTGTGCTAAATTCATTAACGATACAGGTCAGTTACCAAAGGTGCATCCATCCAGCGGAAGATGCGGTACGATTTGCCAGATCAACCGGGTTTAATTTGGGAAACATGAACGCGCCTAATACGTTTTGCTACAGGGTCACTTACCAAAATTGAAACGGGAGACAAGAACTCCAATACCGTGCACGGGCCTTGGTACCTAGGGGCAAGTTTTGCCGAAAACTTATTCACAGCCTTACTCATTGGGTAGCACTTAACATACACGAGATCACCAACATTGAATTTTGACGGTTTCCTACCTTTATTGTACTGCCTTTTGACCTTTTCGTATGACACAGCTAGATTCCTTTTTGCTTCGTTCCAGATCTTTTGAACATCATTAGGCCTAGATAGGTCTGGGAGAAGATCCTCAATACATAGCAGGTTAGACATAGGGGAGTACGGAGTATAGCCAAACATTAAAGACATAGGCGTCTTACCATGGGACTCATGAGTAGCGGAATTGAAAGCATGTGCCAACCAATGCAGACAGGAATCCCATTTAGACTGGTTGTCATGATGATACGCTATCAACGCAGATTTTAAGTTCCGATTCAACCTCTCTGCATAAGAAGGATTTGGATAGTATGGAATAGTGGTGACATGCGAAATGCCCAACTCAAACAGATACCTCTTGAAGGAGTTACTGGTGAAAGAACTAGCGTTGTCAGATACTAAGAACTTAGGTGGGCCAAATGATGCAAAGATGGAATTTAGACAGGAGATAGAGGTACGTGAATTAGTGGACCTGGTGGGAAAGATCCAACAGAACCGGGAGAAGGCATCTATACAGACAAAAATGTGGGTGTTTCCCAAGGAAGATCGGGGGAGGGGTCCTACGAAATCTATGAACAGTCGTTCCATGGGGCGTGAAGCTTGTGATGAAGACAATAATCCCACTCGGTTATTCAAATTAGGTTTGCTGATGGCGCAAGATTTACAAGATTTGACCATGTTCCTGATATCACTATCCATTTTCTTCCAAACAAAGAATTGCCTGATTTTCAAACGAGTTTTGAAATTTCCTAGATGACCGCCAAGGGGTGAACAGTGGTAATACTTGAAAATGACAGGTACCAGAACTTTAGGAACGACAATTTTGGAATTATGGTCCTTGCGACCCTTACAACAGAGAACACCCTTAGATAAGGAGTAAGGTTTTACTTCGATCCCGCTACTGATCATGTCAATGATCCTTTTCAGATCCGGATCAGCTTTTTGATGATCTCCAATTTCTTGATACAGCAATGGGGAATCGGTGAGGATGGCACTAACTCCAACGGTATTGACAGCAAGCTCATCGACACATGGGTTGGCTTCCCCACAAGGATTACCTTCAAACATCCTGCTCAAGCCATCGGCAATGACGTTCTCAGACCCACGAATGTGGCGAACATTGAAATTAAAGGATGAGATCCGTAATGCCCATCTAGTTATCCTACCGGTCCTTTTGGGTCGGTTCAACACCCAAGAAAGAGCCTGATTATCGGTTTCCAGATCAAAGTTGACGTGCTCAATGAAAGATCGAAATTTCTCCAGAGCAAACAGCACAGCTAGACACTCTAGTTCATAAATGGAGTACTTAGACTCCAGATCATTGAGGACCCTGGATACGTAGGCCACCGGCCTACGCCCATCTTCATGTTCTCGTAACAGAACGCCAGCAATAGCACGCCCGGAGGCATCAGTTTGGACAATGAAACGTTTCTCAAAATCAGGAATAGCTAACAAAGGTGCATTAATCAGTGCGACCTTCAATGAATTGAAAGCTTCCTCCTGGGCTTTACCCCAAGTAAATTTTACATTCTTTTTCCTAAGGTCGTTCAACGGGGCAGCCACTTCAGCAAAGTTAGGGATGAATTTTCTAAAGAAATTGACCATACCAATGAATCGAGCAACGCCCTTGACATCTTTGGGAGGTGGAAAATCCCTAATGGCTTGAGTTCTGGAATGATCTATGGAAACGCCCTCAGAAGAAACTACATGTCCCAAGAAAGACATGCTGGGTCTGGCGAAAGCTACCTTTGATAATTTCACTGTAAGGCCGGCTTTCCTTAACCGTAGCAATACTTCCCTAACGTGCACCATATGTTCCTCGAAGGTATTCGAATAAATTAATACATCATCCAGGTAATTAAAGACGTAGCTGAACTTAATGTCAGAGAGAATGGAATTTAACAACCTCGACAACACAGCTGCTCCACAGCTTAGCCCGAACGGAAGTCTGAGGAACTCATACAAGTTCCAGTCGGTGATGAAGGCAGTGAGGGGAATTGATCTCTTCGATAATGGCACTTGGTAATAAGCCTGGTTCAAATCCAGGACAGTGAAAAATTTCGCACCTGAGAACCATCCAAAACAAGTATGAAGGTCAGGTAGGGGAATAGATTGGAGTACAATCTTACTATTTAGGGCCCTATAATCAATCACAGCACGATAACCACCAGAAGGTTTGGGTACCAAGAACACAGGGGACGCATACGGGGAAGTTGAAGGTCTGATCACTCCGTCTCTCTCCATTTGATCAATGATTTTCTTTAATTCCAACATACGGGGTGGGGAAAGGCGATAAGGAGGGGATCGAACAGGCTGCAGGTCAGACAACTCAATGTCATACTCTAGTACGTCGGTCAAGCCTAACTTGCTAGTGAACACATCGGGAAATTCCCTGCAAAGATCACGAACTTGCTGTGCTTCGGCATCTCCTAAATGATTCAGGTCAAGTCGATCGATGTCACTAGACTCATCTGACTCAGGGTAACCCGCACACAAAACTTTAGGCATTTTCAAGGGAACGTTAATCAATTCAAATTTCAGGTCAGGAGAAAATTTAAAAAAGAAATTTCGACACTGAGGATCCAAAACAACACCGGCCCAAGATAGAAAATTGGTACCCAGAATAATGTTACATGATAAATTGGATGTCACCAAGCACTTGATCTTCCAAGTGAAATTCCCAATCCTCAATTTGACCTTCACAGTCCCCAAAATATTTAAAAACTGACAATTAGCCGAAACGCATCTTAGGTTAGTGGGTTTTATTTCCGGAAGTTTACACGAGGATTTCTTTTGACAATACCAGGCATAATTCATCAAGCATACTGCGCTTCCAGTATCAAGAAGAGCATCTACGGGTTCATTGTTGACTTCAACAAATGTGCACGTGCCAGAGGAGGGGGCATGAGCAGAAATACTATTGCACCTAGGGGGACACACCGGTTTCTTACGAGATTCAGGGTTTACAAACTTAGAATTGGCAGACTTTGCCCTTTCCCTTTCTAGTCATTGAGTACCATTTCTGTCTACCAAGGGGCAATTTCTTTTAACATGCTGTCTAGAGCCACAGGAATAGCAAGCGCCTGGACCACGTCTAACGTCAGGGCAGGAATTTCTTAGATGATTTCGGGACCCACAGTTGTAACATTTACGGGCATTCACAACTTTAGGTGTTGACGGAAGAACGGGACAATTGGTAGTAGTAGGGGGAGGGAAATTCACAGGTCTGGAGGCATCCCCATGTTTAACATCTTCAGCAAAGGAACAGGCCTCTTCCAATTCTTGAAAGGTAGTAGGGCAACGGGTTAAGGAAAGATAGGAGCGGTACGCAGGAGATATACCTTTTAAAATTCTAGAGACCATTTCACATTCTGGCACAGAAATTCTAAAAACCTTGCAAAAGAATCGCAGATCCAGCACATAAGTTAGCAAGTTCTCATGCAGGAACTGGGTCCGAAAACAGTGTTGGGGCACAAGACTTTGGAGAGCAAGAGAGGGAATAAATTTGGAAAGGACAAGTTCATGAAAGGTACTAATCGATAAATTTTTAGAGATAGCTTCAGAAATTTCTCTCTTTAGAATCCCTTCACAATGAGGGAAGAGGGCGCGGAAAATCCCCAAATCGTCAACTGAGTACACATTACCAGTCTCGGTCAACTCCACCAGAAACCGTAAGAATCGAATACACTCATCGATAGAATTTACAGAAAAGGACTTCACTCCCCGAAAGACTTCCTTTAAACAGTTAGGCGATGACGCCGAATTTAGCTTAGAGACTAAGGTTTCCAGTAAAGGAGCAGTCACACAGCACTGACCTTGGGCATGGGTCGAGGACGCAATTTGGTGGGAAGGGACACTCGGGGTGGGTACAGTAGGGTTAAGTCCAGTAGAAATAGAACAATTCTCCATATCTCTGTTAATCAACAGCAAATCTAGATCAGAGGTGATGCCAGAAACCACCGTTAACAATCTAGCACATTCTGACACAAAAACAGAATCAGGCTTAATAGATAATATATCCTGAATTCGGCCCGAGTAGTGGTCAGCTCTGGCCCTCAGCCGGTTTACTTGGGCTTTGGACGGAGGCAATTCAATGAACTCTTCACGAATAATATTAATTTCGTTAAGATTGTCACATATCAGGTTAAGGTACTCACCCACTCGATTCCTATCAATAGAAAATACATTAATGGGGACCTGGGAGTTGGCTGATAGCAAGGCAGCGCTCTCAGCAACAGTACGGGCAGGTTCAAGGCCACGACTGGATAACTCGTACTCCAATTCGGCACGACGCAGGAAGGAGGGGTTCGTAACGGCACGCGCCATGGTAGCAAACATGGAACAAAATAATCAAAAAATTACACAAGATCCTTGCACTCCCTTTTACAATAGTTATTGACAATAACACCTTTAGTTTTTTAATTTTTGGTTTCCATCCACCAACATTCGCCACAGCACTGCACCAAGCAAGGGTAGGAGGGGAGGAAAGTTAGGTTGCAGAAGGCAGAAACAACAGAGATTAGGCAGCAGAGCAACAACAGTGGAACAACAAACAACCACCGCTCTGATACCACTCTCACCGCTCACCACCCTCTAGGACCCCGGTACCACCTAGGGGTGATGAGGTGAAAAACCTTATCCACCAGGGAGAGAGAAAAAAAGGACGAAGAGAGAGAGAGAGAGAGAGAGAGAGAGAGAGAGAGGGGGAGAGAGAGAGATAGAGACCCTGGTGAGAAGGTTGTTAGCGTGTCCGCCCCAAAATGGGAGTAATAGCGAACACGAGGAAGAAGATGGGCACAAGAAGAATAACACCGAAGTTCAAGCACAATTTAAAAACAAGAAATCATAGAAATAACTTACCGGAAGCAGCGAGGAAGACAACTAAAGGCCGTGGAAATTAAAGCACAAGAAAAACAATGGCAGTGCTCCACCGAACGTGGCGAATGAAAACCAGCATTTACATGAAGTAAAAAAAATTTAATGGAAGGACAAAAGGTAGGTAACAAACCAAGTTATTAAGATGATAAAGCCTAAGTTTATTTTTAAAACGTAATGGCAAAATGTAAATAAAATCAACATAAGGTTGAAAAATGGAAAAGGAAATTAACAATAAGTAAAATAAATTAGAATATACCCAGGTGGGGTTTTAAAGAAAATTAATTCATTACTAAATAACAATTAATGGAAAATAAATACTCATTAACAGATTAAAAATAGGGAACTTTATGAAAACAACAAGAAAGAAAGGGTGACCTCCGTACCTAATAAAATGTGATCAGAAAACAACGGGAAACAAAATGACTTTCTTACATAAATGTTACCTTTAAATTAAATGTGATCGATCACGGTTAGTTAAATAAATTTTTAAAAAAAAATATTAAGTTAACAATTTTTCAATAAAATGGATCTTCAACGCGGTCGCTTCTCATAATTACCAAATTTGAAATCGTTCAGTTACCACCAAGGACAGTTTCCAAGACAAACAGAATTTTACGTTAAAATACCTCCTCACGCGGGGCAAGGAAATGGTAACACAACATTAAAAGGAGGAGAAAATAAACAAATTAGTTTAAACAGTAAGCGATACACTCGACCCCGAAATATATAATTCAAGGTCCACACAGGCTCAACACGCCGGACAACAATTCACCCGACAACAATCCACACCCGAACCGTCCCCAAGGTAACCACTAAACAAAAACAAGGCCTCCTAATACACGGAGGAAAAACAGGCCAGAGAAAATAATTAAATCCACCCAAACCCCAGAAGGGGGGGGGTGGGGAAGAAAACATACCAAACGAATTAGAAAACAAAACACAGGAAAGCAAACAGAAAGCCGAAAGAGGTAAGGTTCGGGACCTTGGAGACTGTACCTTGGTTTACAAAGAAAGTTACAATTTAAAATGCCCAAGTAGATCAGTAAAATTTTAAATTAATAATTCCAATTTAGTTCATGGTGAACCTTCCACATTACTGTGATTAGTTGCCGAAACAGTTTTCCAGATTTTCGATACCACACACGCAAATAGGAATAAATTTAACGGCGAAGTCCAAATATTTATTATTATTATTATTATTATTATTATTATTATTATTTTTCCAGAAATCTTCGAAAATATCAAAATCCTCTTCAGGACGACGTTTAAAGTGTGTCAAACACTGGTACGTACCTTAGGTGATGAAGAAATGAGAAGAATTTTTAACCTGACCTCGTTGTGAAGTATCCAGACGAAAAATAAATCCAAAAAACGCTCAGAAGAAAAGGCAGGAGGTCTTCAACTAGTTTACCTGGGGAAAATCCCCGTTAACATTCAATTTACGGTGGTTTCTTGGTACTCCAACACTCCATGACGCCGGACACAAATACACACCAGCTCAACATGGCTGCCTCAAGCGAACTGAGTATCGCGTCGGCCAGCTGGAAGCAGGCCAGTCTTGCCTGGTAATCGACCGGCGGGCGCATGCGCAGTAATGCGCAACCAATCACAAGACCAGACAATGGCCCGCTGACTACAGTAACTTTAAAAAAAGGTATACTGGCGTAAGCCGTTTGACACAAATTATTCTAGGCCGCAGGGCCAGTTCAAAATGGTTATAATGGGGAGGCTCACATTATTTAATATTGTCTCACGGAGAAGTGAATAGTTCTGCTCGTACTTCGCATCATACATCGGGGCTAAACTAAATATATATAAGCAGGGTGTTACTGAACCGTCTAGTACTCCCTGGACGTCACCGGTGGTTTTAGTGAAGAAAAAGGACAGGTAGATAAGTTGTTGGTCAGCAACTTTTCCGCTCCTTCCACTTGCTTTTGTTGTATGGCTAGGGCCAGATTGTTGGCTCAGAAGAATTTTCTGGCCAGAGTGTCAGGAAGGTGAGATATGTACAAGTTGAACAGTAATGGTGAACGAACGGATCCTAGGGACAATCCAGCGTTAAACTTCCTCTCCTGGCTTATCTTGTTTCCAACGAGTAACTGGAATTTCCAAACACTTAGCATGTATTAACGCCAAACGATGTCGAAGGCTGGAGTAAAGTCAACAAACACCAAAGTTGTTTTCAAGATGTAAGAGGTACCACTTGCTCACAGCAATTATATTCTTGTCTCAAGCCTGCCTCATAAGTTCAAATATGCTCTATGACAGTGCTACTCATTCTGTTATAGAAGAGACTTTCAAACAGTTTACAGGAGTACGTAAGAAGGGCTATGAGGTGACAGCTTTCTGCGTAGTTGCTTGGTTTTAAAATACAAATGATCTTCACCTTTTAATGATCAGTCAACATGATGTTGCTGAAGAATTTTGCCATTCTTTAGCACTTACACGTACATGAATCACGAAGTGAATGCAGGAGCGCTTAGAGTCAATGTCTGAAAATGTGCAGCAACGGGCAGAATCGGATATAAGAAACAAGTCATTTTCAGGTTTTGCAGCTCTTATCGAATGTACCTGGAGATAGGAAACCTGCCTCGTTTACTTTGATGACGTAACTTTGATATACACCTATCGAACCTGGAGAAAGTCCTTAAGTGGCTGCAGAGGGCCAAACTTAAGCTGAATGCAAAGGAATGCCAGCTCTTCCGGGAAAAGGTCAGGTATTTGTGAGATGTTTCCAAAGACGGTGTAGTCGTAAATCCAGAGAGGACACGTGCGGTAAAGGAATGACCTGTCCCCACAGATGTACATGAACTCCGGAGTTTCTTAGGCTTATGCTCCTACTACCAATATTTTGTGCCCGGACTTGCCAACAAAGCTAAGCGGATGAAGAGGACGAATGGAAAACTGCTTTCTTAAGTTGTAGCCGACAACTAACTAGACTGGGATGAACATTTGCCAATATTTTCAATGGCATATCGGTCTTCGGTCCATGAAACGACAGGACAGACTCCGACCTGTGTTCTCTTCAGGAGGAAGCTGCATTTTCCCTGCGATCTGAAGTTCGTCAGTAGACCCGGCCAGCAGCAGATGGCTGGGGATGACTACGTGAGGTGTTGGATAGGAAGAATGGGTCAGATTCACGGCCTCGATCGAAGAAACACAGAAGCTGCTAGTGGCCGAATAACGCGTACCTACGACGCGCGGGCCGTAGAAGGTGGATTCGAAGCCAAGGATTTGGTGTGGCTCTTTAATTTACGGAGACAGCGGGGTCTGCCACACAATCTCCAGCGTTCATGGGTGTTAAAGACTTTATATCTCGTATTCTTAGTCTTTCCAGGAGAATGCCAAACGTGGAGCATTTCAACCGGTTAGCAGCATACGAAAGAGCAACTTCCTTGACTAACGGGTAATCGAAGACCGTTTGCTAACTGGTCCAGCACGGAACAGTCTTAGGGGGGCGGCAGTATTACGAGTGAAGGAGTAGTAATATCTCCCTCAGCTGGACTAGGAGACAAGTGACGATCGCTAAGCAAAAAGCGAGAGGAAGAATGTGCTGCAGAAGTGAGAATAATCTTTTGTCTCCTGTTGATGAACGTCATGCTTTATGCCAGGACAAGGAAATGTGTGTACTCGTGAGTGAAAGATGATTTGCAAATTGTTGTACGCTATTTTGATTAAAATTATTAGGATTAGCGTTAATGTGTGTGCACAGTTCACTTTGTAATTTGGCAATACGATTTACGAGATATGGAGTCATAGAAATTACTACTGAAAAGAAATTTACGTACGTTACCGGTAGTAATGAGTAGTAGGGCAATGTATGTTGTAGAACAAAGGGTGATGCGTCAGCATTATCCCACGACGTCACTGACCCCTAGTAGTGGAGATATGGGGCATGAGTCCCATCCAAATTATAGTCTGTGAGGAGAGAAGGGCATCTGAGCGTCAAAATTGAGCCCAAGATGGCGACTGTGTACTTATGCTCTTCTAAAATGGCAAGGAGAAGGGCATCTGTCCGTAAAATTAAGCGCTGTGTAGTTAAGCCACCCCAAGTTGGCAACGAAGAGGGCATGTTTACGGAAAACCCAGTCAAGATGGCAACAGTGTAGATAGGCCCTCCAAAACGGTGACGGGAAGAGCACCTAACCGTAAAACAGGGCGCAAAATGGCGACTGTGTAGTCAGGGCCCGCAAAATAGCGACGGGAAAACATTTGACCGTAAAACTGGCCATCGAAGATGACGTCGGGCAGGGCATCTGGACGTAAAACTAGGTTAGACCCTTGTGCCCCCTCCGGTGGGAGAATCAAAGTGGCGACGGGTAGGTCATCTGACCGTAAAGCTGAGCCCCGTGTAGTTAGGCTCCTGCAAAGTGTCGTCGGAAAGGGCATCTGTCCGTCAAACTGTGCCAAGATGCAATGGTGTAGTTAGGCCTTCCAAAACTGTGACGGAAAGGGTATCTAACCGTAAAACTGGGCACAATGTGGCGACTGTGTAGTTAGATGGTCCAAAATGGCGATGGAAAGGGCATCTGATCGCAAAATGGGCCATGTGTAGTGAGGCCCCTCCAATATGGCGACGGGAAGGTCATCTGATCATAAAACTGTACCCTGGGTAGTTAGGCCCTCCAAAATGGCGACGGGATGGGCATCTGACGATAAAGCTAGGCCCTCTGTAGATAGGCCCTTCAATCAGGTTACGCCTGCTCTCTTACTCGAATTGCCCTATGCCCTATTAGTCAAGATTGCGTCGCGAGAATCCCCATTGCCCTGCTACTCACAATGGCTTCAGGAAGGGTATCTAGCCGTATAAGTGAGGTTAGGCCTCTCCAAGTTGGCAACTGTTGGCGTCGGGACGGGTATATACCCGTATAAGTGAAGTCAGGCCCCTCCAGGATGGCGACTATGAGGTTAGGCTTGCTCTCTTACATTAAATCCGCGTCGGGAAGGGCAACTGGCCGTAAAAGTGTGGTTAGGTCCCTCCAGGATGACGACTGTGAGATTGGGCATTCTCTCTTATGGAAAATCCGAGAATCGGCTTTGCCCCACCACTATACTATGGGTCAATGACCTCATACCCAAGCAGCCCCACTACCAGGGGTCAATGACCTCGTGTGAAAATCTTGATGCAGCACCCATTGTTTTACAACATATATTGCCCTACTACTCTCATGAATGTAACAATACATATTACAAGTTTAGCATTCTATTATGTCAAAATTACATAGATTTCATGTGCAATAAGAAAGTGCCACCTTAAATATAGTACAATAAGATTATACACAGGAGTTCATACTCACTACCATGTATTACATCAGTCTACGTCTTAAATGCTTTCTTTAACAGAGGCCATATGCAACATGGAAACCACTAATCCTGATGGAATCTTGGAGAAGCTTAAAGATAACAAGCAGACGATGGCTCTTTCCCTAACTTTTGACGTTTCCACATCATCTCCAGGCAATGCTGTCTTAGACGTTACGATGGGGACAAAGAACATGGCTTAGGTTGTAGTGTTGTATTAAAATGTTCTGATATCCTGAAATACCCTTAGAATCCAAATGCAAGCTATGCTGTCCATGAGTATTGTTGCAAGTGATTCTTTGAAACTACAGCTAAAATGAGCATGAAAACCAAAGTTTCGACCACACTTCAATACAATATAACATTGAAATGCACCACAGCGTCACACAGAAAATATCGAAGTATGCATACTGAACCCTTGAACTTACAATTCCATCGTTGGTCGGCCACGGCTGCTACAGTAGAACAATATAGAACTCTTAAATCATGGGTCGTTGCGGGAATAAATTCGGTCACGATCTTAACCAAACGATGGGGTTCAGAAGAGAGCCTAACTACTTGAAATGAGGAGCAAATAAGTGCTTACTAACTTTTATTAAAATCGAAATGACACGACAACATTATTATTTTAATATAAATCCTTGAGAGAAAAAAATTATAAATTATTTATTATTGAATGTTTCGAACGCAGTCACACTGCATAGCGTTGATTTATTTCTCACAATATCGAAGAGTTGCTTCGGTGAAATTAGTACATTAGTGGACAACGAAACTGAAAAACTGAAAAAGGAAAGACCTGAAAACCGGGCACCTATTACTGCAAACGAGAACTGAGAATTAATCCACACGATCCGTGGAAAATCTGACTTTCAACAAGTAGAACGCCTGATTTCCTCTCAATTAAGGTTATCCACCAGTCGAATACCCTTTACGGATACGGAACACCCGCCGAATGGACCCTTAATCGAACCAAATTGACTATCAGTTGCTTTGGATAGGTTGCGAAATATTGTGGGAAAGCATGGTGTTCACTACAAGTTAACAGCATCATTCACAATTGAAATAAAATTCCATCATGTATTTGTCATTCATGACACCCTTAAGTGATAAGGTAATCCCGATGCTAAATGTGCATCACCCAAACAGCTGTTCGGAAGGAACCAACAACAACATGATCCGCGAGGATCTTACGTTACGTCGTTCTAAAGGAACAAAACTGCGAAATGCAGGAAACACTTATTCATCACGCATTTAGAAGAAATGCCAAACACTGAAGTTAATTAAAAAGTGGTAAATCACTTGAAAAGTATTATTACCAAACCGATTTTCAGGTTAGAAATGGTTATGTTACGCTTAATGAAATTACCAGTCCACATTGAAAAAATATTACAACTTTAAGGAATTCTTTCCTTAAAAAAAATTACTACCTTTACAGATCCGTCTACTTATTGTCTGTCACAACACACTGCCTATAAAATGATTACTTAATCGAATTCAACTGCGAATAAAATGAAAGTACGACAAAGATTGAAAATAAAATAATATTACTGGCTGACGAATCGAAACCGCATTCGCAACTCAAGTCTCACGCTAATACACTGAGTGTCAATATGCACACTATCAAAACGAAACGGGCGTCAGAACGACAAAACAATTAAGTCCGTAAAATAAAATAACATATCGAAGTCATTAAAACTCAACACGCATGGAGAATTACAATAAAAATATTTTATCTCCATCAGGTCGATATCCAATATTTGGGCAACCCTCACTCACCGATGGCGGCCCCGTTATCTCAAGGAACACCCTTCAGCTGTTGGAGCTACGCACTAGTTGGCCTCATTATTGTCGATCTAACCCTCTTCATATTCCATATTTTACTGTAGAGGCTACCTTCGCCCAAGTCACTTCGCAAAACGAAAGAAACATCTAATCTGAGACTTGAGTATGTACAGCTGACATCCCAGACCTATCGTCGGGCTCACTTAAAATCTGTACATCCTAACACTAATCTCTATGTACATGATACCTTCCAAATTCTATCGTCGGGCGTGAACTAGGACATCTCATCATCAGTAACTCCAAGGATAACATGTGACGTCCTAAATCTATTGTCGGGCGTCAAAATGGATCGTACTACGTATCCCCTAGCATATCAGGCGAACTAACAATTTCAAACCAACTCTGACATTTCAATACACATGGGACCGCGTCTCTTACTATTAAACGAATGCAAGTCGAAAAATGCAGTAAGTCTCCATCTCGTTACAATACGTGAACTCGAAAATAAATATACGTGACGAACAATTCTCCAACTCAAACACAATCTCAGCCTGTGCAATGAAGTTTTTAGGGAAGCAATGATAATTCCCAACACACGTCTACCATTTAGTGGATGTATTACAAATAATAATCATCACTACCGCATTTAGAAACTCTCAAATCGCCTACCATCAATTCCAAATATTTATATCATTGACATATCTAGTGAAACGAAATTCAATACAACACCAACCATGTATTCGAAATGCTCTTTTATCCTTGAGGTCGCATTATCTTAATATTCATACGGGCTTTACGTAACTAGTCACTTGACTTTTACTACCAAGATTTTTAACCTCTTACTAGAGTCGTTTTCACTTGGGATCTTACTAGAAATCTACGATGCCTCACACAGTAGTCGTCTCAAATTTCGGATCGGTAGCGGAATACTCTACAGCCTGTCACAATACAGTCTGTTTCACAAATACTTCCTCGGCAAACATAGCCTGTCTCAAACTCATTCTCCTCGCCTTATCCCAGCGGTATCACTTAAAATCCAGGCTTCATTTCATCTTCAATATTCCTATCCCTCTCATCTCCAGATATATAAATTCTTCGCTCTCAACCCATTTTTCTTATATTTCCAAGACCCCTTTCATTTTTCAATCCTCTAGTGAAAACAACAACCATTATGAAATACACCTATTTATTTTACTATTACTACGACTTTCGGAGCTCGAGAATCCAAGAACACACCGCGACTTTCCGTATCACTGATATACACGATGTCCCAAAATGTTTATACTTCCCATGAATAAGTATAACTCTATCGAATTTCACTGAAATATTCTAAGTGCCTGTGATCCTTGTAAAATATACAGGTTAAATGCACTTTCAACATTGACAAATTTCTTTATCCCGCGGTAGACATTATTATTATTATTATTATTATTATTATTATTATTATTATTATCGACAAACATTTCTGAATTCAACTGATATTTGAAATTAAGACACTCTTCACGACTATTTTACAATTATAGCTTTCCTAAATTTTCTCGCTTTGGACAATATCTCATAGAACATTAACACCAGATTTAAACGTCGCATTTTTACAGTTTCTTGACGTGAAATTTTCAAACTAAAATTTTCACACGCTGACCAAAATTATAACACTTTCGCCTGATTATTACAAATATCAACCCGACAATCATCTTGAAAAGTATGTTGGGACAGATCAAAAATTCTAACTACAACATAATACAAACATACTTTCACCTGCACATGGCGTCATTCCAAGTATTCTGGCTACATCGTCGCCAGATGACCTCGTGCCTTTAGCCGTACATTTGCACAAATAACATCATCATTTCCAACATATCACTCTTACAAACACTGCCTTTTTCACACGATATAAAATTACAACACAAATCACGCACTTTCCTCGATATAATGTGCACCACGAACCTCCCGTGTTCTGCAGTCAACTGCTACTGTCTGCTTTCGTCCCAGAGTTGTCTCTCTCTGTCACCCATAAACACACCAGGTGTTCAACAGATAACGAAATCAAAACTACTCTTGAGACAGTATTATGTAGTTTGTGACCCCCCCCCCCCCATAACCTTTTCGAACTGGCATGTGTGTTGCCATTTGGAAATTCTATGTCAATCGGCTTTCGCCAATATCTACTTTGTTATGATATGCCGCGCGCTGTTGAACGGAGTTTTGGTCTGCGCCTACTGCGCGTGAGCGAGTGGTGAGGCGAGTCTAGTCTTGACCCCTAGCAACTACTTCCGAGGGAGTCGGCGTGCTGTAGCCGCCATGGATAGACGTGTATGTGAGTGTTCCGCTATGCGGCGGGTGGTACTACTGAAACCCCCATGAAACCAACTTAAGAGGGATTATCCCATATTCTATTAGTTGCTGGCCTCCTACTGTTTCATTGGATTATGTTTTGCTACGATAATCCTCCAGGATCCTTGGTGAACAACTTTAGTTCACGGCCTCGTGGTTGCCGGTCTTCAATAACAATGGCCAAGGTTTGAACTTCTCAATTTTTCTGGACTCAAAGGTATGTAACTGTTTTGGATTAAAGTAATTCTGGGGAAGCAAGAAGATTTATGTGTTTCGGCGTACTTCAAGATAACTGTAACGATGATAATAATAATAATATTTGGATTAAGACTTCCTCTTCGAAAATTGTGCTGGATATCGTGTGCGTCTGTGAACCTTAGGAAACGGTTTCGGCAATTAATCATTTTAGAATGCAGTTCGCACGGTGGAAAAAATTAGTATGATTATCGTAAAATTCTGTAAAAGTTTTTTTTTGCACTTGATTGTACAATAAGGTGTGAACCAGGGCGCAGTTTCCAAGGTAGCGGGGTTAGCTTTCCTTCGGGTTCCTTGCCTTCTGGGATTTATTTCTCCTTTTGTTCTTTTTGCATTGTTTCTGGGTTCTCTGTTTTATTTTTGACTTAAAACCGTTGGTTTTACTTCTCATTTGTAGACCGTGCTTGCTTGTCCGTTACTATGGCAACGTGTGTTTGGGTAATGGTGGTGGCTTTTGTTTTACCGTGATTGTTGTTGGTTGGTGTGTTCTTGTGGGATGAATATATTTTTGTTCCCTGGTATCGTTGGCATTTCTTTCATATAAGTGATTTATTTCGGCCTACCTTTGGTCGTTTCGTCTCGTTTTTTGGCTGGGCGAAATGTGTAACTTCTTCCTTTATTTTCGTGTGCCCTTGGAAATTGCCCTTGGTAGAAATTGGAACGAATTGTGGTAAAGTTAAAAGGCAACCGGCCTAAAGGTCATGGAACTACGGTTTGTTTCTAAACATGGTATTTGTTTTTTTCTCTTAAACGCGTGATCGATCACATTTAAATCAATATTTAATTATCTTGTTTGACGGTATGGAGGTCACTGTTGTTTTTTTTCTTGTTGATTTTTACGATTTAGTTCCTTTATTTTGTTAAATGAAGTCTGCATTTTCTTATTTAAAGCTGCCTCATTGGGTATTTATTTATTAATCACATTAATTTCTTGCAGGTTAATCCAATTATTGTTAATCGAGTATTTACTTTCTTTTAAACAATATGGTTCAAGGTGTTATCTGAATTAATAATGAACCTAGCTCCACTCCTGATATTATCTTGAAATGTTACCTCTCATTTAAATGTCTATTAAAGTTTTCTTTCATATCACTTGAAAGTTGGTTTTCATTTGCCACATTTGGTGCAGCGCTGCAACTATTTCTTTGTTTGGTTGTCCACGGACCTTAAGTCGCATTTCCTCCACGTTTTGGGTAAGTGTCTCTCTCTTCTTCCTTTTGGGTAATTTTAGTATCATGTTGTTGGCTGGTGCCGTTTTTATCCTTGGAATTTTTTGATGTACTGTTACTTGTTGCTTCTTTTTCGCCCTTGTTCTCTCTTGTGTTCGCTTAATCTACCCTTATGGGGCGGACACAATAGCAACCTTCTCACCAGTCTCTCTCTCTCTCTCTCTCTCTCTCTCTCTCTTTTTCTCTCTTTTTCTCTCCCTCTCTCTCTCTCTTTTCCTATCTCCTTCTTTTCCCTCAACTGGTGGGTAAGGTTATTAACCTCATCACCGCTAGGGTGTTACCGGGGTCCTAGAGGGTGGTGATCGGTTAGAGTGGTATCAGAGCGGTGGTTGTTTGTTGTTCCACTGTTGTTGCTCTGCTGCCTAATCTCTGTTGTTTCTGCCTTGTGCAGCCTAATTTTCCTCCCTTTCTATCCTTGCTTGGTGCAGTGCTGTAGTGAATGTTGGTGGATGAAAATCAAAGACTTAAGAAACAAAAGTGTTATTGTCAATGACTATTGTAAAAGGAAATGCAAGGATCTCGTGTAATTTCCTATGTTATTTGTTTCATGTACCTGTGTTTTGGAGTTCCCTGTTGCTTTCAACTGTGTTTATGCTGAGCTGTATGGACTTATCTACTTGCTGATTATGATTTTGAAACCCTTTGGGTACCTGTGCTGTGAATTCTGCTTCTGCCTTGCTGTTTCGAGGTGACCTGTAAATTTTTCTTCCTTTTTCATGGCGGATTTGGTGAGTGATTGCATATAATTAATTATTCTGGGTTGGTGGAAGTTGTAATAATTGAACAACTTGTAATGGAGTATGACTTGGTTGACTCAGGGCTACTGGTGTACTACCGCTTGGTACATGTCCTGTATTATGTGTACTGGCTGTCAACCTTGTATTTTTGCTGCCTACCTGCATACTGTGGTTGCGAGTTCGGTGGGAATTAATCTGGTTTTATCGTGGAGAGCTTTTCTGATCATTATGTTATGTGAAGGTTGCTCGGTTGCTTTGCAGTGTGACATTGTGTGTCCTGGGATCACCTTATTGCGTTATCTGTTCTGGCCTTGCCTTGGGCTCCGAGACTTAATGTTGTTATTATCATTTCTAGCATATTTCCTGTATGGTACCTCGGTGGTGTACATGCTAACCGTTTATTGGTCTTCTAAATTTAATACCTTCTTACTGCGTTAACTCTGGTGTGTGATTCTGATTATAAATTGACCTGGCCACTAAGCATGTCCAAATATGCCTACTTATATGTGTAATCGGTTATGTGCTGAAGTGTACGGTGATGTGTTATGCCCTTTCATGGTTTTGAAATGTGACCTGGTGTTATGGCATTGATGGTTGTATGTGCTTTTCATTTAATTGGTGCTGTGTGGGTAAAGTTATTTGTCCCTACTAACTTATGGCTAACCTCTGTTGTTTCCATGCCAGTGACCGTTCTTGGCTGTTAGTATCTGATAATCTAGTGGACAACATCATGGTATTTTGAAACTTTTCAAGCCTGTAATGTTTCTGTGCTCTTTGGTTGGTTTTTAATTTGGAAATTGCTTAACCTTACTTGTCTTTTATTATTTCTTTAAATTTTGGTTTAAGTTTCTGTTATCTGAAGTGTAGTTGGCTTTTAGTGTGGCGTTAAATATGCACCCTTGTGAGATCCTGTCTGGTTTATTTGACCTGTTACTAGAGACGTGTTCCCATCCTTGTGTGGAATTTGGTATATTGAAATCTGCCTATATGATGTGCCTCAATCATTACCGAGCTTTGTGTGTTTGTGCCTTGACTGAGTGCTGTGTGTTGTTGGCTTGAGTGTCTTTTCATTTCATCATCCCACCTGTGAGTATGTATGTATGTCTGGTCTTGGTTTGTGATTGGAGTTATCTTTTCTGTCAACTGCTCGTGAGGCAGTCATCAGTTGTGGTTGGGCCATGTTGGCCGGTATTAGGTTGGGATAACTGGATGGCCTTGTGCCTGAGCTGTTATAGTTTTAACTGGTTTTTTCCTTCCTGATTATTGGTAGGACGGGTTTAGCTATTTCTGGTGTGTCGTGAACCATCTTCCTCGTGTAAGCTATCAACTAGTTGAAGTGCATTTATCTGGTGTCTGGGCCACTTCCAGTTTTCCTACTCGTAACTTGTCTTGCTGTGTATTAATTAATCTGTCTGACCTTTCCGGTACTACTGCTTTGGTTTTCATCCCGGTGTAAACGTTATTTGGTAATTTGGTGTTTCTTATGCCTGATTATTCTCTCCATTTTGGTATCGTGCACTGCCGTGGTAATTATATGCCTAGAATATGTGTTGTCAAAATTTTGTTAACCTATTGGTATTTATCTAATTCCTTTGAGTTGTAGGTTCTAGTATTCCCTACCATATCTGCTTGTTGGGTCTTGTGTTGTGTTGTTGATGATCCTCTGCCTGAGGGGTGGTATATGCCCTTTTGACCCTTGATTGGGATGGCTTTGGACATATGTAAGGTGGTTGTGTTGTGACGGTACCGTGGATTATTTTTGGGGATGTATTTTGGGGTGGCATGAGAACTTAACGGCATGTTGTTGAGGATGTTTGTGTTCCTTTAATCCCTTTGGGGAGCTGACACAAGTCCGGTGTGGTTTGTCATGGTTTGGGTTATTCTTGTTGTGTTGTATTATTTGGTGATGTTGGCACCTTGGTATGGGCAGTGTTCGTGTCTGTCTTTGATTTACCTCCGTGTTCTGTGGTTATGGCCATTTTCTTCTACATGAATCTACTACTCTCAGAATTAGCTTGTTGGTTTTCAGTAATGTGTCTGTTTGGTATGCTCGGGTTTTACTTTCCCTGTCTCCATGCATTTCCTATTGATCTGATGTCGCGTCTGTAACTTCCTCTACTGTAAAGCTCATTTTAATTTTACCTGCCACTCTATGGTGTTTTATTGTTCTCAGTGGATCTCTTAGTGTCTGTTGACATTGGTGTTTGTCATCTTACCGTGCTCTGGGTTTGCTACTCTGGTATGGGACGGAGTAGTTCTCCCTTAGTCGGTGCTGGAATCTTCCTGCGAGTTGATTATGGGGTCTTCTTGTAGAGTACTGCCTTCTTCATGCTACTGTGAGCATTTTCCATGGACTCGCCTCGTATTCCGCCACTTATGTTTTATTTGCTTGCTCTCCTGGTGGATAGGAGAAAGTACCTGTGGCCGTATTGGGACAGTGTGATGGGAAAGTCACTTATTTGTAGACCGGGTAATGCCGAGACCCTATTGGGTATCCGGTGGTGTACGTTGTGTGCGTCATTGCTCGAAATTTTCCATTTTGGTCTTCCAATCTGAGGTTTTACTTTGCCTTTTAATTTGATTGGCTGGCCATTGTGAAATTAATTGTATTTAAGGTTCTGTGTAGTAGGTTGGTTACTGATTCCAGATTGTGTTCCCTCCTGTGTTTCTTCTATCCCTATTTCTGTCCCGTTTAGTCCATGTTGCTTATTTGTGACTAATGATGTGTGCGGTTGCTTGGTGTTGCTTGGCTGTTTTGTTGTCGATGACAGACTGTTCGCGAACCCTCCATCTGGATACCTTAAGAAGTCTCCAACAGGTCCAGTCAATCCTTCCCTTGCTCTAAACATGTTTACCCTTTTAAGCCTTGGATTTTCCATATTTAATATCCTAACTCTGACTTCTTGAAGCTGGATTTATTTATTGCGTCTTGGTTGCTTGTCCTCACTCTTATTCAACTAGGTGGTGTATTTTGATGTGGGAAGTTGAACCTGTATTTGAAATTCTTTTTTTGCCCTAATGCTCTTGTCAGTGGATCTTGGGATCTGTTAGTGGTCGATTCTTCACTGTGTCGTAGCCCTGTATCTACTAAATTCAATATCTTGGACTTAACTTGCTTTCTTTGGTGTACGCCTGTATAATGATCTTGTCTAGATGAAAAACCTTCTTGACCTATGTCATATTTATTTATGTTTAGCTAGTGGTGGTAAGCCGTTGTACTGTTGTGATGGTACTTGTGGGCTAGGTGTTGTTTCACTCAGAGCTTCTGATCTGTACTTCTGTGGAATATTGCTATTTGGCACTGCGGTTATGGCACCTTATGTTGTGGTTGATGCTCCTGATTATGGGTTGTTGTTTTGCGGTAAATTTTATCCTGGGTATTTGATTGCTAACCGAATCGAGTGTTGAAGTTTGAGGTCTTGTTTGGCTATGGTGATGGGTGTGGTTGCTCGTTCCATTCTGGTATTATGGATACTCCGTGTACTAACTGGTGCTTACCCTGTTGACTACTCACTTCTATGTTTGAGTGGTGTACTGTGGCCCTGACTCAATCAAGCGTAACAAAACTGTGTTGATCTAATATTTGCGGTTCACTTATTTTGAGGATTACATTCACCAATTGCGCTTTCTTTGGTCCTCCCCTTTTCCGGTTGTGCGTTTCTTTCCCCTGTTGTCACCCTTTGCAACCCGAGATCATGCATTCCCTTAATATCAAAGGAGACTTGTAAAGGCATTTGTGCATTAAACATTAATTTACCACCGTGCTTGAGAAAATAACGTGGATGCGTGGACTTATAATCATGTGGTTTTCGTTTAATTTTGGGTCAGTACATCTGTGATTAGTGTGAGAGTTGCCAAACCTCAAGGTGAACTGCGTCATTTGTCATAAACTATATCATTGTGTGATGCATTGAAACTATGTGTATTGGGTGAAACTGAATATTTGGCGAACTCTGGTCATTGTGCTCTCTATTTGATGACAAACTTTACTCTGGTGGCTTTCCGTGTGCTCGGTTAACGTTTCTGGACACTGATGTTGATCGCAGCCCGCCAATTATTTCTAAAAACTATGTGATATGGAACTGTATCTTGGACTATTAACCTGGTCATGTGAACTCCTAACTGAAATTAGTTAATCTTGGTGGTCGTTTCCTGTTGGACTACTTCGCCCAAATTTAGTATATATGTGACCACCACATCATCATCGTGTTATGCTTCAGATTTGTCGTCTTTCGGGGCGGGAGGGCTGAGACAGTATTATGTAGTTTGTGACCCCCCCCCCATAACCTTTTCGAACTGGCATGTGTGTTGCCATTTGGAAATTCTATGTCAATCGGCTTTCGCCAATATCTACTTTGTTATGATATGCCGCGCGCTGTTGAACGGAGTTTTGGTCTGCGCCTACTGCGCGTGAGCGAGTGGTGAGGCGAGTCTAGTCTTGACCCCTAGCAACTACTTCCGAGGGAGTCGGCGTGCTGTAGCCGCCATGGATAGACGTGTATGTGAGTGTTCCGCTATGCGGCGGGTGGTACTGCTGAAACCCCCATGAAACCAACTTAAGAGGGATTATCCCATATTCTATTAGTTGCTGGCCTCCTACTGTTTCATTGGATTATGTTTTTGCTACGATAATCCTCCAGGATCCTTGGTGAACAACTTTAGTTCACGGCCTCGTGGTTGCCGGTCTTCAATAACAATGGCCAAGGTTTGAACTTCTCAATTTTTCTGGACTCAAAGGTATGTAACTGTTTTGGATTAAAGTAATTCTGGGGAAGCAAGAAGATTTATGTGTTTCGGCGTACTTCAAGATAACTGTAACGATGATAATAATAATAATATTTGGATTAAGACTTCCTCTTCGAAAATTGTGCTGGATATCGTGTGCGTCTGTGAACCTTAGGAAACGGTTTCGGCAATTAATCATTTTAGAATGCAGTTCGCACGGTGGAAAAAATTAGTATGATTATCGTAAAATTCTGTAAAAGTTTTTTTTTGCACTTGATTGTACAATAAGGTGTGAACCAGGGCGCAGTTTCCAAGGTAGCGGGGTTAGCTTTCCTTCGGGTTCCTTGCCTTCTGGGATTTATTTCTCCTTTTGTTCTTTTTGCATTGTTTCTGGGTTCTCTGTTTTATTTTTGACTTAAAACCGTTGGTTTTACTTCTCATTTGTAGACCGTGCTTGCTTGTCCGTTACTATGGCAACGTGTGTTTGGGTAATGGTGGTGGCTTTTGTTTTACCGTGATTGTTGTTGGTTGGTGTGTTCTTGTGGGATGAATATATTTTTGTTCCCTGGTATCGTTGGCATTTCTTTCATATAAGTGATTTATTTCGGCCTACCTTTGGTCGTTTCGTCTCGTTTTTTGGCTGGGCGAAATGTGTAACTTCTTCCTTTATTTTCGTGTGCCCTTGGAAATTGCCCTTGGTAGAAATTGGAACGAATTGTGGTAAAGTTAAAAGGCAACCGGCCTAAAGGTCATGGAACTACGGTTTGTTTCTAAACATGGTATTTGTTTTTTTCTCTTAAACGCGTGATCGATCACATTTAAATCAATATTTAATTATCTTGTTTGACGGTATGGAGGTCACTGTTGTTTTTTTTCTTGTTGATTTTTACGATTTAGTTCCTTTATTTTGTTAAATGAAGTCTGCATTTTCTTATTTAAAGCTGCCTCATTGGGTATTTATTTATTAATCACATTAATTTCTTGCAGGTTAATCCAATTATTGTTAATCGAGTATTTACTTTCTTTTAAACAATATGGTTCAAGGTGTTATCTGAATTAATAATGAACCTAGCTCCACTCCTGATATTATCTTGAAATGTTACCTCTCATTTAAATGTCTATTAAAGTTTTCTTTCATATCACTTGAAAGTTGGTTTTCATTTGCCACATTTGGTGCAGCGCTGCAACTATTTCTTTGTTTGGTTGTCCACGGACCTTAAGTCGCATTTCCTCCACGTTTTGGGTAAGTGTCTCTCTCTTCTTCCTTTTGGGTAATTTTAGTATCATGTTGTTGGCTGGTGCCGTTTTTATCCTTGGAATTTTTTGATGTACTGTTACTTGTTGCTTCTTTTTCGCCCTTGTTCTCTCTTGTGTTCGCTTAATCTACCCTTATGGGGCGGACACAATAGCAACCTTCTCACCAGTCTCTCTCTCTCTCTCTCTCTCTCTCTCTCTTTTTCTCTCTTTTTCTCTCCCTCTCTCTCTCTCTTTTCCTATCTCCTTCTTTTCCCTCAACTGGTGGGTAAGGTTATTAACCTCATCACCGCTAGGGCGTTACCGGGGTCCTAGAGGGTGGTGATCGGTTAGACTCTGACTAGGTTCCCAATTCTCTTAGCACTTTCAATCGCACATAAGGTGATACAGTAACATTTGCTGTGTACTTTAACAGACGCCTATACTTTCACAATTTGTCGGCAATAGTTCAGAAATTTTCTGTCACCTTCCCTTTCTAACCGACTGGGTGGACCTCAGCCACGAACATGTACTAAGTCGTTTGTAGATCAATCTGGTACAAATTTCTGCTGACGACGGGCGTAAGCTACCACCGCTTCAAAAACCAGATCGACACTGAAAAATATGCAATGGGGGGTTCCTCTTATAGTCTATAGGAGGGACGCTACACACACTACTAAGCTTGATTGCGTAATCTGCTAATTTCGCGTCCAATACACCGATTTTTATGAGACTTGTCCCAGACTTCCGGACAGACTTGTAATTATTTTTGATGTTAATCTCATAATTTTACCACACTCACAACAGGTGAAATAAATTATTTCTGCCCGGACGTTTCGCGCGTTTTCTTCATCCCTTGACCTTGGCACGTGGAGCTAGTTCACTGATCTCACGCTGACTTGTACTTAGGCTTAACTGCATTTATAATTTACCCTGGGGGCTCTGTCTTCACGTAGGGTTTAAGAATAATTTAGATTATTTATTTCTTTATTTACTGTATTGCCAAAATCCCTCGTTACGCAGAATTCCGTGAATTTAAAGAATTATCGGGCACTCGAAGTCCACCGAGGTGTCACGGTATTTCACGAGCCTGCCGCGGGTGAGATCCTTCCCACGCGACATCGAGGCTCTTAGGAGCGCAACACGGCTGCCCTGAAAAATAAAAGTAGCTTGTTGATTTGAAATAAATATTGAGAAAATAAAAAATATTTTTCTCATCGTGGAATTATGGGTTCAATACCAAGCAAATTACAGCTGCGATTGACAACTGTGACGGAAAGGGTATCTAACCGTAAAACTGGGCACAATATGACGACTGTGTAGTTGGATGGTCCAAAATGGCGATGGGAAGGGCATCTGACCGTAAAACTGGGCCATGTGTAGTGAGGCCCCTCCAATATGGCGACGGGAAGGTCATCTGATCATAAAACTGTACCCTGGGTACGCTGGGTACATTCGTCTGAATGTTGTAGACTGGCTCGCAAATGCATTCAGTAACGTTTAAATACTGGAAATAAAACACTCCACGCACCCACGGCAGGTCAAGTGCAGTAAACATCCCTGCTCTAGACTTACACATCATTCACAGGGAGCATAGGCTGCCACAAATTTAACTGTGGACGACAACATTACTGTATTTGTGATGAACCGTACCATCATTTTAAATGGACGGAAAATGAAAGCATCCGCTGTTTACACCAATCAAGTACATTTTCCAGGGATCAGTTTCTTGTGAAATTCAACATCTGGAACTGTCTCATTGTATAGAGCATCATCTTTATTTCCTGTCGAAGAATCAACCAAAATAAGAATTCTATTTCTGCCATGCAAATGCGGCCATACCACGTGGTCCAGGAACACTTTCAAATCCTGCTTTTTCATGTTTGGTGATTTGACAGCATATGTAATTCAAGTGTCCTGCCTGCTGGAAATTTCGCACTGGATTCCAAGACGGGAACATACATGTGTGGAAGAACGGTGCCATCCATTAAAATAACAGGCACTATCATGTATGAATGGGTGGTTGCTGCAAGTGAACCCATGGTACCACAAATCGTCTTTGCTCCCTTTAACAGCAAGAGTTCTCCCAGAATCAGTGAAACGCCTTACTTCCGTAACAAACTCAACAGTTTTCTCTTCTATATCAGCGGCATCGCCAACAGATCTGTTGCCAACTTTATGCGTGATCTTGCAAGAAAAAATCCTGTTTCTCTCAAACCACTGCAGCCATGATTTGGAAGCTTTGAATGTTAAGGTCTTGCTTGCATCAATTTATAGTTTGAAAGACATCGCCGAGATTCGTTGGCGTTTGGTCGTGTATAATTCCATGTTGTTTTCACACTGCAATGAACTGACAACGTACCTCGTTATTTATTCTTTCTTTTAGCACCTTCCTGTCTCTGCCACTTCATTTCAGCGTCTTTTCGAAGTTTTGCATAATTGCCTTGTTTTTTATTTGTCCTATTGTGCTATTTCATTAGTGAATAAGACCTTAGGGATACTCCAGGAGGGCAGCACTGTGGAGGATCATGTACTCTTGATGGCTTTGTCCACATTTTGTAAGCAACAGCCAAGTAACCTTCAGGAAATTTCGTTCCAGTCTTCTTTAGTGGTGATGAATAATACGAGCATCCACTGCCACATAATGCTAGACCGCTTTTTAAAATCGACTTATTTTCCAGCTGGATCATCCGCAAAGTCACTCTCAATATCATCTTCATCGGTGAATTCTTCATGTACGATAAGAGTTACATAGTTTCCAACAAAGAGCTTTTCATCAAAGAGCTGTTCCGCAACTACCCCTTTCTTTACACTCCACACGTCCCTACCCCTCTGCTTCCAATTCCAGCGGTCCATGACACGTCAAATTGTACCAAATATCGTTTCTGATGTTCTGAAACCTAAATAAACTGAACTCGTTAGTGAGAACAGTTGGGTATTCTTCCTTGTTAGTTTTCCGCTGGGACCTGATACTGTTGTCTAAGACCGCTCCGTCAACTCCTGCTCTCCTCTACCAAAAGTTGTTAAATCTCGCAAATCTCTTTCATAGGAAAGAAAGGAAAAGCTAATAGCAGGACTCAAGAGGTACTGAGAACGAAAACAATCATTCAAAAAGAACTAGTCATAAGCACTCCCTAGTGGGTTAAAATAACTAATAAGAAGTAATGATTATAATAATACCCTAATATGTTTTTCTTACAACTATAATGAAACCTTACTCCATATATCTTATTACAAAATGATCTTAAAACTACCCCAAACTAATGAGCAGTCACAAGTTCATTGATACTTCAGCTGTCCTCAGCAGGTAGTCTGGGCATGCAACTTCACATATTGACCACGAGCTGGTTTCTGTAACATGAGCTGGCAGTTATTTACTATGTTCAACTGTTTTGTGCATTTCTTATGATGCAATAAGGTCCAAAGTGTGTGTGTCAAGTCACATTGTCTTGGTTTCATCATCTAACCAAGGTCCAGAAGAGTGGGAAAACATTATCCATTGTTAAGAGGCATGTTTCTCATATTAAGACATTTACCATTATACTGTATTAAACAATATTTCATTCAGACAATGTATATTGTTCCATGGTAGTTGATAACTGTCATAATTCAAGAGGTCCAAGTTTATATGCTTCATATTTCTGACAGTTGTTCAGTTAAGTTTGTACTTTGGTACTCTCAGAGAACAAGATAAGGTCATTGGTCGGAATGGATGGCCCATGGATTAGCGCATGGGTTATTACTTTACCTGAGTTTTTGTTTTATTGAGACTGATAAGTTTGTGATGAATGATTAGTTGGATATATGTAATTTGTATGGTTTTTTTGCTAGTTACCTTATGTTGCACCGTCACAGATAGGTCTTATGGCGACGATGGGATAGGAAAAGCCTAAGAAAGGGAAGGAAATGGCCGTGGCATTAATTAATATACAGCCCCAACATTTGACTGGTGTGAAAATGGGAAAACACAGAAAACCATTTTCAGGGCTACTGACAGTGGGGTTCGAACTCACTATCTCCCAGATGCGCGCTCCTAACCGCACGGCCAACTCACCCGGTTTGTAAGGTTGTACCATGAGAATAATTATACTATGGGTATTTAACAAAACTACAAATTGATTACTACCATTGGTCATATTAAACCATCCAGACTAACAATGTGCTCATACGTGACCTGTAACCATAGTAAATATGTTTAGAATCCTCACATCAGGCAGTTTATTCATCAGAAAAATCACCATTTCCTGCCTATTAATATTTATTTCAACAAATGTGAATTCCGGATGTGTTCGAATAACCTGGGAAGTCATACATAAAACGTGGCTCCTTAGGTCATGTAAGCGACAAACTGCTGCCTGGCCTCCATGCCTTCCATCTGACCAATCATAATGTTTTAGATCATATCGATCAATTTCCAACATAGAGGATTGTAGTTGTACTTCCCCTGAAAACAATAATCACCACCACCACCACCACCTGCTAGGTGGCAGCAAGGTTTCAGAAATGCATAGAATTCTCGTTTAGTGCTAAAATTTCCACATGATACATGGAAGACAAAGAGAATATACATGGCCACACTGCAGACTTTGTGAAGAGGATGACAATGCCTGTTTCAAGAGAGTACATGCTGCAAAGAGAGAGCCCAGGCAGATGAAATTATTGATACTGCCACTGCTAAGGTCATTTCCAGGAGCACAATAACAGTCTAGCTCAATAATGAGAATTCGAACAGGTAGGTAATTAGAGAATACATGGTGTTTAAAGAAGGCAACTCATCTCACCTTCCTTGAGAAAAAGACAGTTGACTATCACTTGCTGGCACTTGCAGACACATTCACATATTCTTAAGAACTCTATAACAACAATTACAATAAACATTACTTTCATTGCTATCTCATTGAAAATTTAAACTTTTCAAGATTGCATCTGGGGTAATTATCTAGGATTGTTAATGTTGGTGCCATATGGAAGCAGATATCTATTTTGTATCTACAAATTTTTCATGCCACATCAGATGACTGAACTGACAATCAGCTAGAAAAATACAGAGGAAAGTTCCAATTGCTACAATCAATTCTTGAAGCTGGCAGCTGAAAAGGAATCTGATCCAGCACTAATCATACTACTGGTATAAGCTTATCAACAACAAATGCCTATAAATATATGAATTGAGCAAAGTAATATGTGCATCACAGTCCCTCAATCCACAGCACCGCCTCTGTCGAACCTTGCAGTTGAAGACAATGTGGTGAATGGTCTGGCATAGAGCTCAACATGCAAAGACTGGATTTGCCACCACCAAGTTTCTTCACTACCATGATAGGCCCAATCCTTACAGTTGAAGACAATGTGGTGAATGGTTTGGCATAGAGCTGCACATGCACAGTCTGGAGTAGGCAGCTTGTTCCATTTTTGTACTGCATATGTGCAACTGTCGTGGCCTATTCTGATTCTGTTAAGGGAACTCCAGGTCTTGCAAGGTAGCTGAAATACACTTGCGAGTTTAGCACCTGAGAAGATGTTAATACAGGTGCACCTCTCTTGCTACTTCCTGTCAAACTTTTCATCCTTCAAGAGATTTAAAACACCTGGCAACCACGTCAGCAGCATCACACAGTGGTGGATAACTGCAGCCTCCGAAAATATAAAAGTAGCAGGTCCCTATGTGGGAGTCGGAGAGACATTTTGGAATTCATTTATAAGTACAGCAGATCTGCACAAATCAGGTGGCATTATATCCATCAACAGGGAACTGGAGCGATTGGATTGCACATAGTAGTGTTCAGCTGGGTGTCAACAAACCTTATATAATGACTGTTCAACCAAACAGGTGTATAATTCTCTGCACTTGAGTAAATCAAACCCAAGGTTGAAGATTACAGGGTGGTTGCTCAAGTTCCCCAGGTAGTTCCACATAATTTATGGAAAATGTTGTTATGAGTCCTGAATTTCTGAAACTATATTTTGGGTTCCAATTATAACAAAGGACTCTGCTGCTGAAACTGATGCCGAGTTTTATGTTTACCATATTATTATTTGATGAAAAGCAAGACTGGGTTGAAGTTGCCAGTTTTTGAAGTAAGTACCCACCATAGATAAGCTGTTAGTCAGCAACTTTTCTGCCTCCTCCAGTTGCTTTTGTTGTATGGCTAGAGCCCGATTGTTGGCTCAGTAGAATTTTCTGGCTGGAGTGTCAGGAAGGTAAGATATGTACACATTGAACATTAATGGTGAATGAACTGACCCTAGGGGCAATCCATCGTTAAACTTCCTCTCCTGGCCTATCTTGCTACTAATGATTAACTGCAAATTCCAACAACTCAGCATGTAATTAACCCCTTCGGTGGCGGGTTTTGTCAGACCTCCTGTGCCAGAAAAGTGAGGTTTTTTCAGAGGAATTTATTTATTTTTAGGAAGCAAGGAATGAGTAACAATTATTAAGGGAACACGTTCATATATTATTCAAGGTTAATAAAAACTTACTTTACACTCTATTTACACTTTTTAGAGTAGGCCTGTGATATAGTTTCATAAAATATTGGTGTTTTGAGTAGGGCCTATACTGTCCTGTGAGCAATGCATTTTTATTTCAGGCTTTTGTATTATTCCCATCAGCAATACTAACGCAATAAATTGCCAAATTTTGTAAGAGCTTCTTTTTTCCAAAACTGTACCCTTCCATGCGGAGATTTATTTACAAGGTTTTCAATGCACTTTTAGCATAGGGCCAACGAATTTTTTTGGTCACTGTCAAATTTACAACTTTATCTGTTAGAATCAGTTCAAAACAGTCAATCGCACTCACCTCTGGTAATAAGCTAAGCCTCACACCAGGATTTCCCGTAAATGGAATAATATCAGGTCGCACACTATCCCCAGGCTTACACTTTTTCCAATCGAATGTATATTCAACATCTACCATCACCTTAGCGTCTGATGTAATATCTTCTTCACTTTCACTAGAATTACTAAGGTCATCATCTGAAGAATCAATAGAATCATTATAGCTACTATCAGAAATACTAATGTCACTTAGTGATTCATCTTTGATGTAGTTCCTTATTTTGTCTTCAGACAAACTTCTCTTCCGTTTCACGCTCGCCATTTCTGTTTACCTCGTCAGCTGGCCAGAGGTTGTATATGTAAAGTAGAGAAGATAAGGCATATTTTAAGCCAGATGCTACGTGAATACAGCTGGAAATCCTCCCGACATCTGTTGAGAATACTTGAAAACATTTTCCCAAACGATTAGAGTACCCGAGAAATTATTGGGCGATCACAAAATGAACGCTGCAGCTAAACGAGAATTTCTCGGGCGGTGACGTTATGGGCAGGCGTGCGCCACCCGAGAATTTCTCGGGCGTGCCACTGAAGAGGTTAAGTCCAAACAATGTTGAAGGCAGGAGTAAAGTCAACAAATACCACAGAAGTTTTCAGGATGTAAGAGATACCACATGTTCACAGCAATTATATTCTTGTCTGAAGCCTGCCTCATCAGTTGGAATATGTGCTAGGACAGTGTTATACTGTAGATGAGCTTTACAAATAGCTTATAGGAGTAGGTAAGAAGGCCTATAGGGTGACAGCTTTCGGCCTAGTTGCTTGGTTTGCTATGTTTCGAAATAGAAATGATCTTCACCTTCATAATGACCAGTCAACAGGATGTTGGTGGAGAATTTTGCCAATGTTTAGCACTTACTCGGATATAAATTAGAAGTTGAATCCAGGAGCCTTTAGAGTCAATGTCTGAAAATGTGGAGCAACATGCACAATCGGATGTGGGATGTAAGAATCATTTTCAGGTTGTGCAGCTATTGTTGAATGTACCTGGTATGTTTCTTATCAGGAGATATTCTAGTTATATTAATGATGTGAGAAGCAATTTTATTCGGTGTCACTTCAGGATGTTTTCTGCATACTGGTGGACTTCTTCTTCCCTGTCGATAACCTAGATATTAGGTCCCTTTAAACAACAAGCAACAAGCTAGAACTTCCTCCCTATCTTCTAAGATGACTCCATCTGTCGCTGTTGAAGTGGGTAATGCCCATTTTCTGCACTGCATTTGTCCATTTCTGCCTCCGAGACAAGTCAAAACTCGACAAAAGATGGATTAATACATCAGGGTCTCCACTTTGATGGAAGTGTTGGTACAGTATTTCATATTCATCATTCCATCCCGGAATGTGTTCTTTACAGCATCCTCATGGCATACAACCTTTAGCTGTTGTTCACACAGTTCCACAGAAAACTCATTCCAGTCATCTTTCTGGAAGTTCCATCAGACATGTGGTGTTTACTGGATGACAGGGACCAATACCTACAGGTCTGTATTCGCTGTGGGGTTAGGCATCTAAGACTTTTCCCATGACACTCATGGGATAGCACTTTCATTGCAGCTAACAAAATGTAAGTCACGATTTGGAAAATTGAACCCCGCAACAGACCTGAAAGTACCCTGATCTTGGGCATCAAAGTCTACATGAAGATTGTCCACCTTAGCCCATTGTTCAAGCATGCTATCGCTTACAACTTTGTCACAGTACAGTCAAAATTTATGATGACTGTTGAAGTTTCCTATGTAAATTGCAGTGTTCTGCAGTGTGTATGACATATTTAGGCCAGAGTAATTTGGCTGGCTTGTAAACATTCATGACAGTGAATATTGTGTGATAACTGTATCTATATCTGCATCCTAATTTTCCTAAATCACCAAGGCCTCATCTATGTTGCTCCGGACATATGTAGCAACTCCATACACCTCGTGGTATGTTGCTCCTAGTGTGGTATACCCCGTAATTTAACCTATACTTCAGAAATTTTCTTCACTGGAAGCATGCCATTCCTGAATGATGACAATATCAATGTCTGGCAAGAATTTTGACAGGTAGTCACACTTTGCCTTTTTAACATTTTAAACGTTAAGTTGGAGGAGTGGAATGATTGGCCGAACGTTTCTCATTAAAGAACTCTGAGAAGAACTATGTTTACTACTCTGATATGTCATTGTGTGTCACTGCCAAGAGATCCTATAGATAGTCTGGCTGCCTGTATTGTTGTTGATCATTCTGCACCATCCACTGATAGACAAAGCATATGAACTTAATTTTAAGCCTAGTGCATCAGCAAGCTTACCCAACATGAAGTTCATCTGAGATCTGCTACCAAGTGACACTCAACAGTCATAAAAATACCTCTACTGCCCCTTACTCTGACATTGGCAGGAGACAGCAGAACTTCATATATTCCCTTGACTGTCCAGTATGGCTGATTTCTCACCGTCTTATTCTGTGTGCAGGGATTGGTTGCATATCCTGCTGTTTTCCAGTGAGCACCTACTATGTTGATGATGAACTAAATACAGTCACTTAGAGTCATGTTTTTGAAAATAGTTCATTTTATAGATAATGAGGACCATTACATCACTCCTATGATCAAGAAGTAGAAGTAAATGCCTGAGGCCCCCTTGTGGCTATATCAAGTTCATATGATTGGACTTAGTAAATGTTGCTTTGTGGAACGACACAAGCTCAAGACTCTGACAAATGCTATCTTAAAATTTTAGTGAACCTTGTAAACAGTGACATGCTTCACCTAAACTATTATCCTCCCACTGCTTCTGGAAACATGCACCGATTATGTCCATGGTAAAAGAAAGAAACTGAGTGTATACCTCTAACACTTGTCTAGCACTGAGATTACTGAATAGGTCTTTATTCAGTAACTTCACATAGTTTGATGATTCTGATCAAACTACAGGTTCTGAAAATAACTAATTTTCAAATTCAGAATTAATCTGGGTTTATTGTAATGATAACAGATATGGTTCCATTCAATCATTAAGTTGCCTTGTGTTACAGGCAATCAGCTGATGCAGTTCATCTGACATGCAAGATAAGAGGTAATATCAACACTGGATGTCAGTCAATGAATTGTTTTCAATTATCAAGAGAGAAATGTATCATGGTAGTGCATGAAATCAGCAAGTCAACCCGTGAATTTTGGGAATGAATCCGTTGGCAACTGAGTATTGTCACTGGAGGTTGTAGGTTGCAGATTTATCGAGGAAGGTGGAGTTACATTAACCCAATTGCTTCAGGTTTAATGCTCCCATGCGATCGGTTAGAAATTAGATTTAAACTGCCCTCAAGAAGTGTAAACCACCCCATCAGAAATACTGTGCACCATTGTGAAGTAAATATCATAAATTATTAGTATTTCTTCTCCTTAAATTGTACAAGTAAAATCTGGGGGTGGTAGATAGAGAATGTACACAGGAGTGCCTCCATCCCCACATGTATGTTTACGTAAACTCTACTGAATATTTACATATGTGTAAACAATTTTAAATTGACATGTCTACACTCCAAACACTTAGAATAATTATTATCTTGATTTATGCAATACATATTAGAGTAAGAATACCCTGTCTTTTATACCCTCACTCATACCCCTCTGTAGACACTCACTCCGACACACGCACGCATACATATCCCTGCACATTCGACTTTACTTGCACACCTCATTCTTAATTCTGATTTATACATGTTGTATACATCACATATGGGATTCTATTTATATATTTTCTTGACTGCATGGAGAAGGTGAAGAAGAGGAAGCAGTTTTACTTGAGATGGAAGACAGTTCAAGAGATGAGCTGACCCTGCCTAAAATTCATTAATATGAGGTAGTTCTGACAATGGGGGTTGGGGGGGGGGATGAGGACACAAGAGTAACTCCTTAGCCTCTACTAACAGAGTAAAAATTAAACTGTAGGGAGAGATGTGTCTTGTCTGTCAGGGATTCCTTAAGGAAGGCTACGTCTAACGAGTTCACTGGTGGCAAAACCTGGCTGTGCTTACAGGGATGTTTGTTTATTATACATTTTGCTCGTCAATCAACACCTAATTTCCTCATATTTTCTGTTGTCATTGGGTGCAAGGAAGGAAGACCATATAGTAGTATGTGCTGCACATGGGAATTATAAGCCATCTACAGAAAAAACCTAGCACTCAATATGCCATGCACCTAATTTCATTCAAGTGCTTATATCCTTAATATGAATACCAAGCAGTTTGATGGAGTTGGAAATTGGTAGGTGGATTCCATATAGAGTAGGCAGGTTCTGGACTGACTGTCTAGCTCTTCTTAGTCTTACATATTTACATTCCTTAACATTTATACACATTTCACTTATACCACACCACAGAGCTATACTATCCAGATCCGAGTTGAACTGTACCAGATCATCTGTAAATGTGTCATCAGCATACTATGCCATGGTCGAATTTACACAATCCAGTAAGTCAAGAGCATAAATCAGGTACAAGAAGGGCCCTATCACACTGCCCTGAATTACTCCAGGAGTAATTGGGATTTGGTCTGATTTGGACCCTCCGTGTGCAACACATTGCATTCTACCCACCAAAAATGACCTTGGCCATGCCAGCAGTTTACCCTGAATGCAGTAGTTGTCAAGTTTTAACACAAGTCTTTGATGCGACACCTGGTAAACAGCTTTGCCCCAGTCTAGAGACACACAGTCCATTTGTGACACCCGCCTGCTCCAGTCATCAACAACTTTTGTTAAAAGAGTTGTGCAGGATTTTCCAGGAATAAAGCCATGCTGGTTTCAGTTCAACAGGTTTCTCTCCTTGAGAACATCCAACATATATAAAACAACTAGGCATCCCATACATTTACAGACCCCTGATGTTATCGAAACTGCTCAGTAATCATCCACATTTTCCTTGTGTCCATCTTTGAAAATTGGTACTACATTGGCTTCTTTCCACAGGCAGTGTCCTGGTATTCATAAAACGACTGAAGGGAGTGGAACGAGAGGGCACAGCTCTTGAGAATTCTTGCTGACATTCAATCTGGCCCGGTCACTGAATGTGGTCTTGTTTACAAAAGCCTAACCTTGACTTCACTTGTTGAGAAATACAGATTGGTTAGTGGAAAGAGAGGGATAGTTGTCCAAGAATAGGGCATGTTCCCTTCCTCAGTAGGGGCTGAGAAGTTATTTAATTTCCTGTTGAAGGTGCCTACGATTTCTTGTGGTGTAGAGACTGCCGTACTGTTAGGTTTAAATACAATGCAACCTCTACTTCAGAGAAAACCCCATAGTTCCATGCAGTTGGTGTTGAGACCGTGAATATAAGAATCACACGAATGTCCAATAGAGTGTTTCGCCAATCTGTACTTCTCCACTCACAGTTGATTGGGTTTCTTTTCCATTTTTAGTACAGGTGGTTCCTCATTGAATCTCTCGTGCTGCCTCCTTGGTGATCCATGGGGATTTATGTTTGCTGGTTATATTTACTATTGGTGTGGCTTCTTCTACGCATCAGAAAAATGTTCCAATAGTCTTGCCATATCTTCTTTATGTCTGTATTGCTGGTGATTTTTGAGGTGAGAGTGGGTAGGCAGTTTGACAGTAAAGTGCACAGATTGTTCCACTTTGTTAAGGAAAATTTAAAATATGTTCTAATATGGGGCTAGGGAGATGCTTTTATGTGAGTCAGTGTTGTAGGAATTGCCTGAAGGTCACTGAATCCAGGAAGGGATTGGACACACTGTGGTATGTTACCTAGGAAAAGATCAAGTTATGAGCTTGTTGTTCACATAATATGCAGGGCTTAGAATATTGAGGAAGGAATAAATCATAGAAAGGGGAAAGGAATCTAATGCCAAGGATGTTATTTGGAACAGGGGCAGAATTTCTGGACAACATAACTTCAAGTTTGAAATCAGAGACAAAAAAATGGCATCATAATTTTTTGTTGTACATCTTGTACACGCTTGAGAGAGAAAGGATTAGTTTATCGTTCATCTCCGCAGATGACTTAGAGGTGTGGTAAATTGATCCAGTACGCAATTTACATTTGTTGCATGTCATTTCTAACCACAGGGCTTCGGCAGTTGTCTCCACATAACAAACTCAAGTTGGGTGACATTCTGGCTTGACTGCTATTAGAACTCCCCCTGCACAGCTGTGGGACCGAACCGTATGGAACAATATCAGCGCATCACGAAACAGTTCTGAGTCATAAATTTTGTTGGACAACCAGCTCTCACTGACACATACAATGGTCAGGTCAAGGCTTTCACGCGATGTGTGGATATTTTGTAACCATCCAGGTGGCATAATACTGTGCACATTGACAGTGAAATGTGACAGATGATTATTTACATATAGAATTATTCACTGAGTCACTGTTAACAGTAAAGAATGAGCCTGATAATGGCCAGCATAACCATCCCAGAACTGTTCTTTATTTTTCTGATGTCAGACTTTGAAGGCATTGTGCAGGTTCTATGGCCATTTAGCGAGCAGCTACTACAGAGCACAAATAATCGGTTTCTCCTACCACTATTTCCGCAAATTGTGCACTATTGAGAACCTGGATCAGTTCGATATCCTCACTTAGGTCAAGCACCAACCATAATAGTGGCAGATCAGCTAACGGCAGTTTGACAACACTGTTCAAATCCCTCCACTGTGGCCGACGTACGGCTGCCAGCTCCAGGCTTTCAACACTGCATCATGACAAACAGCTGAGAGTACAGTTTTCATTCACCAATAATTTTTCCAATAGAAGTGTTATCCAAAGTGATTATAGCACTTTTGGAGTATTGCACTGCAATCATTACCACCAAAAAATATCATAATACTCTGCCAAGGACATTCAGGGCTCTAATGCCATGGGTTACGTTTCAAAGTTTATGAACCTGGAATATGAGAATGCAGAGAGCAAAGCAGGCCTTAATGTCATCGTTATTAGTGTCAAACCACTTGACATCATGTATTCTTTTCTTTTCCTATCTGGTTCCAATAATTCTCCCGCAGCAAAATATTTGTTTCCTATGCAATGCGGAAAAACAATGGGTCAATAAACTCCAAAATCACAGGGATTTCCGATACAAAATTATTTAAATATTTGCCTCTCAGTTCTCCCGACACCCCTAGAGAGCCTGTAAAGCGATAAATAATTGTCTGTTTATCACTATTACTAACCCACAACCCAGTGCTTTCGCACATGGAAATTTCAATACAATTTCACAGTAACTTTTACCTGATGAATTGTCACCTTCACTCAAAATCTCCTCATCATTATCATGATAACTGCCATAACTGTCCTCCAAATCATTTTCAATAACTCAGCAATAGCACTGCTCTCACTGGCCTTTACTACACCTGGAACCGTGGCTAGGAGACTGACTGACACCTAATGAAAAGTTTGTGCTTTTAGAGGCTAGAATTGGGCAATGTATTATGGTACAAGTTCTCAGAAGGAGAGCTGTAAATAAGCCACATTCCTGTTCTATTTATAGAAGATCGCAAAAGGGGGATCACAGAAGGGAGACCCTTGCAGGGGTGATCATAATATAACCTAATAAGTATGCCATGGCGCGAGAAAGTCTCATCATTTCAGTTGAAGGCCTAGCCAATATTCGCATGAACATCAAGTCATATGAGTCCAGTAGGTTGTTAAATTTGGACAGAATTTCCAAACATAAAAAACATGATCCCACAGTGCTACAGCCATAATGGGCCTACCAAGCGATCACTATTCAGCCTCAAGGCCTGCGCATTATGAAGCAATTTCTGGTTAGTGCAATGAATCTTCTCAGCCTTTATTCTTGGATTTATTGACCTGGGCAGCCATCTCACCGTCAGATAGCTCCACAATTTTCATCAGGTAAGCTGAGTGGCATTTGAACCAGTTCTTGGATTAACGTAAAAATACACGACCAGACCAGAAATCGAAACCAGAGCCTCTGGGTGATAAGCAGGCATGCAGGACATCTGGCTAGCTGCTTTTCTATCTCACTCTAAGGTCCACTAAATAGCAAAGTACACCAAACCTCTCGAGGGTCAACGGCTGAGTTGTCAAGAATTTGGTTGGGTAAACTCGCTGACATTGTACAACACAAAGTATCCCACTTTCAACAATATGACTACCTGGGCCATGGGATCCCGAGGTTGACTTGAACACAGAGGGAGCTAGTGTTAGGGGTGTAACATATAAACTGTACTTACTTCTCTTCTTCTTTGAAACATTGTACAAGTTGATCAACTGTAGGTTCTTCTATGGTTACTTCATCCTTTACATCTGCTGAAGCCTATAAGAAATACAGAAAGTAAATTGAAAGTATAATAAAGGGATAACAAGAATAAAAATGTAAAAGGTGTCCCATATTCCTACAGGAGGTAATATTGGTCAATGGTAGAATAACTCCATAATTAAATATCCAAAACCAATACCTGTTGAGATGAGGGCAATCTTATCTGTGCCAAGTATGTGTAGCATTCGGTGATGTAGACCGTCCTCCCATTGAAGATCACTGTTCATTTCTGATGATTGCATTTGCAGTGCACTGAGTGTGTTACTGGTACATTTCAGGTTGTGCTGCTAGTGCAGTAATTTATCAGAGCAAAACTGGAGATTCTGTAGAGAGTGAATGATTTAAATGGTGAAAATGAGTTTTCCTATTTCTTGAAAGAAATGGTGGACATGGTATTCCACTATGGATTAGCTACAGGCCCGTGTCATGTACAATGAACAACATCCACAAATCCACATTCCTTCTGCAGTATTATTCAGCAGGCTATTCTGGTGACTTGCAGACATGGGATCATTCGCAGCAAGGAGAACAGATCCGGTAGCAGTCACACAGTCCACATGCTGGAGATGGAGAAGCTTGTGTTGCGTCTTAAAAAACATGATTCTCCAACAACAAGTTTGTGAAGAAATGACGGTTCTGAAGACAACCACACACTTGTGGGGTCAGTTCTGCACAATCAGTTACTTCATCCCTTTCTTATCCAACATGTGCAAGCTCTTTGGCCACCAGACAACTACACTCATGCTCATAAATTAAGGATAATTGCATATTGTAGTGCCACACAACTGTTAAAATTGAAATAATAGATAAAGAGGTTCAACCTATTCAATACAAAAGAAAAAGAAATGCAGTGATTACATTTTTATTTAATAATAAGTAGAAGTGGTACCGGTTTCGACCCTAGTCCAGGTTATTGTCAGCCGATTAAACCATGAAAAACAATGCATAGGAAAAAGATAATAAAAGATCAAGTTCAATCCGGATCAGTAGAAGAGATATGAAAATGACGGGGGGTAGACACTGTAGAATTCAGAAGAAGTTAAATGTAAGTCACTTAAAAGAAAACAGTGCGTTACTTTCTGAACAGCGGTATGGCACACGCAGTGTTAGGCGAAGTCTTATAATGTTTATGAAAAGCGGAGAACGGTTGAATGAGCTAGCTTGTATACACTGTCAGGCACAAAGTCATAACACAATCGAACACATATGAAGATCCATAATCATGCTGAAGCTGAAGATGAGTAGATCAATTGAAGTAACTTGCCAGCTCCCAGTGATCAGCGCGATATACTTAACATCAGGCAACGCCAACGTAAAATGAAGAATAGGTTAATGAACCTGTATTTGCTTCGGTTGCGGGAATGTAAGTATATATAGATATATAAAATATAACTCAATATAATTGAATAAGTAATTGTGATCCTGTGGAATTTTTGGAACAGTTGACATGAAAAAACAAAACTACACAAAACTGGCATTAATAGCATAGGCACATAGTGAACACAAACAAAACATATCTGTAAGTCCATGGTACTGGTGATAAGTTGAGAAAACCGTCCCAAAACACATGTGCTACAAAACGCCACTGTTTCCTGTGCATGTACCCCGACATCAATATGGGATATGATCACCATGCAAATGTACACAGGCCGCAAAATGGGTTGGCATACGCTGGATCAGGTGGTCGAGCAGATGCTGGGGTATAGCCTCCTATTTTTGCACCAGTGCCTGTCGGAGCTCCTGAAGTGTCCTATGAGTGAGAGGACGTGCAGCGATACGTCGACCGAGAGCATCCCAGATGTGCTCGATGGGGTTTAGGTCTGGAGAACAGGCAGGCCACTCTATTCACCGGATATCTTCTGTTTAACGGCACTCCTACACGATGGCAGCTCGGTGGGGCCGTGCGTTATCATCCATCAGGAGGAAGGAGGGATCCACTGCACCCCTGAAAAGGTGGACAGACTGGTGCAAAATGATGTCCTGATACACCTGACATGTTACATTTCCTCTGACAAAGACATGCAGGGGTGTATGTGCACCAATCATAATCCCACCCCACACCATCAAACCACTACCTCCACACAGGTCACTTTCAAGGACATTATGGGGTTTGTATCTGGTTCCTAGTTCATCACAGATGAGAACCCAGCGAGAATCACTGTTCAGACTATACCTGGACTCATCCGTGAACATAACCCGGAACCAATGTTCCAATGACAATGTACTGTGTTCTTGACACCAGGCTTCACGGGCTTTCCTGTGAACAGGGGTCAGTGGAATGCACCTTGCAGGTCTCCGGGCGAATAAACCATGACTGTTCAGTCGTCTGTGAATGGTGTGTCTGGAGACAACTGTTCCAGTGGCTGTGGCAAGGTCCCAAGCAAGGCTACCTGCAGTACTCTGTGGCCGTCTGCAGGCACTGATGGTGAGATATCGGTCTTCTTGTGGTGTTGTACACTGCGGACATCCCGTACTGTAGCGCCTGGACATGTTTAATGTCTGCTGGAATCATTGCCATAATACTGAGATCACACTTTGTGGAACATGGAGGGCCCGTGCTACGACCTGCTGTGTTTGATCAGCCTCCAGTCGCCCCATTATTCTACCCCTCATAACATCGTCAATATGTGTTCATTGAGCCATTTTCATCACACAGTCACCATTAGCACGTCTGAAAACATCTGCACACTTATTACAAGATATTAGAATCATTCCTTATTGACGGTTTTCACTTTACAAAGGTGAAAAATGAGAGTATCCTCCTATTCAATACATCATATATTCCATCATTGGACAGAGTAAACAAATTAAAACATGTTTTGGCACGTTTGAGCCATCTTCAGTGAAAAATGAGGGGGGTTGAAATAATTTACATTATATAAGTTAAAAAATGCCAAAAAGCATAATGATGGAGCAAATGAAAAAACAAATAAAAGAGAGCCTAGACAGAAACAAAATTAGCAGAAATATACAATATTTACATCAATATGCAGGGCAAAAAACAACTCACTGCTACAAAATTCAGTGAAACAGGTGTTCATTTAAAATAAGAATTGAAACTAAAAACTGTGTTAACCTAAGAAACAAAGGAATGAAAAACAAATGATACAGATGGAAATAGGGCAAACCAACCAGCCAACATCATGAAACAATAATCAAGAAAGAGACCCCTAGATTGAGAAGATATTGAGAATGCTGCTGTTTCTAAAGCTTTAAATCATCGGTGTCTTTCTTTGTCACAGGCTTTTCGCCTGTACGTTATACCAGGCTTGGTTTCTGAAAAATGTTTGCTCCCGCTCCCCTCCTAACCAATTTGATGTGATGAGCTTCTACAAGGATGATTTTTGACATTGATTTCAACCTGTTTTGTTATTGTTACAAAACCAATATTTTGTAAACTATGAGGTCCCCAACCTCACCATGTGCTACTATTGTTCATTTCCATCTGCATCATTTGTTTTTCATTCCTTTGTTTCTTAGGTTAACACAGTTTTTAGTTTCAATTATTATTTTAAATTAACGCCTGTTTCACTGAATTATGTTGCAGTGAGTTGTTTTTGGCTCTGCATATTAATGTAAATATTGTATATTTGTGCTAATTTTGTTTCCATCTAGGCTCTCTTTTGTTTGTTTTTTCATTTGCTCCTTCATTATGTTTTTTGGCACTTTTTAACTTATATTATGTAAATTATTTCAAGCCAACCTCATATTTCACTGAAGATGGCCCAAACGAGCCAAAATTTGTTTGAATTTGTTTACTCCATCTAATGATGGAATATATGATGTATTGAATAGGAGGATACTCTCACTTTTCACCTTTGTAAACATCTGCACACCTACTCGCTGCACCGTACTCTGACATGCACCAACACACCTCTGCATATTTGGACTGCTGCCAGTGCCATGGTGCGATGACTGCATGTCAAATGCACCACATGGTCATATCCCGAGATGATTTAAAACTGCAATCCGCCCACCATAGCGTTGTTTCACCATGTATCAGCATTATCCTCAATTTCTGAGCATGAGTGTATGTCGACATTACAGTTCTGCCACTGGTTCCTAGCTAGGACACTGAAGATGCACTGTTTCCAGACAGCATTTTTTTTTACTGAAGTTGCAGAATTCACAAGAGATGGCACATTAATTTACCAGAACATATCCGTGCAGGCAGATGTAAATTCTTGAGCAATCATGGAGATATAGCATTAGGTTTGCTTCAGTATCAACTGTCGGCAGTTACCGTGGGTGATAGACCCGTAAGACAACACGTTTTACCACAAAATTTAACATTAACAGGTACCGAGTATCACCTATTTCCATACCTATAATGAATTAACAGCTCTACTGGGGAACTTCACCATTGCAGAAATATAAAAGATGTATTTCATGCACGATAGGCTAAAAATTCAATTTCTGTATCATATGCAACAGCATCTAAACCAAACATTTTATGGGTGAATGATTAGTTGAGGAGATGCCAGTAGCAGAGTCTCCCCATTCACCTGCCCTGAATCCTTTCAATTTCTGCCAATGGGAACAATACATACATGGGTGTAAGCCCAACCTATCCGTAACATACGTGTTACAGGGGCCTTAACCATTCACGCAACCAAATCTGAGTGCAGGTATGACCCCAAGAGTTCATGATTCACTGACAAGAGTGTCTGAAGCATGTGTAAGGATGCACAGTAACCACATGGAGTACCTCCTTAGTGTCTATATCTACGTAATACACAAATGGGCATCAGATGAGAGATTGGCCCATATCTCAACAGCTGACCAAATAAATTTCATTCTTCCACAATAAATTCAGTATTTTACCATCAATGTTAAACTTAAAAAATGGAAATGAACCAACAAGCACTGTATCATGTCGTAATTGTTAGCGCTATTAGCTGCCCTACATGTGTCGAGGAATGGAAGGAGAAAACAATGAAACACATGTAGAAGTACCTTTTAATAGTTGGAGAGTTTGTTTTTTTATTCTAAATCACCTAGAATAACCCCGAATGGTCACTAATTTAAAGAGTAGGATATTAAGGATTTCAGTTCCAATATATATTAACACAGAATTGTTGAACATGAATTAAATTCCACTCATTATAAATTAATCTGGAAGGATAATTACAAATGATGTACTTGCTTTTTCTTCAAACGAGACCGGTTCTTCCTTGATCTCAACTTTCTGGTCCATTTCACACAGCACCTGAAGTATTTATTACTTCCACTAATTCTCTACTGAAACAAGGAACAGAAAATATATCATCACCATCATCATCACTGTTTGGGCCACAAGTTCCTAGACTAACTAAGCATGGAAGCAAGCCTGTAGCTTTCCATGACTGTCAATTACTCTATTCATGCATTGAATCCAAATCACACGGGTACATGGCTTTTACTTCAAACATAATATGAATGAATCATAGGCACATTTGTGAGAAACTGCTGACAATGCTAATATATTACCAGTGCCCCTCCAACTCTAGAGACTGGTTTGATACAGGTGTTCATGTCACCATATCCTGTACTAACCTTCTTAATATCTTCATAAGCATTTGCACATCCACTGTAATGTATACCAATGCCTTACTTAATCCCCACCCTAGATACTTTTCTGAAGTCAGCTGTAAGAATCCTGGGTTTCTCAGCATGCATCCTACCAAAAACTGTTTTCTTTCTTTATGTCGCACTGACACAGATAGGTCCTATATCGATGATGGGGTAGGGAGCAGCTAGGAGGGTCAAAGAAGCTGCCATGGCCTTAATTATGGTACAGCCCTGACATTTGCCTGGTGTGAAAATGGGAACCATAGAAAACATCTCCAGTGCTGCCAACAGCGGGGTTCAAACCCACCGTCTCCCAAATGCAAGCTAACAGCTGTGTGCTCCCAACTTGCTTGATACCAACCTCTCTTTCAGGATTTTTGCTAATCTTTCTCTTCTTACCAACATTATTTACTATCTATTTATTTGCAACCTGAACTTTCAATATCACGTTTAACATAACAGCACATTTCAGAAGTTTCCTTCATGTTATTTCTGTATCAGCCCTTATCCATCTTCGTTCCCATACAGTCAATGCCGTACTTTAATGTATTCTAAACATCCTTAGGAGTATCTATATTTGAGATGAACAATGGTTTTCTATTATTACTTTTATAATTTATCAAAGTATGTGATATCAAGAACTTTTTCTTCAGTGAGTATCAGCTCTAGGTGTTCCTTACGAACAGTGTCCTAAGACAGTTGGTGTATTTATTTGATCACAAGGAAACGCTTGATGTCACACCCTAGAGATCTCACCCTCAACGTGGGAAAAGGAAGCAACAAGGAGATCCATGAAAAATGTATACCACAGAAACTAAGGAACAGAGTCACTAGACTTACATATTTACTAGTCTGTAATTCCGGAACAGAATGAGTGCTACTGTACAAGTGGTTGTGCGAGGATGATGGCATAGAGTTCCCTTACCTGAGGAAATGCGTGGACTTGGTCTATACTTATACAGGTATCATGTGTAAATATATGGAAAAAGTCATGTCTGCCTGCCAAGTGCAGAAATTATGAGCAATTCCAAGAGGTTAGAATTACTGTAAGAAATGAACAGTGAAGATGACCGAGCTCGGTAGCTGCAGTCGCTTAAGTGCGGCCAGTATCCAGTAATCGGGAGATAGTGGGTATGAACCCCACTGTCAGCAGCTCTGAAGATGATTTTCCGTGGTTTCCCATTTTCACACCAGGCAAATGCTAGGGCTGTAACTTAATAAGGCCATGGCCTATTCCTTCCCATCCCTAGGCCTTTCGTATCCCATCATCGCCATAAGACATATCTGTGACGATGCGATGTAAAGCAAATAGCAAAAAAAAAGAAATAGTGAAGATGCTATGCATCAAGATTATATGCACTTCAGAAAGGGCACAGGAACAGACACTGCTGCTGAAATAGTTTGATGAGCGCTTTAGTAAGTGGAAATATGAACAACGCACATTTTTCTAATGGAAAAATATATTTACGTTATGACAAATATTACCTTTTGTGAATAATTTGAAAGGTAGCACAATGCTGAAACAAAATAGAGTCCTTAAGCCTGCCCTATTTCTACCCTTTGTGCCACACTGAAATAAGGAGGCTAACAGTTCCTAGTTACAGTATTTACTTACTCCTAGCACTGTTTGATGGAATTGAGACTGTGGTGGTGATTTAGTCTGGTTTGGTTACTGTACATCTCTTGAGCAAAGAGAGGAAAAGACTTCCCTTGCTACAGCAAAACCAAATATTATATGAGCATCATCTACAATATACAGAGTATTCCATATTACAGGAACAAAAAAATTAAACAAAATTGTCATGCCTATGACAGAAGAATAAAAAAGGGACAATTTACGCAATGGATATTCATTACCTACATAATCACAGGAATTAATTCCTTCAAAAAACAATGCCTTAAAGACAACAAATCAGTGTTAAATCCCCTCAGGTAATAATACCTAATATATATATTTTATTATTATTTTCTTTTTCTACATTTTGCTTCTTTCAAGTGGCAAATTTATGGCTCATTGTCCGCTCTTGCACTGAACCCCATCCACTACAGTTATGTATTTGCAGATACATGAATGTATAATTTATCAGAGTTTCATTATACTAACACTCTCACATATATAATAAAATTAGAACAGTACACTGTACATTAACCAATATGAAATAATACTCCTCAAACACACACACACAAAATAAATACACATATTTCACAATTATCAACTTGGTCTATGCATACAAGAGATACACTCACTCACTCAGCTGTACAGTGCACAGCTTTCAACAGGTAATCTCAGCAAGAATCTGGTAGGAAATTTCAAAGTCTGGAATAGTTCACAGTAAAATAACTCTTATACATAGATGCAGAATGAAGAGGAATAGCAAGGGTACGGCATTTCAAGTATTACAATTATGAAAGGAATCAAAATGCAAAATTTAAAGGGAATGTACTCAGGAGAGTTCCTATATAGGAGTTTCTGTATTAATACATGTGATACTAACAACATTTTTCAGGTTTCAGCCAGTGAAGTTCTTGATACTAAGGAGTCATATGCACATCACAGCTCAACTTAAAAAAATGGGGTTCAAACCTTGCTGCAATTTCATCGTTCATTCCTTAGTTGCATCATCAAGGACTACAACACAGTTGTAGAGGTTTGGAAGAATTAAAGACTGGATGAGTCTTTGTCACATGTCCACTGGTAAGACAACCAGCATTATTGTCAATGGATGAAATAAGGCAAAAAATTTCTGACATACATTTTTGGTATGTTCTATCCAATTTAGAGTTTAAGTCACAATCTCGCCAAGGATTTTCACTGATGTATTGTAGTTCTATTAGCAGAGGTGCACGTATACTGTTGATCATGCACAGGAGTTTCAGAGAACCGACAATGATTGCTCAAGTTTATGAGAAGCATCTTAGATCATGCAAATTTGTTTAGTTGTATCAAGTCAGCAATAATTTTTGAACTAAATCTGAATTCATTTATTTTGCAGTGGATATATCTTTGAAGGTCATCTGCAGATAAGTTGTAAGAACATGCCTTTAGAGTAGAGGAGATCTCATTGATGTACAACAAATAATACAGTGGTCCCAAAGCACTTCCCTGTGGTTCCCTATTTTCCTGGTATGCAGTTCTGAAATGCTGTCACGAGTTGATACCCACTGCCAAGATCTTCAAATAAGATGTAAAATCTCAGTGTTAAAGAGTAAAACCAGAAGGATTCCATCTCCCTAACTAACTGCTGTAAGCACAGGATATTGAACAGTGGCTTTTAGAAGATTATGTCCCAGTTGCTTCTGATTCTGACTGATTCAGAAATCACAAAGCATCAATACTGATTAGCATGCATCATGATAGCTATTGAAGAAGCTGAGAAGAAGAAATCGGAAATAGTTGTTTGATAACAGCACGAAAGGTGGTGTAGACACAAATTACAAGTTATGCCAAACTTACAATGTAGCACGACGAACAGATGGAACTCGTTGTTTTCTATCATCTCTTCAATGTGGTTGTATGGAAATTCAATTACAGCCACGAGAAAAACATGCCAAGAAGAGTATTTTTGAAAGAGCTGGCGAAATAACTCATGAAACCATGGCTTTTGGCGCGTGCTGCTAAATCTAGCCTGCCTAGAAATATCAAGAAAAGACTGCGTACAGATGATGACAGGGAAGATGTGGAGGATCCATACACTTCAACAAAGAGATGCGTGATTTCCCCTAGGTCAAACGAGAAGAAAATAAAAATTAGATGTGAAAAATGCAAGGAACCTGTCTGTGGAGAGCACATGATGAAAGGTATGTGAGAATTGTGTGTAATGTGAGAAAAAGAACTTAATGTTACTTAATGTTTATTGATTTCTTGTAAACATGCTTTTTAATGTGATACGCTACAGTGTTTGCAGTAAAATAAGATGCAATTTTATTGTAATTAGAGTTGTGTATGTTGTATCTGAGTTTTCTTTTTTTATTCATTTCTCTGTGATGAGCATAAACACTTGACTTTGATTTTGAGTGTTGAGATCCCTCAAAGGGGGAGTTTGTTGAGGCTTATGTGTTGGTACTCGCCTGCAGCATTTTATTTTGTTACAGTTGGCAATGTGCTGCTGCGTTTTTGTTTTAGAGAGACACTGAACATGGCGACCGGCAGCAGTAAACGTGTTTTGGTGTACCTCTGAATTTGTTGTACATACGTGTAAATATGCAGTGTTTATTCATGTGTAATAAATGTTTGAATCACCTTCTGAGTGATGTGTTTGTGTCTGCTCGTTTGGGGCATTCTGGTCCTCCATTTGACTTGTTTTCAAATTGTATTTGTGTGCCTATGGAACTGAACTTTGTTATGTGCGGCCGATATGTTGTTTTGTCGTTCGCAACACCCTTACTACAACCATTAAATACCCTCGTAATCAAGTGCAGAGATATGTACCCCTTATCCGCAATCATAATTACGTGATTACTCCAGTGAAGGTCTTTCCTTATATTAACACCTAGGTACTACAGTGATCCCCTAAAGGAACTTTCACCTCATTAACGCAGTAATTAAAACAGACAGGACTTTTCCTATTTGTGAAACTCACAACCTGATTTTTAACCCTGTTTCTCATCATACCATTGCCTACTGTCCATCTCAATACATTATCGAGCTCATTTTACAGTTGATCACAATCTTCTAATTCATTTATTACTCTGCACAGAATAACATCATCTGCAAAAGGCCTTATGTCTGATTCCACTTCTTTATACATATCATTGATATATATAATAAAACATAAAGGTCCAATAATACTGCCTTGATGAATTCCCTTCTTAATTTTTACTGGGACTCTAAATCTCCGAGTTCTAATTTCTGGAAATATAGCCACCCATTCAGTCAGTCTAGTTCAGTTACGCTTATTTTTGCCAGTACTCTCCCATGATCTGCCTCCGTGGCTCAGGCGGCAGCACGTCGGCCTCTTAACCACTGGGTTCCGTGGTTCAAATCCCGGTCAGTCCATGTGAGTTTTGTGCTGGATGAAGCGAAGGGTGGGGCATGTTTTTCTCCGAGTACTCCGGTTTTCCCCGCCATCTTTCATTCCAGCAACACTCACCATTATCATTTCATTTCATCTGTCAGTCATTAATCATTGCCCCAGAGAAGTGCGACATGCCTCGGCAGCCGGCACAATTCATATCCTCGCCGCAAGATGAGGGTTAGACTCATTCCATCCCTGAACCGGTCAGTGACGGGGAAACAGGTTGTATGTTTCCGTTTCTCCCATGATCTCTATAAAATGCCTTAGATAGGTCAATCGCGATAAAGTCCATTTGACCTTCTGTATCCAGGATATCTGCTATATCTTGCTGGAATCCTACAAGTTGAGCTTCAGGGGAATGACCTTTCCTAAACCCGAACTCTCTTCTATCAAACCAGTTATTAATTTTGCAAACATATCTAATATAATCAGAAAGAATGCTTTCCCAATCTTACATGCAATGCATGGCAAACTGACTGGCCTGTGATTTTCAGCTGTATGTCTATAACTCTTTACTTTATACACAGGGGCTACCACAGCAAGTCTCCATTCATTTCGTATAGCTCGTTCATGCAAACAATAATCAAATAAGTAGTTCAGATATGGTACTATATCCCAACCTATTGTTTTTAGTGTATCCCCAGAAATCTTATCAATTCTAGCTGATTTTCTAGTTTTCAACTTTTGTATCTTACTGTATGTGTCATTGTTATCATAGCTGAATTTTAATACTTTTTTAGTATTAGTGACCTCCTGTAACTGGACATTATCCTTGTAACCTACAATCTTATATACTGCTGTCTGAATACTTCTGCCTGTTGAAGATCCTTGCATACACACACTCCTTGTTCATTAATCATTCCTGGAATGTCCTCCTTCGAACCTGTTTCGACCTTAAAGTACCTATATATATTAATCCATTTTTCACTAAAATTTGTTTGACCGCCCATTATGTTTGCCATCATGTTATCCTTAGCTGACTTCTTTGCTAGATTCAATTTCCTAGTAAATTCCGTGAATGTCTCCTTACTTGCACAGCAATTTCTAACTTTATTTCTTTTCAACCTACACCTCCTTCTTAGTCTCTTTATTTCTCTGTTATAATATAGTGGGTCTATACCATTCCTTATCACCTTTAAAGGTAAAAACCTATTTTCGTATTCCTCAACGATTGGCTTAAACTCATCCCAGAGTCTCTTTACATTTTTACCGTTTTCTACTGTTCATAGTTACATTTTAAAACTCGTTCACGCCTGTTTTATCAGCCACATGGTACTGCCTAATAGTTCTAATTTTAATACCTTCCTTTCTTTCATATTTATTTTTAAGTACAACAGAAAGATTTTCGTGACCACTAATACCAATAATATTTAAAATATGACTTCAGTTTCTCTATTGAGCTGATCTGTAATATTTGTAACATTTTGGACAACAGTGGTAGAGAATAGGCCTACATGGCTATATGCAGTAGTTTTCTAAATACTCTTCTTCAAAATAATATGTTCGATGAACACGGAATCTGGTTAAACTGATCTTGAATTTAGGATGTTATTTGCAAGCTTTAAAGGTAGCCGTTAGCCCAGGGGAGATTCATGAGTCTAGAGAAGTATTAAGTCAACTGTACGTTATGGTCCTCTTGAGCATATAACGGAAAATAAAATAAACCTTTCCGTTAAATTATAGTTTATATTGTCGTCCTTTTTATAAAAATAATTATTTTTATCTTTGGAAGCCTCCGTGCCTCAGGCAGTAGCGCGCCGGCCTCTCTGCTGGGTTCTGTGGTTCAAATCCTGGTCCTCCATGTGAGATTTGTGCTGGGCAAAGTGGAGGCGGGACAGGTTTTTCCCTGTCATACTTCATTCCAGCAAAACTCTCCAATATCATTTCATTTGATCTGTCATTGCCTCAGAGGAGTTTCTGTCCCCGCCACTAAATGGGGGCTGCACTCATTCCATTTCTGACATGGTTGAATAACTGGAAACAGGCTGTGGATTTTCAATTTAATTCTTTAAACTCTTTAAATATAGTATTCTCATTACTGTTGGCTTTACGATGATTATTTCCGCGTTTTGTGGCTAATGCCAAGTTTAATTGATGGGATCAGTGCAACAGTGGTCTAAGCCACAGTAGAGAAGCAGCAAGTCAAAGTTATACAGTTTTGTTTTTTCATGGAATTTTTAAATCCCACTTTTTTGTTAGTAGTGTATTCCATGATGTTTCGTTAATTAAACCACGGGTTTCATTAAGTAGTTTTAGAAATATTGCAGTTTTTATGAGGAACCTGCAACTCTTCTTCTTCGTTAGACCACTGTTGCACTGACATCTATTTGTACGTGAGAAAGAAGAAAAAAGTTATTTGAATAAATGTAATGTAATGAATCATATTTTCATCCTGATAGTTCTTTTACAAGTTTTAATATGAATTTTAAGTGACTACACAGTACAAAAAGTGGTTCTGTCAGTAAAATATTAAGATTGTAAACTTATTATTACAAGCAAGAGCTTTCAGTTCTGTGTACTTTTTCAGTATGTTTTTTGCAAGATTACACAGTAGGCCTACTATACATAATCAGGAATATCAAAAGTGTCTTCGCTATGTTTCATCTTCTGCTCTATTTTGAGATAGCAGACTATTGTACGATGAATGCTGAATGGGTGGAACATATTTTAAAAGGTCATTAATATCTTTAAATTTCTATGTGTTTATTGGCCTTGGATTGGAATATTTTGGTAATGGCTGAAGATGTTGTAGTTCAAGGGTGTGTTTATTCTTTATCCTTTGTCCTTTAACGATATTCACATATGCACCTTGCTCTATACCATACCTGACACAATATTTCCATGGTTGTTCAACAGGGACTTTCAGCATTGAAATGTGACTGAAAGCAACAGGTTCTTTATCCTCAGCAAATTTACGATTAGCAATTCCATCAGTTAAAGGCTCTGAATTTACAAAACTAACCTGTTGCATTTCAGTTGCATTAAATTTTCTTTTAACTGTCCTAGTATTTTTTTATAAGATCCACCCACGCAGCAGCTGTATACACATATTTTTCTACTCTTTTATTCCTTCTCTATGAGTCCAAAATCCCTATCACAGGATAGGTAGCTATGACCTGATACTAGATACTTCTGAACTATTTCCTTAACATATTGTTGGTGAATAATTTGCAATCTAATGCATACTAAGAATATATATTCTTATTTTCAGTGAAACAGTTATCAGATTACATGATTAATTTATCAATATTTCGAAGATTTTTGGAAGTTTATTTAATTAAACATGATGTTATTTCATTCGCACCACATCCTGGCCGTACATACATACATACATACATGTGCACATCATCTGAGGTAAAATCATGCACACAAATGTTGTAAGTCCACAATTGTCTCTTGTAGAAAACTTCACTAAGGTGTAGATGGGGAGTAGGCAGTGCTTGTTGTAAATCCAATGCTATCACTTTCACAGAACGGTGGTCTTTAGAAAAAGCTGTATCAGTCTTCAAATTATTATATGCCTGTTGCTCTTTTAATTGATGCAAATCTAAGTCTTTTTGGAATTTCGCTTTTTCAACATCTTCCTCCGCATCTGAAAGTTTTATGCGCAGTAAATCTCACACCTTGCATGTGTCAGTAGATGGTGAGGAAAAAAGAGTTTGAAATTTGTATTTGAAATATCTTTGTAAATATACTCATTAACAATATCCTCAGAATTATGTTCCTGTTTCATCCAAGTAACATAAAGTTTATACATCATAGGCGCATTAAGACCTTCAGGTGAATATTTTCTGTTTGGAGCAGAAACTCTAAAATTATTACTTTCACGCAACGGATTTACAACTAAATTGGACTGATGATCACTAGTTTTATTGAGTCTCACACGACCATCTGGTTTTAATGTTCCCTAAGTCCGTTTCTTTGAAACTTCCCTCGAAAATCTACCATTACTTATTCCAAGCAAAGATAATATAATACCGATGGGTGTGTTGTCTCCTACTCTCATGTCCACTTGCACCCTATCTCTTCTTCACTAGGTTTACTTTCACACACCCAATAATACACGCATTTTGTAAGCTAGAGTGTCACATATTCCAAAACATTTTGAACACTGCTTCCTGTTCTTCACTGAAATATGCGTACAACCACATGGTAGGCCTTGTTTACGTTTGTGGACTTTCTTGCCTGTTCTCCCTACCTATTCTTCTCCTGCGTTTCTTTTCCTCTTCTTTATATTCCTGTCCCAAGAATTCATACACCTTGACCTTTTCCTTCCACGGTTTTCCACTGTTTGTTCGTTATTTTCATTGCTCGAGACATCACTCGCGCCCTGAACGTCAGCCATTACACGTGATCCAGATACTGACCTCTGATTGGCTGGCTGAGGTTGGACCAATGTTGAACTCAAACAAAACGGAATTTCGTTCGAGGGAAGACAATAGTGTCTTCTATATAATATGTACATGGTGATATTGCTGTATGTCACATGATAGAAAGGTAGTTCACCTCACTAGACAAGAGATGGCACCAAAATCTCATTTTCCGTATTGGAGAGGGTTAGTCCACTGTTGCGCTGACCCCCTCAGTTGAGCCTAGGCCTATGTCCACGTGTACTTCACTGTTCGCGTGGATATAACCGTAACCTGAATAAAGCTCGATGTGTAGCCGACCCCTTTAATTTATTACCTTCAAGACAGTTAATAAATTTTTGATCTAACGGTTTCGAAGTGGGAAATTAAAAATAATTATTGTCATTTGAACAGTAAGTGCTTTTAACATTAATTACAAGGGGGTGAACGGCTATCCTGTTTTTAGGAGCAGATTGCATAACTGTTCTCAACTGTAAATTACGAGAATTATTATTATTATTATTATTATTATTATTATTATTATTATTATTATTATTATTATTATTATTATTAAGACGATTGTACTATTAACAATTAATGGTATTCTGAATCGCGTTACTTAATTGAGCTATAATATCCAACTGTACATTATGATACCTGCGCTTTCTTCGCGGGGGTCGAAACGAGTACTCACCACCGGCACACTGGAACACTGGAGCCAGGGACATGAGCTTGTGTGTGCAACTCTCTCCCCGAGGCGCGTTCCAAGGAGCAACTAACAAACACCATAAAATAGATTGCCCCTATAATAAAAAAGAAGACGATTAATAAATCAATAAATCGTAAAGAAATGTTCACGTCGCCACAAGAGCGGGGGAACACGTCATCGAACGGGCAAACGTGGAGACATAAGAACAGTGAGTTCGAGACATCACGTCCGGTCTCCCTTGGAGTGCGTATATTTTCCTTTATTATTGCCCTCTAAGAAGACGTCGTCGCCGGTAGCACAAACGGATACCGGATCCGACTATTTACCAGGCTAGGGTCTCGTTCGTTATCGGAATTAACCAGACAAATCGCTCCACCAACTAAGCACGGCCATGCGCCACCACCCACCGAATCAAGAAAGAGCTCTCAATCTGTCAGTCCTTCCGGTGCCCAGGCTTTGTGAGGTTTCCCGTGTTGAGTCAAATTAAGCCGCAGGCTCCACTCCTGGTCGTGCCCTTCCGTCAATTCCTTTAAGTTTCAGCTTCCCCCGGTTGACATCTTTTATGGTTAGAACTGGGACAGTACCTGATCGCCTTCGAACCTATGTGCTGATTGCAGAAATGATATTTAGACGATGTTTACGGTTAAACAATGCCTAAGCTTCGCTGCCGCATTGCAGAGAGGTTATTTATCACTCAGACACTGTCTAAAACCGATGTTCAACCGGTCATGTTTAAACACTGCCGAGAGCACTGTTTAACCTCAAATGAGAGGAGTGAATCACAATCAGAGGTTATGTACCATGAAATATGTATTACCATGTTGAGACGATTCCGGGAAGAAAGGTTAGTCCGTCAACCTCTCTGTGGGTCGCCCGCTGCTAAATCGCAGCAATTCGTTTGACATGCATGGCGAGATAATCATAAAATAAGGTTTCGCTTTACGAGAGAGTTGTTTCTTGAGACTGACAAAGAGACAGTCAGGTAACTGTCAACTTGAATACAACTCTTGGCAACCGATATATTTTATTATGTGCATGGGGTAATTTCCATGGAATTATAGGTCACTTCGACTACATACATATCAGAATTACGTGTCCCTATCGTATGAGGGCTGGAGGGATTCACTTATATTTACTGCCAAGTATACACACATAATAGTGAAAACTAAAAAGTAGTTTGTATGTTTTTTTATATATATAATCGTATAAGTTTTCGACAACTATCAGATAGGAAAAGGCAAATGGTAGTGATTAACGTTTAATGAGGACTGGGGAAGAAGAGCCGTCGCCACAATAACAGCCCTAGTATTTGCCTAGTGTAAAAATATGGAAACTACGGAAAACAATCTGCACGGCTGCCGATGATGCGTTTCGAACCTACGATCTCCAGAATGCAAGCTACATCTACATGGCCCGTACAACACACTCGGTTACACATACTATTGCTTCATCTTCCCTTCGTGGAAGTTGCCGTATTTATGAGTAGATTACACTCAGTGTAACAACGCTATAATCAAAGCTTCACTTCCCCGTACGGTGGCATGTCGCTTTAGTGTCGATAATATTACGAGATTTAATTTCCACGAATTGACATGTTCTTTTATTTTAGATTAGGTACTACCTTCTCCTCCTCCCGCTCCTTCCTCTTGAAAGTTTTGTTCATCACCCGAAGAAGAAGAGTAAGTATGTGAAAGAAGAAGGTGTTCACATTCGTAAGTATGTTATCGTCTTAAAAGAGCAGATGAGTAAGTATGTTGAGAAGGGAAAAGGTATCTCTCTAAACAGTGTTTGATTCTAGTCTTGTAAAGCAGTGCTCTACAACATCGAACAATAGTTTGCGATTTTGTGTTCTCAACACTTGTTGTAACATGTTTTGAACACAGTATGTGTTCAAGTCTAAACATGCATCGCTGCAGCACGTGCTTAGTCTAGCCTTCGCGACGCAAATTTAAACTTAAGCCTTAACAGAGGAGAAGGCCATAACAGCCTGTGTATAGCCGCCGCCATCTTGCGCAATCGCTCAATGTATATTTTTGCTAAGTCACTTCCGTTTTGTAAGCAGAGAGGCTGCTTGCTTTGACTCTGAGTTGTTGCACAAGAGTATGTTAGGTGCAACTTGTGCTGAGCAGCACCTCGCCTAAGGCTGTAGTTTTTCTGCTTGCTTAAACTCGTATCCTGAACAGGTCCGTTGGATAGGGACCCTCAAAAAATGATAGCGCCCGACAAATTGCCTACTATCACATGCGTAAAGTTGCAGGCATGTAGATTTAGCCAGCGCTTTGTTGATGGTCGCTGTAGATTTGCCCGCTACTACGAGTGCTCTGTTGATTAAAGATGGCAGCTTGTCAAAAAGCACTTAGATTTTTCAAATTGCCGCCACCACATGCCTAAAGTATGTAGATTATTGCCGTAAAGATAGCAAAAATAGCACATAGAATTTCAAATTGCCGCCACCACATGTCAAAGGTATGTAACTAAAGATAGCAGCACGATGCTTTGTTGATTAAAGATGGTCGCATCTGCACGTGGAATTTTTTAAATTGCTCGCTACTACGATAAAGATAGCAGCACTGTGCTCTGTTGATTAAAGATGGCAGCTTGTCAAAAAAGCATGTAAAAATTGGCGCCACCAAATTTCAAAGGTAGTAGCTAAAGATGGCAGCACGATGCATTGTTGTTTAAAGATAGCAGCTGTCCAAAAAAGCACGCAGAAATTGCCGCCACCATATTTCAAAATATACCCTAAAGAGGGCAGCACTGCGGTTAGGGATGCAAGATAGTGATGACAGCTGTCAAAAAGCACGTGGAATTTCGAATTTCCCCTCCACCGCATGCATAAGGATAAGGTTTAGTGTTGTAGAGATGGCAGCACGATGCTCTGTTGATTAAAGATGGCAGCTTGTCAAAAAAGCACACGGAAATTGCCACCAAAACATTTCAAAGGTAGTGCCGTAAAGAGGGCAGCACTAAGGTTGGCGATGGAAGATGGCAGATGACAGCTGTCAAAAAGTACGTGGATTTTAAATTGCCCGCTACAAGGATGAGGTTAAGTGTCGTAAAGAGGGCAGCACTGAGGTAAGCGATGCAAGATGGTGGATGACAGATGTCCAAAAAGCACGTGGCTTTTATGAGGTTTAGCCCCGTCAAGATAGCGGCACTGAGGTTAGCGATGCGTTGTTGATTAAAGATAGCGGATGACACTTGTCAAAAAAGCACGTGGCTTTGTTTACACACAAGAGCACGTGGCATTCGGCGGAGGCCTCTGTGGAGGGATCTGTGGTGGTGGAGGCGGAGGAGGCCTCTCCCGAGAACCTGTGGAGGTGAAGGTGGAGGAGGCCTCTGCGGAGGGGCGGTGGAGGTGGAGGCGGCCGAACCCGTAACTTGTACTACTTAGGGAGTTTTTCATTTTCACGCCCTTCGTGGCCCTTGTCTTTCTTTGGTCGATACCTTCATTTTATCCCTTCCATTTTTCCTCCTAATAACTGCTAATAAAGGATGGTTGCCTAGTTTTATTCCCTCTTAAAGCAATAATCACCATCACGTGTCGTACAAGGCGATTAAGGGCCTAAGGGGCTCTTAACTTCGGAGTGTGGGTTGGCGTCCAAGGGGCCCTTGGCTGTTTCCTGCATTGTTTCAGAGGATGGTTTTAATTCCTATTAAAACAATAATCAACACCACCACCACTCCAAAATATTTATTAAGTAATGCTGCTAAGCCCAGTTTGGTGATCTATTGCGCATTCCCCTAAAGCATTCAGATTGAGGTATGCCGTTATTAATAGCCTACTTATTATCTTTATTGATATCTGGTGAAGATTTTCATCTCCTGTTTTTAATATACTTGGTTTATAGTACCGATAGTCGACTGACAAGAGAGTAGATTTAAGACTGCGGGTCACGAGAAACGCTTCCTTAGGGCTCAGTAAAAAGCATTAATAGATCTAAATCGAAACAGACTTTCAACGTATTAGGTCGTATTACGTACATGTAGTACGTGTTGAAGAGATGTTAAGCACAGAACAAAAATGGCCAGCCGGACACCAGTGGGATCCGAACCCACAACCTCCCGATTTCGCGTCGGTTGCTCTACCAGTTGAGCTATGACGCGAAATCGGGAGGTTGTGGGTTCGGATCCCACTGGTGTCCGGCTGGCCATTTTTGTTCTGTGCTTAACATCTCTTCAACACGTACTACATGTACGTAACACGACCTAATACGTTGAAAGTCTGTTTCGATTACAATGCGGTCGTGAAAATTCAATATTCATTAATAGATCTATTTGCCAGAAAATTTTGTTACAGGTAATTGCCGTGTTTTTTGAAAACGGTACTTTCCCTACTCCGGAGAAAATGTCTTAGTTTGTATATATCCACAACGTGAGAATTGCCATGGGGGACTTGGCCGTTGGCTTCAAGCGATAGCCACAGAGAATAGTGTAGCGAGCAGCTCCCTGAGGGACCCATCTGGGAACTGCTTGGGACGCTCCCTTCTGCCACCTGGGCAGATCATTATTAACTAGAGCTGAGAACGGCAGGAGCGGAGCAGTTGTTTTCGCTCGTCCTCCGGAGACCTCCGGTAGTCCACCGAATGAATTCACTGGCGGAAATTTCAAATGCTTTAATTTGGGCAATGTTGTAACGGTGATCTTGGGTGGAATTACTATTTAGGTGTTTATCTAGTTTTGTCATTCAAATGTTGTAGTCGTTTCAAGACTGCCTCATTATTCGTTACGCTATGAATAACAGATTTTGATCTGTTGAAATTCAATTTGCGCCCGCCTCTGTTGTGTAGAAGAAGAAGAAGAAGAACAGTCTGCGATAGGTGCAGGTGGATAGAATAATGTAGATTAATACTGCCATATATTATGCCCTTACAAATGTATTTCCAATATTATTGATAGTTAAAATGGTTAATTTCGTTCGTTCGTAATCTGTTTACCCACCAGGGTCGGTTTTCCCTCAGACTCAGCGAAGGATTCAGCCTCTAGGGCTGTGTCCTAGAGCTTCAGACTCTGGGTCGGGAATACAACTGGGGAGGATGACCAGTACCTCACCCAGGCTGCCTCACCTGCTATACTGAACAGGGGCCTTGCGGGGGGATGGGAAGATTGGAAGGGATAGTCAAGGAAGAGGGAAGGAAGCGGCAGTGGCCTTAAGTTAGGTACCATCCCGGCATTAGCCTGGAGGAGAAGTGGGAAACCACGGAAAACCACTTCCAGGATGGCTGAGGTGGGAATCGAACCCCCTCTACTCAGTTGACCTCCCGAGGCTGAGTGGATCTCGTTCCAGCCCTCGTACCACTTTTCAAATTTCGTGGCAGAGCCGGGAATCGAACCCGGTCCTCCGGGGGTGGCAGCTAATCACACTAACCACTACACCACAGAGGCGGACTACCGAGTGAATGTACCGTAGCGGCACGTTTAAACACGTTACTGGTGTGACAACGTAAAGGTATTTTGCCCGTCTATTCAGCGCCCTTTTCTCACAACATGACTGTCTCGCTTAATACAGCAATGTCGTTTTCTGCTGCTGAAGCCAACCTGCTCATTTCATCCTTGTGATGCTTCTCCATATGATCCTACAAATTTGATGCACTACCACCCGTCGCGTAAATGCGGCCGCAAAATTTGCATTTTGCTGGTGTTTATCATCAGTAATTTCAGAGAAATGCCATGCATCAGACGGTCTTCGTGGCATTTATGGTGCAAACTTCTGCTAAAATTAATTCCTTTAAATATTCTAAAACATGAATAAAATGGGATTAAATATCAAACGAATACCCCAATTATGATCTAATATAATTCGCATTATCTACGAAACATAACAAGCAGAGGAAATAGAGACGCAATTTAATAAGCACAACTGAATACAGGTACAATACACATACAAGAGGAGGCCACGGACTGCCTTCAAACTTTGTACGCATTTAGTAGTCCATTAGGACTACATAATGTGCAAGTAGTAAGGCGTATTACTAGGGCGTTCTCAAGAAAATCGCAAGAGAAATTTTCGCGTCGAAAATGTAGCGGTGCGTTGGGGTCACGAACACGAAAAGGCGGTGGTCGAGTGGTTAGCGTTCCAAGCTCCTTAAAAGCTGGCTCGAGTCTCGCTTCTCGTTTTGTTTATCAACACTGGTCATATTCTTTAAAACGCTATTTGTTCGGGGCGTCGACCCACGTGGTTCTTTTTCCCCTACTAGTACCATATTTTATGAACCTGCGTGTAATTGGAATGGCGGTAGTGTGGAATGTTGTGTGTGCGGAAAGGAAGATTAAGGACGTCACAAATACCCAGTCCCCAGGCCAGGGATATTAATCATTACAATTAAAAAACCCTGACCCGTCTGGGAAGCGAGCCCGGAGCCACCGGGTGACAGGCGGACGCGTTGCCCCCTACACCGCGGGGCCAAACAACACTGGTCATAGGCTATCTTCAAAGGTAATATAATGGAAAAAGGTGTATTCTACTGTATTTGCATGGATATTTATCGGCTCTACTCATCGTCTTCGTCTTTATCTGCTTACCCTCCAGGGTCGGAGGGATCCCACCTGTGTCCTGCAGGGCAAGAGTTTGGGTTGGGGATACAACTGGGAAGGATGAGCAGCACCTTGCCCAGGCGGCCTCACCTGCTGTGCTGAACAGGGGCGTTGTGGAGGGATGGAAACATTGGAAGTGATAGACAAGGAAGACAGAAGGAAGTGGCCGTCGCCTTACGTTAGGTAGGGGCCTACATCCCGGCATTTGCCTGGAGAAGAAGTGGGAAACTGCGGAAAGCCACTGCGAGGATGGCTGAGGAGGCAATCGAACCCCCTCTACTCAGTTGACCTCCTGGGGCTGAGTGGACCCGGTTCCAGCCCTCATACCAATTATCGAATTACGTGAAAGAGCCGGGAAATGAACCGGACCTCCGAGAGTGGCAGTTAATCACACTAACCACTACACTACGGAGGTGGGTCAATGAAGTAAGAAAGGATTTAGAAAAAAACAATATAACAACAGAAGAAATAAATAATAGAGAAGGCTTTCGGGAAAAAGTATTGAAAATAGAAGGATTCCAAGGTAGGAAAGTAAAAAAGACTGGTTCAAAGTGGTCTGAAGACAGAAAGAAGAAACATAGTGAACAGATGAAAGCGTACTGGAAGGAAAGGAAAGAACAAAGAAGAAGGAATTGAAATTGGCACGTGGTTCTCTGGTGGCCCATTCGAAATAATAATAATAATCATTATAATTGTTCCGGGATTTGTGTGGAACGCAAAGGTGGTGAAAGAAGGTGCGGGCTTGAATGGGTCTAACTACAATATCAAGAATTGAATTAAAATTGTAAAAGGTTATCTTTTTCCTTTAGAACTTCAAAATTAACAATTGTTCACTGAGTGAACATACAACATATCAGGTACAAAAGCAATCTTGAAACAAGACTAGGAAAATCCAAAATTCAGAACTTCAACAATTTTGGGCTTCAAGCCCTAAGTTTACAATGTCAGAGATACCGGATCCAGTTTACAAAACCTTTGATTCAAACGGAGGAATCATTTATCCAAGGGAGAAATCCCCTTAATTCAAGAGCACATGCTCCCTCAATTACAATGTCAAGCCTTCCAGAGGCACCCTTCACAATTACAAAACTTGGAAAGAGCTAAGGCTCTCCGTTTCTTCCAGCCTGCTTGAGGCAACATCAAAAATCTTACACTCTCCGGCCTTCCATGGCCCAACTTACAAATTGACACAGGGGTATCTCGTACCCAACCTATAGGGCCTGCATAGAACAAGAACAGGTTAGTAACTGGCCCAAACACAAAATGAATGGAGGCGTACCCTGCACTCCAGATAATGGAAGATAAAATCCTACCGGGCTCCTGGCCGATGAAACTGGGGCTATTCCCACACTACTGAAGCGGCTCGTATGGAAATAACTTTAGTCAGAAACGAAAGGTTGCAAAAACGTAGCCACCTCAAACCAAGATGAAGGTGAGCTCGAGAGGGTAACTCACTCTCTATCCCCGATTTACAGTTCAAGATTTTATGTAGTTTTTACATTAGCCAAACGAAAATTTACATTTTAGAAAAGGTTGGTTGCATAGTAAAGATTCGGACGTTCCCCTCGGGATAATTTGCGGAGGTAGCAAGAAAGAATGAAGTTATGCGGCCATTACCTTATAGATGCTCTGGCTGCCGACTAAAGTGGCCGCCCGCCTCCTACTTAAACACTTACACCCAGATAGACGACGATCAATTGGCTAACACAAAGTGAACAAGAAATGCGGTATTGGTTGAAAATTCCTGATTGGCTAGATTCAAAACTGGCGGAAAGAAAAGGAAGTGTTGCCAACCCAAAAATAAATGAATATAGATCAGTTATGGAAAAAAAAAACTTCTTTAAGTTTTAAGTTCTTACACCTTGCACCAGGGTGCATGATCATAGGTTTTTGGTGGTGGCATCTGTGGAAGAATGTCCAAACTTCTTGATGAATGGCAAACAAAACAAGGAGAAATTCACTGAGTTTAGGAAACTTCACAACAAAACAATTACTTAATTTTTCAGTGGTGACATCTTCTGATTAAATTTCTAAGTTCCTGTTGTAGTAATTTCCACTTTGTTCGATAGAGGAGTTCATTAAGGCGTGAAACATGCTAATGTAGCATGGTTTCTAATGAGATTTTACCGATGTCTCCAAGAGTAGATAATGTATTTCAACTTTCTATCCACAGAGGGCAGCTCTGTCTGTCGCAAGGGAGAAGGATCTTTTCTCGGCGAGAACTTTTCAATATCTTCTCCTTGAAGAAATTATTGTGCTGTTTATGCTGGTTAATTAAGAGATGGATCACACACACACAGGAGCGGCGTTTTTACTTTTCATATAGATGTTTTATAAGTTTAAAACTGTGCTAAACTACTGCATCATTTGCATGCTTCGATGATTGATATACACGGTAATGTAACGTTTTGAATGTATATCATTTGATGTATTATCGTTCTTTTTTATTATGGCCGACCGAAGTTCATCTTGGTACTCGGGGCGAGAATGGCATCTGCGTGAGTTGGGAAGGTGATCGTGGTGCGTCAAAATCTGGTTTCTGTTTATTTTAATGAGTTTCTCGATGGAACCTTTTGACATCATTTGGATGTGTGACGGCCGGAAGGTCTATTCTAGCCGTACGCAGTGTGTGGTTGGTGGATCTACACATGACCGTGGGGTCACAAACGTCCTGCTGTCGTTTGCTCTCGAAGAGCTGTATATCTAATTTTGACGTGAGGCCTTATTGGTGAAATGTTGTATTGCACTCTACGTGTTGCCTAAAATTATTTGCTCGCATCAATCTGCTGGAATTACAGTATTTGGAATTGAGAGCAAAAAATTGCGTGTTCGAATGAATGTGAATGAATGAGCTGGGTACTAAGATGACGTATCGGTCTGTTGAATTAATGCTTATTTGTTCCTTGTCGCGCCTCATTTTCTCTTCGGTGCGAAGTCTTTAATCTGTTTGGTGTGCGCCATGGTCGTTTACGACCTGGAGTTTGCCGTGTTGGTTTTTTCTTTCGAAGCCGTGCTCAGGTCCATGTTATTCTCATTGTTTTGCTTTGCGTTCATTGCTCGACGGAGCATTCTCTTTGCTCCTCGTGGACAATTTCCTTGGTTCACCATTTCTCTGGTTTAATGACACTATAATTTTATCTACACCTTGGTGTGTGAGAATCGATATGAGTGAGGTATTGTTTTAAAAAGAGAGGAAGTTCAAAAAAGGGAGGATATATTGATAAAGGACTCCCACGCTTGAATTTGAGTTTTTTATTCCTCGCCGAAGGAAAGATCGAATAAAGATCTTGTGAATGCTATTCACCTCGCAGTTCCGAGCACCGAGGTCACTGTGCTGGTGTATGTAAGAAAAGAGGAGGTTACGGTTGTCATTCGGGCTGACGCCGTGAATCTATGTATTACCTTGTTATTATTACTAGATATTTCTCTTAATTAATCCCTTTGATTCACGTTACATTACAATAAATTCTCATTTATCATTTATACGGATTTTTACTGGAAGTAGTGTTTGTTACTAGCTTGAATCGTTTGAGGAGAGTAAGGTTTTTAGTTCAGGGCTGTGTATTCCGCCCTTTCTGATCGGGTTCCACGCCTAATTTATTGATTTACGACACTCGTTTTTAACCTCGCGTGTAGGTTAGCTAGGGTGGGTGTGGCCCAGGGGCTCATTTTGAATGCGCAGCGTTGATATTTCCCTCCCGGTATAATAATAATAATAATAATAATAATAATAATAATAATAATAATAATAATGATAATAATAATAATAATAATAATAATAATAATAATAATAAATGATATCCTAATATTGTACTTATATATAATACCGCATATAATTATAATGTCCGCCTCTGTGGTGTAGAGGTTAGTGTGATTAGCTGCTTCCCCCGGAGGCCCGGGTTCGATTCCCCGAAATTTGAAAAGCGGTACGAGGCCTGGAACGGTGTCCACTCAGCCTTGGTAGGTCAACTGAGTAGAGGTGGGTTCGATTCCCACCCCGGCCATCCTGGAAGTGGTTTTCCGTGGTTTCCCACTTCTCCTCCAGGCTAATGCCGGGATGGTACCTAACTTAAGACCACGGCCGCTTCGTTCCCTCTTCCTTGTATATCCCATCCTATCATCCCATCCCCCATCAAGGCCCCTGTTCAGCATAGCAGGCGAGGTCGCCCGGGCGAGGTACTGGTCAACCTCCCCCGTTGTATCTATGGACCCAATGTCTCACGCTGCATGACCCCGCCCTTGAGGTGTTAGAGGTGGGATCCCTCGCTGAGCCCGAGGGAAAAACCAATCCTGGAGGGTAAGCAGATTAAAAAGAACGAGTATAATTATAATATTATATAACGATAAATGAGAATGTACTGTATTGTACCGTTTCCGTCTAAAATACAGTCTACCGGCGCCTGCGTGTTCGGTTCGTAAAAATATGATCAGGGCAAAAATAAATTAAAAGTCTCAGCATAAAAATATACCATGGGTATGTTGACGGGAAACAGTAACATAATTCCGAAATGAAAATAAGAATAAGGGGTAAGATGGGTTTATTATCAAAGAAAAACATTATTAAAAATCGAAAATAAACAAATTAATATAAAAACAACAAAAATATGGGTCAAATAAATGTCAGAAAATCAATATGTGCCGTGCACATCATTAATGCAAAGATTATTACAAAAAGACGGGCAATGTCCCGTTTTAAAATAAAAATATTTACAAAATAAAAACAACGACCTGGGGAAGAAATACACACTTCTCCTCGATTCAACGCAGTTAAGTTCATCTTATCGAATCCTGACGGATATCGTTCCATTTACAGTTTTAGGACGTGCCGCAACAGAATAAAATTATGCTAAATCCGATCCATAATTCAAAATTATATATACAACTCTTATGAACAAATCCACGCTTCAGGGTCCTAACTTATAGCTACACTGAATTTATTAAAAGACCGTTCTGTTACCAATTGGATGGCATGAAAGCCTACTTCCCAATAAAATGAGCACGACCTCACATATAAGAACAAGTCTTATCAACGATGACAAAGACATGGTCAGCAAATAAACATATATCACAATTCAATATAAACAAAACACTTCGAAGAAACCTGTAAAATTCATGCAAATAAAATAAACAAAAAAATCTGTGTATCCGTTATCTGAAATACAAGCTAAACTCCTTCATATTGAAAGAACACGGAACTCCTGGCTCAGCTGTCCATGTGTTGGTCTCCACTTGACAAGCCATACTATAACTCAAGTAACACTTCTAATGAGCCAGCCATGAAGCATCCTGCCTCGCGAGAAAAGAAACTAACTAATTGGATTGGTAATTCCTGCCTGAGGGATTTTAATATATCGGGAATATAAATTAACGCTGCCACTCGCTTCTCTGTTTATTACACTGACACAAGGCCTCGAACTCAACTTAAGGCTTCAATACACATTCATTTGGCCTTAAATACATATTCCAATTTAGCACGGCTATGATACGACATACGGCACATCTGGCCTAACACTTCGGAGTCCATGGGTTCGACTCTTATATTCTCACTGAACATTCAAGGCAAATCAAGCCCCTTTCGCTAATCATGCAGCTTATACCATTATATTTCCCTTCTTTTATATACCAGGCACCCACGTCCTGTATAAACACACATTGTAATCTCAGTATCCAGCTAATCTTGCCTTTTTCTCGTAAATTTATAACACAATACAAATTAGCTAGTCTTCTTTGCCGGTCTAAAAGATACTAGTTCAACGAAGCACGTACACACTGGTTCCACTCCTGTAAACATGCTATATGCCTTTAAATAAAATGTTCCCTACTGAAATTTACCCCAAAACAAGCTATAGGCTGTGCAGCCTTCTTAGTAAAAGAGTCTAGATCTTGTTACAAAAAATGGAATACACAGTTACCTCTTGACAAACATATCCTCATCTACATCTAACATTTCCCTCTTTCCCATTTAATAAAAAGGAAATAAAATAATATATAAAAATCAGGGTTCAATCATGCATCTTCCCTGAAACATGACATTAAACTATAAAAGAAAAACATAGATCAGCCACAAAAGGACTGGCATTTACAGCTAAACTAGCAAATGTACCCGTGCTTCGCTACGGTATTCTATATTGTATACGGATATCCGAGTAAATTACTGTACATGCAGTGAATAACATCTTTTTTAATTCCATGTCTCACAGCGTTATCCGAGAAACAGCATAGGGAGGTCCACATACGTTGCTTCTAATGTAAAGAGCGAGTTGCGGAGTTGTGACGATAACGGCAGGTCCACTAACCTACTGCCATTCGCAATCGATTTGGGAATATTCATTATAATGACGGGCCCCATTGCCTGCTGCGCGGTCACAATATATTTGGGGAGTTTTCGTGACAATGACATGCCCTATTTCCTACTTCCAGACAGATAACAAACGAGGAATTTTTATTATAGTGGCAGGCACCTTCCCTACAGCCAGTCAAAATTGAGTTGTGCTGTTATCAATATAATGACATGCCCTTTTCCTAATGCCAGTCAGCTTACTGCCAGTCACACCGAGTTGGTGAGTTTCCATTATGATAGCAGGCCGCTATGCCTAAAGTCAAGCATATTTTAGATGGGCAAATTTGTTTATAATAGCGAGCACCTCAGCCTAATACCAAACACAATCGGTCACGGGAGCTTTAAAAAAATTGTATGTTCCCTAGCCTTCTGCCAGTCAAATCGAGAAGGAAACTATTCATTATAATGGTACACAGAAGTTGGAGATAGACCCCATTCATACTGCAAATTTAAGTCAATGTGGGAAGTACTGATTACAGTAGCAGATGCCCTCCTGCTGAGAGTCATTATCGATTTGTAAAGTATTAATTACAAAGGCACGCAAACTCCTTCTGGATCGCTACAAATCGATTTCAATGAATAATAGAGATCGGCATACGAAAGTAAGTGCATTTTTACCTTCATTTGACGATTAACTGCTATAAAAGGTACACCATTTCGCCAAAGGATTGTAGGCCAACCATAGGACGCCATATATAACGGTCTAAATGGCTGGTCATATGATATGTTCTCGTATATCACCTATTTATAGGTAAGATTGAGTTAGAATGTTGAAAACGGTGAAATTTTGGTAAAGTTTTCTCACATTGAATTACTCTTCGGGCACATATGTGATAACTACAAACATAGAATTTGGTACACATATAGCCACTGCGTGGGCCAAGGTTCACGTAGAAGTTGATGATCCTATCTTTCGGATAAGTGAACCAAACTACCAATTATACGTGTCAAAAGTGAAAAAATACGTACAATCCAGAAATACAGTCAAATATAACGTATAAAGGATAGAGATACGACAAGAGATCATAGGACCAAAGTTGTAGATCACGCCAAATTGAACGGAAAATGTGCCATCCGTTTTGTGATACGACTTACCGTTTAGCCACCAAATACCTCAAAAGGAAGGTCTGCACCGTCTTTAAAATTGCCTCCATATTTCGATATTTTTGGGGGTAAAAGTAAACATTTTTCATTTCGTAATTTTCTGTCGATTACAGGCTAAAAGCTGTAATTTTGCTCAATTTCATTTTTCTAGCTCGTCTGGCAGATTTTGCCGCCATCTTGATATGGGGGAGGGGATTAAAATTAGGACTTTCAGGAGACTTTTAAGCCCACGAAACCTATAATTTATCGTTTAGGATAAATATTGCACCCGTCATGCCGGGCTCAGCTCGGCCGGTGAGCGAAGATCTCCAGGGTGTAGATCGTTCGCTTATCGGCTGTGCGAAAATTTTAGAGTGCAGGGATAGATGATGAACTAGTGGCAAATGAGAGAAAGCTAAATAGGTTTTACACATTTATTATAACTACTGCTCTTCATAAACTTCACAATAATTTACAAAATCTAGGTATTTTGTTTATATGATTTGTCTTCTTTTATGTCGAAATCACATAGACACTTCATCGAAAAACGGAACAGCAAATGGCTGAATCTGCAAATATAATATTTATATTTTTAGTGGAAAATTAATTAAATAATTAATAACAATTGATTTGAGATGATCTCTCCCATTGATAATTTAATAACTTGAAAATAAACTTCCTTCCTTCATAGATTTTATTTTAAACAAGTTTGAAAATGATCATTTTCATTCCTCTTTGAAAATTAAATAAAAATATTTCTCTCATAAAATTATGGTTAAATCGTCTTCCTTGATCTTTAAATTAATTAATAAACTCAACTTTATAATTATTTAGTAGTTGCTTCTCACATAATAGCTTGGAACTTGACATTATGTCAATCTATGTTTATCCATTAATTGAAATAATTAATTAATTAACGCTTACAATTTTTGATTTTGTGAGTTCAATCCACTGACATGGCCTATACTTATTTATGTGTATTCGATAAATAAGATCCTATTCTTCCTTAAAAACGAATAAAATTCACTAAAGGTTTAAATTCATTCAAATGGTGAACCACTAAAGTTGGCGTAAATTAGGCCAAAAATTCCACGAAATAACGAAGAGCATCATCACAAATATGGATTGGAAACTTACATTAAGCAAAATACAGTCAAATCACACACACTACACTCACACAAAGATACACGGAAATATTATATACATATTTACACGAACGCTAGCCCTTGACTATTAATTTTCATGTTTAGACAAAGTTAGGAAAATTATTCTCATGATGACACTATCGTGGTGACCTCCTCTCATCAACTGGAAATATGACAGAGCAATGATTGTCACTTTATTAAAGAACATAGTTATACGACGATGTTCAGAGAAAATTTACGAACACGAAATCATCCAAAATCATCGATAAAATCGCTTAAACATAGGCCAGAATTAACATTCCGCGCACGCGGTTCATGAGCTACGATATTTATTTTTACTTCTCCACTATAATTGTGATTCTCGATTAATCTGCACTCACAACGAAGAAATTACATCAAGTAACTTATTTTATTCTTAAATTGACTCACTAATGGATGCACAGCTCGACTGCTGAATTCAATAATATCCATCTACCAGTCAACTAATCATCACAACACAGCAAATATATAAAAAATTGTATCGGTCAGATACTGCCATTTCCCAGGCCTAAATTACTATAAATGAGCGCACATCAACCATATTCAATAATAACTAATATTATGCTCATGACCTTAGGTGTTCTTTTACGCGATAATTTAGTTAAATTATTTTTATTATTATTATTATTATTATTATTATTATCCCTGGCCGCGCAAGATCATACGTGCGGAAGCTACTGCACAATAATATTTCAGATGACTCTATTGCACACAAAATTCAACCATACGTCGCATAATTGAAGAATGAACTCTGACATAATAGAATCCACGAAATTACTGTCCCATTTGATCTCATTTTAAGTCTAAAAATATTCAAATAGTCCTAGTTTAACGTTGAGGTCGTTTTACATTTATTTCTCCTGCCACAATGAACTCGGGACAGTTGAAACACTTCTCGAAGACATCCACTCAAACAAACTAATAGGTTCAAATATTCACACATCCTCAATCTACCATCACCAAGAAAGAAGAGATGGAAAAATTCTAACTAATAGAAAGTTTCTAAACAAATAAGTAGAGGCTATGTCATTACAATTACATTACAAAAGGAAAGAAAGAATAACAAAGTTTAAATATTACTTGGTGGTGACTGTCGGTTGTAGAACTCGGGCTGATGACCTAGTGCATTATCACATTACGCACCATCGATCCTGGTCACGCCCGCCTGGACTGCCTCACATTTTACTCGTGCATTGGAGACATGCTGGCGCGCTGGAAATCACACCACTCACCAAGAAAGAAGACTGGCATCCTGACTTGAACTCGAACCGGTGATCTCTTCTGTGGAATTTCTTGTGAAGCTGAAACTGAAAATCACGTCTGAGACAAGGTCCAAAACTCACACCGATGTTTGATAAGATGGGAAAGAAACTTAACTTTTAAAATCTGTTGAATTATAGGTGGAATCCGTAAATATCTGAACTGCAGTTGCAACAAGTTGTAGGCTCTGAATGACGAAGTTCCCTCAGCAAGCGAAGTGCGTCTTCTTCCGTCCGTAGTTGAAGCTAGAGTAATTCTCCACACGACGTGTTCAGAGGTAGAAATTTCTGAGTAAATTTTCCTTAGGAAAATCCATTATTCACTGTCTTAAGACAGGGGTGCGTCTTTTCCTCATAAGCGATTGGTTAATTTATTAACTTCGCACCAAATTAATCGCTTGATTGGCTGCCATAGTCAGACGTCATGCACCTTCACTAATATCGATCGAGCACTTGACACACATTCTGCCTGGTCACGTGGCATTCACGGCTGATTTGAAGGTTATTTGGCTAGCTGTATCTGCGCTCTCCCCTCGTTTCCCCTTGAGTGGAATTCCCTGACACCTGGTGTATCTCGCTCAGAAGACTCGATGTGATAAAACTCCCTTCCTGGTTCACGAAATAATATTTCAACACACAGTAGAAATAAAATATTTTCCAATAAATGATTTTTACCAATTTTGAAGGGGACAATATATCCGACTGCGTTCTTATGCTGAGCCCCAAATTTGAGACTCCCAGCGAGGCCCCTCAGGGTATTTTGAAGATTTTCTTTTTTTCTTGGGTTTCTGAAGTCACCAAATTCTCTGGTACCAAGTTTTAAGTTTCTAGGATGCCCGGAAGTGACTCATTAATTCACGTCTATTTTAATTTGTATACCTGAACATATATATACAGTACAGTATACTACGTATATAGATAGTTCCAAACCGACTTCCATTTTTTATATGGGTTATATTTAACCCCGTTCCCTATGGGTTCTAGGGGCGTCCTGCCCCCACAGTATATTTTCCAGATAGTAGGTAATATTTGTACGCCTCCCACTCCAAACCGGGCCGAACTTGTACTTTAAAAATATCCTGAGTGACACTATTCATCTCAGCAACCCCGAAAAGTATAGATTCGACACTATTTTCGATTATTTTCATATATCACTAACAAATCGCACCCCTCCCCCCCCCGACATGAAAGGGGGGCTGAAGTTGGACTTAAAAAGTTCCGGAATGTCACTATTCACCTCAGCGACCGCGAAATCTATAGATTCGTCGCTATTTTGGATTATTTTTATATATTACTCCCCCTCGGACCCCCACTCCAAAGGGGGGTGAAGTAGGGCTTTACAAATTTTCGGAGTGTTACTATTCATCTCAGCGACCCCGAAATCAATGGATTCGACGCTATTATCGATTATTTTTATATATATCACTGCCCCCTCGCCCCCTTCACGAAGGGGGCTGACTTGGACTTTTGAAAAATCAGGCGTGTTATTATACATGTCAGCGAACCCGAAAACTATGTATTCGACACTACTTTCTATTAATTTTATATATAACCCCCTGACCCCCCACCCGTAAGGGTGCTAGGGATAGCTTACCCCCACAGTGCTCGTCTCCAGATGGTAAGTTAGGAGTGTACCAAATTTGTTTGATTTTTCTCCAGTGGTTAAGGAGGAGATGTGTCATTTACGTACATACACACATACAAACAAACAAACAAACAAACAAACATACATACATTCATTTTTATATAGAGAGATAGAGGACAAATAGGCATGGGCATGTTTATAAGTGCAAACCTCATTTCGAGAATTACTGCTCCAAAACTGTACATCATATCGAAAAACGGACTGCGCCACCAGACACCCCATTTATCATTCTACATTTTCTCGTATCATCCATATTTTTGTGAGTAAAATTGAATGAGATACTTTGAACAGGGCGAAATTTGGGTACATTTAAAATATATTACATTACTTTCGCTTACTTATGAGGAAGCTAGAATCATGAAATTTGGCTCGCTATTGGCCTTCGGTCGTATCAATATTTGTGCCAAATTTGATAATTATATCCTTCCTATAAGTGTGTCGAATTATGAAATATACGTGTGTGAAAAAATACGTACAATGGAGAAATACAGCCAAATCTAACGCGTAAGGGAGAGAGAGATACGAAAAAAAGTCGTAGGACCAAAGTTTTAGGTCACTCCAAATTGAACAGAGAATGTGCCATCCGTTTTGTGATACGACTTACCGTTTAGCCACCAAATACCTCAAAAGGAAGGTCTGCACCGTCTTTAAAATTGCCTCAATATTTCGATATTTTTGGGGGGTAAAAGTAAAAATTTTTAACATTTCGTAATTTTTCCGTCGATTACAGGCTAAAAGCTATAATTTTGCTCAATTTCAATTTTCTAGCTCGTCTGACAGATTTTGCCGCCATCTTGGTATGGGTGAGGGGATTAAAAATTAGGACTTTCAGGAGACTTTTAAGCCCATGAAACCTATAGTTTATCGTTTAGGATAAATATATCCGACTGCGTTCTTATGCTGAGCCCCAAATTTGAGACTCCCAGCGAGGCCCCTCAGGGTATTTTGAAAATTTTCTATTTTTCTTGGGTTCCTGAAGTCACCAGCTTCTCTGGTACCAAGTTTTAAGTTTCTAGGATGCCTGAAATTGCCTCATTAATTCACGTCTATTTTAATTTGTATACCTGAACTTATATATACAGTACAGTATACTACGTATATAGATAGTTCCAAACCGACTTCCTTTTTTTATATGGGTTATATTTAACCCCGTTCCCTATGGGTTCTAGGAGCGTCCTGCCCCCACAGTATATTTTCCAGATAGTAGGTAATATTTGTACGCCTCCCAGTCCAAACCGGGCCGAACTTGTACTTTAAAAATATCCTGAGTGACACTATTCATCTCAGCAACCCCGAAAAGTATGGATTCGACACTATTTTCGATTATTTTCATATATCACTAACACATCGCACCTCTCCCCCCCCCCCTCCCCCCGACACGAGAGGGGGCTGAAGTTGGACTTAAAAAGTTCCGGAATGTCACTATTCACCTCAGCGACCGCGACGCTGTCGTTTCCAGGCTTGAGTCGCGCCCATCCCAATTTTTATATAATCTAGAAGACACTGGTAGTATTTCTTCGCACTTGTAGGTACCGGTAAGCTGAAAATAAATACACGAATGGTAATTATACTGCAATAAATGTTCGAACGTAATTAGCAATGCGATCGGTGGTATTCGAATGTGATCAGATACGTCAGCTTTGTGTCGGTAGGTTTACTGGCACGTAAAAGAATTGTGAGACTAAATTCCAGCACCTCGGTGTCTCCGAAAACCGAAGCAGTAGTTAGTGGTACGTAAAGCAAATAACATACCGGTAATTATTGATGATGATAATGCTTGTTGTTTTAAGGGGCCTAACATCGAAGGCCACTAGTAATTAATTATAACTCTCAGAAAGTCATTCGTTTTCTGCCAGATAAACTGTATAGTCCACAATTATTCCAGTGAAATAGCGTCTGTGCGTAACTACCAGTCTGTGTATCACTAGTCATTGTTTGTTTGCGTAGAATATTTATGAACAAAATTCGTCTCCATTTATTATCTGGTCGATTATTATTATTATTATTATTATTATTATTATTATTATTATTATTATTATTATTATTATTATTATTAATCTAAGCTATTCATAGCGAGGGCATATTCATATGGATGAAGTGTACTGTACTGTAATTACCGTAGTTACAAATGTCCAACCTATAAAGGGTTCATTGTCGAAGTGGTCGGTTTGTTGTATTTCAGTGATTGCGGCCCAGTTTAATATTGACATGAATTTTTTTTGGACGTATCGCCATACATTGTGCAGCTGTATTGCGTTAAATATGTTATTTCTCTATGGTTTGCTTTATTACGGATTTGTGGTGTCTTTAAATTTTTCCCTACAAACATAACCTCTAATGTGCCAGACCACCTCTGTTGCCATGTGCAGGAATTTTAAGTGAGCACAATTTAGGCTGCCTGAATGCCGAAATCGTATGACAGAAGGTGTATAGTACTGTACACTAATTTATGTATACTAGATGCACTCGATACAACCTAATAAGCAAGTCAACATGGCTATGCATTATGCGTGATCTCTGCTTATCCTGCAGATCCAATCTCGTATTTAGCCCGTGAATATGAGTAGTATATTGCCTGGATATAATAAGTCTCTTAACTCATATATGCATAATGCTGCCAAAAAAGCAGAATTTTCAATGTGCGGCTCTTCACCACTAGCTTGACTGATAGGGCCTTCCTAATCTATGGCAGTGATCAGTATTGTTCAGCATAAGATCAATACAGAAATGACATTTAACACACTGAATATGGTACCCGAGCATAACTCGGGCTGTGTTTACTTAACTAATAAATCATCACAAGCTGGAATTATATCCATGTCTTCTAGTAAACATGAAGGACAGTGTTACAGTTCCTTATACTGCTTCTTGATAGGACCACTGAACATTGCCAAATAGAATAAAAATGTTTGTTTTGAGCTTGTGTTCCATGCACTTTGTTTTACTGCTCATTTCCACAATGACATCACAATGTTTTGATTTTCTGAGCAATAGTGTGATAGAAACCTGGATAAATAGAACATACGGCAAGACCTACAAGTGTGAGCAAATTTTGCTCAGTAAAATCATTAAAAGACTGAAAACTGTAAAGGAAATAGTTAAAATGGTACAGTATTGCAAAAGCCACAACACCCCTCTCTGTTTACCTAAATATTTATGGTTTATCACAGGAAGTCAAAATTATCTTGACCTTTTCACTCCATGAAAGTGAAAACATATGCATTGGGGACGGTTGCCTTATACAATTTCATTCGTACTATTATGGGTGCCATTTTACTGTTGTGACACATTTTCAACTATTGTCTTAAAGCTGTTACCTTTTCATCATTCTGGAAATGTACATATGTTATTGAAATACCTAGAAAATTGTGCCCAAACTAACTTCTGATTATTGCCCAACTCCATTCTTCCGGTTCTTGTAAAGTTTTGAAGCAACTTGTGTTCAAACGAGAATTGCAATATTTGAATTACCGTTCTCTCCTTGACCCCATAAAATCAAGTTCAAGAAGGGGTACAGCACTGCACCTGCTCCCCTTGATGCAACACAAGACATCAGACTCGCTATGGAAACAAGTCTGGTGGTGTGATGACAAAGTAGACTTACAGCGATTAGTTATGGAGATGGAATTTTTCTGGTTTGACTCTTTAACACTGGAGATTTTACATCTTACTTGAAGATCTTGGCAGCGGGTATCAACGCGTGACATCATTTCAGAACGGCAACCAGGGAAAGTGCTTTGAGTCCACTACATTATTTGTTGTAGATCAATCAGATCTCCTCTACACTGAAGTCGTGTTTTTAAGACTTATATGCAGATGACCTTCAAAGATATACCCGCTGCCAAAAAAATAAATTATCAGATGTAGTTCAAATACTGTTCCTGACATGAAACAACTAAACAAATTTGCACGTTCAAAGAGGCTTCTCATAAAGATGTCATAAACCTGATCAATCACTGTCGGTTCTCAGAGCTCCTATGTTTGATCAATAATACACCCATTCCACCTCTGCTAATGAATGATAAAATCATTTCCTACAAGACAACCATGAAAATCCTTCGTAAGACTATGAATTATACTCTTAATTGGATGGAACATACCAAAATTTTTTAGACATTTCTTGCTTTGCTTCATCCGTTGAAAGTAAACCTGGTTGGCTTACCAGTGGACACGTGACAGAGATTCCTCCAGACTTTAATTCTTTCTATCCTCTACTACTGTGACATAATCCTTGATGATGCAACTAAGAAATAAATGATGAAATTGCAGCAAGCTTCGAACTGTTGCCCCAATTCTTTTTTAACTTCAGCTGTGATGTGCAAATGACTCCTTAGTATAAAGAACTTTACTGGCTAAAACCTGAAAAATGTTGTTAGTATCACATTTATTAACACATAAATTCCTATATAGCAACTCACATGATTACATTTCCTTTAACATTTTACTGCATCTCCTTTTATAATTGTAATACTCGAGCTGACCCTACCTCTGCCATTCATCTTCATCCTACATCTATGTATAAGAATTGTTTTACTGTGAACTGTTCCAGACTTTGAAATTACCAACCAGTCATTGATTCATGCCGAGATTATCTGTTGAAAGCTGTGCGCTGTACAGCTGAGTGTGTGAGTGTATGTGTAGACCAAGGTGATAATTGTGAAATATGTGTACCGTATTTATTTTATGTATGGTTTTGAGGAGTATTATTTCATATTGGTTAATGTACAGTGTACTGTTTTAATTTGATTCTACATGTGCAAATACTAGTATAATGAAACTCTGATAGATTATACATTCATATATCTGAAGATAACAGTAGTAGATGGGGATAAGTTTAAGATGGGGCAAGGAGCCATAACTTTACCACTTGAAAGAAGCAAAATAAAGAAAAAGAATGAAAATAAAATGGATATAGTAAATATTATTATCAGGGAGGGGATGTAACACTAATTTGTTGTGTTTAAAGGATTGTTTTCTTGAAGGAAGTAATTAATATGATTATACAGGTAATTAATATCCATTGTGTAAGTTGTCCATCTTTATTTTTGTGTGTTATGCATGACAAAATTGTTTAATTTTAGCTCCTGCAGTATGGAATCCTCTGTTTGTTGTAGGTGATCTTCATATTATACTTTGTTTTACTATAGTTCAGCGGATATACAGCAGCCAAATCAGACCAACTCACCACCACAGTTTCAGTTCCATCAAGAGAGTTGCTACTAGCAGTAAGTAAATATTATAACTAAAATGTATAAGTCAAAAGTGTTACCTTCCTGTTTTATTGTGGCATAAAAGGTAGAAACAGGCCAGGATGAAGGGCTCCGTTTTGTTTCACCATTGTGCTACTTTTCAAATTATTCACAAAAGGTAACATTCATCAGAACCTAAATACGTTTTTCCAGTAGAAAAATGTGCATTGTTTTTATTACCACTTACTAAAGCACTCATTGAATTATTTTAGCACCAATGTCTGTCCCTGTGTCTTTATTAAGTGCATATAATGTAGATGCATAGCATCTTCACTATTCATTTGTTACAGTCATTCCAACCTCTTGGAAATTCACGTGATATTTTTGCACTGACAGGCAGACATAACTTTTTCCATTTATTTGCACATGATACCTGTATAAGTATAGACCGAGTCCATGCATTTCCTTAGGTAAGGGATCTCTATGCAGTCCTACTCGCACAACCACTTGTACAGTTGCGCTCATTCTCCCATGATTATGCTCCACCATATGGTACATTGATGGGATTATAGACTAGTGTATATGCAAGTCCAGTATCTCTGTTCCTTTGTTTCTGTGGTATAGATACTTCACATGCATTTCTATGTTGCATGCTTTTTCCAAGTAGAGGGTGAGAGCACTAGGGTGCAACATCAAGAGCCTCCTGATCAAATAAACACACCAATTGTCTTAGGATACTGTTCATAAAGAACAACCAGAGCTGATACTCACTGGTTAAATATTTCTTTACCGGGCGAGTTGGCCGTGCGCGTAGAGGCGCGCGGCTGTGAGCTTGCATCCGGGAGATAGTAGGTTCGAATCCCACTATCGACAGCCCTGAAGATGGTTTTCCGTGGTTTCCCATTTTCACACCAGGCAAATGCTGGGGCTGTACCTTAATTAAGGCCACGGCTGCTTCCTTCCATTTCCTAGGCCTTTCCTATCCCATCGTCGCCATAAGACCTATCTCTGTCAGTGCGACGTAAAGCCCATAGCAAAAAAAAAAAATATATATTTCTTAATATCACATACTTGTGATAAATAATAAAAGTACACCTCAAATGCCTCAAATACAGATACTCATAAAGATATTACTGTGCGGCATTCATTGTACGGCAATAAACATGGATAACAGCTGATATACAGAAAGAATGATAAAGGAAACCTCTGAAATGTGCTGTTACCAAAATGTGTCGAACATAAGATTGAATGTCCACATCACAAATAAGTTTATAGTAAATAAGGTTGCTAAGAGGAGAAAGATTAAGAAAAGGCCTTAAGAAGAGATTAGTACCGAGCGAGTTGGCCATGGGGTTAGTGGCACGTAGCTGTGAACTTGCATTTGGGAGATGGTGGGTTTGAACCTCACTGTTGACAGCCCTGAAGATGTTTTCTATGGGTCCAATTTTCACACCAGGCTGAACATTATTTGAGGCCATGGCAGCTTCCCTCACACTCGCAGCCCTTCCCTATCCCATCGTTGACATATGACCTATCTATGTCAGAACGACAAAGCAGATTGTAAAAAGAAAGGAAAAGATTGGTAGGATGCAATATGAGAAACCCAGGAGTCTTACAGCTGACTTCAGGCAAGTATATGGGGTGGGGATTAGGTAGGGTATCAGTACACATTATAGTGGATGTAGAATGTAATGCTTATGGAGCTTAGCTCGGGATATAGTGACATGGACAGGGGTATCAAACCAGTCTTCAGACTGGGAGGGTCACTGTTAATGTAGTAGCTTTGTCAGCGATTCTCACCAATGTGCCTATGGGTCAATCCCAGCCAGTGCATGTATTATGTTTGAAATAAAAGTCATGTACCTGTGTGATTTGGATTCCATGCATGACTAGAGGTTGTGATGCTGTGATGCAAAGCTACAGGCTTGCATCCTTGCTTGATTAGTCTATGAACTTGTAGACCTAACAATGATGATGATGATCCTTGTTTCAGTAGAAAGTCAGTGGAAGCGGTTTACTACTCCAGCTGATGTAAATACTTCATTTGCTGTGTGAAATGGACCAGAAAGTCGAGATCAAGGAAGAACCGGTATGGCTTGAAGAAAAAGCAAGTAGATCATTTGTAAGTATCCTTCTGGTTTAATATATGATTGGAATTTAATTCATGTTCAACAACTCTGTGTTAACAATATGTATTGAAAGTGAAACCTTTTAACATCCTACTCTTTTAACTAGTGAACAGTCAGGATTATTCTAGGTGATTCACAACAAGACACAAACTCTCCAACTTTTAAAAGGTACTTCTACTGCTGTTTCTTTGTTTCCTCCTTTCATTGCATGAAACATCTAGGTGTTATTGTGGCTGATCTCTTGCACAATGTAACATGTCGCTGTCAATGCCCATGATATTCTTGGTGAAGGCATCCTGGATGTCTTTCAGTGTTTTTAAAATTGGTGGGAGTTCTTGATATTGAAACATTTTATTCATGACATTTTTCCCAGGGTTAGCTTAAACTGTCAGAATAACTCAGATAAAGAACCTTCATCTTACCTACAGGGCCTGGTTTGATTCCCAGCGAGTTGAATTATTTTTTACCTGAAACTGAGAGTTGGTTCATGGACAGTTTATTGCCATGGGCAGAAATCCTGGCCTCCTCTCAATCCCAAGCTCTCATTCATATTGATTTATATCACTAGAGCACGATGTTTAAACCTTATTCCCAATGCCCTCATTTACATTCACCTTTTGGTTCGGCTGAGCGGTAAATGTTGTTAAATGTGGCTCAGTGTGAGCTATACCATGGACTGACAATTGTGTGACAGGTAGACAGGCACTGTTTATCAGAATGGAGTGTAAAATTTGTAATGAGTATCTATTTTGTTAATAATTCATTTCATTTTGTCAGCATATTTCAACACTATATAAGAGTACTGCTGATTGTAACATAATTTAAAGTGAAACTGTTCTTCAAAATCCATGGCAGTTTTGTTTACGCAGCCTGTGGTAAAATATTTTCCCTCTGTGCTGTTTTATTGTTTTCCACCCATCACAACCAAATGTTGGCACAGAGAGGGAGACATTTGTAGCAGGCAATGGCCATTTCACAAAATAAAATAAGTCACTCATTATTACAGAGTTCGTTCGCTGTTTACACCACATTACATTTTATCCGTAACATTTCCCATTTCAGAGCAGATAGTTGTTGGTAATTCTTGTTCTGGCAAACTTCATGGTGAAATATCTTGCCACGTACGACTTAGTTCATACAATTGCTGAGTCCAATCTCATGATATCATTGTCAAGATTGGAAATTAGTTGTTGGGATGCAGGTGTAAAGAGCAGAAGTAGCTGCAGCACTGTATCTTTTGGAGTTGTCTAGAACAAGTTTTGTGACTCGATCTCATCCATAATTTTGTCAATATGAAAGTGACTGAGGTGTTAGCATTCCCAATACAGCCAGTTCCTGTATGAATACAGTGTTGTTAGGGTAAAGGGGCTAAGAGTACACACTATATACAAAATCACTTATAAATTTTTAATGCTTGGAATAATAATCATGTGCATTTGACTTAATATACATTGTCTGTCAGCCTACATATATACAGTATGAAAGTGTGATTAACATTGCACAAAAATCATAAAATCACAAAAAATAATGAAATATCCATTTGCGTTCTCTTGGCAGAACTGTTAGGTATGAGTACACGATGAATCCATCTAAGAGTTCACACTTAAGAAATTGTCTAAGTGCAACGATCACACACAAAAGCACTGATTCCTTTTATAACCAGAGCATTCCTCATGCCACCACTGATCACAAATACAACATTTGATCCATTCCTCAGCCAAATTTTCACCACAGCCAGCGCAGTAAGTTTCTTCTTCCTCTCTCGATGTAATTCGCTTCTCATTACCCTCTGCTGTTCTTGATGTTGACTGTTGAGAACTTGCTGGTTTATCGGTGCTACTGTGCTTTGAATGTTTCAGAGTTCTTTTTGTTTTTATTGGACTCTTTTCTGTTGCTGCTGTTAATTTGGTCTCAAGCTGTTCCTTGTAGGGGGAATCAGAAAGAATTTCTGACCTTAGACGTAAGGCTCTGCTTTTCTTTTTTACTCATCCGCTTGTTTAGGCAGGGGGTATAAAGACTGCCACTGGCCCACTCTGTGACTTTTTAAGGGTTTTAACAACCAGGAACTGTAGGTGGTGATGTCTGAGTTCGAACAGAACTCCTATCTTGTGGGCTACATGGTGGAGAAGTTGACTGTTGAGGTGCTGTCTCGGGTTGTTTTGGCGTAACATTTTGTGACGAAGTCTCACTTTCTCCCAAGGTCACACACTGGAATCCCGGTCACTGTGGCTGGAAGGTAATCAATGTCTGTAAAAATATCCAGGTTGTAGGGGAAAATTCTAGTGAAAACAAAAGTTTTCTCAGCCAGAGGAATTGTTGCAAATTAACTGTAGGCTCTTCTGAAGAGACTGGTTGTGACTGTCTTGCGTATAGCTGTCCTAGGATTGGCTACCATGTGTTTATCTAATTCATCTGCAGAAGCGGATTTTAAGGGCCTAAAGATATGATTTACAAAGGTTGAAGCTTATGGGTGGTGTGCAGTGGAATCTAAAGCAGTGTTATATTGTTCTTCCTACAGAATTCTATTGCCTGTAGTGAGCAATGAGAACTGTGGTTGTCGAGTATCAAAAGCATCGTGTCATCATTTGACGCCTTAACATGATGTTGGAAATGTGGAAGCCAGTTAGTAGCAAAGAGATCAGCATTCTGATAGCCTGTATCTGACATCAGGTTGAGTGAAAGATGTAGTGCTTCTCTGAAGTATTCTTCATTTCATTTCTTTCCTGGAAATATAATTGGAGGAGGAACATAAACTTTTGTAGCACACTAATGTAACCAGTTGTCCTCTTTCTGCAGATGAGACATTGCATACATTTTCCATACCTGTTGCAGTTACAAATTTCGGTGACTTATTTGGGACAGATGAAATTGCAGACTCATCCATATTAAACACCTATCAGGAGAAGAACATTGATGTTCTTGAAAAAACGACTTACTTGATTCCTGTTAAATCCCCGTGCTCTTGCCAACCTGTACTGCTCAGGGTTTCAAAAACTGAGCCATTGGCGTTAACGGAATGCCGAGAAGTTGTCTTTCCCAACAAGCTACTTTTCTAGGTTAAACCTTTCAGCAACGTCATTTGCTTCACCATAAGCATAGGCAATTTGCATTAACTGCTTCCTTGTAACTCCATAGAACCTATCATCCAAGTCCCTGCAATGGTCTCCTAACTCTCTCTCCATTTCTTCAGTGAGCACTTTCTATAAACTCCCGCAGTGATTTAGGTGTGGTTCCCAAAAACTAGAATATTATAATTAGACAAAGGAGGCTAAGAATTGAATTGAATTCTCATTCTACTCCTTTTCATACAGTTAGTCTGTTATTTGTTAATTTATTATTCCCCTGGTTTTCACTGAGGCTGCCAATGCACGACCAGACACGATCATCGTACCGTAAGTGAAGAATAGGATGCATTGAACTAATTTTATTCAATCAATCAATAAATCAATCAATGAATCAATCAGTCAATACTGATCTGCATTTAGGGCACTTGCCCAGGTGGCAGATTTCTTATCTGTTGTTTTCCTAGCATTTCCTTAAATGATTTCAAAGAAATTGGAAATTAATTGAACATCTCCCTTGGTAAGTTATTACAATCCGTAACTCCCTTTCCTATAAATGAATATTGGCAACAGTTTGTCCTCTTGAATTCCAACTTTATCTTCATATTGTGATCATTCCTACATTTATAAACGCCACTCAAACTAATTCTTCTGCTAATGTCATTTCACTCCATCTCTCCGCTGACAGCTCGGAACATACTACTTAAAAACAAAGTATATTACAACTTTAATTTTTTTTAATATCCACCTATTCAATACAGAGTTATTTTTAAGAAATTAAATATTATTATAAAATGTTAAGGGACGTGTTTCATCCATATTAAGGGTATCATCAGCCTCAAACTGAAACCTGTATGGTTAAAAAAAGACCAATTGTAATATACTTTGTATTTACGTACATTTCAATACGGACCTAACATGAGAATTATAACGTGTAACATGCTGCTTGGTCGAGCAGCTTATCTTTTTCTCCCAGTTCTTCCCAGCCCAAACTTTACTACATTTTTGTTACGCTACTCCTTTGTTGGAAATCACCCAGAACAAATCGAGCTGCTTTTCTTTGGATTTTTTCCAGTTCATGAATCAGGTAATCCTGGTGAGGTTCCCATACACTGGAACCATACTCTAGTTAGGGTCTTACCAGAGATTTATATGCACTCTCCTTTACATCTTTACTATAACCCCTAAACACCCTCATAACCATGTGCAGCGAACTGTACCCTTTATTTACAATCCCATTTATGTGATTACCCCAATGAAGATCTTTCTTTATATTAACACCTAGATACTTACAATGATCCCCAAAAGGAGCTTTCACCCCATCAATGCAGTAATTAAAACTGAGAGGACTTTTGTTATTTGTGAAACTCACAACCTGACTTTTAACCCCGTTTATCAACATACCATTGCCTGCTGTCCATCTCACAACACTGTCGAGGTCACCCTGCAGACGTTCACAATCTTGTAACTTATTTATTACTCTGTACAAAATAACATCATCTGCAAACAGCCTTATCTCTGACTGCAAACAGCCTTATCTCTGATTCCACTTCTTTACACATATCATTGATATATATATAAGAAAACATAAAGGTCCAATAATACTTCCTTGAGGAATTCCCCTCTTAATTATTACAGGGTCAGATTAAGCTTTGCCTACTCTAATTCTCTGAGATCTGTTTTCCAGAAATATAGCAGTCCATTCAGTCAGTCTTTTGTCTCGTCCAATTGCACTGAATTTTGCCAGTAGTCTCCCGTGATCCACCCTATCAAATGCTTTAGATAGGTCAATCGCGATACAGTCCATTTGACCTCCAGAATTCAAGATATCTGCTATATCTTGCTGGAATCCTACAAGTTGAGCTTCAGTGGAATAACCTTTCCTAAAACCAAACTGTCTCCTATCGAACCAGTTATTAATTTCGTAAACATGTCTAATATAATCAGAAAGAATGCCTTCCCAAAGCTTACATACAATGTTTGTCAAAGTTACTGGCCTGTAATTTTCAGCTTTATGTCTATCACCCTTTCCTTTATTCACAGGGGCTACTGTAGCAGCTCTTCATTCATCTGGCATAGCTCCTTTGACCAAACAATAACCAAATAAGTACTTCAGATATGGTACTATATCACAACCCATTGTCTTTGTTATATCCCCAGAAATCTTATCAATTCCAGCCGCTTTTCTAGTTTTCAACTTTTGTATCTAATTGTATATGTCATTTTTAGCTTGCGGTACTTATCTTAATAATAATAATAATAATAATAATAATAATAATAATAATAATAATAATAATAATAATAATAATAATAATTGTGTGAGCCTACACCTGCACCTTCGAAACTGACACTAAATAGCTGACCTGCATGTGAAGGTCACAGTTCTCGCCCACCAAATTCTTAAATTCCTGGCAGAGTAGTGACATCCAATGATGTTAACAACTACGCCCAGTACTCATAAATGATTAAGCTTATACATACACATTTCAGACGTTTCCTTAGAGTAGTTTCATTAACACCTATGTCTCTGGCCACCTCTTGCTGCAAACCCCCTTTTTCGATTCTCAGCTTTGCATTCTCGAGATTTTGTTCTGTGAACACCAGTTTGCGATTCGACGTTTTTTAATACTTCCCCATGGTGATGATTCTGATATATAGCATCATAATATAATAAAAGAAAACATTTCAATTGTTTCCTTCCGTAAAGAAAGTGAGCATCAAAGAGTAAGCATGGCAAGCGTGTAAGAGTTTGCATGTATTCTTGGGTTTCCAACCAGTGCGCACTCTTCGCCGTGTTACAACAGTTTCGAATACTCATCACTAGATCGCAACACTTGACATACAAGCAGACAACATGCGTATGATCAGCGAGGCTATAGAGTGCACTGCTACATAATGGACTGAACTTACTCCTGGTATGTGTTTAAAATTAATGCTAGTTAACTAAGGAACCAAGAAAGAAGTTAATTATAATGTACTAATATGACATTTACCTGTAGAAATCAAACCCCTCAAGGTGAAACCACAATCGTTTGGGATACTGTCACGATCGTTAAAAACTGCAATGCACGGCTGCCAAAGCACAACTGCAGTGTTCCTAACTACATGAAAACAACCATGTGTACTCTTCGCCCCCTTTACCGTACATGCCGGTCTGCCAGATCTACTGAAATCTATACACGAACCTACCTGTGATTCTGTAGTTTTATGTAGGCCTACATTGGAAACATCTTAACCCTTTACTGCATGAATTATTTTTCATCTTCGTTTGGTGAAGAAAATTTCAACAGATGAGCACTCATCAAGATGTAACTTTGTGTAAGTATTTAATTCCAGAGGTGTTCAAAATATGTATTTGACTTGTATTGATATTATTTGTAATCTCCCTCCTTGGCGTCCTTTTTCACTATATCTCAAGACTTTGTGACGCATACGCGTATTCTTTAAATTTTTCCATTTTAGGATCTTCTGGATTTCTGTTTTTGAAAGTTGGCAGGTATGCACGAATTAGACCCAATACTCTGAGGAAGGCAGTTATTAGCGCTGACAATTATGCTACAATTATGGCATGGTACAATACTTGTTGGTTAATTTCCTTTTAGAAAATTTCAATATTGATGGTAAAGTACTGAATTTATTGTGGAAGATTGCAATTTATTTTGTCAGCTGTTGAGATATGGGCCAATCTGTTGTGAGTACTACGTAGATGTAGACACTAAGGAGGTGCTCCATGTGGTTAACATGCTTCCTTACACATGCTTTAGGCCCTCTTGTCAGTGAATCATGAACTCTTGAAGTCATACCCAGCTGCACTCAGATTTAGTTTTGTGAATTGTTAACGCCCCTGTAACATGCATACGTGGATAGATTGGGCTTACACCCATGTATGTACTGTTCCCATAGCCAGAAATTAAAAGAATATAGGGCAGGTGAGTGGTGAAACTGTATTACTGGTACCTCCTCAACTAATCATTCACCCGTGCAAAGTTTTGGTTAGATGCTGGTACATAAGGTACAGAAATAGAAGTACACTATGTGATCAAAAGTATCCGGACACCTGGCTGAATATGACGTACAAGTTCCTGGCACCCTCCATCGGTAATGCTGGAATTCAGTATGGTGTTCGCCAACCTTAGTCTTGATGACAGCTTCCACTCTCGCAGGCATACGTTCAATCAGGTGCTGTAAGATTGCTTGGGGAATGGCAGCCCATTCTTCCTGCAGTGCTGCACTCAGGAGGAGTTACGATGTCGTTGGGTGAGGCCTCGCACGAAGTTGGCGTTCCAAGACATCCCAAAGGTGTTCTACAGGATTCAGGTCTGGACTCTGTGCAGGACAGTCTATTACAGGGTTGTTATTGTCGTGTAACCACTCCGCATAGGCCATGCAGTATGAACAGATGCTCAATCATGTTGAAAGGTGCAGTCGCCATCCCCGAAGTGCTCTTCAACAGTAGGAAGCAAGAAGGTGCTTAAAACATCAATATAGGCCTGTGCTTTGATAGTGCCACGCAAAACAACAAGGGGTGCAAACCCCCTCTATGAAAAGCATGACCACACCATAACGCCACTGCCTCCAAATTTTACTGTTGGCACTACACGCGCTGGCAGATGACTTTTACCGGGCATTTGCCATATCCACACCCAGCCATCGAATTGCCACATTATGTACCGTGATTCGTCACTCCACACAACATTTTTCCATGGTTCAATTGTACAATGTTTACGCTCCTTACACCAAGCAAGGCATCGTTTGGCATTGACTTGCTTGATTTATGGCTTACGGGCAGCCGCTTGACCATGAAATGTTTTCTCACCTCCTGCCGAACTGTCATAGTACTTGGAGTGGATCGTGATACAGTTTCGAATTCCTATGTGATGGTCTGGATAGATGCCTGCCTATTACACTTGACGACCCTCTTTAAATGTTGGCAGTCTGTCAGTCAACAAACAAGGTCGACCTGTACGCTTTCATGCTGTACGGGGCCCTTCATGTTTCTACTTGACTGTCACATCAGAAACAGTCGACCTAGGGATGTTAAGGAGTGTGGAAATCTCGCGTACAGACTTCTGACACAAGTGACACCCAATCATCTGACCATGTTCGAAGTGCTTGAGTTCCGTGGAGCACCCCATTCTGCTTTCTCATGATTTTTAATGAATACTGAGGTCACTGATATGGAGTACCTGGCAGTAGGTGGCACCACAATGCACCTAAGATGAAAAAAGTATGTTCTTTGGGGTGTCTGGATACTTTTAATCACATAATGTATTACCCTGTCATGCAGGATATACATCTGTTGTCTCTCTGCGAAGGTAAAGTTCCCCAGTAAGCTGTTAATTTATTGTAGGTATGAGAATTGATGATACTCAGCACCGATTAATGTTTGTAGTAAAACGTATGTCTTACGAGTCTGTCACCCATGTTTCCTGCCTGCACATTGATACTGAAGCAAACCTAATGCCATATCTCCATGATTGCTCGAGAATTTACATCTGCCTGCACGGACTTGTTTTGGTAAATTAATATGCCATTTCTTGTGAATCCTGTGACTACTGTAAATAAATATCTCAACAGGTATTGAATTTGGATATTTAATTATAGAAATAGTTATTCTAGCGTTGATGAATACTACCTTCTGTAGGAACATGGGACACCTTTTATATTTTTATTTTTGTTACCTCTTTACTATAGTTTTCTTAATTTACTTTCTGTATTTCTTATAGCCTCCAGCAGACGTAAAGGATGAACTAATCATAGAAGAACACGCAGTTGATCAACTTGTAACATGTTTCAAAGAAGAGGAGAAGTAAGTACAGTGTATATTTTATGCCCCTATCACTAGCTCCCTCTGTGTGCAAGTCAGCTTCAGGTTCCCATGATCACAGGTTCAAACCTGGGCCAGGTAGTTGTATTGTTGGAAGGTGGATACTTTGTACTGTACAATCGCAGCAAGTTTACACGGCCAAATTCATGACAACTCAGCTGTTGATCCTCGAGAGATTTGGTGTACTTTGGTATCTAGTGGACCTTAGATTAAGATGGACAAGCAGCCAGCCAGATGTCCCCCATGCCTGCTTATCATCCAGAGGCTCTGGTTTCAATTTCTGATCCGGTTGCATATTTTTACCTTAATCCAAGAACTGGTTCAAAGGCCACTCAGCTTAACTGATTATAATTGGGGAGCTATCTGACAGTGAGGTGGTTTTCAAGGTCATAAAAGCCAAGAATAATGGCTGAGAAGATTATCTGCACTGACCAGAAATCACCTCATAATGTGCAGGCCTTGAGGCTGAGTAGTGATCGCTTGGTAGGCTATGATTGGCCGATTATGGGTGTAGCAATTTGAGATCATGTTTTTCATGTTTGGTAATTCTGTCCAATTTTAACAACCCACTCGACTCATTTGACGTGACGTTCATGTGAACATTGGCTAAGCCTTCAACTCAAATGATGATACATTCATGCGCTGTGTCGTACATACTAGTGTTTCCTTTTTGTGATCTTCTATGAATAGAACAGGAATTTGGCATGTTTACAGCTCACTTTCTGAGAACTTGTACCATGATACATTGCCCAGTTGTAGCCTCCGAAAGTAGAAACTTTTCATTAGGTGTTAGTCAGTGTCCTAGCCATGGTTCCTGGTATGATTTAGACAGTGATCATCATGATAATGTCCGACTCGTTGGCTGAACGGTCAGCATGCTGGCCTACGGTTCAGAGGGTCCCGGGTTCGATTCCTGGCCGGGTCGTGAATTTTAACCTTAATTGGTTAATTCCTACGGCACGGGGGCTGGGTGTATGTGTTGTCTTCATCATCATTTCATCCTCATCACGACGCGCAGGTCGCCTACGGGAGTCAAAATGAAAGACGTGCACCTGGTGAGCCGAACCCGTCCTAGGATATCCCGGCAAAAAAAGCCATACGACATTTCATTTCATCATGATAATGAAAAAGAGATTTTAAGTGAAAGTGAGAGTTCGTCTGGTTAAAGTTACTGTGAAATCGTATTGAAAGTCCCACATGCGAAAGCAAAGCATAGTGACCTGGTTGTGGTTTAGTAATAGTGATAAACAGCTTGGATTGTAGTGACTTATTCCCCGACTTTGCATACCGACTTTCATTAGCCATTTTCTACTGATGCGTGTACATACATACATACAGACAGACAGACAGACAGACAGAAATCATGAAAAGAAAAAACTACATTTTCTTGTTACAGTGGATATGACTGATGCAGAAATACCATTCTTTTCAAATTCTGAGCAATGTGCAGACAAAACTCTTACATTATATATATAGATTACATATTTCAGGCCTTTCCCTAAACTGCCATTTCACTCAGTGTGAATAAAATTATTGACAGCCTAGATTGTAGCGACTTATTCCCCGACTTTGTATACCAATTTTCGTGAAGATACGACCACTAATATAATAAATATTTGAGAATTAAATTCTAGGCCTTCTCCTGAACTACCATTTATCTCAGCGTGAATACAATTATGTTTAGCCTATATTGTAGTGACTTATTTGCCATCTTCGTTTGCCAATTTCAGTTAAGATATGACCACTAATAATATAAATATTTGAATATAAAATTTTAGGCTTTCCCCTAAACTGCCATTTCACTCAGCGTGAATACAATTATTTATGGCCTAAATTATATTGAAAACAGCGACTTTTCATACTGATCTTCATTAAGACACGACCACTAATAACATAAATATTTGAGAATGAAATTTCAGGCCTTCCCCTAAACTACCATTTCACTCAGTGTGAATAAAATAATTTATAGCCTAGATTGTAGTGGTTCATCACCTGATTTTTCATTCCGATTTTCATTAAATTCTCTTCAGCCGTTTTCTCGTGATGCGTGTGTATACAAACATACATACATACAGACAGACAGACAGAAATTACAGAAAAGTAAAAAATGCATGTCCTTGTTACTGTGGACATGACCGATACAGAAATACCATTCTTTTCAAATTCTCAGCAATGTACAGACAAAACTCTTATTTTATATAGATTAGGTTTTAGGCCTTCCCTAAACTACCATTTCACTCAGGGTGGAATAAAATTATTTATAGTCTAGATTGTAGTGACTTACACACTGACTTAGCATACCAATTTTTATTAAGATAGGACCACTAATAACGTAAATATTAAAAAATGTTAGGCCTTCCCCTAAACTACCATTTCTATCAGCGTGAATAAAATTATTTGTAGCTGAGATTGTAGCGACTTATTCCCGGACTTTGCATACCGATTGTCATTAAATTCTCTTTAGCCGTTTTCTAGTGATGCATGTACATACATACATGCAGACAGACAGACAGACAGACAGACAGAAGTTATGGAAAAGAAAAAACTGCATTTTCTTGTTACAGTGGATATGACTGATACAGAAATACCATTCTTTTGAAATTCTGAGCAATGTTCAGACAAAAGTCTTATTTTATATGTATAGACTAGCTGGTGTACCCGTGCTTCGCTACGGGATTCTCAGAAAGACTGACTTTGTGGTTTTCCTAACTGAAATTCCATAGGTCATTACAAAAACTTAGGTATGAATGTAGCGATGCTGTCATATAAAATACTCGATCAAATGGAAAGCCGCACATTTTATCACTTTTAACGAACAGTGCTGTGGTTAGATTGCGGTGCCAATCTAATAGTCCAAACTTCCAGAGCTGGGATGACCAGGCCGCAGATTGCCATGAACACTCATCTGCCATTATTCCGCTAAATATGCACACTGTTCATTCCAATCAGTGCCTCAGGGTAGGGATTGAATAGCCCGAATGCTATGATGATCCAGTGTGTTACGTACCAGTAGTATCAGAAAATTTATAAACCAGGGGAATGGCATGCTAAAGAAGAAAGTTACCTGACTCCCCAGCTACTTCCCATCAATATTCAGGCAGGCTGTTACACTCTTTACGACTGGGCGAGTTGACCGTGTGGTTAGCGGTGCGCAGCTGTGAGCTTGCATCCGAGAGATAGTGGATTCGAACCCCATTGTCGGCAGCGCTGAAGATGGTATTCCGTGGTTTCCTACTTTCACACCAGTCAAATGCTGGTCTTGTATCTTAATTAAGGCCTAAGGCACTCCTAGTCCTTTCCTATCCCATCGTCACCATAAAACCTGTCTATGTCGGTGCGACGTAAATCAAATAAAAATACTCTGTACGCAGCAGTAATCCTATCTACCGGAGATGAGGGGCAACAGAAGACACAAAGCACATCACGACAAACAAAGGTCAATGTAATGTTATTGTTGATCAGTGTTATGAGCTTTCTATATTGTAGGCCTTCACATTTAGTTTTCTTTCGACTCTGTGATTTGTAAAATATTTTATGCCGTAAACTGTAGTTTCTTATTCTCTGACTTTACATACCGATTTTCATTAAATACTGTTTACCCATTTTGTCGTAACTCGGCGCTGATATGGACTTAGTAACAAAAATCCAAATTCATGAATATCTTTGTGATCATAGCCAGTACGGTAACAATGTATAAGACATGAATAATAGGAAATTGAATACTATATAACCTTAGTTATATAGCATTCATCGATTACACCTCTAACAAGAAATATTTGAGAATTACATTTTAGGCCTTCCCCTAAGCTACCATTTCACTCAGCGTGAATAAAATAATTTACAGCCTAGACTATAGCGACTTATTTCCTGACTTTGCATACAATTTCCATCAAGATAGGACTACTAATAACAATATTTGAGAATTAAATTTTAGGCCTTCCCCTAAACTACCATTTCTCTCAGCATGAATACAATTATTGATAGCCTAGATTGTAGCAACTTATTCCCCAACTTTGCATACCCATTTCTTTAAAATACGACCACTAATAACATAAATAGTTGAGAATTCAATTTTAGGCCTTTCCCTAAACTACCATTTCACTCAGCGTGAGTAAAATGATTTATAGCCTAGATTGTAGAGGCTCATCCCCCGACATCACATACCGATTTTCATTAAATTATCTCCAACCGTTTTCTCGTGATGCGTGTACATACATTCATACATACATACAGTCAGTCAGACAGACAGACAGACAGACAGAAATTACGGAAAAGTAAAAAGTGCATTTTCTTGTTACTATGGACATGACCGATACAGAAATATCATTATTTTCAGATTCTGAACAATGTACAGACAAAACTCTTATTTTATATATATAGATAACCACAGATATACACAACACGAATAGATTACCTTACTGTAAGGTACATTGTGAACAGTCATTGATCATGAACTATGGAGGTTACACATCGTCGCGAATTTCAAGTTAGAATAGAGATTAATTTGCTATACCTAACAAAGTAGAAGCGTTCTTGCAGATAACAATCGATAAGGGTGTTGCTGCAGTAAAAATGTTCCTACTTCAGCTGAATCATTAACTCGTGCTCTTCAGTTAAATGTTCTTCTGTAGAGTCGCAAGGTTGAAAACTAGAAGAAACGAAAATTCGATTAATACAGGTCAAATAAGTAACCAGTTTGAAGTGAGAAGAGTAAAATCTTATATATATACTGACTGAGCAAATGTCAGGGGATAGCGGAGCACTGATGCACAGGTGTGTTTTCTGCTCACCACACGCCCCCTGTGCCAGCGGCAGTTGTATAGGAGACCTTGTGAGCAATGGCTGTGCATGTGGCAGGTGTAACATGGAACGTCGTCGTGAGCTGACACCGTTCGAACAGGGTATGGTGGTCGGTGTCCGACGGATGGGAAGTGCAATTTCGGATGTAGTGCGGGAATTCGGCTTCACACAATCAACCGTATCCAGGGTGTATCGTGGATGGTTGAATGCGGGTGTCACCGTCCGCGACAGACGAACGACCGGCTGTCCAGCCACCTTCGATTGCCGTGACCGGCGACATCTGAGACGGTTTGTCAGTAGTGACAGACGGGCAACCGTGCAACAAATCACGGCTAAGTTCAACACAGGCTGTGCTAGACACGTCTCTTAGTGGATAATCCGTAGGAACATGGGTTCTATGGTGAATGGGAGCCGGCGCCGCACACGGATGCCACTGAAAATCCATCGTCATCGCGCACAATGACGCGCATTTGACGCCAGTCACCAGGAATGGACACTGGAGCAGTGGCGTAACGTGATATGGCCGGACGAAGCACGATTTCAACTGCACCATGCCGATGGGAGGCACCGTATATGGCGCAGACCACATGAAGCGATGGATCCCGCCTGCCTTGAAAGTGTGGTACAGGGCACTGGTGTCTCTGTTATGATCTGTGGTGCATTTTCCTGGTATGGAATGGGCCCTCTAGCTGTTCTGGAACAGGCTTTGAATGGTACGCGGTATTTTGAGCTGCTCGGAGACCGTCTCCACCCATTTTTGGCCTTCCAGCGCCTGGACGGTTCTGCAGTGTTTCAAGATGATAACGCGCCGCCACATCTCTCCCACATCGCCCGGGAATGGTTCCAGGAACATGCAGCGGTGGTCCAACGACTGCCATGGCCACTCAGGAGCCCCGATATGAAACCTATTGAGCATATCTGGGTTGTCCTGGAACGCAGGCTCCATGCCATGGATCTTGCACCCACGAGCAGACCAGCATTGGCGGCTGCTCTGCGAACGATTTGATGTCAGCTGCATCCAGAGGACTACCAGGGACTTGTCGACTCACTTCCACGGCGTCTCACTGGAGTTCGCAGGGCCAGAGAAGGCCCTACACGCTATTAGGTGACTATCACTTGACATTTGTTAAGTCAGTGCATATATAAACAAACCCCATGGCACTACAGCCCTTGAAGGACCTTGGTTTACCAAACAGCCGCTGCTCAGCCTGAAGGCCTGTAGATTACGAGGTGTCCTGTAGTCAGTATGATGAATCCTCTCAGCCGCAATTCTTGGCTTTCTAGACCGGGATCGGTGTCTCACCGTCAGATAGCCCCTCAATTCTAATCACGTACGCCGAGTAGACCTCGAATCAGCCCTCAAATCCAGGTAAAAATCCTTGACTTAGCCGGGAATCGAAGCCGGGTTCTCCGGGTAAGAGGCAGGAACGCAACAGGTTATATATAATTTAAAGGTTAAGCTCGGATGAAACCAAGTTTTAACCAATAGAGGTTACACATCGTTGCGACTTTAAAGATAAGAGAGACTGACATTTTGTCAATTGAGATTAATTGTAAATTTTCTAAGAGTAATAAGAGACACGCTGTTAATAACCCCTAGTGTTCACTGAATAGTTTGAATTGTCGAGGCCTGATGTTATATCAGGCTGGGTCATGCATTTCATTGTATACAAGGCCCCTCGGCTGTATGATTAACATAGTGACCTTATGCTTACAAGGCTATTGGTGCGATCCCCCCCCCCCCCCGGCAGGTCGTGAATTTAACTGCGTATAAATAAGTTAACTGACTTGAGAACTAAGTGTTTTCGTCGTAATAAACTTCTGTATGATTACGTTTTCTGGCTTGGGAACTTAAGCGTTTTCGTCGGGTTGCTCTAAATATATTGAGAAGAAGAAAAAAGAAATATCATGTCCTGTATCCTACGTTCCGCGTTTAAAACTACTTTAATGCCTTATGTCATACGTTACAAGTTGCGAGCCCGTGATGCAGCCGCCTAGTTAAGTCTAAACGAATAAAGTATAGCAAATATCTTGCACAGTAGCCCTGTAGTAGCTCTGCAGAGTAGGCTTATGCCAGACTCAGCTATAGACCCTTTGTCCAAACAGATGCGGAACTGTGTCCATAGACAAAGAGTCAGAGTGTGCTTGGGTCAGATTTTTCATTCATGTCAATTGTAACGGCATGCATCTCTGCAACAGCTGTGTTGCTTACATAGCGTAACCGGATACACCGTCAACAGACTCCTAAAGCCTCGTGGCTATGAGTAGAAGATTGTTCTCAAGTCAGTAGATCCTCGGTTCTTTATTCAAAGAAAGTTAAACAACTGTAATTAATGCCAGACTCAGCTTAAGGTCCTCTAGCCGCTAATACCATGCTTGGAAGTTAAGAGCGCCCCAGCACCCCATTTTAGTCGATTCTTACAGCAGTATTCCATCACCCTCCTACTTGTGTTATATCACTCCACTGAGAGTCGCAAGTTAGGAAGGGCATCCGGTTAGGAGGATAGAACCTCGAATTAGGGTAATACGTAGAAAAAGCCCTAGCACAGCCTCCGCCGTGTTAGTGCCATAAGAGTCAAGGTCTACGCAAGCTTCTACTTACCTGTGTTAGGCCACTAACTTTTATCTATCCTATCCGATCATCCTGGGTTAATTCTTGTTCTTTTCCGACCCCCACGCTACCAAGTTTACGGGGGCCAAGGAGACTTTTATTTTCACGCCTTTCGTAGCCCTTGTCTTTCTTTGGCTGATACCTTGCACGGTCGCTCATCTCCCCAAGACCTAAGGTTGCTTTTCAGCGTTACGTCTCAGTAAATGAAGATATATATTAAGCCTTACACAATCTTTCATGGTACCATGTCATGCCCTAGCAGGTTAACCCGTGGTCAACGCAACGTTAGGCCTGCAGGGGCATCGAACGTCAAGTGTAGGTAGGGATTCCATTGTGTATTTGCGAATTCTGATAATACGTGAAATCCTGCATAGCTAAATTCCGGCATAACATTTTTTATGAATTGTATTGGGTATACAGTATGAAGATAGGTTAGGTCTTCTTGTGTGATGGTACCTAAGTTGGAAACTTGTAGGATCTGTATTCTGTGTGTCAGCAAATACATTCGAAGCTAGTCAACTTGCACGTGCAGCTAGGCTCTCCGTTTTTAGAACTTCCAAGATGCTTCTCAGTATTACGCTGTCTGTAAATAAAGCGTTTGTATTAAGCCGGGTATCGACTGCGCGCGGCAAGACGAATACTCAGATCAAAAATTAGATGTTGGCTTTTCAGGCGTTTGCTCTATTAACCAGCATTTCGTCTTAGGTCTGACACTAGACTCGTCAGAGTGGGATGTGTCAGACCCTACCCACTGATGCTGGGGTGTATGCAGGTGAACTTATCAGAAGCCTCTTATGTGGCACAGTCTGATAACTGCATACGGGAGATAAAACTCCACAATGGAATTAATGCCCGCCTAGCAATTCCAAATGGTAATTCTAAATTCCCATGGAGGGAATTAGATACTTTTCCACCTAAGACGAAATGCTGGTTAATAGAGCAAACGCCTGAAAAGCTAACATCTAATTTTTGATCTGATTTTTTATATGCTCTATTGGTGGAAAAGTATCTAATTCCCTCCATGGGAATTTAGAATTACCATTTGGAATTGCTAGGCGGGCATTAATTCCATTGTGGAGTTTTATCTCCCGTATGCAGTTATCAGACTGTGCCACATAAGAGGCTTCTGATAAGTTCACCTGCATACACCCCAGCATCAGTGGGTAGGGTCTGACACATCCCACTCTGACGAGTCTAGTGTCAGACCTAAGACGAAATACTGGTTAATAGAGCAAACGCCTGAAAAGCCAACATCTAATTTTTGATCTGATTTTTTATATGCTCTATTGGTGGAAAAGTATCTAATTCCCTCCATGGGAATTTAGAATTACCATTAAGACGAATGCTGCCGCGCTCGAACGTGGCGCGGGTCGAGCCAAATCGGAGTGGTCTCTTGACCCGCGGCAAAGGGATTTCAGTGCGCTGTGTTCGTTCAGTTGAGACGGGTGTTGGCAGAGGGGTCTCTTCCCGCATCGCGCTCACTTGTTTCTCTCCCTGTCCGCCTTCTGCGTGACGTCATGTGACGTCCTGCTGACACGTATTACCACTACAGTCTAAAATGGACATAACTTCTGAACCATTCATGCAAATAATGTCCTGACAGGGTTATTGTAATCCTTATAAAATACTGGAGGATGTCAAACAATTTATTTTGATGAGGAACTCGAGGATAATATCGAAATATTTATTTAATTTTAAGGAGTTATATTTTTTACCGCTGACTGTAGCATAAAATCGCTTCTAGAGGGCAGCCGGTTGGAAATAGGTATGTGCCATCGCGGACTTTTTTTGTAGAGGATTCTATGCTCTACATTTCGTACGCTTACACTTGGGGTCTATCGTTGATGGTTCACGCAGCGTAAGCCAAGAAAGCAGGTGACCGACTGACCGGCATTTTTGTCTCTTTCTACGTATTTACTGTATGTCGGATCATGGATACATAATAATTTTGTAGTGGTTCACTACGTGAACAGTGTTCGTGTTGTCAGTATCTGAAGTAGAACCACTGTATTGATTAAAATGCAGTCAACACATTATGGAAACGTGTGAAGAAAAGAAAATGCCAGTTCAAGAGTTAGAGAAGAAAATTTCAACTTTATTGGCGTCATACAGAAAAGTCTCGGATTAAGAAGTCTCTCATTATTTACAGATGCAGTTACTGTTTACGTATCCAAGTGGTTTGCTTTCAAGGAATTCTACTTCATCGCCGACAAAAATGCACCCTACGATACTTTGTGTGATGTACGTATCTGTTTCACGTGCAGTACTCATAGTGTTCGCGCGCGAACTGAAGAACCAGAGTCGATCACCCGCTGCGCACGACTCTGGCATCACAAGCATGGCGTTACGAGTAACACAAAAGAAAGAGTTTGCCGCGCGGCAGCCGCGCGCAGTCGATACCCGGCTTTACAGCTCACACCATATACCTAGTCTTATGTGCAGCCGTAAGCTTCTACCAATCTCAGCCTCAATCTCTCGATCATATCTCATCTCGTCTAGTTTGATTGAGCGTAAGTTCGAATCTCAAACTTGAGACTCTAACGCTGTTGTAAAGTTAAGCCTGGCGTCATATGCATGGGTTAACCTAGCCCTCTTAACTATAATCAGGTCAGCAGTGATGTATTAAGAGGTTAACGCATAGGCCATGTAAGGTTACATACTGGTCATTCTTCTCAGTTGTATCCCCTGACCCAGAGTCTGTAGCTCCAGGACAGTGCTCTTAAGGCGGTAGAGGTTGGATCCCTTCCTGAGTCCGATAGAAGGAACCGAACCTAGATTTTATGCTGATAAAGAAGAAGAAAGAGGAGAAGGAGGAAAATGAGAGAATGACTCTATAAGTCTCTGTGAATGTCTATTTACCTGTGTCCTAGTACAGCTCTTCCTTGAGTTAGCCCGTCCCTTTTTAGTCACCCTTACGACTAGCAGTATACCATTAATAACATTCTACTCCTCCAACCTACCTCATAAAATATTATGATCTAAGTAGGGTAACATCATCATAGTAGCAAGAGTTGTAGTACCGTCACTGCGAACAAGCTTTGACCTGCAGCTGAAGACTCTGAGTTTTCTCAAGTTATTGTCTTGTGTCATAACACGGTGTCGCATTCCTTTACAACAACAGAGCGGAAAAACACAGCTTTGCTGGCAAAGTCATTTTTCTTTCTGCTGAGATGTGCATGTCTCCACATTTACTGTAGTCAGTACACCTTCATCGTACGCACATTTCAATCAATGTAAGGATATTTGAATTGCACACAACCTCTTTAGTTTTGAGTTTATGTCAACTCCACGTTCAAATCCTTAGAAATGTCATTTACTCTGTTCCCCTAGTACTGAAGTGTCCCCTACAAGAGTTAGTCAACGAAGTTAAAAAGACGACGTCTTAGCACACAACATGTCTAGATTCAGCTAGAGACCCCTAGTTTACAATGCAAACTCAACAATAGCACAGGTTTCTCGGCTTCTACGTAAGGCAAGGGTGCCTCTGGATGAGCTTCACTCCGATCGACTCCCTCACCTCGGAATAAGGTGTCCTACATATGTTGGCGAGGGAAGTTAAGTAGACAACAACTTAGCACACTTCATTCCTAGACTCAGCTAAGAACCCTGAGTTCGCTAAACCATGCTCTCTCAAGTGAGGCGCCCCTTTTAGTTGCCTCTTTAAACAGTATTCCGTAAGCTGACGACATCCTATTGTCTGAAAGTTTCAGAAGTCGTAGCGCGTAGGTAGAAGTGGATTACGCGTGGCGGCCATCTTGGGCCCGTGTACAGCCGCCACTTGCCCCTGGAGTTGATACTGGTTCATTGTGGAGGCTCGTTATCTTTAGTCCTGCTATTAGTTTGTCTTTCTTTCCTGTGAGAGAGATTTGTGGGATTTAACAACTTTTGGTAGAGGAGACTACAAGTTTACCATTTAGGGCTATCGGAGACAACAGTATCAGGTCTCAGCGGAAGCTTACAAGGAAGAGTACCCAACTGTTGTCGCTGACGAGACCAGTCTACTTATGTTCCAGAACATCAGAAACGGTATTTGGTGCAATTTGACGTGCTATGGGCTGCTGGAATTCGCAGGAGAGGATTATGCAGCGCAAGGAAATGAGTAGACGTGGAACAATATGTAACTCTTATGGGAGATGAAGAATTCACCGATGAAGATGATATTAAAAGTGATTTTGGGAATGATCCAGATTTAAAATAAGACAACTTCAGAAAGCGGTCCAGCATTATGTGGCGGTGGATGCTCGTATTATCCATCACCACAAAAGAAGAATGGAACGAAATTTCTTGAAGGTACTTTGCTGATGCTTAGGAAATCTGGACAAAGCTGTCAAGAGGATATGATCCTCCACAGTCACATCACTACCGAAATGGCACAATAGTACAGGTAAAAACAAGACACTTTTGAAGAACTTCGATAAGACGCTGAAATGACATGGCAGAAACAGGAAGGTGCTACAAGAATGAGGTTCGTGATCAGTTCATTGCAGTGGGAAGACAACATGGAATTATACACGACTGAACGCTACGAATCTGGGCGATGTCTTTTTGATGCAAACAATACTTTAACATTCAAAGCTTCCAAATCATGGCAGCAGCTGTTCAAGAGAGAAACAAGATTGTTTCTTGCAAGATCACGCATAAAGTTGGCAGCACATGTGTTGGTGCAGTGCGAAAACAACATGGAACCCAGTGGGAAGCATGGCTTACCCAATGTGAGAGCATATGCTATCATATCACCAAGCATGACTAAAGGGGATTTGAAAGTGTTCCTGCAACAAGTGTTATGGCCGGATTTGTACGGCAGAAATGCAATTGTTAATTTTTTCGATTCTTGTTCAGCAAATAAAAGATGATGATGTATACAGCGAGACAGTTCCAGAAGTTGCTGAATTTCACAAGAAACTGATCGCTGCAGAATGTACTGGATTGATGTAACGAACGGATGGTTTCATTTTCTTTCCATTTAAAATAATGGAACGGTTCACCACAGATATAATAGTGTTGTCGTCTACAGTTAAATTTGTCGCATCTATAGCTGCAGTCGCTTAAGTGCGGCCAGTATCCAGTATTCGGGAGATGGTAGGTTTGAACCCCACTGTCGGCAGCCCTGAAAATTGTTTTCCGTAGTTTCCCATTTTCACACCAGCCAAATGCTGGGGCTGTACTTTAATTAAGGCCACGGTCGCTTCCTTCCCACGTCTAGCCCATTCCTGTCCCATCGTCGCCATGAGACCTATCTGTGTCGGTGCGACGTAAAGTAACTAGCAAAAAAAAATGTCGCAGCCTTCATTCGATAGGCTCACTGTGTAAGAAGCTTTCAGTCTAGAGCGCGCATTACTTATCTGCCTTCATGTTTACTGCACTTGCACTGCCATGGCTGCGTATCATGTTTTATGTCTAATATTTAAACAATCCTGAATGCATTTCCTAGTCCATGTCCAATAATCTGCGCGAGGATTCCTGTCTTTATATGTACTCATAGTCTATATTTGGCAGTTTGTAGCTCCTATATTACTTCTCCATAACAGCAATAATTTGCTTGGTATGCATATTTCAATATTTGTATGCGACACTGCGGCGCATTTCGATTGTCATGCTCCTTTTAGCCGTAGTGTCAAAGAAGAAGAAGAAGAAGAATATTCGAGGACATGCTAACTTGCATTTGGATTCAAATATTTCACGATATCAGAACAATGTAATAAAATCCTACAACTTAAGTCGTATTCTTTGTCGCCATCGTAACGTCTAGGACAGCATTATCTGGAGATGAAATGAAAGCGTCAAAAGTTAGGGAAAGAGCCGCCAACTGCTTGTTGTATTTCACTTCTCAAGATTTCATCAGGATTAGTAGTTTCCGTATTGCATACTGCCTCTGTTCAAGAAAGCAATTAAGGCATAGACTGATGTAATGCATGGTAGTGAGTTTGAACTTCTTTTTATAATCCAACTTCCTGTATTTAGGGCGGCTCTGTTTGATTGAACATGAAAGCTATGTAATTGTGATATAATAAAATGTTACACTGGTATGATAACAATGCACAAGTACAATACGTATTGTTACGTTCATGGGTATACCGGTAACGTATGTCAATTTCTTTTTCGTAGGAATCTCTATGCCGCCGTATCTTGTGAACCTCATTACCAACTTGCCAAGTAAACTGTACACACACACGCACACACACACACACATATATTCGCGCTAATCCTAATAATTGTAATCAATATAACATAGAACAACTTCCACATCATCTTTCATTCAGCCCTGGCATACAGCACGACATTCAACAACAGCAGACACAAGATTATTCTCACTTCCGCCGCACATTCTATCTCTTCGTGCTTTCTCGTTTAGCGATCGCCACTTGTTTCCTAGTCCAGCTACGGGAGTTATTACTACTCCTGCTGCCCCATTCATAAAACTGTTCCGTCCCGGATCAGTTCGCCACCAGTCATCAATTACCCGTTAGTGAAGGAATTTGCTCCACCGATTGTAATGCATTCCTCAGGGAAGTCTAAGAATACCATATTTAAAGTTTTTAACAGCTCGTACTGTGCATCCCATGAATGCTGGTATTTAGATAGCAGACCTCGCCACCACTGTAGATTAAAGGGCCATAACAAATCTTCGGCTTCGATTCCACCTTCTGCAGCCCTCGCGTCGTAAGCATGTTTAATTTGGCCACTAGCAGCGTTTGTGTTTCTTCGATCGAGGGCTTGAATCTGATCCATTCTTTCTCTCCAGCACTTCACATAGTCATTCCCGACCATCTGGTTCTACTTCCGAACTTCAGATCGCAGGGTAAACGCAGCTCCCTCCTGAAGAGAACACAGGCCGGAGTCTGTCCTGTCGCTTCATGGACCGAAGTCCGATATGTCATTAGAATAATGGCAAGTGTTCGTCCCAGTCACGTTGGTTGTCGGCTACGACTTTAGAAAAGTGTTTCCAAACGTCGGGTTCATCCGTTCAGTTATGTTGGCAAATCCGGGCACGAAACATCGGTAGTAGGAGCATAGTACGAAGAAACTCCGTACTTCATGTACAGCTCTGGGGGTAAGCCATTCTTCTCTGGATCTACGGTTACACCGTCTTTGGAAATTACAGCTCCCAATAAATGAAATTTTTTCGAATGTGCTGGTATTTTCTTGGATTCAACTTCAGGTTGGCTCCCTGCAGTCGCTTAAAGACTTCCTTCAGGTTCGATAGGTTTTCGTCGAGTCTTACCTGTACTATGACGTCATCGACATAAAGAACGCAGGTTTCTCCCCGACAGACCTCGGTGTACTGTTTCCATCAGACTTTCAAACGTAGCTGCTGCATTGCACAGTCTAAACGGCATAACTGTGAAGTGCCAAAGTCCGGTAGCAATTCAGAACGCTGTCTTCTATCTATATTCGGCCTCCATTTCTACTTTCACATATCCACTTTTCAGATCCAGAGAGGAGAACGCTTGAGATTGAGACAATGTGCCTAGACTGTCGTATATCCTGGATAATGGACATCTTTCACTATCTTGCAGTTCAACTGTCCCTGTTCCACACAAAATCTCGTCGACCCTTCCTTCCACTTCATTAAAACCACCGGCGACATCGAGGGATCACTAGACAGTTTAGTGACGCCCTGCTTATTCATGTCACAAACAATTCTTTCAGCTTCCTCTCTTGATACTGGCGAGCGTCATGGGCGCTGTCTATTCGGTTGTATATTTCCGGTGTTTAGTTTATATTTCACGACACTCGTCCTGCCGTTTGGACAGTTCTGTATTGCAAGGACATATTGATGTTAGAACAACATTTCATCGACTTTGGCCTTTGGATCTTGTGTCAGCTTACTATGTCCGAGGTCTCAGCTAATTTTGGAAGGTGATGGACCTCCCTTATATCATTCGTGGTCTCCCCACGAATAATGAGTGATAACGGATTACAACAGGCCACCTGAGTGCCTCACTTCAGTGATACTGGCAAGTCATTTAGGTTCATCATTCAGGTCCCTTAGCATTTACAACCCTACTCCCCTCCAATACTCCTATGCAGACTTCCCCTTCGGCAAGGGACTCTACAATTCTCGTCACTTCTCGGTCTATGTTATCCATTTCATCCACGATCACATTATTGCTTCTGGGATGAACTACCTTGTCTGTACTTAAAAGAGTTTGAATGGTTGGACTGCTTCATCCGCGAATACCAACCATCCTCGTCTCAGATCCAAAGTGAGTTCATACATCCCAAGAGTAACGTCTTCAGTGACATCAGCCTCAACTATTCTATGTTCTATCAACTTTCTCCTCTTGCCGAAGTTGAATTATTTCTCGCCGTACGTGTTCACTGGGTCTTCGGTTGCTGTTTTCAATGAAACTCTCGTAGGTTTCAGGTCTCCTTTTACAGTGTCCTTGACAACGATGGTGGGGCCTCGGTGTCCAGAAGAAAAGTACGAGCCAAACATTCACTCATCCGTCAACAAAGATACGGTCAAACTGACGCACGAGTTTAATAACATGTACCACCTTTCTTGGGGCAGCAGGGCTGACACGCGGTGCTCGCCCTTTAGCACCGGTCCTTTTTATTTTTTCTAAAATATCTCCTTAAATTTTGAGTCTTTATGGCAGCGGCTTCTGATATATCCAAGCTCACCACAACTCTACAGCAAATCTCCCGTCTTCTAGGTTGTCCATCCTCATTGCACTGGGTTTTAAAAACAATACTCTCTCTTCCCTTTTGTCTAGAGGCTCCCATTCATCCAGGCGTGGAAACTGCGCCTGTAGATTCGAGGTCTGTGTAGCAGCTCCGAATGAAAATACACGTACCAACGCGTCTTCTAACGTATTTGGGTGCACCGGGCGAAGTGCTCATTTAAATTCAGGGTCGGATATCTCCATCACACGGCACTCTACGTAATTATAGCTGTTCTATGAAATCGCTTGGAGCTGGAGGATAAGCCAAGTGTCTGCTACGACAATGACCGTACCTCATCTCTAATCGGCCACCTGTGTGGATATATCCAGCGCATCACCTCGCTGCGCAATAACCAAGGCAGAGCATTTTTCTTGTCTAGTCAACCGATTGGTGGTCGCCGTGGCTCAAAATTGCCTTTAATAACTAGACCACGGAGTTCAAACATCAGGTGGTGGTCTCACACACACACACACACACACACACACACACACACACACACACACACACACACACACACACAGTCCCTGCAACATTCCCTGATTTTGTTCTGAATTCAGTGGTTGGCCTGTTCTTTCCTATGTTCTCGGTTTTTGGTGATGCAAATCTTTCCTCTGTAGTCGTTGTCTTCCGCTCTACATCAGTTTCTTTTCATCTAGTCCTTGATCAATTTCAATGAACTCAGTTTCTTACAATGTATAATTTGGAGCTGGATTTTGAGAACATTCCGCTAGCTTTTTCTCCAATTAACTAAAGTTTTCGACTTGTATTTTTAGAACTTTCTGCGAACTTCTAAGATTTGTGCAAAATCTTTTAGCATCACCCGCTACTTCAAATAATGTTTTCATCTGTATCCTTACCTTCTGCATCTGTTGCTGCTCGAAGTCGTGACCATAACATGGCCTTGGTTCCAGAAATACCCCCATTACGTTCTTCCGGTTCGCACTTCAGTTCGTCAACTTTTAAATCGTTCAAGTTCACTTTCATCAAAGCCATATTCCTTGTATTGTCTTCCTTACATCCTACTATCTTATAACGGTCACGAATTGTCCAAGGACTACCCCACTTCCGACGCCAGTTGTTACATTCGTGGGTACCGTTAAAGCACGTCAATTCCCTTTCCGTTTGCATATTTTGTAAACCTCATTACAGCACACCAAGATAACTGTACACCAGGCGAGTTGGCCCTGCGGTTAAGGGAGCGCAGCTTTGAGCTTGCATCCCGGAGTTAGTGGGTTCGTGCCCCACTGTCGGCAACTATGAAGACGGATTTCCATAGTCTCCCACCTTCACACCAGGCAAATGCTGGGGCTCTACATTATTCTAGTACACGGCGGATTCCTTCTCACTCCTACGTCTTTCCTCTCATATTGTCGTCGTAAGACCTGCCTCTGTCGGTGCGACGTCAAGCAACCTGTACACATAGAGATTCACGCCGATACTATAAATTTTAATGAAACTAGCACACAACAATTCCCAAGTCTTCGTTTATTCACGTGCACACAAATTTCCTTGCCCTGACGTACACAACAGAGACTAGATATTATTCTCACTTCCGTCTCACATTCTGTCTCTTCGTACATTTTTGCATAGTGATCGTCACTTGTCGCCCGGTCCAGTTGAGGGAGTTATTGCTATTCCTTGACTCGTAATAGTATGTTTCTGTCACAGTGAATGGCTGACTGTGCGCAAATAATGTTCTCATCTTTGTTAGTGCCTAAAACACCGGGATTCTCTCAAACGACAACAAGGGCTTTTCCAGTAATTAACTACACACCTGTCACAAACCACAGGGTTGTTGAACAAGACCGAAACTCCAAAGCATATGCCGTCCTTTGTGTAGGAGAGTACACTTCTACGGATTTCCATAGATAAATATTTGCCCGATATAAGAGCTTGTATCCTCGCACATTCCTCACGGTGACCCGTAATACAGATAGGGGGTCAAAAAATTAAATATATTTTTAATATGTAATTTGTAATCTCTGAGTTAAAATGATGTATAAATATTTTTGTACGATACTTGAAATTATTTATATTTAATTTCGTTAATTTATTCAACTGTAAGATTTCAGTATGTGGTCAGTTTTGAGTATTTCTACTTTAGAAAGAACTGTTACACTCAGGAAAATTTTATCCTCGCTGGTTGGGCAACCTAGTTGATGCTTGCCTTCATTCCCGCCAAATTGTCATTTTTGAAGGTCCATTGTGTGGTCTGTATATTGTTCTAACATCAGTTGTGAAGCTCCGAATGCCTAGAGGTGAGAAATGAGTTTTCAAGAAGCACGTGTGTTGGCAGAAGAAAGCTAAAATAACTAGTAGTGTAAGTGAAGATGCATTACAATCCCCAGACTTTCCTAACCTTACTAGCATACTGAAATAGTTCTAGCTTCAAAAGTGCTTCACAGAAGTGTACAACAGCCTAATCAGTGTAATGAAACGAATGAAGTAATTGATTTGTCAGTTCTTTCTTCTATTCTAAGTGAACATATGTAGTGTAAACAGTGCAGTAGTAGTGGCCTGGAAGTAGTGGTACATAATCAAATAGGAATTGCAACGGAGCTGGAAACTGCATTGCTCGTAAATATTGCAAATGTTCATTGAAAATTTATAATTAATTAGCTGTAAATGTGAATGTGGGAGATGAGCAAGGAAATTTGTACAGTGTGAATATTAGACTAATATATGGCCTTTGCTGCTTTGGGAAAGGAAAATCAGCTTCAGATATGCTTTTTGAAGATTTAATTTTACTGTCTCCACCTCTAAAAACCTATGCAATAGGTTCAGCTGTAGAAGATGTTGCACTACAATCTATTGAGATATAGTTGAATAATCAGTAGTGGCAAATGACTCTGATAATCCTGGTGACCTCAGTGGAGGCTTCGATGGTACGTGGTAAAAGAGAGGACATAGCCCTTATGACGGAGTATTAGTACTGACCCTGGAAGTGTAATACATGTGTACATAATAACCAAGTACTGTAGATGTATACTGTGAATTAAGGATGCACATAAAGAAGATTGTGCTGCCAAACATGAGGGGTCAAGTTGCGCGATGGAGGCAGGAGTGAGAATGTTTGAGCGTTCTCTCCAATTCCATAATGTTCGATGCATAAATTATTTAGGAGATGGTGATACCAAGGAATACAAGGACGTGAATTCCCTCAAACCGTATGGAGATACCATAAATATAAATAAGCTGGAATGCCTGGGTCATGTGCAGAAATGATGGGATCACGACTGAGGTGACTGCAGGCAAGTATGGGGGTACAAAAGTTGTCAGAAGCAAGACAATCAGTGAGAAAAACAGACTAACTCATTCACCTATAGACCTCCTTAAGATTTGGTATGGCCTAGCCATCAGGCAAAACTTGGAAAGTTTGAAAGCTATGAAAAGAGCAGTATATTCTCTATACCTTCACAAACTGTCCTCATATTAAGTTCCTAACCATCGATTGTATCCGGTAGGTCCTGAAGGCTGGTACAAATATAGTAGTAGCCTGACAATTGGGAAAGTATTACTTTCCACACAGTCTAACTCTTGCTGTGATGGAAAAAATAAAAGCGGTTTTTTTGGGACTTGGCACACACTGATCTGCTTTAAAAATATTTCCATGGCCGGACATAAAATCCAAATGAGAGTGTAAACAATGTCATCTGGAGTCATATTCCAGACACAATGTTGGTAGGTATTTACACGCTACACTTCGGAGTATTTTATCCAGTAGCAACATTAATTGACGGAATGTAACAAGATATAAGGTTCTGAAAAATCTTCGATCGGGTGTCGGGAATCGAACGTTTGACACAATGGTATGAATCGACAGCGAATTACTCCGAAATGCTAACCGATAGTTGCGGGAATTATCCAATGAAGCCGGAAAAACGCATAGAGCAGCGAAAGGAAAACTTCTGGACCAATCAGAAGAGGAAGAAGATGACCCTAGTCTTGGGTCAGGCTTGTTTTGATATTCTAACATTGGACTCTGTTTTCCCGTTAATGTAGTTTCTTAATTACATAATGAATATTTTATCTGGTTCTACTAAGTGTAGAAGCTTCAAACTTTCAATTCGTCTGTTCAAGTGCTCTGTATATACTGAAGGTAGCTACATGCCAGTTTTCATATGTGTATCCTACTTAATGTAGGCTATGTCCTGAAAAACACACAAATTTTGCACTTGAAAAATATATTTATTAAACCGGAAGCACAATATCCATGAGGAACGCTTCAAAATCTAGTCAAGGTAAATATGTTAAAGACATAAAAATTGTATACGTCTGCTATGGGTAGTTTTTGAAGAAAGAGATCAATCATTGATACAACAGCATTGTGGAGTAGGGCATTGCAGGTCCCCCTATATAAGGTAGTGTATGAGTTCGTACTTCCCGAAACTATCAGAAGATTATGACGCGTGATATAGTGACGTTATGCATTCGAGAGAAAAGACGCAACACATCCTCCTTAAATATCAGGACTTTTGAAAATTCTCAGTCTCACGAATGTGATGCTCATTAGTAACTAACTCTCTGCATGGGATATCAGTGAGTGAAATATTCAGTAGCAATTCTATTATTATTATAATATTTGCCTTTATTTGTAGTCGCGAAGTTAGGACTCATGGTCCTCTCTTACACTTAACCACACTTCATTAACATTGTACATCTGAGAGCAATATTCATAACCTTATCTTGAAACTACCATTACAAACTAGAAACAAAATAACATAAACTCTATAAATTTCTTAGTCATGTCTTAAAACTATTGTTACAAATTAAAAGTTGAATGACACAAAATACCATAAGCACAGTAAACGTACATTCATACACACATTCACTCGACCACATTGATTCAGCCTGGCGGCACACATAGGGGAGATATTCACGGCAAGACAACTTGAAGGAATTTCAGGATTTTATGGCTCTAATGTTGTGTGGGAGAGAATTCCATATTCTAGCTCCATTTGCAACAAAGGAACGGTTAAATGCTGCTGACCGGCTGAGAGGGATAGCAAGTGTACTGCCGGAGCGTGTGTTATGCTGATGGAAAGAGGATAGGAAATTGAGTTGTGAAGATAAGTAGTATGGGATATTCTCTTTTAATACTCGAAAGATTAACACTGCCACGTGGAGGTTTCTATATTGTTCAAATTTTAGAAGGGAAAGTTGTCGATAATAAGGGGTAACAGGAACATCATAGCGTAAGGAAAAGATAAATCTAATACATAAGTTCATAGCACGTTGTAATCGGTTTAGTTGTTCTCTGGTGGCATCAATTAGTACTACGTCACAGTAGGAAAATATAGGGAGGATAAGAGTATTTATAAGCCTAATTCTCACGTTTAGTTGCAGCATATTTTGATGATATTTTAGTGGGTGAAGGGACGCATACACTTTTCTACAGACATTTATAATGTGCTCTCCCCAGTTAAGATTCTCGTTTATAATTACACCAAGATTTCTTACCGAGTTTTCGTACGGAATAATTTTACCAGATAAAGTTAGTGGAGGAATGTTTTTGCTTTTTGCCGCACTGATTTGTTTCGTCTGCCCAACAATAATAGCTTTAGATTTTGATGGATTAATCAAAATACAGTTTTCATGAGCGTATGCACAGATATTATTTAAGTCAGAGTTCATATAACCTATTGCTTGATTGATGTCTGAAATTTTGGAATGATAATAGAACTGTAGTTCGTCAGCATACAGGTGGTATTTACAGTGTCTTAGCCGTGTCGATATATCGTTAATATAGATAACAAAGAGAAGTGGTCCAAGTACAGAGCCTTGTGGTACTCCTGAATATTTCATTACCCATTCGGATGACCTATTCTGAAGAATTACGCGTTGTTTTCGTTCCGTAAGATATGAGAGAAAGAATTCTAGAGCTGTCTGTCCAAGGTGAAGCGATTTCAATTTAGCAACCAGTACGTCTATATTACTGTGTCAAAAGCGCTGCTAAAATCAAGAAGTGTAAGTAACGTCACCTGCCTTTCGTCCATAGGACGCCTCATGTCGTCTGTAACTTTCAGCAGGGGAGTGGCCGTACTGTGTCCCTTTTTGAAACCCGATTGTAAAGGGTCAAGTAGTTTGTATTTATTTAAATATTAGGTTAATTGCACCTGTACTATGCGTTCAAGAGGATTGGAGAGAGATGAAAGTATGCAAACAGTTCGATAATCTGTTATAAGTACAGGTGAGGAAGTTTTGGGAACAGGATTTATAATGGCATTTTTCCACATTTTTGGAAAGAGGCCACTTGTTAGGCACGTGTTGTATATATGAGTAATGGCGGGAAGAATAATGTCATTGATGTGTTGTGTTATGAGTATGGGTATTTCATCAGGTCCTACAGCAGATGATGTGATGATTGATAATACCTCGATTTTCACGTCAATCTCTGTGACTTCGCGAAATTCAAAGAATGGCCTATTTGGTGGTGGCCGGTTCAGAAGAGATTTTATAGTTTGTGATATTGTGTGTATTTCCGGTTTAATTTTTATTTCAGAAAAAGGAGCATTCAATCTCTCCAGAGAGATGTCTGGATTACATGGCTGGGGCAAAGCTTTCCCAATTCCAATGGAACAAAGTTGTTTCCAAGTGTTTGACACATTTAAATTTCTAGCCAGGTGATTGTAGAAAGAAAATTTCTTATTTCGAATTATTACTTTAATTCTATTCCGAAGTGTCAGATACTGTTCAAGCGCACTGGAAGAGTGTGTGCGTCTGCAGAGCCGGTGTAACGCGTCACGGTGAGACATCATTTGTTTAATGTAATCGGTCAGCCATGGAGAAGCAGGTCGGGAGACTTTGGCCGTACGCTTAGGTGCATGTTTATCAAGGAGGCCATGTACAAGTGAACTTAAAGTTTCAACTTTCTTATCGATACCGTTTATATTTTTACATCATCCCAAGGATTATTCAAGGCGTCAACTCTCAGGTGATCTAAATTTATATGTTTAATGTCCCTGAATGTGATGTATCTGGACTTATACTTCGATACTTTGAGCGAGTAAGACAAGTATATTAAGTCATTTGTCGATATGCTAGGGGTATTTGTCCATGTGATACTATTTTCTGTGGGTTGTTAGCGACCATTAAGTCAATTAGTGTATGTGAAGATGAAGTATGATTTGTCGGTTTTAGTGGAAGTATTGTCATGTCATACGTCTGGAAAATGCTTAAGAGTTGCTTTATATCTCCAGCCAGTTCCAGTAAATTAGTATTGAAGTCTCCAAATATTAAAATATGTTCATAAGCAGGTGATAGTCTCTGCAGGATATCTTCAATGTCTGAGAGGTGACCTACCCGTGGTGGCCGATAAACAACTCCTATTAGTGCTTTAACTGTTGTTACAGTGATCTCGGCAAAAATGAACTCAAGTCTCGGGTCAGCACAGTGGGCAGATGTGCATACGATTTTACATTTAATATCATCTCTACAGTACAAGGCTACTCCTCCACCTCTTTTATCTATTCAGTCATGCCTTTAAATATTATAGCCCGTTATGTGTAGAATACTACTAGGGATAGTTGCGCGTAACCAGCTCTCACTGATACAAGCTACGTGTACATTGCTGTTTTCAGGGAGAGCTGTTAGCACCTCATGGTGAGCAGGTAGGGATTGAGAATTTAAATGAATTCAGTTCAATGAACGTGTGTTGGCCTGAAATACTTTCACTAATGAGCTCCGGCAGCGGGGTGTCTCCGTTCTCGGATAGGAGAGGTTAGGGGTAAGGGGGCAGTCAGGTCCACAGCTGGCGGTGGTTATAACCGTACTCATCACACAAAGCAGAATACCAAGAAGAATACATGCTTCTTACCTGCATATTTCCTCTGATATCGCGCCGGCTTTTCATGACCTCAGTTACATTCGCTCTCAATAATAAAACACTATAATACAAACTTAAACTAATCCACATTGTCGTTACTTCACACTGTTTCACCTCCTAGCTGCTTGAATAACATTCTTAAGGTCAGCTCGTGTGGTCACTTGAATTTTCTTCCCATCAGCGCTTAGAATAATGATACGTTCATTCTTAGTCCATACATATTTCTGACCGAGGTGGTCACGTGCGGCGTTTAGTATGTCCTATCTCGTTGCTGTTAGCGATTCTGTTATCAGCATACCCGATCCATTCAGCGTTTTCTTTGCCCGCCAGATACGATCATGTTCGTGATATCGCGTGAACTTTATTATTATGGGACTTTTCCCTCCCGTCACTACCTCAGCTGTAGTTCTCCTTGGTTTCCCAATTCTGTGACAGCGATCTAAATTGTCCAATGTCAAGTCTATCCCTAGGTGGGATTTCACAACACCGAACACCTTGTCATGGACGTCCTCGTTCGAAGCTTCTTCCTCGCCGTAGAGTAATAGGCAGTTTCTCCTGCTGTACTGCTCTCCTTCATCGATTAGGTCGTCCTGTTTGAAGATCTGGTTATGCATTTCGTCAGTTGAGACTTCACCTCCTTGAACTCCTGCGTGACAGAAGCTCTGAGAGACTGGAACTCAAGGGCGAGCGCGTTTAGTGAAACATCGCCGGGGTTGGTATCACTGTTGTTGGCGGCGCGGGTTGCCTTCTCAATGCGAGCTTGGATGTCATCAGTGAGACTTGTATTGGAGTTGACTGTTGAACTATTGGTCACATAGTTTTAATTTGTCACTGCAGATCGAGCCCAGAGGTGAGCTACGCAGGACATCTCAAGAGAAATAAAGCGGATTGGCCGTTCCACTGCGATCACTGCGGAGAGGTGTTCAGTAGCCAAAGCAGCCTGTCTGAGCACCTCATTATCCACATGGAGCAAGCGCAACACGTTTGCAAAATTTGCCATAAGAGCTTTACAAATGGATCTACATTGAGATTGCACGTGCGGGTTCACAAGGGATTTGAGTGCTCTGTATGCCATAGAATGTTCAGAAGATCATTGCATTTAGTCAACCATGTGCGGACTCATACAGGCGAGAAGCCATTTCTCTGCAATATCTGTGGCAAAGCATGTAGACAGAAAACCTCCCTAACCAAACACATGCATACGCATACAGCTGAGAGACCGTATTGTTGCGACATCTGTGGCAAGATCTTTAGCCAGAGATCATCTTTAAACAAACATCTGCTAACTCATACAGCAGAGAAACATTTTTGTTGTATTATCTGTGGCATGTCGTTTAGCCACAACACCAACCTGATTGCACATATGGTGTCTCACTCAAACATCAAGCCGTTCAAATGTCACATCTGTGAAAATTCGTACAGGTACAAAGCTGGTCTGAAGAAACATATGCCTACTCACACAGGCGAGAAGCCACACCAGTGCACTCTATGTGCAAGGGCGTTCAGTCTGAAACCGAACCTAATGAAGCACATGGTTACTCATACAGGGGAGAGGTCCTACCAATGTAGCATCTGTGCAAAGGCCTTTAGTTACAAGCATATTCTAAATCGACATATGCGGATACATACAGGGATTAAGCCTTACGAATGCCATACTTGTGGCAGGTCATTTATTTGCAAACTCACCCTGACGTTGCACATGCTAACTCATACAGGAGAGAAACCACACCCGTGCATTATTTGTGACAAGTCGTTTAGACAGAGAACAACACTGACCAAACACATGTGGACACACACAGGCGTGAAGCCCAACCGGTGCAATTTCTGTACTAAGGCGTTCGTCCAGAAAAGCAATCTAACTAAACATTTGCTGATTCATGCACAGTCGTAGCTCCTCCAAAGCAATATTTGTGATACTTTCTTTAGTCAGAAATACAATCTATCCATACACCTGCGGGCTCATATAGACATGTACCTCATCCTTTGCCATATATGTGGCAAATCATTTAGGTACAAATTTAGTCTGACGGAGCACATTTGATGTCACAAACAGGAAGGCCCATCCTGCAATATCTGTGGCAAATTATTTCGCCGGATAGCCAGCCCGAAAAAAAAGAACAGCTGTGGACACATACAGGCGTGAAGCCTTACCAATACAATGTCTGTGGCAAGTTCCGTAGTCTGAAAGAAGATTTAACAAGCCACCTGCGGTAGCAAACAGGCCATTCCGCTGCAAAATATTTGGCAAAGTCTTTCACTTGAGGAACCGTTTGATTATTTCGCATGTTGATCCATATAGGGGATTAGCCTCACTAATGTGATATCTGCTGCAAGTTCTTCACGCGAGAATGCGCTATATCGAAATATATGTGAATGCATACGTTCCAAAATGTAAACGTTGGCTGAGTAATACTATAGGAAACACAGAACGTCGTGGAACTCAACATTGCCCATGTTGAATCAGACTGGCGACTAACTTCACTGGTGTAAACCGTGCTGTGGAAAACGTTGAACGCAGAACCGTTCTGTCCATGCAAACGGGCGAATGAAGGACGTGTGTTAATTTATGTTGAATAGGCAAATGTTAGAGTGGATTGTTGGTAATATTTCGTTATTTTATTCCAGTTTCAATATTTACATAACTTAGTCTGGTTCGTATTATCATTGAGTATTTAATAATTATTTTAGTGTCAGTTACTAGGATACTTTTAGGTATTTATGATCTATGTTCGTATTGTATCTAGGCTGTAATGATTGTCCATGCTGTGTCCTATAGTGGGAAAGTAGGATGAAAGTTCAAGTGAATGGAAGGGATTCTTTTGATTGTTCGGCCTTGAGTGGAATAGTGAATTAGTGAAGCCAACCCACTCTTCCCAGATGAGAGGTCAGGATCCACATTTGACACAGGGAGTGGGGAACATACGGAATTCCATACGATGCTGTAGTGCTGTACCATTAGTCCACGGGATACCCATAATTTTAAGTCATGTTGCACACGAAGTAGTTGTAGTAATTTTTTTGTAATTTTGGAAGGACGATTTAAGAGGATGTAGTTGAACACCCCGGTCGATAACATTTAAGGCTTTCCCATGAGTCGAGCTTTCTCTGTATCTTATTTTAGGGTTTCATTTGGCGTCATAACACAATTATAGGATGGTTAAACTATAGTAGCACAGGATTCCTTTTCACAGGTTTTCATGGATTTTATTCCAATAACCGACTTCAACCTAACAAAATATATACGACAGAGATTATGTTTCATTAACTGTCGTGAGGAGTTATCCAGTACCCTAAACAACACTTAGTTAATTCGCGATCATGTTTCCTTACCCGTTAGGTGTTAGTCTGAATAGTTATTCAATATATTCTCATTTAATTAGAATCGGCATGCTTGTTTTCAATTTAAATAAGTGTTCTACTTGGAACTAACCTGGAAGTTATATTTGTTATCTTGGTTTTGGAATTAACATTATTCATTTAATTTAAATAATACGAGTTTTCTGTGAACACATAATGTTGTAAATACAGTGTAGAGTAGTATTATAATATTAATTCATTGGCAACTGAAGCCCTCTTGCTGTTTGGGGGCTACATTGGGCAGCAGCAGTTTTTCAGTTAACTTGAGTGATGTTTCACATTGCTCATCATACACGTTACTTAGCGTTAAACTTCAATTATAGTGGTTGGTAATGTTAAGTCAGCTATGTTAATTGGAGGTTTTCAGACTCATAAAAGGGTCCAGGTAATTTGTGCTATGCTGAAAGTCTATTAGTGGATAGCCTTAATTTAAAATAATGTTTCGATATCAGTTCCATATATTTGATCATTCCAGAAATTGGAAGCTTACAACAGAGTTGGTTACGGGAGTTGAGCAGACTGATTTCATGTATGTTTTCTTTAGGTTAACCTCAAAGTGGTTTTCTTAAAAATAGGACTTCAGGAATTCTGTTCCAGTGAATATCAATAAATCCTGAAAACTTCTAACCGCAGCATCATAAAATATTGCTGAGCTCGAACCACAGTTTATGTTCATACTTGTAAACACACTCGCCATCAGGTTTCATTGCTTCATATTGAATGAACATAGTCATATTAGAAAATCTCCTTATTTAAGTAAGTAGCCCGTCCTTGAAACCCGATAGGCATGTCTGCAAGTGATGAAGAGCCATTTTCATCCCTGAGATAAAAGAATCAACATTTCGTGCTGAAGTCTTAGGACAGGTAAATGTCGTTATGACATGACGAAAAGGGTCAGTACTCAGGACTTCTCTTCGGCATATATGAGATTTTAGCGCCCTTTTCTCTGTTTCATTAGTAAAACGCCAATGGATATTTCTGTGCTATCAAGTAAACAATGGAGCAACTTAAGCACGAGTATACTGCAGATGTGGACATATGAGCCTTTACTAAAAGACAACTCGAGTAGTACGTGATCTTCATGTACAGCTAGGGGACTGAAGTTCATCATTCAATTTGCATTCAAAACAGGCACGATGTTATAGTAGAAAAGCTGAAGGGGCACGTACTTCTGGACTAATGGTTTACTCATAATTAAAGAAACAAGGCAGAGACATGCAGAAAGGTGGAGCACAGCTGTGCTCAGACTTCAACAACAATTTTTTCCATTTTCATACGATATATTATGACTTGATTAGTCAGTTATTTTTTTTACTTTCAATGTTCATTGAAAAGTTCCGGTAGTTTTCTTCTGGGTTTCATCCTTGTAAGTTTCTTCTCTGATGTCCTCATTTCATCTCCTCTCATCTAGATGGCCATTCAATGAGTGTTACTGATCATCTTTCTGGAGTCCGGAAGCAGAAATGCGGTCGTGCTGGGCTTAGAAAAAGCGGATGTAAGATATCTGGCATTAATGACGTGATAACTCATGAAATGTCCTTTGCTCTTTCCCTACACGGAAGATTCCCTCTCTGAGAAAACGGCACATAGGGACGGGCCGCTCTTAGGTGTACATCATGAGGTGTGTGAGAGTGTTCTTTCTTCTTCTGGCTGATAAACTTACTCGCTTGGCTTACAAGTCAGCAAACAAATCTCGCCACGGACGGCCTTTTACTACAGCAAAAATCTGTGGAATAAAAAATCATTTATCGCCCAACTTTATTGCCTCGACGAATGAATTCGAGTGTGTTGAGGTCTGCAAATCACTTGTATTCATGGAGTTATTAAAAGAAAGAACGATCCGTCTGGACATACGATTCTATTCAATATCCAAACCATGGACCTTTTCACATTTCGAAGCATTCTGACGTGACAATTTCCCTCGGGCCTTTTTAGGAAGAAATTCCGGCATTTTCTGCTACATTACTTCTGGAATATCAACCTTGAACATATCTCACTAATTTAGTCACATGGTTCCCTAAGTACATGGACAAATACAACATCTCTACCACCGACAGTTACGGACAGTTATGAAGTAGCTCACTTCACTTGGAAATGCAGTCCTCCAGACGGATATGACCCTCCCTTCAACATCGATATTAAAGCTCATTAGACCGAACCCGGTGCTATCACTTTCTGACAGAATTACCTTTCACAAAACAAAGTGTACCTCGCGGGCATTAAGTACTACGCCTTCCATTACTTATTCTTATGTTATGAGATAATTATTGTAAATATTAGATATCTTTAGAAATGTAGCCATACGCTAAATAAATAATTGTAATTGACATAAAAATTAATGGTTGACCAAAAGTTAAGAATTCGGGTACGCAAGTGATTCGACGTCTGTGGACATGAATACCCGAAATTAACACATTAAACATCCACTGAATTTCGTTGTCCTACCGTAAAAATGATCGTGACTACGTCTGGACGAATCCCTTGAGAAATGTATGTTTAAGATCTCCATCCGGAAGAAAATTATTACAAAAATTCTCTTACAACACACTGACATTCCTATCAAAAGCAAACATTTTATATTTCGCCATGGGTCCTCTTAGAACACAAGTAAGTAGTTGCGACTGTGGTAAAATACCACTAAAATAAAACCAGGCAAAATCAGCACTACACGTAACAAAATGCCAGCAAGGCAAAATACACAGACGTCCTTTAACTCGTACCAGCTCCCATTTTCTGTTCATCGGCGTCCTCCCTACGTTTAGTTATGAATTAACTGGTTTCCGGTACATAAGTTTCTATTATAATATTTCGCATTTAATCATTTTACTTTTCTTTCTTGACTTAATCCTATGAACCTGAAAGAGAAAACAAAAATATGCCCTCACAATCATCTCCACGCGCTAATAATCGCACTTCGATATCAGGTGTCAAATTATCGCGCTCACACGCAGTGGCCTACTATTACTTTGGCTCTGCCTGTAATAACTAGAGAAAAACAGACAGAATCTGACACTATAGTGTACCGCCCTAACAGTTAACAGTTTTGGGACCTCAGAGTATTTGTAAATCCTTCCTTCTCATGGACAAACAAGCTACCAAGAACGCTACCCTGACCTCACACACGCTCTTTACGGGCTCCCCTTGGAGGAGCTGAATTGGTTAAGTGACGCTTAAGTGAGGTTGGGAAGTTATTATGACTTTGTAATCTAACTTACCAAGAATCCGAACATGATTTCACACTGGTTCTTTAGAGGCTTCCCTTCGAGTGGCCGAGTGACTCTGGAGTCAAATACGCTAGCGTCTGAGCTGATGCGTAACTCTGTTTTTTAGCGTCTGCAACACACCATTTGTCATTTTAAATTCAGACCTTATAGATTTGTACACTAGAGCCTGCAGTATGGTTTACATCACTTAGAGCCCAAACCCTTGTGTTCGGATCACACTCGAAATATTAATTTACTAGGAGAGGTATGTCTAACGCGTGGCACAAGAAAGGGAAGCTGAGCATGTGAAATTAAGGTCTTGACGTGCAGTGATCACGTTTATATTAGTGTTAGAAAGAGCATCTGGACGTAAAACGTTATCAAATTTACAATATGACCCAGATCATACCTGCAATACCACTATTGTACGGAGAAATTGGAAGGAAAAGAAGAGGTCGTGGACGGAAAGCTATATTTACGCATGTTAAGATAAACGCGAACAAGGGTGGTCATCTAACTATACAACTAAAAACTTTAGCTATGATTCCATTGTCGAACACTTATCCATCAGGTTAGGTAGGGAGACAAACTTATGCTTTTACGAGTTACTAAATATGGAACAGGAAGTCATATGTCACCTGTCCACTGCGGCAGTGAAGTAGAATTAAACATGTCTTTGAGTGGTGTACTTAGTTGCGTTTTTAAAAGTAAATCCTTGCCTATTTGAATACGTTTAAGCTCTATAAATTTCCGTCGAATATTGTTTCGAGCTGGGAAGATATGTTTTGTAATCTCCTTGCTAGATGTTAACTTGATGATGGCTTCTGATCAAGTAGTCACTGTAATTTTGAGTCAATGCATGCAAAATGATCGTAACCCATGCGATATCGTCCATGCTGAACACCACTTTATTTATCAAAAACTAAAAAGCTGTAACGATGTGCTGACCAACATTTAGCACACATACGTTTAAAGTCATTAAATGTCATATGAGTGTTGTTGACGTGATCGTCATACACATGTCGCATGTTGCGCTCATCTTGCCGAAAAAGCACAATAATACTTGCGTTCTCGCGTACCAACTACTTAGGCACACGACAATAGGTTTGGCACAAATAGAAGCAATCAACATATTTATGTCGTCCCATACTAAAGAATGCACGAATAACGTTTTGCTGTTCTGTTGCGAAATCCTCATAGATCATAAGAGATTTTGGAAGCACATCGTCCGGCGATGGTACTTCCTCATGTGAATTAAATTCAAAATATTTTATTCCATCTTTAACCAGATCGTGCATTACAGCTTGTAGAATAGTATATAGTGGTTGTTAGAGTGACTTTGCACGAACATGAATATTCTCGAAGCGTATACCATTCAAAGGAGAAATGAGTGTAAGTAAAAGATTTGTTTCCCGGCATCCCGATGGACATGATATAATACATCGAACAGTAAAAGGAAACAACGTTCCATGAGGTTTTCTTGTAGTTGTACTAGAACTAGGTAAGAGATGTGGCACAATGTCGCTAACAGGTAGTGTGTCTTGTTGCTTTATAATCTTCATGTTAATTGAATAATAAAGTAGGCAAAAGTAAATAATATATTTTAAACTAAACAAGAGGTAACGGTTAGTTTATAATTTACTCTTTACGAGTAAAGTCGTTTACAGAATGGTGAAAGAACGATATCCAAACGATATAACGAAGAAGAAAACTGTCGGATGGAAAGATGTTATAAAGGCTGAACAAACAGCTTTCGAGGAGAATACAATCCGCCTGTAGCTATTACAAAGTCACTACGCGCAGCAAGAGCGAGAATATCTCCAAAGTGCAGAGCAATGCGCGAAATATTCCTGTACCAAAACGAGGAGGATTTCTTCCCGCACTCTTTGCTGGCCTAGCAGCTTTGGGGTCATTGCTGGGTGGTGCTAGTGCTGTAGCAAGAACTGTTAAGGTTGTAGAAGAAGCGAAACAACAGTTGGAAGAGAGTGAACGTCATAATAAGACGATAGAGGCAATTGCATTACGAGGCAAAGGTGTACACATGAAGCTAGCACCATACAAGAAAGGGCTTGGCATCTATATTTCTCCAAGAAAACGTCTACTGAATGCACTGCCACATCGAACTCTGACGTATGAAGAAATTTTTACTTTTCCTAAACAACTAGGAATTCGTTATTTTCGAGGTGTGTATATGCGCGATCAACTACCAGCGTGCCCACGTGAAAGTGAATGTGCCGTAAATAACTTGGACAACAGTCGCGGACCTGGAACTCATTACGTTGCTTATGTAAAACGTAAATCTAAAGTATGGTATTTGGATAGCTATGGAGACTTACCTCCTCCCTTTGAGCTCTTACGTTATTTCGGAAGCAGTGCAGACATTGTTGATAATAAAAACGGTGTGCAAAACATTAATACACGCATGTCTTATGTTCTTATATCAAATCTAGACAGTAGAGAAAGAGCATTAGTGTGCACGTGATGACCAACAGAGAAACAACGTTTGCTGTACGTGCAGAAGGACATGAAACAACCGTCTTATTTTAAATCCGCCGATCGAACTTGGCAATCAGCTTCATAGTCTTGGACTAGTATCGTTTGAAAGGTACAATGAAATCTATAATGTGCCTGATGGTGGAAACAAGTTCTGTTACGATGAGTATGTGCTAACACTACCCTCAGGTAGTTATTCAGTAGACGATATTCATGACTACATTGAGAGTACCTTAATTGATCACTTTGGAGAAGAGAGTTTTAGTAATCATAATTACAAGTTCTCAATCACTGTAAGCAACATTACACATAAATGTGTTATTGAATCATCATTTAAGATTGAGTTCAAATCACAGCCTGATTCGATTGGACCATTGCTTGTATTTTCATCAAGGGAGCTCCTACCGAACGTAAGCTATGAGTCTGATCAACCTATAACACTCTTCGATGATTATCATGTGAACATTACTTGTAATATTATTACAGACTTGAATAGTAATCTTCAACCATCGCACGTCCTGCACGACTTTATGATTACAGAGGAACGTGGATATACAATTCATGAGAAACCAGCAGTCGTTCTCTATCCTGTGTCTGTAAAACACATTAGTAACATTACTCTTAGGCTTGTAAATAAACATAATCAGCTTATCCATTTAGATCGGCACGCGTACGTAGCTTACAAACTTCATCTGAAACCAGGAAGAAACAATGTGTACATTCCTAATACGTACTACCTATATTTGCGAAGACTCATCGAGTTAACAGATAACCATAAGCAGATACTCCTAGATTTAGGTTATACGCTACAACAACAAAATGGCGGAAATGCTAGACATTATGCATTCGTTAGAAACTCGTGAAGGTGTAGTACGAAGTGAGATTCATTCCTATCTACATTTTACGTTTGGATTAAAAAACAATGATGAAATCCACGTAATTATTAATCAGCAAGATGTATATAAATTACCACACGAAAGCTACCTTTATATTGAAGGACGACTAGATAAGTCAGATGGAAGTGGACGAAGCACATCACAACTAAACTACCATGCTCTGGCTTTTCTCTTTTCTGAAGCTCGATATGAAGTAAATAATGTTGAAATAGATAGAACGAAGAATGTTGGTATTACAAGTGCAATGAAACTCTACCCTTCTTTTTGTGATGAAGAAAGTAACTTTTGCGGATGGCAGGATGGTGTTACTAACAACTGGATGATTAATGAGGATGGAACTTTTACGGGTATGTTAATCATTAAAACATATCTTTGGGACTATACACTTATTATAATCAACGCTAAACAAGAGCTTATTCTGATCCGTAATCGAAGTGATAACAATTCTCTTAAAGCAGCAAAAACACTCGTAGAATCGAAAATTACACTTCATCGTATATTGTGGAGGATTCCACAATTAACCTTTTCTGATCGTGAAAAACTTCCATTGCTCAAGGTTGTAGAAATGATGCACCATTACCTATACGTTTCTGAAGTTGGGAACTGTATGAATATCCTGTGTTACCATCTACAAGAAGCATAGCTGGGCTGTTAAGACATCACGTTTTACTGAGAAGCCATTGAATATTATTTTTGCATTTCAAACCAATCGTAAATTGAATCACGAAAAAGATAGTTCACTGATTGATCACTGTAAATTAAGACATGTTAGACTATATCTCAACGGAATTACGTATCCCTACGAAAACATAGACATTAACTTCGAGAAAAATAAATTTGGGATGCTCTGTGACATGTTTTGTAAATTCCAATCATCATATTATCAGGAAGAAGATAGTCCGCTATTTTCTCCTCAAGAATTTAAAAATAAATCACCAATTGTAGTTACAGACTGCTCTTATGAAGAATCTACAAAAGAATCTCCATTTGATATTCGTTTAGAATTTGAAACATCTGAAAACATTGCTGCTAACACAGCAGCCTACTGTCTTATTATTCATATGAGTGATGTTACTGACCATCCGCTATCGAATGCTGTTAACAGGCTATAAGTAAGGATAGCCCTTTATCATCAACATTAGTGTGTGCTTCGACATCGCACGCTATGGAGCAGTGCAACAAACAAAATGTAAATGTGCATGCTGCTCGCATGCTCATACGCAACATCTTATTTATCTTTCACGAGTAAGTGAGTCTATTAAGATGTTCCAAGGGCATAGAACCTTGATGCCGAAACATCTTTTTCAATTCATACCGCCAGGCTTTTCATCTACGTACGCTGTCCCTTACGTACATGATTTTTGGGACATCCTTCCATACACAGTAAGATGTCAATCGATGTAGCTTTATGCAAAACCTGTCCACGTCAATACAAGCATCGAGGGGAAAATGGTGATGATGTTTGGGATGGACCAAATCCGAGGATTGGACACTGTACACAGTGTATAGATGAACTTTTTCCAGTACCAGATGACGATACAATGGTAAAGCCACATGAATAACAAGTGTAGAACTACATGATCTTCTTTGTAAAGCGTAACATACTTGGTATAATATATTTCTACGTGTTTTGTTTAATTGGAATGTTTCAGGTGGTATTGCAATTTCAGAAGCATGCTACTTCTTCGCAGAAAGCTGTTAAGAAGCATAGCAACCTTGTCAGCAGCACACTGTTGTAGCACATTGGGAATAAATATTTTATTGCGTTCAAAAATCTTGTACTTATTGCATTCCTTACACCTACTCATTCTCGAGAAAACGATAAATCTAAACATGCACAATGACGTCATCGCTTAACACGTGCGCATTCTAGCCTTCGCGATGCATGTTTAAACTTGTTCGATAGAGGTATGCCTTGACAGTGGAGGAGGAGGTGATGAGGAGGCCATAACAGCCTATGTATAGCCGCTATTGTTTAAAGATAGCAGCATGTCAAAAAAGCACGTGGAATTTTTCAAATTGCCGCCACCACATTTCAAAGGTAGTAGCTAAAGATAGCAGCACGATGCTCTGTTGATTAATGATAACCGCTGACGAAAGGCCCGTGGCTTTGCAAAACACGTGGAATTTCAAATTGCCCTCCACCGCATGCATAGGGATAAGGTTTAATGCCGTATAGATTGCAGCACAATGCTCTGTTGATTAAAGATGGCGACTGTCAAACAGCACGTAGAAATTGCCGCCAGCACGTTTCAAAGCTAGTGCCGTAAAGATGGCTGTACGATGCTTTGTTGTTTAAAGATTACCGCTGTCAAAGGGCACGTGAAAATTGCCGCCACCACATTTCAAAGGTGGTAGATAAATATGGCAACATGATGCTCTGTTGATTAAAGATGGCCGCTGACAGCTGTCAAAAAGCATGTGGTTTTGAAAATATCGTGGAATTTCGAATTGCACTCCACCGCATGCATAAGGATAAGGCTTAGTGCCGTACAGATAGCAGCACGATGCTCTGTTGATTAAAGATGGCCGCTGACATCTGTCAAAAAGCACATGGTTTTCAAATTACCCGCCACTATATGCGTAAGGATGAGGTTTATTGCCGTAAAGAGGGCAGCACGATGCTTTGTTGATTAAAGATGGCCGCTGTCAAAAAAGCTTCACAGCTGTCAAAAAGCACATGGCTTTTTTTTACAAACAAGAGCATGTGGCTTTGTTGACAAACATGGCCTTGCCATTATGTCAATGAGGTGGAGGCCTCTCCCGAGAGCCTGAGGGGAAGGTGGCGGGCGAACCCGTTACTTACACTACTCTGCATACATTATAAAACAACTCGTCATCGAAAGTTCAGAGTGTACAGATATGCAAAACACCTATTTAATCTCTTAACCTTTGGTGAAAACGGGGCCTTTAGTGGCGGTAGAATAACACCGACTGTATCCCCTGCCTAACGTAAGAGGACACTAAAAGGATTCGTGAGGGCTCTGAACAAGAGTGTGTGAGATGGTGACCACGGGGCCCTTAGCTGAGTCCTACCATTGTTTTCACTTACTTATAGAATAGGACAAGACTCTTCCCAGGATTACAGAACTTGTAAGTTACCTGTATTCATTACGCCCTACGTAGCCCTTGTCTTCCTTTAGTCGATAACTTCATTTTTTCAAAGTGACTGATCCCCTTCTATTTTTTTCCTCTGACTAGTGTTATATAGAGGATAGCTGCCTAGTAGTACTTCTTCTTAGAACAATAATCATTACTATCATCACTAACGTGCTATGCAATCATCATGTGTCAGGAAAATAAATAATTACTTTATGTAATGTCATAAGGAATGCAAAAAGTAAGAAGCATTTAAATATTAGAGTCTTAATGAAGATCCCTCTATCGGTAGGGGTAGAATAATACCAACGGTATCCCCTACCTGCCGTAAGAGGCGACTAAGAGAGGATCCAGGGGCTCTTAACAACACCCACGGTATCCCCTGCCCGTCGTAAGAGGCGACTAAGAGGACCCCCTATTGGAAGCGGGAGTTAGCTACCCTAGGGCACTGAGCTGGGTCATGACATTGCTTCTACTTACTTGTAGCGGGCTCCTCACTTTCATCTAACCTATCCGACCTCCCTTGGTCAGCTCTTGTCCCTTTCCAGCACGAAGACATCACCCTGTGGGTAGGGGCGGTAGAATAACACCTACAGTATCACCTGCCTGCTGTAAGAGGTGACTGACAGGGGCCCCAGGGGCTCTTAACTTGGGAGCGTAAGTTAGCGACCCTCGGGCCCTGAGCTGGGTGTTTAGTCATGTAGAATCAAACTTGACGTTTTCGAGTAAGAGGCATTAACAGACGTGTGTATATAACATAGTAGTTGAATGACAAATAGTGTGCCCTGTGTGTTCTATGAGTTTTTAGCCAGAATTAAAGATACTGTTTTACCGCCGGATTGCCTTCCTGACGACAACGCTAAGGTGTAATTAGTAGAAACTCAGTCTATCAAGTAACAGAAACAAACACAAGAATCTGTTTTACGGCCGGATTCCCTTTCTAACGCCTAAGTTCTATCAGTAACAGGACATTACGTCACCGAGATTTCAATCGTGTTATCCATCATTTTATTTCAAATTAAATATGCGTGTCTTACTTGTCTCTGCGCGAACAAGGTGATGTGTATTTTTCCTGAGTTGTCATGTGACTTCCGTTCACGTTTTTGCAAGCAGTAGCAGGACTCACAGTGTTCGTTCTCATTTGCTGTTATGACTTGGCGCAGAGTACATACAAAAAGTTATTATTTGATCTCCCCCACCCTTTTTAATGTAAGTATCTTAGGTAATTCATATATCTGTGTGTGTATGTAGAGTAAATTAAAAATCGGGTAAGTGCAATCTCGCAACATTCTTCTCCGTGTGTTCCGATTTTCGAAAACTGAATGATGTGTATGCGTATATCGGTGTTCTGCACGATAACCCGTGTTGTGATGTATTAGCGTATTTGCAAATTAGCGTTTACCGAGCGAGTTGACTACGCGATATGTGCACTATGTGTTTCCGTGGTTTTGACTTTCGCACTAGGTATATGATAGAAGTTGCATGTTTGGTGTATTCATATTTTGTTAATTAGTGTTTACCGAGTGAGTTGGCTACGCGGTATGTGCACTATGTATTTGTGCGGTTTCTGATTTTCGCACTAGCCAAGTGACAGAAGTTGTGCGTTACCTGTATTCATATTTTGTAAATTAGCGTTTACCGAGCGAGATGGCTACGCCGTATGTGCACTATGTGTTTCCGCGAATTTTGATTTTTGCACTAGGCAAATGGTAGAAGATGTACGCTTGCTGTATTCATACTTTGTTACTTAGCCTTTACCGAGCGAGTTGACTACACAGTATTTGACCTATGTGTTTCCGTGGTTTTGATTTTCGCACTAAGCAAATGACAGAAGATGTACGTTAGCTCTATTTTTATTATTTAAATTGGCGTTTACATTCATAACTATCAAGTCTAAACCTCATAACGATGACGTCATCGCTGAATGTTATAAACAGAATAACAGCACGTGCTCACTGTAGCCTTATGCATAGGATCGCATCGATATAGAAAAGCATGTTTAAACTTTATCGATGGAGATATAAAGCTATGCCTTGACAGAGCGGGAATAGGAGGAGGTTATAAGAGCCTATGTAGCCGCCATCTTGCGCTAGCATTTCAGAAACTCTAGTCTTGTTACCATTGCAGTAGACGATATATTTTTCTCTGTTCTTCTTAGGACAAATGCTAATGTTCTGAACACAACAATCGGTGTTGTTTAAGATAGTAAGTATGTGGACCAAGTTTTAGAGTGTTGAAAAGAGCAGATAATAGTATATTGAGAAGGGCAGCTTGTTAGTTTGCGGCGTGGCTAAGTCGCGTCAAGGTCAAGTTATATTCCACGCTATTAAGTTTACTCCCTTCAAGATTGCAGCACTCCAGTAAGCCATGTGCATGTAGTTAAAGATGGCGGCTGTTATCCTGACAGATGTCAAAAGAAAAGCATGTAGAATTTCAAATTGCCCGCTACCACGTGCATAATATAGTAGCAATATAGATTTGGCTTCGTCAGGATTTCAGCACTGAAGTTTGCTATAGTCTGTTGTTTAAAGATGTCACCCTGATAGCTGTCAGAAAGCACGTGCAATTTAAAATTTCCCGCACCCACGTGAAAAAGATAGCAGCCATGAATTTTTAGCCCCGTCAAGATGCCAACACACAAGTTAGCGATGCGCTGTTGTTTAAAGGTTACCCCTGTCAGCTGTGAAAAAGCACGTGGCTTTGCTTACAAATTCAAACTTCGCGCGGAATTCAAATTTCCCGCCCTGGTAACGTCAGGGGTCACGTGACCCGCTCCACGGCGTCTGATTGGCCCGCTGTAGGACTGTGTCAGCTCCACTACTCAGATCCCGATACAGACATAATAGTGCGCTCTTGTGGCTACTTTGTGAGTTACCGGGCGATTAAAAAGGAATGCTTTTCTTTACACAACCGAAAGCGCAGGCCTTCTTCTACAGAGCTGTGACATCACAGCGTGGGTGATTTGAAATGCGGATTGCTGGCTAAGGATGCACTACGTTATATGCTAGCGTGTGTCCTTTTCTAGTTCCATTTCTCTACGGTATTTTGTTTGTGGTGAGATGAATGTGTTAAGATGGATTCTTTGTAACCGAACGAACGTCAGGACAAAAACTCATCAGCGAAGATAATAGGATTAAATGAATGTCCTGATATATGATAGTAGGAAGAGAGAAGGTAAAACCGGGCAGTGTCACACACCCTTCTCCTGTCGAATAGCATCGAGGCATTACGTCTCCATCCGACGGGCAAATAACCATCAAGAGCTTTACATGATGTCACTCCATATGAGCACTGCAGTGAGTATTGGAAAATAACCAAGGCGTTTTGGGCAAAAATTCTAATAATTAGAAATGTTATACCACCACCTACATTATCCTGCCAGGTTGAATGGCTCAGACGGTTGAGACGTTGGTTTTCCGTCACAAACATTGCAGGTTCACCTCACCTCATACGCGATAATGTACAGAAATGGGACAAGGGTTGGCCCTGTCAAGGCTTTCCGTCTCCTTCCGATGGACGAATGACTATCAACACTCCTTCTCCTCCTCCCTCCTCCTATTCCTCCTCCTAAAACGCATTTCTACTTAGATGAGAACCTGTGCCATAGTTGACCCCGTTGCAGGCCTTGTACCACTTTCCGAATTTCGTAACAGAGCTGCGTATTAAAAGTATCGTACATACATTATGTGTAGTTCTATAATAGCGTGACTGAGCTTGTGCCAAACTAAGGTCACACTGTTTTAACATTCAGCGATCCCGTCGACAAGGTTATGGATGTAAACTCAAGCTATTTTCTTTAGTCTCTACGATACTGTGATAGAGATTAGAGCGCTCAGGACAAGAATGCTTTAAAGTGAACGGCAACCAATTTGTGTTCAGAAAAATCGCTGTGTTCGACTGTACTGCATTGTGGGCGCCAAAACTCGTCAGTATAGTGTATAGCCATCTTTCGGTTACTGTTTGCAAACAGATGAAGGCAAAAAGCAGACACTATGGATAGAATAAGCTTAGGTCGATAGTGGGAAGAAAAAGGAATACCTTATCGCATTTTGTTATGATCATGAACGCTCATTTGTCAAGAGCAGACCTTCTTTTTTAAAGGGTCGTGAAAAGAAGGAATGGATGCGTGAGTATCTACCACCAATATGCGAAATTATCGACATCTATGAATTAGGATGTCCATCATTTAAAACTCTTCTCAAGGAGCGTAGTGGAGAAACAATTAAACAGTCTTCACGCCATATGTTGTGTTACAGTGCATGCCGGGAGGTGAGAAACATATATAAATTGCAGTGTCGAAATAACAACAGTGTGAATGAAACATTTGTAGCGTAAAGACATCATGTCATTTCTATCTGATACTACGTGTAACGCAGTTAAAGTTTTATGCTTCCAAAAAGTAACTAAACACTTTTACTGAAGAAGAGTTGAATGCATTAACAAATGCACTTTTGGTCAATATAGCTGTGAATGCAGTTAGAAGATCTGGGATAAGGTTCCTCGTGAGGGGACACAAAATCCTGTTTCGTTAGAGCTTCTTGCTTGTTGTTTTAAGGAGCCTAACATCGAAGGTCATCGGCACATTAGAGTTTCAGTAGTGTGTTGTTTACATCATGAACAAGTGAGTTTAGCTAGAAGACCTTCAGTGAGACAGTACTGTACATGTTAACTCATTAAACTGTATCACGGACCCTAAACTAACGAGTTGTATTCGCTTATAAACACTTATCATGGCTGGGAAAGGATTAAACAAGTTGTCGCAGAAAAAGGTGAAGAAATGTGCTGCGAGAAAGGTGAGGACTCATGCTGGGCATGAACTCATCAATAAGGTTGATTGATCTTCCCCTTGAGCTTCATCTTCATAGTTACCAGTACTGCTGCCCTGGAACACTACTTGACGTTCGCTTGGCACGTGGTGATCCTGGTATTAATATGTGAGATTCTGGCTGCAAAGAGCATGGCATTGTTTATCGTCAAAACAATCCCGAACTAAGACGTGTAGCTGAAGGAAATCTGCTTCGTAAAGTTATGGAGCTTGTGTCGTCACCTAATTCTACAGTTGCTGAGAAGATAGCAGCACTTGCCTTTGCTGGTGTAATGAAAGGAAAACTGTTACTGGGTGGTGGCATTAAACAGCGAAGGCGGTGTAAATAATCTATGTAAGAAAGGACAGAACATATTTAATTGAAGAAAGAAAAATTATTTGTACTAAAATAAATACTATTTGTGAAACGTAATGCAGGTATTGTTTGATTTTTTACGTTAATCCTAACCTACAACATGTCCTAAATTAACTAGTAGTAATAATGTTGACTTGAAAGTTGATACTTGTCATATACAGTTGACTGGTAGAAGTTCCTGAATAAAATACTTCAAGTTTTAAAGTGCATCCTCTTTATTAATGCATGAATTGAAGTTGTCATTAAAACCAAACCATTTGACTTAGAGTCTACTTCCACAACGACGAATAAAACATGCGGTTAAGTAGTGATCATAATTTTGTTTTCTGCAGTTCTTCGATGTAGAATCCTGCAATAAGCTGCCTGAAGGATCGCGATATAAATACGTAACTGGTTTAGTGAAATTAACACTCCTGATTAGAAAAATGTATGTGCTCAGTGAGGTGTGCATCCTTTTGCAAATATAGACTTGTGTGTGGTGATGCGAACGAAATCACATTTTTTCAAGCGATGGTGGACCGTATCAGCCGTTTTGATTACAAGATGAATAGCATTTAAGCGTGGTGAATTCTTAATAACAAGACGTGGCTTTGCGCCGATAGTACGATGAGGTGTATTGTTGTAGGTAGACACGAGTCTAGGTAGCAGTTCAATCTAACGATAAGAAACTTAAGCTGTAAATTCTCACCACATCGTTGTTTTGAGTGTACGACCAAAGCTTTCTACAACATTTGACTTGAGATTGCTGTACGTGGAGTAGCGATGAATGCCAAGTTCTTGATGTAAGAAGAAAAGCTCTTGTTTAAAACTCTTTACCTTGATCGGTTTGAGGAAGCCTTGTGCAGCGTTTAGATTGTTGAACAATATTTTTAAGCGCGTTTTTGACTTGAGCAGCTGTCTTTGAACGCACAGGTTGTGCAAAAGAAAATTTGGAGTACACACCGATGACAGTAAGTAGATATTTATACCCCTTATAGCCAGAGATATATGGACCCATTTCTACTAAGTCTGCTTGCCTGAGGTCATCTTTTCCGTGTGTTATAACGCGTCTGCGACAGTAGGTGCGACGTGCTGGTTTATGTAATTCGTGTGCAATGCTTATCTTTACAGGTGAGATCTTATCTTGACGAGCCATTACTGAATAATACCCGCATGACGTAATTCTCTCTGTATTTCTAGAATTTCTGATTCGTGACCTGTGTGGCCACAATCTTCGAAGCTCTCAATAGTTGTAATCGTTCTACGAGTGAGTTAGGCTCATTCCAGTATCATACGTCTACATACGGCAACAAAGGCTTGTAGATAATATTAAGACCACATGCACTCGGTTGATGTTACGGAAACAGCTCAGAAATAAACTCTCGGTACTTGCGAATCTTATTTCCATTTACAGATTCTGTGCTCTTGTAATTGCGTCGTGTTGCGTCATTAGCAAATAGTATTGCTTTATCCCCCTCGGGCCCCGCATAACCTATAGGTTACATAGCTTCCCAAATTTTTATCTCGGTCGCCAAGCAAGGCAGGCCACTACTAATGATTCCAATACCATCTCACAGAGCGCAGCGTCGGCTACGCCACAGTTGGTCACAATGAATGATCCACTAGTTATTGGCGGAAATCACATCACAGTGAAAGTAAGTACAATTTTCCAGTAATAATAATAGTTCTAGTATTCTAAAAAAAAGAGTAATGATTCTACAAGTTCACTAATACGCAATTCATGAGTAATTTTATAGGAATCGGCAAAGTGTAACGAACAGTGGCTTATCTTGCATTGATGTCTCGCTTGAAGTAGTATTTTATACAATGTTTGTTTCTTTTTTAGGCCTTGATTCCCGTGCAGTTCCTCTTACTCACCCCTATCCTGCTTCTCCTCTTCCTCATCATGATTCCCTTCTTCATGTTCTTCAGGCTTTTCTTAACCTTGCTGCTCTATATCATGAGATGTTTTCATAGAAAGAGAAGTTGTAGTAGACTTGGGGAAACGGAGTAGAATTTAAAATTTCTTTCAGTGGTGTACCTAGTTGCATTTTCAAAAGTAAGTAAGTGTCTGCTTGAATACGTTTAAGCTCTTTAAATTTTCGTCGAATTTTGTTTCGAGCACGGATTACATGTTTTGTATTCCCTTTGCTGCATGTTTCATGATGGTGGTTTCTTTCAGGTAGAGCCTTTAACTCTGTGTTGATGCATATAAAATGATGAAAACCCATGCGATACCGTCCATAATGAACTTCACTTTCTTTATCAATAGCTAAAAATCTGTAACGATGTGATGACCAGCATGTAGAACACACGTTTAAAGTCATTGAATGTCATATCAGTGTTAACATGATCGTAAAACACATTTCGCGTGTTGCGCTCATCTTGCCGAAAAAGCATAATAATATTTTCATTGTCGCGTATCGACTGCTCAGGCACGTGAGATTAGGTTGACACAAATTAATGCAATCCCCGTATACTAAAGTAGTGGTCTATAGCGACATCGTCAAGGGTCATAAGAGCACATCATCGGTGATGTTAGTCGCTCATGTGCATTGAACTGAAAATATTTCAAACCATCTTTAACCAAATCGTGCATTACATTATGTGGAATAGTATATAGTGTTTGATAGAGTGACTTTGCGAAAACGTAAATATTCTTTAAGCGTATGCCATTTAAAGGGGTAATGAGTGTGAGTAAAATATTTGCCTTCCCGCATCCCGAAGGGCCATTTATGATACATCGAATAGTAAGGGGAAATATCGCTCCATGACATTTTCTGTAATTGTACCAGTAATAGGTAAGAGATGTTGCACTATGTCACTAAGAGTTAGTGTGCCTTGCTGCTTTATAATCTTCATCGCAACTGAATAATAATGTAGTCCATAGTAATATATATATATATCAAACCAAACAAGAAGAAACTGTCAGTTCAAAAAATCGCTCTTGACGAGTAAAGTTGTGTACAGAATGGAGAAACAACTAAATCCTAACGTTAGGAAGAAGAAAAGTAAAACTGTTGGATGGAAACAAGTTGCAAAGGCTGCACGGAAAGCTACTCGAAGGGAATACAAACCGCGTGTAACCATTACTAAGGCACTACGCGCAGAAAGGGTGAGAATTTCTCCAAAGTGCCGAGCAATGTTTCGTGAACGTGCATGAATGATTCCTGTAGCAAAATGAGGAGGATTTCCCCCTACGCTGATTGCTAGACTAGCAGCTTTAGGATATTTGCTGGGTTGTGCTAGTGCTGTAGCAAGAATTGTTAAGGCTGTAGAAGAAGCGAAGCAATAGTTGGAAGAGAGTGGACGTCATAACAAGACAATGGAGGTAATTGCATTACGAGGCAAATGCGTACACATGAAGCTAGCGCCATACAAAAAGGGCTTGTCGTCTACATATCATAAAGAACGTCTACTGAATGCACTGGCACATCGAGCTCCAATCCACGAAGAAGTTTTTACGTTTGCTAAATAACTAGGAATTAATTATTTTCGCGGTGTGTGCGTTATCAGCTACCGGCCTGCCCACGCGAACGTGAGTGTGCAGTAATTAACTTAGAGAGCAGTCGCGGGCCTGGAACACATTACGTTGCCTACGTGAAACGTAAATGGAGCATTAAATACTCCATTTGAGGTCGTACATTATTTCGGAAACAGTACATAAATTGTTTACAATAAAAACCATGTGCAAAATATCAATACATGCATGTGCGGGCGATTACGTCTTATGTTCTTATACCAAACCCAGATAGGCGACAAAGAGCATCAGTGTGCACGTGATGACTAACAGTCTCAGAACGTCACTGTACGCGGAGAAGGACTTGAAGCAGCCACATATTCTTGGACTTGTGTCGTTTGAAAGCTACAGTAAAATGTATAATGTGCGTGATGGCGTAAACAAGTTCTATAACGAAGGGTATGTGCTAGCGCTACCGTGAGGCAGTTATGTAGTAGAAGATATTCATGGCTACAATGAAAGTACGTCAGTTCATCAGTGTAGTGATGATAGTTTTAGTAATACAAATGCTCAATTACTCTGAGCAACATCATACATAAAATTGTTTTTGAGTCTCCATTGAAGATTGACTTCAAATCACAACCTGATTCGATTGGAACATTGCTTGGATTTTCACCAAAAGGGTCCATACCAAACGTGCGTTATGAGTCTGATTAATCTATAACACTCTTCGGTTATCATCATGTAAACATCACATGTAATATTATTACTGACTTGTATGGTAATCAACAACCTTCACACGTCCTGCACAACTTTATTATTACAGAGGAAATAGGTCATACTATTCGTGAGGAACCAACAGTATTTCTTTATCATTCTGTGACCGTAGAACTCATTTTCAACATCACTCTTAGGCTTGTGAATAAACATAATCAGCTTATGAATTTAGATCGGCACGCGTACGTAACTTAAAAACTTCATCTTAAACCAGTATGAAAAAATACATAAAACACGCTGTACATACACGAGGCATACTACATGTTTTGCGAAGACTTGACGAGTTAACAGATGACCATAGGCAGTTTCTACAAGATTTATTTTATACGCTACTACAACAAAATGGAAGAAATGTTAGACGGCATGAACACAGTAGAAACGCATGAAGGTGTTGTAGGAAGTGAGCTTCATTCTTAAAAATATTTGGACTCAATAATAATGATGAAATTCGCTGTAGCAATTGTCAGCAAGATGTATACAACCTACCACTCGCAAGCTACCTCTATATTGACGGAAGCCTAGATAAGGCACAAAGCAGTGGACCAAGCATGTCTCAACCAAACAACCAAGGTCTAGCTTTTCTCCTTTCTGAAGCGCGTTATGAAGTAAATAATATGGACGTCGATAGATTGAAGAATGTTGGTATTAAAGTGAGATGAAACTCTACCCTTCTTATAGTGATGAAGAAAGTAATATTTTACGGTTGGCATAATGTTGTCCGAAAGCTAATAACAACTGAATAATTAATAAGGATGGTACTTTTCCTGGTAAGTTACCATTGAAGCATATTCTCGTCTCTGCTGATTGTTATACACGTATTATAATCAACGCAAAACAAGAGCTAATTCTGATCCGTGATCGAAGAGATTACAATATCTCTTAAAGCAGCAGAATCACCAGGAGACTCGAAAATTACTCTTCATCATATTTTGTGGAGGATTCCACATATAACATTATCTAACCTAGAAAACTTCGATTGCTAAAGACTGTAGAAAATGATACACCGTTACCTATACGTTTTCGAAGTCGGGAGCAGCATGAGTATCCTGTGTTACCACCTACAGACCAGCATATCCGGGCTATTAAAACGTCATGTTTTAGTGAAAAGTCTGAAAAAGATAGCTCACAGTTTGATCACTGTAAATTAAGAAATATTAGACTATATCTCAACGGAATTACGTGTCCCTACGGAAGCATGGGCATTAATTCCCGATCAGGTCAAGAATTTTGACCAGTTCCTGCGGGTTGGTTCGAGTCCCACTCAAACTAAGTGCCCTTAGTGACTGCAATTGAGGAGATATCTGAGAGTGAGAGAGAGACCGCGGTCTAGAAAACCCAGAATAACGACCGAGAGACCACGCGTCACCTCGTAAACTGCAGGTCTTCGGACTGAGCAGTGGTCACTTCGTAGGCCAAATCAATTAGGATTTTTAAATACGTATATTCTGTTGTATAGTAAAATTCTTTTTCAAATACATACTAGAACCGGAAACGAGAAAAGGTTTTCCGGAAAACAATAACTATAATATCAACTACAATTTCCATTTTTTAATAATTCAGAATTATTTCTTATACTATTTATTCAGCACGTAGAAAATTCTTCATCAGTATTTGCCACATATAGATACATATATGCGAATTTTTCGGTTAGTAAAATTGTCTTGTGTGTACTAGTGATATGTTTGAATTTGTATTTTTATGTTTTCATTTGTCCGCTCAAAGTATTTATTGTATAGAATTGCACTTAGAAATACATTATACATCATTACGTGTATGATTCATTATCGTAAATTACTTTTTCAAAGTAGATATTGAGAGAGAAAGTGCGAAAATGTTTTTTCTCTTCCTAAAAATGAACGTTATCGACAACTAAAATACCAACAATGAAACGTATTTGATTCTTTGTAGCACTCTAAATCAGGTGCTCATTCTATGTAGTCGATATGTGGAAAATTTCTTGCCGGAATTTGCCATACACCTGTATATATACGCGAAATTCAAAACGCATGTATTTCCACTAAAAAGGTCCTGGCGGAGCTCTGGCCTCTGCCAGCTGATAGTGAGCAGCCGACCAGATCGGCTCCTGGCTCCAGGAGGGTTAAATGACCTTTTCTGTGCCAGGAGTCCTTCAGACTCACGGGTACGTGTTTCGATGTTGCGTCTCTCCCGCTGCCGCTGTAGGCCACCAGGCCTGCACTCGTTCTGGTTGTCTCTGCGTCAGCTTCTTCATCGCCCTGTCCTGTTCGATTCACTTCCTGGTCGCCGCTCAACGCTCCGCATTCTGATGATCTCAGCTGCCTCGTGCGTTCACCTTCCTCATCGGCCATTGTACTCTCTGTCTTGAACATATTCTTTAACCGCTCCACTCACCATGTTCTAGACCACTAGCCGTCACTTATCACCAGTTTGTTGCCCCTGATGTACGCAATTAGTCATGCACGCCTAGCTTTCCTCAGATGAAACTGTAGTGTTTTCTGCTTCCTAAAAGGCTTCTTTCTCTAGCTCTTGTTTGATCCATAATTTTTCACATGTTAATTGACTTGTATTATACAAAATCTTCACTTAGAGGGTTGAAACGAACCTCACTTTCAAGGGTCTCTTGCCCTTTGCCTTCCCCATTCTCTGGATCTCGTCTATGTCGGCTTCCATGCAGTTGATCTTCAACCTTCCATTCATTACCTCCAGCACTTTGGATCCTAGATCTTCTTTAGTGTCCTGAGGTAACCCATATATAAAAATATTTTTCTTCCGGGTTTCCTGCTAGCGATTTTTCTCTTTCCACCTCAGTTCTTTTATTTCTTCTTCCATTCTTTTCATCTTTTCCCTTAAAACTGATATTTGGTGGGTTCCCTTAGTGCCGGACTGAGTAGCTCAGACTGTAGAGTTCTGGCCTTCTGAGCCCCACTTGGTGGGTTCGTTTGGTGCCAGACTGAGCAGCTCAGACTGAAGAGTTCTGGCCTTCTGAGCCCAACTTGGTGGGTTCCCTTAGTGTCAGAGTGAGTGACTCAGACTGTAGAGTCTGAGCCCAACTTGGCAGGTTCATTTGGTGCCGGACTGAGTAGCTCAGACGGTACAGTGCTGGCTTTCTGAGTCCAACTTGGCAGGAAATTACATAGATATTTAAGAGTTAAACGCTAGGCCTTCCCCTAAAGTACCATTTCACTTAGCCTAAATTGTAGTGCGTCATTCCCGACTTAACACACCGATTTTCATTAAATTATCTTCAGTCGTCACTCCCTCTTGCCTTATTCTTCAAAATACTTACGCTTTTTTTCAATATTTTAAAATCATCTCCTCAATTTTCCTTGTCGATACGGGCCAATGACCATGCGGCTTTTACACCCTAAAACAATCATGACGAAAACCATTGCCAGTGAACACGACTGAACCATATTTCCATGTTAGCAGTGCTCGGCGTTGATATGGACTAAACAACAGAGAACTAAATTAATTAATTTTATTACCATAGTCGGTACAGTAAAACTGCATAAGACATAAATGTTCGGAAATTGTTTTCACTATAACTTTTGTTATGTAGTACAATACTTTTCGACATTTCTTGTATGTCATCCAATCCCCGGAGAGTAAGTCGCTGAGAGCTATGCTGGAACAAACATAATATCGATCATTTCCACCCCTTCTCACCGTCACGCCATGGGGCTGAGTAGTGTGACTCTTCGCCTCAGCGACCTAAAATCTATGGATTCTACATTGTTATAGGTCGTTCTCTATTACTTTTATACTTCACCCGCTTTCCAGCCCCGCCCAAAGGAGTCCTATGAGTGTCTTACACAACCAATTCTGGTTCGCAGCAATGTCCAAACGTACACGCATAAACTCGCTGCTCTACTGTAGAATCCTGCAGCTGAAGTTGCCACGATTAGGGTGGTCCATTTCTTCATCCGATGCATAGAGCAGAGGTAGTGTCGTGCCAATATCTCCAGAACGGTTGTTTTAGGGCCTTACAACATGGTTGTCGGGCCCGTAGGGCTTACCAAGTTTTGTTCCTTGCGTCATGGGGCTTTTGTCTCGTACTTGTATGACAAATCCGATATTTCGCCTATATTAGCCTATTATTTGTATATCTACCCACGTCGTCCCCCACCCTTCAAATTTTTTGAAAATAAAATACAGCCCATGTCCCTCAAGGAAAATGCATATGTACATTAGTAAAATAATTTTTGGAATTAGTTCAGTAGTTCCTGAGATTAGCCATTACATACATACAAAGTTTACCCCTTTATATACTAGTATAGGTGAGTGAATAACAAAGTGGTAGAGTGAAAGAAAGGATGCGAGCACAAGAATGAGTGAACGAATGGGTGATTTTAATAATACTATGTCATTAATTCCACTATCGAGGGGGAAATAATGTAAACATTCAAACGAAACACTGAAACGGCGTAAATAGCAGAACATGTCTTCGACCCTAGCGAAAAAGTGAGCAACGCTGTAGTGTAGGCTACTGAGTGATTCGAAGCAGTGTATCGATTCATTCAAGTGTCCGAGTGAATCGATTCACTGAAATGGCGAGCTCTCGGCACACGATTCATCCGACACGCAGCAGACAGTGCGTACTCACGGATCCGTGAGACACAACACGCACACGGTTCATTATTGGTACACTGGACATTGGCGGGGAGCCGAACTTCCGCAGTTCCGCTACAGCGGTACATACAGAGCCATAGCACACTGAAAGAATAGTTCGCTATAACGGACTCTCGCGCTCAGCTCATTTGAAGATAATACCCAATAAATAATGGACGGATTTATTTGCAGTGTTAAAAAGGTAGTCAAAACATAGGTAATTCCAAAGTACCTAGCATGTATGTAGGTAGGCTGTTAGGTTATTCTATTTACCGCATTACGTTAATCAGTCAGTATCTTTATAACTACTTGACATTCAACAATTAATTAAACTCAGCTCTCTGGCCTGTCCGCCTGGCTGAGTGGCTCAGACGGTTGAGGCCTGGCCTTCTGACCCCAACTTGGCAGGTTCGATGCTGGCTCAGTCGGGTGGTATTTGAAGGTGCTCAAATAGGTCAGCCTCGTGTCGGCAGATTTACTGCCACGTAAAAGAACTCCTACGGGACTAAATTCCGGTTCCGCGGCGTCTCAGAAAACCGTAAAAGTAATCAGTGGAACGTAATGCCAATAACAGTATCATCTAGTCTACCCACTCTGAACTCTCTGTTTTATATTGGGAAGTACCGCTCGGTATTCTCTCAATTCGTACGTCGCATCATTGCACAATACTTCAGTAATCGAATCTCGAGATGGACAGTGAGTATGTAAGCCGACTGAATAGCTTAAATAAGAAGATGTTTAATCAGAAAACCAGTGGCAAAGATGACCGAGCTAGTTGGCCGTGCGATTAGGGCTGCGTAGCTATGAGCTTGCATTCGGGGGATGGTGGATTAGAATCCTACAGTCGTCAGCCGTTAAGATGGTTTTTCCGTGGTTTGCCATTTTCACACCAGGTAAATGCTGGTGCTGTACATTAATTAAGGCTACGACCACTTCCTCTCCACTTCTAGCCCTTTCGTAACTCAACGTCGCAAAAAAGGCATATCTGTTGTAATAAGCGTGGAGAGTATTGCACAAAAGTACCTATTTCTTCCTGCTTTTCAATTTTTAACTTCCTTTCTTGTATTATATAGGCCTACATACTAAGAATACATTGAGATTTCCAATTTCTTTGAAATCATTTAAGAAATGACTAGACAAACCCTTCATAGGGTGAGCTCTAGCTGCAGATCATTGATTGTGCGTACAAATATTTTTCATGTAACTCTACATACTTATTTAATGTCGGGGGAAGGTTTTGTAACATCAAAATTTTATGCAAAGAAGTGGCTGCAGGAGGATCGAGAATCTGAGAGCTAGATGACACATAGCAATGAAGATCAGATGGCAGCAGCAAGCTCTGAATGATGTTGCTACTGTCTTATCAGTACACACTACACAGATGCAATAGGATCAGTGGCTCTAATGAGCCGTGAATCGGCTCACTGTATCAATTCAGTAGCGTGAACGGAATCAAATGAATCGATTCAGTAAAATGAATCGAGTATCTCATCATTACAACCACGGCCAACTTGATGCGTCGCTGTAGCTATCTCCTTACCTGCCTCGATAATCAAGCCCACGCACTGTAATCGGAGTAGTTTCATCGATCGAAACGTGGCGCTCGAGACGTAAGTTTTTGTGGTAGAAATGCATACTCCTCTATGGATAATATATTGACTGTAATTACGAATTTATTGTAATTTAGAGATATGGAGAATGTTACATAGGTCAATATTGTTAAAATGATAATCTTAAAGGTTACTTTCATTGATATATGGCAAAATAATGTCGTGAAATGAAACTGCGGAGAGCTGGAGTAGTCCAACTGACGTTCTGATATTGACTCTGATTAGCGATTTTCTTAAAATTTAGGGTTAGAAGGAGTGGGTTATTGACGAATGCTGTTACAATGATTAGCCCTAAAAGCTGCTTTCGTTGATATTTGCCAAAATGACGACGTAAAATGAAACAGGGGAGAGATGGAGTAGTCCAACTGACGTTCCTTAACGGATTTATTTGCCTTCTGATATTAATCTTGAGATTAAGAGTCAATACTCAATTACAGTTTAAAAATTCTTCAAGTGCTACTGTTAGAAAGGGGGCGGGACAAAACATAAGTCTTACTTTCTTCCATATTTAGTGTATGGATAATATAAATATCTTGACTGAAACACGTTTAAATTTTAATTTCAATATATATAGTTTCAGATTACACTTCCTTCATACCTATCACTAGAATTTTAAATACCGGGCGATTCGGCCGTGCGGTTAGGGGCGCGCATCTGTGAGCTCGCATCCGGCAGATAGTGTATTCGAACCCCACTGTCGGCAGCCCTGAAGAAGGTTTTCCGTGTTTTCCTATTTTCACACCAGGCTGTACATTAATTAAGTCCACGGCCAATTCCTTTCCCCTCCTACGCCTTTCCTATCCCACCGTCGCCATAAGACCTAACTTTCTCGGTGTGACAAAAATAGCAAAAACACAGTGAGAGAAAATTATTTTGAGTAAATAAATTGCGAACTGTTCACTGCACAGGTAACAACACTTCATACGTTAGCTTTGTACTTGTCAGTGTTATCGGTATCTTCGATAATAAGGTGTTGCTGTAATGTGGCAAATATGACTCCGCATAAAGGAATATTCAATGAAAGACAATTCAGGGGTAAAAATAGCCTATTAGCGTGATTAGCTGCCACCCCTTGAGGCCCGGGGTTGTTTCCCGGCTCTGCCACAAAATTTGAAAAGTGGCACGAGGGCTGGAACGGGTCCACTCAGACTCGGGAGGTCAACTGAGCAGAGGGGTGATAGATTCCCACCTCAGCCATCCTCGAAGTATTTTCCATAGTTTCCGATTTCTCCTCCAGGCAAATGCTGGGATGGTACCTAAATTAAGGCCACGGCCGCCTTCTTTCTCTCTTCCTTGTGTATCCCCTTCAATCTTCCCATCCCCAACACATGGCCCCTATTCAGCATAGCAGTTGCAGACGCCTGGGCGAGGAACCGGTCATCTTTCACAGTTGTATGCCCGGACACGAAGTCTCACGTTCCAGGACACTGTTCTTGAGATGGTAGAGGTGGGATCCCGCTCTGAGACCGAGGGAAAAACCAACACTGGAGGGATAAACAAATTAAGAAAGAAAGAAAGAAAGAAAGAAAGAAAGAAAGAAAGAAAGAAAGAAAGAAAAAAGAAGATAAATACCCGAAATAGAAACGGAAAACTATGATGAAAGTGCTGACTGCTTTGAGCTGCTTTTCCCTGAACTACGCAGAATTCGTCAAGTGATATTGTACCTTTGCTCTTTTTCCGAAGTACAAATGGCACACCGCATTACATATTCGAGTGTTTCCAAACACAGGTCAAGAAAAGCAAATAACTACACAATTAAAAAAAAGAATGAGCGCATAATTTAAAATTCTTATTCAGGACGACGTTACAGCGAGAAATCTCTTTAAGCCACTCATTACATTTCTTCTTTTTTTCGCAGAAAATTTCTGTTCGACGTACAAAAATGCGCATAATAATATCACACATCCCAAGATTAGCAAACAAAAAAATCAAATCATTACACTACACACACACACACACACACACAAAAAAAATGATTAGCAGGTAACTATCAGCTCTCAATATCAAGCCAACAAGCACTTCTTTGCGAACACATTGCAAACATTTACGACAGCAAAACAATAAAACAAAATTGAGATGCGGTAATTAGCGGTATAAGGTTCCTGTCAGTGACTTAGGAGGCCAGCGCTCCAGTGGCATTATGGTGAAACTTTCTAATTACAGCTTTATGCTGAGCTTCACAAGCGATTGTCAAGGCAGGTATAAGGAGCACAGCGAGGGATCTAGTCAGCCGTGATACAACGCAGCTTGCAACACCAACCTTAGCCTACAAGGAATTACAAAGCCTGCTCATTCGCAGTGCTCTCTTCAGAAACAGTGTCCGCCTGGCAGTGCGCGTCTTGACCACTGCAGCGCTAGTATACCACTTCACATCAGTTGTCACTAGTATTGCTAGCGGGAGTTAAAACCAGCACAAAATTATCTCTACACTATATTTCCTGTATATTATATACGTTACTGAGCAGAATGAGGTAGAGAATAATAAATGCTCACCTTTTACCCGTAGGAGCTCAATTCACCTATGGATTTTCATTTCAGATAACACACATACCTGTCGAAATTTGTCTGGCATTTAAAAGGATATAAGGTCTGCACTAGATATTTTTACTACCGCACCGTAGATTTTGATTGACAAGGAACAACTTTAACCATTTTTCTTGATATTTTCTCCTCGTAAATTGTTTTTCTTCTCAAGAAGTATTCTCGGCGATACTCATCTGTCATGCCTTTAGCGTTGTTAGTGACAGAGGGGCGCAGAAACTTCTGCAGTATTATTCTGCATAGTTCCTCAGGATGATCACTTTTCCCACACTGTAGAATAGGATTTTTAGCAACACGTGGCAACAGTATTTCGGTTAATGTTTATGCTATTTTTGGACTGCCCAGCGTTACCGATAACATTTCGTCCCTTACTTGGTCCAGTTTCATCAGCAGTGAAAAAAACTTGGCTTTGGATACCTGAGACGTGAGACCACCTCTGTCTTTGATTTTTATTAATGACGTTCGTGGAGATGGACTCTGGATACTACTACTTTTTTCAACACACTCTTAACATGGCATGTGGTCTTCGACAACTTTTACCAAATACCTAGCGGTCACTAGGGTTCCATAACTTATCCTTGGTACCACCTACACAACAGAATAGGGAAATTATTATCATCAGAACAGGAGCAATAATAATAAGTAATCTAATTTTTGCCGTCACACGGTCTGCGTATTTACTGTACCACACCTTATCTGCTTATTGCTTTAATCCATAATTCCCTAGTTGCCTCTTGGCAAGGAAATTCAAGAAAACTAGTTCCAGGAACTTTATTTCTAGAGCCTTGTTTTCAAAACGGTACGCTACAGTGCACCACTGACGTATTTTAACAATACTCTTTTCCCGTTTGGTCAGTGTGTGAATTAAGCCGAAAGTGTCAGGTTCCAAGTCATCCTCAATTTACAAGAGTTTACGCATTTCACATCGGATGGTAAAATTATATTCCGTGACGATTGCAGCAAAGAGGTGAGTGGAACTTGTTTTATACTGTATTTCCCCATAACGAATTATAATCAATTGAGCAAAATAAACATGGTATTTTAAATAATGCATATTAAGATAAGTAAAACTGCAGCTGCCTAAAAATATTCTAGAGACTATTTGAGAGTCTCTTTTAGGCAGCTAAAATAACATTTTAGCACCTAAAATTCCGAGGTCTAGTAATCACTATATCAAGTTCCTGTGGTGGTTGGAAGTGTAGTGTGTTGTCTGAATATGAAAGATAAATTGTTGGAACAAGCACAAACACCAGTCCCCGAGCCAGAAGAATTAATTAGACGTGATTATAATCACCCATCCGGCCGGCAATCGAATCCGGGGACTTCTGAACCGAAGGCCTCAACGCTGACCATTCAGCTAAGGATTCGGACAAAACAAAATCATTATTGAGTTTAATTATTTCTATCAATTTTAACATTCAACTTAGTGGACGCCACCGGTAAGCCGTTGCCTACGCTATAATACAAGGCCTTGAAATGCACTCGTGGAAACGGGTTCCTTCCTAGTTCACCATTCAGCCGCTAGGATCGCGGTCTAGCCCCCTTGTATTCGCATGGCCGTATATGTCAATACGTAAAGTATATCCTAAATAAAAAGAACTGAATGTTTTTGCGAGTATTGGCAGTACTTTATTTATAGAGCGGTGCTGCATTGGCTTGGATATGCCATTGGATATGTCTCTCTTCTACTTGTGTGGCTCAAAGCAGTGTTGTCTAACAGATGTCTCAGAAATGTTCATAGTAGAAAAAGAGGTGGTTTGTCGCCTTTACACTTTCCACACTTAATTTCACTGTTGAACATGTCTTTCGAAAAAATAAACGTACACCTTTTAGTAACTCTCTTCAGGACAAGTACTGCGTAGCGGAAGTGATAAATTCCGTCGTTCACTGCAGAACTGCCACAGACGATGATTTTCGGTATCTGAGGGCTCCTCAATCTTGAAAACGAATAAGACACAATGTTGGACTTTGAGTAGCTGGAGAACAGATATGTTTTAAACAGCCTTTACAGTCTGTTTTTTCTTTTGCCACACGAACCATAATGTCATTGTATTCCGCTTGGCGTCTTAGGTAGCTGAAGAAGAGCTCGATGTCATAGCTCGTTAGGTTCCTCGTCAATGCATAATGCAAATGTATACTTATGAGGTATTTTACGCAGGCCACAGTAGTCTGGGTAGTCAAGATCTATGCGTGATACATTTCTCTCATGATTCTTTTTTTTTTACTTTCTCTGAATGCATTTTAAGTTTCTTAATATATGACAGGAAATAATTAATTAATCAACTGAGGAGTTCATCTTCAATACTAAAAGATGCTTTTTTTTGTATTTTGTTTTTTTTTGCTAGAGACTTTACATCGCACCGACACATATATGTATTATGGCGACGATGGGATATGAAAGGCCTAGGAGTTGGAAGGAAGCAGCCATGGCCTTAATTAAGGTACAGCCCCAGCATTTGCCTGGTGTCAAAATGGGAAACCACGGAAAATCATCTTCAGAGCTGCCGACAGTGGGATTCGAACCCACTATCTCCCGGATGAAAGCTCACAGCCGCGCGCCCCTAACCGTACGACCAACTCGCCCGGTTAAAAGATGCTCGTTTGTTCTCGTTCCTGAATATGTCCCATGTGAGGTGTTGCAGACGTTATGCGCATTGAACAATTTAATAAAATGCTTCATAAAACAAATGGCTTGTTTTAAACTGTATTTTATGCTCTCGGGACAAAACCACCTCCACACTTTTCAAACCAGAGATTGTTTCAGGGGAAAATACAATATTTTTAGCTCTTGCTACATTCATTTTCGTGAAATTTGTTGGGCAAATTATTTTCCTCGTTGGTTTCCTAATTTAAGATTTCCGAGTTTGAAGATACCTCTCAAATGATTGCCGGTCACGGTAGCATAGTTTAAAAAAAGTCCAGTGACAAATTTTGGGATCGCCCGATTCTTATGACGTAACTCGGATCAAAACTTAGGAACAGAGGCCTACTTCGATCAGCTTGAAGTCGTATCTCGTGCGTAATACTTCCTCTGTATAATGTTTCGAACGTTGAACATTCACTGGAAACTTGTGAAACGAAATTCCACTACCTTTAATTTTTCGTGAATAAACCATAACTGGAACTGCGAATGCTAAACATCAGACAAATACATAATACATTCACAACCAACTCAGTTAATGAACACGTTTAAAGGCGCGAGCCTGGTTAGACAGGGGGCAAGATAGCGATCCTAGCGGCCCGGCATTGAACTTCAGTGTAACCACTTCCATAGCGTTTTACGGGCTCTATTTCCAGGCCTTGTATTATAACGTAGGCAACGGGTAAGCATACAACGTGTAGAAATACCGCCAACCGAGGTGTCCTTGTGAGGTTAAATTGCAGCGCCTCTAGCGGCACGGGGCGGACAGCTATGAGTAGCGATTGGGCAGGCTTTGTATTTCTTGTAGGCTAAGCACCAACTAATAGCTTAATATGAAGCTATTTGACATCACCTATAGAGAAGGCTTCACAGTACCTTATTATAAGAACTTGGAGTAACCTAGAAGACACTTCCTACTAGTCAAAAGGTAAGCTGAAAATAAATACACTTGCGGAAATTATAGAGTAATGTTTGCAAGGCGATGGTTAAGAGCCTCATTGCTGTTGAAAATTCAGCCCGTTTTCAGATAAATTAACGGCACAATTCTTCATACCTTAAGTGAAATGTTGCAAGCATTACATTCTCTCTATTTATCATTGTGTAGAATATGTCTCCATTGGTGAACTGGCCGTTACACATAGTTCCTGCTTCGATGTACACTTCCTTGATGCTTTCTTCTTGGTACTTAAATATGAGGCATATCGAGGGGTTGTTTTCTGTAGAATATTATTATTAAGTACAGCGAATAGTACCGTGGGTGTATTCGTATGGACAAAGAGGACCGTAAGATACCGGTATATATTTGTCTAAATAAGACGTGTTATGTATATGCGGTTTGGTTTCGAAGAAGCGTTCTGTTGATACTTTTTTGGGGGGCTGGGGGGACGTATCACCATACTTGGCAAAAAAATAAATGTATTGAAAGATGGGAACTCTCTGTTACAATAAATTTCTAGGACAGATTTATTCCGGTAATTATGTTATTTCTCTAAGGTTTGCTTAATTAAAGAATTCTGTTTTATTATTTTTTATTGTTCACTGCCTATATAACCTTAGCTGCCACATGCAGAAATACTTAATATAGCTGTATTTTGGCATCCTGAATGCCAGTTTCTTCTACAACAGACAATATAAGGCATGAAGTAGCGCGTTTCATTCCTACGGGCATATAGTTGACTTTTTGTATTTTAATTTGTATAGCCTATGATAGATGTACTCGACACAGCCTAAAAACCTGATTGTGTATTTCAGATGTTTTAAATATGACTAAAGAATGATCTGTGGGGATGTAACAGTTATTGTGTTTAGTGGGTGTTGTTCGTGAAGGTGTTAATTATTGTTTGGGTCAGTAGTTGGTTGACTCGTTTGATATAGCTCATCCTACCTCTGCTAAACTTTTCACTTCTGTGTAGTGACTACATCTCACATTTACTTTAATTTGCTTTTCATATTCATGCCTTTATTACCCCTATCGATCTTACCACTAAACTTCCCTCAAAACCTAACTGAAACATGATCCATTCTTGCATGCACTAGCAAGTGGTTTGCTATTCCACAAGCTCTATATTATCTCATTGATAAAGTAGTTAGTAGTTGTAGAAATTTAGCAAATTGTGTGTGTGTGTGTGTGTGTGTGTGTGTGTGTGTGTGTGTGTGTGTGTGTGTGTGTGTGTGTGTGTGTGTGTGTGTGTGTGTGTGTGTGTGTGTGTGTGTGTGTGTGTGTGTGTGTGTGTGTGTGTGTGTGTGTGTGTGTGTGTGTGTGTGTGTGTGTGTGTGTGTGTGTGTGTGTGACACTTTTACTTCCACAGATATTGGTGTTTAATGTTTGTAGTAATTGAGATTAGTAGTATTTATTTACATTTTTGGACTGAGTAGTTCTATAGGCAGATGCTAGATTCAGTCAATCAATCAGTCACTACTGATCTGCATTTAGAGCAGTCGCACAGGTGGCAGATTCCCTCTCTGTTGTTTTCCTAGCCTTTTCTTAAATGATTTCAAAGAAATTGGAAATTTATTGAACATCTCCCGTCTCCCTAGATAAGTAATTCCAATCCCTAACTCCCCTTCGTATAAATGAATATTTCCCTCAATTTGGCCTCTTGATTTCCAACTGTATCATCATATTGTGATCTTACCTACTCTTATGACACTACGTAACTTATTCATCTACTAATGTTACTCCTCGCCTCCTCTCCATTAACAGCTCGGAACATACCACCTACTACCAATATAAATGGTCCATTATTGCTGGACATTATAAATTTTCCAGCTAACTCATTCCTGGTTGTCAGCGTTTCACCCTCGTGTGCGACGCTGGCTAGTGCATACCGTGGAGGCCACTGTGTAGGCTACTTGGAGCCACCGGCAGTACCATGCACTATGAGAGACTTTTTCTCTTTACCAAAAGTTGATGCCTGCTTGGCCATCAGATGAGATAGATGTTGATTCCCATAGGGAATCTGAAATATTTGTCCCGAATGAGTAAATTTATAATACCAATATAAATGGTTCGTTATTGGACGTTATAAATTTTCCAGCTAACTCATTCCTGGTTCGCTGGCAACCATTGGTATTATAAATTTACTCATTAGGGCAAATATTTCAGATTCCCTATGGGAATCAACATCTATATCATCTGATGGCCAAGCAGGCATCAGTTTTTGGTAAAGAGACAAAGTCTCTCATATTGTATTGGCACTGCCGGTGGCCCCAAGTAGCCTAGGCAGTGGCCTCCACGGTATGCACTAGCCATGCGTCTTGGTAGGTGTGCTAGGTACCAACTGATGACCCCAACCTAGCACATGAGGGAAAAACACTGGCAACCAGGAATGAGTTAGCTGGAAAATTTATAATGTCCAATAATGGACCATTTATATTGCTATTATAAATTTACTCACTTGGGACAAATAATTCAGTTTCCCTATGGGAATCAACATCTACATACCAATTAGTCGAGCAGATCGCCTTCTTTCTTCCAAGCGTTCCAGCCCAAACTTTCAAAGAATCTTGTAACACTCCTTGGATTTTGTCCAGTTCTTGAATCAAGTAATCCTTGTAAGGGATCCATATACTTGAACCATACTCTATTTAAGGTCTTACCAGAGACTTGTATGTCCTCTGCTTTGCATCCTTACTACAACTCCTAAACATCCTCATAATCATGTGCGGAGTTCTGTACCCTTTATTTATAATCCCATTTATTTGATTACACTAATGAAGATCTTTTCGTATATTAACACCTAGGTACTTACAGTGCTCAACATAAGGAACTCTCTGACTCGTTGGCTGAACGGTCAGTGTACTGGCCTTCGGTTCAGAGGGTCCCGCGTTCGATTCTCGGCTGGGTTGAAGATTTTAACCTTAATTGGTTAATTCTAATGACACGGGGACGGGGTATATATGTTGTCTTCATCATCATTTCATCCTTATCATGAGGTGCAGGTCACCTACAGGAGTCAAATAGAAAGACCTGCACCTGGCGAGCCGAACTCGTTCTGGGATATCCCAGCACTAAAAGCCGTATGACATTTCATTTCATAAGGAACTTCCAGTCCATCAATGCAGTAATTACAACAGAGGAATTTTTCTACTTGTGGAACTCACAACCTGACTTTTAACCCCTTTTAACATCATACCATTGCCTGCTGTCCATCTCGCTGCATTATTGAGGTTTGAAATAAGAGCCATGTGCCTGTGATTTGGATTCCGTGCAAGACTAAGGGTTGTATGGCTATGTTAAAACTATTGTCAATCACAGCAAGCTACAGGCCTGCTTGCCACCTTACATGCTAGACCTGTAAACTATGACCGTGATAATTATAATGATATTAATATACTCGTATGTTTCTTGCTTCAGTAGACTGTGAGTTGCCTGCTCAAGTTCATGTAAATACTCCTGTTGCTGTATGAAATGGACCAGAAAACAGAGGTCAAGGAGGAACCTGTCTGGTTGGATGGAACAGTAAGTACGTCTCTTGTACCATTCTAGATTACTTCATAGTGGGTATTCAATTCATGTTCAAAAATTTACCTTAAAAAATTAGTGCTAATATTGGAAGTGAAATCTAATAGGATAGTGTTTTTGTCAGTTATGAATATATGGGGCTATTCTAAATAATTTATTGCATAAAAAATCTGTGATTTATGGTGTGTTTGATTGGGATAAAGTTTGTTACATAGCAAGAAACAAACTTTTCATCTTTTGAAAAGTACTTTTGTTGGTGTTTCTTTGTGTCTCCTTTTATAGCCCAGCACATGTAGGTGGTAATCTGGTTGTGCTCCTGTACGTTGATGTATGTTGCTGTTGATCTGCATCAGATAAGCGATGATGGCATCTTAAGTGCTGTACATTGTTATTGGAAATTGTGGTAATTGTTGACATTGAAACTTTGATGTTACATCATTAATCCCAGGGTTAGTTAAAAGTTTGGTTACTTAATACTTATTATATTCATTGCCAGAAATAACTGAGTTGGTTCTGTGCTGTACATATGGAGCGGCTTCATCTTAATCCCAGGGCCCCAGTATGATTTACAGTGAGCTGCGGTGGCTTTTACCCGAATCTAAAGACTGGGTCAAGATCCATTCAGTGCCATGGACTTCATGTTCTTCATTTGGTAAAAATACATTTTATGAAATAATTATGAGATATAGACATGATATAGTTTTTTTTTGTGCTTATGCCATGTCAAGAAAATAAGGTGAAATTCTTTACGTATTGCAGAGAACTTTCCTCTGCATTTAAAAAAAAATCTTCACTGTTCACAAGGAAGACTTCTCCAAGAATGAAAGTTTGAATTTGAACGTTTGTAATAGAAGTTTCTTATGTTTATTCATCATCAGACGGCTCACCGGACATGGTACAGCACTAGGGCAGCTGATGACACCATCAGAATAAGTCTGATTGGGGGTCACATAACAGGTGTATATGCATTATAAAAGTATGACACTGACGAATGCCTGGAGTAAATCAACTGGTGATGAGGAGTGTATGAGTTTTGAAAACACTGAAAGAAAATAACAGTAACGAAGAGATGGGGAAGGGCACTACCTTCGGAAATCCATATTGGCTGGCAACCACGTATTACTTCATTGATAGCTAGTGCCCTTGTTGAAATTGATAGGATTTCTATGTATTTCCACAGCTTCCCATATAATCCTGGTCCTTTAGTGTCTACTGAGGGTAGGAGCTCGAACATCCTGGAACATGACCATAACCTGATGATAGGGCATGCTCAGCTATTGCTGATTTGTCTGGCTGGTTGAGATGAATATTTCAGCCTTGCTCCTCGATACGAGTACCAATGGACCAGCATGTTTGACCAATGTATACCTAGCTGCGACTACAGGGAACTTTGTATACCGTAGGAGGTAAAAAGTGGGGACAGTTTGTCCTTGCTCTTACCTTGACTGTTAGAAATTTTAGTGATGTGCCAAACACGGTTTTTATATTGTGTTTACGAAGAACCGTGGCAGTTCAGTTTGTGATGTTGTGAATGTAAGGCCCATAGGCAGTTCCCTGCACTTCTTTCTGTGAGATGCAGGTGTGTATGAATTTGCACATCGCTATAACTATTACCTTTGAATGTGTCTTTGAGTGTGTCCATGTTTTCCTGGATATTTCATGGCTCACAATTTTTATTGCCCTCTTGGTGAGTGTCGTGAGTATACCATGTTCTTGTGCTGGATGGTGGTGAGAATCTGCATGAAGATAGTGATAAGTAGAGCCCAGGAGTTAGGCAAAATGCCTTTTATTATCTGACTGGATATATTGAAAATCAGATAGAGATAAATATGTTTTCATTTATTTAGGAAATGTAGAGACAATTTTTATTTTGCCTTTTTTGCCTATTTTGGCTTCCTTGCCTATTTTAATATTTGAAGCCTTTTTTTTTTGCACTTTTTGATCATTATGCAAATTTTTCTGTGATTTACGCATTTAAAAAAGCACATAATGAATATCCGTACATCGAAGACAAAAAAGCTTGCACAAATTAAATTACAAATTGCCGTCAAAAATATCTATTTAGAATGTTGTTCCCTGTAAATCGTTTAATTGTTTTCAGACATTTGAAAGCTTATTTTCTCAACCCGTTCATTTAACCTCTGTAAATAGCAGAACCTCCATTAGGGAAAGGAATGCCCTAGCATAATGAATACCAGGAAAGAGAGAGGATGAGGGAGGTACGTCTCTTCTCATTCCTCACACCCCTTTTGCTGTGACAATGCATACTTACCTGGTATTCCCGATTTTGAAATGATAAGATAATGCAGAGGAAGGGAGGAAATCACTTGTCTAACAGGTCAAACATAATATAAGCTGTTAGTCTACTGTTGAACTTGTTAAAGGCAACTCAGGTGTTTGCACTTACTTATTTATCATGCCGAAATTTTCATCGTTGCATGGTGAATTACATGGCTATATTCGCGAATTCGATTCGTATATACTTTCTACTGATGGAGCTATACTCTTTTGCAAAATCTGTGAAAAATCTATTAATCACGAAAAAAAGTACTTTATAACTCAACATTTTGCAACAACGAAACATAAGTCTAGGTACCCTAAGATCAATTTAATATCAGCAGCAGTTACAACATCCATTAGGCAATCCCAGTTTTCCCTGGATCTATGTAAAGCTTTCTTGGACTCCGGAATTCCATTCTGGAAACTTGAAAATCAATCCCTCAAGACGTTTCTGCAGAAGTACACTAAAGAAGAAGTTCTGTCAGAATCCACATTAAGGAAAACATACTTGAATATCTCCTTTGGAGAGACTCTGCAGAGGATTCGAAGCAGTGTTGCAGAAAAGAAGATCTGGATCTCCATTGATGAAACTGCTGATGCAATGGGACGTTACATGGCCAACGTCGTCATTGGAGCTATGGAAGCAGAGCAAACTGATCTATCATCAATATTTCTTTTGATGACAGTAGAGATGGAGGGAGCAAATGGTTCCACAGTGGCACAGTTGTTCACAAATTCATTAATGTTACTCTGGCCGGATGGAATACGGGATGATGATGTCTTACTTTTTGTCACAGATGCAGCACCTTACATGAAAAAATAAGCTACAGCCTTGAAATTTCTCTTTCCCAAAATGCTCCACCTCGCATGTCTAGCCCATGGACTGCACAGAATTGCTGAAGAGATAAGAAGTTTGTATCCTCACATGGATGAGTTAGTTTCAAATACCAAAAAATCTTCCTAAAATCACCCTTCCGAATCCAGGTTTTCGAGGATGTGGCACCAGAGCTCCCTTTACCTCCACAGACAGTTCTCACCAGATGGGGAACCTGGATCTCAGTAGTCATATTACAGCTGCAATTTGGACAAGATACGTGAGGTACTTCATGCCGTATAAGTAGACGAAGTTGCTTCAGTTCACGAGATAAAAAAGTTGTTGAACAATGAAGAGCTCAGCAATGATCTGGCATTTATAACATCACATTATAGTGTGTTACCGGAAGCAATCTTGAAGTTGGAGAAAAGAAAAGATTTGCTGGTATCATCTATGGTGATCTTCGAAGATGCAGTAAATCAACTGCTGCAAGCGCCAGGAGAAAGAGAAAGCAGTGTTAGTGAAAAGTGTAAACGTGTTCTGAGTGCTAATGTGGACATTGAAAAAATGAAGAACGTTCATGATGTTCTGAAAGGTGAAAATTCTGTATTAACTGGCATGTGTCCTTCCGAAATAGCACCAATCACTTCAGTGGAAGTAGAAAGTTCCTTTTTGATGATGAGAAACATTCTTTCTGACAAGCTTCTGTCTATGACAGTTGATACTTTGAAAAAGCACCTTGTTGTTGCTTGTAACCAAGGAAAGTAAGAGTAAGTATGCTAATTATGTGATAAATTGATAATAAAGAAATTAATGAGTATTTAAAATACATATTTTCATTAATAACGAGTGAGATTCCTCTTTGCTTTCACTCCTAATAAATGCCTACTGCCTGTTTTCAGTATATCGAGTGCCTTCTTGCTGCCTATTTTAACCAAAAATAAATGCCTAACTTCCGGGCTCTAGTGATAAGTGTGGTTAGCCTTAGGATAGATGGAATGTCCTAAGGAGCTGTCCAGTTTTGTACTAGAACAACCCAGAAAAGAAGGTATCCATCGAATTCCATCTCCATAGTGAATTTCATTCAGTGATTATGCTGATTTAGGTAGTTTAGAATTATATGAAGTTTCTGAGGACCTTCTATCCACACCACAAATGTATCATCAACATACCTGCACTGAATCGTAGGTGTGACAGTTGCTGAAGCAATAGCACCCTCCAAAAAATGCTCAGTAAAGAAAGTAGCCAGTACGGGCAAAAGTGGACTTCCCGAAGCCATCCTGTTCATCTGTTCATAAAAATTTCGACCCCATAATATATAGCTGGAAGTGATGCAGTGGTAAAATAGCTTAGGGATGACTTCAGGGAACAGATGTTCAATGAGAGACTTGACTGAGCCGATTAGCACTTTAATAATGTTATTTGCTTTACGTCCCACTAATTACTATTTTAAACCATTCCAGTCTGGGCCTTAATAACCCTAACAAACGTTCTGGACTGGGCATTTTTAAGGATTTTTAAAACATTATATCTCTGTACCTGTAGGGGATACTTGCATGATTCTTTTTTCTTCCTGCTTGTTTGATCATCTAATTTTGAAAAACGCTGTTTGTATCATGTCAACTATTACTTGAGATTTTAAAATTGTTTATATATTATACCATGTTTTGCGAATGGGGGAAAGGTCTGACGGATAACTAAGCAAGTACAGTTTTCTGAAATATTGTTATATTTACCCTATTTTGCTAATATAAAATGTGCATTGCAATTACAAAACAACAATAATAATTAGTACGATATAAAAATAATAATATTTAAATAATAATATTACCAGTAATAATTAGGCTACAATAATGAAAATGGGAGCTCTTATGAAATATTATTTTAATTTTGTGTCGATAGTTACTCAGATGTAAAATAATTGTTCCATTAACCACAAAAGACTTCTGACAAAGAGAAAATACATTCTAAACAGACAACTGTACTAATATGTAGATAATCTTACGTATTCACGCAAGTATGAAATACGCGGGAACATGCGCTATGTGATACAATTCCTTTAGTTTGCCAATTGCCACCTTTTCAATACAATAAAAATATGTTACAAACTTACATATTTATTATGATGTTTACATGGTACATGTTTTGCTCCTTTTCGTGAGCATCATCAGCCAAACTATCATTAATCTAAGATTGTGTAAGATCATAAACAATTCTTTGGTTCAAAATTACTCTTATAAAACTAATTGACAATCTTATAATATTTTAAAAGTCACAATACAATAAAATAATGTCTTAAGTTAACACTTTTTGTTTAAAATCTTCTTCAGTCTAAACATTTTATCGACGAAACTTATCCGGTGAACATCTTTTAAAATTGTTTAAAATGAGAATAAAATAAAAATAAAAATAAAAAACTTTGAAATCTGGCTAGTTGTGTTGATTCCCGTTGCTTAAAACTTCATAACAGTATTGAATATCTTCTGCAGTGATAATTGTTATTATGGATAATAGACTTGTTCTCGTTGCTGGAGTAACATTTATAAAATTTATTGGTATTAAATTTGATTATCAATGGGGTAAAATTGTTCATGAAGAAACTTCTTGATAAAACACTTTTCGATGTGATATTGGATTCAAAATGTTCTCGAACATTCCATAATGACTCGTTGGTGTATTTTCCTTTTTGCTGCTTGATTGTTTGGTGTTATTTCTAGCTTCTTGAGAACTATTTGTTATCCTGTTTGCACTTCTTGTGTGCACCAACGAGTCATTATGGAACGTTCGAGAACATTTTGAATCAAATATCACATCGAAAAGTGTTTTATCAACAAGTTTGTTCACAAACAATTTTACCCCATTGATAATCAAATATAATACCAATAAATTTTATAAATGTTACTCCAGCAACGAGAACAAGTCTATTATCCGTAATAACAATTATCAACTGCAGAAGATATTCAATACTGTTATGAAGTTTTAAGCAACGGGAATCAACACAACTGGCCAGATTTCAAAGTTTTTTATTTGTATTTTTATTTTATTCTCATTTTAAACAATTTTAAAAGATGTTCACCGGATAAGTTACGGCGATAAAATGTTTAGACTGAAGAAGATTTTAAACAAAAAGTGTTAACTTAATACATAATTTTATTGTAGTGTGACTTTTAAAATATTATAAGATTGTCAATTAGTTTTATAAGAGTAATTTTGAACCAAAGAATTGTTTATGATCTTACACAATCTTAGATTAATGATAGTTTGGCTGATGATGCTCACGAAAAGGAGCGAAACATGTACCATGTAAACATCATAATAAATATGTAAGTTTGTAACATATTTTTATTGTATTGAAAAGGTGGCAATTGGCAAACTAAAGGAATTGTATCACAAGTAGATGTTGAATACGGACAAGGAAAATGAAGTTTATAACCTGCAACATGCGCTATGCCGTAAAACGAACTCCAATCATAATGAAATGTAAGAAGTTGTTTCGAATTCATATGTCAATAATATGTTCATTTCCGCATAAACTTATAATATAAAATATATCATAAGATATCGAAAATATCACTATCGTCAAGCACATGTTTGCCGCGAGAAACCATGTCTTAGAGCTCACTGAGTGACAACATCTACTGATGCATGCTGATCAAAGATCTCATAAATTCTCTGACTTAGACATATAATACTGCCATCTGCTTAAATACTCTCCTAACTAATGCATGAAGAAACACGATTAAACCACCAGAATGCGTGCATAGCTCGTAGTGAATTGTCAAATCTTACTACGGGCTATGCCCGCAGAGTGGCCCAAATGTAATTTCGGCTGCTATGAGCTATGCTCGTAGTTAGACCGAAAAGTGTTAAGGTCTTCGGAGATGCTGAGGTGCCGGAATTTAGTCCCACGGGAGTTCTTTTACATGCCAGTAAATCTACCGACACGAGGCTGACGTATTTGAGCACCTTCAAATACCACCAGACTGAGCCAGGATCGAACCTGCCAAGTTGGGGTCAGAAGGCCAGTGCCTCAACCATCTGAGCCACTCAGCCCGACGATTAGCACTTTAGTGAACAAGGACTCAACATTGAAATTCTCCAAAGTGCGCTAGGTTGAAGGGTTATGGTTGACAACTTGTAGATGAAATAAAGACAGTCCCTAACATATGATTCAATATGTCCTATGTTTGGCTGAAACAATTTGCTTAGGTATTTAGCCAGAGCAAACGTAGTAGAACCTATCGCACTAACAATATGTCTGAGGGGAAACTCTTCTTTATGGGTGTTTGGAAGGCCACACAATCCAGGTGGCACTGCATCCCCTGGGGACAGATGTTTAGCCTCCTCCTTGGGAACTGAGGATTGCCTTAAGAGCTTTACAATGGTGTTGGTGACATGAGTGTTAGGGTCACGTGAGCGTAGTCTGTAAACAGGCTTCAACAATATAGTTGAGATCTTACTCTTATAACCACTATCACATTACTCTTATCAGCTGAGAGAATGATCATTTCAGAATCATCTGCAGCCTCCTTCAGAGCTTTCCTATCACTTCTTGTTAAATTGGGTGGGGGTATAACAGTAGACTCTATGAGTCTCACACATTTCTGTCCTAACTCCTCATCTGTGAGTAGTTTGTGGATGGATGGCTCAACGGAAGTAATTAACTCCTCAGTCGGAATTTCAAAGGGAGCGACAGTGAAATTAAGACCCCTAGCTAGAACTGCAATTTGTTTTTTGTCCAGGGATTTCTTGGAAAGTTTGATGATGGTTTTACTAGCATCTGGGTTTGTGCGAGTGACTGCCTGTTTCTGAGCCGATTGGAGGAACTTAGATTTGTCTGAATGTCACATGGTTTTATTTGTGTTCAGCCCGTATAACAGTAATGCTATCGAAAGACAACCACAATTCTTGCGGGAGAGTGTTGCTTAACAGCAGGTGTAATTGAAGCAACTCTTGGGAGACTGAGTCTATAGGTGAAATGCACTCTCTTTATCACAAGAGCCTTGATAGCACACTGATATATTCTCTTGGCCTTCGGAGTATTTAGCATGTGCTTTAGATTCACACAGTTGGCAATGATGTTATGGTCCCAGCATATCAGCAGAAAGCATAAAGACAAATAGAGTTTTTCTCCCGAATTTGCTGAATTTTGAAATCTTCTTAAAAGTATCCTCCCCATAGAAGATTTTAATGTTACCATTGATGCTTTCACGGTCTGTATTTATAGAGATGATATAGACTTTTTGCGTGTAATCCATGTCAGAAAAATTAGGTGAAATACTCTATGTTTCACAGAGAACGTTGTTCTGCATCTTCAGAAGAAAATCTTGACTGTTCACGAGGAAATCTTCTCCAAAAATGAACATTTGAATTCAGACATTAGTAATAAAAGTGTAAGTGATAAGTTCAGTCATCACCAGATGACTCACCATACGTGGTACAGTAGTAACATTCAAAGCAGAAGCTGACGACACCATTATAATCAGTCAGAGACGGGACCACATAACAGGTGTGCACATGTTATGAAAGTATGACATTGAAACAAGTCTGGAATGAAACATATGGTGATGAGGAACATACAAATTTGGAAATCACCTAAGGAAAATAACCATATTGAAGTGACAGGGAAGGGAACTACCTACATAAATCTTTAACGGCTGGCAACCACGTATTACTTAATTGATAGCCAGTGTCCCTTTGAAATTGTTAAGATTTCTACATATTTCTACAGCTTCCCATATAATTCTGCACCTGTAGTATCTAGTTAGAGTAAGAGCTCGAGTATCTTGAAAGACAAAATCATGACCCGATGATAGAGCGTACTCAGCTATTGCTGATTTGTCTGGCTGGTTGAGACCAGTATTTTGTTCGTGTTCCTTGATATGAGTACCAATGGAGTGGTATATTTTGCCAATGTGTACCTTGATATAGGTGTTGATTCCCATAGAGAATCTGAAATATTTGTCCCGAATGAGTAAATTTATAATACCAATATAAATAGTCTGTTATTGGACATTATAAATTTTCCAACTAACTCATTCCTGGTTGCCAGCGTTTTGCCCTCGTGTGCTAGGTTGGGCCCATCAGTTGGTACCTAGCACATTCCCTGTACTTGTGGCAAGGTACACACTATAATACCAATATAAATAGTCTGTTATTGGACATTATAAATTTTCCAACTAATTCCTGGTTGCCAGCGTTTTGCCCTCGTGTGCTAGGTTGGGCCCATCAGTTGGTACCTAGCACATTCCCTGTACTTGTGGCAAGGTACACACTATAATACCAATATAAATAGTCCGTTATTGGGCATTATAAATTTTCCAGCTAACTCATTCCTGGTTGCCAGCGTTTCACCCTTGTGTGCTAGGGTGGGCTCATCAGTTGGTACCTAGCACACCAGCCAGCGTCTTGGTAGGTGTGCTAGGTACCAACTGATGGGCCCAACCTAGCACACGAGGGCGAAACGCTGGCAACCAGGAATGAGTTAGTTGGAAAATTTATAATGTCCAATAACAGACTATTTATATTGGTATTATAGTGTGTACCTTGCCACAAGTACAGGGAATTTTGTATACCCCAGTATGTAAACATGGGGACAGTTTGTGCTTGGTTTTACTTAGACTGTGAGCAGTTTTAGTGACAGTGCAAAAAAATGGTTTTTATATTTTGTTTGCGGAGGACCTTGGCAGTTTGATTTCTGGTATTGTGAGTTTAAGGCCAATAGGCAGATCGTTTCATTTTTTTATTTCTGTGAGCTTTGCTAGGTCATCCCTCTGGCATTCAGGGCTCTATGAATCTGCACATCGCTATGACCATTACACTTGAACATGACTTTGAGTCTGGCCATGTGTTCCTGGAAATTTGATGGCTCACAAATTCGTATCACCCTCTTGATGACTGTCATGAGAATACCTTGTTTTTGTGCCGGATGGTGGTGAGAATCTGCATGAAGATAGCAATTTTTCTGGGTAGGCTTATGATAGATGGTATGTTCTAAGGAGCCATCCGGTTTCATTCTTACTAGACCATCCAAGAAGGGAAGGCATCCAAGCATCTTCATCTACATTGTGAATTTAATTGCAGGATGTTGGTGATTTAGGTGGTTTAAAAATAGATGACATTTCTCGGGACCTTCTGTCCAGATCACAAGTGTATCTTCAGTATACCTCCACCAAATCATAGCTTTGATGGGCTTTGATGCAATAGTCTCCTCCTCAAAATGCTCCATGAAAAAATTAGCCACTATGGGTGAAAGTGGGCTTTCCATAACCACCGCGTCCATCTGTTCGTAAACACTGCCACCCCACAAGAATTTACTGGAAGTCATGCAGTGGTAAAATAGCTTCATAATGTCCTCTGTGAACAATTGTTCAATGAGACACATTACCGATTCATTCGGCAGTTTAGTGAACAATGACCCCACATCCAAACTCACCAAGAATGCATTAGGTTGAAGGGTTATGTTTGACAAACTATTTACAAAATACATAGTGTTCCTAACACATGATCCAGTATGTCCTATGTGTGGCTGAAACAATTGCCATAGTTTTTAGCTAGAGCATATGTAGTGGAACCCATCTCACTAAACAATATATCTGAGGGGAACATCATGTTCATGGATCTTGGAAGGCCGTATAATCTTGGTGGCACTGCGTCCCCCACGGACTGATGTATAGACTCGTCATTTGAACTGAAGATTGCCTTAGGAGCTTCACAGTGCCATTGGACACACGAGTGGTATAGAGGCTCTGTGTCACGACCCGCCCTCTTTCATGTCTCAGTGTCGGGCAAACTAGCTGAGTATTATTTCACCATAGTATACAAGAGGGGGAAACGAATAAGAATGCAGGTGCGTTAAGTAGGATCTCCGCCACACCTGAGACGGCAGTAAGAGTGATGGGTTCTGAAGGGCAGGTTTCCCACTGAGACATAGGTGAGCAAGGAAAGGTTGATTGACAGAATTATTTTGAAAACATGAGAGCAGGGACGTCAGTAAATGAGGATTTTGCTCAGGACTCTAATTACGAGGATGCGGAAGCAGAGGAAGTTGAGTCTAACGAGGAAAAGAGCTCACCTAATGTTGTAACGAAGGAGTTAGCTAAAGAGAAGTAAGCTGTCTTGCAAGATGTGCATAATTCATCAGGGTATTACCAGAACTCTGGCGCAAATCGAAGATGTTTACCAGTGGCCAAACTTGAAGAAGGATGTACGCTCATGTCCTTCATGTCAAAAGAATAAAATTGTAGGTACAGAATCTAGAGCGCCGATGGTCATTACTGATACACCTAGTACAGTATTCAAGAAGTTAGCATTAGACGTGATGGGACCTCTTCTGTAACCGAAGAAAAACACATATATATATATACACCTGTCAAAATCAGTTGTCTAAATATGTAATAGCAAGTCCAGTGGTTAATCAAGAAGCATATACCTTAGCTTGTTCTTTAGTAATGAACGTGATTAGCAAATTTGGAATTCCGAGTGATATTTTGACTGATATGGGTAGTAACTTTGAGTCAAACTTTTAAAAGGGTGTGTCAAATATTGAGGATGGAAAAAATCATACAACAGCTTTCAGGCTGCCATCTAATGGAGTATTTGAGACATTACATAGGTAAAGATGAGAATGATTGGGACAAATATATATACCCACTGCCCATTTATGTTTCAATCCATATGAGTCAATATTTGAGCGGAAGGTGAACATACCAAGAATATTGCAGAAAAGGCCTGAGGTAACCTACAATGAGTACCAAAATGAATTAGAAGAATTAACCCATAGGTTAGAAGAAAATTGTGAGATTGCACGGAAAACCTTAATCCAAAATAAAGAGAAAGAGAAACAGCAGTATGACAAAATGCAGCATGAAGTAACCTTTCAAGTAGGTGATACGGTACTGCTTAGTGATGAGATATAATGACGAGGTTGTAGTTCCAAATTTTCCCAGCCGTATGTGGTGGAGAAAGTTTTAATCATATTAAGATGTTGCCCATGTTTAGCTGGGGCGTATCAAAAAATATTGGAATTATACTATTGGATGTTGCACAAAGATTTGTGTTAAACAGAAGGTAGAAAATTAAAGTCATTTAAAGGCAAAGTCATCAGATGATGATTTGATTGTATATCGTATATCGTATATTTTGAGTGACCTCGACCAGTTGAGAGTTAAGCCAGTATTCATGAAAGAGATACCTCAGATGATTCCTCAGAGATAATCCCTGGTGATACACAACCTATAGTACGAGATCCCATGAGGAAATGAGACTGTCAATCTAAAGGTACACCACATAGTAAATAAGTGTTACCACACAATGTAATAGATGGCATAAATGTTGGAGGAGAGTGGACAGAAATGTTCACATCAAGTGGACGCAAACATTTCTTCCCTGGCAAGGGAGGTGTCATGACCGACAAGCTCCCTTTCATGTCTCAGTGCCGAGTGAACGCACTCGAGCGAGTCTCGAATCTGCGACCTCCAAAACCAAGGATATTGAGTATGCATCTAGAGTTTATATAAACATGTAACAGTGGCAAGAAGTTATAGTGCTTCAAATGTTGAGTGATTATTTTATTAAGTTTAAGAAATGAAATGGCGTATGGCTTTTAGTGCCGGGAGTGTCCGAGGACATGTTCAGCTCGCCAGATGCAGGTCTTTTGATTTGACACCCGTAGGTGACCTGCGCGTCGTGATGAGGATGAAATGATGATGAAGACGACACATTACACCCAGCCCCCGTGCCAGCGAAATTAACCAATTAAGGTTAAAATTCCCGACCCTGCCGGGAATCGAACCCGGGACCCCTGTGACCAAAGGCCAGCACGCTAACCATTTAGCCATGGAGCCGGACATTAAGTTTAAGAGAGTTATAGGTATACAAAGTGGGGACAGTGACCTTCGATGTTAGGCCCTTTTAAACAACAATCATCATCATCATCAGCAGGTATTCAAAGCATAAAACTTCATACAAGTTCTACTTGAAGCAAGCTGGTGCAACTCAAGTCAGTGGGTGTAATGTTGTGCAATATTCAGCCACATGACGTCAGGGTAAAACAGAAAACGCAAAAGAAAGTTCTGTAAATTGTTCTAAAAGGAAATAGAAGCAAATGTCGCTTAGATTGTTGACGCAGTAAGAAACAAATTGTTTGAGTTAATTCCATGACACCCCCCATTAGTTAGTGGAAGGAACTCGTGAACCAATCAGACTTAGAAACGTCTTACTTCTACAGAAGTAAAGGCGAAAGCTTCGAGAGGATTCAAATAGGGAATATACTGAATGTCACTTCGACAAATTGCGGGAATCTGTCCGCTTAATGTGCGAACAACATGTATGTGGCTGTACTCCACCAAGGGAGAGAAACTGACCAGCTTCTGTACAAGTTACATGTGTGTGGCTGTGAGCCAGAATATTTGTAAGTTATGTACATAGCAGGGAGCCACAGAATCAGTTGAATGTGGCTAGGCAAAACAGTGTAGGAATTCTAAAGGTTTACGTGAGGCAGTGAAGGAATCACTGTGTACAGCATAGCAGGCAAGCCTCTACTGCAAAGACTTAGAGCTGCGATGACACGAACATCGAACTGTTTGTCAGGAAGGCCGAGTGTCATAGTGAGCTTATCCTATCGGTAAACATAGCCTAATAATCAGAACTGTTGGAACATTGACTATTCTGTTCGATGACGGAGTTTGAGGGCATTGTGTTCGAGTCCTGGAGTTACAAATCCACTTGTACTAAACATCGCATCATTCAACACAGCTACGGAGTCTTGGATGCAGGGAAGAAGTCAAGAGAGAAGAAGATGCAAACGGAAGAAGAAATCTTCAATCAAAAGCTGAGTAATTACCAAGCTTTCGTAAGGTTTGATCTTATTGTATTACAAAATGTAAATGAACTGGATAGTCAAGGACTATGAGGGAGACTATCTAATGAAGGGCTATAAGTGTAACTGAACAATGTTTTTAAGGTTTCTTAATTGTATAATTTGTCAGTGCATAATGTGTGCCTATCTAATCAGTACAGGTGAAGGGAAAAGTGTGTGTGTAAAGGTGATTTTGTTATTTCTAAGGTTAAACTCCCGAAAAACTTGAACACAAGTCCCCAGCCTGTCCAGTCCTTAGGATACGAAACCTGACAGTATAGCCGAGATCTTATTCTTATACTTGCTAATGTCCATATCCACTGTCACCCCTGATCAGCTGAGAGAATGGTCAGTTCAGAATCATGTCTATGTTCCTTCAAAGTTCTCCCCTTGCCTCGTGTTAAAATGGGTGCAGGTACAACAGTAGAACTTATGACTCTCGCACATTTCTGTGACTTGACATCTGTGTGATTGGAGACCATTTATCTGTTTGCGCTGTGAACTACGATGCCTGGTGTAAGCCCTAAAGCCTTTATTGATTGCTGTATAAATTTCATGTCCACATAAGATCTATGTTCTGGTGTTATGCGTTCGTTTTAGGCAGTGAAGTTGTATGGCTTGGTGGCATGTCAGCCATATGAGATAGATATACTTGCACATTTGTTGGTATTCTTGTATTGGCCAAATGCATGTGATTTAGTAGACTTGTGTGGTCATTTATTGCTTGGATGTGACCATCCATCACGTTTCCTCAGTCATGGTTAAGATATTATGGATCTCCATATGCGTTTATATGTGGATCGGAAAAGGGACGTAGTATCCCATTTTCACACCAGGCAGGTGCTGGAGCTGTACCTTAACTAAGGCCATGGTCACATCCTTCCAACTCCTAGGCCTTTCCTATCCCATCATCACCATAAGACCTATCTGTGTCGGTGCGACGTAAAGCCACTAACAAAAGAAATGGGAAAAGGGATGTTTCAGTCTTCCAAATACTTTATTCACTTTTATGACTTTGTTATTATTGCAGGCCTTTTTCCTTTGCTTCTCCCTGATGATTCATGCATTGATTATTTACTTTGGTGTATGTTAAGGTAGCCAAGGCAACCCATTTGTTATGTTTGCCTATGATCTTTTGACACTTTTGGCACATGTCTTCTTGTTTCGACCCTGCTATTCTTTTATGTCATGAATGTTTCTTTTGTTTCCCATGTGTTTTGTGGAAAGGAGGTTTTTTTCTCTATATATCAATGAGATAAACAAGCGTCTATTTTTATCTTTGTGTGGGTATGTAAGACATGCATTTTGGAATGTTTTCAGTATTTGGAATGAGGAAGAAAGAATCGTGCTTAGTTAATTAACAGAAGCTTGCAGAGTGAATGCTGAAAGGCACGAGAGTCTATAACAATATTGAGTGTTATTTTGTTCTGATTTGATTAATTTGAGTTACCTGGATAGATGAGACACAAGTTGGGAGAACTGTCTAAGGATGGAACTATCTATTTCCAAATTAGGGATTGGGTTTGGCTTACCAAGAGATGGATTAATCGTTTCATGGATGGGTTAAACGTAGACATAGAAGGAGTGAATGAAAAAATGGAAGAAACCCAATAGTTTTAAGATATCCTTTTACAGCGACAGTTAATACAATAAATAATGTGAGATTTAACAACTAGAAAAAGTTAACCAGTTTGATTAGATGAAGATGAACTTCTTGACTAACTAACATTTAAATACAAATTTGAGAGATATAATGCAAAAATAAGAGGCAAACATCTTGCTGGTCGTAAATTTTAATTTGTTGGTCTGAAGTGATAACATTTTAGATGTTGGAAGCAATGCATACAACTTGATAATTAAGTAATAAGGAAGGAACTATTCCTCTGCAATTTCCGTGAATGTGGGAAGTAACTAAGAGATCTTGCTGGTCAGTGCATTGATATTTGGGAAAACGTGGGCTATTCCTAAAGAAATATTTATACAAATGTTTGTGTGGAAGAAACGGTCTCAAGAAAGTCTTCGAATGACAGTGCCAGAAGTGTGAATGAAAAACAAAGAGAGCTACCATATTTATGGCCATATAGAGTTATGCAAGTAAAGTGTATTATTATTATTATTATTATTATTATTATTATTATTATTATTATTATTCTGGTGTTATCCGTGGAAAGCAGAGAGGTGAAAGGAGGTGCGGGCTTTAATGGGTCTATCTACGATATCAAAGATTAACTTAAAACTTTAGATATAAAGGTTATACTGTTTTCAAATTTCGAACTTAAAACTTTTTACTCAGTGAAATTACAGGTACAAATAGCAGTTTGATACAAGAAGGAAAACCCATGGGTTGGAAGGTACAAGTGCTGAGCTTCCAGCTCCAAATTTACAAGTGTACAACATCGCCCATGTTGCGTTATTTAGATAAACAAGGAGGTAAATCTCCCAAGACAGAGCACTTTGCTCTAACAGTTACAATTCATTGCCTTCCGGAGGCACCACTCAATGTTACTGCAATCTCAGAAAAGAGCTTACATGCTCAACCAAGGAGGCTGCGCTCCCAATTACTTACAGCCTACTCAAGGCAACATTACACGAAACCCTTGCAATTTCTGGCCTCTCTAGGCCCAACCTACAATTTACAATTTTGTACATAGGGGTATCTATTACCCAAACTACTGGGCCTTCATGGAAAAGAAGAACAGGTTAATATTACTGGCTCAAACACAAAATGTATGGAGGCATACACATGCGTTCCTTGACAACCAAGTTTAAAATCCCACTTGGGCTTGTGGCCCTATGATGCAGAGCCTAATCCCAAGATACTGAGGTGACTAGAAAGAAAGGTTAATAAATGCTTTACAGGAAGAGAAACAGTTGCAGAATCTTTTGTCACCTCAAGATAAATTAAAGGGAAACTCAAGAGGGTAACGCACTCTCTATCCCCGATTTACAGTTTATATGAAATTTTATGTTTGAAAAGAAGGATTTTACATTTCAGAAATCAGACGGTTACATAGTTAAAGCTTAGAACCTTCCCCTCGGGCAAGTTTCCGGAGATAGCTACAGAGATGGAAATCAGGTAGCCATTACCTGGGCTGATATTCTGCCTGCTGAAGTATGAGGCATCCCGCCCCCGTCTTAACACACAGACTCAGAACTTCGACGATGACTAAGACAAGGTAGCTAAAAAAGCCCGGCTTATATACCCAAGGGGAGGGTTCAAGAAGTCTCTGGACTAAATCCAGACACACCCTCTAATTTTTATTGGATAGTCCAAAAGTTACAAGAAGATTATTATTGGCTGAAAAATAATTACAGCATATTTGTGATTGGCCAGTTTCAAAAGCTGGCGGGATGAGAAGGAAGTGTTGCTAACCTAGAAATATCAAAATAAATGAAAGTTAATTTAGTTGTGGAAACCTATAAACACAAAAGTTCTTTAAATCATTAATTCTTCTGCCTTGCACCAGAGTGCATGACCTCAGTTTTGTAAGGGCATCTATGGAGAAAAGTTAAAACTTCTTGACATACACCAAAACAAATAAACCCAATCACTTTAGGAAACTTTAAAATAACACAATACTCTGTTATTTATGAGTGGCATCTTCTCATTAATGTCCTAACTTCATGCACTAGCGTTCCTTATGGCGCTTCTTTTAAATGTGCGGAGTTGAGGTCTACCTCCCAGTACAATCATTATTGTTGTTGTTGTTGTTACTTGTTGAGTAAAACACTCACAGATCGCACTTCTCCTTCTCCTTCTCCTTCTCCTAAAAAGAGTAGCGTTAAAAAAATGTTGCAAAGTTTGGGCTGGGAAGACTTGGGAGGAAGGAAATGAGCTGCTCGACTAAGTGGTATGTTTTGAGCTTTCAGTCGAGAGATGGCATAAAATAACATTAGTAGACAAATAGGTTTGAGTAGTGTTTTTAAAAGAAGGAAAACCAAGCTCGATAGCTGCAGCCGCTTAAGTGCGGCCAGTATTTAGTAATCAGGAGATAGTGGGTTCGAACCCCGCTGTCGGCAGCCCTGAGTATGGTTTTCCGTGGTTTCCCATTTTTTTCACCAGGCAAATGCTGGGGCTGTACCTCAATTAAGGCCACAGCTGCTTCCTTCCTACTCCTAGCCCTTCCCTCTCCCATCGTCGCCATAAGACCTACCTGTGTTGATGTAAAGCAAATTGTAAAAAAGAAAAAAAAATTAAAAGTAGGAATTCAAGAGGACAACTTGGGGAAAATATTTCTTTATAGGAAGGGGAGTTAGGGATTGGAATAACTTACCAAGGGAGACGTTCAATAAATTTCCAATTTCTCTGCAATCATTTAAGAAAAGGCTAAATGCAGATCAGTAGTGATTGATTGATTGATTGATTGATTGATTGATTGATTGATTGATTGATTGTGAAAATCTTACAGAACATGATTAATAATGGAGTAATATTACAATGATATTTCTTGAAAACGGAAGCACTATAACAATTGATATTGAGTAGAGAAGATGATAATGATGGTTGTATAACCTTACCCGTGCTGAAGAAAGCCCAATATTTTCTCTGTGTGAGTAGAAGACGTTTTATTCTACATTATTTTGATTCACTAGGGATTACTTTTCTTGTGTGTGTTTATTCCCTTTTAATTTTAATGAACCCTGGTGTTTTCATGGTATTGTTTATTTAGTTCTAAATGAACCCATGGAGGAAGGTCATCTAGACTTAAATGTTTTGGGCATGCTAATCGAATGAGTAGCACAACATTATCATGTGCTTATTTGGAAACGAGGATAACAGGTAGACGACCAGCTGGAAGACCAAGAAGAAGATGGATGGACCAGTGAGGGAAGACGTGGAGTGAAGAGGATGGAATTGGGAATCTGTCATAGATAACAAAATCTTTTAGAATAGGCAACTTTGGAAGACGCTCATTTTCAAACACCCTACCTGGCTCGCTGATGATGCTTGTGTAACATAACTTCCCACTTTAGTATCAACAGCTCCTGACTTCCCTCCATCAGTTTTGGTCCGGTCCAAATTTTGTTGCACCGTACTCATTTTTTGGAGGAGGGGTGATGTTTTTCGAAGGAAGGAAGAGAGTGCAAACTTGAGTTGTGTAAAATGATCCAGATGACAAATATTATTGTATTTTCTCAGGGATGAACACATGGAGCTCTATTATCACTGACACTGTACTACTGACAATCCCAGTCAACAATCTTTACAGGTGATAACTGCGTGGTCGGGGTACTATCTAACAACGAATGCTGTCACTAGATGGTATGTGAGAGGAGTTTTTGTTATATTGTTCATGCAATGAGGATGCAGTACAGACTAATGAAAAAATAATATATAATGTGTGATTGTAGTAAGGATGCATGAAAAGTGATGGAAGAAAATAAAATAGTCAAACTAATTAAAGCAGAACATAGTATAGATGACCCAGACAGTTATTTGGATGAATTACGGTTTACTACCGGTATTTTTGAAGGCTATGTATTATAAATAATTTCGGATGCAAGGAGTCCTAAATCATAACATTCGATTACTGCTCTTCAGAGATTAGGCCTAGTGTTATTAATGAAAATGTGGGTTATATACACGATTTACCACTTGAGAAAACAATGATAGCTTCTGAGTTAGTAGAGAATTCTTGATGGAGCAAGTTACAGATTATACAACACATTGTGTTGGCGCCCAGGGCAAATATTTGAAAATATACAAAATTGCCATTTTTCTGAGAAGAGGTAAAAAATATGGGCTTGTTTCTGAGAGTGAACTCCTGTGTACATATCCTTCTGTCATGATTTCCTTCTACCCCTTCTAGTCACCTCTTGTTTCTCTCTTACATCTTTTTCAATCACCTTCTCGATTCCTTCTTTTCTGTTTTACCTTTCTATCATTTCTCTTAATTTTCTTTTCAAATACAGGGTTATTTCCCTAGGGTGTTGCACAGAAACACCTCTAATACATTGAAGATATCAATATTCTGTTTTCATACTCATAAATGGTATGAAGGGCTTGTAAACATTTAACTGTTTTTCCATGGAACTATTAATAATGGAGATAACATCACAGAGTTTATTTTTTAAGGGAACCTTGGCAATATATGTCCCTAGCAGAAATGTTCAAACTGTTACAAATCCAGGTGTAAAATTAAATCATTAATCAGATAAATACTTTTTGAAATTTTACTAATAATTCTATGACTGAGAGTGGGTGCTGGTCTTGCTGTATCCAGTATCTTACATTTATGTGCAGTCTATAAAAAATACCATATAATCCCGAATAACACCTGTAAGTTTTTCCCTGAAAATATCGCTTGTAAAAACTGGATGCAGATCTTACTCAAGCCTTTCGTGTTGCAGCATGATACTTCTTGTATCTTAGGGAATGTTACATTTTTTAATTTTAAGGGTTGACACTGGATTCAACCACATCTTCCAACAGCATTTGTCTGAAAATGACAAGTGGACATGTGTGTACTGTATTGTTCTCTCTTATGTGTTTCATGGGATAGTTGAGATTTGTTCTATAATATAAATGTGTCTAAAACTCTCCTGAAAGATGGCTGTAGTTTATAAACACAGTAAAATTATTTCTAAGTATGGAGCAGTCCAGAACTTAGACATCGGCACCCTCATGGTTGCCATGACTTGGCAACTGAACTTGTCAGCATGCAGTCCCCCAACCCCAAACACTAACTTTTCTTTTAATGTAAACTCTCTGGCAATTAGTCTACAGTCTCACATTCTAGAAGTGCCATGTGTAAATATGAATCCAACAAAGCATTTATGGTCTTCGACTGTAAATGAAAAACTGAAAGTTATAGAGGAAGCTGAAATTATCAGAAATTGTGCCACCGGTAGGACATACGATATAGATGAATCTCGTATTTAAGACTGGAGAAAGAAGAAAGACATTCTCTTAAACGGTATTGGTGATCATAGAGCTTTCTGAGGGCAGATTGCACAGTTTTGTGAAATTGAAAGTATTCTGTACAACTGCATTACAGAAAGGTGGAAATTGGGATATAGCATATCTACCAAAATGTGCCAATTAAAAGCATTAGAAATTGTGAAGGAATTTGCTATGCCAGAGTTTAAAGCAAGCCAAGGGTGGATCAGAAATTTCTGTGGAAGAATGCACTGAGCATTAGAATGCATGCAACAATTTCACAGCGTGTTCCTACTGCCTTTTTCCTTCCAGGGCCATGTAATTTTGTTGCAAAAGGAAAATTTGTATCTGCTTTCCCAAATTGGAAATGCAGATGAGATGGCCACCTATTTTGAAATGCCATTTGAGAGTACTTTGAGTATTAAGGGGTCAAAACGTCAGAATGGGTGGTAATGAAAGACAGGGGTGTACAGTAATGTTGTGTATTCTTGGTGATGGAACTATACTTCCACCGTACATTGTCTTGAAGAGAAAGGTGCATCTGAAAGAAAATCTACCTGCTGGTGTTACATCAGAACCCAGGACTCCGGTTGGCTGGACAGTCTACTAGTGAAAGACTGGCTGAAATGTGTTTGGCAATGTTGCCTTGGTGCATTGCTTGGAAGGAAAAGCTTGCTTGTTATGGACAGCTTCCATGGTCACACAACAAGGGCTGTGAAGAAGCAAACCAAGGATGAAAAAATCGATCTAGGAATCTTTCCGGGTGGATTAACATCTATGTTACAGCTTTTGGATATCTGTGCACAATATTCATTCAAAGCAGCCCTGAAACAGCCATATACTGAGTGGGTGGTGGCAGAGAATCATGTACTGACACCAACTGGTCATATTAAATGCCTGGAAGTTCACCTGCTTTGTTCATGTGTAAAGATGGCTTTGAATTGTATATTTGGTGACCTTGTCTGGGGATGTTTCCAGAAGCACAGTATTTCTAATGCTAGGAATGGCAGCAAAGAAGATGACTTCCGAGGTAGTGATCGTCAAAGTGATAGAGAAAGGTCTGAAGTTGGTACTTCTGGTGATGAATGAAGTGTTGACTATCGTCCTGTGATTGATAATTTTTCTGTGTTTGCTTTAAATAATGTATTGGGTATTATTTCAAGGACATTAAAAACCATCGGAAACCATTTTAAATTCATGAATCATACAATTGAAATGACATTCTTGTTCTTTGGCAAATATATTTAAATACATTTCAGTGAAATTTTTAAAATAAATTTGTGATTTAGAGTATAAGGTGTGGATGGTAGTTAGGATTATAAGGTAATGGAATCATATTATTTGTTCCCCATTTAATATTTTATCAGGCTTAATTTTAATTATTTTGAAAATAATTTTTTTATACAAACCTTGTGGATTCCCACATTACTTCTATAGCTTCTATTTGTTCTGAGAAAAATGTATTACTCTCAGAACTCTGTTACATTTTTTCTAACCGACATAACATCCCTGTCTCATCTTATTTTGCATGTGATAAAAATGTTTCATACCAAAAATTGCATTTACGAGAAGTGCTTGTTTTGTACGTGAGTTAGTTTCAAAATTCATTAATGTTTTCCTGAATATTTCTACATGTGGGAATCCTTACGATGTTAATGCTAAGGGATATCTTTGTATTGTGGAACAATTATATGGTACATAGAACACTTCAAAATATAACTGTGATATTGTGCAGAAATTCTGATAATCACTAACTTAAATTCAACAGTGTTGCCAGCATGATAATACAGCGCATCTCCATGGAAGTACTTTGTATTTAATGGATCTGTTTTATATTTTTTTTTGGATAAATACTTCCATTGTACCTGTCACTGATTCACTAGCTCACCCCTTTCCCTAGGATGTAGTTCTTATTGAGCTTCTTTTTATCAGCTGTACACACTCTGCTTAACCACGTTTCTTATGTAAACAATATAAATTGGCAACAATGTCTCAACATTGTGCTCAGTTATTATATATAAGTCTGTGTGAATGGGAGCTTGAAATAGGTTGGTTGTGTTTTGGCCAAGAACATCGAGAGAATGTTGAGATATCAGTTGATAAGTTATAGTGTTAAATTTAAAGGTGGATTCTGGACTGTTTTGTATCAGCAGTACATTTGTTATCCTCTTTACCAAAATATATAAAATTGTCATTTCTGGTAATATTATACTAGGACTCAATATCACACAATAAAACACATGGCCTCTTTTAATCCACTCCCTTAAAGTGTCAGGTACCTCAGTGGTACAATCGTTTAGATATAATGACGGGAAGAACACCATTATCTACTTGAGTCACAACTGTTACTATTGATTTACGTCAATAATATTATAATTTCTTTTTCATTTATGAATGCTCACCCACACAGACAGGTCTCTTTGCGATGCTGGGTATACAAAAGGACTAGGATTAGGATGGAAAAGACCATGTTCTAGATAATGTACAATTCCTATATTTGCCAGGAGTGGAAAAGTGATAATGTGGAAACTATTTCCAGGGCTACCAACAGTGGGATGCAAGTTAACAGTTGCTGCATAGCCAATTAACATGGTAAATAATTATCTGTTCATACGTAGAACTGTTATGTTTTCAGGAAATATACCTATTCTAATTAATCTAATGTACATAATATCAATTATTATAAACTTCTGTAAAGTGGACAAAGCTAAAATGTATCTCAGATTATTGTTAACTGAATGCGATGCACTTCTTAAACTCATGTAACATTCTTTATCAAGACTGTAAAATACAACCGCATTCCCACCCACACTTTTAGCCTAAATAATCGTGTGCAAATTGGTTAAGATTAGGACATACCTTAATTGACCAGTACCTATAAATTATCAATACACTTTTATATCATTACCACTATTAATTTTTTTTAAGTAAGAAGGTTGTGATATGGCAATTTCCCTTGTCCTTTTGTGTATTAGTTGTATGGTTTCTGCCAATAGTTTGCAAGTATCTGTTCTTGTCGGTCTTGCAGTATAAAATAAAATTCTTTTTACTTGCCTAAATATATTCTTATAAAACTCGCCCATAAAACTGTCTTCATACTATTTTGAAATTCTACCTATAGAAAGCTTAAAATGCTAATGTGAAAGAAAGGAAATGATTAAAGAATCGATAAATCTATATTAAGATAACCACTTATTGCTTCATGTATTTGACTATTACCGCTTAGTATGATCATATGTTTTTCTAGCCTTGATAATTATTTTTCTTGTCCCTAGAGAAATAAATATGGTTTCCTACGCCCACAGGAGGTAGGTTGAGAAAAGATGCGCAGTAATGGGAAAGAGCCGTGAGTTCCTGAACTTCACAGTTTAAATTCCACAGTCGGGAAGCAAGTGTTATCATCGTGAAAGTTTAGTTTTGCTTGCCTGTTAGCAGTGAGATTGCAGAATAACCCAGTGGGCCTGTTTGTGCCTGTATTTCTCATTCCCCTCAGAAGTTAGAAATTTACTCTTTGTTGAATGTTACAGTGAAGGACTGAGAACATTTGTCATGTGGTGCCCTCCTACAGATTAGTAATGTAATTGTGAGAAGTTGACTAACATATTGCATATTTGTCTTGTGATGGCCTAGTTTTGGATATGGATAGAGTCTTGTAAAACTGCTCGCTGATGGAGACAAAATCCTTCAGGATGTGAACAGAAAATTGCTGCTTTAAACATGGAGAAGTTGTGGGAATGTTGGATCTTTCACCTTCAACTCGAGTCTTTCCTAAGGTCAAACCAATGCCGAGGTTTTGTCTTGTTCATGATGGCAGCCAAAGTCATTTTTGCATATGGGCAGGTAATTCATGGTCGAAGAGTGTGACTAAGGAACAAGGTTTAATAAACCACTGGTCCGAAATACAAGCTTCAACTAACACTTCAATATTACATCTGGTTTAGAAAGTGTTTGACCTGCAATAATACCTTGACATTTTTATGGGTCCCCACGAAAATGTTTCATACTTGTTGTCTCGTGTTTTTCATGCCTTTTAATATTCTCCCCTCATCTTCAGAGACGGTAGATCCAGCTTTAACTCATCCATCCATACATGATGTTAATGCACGTATGTGGAAAATAATGTATAAGTGTTTCAGTATCTCTGTTGAAGAATTTTTTTCTCATTTTCAATGATACATTTCCTCTTTTACCTGATTGTCTTTCTATTTCCCCTGCAGGAATGTTTAAAGGAGGATTAAATCCTTTAACACATTCTCTTTACTTGTTCTCTGCAGAAACATCTTAATGAGGCCATACTGTAATTGAAATTGCCACCATCATTCTAAGATTTAACAATAGAATCATTGAAGTCTGGAGACTCTAAACTCACAATACTGTCATCAGTAGCATTATGTATGTATGAATGAAAGAAAAAAGTGTAAACTTCAGGTAAATCACATTTCACAATGCTGCACTGTGACTCCCAGCAAGTCTATGGCAGTGATAATGGAACTGCTGAAAAAATTATAACAATCTATAAAATGCTAAATCTTACGAATACAGTATGGGCTTGCATTCCGTTGGTGGTGAGTTCCAATGCTGTTGTCAGCAGCCCTGGTTTCTCATTTTTATACCAGACAAATACTGGGCTTGAACCTTAATTAAGGTCACAGTCACTTCCTGTCTTATCCAAGATCACCAAAAGGCCTAACTGAGTCGGTGCTATTCTGTATGTTATTACTAAGAAGAGCTTGTGATTTTTGTATTCAAATACCAGTTTCTGTAAAAGAAATAGTCTAGTGTGAGAATATAGAATCATAATCTAGTATTTGTAAGAAAAAATTATAGATTTGGTGGGAGTGAATAATAGGCCATCTGCCATGCTCTGTTGGCCTTCAGGAGGCGGTGAGTGTCACAATGTCATTGTAGTGTTAGTACTATTACTGTAACTACATTGTGTGTAGCAGGAAATTATTTCAGTTTTTTTTTCATGAGCAAGATTTTAATTGTTGTAACACTTGCTATAGTGTTCTTATATCCATTGTCATTGTGTGGTAATGGATGCTCATTGAGGGAGGTGTGCAATCTATTGTCATTGTGTACTGATGGCTGCTTGTAGAGGTAAGCCTATAATTAGTCATCCGTATGAGAGATCTTTCTCAAGCCATTGTGTCCAGACAGAACACCTCCCTCTTTAAGAGAGACTGCCAGGTGAGTCTGAAGAGTGTGCCTAATATATTTATTTTCCTGCAGGAACATTTTCAACCTGAATCATCAATGGCGCATTTAAAAGAAGAAACCAAACCAGAGTTGACACAGCCAGGACCGTCGCAGGTAAACACATTTGAATTAATTGATCAAACTGAAGAGTTGTTGCATGATGGTGGAAGTTGTGAGAAAACTGCTGAATGGATGAAGTGATTGACTCCTCATTTTAAGACATAATATTTGAAGATCCGTGAAAGAATAATAATTTCTTAATTTTCCTACAAATTTTTCATAATGTTTCAAGTACATCATTAGGTCCAGTTTGGCAGCCGGTATTGTTCTTAGGCTTTCCACAATGTGGTGTGTGTCACCTGGTTTCATTGTTACTAGGTGTTAGTTACAAGGATGAGTGTGTTAGGATGACATTATGATGATAGCTTGCAGTTGTTATACACTGTTGCTTGAAGCGTTGAACTGATGGGTGTCACTTCCCTGTATGCAAATCTGTCCACTGCTAGGTCTTCTTGGATGTGGTCAATCATAAATGGACTCATTTGAAAGAACTGAACCCAGGGTGTGTCAGTAACAACAACGAGATTTCAAAGACTGACAGCGGTTTTATTCAGGTACCTTAAAAGTGCAATTTTCTTTATCAGTATTTACTGTACAGGCAGATGCACAGTATTTCCTTTCCTGTTGCTAATTATTCTATTGAAAATGAACAACCATATTTATGTTGCCCGACTGGCGACCATAATTTTTAACATGTCAGATCTGTATTGTCTGATACCATGGTTACCTGGAGTGAGTCATGTTGGTCAAATAATGACAATATGTATAGTATGGTCTTTTCACAGCAGGAGAGGTGATGGTGTATTATTCCTAATCCCTAAATTGTGAACAGATAACCTGGATTGAGTCCCAATGCTCTCCACAGCATTGATATTGGGTGAGAACATATGACATTGTCTGTGGTAATTCGTCCCTCAGAAAGGGATGTTAAGCCTTGAGCTGACTCGACAACTTTAGGCTATGTGCTGGCACCGGTTTTCACTTCTTCCCTCCTATTATCAAGTATATATTCATTAATTTCATCTCATTAACTCCTGTTGAGGTTGACTTCATGAACGGCATTGGGTCATAAAAACATGCTACAAAGTTTCTTCTCGCTCCATATCTGATCCTGTTTATTTATCGTATGGCATATACATGAACAGTACAATAAATTACAGGTTTATATCTACATTATTTACATAGGTAATCGCCAGGAAAAGTTCACTTGTTTCTCCATTGAAACGTCTCAGTGGGCATTCTTGTGTGATGTGCTTCACAGTTTGCCTCTCAGCACCACAGTCGCAGCAGGATGACGACTTTTTCTTCCATTTATACAGAAGATCAGCACACACACCATGGTTAGTCCGGATCCGGTTTAACTTGGACCAAACTTTCCGCGGTTGTTCAAAGCCAGGTACCTTCTGTGTAATGCATGGCATATTTAAGGATTCAGCTGAAGCAAATTGTCTCCATTCATTAGACCATCTCTCAGTCAGATTGAAATGACTGGCTACAAGGTTCTCCGCCGTACAGATGGGTAGACGTCTTGACTTAAGTCTGTCTATATGTAGGTGGGGGATATATTCATGAATGGGCAATCTTTGATTATTCTGGATCTTATTGTGGAATTGCTCACGTCCGTAGGTTTTAACCTAAAAGTACCCTACACGAGCTCCCTGGGTGGTGCTAAGTGAGCAACAGCGATCAGGCTGCCAGACTATCCTAGTGATCTCCTGGCTATTTTACATGAAAATGAAATATCTGATCCTGTAAAGAAGCAGCGCAAGGTTTCAATCAATCATTCACTACTGATCTGCATTCAGGGCAGTTGCCCAGGTTGCAGATTTCCCACTGTTGTTTTACTACAATCTAAACTTTCACCATCATTAGAGCACTTTCAGAAAAGTGTAATGCACATATTTGCTGTTGTATATCTCTTTCATAAACCAAGGGATATATTAAATGTAAACATTGAGTACAGATGCAAAGAGGATAAGAGGTCCACCTAATCAATACTTGTTTATTATTGTTATTAAAAGTACAGGACCGGTTTCGACCCTAGCATGTCATCCTCAGCTGATCATACATATACATATAACACATCGTGCATTTGCAAACATTACCATATCTTAAGAGGAATATCATGTGATGGTAACATGTCAGGTAGTACTCATGAGTAGGGCATTCATCAGATTGGAAGTTATCATGCATGAATATGCGTCTATGAGAAGTGAATATTCCTAAACTTAAAACTAACTTGTAAGTATTCATAAAATAAAAATAAAAACAACATATACGTAAAACACTTTCATGCTTGTGAATGTTTGAGTTTATGGCTTGCACTGTTTCTCATTTCTTCAGTTTGACTGCTATCATCAAGTCCTGTTGTCCATAACTGTGCATTATATCAAAAACTCAATGACTTCAATTGTGATATGAATTACACTTTAAAATACTGATATGTACATGAAGGCTAAGAAACACTTTACATCTCTAAAAGGCAAAATATTGAGGTAGTCTGGGTTCACTTGAGGCTTGGATGGAAGTGTTGAAATTGCAGCTTGCCGTATATAAAATCCAATTGTTTACATTAAAAGATAAATCATGATATCCTGTAAGGGTTATCTGTGAAAGATAATGGTAAGATGTGAATTATTAAAGGAATGTCTGTGAGTCCTGTGGGAGAATCTATATGTATACTTACTGCTATTGTGGTCCTGAGATTGTATGTAGTTTGGGAGCACATTGTGTACTGCTCCATGTTCGTCTCGGGCTAACGCAGTTTCCTGTGAGGGGAAGAGGCGGGAGGATTGGCTGTTAAGGGAGTAGGGGTGTAGCTGGGCATCCTTTCCGGTGTTTCTCTGGCGTGTGTCAAGTTTTGTTTATTGATTCTCTTGAGATAAGCATTTCTTAGGGAAGGAATGACTGTATTATAGATTAAAGATTATATTTGTTTTTTCTGTGATTTCATTTATATTAAAATTAGGGTTGGTGTATTGATCTAGAGACATATAAAATTCTTCTGTTATATTGAGCAAGGGGCCCTGTTATTATGACAGGTTACCGTCACATGATATTCCTGTTAAGATATGGTAGTGTTTGCAATTGCACGATGTGTTATATGTGTATGTATGTTCAGCTGATGATGACTCGCTAGGGTCGAAATTGGTCCTGTTCTTTAATAACAATAATAAAGAAGTATTGATTAGGTGGAATTCTTATCCTCTTTGCATTTGTGTGAAACATCAATACGGATATGAAGCTCATAAATTACGATTGAGTACAGAGTCAAAGAGTTCTTTGTTGAGTGAACATTTGCTGGCATTTCTGCTGATGTCCAACGGTAGTTTTAAACTGCTCTACATGAACAGTTTCCTTTTGAATTTGAGTTAAAAAATGTTGTGAATTTTGTGCATCAAAATGACAGAAACTTCATATTCTAAGGCGTTAAACCACAATTGAACAACTGACTTTTAGCATTCAGTCTACAAGCCTCTGCAAATTAAGTAAGTGCTTCCATCATCCTCCATTTGTAAGATGCTCTGTAGGTTCTTTTAGTTGCACCACTCTTAAAACTTGGTCTCGCTCTATGTCTCTTAGTTTGTAAAGAATTATTTTCGAATTGACAGATTTTTATCGATGAATGCAAAACTTCTTCTATTCAAGGTTGTTCCTTTAAGATTATACACAATTTTTCATAACAGTCTCAAAAAATGCTGAACTTGCACAAAAGCACATTGTAATTTGTAAGAAACAGCAATTGTTTTGTTTAAAAGTCTGTAATGATATTTACAAAACAGCAGCGTACATATTAATAAGTTGTTGTCTTATTCCAATAGCCTGAACACACATTTTCTTACTTCAAATGGCATCATCTAAAGTAGGCTTACTGCACACGTGTTATGAAAACATATTGCAAGTTCCCTTTAAAATAATGACAACCTTTAACTATATATTTACCTGCTAATAGCCTTTTCAAAATTTAACCTGATGTGAAAATACATAACCTAACTTCACAAATTAGTTATGCTCACTGCTGTATCTTGGGGAGAAGTATCACATTCTTGTTCTATTTCTGTACCTTGTATTAAAATTAAGCAGTAATTTATTTCAGCGTTCATCTCTTAGGAGTTAACAACTGCTTCAGTGCACTTATTGCAAAAAAAATTCTCCCAATATTCACTGAGGTCACGGAGAGGTCGCCCTTGCATGTAGCGAGGAATTGATTCGGAAAAATTATCACTTTCATTATAAATGGTAGAGTGGAGTATATGAATATTGATGACAGAAAGTTAACTCTCCCGAATATGCCCATAATAACGGGTGAATCAGTAAAAGGGTTTTCATTGTAACCAAAGCATGTTGGACAGAGTAATATAGGAATTTTTGAAGGGGATAGTATTGCCAAGACAGTGGAGTCAAACATCTCAATTTAGCCGTAAGTTCCCTTGCCCAAAATTACTCTTCTGTGTAGAATCATCCTTACCAAGTTCGTGACATTTTAATGAGTTCTTATTCTCCCATAACCATTACAAAGAGAAGTACATACTTCAGGATTTTTTTTGTATTTCTTTACGCTAAATGCAGGTTTTGCCCTAATGTGAATTATGTTTCATTGAATATAAAATTGTATTGCTCTTATAGAGTAATTTACAGACTTGAAATTTCTTCACAATAATAACTTATGTTATAATGGTCCACATTTTCAATACTAAGTTATGCAACATTTACATTACATTTTTAATCTAGGAACTAGTTTTGGACTTGGCTGGCCATCATTAGCCATAATACAAAACTGTACAAACACATTTAATGACTAAAACTAATGTACAAACATACACAAATGAATGAAAAAGTAATAAAATCATCGGGGATGAATTATGAGCACAAAACTTAAAATATATGATGAAATTTAAATAAGCCTCCAAAATTCTTAGATTTGTTGCATCATGTTAAAATGTTTCATTATCTTGAAAAGCTATGAAAGCTTCCTCTGTTGGAAATTGTCAATGGTTGAGTCAAGGACGACAAACAAAAATGTGATTAAATAGTTGGTACAGTCTTGGATTGCAGTTGGTAGAGATTCACAAGTCAATGTGGCATCCATGATGTTAACCTAAACTAAAAGGAGACAGAGTGCCAATCAAATGCCACCTTTTGTTGAGGCATGTGGTGCATGGCCTTCTGTTGTGTGTGCCTTGTACTGACGGGGAGGAGATGAGATAGGATCGTGAGATTCAAAGGGAAACACAGAGAGGGAGAGGACTGGGGAAGGAGAGAGGAGAGGTTGGGAAAGGAAAGGGGACTAAGGCAGGACCAATCCTTCTTCTTGATAAATAATGTTAGCTAAAGTGAAATAATTGTTTTTTATAAATAATTTGAGGATAGATGTAAAATCCCATATTTCTAATATACTTAGGCCTCTCTATTTACTTAAATTGTTTTGAATGTTGGTATATACCTGGGAAATGAATGAAAAGAATGATTGTATTGAATATTGATTTTTTTTAACTTATTGATCAAATCTTAAGTCTGCTTATTTGAATTCTTAAAATAAAAATCAGTAATTCGTTCTAATAAACCTTTGAATTAATTGTGACACTTTATATAAAGGACTAGTCTATAGTTAATGAGCGGGCAAATGGGGATGCCGATCTTGAGTATCTTCGGGAGGTCTTTGGCAGTGAGGAGACCGGGGTCAAACTATTTACTTAAATTTTTTTCATGATCTTTCAATGAGTAAGAAGTATTCTTGAGGGTCTACTTAAGTTGATGTTGGATTCTCATGGTAGGGTCTTTCTATACTGTAGAAAATGAGCTCTCTTTAAATTTTTAATTTGTTTTGCTTATCATTAATCCTCCTTTTGAGAGCATGTATTTTTTGTACAAGAATTGAATCCTTGCAGCTATTGTTGTTATGAGCAGGAAGGGGTGAAATAGGGGAGTTAATATTGTTTATTTTTGGCTTAAGGATATTGTTCAATTTCCTTTTTACTTCAATTCTTACTTCATCCTGTTTCTTTGCTGGCTATTTTAGTGATGGCTATATTCAGAATGTTAAAATTAGGCTAATTGTGTTTAGGACCCCTGACTAAAATGAAACTTTCATCATTATTCAGTGATACCTTGCACAAATATATGATTGAAGGGTGAAATTGGTTGAGCACTTTAGTGAGTTTGCTGGTTTCGTATCGTAGCTATTATTGAGTTTAGAGTTCATTTACATTTGCAGTTTTTTCTCCAGGGTTTGTTGTTTCTTGGATAACACAATTAATAATTTACTTGTCAACTTGAGTTTGAAATATGTTCCATTGAGCATCCAAAAGTAAACTTTTAGTTTCAAGGTGAGTCTCATGTAATCTATGGTTAAAAAAAAAATTTTTCCTTGAACAAAAACCTAATGTCCTCTCTCAGCCAAATCATGAGTCTTTGTAATTTGAAAAGGAGAACAATGTCTTCTAAAATTGCATTTAAGAAAGATTGGTGTCAAATTGTGAGTGATACACTGTTTGAGATATTTGATGTCTTTGCACAATTTGGCTCTTTTGGCTTTAAATTAAATATAAATAAGTTTTTATTTTGCCTGGTTGGCTGCATAATCATGGGATATAACCTTCATTGTTTTCATCTGTGTTGAATTGTGATCACAAAAATAACTAAACTTATGTCGTAATGGTCCACTTATTCAGTACAATATCATGCAATATTTTGGTTACAATTTTAATCTAGGAACTAGTTTCAGCTTTGGCTGGCCCACATCAACCATAATACAAAACTGTACAAGCATATCTATGGACTATAATAAATGTATAAACATACAAATGAACATAAAAGTTATTAGTACCAGAAAGATGGTGGGGTCATTTTTGACCCTTTCATGAATTCAACACTCTGCTGTTGGCATAATTTATCTTAGATTTTGTTCGGACTATGTGACATTTCATCACTTAGGCTTTATTTGATGTCGTTAAAATTTGGATGCCGCAGTCTTAACAACTCAGCCCCTATAATTCAATTACCCTAGAAGGATGAAGGGTCATTTTCAACCCTTATTAGATTTTACAAGAACACATTGTTTTCCATAACTTGGCTTCCACTTTGCTTCCTATTCATGATGCAGACTGTTAGCTTATTCCCCCTTTCCACTCCATCTGCTACCTTTACCTATATACTCCTCCCCATTCCACCAACCTGAGTCAAGTTTAGAAAAAAAACGCAATCCTGCCATTCATGGTAATGAGCTTGTGATACTTGTATTATAAACCGTCTGTTGTAGTTTGTTTATTGAGCTGTTTGTTACAGTTGCATTACAAATGATCCCTCAAATATTGAGCACAGAAGATGTTTGAGAACAAATGATATAATGGCTTCTCTCCAGGAACTAAGTGAAGATGACTCTGGGGCCGAGTCAGGTACAACACCGCATGGAAAACGAAATATTCTTGATGGGTACATCACAAATGCATGGAGACTCTTCATGGATGAATTTATCCTCAAAAACATTAAGAAATGTGTGGAAACAGTGGCTGAAAGGCAGGTACAATATAAGAACTTGTCTGTGACTATGGATGAACTTGATGCATTTCTTGGTAGGCCTATTTGGTATGCTCGTGGAGGCAACTTACGCGTGAACCCTAAATTTGAAACCACTCTGGTCCAAAAAAGTGGGGACTTGAATTGTGTAAAAATGTGATATCCTGAGATATTTTAGTAGAAATTTTCAGATATTTGAGATTCAATATCAAATCCTGAAGGCCAGAGAAACATAAAACCAATAAGTTTGCCCTGATATCTGAAGTATGGGAAAGATTTGTTTCAAATTGTAAGATTTGCTACAAACCTGGAGCTAGGATTACAGTTGATAAGCAACAAGTGTCAAGTCAAGTCATATCTATAAAGATAGGAACACATAAACAAAGTGATAGGACAGTGTAGGGAAAAGGAAGGACAGAAAAAGAAGAGAAGACGTGGGGGATGCCCGTATCCATTCAGATTCCCCCTTTTCTCTTGCTCTGTCTTCCTTATCATTATGTTTAAATTATTATGTGTTTCTCTTAATGTTGCTGACTCTCTATCAATCAATCACTATATATCTGCATTTAGGGCAGTCGCCCATGTGGCCGATTTCCTACCTGTTGAATCAGATTGTCACTACGTCATGAGTGGACAATGCGTATGTCATTGGGTCATGTGGCCGATCAAATAAAGCTCTCTCATTGGCTACTCCTATCTCGCCTATCGAGCCTAAGCTTTCCTCTGACCTTGAAACAGTAGTCATGTAGCCTGCACCAGATTCATTCCAACTCCTCAGCTGATGTGGTACTTTGTAAGTAACTATTATTAGAACTGATTATCTACCTCATGATGTTCCATACCTAAAGTTGGCGACGAGGTAAGAGTCATCACATTGCAGTGAGTGCCAGTACTTCATCATGGCAACAAAAAGTTTCTCATGTGTTTTCACAGTGAATGACACAATATAGTAAAGTCCGTTGTATCGGGCGTCCTTCTGGAGCAACGTAGTATCGTATGTACCTTTCGCTCCATGCCCTTAGACAACGGTTTTTTTCACCGCCTTTGCAACGTTAGCTCACTTATATCACGCGACCATTTGACAATTCAGAAGAAACTTGGTCAACCTACGTGGAACGCTTTGGACTTTATGTACAGTGCAATGACATTCCGAATGCTAAACAGGTTAGTACATTCCTCACAGTGATCGGTATTAAAACCTACAATTTACTGAAAGATTTAATCACCCTTGATAAAACATCTGACAAACCCTTTGATGGGCTGATGACCTAGATATTAGGCCCCTTTAAACAACAAGCATCAAAGCATCAAACCCTTTGATACCACTGTTAAAATTGTCCAAGACCATCTCCATCCTAAACCTTCATTTATATTTGAAAGATATATATTCAGCAGGTGAAATCAATTGGAACATGAGACTGTGTCAGATTATATTGTTCAACTAAAGCAATTATCCAAATATTGCAAGTTTGAAGACAAACTGCGTGATTATTTACGGAATAGGTTAGTCAGTGGCATCCGTGATGAAGCCATCAAGAAATGACTGCTGTCGGATAAGACTCACATTCCAGAAGGTGGGACAGCTGGCAATATCACTGGAAGCAGCTAACAAGGATGCAGTGTCTTTGGCCTACTACACTACACCAAGACTTCAGAAGTTTACAGCATGGCATTCCCCACGCAGCAATGTACCTATTGTGTTATCACGTGTTGTGCAACTGCCTTGGTGTTTTTGTTGTGGTCATAAAGGTGGGCATTCTACCACTAAATGTCGATATCGTGAATATATTTACAATTTGTGTCAGAAGAAGGGTCATTTAGAGAGGTTTCACAAGTCAAAAAATAAGAGCAAGTCTCAGTTTCATGTAAAACCAAACATGCTTACAAACAATCCTTCATTTTCTAAGGGAATTAAGAATCAGTAGGGAAACAAACTTAGACCCAACCAGCACTATATAGACTTACATGAACCCAATGTTAGTCGAGAAAAATTGTGTGACGAAGTTTATGATATTTCTAATATTTTTCAGTGTGATGGAGATGAGCAAATCATTCAGCCTGAGTTAGGTAAAATAACAAAAATTGAGACCATTAGAGTAAATTTAATTGTTGAAGGAAAGTCAATTAATTTTGAAGTAGACTGGTGCTTGTGTGTCTGTTGTTTCGAAAATTTTTATAAGGCTAACTTACACCAATGAGAAAATCAAGCCTGTGGGGTAGTTAGAAGTAAATGTTAAATATCAGTCCCTGGAAAAGAGTTTAGATTTGAATGTTATTAGCAATGGATCTAATCCTCTCATGGGGCATGATTGGATAAAAGAGCTCCAAGTTGTTATAAGCATTCCCAGCAGTGTAAACAATGTAAACTAAAGGTATGTAAAAAGTAATGCAGAGTCTAAATTAGTGCAAGACTTAGTAAATGAATTTCCAGAGGTATTTACTAGTAAATTAGGTTGCTTTAAAGGAGACCCAGTAAAACTAAACTTTAAGCCAGATGCAGTACCCAAGTAATAAAAACCTAAGCCAGTACCACATTCTTTAAGAAAAAAGGTTGAACTAGAGTTGAAAAGTTTAATGGATGAGGAAATTATTTCCCCAGTATCTTCAAGTGAATGGGGCACTTCAATTGTTCCAGTATTAAAAAAGAATTGTAAAATCCATATTTGCACAGATTCTAAGGTCATTTTGAACCCATTCCTGGAAGTCGATAGACACCCAATACCTAGAATTAAAGGCATCTTTGTTGTCTTACAAAAGGGAATTCAGTTTTCTAAAATTGAATTGTCATCGGCTTACATGCAGTTGAGGTTAGAGGAAGAAAGTAAAAAAACTATGTACCATACTATAAATACACATAAAGGGTTATTTGCTCACAACCATCTTGTTATGGAATCTCGTCAGCACCGGGTATTTTTCAAAGAGTTATTGAACAAATACTACAAGGTATGCCAGGTGTGGTCTCATTCTTTGATGATATTATTGTGACTGGGACGGGCACAGCAGAACATTTGTCAAGATTACGAGAAGTTTGTAAATGCCTAAGTAGTAATGGGTTGACTGTCGGTACAGATAAGTGCAAGTTTATCTGTGACAGTCTGAAATATTTAGGCTACGTCGTAAGTAAAGATGGTTTAGCTACAGCCAATGATTACCCCTCCCAACCACATCTACACAGATACACAGTAAGCCACACACAGGCTTAGTTGTCAATGTGACTTGAGACCGACAAGGTCATCTCCATTTGAGACGGCAATCTTTAGTTACAAGTAAGTCATATGAGTTTTCTTTTCGTACATCATTTTTAACTTGTTCATCCACTCATATATTCCTTTTTTCTCATTACAGATGTTATACACGTTTTATTCGTAGTATTGACGGTCTCACTACACTCATCAGCATAGTGTTTTTATTTAACAGTCAGCAAGATCTATTAGACGAGAGGACTTTGTACCTCAATGTGTTTTTAACTCGCTAATCATGATCACTGTCACTTCACATCATTACGATTTTTAATTTGTTTGTATATTATGTAATCATTGTTTTACTACTGAAGATGGCCTTGAGATTAGGCTGAAACATGTATAGACTTTGCTTCATCTAACAGATGACTTGATTTGTATTGATAGGAGGACTTTATAAATATTTTCTTTTGTAAAGTGATAACTGTCAATACGGAATGAGAGATTCATAACTTGCAATAAGGTTAAATCAGTTGTTGAGGCTCCAGTTCCTAAAGATGTTACACAGCTTAAAGGATTTCTTGGTCTTGTGAACTACTATGCTAAATTTATCCCAATGTAGCCACTGTTCTTACACCTTTATACCAGCTTCTTAGAAAAGATGCAGATTTTTGCTGGAATTTAGCTTGTCAAAAATCTTTTGAATTAGTCAAAGAAAAATTAGTTTCAACTAAAGTACTAGCACACTGCAACCCTAAATTACCAATCAAGTTGTCATGTCATGCTTCACCTTACGGCATTGCGAGTGTTTTGAGTATAATAGATAAAGATGGTACTGAAAGACCAATTTCTTTCACAAGTAGAGTCTTAAACTCACCTGAAAAAACTACTCTCAGATTGATAAAGAAGCCTTGAGCATTGTGTATGGTGTACGGAAGTTCAGTCAGTATCTTTGGGGAAGACATTTTAGTCTGTATACAGATCACAAGCCGCTTCTAACCATTTTTGGTCCAAAAAAGGGTTTACCAGCCTTTGTAGCAGGTAGATTGCAACGCTACACTTTGTTTCTCTCAGGTTATGACTATGGCAGTCAGTATGTTAAATTTCAATGCCATGGCAATGCAGGTGGCTTATCTAGGCTGACTTTATCAGCCAATCATTTTGAGGACGTTGATGTTAGTTTAGAGTGCGTAGGTAGTTACTTACAATGCATAATACAATCTGATGTTCCCAAACTTTAACGATATATGTATTGAGACAAAATCCTAGGTTGTGTGTTGTACGGATGGCCTACTACGCCAGATCCAAATTTAAGCAACTGTGTTAAAAGGCAAGCTAAGCTAACTGTAAAACAAGGAATTTTGATGTAAAGCTTCAGAGTCGTAATTCCAAGGTACTTTAGAAAGCCCTTGTTAAGTGAATCACACTGTGGACACCCTGGGGTTCTTAAAATGAAATCATTGGCTAGATCATACTTATCGTGACCTTCAATTGATGAGGACATCGAGGCAGTAGCCAGCAGTTGTTCAGCGAGTCTTGCCAAGCGAGAAAGTCCCAATAGAAGTACACTTCATGTATGGGAATTTCCACCCAATATATGGCAAAGAATTCACGCATATTTTTTAGGACCTTTTAAAGGAAAACTCTACTTATTTGTAATGGAAGCTCATAGCAAATGGTTGGAAATCAAAATAGTTAACTCAACTTCAGCTAAGTAAATTGCTGAGAAATTTTGTCCCATGTTTCGTAGATTTTGTCTTTCCGAACTCATTGTTAGTGATAATGGCCCTCCATTTTCCTTTGAAGAATTTTCTCGATTTTTGAAACAAGATGGGATAAGGCAAACGTTGATAGCACCATACCATCCTGCTTCTAACGAGGGGCTGAAAATGCAGTTAAAACCGTTAAAAAGTGTTTAAAATGTACAGTTTTTGAAAATGAAGATGTAAACTTAGTTTCAAGTAGATTCTTAATAGCTTATCGTGTCACTGTACATAGCACTACTAACGAAAGTCCTACTAAGCTAATGTTCAATCATCCTTTGAGAACTAAGTTGGATTAGATCAGACCTAATTTGCAGAAAGCTGTAGCAAATAAATAGGACGGACATATAACTAATGCAGGAGGTAGTTACACTAGACAGTTGACTATAGGACAACTAGTATTAGCTAAAGAGTACAGCAGAAGAGATAAGTGGGTAGAAGGTAGGGTTATATATATACTAGGCCCACTTATGTATTTAATTCAACTCGAGTCTGGGTTGACTGGGAAAAGACATATAGACCAGATAATAGGGTAACAGTCAAGGCCCGTTGTTTTTAGCTCTGACCGCTGTAGGGCTAATCCTTTACAGTGTGGGATGTCACAGTTAGTTGACTCTTCCTCACTGACCACTCCTTTGATGACACCAGCCTCAAAGTGCCAACTGAGTTCTCCCACTTCTCGCTTACCACCCCCTTCACAACCTGCATCACCACCACATCATAGTCCAGTTGCAGCTAGCAGACCATCTCTGCAACCCACACAGCTAACTGTCATGTCACCTGTCGCAACTAGATGCTATCCAGTTCGAGACAGGAAACCTATTGTAAGGTTTGATTCATAATAGGTCACTCTTTTGTATTGTATAATATTGCAAGATAGTTTTTTAATTTAATTTGATTTGATTTTTCAAATTGTATGGTTGTTGATGAATCATACACAGTCATTTAGTTATATAATCTTTTTTTATTTCGCATATATCGGTGTGTTTACTGTGTTTTCTAAAGAATGCATATAATACTACATTGGCGTGATCAGTTGTAGCCAAGATCTTAACATATTCAGTTACAATTTTCACATTTATTTATAGAACTTATGATTGTAAATCATGTGATTATAATCAGTTGAATCAGATTGTGACTACATCAGGAGTTGACGATGTGTACATCATTGGGTAATGTGGCTGTTCAAATAAAGCTGTCACGTCACCTGTCACAACTAGATGTTATCCTATTTGAGACAGGAAACCTATTTTAAGGTTTGATCCATAGTAGGTCACTCTTTTGTATTATATAATATTGTAAGATAGTATGTTAATTTAATTTGATTTGATTTTTCAAATTGTATGGTTGTTTATGAATCATACACAGTCATTTAATTATATAATCATTGGCTACTCATTGGCTACTCTTATCGCGCCTAGCCACAGCCTAAGCTTTCCTCTGACCTCGAGTCGGTCATCATGTAGCCCGCACTTGATACATTCCGACTCCTCAGCTGATGTGGTACTTTGAAAATAACTTGTATTATTACTGAATGTCTACCCCAAGATGTTTCATATGTAAAACTTTGTATATGACGTTTACAGCTTTCCTGATAACTGAAGAGGTAGTCAGTCATCGGTTTTACTTTCAGTTCCTCTAGCACCTCTTCATTCCTTTTATGGTCCCATTTTGTACACCCTGCAGTACGATGCATGAACATCATTCCTCATGCTGTAATGGGAGACAAGTGTTGAGATCTTAACGTCCATGCCTCACATCCGTAGCAAAGTGTTGTTTTAGCTAGGGTATTATAAAGGCACAATTGATTATGTTTTTTTTAAACTGATGGTATCATAAAGTACTTTATTATTCCTGTAGTCTTTGTGAATTAATTAATTTTTGCTGGTATATCTAATTCTGTTTGATTTCATAATTTGTACCCTAGAAAATTGAACACATTTACTCTTTCCAACGTTGTATAATCTGACTAAGAATGGCTTCTCTTCCCTTGAAGGCCATTATTATTTATTTTTTTGTTGAAATAGCCATATAAAAATCTGAGGAAACATTTCTTGTATTGAAAACTGACCTTTGTAGGCCATCGTCCATCGTAATCAGCAATGCAACATAATCAGCATGTAATATGGCATCTAGGTGTTCAAGGTGTCTGTTTACTGATATTGATCCATGGTGTCCTTGTTTCCAAGTTTTCATAATTGCATTCATATTTTAACCATTCGTGTGGGTGTGGTTCGAAAAAAAATGTTTTGTTTACGATTAAGCCTTGGCTGGTGTCAACGGATTACAAGGGATTCCACTCATGGGCATGGACCTTTGACGAGTACCAGTTATGTCTGTCTTATCCAATGTCAGGCTCATATACACAGAGTAAAATTTACTTTCCACCTAATTACATAACGCTAAATTAACTCATAAGTTAACGGAATGAGAGGATCACAATATAATTTTTGAAACAAAACTCCACTTTAATTAATCATTCATGCAAAATAAAATAATAATCATAATCATTTAACAAGACAACATGATTGAAATAATAAACATCATGCTGATTAACCTTTGTTGGTTTTCATTGAGCAAATCATAAAAAGTCATCTGACTGATTTTCATAAGGAAAATTCCACAATTTAATTCAACACAACTTTTTCTGAAAGATTGATCATGAAATAATGATTTGCTTAACAGTTCTTTAAACTATCTGCCAATCACGTAATTCATTCTATAAATATTCACTTTGTTAATTCATTTTTGTCACTTATTGGCCCAAAGTTTGTCCCCCTGTATTCTGTCATATTCCAACGTCTAGCAATCTATCAACCTAACGTACAACTTGAGTATCCTAACGATCTGGTCTTCAAAATATTATATACCATAATGTAATCATCTGCTAACCAGCCAAAGTGAGCAGACAATTTAATGAATAAATCAATCATGGTAACAACAGCACACATCTGGAACCTTCTGCTCCGCCGTACTTAAAAAAATAAACGATGTCTAACTACTAACATAATTAGTGTAAACAATAATAAAAGGATGTCCTCATAGTATCTGCTCTCCTCCAAAGATTTCCTGTTAATAAATACTACTGCCTAAGAAATTAATTAGAACAAGCAACTACTCACTGAATGCTAATGTGCTGCACCAGGTGATATTATCTCTTAAACAACATATCTCGTTATTTATTCTTGTCATTTTATCGAGGATCCTCTCAATAATTCATCCTTCCAATGCACACATCTTACCTTCTTGCCACCATGAATTAATATTTTGATGATTTCTCACACGCTCGACATTTATAATCTCCGGGATACCTTTTGAAATACTGTCAATGCATCCTATCGCTTGCCTATCCGCATATCCTTTTAAAATTGCTTGATGAACATTTCACTCTGACCATCCTCAACATAGGTTCACTGACATTCTCAATAACTCACCATGTTACCGTAATATCTATCTCAACAAACAATATCAATATAATAGTCATGTTTATATCACCATAATATTCTCGGCGACCCTATCATTTACTCTATCTTACCTCATGTGTCCATCATGCCTATGCATTATCATCCTATACACACTAGCACATGTATCCAAAGAACCTCATAACTACATGCATGTAAAATCATCCAATGCGATTGACAGCATAATCGCATTTCTCTCAATTAATACGCGACATAAATCATACTACAGAAGATCTCGACACTAACACATTAACTACATAATCATTCACTAGAATTACACACGCAGCATCCAATGTATTACATCATTTATGAATGTTATCTTGTAAACATTCGGACGATATCAGGAAATTCCATAAAACATTCCACAATTGCATGCCTATCATTACCTAAATATTCACGGTAATCCGAATTATTATCCTCACCAATGAGCAGGTTACCATTTTCTGACAGATTACGACTATCACACTAGGTTACTCAAGTTGTGTACCATTTAAATCACCTTGATAATACAATCAAAATCTAATTGTACGATAAGCTTTGCTGTAGTCATGGACACTCATTTCACATCATATTTAGGTAATTCCACGTGAACTCGGACCCTCGATTTAGGCCCACATCTCTGCTCTAATTGAATGCATTAAAATGGTAAATCACATCCGTCGTCTTTCCAGTCTGAAACATGCACAATTAAGATTAATACAGTGCTATAAGATATTCAAGTATCTCAGTTTTGTTACAAGACTTGCCTTATTCTCGTATATTGATATTACACAATTTGTTATCGAACTCTTTAGTATATCTTATGATAGCTTCCTATTTCTTATGATTTCCTCAATCTCTTTCTCAACGTGTGCTACAGCTTTCTTCTTAATCAACCTTCTTCTAATATTGTATCACATTGTCATAAAACAAAATCCCATTTTTAATATATTACAATAATACATCAGTTCGCATTTCATAATTCCTATCAAAATTACCATACTGTAATCTCTCTTCCATCAGTTTTTGACATTTGAGGAACATTCTATATAACAAGATTACTCTCTTCATTTCAGGAAACACGCAAAGGAACACATTTAGCTATTCATTCATTTTCTTTATGTATACAATCGATTAATCCATACACACCTTCTTGATAATTACACTATTCAAAACCGTGCCATGGCCTCTGCCATGTGACATTCCTGGTCCTGAATGTTACATACAAGACTTGACTTCTTCTCAGCTGTTAGTACAATCTTTTATTTGCTGGTCTCCATTCATTTCTCAACTCACGTTTTTCTTGAATCAATTATCCGAATACCACGGGGTTCTGAGCTTACGAATTTTCCCTCATTCTATTTGCATTATGTTCCTATTAAATGAGCGAGTTATCTCGCTTACGGACCTAGGTGGATGTATAGACTGGACGTATTTTCACGGGACGTTCACTTCTGCACAATTTCCGTTGACCTTTTCTTATATCTTTCAATGGCTCCCTCATACTCGATCTATAGACCATTGAAGGGTTATAATATATATTATAAAAAGTAGAGGGGAGAGACCGCAGCCTTGTTTTACACCACCATGTATTGATTTTCACTTGGTCTTGTTCTTGATCAGTTTTACAGAAATGAGATTGGATTTGTCGATATTGTTAATAATCTGTTGAGAGACATTTAGAATTTCAAGCAATATGTTTCCGTTTACTTGGTCAAAGGCCTTTCACGAGTCCACCAATGCAGTGTGTGTTTCCGGATTGAATTGTCTACATTTTTCTATTAATACCTTTATAGTGAAATATGCATCTGTGCAAGAACACACTCTATGGAAACCTTGGTGTTTATTCCCTAATTTATCTTTATAACGTTGCTGCAACTTATCTTTAATGATATTTGTATATAAACCTGAGTTATCAATGTTAATTCCTCTGTCATTTTCACAGTTTTTATGTCACCTATTTTATGAAGAGGGATAACAGTTGTTTTCTGCCAACTTTCTGGTGGATTGCCTCCATTTGAAATTTGATTTAAAGAGCTGAGCAATCTTTGTTTGAAAGTTTTACTTGAATATTTTAACAGTTCAGCAAGTATTTCATCCTCTCCAGGTGCTTTACTATTCCTTAGTTTCTTCAAATTTTGGTCTAGTTCTTCTAATTTTATAGATTCCAATGTATTGTTGTTAGATATTGGCTATGTTAATGCTCCATTTTTTTTAACCTCTCCATAGTGTTTGAAAATAAAGCCAGACAATTGCTGTTATTGTTTCAAGTTTTACCTCTTCCTTAATTTCTCTGTTTAATTTCTCCTGAATTTTACAAGTTTGTGCTTGTGGTCTTGTTAAGTCTGTTTCCAATGTTTTTGTCTAATATCTCCTCTTGCTACTGCTTTCTTGCAGTTGTACTTTAGTTTATCTTCTATTTTACCAGTTGACAGAAATTTCATCTAAGCATCTCTTTTTTTCTGATATGATCATTTTCATCTCTTCGTCCCAGAATCTCAGGACCTCTATCTCTTCCATTTCCTTTTTATTCCTAAACTTTCATAAGCTGCCTGTTTCAAAGCTAAGCTGATATTTGACCATTCTTCCTCTACATTGGTACTCACTGGTTTTGCTTGAATTAGATTAAAGTCTATTTTGGTGCTACCATTTTATGCTTGGATATTTTAAAAGACCAATTTGATTAGTTATTTCTTTTTGTTCCATGCAGGGTGTATTTTTCTTCATCGATCTTGGCTTTGTGCAGACTCGTGGTGAAACTACTAAGAAAGGGTCTGTTTCCATTTCAGAACTTCGATATGCTCTAATATCTAAAATTCATTCTGCTAGTTTTTGATTGCATATGGCATAATCAAAGATAGACCACTGATTCCTAGATGACCATGTGACTGACTATGTGGAAACATCGTGTTCATTATTTTTATCTGATGATTGAAGAGAACAAAGAGAACAAAGTCAGTAAGTTTTGTTCTGTTACTGTTGCAAGTTTTCTCCCCATTTGTACCCATATTGTTCTGAACTTTGCGATTTCCTCCTGTGGCCAGTTTCATGTCATATCTTTCTTATTAATTTTGTCAATTATTTTCTGTACATTGTTATAGAAATTATCATTGTCACTCTTTTGTCTTGTCCAATTGCACACATATTTCCAGTAGTCTCCAATGATCTCCCATATCAAATGTCATAGACAGGTCAATTGTGATACAGTCCATTTAACCTCCTGAGTCCTAGATATCTGCTACATCTTCCTGGTGGAATCCTTCAACCTGAGCTTCAGTGAAATAACCGTTCCTAAACCTGAACTGCCTTCTATCGGCCCAGTTATTAATTTTGCAATCTTGTGTAATATATTCAGAAAGAATGTTTTCCCAAATCTTACATGCACTGCATGTCAAACTGACTGGCCTTTAATTTTCAGTTTTATGTCTCTCACCCTGTCCTTTATTCACAGGTACATTTGGTATTGCTCCTTTATGCAAAAACAATAATCAAATAAGTTCTTCAGGTATGGTACTATACCCAACCCATTGTCTTTAGTAGATCCCCAGAAATCTTATCAATTCCAGCTGCTTTTCTGGTTGTCAACTTTTGTATCTTTTTGTAAATGCCATTGTTGCTGTAGTCGCCTCCTCTATCTGGACATTACCCTTGTAACCTTGCTACTTCCCATTACTGATATTTTGACATTGGAAGATACATTAATTATTTTTATATTATGTAGTAAATAATTCATTTTGTGAGCTATTCTTGTTTATCTATTTTTATCTTGTTTCCTATTTACTTTACTTTTCTTAATTGACTTCCTTTATTTATAGCATGTTGCAGAAATTAAGAGGGAAATAACTATAAAAGAACATACAACGGATCAACTGGTCTCATGTATCAAAGAAGAAAACATGTAAGTAGAGTTTAGTTGTACACCCCTTAATCTAGCTCCCTCTGTTGACCTGTGGATCCCAAGATCATGGGTTCAAATGCCACAGAGGTTGCAGGATTTTCAGAAAGTGAAGAGGAAGATCCGATAGGTACTTCTTGTCATAGAATTTGGCATGTAAGAAATAAATGGTGACACATTTTTTTGTTAACCCAACAAAATTAATTAAAACTCAGCTGAAGATGCCCAAAAGAGATTCCGGTCACTCTGACATCTACAGTCGGCCATAATATAGTGTGGACTTCACTGCCGAGTTTGTTTATGAAATAACCAATTGAACTACAGCAAATCAAATAACGCCATAATTTTCCTCGTTTCATTTCACATTACATCGTGTAGGACTTAAAATTTCATTTTGATTTTATATGGGTTACAAAATAAGATTTTAAAAAATTCAACTGTTTGTGAATTTTGAGGAATTTTTCCCAAAATCCTTTTATCTGATTGATTCCAAATTTTTAACACAATGAATGTAGTGATGTTTTATACATCTAAAATATATATATAACAGAAATTTCACAAGTTGGTCACTTTAGTTTCCTAGATGTTACATAAGATAGTGTTTAAAACATTCAAATTCTTCCATATAGAATTCAAATGTGTGTTAGATCAGAAAATAAATAATCATTCCACAAACCGTTTCACATACGAATTAAGGGAGTATTTTACAGGCTCAGCTGACAGTGGGCTCTCCAAAATGTAAAACTTTGAAGAATAACTTTCAGTTTAAAACTGTAGCGGAGCACGGGTATGTTGCTTGTCTATTATATTTTTATATATATAACAGAATGTCTGCCATTCTGTTTGTCCACCTGTCTGTCTCTTCCCTGTACAAATCCATAATGTTTCACCAATCTGAGCCAAATTTTGTAAACTTAACATTTTGGACTCTGTGGTTAACCCTGTGTACAACAAATTTTAATAACCCACATAGTCTAATATAGGCAAAATATTGTATTTATTGTATAAAAAGGGGTCAAAGCTGTATCAAACCTCACGACATGAGAAGAAAACTCGTTAAGTCCCTTTAAGACTAAGAATCAGTTTTTAGTGCCTAAAGTCAACCATTAATGGAGATACTGCCACCACACTACTGCTGCTGTGGGAATTGGATGAAGAAATGTTCATCTGTAATGCTAGCAACATCAAGTCAAATATTCTACAGTAGCATTACAAGCCTGGTGTTCGAGGTAGTGAGTGAGTGCATGGATGTGGGCACGGCCAAGGAGAGATTCTGTTACACGTACAATTTAGTGTCTAAAGAGAAGCACTGTGAGGTGAAGCCACCCTTAGCAATCCAAGAGGTGGGGCTATGGAAGGGGTGGCATATAAAAGTAATCAAAAGCAATGTCGAATGCATGGTTTTTGGGGTCAGTGAGATGAACAGTGACACTTTGGATGTCGTTTAATTCCGAATTCAGGCACAGGGGTGAGAAGGAGGTAATAAGGAATGTCCAAAATGACTGGGATTATTGATGTATATGTTCCACCGTAGCTGTCAACCAGACTTGGTTCACATATGACTTACTATCTAGAGAAGAATACTGTGGGGGTAAGACACCCTTAACACCCTTCTGAGCAGGGTTGAAAGGGTGTGATGTATAAAAATACTAGAAAACAACCAATATTCCCATCTGAGAATTCCTACTAACAATTTTGCTCCTGAATAAGGTAACCACAGTGTCCCACTGTAGCTAAAGTCCATGGAAACACCTTATTAGTGATAAGCATCAAGTAGGCGCATGCTTCAGAATTTTCCTGCTCTATGTGTTGTGTAAAGTCTGAAATTCTCCAAACTTTTCTTTCCTCTTTGCACTCTTTCCCAGATAATAAAATATATCATACTTTCATCTACATTTACGGGTAAGCGTGCCACACCCTTATCTGCAGCAAGATTAATTAGGTGACAAGATCAGCCTACGATGATTATGTTACTGTTTTTCTGCTTCAAATGTCCTGCTACACCACTCTTTAATCCTACCATTACTGGAGCATTATTGGTACCAAGATCTAGGCAGTTTTCTAATGGAATGCAGAATTCCTAAAGAGATGAGAGCAAAAGATTGGCAATGTTTTAGCTTCAGTAGTATCCCCTTCTGAATTAGGCACAGTGAGTAGACAACTCTGAATTTCATTGAGTTCAGGCCTAAGAAATGTTACAACAATAGGAGATATTTTCAAGTCTCTTTTATTGCCACCATCAGTAGCAATAGAAAATGTATTCGCCTGCAAATATGTTATAATTTTTGCCTTCTATGCACATTTCTCTAATGATAGCTGCTGTTTTCATTCTAGCAAACACATATTGTTTAGCAATTTCCGGATCAGGAAACATTTTGTGAAAAGGCAGGTTACGTTCTACAATAAATGATGTAAATAAAGCCTCGGCATTCGTCACAGGATTTACACCTTGGTTTTTATGTGAAAAGTTCAGTTTCTGGTTTCTTTCTACACACCCCCCTTATATTTTTTTCTTTTGCACATGTTTGATTATATACCACTTCCTCCTGAAAAATCGTACTTATGCAAAGTAGAGAACGTGAACGTTTGTCCCTTCCTGGATTCACTGAAACACAGAAACTCTCCCCTATAAGGCTTTAAGAAACTGCATCATATTTCTCTTTTGATATTTTGTCCCAAACAACTATTAAGATTTACAATGATGAAGCACTACTATGTGACTTAATATGAGCACCTATGGAGGTTCTGCTGCAGGTAGACGTCTGTGGCTTGCTAATTCTGAGGTTAGGTTACTCGCTTGCAACTTCCACTTGCTATTAAGCTATCTGACTGTATTATAGGCCAACAAGGAGCAAAAAGCTGGCTCCTGTGGTCTGTACTGCCATCTGGTTGTGATTATTACAACTACTATTGATCAACCATATATTAGTAGAATGAGAAAATGCGTGAAAGTTTAAAATAATATGAAAATTATTGAAATTGCTCTGAAAATCACGTGGTCGGTCCTGGCGATCGGGAAGAACGATGAAAAATTGGGAGTCTCCCTTTGAGTTGGGAGAATTGACACGTCTGATATTGACATTGAAATCCCCGTAAACAACTAATTTTCCACAATAACATCTAGAAATAAATCAAGCCTAGTCACTTATTAACATGCACCTATCTCAAACTTATTTATCTGCAATATTAACTTGTCTATAATGGCATAAGTGAACTACTATCTACATTATTTACAAAACGATTCAATGCAAGCTATTATTTACTCATGATGTGATTTGTTCCAACTTATCTAGTTTCCATTGTGTATGTCAGTTCTTCCGTCTGGCCTGTCATTGTGGTTTAGTTGTCCATCACATTGTTGATATCTGTGCTTGAATTCTCCAGCTCCGGTCGAATGCTGCCATGGTTTGATGCCTTCTACTTGAACTGCTGATCTTGCAAAAAAAAAAAAAAAAATGGATTTCTGTTACTAAATCGTGTCTTACACACTCACTTTCTCTGATGCTGTAATCAAGAAATTGGAAACCAATTGACTGTTCCTGCTCTAAGAACTTTATTCTGATTCTCATAACTTCTAACTAAAGGTAAATTACCCTATCACTTGTTGAGGGATTGTACTGTTCAACTCCACAAACTCTGCACATGCTACGAGATATTAAAATTATCTCCCTCATTTGACTAGAAATTATGATTGTTATTAGCTCCGCTCGAGCTACTCCATTCGACTAGAGTGCTCGACCTAGCTATCTCTTTGTTTCTTTGTCAGGATCACGGCAAAAGTAACATGCACCTCACGCCCCATTGAATTTAAACCGCGATATTGAAGCTTTAATATGACACAGTTCATTCTTCATAGATACCCAATAAATCTAGGGAAAATTAAACTATGTTTTATCTTTGGTCAAGCTGGCACCACATCGTAAATCAGAGCTAATTTTAAGATGATTTCGGACCTGTCTTCTCTCGGATTTTACTTGCACATATTGGCAATCTGTACTTTCCAAAACAAAATCCAAATGCTCTGAATTTCCCTCAGGTTGGTTTCCTCTCTGTCTGCTATGCCACAGCCTGCTGCCTTCTTTGTTGGCCTTGCTTGCCAATCTAAAACTCTGATCACTGGTGCCTCTCCGTTCGTACCTCAGCGAATGCCTTTCATGCACTTTAGGCATTAAATAATGGCCCTTGGAACACTGTACAATGTGATTCACTATATCAAATTGTTCTGCTGTATAACTGTGCAGTACATGAATGAATTCACTTTTATTATCAGTTTTTGTTTGTATAGGGTGGAATGATATTGATCAGTAGCTGGCTGTAAGGAAGGCCCTGTGATATCGGCACAGTAGCACGAGAGACTGCAGCATGACATGTTTAGTCAGTCAAATCAGTCATCAATGAGCTGCATTTAGGACGGTTGTCCAGATTCCCTACCAGTTGTTTACGTAGCTTTCTTAAAAATATTTTTGATGAATTTGGAAATTTATGGAACATTTCCCTTAATAGTTTATTCCAGTCCCTTACTCTTCACCCTGTAACTCTGCGATGTCCTCCATTTTTAACAGTTGAGTGCATGCTGCATGCACTGTCCCTTGGCTTTCCTCCAGTACTTAGTAATTACCTGTGACTAGAATTCAAACAAGTGTTGTTAAGAGGTCATGAAGAACATTTCCCATTTGGCCCTCCACGCTGCTTGACAAGAAATTGGAGCGCCCAGAAGGGAATGAGGAAACAGAATGAAACTTTGTATGTAGAGAGGCTTTGTGGTGTTATTTCAGTGATTGCAAAATTGAGGCAAATTTGCAAATAACTTGGCAGTGCGTGCCCGAGGATGATATTGCACCCCTCTTGGCCCTGGGCACATGACTTGACTTGGTTGGGAAGGGTGTCGTAAGGCCATTGTGTCTTCTCCTGAGGTAAGCTGGCCAACAACTGTTATATGCTGTCCTTGATATCCTGGAAACCGGCACTGGGACGGAGTTGACGTCCGAGCCGATCCCACACATGTTCTATCGGAGACAGGTCTGGCGATCTTGGCGGCCACATGAGTTCCTCAGCATCACACAGGCAGTTTATAGAGAAACATGCCATATGTGGACAAGCATTGTCCTGTTCAAAAATACCACCACAGCACTGTTGAACGAGAGGTAACACATCAGGAAGAGGCAGGATATCAGTGATATATCATTGTGCAGGGAGAGTTCGCTCAATCCCTACCAGCTATGACCTGAAGTATTTCCGGCTAGCTCCCTACACCATGACAGCTGCAGTAACACTGCCGTGTGTCTCCAAAACAGTGGAAGAACGGGACCTCTCCGTACGTCTCCACAATACTCTCAGACAATTTTCATCCAGGGAAGTGCAGAACCCTGATTCATCACTGAACACAGTGCGATGCCACTCATCAGAAGTCTCTGGTTCGCGGTCATGGCACCACTTCAAATGCAGCCATTTGTATTGTAGTTTTAATGACTGCATGTGCATGGGACGGTAACTCCCCAGTCCCGCTGCTGCCAGTCTGACCAATGATGCTGTGGTAATAGAATATTGCAGGGAGTTAATTACTGGTTCTCAGATGGCAGGCACAGGTGTTGAGGAGCCACGATGTGCTTGGTGCACAATACAGCAAACCTCCTTATTTTGATTAGAGGTGGTCGACCGTACCATAAAAAAGAGTATGCCTGCTCTCACATTCCTATGCAGTCCAGCATCTGGCCACTGTCACATCTGAATGCACCACAAATCTGGATTTTACATGATTTGACCAACCAGGCAAGGAGGGACCCACGATAAGGCCTCTTTCTAACTCTGTTGGTGATAACGCTGTCACACAAGTACATGGCATCTCCGTCCTTCACAGCGATCATACAACATCTGATGGAGTTCATGCCTCTTATATTTCCTGTCAGGCCTGGTAACAACTCTACTGCACTCTGGTGGCCTTACTACCTTTCACAGAGAATTGTGACTATAATCATTTACATATCTGCTGATGATGCATATGTCTACGAGGTTACATGAACATCTGAACATTTCTTCTGGGTGTTTCAGTTTTTTTTGTCAGGCTGTGTATGTGTATACATTGTTTTGAGTCAGCTTGGAGCTCATCACTAGAAATATTATCATCGGTGTTTAGTTCATATCAGTTAGAACTGGCTGGAACTGAATCTGTTCAAGCAGCTGTTTTTTTATTTACCAATAGTATTTCCTAATTTCTATGACATATTTTATATGAAACATCAGGTTTCGTGGCATACATCTCGTGTCACCTTTTCTTCAGTATTTTACTCAGTTTATATCTGTTCTTTGCAAATGAACAATTTCATCTCGCAGTGAACTGCTGTGAGCTGGTGATCGGTATATTCCACTCCGAGTGTCTCGCACTATCACCGGCCAGCTACTGATCCATATCATTCCACTCCGAGTGTCTCGCACTATCACCGGCCAGCTACTGATCCATATCATTCTACCCGATATCAATACATGGTGATATAAAATGGTTAATTAATTTATGTATTTACCAGTCATACAGCTGAACAGTTGTTCCTTGCACTACGACCTAAGAGTAAGTTACATTACAAAATTGATAAAAACTTGTTTCTTGGAAACATGAAAGTATGAAACCTTCCAAAGTATAATCTGTTAGAATTTGCATTTGTAAGAAACAGTGTCCTAAATTTTACATATGGTTGAAGCAGGATTAAAACCCAAAATTTTTAGCATTCTACCTGCAATAAAAATTCATGAATGTATGTATTGAAAATTCCAGTTGTATGTGAATTAATCTGAAATGAAACAAGAAAAATGGTGTTATTGATTTTTCTGTAGGCCTGTTGGTTATTTCATAAACAACATCCAAACTCGAGTGTATGTACCATTCTCTTCCACAATGCTGAAGGATGGAACTTGGGAATTAACGACAGGCAACATAAAGTTAAGATGTCCACACTATTGCTTATTGACTGGCATGCTTGTGGTGGCTGCTTCACATCTGTAAACTATGCGTTTTTCAATTTAATCTTTTGTTAAAGGTCATATTTATTATCGGATTTCTTAATCAGTGAATAATGTGAAATATTCAGCATCTTTAAGAGTAGGTGAAATCTATTTCATAATTTTATTTTACTGAATAAATATCAGATGATACAATACTTTTGTTCCAAAGTGTGGTTCTTGCAATACCTGCTACAATAATGAAAATTTCTTCATTGTTTCACTATTTCTGCATCATTAGACATCATCCCCTCATTCCTTCAAAGCACTCTCAATCTTCTTAAAAATTAAGCATTCTACACAGAGAAAGCTGTGTTCTCAGATTTTAAAACAGATCAACATGTTGATCTGATTTGACATTTGAATATATTGAAATTGATGTATACATTTTAAACTATCACTGCAAAGCACAGAAATCAATAAATCAAACGTTCATTGATTAATGCAGCAAGTTCTTCTGTCCTGATGTCATTAACACAGTATACACTGACTGACAGAGCAAATGCAACACCAAGAAGGAGTGCTCAGAACTTTATGCCAATTGCAGGGTAGACTGACGTCACTGAGGTATGCTCATGATGTGAAATGCGCCACTGTGCTGCGCACGTAGCGAACGATAAATGGGACACGGCGTTGGCGAATGGCCCACTTCGTACCGTGATTTCTCAGCCGACAGTCATTGTAGAACATGTTGTCGTGTGCCACAGGACACGTGTATAGCAAAGAATGCCAGGCCGCCATCAACGGAGGCATTTCCAGCAGACAGACGACTTTACGAGGGGTATGGTGATCGGGCTCAGAAGGGCAGGTTGGTCGCTTCGTCAAATCGCAGCCGATACCCATAGGGATGTGTCCACGGTGCAGCACCTGTGGCGAAGATGGTTGGCGTAGGGACATGTGGCACGTGCGAGGGGTCCAGGCGCAGCCCGAGTGACGTCAGCACGCGAGGATCGGCGCATCCGCTGCCAAGCGGTGGCAGCCCCGCACGCCAGGTCAACCGCCATTCTTCAGCATGTGCAAGACACCCTGGCTGTTCCAATATCGACCAGAACAATTTCCCGTCGATTGGTTGAAGGAGGCCTGCACTCCCGGCGTCCGCTCAGAAGACTACCATTGACTCCACAGCATAGACGTGCACGCCTGGCATGGTGCCGGACTAGAGCGACTGACTTGGATGAGGGAATGGCGGAACATCGTGTTCTCCGATGAGTCACGCTTCTGTTCTGTCAGTGATAGTCACCGCAGACGAGTGTGGCGTCGGCGTGGAGAAAGGTCAAATCCGGCAGTAACTGTGGAGCGCCCTACCGCTAGACAACGCGGCATCATGGTTTGGGGCGCTATTGCGTATGATTCCACGTCACCTCTAGTGCGTATTCAAGGCACGTTAAATGCTCACCGCTACGTGCAGCATGTGCTGCGGCCGGTGGCACTCCCGTACCTTCAGGGGCTGCCCAATGCTCTGTTTCAGCAGGATAATGCCCGCCCACACACTGCTCGCATCTCCCAACAGGCTCTACGAGGTGTATAGATGCTTCCGTGGCCAGCGTACTCTCCGGATCTCTCACCAATCGAACACGTGTGGGATCTCATTGGACGCCGTTTGCAAACTCTGCCCCAGCCTCGTACGGACGACCAACTGTGGCAAATGGTTGACAGAGAATGGAGAACCATCCCTCAGGACACCATCCGCACTCTTATTGACTCTGTACCTCGACGTGTTTCTGCGTGCATCGCCGCTCGCGGTGGTCCTACATCCTACTGAGTCGATGCCGTGCGCATTGTGTAACCTGCATATCGGTTTGAAATAAACATCAATTATTCGTCCGTGCCGTCTCTGTTTTTCCCCAACTTTCATCCCTTTCGAACCACTCCTCCTTGGTGTTGCATTTGCTCTGTCAGTCAGTGTATAAACCAATATTTGAAGCAGTCTTCTAAAATGAGCGTTAACGTACATGGCTGTGAATATTGTAATACCTGTGAAATGGAAGTACATTTGACGTGTGACAATGCAAACCTGGCTAATCAAACTTTTGATAATCTGAACAGAATCTGTGGTAGAGAGAAGAATCCAAATTGCAGTGTAGAGGAAGTATATAATGATAGCACTGTACTTAAAATAATAACAGTTTATAATCCACTATTTAGTGAAATAAAACTGTTGCACTATTACTGTGTTGTATTCTACGTAGCTGTAGCACTGTTAAACAATATTATTGTCTTAAGTATGTAACCTTCACATTTGTGTTATACACAGTAACATTCACTTAACTAGAAATATCAGTGTCTTCTTTCAGGTTGAGGAACTGTTAGATGGTGCAGTATTGTGCCAGGGTCAAGTAAACGTCATGTCAGTCAGCCCGGGTGTAGCGTGTTGTTCCATGTAGTGTAATACTGATTCAAGAGCATTTGCTGTATCTGAATGTGACATATGGTACTTTGGTGTGCCTTCTGCTTCACTCCTGTATCTTCAGTACTGACATCAGGATGATCCTGGACCAGAGAGACAATGTCTTAGTCACTGAAGTTCTGATGATCGATGTTGTCTGCTATCCACTTTTGAAGGCAGCATTCTCCTTCGTCTTTGCATGAGATTTCTTCAACAATTTGTAGGAGATCATCAATGTTTGGATTTTTGAATGGACAGAGTTTTCCCAAATACAAGACTCAGCTACCCAGTAGATTACAAAAATAGATTACATTCTTGATGGTAAGTTGTTTTGAGTTCCTTAAAGATAGAACTGTCCTCTCCTACAATCAGCATTTGTAGAAGTATTTCCCAGTAATTTAATTTCATGTTTTCTAACACCGAAGGTTGCAAGATTGACATCACTTTTTTGGCAGAATGACTTCTTATATGGCCTTTGACTTGCTGCATATCCAAAGGATGAGATGGAGTTGTCATTTTTTCTCGGAAACTTCTGATGAAACAAATTGTTTTTCTAAGCAGTCCATAAACAGAAGACTGTTGATCCAAACTTCACTACGACTTCTGTAATGAACATGATTTCTAAGGCTAGTGTGGTTGCAGATTTCACAGTTGCTATGAGTGGTAATTTATTTGTTGTGCTGGCTAAAATGGTGAGACACTGTTCATTCACCCTGCATGCACGCAAAATGCAATTTTAATTTTAGCCTGAAATTTTTGTGAATTCCATAACAAGACAAAGTGTTTATGCCTATGATCACCAAGTAATGAGAAAATGTTGTTTCGCACAATTTACAACAACCTTTCTCTCAAATATCAGATGAAATAAAAACTCAGGGTACAATAATAAGTTACTGAAATAAGCAACAGTGTCATTTTATTGTACTGTAAAAGCAAGGAAACAGAGAAAAACAAATAACACTTAGTCACAAATTGCCTCCCACGTCATGGGAGGTGGGTGAATGCTTGTACTGGTAGGTGTGATGTACAGTGGGGACTGCATATGCCCCATGACCACTACGGTAGCTGTAAAACCGGGCGAGTTGGCTGTGCGGTTCCAGGTGCGCGGTTGTGAGCTTGTGTCCAGGAGATAGTATGTTTAATCCCACTGTCAGCAGCCCTGGGGATGGTTTACTGTGGTTTCCCATTTTCACACCAGGCAAATACTGGGGCTGTACCTCTATTAAGGCCACAGCCACTTCCTTGCAACTCCTAGGCTTTTCCTATCCGAACATCGCCATGAGACCTGTCTGTGTCGGTGCGACATAAAGCCACTAGCAAAAAAGAAAAAACCGGTAGCTCTAAAGGCCCTTCAGGAACCATGAAAAGTGATGGATAACAGGGCACTGGTGAAAATCTCAATGGCAGCAATGGCGGAGGAGGATACCTTTGGTATAGCAAAGCTTCTGGTGTAGGCAGTCCTTCTTCTTATGGATAAATAAAGAAGAAACCAGTGCCTTGTGGTAAAGAGCCCCTAGTGCAGATAGGTGGCAGCCCCTCCACTTTGGTCGCTGTGGGCTAATAACTTCACACCGGCATCAAAGTCATTACAAAATTTATACCGGACAGATTTTATGGAGGCTACTTTTAGCATGAAGTACAGAACATGAATTGGGAATGTGAAAACTAAGTATGAAATGGGCAGACTGAGAGAATTAATGGCAGAAATGTAAAAGGTAAAATATGGAGATACTTGGGTTGAATGCAACAAGATGGACAGGCTGGAGAGAGGTGAGAACAGAAGAGAAGGAAGTGATTAGCATTCAAGTAGAGTAAGTGTCTTACTCACAATGGAATGATCCTCTGTATCACTAGGAAAATTTCTGTACGAATAAGACCTGTGCTATGTGCCAACAGAGGAAGAGGAGGAGGAGTTGTTTTGCAGGCTGGCATCAACACCAGCAGGAATAAAGGAGAAGGACATTGTGGTATACATGGGAGATCTAATGCAAAAGTTGGCAGTGAAAATGAAGGGAGAGAAATCGTCATGCGTAGACATGGAATAGGAGAAGAAAATAATAATGGCCAGAGATTCCAGTAATTTTGGATTCATTGTAGATGGATCACTGTTTCCATATACAAACTGGAAAATGATCTTGTGGGTATTGGGTGTTCTCTGGACAGAAAATCTTATTGATCAGTTGGCAATAATAAAGGAAGCTGACATTCACTCCTGGACATGAGGAATAGCTGTGGAGCTGATGTAGGGAGCGACAATCTCCTTTTGGTTGCTGATAGTAGATTGAAGGTGGCAGCACCAGTAAAACAGGCAGCAGTACGAATGAAATGTTTTAACTCAGGGAAATTTGGGGAACTTAAAGTGCAAAATGAATTTAGGATATAATTGAAGAACAGGTTTGAGGCCCTCGCTGAGCAGTCAGATGAAGAGGTAAATTGTAAATGGATCACAGTCAAGGAATGCTTTCTTGACACATATGAATAGATTGTAGGCTACTGAGAACCGAGGAGGAAATAATGGATATTGGATGACACTTGGGAATCAATCAAATTGCAAAGAGAGTGCAAGGCACTCATCAACTCCAGTAGAACAAGAAAGCTACAGTAATGACAAAATACAGGGAGACCAGCAAGGAGGTTGAGAAAAATGTGCAGGAAGATAGACAAGTGTTTACCGAGATCAAGTGGCTACTCAAGCAGAAGACAAGCAAGAGTTGATAACAGCAAGGAAGTATACAATTGTGAGAAAGTTTTCTAAGAGGAACTTTACAGGCGAGAAACCAGTGAGAGATGTAACCAGAGTAGCCGTGATGTCTGAGACACAACAATAGAAAAGATGGAGACCGCTCTTCGTGGAAGTACTTGATAATCTTGGTGGAGAAGCAAGAACTGAAGAATCGTCGCCATAAGACCTATCTGTGTCGGCGCGACGTAAAGCCCCTAGCAAAAAAAAAAAAAGAACTGAAGAAGTTGATACCATTTAGGAGGATCCAGATATCCCTGTAGAACTACCAACATGAAACGAGATTGCACAAGTAGTGAAATGATTCAAGAGTTGTACAGCATCCAGTGTAGAAAACATTATCCCGGAAGTTGTAAAGACCCAGATGGATCCAGATTTGACAGGAGAAATCATGCAGCCACTTCTAACACAATATTGAATGAAGAAGCCCTTCCTGAGTAATGGAGGAATGGTGTCCTTATCTTGATGAGGGTGGTGACCGCTCATATTGTAATTGTACCGGGAGGTACACCCAACCCGTTCATTTAAATCAAGTGCCTGGAAGAATGCTATCTGCCATCGTAAAGTTGCAACAACTACTACAAGCAGGTTGGAATTTTCTCTACAGATGTTTCTACCAAGTGGTGCCCTCTGGTGTGAAGATGGACTATTAACCCTTAGCCCTCTTTTTGTTCTGAACACTGCTGCCTCTCCAGCTCCATTTAACAATCTGCTTGCAGAGGGATAACAGAGAGCACAAACATACTGACAGCATATTTATAAAAATCAGCTAAAGCAAACACAAAATAAATATAATACAAGTACAATACAGTATTCAGGTGGAATTTTCTGCATTTTCAAACCTAACATTATCTCAGTCACTTTTTGTCTGTAATAGTGCATTGTGTGAAACTTCCCAAAACACTCGCCGGGATGTAATCCAGGCTTTTATCTGCAGGTATTGCTGAAAAAACCACACTCGCATCGTAATTTAGGCTTACTGTTCCTTGCCATATTCAGGATTACGCCTAAAAATGTTTGAATTCAGGAAAAGTAACATCTATCCACGACCCCCTAATAGACTCACATGTGAGGGGCGTAACCTTATGAATGTTTACACTAGCATACCGGTTAGTCTCGCGCACAATTTCCGACAATAACTCGTCAGTCAAAGTTAATAATTGGAAAAGGTCAAGTTCATTGAACCATGCGGTCGTTTATAACCTGACATACCTGTGAATGAGCTTTTGAAATCCAAGTCAGTGTCGCGGTATTTCCTCCATCCATCAGAAGAGGTACCAGCATCGCCATTCAGCATAATTTTCTCATTATCCGGAAGTTTATCACTCAACTCGCCAACACTATCTCATTCCGCAATATCAACGTTACTTTCACCTTAAAGTCTGGCGATTTCTTTCTCACGCTGCTCGAACGACCCCATGTCGCTGAGCAATGTTTGTTTACAAACTCACATGGTCTGCAAAGAATCTGCACAAAGCCTGATTTCGGAGAGATTATAGCTATACATGATTTCAAATTTTCATCGAAGGTTTGCAGTACCTTATTGTACCTGTAATTCATGCACGCGTAACCCGACAAAGGAGTTATATACGAAAGAATGTCATGTCGGGCATTGCCCGCCGCGTGAGTGATAAGGGTTAAAATTGTTAAGTAATTTTTTCTCCTAGGTTTCCTAAACTGAGTTGATTATTTTTGTTTTTTTTCGTGTCTTAAAGTTTAGAACACTTCTAGCTCTTCCTGCCAAAGTAAGTTGTGAGCCAATAGGAAATTTTGTACATGTATTTTTCCACCAATCACGTTTGTTTTGTATCTAAATTGGGGGTATGTTGGGCCTTAGCCAGAGTTTTCTGGATCTCTCCTCTCGGGTACACAAGCTGACACGTTGTTTTACCAGGTTGTCTTATTCTTCGCTCCGGTCTAGTGTGTGTTTTATAAAGGAGGTGGGGAGCATCAGCTCAAGGTAATGGCAGTCCTAACTAAGTGATAGTCTCTGACAGCTATCTCAAGGGGAAGGTTTTCTATCTTTACTAATGTAAGTTTAACTTTCTAAAATAAAATTTTCAAACAAGTCAAAAGAACTTAGCCGAAATCAGTGATACTCTCTCGCATTCCCTATGAGCTTGATTTTGAAGTGACTATCATTTTGTAGCATGTTTCAGTTTGAAATCCTTGTAATTTAAATATTCTCTCCATCTAGTCACCTCAGTAGTATAGGCTTAGCGTCTCTTGCTTCGGGCCAGAAGCCCAAATAGGGTTTTAAGCTTTTAATTGTAAGTTTCAAGGAGTACAAGTGTCTGCCTCCACATCATTTTGATTTTTGGGCCAGTAAATTTAACCTGTTTTTTTCCACAAAGGCGCGGTAGAATGGTTATTCGATACCCTTGTGAAATTCAATATTACAATATGAGCGGTCACCACCTTCATCAAGATATGGACACCATTCCTCCATTACTCAGGAAGGGCTTCTTCATTCCATATTGTGTTAGAAGTGGCTGCATGATTTCTCCTGTCAAACCTGTATCCATCTGGATCTTTACAACTTCCGGGATAATGTTTTCTACACTGGATTTCATTCCTTTTGTATAAAGATGTTGGACTGTTGACCTTAGAAGACAGTGAATACTGTTCGATCTTGTAAAATGTAGGTTAGGCGTTTGACAGGCCCGGAAATTTCTGGAAATAGACTCCCAAGTGTAAATTTTATAGAGCACAGATGTTCCCTCTATTCATGTAGATATTGAATGGTGCATTTGGAAGGCTGCAACGTTGTAATGTTTGGAGAATGGTTTCCTAGATAATTTTGTGGAGCAAGAAAGTGCTCATGGAAGAGTGTGTATGTGTGTGTGCATGTTGAATACTCTGTCTCCTGGTGATGTAAAAGAAATTGGGAGGTTCGTCGCCTTGACTCTTCTTAGAAGGAGACGCAACGCTCTTGGAGAATATATAATTAGGATGCTGCAAGCTCAGGTTGGCTAACGTGTTATTAGTTGATTGTTCTGATTTTTTAAATATTGTCACCTAACATGTAAGCAAATTTCGGTACCTGAAATTATAAAGTCTAACATTCAAAAGGAACCAAAGATAGCTGATAAAGAAGTATAGCTATAACTTTAAATACATCTTCTGTCTACGAGCCACGGTATCCCCGTAACAGTGATAACATTGCTCTCATATTTGTGATTTCAAGAGTCACGCAGAAGAAGCAGTGCCGTTGATAGGGAACTGCATCAAGAACAGGCAACTTTCTGCTGTGAGTCCGGTTATCACATTAAGGCTAATCATTGAACAGTTTCCTGAGTATCAGACATCTTTGTACATACCGTATTTTCTCGCGTTATTAATGCATTTTTTGACGAATCATACGGGCGAAAAGTTTGGAAGCATAAATTATTCAAGGATTTCAGATATTTCAAATTTACTTACAATTCATTTACATTTAAAAGATACATCAAATAAAATATAAACACAATTGTTTCAACTCATTTGCGGTTATCGTCATTTGGCCTAAAATTCTGTCGTGAGATTTTTCTGAAAAGTCAAATAAAGTACATCAGGTAAGATGGACAGTTGGGTTTGAAGTACCCACACTAGAAAATATTCTTCCCGTTACGAGCTGACAATACCTGAAGTGAAATAAAAATACAATTCATATAATGTCATAATAATGACATACCAGCAAAAACTAAAACTGTTCAAGACAAAGGAGGGAACCTGCTGGATTTCCCCAAACCGTTCGTCTCCTATCTTGTACGAGTGGCATGGCCATCCTCCGTTTTTATTAAAAAATACAAAAGTGGATCACTCGCTGTTATTTTGCTTTAGCATTGTTTTTTCGTCTTAGAACAACGTAAGGTGCAAGCTTTCTGCCATCAGCAAGCACTGGAGTACATCGTTGTTTTTCGCTTCCGGTAGCGTGTACGATAACACTCGATGTTCCTTCTTTATCGATTGTTCGATTTTGTGGTGAATGGAAACTGATTGGCGTCTGACCTGTGGTTCCTATTTGGGAGATCAAATATTCCTTCTCCTCACGCTTCTCAATCACAAAGCGATTGAAATGCTTGAAACATTAATCATTTTTTGGCATAATGTTGTTCATCGTCGAAGAGAAAATCCATTTCTCTTCAAACATTTAATCAAGCCTCGGCTTACCTTCAAATCCGAGACATTGATTCCATGTGCAGCGGCTATTTCTCATTTAAAATAGAGCATTTTGTGAGAAACTGCTTATCTACCGTTGCGTAACGAAATCATATATTTAAGTAGATCCTCTACGTGCAGAAACCTGCCGCTTTTTGATCAGCAAAGTGCTTTGGAACACTTGCTGGTCGCTTGAAGTGCACTTCTCTGTTACCGCGGTAGCGCACGTTTCAGAGTGACTGATCACTGCGAGTTTGTATGATGCTGTCTTACTCGAATACTCTGGACTAACAAACAATCTTGAGATCACAGAATGTCCCGTACCCGAAACACTCGTAAAATATGTTTGTGTCAGACTGGAATAGAGCGTCACTAGTCACTTCTGAGCTGATCCTCTCACTGAACTAGTGCACTTAGATTTTCTGCCGGCAAATAACAGCAGGTTGCCGTGTGTTTGCAATGCTCACTTTCCCAATAGGAAGGCTGTTCCTTGAGTAGTTGACAGAATTTTTTAATGCTATTTGTTCGGGGCATCGATCTACAAAGATCTCTTGCCCCTACTTGCACCATATGTAAGAGCCTGCCTGTATTTTGTAAATGGCGGAAGTGTAAAGTGTTGATTGTGAGAAAAGGAACGTTAAGGACGACACAAACACCCAGTCTCCAGGCCAGGGATATTAATCATGTACAATCAGAACCCCTGACCCGGCCGGGAATTGAACCCAGGGCCGCCGGGTGACAGGCGGTCGCGTTGCCTCCTACACCGCGGATTCCGGACCAAGGAGTTGATATCTTTGTTTCGAAATGCATCCAGAGCTGCGTGATGGACGTTCGAATTGGGTGTGTCAAATACGTGAATATTTCTTTTTGTCCAATTTGGATCCAGAAATACTGAAATGGGTTAATTATGCAATGGCATTAATTATGCGAGAAAGTACGGTACCTTTCATTGGTTTAGAAAAAAAGCCTTTGAATCTGTCAACCAGGGGAAAATGTGGAAGACCATGGAAAAGTTGGGAATCTCACAGAAGCTCGTCCGTCTTACGCAAGCAATGTAGGATGGATATACTTCCCATGTAGAATATAAGTGGAAGCTGTCTGAACATTTGGCTGTAAAATCTACTGTTGCCAATCTTGTTTATCTTGACAGTGGATTGTATGTTGAGGGAAGCAACAAAAAGAAAGTGTGGCATTCATTGGGGATTAAGTAACCAATTGGAAGAACTGAATTATATGGATGATCTCTGTCTTATTGCAGAATGTTTTCAGAAGATGGAAATCAAACTGAATGACTAAAAATTAAACACAATGAAGTAGGCTTCAAGATAAATAACAAAAGCTAAGGAAATTTGCATAAACCATCGTAGCATTTCTAGCTTGACTGTGAATGGAACGGATATAGAAAGGGTAGAGGAAGTTTGCTGCTTAAGAAGTATGGTCAGCCATGATGGGCGTGCTTTTAGAGATGTGAATCATATAAATAAAGCCAAAGGAGCTTTTGCACAGTTACTGTCAATATGGAGATTCTCTCACATTCACACTAAAATGAAGCTAAGGATATTCATCTCAAAAATTAAATCTGTGTTAGTAATATGGAAGTGAGACCTAGAAAATGATCGAGGACATTTCCACAAGGTTACAGACCTTATACTTCGCATTATGAGAATATGGTGGCCAAAGACCTTTGGGAGGCCACAAGTCAATGCCCCATGCAGTAACTGGTAATGGGAAGAAAATGGAGACTGATTGGTTACACCCTGAGAAGATTAAAAGGCAGGCACACCGAGGATTTCCTCGCAGAGAAGCATTGGCGGCAGGTAGAACAAGATGTGGCACTTCGTTCCACCTAGGAATTAAAGGAAATATGTCAAGTAAGTCAAGCCGTCTCAGATTTGATTGGAAAACAATGGCTTGTTCGTTCTAATTTTTCCAGCAAACTGCCATTCCTTTACAACGTGAAAAGTGCAGAACTCATGTTGTGTGTAAATATTTTGTCCTAGTGTTTGAAAGAGGTAGGGGTATGTAAAACTCTGGTGTAGGCCTACTGAAGGTATCAGTGAGGCATTCAGTTCTGTTTCCCAGGTGGCGGAATCCCTATCAGTTGTTTGTCTACTCGTTTTATAAATTATTTCAAAGAATTTGAAAATTAATCACACATTTTCCTTGATAAATTATTTCTAATTTTAATTCCTCTTTCTATAAATTGGTATCTGCCATGATTTGACCTTTTCAATTCCAACTTCTTCATATTGTGATCTATCGTACCTTCAAGAGATTCACTCAAGATTACTCGTCATTCCACACCATTTCTCCACTGAACCCTCTGAACATATTGCTTAGTCGAACACATCGTTTCCTTCCTCCCAAGTCTTTGCAGTTGGAAGTTTGCGAAATTTTTACACAACACTTCTCTTTCATCAGAAATCATCCGGAACAAATCATGGTACTTCTCTTTGGACATTTTCCTCTTTGCTTATCAGGTGTAACTGGTGTGGGTCAGTGCACTGTGTTCTTGACAGAGACTCTCTCCTGCATATCTTTGCTACAACTCCCAAGATACCCTAATAGCAATATGAAGACCTATGTAACCTCGTTAATATGATTACCCCAATGAAACTCTTCCCTTATATTAACAAGTAAATACATGCAGTGACCCTATCAACACAGTAAATAGAACTACGAGGATTTTCCTCTTGGTGAAACTTTTAACCTTACGTCATTCCACCTGTCGCGTATATCACTGCAACAATTGCTACCCGACAAGCACACTTACCGTAACCCCAAGGGCAAGTCGGCTTCAGAGGCAGGTCAATCAGCATTTGAGCTCAAGAGACCAGCGCTAACGGCATACAAGCCTACTATCAGGAATTCACCGGCTAACATTATAACTTCAATAACACGTCCATATGCCTTTGCTGGCGGGACCTAGTGTTTACAGTGCACAATGTCTTCTGGTACTTGCAGTGTTCTGTCTCAGCTTTATCCTTGTCTTCAACAAAATGAAAGTGACTGAGGTGTGAGCGATGTTAGTAATGCCATTCCTTCTGCAGCCAGTCCCTGCTATGAATGGTGTGAAAATATTGCTCATAGGGTCGGTTGGTGCATGCATTTCAGTGGGCTTGGCAGACTGATATGTAATAGCAACTTCTGGCTCGGTGAGGAAAGCAACGGGAAACTACCTCACTCCCCATTTCCCTAGTACGCCTCTTCAGTGAGATGAAGGCAATCTATGACAGCTGATAGTGGAGCTGCCAAGGATCCAACCAGCCTTCGGGCTGAAAACTAAACATTCACACAACACGTCGACTAGGTCAACGAGACCCAATTATTGATGATAATTCAGGCTGATGCAGTTTCCAAATATACTAGATAGTCAGACACATATGTTGTTGAAGTCCTTTTGCAGTTGCTCACAATCTCATAACCTTTTTACAGTATAACATCATATGCAGAAAGCTCATTTCTTTACTCATATTATTTATGTACATAAGAAAGCATAGAGTTACAGCTACTTTTCACGTGATTAGCTGCTGCCTATTTAGCACACGACCCTTGTCCACTAGCTGCGAACACCGTAGCTGTATAGGCCTTCATGTGTTTCAGATTATTCCAAAATTTCCGAATCCGGACAGACTGTTTCACTAGTTAGTTCATATTTATCGGTTTCTACTTCATGCAGAAATGAATTTCTCATAGTTTAATAAATTCAATCTAATGAATATTGCATTAATTGTGAGGTTTACCATGAAGAACATTCTGTTTGAGATGGTATATTGTAACTCATTTCATATCCTTTGATTGTAGCTGTTGGTTGTGTAGACTGATCTGATACAGCTACAGTATCTGCTTTGTCACACCGACACAGGTACGTCTTATGGTGACAGTGGGATAGCAAAGAGTGGGGAGAACCGGGCGATTAGGGGCGCACATCTGTGAGCATGCATCCGGGGGATAGTGGTTTCGAACCCCACTGTCGGCAGCCCTGAAGATGGATTTCCGTGGTTTCCCATTTTCACACCGACACAGATAGGTCTTATGGTGACGATGGGACGGGAAAGGGCTAGGAATGGGAAGGAAGTGGCCGTGGTCTTAATTAAGGTACAGACCCAGCATTTGCCTGGTGTGAAAATGGGAAACCACCGAAAACCATCTTCAGGGTTCGAACCCACTATCTCCTGGATGCGAGCTCACAGCTAACTCGCCTGGTGCAGGATTTCTTGCAGTAAATGGTAACTGCTTCTGTTTCTCATGACGTGACTGAGGTATTGTGACTTTCTCGTTTTTACAGTGGTCGGTCAGTACTTCCTCATCTTTTCTCATTCTTCGAAGGATCTCTGCATTTGTGCCATGATCTGTCCATGACACTATTAGCATCTTTCGATATAGCCACATCTCAGAGGAGCCGATGGGGACAGCTAAGCTATGAATGAGAAGAATGGGGATATTGCGCCACATACAGGTGCTCAAAATGTAGTGCTATACAAACAATAATTACATCACTTTAACTAAATATCCAGGGCGAGTTTCCTGGTCCAATTGTCAGTGCACTTCATGTGTGGTGTTAGAGAAGCTTTCCTTCACATCCTGCACATGGCATCATCACTGGCGCATCTCCTAAGGGCATTGGGATTAAATAATACACACAGAATTGAATTGGAGGAAAGGCCCTAAAACAAGGACATGAACAAACAGACTTCACTACCAGTTCAAGTGAATAGAACGCTTTGATCCGTGGTAATTATACATCATAAGTTTTTACAAAGAACATTTTTGTGAACATTATGACAAACTGTGACAGCTTTTATAAAAATAATTTGAAGTCGGTAGGTACTCACTCTTTAGCTCATTAGTTCATTACCTTAACAGCAAATAAGTTTTTATTTTTTACGGTTCCTTTCGGACAATGTTACACAAGCCATAACTTGGTATCTTATTTACATTTTCACCTTAGCAAGGTCACTTGTAGCTGACAATTATTTTATAAAAACAAAACATGTACTGCTATCTGAAGAAATTCCTTAAGGCAATAAAAAACAACAACCTGTCTGAATAAAAGAAGATATGAAAGAATTAGACATAACACTGGAGGATTTAAAGAATAAATCAAACAAAATAAAACAATTAAGAAAAGTTAAATTAGATTGCCACCAAAATGTTATAAAAGAGAAATAACTAAAAAGTATTTTCAAAAGAAGAACGACAACGAAGATAGAATTAAGAAATAGTTGAACAGAAATTGACTACAGTGGTCCAATGCGGCCGTAAAAGCACAATAATAATAATAATAATAATAATAATAATGTAGTATCCATAAGCTGGAATAAATAATTTTAATTATCAGATACATTAACATTGATACGGATCATGATGTTCTAAACAAATATGCATTGCGCCTTGGTGGTGAAGTACCTCGAGGTTCAGTGCGGTATAGCCTCATCTAGCCTGCTCAAGGCACTGTCCATAATTGCCCATGGGTGAGTTCTTGGGTTGGTAATACTCAGAGCACAAGCAAAGCAAAAGAAGCCTCAAAAAAGACTTAATCTTCGAAGAGCGCTATTCTCTGGGAAATAAACGTGAATTTTTCAAGCTAATTCCTCACTATAATAATAAAGGAGGGCTGTGCTTCAAATCCTGGTCTCGTCGTCTCCTTCCACACAATAAACAAAACGAACTGCTTATACACGTACATGCGCGTCTTTACAGAATGTTATTTTAGACCAAGGTTATCCATTGCGGATTTCGACATTATGATATACTTCATTTATAATACATCCCTTCTCGTGATATCTCCAATGTTCCCTCAGAACTTGAACAAAATGTAGTGATAACCGAAAATCTCCTGCAATGCTTGTCCAGTTTACAACATTCCCATAAAGTAAAATATAAATAAGCCGCATCAGTATTTCCCTGAATCCCTTTCACAGTCATAAATTCTACCGGAATAATATAAAACCCCATAGCACTACAGCCCTTGTAGGATGTAAAAACTAAACCCTTAAAATAATAACTGAAATAAACCTACAGGCCTCCCAATCTTGGCAACGTTACGCTATACAAGGCTTACAGTATTTTATCTTTAACTAGGTATTCTAATATTTACATGATAGATATATTGTGCACTGAGTTAATCCTATGTTTAATAAAGAATGGACACTTACCGGTAAGTGATAGCTTAGCAGACCATCTCATTGGCTCGAATCACAAATGATTCGTTGTCCAATGTTGCTCCTTGGAATTTCCTGTAGAAGGTGATACGACACTCACAAACCTGAAGCCATCCACACTAGATTAGTCAAGCAACTGACACAATACTGTGAGATATGCAGGCGTGCAATCTGACATTATCCACCACGCACATGCAGCAGTCCCTCGTTCGAGTCCTGATGTTGCGAACATACACTTGGTCACAATTTGTCCTATCTGACTTAGCAGATGTGTGATTCATACATTAACCACAATCACGCACATGTCCTTTTTCCGACGCAGGTTGGTGCTATGGATGTAGGGTTATGTATTGCCACCAGTTCGTGGCATCCGACAAAGTTCGGCACACAATACTGCGTACTTTTGCTACTTATGTTAAATTTCATAGATACTTTTTTTACATCTATGAGTACATGAATAGTCAGACACCTTATAGTTCGGATTCTGAATTTAATGAATAACACTGTTCTTGCCATTCACTGGCATCAATTCTAAACCCGCCCCTTTATTTGTAATGATAATAAGTGTTGTCTGCAAAACCCATTTCAATGATGATTGATTACTACGGTGTGTCACTCCATATCTCAAAGCTAAGCTTTCCCTGGTTAATTAATCAAACATGTTCTGTAGGGTTGGTTAGAGTGGTGAGCCCCGTATTGCGCCTCTCGGTATAATTTTTACTCTAAAAGTTATTTATCGTATCATCTGATATGTTTTTAATTTTTACTTGAAAACTTTGAATAAAAACTGCGGAATGAGTTGTCAGAGGAGAATTTCCGATGAATTTTAAGCTAAATATTCGTTTTCTAGGACAGCCGGTTTGATAGATATTTAATTTTTGATTTAAGGGATGTTTCACCAAGCTGAAAGTCACTAAAATAGCTCTGTAATGCTGCGTCCATAAGGATAGCATATAATCGTAATGTTGACTAGTTAGGTTAAGCTTGTACACGTACCAGCGTGACGTCATGGGAGGTTAAGCCCGGACACATAGCAAGTTACGTCACGTAAGGTTATTCCTGCACACGTCTTGTGAGTTTAATGCCCCTGTAAAATAAAGCCAACACACGTAGCCAGGATAACGTCATGTGAGGTTAAACCCGCACATATTGCCAGCTGTACGCCACCAGGGGCTACAGGAGAAGTAAATGGACCAGAGAGAACAAATGAAAAGGAGACAAGAACACTTTATTCAAATGCAAAACCATCACAAAACTTAACACAAAACGCTCCGGAAAAGGTCCATATGAAAGGAGCTGAAACCCACCTCGTAGCTATCTACCAATTAAACACGTGGGTTACAAGTAACTCAAGGAATGTTGTGCAGAAAAGATAAGTTTCATAAATTCTTACAACTAGTTAGTACTGTATATTTAAATGTTTTAAATGATATCATATTTATAATTAGACGGGTCTCACTGAATCAGTTCAAAACAGGTTGAGAAACTTAACAGAAATTACACGTAATTTAGGAGAAATCGAGTCTTAGGAGTCCGCATAATTGCTAATGGACGTAAGTATTTAACAATATCAATGATAATCTTATAGACATCAGAAAAGAATCTGAGGAAATACTAACAAATAGTCATGCTAACAATCATTACCTTAACAAATCCATGTATTACGTAAGTAGGTCACTATCATAAAACATGATTCAGGAACGTTTAGAAGGAATGATAATTTCAGATCAGAATAACGAAGGAAGGTTGGGACGCATCTAATGTTGATATCATTTAAAACATAGCAGTTGTTAGAAGATTAATTGTATAACTTACTTTAAAAATTAACATGGCGTACCCCCGCCTAAATCCAAAATGACGGCAAATAATCACAAGAATTTCATTTTAATATTTTACAACCCAAAGAATGAGAAAACTTCACGGTGGAGTGAAATGATATTTCAATACTCACACCTCAATGGAAATAATATTTTTCTACTTACATTTGAGTTGATTATTAGGCTATGAACATATCATACACCACCCACCCTTTCGTGGTTTATCTTAATAATCCGTAGTGAGTCTGCATGATGCATTTCTCTACAACGTTTCAACCAACACCATTGTGAGGGACTTGGGTTAGTTCCTTCTTCATCTTAACTGTGTCCCCTTCAAGACTTGTTGCAGTCACAGACATTTATAGTAAATATACAGGAAGTGCCGTATCTCGTAGTATTGGCGCTAGTGAAGCCGGAAACTTGCGGCTGCCGCCATCTTACGTCTCTACAGATTCGGTGTGGACATGCATGTTTTTATGTTACGTGCAGTTTGGTTTTATGTACATTTCACATTAATTTTTCGGAAACCTAAAATGCCGCAGATTGATGAATACCCGTGTAGTGTTTGGGAGTGGTTTTTTCCTATTCATGGAGAAAGAATATGGAAGTAATAGGAATTTCAATACACCGCTGAATGGCGTACTTGTAGACTTGTTGCCTACTTATTAGTGTTATTAAATTTACAATTAAAGATGCTTAATTCACTTCCTTCCGGTGTATATTTCTTGGCGTTACCCCCCTTGTGATGGAGTGCGGCATAGGGCCTAATAATAATAATGTTACTACAACATTTGGTTACAAGTTAATTTTTGTTTTGCTGGTGTTGGTAATTGAATAATAGCGGTCTCGGTCTCATCTAATCTTTAAATTTATATTATAAGGATATCAAAATTGCTATTAAAATTAGAGTGGAAGGATTGGTAAGGTTGCATCAACCGAAATAGTGTGTTAGATTTATTTTCGCAGACTATTATTTAATATATCTCAGGATTTGTAGTAAAGATGTAAGCCAATTCTCTACAGTGTGATACTTGTAAGGAAGCAGCTGTACAAAAAGAAAATCCTCAGCCGGGCTGAGTGGCTCACTTGTAAGGAAGCTGCTGTACAAAAAGAAAATCCTCAGCCGGGCTGAGTGGCTCAGGCGGTGGAGGCGCTGGCCTCCTGACCCCATCTTGGCAGGTTCAATCCTGGCTCAGTCCCGTGGTATTTAAAGGAACCGGTATTCAAATATGTCAGCCTCGTGTCAGTGCATTTACTGGGGACAGCATTCCGGCGTCTCTGAAACCGTAAAAGTACGTAGTGGGACGTAAAATAAATAAACATTATTATTAGAAAATCCTTATCCTTTCATTTCTTTACAGAATAAGGTTCCTGCGAAAGATGCTCATGTGTGCAAACTTACTGAGATGTATTCCCGAGAGAATGCTTGTAATAGTTTAAGCCTGGTGGTCATGATCTTTAAAGCGTTGAAGTCCAAATGGTCCGACACCGTGGTTAGCCGGTTAGGATCTTGATCGGAATGATAGGAGAGGTGGTGGTTGGTGTACAATTTCTAATCACTAAATTGCCTGACAAAAGCCTGTATTATATTTCAAACTTTCCAGCAGTACTCATATGGAGTGAGGGCATATGACGTTCTTGATGGTGATTCGTCCGTCGGATGGGAACGGTGAGCCTTCAGCTCACCCATTTGTGCTATTCGACAGGAGGAGGCTACGTGCCGAGACCGGGTTTCACCCTCTCTCTTTCAGGTATCATAATCACATGATTCATTTAACTTCATTAACTCCTCTGATGAGGTTCACGTCAGGAAGGGCATCCAGAATAAAAACTTGCCACGGCAGATTCATCTCACCTTATACCCGACCCCGTAGAGAAACGAAACAAGGATTGGATAAACAAACAAACCTGCAAATACGTGTGAATCATGCTGTAAGAGAGTTCAGTGGAAACAGATTTGACCAACGGTCACTCTCAAACAGTTTAGTTATTTCTAAGCATTGGAAAATTGATATACCAGTCTTTCTTTTTATAACAGTACCACTGATAGGTCTAATTAATGTTATTATTTGGATATGGTTTTCATTATTTTAATTATTTCCTGTCTAATATTCCCGTTTCGGCTACGTTTTTACTTTCATACGTCGGGGTAGTGTAATGACGTAAGATGGCGGCGGCCGCACGCTTCCAGCTTCAGAAACCTGCTGCTCATTGCCAGTCTAAATCTACAGTATATTCTATGGTTACAGTTGATTCACACGAGCACAATTCCGGAAGTCATTTTCAGTCAAGCGAAATAACTGCACCCTGGCGGAAGCATAGCTATCCGGACGCATCAAGTGCGAAGGCTGATAGCCAGATGGAGTTCCAGTTCACATTGAACCAATTCCGTTCATTCAGAAGCACCACCGAAGTTGATAATTTACACAGTTCGTATTCGCGGCAAGAGAATGCTTTGAGATGCATTTAACACTTAGGTCAGATTCTGTTGCCTAGAACTTACCATGTGCAAGTAGGATAAGGAGAGAAAGGCCGCATTTGAAGAACAAGTTTGTTATAGTCCATATATACGTGGTCCTGTGTGAAATAAGTAAATTAGATATGTAAAATATTGATACGCTTTGAAATACTTAGAATTAATTGAATTTGTCTGGATTCACACCGTGACGTCACGTGAAGTTAGCGCCTTTGAAATAAGCCAGAACGCGCAGCCATTGACGTCATGTGAGGTTAACTTTCTTGTCAGGTTAAGCACGCACACGTAGTCGGCGTGTCGCTACGTGAGGTTAAGCCTGCATACGTAGTCACCGTTACGATATGTGAAGTTATCTCTGCCGGTGAGGCCAGCGAGATGTCATGTGAGTTTAAGCTTGCACTCTTAGCCTGCGTACTGAACCGTTCCCATTCATCAAAATCACACATGCCAGGCTCAGTCGGTGAGCGTCGTGGTTACGTTCGGTTTATGGGCGAAAATTAAATCTAACTTATATAGAATAATCACCGATGGTGTATATGAATGGGAAACAGTTGCATTTGTTGTGAATAAGAGGCAGATAAATGGGTAAAATGGATTTATTCAATAGAGCACATAATTAATATTCATACTAACGAAATTCCACGAAAATACAATAAAACATGACGCACTGTCATAATAAAACACAATGTGCCGTGCACATTAAGAACAACTACATATTACATTACTGAGATATGTCGGTCCAAATACCGAGCAAATAATTTATAAAAACAAAATATTAAATCTTGGCCTGATCTACATCTTTAATTATAGGCAACGCCGCCAAGTGAATATGCCGATTTCCCCGAGGGGAATTTGGATTACGACCGTCCATAAGCCATGCTTCGACAAGATAAAGTCACGCCAGTTTCATTCCATAATACACCTATTTACGTATACAAAATTATTAATCCTGATAAGGGAAAATCCAGGGATCCTAACTTATACACTACACAGATTCTACAGATAGATCCGATCTGCCGCAAACAGCCAGCCTGAAGCTGTATACCACAAGAGAAATTAGCTCCGGGCTAAATTTAAGAAACAAATATTAATTCGTCAAAACACAACACCCTGACAACAAACACGACAAGGCACTCCGATACAAACACAACTCCTGTAAAATAAGAGCACAATCACAAAATAAAGAAAATATATACATGCAGTCAGAGCACTTCTTCATCACCAGGTCATTAGTGGCACGCCCCTCTCCACGCCAGGCTGTCAGAAAATCCCCCTTGGACAAGTGGAAACTTTCACTTTTCGTAGGACCGGAACACAGCTGGAACGTGATTCATACTACCTCGCAAAGGACTCCAGGCAAACGGGGTGCAGCTTACACTTGGCGGGGTGCAGGTAATTGCTTCCTTCACGGCTATCCCAACCGCACTTGCTCGCACAACAAAAGAAGGTTTCTCTCTTAAATACTGCTGCCTCATTACGTAAACTAATTATTTCTCCCGTTTATAAAATCTTCTATGACAACAGAAACATCTCTTCTTCACCTTTCAATACATATACCGCAAAAATCGCTCTCAAGGAAAACGTCACACATGGCCTTCCGTCTTACCGGCTCGGGAGTTCGATTCTCGACTCTGTCTCTTTACTCTGCGGTCATATCCAAGCCCATCCTTGTATAAAGCAGCTTTCCCTACTAACATCCCTTCCTTGCCATGTTCACAGGCATTCAAATCCTTATCTGAATTCCGCATCATATATCAGGCGATCTCAGTCTTTCTCAACCCTCGCATTATTTTCCACCCCGATCTCCTGTCGTCTCTTCTCATTGAAAGAATCTAACTACCCAACTACGACGTCGTGGCTTTCCTGTAGCAGCGAATATATACCTGCAATCGCGCACAAATAAAATAGATGAGGCCTACACTGGTCTTTACTGATAATTATACCGCAAGGAGAAGGCGGCCTGGCCTCGTCAATGATGAAACTATCCACCTGCCTAACACTTAACACATGCACCTCGGAATGCTCTGAAAGATTAAAACATTCATGCACACACACTCCTAAATTTACCTATTTACAACCCTTGTTCCCATAACTAAACTAACCATGTATCAAAGCAACAAATAGGGGCACTAGCATGCATGCTGCCCTGGATCTCCCACTGCTTGATTGACGATATAATTACTCAGCTCTAGCAAACTGACATTTACCATAAATATTACGCTAAAAACTGGATGAAACTGAACTGACCTCAAATGTTACCCACATGCTTAAAAATCTGACATATTCACTTAACTTTGTTGTCTTCAGTTTTCACACCATCTGCACAACTGCTGCGTCAGGAGATTACTGAGCCATCATACAACCTTTGATGGCATCACAACATAGATGAATAACACTTGTGGCTTTCATGATTGTCCTTGCAGATAACACTCCTACACTGAATGGAAAATAGGTTAACACTGCCCTTGCTCAATTGCATACGCGCACACTATTTAAGCAGATATTGCTTAGTACACATTAATGGATAAAAATTAATTCTTTGATCAGAATCGAAGTATCATGGAATACGCCCCGTATCAGTTCGTATGCAAGAGCAATTACGATACATTCGCACACGGTTTCTTCGCGGTCGCGAAACCGACCCGAAATGTTGGCGCGTAGCACGGCTAATCAGTTCACGCGATCATACCGGTATGCATAGCTATCGTCCCTTTTGTCTACCGCGCTCACACATGCGTGGTACCTACCGCACTCGGCGTAACAGCGAAGCGTCACCCGTGTAGCGGTAAATACACATATACGGACTTGTAACTCCCGTATTTATTAAATGTAAATCACACCCGGGCGATGCATTTTAATGTAGTCTGTGTACGCTTCTGTGTGCATAATATTCATATTGCCGTCATAAAGAAATAACGTCAATGTAGCACTTTGATATCGGACAAAGAAAAATGGCGATCTCGACTGGCGTGGGGACTACCCTCTGTACCACGGACAACTCACGAAAGACCCCCGCTTCCCCAAGCCACTGTTGGTTTTATGGACCCACACGTGTCGTTGATAAAGGGGGGGTGGCCCTGTTGACTATGGCTTGAGGTCTCAACCGCTTTCTCAAGACAAAGCCCACAACCGTTAGAACCTAGCCACACAAATATATAGGTTGAAGTTAGCCGATAAATGAACAGATAAAGAAATCTAAATTCATTTACTACTCATCAGACGTATCGAAACCGTGGAGCACGGGTTATTTATCAGATTTCTTCCATATTTCTAGCAGGTCGGCACTGTGATGATCGAAGTTAGCAATCCCGCGCAATTCTCTCGGAACAACTCCATGAGCGTGGGACTATATTTCACAGCTCGCGATTGGCTCTCTTCAAATTTGCCGCGCGTTAGGTGACGTCGCGACACACCCGCAGCCTCGTTCAAACTTTCAAACCTGGCTTCCGGCCGCTCATCCAGGGTGCGGCCTAGAACAAAGCCGTTCGCTTGCCACCTCGCAAACAAAGTCTTTCAAATATAATGCCTCCACAGTGTTGCGCCAAGTCCCTGGGGCGATATGATATGTTTCATTACGGTATGTGAAATTATGTTCGCCGGGGTGGCCAGCGAGATGGCATGTGAGGTTAAGCTTGCACTCTTAGCCCGCGTACTGTATGTGAAGTTATGTCCGCCGGTGTGGCCAGCGAGATGATATGTGAGGTTAAGCTTGCAGTCTTAGCCTGCGTATGGTATGTGAAGTTATGCCTGCCGGTGAGGCCAGCGAGATGGCATGTGAGGTTAAGCTTGCACTCTTAGCCTGCGTACGGTATGTGAAGTTATGTCTGCCGGTGAGGCCAGCGAGATGATATGTGAGGTTAAGCTTGCAGTCTTAGCCAGCGTATGGTATGTGAAGTTAAGCCTGCCGGTGAGGCCAGCGAGATGGCATGTGAGGTTAAGCTTGCACTCTTAGCCTGCGTACGGTATGTGAAGTTATGTCTGCCGGTGAGGCCAGCGAGATGATATGTGAGGTTAAGCTTGCAGTCTTAGCCTGCGTATGGTATGTGAAGTTATGCCTGCCGGTGAGGCCAGCGAGATGGCATGTGAGGTTAAGCTTGCACTCTTAGCCTGCGTACGGTATGTGAAGTTATGTCTGCCGGTGAGGCCAGCGAGATGATATGTGAGGTTAAGCTTGCAGTCTTAGCCAGCGTATGGTATGTGAAGTTAAGCCTGCCGGTGAGGCCAGCGAGATGGCATGTGAGGTTACGCTTGCACTCTTAGCCTGCGTACGGTATGTGAAGTTATGTCTGCCGGTGAGGCCAGCGAGATGATATGTGAGGTTAAGCTTGCAGTCTTAGCCTGCGTATGGTATGTGAAGTTATGTCCGCCGGTGAGGCCAGCGAGATGGCATGTGAGGTTAAGCTTGCACTCTTAGCCTGCGTACGGTATGTGAAGTTATGTCTGCCGGTGAGGCCAGCGAGATGATATGTGAGGTTAAGCTTGCAGTCTTAGCCTGCGTATGGTATGTGAAGTTATGCCTGCCGGTGAGGCCAGCGAGATGGCATGTGTGGTTAAGCTTGCACTCAGCCTGCGTACGGTATGTGAAGTTATGTCTGCCTGTGCGGCCAGCGAGATAATATGTGAGGTTAAGCTTGCAGTCTTAGACCGCGTACTGTATGTGAAGTTATGTGTGCCGGTGTGGCCAGCGAGATGATATGTGAGGTTAAGCTTGCAGTCTTAGCCTGCGTATGGTATGTGAAGTTATGCCTGCCGGTGAGGCCAGCGAGATGGCATGTGAGGTTAAGCTTGCACTCTTAGCCTGCGTACGGTATGTGAAGTTATGTCTGCCGGTGAGGCCAGCGAGATGATATGTGAGGTTAAGCTTGCAGTATTAGCTAGCGTATGGTATGTGAAGTTATGCCTGCCGGTGAGGCCAGCGAGATGGCATGTGAGGTTAAGGTTGCACTCTTAGCCTGCGTACGGTATGTGAAGTTATGTCTGCCGGTGAGGCCAGCGAGATGATATGTGAGGTTAAGCTTGCAGTCTTAGCCTGCGTATGGTATGTGAAGTTAAGTCCGCCGGTGAGGCCAGCGAGATGATATGTGAGGTTAAGCTTGCACTCTTAGCCCGCGTACTGTATGTGAAGTTATGTCCGCCGGTGTGGCCAGCGAGATGGCATGTGAAGTTAAGCTTGCACTCTTAGCCCGCGTACTGTATTTGAAGTTATGTCCGCCGGTGTGGCCAGCGAGATGATATGTGAGGTTAAGCTTGCAGTCTTAGCCTGCGTATGGTATGTGCAGTTATGCCTGCCGGTGAGGCCAGCGAGATGGCATGTGAGGTTAAGCTTGCACTCTTAGCCTGCGTATGGTATGTGAAGTTATGTCTGCCGGTGTGGCCAGCGAGATGATATGTGAGGTTAAGCTTGCAGTCGTAGCCCGCGTACTGTATTTGAAGTTATGTCCGCCGGTGTGGCCAGCGAGATGATATGTGAGGTTAAGCTTGCAGTCTTAGCCTGCGTATGGTATGTGAAGTTATGCCTGCCGGTGAGGCCAGCTAGATGGCATGTGAGGTTAAGCTTGCAGTCTTAGCCTGCGTATGGTATGTGAAGTTATGTCCGCCGGTGAGGCCAGCGAGATGATATGTGAGGTTAAGCTTGCATTCTTAGCCCGCGTACTGTATGTGAAGTTATGTCCGCCGGTGAGGCCAGCGAGATGATATGTGAGATTAAGCTTGCAGTCTTAGCCTGCGTATGGTATGTAAAGTTATGCCTGCCGGTGAGGCCAGCGAGATGGCATGTGAGGTTACGCTTGCAGTCTTAGCCTGCGTACGGTATGTGAAGTTATGTCTGCCGGTGAGGCCAGCGAGATGATATGTGAGGTTAAGCTTGCACTCTTAGCCTGCTTCAGGTTATTACGTCATGCACACGTGGCCAGCCACTCCATTTTTCCAAATTTGTCTTGCTGTGTAACGTCACAATCACGTGACTGGCGCTGGGTGTATAACACGCTCGGTCTCCCTGTGTTTTAGATTTGGAGTGAGATGAAGTGCTAATTCACTTCCACCTTTGTTGTCTTCTCTCATTTAAACAGTTCACAGTTATGTGTTATAAAACTACTCTCCAAAGACAGAATATTTTCAAGAACGAAGTGATTTGTCCATGGCAGTAATGGAAAGCACGATAGAAGAATTGAACGACTTTTAGAGGAAAATTAATGTAGCAGTATGTATGTAGTTGAGACAGATCCGGGTGATTTTAACATCAAAGCCAGAAAAAGGCACTATCAGAATATATAGACTGTTACATTTCAAAAAAAAAGGGAACATTGTCAAACATGTAATTTACAAAATTAAATGTCTCGTTCTTTCCCAACCGTAAAGGAAAAATAAGCATGAATAATTATTAACACGATAAGATATGACAAAATAGAAACGTTCAAATTAGATGTTGTACAATTTTTTAGCTAACCGATTCCTGGTATAACAAGGATGACTGTAACACAGCGTGTATTTCTTATGAAGTTGAAGAAATTTTGAGCTCTTATATTTAGTATCGGTAGAAGGAGTAGACTAGAAGTTAAATGAAGTTGTCTGGTTCACTCTTGGAGTCTCAGAACATATTGATGAAGTGAGCTGATCATTAGGAGTGTCAAGTGATATAGCATGGAGATCTCTGGTTAATGTTGCAGTAATCGTAAAGACTCCTAAATGGTAATCTAGATATTTGATAAATTATTGGGGCAGGTAATTTAAATAACATACTGTGACGAAAAGATTAATGTGATAGAATGTGATCTAACTTCGGCACTGAATAAGTCCCATGCTGCATGGAGAAAGTAACTGCAATAGCTGACACTTTGCATTCCTGCTGAAATAGGACAATAGAGCAGAGTGGTTCTACATCTCTGTATTTTGGAGGCAGACAGAGGCTGGTCACCACTCCCGGCATTCCGTGGTCCTCCTGCGCTAAGGGACAGTTCCTGTTTTAGGCCACGGCCACCTTCTCCAAAAGTCGCAGCTCTATCACACATATCCCGGGTCTGAGAGACGGTGCTACCTGCTTTTCTCCATCCATTTCCACGAAAGCGCAAGTCCGAAGATGAACTAGAAAATGTTTCCCTATCTCGTGGCAGGTACTGAGATACCAGCTGTCCCATTAGCAAATGGTGCGATAGTGCGGTGTTTCCTGTGTTTCACAGCTGTTGATCGTGGAAAGCAAGCAGGCATATGGAAGGAAGAGAGGTACGAGCATTAGGGAACGTTCTCGAGCTCACAGCGCACTTAGTTAGGACGAGGTGGGCTTGTTACAAACTGAGCAGAGGCAGTCAACACCTCACATTAAAGTGTTTATCGCACAGCTGGCAAAATATTCACTGTTCCCGCAAGGACAATGTTACACTCACAAATGAAACTAAAGGCAAGGAGGCGATAATCTTGCACTCCTTCAATAAATGGTTAAAACTCTCTGTGGGCTCACGGCCCAGTGATACAGAGGCTACACCGGGGTGGCTAAATGAGGAACATTAATGCAAAAAGTATTTACGAAATTTAGACATTTGGAAAACTTGTGTCACCCCATGCAAGGTTCAATGGGAAACGAAAGAGAGTTCCCTTACATTACACATCTCCCTGTAAAGTCCTCGGACTTGCCGGAAATTCTACATTTAGACAACCAGATTTACGAAATTACTTGAAAAGAAAAGAGGTTGACACCTTCCTCTCAAACTACTCGCAGGAGCAGACACATGTTTTGGTAAAATCTGTCTTTACCTTGAGCCTCTGGATCTTCCTCACGCAGGCCTTGCCCCTGCCTCCCTAGGTCACGTCGCACTTACAATAGCTGGAGCAATTCAGACAATATGGGCCAAAAGTGTCCTGCTTTGGGGGAAGATTCCAGAACGTTTTACAGATAGGTTGGATTCCAGTACACACCCCCGGTTTTATTTGGCTAGAAAATGTATTTCCAATTTTTGGATAGGTTAATGACAATCGAGGAGGAACCAGCTGAAGAGTTGCCAACTTCGGTACATTAGAAAAAGCAAGTATACAAAGTTCGAAAATAAAGATTACTCTATGAAATAGTTAGTGCGCTGCCCGCGAGGGGGGGCGGAGGGGCGAAGTGACCGATGGTAGAGATAAAAGTTTCTGGTGGTTCACAGGTTCAAATTTGTTTTCAAGATTACTTTAAAAGAAAGGAGGTTGACACTTTCTTCTCAAACTACTCGCAGGAGCAGTCACATGTCTCGGTAAAATCTGCCATTATCGTACAGAAGGTGCGCAGTTTCACTAGCCGGGGAATGTGTACCCCTGGTACAATTATTGTTATTATTATTCACAATTCCGATATAGAAACTGCAAAACAAATTAGCACGAAAATAAAATTGTTTCTCAACAGAGGCCACTACATATGGATTTCATGAATAAGTTGATGTTATGACCTGCGACTGTGATTTACGTACAGGTGTGGTGAATATCTGCTCATTTCGTCATACATTTATGCATGTTATCTGTGGACTTTCATCTTTCTCCAATCACTGGCATCTTATTTTCATGGTACCTTCATTTCGTTATCATATTCTTCGTATATTTTTGTTGTCCCTTGTTTTCATCCCTTATAATATTGTAAATTCTCTTTCATTTCTTTCTCATAATTATTCGACGACGTAAGCTCTCATTTCCGTAGTATATTCCATATGTTCATCATGTTCTACAGCATGCAACACAGTATTGCTCACTGGCAGTTTTCTCGTCTGGTGAGGGGATATCATATTCTCAGTTACCTTATATCTTCCTGACCATCTAATATTATCTATCATCTCGACTGTCGAGTCTCCGTCTCACTTAAACGGCCCACAAAATTTACTGTAACCTTTACAAGAAGAACTCCCGATTATTTTATTACAGTCAAGATTCAGTTTACCGGGCGAGTTGGCCATGCGGTTAGAGGTGCGCGGCTGTGATCTTGCATCCGTGAGATAGTGGGTTCAAATCCCACTGTCGGCAGTCCTGAAGGTAGTTTTCCGTAGTTTCCTATTTTCATACCAGGCAAATGCTGGGGCTGTACCTTAATTAAGACCATGGCCGCTTCCTTCCAACTCCTAGGCCTTTCCTATCCTATCGTTGCCATAATACCTATCTGTGTCGATGCGGCATTAAGCCACTAGCAAAAAGAAGATTCAGTTATAGATACCTGTGCTGAATATTAATCTTATTATAACCGTCACGTTTGGACTTTTAATAACAAGATAACGTCATATTAAAATCTGCTCATCAAAATGACTTCGACAGAATAATGTATTATTATTATTATTATTATTATTATTATTATTATTATTATTATTATTATTATTATTATTATTATTATCATCATTATTATCGCTACCGATCACAGCCTGAATTTCCTTTTATTTATTATTATTATTATTATTATTATTATTATTATTATTATTATTATTATTATTATTATTATTATTATTATTATTAGTATTCTTGTCCGTTTCACCCACTTTGGGGTACGATAGATCAATCAACGGTTAGTGAGTCGTATTTTCCTCTCCTCCCAGTACTTTTTCATTCTTTTAGATCTTGCCTTCCTTTCCTCTTCAGAAATTCTGTATAGTCGCTTGGGCTTCACCCTGTCCTGAAACCTCATTTTATCTTTGGTTATTTTCTTTGCAGATCCATCTACAAGCATCTCTTCTGTAATTTGGAATTCTCGTAGGTCCTTCTCAGTTTCCTTAAACCAGTTCGGCTTGGTTTTCTTATTACGGAAATAGTCGAAGATTCTTTTAGTTATCCTTTTCGGATCCATTCTTAGGATGTGGCCATAGAAGTAAATTCTCCTTTTCCTTATTGTGTCGGAAATCCTTTCAGATTTCCTATACAGAGTTTCATTGCGGATGTGTTAAAGTTCGTTATTATGAAATTTGGGGCCTAGAATTTTTCGTAGAATTTTCCTTTCCTTTATCTCTAACTTTTCCATTGGACCATGCATAGTTATAGATAGAGTTTCTGCAGCATACAGGGCTTCCGGCTTGACTACTGTATTATAATGTCTGATCTTGGAATTCCAGGAGAGGGATTTTTTGTTATAGGTGTCTTTCGTAAGGTGGAAGGCTGTTTCTATTTTGGTTCGCCGAGATTCCATTGCTTTCTTCTCAAGACCATTCCAACTGATCCATTCACCAAGGTATTTGAAATCTGTGACAATCTCTATGTTATGTTCCCCCATTTTCAAATATTTTGGAGGATTCTTAATGTTGGTTATTATTTTGGTCTTTCCAAAGGCGATTTTGAGACCAATCTTCTCTGCTTGCTTCAGCAGTTCGAAGGACTGCTCCTTGGCTTCCTCCCACGTCTCAGCTAGTAAGGCCATGTCGTCTGCGAAAGCTAAACTTTTGATCTTGATACCCTTGTTTACCGATCCCAATCGAATTCCACCACTAGTTGTCTTATCCCAATCTGTGACTACCTTCTCCAAGGCACAATTGAACAGTATGGAGGATAGTCCGTCACCCTGTCGGACACCAGTTTTGTTCTTAAAAGGAGCCGACAATTCTCCCATGAATTTGACTTTGGAAAATGTATTGGTGAAAGTTTCCCTGATGACGTTTGTTGTTTTGTTGTCTAGACCGAATTCTTTGAGTACAGAAAGCAGACTTTCCCGGTCTAGTGAGTCATATGCCTTTTGTAAGTCAATAAAAGTGATGACGTATGTTTTTGCCCTAGATTTCTGGTATGCCATGAGATTTTTAAGGTTCACGATTTGTTCCGGACAGGATCTCCCCTTTCTGAATCCCGCTTGATATTCACCCAACTGATGATCTAACTGTGGTTCTGTCCTATTAAGTAAGGCCTTTGAGAATATCTTATATGTAATATCCTAAAGTGATATGCCTCTATAGTTGTTGGGGTTCATTTTATCCCCCTTCTTGTTGATCGGGTGGATGAGGGCCATCTTCCACTCTTCTGGAATTCTTTCTTTGACCCAGATTTCTTCAAAAACTTTTTGTAGGGATTCTATTGCTTCCTTGTTGGCATTCTTCCAAAGTTCGGCTGTGATCTGGTTTTCTCTCGATGCTTTGTTGCTTTTAAGGCTCGAAATGATCTTTTCTAGTTCCTCGAAAGTTGGCGGCTGTGAGTCAGGATTGGTATTTGTTGGGACAAAAAATTTCATTTTCTCTACTGGCTTTTCAGAGTTGAGGAGATTTTCAAAGTAGTCGGTTAGTATCCTGCAGTTATCAGTGTTGTTATGTGCTATATTTCCATTCTTCTCCCGTAACTGTATAGTCGGTGGCTTGTACTTCGTTGTTCTCTGTTTAAGGATTTTGTAGAAACTTCTTCTCTTGGTTTTGGTAAAGTCGTCATCTATTTGAACAAGCATCTGGTTTTCGTAAGCCTTTTTAATTGTTTAGAATTTTTTATTGACCATCATTCTGATATTCAAGAAATTTTGTCTATTGCTTTCGGTTAGTTGCGACTGCCATTTGTACCATGCTTCCTTCCTTTGTTTCAATAGATCGTCACATTCTTCCGACCACCAAGCATGTTTTTTGACTTTTGTTATAGGGGCAATTTTTTCTGCTTTTGATAAGTTCTGTTTTATTTGATCCCAATTTTGTTTGTGTATAACCATTGTCGCAAGATGGTATTGTTTTGAATTTAAATTTTTCTCTGGGTCATATCGTTTGCTTGTGTGTTTAAGGACCTTGTCTCTCCTTCTGGGGATGATTTTGATCTTTATCTTCGACATGTAATGGTCCGAGTCTAAATTAGCTCCCCTGAGGACTTTGACATTCTGTATTTCCGTAATGTACTTCCGTCTAATAGCCACATGGTCCAGTTGAAATTCACCCAAGTTAGGATTTGGCGAGATCCACGTTTTTTGTTTTCTGGGAAGCTTTTTAAAAGCTGTGGATTTCAGTACCATACCGTGGGCTTAGCACAGCTCTATAAGTCTGACACCATTTTGATTGGTCCTGTTATGCGCTGGGTATTTCCCGACTACATGTCGATACTTTCTCTCCTTCCCTATCTGGGCGTTGAAGTCTTCCATTAGTATGATGTTGTGTTTTTCAGATACCCTTTGGATGACATCGTCCAACTGATCAAAAAAGAGTTCCACTTTCTCCTTGTTCTTTCGGTTTTCCTCATTTACGGGGGCATGGGCATTCACAATAGTGTATATTCTATCGGTAAATTTGAAAACCAAAGTTGATAGTCTTTCAGATTGGGACTCAAACTGGACTATGGAATCCAGGACATTCTTGTTTATTATGAAGCCAGTTCCTAGGTGTGGCATGTTTTTCATGACTCTTTGACCAACTTTTCCCTTGTATATCCTGAACCCTTCAGAGTCGAAGTTGTTTTCATCTATATATCTGGTCTCCTGAAGTGCCGTTATGATAATTCGGTGATTTCTGAGAGTGTCCGTAAGGTGTTTTAACTTTCCAGTTTTAAGAAGTGAATTAGCATTGAAGGTGGCTATGAAATTCGGGTATTTGCATTTTATTTTGTTTGAGGTTTCAAGACGCTCCGACTCGTCTCTGTGTAACACTGCAGACTGCCCAGAATCCGAATGTCTGCTTGTGCACAACGGTGCACCTGAGGTAATTTGTTTCACATTACACTTTCCCATGAATGATAAACATGAGTTTGGGGTAACTACTTGAGTCACCAGTTTACAACCAAGGTTGTGAGCCCTGGAGGTTTCTTCCAGCCGCCCCTAACCTGGGGTACAGACGCTGACCTCAGGCCGCACAATCTGGGAACAAACGCCTGGGGAATTTTATGTTCTTCAACCAAGATTCGATTCTTGGAGGTAGCTCATCCGCCCTCTCTGCCGTTGGGAGATTCTGCTCTTCATCCGCCATCGAGACCGTTGACCAGTTTTCACCTAGTAACCCTTCTTCTTCTTCTTATTATTATTATTATTATTATTCACATTCTCTCCCATTATTGTAATTATTATCCGTCCCGTTAGTAACACATTTCATCCTACATACTGACTTACTGTCTGGCCACAACAGTACTTCCAAATTTGCCCTGTAATTTATTACACGTGGAGTGGGATTATTATTATTTATAAGGTGATATTAGCTACACGTCTAGAGACACGATATCGACCTTATTACATCATTATGTTACGGAAGACAATTTGTACATTATTTACAACGTAAAAGCACTTCGTGTTCTACTTCCTTTGTTGGAGGTGTAGACATTCGGACGACTCGTCAGGGCGTTCCTTTGCCCCGTACGGTGATAATTTACTCCACCATGACGGCTTCACTCTTCTTTGACGACATATGCGCGTAATCCATTTTAGGCACAATTTGATACATGAGGAGCACACGAGTTATTTTTGGCATCCGCCCTATTAGAACGGCGCTTGATGTTACCACATAATTTTTAAGTTATATACTAACACAATTTTGTTTCCTCCATTGCTCCGACGTCTTCCGCTGGACAGGAATGAAAGTCGCCCCAAAGTACATGAACATCTCAGGTGGTCCGTTACAAAAAAGGAATGCAACTCCCTTTTAAATATATGCCCTGGCCACGGTCGTTTCCTCAAGGTCAGTCAGAATTTTTAGTAAACAGTTAGATTTCACCGTCCTCTCTCTTTGCAAATAACGGTGCTGACTAATGGATTCTAGTGAGGTCTTGGCTGCCTGCCCATGCACAGCTTTGACAACTGAAGTTTGTGAATTCGTTCGTTTGTTGACAGGTTTACACCTGCTGTGGTTTACACAGTCTCTGCTATTAGTCATTTCCTTGAACGAAGTGAAAACTTGATGTTTATAAAGGGGGTCATACTGTAGACCATGCTAAAAATGTCATTAAAACATCTCAGACGAAAGTTTGTGGCTTTCTAAAAACAGATACCAACTTTTATGTAAAAATCCCTTATACTTGTAGAAGTATTTACATTTAGTGACAACTTTCACACTATGATGTACTTGGCTTTGTGGCAGTGGATACAAATGTACAGCAGCAGACAGTTATGTGGTTTCTCTTTTCGTCAGTTTCTTTTAACTCCGGCTTCTCGAGTAGGTCATGCCGGTATCCATGGTTTATTTAGTTGTATTTGAGAGTGGGCAGCTTTGAGCTTCTGTTTCGATAGTTTCTGTTCTGTACTCCTTGGCGGTAATAGTAGTTCGTTTTGACACTTTCGAAGTGTTTCTATTACGGTGCGTTATAATCATTATGCCTAAGAAATGGAATGTAGCAAGATGGAAAAGGAGGAAGTTTACTGGAAAGCGCTTTTCCAATCGAGAGAGAGGTAACTATGGTGATGTTATAGCTGATGTAACACGTATGCGTAGTGCATCAGCGAGGAAACTTGGGGCAGAGTGCTGGTCTCCTTTTCTCCCAAGTGCTCAGAATTTTGGTGTGGCTATCGACGAGCTGAATCAGAGGGGACAGTTAATACTTACAAACCCCCACCTCGCATTCCAAACCTACAATGGACACATAAAACCAGGTTCTTAAGGATCTTAGCAAAACAGAGTTACTGGGAAGATTTCTAAAAAGGGGAAATCAAAATGCAAATGAGCCATTCAACAGTAAATTTGATCCATATGCCGTAAAACATTGTACAATGGAAATAAAATTGTTCGAATAGCAAACTACGGTGCATTGCCCAGTTTTAATGATGGAGCGAGCAGTAGCTTACAAGTTCTTGAAGGCATTGCTTATCAAAGTTGGAACGAATACTGTGGAAGTTTTGTTCACATTCGATGAGGGAAGGGAAGATTGAGATGGAGAAAAAGTAAGAAACTTGGCTTTGGAGGCTAGAAGGTGTAGGCAAAGACACAGACGTGAAGAAAAATCCAAGAACATGTAGAAAATGGGTATAACATATCCCAGTGGAGCCTTCTAAGGTTTACTGTGGGTCGAACTCTGAGTTACGACTTTACTTTACTTACTTTTTCAAACAAGGAACATAATATCGCAAGAACCATTTGGTTGATCTAAATGAAAATTTGCACAGTTGTTCAAGTATGAATTCTATAGACGATGTACTAAAATAATGGAACTTAGACAAAATTAACGCTTAATATATTGATATAAATAGGTCATAAAAATGTAAAAAGTATATACATACATTTTTAAAATCTACCAAATTAATTTGAAAACACTAAGAGGTCTCATCTTAGTCCGACCTCTACAATATTCTCTGAGTTTCAGTTCAAAAGAAAGAAAACAACAATTAAGCTCATATTTAAAGAGTTGTTAGGTTTCTTGTTATATCATGTGGTATCAAATCAATAATGTGGCTACTTTATATAAAATTTTGATTTGTACCATATGAAACAATACATTAGGATGTAATATATCACCATGTCCTGCTCGAAATAATGTAGGAATAGTCATATTTTGACATGTAACTACTGTAGCATGACATGACAAGTGTATGACTCCCCTAAAGACGGCTCCGTACTTTACAGACTGCTTACTCAAGTAATGCATGCATATAGTTCCGAGTACGGGTGTCACTCATTCGATCAAGTTTATTTATAGTCAGTATTCCGAACAACAAAATTGAGAATAATAGTTTATAGTTTCACATTCACGTGTTTTAAGTCCCATATTAGTCGCGTTGCGCAACATTACCATGGTCCGTTGGGGACAAAATGCACACATGAGTAGCGTTAAAGACTGGAGAACACCGTGTACCATGAATGAACTGCATCGTGTGTTTGCGCCATTGTATTTGGATCTACTTTTAATGCTTGAGGAGATGCCTGTTTTTATAATATAAATCTTAGCACTGTCCCTCGTGGTGTTCTGAGTTTATAAAGTTGGTTCAGTAATGTCATCATGTCCGATCACACAATAAGTAATCGCTCGGTTTGGTGGGAGCTAACTGTCCTCGGCGGTGCTTCGCCCAACACCTGCTTATCGTCCCAACGATTAATTTATCGTATGCGCAGGTTACCTTTCTAACAATATAGGTCACAGTTGCTTGAATAAAGTTCACCAAAATTAACTAATTACTCTCCGTAGCACTCTAATTTACGACTCAATGTCTTCAAATATCAGGGATGAAGTAAATATTTCTTGATGGGGTTTTGTGGTGCTTGAATATGGAATATTCTGAATGGCTGTGCCATTCTTGTCTAGATGAAACCATTCTCACTTGCGGGAGGTTGGGTTCTTGCGGCTTCTCGAAGTTTCTGGAAATCTACCGATTCTAGTGAGTGTGGCTTCCCACGCCGAGTTGTTGTTTCCAGTGAGTGCGCACTTTCCACCATAATTATTTTATGGTCAAAATAGAACGTGATAATTAAGAATTTCGCTGGAGTAGTTTCCTTCCATGCGGGCTGTCAACTTCTTCTGGGCCTTACTAGCAGAGAAATTGCTTTGTACTGCCATATCTGATATCAAATATATTTGCTTATAAGTTATGCCAGATCTCTCAAAGTATATGGGTGGAATATAGAGAGATTCGGACGTTACTATTACTACAGAGCACAAGATTGTCGGTACATCTCGAGCATGTAAATCTTGCAACAGGTTTCGACTTCACTATACTGCTGTCATCTGACAACTCCCCTCGATCTAAATATTGGAGAAAATTAAACAAAACTCAAAAACTTCTTTCGTTATATTATTGAGCTTGTGTTTGTAAACTTTCTGCTATTGTTCTGCGGAATCTCTGTTTTCTCAACGTTCTTGTTTTTGTTCAGCACACCTCCATGGTGTAGAAGCCAACGGAAGTTACTAGGACACTTAGGCAAAATTGATGGTATGACTCCTTGCTTCAAGCGAGGTTCTAGAAAGGACACAAGTACTTCTTACCAATAATACTGGCATATCATTCACTGTGTCTGATAATAATTCCGTCACTGAACTGTAGTTCTCATACTTTAAAATGAATATTGAACTATCTGGTTAGTTGTACAAGCTAAGAGGGTATTACTAAGAATCCAGTCTAATGCTTGCATCAATGTGATCATTGTGCAGCCAGAGTACTGCCAAACATGAATATAAATGCAGGTGACATCCCTAGTGAATTATATACCTACACATAGCCGTACAGAAAATCTCTGATCCACTTACAAAGAGGTCACCCTGTCCCAAGAGAGAGACTAACGGTATATCAGTTGCAAAATGCGTCTCTTTAAAGCACTTATTAAAATATTTAAGTATCTTTGGATTCTGGGTGTCTTGAATACTATCCCGATGTGTTGCTGTAATCCATTTCTGACGAAGTCCGTCGTCTTTCAGAAATGAAAGCTTTTACTCAAAGTCCGTTGTCATAATTCCCTGTGCATCTTGGTACGGAATATTTAAGCACCATGTCGCATATTTCTGATTTCGTAAAATGTAAAGTTCTGATAAAGTTTACTACAAAATCATCTGTTATAGGCCACATGACATTACCTCTCTCACATGCGGCATCCATTAATATTTGCACGCACTGTTTCAGTAAAGCCAACATAAATATCTCCTTTCAGTGCCTCGTACATAGATTATTTACATAGGTATTTAATACATATGAATGAAGTACCGATATTTTTAATATTATGCTATACCAGACATTACCTTTCCCCGCAACGTACTGTGTTTTACACGATGGAGACAAAGTGAATTCGACAAATCGGTCGTGGACCGCACAATTTTATATTTTTTTGGAGTGCAATAAATCGATTCGTTGCAATATTCCCCATTTTGTTGGCTTCTCATTCGTACTGGTCGCAGCAAAACTTGAAACAGGATATTTACCAGTACTCGGCGTAACATTGTGACGTCATGTTTCCCAACTCAAGCTTGTTGTATGGCCGGTAGTATAGAAGGTATTGGCAGACCTGTGATCAGTTTCATTGTAGGCGGTATGAACAGGAGATATCGTAGTGGGTAGTGCGACGTAAATGTTGTATTTTAACTAGCTGAATAATACTGATGGATAAGAGTTGAGTACATGCTGTTACGCAAGTCATTTTGAGGAAATATGGTGATGAATGCTCTGAGATATACATTTAATAAATTTACCTTAACTGTAAATATTTTCCCCTTGACTCGCTCAGATTAGCATGAAAAAATCACAGAATATATCGCCCCTTTCTGCTAAGGCAGCATCGTCTTCAAGATGAGAGCAAACACACATTTATAACTTGTAGAATGGTAATAACAATACTGGGCTGTCTACGAATGGATAAGCATTGAATTTTATCATAATTAATTTACGCTTCTCTTTTACCACAGTTTGAGTCTGACAACTGTGTGATAATGCGCTGAGTTACAGAAAAATAAACGTCACCATTGAACACTGTTGCCATGAATAGCAGTGCCTCGTATGGTCACTCATATTACAAGTCATGATTCCTTCTCTCAAGCTGTATTATATCTTCACAATACTAGATCACACATGCTAACATGACAAAAGAACTTTTAACCTTAATGCGAGAATAGAAACATAGTTACGAGTTCAAATGTTTTGCATTGCGTTTTTCCAGGAGCTACGTACTTATAATGAATCACAAACCACGACATGAATATTTGAACCTGAACAGAATAACAGAATTCCGTGAACTACAAACAATAATAAAAACAGAACCGATGTAACCAGTTCGTATCTCAATGATAGTCACTACCAACTGCAACTGCACTAACCAGAAATAATTTTCAAATAGTAACCAACATTTAAATTATGAATAGTTAAAAAGGATAACTTCCATATAGAATCTTATCAAGACCCTCTGGCAATATAAATTAGATCGTACGCATGCATACACAAAGATAAAATATTGAAAAAACACGCACAGAATGGATTTTGGCTGGAAAGGACACAAGTGACCATGAGGAATAATGATGTGGTGTAACGTGTAATGCATGTCAGTCTTACCTAAATAACCAAGAAAACAAGGCCCCATTCATCCCAATACCAGAGCAATTGTCATACCCCAACTCTCGTAAAGGTCGTGTAGTTACCCCTTTAGCATTTGCACTTGTTTGTTCCTGTGAGGTAATTAGCTTTGTCTGCATTTCAGTGCAGACAATGTTGCAGTATTGACCACGGGTCAGCTCCAGTTGGGCGAAGCATCTTGCAACACATCCACACAAGCCAGTGATCTGGAGAGCCATTCCCTTCCCCATCAAGGAGAAACTCCTGTATGTAGTACGGTGTTCTGTAACTCGTTCGACTTCAAGGTCGACTCCTTACGACACACTAATGATAGACAGTACTGTTGTTCGTTTTGCAATAGAGAGTATTCCAAACAATCCTATCTCAAGACACACCTCCAAACTCACTCTAGAGAAAGACTGCTATATTGCAACGTATGTGGTTGGAGTTCCTTGCGAAAGTCTCACTTGCGGAGGCATATTCTAATACATTCCTCAGAACGACCGCATAGGTGTACCCTTTGCTGTAGTAAGTTTTCCCAAAAGGCTTATCTCAAGAAACACATGATAACTCATTCTAAAGAAAGACTGCATTCATGTACCCTACGCGACAGTAAGTTTTCCTTAAAAGGAACTCTGAAGAGACAGGTGTTAACTCACTCGGAACAGAAATCTCAACGTCTGCGTACTAGGATCTCTCGAAAGTCCGGGCTGAATGCCCCCTCCGTTTCCCAGTCTACAGAAAGACTCTTCCGTTGTGACCTGTGTAGCAGTATGTTTTCCAAAAAGGGCACTCTCAAGATACACATGTTAATTCATTCCTCACATAGACAATATTCTTGTCAACTTTGCAGTAAAACTTTCCGTCGAAAGAGTGATATTAAAGTGCATACGCTTTCTCATTCCGAGGAAAGGCCGCACTCTTGTACACACTGTAACAGGAAGTTCAAGCATAGATCTTCACTCGTAGAACATATTCTAATTCACTCTGATCCGAGAACTTTTGAGTGTGCTGTCTGCAGTAAGACATTATCGGGCATGTCAGCACTCCGAAAGCACATGGTTGTTCACTCCAATGTAACACCCTACTCCTGTACGCTTTGCAATCGCAAGTTCTTGCGTAAGTTTAACCTGAACAGTCACATGTTAACTCATGCTGATTAATGACAACTTCGTTGTACACATTGCACTGGCAAGTTAAAATGTAAGGGGTATCTTAGGAGACACATGGTGACTCATTGTAATGAGTCCCAACGTAGTTGTACATTTTGAAATAAATAGTTAAAACGTAAGGAGCATCTCAAGAGACACAATGCAGTGATACATTCGATCGAAGGGCGGAAGTGAAGAATATCGTGGTAACTCACTCTACAGCAAATCGCGCTGTTGTCCATTCTCCTGTAGCAAGTTGTTGGTGAGGAAGATGTAATCTCAGAGCACACTATAACCAATCGTCCTGTGTATGAAATAGTGAATTTACCATGCGATGTGTTCTGCAACCACAATGTAGATTTTGTCACAAGCTTCATTCCAGACTGTTATATATTATTTCTTCACTCCTGTAGGAATATGGTACATGATTGTTTCCTGGTAGCCATCATGAACCAGCAGCAATGATTGGTATCTTGTGATGTTTCTTCTTTTATTACTGTCAAGATTACTTGAACATTCTCAATAGTTTGTCTTTAGGAGCACTGGAAATCAGATGAGTGGTAACTATCTTCCTACTTCAAGGAGAACAGACCTGTGTTGAATGAATTGGAAGTTCATTAGAAGTTGAAAACTGCTAAATTATGACCCAGATATCCACTAGTGTAAAGTATGAATCAGGATTGACTACAAAGTTCCAATTCCCTGTTTTGAATCTGCAAATATATTTGGTGTCCATTTACACTGCATGTAGTTAAACTCATCCCTTTCTCTGGGACTTTCTCATCGCCGATCACTGTTTAAGTTGCTCACGTCCCTAGGTTTAACCTCACATTGCCCTACACGTGACCCCCGGGTGGTGCTAAGCGAGCAACAGAGACTAGATGCCACCGTAATCTCCTCAAAGACCTCACGGCAATGACAATCAAAGAGTTAGCCATTTTCAGGGCGCAGCATCCCACACATGGACACTATGGCCTCAATTAACCATCTGTGAACTAAACAGTGAGGGTATTAGTAGAGCCAAAAGTGATACCTTTCCAAGATACTTACGGATCATTCTGTTGATATTCTGGTGGTACAGGAAACTCATTGTGAAGAAGAACATCAACTGATTACCGGGGGGAAAAATACCTGGGCACGAACTAACTACCGGAATTCACCACCCTAAATATGGCATCGCCATCTATATGAAGAATGATATTGACAACTATGAAGTTCTGCCACCGGACTCCATGCATAATATCTTCACCACATCTCTCAAGGTTCAAAATATTACTATTACGAACGTTTACAAACCACCAATGGTTAATTGGCCAGACCCTTTCACACTAAAACCAAAAACTAAAACAGCCATCAGACATTATGGGGTTATAAGAATAGCGATTAGAATGGTGATAAACCATTCCAGTGGATAGACATTAACAACCTGACATTGGTGTATGTCGCCAGGGACAAAGGTACATTCCATTCAGCACGGTGGGATCATGATTATTCTTCAGACTTGTGTTTTATGTCACATGGACTAATGACCCAATCTTCTCAAACCCAAGGCATGTATTGATCGATTTCCCACGAAGCCAACACAGGTCCATAATCTTTAAAATCGGTCTGCAAATCCCAGTAATTAGATCAACACCTAAACTCGGTTGAATTTTCAGAAAGCTGACTGGAAACTGTACTCGTATGCTGATGCTAACGTAAGATGGGTAAAACCATCTGCTGAGAACTACGTTCGTTTCCTGGGACTAATCAAACCTGCTGCTAAGCAGAGTATTCCGAGAGGATTCGGTAAAGCTTACATACCTGGGTGGAGTGAAGAAACTAGCCGTATTTACAAGGAGTACGAACAAGACAACAGTCATGAGAAAGCTACTGAGCTGCTGGCATCCTTGGACAGTGGCAGAAAAGAAAAGTGGAACAAAACTGTTGAGAGGCTCAGCTTTACTCACTCAAGCCGGAAAGCTTGGTCACTTATCCGAAAATTGGACTCATCAAACAAGACAGCAAGAAAACGATCATGTATAACATAGCCAACTAGATTGTCTCCTCATCCAGGCCCATGAAAGATAAGAAATACAGCAGAAAAATTCGATCTGAGCTCAAGCGGTTAAGACAACAAGCTGAACCTCATACCATCTACTCTCGACCATTTTCTCCAGAGGAAGCACAGCATGGCCTAAAGTCCCTCCAGAATGGTGAAGCAGCTGGATTTGATGGTGTATATCCAGACCTACTTCAGAACTGTGGCTCTACAACTGTACGCTGGCTGGCGTCCTTCTTTAGCAGTATACTGCAGTCTGGACGTGTACCCCCAGTATTTAAGAGAACCAAAATCATCTCGATACTGAAGCCAGGAAAGGACCCTTCTCTACCCCAGAGCTAGAGGCCAATTTCGCTTTGCTACTGTGTGTTACATATAAACTAATGGAAAGGCTAATTCTGAACAGGAGAGCTCCTGCAATTGAACACCTGATCCCAATAGAGCAAGCTGGGTTTTGCCCCAAGAGAGACTGTAGCGACCAAGACCTTGCCTTAACATCATATCTGGAGATTGGTTTTGAGAAGAAATTAAAAAATGTTTGTCTTCCTTGATCTGTCAACGGCCTATGGTACTGTCTGGAGAGAGGGTCTCTTCCTGAAGCTCATCATGCTTGTTCCATGTCTTAAGGTAATTACTCTAATTGTTAATATATTGAGTAATCGATTATTCCAGGTATTCTGTGAAAAATTCCAGGAGTAGGTTTCATCAATTTAATAACGACTTACCGCAGTGTTCAGTCTTAGCCCCTATACTGTTCAATTTGTACTTCCATGATATTCCAGAAACTACAGCTCAGAAATTCATTTATGCCGATGATATAAACCTAACAGTACAGAGATCTACTTTCAAGGAGGCTGAGGATATACTGTCTGAAGATCTACGAGCGATGGATGAATGCTTTAGGAAGTGGAGACTTCAGCCAAGTCCTTCGAAGACGGAAGTAACCGCATTCCATCTCAACAACTTAGAGGCTACTTATCAACCTAAGATACGTTTCAGGAATGAACTTTTGAAATACAGTAGTACACCAAAATACATAGGTTTAACATTAGACACATCACTGTCATATCAAAGTCAATAGAAAATACAGCGGCCAAACTTAAGACCCGGAATAATCTGCTCAGCAAGTTAGCTGGAACTTCATGTGGAGCTGACGCCAATACTTTGCGAACTACCACCTTGTCCATGGTGTATTCTACAGCTGAGTATTGTGCCGGAATATGGTTAAATAGCTCTCACTGCATTCTAGTCGATATCCAACTTCTCCAGGCAATGCGTACTGTATCCGGCACGCTGTATTCAACTTTAGTGCAATGGTTATCTGTCCTTTGCCATGTCTCTTCCCCTCATATAAGGAGACAACAAGCACCTACTAGCTTATGGTGCAGAATAGTGAATTAGCCCCTTCCTATACATCAAGATATAAAGCAGCACACTACAATTAGGCTGAAATCAAGAAAACCAGCGTGGAAGACAGCTTTACACCTGTCACGTCCTCAGTTCAATCCCAGGAATGCCTGGAGAGAAGAGTGGAGGATGTCGTCTCCCAGTGGCTTATGTGATATCTCCGACCCCAGAATGAAACTGGCTGGCTTCAGTTTGCCCCGTGCTGTTTGGTCAACCCTGAACCCTGTCGGGAGAACTGGTGCAGCCTTACATCTATGGGGATGGGTAGATTCTCCCTGCTGTTACTGTGGTGCTCAAGCACAGTTTATCAAGCACATAGTTCAAGAGTGCCCCCTACGTGCATTTCCTGGTTCTGTGGAGGAATTTTTTGAAGTAACACCACAAGTGATTACATGGATTAAAAATTTGGATATTGAAATATAAAAGTGAAGTCCTGATGCTGTCACCAACCTGTGTATTTTGTATTATGTTGACATATTCTGATTCTCATGTACACATCATAAGCTAATAATAATAATAATAACTGTTTCAATATCTTGATTGAGTGTGGCAGCTACTAAATTCTAACACGTATATCACAGGATGGGAACAGGTTAGAAGAAGAGAGTTGGGCTGCAGGGCAATTTGAGGTTTATAGATGTTCACAATTTCCATGTTATTCATCTCTATTATGATAGTAAAATACCTCCATTCTGTGTTTAGAATTAGATTAGGTTTTAAGATTGGATAATTTTATATATCATGGTAAGAGATTTACTCACACAAGTTCCAATACCATAAGGGAGGTGGAAATTAGTTACAGCTATCTTTTACACAAGGGGTACCCAATTTGCTGTAAGTGTTATGGCTGTTGAGTATGACAGCCAGTTTCATAGTTAGGCTGTTTTCAGAGTCAATGAGGGCATCTGTAGTTGTTCATGTGTTTTCTCCTGACTAATCAAAAAATAGTGAGGTATGTTTTGACATGGAAGGCTGATGAGATTTTTTACCCTGATAATCGGCTGGCAATGTTATTTCAAGCATAGAGCGTCGGCTCTCTGTTCCCACAAGAGCATTGAGGAAAAGTTTAAAGTGCATAGTTTTTATTGATACAGGAATGGAAACCAAACCATTTAATATGGAGTTTATTAAAACATTCTACTATGTAATGTTTAATAACCTTAACTTTCTTTGGGGATGTTGTGATCTCTAATTACTTTAAAACAAGTCTTGATAGTTTGCTGACTTGGAAACAGTGCATACATTTATAAAGCGCCCCTTCACATGAAATTTCTTACAAATATAATCTTTATATATACACAAGCGGCTTTCGTGATGTCTGTCTCTACAAACAGGACATTTAGCTTCATTATGGAAATTGTTAGATTGAGAGTTGCACTTAGGTTTAATATAGTTAACATGTTCACTATTGGGTCCATCGAGGACAGAGTGGTATTTAGACAATTCTTTAGAATTAGGCATGGTTACTCCGCTTTCGAGAGCAGCTTTCTCTCTCACACGAATGACATGGCCACAATCCCACAACACACCAATCTTCAATCATAAGTTCTACAGTACAGTTCTTAACGGCCTAACCTTTTCCAACCGCTGATTTATAGATTCATTACGTTATTTAAAACATAATAGTATTTAAACCTAGCGGAAAAAACAGATTCAGCAAGTGAAATATGACTTTACCGTTTGGTTTTGTCTCGAGTAAGTCAGGTATCAACATATCTGCCTTATAATGTAGCATATTGAGGAATGGCGATTTTATCCGAATGTCACTCATTTCATTTGCTAAGAAGAATTTCTTCATTTGTACCGTAAATATTATCCAATCACTTTCTGGCGGCAACTCATAATTTTCGGCAAAATTCAGAAGAGATCCATCCTCGTCGCCAAATATATGGTTAACTGGACACTACTTGCAGTATATCAAACATGACCAGTGTATCGGTTCTTCACTGGCAATACGGCCGTTGCTTGCCCGCGTCATGAAGCTTCCTTTCGCAAAATTTGGAATAGGCACTACTTTGTTCTTTCTTAAACTGTCAGATGTATAACAATGTACAGTAGCATGTTGACACAAATCGTGCAGCGTTGTTGAAAACAATACTGTGAGGTTATCGATACATGATTTTCTTTTCTTTTCTGTATACTCCTTGGTTAACCGGTGTGAAAAAAGAAGACATGGCTTCCTGTGTATTGATTATTTGTGAACGTGATGTTAATCGATTTAATAAATAGCAATCTGTTCCTAAGGTGATGTTTATTCACTCCCATAGAACGTGTAGGTAAGATAAATAACCTAACATGTGAGAAGATGTGTGTTCTCATGTAATGTGTGTGGAAGTAAGTCTAGCTGACATCATGGAGCAGGAATAGGGATGTTTATTGAAGACAATTGAACATTTACCAAAGAGATATCAGGGTTTTAAATGAATCGGAGAGAAGAAGAAAGTTCAGTTTTCATTCTCTTTATGCAAAAGGAAAATTAATGTTTACTTTGTTAGACGGTATGGTCTTAAGATAGAAAATAGACGTCGGGCAGGAGAACTTGGAAGAAGAACGCCGGATTGCCGACGACTACTAAAGGCAGGTCCTGGACGTAGAGGTAAGTGCAAGTGAAGTATTAACCACCTCAACGATCTTACTCGATCACCACTAGCTGTGTTCATATGACAAGTAGGAGGAAGTTCAAGCTCCTGAATTGCCGGGAACGTTAGACAGTGGTTAAAATTCTGGTTTCAGTTTGAGAAAATTTATAAAGACGCAGATATTGTACCAGAAGATAAATGTCAGTATCTAGTGCAATTTACTGTAAAAAGTCTGACGTGCTAGAGATCTAGTGGAATGTTTCCTTCCTACAGGTCAAAACTACTTCAAAGGAATAGGAAGTCTGAAGAGAAGATTTGGCAGGGAAGATCTGATGTCGAACTTTAAGTTACAGAAGTGTTGACTTTAGTATTGCGGAATGCTTCCTCTGTGAGTGATACCAGTTCAGTGTGTAGCTTACACGACAGTTTGGAATCAGAGATAAGGTCATTGGAAGCACGGGATATTACATATCACAAGTGTGCCTTCAGTTCAGTCGTGTTTGCTTCAGGAACTTCTCAGGGCTTGGCAAATAAAATTTTGTAACTATGGGGACTCTGAAGAGAGGTTAGGAAAGACCATGTAATTTCTAAAGCTGGAAATGGAATCAGAATAAATTATTAGTTTGGCCGTAAGGGTTTTTTTAAAAGATGATTACGATTTTAAGAGTACACTAACATGTCGTAAGATTGGAACAGCCTCTAACACTTCATTTATTTTCCCTGTTGCTGTTTATTCTCTTCTTGAATATCTGTACAGATTTTGGAAAAGGATCAAACACTACCCCTGGTAAACTGTTCCACTCCTTCACACCCTTCCCAATGAATGAAAATTTACTCCAATCGCTTCTGCTAAAATTCCTTCTAATTTTACATTTGTGGTTAGTCCTGCCGATATAATTATTTTCCAACTGAAGCCTCTCAAGGATTTCTACCCATGCTTCTTCTCCTGTATAGGCTCTATATAATCCTATAAGTCTAGTTTTCTCCCTTCTCTTACTTAAAGTATCCCACTCAAGTTCCTTTAACATTCCTGATACACTACTTTTTCTCCTGAAATCCCCTGTTACAAATCTTGCTGCTTTCCTCTGCACACTATCTATTTCTTTTATTAGGTATTCTTGGTGAGGATCCCAAACACTGTTTGCATATTCCAATAATGGACGAACCATACTTACGTAACTTTTTTCTTTTAATTCTTTGTTGCATCCTTTAAGTAGCCTCATTATGACATGTAACGATCTGTATGCTTTCCCAACAATGTCATCGACATGACCACATGCAAATTACTTTCAAATCTCACACCTAAGTATTTGCACTTGCCATCATTTGGGATAACTACCTCATCCAAAGTATATTCAAATTCAGTTTTAAAGCTCCTGTTTGTAAATGTTGTAACAGTTGATTTGCCTCCATTATCCTTCATATTATTTTCTTCAACCCACTGTTGGATACTTCCAAGGTCCCTTTGTAATTCTGAACAATTCTCAATGTTATTTATTTGCCTATAAACAATTATATCATCTGCATACAATCTTGTTTTTGATGTTATATAGTTCCCTAAATCATTTGTGTATATTAAGAAAAGTAACGGACCGATTATACTACCCTGTGCAATTCCCTTCCAAACTTTCTCTTCCTGTGATATATTATTTCCTACTTTGACTTTCTGAACCCTTGAATTTAGAAATGTTCTTATCCAACGTATAACCCTTACGTCCAATCCTATTCCCTCCAATTTCTTTAATAATATTCCATGTTCCAGTCTATCAAAGGCTTTGGAAAGATCTATGGCTATGCAATCTAACTGGCCTCCTGAATCCAACTGATCTGATATGTCCTGCTGAAATCCCACCAGTTGTGCCTCACAAGAAAATTTCTTTCTAAATCCATACTGGCTCCTTATGAACCAATTTTTATCATCACATATCCCTCTGATGTTCTTTGCTATTAAACTCTCCAGTATTTTACAAACTATGCTGGTCAGGCTGATTGGCCTGTAGTTCTCTGGTTTCCCTTTATTGCCCTTTCCTTTATAAATTGGTATTATTATAGATTCCTTCCATTCTTTTGGTATTACACTATTATTTATGACATAGTCAAAGAGAAATTTTAAATAAGGCACTATGTACCACCCCATTGACTTTAATACCTCCTCAGTAATTTGATCACTTCCTGCTGCTTTTCCTTGCCGAAGCAGTTGGATTTCTCTGAAAATATCTTCATTTGTGAATGAGAAGCTTCTTGTTTCCCTATGTGTCTCTCCCTCTCTATCTTCTGTTACTGTTTCCAACTCCTGACAATCTTCTACTGAATCTCTGAATTCCCTACTAAATAGATTTGCTTTCTCAGTATCTGTTGAATAGTGTTCACCCCCATCTCCCACCATTGTAGGAATTTGGATTCCTTTTCCTTTTTGATTCCTAATATATGAATACATCTTTTTCCATTTCCCTTTATGGTCATTACCCTCTTGAAGTATTGCATTCATATATTTCTCTTTTGCTTCCTTTTTCACTCTATTCAGTTCCCTCATTAGCTGTTTTCTAGTTTCTCTATTCTCCCTACCCTCTTTGATTTTCCTGTTTAATATTCTACATTTTCTTTTTAATTTCCTCATTTTCCTTGTATAATAAACAGGGTCTGAGGTCATTTTACCCTTCTTAACAGGTACAAATATCTTCTCTTCTTCCCAAATGATTCCTGTAAATTTAGCCCAAAGTGTATCCACATTACTCCCTTCACTTATCCAACAACTAAATTGTGATTTAAGGTAAGTCTCAAATTCATCAACTTTAGTTTTTCTGTATAATTTCTTGTCTCGTGTGACCCTCTTATTAAGCATTTTTGGTACAAGTCCTACATCCATTATTACAGCCCTATGGTCACCTACTCCTTCAATTACCTCAGTTTTATCAACAATTTCCCATGGTTTAACCAAGAATACATCTAGCAAGTTGTTGAGATGAGTCGGTTCTTGTACTACTTGTGTAAATCCTCCCTCCCAAATTAACTTATTTGCCAGTTTCTGTTCATGGGCTTCACTTGCAGCTCCATTCCATTCAACTTCAGGTAAGTTTAGGTCTCCCCCAATTATTACCATATCATTATTATTGTTTTTATGAGTATAATCTATTATTTTCTCAAATATTTCCATGTCTCTTTCCTCTCTTCCAGGCCTGTATGTTCCTATAATTCCCATCTCCTTCATATTATCACAAACTAATTTTATCCCTGATATTTCATCCCTTTCATCGGTAAACCATTCATGTGAACAATAAGTTTCCTTCACCAGAATAAACAACCCCCCACCCTTTTTATCTCGGTCTCTACGATAGACTGTATACCCTTCTGGAAATACTTCTCTATTACCCACCCCTTCTCTCAACCATGATTCTACTCCTATCACCACATCAGTCTCATATGATTCCATCAATGTACTGAATTTTGTTTGTTTATTTACTACACTCTGACAGTTTACCAAGAGCAATCTCAGACCCCCTTCCTCCCTAAAACTTGACTGTTGTAATTGGGTAACGTTTGACTCATGAGTTGAGAACGTCCCTGGAACCCAGATCTTTGTACTGAACCCGACAAGGGCATGATCCAAGGACCTTTGGTTGATATTGATCTTCGTAATTACGCACGCAATGCTATTTAAGGGAAACAATGCTGAAACTGATTAATATTCATATCATTGATAGAGGTAATACCGAAACTAATTAATATTCATACCATTGAGATAGATAAATTGTGTCTTTTAAAAATTATTCTACGAGATTTCTTTGTCTGCGACTTATTGCGCAGTATTATCCTTTGTGTAGCGGGGGCCCGCAGAGAAAGCCAAGCCAACTTAGACCCGGGAGGGGTTATGAATGGGGATTCCCCGTGACATCACTCGAGAGAAGACATCCCTCCTCAAGACTCACAGAATGAGGGGAAACCAACTTTTTCGAAACGAAATATAGGAGCCCTCTTGGACTCGGACTAGCCAACTTAATTACCTACGATCTAGAAAATTAATGGAACTCAAATTATGGAGTCGTCTCCCGATTTAAAAGGGATAAATGTACTGGGACATTTATGTAGAGTGTTTAATGTCCCTTTTCTTGATAACTTTCAGAAGAAGAAAGAATACTGTGTGGTTTCTGCTTGGAAAAGTACTGGGCCATCTGGTTATTCTCATGACACGTCCTCGAAGAAAGGAGTTCACCACGCAAGGTGGGGGAAGCCGGACAGATTTTAATTAATTAAAGGAGATCCACCGAAGGATAATTGAATGGATATGTCTCAATCACATCAACTAAATATTGGTCACCGTTTAGCCGTACTATTATACCTCGAGTATGCCGTGAATAGGCAATACGCAAATTAGTGGAAGGGGTATCGCTTCCTTGTAAAAACTACCGCAGTAAGGGACGAGGTTCATTCGGGACTCACGGCTCATCGACGGCGAAGCTATGCTCGGTTAAGCCCTCGTTAGTTCTTTGTTCAAGTGAAGTTAACTCCCATTTTAAGTGAAATAATAGAATTCGTATAAACAGTGTATAGTTTTGGTCTCTGTGACGCCAGTGCTAACTTTTTATAAAACCGTGATGTGTAAAGTAATATTATTATCATTACTATAGCCCGATAGTATTACGTAGCGGCGGACTGAATAGTGGCCGAGAGATAGACGGGATTCGGTACAGAACCGCGGACTACGTAGTCGCATACGAGATCGTGACCGGATGTTCACATTGAACGCTGTTAACCGGAGTGTGGAATTAAACAGTGGCGTTGTGTGTGTACAGGATTAACTGCCAGCGGCTCCAGCAGCACGGAACCATGGGCTCTCAACTTCAAGGTGGTATGGAAATGCAAGTAATCACCGCGGTGCCCATGGACCAGGAGTAAGTCCAGGATGGACTACCCGAGCTGACGAAGGTGTCATCATGTGATAGAGATGAGTACAAATTTTCAATATCTGGTATGCCTAATGGGGATGGGAATATCTATTGTAAGCTGACGCTATAAAAGATTAAAGATGTAGTCTAGTTGAAATAGAGCGCCGAAATGGGCGCGTAGTTATTAATTCTTAGTTCAGGAAACCGACGACAGGTCTGAGTAATTGATTGTAAATAATTTAGGGAATATAATACTTTAGTTTTGCATGTGGTAGAGAGTTATTCAATTATTTCTTTCTTGGGAGATTTTGTTTGATTATTTGCGTCAGAAGACCAGGAGTAATGAGTTTAGGGGAGTGCAGTGAGAGAAGTTATTAATTAGAGTAATTATTATTTTGATAAGTGCATGGCAAGTAAAACGGTAAGTACTATAGTGTGTAAGGCACGTAACTGCGAGGCTGAGCGGCCGAATTGACAGCCAAAAACCCCTCCTTTTGAAATACTTAGATAGGGAGCGTTGTGATTTTAATTGATTATGTGATTAAGCTTACCAGGATGTGATCATAATGCGAGTGTCAAATATCAATCCGTGTGAATATTAATTAATTAATAAATGTATTGCCGTGTGACGATGAAGTAACTAAGTGCTGACCATTGTTTAATTAGCAGTCAGTAATCAGATGTTAATTGCCGTGCGAGTACATAATTGTGTTGTAATTGCTGAATAGAATCCGCACGATGACCATGTATGATTAATGCAGCGGTTAAGTCATGTAGAATGGCAATGGTAATAATAATAATAATAATAATAATAATAATAATAATAATAATAATAATAATAATAATAATAATAATAATAATAATGATCGGGCAAATATTAGCATTGTAATACCGGAGCCGCGCTGTGAAAGTGATGTGATACTGTTGGGAAAATATGTGTTGAATTCGAGGTTATTTGCGCGAGTGTTTTAGACCTCGGTTTACTGTAGACTTGCTTCTTAGTGGAGTGGTCTTGTGTCCTTATGAAAGGGAATGTTACGCCTGTTAATGGTGGGTGGTCGACCGCATGTGGAGTGGGGAGCATTTCGACTGCCCCTGCCACCAGTCGTGTTTTTTTGTGGTATGTCCCAGCTGTGTGGAAAGCAGGGGCTTTGTGAAGTGAAGAGAAAGAGGCCTGTTTGACGGCAAAATATGCGATTCATTCAACACGCCAGAGTAGTGTATTTTATTAACAAATGGCCCGGCCGATAATGCTAATGTTTACTCATGAATGATTGTTAATTGTTCGAGTATAATATATATAGGGATTACAGGACCCCGTCTTCATTGCAGGAGGTTGTCAGTTCGATGCTCAACGTAGACATTGGAGGTTTAAGGCGTCTGAAGGAAGATCAAAGTGCCTTACATATCTGTTGCATATCATGTATGATTTTATGTGTTCTTTGTGTCATGTGTGGTTGTAAATAAGGTCAGTGATGGTTCTGTCCATCAGCCTGGCGATGTCTATACTAGCGAAGGTCGGTTCGGACTCTGGTGTTGTTTCATATGTGGGCATTTTCCTTTTACGTCTTTTCATTGGGAAATCTAGGTCTTCATTAGAGTAGGGATTGCTCAGACACGTTGTCGGTGCATGTTAGTTTTATGTGTTAGTGATAATATAGCCTCAGTGTTCTAAAATTTCCATTCGCTACATGTCACGATACATCGCTTCGCGATAAACGTACTCGTTTCTATCAAGCATAATGGACAGATGTCCATATAATAATTCACAACAAGTATGTGTAGTAATGTATTTCATTAGTGTGTCTTAATGCGCCATTTCCCATCATCATTAAGGTTGAATAAACCGGTTTGTGAGTTCAAATTTCAATTCGAATGCGTTCTCATTGTAGTTGAGTATGCCCGTCATCCTACCCTGTACGCCTTTAAGATAATGTTAGATAAGCGCCTATTTGAATATACTATTGACCCATGTGCGACCGTGTTGATCCTATGCCGGTGCCTTAAAGGGTAGGGGCGGGTGCAGTACATAGATCTTGATTTAAGGATCTGAGTTTTCTGGCAAGTTTCCCTGTATATGCCAATTTAGTGGTATGGGTTTTCTTAAGTGCATATTAGTTTGCAAATCTCTGTTGATAATTGTAGCAATTTGTCTACAGAGGGTTGCTTTTCCATTACCATTCAGATGTAACCCATGCTTAGTGAACATTTGCCTGCCAAGACCTAAAGTATCTATTACATAGACATTTCTAAAACTCTTACTTAATCTCTTGATTTTTATATTTACATCATGTATAGCATTGTTCACACACGAGTCTTCTATAAGGTCATACCTGGGTGGCACATTAACTACAATTACTTTTGAGTCAGGTAGTTTCGAAATCTTACCTCTGAGGGTCGTAATTAGTTCCTCACCTTCATTTGCAGCAATATCATTTGTACCACTCACAATCACCACGTAGTTGTCCTTCTCTAACACAGGATCACAACTTGAAAGGACGTCTTCAGTTTTGGCACCTGGTTTTATTAGTCCTAAAACCTCAGTTTCTGGATTCTGCAACTCATCCTTGATGCCTTCTGCCATACCCCGCCCTTGACTGTCTGGGTAGAGATGAATTTTTGGCGATCTTGACTTCCGGTTGGTTTTCTTCTTCTGTAGGTTACCTCCACTGGATTTAAAATTATTCGGAAAACTTGATGTGTCTTCTTCTGGAACTTGTTGCAATGACTGAAATCTATTTTGGCACTGCAAAGAGTTTTTTTCCCGGTTTTAAGTTGTACGTAGTTTCTCCCATATGTTTAACATTAGGCCTAAAATGGTTACGCGTCACTTCCGTCCACGGCGATCTTTCTTCTCCACTGTGTTCTTTATCTTCCAGTTTCTTTATTCTGTCCTTTAAGCTTTCATTTTCAAGTTTCAGAGCACATAAGTCTTTTTGTAGCACTCCTCAAATCTTAAGCATAGATTCGTAAGTATCTCTTTCTTGTTGTTCTACCTCACTATCAGTTTGTTTACACTCGGGACACAGCCACACACTTTCTTCAATATCAGACCTATTTACAATATTTGCACAACGAAAATGGTACCATTCATCACACTTACGACACAGAATCCCATTTTAACTACTCTTCTGCATTTACCACATTTTTCACTGCATCTTACACCATTATCCACCACGGATATCACAGACTCGCACACAGTAGTCGCCATCTTGAAAGTAAAAAGATGTAGGCACTTGTCGTGTCAAGACGCAACAAAGTTCTCTGCAAATCATTTCTCCTGACGCAGCATGAGCCCTGAAAGCCTATATTATGGCTAAAATACAAATGTTGATTCAATTGGTTTCTAATCATCTGGGTTACTTTTAGACTTCTTGTGTACCAACAGTAAAACGCCGAGATATAAATCTATACTGCACCTGTACAGGGTTCAGTGCAAAATGATTTATTATAATTCTCAAATGCGATGGCTGAAGGGATATTTTTAGATGAAGCCTTCGGAAACAACCTCGGCGTCGAAGTCCCATCACCCCTACTTGAGTAATATGCATGGCTGAGCTCTGTAGCATACGGGGCTATGGTCTGCCCGGAAAAGTGGGCATTAAGCTAATTATCTATAAAATGAGGGAATTAAATTATGAGAGGAATACAACTTCAGTACTAAATGAAAAGAATGGTGTTCCATACTGTAAAATACAAACTTTAATTAACTGAGAAAAACATGATAAATTTAATTTAAACATAAGTATATGTCTGACTTATGATGAGCGAATTAATGTCTGTCAGTCTATACTTGATTCCGCATTTTTCACTTCATAATGTCGAAAGAGCGTCCCCTTTCGGACTAATAAACACTCGCAGATACTCCTTATATAACACACTGTAATAAACTAAACAAACACCACTATCAAAAGGCATATCTCGCAATGGTTCATTGTTTTACATATTACAGGTTAACATTTATGATGTCATAATGTCATTGTGATTGAGGTGTTTAACAAAGCTTTCTTAAGCGCACTTTCTGGACATGTGAAAGTCGTATCACAAAGTATCTTATCAAACCCTATCTGAATAGGTTATTAAGTATTAAATCACACACAACGCTTATTTCAGCGGGATGTTAATAAGCACTAATTTGACAAGACACCTATCAAAGCAACCTTGCCTCCTCTGGGACAACGCGTTTAGCGAAACAATATCAAACACAATATATGAGTAGCCCGTTTGCAAAACCCGCTATATGACGGAAAATTCGATTTCGAGTTTTTGGTTCCCCAGCCTTCATTATTCCAAGACCTACATATTTCACTAAAATTTGAGTTGCATAATGCGTTATTTGCCTTCTAAAACTGGAAGAGTAAAGTTCAGTTATTTGCAAAGCGCGCTATGTGCATCGGCCATAGATTTGCAAAGCCAGTTATATTCATATGGAGATGCAAAAGCCGCTATATTTACCGCAGCTGTTATGGCCTCCATCTTGTCAGAGATTATGCAGATGCAAAACCAGCTAAATTATCCTATTCACTGCATTGGTTTCTTTTCTCTAGGAATAAATATATATGTAACATCAAGGCAAGAGGACAGCGAGCAGAGAATAGGATTCTTTACTCTATGAAGGTAGCAGCTTCTGAGGTACTCATTTGTTTGCTTTTGAGCCCGCCACCGGAAGGCACTGTGGTCGTTCTGGTCTTATCTTGATAGTGTTCTTTATCTAGTTTCTACACCTTCTGAAACACGAGGCGGTGACCGTAGAACTGAAGTACATAAGCCAAACGTGAAGCAGTGAAAGCATTTATTAAAACTTTGAAACCAATTCAGAGCCACCATTGTCGGGGAAAGAAAACTAAACGACAGTACTTCCTTAGTGATTTGAACACAAAAAAGATGTGGAAAATGTATGTTGAGATACACCAAGTGATGATCTCTACGTTGAATATGAATTTTTCCGTATGATATTCACAGAAAACTTCAATATTAGTTTTGACAGTCCATACTCAGACAAATGCTCTACTTGCATGTGCATTCAGAACAAGATTTTGCAAGAAATATCTCCAGAGAAGAGAGATGTTTTTAATTTCCAGTTAAAAATACACGAGAAACGAGCAGATGCTTTCTACGATAAGATTCGGCTTGAAGTGGAAAATGCACTAATACTGAGCTACGATTGTCAGAAAATTTAGTACTTCCGAAAACTCCAGATCAGGCAGCTTACTACTCCCACCAACTCTACCTCTAAAACTTCACCATGTGCTAGCGTTCATCATTATCACCACAAAATAAAAGCAACACTTTTAGCTATTTTTGGACCGAAAATGAGTATCCCAGGGGATGTAACCAAATTGCTTCAGCACTGCATCACGGACTATGCAACTCTGCTTTAGATGAGGTTACAACTGTACGTTTGTTTTCTGACGGATGCGGTGGTCAGAATAAAAATAAAGCAATGCTCGGAATGTTGTCTCACTGGCTGCTTTTTGAAGCTCCTCAGCATGTTAAAGCTGTTGAGATTTGGTTCCCTGTTGTTGGGCACTCATTCATTCCACCAGACGGAGGTTTCGCCAAATTGGAGAGGGAATTCAGGCAAAGGGATGTGATTGAGAACCCAGAGGATTACACAAAAGTGTTAGAGAGATATGTTACCCTAATCCATGTGGGTCGAAGTTGTTCAGTCCGTAACTGGAAATCCTACTGTGATGGAATCCTGAAACAGCCAGAGCAATGGCATTTCAAATTCCAGAAGCCAAAGAAAATTACGATCACGCGTGGCAAAAGCAAGAACATCACGTTAGTTCAAGGCGATCCGTTTTACAACATTGACATTTGTGAACCTAAAAATCTTTGCAGGAAGGAACAAAACTTCAGGCAAAACGCTTGTATTGAAAACGTTGAAGAAACTGTTCAAGTAAAGGCAGCAAAACTAAAGGGTATCAGGCGACTTTTGTGCCTCCACTTTGGTGAAAACTGGGGTGAAAATGAAAAGTTAGAGTTCTACAATACACTCCTTACAGCTGATGTTATTGCTACGAAAGAAGGCTGTATGGATGACGATTATGAAGACGACAGTCAGAGTGATTTTGAACTAATGGAGGAAGAGGATGTTGATTTCACATAAGCAAGGATTTATTGGATGCTCACCTGATGTTTTCACACTGATGGGTATTATTATCGGCCAAATGAACAATTAAAGTTTTCCTTATTTTGTCTCAGTGTGAAAGAATATTTTATTTACTTTGCAAATTTTTCTTGCTTTGTCTCAATATGAAAGAGTATTTTATTTAATTTTCAAGTTTTTGCAAAGTGCCTGTTTAACTAATACCTTTTGAAGTCAATAGATTTCAACTCGTCATATTTTATGTTACATTATTCCTGTTTAATTTTGAAACTAGTTTGTGAACTGGTTGTAATTTATTAATGGATGTTAATCAACAGGTAATATATCGTCGAAATACATTTTTTCACGAATATTGGTGTTTCTTAAGGCCGTCTCTATCCCTTTGCAAGTCCTTATCATCATAAAATAGCAGGTTTTGCAAACTATCAGAAAAACAAAATGGCTACCCAATGAGTTGCAAAACCTGCTATATGCATTATACAGTTGCAAAACCAGTTATGTGTGGAATCAATATTTAAATAGCTGACTTCGTACGTTCATGAGATTATGGGCTCCTATATAGATATTTCAAGTTATATTTTTGTGAATTTTTGGAAAAGGAATCAACTTCTATCAGGTATATGATACTTTGTACAGATTTTTCATCAATACCCAAAAAGTTCTTATAGTGCATATAGCGGGTTTTGCAAATGGGCTACTCATATGACATAAATATTATCTCTTTGCAAATAAAATATAGGGAACAAAACACGTTTTATTTACAAGAAGGATAATGGATGGCATGGTCCATCTACGATCACTGACAGTGCGCACAGCCCTCGCTGGCGCATGGGATTGAACCCACGCTCCTCTAACATACGGGGTGGAGATCCTGAAATTCCCTACATCGGACTAAGTAAATACAAACAGAAAATGGGCTGAATTCTCTCTTCTAATAATATCTTGAGGCTATACGACGGTGGTAATTTCTGAATATTCGCATGTGAGTGCTATATCGTAAGAGGCAGAGTGAACAGCTCGCATAAGTGCCCCAAGTAGCAGTACGGCAGACTTAGCTCAGGCCGTTCCCCTCGTTAACAAAGCCATAAATCTGTCAGGCGGGCCCACTCTGCTTTCATCTCCCAAACACAACGGAGCATTTTCCGTTTCTATTTTTATTATGACATGTATTCTCGCGTCAGAGTTTTCTCTTTTTTTTTAATTCTCCGGATGCTATCAGCATCAATCTCATATTATGGTCTTGATCTAGCCTCAATACCATTATCCCGGTGCGGCATTCCACATTGCACTTAACACACAATCATTTGGGGAGAATCACATTTTCATGTACAATCTCAGTATACAGGACAATTAAACCTGCGAGGTAAGCTCCGCTCTCAAACACATGCATCTCTAACCTTCACTATAGCACCTAGTTTACACCCCGTTGTCATATCTCCATCATCTTGTTCAGCAGTTACAGGTTGAAGGAATTTCCTACATCACGTGTGGAGTGCTAAAGATATAACATAAGGTTTTTGACGACCCATTTTGACTTATAAACTGACGATGTCTGTAAACATTCTAATGACCATTAACCCATTTACATTACGGTAATTCACATGTAATTAGTGCTGCGGTCTTATAAGAACATCATGCACTACATTTCCCTCATCATAAGTAAAATAGATGGTTACCCAAACCATGAAGAAAATGTCCCTATAAAAATATAATAAACAAAGAAATAACTACAATCCCTTTGAAACAGCGTAATAGTTGTATGAATTACTTACATGCATAATTCAATTATTTACAGTTACATTGTGATACGACTTATTTCATGCAAAAATTCGGAAATGTACTTATCACTTCGGCTTTGCGATCAGCTGTCATCAGGCGCGTACAACCATGGGGTTTTAGGCAGTCATCGTAATGTTCTCAATGGTGTGGTGTGCTAGGTTCGTCTGCTTCTGGATCACGTTCAGGTTGGTTGCATCTTCAACCCGCGTCGGAAAATCTAGAAGTTCTCTGCTGTGTTGAAATGGAACACAAGGCAAACGGCTCGAAGACTCCTTCCGGATCCGACGACCTCGCTGGTGCAAATATGCAAATGAGGAAATTGATTTGTTTTAAATGCGTTAATTTTAGGTCACACATAAATCGTTGCGACTAGCACTACACATAGACTCGAGTACACTAGCCCAGTAACGTTATTGTCCTGTAGCCCATTACCGATCCCCTCGCATTTGGTTATCCGATTATTAACAGTTATCTAGGCTCTGAAGCAACACACGTTCACCTGATCACAGTCACTGGATACACAATGCTTAGTTAGCTGAACACTTTACGTGTTAATGATATTACGTTCGCCCAATTCACGGCACTGGCTAATTGTAGGACAGGTTACTCACTGCATTTTAAGGTATATCGCAGACGCTGCCTGCTCTATTAATATCGTAAATAAGCCGCTCATTCTTTCACCCAGCTCACTTCCGAAATATGCTATCACGAAGTTACTAATTCTCCTATAGCACTTCCCTGTCTTCGTTTGACCGAGGCGTTTAGTTACATTATGTGCATATTATAATAGATGCAAACGGCACTCACTTCACTCATTTCATGTGGTTTCACACATAGCGTTAAATTTCACAAGGGTAAATAAATTCACATCTCCCTGGCGTCCACGTAATCTGGACAGATTAATATTATTACCGTGCTGATAAATTCACTGGAGGCAAATTATACCACACCACACATTATGATGAAATCACTGAGAGTATGATTGGGTTCACAATGAATCACGACCGATCACTTAGTCACAACTGCACACTGAATAAAGACTGGACTGGATAAAGACTAAATAATTGGCCTCAAAGCTCTTTCTTTTTATAGAGGAACCGGCTGGACGCAGGAGAAGGGGCGAACCACGCCTCCTTGCCAAACATCGGTCCGCTAATAAGGGGTTCTCGACATTGGTTGAGGTATCAAATTATATCTTGAATATTCCTCTTTTTACTGATCGGTTTTCATTATCATCGCACGTAGGTTTTTTCACAATCTCGAAAGCATCATCAAATATTTTCCGCTTGGTGACGCCATGCCGTGGGGGATCCTGGACTTTCCTGTCACGGTCAGAACACGACATCTGTTTACAATTTGGCCGCACCCTCGTACACTGCGTAGTTGGTGATATACTAATTATGTAAGAAATATCTTGGCATCGTAATTCAGCATAAAATCCCCTGATTCACAAATATCCATCACGTATTACAGAAATTCGGTTATTATTATTAAAATAACTGAAGACTGTACTTGGTATCAGCGGATCCGCAGGGAAACTCACAGAGATTTACTGTTTCATGTGTTGAGACGGCTTCTTAAGTCCCTCCTTGTGACCTTGTTCTCTGGTCACGTGCCGCTTGCCTAATTTGTTATATCTCCCACAGCAAGAGAGCGTTTTTCAAGTACAGGCGAGCTCAAGCCCTACTTTCTCTAATTACGCGCATTCGCACACTGAGACTCAAGTTTCGCCAGCCAGCAGAGTGCCACTCATGTCCCGGAACAGGTAAAATATGTTGGTTTGGACACTATTTGTCCTAGAATTGCGCGGAAAACGGCATATTCTATTTACAGGGTATTACGGCATACACCTGTTCCTTTCTTTCACATGAAGAAGAGCTCAGCTCCTATAAGAAATCCGTTCATTACCAATGTGTAGTCACGCAGTCCAACTCCTGTCGGAGTTTTAAGACCTCTCCTCTGTCCGTATATTTCCTGCAGGTGGCATCGGTATTGGTCACAATTATCATGTCTATTCAGAGCTTCAATAACTTTTCTTGCCACGCGTACATCATCGTGTGGGTTTGGGTCACCATGTTTCATCTGTATAGAACATCTTGTAGCCTTCTTCGCGAAGTCGGTGAATTCTTCTTAAAAACGCGTGTCTGAGCTGGTATAACGATGGACGAGACAGTAGACCAGCTAGGGAAAGAGGCATAATCTGTGAACTCCGCCTTTAAAAACGGTTACCATATTCTAATTTCCTTCCTATAATCAAACAGGTCTACAGGGAATGTTCTAAGTACTGAAAAATGTCACGGCTTACAAGAGGAAAGCAATATGCTAAAATTCAGCCGACTATATCAACGCCAATATGGTTCAAAAAAATATAAACTTCGCAGTTACTTTTAATCTATATAAATAAAGTTGTAGGGCGTCCGCTGTCTGTAATTTCGTTTGTTATGCCAATTTTTCAGATATGTATCCGTTTTGGGTCAACTAAATACAGAATCGGTGGTTTTTACTTTTCGTGTCTGTCTGTCTGTCTGTCTGTCTGTCTGTCTGTTCCTCCATCACGTCGAAACGGCTGGATAGATCTCACCCAAACTTCATATTCAAAGTATACGCATCCCGGGGAAGGTTTCGATATCCATGTCATTTTAAAATCTTTGAATCCACGGGATGTTTATAGGAAAACCAGAATGGTTTTCCTCCACTTTCTCTTATACTATTGATTTTCTGTAAACTCCGTAGACCGTACGTGAAACGTCTCTTCATTATAAACAACTGTCGTTGTGTTCATAATTTACCTTACTCTTTACATGACGGAGAAATTTACTATTTTATGCGGGTATCATGCTCTGCATTGAGTGACCGACAGACCGACAACGAACCTACAGGTTACCATGGCAACGTCTCTGACTGCTTGCCAGCAGGGAAATAACGTATTGCCATTTTCCTCATCGTGCTTTTAAATTTGTGGTTGTTCTTTGGGTAGAAGGCAAGAGAGGCGTCAAGCGGCCTATCTGCGGGATATTGGCGGAATATCGTTGGAGGTTATAACCGCCCTCGAATAGATTAAGTAATAACACCATTAGCCATCTTATCTGTTTACCTAAGAATCATTGCGCCTAAATTTCTCCTCTGTTACCGCTTTATTTTATCCATAACTCACACCATCATACTTTATTGAGGGCCATTTAATTTTCCAATACATTCACTTGGCATTTACATATTTGACGTTATCCGGCTGCCCTCAATTATAATCCATTTTCTATTAATTTCAACTTTCTTAACTGTATTATATTTTCCTTAATTACTCCGTATGTACGCGAGTGCTAGAATCTACTGTATATATTTCCACCAAACTTCATATTTAGAATCCACCTATCCTTGGGTAGGTTTTACAGCAAATATTGTTTCTAAAGACCTGAACTGACTGGGGGTTTGTACGAAACCGAAACCGTGATTTTGCACTCCCACAAAATATACACAACCAAACTTACTGGAAATCTACCTGCCTTAATGGAAATTAATTTCTAAACCTTTTTTTTCTCATGTGCATCATTTCGATACGAGGATTAATAAGGGAGATATCATTAATGGGCCGTTTTTCGGTACAAGTCCCATCGGACTTAACTCAAGAGCGGGTGCGTGTAAAGCTTATTTCTTACAACTTGAAAACTACTGAAGATATTCGAACCAAACTTTATATTTAGCGCCCACCTGTCCAAAGGTAGGTTTTAAAGGTCTATGACATTTCATGTTCCCGGAATGGACTGGTGCTTTATAGGGAACCGAAATGCTAGTTGCTTTACGTCGCACCGACACAGATAGGTCTTATGGCGACGATGGGATAGGGAAGGGCTAGGAGTGGGAAGGAAGCGGCCGTCGCCTTAATTAAGGTAGAGCCCCAGCATTAGCCTGGTGTGAAAATGGGAAACCACGGAAAACCATTTTCAGGACTGCCGACAGTGGGGTTCGATCCTACTGTCTCCCGAATACTGGATACTGGCCGCCCTTAAGCGACTGCAGCTATCGAGCTCGGTGGAACCGAAATGGTGATTCTTTCACAATATATACAGTACAAGACCAACCTGACTGGAAATCGACCAAACGTGATGGAATTCCATCTCTTTTTTTCATGTGCATTTTTTCGTCAGGAGGATTAATAAGGGAGATATCATGAATGGTCAGTTTTGCACTTTAAGTCCAGCGGACATAGCCCGAAAGGTGCTGTACGTGGAGCAGAGTCCTTATCTATCTATATAAATAAAATCGTAACGACCGTGTGCCTGTACATTGACTATTTTGGCGAAATTTTCACACAGCTACCCGTTTAAGGGGTAATAATGGCCAACTACATACCTTTTTGGCTTAGTTTCCTGAAAGTCCTAATTTTTACCCTCCTCGCCGAATGTCCAGATTGCGGCATAATCTGCCAGACGGAAAAGAAAATGGAAATTTGACAAAATTATATGTTTTAGCCCGTAACGGACGGAAAACTTCCAAGATCTTTAAATTTTTCACTTTTTTCCCTGAAGAATATCGAAATATGGAGGCAATTTTAATGATGGTGCAGACCTTCGGGAAGTTCTATCACATAACGGATTGCACAATCTCCGTTGAAATTTGGAATGATCTACAACCTCGGTCTTTGTCGTATTTGTTTCCTTTTTGCGTTTGATTTTTCTCTGTTAATCGATGTTAAGTAAATTTGGACTTTTCACATGCATAACTCATACTTTCAATCACTTATAGGAAATATAGAATCATCAAACTCTTCACGAGAATCGGCCCACCCAGTAGCCATATGTGAGCCAAATGTCATGTATGTAACTGTCACATAATTATCCGAAAAGTAATGCAATGTGAGATAATCTTACAAGAACTTACCCTGTTCAACGTTTCTAACTCAATCTGACCGAAGAATAGATGAGATATCATTAGACCAGCCATTTAGGCCACTAAATCCGGCGTCTTATAGTACAATCCTTCGTCGATATGACGTACGTTCTGCAGCAGTTATCTGTAAATAAAGGTCTGCAATATTGTAAACAAGCATACACTTTCGTATGTCGATCTATATATATTCACTGATGCCGATTTTTAGCGACCGAGAAAGGGTGTGTCTGCTATTGTAATCAGTACTACCCATACCGACTTTGACTGGCAGTAGGAATGGGGTCCTTCACAAACTCCTGTGTAACGGGCAGTAGTAAGGAAGGCCTACCATTGTAATGAATAGTTCACTTCTCGATTTGACTTGCAGAAGGCAAGGGAGCATGCAGTTTTGTTTAAAACTCCCCTACCCGATTGTGTTTGGCAGGAGTCAATGGTGCTCGCAATTATAAACAAATGTCCTCATCTAAAATGTGACTGGCATTAGGCATAGTGGCCTGCTATTTTGATGGAAACTCACCACCTTGGTGTGACTGGCAGTAAGCTGGCTGGCAGTAGGAAAAGGGGCCTGACATTATAATGATAACTGCACAACTCAATTTCGACTGCTAGTAGGGTAGTTGCCTGCCATTATAATAAAAACTCCTCAACTGTTATCTGTCTGGAAGTAGGAAAGGGGGCTGCTATTGTAAAGAAAACTCCCCAAATCGATTGTGACCGCGCAGTAGGCAATGGGGCTGCAATGATAATGTAAACTTTCCAACTCGATTTTGAATGGCAGTAGGCAAGTGAGCCTGCCGTTATATCACAAATCCGTAGCAAACACTTTACATTGGAAACAACGTATGGGGACCTCCCCATGCTCTTTCTCGGATAACGCTAAGAGACATGCAATTTTAAAACAATCTTATTTACTGCATGTACAGTATTTACTTCGATATTCGAATACAATGTAGAATACCGTAGCGAAGCACAGGTACATTTGCTAGTCTTTAATAAGAATGCGCCTGGGCATGGCTGCTATCCGAGTCATCTACACAGGATCAAGATCTTGGACACAATTCGCTGCCCAGAAGACCCTTGATATTCCAAGGCAATCAACTGTTCGTTGATGAATACGAAACAGATTTTCACATAGCTTGTTGCCATCTAAGGTAACAAAACAGCACTCACTATCATACGAAGCTCAAATTCAGAGAACGAAGGTCTTGGAGGCATCTTGTAGGAATATGCACTCGCCAAGAAACTCAAAAAGACTGAACTTAAGTTAGTTAGTACGAAGACGAACAATATGTATTTATTGCGGGTAGGAAACTAGTGACTGGTAAGAGAAAAGGCCAGGTAGCGATGGAGAAGTCGGACTGGTACATAAATACCAAATACTTTATAAATTAAAAATATGTTTAAATCTAAAACAACATAAAACAAAAATAGTATATTTTTAAAGTTGCGTTGGATGTCCAATATCCGTACGAGAGAACCTGTCCACTGAACGAGTTGGTCGTGCGATTAGGATCGCGCAGCTGTGAGTTTGCGTTGAGAAGATAGTGAGTTCGAACACCACTGTTGACAGCCCAGAAGATGGTTTTCCATGGTTTCTCATTTTCTCACCAGGCAAATGGCGGGGTACCTTAATTAAGGCCACGGTCGCGCCTAGCTCTCTCCTGTCCCCTCCTCGCCATAAGACCTATCTTTGTCGGTGCGACGTAGAGCAAACTGTAAATCTGTGCCTGTAATGGTTATTGTTACTTAGGGGACCTGGGCTCGATTACCGGTGATGCCAGAGATTTAAGAATGGTACATGCAGCTCACCTCCTCTCCTCAGGTCGAGGACGCGGGCTTATTCTTCACTACGAGAATAGTTGAAGGGAAACGTTTTTCATTACCTCATAATACCATTTGCCTCAGTGCTGATTCCAGGTAATTATTAAACACCGGAGGAACGTTTTAAGCGCACGGCGAAGCAAATGCCACTGTACATGCAACTGTAATCAGTAGACACAACTTCCAGCGTGGCGTGACATGACGCGATGCCAGGCACTATCGTGGCAACGTCGCAGGATCTTCCCAGCACAAGACAGCGTCCCATTTATGTCGTCCTACACACTACACATACAAACTGATACTAACAAGTTAAATCATTTACGTATTTCATACAGCATAACTATTGGATACGTAAAGATTAGAACGCGGCCAAGAGCGCAATATTTCAACCAGCTCGAGCCGAGGAAATTGATAACTTTCTGTCATGGAAACACCAAACTGTGAAATTTATAAAATTTATTTCGAACATCCCAATGTATATTGTGTTAAAATTTGGATTCGATTAGGTGACGGGTTTTGGAGAAAATATGTCTTAAATTTGACGCATGGTTGAAACACGCTTAAAAATGGGTCCATTTTGCGATTCACTTGCGATAAAAAATATTACAATATAGATTAAAATTCGGAACCTGCATGATGTAACGTGAAATGAAACGAGAAAAATGATGGTGTTATTGGATTTATCAGTTGGCCTATCTTCTATTTCATAAACGACCTCCAAACTCGAGTGCACATAGGCTAAACTATGAGGCGCCATTATTTCAATGAAAGCTGTTTACGTAAATCCTGAAGTGAAAAGTATAGAGAACAAGTATGCAAAATACTTAAAACTAAAGGTCTGTCTTTCAACAACCTCAGTTATCCAAATAATTCTCTTACACACTATGTATTACAAATTCTACAACTCATAGCATTTCTACAGTATGGCCTGTATATCACGAAGGCAGTGTAGGGGAGAATGAGTATAACAGAGTGGTAGAGTGAAAGGAAGGATGCGAGAACAGGAATGAGTGAACGATAATAATAATATAACTTTAATTCCACCATCAAGTGGGAAATAATGAAAACATTGATACAGCGGGAATAGCACAAGGTCTGTATACTACACCCGTAACGTAGGCATCAGTGCAGAACAATGAGACACTTCAGTGGAGGTCAAGCCTGAGTCACATAACGAATGATGTGGCGCGCTTGGTAAAGTCATTAATGCTGTGGATAGTAAAAAAGAAAATGTTGAAAAAGATTCAAATATTGGCATGGCTTTTTAACATAAAAACAATATCATTGTGTTGACATTATTTCTAACTCTGAATATGAAAATGATCGCTAAGTGCTGTTCTTAAAGTACATAAAAATAAATCAAATGGGTTGGTACATTAATCTCTGTCCTATCTCGCCCTAACAAATCCAGAATTATATCTTGTTTTCGATCATTCTTTAAGCAAACAATTTTATTTAATGAACTGTGAAAAATGTGCCTTCCGATGATCCAATCTGAAATATTACAACAGAAAGGAAAATTAAACTTTGTATGCCGATCAGTCATTTGTTCAAAATCTGAATTTTGTGTGACTGATTATGTACATAATTTGATGCGATAATTTTCTATTAAACTTAATCGACGCAATGGAATAAGTATCTGTCCATTTGACAATTCCTTTCTTGATTAAATAAATTGAAGTATTTAAATGCCACCTAACTCACATAAAATCTAACTCCAGATAACGCCATATTAAAACTCATAGACGCGGAGATATGAAAGAAAATGGCACTGCCTCATTCGCAATATAACACATGATGAACTCACTATAACTATTATACACCATGATTACGATTCTACTCCAACACAATATCTACAGAATATTCTCCAATATCTACAACATTTCGCAACACGCGAAATGACCATTACGTTTAAATGCAATCACATTTTCACAGTTTTATTCGATGGATATCTGCGTCTTTTAAATCTAAGTAGTTGACCCAGATGAAAGTCATGAGATCTTCGGGAATGCTCTCGAAGAATAATCCATAACCATCGCGAATAACGTGAAAATTAAAGTGACAATAACTCTCGGAGAATTCTGAATAAAATATTGCTGGACACAAATATACCGAAGACATTGTCAAAATCAAATACGCGCAGTCTGTAATTATCCAATGCCATGCAAAAATCCTACATATCTCAATGCTCAACTGCCATTCGCATAAATAACTCTTTCCAATAATCATAGCGTGGTTTTACTCTCGAAGAATATTCTAATTCGTCCATTACACAACACAACTCATTTTCTCTCGAAGACATAGGACTAACACAATTACCACTACTACCGCGTCCCATTCATACATTTGTGATCCGCCCCGGAATGTCACAAATTCAAAAATATAATATCACGCAACGCACAGAATTCTTAACTAAAACATTTGGATTCTCGAAGATCCAACCAAACTTCCGGTTTCCATGTCTCGACTAACTGTTACCTCTCCTCTTGTTTTTACGTTAAGTGGTTCTTATCTAAAGGAATGGAATCATTTCCAACACTTGAGTTTTAAGATAACCCTCTCAATTTATATTCAAACTTAAATGATTTAGTATGATGATTTTACGCACGATGAAATCTTCGTTACTCGGACGAAGATCGTGATACAATTCTCCACAAGTTACGCCCATATTCAGCTAATGAAGTTAAATTGTAAGGGTTATTATCCAATTATTTGCCGTGCATTATTAAGAAAATCGCATATACCATTCACTATGATATCAAAATATTTCTGACAGAAACAAAGTATATGAAGATCGTATGCTGAAACTACCACATAGGAAAATACAACTACACCATTATACACGACCATTTACCAATTAAGTATGCGTTAACTAACCCACTACTAAACAGATATCTACCGCAATATTGTGCCGACGTCTTCTTTACGCTGGACGGCTAACTGTCCTCAATGATACAATTACACCTGGCTTTCTGTCAGCTGCGGTCTCAGGATGTTGACACCATCACACAGATGTACTCCTCTCATTTTAAAGCTGAAACTTGTACAAGGCTTATTAATATTGTTTACACTCCACACATTTCAGAAAATATTGTCATGAAATACGTTCTTAAGCAGTCTGGATTCAACTTGACGTCTGTTAATTCTTGTACATGCTATCAATAAGAATAGCCCAAGTAATAATTTATGTCTCCGGGAACACTACGTTAATGAGAAGCAAGGTCTCGCTTCCCCAAACTCAGCTGAGAGAATGAATGTCGACCGGCGAACGACGTCTAGCGAAGTAATGACGTCTCGTGAATGAATGACCCAGTAACCCACTTTGTTAACAGCTGGCGAGTTTGTATACTTGTAGAACTCCTGCGCATCGCTCCCGCACATGTCGAAAGTATAACCAAATTCAATACACTGTTTTATTATCATCCAACGTCCTTTCTACCTGTAATGTTATGATTAGTGATAGTAAAAATGTAGTTACTAGTGTTATTATTATTATTATTATTATTATTATTATTATTATTATTGTTGTTGTTGTTGTTGTTGTTGTTGTTGCCGTATTTGCGTGGAACAGAGAGGTGAAAGAAGGTGCTGGTTTGAATGGGTCTCTCTACGACAGTCTAAGATAAATTTAAAACTTTAAATTCAAGGTTACATTTCTTTTCGTATATTAAAGTTAACAAAACAATGCGCTGAGCGACAGAACAAGATTTCAGATACAGAGCTAGTTCGGTAAAAAATAGAAAAAAACAGAAAAACCTAGAAAAGGTTGGTAAAAATTTGAGCTCCAGGCTCCCGATTTACAAAAGTTTCTACATCACTAATGTTGCGTTTAGACAAACATCACCATTTCTTTTACAGGATTTTTAAATTACACAATTTTCAAGAGCACATTGCTCCAAAAGCTCAAAGGTACGGCCTTCCAAAGGCACCATTCAATATCCACACAAATATATTTTACCCTACAAGAAAAGAGCCTCTACGCTCTATAACTCTACCCAGGAGACGGCGCTCCCAAACCCTAACAGCCTAATCAAGGCAACGTTTAATTTTACATTAGAGATTAGAGCGTCTGTGCTCAATTAATTTTACACTTTCAGGCATCTCGAGGCACAACCTAGAGTACTGCCTTCAATACTCAACAGTTTAACCACTTAACAAAAAAGTTTTTACGAGAGTATAGAAATTCTCTTTCTACCGGGCCTTGCTGGGCACAGGTTAAAGTTACTGGCCCTGCGGATGCAGACACTGGCACTCCTTGACCCTGACACTTAGAAGTTTAAAACCCTAGTAGGGCTCACTGCCCGACGTTACAGGGGCTAATCCCATAATACTGTGGTAACTAGATGGAGGACATTTAAGTTACACGGCTGCGGATTGAAAACAGTTATCGAACTTCTACTTGAGAAGAAAGAAAGTTTCTATTTTAGAAAATGTTTGGGTACATTATTAAAGATAGGAAACCTTCCCTCCGAGTCAGCTTGCGGAGATAACTACTGAATTAGAAAGGATGGTGGCCATTACCTTAACTGATGTTGTGCCTGCCGATGGATGAGGCCCAGCCTCCTCTCTTAGCACACACACTCAGTAACACGACGATCAATAAGATAACTGGAAAAGGCGTCAGCTTTTATACCCGAGAGGAAGATTCGAGAAGGCTGTGGACTACACACCCTCTCATTTTATTAGCTAGTTAAATATGTACAAGAAAACTCTGATAGGTTTAAAACTAAATACCCAAAATTTCTAATTGGTTACTTTTAAAGTTGGTGGAAGAGATCGAACTGTTGACAACTGTGATGCACCAAAAAAAGAAATATAGTCAGTTTAGGAAACCTTAAGACACCACATTACTCTTTCACTTTAGTAGTGACATCTATTGACCAACGTCCCAACATCTTGCACTAGTAGTTTCAAGTTTTAGGAGTAAGACGTCAGTTTACAAGGCGCTTGATTTGAATGCACAGGGCGATTGTACCCTCGCAGTACAGACCTTCCCCCAGAGGTCTCTCCTCATAGTTAAAGTTAAAATTTTCTTGTTAGAGAAAAAACTAAGTTGTGACAGACATTTTCTTGAAAAAGTTATTTGTTAAGAAATTACGTTGAAAACAAATCTGGAGGTCTTCTTGTAGTGGTATAAGTCTGGGATATACAGTTCAAGTTTGACGGCAAGACCGGCCTTCGCTGCCGATACAAGTGTGGCGTCCTTCGGACCCCCCAAGTACCCTCAGATAAACCTCTCCCGCTACTATGAGTGGGGTAGCCATGGTGATGGTCGGCGCAGACCAGATGTAGAGGGACTGTTCCAAGATGGGTTGGCGGTTGGGTTACCGCACCTCAGCCCTCGCCGGAAAAGATGGGGCTCCAGCACGCGGTTATGAAGGAGACTGGGCCCGTACCCCACGCCGGCATCGCTCACCTCATGTTACAACTCGGCTGCCGATGTCAGAGAGGGAACAGGAACAGTAATTTATTTGGCGACAGTGATTGATGGACATACAGAGTTATTTGGTTTTCTGCAGGTTGACATGAGACGGGCGGCATTGAGAACGAGTATGTGTTCAATATGCACGGTTTGGGAGACGGGGCTAGGTAATGGCCACCAGGCCATGGGCAGAAGACCTCAATATTTCAAGGGCTCTTTAATTAATTTTAAGATTCAGAACCGTTACTGTAAGGAATATAACTTTTGCGTACTGCTACGATTTACTGGCCTATGTTAAAGAACAAGGAATTTATACTGGTTTCACCTGAGAAAGGTGAACCCTAAATATCCTCTCAGTGGCTGGATTGCTTAACAATAGTGTGACAGAGGTTAAGAAATCCAAAACAATACATTGCCCATGAAATGTGGGAGCATGCTTGCCCGCAGGTCCGAAAATTTTAACAATAACTTGACCTCCGATTTTAAATTGATGGGCCTCCGTCCACGATCATATCTTTCTCTAACCTTTTCATGAGAAGCTTTAAGGTTACTCTCAGCCTTCTTCCATAGATCTCCAATATTATCGGAATATATTGTCTCTGGCAATATGTCATTAAGTGACCAAGGATTAAAGAGCGGCGTGTTGGGAACAAACTTGAACATGGGAGATGCCGGAGTGAACTTGGGGACTTATCAACAGCCAAATTTAGGGCACACGATAACCAATGCAAGGAACTATCCCACCTGGAATGACATTCATGATGAAAGGCAATCGAGGCAGATCGGAGATTACCATTGACCCACTCAGCCAGAGATGGTTGAGGGTAATAAGTGGAAGTAGTTACATGAGATATGGACAGATCAAAACAGAATTTTCGGAATAAGTAAGATGTGAAAGCGTTCACATTATCCGAAACTATATATTGAAAGGGACCAAAAGAAGGAAAGATATTGTAGACTGAGCGGTGGCCAGCTGAGTCGGAAACAACCATGCAAATCAAGTGAAGCCGCCTACATGTACAATAATGAATTTATTCCCATTCCCCATTCCCCTTTGATTGGGTGAAGGGTCCGACGTAGTCTATGTATAAACGCTCCTTGGGGCGAGATGCCTGGTGCGATGACAATTGTCCAAGCTTAGTAGACAAGATGGGCTTACTACGCAAGCGAGATTTAAAAGCTTTAACAATTTCTAGGATTTCACTATCCATAATCTTCAAAATGAACATCTGTCTGATTTTTTTCCCTTGTTTTCAAGTTGCCTAGATGCTCCCCTAATGGAGTGTCATGAGAGTATTTGAAGGTCATGGGCACAAGAAAAGCTGGAACCACTATTTTCATCTTCTAATCGTACCTCGAAGGGCAACACAAAACCCCGTTCCTCAGTACATAAGGGAGCACATCTTCCCCAGAAGAAAGTGTTTCCATTACAGGGGCCAGCACTGGATCTTCACGTTGATATTTCTCAAGATCCCAAAATAACATAGGGGCATCAATCAGCATGGCATTAATACTCGAATGTATGGCGTGGGAAGAAAATAACTATCTTCCTGTTCACTGGTCTTAACCTCATTGGAAAACATGCGGCTTAGTCCATCAGCAACTACATTTTCTGATCTTCTAATGTGTCGCACATCAAATTGGAATGCTGATATCTTGATGGCCCAACGGGCGATACGTCCAGTACGACGAGGCCTAGCTAATACCCAACTTAAGGCTTGGTTGTCAGTCTCTAATTCGAATCGGACATTTTCTCGATACAGGCGGAACTTCTCCAGGGCAAACAATACTGCCAAACCCTCTAGTTCATTATAGAATATTTGGCTTCTTGATATGATAAGGTCCTAGAAGCACAGGCGATGGGCCGCCTCCGAGTTCTGTTTCCTGGAGAGGACAGCGGCTACAGCAGATGATGAGGCATCCGTTTAGATTATGAATTTCTTGGAGAAATCAAGCATAGCCAATACAAGGGCATTACAAAGAGCTAATTTCAGGTACTCAAAAGCGGCTTGCTGCGACGGCCCGCATTCAAATTTGACACCTTTCCTACGAATTAGGTTCAGGGGCGCCGCCCTATTAGCGAAGTTAGGAGTAAACTTTCTGAAGAAATGCTTCATGCCTTTGAATCTAGCTCTTCCTTTGTTGTCCTTAGGAGTCTTCAGATCACGGATAGCCTGTGTCCTGGAACGGTCTATGGAAACACCATCGGGCGACACAATGTGTCCTAAGAACGACATAAAAAGCTTAGCAAAACCTACCTTAGATAGTTTAACCGTCAACCCGGCCTTGCGAAGGCGATTGAGTACTTCCTTTAGATGATCTTGGTGCTCTTAGAAAGTCTCTGAAAACACGACAACACCATCGAGCCGTCAGATGTTTCGATTCTTCTGCTAGAGATATCTAGTTATATGGCTGATTAAGATGTAGGATGGCAACGAACCTAGCCTCTCAAAACCATGGAAAACAAGAGTGAAGATCAGGAAGGGTCACAGATTGAAGTACGACCTCACGGTTTAAAGGCCTCTAATCAATCACAGGCCTGAAGCCTCCTTGGGGTCCCGGTTCCAGGAAAATAGGCTATGAATACGCCGACTTAGAAGGTCGAATGATACCATCCTTTAATTTCTGATCGATGATTTCCTTCAGAGCCTTCATTTTAGGTGGCGATAATATATACGGAGAAAACCTAATTGGAGTAGAATCAGTTAACTCAATCTTATATTCAATAAGTTTCGTGACACAAAGGGTATCTGAAAATATGTCAGGGAAACACTGACACAACCTTCTAATACTTTCAGCCGGTAGATGCCTAAGATCTAACGACATCTCAGGTGCACATGATACAGCAAACTTACATGTGCACGACTTCCTCTGAAGATCGAGCACAAGACCGCAATGAAATAGGCCCCCAATATCACACGGCAAGACAACTGTTTAGCCACAAACAATTGAACTTTCTAAGTAAACTTTGAAATGCGTACTTTAGCACAAATGAAACCTAAAATTGTTAATGGAGATGAGTTAGCCCAAACACATTTAACAGAAGAGGGACAATAGTCTGGAAAATTACAACAGGTTTTTAATTTAGAATACCACACTTCAGAAATAATGGAACTCACACTTTCTGAGTCCAATTGAGCCGTGACTGGTTCGTTATTTACTTCAATTTTCAGAAATGGCACATATCCTGGGGTCTATGTCGCAATTCTGAGGCACTCTCCAAGGCCATAAAATGATAAATTAGAAGAATGTTTACCCTTAACTGAATTGTTACTCGGTTTAACGGGAGCTGCAAAGTGAACATGGTGGCTCATCCGATGACACTAGTCACTTCCTATCACTTGGCAGCACCGGAAGTTGTGCTGTTAAGATTAGGGCAATTCCTAGGAAGATGAGCAAATGAGCCGCATTTAAAACAACACTGAGATGGACCTGCTCCGTCCCTAGTTCCACTACATTTTATCGATGGGCATTTGTTTTGAATATTATGTTCAGTTGATCCACATGCATAACACTTGCGAGTGGGAGAAGTTCGGTGAGGTGGTGGTCGAGAACTGTTAGAAGACGGAGGGGGCTCCTTGGCGACTCGTAACGTATCGGCGAACCTTACACCTACTGCTGAGAAAGTTTGAGGCCGAGATGCAAAACGTAGGTATGACCTATAGGGCGGAGAATCGTCCGCACAATTTCGTTGTATTAATTAAGGAAATATGAGATTAGATGTCATTATCACGATGAGTTTGATAAGTACACGGCTAGAAAACAGCTGTTTAAAGGCACTTACCTTTCCGCCATTACACAGACGCAAGATGTCGCGTCGATCGAAACCGTCCCGTCCACACCGCTCCATGACCTGTGTATTGTGACAGTCTGATGGCATGCTTTAATGAGACCGAGTGGTATATCTTTGGGTTAGTGATCTTTGCACACATACGGCTTTCATCTGATGAGTTGGTACTCTTATAATTATTTAGTCCTGGTCATAAAATTTACGCCATGAGGCCACATACTTTTGCCGGCAGCTGAGGCATAAACCTATTTTGGGAGAAAATAAAAAAATAAATAAACAATAGTACGCCAGCTAATGTACGAGAAGGTTGAAGTCTATGTTAGACTTAGCAAACGACGGGTGTGATTGAAAGAGGATATTCATTTATATAATAATAATAATAATAATAATAATAATAATAATAATAATAATAATAATAATAATGATGATGATGGTGATAATTATGATTCAACGCGATATCCTTAAGCTGTAGCAAAGATAATAACCATACGTCTATTGGCAATGGAGATGTCGACATGTAACAAGACGACTCGCCGTGTGTCAAGTTTACGGTTAGACCCGGTTTGTTTGTATTTGCTTGAGCGATGTGAGCAGAGAGTAGTCAGGTATTTCCCGTTAAGCCCTTGTTATGTAAGTGAGGCGTTGACCATCCCAGACCAGGAGGTCGAGCCTGGCAGTAATAAACATATTGAGTTAATATTTGTAATGATGAGTTTGGTTTGGCATGGCAGCAATTATAGGGTCCGTCCGTAAAATACATCCTACCTAATCATAGTGGCGTTACCCAACCCGAGACGCCGACCTTGGGAAATGTACATATCTGCCGGAGGTACTTCATCAAACCGGATCGAGAAGCCGAGAGTAAAATTTATTTTATTCGCGGACTCTCGACACCTATAGGGTCATCCTTGTGAACTACCCAGTCATACGAACGCTGGTTCGATCCTACGGGATCAGATGATGGAGCCAGGTCCAGAAATTCACCCAACTAAGGTGGATTCTATCCCATATTTTGTTGTTTTTCTTTCAGGATGGGTATTATCAATGTATCCTCACCACTTGCGGTGAAGCAAGAATCATGTAATTTAGTTTGTTCTCAAATCAATGTGTTGGAAAATTTTATCTGAAATTAGTGCGCCGAATGGTGCAATAAACTGCTCCTTACGGCATTTATTTTCCAAGGAAAACATTCTCCTACTCTCTTTATTGTAGTTAGCTATGATGCCCATGAAAATTTTAAGTGTCACTTCTTAGTCCTATCATGGAGTCCTTAAATTTATGTTTATATTTGAGCCTCTGCGACCTTATTTTGCGTGTCCCGTTCATCCCTGTGTTTACTTGTGCCTCTATATTTATGGTTAGATGATTTAAAAATGAACTGACACCTCTGAGATTAATGCTAGCCTGGGACTCAGAGGGTGAGCGGATGCAATGTCGTATGAGAAGGCCATGAATAGGTATAATTATGGTAGAAAATCAACTAGGTTGAAAGTTGGAGATCAAGACTTGGTCAAGTGTTACCCCATCAGTAAAACCATCAATAAGTTTTCAGCTAAGCTTGCTCCTAGGTATCAAGGCCCCTGTACTGTAATACAGTTTCTGTCCCCAGTAGCTGTATTAGTGACAGATTCAGTCGCTAAGAAAATTAGGCGAGTCATCTGTCCCAGATTATACTTGGTTAATTTGTAGTTTACCTTCCTTTTCTTTCCCTAATGATGCAAACTTGTAAAGCGCTAGTGTAATGATATGGTCTTGTGGTTGCGAACTACTGTTCAGTGAGCAAATAGAGTTTATTCCTCATTATAATGTTTAGTGTAATTATTCCTGTTGAGTACATATTATTTTTGAGTAACGTTTCTGTGATCATTAATCTTAGGTTTGGAAACGTCATGTAGTATTTTCTGTCTTAGCGTTTCTCTAACAGTTCCAGAGCTTATTATTGTGGTTCTGTAGTGAGTGCAAAAATGACCATGAGGCGGGTCCTTGATTGATAGTTATTGCTGTACTTAGGGACTTCAGACTCATCTTCCGGAAAATTGTGAAATTCTTCTACATTGCTTTCTTCTTTGACCGGTTTATCTTCTACAATAGCTGGTTGCTTGGCTTGATCATCTTATGGGAAATGGAGTGTCATACAGCCGAAGTCAGCGGAGATTATTTAAAATGTCATCTCTAGATCTATTATTCTTCTGCTTTCATCCCAAATTCTATATCCATAAACTTCATGGCTAACCAATATTACCTTGATAGACTTTTACCAACCTTCTGCCTTCCCTGCTTACGAATGTGAGCATACCACATAATACGTAAGTGTTTAATACTAACCTTTCTGTTGAACCACTTCTCGATTGGCGTCTTATCAGGAGGGTCCTATTTTCATAACATATACACGACAGTCTTGGTAAGCTCTGCCCACAAACACTGTGGAAGACTACTGTGCGCGTGTAACTTGGCTCTAGCTATTTCAACACCAGTTCTATTGTCTTTCTCTATGAAGCCATTTGATTCGCTACAGTAAGGCAAAGTTAAATGTTGATGAACGCCATATTTATGTAGCGTATTTTTCAATTGCGTGTTATCGAATTCACCTGCGTTGTCGGTCTGAAATACTTTAACTGTATGATCTGTTCGGCTACAATCCTGCAGGAGTTAATGAAGTAAATGAATCTGTAGAGGGTAGAGTCGTCTTTATAAAGAACATAATAGCGGAATCCCAACAATGAACGCCCAAATGGGCCAACAGGATCCGCATGAATGACTCTGCTCTTTTTCTAGTTCAAAAATTTAATTTATGTGATTTGCCGTAAACGCAATCTTTGCACAACTTCCAATCTATCGGAACTTTAATATTCAATTCTCGTTGGATAAGTTCTTTGACGTGACGCTTCTTCTGGTGGGCAACTGTTAAAGTTGTAAAGTGCTACTGCTATAATGCAATGCATTTACAGACTCGTCTTTATCACTTAAATTACAGTCCGGCTCCATGGCTAAATGGTTGGCGTCCTGGCCACAGGGGTCCCGCGTTCGATTCCCGGTAGGGTCGGGAATTTTAACGATCATTGGTTAATTCCGCCGGCACGGGGGCTGGATGTATGTGCCATCTTCGTCATAATTTCATCCTCATCACGACGCGCAAGTCTCTTGCGGGAGTCAATTGAAAAGACCTGCCCCAGGCGAGCCGAACATGTCTTCGGACAGTCCCAGCACTAAAAGCCATACGCCATGTCATTAGTTAAATTACACATAACATTAAAACACATCCATGATGGAAACGCCTGCCGAGAACTACTATTTGACCATCAATTAAAATTCTGCATCTTTCCGTACTTGAAACAAAGTTGCTGTTTTTATTCCGGTCCTGAGAAGATAATACGGACATTAGATTCTTATGCATACCACACATTGGATAAGGTAATATCTCTGTACAGCGGGAACACTCTCTTCATGCGGTCCTGGAAACTCAGTCACTTTGTGGCGCCGTTGTCCACGTACCAACTGCAGCTATCGCACTTGCCTGAAAACACATCATTAGTAGTAGCCAATAAAACCATTTATTACAGTCAGACTTCGCCTTAGGCGGCCGACCTTCCTTCTGACAAATCAAATAATTTCTAACTACGAGGCCTTTTTTTTTACAATAATGACACTGAGCCATATCACGATATGCCTCAATATTTAATTGTAACACTGTGGAAGTGAGTAGCTGGAGACCACGACATGAACCCTGTGGGCACAGGCTCGGTGAACCCCAGATAAAACCAGTACAAATCGGGCCGTTCGTTGTGTAGACCTCCACTCTAGATTTCAAACTCGACGACTTTGAGCTATTCCAAGACAGGGATCCTTTGAAATTAAATTGATATCTCCGCTACCGAGTGAATTAACAAGCATCATGAATGTATAATGGTCTGTACTTATGATAAGTTAAATGTTCTGCGCTTTGAGTTTCTAACAGCCAGTAGTGGGGAAGAACAGGGAACCGCTCTCATTCATCTGTGTTCGGTCGATCTCACGCGCTGTCGCCGTCAGTTGCGCGGACTTGCTAAATATTTTCCTTGTGCCGGAGCTTTTTTGAACTTAGCCGAACGCCGTGCATACATTATTATTATAACTGTGAGACTAAAAGACCGCGAGTTCTCTGTTGACTAATATAATGTGCGACGATGGAAGATACGTGGTGCTGTTGCAGTGTTGCACAACTTCCAATAATTTTACACTTCATTTGTCGTCTTTTTTCTAATGTTTAAGTTTAAGAAACCTAATATATATTTTAAAACATATCAAAATCAACCATATTCGATCGTTCGCTGCACTAGTAAATCGTAACGTACCGATAAACGCTGCTGGCTTCGAATCAAACTCAGGGGGTTTGCTTTCCTACGGCAACTCCCTAGCGGACAGCAGGGAGGAGCCTAAGCCTGCATGGCATCAGGTAGCATGCTCGCCAGAATGGGTCTCAGGTATTTGCACGAGACTACGAAGTCTCCTATCGAGAAACAGTTCCAAATGACCCAGTTAGATTGCGCCACTCTGCGGAGATTACTTCATTCTTACTTTCTCTCCGCTCGGAAAGGTAGTTTCATTTCCATTTTTTTTAAATTTACAATTTGTGCTTTGCGTTGCACCGACGCAGATAGGTTTTACGGCCACGGTGGAATACGAAAGGGCTAGGAGTGTATTGAAGCGACCTTGGCTTTAATTAAGGCACAGCCACAGCATATGCCTGGTGAGAAAATGGGAAACCGTGGAATACATCTTCAGGGATCCCGACCGTAGTGTTCGAACCCCGCGACCCCAACCGCAAGGCCAACTTACCGGGCAATTTCTTTTCCACGCAATACCAGACCACCCTCTAAATGAATAACAAGACGGCAAATTTTAAATTCAATTGAGGCACGAGTAACTGTGCCAGGCTGAGTGGCTCACACGGTTGACCCCAACGTGGCAGGTTCGATCCTGGATCAGTCCGTTGGTATTTGAAGGTGCACAAATACGTCAGCCTCGCGTCAGTAGATTTAAGGCATCTAAAGAACTCCCGCGTGACTAAATTCCAGTACCTTGGCATCTCCGAAAATCGTAAAAAGTTGTTAGTGGGGCGTAAGGCTAATTGCGTTGGAGTAACTGTAGTTACACTGTATAATTAGCCTCTTATTTCCTGGGTTGAAATTGCCAGATATATTTCAGTTTTGGTAGGAACGTAGTTCATTACTTGACGATAATAGAGTTTCCTGTCATTTCTGTAAGCTATAAAAATGTGACACTGAAAATTTTTGTGCAACGCCCAGTTTCAGATACCACCAGCCACCATTGGAATTTTTCGCTGAGTACATTTAAGTTGTGAATGAATCAGATTTGAATCCACTAAATGTGAGCGTGTTCATGCTAAATAATATCGCTATCTAGCAATGCAAACTCTCTATATGCGTTCCCTGTGTATATACCTTAAGCAGACGGGATGAGGGATAAATGCAGGACTATTTAGTTAGATACGTGTTTTTCTTTGTGATTTTAGTGAACGTTTATTCCCAAGCTTTCTTAATAGGATAGAGCTACAGTCTTAGCTGTAGTAGTAGGCTACACGCCTTTCGGCGTTGCGTGTTTAAGGACAGATTATGTATATAAATAGAGCAGGCTGTATTTTCTTTGCATGGCGCATGTGCAATTTAAGCTGTAATCTATAGTGCGACAAGGTTCCTTTCTTCGTTGTTATTAGAGTAGAATTTTCGATATTCTGGGCAAGCAGGTATAAGGAATGCTTTGGCATCGGACCAATGAGGAGTCATATACGAGGCGTTAAAGGCCATAACATATTGTTTGGGGTAAATATTTGTTAGATAGGCGTGAAGCCGTTATATTTGCCTGGGAACGTAAATTTGAATAAGTTAAAGAGCCAGCCTATGAATGAGCTCGATTAGGCTTTGGGCTGTGATATTATGTGAAGGTATGTTTTCCTCGTTGTCGAGAAGCCGACCGTTGCCCGACTTGGTTTAATTTTGTTAGTTACTAGAGAGGCAGGCAGTTTTGCCGCAGCTGATTGTACTGTGAACCCATTAGAGAGTGTATTCTACGAGGGTGGCTGCTAGATTCCTGGAATACTGCTCCTTCGCCCAGTTACTTGCTTGTTGTCCCTTACAGCTGATATGCCCTAGCCACGTGGGGCGAAATGTCAAAGTGGTTTCTAGTAAATACACGAGCCTACGAAACCTGTGAGAGTAACGGTCGTTTTCCAAACACTCTTTCTTCGACAGCGTAATTATATGTGTTTATTCAGGCGATCTTCATGTGTGTATTTTGTGCTGCATATAATTTGTGTTTTGTATTTTCATTTTCGCTTTGTGATGTGTGTGTTGCCATATTGTCTGTATGTTGCATAAGGGGATTATTATCCCGCAAGGCTAAATTGAGGGAAATTCAGGTTCCAATCCTGATCCATTTGCAATGGGATCGCGCCCATTAATACAATCTGTGTAATTAGGAGGGATATGTGAGGGACAGACCTGAATTTGTGTTGACAATTTGTGTATCCGAATTGTCGGACAGTAAATAATGTTTAAACAAATCAATAACTAGTTATACCGATGATTACGCCAATGGAAGCAAAGGATACTATGTACAAGATGTATTACGTACCCATAACAACTTACGGAGCAGACAGAAACTTGGACAATGACAAAGAAGGATAAGAGTCAAATACAGGCAGCCGAAATGAAATTCTTGAGGAGTATGATACAGAAGAGTAGAAGAGACAAAATAACGAATGAGAAAATCCGGGAAGAAATTGGAGTGGAAAAAATTAATGATAGAATAGAGAAGAGCCGACTAAGATGGTCTGGGCACATAAAGCGAATGAGCGACGAAAGAATGCAAAAAAAGGTGATGGAAATGCAAATCCAAGGATTGAGAGGCCGTGGACGACCACGATTGAGATGGAACGATACCATCCAACGCAGCATTATAGAAAGAAACCTGGACTGGGAGACAGTGTTGGAAGAGGAGTGGTGGAAAGACCGAAGAAAGTGGAGAGGAACCATATTTGCTCCTACCCGGCTACACCTGGATAAAGGCAAATGATGATGATGATGATGATGATGATGATGATGATGATGACGATCGCGCCTTAGGGCTACGGAGAGAGGACCTTAGCGGATCACTCTACACCAAAAGCGAATGTAGCGCGAATCCAAATTTCCAGTGTAAGTATAATGTATTTGTGATTTAATTTGCGGGACTTACCCATGTTTTCGTATGATTTTCTTTGATGTATGTAATTATTTGAGTGTGTGTCATCGTTACAGACCGTTTTAGTTTGTTTCACGTAGTTTTTCTTAAAATTGCATATAAATTAGTATCAGCTATAAGCATACTTTTGGGATAATAAATCAATTGTATACGATTACCCGTGTATCATTCAGTAGCTTTCCTTTTCCTCTCTGTATACAATTAGTATGATTTAATTAGAGATCTTCGTGTTGCCCTTTACATTTCGAACAAAACCGCGCGCTTCTAAACTGAGCTTTGTCCAATTAGGAGACAGGAAGTGGTGCAACATGTTAATGTAGGCCTAGTTTACCTTTAGATATTAGCGCCTCTTGCGAATCTCGTGACTTGCCGAGAAAAGAAGCTTTACCTTTCTCAGCTCGCTCATGGGCACACAGATGACTTGCCAAATTATCTACAGTTAGCTCACTTTTTGACAGTCACAACCAACTTGACTTAAGGGTTTTCATGTGGTAAAATCTCTAAAATGTTACAGATAAGGATATCCGGCAATGGTTTCGAATTATCACAGTCTGCATCTCTAAGGTTGTTCCAAGTGTTCTTTAGTACGGACAAATGATTTGTCATATCATCATTAACTTCGAAGGTATGCGTAAATAATTGCATGCATAGATTAAAGGTCTTATCTTCCGTTACACCTTCGTACAAACTGTATAGTTCAAGCCAAACATCTAGAGCTGACGTGAATCTCATTACTTTCGTCAAGGTTTCTTTAGTAAGTATTAATAACGCTTTAGAATCGCCATTTGTGAGTAATTGGAGCTGTTTATTTTATTCACGTACTTGCACTGCAGTTTGAGTTTCTGGTAGATCGTCATACCATTAGGTATATTACTAAAAACATCAGAAGATTTTACATGCACGAAGTCCAGTTTGTCGTGCTTTCTAAGTATCCAGTGTTGTATACATTCCTTCCCAGCAAAGAAAGGAAGTAACCGTACTTAGAGTTTAAATCGTTATTTAAGAAAATGAGTTAGCAGTGTAGTTTTACTTGACCCATAATCTATTGAATTATTGAAAGTATTTTAACTCTTCTTTATTACAAGCTTAGGTACAACAAAGGAAATACACAACTCCATCTACAATTTTATTTAGTCACCTGAAAGCCTTGTTAGAAGGTTACATTTAACTCTACATCAGAATACCAGTAAAGGGAGTTAACAGTGTAACATCAATGGTCACCCATATTGTTTATTTGGAAATAAGCTCCATACACAATAGATATAAAAAATAACATGTTTTGTTCTATGGCAAGTTACCAATCATATGCCTGCTGTACACAGTGACATGTCTAATTGGAACTTGCTAATGAAGATTTGAACAAGCCTTCCTCATTGAGGCAGAAATGTTTAGAAAATGAAGTTTTAATGTGAGGGATTGCCAGTCCTCCAGAACACACAGAACCATCAGTCATATGTTGAGGGTTACAAACGTACAAGCCATGCTCACTTCGTACAGACACACATTACATGGGTTAATGGAGCGATTATGGGCTGTAGAAGATATTTATTATAACATTTACTCAGGAAGAGAAAGTGCATAAAACCCAATTACTAGACAACACATCATGTCTAGATAAAGGTATGAAGTCAGACTACCACTGACATAAAGTCAACGATCATTAGGGGCATGCTTTGCCAATCAATAAGCTTGACCATAATGGCCACTGATGGTCGTTATTGACTTAAATTACTCTTATCCTTTATTTAAACGCCCGTCTTGTCAATACAATTTAAAATATACTATATAGTCATATGTATGAACATGTTTCAAGAATTCATTAATGTTAACCCATTACAAAGTATTCAATAATATCAGTATTAATGAATTCTCAAAATATGAACTTATATATATTTATGTATTTGGGGTATTTTTATTTAGTGATATTTGTTCGTGGCACCAACCTCTGTAGATCTTTTGCCACTACTTTCACCATATTATAGGAACCTGCATGTAAGTGGAATTGCGGAAGTGTAGAGTGTTGAATGTGAGGCAAGGAATGTTAACGACGACACAAACACCCAGTCTCCAGGGCAGGGATTTTAACCATTTACAATTAAATACCCCTGACCCGGCCGGGAATCGAATCCGGGGCCGCCGGGTGACAGGTGGTTGCGTTGCCCCCTACACCGCAGGGCCGGGCTATTTGATGTATTAGTATATACATACATACTAGATTTTGAAATGTATTGACAATGCAGACCTTTAAATAATCAATAACAATAATCCTTTGACTATGCAAAATCCAAGTTTATGGAGTTGGAACAAAAGTTAAAGATGAAGGAAAGATATCAGGAATCATTGCAACAATGCCAACTGTTGGGTTATATGTCACTACTTCTCAAGCTTGAAGAAGTGTTTTCTGATTGTACATCTGATCCATGTCACATGCTATACCATGGTGTCATAAAGGAGACAATTTCAACAATTAAGTTATGGGTAGTTTTTAATGCCTCAGAATGGAGCAGCAATGGAATTTCATCAATGATTTATTAGTGGTGCTAGATGCCCTGAACTCAATAATTCAACTACACAGAATTGTATTTAATGCTGACACTGAGAAAATCCGAATACATCAACAAAAGTGTGCATAAGTTATCCAAACAAACTGCACCGAATGTATGAAATGAACACCAGGACATATGGAACAGCATCAGTGCCATCCTTAGCTAAAAGATGCCTAAGAAGATTGAAAGAAAATGACTAACTGTACTACCCTGAAGCAGCCGGGACAGCCGACAACGATTTTTATGTTGATGTTATAATTTCTTAACCCTGGAACCGGCAAGCAGTTCACCTTCAAGCGGCAAGCATTTAGGCGAGTTTTGCAAGCAACTTTTAAAAAATTCATAAAAATGTTGTTTTTCAATTCATTTTTACGTACAACATGTCATTTTATTCAGAAAAGGACGAAGAATACTATAGTAGGAAATTAAACTTACCAATTTTGTATTGTGAAGCAGTATGGACGAAGTATCCAACACACACTAAGTATTCCAAAATAATCCGAAAGTTCTGGGCAACGTGTACGTAAAAAGTAATATTATATGACAATTTTACTATATACAAAATTTGCACAATTTTATGCTGATTAAAAATATGTGCAAAATGTTTCACTATATTGAAGTATTGTAAAGTAAAATAGAACTGAAGTAACACAGACACATCGCACCAAGACGTGAGTCTATTTAGTCAGATTCATCCTCGCTACCTTCGAAGTGGCTCATCTTTCTTCCTGCTTTCATAGGCCTCCAAAAATGTTCTAATTTATGATAGTACTGTTGATGGACATTACAATTACATCCTGGGCACAAGAAGTGGGTGCGTGACTGTTTTTCTGCAGTGGAACAGACAGGGCACAACCGCAGTTTCTTTCCAGGGAGGCGTACCAGCTGATGTCCCTTTTCTCCTGAAGGTCCAGGTGGAATGTTTTGAAAAGTTTCTTCATCTACAAGTCCGTCGACAATACTATCCATAAATTCCTCCTGTTCGAGGGGTTTTTCGGTGTTCAAACTATAGAGTATATAGGCATCAAAAATTACCATTACCAACAGGTTAGAATATTTCTTTCCAGTCGAAACGTTTGAGTGACATGACTTTAGAAAAAAATAGAAATAAGTTATTTGCAACTTTGAAGTGTACCACTATTTTTCAATGTTGTTATTAGGGTTCAGACCCATATTTATAACTAGAGAAATGATTTTTTTTTCATTTCTTATACTGTAACGTCAACCCATCTTTGCAGACGTGAATACGGATCCATATTTCCGGAATTCGTTTTATTTCGTATAATTTCCTGTGCGTATGTATTTATTAGTTTCAGTCACTAAAAGATTCTGGATAGCATTGGAGAAAAAGAAATAGAAATATGTTAGAGGAGGACTGCTCCTGGGAGGGCAATTTCATATACCTGCGTTTCTAACCTTGAACTTCTCTTTCACTTTTATTTCTGGCTCTGGAGGATAACTCTTGTCCACTTCGGTTCTGTTTTGTCAACTGCATTACCGTCATTATCATTATTATCATCAGTGGCTGGTTCATTATGTTCCACATCATCGTCAATAACAGTGTCGAAATCACTTAGCCCAGGCTCATATAACTTGCCACTACCTGACGAATTATTGTCAAAATCATCGTCAATTCCTTCTAAAAATACGTCACTATCTCCTTCGCCGTCCAGATCAAACAAACAATTACGAATTTCACTACTTCCCGGACAATTCATTCATTTTGCGCCACAAAAGCTAATGCACATCGGACAACCACAGCAAGCACAACAGAATGACCGTCTGCAAAGCGTTCTCGTTTTTTCACGTGTATACCGCACACTCTGTCACAATAAACTACTTTAGAATTGTGGTGTATTTATAGAGTAGAGTTTCCTCTTCAATATGATGCAAGATATGTGATAAAGATGTTGAGTTTCAAGGCGCTATCTCAAAATTAGTCAGTGCTGGCGTAATGCATCTCGATAGCGACTCTGCCGGTTGAGTAACAGGGAAATGAGTCGCGATCGCGACGATTGCCGGTTCCAGGGTTAAAGGAATGACAAATAGTGGCTATAAATGTAACAGAGAGATTTAATAGCAATGATGAGTTGCGGCGAATACTATCTAAGGAAGTGGACCTTCAATCATCCTGCATATTACAAAATATCCAGCGAGCAGATGTAGACACATTTCATCAGCAAGGAAACTATAAAAATGTTGGGAGTTTTATGAAACGCAGTGACTGATGAATTGTTTGATACCAGCTCAGACTAGACAACATACTAACCAGGAGAAAAATGCACTGATGGCTATTGCTCTATGTAACATCCTCCAGGGCATTTAGGCCCATAATTGTCCTAGAATTTACAGAATTTTACTGAATCGCTATAAGCTTAAGATAAAGAACAACTCTCGTAGGGAAAATATTTGGTACCAAAAGTAAAACCTTGTGGAACTATCCCGTGTGTAAAAAGTAACTTCACGGCGTTAGATTTTCGTTTGGCTCAAGCAGAAGATTATTCTAGATTGCTCGTTCACCTTCACTGTTGACAGAATGAATTGGCATGTGTCTTTCTAATTGAATCTTCCGATTAAACGTTTTACAGCAGACAGTACACTGGAATCGGCTTTGTCCAGAATGAGATAACATGTGTTGCTCTAGAGCAGACCTTATACTGAATCTCGCATTACATTGCTGACATTTGTGGAGTCCCTCGCCTGTATGGATACGCATGTGTTGTTTGAGACGGAAATTCCAAGCAAATGTTTTCATACACACACTACAACTGAATCTTCTTTCGCCACATTGGGATAACTGATGGTTATCGAGAATATATCTGTGAAGGAATGTACTGTGGCAAAACTTACAGCGGAAAGGCCTGTCCTCGGAATGAGTAAGGAGATGCTTATCATAATAAGACTTTACAGTAAATGTTTTTAGACATTTATTGCACTGGAAGCGACGAACTGTAGCGTGAGCTGACATGTGCCTCGTAAGATGACTTTTAATATTGAATTGCTTTGGACATTCAGTGCATGAATATGAACTCGCTTTGGCATGAGTTGACATGTGTGTGTTTAAGATGTTGCGCTTAGTAAACGTACTACTGCACAAGGTACAAGAGAATGGCCGCTCTTTAGAGTGGATTAAGATGTGATCATTACGATCTTCATTCGTGAAGAACCTCTTGTCACACTTATTACACTGGAATAGTCTCTCTGCAAAATGTACTGACAAATGTCTATCTAAATTACTTTTCGTAGTGTATGCGCAACTGCATAATGTGCAAGGGTACGGACGTTCTCCAGAATGAGATAATAAATGAGATTTTAGACGATAACTTGAGCGGAATGTCCTCGAACATACGTTACAGGGGAATGGACGTTCTTCAGCATGCGTGAGCAGATGGCGTTTTAGGGAATCTCTTCTCCTGAAATACGCACAGCAACTTTCACATGAAAATCGCGTAACCTTTGTGCATACTGCAACACTCTCCACACTGAAAAACAAGAAATACACAACCGTTTCTGAGGTACAAATTACACCAATAAACTAACAATTTATCTTTACTCATTCATATAAAAGACCTACAAGACAGGTACATATCTTAACAATATATTTGTGCTGTTTCTGAATTGCTTTGGATTGAAAGAAACTGACATTGTATAAAACAATAAACACAGTAATGTAGCATAGCAGTACATTTAGTAACCCAAAATATACTATTCAGTACGATCTACATGCTTGCAAATTAATATTGTTTTCGTACTCCTCTTCGAATCAATAATCGCGACCGCCCAGGTAGTGGTTTCTGTTAAAGCCTCTATGATCATCCTTGACATTTCCTCCGCCTTCCTTCAGGTTGCTTAGCTCGATAACCCTGCCACTTGGAATGTCCGAGTCTTGTCTCTTCTTGACTGTTTTCCTGCTCGCTGTTGTGTAGCTGTAGCCACCTTTGATCATCTTTTTTTATACGGATAGTCTCTTGAAGTAGCATATTCTATTCCAACTCACTCTAATCCACAGTATTTGTTCTTTCTTTTTTGCACAAGAGATGGTCTGTATATCAGTGAACTTCAGTTCCTTCGAACATTTGAATCGTATAATGACGCTTACCATGTGTTCTAATAAGCGTACCTGGTAAGGATTTATTTCGTTTCCAATAATGGTGGAAATATACCCAATATTTTACTTCAAAGCATCTCAGTTCTCTATTTCTCTTTTTTCTCTTTTCACTGGCCGATATGCTTCTCTGCTTAAGCAGCTGAGTCTGGGTTGTGACCCATCAGCATCTTAACAGGTAAGAGAGCGTAGTTCGCAGGACCAACATTATATTTGCCAATTCCCATTTCTGATTAGACGCCTTGAACTGTTTAACTGGCTCTTCACTTTTTGTACCATTCTTCCCACCACTTGCTCGATGACATGAGGAAGTATGACAATATCTTATTACACGCTTTCAAGGAATGTTTGTCATTCCTGTAATTTAAGCTCTGTGCCATTATTTGACACTAAAAGGCCGGAAAATCCGCCACTGAAAAATGCATTCTATAGGATATCACTTACTGTTGAAGCTGTCGTCAAGCCTCCTGTTTCACGAACCTCTGGCTACTTCAGGTAAGAATCCACTAAGATAAAAATGCATATGCCCCTTTGCTGGTCTACAGAAGTAATCTGGACCAAGGCCTTGATGTTCTCTCCCTAGTCATTTACCCCTTCCACTACAAAGAATAACTTACATTTTGGAATGCTAGAAGATCTGTCTGTCAATCAGTCATCAAAAATTACCACACTGAAATGTCAATAGGCAGCTCTATGAATTCATCGAGCATGCCTCGGGTCACCAAACCTAACTCCGTGCGATGGCTTTGGTTTCAGAAATTCCTTGACGAGTCTTATGAAGATGTTGAAGTACCTCAGTTCTGTATTTCTTCGGCATTTCAACTCGATTATCTCACAGGTAATCTCATTACCCTTCGTTGTATTCAGGGTCAAGATCTTCACCTGCTGTTGTGTGTAGATATGCCTTGTCAAGAACAATCTATGTAAACCAACGACCACCCGGCAATTCAGTTAACCTTTCAGTGATGGACGGTTAGGGGGTAAATATCCGGTTTAATAACCGCATTAGCAGTTACTTGTGATCACCGTACATTTTTATTTCTCCATTACTTTTAATAACATTATATTGCAGCCAACGGCCAAAATAAATTTCTCCATTACACTTCAAGACTGAAACAATTGGTGTGACACTGTCAGATTGTTCTGTAGGTACCAATATTTCTTCCTCGACCATCTTCTGTAAGATTGTTTCTCCTTCTGATTGAACAGCAAATGACACTTGTCTGAAAAGTCTGAACTGGTTTGATGTTCTCCGCAATTTCAATGTGTACAGGTTTTCCCTTGAACACTCCTACTTGTCTTGAGATAATATTTTCTGATAACTTCATTTGAGTTCGGACATCACTGCACTGAATCAAATTATTTTCGAAAACTGAAATATTTAAAGAGTCAAACCAATTATTACACAGCAGGCTCGCCCCAATTTTTCCCATGATTAGTATTGGTAACTTCGCATTTCTCCTTGAAACTAACCAGAACATCACAAACACCTACGATCTCGAAGTTTTCCGTTGACCTTCCATAAGCGTAAAAACATTGTCAAGTGTCCAGTTCCTGACTCAATTTCCATTTCTATCCGGCACCCATCCAACTGCACTCTCCTCATATTCAAGTCTGTAGATGACGGTATATTCAAAACGTAAGTAGCATTTTATGCATCCTTCCGTTTTTGAATAAAGGACATGCCTTCGATTTCCGGACAGAAGTAACTTTCTTAATACCATGAACTCGCTTAAAAACCTGACTGTACCAGTAACAACCTGCATCTGAAGTCCATTGCTGCTTTCAGGATTATCTTTAATCATTTTAACAATCTTGCATACTTGTCACCACTGGCTTATCAGTAGGATACGTCCCAATAACTACATTTTTAAGATCTTCGGACACGCCGAGGTGCCGGAATTTAGTCCCGCAGGAGTTCTTTTACGTGCTAGTAAATCTACCGACACGGGGCTGTCGTATTTGAGCACCTACAAATACCACCGGACTGAGCCAGGATCGAACTGCCACGTTGGGGTTAGAAGGCCAGCGCCTTAACCGTCTGAGCCACTCAGCCCGGTTGTATGTATGCGAGGAACTTCAAAAGGCTTATTCAGTCAGCAGTATGTAAAGAATGTTGGTTACAAGTATAATGTCGAGATAGAGGAGGACACTAAGGCCAAAGAAGTAATAAAATTTACATATGATAACAATGACATTTACAATAAGATACAAAAGTTGAAAATTAGAAAAGCGTCTGGAATTGATCAGATTTCTGGGGATATACTAAAGACAATGGGTTGGGATATAGTACCATATATGAAGTACTTATTTGATTTTTGTTTGGTCGGAGGAGCTATACCAGATGAGTGGAGAGTTGCTATAGTAGCCCCTGTGTATAAAGGAAAGGGTGATAGACATAATGCTGAAAATTACAGGCCAGTAGGCTAAGTTTGACATGCATTGTATGTAAGCTTAAGGAAGGCATTCTTTCTGATTATATTAGACATGTTTGTGAAATTAATAACTGGTTCGATGGAAGGCAGTTCGGTTTTAGGAAAGGTTATTCCACTGAAGCTCAACTTGTAGGATTCCAGCAAGATATAGCAGATACCTTGGATTCTGCAGGTCAAATGGACTGTATCGCTATTGACCTGTCTAAAGCATTTGATAGGGGGATCATGGGAGACTACTGGCAAACATGAGTGCAATTGGACTAGACAAAAGAGTGACTGAATGGGTTGCTATATTTCTAGAAAATAGATCTCAGGGAATTAGAGTAGGTGAAGCTTTATCTGACCCTGTAATAACTAAGGGGGGAATTCCTCAAGGCAGTATTATCGGACCTTTATGTTTTTTTATATATATAAATGATATGAGTAAAGGAGTGGAATCGGACGTAAGGTTTTTGCAGATGATGTGATTGTGAGCAACTGCAACGTGACCTCGAAAATGTTGTGAGGTGGACAGCAGGCAATGGTATGTTGATAAACGGGGTTAAAAGTCAGGTTGTGAGTTTCACAAATAGGAAAAGTCCTCTCAGATTTAATTACTGCGTTGATAGGGTGAAAGTTCCTCTTGGGGGTCATTGTAAGTATCTAGGTGTTAATATAAGGAAAGATCTTCATTGGGGAAATCACATAAATGGGATTGTAAATAAAGGGTACAGATCTCTGCACATGGTTATGAGGGTGTTTAGGGGTTGTAGTAATGATGTAAAGGAGAGGGCATATAAGTCTCTGGTAAGACCCCAACTAGAGTATGGTTCCAGTGTATGGGACCCTCACAAGGATTACCTGATTCAAGAACTGGAAAAACTCCAAAGAAAAGCAGCTCGATTTGTTCTGGGTGATTTCCGACAAGAGTATCGTTACGAAAATGTTGCAAAGTTTGGGATGGGAAGAATTGAGAGAAAGAAGAGCTGCTCGACTAAGTGGTATATTCCGAGCTGTCAGCGGAGAGATGGCGTGGAATGACATTAGTAGACGAATAAGTTTTAATGGTGTTTATAAAAGTAGGAAAGATCACAATATGAAGATAAAGTTGGAATTCAAGAGGACGAACTGGGGCAAATATTCATTTATAGGAAGGGGAGTTAGGGATTGGAATAACTTACCAAAGGAGACGTTCAATAAATGTCCAATTTCTTTGAAATCATTTAGGAAAAGGCTAGGAAAGCAACAGGTAGGGAATCTGCCACCTGGGCGACTGCCCTAAATGCAGATCAGTATTGATTGATTGATTGATTGATTGATTGATTGATTGATTGATTGTAGAATAACCCAAACTATCAAACAATAGAGTGTGGTCAACACACATGGAGTTCCACTGTTTTCACTCTTTGAATCCATAGTCACGGTGGCCCTCTAGGTTGTGGTTCCTGTTGAGACTCCTATGATCATCTCTGACATTCAGCATTTCAGGACAAATAATCTTTAGCACCTGCAGGTTTCTGTGGTGGTAAGGAGTAACTACTAAGAGAAATACTGTATTTACAAATATTATATATACCCAATCTGGGTAAAATCAATCACATGAAGGAAAAGCATGATTTCTAAACATGAAAACTGAACATATAAGCAATTTTACTGTAGGCAAGTTCATAAAGTTTATTGTAAGTCCAAATCAAATAAAGGAAGTCTACAAAATTTCGTAACTATCATTTAGAAAATGAATGCCTTTAATTCAAGATTGTACCTTAATTGAAAAATCAACAGTGCCTAGCTGATGCAATAATTGGTTGCATCTACTTCATCTGCTTGGACATCAAGGGCTTCAAACTCCAATGATGTATCCACGAGGCGAAGTTGGTTTATATGCAACCAGCTGTTGACTGCTGTCAAAGTAAGGGAGCCCATGCAATCTTCATAGACACCGAATCCCTTTACCTATAAGATATTGGCAAAGGCTGTCTTTACACTGGTCTATTTCTAGACTGCATTCCCATTACGGGAGTGAAAATGGGTTGACTCAGTATGCGTTATTCATATTAGAAGTAAAAAATCAGAAATTATCAAGAATCACTGGTGTTACAAAAATTTCAGACCAATTGCAGGAGGTTGTTTGAAATGAGAAATAAACCAGCTTCAGTGGAGCAGTCCAATTGGGCTAATAGAGGATTATCACTTAACTAGGAGGATTATACACATGGTCATGAGGGGTAAGAGACCTGTGTGACAATGAAGAGAATCAGTCTTGGAAGCCTCAATGTTAAGAGGAGTGCAAATAAAGATAACCACAATGTTAGTTGCATATACAAAACTGTGGAGAGAGGCTTGAAGACTGAATGTAGAAAGAGCTTTTAATGAAGATGTATGGGCTTCTTCTGATCTGATGAATTTGAGATAATGAAGATGACACTATCTACAAATGAAACACATCATTCTCTTCGGAATACAAACATTTTTAATAATCTTCAATTTGATATAGAATTTTAGAAGTTGACCATCAGAATTTCATCCCACTGAAATTTCTGAACATGCCACCAGATAATCACATGGAACAGCCCAACACCGATAATTCCCAAATCCTTGAGGACAATTTCCATCGAACCATCCTTTCCACTTTCCAGGTGACTACAGTCTGATACAGATTGGTATAATCAGTTAGGTCACGTAATGTGCTACAATGAAACATGCCACAGTAGAGTTGTAGAAGGCAACTATGTCCTGTATTTCGCCGGGCTGAGTGGCTCAGACGGTTGAGGTGCTGGCCTTCCTACCCCAACATGGCAGGTTCGATCCTGGCTCAGTCCGGTGGTATTTGAAGGTGCTCAAATATGTCAGCCTCGTGTCGGTAGATTTACGGGCACGTAAAAGAACTCCTGCGGGACAAAATTCCGGCACCTCGGCGTCTCCGAAAACCGAAAAAGTAGTTAGTGGGACGTAAAGCCAATAGCATTATTATTATGTCCTGTGTTCCTGAAACTTTGGAAGCTATTATTTTTTTTATTTTTGTATGGCACATACACATCAGTATATGTAAATTATAACAACATAATACAAAATAAAGATCTGAGTACTACAAGGATAAGTCCTTATGGTTTATGTAACGTAGAGCTTCTGGTGTAGCATTCAGGAAGTCAAGGAAATATCCAACATAGGCTCTCTTAGTGCACTCAATCACTATGTGCCAACAGATTGGGTTTCAGCCCCATAATCACATTCTGAGGATTGTATTTTCCCCCACATGAAGCTATGAGCGATAATGAAGAAGAATGGGATACAAAGGGTGTTAATTATGATAATATATTCATTGAAATCTCAACACACTTAAGTTTAATTCATGGGAGTGCGATTTTCTTTTAAAATCAATCACAATATTGTGCATTAATGTATAATCACATTGTAGGCAATGCAAAAGGTATAAGGAAATATAACTGACTTGTATTTATTTTTGAAACAAACAAAGCGTGTTTGAGGTCATCCATTATATGGTATCATTTTCGACCCCACAATGCCAGTTACGTACCAAAGTTTCCACAACGCCAGTGAGGGATATACTACGATGAAGCCTGAGTAAGCTCTCTCGCTTATAAACTTTCTTTGAAAGTATAAATGGTCACATTTGTTGCTGCCCATGTTTAAAACTACTGAATTATTTCACATATGACTAGGCCGTCACATCTGGTGCCAAAATACTTGGTTATTCATTAACACATATAGTGCTGTGAAATGTTACATTTAAAGTTCCGGAAGACATGAGGATTATTTACATTACCAAATTTGGTTCACTGATCGCTTTGTTACTATAACAGTGTATAACACAACACCTATGTACATTTTGTGAAAGTCTTTTACGCAGACATAGTAAATAATGGATGTGTGAAAAAATAATGTAATATTTAAGCATAAGTAAATTAGTTTACGGCTTAACTTGACAATATCGGAATCACTGTGTTTGTGTTGAATGGCTAGTGAATTACATTGTCGTTCTTGTTATTTGGGGCATCAGTCCATACACGGGTTTGACGCAGCTTTTCATGCCACACTATCCTGTGCTAACCTCTTCATTTCTACGTAACTAACATATCCACTCTAATCTGTTCGTTATATTCATACGTTGGTCCACCACTGGCCTTTTTACAACCTACAATTCCTTCAACAATTAAATGAACAGGGCCTAGGTGTCTTACGATGTGTCCTTTCGTTCCAATTCTGCTTCTGGTCAAATCTTGCCAAATCATTCTCCTCTCAGCAACTCTACTCAGTATTCATTCATCATTCAATGTACCCATCTCACCTTCAGCATTCTTCAGTAACACCACATTTCAAAAGCTTCTATTCTCTATCTTCCTGAGCTCGTTATCATCCATTTTCAATTCCATACAATGTGCCACTTCAGACAAAACTCTTTCTATTCCTATATCAATGTTCGAAGTGAACAAATTTCTGTTCTTAACACACGCCTTCCTTGCTTGCGCTAGTCTGCATTTTATGTCCAGCTTATTTTTCCCATCCTCAGTTACTCTATACTATTAGAAGAAGCTCATAACGTTTAAACAAACCATGACGGATGTAAACCTACTACTTGATAATCACAAAAACAAGCGCACCACAGATATAGCAAATGTCACGATCTACTACGGCAATTGAAGCTTTTGATAACATGACTCAGGTAAGTGATTATCAGTATTATGAGGGAAGAATCCAGCAAAGCCTGAACAAACCATTGACAACCTTTTATTGCAGGATGAGTACAACATAGATATGGTAACATGCGAGGAGTACAATGACATTGCTAAATATTCCATACACCACACCACATTACAAACAGACAAAAGACTAGCATCTCCAGTATCAGGTGTTCATATCGAGCCGCCTGCCATAGTACCAACAGTGAACACATATTGTACTGAATTATCTACTATAAAACTGGATACCTTTTCCGGTGATAATGAAATATGGTCGTGATTTTGGGAACAGTTCCAATCATCTGTTGATCTGAATTCTGTAGTAAGAGTCATTAATAAGCATGAAATTTTGAGGTATTGCTTCAAAGGTAACTCAAATGATTAATTGATGCGATCACCATCACCGCACACAATTGTAACGAAACAGAAATCATCCTTCACTCTAAATATGGAGACAAAACCACATCATTCAGGCACATTTAGACTTTCATGAAAATCTCCAGGCTTTTCAGTTTGTAAATGCAGAATCCTAAAAAGATATCTAAGTGGAATATAACGGTCAATTACAAGCTCCTCGAGCCCTAGGTTAAGATATTGACAGCTATGGTCATATCCTTACACCCAAAATTGTGCGGACATTCTCTGAAGACATCTTCGCAAAGAGAGAACATACTGCGGAAGGCAATATCACTAAGCTGATGGGATTTTTGAAGGAGCTAATACGACAAAGAAGATTCCATGGGACTCATCTCCATTAGGTGAAATTCTCCGACAGAAACCCGAGTCCATTTTTTTTGCTAGTGGCTTTACGTCGCACCGACAGTTATCTTATGGCGAGGATGGGATAAGAAAGGCCTAAGGTGCCTGGTGTGAAAATGGGAGACCACGGAAAACCATCTTCAGGGCTGCCGACGGTGGGATTCGAACCCACTATCTCCCGGATGCAAGCTCACAAAACCCCAATCCAAATTAACACAAAAACATCCAAAACGTAGGGAGACAAATGTAATGCTAGAGTCATTCTGTGCATTCTGTGAGAAATGAAAATATTGGGCACGAGGCTGCGCCATATTTACCAACATGAAGACACGCATTGAGAAGCATAAACAGTCTACATGATGTGGTCGTTCAGCTACGACATGTAACTAACGTGGAAAAGTCCGAAGTTCGAAATGCAAGAGATTGCATCATTATTCCATCTGCAATGCTGAAGCAGTATCAACAGCACTCAAGCAGGTTCTCACTCACTTGCAGACAGCCCATGCTCGAGTAATAGGACCTGCAGACAGCCCATGCTCGAGTAATAGGACCTGCAGACAGCCCATGCTCGAGTAATAGGACCTGCAGACAGCCCATGCTCGAGTAATAGGACTTGCAGACAGCCCATGCTCGAGTAATAGGACCTGCAGACAGCCCATGCTCGAGTAATAGGACCTGCAGACAGCCCATGCTCGAGTAATAGGACCTGCAGACAGCCCATGCTCGAGTAATAGGACCTGCAGACAGCCCATGCTCGAGTAATAGGACCTGCAGACAGCCCATGCTCGAGTAATAGGACTTGCAGACAGCCCATGCTCGAGTAATAGGACCTGCAGACAGCCCATGCTCGAGTAATAGGACCTGCAGACAGCCCATGCTCGAGTAATAGGACCTGCAGACAGCCCATGCTCGAGTAATAGGACCTGCAGACAGCCCATGCTCGAGTAATAGGACCTGCAGACAGCCCATGCTCGAGTAATAGGACCTGCAGACAGCCCATGCTCGAGTAATAGGACCTGCAGACAGCCCATGCTCGAGTAATAGGACCTGCAGACAGCCCATGCTCGAGTAATAGGACCTGCAGACAGCCCATGCTCGAGTAATAGGACCTGCAGACAGCCCATGCTCGAGTAATAGGACTTGCAGACAGCCCATGCTCGAGTAATAGGACCTGCAGACAGCCCATGCTCGAGTAATAGGACCTGCAGACAGCCCATGCTCGAGTAATAGGACTTGCAGACAGCCCATGCTCGAGTAATAGGACTTGCAGACAGCCCATGCTCGAGTAATAGGACCTGCAGACAGCCCATGCTCGAGTAATAGGACCTGCAGACAGCCCATGCTCGAGTAATAGGACCTGCAGACAGCCCATGCTCGAGTAATAGGACCTGCAGACAGCCCATGCTCGAGTAATAGGACCTGCAGACAGCCCATGCTCGAGTAATAGGACCTGCAGACAGCCCATGCTCGAGTAATAGGACCTGCAGACAGCCAGTTTACCTTCATCTCTAGTCGCATAGTGGCGGGACTCAAACTTAGTATTGTTGCTGAACAATGTTACTTTTCCTACATTTGAATCAAGATGGCCTACACTTCAGAAAAATGGACAGGTGAGCTTCCAACTTCAAGAACTCTATAAAAAGACAGTGGTATTGCGGACTGCGCTTGTGAGTAAAAACACAACCCCATGACACTCGTCAAGTACCTCGAGATAACTCAACAGACTAGCCTATAGGGGTATTAATTCTTGGACAATACTTGAAAAGATGCTCTCCATCCGTCTCTCTTCAACTCTTGTCCTACATCCTTCTATTTAGAGATGGATCCTTAGCGATAGCCGATTTGGAGTTATCAACCACATATGAGTTCATAAGGTGCAACTGTTAGGTGACACTCCCATTCCTGGTAATCAAGTCTGCCAGTTTTTGGATCAGGAGTGCATGGGTATCAAAGACATTGAATCACGATCACAGTCTCTAAGCATTACGAATTCGGTGATTTTTCTCAATTTCCATGATTCCTTCCACATACAAGACGAGAGAAGAATAGTCTCTGTACCTAACACAGGACACCTACTCCTAAATGGTAATTGCATGAACACATATAATAATAATAATAATAATAATAATAATAATGATAATAATAAATAGGGAGCGGATTTTTATATGCTAAAAATGTGAAAAATATTTAATGTGCTGAAAAAATTTAAAATATGTGATAAGAAATTAAAAGTATTTTCCTTTAAATATCACATAACTACTCGCGCTCAAGAAGTAAATAAATATAACGTTTTGTATTAGAATATGGTGCTACCAAACGTTCTCATTAAGGCAAATTGGTGTCTGTGTATGGAAATGTGCAGTATGGTATATTAATTTTTGGTATGCCACAGCTGATATTATGAGTGGTTATTTTTTAAGGTAATGTTTTGTTTAAATATGGCAAAAGCAACCTATTATCTTCGAAAAGATGGTACCAGTTCGTACTCACCCATCCCACGCTGGAATATTGGTTGCTAGAAGTAGTCTCAGAATTGCAGTGAACAACAAAGGTCATCTCCAAATTGTCCATCACAAATCCATGCCGATTATCTCCAAAGAACGCCTTACACTGTGAAAACGATCGCTCCACATCACAGGAAGTCAGACGAGCATAGTTAAAGAGAGGAATGTCACCAACAATAACGCCATCAATTTCGCCAACATGACCACCCGCTAATACATTAGAAATTTGGCGCATTGTTTGAAATCCTCCGATTTTCCTTTTTAGAATTTTGATATTTAACCTTTCACAGTCCCTGTACCTGCGAAGCCGGGAGTGAATCTAATTTATTTTCAACAGCGCGCACTTCCTTCACCATTTCGGACAACAGGTTAATGGATTTTTCAAGTATGTCTAGTTTTACACAAGAAGCTTACATTGGCAGATATAAACGCCAAATCATTTTTCAAAGAGCTGTCTTTCAGTATCTCTTGAAGAATTTCATTTGACGATGCGTCGTTTTTATCTAGTGCATTCACAACGGCTGCAAAACATTCGATAATGTCTGCGTAGTATACCACAGCGCTAAGCCAGGTATCCCACTGCGTAACAATAGGCAGAGGAGGAAGCGCAAGATCCGGGTTTTTCTCTTTAAACAGATTGATTCTTGAGGGTGCTTTTACGAAGATTTTTTTGCCATTAGACACTAATGTATCCACTTGAGGATATTGAGCCCACACAGTTTCACATAACCACACAAGTTACGTGTATCATTTTCAGAAAGCTCGCAGAAAGGCCTTCAGTTGCCTTTTTCATGTAAGCTTCGCTATCAGTACGGAAAACCAATACATGGTCGAATTTTATACCTTTTCGCCAAAGTAAGTGTATGGCTTCATTGAATAACCTAGCTACAGTGACATGGCTTGCAGCAAGCATGTCTTTACATGCTAGCAAATATGAATGTTCACAAGCAGTTCTGTCATTCTTCAACACACCAACTACAACATTTTCCTACTTTTGTGCCACTTGAATCGGTGGTTCCGTGAATGCTCACCCAGTTTTTTGCTGTCACATAATGCCCGAATTCTCTGTAAAGATTCTTCATAACATTTTGGGAGATATTTTTTTCGTAATGTGGATTCGTCTGGAGGCTCAAAATTAATGTACTTTGTTAGGAAATTTCTCAGTCCCAGATTATTTATTTTGCCAAGAGGAATGTTGGCGCAAACAAATGCTCTGCACACATCTAAATAATACTGGGAACATTTAGATGGGCTTTGCATTTGAAGTAGCTGGTTCAGCTATTAGTAACTGTCACGAACGCACAAGCGAAGCAGCCGCAGTATGCATATTTCCTGACAAATGCTGAGTTACTTGAGAACGTCGATCTGCACATACTGTTTTACCACACGGTTGGAAAAATATACTTTTCCATCGGTAGCGAAAATGCTTTTAAATTCCACTGTATATTGCTGAAGACGCGACCTTGTACTCGACTTCTCTTTTGGCATTACTTTGCAGGTTATGACACACGCATTTATGGTGAATTACTGCTTCAATAAAAAGAATAGCAACGGACACTAAAGGAAATATTTCTTAGAAATGCATACAAAATCACACGACCACGGGAATGATATATGATCCGAACAGCTAAACTTACTCTTAGGAGTGATGAAATCCCACTACCTAATCGTGGGGCAATATTCTTCCCAGTCTCCCATATCGTAGCGGTATTACCCGTCACCTTATTTCTCCGTGATTGCCTTTCGCTGATATTTTATAAACGAAATCTGAGTGGGCTGACTCATAAAAGCGAGTTGGAATGGCATCATGCAAGGAAACATATTGTGCAGCAAATCAAATCGCTGTCTAATTTTAACGACGCAGCCAGTGACCAGCAAGTTTTAGAACTTCTGGAAGGAAGTCTATAAATAGCCGAAACATTCAGATACATGATGTTAAATACACTGTTAAAAACAATATCGTAATCGTAAAATGAAAATATGAGCATTATTTTATAACCCAGAAACATTTTAAAAGTTATTGATTGACAAATATTGCCCATTTATGTGCTTATTATAGATTTTCTTAAAATATGTTTTTACATGTTAAAAATGTCAAAATACGTGTTTTTATGTGAAATAAGATTTTTAACACTTGAGGATGCACAACAGGAATAGTGAACTTTGAAACTTGCGTTAAAACTTATGCAAGAAAATAGGTAATTACATAAGAATCCACTCCCTAGTATAAAAATAAATGAAATAGTGCATGACTTTTAGTGCTGGGAGTGTCTGAGGACATGTGCGGCTCGCGAGGTGCAGGTCATTTGATTTGACACCCGTTGTCGACTTGTGCGCCATGATGAGGATGAGATGATGAAGCAGTGCCAATGAAATTAACCAATGATTGTTAAAATCCCCACCATGCCGGGAATTGAACCTTGGACCCCTGTGACCGAAGGCCAGCACACTAACCATTTAGCCACCAAGCCTACAGTTCAGAGATTCCAATGGAAAACTGCCGGATCCTTGCAAAATACTTCGAATCCCTTCTTAACTGCGAGGCCCCAATGTCCAGATTCACATTTGAAGATAAAACACAAGTCCACCGAGATTTAGCTCCACCTACAAAAGAGGAAGTCAGACAGATTATCCAATACTTGAAGAATAATAAAGTGCCGGGTGAAGATTCGATAACAGCTGAATTGTGGAGTTTGCTAGTGACAATGCAGTGGAGAAATTAACGGACATCATACATGAAATCTGGAATAGTGAAAGACTTCCAAGTGTCTGGACATCTGCCCTAATCCACCCACTTCATAAGAAAGTCGACAAGTCGGATGTTAACAACTATCGCGGCATCTCCCTCCTACTTATAACCTACAAAATTCTCTCGAAAGCTCTTCAAATCAGGGCAGTAGAACAGCTAGATCCAGAGCTGGGTGATTACCAAGGAGGTTTCAGGGAAGGGCGGTCATGTGTGGGACAGATTATGATTCTGAAATCTGTCCTTTCATATCTTAAACTAAGGAGCAAGCCTTTTGTAGTAACGTTCATCGACTTTAAGAAGGTCTATGATTCAATTGATACAACTACCCTACTTCAGATCTTAAAGGAATTTGGCTTGGATGGTAAAACAAGAGTGATCATCCAACAGACTCTCACCAACACCATCTCAAAAGTGAAGTTTAGACGAGAGGCTTCAGATGTCTTTGAAATACGGACAGGAGTTACACAAGGAGGTGGTCTCTCACCTCTGTTGTTCAACTGCGTTCTTGAGAAAGTGATCCGTGAATGGCACAGAGAAATGTGTTATGAAGTAGTCGAAAGCGGAGTCAGACTAGGCCACAGGAACAAGAACCTTTCAATTGATTGACTAGCATTTGCAGACGATCTCGCGGTTTTCGATGATTCCTTGGATGTGGCCACGAAGCAGATCAACCAGCTTCAAACACAAGCTGCAAAGGCGGGCCTCGAAATCTCCTTTGAGAAAACGAAATTCATTACAAACATCAAACTGGCGCCAAGTGAGCTAGAAGGGACTCACGGAAAACTCAAGCGAGTTGAAAAATTTAAGTATCTTGGTGAATGGATAGAACCTAACATGTCCAAAAAAGGAGCCTTAGCTTCACGCATGAATAAAATGGAAATGGCTTACCACCTGACTAAAAATATCTATAGCAAAAGATCTATATCTCTGAATGAAAAAATCAAACACTATTGCACTGTCATCCGGCCAGAGGCTCTATATGCAGCGGAATGTCTCGCCATGAACAAAAAAGCCACGATAGAGAAATTGGAGGCCAAGGAAAGAAAGATTTTGAGAAAAATCTTAAGTCCAGTCAAAGACAATGGCGAATTTAGGGGACGGCACAACCAGGAGTTGTACTCGCATGTGGAGAAAATAATCGATGTGATGCGAAAAAGGAGGATTACTTTTTATGGACACATGGCCCGAATGAATTCAACATGGTTAACCAACCGCATTTTCACTTTCCTCCAAGAGAAAAAGGCAAAGGGGGCATGGTTCAGTGAGGTACAGAAAGATCTGCAGGAGATTGGGATATCATCTGAAGATATCCAGGAGCGTGTCCCACTTAAGAAAAAACTCCAAGAACATCAGAGTTTCCAACCGAAGCCGAAGATGAAAACTGGAAAGGCACGGACGGAAGAGCGAAAGGAGCAACACTGTATACGAATGAAGGAGTAGCTAAAGGGAAACAGTTGAAATGACGTGGTCCCTGGTTGGCCGAAACGAAACAAGAAGAAGAATGGTTCTTACGTCCCGCTAACTACTTTTCGACAGTTTTCGGAGATATCGAGGTACCAAAATTTTCTTGTGCGGGAGTTCTTTTACACACTAGTAAATCTGCCAACATGTGGCTGGCATATCTGAGCATATTTAAACACTACTGGACTGAGCCAAGCTGGGGTCAGATGAACAGTGCCTCAACGGTCTGAGCCTAGGAACACTTACTAAATGCAGCACAAGAACAAGTAGATGATGGTGATGATGATTATGATGATCTTTGTTGTTTAAAGGAGCCTAACATCTAGGTCATCAGCCCCTGATGCTATGAAATGTAATTAGAAGTTTAAATTCCCACACTCATCCACCGACCAGAATTCAAAATGAGAAGATGAAGAATGAATGAATGAATGAATATGAATTTGAAATAATCAGTGGATCCGATTCACAATACTGACAGTTAAAAATAATCTCTAAATCACTCCACTGACCAGAATTCAGAAAGACAACACTGAACCATGATTATGAATAGTCAGCGGATCCAACTCTCAATGCCCCACCTTCCCAGACACAAAACAATAGTATATACTAACCAATGGGCTGCTTCGAAAGCACAATCCTGAATCGATGATGCTCGTTGTCTAAAGGGATCCAAAATCGAGCTCTCGTAATGGTACTTATCGCTAGCAGAGTAGAACTATGGTATTTCTCATGTAGTGGTACTAATCACAAGTAATATACGTCGGACAGGTAATGCAGACCTACCGTGTTTCTCACGTAATGGTGCCACCCATAGGCAATACAAGCCCATGGTGTTCCTCATATATGTGTACTAATCACAGCGACTCGTACTATCCTGCGGTGTTCCTCACAGAGTGGGTACTAATCGCAGGCAACATAGACCTACAGCGTCGCTCATAAAGTGGTTCTAATGACAGGTAACGTATGCCTGTGGTATTCCACATGTAGTGATACTAATCACAGGTACTGTAAACCCATAGTGAACCTCCCACTGTTGGTATCAATCACAAACCTATTGTGTACCTAACATTGTGGTACTATTCACAAGTAAAGAAGACCCATGGTTTTCCTCACATGTTGCTATTAATCACAAACCTATTGTGTACCTAACATTGTGGTACTACGCACAAGTAAAGAAGACCCATGGTTTTCCTCACATGTTGCTATTAATCGCAAACCTATTGTGTACCTAACATTGTGGTACTACTCACAAGTAAAGAAGACCCATGGTTTTCCTCGCATGTTGGTATTAATCACAAACCTATTGTGTACCTAACATTGTGGTACTACTCACAAGTAAAGAAGACCCATGGTTTTCCTCGCATGTTGGTATTAATCACAAGTAGTCTCATGGTTCTAATTCAAACATACCTTGGTTGCCCATTTTAGTTGCCTCTTACAACAGGCAGTGGATACCATGGGTGTAGCCTTTGTCTGTGTGTCCCACCCACAGTGGATAGGGAGAGAAAAAAGAAGGTATCCAACATTTTGAGAAATGAAGTACCGGACAAAGAAAGAAAAAGGCCACAAAGGACGTGAAAATGAAAGCCTCCATAGGCCTTGAAGGCTCTAATATCGTCAGGGTTGGAAAAGAACAAGAGTTGACCAAGGGAGGTCGGACAGGATAGATGAAAGTGAGGATCCTGCCACAAGTCAGTGGAAGCAATGCCACGGCTCAGGTAAGGACCCTGTGATTGTCAATCCTTGCTCCCAGGTTGAGAGCCCCTCGGGTCCTTTTAGTCACCTCTTACAACAGGCACGGGATACCTTGGGTGTGTTCTTCGTCTGTGTTCTCACCCATAGAGGGTACAAGTAGAAGTAGTCAATGTATGAGGGTGAACCAAAAAAGTAAGTTACACTTCCAAGTTATGGCTATTTATGAAACCACCTATACATAGGCAACATGGCTATGACAACATACAATGTAAGTTCACTTTTCCACACAGGTCCCAAGAAACTGTAAATATTTCTCAGAATGGTCAACCAACTTTTCGATTCCGGATGCATAGAAATCATCTCCAGTGGTATGTAAACATCTGGAGACAACTGCATTCACCTCCTTATCATTTCAGAATTATCCCCCAAGACCGTTTTTCAGCTTACTGAACACATGGTAATTGCATGGCGCTAAGTCTGGCCTGTTAGGAGGCTGTTGCCATACCTCCCACTTGAATTGATGCAGCAGTTTGGACGTTTGGCATGCCATGTAAGGTGTTGCATTATTGTGTAAAAGACTCACACTGATGCTCAAATTTTCCCAGCTGCTTTTCTTTAATTCCCTTTTGCAACTACTTCAATGTGTGACAATATGAAGCTGAGTTCTTTGCCATGCCTTTCAGCATAAATTCCACGTAAAACAGACTCTCTATGTCAAAGAACACTATTGCCATTACCTTTCCTGATCAAAGTTGGACCTTGGCCTTCTTTCGTGGTGGTGATGTGGTGTGCACCCATTCCATTGATGTTCTCTTTGTTTCGGGGGTGAAGACGTGGACCCACGTTTCATTCATCTGTGATGATTCACTGCAGAAACTCATTGCCCTCCACAGAATATCATTGCAAAAGTGGCAGTGACGATCGGAAATGTTGTCCCTTGTGAACATCGGTGAGCAGACGTGGGACCCATCTTTGATACAGTTTACGAAATCCAACATGCTGTTGAACACACTGCCATACAATATGTTCAGAATTTCCTGCAGTGTTATGCGCCAATTCTCTCTAATGACCCCATCCACATGGACCTAATCTCCTTCCAGAAACATTGGCTGTGTTACTTCAATTCAGATTACTTCAGTATGCCTTACTATGTGATGTCAACCAAGCATTTCTACAGCCATCTTTGGATCCTGGCGACAGAGATCTCAACAGATTTTTTTATATTGTGTCGCAGGATAAAAATGGCACATACCACACCACTGAGGATATTATTAGCTATCAACTTACCAGTCTACATCTCGGTCTTCTTTCTAGACCACTCCTTTAATTTGCAACTATCCAAGAATTCGCTATAATGAAACACCATTTATTCCCATCAGCAGCTCCCCTTGTCGAAAAACGTACTTATATGGATGACTTTATTTTTCAGTTTCGGATCAAAGTGAATTCTGCACAATTTACGAAGAGCTTACAGCATCGATGGCTATTATCCAACTTCCTCTTTCACACTAGTCCACCAATTCCAAGTCAATGTAGTGTACTTGGATTGGGATGCAGAGTCTAATGTAATCTCCTGATCTTCTAGCACAATTTTGGCAGATCTACACCGTACCACACTGACTGTCAATTATTTCAGGTCATCCCCAAATTTTATGAACCACTAGGTCTATACTCACATATCACAATACTAGGAAAATTGCTTTTACAAGGTATCTGCTCTCTTTTCCCCCATGGTACAGGTGCACAGTGGTTATTGAGGTGCTCTAATGTTCAGCACCTATTCGCAATTCACACACCACTGCATATAACAGTACTTAACTCACACCTCGAAGGCTCCTACTAGCAAGTCTCCTGTGATGCATCAGAGCAAGCATATATACCTAGTTCCAGAATCACCAGGCAAGTTGGTTGTGCGATTAGGAGCATGCAGCTCTGAGCTGGTATCCGGGAAGTAGTGGGTTTGAACACCACTGTCTGCAGCACGGAAGATGGTTTTCCATGGTTTCCCATTTTCTTACCAGGCAAATGCTAGGGCTGTACCTTAATCAAGGCCAGGGCTGCTTTCTTCACACTCCTACGCCTTATCTATCCCATCATCACCATTAGACTAATCTGTGTCAGTGTGACGTACAGCAAATTTAAAATAAAGAAAAGAGTCTGAATTGAGGAACTCTACATCAGTTCAGTACAGCCAGACTAATACCAGTGAAAAGTGTCACACTGCCACACATGAAATTACATTCAGCTCTCATAGGATCACACCTCCTGCATTACTTTTGCCAAGCTACGAACTATGACATTACAACTGCAATACTGTGGACTTACTCCACCATTATTCTTGGTTGGAATCATAGTGAATCAAATCGATGGAAGATGTAACTGTGTAACAGAGATCGATACCTACATTTCATTATCATAGTGGAGCCACTGACCAGGAACAGGTAATCCTGCAGGTCATTTGTCTAGAGGACATGTTCAGGACCTGAGTTTGACTAAAATATGGTAGCACAGACACACTTGGCTTCAAGATAGACAAGAATGCTGGCCTCGCAATGTTGCATGTGATTACCTGCTCATACGAGAAGCTAAAAAGCTCATTCATCAAGTACCTGTAGTCACCACAGAAAACCCAGTGTTACAGATCTCCAATATCAACTCCTATATCACACTTCTCCATACAATGGACTGGATTCTTTGTTATTGAATAATCTTCATAAGGAAACCAAAGCTATGGAGAATGAAAGGCAATTAAAATGAAAACTAGTTTCATTACACTTATGTCCATTTCAGAGCAAGAAAGCTTCTAAGAAGAGTATGAGGCCTTAACCAAAAGATTAACACCTTCAAAACCTAATTAAAACCTTAATGATTTACGAAGCTGACTTCAGTTCTTTTTTTTTTTTTTTTTTTTTTTTTGCTAGTTGCTTTACGTTGCACCAACCAGATAGGTCTTATGGCGAAGATGGGACAGGGAAGGGCTGGGAGTGGGAAGGAAGCGGCCATGGCCTTAATTAAGGTTCAGCCCCAGCATTTGCCTGGTGTGAAAATGGGAAACCACGGAAACCCATTTTCAGGGCTGCCGATAGTGGGGTTCGAACCTACTATCTCCCGAATACTGGATACTGGCCGCACTTAAGCGACTGCAGCTATCGAGCTCGGTGACTTCAGTTCAGGACACATCCTTCAATGAAAGACACCCATTTATACTTGGTGGCAATCATCACTTCAGACATTTACTAATCCTTCAGAACTACATCGCTATTTGCTTTACGTCGCACCGACACAGATATGCCTTATGGCGACGATGGGATAGGAAAGGCCTAGGAATGGGAAGGAAGCGGCCATGGCCTTAATTAAGGTACAGCCCCAGCATTTGCCTGAGAACCACATCAAGTTATATCACTTGTGACTACGGATTATGCTTTCGGAACGTTGGACAGAGTTTTTAATTATTCAGGCAAGTCCATCTATCAAGAAAGTTATCTGTTTATGTCTACCCTGCAAGCTCACTAGAAACACTCATGTACAGGCTGCAGAAGCACCACTACCCCAGAATACGTTCAACATTCACTTCCATTTTCCATTACTAGCTTAGATTTTGCTGGCCCACTGTACCCAAATCAAGGGCATTCTTTTTACAAGGTACTCATATTATTGTTTATTTTTGAAACTACTTGTGTAGATCATCTCAAGCTTATGCTAATATAACTGTGGATAAATTTCTCCCTGCATTCCAGAGATTTGTCAGTCAGACGTATCCCTCAAACTGTCTATTCTGACAATGCAACTACCTTCCACGCTGCCAATAAAGAACTCGGCGAAGTTTGTACCGTCTCCTGAAGAAGAAAGAAAACAGAAAATGGTAATACAACGGATCAATGGTTGCTGAGAGAAAGCAACAAAGAACTTATAATTGCACACTAAGATGTAGCAGGGATGCCATTTTAGCTCCATGCTAGGGACAATGAATGCCAGCAGTAAAGCATCACATTCTGATGGTTCTGATAATAGGAAGCCATAGAAACATACCCAGTGTGTTGAGAGTATTGTGAACAATACAGGGTCGTTTTATCTAGATTGTAGTTGTACCTTAATTAGCCCTAATATTTGTTTAGAATTTTATGGCCTACATGTGTTTGTATTCTCAGAGTTGTTTAATCTTTCATTCTACTACAATGTGTGTAATTTTATGAGTGGATGGGTTTGTTGAGAGCCAAATACCTCCCATTTAATTCCATATAGTCCTTGCTCATTCTGTTCTGTTTGAAATATCTGTTACTTCATTATTATTTTGGAAAATATTTTTGCTTGTATATCTGAGAGTTTTATTTTTCTGTACCCGTTACTTAGTCATAAGTTAATAACAGCATTTCCTCTATAGTTTTATGTAGAAAAACATCCAGTTTTATTTATGTGCCTGTTACAATCTTGGAAGTTTAAGCCCACTGGTGGGATTAAATATCCCCCCCCCACACACACACACACACAAACGAAAGGTCCACACACAGACCAGGAGCAGGTGTTGTATAGGCTGGGAACTGCATGCTGCATGTCAAGCCGCACAATAGCTCACATGGCAAGATCGCGGTGGGATATTTGATAGTGGACAGGGCTCGAGGGTTAGGAGGTAGGAGGTTCGAATCTCACGTAAGCATTTGTTTGGAAGGGTTATAGGGAGGTACATTCAGGGAAACAGGGTGGTCTTGTGAGCGGTGATAAGGTATAGGGATCTGGAAGTCAAGTAGGGATGACATAAAAATGTTAGTGTTGAACTGTAGAAGTATTGTAAAGAAAGGAATAGAATTAAGTAATTTCACAGATATATACTTACCAGATATTGTAATAGGAGTTGAATCATGGCTGAGAAACGATATAGTGGATGCAGAAATTTTCTCACGGAACTGGAGTGGGTTCATAGGATAGGAATGGTGGGAGGGGAAGTATTCATTCTGGTGAAAGAAGAATTTGTAAGCTACGAAAAAGTTAAAGATAACAAAAATGAAATTCTAGGTGTAAGGCTCATTTCTAAAGATAATAGGCAACTTGATGTCTTTGGAGTGTACAGACCGGGAAAGGGTTGTACTGATGCTGATTCAGAATTATTTGATAAGATAATCAGCTATGTTGCCTGCTGCCATTTCTTGATGAATACAGTACTTTTGTATCCATCTCATGGCACAGGCCAGAGTCAAGTGTAGCTTTCACCGAAGTCCCAGTCTCATCCATGGCTGTGACAATATGGAAGCTGCTGGGGTATGGGTGGTGCTGAGTAATGGCATTCAGAGCACGTCTAGTGCATCTGAGTGTTATGAAAGGTGTTGCTCATAGGGTCAGTCGTGCTGCAATAGCACTTTCTGACCCAGTGAGGATAGCAATGGCAAAATACCTCACTCCTCGACTTGCCTAGTACGCCTCATTTTGGTGCTGTCATTGGTTTTTGCAGTTTCCTTATAACTGCATAACCTTTGGTGGTGCTAATTGAGGATCCAACCAGCCTCTGGGCTGATGACCTAACAGACAGACAATTCACTGAGGTTGTAGCCTGTATCGTGGTCGAAATTATCCGGGTGCTTACGTATTTCAACTGCCTCCCTGATGATTCTGGGGTGATACTGTTTTATATAGGCAAGAACATCCACTCTTTGGAATATGACATCATGATCAGGTGTTAAGGCATTTTCAGCAACAGCTGGTCGAGTCTGATACACCTATTACGTTCCTTGCTGTGAGTACATATCATTCTCGAAGTCTGCCCAATATAAACTTTGCCAAAAGTACAGAGAACTCTGGATATACCCGGTTGTTGCAATTTAGGCAAACTGTCCTTAGCTGGTCACAGCAGTTGCTTAATGTTAATTGAAGTTCAAAATACAGTTTGTATATTGTACCTATGTACGATTTTAGCAATGTGTTCTGTATGTAAGGTAGATAAGCAGTTCCTCTTACATCTTTCTTCTCAATAGAAATCCAAATATTTGTCAATTTCACAATCATAGAAATCAAAGCTTTGGTATAAATGTTGCTCTCAGAGGTGGTTCTCAAGGTGATAGTGTACTTTTATAGAGCAGACACATCACACATCCTCTTAAACCTGGTAATTAGAGTCGTAAGGATACCATGTTTCTGGGCAGGGTGATGGTGAGAATCTGCTTGGAGATATCTATTGGTGGGTGTTGGCTTACGATCCATTCTCTATTTTGGTGATGAGAACATCTAAAAATGGTATTTTGCCATCAGATTTCATTTTCATCATGAAACAAATGGAAGGGTGCTGGTGATTAAGGTGATCCAGGAAATGACCAAGACTGTCCTCACCTTTCACCCAAACAGTGAATGCATCATCCACATACTGCCATCAGATCTTCGGTTTGCAAGGTGCCAACGAAATAGCTTTCTCTTCGAAGTTCTATGAAGAAATTAGTTACAACAGGAGCGAGAGGACTTCCCATGGCCACACCATCAATTAAGATCAGGCAACTCCTGCGACCAACTAAGGACAGTTTGCCTAAATTGCAACAACCAGGTATCAACAGAGATCCTTGTAGTTGTGGCAAGGTTTACAACAAGCATACTTTGAGAATAATATGCACTCGCGTTAAAGAACATAGCACAGCGATATGGTAAACATTTAAAGAGCCTTTGGGACAGATTGAAACAATTGTTGGGGAATGTGAAAGTAGGTGTACCTTTAAAGGTAATAAGGGATGGTAAAGACCCACTAATTTATAACAGAGAAGTAAAGAGACTGAGAAGGAGATGCAGTCAGAAAGAAAAAGGTTTAGGAATGGCTATGGATATAAGGAGAAATTTAAGGAGGTTACTAGGATATTCAATTTAGTGAAGACATGTCAGCTCAGAATAATATGATGGCAAACACAACTGGCAGGCACATGAGTTTTAGGAAAAAAAATGGAAAGGTACTTTAAGGCAGGAACAGGTTCCAGAAAGGACATCTCAGGGGAGTGAATATGTGAGGACTTACAGAAGTATTCAGTCAGCAGTATATAAAGACAGTTGGATATAAGGAAAATATCCAAGTTGAGGAGGTTGCAAACACAGATGAAGTACTGAAATTTTCCTCTGATAACATCATTTACAAAAGCATACAAAAGTTGAAAGGTACAAAAGGATTGTTAAGATTTCTAAGAATATACAAAAAGAAGATTGTTAGGATATAGTGCACTAACTGAAATATTAATTTGATTACTGTTTGGATGAAGGAACTAAAAAAATTAATGGAGAGTTTGAAGAGTAGACATAGTGCACAAGGGAAAGGTTAATAAACATAAAGCAGATAATTTCAGGCCAGTCATCTTGACATGTAAACTCCAGGAGAGCATTCTTTCTGATTACATTAGGCAAGTTTGTGAACTGATTTGATAGAAGGCAGTTCACGTTTTGGAAAAATGTACTCCAGTGAAACTCAACTTGTAGGATTCCAGCAAAATATAGCAGATACTTTAGTTTACGAGGTCAAATGGACTGTATCACTACTGATCATCAAAGTCTTTTTGATTGGTATAGATTATGGGAGAATGGAAAAAATTTGGGTCTAGTGCATAGGAAAAAAATAGTAAATAACTTCCAGAATCTGTATCTCTATTGGATAAAATATTTCCTGGTGACACTGTTAGTGTGTTTCACCTTGTTTCAGTTTTCATGGTACAATATATGAACAAATGGATGGTTCTGCCACGGGGTCGCCATTGGCACCAGTCATCTCTAATTTCTATATGCAGCATTTTGAAGAGCGTTGTTTTCAATCTTGCACGCTCAAGCCTCACATCTGGTTGTGATATGTCAATGACACATTTGTTATCTGGCCCCATGGTGAACTCGAATTATACATATTTTAGGTCCACTTAAACACTATACATAGAAACATTAAATTTACCGTGGAGACTGAACTTGCAGGATGTTTGCCATTCTTGGATGTTTTGGTTTGTAAGAAATCGGATAGTACTTTAGGTCATTCTGTTTACAGTTAACTCGCCCATACTAATAGACAGCTTCACGAGTCCTGTCATCACTACCCTCGCCAAAAGCATACTGTGCCTAACACTCTTATCAGCTAAGCAAGGGAGGTTTGTGAGGAGGATAAATTACAGAGTACTGAGCAATGGCTACTCCAGGAAACAGACTGATGAAGTGCTACATCCTAAGCCAAAAGACAGACTCTCACATGATTTTAGTCCTCTGAGCCTGGGCTTCTTGCCATACATACAATTTTTCAAAGATAGGATTGGAAATATTCTCACAAGGCACAATATCAAAACCATTTTTAAGCCTAACACCATCACAGGCTATTGGTTGTGATCTGTCAAAGATCCTATTGGTTTAAACTGTGCTGGAATATATATCATTCCTTGCTCTTGTGGATCCGTTTATGTTGGCTAAACATGTAGGAAGGTAGCAATGAGGGTTAAAGAACATCACAGGCACTAATGACCTTGCCAGCCAGAGAAGTCTACTGTGGCAGAACATGCCATACATAATGACCATCAACTTCTGTCATTTATAAAGAGAAACATTTTATATCTAGAATAATTCGTGAGGCAAAAGAAATTGCTAAACACCCAAATAATTTTAATAAAGCTGACAGCTATATACTGAGTATATCATGGCTATACTCTATACGAGAACATCCTTCTCCTTGACTCTGGAGGCCTTGGAATGAACTATATTTCTAAGAGAGTCTCTCTATCTTGAGTGTGGTTACTGGGGAGTGACAGTTGCCAATACATTATTTGTTTTCGCTCTGCAGATTATCCTGGTTGCAGGATCGAAATGCATCAGCAGATTATTACATTATGTGACCTAATATCTCCGAACTATTATTATGTCATTTAGTGTTCATGAAAGTCTACGTATTAAGATAAAATATAGTTTTCTCCATTTGTTAGTTATACTTGTCCAGCCATTCATCTCTCATATTTCTTTCTCTCTTTGAACCGCGGAAACAAGCGTAACAGAATGGAACAAAGGCCGACCACAGAAGGAACATCTGCCAGTATGACGGTTTATAACACCAATACATTATATTTAACGCCAAATGTCTGATAAATATACATTTTTTGAATGTCAACACCATACTATTCAATACTGACACGATACTTTGCCATTATAGTGCAAAGAAGACAAGAAATCAAGAGCAAGAATAACGCAAAATTCTTGAAACTGCGAGAACCCACTGATAGTCACGTGTAACCTAATTGCCTCAGAATCTCAACAATTACTTAAGGAGTTCACAAAAATGTAATCATGCATATGCTAAATGCAGAAACAATGGGTACAGAAACTAGTCAACCATACCCGGAAAGAGATGTGTCCTGTTTTTGAAGTTCCCACAAATTTCAATGAATTCAGACCTAGTTTTCTAAGAAACTAGGAGTTTTAATATAACCTTTTCTCAGCTATCAAACACCCAACAGTGGTTTATGGCAGTGAATAGGTAATAGTAGTTGTTACCGTGGTTTGGTGGATTAGCAGAGGTGAAAGAAGGTGCTGGGATGAACAGGTCTCAATCTACGAAATTAAAGTTAATTTAAAATTTAACAAGGTTATATTTTCTTTTTAAGATCAAGAAATAACAAATATAACAGGTACTTAGTAGCCTAGCAACAAATCGAGAATGTACAATTACAGTGATTACAGGATTTGGGCTCCGAGAGCCAGACACACACTTCTTGAGCTATAAGCCCAACTTGACACATATACGAGCTTCAACAAAGGGGCAGAAGACCCCCAATCACGCCCAGGAGCTCTTGCTCCCAATTACACAGTAAAGTCTCCTCGAGGCACGCAGAAATCAAAATTTTAAGAAAGAGCAACCCGCTCTTAAAGTTCAAGCCTATCAAAGGCCACACCAAACTCTACTTTCAAGCTGTCCTCCAAGTACATGAAAACAGAGGTAAAAATACCCAACCTACTGAGGCCTATTAAGTAAAGAAACAGGTCAATTACATGGCCTCCAAAATACCAAATTGAGAGGAGGCGAAACTGCACTCCTAATACATTTCTTTAAAAACCTATTTGGCACTAGGCCGCTTATGCAAGGGCTAATCCCATACTAAAGAGGTGACACGATAGGAAAACTTATTACATTACGAAACGAAGAAAAATGGTTGAGAAAAAGTAGTCACCTCAAAAACAATATGAAAGGGAGCTCGAGAGGGTTAGGCACTCTCTATCCCAATTTGTAGTTTAAGGAGATAGAATTTATACCAAGAGTTTATTACATTTTAGAGGAAAGTTACATGGTAAAAGGTTTCGAACCCGCCCCGAGGGTTAAACTGCTGAGCTGGCAAGAAAATAAGTTATAAAACGGTCATTACCTGTTGGTTGAACTGCTGCCCAAAGAAAGAGGCGCTTCCCACCCCCTGCTACGTAATTTACACACTGATAGATGTTACTGAAGTGGCGCAGAGACCCGAAAATCAGCAGTTTATATACCCTCGCGGAACATTCGAGACCTTTCATGAATGAGAACACCCGCCCACAAGCCTTTTATTGGATAATGGCAAAAACTACTACACTAGACGAAGAAGAAACCCCTTATTGGTGGAAAATTAATTACAGAAATTCCTTATTGGTCAAATTCAAAACTGGTGGAAAGAAAGGGTTAATATTGCCAACTTAAACAATGACTGAAAGAAATTTAACAAAGAACAAACTTATGAACCCAACATTTCTCCAAAAACACAGTTCGTTCACTTCGCACTAGGGTGCATAATTGTAGTCCTTCAGTAGTGCCATCTAGAAGAGAATGTCCACACTTCTTACTACAGGCAAAACAAAAATACATCGAAAATGACACAGTTCAGAACACTTCAAAATTTACAAGTAGTGACATCTTCTGAAAAACTTGAGAATTAGCACTGTAGTTAAAGTTCAGGCTTCCTCCATTAGAGGAGTTTCAACTGGTGCAATGTTTGAATTAGCGGAGCGGAGGTGTACCACCCGGTACAGACCTCCCCCCCCCAAAAGTCCCTACAAGGGGTAACCCAGAAGAACATAAACTTTTGTTTTAAAATAAGTTCCAAGTTATGATGTTGATATAGAAGTTAATTGCAGAAGTATTTACAACCAAATTTTCTTAAATGATTGGATCCAGTTTCAAAATTCTTTATAGTTACTTCTGATGTAATGTCTTTATGTTTGTAGAAGTTGAATTCAGAAGGAAAACTTTTAATTCTTGAAACGGAAGAAAAATTTTCTAAGTCCACCAAATATAGCAGTTGAATTCAAAAATAGTAGTAATTATTGATACGAAATGTCCATGTAGCTGATTAAATATATTCAAGGTTGATTAAGTTGGACGGCCAGACCGGCCGCTGTTGCTTGTGTCCAGAGGAGGCCGCTCGGACCCCTCGAGTACCCTGAGATACCGCTCGTCCGCACTATGGGAGGAGTAGTAGTGTTGAAGCACGCCGCACCCGCGGCGAACGTATACAGGCCGCGGGCAAGTAGCAGGTTGTGCGCCGCACATCAGCCTTGGCTGGGAGGAGGGCTCCGGCTTGCCGTACACTGGTTGGCCTCACTGGAGAGGGGCGGGCCCATACCGCACCTCAGTGGCGGTACGGCGCCGCGCTGCTACGGGGGCACTGAAACATTAAGATCTCGGCGGCAGAATTTGTTGGACCATAATTCTTTTAGGGCACAGGCTTAGTGGTGAGGTTGAGGGGCCAGCGGCGTTGAGATCTTTATTTCATTTAAATAGCCACTGTGTGTTGATGAGCAGGAGACGGGAGCGTGGTAATGGCCATGGTAAGGACAGGATGGCAGTTTAACTGGTCGGGGAAGGTTTACAATAAATGCTTACACACAAAGGACCTGACTCCAAGGGCAGAAGGCCTCAAAATGCAACCAAAAAAAAATATAACCTTCCGAATTCTTTCAAAAATGTTAAAGCAAATATAAAATCCGCTACGTTAGCGCGGATGCTACACAGGTTTCACCTGCGACACGTGAACCCTAAATATCCTCTCGGTGGCTGGATTACTTAGCAATAAGGTGACGGGTGTAAGGAAATCGAGAATAGTACACGGCCCATGAAATCTGGGGGCAAGCTTGCCCGCGGGAACAAAATTTTTGACCATCACCTGGTCACCTACCTTCAAATTGGTAGGTCTCCGTCCACGATCATATCTTTCCCTAATTTTTCATGAGACACTTTAAGATTGGCTTTAGCCTTCTGGATCTATTGTCTCGGGTAGAATGTCACTCAGAGACCAGAGGTTAGAGAGCGGCGTGTTGGGAACAAACTTGAACATCAACGAAGCTGGAGTAAACTTATGAGATTCATGAACCACCGAATTCAAAGCAAAAGCTAACCAATGCAGGGACGTGTCCCACCTAGAATGATCTTCATGATGATAGGCAATCAACGCGGACCTCAGATTACGGTTAACCCGTTCAGCCAGAGATGGTTGAGGATAATAAGCAGAAGTTGTCACATGAGAGATGGACAGGTCAAAACAGAATTTACGAAATAGATTAGATGTGAAAGCCTTAGCATTGTCAGACACAATATATTGACAAGGACCAAAAGAAGCAAAGATTGAATTTAAACAAGTAATGGTGGCCTGAGCGGTAGCCAGCTTAGTCAGGAATAACTAAGAAAATCTTGTAAAACCATCTACACATACAAGGATGAACTTGTTGGCATTCTCCTTTGACTGGGGGAAGGGTCCTACGTAATCGATGTAGAGACGTTCCATGGGGCGCGACGCTTGATGAGAAGACAAAAGGCCTACCTTGGTAGACATGGTGGGTTTACTAAGCAAGCAAGATTTACAAGCCTTGACTAGTTCACGAATTTCACCGTCACTACCCTTCCAGATAAACATTTCACGGATCATTTCCCGGGTTTTAAAGATACCTAAATGCCCCCCCAGTGGGGTCTCATGATAGTACTTGAAGACCATTGGCACAAGTACAGCTGGAACTACAACTTTCATTTTTTGATCATGCCTCGACGGGCAACATAAAACACCATTCCTCAATACATAAGGGACAACATGTTCCCCAGAAGAAAGGGTTTCCATGATCGGAGCCAGCGTCGGATCTTCACGTTGATATTTATCAAGATCCCTAAAGAGCATGGGAGCATCTGTTAAGATGGCATTAACCTCAGCTAGCATGGACTCGGGAGGTGATGAACTATCGACCGATTCATGGGTCGCAATGTCATTGGAAAACATACGGCTGAGTCCGTCTGTGACAACATTTTCAGTACCTCTGATATGCCTAACGTCAAATTGGAAGGCAGAAATTCGGATGGCCCAACGGGCTATACGACCAGTACGACGCGGCCTACATAAGACCCAGCTTAAGGCTTGATTATCAGTCCCCAGGTCGAATTTGACATGTTCCAGATAGAGACGGAACTTTTCTAAAGCAAATAAGACTGCCAAACTTTCGAGCTCATAGATGGAATACTTGGCTTCTTGAGCCGATAGAGTCCTAGATGCATAGGCGATGGGTCGCCTCCCTAGTTCAGTCTCTTGAAGAAGGACTGCAGCTACCGCCGACGACGACGCGTCGGTTTGGACGATGAATTTCTTCGAGAAATCTGGCATAGCAAGGACAGGGGCATTACAGAGAGCTAATTTCAGGTCTTCAAAAGCGGCTTGTTGCGAAGGCCCCCACTCGAATTTGATGCCTTTCCTACGAAGAAGGTACAAGGGCGCCGCTCTATTAGCGAAGTTAGGGATAAACTTCCTGAAGAAATTCACCATACCAATGAACCTAGCAATACCTTTGATGTCCTTGGGAGGTTTAAAATCACGGATGGCCTGTGTTCTAGAGTGATCGACAGCAACACCATCGGGCGTGACAATATGCCCTAGGAAAGACATGGAAGGCTTAGCGAAAGCTACCTTGGACAACTTCACAGTTAGCCCAGCCTTACGAAGGCGATTGAGAACTTCCTTTAGATGATCTAGATGTTCTTCAAAAGTCTCCGAAAATACGACGACATCATCAAGATAGTGGTACAAGTACTCGAATTTGATGTCGGAGAAGACCCTATCTAGCAGTCTAGTGAGTACAGCTGCTCCCGTGGGGAGCCCGAAAGGCACGCGGTTGTATTCATACAAATTCCGATCTGTGGCAAACGCTGTAAGATGTTTAGACTCTTCAGCTAGGGGAATTTGATTATAGGCCTGATTCAGGTCCAAGATGGTAAAGAATTTAGCTTTACGAAACCATGAAAAACAAGAATGAAGGTCAGGAAGGGGCACAGATTGCAACACCACCTTCCGATTGAGAGCCCTATAATCAATGACAGGCTTGAAGCCACCTTGTGGTTTCAGGACTAGAAAAATAGGCGAAGAATACGCCGACTTAGAGGGCCTAATAATACCATCCTTTAACATTTGATCGATGATATCCTTCAATGCCTTCATTTTGGGTGGAGATAGCCTATAAGGTGGAAAACGGACAGGAATCGAATCCGTGACCTGAATTTTGTATTCGATCAGGTCAGTAACACCAAGAGTATCAGAGAACACCTCTGGAAACGACTGACACAACTTACGAATACTGTCAGCCTGCTCCTCAGGAAGATGTCTAAGATCTAACAACATCTCATCCTGGGTAGGCGAAATAGATGAACATGATACAGAACTACACTTTAACAAAGGAATTTTACTATTAGACGCAAATTTGAATGTGCACGACCTACTCTGAACATCGAGCACTAGACCAGTATGGGACATGAAGTCGGCCCCCAATATAATGGGGCAAGACAAATGCTTAGCCACAAACAATTTAACTTTCCAAGTAAATTTTGAAATACGAATTTTGTCATTTAAAGAGCCTAAAATTTCTAATGGAGATGAATTAGCCGAAACATATTGAATCGAAGACGAACAATAGTCAGGAAGCTTACAAACAGATTTCAATTTTGAATACCATTCAGCCGAAATAATAGAACAAACACTGCCTGAATCTAATAGAGCTGTTATAGGCTCATTATTTAACTCAATTTTGAGAAAAGGTACGGGTGCGGGGGAGTCCGCCGCAATCATAAGACATTCCTTAGGGCCTTCAAATGATAGATTAGAAGACTGACATTTCCCCAATCCTTCAACATGTTTACTTGGGGCTGAGCCTCGGGAAGGTGGGTTCGCCGACTCAGCCGAAGCCACTAGTCACTTATTATTATTGGCATTGGTGGAAGTTGCACCAGAAGTCGAGCAGGAGCGGGTGCTATTTGAATTTGGGCAATTCTTGGCGATATCGGAAAATGCGCCGCATTTAAAACAGCCTTGTGATGAACCTGCTCCACCATTTGTCCTACTTGATTTGATCAATGGACATTTATTGCAAAGATGGTCAGGCGATCCGCAAGCATAACATTTACGGGGTGTGACTGATCGGCGAGGTGGAGGCCGAGGATTACTAAAAGAAGGAGGGGGTTCTTTCGCGACACGCAAGGAATCGGCGTATCTAACTCCTTCGGCCGATACAGCCATAGCTTCTAGCTCAGCGAAAGTTTGTGGACGCGACGCAAAACACAAATATGATCGGTAAGGTGGTGAAATACCTTCTACAATAGCCTATACAATCTGATCTTCAGGGAAGTGAAGAGCAAACACCCTGGTATAGAATTTAATGTCTTGTATGAAATCAGCAAGATTTTCATCCAGTCTCTGTACTCGATAATAGTACTTCTGAATCAGAGATGACCTAGCACGAGCAGGAATGATATTTGCAAGAAGGTGTGCATGAAAATCTTCAATAGATGATTTTTCTGCTATTGCTCTAACAATTTTGTCCGAGAGAACACCAATTGCATAGGGATAAATTATCTGCAAAATTTGACACGGAGAAAGAGAAAAAACAAGAGCATGGTCCTGAAACTCAACTAAAAACCGTAAAAATGCAATTATGTCACTGGTAGAGTTAACCGAAAACTTAGAGATACCTCTAAGCAACATTGCTAATGGATGCGGCAAACTACCGAACCCTGGTGACATATTAGGTAAAGATTTAAGTGGTGACGAAGCTAGATCAGAACGTGCATTATTCAACGGGGTATGACGCTCGGGTTTGTTATCTAATGGGGCAGAGATTTGTTGCGCTCCAACAGCTTTCCTATTTCCTTCTCCTTTGGAAGACTCTTCCTCTTGAACTACGTTAATCGTAGCAGGTTGGTCGGTTTTGGGAGGAACTTCCCCAGTTAACAATTGGGTAACCTTACTGGACAATTCAGAAAGACTTTCAAGAACGACGCTAGCTTCCTTCTTCTGAATGTCTAAATTTCTCCAAAAACACAGTTCGTTCACTTCACACTAGGGTGCATAATTGTAGTCCTTCAGTAGTGCCATCTAGAAGAGAATGTCCACACTTCTTACTACAGGCAAAACAAAAATACATCGAAAATGACACAGTTCAGAACACTTCAAAATTTACAAGTAGTGACATCTTCTGAAAAACTTGAGAATTAGCACTGTAGTTAAAGTTCAGGCTTCCTCCAGTAGAGGAGTTTCAACTGGTGCAATGTTTGAATTAGCGGAGCGGAGGTGTACCGCCCGGTACAGTAGTATTATTAATAATAATAATAATAATAATAATAATAATAATAATAATAATAATAATAATAATAATAATAATAATAATAATAATAAAAACAATAATATATATATATATATATTTGTTAATGGCCATTAGAGACCAAGTTAGGTAACAGTTACATGTTTCTGGAAGCATTCTTCACAATCCAAAACATTAGCAACTCTTCTTTCTTCCGTCCACCCACGGTTAAGTCTTGGTTCATCATGAAATCCCTGGAATTTGTCAATCACTGAACTAAACTTTGTTCAGTTTGAGATATCTTCTGAATTTAGTCCCACCTGTTTGAGATCCTTCCTCCCTCCTTGTCCAACACTTTAGGTCTGCTGTTTAGTACTGTGAAAATCTTTTTGCTTAGTCTCTTCTCATCCATTCTAAATAAATGCCCATAGAATTTGAGTCCCCATTTTCTCATGGACTCAGTTCCCTCCTCACAACTTATACTATCCGTCCACAATCTTTGCAAAGGATCTTTCTTTCGAATTCCTCAGCTTCTCTCAGTGCCGCTTTCCCTGTCATTTGGAGGCATTCACTAGCGTACACACATTCTGTTTCAATCACTGTATTGTAGTGTCTAAATTTAGCTCGCGTGGAGAAACTAAGCTATGGCCTCGGATATCATGTGCAGGTATATTGGCTGCCTGCTTGTCTCTTTCGATGTTCTATTTTTCTATAACATACAACATTCCAGAATAAGCTGACCCTCTCGTGGTAGTTAACAGCTGAGTTTTAATGAATTTTGTCACGTACACAACAAGTGTGTCCACCAGAGATCTTTAACATCATGCAATCAGGTTCGTCAAATGGAACACGCGATAATCTGTCTACCTGTACTGAGTATAACTCCATCATGTTGAGATATGGAGGCAGATGCTTGTCCATACAGTGATCTAGTGAACAGTTAAATACCTACAAATTCCATTATGAGCAGAGTTAGGGATATAAAATCTAATTAAGCTAAACTGTACTCACTTGTCTTCTTCTTTGAAGCATGGAATCAGTTGATCTACTGTGTCGTCTTCTACAAATATTTCATCCTTAACATCTGCTAAAGGCTGTAAGAAATATGGAAAGCAAATTAATAAAATTAGAGTGAAGAAGTAACAAAACTTAAAAAAATTAAAAGTAAACAAGACAAAAATTGACACTATCACAATCAAACTATAATACAGTGAAACCTCATTGACATGTATTCCTGCTTAGCACGTCATAAATTTGAAGTCCCGATTCTCATCATAATCTGTATAAAATGACCTCACTTATCACGTCACAAATTTTTGCTATTATCGCTTAGTACGATCACATTTTTCCTAGCCCTGAAAATGTTACTGTATTTGGCATCCATTGTGATTAAAACATGACTTCGAACTCGGGTAAGACACATCGCCACAGCTGCGTGATTACAGGAAACGGCCTTCCTGAAATTCACAGGATACGTAGCACTTTCGGGGAGCAAACCGTTAGCCTCAGGAATGTTCAGTTTTGCTTGCTGGTATGCAGCGAGATTGCTGGATAGTGGAGTGATCTCGTTTGTGGTTGTATTTCACAATCCATTAAGAAGGTAGGAATTTATTTTGTGTTGAGTGGTACAGTGAAGTGTAGTGAATACTTGTCACATGATACGGTAGCCTATATCTGGATCAGAAATATAATCATGTTAAATTGAGTAGCATGGTGAATATTTCTCTTGTGATTGCCTAGTTAAGGATACAAATAATGTTGTGAAATGAAGTCAAAATTAAAATCTGTCAGAAAGTGAACTGGCGCAAGCGAATAGAGGTTGGGAATGTTAAAACTTGCACCTTCGAGTTTTGACTCAATCACTCAAGCTGTTTGAAGTTTTTTGGTTCTAAATGGTGGCTTTCTGGCAGTTGATGGTCGAGTGTAACCTCCAATTCATTGTCGAAGAGTGTGACCAGGAAATAATTTTTAATAACCCACTGTTCTGCAATGAAAGGCTTCCACAAACATTTGTTTTAGAAAGAATGCGATCTGCAATAAAACATCGATATCTGTGTTCACCTCTCTGCACATGTTATCATATTTGTTGTCTTCTGTCTGGTGTTTTTTACACCTTTCAATGTATTTGTTATTTTATAATTTTCAGCAGAAAATAAGTTCATATATGTTCTTTCATGTTTTTCACACCTTTTAATACTTTCCTCATTTTCCTTGTCCCCTGCACAAACGTCTTAACGAGGTTTCACTGTAATTTACCCTCCCAATGTAAAAATATGGAAAATAGGAAAAGAACAAAACAAGTATCATGTTATAATTATACGAAGAGACAGGAATGAGAAAAAGACCCCATAATAGCATAAAGTGGAGAGCAATGGACGAGGGAGCAATAGAAGAAGAAAGACTTGAAAGAACATGGACAATCTCCACAACTCTTGTCTTCTCCTTCCACATCTTGTCATTGTGCTCATCCTATTATGTGTTCTAAAATGACTTGTCACTTGTTTATTTCTCGTCTTCCAAGAGATGATTCTGAACACTGGAGCTCATCCTGAAGAAGGTTGATGACTTACCTACCATGTCCAAGTTCAACTGCTGTACTTTTCTTTGACTCTAGACAATCTGAAGCCTCGATCACTATTGACTATTGAAATTTTTTTCCCTTTCCTATTCCTTTCAGATCTATCCTATACATTACTCACTCCTTCAGTGTATTCATCTCATTATTTTTATCCTATTATGAGTTTCTTTACATGTTTATGTTAAAACTTTTCATTTTGTTGTAAGTCAGGTCCAACAAGTTAGCTGCCATTTCAGAGAGAATGAAAATGTAAATTAATGATTTATTAATCCAAGATGACAGAAAACACGATACTACAAAAATAGTAACCTGCATAAAAATGGAGTTACTACTGTCAACATGCAGTTATTGAGAAAAACAGGTACCTGTGTTCCAATATCATTTTAAAAATTGCTATAAGCACATATAAAATAAGTTGGTGTCGTCGAATTGCGATTGTTGAGCTAAGGAATACAAATATAGAGATTAATACTGACTAATATTAGGTTATATTTTAAGAAAACGGAGTATATAGACCTGAATATTGATTTGAATGGCTTGAAAGGATCTTACATATAATACTGAGTGATACTTCTGTGAGTGACCAAATTATTAATGTAGGTTTTTGAGTTTCAGGAAACAGATTCTATTATAATTACTAATGGATGTTAATATTCAACCAAGTCATACAGAGGACACCACGGCCAAGTAAAACAGAAGCAGTTATGAGGATGCCAGAAATGTTGTGAAATCTTCATCTGATGTCGTGAAACAAATTCAACTTATGTCAGATGAGTGGAAACTCCATTACATTTCTTTGCCTATCAAAATCAGTTATTACTAGAGCCCGAATTTTTATGCATTAATAGGTTAGAATGCAAACTTACTGAAGCGAGTAGCAAGTATAGTCTACCTTCACAACGATTATGCTGTGGGGTTTGCATAAATAATAGGGGTACAGCCCATCAGAGCTCCTATAATTTATGTTACTCTTGCTACACTATGGAAGAGCGGGTGGCCGACACTTCCTACTAACCAAATTAGTTTGCAATCTAACCTGTTACTGCATAAAAATCCGGGCTCTAGTTATTAGAATGTAGTTTCTTTGTGGTACTTTAAATGGGCTAAGACAAAGTAAAATTCAGCTTGAGCAAGAGATTTATGAATATTTATATTAAAAAGGATCAGTAGTTTAAATCATTGCCATGTGGAGGTTTGGCTTAATCAGGTTGGTTACTATTTTAGTTGAGTAGTTTATAGAAATATGTCATTGCCCAGTTAAATTCTGTGAATTATGCTGTTATGGAATATCAGTGTTAATATAATTTAACTATGAAGGCGAGATTTGACAGGATGTTAATGTCTTTATCTGCAATAAGAACCATTGCATTTCTATTCTTATAAGTGGTGAGAACATGAATTTATTTACATTTAGGACGATAAATGACCATAGTAAAATTGTTAAAGAGGAATCATTTGAAGGTTACGGAATGTCACGATGTATTATATGTGTGTCTTCAATATGATTCCATACGATGAGATATGATGGTTATGGAATGTGAATGGTGTCTTCATACATTATATGAACATCGTATAATCCCCAGTACCATGCACTCCTGAATAAGACAGGCACTGTATATTTTAAAGGACAAAATTTTAAAAAGTTTCACTCAAATTTATTTCCAATATTTGTTACAGAAAAGAATATAATTTCACTATGTGTGTTTCAAGTTAAAGTAGTTTGTCAGTTTTTAAGTGACCTTGAAATAATACACAATAGATTATTTAAAACACACACACAAAAACTTTTCAATCACAGAACAATAATCAACACTTCATTCGTCATCAGAAGTACCAAATTCAAATCTTTCACTATCACTTTGACCATCACTTTCGCACACAACATGGTCTTCACTGCCATTCATAGCATTGGAAAAACTACACTCCTGGAAACTTTTCTGGACGAGGTCACTAGAGATACAACCCCATGCCATCTTTACTCATGAATAAAGCAGTTAAACTTCCGGGGGTTTAACATGAACAGCTGGCATCAGTGCAAGATTGTCAGCTGCCACCCACTTGGTATGAAACTGTTTCAAGGCTGCTTTGAAGGACGGTTAACACAGACTAGATTGGTTTTGCATCCTTGGTAGAGTAGCTGTCCGTAACAAGCAAACTTTTTCATCCAAGCAATGAACCAGGGCGACATTGCCAAACCCATTTCAGCCAGTTTTCCACTAGTAGAATGTCCATCCAACAGGAGTCCTGAGTTCTGACAATAATAACAGCAGGTAGACTTTCTCCTCAAGACAACGTACAGTTCCATCAGCAAGTATACATAACACAACTGTGCACTTCTGTTTCTCATTACCACTTAACGCTCACAGTAGTGTCCAATAGACGGGTGTCTGACCTTCATTTCCCATTTGGGAGAGCAGTCTTTTGCAACTGAATTATATGGCACTGGAAGAAAAACAATCTTTCTTCATAGGAAGTAGGAATACACCTTCTAATGTTCAGTCCATTTCTCTTATGGAAATTTCTGATCCTCCCTTGGCTTCCTTTAAACTCTTTTGTAGAAAGTTCTTTTGCTATTTCCAATGCTTTTAATGGGCACATTTCAACAGATACACCATATACCAATCACTGCCTTTATGTTACATATTTGTACAGAATCCTTTTAATTCCAGGAAACTGTGCACTCTGTCCATGGATAGCACTATAATCACCATTACTGTTTAAAATAAAATCTTTCTTCTTTCTCCAACCTGAAATACAAGGTTCATCTATATTGTACATCCTATCAGAAGCACAAATTCTGATAATTTCAGCTTCTTTTATAACTTTTAGATTTTCACTTTTCATAAAAGACTGCAAATGCATTGCTGAATTCATGGTAATGGCACTGTATATCAAACACCCTTTAAATATTGAAAAGTTTACACATCCCATTGCAAAATAAGGATGTTTACGTAACATCTAAGATTTCTAAATCCACCCTTCGAAACTTAAAATTATGTCAATCGATAGGTCAAAATCGTTACCGTGTTGGCGAGCGCGGGAAAGTCTCACAACTTTGGAGTTGGCGGGATTTTAATGAGATTGTTGTATTGTTACTAAGGTGCAGTGTCCCTGTGATTATCTGTTTTTGCCGGTAAAATAGTGTCTTAAGAAGGTATCCTTTAAATAATTGGTTGTGTTCATATACATACATATTTATTAATTTCTTGTATTGTATCTTCATATTTATTTCTAAAATAAAATACTGGTCGATATTTGACTCCCATTTTATAATATCGAAAGGACGTTCGATAAATGAGGGTCATATAATACAAGAACAACCCTTAATATCGAACACCACTGAAAATTAATGGGCTGTTTATGATTTTAAATTGTAGTATTGTTTTATTTGGCACCGAAGTCCGGATTTCTGTGGTCTTGGCTGATGGTTCATGTTTGTGGGTTACTGTAGTCACATCCTAGTTTGTGAACCATGGGCAACGGCTGAGTGGCCGTGTAAGTGGTCCTGAGAGTCGGGATACCAGTTGCTAAGGAACAGGAGTGGGCATCTCGGACATATTCTGAGTCGTGGCCCTCCTTGTGCTCAGGTGGCTAGGACTATACAATTCACCGGTGGTCCATAACCCGTTACAGGAGAGATCCTCACTTGGACTATGTGCAAGTAGGGCAGCATCGAGCTTCATGAATTTACCGAGCTCAGAACACTTTAAGCAAACCTCGGACCTATGGGAGTAATGGAGTCCCACTCCCATTTGACAGGCGAGGGACTCCTTGGAAACAACTTGGCGAACGAAATGGAATTCGATGGGGAGCTATCAATATTAATGGGGCTTATGGAAGAAAGAAGGTAGAACTGGCTGAGTCAGCAAAGAGGATGCATCTGGATGTGCTAGGAGTAAGTGATATTCGGGTAAGGGGAGATAATGAGGAAGAGATAGGAGATTACAAAGTGTACTTGATGGGTGTTAGAAAGAGAAGGGCAGAGTGTGGGGTAGGGCTCTTTATCAGGAATACCATTGCACACAACATAGTTTCTGTTAGGCATGTAAATGAGCGAATGATGTGGGTAGATGTGTCAGTGGGAGGAATTAGGACTGTGTCCGTGTATTCACCATGTGAGGGTGCAGATCAGGATGAAGTTGACAAGTTTTATGAAGCATTGAGTGACATCGTGGTCAGGGTCAACAGCAAGGAGAGAATCGTGCTAATGGGCGATTTCAATGCGAGAGTTGGGAATAGAACTGAAGGATACGAAAGGGTGATTGGTAAATGTGGGGAAGATATGGAAGCTAATGGGAATGGGAAGCGTTTGCTAGACTTCTGTGCTAGTATGGGTTTAGCTGTTACAAATACATTCTTCAAGCATAAGGCTATTCACCGCTACACATGGGAGGCTAGGGGTACCAGATCCATAATAGACTATATCTTAACAGACTTTGAATTCAGGAATCTGTTAGGAATGTACGAGTTTTTCGCGGATTTTTCGATGATACAGGCCACTATCTGATCCGTAGTGAACTAAGTATCTCTAGGCCTAGGGTAGAGAAAGTGAAATCTGTCTGCAAACGAATAACCGTAGAAAATCTCCAGGATGAGGAAATTAGACAGAAGTACGTGGATATGATTAGTGAGAAGTTTCTTGAACAGTAGACAGTAAGCAGGTTCAGGATATAGAAAGTGAATGGGTGGCATACAGGGATGCTGTAGTAGAAACAGCAAGGGAATGCCTAGGAACAACTGTGTGTAAAGATGGGAAAAGGCGAACATCTTGGTGGAATGATGAAGTGAGAGCAGCTTGTAAACGTAAAAAGAAGGCTTATCAGAAATGGCTCCAAACAAGGGCCAAGGCAGACAGGGATTGGTGCGTAGATGAAAGAAACAGAGCGAAACAAATAGTTGTTGAATCCAAAAAGAAGTCATGGGAAGATTTTGGTAATAACCTGGAAAGGCTTGGTCAAGCAGCAGGGAAACCTTTCTGGACAGTAATAAAGAATCTTAGGAAGGGACGGAAAAAGGAAATGAACAGTGTTTTGAGTAATTCAGGTGAACTCATAATAGGTCCCAGGGAATCACTGGAGAGGTGGAGGGAATATTTTGAATATCTTCTCAATGTAAAAGGAAATCATCATGGTGGTGTTGCAAACAGCCAAGCTCATGGGGAGTAGGAAAATGACGTTGGTGAAATTATGCTTGAGGAAGTGGAAAGGATAGTAAATAAACTCCATTGTCATAAGGCAGCAGGAATAGATGAAATTAGACCTGAAATGGTGAAGTACAGTGGGAAGGCAGGGATGAAATGGCTTCAAAGAGTAGTAAAATTAGCGTGGAGTGTTGGTAACGTACCTTCAAATTGGACAAAAGCAGTAATTGCACCTATCAATATTTTTTTTGCTAGTGGCTTTACGTCGCACCGACACAGATAGGTCTTATGGCGACGATGGGATAGGACAGGCCTAGGAGTTGGAAGGAAGCGGCCGTGGCCTTAATTAAGGTACAGCCCCAGCATTTGCCTGGTGTGAAAATGGGAAACCACGGAAAACCATCTTCAGGGCTGCCGATAGTGGGATGCACCTATCAATAAGAAGGGGAACAGGAAGGATTGCAACAACTATCGAGGTATCTCATTGATTAGTATACCAGGCAAAGTATTCACTGGCATCTTGGAAGGGAGGGTGCGATCAGTCGTTGAGAGGAAGTTGGATGAAAACCAGTGTGGTTTCAGATCACAGAGAGGCTGTCAGGATCAGATTTTCAGTATGCGGCAGGTAATTTAAAAATGCTATGATAGGAATATGTTTCGTAGATCTAGAGAAAGCATATGACAGGGTACCGAGGGAAAAGATGTTCGCCATACTGGGGGACTATGGAATTAAAGGTAGATTATTAAAATCAATCAAAGGCATTTATGTTGACAATTGGGCTTCAGTGAGAATTGATGGTAGAATGAGTTCTTGGTTCAGGGTACTTACAGGAGTTAGACAAGGCTGTAATCTTTCACCTTTGCTGTTCGTAGTTTACATGGATCATCTGCTGAAAGGTATAAAATGGCAGGGAGGGATTTAGTTAGGTGGAAATATAGTTAGCAGTTTGGCCTATGCTGATGACTTGGTCTTAATGGCAGATTGTGCTGAAAGGCTGCAGTCTAATATCTTGGAACTTGAAAATAGGTGCAATGAGTATGGTATGAAAATTAGCCTCTTGAAGACTAAATTGATATCGGTAGGTAAGAAATTCAACAGAATCGAATGTCAGATTGGTGATACAAAGCTAGAACAGGTCGATAATTTCAAGTATTTAGGTTGTGTGTTCTCCCAGGATGGTAATATAGTAAGTGAGATTGAATCAATGTGTAGTAAAGCTAATGCAGTGAGCTCGCAGTTGCGATCAGCAGTATTCTGTAAGAAGGAAGTCAGCTCCCAGACAAAACTATCCTTACACCGGTCTGTTTTCAGACCAACTTTGCTTTACAGGAGCGAAAGCTGGGTGGACTCAGGATATCTTATTCATAAGTTAGAAGTAACAGACATGAAAGTAGCGAGAATGATTGCTGGTACAAACAGGTGGGAACAATGGCAGGAGGGTACTTCGAATGAGGAGATAAAGGCTAATTTAGGAATGAACTTGATGGATGAAGCTGTTCGCATAAACCGGCTTCGGTGGTGGGGTCATGTGAGGCGAATGGAGGAGGATAGGTTACCTAGGAGAATAATGGACTCTATTATGGACGGTAGGAGAAGTAGAGGGAGACCAAGACGACGATGGTTAGACTCGGTTTCTAACGATTTAAAGATAAGAGGTATAGAACTAAATGAGGCTACAACACTAGTTGCAAATCGAGGATTGTCGCGACGTTTAGTAAATTCTCAGAGGCTTGCAGACTGAACGCTGAAAGGCATAACAGTCTATAATGATAATGTATGTATGTATGTATGGCTGCTGAGGCGTCTATCTGTAACCAGAGAGGGCATGAATTTAAACCTCATCAGGTATAGTTAGAATTCCTTTATGATATCTTGTGTCTGTCTGATGCCGTACGCTGTTCTAATCACTTTATTTAACAATCCTGCCACTATCCAAGATTTCTCGTCGTTGGCAAATAATGTGGCGTCGATAAGAGGGAGGTGCGGGGGCATTTATCCCGCACTCTTTGGAAAAAAAAAAAAAATTGATTACATTTTAGTCATTTAAAACTAGAAAACAGGAAATAATTGTTTTTGCAGTGCTTGCTTATTTCCTTAACTAGTGCTCAGAGCTTGACTATGGTCAACATAAAGACACCCAATGGGGAAATTGTCCCAAAGGCCAAAGTTAAACCTGTTGAAAAATGAAACGGTGTCATTATTCATTATCTGCCTTGACTGAAGCTGTTTAACAGGCTAAGTCCAGTATGATGTTGCAAAGGCAGGCATCTAAAACATACCAGGTCCCTTTAACAATGTTAAACAACAAACTATCTGGATGACAGAAGATTCAGACTGCCCTTGGGCGGGAGCCATTCCTGAGTCCACGAGAAGAGGAGGGCATTAGTGAATGGGCAATCAGCATGGCTAAGAGAGGATTTCTGTTGTAGAAAAAGAATTTACTTGACACTGTTCAGCAAATTGTGCAGTCATCAGGAAGGAGCACACCGTTTAAGTATGGAAGACCTGGTAAAACCTGGTTCAAATGTTTTATGGGACGGCATCCTTCCCTGTCTCAGAAGAAGGCTGAAACCATTAGCAAGGTTAGCAAGGGCAGGGCTGCTGTCTCGGAAGAGAGATTACGTGGTTGGTTTGCTGGACTGTCCTGCTACCTGGAATCTGAGGATGTAAGATCAATTATGGATGACCCGAGCAGGATCTTCAACACAGATGAGACAAATTTTCTGTTCCACAAGGTTTCATGAAAGTACCTTGGAGTCACAGGGGAACAGCTTCAAATTATGGCAACCTCTAAAGAGAAAGAGGGCATAACAGTGTTCGGAAATTTCTGTGCTGACGGGCGTTGTGCCCCAACAATGATCGTCTACAGCAACATACAACTTCAGCAACTTATCAAACCTGAGCCTTGGGTCTACGGGAAAACTGAAAGTGGCTGGATGAAGAACCGAACATTTCTGAACTACCTTCAACACTTTAGGTCATGGCTAGAGGTAGAGAAAATTACACTTCCTGTTATTTTAATTCTTGATGGACACAGGAGTCACTTATCCCTTCAAGTTAGTGATTATTGTCATGATGATGGAATAATTTTGTACTGCCTTTTCCCTAACGCCACCCATCTTCTGCAACCAGCAGATGTGGGGGTATTTGCACCTCTAAAGAGAGCATGGGGAAAAGCTCTTCAAGACAAGAAAATACGAACTCTCGATGCATCAGTAACCAAGGTAAATTTTGCACCCATGTAAAAGAAAGTTTGGGATAATGCTGTTAGGCCAGATAATGTGAAAAGTGCCTTTCGTAAGTGTGGTCTCTATCCACTAGATCCCAACGCTGTGGATTACACAAAATGTGTTGCAGATATTTTGAAATCCCCAGTGGAAAGGCAAAACAGCAAGAGAGTGACGAAGGCAGCCCATCATCCCTTTCCACTTCCAATGAGAAGTTAAAGTTTGTGCTTGATGACCTGGAGGAATTCTTGCCTCCTCACATTCTTGATAAGTTCAAAGACAAACTAAGACATGATGTAGAAAAACAGAATGATGGTGAACCAGATTTGTATTCTTATTGGAAAAGTGTTACAACTCAGTACAATGCAACAAGTGAAACAATATCGACTAATCAGAATGAAACGATGACAGACAGTTCATGAGAAGATAATGGTGATCAGGGAAAAGATGATTTCACGTGGAATGATGAACGTTTAGATGTGTATGTACCTTCTCCCAAGAAAGATCTTCCTGGTGCCATCATTTTGAAGAGTGGAGTAAAAGTTCACAAGCTGAAAATATTGAATGAGCATGAAATTGTTTTGGAACTTGCTTGCTCACCCACCTCAAGTAGTAGCGAGGATTCTTTCAAAGATTTTCACAAAGTTCCTCAAGTACCAGAAAGACCTCATCAGTTTAGATTAAGGAAAACATATGCGATATCTTCAAAGGAGTACTGGGAAGAATTGAAGAGAAAGAAAAGAAACAAGGAGGACTAAAGGCATGTTCTGCTCTCTGTGGAAGGGTAGAGATAACAAACTGTTTTTGGTGTTTCTCAGGATTTGTGATTTATATTTTAGAATCATTCTATTTTGCTCATGTAGTTATAATCATATAATGTCTAAAGTAAAGTGCTGTATAATAAATATTTCTGTTCGCTAATTAAAACCTACCGTTCGATATATGAATATCACATTCGATAAATAAGAACTCACTTATCGATATATATAACGCAGACAGTTCGATATATAAAGGAATACAACTGTTGCAATTAAGGGCACCTGAAGCCTACAAATTGTACATTTAAAAGTCTGAACAAGCTAGTTGCAATCAGGGTATGTTCCGTTAAGGCTTTATAACTATTTCAAAGGTCTGTACTTCACTGCAAGAAAATACTGATCAATAATTCATAGAGATAACCTTAAGTGTTTGATATATAGTGCCACAACCCTACATGTTGGGGATGTGTGGGATCTGGTAAATGCAGCACGGGTGAAGTTTAAGGAAGCGGAGAGTGTTATTAGTGGAATACTGTGTAGGAGAGATACTGACTGGAAGGTGATTGAGGATTTAAATGAGACTATGTAGTAGGTATGTGGGAAACTGGGATTGAAATTTCTAGATCCTAATGGGTGGGTAGGAGATAGGGATCTGCACTTAGATGGCCTTCACTTAAACCGCAGTGGTACATATAAGTTAGGAAATTTGTTTAGAGGGGTTATAGGGAGGTACATTCAGGGATACAAGGTGGCCTAGGGAGTGGTGTTAAGGGAACAGGGAACTGGAAATCAAGTAGGGATGACATAAAACTGTTAGTGCTCAACTGTAGAAGTATTGTAAAAAAAAAGGAAATGAATTAAATAATTTAATAGATATATACTTACCAGATATTGTAATAGGAGTTGAATCATGGCTGAGAAATGATATAAAGTATGCAGAAATTTTCTCACGAAACTGGAGTATGTATCGTAGAGATAGGATAGGAATGGTAGGAGGGGGAGTATTCATTCTGGTGAAAGAAGAATTTGTAAGCTATGAAAAAGTTAAAGATGACAAGCAAGAAATTCTAGGGGTACGGCTCATTTCTGCAGATAATAGGCAACGTGATGTCTTTGGAATGTACAGACCAGGAAAGGGTAGCGCAGATGCTGATTCAGAATTATTTTGATAAGATAATCAGCTATGCAGGAAATGATAAGGAACGGAACGTGATCTCAATTTACCGAATGTCAATTGGGAAGGTAATGCAAACGACAGGAAGCAGAACAACAGATGGCAAATAAGTTAATATGGAAAGGGCACCTGATTCAGAAAGTTATGGAACCAACTAGAGGGAAGAATATTCTGTATGTGATGCTGGTAAAACCAGATGAGCTCTATAGAGAAACCAAACTAATAGATGGTATTAGTGATCAAGAAGCTGTTTTTGTAGTAATTAAAAAATAAATGTGAAAGAAAGGAAGAGATTAAAATTAGGACTGTTAAGCAGTATCATATGGCTGATAAAATAGGCATGAGGGAGTTTTTAATAAGTAAATATGATTAGTGGAACATGGTAAACAAAAATGTAAACAGACTCTGGGATGGGTTTAAAGCAATTGTTGAGGAATGTGAAAATAGGTTTGTATCTTTAAAGGTGGTAAGGAATGGTAAAGATCCACTATATTATAACAGAGAAGTAAAGAGACTAAGAAGGAGGTGCAAGTTGGAAAGAAATAGAGTTAGAAATGGCTGTGGAAGTAAGGAGAAATTGAAGGAACTTACTAGGAATTGAATCTAGCAAAGAAGTCAGCTTAAGATAACATGATGGCAAACATCATTGGTGGCCACGCTAATTTTTTTTTTCCTAGTTGCTTTACGTCGCACCGAGACAGATAGGTCTTATGGCGACGATGGGACAGGAAAGGGCTAGGAGTGGGAAGGAAGCGGCCATGGCCTTAATTAAGGTACAGCCCCAGCATTTGCCTCGTGTGAAAATGGGAAACCACGGCAAACCATTTTCAGGGCTGCAGACAGTGGGGTTCGAACCTACTATCTCCCGAATACTGGATACTGGCCGCACTTAAGCGACTGCAGCTATCGAGCTCGGTACGCTAATTTTAGTGAAAAATAAAAGAGTATGTATAGGTACTTTAAGGCAGAAACAGGTTCCAAGAAGGACATTCCAGGAATCATTAATGAACAAGGGGAGTGTGTATGCGAGGATCTTCAAAAGGCAGAAGTATTCAGCCAGCAGTATGTAAAGATTGTTGGTTACAAGGATAATGTTGAGATAGAGGAGGAGACTAATACTAAAGAAGTATTAAAATTTACCTATGACAGCAATGACATTTACAGTAAGATACAAAAGTTGAAAACTAGAAAAGCAGCTGGAATTGATCAGGTTTCGAGGGATATACTAACGACAATGGGTTGGGATATAGTACCATATCTGAAGTATTTGTTTGATTATTGTTTGCATGAAGGAACTTTACCAAATGAATGGAGAGTGTCTATACTAGCCCCTGTATATAAAGGAAAGGGTGATAGACATAAAGCTGAAAATTACAGGACAGTCAGTTTGACATGCATTGTATGTAAGCTTCAGGAAAGCATTCTTTCTGATTATATAAGACATGTTTGCAAAATTAATACCTGGTTTGACAGAAGGTAGTTTGGGTTTAGGAAAGGTTATTCCACTGAAGCACAACTTGTAGGATTCCAGCAAGATATAGCAGATATCCTGGATTCAGGAGGTCATTTGGACTGTATCGCGATTGATCTGTCTAAAGCATTTGATAGGGTAGATCATGGCAGACTACTGGCAAAAATGAGTGCAATTGGACTTGACAAAAGAGTGACTGAATGGGTGGCTTTATTTCTAGAAAATAGAACTCAGAGAATTAGAGTAGGTGAAGCTTTATCTGTCCCTGTAATAATTAAGAGGGGAATTATCTCAAGGCAGTATTACTGGACCTTTATATTTTCTTATAAATATCAATGATATGTGTAAAGAAGTGGAATCAGAGATAAGGCTTTTTGCAGATGATGTTATTCTGTACAGAGTAATAAGTAAGTTACAGGATTGTGAGCAACTACAAAATGACCTCGATAATGTTGTGAGATGGACAGTAGGCAATGGTATGATGATTAACGGGGATAAAAGTCAGGTTGTGAGTTTCATAAATAGGAAAAGTCCTCTCAGTTTTAATTACTGCGTTGATGGGGTGAAAGTTCCCTTTGGGGATCATTGTAAATACCTAAGTATTAATATAAGGAAAGATCTTCATTGGGGTGATCACATAAATATGATTGTAAATAAAGGGTACAGATCTCTGCACATGGTTATGAGAGTATTTAGGGGTTGTAGTAAGGATGTAAAGGAGAGAGCATATTTGTCTCCAGTGAGAGCCCTACTAGAGTATGGTTCCAGTGTATGGGACGCTCACCAGGATTACTTGATTCAGGAACTGGAAAAAATCCATAGAAAAGCAGCTCGATTTGTTCTGGGCGATTTCCAACAAAGGAGTAGCATTACAAAAATGTTGCAAAGTTTGGGCTGGGAAGGACTAGGGACAAAGGAGACGAGCTGCTCGATTATGTGGAATGTAAATTCAAGTAATAATACTAGATTATAAATTCCACTTGTTCAATACATAAGAGTTTTTCATTTAAATTTAAGAAATAGTTCTTAACATATTACATATAGTCAATCCTTATTGTAGATCTTTGTCTCCATTCTACAGGGTTTACATATTGGGACACAGTTAAGTGTGTTTTGTAAAGTTGTAAGTTTAAGATTGAATTTTTTCTGTAGAAACTTTTTATTTCATTTTTAAGCCATATTTCATTCGTTTTGATTTGGGTTTTTATTAAATATGAAGCTGATTAGTTCTTTCTTTGGATGTGTTTCAAACATCTTGGTACCAATTTTAATCTAATATCTACAATAAGGACTGACTATAAGACTTTATCATAAGAGTACAGTATCCTCTTATTTAGGTATAAGAACAATCAGGATCCTGATCTATCTTCCTTTCAGGTATGATATTTTTAGGCTGATGATGCCCTCATTATGGGTGAAACATGTCCCTTTATGTAATATGTTAAGAAATATTTCTTAAATTAAAAAAAGAAAACTCTTATGTATCGAACAGGTGGAATTTATAATCTAGTATTATTATTTGACTTTAAGTACATTTCAATACAGACCATAACATGAGATTGTAACATGTAAGTGGTATGTTCCGAGCTGTCAATGGAGAGATGGCATGGGAGGACATCAGTAGACGAATAAGTTTGGATGGCGTCTTTAAAAGTAGGAAAGATCACAGTATGAAGATAAAGTTGGAATTCAAGAGGACAAACTGGGGCAAATATTCGTTTATAGGAAGAGGAGTAAGGGATTGGATTAACTTACCAAGAAAGATGTTCAATAAATTTCCAATTTCTTTGCATTCATTTAAGAAAAAGCTAGGAAAACAACAGATAGGGAATCTGCCACCTGGGCGACTGCCCTAACTGCAGATCAGTTGTGATTGATTGATAAGTTGCACATTAAGAACATGAGACTGCAGGCCGTCAAGCACTTGAGGTAAAAGAAAAGTGAATATGTGGCTGGGGTTAGGATAGCGTGCACTGAGAAGCTCCGTTGCCAAGTCACGGAGACTACTAGAGTGCCAATGTTTGATTTCAGTGTTGCTCTGTACTTAGAAATAATTTTACTTATAAACTACAGCCACCTTTTTTAAATTTATCTATTTATTTATTATGGCTTCTTTCATGAGGCGAAGATAGGGCACACGGCCCTCTCTTACACTTAACCACATTACAACAAATAATATTAAGGTTGCCTATTATTAATTATACTAATTATACTATTTCCTAAATTAAGCTTAAGTTACACGCCCACACAATATGAAGCTTATTAGCTAATTCGCTCATTAATTTAGTCCTTTTTCTATCTCACACAGACACTTGCACACACACTAACAATGTACACACTTATCAACTACCCTTACATTTACATTATATAAAACTAGGAAAGTTTAAAACATATTTATATTACAGAACAAACCTCCATTACCACAACAAATACATAAGAGAGAACAATCCAGTGCCAACCCTTAAAACTAAAATACACAAAAAAAGGTAAGATTCCCTAGGATGCAAGAAGTATCGCACCGCAAAATGAAAGGCTTGAATAAGACCCATGCCCAATTTTTACAAGCAACATTTTCTAAAATAAGTTTGGTTGTAATCAGGATTAGACGGCCCCGCGGTGTAGGGGTAGCGTGTCTGCCTCTTACCCGGAGGCCCCGAGTTTGATTCCTGGCCAGGTCAGGGATTTTTACCTAGACCTGAGGGCTGATTTGAGGTCAACTCAGCCTATGTGTTTAGAATTGAGAAGCTATCTGACGGTGAGATGGCAGCCCCGGTCTAGAAATCCACGAGTAATGGCCGAGTGGATTTGTTGTGCTAACCACACGACACCTCGTAATCTGCAGGATTTCAGGCTGAGCAGCGGCCGCTTGGTAGGCCAAGGCCCTTCAAGGGCTGAAGTGCCATGGGGTTTGATTTGGTGGTAATCGGGATTATATGGTAAATAAATGAGGGGGATTGACACTCAATATAATAAACATGCTACGATGTATTAAGGAATAATTTATCCCACACTTATGGGATATTAATGATTATAAACAAAGGGCATTTTGGTTCCGATATGTAAATTCAATGAAATTTTCATGGTAAGAACTTTTATATCAGAAAGAAGTTAAAACACAAATGATAGTCATAAATGGACAAATGTATGACATGACTACAATAAATTTTAACTTATGATATGTTCAATGGTGATAAATGTCAAATATATAAGAGGAGAGATAGTAATACACAGTATAACCCTGATTTTGCATGGCCTCGATTTAGCATAAAACCACATTTAACAGAAGAAATTTCAGGCCCCACAAATTATTCCATAAAACAATGTAGTTTTATATTCGATTTAGCATATTCCACTTTAGAACAAAGGAAATTTTAACATTCTCAAGTATTTATTTCTGTTTAGTATTGTTACAGGACATTAAGAAACCTATGAAAAAGACGTCATAAACTTGCTAAGGATTGTTGAAGGCAGAAGAGGAATTTAGAGCGCAGGCACTTAGGTCTAAAGTGAGACTCAGATACACATCTGACTGCAGCCACTGTAGTAGAGTAGAAGAGAACATTGTTGCAATGACAATATTAATATGCCCTTCGAAATTTCCTCTATTAATGTGTGCAATATCCTTTGGTTGCAGTGAGAACCCTTTTACTAATTCAGCCAATATTACGGGCAAATTCCGGCATGTTAGTTTTCCATTATCCAAATTCATACACTCAACTGCAGCATTTTTACCAATTGCAAATGATCATCTTCCATACTGATTCCTTTCTACATGCACAAGAGAGCTTTCCCCAACATTTAAAGGTGCTGTCGACATCCAGTAATAATGATATCGATGTTGATTCCCATAGCGAATATGAAATTTATCTTTTTCCGAATGAGTAAATTTATAATACCAATATGAATGGTCCGTTATTGGACATCATAAATTTTCCAGCTCACTCATTCCTGGTTGCCAGCGTTTCGCCCTCGTGTGCTAGGCTGAGCTCATCAGTTGGTACCTAGCACACCTTGGTATTATAAATTTACTCATTTGGAAACAGATAAATTTCATATTCCCTATGGGAATCAACATCTATATCATCTGATGGCCAAGCAGGCATCAATTTTTGATAACGAGACAAAGTCTCTCGTAGTGCATTGGCACTGCTAGTGGCTACAATTAGCCTACGCAGTGGCCTCCATGGTATGCACTAGCCAGCGTCTTGGTAGGTGTGCTAGGTACCAACTGATGAGCCCAGCCTACACACAAGGGCGAAACGCTGCCAACCAGGATTGAGTTAGCTGGAAAATTTATAATGTCCAATAACGGACCATTTATATTGGTATTATCCAGTAATAATGCTGCATGAGTGGTGTAAACAAATGTTGGCAGAACATATATTTGCAATAACTGCACTGACAGCAGTTGTTAACTCCTTAGAAATAAAGACAGAAGTAAATGATTGCATAATTTTAATACTAAGTGTTGAAATAAGATATGAATGTGATACTTCTCCTTCTCCAGGTACAGCACTGTGGATAACGAGTTTCAGAGGTTAGCTTATGTACTTTCACACTTGGTTAAATTCCAGAAAGGCTGTTCACATGTAAATTCATTGTGAAAGGGTTATCATTAGTCTACAGGGAGCTTGAAATATGTTTCCATAATACATGTACGGTAAACGTAGGTCAGGTAGTGCCATCTGAAGTAAGAAAATGGAAACGTTTGCCACAAGCCTATGAAGTGATGCTATTACAACTTTGGGATTGAAACTGAATATGCATGTTTAGACTATTGGAATTAGAAATTACTATTCTAATGAATAAGCCTGCATTTGGAAAACATTTGCAATTTTTTTTAACAAACCAATTGCTGTTTCATATCGATTTTAATGTGGTTTTGGGCAAGTTCTAATACAGGATTGAATTCAGATAACTTACATCAAGCATTTTATCAATAAAACAATCGTCAATTGAATTCATCAATCTAAACCTTACTAATAGAAGTTGTAGTACACTTTGACGCTAATATAACGCAAAAACCATGAAAATACCAATGGCTAGTATAGCAAATGCTGAAATAAGAAAGCAAGGTTCCAAGGTACAATGGTAAAACTGTGTTTAAAACTGTCAAAGTTCAATTCCTCTGCAAATAGTCCCTTTACGAGCAGCTGTAACAGCAGATGTAGCATTACATTGCTTTTGTGTTCATTCTTACACAAGAAAGAAAACACAATTAGTTCCCAACAGCAAAACTTCAAGCAACTCCCTAAGGTAACTTCACTACAATCATAACTGCATGATAACACATTCATATATGAAACAAGTGGATCTCCTGACATATATACATAAACAGATCAGAAGGAAAGTAAGAGAAGTAAAGGAAGCTGGATAGAGTGATAACTTCCTCAATGTACAAACAAAATATTAGAGAAATTCATAATTAGAAAATACTACCAAATGTTTCAAGACATGATCAACAATGAAGGTGAATTAGCCCCAGAAACCGTAGGCAAACTGAAGGTATGGGAGACACAGGCCATTTAACCAATAAAATACAGCCACTGCCCCATAGAACCAGAAATAGAAGCAGCTGATCGACCAAAGATCGCAGTAGAGCTGAAACATGTAATTAAGCTAATAAGAAAGAGTGAAACCTCTGGTCCTTATGAAAAATCAGCAAAAATAATAAAAATTATGGATGCAGATCCCATCAGAATATGTCATGTACTGCATTATAAGATCTACAATAAAGGCATAATGCCTAAAGACTGACAATACCTCACCCAGAAAGTGGTACAGCCAAGGAATGTGAAGACCAGGATTGTCAGCCCCATGGGCCATGTACTGAAGATACTCCTCAAAATTATCCATTGTGGAAACCATAAGAAATGTGAGAACATCAGCAGAACACAATTTTATTCTTTCTGCAATGGTCTTGGAAAGTGTCAGGCACCATTAGCAATCCGAATGCTTTCTAACATTTCAGAGACTTCAGTCACAAGGAGTATGCTTGCTTTGTGAACTAAAAAAAAGCTTTGCATCTTTGTGCTCATGCTAAAATATATAAAGCGCTCTACAAAATTGCAATACATGAGAAAGACAGCCAATCTTTACTGGGGCCAGAAGGCTGACAATTGAGTGGATGGTCAAATGTCAATGCCCGTAGAAATACTAGAAGTGAGACAGTGATGAATGGCATCCCCACTCCTCTTCAATATACACTCAGAGCACATGCTCACAAAAGCAGGGGGGCTCCAAGAAGGTTCAGAGTTCAATGTCCAACTTAAGAATAATATCCGGTACGTGATAAAAGTGCTCATAGTAGACTGCATATAGGCATTTCAGGAATTAGTCACAAGAGTTTTTGAACTATGAAACAATTACAACTTTGACATTCACACCAGAAGAATTTCTACACATCCACACAAAACTTGATCATCAGAGAAGATGACTTTCTTTCCAAATCCTCTTGTATGGTATAAGATGAACATACTGCCCATGAGGGAGTATTTTAAGTGTCATCTCTGGCCACAGTTCACAAACACCCAGAATTTCGAGAATATATGAAATTAAATATTTTTTTGCCAGCCAATTTTTGTGCAGTTGAGTGTACATGGTGATAACAACCACCTGAACAAGCAGCAGCTTAAGAGGGTAAAAGATGTAGCATATCCCAGGTGTAACATGGGACCATTCCTCGAAATGATAGGGAAACATAGGTCCACCTTCATGAGCATGCGGCAACTCCTGTGCTGTAGTGATCAAAGCCTGAAGCTCAAAAAGAGAATAAAGAAGTGTTATGTCCTCTAAATACTACTAAGTGGTGTAGAGGCCTAGATGTTGCAGTAGCCACATAAAAAGGAATTCCAGTGTTGAAGATGAGGATATACAGGCAAATGTTGAAATATCTTGTGGATGGACCCTGTTAACCCCTCAGCGTTGCAGCCATTTCAAGAGCTTCCTATCCCGCGGCCGGACGAGATTTCAACTAAGCACGACTGAAATACACTGAATCACTTCGAGCGTTACTACATGTATAAGGGTAGCCCGATAGTCATGAAATTTGGAATTCCTTATGATAGAACTATGTACATGCAGATAATTATATTACATAATTGTTTCTCATTTCCTTAGTAATTTAGTTTCATGTGATAGAGTTCGAAGCACTCTTCGAGACAGAGACCCAAGTCGCACTCCTGGCAGCAGTACACTGACGTCTTCTTTTCGCCGTGTTTTGAATATACGATACAACGCCTCTGAGGTTTGGATTTCTCACAATTGGGTGCTAATTTCCTGATAAAACTTCTTTCCTGCAACCTTGGAACTATATCATCTGATGCGCGTCGGCCTTGAATATTTCGTTCCCCACCTGAGCGAGCCTATTTTGTAAACAAACCTTCCATCAGCTGAACCTGATAAGATAACTGCTCAATGATTGTCCCTGTGACTTGTCTGAATATTATTAGAGAATTCAGGAATCAGAATTCACTGTTGAAAACTTCCCTTTGACCTGTATAATTATCCATAGCCTCCCACACGAAATTTCCAAGTACTGGTTCCTCCTCGTCGCCACTCTCAGGATTCACCACTGCATCCGCTACAGCCACATCATCTATTTTGTTATCACTGCTGCTAATACTGTCACTACTACTTTCGACTAAAGTTTCATCTGAATTATACAATATTTCAAGCACGTTACTGTCAGTCAAACCACGGCTGAGAGCGGCACGCCACACGGACCGATGAAGCTGCAGCGAGACCGAAAGCAGCAAGACAAAACTAAATTAAGGGAATGACATTTATGACAAAACAAACCAACTCGATATATATTTCAGAGAAAAGGTCAAGACATCGTCTTTCAAATGAATTATATATCATGAACAACTGGTTCTCATATCGCATGACACAAAACAGCACTAACTCATGCCTACACAGTGCGTTTGTGGAGAGTTACGAAAATATTATAAGTTGAGAAATAAAGACGAATATAATAAATAAACCGCACTCTTAATGTAAAATTAGAGCAAGGAACATCACGCGAAAACATCTCAGAATATCATTCCCTTATTTTATTCTGTGGGAAAGAATGAAGCAAACAGACTTAAAAAAACAGAGATTAGTGCTCAGACTTACTTAACAAATATTTATGCCTGCAAAAACAAATTCATTTTAACGACTGTCAGTTCGTATTTACAACACTGGTAAACCCGAAAAATGTCTTCTTGGAAACAAAAGAATCTGCATATCCATAACACGAAAACTCCTTGCGTTCTAGCCGTAAATGCAAAACCATGTATGTGTCTATACCACGTATAGAGGTCGGTGCTAAGGGGTTAAAAATGACGAAGTAATCCAGAAAAAGAGCTGTCGACCTGTGCTCATCCAGGTACAAGCATATTATCCATGGAGACTATCAAGATGTTTATTAACACATAAGCATGTGTCTGAAACAAGCAAAGTGGGTTTAATAATTTTCATCCAAGTGTCTTAGTAACCATTATAGCCAAGCTGCATACAAATGTTTTAGTTTGATCATAATTAAATGAAGTTTTTGAGTTCCTACAATATATATGTATGTGTGTAATATCCTTTCCCATCATTATTTCATACTTCAATATAACATCTGAGAGTATTTTAATACAATCTAAAGCCAAACATTCCTTATAAGAAACACTTTGTCACAAGAAGTACAGCACTGAAATGAAGATATGGTTTTATCAGAAATTATTAAATGATCCAGAATAGTGAGCTATACTGTAGTTTGAAAAATATGCAGATCAATCCACGCTAGTTAGCAGTGATTATTGCAACACGAGCCTGCACGACATATATATTGACTGTGACTGATTTGGAGGATCGCTCTGCCTAGTTTAAGTGCAACATAGATCTAGTTGCCCGAGTATTGACTATGAGTGTTCTTGACTAGCCCAAGGCAACACATGGTCTGCATGGAGCTTTAACCTCCAAGTATTCATATTTTAAAAACTCAGCAAATCAACTCAATTCATTATAATATTGAAATTAACATGACAGAAATTATTTTATTTTAAAAAGTGGTATTTCACTGTGAGGTTACTGAATCTTATCTGGGAAAAGGAGTGTTTGAAGTGGACTTAATGTTTGAGTGTCTGTTCTCAATTCAGGATTATTCCACTTATGATATTAAGAAATTTTCAATATGGTTAGCTGCAATGTCAACAGTGCTGTAAAGAATGGCATCATCATATTAATGCATGCCAATATTAAACAGTTACATCATATGTAATTAGTACAATTTGTACAAAGGAGTATGGTAAAACAAACAACAATTAAAATGAGGAGACCGGAATATACGGGACACATTTTGAACAATCTTTAAAAGTGAAGAAAGCAGTAGTCAAATGCCTTGCAGCACCTCCCACTAACAACTTGAAGAAAATATGCAAAATTAGGTTTAAAAAACTGTCCACATCATAGCAAGATCCTTCAAGTTATGTGCTTTAAAATGAGGGTTTGCTCATTGAAATCTGCTCAGAAGTTTGCTCACAATCACTATCACAAACACGTTATAAAATTATTAGATTACCTTAAATGTGTCCACCTTTGCTGGTTCTGGCTCAGCAACCTCGGATTTGGTTTCTTCTTTCATATGAATAATTTCTGATGCATGTTGACAATTGTCCTATGGAAAAGTCAATATATTAGGCACACTACTTAGATACATCTGGCATTCTAGTCACCAACAAAATTAATATCAATATACAAAATTCAGTTTCAAAGAATCATTCATGCTTTTCAGAAAATTTCTGCAAATGGGGATCCTTTAAATCATGTTAGCACAGACTTCTTCACGAGGAAAAAAGTGTCTCTTCTAATGCTCAGGGATATTTTTGTATTGTGGAGCAATTATATCAAAAATTAAACCACCTAAAATACCCTGAAACATCAAAAATAATTGGCCTATTCATCCTAAACAAAAAATTCTGAAAATTTCAGAACTTCAAAATATATTTGTGTGATTTTTTATGTAGAGTACCGGCAAGTACACTTCAGCATGAAGTACATCTCTTCCACATCCCCTGTTGTATGTGAAGTCCCCAGCCAGAAGGCAGGGATGATCCTCAACAGATCTACCATCAGCAACCACGGAGGGTGAGGGGTCGCTAAGGAGGTGTATAAAGGAAATGAGGATTGAGGGAGTTTTCAGTTGCTTTCCACTCCTAGTCAGACAGTGCAGTTACATACCAGCCTCCTTAGCCTTCTGAATCATATACCAAAGATGTCTTATTCCAACATTTTGTGACAAATGGAGTAAAATAGGCACAACTGCTCTAAACACAATCTCACAAAATTGTACAGCTCCCACATTAGCAGAGAGCTGAAATTTTCCACAAGTGTTTCTTATAAATTAATTAGTATTTTCTTCTGGTGTTTTACATTGAAAGTGGTGAAACTGCAGTAACTACCCCAAATACATTATCACTAAACAGGACACTTCTCGCAATGCTAGTGATATAATTTTGCACAGGCATACCCTGAAAGTTTATCAAGAAGAGTAGATATGTTAAAATTCAAATGTTTTGTGATAAACATGCTGAGACTGGTATCACTGAAGTACCTAAAACATAATATCTAAATCACATTTTCCACAAATGGTAAAAGGCTGATACATGGCACATTTGTTTCCTATAAGCTATTTAAGGAAAGAAAGGATCCTTCACTTAGACATTTTCTGATTAAGAGGGTCAAATAGGGTTAATCCACTACAGTACCAGTCAAAAGCTTAAGACTACATAAAAATTCATGAAATGTCACTCAGAATTTAAAATTGTGCTACTAGACCTCTGATTTTCTTCTCAGCTCTTGCATCTATTATGATATATGTTGCCTGATTTCATTAAGTTATGCCAAGTATTATAGAAGTTATACATTTGTAACTGTTGGAAGGTCACATCTAAAAGTCAAAATTTTAGTAAATATTATGTACCGGTACTATATACTCTAATTCATTTCAAGGATCACTACCAAGATTCTTTCGTAGAGTTAGCAATAAGTGGGGGTCATTTCAGTATAAATATCAAAATTCAAAAAAACATGCATCACCAATATTTGTGCATTTTTTTTTTCAAACCAGTGCTAAGGTGGTCAATTTTTCTTTGTTTTTGTCATAGGTTTCAGCGATAGCTATCTGCATCAGAAATGTGTTCTTGGATGCCATCTGCAGAGTGCAAATGAAACTGTCAAGGCAGATAAGACTGACCCCAGTAGCTTACCTTAGATCTAGGGCCATACTTTTCCATGAAAAGTGAAGGTGTTCTATTCCAATATGTTGTGATTAACGTTGTGAAATATGGATTACTCTCCTAATTACAATAACATTAATTCTCACACTCCTCATTAGGCACAGGTCTTCCTTAAAAGCTAATTAGGAAAAGTAGAGTTGTTTTGTTCCAATGTATTGTGACAATGGGGTAAATTTGGGGCCACTACCTGAAACAAAAATTTAGGAACTCCCCACAAAGGCACAGAGCTGAAATATGGCACAAGCATTTATCACAAGCTAGTTAAGAAAAGAAAGGTGCTTTTTCTAATATGTTAAGATAACACATTATCCTGTATGAAAAAAGGACATATAGTTAATTTTCTATAAAACCCTGCAATAATTTTATTAGATTAGAATTTGAATTATCGGGAAATGGGCAACATCATGGGGGTAGAACAGGACGAAGCTAATTGCAGGACATAAGATGAAAGTGAGAAGCAAATTCTACATTAAGTCTATACAATATTTCAAGGTAGAGACGCACTGTAGATAACTAGTTCTATACAGTTTGGCTCAGCATTGTACTACTGTAATGCCTACATGTAATTTAGGTTTCAATCTTGTGCTTTTGTGTTTTCAGGAGACATCTTACAACTCAACCAGTTACGTTTGGTAAGTGAGTGTCACCTTCTCAAATCTGCTTAGCGGAAATGTAGAGTACTATGACATAGGTCATGCTGACATCATCAGGCTGTGCCATGAGTCTCTGATTTAGTATGATCTAATAATCATCGAATGACTGCAGTGAACAAATAGCCCATTTGATTAAATATTGTTGCAGTGATACTATTTGGTTAGGAGTACAATTTTATTCACATGAAGCCAATGATAACTACAGAGAGAAGAGCTATTGTCAGGTCAGAAAAAGAAGTATATGTATCAATAACAAGACAGGTGTAAACATAAAAAAAAATCAGTTGTATTGCCAGAAGATATTCGTGTCAGAGCTTTTGCTTCATGGTTTTTCAATCTCTTTGCTGAAAAACAAGGACATTGTACTAATCAGAGAGAAATCATGAGAAATAAAATAAAAATAAAATAAAGAAAAATATAGAAAGCAAAGCATCGGGATCAAGATGAAGAAAGAAAAATAAGGCGAAATTAGTCCTAAACAAGGATAAAATAAGAATTAAGTAAAGTGTCTACGTATATGATGAATATCCAAAATGAGTGAACTGTGTGAAATTCAAGGGAGGATGAATTTGGAAAACTGAACCCAAATAGTGGCAGTGAAAGACAGGAAAGAGATATATTTACTTAGACTCTTAATTGCTGGCAGTCAGTTATTGCTTAACAGACAGCCAGAGTGTCAGCATCTCCTTATAACCCAGGCAGTTATTACAATTTGCCTGGTGTAAAAATGGGAAAAACAGAAAAATTTCTTCACGGCTGCCAACAGTGGAGTTTGAATCCACTATCTCCTGAATGCAAACTGACTGCTACATGCAGCCACTTGCTCAGTCCTAGGCATTCCCCTTTTGTAAAATAACTTAACACAAATTCTTGCTCTGATGTCAAGATCCTTTACTTAAACAACCTGAGTTCAATGATCAAATAAATAACTACAATGTTCAGCTCCCAAACACATAATTTGCATCATAATGCACCTGTGGAGAAAGCCAGTAGGATATCAGCAAACCGCAGATTTCTGCTAGAGGTTTGCAGGTGTCCCATGTGTATTTATAATGTCAATTAAGGGTTAAAGAGCTGAACATTGTAGAAGTTTTGTTCATTATTGAACTTGGCTAGTGTAATTATATAATCTGCACTTCAGAGCAAGAATTTGAATAAAACTGTAGCATCCTTTGAAGTAACCATATAGCACAAACGCAAGGCTCCAAAGTAGTTCAATAATGTTATTATTATTCGTCGCCATAAGACCTATCTGTGTCGGTGTGACGTAAAACAAATAGCAAAAGAAATAATCTGTTATTTATCAAAATTGCTAATATGTTTTTTATGTTCAGTTTATACAAATGTTAATAATCAACAACTTACATGCAACAATGAATATGAAAAGGCCCAATATAAGATATCTTATGTCATTTGTCAGTGAGGTGGTGCTTTGATATTACGACCCTACCAATGATCATCTCAGTCCTGCACTTTACAGCACCAAAAGGAGCAATAAAATATATGTGAAAGAGAGATACTGGTCTATGCTCGAAGTATGCAACTGTCCCACAGATGAATGCTAACAGTTACAGTTTAAGGACTGTACCATGATAATAGTTTCCAGGCACTAAGAAAACCAATGTTTACTAGGACAAATCACAAAAACAAAGCTACAAGGTTATTTTCCAGTATTATCATTACTAATGTGCTCTGCACATCAGTCCATGCAGCTTTCCATATCATCTTACCCTGTCCTAGCCATTTCTTCTCTACCTAACAACTGTTCCTTACATCTGTTTATCATACCAACATCATGGCATTCCATAACACCATTAAACTACAGAATCATCTCCTCAACTAACACATTAAGTCCTGCAGATCATGTGATGAGTTCAATAACGTACAAAATGGTAATTGCAGGATCTCTTCTGTTGCTACAGAATACCAATACAGCTGTTCAGTATTTACAGATGGAAAATCAGGTCAGGTGATACTACTGTAGTTATGTAATGTTGGAAGCAGTACAGGTGAATGATTATGCCATTATCTGGTTTTCAAATATAACGTAGCTTTTTTATTTCAATGGGACACTGAATGGTCACACTTTCCAGATATATGTCATGTAAATTCCTCATTCTTAACAGGGAATAAAAATGGAAATCCACTGGAATGAAGTATTTGTTCAGGCTCTAAAGCAAAGGTGTATGCATCTTTAGAGTACCTTGACACAAATACAATAACTTGATGTATTGATGTCCACAATAAAAGTTAATTCTGGTAATTTCATGTTCTTATGTTACCACCTGGAAGAGTAAATCTCAGACCACTGGATTGGATGCAGTAATGAGGATGACTAGAGGTGTTTACATAACCTCTTAGGTCACCAGGCATTGCTGACTGGGGGTATTTATTAAAGACATCCTGTAATTAGCACCACCAGGAATTATTGTTGTAAGAACACTGACATTGCACGATACTCCAACTCCTCCATTCAGGAATACAGTTAGGGCTCATGACAAGTGCTGCAAGCCATAGTTTGCTCTGGTAGATGAGTATAATTAACCATTATCCCCCCCCATTGCTCTCTACCTAACATTGATTTTTGGCAATTCCCACAATTTCTGGATGTTCTGGGTACGTTTTCCAGGATCTTCAAGTCACAGAAACTTAACAAAATGGTGCAGAATAAGGTGAATGTATCCCACCCTTTGGAGCTGGCTGTACATCTTTCACATATAAGTAAAAAATTTCACTGTCAATAAGTAAAAAAATTGGTTATTAATATCAATAGAAAAGACAAAACTAAAAAGAGAAAAAGCAGAGAAATGCAAAAAACACTAAAACTTGCAAAAATCTCACTGAAAATGTCCATGTACCACCACCCAACCCCATAATGTAATGACTGCTGGAAGACACACCTATCAACATTGATCATCAAACCTAGTCAATCAGTTGACAAAAAATTTCAATAATCAGCAATTTCCTTGTCATTTTTACCAAATGAAGAAGATAAAGTCCATAGTACTGAATAGATGTCAAACCACCCCTCAGTTTCAGGTAAAAAAACCCTCAAATTGCCAGGATTCAAACCTGAGCTGATGATCAGTGTTGACAGGTGTGTCTTCCAGCAGTCATTACATTATGGGGCTGTGTGGCAGTACATTGACATGGAGGTACCCACACTTCAACCTCTCCCTGTCATTAACACTAGCCCCCAGGGGTCATTAGGACCCTAGAGTTCCTCTGGGGGTGTTGTAGAATTCGTCCACATCCCCCACATTGTCAGCCATTGTCAGCCAGATCTCATTATTTTACAAGTTGCTTTACGCATCACATCAACACAGACAGGTCTTTATGTGACGACGAGGGAGGAGAGTGGGAAGCAAGTTTGCTCGGGCCACTAGATATCAATGCAATGGGTGAAGAAGAGTACCGTGAATGGAGAGTGCAAGGCAAAAATTGCACTCAATATTCCAATGTCAAGAACTACCCATCATTTCAAATATAAATGAATCACATCCCAGCTGATCTCATGATCACTGACAGCAATATGCTACAAAAAGGAGGGGCCTAACCAGACTACCACACAGATGAAAGAATTCCAGAGGTACCTTTTAAAATGTGGGAGGGTTTATGTTATACAATTTCTTTAAAATAGAGCTGTCAATCAAGAATTACATTCCAATTACTACTAAATAATCCAGAATGATATTTACAAATGATGTACTCGATGGTCCTTCAAGCCAGACTGGTTCCTCCTTGATCTCTACTTTCTCCTCCATTTCACACAGCAATGAGGTATTTATATGAGCTGGAGTAGTGATTTACTTCCACTGACTTTCCACTGAAAGAAAAATAAATATTATTATAGTACTATTATAGTTGTTAATGCTATTAGTTTTTGCAGGATTGTGAGCAGCAGCAGGGGAACTTAAACAATGTAGTGAGATGGACAGCAGACAATGGTATGAAAAGTCAAGTTGCAAGTTTCACCAAGATGAAAAGTCCTCTCAGTTTTAATTATTGCATTGATGGAGTGATAGAAATTCATGGGGAACAATCTAAGAACCTGGTATTAATATCAGGAATGATCTTTGTTGGGTTAATCACAATAACAAAGTTGTTAAGAAAGGTTACAAATCTCTTCACATGGCTATGAGTAGGGCTCGGATTGATATGCTCGATAAAATCTCCAGGTATGCTTGAAAACCATGTGTTATATGCTCCATAGATATGCTCAAAAAAACCATTATATGCATTTAAATATGCAGAATATGCTCAGAGAAGACCATTAAAAACTATAGAAAGGAAAGTGAAACAAGAAACCAATGACATATCTTTATATACGAGCTTTATTTTCTAATTGTATGTATGATACACTGCGATATACTTGGATTCAAGTTTTAAGTATATATATGAGAAGTTTTCTTATAAAAATTACAGTTTAAAAGTTCACTTACAAAATGTTCAGAATTAGGCGGGTCAATGAAGTAGATCTGCATTGGTCTACACAAGAATTTTTGTATGTTTTCAGTTTCGAATGATTTTCTTAAATCAATCAACAAAAGTTTCAATGATGAGAATGATCCTTCGACGTCAACTGACACGAGAGATAAATACTTGAATGATGCTGCTTCTTGTGCTGAGTAGTTTGGAAAATCGTCTGATGGTGCACACTCGCCGTGCAGCATCATCTCCAAATCCAATGCTGCACTCCAACGGGGATATCGAACCAGCACGGACTCCAACTTTTGTTTCATAGGGTTCCCAGTCTCTCCAGGCCATGAGTCAGCTTCTTGAATGATTCCTTGTATTGTAGTCACCACTTCAACCAACACCATCCCTCACGATTTCAACTTTAGTATGGCCTCAGGAATGACGCTCATGTAGGCTTTTATGAAAGTCAAGGATGGCATCAAGCCCTTCATTTTAAAGCAGCCTTAGCTTTTGCGATGTACTTGCTGTCCACCTCACCACACGTATTGATCACCTGGAAAAAATATAATTGAAAAACATTAGCCGAGGAGAATAACTGAGAAAATTACAAAATTATGTGCCGTATGATAGAGTAAACATACAAGGTGTGAAAAGAATGATAGAGAAAACATTGAAAATGAGAAGATTTTAAACATTTCAAATAGTCTTACCTCTTCAATCGCCCTATGTTTTTCGGCGTAATGAAAGGCAGCCAAGATCCAAGTTCCTTATCGCGTCAGTATGGGCTCGGGAGGTAAGAGGAGCTCTGGATGCATCGTCTTGAAGGCAAGGACGTGAGAAGGAGCCTTGATGAAAACTTTCTACACCGAAGGAATGACACTGACGATGCTGGACGATTTTTGCGCAGCTCCTCAGCAACTCTGTGCAATGCATGGGCAAGACAAGTAACATGTAACATCTTCAGGTAGAGAAGCTTGAGGCTCTTCCCAGTCTTAATTATGTAGGGAGCAGCGTCAGTCACCAATGCAAGTACTTTGTTTACCTCCTCATCTGAAAATGTTGGCCACAGCAAGCCTGAAACAGGAATGCATAAAAGAAAGTGTGAAACATTCAGTAAGTGGGATTCTGACATGTCATACGACTGTAAGAGATATTTAACTATCAGAACTACCAGAGTCTTCACTGAGCATATGTAGAATGCATTGAAATTATAGCCAGACTGCACCTATTCTTCTTTGGCAAAATGCTTGAAAATAAAATTAACAAAAATATACTTATATAGAGCTGCTTGCACTGTTCGCACAATGGTACCATGGTTTGTCACATCTAGCTCCCTGCGCAGAATTAGGTGGCCCTTCCCCGGTTCACTGGGAGTGAGTTTTCCAACAATAACGCTGGCCATGTATCTTCCACAACTGTCTGTGGTCTCGTCGATAGATAACCAAATTGGGTGGCTCCCGATGTCATCTCTGATTGTGAGTAAAACCTGGTGAACAAAGTACCAGAATGAATATTCTTCACGGAATGAAGGTATTATACAGAGATTACCTTCATTACGACAGAGCCAGATCCATGTTAAAATTACTTTTAAATTGTTTAAACAAGAATGCGGAATACGGCAATCATGCATAAATTCGTACCTTTTCATTCTCTGAGGAAATGTAATTTTTACATAGCATCGACTCACGAGGCAACTCTCTTCCTGCAAAGTCCTTGAAAACAGCTCTAATCTCAGCATGTTCGACCTTGTAGACGGGTATATTGGCGCTTAAGAACGCCCTACAAACACTGGAAGAGAACTCGTCCAAGTGCTGTTGATGATTGAACGAAGGTCGTATCAGCGCTTGTTTCTTTGATTTTCTTTTTTAAATTCTCTGACTTTTGCTGAGTGCCCACTTGTGGCTTTATGTTGGGAAAATTGAAAACCCTTCAAAATCTTGATCTGAAAATAGATAGGTAGATACGCATAAGTGAGAAAATGAATGAACAAAAATAAAGCATTGTGGACTATGAAATTATTTTCAAATATTGCAGTAGAAATACGAGCACTCTCTCAATGATCCAATGAAAAACCAGCAAATTCAAATGTCAATTTCCACCTTGGAAATGTAAAATCTGAGGATCTAACAGGTCTACAATCCAAATTCTTAGATTTCTCTCTACTTACCTAGTAGGTAGGCATCATATGCTGCACATACGGCTTACTTGAAATTTTCAACTGTTTGACCAGTAATATCTTTAAGAATGTAGATGTGAAAATGTCAATAAGAACTTACCACTTTTTCGCACATTTTGCAGAAAAGAATTGTCCGTCAGTAGAAAACGAGTCAGGGTCTTCCTCTGCAAATCGTCGGAGTAAAACACTCAGAGATTCCTTAACTTTAGGCATCATGTACTTAGAAATCACAGGAACTCGATATGTATGTATGGATACAATTACGAACTGAGAACTGAGAGTAGAATGCAGAAAATTCACTTGACCGGGTAGGATCTTCCACCACTTCATGGGAAAAGCCACCTAAACAATACTGGTTCCAAAAAAGGGCACACCACCAAGTACCTCACATTGGGGCTTCCAAATCTTATCTGACAACTCAGACTCTAATCCAGTAGAGGCCAATTAGGGTGTGTGAATGACCTCACTAAAGGTTAAAAAGCTGCGGTTCTATTATTTGCACCAGATAGGCTTTTCAATATATATTTCTCTCTTCGAACCTTAACGATGTTCAGGGTCTGAATTCGAGGGAGGGGAAATTCCAAGAAAAAAACAAAATAACTATTTAGAAGAAAACCACAAGAATATGCATTTATATGCTTCTATTCTGAAAACCGCAGTTTTATGCATTTATATGCTGGACAAATTTAAATTCTGTTGGTCCCAGAGGGATGAATATACCACCGAAAGACTTCTTTCAATGCGTACTATTCAGGTAAAAACATTCTAATATGCTCGAATCCAAGCCCTAGTTATGAGAGTATTTAGGGGTTGTAGTAAGAATGTAAAGGAGAAGGCATATAAGTCTGACCTATGACACCAGTTAGAGCATGGTTCCAGTGTATGCAACCCACACCAAGACAGCCTGATACAAGAACTGGAAAAGATCCAAAGGAAGGCAGCACAATTTATTCAGGGTAATTTCTAACAAAGAAGTAGTGTTACAAAATTGTTGCAAACTTTGGGCTGGGAGTAAGGTAACAAGATGCTCAACTATGCAGTATATTTTGAGCAGTCAGTGGAGAGGTGGTCTGGAATTACATAAGTAGAAGAATGAGCTTGAGTGGACCTATTAAAAGTAGGAAAGAATATAATATGAAGACCAAGCTGAAATTCAAGAGGACAAATTGAGGTAAATATTCCTTTATAAGATGAGGAATAAGGGATAGGAATAAATTATCAAGGGAAATGTCAACAAATTTCAAAGTTTTTTAAAAACATCTAAGAAAAACTACGTAAACAACTGATTGGAAATCTGCCACCTGAGTGCCAAGCCTATATGCAGATAATTGATGACTGGTTGGTTGATTGTTATCTCTCGAATAAAAGCTCACAGCTCCGCGAAACTAAGCGCACGGCCAACTCGTTCCGTAAGAATAAGTCTACTAATAATTTCACCTATTGGAACACCACACATTCTTACATTGTTAATTTCTTAAGTTAGGCTACATTAACTTACATACATTCGCCCAATACTACACATATATATTAGTTAAATTTCCCCAGATATACACTGCTAGAATTACCATACCATCATAGGAATAATAGTTTTCAATTAAAATAAAATGTGAATTCCTAACTATATTTGTGACTGCAACTATGAAGTAACTTTTCAAATACTGGTAGTTCGTTAGTCCAAGGGATTCCATCAACGAATGCTTGAAAGCCGACTGGCTTGAAGAGAGGCAATTGGAATAATGTTTACTGAAACACCTTTCGATGCACACGGCAATTTTTAAAAATGATTATTTCTTATGTACCTAATATGTCAACGATAATTCTTTCAATAGACTAGATTAGTTTAAATGTTCTTGTTTTCCACTATCTTGTGGGTAAAATTAATGCAACTGTTAAAAGTCGAATATATGGCTTCGGCTACTTATTTTGTATGTAGGCCTACACAAATAATGGCAGCTTCAGCTTCTTAGTTTTTGAGTAACATTTATAAAATATCCAATGTTGATTTCCAGTACAAGAATATGTTCACAGCTCTATTTCTGATGTGGTACGATACTGAACTCCTTCTTGAAACATAGAAAATTTAATATGGGAGCTGAAAATATCTCCAAATTAATCGAGAGGCAGTTTTGATCATGGATTAAGTTCACATTGAAGAATTCAAGAAACTACAATACCTTAATAAAGCTAATAGAAAGAATGTAATAATCGGAATAAAACTGCACAAAGTTTGGAGATACGTCTCAATAACCAAAGTATTATATATCAGTATCAAACTGCAAACCTTCCACTTCGAAACCGAATCTTTCTTGAACATTTACAACCATTATAGCACTCTTTCATCATACGAATATAATCTCCATACTAAACACTTAAGATGTTAACAGGAAACAGCCAGTCCATATACCGTATATATGAGTATCAAAAGCATCAATTCAGTGCAAATCAAAGCAGAAACAAACTACACTAGTTGCTCATGGATGAACTTTTGATATAATGTTCTTGGCACTAAGGTGGGTATTGTATAGTTTTAGCTGTAATTAATTTCGTCCCCATAAGTAACCAAATAAGCAACTAAATAATTAGTAACGGTACAGCATGCGGATATCAACTTTTCACAGTGGTCTGCTACATTCCCTCAATAATTATGCAATTGGACTAGTCTGTTTATGATAAGATTGCCTCCTCTGATAGTCCAGTATGGGCTATTGGAATATTGATATCACATCATCTTCTCAGTGTCTAAATCCAATGAATGAATGAATGAATGAATGAATGACCAGCATTTAGGTTAATTTCCTTTCAATATTTTACCTCACATTTTTTAAACTTATTTATAATTATTTTTCTTAAGTATATTCAAAGAGATTGGAAATTTATCAATCATCTTCCTTGATACTGTAATTCATTCCAATCTCTTACTCCCTGTCCTATAAATGAATGTTTGCCTTAATCTGTGCCCTTGAATTCCAACTTTACCTTCATATTATGATCTTTCCTAAAATTAAAAGCTTCACTCAAACTTATTACGGTATTCTAGTTATGTAATTCCACACCAACTCACCACTGACATCTCGAGACATACCTCATATTACAAGTTATAAGAATACCGGTAATTGTGAAATCCATATTGAAAGTAATTTATATAAAATAGTATAAAATTTATTTTTCTTCCAGCTATTCTATACAATCAATCATAAAATCAAGATTTAATCCTCTTCAAAATATGAAATGGTACATTTCACCCCTTTTAAACAGTATCATCAGCCATGTCATCACCTCGAAACTGAACCATGTAGGCATTATGTAAGGAACTAGATCAGATACCAGTGGCAGCTGGTAGTTTAAAAGTTCAGTGGTGCACAATTTTTACCATAGATATAATATGATTACGGGCTAATTTTCAAATCCAGATTCATCAACAATACATTTTATTATTAAAAATAAAACAAACATTTTACATTTCTATATTCAGGAATTACTTTCTTTCATTTAAAGACTCTTTTACCTATTGAAATGAAACACTTTGAGGTAGCCTGATTCCGGTATTGTATCTGGTTTCGAAATTAAACGTCGTGGTGGCCTACCCATTCGTTTCACCTCAGATTTTTCTCTGGCAGTCCGTTGCGGAAACGACCCAGACATTAAAGACTGCACTGAATTCATTATCTGGCAAAATACCACTAACTGATAAAAACACACAATAATAAAAACACACAGCTGACACGAATGTTTACACCGTGAAATCAATAAGCTTGTACGCACATAAAAAAGCTGACAACTACACAACTATACTGAAAGAAATGGCAGTTTTTATTTTCAAATTTAAAGCCATTAGTTATTCATCCAACAGATGAACTTCCATCCAATGTCGCTAGGTGACATTCCTGTTCTATAACAGACTCTCACATTGAGCGCCAACGGTCTCTAGCGACTTTGCTACTAGGTAGTTGGTTTCGTAGGAGCACGGCCGACTGAATCCCTCACTGCGCTGCAAGGAGCTAGCTAGAGCGACGCATCAAGTCGGCCGTGGTTGGAGGAGCCAGGTTGATAAACCTCCATTTAAGCAATATATAAGAAGCCATGCCTACCTTTTCCTCTAATATAAATGGTCCGTTATTGGACATTATAAATTTTCCAGCTAACTCATTCTTGGTTGCCAGCGTTTCGCCCTCGTGTGCTAGGGTGGGCTCATTAGTTGGTACCTACCACACCTACCAATACGCTGGCTAGTGCATACCGTGGAGGCCACTGCGTAGGCTAACTGGAGCCACCGGCAGTGCCAATGCACTGAGAGACTTTGTCTCATTACCCGTGCACCCCTTGATCAGCCCCGCACACCCCTCTGGCAGCCCAGGTTTCATCCTACCTCAGGTTGACTCTCTGCTGCAAACTTTGCGGCTTCTGCAGTGAACATCTTGTAGTCTCCTGTAGTCAGTATTTGCTCTTTCAAGCTCTTGAAAGGTTAGTCTTGTTGAATGAAAATACAGTAGTTGAGTAATCCAAATTATAAAACTTTACCTAAAATAAACATAAAAAATTAATGGGGGTAGCGCAAACCTGCAACCTTATGGAGAAACCACCCCTGGGAGAAGAATTAACATATTGAAGGCCAAGGCCATAGTCAAATGTAAGATATGACATAATTAAACTAAATAGTACTAAATGACAGTGATGAGTAATGCTCCAAGTTAAAATATTTTATGACTTATAATGAGGAAATACATTTCAACGCAATGCAGTTTTTGGTGTAATATTTAATCATATATTACGTTCTTGTGTTATTTCTTATTTTAAAGGAATTAATATAAGTTCCAGAGGTGGCTGATGATGCCATTTAAAAGGGGCGAAACATGTACCGTACCATTTATATTTTGATGAGGATTAAACCTTGATTTTACGATTGATTGTTTTGAATATGTGGATGAAAAATAAATTTTATACTATTTCAAATACATACCTCATAGTCAAGCATCTCATCTCCATACACCCAAGTTTTCCCAGCCCAATGTTGGCAACATTTTAGTAACACTGCTCTTTTATTGGAAATCACCCAGAACAAATCTTGCTGCTTTACTTTCAATGTCTTCCTGTTCTTGTTTCAAGTAGTCCTGGTGAGGGTCCCATACACTGGAGTCATACTTGAGACAATATTAAATTATGTGAGCCTCCCCCTTATAAACATTTTGAACTGGCCTGTGAGCCCTAGAATATCTGTGTCAATGGACTGCTCGACATACCGTTTTAAACTAATGTAGGCCGCGCGCAGTATCTCCTAGCTCTGTTTGGCCGCGCATGCGCAGGCCTAACTACCAGGCAAAACTGGCCTCCTCCTCGCTTGCTTGCCGACGCGAGAGGCAGTTCGCTGGAGTCAGCCATGATAGCGTGCTCGTGTGGTTTTGTGTCCGGCGTCATGGAGTCGTGGAGTAGCTGGAAACCACCGTAATCTCCCCGATAACGGGGATTTGCCCCAGATGAACTAATTGGAGACCTCCTGCCATTCCTTCTGATTTTGTTTTGGTTTTATTGTTTCGTCTGGATACTTCACAACGAGGTCTGGATGCCAGCGGTGACTGTATTTTCTTCGTCAACAATGTCAGGTTAAAACTCCTCTCATTTCTTCATCACCAAAGGTATGTACCAGTGTTTGAAATCATTCTAAACGTCGTCCTGAAGAGGATTTTGATATTTTCGAAGATTTCTGGAAAAATAATAATAATAATAATAATAATAATAAATATTTGGACTTCGCCGTTAAATTTATTCCTATTTGCGTGTGTGGTATCGAAAATCTGGAAAACTGTTTCGGCAACTAATCACAGTAATGTGGAAGGTTCACCATGAACTAAATTGGAATTATTAATTTAAAATTTTACTGATCTACTTTGGCATTTTAAATTGTAACTTTCCTTGTAAACCAAGGTACAGTCTCCAAGGTACCGAACCTTACCTCTTTCGGCTTTCTGTTTGCTTTCCTGTGTTTTGTTTTCTAATTCGTTCGGTATGTTTTCTTCTCCCCCCCCCCTTCTGGGGTTTGGGTGAATTTAATTATTTTCTCTGGCCTGTTTTTCCTCCGTGTTTTAGGAGGCCTTGCTTGTTTCTTGTGGTTACCTTGGCGTCGGTTCGTGTGTGGGTTGTTGTCGGGTGAATTGTTGTCTGGCGTGTTGTGCCTGTGTGGATCTTGGATTTTATTCTTCGGGGCCGAGTGTATCGGTTACTGTTTAACCTAATTTGTTTATTTTCTCCTCCTTTTAATGTTGTGTTACCTTTTCCTTGCCCCGCGTGAGGAGGTTTTTTAAACGTAAAATGCTGTTTGTCTTGGAAACTGTCCTTGGTGGTAACTGAACGATTTCAAATTTGGTAATTATGAGAAAAGACCGCGTTGAAGATCCATTTTTTGAATAATTGTTAACTTAATATTTTTTAAATTTATTTAACTATCCGTGATCGATCACATTTAATTTAAAGGTAACATTTATGTAAGAAAGTCTTTTGTTTCCCGTTGTTTTCTGATTACATTTTATTTGGTACGGAGGTCACCCCTTTCCTTTTTTGTTGTTTTCATAAAGCTCCCCATTTATTATCTGTTAAAGAGTATTTATTTTTCATTAATTGTTATTTAGTAATGAATTAATTTTCTTTAAAACCCCACCTGGGTATATCCTAATTTATTTTACTTATTGTTAATTTCCTTTTCCATTTTTCAACCTTATGTTGATTTTATTTACATTTTGCCATTACGTTTTAAAAATAAACTTAGGCTTTATCATCTTAATAACTTGGTTTGTTACCTACCTTTTGCCCTTCCATTAAATTTTTTTTTACTTCATGTAAATGCTGGTTTTCATTCGCCACGTTCGGTGGAGCACTGCCATTGATTTTCTTGTGCTTTAATTTCCACGGCCTTTAGTTGTCTTCCTTGCTGCTTCCGGTAAGTTATTTCTATGGTTTCTTGTTTTTAATTCTGTGACTGTACTTGTTGTTTTTCTTCTTGTGCCCTTCTTCTTCCTCGTGTTCGCTATTACTCCCATTTTGGGGCGGACACGCTAACAACCTTCTCACCAGGGTCTCTATCTCTCTCCCTCTCTCTCTCTCTCTCTCTCTCTCTCTCTCTCCCCGTCCTTTTTTTCTCTCTCTCTTTCTCTCTCCCTGGTGGATAAGGTTTTTTTCACCTCATCACCCCTAGGTGGTAGCGGGGACCTAGAGGCTGGTGAGTGGTGAGAGTGGTATCAGAGCGGTGGTTGTTTGTTGTTCCACTGTTGTTGCTCTGCTGCCTAATCTCTGTTGTTTCTGCCTTCTGCAGCCTAACCTTCCTCCCCTCCTACCCTTGCTCGGTGCAGTGCTGTGGCGAATGTTGGCGGATGGAAACCAAAAATTAAGAAGCTAAAAGTGTTATTGTCAATAACTATTGTAAAAGGGAGTGCAAGGATCTTGTGTAATTTTTTGATTATTTTGTTCCATGTTTGCTACCATGGCGCGTGCCGTTACGAACCCCTCCTTCCTGCGTCGTGCCGAATTGGAGTACGAGTTATCCATTCGTGGCCTTGAACCTGCCCGTACTGTTGCTGAGTGCGCTGCCTTGCTATCAGCCAACTCCCAGGTCCCCATTAATGTATTTTCTATTGACAGGAGTCGAGTGGGTGAGTACCTTAACCTGATCTGTGACAATCTTAACGAAATTAATATTATTCGCGAAGAGTTTATTGAATTGCCTCCGTCCAAAGCCCAAGTAAACCGGCTGAGGGCCAGAGCTGACCACTACTCGGGCCGAATTCAGGATATATTATCTATTAAGCCTGATTCTGTTTTTGTGTCAGAATGTGCTAGATTGTTAACGGTGGTTTCTGGCATCACCTCTGATTTAGATTTGCTGTTGATTAACAGAGATATGGAGAATTGTTCTATTGCGACTGCACTTAACCCTTCTGTACCTACCCAGAGTGTCTCTTCCCACCAAATTGCGTCCTCGACCCATGCCCAAGGTCCGTGTTGTGTGACTGCTCCTTTACTGGAAACCTTAGTCTCTAAGCTAAATTCGGCGTCATCGCCTAACTGTTTAAAGGAAGTCTTTCGGGGAGTGAAGTCCTTGTCTGTAAATTCTATCGATGAGTGTATTCGATTCCTTCGGTTTCTGGTGGAGTTAACCGAGACTGGTAATGTGTACTCAGTTGACGATTTGGGGATTTTCCGCGCCCTCTTCCCTCATTGTGAAGGGATTCTAAAGAGAGAAATTTCTGAAGCTATATCTAAAAATTTATCGATTAGTACCTTTCATGAACTTGTCCTTTCCAAATTTATTCCCTCTCTTGCTCTCCAAAGTCTTGTGCCCCAACACTGTTTTCGGACCCAGTTCCTGCATGAGAACTTGCTAACTTATGTGCTGGATCTGCGATTCTTTTGCAAGGTTTTTAGAATTTCTGTGCCAGAATGTGAAATGGTCTCTAGAATTTTAAAAGGAATATCTCCTGCGTACCGCTCCTATCTTTCCTTAACCCGTTGCCCTACTACCTTTCAAGAATTGGAAGAGGCCTGTTCCTTTGCTGAAGATGTCAAACATGGGGATGCCTCCAGACCTGTGAATTTCCCTCCCCCTACTACTACCAATTGTCCCGTCCTTCCGTCAACACCTAAGGTAGTGAATGCCCGTAAATGTTACAACTGTGGGTCCCGAAATCATCTAAGAAATTCCTGCCCTGACGTTAGACGTGGTCCAGGCGCTTGCTATTCCTGTGGCTCTAGACAGCATGTTAAAAGAAATTGCCCCTTGGTAGACAGAAATGGTACTCAATGACTAGAAAGGGAAAGGGCAAAGTCTGCCAATTCTAAGTTTGTAAACCCTGAATCTCGTAAGAAACCGGTGTGTCCCCCTAGGTGCAATAGTATTTCTGCTCATGCCCCCTCCTCTGGCACGTGCACATTTGTCGAAGTCAACAATGAACCCGTAGATGCCCTTCTTGATACTGGAAGCGCAGTATGCTTGATGAATTATGCCTGGTATTGTCAAAAGAAATCCTCGTGTAAACTTCCGGAAATAAAACCCACTAACTTAAGATGCGTTTCGGCTAATTGTCAGTTCTTAAATATTTTGGGGACTGTGAAGGTCAAGTTGAGGATTGGGAATTTCACTTGGAAGATCAAGTGTTTGGTGACATCCAATTTATCATGTAACATTATTCTGGGTACCAATTTTCTATCTTGGGCTGGTGTCGTTTTGGATCCTCAGTGTCGAAATTTCTTTTTTAAATTTTCTCCTGACCTGAAATTTGAATTGATTAACGTTCCCTTGAAATTGCCTAAAGTTTTGTGTGTGGGTTACCCTGAGTCAGATGAGTCTAGTGACATCGATCGGCTTGACCTGAATCATTTAGGAGATGCCGAAGCACAGCAAGTTCGTGATCTTTGCAGGGAATTTCCCGATGTGTTCACTAGCAAGTTAGGCTTGACCAACGTACTAGAGTATGACATTGAGTTGTCGGACCTGCAGCCTGTTCGATCCCCTCCTTATCGCCTTTCCCCACCCCGTATGTTGGAATTAAAGAAAATCATTGAGCAAATGGAAAGAGACGGAGTGATCAGACCTTCGACTTCCCCGTATGCGTCCCCTGTGTTCTTGGTACCCAAACCTTCTGGTGGTTATCGTGCTGTGATTGACTATAGGTCTCTAAATAGTAAGATTGTACTCCAATCTATTCCCCTACCCGACCTTCATACTTGTTTTGGATGGTTCTCAGGTGCGAAATTTTTCACTGTCCTGGATTTGAACCAGGCTTATTACCAAGTGCCCTTATCGAAGAGATCAATTCCCCTCACTGCCTTCATCACCGACTGGAACTTGTATGAGTTCCTCAGACTCCCGTTCGGGCTAAGCTGTGGAGCAGCTGTGTTGTCGAGGTTGTTAAATTCCATTCTCTCTGACATTAAGTTCAGCTATGTCTTTAATTATCTGGACGATTTATTAATTTATTCAAAGACCTTCGAGGAACATATGGTGCACGTTAGGGAAGTATTGCTACGGTTAAGGAAAGCCGGCCTTACCGTGAAGTTATCAAAGGTAGCTTTCGCCAGACCCAGCATGTCTTTCTTGGGACATGTAGTTTCTTCTGAAGGCGTTTCCATAGATCATTCCAGAACTCAAGCCATTAGGGATTTTCCACCCCCCAAAGATGTCAAAGGCGTTGCTCGATTCATTGGTATGGTCAATTTCTTTAGAAAATTCATCCCTAACTTTGCTGAAGTGGCTGCCCCGTTGAACGACCTTAGGAAAAAGAATGTAAAATTTACTTGGGGTAAAGCCCAGGAGGAAGCTTTTAATTCATTGAAGGTCGCACTGATTAATGCACCTTTGTTAGCTATTCCCGATTTCGAGAAACGTTTCATTGTCCAAACTGATGCCTCCGGGCGTGCTATCGCTGGCGTTCTGTTACAAGAACATGAAGATGGGCGTAGGCCCGTGGCCTACGTATCCAGGGTCCTCAATGATCTGGAGTCTAAGTACTCCATTTATGAACTAGAGTGTCTAGCCGTGCTGTTTGCTCTGGAAAAATTTCGATCGTTCATTGAACACGTCAACTTTGATCTGGAAACCGACAATCAGGCTCTTTCTTGGGTGTTGAACCGACCCAAAAGGACCGGTAGGATAACTAGATGGGCATTACGGATCTCATCCTTTAATTTCAATGTTCGCCACATTCGTGGGTCTGAGAACGTCATCGCCGATGGCTTGAGCAGGATGTTTGAAGGTCACCCTTGTGCGGAAGCCAACCCATGTGTCGATGAGCTTGCTGTCAATATGGTTGGAGTTAGTGCCATCCTCACCGACTCCCCATTGCTGTATCAAGAAATTGGAGATCATCAAAAAACTGATCCGGATCTGAAAAGGATCATTGATACAATCAGTAGCGGGATCGAAGTGAAACCTTACTCCTTATCTAAGGGTGTTCTCTGTTGTAAGGGTCGCAAGGACCATAATTCCAAAATTGTCGTTCCTAAGGTTTTGGTACCTGTCATTTTCAAGTATTACCACTGTTCACCCCTTGGCGGTCATCTAGGAAATTTCAAAACTCGTTTGAAAATCAGGCAATTCTTTGTTTGGAAGAAAATGGATAGTGATATCAGGAACATGGTCAAATCTTGTAAATCTTGCGCCATCAGCAAACCTAATTTGAATAACCGGGTAGGATTATTGTCTTCATCACAAGCTTCGCGCCCCATGGAACGACTGTTCATAGATTTCGTAGGACCCCTCCCCCGATCTTCCTTGGGAAACACCCACATTTTTGTCTGTATTGATGCCTTCTCCCGGTTCTGTTGGATCTTTCCCACCAGGTCCACTAATTCACGTACCTCTATCTCCTGTCTAAATTCCATCTTTGCATCATTTGGCCCACCTAAGTTCTTAGTGTCTGACAACGCTAGTTCTTTCACCAGTAACTCCTTCAAAAGGTATCTGTTTGAGTTGGGCATTTCACATGTCACCACTATTCCATACTATCCAAATCCTTCTTATGCAGAGAGGTTGAATCGGAACTTAAAATCTGCGTTGATAGCGTATCATCATGACAACCAGTCCAAATGGGACTCCTGTCTGCATTGGTTGGCACATGCTTTCAATTCCGCTACTCATGAGTCCCATGGTAAGACGCCTATGTCTTTAATGTTTGGCTATACTCCGTACTCCCCTATGTCTAACCTGCTATGTATTGAGGATCTTCTCCCAGACCTATCTAGACCTAATGATGTTCAAAAGATCTGGAACGAAGCAAAAAGGAATCTAGCTGTGTCATACGAAAAGGTCAAAAAGCAGTACGATAAAGGTAGGAAACCGTCAAAATTCAATGTTGGTGATCTCGTGTATGTTAAGTGCTACCCAATGAGTAAGGCTGTGAATAAGTTTTCGGCAAAACTTGCCCCTAGGTACCAAGGCCCGTGCACTGTGTTGGAGTTCTTGTCTCCCGTTTCTATTTTAGTAAGCGACCCTGTAGCAAAGCGTATTAGGCGCGTTCATGTTTCTCAAATTAAACCCGGCTGATCTGGCAAATTGTACCACATCTTCCGCTGGATGAATGCACCTTTGGTAACTGACCTGTATCGTTAGTGAATTTAGCACACATACTGTGGGATGGCGAGCGAGTCAATCTGGTCCTTCTGTGCCTCGTGTTGGTGACTCTAATTTAGTACTTCTCGTATATTACTGTTTCTAGGTGTGGATCCTTGTAGTTGGAAATTGTCTTTCCTTAATTGTCCTGTGATGGTGGTATTAATACCTTGCAATAGATATCCTCGTTATCTAACCTTATGCTTATGTGGTGCGCTACCGAGGTTCCATTGGGGAAATCTGATGACATCTAACTTAAATTGTGCTTTGTTGTCCCTCTGTTTTCTCTAGGCTTATGTAATTTCAAAGTTTTGATTCTTCTGTGGCTCCGCATCGGATTCCTTCCGCTGAACCCTTCGATCATCTTGTGACTTGATCATTGCTGAGCTATGGTGTGCCTGGGATGGAATGTAAGGGAGTGTGTCTGGTGCCTGAGTGTTTACCATTTTGTCATCCTTTCATAGTGTGCGTGTGTCTGATGATGTGTGGTGCTTAGTCATGATTGGGTTGCTATTTGTGCCTTTTTAGTATTGTACGATTTCTGATTGTGGTGTGTTTCGATCTATTGGTGTCGGAAAGGTTCCCTGCTTGCCTTCTGCATGGACCGCGTGTCTTAAAGGTGTTCCTTTTCCGGATACTGATGTTTGTATTCATCCATGATTGAGGGATCTGACACTCCTACTCTTGGGCACTCTTCGCGGCTGTTCTAAAGGTGGTTTTCTATGCGTGAACCCTCTATATTATTTTTCCTGTAATGGGTTTTTGGGCTGAATTTATCTTCCTAACCTTTTGGTTTTGGGGTTATGTAGAAAATCTGTCTCCGATTTTTCCTGTGGGCGTTCGGTTGGTGCACTCCTGCCAGCATTATGGTTGTATCTCCTGTGTTGTAACTTGGTAATGTTGTTGTGAGTTGTTTGGATCCTTCTGAAATGTGGACCGTTAGTAACGTTGTGTAATTTTCCTTATCTACCGGTTGGCGTGTGGAGTTTCGGTGGTACGGTCGGACTTCCTTCCTGAGGATATTTCTCCTTTTGTGCTTCTGTGGGATGGACCTAGTCCTTAATCGGTACCTGGTTTGCTGTTGTAATTTCTGCGTTGTATTGTGCTGTTAGGTTGTAGTCTGTGAGCACGCGTTGAGGATAGTTATCCTTTACCTCTCTATTAATAACCCGTGCTGCTACCTTGTCATTATTTAGGTAATCGTGTTTTGGATTACGTTGTTTGGCTGTCAAGACACCTTGGTTGGGATGTGATTTGTCCTTTAATTTACCTCTGTGTCGCGGTAGATTTGGCTGTTGGTTTGGTATCCACTACTCCGAGGAAGTACACCTTCGGTGGGCGATTCTTAGTTATCTCTTGGCTCTGGGATTTTCGACTTGTTCTTCCTCACGCAGAATTAGGTTCGTGGTTACTATTCTGTACCACGTTGCCCGGTGCATTTATTTTGGGTAGTTGTATCTTGATGTGGCCGTTGTGGTTGACTGACTGATCGCGATTTTTCCATCTGGTAACCTATAGGAGTCTCCCGATTGCCCATCGATGCTACTCTTGCCTGTCTTACCTCTCGGTAACTCGAGTGGTTTCTGCGTCCCTTCTCTCTGATGGTTTTCCGTTGGTCTGTTCAAAAATTAGTTTTCTATGCTTGAGTCCTTACCTGTGTTTTGTTGGTGATCCTGGATAAGTTGCCGATCCCAGTGTGGTTTGTATTTTGCTCAACCCCTCGTTCTTGACCCTTGGACTGATTGACGAGTTCGCCACTCTGTGGTTGTGTGTGTGTCACTCCGATATCTAAAAGTGTAATTTGATAGGTCTTTCATGTGTCCTCTTAGTTTAACGTCTGGTATTCTAAACCATATGTTCCAAGGACGTCTATTCTTTGGAGTGGACCTGTACCTTTACTTATATATTTTTCTTGTGGGTGATTTGTGCTTGAGTAATATTACTGATTTCCCTTCCGTTATGTTCTTGATCCTTAGGGATATCTGTCCTTGTCCTAGTTGGTATTATGTGTTGGATTGTACCCTATGTTTCTATGTGTTCTTGTTCATTGTTTCTCTACGTGTCATGGCTAAGTGTCCTTCGTGGCAGTGTAACATGGTGTATTTTATGTAGTTTCCCTTTGATTTCTTAATTGTCGTTGTATGGACCCTTCGTTTCCTTTGGTACTATATTGGACCAAGTGGAGAGCTCTGGGCTTCAGCTAGTCTGTTGGTAACTAGCCTATGTAAAGTTAATTGGCGGATCTGTGGATCCTGTAACTGAAAACTCACCTACTTTAATTTCCTGATTTGTTTTTTGTTCCTCCCTCTTCTTGTGGTTTTGCCCCCATTCGGGTTTTCCGGTGCGTTTCATTTCCCCGGTTGTAACCTTTTTGCAACACAAGATCATGCGTTTCCTTAATTTCAAAGGAGACTTGTAAAGGTATTCATGCATTAAAAATTAATTTACCACCGTGCTTGAGAAAATAACCTGAATGCGTGGACTTATAAACATGTGGTTTTGGATTAATTTTGGTCAGTATATCTGTGATTAGTGTGAGAGTTGCCAAACCTCAAGGTGAACTGCGTCATGTGTCATAAACTGTATCATTGTGTGATGCATAGAAAACAAGTGTATTAGGTGAACCTGAAACTTTGGTGAACTCTGGTCATTGTGCTCTCTATTTGATGACAAACATTACTCTGGTGATTTTCCGAGTGCTCGGTTAACATTTCTGGACACTGATGTTGATCGCACCCGCCAATTATTTCTAAAAACTATGTGATATGGAACTGTGTCTTGGACTATTAACATGGTCATGTGAACTACTAACTAATATTAGTTAATCTTGGTGGTCGTTTTCTGTTGGACTACTCCGCCCAAATTTAGTGTATGTGTGACCACCTCATCATTGATGGCATGTGCATGAGGTTTTGTCGTCGATTCGGGGCGGGAGGGCTGAGACAATATTAAATTATGTGAGCCTCCCCCTTATAAACATTTTGAACTGGCCTGTGAGCCCTAGAATATCTGTGTCAATGGACTGCTCGACATACCGTTTTAAACTAATGTAGGCCGCGCGCAGTATCTCCTAGCTCTGTTTGGCCGCGCATGCGCAGGCCTAACTACCAGGCAAAACTGGCCTCCTCCTCGCTTGCTTGCCGACGCGAGAGGCAGTTCGCTGGAGTCAGCCATGATAGCGTGCTCGTGTGGTTTTGTGTCCGGCGTCATGGAGTCGTGGAGTAGCTGGAAACCACCGTAATCTCCCCGATAACGGGGATTTGCCCCAGATGAACTAATTGGAGACCTCCTGCCATTCCTTCTGATTTTGTTTTGGTTTTATTGTTTCGTCTGGATACTTCACAACGAGGTCTGGATGCCAGCGGTGACTGTATTTTCTTCGTCAACAATGTCAGGTTAAAACTCCTCTCATTTCTTCATCACCAAAGGTATGTACCAGTGTTTGAAATCATTCTAAACGTCGTCCTGAAGAGGATTTTGATATTTTCGAAGATTTCTGGAAAAATAATAATAATAATAATAATAATAATAAATATTTGGACTTCGCCGTTAAATTTATTCCTATTTGCGTGTGTGGTATCGAAAATCTGGAAAACTGTTTCGGCAACTAATCACAGTAATGTGGAAGGTTCACCATGAACTAAATTGGAATTATTAATTTAAAATTTTACTGATCTACTTTGGCATTTTAAATTGTAACTTTCCTTGTAAACCAAGGTACAGTCTCCAAGGTACCGAACCTTACCTCTTTCGGCTTTCTGTTTGCTTTCCTGTGTTTTGTTTTCTAATTCGTTCGGTATGTTTTCTTCTCCCCCCCCCCTTCTGGGGTTTGGGTGAATTTAATTATTTTCTCTGGCCTGTTTTTCCTCCGTGTTTTAGGAGGCCTTGCTTGTTTCTTGTGGTTACCTTGGCGTCGGTTCGTGTGTGGGTTGTTGTCGGGTGAATTGTTGTCTGGCGTGTTGTGCCTGTGTGGATCTTGGATTTTATTCTTCGGGGCCGAGTGTATCGGTTACTGTTTAACCTAATTTGTTTATTTTCTCCTCCTTTTAATGTTGTGTTACCTTTTCCTTGCCCCGCGTGAGGAGGTTTTTTAAACGTAAAATGCTGTTTGTCTTGGAAACTGTCCTTGGTGGTAACTGAACGATTTCAAATTTGGTAATTATGAGAAAAGACCGCGTTGAAGATCCATTTTTTGAATAATTGTTAACTTAATATTTTTTAAATTTATTTAACTATCCGTGATCGATCACATTTAATTTAAAGGTAACATTTATGTAAGAAAGTCTTTTGTTTCCCGTTGTTTTCTGATTACATTTTATTTGGTACGGAGGTCACCCCTTTCCTTTTTTGTTGTTTTCATAAAGCTCCCCATTTATTATCTGTTAAAGAGTATTTATTTTTCATTAATTGTTATTTAGTAATGAATTAATTTTCTTTAAAACCCCACCTGGGTATATCCTAATTTATTTTACTTATTGTTAATTTCCTTTTCCATTTTTCAACCTTATGTTGATTTTATTTACATTTTGCCATTACGTTTTAAAAATAAACTTAGGCTTTATCATCTTAATAACTTGGTTTGTTACCTACCTTTTGCCCTTCCATTAAATTTTTTTTTACTTCATGTAAATGCTGGTTTTCATTCGCCACGTTCGGTGGAGCACTGCCATTGATTTTCTTGTGCTTTAATTTCCACGGCCTTTAGTTGTCTTCCTTGCTGCTTCCGGTAAGTTATTTCTATGGTTTCTTGTTTTTAATTCTGTGACTGTACTTGTTGTTTTTCTTCTTGTGCCCTTCTTCTTCCTCGTGTTCGCTATTACTCCCATTTTGGGGCGGACACGCTAACAACCTTCTCACCAGGGTCTCTATCTCTCTCCCTCTCTCTCTCTCTCTCTCTCTCTCTCTCTCCCCGTCCTTTTTTTCTCTCTCTCTTTCTCTCTCCCTGGTGGATAAGGTTTTTTTCACCTCATCACCCCTAGGTGGTAGCGGGGACCTAGAGGCTGGTGAGTGGTGAGATACTCTATCTGCAGTCTTACCAGAGACTTATATACCCTCTCCTTTACATCCTTCTTACTACAACCCTAAATACTCTCATAACCATGTGAAAAGATCTGTAACCTTTATTAACAACCTTGTTAATATGATTACCCAAATAAGATCGTTCCTTATTAAAAACAACCTAGACATTTACATTGTTCCCCTTGAGTTACTTTCATCCCATTAACACAATTACTAAAACTGAGTGGTCTTTTCCTTTTAGTGCAACTTACAACTTGAATTTTCATCCTGTTTATGTTAATACCATTTTCTGCTATCCATCTCACTACATTGTTTAAGTCCCCCTGCAGCTGTTCACAACCCTGCAACTCATTTACTACTCTATACAGTGTAACATCATCTGCAGATATCCTTATCTGTAATTCCAGATCTTTGCTCATATCATTTATAAATATAAGAAAACATACGGGTCCAATAATACTGGCCGGTGGGACACCCCTATCATTACAGGATCAGATAATGCTTCACATACTTTTATCCTGTGAGTTCTATTTTCTAGAAACGTAGCAACATATCAACTATTCTATCAAAATACTTTGATAGATCAATAGCAATACAGTCCATTTGACCTCCTGAATCTAAGATAACTGCTATATCTTGCTGGAATCATACAAGTTGAACTTCATTGGAATAATCTTACCCAAACCCAAACTGACTTCTATCAAATCAGTTAGTAATTCGAAAAGAGTCTGTAAAGTAATTAGAAAGAATGCTTTCTCTGATCTTACAAACTACACGTGTTAAGCTGACTGGCCTGTAATTTTCCACTTTATATTTGTTACTCTTCCTCTTTTACACTGGGGCTACTACTGCAACTCTCAATTCATTTGGTAAAGCTCATTAACGTAGACAACAATCAGGTAAGTATTTCAGGTATGGTACTATATCCCAACCCGCAGCCATGAATACGGTATATCCACAGAAATCTTGTCAACCCCAGCTGCCATTCTAGCCTTCTACTCTTGTATCCTTTTTAAATGTCTTTATTATCATAGGTAAATTTCAGTACAGTATTTTGCCATTATTAGTCACATCCTCTATCAGGACATTATCTTTATATCCATCTAACATTACATATTGATGACTGAATATTTCTGCCTTCTGTAAGTCCTCATTAATGTTCATTGATGATCCCAGGAATGTCCTTCCTTCCTGAAACCTGTTTCTGCCTTCAAGTACCTTCACATATCCTTATATTGCTCCCTAGAATTCATGTGGCTCCTAATTATGTTTGCCATCATGTTATCTTTAGCTGACGTTTTTGCTGATTTCATTTTTTTTGCTAGTGGCCTTACGTTCCACCGACACAGATAGGTCTTTTGGCAACAGTGGGATAGGAGAGGCCTAGGAGTTGGAAGGAATCAGCCATGGCCTTAATTAAGGTACAGCCCCAGCATTTGCCTGGTGTGATAATGGGAAACCACGGAAAACAATCTTCAGGGCTACCAGTAGTGGGATTCGAACCTACTATCTCCCGGATGCAAGCTCAGAGCCACGCACCTCTACGCGCACGACCAACTCAGTTGGTTTGCTGATTTCAAGTTTCTAGTGAATTCCTTCAGTCTCTCCTTATTCCCGCAACCATTCCTAACTCTATTTCTACTGGGCAAGTTGGCTGTGTGGTTGGAGGCATGCGGCTGTGAGCTTACATCTGGGAGATAGTGGGTTCAAATCCCACTGTCGGCAGACCTGGAGATTGTTTTCTATGGTTTCCCATTTTCATACCAGGCAAATGCTGGGGCTGTACATTAATTAAGGCCACGGCCACTTCCTTCCAACTCCTAGGCTTTTTATATCCCATCATCGCTATAAGACCTATCTGTGTCTGTGCGATGTAAAGAAAATAGCAAAAAAAACTTTATTTCTTTCTAATCTGCACTTCCTTCTTAACCATTTTATTATATAATGGAACCTTATTATTCCTTACCAATCTTAGAGGTACGTACCTGCTTTTACACTCTACCACATCTGCTTTAAACTCATCCTATACACCATTTATATTTTTATTTACCATTTTCCATCGATCATAATTGCTTTACAAAAATTCCCCCTTTCACCTCTTATAAGCCATATGGTACTGCCTAATAGACCTATTTTTGAAACATTTATTTCTAACACATTTAGTTTTAGTTCTGATAGAGACAGCTCCATGAATGCTTATACCATCAATCACTTCAGTTTCCCTATAGAGCTCATCTGGTTTTATCAACATCTAGGATATTTCTCCCCCTAATTGGTTCAATCATTTTCTGATTCACCTGTCCTTCCCATAATAATTTGTTCATCATTTGTTGGTCATGCTTTCTGTCATTTGCATTCCCTTCTCAGCTAATATTTGGCAAATTCAGATCACCCACTACAATAGCATTCCTCTCTGTATTGTTTCCCACATAGCTGATTATCTTATCAAATAATTCTGCATCAGCCTCAGTGTCAGCCTTGCCAGGTCTGTACACCCCAAAAACATCAAGTTGCCTATTGTCTTTAAAGATGAATCTTACACCTTGAATTTCATGTTCCTCATCCTTAACATTTTTGCAGCTCACAGATTATTCTTTTTTCACCAGTTTAAATACTTCCCCTCCTATCGTTTCTAACATATCTCTATGATAAAGACCCCAGTTCCTTGAGAAAATTTCTGCATCAATTATATCACTTCTCAACCGTGATTCAATTTCTATTAAAATACCTGGTAAATGTATATCTATCAAATTACTTAATTCTGTTCCTTTTTCTTTTTTTCGTTTTACAATATTTCTACCATTTAAAACCAACAATTTTATATGTTACTTGATTTCATGCTTCATATACTGTCATCACCACTCCCTGGCCTACCCTGTTTCCCTGAATGTACCTGCCTATAACTTTTCCTAACAAACCTCCTAACTTATATGTACCAATGTGGTTCAAGTGAATGCCATTTGAGTGTAGATACCTATCCACTACCCACCCATTAAGATTTACAAATCTCACTCCCAATATCCCACACACCCATTCCATAGTCTCATTTAAATCCCAAATTACCCATCATTTAGTCTCCCTCCTATATAGTATCCCACTGATAACAATCTCTGCTTCCTTATACTTCTTCCGTGCTGCCATAACCAGATACCAAACATCTCCAAATATATTAGTTTCAATTCCTGCTTGCCTTGTATTGTTGATACCATTATGGAAAATTATCACCTTTACCTTATCCTTCCATTTTCCTTAGCCCTTTAAGCAGAGAGCTCTGTGCACACCTCCTCACTGTTGATCAGTTGATCATATAATAAACACTCACAACTGCTGTAAAAAGAAACAGTATATTACAAAAAATACAATTTCACACATTACAGTCCGGCAGCCATCCTTTCTCTTTTTCTTCTTTCAAAGATCGCCATAACAACAGCCAAACACTCAGAGTGAACGTGACATTCTCCCACCTTTTGATACCGGTACCCATCAAAACACAACTTTTACAGACAGAGGCAAAAAGTATTTTAACTCTTCTTCCCTTTGGTATCCAGAAGTGCTCCCGCATTATGGCGAGTAGAATCTGAACACCAGCATGAGAGGCTCTCAAATGATGTTCTCTGATTATCACCTCAATCAGAGGGTGATTTGATGGCAATAAAACAGGTGTACGGAAATTATATTCATCCTTTTTGTTGGTGATTTTTGTCTTAACCCTGACGAGGCCCAGCTGGTCTTTGAAAAGGCACAATTTTTTTGGTTGTCCCTTTCAGTAAATTTCTGTTCTTGAACAATTTTCAACAGTCGTCTCTCCACCATTGACATTTCAAAACAATCCAATTCAGAATCAACATTCTGCTCCATGTCCTTTGTCACATTGTTGATGAACCGCAGCATCCAGACCACCATTCTGCTCCACGTCCTTTCTCGCATTGTTGATGAACCGCAGCATCCAGACTACCATTCTACTCTACGTCCTTTTTCGCATTGTTGATGAACCGCAGCATCCAGGCCACCATTCTGCTCTACGTCCTTTCTCGCATTGTTGATGACCGCAGCATCCAGACCACCAGTCTGCTCTACGTCCTTTCTCGCATTGTTGATGAACCGCAGCATCCAGACCACCATTCTGCTCCACGTTCTTTCTCGCATTGTTGATGAACTGCAGCATCCAGGCCACCATTCTGACGATTATTGCATACTGAGAAAAGAATCTCATATACCACTGCTTTTCCTGGGAGACAAGCATAGTATTGGTAACAAGGCTTTTTCCTCTTTCTTCACCAACCTCCTCTTCATTAATTTCTACAATGCGCGATGGCGAACTGTTCTCTTCCAACTTTAACCAAGCGGGTCCCTCCAACCAACGAGAAGAAATCAGCTGCGAAGTAGAGCAACCTCTCGAAGGTAGGTCTGCTGGGTTGTCTGTGCCTGGTAGATGAAACTAACGCTTAGGATTAGATAATAATCTAATTTCTTTAATTCTGTTAGTGACGAACCCTCCCCAAGCTTCCTCTCTTCTTATCCAACATAGCGCAGAAGAAGAGTCACTCCAATAGTTCTCTGGGGATGTCCGTCGGATTCAAACTTTCTTTCACAGGAAAGGCGAGACGTGAGCCTAAAGTGCAGGCTAATAACTCCAGTCTCGGTATCGTTATTTTTTAGTGGGGCTACCCTTGATTTTGCTGTGACCAGTCGCACTTCCAACTCTTTTCCATTGAAAGATCTTAAGAAAATAACGGCTGCACAAGGCATATGACTGGCATCACAAAATACATGCATGACTCCATGATGATTTGTCCTCATTTCGATTTACATGAAGCATCAAACACCGGCCTGACTGCTGTTGTTGAACCTTCCTTAAAAACTCCTTGGGTGCGGTAAAAAGTACCGGTACCCAGCATTCTGAGAGCTTTCTTGGCTAACTTCTTCAATTATCCCTCCATCTTGCCAGTCATGGAGCACCTGCTGGTGATTCTCAAAATTTTCTTCCTTGATTAAGCGGTGTGTTGCAGAAACCAGTCTTTTTAATGCAACATCCTTGATGTCAGACAATAGCTGCTGACCGTCTTTCCAAGGAAGCGCCACTTCATATCGTCCTTCCTCACCTATCTTAACATTTTCTTGGAAATGTTTCAATGTTGCCATTTCAGTTTCCTTCTTCGACAACGTTTCGGTCGGATCACAAATTCCTATGCTTTCCAAGTTCCATAGTTCACCCAAGGAAGCCGTTCTCACAAAGAGAGAGTTCACCATAGACACTGTGTTAGAGTTTCAGTTGTCTTCCAGAGCTGTCCCATCACTGTCCAACCAAATGTGGTTCTAACAGCAAGGACCCACTTTTAACCATGGGATTGTACCACAAATTACCTTTTGTCCCAGTACTGTTTTTAGAAATAGAATGACATAGGTTGACAATAGCTATCTCATACAGGCTATGATCGTTTGCACCGATTGAAGCACCCCCAAAATGGTTGTGTTCAACTTTTTCAGTCTTTTAATGGAATATATCCCATTTCAATGGCAGTTTTCCCCAATAGATAGGATCTCTGCGAGCCTGTATCCAGCAATGCCCATACACTTCTTTCTTTCCCTTCATGATTTAACCTAACTACAAGAGTTTGTAACAGAAATTCCAAAACATCACTGGTTTGTATGTTAAGGATTACAGTTGGACCACCTGACAACTTTGAACCCAATTCTTGCTTCTTTTCATCACACTTATAACTCCTTTTATTTACATCTAATTTGGGACACACCATAGCCTCATGTTTATCACTGCACACGAGACATTTCAGTTTCATAATGCAATTAGCATTCAGCTGTCATTTAACTAAAAATCACAGAACTTTGTGTTTTCCTGCGTGTTTTATCTTTTAGGACAAAATGTTCCTAGCATCAATATATAAGTGATTCCTTGTGTCCAGAAACCCCAGCTATCGTCAAGAGTGTTTGTGTTTTGAAGTTGGGTTACTCAATCAACATTCAGTTGTTTATTGATAATTCTGGAGTTTCAAACACTGTGATTAAATTGATCCACCATAGATATGGTTTGATATTAAAACTTTATCAGCATATCAAATTTAAGTTAAAATTATTGCTTACATAATTTTTTTGACTGCCCACATTTGCAATCATTTAGGAAAACAGCAGGTAGCAAATCTACCATGTGGGTGACTGCTCTAAATGCATATCAGAATTAATTAATTGATTGATTGATTGATTGATTGATTGATTGATTGATTGATTGATTGATTGATTGATTGATTGATTGATTGATTGATTGATTGATTGATTGATTGATTGATTGATTGATTGATTGATTGATTGATTGATTGATTGATTGATTGATTGATCGATCGATCGATCTCTATGTTCAGAATAGTCAGCCATGAGTTGATGACTAGTTACGCCTTTCAATTTGTACCATGTTACACATTCGTGCACTTCTTGTCTGGCTACGTTTCTGCCATTCAGACTCCAATAACGTTGACGAAGGGTTGCTGACAACAATTCTAGTCCTGCATGAGCCTGTTGTAAGTGTTTATGTTTGATAATTAGAGTCGTCAGGTGATGTTTTGATGGTAAAAAAAATTGGTGTTTTATTGAGATTGGGAGCGACATGTTCAGCTTTAAGTACATCATCATGTAGAAATGGACAGAGATTTTTCAGCTGACTTTTCTGTGATACATTGCCTTCCTTTTGCAATTCCTTGATTTCTTCACTGAATGACTCCGCCTGAGCAATGCGATTGCATGACATTAGTGATGACTGAAGTTCTTGAACTGACAACGGTCCCAATCGTTTATTGCTTCGCTGTTTGGAGTTGTGAATGTATCTGCTGCAATACGCCAGAACTCTTTGTGGTTTTGTCAGCGAAGAAAATCTTTCGATGATGTCATTGCCTTTGGTGACAAGTAATGTTGCCACTGTTCGCTGTTCCAATGTGGTGTGACAACTTTCATCGATGACTAAGGGCTGCGGCAGGTTGAGCTGAGGTGCTGACAACCACGACGGACCTGACCACCACAATGTGGACTGTTGTAACTCTTGAGGTTCAGCTCCTCGAGAAAATAAATCTGCAGGGTTTTGATGAGATGAAACATGATGCCAATCTTTGACATTAGTTAGCTGCTGAATTTCTGCCACCCTGTTGGCTACAAATGTTTTCCAACGCGACGAAGGAGAAGCCAACCATGATAAAAAATGGTAGAATCTGTCCACATATGAGTTTCATTAATTTCAAGATTTAAAATTGGAATGGATTTTTGAAGTAATTCAGCCAGCAATGCAGGTGTAAGCAATTCAAGACGAGGGAGTGTAACTCGTTTGACTGGAGCCACTCTAGATTTTGAGCACAAGTTCCAGTTGCAGTTCTTTTATTTTTGTTACTTTTTCATTTACTTCCTTTCTAAGATCTTCAATAATCATCGTATTGAAGTCGATGCTGTCCTTAAGCCTATCAATTACTTTATCGATTAGTCGCTCAAGGATACAATCGAAGAACGTAGAAGTATAGCACGCGAACCTTTTCTTGAGCCCTGAGCTCCATAGTGCTGAATGGGAACTAGGACTCAAGAAAAGGCATTTCACGAATATTTGATTCTAAATTGTCAAGTCCACTTTCAGCAACTCGGATGTTAGTTTCGTTCACTTCAAGACACTTTAACTGACCCTTGGTATCCATCGTGCTGCTGTTTTAGTTCTTATGCTTTTGCTTAGTCCGTGACACAACCCACAATTACACTACATCAAAGCGAGAATACGAAATTATATAATTACACAGCACTTTAAAGGTTACCCAGCAGTACGTGATTTTTCCTTTCACTAGTCACTCGGAAATGTACACTACTGTAATGTAGGAAACCTTCAAATTCCTTTAATAACCCGCCACAAACACTATTTTCAGAGACAACTATACATCACATAATGTTAGAGCCGCCATGTTAATATGTTATATATATATATATTTTAAATTGCTTTCTTAATTTCTTCTAAATGTTAATGGATCTCTGGAAATTCGAACTTGTGGTAGGCCTACGGTGCTTCACAGTTCAGAGATTGATCGACTTGTTTGCTAGAATTTCACAGTTCCCGGTGTTAGACCCTTTCTGCCAATTTGGTCTCTGAAGCAAATATTTGGAGATTGATAGCACTTCAGGTTGTTTTTAAACGTTTGATAGAAATTCCGCGAATTACTTTTTGCAAAGCCTGTTCTGATTACTCGATAGATCGTTTAGTACTCCAAATTATTATTATACCGGGCGAGTTGGCCGTGCGGTTAGGGGCGCGCGGCTGTGAGCTTGCATCCGGGAGATCGTGGGTTCGAGCCCCACTGTCGGCAGCCCTGAAGATGGTTTTCCGTGGTTTCCCATTTTCACTCCAGGCAAATGCTGGGGCTGTACCTTAATTAAGGCCACGGCCGCTTCCTTCCAACTCCTAGGCCTTTCCTGTCCCATCGTCGCCATAAGACCTATCTGTGTCGGTGCGACGTAAAGCAACTAGCAAAAATTATTATTATTATTATGATTATGATTATTATTATTATTATTATTATTATTATTATTATTATTATTATTATTATTATTATTATTATTATTTCGAATGGGCCACCAGAGGACCACGTGCCAATTTCAATTCCTTCTTCCCTGTTCTTTCCTTTTCTTCCAGTACGCTTTCACCTGTTCACTGTGTTTCTTCTTTCTGTCTTCAGACCACTTTTAACCAGTCTTTTTTACTTTCCTACCTTGGAATCCTTCTATTTTCAATACTTTCTCCCGAAAGCCTTCTCTATTATTTATTTTTTCTCTTGTTATGTTGTTTTTTTCTAAATCCTTTCTTATTTCATTGACCCAGCTTGTTGTTGATTTCTTACCCCACAAATATCTGAAAATCTTACTGGTTAATCTACTATCTTGCATTCGATATAAATGTCCAAAAACCATAAGTCTCCTTTTCCTCATTACATCTGATATATTTTCTATTTTTTGATATATTTCAGCATTACTTCGTAATTTCCAACCTTCTGCTGTGTTTTGTGGGCCTAATATTTTCCTCATGATTCGCCTTTCTAGTATTTCTAGTTTATCTAAATTATAGTTTAATGCCAGACATTCGCTTGCATTCTGGCTTCACTACTGTGTTGTAATGCCTTATTTTTGCATTTTTGGATAGGCACCTTTTATTGTAGATATCTTTGGTGACACCATAAGCTCTCTCCATTTTATGTACCCTCTCCTCTACTGCAGATTTTTCTAAACCATTTTCTTGGATTATTTCCCCTAGATATTTGATTTTTTTTACCCTCTCTCTTTGGCCAATATCTGTTTTCGGAAATTTTGGTGCATCCCAAATATTTGTTAATAATTTTGTTTTTTCTGCAGAAATTCTTAAGCCAGTTCTGCTGGCGATTCTTTCCAAGACATTTACTTGTGTCACATTTTCCGGAAGTATTGCAAAGTCATCTGCAAATGCAAGACAATTTATTTCTATCCTTTTGTTTCCTCTTCCTAACCTTATCGGTGAAATGTTGAGTTCAATAAGTTTTTCATTCCATATTCTCACTATTTTCTCTAGGACACAATTAAAAAGAATTGGGGATAGTCCGTTGCCTTGTCGTACACCAGTTTTTATTTTGAAAGGCTGTGATACCTCTCCCAGAAATTTCACTTTAGAGACTGTGTCTGTAAGTGTTTCACGGGTTAGATTTGCCAGTTTAGACTTTATGCCAAATTCTCGAATTATTTTATATATAGTTTCTCTGTCAACAGAATCAAAAGCCTTTTTGAAATCTACAAACATGACTACAATGTCCTTTGAATTAAGTAACCTGTGGCGAATTATTGACTTAAGATTAAATATTTGTTCTGAGCATGATCTTCCTTTCCTGAAACCACCTTGATATTCACCTAAATGATTGTCTAGTGTTGTTTCTATTCTGTTTAATAAAATCTTGGAAAATATTTTATATGCCACTGCTAATAAAGATATTCCTCTGTACTTATTAACGCCCTGTTTATTACATTTTTTGTGGAGTGGATGTATCAAGGCTACTTTCCATTCCTCAGGAATTTCTCCAGTTTTCCAGATTTCTTCAAAGAGTAATTGTAGCTCATTTGCTATATTTGGCAAGGACCACTTCAAAAGTTCCGCTGTAATAGAATCTTCTCCACTAGCTTTGTTGTTTTTGAGGGTTTTAATTACTTCTTCAATTTCTTTTATAGTTGGTGGTATGTCTCCTTCCAAATTTTCATCAGTATCTTGAAATTCTAATTTATGACTTGGTTCAGGACAGTTCAAAAGTTGATCAAAATATCTTGCTAATATCTCACAATTTTCAGTATTGCTTAGTCCAATTCTGCCGTTTTCATCCTTGAAACTAACATTTGTAGTTTGGTACCCCTTTAATTCATTCTTAAAAGTCTGATAAAAGTCATGGGTGTTATTTTTTATAAAGTTTTTGTCCATTTCTATAAGTTTCTCCTTTTGAAAGGCTCGTTTAGTATTTCTGATTATCCTTGCTGTTTCCTTCCTTTGTTGTTTAAACTGATCATTTCCATTTTTTTTTCCATGTTTTAGCCCTCTCTGCTGAAGCTTCTTCACATATTTCATTCCACCATATTTTCCTTTTATTTTCTATTGGCCCAAATGTTTTCTGTGCTGCATAATTAATTGCTTTGGATATTTCTTGCCAGTTGCCTTGTTTAGCCACTTTAATTTCGTCTTGGTAGTTTTTAATTGATTCTTTTGTTATGGGCAACCGGAGATGACGTGCTGTATGCTCTCTGCAGTTCTGGAACAGCGGCGGCAGTTGTCTGTTGGATCATTCATGATAAATCTATTATTATCTATAAATCTATTATTATTATTATTAGTAGTAGTAGTAGTAGTAGTAGTAGTATTTAATACATGGATGTTGTAACAATGGTCAGTTTGTCTTCTTGGTAAATATTACATTTTATACCACCCCTCTGTTTTATAAACATTTAGACTGCAATTTACATTTGGTCACCAAATCCTTCTCTAAATCCAGCATGTTATAATGGCTGACAGGAAGTGAGTTTGTTTGTCAAGCGTTTGGTTTATGGGACAATAGTTTATAATTTTGGATTACTTTTGAAGTGGGGGGTATGGCGGTTGAAGTTGTGTTGTATGATACGTATTAGGGACTTGGTGATACGTTGTAGGCTACACTTTACTCCACTAATTGTGTCAGTTCTTCAAGATATTTTGTCATTAAGGAATTGGGATTTCTATCATTTTATCTTGTTTCTCAACATCTAAAATATTGTTGGTAAGTTGAAGTCTCAACCAGTTACTTCTGTCTGTGTTCTAGATCTGATTGGTGAACTTCATATACGATAAATCTTTCTTAATCGGGAATGAGGCCAAACTGTTTCCGATATCCATATACTGTATTTCTACTAGCGGTATTTTTGTATGGCTAAGCATTGCAAATGTATACCCATACACCTAGCTTCTTTTTTAAAATTCCGTACCATACGCATTACGGTTGTGGGCAAGTCTTTCCATCTTGTGTTGTAACGATGTATAGTTTCACAGCATCGGATATCTAAATTAAATTGTAGGGATAATTTTTTTGAAGTTAAGATTTGAGGATGATAAATTTAGAAAGAAATTACAAGATTTTAATTATTTTTGGGCTGTTATTTTATTTACCTGTGTGTGCGACTAAACAGGGATTCACAGAATGTTTCTTGCTACAAAATGTTAGTAATAATGTTCCTGGTTTGAAATGTTGACAGTTGTGCCCTTTACCTTATCTCTTAGGTTATCCATATTTTCTGTAGAATTTCTTCATAATATCAGTATTATTTTGGAGATTCACTGCTACAATATCAATATCCCACAACGGCTATTTTTCAGTTGATAATCAGAATTCACGCCTGACGTTTTATTTGTGTGTGATGTCATAAAAGTACTCTCTTTCGCATGATATTACACGAGAATTACCAGCTCACAAAAGAACTACTTTAGAACAAAATTCTGGCTTTGGAAACCATAAAATGTAGTTATTTGTATATAAAAACAATAATATACGAGCATTAAAAAGTACATAGTGATGGTCAGCAAAAGTAAGCCTGGCATGCATTGACATAGGAAGTCAAATTGTACCTCATATTACTTGTGGGAGAAATTGAAGTATTCATTCTCAGTGCTGAGGAACAACCAATCTGCCCTATTACCTTCTGAGTAAAATATCACAAAATGAGTGACATTTTCGAAAGTTGCCAGCTGAACGCACAATCCACTTGCCTGAACTCACTCCCAGAATTCAAAACAGGCTGGATTCGTTAGCACCTGTGGAACAGTAAACTCCTAGACATTTAAACCAATAGTCTGACACAAACTTTACTCCATACACTCTCTGCTAGATTCTGTCATTAATTAGAATATGCACAGACCAATAAAGAAAATGCCCTTCAGTAACTGACGGCAGCATTTATCCTGCAAGTGAACAAGGTGCTAACAGTGAGAGGATTGTCCTTTGTGCCCCCTGCAGTGTGCACTTGCATTGATAGCTGGTACTGATATTCTTCATAGGCTTTTCTTAAGAACAGAAATTTTCTCACTTCTCTCATAGGTCTTGATGTGTAGTGCTAATGAAAGTTTTTCAAGGTAAGATGTATAGAACAGGCCACAAATAAATGGATAGTGAATCTACTTGATGAGGAGAGAATGATTTGGGAGAATTTGATCCCTGCAAAGGAAACGATTGATAGAACACATCTCAAGACACTGAGAACTTGTTCGTTTGATTTGGAGTGAAGTGAAAAATATGAGGATGGTAGGAAGAGGTGTTATCCAGTGCTAGCTTATAACACACAATTCAAGTACATGTAGGATGTTACGGGATGTTAGCGCAGGAGAGTGTCATGCAGAGCTGTGTCAAACCTGCATATGAATCTGGATGTTCGAGGTGATAAGCTGTTGGCCCAGTCACTGGAATTTCACGAAGTTTGCTGCTATTTGATCCTGATCAATCCACATGGGATTTTTAGAATGAAATGCCATGTCTCTGTGGTTTTAAGTTATTTCTATGTAAATCTGTATGTCCTATGCTATGAATATGATATTTGCAGTCATGTGACACTCTAATACCTATGGCCATCATCACAATATTGGCAGTGTTATAAAACTGGATGTCATATGTTTGCAATGATGATATTGACAGTTGTATGATCCTGTATGACCTGCACCTATAATCACCATATCAATGGCCATTTAATACTACATCTTCAAGCCCCACTTTTACCCGGCCCTCCCAGATGACTCAGGTACAGGACCATCCAGCCATCTATTTGGGTGACTTCAACACTCACCATGAAGAATGGAAATATAGTGCCACTGATTCTAACGGAGAAACTCTCATGAACTTGACCGAGGAACATAATATTCATCTTGGATTTGATGCAAAATATAGAGGAACATTTAGATCTCCTGCATAGAAACAGGAATACAACCCAGACCTATGTTTTGTTTCCAGTGTTCAGAATAATCAACCTCTGCTCACATCACAGAAAGTACTTCAAGATTTCCCACATAGTCAACATCGTCCTGGATGTCTCAAGGTTGGAATGCAAATACCCCTGGTAACTTCTTATCCTCGTCCACAATGGAACTTCAGGAAAGCAGTCTGGAAAGCATTCTCGTGTGACCTTGATGAATACATTAGGTGGATACGACCAACAAGTAACAATTATGAGAGATTCATGGGTGCTGTAATTGCCACAGCAAAAAAAATCATTCCTAGAGGCTATAGGAAGGAATATATTCCTGGCTGGACTGATGCAACTGAAAAGTTATACCAACAATTCCTTGCCAGTGGTGAACAAAAAATCAGAGATTAACTGCTTCATAATCTAGATAACACCTGAAGAGAAAGATCTACTGGAACTGTAACATTTATGAATTTCAGAGAATCGAGCAGAAAAGCAAGGTCATTGTTATGGAAGCTTGGTGGGGCCACTCCCATCTTTCGTAAACATTCTGCAGTCACTCCAAACAAAATTGCAGCTCATATAGTTGATTTGTCTAGAACACCGAGAGACAGAAATCATACAAGAAACATCAAAATACAACCAGTCTTAACTCCACAAGCCCCACTGATTCAGAATATATTAGACCATTTAGTGTGCAAGATGTTAAGGCAGCTTTAAAAGACAAAACTGGTATTTGATGGGATTCATCCTGAGTTTCTATTTAATTGTAGAGCAAATACGAAATTATGGTTGTCTAGGTTTCTTATCTATATTCTTAGAACAGGTAATCTACCTTGCTTATTTAAAATGAGTAGGATAATTGCAATCCTAAAGCCAGGAAAGCCTAATTATGCACCAGAGAGCTATAGTCCAGTAGCATTGCTTAGTGTATGCTATAAATTACTGTACTTGAAAGGCTAATCTTGAATAGAATTGCTACAAAAGTGTTTGAAATTATTCCTATTGAACACGCAGGATTCAGGCCACAAAGAAGCTGTGCTGACCAAGTCTTGTCACTAACTGCCTTCATTGAAGCAGGATTCCTGCAAAAACGAAAGACTTCAGTAGCATTTATTGACTTAAAGGCAGCTTACAACACAGTATGGAGAGAAGGTGTAATCAGCAAACTCCTTAAAGTGATTCCATGTAGGAGTCCAGCTCATCTGATACATAGCATGTTTAGTAACAGAACATTTCAAGTAGTCATGGGGGATGAAATCAGTATATATATTTCAGATATACCCTCCACAAGATCTAGGAAATTTGGGTATGCAGATGACTGGGCTCTTGTCACTAAAGACCTATGCTTCGAGCCGACAGCAGAAACGTTGACAAAAGATCTCTCTGTTTTAGGAAAGTACTTTCGAAAATGGAGACTCCAACCAAGTGTGAGTAAAACTGAAGTTTCTTGCATCTGAACAACCGACTGGCTTCAGGGGACTTCAAAGTATACTTCAATAACACTCTCCTCTGCCATAATAGACACCCCAGCTATCTAGGTGTTACACTTGACAGAACACTGTCATTCCAAGAGCATCTGAGAAAGAGCACTGCCAAGATTCAGACACGTAAGAACATAATTCAAAAACTGTGTCGTTCTTCTTGGGGTGCAAGTGCAACTACTCTACGCTGCTCAGCTCTTAAGTTTGGATTACTCTACTGCAGAGTATTGTGTCCCCATCAAGATCAACAGTTCTCATGTGAAGAGAATACATGTTAGTTAAATGGCACAATGAGAATGATCATGGGCACAACGATTGCCCATACTAAGCCATATTCCTCCACCCCACCTCCGTAAATGCATTGCTCTGATGAATGAATACAAGATCCAGAATAATAAAGGATTGCCCATTCATGAGGATATCCTCCACCTACATATAGACTTAAGTCAAGACATCCACCCATCTGCACGGCAGAGAACCTTATAGCCAGTAATTTCAACCTTACTGAGAGATGGTCTAATGAATGGAGACAATTTGCTCCAGCAGAATCCTTAGAAATGCTATGCATTACACGAGGTACGTGGCTTTGAACAATCTCGGAAAGTATGGTCCAAGATAAACCGGATCCGGACTAACCATGGTGTGTGTGTGTGTGTGTGTGTGTGCGCGCGCGCGTGTGCGTGTGCGTGTGCGTGCGTGCGTGCAGATCTGCTGTATAAATGGGGGAAAAATCATCCTGCTGCAACTGTGGTGCTGAGAGGCAAACTGTGAAGCATATCACACAAGAATGCCCACTGAGATGTTTCAATGGAGAAACAAGTGAATTTTTCCTGGCGACGCCACAGGTGATTACTTATGTAAATAATGTAGATATAAACCTGTAATTTATTGTACTGTTCATGTATATGCCATATGATAAATAATAAATAAATACTAAAAGCTTCTTGTAAGTGAGGACCATGAGTCCTAATTTCACCTCTACTACAGACAAATACAAGGGGCTGTCTGGCTGAGGCGGTAAAGGCGTGCTCAGTTCGCACGGAAGGACGTCGGTTCGCATCCCCGTCAGGAAGTCGTAAAATTTTAGAAACGAGATTTCCACTTCTGGAGGTGCATATGGACCTGGGGTTCACTCAGCCTACACCAAAAATGAATACTTGGTTAATTCCTGGAGGCAAAGGCAGCCGGGCGTAGAGCTAACTACTCTACCCCATCACATGCCGAGGTTAACGATGGTGGAAGCCTTTACCTTCCACTCCTCCAAGGGCCTTCATGGCCTGTACGAGGTGACTTTGCTTTTTGCTTTGCTTACAGACAAATACATATATAAAATAAAAATTAATTTGACTGTGATCTACACAATAATAATTATGATAATATATTTCTGAATCTTGTTTCACTGCAGGTTCATTTGAAGCAATTTACAACCTCAGCACCTTTGATCTACTTCATTTGCAGTGTGAAATGGACCAAGAAGTACAGATCAAAGAAGAACCAGTCTGGCTTGGAGGAACTGCAAAATATTCAGTTGTAAGTCTCATTCCATGTAACTTAACAGTAATTAGAACTTAACCATTGTTTTTTGAATAAGTTTGACAGATTATTGTCAGTATAGAACATGTAAAAGCAAACACCGTGATGATGGCTTAGCTTCAGTGAAGGTTTTGGAAAAGAAGTGAAGAGATTTGTATTACCTTTCTTAGCTCTGTCTGTTGCTTTACTTAGTACATCGCATTGTAATCCTTAGACTGTGCGCCCCTTGTAATTCAGCGGCTCTTAATCTTGACAGGTAAATTTTTAGTTAAGGTAACTCGGAGGGTAAAGGAATGTCATGCTAATTTTATGTTGGTGAGTGAGTTCGAGGTTCGGTGCAGTGGTGTTTGAAGGTGCTGAAATATATCAGCACATATGGCTAGTCATGATGATACGTAAGTAAATTCAAGCATGACGTTATTCTGGCATCTTGTTGTCTTTGAAAACCTTTAAAAAAATAGAGGAATATTCAATAAATAACTGTGGCTTGACAGTAATAATCTATTCAAACACTGTGAAGCACTGCTTCAAAAACGTTATACTCCTAAAGGCTAGATTCTCAAGAAATACACAGTGTCCTCAGAATAAATGTGTGCTGGAAGAGTTCCAAGGTCCAAGCACTGTAGGAGAGAGTGATGTCTAAACATATGAGTGCATTCCTGCTCAACACCTGTAGCATTGCTATTTCAAACTCCAACCCGATGAGCAAGCACACTCCTGTTCCTTTTTTCTTACAATGTTAGTGTCAAACTTGTATGAATATCAAAGTTATGTTGAGGAAATTCAGTGCCAGTGTTGCAGCTGAACATACCAAGTTATTCTAAAGGGTTCATTGGATTTTTAAAAATTATAGCTTATCACGTCTTTCACACAAAATCAAATGTGTTACATAAGTGATGTACAGTTGTTCAATGCATCTTCTTTTCATCACACGACACACTTATAGGTGTAGTAAGGTTAGTACACATTGTAGCATTTTGCTCTTGTAGACCATCGGAGCAACCATAATGCAACACTGGGGGTTATTTATTGTTGTTGAAAATGGTGAGTATTTTCTGACTTTTGAACATGGATTTAATTTATTTTTCCCTTGTATTCTTTTTTGATTTGACTGTTTGCAGACCAGTTCAGTGATGGCTGATTATTTTACACATATGGGGACAAAATACATGCACTCTGCTCTAACTGGGGTGTGACCAAACATCGTTAGTATTCATGGCTCCTGATGGTTACCATTAATAATAGAGTTTAGGTTAGGGTTACCTTGTTTATTTTACTGTAACTTTAATAATTAGATTCCGAGTTTATTGGTTTAGGGGTGGAGTGTTTCTTTTACTTTGAGACTCTGGGTTATATTACCAACATGTAGGTTTTTTTTTTTTTTTTTTTTACCCAAATCTGAGAAATACTGTGACATCAACTCAGCCTGCATGAGAACAGTTCAGGAGATATCTGATGGGAAGGGGGGCACAGGTTTAAGAAGTGAATTGTATTAGCCAGGAGGCTGAACATATATCACCTTGTAATATGCTGGCTTCAAACTGAGCACTGGTCACCTGCCCAAAGTCTACCAATATATCATGCTTATCATTTGATGAAAATTGCTGGTAGTGATATTTAGGTCACTGTTGTTGAATATTAAGTTGATTTGGTGGATGCATGTCATAGGGACAATGTATGTTGGATACATGGCTTGGATCACATAGCTGACATATGGATTTAGGAGATAGTGGGTTGACTCCCTCTGCCAGCAGCCCTGAAGTTGGTTTCCTTTGGTTTCCCATTTCAGTACCTTAATTAACACAGTGGTTGCTTCTTGCTAACTCTTTCCCATCTCATTATTGCCATAAGACATATCTGTCTTGGTGTGATGTAAAACAAATAGTAAAGATATATTTAAATATTCTTGGCAGAGTAATGAGTGATAGCACATTCTGGCTAGGAAACTAAAGTAAAAGGAAACCAACTCACTCCTCCTTTCTTTAGTATGACTCCTTGGTGACACATAGTTGGTGACTTAATGTACAGCAGGTGAGATGGAGCTCTACTTTCTGGTGTAAAGTAAAGGTCGGTGGTCTGTATTTTTGAGAGTTGTAGAGTGATTAGGATGACTAGAATAATTATCACTATTTATATACAATTTTTTGATGTCACAGTGATATTTTAATGTATAAGTGCGCCACAATAAGAAATGTATCCTTGAGCATTGACATAGGATGTTTTCTTCTGCTGAACTCCACCATTCTGTGGTAAGAATCGTCTTCATGTAGAAATCTTCCTTAACCTTTTGCACTCCTACGTTGAGTGCGGTTCGACATTAAAATATTAGACTTGCACTCCGATGTCAAGCTCCACTCGATATGACAATATCTCCTATTTTCAGCGCTCGTATGATGACTGTGCCATGTTCTGGTATTGTAGAGCTATCTAACGGTCTCTGAGAGAACACGGTTTTCTATTTACAATAGTTTGCGGGAATTGTGATCACTTTTTAAGCTCTGTTATTCCCGAATGTTTATGTAAGTTCACAGATGTTTTTGTTTGAATGTAAACATGGTTTCTGCTTCGTCTTCACTCATGGAACTGGATATTTTAGAACAGTTAGTAGAGAGTGATAGTGACAATGATGAACGAAACACTGACTTGGATGATTTATTAGTAAATAATGTAAGTGAAAGTGAACAAAGTGATAGTGATACTGAAACCGGAGGTGGTGATGCTCCTCCATACCCATAGTGCAAGTGGAAAGCTGGCAAATCTGATGTACCTGCATTCTCATTCAATGAAACAATTTGTGGATACAAAGCATCAGGTAGGAACAATCCCTTAACACTTCACGGATTTTTTAAACTTATTTTTAGGGACAAGTTATTCAAGCAAATTGCCGACGAGACCAACAGATATGCTAAAGTCAAAATTCATAAAGTGACACCACTTACAAAGCATTCGGCTTGGTGGGGTTGGACTGATGTTACCATAAATGAAATGAAGGCTTTCGATGGAGTGTTACTGAATATGGCAATACAGAAAAATGACAGAATGGAGGATTTCTTTTCAAGAGGTTTGTTAGAATCGTCCAGTTTTTGTAACCTGTTTTAGCCGCAAAAGATTTTTTCAGATATTCTGGGCTCTGCATGTTTCTGCTCCAGATTCAGCGCTCAGTTTGAATCCTCAAGTTAGGTCTCGAATTAGCAAAGTCAAGTACGTTTTGGACTATAACAGTGAAAAGTTCTTGGAAGTTTATGCACCACATAAACATAAATATCTAGCAGCTAATGAATCAACAGTGTCTTTCAGAGGCCGTGTGTTATTCAAGATGTACAATCCGCAGAAGCCTACTAAATGGGGACTCAGAGTTTACGTAATATCCGATTCTACAAATGGATATGTGTGTAGCCTTATCCCTTACTACGGTTCTGCAGCTACAGAATCTTTGATTCGACTGGACTTGGCTTTCACAGAAAGAATCGTTCTTCAGTTAGTTGCTAATGTTACAAATGCAACATGTCAGTCTGGGTACCATGTCTACACTGATTGTCTCTATACAGGTGGTACTCTGGCTGATGATCCTCATCACTGAACAATTCAACCGAATCGCAAGCACTTACCAAATGGGATCCAGAAGGAAAATCTGCGCCTAAAGAAACATGAAGTCAAGTGCTTACGCACAGACAGAATGATGGTTCTGCGATGGCATGACAAGCGCACAGTACTGATGCTTTCAACATCTGGAAATAACTCAACCTCAGTTATTGTCAGATACAAGAGAAACTGTGTTGAACAATTAGAGAAACCAAATGTAATTGTCGACTACACGTCACATATGGGAGGCGTTGATTGCACGGACCACTACACATCAAGCTGCGCTTTTATAGTGAAAATCATTATATTGTACTTCTGGCTATTGGAAGTGGCAATAGTGAACAGCTTACTGCGCTACAAATCGCATGGAGATTCCGTCACACAAAACCTTTCGAAAACACGTGATCAGCGAGTTGGTTGGCGAAGTACGCAACAAAGATCAAAAGCGAGGAAGACCATCGACTTCTGATGTTGAAGAATGTTTCAGTGGTAAACTGCACATCATCAACAAGCTGCCTGGAAAACAACATAAAGACAGTGCTGTCTGTTCAAACAGGAGCAAGAAATGTGGTAGAAATGTAACAGTTTACTACTGCAAAACTTGTTCGAGAAAACCCTGTCTCCACGCAGAAAACTGTTTTGAAAAGTAGCACACAGTGAAAACCTACAAGGATTAATGTATTTTGTGTGCCTAATTGTAAATACATTCATGTAACATACTTATATTTTGTGTTAGATTCTTTTGCATTGTTCACATCCTACAGCTGTTCATAGTGCAGAAATTAATCAGGAGTGGAGCAGGAAGCATACACTAAGGGTAATGGAGTTCAAAAGGTTAACTTCAGTAAATAACATCAATACTGGCAGGAAGTGACTAGATTGACAGATGTCTACAAACGATGTGCAGTATATATTCTTTTCCACAGGAAAGTTTTGAATCTTTATCAGAAATGATGCCTCTGAAACAAGAAATCAAACTGGAGATAACAGAGCCTGTTCCAACATCAGAAAAGGCACTTGAGGTATTGTACATAATTTGAGAAACCATTTTTTGATTATGAAATAGGAGAAAATTGGTGAACACATACATGTCATTGGGAAACCATTTATTTCAGTGTACATGAGCTGAAGGTTCTAGGAAAGATAGGAATTTTTAAATGTTTGACAGTTTTTTGTACATAGTTCTAGTATCTGCTTTAAATTGTTCTAAGATCTTCCATTAGCTATCATTTGGGAGCTGGTATCATTGCCTCTAATACTTTGAATGTGTAAATATTTTGAACACATAATTTCTATTATTGTGGGTATCTGAATCCATTTCTTTTAATTTTCAACAGAGTAGAGAAGCTAAGAGTTACAAACAAATTTCTATCAGTTATTTTTCTTCTGTTTCTATTATTGACACTATGTACTATGAGAAAACTATTGAACTGATTTCAGTAAGGGACGCCTTATTTTAAACCATTATGTCTGAAGATTCTGTTGTAAGTAGTAGTGTTAATAGGACTGCTACATTTCCCGTATAATAGATATTCTAATATTCTTCAAATAATTGCTGTATTGCACATTGGTTTAACAAATTGCATTGTTCCATGGTCCACTGCTATGTACCATACAACATCGGATAGAGTTCCATGATTCTTCTTAATGTACATAGTGTGTCACAGCTGGTATCATTGCTGCTGGCAATAGATTTCATGAATTCTTCTCCTAAACTACACCCTTTGATTTTAAGGATCTTCTACATAGAGAAATTTACCTTAAAATTAGTAAATTTGAAATTAACGGAACTACTGAAAGGTAATGAGTTATAAAGGTGATCTGTGCAGAGAACATGCCTAACATATAATTCTGTTCCATAGGAAAATGTTGAACTTGCATCAGAAATTATACCTCTGAGAGAAGAATCCAAATCGGAGTCAACCGAGCCAAGGCTAACACAGGACAACTCTTTTGAGGTAGTGCACATAATTTAATAAGCCATTTTCTGATAATGGAAATAGTAAGGAAACATCTGAACAGATTTTTAGGGGCTGTCATTCATTTTGGTGCATACAATTTGAAGTTCTTAGGGAAAATATGTATTTTTATAACATAGACCGTTTTCTTACCAAATTTTCATACTTTCTTTGAGTTGTTTCAAGATCTCTCATTGTATATCATGTGGCTGATGGAGTAGTTAAAAAAAATGACCTCTACATATCATTTGAGAGCTGGTATCATTGCCGTTATTGTTGATTATAAATATCTGAACACAGTATACATGTGTTATATATCTTTTATTACTGTTATTGACTCTTCGTAGTCTACCACCCCCTACCCTGCTACCATAACACATCAACACAATACACGACATACATGCAGAGATACTTACCTCACTTACCTCTCTTCACAAATTGCCGTGGATGGACTGGAATGAACTAAAACAGTTTGGAGCGGGACCCATGCATAGATAAAACTGGAGCAAAAGGACAGAAAGGCAAGAACCTGTAGCCCCCATGAATAAACGAATGAATAAAAAAAAAAATGGGGTTTATTTCAAACACACACAATATTAAAATAAAAGCAAAAATGAGAAGCTGCATGAAAAGTTACTGACATAACTGCAGAAAGATACAACATCAAGTATCATCCCGTTCAGTGACATAGTAAGTTTTGTGTTACACAGCAACAGTACACACGATCGCACCATTCACTTCCATATGACCACATTAAAATACAAACTAGTTTCAGTAAAATAATGTGGTGATGAACACGTTATTGAAGGAATCAGAAAATGGAACCACAAAAGGGATAATGCATTAGTACTAATGTGGACCGCGCACATATCAACTGTTAGCATCTGTACTCCAAACGAGCGTCCACTCGATGCTAACGCGTCACAACAACAATGCAAAAGCGCAGCCTCCCCAAGGAGCAGAAGCAAAAGAACAAGAAGACGTCGCCACAGTTACAAAAACAAAAACTAATCACCAAAATGTAGCAGATAACAGCCTAGAAATATAAAATAGCAAACCACATGTAGCCCGAACTGGCCAACGAAAACGAAAAATGAAAGAAAAAGAAAGAAAAATTAAAAATACGAGATGCGGAGTGTACTATAAACCGTACACAGGCAGACAGCACAGGCACGCGCACACACACACTCGTGTGAAGAAGAAGGGAGACCCAATATAAAATCGACCCAGACCAGACAGGTATGTCAGGGCGCTACATATACAATCGCAGAGGATAGCGATGGATATCATGGACTCAGGAGCATGGTTCGAACACCACAGATACAATGCTGGGCCACCGCAAAAATAGGCAAGGCTGATCCAAATATATTCGTAGCAATCAAAACATTCGTCGACCCGCTACCCGGGACATCCAAATTGCCTCACGTGCACAAACATGGATTAAACCCGATAGCATCAAATCACACACTATACTAATGCTCAGCCGTGATTCCAAATGTTGAGGAAAGAGAAATGCATTGTTTCAAAACCCACAAACACACAGGCCCAAACAAACAGGTAAATACCACTCTCCTTTCTCGCGCGTGTGCACACAAACAAAGAAGGAAAAATGTAAAACACACCCAAATTAATTAACCAAGAGCCTACAAAGACACTTGATAGAAGACAGCCGAAATACAATCACACAGAACCGTTCTAGTAATTATGGTACGTAAAATGAAATAAAATGAATGAATACCTGGAAGCAGCAATCAGGAATATCAAAATATTTACGTCAATCAAACTAATGACTCCCAGTAGAGAGCTGAGCCTTGAAACAAGTAAATCCACGATAATAGCAATTCGTAGATCAAGAAGCACATTTTAAATCCCAGTTTGTTCATCATTTTCAATCCCTCCATTGTTGGTGTCATGAGCAGACCAACTTAACACTTGGAGAGTGAGAGACAGACTGTGTATCAACACCGATGGCTAGAGCACCATCCTCAGTGATAAACTATAAGTTTCACGTCACATTCGGGTCATGTTATCGTTATTGGTGACAGGAGATGTAGGAATAAAGGTAGTTCATCACCAAGGCAGGCTTGGTTCGGCGCAGTACAATAATGTGAGTAAACTATCAGATTTATTTCAATGACTGACCCACTATTATAAAGCAGATCTGAAGATCCGGCAAAATATAATTTTTGTAGGATTGGTAGTTTGCTTATATCATACTCTAATTTTCTTCAGTTAGTTCCAAAGTCTTCCACTGAGTACTGCAATACACATCTAGGTTTTGTTAGACAATTAGCATAGCTAAATGGCCCACTGCTCCATACCGTACAGCAGCTGATGTAGTTCCATGATTGTTCTCTATGTACATTGACTTAGCAAATGTCATGTGATAGTCACCTAATAGCATGTGGGGCCTCCTCTGGCCCTGCGAACTGCAGTGAGATGGCGGTGGAAGTGAGTCGACAAGTCCCTGGTAGTCCTCTGTATGCAGCTGACACCAGATCGTTTGCAGAGCGGCCGCCAATGTTGGTCCCTGGCACGGAGCCTATCGGGTTCATATTGAGGCTCCTGGGTGGCCACGGCAGTCGTTGGACCTTCGCTGCATGTTCCTGGAACCATTCCCGCACGAAGTGGGAGCAATATGGCGGCGCGTTATCATCTTGTAACACCGCAGAACCATCTGGGCGCTGGATGGCCAAAAATGGGTTTAGATTGTTTCCCAGCAGCTCAGCATACTGCGTATCATTCAAAGTTTCTTTCAGAACAACCAGGGGGCCCATTGCATACGAGGAAAATGCATTCCAGACCATAACAGAGACACCAGCACCCCGGACCACATCTTCTAGGCAGGCGGGATCCATCATTTCATGTTGTCTGCGCCATACCCGGTGCCTCCCATCGGCATGGTGCTGTTGAAATCGTGATTTGTCTGACCATATCACGTTATGCCATTGTTCCAGATTCCATCCTTGGTAACTGGCGACAAATGCTCATTGTTGTACCCGATGATGTTGGGTTAACAGTGGCACCCGTAGGCGGTGCCGGCTCCCATGCCCCATAGAACCCATCTACCTACGGATTGTCCACTGGGAGATGTGTCTAGCATGGCCTGTGTTGAATTGAGCCATGATTTGTTGCATGGTTGCTCGTCTGTCACTATTGACAATCTGTTTCAGATGTCGCCGGTCACGGTCATCGAGGGTGGCTGGACGGCTGGTCGTTCGTCTGTTGTGGACGGTGAGACCAGCATTCAACCATTCACGATACGCCCTGGACACGGTTGATCGTGTGAAGCCGAATTCCCGCACCACTTCCAAAATCGCACTTCCCATCCGTCGTTCACCGACCACCATACCCCGTTCGATGGTGTCAGCTCACGACGACGTTCCATGTTACACCTGTCACATGCACAGCCACTGTTCACAAGGTCTCCTGTACAACTACCGCTGGCACAGGGGGCGTGTGGTGCGCAGACAACACACCTGCGCATCAGTGCTCCGCTATGCCATGACATTTGCTCAGTCAGTGTACATAGTGTATGGCACATTGTATCATTGCTGCTACCAGTATATTTCAGGAATTCTTCTCCTGAACTGCACCGTTGGATTTTAAGGATCTTTTACATGAAGAAATTTACCTTAAACATTAGTAAATTTTAAAATGAACTCAGGCAGTGACATGTAATGACTTGTAATATTCATTTTTAGTGATTAAAATGGGCAATATGTGCAGAGAGCATGCCTAATATATACTTTATTCCACAGAAAAATGTTGAACTTGCACCAGAAATGATACCTCTAAAACAAGAGACCCAGTCAGAATTAACAGAGCCAACGATAACACAGGAAAAAGCTTTTGAGGTAATGTACATAATTTGAAAAGCCATTGTTGGTAATGAAAATAGTAAGGGAACAGCTGAACATATTTCAGTGTGAGATAATTCTTTTTAGGCATACGATTTGAAGGTCTTAGGGAAAATATGTGTTTTTTTAAGATAGATAATTTTCTTAACTAATTTTCATATCTACTTTTTGTAAGTAGTTATTAGATATCATATGGTAGATGGTATAGCTCCATAAACCACCACTACATTTCATGTGGGAACTGGTTTCATTGCTACTAGTACTTTTGACTGTGTAAATATGTTTCTATATAGAGTTTATGAGTTATTTTTCTCTTGTTACTGTTGTTGACACAGTGTGGTATAATATGAGAAAAGTATTGAACTATTACATCAAAGCATTAAATCTGAAGATTCTCTAAAAGTAGTAGATTTTTTTTATGAATGCTAGATTTGCTATGAAACATTCTGATTTTGTTTAAATTGTTACAGTGCTGGGTACTGTAATGCACACCTAGGTGGTGTGTGACCAATAGCATTGTTCCAAGGCCCAGTGCTCAACACAATACATTGGCCGATATAGTTCCACGATTCTTCGCAGTGTGTACAGTGTGTTACAACTTTGCTACATGTGGCAAATTGCAGGAATTGCTATTTCAATCAGTTGTTAGGACACTGGTGTAAATTTTGTGTAAGTTTTTGCTGGAAGCTTTTAATTAAAAATTGACAGAGTTATCTTCAGCATATCAAGTTTCGCGTATTGAGTCATTTACTACTACTTCCATCATGGGATGTTTCTATCCATTTGGTCGATCTTGTAGGGACGGTTTGGTATGGTCCAGACCGAATGCTATGTGATGTGGTAGAATCATCAATGAAGGCAGCAAACTTAATGATAATATTCATTCTGTTGTAATGTATACTTACTTAAAAGGAATCACATTTTACTGCGCATTTAAATATAATGATTTGTGTGGAACATATCATTCACAATGAATCTGAGTAAGAAGGTCGATAGGAGCTTCAAAACACTGCCTAACTTCTATCATATTTGCATATTTTTCCACAGCATGACAAAAGGATTGATTTTGAACAAGATTTACCTCAATATTATATGAATATCATGCATATTTCTTTATGTTGCAATATTTAAATAGTATATACTATATTTTGATAAGTTATAAATGATACAAAAGTGTAAAAAATGTAATGTTTTGATATATTGATATGTTGCAAATACTTGTGTAGAAATTCTACTCACAGTGCCAAAATCTCATTTGTGGTATAAATTGTTTTATGCAATTTGAAAATGATTCAAAATCCTCCTATGACAATCCTGAAAATAATTTTAGGCTCTTTTTCCATTTTCACACCAGGTGAATGCTGGGACTGTACCTGAATTAATGTCACAGCTGATTCCTTGCCACTTGTAACCCTTTCCCATCCCTCCATTGCCGGTGTGTTAGTGCAACGTTAAACCACCATTAAAAAATAAAGCTATCTGCAGATTTGTACCCTGCTTACTCAAGGTCAATCAGCAGCCCATTTACCTCTTGTGCAACTAATTTTTATGCTGCAATTGATTTTACAGCAAAATAATAATTATTAAATTCAGGATATATTCACTGTTCATTTACAAGTGTGTCACTAAAATCTGTGCAGGTTATATCGCGCATTCCACTAGTGTCTTCTTACATTTTACTTAGCATTGACTTCGAAATATTCAGTGTAAAATTAAATGGGGTTAATTTGTACAGGGATATAACTTCTGACACATGTGCACATCATTTTCTTAACAGAGATAAGTCTAACATTTATCTAGCACACAGTGTTTCTTATCCTGTTATTTACACTCAAGGTTCGCAGTAATATTGCGGAAATGTCTACACTGTCGCACTTTCCCTGAATGAGGGAACTTGGTTGTTGTGTCACGTGGTAGTGAAAATATTGTAAGCATTCACTTTATCAGGAAATGTTAATTGAAATCAATTGTTTTGAGCGGATTAGGGGAACTGGCTTTCTGTTAGGTTCCACTTGGATTAGATTAGGCAGCATATATTCGCAAGCATCATATCTGTGGCAGCTTTTACACTTGGAATGCTGGTGCTAGGTTGTCCGGTAACACTGTGAGGATTGAAATAATAACAATAAGTTAATTTATTAATTTGGCCACCTAATCAATATTGTACTGATTAGGTGGATTAACTTATTGTTATTATTTCAATCAAAAATCATCAATACGGATCAAGAGTGATATTTGTCACTTGTAACATTGTGAGGATGTAAGAAAAAATGTGAAAGAATGGTCTAACACAATTACAGAGTTCACAGATAGAAGGAGCTCATCAACATCTCACCAGCTTTACAGTAGAATTATTTTAAACTCCAAAACATCGTAAAACTTTTTCTTTCACCTATTTAAAGTTCAGAAATTAAAAAATCTTGATACATTCATTATGACTGTGTAACGTGTTTTCATTGTGGAATTTAAAAAATTAAAATATTCTTGTGACTACGCACATGTATTGGGAAAAAAGGGATTCATTGCACTGAACTATTACCTAAAAATCTCTGTATTATTGTTTTTTCATTATCTTTAGTAAAATTACAAGAACAAAATATAAAGTTTGAACATTTTTTGAGCCCATGACAAGCACGATGTCACATTTTTTAATATCTGTAACAATTTACCTATTGCTTTAGTAACTATAACATCCATCACATCCTGTGATACAGGCTTCAGTTCATTATCCATGAAGAATTCTTGAGAAATTATCACTTGCCTCATTATCACAGATTCTCCTTAAGTCTTAGTCTACGAACTTCTCAGCATTTATGTGCAAAGCTCCTAGGGAAGAAAAGCATTGTGAAGGTGTGAATTATACCAGGAAGGTAATAAATAATACACTTACGTTCATGAGCTTCCTCTGGCCAGACAAATTGGCCACCAGGATAATTGCAAGTATCATGTCTCTTTCATTTTGATGCTATGGAGACAGATTCCAAGCTCCATTGTAAGTTGTCTGGACACTGAACAATGGTCCTCTCTTGATCTTCATCTCTCTTACTGGCAGGGATGGAAATGGCGATTTACTTGGATACCTCTCATCCAACACGTTCTTCCAATTCCTAACCATTTTGTGGTCAGCTGTTCTGACAAACAGTTTTGATAATAGAGATCCAGTCACTAGGAACAATTGTGTGGGCTTTTTTATCTCCCAAACCCATATTCTTATCGTTCTCAAGATAGGAATGACTCCTTGAAATGGTGTGGTTTTCTTTTTTAGACTTGCTTTATGTCGCACCGATACAGATAGGTCTTATGGTGATGATGGGATAGGAGAGGGCAAGGAGTGGGGAGGAAGTGGCCATGGCCTTAATTAAGGTACAGCCCCAGCATTTGCTTGGTGTGAAAATGAGGAGCCATGGAAAACCATCTTCAGTGCTGCCATTAGAGAAGTTCGAACCAACTATCTCCCAAATGTAAATGCATGATCAACTTGCATGGTACTTTTTTCTCAACGTTCACCATATTGAAGTGAAAATGAGAAAAGGTAAATTTCTTCTGTTTTCCACTACACGAGTCACAGAACATACTTTGGTGTATTACATTAAAATGGTTGTAGATGTAGTGATGCAACAAGGAGGTATGTCATCACTTTCCTTTTTGCTTTCATGCTCTGGATACTCATGAAGAACAATTTGGAAAGTGGGGTGTACATGACGTTATATGCAAACAAAGATAACTGTCTCCCATAGCAGACTTCATTCATCGAGATGTTAGAAACAGCCAAATTTCTCCCACAGTCACAGCAATTCGCCTCACTTTCACATCGACTTTTTGATATATCCTTATGTCTTTTTCTCAAATAAAATGCTTCTGTTCAGCTTAACTAACCTACTGCTCATACACTGAATATAAGAAGAATACAACGAGCTCCTTCTTCCCCTGCAGATACATCGATGGCCTTCATCTTTCCCGGTATGCTATTTTTTCTTCAGGTCATTTCTCTGGAGGGAATTCCTTCTTACACAAGTGGAGTTCCCACTAGAATGTTCAAGTGAGCATCAGCAGACAAAGTGAATATTGCCATTTTTCAAACACTGCAGCGCTCTCCTTCTTACTCTGTACCCTTCATTTAATATGCTGTTACATTTGATAAAGATGTTGAAGTGAAGTATGGGACACCTCAACCCTGGGGTACAAATTTAAGAAGATGAACCCAAGCATCTTGACTGCAAGGTAGTAGAGCATGCTTGTGGTTTGAAGTTTGAATGCCACACGTTAAGGGTCTCCCTTTACTGTTTAGATTTCTGAATTAATTTTATGTATCATAATATTGTGGACATGTTTGCGAAAACATGCACATCCTGAATTTTCTAAAATGCAGGCTTACTTCGGATATTCAATTTTGAAAATAATTTTGGTGTAGGCTTATATTTTGAGGATACTAATTAACACATTGCGGACCGGTCCCGAGAAAACTCGTGTTTGCCTAGCCGAGTGTTGCGGACCGGTCCCGAGTTATCTCGTGTTAGCAGCAGACTCAGCAGACTGAACTTTAGTGCTATCTTTTGAGATGTACGGGAACTATTTGGAGGTCAAGGGTGATAGAACTCTGTTACGTATGGTTCTACACAATCGATAGTCGCATTTGTTTTCGAGTATTCTTCATATCGTAGAGTTTCTTTGCATTTCTTGACAACATGTTTACAAAGTTCGAAGAGCCATGCAAGATGGCAGCGCCTAGCGATCGCACGTGTTTACACAAAGATGAAATTATTCGCGAATTATGTGCTGATACAGGCTCCGAATATTAAGTGATGCTGAGTATTTAGAGTTCGACGATGAAATATCTTCTAACGGAAATGTTTCAACTGATGACGAGGCAAGGTGTGGAACTCACGTAGCGCAGAACGAGTCGTAAGTTATATTTGTGTTACGGGTGTAAATATTCTAAATATTGTAAATAATGCAGTGTTTTATGACGACTGGGTTATGGACAACAGTGAACCTAGGTTAGAGGATTTTGTAGGTGCTTCTGGTATAAAGTTATGGCCTAATGAATCTGGAAACATACGACAAGTAGCAGGACTTATGTTTGGTGAGGAATTTTTTCAGTATGTAGCTGAAAAGACAAACTTACACTATGAGCAGAAATCACATTCTCATAACTTATCCCCTAAAACACTAAAGTGGACTAATGTCACTAGCAGGGAAATTAAAATATTAATCCTCTGTGTATATTGATACGGCAGGTGAAGAAATCATGTCTGAAAGATTACTGGCCAACCGATCCCCTAATAAAAAGACCAATATTTCCGAAAACTATGAGCCGAAATAGATTTCAAGAAATACCCTGCATTTCAACAATTATTCAGGAAGGCCAATAGAAAAATACACAATAGTCCTTCAAAAGCTATTGAAGTTCTGACAGTTTATTTGTATGCATGCACTCCAGCTTAGAGGTAGTTAGAAAGTGGCCGGGAACAGGGCTGTGCATGGGGCGAACGGCACCCGGTCCGCAATGTGTTAAAACATTCCTTATAGGTGCACCTAACTCTAAAGATTGGGATAAGAATAACTCTGCCAATTATTGTGTCTTCATAGTGAAAGAAAGTAAAAATCAACAAAAACAATCCCATTTTATGGTAGTTTTTGTTTATGTACATTTCCTTAGTAAAGTTTAGATTGAGAATTCAGATAACACTGCTCCATGACATTCAATCTGTTCACCATTATTAGAACAGTCGTAATTCACTTCTGAGGGAGTTACACTGTAGTTCGTCTCACTCGTGCACCAATCAACACATTACAAAGTCAAGTAATTAATTATCTTTTCAGTGAAATTTATAAATATTTGTATTCTGCTGATGTCTGTGATGGTTTCAAACTGTTTAAACAAAGGTCTTTAAAAAGGAAGTAAGAAACATAATCAAATAAATCATTAGTGTGTCTCACAGTACTTCATTTGTGTAAACATTAAAATGCGTTTAATTACAATCAGGAATTACAAAAGCAATGTCAGATATAATGCAGTAACACTTAGTTAAAACAAAATGTTTCCTTGGATTAGTTACACTGAGCAGTGAACATTGGGCTGGCATACTTGAGACAACATATGAAGTCCAGTCCCTGTATTGAGCAAGTGGCCGTGCAGTTAGATTCGCACAACTGTAAGCTTGAATTCGAGAAATAGAGGATTGAACCCCACTGTTGGCAGCCCTGAAGATGGCTTTCTGTGGTTTCTCGTCTTCACGCCAGGCAAATGCTGGCGCTGTACTTTCATTAAGGCCATGGTCACTTCCTTTCCATTCTTAGCCCTTTCCTATCTTATCGTCGCCAGAGACCTATCTGTGTCGGTGCGGCGCAAAGCTAATTGCAATATCCTCTCAGCTGACCAAATGTACTCATGCCTTTACAAGAAGCACTGATGTAAAATATACAGCCCCTGTATGATTAGTAGTTCATTTCGGTTCAGATATCTTATAGGAATAATTGTTTTTATGGTTCATGTCATTTAGGGCGTATGTCCTTGATGACTTCCTTTCCAAATTTCATGTGAGGTAGCCTGACCTAATCCATGTCTGGTGAGATACTGTGTGCTCAATGCCTGATGTCTTCTGTATTGGCCCAGAACATGTTTGTCACTTGTCTTTTGGGTCTTGGTCTCATCCTTGACTCTTACAATATGGAAGTGACTGAGGTAAGAGCAGTGTGAGTAACACTATTCCTAACACAGCAAGATCCTATAGGAAAATGTGTGATATAGCTGGTCTGTGTGTACAGTTCAGTTAACATGAGAGACTGGTATGTAACAGCACTGTCTGGCTGTGTGAGGAATACAATGGAAAACTACCTCACTCTTAATTTCCTTAGTTTGCCTCCTCAGTGACACCTAGCTCTCTGTGGCAGCTGATGGTAGAGCTGTTGAGAATCCTCTCTGCCTTCAGGCTGAGCCACTTCATAGATAACAGGAGATATGGAAGATGCATATTTCCTGCTGAGTTGTATTTGTCAGTACCGGATGTGAAAAATAACAGTGATAAATTGTGAACTTCATAATATTTCAGAATTGGTTTGTTTATAATGAGCAGATTATTTGTAAGTATGTCTACATTTTCGTGATCATTCTGTGTTATTTTAGAAGGTTGAATACTGAATTGTTCTACTCTTCAAAAATATCTCTGAGCATTCAAACAGGACATTTCCCTACTCCTGAAGGTCTCTAAGTTGTTTTGACATAGAAATTTTCTGGAAAATGATAATGAAGCCATTATACTGAATCTGACTCATGTACTGTAACATTATGAATTGTTAAGCCCACTCATATATAAGTAAATATCCAGATGTGTCTGAAAAATTTGCCTTATATATTAACTTGTCCACAAAACAAATAAAAGTCCTCTTTTGCCAAAAATTTTTCCTCAAAATATTACAGTACTTGTAACAGATAGCTCTTTTCAGGAGTCCTCATAATGTGATGCATGTATTTCAGCCTCCTCAGTTTAGTTGTTTTGATGAGCTGAGTTTGACAGCCTGTTGTCACCATAAGACCTTTCTCTGTCAGTGCAACATAAAAATAACCGTTTATATTCACATTCTGAAAGATTTTATTCTCTTTTCTCTGAGTAATGAAGTATATAGGTCTCTACAGTATTTAGTAGGATGGAAAGGACACAACACTTTGAAATTCTCTTTTTGAGCTTTATTTTGGGATCTTTTCAGAATAGGAGTTGCCACATACTAACGAAGATTGACTCGGCTTTCTCCATCCAGCATTTGATTTTGGCTGAATGGTCCCATGTTACTCTCTGAATATATCATATTTTTTGCCCGGTCTGCCTGTATGTTGTACACCAGAATGATTTCAGGTGATGTAGGCTTCTTTTTAACATTGCTTTTGTTGTGTTGAGGACAAAGTCACAATCCTTGCATACAGCTTGTGAAAATTCTGGTGGAGAACACACATTTATGTGCAGGACAGGAATAGCACTATAGTGGCAGGCATGAAGCACTAGGTATGAGCATACATAGTGAGGATAATTTACAATCAAGGCCTTATGAAACATATAATCTTATCGTAAATTGCAGCATTCCTCTAAAGAAGACGTTCACAGATCCTTGCAATAATTACACATACCACTCCACATTGCACATAATTCAGTATATTAATCACTTGACAGACAACTATGGATCATTCACTGTCACTACTTCCAGACATAGGAAATATCTTACATAATGCCCTTCACACTGTTTCATATTTTTTTCCATTTCTATTTGACTTCCTCTGGCAGTGTCCATCATTGTGGTTTCAGCATTGTCTCTACATCTGTCCATTTCACTTCCCATGTTTATGTTTACCATGGTCCAATAAACCTTTACTTGAAATGCACTGGTCTTCAGTTTTCTTCACGTGCTCACAAATATTTCTTCCAGTCCTCATTTTTAATAGAAGCAGTTTGTTCAACCATAGATCTTGGTATTGCTTCAATTCTGAACATCACATTATGTTCAGAAATGCCATTCTTGACACTTGCCCATATCAGCTTGATGGGACTTGGTTCTGGGTGATTTAGAGAAAGGTGTAATACAGTATGACAACATTTAGCTAAAATACTTTCAATTTCAAACATGGACTGGACTGGCTTATTCACTTTGATTAATGAATATAACTAGGATCTAAAGCATGTCTACTTGGAAGGGAATTGCAGTCTCTGTTAAGTAGAACACAATTTCTTGCTTGCTTGTTTGAGTCATCATTCCAGTGACTGGTTGATGCAGCTCTTCATGTGACCCCATCCATTTGTTATCCCTTTCATTTCTAGATAAGTACTACAGTGTGCATCCACCCTGATCTGTTTGTCATATTCATATCTTAGTCTACCTCTACTGTTCTTACTGACTACACTTCCCTTCCAAAACCAACAGGACAAATCCTGTGTGTCTTACGGTATCTCCTATCATTATATCTCTTGTCAAATTTAGCCTAATTTGCCTCTCACCAATTTACTTCTGTATCTCATTGTTGGTGATTTGATCTATCCATCTCACCTTCAGCATTCATCTTTAACACTACATTCCAAAAGCTTCTACCCTCTACTTTTTTTGAGCTATTAATCTTCGATGTTTTACTTCCATACAACACCACGTTCCAGACAAAAGTGTAAAAAAATTTCTAAGTAATTCGTCTATCAGTTTGAAGAGTTCAAATTTCTTTTCTAAAGGCCTTCCGTGCTTGTATTAGCCTGCAGGCTGCATTTTATGTTCTCCTTACTTCTGCTGTCGTTATTTAATTTACTACCCAAGTAACAATATTTGTCTACTTCCTTTAAAAGTTCATTTCCTAATCTAATATTTCCTGCATCAGCTGACTTCTTTCTACTGTACTCCATTACTTTTGTTTTGGATTTATTTATTTCATACCTGCCAACCCTTCCAATTTACCCAGAAGATTTCCATTTTTAACTCATCTTCCTATTTTCTGATTTCTTCTTTCTTCTTCCTATTTTTTGACCAATATAACCTCCAATACGGTCAATAATCTTCCCCTAGGATAAATTAGTACATGCTTGTGTAATTTATGCAACCCCATTTTTATGGGTATATATTTGATGCTCTATTTCCTGAGTGGATCGTCCGTCGCCTTCGTGTATCATGTGTGCTTTACAGCTGGGGGTTTGAGTCAGAAATAATCCTACAGGCAAGAGAGGCTAGCGCGTGCTAGCGACTCAGTTAATCGAAATGAAAGAATGAGTTTGTTACTGCATGGTTCGCACACTGTTAACATTGTTTCTGCACGTACTTTCATTGGAGTTGTAGGCCACGTGTTTTTTCTTCCAGTTCTGTGCTGTTCCCCTCTGTCGATTTCATATGTTAATAATGTATCAGACACATTAATCTGTTTTGTATGTGGCAGTTTTATGTATTTCTGTGCGTTTGTGTTTATTCTTACTTCATAATTTTAACTTGCATGTATTTCAGGGAGTTGTGTCGGCTACTGTTTCTGGTATTTTCTCTGCATGTTATGGTCAAAAAACATAACAAGCTTTATCTCCAAGTGTTCAGAGATACCTATAAAATTAATTTTCTGTTCAGTTTACAGTGTAATGGAGGGAACTGTTATGCATTTTGTTGCATGTGCTGATGTGATATAAATATTATTATTTGTATGTATGTGTCATAAATGACAGTGATTTGGTAGGCCCTACACTTTCTTGTAACCACTTTTATGGCTCCTTAATTTAAGATTTTAAATTTTATATTTTAACGGTCAATTTGCTCTATAACTCTAGATATGTATGCCTTCCATCCTGTCCTTTTTTCATTTAGACCATTGTGCAATATATGTGATGAAATCCCAGAATTAAATTCTTTCCTATTATTTATTTCTAGAAGTTGACAGGTATGTTATTTTGATCCTTTCCTTCTTCCCCCAGACTCTGTCTATACCATTCAACAATTTGTCCAGATCTTCTGCAGACTGAGATAACAATATAATCGGCAAACTTTAGGGTTATTACTTCCACTCCTTGGATTTTGATTTCCTTTCCAAATTCCTCTCAGATTTTCTTTACAACCTATATGAACATTGGAAAGGAGGGAGAATTGCAGCCATGCTGCACTCTCTTATGGAATGCTGCTGCTTTCTCAAAGTCTTTGGCTCATATGACAGCTGACTGATTTTTGTTAGCTTGTGAATAATTCTTCTTTCTTGTTATCTGATACTGATCGCCTTCAAAATCTCAAAATAGCTTAGTCCATTCAACAATATCGAATATCTTTTCTTGTTCTACAAACAATATGTATGTGTGTTTGTCCTTCTTAATTGAATCCTCTAAGATCAGACATAAAGTCAGGATTGCTTCACATTTACTTACATTTCTTCTGAAGCCAAATTGATGTCCTCCAACTCTGTTTCAAATTGTCTTTCCATACTCAACTAATGGTGGCATAGTTTCCACACTTGTCAGCATCGGGTTTTGTGGGAATAGGTATAACATCATTCTGCCAAAAATCAGATGGCACTTCTTCTGTATCCTGCATCTTGCACACTAAACAGAATAACCAGGTCATGCTGGTTTCTCTTAAGGCAGTCACTAATTCTGAGGGTATGTCATCAATTACTGGTGCCTTGTTCATACATAGGTTTCTCAAAACTTTATTGAATTCTGACCTCAAAAGTGGGACTCCCATTTCATCAGCATCAACAGCCTCTTCAATTTCTATTAAAAATTTCTCTGCCTTGTCAACAATTTACATTTTATTTTTGTTATTTTCCGTATATGTTTCGAGAGCTACTACTCTCAAATTAAATCTTTGGACTTGATACATTTTACAAAAATTCAATCATAAAAGGAACAAGTTATCTTCTAATAGATGCATTTTGGAATTGTTAAAATATTTCTTTGTGCCTCAACTGTTTATTTACTTATTATGCCATTTTGTAAAACTTTAAAAATAGAATGATTTGAAATCATAAAATGTGTGTGTTTGAGTCATCAGTCCAAGACTGGTTTGATGCAGTGGATGCCACCCTATCCTGTGCTAACCTTTTCATTTCTACGTAACTATTGCATCCTACATCTGCTCTAATCTGCTTGTCATATTCATACCTTGGCCTACCCCTACCATTCTTACCACCTACACTTCCTTCAAAAACCAATTGAACAAGTCCTGGGTGTCTTAAAATGTGTCCTATCATTCTACCTCTTCTTCTCGTCAAATTTAGCCAAATCGATCTCCTCTCACCAATTTGATTCAGTATCTCTTCATTCATGATTCGATCTATCCATCTCACCTTCAGCATTCTTCTATAACACCACATTTCAAAAGCTTCTATCCTCTTTCTTTCTGAGCTACTAATCATCCATGTTTCACTTCCATACAAACGCTCTACATGAAAGTCTTTAAAAACATCTTTCTAATTCCGATATCAATGTTTGAAGTGAGCAAATTTCTTTTCTCAAGAAAGCTCTTCCTTGCTTGTGCTACTCTGCATTTTATGTCCTCCTTACTTCTGCCATCGTTAGTTATTTTACTACCCAAGTAACAATATTCATCTACTTCCTTTAAGACTTCATTTCCTAATCTAATATTTCCTACATCACCTGCCTTCGTTCGACTGCACTCCATTACTTTTGTTTTGGACTTATTTATTTTCATCTTGTACTCCTTACCCAAGACTTCGTTCAAACCATTCAGCAGCTTCTTGAGATCTTCTGCAGTCTCAGATAAAATAACAATATCATCGGCAAATCTCAAGGTTTTGATTTCCTCTCCTTGACCTCTGATTCCCTTTCCAAATTCCTCTTTGATTTCCTTTATAGCCTGTCCTATGTAAACATTGAAAAGGAGGGGGACAAACTGCAGCCTTGCCTCTCTCCTTTCTGGATTGCTGCTTCTTTTTCAAAGCCCTCGATTCTTATCACTGCAGACTGATTTTTATACAGATTGTAGATAATTCTTCGTTCTCGGTATCTGATCCGTATCAGAATCATAAATAGCTTGGTCCAATCAACATTATCGAATGCCTTTTCTAGATCTACGAATGCCATGTACGTGGGCTTGTCCTTCTTGATTCGATCCTCTAAGATCAGACGTAAAGTCAGGATTGCTTCACGTGTTCCTACATTTCTTCTGAAGCCAAATTGATCTTCTCCCAAACTCAGCTCCAACTTGTTTTTCCATTCTTCTGTAAATAATACGTGTTAAAATTTTGCAGGCATGAGATACTAAACTAATGGTGCAGTAGTTTTTACACCTGTCAGTGTGGGCTTTCATAGGAATAGGTATAACAACATTCAGCCGAAAATCGGATGGGACTTCTCCTGTCTCGTACATCTTACACACTAAATAGAATAACCTTGCCATGCTGGTTTCTCCTAAGGCCGTCAGTAATTCAGAGGGAATGTCATCAATTCCAGGTGCCTTGTTTCTATTTAGGTCACTCACAGCTCTGTCAAACTCTGACCTCAAAATTGGGTCTCCCATTTCATTAGCATCAACAGCCTCTTCGTGTTCCAGAACCAAATTATCTACATCTTTACCTTGATACAACTGTTGGATATGCTCCTGCCATCCTTCTGCTTTGTCTTCTTTCCCTAGAAGTGGCTTTCCATCTGAGCTCTTAATATTCATACACCTAGATTTCCTTTCTCCAAAGGTTTCCTTGATTTTCCTGTATGCAGTATCTACCTTTCCCAGGACCATACAACCTTCGACCTCTTTGCACTTCTCCTTCAGCCATTCTTCCTTAGCTACCTTGCACTTCCTATCTACTTCATTCTTTAATCGTCTGTATTCTTTTCTGCCCTCTTCATTTCTAGCATTCTTGTATTTCCGTCGTTCATCAATCAGGTCTAGTACCTCCTGAGTTATCCACTTGTTCTTAGTTGATCTTTTCTTCCTTCCTAACATTTCTTCAGCAGCCCTACTGACTTCGTTTCTCATGACTATCCACTCTTCCTCTACTGTGTTTCCTTCAGCCTTTTCATTTAGCCCTTGTGCAACATGTTCCTTGAAACAATCCCTCACACGCTTTTCTTTCAACTTGTCTAGATCCCATCTTCTTGCATTCTTTCCTTTCTTCAATTTCTTCAACTTCAGATGGCATTTCATGACCAACAAGTTGTGGTCTGAGTCCACGTCTGCTCCTGGAAAAGTTTTGCAATCCAACACCTGGTTTCTGAATCTCTGCCTAATCATAATGAAGTCTATTTGATACCTTCCAGTGTCTCCAGGTCTCGTCCATGTATACAGCTGTTGTTTGTGATGTTTGAACCAGGTATTGACAAGGACTAAATTATGATCAGTCCAGAATTCAACCAGCCGACTTCCTCTTTCGTTCCTTTGTCCCAATCCAAATTCTCCTACTGTATTACCTTCTCTTCCTTGGCCTACCACAGCATTCCAGTCTCCCATCACAATTAGATTCTCGTCACCTTTTACATATTGTATTAAATCTATCTCTTCATATATTCTTTCGATTTCCTCATCATCCGCTGAACTCGGAGGCATATAGACCTGCACTATTTTGGTGGGCATTGGTTTGTTGTCTATCTTGACGACAATAACTCTTGCACTATGCTGGTCGTAGTAGCTTACCCGCTGCCCTATTTTCTTATTCATTACTAGACCAACTCCTGCATTTCCTCTGTTTGATTTTGTGTTGATAATTCGGTAGTCGCCTGACCAAAACTCCTGTTCTTCCTGCCAACGTACTTCACTTATACCTACTACATCTAACTTTAGTCTCTCCATCTCCATTTTCAGATTCTCTAATCTACCACAACGATTCAAACTTCTAACATTCCACGCTCCGACTCGTAGAATGTCAGTTTTCATCTGCCTGATGATCGCCCCCTCTCGTGTAGTCCCCACCCGGAGATCCGAATGGGGGACTAGTTTACCTCCGGAATATTTTACCCGGGAGGAAGCTATCATCAGTACATCATTCATACAGCGAGAGCTGCATGTCCTTGGGAGGTAGTTACGGCTGTAGTTTCCCGTTGCTTTCAGCCGTATAGCAGTATCAACACAGCTAAGCCATGTTGAGTATTATTACAAGGCTGTATCAGTCAATCATCTAGACTGCCGCCCTTGCAACTACTGAAATGCTGCTACCCCCCTTTCGATGAACCATTCCTTAGTCTGGTCCCTCAACAGATACCCATCCGATATGGTTGCACATGCGGCTCGGCTATCTGTTTCATTGGGAGATACAAGCCTTCCCACTGCGGCAAGGTCACATGAAACCTATTAATTAGTCACTATATAATTATAATTAAATTTCAAGAGCAGATCGGATAAAACAATAACTTTCACATGGCTGGGTTTCTCACAAACTCTCAGTCTTTGTTGTTTCCTGTTAGTTCGATCAGCATTTCAGTTGTGGCTCATACGTTTAGCCCATATCTCAAGCAGCAAAATGATATGGCTTAAGGAAGACTCTTTTTTGCACTTATAGTACTCCAAATGGAATGCAGCATCAGAGCATATGGAGGGCCATATGAAGACTTCTTGATTGCAACCCCAAAATATATTGAGTATATACTAGATCTAGATATTTGTTTGTAGATTGGTTCATTGGTTATTGTTGTTCATTTGTAATGACGCATTTGTATGTCATACGCTAAATAAATAAATAAATCCAAATGGTTACCAGCAGCATCGCATCATAATCATTTCTAAATCTCTGATGAATTATGCAGAACCCATTGTGATGACATTTTTCTCATGTCCAGTGTTCCTTCAAATTTGAAGCAGAGTCATATTCGCTAATCTGGTGTGTCGGGCTTGCTCTCATGTCATATGACATCCACCAGTTTCCGTTAACATGCCAAGACTATGCACTTCTCCTTCACTGACACTAGGATGACCTGGCTGACACACATCTGCCACATATTGGCGTCCCTTGTTGAAGGTTTTATCCACCGCGCCACTGTTCTGTAAGGCAATGCAGAATCTCCGCAAGCCTCTTGACGGGCTTGATGACACTGTCATGCTGTACATACTCTGGCCCATTCCATTGTTCCTGTTTCAAGAACATAGTGACGACACTACATTAGATTGCCAGCAAACATGAAGCTGTGCTTGTATGCCAGTTTGCATGTGCGTGATTAGTGATGGGAGAGTCCATGTGCTCTGAGGTAAGGTAGGTATATAACTAACATGTGTTGTCAGTGACATTATTAGAATCCGTAGCATGGCATCTCTGCAGCAGTGTTGCCTACTTAATCTTCAAATGCACAGTCCATTGAAAATATTTTATAGATATATCTGGAGAATTGGCTGTTTCAAGCATGTGTTTTCTCATGAAGTTAATATACATTGTTGTTTGAAGCTTTGTTGTTGTGAACAAATTGGGTTGCCTTTCCAGCATGAAATTTTATATAAAGTCAGTATAATGCTACGTGGCATATCCATAGATGCAGCCGATCCTGAACAGACTTATCTGAGAAGAATTGAGCCTTGAGAGATTCCATGGCAGTGTTACCCATTTGTTTTGGATCCTTGATTTCTTTTTGCAGCAATTGCTACTCAAGACATTGGAATTTTCTTCTCTTTTGCTGGTAGTTAACTTCAAAATATACATTAATTAATCTCTTTCATCTTTTATTAGTAATATTTACATTGAAGAATTCATTTGACCATTGCTCTATTGGTGAAATATTCGTTAACAGTTAATTAAATTTAATCCTTTCAGCTTTATTAGAACAGTTGAAAGTTCACTTTTGAGGTAGCAAAGTGTAAGGTTTCTCTCTTTTAAAAAACTTGAGAGATAACATATATCTAACTTTGCATACAATGTCAGTTGATTGTTAATTTAAAAAAATGTTAGGCTGTTCTGCTCGTCTCTAAGAAACATATTAGTTTTAAACTCTCTGAACAGATTTTCTTAAAGACCAGACCAAAACCCATGGTGCTACAGCTCCGATGAACATTATCCTGCCAAGCAACCTGTGCTTAGCCTGATTGCCTGCAGTTTATAAGTCGATGTGTGCTGAGCACAACAGATTTTCTTGGCTATTTAGCCTAAAGACTCTACCCCACTATCAATTAACACTTTGTTCTCATGTAGGCTGATGGGACCAGCAACTAGCCATCAGATTCTGGTAATAATCCTTGACTTGTCCTTGAATCAATTCTGGAGCTTCTGGGTATGCAGTGTATGCACCATGATAAGGCCGTCAGATTGTCTAGAGTCAATGAAAAGTCCAGCAACTGACTATTTGTTGAACAAACTTGGACACGGTAGGCAAGAGATTTACCTTTCTCAGGTTAAGATCCAACGTATGTCTGTTTGACAATCAGAGTCATCTGTGGGAACACAAGAAACAAACAAGTGACTAGTCATTTAAGGACACGTAGTAGGATGAACACGACAGGATGTTGTAGGAAGAGAATTGAAGAAATGTGGAGATAATCCTTGTCCTTATAGTTTTTCTTCTCCTTTTGCTCCCTCTTCCAATGCTGTCCTTTTTATCCTACTGTGAGTTCCTTTTCTTGTTCCTGTTCATCATATAATTATGACTTTACATGTGTTTGTTTGTTTCCTTCTTACATAAGTAGAATAAGCTGATATTTTTATTGTGCAACTATGAAATTTCTTTTGTCAGCTACATCATGTCTATTTATAAACTTTTACTCTGGTTATCTGTTTACACTACATCTCTTACTTTGCATTGCATATTTGTTCTTGACAGCCTTCTACCAATACTAAGGATGAAATATGTGTGGATAAAGACACAGTTGGTCAGCTGGTCGCCTGTTTCAAAGAAGAAGATAAGTATGTACAGTTTAGCTTAATTAAATTTTACACCCCTAATCCTCGACAATATGGAATGAGCTTCTTATATGTTCAGTAGCTCCCTCAGCAGACAAGTGGTGGAGTGAAGACCTCGAGATCCCATTATCGTAGGTTCAAAGCGAACACTGGTCCAACCAGATCATTCTCAAATTCTGTCACCTGTGCTTCACACATTGCTTGTAGGTTCAAACTTGTTGGTTCGATCATGTCTCATGAGGAAATTCCTAAAAATTAAAATAACACAGCCTGCCTGTAGTATTTAGTGATCAGCAGGCTGCCTAGATTGCATCATTCGGTATATGAGCCAGCCTGTTCTCCATATTGTAATAGGTGTTCTTTGGGTGTCTGGTTGACCTTGACATTTCTGTTGGCCGTGCTTGCAATATGACTAGTCCAGTGAATCAATCTGCTTTGAATTGGGCACTCGATTCCATCTCCTTTCATATCTCTGTACATCCCTGCATTCTTCTATCGAACTCCAATTTCTTTCATTAGTGACATTTTGCAAATATCTTCTTTCTGCGATATCCACATATTTACTGTCACTTTCTGTGGCTTGTTAAGTTTCATAGCCATAGAATACAGTGCTTCCTATGATGACATAGTAGATTTTTATCATTGTGTTATTAGGTACATATTTTTAAAGTTGTTTTGGATGGAAGAATAACATCAGACACATGTCTGGAGACTTTCTTATACTCCAAGGTCTGATTAATTCCTGTTTGATGACCATGTCCTAATGAATTCAATTTGCTTTCCATACTCAAAATTTATTCTGACCTTTGAAAATCTGATCTTGGGATCCAGAGGCTGATCCTCATAGGCTGGAGAGCCATATTCCGTCAGCTGTATTTTGTTCACTCTTCTTCACCTCTATCACCTCATTATAAACACTGCTTCACGCACTTTGAATGTCAAGCTTTTATTGCTCTGCGACATTTCACTTCGCCTCCTGTTGCTCTTTCACAATCATTGTTCTCACATCTGACCCTGTAAGTGGTAGCTGATTTTCGCACAATTTGGTGATCACAGGTAATGTATGGTAGAAATACAATATACCACTCACTCACTCATCACAATATTCCAATCAGTAACACTGAAATATGGTCATGAGTAACGAGAAATGCATCCTGTGAGGGTTGAATTATGTGAGTAAAAGAGGAACAAAATGACAAGTCAGTGTTGAGGAAGTTGGGATAGAAATGGTGGCAACACTTCTTCTTGGATTAAATTGAAGGAATCTAATGTTTGGTTTTGCAAGAATGTTATTCTCAAATATTTAAATATGCTGCTCATAACAACAAAAGACAGAAAATAATATCAAAGTACTCCTTAACAAACAGAGAATTATATACAGATTTAGAAATTAATAAGCGCTTATTTGTAGTATCTAAATGTGAGATTTATTCTTGGAGATGGTGTGGAAGAGAAGTCCACAGTCCATCACAGGAATGGGTGAAGGACGTCTGGTGGGTAGAGGTGCGGAGGGAGCAAGGATGCCAAACTGCCCCTATCATTATTCCATCTTGTGGTGTGTTCAGTTGCTCTTAGTGGAGTTGTGGAAATGAGCTGTAGACCAAACTCAGAAGTCTCATTCAGATACCTGTGTAACGTGAGCAATTCCGAAGGTAATGTGATACAGCTATCTGTGATGTGTACATTTCGTCGGTTACCAGTTCAGAGATAATGTGCAATCTGTACTGTGGAAAATTATCTCAGGGTACAGACATGGTCATGTTGCAAATGTAGTTTTCCTTCATCTCAGAATCATTTTTTAACATAACATCATGCAGTGGAAATAGTGATCTTAGCAACTCAGAATCTTGGACTACAGTTAACAGTACAGTTACTGTTTAATCCTCACAGCCTGGAATATGTGAAGCATAAACAGGCAGTTCTATCCACTCTTGCTGCTTTAGACCCACCAATTGTGTGCGTTGGTGAATCCTGGCTAAATTTGTCATCTGTAACATAGAAGTGATACCTCAGTCATGCACAGTATTTAGGAAACCTCTGGGGAAGGAACAGTTATTGCCATGAAACCCAAATTCAGCAATGTGCGCTTTGAGCAGCTGGAAACAAATGCATAATTTGTTTGGGTGGAATTCACATGCACTGGATGTCCTCTTGGGTTCCATGTACCGAGCTCCAAATTCCCCTTGTGACATCAATGGGGATTTATTACTGTCTCTATGCCGTGTACAAAATATGCAACAATGATTCAAGAGTATCTAGAAGGCTAGTGATTTTATCTTGGAAATGTTCTGGCAGCTTGATCGCCCTCACGCCCAGCCTATTCCCATCACTCCATTAGCAGCAACTTCCGTTGTAACATTTTACGACCTGTTCCTTGAACAAATAATTCCTAAACCAACTCATATAATGAAAACTCTTGTCCTTACTAACCCTCCATCCTCAGTACTGAAGACAGAAGTAATCCTCTGTTTCTCCAAACACCTAGCAGTTACAGCTACCATAAAATACGAAAAGGCACCAGTAATTTTTTTATAGAGAAGTTTATAACTTTAAAAAGTCTGGCTGGGAACTGCTATTGTAACTTCTAAGAAGCCACCTTCCCATCGTTACCAAGAAAATGTCTTCATGGATCACAAGAGAAATAGGCAAAATGATACGCAAAAGGAATATGCTTTAGACTAAATGGAAACAGGATACAAGCAATCTTATGTGCAACAAATATTAATGTGTGGGAAAATGACCAAGAAACTCATCCATGAAGCATACAAAGCTATATAAGCAAGATAGGTAGCAACAGCAAAAACGTGTTAATACCTTAACAGTAAACACGGGAAATCAGCACAAAGAGCATTCTGCTCTAACAACAATAGTTGCCTCCCATGTGGCCATTGCCTCAGCGTTCAGTGAGAAATTTAAGAGGGGCAATAATGAGCCAGGGAAAAGTACAAATATCTACCCTAACACAGTTCAGCCATTACCACTCTCCCTCTCCAACCTTTAATTCACAATGATCAAGGTAATTAGTAGCCTTCAAAATACTTGACTACATGCTGCTTCCGACCTGGTCAACATACCTCCAATAATCTTAGTGCAATGTGCAGAAGCATTAGCTAACCTCGGAGCTGGTCTTGGAACAATATGGTGGCTACAGATTGTACTAATGAGACTAGGGACATGATATAAGGCTTAATACATATGCTTTACTCATAGGGGTGTAACATTGGAGGGTGATCTTGGGGACTTGGAGATGAACTTGAAACAAGATGGTGGCTACACATTCTACTAATGGGACTAGGGAGATGGTATAAGGCTTAATGCGTATTTTTTACTCATAGGGGCATAAAATTGAAAGGCAGCTGTAGGGACTCGATGCTGGCCTTGGAACAAGATGGTGGCTACACATTTTACTAATGGGAGTATGGAGATGGTGTAAGGTTTAATAAAGATAAGAGCATAGTGGGAGGCAAACTGAGGGCCTACAGCTGAACTTGTTGTTCAGTACAAGATGGTGACTATACATTTTTTATATGGAACTAGGTAGGTATTGTTAAGTCTGAGATGTTTGAATTGCTTATATTATGTGATGGAGGTCAATCTCAGGGTCTCTGAGCTGAGTGACCAAGGAGTCACTCACTTGTTGATATTAACTTTTTGAGGTTATGTATTTGAACTTTAGAGACTTCTAATTGCATACCAAAATGTTTATATTACCGAGAGTTAAAGCTTTGGGTTCAGAGCTAAGAAAATACTGTATGTTGAAAGGTAGCTATCAAGCCTGTGTAGACTATCTTAGGCTGAGTAGCTCAAGGAGCTGAGCGCTTGCCTTTCGGGTCTTGAAAACTGCACTGTCACCAGCCTAAAGGCTGATCTATGGATCACTGGACAGAGGTGATGTTGAAACATATCAGCATTTCACATCTTTGTAGATTAACATAGGTTGAGTAGCTCTGGTTGGCAGAGCACTGGCTTTTTGAATCTTGAAAAAAACTGCATGGCCATCAGGCTGAAAGATTGATCTAAGAATGATAGAAGTGAAGTTAAAAACCTAGTAGCATATCAAGTTTATATCGACTAACTTCGGCTGGGAAGATGTCATCTAATTCTAAATATGGTACAAACACCCATCCATCTTCCAAGTTTGAAAACTGCCTAGGTGAAAACTGCTTGCTCATCAGCAATGAGCAGCCGCTGATGATCGAGGTTCAATTAAGCATGACTTAATGAGCAGTGACTAATAAGCGTGGATTAATGAGATTTACATTGCATTTTTTTATCATTTTGTGCAACTAATTTGTTACAACTCAGTAAAAGTTTAAATTCATGATTATCTTTATAAATGTAGCCTGTACGAAAACTCGAAAACTCCCGTTCAAAGAAAAAATTATTAGGAATGTTATGTTTTACACCTTTAGTTATATAGCATTTCTTGATAGAACGACCACTAGTGCTGTTATTCAAGAATTACATTTTATACTTGCCCCTAAACTACCATTTTAGCTAGCCTACTATATAGGCTTCTCTCTTGCTTTTTCCAGGCTTGAGACCAGCTCCATAGATAGTGTTGGAGTTAACATTTAAGGAGAAGGAGGTTATAGAAGATTCTGCAGCATTATAGTGTACTGTATGCTACAGAAAACAGCATAGGTGTAGGAAGGTACTGTACTGACTGTACTGTAAAATCTGTTACTCAATAACACCCGCACAATGTAATTCTTGTTCTATTTCTAAAATCTATGCCTCATACTTTGTGTAACAACAATCTTGTTTGGCTCTTAGCAATTACAAGCATTTACGAGTAGTATAATAAAATTCTTCCGGGCTGTTATACCGTGGTCCACTCCTCTCGCTTCTCCCAGACGTTTCGACTACTGCTGCGGTAGTCATCTTCTGTGGCGTCGTGTACATACGTTCTCCTGTATCCCGCTGGCGACTGCGAAAGTTTTTTTTTTTTTGTTTTTTTTTTGTTTTTTTTTTTTTTTGTTTTTTTTTTATGTTGACCAGTGGATGGGAGCCCCGGGGCGAAAAATGTGCCCCCCTACTCATCTGTTTCCGAGGAATTGCCGATGAGGCGAAAAGTCACTGTTCTCGCTACACTGGCGGGGGAAAAAGCAATCTGTCTAGTAGGCTGGTAGGCCTACAGTCAGAAGAGAAACCCCCTCTTCGCTTCAGATTACGTACTCGAAAAAGAAAAGATTAAATCGGAGCAGTATAGGTATCAGAGTGCTTCTTAAGAAACGGCCCTTGAAAAGAGAATAATTTAGAGAATATTTAGTGGTATGAAGGTTTCAATTTGGAAAAGGCCGAAAAGGTTGGTCGGTTCGAATTTAAAACAGGTCATAGAGGATCCAAGGGCCACGGTACTTCAGGCGAGTACTTGGCTTCTTGGTCCTCATGACCCGCTTCAACAATAAAATACCAGGGTCCTCTGATTGGTTCGAGAGGATCCTAGCCCTGGTCATCCTCACTATTTTATTTATCTGAAATCTAAGTGTGGGGATACGAAGCTCGGCCCGTATCCTCTTGTTAGATTTCAGATATGGTGCTCTGGTCATCATTCGCAGTGTCTTATTCTGGAAGGCTTGTAATTTTGAAAGAGGAGTCTTGGCAATATAGCCCCAGGCCTCGCAGCCATACAGCAGGATGGGCCTGATACATGCTAGGTAAATATTTCTCTTGATAGAGGTAGAGATATATTTATTGCCTAGCAGAGGTCTCAGTGCTTTCATCCGTGCCGTGGCACGCTGACGGGCCTGTTCTATATTGTAGCTCCAGGACATAGTTCTGTCCATTATAAGGCCAAGATATTTAATTTGGTTCGTCCAAGACACAGGGACGTTATTGATAGTGAGGCAATCAAGGTTAGGCCGGCGCCGGGTGAAAACAATTGCCTGGGTTTTATCCGCATTTATTTTCACCTTGTTCCGGAGACACCACTCCCAGAAGGAATCGATCCATTGCTGTAATCGCCGGACAGCATAGTCATTTCGCTTCATGCCGATGTAAATGGCTATGTCATCCGCGTACTGCTGGATCTCTACACCTTCCCGTGTAGGAAGATCATTCACATACAGGCCGTAGAGGGTGGGACTCAGCACTCCACCCTGTGGGACTCCAGCTCTAAGTACCCGAGTGGTGGATTTCTCCCCTTCACAGGAAACGTAGAATTTCCTCTTAGTCAAATATGACTGTATAATTTTGACGAGATAATTAGGGACTCTATATAATTCCAAAATTTCACAATTAAATTATCGTGCCAGACAGTGTCAAAGGCTTTTTCTACATCGAAAAATACTGCTGGCACGCTACGGCGCATATTGAACGACCTTGTGACATACTGTGTCAGGCGCAGCACCGCAAGGGGGGCACTGCGCCTGGACCTGAACCCCAACTGCTCAGGTCGCAGTATGTTGCGGGTGTTCAGGTATCCGTTGAGGCGAGAGAGAAGAAGTCTCTCGAAAATCTTAGAGATATGTGATAACAGGGTTATCGGGCGATAATTTTGTGGGAATAATTTATCCTTCCCTGGCTTCAGGAAGACTATCATTTTACCAGTCTTCCAGACGTCAGGGAAGTATCCCAGTTTTATACAGGCCGAAAAAATGGTTGCTAAGAGAATTACTGCCCTGTATGGCAGTGATTTAATTTCCTTGTTCAAAACCCTGTCATCACCGGGAGACTTCTTCTCGTTTAAATTTTTAATAACCCTGCGAACCTCGCGAGGCTGGAAGTCAGGTACGTTAAAGTCTGTTGTCTATTGTCTTGCGAAAGCCAAGGCTTTTCTGCGTATCTCACGGGTCCGTCGTTCGTCATCGTCATCGTCAGCTAAGTTGTGAGTTACGCATTGGCATGCAATAGTGTCCGCGAAAGCCTCAGCTTTATCATAGGGGGAGAACATCAGGCCGTCCCGGCCATGAATGGCACGCCGGGGTTCCTGGGTTCGAGTCAGACCGCGAGTGACACGCCAAAAGTCGCGTTCTGACTCTTGCTCTGAAAGATGTCGGCAGAATTCCTCCCATCTTTCAATCTTACGTTCCAGCAAGCGATTGCGGACTTCTCGGGCTAGTTCCAGGTATTCCACCCGGTCAGCTGGGTCCCGGAATCGCTGCCACCTCTTCCTATATCTATTTTTAATCAAATTCTTAAGGAGATCCGGTGTGGTATCGTCCTCAGAGCCAGGTGAGTTCTGAGAGCGATTATTATTATTATTATTAAATTTAGCAGCTCGAATGATGTATTTCCGGTCATTGCGGACCTTATTATTAAGGTGCGCAGTCGCGCGGTCAACATCATTCTCGCTGGTGATCGAAAAGGTTTTCAGATTTTTATTGACATGCCATGTGAATTTGTGGTAGTCAAGGTTTAGTTTAGAAATAGGAAGAGACGGCTCGTCAAGCCTGACCCAGGTAAGATTAAAGATGATAGGTTTGTGGTCGGAATTTAGCTCATCAGGGACTAAAAAATCAATAGCCCTGCTGTAATACTTGGTAACTGCGCCATCTAGGACATCAGGTAGGCCACCATTATCCGGATAGAAGGTGGGCTCCGTGGGGTCATATACACTGATGTCAGTATCTACCATATGTTGCTGGAGTATTCTCCCCCTAGGATTTATAGTCCTGGAGTTCCAGTCGGTGTGCTTGGAATTCAAGTCGCCTCCGATGATAGAGGGCGTATGGCTAGGATTATTAAGCAAAATATCTAGCTCCGCCGTATGAAGCGGAGCACTGGGGGGAAGATAGGCCACAAAAATACGATAATGATAATTACTGTGTCTAATCTCGAACCCGAGAGACTCAATAGCTCCGAGAGGGAGGGGGTCTATGACGTGATGAGTAAGCTTAGACTTAATCAGCACGGCCACGCCCCCGCCCTCTCTGTCAACTCTGTCTTTGCGGTATACCGCTAAGTTCTTAATTTTGAAGGGCATATGAGGTTTCAGCCATGTTTCCCCTAGTAGGAGGATATCGATGTTATGCTCAGAGATGAACGACTCGAGTTCGTATCTCTGAGCAGAAACACCCTTGCAATTCCACGCACAAATTCTGAGGTCCATAGTCAAAACGTGACAGCCTCATTAAGGTTCTGAAAAGTACTGCATAACAGCACTTAACAGGACTCCAATTTTGTCTATCACGGTTTCACATGTCCTCAGTTTAGTCATGGTGTCCTTAATAATAGGCAGTAATTTTGAAAAATTAATCTGCCTCACGAGATTCAAAATGTCACCCATGCCCGAAAAGTCGGATATGGGTGACGCTTCCACTGAGGGTGCAGGGTTCGATGCAGGGGTGGGGGCAGCCTGGGCGCCTCCGGCAGCAGCAGCATAAGAAAAATTGGGGTCTACTGCCCGGGAGGGGGGGGAGGGTCCTCCCTTTCTCAGCTTTGGAGAGCTCCCTGACTACCTTCTGTTCCATAATATTGCGGAACAGTTGGCAGCTCCTCCAGGAGGCGGGGTGGTTGCCCTGGCAATTAGCACACTTAGCTGCTGCCTCCGGTTGTAGAGGGCAGGCAGCAGCTGAGTGGTTTCCTCCACATTTAACACATCGCAAAGGCATTTTGCAATAGTTAGCGGTGTGCCCCCACCGCTGACATCGGTAACACTGAGAAGGGCCCTCGCGGCCCCTGAAAGCCTAAATTTTCACGGCACACCCGCATAGGTGTCTAACCGAGAAGAAGGTTTCGGAAAATTTCTCCTTAGGGAGGGTGACACTCATGACACTGAGGGGGATCAGCTTCTTAGATGTGGCATCTCTCCTCGTGTATTGATAGACATCTTGAGGCTGGTACCCCAGTGCCATGAGTTCCTCTCGAACCCAGTCCACGCTGACAGTTGCTACGATATTGCGGATGATGACTTTTAAGAGCCTCTTACTCGCCAGCTGGTGAGTATAGAAGCTCTTATTGTTGTCTTCAAAATATTGTTTGATGAGCTGATAATCGTTCTCATTTTCAGCGTGGAATTTCAGAGCGTCCCTGGTATTGATCACTCTGATATTCCCAGTGCAGCGTGATTTTAAATAGTTGTAGTGTCGCTGATACTCCGATTTATCAGCGACAACAATTGGTGGAACAGCGACTTTTTTAGGGGCCACAACATCCATGGCCTCCCCCTGTCCTTGGTGAGATGGGCTCTGCCCTGTCTCGATGTTATTGACTGGGGTCGAACTCGCGACCTCAGCGGGTCTAGCAGACTGAGAGGGGGCAGTGCTATTGGAAGGAAGGGGGTTGGTAGCAGGGGTAGATTGCCTAGGGATGAAGTCCGCTAGGGTGAGGTTCCCTTCGGTGGGAAGGGAAGCTAGGACGCTATACTGATTTGAAGTGGTCACAGGCTTTAGTTGAATGTTAACTTGTTTGCTAGATTTAAGGGATTTACGGTCCCTGCGATCAGTGCGATGTAATTTACTGCTACCACTATTAGGTTTGTTATTGGCGCTATTGGGAAGGTGGAAAAGGTAGGCCATACTTGGATGAATTTCCCCAGTTTTATTATAGTTAGCTACCGCTTCCGGCATGCTGGGGAGTAAATTGATTGTTGAGGCAGCCTGGAGAGCCGGCAGGCCCGATTTAATAGTATTGCAAGGATTGGCCTGCGGTAGAGGTGGAAAATCTTTTCCACCACCTCCCGGTGGCGGAGAGCTAGCCATCATGCAATCACAATACTACAAACAGGCACACCAACAAGCAAATCAGCAGGCAGTGATCACTTACCAGTAATATCCAGATAGGTAGCCAAAAGGATTGCTAAAATCCACTTCAGCACTTCTCTGTATATGTACTGTTACGTATTCAAGCTAGCACCACTAGAAACAAAGCTCGCACCAGGTCAAAGCGGGAGAAAGCAGAACAACACGTCCGTATGAGTCTCCAGATTGTTCTCGAATAAAATAAATAAATAAATAAATAAATAACAAAAAAAAAAGTTGTTTGGGAAGACGCTGTATTTATATGTAAGTGTGTGGCCTCCAATTGGTTCGCGCTGTGCAATCCGACATCTGATTGACTATCTAAAAGCACGACCTCCGATTGGGTCGCGCCGAGCAGCTTGACGTTTGGTTGGCTATCTGAGCACACGACCTCTGATTGGTTCGCGCCGGGCATGGATTCTGACTGGGTCGCTCCGAGAAGTCTGTCGTCTGATTGGATCTCGGAGTGCACGACCTCCGATTGGGTCGTGCCGAGCAATGGATCCTCTGGTTGGTTGACTGTAATGTCCCTGATCTTAGTAAACTTCGGCCGTACGTTATATAAAGGGGTGTCAGTCTACCGACCCTGGCATCCTACTCTTAAAACGGGTCGTAAGGACCAAGAAGCCGAACACACGATTTAAATATCGCGGCCCTTGGCTAACTTACGACCTGTTTTAACTGGTACCGCCCCCTTCTTTCGGCCTACTTTTGACTCACTCTCACCTGCGAAATTCAAAATTTATACCTCCCTGAAACGGCCCGTTTGTTAAGAAGGAAGCTCCCTCCCTCTTAAAATATTCTTCTTCACCTGAATTTCACTCCGACACTCATTTGAATTTTATCAGAGCAGCGAAGAGGGGGTTTCTTCTCTGACGTGGAGAATTTATTTTTCTCTTCTCCACGACAGATCGTTTTTCCCCCGCCAGTGCATGTGATGGTGATTTTCCGACTCATCGGCTACGTCGCGGAAACAGATGAGTAGAGAGGCCGAAGTGTGCCTCGGGACTCTCATGTACTCGCTCTCAACAAAAAAAAAAAATATATATATAAAGGGGTGTGCCAGGCCTTGCTGAGTTTCAGTCCTTCCTCCTTTCTATTAAAGTTATCCGGATGTTTATGTATTTCGATTGCTTCCCTGTAGAGACGGGCATGAAAGTGGGATGTTGTGGCCAGTATGTCAGTATCCTCGTAACGGATCTCATGATTTCCGTCAAGCAGTGCATGCTCCGCTACTGCTGATTTGTCTTATTGCCCCAAGCGACAATTCCTTTTGTGCTCCGTAAGGCGAGTATTGACACTTCTGCCAGTCGTGCCAATATAAACAGCTCCACAGCTGCACGGTATCCTATAGACCCCAGTAGATGTTAAAGGGTCACGTGGATCTTTGGCAGAACGTAACATATTTCGTAGCTGTTGGGTCGGCTGAAAAATGGTTTTAACTTCGTGACGTTCAAGGAGCCTTCCAATACGATCCGTAACGTCCCGTATATACGGCAAATAAGCGATACCTTTCTTCCTGGGTTCTTCTCGCTTACTATTTGCTGGCGGTCATCTGGGGTGGAGTGCTCTCCTGACCTCTTGTACCGTGTAGCCATTGGTTTGTAAGGGTAGATCAAGATGCCGTAGTTCCTTCTCGATGTACTCTGGTTCACAGACACGAAGGGCGCGATCCACCAAAGTCTTCATCATGGCGCGCTTCTGCCCAGGATGGTGATTCGAATTTTTGTCTAAATATCGGTCTGTGTGTGTTGGTTTTCGGTATACTTGATCCCGTAGGGAACCATCATTCTTCCTCTTCACCAGCACGCCCAGGAAAGCTAATTCTCCATCCTTTTCCTTCTCCACAGTGAATTGTATACGAGGATGAATACTGTTCAGATGTGTAAGAAAACCGTCAAGTGCCTCCTCTCCATGTCCCCATATTACAAAAGTGTCATCAACAAAGCGGAACCAACAGCTGGGTTTATTTACAGCAGTCTGCAGGGCTTCCTCTTCAAAGAACTCCATATAAAAATTAGCAATAACAGGGCTAAGTGGGCTTCCCATGGCAACACCGTCTGTCTGTTCATAAAATTCATGTTTCCATTGGAAAAATGTCGTCGTAAGTACATGTTCAAATAAAACTATTGTCTCCTCTGCAAAGAGATGTTGAATATGTTCAAGAGTATCCTTGATTGGTACCATAGTGAACAGCGAAACGACATCAAAACTAACGAGTATATCCCCCGGTTGTACTCACAAGTGTCGCAATCTGTTTATGAAATGGGCCGAGTCTCTGATGTGTGAGTCCTTAGTCCCTACGTAAGGATTCAGTAAATTGCTTAAATATTTTGCGACTTCACAAGTTTGAGAGCCAATGGTACTAATGATGGGACGAAGAGGGACGTCTGGCTTATGGACCTTAGGAAGACCATATAGTCTTGGACACAAGGCTTCTGATTTCTTCAGCTTCTTCTGTTCTTCTGGTGAAATAGAAGATTTCTTAATCAGAGTATTGGTCTTGCGCAGGATACTTATAGTCGGATCACGGGGACGTTTTTTGTAGATCGATGGATCAAGAAGTTCTTTGATCTTATGTTCATAATCCACGGTGTTCAAGATATCAGTAGCATTACCTTTGTCAGCTGCTAATATGATTATACTTTCGTCGGCTTTTAAATTCTTTAGAGCAAGCCCCTCCTTCTTGCTAAGATTACGTTTTGGTAACTTGGCCTTGCAGAGTATCTTGGAACAGTCGTGACGTATTTCCTCGGAAACCTCTGGTGGCAACTGACGTATTCCTGATTCTATGTTGGAAATGATATCTTCTATTGGGATGGTCGCCTGTTTAACAGCAAAATTGCCACCTTTTGCAAGAACAGTAGTTTCATCTTCTGTTAAACAACGGTTAGATAAATTAACGACTGTCCGGGCAGTGTCCACTCTGTCGATCGGATCCCTCGTCCTCATATTGCCACTTACGCGTTCGTACCTTTTCTTCTGCCGTAGCGTATTCTTCTTCTCCTGATGTTCCATGGTGTTGTAAGTAATCCTGTCAATTCGGTCCCAGTCACTCCAGTGCATCGAGTTGCCTGTCGTCAAATGTAGTGATGAAAGCCGTTCATCATTGAGGGCCAGCTCTTTACGAGTAAAATGAATACGTTCCCTAAGAAGGGCTTGTTCAGTCTTGTTATAAATTCTGTGTGCCGAAGGAGTTGAAAAAAAGTCTCTTTTGTCAAAGAAATTGTGGAATAACATATGTGTCGCGGCAGCGAAGTAAAAATGTAACAGAGCACAGTAGACGGGATTTCTTCTTGCGAAGCGTTTCAAATTGACGACTTAAACGATAAATATCCTCCCCGTAGAGGTGGGTCATTAAAGTATGAAGATATTATTTCCAACATAGAATCAGGAATACGTCAGTTGCCACCAGAGGTTTCCGAGGAAATACGTCACGACTGTTCCAAGATACTCTGCAAGGCCAAGTTACCAAAACGTAATCTTAGCAAGAAGGAGGGGCTTGCTCTAAAGAATTTAAAAGCCGACGAAAGTATAATCATATTAGCAGCTGACGAAGGTAATGCTACTGATATCTTGAACACCGTGGATTATGAACATAAGATCAAAGAACTTCTTGATCCATCGATCTACAAAAAACTTTCCCGTGATCCGACTATGAGTATCCTGCACAAGACCAATACTCTGATTAAGAAATCTTCTATTTCACCAGAAGAACAGAAGAAGCTGAAGAAATCAGAAGCCTTGTGTCCAAGACTATATGGTCTTCCTAAGGTCCATAAGCCAGACGTCCCTCTTCGTCCCATCATTAGTACCATTGGCTCTCCAACTTATGAAGTCGCAAAATATTTAAGCAATTTACTGAATCCTTACGTAGGGACTAAGGACTCACACATCAGAGACTCGCCCATTTCATAAACAGATTGCGACACTTGTGAGTACAACCGGGGGATATACTCGTCAGATTTGACGTCGTCTCGCTGTTCACTATGGTACCAATCAAGGATACTCTTGAACATATTCAACATCTCTTTGCAGAGGACACAATAGTTTTATTTGAACATGTACTTACGACGACATTTTTCCAATGGAAACACGAATTTTTACGAACAGACAGACGGTGTTGCCATGGGAAGCCCACTTAGCCCTGTTATTGCTAATTTTTATATGGAGTTCTTTGAAGAGGAAGCCCTGCAGACTGCTGTAAATAAACCCAGCTGTTGGTTCCGCTTTGTTGATGACACTTTTGTAATATGGGGACATGGAGAGGAGGCACTTGACGGTTTTCTTACACATCTGAACAGTATTCATCCTCGTATACAATTCACTGTGGAGAAGGAAAAGGATGGAGAATTAGCTTTCCTGGACGTGCTGGTGAAGAGGAAGAATGATGCATCCCTAGGGTATCAAGTGTACCGAAAACCAACATACACAGACCGATATTTAAACAAAAATTCGAATCACCATCCTGGACAGAAGCGCGCCATGATGAAGACTTTGGTGGATCGCGCCTTTCGTGTCTGTGAACCAGAGTACATCGAGAAGGAACTACGGCATCTTGATCTACCCTTACAAACCAATGGCTACACGGTACAAGAGGTCAGGAGAGCACTCCACCCCAGAAAACAGCCAGTGAATAGTAAGCGAGGAGAACCCAGGAAGAAAGGTATCGCTTATTTGCCGTATATACGGGACGTCACGGATCGTATTGGAAGGCTCCTTGAACGTCACGAAGTTAAAACCATTTTTCAGCCGACCCAACAGCTACGAAACATGTTACGTTCTGCCAAAGATCCACGTGACCCTTTAACATCTACTGGGGTCTATAGGATACCGTGCTGCTGTGGAGCTGTTTATATTGGCACGACTGGCAGAAGTGTCAATACTCGCCTTACGGAGCACAAAAGGAATTGTCGCTTGGGGCAATACGACAAATCAGCAGTAGCGGAGCATGCACTGCTTGACGAAAATCATGAGATCCGTTACGAGGATACTGACATACTGGCCACAACATCCCACTTTCATGCCCGTCTCTACAGGGAAGCAATCGAAATACATGAACATCCGGATAACTTTAATAGAAAGGAGGAAGGACTGAAACTCAGCAAGGCCTGGCACACCCCTTTATATAACGTACGGCCGAAGTTTACTAAGATCAGGGACATTACAGTCAACCAACCAGAGGATCCATTGCTCGGCACGACCCAATCGGAGGTCGTGCACTCCGAGATCCAATCAGACGACAGACTTCTCGGAGCGACCCAGTCAGAATCCATGCCCGGCGCGAACCAATCAGAGGTCGTGTTCTCAGATAGCCAACCAAACGTCAAGCTGCTCCTCGCGACCCTATCGGGGGTCGTGCTTTCAGATAGTCAATCGGATGTCGGATTGCACAGCGCGAACCAATTGGAGGCCACACACTTACATATAAATACAGCTGCTTCCCAAACAACTTTTGCAGTCGCCAGCGGGATACAGGAGAACGTATCTACACGACGCCACAGAAGATGACTACCGCAGCAGTAGTCGAAACGTCTGGGAGAAGCGAGAGGAGTGGACCACGGCATAACAGCCCGGATGAATTTTATTATATTGATACCGGCCGTGAAAGCCTTCATACTTTAATATTTACGAGTAGGTTGGGATCTTGCATCTGCAAATGGTAACAAGGGCTTGTTGTTAACATTTCAGACGATGTGCAGACAGTTAATATGTAGAAAACTGTATTTAACCACCTTTGTTGTTAAAAAGTTGTTGAGATCATCTCTGTCGTCTTATTTTTCATCGCGTTCTTAAATATGTACATCATCCTGCTGCTCTCCTTCTTTAGACGTTTGCACTGCGATAGAACATGTGGTAGGCTTATGCAGTGAAGTTCAACTAAGAAACTCTGATGATAAAAAACCATTGAGATCTTTCTTTCTTTCTCTCCTTTATCTTGCTTCCCTTCCTCTTGAGATGTGAGCATAGGGGCAGAACTTATAGTAAATCAAGACAATGAAGAAGAGTTTGAAATATTTTGTAATGGTTTACTATTCATAAATAAATCATCTGCTAGAATAAGTTTTAGCTCTTTAAACTTCCTTCTCAATTAAGGTACACTACTATCTTCGTCTTGATGTTTGCCATTGAAAGGGTCTAGAACAGACTTTTACAATGTTTGCACCAAAAAAATTATTTTATACGACATTCCCTGACGTCTCTTGTACCCCCAGAGGAAGGTTCTTCCACACTCCTTGCAGATATAACCCTGAGTGGGTTGTTTCATGGCAGATATTTTCCTAATGACAGAAAGATGAAACAATCTTTTTATTTTAATAGTTGTTTCTTTCTCCCTAGTAGGGGAGCCTGCCATCAGTCCAACAAATCGACTCTTTGTCCAATTACATTTACAAATATTTGTTTTTGTTATGGTTGTGTGCTAATTTCACACGTTTTATGGAAGTAAATTAATAACTTTTCTTCTCCTTTTGTAAAACACATCATCACGAATACAAGTATCTTTCTCCTTAAAATATTGAATCGCCGGGCTGAGTGGCTCAGATGGTTAAGGCGCTGGCCTTCTAACCCCAACTTGGCAGGTTCGATCCTGGCTCAGTCCGGTGGTATTTGAAGGTGCTCAAATACGACAGCCCCGTGTCGGTAGATTTACTGGCACGTAAAAGAACTCCTGCGGGACTAAATTCCGGCACCTCGGCGTCTCCGAAGACCTTAAAAAGTAGTTAGTGGGACGTATAACAAATAACATTATTATTATTATTAAAATATTGAATCTCTACAAATAAGATAATAAAACAGTAAACATTGTTTTTCTTGCAGTGAAACAATATTACATATATTTATTTTATATATTTACTTATATACATTCATATACATTTAAAATGTAGGTATACAATCAATGCTATGAAATTATTAACAAATTCTTCTCCTTGTGAAATAGCCAAGTGTTCATAATTTCTGAGGAAAAGAAAAATTGCAAGAAGAATCTCGCCCAGAGATGTGCTATCTGCAGTTATCCATAATTCCACTTTGAGTTTAAATTTATCTTTGAGCTGACTCAGAGTTGGGAAAGGGAACTTGGTAGTAGATGTTGGTTGCTTTGTAAGAATTGTAGGAGCAAGAGGCCAAGGGCTAAGTGCTTCTAAAAGCTTATGTGAGTTGTGGGAAAGAACATTATGTAATTAGAAAAGGCAAATACAGTATAGATGGGAAAGGATTGTATGGCATGTATAAAGCCTATTTGTCGATTACTTTGAGTCTTTTTTTTTGCTATTTTGCTTTACGTCACACCGACACAGATATGTCTTATGGCGACGATGGAATAGGAAAGGCCTAGGAATTGGAAGCAAGAGACCGTGGCCTTAATTAAGGTACAGCCCCGGCATTTGCCTGGTGTGAAAATGGGAAACCATAGAAAACCATCTTCAATGCTGCCGACAGTGGGGCTCGAACCGACTATCTCCCGATTACTGGATACTTTGAGTCTAGTTTCTGGTCTGAGTCATTAAGAAAGTCAGATAGCATGGCGGTCAAGCTTTATTATGTGTTAAGTATTGGGTAAGAGAGGCAGAGATCCAGGATAATGAGGCATACATGATAACAGGTCGAGCAAAAACTTTGTACATGTTAATGATTTGTATGGTTTTTAATCCCTGGGTTTAACCTAACAGCCAACGGAGGAGGTGAATCATGTGGGATTCCTATTTATAAATTTGCTCCAAATGTGCATTCCATTGTAAATTATTTTGGAACATAATGCCCAGGTAGGTAGAATGGTGGTTTCACAAAGGGGTTCATTATTATTTCGGGTTAGGTAGAGTTTGTTAGTAGGACAGCATCTACGTTTACGCTTAGGAAAATCATAAATTCTTTTGCTTAAATTAATTTTGATTTGTCAGGGTTCAAGTCATTGTTCGAGTTCATTTAAATTGGTTTGGGGAGAGATAACAAGAATCAGTCATTGGATTCTACAGCCTGTATTTTTTGTGTTCAGAAAACTGACAATCAAGGTAGAGGTGTAGGGTGAGTAATATTGATACAAGACAGGGCATGCCAAAGTGGTGACAATGGGCTACATTGTGGTACTCCTGCTTTAATTGAAAAGGTGTTGGATAATGTGTTAAGGATATTGTTTTTGGCTAGGAAACGGGTGATTGTCATAGGAACTGGAAGGTGATGGAGTTTATATATCAGTTTGTAGAAAGGCCTTCTCAACATCAAGACTGGTAAGGGCTGTACATATTTTTGTAGGTAAATATTTTGTAAGGGTTGCTGAGATATGAAGGACCTAGTCATGTATGGAGTGATGAGGACAGAAACCAGCCTTTGACTGAGGTATAAGAAGGAGGGAGTTGAGATAGGTGTATGTACAGTGAGCGAAGATGATTTCTAGATTTTAGAACACATTATTCATAGATTTATGGGTCAATATGAATATTATTGAGATGGTATTTGGCGTGTACCCAATTTGGGGTGGGGGTGGGAAGAATCCAGTATTTAGAATAGTGGTATGTATTATATTTCCGAGTCATAGGGACGGATGTGGAGATTCTGTTATGTGCCGGTAAGTAATTTTATCTAGTCCAGGGGCAGTGTTCTTTTTAGTACTGAGTACATCTTTTATATTGTGTATTGTAGTAGGAGCATTTAGGGGATGTAGGTTGTCAAGAGGTGGAGAGGATTTAAAGGTAGGGCAAGGAAGGTTTTCTGTTATATCTAAATATTTGTATATTGCATCATGGTGAGGATGGTAGGCATTGGGATGGGAAGATGGTGAGAAAATTACTTTATAATGATCTACAAAAATGTCAGCATTTGTTTTACTATAACTGAGTGCAGATTTTGTTATGTATTATTCACTAATAGAGATATGTTTGTCAGTTGTTTAAAAATGGTCCAGTATTTGCGAGTGTCACTCATGTTGGATATTTCAGTGCAAATATTCGCCCAGGCTGTTCTTTTAATAACCTTGATGAATGATTGAACATTTCTAAGGGTATTTCTATGTTTGCGGAGTATATTTGGGTTAGGGGTTGGAAGGTTTGCCTTGTTAAGTTCATGGGAATATTTTAATAATTGGAGTGTTTAGGGTGGGAGGAGAGATTTTGATGGATAGGAGGTGTGGTGGGGGAATATGGAGTTGGTCATCTTGAAATTTGTTCAGTTTAGTAGGTGGTTGAGTATTGCATATTATGTCTGATATTGTTTGTCTTTATGTTACACAATTTTTTCACGTATACTGTATGACTGTTGGGGGATGATATTATGTTAGCATGGGTTTGTTAGTACATTTGTTATGCTTAGTAAGGCAGGGACATGGTGATGTCCCATTGAAGGTAGCATGGTGAAGTCAGAGTTCGTAGCCCGGTTAGGACTGAGGATCATAAATTCAGGGTTGTACTTGATGTAGGGCGGCTAAGGAAATGGAAGGGTAAGTCGATACCCCAGATGTTTAATAGTTGATCATAAATAGCTTGCTGTTGTTGTGTATCTGAAATAATACAAAAATCCATGATAATGATGTAAGTATTGTATTTACGATTGATGTATTCTAAAATTGTGTGAGGTGGGTAATAGCTAGAAAGTATATCAATTCTTTAATGTATGAAGGCTTTCACGGCCGGTGTCAATATAATAAAATTCTTCCGGGCTGTTATGCCGTGGTCCACTCCTCTCGCTTCTCCCAGACGTTTCGACTACTGCTGCGGTAGTCATCTTCATCGGCATAACAGCCCGGAAGAATTTTATTATATATCAATTCTTGCTAAAGCTATTATTTAATTTCAATTCCTGACTTCTTTTTTTTTAGTTTTCATATATATATTAATTTAAAGAATGATAACATTGTTCTGATGGGATGGATTTATGAAGACTAATTGCTACTCCGCGACGTCTATTCAGGCAGCGGTCACTTGGTCCTCAAAGAACACACTTTATCATAATAAACTTGCATTTACTACATTAGTGGACTAGGATCAAGGGTACATTCTTCTCCCAGAGAATGTTCCGTCAAAGTGAATCTGGGAGATCAGTCATGCTGCTAGCTGCATCTGATACAGAATATCAGGATACTGGAATCGGAGAATATTCTGGAGCACCATGGTGATGATTTTTAGAATGTTCTCATTGGAATGAAGGGAAGAGAGGAAGGGGAGGGTGTGGATGGGAGGTCAATGGGAGTGATAGGTAACACTCTTTCTTGTTGAGTGGGAGAAATTTGAGGTTTTTGCTTGCATTTAACTGAGAAATATGGATGAGCTTTGCCAAAAGTGTTGCATTTGAGTGGTCCCTTTTTCATGCAAGCACTTGAGGTGCACTGACTACTACAAATCGCACATACATGTTCAAGAATGCAATAGTAGGGTGAACATAGAATTTGCAGCAATCGCCATGTCTGTGCTATGGTCGAGATGACCAAGTGGCCTCCACATGATGTCACTTTGCGTAGATCAGCACACGATCCATCATCAGATGGTTCATTGTTGCTAAATTCTGGGAAAGGATACATATCAGCAAGGTGTGTCCATTGGAATTCTGGATCTGAATGGCCTGGAGTATTTGGTGCCCGAGTTGCTGAAGATGGGCAGTGATAACGTCCTCGTGTAGCTGTTTACCACCCCATATGCCACCACTAACTAGGTGGAGGCTGGACGCGAAGGTGTATGCTTGCCCCGGATTGTTGAACCAGGTTCTGTGCTGCAACATGCGTCCTCCTTTGTTCACTAGGACTATGTAAAAATTTCTGGAAATTTCAATGTGGTGGCTATCTTTGCTCCACTGAATTTCTAGGTGGTAATCTTGTGTGGTGTTTGGCAGAAGCTTGGTGTTTATATTGTAGGTTGCAATTGGGTGTGTTTTATCTGGGTTCAGATTTCTCAACTTTAGTATGTAGAATTGGGTAGGAAGACCATTGTTTGTTACTGTGCCATTGTGTTGTATTTTGTGTGGCAGTGCAGTATTTATGGTTGCCTCTGCTTAGATCCTGATATTTCTTGGCATAAATTCTGATGAGCAGTCTGCAGCTGGTAAATGGAACTTCACTAGAATATCACGCTCTGTGATGTTGAGAGATGATATGTCCCCTGAGTGACTGACGGTGGTGTGTATGTACTGCCCATCATTGCAAGTGGGATTTATTCCTCTGGAGCAATAGCAAGCAAGCTACTGGCAATGATTTGGTCTTGGAGAATTACTGTCTTCTAGGCTCCTAGCATTCTTTCCTGCAGGCAGTAGATTTCTTACTGATGTTGCTCTCTGTACATTTCCTCTTGAAGTTGTTCTGTTGCTGCTCATCGTTGGGTTGTCATAATACTCAATAGTTGAATCTCATGATGAACTGATTCTCTGCCAAAAGATTATATGGAAACCGGATTGTTAAGTGAATACGAGTATTAACACATTTAACTGCAAAGGAATTTGTAGTTTTGACTTTCAGATCTCTATCTCAGAACTCAGAGATGCAGGGATTGATTCTTAATGGTGATCAGAAGGAAAGCATTTATTTTAATCTGAATGGATGAAGTATAAATTTTAACAGCATTTCTGTTATGTGTATTTGCAAAAGGTGTAAGTTTGATTGTCTGTTAGGAGGCGGAGAGATTTATCTGATGTTTACTCACTGGAAATGAGTACTGAGTAGGAAGAGGTCTTTGAGGAGGAGGAGTTTTGCGCTACTGTGACGTTATGTTGACCAGCTTGGTGTGCAAATGCGAAACCACTGTAAAACACTTCAGAGCTGGGGGATTGAACTTACCATCCTCTGAGTGGAAGTTCTTGGCTATAGGACCTAAAAACCATGTAGCTAACTCACTCTATGGAGAAGGAAGCTTTCTGACTCCAGGATGCAAACAGGCTGATGCAGCATTGAGCGTTGAGACTCCAAGCTGAGTTCTGTGATTTATCATAATTTATTTTCCAATCTTACATGGCATAGAGAAATCATTAAGGCATTGTCAATTGGATCCACTGATTATTTTGGATTCATGGTCATTTATCGTCGTTCATTTTATTTTTTTGTCAGGGAATACATTTCTAAGTTTTAATTATTGTTTCCTTTTGTTGCACCTGGTAGGCACTTTATCATCTTCATTGACCTAGTCAGTGACTGTGTTTAGTGAGTTGTACCCTCGTTGTAGCCCTTTCTATTTATGTTTTGGCCTGGCAATTGCCATGGAAATCAGTGTCTCATCATGCCTATGTTTCAACTAGTTTTCTACTACTGTTTTCTAAGTTACTGGAGGTCATACTCCTAACTCATTATATCTAACTTGCGTAAAATGCTCGTTCTTACTTTAATACGGGAACTGTCTGTTGCGTTCCCCATTATTCAGTGCTAGCCAGCGCTGAACACGTATCTGCCTTGCGCTGCCTTCTGTGCAGGCGAGCGCAACTTCTTAGCCGTGCCTATATCTCTGGCTAACCACAGCTAGCGAGGATTCTTATATAAATGACCTCTCCATCTAACTTGAAGAAGCCGGAGTCTGTTGAGAGCTACAATGGCGAGAAGAAGCACGTTGCAATGTTGCTCTAGGCTAGCCCTCAGTGTAGCCATGGATTACGGATAGTGACCATAGTGAGAGGATATTGTTCATCCTCAAGAACTCCTTGTTTTCTATTTTACATATTTCTGTATTTCATTTCTTTTTGGTGGATTAAATACGACAGCTGAAGATAAATTTCTCTAAGTATGTAACAACATCTGTCTCCAACATGGAAGCTCCGAGTAAATTGTAAGTTACCTTTTCCGGCATCAAAGTTTTCATCACCAAAAGCTCTGTGACTTCGTTAAAACCTATCTCTCCGAAAGTATTCTGGCCTTTAAGTGGTCCTTTGGAATTTGTCTGATTCTCAAAATTAATGTAAAATCTTTAAAAGGGAAGAAAAAGATTTTTGATTGCTTGGTAATTGTTCTATAGAAGCATGGGTTTCTCACTTTGTATTTTTCAAAATGCTTACTCCAATTTTGGTTGTTGTTGTTATTATTATTATTATTATTATTATTAAATGTTTAAAATGATGTTTTTGGGCGTAATGTGGTGGTACTGTTTTGACCCTAAAGAAAAGTGCCAGTATCAATTAATTTTGTAATGCCTGAAAGAGTTCCCACAAGCATTTATTTGTAGTATTCAATCCCTTATTAATTCTATTTATTTTTGGGTTATCCTTTCTCTTAATTTTATCTTATTTCCAAAGACTCATAATTCTCGATTCTCTTTTGTTCATTCATGAAATCCATTATTGTGGGATCGCGGGGATTGGTGCCTACTTGTAATTTTGCCTGCACCAGTAACCATGGTGATGTTTATTAATTTGAGGATTGTTGATGGTTGAATGACCTGTGGAAGTGAAAATATCATTTTTCTCGGGCATGAATTCTGTATCTTGTGCTGTAATTTGCATGTCCTTTGATTATTTGCTGATGTTTTAAAAATCACTGGCCTTTATCTCTGATTATTTTTAGCCTCTTTCTGGCTGATGATTGAATTCTTATTTAATTTTGATGCTGGTGAAAATTCATAGCACGAAATTTGACTCTACTCAAGTGTACCTAAAAACATTCTAGTGTGACTGCTAAATTTTGTGAGGAAATTGGTAGAGAACGAGGGTGATTAATTGTAAGGTAGGTAGTACTTAATCTACAAAAATTATCTCTCTCTTATTTTAACGTGAAGGTGGCCGTCTATAATTTGTTTGAGTTACCTTTTGATTTATTTCTAGTAGTCTCATTAATTGACTTTATTGAATTTTGATTATGTTACAGATCATTGAGCCTGACATAAAGGTACTGTACCTTGTCTTTTGTTAAACCAGTTCTAGTAACTTCAAGATTAAATCTTTTGAATCCCAGTATCAGGTTTGTCTTTTTTTCAACTAATGCTAAACTGGTTAATACTGTATCAGTTTATTTCAAGGTATTCATTGCAACTCGTAATGTACTGAAGGTGTGGGGTATGTGCCCAGTGACTTGGTTCATCTTTATGTGTTGTTTAACCTTGCCTTGTACTCAAACCAGTCTAAAGGATGGTACTGGCTGGTGCACCCTTATGTGAGGAACATCTTTGGTCTGTGTTATGTTTGAGTGGTGCTATAATGTGTGACATGCCATGTGTGTACATTACCTGTGATTAGTAGCACCATGCGAGGGACACCATGAGTTTGTCTCCTATGACTAGTACCACTATATGAGGAAGGGCAAGGTTCTGCTTTACCAGTGATTTTTACTGTTTTAAGGGGCATTGATTCAGATTTTGGAAACCTTTACACAACTAGTATCATCACTGGAAGCAAGGCATTGTGAATTGCATTTTGTCATTATCATTTGTTTCATATTTTACTTCACATTAGCCCCAAGAGCACTTCCTTGAATTGTAGGTTTTGTAAATGTGATAATCATAGCAAATAGGATTGTAGAAAGTTCAAGCAAGCAAACATTGATTATCATCACAAGTTTTGAGAGGAAAAATAACCATCATTATCTATGTTTTTCTGCTTCGCATGTTTCTAAACAGTGTAAGCAACTGTAGTTCCCCCAGAAAAATTGACCCCACAACTTAATTGTTTGTAAAGAACAAACAATTTCCAACAATGATATAAATGTTCAAAGTTGTTCAATTGTTTCACTCACTCAAATATTTTGTTAAGCACATCTTGTGTAGCAGTGAAAAATAGTTAAGGATACATTGTACTAGTTAAAGCTTTATTGGGACTGGGGGAGTCATTTATCTTTAGTGTCTTGTAGTCCTCTCATGAAGCCTGGCATTTGTACTAAGACTTGTTGGCTACCTACGGTTGGTTAAGTCAGTACTGATGACTCGCCTGGAAAATCCATAGGCAACATTGTTTTGTTCTCTAATGTCACAAGTTATACGTTGAAGTTGTACTGTGCAGTTGTGAATATTACCACAAGCCAACTTCCTGCATATCAATTGGTGTATGTCTCTTGACATCATTTTATGTTTTACTATATTTAGTCAGCATTCTACTATTAATATCATGCTAGGAGCTTATGTCTACTATGAAATTGTGTGTTCTAATATCTCTCACCTTGTTAGATGACGGCATTTGGTTGGTATTGTCGGGCACCATCCATGAGTTTTACATTAAGATTAATGCCAAGGTTTGGAATGCCAGTGTTGTAAAACTTGATTCTCTTAAAGGAGAATTGTAAAATATTTTGGCAGCGTGAAGGACCCCTTCAACCATTTCTTACTCCTCAAGAAATGGCTTTATGAAGAATACTTCTTGAATAATGATCAAATGGGTGATTCTGGCAGGTTTGTTGGCAAATTTCCTATTCATCCGAAAGTATTAGCTGTAGCTGAGTCTAAGCTTAGTGTAGTTAAAATGCTCAAACACATTGAATATAAGTTTGCTAGATTTCCAGACTTAAAACAGAAATAGCAGTATATAATTTTCATGTGTGAATGCAGTGAATTTGGACAAATGGCAATTGCATCCCTCGAGCTTTTACTTACCCCATCGTTGTGTGCTCAATGATTCTGTATGTATGTATAAATGTAACAAAGGCTTTTCAGTCTGTCAAACACACAGCAAATACAATGTAAATTATACCACTATAAACATACCTGTAAAATGATAAACATACCTGTAAATTTTTTATTTTACAGGTATGTTTATAGTGTTATAATTTACATTGTATTTGCTGTGTGTTTGACAGACTGAAAAGCCTTTGTTACATTAAACTAAGTCAACACTGGAAAACATGGCTTCATTTTTAACAAACAAAAACTCAATGATTCTAACACGACAATCAAGCAAGGAGTTGAGTTTGATGGAATTTTCTAGAAAAGGGACAGCATTGAATTATGACATTATTTGTTAATGGTCAACCTTAAAATTCAGCCTGACTTCCTGTCTATTGTTGTTGCTCTCTCAGCTGATGTTGCTAAAGTGTACAGAAGTTTGTTAATACATCCTGACCACAGGACTCTTCAGAAGACTGTGTGGCATGAATCCTCTAATGAAGAGATCAAGGACTACCTTCTTACTACTGTTACAAGTCCTGCCCTCTTTCTTGCTACGAGATTTCTTGCTCAGCTTTCTAATGAATGCAGAGAATCTACCCTATTGCATCCTCTTCTCTTTCTGTTGATGACCTGTTGACAGATATTAGCTCACTTGAAGAAGCTAAGGAGCTTCAATCAGTACTTTCGTCCTTGCTTTATAGTACACATGTGGAACTCAAATTGTCTAGAAGCCCTGGCCAATGTCTTGGTAGATGATAGAGAAATCTTTGTCATTTTGTAAGATGTCTAAGGATGAAGCTATTAAAACATTAGGTATTGTTTGGCTTCCTATATAGAGTTTTAGTGTCAAATAAACTTGAAGGCAGCATGTAAGAAAATCACTAAGAGGAGCGTTCTCACAATCATTGCTACCATATTGGGCTCTCCTGACTTGTCCGGATGTGCTGTGGTTAAGTGCTAACTTATACAGCTGCTTTGGCAAATGAAAATAATAATGGATTATCTGTTAGAAACTTTATCTGATTTTATTGAGTTTTGGAGTGATATGTATTAGCTTGTAATATGAAGAGAGTCATATTTGGTATGTGTATATTTTTTCTTCTGTTTACCATGTTAGATTTGATTATTTTACTTGCAAAGTGGAATAACGTTTCTGTTTTCTAGACTTCAGGATGTCACATTATTGACTGGAGTTCACCAGGAAACCGACATTCTGTTGTGATAAATGTGGTGGTAAATTTTTCCACAAATCTGCTTTGGGTAAGCATCTGCACAGTCATTTTGCAAGGCGTAAATACACCTGTGAGGAATGTGGTCATATGTCGTTGAGTAAAACGGATGTTCGTAAACACATTCTTACCCATACTGGTGAGCGTCAAAATATATGTAATGTTTGCGGTAAGAGGTCGGTCTCGAAATTTAACCTTGGTGAACACTTGCTTATTCATACGCGGGAGCGTCCGCATTCCTGTAGTCATTGCGGTATGACGTTTACTCTTATGCGTTACCTGCAGGGACACAGGGTTACACATACACTTCAGCATCCAATACAGTGCGGTAAGATGTTCGCTACCAACTCTAATCTTCAGACACATATTTGTTGACATACTCGTGAGCGTCCAGTTTGTTGTAATCAATGCGATAAGAAGTTTTCAGGCAGGTCAGCCCTGCAGAGACATTCCTGCGGTCTGTGCGGTAGTACTTTTGTACTTTTCTACAAAAGTCTCATCTTAAACGGCACATTCTAACACATGGTGAAGTGCGTCCATTTCCTAGTGATCAGTGAAATAAAAAGTATTCATATATTTCAAACTTCAAGAAACAAATTCGTACCTATACTGGTGTGTGAACATTTTGTTCTTTTCAATGCAATGGGAAATTTTCTGAAAAGTGGACTCTTCTGCTACACATCCTTACTCATAGTGAATAGGATTCACATTTCTTGTGCCCAATGCAATAACAAGATTTCTCGGATTTATATACTTCGACGACACCTGATCACCCATTATGGAGAGGGATCCCTTTGATAATTGGATATTCCATTTAATTATATAATTGTTTTGTGTAGTCATGGAGTGATTTTTTTGTGAACTATCTAGTTTTTAGTTGTTTTTGTACAATTTCTGGTACTGTTTTCACTCTCATTCCACTTAATTCAACTTTTACTTTTTCATTGATATCAATAATTTATGTGTGAATTTGTTTACTTCCTGATTATACAATTTGTACAACGAACTGTAATGTCTGAGCTACATTAACATTAGTACAAACCATTGTGTAGAGATTTGTGAATTATAATCATGAAAAACAAACAGAACATCCAACAGTTTAGAAGCTAGTGAAACACTAACTTAGGAGAGCTATGGCATGGGGATGATGATTATTTATACTGCTATCAGTCTACGGCTTACTCCGGATGGTCACGGCTTGTTGGCAATCCTGACGGCACTCGTGGATGTAGCATTAGGGGCAGGGTATGAAATCAGTGCGCATGCAATTGTAAGTACTCAGTAGTGGTACTTAGTGCATGGCTTAAATATGTCCCTACCACAAAATAAGTGATGCAGCCTAGAAGAATATGTAAATGCCACCAGAACGTTCTCAGTACTGAGTCTAATCCAGCGGCCTGAGAGCTACTCATCCAGGTAGCAATACAACTTCTATTCATCAGTATGCTTTAGTCCTAACTTGTTGGAACATTGATATTACCAGAATTATAGCGACTACCAAGCTTCAAGGTATTTTATAACTGTCAGATCTTAGGGCTTCCTGCACCATTGCTTTTGAGATTGCACATATAAATATAGAGGAGTAGTATTCTTATTCCCTGCTAGGGTGAGGTATTTACAGCACTCATGTCAATAGTAAGATGGTATAGTATTCCACAGAAATGACAATCACCTAAAACTGCATTTAAAAACCAATTAATGGCCAAATTGTTGACCTCTTTTTGCACCATGTTATCTTTTGCTAGTGGTTTTACGTCGCACCGACACGGAAGAGAAGGAAGAGAATGGGCCTAGGAGTTGGAAGGAAGCGGCCATGGCCTTAATTAAGGTACAGCCCGAGCATTTGCCTGGTGTGAAAATGGGAAACCACGGAAAACCATCTTAAGGGCTGCTGCAGCATATTATAATTGTGTGGCTGTAGGTACTCCTACAGCTGTAATAATATTCAATGAAATCTGCAAAAACTGAAGGAATGTTGTAACAACCTTCTAATTGTTATAAGAAACAAAATCCTGCAGGATTTCAGCACTTTAGTTTCAGGAGGTTTTCTAGGGGTTTAGAGTGGTAGGGCAAGCCATGACGTTAGTACAATAAAACGATTGTAATAAGTTCAACTACAGAGCTCTGCCTAAGACTTTTTTAAAGAGCGCACTGCCCTGCTGTGTGTAAAGACCGCCCTTCTATCATAACCCAGATATTCGTTAATTGCATACTGTATAACTGTTTGGTGGAATGATCAATCATTATTTTCAACATGATTATATCAGTTACATTGGAGTTGAAATGTTAGCAGTTCCACATGACGTAACAAACCCATATGGCACTCCACAGCAATGGAATGGTAATTCTCGGTGTTGAATGATTATGAACGACCGGGAGAACACTAGCAGTTCAAAATACTCCGTTGTCTTGTTCATGATAATAACACTAAAATACTTCAATTTTGCAGTTAATATTACCTCTCTGGTAATATGAATGTCCTGAGGAAAATAAATGGATTATTTTTCATATCCATTTTGGTATGTTGTATTTTCTACCTGGCCACTCATTACTGACACATATCTGACAAAATTTGTGGAGATAATGCAGCACTAGTGAGAGAAAAAGCTGGTAGGACACGGTAAAATGACATGGAAAGCTGCATCATTCTAGTCCATGAACTGATAAGCCAAGCACATTGCAGTAATGTCCAGAATCTATTTAAATAAAATCATAACAACTGTATCTATACATTGATTATTTTGGCTAAATGTTATTACATTTATCCATTTCAGATGTAATAATGTTTACCCACCCCTACCCTATGTTCTCCGGCGTTAAATCTTCCGGGTCGCTAATGGTTAAAATCAAGTGGGCATAAAGGGTGAGAAGAGACGGGTGCCATGTCTATATTAGAATGAGAACAAGTTTTATACAGTTTAAATGAAATCAAGTAGGCTTAGTAAATGCTGATGATTATGAGGAAAGGAGCATATACAAGTGATTTACAAGAGTTGGTTCTACACCATTGTGGTTTATTTCAAAACCTGTTATTGATACAAAAGACCGAGTTCCTACTTTTTGTAAAGCAAATATGTCTTGACTTAACGCGTATGGGAACATTTAACATAAATCACTGAAGCTATTCCCATATTACTGGGCAATTAAATTATACAGACAATGCAAGCAAGTCTGGCTGACAACTATCCTACAACAAATTGGTTTCCCAATGGAATAACTTGACATAATATGATAGTCTGTACAACGACCAAAGTCTTGTGTTGGGATCGAACCTTAACCTAAATACATGATTTCGCCGCACCAATGGGTAACAACCATTGTTGACGCTGAACACCAATACAAACAAGATATGGAACACAATAAAGAAACACATGAGAAACACACATTTTTACGTACACAAAGCATGTGAGATGCATACTATTTATCCCAACATTGTGAGTTATCTGTTCACAAGCCCAGGACCGAACACATTTCGACGGTGTTTCCAGGGATTCTGAAACAATACTAACAATTTAATATGCAAGAAACAATAATAAACAAAATATTAAATACTGAACACCGGGTCGCTTTTTACTGGAGTAGATCTAAATCAGCTCAGGCGATAAATCAATTACCACTTTCGTAAGAACAAAGCGTCATTCAGGCTAGAGTTTCGCGTTAGGGTCGAAGCTCACACAAGAAATATTGCACACGAGTCTTTCACAAACAGTATGGTTGTCGGCCAGCCACCCCTCGCAGCGGGCTAAGCTAGGGACATCCAACCGCTCGTTAAAGGAAAAACAAATATCGTCCTTTTTAAAAATACACATCACATTAAACTGCAAAATATCGCTATTATCATGAGGCCATTCATCTCTCAAATTATAAGACTCTACATGTGCAAATACAACCTGAAAACAATATCTCACCCCGTGAGTCCTGACTTCGAGTTATCCGAACTTCGTAAACCATATCTCTGCACGTAATCTCACCCACAGCTGATCCGATGGTAATCAAAGGATCACGTACATGTGACCATCAAGACAACGGCTTCTAATATTACAATTATTATCATTATTATTATTGTTATGGATCCATAAAAATGAGTCTACTCTCTATCAGAATTGCCCACGCGAGCCACATATCACACACACGCATTAATCAACACAACACACACGGTAACTAAAACAACGCGCGTTAATAAACAACACACACGGTGATTAAAACTACACATGCGTTATAAAACACGGCAGTTTTACAACACCCGGCAATTAAAATAACACAAATAAACTGAAACAGTCCCTAGCCAAGTATATCATTGGAGGGTACGTTCGGTCCCCTGGGCGACTCTTACAGTTGCATCTTTTCTCACACACAAGTTATTCTACCATAATACCACTATGCATGCATACTAAATACGCCGGCTAAATACCAGCTTCTCTTACATTATTAAACCTAGAATCTATCAAACTACTCACCTTAGAGAACGATTAATCAAACGAAAAATCCCCAAATGGAAATTAAAACTCTTCCCCACAAATAAATGTACCCCATATTTACAATTAAAGCCACTCTGACTTGTTACATAGGAAAGAATCTGTGCTCTGCTTAGGCACATTTACATTTAAATATAATTGAATCCCTGACATTTCAAAGGTACAGTTTTTACAAAAAAATTCCCGTACCCCAAAGTCATGCATAAAAGAATGTAGTTGCTCAGCCTTATATCCCTTGATACACCTTCGTCAACTCAGGTTTTGTGCCAGCTCACCTCAACTGAGATGGTCACTGGTTCCGCATGTTGACTGCTGGATTTGATCTCCATCGTTCTTGGCGAATGGTAACTCTTCCGTTATCTAGGCACAGAATATGCACAAGTTTAATCCACGTTACGCACGTCATCTTCATCACTCACAAGCCGACGCGATATTTCATTAGCAAGTCCTGAATCGAAGAATATTTATACAAGGTATTACGATACGACTCAACACTGAGTTACCATCCCCGTAGCTACCTCGGGTAAGCGTTGGAGTAGTAATAATAATGAACACAATTTGTTGAAAACTCGACATGGTTTGCTCACTCACTTATTAAGTCGCGTGTATTGCAGCGCACAATTCACTTGAATTAAGCAATTTTCAAATACAACAGTTCACTAAACAAAGACAAACTGTGAGCTCGCCAAGTGTGTGCAGCGGCGCTCTAACAACTATCCCCTCTCTTGCAGCCTGTTCACGGCCTAACAGAGGCAAAATGGTGCCATAATTAGGTGAGCTGTATCCTCCTAATGGAGATGAGACATATCCGATCGTGGGATCACTAGTAATTAATTGATATCTTTCCTCGATTTCTCCTCTCCTAGGGGAAATCACCTTGTCGATTAGGTGTAAAGTGATAAAACAGATGGCCCACTCTAAATAGATTCTCTAATTACTACCAGCTCATTTGGATCGAAAGGCAGTGCGATAATATGAATTTCATTAATTATTATAGCGTAGGTGATCAGGTTGGTCATGCTGATTTTAAGATGGCTCCCATATTTCGATTCGAAAACGTTTACCTCTTCCACTAGGCTACAGCATGAGGTGGGGGTGACTTCTCCCAATATTCACCTTGATGGTTCCCTGACACTGCCACACCCATAGCATCTCAAGTTTCGTGTTCCCGCGACCTCGCCGCTAGACAAAGAAAAGCTTGCCCAACTAGATCATAAACAAAATATTTTGGAATATAATTCATAGGATTGTTTTATCTCTTGCCAGGACATTGATAGTTAGTTATTTTAAGTTTATCTTCTCAAAATAGCATTACGTCTATGACTTAGACGATTACTCTTGACCATAGACCCTCGGTTCATGACCCTCTCGCGTACAAATGATACCTACATATCTTTGGCTTTAGAGTTTTTCCTGTTTTTCTTTGATTTTTAGTTCTTGTAGATGAAAGCTACACAATATATAGTTGAACCCACATTAAAAACCTCTTCTCCATGGATAGTTTTTATATTCAATATCATTTTTACATCCATAAATTGACTGGGTGTTTATAGGAGGACTGAAACAGTGATTTTACTCTCCCGCAAAATATAAATGGCCAACCATGTTTGAAATCTACCACCAACCTTACTTGAAATCAATTTTTAAACTTTTTTCATGTACACTATTTTGATAGGAGGATTAATAAAGAGGTATCTTTAGCAGAGTGTCTCACAGTCTTTATTCCCAGAGCACATAGCCTGCGAGAAACATTCTTTCTACCTGAAAGGAACTTCCCATTTATTGAAAATCACTCAGATTAACCAGTTCTTATATTCACGTGAAACAGCAGGACTGCTGTCATAATTTCAAGGAATACACACTCATGGTGTGTAAACTCATTGATATTAATTACAGGGAGATACAAAATCGAATAAATACAACATATTGTTTATCACATCCTCCCCAATTTCGACGGAGTGTCACAAATCAAAATTAAACACTATGGGTATCTAACTATCTATATGTGAATTTCAGTTACTCACCTGATAGAATTTTCAAAATTAAGAAGTTAAACATTGAAGTAATTCACAAACTTAATTTATTGGGCAATTTCATTTGTGGACCACTCCACTGACAGTGTTTCCAACCTCACAAATATTCCAACTCTTTTCCATGATACACTTCCGGCACCCATGATAATGGCCAGTTGATCCAAGTCTTCCCATCACCGGGTGAGTTGGCCATGCGGTTAGGGGCGCGCGGCTGTGATCTTGCATCCGGAAGATAGTGCGTTCGAACCCCATTGTCGGCAGCCCGAAGATGGTTTTCCGTGGATTCCCATTTTCACACCAGGCAAATTCTGGTGCTGTACCTTAATGAAGGCCAAGGCCGCTTCCTTCCCATACCTAGGCCATTCCTATCCTATCGTCGCCATAAGACCTATCTGTATCGGTTCGTCGTAAAGCAAATCGCAAAAAAAGTCTTCCCATCAGCTCCACCCAGCACAACATCCACATCTCCAATGTTTGTAGACATCTTATTCAGTCTCTGGATCAACTGTCTTAGGTACTCTTCTCAGAAACTTGCCGCAACAGTAGCAGAAATCAAAGTCTCCTTGATAAGTTCACAGAATCCGGTTGATCCCATGCAGACATCGTCTTGCAGAAAACTTGAAGGTGAAAGTTAGTTGAAATATTCAGTCTTCTCAGGTAAGAGGACAGCAATTATCCACAGCACCACACAGTAGGGTCGTCATCTTTTCGTAACACAGTGAAACTCTCCCGAGGACACATCTGAAAATTTACTACCTGAAACAGATGTTGCCACCACCAGCCTGCTGTGGGAGCGTTAATCCTCTACTGTATTCGCTACATTGTAGACTATATTTCTGTGTGTTTTTAGTCGACAGTTCGAAACAAGTTATTTGTACCAGTGAAATTTGTTCCATTTTCGTTGTAAACAACTTTTGGTCTTTCTCATCGAGCGATAATCCGTCGAAAACTCAATCAAAATCCATTCGCTATGAACTGCTGACCAGTTTCAAGTGCACTGCCCTATAGATGGTAAGTGTAAAGAGCATAATCCTTCCCTTCCTCTGTACTTTCAGTATCAAGACTCCAGCAAGGTCGACAACTGTCGCCCGACAGGATGAGGATCCGCCTTCATAGCTTGGCGTGGCTGCGCAAGTGCAACAGTAACATGCGAGTGCCAATGTACCAGACGATGTGTACTCGCTAGTACCGTTGGGCATTTCAAGTGCCCCCTATCTTTTCTTTCAATCATGTTCTTTTTTACTCACAAATTACCTTCACAGTCTTTGATGAATGTGCAACGTGAGTTACAGGTGGAAGTCCCTTCTCCCCCAGAAACTTCTTCTTGAATTAATCAAATGAGTATCCTTTCTGGTGACTTTATTTCATCCATCGTCTCTCCCACAGGTGTTTCTCTCACGTTCCTTCTTTTGTTATTAGCAAACCGCAACATCCAGGTGACCATTCTAGCAATCTTGATATAGAAGAAAAATATTCCAGATTACAATGAGGCTTCCCAGAGGGGACAGCGTAAGTCACAGTTTCCTTATCTCTTTCATGATCGACATCCTCTTCTTGCACGGCACCTTCACCGCAAGGCCACTTTCCTTCTCCCGCCTTCACAAGGGCAGGAACTTCCCTCCACTTGGATTCCTCTAAAACTCATCCACGTTGCAACCTCATGAAGGCAAATCAGCTGGATAAAGACTTCGTCGTAAATGCAGCCACTCTGCTTTGTGGGAGAAAGTCAATATTTCCTTCACTCTGTTTCCTACAAAGACACCCTTCTTTGTCAATATCAATGCTGTGTCCAAAAATAGCATTGCACATCAATGCGTCTGAGATTGTCTTTCAGTGGTTGACATTCAAATAGCAATAGAGCAGTAAAGTAATTCTAGTCGGATTGTTGTGCTTCTTTTAAGTGGTGCTACCCTCCTTTCTGCGAATATTAGCTGCAGACAGATTTCATCGTGACGCTTGCTTCTCAACAATTCAAGTGCAGCATAAACATATCTACTGGCATCACAGAATGTATGAAGTTAATAAATGACTTCCTTACAGCCAACCAAGGTAAATCGTCTCGGTATACTGATACAAGCTAATCGAGATAATTGTTCATTCCACTTTATGAAGATGTCCTGTTTCTGGTAGTACTTCTGTGTACCATCTTATTCTCTGCTCCCCACTGTCTTGCATCTGAATTTTCAGCATCAGAGTCTCAAGACAAGAGAAACCAATGGGACAAAGACGCCCTGACAAGACCCAGCAGCCCCCAGTCGTAGAGAGACTGTGTCTTCTGTGCTCCTTTCTCATCCAATCGGCGACGAACCTTTACCTGTAACCCCCCTTCATAATGTCTTTCTTCAACAATACTAGCCCTTTTGCGGTACAGCATCATATTCTTCAAATTGATCCTCATGAATGATTTTCTCAGTCATAGAACATAGTATTCTTCTGCAACATCCCTTTGTTATACAATACTTTTAATCCCTATTGTTTCTGAACTCTTGCGTCAAGTGGACAATGATGTTGGTGAAATTACTCTTGGGAAGTGGGAAGGAAGGTTTGAAATGGCTTCATAAAATAATATTATCATGGAGTGTTAATAGGGTACCTTCAGATTGGATGAAAGCTGTAATTGCAAGCATAGAGGAATGATTTTTAAAGTTATCGAGGTTATCTCAATGATCAGTATAAAAGCATGGTGTTCACTGGCAACTTGGAATGAAGGGTGAGATCAGTGGATGAGTGTAAGTTGGATGAAAAGCAGTGTGGTTGCAGACCACAACGGGGGCTGTCAGGAACGAATTTTCAGTATATGCCAGAATATTGAGAAATATTTTTTGTTCATAGCTTACATGGATCCTATGCTTAAAGATATAAAGTGGCAGGGAGGAATTCAGTAAGGTGAAAATTTAGTAAGCAATCTGGCATATGCTGACGGCTTGATCTTAATGGCAGATTTTGCCGAAAGCCTGCAGTGTATTATCTCGGAACTTGAAAATTGGTGCAATGAGTGTGGTATGAAATTTAGTTTTTCTAAGACTAAATTGCTGTCCGTAGGTAAGAAATTCAAGCGAATTCAGTGTCAGATTGGGGGATACAGATTTGAAAGAGGTAGATAATTTCAAATCTTTAGGATGTGTGCACTCCCATGTTGGTAATGTAGAAAGTGAACTTGAGTCGTCAAGCTGATGCATTGAGCTCACAGCTGCAATCAGCAGTGTACTGTCCTGGTACCGTCAATGAGCCAGTAAAGGAAGACAGACATTAAACATACATTAAGCAGGTCAAGGTGTCACAAATTACCAGTGAATCATATGATGTTTTGGTACGGTACCACGTTGCTAAGAGTTAACAAAAAAATCAGGAGAACACACATTTTAAACAAATAAAATTAATTTTAATTCATAAAACAAGTTTAGGTTAAGGTTACCAACAGAAATATCGTCCACTTTAGAGAAACAAATAAACTATTTAAAAACCACGTTAAATTAACAAATCAGTATAGTTAAATTAATTTTAAACGCGGCTGGCCGATCAAAATAAAGAAAACAAAATTATAATTAATGAAATTACAACAATTTAAGCATGCATCTGTGCATTTTCAATAACATCGTGCTTTTCCTATTCAATTCGAATAAAATTTTCCTTAATTTAGTTGCACTTCATTAGAATTAGGTTTCATCCAGCGAGCTTCCGCAAGAACATCGAAACTTTTACTCACAAGACAAAGTTTACTTTGGTTACCAAAACCACCCGAAAAGACGGAAAATGAACACGAAAGGGGCGAAAAAATCCATTAAAGTAACCTAAAGAGGAATAAACGTGAGAGTACAACATTAAGGTCCAAATACTTTACGGGAGAAATGAATTATACCAAGCTGGTCAAACAACAAAAGTAATCATCACCACTATGATTGCCATGGTAACGTTCACGCGCTAAAAGAAATAGGAAACGAGCAATCCCAAAACCGAAGCACAAGAATAGGAGCTAACATAGGAAGAACAAAAGGGAACTCCAAAATTATAAATTAAAATAAATGGGGAACAGAAGGTAGATGGGAACAAAACCAAATTTTAAAACCCTTGCGGAAACTCACATGGTTGTTAAACCCCTCATTAACATGATTTATAAAGTAAAATAAAAATAATAATAATTGATGAATACATATATGGGTGCAAACTGATTAACGTGACCAAACATATAACATATTTTCTGCGATATGAATTCATAGCATACAGTCGTGTGAAAACCGGCTTCCCTTTCAAATAAAGAAGAAAAGTAAATTTATAATTTCAGATAATGGACGCACTTTCTAGGAGTAATACCAAACACGGTGTAGTAGTTCCTTTTAAAACCAAATTCACAGCCCATGAAGGAAATCAAAACTTAAGTGCATGAAGGGAACTTACAGTTCCAGTAGTAGCTTGCAATAATATGTTACCACGGGTCACTCCATACCCACAATAGATGAGCTTAGTTAAAGGCGCTTAATTCATTACAAATCCAAAAAATGTGAGGACGGTTTTCAACAAAAGGAAAAGGAATCTTCTGAGGGTGACAACACCCTGACACTAGATTAGTTATCCTGGATCTATGACCCAAGCCGAAGCTAGGATGCCGCGTGGACTCAGAACACGTGCTTCACCCATAGTTGCAGAACAGAGAGTCATGCCTGCCGCCAGCTCACGAGAATTCGTTGGCCGAACCGAGATGAAGCCGTTCGCTGATTGGCCACAGACAAAATGAACAAGATTAGACCGGATGCCGCAGAGCGCAGCACAAGGCAGGAACGGATGAGCACCACACTTGCTAAATTAACATTATGAAGTATTTGAAAAATAAGAGCCCAGCGCTCAAGATGATATTGATATTATAATGAAACATGTGACACCAAGTCACATAGAAAATAATAGTAGAAGACAAACTGGAAATAAATTCCCAGTAACAGAGATTTCTACGGCGAGTTAGCCATGTCTAAAATGTTAATGGAGAGGTCCCAAAATGTAATCTCGATTACAGCCTCGCTCCCTGAAGCTTACAATATTTAAAGATATAATCAGCATTACAGTACCATGGCCTACAGACATGCTAACTTATTTTATCCACATAATATAATGACCACTGGTACTAAGTCCATCTTCACATACCCCAAGTATGCAGAATATACAGGTTATTTAAGGATCAAAGCATTTTACAGTCCAAAATCATGCCAGATTTATAGAAAACACAGTAGATACAGTCTAGGTCCATTACGTCATCAATGAAGTTTGAACATTCCGAATTACACATGCTTGGTTTTACACCCTTGTGTTCTTTAATGAAACACGTGATCACATATCATATTTGGTTTAAAGAATTTCGTTGTAAATGATTAATTTTAAAACATGTGTTACAAGGTACGTATATTTGGTAATGGTAGCACAATGGTCATATATTAGGCTTTCTCAAATTACAAGCTTTAGATGTTCTTCCAAAATTCCGAACTAAAGTCTTCCCCTTTTCTTGACAACAATCGCATAGTAAAACATGTCCCAAAGGATCTGCAATAGTTAGTACATTACATCTTCTTTACCTTTAAATTCGTCGCATAATACGTCTTAAAATTAAAATTTTAATTTTTCAATCCTAGTTCTGATCCTAACTATCGGGTTTCCATATTAAAGGAACGCACCATCTTCTTTCTTTATCATAGCCAAACTGGCCCCAACAGACAAGAATAAACGCCAAACGCTCAAGGGAGGAGAGAGAAAAAGAGACACAAAATTTGTGAGCGTATTTCTACAAGGATAACAAGATCCACATATTAACTTAACATAATTTTAAACCACAGTCATTTGACCTAGGACTACAGCATACCACTAACTTAACGAAATACCAGAAAAAGCAAGTAGGTATACAACCCAGAACAAGATAGAATACCTTTCAAAGAACAGAACCAATAAAATACAAGGGAAAGCATAAGCTCAGATACTGTACACTGAAGTCAAGTTATGGAATTAGAAGGACTCACACCACATACAGTAGAGACAATACGCGACTCTTACGGATTTCACCTTGCTAAAATGGGAGACAATTCGACGGTGGCGCTCCTAGTGACTTGACCTGAACAAATCGCGCTAAATTCAAATATCAATGGAAATGTATATACGGAAATGGATAAACAAATTACGTCTAGAAAGAAAGTGTTATTGAGATATTAACTTCGAAGTTGCTAAAGCAATTCTGGATAAATGAATGAAGAATTATTTAAAAGGTTATTATTCAAAGACTGAAATTAGACATATAAACAAGTTATGAAATGGACTGCTGTGAAATGGCTTGATCCTTTATTTATGCATTACTTTTTAGCTTCAGCATTCCTGCCTGAACTCTTACGGTTGGATTTGTCTTTGTATCATCACATTAAGACACTTGACAATAAAAATATCGGCACATTCCTTACACATATGATGCAATGAATTAACAATTAATAGCTGGACAATTTTCCTCTTAACTTGAAGCCTACTAACAGAAAGAAAATCTATAAAATCCCGGCTTTAATCTGAGAAGAGGGATAAAGAAAGAAAAGTATGAAAATTTTGCCGACAGTGATGCTTTGAGGAATATTTACGTACAATTAGATTTAAAATGTAACATACCCTTGGCTGTATAGTCGAGGGTTTTTAAAGTCGCTGGCCTGGAAATGATCTGATCAGATCTTATAATTCTTATATAAGCGTAACGTCCTTTCTTTCTTGTACACCTTATCCAAATCACTTCTGTGACATTTCAAAACCCACAGATCACACCTACAACAACACATCGGTATTGAAGGTTAACTGCTGCACTATACAATAAAATATGCGTATTACATTTTAAGCCAGTTAAAATATGGGTCGAGCAGGTCAGAAGATTATGCAGTACTATAAAGATCTCTGTCACTGGAGGACTATATATGCAAACACAATATTACTTATACGTTCTTGTCAAGAGGGAACCTGAAGAACGACCGCGCATTTTTCTCTACTTCATAGTTACTGCAGCCAAACACAGCACATACCTTTCCCCTCATTTTGAGAGGAGATATCAAGGAATGACACACTCTACTATTTAATTATGTCAACTCACTGAAAACGATAAATAACACCAAAAGCTTCACACAAAAGTACACGTGCTCTTATGACAGAATCAGTAGTTTTCAGGTCTACTCGCTAGAGAGAGCTCCAATAGCTGTCCCTCGATATCTCGCTCAGTGTCGCGTATTGTCTCTACAGTATTTGCTCACACTCAATACACTAGCGTTCACCTCCAAGATGAGTGCAAAGCTGCATGAGGTTAAAGGATATCAGAAATCCCTACGCACGCCCTGACACCAACTACTCACTCACAAACACACAGGTATTCGCATATAATACAGTCATTAAGCTCACTCAAGGTTCAAAATAACGTAATGAAGGGGCGCAAATCAAACAGTTTCCACCAAGTAATTGCCATAACACGGGGCAAGCCTGAACTGCAAGATATATGCGGGTTCAATTCACAATGCATCGAAAAATACATGGTCAAATACTCAATATTAGTTGTCGTAAAATGATAACATTTAAACGAGCAACGTCTCAGTAGCGCAACCAAATCTCAGAAGGACAAGATGAGCATAACTAAAAATAAGAGACCCAGAGTGTAGAAAAATCCTCAGGAAATTTTAATTCAAATTAAATTATATCCGTGGGACTTTAAGAAAGTACACTAGTCGAAGCAAAACGATGAGGGAAGAAATCAAAGGAGATTGTATAATTAATAAAGGTTGTGTGCACGCAACAGTTACTCGACAACGATTTTCACTTATTGGTAATGCTAGGAACAGGACCACAATGCAAGGTGAACAACCGTTTACCACAAACCTTCACTACAATGTATAACATTGTCAAGGTAAGTCACTTCACAAGAAGAGAAGGAAAAACTCAGACATGCTATATAACCTAAGGTTACATAATTCACCACTTCACAGAATAAGGCATCCAGGAGAGGTAACCTAATTTCAAATGAAAAGATACATAAGATACCTGAAATCAAGAAACCTAATCAGATTAACAGGAGAAGGAGATGAGAACCGAAACCATTTCGATTGTCCCCAAAGGACCTCGGCGAAGTACTTGACTAATAATAAGTGAGGAGATGACTCGCGCACTATGGGATGAACATGACCATACAGGTACCCTTTACAAAGGAAAAATAAGGCAAATAGAATATATATATGGCAGGATGGGTCTCACAAGATCGGAGAGCTTAAAGACAGTGGAGAGGAAGAAGAAGCAACCTGACTTGAAGACCTCATACTCTACAAGCAGGTTAGAACCTTAGTACTGGCCGTATATCTAACTAGTATTTACTAGTTTCAACATCACGGATAACCAACATATCATCCGTGTGACACCATACAGCGACGAATAAAATTAAATGAAAATGCGATAAACTAAAATCAACATTGAATCGAGACATCAGATTGGGAGATAAGGTTAATCATAAGAGTCGACAAATCAAAACACTTTTAAAAAAATAAATTCACAGGATTTGCAGAGTTACGTTATCAGGTACATCGAAACTACAAGGGCAATGAGACTAACCCAAAACACCTTGACATAATTTCACACCACACCAATGGAGCGTATGAATATCTTCAAAAGCAAGAGGAATCGACATCCAACAATACCAAGGAATGAATAACTCGAGAATATACATATACAGTAAATACAGCTGCTTTCCAAGATCAGCTCTTGAACTCTTCGTACGTCTCAGAACTCCCCTTACTCCTTAATTTTTTTGTCGGCCGGGTGGCTCAGCATCTCTACTCCAGCTACTTCGCCGACTTCAAAAAAGCAAATTGGCTGACGCCTTGTTGGAAGTTAGCCACCCCTCTACCTACTCTTTTCTCCTCACCATGACAACCACTACCACTCCTACCACAACAACAACCACCACGACCTGCGCACTTCGCATTCCCTACCTTCCTGTCACTACGGTTACGTACTCCCATTCTTCCCCTATTCTGACTACGACCCTTCCTCTGCCGCCATACCCTGATCCGCCCAGTTACCTGTACATCCCTCCCCGCTACTTCAACCGTTCGACGATCACTGAAGAAACCTCTGCTACGACACCAATCATACAGCCTTCACCTCCAGCAGACACCGTGTGCCATTCAACATCACCACCGCCAGATCGCACCACTATGCATAGTTGTGTCTTACGTGGCGTGGATCCTGACATCTCAGATCGAGAGGTTATCCAAGAACTTAATCTCGAAGGCATTCCTGTGCGTCGTGCCTTCCGAATTTGGAACAACTCCGGACCAACCTATCTCGTCCGTCTCCACCTGCCTACGGAAGAAGCAGTCCAACGTCTTCTTACCAGCGGGGCACGTATCTACGGTCGTCAACATCAAGTGGAACCTTCACGCTCCCCTCCTAGAACTTCCACCAGCCCACGTCTTCGACCCCGGCCAGCCCCCTCATATCGAACTCCCTCGCACGTTCGTCCACCAACTCAATTCTCCTTCTCACCACCCTTAACAGCCGACCTTCTCAGACTTCTCATCACCTCCTTGTACAATATCTCCGCAACCTTACACCTACTAACCTTTCATGGCAGCCCTAGTACTCCTCTCTGAATTTTCACCCGTTACACACATCCCTGGTATTTAAATAACATCCGTGCACACCTCCTCAACCATTCATTCCACTTACCCTCCTCCTTACAATATTGGTCCTTCCCCAACTCTTTCAACATCTCCGGCCCGGGAGACAGCGACACTGTCTAGGGGCCCGCCTCGCCCGAAGGGCGGGGAATGAAACACGTTGCAGCAGCAGCTTCCCAAACAAGTTTCGCAGTCGCCAGCCGGATACAGCAGAGCGTATCTACACGACGCCACAGAAGATGATTACCGCAGCTGTAGTCGAAACGTCTGGGAGAAGCGAGAGGAGTGGACCACGGCATAATAGCCCGGAAATTTTTATTATATTGACACCGGCCGTGAAAGCCTTCATACTTTAATGATGGTGCTAGTGATTAAGACCTTTCTCTTCTATACTCAGTCCGTACTACTGCAGATTTCCGCGAGCTGAAGTTAAGTGTCTTCGCCACAATAATTATTCGACGTGCTCAGACTTGATAAATTTTCTACAGCTGTTTCTGTCACTTTCAGCTACCATCGAACTTCAAGAAAGAACAGGACCTCTACAATTCACAATCATCGTCTACATCAAGATGCTTCGCCTACTTTCAAGGGGAGTAAATAATTCATTTTTGGAAATGGACTATGCTGCCATCATGTCATGCTAAATGTAGGCACATTCTAACATGAGGGAGAAAACGACCGGGACGACCAGCAACATGTGAGCTGATTCAACCATCTGGGAGGAGATCGAGTCTCATCGCAAATTTAAGTACAAATTTTAATAATATTACTGTGCATTCTTTTAGAAGTAGTACGCCCCTCATTTGCATTAATCTTTCTATTATATTAGTGCAATTCTGCAATATTTTCATACTTTATTCTCCTGGTGTGATGGTAGTGTTGGTACATTTTGTGTGAATGTAATTTGGATTCTACTAGTGTGGTTTGTTCTCGAATGTCTTCCGAGATTATGCCCGAAGTCCCATGCATATGTTTAAGCTTGGCATTTAAAAGTATTGGACCTCTCGGATAAAATATAATTTAATTAAATTAATTTTAGATTTATGAACTCGTGTGGGACAGAATTTGCATTGTGTCTGATGTGATAAACTTTTATGTGCATTTCATCTGATGCATTTCCGTAGATTTATGCAGGATAGTGTCTTCGAATTCAGAGCTAAATTCAGAACTAGAAATCACCACTAATACTAATTTGAAGACCGGGTTAAACAAAATATTAACGACCATGAGTGATAAAAATATTTGCTGTTTTGCGAGATAGTTGATGAATCATGAGCCTGGAATACGGCGATCCTGTAGGATTAATGTATGGATTATTGTGGAGATGCATGTGTCTTGGATTACAATGCGTATTACGTTTTTTGGAGCACGTGTTAAGTGATATTCGTGAGATTTATGGATAATAATAAACATCGTGACCATGTGTACGTTGATACTGATGTTAACTACAATAATGGTGCGTGAAATTTGTTAACCAATTCTTCTCATCGACGTTGCAGTATTCGTACTATTTTCTGTACTAAGTGAGTGCCAATCTTCAATCACGTGTCACTGATTGTCGGACGTAACGTTTTACCTGATACTGTCATCTAACCAATCCGTTGCTAGGATTATGATAATAATCAGAATCTAAAATTAAATTCTAGAACTCGTCTGTAAATAATGTCGTGCATCGTATGTGTGAATGTAGAATGACTGCAGTAGTTAGCACAATATTTTCTGTGATTTATTGAAATGTAGTGCTAACCTGACCGCGTGTTCACCACGGTGGGCTCAGGGTATTTCGGCGTTGTTTGTACTAATTTATCGTGCAGAATTAATGGTGTTCAGTGAATTTTATTACATATTGAAGTAAATATGTTCATTGACGTGCTATTAAAAACGAACAGGCTCGTATTATTTCAACCTCGCACGAACAGAGGTTTGTAACTACATGTAAATATTGCAAAAAATTCCAAGTCGTGTGTAACGTTAATTTATTGATTGTCATATATTACATTCTGAAGGATTTTCATGGAAAGAATACTTTTCACGATCATGAATGTTTTTGAAGTCTTAAATCGTCATAATTGTTTGAAGTAACGTTAATTGAAATTTTTTTGGTAAGGCAATTTATTGAAGTTGTGATTAAAACTTATTCCAATATCAAAGGAATTTTACAGCAATTAAGATGAAATGATAATGTAAATATCTCAGTATTTTTGTGATATTTTCACGACGATATTACTATTTGTGTTATTTTGCAATTAAGATAAAATTTGCAGTCTCTTTAATTCCAAACGTGCTATCGCGATAGTCAATTTTCTGTTAAGTACATTATTCTAAGTAGTATAGTTGAGGTTCGCCCTCAACAATTATAGTTTTTCTCGAGCCAGGGGAAGGGTAATTGTTATTTTTATTCACATTTCACTGTACTTCAGTCTTCGCTGTGTAAGGACCAAGGAGTCAGATGTTATCATACAATCTTATGAGAAGAAATATTAAAACCACATCAAGATTTTATTTGTAAATTTTGATTATATTCTTATTCAAGGAGTGATACTATAAATAAATATCAAATTTTGTTTTGAATCTGTTTTCTTATCCATTGACGTCAGTTCATGTTCCTTTAACTGCCCCTAAAAATAAGCGACGCCAGTGATCGAACGGTCCACCACTGGGATTCTCATTCACCGGCTGAGCCTACCCGGGAAATACGGGGCAATATGGATATCGCAGAAAGAAGATATTTGCGAAGTGTCACTAATGGAAGAATTCGATAGAAGAATGCAGAGATGTAAAGATATATTAAAGGAGACAGAATCGAATGCCTAATTCAAGGCAGCTTGCTTCACTGGACTGGTCACGTTCCAAGAATGGCCAACAGCAATGTCATGGTCAACCAGGCACCCCAGGAACACCTATTACAACACGGGAAACAAAACTGGGATGGTAATATTTATAATCATTGTACTGGCTCAGAGTACTGGCAGCCTGCTGATCATTATATACTACGGGCTGAGTTATTTTCAATTTGTGCAATTTCTCACGAGCCACAATCGAACCAACAAGTTCGAAGAATGTGTGAAGCACAGGTGACAGAAATCGAGAATCATATGGTTGGACCTACGTTCACGTTGAACCCACGGTATTGGGATATCCATGTCCTCACTTTACCACTTGTTTACAGAGGGAGTTACTGAGCACATAAATAGCAAATTCCATATTGTCGAGGGTTAGGGGTGTAATATGTAATTAAGGTAAATTGTACTTACTTCTCTTTTACTTTGAAACAGGCGACCAGTTGACAAACTATGCGTTCATCTACTCACAATTCATCCTTCATTTCGGTAGAAGGCTGCAAGTAAAGAAATATGCACAGCGAAGTAAGGAATGTAGAGTAAACAGGTAACTAAACGTTTATAAATAGACATGACATAGTCTGTAAATTAAATTTCATTGTTGCACAATCAAAATATCAATTCATTATCCCAAAGTAAAGAGGAAATAAACAAGTGTCAATTCATAATTATATGAAGAACGGGAACTCATAGTAGGATAATGAGGAAAGCACTGGAAGAGAGAGAAGAAAAGCTTGGACAAGGACAATCTCCATATCTCTTCTTACAACATCCTGTCATTGTGTTCTTCCTATTATGTATTCTTAAATGGCTTGTCACTTGTTTGTTTCTTGTGTTCGCACAGATGACAGAAATACATTGCATCTAAACCTGAAATATGCCAATTTCCTGCCTACCATGTCCAAGTACGGTCAACAAATAGTCAGTTGCTGGTCGTTTCCTTCACTCTAGACAATATGAAGGCTTTATCAATATAGACTTACAACTTTTACATTCAAATTCTAAAGGCCCTGTTTTCTAGGGATAGCGAGTACACCACATTCTCGGAATCCCCAGGGTTGATTCTTGGACAAGTCGAGGATAATTAACAGACTCTGGCGCCTAGTTGCTGGCCCAGTCAGACTACATGAGAACAATGAAGGAGTCAGTTGATACAGAGGTAGAGTCCTTAGTATAAAAAGCCAAGAATAATGGCCCAGAAAATTTGTTGTGCTCATCATTTATCGACTTATAAACTGCAGACCATCAGGCTGAGCAGAGATTGCTTGGCACAGTAATGCGCATGGGAGCTGCAGTGCCCTAGGTTTTGGTTTGCTCTTTAAAGGACTCGGTTCAGAGAGTTTAGAACTGCCTAAAATATTCCCTACACATAAGCAAAACAGCCTCAGAGCATATGGAGTATCCCTTCCCTCATCACGTGCATGCGAACTGGCATAAGAAACAAAGACTAGGATTAGCTGGTGACCTAAGATAGTACTGTCACGATGGTTTTGAAACAGGAACGAAGGAATTGGAAGGAAGCGGCCGTGGCCTTAAGGTACAGCCCCAGCATTTGCCTGGTGTGAAAATGGGAAACCACGGAAAACCATCTTCAGGGCTGCCGATAGTGGGATTCGAACCTACTATCTCCCGGATGGAAGCTCACAGCCACGCGCCTCTACGCGCACGGCCAAGTCGCCCGGTAAGACTAGGATTAGCTGGTGATCTAAGATAGTACTGTCACCATGGTTTTGAAACAGGAACAAAGGAATTGGATAAAGTTTGAATGTGCCAGAGGTCGTACAGCATGACAGTGTCATCAAGACCTTCACGAGGCTTCCAGGGAGTCTGCACTGCCTTACAGGACAGTGTGTGGCAGACGTGCAACAGCCAGGTGTCAGTGCAGTCAATGTCATATGATGTGTGAGCTAGCTCCAGGCACCGTATTAGTGAAAACGACTGTGCTTCATATTTGGAGGAACACCTGGGCATGAGAAAAATTTCATCACAATAGGTCCCGCATGATTCAACAGAAATGATTACTGCTCGTATAAGTTTGAAGAATAGGCTTTTTATGGCTTCTCTTTACGCCGAATGTGACATGGGCTAAACTGTATGAGCCACAACTGAAATTCCTATAGTACTAATGGCATCATTGCGGGGAACCACAAAGATTGAGAGTTCGCGAAAACTCCAGCCATGTGAAAGTTAATGTTATGCTCATGTATGACTGTGATGGATTCATCATAACGCACTATGTTCCTCCTCAACATACCGTCAATGCGTATTACGCATCATTTTCCACGACAACACTCGGCCACATACAGTGCAAACCGTGACTGATTTGCGGCGGATTTAAGCTCATGTGTCTTTGACTTGATTCACAAGATGAAGAAATCGCTTTGGGGCCTTTACCCCAGAACTGTTTCAGAGATTTGTCAGGCAAAAACTGCTTCATTCGAACTATCTACGCATCAGGTGCTGACATATATATCCTATTACTTCCGCATCACTTGTAACAAGATGTACACAATGCTGGTGGCTACTCTGAAGGACGGTGAATCTTCGTATAACATTCATCTCTTTTGTATGAGTTATAATCGAATAGTTGCTACTGTTAAAGCTCAAACCCTCGTATGCGTTCAATAACTTTCAATTTACAACTTAATTCTTGGCGCAGGGGCACAAATACGTGTTATGGCAACGATAGGACAGGAAATTGCTAGGAGTGGAAAGGAAGCAGTCTTGCCATTAATTAAGGTATAGTTCCAGCATTTGCCTGGGTTAATAGTGGGAAAACTTGGAAAACCATCTTCGGAAGAATGGCTGAAAGACAAGTGCAAGGATGTTCGAGTCTTTATTGTCCTGGGAAAAGTAGGAACTGCATACAGGAATATCAGGGAAGACTTTGGAGAAAGCAAAACTAGGTAAGAAAGCGTAATGATGGGTGATACGATAGTGCCGATGGATTAGATATAGAGGAACATAATCAACAGCTTGCTGATAACCCTATGAAACTGCAGTCCCAGGATTGGGCTCATTTCAAATGTGCATTATTTCCACTGTATCCAAGCAAATCCTCTCAACAAGAGCTCAGATGGAAAACTTCTACGGAAAGAAGGAAAAGGATAAATATGGCAGGAACACCTCCAACGGTAGTACTAAGGTAAAGCAGTAGGGAGGTACTGGAGCAACAAGAGGCTGTTGATGCTGAGGAAATGGGAGTCCCAATTTTGAAGTCAGAATTTGATTAAGTTTTGAGAGACCCTATGTATGAACAAGGCACCAGGAATTGATGACATACCTTCAGTATTACTGACTGCCTTAAGGGAAACAGGCATCGCGAGATTATTCCGTTTAGTGTGCAAGATGCATGATGCAGGAGAAGTGCCACCCGGTTTTTGGCAGAATGTGTTACACCTATTTCCACGAAAGCCGGTGATGACAAGATTGAAAACTATCGCACCGTTAGTTTAGTATGGAATGACAGTTTGGAGGACAGCAATTTATCTTCAGAAGAAATTTAAGGTCACGTGAAGCAATCCTGACTTTACGTCTCATCCTAGAGAACTGAATAAAGAACGACAAGTTTGCCATATCTTGGTTATCTCTATTTTTATCTGGTTCGTTTTTCGGATGAACTGCTTGTCCTCTGTTATTTATGTGTACTCATTGACTTCGGTATCATAACCGACTCTGACCTTTTATTGTACACGCAAACTTAGACCGTATCGCGTATTTCAGCAACATGCTTCACGGAACTTAGGTATTGCACGTACGAGGAGTTTCTAGCTGTTGTCTCGGCGACGAAAATTCCTTTCCCACCTTATCATTACGCCGGATGTGACATGGGCTAAACTGTATGAGCCACAACTGAAATTCCTATAGGACCAATGGCATCATTGCGGGAAACCACAAAGATTGAGAGTTCGCGATAACCCCAGCCATGTGAAAGTTGTGTTGTGCGTCAGAGCTGTGATCAATATTGATTGAAATAAGATCTTTTAATATGCAGGGAAAGCAGACTCTTGGGACTATTTAGGGTCGAACGTATGTTATATGGGTATGAGGCTAGAGATGCCTATGTATTGAAAAATGAAGGACCGAATCTAGGAGAGAGGACCTAGGGAGTTTAGCTGAGTGGACAGAGGCGCCTTTTTAGTTGATTATGTTAATGTCGAACCCTAGATACGATGAGTCAGAAGCCTGTGGAGCCCGTAATGGCTAGTGATGCCAGATATGTTTGTGACAGGCAGGAAGCCCTATGTATTTGCCGGGAGCGAATCAGTCTACGCAAATTGGCCAATTTCTATATTCCCCATTTAAAAGCGAGGGCTGGGCATAATATCTGAGAATGAGTTTTGTCTCTCGTGTACGGAGACTAGTGCCTGCCAAGGCCAAGCTTATTTTGTGCTCCCCAGCGTTAGATAAAGAAAGGACCAGCTGAGGCCTCGTCGCCCTTCAAGGATATCTACGGGCGAGACCAAGAATCTTATAGCCCCAGTTCTTCCAGCCATTCCGGCGTGTTTTGTCGGTCACAGCTGTGTGTGTACGTGTAACCATCCCACGAGGAAAGTGGGAGTGGAGGACGGAAGTATCTGTGCCTGGCTCGGCGCAACACGACAATGGAATGTTAACACGATAAATCTACCATTCAGTGTATACCTTCATTGTCATTGCTTTTCAGGTATCTGGTGTGTGATACTTTATTTCTCTTCTGTCTACTGTCTTATGTCATGTGTCGATGTCTTGTAAATATAACCAAACTTTATTTATTTATTTTTTATTTAGCTCGTAAGCTAAATTTCTGTTCGAGCATCTTTGAACCAGTCAAATTTGCATATGGCTCGGTCCATGTTTAAAATCTGTGCTTTTTTGGATAGGGTGTAATAGGATGGCGTGAAGAAGATATTTCAGTGTTTTCATATGCGAATTATTTTTGTTTCGGAGTGTGTATATATCGTGATTACTTTGTCTGTTAGTGTATTATTTGATAATTCGGCACCACTGAGACAGTTTTCATATTGCCGCCCTCGGACATGGGCTTAGAAAACTTAGCAACAGCGAGAGACCCCTCGACTGTAACATCATCAAAGTAAAAAAATTTCTTTGTTTTCCCCTAAATGTTGTTTGTTTGTTCATCATCGGATCGATATCCGTTCTTGATGTAATTTGCTTGTTATTATGTTGATGTATAGTCGCTTCCGTACGCGGCACATATTTTTCTTCTATCTTTTAGAGGTCGTCAGTTCAATTTTCATTTTATCTAGCTTGAATTTAGTCTGGTGGATATTTATGTTTTTAGACGAATAAATCCATGATATCCTTTATATATGCGTTCTAATCTCACTAAAGTAATGTAATCGTAACTGCTGGTATATCATTCTTTGTAGTCTATTTTACCGAACAGCACGACGCGCTCTTACCACAGGATACGGTTCAGTACATATGTCGCAGAAAAACAATTATGTTCTATGACTGAGAAAATTATTCGTGAGAATCAATTTAAAGACTATGATGCTGTACTGTAAGAATGGGCTAAAGATTGTATTGTTGAAGAGAGACATTAAGAAGGGGCTAGAGGTAAACCCTACATTCTACATCATCGGGGTGTATTTAAGAACAGTGCAACAATGCCAATCAGACACATAATCTACGAATCCAGTAAAAGGAAGAGGGAATTGTCACTGAATGACTCTATGAACAAACGTCCAAACTTATTCCCTCTGTTCCGTTCAAGTTTAGAGGGAGGCCATTTGGTGTGATCTCGGACATGAAAAGGCGTGTGTTAGTAAAGACGGTTGATCGATTTTTGTGGTGGGAAGATCATACTCATACGAGCTTCAAGGTCTTTCGTCGTAGCCAAGTGGATGGGAAAGTAGCATGCTCAGTCTCTGGTAGGTCTTGTCACGATTAATTGCAAAATTCAAAACGAACCTCTAACAAGACAAAATATTCTATCTCCCAGGGTGTCTTTGTCGCCATTTGTTTCTCCTGGCTGGTGACAAGGTTCTGTCAGAGTGTTTGGAGCAGAGAATAAGAAGAGGTACTATCAGAAACAAGGCATCTTAATAAAGTAGAATAAACAATTACTTCCACTAGCTTTTATCGCTATACCGAGACGATTTACCTTGGCTGATCGTAAGGAAGTTTTCTTAACCTCATATATTCTGTGCAGATTGGCGGCATTTACGAGAAAGGCTTCATCCAGCTGATTTGCCTTCACGAGGTTGACATGTGTATGAGTTTCAGAGGAATCCTAGTGGAGGGAAGGTCCTGCCGTGGTGAAGCTGAGAGAAGTCTAGTGGCCTTGCTGTGAAGGAGAGGAAGTGTCCGCTCTGGGGAGCCTCCTCGGTATCTAGAACGGTCACCTGAATGTTGCGGTTTACTAACAACAAAAGAAGGAATGCGAGTGAAACACTCGTGGAAAAGACATCCAGGGATGAAATAAAATCTTCGGAAAGGATAAACATTCGATTAACTGAAGAAGTTTCTGGGATAGAAGGGATTTCCAGCTGGAAGACATTTGGCTCGTTCAAAGGCTGTGAAGGAAATTTGTTAGTAAATGCAACGACCATTGAAAGAAAAGATAGCGAGGACTTCAGATGCCTATGGTACTACCGAATAAACATCGTCTGGTCCAACTTCTTATTCTTGAGAAAAAAGTTGGAATGTTACACATTGGCACTCGCATGAGAAAGCGGAAGCTGGGCCATGCTTTCAATACCTGTGAGATATAAACGGCACGAAGCTAAGAAGGCGGATGCTAATCCCGGAACTATGTTGGAAAACAGAATAACATAGGCTGCAGTATTTGAGGTAACAGGTGCACACCTTGCTGGACCCTTGGTACTGAAATGAGGAAGAGAGGGGTGAATTGTGCTCTTTACATTTGCCGTGTATAGGGCAGTGAACTTCGAATTGGTCAGCAGTTTCATAACGAATTGATTTTTACCGAGTCTTCGACGATTCGTCGCTCGTTGAGAAACACTAAAAGTTGTCTACAATGACAATGGAGCAAATTTCACTGGCACAGATAATTTGTTTCGAACTGTTGACTAAAACTACAAAGAAAGAGTCCACAATGCAGTGAGTACAGTCGAGGATTAACCCTCCAACCGCAGCCTGGTGGAATGGGTGGCGGCAAAGTCTGATTCGGTAGTAATGATGATTTTCAGCTGTATCCTCGGGAGAGATTCCCTGTGTTAAGAGATGATGACCCTAATGTTTGAGAGTGAAAGTGTGGTTAATTCCCATCCTCCTACTTACTTGCCTGAGAAGCCTAAAGATCTCAACTAACTTTTTCCTTCAATTCTTTTCCAAGCCGGTGTCTCCATGGGAATACTAGATTTAGATCAGCCGGATTCTGTGAATTTATGAAGAAGACTTTGATTTCTACTACACTTGCGGCAAGATTTTCAGAAGAGTACCTAAGTCAGTTGCTCCAGAGGCACAATAAGATGTCTGCAAACACTGGAGAAGGGGAAGTGGCGCTGGTTAATTAGTAATGTTTTATTTTACCTGGCAAAAATAAGGTCTTGAGGCCTTCTCTTCCATCTAATCAGGCACTAAAATATACATATTTTACCTTGTATCACTATACAATAATATATTTAATACTAACTAAATTAACAGTAATACAAGAACAATGAGTGATACGTTTAAATTAAGAGGAAAAAAGTAGATATAATAAAAGGATAATTCTTAAAACTAGTATCCTACATGTAAGAAAGAGGTAGTGCACAGAAATTAATAACATTTGACAAACAAATTAGGTAAGAATTTTAGACTAATCTTTTACCAGAACACCCATGACAATAGAATGTTTGTGAGTAACAGCACTGAGTTTACAGGTGATCCTTACTGGTGCATAAAATGTCCCCACAGTGCTTACTTGAAAGTGTGAATAGCGCTTAATGCTCTGATATTTTAGGGAAGGAGATTCCACCCACAGCAGGCAATTACCATCGAGGATTTATTGTAGATGGCAGACCTATGGGTAGATAAGCAAGTATAGAATTAATGCTTGCTTGCTTGCTTTTTAAGGGGCCTAACATCAAAGGTCATTGGCCCTATAGAATTAATAGTAGAGCTGGTGTTAAGACTGTGATATGAAGATAGGTTGGAGCTAATGTGAAGAAGTGGATCGACTGGCCATTAGCATGGGTGCCAGGAGTGTACCGTTGAAAAGAGTTGGAAGAGTTGTGAGGTGAAAAACATTTTCGGGTGAGGTGACTAGTCCACATGAGTGATTTCTGGAACTGTGAAGGGAGATGCTGACGACTCCCCCAGTAGCCTTCACTCTCATGAACTGTTTGACTCATCAGACTCTCAAAGGGGGTAGTGATAACCAGGAGTGGCCCACAAGTGAAACTGCCAAGTAAATAATTTTTGTGAGTTCCTTCAATGTTTAACTTCTTATTTTTGCAGATTCTTTTAGGTGACTGAAAATAAATGATAGACAGATAGACCCATAGTGAATAATTTTTATTTGTGCCACTCCTTCAAAATTGGGGAGAATGTGAAGAGCAATGTCTTAAATATTCAATTTCATATCTCTTCGAAATTACTGCCAATGAGCTTACGAACCATGAGTGTGTATTCCATGATATTATGGCATGTCCACTGTTACATGTGAACATAAAACTGAGCAAATCTGAATGATTTAAAATAAATGGGAAGTTCCTTTCAGGTAGAATGAATGTTTCTCACAGACTATGTGCTCTAGAGATCAAGATTGGAAAACATTCTGTTAATGATATCTCCCTTATTAATCCCCCTATGAAAATTGTGTACATGGAAACAAAGTTTTGAAAATAGATTTCCAGTAAGGTAGGAATATTTCAAAAACTCTGACCATGTATATCTTGTGGGAGAGTAAAATCACTGTTTCAGTCTTCCTATAAACACCCTTTCAATTCATGGATGTCAAAATGATATTGGATCTAAAAACTATCCATGGGCACGAGGCTTTTAAATGTGGGTTCAAGTATATATTCTGTAATTTTTCATCTACAAGAACTCAAAAATAAAAATGAAAGGAAAGACTTCAAAGCTAAGGGTAGGCATGTATTATTATTACACTTAAAATGGATAATTATAAGAAAATCTTGCCAAAATAAGCAATGCATAGATACACAGTTATTACAATTTCATTTAAATAGCTCTCAGATATTCCTATAATGTACATGGCTTATCAGTCCATGGACAGGAATGATGCAGCTTTCAATATCACTTTATCCTGTCCTACCAGATTCTTCTCTAACTAGTGCAGAGTGTGTTCCTCAGAAATTTGGTCAGTTGGGTATCAGGAATGAGTGGCCAGGCATTGAATACTGCATACCAAGATGGATATGAAGGAATTTCAATTTATCATATTACCAGGCAGGTAACATTAACTGCAAAATTGAACTATTTTAGTGATATGAAGAAGACAACAGAGTATATTGAACTGCCAGTGTTCTCCTGCTGGTTCATAATCATTCAATGCTGGGGATTACCATTCCATTGCTGTGGTGTGCCATGATGAACGTTTGTGACGTCATGTGGAACCGCTAAACATTTAAACTCTGATATAATTGATGTAATTATGCTGAACATCATGACTCATCATGTAACTAACAAATTTAGAGCATGCAATTAGCACATATCTAGGTTACATTAGACGGGCAGTCTAAAGACATCAGGGCAGTACGCCCAGTTAAAGGTGTTAGGGAGAGCACCGTAGCTGAATTTACAATTACTGCATTTCTTTTACCATTCAACATCATGGCCTGCCCTCCCAGTCTAAAACCCTAGACTTGATCCCAAACTAAATTGCTGAAATCCTGCAGGACTGTTTCTTAACAGGTAACAATAATGTTGTTACAACATTCCTTCAGTTGTTGGAGATTTCATAGAAAATTAAGACGGCTGTTGCAGTACCTACAGCCACACAATCAGGTCAGGTGATACCAGGGTTTTAATATCATGGGGCAAGAACAGTCAACAATTGCACCATTAACTGGTTTTTAAATGCAATACAAGGTGACTTCTTCATTTCTGTGGAATACTTAACCATCTTACTATCTACATGAGCCGTGTAAATTCCACGCCCTAACAAGGAATAAGAATAGTACTACCCTATGTTTATCTATATGTGCTATCTCAAAAGCAGTGGTGTAAGGAAGCCTTAAGCCTATTGTTGCTGATGATGCTTGTTGTTTTAAGGGGCCTAACATCAAAGGTCATCGGCCCCTAATGGTACGAAATGAAAGAACAAAAATTGTAAAGGCATCCACTGACCAAAATAAAAATAAAATATGGCATGAAGAATGAATGGATGGACAGGAACCCAACAAAACACAAAACAAACAAACAAAAACAAAAACCAGTGGATCGGATTCAATAGAGAATGAAAATAACATTATTAAAGACCAAGGAACCACTTATAAAGCACAATGATGCTTGGTGTCTAAAGGGGGTGCAAAATCCGCGTCTAAGGCCCCACAGAATGGTACATGTCGCGAGTAAACTAGAACCATGGTATGTGTCATGTTGGGGTATTAATCAGAAGTAGCGAAGACTCACGGTGTTCCACAAAAGATGGTACTACTCACAAGTACTGTACTTCGTACAGGTAACGCAGACCTATGGTGTTTCGCACACAATGGCGTCACTTACAGCCAACGCAAACCGATGAGTTTCCTCACCTAGGGTACTAGTCACGGGTGCCGGTCCCAAGGGCCCTGTGGTGTTCCGCACATAGTGAGTACTAATCACAGGCAACGCAGACCCACGGTGTCGCTCATATAGTGGTACAACTCACAGGCTACGCCCAGACCCGCGGTGGTGCCCACATGGGTACAACGCACGGGTACTGGAATCCACCAGGCCAGGCTTTTTACTGCAACGAATCACAAACATATTTCGTACCATGTTAGTGATACTACTCGCAAGTACATGCAACCCATGGTGTTCCCCGCATGATGGTACGAATCAAGAGTAGTTTCATGGTTCTAATTCATTCATCCCTTGGTCGCCCCTTTTAGTCGCCTCGCACGACAGGCAGGGGATACCGTGGGTGTATTATTCGTCAGCCTCCCCCACCCACAGGGGGTGTGTGTTTGGTCCGCGAGAGGTATTTTATTTCCCTCAAGTCCGCGGCAAGCCGGTTAGGACCCCCCTATCCGCCACCTGGGACGCGCCACGTGGGAGTATCACCTCTCCCCCTGCTACGCCTGCGTAGCAGGTTCGTGGTAAGCCTATTGTGACAGTTATGCCATACCTTGAAGCACTGTAATAGTAGATTGTATAATTCTGGCAATTTCAAAGTTATAACAACATGCGACTCCAAGTTACTGATGAATAAATGTTGTATTGCTACCTGGATGAGTAACTCTCAGGTCGCACAATTGAACTCAGTATGGAGTTGGTGTTTACATAACCTTCTAGGTTGAATCAATTTTTTCTGGTAGGGACATATTTGAGGCATTCTTTAAGTACGACTACTGAGTAGTTCAAATTGCAAGCACACCAATTTCACATACTGCCCCTAATGCTTCATCCTGCAGTGCCATCAGCATAGCCAACAAGCTGTGACAATCCTGAGCAAGCCATAAATTGTTCAAGTAGAGGAGTATGAATAATCATCATCCCCCTCCCATAGCTCACCTAATTTCGTTTTTCAATGGCCTCCTTAACAGTTGGATGTTCTGCTTGTTTTTCATTACTATAACTCACAAGAACTCAACAGAATATTGATACTAGCGCAGACCTTAGACATTATTGTTCAAACTCCACAATCAGGAAGTAAACAATTTCATTAATGAATAATAAATCAATAAAAAAGGAAAATATAAATTAACAGGAAGGAGAAGGAACACAGCATAAGCAACTGTAGAGAAACAACAAAGGAGTTGAGAAAATCCCATAAAAATTCCCTCCACGAAAACATTCACCCATTATATAATTAAAAGAAAAATCCAATTATCTGGATTATGGGTCAGCAGGTATTTTCAAAGTATATACTTCCGAGGAAACTCCTTACTGCGTAGATCACACGATTTGCGGACGCCCTTCTGTATGTGTAAGCAGGTGTTGCTGAAGAGTACACTAATGAGAAAACTTCCTACCGCACTCTATGGATGCGCTCATGTCTCCGAAGGGTCGACTTAAGAGAAAACTTCTTACCGCATTCATGACAAGAATGTGGTCACTCTCCAGTATGAGTAAGCATATGTTGCTGAAGCGTCGATCGTTGTGTGAACCTATTCTTGCATTGATAACAGGAATATGGACGTTCCCCGGTATGTGTACGCATATGTTGCTTAAGGGCAGACTTGCCGCGGAACTTATAATCGCATTGATCACAAAAATGCGGACGCTCATCAGTATGTATAAGCATGTGTGCCTGAAGTGCGGCCTTCTCGGTAAACTTCTTACTACATTGGCCACAGGAGTGTAAACGGACGCCAGTATGTATAAGAATATGTTTCTGAAGGGTCGACTTCTGGCAGTACTTCTTCCCGCATTGACCAAATGAATGTGCACTCTCGTCACTATGTGTAAGCATTGGATTCCCAAGGTTGGACTTCACAGTAAACTTCTTATCGCATTCACTCCATGAAAAAGGACGCTCACCAGTATGGATTAGCATATGTTGTCGAATATTCGACTTTCTTGAAGACATATAACCACATTCTTGACAGCAGTGTCGACGCTTTGCATTATGAACATGCACGTGTTTACGAAGAGCGGCTACGTTGGTAAACATACTACTACATTCATTACAACTGAGTGCCCATTGTGTAGTGGAATGGACTGGCCTTTCATCTGAGAGAGCTCCGGTCAATAATGCGACATTCTGAAGTCTAGAAAACACAAATGTTATTATATTTTCCATGTAAAGTAACTAAATCTAATACAGTATGAAGAAGCAAACACTATATATGCACCAAAGTAAAGCATAGCACCCAAAATCTCAATGATTTCACATAAAGGCACTAAGAAATAATCCAAAATAATTTCCACTTACCAAAATGGTTGTATAAGTTTGTAATTAACCTCAGCACATCCATATAATTCAAGAGAGGTCAATATGGTAGCAATGATTGAGAGAATGCTACTCTTAATGATTTCCTTACATGCTTCCTTCAAGTTTACTTGTAACTGAAACTCATCACATTTAGGATTCCTAACTGTACCCCATGTTTTAATAGCTTCATCCTTAGAGATCTTGCAAGTTGAAAAGATTCCCCTATGATCTACAGGGACACTGCCAAGGGCTTCTGGACAATTTGACATCCACTTTCTGAGACACACATGTGTACTCTAAAGCAGGAACAAAGTTCAGACTGAAGCTCCTTAGCATCTTCAACTGAGCTACAATCTGTCAACAGGTCATCAACATAAAAGGAGAAGGCAGTAATGGGGTTAAATTCTCCGCATTTGTCAGAAATTAGAACTAGAAATCACGTAGCAAGAAAGGCGGCAGAACTTGTAACAGAAGTAAGGTGGTAGTCTTTGATCTCTTCATCATAGAGTACATGCCAGAGAATGTAATAAAGATTCCAGTGGTGGGGATGTAAGACACTTCTGTACATCTCAGCAATATGAGCTTAAAGAGCAACAAGATAAGGTGTGAACCTTAACACAATAGACAGGAAGTCAGGCTGAATTTTACGGTCAGCCATTAACAGAGAATTCAACGCTATAAATTTCAAGATTCACATCCTCTGTCAAACTCAACTCCATGCTTGGTTGTCATGCTAGAGTCACTGGGCTCACAATGGCAGGGTATATAAAAGCTTAATGAGTTACAAGTCTTACGGGATGCAATTTCCATGTGTCCAAATTCACTGTATTCACACATGAAAATTACAGACTGCTGTTTCAAGTCCGAAAATGTACCAAACATATTTTCAATATGTTTGAGCATTTTAACACCATTATGCTTAGACTCAGCTACAGGTGACACTTCAGGATAAATAGGGAATTTGCCAACAAACCTGCCAGAATCATTCATATGATCATTATTCAAAAAATGCTCTAAACAAGCCATTTCTTCAGGAGTAAGGAATAGTTGATGGGATTCCTCAAGCTTCCAAAACCTTTGCAATCTTGTTTCAAGGGAATCAAATTTTACAAGGCTGGCACCCTGAACTTTGGCATTAATCTTAACTCAAAACTCAAGGATGGTTCTTATGCAAGATATAAGAAGACACGATTTCATAGTAGACATCAGCTCCTATCAAGATATTAATAGTAAAAGTCTGACTAAATATTCAAACACATAACATGATGTCATGAGCAATATACCACTTGGAACAATCAATTTGCTGGGCAGGAAGTTCGCTTGTGGTTGTATTCTCAACTGCACAGTACAACCTTCAAGGTATAATCTGACAAATTAGAGAACAAAACAAGTTTGCATGTGTATCTTCAAGATGATACAGCTGCATTGTTTAAACCAACTATAGGTAGCTGAAAAGTCATAGTACAAATGTCAAGCTCCATGACAAGACTATAAGACACTAAAGATAGATGACTCTTCCAGTCCCAATAAAACCTTAAATACTACAATATATCCTGAACAATTTTTCAGTGCTATACAAGATGTGCTTAGCAAATTATTTGAGTGGGTGGAACAATTGCACAACTTCTAACATTTATATCATTAATGAAAATTGTTTGTTCTTTACAAACCAATAAGTTGTGGGGTCAATTATCCTTGGGACACTAGTGTCACTTACATAATATAGAAACATGAGAAGCAGGGAAACATACACAAGAATGGATATCCCGTGTCCAACTTGAAGCGATACTCAATGTTTGCTTGTTTGAACTCTCTACAAAATGAATTGCTATGATTATCAAGTTTTCAAAACCTACAATTGAAGGAAGTGCTCTTGTTGGTAATGTGAAGTAAAATCTATAATGAATGAAGATGACAAAATGATCGTGAACCCAAAAACAATCAGTGGATCCAATTTACAGTACCTTATTTCCAGTGATGATACTTTTTGTCCAATTGACTCCAAAATCAGCACCAGTCGCCATTATAGCAGTACTAATCAATGGGAAAGCAGAAGCATGGCCTTCCTAATATAGTAGTATTAGTCACAGGTAATGTACTCATGGTGTTCCTCGCATGGTGATACTAATCACAGGCAATGTACTCATGGTGTTCCTCACATGGTGATACTAATCACAGGTAATGTACTCATGGTGTTCCCTGCATGGTGATACTAATCACAGGCAATGTACTCATGGTGTTCCCTGCATGGTGATACTAATCACAGGCAATGTACTCATGGTGTTCCTCGTATGGCGATACTAATCACAGGTAATGTACACACACGGCATCACCACTCGCAGATAATACAGACCAATGGTGTTCCTCACATAGTGAGACTAAACATGGTCACAGACTAGAAGAATGATGATATTTCTTGTTTTAAATGTGCCTATCAACTACGTCTTTGGTACGAGGTGCAACAAAATGGAACAATAATTAAAATTTTTAAATGTATTCACTGATAATATAGAGTGAATGAATGACGATGACCAATCAGTGGATCCACTTGACAATGCCTTAATGACTTCACTCTGCCCAGTAAGGCTAGAAAGAACTTTAGAACTTAGCTTGCTGGGCTTAGTGGCTCAGACGGTTAAGGCGCTGGCCTTCTGACCCCAACTTGGCAGGTTCGATCCTTGCTCAGTCTGGTGGTATCTGAAGGTGCTCAAATACGTCAGCCTCATGGCGGTAGACTTACTGGCACGTAAATGAACTCCTGCGGGACTAAATTCTGGCACCTCAGCGTCTCCAAAAACCGTAAAAGAGTAGTTAGTGCGACGTAAAACAAATAACATTATTATTATTAGAACTTAGCTTGGAATCTCAACGATTGATGCTGCATCAGCCTGTTTGCATGCTGGAGTCGGCATTCTTTCCTTCCCACAGATCAAGTTAGCTACAGGGTTTTTAAGTCCTATAGCCAAGAACATTCACTCAAGGGATGGTAAGTTCAAAACCCCAGCTCTGAAGATAATTTGACAGTGGTTTCACATTTCCACACCAAGCTTTTTATTTTGATGTTCACGGGGGGCAATGAACCATTCCGTTCATTGTCTTATAGTCATGATTTTAGCCTGCGATATTTGGAATATTCGAGACCACACAGAAAATACTCGTCTACTAATTTATTACATGAGAGAAGTGGAGTGTGAGCAGTTCTCATGGGAAGAAAACAGCTATATAATTATGAAGTCTCTAGAATCTCATAAGATAGATTTATTACCCCAAGCTAAGCTCTTAACTGTAGGCAGAGGGCGCCAAACACGTCACCTATGTAGCGTGCCAACAAAGGTTTTGGAGCGAAGAAAGAAATTAATTGATATCTGTAAAGACAGAAGAGATGCATTTGATTTGATGAGAAAATTGTAACCTGTGTAAATTTTGTAAAATTTTGATATGTTGCACGATTGCAATTAGAAATGCATATGGTAAGTGAGGTACTTGGCGCGCATTGTGTGTGCACGCATCGTGCCGCGGGCGGGAGAAAATCGCCGCTAACCCGTTGGCGTGGGTACGCCAGCCTCATTATAAATATAGAGCTGCAGGGCGCTTGGGATTCATTCTCTGACTGTCTTGCTGTCAGGACTCTGTGATAAGACGACGAGCTAACTCCGAGACTAGCATCTGAGCTGCGAGCCGTAATCACCAGGCACGATCTAGTTGGGAAAACAGTTTTTCCTTCAACGGCTAGCGAGAGAAACGACACGCTGAGAACGAGAAGAAGTCCGGGCAGTTGGAGAAGACGGGAGCTGTCAAGACCCAGAGCATCGACGTGGGGACACCAGGAAGGCGTGCTCACCAAGACACCGAAGGAGACACCTCACAACTTTCGAGGAAGCTGCAGTAGAAACTTTCATCAGACATCATGGGTCCAGTTATCCGCACACCAGTGACACCGGCGATGACAGTTGTCAACATGCTGTCCACTGAGGGACGCCTCGCAATGCCATCGATACGTCCAGGTTAGATCGCTCCAATTTGGCTCTAAGCATGTAATTTATTGTAAGTAGATTCAGGATGGCCGTCAGTCACAACAATAGCTGTCAGACGTAAAGAACGTTTTGGTTAGAGTAATCATGTACAGACCTCGAACTCAGGATCGTAGGATAGGCAGTAGGTTGTATATTCCCACTCGTATTAGTTTGATGTTTTTATTTCTTTTATTTGTGTTTTCTGTTCCGTTGTGATCAGGTTTGCTAGGTCTGTTAACCAGATACTATAGTTAGTGCAGCGTAGCCTATACTTATTGTTCGTAATTCAGAGGAGATCGTGACTCACAGGGGCGAACGGGGATAGTTGTGTGTGCCCGATTGCTTGAGATATCTTTACATAAAATTCTAGCCGATCACTGGTTTGTTTTAGTTATGCCAAGCGCAGAGAAATAATGAACATGGTAAGGTGAATATTCCGCATTCGTCTGGCTGTTGTAGCGCCAGGGAAATGAGATATTGTGTATTTATGGATGAGCCCGTGGAGGCTGATATGGAGGCTGATATCAGAGAATGTGATTTAGGGAAACGCCCAATGGAGGCAGAGATATTATAGTAGTTGAATAATTTCAGCGCTAAGAATGGCCCGTCATGTGTTTATTGAAGTGATTTGAGGAAGGCGGCAGGTATGCTGTTATAGGATCAGCTGAGCGCTCCCCAAGGGTAGCAGGGCCATCACACATCCCGTTGTTTTTTTGTGGGCTTAAGGAAGTCAAGTTTTACGTCACCGGCGAGGCTGAGTAATATTGCTGTCTGCACGAGGTCAAGTGTTAGCAGGGAGAGCCTTCCCCGGCTGCGACCTTGTGCTGCAAGCAAGGGATCACATTTTTGTCCGCATGGCTCTGTTTTGTCTTGCTACTTGATTATTTAACTACTTGCTGGCCTAGCGTAAATTTCCGTGATTTTGTTGACGAGTCTTGGGGCCTTAAGTACGCTGGACTGTGCACCTTCATTTAGTCCAAGCTATGTATCTTTTGTTTGTTGTTAGATGACCGTGGGTTCGAGGTCCTGTGAGAATAATTTTTATGTTGAGGAGATGGCACTTCTGACGTGCTTTTGTACAGATAGGGATTCCTTCTCATTATTTTTGACTCATTCCTTGATTCATGCTTGTTCCAGCTTGGCGGTTTGATAACCTTCTGACATGGAAGGCATCTGCGACAAACGGTTGACAAAATAGAAGTTTTATTTGAGATTTTAATGTATTGTAAATACTTGGATATTTTCTTAATTTTGTAATAAATTCATATATGTTCACTGTGAATGCAGCTTTGTTTCCTGTAATTTCTTTACTTTTGGTTGTTCTTACCTGGCTATCTTGCATATCCATGTGTTTAATCATATTTTGGCCCTCTATTACCTTTACCCTTTTTCCCCTGAGACATGCGCGACTGAGTTGCTGTGGTTGGCTATGTAATGCAGGTAAGAGATGTGCACGAGCCCACACTTGTGGGAGTTTTGTTCACTTTGGTGCTCTTGGTTCGAGCTCAGCATTCGCTTGACGGGAACCAACAGCATTGTAAGGCACAATATATCGTGTTATTCTTTTATGTTCTCGCGGCATAGCATCCATTTTTACTCCAGAGTATTAACTGCCAATAGCGCAAATGGCACAATACGCATGTTTTAAGTTATTTGATGGAATCTGAGAAATTTCTTGTAGAACGAAACATGTCATTCTTTGTGTAATTATGTGTAATTTTTACAGGTATGTTTATAATTTACATTGAAATATTTGTGTGTATGACACACTGGAAGGCTTTTATGTTACATTTTACTAAGTCATCACTGGAGTGTAAGGCTTCATTCTTAACCCTCGACTGGCGCTGAGGGGTCTTTTAAGATACCAGTGACTTTGTACACCCCTGGCGCTCCCTCTCTATTCCATTCTGGCTATCGCGGTTCACTGTAGCTGTCACTTAGTGCAAAGTCAACTGCTTTCTTGAGTCGTAGCTTTTAGTAAATGTTGGTTTTCTCGGGAAATTGATTTAAATATTGTGCGGTGCTGTTTACGACCCTACAACGGCGTTTGTGTTACGAAATTTGTCGTGACTTAACATTTTGTAAGTGTTCATATTTCATTCGAAGTGCGTGTTTGATACTTGTTCTTCGTGTAAGCCTTGCTATGGCTTCCGTATCTCGCCCTGGCATATCAGTGTGTGATTCCAGTATCAGAACGCGCGGATGGCCTCTCGCTATTTTATTCACCATCCTCAATATTACTGGAATAAATTCTTTCATTGCACAGACATCGCTCAAAACTACATGCCTATCACTAGTTTTCAGTTCCTGAAAACATTGAACGGACAATTAACTGAACCCTACCTTAATGATAGACTTTTTAATGACCGACTTCCGAAATAACTGCGAATGGTAGTGTCAAGAATTGTTAATAAGAAGACTGTTCCAAAGGTAAAATCATCAAATCAAAACTCAAAAAAGAACTGATGTGCACTGTGTCCTCGCTATGCTGAAAAAAAGAAATCAGTACTGTGTGAAATGTGAACGTCCAACCTGCCACACTCGCCGTTACGTTGTGTGTAAGGATTGTGGAGAAGAAAACTTGTAGTGGGTTTTAAGTGGTTGGGAAAATGACGTAAATGACTGTGAAATTCCAGAGTTTTATGAGTTTTGTAAATTATAATATTTAAACGTACCTTTGAGTTTGCTTTGGAGCAATGGACATTTAAAATTTGTTTTCATTTACGTTTAATTCATGGGAGTGCGATTTTCTTTTAAAATCAGTTGACGGTGAAAAAACTGTGCATTATCTCACAATCTATAATCAGTGAAGATGTTAATTTCTCACTGTAGGTAATGCAGTATTTATAAGGAAACATAATTGACGTGTATTTATATTTGAAACTTAAAAAAGGTGAATCTTGCCATCCATTCCATGGTACCATTTTCGACCCCACAATGCCATTTACGTACCAAATTCTTCACAAATCCAGTCGAGGATTAACACATTACTCGGGCAGTCAGGCAAATCACGAAGCAAAAGTTCTCAATTCACTTTAAATCAATATCATGAACATTGACATATCAATTACATTTAATAAGCAATGTCTGTAATTAAAACTCGATCCTAAGTACATACCCATAAAAGCTAAACCTACAACAACTGCGGCTAAAATATCAACATCACAATCATAATTATTATGGATCAGAAGCGAAATTAAATTTGCGTACATAAAGAAACAGGAAATCAACAAACAAATTCTACGCATCCACTTAAACCTAAGCAACTTCTAGCACTACACTCAATGGATATCCTACTCGAACTATTTATATGATTACATTAAAGACGAAGCAATCAGTAAACAGAAGGTCATTGACAATAAAATACGTAACCTAATGAATAAACAGAAAAATCCCTAAAACAATAACCACGACAACTCGCTAATATACACCCTAGATTAATTGACAGATCAGAAATTACCTTTCCAAAGAATGAAGTAAATCTGATAGAGAAGGGACTCAACTTCAATTGCCAGAAACTTCGTAACGAAAACGTCAATACCAACGAAGCCCTAAAAGTAATCGCACAAGAAAATTCACCAAATACCCGAATTGTGCCACTCAATACCCGGAATTAAAAACAGTTGAGAACAAAAACGACAACCTAAACGTCACGAAAGCGGATAAAGGGAACACAACAGGCATAATTAAGAAAGATGAGTACACAGAAAAAAACAGAATTCACCAACAACAACGGAATTCCAGAACTACAACGCGACCCTACAAAAAAAAATTAAAACTAAATAAAACAAGTAATCAACGAAACAGAATTTATTCTCGCAACACAAGGTAGAGAAAGCCTCACCATCAAAAATCCCGAACTCCCCATACTAAGAACCCTCCCCAAAATACACAAAAATTCGTCTCACATTAGACCAATTATAAATTTTAAAGATGCGCCAAGTTACAATTTATGCAAACAACTTCACCAAATTCTAAAAGAGAAAATCTCACCTAAAGAAAACAGGTCAGTTAAACACAGCCTAAAACTAATTAAAAAACTAAATAAACAAATAATAACAGGTATCACACCTATGATATCCTTCGACATCACTAACATGTACACCAACATACAAATAGATGAGTCCATTAAAATTATCGAAAACCTTAAAGAAAACACTTCACTACTACAAAGCAAATCATTAGCCTTCGTAGAAAACGCTACACCAAAATTTCTTTACATTCGACGACAGAATATACTGTCAAAAAGAAGGGTTAGCCATGGACTCACCATTGTCAGGTATAATAGCAAACATTTTTCTGAATAACTTCGAAAACAACTTGTTTACCATGCTAGCATTGAAAAGAAATCTTACACTTCACCAGATAATTAGATGACGTAATATGCATATATGATGATGACATCACTTATAAACACCAGTTATTAAACACACAACATACCTGGCACAAGTCCGTCAGGTCCACAATGGAGCCAGAAACTAACAAGAGAAGACTATTTAGACATCACAATCAACAGGAATAATGACAACCCGTCTTACAAAGTATACACAAAGCCCACTCGGACGTCACACACTATTGACGAGTCGAACAACCCATACTCACACAAAATAGCAGGACTCAGTGCAACGATACACAGAGCTATTTCCATACCAATGAGCACAACGGACTTCAATAAACAGATACAAATCATTAAACAAATTGCGAAAGAAAATGATCACCCTCCGGGCACAGTGGCAAGCTATTAAATCTACATAGGAAAAATTCCCAGAAAACCACCATACATGACGGAAATATACACAACTACGTTAAAAACCTACAAAGTGGCTAATATTAGGAATCAAGTTTTAAAAATAGCATTGAGAACGAACAACATACTGCAGACACCTCAGCAAGTGCAACCTAACCAAAACGTACCCTTTCTCAAATCAGGATTCTATGAACGCAAGTGGCAAGATCTAAATGCAATACCACATATATAGGTCAAAGAAAACGCAATTTCTACAAGAGATACATAGAACAGAAACACGCGATCGGAATTCATCCTTCGGGGAGAACATATACGACCGTTCACACCATTTGACAGACATCAATATAGATCTAAGAATATTACACATCGAAAATAAATCTTTGAATATAAGGGAGGCAATCGAAATTCACATCGCAAAGAAACTAACGTAACCAACATAACTGACCCCTCCACGCTCTACATCTGGTCAACACTTACTCCTTGAATTAGCAATCATCTAAGAGCTACTCTCTATTTCAATTCCACACTTTATTTACGTAACATCATTGACTTGCATTCATCCATATTACATGAAAGTAGATTGTAACATGTAATGAAAGGTTCCACAGCGCTCCACTCACTCCGCCCTTATTCCACCCCCTCTCCGAGGTAGAATATACTAGATTATAACATCCAATAGGAAGAATCCAAACCGTTACACACGCTCCTCCCTGCTTCCCCTCCCCTCTCCACGAACAGTGTGCTATGCCCAAAACTTTCCATTTGCCTGTCCATAATCACTGCCATGAAATAGTGTTTGGTGACGACGGACTTAGCATCGGCCGTCTAGATAAGTACAGAAATGTCTTCATTATGTTAGTACTTGTAAATTCATTATTTACCAATACTTGTTCATATTATCACTAAACATTCTATCATTGAGAAGTTTACGCTACGTAAACAATACTGTGCATATATACACATGTTCTAAGTGATTTGATAGGATCTGAGGATGTTCTTGTAGAGTGAATTCATTCTTTGTATACTAGCGTGTATTTTTCAGGTATGTTTACAGTGTTATAATTTATATTGAAATTGTTGTGCGCTTGACAGACTGGAAAGTTTTTATGTTACACCAGGTAACAAGAGTCATAACAGAGAGGCTTCATCTAAGGGTAAGGGAGTTCAGTACACAAGAAAAATGTAGTGGCCAACCAATATTAAAAAAACATGAAAATGCCGGGCTGAGTGACTCATACAGTTCGGGCGCTGGCGTTCTGACCGCAACTTCGCAAGTTCGATCCCGGCTCAGTCCGGTGGTATTTGAAGGTGCCCCTATACGTAAGCCTCGTGTCGGTAGAATGACTGCCACATAAAAGACCTGTGTGACTAAATTCTGGTACCTCGGCGTCTCCGAAAACCGTAAAAAAGTAGTTCGTGGGACGTAAATCTAACAATATTATTCATTATTAACAATGAAAATTGAATTTCAGTTTCAACATATTGTACATTTTATAAAAAATATACATGAATACATTATACACAAGAAAAATAATTACGTGAATTTCGGATTTCTTAAAATATCGGGAAGTAAAAAAGAGGCGAAATGTAACTGATATAATAAATCTACAATCCTACGTGTTTCCAGCCAATGAAATGCGACATAACAATTAAGATGGACGGATGTCGGAACATCGTCCCGTTTCTCTAAGGGTCGGGTATGGAGGGAGATGAATCGTCGTGGCGAGTTCTAATAACGAGAAGCCCTTTCTGACGATAACTGCGTCAGAGGAGTTAATGACCTGACAAGAGGAAGGGATATGGACAAACCAGTAGAAGACCACAAGGGTCGAGCTCAAGGCTTAACGCCCCCATCCGGGAGACGACTAACCATGAACTACAGCACATGAGAATATGAGTACTCTAGGTTTGAAATTGAACCCAGGCTGTTTACACGCAATCCCGTGATGAGAAACTCTCCAACAGTGCCGGCAACATTCTAATGGTAATATTTTTGACCAACGAGACTCGAACTGACTAATCACGGCTCGAACGGGCTGACGATCATGGCCACCAGGCGGGCCGAAATAATAATTAACATAATCCTAAAAATTAAAACAGCAAAATTTGTTGTAAAAATGAAAGGATAAAATTTCAAGACTACTCAATCACGTTCGTGCCCATTTGAGGCAGCACAATTGTTCCTAAAACACAGGCAAGCACGATAGAGAAATTATCAGTGACCGTCATGAGTTTATTTCGAGGTAATAGTCAGAAACAACTAAGAGCCGGCTAGTGGTAGGCATAAGCACTGGTTTCCAAATGATTTTCACACAATTCACAGGAATTAAAGCAGGGACTGTTTAACCACTTAACTACATAAAATCCTCCCTGTAAGTTTGCACACAGGGTAAGGAAAAATCATCGCAAATGGTAGGATTGCTCAGCTATGAACTCTTTTGTCTAAGAGAATATTAAAAACGAATTTAAAGGTTCCGTCCATGTCTATGGCGGAATAAATTAACAGCATCATCATCCTAATAAGCCCCAGTCATTGCTCACTTGGGAAAAGACAGACCAAATTAAATAAGACTAGACGCTGGCCGAGTTCGAAGCTCAATCAGCTGAGTTTCAGTCTTTAGAGAAGGCAAATCTAAAAGAACAAGGGGAAGGAATGAAACTCTACTCTAGCTTACTTGAGTCTTTAGGATGACTAAGACTTCCATGACGAGGCCAACAACATGGCCTCTGTTCCTCACCTTGACGCTTGAGTAATCACGCCGGTCTCCACTCGCTTATCACTGCTATAGACGATCGCAGCTGGAGATCGCGCTCTGCAATATATTTTATTGGTCGTATGAGTATACACCTCACAGAACCGAAGGAGAGAGAGAGCTGATAACAGACAGCTATGACTGCAGTGTGGTGTCGCCGAAATGGCATAGAATTTTCTCTCAAATCGGGAAGTATAATCCAAAACGTCACTAAATGCAGAGACATTCGCCTTACGTGAAGAATGCGACATTTCACGTTCCCTCGTTAGCGTTTATTTAGTATGTGATGCAGCAAGTAAGAGGTGTTCGCTGATTCTTGAAGTGGGGCCAATAGAGCATGACCCTTTATTAATGATGTCTTACTTCTGGGTCCCGTACGCGAGTCTCATGGCTTCCATTCAGTGCTTTGAACCACTTTCCCTGCTGGACAATGACTTATCTTCCCGGGACGATGAAAAACTTTTTACCGGACTTGAATACAGGAGGAAATTTCATATCGCTTACACTTATCAAATTAATATGGATACATCTACGTGAGTTTGAGGTAACAGGATCACTCTAAAAGGCGTCAGATATATGACGGCTGTATATTACTTTGAGCTCCAGCTGGATGTACCGATATAATTCGTCTATCTACCACTATTTAATGCATACTGAGTGAGCTTACTCAAAACTATGAGTGCCATAGCGCGTACTCGTTAAGTTTGGAGGCAAGAGAAATAGTCCAGTCAAGTTAAACATGAAAAGGGGGTCGTGCTTGCAAAAAAGGTCGGGTCGTTCTGAATTTTGTATATGTTGTTAGGACCTAAACCAATATTAAAAAAACAGATTTGCAATTTCCGAAGTGCTTGCGAGCGGCGGTGTACCCAAAAAACCATGACATTTTCGGACTTCTTTCAGGTTTTGCTCAATATCTCAGTGAAGGAAAGGTCTGACCGGTATAGTAACTCTACACATTTTAAAGTAGACTAACTTTGCTAAAATTTGAGACCAGGGCGAGCTCTATACAGCCATTGGTTCCCAAAATACAGTTCTTCGAAAATAGGCAATTTTTCAAAAAAGTCAATTTTTTCGAAATGGTCACTTTTTGTGAAATATCTTCTAAAATACGCATCCCACGTCAACTATTATATGAAATGAAGTTGTAGTAAATTTAACTAACTTTCATTTGAGACCAGAGTGGTACCTGTAGGCCCAGCGGTTCTCTCAAAAACGGCAGACAACCAAAAACAGTCATAAGTGGGTTGGGGGGATGCAAATAAACTGTTCTCACGTCTTTTTATGGTTTTATTTTTTTATTGGAACCTTCATTTGTACACTGTCCACAAGATGCTCCCTTTTGTCTACTCAGCTGGATATTTTTGTACGCTAAGGGCGCGCACCTCTACCTTTAGGATATGATGGCTCTACAAGGTCTGATGGATAAAAGTGAATACGACATTATCACAAAAGGATCATTCACCATTCGCCGGTCTGATAAGTTTTGGTCAGGGTTGTGGTCAGTCCTAACAATTGAACAGAAGCTGATGCGATCCATGAAGTCCTACGGTGGTTTGATCCAAGGAAGTGGAATCTCCGACAGTGTGCTGGCAAGGTGGACAACAGGAATGGTGTTTATGGTGAAGATATGTGAAGAACTTGAAAGTTTTTGCAGCATATCATTTCCTACTGGAGAGCAGCATGTAGACATGAGTTCTTCTAGAATCGTCCGAGATAACAGTGACGTGGAAAAACTCAAAAACTGGTTTGCTCTCCACCCCCCATTTCCCAAAACTGACAGTTTGCTTTCTATCAGTAGTGGTTTACTGACAAGTCCTTAGGATTTAAACGATGACTTCAAGTATGAGTTGGCCCCGTTCCCGATGTCTATGTTCAATGAACAGGGGATGCGCAAGGGCACAAAACCCACTCTGCACTCTACCTTCACTCCTCTTTCCAGACACGCGCCGATAGATGCCAGCACTCACGTCGTTTTGGATGGTGGCTACCTCCTGCACAAGGTCGTGTGGCAGCGGAAGAGCACAATTCGATCATTTTGGCGGGTTATACCATCTACGTCCGTAATCACTTTGGGAAGAACGTCTCCATCGTTTCTGACGGCTACTCCGAAGATGCTACAAAAACACCCCACCAAAACAGCGGAACGACTCCGGCGCTACGCAGCTCTTTCCAGCTACGAATTGACGTTCGATGAATTCAAATTGCTCAAGAGCATGTATTGGGCAATGAGACAACAAGAGACGCCTAATAACTCGTCTTTGTGACGCCTTTCAGAAGGAGGGTGTAGAAGTGTCTGTTGCCAAAGAAGATGCGGATCGAAGGATCGTCATGAATTCGCTTTCAAAAAGAACAGTAGCCGATCGGGTCGTCATAGTTGGGGGGTACGTCGACCTGCTCGTTCTTCACAATGGTTTAGGCGCTGAAGAGAAAAACATCTACCTTCTTAAGAGGACGAAGGGAGAGGCTGGTTGCTGTCAGTCTACGAGTTCCTATAACCACCAGGACTCTTAGCGATCACCAGGGACGGTACTATTCATCCACGCGTTTACCGAGTGCGATACCCCCTCAGCACCGTTTGGCCAAGGAAAGACCAAAATCACCACACTCCTGAGCAAGAGGAGATCTTCCTTCTGCCGGACTCCACCCCACAAGCCATGAGAGAAGCGGGCATCAAGTACTTTGTGGTTCTATATGCGGGAGACATCGCGAGGGATACTTTGGATTTCCTGAGGTATAAGACGTTTGTCACTTCAACGAGCATAAACCTCGCCCGTTTGCCACCGACGGAAGATGCCGCAGGCCACCATGCAGCAAGGTGCTAACTCCAAGTGCAGAAGTCAACTTGAATCCCACTGAATGGGGGTGGAAGCTGTCTTCCCAGGGACTCTCCCCCATCCCCACCACCATGGATCCCGCACCTCCTGCCCTTCTGCAACTTCATATAAATGCACGAAAGAGTGCTCTGGGAGCTGCTCGTTCAGAAAGGCTGGGCTCCAATGCTCAGTCCTCTGCCAGTCATGCGGTGCCAAATTGAGCATTAACGTCCCGGATGTGGAGCTGAAATGCCGTCTGATGCGGAATGCAAAACAGCGCATGCTGTTCTTATTTATATCTCAAAAAGTAATTGTCCGATTCTGAAAATACTTACATATTTGAACTTGTACGTAGTTGATCTTTTAGGCCAGCTCTATGAATTTGTGCCGTTCCACTTAAAAATATGGAGTTAGTATCAATATTACGGTTGTTAAACACCCCCATGATACTAAGTAGCACGTTATTTTACGAGACCCTGCATACCATTTACGAATATGAAAACACAATGCTGATATCTTTAATGGTTTAGAAGTTATTTGCGTGTAACATGTTAGGTGAATAACCCTGTATATTACTGCTTCTAACAAGTACAAGAAGGATTTGCATTTCCCTTTTATTATTTAACACATTTTCCAAAATACAGCTAACGACAGATATTTAACGGGTGTATCCTCATTATTTCCAAACTCATACGAATTGCTGAAAGTATACCCATAAATCGTATATCTGCTTAAATGAAAAGACGTGTCCCGTTATTAGCGCACGTAATTTAGGGCACTTACAGGTTCGACAACTTTGTAAATCGAATTCACAGAATCGAGTAAGAGTAACCAACTTTAAGTGTGAGAACACTTTTGAATTCTCCTAGGCTTTACGAACAACTGAAGATGTTTCATACACGGAACATATGAGTAACCTTTCTCCAGTGGTTTACATGCGTCTTCTAACCTTATCCGCCAAACCGAACGCAGTATTGCATTAAGGTCGGCCACCAGAGATATTTAAATCCTGGTTATCAAGATGAGCCTCTTAGAAATAGTATCAGTGCATACTGTGCAATGTTACGGCCTATGTCCACAGCGTTTCTGCTGATGACGTTTAAGATGTTCACTTCTAGAAAATGTATCATTGCATACAGAACATTGAAAGGGTCTTTCTGCATAGTGAATTTTCCGGTGGCGTCTAAATTCTGACTTCGCAGCAAATGTACTATAGCAAACAGAACACCGGAATGGCCTGTGTTCAGAGTGACCGCGAATGTGACTTGTAAGTGTTTTCTTCGTAACAAATGCACCATTACATATAGCACAATAGAAGGAGCCTACTGCAGAGTGCATTCGCAGGTGACTTCTGAGCTCTCCCTTTCTAATAAATCCACTGTAGCATAGGGAACAGGAGTAAGGCCTCTTCTTAGAGTGATCACTCATGTGACTTACTAGCTCTTTCCTTGTGTAAAATACAACGCCGCATACAGAACACTCGAAACTTTTCACTTTTGAATGTATTTTCATGTGACTTGCAACATCTTCTTTTCTTTTACACGTTTTACCACAAACAGAACAACTGTGTAATCTTTCTCGGCTGTGTATTAGCATATGTCTCTTGAGATTAAATTTCCGGGCAAACGATTTATCGCACGCTGCACACTCAAAGGGTCTCACTGCAAAGTGAGCTTGTAGGTGTCTCTTCAAATCAAACTTCATCTTAAACTTACTATGGCAATCAGCACAGCAAAATGGCCTTTCCCTGGAGTGAACTCCTATGTGCATTTCCAATTTAACCTTGCTTAAAAACGTGCGTTTACATTCTGGGCAAATTAATTTTTTATGTAGGGATTTAAAACTGTCTTGTTGAACAGAAGAAACACTGGATGTTGTGCTTTTGTTGTGACTCCGTGTAAAGTGCGATTGCGCGTTGGTTTTTTGATGCGTCCCTGCTTTAGATATATCGTTGCTATTTGAAATGGACGCCCTTCGTCTAGTTTCAGTTAGCAACTGACGATTCTGATGATTTCTTTGTTTCATAGTCTTATCCCACGGGGAGAGCGGACGATTGATCAATAGTCCGATATTCTCCACGCTAAAATACAAAGAAAACCTTTATCATTTCAGACGAACAAAAGAGGGAACTACAGATTCCATCAATATAAGTATCAGTAACTTTCCCACATACTGCTTAAAAACATAAAAGATCTATTGGACAAGAAGGCCGTGCGGTTAAAGGCGGGCAGCTGTGAGCTTGCATCCGGTATATAGCGGGTTTGAATCCCACTGTCGGCAGCCCTGAAGGTGGTTTTCCGTGGCTTCCTTTTTTCACACAAGGCAAGTGCTGGGGCTGTACTTCAATTAAGGCCACGGCTGCTTCCTTCCCACTCCTATCCTTTTCCTAACACATCGTCGCCATTAGACCTATCTGAATCGGTGTAACGTAAAAAAGCTAGCAAAAAACTACTTAAAAGTAAAAGGTATTTTTCAATTTAAACATTATGTCAAAACCAGAGCGGTGTCACCATCCAGTACAGGCACATGAAGTAAGACGGAGGCACTTCAGTACCTGGTATAGCTTTCGTTTGGTTGTATGACTGTAGAACATATACGAGGCATATTTCTGAATAGTCGACGCACCTCCACCTGGTTGACGTTCTCCCATTCTTAGACCGGAATATCAGCAAGTGTAAGTTGCTCTTGGACGCTAACGGACTCGTCGTTCTAGCTGGTCCCATTAGTGTTCGATGGGAATAAGAACGGAACTGCTAGCTGCCATTCCATTATTTGCATCCTGATTTCCTATAGGGTAGCCCTTGTGGCAGCTGCTGCCTTCGCCTTTGTTCCAGGACAAACTGAACCGTGCTTTCCAGGTACCTGTCAGTCGTACGTTTGTGTCTGATGACCTCGGGGTCCTTTCGGCCTTCAAGAATATGCGACCACAAATCATGTCCACATCATGGATTTCTGTCTCTGTACTGAACCACATCAAGCAGCGAGCCAGGACCAAAGTTTGGACGTATTCAGTGAACCAAAGATACTTGAGGCACCAGTGTAGACAGTCCCATTTTTGCTAACGGAGCGAACAAAGGGGCAAGCGCTAAGAGAAGGAAAGCGGAGTAAGAGAAGGCAATATATTTTCAAATATAGACGCGCTGCAGTTATATTCGGGGAAAATCTATAAGAAACTGCAAAACGGCAGATATACAGTCACATGAAGTAAGGCGAAGACACGGTTTTCATTTGCCTGTATGACTTCAGGACATCTACAAGGCATGTATCACAGAGCAGCGCTGGAATTCTCAGTTCCAGGAGTTAAGTTAAATGCAGCACGAAACCACACCGTTGCCTTGATTAGAACTTGTACATTTATCTATACTTCACTTTAAATATTACGTTTTACTTGTGCTTTGCTTTAAATCAATGAAGTAAGATTTTATCCCATACATCGATAGAGTTCTAATTCACAATAAGTTCACCGTTCCCAGTCCATTCAGAATAAGTGATTAGTCAGATTTAGGAGGCGATTCTAATGGTCCAACATTCTGATGTCAAAAGGCTTAGACAAGCAAAATAAAGACGGGTGGTTGGGAACATATAATTGACGACCAAAGCGGTGACGCTTAAAATGACTTTCCTTATGGGAACGGCTTTATGAAAGCCATACGAGGAGACCGTATATTGGCGCCCACAACTTGAAAACTATAGAATGGCAAAGACAACGCATAGCCATGAAAGAGCTCGTAGACATATAAAGCATTATTTCGGATGAAATCAATTGACCTGTGGTAATTCAAACCTATACAGGGTGTCTGAAAATAAGTGACGGGAACTCTAACTGAACATAGTTCTCAAAAAAATCTATCTCTAACGTTCTACATTACCCCCAAGTGAAAGCTTATCGCAAAATGAACAAAGAAATCTAAGTTCAGTCGTGAGCAGTTTCCGTGTCAGACTAATCAGCTGTCTTGCTTGATAACCTTGTGCGTTGCTCTACGACCTGTCGCTCGCTCACGTTCAACCTTGCTCGTAATGGCGGCGTATAATAGAGCAGCATCTGATCATCATGCCCGGATAACGTAGCCTCTTTATTCTGATTATCATACGCTAAGGTATCCTGAACCGTCTGGCGTACAAAGCTGAAATCGTATGTTTCTTCTTCTGCTCCTCCTACAGCTTTTCCCACACCTGTGAGGTACCGGTATACAGAACTGAAATCCTCGCAGTAAAACTTTCCCCGGTTTCGGGAGAGCAGTACTTTTCGTGCATGTCGATGTTCGCCACACTACAAAATAACAACTGAAACTACATACCCGCGTAACATTTGTAATAAAAGTAAATATAGCACGGACGTCCTGTATCCTAGGATACAGGCTAATCAATCTAAGTCGCAAGTAGGTCCGTACGTTATCATTGTGTTTTGATAGGTGTTATTCAGAAATGCCAATCACCTTCTTTATGTTATCTAGATTTTCTGGCATAGCAGGCTGGGCATTTCCAGCTCGACTTCAGAGTCCTTGGGCTATCGAGGGGATATGTTTAGAGATACTTGATTTCAGTTAATTGTTTTCGTCGCCATAAGACCTATCTGTGTCGGTGCGACGTAAAGCCCCTAGCAAAAAAAGTTAATTGTTTATGTATCGTACATACTGTGAACGTTAATATTTTTATTTTATATCTGTAGAGCGTTTCACGCGGCGCACGACAAAAACGTGATAACAAACAGGAATTGATGCTTTACATTTCTCTTTCCCGATTCCCCGCTTGTCCACTGCCGTCCCCTACATGTGTTGTGTTATGCATCCACACTACTGTGTTGCTTGCCAACTGCAAACCACACGTAAACAGCTGAAACCGTGCGGTCATCAGTCCCGCGCTCATGTCTACACTCCGTTCGCTAGCAGAGCTTCTGATCATTTCTGCCTAACCCATCCATTTTCCTTGGAAATTTTCAATCCTAATGTTAACACTTCACCGTTAACATTATGTTTCAAATTCAGTGCATCATGTCGCAGGACATAAGAGTTATGAACCAGTTACCCTTGGCGAAAAAGTCGATGACGGATCCTCTCTTGTATCATTGGGTTTATTATGCCCATAAATGTTCAGATACCCTATATATTGGATACTAACGAGTGACAAATTGTCATATAAAAGTTTAGATTCGAGTTAGGTAATTAATGAGAAGTAAAAATTCATGGGACCAGATTAAATGATAAGACTCTCACGAAAGTAACTCAGAGGCATGTCATTACGAAAGTGGATTCCGATGGAATTCCGGGAACGCTGCAATGATTTCCCATTCATGAGGTATTGATTGATATACTCGTTAAGTAACATTAGTCACGGACATACTCATAGCTCTTGTGTTGTGGAACAGATCCCGTAAGCCAAGACAGGACTCCTCCAGCATTTATATTCGTAACCGAGATGAAAGAGGTAACCTCAGCCTTACATAGTATGTGTTGCGAACGACGAAACAACATATCGGCCGCACATAACAAAGTTCAGTTCCATATGCGCACAAATACAATTTTGAAACAAATCAAATGGAGGACCAGACTGCCCCAAACGAGCAGACACAAACACATCACTCACAAGGTGATTCAGACATTTATTACACATGAATAAAACACTGCATATTTACACATTATGTACAACAAATTCGAAGGTACACCAAAACACGTGTACTGCTGCCGGTCGCCATGTTCAGTGTCTGTGTATAAAACAAAAACGCAGCAGCACATTGCCAACTGTTACAAAATGAAATGCGACAGAAGAGTACCAACACAAAAGCCGCAACATACTGCCCCCTTTGAGGGATCTCAACACTCAAAATCAAAGTCAAGTGTTCATGTTCATCACAGACAAATTAATAAAAAAGTAAACTCAGATACAACATATACAAATATACAACTATACAACATCCTTGGGCAATAGACACAATTTCACTATGGCACGGCGCAAAAGACCAGTTTTAGTCTTTACACTGACCACACGAGTAATATTGTCACAACCAGGATGGAGCTCCAGGATTATACCAGTTTTCCAAACCAGAGGAGGAAGGTTATCCTCCCTTAGAAGCACTAAATCTCCCACAGTTGGGGTCCACTTCCCTACGGAAGACCATTTACGTCTTTGTTGAAGTGATTGTATGTATTCTTTTGACCACCTCTGCCAAAAATCGTGATACAGCTGTTGCACCAAGTTCCATTTAGTTAGACAGGAGCGGGAGCTGTTGGATATGTCTGGAGAGGGGATAGAGGTCAATCGTCTCCCTACTAGAAAATGTCCAGGTGTCAAATAGCATTGATCATTGGGGTCGTCAGTCATTGAACAGAGAGGTCTCGAGTTCAACACAGACTCAATTTGATACAAAAGAGTACTTAGCTCTTCAAAATTAAGAATGCATTTTCCTAGGGTCCGCTTTAAAAGTGATTTTGTGGACTTTACCCAGCTTCCCAAAGCCCGCCGAAATGAGGACTGGAGGGTGGAATAAACTTCCAATTCACATTCAAATTAGATGAATATTCCTCTATTTCAGTAGAGCTATCCTTAATAAATCTTAATAACTCATTGTTGGGTCCAACAAAATTTGTGCCATTATCACTCAAGATGAGATTTGGAAATCTTCTACGGGCCGTGAATCTTCTAAATGCGGCGAGGAAGTCCTGAGTCGTTAGACTCTTCACCGTTTCAAGATGTATTGCCTTAGTGGCAAGACAAACAAAGAGAGCAATGTACGCTTTAAACTTTATCTTACTCCTCGGGTTATCATCTTTAATGATGATTGGGCCACCATAATCAAGACCAACCTTAACAAAGGGTAATGATGGCTCAAATCTATACGAGGGTAACTGACCCATTACGTGAGTGGTGAGTGGAGGTTTGCTCTTGAAGCACTTGTAGCATGAATGGATCACACCACGAACAACTGTCTTCCCACGTGGAATCCAAAATCTGTTACGCAAGGAAAACAATACAGCCTGAGGGCCGGAATGCAATAGCATCTCATGTTCCTGTTTAACAATCAATTTAGTAACAAAGTGTTTCGGAGGAAGAATGATGGGGTGTTTTTCATTGTATTCCAACTGAGAATTCATGAGTCGACCACCGACTCTCAACAACCCGAAATCATCGAGGAATGGATTCAAAGTTTTCAATGAGCTCGAAGAGGCAACTACATTATTAGACCTCAAGTCATGAAGTTCCTTTCCATACTCAATAGCTTGCATCAGACTTATTATTTTCATTTCACTAATCCTCAATTCTTCAGGGGTGAGTGGACCAATGACACGAGCATCCTTAGTGGAGCGAACATTGGTAATAAATCTCAGAACATAGCTATAAACTCGCTTAAGTTTGAGAAAGGACGAAAACTTCTCTAACTCAGGTGGGTACATGTTAACTAGCAAGACTCTCAAAGAGGGTTTCGATTCTGCATTCACAGCAGATGGTGTATTACTGGCAACAAAATCAGGGTACACGGGGGACAATTCGTGCAACCAGGAGGGACCATGCTACCATACATCAAGAGAAAACATTTGTGAGGGTAAAACACCTCGAGACAAGTGGTCAGCTGGATTGCTGTGGGTAGGTACGTGTCTCCAGTCTGAGACTGAAGTGAGGGATTGAATTTCAGCAACTCTATTAGCGACAAAGGTTTTCCAACAATTGGCGGGTTTCTGTAACCAACACAGAACTATCGTGCTGTCAGTCCAGCAGTATGTTGAGAAAGGAATGTGCAATTTCAGCGATTCAGTTACCTTACTCATTAGGCGAGAAAGCAATAGAGCAGCACAAAGCTCTAAACGGGCAATAGATTGCTGTTTTAATAGAGCAACTCTCGATTTAGAGGTCAACAGGACCACTGATACCTCATCATTATCAGATACTGTCCTAATATACACACAAGCACCATAGGCAGCTTCTGAAGCGTCAGAAAAGCCATGGATTTCAATAACCTTATTCTTAGCAAAGGGCATTACATTTCTTTGCACTCTGAGTTCGTTAAGCAAGGGGAGCTCACTGTAGATAGCATTCCAGATTTCAATAATTTCAGATGAAGGTTCTAACACATCATCCCAATCAATTTTCAACTGCCAAAGAGACTGCAGGATAAGTTTACACTTAACTACGGCACATCCTAACAATCCAAGGGGATCAAATATGGAAGCAATGATAGTGAGTATGCTTCTCTTAGTGACTTCCTTAGGTGCTTTCTTCAAATTTATTTGAAACTGAAACTCATCACATTTAGGATGCCACACGATACCTAATGTTTTAATAGCTTCATCCTTAGTGAGGTTACAAGGTGACAACATTTCTCTATCCTCTACAGGGACATTGGCAAGAGCTTCTGGACAATTTGACGTCCATTTTCTAAGATGAAAATGTGCACTATCAAGCACAGAAGAAATTTCTGATTGAAGTTCCTTAGCTTCTTCAACTGAACTAGTACCTGTCAGCAGGTCGTCAACATAAAAACAAGAGCGAATTATCTCTGATGCAGTGGGGTGAGATTCCTTGTGTTCCTCAGCAAGTTGAACTAGACATCTCGTAGCAAGAAAAGGGGCGGAACTTGTACCGTATGTGACAGTAGTAAGACGGTAGTCCTTGATTTCTTCATCAGTAGATTCACGCCAGACAATTTTCTGAAGATTTCTGTGGTCAGGATGAATTAGCACACATCTATACATCTTAGCAATGTCAGCCGTAAGAGCAACAAAATAGGTTCTGAACCTTAAAACAATGGACAGCAAGTCAGGCTGAATAGTAGGACCAACCATTAACATAGAATCCAATGCTATCCCATTTGATGATTCACAACTTCCGTCAAAAACAACTCTCAACTTGGTTGTAGTGCTAGAATCCTTGAGCACACAATGATGGGGCAAGTAAAAACTTAAAGAGTTAGAGGTCTCTGGAGGTGCAATTTCCATGTGACCCATTTCACTGTATTCACGCATGAAATCTACATACTTCCCTTTCAAGTCTGGAAGCTTAGCAAATTTATTCTCCATCTGTTTGAGCCTTCTAACAGCATTATGCTTAGACTCAGCCACAGGTGGCACTTCCGCACGAATAGGAAGTTTGACAACAAACCTACCAGAACAAAGTGTTCTTCACAAGCCCTTTCTTCAGGAGTAAGAACTGGTTGATGAAGTTCTTCAAGCTCCCAAAACCTTTGGAGTTTAGTGTCAATAGAATCAAGTTTTACAAGATTAGCACGACGAGCCTTGGCATTATTCTTAATGCACGACTCAGGGAAAGTGCCTGACAGCACCCAACCAAATTCGGTATCTAATAAGGCGGGATAACCCTTCTTATGCAAAATATTAGAAGACACAATTTCATAATAGACATCAGCACCTAGCAAAATATCAATAGTAGAGGGCTGATTAAATGTCCTATCACTCAAAGTAATATCATGAGGAATAACCCAATTAGAACAATCAATTTCGTGCGCCGGAAGTGGACTTGTGATTGTGTTCACTACTGCACAGTTCAACTTCAATGTATAATCTGATACGTTGGAGAATAAAACAAGGTTACATGTGGAACTTACAGGAGACACATTCCCATTGCCTATACCAACAATAGGTAGACGACATGACCTAGTACGAATACCAAGCTTCTTGACAAGATCAGAAGTCACAAAGGATAATTGACTCGCAGAGTCTAACAAAGCTTTAACTAGTATAATCTCTCCTGAGCTATTTTTTACTCCTACACACGCTGTGCTCAGCAAAACATTCGAACCTAGTCCTGAAACAACCTTCATAGCAGTGGGTGAAACAATTGCAGAACTTGTAGCATTCATATTATTGTGACTTGCTTGTTCCTTGTGAACCAATAAGTTGTGGGGCCCATTACTGGGGGCACTTGTTTTGCTTACACTGTTTAGAAACATGAGAAGCGGAAAAACAAAGATAACAAAGTTTATTTTCCCTCACAAACTTGCGACGATGATCAATGTTTGCTTGTTTGAACTTTCTACAATCAGAAATGCTGTGATTATCAAGTTTACAAAACCTACAATTTAAGGCAGTGCTATTGTTGGCAATGTGAAGGGCTTTTAGGTTGGATTTTAAGTCTCGTTTTTGCTCAATAACAGGTTTCTTGCATTCTGTTAACTCTAATGTTTGACATTTTCTTTCCAAGAAATCAATTAAATTATTTAGTGTGGGAATATCAGTGGAGGCAAATTTGTTATCCCATTCACTTCTATGGTTGGACTTGATCTTACTTAGAATCAATTCCTGTAGCAAAATTTCATGTAGTGGAACTTGACCGTCCAAATTGCCAACAGCACTAAGATTAGATTTTACTTCGTTTATCAATTTGCGATATTCAACGGAAGATCCACTAGTACAATTATGGAGATTGAGCAAATGTTTTACGTGCTGTGAAACAATCAAGCGTTTGTTATTGTACCTTTCATCAATTAAATTCCAAGCAACAGTGAAATTATCAGCACATATGGATAGGTTATCTAACAAATCCCTAGGTTCGCCTTGAAGAGACGACAATAGGTAGTGTAGTCTTTGCACATTGTCAATGCGGGTATTGTTAATAACCGAGCTTTGAAAGGTGTTCCTGAAACTCAAATATTTTGTCAAATCTCCTTTAAAAACAGGCAATTCAATGGGAGGGAGCTTCAAGCTACAGTTGGACCGAGTAGAGTTATCAGAAATAATGGATGCATTGCTTGGACTTGTGGGTCTCTCAAATGAGCAAAGCAATTCTTGAATCCTAGCAACTATTGCATGATATCTGTTTTCAAATTCATCATGCTCTCCAAAGTGAGTTTCGCTAGATTTTGAGTCTAATTCACATTCTAGATACTCCCTAACAATGCTGAATTCCTTCCAAATTTCTGGCAGCCTATTTTGCCTAGAAATTAGTTCGTGATGGTTGATGTTATCTTGCTTTAAGTAATTTTCAAGGTGAGTTAATGACCTTTTAAGTAGACCATGTTTTTGAACAGCCTTTGCTTCGGATTCAAACACCATGATGAATAGTTCAGGTAATCAATTATTGACAAGATAATAATAGAAATCAATCTTACAACAATGGTGACTATACAAACAATACGCGCTATATTCAGTGCACTGCATTCATTTTGCATTGTTGAAATGAGTGACAGTCTTTGAATGGAACCAACAATGTAGGTAGATGAACAAAAGCACGAAATAACGTATAATAAACCACGTACGTTCTAAAATATACAAAATACACAAAGCGGCCCAACAAATTATTAGCACGAAATCGTATAATGCCCATGAGAAGTCAAGACAAATCTGTTATTCTATACACGGAAAGTGCTAGCAGTAGGGTTAGGATATCAGGCAGGATGTCTACCCTAGTCAAGATAGGAACAATAAAGACAAATGGAACAGACTTACAGTACATGGCGGTGCTGTATCATTAATCATCACTACCACTGGAAACACTCCTTGGCTGAAACCACATGGCCCAAGTGACTGGAAAGTCCAAAGGATGACGTCTGCGATGTAATGTTCGCTGGAGTCCAAATTAAAAGTAACATTTAACAACTCGAACATCAGGGTATCAGATACAAGCTGGCGTAAACAGCTCACAAGAACAAATGCATTAGCACGTGGTAACTTCCACAGATTGTTAACGTGCGATATCAAAACAGTTCCAAAACAATGTAGGCTTCGTTGAAATCTCAATGTGACGAGTTCAAACATTCGCAGTAATTAGTATTGAGCACGATATTCTGGTGCTTGTCTACAATAACTGTTCACGATGCTTTTCGCGCCAAGCTCGTTGCTATGTTCAAACAGCGATTGCAGGCAGCAATTCATGACGATAACAATTTTTAGGTGACTAGCACAATGTTCAAAGTTCACAATGATTCTCATCGCGGCCCGGAAGGACCAAAATTTTATGTTGCGAACGACGAAACAACATATCGGCCGTACATAACAAAGTTCAGTTCCATAGGCGCACAAATACAATTTTGAAACAAATCAAATGGAGGACCAGACTGCCCCAAACGAGCAGACACAAACACATCACTCACAAGGTGTTTCAAACATTTATTACACATGAATAAAACACTGCATATTTACACATTATGTACAACAAATTCGGAGGTACACCAAAACACGTGTACTGCTGCCGGTCGCCATGTTCAGTGTCTGTGTATAAAACAAAAACGCAGCAGCACATTGCCAACTGTTACAAAATGAAATGCGGCAGAAGAGTACCAACACAAAAGCCGCAACAGTATGAAAGGGCATCAGGTTAGTGATAGTTTGCGGTCATAGCCTCCAGCTAAAAGTAGTAATTTGAATATTGGCATGCACTAGATATTTATTATATTAAATAGGAGCCTATCAAAGGATTAGATCTGGCAATTTATTAATATGAGGGGACCATATATACATACACTACATTTACTGGTCGGATATTGTATACTCAACACCAACACAAAGGATGTTATGCACATTTTGGCAGCTTCTATATTTTTGAGGGCTAAATTATATTGTTTGAACTATAACGTAAATTTTGTGAAGCTGAAAGTCATAAGAGGACCCCTTTGAAGAACAAACTGCAATGGAAATGAGGAACGCTGTCGCCTATATCGACGATTCAGTCCCCGAAGGCCTGTTTTTCTCAATGAGTGAATTGACGGTGAGTGGGAGGGTGAAGATGTTGTAGGTGTTCGTAGAGAAGAACAAGGACTTCAAACGGGAGGACGAAAGGAGAGAAATCGATGAATTAGTGCGAAAAAGTTGAAATGTTCGCGAATGGAATGAAAGAGAGCGCGCTAAAAGAAATCGGGAGTATAGGGAAACGTTGGGTACACGGCCGGATAGAATCTTGAACGCAGAGGAAAAAGGCGATAAACACATGAACCGACTGGACGCGTGCTTAATAGCGATACGACTTGCTGAATTTAAACAAATTATTAAGCAGAGCGAGACAAACTCGGAGAAACAGACTCGAGTTAACGAACGCGAAGGCAAGTGAGAAGAGACGTGCGAGGAGATGGGACAACGGCATCAGGAGAGTCTTGAGAGAGAAGCACGATACTGGAGGGCAGATTTTGACAGAGAATTGAGGTATAAGCGCTAATTACGTCCAGAGCCCAAAGAAAAATGCTAAGAGATTATTAGGAGGTTCGTCAGGAATGGCCAGGTATTTGCGAGTACTCATGAAAAGGTAAAGCCGCGCTTTATGTTCTTGAGAAATAGACTTTAACAAGGAGGACGTGGCCAAAAGAGATGCGAGGTTAATAAAGGGGCGCCAAGACCCAGAAGAAGACCGCGGACTTCAAAGCTACGCTACTGAGACAGAGGACCAGTAATGCCGCTGATTGCGGATAATGTGGAAATAGATCAGGATTCGAAAGTCTCCGAGGAGCTAGAAGCTAAAGTAGAAATTGAAAATGTGGCAGAGAAGGGAGTATCAGAAATGGATATCGAAATAAATATATTTGGTTATCAGTGTGACATCGAGATAGATGTATCTGATATAAAGCGACCGCTAGGCTCCGAGTTGGGTGAAGAAGGAAATATGGAATCAGAGCTAGAGACTGGTCAGGTTGAAGTCCGAGCGAGTATGGAAAGAGAAATGAACACGTCTGATTCTCAAAGTAAAATTGAGGGAGACATACTTTAGGTAGAGCCCCTACCAAACATAAAGCCGGAACATGTTCTTTGTGGCCATGATGTCTGATTGAATAAGTAACAGATGTCATCATGGGATAAATATTAAATACCGGCCATTGCGAAGAGAGAAGTATAGAAGCAGTGGTCATGAATACAGGCAGTGGAATTAATTCAGCGGCGGAGAAAAACAGAAGGAGCAGAAATGTGCAGGATGAATGTCTGCTTGTGGTATATTAACATGTAAATTTTGTGCGTGAAGGAGAGAAGCTCCCAGCTGTAGCAGAGAGATTTAGAGGGCCATTGCGAGAAAGAATTCAACTTCCCCTTGACTCTAGTTGGCAAGTGAGGGGAATACGGGTTAATGAACCAAACAACAGTATGGAATTGTACCAGCTGAGACAAAAGTAGGTTCTGTTAGGAAGGTTGTTGAGGCCAGAGAAGAAGCCCAACTGACAAGTAGTGGAACATAAGTTGAGAAGATTCGGTTCCCGCGCACCTATTCCCAGGTACTTACTTGTGTGTGTTTCATGTCATGTTTGTCTAGTGTATTGTGTGCTTGTTTTGTTTGGTATGTTCTATTGGTTTGGGGATAATACCAACGTGCGAATGTGAAGGGTGTGAGTTCGATCCCATCTGTGCAGTTCAGGCCGCGACTAGGTCATAAAATCAGTGTGTTCTTTCGGGTTAGAATGCCCGGTCCATTTTCCATGCTATAGCTATGTCTGTGATTTACTAATGCCGTATAAACCGGGGAAAGACAACCAGAATGGACAAGACCTAAAGGAAGAATATAAGGCCTTCAAAAATAGGCCAACAGAGTAGTAACAATAGTAACAATAGCTACAAGTGAAGCGCAACAATGCGTCTATGACGACTTAGGGACATCAGAGGGTGTGCAGCGGATCTACAAGTTCACGAAAGGAAATCCAAGGATATTGTCGCCACCATATATATCCATGATGAACGGAGAACATTAATGACTAACGATGAAGCCATTAACGACCACTTGAAGAAGTACTTCGAAGGGTTGCTAAATGAAGAGTTTCCAAGGAACAGAGCAGATTCGAATTGTCTAGATGAGGGGCCTGTGCCTGAATTCACCCATTTTAATATTGCAGTAGCTGTGTCATAGATGAACGACGGAAAGCGGTTGAACTGATGATATTCCAGCTGAAGTATGGAAAATCCTAGGTGCAGAAGTAAATGGTTGAAGAAATTGTTCAACAAAATCCTCGATAGATTTCCAAAGCTAGAACTGTTCTCTTATATTTGTGCCCGTCTGATGATAAGTGAGAATTACCGAGGCACCAAACTCACTTCGCACACACCCAAAATCTGAGAGTGCGTTATAGGAAACTGCATCAAGGGTTTGATTAGCATCCACCGGAACCTCTGTGGTTTTTCAGATATGTCAACTAGTGACGATTCAGTCTCTGCGGAGCTTGATTGAGCTACGTAAAGACATCCATATGGTATTCATCGATCTGGAGAAAGCCTTCGATCGCCTTCCTAGATATATAATCTGGGCAGCACTACGACACCAGAAAGTTCCTGAAGTACATGGGGGTGCCCGTTTTATGGGTAAGAATGCGACCAGGAAAGAAGAAGTATAAGCCACGAGCATTCCTTATGGGTGCGAGAAATTATTCCTGTTCTCTTACGTAAAACATACCGTACCATAGCTCATTGATCCTTGGATCTAACGTCGATTAAAATGTGTTATTCGAGTCCGTGCCATAACGAACTCCCAGTTCTAGGAGTTAATACACTGTATGAGTTAAAAGGTCGCAATGCCCCATGGGCGCTTTGATTACGATATGTGCAGTTGTTTACACTTTATTTGAGTTTGATTTCTCCTTTTCCTTTGAACATGACATTCAGATTTCATCCGCTACATTGACAGTGCTCTCATTCACATGTGTTCTCCGTTTCTTGTCCGTTTTGTATAAATTATTGGCTAGATTCTGAGGGGAAAAACAGATTGGATGTAAGGCTTGTCAGGCATTTGCTCCATTAGCCAGCGTTTTGCTAATAGAGCAAATGCCTGAATAGCCTTACATCCAATCTGTTTTTAACAAGCTCTATTGGTGGAAAAATTTCTAATTCCCTCCTTGGGAACTTAGAATTTCCATTCAGAATTGCTAGGTGGACAACAAACCCATTGATCCCACTCTGATGAGTCTAGTGTCAGACCTAGGATGAAACGCTGGTTAATAGTGCAAATGCCTGAAAAGACTTACATCCAATCTGTTTTTATCATGCTCTATTGGTGGAAAAATATCTAATTCCCTCCTTGGGAACTTAGAATTTCCATTTAGATTCTGAGGGCCAATTGGACGGTCCGCGACCCTCCTACCACTTTTCCCACCTGTTTGTACCAGCAACCATTCTCGCTATTTTCATGTCTCTTGCTTCTAACTGATGAATAAGATACCCTGAGTCCACCCACCTCTCTCTCCCATGCAGCCAAGTTGAAATGAATACAGACCGAAGCACAGTGCGTCCACCAATGGACACAAAAGTTAAATAAAACAATTATATCTTAATTGCGCATAGCACGGAATGAATTACAATTGATTGCTACAACAGAAAACCCATGTCGCAAACAGATGAAACTCCACAGTCAAGAGAGTGAATGCTTCAAGTGACACTATTCGATCAACACGAGTCGTTACCTCCCCACTTGTCAGTCAACTCGTCCAGCGTGTGTATCGGTGTTTGTGACAAGAGTGTAGGCTGAAGATTCTTGTTAACAGTGGACTGTTTCTGTACAGGTACGTGATTTCCTTTTGTAAACATGTTTTCTCAGGTATATCACGGATATCTTAAAAAAGCCGAAATATGTCTCGAGATCTCTGCAGTAATACCTTTCTCTAACATTTCTCTTTATGTTTATCAACACTTTGTGTGCATTTGTCCGCAAATTTGACTTTTATTATGTATTTTTTAGGTGAATGCACCATGAAACACCAATATACTCCTGCCCCATCGCCATCTGCTTCTGATCCACAAGACATGCTAAATACGCCAACAAAACACTTGCCCAATCAATCCATGAATTATCATGTCATTGAAACATTTTTAGAACACATTCCCAAACTAATTTCTCGAGATTCTCAAACTTTGACGCAATGGTTGTTTACGTATGCAACTTTGTCAAAATGGAACACGCACTTTTTCTCAAGTAATGTCCTTGCTGTACCCTAAAACCACAGGCCACCTGAGTCATTTCTTATGCAGAATACCCAGTTGTAACACTTGTGCACATTGTCTTTCCTTGATGTATAATAATTTTCTCCCATATGAAACACGCCATTAACTGAGCCTTCAATTTATATGTCATCACCAACATCCCGATGAAGCAACATACGATTACATGGACTCAATATCTATTTCTTCCAAGGCACTTGGAATTTCTCAATCTCCACAAGTAATAATTTCTAATGTTCAGTTCTAATCCTCCTCTGCTTTCAGGCAATTAATTAATTAATCCATTTGCTCCTCCAACTACTACTGCAAATCTCTACAATATTGCTCCACCATCTAAATTCTCTACCTCACCTACTTCCTAAACTCAGGCTTGTTTTCAGCGTCAAGGGCTCGGATATTTTGCCTGAAATTGCCCTACTTTGGGAAAGTTTCATTCCTGTCATTATGACGAGCTTTCAACTTAGGGGGAAAACTGCAGGCAAATAAGAGTTTCTCTTTAATCCCTACTAATCTATTATTTTACCATCATTAAGGCCTATCTCTAGTGATAGGCAATGCTTTCAATGCCTAAGGGTGGTGAAATCTTGCGGAAATATGCTGAACTTTCTGAAGAGCACTTGATTTTCAAGTTTATTAATGATGTCGTTAGCCTACTTTGTTTTGGAGTGCCTTCAAGGGCTTGGGATGTGTATGGTTTAGTTGAATATTGTTGCCACTGGGACTTACAATTAGATCAACCAATCATCACCCAGCTCGTCCCGATATATTGGGGTAATATTGAACTTAATGTACCTATCTGGATCGGATTGTGAATAGTGCTCTGAGCTGTAAGGGTCTCCACATAAGAGGCTACAAGTGAGCTCGGGCAGTTCTAAAGGTAGGCGGCTACATGTTATGCTATTATGTGAAATTGTGTGTGGCAACGGGAAGATACAAGCGTTCCCCTCTAGCACGTACCAGTTAGGGTTGAGTCGCGTTTACCTTTACTTTAATGTAGGCTATCTTCATTTCGTTTACTGTTGTAACATGTAGGTGTCTAGGCTGTCTTCGGACGGAGTGTAACCCCCAAGTGGGTGTCATGTAATGTCTTAAGGATGTACGAGTGTGCACCGTCGTTTCCCTTGCTCACTTTGTTTCTATGGATTAAGGTTTACAGTTTTATAAATTTTTCATCTTGCATTTCAGTAGTAATTTTCTTTCTCATTTTAGTCACCAACGTAGTATGTCTATGACATCGGGCCTTCTGGCCCATTAGGTTTCTTGACAAGTCATGTCACAGGATTACTTCAGTGGATTCAGCATTCCATTCTATTTCGTTTTCTTATGTAGTGGCACAGATTTCCAATGTTCCAACATCTGTTCTTCTAGATTCTGGAGTTTCAATATTATTAATTATTCCCTTATGGTACTATTAAGAACTTATATCCTCGGACTTGTTTACAACTTGCTCAACTTAGTTGTCATTCGATTTCCCGACATACCTTAAATATTGTTGGAAAAAAGGAATCTTGCAATAGAGGTTAATATATTTTTTAAATTTTCATTTGTTAGTGGTTTACGTCACACCGACACAGACAGGCCTTATGGCGATTATGGGATAGAAATGGCTAGGAGTGGGAAGGAATCAGCCATGGCCTTAATTAAGGTACAGTCCCAGCATTTGCTTGGTGTGAAAATGGGGAAACCAAGGTAAACCATCTTCAGGGTTGCCGACAGTGGGATTCGAACGCACTATCTCCCGGATGCGAGCTCACAGCTGTGCGCCCCTCGCCAATTGGGAAGGAAGCAGCCATGGCCTTAATTAAGGTACAGTGGCAGCATTTGCTTGGGTGTGAAAATGGGGAAACCAAGGTAAACCATCTTCAGGGTTGCCGACAGTGGGATTCGAACCCACTATCTCCCGGATGCGAGCTCACAGCTGTGCGCCCCTCACCGACTGGCCAACTTGCCCGGTAAATTAATCATTATTCATGCCTTATACACTACATGTTGTAAAAGACCTGGCAAGAATTTTTTTGTCACACTGGCCTAATCTTCAATTTAGCGACTTCTTGCGTTTGACACTTCATTCTCTATTCCTTTGATTGAGCCTAAAGAATACCCTCCACAACATGGAAATATTCAAACTCATGATTATGCTATGCAGGATTACCTCCATGATCTTGATTCTTTAACTACGGAATTTGCTGACGTTTAGGTATTGCTTATAATTGTCAGGCCCACATTGATGTAGCAGATTACACTTTAGTTCATTCTTCTCCATACCATCTTAACCCTCTCTGAATAAAAATCATAAATCAGCAAATTGATGTAATGTTATCTAAGTTTGCAATTGTCCCCTTCTCTTCTAATTATGCATCACCTGCCTTTCTGGTAGCAAAGCCTGATGGCTAGTCAAGAATTATTGTGGGTTGTTGAAAAGTAAGTTCCAAAATATTGTATGATGCTTATCCTATTCCTAAAATTCAATTGGTTTTTCATTATATTTCATATTACAACCCCCCTCTTCTCCTCCAATAACTCATGTCCCTTCCAACCTAGTATTATCCTTCTATGTCTTCACATGCAACGGATGTAGAAATATGCCACATTCAGCCTAAAGATTATCAATAAAGTAACCAAAACTTTCAAATGTCCAGGCCAGATCTCTAGTCCCCATATGCCAACAGTGAACTGCAGATCCAAATGTCCCCATCTAGCATATCACAAGCTCTTTTAAAGTTTGTAGTTGTGACAGTGAGCTCCTTCTTGGTGTATGCTAGTCAAATAATTTTACATCAACTTGCAATTTCATTCACTTCTAGTGCACTTATAGGGAATCATTAGTTTGCTTGAGGAGTTGAAGCCACGATTGTAACAGTATTCATAAATATTCTCCGGTATGCTGTCAACAATATCCTCTAGTACATTGGGCACAATGGAGATAGTTTGTACTCATTTCAACTTGATGGTTCTTCTGCTCTCAGGAAGAACAGCAACCTTCAGGTGCAGATTTCAATCAGTCCAGCATAACATCATGCATTTCCATGTCATCCACATTATATTCTGCATGAAGATCTATATAACATTTTGCAAACTCCATATGTTCGATTCCATATTTAGTACCACACGATATAAATTTCATAACTGTCCTCACTTAACACAGTACCTAAGTTTAAAAGGAGGGTGTTCCACCTGAACAATACACACAGTTTCAATGTTTTAACCTTACATCTTATGCATTAAAATAAATAGTAGCCTACTAATGTCAACCCTCTTCTGGGTTATGAAAAAAGCATAATTGAAATGGTCTGTAGAAAACATTTCACAGTCCATAGAGTGTTCTAATGGTGAACTGGATTTATTACAAGTAATAAATCTCATTGTAGACCGTACTGGACATCAGAATATGAACATCAAAATAAGAATAATAGTTAACACCACTTTTCCAATACTTATCTTTCCTTATATTTAGGAAATAAACATTACAGCAGGCGTTGTAAGATGGGACATGTTTCGCTTAACAGTCGTAAGCATCATCAGCCGAAAAGAAATCTTAGCCTAAAGTTAGGTCAGGGCCCCGAACCTAGTGTCCTTAACATATATGGCACCCTAAGAATCAATATTTACATTTAGAAAATTAAAATAGGCTTAAAACTTGTGTGAAAAACAAACAAACATAGAATGTTACAACATGGCTAAGAGAAAAAACACAATCGTGTTGAGACAGACGATAAGAACAGAAAGTACAATACGTGGCTGGTAGTGAAATAATTAGACTCATTAGGATATCATTGCTACCAGTCAGTCAATCAGAATGTTCAAACATAAAATAAGAGTGAAAATATATAAGAGTGTTCATCATGGCTGAGTGAGAAAAAACACATAATCGTGTTGCCAGAGGTTAAAAACATACGGTACAACACAGAGCTGGCAGTGTAATAATCAAACTCATGGCTGCCAGTCAGTTAATAAGAATGTTAATTATAACAAAAAATGGTGATTATAATATTTTGAATGAAGAAATAATTAAATCCCTCTCTTGTATAGATACGTGAGACGGGCAAGAGAAATCATATATTGTAGCAGACATGAAGTAGTAACACTTCAAACAGAATTGATCACGCCAGAAGCTGCTTCATTTTTGCTGGCAGTTCAAGATCAAAACGAAAAATAATAAGATGCCAAGTGATCAGGACCACATTATAAAATATGTAAATAAAAGCAGCTTAACGACTGGATTGGAAAATACATACATTTTCCTGGATCAACATTTTAATAATGATAATAATTTGAATGATGTCCCTGAGAACAACAGCCCATTAATTGAACAAGTCCCCAAGTTACTCACTAATTTTAATATAAATCATAACAATTTCACAAAAATCTTCAATTATAAACCTATAAATACCCTCCGGTCGTCATAACAGATTCCACCTTACCTTACAACTCCACCACCAGCTTCCAGCACTCTCATTGTTGCGTCTACCCCTCCCGTCCCTACTTACTCTCCGCCTAAGCAAGCACACAGATACAACACACGCAACAACGGGCATACGTTTAACAGACCCCCTCGAACGGCTAATGTCTCCGGTCAACGCTCATCCAACATAGGAGGTAAGCGATCTTTGACTCCCATTTTGAACACCCTATTTACAAGGCCTGAGTACATCTTCTTCCTTTTTCCATTTTTCAGATTTCAGTTCATGCACTTGGCATCTTATTTTTTCCATTTTGATCTTGAACTGCCAGCAAAAATGAAGCGGCTTCAGGCGTGATCAATCCTATTTGAAGTCTTACTACTCCATGTCTGCTACAATATATGATTTCTCATGCCCGTCTCTCGTATCTATACAAGAGAGGGATTTAATTATTTCTTCATTCAAAAGATTATAATCACCATTTTTTTGTTATAATTAACATTCTTATTAACTGACTGGCAGCCATCAGTTTGATTATTACACTGCCAGCTCTGTGTTGTACCTTATGTTTTTAACCTCTGGCAACACGATTATGTGTTTTTTTCTCACTCAGCCATGATGAACACTCTTATATATTTTCACTCTTGTTTTATGTTTGAACATTCTGATTGACTGACTGGTACCAATGATATCCTAATGAGTTTAATTATTTCACTACCAGCTCTGTATTGTACTTTCTGTTATTATCTTCTGTCTCAACACGATTGTGTTTTTTCTCTTAGCCATGTTGTAACATCCTATGTTTGTTTGTTTTTTTCACACTAGTTTTAAGCCTATTTTAATTTTCTAAATGTAAATGTTGATTCAGTAACACCGAAATTATTTTTTCGTCCGTTTTCTTTGAAATTCGTCTAAATCACTTCAGGTCCATAGTACAACATAACTAGAAAATATTAAGCTCATACTTTTCACGGTTTCGTCGTTAGGTGGCGTGTTCATATGATCACGCTAGGCGGATGTGTTAGCATTTCATTCTGTATAACATTTCTTTAGTATTAATAGATTTTATGTATTGATATTGATAAATTATGAACAAAATACACTAAAATAAACTAAAGATGATCATTTATGAAGAATATACATTAATTACAATAAGTACATACATAAATAAAGCAATAAAAGTCTCGTATTATATTACATTCAAGTTATCTAATTCACAGAAATGACCGAATAGGAACAAACTGTATGCTTCACACTGTATGAAATAGGACAAAGCATGGAACACAGAGTCCAACATTACATTTTATGCACCCGGTGCGAACAGTACTGGAGCATTCCTCTCCAGCACAGCGTCGTCGATTGCAGGGCGCTACGAGGTGCCCAATCCCGTCAAGTCGTACATCGTCAGTGACACTACTCTGCTGGATACTGTATCTCGAGGTGATTGGGCGGCCTCTTCCTACTGGCATTATTTTGAACTTATGTAGATATGTTTGCACAATGTTGCGACGAAATTCTAGATGTGACAAATCACATCCAGACCTCCTTAGCAGTAACCATGAATTGTGAATGGATACTTCCGGGAGCCATGTGAATAGCGACCACCACCATTTCTTTCCACGTATGCCTACTCTGTAGTATGACACATTGATGCTATGGTAACCACGGAGTTATCAACCCACCGAACAATACTTATACCCTCCGAGTTCGTTGCCATGTCGTATGTCCCACGAGCATGTCTCTTCATTTAATTTGAAGGTGTGATCGAGCAGCCTTTGGGAATTCTATTCTCTCGAATGGTTCCTGTAGCGCCATATCCGCAATGTTTTAGATGAGCCAAAAGTGCAGTGCCATTCCAGTAAAAAGATTATCGAAATATAGTTGAATGGGTAAGTGTGACATATTATCAGGTAGTTCTTCCAGCATCAGTACCATTGGAGCAGCACACTTACCAAATCGTTGCTCATATTCAGTATTACCATGAGGATTCTTTCCTTGATATATGTCGAAATTTATGAGATTGCCTGAGGGAGTGTTCAAACACCAAACCTTATAACCAAAGCGGATGGGCTTTCCGCGAACGAATTGCTTGCAGCTGTGCCTACCATAATATTCCACCATGCATTCGTCAAAATCTAAATCCTTTTCAGGCCGGATATTCGGAAGAAATCTTTTCTTCAGCATGTTAATAAGAGGTCGTAATTTCCACATTTTATCATTCATATCAGGCTGAGTATTATCCGCACAATGAATGAAGCAACAAATTTCCAGGAAGCGGTCTCTTCTCATAGCATTTACAACAAGTGTATTACTTACATCATCCGCTGCTTCCCAAATAAGATCGTTTGCTAGGCACATTGTTGTAACCGGAAAGAATTAGCACAGCAAGAAATACTTTTAATTCCTCCTTAGATATTTTTGGGTCGTCACAGTTCTTAAACAAGGCAAATATTAGTTCAAAGTACTCTGTAGTAGGAGATTTGCTGGATAAGGTGGAAAAATCGGCTTCTGGGAATTTGCCAACTGAATCTTGGTTGTCATCCTTACTACACTCAGGACTTATTCTTTGAAGTTTAGTTTTCTTGCTAGGTGACTGATCTGAAATACCTGCTGAAACGGGATCGTCGTCTGCGCCTCCTATACGATCGTTGCCAGCGAGTACAATTTCTGCCTTACTTGAAAGGTGGCGACCTGTGAATTATCAACCAAACCACCAACACCTTCATCTCCTGAATCTTCATCGGAGTGAATATTAGCTTCCGGAGGTTCAATAAAAATGCTGTTAACATCTCCAATTGGTTCGTCCGATTCAAGAATATCTAATACTTCTTGGAGCGTTATGCCCCTGTAAAAAGGGAAACAAGGTTTTGTAGCTGCATATATGTGAACAAGTCGCAATTTATTTAAATGTAGAATTGATGACCGTAAATTGAATAAAGTTGTTCAATGGAAATTGATGTATAACAGTAATCATAACAGGTAGCATAATGTCCACCATCAAATACACGCACAGGGTGAATAGCTAACACAAGCGCCTAGCGTGATCGTACGATCACGCAATGTTTTACGTGCCTACGGGAGTAATATTTACTGTTAAATGTAAATTAACTGCATCATAATGTGAACATAGATCACTCCCAAACTTCTTAAGCATATGAGTTGTGTAATCTAAATATAAATATATGTGAAATATCAAACTTACTTGAAGCGCACCATCAAGATTCAGCTGCTGTGACAATGACACGAAACGAAAGTGCGCCGAAACAATGGGTCGATATGTATCACGTAATAATATGATCGCACACAGTTGCCACATGCTTCTTGAATTGATCTACACAGTCAGCAAACAATTCCAGCACTATACAAAGCACTGAGAGCAATCTAAATGAAGGAATGGAGGGCGTGATCATATGGACACGCATGGCATTAACGGGTTAAGGAAACTAGGTTCGGGGCCCTGACCTAACTATAGGCTAAGATTTATTTTTGGCTGATGATGCTTACGACTGTTAAGCGAAACATGCCCCATCTTACAACGCCTGTCGTAATGTTTATTTCCTAAATATAAGGAAAGATAAGTATTGGAAAGGTGGTGTGAGCTGGATTTAGTCTTGCTGCTGCACCATATGAAATTTTAAATGTAGCATTAATACTGCATAATATTTTGTGTGCTGCTGTCAAATTTCAATATTACAGTTGTAGTCTGGTTAGTATTTAACCTGAGGGGACATCCTTAAGTGTTTTCATTTCTGATGGTGAAACTGAGAGTTATTTTTGGATGTGCCAATATGGACTGTAGCTGTTTCTTGACAAGTGTCTAATTGAATGGGATGGTGTTCCCTTGGTTTCTTATGGTCTTGTTTCCAGCAGCTGTGCCTGCAGTGCACTGAGAGTTCATTAACGGTATTAATTCTCATCATGATGTGACTGATGCACTCCAAGGGATGCAATCAGCTACACAGGTACAACATGCCACTGACTAATGGTGCTGGCAGGCAAATGCTGAATTTTGTATGTAAAAGTCACAGAACGCTGTTGATGTGATGAATGATCCATATTCTAAGCTTGTTTCATGCGGTACAGTGTGTTCCAGGTCATGCATATACATTCAAAATTGTAAGAACTATAAACTGCGATTTAACACAGTGAGGCCTAAAAGGAGATCATAAGATAAACTAAAGAAACCATATCAATTAAATAAACCAAGGACAATAACAAATGTTCACAAATTAAAAATAATTCTACTCATTCTCTTTTTCAGCTACAAAGTGCAGAGGAAATTATTTAAAATATACAGAAAAGATGTTAATGTTTTGATTAACCTATGCTATTCTTTATCAACGCAACTGACGTACAAAATAAAACTGGTCTTCTCTGTGTTACAGACTATTTGAAGCCAGATAGTTGATCGCTAAGGAAAGCAATTACCGACAACCAAGCTGTACTAAATTTGTAACCTGCATCTCCACTGAATGAAAGATGATGTTTTCATATATTGACTGCTATGCTTATAATCTCAGAACCATAGTGTTTCACTGCAGCCAATGCTTTGGTATCTTTGAACATCACGTCACGGCCAGGTGACACGGCATGATCTCCTAATGCCGATTATCTGTTTGGTGAAGCCCAATGCATCTGTCATGTTCCTTGATGCATGTAGATACCGATCTGTCCAATGCAAATTCGACCACATGTACATGGAACCTTGTAGACACTGGAATGTTGTAGTTTGGGCACCTGATCTTTATTTGGTCCAAAAAGTTGTACTTTTGTGCATGTTCCAAATATGGTCTTAATATTGTGGCAGCATAGATCATAGCTAAAAGATCAGTTGTGCCCTGAATATATGGCAGATGCACTGTATCACAAGCCCCAGGAGTAAAACTACTGAATTTTTGGAACATCTTAATCATCAACATCCTTCAGTATGTTTTAGTATGGAGAATGAGGTTGAAGGATATTATCCTTTTCTAGATGTATTGGTCTCCATGATATCTGATGGTTCTTAAGCTCACACTTTATATAGGAAGCTAATGCATACCAACAGGTATCCCCATGCAAACTCACACCAACATCCAACACAAACACTTGTAACTTGGTATTATTAGTATTTGTGAGGACGCATCTATTCTGGAGGAATTTAACAGCTTTAAAACAGAGTTTCCTGGAAATGGATATAACAACCTTCAATCTGTCTTCATCACTGACCTTGGTTCCCTTTTATCTTCCATCTAACGTAGAGTACACACCTGTAGTGTACTATCGATATACAGGAGATCGATGTGTGTGTTGTAAGATCAGAGAGAAGATGATTGTTGTTTATGCTTTGGATGTAATGGCGACTGTCAATAAAGAGGTTGTTTATTTCCTATAAATCGCTAATTATACAGTACATTGGCGCAGTCGGTAAAATCCATTGGTTAAATCCGTAAACTAAACCTTCAGAAGATATTAAAATGGAAAGAAGCAGCACTAGCCCTATACCAATTTTCGATGTAAATGGAGATGTCACCAGCCTTGCTTCTAGATGGAAAAAATGGAAACGTTCGGTCGAACTATATATTGCCGCAAAAGGAATAACAGATTCTGCTAGAAAACAGGCAATTTACCTACATTCGGGTGGAGAAGGCTTGCAAGACATATTTTATTCCATCCCTGAACACAACACTATTCCTACAGGTAAAGCTGTGCATGAATATACTTTAGAATTGTTAGATAAACATTTTTTACCGAAAAGCAATCCGCTATTTGAGCGGCATATTATGAAGTCTATGAAACAGGATGTTAGTGAAACATCTGACGCTTTTATATCTAGGTTGCGTCAACAAGTTGTCAAATGTGATTTTAAAGATACCACAACAAAAAAAGAATTAGAGGACATGTTTATATGTGACCAGTTCGTAGAGGGTTGTAAATCAGCTGAAGTCAGAAAGAGAATATTGGAAAAATCCTCTGTCACAGTAGACGATTTGGTTGACATTGGACGGGCTCACGAAATGATAAATATACAGACATCACATTTTAGTAAGGACGACGGTTCTGAGCAAGAGGTGTATAGTATGTCGAATAGGAAGAAATGTGGGATTTCACAAAGAACTATTTCCAATAGTGGCAAAAACACTGGTGCTCCGCCGAAAACTAGTTATAATAGTTATCAAAATAGAGGAGAAAGGAAATGTTATCGCTGCGGGGAAACAAATCACTTAGCAAGTGACCCCCAGTGCCCTGCAAGAAACAAAGTTTGCCAGGCTTGCAATTTAACGGGGCACTATCGGAAGTGTTGTAGAACAAAAAGGACATATACGTTAGAATCGGGGGAGTCAAATGTTGATGACGAAATTTCTTACGTGGGCAACGTCAAATATGAAGTCGGCCCTGGATGTAGTAGTGATTTAGACTACACCTTTCTTACAAATGACGAAAAAAAAGGGAGACAACGGGGAAGACCACTTGCCTATTGTCAGGGGTACCCTTCGTTTTTATTATTGACTCAGGATCTACTTGCGATGTTATTGACCAAGGAACTTGGAAGGAATTTGAAAGGAAGCAGGTAACCGATAAAGTAAAATTACTAAATAGTTCGAAAAGACTTTTCACTTATGGTAGAACCGATCCGTTGGATATTTTAGGAGAGTTCGAGGCGGACATAACGCATTCCAATAGAAAAATTAGTACCACTGTTGTAATTATTAAAGGTAGGGGACCACCTATTTTGGGACGTTCCTCGGCTACAAAACTAGGAATATTACAAATTTCTGAGCACGTTAACCAGACGGTGGTTTGTGACACATCGAGGGTGGGCAAAATAAAGAATTTTCAGCTTAAATTACCAATCGATCCGAAAGTCCCACCAGTTATTCAACCTCTGCGGAGGGTGCCATTGGCATTAAAACAAAAAATAGCAGAACGTATCCTTGAGCTGGAGCAAAATGACATCATTGAAAAGGTTGAAGGACCGTCAAGATGGGTTTCCCCTCTTGTACCAATTCCAAAAGGTGACAGCGTTAGATTGTGTGTCGATATGCGAATGGCAAATAAAGCTGTACTAAAGGCTAGTCATCCACTACCAACCATGGAAGACCTACACCCTGAAATTAGTGAAAGCAAGTACTTTTCAAAGTTGGATGTTAGGTCAGCTTTTCACCATGTGGAGCTGCATCCAGACTCACGGGAGATCACCACATTTAGCACACATTTAGGCTTATATAGGTTCAAACGGCTAATGTTTGGTTTGAATCGGGCAGCTCCTGAGTTCCAAAAGATAATGGAGCATCTGATAAGGAACAAGATTCCTAAAGGAGTTTACGTATTTATTGATGACATTCTGGTGTATGGGGAAACTAAAGAAATACATGATTCAAGATTAAAAAAGGTTCTTGAAGTTTTTCGCGAGCACGGTATTGAACTGAATGAGGAAAAGTGTGAATATGGTAAAACTTCAATTAAGTTCTTGGGTCACATAATATCAGCTAATGGCATTAGGCCTACCGAAGACAGAGTGGCGGCTCTGAAGAATTGCAGAAGACCACAAAATGTGTCTGAGCTGAGAGGTTTTCTAGGCCTACTGAACTATGTAAGTAGATTTATTCCGAACATATCAACCATGACAGAACCACTGCGACAGCTTACACATAAATCTGCACAGTTTGTATGGAAACAAGTACACCAAGAAGATTTTAATAAAATAAAAAAAGTACTTACATCTAGTTCAGTTTTAGGATATTTCAACCCCAAGGACGAAACGATAGTGATGGCAGACGCTGGCCCAAAAGGACTTGGTGCGGTGCTGATACAACGGAACAATGAAGGGATCCCACGCATAATTTGCTACGTTAGTCGCAGCCTGTCGGATGTCGAACAAAGGTACTCTCAGACGGAGAAAGAAGCACTTGGGATTGTCTGGGCGTGTGAGCGTCTAAGGATTTTCCTGACGGGTAAGCAGTTTTGCCTGTATACGGACCATAAACCACTAGAGGTAATTTTTGGGCCTAGATCAAAACCCTGCGCGAGAATTGAACGTTGGCTTCTGAGACTCCAATCTTTTGACTTCCAGGTTAAGTATGTAAAGGGAAAAAATAACATAGCAGATCCTTTATCGCGGTTAAGTGAGAATTCAATCGGTGAAGCCGAGAAGGACAATTATCTGATGAATTTGGCTACGTATTTGGCACCAGTTGCATTATCTTTGGAAGAAATAGAGGAAGCTTCAAAAATTGATCCCACTCTAAAAAAGGTCCGGTCACATTTACTAACAGGGTGTTGGGATCGTAATGACGTTGACCTCCTTCCATTTCGGGCGATGATGTCACAATTATGCGTCATGGACAATATATTACTGAAAGAAACTAAGTTGGTAATTCCGAAAAGTTTACAAACTAGGGTCCTTAGTTTGGCACACGAGGGTCATCCGGGAATTTTGGAAATGAAAAACAGACTCAGATCTAAAGTATGGTGGCCTGGAATGGACAAAGCAGCGGAACGGACAGTGAGAACATGTCTGGGTTGTCAGATTACCAGTAAACCCGAGAAACCCGAAAAAATATCTCCGACAGTAATTCCTAAAAAGCCTTGGGAACGAATAGCTGCTGATATTTTGGGTCCTTTCCCTAATGGGGTACAACTATTGATCGTGATAGATTATTTTAGCCGTTTCATGGAAGTAACAAGACTAAGTAGTACTGACTCTAAAAGCATAATAAAGGCCCTAGATGGTATTTTTGCAAGATACGGGTATCCTGAGGTTCTCTCAACAGATAACGGCACGAACTTCGTTAGCGCAGAGACGGAAAATTACCTGCAACAGTGTGGAATTCATCACCACAGAGTTACCCCGTTACACCCACAAGCAAATGGCACAGTGGAAAGACTGAACCCAGGGATAACTCAACGACTACAGATTGCCAATGCCATGAAATTAGATTGGGAGTTAGAGCTAAACAAGTACCTACTGATGTACCGGAACCATGAGCACCAGACTACAGGAGTTAGTCCGGCGGAGTTATTTTTTAACAGAAAATTGAGGGACAAAATTCCCGGTCTGGCCCCATACAAGACAGAAAAAATATTAGAGGAGGTGGTGGAACGAGACCTTATTCAAAAGTTTAAAAAGGGAGAATACGCGGACATTAGACGTGGGGCCAGAGAAAATAAATTATCAGAGGGCGACAAGGTTTTGATGCGTAACCCCAAAGTAAACAAATTTTCAACTACATTTGGACCCACACCCTTGAAAGTCGTCAAGAAGAATGGCAACGCTGTGACAGTAGAGACTTCGGATGGTAGACAAATAACTCGCAACTCTACCTTCTTCCGGCCTTTTCATGAGCTGTTGTCTGAGGACGAGTCAGAGAGTGTGAAAGAGCAACCAGAGGAACCAGAAGAAGAAGAAGAAGAAGAAGAATATCAACCAGAGAAGAAAGAAGAAGAAGGAAGTCAAGAATCGGGACCGAGACGAAGTCAACGGGAGAGGAAACCCCCAGGATTTTTGTCAGACTACGATTTAAAGTAAAAAAAAAAAGAAAAAAGGGAGTGATGTAGTGTACTATCGATATACAGGAGATCGATGTGTGTGTTGTAAGATCAGAGAGAAGATGATTGTTGTTTATGCTTTGGATGTAATGGCGACTGTCAATAAAGAGGTTGTTTATTTCGTATAAATCGCTAATTATACAGTACAACACCCATTCAAACTAAAGGCCATATTCTAGACTTATTCAATGACTAATTCTTACTGGAGCCAACTTTGTACTGTTGTGACCCTAATATACCACCTTGTCCAGTTGAATTCCTAAGACATCACTTCAGCCTTTAAGTACCCTATAGTCAGTTTTCTAGCTTCTCCATGCGGGTTGGAATTTTAATGGTATTTCCCACAAACCTAACCATACAGTTGAGACAGTGGTCAACTTTGACCTTTGGTCCATCATCTGAGGTCTCTTTGTTTTGCTAGTTGCTTTACGTCGGCAACGACACAGGACACAGACAGGTCTTATGGCGACGATGGGACAGGAAAGGGCAAGGAGTGGGAAGGAACGGCCGTGGCCTTAGTTAAGGTACAACCCCAGCATTTGCCTGGTGTGAAAATGGGAAACCACGGAAAACCATTTTCAGGACTGCCGACAGTTGGGTTCGAACCTACTATCTCCCGAATACTGGATACTGGCAGCACTTAAGCGACTGCAGCTATCGAGCTCGGTGAGGTCTCTTTCCATCCCACTGGATATCTGACCCATGTTTCAATACTTCCAGCACCTAACTCTGGCGTACATTTAGCCTCATCCCACTATCTGAAACTGTGATAATCTATTCAACCAACAACATCATCTGCAGATATTTCTGATTTCTTAAAATAAAGAACAATCTCATCAGCAAACACAACACAATGAATGACTTAGCCTAAAGTCGCCCACCTTGCATCACATAGTCCTTCTATTACACTGACTGAATATTGTTAAATATTATCACAAATGACAATTTTGCACAAGAGAACATGGCATGACATTTTTTTTCAAAACAGCCTCAACTGCAAACAAAAAATATGCCCTGATTTAAGGAGTTCCAGTTGATACAGGTTCTTTGAAATTGTAGAGCTAAAAGAAAATGCAATCTGAATTTAACACAATATTTTTCTTAACATGAGATGCTTATTTCGACCAACATACATTAGAATTAATATACTCACAGCCTAGCTTGTTATATGACATTTTAGAACAATGGTTCAAGTAGTTGCTTATATTGTTCATTAGTGGCATTTTCAATTTATCCATTATTTCATTTAGTTATGAGAGTCTAAAATTATTTTGATGGTTTCAATACATTATAAAATAGAACAAAGGCGAACTTCTACGTCTAGCTTACATTCTGTGAATATGACTTCCTCTGTGGGTTATTGTTAGTAGGCGAGGATTAATAAATAAATAAATAAATCTGAGAAAGTTCAGAATGTATTGGAGGAAACAGTTGCAGATGACATTTCAAATGATGAAAATATGATGCTATATGTAACAGCAACAGTGATTGCATGAAGAAACTTTAATGTTGCTTAAAGTTATTGAAAACAAACCCACTTTAAAATGTATTGTAGTACCTCAGATAAATTTTGCATAAGGAGATATCATAAGTCTTTGAATATTTCACTCAAATGTAATCACTAGTTCCTTAAAATGTTACAGCTGTAATAAAGAAGTAAAATGAAAATAATATGCAGTGCACGGAAAACAATAACTCACCACTGAGCATGGCAATGGATAAGTTAACAAACTGCACTTACTTGTTTTCCCCTTTGACACATGGGACTAGTTGATGAATTGCTTGTTCTTCTACGAATATTACATCCTGAGTATATTCTTGTAGAGTCAAGTCATTCATTGTATAATAATGTGCATATTACAGATATGTTTACAGTGTTATAATTGATACTGAAATTGAGGTGTGCTTGACAGGCTGTGAAGTTTTTATGTTACACCAGGTAACAAGAGTCATAACAGAGAGGCTTCATCCAAGGGAAAGGGAGTTCACTACACAAGAAAAATGTAGAGGCCAAACAATATTAAAAACAGAATATTACAAACGAATTTAATGGTCCCGTCCATGTTTATGGCGGAATTAATTAACAGCATCATCATCCTAATAAGTCCCAGTCATTGCTCGCTTGGGAAAATACAGATCAAAATTAAATAGTAGACGCCGACACCGAATACGAAGCTCAATCAGTTGGGTTTCAGTCTTTAGAGAAGGCATACATACATACATGCATTATCATTATAGACTGTTATGCCTTTCAGCGTTCAGTCTGCAAGCCTCTGAGAATTTACTAAACGTCGCCACAATCCTCGATTTGCAACTAGTGTTGTGGCCTCATTTAGTTCTATAACTCTTATCTTTAAATCGTTAGAAACAGAGTCTAACCATCCTCGTCTTGGTCTCCCTCTACTTCTCTTACCCTCCATCACAGAGTCCATTATTCTCCTACGTAACCTATCCTCCTCCATTCGCCTCACATGACCCCACCACGAAGCCGGTTTATGTGTACAGCTTCATCCATCGAGTTCATTCCTAAATTAGCCTTTATCTCCTCATTCCGAGTTCCCTCCTGCCATTGTTCCCACCTGTTTGTACCAGCAATCATTCTTGCTACTTTCACGTCTGTTACTTCTAACTTATGAATAAGATATCCTGAGTCGACCCAGCTTTCGCTCCCATAAAACAAAGTTGGTCTGAAAACAGACCGATGTAAAGATAGATTCGTCTGGGAGCTGACTTCCTTCTTACAGAATACTGCTGATCGCAACTGCGAGCTCACTGCATTAGCTTTACTACACCTTGATTCAATCTCACTTACTATATTACCATCCTGGGAAAACACACAACCTAAATACTTGAAATTATCGACCTGTTCTAGCTTTGTATCACCAATCTGACATTCAATTCTGTTGGATTTCCTACCTACTGACATCAATTTAGTGTTCGAGAGGCTAATTTTCATACCATACTCATTGCACCTATTTTCAAGTTCCAAGATGTTAGACTGCAGGCTTTCAGCACAGTCTGCCATTAAGACCAAGTCGTCAGCATAGGCCAGGCTGCTTACTACATTTCCACCTAACTGAATCCCTCCCTGCCATTTTATACCTTTCAGCATATGATCCATGTAAACTACAAACAGCAAAGGTGTATAACTCCTGTAAGTACCCTAAACCAAGAACTCATTCTACCATCAATTCTCACTGAAGCCCAATTGTCAACATAAATGCCTTTGATTGATTTTAATAATCTACCTTTAATTCCATAGTCCCCCAGTATAGCGAACATCTTTTCCCTCGGTACCCTGTCATATGCTTTCTCTAGATCTACGAAACATAAACACAACTGCCTATTCCTCTCGTAGCATTTTTCAATTACCTGGTGCATACTGAAAATCTGATCCTGACAGCCTCTCTGTGGTCTGAAACCACACTGGTTTTCATCCAACCTCCTCTCAACGACTGATCGCACCCTCCCTTCCAAGATGCCTGTGAATACTTTGCCTGGTATACTAATCAATTAGATACCTCCATAGTTGTTGCAATCCTTCCTGTTCCCTTGCTTATAGATAGGTGCAATTACTGCTTTTGTCCAATCTGAAGGTACCTTACCAACACTCCACGCTAATTTTACTACTCTATGAAGCCATTTCTTCCCTGCCTTCCCACTATACTTCACCATTTCAGGTCTAATTTCATCTATTCCTGCTGCCTTATGACAATGGAGTTTATTTACTATCCTTTCCACTTCCTCAAGCATAATTTCACCAATATCATTTTCCTCCTCCCCATGAGCTTGACTGTTTGCAACACCACCATGATGATTTCCTTTTACATTGAGAAGATGTTCAAAATATTCCCTCCACCTCTCCAGTGATTGCCTGGGATCTGTTATGAGTTCACCTGAATTACTCAAAACACTGTTCATTTCCTTTTTCCCTCCCTTCCTAAGATTCTTTATTACTGTCCAGAAAGGTTTCCCTGCTGCTTGACCTAGCCTTTCCAGGTTATTACCAAACTCTTCCCATGACTTCTTTTTGGATTCAACAACTATTTGTTTCGCTCTGTTTCTTTCATCTACGTACAAATCCCTGTCTGCCTCGGCCCTTGTTCGGAGCAATTTCTGATAAGCCTCCTTTTTACGTTTACAGGCTGCTCTCACTTCATCATTCCACCAAGATGTTCGCCTTTTCCCATCTTTACACACAGTTGTACCTAGGCATTCCCTTGCTGTTTCTACTACAGCATCCCTGTATGCCACCCATTCACTTTCTATATCCTGAACCTGCTTACTGTCTACTGTTCGAAATTTCTCACTAATCATATCCATGTACTTCTGTCTAATTTCCTCGTCATGGAGATTTTCTACCCTTATTCGTTTGCAGACAGATTTCACTTTCTCTACCCTAGGCCTAGAGATACTTAGTTCATTACAGATCAGATAATGGTCTGTATCATCGAAAAATCCCCGAAAAACTCGTACATTCCTAAAAGATTTCTTGAATTCAAAGTCTGTTAAGATATAGTCTATTATGGATCTGGTAGCCCTAGCCTCCCATGTGTAGCGGTGAATAGCCTTATGCTTGAAGAATGTATTCGTAACAGCTAAACCCATACTAGCACAGAAGTCCAGCAAACGCTTCCCATTCCCATTAGCTTCCATATCTTCCCCACATTTACCAATCACCCTTTCGTATCCTTCAGTTCTATTCCCAACTCTCGCATTGAAATCGCCCATTAGCACTAATCTATCCTTGTTGTTGACCCTGACCACGATGTCACTCAATGCTTCATAACACTTGTCTACTTCATCCTCATCTGCACCCTCACATGGTGAATACACGGACACAATTCTTGTCCTAATTCCTCCCACTGACAAATCTACCCACATCATTCGCTCACTTACGTGCCTAACAGAAACTATGTTGCGTGCAATGGTATTCCTGATAAAGAGCCCTACCCCAGACTGTGCCTTTCCCTTTCTAACACCCGTCAAGTACACTTTATAATCTCCTATCTCTTCCTCCTTATCTCCCCTTACCCGAATATCACTTACTCCTAGCACATCCAGATGCATCCTCTTTGCTGACTCAGCAAGTTCTACCTTCTTTCTTCCATAAGCCCCATTAATATTGATAGCTCCCCATCGAATTCCATTTCGTTCGCCAAGTTGTTTCCAAGAAGTTCCTCGCCTGTCAAATGGGAGTGGGACTCCGTTACTCCCATAGGTCCGAGGCTTGCTTAAAGTGTTCTGAGCTCGGTAAATTCATGAAGCAGGATGCTGCCCTACTTGCACATAGACCAAGTGAGGATCTCTCCTCTAACGGGTTATGGTCCACCGGTGAATTGTGTAGTCCTAGCCGCCTGAGCACAAGGAGGGCCACGACTCAGAATATGTCCGAGATGCCCACTCCCATTCCATAGCAACTGGTATCCCGACTCTCAGGATCACTTACTAGGCCACTCAGCCGTTGCCCATGGTTCACGAACTAGGACGTGACTACAGTAACTCACAAACATGAACCACTAGTAAAAAAATATTGGGGGAAGGATTGAAACGCTACTTTAGCTTTCTCGAGTCTTTGGGATGACTTTAAACGTTCCATGACGAGGCCAACAACATGGCCTCTGTTCCTCACCCTGACGCTTGCGTAATTACGCCTGTTCCCACTCGTTTATCACTGCTATAGACTACCACGCTGGAGATGGCGCTCTGTATTATATTGTAATGGTCGTATGAGTATACAAAAAACAGAACCGAAGGGGAGAAAGTGTATGGAAGGATCTCGGTACAGCTGACGTATGAACCAATGACGCAGCGTAGCCATTCGAGAAACATCAGTAGCATCGAAGGTCGCAGGTCGGATTTCATTCGGGCTTGCCATGTCGGTGGAACGTTGCATCGTACAATGGAGCGACAAGAATATTCAAATCTGGAGAGCTGATAACGGACAGCTATGACAGCAGTGTGCTGTCGCCGAAATGGCATATGATTTTCTCTCAAATCGGGAAGTATATTCTAAAACGTCACTGAAAGCAAAGACTTGCGCCTTATGTGAAGAACGCGCCATTTCACATTCCCTCGTTAGCGTTTATTTAGTATGTGATGCGGCAAGAGGTGTTCGCTGATTCTTGAAGTGGGGCCAATACCGCATGACCCTTTATTAATGATGTCTTACTTCTGGGTCCCGTAAGCGAGTGTCAGGGCTTCCATTCACTGCTCTTAACCACTTTTCCTGCTGGACAAAGACTGTTATCCTCCCGGGAGGATGAGAAACTTTTTACCGGACTTGAAGACAGGAGGAAATTTCATAACGTTCACACTTATCGAATTAATATGAATATTTCTGAGTGAGTTTGAGGGGAAAACCACTCTCAGAGGCGTCAGATGTATGACGGCTGTATATTACATTGAGCTCCAGCCGGATGTACCGATATAATTCGTGTATCTACCACCATTTAATGCATAGTGAGTGAGCTTACTGAAAACTATGAATGCGTTAGCGCGAACTCGTTAAGTTTGGAGATACGAGAAATTCGAGGGTAAAACACCAACATAACCAGCAGAGCCATATACCATTGAAGTAATAAGGGTAGTGAATAAGCAACCAGATGTGGGGTACTCTGAGTCATAGCAGACTGACCTACTCTAGAAATAACAAGCAATTCCTTCTTGGTGCAATTCTTGCATTTATCTATTAAATGGCGGCACTGTTCGAAGAATAAGAAAAGGGGTCCAGTGAGCCTGCAGTATTAAGGCTCGACATCCCTGATGTGGTGTGACGTTAAGAGAGGCTACAGATTGAAGGATACTCAGCGAATCATATTAATTTCCTGGATTTCTTGCAGTGGTTGGGGATCTACGCCTTTTTGCTGTAATAGCTTCATTAACTTTAGTATAGATAGCTGTTTATTTGCGACATGACTTCTCCAGGTTTTGAGTGGAAAGGGGAGTTGTATCTCCAAGACCAGAATCTCGCCATTAACAGAAAATGCGATCTCCCAGTGTTCGTGTTGGGAGACAAAGGTTGTGATCAAAGACAATATGAGTTTTTTGTTATGTTCGAAGTAATACATCCTACTCAGGCTGACTTTTCCTGAGTGTAGGAAAGTGCAATAATCTCAGTTTCGTCACTTGTGATATAAGACCCGTTTTATTCGTTTAATCCCTGATTACCGTATTTCTTGCTTTTGGTATAAAAACTATTGTGATAATGACGAGCAAGTGAAGATATGAGATATCTTGGCTGATATACTTATTCAAATTATATCAAAAATTACAAATACGTCTTCCTACAAAGAAAAACACAGTCCAGGTGTCATTAGCGAAACCAATCCACTAAGCCTTACTTAGAGTGTCTTTCAACGCGTAAACAGAAACAAGAATTCCCTAATACATGAGTAAGGAATTCTTCTGTAAGTTCTCCTCATTCCTAAAGGTCATACAGCAACATAATGCACAATATAAAAAGAAAAGCTATGTCAATAACCAAATTGGTGCCTTGTCACGTACGAAAGATTTTGGGTTAAGCGCAAAATATTCGATGGTTCAACACTTCACGGAAAAATTCCCCCTTATAAGTCAACCAATAAGTCTACACAATATAATATATATTACTGCGTCTAACAAGTACTAGAAGGATTTGGATATTCCTTTTATTATTTAACACATTTTTAAAAATACAGCTAAGGACAGATTTTTAACGGGTGTATTATTTCCAAACTCTTGAAAATTACTGAAAGTATTTCCATAAATCGAATACTTGTTTAAATGAAAAGACGTGCCCCGTTCTTCGCGCACGTAATCGAGGACACTTACATGTTCGACAACTTTGTAAATCTAATTCACAGAATCGAGTAAGAGAAACATACTTTAAGTGTGATGGCACTTCTAAATTCTCCAAGGTTTTACGATTAACCTAAGATGTTTCATACACGGAACATATGAGTGACCTTTCTCCAGTGGGTGACATACGCCTTCTAACCTTGTCCACCAAACCGAACGCAGTATTGCATAACGCTCGGCCATCACAGCGAGTTAAATCCTGGTTATTAAGATGAGCCTGTTAAAACTAGTATCAGACATACTATGCAATTTTATGGCCTTTGTCCATAGCGTTTCAACTGATGGCGTTTAAGATGTTCACTTCTAGAAAATGTAGCATTGCATACCGAACAACGAAAGGGTCTTTCTCCATAGTGACTTTTCAGGTGGCGTGTAATATATGACTTCCTCGCAAATGTACTATCGCAAACAGAACAACGGAATGGCCTGTGTTCAGAGTGACCTCGTATGTGACTTATAAGAATTTTCTTCGTAGCAAACGCACCGTTACATATAGCACAATAGACTGAGCCTTCTGCAGAGTGCATTGGCAAGTGACTTCTTCGCTCTCCCTTTCTAATAAATCCACTGCAGCATACAGAACGCCTGGTACTTATCAATTTGGAATGAGTCTTCATGTGACGTGTAACATCTTCCCTTCTTCTAGACGTTTTACCGCAAACAGAACATTTGTACGATCTTTCTTCGTTGTGTATTCGCATATGCCTCTTAAGATCGGAATTTCGGCCAAACGATTTATCACACCCTAAGCATATAAATGGTCTCATCGCAGAATGAGCCTGAAGGTGTCTCTTTAGATCACCCTTCAGCTTAAAATTACTTTCGCACACAGCACAATAAAATGGCCTTACTCCGGAGTGCACTCGTAGGTGCATTTCCAATCCAACCTTCCTTAAAAACTTGCGTTTGCATTCTGTACAAATTAATTTTTTATGTAGGGATTTAAGATTGTCTTTCGAAAGAGAAGAAACACTGGATGTTCTGTATTTGTTATGTCTCCGTATAAGGTGCGATTTCGGGTTGGTTTTTCGATGCATCTCTGCTTTAAACATATTGTTGCTATTTGAAATGCAAGCCTCAGTTAGCAAGGGACGCTTCTGATGATTTTTTTGGTTCATAGTCTTATTCCTCGAGGACAGCGGACGATTGATATTCTCCACGCTAAGATGCAAAGAAAACATTTACCATTTCAGACGAACAAAGGACAGAACCTCAGATTCCATCAATATAAGTATCAGTAACTTTCCTATGTACTGCTTAAAAACCAAAAAGTTCTATTGGGCATGTTGACCGTGCCGTTAGAGGCGCGCAGCTGTGAGCTTGCATCCGGTAGATAGTGGGTTTGAATCCCACTATCTGCAGCCCTGAAGATGGTTTTCGGTGGTTTCCCTTTCTAACACCAGGCAAGTGCTGGGGCTGTACTTTAATTAACGCCACGGCTGCTTCATTCCCACTCCTAGCCTTTTCCTATCACATCGTCGCCATTAGACCTATCTGAATCGGTGTAACGTAAAGCAACTATCAAAAACCAATTTAAAAGTAAAAGGTATTTTTCAATTTAAACATTATGTCAAAACCAAAGCGGTGTCACCATCCAGTACAGGCACATGAAGTAAGACGGAGACACTCCAGTACCTGGTATGGCTTTCGTTTGGTTGTATGACTGTAGAACATATACGAGGCATATTTCTGAATAGTCGACGCACCTCCACCTGGTTGACGTTCTCCCATTCTTAGACCGGAATATCAGCAAGTGTAAGCTGCTCTTGGACGCTAACGGACTCGTCGTTCTAGCTGGTCCCATTAGTGTTCGATGGGAATAAGAACGGAACTGCTAGCTGCCATTCCATTATTTGCATCCTGATTTCCTATAGCGTAGCCCTTGTGGCAGCTGCTGCCTTCGCCTTTGTTCCAGGACAAACTAATCCGTGCCTTCCAGGTACCTGTCACTCGTACGTTTGTGTCTGATGACCTCGGGGTCCTTTCGGCCTTCAAAAATATGCGACCACAAATCATGTCCACAGATTTCTGTCTCTGTACTGAACCGCATCAAGCAGCGACCCACGACCAAATTTTGGACTTATTCAGTGAACCAAAGAACTGTGAGGCACCAGTGTCGCTAACGGAGCGAACAAAGGGGCAAGCGCTAAGAGAAAGAAAGCGGAGTAAGAGAAGGCAATATATTTTCAAATGTAGGAGTTGAGATAAATGGAGCAAGAAACCACATCGTCGCCTTGATAGCAACCTGTACATTTATCTATACTTCACTTTAAATATTACGTTTTACTTGTGCTTTGCTTTAAATCAATGAAGTAAGATTTTATCCCCTACATCGATAGAGTTCTAATTCACAATAAGTTCACCGTTCCCAGTCCATTCAGAATAAGTGATTAGTTAGATTCTGAAGGCTATTCTAACGGTCCAGAATTCTGATGCCAAAGGGCTTAGACAAGCAAAATAAGGACGGGTGGTTGGGAACATATAATTGACGACCAAAGCGGTGACGCTTAAAATGACTTTCCTTATGGGAACGGCGTTATGAAGGCTTTACGAGGAGACCGTATATTGGCGCCCACAACTTGGAAACTATAGAATGGCAAAGACAACGCATAGCCATGAAATAGCTCGTAGATATATAGAGCAATATTTCTGATGAAATCAATTGACCTGTGGTAATTCAAACCTATATTGGGTGTCTGAAAATAAGTTACGGAAATTGTAACAGAAAATAGTTCTGAAACAAAAATCTATCTCTAACTTTTTATATTACCCGTAAGTGAAAGCTTACCGGAAAATGAACAAATAAATCTAAGTTCAGTCGTGAGCAGTTTTCGTGTCAGACTATTCAGCTGTCTTGCTTGATAATCTTGCGCAGTGCGCTACGACGTGTCGCTCGCTCACGTGCAACCTTGCTCGTAATGGCGGCGTATAATAGAGCAGCATCTGATCATCATGCCCGGATAACGTAGCCTCTTTATTCTGATTATCATACGCTAAGGTATCCTGAACCGTCTGGCATACAAAGCTGAAATCGTATGTTTTTTCTTCTGCTATTTCTACAGCTCTTCCCACACCTGTAGGGTACCGGTATACAAAGCTGAAATCCTAGTAGTAAAACTACTCCCGGTTTCGGGAGAGCACAGTGCATTTGATATTTGAAGCAAATCAGTAAAAACAGTATTTTTCCTGCATGCCGATGTGCGCCACACTATAAAATAACAACTGAAACTAAATACCCGCGTAACATTTGTAATGAAAGTGAATATTGCAAGGACGTTCTGTGGTACTGACAGGTATAATATGCTAAGTTTAGAACAGTCGAAAGTAGGTCCGTACGTTATCAATGTGTTTTGGTAGGTGTTAATCAGAAATAAACACCACAATTAATGCCAATCGCCTACTTTACGTTTCTTAGATTTCCTGACATAGCAGGCTGGGCATTTCCAACTCGACTTCAGAGTCGTTAGGCTATTGAGGGGATATGTTTAGAGATATGCCTTTGCTGGCGGGACCTAGTGTTTACAGTGCACTATGTCTTCTGGTATGGGCTAGAGCAATCTTGTTACTTTCATTGATCTGTCTCAGCTTTATCCTTGGCTTTGACAAAATGAAAGTAGACTGAGGTATGAGTGATGCTAGTAATGCCATTCCTTCTGCAGCCAGTCCCTGCTATGAATGGTGTGAAAATATTGCTCATAGGGTCGGTTGGTGCATGCATATCAGTGGGCTTGGCAGACTGATTTGTAATAGCAACTTCTGGCCCGGTGAGGAAAGCAACGGGAAACTACCTCACTCCTCATTTCCCTAGTATGCCTCTTCAGTGATGCCTAGGCCATCTATGACAGCTGATGGCAGAGCTGTTGAGGATCCAACCAGCCTTCGGGCTGAGGACTAAACATACATACATGTTTAGAGATAGTTGATTTCAGTTAATTGTTTATGTATCGTACATACTGTGAACATTAATATTCTTGTTTCATATCTGTAGCACGTCAAAAACTGCATGTGTTCTGTTAGGCATCGACACTACTGTGTTGCTTGCCAACTGCAAATCACACGTAAACACTTGAAACCGTGCGGTCATCAGTCTCGCACTCATGTCTGTACTCCGTTCGCTAGTACAGATTTTGATCATTTCTGCGTATCCCATCCATTTTCCTTGGGAATTTTGAATCATAATGTTAACACTTCACCGTTAACATTCTGTTTCAAATTCAGTACACGATGTCGCAGGACATAAGAGTTATGAACCAGTTATCCTTGGCGAAAAAGTGGATCACGGATCCTCTCTTGTATCATTGGGTTTATTATGCCCTTAAATTTTCAGACACCCTATATATAGGATACTAACGAGTGACAATATGCCATGAAAATTTAGATTCTAGCTAGGTAAATAATGAGAAATATAAATTCATTGGACCAGATTAAATGGCAAGACTCTCACAAAAGTAACTCAGAGGCATGTCATTACGAAAGTGGATTCCGATGGAATTCCGGGAACACTGCAATGATTTCCCATTCATGAGGTATTGATTGATATACTCGTTAAGTAACATTAGTCACGGATATAGTCACAGCTTTTGTGTTCTGGGACAGATCCCGTAAGCCAAGACAGGACTTTTCCAGCATTTATATTCGTAACCCAGATGAAAGAAATGAAATGGCGACATCAGGTTAGTGACAGTCTGCGATCACAGCCTCCAACTGAAAGTAGTAATTTGAATATTGGCATATACCAGATATTTGGTATATTAAATCGGAGCCCATCATAGGATTAGATCTGGCAACTTTATTAATGTGAATTAGGAGCATATTAAGTCAACATATACTACACTAACTGAGCAAATGTCATAGGATAGCGGAGCACTCATGAGAATATGTGTTGTCTGCGCACCACACGCCTTCTGTGCCAGCGGCAGTTGTGTAGGAGACCTTGCGAGCAGTGGCTGTGCATGTGACAGGTGTAACATGGAACGTCGTCATGAGCTGACACCGTTCGAACGGGGTATGGCGGTCCGTGCCCGACGGATGGTAAGTGCGATTTCGGAAGTGGTGCGGGAATTCGGCTTCACACGATCAACCGTGTCCAGGGTGTATAGTGAATGGTTGAATGCAGGTGTCACCGTCCACAACAGACGAACGACCGGCCGTCCAGCCACCCTCAATGACCGTGACCTGCGACATCTGAAACGGATTGTCAATAGTGACACACGGGCAACCGTGCAACAAATCACGGCTCAATTCAACATAGGCCGTGCTAGACACGTCTCCCAGGAGACAATCCGTAGGAACATGGGTTCTATGGGGTATGGGAGCCGGCGCCGCACACGGGTGCCACTGCCAACCCAACGGCATCGGGCACAACGACGCGCATTTGTCGCCAGTCACCAGGGATGGGCACTGGAACAATGGCGTAACGTGATATGATCGGACGAATCACGACTTCAACTGCACCATGCCGATGGGAGGCACCGTGTATGGCGCAGACAACATGAAGCGATGGATCCCGCCTGCCTCGAAGGTGTGGTTCAGGGCGCTGGTGTCTCTGTTATGGCCTGGGGTGTATTTTTCTGGTATGGAATGGGCACCCCAGTTGTTCTGGAAGAGACTTTGAATGGTACGCGGTATGTTGAGCTGCTCGGAGACCATCTCCACCCATTTCCGGTCTTCCAGCGCCCAGACGGTTCTACGGTGTTTCAAGATGATAACGCGCCGCCACATCGCTCCCATGTCGTCCGGGAATGGTTACAGGAACACGCAGCGGAGGTCCAACGACTACCATGGCCACCCAGGAGCCCCGATATGAACCCCATCGAGCATATCTGGGAGTAGTGTGTTTGTGACAGTTCTGGAGCCTCCTCCTCCTCAGCAGGCTGCCCTTCCCGACGTCAGACTATTAGAATTAAGTATATAGGGAGCACGTAACAGGTGTACAACCAGAAGGCTGTACATTTTTCTACACCAAACAATTGGGACTAATGGGTTAGGGAGTGTTTAACAACCGTTATACTAACATGCTTCCCTTCCCTATACCAGGCCTTTAGGATTAATGACATAGGAGCATTTAACAGGCGTTCAATTAGCAGGCTGCCCTTCCCTAGGCCAGACCGTTACGATTACGCAATCGGAGGTATATAACAGGCGTTCAATTAGCAGGTCGCCCTTCCCTGCGCCAGACCGTTAAGATGAATGCGATAGGGAGCATTCCAGAGGTGATAAAGGAGGTATTCAACGGATATTCAATGACGCATTCAAAGGAGATGGAATTCGGTATAAAAATAAGAGAGTTTTTCTGAACATGTTTATTAGAAATACATATAAATCAGTAAAAAAGCATATTGTACATCATAATGTTATTTACTACATTTATTTACTTTACATTATTGATAACATAGTATCTACAACAATGTTGTAGAAGTACACCTCATCTAACAAACAAATTACATAAACTAAATGTAAAACCTATGTGAAGTAATAATGGTCAATGAGACTATTACTCCAGGCTAAAGTATCTATTGAGTTAGGTATAATAAATCTCTTATTATCATCATTACTTAGAGCAACTTTGTTTATTAACTGGGTATAAAGCTGATGATTTATGCTTTTAAACACATACATTTTCTTCATTAATACTGGTGAACTATTGGGATTACAGTTCTTATAATCATCTACGCTCAAATCGTTCTCAACAACATTCTTCTTAATGCCTTTCAGTTTCTTAATCACTTTATCATTTTCAGGTATAATGCTGTACGATTTAGCTTTAGTGCCTACAAAACTGTTAATGACTTTTCCTCTGAATTCATCCTTCATTTTTCCAAGAACTTTTTTGTTGACCCGTGGGAGGTTATAAACATTATTTTCTAGGTAGTCACTTGTAGGGACATAAGAATTAAGGAGACGCCCTAGGGGCAATTGCGCAAGATGGGGCCGCGTACTACTTCCTAGTGCTAGAACCCCGAGGCAAGATGGTTGCGATGTGATGTAGATAAACATAGAATGTTGTTATAACCTAACTTTGTAATCTGTTAGAAGAGATTAAGTTCATTCAGTGTAGGATTGCAAAATGCTGATCCGAAAAAAAAATTCATGTCACACACATGATAGGGAATGGAACCCAGGTGTCACGTCTTATCAGAAGGGCAAAATGACTCTTCCTCCTCCTCCTCACCGTGCCCTCCTCCTCCTCTTCCTAGGGATAAAGGACTAATGGGCTAATGGGTTAAATGGCTAATGGGCTAACGGGCTAATGGGCTAAAGGGCTAATGGACTAATTGGCCAAAGGGCAATAAATGGTAAAAAGGTATAAAAGGCAAAAGGGCTTACATTTTGTAGTATTTAGGGTGCCTCTCCTCTCTTTATCCGGGCTTGAGGCCGGCTCTTCAGCTAGAGGCGGAGTTAACACCCTAAGGAAGGGGGAATGTTGGGAAACAGTCTGTACCAGTATAGCTACTCAATCCACAATATGCTACAGAGGGATGACTTAGGTGAGGGTGAGGGCTGAGAATGTAGGAAGGTGTTTAGGCTGTTATACTGTCGAGAGAGCTTACAGCTAAGGTCTTTACATTGAAGAGCAATTACTCAATAATACCTGCACGACGTAATTCTTGCTCTATTTCTAAAATATCTGCTTTATACTCTGTGTAACCAGCATCTTAGTAGGTTCTTAGCAGTTTCAAACGTTCTATGAATAGTTTGAGGTCTTTAGAGTATCTTACGTCTACATGGGTAAACAGAGGCTTGTTGTGAACTTTACGCCTGCTTACAGACAGTTGATGTGTAGGGACTTGTTTTTGATGTAATACGTGATTCTGCAGTAGCATTTCCAGGGACAAACTTATGTAGCAAAGAAGCGTTGATATCTTCTTCTACTTCATCTTGCATCCCTGTTAATATGTTTGCACGGCTACAGTACGTGTTGTAGCCTTAGAAAATAAAGTAAATAAAATAAAGTAAAGCCCTAATGGTAAAGAAACATTGAGATCTTCGTTTTCTTCTTCGTCGTTGTTTTTATTATTACGATTATCATCAGCATCCTCATCGTCCTCCTCCTCCTCTTAGGGAAAAAAGGGTTAATGGGCAAAAGGGCTAATGAGCTAATGGGATAAATGGCTAATGAGCTAAAGGGCTAATGGCCTACAGGGCAAAAAGGCAAAAGGGCTAAAGGGCTTATATTTGTAGTATTTAGGGTGTCTCTCCTCTCTTTATCAGAGGCTTGAGACCTGTTCTACAGCTAGAGGCGGAGTTAACACCCTAAGGTAAGGAGAATGTTGGAAAAAGTGTCTGTACCAGGATAGCTACTCGATCCACTATATGGTACAGAAGGATGACTTAGGTTAGGGTGAAGACTAGGAATGTAGGAAGGTGTTTAGGCTGTTATACTGTTAAGAGAGAGCTTACAGGTAAGGTCTTTATTTTGAGGAGCTGTTACTCAATAATACCTGCATGGCGTAATTCTTGCTCTATTTCTAAAATATCTGCTTTATACTCTGTGTAACCAACATTTCGGTAGGCTATTAACAGTTTCAAACGTTCTACAAGGAGGTTGGGATCTTTACAGTATCTTACGTCTACATGGGGTAACAGAGGCTTGTTGTGAAGTTTGAGCCTGCATGCAGACAGTTGATGTGTAGGGACTTGTTTTGTTGTAATACGTGATTCTGCAGTAGCGTTTCCACGTACAAACCTAACTTGTTTTGGTAGCAAAGAAGCGTTGATATCTTCTTCTACTTCATCATGCATCCCTTCTTGAGATGTTTGCACGGCTACAGAACGTTTTGTAGGCTTAAAAAATGAAGTAAAATCAGAAAGCTCTAATGGTAAAGAAACATTAAGATCTTCGTTTTCTTCTTCTTCTCCTTCGTTTTCTTTATTATCACTATTATCATCAACATCTTTCTCCTCCTCCTCCTCATCATCATCATTATCATCTTGCTTCTCTCTATCTCGAAATGTCTGTTTAGTAACATAACTTGTAATAGGCCTAGACAACGAGGGAGAATTAAAAATCTCTCGCAGAGGTGTACTTTTTAAATATAAATCAGTATTTGCTTGAATACGTATAGGCTCTTTATATTTTCTTCTCAATGAAGCTACATTACACACGGCTTCGTGACGTTGAGCGTTGTAAGCGTTCTTGAATTCTCTTCTACAATGTTTGCATTGAAAAATTGTTCTACAAGATATTTCATGACGTCTCTTGTGATAGCCTCGGTGAAATATTTTTCCACACTCATTACAAATATGGCTAGAAATGGGTTGTTCCATGACAGACTTTTATCTTCTGCTAACAGATCCTTCTTTAAAAGAAACAAATCTACTAGACACTATCTATTCTCTACTTATATAATGTAATACAAAGCTGCGTAGAATAGATAAGTAGCCTATAATAGCTTTAAGACCAGAGGTCTTACCACGATGTGAACAGCTTGACGGTTAACAGTAAACTAACACAAAAAGCGTATAACCTACCTTATATAGGGCGGGTGGGGGGATAAGAAGGGTAGTCAGGGAAGAGAGAAGGAAGCGGTCGAAGCTTGAATCATATGGGTAATATGTTGATATCTTTCTGAAGAAATCAAGCCTCCTGCGTCGATTGCAAACTAATGATTATACAGCAGACTCTCGAATAGTTTAGAAGCACTCTGAAAGGAGAAGTGAACACGTGAGTAGTCAACATCAGACTAGTGATTACGCACACAACACTAGTTTTTTTATATGTTTTATACATTACCCATCAGGCACTGCCTCTTGGATATCTTGAATACATGACGTTTTTTTAGTTTTTCAACACATTACTTCATTACTCTTTATGCACTATGTGTAGGCTAGAAGTTACATATATACATGTAATAAATATAACACTGTGAACTTTTTAATCTCACAAGAATATTAAGCCCTACAAAATAGCCTTTTTAACAGATTTATAAACTATTTGCAACAGTGATATTTCAAATATATATGTTTTGTAAGCCAATCAGGACGTCAGAATGTAGAAAAACTACCATTAACACCACTGCGAGGGTTGTAGCCCCGTCTGACCGAAGTGTAGCAAGTTTCTCTACGCCCCTCTGAGAGGGTTCTAACATCGACCGATCAAAGCTCACATACCTTACAAAATGTATGTGGAAGACAAGCTCAACTAAAATTAACTACAATGCTGTACGTAAACTCTCATCGTTGACATACCAACGAGGTTTGCAAGCTCGGATGACAAGTATGTCTCAGAGGTCTACTCTCCCTTCGTAAAGGGCACCGCGCAGTATAGTTAAGTTTAGAGGAACAAGCATAATTTTTTGATGTAAAATATGACTGACTTGAGTTGAAAAATATATATCGTAATAGCAACATTTTGAAGGTATATGTGTTGTAAGCCAATCAGGACGTTAGAATGTAGAAAAACTACCATTAACACCACTGCGACGGTTGTAGTCCCGTCCGACCGAAGTGTAGCAAGTTTCTCTACGCCCCTCTGAGAGGGTTCTAACATCGACCGATCAAAGCTCACATACCTTACAAAATGTATGTGGAAGACAAGCTCAACTAAAATTAACTACAATGCTGTACGTAAACTCTCATCGTTGACATACCAACGAGGTTTGCAAGCTCGGATGACAAGTATGTCTCAGAGGTCTACTCTCCCTTCGTAAAGGGCACCGCGCAATATAGTTAAGTTTAGAGGAACAAGCATATATTATGTATAACAATTTTTTAATGTTATGATTTCAGGAAAAGACATCTGTTTTAAGCTCACTAGTTCAAATAATTAATAACATATGTATAGCTACCTGCAGCTGTGAGAGGGGATACTGCTGTAGTCAATTGGAGTATCTACGTAGAGAACGTAGTCACACAGCTACTAAATTATCTGTAAAAAGAAAAACATACTATTTGAAAAAAATTAATCTGGTACATAACTCAATATATCAGGTACAATTTTTAATAATAATTTAAAAAATAATAATATTAGTAACCAAAATCCTAAAAATAATGGTTGGAGGGTGGATTAGTCTATATCATCTGTTAAGGGATTATTTTTAGTGATTTTTAAGCTAAACATTAATTTTCTAGCACCAACCGTTTAGGAGATATTACATTTTTAATTTAAGGGTTGTTTTCACCCCTAACTTGCTTTTGACTCTAAAAGTCATCTAGAATATACTCCAGAACAAAATTTCAACATTTAAAGCTATTTTCACCCCAAAAACCTAAAATAATGCTTGGAGGGTGGATTAGTCTATAGCATCCGTTAAAGGATTATTTTTTAGTAATTGTTAAACTAAACATTCATTTCTAGGACCAGCGGTTTAGGAGATATTAAATTTTCAATTTAAGGGTTGTTTTCACCCCCAACTTGATTTTGATTCTAAAAATTATCTAGAGTATACTCCGATACAAAATTTTAACATTTTAAGCTATTTTTGTTCCAAAAACCTAAAATAATAGTTAGGGGGTGGGTTGGTGTATATCATCTGTTAAAGAATTATTTTTGATAATTTTTTAAGCTAAACATTAATTTTCTAGGACCAGCTGTTTAAGAGATATTAATTTTTCAAGTTAAGGGTTGTTTTCATCCTGACATGCTTTTAACTCTAAAAGTTGTTTAAAGTATATTCAGATTCACATTTATAACATTGTATGCTATTTTTGCCTAGAAACCTAAAGTAACAGTTAGAGGGTGAGTTAGTGAGGCTGATAGCCTTGAAGTTTATGAGAAAATAGTTAATCTGTTTCAATATAATAATAATAATAATAATAATAATAATAATAATAATAATAATAATTTATAGGCCTTACGTTCGACTAACTACTTTTACGGTTTTCGGAGACGCTGAGGTGGCGAAATTTTGTCCTGCAAGAGTTCTTTTACGTGTCATTAAATCTACCGATACGAGGCTGACGTATTTGAGAACCTTTAAATACCACCGGACTGAACCGCGATCGAACCTGGGGTTAGAGGGCCGGCGCCTCAAGACGCCTCAACCGTCTGAGCCACTCAGGCCGACTTTAATAGAATAGCTACTGTGTCAGTTCGTAGACTGACCAATGTTTATCAGTCTACACTAAATGTTGCAGGTCGTTATTTCGGTACTTACACATTCCTCAACTGAAATTAGAATACGTTACTGATTCAAGCGTTCTTACAAAAACTACAGTATATATATCGAACTCCGTAGAGAAAGCATGCAAGATCTCGAATAGAGCGGAAGTACTTACGCGCTGCTGCTTCTTCCCGATGTTATTCAAGACGCGGTCACTGACAAACTGATTATTATTTGCAATACACCGCTCTGATATATATAGACGTCATCGCCTACAAGCTGTAACCTGCACAAGTGCACACGACCGGTGACCTTACTGCCAACAAGCTATGACCTGCACAACTGCACATGTCACCGCCGACAAGCTGAGATTTGAAGTGTTAGAGACGAATGCTGGGATGGTTGCTAACTTAAGACCACGGTCACCTCTCACCGAATCCTAGCCCTACTACAAATACACGCGCTACTAGACACTGCAATGACACAGGTTATCAAAGAAATTCTACATACATACAAGTACACGAGGCTGATGACCACGATATATTCAAACTTATACATAAAGCAACAAGGGCTTTATAAAACTACTGTTATTGTTAGAGCATGAAGCGAATAGTTAATAATAATAATAATAAAAACTCATGTATACTTCAGTTACTCCATACTTATTAACACACATCGCCAAGCGAAGAATAGATCAGTAAAGGAATGAAATGAATACTTACAGAAGGCTAATTTCAGATGTCACGTCTAGGATGTCGTTTCCTCTCAAGGTCACCACGTCACTAGTACATACATAATCCTCCTCGCGTTTTACTCCCTTTTTATAAACGACATTGAGCGCTGGAATATTAAAGGTGCTAAGTAGTCATATTACAGTACACCAAAGCCATTTTAGTTAACATTTTAGTTAAAACAGAATTTTGATCTCCTAATATATCGAGACGACACCAAAAAGATACTGTATTATTATTAAATTAGTTGAATTACAAATATTAGAAGCATGATTTTATTATCAAAATAGGCTGGACATGTCAAGTAGTTAAATGACCTTGGTCTTCTTGCTGTGCAGTTCTGTAAGAGAAAACAAGTTAATATTTATGTTACGTAACTCAACCGTAGTAGGCTATGACTGCTTATAATAATTATACTACTACTACTACTACTACTACTACTACTAATAATAATAATAATAATAATAATTGCGGCCAGTATCGAGTAATCGGGGGATAGTAGGTTCGAGTCCCCACTGTCGGCAGTCCTGACGATGGTTTCCGTGGTTTCCTATTTTCACATCAGGCAAATGCCGAGGCTGTAGGCTACCTTAATTAAGGCTACGGCCGCTTCCTTCCAATTCCTAGGCCTTTCCTAACCCATAGTCGCCATAAGACCTATCTGTGTCGGTGCGATGTAAATAACATTCCAGCCAGGGAGTCGAGACTGACGAAAGTTTAGTGGCTAAACACACCCAGAAGAACAAGAGGCTCGAAGCTTTGCGGAGATAAAATTGCGCGCAGGATTACAGTGTGTATGGATGAGACCGCCACGCAGTGCGGCGAGTCACTGGGTGCTACTACAGGAGAGCAGAAGGTAGTAGGATGTACGTGTATTAACTCATTAAGTCATACTGGTCTACCTTGTACTCTTACTTCCTTCTGCTCTCCTGTTTGTAGCAGCCGGTGACTCGCCGCACTGCGTGGCGGTCTCATCCATACACACTGTAATCCTGCGCGCAATTTTATCTCCGCAAAGCTTCGAGCCTCTTGTTCTTCTGGGTGTGTTTAGCCACTAAACTTTCGTCAGTCTCGACTCCCTGGCTGGAATGTTATTTACATCGCACCGACACAGATAGGTCTTATGGCGACTATGGGTTAGGAAAGGCCTAGGAATTGGAAGGAAGCGGCCGTAGCCTTAATTAAGGTAGCCTACAGCCTCGGCATTTGCCTGATGTGAAAATAGGAAACCACGGAAACCATCGTCAGGACTGCCGACAGTGGGGACTCGAACCTACTATCCCCCGATTACTCGATATTGGCCGCAATTATTATTATTATTATTATTATTATTATTATTATTATTATTATTATTATTAGTAGTAGTAGTAGTAGTAGTAGTAGTAGTAGTAGTATAATTATTATAAGCAGTCATAGCCTACTACGGTTGAGTTACGTAACATAAATATTAACTTGTTTTCTCTTACAGAACTGCACAGCAAGAAGACCAAGGTCATTTAACTACTTGACATGTCCAGCCTATTTTGATAATAAAATCATGCTTCTAATATTTGTAATTCAACTAATTTAATAATAATACAGTATCTTTTTGGTGTCGTCTCGATATATTAGGAGATCAAAATTCTGTTTTAACTAAAATGTTAACTAAAATGGCTTTGGTGTACTGTAATATGACTACTTAGCACCTTTAATATTCCAGCGCTCAATGTCGTTTATAAAAAGGGAGTAAAACGCGAGGAGGATTATGTATGTACTAGTGACGTGGTGACCTTGAGAAGAAACGACATCCTAGACGTGACATCTGAAATTAGCCTTCTGTAAGTATTCATTTCATTCCTTTACTGATCTATTCTTCACTTGGCGATGTGTGTTAATAAGTATGGAGTAACTGAAGTATACATGAGTTTTTATTATTATTATTATTAACTATTCGCTTCATGCTCTAACAATAACAGTAGTTTTATAAAGCCCTTGTTGCTTTATGTATAAGTTTGAATATATCGTGGTCATCAGCCTCGTGTACTTGTATGTATGTAGAATTTCTTTGATAACCTGTGTCATTGCAGTGTCTAGTAGCGCGTGTATTTGTAGTAGGGCTAGGATTCGGTGAGAGGTGACCGTGGTCTTAAGTTAGCAACCATCCCAGCATTCGTCTCTAACACTTCAAATCTCAGCTTGTCGGCGGTGACATGTGCAGTTGTGCAGGTCATAGCTTGTTGGCAGTAAGGTCACCGGTCGTGTGCACTTGTGCAGGTTACAGCTTGTAGGCGATGACGTCTATATATATCAGAGCGGTGTATTGCAAATAATAATCAGTTTGTCAGTGACCGCGTCTTGAATAACATCGGGAAGAAGCAGCAGCGCGTAAGTACTTCCGCTCTATTCGAGATCTTGCATGCTTTCTCTACGGAGTTCGATATATATACTGTAGTTTTTGTAAGAACGCTTGAATCAGTAACGTATTCTAATTTCAGTTGAGGAATGTGTAAGTACCGAAATAACGACCTGCAACATTTAGTGTAGACTGATAAACATTGGTCAGTCTACGAACTGACACAGTAGCTATTCTATTAAAGTCGGCCTGAGTGGCTCAGACGGTTGAGGCGTCTTGAGGCGCCGGCCCTCTAACCCCAGGTTCGATCGCGGTTCAGTCCGGTGGTATTTAAAGGTTCTCAAATACGTCAGCCTCGTATCGGTAGATTTAATGACACGTAAAAGAACTCTTGCAGGACAAAATTTCGCCACCTCAGCGTCTCCGAAAACCGTAAAAGTAGTTAGTCGAACGTAAGGCCTATAAATTATTATTATTATTATTATTATTATTATTATTATTATTATTATATTGAAACAGATTAACTATTTTCTCATAAACTTCAAGGCTATCAGCCTCACTAACTCACCCTCTAACTGTTACTTTAGGTTTCTAGGCAAAAATAGCATACAATGTTATAAATGTGAATCTGAATATACTTTAAACAACTTTTAGAGTTAAAAGCATGTCAGGGTGAAAACAACCCTTAACTTGAAAAATTAATATCTCTTAAACAGCTGGTCCTAGAAAATTAATGTTTAGCTTAAAAAATTATCAAAAATAATTCTTTAACAGATGATATACACCAACCCACCCCCTAACTATTATTTTAGGTTTTTGGAACAAAAATAGCTTAAAATGTTAAAATTTTGTATCGGAGTATACTCTAGATAATTTTTAGAATCAAAATCAAGTTGGGGGTGAAAACAACCCTTAAATTGAAAATTTAATATCTCCTAAACCGCTGGTCCTAGAAATGAATGTTTAGTTTAACAATTACTACAAAATAATCCTTTAACGGATGCTATAGACTAATCCACCCTCCAAGCATTATTTTAGGTTTTTGGGGTGAAAATAGCTTTAAATGTTGAAATTTTGTTCTGGAGTATATTCTAGATGACTTTTAGAGTCAAAAGCAAGTTAGGGGTGAAAACAACCCTTAAATTAAAAATGTAATATCTCCTAAACGGTTGGTGCTAGAAAATTAATGTTTAGCTTAAAAATCACTAAAAATAATCCCTTAACAGATGATATAGACTAATCCACCCTCCAACCATTATTTTTAGGATTTTGGTTACTAATATTATTATTTTTTAAATTATTATTAAAAATTGTACCTGATATATTGAGTTATGTACCAGATTAATTTTTTTCAAATAGTATGTTTTTCTTTTTACAGATAATTTAGTAGCTGTGTGACTACGTTCTCTACGTAGATACTCCAATTGACTACAGCAGTATCCCCTCTCACAGCTGCAGGTAGCTATACATATGTTATTAATTATTTGAACTAGTGAGCTTAAAACAGATGTCTTTTCCTGAAATCATAACATTAAAAAATTGTTATACATAATATATGCTTGTTCCTCTAAACTTAACTATATTGCGCGGTGCCCTTTACGAAGGGAGAGTAGACCTCTGAGGCATACTCATCATCCGAGCTTGCAAACCTCGTTGGTATGTCAACGATGAGAGTTTACGTACAGCATTGTAGTTAATTTTAGTTGAGCTTGTCTTCCACATACATTTTGTAAGGTATGTGAGCTTTGATCGGTCGATGTTAGAACCCTCTCAGAGGGGCGTAGAGAAACTTGCTACACTTCGGTCGGACGGGACTACAACCGTCGCAGTGGTGTTAATGGTAGTTTTTCTACATTCTAACGTCCTGATTGGCTTACAACACATATACCTTCAAAATGTTGCTATTACGATATATATTTTTCAACTCAAGTCAGTCATATTTTACATCAAAAAATTATGCTTGTTCCTCTAAACTTAACTATACTGCGCGGTGCCCTTTACGAAGGGAGAGTAGACCTCTGAGACATACTTGTCATCCGAGCTTGCAAACCTCGTTGGTATGTCAACGATGAGAGTTTACGTACAGCATTGTAGTTAATTTTAGTTGAGCTTGTCTTCCACATACATTTTGTAAGGTATGTGAGCTTTGATCGGTCGATGTTAGAACCCTCTCAGAGGGGCGTAGAGAAACTTGCTACACTTCGGTCAGACGGGGCTACAACCCTCGCAGTGGTGTTAATGGTAGTTTTTCTACATTCTGACGTCCTGATTGGCTTACAAAACATATATATTTGAAATATCACTGTTGCAAATAGTTTATAAATCTGTTAAAAAGGCTATTTTGTAGGGCTTAATATTCTTGTGAGATTAAAAAGTTCACAGTGTTATATTTATTACATGTATATATGTAACTTCTAGCCTACACATAGTGCATAAAGAGTAATGAAGTAATTTGTTGAAGAAACTAAAAAATGTCATTTATTCAAGACATCGAAGAGGCAGTGCCTGATGGGTAATATATGAAACATATAAAAGCCAATGTTGCGTGCTTAATCACTAGTCTGATGTTGGCTACTAACGTGTTCACTTCTCCTTTCAGAGTGCACCAAAGCTATTCGACAAGAGATTCAGTCTGCTGTATAATCATCAATTAGGTGCTAATTACGTTAAAGACCGCATGGATTTCTACTGTCGTGAATAAGCACTTGTCTAGTATCTAATCATCAGTTTGCTGACAACTACTGAACTGAAGAAATCATTTCCTAAGTAACCAGTATGTTCCAGTGTGATCTGTGTGCTAAAGAGTTTTCAAGACGTGATAACCTTCAGCGTCATAAAAGGATTCAACATAACTCAAAAACTATTGTTTGTGTTAACTGTACTGACACATTCAACAGACATGATAATCTTGAACGTCACATTAACTCTAAACATGTGCAATCAACATCTGTACTATGTGAAACCTGTAAACAATTCTTCCATGATACGAAAGAGCTTCAGTCTCACATAGCAGACGTACATCAACAGGAGTGGTTATATAATACTTCAGAATCATCGAGTAAGAAAGAATCTACACAAACCGAGAGTAAATCTCAGCAAACTAATAAGCGGAAATATACCAGTTCTGAATTGTGTGAAGAAAGTTGTACTCCAAAGAAGATAAAACGATTTCATGATCAAGGTGTTGAACCAATAATGACACATTGTAACGTGTGTGATGCAGATGTACTTATCTCCAACATTCATGGTCATTTACGGAGCAATATGCATAGAAATAATGCATGTAGTGAAACGGATGATAAAAACATAGAGGAAATCAATAGTGCTTTTAAATGTCGAATCGCAAGTTACAGGCTTCGCAGTAGTGAAAGAACTCAGAGTATTGAAACGTTCTTTAAACGTGTTCAACCTAAAGTACTTTGCTTACTACAAAATGCGCAAGCGAAGCACAAAGCCTTCAAAGTAAATTTCGAGCTGTTTGGATCATATGTCAAAAGCAATAGCGAAGGTGAAATTACAGATATTAAATCCTTCAACAGTGAAAATAAAATTATTAGTGAATCAACAACTTTCTCCACAGTTTACCAACATTTAGTAAGTGTTATTATTTCCAAAAGTGAGGACTTTCAAGAAAGAGACTCAGGATGGTCATTAGCTAATGTGTTATATCTAGAGGTCAACATTAATAAATACAATCCTTTGCGAGGATCATCATACATTGATTTACCAACATGGATAAAGAAGAAAAAAGCAGTAGTAAATGTCCAGAATAACGACCAGGCATGTTTCGCATGGGCAGTGTTATCAGGATTACACCCAGTAAAATCTTCATCTGCTAGAACATCATCGTATCCCCACTATTCGTCACGGCTGAATCTTGATGGATTAGAATTTCCAATGCAGTTAAAAGACATTAGACGCTTTGAAAAGCTAAATAATATTAGTATTAATGTGTATGGAATAGAAAAGGGTAGTATAGTTGGTCCTTTGTATTTTACGAATGAAAGGAAAGGTACGCATATCAATCTACTGTACATAGAAGATGGTGAAATTTCTCATTATTGTTGGATAAAAAATTTAAGTCGACTTGTTTGTAGTCAGTTATCAAAACATGATGGTAAAAAGTGGTTATGTGATGGATGCTTACAATATTTCCAAAATGAGGATCTGTTAAATAGACACTCCAAACAAGACTGTAATCAAGTGTGTACATTCTTACCTACTCCTGAAAAAGCGATTCTAAAATTCGAAAGTTATAATAAGCAAATGGAGGTACCGTTTGTTATATACACTGACTTTGAGGCTGTACTGAAGCCATGTTCACTGAAAACAAGTTCATCAGATCCAAACATATCTTTTACCAACACTACTCACATACATGAACCATATAGCTTCGCGTATTATATCAAGTGTAGGTACGATAGCTCACTAAATAAGTTTGAGCAGTACAGAGGAAAAAATGCTCCTGAAATGTTTATGAAAATGCTTGAGAGAGATGTAGTACGTCTTGGTCATATTTTAAATACTGAAATTCCCATGAAACCTCTTACTGAGGCAGAGCTACAACAACATGAAAGTGCTACAAATTGTAGTATTTGTGGGAAAGAGTTTTTAGAAAATGATCCCAAGGTCTTTGATCATGACCATTTGACTGGATTGTATAGATTTCCTGCCCATAATAGCTGTAATTTGAAGTATAAAATTCCTAAATTCATCCCTGTTATACTACATAATTTATCCGGTTACGACTCGCACTTCATTATTAAAGAATTTGGAGCTTCAGATGAGAGAATTGACCTGATCCCTCAGAACAAAGAGCGATATATTTCATTTACAAAATTCTTAAAAGTGAATGATAAATATACCATCAAACTAAAATTTATTGACTCATTACGCTTCATGCCATCAAGTCTTGATCAGCTTTCCAGTAATTTACACTCAGAACAATTCACAGAAATTCGGCGCTTCTTTCCGAACGATGAGGAGTTTAATTTAATTAGACGTAAAGGTGTATTTCCTTACGAATTTATTGATAGTGTAGAGCGTCTTGAAGAACGCTCTTTACCATCAAAAGAGTCATTTTACAGCTCTCTAAATTTAACTGAAATTACTGAAGAAGACTATTTTCATGCACACCGTATCTGGGAACAGTTTCGCATTCAAACGCTAGGTGAATACTCTGATTTATATCTAAAAACAGATGTTCTATTATTAGCTGATGTTTTCGAAAATTTTCGTGATGTTTGCATCAAAACATACAACCTTGACCCTTGTCAGTATTATACGGCACCGGGTTTAAGTTGGGATGCTATGTTAAAATACACACAGGTGAATATGGAATTACTAACTGATCTTGACATGGTACATTTCATAAAATCAAATATTCGTGGTGGTTTAAGTCAATGCTCTAAGCGATTTTCTGCGGCTAACAACAAATATATGTCTAATTATGATCCAGGTAAAGAGTCAAAGTATATTGTTTATCTAGATGCAAATAATCAGTACGGATGGGCTATGAGTCAATATCTACCACTAAATAGTTTCCGCTGGCTATCGAAAAGTGAAATTGAGAATTTAGAGGTTCAAAACATAGATGACGAAGCTGACAAAGGATACATTCTTGAAGTTAGTCTCCAATACCCGAAAGAGCTGCATGAATTTCATAATGATTATCCATTTTGCCCTGAGAATATAAAATCTCCATATATCACATCAAAAACGAACATGTTAATTGCAAACTTAAATGATAAATTTAAGTATGTAATACACTACCGTAACTTGAAACAATGTTTGCAAAATGGGTTGAAGCTTACCAAAATTCATCGGGTTCTTGAATTTCACCAGTCACCATGGCTAAGACCCTACATCGATTTCAATACTAATTTAAGAATGATGTCTACAAATGCTTTTGAGAAAGACTTCTACAAACTCATGATTAATTCAGTCTTCGGGAAAACTATTGAAAATGTTGATAAAAGAGTAGACGTAAAATTAGTTACAAAATGGGAGAATGTTGGTAAAAGATGTGGTGCAAACAACTTAATAAGTAAACCAAACTTCCATAGCTGTGCAATTATTCATGAAGATTTAGTTGTAATACAAATGAATCGATTAAAAGTAACCTATGACAAACCAATCTATGTAGGTTTTACAGTTCTTGAATTATCCAAAACACTCATGTACGATTTTCACTATGAATATATGAAGAAGAAGTACGCTGAAAATGTAAAGCTGCTCTACACAGACACTGATTCTTTCATATATGAGATTAAAACAAATGACATTTATAATGATATAAAACCAGATCTAGACAGGTTTGATACAAGTGACTACCCAGAAAATAATGTTTATAACCTCCCACGGGTTAACAAAAAAGTTCTTGGGAAAATGAAAGATGAATTCAAAGGAAAACTCGTTAACAGTTTTGTAGGCACTAAAGCTAAATCATACTGCATTATACCTGAAAATGATAAAGTAATTAAGAAACTGAAAGGCATTAAGAAGAATGTTGTTGAGAATGATCTGAGTGTAGATGATTATAAGAACTGTATTACCAATAGTTCACTAGTATTAATGAAGAAAATGTATGTTTTTAAAAGCATTAATCATCAGCTTTATACTCAGTTAATAAACAAAGTTGCTCTAAGTAATGATGATAATAAGAGATTTATTATACCTAACTCAACAGATACTCTAGCCTGGGGTAATAGTCTCATTGACCATTATTACTTCACATAGGTTTACATTTAGTTTATGTACGGTAATTTTGTTTTGTTAGATGAAGTGTACTTGTACAACATTGTTGTAGATACTGTGTTATCAATAATGTAAAGTGATTAATAATGTAGTAAATAAGATTATACTGTACAATATGCTTTTCACTGATTTATATGTATTTGTAATAAACATATTAAGAAAAAACTCTCTTCTTTTTATAGCGAATTCCATCTCCTTTGAACGCGTCATTGAATATCCGTTGAATACCTCCTTAATCACCTCTGGAATGCTCCCTATCGCATTCATCTTAACGGCCTGGCGTAGGGAAGGGCAGCTTGCTAATTGAACGCCTGTTATATACCTCCAATTGCGTAATCGTAACGGTCTGGCGTAGGGAAGGGCAGCCTGCTAATTGAACGCCTGTTAAATGCTCCTATGTCATTAATCCTAAAGGCCTGGTATAGGGAAGGGAAGCCTGCTATTGTAACGGTTGTTAAACACTCCCTATCCCATTAGTCCCAATAGTTTGGTGTAGATAAAAAGTACAGTCTTCTGGTTGTACACCTGTTACGTGCTCCCTATATACTTAATTCTAATAGTCTGACGTCGGGAAGGGCAGCCTGCTGAGGAGGAGGAGGCTCCAGAACTGTCACAAACACACTACTTCTGGGATGTCCTGGAACGGAGGCTCCATGTCATGGATCCTGCACCCACGAACAGACCAGCATTGGCGGACGCTCTGCAAACGATTTGGTGTCAGCTGCGTCCAGAGGGCTACCAGGGAATTGTCGACTCAGTTCCACGGCGTCTCACAACAGTTCGCAGGGCCAGAGGAGACCCCACACGCTATTGGTGACTATCCCATGACATTTGCTACGTCAGTGTACATTTACTGGTCGGATATTATATACTCAACACAAAGGATGTTATGCAAATTTTGGCAGCTTCTATATAGCGCATTTTGAGAGCTAAATTATATTTTTGAACTACAACGTAAATTTTGTGCAGCTGAAAGTCATAAGAGGACCCCTTTGAGGAACAAATTGGAATGAAAATGAGGAACGCTGTCACCTATATTGACGATTCAGTCCCCGAAGGCCTGTTGTTCTCAATAAGTGAATTGACGGTGAGTGGGACGGTGAAGAGGTTGTTGGCGTTCGTAGAGAAGAACAAGGACTTCAAAATGGAGGACGAATGGAGGGAAATCGATGAATTAGTGCGAAAAAGTTGGAATGTTCGCGAATGGAATGAAAGATAGCACGCTAAAAGAAATCGGGAATATAAGGAAACGTTGGGGACACAGCCGTATAGAATCTTGAACGCAGAGGAAAAAGGCGATAAAGACTTGGACCGACTGGACACGTTCTTAATAGCGATACGAATTGCTGAATTCAAACAAATTATTAAGGAGAGCGAGACAAACTCGGAGAAACAGACTCGAACTAAAGAACGCGAAGGCAAGTGAGAAGAGACGTGCGAGGAGATGAGACAACGGCATCAGGAGAGTCTTGAGAGAGAAGCGCGATACTGGAGGGCAGATTTTGACAGAGAATTGAGGTATAAGCGCTAATTACGTCCAGAGCCCAAAGAAAAGTGCTAAGAGATTATCAGGAGGTTCGTCAGGAATGGCCAGATATTTGCGAGTACTCATGAAAAGGTAAAGCCACGCTTTAAGTTCTTGAGAAATAGACTTTAACAAGGAGGACGTGGCCAAAAGAGATGTGATGTTAATAAAGGGACGCCAAAGCCCAGAAGAAGACCGCGGACTTCAAAGCTACGCTACTGAGACGGAGGACCACGCAATCATCCGACCAGTAATGCCGCTGATTGCGGATAATGTGGAAATAGATCAGGATTCGAAAGACTCCGAGGAGCTAGAAGCTAAAGTAGAAATTGAAAATGTAGCAGAGAAGGGAGCGTCAGAAATTGATATCGAAATAAATATATTTGGTTATCAGTGTGACATCGAGATAGATGAATCTGATATAAAGCAACCGCTAGGATCCAAGATGGATGAACAAATATGGAATCAGAGCTAGAGACTGGTCAGGTTGAAGTCCGGGTGACTATGGAAATAGAAATGAACACGTCTGATTCTCAAAGTAAAATTGAAGGAGACATACTTCAGGTAGACCCACTACCAAACATAAGGCCGGGACATATTCTTTGTGGCCATGATGTCTGACTGAATGAGTGACAGATGTCATCATTGGATAAGTATGTAAATACCGGCCATTGCGAAAAGAGAAGTATAGAAGCAGTGGTCATGAATACAGGCAGTGGAATTAATTCAGCGGCGGAGAAAAACAGAAGGAGCAGAAATGTGCAGATGAATTCTGCTTGTAGTATCTTAACATGTTGATTTTGTATGTGAAGGGGAGAAGCTCCCAGCTGTAGCAGATAGATTTAGAGGGTCATTGTGAGAAAGAATTCAGCTTCACCTTGACTCTAGTTGCCAAGTGAGGGGAATATAGGTAAATGAACCAAACAGTTTGGGATTGTACCAGCTCGCCCATTAGAAAGGCTGTTGATGCCAGAGAAGAAGCGCTGCTGATAAGTCGTGGAACATAAGTTCCGAAGATTCTGTACCCGCGCACCTATTCCCAGGTACTTACTTGTGTGTGTTTCATGTCATGTTTGTCTAGTGTATTGTGTGGTTGTTTTATTCGATACGTTCGATTGGTTTGGGGTTACTACCACAGTGCGAATGTGAAGGGTGTGGGTTCGACCCCATCTGTGCAGTTCAGGCCGCGACTAGGTCATAGAATCAGTGTGTTTTTCGGGTTAGAATGCCCGGTTCATTTTCCATGCTCTAGCTATGTGTGTGATTTACTAATGCCGTATAAACCGGAAAAAGACAACCAGAATGGGCAAGACCTAATGGAAGAATATAAGGCCTTCAAAAACAGGCCAATAGAGTAGTAACCATATCTACAAGTGAAGCGCACCAAGGCTTCTATGACGACTTAGGGACATCAGAGGGTGTGCAGCGGATCTACAAGTTCACGAAAATAAATCCAAGGATATTGTCGCCACCATATATAACCATGATAATCGGAGAACATTAATGACTAACGATGAAGCCATTAACGACCACTTGAAGAAGTACTTCGAAGGGTTGCTAAATGAAGAGTATCCAAGGAACAGAGCAGACTCGAAGTGTCCAGTTGAGGGGCCTGTGCCTGAATTCACCCATTTTAATATTGCAGTAGCTGTGTCATAAATGAACGACGGAAAGCGGTTGACCTGATGATATTCCAGCTGAACTATGGAAAGCCCTAGCTGCCGAAGTAAATGGTTGACGAAATTGTTCAACAAAATCCTCGATAGATTTCCAACTGTCCTCTTATATTTGTGCCCATGTGATGATTTCCGAGAATGTGAGAATTACCGAGGCATCGAACTCATTTCACATACACCCAAAATCTGAGAGTGCGTTATAGGAAACTGCATCAAGGGTTTGATTAGCATCCACCGGAACCTCTGTGGTTTTTCAGATATGTCAACTAGTGACGATTCAGTCTCTGCAGAGCTTGACTGAGCTACGTAAAGACATCCATATGGTATTCATCGATCTGGAGAAAGCCTTCGATCGCCTTCCTAGATATATAATCTGGGCAGCACTACAACACCAGAAAGTTCCTGAAGTACATGCGGGTGTCCGTTTTATGGGTAAGAATACGGACAGGAAAGGAGAAGTATAAGCCACGATCATTCCTTATGGGTGCGACAAGTTATTCCTGTTCTCTTACGTAAAACATACCGTACCATAGGTCATTGATCCTAGGATCTAACGTCGATTAAAATCTGTTATTCGAGTCCGTGCCATAACGAACTCCCAGTTCTAGGAGTTAAAGCATGTATGAGTTAAAGGTCGCAATACCGCATGGGCGCTTTGATTACGATATGTGCAGTTGTTTACACTTTATTTGAGTTTGATTTCTCATTTTCCTTTGAACATGACATTCAGATTTCATCCGCTACATTGACAGTGCTCTCATTCACATGTGTTCTCCGTTTCTTGTCCGTTTTGTATAAATTATTGGCTAGATTCTGAGGGCCAATTGGACGGTCCACGACCCTCCTACCTCTTTTCCCATTTGTTTGTACCAACAATCATTCACGCTATTTTCATGTCTCTTACTTCTAACTGATGAATAAGATACCCTGAGTCCACCCACCTTTCTCTGCCATACAGCCAAGTTGATCTGAATACAGACCGAAGCACAGTGCATCTACCAATGGACAAAAGTTACAAAAAACAATTATATCTTAATTGCGCATAGCACGGAATGAATTACAGTTGACTGCTACAACAGAAAACCCATGTCGCAAACAGATGAAACTCCACAGTCAAGAGAGTGAATGCTTCAAGTGACACTATTCGATCAACACGAGTCGTTACCTCCCCACTTGTCAGTCAACTCGTCCAGCGTGTGTATCGGTGTTTGAGACAAGAGTGTAGGCTGAAGATTCTTGTTAACAGTGGACTGTTTCTGTACAGGTACGTGATTTCCTTTTGTAAACATGTTTTCTCAGGTATATCATGGATATCTTAAAAAGCCGAAATATGTCTCGAGATCTCTGCAGTAATACCTTTCTCTAACATTTCTCTTTATGTTTATCAACACTTTGTGTGCATTTGTCCGCAAATTTGACTTTTATGATGTATTTTTTAGGTGAATGCACCATGGAACACCAATATACTCCTGCCCCATCGCCATCTGCTTCTGATCCACAAGACATGCTTAATACTCCAACAAAACACTTGCCCAATCAATCCATGAATTTTCATGTCATTGAAACATCTTTAGAACAAATTCCCAAACTAATTTCTCGAGATTCTCAAACTTTGACGCAATGGTTGTTTACGTATGTAACTTTGTCAAAATGGAACTTGCACTTTTTCTCAAATAATGTCCTTGCTGTACCCTAAAACCACAGGCCACCTGAGTGATTTCTTATGCAGAACACCCATAGTTGTAACACTTGGGCACAATTTCTTTCTTTGATGTATAATAATTTTCTCCCTTATGAAACACGCCATTAACTGAGTCTTCAATTTATATGTCATCACCAACATCCCGATGAAGCAACATACGATTACATGGACTCAATATCTATTTGTTCCAAGGTACTTGGAATTTCTCAATCTCTACAAGTATTAATTTCTAATGTTCAGTTCTAATCCTCCCCTGCTTTCGGGCAATTAATTAATCCATTTATACTGTCAATACTGATCTGCATTTAGGGCAGTCGCCCAGGTGGCAGATTCCCTATCTGTTGCTTTCCTAGCCTTTTCCGAAATGATTTCAAAGAAATTGGAAATTTATTGAACATCTCCCTTGGTAAGTTATTCCAATCCCTATCTCCCCTTCCTATAAATGAATATTTGCCCCAGTTTGTCCTCTTGAATTCGAACTTTATCTTCATATTGTGATCTTTCCTACTTTTATAGACGCCATTCAAACCTATTCGTCTACTAATGTCATTCCACGCCATCTCTCCGCTGACAGCTCGGAACATACCACTTAGTCGAGCAACTCTTCTTCTTTCTCTCAATTCTTCCCAACCCAAACATTGCAACATTTTTGTAACGCTACTCTTTTGTCGGAAATCACCCAGAACAAATCGAGCTGCTTTTCTTTGGATTTTTTCCAATTCTTGAATCAGGTAATCCTGGTGAGGGTCCCATACACTGGAACCATACTCTAGTTGGGGTCTTACCAGAAACTTATATGCACTCTCCTTTACATCCTTACTACAACCCCTAAACACCCTCATAACCATGTGCAGAGATCGGTACCCTTTATTTACAATCCCATTTATGTGATTACCCCAGTGAAGATCTTTCCTTATATTAACACCTAGATACTTACAATGATCCCCAAAAGGAACTTTCACCCCATCAACGCAGTAATTAAAACTGAGAGGACTTTGCCTATTTGTGAAACTCACAACCTGACTTTTAGCCCCGTTTATCAACATACCATTGCCTGCTGTCCATCTCACAACATTTTCGAGGTCACGTTGCAGTTGCTCACAATCTTGTAACTTATTTATCACTCTATAGAGAATAACATCATCCGCAAAAAGCCTTACCTCCGATTCCACTCCTTTACTCATATCATTTATATATATAAGAAAACATAAAGGTCCGATAACAATGCCCTGAGGAACTCCCCTCTCAACTATTACAGGGTCAGACAAAGCTTCACCTACTCTAACACTCTGAGATCTATTTTCTAGAAATATAGCAACCCATTTAGTCACTATTTTGTCTAGTCCAATTGCACTCATTTTTGCCAGTAGTCTCCCATGATCCACCCTATCAAATGCTTTAGACATGTCAATCGCGATACAGTCCATTTGACCTCCAGAATCCAAGATATCTGCTATATCTTGCTGGAATCCTACAAGTTGAGCTTCAGTGGAATAACCTTTCCTAAAACCGAATTGCCTTCTATCGAACCAGTTATTAATTTCACAAACATGTCTAATATAATCAGAAAGAATGCCTTCCCAAAGCTTACATACAATGCATGTCAAACTTACTGGCCTGTAATTTTCAGCTTTATGTCTATCACCCTTTCCTTTATACACAGGAGCTACTATAGCAACTCTCCATTCATCTGGTAGAGCTCCTTCGGTCAAACAATAATCAAATAAGTACTTCAGATATGGTACTATATCCCAACCCATTGTCTTTAGTATATCCCCAGAAATCTGATCAATTCCAGCCGCTTTTCTAGTTTTCAACTTTTGTATCTTATTGTAAATGTCATTGTTATCATATGTAAATTTTATTACTTCTTTGGCCTTAGTCTCTTCCTCTATCTCGACATTATCCTTGTAACCAACAATCTTTACATACTGCTGACTGAATACTTCTGCCTTTTGAAGATCCTCACATACACACTCCCCTTGTTCATTAATTATTCCTGGAATGTCTTTCTTGGAACCTGTTTCTGCCTTAAAATACCTATACATACCCTTCCATTTTTCACTAAAATTTGTATGACTGCCAATTATGCTTGCCATCATGTTATCCTTAGCTGCCTTCTTTGCTACATTCAATTTTCTAGTAAGTTCCTTCAATTTCTCCTTACTTCCACAGCCATTTCTAACTCTATTTCTTTCCAGTCTGCACCTCCTCCTTAGTCTCTTTATTTCTCTATTATAATAAGGTGGGTCTTTACCATTCCTTACCACCCTTAAAGGTACAAACCTGTTTTCGCATTCCTCAACAATTTCTTTAAACCCATCCCAGAGTCTGTTTACATTTTTATTTACCGTTTTCCACCGATCATAGTTACTTTTTAGAAACTGCCTCATACCTGCTTTATCAGCCATATGGTACTGCCTAACAGTCCTACTTTTAAGACCTTCCTTTCTATCACATTTATTTTTAACTACCACATAAACAGCTTCATGATCACTAATACCATCTATTACTTCAGTTTCCCTATAGAGCTCATCTGGTTTTATCAGCACCACATCCAAAATATTTTTCCCTCTGGTTGGTTCCATCACTTTCTGAATCAGCTGTCCTTCCCATATTAACTTATTTGCCATTTGTTGGTCATGCTTCCTGTCGTTCGCATTTCCTTCCCAATTGACATCTGGCAAATTCAGATCTCCCGCTACAATCACATTTCTTTCCATGTCATTTCCCACATAGCTGACTATCCTATCAAATAATTCCGAATCCGCATCAGTGCTACCCTTTCCCGATCTGTACACTCCAAATATATCAAGTTGCCTATTATCTTTAGAAATGAGCCTTACACCTAGAATTTCATGTGTCTCATCTTTAACTTTTTCGTAGCTTACAAATTCTTCTTTCACCAGAATGAAAACTCCCCCTCCCACCTTTCCTATCCTATCCCTACGATACACACTCCAGTGCCGTGAGAAAATTTCTGCATCCATTATATCATTTCTCAGCCATGATTCAACTCCTATTAAAATATCTGGTAAATATATATCTATTAAATTACTTAATTCTATTCCTTTCTTTACAATACTTCTACAATTCAACACTAACAATTTTATGTCATCCCTACTTGATTTCCAGTTCCCTGTTCCCTTATCACCGCTCCCTAGGCCATCCCGTTTCCCTGAATGTACCTCCCTATTACCCTTCCAAACAAATTTCCTAACTTATACGTACCACTGCGGTTTAAATGAAGGCCATCCGAGCGCAGATCCCTATCTCCTACCCACCCATTAGGATCTAGAAATTTCATTCCCAGTTTCCCACATACCCACTCCATAGTCTCATTTAAATCCCCAATCACCCTCCAGTCAGTATCCCTCCTACACAGTATTCCACTAATAACAATCTCCGCTTTCTTAAACTTCACCCGTGCTGCATTTACCAGATCCCACACATCTCCAACTATGTTGGTACTTATATCAGCTTGCCTTACGTTGTTGGTACCAACGTGAAACACTACCACCTTCTCCTTCCGCTCCTCCCTCTCTTCTACTTTCCTCAACATCTGCCTCAATCTAATTCCTGGATAACATTCTACCCTGGTTCCCTTTCCTCCACACACTTTCCCCACGTGTCTAACGATGGAATCCCCCATGACCAGAGCCTCAACCCTACCCACCTCATTTGATCCGCTCCACACCTGGTCAGTCCTATCTTTCCTGATAGCTGCAGAAATTACTTCCTCCTCCCTTTTCTCCTTCCCATGACCCTGTTCCACCTGTCTTTTCCTATCCTCTACTCTACGTTTCCCTTTCCTACCTTTTCCCTTCCTCCTACTTCCACGCATCTCAGCAACAGTTCCCTGTCCCTCATCTTCCCTCTGTTGTTCTACCTGGAGTGACTCGTACCGATTTCGCACAGACACCTGTCCTGAATTCTGATCCTGAATAGAGCCCTTGGCCTGCAGTCTCCTTCCCCTTAGAACATTAGACCACCTGTCTTCTACAACTCCTCCCTTTCCTTCCCCTCCCTCTTGTACACCTACTGTAACCTGTACATTGTTTGAGGGAGTCCTATCTTCCTTCCTGTCTTCTGTGAGAATCCTAGTTATCTCCCTCAAACTTTCCAACTCCTCCCTCATACCCCTCAATGCCTCACCACACCCACAATAAGTACACTCGCGCTCCTTAGCCATTCTTTACGGGGGGAAAATTTTAAATTAAAAAATAAAATAACTTATTTGCAAAAAAAAAAAAAAATGAACGGAGGGATATATTGTCTGGGATAGTACACAACAATAAGGTAATTAATATACGACTACACTACAATACTACTTAGTTGTGCTCTATTTTTTTATCCTACAACCCCTAACAGGATAAAAGCTGCTGTTAATTACTGAATATCAAAAGTAATAGCCTACACAAGAACTACACAATTCCAAACTGCAATTAAGCCTATCCTAATTTCAACAATATTTTATGAAGATTTTCTACGGATACCTCTACTACACCAGTACTACACAAATATTTTACAATAATAAAATAAGCACACTAAATTCTAATAGGATATTACTCGTATACTACTGTACAGTACACTACAGTAATTTTTTAACTACTTTCAGACGTATCCTAATTGCGATACCGGTACCGTACCGTATGTCACTACTAAGCACAACAGAAATGAAATTTGCAAGAACTACTGGACTCCTCCAACTACTATTGCAAATCTCTACAATATTGCTCCACCATCTAAATTCTCTACCTCACCTACTTCCTAAACTCAGGCTTGTTTTCACCATCGAGGGATCGGATATTTTGCCTGAAACTGCCCTACTTTGGGAAAGTTTCATTCCTGTCATTATGAGGAGCTGTCAACTTAGGGGGAAAACTGCATGCAAATAAGAGTTTCTCTTTAATCCCTACTAATCTATAATTTTACCATCATTAAGGCCTCTCTCTAGTGATAGGCAATGCTTTCAATGCCTGAGGGTGGTGAAATCTTGCGGAAATATGTTGAACTTTCTGAAGAGTTTATTATTGATGTCGCTACTTTGTTTGGGAGTGGGATGTGTATGGTTTACTAGAATATTGTTGCCACTGGGACTTACAATTAGACCAACCAATCATCACCCAGCTCGCCCCGATAAATAATGAACCTAATGTGTCTATCTGGATCGGATTGTGAATAGTGCTATGAGCTGTAAGGGTCTCCACATAAGAGGCTACAAGTGAGCTCGGGCAGTTCTAAAGGTAGGCGGCTACATGTTATGCTATTATGTGAAATTGTGTGTGGCAACGGGAAGATACCAGCGATCCCCTCTAGCATGTACCAGTTAGGGTTGAGTCGCGTTTACCTTTACTTTAATGTAGGCTATCTTCATTTCGTTTAATGTTCTAACATGTAGGTTTCTAGGTAATACTGGAATGCTGACCGCCGTGGTAGCGCTCACAGAATACTGCTTCCTGTTCCTTGGCTAGTCACGCCCCCTCGTGTACAGCAAAGATGACGAGATACTGCGAGATACTGAGTCTGGACGTTAGCTGATGTGTTGTGTTTGAAGGATTTTTTTGTAATATCTGACCGTCATCGAATTTGTGATGCAATCAAGATGCCTATTTCTTGTGTAGCATACGCTTTCACTAACAGGCAGCAGAAGAAAACAGATGTGAACTCACAAAAGCTCCATTTCCACAGGAAAGGAGTCTAAAAGCACTACCTCACTGCAAAGCTATAAATATGGTATTTTTCAACGATAATTACTATTTTCTTCCGGTTTGGCTCTTTCCATTAAGTATTCTATGTTTATGGAGATATCATACATGATATTTTGGCATATTAAATGTTGCACATTACGTTTTATAGGTTATAGTAGGAATGATCTAGTTACAGAACTCATAACTTCAATTGCAGATTTCCATGGAAACGTCCGGAAATATTAAAGAAGTGGATTATAGCTCTGAGAAGGAAAGACTGGACCCCAACAAAATACAGTTTTATATGTACTGAACACTTTTCTGAGACCTACTACATGTTTGGTACAGATAGAAACAAACCACTCCTTAAAGATGATTCAGTACCTGAAATTTTCAATTTTCCAAGTCATCTGCTTCAGCCACCCAAGAAAAGACGTAGAGTTATTCAACTGCAAGTACTAGTTGACATAGGTATTATTTGCTATTATATTTTTAGGCTATAGTAGTTTCACATCTCAAATATGCAGTAGGCCTACAGTGAACATTCCACTGCACTGTAAATAGAATTTCAGCATCTAGTTAGAAAGAGTATTTTTTTCTGTTATCATAGACTGAAGTATCCCCTTAAACCCAAACACATGATCAAAGGTATGTTCACGTTTGATGTTAAAAAATCCATTCCGCAAGGTGCTGAAATGCTCATGTTATATTGTACACATTCTTCGATCATCAAATTTTCAGACAGATGGAGAGTTAGACCTATACTATTGAAGGAGAATGTTTAATAAAAGTAGGAAAAATTGTGTTTAATGCAAACATATTTTACTTTACAGGATGAAAAGCAGCGCACCAACTCAGCATCGAACCTCTGTGCTGAAGAAAATCATGTTGCATGTGATTCTCTTCCTAAGGTACCTAAACCTCCAGGTTCACCAAAGAAGGTAGCTCGGAAGAAAAAAACCAAGTTGCTGCAAGAAAAACTTGGATGAATGAACAAGAAGATCAGCAATATGAAACTGCTCCTCAAGGAACTAAAATCTGCAAATTCATCAAATAGTGTCATTTCTGTGCTTGAATCAAGGTTTGAAGGCTTCCCCCTTTAAGTTCTTATGAATGCCTTCACAAATGAAGGTAATGCTAAGCACAGGTGGCATTACACAAGTCTCATGAAGCAGTTTTCTTCAACACTGTATTTCTATTCACCAAAGGCTTTTAGGTTCAAAGTTCCATGATTTGTTTCATTTGCCCCACCCATCAACAATAAGGGCATGGGCATCCAATTTGAACTGTGAGCCAGGCTATTTAGAAGAGGTATTTTTGTATCTGAAAGGGAATATTGATGAAAAACGTTGGTTAAAAGACTGTAACCTTGTGATAGATGCAATGTCGCTATGCACACAAACTGTATGGGACTGGGCTAAGGGCAAATATTCTAGCTATGTGGACTGTAGTGAAATCTTAGGTTCTGAGGATGAACTGGCATCGAAAGCTCTTGTATTAATGCTGGAGTCACTTACACACAACTTCAAGTGTCCTGTGGGTTACTTTCTGATTAACAAAACATCAGCAGAAATACAGTGTCAGATGATAAATGTGTGTCTTACAAAGTTACATGAAGTAGGTGTTAAAGTGTGGGGCCTAAACTGTGATGGAACTTCTACTAATGAACAAACAATTAAACAACTTGGTTGCAGAATAGATTTGACAGTGAATAGTTGTAGTTTTGAGCATGTTAAAATGGGTAATGTTCTTGTTATTTTTGACTCATGCCATATGGTAAAGTTGGCCAGGAATACCCTCTCTGATAAGACGATTATATCCTCTTCCAAGGGTGATATAAACTGGGAGTACATTGCAAAATTAAATGAAATCCAGCAGAATGAGGGATTAAATGTTGCCAATAATCTTAGTGGTCCACACATTAGATGGGGACATAAAACATTGAATGTACAACTTGCTGTGTAGACATTAAGTTCTGGTGTTGCCGATGTAATTTCATTTTTAAGAAAACAGGGTCATCCTTTCTTTGCAGACAGTGAAGCAACTGAAGAATTTATATACATGATCGACAGACTTTTTGATTTGCTTAATTCAAGGAACCCATTTCAGAAGGTTTACAAACAGCCATTGCTCATTCAGGGGGAACAGTATCGGGTAAAATGCTTCACAGAAACCTGCGATTACTTGAGGTCCTTAAAGATTGAGGGTGTACCACTTCTGTGCCATGCTTGTAAAATGTTCTGTGTGCGGTTTATTATAGCTGCCACTTCTATAAGTTTAGTTGCTAGAATATTGCTCACAAGAGCACAAAAATCCATTTAAATATGTGCTGACATATGTTTTCACAGGACCGTATTGAGCTGATCTTTTCCTGCATTCGAGCTCGCGGGGGGTGGAATAATAATCCCAATACTCTCCACTTCAAATGGGCATTAAGAAGGTTGTCGTTCAGAAACAGTGTAACTGCTGCTGGGAATTGTTTGAATATTGACTCAGTTCAATTGGGTTCTGTTTTTGAATTTTGTTTGCAGAAAAGAACAGTTTCAAATGTATGTTATGAGAATAATGACACAGGAATAGAAAAAGAATATTCAGATTTGCTTTGTATGCAACTGTCTGAATTTCAGGACAACATTTTGTGTTGCATTGGAGGGTACATTGTGATGAGGCATTTGAAGTCCCTTACTTGCTCTCGTTGTAGAGCAATGGTAATAAGACAAACTGAGAGTTTCCCTGATCACTCTTATGCAGTTCCCCATAAAACTTGTTACAGTATTGTACAGCATGTTTCGAGAGGTAAGCTAATTGAACCATCTCCAAATGTTCTAAGAAAAATTCAGTGCACAGAGAAAGGAACTATTACTGTACGTATACGCCATTACTGTCTTTGATCTCTTAAAGAAAAAATGTTTGAGATTAATCAGGCCTAGAATATATTTTCATTTTATCCAATATCACTAGCCATTTTCAGTTTCAAATTGCTATTAATCCTCAGAAATATATATTTCGTCGTAAATCACGTGAAATTTGCAAGAGATATTCTGCTTAAATGTTTAAAATTCGATAAGATACTTGTGCCTTGTCGCATGTACGTATACGTCAGTCATGAATTCTTGCCGTACAGCTAGTCGCACCGGAAACCGCACTTCGCTCCCATACAGTCAGCGTTCCAGTATTACCTACAGTTCAATGGTGTAACCCCCCCCCCCCCCAAGTGGGTGTGCACACTCATTTCCCTTGCTCCCTTTGTTTTCTGGGGAATAAGGTTTACAGTTTTCTAATTTTTTCATCTTGCATTTCAGTAGTAATATTCTTTCCCATTTTAGTCACCAACAATATTCTCTGTGTCATCGGGCCTTCTGGCCCATTACGTTTCTTGGCAAGTCATGCCACAGGATTACTTGAGTGGATTCAGCATTCCATTCTATTTCGTTTTCTTATTTAGTGGCACAGATTTCCAATGTTCCAACATCTGTTCTTCTAGATTCTGGAGTGTCAATATTATTAAATAATTATTCCCTTTTTGCTACTATTAAGAACTTATATCCTTAGACTTGTTTACAATATGCTCAACTTGGTTGTCATTCAATTCCCCGACATACCTTAAATATTGTTGGAAAAAAAGCATCTTGCAATAGAGGTTAATATATTTTTTTAATTTTTATTTGCTAGTGCTTTACGTCACACCGACACAGACAGGCCTCATGGTGATGATGGGATAGGAATGGCAAGGAGTGGGAAGGAAGCAGCCATGGCCTTAATTAAGGTACAGTCCCAGCATTTGCTTGGTGTGAAAATGGGAAACCAAGGAAAACCATCTTCAGGGCTGCTGACAGTGGGATTCGAACCCACTATCTCCCGGATGCAAGCTCACAGCTGTGCACCCCTCACCATTTGGCCAACTTGCCCGGTAGATTAATCATTATTCATGCCTTATACACTATATGTAGTAAAAGATCTGGCTAAAAATTTTTGTCACACTGGCCTAATCTTCAATTTAGCGACTTCATCTATATCCGTTGCGTTTGACACTTCATTCTCTATTCCTTTGAATGATCCTAAAGAATACCCTCCACAACATGGAACTCTTCAAACTCATGATTATACTATGCAGGATTACCTCCATGAGCTTGATTCTTTAACTACTGAATTTGCTGACATTTAGGTACTGCTCATAATTATCAGGCTCACATTGATTTAGCAGATAACACTTTAGTTCATTCCCCTCCATACCATCTTAACCCTCTCCGAAAAAAATCCTAAATCAGCAAATTGATGTAATGTTATCTAAGTTTGCAATTGTCCCCTCCCCTCCTATTTATGTACCGGTATCACCTGCCTTCCTGGTAGCAAAGCCTGATAGCTAATCAAGAATTATTGTGGGTTATTGAAAAGTAAATTCCAAAATATTGTATAATGCTTATCCTATTCCTAAAATTCAATAGGTTTTTTATTATATTTCACATTACAACACCCCCCCCCCTCTGCTCCTCCAATAACTCATGTCCCTTCCAAACTAGTATTATCTTCTATGTCTTCACATGTGACGGATGTAGAAATATGCCACATTCAGCCTAAAGATTGTCAATAAAGTAACCAAAACTTTCAAATAGTCCAGGCCAGACTTCTAGTCCCTATATGCCAACAGTGAACTACAGATCCAAATATTCCCCATCTAGCATATCACAAGGTCTTTTAAAGTCTGTAATTGTGACAGCGAATTCCTTCTTGACGTATGCTAGTCAATTAATTTTACAACAACTTGCAATTTTATTCACTTCTAGTGCACTTACAGTGAATCATTAGTGTGCTTGAGGAGTTCAAGTCACGATTCTAACAGTATTCATAAATATTATCCGGTATGCTGTCAACAATATTCTCTAGTACACCGGGCACAATGGAGATAGTTTGTACTCATTTCAACTTGACGGTTCTTGTTGCTCTCGGGAAGAACAGCAACCTTCAGGTGCAGGCTTCAATCAATCCAGCATAACATCATGTATTTCTGTGTCATCCACATTACATTTCTGCATGAAGATCTATATAACATTTTGCAAACTCCATATGTTTGACTCCATATTTAGTACCACACGATATAAATTTCATAACTGTCCACTTAAGACAGTACCTAAGTTTAAAAGGAGGGAGTTCCACCTGAATAATACACAAAGTTTCAAAGTTTACATCTTATGCATTAAAATAACTAGTACTAGTGTCAACCCTCTTCTGGGTTATGAAAAAAGCACAATTGAAATGGTCTGTAGAAAAACATATAGAGGAAACATTTTACAGTTCTGTCACTGTCCATAGAGTGTTCTATTGGTGAACAGGATTTAGTCTTGCTGTTGCACCAGATGAAATTTTAAATGTAGCATTAATACTGCATAATATTTTGTGTGCTGCTGTCAAATTTCAATATTACAGTTGTAGTCTGGTTAGTATTTAACCTGAGGGGACATCCTTAAGTGTTTTCATTTCTGATGGTGAAACTGAGAGTTATTTTTGGATGTGCCAATATGGACTGTAGCTGTTTCTTGACAAGTGTCTAATTGAATGGGATGGTGTTCCCTTGGTTTCTTATGGTCTTGTTTCCAGCAGCTGTGCCTGCAGTGCACTGAGTGTTCATTAACGGTATTAATTCTCATCATGATGTGACTGATGCACTCCAAGGGATGCAATCAGCTACACAGGTACAACATGCCACTGACTAATGGTGCTGGCAGGCAAATGCTGAATTTTGTATGTAAAAGTCACAGAACGCTGTTGATGTGATGAATGATCCATATTCTAAGCTTGTTTCATGCGGTACAGTGTGTTCCAGGTCATGCACATCCATTCAAAATTGTAAGAACTATAAACTGCGATTTAACACAGTGAGGCCTAAAAGGAGATCATAAGATAAACTAAAGAAACCATATCAATTAAATAAACCAAGGACAATAACAAATGTTCACAAATTAAAAATAATTCTACTCATTCTCTTTTTCAGCTACACAGTGCAGAGGAAATTATTTAAAATATACAGAAAAGATGTTAATGTTTTGATTAACCTATGCTATTCTTTATCAACGCAACTGACGTACAAAATAAAACTGGTCTTCTCTGTGTTACAGACTATTTGAAGCCAGATAGTTGATCGCTAAGGAGAGCAATTACCGACAACCAAGCTGTACTAAATTTGTAACCTGCATCTCCACTGAATGAAAGATGATGTTTTCATATATTGACTGCTATGCTTATAATCTCAGAACCATCGTGTTTCACTGCAGCTAATGCTTTGGTATCTTTGAACATCATGTCACGGCCAGGTGACACGGCATGATCTCCTAATGCCGATTATCTGTTTGGTGAAGCCCAATGCATCTGTCATGTTCCTTGATGCATGTAGATACCGATCTGTCCAATGCAAATTCGACCACATGTACATGGAACCTTGTAGACACTGGAATGTTGTAGTTTGGGCACCTGATCTTTATTTGGTCCAAGAAGTTGTACTTTTGTGCATGTTCCAAATATGGTCTTAATATTGTGGTAGCATAGATCATAGCTAAAAGATCAGTTGTGCCCTGAATATATGGCAGATGCACTGTATCACAAGCCCCAGGAGTAAAACTACTGAATTTTTGGAACATCTTAATCATCAACATCCTTCAGTATGTTTTAGTATGGAGAATGAGGTTGAAGGATATTATCCTTTTCTAGATGTATTGGTCTCCATGATATCTGATGGTTCTTAAGCTCACACTTTATATAGGAAGCTAATGCATACCAACAGGTATCCCCATGCAAACTCACACCAACATCCAACACAAACACTTGTAACTTGGTATTATTAGTATTTGTGAGGACGCATCTATTCTGGAGGAATTTAACAGCTTTAAAACAGAGTTTCCTGGAAATGGATATAACAACCTTCAATCTGCCTTCATCACTGACCTTGGTTCCCTTTTATCTTCCATCTAACGTAGAGTACACACCCATTCAAACTAAAGGCCATATTCTAGACTTATTCAATGACTAATTCTTACTGGAGCCAACTTTGTACTGTTGTGACCCTAATATTCCACCTTGTCCAGTTGAATTTCTAAGACGTCACTTCGGCCTTTAACTACCCTATAGGCAGTTTTCTAGCTTCTCCGTCCATCATCTGAGGTATCTTTTTTTTTTTTTTTGCTCTACGTCGGCACTAACACAGACAGGTCTTATGGCGACGATGGGACAGTAAAGGGCTAGGAGTGGGAAGGAAGCGGCTGTGGCCTTAGTTAAGGTACAACCCCAGCATTTGCCTGTTGTGAAAATGGGAAACCATGGAAAACCATTTTCAGGACTGCCGACAGTTGGGTTCGAACCTACTATCTCCCTAATACTGGATATTGGCTGCACTTAAGCGACTGCAGCTATCGAGCTCAGTGAGGTCTTTTTCCATCCCACTGGATATCTGACCCATGTTTCAATACTTCCAGCACCTAACTCTGGCGTACATTTAGCCTCATCCCACTATCTGAAACTGTGATAATCTACTCAACCAACAACATCATCTGCAGATATTTCTGATTTCTTAAAATAAAGAACAATCTCATCAGCAAACACAACACAATGAATGACTTGGCCTAAAGTTGCTCACCTTGCATCACACAGTCCTTCTATTACACTGACTGAATATTGGTAAATATTATCATAAATGACAATTTTGCACAAGATAACATGGCATGAAAAACATTTTTCAAAATAGTCTAAAGACTGATACTCAACCACAAACAAAGAATATGCACTGATTTAAGGAGTTCCAGTTTATACAGGTTCTTTGAAATTGTAGAGCTAAAAGAAAATGCAATCTGAATTTAACACAATATTTTTCTTAACATTAGATACTTATTTCTACCAACATACTTGCTCTTTTATTAGTATTAATATACTCACAGCCTGGCTTGTTATATGACATTTTAGAACAATGGTTCAAGTAGTTGCTTATATTGTTCATTAGTGGCATTTTTTATTTATCCATTTTTTCATTTAGTTATGACAGTCTAAAATGATTTTGATGTTTTCAATATATTCTAAAATAGAACAAAGGCGAACTTCTACATCTAGCTTACATTCTGTGAATATGACTTCCTCTGTGGGTTATTGGTAGTAGGAGAGGATTAATAAATCTGAAAAAGTTCAGAATGTATTGGAGGAAACAGTTGCAGGTGACATTTCAAATGATGAAAATATGATGCTATATCTAGCAGCAACAGTGAATGAATGAAGAAACTTTAATGTTGCTTAAAGTTACTGTACACAAACCGACTTTAAAAATGTATTTAACTACCTCAGATAAATTTTGCATAAGGAGATATCATAAGTTTTTGAATATTTCACTCAAGTGTAATCACTGGTTCCTTAAAATATTACAGCTGTAATAAAGAATTAAAATGACAATAATATGGTGTGCATGGAAATCAATGACTCACCATTGAGCATGGCAACGGATAAGTTAACAAACTGTACTTACTTGTTTTCTTCTTTGACACATGGAACTAGTTGATGAATTGCTTGTTCTTCTACGAATATTTCATCCTTAACCTCTACAGAGGCCTATAAATATGAAATACAGAAAGCAGATCAATTAGTTACACACAGGGGTGCATTAAGCCGGCATCAAATGACTGTATGGCCTAAACAATAACAAATTAAGAAAAGTGACACAATCATGCAGCAAACATGTAAATAAACAAGAGCCGAGCGGTCTGGGTCATGTAGCTATAAAGGTGGGTTTGAACCCCACTGTCGGCAGCTCTGAAGATGGTATTACATGGTTTGCCATTTTCACATCAGGCAAGTACTGGGGCTGTACCTTAATTAAGGCAATGGCCACTTCCTTCCCACTCCCAGCCATTTCCTCTCCCTTCGTCACCATAAGACCTATCTCTGTCGGTGCAACGGAAAGAAAATCATTAAAAATGAACACAAAACAGCTAACAAGGTCAATTTCATATTTGCACAAGAAAATTGTCATCCAATATAAAACATAAGAAATACAAAGGAACAAGTAAGTATCCAATCAAGTTATTACAATAGAACAGTCCACTACAGACCATTTTGGGAATGTATAAATACATAATTCATCAGTGAATAACGTCCTGAAAGGTTTTCTAGCCTCAATCTGCCAGCGATCTACATGTGATTTAACCCTTTGGATGCCAACCAATAATATGTCATCATATGCATAGAAAGCCAGGCATGTTTCAATGGATTGTACATCAATGTATTCAAAAAAGAATAAATATGGTATCTCAGTTTACAAGGTATGGAGATAAAATTTGGTAAGTGAGCTTGATATACTTCCAGAACTTTAAACATGTGACTTCCATTTGAAAAAAACAATTTCACAAATACTGAGCTTGAAAATATAATTATTTTCTTATTACAAAAGGAAAACAATCTTAAATGAATTTTCACATTGTGTACTAAATTCAAAGTGGCTAAGTGTAGATAATTAATGTTAACTGTTATCTAGGATCATATATACCAATTTATATTGTTCAATTAGGCCTACTTTCCAATAATAAATAAATTCCCAAAAACATGGAATATGTGGAGTGAAATACACCAACAGTGTAACCTGTCAACAGTTAGATATTTTATGAATTCAGGAGAGTAATAGTGATCATTTGAGAGAACTGTGCCTAGTAGCAGTATTTGTAAATACAGAACAGTTCACGAGATAAGAACACACAAAATCAATATCTATAATATAATTAAGAATGTATAAAATAGCCTAATTTATTACAAAATCCTCCACCAGAACTACAAGATAAATTTCATGAGATCATATTGCACTTATGTTTGGCACCACAAAATCTAAATGCAGGCCTTTGGTACATTTGCAAAACACTGTTCTTGCTCTACACTGATTCGGTAGTACACACACAACTGTTAGACTCTTTTTTTTTTTTTTTTTTCAGGAAGTTTTAGCACTTCAGTAGAAGTACTTCCATTTATGTCACTCACACTGCCAGATGAAACCACACTAGGCTGCTTATGATCAAGCACTCACTTCCTAAAGCCTCAATGAATGACACTGTATAAGCCAATCTTTACATGGGGCATCGAGCTCCTCCAAAATTTTCCTTATAAAGAATAATATTTGCAATACTAGCAATGATATTGAAAGTTATCTTCTTCCAATATTTCACACCTTTCCTCTCATCAAGATATGTGTACATCATCATATCACTAGTATCAATCCCTCCCATGCATTTATTATAATTACACAACACATCTTGTTTTGTAATTTCTTTCTGCTGACCGTAGCCTTTAGTTATGAATGTTTTATCAGCAGCCCTACGTTCACTACTCAGTAGAAGCAGAGGATTCCTCTAACTTGTTTTTCCCTATAGCGCATAACTAGTACAGGTCCTTCCTGAAGTATTTTCTATCCCCAACACCAATCTTTTGTTTCAAATACTCAGGCAATCCTTTTCTGTTTCGTCGTAGAGTCCCTGTTATGTATGTCCCCGTTTTATACAAATCTTTCACTAATGGCACTGACAAAGAAATTGTCAACAAGCACATGGTAAGCCTTCTGTAAATAATTACCTATACTGAGCAGGTGCAATAACACACAGAACCCTAAACCATACTTCGCATATTGCCTTTTATCTTTTCGACATTTTGCACCTGTGTACATATAAAATTCTAAGCAGTAATTCACTACTGAATAACATATGAACTACAGTTTTGTGCCCCAACTGTGGTAGTGTTTATTTGGATTCTTTGTCCCCACCAAACTTTCATCACCAGAGTGTTACTGATGTGCAATGAAACTGGATTGGCAAACAGGCTGAAATTTTCCACGAGAATGATAATTTGCTTCATTAGGGGCCACAATATGAAAGAATTGAGACAGAAGCTGAAATCAGTTTCTGCAAACATGTGCCCAAACAAAGGTGAACTTTGGGAGAAGGAAGCTGACCAGTAACTAGGTATTCTATGTTCTTTGTTCAGTCACATTCTTAGTATACAAGCAAAGACAGCTGCCATTTCTTGAATGGTAGTGTTATGCCAGCTGGATGCCCTTGATGCAGGTGATAATTCTGAAATTTCTTTATAGATACGGTTCATGGTGTGGGTTACTGTAGTCATGTCCTAGTTCATGAACCATGGGCAATAGCTGAGTGGCCTAGTAAGTGGTACTGAGAGTCAGGATACCCAATGCTACAAAATGGGAGTGGGCATCTCGGACATATTCTGAGTCTTGGCCTCCTTGTGCTCAGGCGGCTAGGATTATACAATCCACCATTGGTCTCTAACTTGTTAGAGGTAAGATCTATATTGGTATATGTGTAAGTAGCGTAGCATCCTGCTTTACTAATTTACCAAGCTCAAGAACATTTTATTCAACCATCGGACCTATGGGAGTAACAGGGTCCCACTCCCGTTTGACAGGCAAGGGACTCCTTGGAAACAATTTGGTGAACGAAATGGAATTTGATGGGAAGCTATCAATATTAATGGGGCTTATAGAAGAAAGAAAGTAGAACTCGTGGAGTCAACATTCTTCAAGCATAAGGCTCTACACATGGCATCATAGGGATACCAGATCCATAATAGCAGAACAGGTGGATCTGGATGTGCTAGGAGTAAATGATATTCGGGCAAGAAGAGATAAAGAGGAAGAGATAGGAAATTATAAAGTGTACTTGACGGGTGTTAGAAAGGGAAGGGCAGAGTCTGGGGTAGGGCTCTTTATCAGGAATACCATTGCACGCAACATAGTGTCTGTTAGGCACGTACATGAGCGAATTATGTGGGTAGATTTGTCAGTTGGAGGAATTAGGACTAGAATTGTCTCCGTGTATTCACCATGTGAGGGTGCAGATGATGATGAAGGTGACAAGTTTTATGAAGTATTGAGTGACATTGTATTCAGATTCAACAGCAAGGACAGGACAGTGCTAATGGATGATTTCAATGCGAGAGCTGGAAATAGAATTGAAGGATACAAAAGGATGATTGCTAAATGTGGGAAAGGTATGGAAGCTAATAGGAATGGGAAGCAATTGCTGGACTTCTGTGCTAGTATGGGTTTAGCTGTTAAGAATACATTCTTCAAGCATAAAGCTATTCACCGCTACACATGGGAGGCTAGGGATACCAGATCCATAATAGACTATATCTTAACAGACTTTGAATTCAGGAAATCTGTTAGGAATATACGGGTTTTCCGGGGATTTTTCGGTGATGCAGACCACTATCTCATCTGTGGTGAACTAAGTATATATAGGCCCAGGATAGAGAAAGTGAAATCTGTCTGCAAACAAATAAGGACAGAAAATCTCCTGGATGAGGAAATTAGAAGTACATGGATATGATTAGTGAGAAGTTCTGAACAGTGGACGGACAGTAAGCAGGTTCAGGATATAGAAAGTGAATGGGTGGCAAACAGGGATGCTGTAGTAGGAACAGCAAGGGAATGCCTAGGAACAACTGTGTGAAAAGATGGGAAAAAGCAAACATCTTGGTGGAATGAAGAAGTGAGAGCATCTTGTAAACGTAAAAATAAGGCTTAAGAGAAATGGCTCCAAACAAGCGCTGAGCAGACAGGGATTTGTATGTAGATGAAAGAAACAGAGTGAAACAAATAGTTGTTGAATCCAAAAAGAAGTCAAGGGAAGATTTTGGCAATAATCTGGAAAGAGTAGATCAAGCAGCAGGGAAACCTTTCTGGACAGTAACAAAGAATCTTAGGAAGGGAGGGGAAAAAGGAAATGAACACTGTTTTGGGTGATTCAGGTGAACTCATAATAGATTCCAGGGAATTACTGTAGAGGTGGAGGGAAAATTTTGAATATCTTCTCAACGTAAAAGGAAATCATTCTGGTGGTGTTGCGAACAACTGAGCTCATGGGAAGGAGGAAAATGATACTGGTGAAATTACGCTTGAGAAGTGGAAAAAGTGGTAATAAACTCCATTGTCGTAAAGCAGCAGCAATAGATGAAATTAGACCTGAAATGGTGAAGTATTGTCGGAAGGCAGAGATGAAATGGCTTCATAGATTAATAAAATTAGCATGGAGTATTGGTAAGGCACCTTCAGATTGGACAAAAGCAGTAATTGCACCTATCTATAAGTAAGGGAACTGGAAGGATTGCAACAATTATCGAAGTATCTCATTGATTAGTATACAAGGCAAAGTACTCGTTGACATCTTGGAGTGAAGGTTGCGATCAGTGGTTGAAACGAAGTTGGATGCAAACCAGTGAGGTTTCAGACCACAGAGAGGGTGGCAGGATCAGATTTGTAGTATGCACCAGGTAATTGAGAAATTCTTCGAGAGGAATAGACAGTTATGTTTATGTTTTGTGGATCTAGAGAAAGCATATGACAGGGTACCAATGGAAAAGAAATTCGCCATACTAGGGGACTATGGGATTAAGCATAGATTATTAAAATCTATCAAAGGCATTTATGTTGACAATTGGGCTTCAGTGAGAATTGATAGTAGAATGAGTTCTTGCTTCAATGTACTTACAGAGGGTACACAAGGCTGTAATCTTTCACCTTGCTGTTCTTAGTTTACATGGATCATCTGCTGAGAGGCATAAAGTGGCACGGAGGGATTTAGTTATGTGGAAATGTAGTAAGCAGTCTGGTCTATGCTGACAACTTGGTCTTAATGGCAGATTGTGCAGAAAGCCTGAAGTCTAATATTTTGGAACTTGAAAATAGGAGCAATGAGTATGGTATGAAAATTAGCAATTCTAAGACTAAATTGATATCAGTAGATAAGAAATCCAAGAGAATTGAATGTCAGATTGGTGATACAAATCGGGAACATGTTGATAATTTTAAGTATTTAGGATGTAAGTTCTCCCAGGATGGTAATATAGTAAGTGAGATTGAATAAAGGTGTCATAAAGCTAATGCAGTGAGCTCGCAGCTGCGATCAACAGCATTCTGTAAGAAGGAAGTCAGCTCCCAGATGAAACTATCTTTACATCCATCTATTTTCAGACCAACTGTACTTTATGGGAGCGAAAGCTAGGTGGACTCAGGATATCTCATTCATAAGTTAGAAGTAACAGACTTTAAAGTAGTGAGAATGTTTGCTGGTACAAACAGGTGGGAACAATGGCAGGAAGGTACTTGGAATTATGAGATAATGGCTAAGTTAGGAATTAACTTAATGGATGAAGCTGTACACATAAACCAGCTTCGGTGATGCGGTCATGCAAGGCGAATGGAGGATAGGTTACCTAGGAGAATAATGGGCTCTTATGGAGAGTGTGAGAAGTAGAGGGTATTATATTTTGTTCCTCGTGAGTAACGACCGTTTACAAGTTATAAACAAATCCCTTTATTATTGTTAGTACAAACTCTCTGGTTTTACAGATACACAACTCTCTGCTAGTCTCTGTCAAAGAATAATACACCGATAGAGGACATAGAGGGCGTCTCAATCCCTGACATCCTCCCCACCCTGGTCTATCTCCAGGGGGATGACCAGCTGCACTGGACGAGTTATCACATTCCCCTTTGAATCCTTAAGAATCACGGTGCTGATCACTCCGTCTCTTCCAGCTCGGATTTCCACAACGCGGGCCTTCTTCCACATGTGTCGTCTTCTTGAAGGAGTGCTACGTCTCCAACTCTCGGTTGTGGTCTGTTACCTCGAGGACGTCGAACTTCGTATTCCTTAGTCCAGCGCTTCCAGAAGTCGTCTGAGATCTTTTGTCGTACTGCTAACTCCTTTGTCAGGTTCGTCCTTAATGCTGGTTCTGGTCCAGTTGGTATGGCCATTAATCTTTGTCCGGTCCAGAAATGGGCGGGAGTCAGAGCTTCTGTTTCATCTTCATTCTGAGAGATGGGTCGTGAGTTGATGGCGGATTCAATATTTACTAGAATGGTGTTAAGCCTTTCCTCGGTTATCAATGCCTTGCCTAACACCTTCCTCAGGCATCGTTTTGTAGTGCCAACCATCCTCTCCCACTATCCTCCCCACCAAGCCACCCGTGGAGGAATGAACCGCCATTTGATAGAATGATGTGCCAGGTACTGGTGGACGGAAGATGCGGTGAGGTATTGCCAGAGTGAAGACAATTCTGTGTTTGTAGCGTGGAAAGTCTTAGCGTTGTCCATGTAGATTACATGCGGCAACCCTCGTCTTCGTGCAAATCTTTGTAATGCAAGGATGAATGTTTCAGTGGTCATGTCTGAACATAATTCCAGGTGTAAGGCCCTTGTTGATGCACACGTGAAGAGAGCAATATAACATTTCTTCGACTCATTCCCCACCTTCATATATAAGGGGCCTGCAAAATCAATGCCAGTCACCTCGAATGGTCGTAAGGGCTTTACACGGTCAGGTGGCAAGGGTGCTTCAATAGCTTCACCAAATTTGTTGTGCGCCATTTTACACGGCAGACAAGTGCGCAGAACTTTCTTTATGGCTTGTCTGGCGCGAAGAATCCAATATTCTGATCGTAGCTCTGACAGCACTATCCGTACACCTAAGTGATGAAGCCTGATGTGTGTCTGCCTTATAAAAATTCTGGTAAAAATGTGGGATCCATCCAAAAGGATTGGATGCCTTTCTGTATGTGTCAGGTCTGCATATTGAAGTCGTCCACCAAGTCGAATGATGTTGTCTTGGATGTATGGATTGAATCTTGCAATCTTTGACTTATTTGGAAGTGGAATATTTCGCCTCAAGGCGGTGAGTTCCATACCGAAATATTCTTCTTGAGTCTGACGTATCCAGTAAAGTCGAGCGTTATTTATATCTATTTCTGTGAGATACTTGGGGTATTGTACTCTTTCCTTCATCACTCTGATAAAACGTAGAACCCAACAAGTAACATGTATCAGTTTCCAGTACGAACTGAACTTGATGTGTCTAGCAGTGATTTATGCGACGTGATTAGTAGAATTTGCTTAGTTGGTTTCTTCGCATCTGGTAGAGATGTTATGTCTGACGGGTTTTCCAATGGCCACGATGTGTGTTCACTAACGAGCCAAGAAGGACCTTGCCACCAAGTATCATTTGAGCGTAAGTCATTTGTCGAGAGTCCCCGCAAGAGGTAGTCTGCGGGATTAGTGTCGCCTGGGCAATGTCGCCATTGACTAGGGGCTGTGTAGCTTAGAATTTCTTTAACCCTGTTAGCAACGAAAGGTTTCCACCTATCTGGGTCACTGTGAATCCAACCAAGCGTTATCTTACTGTCGCTCCATAGCGTGGCCTTGTTTATGCTGAGATCGGTCTCCGTACAGAAGTAGTAGAGGAGGTGTGTACCAATTAGAGCAGCAAGCAATTCTAATCTTGGAATCGTTACTTTCCTCACAGGAGCTAGTCGTGCCTTGCTGCAAACAAGGCATACGGAACACAACATATCAGACTCTGACCTCAAATATAGTGCAGCACCATATGCCTTCTCACTTGCGTCACAAAATACATGTATCTCAGTATTCCCTTTGCTTTTGGAAATGCCAATCCATCGGGAAATGTATACTGGTGATAAGTGAATTAGTTCTGACAACCAACATTGCCATCTTTGCGCCAGATCTGGTGGGAGAATTCCTTCCCATGCGAGTCCTCGACGCCAGGTGTCTTGAAAGATGATCTTCGCCATGATGAGCACCGGTGCAAGTAAACCTAAGAGATCATACAATTTAGCTGTTCCCTTTAAAACGCTACGTTTGGTTCCAGGCTCTTCTGCCAGATATTCTAGGATATGCTTGAAATCGAATGTCAGGGAATCTTTGTCTGTATCCCAACTAACTCCAAGTACAGTGGTTTTGTTTGTTGTTTCCCTGCCCTCTGCCTTCCATATCTCCTTAAGTGGTATTGAGTTCGTAGCCCATTTTGAAAGGGGGAGTTTTATTAGCTTCAGAAGACTATTCAACTCATAGTAGGTTGTGATCACTTCGTTGTTATCTTCTAGGCTGATTGTGAAATCATGCATGAAGGTTGATTTGTCAATAAGAGCTGTCGCTAACGGGTATGTTTCCTTATGAAGTGAAGCTAGTTCCCTTAAAGTGGCAGATAATAGGAATGGGCTGCTTGCAAGACCGAAGGGAAGACGTGTGAAGCGATCTGCAATGATCTCTTCCGTCACCTGATAGTCTCCAGGGCCATCTGAATTTATGCGATACCACAGAAATCTAGTTAAGTTGCGGTCTTTCTCATTTAGATAAAGTTGGAGAAATGCTTGGCTTCCATCTGAAACTATTGCATTACGATACTGCCGAAAACGTAGTAGGGTAGCAAGAATTTCTGGCAGTATGTTTGGTCCAGTTTCTAGGGCATCATTTAAGGACGGTGACCCCTTTTCATGTGATGACGCATCAAATACAATCCTGAACTTAGTAACATTACCAGTTTTCTTCTTCACGGCATGATGTGGCAAGTAGAACACATTTTCAGATGAATCGTTTGCAGGCTCGCTCTCTATCTGGTCTTTAGCAAAGTAGTCTAGCATATGCTTGTGATACATGTCGCAAAAATCTCCATCTGTCTTCAGTCTCATCTCTAGGGCTTGAAACTGTTTTCTTGCTGTGGGGAGATTACTTGAAAACTGAACATCCTTCTTCCTAGGAAATGACACTACTCTCCTTCCATCTTTAATGCAGTAACTGTCATGAAACTCTTGAAGGATAAGCTTATCTTTCGCCAGGGGTGTCCTTGTGGCCTTCTCTTGAATACCGATAGACTCTAGCTCCCAGAACTAACGACGTTGTACAATATCACGTCTTCGTGCAATGAAATGTGATATATTGTGGTTTGTTTGACTATAGTACTTGATCTGTTCCCACTAAGTATGTGTCCGAAAATTGTGGAAAGCATGATCAGTGAAGGTGATACTCTAATTGGCTGTTTTGAAGTCACGATCTTCCAATAGAAATCCGCACCTATAAGAACTTCTATAGGTAGGTCTTCGTTAGATTCATCTCGTGGATCAGCTAGTTTTACCTTCCTGACCGAAGCCAGAACTCCGATGTCTTGCGGCGGTGTTGGTTGCACTGAATATGTATTATTACTTTCAAAAGCCGTAATGGTAATCAAGGCCTTTGTTGAGTATCCCATGATGTCAAAGCTGACTTCTCTTCTTTTTTCTGCAGTACTATAGGGCGCTTCAAAAGCAATGATTTCTAGACTCGTGTTACCGGTGACATTAAGGTCCAGTGAATGTATTAAGGAACTATGAATGAAGCTCGACTGGCTTCCCGAATGCAGTATGCAGCGCGTTAGTTTATTTCTCTTATATGCGGGCTGTTTGTAAGTATGTGAAGTTTGGAGTCGTAACCGAAATCTTGCCAACTGATGTCTGCAAGCTGTCGTTTCTATTGCAGATGGAGACATGGTGTTGCTCTTTACATTTAGTGCAAAATGCCTTCCCGTGTTTGAAACACTGACCTTTGTTGTGGCCTCACCTTAAGCATAGAAAACAACGATTCGTAGCTCTCAGTTTTTCGGTTCTTGACTGGATATCTTTCATTTGATGACAGTCTTGACCCCAATGTCCGGAATTCTTCTCAGAATACACGCAGAATGGCTTTAGTGTTGAAATGACCCCTTTCTTGCTCTTCTTGGTCTTCGTATTCACTTGAAGAGCGGCTGCTGTTGGCATGTAGTCCAGTGGTTGAGTAGCATCACCACGTATCTTTTGAGTGGCTAGAGCTCCTTGAATTTCTTCATTTAGAAATTCCATTAAACGTGTAAGGTTGCCTTCGTGTAAGCCATTTCTTTTTGCATGAATTAGCCAGCGGCGGCAAAGGTCTTCTGGGAATGCTCTCAGCAGTTTGGGTGCTAATATCCATCCGAATGCGTCTATGTTTTCCCCTAGTGCTCTTAGTGCTTCTAATCGTCGATGACACTCAATGTAGGTAGTGTTTAACATCGCTGGGCTATCCGATGTGGCGGGTTCTAAATTTTCCAAGAAATCTAAGTGGCTTTGTATGATTCAGTCCGTGTCGCCGTATCTTGAGTGAAGAATCCGCTTCGTTCAGTCGTAGTTATCTGCCGTGACCGCTATTCCGTCAACCAGAAGTTTAGGTTCACCCTCTAGGTAACCTTGGAGAAACACGCGTTTATTTATGGTTGAAAGACCGGCGTTGTTGTCTACAGAAGACTGGAATTGTTCCCAGAACCTGGGCCATGTCTTGATATCGCCTGTGAAAGGTTCAAGTCTGATATTAGGTAGTTTAACGTCTTGAGTGATTGGAGGTTGTGCAATTGAATCAGCGGTGGCTTGAGTGGTGTCCTCACGCTTCTCTTTAATGAGATTAGTGGCCTTCCATATTGCACGCTTCAAGCGGTCAATGTATTGCAAACAATCCTGTGCGTTCGTCTCAAACTCATCATCATTCAACAAATCGTGTACTTGTTCGTCTAGGATTAATAGCTTTTGTAGAGTATCTTGTAAGCGGTTAAGAGTGTGAGCTATTTCATCCTGTTCTGTCGAGTCGTTAACTTCATTCAGGTACGTGGAGAAATGTGTAACATTCGACCGGTGGGTCTTTCATGTTCTTTTAAGTTTCTTAAGCTGCTGTTCATTTTCCGTCATAGTGAAACTCAAGGGGTGGGCTAGTATGGCAGTGATGCAGAAGTTTGTGAGTGTGCGCTGATAGATGTTTATGAAATGTAATTGTATTGCTTTCCGACAGATGGCAGCACCTGTACCTTACTGATTCGTGGATGACCTTCGAATACCAGCAGATTACGTATGTATTAATATTCAAGATGGCTGCTTTCGGCTTCTAAGATATCATGCACTTATAACCTTCTATTGCGATGTAAGCTTGACCATTTCGCAATAGGCATGCTTCCCTTTACTACAACCCTCTTCATTCAACATTATTTCTTTTACAACAACTTTCCTAATTAACTATTACAGAATAAATAGAATGTGATCTACTCATCTGCCATTTGTCGTGATGTTGATACTCTTGTGATGTAAATACTCGCGGCGTGAAGGAAAGGAAAATCTCTTGCAGATATCCGTTCAGTGTAGTCTTCTTTAATGCCAGTGTTGATGATTCTTCCTTCCCGGGTTTCAGCACCAATATTATATTTTGTTCCTCGCGAGTAACGACCGTTTACAAGTTATAAACAAATCCCTTTATTATTGTTAGTACAAACTCTCTGGTTTTACAGATACACAACTCTCTGCTAGTCTCTGTCAAAGAATAATACACCGATAGAGGACATAGAGGGCGTCTCAATCCCTGACAGAGGGAGACCAAGACAATGATGGTTAGACTCAGTTTCTAATTATTTAAGAGGTGTAGAACAATGAGGCCACAGCACTAGTTGCAAATAGCGGATTGTGGCAAAGTTTAGTAAATTCACAGAGGCTGCAGACTAAACGCTGAAAGGCATAAAGGTCTATAATGATTTATGTATGTATGTATGTATGTATGTATTTACATTCTTTGTAGATTGTGAAGCATATCAGTTAGTTTATGTTACAAATAGTGTCAGAAATGAAAGTGTAAAGAACAGACTGAAATATTTTATGGGGACAGCATCAGGTTGAGGTACATGTTTTGGGCCTGTGATTTCATAAAACTGGTAGGGATGGACAATATTACTTTCTGGGAATATGCATTCAGTCCAAGAATCATCTAATTCACTGTCACTGACATTTTCATTAGCACTCTCACTTGAATTATCACTCCTTAACACTGCAGGAACTGTCGTAAGCCCATTAGCCAAAAGTACGGTTCCACAATTCACTGGTGCACTATATGACAACCCAAACAAATCATAACAATCATTTTCCCTAAGATTGGAGTCACTTACATCTTCAAAGCGAATATCAGAGTGCTGATCAAATCAGTATATTGGAATTTTTCATACAGAATTTAAGTGCAATGCATCGGCATCTTGGCACTGTAAGAGATAAGAAAGAGGCAAAGGTTATGCATTATAAAATATTTTGAAAGCTCTAAGTTGAATTTAACTTGTGAATTAACACTGTGCAAGCCTTTGTCAAGTTGCTGTGCAATGTAGAGGTGAGTGGATGATTAAATAGCTGCCTGACCCACATAGTTCACCCTATGATGTCATGGTCTCAATTAGGTTCATCCAACTGACAATGAATTGACTTTGTATACGACATCCAGACTGAAATGGTGAAAGGTTTTCGTAACTACAGAGCCTTATAGTAGCAGCTCCCTGTGTGGATCAGTAGTAGAGTGCCTAAACCCGGATCTCAAGGTCATGAGTTTAAAACTGCCCTACATAGTTAGGTACGTATAGGATGGAAAAAAAAAAAAAAAAGGCTATTCAACACTCCAAGTTGTACGATGTCTCCAAGTAAAAGTTTTCTGGTGACACATTTCATACTTACCTGACAAGATTCATCAAAACTAAGTCACAGATGCCCAAGCGTGACTTTCTTTACTCCGCCATCTAGTAGGTGTAGAGCAAAAGGGAACGTTAAAATTGACGAGAGAGCAGCCAGATAGCAGCAAATTACATTACCTGCACACAGTCGCTGAGGCTGTACAATTGTATATTTAACTAAAAGGGTAAAGAGGAAACCAGCACAAATACACTCTGTAACATACCGTACAAATGGTAGAGCAAAATGTTCATACAAATGTCATCTATCTCATTTTCAGTGAAGCCATGTTCTTCCAGGATGGCTACCACATTCTTGAAAGCTGATCCCCGACCCAAAAGAAGACCCTTTAAAACACATGCTTCTAGTGTTCAGGTTATATCCACTAAAGTGAGGTATGCATGGAAGGTAGAGATAGGCTTCTTCTCCTCATCAACATGAACTGCTTACTGGTCGTCCTGTTCAGGAATATGCAGCAGGCATCAGAATAAAATTAAAAAATATTAGTCTTCTTGTTATTACTGCCACTAGCGATGAAACCAGTTGCCATATGCTACACAGTGGATGGACATAGAAATTTATGTCCTGTTATTCACTGCACAGAGCAAGGTGTGTGAACTGCTTGAAGAAAATATCAAAATTGATGATGATGATGATGATGATGCTTGTTGCTTTAAGGGGCCTAACATCGAAGGTCATCGGCCCCGATATCAAAATTAGTAAGGAAAATGGGTATATCTAAAAGTTACCAATTTTATAAGAAACTTAAAATTGTATGCTCAATGTAATCTATTCAGCAGTTTTCTCACAATTTCCACTCTCTGGCAATGGCTTGTAGATCGTCACAAAAGGAAAAGGTCCCAGATATGTAATATTTTACATGTAAATAAAAGTATTGATTAGGTGGAATTTTTCTTTTCCTTTTGTGACGATTGGTAAATATCAATATGGAAAAATGAAGTTCATAAATCAAAATGGCTTATAGAATCGTATATGTAACATAGCCCAGAAAACCAAGTAACAAGACACTCAGAGAAGTTTCAGAATAGCTGATAATACAAGTGAAAATATGACTTCCAGCTTTCGATGCCACATGTTAGTAATAATAATAATAATAATAATAATAATAATAATAATAATAATAATAATAATAATAATAATAATAATAATAATAATGACATGGGCTCAGCTACCAGGAGCAAACAATCTGATTTGACAGCATCAGGATGCTTGTTGCTCCGTTTTACTCTATGTCTACTAGATGGCAGAGTAAACTGAATTACACTTGGGCGGTGTCTATGGCTGAGTAGTAACTAAAAACCAAATGTCACCAGAGATGCTGACATGGAGTTTGCAAAAGACTTTTTTCTACCCTACTGCATCTGCTCGATTCAAACCCACTATCTTGGGATCCAGAGGCCGACACTCTACCCCTGACCCACAGACCCCATTAAATATCTTCCACAAAATTGAAAGCAAATGACAAACTGTAGAGATTTCCTCCTCCTCTTCAACTTAGATTACACATTTCCAGGATTAATTAAAGTTCAATATAGCATAAAGCTAGTGGTAAAGTTGTCAAAATGGAAAAAGAGAATAAAATATGGAAACATGTGGTCGCACCACATACGTTGATTACCTGAAGTGCGTTTTGCTGTGTTGGTCTTGGCACCATCAACTCCGATTTGGCTTCTTCTTTTAAACATGTCAATTCTACTGGAAGTACAAAATTTTCCTGTGGAAAAATAAAAACAATAGGCACATCATTCAGGGACATTTGGCAATTTAGTTACAACAAATGAGTATGTGATTTCATAACTTCCCAATATATAATAAAGCTTCAAAACTTTTCTAATATTTGCAGGAAAATTTCTACATTTGTAGGATCCTTGAAAATATGTCAGCATGGAGTCCTTGAGGGGAAGAGAGCCCTGAGAGTAATTAATGGACAACTATTCCACACATTCTGAAAAAAAATTCAGAACTTCAAACTTAAATACTGATGCATTTTACACGTAAAACCTGCTTTACGTCCTACTAAATACTTTTACAGGTTTTAAAGACACCAACAAGTTCAGCTCAGCATGAAAGAAAGTACATCTCCCCTGTTGTATGTTAAATCCTCACATGATACCTCAATAGACCTGACATAAGCTGCCATACAGAGCCTAGGTAGTTACACATCCAGTATTGACACACACCAGTCTTTTGTACAGCAAACAACCTTAGGAGCATTTATTACAGGAACTAGTTATATCAGAAATAGTTGGCATGAGAAAGCAATATGTATTCTTGGATATCAATACTGAGAAGTTTTTGTTCTCTGTTATACCAGAGAGTTTCAACTGACCACACTTTAGGGCACAGGCCAATACCCTTAAAACCTGACGGTCAGCTGCAGTGTGAAAAATTAAGTCTTCTTCCTCTAAGTTGTTATAGCAGAGAGTTTCAACTGACTACACTCTAGGGCTTATACCAGTACCCTCAAACTCTGACAGTTAGCTTCAGAATGAGAAGGAGCTGGATGAAGTCTTCATTCTCTAAGCTGTTATAGCAGAGAGTTTCAACTGACTACCCTCTAGGGCTCATGCCAATACCCTAAAACCCTGACAGTCAGCTGCAGCATGAGAAGCACTTCTTGATTAATTTATTTAATACCTGTCGATTTTAAGTGCCGATGCATGTTCCAAGTAATATCAATGTCTATAAATATTTAATTCACTCAACCCCATTCTTCTTAACTTTTGAATGCCTAAATACAATATTTGTTTTAAGAAACATGTTTCTCAGTACATTTGTGCTAAATCTGGTAAAGTTCCCCTCCAGGCTTCTATGATATTCTCTCCAGAATCACACAGCACAGTGAAAATGGTACAACGTAATCCTTTCTGGCTCAGTCCTTACCTTAGATGCATACTGTGTCCACTTAGAAGATGAGTACTGATAATCGCAGAATGAGTTTTTTGGCCTATAGATTTTGAATTAAAAAAAGAGCATCATCTCATAAATGCAATGTACAGCCTAAAATGACTTCATATTGGAGTAATCAGGACCGAATAAATTTAGTGAAGAATTGCAAATCTTTCTGTGAAACATGGGAAGGAAAGTACGCAGAAGTTGATGAAAAGTGTTAGACAGAAAAAAAGCCGTAGGCCCACTCTGTACAATTCTAAGCGTACAAGATTTCTAAAAACAAAGTGATCTCAGCTTTAGAACTGAGCCGAGCCTGGACAATACGATATATGTATTAAAACAAGAAAAGTCTGAGGGCGATGTCTTCACTATGTGAATGTCATTCAGCCCTAAGTACATAATAAAGTGATATAATTTCACAGTTTTGTCATGTGACCCAAGGAACATTATTTCTCCTAATGCAAATGTAATAAGAAAACTCTGGAATAGGCAGTATTGAGGACAATAGAATGAAAGAAATACACAGACTTCTGAATAATCCTGCCAAACAAAGGCTTTCTTCTTGGATACTTCCCAGAATGCTGGAGAAGACTAAAGTGACTCCCATTTCCAAAGTAGACAAGACCAAATTACACTCTGTATTAGACTGGAAACATTCCATTGTACAAGGCTCAGAAATAGCAGTCTACACAGAGGATATTTAATAACGTAATTTATATCTTTTACATTGTTCAATTCACCAAAACTAAGTTTGAATAAATAAATGTATAAACTGCTTGAAAAAACATACTGTAATGAATAGTACCTGAAAAATATACAAATTAATACCATTTATTATCAAGTGTTATGATATGTTTTTCTTTTAAGACAATTTATAAGTTAAATATTTAAAATCACTTTTGACAGACTGAAGGCCCTAACAATTACCTGGCAAAAAAAGAGCCTTTAACAACTCCTTGGCAATATCACATCTTCAAAGCAACAGGTTTTGGAATAGATTTTCCTGTCAAGTTATTACTATAACTGGATTTACATCACACTAACTAGTTCTTTTGTCTTACAAAACACTATGAGGTGTTTTACATGCCAGTAAATCTATCAACATGAGGCTGGTGTACTGGAGCACCTTTAATACCACCAGGCTGATGAGCAACTGTATGAGTCAGCTTAAGAAATCTACTACCTGAGCTGCTCACACTGGAATTTGTCCTGTCAAGACGAGGAGCAACAGAACTGAAAGTCACATACTTAGAAGATTTCAAGGGACTTTGCTGAATGCTGTAAGAGAGCAAAGAAAGACGAACAGAAACCAACTTCTTCATCAAAACCTTACCAGTGATTTCAGCTTTCAGGCATGAAATGAAGAACAACAGATGTATACCTACAAATTCTGCATTTCCACCATGTATGTCATCACATAAATAAATTTTTGGTGATGAGATTCTGTGATGGCAGACTGGAATGTAGTGGAAGGACAAGGAAGAGAAGGTAATACAGTACAAGAATTCAGATTGGAACAATGGAATGAAAAAGGGAGGTCAGCTGGTTGAATTCTGCACCGATCATAATTTAGTCCTTGCTAATACTTGGTTCAAACACTAGAAACGATGGCTGTATACATGGACAAGACCTGGAGACACTCAAAGGTATCAAATAGACTTCATTATGATTAGGTGGGGATTCAGAAACCAGGTGTTGGATTGCAAAACTTTCCCACAAGCAGACGTGGACTATGACCACAACTTGTTGGTTATGGAGTGCCATTTGAAGTTGAAGAAATTGAAGAAAGAAATGAATGCAAGGGGATGGGATCTAGACAAGTTGAAGGAAAAGTGTCTGAGGGACTGTTTCAAGGAACATCTTGCACAAGGATTAAATGAAAAGGCTGAACGAAACAATATGAAGAGAATGGACAGTCATGAAGAATGAGGTCTCTAGGGCTGCTGAAGAAATGTTACGAAGATAGCAAAGATCAACTAAGAATCAATGGATAACTTAGGAGATACTAGACCTCACTGATGAATGACGAAAGTACAAGAATGCAAAAAATTAAGAGGGCAGAAAGGAATACAAGTGATTAAAAAATGAAGTGGATAGGAAGTGCAGGACTGCTAAGGAAAAATGGCTGAAGGAGAAGTGCAAGGATGTTCAAGGTTGTATGGTCCTAGAAAAGGTAGATGCTGCATACAGGAAAATCAAGGAAAACTTTGGACAAAGGAAGACTAGGTGTATGAATATTAAGAGCTCAGATGGAAAACCAGTTACAGGGAAAGAAGACAAGGCAGAAAGATGGCAGGAACATAACCAACAGCTGTATCAAGGTAATGACGCAGGTGATATGGTTCCTGGAAAATGAAGAGGCTGTTAATGCTGATGAAACGGGAGACACAATTTTGAAGTCAGAATTTAACAGAGCTTTGAGAGACTTAAATAGGAATAGGGCACCGGAATTGATGATATTCCCTCTGAATTACTGACTGCCTTAGGAGAAGCAAGACCGGGCGAGTTGGCTGTGTGGTTAGGCGTGCGTGGCTGTGAGCTTGCATCTGGGAGATAGTGGGTTCAAATCACACTGTTGGTAGCCCTGAGATATTTTCCATGGTTTCCTATTTTCACACCAGGTAAATGCTGGGGCTATACCTTAATTAAGGCCACGGCCGCTTCCTTCCAACTCCTTGCCTATCCCATTGTCGCCATGAGACCTATCTGTGTCGGTGTGATGTAAAGCCTCTAGAAAAAAAGGAGAAGCAAGCATGGCGAGGTTATTTCATTTAGCATGTAAGATGTATGAGATAGGAGAGATGTCATCCAGTTTTTGGCAGAATGTAGTTGTGCCAATTCCCAAGAAAGCCAGTGCTAACAAGTATGAAAACTATGGCACCATTAGTTTAGTACCTCACGCCAGCAAAAATTTTAACATGTATTATATACAGAAGAATAGAAAGACAAGTAGAAACTAAGGTGGGAGAAGATCAATTTGGCTTCAGAAGAAATGCAGGAACACGTGAAGCAATCCTGAATTTATGACTCATCTTAAAGGATCGAATTAAGAAGGACAAGCCCACATACATGGCGTTCGTAGATCTTGAAAAGATATTTGATAACGTTGACTGGACCAACCTATTTGAGATTTTGAAGGTCTTTGGTATCAGATATCAAGAATGAAGAATTATCTACAATCTGAATAAAAATCAGACTGACCGGGTGAGTTGGCCGTGCGCGTAGAGGTGCGCGGCTGTGAGCTTGCATCCGGGAGATAGTAGGTTCGAATCCCACTATCGGCAGCCCTGAAAATGGTTTTCCGTGGTTTCCCATTTTCACACCAGGCAAATGTTGGGGCTGTACCTTAATTAAGGCCACGGCCGCTTCCTTCCAACTCCTAGGCCTTTTCTATCCCATCGTCGCCATAAGACCTATCTGTGTCGGTGCGACGTAAAGCCCTTAGCAAAAAAAAAAAAAAAAAATCAGACTGCAATTAAAAGAATTGAGGACTTTGAAAAATATCGAGAGGAATGAGGCAAGGCAAACTGTATGTGATGTACAGACGACTACAACACGGTTCAACCCGGAAATTAAACTAAATAAAGGTTGTAGTTTGTTTCCCCTCCTACTGAATATTTATGTAGAACAGGCAGTAATGGAAATCAAAGAGGAATTTGCAAAGGGAATCACAATCCCAGGAGAGGACATGAAAACCCTAAGATTTGCTTACGATATCGTTACTTTATCTGAGACCGCAGAAGATCTGGAGAAATTGCTGAATGGTATGGACAGAGTATTGAGTATGGAGTACAGAATGAAAGTAAAGTGAATATTGCTTCACATGTTGCTACATTTCTTCTGAAGGCAAAGTGATCTTCTCCAAACTCAGTTTCAACTTGTCTTTCTATTCTTCTGTAAATAAATTACAGGAGTAAAAGAGTTCAGTCGAACTAAGTCAGGTGATGCAGGAAATTAAGTCTTAAAATAAGCAGATGTATACTGTTACTTGTGTAGTAAAATAACTAACAATGGCAAAAGTAAGCACGACATAAAATGCAGACTAGCACAACCAACAAAGGCCATTCTTAAGGAAAGAAATTTGCTCACTTCTAGAATTGATATAAGAATTAGGAAGTTTTTTAAGACTTTCATCTCGAGCAGGCATTGTACGAAAGTGATATATGGATGACAAGTAGCTCAGAAAGTAAGAGGATAGAAGCTTTTGAAATGTGATATTACAGAAGGATACTGAAGGTGAGACAGACAGACAGTGAATCAGAAATAAAGAGATACTGAATCGAATTGGGGAGAGGAGATTGATTTGGCTAAATATGACCAGATAATAGAGACATCTTAAGACACCCAGGACTTGTGCAGTTGGTTTTTGAGGCTAGTGTAGGTGGTAACAATGGTATGGATAGACCAAAGTATAAATATGACAAGCAGATGCAGCAATTACATAGAAATGGAAAGGTTAGAACATGATAGTGTGGTGAGGAAGGCTGCATCAAACCAATCTATGGCCTGATGACTCAAACGACTTAAATAATTTATGTTAATTTGAGATTACTACAAAAAGTAAGAATGAATAGGCCTTAAGAATAGATAGCAATGTACTCATACATTTCCGGTATAACAGATATAAGTAGAGTTATGTAACCAGTCAAACTAAGCCAACTTCTAATGGTTAAATTCTTATCACTATAATGTTATCTTGAATAATACTTACAAGTGAAGTACTGGCTATTTCCTCCAGACAGACTGGTTCTTCTTTGATCTGCACTTCTGAGTCCATTTCACAAAGAAATTGAAGTTGTATACAAGGCTGGGGTAGTAAATTACTTCCACTGATGTTGCACTGAAACATGAGTCCAAAACATACTTTTATATTTATTACTGTTACTGCTGTTTGGGTCATCAATCAAATATATTTAGCTATTAGAGTACTATCTCATAACATAGCACATAGATTTTGTGTCACTAGAGATTAAGTTTTTGTTCACATGACAGAATGGTGAATACCTGCATAGTGTTTTGGCATAGGTTTTGCTATTCACAAGGAACAAAGGGAAGAATAGGAGTTTCAATACACTAGTATGTGGCTTACAAGTGCTGTCTAGTTACTAAAACAATTGAACTTACAATTCAAGATGCCTAATCTTATAGGAGACAGAGATCACCTGCTTGTTGCTGTTAGTCACCTTATGATGGGCTGTGGAACAAGAACGAGAAGAAGAAGAAGATGAATGTAAGTATAACAGTTATAGGTTAAGTATTTTCTGCTTTCTTCTATTTTTTAAAGGTATGTTGTAAGGTTGTCAAAATTATTGCTAAAATGGGAGTGGGATGTAAACTGAAATGAGTGTTATTTTACATTAAGGCAGAATAATTCCAAACTAGGCCTAAATAATTCATTTCATTTTCTTGCCTTTCAACAGATTTCCAGCCATAAGGGACATAAGAAAATCATGGATTAAGGCAATTAGAAGACAGAACTGGCATCAAACTGCAGCTTCGGGCGTTTGCTAGCAGTATTCATGCCCAGTTGACAGATCAGACGATAAGACTGAAAGTAGAAGCCTTTTCCTGCATTTTTCTTCAGTATTCAGCATAACAAGGAACAAAGAAACAAGGAAAAACAGGAATTTGGAGCAATGTCATCCTAGGAAATAAGAGTGGTGTAAGCAGGTAGGTGACAGTGGCACTGAAATTCAGACGTCAGACTGCAGGCCTAATAGTGCAGAACAATTAGCACCATGCAAAGGAAACTAATAGAAGGATTTAATAAACAAAAAAAAGGAACACTATCGTGCAAGAAGATAGCTTATAAGCTTGCCTACTGCAAAGTTGGTGTGTGTTATAATGTGTACTGCTGTGAATGACATTTGAAAAATTCCTAGTGATAAGAAGGGGGAATTCTGATGTCAAACAGTATGGAGAAATTGTATTTAGTTAGTGTTACTGTAGCAGCTGTAATATTTGGAGCTAGCAACCACACAAGCATTGAACAATGTTGTGTGCAAATGTACATAATTTAAATGAATTGCAAATATGTTTTTCCCATCCTGTATCAGATTATGCATCAGTTGTTATTTTGTTAGATGCTTGTCATGTAATCATATGTGAATGCAGCACCTTAACAGAAAAAAGTAATTTTTACTAAGGAATCCCACTCTAAGCTACAGAGTGCTCAGGGTTTGCACCTAGGTAACAAACTGACCTCAAAACTCATTATTGGTATAAATATCTGTTTGACCCTGCATGAAGACTCTGAGATGATCAGTAGTACTCATTAGATTATTGAAAAACATGTTTAAGATGGAATATTTTCAGATTTGTAAACAAAGTGTCTAATTCATCCAGTAAGTTTGGTAGAGAATTCAAAGCCACTATTTGAAAACAAAATGTAAACATTCGGCATCCTTTCATATTTCAGGCCCTTGCATTGAAGCATTCATAAATTGATGTATCAGTGGTTTTCTTAACAGTAAATTATAGGGTAACAGAGACCTAGGCAGTCAATATTACTGTTAACATTACGAAGTATTTTTAATAATTTTCTGTTCAATATTCTACATTCAGCCACAATTTTACATCAACGCACCAGGGGCATGTAGTGACGTACGATGTTGGCAGCCACACGCATCCGGCTTCAGCATCTGCTGCTCACAGCCAGTCTAATGGCTTTATATATGTGAACCTAGCAAGCAAGTCTGCAGATATTGTGGTCATAACCAGTTGGATGAGACTGAACCTCAGGGACATCCATTTTCACTGATAAACCATCCCACATCCAAGGCTGTGCACTGTGGCAAAAAGCCAGTGACTACAGTACTAAGTCTGGATCCCAAGACCCATCTGATGCACCTTCCATACCATCCTGTCCTGTGTTGCACTATAAAATATTTGTTATATTATGTTATCTACATGTCAACCATTACTACCCCATGCACTTTTCCTCAATAAAATCCAAACAAGGTGTGTGTATTTTACTTTTGATGGTCAAACATTTCTAGATCATTCTCCTCACATCAACTATATTCAATTATCTCTCTATTTTTTTACCTGGCATAAGCACCTGATATTCAGTATCTTTACATAACACTACATGGGTTCAATTCTCTTTTTTTCTGCACCAGATATTACCCACATTTTATCTTCATACAACACAACATTCCACACGCCAGGTAAAATAACAGAAGTATTTCAGTCTGTTGAACCATCACCTTCGGCTATGCACTACACACCTTTAAGCTCTAGCTGAGAGCGCGAACATTGAGGTAGTGCAAATTTTCTCCACTACTCACCTCTCAGTGCTACTAGGCTGCTGGTTGGTCGGCCAGTGCACAGGGAGGCACTGATATCTTCTTCCCCATTGTGCATGGACTTAACTAAAAATGATAGCCTGACATTCGTAGGAAGGTGACACTGGTCAAAGGCTACCGTGAGGAATCTGAGACTTCAGTACTTTTCCTTCGGACAGTCATCTGACCATATTTGCATTTGCTTTGTGGTTATCAGCAACCAATCTGAAAATGATTAAACCAATAGCTTCAAACTGTTTGATGACTGACAGTGTCAGATAGTATAATTCACACAATACAGCCTGTTCAAAATGAACAGGAAGCTGGTAAGTGGTTGATATGCCACATGTAAGGAAGCATAATAAACTATTGGCTCTCTATTGAAAGGGACATACCGCTAGAACTGCCTACATTTTGACTAGCCTCCACATGTGTTTATGTATCCTCATGGCCAAGAAATGTGCCCAACTCCTTCTCATACAACAATAGTTGCTTTATTCCCATTTCATCAATAATGAGGGAACACACTTTTCTATCCTCATTCACTCTTTCATTTTCTACGATGTCTTACTTTGACAAGATCTGTCACTCCTCTTTGGCATTTTGGCATGAAGTGTCTCCTAGGTAACAACTAAATATTTTCCAGGAAGGCAATTTGGATAACGATTTTGTGCGTAAGCATAAACCTTCAAACAAGTATATTGCAGATCATGCACTGTGTTATGATTTTTTCTGACCAACGGAACGACAGCTGGCACTTTAAAGTTTGGTCCAGTATGAGTGAGGTGTGCAAGTATATTGGAGTCCATTACTGTTTTCAAATGAGTATGATACTGATTGCAGAACTCCTCCTCCTTCATTTTCTCTATTTCCAAATTAGCTGCCGGCTTCTTTATTTTCTAATCAGCACGCCTCACTTTCAGTGTCGGACATTTTTTCTCTGTTGACTGGGTATTGGTTGTCTCCACTCCAAAAGACTTACTGGCACTATCTGCCAGCTGACTGACTAAAGCACAGTTGTCGTAAACAGCTGATTCATGATTAAAATTCTCTTCTCACTTCCTCTTCTTTCCAGTGTTTTTCCGCAGTTCATATTTTTTTATTGTTCACCTTTCAGTGTTGATTTATTTGGCATATTATACTCGGGAAAATCTTAACATACAGAAGGAAAAACACTGATTTTCAATTTCCTAATTTTTAATACGGGATGGTAATCTGCTTCAGCAAAATGCAGACTACACACAAAGGATATTCCAGATTCAACATTTGGAACAAACCAATCTAGTTACATGTTTTTCAGCCATTTCCATCTTAGGTCTGCATCCCATGGAAATTCATGAAACAAAATGCCTTTACTTTTCCCACTCTGGCTTTTGTAATTCGGTACACAGCAAAAAAAAATTGTGTAAATAATATGCCGGTACCATTACCTATAAGTAAAAAAAATTATAGTTAAATTAGATGATTGCCAGCTTTCATTTTATAAGTAGGCCGTACATTGTATCAACTGAATACAACATATTCTAGAATTTTACATGGTTATTTTGCCAAACCTTAAATCAATTAAAGTAACGGTGGTGTAAATTAATCACGACCTTAAGTGGGCACGAAACTGTATGCTATGCGGTCTTAGTGACCCAAAAATGCAGAAAGATGAGAGATAGTTGAGAGCCATGTAGTACATAGCAGGAGGGGATGCTTGAACACAGGATAGAAATTTACAAACATCAGAACATACTCAGAAGGTTATTTAAGTAAACACTGAAAACAAGGCCTCATCTTAGCAAACCACACTTAACCCTTGTCACACAGAGCATCGCACGATCAAGAGCAACCAACTGCCATCGAGTACTAATGACTAAGATCATTTGCATCACCAGAATCGTCATAGATCGAGAGGGATCGACTGCACGGAAATAGCTGATACTCCCGTCCAGTAACGTACAGGCTACAGATGTATTCATATTCACGAGCGGAAAAGAATATTTTGTGAAAGTGATAATTTGGGTGAAAATATTATTATAATGTATGAATATATTAAGAGAAAAGAAAGAACCAGACGATCACAGTGGACAAGGCAAATTTTGCTTAAACATGAGGGCCTTGGAGAATTCCGCCAACCTGTGCCCTCGTTGTGGAATGACAAAAGAATTCAAGAACTAGTACTGAATATCCATCAATACTTATGAGGAATTAGTGGAAAAAATTGAAGTCACTAATAGACATAAGGCAACAAATTAGAGGAGAAGTGTAAGTTTTGAAGAAAGACTGATAGTACCATCAAATTTATTATTATTATTATTATTATTATTATTATTATTATTATTATTATTATTATTATTTAGTTTTTAAGGTTTAAAGTTAGAAGTGATGTTCACCTTCGAAATAACTATGTGAATGGAAAAATATATCAAATAAAAGATTAGTGGCAGGTATACTTCGTTGCATTCCACAGGTTACTAACAATATACTTAAAAAACAGGACTGAAAACAACGGATGCATGTATGTACATCAATTTGAATTCATAATTTGAAGGTACCACAATTAACAATGGAAATATATGTATTTAGGCCTACAGGTTTCTGGACACTGGTGACTCATACATGTCTGCATCTTACAGATTTACGATTGCTCACAATACAATCACTGGATATGATTCTATTATTTGTGATGTCATTCATAGAGCATTACAGTCAGAATTACTGACTGGGTGAAAATAGAAACAAAAGCCTCACAACAGTGGCTCATTGTCCTTCAATTATAAGAATGTATTACCATTTATATGCCTTTGCTGGCAGGACCTAGTGTTTACACTGCACTTTGTCTTCTGGTATAGGCTAGAACAATTTTGTCACTTCCATAGATCTGTCTCTGTCTTATCCTTGGCTTTGACAATGTGAAAGTGACTGAGGTATGAGTGATGCTAGTAATGCCATTCCTTATGCAGCCAGTCCCTGCTATGAATGGTGTGAAAATGTTGCTCATAGGGTCGGTTGGTGTATGCATTTCAGTGGGCTTGGCAGACTGATATGAAATAGTAACTCTTGGCTCGGTGAGGAAAGCAACGGGAAACTACCTCACTCCTCATTTCCCTAGTACGCCTCTTCAATGATGCCTAGGCAATCTGTGACAGCTGAAGGCAGAGCTGTTGAGGATCCCACCAGCGGAATCGCTGATGGACTGAACATACATACATACATACATACATTACCATTTATGCTCATTGGTTTAAATGATGCTAGCAATGTATGCTCTAAAACAATGGGTGGTACATCACTGACCCTTAGTTCAGTAGTAGGGGAATGGTGGTTCGCGAAATTTTGTGTACGAGAGCAAGCCTAATCTCACAGTCGCCATCTTGGAGGGAACAAACCTCACAGGGCATACTTTTACGGCCAGATGCACTTTCTAACTGCACAGGGCCTTGTTTTACGGACAAATGACTCTCCCACCTCACATACGCCATCTTGGATGGGCCTAAACTTACAGGGTTTAGTTTTACAGGTAGATGCCCTTCCTGTTGCCATCTTGGAGGGGCCTAACCTCACATGGCCAAGTTTTTCAGTCAGATGCACTTCCCTCCTCCTCATCTGGTGTAGTTTTACGGGTAGATTGCCTTTCCCCTCACCAATTTGTTTACAGGACCCAGTTTTACTGTCAGATTCCCTTCCCTCCTCATGTGGCCTAGCTTTTCGGCAAGATACCCTTCTCCCTCACAGATGCCAAATATTTGTTTATAGGAAGGGGTGTTAGGGATTGGAATAACTTACCAAGGGAGATGTTCAATAAATTTTTAATTTATTTGCAATTATTTAAGAAAAGGCTAGGAAAACAACAGATAGGGAATCTGCCACCTGGGCGACTGCCCTAAATGCAGATCAGTAGTGATTGATGATACAGTTTGTAAACCCCTAGCTCTGTACATTCTGTACTGCTCACTAAAGACCTCACTGTTATAAGCTTTGTTCGTAGTACAGTGAGAAACTGCTGCCAACTATCAGACGCATGCACACATTCAAATTCGTGTTCGTAGTAGCGATCATCACAGTTGCTGACTACTGGTGTGTTGTTCGTACAAGCTTTTCAAACTGTTGGAGAGCACCGAGCAAACCGTTGGAACAGTTTCTGATCCTGGACGAAAACTCTTTGAGTCAGCGAGTCAGAATATGCGCGCGCATACCCCAGTGCCATCTGTTAGTTTCGTAACTGACCTGACTTACTTTACGGCCGTGATTAGATCAGCTGTGAGTGTCGAATCCTGTGTCTTGAAGTAGTTTAAGAGTGCTATGTCTGATATCGAGTCCAGTGATTCAGATGAGGTTTTCAGTCAGTCAAGCTCAAGTGACGATGATTTAGAGCTGCTTTTGGAAGTAAGACGACAGCCCAAAAACGAAGGATATTTTGAGTATACGATTCTGCAGTATAGTAATAAGGAGTTCGTTGAACATTTTCGAGTCAGCAGAGAAGTAGCAGAAAACATAGCAGAACGTTTCTCACTATCACCGTATTATCATCACCAAGTAGGTGAATTTGGAAAAATTTCCGCACTCAAGTTCGTTTTGGTGTTCCTATGGTTTGCTGGTCATGAATCTGCTGGATTTTGGGATGTTTCAGACCGATTCAATTTAAATATTAGTAGCCTACACAAGATTGTCCAAAGGATGACGTACTTTCTAAGTAATTTGTCTTGAGAAATAATCAGATGGCCTACAGTTCAAGAGAAACGTGAAATTCAGGCTTATTTCCAAGCAAATGGTTTTCCAGGCATAATTGGGGTTATAGATGGAACACATGTTAGAATTGATAAGCCAGCCACAGATCCGGATTCCTATTTCAACAGGAAACACTATTTCTCATTTCAGGTAACTTTCATGATACTTAATGGTGACTATTTGCAAAATGACATGAGTCTTACTGCCTTGGGCCTGTTTCATAGAAGTTACAAATTACAATTTACAGACTACAAATGGATTAAATTGCTGTTTCATAAAACAAAAGTTGGCATAAAATAAAATAATCACAACATCATAGTTTAGATGACAATAGGCCTAAAGAACACAGAAGCACAAACAACAATCAGCTGTCTTGTTAAAAGTAATGTTATTGCTGGTGCTATTTTTTGTTGTTCAATTGTACACCAATAGGAGTGTGAATTCTACACCAGTGATACACCTACTCCAGTTGAGTATTAAATATGTAATCTTTTTTTTATCCATCTGTTTCAACCCTGGGCATTAATCATATGATAACCGAACAAGGTCCAACCCTTCGAAGCACGGGAGTACCGGCCAAAGAAAGGGGGGTAAAAATGTGACTCCCCAGGCCTCGCAAAGCTGATGCCTAATGCATGTTCATAACAGTATGTGCAGTAACGTAAAAGCCTATTTTACAACATCCCCTATGTGATATCTCCCACTCCCTGATGTGACCCCTAAATATCTAACTATTTTCAAGATTAATGTTTTCCCCTTCCATTACGTAAATGCTTACTATCCTCTATGTTTGGTCTGAAAAGCTAACTGCTCAACTCTTTTGATCATTGTCATCCCTTTACCTTAATCCAGATCTGTATTTTCTCCTGCAATATTTTACACTCATCTAGAGTTTTTTTTTTTTTCCTGTACTTGGCTAAATCATCTGCAGAAGTCTCATTTGTGAGGCCAATTCTTCTTGTATAGCCTATCCATTAAATCAATTTATATAGAGATACAGTGTACCACCTACTGGCACTTCCCTTCCCATTTTCTGAGGTTTACGTAATGACACCTTTTCCCTTACCCTCTGTTTCTTGTCCTTCAAGAAAGCTGTCACTCAGTTGACTACCCTTTCATCCAGGCCTGATTTTTCATTAATATTATGTTTTAGCCTGTCAGAGGCTTTAGACAAGTCCACTGTTGTACAGTTAGCTGTTGACTCTTGTCTAAAAACTTCAGATACATCCTGTCGGAAACCAGAGGGTTAGGCTTCGCAAGGGGACCCTGTCCTGAAACCAGGGCTGTAGTCAAGTGTATGCATGGGTATACGCTGTATACCCTCTGGTTAACTCCACTCATTAGAGTATTACTGTACTTTGTTTTGTTTTTTTAATTTTGCCATTCTGTCGGTGAGTTTTAACTCTCCAGCTACGCCCGTAATCGTGAACATCGAAGGTTCAGCTTGATGAATATCATTATCAGCCATCGCTAATTTAAAATCACTACTGTTTGTTGCTTACGTTTCCGTCCTTATGTACATACATTAAAAGCTTTACCACTTGACCGATTTAAGCCTGAGAAATATAAGAAGACGTGGCTGCAAAACCACTGTACTGGAACATATACCAATTTAAGAGTTTGTTCCAATGAAAAGTGTGATCGCAAATGAAGAGTGGCACCTTTGATTGTTTTTAATAAACAGCTGGAAGTAGGTCCAGTGGAAAACTGCTGTGTAAGTAAATTAAGATTTTCAAAATAGTGCAGTCAGATATGGATTTCTTACTTGTCATCATCAATTTTCTACTACATGACTGATTTATACCAAATTCAGGGAGGTATGTTGTAACTAGCAGTAAACTACTGATTTTTTATGTCAGGATGGTCTTGCATCTGGGATTTGTCATTCTCTGTCTCAGAGTGTAAGTCTACACTGTAAGAATTTTGGGACTACAGCGCTGCCTGATACCAAACTACCAACTGTGTTCAACCAGCGTATTGGTTCTAAACGTTCTCTTATATGTTTGTGTATTGTGACTTCAGAAACCTTACATATAAGATTCATTGGACGGTAATTAATGCACAGTCTTCCCTTTGTACACTTGTACTACTGGAGCCTTTTCTCATTCTTTAGGTATGATCATATTATTTAGACAGAAATCAGACATAAAACTCAAATAAGGTATAGTTGCCTACCTCCATTTTTTTTAAACTGCTCTTGCCCTCAACTTCTACACTCTTTTTTGCTCCCAATAAATTTTATGGATATTACTCTTCAACTGCCCAAAATCATAGTTGATTTCTGTTGCTTATTTTATATCTTCCTTACCTTTGAATCTCTACTATTGCATTATACTGTTCAGTATTATCAGTAACATTCTCCTATCCCCTCTCACTCCATTTTAGATCTGGAATTTTATTTTGTATCCCAGCCTGTGCTAAAAGTTGGTCATGTTTTTCAGATTTTAAATATCCTTCCCATACTATTTTCAGCATATTTAGGTCACCACCAGTCAAAATGCTTTTACTACATTTCTTTGCTTTCATCTCATACTGTATTAAATCATTTAATCATTTTTCTTCCCACTCATTCCCTGTTCTATATGCCCCAAATATATCTACTTTCCTTCTCAGTTGATGAGAAGTCCAATTAATTGCATTTGAATACAGTATGTGGTGAAAATCCACAGCCTGTTTCCAGTTATTCGACCGGGTCAGGAATGGAATGAATGAGGCTCCCATCTAGCAGTGAGGGTAGAAATTGTGCCGGGTGCTGTACCCTGTCGCACTCCTCTGGGGCAATGATTAATGACTGACAGATGAAATGAAATGGTAATGGAGAGTGTTGCTGGTGACTTGTAAAATTATTTCAAACTGATATGAACATCGCACAATCCCCACTTACCTTGCCTCTTCTTCTTCTTGAAAAAAGTTCATCTTCAGCAACCTTGGTATTTCTATTTCAATATAATACTGTATATTGTGACATGATGTTTAATATACAGTACCCTATGTTGCCCTATATATAAAAGCATTAAAAATTCAGTGTTGTATAAGATTCTAGATAACATAATATGCACCGATAATACCTGTGGCTCAAAAGGCCTTGGCTGTACAGATTTGTACAATTTGGTGTTTCTGAAGGAAGGTGGAAGGGATTTTAAATTAAACTGTATTGACAACAATGTCCTCAACATTGGCAGAAAGGAGAGGAAACTAGGGCTTACACCCCCTGAATTCACTATGGAATGTGACCAGTAAGAAAATATGGAAATAAATAATACTGATAATGTTCCAGTGGATGATATACGTGGTGAATAGTAATAGTAGAGGTACAGATATCACTGTGATATACCTACTGCTCAAGAAACTGAATAATTACTGTGATATTATTAAGAGTCCTACATGTCTGGTAATGTGACAACATTTATTTCTCAAGAGTGTTTGTAAATAAATTAACTAAATTGATTTAAAAGCAGTTTGCATGCTTATGTGTGCACTTTGAGAAAGGAAAGTACCTACTTCAGAGTTTTCTCTTCTGCTGCTAGGCCTACTCCATTAGTTGCCTCATCATTAGGTGGTGGGGCTTAGCAGCAACATCTTAGTCATACCTCTAGTTCCACCTCCCCAACAGATTCATACCCACCCCTCACCCCAGAGGACATCATTAGATTTTTCACCCTATCACTTCAGAATCTCTTTCCATACCACCACCATCTTGTCTCAACTCAAATTCAAGCCGCAGCCAATTAAGTGCTAAATCTTCACTTTCATACTACCCATACAGGACTCTTAGATGTATTTCCAATTCCAGCATCTCGATGCCCTAGTTTAAAATATCAGCTTCACTCATATGTACTAGAGTCCTACTGTCAAAAAGTATTCATCCCTATGGTAATCAGGATGGTGATCCTCCCAGAAAATAAAAAAAGTATTTTTAGTTCGTAAATATTTTGCCATTGCAGGTGTTATTGCGTGTTTAATTATATAGTTTTATAGTTTTTATGAGGAATGTGTATATGTGTTGGGGTTGTTTGTGTATTTGTTCAGTGTGGAAAAGTCAGTAGAGGGCCTCTTGAAAAACCACATACCGGTATGTTTGTAAATATTTTTTGGAGGGGAGATGGGTTCCACCACACAACTGATTTTCTGCACCAGCCGCCACTGCTCCCAACAAACCTTTGCACCGACCCGACCACCTTCCTCATTCCCAAACATCACCTAACCCACCAAAATCTCTTGACTACAGAGAGGGCGTAACCCTCCAAGTGGCTCTCCTCCTCCGCACCCCCCAAGGGTAGTAGTACCATCCTCTGTGTTTCTTTATTATATTCCATTGTTGTACAACATTTAAAAATGTTAACAGTAAATTGTGGTTTCCCTTTAAGATAGTTAGGCAAAAAAAAATCTCTTTTAAAACACCCAAACCCCATTCTACTACGCTTCTTGTTTATTAACAACAGCTGGGTCATTTAAACTAAGGAAAACTGCAGAAGTAAACCTTTCTTCAAGTGGATAAACAAAATTACCCAGAATTATAGCATTGGGGAGATGCCTCCACCCAACCTCCAATAAATCAGAAAGAGTGCTGTTTCTTAGAACCTTAACATCACTACCACTCCCTGGCCATTTAGCACTAACATAATGAAACATTAACTCAAGCCCAAATAAAACAATTTAAGTGAATGTTTTCAATGCTCAACAACACATCTGCATGGGAGGCATCATCAACACAACCTATGACATCTGGCATCGTTGAAAAATTAAAACGTTTTTTGACAATACTAAACATTTTTTTATATACTCCAGAATTTATGGAAATTTAATCTGTTTCTGTAACATGATGTTCAAATCAACATACATTTGCTGAATAAACACCTTGCATGTCACCAAATGCATGATATTATATGCCACTTCCCAAACAATAAACTCGTCACCATAAGACCTATCTGTGTCGGTGCGACGTAAAGCCCCTAGCAAAAAAAAAAAAAAAAAAAAAAAAAAACAATGAAGGGCAATACATGTGTTCTGTAAAGGATAGGGCTCTGTTCCTTAGAAGTGGTTTAATGTACTACTCTTTCTGAATTGTTGTATATGCAAAATATATTATGAAGTCCAAATTAATCCTGTCTTTGAAGATCCATTTCATTGCCCTCTGTCATTTATCTCACTTGGTGACTTGTGGAGAATTACATCTAAATCTGTAAAATATACTATTTACTGATCAATATAAGTACATACAGATTGTGTTTAATGCAATCTAATGTGATATAGCTTCATACAGCTAAAATACTGATTTGTAACACTATTACAATCCTCTAAACATCCGTGGGAATTGCACTGAATTCACACGTAAGTACTGATCTTTGTAAATTAAGTTTTATGAAATGAAACAGCAAAATCCTTAGCCTGTAAGTGGCATATTTGTAAAGTGTAAAGAAGAACTTGTGGGTTCTATGATAGAGGGCTCTTGTCAGTTTGTCGAAATATGTTATATGATACACTATAGTACAATTATTTATGACATTTATTTTTTAGGCACAGGTTCTTTGTGACCACCAGCGGAGGATTATAGATGTCTTTGTTGGATATCCTGGGTCAGTCCATGACAGTCGTGTATTTCGGGCATCGCCACTGAGTGGCACACTGGAAGAGAAATATGGGAACAGCTACATTTTAGGTGACAGTGGCTATCCTTGTCTACGGCATTTGATGACACCTTTTCGTGATCGTGGACAACTGAGAAGAGAACAGATTCATTACAATGTTACACTTGCTAGGAACCGATACATTATTGAACACTGTTTTGGGATTCTGAAACAAAAATTTTGCCAGCTGTATCACCTCAAATTAAGAAAAATTTCAGATATGGTTCATTTCTTTCGAGCATGTTGTGTGCTGCACAACTTAGCTTTAAATGATGATTTTCCAGTAGAAATGGATGACAACTATGAAAATGTGCTAGTTGCAAGGGCTATAGAAGATGATGGAGCAAATGATAGAGATGATAGGGACGGTATTGAGATGAGGAATCATGTTGTGAGAATTCTTGAGCATAACTGAATACTTCTGAAATTTGTGAACAGTCCAAACCTGTAAGAATCAATTTGATGTACATTTAGGGCTGTTGCCCACATGGCACATTCCCTAACAGATGATTACCTATCCTTTTCTTTAACAAATTCAAAATTTCTGACGTTGGAAATTTATCAAACATCTCCCTTGGTAAATGATTCCAATCCCTAACTCCTTTTCCAATAAAACAATTTTTCCTCTTGAATTCCAAATTCATCTTTGTACTATGATCATTTCTCCTTCTGAAGACACCACTCACCCGTATTCGTTTACAAATAATGTTATTCCATGCCATCTCTCCACTGACAGCTCAGAACATACCATTAGTTGAGCAACAAGTCTCGTTCCTTACACCGAAATCTTCCCAATCCAAAGTTTACAACATTTTCACAACACTACTCTTTTGTTGGAAATAACCCAAAACAAATCGCGGTGCCAATTTTTTGAATTTTTCCAGTTCTCGAATCACATAGTTCTGGTGAGGGCCCCAAACACTAGAATCGTATTCACTAAGGACTTGTATTCCCTCTCCTTTACATCCCTACTACAAATCCTAAATACCCTCTCAACCATAATTTTGAAGAGGTCTCTGACCTTTATTTACAGTGATCCCTATGAAGTACTTTCACCCCATCAACACAGTACTCACTACTGACAGGATTTTTACACTTGGTGAACTCACAACCTGACTTTTCACCCTCTTTACCCTCAGACCATTGTCTGCTGTCTATGTGGATATGAGAAATAAAGGCCAATTGATAATAATACCAGTCAGAACAAAATAAAAATTGAGAGAGCCGAGATGTCTTCCAATTCGTAAGTGTACAATCGCTCCCCAAAAAAGGAATGAGCGCATGGTACTATACAAGTTCCTCGCAGTCACAACTTTCTCAGAAACAAATGAACCTATAGATATTAATTTTGTTGCAATTATTCAAACAATTTGCATGTATATGGAAGATGAGCTATATTTTGAAAATAATTGAAATGAAATTTGGTAGAATATTAAAAGGGAGGAACAAGCATTTTTTGAGTGGATTTACATCTTGGTAATGACATGATTTTTCTTGATGTTTCCATTAAATGTTGATATCTTTTTTCAGTAATTTTTTCAAAGCACAGCATTCGTTTCCCCTCTGTTTCATTATTGTAGCCTAAAATACTTACCAAAATTCTAAAAATTGTTGAAAATTCCTGTAGAATTTCTAAGAAAATGTTTGAAAAATTTTTGAATGAGATTTTTATACTGTATAAAGTTTAGCCTGGTAAGCCATCTTACTTAAGTAGAGTAGCAGATTTCATTAGAAATAATAATAATCACCTCCATCAAAATGCACCCACATTTATGAATACATACAATATATGACTGTAAAAAGTAGTAAAATAAAAACATATAACAAAATAAATACACGTGTACCCCATTTTATTAAGATAATGAATGATTTTTGGTCCTTTTACACTTGCAAATTCTGTTTTAACACAACACTCATTTGGGCCTAAGCAAAATCTTGTCTGTACTGTTTTTCCATTTTCAGTATTTCATTTCTTTCTTGAATAAGTCTGTTCCTAGCCTTTCTTCCAAAATCCCTTTCTGCACTTCTAGTTTCTCTTCTTCTATTTTCAGTCTCTTGGGGTAATATTCTTTTCTATCATTTTTCATTTCTTGCAAAATGTCTCCTTTCAGCTTCCTTTTGGGGAGTTTCTTCAACACTGGGGCCATATCTCATGCTGAAGAGGTGCCAGGTTCAATCAACTGGCTTTCCTCAGCTCTGCACTGCACATTTTCAGCTTCAGGTAGATGTGAAATGGTTTCAGCAGACAGAGTTATTTCGGTGTAAATGTTCCTCTTCCCTCCTAAAATATCGGACATTTCTTCCGCAAACTCGAAATCCTTACGTCCTCGTCCCCTCTTTTTCGTGTTGTAGATGTACTTCTTAAAATTCCTTTCGAGTACCCTCCACCTATTTTTGCAATTGGCAGCATTTATATTCATTTTGTATTTTACATTTAACTCTTCGGAAATAACTTCCCACATCTTCTTAAAATTTCTCATCTTAAGGCTTCCCACTTCTCTCTTATGTTTTTTGTACGAATCAAGCAATAACTTGGTGGTGTTATTGCTCCACTTCACACAGTGTGAATCGTTTTCATCCTGATTTACCGGTATCTCATGTGCTTCTACAGACGGATTAACTGCAGGGCTCTCTGCTCCATGGAATACCAGGAAGTTGCTCAAGTAACCTACAAAATATGTAAAATTACATAAATATAAGTCCACTTCTGTATTTATGTCTAAGCATATATATTTCAGACATTCAAACTAATACTATTTAGTCATTCACGTTATCTTATCGTGTTCATCCATTTCAAGGCTTGAAGTTGAGAATAAAATCCGGTTCAGAGTACGTAACACAACACCTAGGCAATACAACACGTGGACCAAAACAGTTGATGTCTCCAACCACCACTTCCGTTCGTAGAGGAAATCAGCTCGTCACGTTTCAAACGGGTTGCCAACCGCGCATGCGCATATGTTCAGTAAGTCGAACTATCACGGATTCGCTCTGCGAACAAACCTATAATATATACTCTAGAGTATAGTGGTAATTCAAGTTACATATCAATTAGAAAGTCACCATTAGATATAGTATGATTTAGTTAATCCAATTATTTTTCAGCCAAAGAATGTTGATTGCACGCAAAAAAAAAATAGCTACCGTATGTGACATATTTCAGCTTAGAACTCTGACCAACAAGACTCTGTCATGTGTGGATCAGTACTGCACGAATTATATCGAGGAATGTTCGTTCTGAGTGAGACATGTGCTGTGGATCAGTAATTCTCCGGCAACTTTGTCACATATTTCGAGGCACAACGACAAAATGGAGAACACACTTACAAAGTATGTTCCGGTAAATCAACCTGGCTGTATGGTATATTGCAACTGCGTCTGAATCCTTTGTCGTATGCATGGACTTGCCCAGGTAAGGTTTTCTCGACCAGCACACAATGTGTATAACTCAGTAGCCAGATTTCTTATTGATCAGGCACGTTCTTCAGAAGAGGAAAATTTGGAAAATAGCCACGAAGGCTACTCCTTGGCAATTTTATCCAAAATGTTACATACATTACTGGTTATCTCTGTTAGAAATTGAATAAATATGTATAACCAAGGAGAATGGTACCTAGAAAATATTTAATGAAGATAGCCTATAGTAGGCTGTAGAGTAAGTTATTTGCCATTTTATAAAGCCTACCTCTTTCCGTACCATGCAATAGAAAACGACTGAGACTCTGTTTATCAGTAGTACTGGTGTGTTGAAGGCTGTGAACGTAGTGTTAAATGAAAGAAATCACAATTACTTGAAGAAAATCTTATGAAAATAACACAATTCACTAAATAAAACTGCCCAAGCTACCGCAGGATGTCAGATGCACGCCATAGAAAACAATTGAACATGAACATTGCATAACATGTCAACCACTTCAAAATCAAATCGGAATCAACAAATAGAAAGCACGAAGCGGAGTCCGACCTTCCCTCTCATTCTTTGGGAGATTCCAAGTAGCCTACAATGGAGATGGGCGAATATGTTCTTTTTCTAGAACCAGAACCTCATAAGTGCTACTGCTAGTTTCATGCTTTGTTTTAATCTCCAGAAAACGCTGAAACATGGCTTTCAGAAGAAATTGGGTATTAAATTAAATTTTCAGGTTAAACTCGTTGTTAAATGCTTTATTTTTCAGGTGTTTGATAAATGGTATTTAATCATAAATTAGTTTCCACAGACAGCAGAACCTATCACTTATAGAGCTCGTGCGCATCATGTTATTTTAGTTGCTGGCGCTCGTGGCGGTGTCTTGTGTGTAGTCAAATACAGTAGACACAATACACGACACTTACGGATTTCGCCTTGCTAAAATGGGAGACAATTCGACGGTGGCGCTCCTAGTGACTTGACCTGAACAAATTGCGCTAAATTCAAATATCAATGGAAATGTATATACGGAAATGGATAAATAAATTACGTCTAGAAAGAAAGTGGTATTGAGATATTAACTTCGAAGTTGCTAAAGCAATTCTGGATAAATGAATGAAGAATTATTTAAAAGGTTATTATTCAAAGACTGAAATTAGATATATAAACAAGGTGTGAAATGGACTGCTGTGAAATGGCTTGATCTTTCATTTATGCATTACTTTCTTAGCTTTAGCATACCTGCCTGAAACCTTACGGTTGGATTTGCCTTTTTTCCTCATTTAAAAACAATGTATCATCACATTAAGACATTTGTCAATAAAAATATCGGCACATTCCTTACACATATGATGCAATGAATTAACATTTAATAGCTGGACAATTTTCCTCTTAACATGAAGCCTACTAACAGAAAGAAAATCTATAAAATCCCGGCTTTAATATGAGAAGAGGGATAAAAGAAAGAAAAGTTTGAAAATGTTGTCGATAGTGATGCTTTGAGGAATATTTACGTACAATTAGAGTAAAAATGTAACATACCAGTCGAGAATTTTTAAAGTCGCTGGCCTGGAAATGATCTGAACAGATCTTATAATTCTTAAACAAGCGTAACGTCCCTTCTTTCTTGTAGACTTTATCCAAATTGCTACTGTGACATTTCACAACCCACAGATCACACCTACAACAACACATCAGTATTGAAGGTTAACTGCTGCACTATACAATAAAATATGCGTATTATATTTTAAGCCCGTTAAAACATGGGTCGAGCAGGTCAGAAGATTATGAAGTACTATAAAAATCTCTGTCACTGGAAGAATATATATGCAAACACAATATTACTTACATGTTCTTGTCACGAGGGAACCTGAAGAACGAGCGCGCATTTTTCTCTACTATGTAATTACTGCAGCCAAACACAGCACATACATTTCCCCTCATGTTGAGAGGAGATATCAAGGAATGACACACGCTACTATTTAATTATGTCAAGTCACTGAAAACGCATAAATAAAACCAAAAACTTCACACAAAAATACACGTGCTCTTATGACAGAATCAGTACCGTTCAGGTCTATCCGCTAGAGTGAGCTCCAATAGCTGTCCCTCGATATCTCGCTCAGTGTCGTGTATTGTCTCTACTGTATTTGGTGTAGTCTTTCAGGGGGAGGATAGTAGCTTGTGCAAATTACAAGCACAGGGAAGATCTGAATGTTCGAATGTCGTCTCTAGATATTTGTGTAGGATTTCGTGAAGTTCAGTGGGATGCATCGCATTTGAGAGCTTCTACTTTAAAGAAGGGTGCAAAACTCTGTGGCAGTCATCACATACTACAAGCAAGAGAAGCGTTGGGAGAAGAAATAACCTGCTTGTAATTGAGGGAAACAAACAGCCATCCGCCGCCTTATGTTGTTAAAATCAAAATAAGCATAATATTTGTATCTATTGCAGTTTTAAGTGTTTATACAGTTAGTTTATACAATATTAATCTTTTTACAGATTGATTGCGCTAGAGTGGTTAACACTCCAGTGGTCGCGCGGATCACAATTGTGATCCGTACTTTCTTTGTAATATAAGGCTATTCTATGCTATTTATTCAATGAATATGATTATGCATTGTGAAAAGAACTTTATTTTCTGTAAAATGTAATATAATTATGCATGCATTTATAAACAATGCCTGAAAAATTACCGGACATTGTGATTTGTCTCACTTACTCCTTCCATAAGGTACCTCACTGTCTGGTGCATTCAGTCATCTATTTATATTCTCATAGTCATCCATTTGTACTTATATATAAAAAATTAATATAAACTCATAAAACGGAGTAGATATATGCACATGAACTGAGATTAAACACCGTAATAAGAAAACAAACGAAGTCAAAAAGTCACGCTAGTGGTCGAACGGATCACAGTTGTGATCCACAAGAATAAATTGCTTTACAGTGCAACAACCATCAGTGAGTGTTAGCAGACTACTGCGTAATCAGAGAGTGGATGGGGCGCGAGGAAGGTATACAGATGCTCAAGGTCAACAGTCATACCAGAAAACAGAAGCAAAAAACGTTAAACGGCTGGATCACTATTGTGATCCGCGCGACCACTGGAGTGTTAAGTCAGCTGAGTGTGATTGCAAAGTCGAACCTTCACAATGTTGCAAACATATTGCTGCATTGTGTATGTATATCAATACTGAGATTCTTCCCAGTGCAACAATGGGAGAAACCTATGAACATTATTCCGGAGTATTGTAAAGGAGGAAATATAGAAGAAATACTAAATGGACCATCAAATAAGCGACCAATTTATTACGCGTCAGAAAGCAAAAATGTTGAATTCTTAAGTAAAAGACAATTATATGAAAAAATTAATGTCATAGACTGTGCTTTCTCAAAAATATTGAAAGCAGAGTGTGAAGGTGAATCTTTCTTTTTCTCCACTTGCATTGCTCAAACTATCATTGAATGCACCATAGAACTAAGCGAAAGGGACCTCTTATTTCAGTGTCTTAACCAGTCATACAAACAAACAGTTAATAAACTATTTAGATGCTATGTTGTGAATAATTTGCCCAGTGGTAAGTTATGAGTGCATGTTGTCAAATGATATATTGAAGTTTTATTGTGAACATGTTAAAGTAACAAATGCACAGAAGCACGCAATTGCAGTTGAGGCTAGGGAACAATCTTTATGTCCTTCCTGGTTCCAGCAAAGGAAGTTACGCATTTTGGCCAGCCAGAATGTACACCAGATCAAAACCCTACAGAGTGGAGATCACAAAAGACTGACATCAGTGTTTCTTTTATCTAAGAATTTAAACACTCCTGCAGTGAGATACGGCAGAGTTAATGAACGGAAGGCACTTGAGGAGTATTGCTAATTAAACGAATGCCGTGTGGTTCAAATCAGATTGTTTGTAAAAGAACAACAACCATGGTTAAGTTGCAGTCCAGATGGGATAGTGGTAGGTCATGATTTTGTTAATCTTCTCGAGATTATGTGCCCTTATTCGTGTTGAGATAAACCTATAGTTTAAGACAAAATGTGTAATATCCCGTATTTATATTTAACTACTGATGGTAATGTCAAGCTGAAGGAAACTCACATTTATTATTGTCAGGTGCAGGTATCAATGTACATTCTGAACCTTCACAACTGTGACTTGTTTATATATTCTCCAAAGGGAAGTGTTAAAGTCAACATTTCCAGAAATGATGATTTATTTTCCAGTACTATTCCTTCAGTAGAGAAATTTTATTTTGAACATTACCTTCGAGTAATATTTAAAGATGCTACAGTGAATGCACTATAACTATATTCAAGTACTATCACTAATCGGATAATAGCTGGTGTACAAATTGTGTTTCTCAATACTGAGAGTTCAACTTGAAAATTTTAATTTATTATCTTGATAGCAAAATTCAAATACAAATTATTATGCTGTTACAAATTCCATTACAGTATTGAATGTTATGACAATTATTTGCAAACATATTTAGTAAGCTTAACTATAAATAGTTAGTCTTGTGATTTAATTATTGGAGGACTGAAGTTTTCCAAGACACCTTTGATGTGAACAATTTTATCTACATGAGAAACTAAATCCATAGTGAGTTGTTGCTTAATATTTTGTAACTTTTCATTCTCTGAATAGCTCTTTCAACATGAATTCTTACTGATGCAATACCATATGTTGTTTCAACTTCTGCAGCTGAAAAAATGAGGGTTGAATGCAAAAGGTGGCATTACCATTACAGTGTTTCTGTTCTCAATACAAGTTCTTATCTGTGGGAATCCTTTGTCGCACATAACTATATCCCCTGGGTGAATAAAATTTAATATACCGGAATTAACTGTGATGTAGCTGTCAGTCGCTTTCAACCATAGCATTTAGATATAAAAGAACTGTAACCTGATGGAGTAATGGAAACAAGATATTTTACTGTAAATGAACTCTTATTATGAGAAAACATTAAAATTCTTTGACGAACACTGTTAGGCCTTTCACAGGGCACTACACTGCAATCTGTAATGCACATACAATTTTCATAGTGTTTTTAGAAGCATTAGGCTTTTGATAGTGGATCATTATGGCCAGAAAATCCACTCCTTTGTTTTCTCAAAAATATGATGGAGAGCGAATTTAAAAGTAGCAAATGCTGTAGTCCTATGGGAGTTAAAAAGTATGCCTAGAGCGGGGAAACTAATACCGAGTTTACATTTCATTAGCAGTAGAAGCAGCAAGTTTTCTTTAGTAAATGTACAGTTCTGATGAACAGATGGTAACAAGGATAATAGGATATGAAACACTGCAAACTTAACACCTGCTATTTCAAGAAGATGCTGTTTGTTGTCTTTCACTGACCTGTACCCATGAAATGTATGTCTGGTGTCAAGCAAGTCCACTTGAACACCGCAATCTCTCTTAAAACAAGTGTCACTCATTGTCTGTTTATTCAGATGTTGATTCCCATAGGGATCTTAAAATATTTGTCCTGAATGAGTAAATTTATAATACCAATATAATGGTCCGTTTTTGGGCATTATAAATTTTCCAGCTAACTCATTCTTGGTTGCCTGCGTTTCGCCCTCGTGTGCTAAGTTAGGCTCGTCAGTTGGGACTTAGCACACCACCCAAGACGCAAGGCTAGTGCATACCGTGGAGGCCACTGCATAGGCTACTTGAAGCCACCAGCAGTGCCAATGCACTATGAGAGCTATGTCTCATTTTCAAAAAATTGATGCCTGCGTGACCATCGGCTTCAAGTAGCCTATGCAGTGGCCTCCACGGTATGCACTAGCCTTGTGTCTTGGGTGGTGTGCTAAGTCCCAACTGACAAGCCTAACTTAGCACACGAGGGCGAAACGCAGGCAACCAAGAATGAGTTAGCTGGAAAATTTATAATGTCCAATAACAGACCATTATATTGGTCTGTTTATTCACTCGAGGCATTGGGAAATTTGTTTGAACTTCCGCTTCACAGTTATTTTTCAGAGCAGAAAATAACACTTTCACACTGGTTTTGTTACAATCGGTGGTCATTACTTCAGTCTGCATGCTTGAATCACTGTATGATTTCGAAAAATCTTCCATGGTACTAGTTTCAATGTTTTCATTTTCATGTCTCTGTTTTCGCCTCTTGTATCTGGTCGTCACTCGGTGCTCCACTTCTTGGTGATGTTTGATCGAAACAAGCGGTTTTATAAACAGTCTCGGTACATAACCAGGACTGTCAGGATCTCTCGAAGGCATTCCATTCAAAAATGCTGACTACAAACACATGAATTATTCGTGGGTTCCCATGGTTTACCATAACTAGTGCCGCAATCCAGGCATTTCTTCTTTATTTCATGCTACTTTTTATTCACGAACACAAAAAACTTAGTTCCAGGAGGACAGTTAATATACGTGAAGTCACAGCCAACCATAGAACAATTTTTTCTACTGTTTCGAGGACATTTTTGCATGTCGAAGTTGAATCAAATATAAACAAGACAGACACAGGCACTTGACTGCAACTCTGCCTGACTGTTTTTGTTGCCAGAGCGTAGCACCCGTCATGCGCACGAGGCCTGTAGATTAAGTACCAGTACTGTAAGGATTTTATCTGGCAAAAGAAGCCGGGTATTGGAAAATATGAAACTTGTAGGCCTGGTTCCATAACACTTGGTACTGGTATATTGATATTGCCATGTTTGGATTTAGGCCTATGCTTGCTGGTGTACAGCCTATGTACAACAACAACATGTATGTAAAATGAAAATCTTATAACACTTTCCAACTGGTCCTCTGTACACAGCTATTGCCCAAGACAAAATAATGATCTAGATACTCCAAACCTGCACTTTGTACTGGTATTAACCTATCAACACATCAAGTTTAATCTAACTTCCAAGTACTGGTAGTTTGAACAGTATTAAAATTTATAATCTCTATATTATTATTATTACAGTTTAATTTCAATTTGCCATAGGATTGTAGGCCTACAGAGGAATTGTATACATAATTTTTGGACAGGCCTTTTAGAGACTGATATCAGTCAATTAGGAACTAGATACAAATAACAGGATTAAATTTCAATGCAGTGATGAATATTAGTGTGGAGAAAGTATGCCTACAAAAGTAGCAAATATATATAGACCAAAAATAATCACCAGAAAATCAGGGTAGGTACTTAATCTAGTAAATATGATAGTAAGTAAACTCGTGTCCTCATCCTGAGGTGGTGCAGCTCTTTTCAGGCACACCCCCAATGGAGGTGAGCTGCATGTACCATTTCAACCACATACCAGCCCTCCTGCCAGTATTAAATTCCTGGCAGTACCGGGAATCGAACCCGGGCCCCCGAGGACAGCAGTTAATAACACTAACCGTTATGCTACAAAGGCGGACAGTATGATAGTGAATGAATAGAAAGGATGCTACATAATGCTGTGCTAGTGTACAAAGGTAAGCAATAAACTGATCTAGGGAAGAAAAAAATATCATGTTAACATGGCCTCACAATGTGAGGACATAATAAGCAGACTAAAGTAACTTAAATTTTAATTGGATAAACTAGTGAGATATTTACAAATATACAGAACAGAAGCATGCAAAGAATGTGCATGAATTTAATAACAATGTTACTTTCTCTTACAGCTAGATGTCATCATAATATAACCTTCCCAAAATTCTTTTGTAACTTTTTACTTACAAATAGCAAATTAAATAAATAACATTAAATACTGCAAATCACACTACACTTTCTAAACATTGATGTGCTCACAAAAGTTCACCTGTAAAATATACAAAAAGTAAACAACTAAGCAAGAATAACACTTTAAAACACTACGACTAAACCACAGGTGACCATTCCAACAATCACTTATAACTAACATCTCATCAAAGAACAAACCTAATTCAATGAACGCCGCTTGAAAGCCTGTATTTCATAGCATTTTTAAACATATTTTTGCTCTGGGAAAGCATTCTTTCATATTATATTAGACATGTTTTCAAAATTACAATTTGGTTTGATAGAAGGTGGTTTGAGTTCAAGAACGGTTATGCCTGTTAGGCTCAACTTGTAGGATTTCAGCAAAATACAGTAGATATTTTTGATTCAGGTGGTCAAAGAGGCTATATCACTAATGACCTACTCAATGCCTTTGACAGGATAGATCATAGCCTACATGATTATTGACAAAAATGAGGGCTATTGGAATATTTAAAAAAAGTGACTGAAAGGGTTGCTAAATTTCTAGAAAACAGAACTAACAGAATTAGAGTCAGTGAAGTCTTATCTGTTTATGTAATGATTAAGAGGGGTTCCCGCAGGGCAATATTACTGGAAGTACGTTTTCTTATGTATATAAATTATATGGGTAAAGATCTGGAATCACAGACAAGGCTTTGTTGTGGATGATGCTGTACTGTTCAGAGTAGTAAATACGTTCCAGGATTGTGAGCTACTGCAGGGGGACCTAGGCAATATTGTGAGATGGACAGCAGACAATGGGATGAAAATTCAGGCTGTAAGTTTTACCAAGAACTGAAGTCCTGCTGTGTGGATGGAGTGACAATAAGTCATGGGGATCACTGAAAGTACTCAGGAAAGATAATCATTGGAGTGATCACATGAACAAGATCTTAAATTAAGGTTACACATCTCGTCATAAGGGTATTTACTTACTCATTAGGGTGCAATTCAAGAGCATCTTATTGTTTCAGCAGTGCTAGCTTGTCTGACACTTCTATTTCTGGTGTTATATCGATGTGGAAGAGGCGATGGCAACATGGAGCATATGAAATTAATAATATTTATCATATTGTAGATCCATTACCATTTTTCAAACACATTAAAGAAACTGTTATTACTAAAACTAAAAATATGTTTATACCAGAAATATCTTTAAAAATTAACTTGAGATTTTATTGTAGTTTATAAGACATGAAGTACAAGAATTTAATTTAAAAACACAAAACAAAGTATTATATAAGACATTTAGAAGACTATTATCAGTTATCAACTGAAATGCAAGAGTTTGAAAGACGGCAATCTGGTTGGGCTTTATATTCAATAAACAACTTAGAATTATGTGACAATAAGCATAACCCCATTTTTTGTTCTTCGTATATTGATTTCCCTAAAAAATAAGGATAAGAAAGCTGTAATTCTACTTCGCACATGAGTCACCTAGGACCATGCGAAAGCAACATTTTTGACCTTCTTTTTTGCCCCAGTAATTCTTAATCTTCAAAGATCGTGCACGTCTCTGGTCCTCCGACTATGCCGATAGTGTGGGTTTACTTTCTTGTTCCTCAAATCCCTGTGTTTGAATGATGTTTTGTATTTCCTTTTGATCTTAGATACAAGTTTAAAAGAAGAAAAATTGAATTTCCTGTAGAAAAAGGTATAGAGAAATTTGAATGAGGATTCAAATACATATATATATTTATATATATATATATATATATATTTATCAAAGTTTATGCTTATGGGGAAAAACTTCTAATATATCAACTTTATCACACAAAAGAAAACAAGATAGACATGTTAATTTAATTTTAATAAAAGAAGAAAGTAACCATCATTATTGTTGATCAAAGTTTTAACAAAGTTAATTTCAAATCAGACAAATAGTCATAAATCTAAAAGGTACAATTGTGATAGATCTGTGAGATTTCATTATTCACAAGAAGATATAGGTAAACGTGAAACTGATTGTAAGGAACAAAAAGAAATAAAAATAAATACGCCTACACAAGGAGAAGAAACAAAATATAAACATTTTAATTTCTCTTTTAGGGTACCCTTTACAGAAGTATTCAGTCAGCAATATGTAAAGATTTTTGGTTACAAGGATAATGTCCAGATAGAGGAGGGACTAGGCTAAAGAAGTATTAAAATATACATACGATAACAATGACATTTACAATAAGATACAAAAGTTTAAAACTAGAAAAGCATCTGGAATTGATAAGATATCTGAGGATATACTAAAGACAATGGGTTGGGAGATATTACCATATCTGAAGAACTTATTTGATTATTGTTTGTTCAGAGGAGCTATACCAAATGAATGGAGAGTTGCTATTGTAGCCCCTGTGTATAAAGGAAAGGGTGATAGACATAAAGCTGAAAATTACAGGCCAGTAAGTTTGAAGAGCATTGTATATAAGCTTTGGGAAGGCATTCTTTCTGTGATTATATTAGACATGTTTGTAAAATTAATAACTGGTTCGATAGAAGGCAGTTCGGTTTTAGGGAAGATTATTCCACTGAAGCTCAACTTATAGGATTGCAGCAAGATATAGCAAATATCTTGGATTCAGGAGGTCAAATGGACTGTATCGCGATTGACCTGTCTAAAGCATTTGATAGGGTGGATCATGGGAGACTACTGGCAAAAATGAGTGCAATTAGACTAGACAAATGAGTGACTGAATGGGTTGCTATATTTCTAGAAAATAGATCTCAGAGAATTAGAGTAGGCGAAGCTTTTTATCTGACCCTGTAATAGTTAAGAGGGTATTTCCTCAAGGCAGTATTATCGGACCTTTATGTTTCCTTATATATATATATAAATGATATGAGTAAAGGAGTGGAATCAGAGGTAAGGCTTTTTGTGGATGATGCTATTCTCTATAGAGTAATAAACAAGTTACAAGATTGTGAGCAACTGCAACGTGACCTCGAAAATGTGAGATGGACAGCAGCCAATGGTATGTTGATAAACAGGGTTAAAAGTTAGATTGTGAGTTTCACAAATAGTAAAAGTCCTCTCAGTTTTAATTACTGCATTGATGGGGTGAAAGTTCCTTTTGGGGATCATTGTAAGTATTTAGGTGTTAATATAAGGAAAGACCTTCAAGGGGAAATCACATAAATGGGATTGTAAATAAAGGGTACAGATCTCTGCACATGGTTATCAGGGTGTTTAGGGGTTGTAATAAGGATGTAAAGGAGAGAGCATGTAATTCTCTGGTAAGACCCCAACTAGTGTATGGTTCCAGTGTATGGGACCCTCACCAGGATTACCTGATTCAAGAACCGGAAAAATCCAAAGAAAAGCAACTCAATTTGTTCTGGGTGATTTCTGACAAAAGAGTAGTGTTACAAAAAATGTTGCAAAGTTTGGGCTGGGAAGAACTGAGAGAAACAAGAAGAGCTACTCGACTAAGTGGTATGTTTCGAGCTGTCAGCGGAGAGATGGCGTGGAATGACATTAGTAGATGAATAAGTTTGAGTGGCGTTTATAAAAGTAGGAAAGATCACAATATGAAGATAAAGTTGGAATTCAAGAGGAAAACCTGGGGAAAATATTCATTTATAGGAAGGGGAGTTAGGGATTGGAATAACATACCAAGGGAGATTTTCAATAAATTTCGAATTTCTTTGAAATCATTTAAGAAAAGGCTAGGAAGACAACAGACAGGGAATCTGCCACCTGGGTGACTGCCCTAAACGCAGATCAGTATTGATTAATTGATTGATTGATTGATTCGATCTTGAATGTCTATTAAAAATATTAGTACTTATCAGACAAATCCTGAAAAATCACGAATGAATAAATATCAAAAACATAAACCCAGTTCTTTTAGTTATTATAAATAAGCTAATGGAGATTATAAACCACCAGTTCTGTATGTCGGTGATGACGCACCACAAAATTTAGAGAAATGCTAAAAAATTTATCGCAAGTAATTTGTAAATTATGTAACAAAATAAACCAATCATGATGAGTAAAGAAGATGAAATTGAATTTTACAATGTAAAAGTATGTTATATTTGCAAAGAAGAATTTACACTAGCAGAAAAAGTGCGAGGTCATGATGATTTAACAGCAAAATTTAGAGGAGCGACGCACGAATTTTGTAATATTAATTATAGAAATCCAACATTTCTTCCAAAACATATTCATAATTTAGCTAATCTTGATGTTCATTTATTTATAAATGATTTAGGAATTGGTAAAATTGATATTGATGCAATTCCAAATAATGAAGAAAAATATATTTCGTTTAGTAAAAAATGTTCGTAACGGATTAACATTACAATTGATAGACACATTTAAATTTAAGGTTTCAAGTATTGATAAGTTGTGACCTAATCTTAAAAAAGAACAATTAGAGAAACGATGAGACACTTTAAAGATGAGTAATTAGATTTGGTGATTAAACAAATTGTTAAACCATGCGAATAAGTTATATGAAATGCGACAAAATTAAAAGAACACAATTACCTGAAAAGGATGATATTAATCTAGAATTTAAAAATAACTAAGTACTAAAGAATACATTTGGAACAAATTTAATATTAAAAATTTAGAACAATATACAAAACTATGTAAAAAACTGATTAGCTGATATTTTTGAAAATTTTAGAGATACTTGTATTATAGCATATAAATTAGATCCTTCTTGGTATTTTACTGCTCCGGGTTTTGCTTGGGCTGCAATGTTAAAAATAACTAAAGTAGAACTAGATTTATTAAACGATTATGACATGATTTTAGTTACTCAAAAAGGTACCGTAGGTGGAATTTCTCATAGTATTAAACGATAGGCAAAAGCTAATAATACATATTTAGAAAATTATGATCTTAAAGAGAAATCATCTTATTTAGCCTATTTAGACGCAAACAATTTAAACGGCAGTGCAATGACCAAATTTTTACCATATGGTCGTTTTGAATTGGAAAAGCCAATTATTTTAATAGTGAAAATACATGTAAAATTCCAGATAATTCTGAATATGGATTCATGTTTGATTTAATTTAGAATAACATGATTTACCTGAAAGTTGGTTACAAAATATATAGATTTGAAAACAGAAATGAGAAAAATACAATTAATGATTTTGAAAGGGTATTCTATAAATTAATGAATAATACTTTCTTTGGTAAAACAATGGAAAACATTAGAAATAGACAAAATATTAAAATTACTGATACAGAAAAGTACACAAAATATGTTTCCAAATCAAATTATAATCATACAAAAATATTTTCTGAATTTTTTTACTGTTAATATGAAGAAAATAAAAATAAAAATTGATAAATCAATTTATATTCGAATGCCTATTTTAGATTTTTCAAAAATAAAAATGTACGATTTTACCATAATATTATTAAAACAAAATATGGAATAAATATGTGCGTGTGCTATATGGATACCGATGCATTTATGTATTATATAAAACATATATATATATATATATATATATTATAATGATATGAAATTGATGTTAAACGAGTTTGATACAAGCGATTGTCAAAAGTGTAATGAATTTGTAATGCCTGAACGAAAAACGTTTGGGGAGATTTAAGGATAAAAATTTTGGGAAAATAATGACAAACACGTTAGTTAGAAATCAAAAAATTACGCTTATTGAGTAGAAGAAAAATATAAACATCAAAAGAAGTTTAAAAATCCGTAGTTAAAAATTAAATATTACTTTTGATGATTATAAAAATGTTTGAACCAAAAATAAAACAATATAAGACAGTGGATTTAATTAGATCTTATAAACACGAATTATATTCTGTTGAATGTAATAATATGGTTTTAAGTTGTGATGATGATAAAAGATATACCGGTACCTGAATATTAGAAAATGGAATTTATACATTGCCCTGGGAAGTTATAAAATATTAAATCTAAAAGAATTAAGAATAGAATTAGTCAATTTTTATATATAAATTTGCCACAATATTTATTTAATTTAACTTCGCACAATATGCATAAGTAGAGGACACACCCTTAAGCACTTTCACAGAATTTTGTCAGAGATATTTCTCTGCGCTTGCATGTCATTACGTGATATCTGTCACATGGGTTATCACAAAGTTTGCATACGCATAATTCATCCGCTTGGTGGTAGATGTCTCTCGTGATAATACGGTGCTGAAAACCATGAACAGCAAAATGCGTCATGAAGTGGCTCAATGCATAATTGGCTTTTACCAATTCTCTGATGACCATAGCATCTGTAGCGTAAAATTCAGGAAATATTCTTTCTCTTTTTCCTCGGAGTGGACTCTGGTATGCTTCTGTTGATGGCAGGCGTAGGTCGTATCTCCAATCCTCAATGTAGAAGGATTCTCTTGCGAGAACATATGCCAGACGTGAGGGTGTATACTTTGAAATACACGAGGCCTTTTTTCAGGAATCTTGTTTTTAAATGTTCTGTTTCCTTGAGGTTCTCCTTTCTTAGTTGGTACCAGATTGTCAAGCCATATGTCATGGGGTGGTATTTAACTTTAAAATTTTAACACAGTAATGATAACTTCCGTACGTTCAGTATACTGTTCCTAGTTGAGAAAGCGGAGATAACTCTCTCCCGAACATGGATACTGTATTCATTTCCGTGAGTCAGTAATGTGAATCCCAAATATTTGTAATGTGTAACGATCAATCGTGTGTCTTTTTTTAAAAATTATAACATCGTTAGCTGCCGGTTTGCCTCCTTTTCTGAAAGTCACTTACACAGTTTTGTTTTCATTCTCGGAGATCGTTAACTCAGTGGATACAAGCACCATGTCGTCCGCGTATGTGTACAATTTGACCTTTTCTGTTCTAATGCTCTGAGTTATGTCGACAGTTACTATGTTAAATAGGAGCTGGCTAAGCGGATCAACTAATAAAACTCCGTTTGTTCGTTCTGTTGGATCTGATATCAACATTGTCATCTATTTGTATGAAATTTTTGTTCAGAATATTCCTTAAAATCCTCTTGGTGTAATTTTTCCCAATGAGTTTTTCCAGTTTATCGATTGCTATATTTCTGTTTACGAGATCGAAGGGCTTAGTGTAATCTATAAAGACAACGTGTAGTTTACCTCTGTGGAATTTTAATGCATCTTCTATATCCCCTTGTAAACATGTTACTGTTTGGAGAGTGGATCCAAATTGCTTTTCCGGTATTGATCCTTCAACCAAGCTGTGTAGACGTTTTGTTATAAGGCTCCTCAATATTTTTAGGGCAGTACGTTTGAGAACTATTCCACGATATGCCTCCTTTCCTTTTGTGCAAAATTTTAAGAGTAGAAAGTTATGAGGTACTTTTCGTTGCTGTATGCATTCATTGTATTGGTCTGTCCATATTTTCTTGAGGCGTGTTGCTGTACCTTTAAGATATTCGTAGTAAATTCCGTCTGGACCACAAGCCTTTTTGTCTTTCGTTGTGTTTATTACATGTTCTACTTCTGCCGTAAAAGGATTGAAATTAATCTCTGGATACTCGTCTTCATTTAGCTCTTCTGGTCGAGTTTCTTTTGCTTGCAAGACTTTGCTTAAATATTCTTTCCATATTTTAATCGGGGTGTTGTTCGGATAATGTGGTTGTTTGGGCAGTACTACTTTGTACCATTGTTCTGCCTCTTCTATTTGTTTCTGCTCTCCTTCGTCTTGAAACATGTGTTTTGCTTTTCTGATTGTTGTTTTATAATTCTTTCTTGCGTCATTATATTTTCATACGGATGCTTCTGGTGGCGTTACTCTCGCGTATCTCAGTGCCTTCAGCGTGTCCTTCCTTGCTTTATAGCAGTTGTGATTAAACCAGTGTTTCGGTTTTCGATTTTGTTAGTTGTTATATATGCCGATATCTTTGATACATCTTTCTAAATTGGCAATGGCATTATCCATATTTTCTTCACAAATCTTTCTTGTAATTACATCTGTGTCCATTTTAGCTAATCTAACTTGGACAACTCTTCTCCCTCTCTTGGGTTTTTCGCTTTCATTTTCGGTCTCTTGCAACTCTTCCAGTTTTATGATAGTGTCCACTGGTAGGTGCTTCCTTGCAACTATATTTGATAGTACCGTCTGTTGCGTTGACCTTACATTGATGAAGACTAGATCATTATTGTGCTACAACCATTTACACATGTATATCTTTTAGAGTCTCTTTTCCTTACCATTATCAAGCATTCGCTTTCTAAATACTCGACTACGTTCAATCAAATCAGGTGGCAAATTCCCTATCTCTTGTTTTCCTAGCCTTTTCCTAAATTATTTCAAAGAAATTGGAAATTTATTGAACATCTCCCTTGGTAAGTTATTCCAATCCCTAAGTCTCCTTCCTATAAATGAATATTTGCCCCAGTTTGTCCTCTTGAATTCCAACTTTATCTTCATATGGTGATCTTTCCTACTTTTATAAACGCCACTCAAACTTATTCGCCTACTAATGTCATTCTACGCCATCTCTCCGCTGACAGCTCGGAACATACTACTTAGTCGAGCAGCTCTTCTTCTTTCTCTCAATTCTTCCCAGCCCAAACTTTGCAACATTTTTGTAACGCTACTCTTTTGTCGGAAATCACCCAGAACAAATCGAGCTGCTTTTCTTTGGATTTTTTCCAGTTCTTGAATCAGGTAATCCTGGTGAGGGTCCCATACACTGGAACCATACTCTAGTTGGGGTCTTACCTGAGACTTATATGCCCTCTCCTTTACATCCTTACTACAACCCCTAAACACCCTCATAATCATGTGCAGAGATCTGCACCCTTTATTTACAATCCCAGTTATGTGATTACCCCAGTGAAGATCTCCGATTACTTTTGACTACGTCGACTCTGCAGTTTAAATCTCCCATTAATATGGTTCTTTCGTTCCGATGTATTATATTTATGGCTGTGGCCAGCTCATCGATGATATTTTCGTCTTTATATTCATGCTGAAAGTAGACAGCGATTATTATGCATAGCTTTGTTTTTACCATTAGAATGGCATCGGTTTCCTTCGTGACACTGAATGGGGCAGTCTGGCTTTTAATAGCAAGGTGATACCGTCTTTAGGTCTGCCACGCAGACCTTGTGTTGCGTGAGAATGTATGGGGTTCCATTCTACCGCGAGGAATGTTTCAGTTAAGATTACTGAATCATATGGTTGGAGTAAGTTTTCTGGTATCAAACCCACGGCGTTTTTTAATCCTTCAATGTTCCAAAGTTGTGTCTTTAATAACTATGGGGTGCAATTTTTATTAATTTTGGGGGGATGATCGTTGCTCACGTCCGTAGGAGTTACCTCCTCAATACCCTACACGTGTCCCCTGGGTGGTGCTAAGCGAGCAACAGTAACTCACTGGCGGTCAAACTATCAACAGTTGTTGATCTCCTGGCCATAATGCACATGGATAAATCTTCAGAAGTAAATATCGGTCCTTTTGAGGACCACCAGACTTTGAATCTAGGACAGAACATCCGTATTTGTCAGATCAACATAGAAGGCATCAGTACATCTAAATGTCAAATTATCTCAAGGCTCTTACAAAAATATAAAGTAGACGTCCTTCTCGTACAAGAACCTCACATAGAGAATGAAGACTAAGCCAGGAGAAGAGCAAGAATTCCTGGATATGATGTGGCAGGGATAACCTATCATCGTCATTATGGTAATATAACATACGTTCTTAGTAATATTGCAGATACCTGTCTATTAACAACATCAACAGATGATGACATCCATAGAATTACAATCAAAGTTGGTGAATTAATAATTGTAAATGTATAAAAACCTCCTCCAATCCTTTGGCCATCACATGTCCTGGAAGTTTATCAAAATTCATCAGTTTACTGTGGTGATTTCAATAGCCATCATACTGACTGGAAGTACAACTCAAACTGGGCAGATGAAAACAACCTTTTCATAATTTTTGATGTCAAAGATCCATCCACCTTCCGATCAGCTGCTTGGAACAAAGATTACAATCCTGACCTCATTTTTGTCTCTAAGGATACTCCAAATCAACCCCTTCACGCCAACAGAAAGGTTCTTCAAGGTTTCCCCAAAAGCCAGCACAGACCTGTTCTCCCTGAACTTGGTATCCAGGTCCCTGTCATCTCATCTATTCCTAGACCAAGATGAAACTTCCAGAAAGCTGATTGGCAGAATTTTTCCGAAGATCTTGACAAGTGATTGAGATGGAAACCAGCCATATCATCTAATTATAAGCGGTTTATACGCGCTGTAATATCAACAGCTAAAAAACACATCCCAAGAGGTTATCAAAAGAATAAAGAAAGTCAGGACCTTTATAAAGAATTTTTCAGAAGTAGTGACAATGAAATTGGAGAGGAACTGCTCAGAACACTTGATGTACCTCGTCGGGAGAAATGGATGAAAACTACAAAAAACCTTGACTTCAAACATTCCAGTAGAAAAGCTTGGAGCTCATTGAAGAAGCTTGGAGCTAGCCCACCTGTTCAGAGGAGGGAAACCCTGGTATCATCTAACCAAGTTGCTGATCGAATCGTCTCTTTATCAAGATCTCCTAGAGATAAAATACATACAAGAATGGTAAAACAGGAACTTAGAAAAGTCAAAGGTAATTGCCAAATTAATACAGAATATTCACAACCATTTACGCAAGAGGAGGTTAGTACAGCACTTAAAAGCATAAAAGCTGGGAAAGCCTGTGGGTTTGATGGTATACATAATGAATTCCTACTGAATACTGGCCCATGTGCCAAACTATGGTTAGCAAGGTTCTTTAGTGATATCGTGAAGACTGGTTGCATTCCTAAAGAGCTAAAGGGAACAAAAATAATAGCAATTCCTAAACCAGGAAGGGAAACAAATAATGGAGAAAACTATTGCCCTATAGCTCTCCTCAGTGCTTTCTATAAACTACTAGAAAGATTGATTCTAAACCGAATTAACAGCAAAATTATGGATCATATCCCAGATGAACAAGCTGGTTTCCGAACAGGGAGGAGCTGTACAGATCAAGCCCTTAGTCTTAAGACTTATATCGAGGCAGGCTTTCAAGATGGTATGAAGACGTCTGTAGTATTTATTGACTTGACAGCACCATATGATACAGTATGGAGACAGGGCCTCCTTTTAAAATTCGTAAGAGTGATCCCCTGCTGAACTCTAGCCCAATTAATAAATAACATGTTATGTGATAGATATTTCCAAGTTATCCTGGGCAAGGAAATCAGTAAGCAAAGAATTTGAAAAATGGTCTTCCACAGGACTCTGTACTCGCACCAATCCTTTTCAATCTATATATTGCAGACATCCCTCATACTGTAAGCAGGAAATTCGCTTATGCAGATGATTTAGCCATTGGCATCAGTAGAAAATGCATAGAGGAAACTGAAAGGATATTGACAGACGATCTTCCAGTCCTATGGCAGTATTACCACAAGTGGCGACTCACACCAAGCCCAAGTAAAACAGAATCTTCATGTTTTCATCTTCATAACAAACAGGCAAACCGACAACTGAAAATCTATTTTAATGAAAACCTAGTTAAATATAATCCTGCTCCAAAGTATTTGGGTGTCACACTTGACAGATCCCTAACTTATCGACAACACCTAAATAATACAACAGCCAGAGTTCGTTCCAGTAAAAACATCCTTCAAAAGCTGTGTGGTACTACATGCAGATCAACAGCTACAACACTGCACCCAGACTAGTCTATAGTACAGCAGAATACTGCGCTCCAGTCTGGCTGAATAGCAACCAGCTCAGTACTACAATGTCTAAAAACTACACCAACATTTTGACTCCCAACTTTAAGTCACATTCATCCACCTGCACTGAGAAGACAGAATGCTTTGTTACGTGAATATAAGAAAATATTGGACCACCCGGACCTTCTAATTCATGACTACATTCCAAGTGCAATATCTGGCGGGTTAAAATCCACACATCCAGCAATTAAACCTGCTATTGCATTTTTCAGTACAGGCTTCAATATAAATGATCATTGGGAAAAATGGATCCAACATGCACCACCATACATTATAACTGTTTTAAATACCCAAACTAAACCAGCTGGTTTTGATCTGCCTCGACGTACGTGGAAAATTGGCAACAGGATTGGTACAAACCATGGAGTATGTAATGGTTTCCTCTACAAAGGGAACAAAATTTCTGATCCATCTTGTGTTTGTGGAGCGACTCCTCAGACCATCCAACACACTGTGCATCAGTGTAGTATTATGTCATACTCGAGAGATCTGAAGGACTTTCTATCGTTGACTCCAGATGCTGTTAACTGGATAGACAAATTGACTCATACTATATAAGTGCATACACTGTCATTGTATACTCTGTTTCATGTATTATATTAATAAGGCTCTAGTTATTTTAGTATATGATTTATATATTGTTGTATATTTCAATGTGTTGCCATACGCTAAATAAATCATAATTTATTAATTTTGACGGTATCAATTTTTGAATTTTTGTGGACGTTCTTAATTTTGTTTGCATTGGTTTTATCTTCACATTCAAGTTTACAGGTCGATGCTCTGAGTTGACCTGTTTCTGTGCCGACGTTGGAAACTAAAAGGCTTCACAATCACTCCTTTAGGCCAAAATCTTGAGTCTTCTGTTGCCTTTAGTTACCTATACGGGAATCCTATTTTGAGCGATTTGAAAGTACCCGGTGAATTTAACTCCTCACATATTACATTTTCTTCTATTCCTTTCTGCTGCTTGAATTGTGTTACCCATAGAGGTTCCTATGATGGCCTGTTTGTAGCGCTTACTTCTTCTTCTGTTATTTATTTCTTTATAACTGTTAAGCTCATCTTTTCACCATTTTTATTGCAATGGTGTTCGAAGTTTTGCCCTACATATTCTATGTTCGAGTCGTGGATGGTAACTTTTGTTTCCCTGATGACATGCTGTATTGATTTTTGTCTTTCCTCCGTCATTTGGTTTGTCTTTGCCTTCCCAGGGTTGTAATTAAATTTTATATTGATTTGGTCTCGTTCACTTTTCTTTTTGAGGCATTCTACGGTTAGCTTGAAAAGTGGTTCGGCCATTTCATTTATTTTCATAGGTAGCTCCGCACGCATGTCTTCCAGTGCTCTCTGCATGTTCTTTCCTGCTTTATATAGGGTGTAAGCTTGTTCACAGCCAATACATAACCAGAGAAGTTAACTTATTTTTCATTGGATGATTTAAGAGAGTTAAATTGACCTTGTTGTAGCTCCGAACATGAGAGGTGGTGCCATCGTAGGTCACAGCTGCATCATTTTCTTCAACTATTTTCTCGCATAATGAACAGATTTCATGCTTATTAATTTCCTCGCTAGATGTCGCATTGTGCTGGTGGCTTTCTTTCGGCATGCGTGGTTGGTATATCTGTCTTTTCTGTGTTCTTCGTGAAGCAGGCTCCAAAATGACAGATCCTGTAAAACAATCTTGCCTAGTGCTCTTTTGAAATAGATATTGTCTATTGTACACTAGGATTATCAAATATTACACTTCTTAACGCAAATATCATGAACGGTACTTCACTTAGACAAAACATGACGACCTCTGTTCTTTTAAGCGAGCTGTAAATTCCACCCTGCACCCTGCTGAGTCAATGAGCTCCATGTGATCCTTGCTTGGTATGGAGAGGTTGCCAAACCACTCTCCTTCTTCATGCCGAGTGCAGTGCAGTGACCTAGTGAGCATGATTAACAGTAAGATATGAAATAACAGATATTTGTAATATTTATAACATATCAGTTTAGCGCAAGAGCAGTAATATGTCAGTATTCTTCCGGCCGTGGGTAAATCCAGAATCACGGTGTAACGAAGCGGAATTAAATCAGCTGCCTGGACCTTCTTCTTCTTCTTCTTCTTCTTCTTCTTCTTCTTCTTCTTCTTCTTCTTCTTCTTCTTCTTCTTCTTCTTCTTCTTCTTCTTCTTCCTCACCAGGAACTCAAACTAAAAGTGGCAAAATGTGATTGGCAGAGTTGTTAAAACAAACTGTGATGTTGGTGAGGAACATCAAACATTTCTTACGAGGTGTTTTAGGAAATGGCGGTGTTATAACTGGTAAAAATTTTAATAATTTAACATCGGAAGCTGCAAGAATCTGTATTACTACGGTAAAAAAAATCTTGCCACCTGGGCGACTGCCCTAAATGCAGATCAGTAGTGACTGATAGTTAAAATCAGTGATGTCAGTGCCTGTGTAACCCCCAATAAAAGAAAAGTTAGGAAGCAAAAATTTAAATTTGATAAAACAAACGATTTCACTCGGGACCTGCTTCGTCGAACAGTTTTTGAGCATTATAGGGACAGTAAATCTCCAACAAGAGGTGACCTAACAGAATCAATGAAACAGAAGACATCTGGGACAGATTATCAGTTTTCGTATGGGGCGAAGACACTTTGTTGTCTTGTGAAAAGTACGTGGTTTAAATACCTGTCTGTACCTAAAAAGTGCTTGAAAACTGAAACACCTGAAATAATTGCTTGGCGGTACAGATATCTTCAAGATCTTCAAGATCTTCAGGCCCAAGGTTATGCTGACGTATACCCAGATGAAACGTGGTTCGAAGTAACGGTTCCAGAATGAAGAACTAGACAGATGATTCTGAAAACTGTGCTATAACAACCCCATTCAAAAAGGCGACAGAATCGTTATTGTTCATTGCGGTGGACGGTTTGGTTTTATTAGTGATGCTCTTCTAGTTACACATACTAAAATGGCGGATGCTTCCGCGGAATACAATGGCAGCATGAAATCGGTAATCTTTGAAAACTGTTTTGAAGAGAAGATCCTACGACGCTTAGAAGGACCATCTGTAATAGTTATGGATAATGCCTCCTATCACATCCGTGTATTTAACCCTAAATCCAATCAATTCTCGAAAAAAGATCGAATCCTTCAATATATGATCGACAAAAATATTTCTGTCCCTCATCCTGTTCTCATAATACCAGTATTCCTCGAAATTATTACGAAGAACACTCCTACTGGAGAAAGAGAAAAGAAGTATATTGTAGACCAATTGGCAGCCAGTATTGCGCATACCGCGATGCCACTGAGAGGGCCGCATCACAAAATCTAAGAAAAAAATCCACTGGAAGAAATTATTCAATCATTGTGGGAAGCCGGTATGCTCGTGACACCTGAAAAAGGAGAAATTACATCAGCCACGTGAAGAAAATAGAAAATAGCTACAAGAGCATCCAGTCCATTCTTGACAATGAGAGGATTTGTATACAGCTAACAGATTCTTCTGGTTCTGAGGAGGAAGACGACGATGACGAGGATTAAGGTAAAATGTTAATAAGAAGAAATTTAATGGATTTATGGTTAATGGTTATGTATATGATGATACTGGATTTAGAATGTTCAACTAGTAGTATTCCTTGTAATATTTTCTTTCCATGGAATTGCTTGTTGTACTCTTGTAGCAGTAGTTGGGTAATTATGTTTTAACTGTACTTTACTACCGGTATCACACTAATGTAAGTGACCATTGCCACCTGTTCCCAATCGCGATGTATTTCTTAATAAGTATTTTATGGGGACCCACGCGTCAAATTATATGTATTTTTCTATTTTTACAAATAATTATGGATAATAAAGTAAATAAATAACAATAACACCCCAAAGTGGGAGTTTACGCCTTAAAGTGTAGTAATTACCCTTAACTGTCAGAAGCTACCATCTGGGCCACGGAGGAGCCAATAATTATACCAATTATAATAGTTAATAATAATTCAGTTCTCTTCATTCAGTGTGTCTGTGTCTGTTAGGTCATCAGCCCAGAAGCTGGTTGGATCATCAAATAGCACCACCAAAGGCTATGCAGTTATAGGAAAACCACAAAAACCAATGGCAGTACCTAAATGAGGCGTACTAGGCAAGACGAGGAGTGAGCTAGTTTGCCATTGCTTTCCTCACTGGACCAGGCAATGCTATTGTAGCACGACTGACCCTATGAGCAACACCTTTCATAACACTCAGACGCACTGGCTGTGCTCTGAATGCCATTACTCAGCAGCACCCACACCCCAGCAGCTTCCATATTGTCACAGCCATGGGTGAGACTGGGACTTCAGTGGAATCTACACTTTGTTCTGGCCTGTGCCAAGAGATGGATGCAAAAGTACTGCATCCATCAAGAAATGACAGCAGGCAGCTGCATTCAGTATGAGTATATTGTTATTTTCACTTTCCAAATGGTTTACATTACAAACTGTGCAGCCTATTGGTGGGATACAATTGGGTCACTTGAACATTAATTATGTTAACAATTATATAATAGCAACAACAACAACAACAGCAGGAAATTAGATTATTATTATTATTATTATTATTATTATTATTATTATTATTATTATTATTATTATTATTATTATTATTATTATTATTGTGGCTATTTCAGCCGTATAATATACCGGCATTTATGTGAAATAGATAACTACGGAAATCATTTCAAGAACAGTCGGTGAGATTTGAACCGACGACACCTCCCGACTTCGGGTTATTAGCCCGTCACATTATTACTGAGATAGTCCAGTTTTATGGGTCGTTTTTAAGTTTGCGTTTTAGTATTCAGAGATCCCTCTTCGTTACCTCATAATCTACTTTAGATCGCCATAATACAATATTAACATTATATTTTTCTATGTCTAAATTCCTGACCTACAATAATAATAATAATAATAATAATAATAATAATAATAATAATAATAATAATAATAATAATATAGTTTACATCGAAAATAATAAATTCCATAAAATTGTTTTATTCCTGCTCTGGCTCGTTTGGTGCTAATGAGGTAGACGATATGGCAACTCTGACTACGGCAGACGTAGTAAATCCTATTAGCCCCTAATAGACACCGGGCTGCCGCTGGAGGGTAGTGGTCTGAGGCGAGGTCGTCATGTTTTGTCCCCAACTATATCACTTTTATGAATTGTATACGTGTTTTCTTTCGTATTTGTAAGACACGATTTTAATTGCGTGCTCATCAAGGAATAATCAATAATCACAATATTGAAAATCTAAAAAGCGAACTTACTAGTTTCCAAGAAGGAAATGGTTCGAAATCGTTTACTAAATTAACAGATTTTTTTTAAAAAAATACTATATATCAAATGCTGAAATGGCGTATGGCTTTTTTAGTGCAGGGAGTGTCCGAGGACAAGTTCGGCTCGCCAGATGCAAGTCTTTCGATTTGACATCCATAGGCGACCTGCGCGAGATGATGAGGATGAAATGATGATGAACACGACACATACACCCAGCCCCCGTGCCAGAGAAATTAACCAATTAAGGTTAAAATTCCCTACCCTGCCGGGAATCGAACCCGGGACCCCTGTGGCCAAAGGCCAGCACGCTAACCATTTAGCCATGGAGCCGGACATATCAAATGCTGAAATGATAGAACAAAACATGGCCAAAATAACGTTTATGTTGGACAATAAATATAAAATAATACCACAAGATCAATATACAAAAATCGTTTTAGAAGATGAAGATAAAGCAGGAGCTGCCTGGCTGAGGCGGTAAAGGCCTGCTCGGTTCGCCCGGAAGGACGTGGGTTCGAATCCCCGTCAGGAAGTCGTAAAATTTAAGAAACGAGATTCCCACTTCCGGAGGTGCATATGGCCCTGAGGTTCACTCAGCCTACACCAAAAATGAGTACGTTAATTCCTGGGGGCAAAGGCGGCCGGGCGTAAAGCTGACCATTCTACCCCATCACGTGCCGAGGTTAACAATGGTGGAAGCCTTTACCTTCCACTCCTCCAAGGGCCTTCATGGCCTGTACGGAGGTGACTTTGCTTTGCTTTTTTGAAGATAAAGTAGAAAATCCTGTTTGTTTGAAAATGATCTATAGAGGAAACACGCAAATTAATGATCATTCATTCATAAAATTGAGTTTGTGTAAGTCGGAGTCCCATGAGGTTATGCATATTTTTAAAACATTTTTATTTTTTCCCATTGTGCTTTGGGGTAATTTTACTTTCCCATTTATCATTTTTTTTTCATTTTTCTAAATGCGTCTCGAGCCTCAGAAGTGTCCTCTTCACTTTATAAACCAGAATCCAGAGGCAGTTTTGAAATATGGTCCAAAATCCTCTTAAAAACGGCAAAATTTGTGACTTTTTGCCTTTTTATCGAGGATTCTCAATTTTGTAATAATTTCGTTTAATTTTACTCCATTTTTATAATTTGTTGGCCCCGTAGGTGAGCCAAGACCCGCAAAATATACCTACTGATACAAGGGGATGTATATTTTTGATATCGAAAGAGTACATTTTTGATCCGGGTGTAAAATTATAATTCAGTCAAGCTGCCAAAATCTGCGACATTTTTAAATGACCTGGTTTTTTCGAAGTTGAATTGCTTTTAAAAACCTTATGGTAGGATTTAGGGGTCTTGTACGTCGGGCTACTCATAAAGTTAATTTTAGGTCTTTGGCAACGCCTTGGCTGTGGAAATGCTCGGATTCGGGTTAATTAATGTTTAAGATTAATTTTCACTAATAAGGAAGGGCGTTTGTCTGAGCAACTGTTTAAAATTCCTGTGAATGCTATTGGTTGGGCATTTTTGATTGCCTTAAATTAATTTTCTGAGAAGAAAGCTGCCGTTTCTTGCATGTAAGTTTCTCGGTTCATGGCCACTGTTGCATTGCGCTTATCCGCTTTCATTACAATCAGGTCGTTCTCACTAATTTTCTGTTTCTCGTTCAGTGACTTGAGTGACTTCAGCCGGCAAGAGTTTGCCTGAGACACACTTCTCACTTTAGGCACATGGAGAATACATCTATGCCTACTATTGCGACGAGGAACATGAAATGGAACCAACTCCAATAATGTAGAGCAATCCACTCTGTTCGTCCGACGCGTATAAGGAAAGTGGGCATTGGCACATCTGCGGCGCGAGTGCTAAGTCCTCATAATGGTAGTATCACAAAAAGAGACTTAATCAGACGAAGAGAGAGAAACACACAACTTTTTAGCAGATAATTTTTATGAAACTTCTTTGGACTTTTCCTATTTTTCTATTAATATTTTTACAATTTGTTTTACGTCGCACCGACAGAGATAGGTCTTGTGGCGGCGATGGGATGGGAAAGACCTAGGAATGGGAAGGAAGCGAACGTGGCCTTAATTAAGGTACATCCGCAGCATTTGCTTGGTGTGAAAATGGGAAACCACGGAAAACCATCTTCAGGGCTGTCGACAGTGGGGTTCGAACCCACTATCTCCTCGAATACTGGATACTGGCCGCACTCAAGCGACTGAAGCTATTGAGCTCAGTTTTTTCTATTAAATACTGTTGAGAAGGTAGCCAAACCTCAAAACATTATTCTAACGATGGCCTGATAAAAGTGCAAAAAATTTATCAAAGTTCTAGGACTAACAAATTCGGCGCAGTTTCTTTTCAGAAATTTAAGTTATTTAAAGACTTTCCTATAAATCTTGTCTAAATGCTATTCTAAGGAAAAACCGTAACAGTTTGAAAGTGTCACAAGAAGATCACTTATTTCATTCACAAGAGCAATTTGAAATTTTCATAAATGATAGGGGTAACTGACTGGTTCCAACTACGTGAAAAGGTACTCGTAATTGCGTTGCATTGTGAAATATTCAAGCCATTTGGCCACTTTTGACACGAATTACTTAGAAGGTTTAAGTCAGACTGTAGCAACGTGCGGTCCAACTCACTATTTAGCACCCTTAAAGATCTTCAGACCGTCAGCATAGAGAAGGCAAATACTGTGGTGTACAAATGTTGTTCTATCATTTACGAATATGACATAGAAAGGAGGACCCAGAAAAGAGCCTTGGGGGACACCAGAGGCAGTGTGGGACAGCTTTGACATAATAACATCAGATTTTACTACGCAAACTCTGTTATTGACATAGCTTCCTATCCACTTCAAGGCACTTCCTTCTATCCCGTACGCTGACAATTTGATCAGCAGAGCATCATGTTGAACTAAATCAAAGTCCGTGTAAACAGCATCCACATTTTGCCTGCTATGCAGAGATTTTGAAATGAAATTTATATACAGCGCCATATTGGACACAGTAGAGAGTTTCCATACGAGACCGTGATTCTGTACTCTTTGAGCTCAAGATGCTTAAATTCACCGCATACGGTAAAAAAATTGCAAGTGATCATTACTACGCCCCGTTTTCTTGAAACCCTCTGTTTTTCTCTTGATTTATCTACTGTATTACCTCCATATACCAATTTCACGTGCTAACTACCCGCGATGGAAGAGTGTCTTTTATTACAGTGCGAAGGAGATCGTAAAAAATCCTTCGCGCCTAATCGACGATTGAATTTCAAGGACAAAACGAAAGGAGATGTCTCATTTGAGATAAAATGGCCTTAGTCCATGCGAGCATTAACTTCCTCTGCGTTACAGGGCACATAGATCCAGGTAAAAATAAGAACTCTACAACTTTATGGTCGAATGTAATTATGTTTTATGTGTCAAAGCAACCCAAATGTGCATAGTATTGTTCCGAGATTAGAAGAAGTTCCAGGAAGTTATCGTAGACATGATAATTATGAGCTTATGCCGCGTAATGAAAACAAGGTGACCATCACCAGATGGTTCATTCCAAGTTACGTGTTATGTGCATACTTTACTCGTGTGCCGCCCCCCCCCCCCGCACAGTCTCACATCATTATTCATCCTCTGCATTTCTCCAGATACTTTATTTTCATTTCCGGCTCTGTTCTATTCTATCCTGGTATCTTACGTTGCATATTATTTTATTAGTTTCTATGTATTTCTTCTACCACATTCGTCTGATGTCCTCTATGTTACTTCTCGCCCACACAAGGTGTGATATTGGACCTATTATCAGACCTTTATGTTTTATATATATAAATGATATGAGTAAAGAAGTGGAATCAGAGGTAAGGCTTTTTGCGGATGATGTTATTCTCAATAGAGTAATAAATAAGTTACAAGATTGTGAGCAACTGCAAAATGACCTCGATAATGTTGTGAGATGGGCAGCAGGCAATGGTATGTTGATAAACGGGGTTAACTGTCAGGTTGTGAGTTTCACAAATAGGAAAAGTCCTTTCAGTTTTAATTACTGCGTTGATGGGGTGAAAGTTCCTTTTGGGGATCATTGTAAGTATCTAGGTGTTAATATAAGAAAAGACCTTCATTGGGGTAATCATATAAATGGGATTGTAAATAAAGGGTATAGATCTCTGCACATGGTTATGAGGATGTTTAGGGGTTGTAGTAAGGATGTAAAGGAGAGGGCATATAAGTCTCTGGTAAGACCCCAACTAGAGTATGGCTCCAGTGTATGGGACCCTTACCAGGATTACCTGATTCAAGAACTGGAAAAAATCCAAAGAAAAGCAGCTTGATTTGTTCTGGGTGATTTACGACAAAAGAGTAGCGTTACAAAAATGTTGCAAAGTTTCAGTTGTGAAGAATTGAGAGAAAGAAGAAGAGCTGCTCGACTAAGTGGTATGTTCCGAGCTGTCAGCGGAGAGATGGCGTGGAATGACATTAGTAGACGAATGAGTTTTAGTGACGTTTATAAAAGTAGGAAAGATCACAATATGAACATAAAGTTGGAATTCAAGAGGCCAAACTGGGGCAAATATTCATTTATAGGAAGGGGAGTTAGGGATTGGAATAACTTACCAAGGGAGTTGTTCAATAAATTTCCAATTTCTTTGAAATCATTTAGGAAAAGGCTAGGAAAACAACAGATAGGGAATCTGCCGCCTGGGCGACTGCCCTAAATGCAGATCAGTATTCATTGATTCATTGAACACCTTAATTGGAGCTTAATGTTGTCTGCGCGCTGTGCCTGCCACCTGGTGACGAATGAGCGTACCACTACAGCTCCAACAGTAAAGCGTTCTTAAATTCGAACGCTCATTATTGTAGAAGTCTTCCTCGTGAACGGTCGAGATGATCTTCTGTAGACGCAAAGCAAAGAGTTTCACGGTGTTTTTCTTTACCTGGCGTAAGCCGTGAAATCATCAATGCAAACTTTATCGTTGCCTGCTTGGAGGTGGCATATTTGCTTGATTCCGAATTCAATGATGATTTCCAGAAGTAAGAAAACTTCCCCGAGCATATCCATTTTATAACAAGACCTGGATTCCTAGACAATTGCCAGGTGCTAAAGTCTCCACAAACTGCAAGAATATCCTGTGAGTTTTGAGCAGCTGCGACGTTGGCGAAGGTTGCTTGTAAATTACTCACCCTAGCAGTCACTACGTGCGGTGGCAGGTAGCAGCAAACTACAAACACAGACCATCCACAAGACACTCCCCGGGAAACTGGCCCCACCGCAATTTCACAGCAACCATAATCCCTCCCACTCTTAATTTGCTACTACGGACAACAGTTCATTATCATTGACAGAATCATTTAACCAATCTTTAACTACACAAATACAATTTCGTCTGGAGTCACTGAAAGTCAGGTTAAAGTACCAATGAATTACACAGACTCCCTACATTTTGGCAGAAGAAGTTCATATCGCTGTCGTGCCGAGGTCCTGGGTACAGTTGTATATCACCGAGCAACGCCAATAGAAGCACAGAAATTGCTGGCCCAGATAACTTCGGGCTAGAGTTCGCCTCGATGGGATGTCACCAGGCCAGCGCGAGGGATGAAATATGAAGCTCCAAGCCATTCAAAAGGGCGCTTTCGGAAAGTTTTTCATATTTCCCGTCGAGTCTAGCACATTGTCATCCCGGAGGCAAAATTCGAACGAACTTGATGCAACATTTGACCAAGAGACAAAGCACACAGGGAGATAGAGACTCACGATAAACACCAGTCGCTATCTTAACTAGTCAAAGGAATGTGTGAGTCGAATTACCAAAGGAAAATTCAGAACCAAGAAGAAGAAATTACGTCATTCAAACCCTAACAACCCAGCTAATAAGATTCGTTAAGAATGAAGCCTTATACTCCAGTGTCGACTTAGTAAAATGTAACATATTAACTTTCCAAGCGGTTAAACACACAACAATTTCAATGCAAATTATAACACTATAAACATACCCGTAAAAATACACATTATTATACAAAGAATGACTTTTGTTCTACAAGCACACCACCAGATTATATCATATCACTCAAAAATGCTTACATATGTACAGTATTGTTTACGTACTGTCAACTCGTCAATGGCAGATAGTTAAGTGGCCAAGTATTGACAAATAATGAATTTACAAGTATTAACATAATGAAAAAACGCGTGTACTTACTTGTCACCGAACACTATATCAGTACTATATAAGCATGTTTTAAGTGTTTTGATAGAATCTGAGGATGTTCTTGAGAATGAAACATGTTCTTTGTAAAGAAGTGTGTATTTTATACAGGTATGTTTATAGTGTTATAATTTATATTGAAATTGTTGTGTGTTAGCCAGACTGGAGTGTTCATATGTTACTTTTTAATGAATTCTATTGTTTTTCTATGTACTTGTGTGCTGAAGTAGCGTTCGGTGACAACGGAATTAGCGTCGACAGTCTAGATAAGTACGGACGCTTTTCCATTATGTTAATACTTCTAATTTCATTAATTGTCAATACTTGCTGATATTATCATTAAACTCTCTATCATTGACAAGTTTACGTAACGTAAACGATACTATATATATATATATATACGCATGTTTTAAGTTATTTGATAGAATCTGAAAATGTTCTTGTAGAACGTAACATGTCATTCTTTGTATAATATTGTGTATGTTTTACAGGTATGACTATAGTGTTATAATTTATATTGTAATTGTTGCGTGTTTAGTTACATTTTACTAAGTCGACACTGGATTGTAAGGCTTCATTCTTAACAAATTATTCGGCCAGTCAGGCAAATTACGAAGCCAAAAATCTCAAGTCACTTAATATAAAATTCATGAACATTGACAAATCAATTATATTATTTAATACGAAATGTCTAGAATTAAAACTCGTTCCTAAGTACATACCAATGAAAGCTAAACCCACCGCAACTGCGGCTAAAGTATCAACACCGCAATCACAATTATTATGGATCAGAAACGAAATTAAATTTGCGTAAATAAAGAAACTGGAAATCAACAAACAAATTCTCCGCACCCATTTAAACCAAAGCATCAATGGACAACCTACTCCAACTTTTTACACGATTACATTTAAAAAGGAAGCAATCAGTAAACAGGAGGTCATCTATACTAATATAATAAAGAGAGAGTGCGAATTTTGTGAGTTTATGTATATCTGGAGGGTAATCTCAGAAATTACTCGAACGATTCTAAAAGCTCTTTCACTAAGTGAAATGTGCATCATCCCCGAGTGCTCTAGGCTGTATTTTACATTGTTAATATAATTTCCACTGACTCCCAGCGGTGTTTAAGGAGTGTGGCCGCTGGCACATTAACATAGGCTAATATTCAATTTGTCGTACACGGGCAAGCAAAACAAAGCTCATTTTAAGCCTCGCGACGCGTAGAATAAGACGCGGCGAGGCCCTACCGGCCCCGAAAGCAATGTTTTAAAGGCCTAAAACCAACCGTTTTGGAGATATTGACATCACACTACCCTTCTCTAGGAATTGGATGAAGAAATGACCAGCAGTAACCACGGCAACGTTTGCTCAAGGATTGTGCAGTAGAATACAGACCTGATGTTCGAAGTAGGCACGTGCGTAAATATAGGCTAGGACAGAGATTCTGCTGCACATGTGACTGTCTTGAAAAAAACACTGTAGGGGTAAGCCACCCCTAGGGCTTGTGGTCTGGACGGGGTGGCATATACAAAAATAATCGAAAATAGTGTCGAAACGGTGGGTTTCGTGGTCGCTGAGATGAACAGTGACACTCCGCGTGTCGCGCACTGTCACGGGTGTGAGAAGGGGTGATAAAGAAAATATCCGAAATAATCAAGATTACAGATGAATATATGTTCCGGCATAGATTTAAAACAAACAAACAAACAATGACTGTGAAGGCAGGACTCCCTTAACACCGTGATTCTTTGGATGCCGTTTAAGTCCTACTTCAAGCCCAGTCGCAATGGAGGTAGAGAAGCGTTGAAAAAGGGATGTCCAAAATGACCGAGGTTATGGATGTATGTGTTATATTCCAGCATAGCTTTCAACTAAAATTGGTGCACACATGACTTACTATACATCATACATACATACATACATACATACATACATACATACATACATACATACATACATACATACATACATTATCATTATAGACTGTTATACCTTTCAGCGTTCAGTCTGCAAGGCTCTGTTAATTTACTAAACGTCGCCACAATCCTCGATTTGCAACTAGTGTTGTGGCCTCATTTAGTTCTATAACTGTTATCTTTAAATCGTTAGAAACCGAGTCTAACCATCGTCGTCTTGGTCTCCCTCTACTTGTCTTACCCTCCATAGCAGAGTCCATTATTCTCCTTGGTAACCTATCCTCCTCCATTCGCCTCACATGACCCCACCACCAAAGCCGGTTTGTGCGTACAGCTTCATCCATCGAGTTCATTCATAAATTAGCCTTTATCTCCTCATTCCGATGACCCTCCTGCCATTGTTCCCACATGTTTGTACCAGCAATCATTCTTGCTACTTTCACGTCTGTTACTTCTAACTTATGAATAAGATATACTGAGTCCACCCAGCTTTCGCTGCCGTAAAGCAAAGTTGGTATGAAAACAAAGTTTCGTCTGGGAGCTGACTTCCTTCTTACAGAATACTGTTGATCACAACTGCGAGCTCACTGCATTAGCTTTACGACACCTTGATTCAATCTCACTAATTATATTACCATTCTACGAGAACACACAACATAAATACTTGAAATTATCGACCTGTTCTAGCTTTGTATCAAAAATCTGACATTCAATTCTGTTGAATTTCTTACCTACTGACATCAATTTAGTCTTCGAGAGGCTAATTTTCATACCATACTCAATAGACCTATTTTCAAGTTCCAAGATATTACACTGCAGGCTTTCGGCACAATCCGCCATTATGACCAAGTCGTCAGCATAGGCCAGCCTGCTTATTACATTTCCACCTAACTGAATCCCTCCCTGCCATTTTATACCTTTCAGCAGATGATCCATGTAAACTTCGAACAGCTAAGGTGAAAGATTATAGCCTTGTCTAACCCCTGTAAGTACCCTGAACCAAGAACTCATTCTACCATCAATTCTCACTGAAGCCCAATTGTCAACACAAATGCCTTTGATTGCTTTTAATAATCTACCTTTAATTCCATAGTCCCCCAGTATGGCGAACATCTTTTCCCTCGGTACCCTGTCATATGCTTTCTCTAGATCTACGAAAACAAAACTGCCTATTCTTCGCTTAGCATTTTTCTATTACCTGGCGCATACTGAAAATCTGACCCTGACAGCCTCTCTGTGGTCTGAAACCACACTGGATCTCATCCAGCTTCCTCTCAACGACTGATCGCACCCTCCCTTCCAAGATGCCAGTGAATACTTTTCCTGGTATACTAATCAATAAGATACCTCGATAGTTGTTGCAATCCTTCCTGTTCCCTTGCTTATAGATAGGTGCAATTACAGCTTTTGTCCAATCTGAAGGTACCTTACCAACATTCCATGCTAATTTTACTACTCTATGAAGCCATTTCATTCCTGCCTTCCCACTATACTTCACCATCTCAGGTCTAATTTCATCTATTCCTGCTGCTTTATGACTATGGAGTTTATTTACCATCCTTTCCACTTCCTCAAGCATAATTTCACCAACATCATTTTCCTACTCCCCATGAGCTTGGCTGTTCGCAACACCACCAGGATGATTTCCTTTTAGATTGAGAAGATGTTCAAAATATTCCCTCCACCTCTCCAGTGATTCCCTGGGATCTATTATGAGTTCACCTGAATTACTCAAAACACTGTTCATTTCCTTTCTCCCTCCCTTCCTAAGATTCTTTATTACTGTCCAGAAAGGTTTCCCTGCTGCTTGACCTAGCCTTTCCAGGTTGTTACCAAAATTTTCCCATGACTTCTTTTTGGATTCAACAACTATTTGCTTCGCTCTGTTTCTTTCATCTACGTACAAATCCCTGTCTGCCTCGGCCCTTGTTTGGAGCAATTTCTGATAAGCCTTCTTTTTACGTTTACAAGCTGCTCTCACTTCATCATTCCACCAAGATGTTCGCCTTTTGCCATCTTTACACAGTTGTTCCTAGGCATTCCTTTGCTGTTTCTACTACAGCATCACTGTATGCCACCCATTCACTTTCTATATCCTAAACCTGCTTACTGTCTACTGTTAGAAACTTCTCACTAATCATATCCATGTACTTCTGTCTAATTTCCTCGTCATGGAGATTTTCTACCCTTATTCCTTTGCAGAGAGATTTCACTTTCACTACCCTAGGCCTAGAGATACTTAGTTCACTACATATCAGATAGTGGTCTGTATCATCGAAAAATCCGCGGAAAACTCGTACATTCCTAACAGATTTCCTGATTTCGAAGTCTGTTAAGATAGTCTATTATGGATCTGGTATCCCTAGCCTCCCATGTGTAGCGGTGAATAGCCTTATGCTTGAAGAATGTATTCATAACAGCTAAACCCATACTAGCACAGAAGTCCAGCAAACGCTTCCCATTCCCATTAGCTTCCGTATCTTCCCCACATTTACCAATCACCCTTTCGTATCCTTCAGTTCTATTCCCAACTCTCGCATTGAAATCGCCCACTAGCACTATTCTATCCTTGCTGTTGACCCTGACCACGATGTCACTCAATGCTTCATAAAACTTGTCAACTTCATCATCATCTGCACCCTCACATGGTGAATACACGGACACAATTCTAGTCCTAATTCCTCCAACTGACAAATCTACCCACATCATTCGCTCATTTACGTGCATAACAGAAACTATGCTGCGTGTAATGGTATTCCTGATAAACAGCCCTACCCCAGACTCTGCCCTTCCCTTTCTAATACCCTTCAAGTACACTTTATAATTTCCTATCTCTTCCTCGTTATCTCCTCTTACCCGAATATCACTTACTCCTAGCACATCCAGATGCATCCTCTTTGCTGACTCAGCCAGTTCTACTTTCTTATTTCCTTAAGCCCTATTAATACTGATAGCTCCCCATCGAATTCCATTTCGTTCGCCAAGTTGTTTCCAAGGAGTCCCTCGCCTGTCAAATGGGAGTGGGACTCCGTTACTCCCATAGGTCCGAGGATTGCTTAACATGTTCTGAGCTCGGTAAATTCATGAAGCAGGATGCTACCCTACTTGCGCATAGCCCAAGTGAGGATCTCTCCTCTAACGGGTTATGGACCACCGGTGAATTGTATAGTCCTAGCCGCCTGAGCACAAGGAGGGCCACGACTCAGAATATGTCCGAGATGCCCACTCCCATTCCATAGCACCTGGTATCCCGACTCTCAGGACCACTTACTAGGCCACTCAGCCGTTGCCCATGGTTCACGAACTAGGACGTGACTACAGTAACCCACAAACATGAACTGTCTGGAAAAGAATTACGTGGGCTAAGATACCCCTAGCGGAGGGGATTATACTAAAAATAATCGGAAACGACGAATATTACTGTCGCATCCGGGGTCGTTTAAATTAATACTGACCCCATCACAGCTTTCAACCAAACTCAGTATGGACATGAGTCACTGTAGGCGTGGGAGGGGGTGACACTCCGGGTGTCGTTCAAGTCCAAGTTCAGCACCCACGGTGATTTAGAAGGGGTCATAAAGAAAATGCCACATTCATCGAGATGAATGTTGTTTGCACAGTTTTCGGTGTCGCTCGGCTGATTAGTGACAGTCCAAGTGACAGTACATCATATGTATAATGCGACACGTAAATATATTCCGTTATAACTTATTGTTATTATTGTTTCAAAGGACCAACTACTTTCCAGATAATCTGCTCTGCCATAAGGAAACACTGTAAGGCAAAACAACATAATTTCAAACTAAAACGTAAAATTATACACATAAGGATATTTCTAAATGTACAAATTTACTGAAGAGTTCATAAACAATGAACGTCGCAATTAAGAAACAGGTAATACAAATGATGTACGTGTGTACAGTATCTTCAGAATAGCTCTCATGCAAACTTCGTAGAAATACGAATTACTATCTCGAAAAGATACGGGAGGAGTAAACCACCTTCTAGCAAACCTTGGGGAGGGAATGACGTAGAAAAATAATCGAAAACGACCAATATTGGCGTCCAATCCATAGTTTACGCGGTCGCCGAGTTGAATTTTGGCACTCTAGTGCCAGTTCAGCGGCGTAGGCATGGTGAAAATGTCCAAACTTACCGAGATTAGTTTCATTAATGAGAAAAAAGAATCTATAAGACTTGAATTTAAGCACATGGCAATAATTTCTTAACTACAAAGTAGTTCTCAATCAGACAACATCACAAAAACGAAACCTACTAAAATCCACTTCACACATAATTAACAAGTGATAAAATACTTGAAAAGTAAACAATCAATAAAATACGCCACTGCAGGTTTCAGATCAACAGGAATATGTAACCGAGGGGTAAGGACAAGGAAGTGAACCGTCCTCATTCACTTTGTTCAGCTTTATACTGCCACGTTCCTTCGTACAAGAATGTCAGTTTAACGTTTGAATACATTCGTACAACTTCGCATACATTCATAAAGGAATCGTGAATCGATAGCAGCGTGCTATGCCCAAAACTTTCCATTTGCCTCGCCATAATCACAGCTCTGAAATAGTGTTTGGTGACAACGGACTTAGCATCGGCCGTCTAGATAAGAACAGAAGTGTCTTCATTATGTTAATACTTGTAAATTCATTATTTGCCAATACTTGTTCATATTACCACTAAACTCTCTATGATTGAGAAGTTTACGCTATGTAAACAATACTGTGCATATACTGTATACACATATTTTAAGTGATCTGATAGAATCTGAGGATGTTCTTGTAGAAAGAAACAAGTCATTCTTTGTATAATATTGTGTACTTTTTATAGTGTTTAATTTATATTGAAACTGTTGTGTTGTCGACAGACTGTCAAGTTTTTATGTTACACCAGGTAACAAGAGTCATAACATTAAGGCTTCATCTAAGAGTAAGGGAGTTCACTACATAAGAAAATGTAGAGGCCAACCTATACTAAAAACACGAAAATGCTGGGCTGAGTGACTCATACGGTTAGGACGCTGGCAAGTTCGTTCCCGGTGGTATTTGAAGGTGCCGAAATACGTAAGCTTCGTGCCGGTAGAATTACTGACACGTAAAGACTTCTTCTGGGACTAAATTCCGGTATCTCGGCGTTTCCGAAAACCATAAAAAGTAGTTAGTGGGACGTAAATCTAACATTATTAGGCATCAAAATTGAATTTCAGTTTCAAATTATTATATACTATACATAAAAAATGGCCGGCCCCGTGGTGTAGGTGTAGCATGCCTGTCCCTCGCCCGAAGGTCCCGAGTTCGATTCCCTGCCAGGTCAGGGATTTTCTCTCGACCTGAGGGCTGGTTCGAGGTCCACTCATTAGAACTGAGGAGCTATCTGACGGTGAGATGGCGGCCCCGAACTCGAAAGCCCAGAGTGACGGCCGAGAGGATGCGTCGTGCTGACCACACGGCCCCTCGAAAACTGCAGGCCTGCGGGCTGAGCCCTTTCAACGGCGTGGGGTTTGGGAGATATATAAAACTTAAGCATGATTAAATTATACATAAGAAAAATAAATTATGTGAATTTCAGAATTCTTAAATCATCGAGAAGTAAAAATGAGGCTAAATGTAACTGATACAATACATTTACAATCGTACGTGTTTCCAGCCAATGAAATGCGACATAAAAATTAAGATGAACGGACGTGCAAACACTGTCCCGTTTCTCTAAAGATCGAGTATGAAGTGAGATGAGTTCTTATGATCAGAAGCCCTTCTTGACAACTTCGTCAGAGGAGTTAATGACATGACAACAGGAGGGATATGGACAAACCAGTAGAAGGTCACAAGGGTCGAGATCAAGGCTTAACACCCCCATCCGACGGACAACTAACAATCAACTACAGCATATGAGTACTCTGGAGAGGATTGGAATTGAACCCAGGCTTTTTACACGCAATCCCGTGATAAGAAACTCTCCAACAGTGCCGGCCACATTCTGATGGTAAATTTCTTGACCAACGAGACTCGAACTGACTAATCACGGGTCGAACGGGCTAACGATCATGGTCACCAGGCGACCAACAATCAACATAATCTTAAAATTTAAAAACTGAGATAACAGCAAAATTTGTTGTAAGAATGAAAAGACTACTCAATCTGGTTCGCGCATATTTGAGGCAGCACATTTCTTCCTAAATAACGCAAACACGGTATACGAACTAACAGTGACCGTCGTGACTTTATTTCGAGGTAACAGCCAGAAATAACGAAGAGTGAGCTAGCGTTAGGAATAAGCACTGGATTCCAAATGATTTTCACGTAATTCACAGGAATTAAAGAAGGGGAAGTTTTAACACTTAACTGTATAAAATCCTCCCTGTAAGTTTTCACATAGAGTAAGGAAAAGTAATCGCAAATGGTACGGTTGCTCAGCTATTAACTCTTTAAAGGTTCCGTCCATGTTTTTGGTGGGATTAATTAACAGCATCATAATCCTAATAAGTCCTAGTCCTTACTCACTTCGGAAAAGACAGACCAAAGTTTAAAAAAGACCAGGCGCTGGCACCGATGAGGAAGCTCTACCACCTGAATTTTTGTCATGATAGAAGGTCCAGCTATAAATTAGGGGAAGGAATAAAATACACTTAAGAAAATGGAAATTGCAACACCATGTGGGCTTTAGCTGTTTGTGTTGATTTTCAAGATATGGAACGATACAATGTAGCTATGTAAACGATCAAAGTTTCAGACTCATTGGATTGTTGCTACAGGTCTCCCCACGTGATTGGTCGCGGAGGAATCAACTCCAGTATACGGACTCTGGTGTAGTGTAGTTGACTTTCAGTCTGTGCAGTGAAGTGTTCCTCGTCAAACATGCCTTGACGACAGAGAAGAGCACGCTATCAACAACTATCGCCGTTTGAGAGGACTCGGATAAATTGGCTGTGTGAGGCTGGATTATCGCTAAGACTGTCGCTGCACGTGTTGGCCGACAGGCATCTACGGTTCAACGTGTATGGCAGCAGTGGTCAAATGAAGGTACCCACACTCGTAGACCTGGCACAGGCCCAGCGCGACGGACAACTGTGAGAGAGGATCGCCGCATCATTCGGATGGCCCGGATGGAATCCCATGCAACAGCAGCGCGAATTCGAGCTGCTGTGGCAGCCCACGTTACACAACAAACAGTTGGTAATCGCCTGCGTGCAGCTGGTTTACGAGCTCGTGTCCCTGCAGAAGGTGTTCTATTGACCCCACAACAACGACGTGTAAGGCTGGCCTAGAGTCGAGAAAGATCGACGTGGGTCGACGAATGGCATAGGGTCGTCTTTAGTGATGAATCGCGTTTCTGTCTTGCCCGCAGTGATCGCCGGAATCGTGTGTGCCGACGTACCGGGGAGTAGGGCCGCCCAGATCGTATTGTCGAGAGGCACACAGGGCCAACACCAAGCATTATGATCTGGGGAGCTATTGGCTTTAATGTGAAATCACAATTAGTGTTTGTTGAGGGCACTATGATTGCTCGACAGTACGTTGATAGGGTACTCAATCCAGTGGTTGTCCCTATGATGGCGAACATTGCTAATGGGATGTTTCAGTAGGACAATGCCCGGGTTCACACTGCACGCATCTCAAGAGATGCTCTCCACGACACCACAACCTTAGAATGGCCCACCAGATCCCCGGACCTCAGTCTTATTGAGCATGTGTGGGACATGATGGGTGGACAACTGGACAACCGTCCTCAGCCACCCACAACTCTGGAACAACTGACCCGTGCAATGCGGCAAGCACGGGCCATAATTCCTCAGGAAGCGATCCAGGGCCTTATTGATTCCATGCCTGGACGAATTCATCAATATATTGCAGCTCGTGGTGGGCATATCCTGTATTGATTATTGTCCAAACTTGCGGTCAGAGGGATCCGAAAGTGTAATCATCGAATCACAACCGAGCCCTCGTCCTGCATGTTTAATTGCAGCAATGTAGCACCACTCCTTCTGGGTGCTGCAATTTCCATTTTCTTCAGTGTACTACTTTAGCTTTCTTGAGTCTTTAGGAGGACTTTAAAAGTTCTATGATGAGGCCAAAAACATGGCCTCTCTTCCTCACCTTGACGTTTGAGTAACCACGCCGGTCTTCAGTCAATTATCACTTCCATAGACAACCATAGCTGGAGATGGCGCTCTGTAATATATTGTAATGGTCGTAAGAGTATACACCAAACAGAACCAAAGGGGAGGTGTACAGCTGACATATGAACCGATGACGTAGCGTAGCCACTCGAGAAACATCAGGAGCTTCGAAGGTTGCAGGCTGGATTTCTGTGGATGTCGGTCCAGCGACAAGAGGAGACCTGCTAGCAGACGAAGGTAAGGTTTGCTATTTCACTGTTATGATAGCGATGTGGTGTGGCCGAAAGTCATCAGATTTTCTGTCAAATCGGGAAATATATGCTGAAACTTTGCTGAGTGTGGGGACATTCGCCTTATGTGAAGAAAGCGCCATTTCATGGTCCATCGTTAGCGTATAGTTAGTATCTGATGAGGCAAGTAAGAGGTGCTCACTGATTCTTGAAGTGGGGCAAATTCAACATGTCGCTTTATTAATGAAATCCTACTTCTGGGTCCCGTACGCGAGTCTCAGGACTTCCCTTCATTGTTACGAACCACTTTTCTGCAGTGTGAATATTGCTGGACAGAGATTGTCATCTTCCAGGGACGATGCAAATCTCTCCACCTGACCTCAATACAGGAGGAAGTTTCTTATCACTAACACTTACCAAATTAATCTAGATACCTCTACGTGAGTCTGAGAACCTCCACGGCTCAGGGCAGCAGCGCGTCGGCCTCTCACCGCTGAGTTCGGTGGTTCAAATGCCGGTCATTCCATAAGATTTGTGCTGAAAAAAGCTGAGGCGGGACAGGTTTTTCTCTGAGTACTCCTGTTTATTCGGTCATTTTTCATTCCAGTAATACTCTCCAATATCATTTAAATTTATCTGTCAATCATTAATTATTGCCCGGAGAGAGTGCGACAGGCTTCCGAAGCCGGAACAATTCCTATCCTCACCGCAAGAAGTGGGCTTCACTTATTCCATCCCTGACCCGGTCACTGACCGGAAAGCAGGTTTAAGATTTCATTTTCACCTCTACATTGATCTGAGGTAACAGATCTGCTCTAAAAAGCTTCAGATGTATGAGGTCGGTTGTCTATTACTTTGAGCTCCATCCTGTTAATCAATGACTGACGTACCGATATAATTCGTCTATCTACCACCATTTAATGAGTAGCGAGTGAGTTTATTCCAAACTATGAGTGCCATAGCACATACCCGTTAAGTGTCCGACTCGTTGGCTGAATGGTCAGCGTACTGGCCTTCGGTCAGAGGGTCCCGAGTTCGATTCCCGGCCAGGTCGGTGATTTTAACCTTCATTGGTTAATTCCAATGACCCGGGGTTGGGTGTTTGTGCTGTCCCCCAACATCCCTGCAACTCACACACCACCCATAACACTATCCTCCACGACAATAACACGCAGTTACACACACATGGCAGATGCCGCCCTCCCTCATCGGAGCGTCTGCCTTACGAGGGATGCACTCAGCTAGAAATAGCCACACGAAATTAGTATTACTCGTTAAGTCTGGAGGTAACAGAAATTCGGGGGTAGAACGCCAACATAACCAGCAGAGAAGGATTCCACTGAATTAATAGGGCTAGTGAACAAGCAACCAAATGTGGAATATTCCAATTTATAGCAAATTGACCTGCGGTGGTTCTTCTTGCTCTGAAGATCGCTTCTTTCTTGGTGCAATTCTTGCATTCATGTATTAAATGGCAGCACAGTTTAAAGAACAAAAAGGCGGTTCAGTGACCCTGCAGTATTATGACTCGACATTCCTGAGGTGGAGTGAACATTAGGAGAGGCTACAGACTGAAGGATACTCGGCGAGTCAAATGAGTTTTCTGGTTTTTTGTAGTGGTAAGAGATCTTTTCTGCTTCAACAGATAGCTGTCTATTTGCGACATAGATGATCCAGCGTCTACGGTTTTCGAATGGAAAGGAGAGTTACGTCTCCAAGGCGAGAATATAGTCAATATCAGTAAAGGAGATCTCCCAGTGTTTGCGGTGCAAAACAAAGGTCGTGATCAAAGAAAATGTTAGGTTTTCGTCATGTGCGGAGTAATGCTTCCTATTCTGGCTGTCATTTTTCCTGAGTGTAGGAAAATGCAATAATCCCGGTCTCAAGACTTGTGAAATAAAGCACGTTTTATTCACTACGTCACTGATTACCCTATTTCACGGTTTTGCGATACTGACGAGAATGCCTGACATACTCGTTTAAATTATATCAAAAATTACAAATAGACTTCCCTGCAAATAAAAAAACAGCCCTGGTGTTATTAGCGAAACCAATCAACCAAGCCTCACTTCGAATGTCTTTCGACGCGTACACGGGAAACAAGATTTCCCTAATGTATGAGTAAGGAATGCTTCTGAAAGCTGTTCTCATATTTTCAGGTCGTAGAGCAACATAATGCAAAACAAAACAGACAAGCTATTTCAATAGGCAAATTTGTGCCTCGTCACCTACGAAAGCTTTGAAAAGCATTTCTATCAAGAAGAAAATATTCAATGGTTCAACACTCAACGGAAATCTTCCCCCTTATGTTTCAAACGATATGTCTGCACCAGCTCTGTCCAACTCGATCCCTGCGGGCGCTATGGCGCCCGAGGTGCCCTTTTATGGCGCCCTTCGTAATTAATTTCCAAATTTAATTTTACTTAATATCTGAAAACTAATTTTGCATTCCAATAAATATTCTTACTTTTCTCTTAAAAATAACGTCCTCAAAGTCAGGAAATTTGTTATATCCCTACCTCCAAATACACAAGGAGCTTTGAGTAACCATAAATGTGATCTAGGCCTATCTGACTCGTGTCCGCAATTAGCAAAGAGATAGAAGAAAGGTTCAGAAAGAGAGCTATTCGACATGTAAGTAGTTGCGAGAAAGGGAAATCCTCCACAAACCTCTCATTGTGGGGGGCTAGCGCCAGGTATAAGGCCCTCTCTACTCATGGAGCCAAATATAGCTACATATTTCTTCTGCCAAACAGAACCGCTTCCTTATGATTCACTTGACTGCAATGACATAAACTACCTACCATGACAGAGTTTCACCAGGACGACAATGGGACACCTGCCCACAAAGTAACTTTAATCTCAACAAAGCAGTGCCGTAAACAACGAACAAACGATTTATGAAAGTCATGCAATTGGAATGTTCCCAGTTCCTGGCTTTCAGGCGAACGTTCAGTATTACTTGTGAGCTTATGCAGGGCTTGTGGAATACGTTTTGAGTGCCTTGCGTTGTAATAAGTTGTACATTCAACATGTATGGTGTGCTTTTTTCATTACTATTTAAACTTTAAATTATTCACTTTATAATCAGTTATATTTCGTTAAACATAACTCTTCTTAACATGGCTAAAAGGCAAAGAAATTATAACATTAACAGTACTGCTTTATTGAAAACAAAGGAAAGTCTGTGTGTTTATTATGTAATGCTAGCGTGCCTGTTCCTAAAATAAGTAATTTACAGCGACAAATTTTTGACTAATCACAAGAAAATTGACAGCGAATTTCCTGTTAATTCTGAACTAAGAAAACACAAAGTGAAAGACCTAAAATCTAAATTAGCATTGCAACAATGTGCGTTTAAGAAGCCAGTTCAGCAAACGCGTAACGTGACAATAGCTTTTACAAAGTTTGTTACGTCCTAGCTAAAAGGAATAAAGCTTCCAGTGATGGGGAAGTAGTGAAAGAAGCTATGCTAAATGCCGCTGAATCTCTGTTCGAATCTCACAAAGAGAAATCTGAATTGCTATCTTCAATCAAAGGACTTCAGTTCTCTCACGAAAGTGTTGCTAGGCGGGTTGAGCATATTTCTAATATGGAATCTCAATTAAATCAGGATTTGAAATCGTGTGAACATTTTTCACTCCAGTTTGATGAAAGTGCTGATATGTCTGACACTGCTGAGTTGTGTGTATTTGTTAGAATGGTTTTACAGTAAAGGAGGAATTTGTCAAGCTATTACCACTTAAAGGACGTACTAGGGGAGAAGACATATTTAATGCTTTCATTAAATTCAGCAAAGAGAGTAGCTTACCACTGTCAAAGCTTGTCCCTATAACAACAGATGGGGCACCGTCTATGACTGGTAGAATTAATGGATTTCTTTTTCTTTGCGCTAAGGATGAATAATTTCCAAAATTTCTTTCTTATTATTGTATTATTCACCAAAAAGCTTTATGCGCAAAGGTTTTAAAGTTCGACCATGTCATGAAAATTGTAACTCATGTCGTGAATTATATAAGATCGACATCTACTCGTCATCGATTATTCAGAAATATTTTAAGTATGTCAGATTCCGAGTATGGTGACGTCATCCTTCATGCAGACGTAGGCTTAGTAGGGGGAAAAGACTCGAACGGTTTTGCTGCCTGTTGGATGAGATACGAGACTTTATGAAATCATCTCCTGGGAAATATCACGAACTTGATAATATATCTTGGCTAATCGAATTAACATTCTTGACAGTCATCACCTCAAAATTAAATGAATTAAATCTCAAATTGCAAGGAAAAGATCATAATATTTCAGGTATGATAAGTATTGTCAATGCATCTGAAAAGAAACTTAAGGTATGGATTGCCGATTTAAATAGAAATTCCCTTTCACATTTTCCAAATTTGAAATCTATGGCAGATACAGTAAATGACGGCAAGCGTGATTTCTCATCTCTTGCTAAATATCTTGAAACTTGGGTCCAAATTTGGTAGCAGATTTAGCCAGTTTTCAATGCTTGAACCAGTGATGATGTTTCTCAATAATCCCTTCGTTTCTGTTGACGTTTGTGAGCTTGGAGGGAGGGTGTGTGAAATATTCGAGAATTATAATCCTGAAGAATAAGAAATGGACATTTTAAGCCTCCAGCCAGACCCTTCTTAGAAATCCTCCTATGCAACATGTGGCAACTTCTGGGCTCTGGTGGACGGTAAAAAATATCCCATTACCCGCAAAGTTGCTCTGAAGATGCAATCTTGTTTTGGTTCAACCTATCTTTGTGAAGTCGCGTTTTCGACTATGAAGACAATAAAAAACAAACATCTATCCTGCCTGACAGACTCACACCTGGATGACACGTTAAGAGCAGCCTGTTCCCGTTACACATCAGACTTCCCTCAACTTGCAGAGACCATGCAGTGCCAGATTTCACACTAATTCTGCACATTACATACATACATTATCATTATAGACTGTTATACCTTTCAGCGTTCAGTCTGCAAGACTCTGTGAATTTACTAAACGTCGCCACAATCCTCGATTTGCAACTAGTGTTGTGGCCTCATTTAGTTCTATACCTCTTATCTTTAAATCATTAGAAACCGAGTCTAACCATCGCCGTCTTGGTCTACCTCTACTTCTCCTAACCTCCATAGCAGAGTCCATTATAATCCTAGGTAACCTATCCTCCCCCATTCGCCTCATATGACCCCACCACCGAAGCCGGTTTATGCATACAGCTTCATCCATCGAGTTCATTCCTAAATTAGCCTTATTTCCTCATTCCGAGTACCATCCTGCCATTGTTCCCACCTGTTTCTACACGCAATCATTCTTGCTACTTTCATGTCTGTTACTTCTAACTTATGAATAAGATATCCTGAGTCAACCCAGCTTACGCTCCCGTAAGGTTGGTCTGAAAACTGACCGATGTAAAGAGAGTTTCGTCTGGGAGCTGACTTCCTTCTTACAGAATACTGTTACCGGGCGAGTTGGCCGTGCGCGTAGAGGCGCGCGGCTGTGAGCTTGCATCCGGGAGATAGTAAGTTCGAATCCCAATATCGGCAGCCCTGAAAATGGTTTTCCGTGGTTTCCCATTTTCACACCAGGCAAATGCTGGGGCTGTACCTTAATTAAGGCCACGGCCGCTTCCTTCCAACTCCTTGTCCTTTCCTATCCCATCGTCGCCATATGACCTATCTGTGTCGGTGCGACGTAAAGCCCTTAGCAAAAAAAAACAGAATACTGTTGATCGCAACTGCGAGCGCACAGTGTTAGCTTTATGACACCTTGATTCAATCTCACTATATTACCATCCTGGGAGAACACAAACCTAAATACTTGAAATTATCGACCTGTTGTAGCTTTGTATCACCAATCTGAAATTCAATTCTGTTGAATTTCTTACCTACTGACATCAATTTAGTCTTCAAGAGGCTAATTATCATACCATACTCATTGCGCCTTTTTTCAAGTTCCAAAATATTACACTGCAGGCTTTCGGCACAATCTGCCATTAAGACCAAGTCGTCAGCATAGGCCAGCCTGCTTATTACATTTCCACCTAACTGAATCCCTCCCTGCCATTTTATACCTTTCAGCAGATGATCCATGTAAACTACAAACAGCTAAGGTGAAGGATTACAGCCTTGTCTAACCCCTGTTAGTACCCTGAACCAAGAACTCATTCTACCATCAATTCTCACTGAAGCCCAATTGTCAACATAAATACCTTTGATTGATTTTAATAATCTACCTTTAATTCCATAGTCCCCCAGTATGGCGAACATCTTTTCCCTCGGTACCCTGTCATATGCTTTCTCTAGATCTACGAAAACAAAACTGCCCATTCTTCTCGTAGCATTTTTCAATTACAGGGTGCATACTGAAAATCTGACCCTGACAGCCTCTCTGTGGTCTGAAACCACACTGGATCTCATCCAACTTCCTCTCAACGACTGATCGCACCCTACCCTCCAAGATGCCAGTGAATACCTTGCCTGGTATACTAATCAATGCGATATCTCGATAGTTGTTGCAATCCTTCCTGTTCCCTTGCTTATAGATAGGTGCAATTACTGCTTTTGTCCAATCTGAAGGTACCTTACCAACACTCCATGCTAATTTTACTACTCTATGAAGCCATTTCATCCCAGCCTTCCCACTATACTTCAACATTTCAGGTCTAATTTCATCTACTCCTGCTGCTTAATAACAATTGAGTTTATTTACCATCCTTCCCACTTCCTCGAGCATAATTTCACCAACATCATTTCCCTCCTCCTCATGAGCTTGGCTGTTCGCAACACCACCAGGATGATTTCCTTTTACATTGAGAAGATGTTCAAAATATTCCCTCCACCTCTCCAGTGATTCCCTGGGATCTATTATGAGTTCACCTGAATTACTCAAAACACTGTTCATTTCCTTTTTCCCTCCCTTCCTAAGATTCTTTATTACTGTCCAGAAAGGTTTCCCTGCTGCTTGACCTAGACTTTCCAGGTTGTTACCAAAATCTTCCAATGACTTCTTTTTGGATTCAACAACTATTTGTTTTGCTCTGTTTCTTTCATCTACGTACAAATCCCTGTCTGCCTCGGCCCTTGTTTGGAGACATTTCTGATAACCCTTCTTTTTACGTTTACAACCTGCTCTCACTTCATCATTCCACCAAGATGTTCGACCTTTCCCATCTTTACACACAGTTGTTCCTAGGCATTCAATTGCTGTTTCTACGACAGCATCCCTGCATGCCACCGATTCACTTTCTATATCCTGAACTTGCTTACTGTCTGCTTTTTGAAACTTCTCACCAATCATATCCATATACTTGTGTCTAATTTCCTTGTCCTGGAGATTTTCTACCCTTATTCGTTTGCAGACAGATTTCTCTTTCTGTACCCTAGGTCTAGAGATACTTATTTCACTACAGATCAGATAGTGGTCTGTATCATCGAAAAATCCACGGAAAACTCGTACATTCCTAACAGATTTCCTGAATTCAAAGTCTGTTAAGATATAGTCTATTATGGATCCGGTACCCCAAGCCTCCCATGTGTAGCGGTGAATAGCCTTATGCTTGAAGAATGTCTTTGTAACAGCTAAACCCATACTAGCACAGAAGTCCAGCAAACGCTTCCCATTCCCATTAGCTTCCATATCTTCCCCACATTTACCAATCACCCTTTCATATCCTTCAGTTCTATTCCCAACTCTCGCATTGCAATCGCCCATTAGCATTATTCTATCCTTGCTGTTGACCCTGACCACGATGTCACTCAATGCTTCATAAAACTTGTCAACTTCATCCTCATCTGCACCCTCACATGGTGAATACACGGACACAATTCTAGTACTAATTCCTCCAACTGTCAAATCTACCCACATCATTCGCGCGTTTACGTGCCTAACAGAAACTATGCTGTGTGCAATGGTATTCCTGATAAAGAGCCCTACCCCAGACTGTGCCCTTCCCTTTCGAACACCTGTCAAGTACACTTTATAATTTCCTATCTCTTCCTCGTTTTCGAACACCCGTCAAGTACACTTTATAATTTCCTATCTCTTCCTCGTTATCTCCCCTTACCCGAATATCACTTACGCCTAGCACATCCAAATGCATTCTCTTTGCTGACTCAGCCAATACTACTTTCTTTCTTCCATAAGCCCCATTAATATTGATAGCTCCCCATCGAATTCCATTTCGTTCGCCAAGTTGTTTCCAAGGAGTCCCTCGCCTGTCAAATGGGATTGGGACTCAGTTACTCCCATAGAGTCCGAGGGTTGCTTTAAATGTTCTGAGCTCGGTAAATTCATGAAGCAGGATGCTACCATAATTGCACATAATCCAAGTGAGGATCTGAGAATATGTCCGAGATGCCTACTCTCATTCCATAGCAACTGATATCCCGACTCTCAGGACCACTTACTAGGCCACTCAGCCGTTGCCCATGGTTCACGGACTAGGACATGACTACAGTAACCCTCAAACATGAACCATGCTAAATATGTGGGTAGATATATTTTCAAATAATTTTTAAATCTAGATTTATTATTATTATTATTATTATTATTATTATTATTATTATTATTATTATTATTATTATTATTATATAGTCGTTGAAGTACCGATAACAGTAGTCGAATTAGTGGAATCGTACCTGGCGCTCGCATACCCGTATTTATCATGTGAATGTGCTCGCGTAGAAGCGAACGTTGGACAGCCCTCGTCTACACACTGTTACATATATTACTGCTTCGCACAAATAAAGGTAAAGTTTTGATATCCCTTTTATTATTTAACACATTTTCAAAAATACATCTAGGGGCAGATTTTTAATTGCTGTATTCTCATTATTTCCAAACTTTTACGTTGTGCTGCAAGTATATCCATAAAATCGAATCCTTGTTGAAATGAACGACAAGCACCGTTCTTATTGCACGTAATCGAATGGACTTACAGGATCAACAAACTTTATAAAAACTAATTCATAAAATAGAGCTTACTGTACGTGTGTGCACAATTTTAAAATCTCCACCTGAAAACTTCACACGCGGAAAACTGAATCACCTTTCTCCAGTGTGTTACATACGTCTTCTATGGTTGACCGCCATACTGTGCGAGAAATAGTATCAATGTATACTGTGCAATGTTACGGGCCTTCGTCCACAGGTATTCTTATGGCGTTCAAGATGTGCACTTCTACAAAATGTATTATTGCATACCAGACAACGAAATGGCCTTTTTCCATAGTGAGTTTTCAGATGACGTCTTAAATCCCCCTTTCTAGCAAATGTACTCTCGCAAACAGAACACCGGAATGGCCTCTCTTCAGAGTGACTCCGTAAATGACTTATAAGTTTTATCTTTGTACCAAATACACCGTCGCATAAAGAGCAACGGTAGAAATAATTTTCAGAGTGAAACCTCAGGTGACTTCTAAGCTCTCCCTTTCTAACAAATCTATTGTGGCATATAGAACAAGCGAATGGCCATTCTTTAGAGTGATCACCCATATGAGTTACTAACTCTCTCTTTGAATGAAATATTTTGCGACATACTGAACAGCCAGATTCAGGTCTTCCATCGGAAATTATCATCCCAGGATGAACTCTCATATGACTTTTAAGATGATGTTTTCTTGTAAAAGTTCTTCTACAAACAAGACAAACGAATGATCGTTCTCCAATGTGAATTCGCATGTGTACCTCAAGATAAGACTTTCGTCTAAACAATTTTTCGCACACTGCACATTGAAAGTTTCGCACACCTAAATGAGACTGGATGTGTCTCCTCAGATCACCCCGCTGCTTAAATTTACTATCGCATACAGTACATGCGAATGGCCTTTCTCCGGAGTGTACCCGCAAGTGTGATTCAAGTTGCTGCTTAGTCAAAGACTTAAATTTCCATTCTGGACATTTGAATTTTTTATGTACGGTTTTAAGCTGGGCTTTTTGAACAGACAAATCACTGGATATTGTCCAACTGTTGGGTTCCCCTTTAAGGTGCGATTGCTGATTGGATTTCAAATGCGTTATTGGTGAAAATATGTTGCTGCTATTTGAAAGGCACGCCCGCCGTCTAGTGTTAGCTGACAACTGATGATTCAGATGATTTCCCTGTTTCATGATCATATCCCTTGATTGCACTGGACGATTATTCAATATTCTTATATTCTCCACACTAAAATACAAAGAAAACATTTTATTATTGAAGACGAACGGAGTGCAATACCACAGATTCAATCAATCTTAGTATCAGTAACTTTCCAACACATTGCTCAAGAATTAGAAGTACAAGGTATTTCAAAACTTGAACATTATGTCAAAACCAGAGCAAAGTCACCGTCCAGTACCGTGACATGAAGTAAGACGGAGACACTTCGGTACCCAGTACGGCTTTAATTTCCCTATATGAATGCAGGACACCTACGAAGCATATTTCTACAGTCGACGCAGCTCCAGCTGGGTGACGTTCTCCCATCTTTGAACAGAATATCAGCAAGTCTGAGTGGTTCTTGGACGCTGATGGACTCGTCATTCTAGCTGGTCCTATTAGTGTTCGATGGGAGTAAGACCCAGATTCCTAACGGTCTATTGCATGATTCGTATCCAGATTTCTAGAGGACAGTCCTGGTGGCATCTGCTGCATTCGCCCTTGTTACAGGACAATCTAAACCTGCAATGAGTATTAAAAATGCCTTCCATGTACCTGTCATTCATACATTCGTACCTGATGACTCCGAAGTCATTTCTGTCTTCAAGAAGATGTGACCACAAACCATGTCCACATCCTGGATTTCTGTGTCTGTATTGAACCGTATCAAGCAGCGATCCCAGGACGAAATTTTGGACGGTTTCAGAGAAACAAGTATACTTACAGGCAGCGAACAGTGAGGCTTCATAGGGGACCAACCCGTTTTCATTAACGGAGCGAACAAAGGGGGCAAGCGCTACCAGAGTGAAAGCGGACAGCCGAGAAAGACAAGGCAGTATATTTTGAAATATAGACGCGCTGCAGTTATACTCATGTAAAAAACCATAACCAACCACTGAACAACAAACATGAGGGGACATAACGCTGGAATTCCCAGTTCCAGGAGTTAAGGTGTTCAGTCAACTGAAGCACAGAAACACATGTTCGCTTTGATTATGACTTGAACAGTTAATTATACTTCACTTAATAAGTTTTACTTGTCCCACGCTTTTGACCTATAATTTAAGATATTATCCCCTATATCCATGTAGTCCTCATTCAAATATAAGTTGACCATTCCCAGTCCATTTAGAAGTAGTGATTAGCTAGATTCAGAGGGCGATTCGGTCGGCCCAGGACATTGATGCCAAAGAGCTTAGCCAAGCAAAATTAGGACGGGTTGTTCGGAACACATAAATGGCGTCCAATGTGGTGGCTAATAAAATGAGTAGGAAGAAGATGTACGTTCTAAAACAATGAGGCTGCGTTAGTATTTACCCACGTCATTGACCCCGGCCAAGGTCATTGGTCTCATGACGTCAGGACCATGTGGTCTTGTTTGTAAACAAAAGCACGTGATTTTTGACAGCTGTCATCTTGACGGACCCTAACCTCACATATTTAAGCACGTGGGGTCAGCTAACCTCACAGCTGCCATCTTAACAGGTACAGACCCTAGTTTATTGAGCCCGTGGGGGGCACGGAATTGGTACAAGACAACGTGGCTAACCTGACAGCTGTCTTCTTGACTGGTCCTAACCTCATGCATTTCTTTTAGCGCGGAATTTTGAATTGGTGTGCATGGCTAACCTCACTGCTGTCATCTTTACAGGTCCTAACCACGTGCACTTTTCTAACCTCACATTTTTGGATAAGAGACCATCGCTAACCTCACTGCTGTCATCTTGTCAGATCCTAACCGTACTTTATGTGAACAAGTGAACGTGGCTAACATCAATGCCGCTATCTTAATCATGTGGGCGCGGAATTTAAGTAAATAAGTGAATGCTGTCAAGATGACGGCTGCCATATTGACAGGTCCCAAAGATGTGCACTTGTTTTGATGAGGATTGTGAACAAGTCACGGCTAACCTCACTGCTACCATCTTGATAGACCCTATCCTTCACTGTTGCCATCTTAAGCACGTGAGCGCGGAATTTGAATAAGTGACAACTGTCAAGATGATAGCTACCATCTTGACAAGTCCCAACCAAGTGCATTTCTTTTGATGCGGAATTCTGCAAAAGAGAAAGATCTCTATAACCTCACTGCTATCATCTTGAAGGGACTTAGCCACGTGCAGGCGCGGAATTTTTGAAAAAGGGAACGATCTTAACCTTACTGGTATTATCTTGACAGGACATAAACTGGGGGCCCAACCAAAGAAGATTTTAGTTTTAAGGCTAGCTGCCCTTCTCGACATAATTTAAGAGGGAGCCTAACATCAGAGGATTTAGGTCTTAAGGCTGGCTGCCCTTCTCGACACCAGCTTGGAGGGGCCTATACTCAGAAGATTATAGTTTTAAGGCTAGCTGCCCTTCTCGACACCATCTTAGAGGGGGCCTAACCTCAGAGGATTAAGTCTACTGCCCCAGTCGACGTGCCCGTTCCCGGCATCATCTTTACCGTAATCTGACACAGTTTTACGACAGATGCTCTCCCCTCTACTCTTTTTAGAGGAAGCCTAGTTACGCGTTTTACTTCCTCTAAATAATCAAGTTTGGTCATCTTTCCAGACACATCGGAAACTATGCGAAGCAGATCCCGCGCACCGGTCCGAAGACCTAACTAAAGCATTCAATCGCCAGGGACGTAATCAACGCGAGCTTATGATTCGCGCTTACCGGGAAATCCTCGTTCATGGGAAGCAATTGCATGCCCCAATACCTAGCATGAAAAAGGTTCAGCGGGTTGCCCGGTCCTTCCGGAATAGGAGGAAACGCTGATTCTTTCTGTGGAGCACGCGTGCAGCCCAGTACATCTAAGGGCATCACAGACCTGTTATTGCTCCATCTCGTGCGGCTAGAAGTCACCTGTCCCTCTAAGAAGATGTGTTGTCGCCGATATGGACAAGCCCCCAGAACATTGATAGGTATTTCAATCTATCTGTGGCAGTGTCAAGAGCGGTTGTCATTTCTAGATCTGCCCGATGTACTAAGGACAGCTGACATGTTTGCAGCAATTTGAAAATCTTCCCTCCATTCACATTAAAACAGTTCCTGATGTTCTTCGATTGATTTGTTGGTTGGAGTGCACTATTTAAACAAGAGCACGCCTTCCATCTCATACTCCACTTTTTTACAATTGGCTTTACAACTCACCGGGAAAGATATGTCTTATGGCGAGGAAGTGGATAGGAAAGGCCTAGGAGTGGGAAGTGGCCATGGCCTTAATTAACGTGTGAAAATGGGAAACCACGGAAAACCATCTTCAGGTCTGCGGACAGTGATATCTTCACATCTTCGAACACATTAACTCCCAGATGCAAGCTCACAGCATTCTCATACTCCTTACTCCAGATCTTAAAAAAAGTATTCTGAACTCTTGAAGTACATTGCGCGAACCTATATGGCCCCTTTAATCATAAATCACCACATTTCTCTTCATATTCAACTCAGTCATGCTTGATGAAATAACATATGAAAATCGCTTCGAAGAATTCAAGAATGAAAGGCTTCATTTCAGTAAAGTATGACATGAATTAATATTTTATAAATACACCTCCTGTCTACAGCAGAACACAGCAAAGCACGAAAAACAATTTTTTTTTGAGTATATCACACAGAAGCTGTAATAATTCCATTTATTTTTCTCTTGTCATACTACCAGTGCCAACTATAAGCATACACAGAACACAGAATGTTCTTTGTGGATAGTGTCTGTAACAGATAAGCTAGTAGATACTGAGGTATTTATGACTATGACCTTTTATCCACTTCTAAAAGACAATAATATGAGCACAGCTGAAGGGTTCTCTTTAAAGAGTCTGAGGTTATGGCGGGGAAGAAGCTAATTTTATTCAAAAATTTACATCCAGATAACAAATGGTTTTCCCATTTTTCACCAAAACTATATTGCTCCTAGGAGAGACCAAGAAGTTCCTTTCTATCAGGTGACCATTCACAACAGAGATGCCATTACTCCTGATGACAATTATTTCTATATCAATTACAAGCAAGCAATAGAGCAGACACACTAGCCTATTCTTCCGTATAATGATCCTCAAAGATCTTGAGTTGGGAGAAAATGATAACTATACTGCATGCACAAAGTATTCTAAGCTCAGTAATGATATGGTCAACAGAGAGATGAAACAATGAGGGCTATAATTGCAAACCTTGCATTTCATCTCTAGCCAGCATAATTAATGTGCACTTTACAGCTAATTTGTGGTTTGAAGATAGGGTACGAGATTGCATGTAAGAGTAGTGACAACACATTCCTTTTCAGACAATAATGGCCAACACTGTTGAAAACATTTCTACTGTATAGAAAAACAACGATCACATCCCTCTAGCTGGCTTCTCATTGGAAAGAATCTAGTGAGGCGGTATTGATAAGAGTCCCTCATACTTTGGTGAAACTCCTACAGTTTGGATTGAAGGTGACGAACTCTTACAGTCATCGATCAAGAATTTGTTCAATCACTCCTCTAATTACAGAACACAAGTTGCAGTTATAATTCCACCTATGTGGCGTAGAAATGTTAGAATCTGGTTAGTCCAAATACATGGTCAGTTTGCTACCGCTCGTATCACTGCTGAGATTATAAAATTGAATTGAGTCACCTGAACGGGACATTGCAGAACTATTGAGTGATTTCTCAACAAAACCTTTCACGGACACAAAAACACGCCTAATAGGAGAATTTGAGGAATCTCAAGGCTGGAAGATCACAAAACTCTTAATAGAACTTGAACTAGAGGATAAGAAACCCAGGCAGCTGTTAAGAGAAATGCATTTCCTAGCTGGAAGTCAAGTAAAAGATGACTTTTTACGCACAATTTCCATGGCATGACTACCCATAAACTTAAGATCTACAGTAGTCTCATAAAATGACACACTAGAAAAATGGTTATTACAACTGACCACATATTAGATTATTCAAACCCCATATATTGCATATCTACCTTACAGTCAACCCCATCTATTACCGCATCATCCTTGCCACAACTTAATCGGATCTCCCGTTTAGAGGCACAGATCGAATGACTGTTGAACGAGAGTATGCTTCAGAATCAAAACCGATTTGATTCTCGACAAAGATCACCTTCATCTCATTGTCAAACTCACCAAGCAGATGGTACATTATATTGGTACCTTCACAAATGCTATGAAAAAGCAAAGAAATGTGTAGCACCAAGCTCCTTTATTGCACTGATTCTTTCTGCTTTGGGAAATGCTTAGGCTCATCGTCATATACGGCACATAGCAGTGTGGGTCAAATTACTTCTCACCGCTTTTATATCACCGACCATTCTTCTGGTAAATGTTTTTGGTGGATACAGGAGGGGATATATCTGTGTTTCCCCTTAATTTAAAGACAAACACAGGACTTCTAAATGAATTCTGCATGCTGCAAATGGAACACCCATTAACACTTATGGTGAACGCCTAATCAACGTTGATTTAGGTTTGAGATGTGCATTCCACTGGACATTCACTATCGCTGATATCCAACAACCTCTTCTTGATGCAGATTTCCTCAATGATTACACATGGCTCGTTGACATCAAACACAAAAGCCTATTTGATAGTAGTACCAACTTTTCATCAATCTCAACTTCAGCACAGAATTCAACCACTGAAGGTATACTCCAGTTAGATCATCATAATAAATATTCAGCCATTCTTAAGCAATATCTAAACTTGCTTCATGACAGGCCAACATTCTGTGAACCAGGTATCCAATTTTTTCACACCATTTCAACAGTAGGCCATCCAGTTACAGCTAAAGCTTGATGGTTGCCACCTGACAACTTAGCCCAGGCAGACGACAGAACTAGGCATCTGCAGACCATCCAACAGTCCTCTTCATTTTGTACCCAAGGCACCTATGTGGAGATTACAGGGCTCTCAATTCAATTCCTGTACCAGATTGATACCCAATTCCACACCTTCAGGACTTCAACAGTTGCCTATCAGGTAAAACGATGTTTTCCAAAATCGACTTAACACATGCGTCTCAAGATATTCCCATAGCAGAAAATGGTATACCAAAAACTGCTGTTATAACCCCGTTCAGTTTATTCAAATTCCTCAAACTTCCGTTTAGACTTTGCAATGCAGCCCAATCCTTTCAGAGGTACACTGACTCCATTCTTCAAGATCTGGACTTTGTTTTCTGTTACTTGGATGACATCCTCATAGCATCTGAAAATGACCTGGAACATGAACGCCACCTTAGAATCCTGCTGGAACGTTTACATAAATATTGCATCAACGTGAACTTAACAAAGTGCATTTTTGGGGCTTCTGAACTTTCATTCTTTGTACAACCTATCAATATCTCTTAACTCCATCGATTCCTTAGTTTGATAAACTTTTATCTTCGTTCAATATCTACCACTGCTGCAACTCAACATCTGCTCTACAATCTTTGCAAAGACATGCACAAGTGTGACCGCAGAAAAATTCAGTAGACAGCAGAGGGTTCAAATATTTGAAGCACAAAATCACAAATGCAATACTCTTACCCCATCCGTAATGTGACCTACCAATCATATTGATGGTTGATGCTTCTGATTTTGTCATGGAAGCATCCTTAAACCAGATTCGTAATCAAAAACTAGAACCCTTTGGATTCTACTCAAAGACTGTAAGCGAGACACAAAAACAGTATAGCAGATATGACCGGGAATTACTCGTGGCATATTTGGCAATTATTTACTTCCGTTATTTGCTGCAAGGTAGGAACTTCAAACGTTATATAGACCACAAACCTCTGACATTTGCCTTCCAGCAACGTTCAGACAAAGCATCACCCAGACAGCTAAGACAGACTTTATTAGTCAGTTTACTACTGAATTGAGGTACCTCGCCGGCAAGGACAACATTCCAGCTAACTTCTGTTCATGCATCTCATCTATCTCACTTCATTCACAATTATTATTTGACGATGTACCCCAAAGACAATTAATCGACAAGGATCTTCATTCTTTATTGCAATCAAAAGATACTTCTCTCAAATTCAAAAATGTGTCCACCAGCAGGAAATGAGTTAATTGTTGATATTTCTACCGGAAACATCCGGTCTTACTTACCAGAACAGTCGCAAATAACCATTCGGCGCACTACACAATATGTCTCACACAGACATCAATGCACCCGTCCAATTAATACAGAAATGGTACGTTTGGTCATCACTCAAAAAAGATGTGAGATTATGGGCTAAAACTTGTGTACGATGCCAGCATTCCAAGGTGACCACACATCAACAGCTTCATTGATACATTTGCTCCAGTAGAACAATGTTTCTCCCATATTCACATCGACATCTGAGGGTTTCCACTACCCACTCAACTTCATCGATCGCTTCTCCAACTGGTCATAGGCTACACTATGAAGGACATCACAGCTGAAACAGTAGCCTATGCTCTTCTCCACACATGGATAGCTAGGTTTGGTGTACCATCTATCATCACTAGAGATCGAGGCAAACAAATCGACTATACATTATTCAGCAACCTTTTGAGAAATCTAGGCTGTACTTATATTAAGACAACAGACTATCATCCGGCAGCTAACGATGGCACCGAGAGCTCAAAACATCAAAACAGCACTCATGCACGACTATCAGACAGCTGGGTCTTCCAACTACGGGTTTTACTGTGACTTCAATCACTTCCTATACCACATCTGGCATCTACACCAGCTACATTAGTTTATGGCGAGCCAGTGCACCTACCAGCTGACTATTTCAGTGAACAAAATATGACAACAGATGTTCCCACCTCCATCCTCAATCTAAAAGACTATGTTCGGTCTTTACGGCCTGTCCAACATTGGCACCATTCAGCAAAAAGCGTCCTTCTGTTCACTCCAACCTCCTCTTTACCTCTCATGGCATCCAACCCAAATTCCTTTTGGACAGTGACTATAATCCTTCTCCTGTTAAGTGTGCTACTACTTTCAATACCACAACTGATCACCTGACTACCAACGACAATCAAGAAAAAGGCTCATCAGTATCAACTCAAATCAAAAATACCTAACCTCGTTCAGGTTGAACTGTTCGGTTTCCTGCCAAATACCTCTCCTTTGTCACTGGGGAGGGAGTATGTGGTGGAACTCCCTGATGAACTAAACAAATAGTTATTAATAGAGTCTTACTACTACTTTATGTAATCTTTTATTTATTATTCTTTGTCATTGTTCTTGTTATGTCGAACCCGAAAATCTGCCCGATAAAACGGAATTCGTCCGATAGTTACACAGGTGTCGACTTCTATTTTCCATAAACTTAAAACTTTATTTACATCGTTCTTTCTTCATAACAATCTGTTCTCAAAACCAAGAGTACAAAATCTGGTGGGGGAATTCCATTTAGTCTCTGGATGGAATATACCTCCCACCTTTTGCTTTTCTTTATTGCCCTGTTAACAGAAAACCAAAATGAACCAATAAAAATATCTGAAACAGTTTAACAAGACAAGAACTTATCACAAAACTTTAGTCCTATATCGTGCAGGGAGTTTCACCAAATGCCCACTTTTCATTTCCACTTCGTCTTTTACAGCAGAAACAACCCTTTCATGCTGGTTATCTTCATCATCTTCCACGTGTAAGGTATCCTGCGATGAAGTCATCTCCAGTGGGTACAAACGTTGAATGGGCCTGATCATGTCCTGCCCAGCAGTCTGCACTCGAACTACTCTTTTGTTACCATCTTTCCCAGGAAACATCTCAATCACTTTACCCAAAGGCCAATCAAAGGCCTAGAATTTACCACAAACTCCACATCGCATAGGACAGTCGAAACCTATTCGTAGGTGAGAGAGGCTCTTTCCAATGTTCTCTTCAACAACTTCTTGATCATTTGAATGATCCTCTCCCACCATCCACCCCACCAAGCATCTGTGGGTGGAATGAATTTCCACTGGATCCTCCTTGAAGATGTTTTCTCTTCTATCTTATCCCAGTCCAAAGAGTCAAAGGAATTCACAGCTCCTGTGAAGTTGGTCGCATTGTCACTGTATATAACTCTGGGTAGTCCCTGCCTTGCAATAAATTTCCTAAGACCTTGAAAAATGCTTCTGTGGAAAGGTTTAACACCAGATCAATTGGTACAGCTCGATACCCAGCACAAGTAAACAACAAAATCTTAACTTTCTCTCTGCCCCTTAAAATCAACCCCACTGACCTTGAAGACTGACAAATCTTTCACTCTATCTTCTGGCAATGGTGCAGGATCTACATCAATTTTCTTTGACTCAGATCATCGACATTTGACACATTTTGTGATCATCCTCCGCACTTACGTCCCCTTAAAATATAGTATTCTTCCCTTAATATTCTAACACCTCAACACCCACATGAGAATACTGTATGTGGCAGTCTCGGATTAGAATCTCCACAAGTTTGTGACTGGAAGGCAGAAGAATGGGATATCTAAAAATTTTCCTCATCTTCTCTTTGAACAATTTTAGTCTTTAGCCTCAGAAGACCATCTTGGTCCACAAAGGTGCAAAGGGAGTTCAGTTGTTGTCTTTCAGTTTTTTCCAGAACTCCTGTCTGGACAAGACGCAGGAGACTTCTCTCTGCCTGTGCTAGTTCTGAAGCAGAGAAATCACCCCCACTTTCACAACTGCCACATTTCAATGATTTTCCAACAAATCGGAGTATCCATCCTATGAGCCTGACAATTTGAGAAAACTTGGAAAATCTTCTTAGGAACCAGGCATCTCCATTCTCCGCTGAGGAATTGATCAACGATGGAGATATTTTTCTTCTCTCTTGTTTGATGATGTCATCATCCACGTTGACATCTGATGTTGGCCATCCCCCTTCTGCCAACTTCAGCCAGTGAGGATCCTCCCACCATCTGAAGTCTATAAAGACTTCTATGGAACAGCCTCGAGATGGGAGGTCAGCTGGATTCTGCTCCCCAGAAACATGCCTCCAGTCTTCTTGTCTCACCAGAGATCTAATCTCCTTCACTCGATTGTTCACAAATACTCCTCATGACTCATCTCTCTTGATCCAATATAATGCCGCTGAAGAGTCCGACCAATAAAACTTGGAGATGTTCAAGTTCAGACTTTCTTTGACCGAGCTTGCTAGTCGACTACCAATACAACATGCCAGGAGATCCAATCGCGGCATCGAAATTTCCTTGAGTGGTGAAACCCTGGTCTTTGCTATGATCAGCGGAACAGAAACAATCTCTTCAGTACCGGTACAGCTTCGTATGAAGACAGCTGCAGCATAAGCACTCCGGCTGGCATCACAAAATGTATGTAAACTCCAGGTTTGTTCACACCTACTTTCTACGAAATGTCTCGGTATTTTCACTTCAGAAGTTCGCCAAACTTCAGCTTCCCATTTTCTAAACTTCTTCTGTACATCCTCTGGCAATGGATCATCCCATCCCATCTTCGAATTCCAGCTATCCTGAATGAGAAGTTTAAGAAATAGGGTCAGAGGACATGAAAAACCAATGGGACCAAAAATCCTCTGAGCAGATGACAAGATTTTTCTTCATGTAACCCATCCAGTCTCATTTTGAGGCCTCACATCAAAGTACAATATATCTTTTTCCTTGTCCCATATTAATCCAAGAACAGGAGAAATATTCTCAAACGTATTCTCTTTTCTCCTTGAGGTGCATTCCCAGCCACATAGTACAAATCTGGCTCTTAAAGTAGTTTCATAGATTTCTCAACAAATTGTGTCGTTTCCTCCTCTGAATTAAGGGATGTTACGCAGTTGTCGACATAGAATGAGCTCTTTAATAGTTGTGCTGTTTCTTGCAGTTCAGGAGGGCTGTTTTCTAAATAGAGGTCAAGAACAGCACCCAACAAGAATGGACTACACTTGAGCTCAAATACAACTCGTCGATGTCAGAATATCTTGAATTTCTTCAAGGAGGAATCCTCCCACCATAGGAATCTCAAGAAATCTTTTCCTGAAGGAGCAACAGAAATCTGCAGAAAGGCCATTTTTATGTCCAAAATTACTCCAATTTCATGATGGCGAAACCTGATCAGAATAGGTGGAATTTGTTCCAGCAGATTTGGTCCTTTCTCCAGGCACTCATTCAGAGATGGACTTTCCTTCCCCGCGCAAGAAGCATCAAATACGGGTCTTAATGGTGTGCTTGAATTTTCTTTGAATACACCTCTGTGAGGTAAATAGTTACATTTATTTTCAAGGTCTTGAAAGGGTACTTCTTCAATCACCCCTTCTTGAAGCCAATCCTGAAACACAACATTGTATTCCTGATGCTTGTTGCCGCTCATCAGTTTGCTAGTTGTCATTTCAAAACATGTCTTTTATCCTTCGTAATGTGTTTTGTAAATATGTATATATTATATATTGCTTATTTATAATTAGTGGTAGTAGTAAGTTCTGTTAATATTGTTATTATTTGAATGTATTATATCATCTGTAATTGGAGAATCAATAACTCTGTTGATGATAAATAAACAAATCAAATCAAATCAAATCAAACCTCTTCTCAGCAATTTCCAAATTATGGTGGAGATCTCTAGATACCTCATTCCATGGTAGATGGACTTTGTAACGGACATCCTCGTCGATTGAGACAGTCTTCTTAAAATGATCAAAGGCAGCCATTTCTATTTCTTTCTTCGATATCTTCTCAGCCGGATTCCTAATTCCCAGGGTGTCCAACTTCTATAAATCAGTGATTGCAGTGTTTAAAGCCAACACTGACAACACCATCATACTGGATGAGTCTGAGAGACAGTTCAGATATAGCCTCCCCATAACAACCCACCCAGGTCGAGTCTCAATGCCGGGCTGAGTGGCTCAGACGCTTAAGGCGCTGGCCTTCTGACCCCAACTTGGCAGGTTCGATCCTGGTTCAGTCCGGTGGTATTTGAAAGTGCAAAAATACGTCACCCTCGTGTCGGTAGATTTACTGGCACGTAAAAGAACTGCGGGACTAAATTCCGGCACCTCGGCGTCTCCGAAAACCGTAAAAGAGTAGTCAGTAGGACGTAAAACAAATAACATTATTATTATTATTATCAAGTCTCAACAGCCACTGGTCCACATCCCATGTTTTTTATTCTTCCAGTGAGAAGTGTTCCGTAGGTGTACGCTCCTAAAATAAGTTCAATTTCAGGCGTCCCTTCTCCAGAATCAGAGAGAAAGATTTTTTTTTAGTTCTTTCATCCAAGGACCACTTTGGATTCTAGGGACAGTAGCACAAATAATCGGTTGATCCAGTACAGGGATCTTACATGTGTACCTCCATCTAAACTGCTCAACTGTATTTGATAATTAAAATGTAGATAGTTCCAGTCCGATGGTATCGACAAGTTTCTTCAATAACTATGGGTGCTCTTACTACCCGATCACCTTTTCTTCCTTTGACCTTCACCAACAAGGTCTGCAGAAGAACATCCTGACTACAGTTTTGGTTACCCAAGGTAGCACTGGCAACTTCCTTTTCGTCTTGTGTTTCTTCCACATTTTCCTTGGAAATATTTGAAGGTAATGTTGGGTACATTAGCATAACATGCTTCTTTCCACAGAAGTAACACAGTGCATTACCCTTACAGATATTGGCAACATGACCTGGTCTCAAGCACTGAAAACAATACCCCACTTTCATCAAACTATCCTTTCTTTCCACTAGAGTCATCTTCTGCGCCTTGAAGCACTCTTTGCTCTCATGAGATTTTCTGCAGAATACACATACATTTCCAGGATCTTTAATGTCTCCTGTGAACAGTCTACTAGCAGTTGCCATGTTTTCCACTTTGTTTAACCTAGGTTTCTGCTTTGTAGGCTTCTGATTTGCTGTATTAAATCCTCCTTGGCAAGTGCTACCCTCTGTTCACCTCCCACTTCATTCTTGAGAAATAAAGTCAGTCGTGAGAGTTTGTCACAGTATAAATCCTCGGTAGAATCACTAACAGGGTGATGGACAGAATTTCTAAGCCATATTCTCAGCAAGTCTTCAGGTAGAGATGACTCAACTACAGGAAACAAGAATGCTGCGTAGTGCCATCTCCGTTCAGCATCATTATGGTGGTTTGTGAGGTCAGAAATGCATTATGGCAGTTGGAGCTGAAGCAGGATCATTACAGACAAGGTGAGCAGGGGTACTACTTACTAATCATGGGCGTTTTTGAAAGGAAAATCTTAATTATCTGCAAACTTTCAGATGAAACTTGGTGCTACAGGGTGTGTTCATTCTTCCAGTTGTGCCTTCAGTACAAACTTACAGGGTGGCTGGGACGTTGTGGCAACTCGGTGGGAGGGGGGGACTCACTAGAAAAGAACATATGTAAGTGTGTTTCTTACAAGTTTTAACTTTACCTTGATAAACTGGTCAAAAGGAAAAGGAAAGCTGCATTGTATTGCATTTCTGCATGGTTTCATGTCATCCCACATTGGACCTTACTTGACCCAATTTAAAAAAACTTTGGTAAACAAACTGTTAACAATAAATGTCTTTGCAAGCTGGAAAAAGTCCACACCGTGAAGGCAAGGAAACTAGAACATGTATTGGGTCGTATTATGACTAATCCCTTTTTTACAACTTATTTTACGTCGCACCAACACAGCCGATGGGATAGGAAAGAGCTAGGAGTGGGAAGGAAGTGTCCGTGGCCTTAATTAAGATACATGGCCAGCATTTGCCCAGTATGAAAATGGGGAACCACGGAAAACCATCTTCAAGGCTGCCGACAGTGGGGTTCGAGCCCACAATGATTAATCTCAGGAACGCATTAATTGTGTAAAATTGTTCAATCCTCCTTTCAGTTTAAATGTCCAAATGTTGTGAATGGTAGAATGGTAATCCCTCATATAGTGATTAGTAGGCAAAATACACCCTCCCCCTTCACCTTCAGCCCACTACCGCCCCCTCTTCAGGTTTTAGGCTCTAGCTGTACGAATTTAGGCTTAGCCTCCTCTTAATTTGTTATAATGCACTGGTCGCGAGAATTTTATTGAATGCTGTGCATGTCATTAAATTCTATTCTGGCTTTTGGGCCCAGATTACCAGACAGCTTTACTATTGTTAATCCTGTTGCTTCATTTTAATGGAGATTGAATTATTGTTACAGAATTTGTTTTGAGATAATCTGTTATGTCAATAAACGGGAGAAAATTATCATTTTATATTTATCCCTTGTTTCTTAGATAACGTTAGCCTCTCTTTTAAACTTAAGTAGAAGGCAATCTCTTTTTACATTTTCCTGTGTCATTAGTATAGCTTGGCTTGCTTTGAGCTAATTGCTTTACAACCTGATTGACCCAATTTTCATGTCCCAGTGATTTACTGTGCACCCTGCTGTTCCAATCATCTGGCAGCTCTCCAGCTATATAACAAACATTACCATGAAAGTCTTGCAATATTTGAATTGGAGTACGTGAAAGTATAATGGGGTCTATACAGTTACGGCCACTTCTTTAAGAAAGTTTAGTACACATCACAAACTGTTCCTTTGTATACACCTTAACGCCATGTATGACAGCGGAATGATACGTATGGTAGAAGAGTTTAAACTTCAATCATTAAAGTCTTCGTAATACTTATATAAATATCGATCTGCACTCCATATTCATTACTTTATCCATATAGCATGGCTTAATATTTGGGCAATTTTTCCCCTAGTACTTTTACCAACTCTAATACTCCTCTAATGACAGTTTTTCAAAATTCAATGCCAAATCTCTCGTATCAACCCACCCCGCCATTTACGTCTATTCCTGCCCCATCGCCATCTGCTTTTGATCTACAAGACTTGCTTAACACTGCAACAAATCACTTGCCCAATAAATCCATAAATTTTCATGTCATTAAAACATGTTTAGAACAAATTTCGCAACTATTTTCTCTAGATTCACAAACTTTGATGCAATGGTTGTTTACGGTATGTAACTTTGTCAAAATGGAACTTGCACCCTTTTCCCAAATAATGTCCTTGATGTACCCTAAAATCACAGGCCACTTCAGTCAATTTTTGATGCAGAACACCCCTAGTTGTGACACCTGGGCACAATTTCTTTCTTTATTGCATAATCATATTCTCCCATACGAAACACGCCATCAACTGAGCCTTCATCACCAATATCCTGATGATTCAACATACGATACTTAGACTCAATATCTATTTCTTCCAAGGTACTTGGAATTTCTCAAACTCTACAAGTAATAATTCCTATTTTACAATTTTATTCATCCCCTGCTTTCACGCAACTAATTAATCCATTTGTACCTCCAACTACTATCGCACATCTCTACAAGATTTCTCCACCATCTAAACCCTCTTCTTCACCTACTTCCTAAACCATCGAGGGATCAGATATTTTGCCTGAAAATGCACTAGTTTGGGAAACTTTCATTTCTGTCGTTATGAGGCAGCTTACAACTTAGGGGGAAAAACTGCAGACAAATAAGTGTTTCTCTTTAATCCCTAGTAATCTATATTCTTACCTGGTAGCACAGATTTCCAATGTTCCATCTTCAATTCTTCTACATTCAGGAGCGTCAATATTATTAATTATTTCCTTTTTGGTACTATTAAGAACTTATATCCTCAGACTTGTTTACAATTTGCTGAACTTAGTTGTCAATCAATTTCCTGACATATGTCAAATATTGTTGAAAAAAAGGAACTTACTATAGAGATTAATTTTTTTTTTGCTAGTAGCTTTATGCCGCACCGACACAGATAGGTTTTATGGCAATGATGAGATAGGAAAGGCCTAGGAGTTGGAAGGAATTGGCCGTGGCCTTAATTAAGGTACAGCATTTGCCTGGTGTGAAAATGGGAAACCACGGAAAACCATCTTCAGGGCTGCCGACAGTGGGATTCGAACCCACTATCTCCCGCATGCAAGCTCACAGACGTACCTCTAACTGCATGGCCAACTCGCCCGGTGAGAAGAGGTTTTGTATGGTCGTTTAGACCGAATGAATTCGGAATGACTGACAAAATATACATTTGAACATGTTGAAAAGAATCTCAAAACACAAATTAGTTGGTTCATCGAATTGAAAATGGGTTTAACAGGAATGAAGATTACAAAAGCAGAAATTACAGACAGACCTACATTTCACAATAGGATTACAAAGTTCAGGGGTTTTCAATAAAAGGAGGGAAAAAGTGGAACTCTCAGGTCAGATGAAATAAGAAGAACACATTGAAAGGATGAAGAACTACTGAAGAAACCAAACATTGACACCAAGAAGTTGTTTTATGTGCTCCATAGATGTCCGAAATTATAATAATAATAATAATAATAATAATAATAAATACCCATGTGGGGATTTACCGGTTACCTCCATCGGGTGCGTCCCATTGGAATTGGGGAAGCTCGCTGGCTCTGCCGCCAGCAGAGTCAGAGGGTAGTAGGGAAATAAAATACCACCATGAAAAAAAAACTGGTCCTTTGCCAGGGTTACGGTGAAGACTGGTAAATGACCAGAAGCCAGAAAACATCTTGAGGCAACCTCTAGGGCTAACAACCCTAGTTGTAAAAGGATGGGTACCCGTCCAAAGCAAAGTCAAGTCAAAAAGCATGATGGCACAACATTTCAAGAAACATACCCCAGGGGGTAAATCTTCGGATAAATCCCTCGTCGTGAACACCATGGCGCACGAGTCTCGTTCGGATTCTGGGGGAGACTCGACAGACATCGTGCAAGAGACGAGTCGGAGCATTTCGGTGTACCCCGAAGAGTCAAAAACTCAGGCCAAAATCTAAAACCTCTCTAGCAACTTTCAACATAAATTCACTTACACAAACTGGCAAGCTGAAAACCCTTACCAAAGCTCTTCACCAAAATCAGATATCCATAATGGCCCTACAGGAAACAAGGTACCCAGATGAAGAGATTTTTGAATCCGAAGGCTACTGATTTTTCAAGAGCAAAGCACAAAGAGGAATCCTCAATGGAGCTGTGATGCTTGGAACCGCGTTTGCTGTTAGAACCAAGATCCTTAAATCGGTTGCAAATTTCGAACCTGTGAATGACGATTGTCTATATTCACAATTAAATGCGCAAACAAAACCTACGCCCTAGTTAACGCACATGCTCCTACAAACGATAAGAACAAGTCTGATCCAGACGAAGTTGATAATTTCTGGGACCTACTGGATGAAAAATTAAACAAAATCCCCAAACACCATGTCAAGCTTCTTTTGGGCGACTTCAATGCCCAACTAGGTCGTGAACAGAAGTACAAGAAAGTTATAGGAAATTACCCTGCTCACAAAAGAACCAATCCCAACGGCAAAAGACTGGTGTCCATTTGCGAAAATCACAACCTGCAGGTCATGTCGACCCACTTTCGCCATCTACCCAGAAAGCAAATGACTTGGCGTTCTCCCGTCCAAGCTCTCGGAGGGTTCCAAATTGATCATGCTGCAATCTCCAGGAGAAACAGCCCTGAGATTATGAATGTCAAGGTAAAGAAAGGCATCAATGTGGTCTCAGATCATTATATGTCTCTTATCAAATTCAAACCAATTCCCGCAAACACAAGGAAGACAACCAAACAGATCACACGCTTCGACAATGATAAACTTCGGCAAAGGGTCGAGGAGTTCCAGGAGAAGGCTAGACCAAATGACTGTGACTTTAACAACGCCAAAAGTCTCCTTGTTGAGGCCGCCGAAGACGTTGCAGAAATCAAGAGAAGCAAAAAGCATGCCTGGTGGAATAGTACCTGCGAATCAGTCCTCCAAGAAAGACTCAATGCGTGGAAACGGTACTACTCTACGAAATCAGAAAATGATTGGGAAACCTACAAAACCCAACGTGCCGAAGCAGCTAGGGTGTTCAGAACTGAGAAATGTAAATACGAAAAATCTCTCATTGAAAAGATAGAACAAAACTTTAGGAAGAATGAAAGCAGAGAGTACTACAGAGCCTTCAAACGCAAACTCACTGGCTATAAACCACCATCTCTATGCTTTGAGCAAAAGGACGGCACACTGGCGACGTCAAATGAAGAAAATTGCAGCATTCTGGCAAATTACTTCAAGAATTTACTTAATTGCTCTAAACCGCAAAGCGCCATTGAGACCAAGGAACACCTACTCAGGTACCCAGATTCCAGGCCACCCGACAGAGATGAGATCAAGAGCCATATTTCCCGTCTCAAAAATAACAAAGCGCCGGGGGAAGACTCAGTAGTAGCTGAACTATGGAAATATGCCCCAGAGGAATCACTTCATATCTTGCAAAAGCAAACAGAAGAAATTTGGAACAAGGAGACCCTACCCGAAGATTGGAAAATAGCTTTGATCCATCCATTACACAAAAAAAAGGCAGCATGAAGAACATCAACAACTACAGAGGAATATCTATGCTACCCGTGACTTACAAAATTCTATCACTTGCCATCCTGGAGCGTTTGGAAGCACAAGTCGAACATCAAATAGGTGAATACCAAGGAGGGTTCAGAAAAGGTCGCTCAACAGCTGAACAGATCCAAAATCTCAAAACGATCATCAGATATTGTACACTAAGGTCCAAGCAGTATGTGTCTGTCTTTGTGGACTTTAAGAAAGCGTACGACTCCATTGACCGGAAAGTCCTGCTAAACATCTTAAATGAATCTGGAGTTTTGAACTGCTGGCATTAATTAGAGCCACCCTGACCGATACAAAAACCAAGGTGAAGTTCCGCGGATGTCTCTCGCATTCCTTTGACATCAAAACGGGAGTCCGACAAGGTGATGGGCTATCCCCGATACTCTTCAACTGTGTTCTTGAAAAGATCATCAGAACCTGGCGGGTGAGATTACAGGAAACCAACTACAGTCCATTGAGAATAGGAACAAAATCCAAGGGGATCGCAACAGACTGCTTAGCATTTGCCGATGATATTGCTGTTCTCTCAAACGACATAGAAACTGCTAGAGCTCAAGTAGAAATTTTAAAGGAAATTGCCGAACAAACTGGTTTGGAGATATCGTTTGAGAAAACAGAAGTAATGACTAACATCAAAGAGGCTCCACCAAAACTCCATACAAAATACAGGGACATCACCCGAGTAGACAAATTCAAATACCTGGGTGAGATCATCATGAAAAATGGACTGGACAAAGAAGCACTTCAGCAGCGAGTACGCAAACTGGAAATAGCCTACCAAACATCCCGCACAATCTACAACAAAAAATGCCTTTCCCAAAACACCAAGATACGTCACTATGAAACAGTTCTGAAGCCAGTAGTTCTATATGCAGCCGAAACCCTGTCTCTAAATGCCAACAAAGGACTCCTTGAAGAACTGGAGAAAAGAGAACGCAAAATTGTGAGAGGAATCTTGGGATCAAAGTACAGTAATGGAATCCATCAAAAGAGATCCAACAAGGAAGTCTACAGCAAAATAGAGAAAATTACCAACACAATCAGAAAAAGACGGGCACGATTTTACGGTCATCTGAAAAGAATGGACGGAAGAAAGTTAACTAAATAAATCTTTCACTTTTTTGATTCAAACCCCAAAACTACAATTCCCTGGTTTAGAAATACCAAAGAAGACCTGCAAATGCTACATATCTCAGCTGAAGACGCCCTTAACAGAGATCTCTTCCGCAAGAAAATATTGACGAATGGGCTAAACCGAGACGAGCAACCGAAGAGAAGACACGGTGCCCCTTGGACAGAGGAGCATAAGCAGGCCCACTCACAAAGAATGAGCGAAAATGGGCTCTAAAGAAGGCCAAGTTCAGTGGCAAATGCAACAAGACTTAACGTGGTCCTTGATGGCCCCAGCGAATTATATATATATAATAATAATATCTTAGGTTTATCTCAGTTATTTAAGGGTAATGAGCAAGTGTAACTGTAAGCATAAATTCAGGACATGATTGTCATTCTTATTCTTTTCAGTCATTAAAGAATCAACACTTATCTTCATTTAGTGCTTTCACCCAGATGGCAGATACTCTATCAAATGTATACCAAGTATTTTCTTAAATGATTATAAAGTTTTGAAAGTTATCGAAGATCTCGATTGGTACGTTTTTCCTGTCCATAATACCTCTCCCTATAGACGAATATTTGGCCTGCCAACAGTGGGATTCGAACCCACTATCTCCCGGATGAATAGATATTGATACCTTATACACTACATGTAGTAAAAGCCCTGGCTATGATTTCTTTGTCTCAATGGCCTAATCTTCAATTTAGCAAATTTAACTATATCCTTTGCGTTTGACACTACATTCCCTATCCTCTTGATTGATCCTAAAGAACACACTCCACAACATGGAAATATTCAATCACATATTTATGCTACACAGCATCACCTCCATGAGTTTGATTCTTTAACTACTGAATTTGCTGACATTTAGGTACTGCTCGTAATTATCAGGCTCACATTGATGTAGCGGATAACACTCTGGTTCCTTTCCCTCAATACCATCCTAACCCTCTCTGAATAAAATTCCTGGATCAGCAAATTGATGTAATGTATTCTAAGTTTGCAATTGCCCCCTTCTCTTTTTTTATGCATCACCTGCCCTTCTGGTAGCAAAGACTGAAAGCTCATCAATAATTATTGCAGGTTGTTGAGAAGTAAATTCCAGAATTTTTTATGATGCTCATCCTATTCCCAAAATTCAATTGGCTTTTCATTATATTTCACGTTACAACAACCCCCCTCTGCTCCTCCACAAACTCTTGTCCCTTTCAACTTAATATTATCTTCTTCTAGGTCTTCACATGTGACAGGTGTAGAAATATACCATATCCAACCTAAAGATTGTCAGCAAATTAATCGAAGCTTTGAAATAGTCCAGGCAATACTTCTAGTCCCCGTATGCCAGTAGAGAACTGCAGATCCAAATGTCCTCCATCTAGCATATCACAAGCTCTTTTAAAGTTTATAATTGTGACGGTGAGCTCCTTCTTGGTGTATGCTAGTCAAATAATTTAACATCAAATTGCAATCTGACTCACTTCTTATGCACTTGTAGAGAATCATTAGTTTGCTTGAGGAGTTGAAGCCACGATTGTAACATTATTCATAAATACTCTCCGGTATGCTGTCAACAATATTCTCTAGTACACCGGGCACAATGGAGATAGTTTGTACTCATTTCATCTTGAAGGTTCTTGTTGCTCTCGGGAAGAACAGCCAACTTCAGATGCAGGCTCCAATCAATCCAGCATAACATCATGTATTTCTGTGTCATCCATATTATATTTCTGCATTAAGGTCTATGTAACATTTTGCAAACTCCATATGCTTGACTCCATATTTAGTACCACATGATATAAATCTCATGACTGTCCTTACTTAACACAGTACCTAAGTTTAACACGTTCCGTGTGGTTCGGGTCACCATGTGCCCCGAAACATGTTACTCTTATCCGTCGGTGCGAACTTCCCAGAATTGCGAAGTAAGTAACTACGTCCTAGTTACGAATTTCCGTTAACTAATGGCAACATAGTGTTCCAATTGAAGCAAAAGATCGAGGCATACTGCTAGTTTTGATCGGCCCACCGGTGACCCGAAGGAAGTTTTTTTCATCTTCCGTTCATATCGCATCGGGTCACCCTGAGTCCCGATTGTTGACTCACCTATATTTTTACGCGGGAATCGCTTAGCGCGGTTACGGTGAATGAAGCCTAGAGTGTTGCTGTCCGCAGATCGTAGACTGTTGTTTAAGGAGTACCACCCTTCTGATATCTGCTTTCTACATTGCTCTTAGGAAAGCCAATAGAGGTTATTGGAGTTATTGGAATAGTTATTGACATATTTACTATCTTCCGTATATAATATTTACAAGCAATTTCACGTTCTTTTTTAGGTATGGAGCTTTCACATTCTGACACACCGGCGGCACGGAAAAGAAAGAGGGTTAGGACAGCACTGGGGTGGGCCTATATTACGTTCCGTGCGGTTCGGGTCACCATGTGCCCCGAAACATGTTACTCTTATCCGTCGGTGCGAACTTCCCAGAATTGCGAAGTAAGTAACTACGTCCTAGTTACGAATTTCTGTTAACTAATGGCAACATAGTGTTCCAATTGAAGTAAAGGATCGAGGCATACTGCTAGTTTTGATCGGCCCACCGGTGACCCAATTATTTCCGGGGTCATTTCTGTTTCACGTAATTGTTGAATCGGAACACTGTCGCACAGGTAAATACGCTGGAATGTCTCCTCAACAATAACGCACACAACAAGTGCACATGCATGGTTTAGGATGTCATACTAGGGAGTAAACAAAGTCAAATTCGTCAGGTCACCGGTGACCCGAACCGATAATAACTAAAGGCAGCATCGGGTCACCGGTGGGCCGATACGACGTAACATTAAGTCATCGAAATTCACTGCCGCAGGGAACGTGTTAAAAGAAGGGCGTTCCACCTGAATAATACCCAAAGTTTCAAAGTTTTAACCTTACATCCAATACATTAAAATAACTAGTAGGGATATTGTAGTTTGGGTATCTGATCTTTATTTTGTCCAAGTTGTTGTATTTCTGTGAATGTTCCAAACATGGTCTTAATATTGTGCTTGCAGAGATCCTAGCTAAGTGATCAGTTGTGCCCTGAATATATGGCAGATACACTCTACCACAATCCCCAGGAGTAAGATCAATGAATTTTTAGAACATCATGATCATCAACATCCTTCAGTATGCTTTAGTATGATAAAAGATGTTGAAGGATAGTTGGTTCCTAAGACCGCACTGAATATAGGAAGCAAATGCATACCAATAGGTATCTACATGCAAACTCGCACCAACATCAAACACAAAAACTCGGCATTATTACGACTTCAGCCACTAGAGACAGGAGTATTTGTGAGAACGAATCTTTTCTAGAGGAATTTGACAACTTGAAAAGAGACTTTCTTGGAAATGGATATAACAACCTGCAATCGCACCTTCATCAATGCCCTTGGTTCCCTTTTACCTTCCATCTAACATATAGTACATACCCATTCAAACTAAATGTCATATTCTAGACTTACTCAATGACTAATTCTTACTGGAGCCAACTTTGTACAGTTGTGACCCTAATACACTACCTAGTAGCTCATTCAGTTGCATTTCTAAGACATCACTTCAGCCCTTCACTCGCACAGAGTCAGCTTTCTAGTTTCCCCAAGAAGGTTAGACATTTAATGGTCTCCATCTTTCCAAAAATGTCACACAAAGCTAACCATACAGCTGACAACTTTGGTCCATCATCTGAGATAATTATTGTTCCTACCTCTTTCCATAACCCTGACCCACGTTTCAAAACTTCCAGCACCTAACTCTTGCCTACATTTAGCCTCATCCCACGATTTGAAACTGTGCTAATCAACTCAACCACCAATATCGTCTGCAGATATTCCTGATTTCTTAACATAAACAACATCATCAGTAACTGAATGTCTTGGCCTGAAGTTACCCACCTAGCATCACACAGACCTTCTCTTACACTGATTGAATATTTGCAAATAATATCATTAATGACAATTTTGCACAAGATAACATGGCATGAAAAATATTTTCAAAACACCCTAAACACTGACACTCAACCACAATTGAAGAATAAGCACACATTTAAGGAATCCTACTTTACACAATTTCTTTTAAATTATAGGGCTAAAAGATAATGAATTAACACATCTTTTTCTTAATATGAGATACTTATTTCCACCATCATAATTGATCTCTTATAAGTTTTAATATACTTGCAGATTAGCATATTAAATGGCATTTTAGAACACTGATTCAAGTAGTTGCTTATACTGTCCATTAGTCGCATCCAAATGCAAGGAAACTTAAGAGATTGATAAATAAAACTCCAATTTATCCAGTTTTGCATTTAGTTATGACAGTAAGAAATGATTTTGATGTTTCCAATACATTCTAAAATGGAGCATAAGCAAACTTCTACACCTAGCTTACATTCTGTGAATATGACTTTCTCTGTGGGGAAAAGGGAATAAGAGAGGATTAATAGATCTGAGAAAATTCAGAATGTTTTGGAGGAAATAATTGCAGGTGCCATTTCAGATGATGAAAATATGATGCTATACAGTATGTAGCAGCAACAGTGAATGAATGAAGAAACTTTAATATTGCTTAAAGGTATTGTAAACAAACTCACATTAAAAATGAACTGACTTCCGTCAGATATATTTTGCATAAGGAGATATCATAAGCTTTTGAACATTTCACTCAAGTCTAATCTCTACTGTATTTTTTGCATAATTAACGCACTTTTTGATGAATATTTAAATATAGGGGAAAACTTCAAAAATTATTGGAGGAAGTCAAATATTTAAAAAATTATTTACAATTATTTACATTTAAATTATACATCCAATTTAATGAACAAGGAATTGGTTAAACTCATTTGCAGTAAATCGTCATTTGGTATAAAATTCTGCGGTGAGATTTGTCTGAAAAGTCAAATAGAGGACATAAGGTAAGTTAGACACATGGGTTTGAAGTACCAACACTGGAAAATATTCTTCCGGTTACAAGCTGACAATACGGCTCGAAATAAAATAAACATGTACTAATAAAAGTACAATTCATGTAAGTATATTATAATGACATACCAGCAAAAGGAAGAAAACTGTCCAACACAAGAAGGGCCCGGCACTCAAGGAGGGACCCCTGCTATATTTTTCCAGAAACCACTCACATCCGATCTTGTACGAGTGACGTGTCCATGCACCCTTTTTCTTGGATATGAATATGGAAATATGGATCATTCGCTAAAGTTTTAGTTTAGGCATTGTTTTTTGTTTTAGAACAACATAAGTTGCAAGCATTCTGCCATCACCTGTTTCAGCAAGCATTGCAGTACATCATTGTTTTTTGCTTCTGGTAGCGTGTATAACAACACTCGATATCCCTTTCTTAATGATTGTTCGACTTAGTGGCATATGGAAACTGATTGGTATCCGACCTGTAGTTCCTATTTGGTACAGCAGATATTTCTTCACTGTACGCTTCTCAATCACAAAGCCATGAAAATCAATTACTTGGTTGAAATCATTCAACATAATGTTGTTCATCGTAGAAGAGAAAGTCCATTTGTCTTCATAAAATTAATGAAGCCTCAGCTAACCTCCAAATCTGAGACACTGAAAATGTGCAGCAGCTATTTCTCATGCTTTAAAATACAGCATTTCGTGAGGAATGGCTTGTCCAAAGTTGCATAATGAAATCGCACATTTGAACAGATCCTTTGCTACTATCGGCAACATCCCACTTTTTGGTCCGTAAAATGCTTTGCGAAATTTACTGGTCCCTTAAATTGCACTTCTCCGTTACCACGGTAACCATGGCAACCACGGTAGCGTACGTTGCATTTGGAAGCTGAATACTTGCAGCCTACTGTCCTATACCCGTATCTTTTGGTGTAACTGATTACTACGAGCTTATATACTGGAAAATTACTCAAATACTTGCTCAAATACGTGAACATTTATTTTTCTCCACTTTGGAACCAAAAATATTGGGATGCGTAAATTATGCAAGGGCGATAATAATGCAAGAAAATCAATAATTTGCCTCGAAGCATGCCAATGAGTAGGTTAACTAACTGTACTTACTTGTTTTCTTCTTTGACACACGGGACTAGTTGATGAATTGCTTGTTCTTGCACGAATATTTCATCCTTAACCTTCACAGAGGCCTATAAGTAAGAAATACAGAAAGCAGATCAATTAATTAGATAGAATTTAAAAGATTAACATAGGACAGGGGGGCATGGAAGGCTGCATTAAACCACTGTATGGCCTAGACAACAAGAAATTAAGAAAAGTGACACAATGATGTAGCAAACATGTAAATAAACAAGACCAAGTGGACTGAGCCTTGTAGCGATCAGAGTGGGGGTCGAACCCCCACTGTCGGCAACCCTGAAGATGGTTTTCTGCGGTTTACCATTTTCAGATAATGCAAATACTGGAGCTGTACTTTAATGAAGGCAATGGCCACTTCCTTCCCACTCCCAGCCCTTTACCACTCATCATCGCTACAAGACCTATCTCTGTCAGTGCAACGGAAAGCAAATTGTAAAAAATAAACACAAAACAGCTGACAAGGTCAGTTTCATATTTGCACAATAAAAACGTGACCCAATATAAAAAAAATGAGAAATACAAAGGAACAAGTAACTATCCAATCAAGTCACTGTGATGGAACAATCCATTACAGATGAGTTCGAGAACATATAAATACATAATTCATCAGTGAATTACCTTCTGAACAGTGTTCTAGCCTCAAGCTGCCAGTGAAATATAATACACTTAACCCTTTTGATGCATACTGTACCAGGAACTGTTCCAGCCCTGTACAATGTTTTATTATTGCCGGAACATACGGAAAAGGGACGGAGATAATATCTGTTCGTACGCCCGACATTTTGTGCTAGCGCAAGGCGAAGCTCCTCGTGGCGAGCTGGGCACGTCACGAGCAAGGAACCTGCCGGTGACGTCACTATCACATGTTGCACGTCTCTCCGTCGAATGTACTAGAAAGAAATGTTTAAGTTTTCAGCCAACGAGCTAGAATAACATAGAGGGGCTGTATACCTGACATCAGCGCTCCCTGCTTGAAGCAAGTTGATAAGGGGCAGCCATGTTATCGGTTGTCAAAACAAAGCGAATTGGTGCGAGATCATATGTTGAGGTGACAGGGAGATCGTGCATGCCAATTTAATTCCCTAAGTTTTAAGAAGCGAAAAGATAGATTCTCGCTTTCAAGAATGCCAGCCGTAAGCTCAGCGTATGGTTGTACTAATCGGAGTAATAAAACCAAGGATATATCGTACTTTAAGTAAGTATTACTGAATTATAGCCGAGATTCCTTTTTGTAATTTCTGTTTGTAATTAAATCCATTTTATTGTTTACTTAGCGAAAGTACGGATAGCCACGGTAATTATTTGTCGAATTTTGTTTCAGATTTCGTTTAAAGAACAAGGAATTAACTGAACAATGCGTTGTGAGGGCGAAAAGAGATAAATGGTATCCCACTCAATTCAGTTGCTTATGCTCTGTACATTTCCAGCCCTATTAAATTTTCATTCACATTTACAAATAAAGGAAATGGAACGGCCACCACCAAGAAAACGTAACCACAAAAAATCACTTATTTCTTTCAAACGTACACCAAGTATGATAAATACAGCATTTTACTGCTATTTTTGAAATGTATACAGCCTTTATTGTAGATGTCTGTTGCCTTGGTTTTTAAAACTATGCCACACTTCATAATGGACAACTTTCAAGCTAGTAATCCCAGTATGATATGGTAATGGGAGAAACATGATATCCCCCCTATATTATAATAAATAATTACACTAAACGATTATTGTGGTAAAGTATTCATGGACCGCCTCTGTGGTGCACTGGTTAGCGTGAGCAGCTGTCACCCCCGTAAGCCCGGGTTCGATTCCCAGCTCCGCCACGAAATTTCAAAAGGGGCACGAGGGCTGTAACGGGATTCTATCAGCCTGGGGAGGTCAACTGAGTATAAGTGTGTTCGACTCCCACCTCAGCCTTCCTCGAAGTGATTTTCCGTGGTTTCCCACTTCTCCTCCAGGCAAATGCCGGGATGGTACCTAACTTAAGGCCACGGCCGCTTCCTTCTCCCCCCCCCCACAAGGCCCCTGTTCAGCATAGCAGGTGCAGCCCTCCCTCACAGTTGTATCCCCCGACCCAATGTCTCACGCTCCAGAACACTGTCCTTGAGGTGGTAGAGATGGGATCCGTCGCTGAGTCCGTGGGAAAAACCAACCCGGGAGGGTAAACAGATTAGGAAAGGAACACAGTACTCATGAGGATGCAATAATTTTAAAAATATTAACAGAATGAGGTTGTAACCTATTATAGGTGCCTATGATTTTAAGGTTTCCTGTCATAAATAGTTATGTCCATCGTTTTTATTCTAATTTACGCTTAACCACAACAGCCAAGCAGGGTAACGCTCTTGTTCCGATTTCGAGGCCTATTCGTATGTCACTGTGCGATGATTTCGAACTACCCTACAATCAACTGATTGTGATGTTGGCCCCGTGCCGCAATATGATGAAGTGGCGGTATTCGCTTTCATGCTTCAAGCTTTTGGCAACGGACTTTAATTCTCCCCCAGCGATTCTAAAATGCGGATTTTCTACACTTTTCGTCATTTAAAGGCCATGCCCCCTTGCTTGTGTGACAACAGGAAACATGGCGGACGTTCGTTCTATTAGGTTCACCCAGGCAGCGCTTCCGCCTCTCTATGTTATTCTAGCTCGTTGTTTTCAGCCGATTAAGTTACGGAAATGAGACCTATACCATCGTGTAGCTCATGTTCTAAATGTAAACATTTGTTAATTTCAAAAAACTCTGGCAAGGCATTCAAGAGATATAAGCATATTTGATCTACGTGACGTAGCAAGCAGCCTTGAGTCGTACCGGATATAAGCAGCAAGCCTGACCGCAGCAATTCAATTCAAAGGAGCAGCGAGAGGTCGTACGTGCCTGTCGCTCCGCTTTCAGCGAGAACTTCGAGAGACTACACTACCTGCCCCAGCCGGTACCTAGGGTTAGATAGGGATTCTGTGGCCCAGGGACCCGCGTAACAAGGGATAATCCCGCGTCCACTAGTTCGATTTAGATGTCCCCACATACAAACACACGGCTCCAGACTCATCTTCAAAAGAGCAAAGATGCACTTAGGAAAGAGCAAATTGTCAGTGAGTCTGGAGCCACTACAGACAACGACGACGATCTGCAGGAATTGACGGAGAGTGAGGGGCAGCCGTTATCACGGCAAGCCACTCACTCCACGGCCGTCAGCCCACCAGCGGAGGGAACAGCGCACCCCTCCGCCAACCACTTTCAGTAGGCTAGGGCTGACCAGCCCTATATCATCACACAGGGTCATCCTTAAGGTCTTACTCCTTAACACGTCCCCAGTGAGCCCATCCCAGCCTGCCAACGGCCATGCTCTGCTATGTACTTCGGTGAAAATCCCATCACCGCAGTTAAGCAACATAGGCCTTGGTCAATACATGGATGGGCGACCGCAAGCGCGCAGCTCAGAGCTAACGGCCCCCGCTACGGCCAAGGACCCGGCCGAGCGGGGACCGGTGGCTACCCAACACAGCGTGCCCCCCGTGAGCAGTGAGCGAAACGCGCCAGAGGAGCACAGAACAGACTTCACCCCTGATTCTGTGCAAGTAAACCTGACGCACGAACCTCACGTAACGGGGTGCGCCACGCAGTACTTTGCGCTCACCACCACCACCAACACGACCACCACCACCACCACCACCACCACCAGGACAACCCCCATAACCACCCCGTCAATAGCCGCTGGCAAGCACATACCTGTGCAGCTGCTGCCCACTCGGCCGGCTGGCTCTACTCGAGCTGAGCCCCGAGAAAGGAGCGCGCAGCGCGGGGAAAGCGAACCAGGAGGCCTGACGATATGTGCGAGTGAGCGGGAACCGGGGTTCGACCCTGAAGTGCCGGAACTCGCACTTGGGAAAGTGACTGGGGAGATACCTGAACACAAACAGGAGACTACTTCTCCCCCCAACACAAATCTTTCCCTCAAACCCAACCTAGTGGCAAGCCAGCTGGACGCCGGGAAAGCGGGACCCAGTTCCGCCTACCCGAGCGATGAGGCGGCGCCCAAGGGAAGGAAAGAGGGCAAGAAAAGACGGACTCGGCGGAAGGTGCCACGTAAAGTCCTACCCCCCCCCCCCCCCCGCCCCGGGCAAGCCGGTGAATTGGACTCCGACCCAGATGAGGCAAGACTGGTGATAGATGTATCAAGTACATCCCAGGATGCCGACTCTGAAGGCACGGACGGAGAAGAGCCGTGCGGGCACGGGGTGACCGAAACCTTGGACCCAGCCACCCAGCCGGGAAACCAGGATGACGGTTTTAGGGAGGCCAAGAGTGGGAGAAGGAGAAAAGGCGAGGAGAAAGGGAAAGACACCAAGCCTATGAGCCGCAAGGCCCAAAAGGGCGGAAGTCGGAAACCGAGTACCCGAGCCGAAAGCTCCACAGACACCTCATACAGCTCGATCATGCCACCACCAGACACTAACACGAGACAGGCACAACAGATAAGACCTCAGCAGACACAAACAAGTAAACCAGCCACCCCTAAGGGGTCGACCCCCCCACCCCTTACGGTCTACAGTAACAATATTAAACTCATCGAAATGGAGCTTCTCAAAAAGCTGACACATGAGCAGAGAAATTATTATTTCTCCAAGCCGAGAATAAACGCACATGAAGCGAACCGGCTACATATGTCCAGCTTCGAAAGCTATGAAATCGCTATGAAAGTGCTGAAAGGGCAGATATTGCCCAACTCAACAGTAAAGCGATTTGTAGTGAGAACGCCCAATAACACGTATGTGCCATACGATATCGGGTTTGCCATGCGAGCCCAAGGTATCCAAGCACTTACAGTACACAGGATGCGAACAGGAAACAGGCCAGCCAAGGGCTGCCTCTACCTAGTTGCCGTGGCGGATACCCCGGGAGCGGACAGCCTGCGGAAAATGCGGATGCTGAAGAACATGCTGGTGACAGTCGAACCGTACCGCCCGCAAACCACTGGCCCACAATGTGGGGTGTGCCAGAGGCATGGGCACTCAGGGGCGACATGTCAGCTGGATCCCAGATGTCGCAGATGCGCCGCCTCCCACCTGTCCCGCGACTGCCCCCACGGCAATGATCCAGCGTACTCTAAGTGCGCCAACTGCGAGGGGAAACACGCGGCTAATTATAGAGAATGTCCCCGCCGCAGGGACTACGAAGCCGCCTTTCAAGGCAAAGGGCCTAAGGGTAATAAGCGTGGCAACCCTAAAGCCCCAGCAGGCCCATCAGGCACAGACGCTTCACGTGGACAACAACAACAAATAGGCTCCTCAGGCAAAAAGGACCCATCAGGACCTACAGGCCATTCAGGCACCAAGGGCCGAAAGCAAGGCCAATCAGGCAAATTAGACCCTTCAGGTGGAGGCAAAGTAACCTTGCAACCCGCAAGGACGGAGGGTACACACAAAACCGGGCCCTCAGCCCAAGCACCCGCCACCTCCGTTCAAAGTAAGACCTCCGAAAATAAAAACAGCAAGAAGGCCCTACCCCAAAGACCCAACCTAAGGCAGGTTAAGTCCACGCACGCTCCCCCGGAGCAGCCTCAGGGCCCGCCCCAGGGCAGCTCCACCCCCCGCAAGGAACCTGCCGCTAATAAAACAGCATCCGACCCACTCCCCCCCCCCCCAAACCCCACACAACAACAGTCACACCAATCTCACCACCTGCACATGTAACACTAACACAGGCTCAACAGCCAGAGGGAAACATGGCAGTAAAGGCGTTCAGGGAAAGGATAGAAGAAATCCTGAAAACCTTCTTTCCGAACCTGAATCTCACGGCAGCTATTACCACTGGGGTAATGATGGCCAACATGCTCCCATTTTCCTGGCTAAGGGATCTGGTTAATGCGATCGCTGACCTCCTGTCCCAAGATGCCTGAACAACACGACGAAGACCACAATAATAATAACAATAACACGCAGGAGCTTCAAGTTCTAATATGGAACTGCCAAGGCGTCAGATCCAAGAAATATGAGCTCGAAGCCTTCCTAGCCGCGAACACCATACACATAGCTCTCTTAACAGAAACCTTCCTCCCACCGGGGAAGAAGTTCACCATAAGAGGCTATAAAATACACCGAAGCGACAAGGCCAATAGAGTCGGAGGAGTGGCAGTTCTGGTAAGGAAGGACATTAAACATATGGAAATAGACTTACCAGAACTCGTCGAGCTCGAAGCGTGCGGAATTGCCATACCAGTGCGAGGAACACTCGTCAATGTAATATCGGCATACTCCAGACCTAAACACCTTAACACACAAGATATTGAATCGGTATTAAGGCAAAATAGAAACACGATCCTAGGAGGCGACCTAAATTCGAAACACGCCAGCTGGGGGTGCCTGAAACCTAACGCAGACGGCGAAAGGCTGTACAACCACATGCTATCCCAGGACTATGTGGTAACAGCCCCCAGCGAACCCACGTTCCTAGCACCAAACGAACAGGTCGACGACATATTGGACATCGCCCTACTGCGAAATATTCCTCAAAGACACACCATAAAGGTCATTAACGACCTAGGGTCGAGGCATCAACCAGTAATATTTACACTGGAAGCGAACCCGGAGGAATATGAGAATAACCCCAAGCGCCGACTAAACTATAAAGCAGCCAAATGGGGTAAATTTGAAAGAATACTCGATTCACTCCTACAGGGGACTGAGGACATACAAATAGTAAACCCAGCCCAAACGGATGAATCCCTAAAAACACTCGTAAATGCGATCCAGGCAGCCACAACTGCGAGCATCCCGGTACACAAACCTAGATAAAACACCAACATTGAAATACCGGCCCACATTAAAGATCTAATACGCCAGCGCAACAGACACAAGCGCAACTGGGCCCGACACCACCGCGATGCAGACCGGATACGTAAAAACGAACTCAGGGTCGAAATCGAAACCGAAATAATGGAGTATAGGTCTCGGATCAGGAATAACAAACTGAGTACGTTTGGCACAAATACCAGACCGGTGTGAAACTTAGCGAGATATTTCACGCGAGAACCACACGTGATCTCAACAATTAAGGGACCTAACGGACCAGTATATGAAAATCAAGATAAAGCAGAGGTGATAGCCGACTCACTCGAAGAGGCCTTTAAGCCCAATGACGAACCGTCGGACCCCGCCTTCATTAGGCAAACAGAGGCCAAGGTAGCAGAATTCCTAGCAAACGCACCTAAGCCCGAGGTTAAGAAGACTAATATCCACGAAATAAAGTGGATAATAGACCACCTTAACCTGAAGAAGGCACCCGGCCCAGATGAGATACAAAACATAATATTAAAAAAGCTAACTCCGAAAGCCCTCGCACTACTCACTAAAATATACAACGCAATGTTCCAATTGCAGTATTATCCAGAACAGTGGAAAAAGGCGAGAATCCTTGTATTTGGCAAACCAGGCAAGGACAAATCTAACCCTAATAACTACAGGCCCATCAGTCTCCTGGACGCTATCAGCAAAGTATTCGAGAAAATACTGCTGAAAAGGCTAATAGCACATATCAAGGAAAGAGGAATCATTCGAAACGAACAATTCGGTTTCAGGAACGGCCACTCCGCCCCGCAACTGCTTACCCGCGTCCTAGAACAAGCGACCATCGGACTAAACAAGCGGAGGGACACAGGCACGGTATTCCTTGATATCCAGAAGGCATTCGCTAAAGTCTGGCACGAAGGCCTATTAGCGAAATTAATAGACCTCGAATTCCACCCAGGGTACATAAGATTAATTAAATCATACCTGGAAGGCCGAGAGTTCCAAGTAGATGTTCGTAACACACTGTCAAGTACGCGACCGATCAGGGCGGGCGTAGCCCAAGGGTCACTAATAGGGCCAATCCTGTTCATTCTATTTACGAATGACATGCCGACAGCGGAACTCACTACCACGCACCTCTACGCGGATGACAGTGCTATCACAGTACAACACTTTCAACTAGCATGCACCCGAAAGAGACTACAAGTAGCACTGCGAACCCTCGAGCCCTGGCTAACCAAATGGCGTATCAAGGTCAACGTAGACAAATGCCAAGCTGTAATGTTCACTAGGAAGAACAGACGCACACACAGGCCAGCCAACATAAAACCGCTCAAACTATTGAATCGAGATATAGCATGGCACGACAAGGTCAAATATCTAGGAGTAGTCCTAGATAGAAAACTAACCATGCTATATCACATTAAAGACATCCAGCGGAAAACAAACGCACGACTGTCACAGCTCGATCCGATACTGAATGAAAGATCCAGTATTAACAAGCGAGTAGCAATAAACATGTGCAAGGCCCTAATTAGGCCAATAATAACGTACGCAGCCCCCGCCTGGGGCTACACTGCTAAGACAAATCTGGAGCTAATACAAAACAAATGCATTCGAGCAACGGCTAGACTCCCGTATGACACACCAATACGCCACGTACGCGCAATTGCGAAAGTCAGCTCGATAAGGCAACACATACGAAAACAAACACTCCGAATGTACAAGAAGTCATGGGGTAGTAAGGTCAACCCACTTGTCAGTGGAATCGGACGCTATGACGTCGACCTGTACACAAAATACCCCACGCCGAAACACATTCTGTTCAGCCACAGGGTTGGGAGGCCGGGGGGCCAAAACCGCCCTCGCTCCTAAGCTGACACCTACCCACTACACCGCTCCACTTAATATTACGCCCACACACCACACTGCAGCACCTGTATATATGTACATACCTGATCACCTATATCCTAGATTAAGCTATACTACTATTATTATGCTATGTTATGTTTTGTTATGTTATGTTACAGACCTAGCCACCACCGGTAATCAAGCGAGGGAGGATTGAGATAAGAAATACATCAAGACGAAGGCAACTCAGCCTTAATAAGGGACGACCCAATCCACCCCCGCCCCCTGCCAGCGACAAGGGAGTGGACAGATAACCCACCCCTGATAATATCATTTAATTATACGATGTACTTGTTTTACAGGACACGAGAGCGGAAGGGAGCAGCCCACACTCTAAAGTTTTTTTTTTTTAATTTTAAATGTATATATGTACAAATTGTTGCAGAGACAAGTGTGTTCCAATAACACCGCATAGAGGGACATCGACAGGCGGAAGAAGATAGCCCCTTGCATTACGTAAGGCTTGGCTTTAATTCCCCCCTCTCCAAAAGGAGACTTGGCACCAGGGACTGCTGGCTGCTGGGCAATGGGACGAACCTGTGGCCCAGAGCCCAGACGCTACCAGACCCGAACCGCTCCAGGCAGTGACAAGAAGGACTGATCCCCTCAATAACAGAAAATGGCAAGGAAATGGTTATGTTTACATGACACATAATCCTAACTAACACAACCTCTGGTCTATCTCCAGCCCACATCCTTGTATGTGCTATCAAAAGAAGTCAGGTTTTACATGTAGGCTCTTTCTTCTTTCTGCCTATGTAGTTTTTCTCTGACCCTTCAATACCATACTTCAACACCATATACCTAACACAATCTCGCCTGGTAACGTGTCTGACATGGAAACAGGCAGATACTCCTTGTATCACTTCCCACTCTTCCAGCTATCTCTTTTCCACTTAGAAATTAATAGCATGTCGGAGGCCATGTAGATTGAGTCGATGGTCACGGCGCGGGAGCAGGCTACGGGGGCCCCCCGTAAGAAAAAAAAACCACAGCAATTCAGTTCGCATCCTTCACAGCTGGCTAGTATGTCACGCTGCACGCGACGAGTCGAACTCAGTATTCATGCGGCCGGACCTCGTAATACTTAGAAAATTTCGACTGCAAGTTGACACTTAGTTTCTGCGAACACTAGTGAGTAACTTATAAATTGTGGGACTTGTAATTCGTCTGACATTCAGACATAGAAAATTAACGTGTGTGTAACTTCAAAGTCATAAAGACTTGTAATATTTCACCAATAGTTGTACTTGAAAGGTATCTTATATTAATAACCGTAACCAACCTGGAAGTCAACTAGGCTACCTCGCATTGTAATGACCTTGGACTATTTTAACTTTGAATACCGTGAGTGTAGGTCGTAATACATTGATCATTTTGATAGCCTAGAGCACTTTCATTTGTGTAGAAAGACTGTTCGCGTATCGTCACAACAGACTGTACTATTTCAAATAACGAGTGTGGACAGACAGACTGGTTCGTAACCAGTGATATTGTGAAGTATGGGACTCATACATGAATAATTGTAGGACTGTGTTAGTGAAAGGTAACCTTATGAGATATTACGAGAGCCACTTATTTATTTCTTTGCCGTGAACCATGACGAACTGTGTTGCAAATGAAAGTTATTTTGACCAGGGGGGTGACACTTCATAGGGAGCGTCCGAAGCAGTTCTGAGATGGGCCAATCGATCTCCGCCAACTAATGAAAACTAAAATTCTCTTTTAGAGGGTTAATTTAGAAGGCAGAGGTTGGCACTACACATTCAGTTGCGTGGTACAGCAAATTCAAAACACAACACCGTTATCGTTGCGCGCGAAGGGACCTTGGCCGTACGGTATGTAATAGTACTTGTTAGACGAAAATTTGTTGAGATTCTTTCGCATTGAACGAGATTTGTGATCCAGTGTTTTGAGAGTATGGTGTGAAATTATAATTATGCGCGTTCTTAGTGTGAAGAAATAGTATTATGATCATGAACGTACTTCACATTGAACTACCTAGCTGTTCCGGGTAAACGTCTGTGTGATTGTGCTTCTTACCTGCTGTTTGGAATATATAAATTCAAAATATAAACTGTGTGCATTATGCTGTGTTTTACTTTCATCCTTTCCTTCTCGTTTCTTTTTCCATTCCCATATATAAAAGTCGTGGGAAGCGTTCAACGAAAGAATGAGGTTATGTTAGATCGTAATTTAGGCAAGTATGGGTGTTTTGGGGTTTTATATGAATTGCATTAACATTTTCAGTAATCAATGTTGCATTTATCACTTAATAGATGTAAATTTACATTAAAATGCGAACGGTGAAACAACGATACAAGCTAGCGTTATAACAGTATTGCCAACATACAAATACGGTAATTGCAATTTACTTTTCAAGTAAAAGACACGAGAGAAGCTTTAGATACAACTTTCCTACCAAAATACAATTATTATCTCTATCACAATTAAAATTTTAACAAAGTAACAACTATCATCATCGTGTTTACTACGAGGTACTATCGTGGGATTCATTTCCTTATGTTGGCAGAGAGAAAGTGGCCAGTGTAGCTTCCATGACCTGTTTTCTCAGTCAACTTTATTATACAGGAGTGACGGATCTATTTCTCTTATATGATCCTTGATTTTGACCACACGAACAGTGAGCAGTAAGTGTTTAGATGAACTGTGCAGTGAAGTGTATTTCCCATTATCGTGATTTACGATAAATAGACAGTGCTCCGATATATTTCTCATCGAGTGAATGGTAACTATTTATGAAAAAGTGACCAGTTCTAACAGTGCAAAATCAAATGGTGCACATTCTCAACATAGTCAGTTGGACTTTCTCGTGATAAAGCCACTCTTTTAATAACATGAGAAATCCTGACTGGAGATCGACGTAGAACGACGGAGATCGACGGAGATTTGGTACTACAAGGGATAGTTCCAAAGACGTGGTACTATGGAGCATCCTGGTGTCTGCTAACAACTGAGTTCCAGATTGTTGTTTGCAGAGTGGTACTCAACTGTTCGAGCTCAACGAGAAGGCGTATATCAGGTGATATCCGTGCTTTTTCCATTCAATTCAGACTTTGAGCAGAATTTTATAAACTGTGTCATTACTGACAATGAACATTAAGAGTTCACTTAATATTTTTCTTGAAAAGATTAACGTTTTACAAATCTTCAAGTCAAGACAGACTTTCAAACAACAGTGTGCTCTGGTATATTCTCTTTGATTAGAACTTTGAAATTTCAATTAAGTGCTTTATTAGTAGTGGAAGTATAACGTAAACTCTCAATTTATAATATTTTCATAAAGTGTTCAATGATTTACAAAAGAGTAGGACGATACTCGGAACTTCAGTCAAGAAGACTAGATTTGATTTAAAGTGTTTTTTATTTAAGTTTGATGTGATCTCGAATTACTAAATTTACTCTATTCAAGTCATGTAATAAGATATCGCAAGTGCCCATAGAAAGACTTTAGGGTTTCTTATTTTTCTTACATCATTGTTTATTATTGATTTATGCCATGAATGACATAATGGACATATCAGCTTGAGAAAAATATTATTCATTTGAATTTTGATATCCTGTTGTGAAAATTGCGTTTTATTTTCTATTAAAAATTCATAATTTGGCGACATAATAGGGTGGTCTTCCAAAGATTAAATAAAGGAAAGAAAGATATGAGATCTATTATTTCGCCTAGTGATCCTCTCTCTCTGTACCGTCTCTTAAGGACTCTGAACTCCTCAGAAAGACCTCATGCTCTTTAAATCAACTTTTCCTCCTACAATACCCACAATATGTCATCATATGCATAGTATGCAAGGCATGATTCAATGGATTTTGGAACACCGTAATAAAAAAATAATAAATACCTCAGTTTAAAAGATATGGATGTAAAGTTTGGTATGTGAGCTTGATATACTTCCAGGACTTTAAACATGTGACTTGCATTTGACAAAAAAATTATCAGAACACTGTTCACAAAAATATAATTAGTTTCTTATTAAAAAAGGAAAAAACATAATTTGTAGCAAGTTTTCACATTGTGTACTAAATCCAAAGTGACTAACTGAAGATGATTAATGTTAGCTCCTTTCCAGGATAATATACAACGTGCGTTCCATAAGTAATGCGACCAATTTTTTTTCTGACGCAACTGTACACCGCTGGGATAGGTGAAGAGGGGTGTTAGCTTCAAACGCTCTTTGTCTCATTGTGACGCAACTGTACACCGCACCGTGTTCTAACCTGCTGGGCTAGGTGGAGAGGGGTGTTAGCTTCAAACGCTCTTTGTCACATTGTGACGCAACTGTACACTGCTGGGCTAGGTGAAGAGGGGTGTTAGCTTCAAATGCTCTTTGTCTCATTGTGACGCAACTGTACACCGCACCGTGTTCTAACCTGCTGGGCTAGGTGGAGAGGGGTGTTAGCTTCAAACGCTCTTTGTCTCATTGTGACGCCACTGTACACCGCTGGGCTAGGTGGAGAGGGGTGTTAGCTTCAAACGCTCTTTGTCTCATTGTGACGCCACTGTACACCGCTGGGCTAGGTGGAGAGGGGTGTTAGCTTCAAACGCTCTTTGTCTCATTGTGACGCCACTGTACACCGCTGGGCTAGGTGGAGAGGGGTGTTAGCTTCAAACGCTCTTTGTCACATTGTGACGCAACTGTACACCGCTGGGCTAGGTGAAGAGGGGTGTTAGCTTCAAACGCTCTTTGTCACAATGTGACGCAACTGTACACCGCAGCTGGGCTAGGTGGAGAAGGGTGTTAGCTTCAAACGCTCTTTGTCTCATTCGGCAGCGAGCTGCCGGAGAGTCAGGTCGTGCGTTTCCGTCAAGCCCGTTTTGAGTTCATGTAACTCGGCACAATGGATCGTTCTGTAGAGCAAAGGTACGCTATCAAATTTTGCGTTAAACTTGGGAAATCCGCCACCGAAACGTTCCCATTACTTCAGCAGGCCTTTGGGACTGATTGCTAGTCCAAATCACAGGTTTTACGATGGCACAAGTCGTTCATGGAGGGCCGAGAAGAGATCACCGACGAACCTCGCAGTGGATGGCCACCAACCTCACGAGTCGACGAAAATGTGACGCGTGTGCGCGATTGTTTGAACTCTGACAGATGGCTGAGCCTTCAATTGATAGCACGAACTCTAAACATGACAAAAACAACTGTTTTCCGCATTGTGACCGAAGATTTGAACATGAGAAAGGTGGGTGCCAAACTGGTCCCAAAAGTGTTGACCGACGAACAAAAGGACATGCGAGTGCTTCGGTGCCGAGAAATGTTGGAAATGTGTGAAAATGGTCCTCATTTTAACTCAGTTATCACTGGTGATGAGACATGGATTATTGAGTACGACCCTGAGACAAAAAGGCCGAGTTCAGAGTGGCACACCCCATCGTCGCCTCGTCCCAAGGAGGCACGCAGGAGCAAGTCCAGGATCAAAATCATGCTCATTGTCTTCCTTGATGTCAAAGGCATTGTCCACCTCGAATTCGTACCTACCGGGACTACAGTGAACTCAGCTTTCTACTTGGAGGTGCTCAAAAGACTGAAACGGAAGTTCTCGCGCTGCCGAAGTGACATCAAGGATACGTGGATAGTTCATCACGACAACGCGCCGAGTCACAGCGCCTTCGTTGTCAACGACTTCATGGCCACGACCAACACCCCAGTGGTTCCCCAGCCTCCCTACAGTCCTGACCTGGCTCCTGCAGACTTTTTTTGTTTCTTCGGTTAAAAGGAGTCATGAAAGGAAAACACTGGGATACAATTGAAAGAATCCAGGCGCATGTTACATCGGCTCTAAAGGACATTCCGAAAAAGGCCTTCCAGGATGCTTCCAGGCATGGAAACACCGCCTCCAGAAGTGTATCGACGGAAGAGGGTGCTATATTGAAGATTTTTTATTATTTGTATGAATATATTCAATAAATGATCTTTTTGTGAATTTTGTCGCATTATTTATGGAACGCACCTTGTATACCAACTTATATTGCTCAACTAGGCCTACTTTCCAATTTACAAATTAATTTCCCAAAACGTAGAATGTATGGAGTGAAATACACAAACAGTGTAACTTGTCAATGGTTAGATATTTTAAGAATTTAGGAGAATAATAGGGATCTTTTGAGATAACTGTGCATAGAAGCAGTATTTGTTACTACAGAAAAGTTCGAAAGATAAGAACAACATATAAAATCAATCTCTATAATAGAATGAAGAAGGTATAAAATAGCCTAATTTATTATAAAATCCTCCAACTGAACTTCATGATAAATTTCATGTGATCATATTGCACTTATGTTTTGTACCACAATCTAGATGTGTTCTTGCCCTACACATGCAACAGTTAGACTCCTTGTGCTTCACTCACACTGCCAGCTGAAACCACACCAAGCACTCACATCCTCAAGTCTAAATGACTGACACTGTATAAGCCAGTCTTGATGTTGGGCATTGAGCTCCTCCATATTTTCCTTATAAAGAATCATCCTATTAATATTAAAAGTTACCTCCTTCCAATATTTCACAGTTTTCCTCTCATCAAGGTATGTGTGCATCATATCACTGGTATCAATCACTCCCACGTATTTATTATAATTACACACCACTTCTGGTTTTGTAATTCCTTTTTGCTGACCATAGCCTTTAATTGTGAAAGTTTATCAGCAGCCCTAGCTTCACCAGTCAGTAGAAGGACAGGATTCATCTGACTCTTCTTTTCCCTATAGCCCTTATCTAGTACAGGCCTGGACCTGAAGTATTTTCTATCTCCAACACCAAACTTCAGTTTCACATACTGAGACAATCCCTTTCTGTTTCATCATACAGTCCCTATTATGTATGTCTCCATTTTATACAAATCTTCCACTAATGGCACTGACACAAAGAAATTGTCAACAAGCACATGGTATGCCGTCTGCAAGTAATTACACATAGTGAGCAGGTGCAATACCGGATAGAACCCTAAACAATGGTCTGCAATATCGTCTTTATCTTTTACATTTTGCACAGGTGTACACAAAACATCCTAAGCAGTAATTCACTACTGAATCACGTATCAACCACAGTTCATGGCCCCAGCTGTTGTAATGTTTATTTGGCAGGTATTGCATGAGTATTGTGTACTCCTTGGTTCCCACCAAACTTTCATCAACACACAGTTGCTGATGTGTAATGAAACTCGATAGGCAAACAGGCTGAAATTTTCCAAGCCCTTGATTATTTACAACATGAAAGAATTGTGACAGAAGCTGGCAAACATGTGCCTAAACCAAGGTGAACTTCGAGAGAACGATGCTGACCAGTAACTAGGCATTGCAGGTTTCTTGTTCAGTCACATATTTAATATACAAGCCCAGAAAGCTTTCACTTCTTGAACTATAGTGTTGTGCCAGCTAGATGCCCTTGATGCAGGTGAAAGCTTAATCTGAAAATTATTTGTAGATTGTGAAGAATATCTGTTATTCTCTGTTACCAGTAGTGTCGGGAATGAAAGTGAAATGAACAAATCGAAATATTTTATGGCTGGAATATCAGGTTGAAATACATGTTTTGTATATGGGATTTCATAAAAATGGTGGGGATGGATAACATTATTTTCTGGGAACATGCATTCAGTCCAAGAATCATCTAATTCCCTGTCACTGCCGTTTCCATTAGCACTCTTACTTGAATTATCACTACTTGACATTACAGGAACTGTTGTAAGCCCATTAGCAAATGGCATCAATCAATCAATCATACTGATCTTCACTTAGGGCAGTCACCCAGGTGTCAGATTTCCTATCTCTTGTTTTCCTAGCCTTCTCTTAAATGATTGCAAAGAAATTGGAAATTTATTGAACATCTCACTTGGTAAGTTATTGCAATCCCTAACTCCCCTTCCTATAAATGAATATTTGATCCAATTTGTCCTCTTGAATTCCAAATTTATCTTCATACAGTGATCTTTCCTACTTTTAAAGACAACACTCAAATTATTCAACTACTGATGTCATTCCACGGCATCTCTCCATTGACAGCTTTGAACATAACACTTACATAACATACCACTTAGTCGAGCAGCTCGTGTCCTTTCTCCCAAGTCTTCCCAACCCAAACTTTGCAACATTTTTGTAATCCTACTCTTTTGTCGGAAATCACCCAGAACAAATCAAGCTGCTTTTCTTTGGATTTATTATAGCAATTGAATCATGTAATCCTGGTGAGGGTTCCATACACTGGAACCATACTCTAGTTGGGGTCTTACCAGAGTCTTATATGCCCTCTCTTTTACATCCTTACTACAACCCCTAAATACCCTCATAACCATGTGCAGAGATCCGTACCCTTTATTTATAATCATATTTATGTGTTTAACCCAACGAACATTTCCTTATCTTCAGACCTACATACTTACAATGATCCCCAAAGGGAACTTTCACCCCATCAACGTAGTATTAAAACTGAGAGGACTTTTCCTATTTGTGAAACTCACAACCTGCCTTTTAACTCCATTCATCATCATAACATTGCCTACTGTTAATCTCAAAATATTATCAAGGTCATTTTTCAGTTGCTCAAAATCTTGTAACTTATTTATTACTCTGTACAGAATAAATCATCTGATTCCACTTCTTTACATAATTCATTGATAAAAAATAAGAAAACATAAAGGTCCAAAAAAGCTGCCTTGAGAAATTTGCCCCTTAATTATTACAGGGACAAATACGGCTTGGCCTACTCTAATTCTCTGAGTTCTGTTTTCTAGAAACATTGCCACCCATTCAGTCACTCTTTTGTCAAGTCCAACTACACTCATTTTTGCCATAATCTTCTGTGATCTACCCTACCAAATGCCTTAGATAGATCAATTGTGATACAGTCCAACTGACTTCTTGAATCCAGGATCTCTGTTATATCTTGCTGGAATACTACAAGTTTAGCTTCAGTGGAATAACCTTTCCTAAACCCAAACACCCTTCTATCAAACCAGTTATTAATTTTGCAAACATGTCAAATATAATTAGAAAGAATGCTTTCCCAAAGCTTACATGCATTGCATGTCAAACTAACTGGCCTGTAATTTTCAGCTTTATGTCTACCACCCTTTCCTTTATACACAGGGGTTACTATAGCAAATCTCCATTCATTTGGTATATAGCTCTTTCATGAAAACAATAATCAAATATGTACTTCAGATATGGTACTATATCCCAAACGACCGTCTTTAGTATATCCTCCAAAACCGTATCAACTCCAGACTTCATTATTATTAGTCACCTTCTCTATCTGGATGTTATCCTTGTAACCAACAATCTTTACATACTGCTCACTGAATACTTCTGCCTTTTGAAGATCCTCGGAAACACACTCCCCTTGTTCAATAATGATTCCTCGAATATCCTTCTTTGAATCAGTTCCTGCCTTAAAGTACATATACATACTCTCCCATTTTTTACTAAAATTTGTATGACCGCCAATTATGCTTGCCATCATGTTATCCTCAGCTGACTTCTTTGCTAGATTCAATTACCTGGTAAGTTCCTTCAATTTCTCATTACTTCCAAAATAATTTCTAACACTATTTCTTCCCAACCTGTATCTCCTTTTTAGTCTCTTTACTTCTCTGTTATAATATGGAAAGCTGCTTTACGTCGCACCAACACAGATAGGTCTTATGGCGACGATGGGACAGGAAAGGGCTAGAAGTGGGAAGGAAGTGACCGTGGCCTTATTTAAGGTACAGCCCCAGCATTTGCCTGGTGTGAAAATGGAAAACCACGGAAAACCATCTTCAGGGCTGCCGACGGTGGGGCTCGAACCGACTATCTCCCGAATATTGGACGCACTTAAGCGACTGCAGCTATCGAGCTCGGTCTGTTCTAATATAGTGGATCTCCACCATTCCTTACCAAATTTAAAGGTACAAACCTATTTTCACATTCCTCAACAAATGCTTTAAACTCATCCCAGAGTATGTTTACATTTTTATTTACCATTTTCGACCGATCATTGTTCATTTTTAAAAACTCCGTCATGCCTGTTTTATCAGCCATATGGTACTGCCTATTAGTCCTAATTTTAATATACTCCTTTCTTTCACATTTATTTTTATTTACCACAAAAACAGCTTCGTGATCACTCATACCTTCTATTACTTCAGATTCTCTATAGAGCTCACCTGGTTTTTACCAGCACCACATCCAGAATATTCTTCCCTCTAGTTGGTTCCATCACTTTCTGAATCATATTCCTGTACTTATTGTTTCGCACATAGCTGATTATCTTATCAAATAATTCTGAATCAGTATCTGTGCTACCCTTTCCTGGTCTGTACACACCTAGAATTTCACGTTTGTCATCTTTATTTTTTTTGTAGCTTACAAATTCTTCTTTCACCAGAATGAATACCACCCCTCCTACAATTCTTATCCTATCTCTATGATACACACTCCAGTTCCATGAGAAAATTTCTGCATCCATTATATAATTTCTCAGCCATGATTCAACTCCTATTACAATATCTGGTAAGTATATATCTATTAAATTACTTAATTATCTTCCTTTCTTTACAATACTTCTACAGTTGAGAACAATTTTTTTAAATGTCATCCCTACTTGATTTCCACTTCCCTGTTCCCTTATCACCGCTGCCTAGGCCAACCTGTTTCCCTGAATGTACCTACCTATAACCCTTCTAAACAAATTTCCTCTTTTATACGTACCACTGCGTTTAAGTGAAGGCCTTCTGAGCACAGATCCCTATCTCCTACCCACCCATTAGGAACTACAAATCTCAATCCCAGCTTCCCACATACCCACTCCATAGTCTCATTTAAATCCCCAATCACCTTCCAGTCAGTATCCGACCTACACAGTATTCCACTGATAACAATCTCCGCTTCCTTAAACTTCACCCGTGCTGCATTTACCAGCTCCCACATATCTCCAACTATGTTGGTACATATACGTGTTTGTCTTGGGTTGTTAGTGCCAATCTGAACTGCTACCATCTTCTCCTTTCCCTCCTCCTTCTCTTTTACTTTCCTCAACACCTGCCTTAACCTAATACCTGGATAACACTCTACCCTGGTACCCTTTCCTCCACACAACTTCCTGAAATGTCTAACAATTGAATCCCCCATGATGGGAGCCTCTACTCTACCCACGTTATTTGATCCCTGCCCTTCCTGGTCAGACTTATCTTTCCTGACAGCTGCAGATTCTACTTCCTCCTCCCTTTTCTCCATCCCATGACCCTATTCCACCTGCCTTTTCCTATGCACTACTCCAGATTCCTCTTTCCTACCTTTTCCCTTTCTTCTACTTCCACACTTCACAGCAACAGCTCTTTGTTGCTCATCTTCCCTCGGTGGTTCTAACTGCAGTGACTCGTACTGATTTCTCACAGACACCTGTCCTGAATTCTGATCCCGAATGGAGCCCTTAGCCTGCAATCTCCTTCCTCTTAAAACATTAGACCACTTGTCTTCTACGATTCCCCCCTTTCCTTGACATCCCTCTATTATTTTATTTTATGAAATACTTCCTCTCATGCAGGGGCTGCCTTGTGACAAAGTATACTTTTACATTTATTTTTAGAAGAGAAATAGATATACTGTACTTGAGAAGTGTTGAAGGAAACCTAATTGTAACAGTGATTTCTTAGAATTATCAGTGAGCCCCTTAGGGTTATGATGGCAATCTCCCGTAATGTTGTAACTGGCAGAGACATCTGTTTCCAGAAATTAGCGGCAAAAGCGGGAATCGTTCCCCTTGCTCCAATCATCAGACCTACTATGTCGATTTCCTCCATCTGGTATTTCTCCCTGTAGTAAGGGATTGATGGTAAGTAAATTACTGTACCCTGTACATTGTTTGAGGGGGCCTACTTTCATTCCTGTCCTATGAAAGAATCCTAATTATCTCTCTAAAACTCTCCAACTCCTCCCTCATACTCCTTAATGCCTGGCCACACCCTCAGTTCCTACACTTGCTCTCTGTAGTCATTCTTTACTGAATAATGAAAAGAAAAGGAAAAATAAGATAACTTATTCTGTGCAAAATAAAAATGAAAGGACAGAAATGTTGTCTACGATAGTTCACAAAGATCACACGACAATAAGGTTATTAATATAGGCTACTTCTACACTACAATACTACTTAGTTGTACTTTACAATGGCGAAAAATACTTAGTTGTACGATTTTTTATTCCTAAAACACCCTAACAGGGTGAAAATTGCTGTTAATTACTGGAAACAGAGAATAATACACAAGAATTATACAATTACAAACTGCAGTTAAGTCTACCCTAATTACACATAACATAATTCTAGTAAGAGAGTTACTACAGATACCACAGAAACTATACTACACAAATATTCTGCAGTAATAGAACAAACACATTATTTTCTAATAAGATACTATAAAACACTACAATAATTTTAGCCTACGTTCAGATGTATTCTAATTACAACACGTTATTACTAAGCAAAAACAGAAAAGGAAATTATAATTTAAGTTCTAAATTCACAAGACTATTCAAAATAATTGCTCCATAATTCCCTGGTGCACTATTTGACAACTCAGAAATGTTGTATTCATCACTTTCACTAAAATTAGAGTAGCTTACATCTTCAAAGTGATCCTAAAGACCCCCAATTTCTTCTCCCAAAATAGGCCTATGTAACGACATGTCCTGTTGTGATAAATGTACTATTTACAACTTTACTATGACCTAAATAAAATAAGATGTAACTATAACTACAGTAAAAATAATAATAATAAATTTAATACATTATGATAAATAACTCAAATGCATCAGAAATAAAACTACTGATAACAAGTCACAACACACAAACATAAACAAACAAGGCGGCACATAGATGTCAAGTGTCCATAGACTATACACTCACAATGGACGAGTAAATTAGCAAAAATGAAGCTATGTCAGCCCCATCTAATGACATAAGAAGACATTTAAAACATTCTACCTGAATTGTAGAGCAATCTACCACCTCACTGCATAACTAGACCACTTAAGAGAGGGTGCCGGTCGGCACCTCGCATTTTTCATACAGAATTTAAGTGCCGATGCATCTGCATCTCAGCACTGTAAGAGTTAAGTAACTGACATGGATTATGCGTCATAAAATATTTTGAAAGCAGTAAGTTTAAATTAATTTGTGAATTAGCACAGTGCAAGTCTACATCAAGTTCCTGATTATTCCCTGTGTAATATAGAGATAAGTGGATGATAAAACAGCTGCCTGACCCACATATCACGGTCTCAAATAGCTTCATCCAACTGACAATGAATTGATTTTGTACGAAACATCCAAATTGAAGGTATCTCACGTTTTACAAAAAAGACAAACTATGTTTTGATTCATCAGCCATTCTAATAATGGTGGAAGGTATTTGTAAGTACAGAGCTTACAGATGCAGCTCCATGTGTGGATCAGTAGTAGAGTGGCCACCCCCAAATCTCAAGATTGTGGGTTTAAACCTCGCCTACATAGTAAGGTACCTGTAGGATTGAAAAAAGGCCATTCAACACTCCATGTAGTACGACACTGATATGTAAAAGTTCTCTGGTGACACATTTCATGTTTACCTGAAAAAAATCATCCAAAGTAAGTAACAGACGCCGAAGAGAGATTTTTCATACTCTGCCATGTAGTACGCGTACAGCAAAATGGAAGGTTGAAATCGACAAGCAAGCAGCCAGATGGCAGCAAATTAAAATGCCTGCATACAGTCACTGAGGCTGCACAATTATATATATTACTAAAATACATCTATCTGGTACACTGGATGACCAGACGGGTCTAGAAGAAACCAGCATACAGTCACTTAGGCTGTACAGTTATATATATTACTAAAAAATATCTATCTGGTACACTGGATGACCACAAGGTCCAGAAGAAACCAGCATACAGTCACTTAGGCTGTACAATTATATATATTACAAAAAAATATCTATCTGGCACATTGGATGATCACAAGGGTCTAGAAGAAACCAGCATACAGTCACTTAGGCTGTACAATTATATATTGAAACAGGAACGCCCGTACTTCAGTTTTTCGGAGAGCATGAGAAACGACAAGGCGTGTACGGCCCATGCTAAGAGAGTGAGAGAGAAGGGTAGTAAAAAAAAATTTAATGATTAAAGTGGATCCTTCAGTTTATTCAATAGATACGCAAAGAATTGTGTCACCTTTTACAGCTGAATCATGGGGTTGTCCTTGAAGGCGTGGAGGGGACATCGTCCTGCGGCATCTGCGTCGTCTTGCGGTCGGCATCGGCGTTGTCTTCCGTCGTTGGTGTTTTCTCTGTATTAGTGTTGATGGTGACTCGAACCTGAGGCAGGAACGGGGAAATGTGGAGCTTCCGCATCGGATGTCATGGGACTCTGGTGTGACACCTTTCTAAGGTGAAGCACACCGAAATAGTTCCCACAGTCAATGATGTTGAACGCACTTTAGCAACAAGGATAAAGTCAGAGTCACAGTTCCATGAGAATAAGATGGAAGGGATTATCGTATTTGGAATAATAAACAAACGAAAACAATCTAGGACCTTCCGAGGTGCAGTGATTAAGCACTTCACAAAGAAAATTAAATTCACCGGGTAGAGCCTCTGCACTGTACACCTTGAGCACAATATTCACACACTTGTTGAAATAAACGACAGTCCAAGTTCTGCTACGTCGTAATTTTCAGAAGATTATCACTGACACTTAAGATCATACGTGATTCTGAACAGGTTATGATGGGAATTGGCATGGTCCCTCGGAAAGAAATGACAATATCGTATTCCACAAGTTAATACTGTCTTTAAGAGGGAATGTCGGCACAGTTTTATTACGAACATAGTTCCGAAAAATGGATAGACACAGTATTTAAATGAAATGAAGGTCGGCACAGTTTTATTACGAACACAGTTCTGAAAAATGGGTAGACACAGTCTTTAAATGAAACGAAGACTGGCACAGTTTATGTTAGAAACGTTATCGCTGTTTTCACACAGTCTTTAAATGAAATCAAGGTTGGCATAGTTTATGCTAGAAACATTATTGCTGTTTTCACACAGTCTTTAAATGAAATGAAGGCTGGCACAGTTTATGCTAGAAACATTATCGCTGTTTTCACACAGTCTTTAAATGAAATCAAGGTTGGCATAGTTTATGCTAGAAACATTATCGCTGTTTTCACACAGTCATTAAATGAAATGAAGGCTGGCACAGTTTATGCTAGAAACATTATCGCTGTTTTCACACAGTCTTTAAATGAAATCAAGGCTGGCACAGTTTATGCTAGAAACATTCATAGTCCACAAACGAAATATAATCGCCCAGTCGTACAGACTGATAAAAACAAAATTACATTTTTGTTCATGCACAAAGTTCAAGCCCACGGAGAAGGCTTCTAACACTAACGTTTCCGAACACAAGTACACAGCCGGACCGAGTGACGGATTATATCGCGACGTGCTTACTTGCACACACACACTGAGCTCACGGCTTACTGCCGACTCCTCTCACTCTCTCTGCCTACGGCACACTGCAGCTGCACACTGCACACACTACACACTCTCTGATTTACCCCAGGCTGGCGATTCGCTTATATTGCCGAAGGTCGGTGGGCGTGGCTACACATGTGGGCCCCAAGAAAATTTTATATCTTGGCCATCTTTACACCGATTGACATTAAATTTCTGCTAGCAGTGTTCATTATTCCTGCCTGCAAGGTGATGTTATTGAAATATTGATATCACATTTCGTTCATGCTGCAATGCTATGGAACACGAAAGAACCTTCTGTGTGACGTCGCTTGACCTTGGCCGGTGTTCTGGACAGCGCGAGCTTGCTTGCAGTTCCCCCAATGCCTGTGCGCTCGGCGCAAGTTTTAAATGCTTACGGCCGGGTGTTAGCGAGTTCCTCTTAATAAATGAATGAAACGTGAATGCTCATAGAGCATTCCTGTTTCAATATATTACTAAAAAATATCTATCTGGCACATTGGGTGATCACAAAGGTCTAGAAGAAACCAGCACAAATACATGCACATGTAAAAACCTGGAATTTCACTCTATAATGTACCATACAAAAGGTAAAGCAAAATATTAGTACAAATGTCATCTATCTCATTTTCAGTGAAGCCAAATTCTTCCAGGATGGCTACCTTATTCTTGAAAGCTGATCCCCGACCCAAAAGAAGACCCTTTAAAACACATGCTTCTTGTGTTCAGGTTATATCTCCCAGTGAAGTGAGGTATGCATGGAAGGTAGAGATAGGCTTCTTCTCCTCAGCAACGTGAACTGCTTGCTGGTCGTCCTGTTCAAAAATATGCAGCAGGGCATCTGAATAAAATTGGAAAATATTTGTCTTGTAGTTATTTCTGCCACTAGCGATGAAACCAGTTGCCATATGTTACACAGTGGACGGCCTTAGAAATTTATTTCCGGCTATACACTGCATACAGCAAGGTTCTGAACTAGGTGCAAACATTTTGATGTGACACCATCAGGCTGCTTGCTCTGTTTTACTCTATGTCTACTAGATGGCACAGTAAACTTAATTACACTTGAGCAGTGTCTATGGCTGAGTTTTAATTACATTTTTTATGCAAACACCACATGCGCCACCAGAGTTCTCTCGCATGCCGACATCGTACGGCGTGGAGTGTCAAACAGACTGCTTTCTACCTTCCAAAAATCCAACAGTATCTGCCGGGTTCAAACCCACTATCTTGGGAATGAGAGGCCGACACTCTACCCCTGATCTACAGAGCCCATTAAACATCTTCCAGCAAATTCAAGGCAAATGACAAACTGTACAGATTTCCTCCTCCTCTTCAACTTAGATTACATCTTTCCAGGAGTGAGAAAAAGTTTATGTTAAACTTCAATATATCATAAAGCATCTAATTTTACTGCTAGAGTGATAAAATTTTCAAAATGGAACAAAAAGAATAAATTATGGAGACATGTGGCATGGTTCACTTGGCCGCAACCAGATACATAGATTACCTGAAATGTGTTTTGCTGCGTTGGTCCTGGCACTATCAACTCTGATTTGGCTTCTGCATCCAAACATGTCATTTCTGGTGGAAGTTCTAAATTTTCCTGTGGAAAAGTTAAACCATTAGGCACATCATTCAGGGACATTTGGCAATTTAGTCACCAACAAATGAGTATGTGATTTCATAACTTCCCAATATATAATAAAGTTTCAAAAGTTTGTTAATGTTTTCAGGAAAATTTCTACATTGGAGGATCCCTGAAAACATGTCAGCATGGAGTCCTTTAGGAAAAGAGAATGCTCAGAGTAAGTTTTGTATTGTGGAGTAATTATATTTCACAAAACAGTAAAATATCACAGAAACATCAGAAAATTGCCCAGAAATACTGACAATTATTACACAGATCCTGCAAAAAATAAGAACTTTGAACTTAACAACTGACACCAGCAAGTTAATATTATTTTTTTGTTTCACATCCCACTAAATACTTTTACGTTTTTTTAAGATACCCACAAGTTCAGCTCAGCATGAAATTAAGTTCATCTCCCCCTTTTTTATGTTAAAACCTGATTTGGATCCTCAACAGACCTAACATAAGCTGTCATAGAGAGCCTAGGTAGTTTCCCAGCCAGTACCAACCAACCAACCAACCAACCTTGATAGCATTTATTATAGGAACTGGTTGTATCAGAAATAGTTGGCATGGGAACGTAAAATCTATTCTTGGGACATAACCGCTGAGAAGTTTTCCTTCTCTAAGTTGTTACAGCACAGAGTTTCTCCTGACTACACTCTAGCTCTCACGCCAATAACCTCAAATCCCTACAGTCAGCTGCAGTATAAAAAGCACCTATTGAATAAATAAATTAATGCCTGTTGATTTTAAGTGCTGATGCTTGTTACAAGTATTACAAATATCTATGAATATTTAATTCACTCAACCCCATTGTACTTCATGTACTTACATTTTGAGTGCCAAAATACAAAATTACTTGAAGCAAACGAATTTCTCAGTATGTTTGTGCTAAATCTGGCAAAGTTTCTATTCCAGGCTTCTATGACATTCCCTCTAGAAGCACACATCGCGGTGATAATGGTACAACCTATCCCTTTCCTACTCTAGTCTTTACCTTAGATGCATACTGTGACAACTTAGAAGATGAGTACTGGTAATAGCAGAATGAGTTTTTTTGGTGTGTAGAGTTCACATTCAAAAGTGGCATAACAGCATCATCTCGTAAATTCAATGTACAGCCTAAAATGACTTGGTATTGGAGTAATCAGGACTGACTAAAGTTAGTGAAGGATTGTAAATCTTTCTGTGAAACAACAAAGAAGTTGATGAAAAGTGTTGGAAAAAAAAGCAGTGGGATCTCAGCTTAAAACTTAAGGTGAGCCGAGGCTGGACAATACGGTATATGCATCAAAACAACGAAAGTTTGAGGATGTCTTTATTATGTCAAATGTTTTCCAGCTCTAAGTACAATAATGTTATATAATTTCACAGTTTTGTCAGAAGACCCACGAAACAAATATTTCGCCTACTGCAAATTGGCTGCAGAGATCCGAGATCAGCTTAGTCCAATATGCCAACAAGAATATAAGGTACAGAATGTAATAAGAAAAGTCTGAAATAGGTGATACTGAGGACAATATAATGAAAGAAGTACACAAGATAATTGCAGACTTCTGCCTAACAAATGCTTTCTTCTCAGATGCTTCCGAGAATGCAGGAGAAGACTAGGGTGACTCTCATTCTCAGTGTACACTCTGTATAAGATACTGAGGAATCCTTTGATATCAATACCTGCAAAATGTTTCAAGTAGCTACATGGAATATCCTTATCAGTAACCTAAACTGGAACATTATATCATACAAGGCTCAGAAATAGCAGTCTACACAGATGACATTTTAGTAACATAATTAATATCTGTTAGTTTCTTCAATCCACCAAAACTAATTTTGAATAAATAAATTTATTAACTGCTTGAAAAAACATACAGTAACAGAATAATACCTGAAATATACACAAATTAATTATCATTAATTATCAACTGTTATCATATGTTTTTATCTTAAGACAGTTTACAAATTAATTTATGTACAATCAGTTTTGACAGACTGAAGGACCTATTGCTACACAAAAGCTTTTAACAAATCCTTGGCAATATCACATTCTCAAAGTAACAGGTTTTGGAATAATTTACCTGTCAAGTTGTTACTATCACTGGATTTACATCCCACTAACTAGTTTTATGGTCTTACAAAACACTACGAGGTTTTTTACATGCTAGTAAATCTATCAATATGAGGCTCGTGTATTGGGGTACCTCTGATACCACCAGGCTGATGAAGGATTGTATCTGCCAGGTTAACCCATTCACTGCCAAACCCGTATATATACCTTATTGAATGCTGTGTCATGTCCGCGGTATAGTGTCATGCTTTGAGATTCCATGGAAATGCCAAAGAAGTTCTGTACTGCAGATATACCACATCATTTTGCATGTTTTGAAGGGAATCTGGTGTTATTTTTGCTTCGTTGGAGTGGAACATCTTTCCCGCAAAAGTGTAGCCATCAAGGCGTCCTGAAGTATACATTCATCTCTTGTTGACGAAGAAATTGAATGTTCCCTCATAAATAGTTATTCTGGAGTGCTATATTATAATAACGAAGATCGAGAATATCTAAGTAGCGATACCAAACTACAAGAAAGTGTGAGACAAAGTAGTAATGATCAGTCTCGTGCGGAATTGTCACTCCTTCCTTAGATAAATTATTTTTTCCCCAAATGTAAATGTTTTGATAATACCAGTTCTGGGATAAACAATATTATATTATATTTCAGTAGTAGCATCACAGCGCCATGGGTTTGGAGCATGGGTTGGCAACCTCAGGGTCCTTAGCTGAATCCTGGAATTTCTTCCACTTACTTGTGCCAGATTCCTCACTTTCATTTATCTATCCTATCCTATCCAACCTCCCTTGGTCAACTCGTGTTCTTTTCCAACCCGACGCTATTAGGTTTGCGAGGGCTAGGGAGTCTTTCATTTTCACACCCTTCATGGCCCTTGTCTTCCTTTGGCCTATATCATCATTTTTCCGAAGGGTCAAGTCCCTTCCATTTCCATTTTTTCCCTCTGATTAGTGTTATATAGAGATGGCTGAAGGAGAAGTGCAAGGATGTTCAAGGTTGTATAGTCCTAGGAAAGTCAGATGCTGCATATGGGAAAATTAAGGAAACCTCTGGAGAAAGGAAGACAAGGTGAATGAATATTAAGATCTCAGATCAAAAACCACTTATAGGGATAGAAGATGGGAAGAAAATATCCAACAGTTGTTTCAAGGTTAACAGTTGTATCAAGGTAAAGACTTAGGTGATATTGTTCCTGGAACAAGAAGAGGCTGTTGATGCTGATGAAATGGGAGACACAATTTTGAAGTCAGACTTTGATAGAGCTTTGAAAGACCTAAATAAGAACAGGGCACCTGGAATTGATGACATTTCCTCTGAAGTACTGACTGCATTAGGAGAAAAAAACCTGGCAAGGTTATCTCATTTAGCGTGTAAGATGTATGAGATAGGAGAGCAACCATCCGATTTTTGGCAGAATGTAGTTATACCTATTCCCAAGACAGCCAGTGCTAACAAGTGTGAAAACTATGACACCATTAGTTTAGTACCTCATCCTGTAAAATTTTAACATGTATTATTTGCAGAAGAATGGAAAGATGGGTTGAAACTGAGTTTGAAGAAGATCAAATTGGCTTCAGAAGAAATGTAGGAACATGTGAAGCAATCCTGGCTTTATGTCTGATCTTAGAGGATCGAATTACAAAGGACAAGCCCACACATACGGGGTTCATAGATCTTGAAAAGGCATTTGATAATGTTGATTGGAGCAAGTTATTTGAGATTTTGAAGGAGACGAGGATCAGATACTGAGAATTAAAAATTATCTATAATTTGTACAAAATTCAGTCTGCAGTGAAAAGAATTGAGGGCTTTGAAAAACCCAGAAAGGAATGAGGCAAGGTAGAAGGAAATCAAAGAGAAATTTCGGAAGGGAATCGCAATCCAAGGAGAGGAAATCAAAACCCTGAGATATGGTGACAATATTGTTATTTTATCTGAGACTCTAGAAGATCTGGAGGAAATGCTGAATGGTATGGACAGAGTATTGGGTATGGAGTGCATTGCTTCACATTTTGCTACATTTTCTCTGAAGCCAAATTGATCTTCTGCCAATTCACTTTCAACCTGTCTTTCCATTCTTCTGTAAATAAATTACAAGAGTAACAGAGTGCAGTCGAAATGAGTCAGGTGATGCAGGAAATTTTAGATTAAGAAATTAAGTCTTAACAGAAATAGATGAATATTGTTGCATGGGTAGTAAAATAAGTAACACTGGTAGAAACAAGAACAACATAAAATACAGAGTAGCACAACGAAAGAAGGCTGCTCTTAAGAAAAGAAATTTGCTCACTTCAGATGTTGATATACAGATTACGAAGAAGTTCTGAGTATGGCATTGTATGGAAGTGAAATACGGATGGTAACTAGCTTGGAAAGAAAGAGGATCAAAGCTTTTGAAATGTGATGTTACAGAAGAATGCTGAAGGTGAGACAGATAGAGTGAATCACAAATGAGGAACACTGAATCAAATTGGTGAGAGGAGATTGATTTGGCTAAATTTTACATGAAGAAGAGACAGAATGATAGGACATATCTTAAGACACCCATGACATGTGCAGTTGGTTTCTAAGGGTGCTGTAGGTGGTAAGAACAGTAGGGGTAGACCACGGTATGAATATGACAAGCAGATGTAAGATGCAGCAATTATGTAAAAATGAAAAGGTTAGCACAGGATAGGGTGGTTAGGAGAGCTGCATAAAACCAATCTATGGACTGATGACTCAAACAACTTAAATAATTTGTGCTAACTTGAGATTAGTACAAAAAGTAAAAATGAATAGGCCTTACGAATACATAGCAATGTACTCATACATTTCCGATACAACAGATACAAGTAGAGTTATGTAACCAGTGAAACTAAGCAAACTTCTAATGGTTAAATCTTTATCACTATAATGTTATCTGGAATAATACTTACAAGTGAAGTACTGGCTATTTCCTCCAGACAGACTGGTTCTTCTTTGATCTGCACTTCTGAGTCCATCTCACAAAGCAATTGAAGTTTTATACAGTGCTGGGGTTGTAAATTACTTCTACTGATGTTACACTGAAACATGAGTCCAAAACATAATTGTTTAATTATTACTGCTACTGCTGTTCATGTGATCAATCACAGATATTCGGCTATTAGACCGGCAGAGTTCTATCTCGTAACATGGCACTTACACCTTATGTCAATATAGATCCACTGTAAACATATGTTAAGTTTTGTATACATTTCACACTAATTTCTTGGCAGAATTGTGATTACCTGCATAGTGTTTTGGCATAGGTTTTGCTATTCACAAAGAACGAAGGGAAGAATAGGAGTTTCAATATACCAGTATGTGGCTTACAAGTGCTGTCTAGTTATTAACACCAATAAATTTAGTATTAAAGATGCCTAATTATATAGGAAACAGAGATTACCGCCTTCTGTCTTAAATTTTTGTTGGTGTTAGTCACCTTATGATGGGGTATGGAACAAGATGATGATGATGATGAAGAAACACTCAGTTATAGTTTAAGTGGTTTTTGGTTTCTTCTGGTTTTTTAAAGGTATGTTATAAGGTTGTCAAAATTATTGATAAAATTGGAGCGGGATGTAAACTTACATAAGTGTTATTTTACATTAGGCCTAAATGATTCATTTTATTTTCTTGCCTTCCAATAGGTTTTCCAGCCAGAAGGGATATAAGAGAATCATGGATTAAGGCAATTAGAAGACAGAACTCGCATCAAACTGCAGCCTCCATTGTTTGCTAGCAGTATTCATGCCCAGTTGACAGGCCAGACGATAAGACTGAAAGAAGAAGGCATTTCCTGCATTTTTCTTCAGTATTCAGCACAGTTGTAGAACCATACAAGGAAACAAGGAAAACAATTCTGAGCAATGTCGTCCTAGAAAATAAGAGTGGTATAAGCAGGTACGTGACAGTGGCACTGAAATTCAGACGTCAGACTGCAGGCCTAATAGTGCAGAACAATTAGCACCGTGCAAAAGGAAACTAACAGAAGGATTTAATAAATAAAAAGAAGAACATTGTTGGGCAAAGAAGAAAATAAAAGTGCCACAGTAAAAAGTCTGCACATATGAAAAGAAGATTATGGCAGATCATTCAATGACTGACGCCATAGAGAAAGAAAACATATTAGAAAGCAATACAGAAATGTTAAAATAAGCCTTCCTTCAGATGTATGTTGTTTGTTAGAAGGGCTAAGAAAAATAACTCAAGAAACGATGTTGTGTTACTTCGGCCTCCGTGAATGTTTTTTTTTTAACCTGCAAAACGCCCGGTATCAACAATCACAAACAAATTAAAACAATTTATGGTGAAATAGATGTATTGTGATCAAATTCACTTTTTCCCCAAGCGTACAAGCATTGTATGATATTACAAATTACATGTTGCACTGCATAAGGCTACAAAAGATATTAAATAAAAGTTACGGAAATCATAAAGCCCAACTGTGTGGAGAGAAAAGGCGGTCGGAAAAGAAGCAATCTTGTAGACTGTCCTCGTAATACACACTCTTCTAAATTAGAAAATATCTGGGCCATCATCAAGTTCTTAAATGTGTATCGTCCATGTCAACTGATATCTGTCCATTTATCATTGAAAATGGAAACTGTCTTTCCCCGCTCTGTCGGGATAAACTTCCTCGTTTATTGTTATTGTGCCTTTATTAATCTCTTCTAAAGCATTCTTGAAGTAAACAGGACTGTAATTACAATATCCACAGCCGCGTAATGTTTTTCTGTACGTTCTTCGCATGGCCGAAGTTACCCTGGAAGAGGACAACTTTTATCACAAAACTATTCCCTGAAAAACCTATTTGAATAAAATGCATCAAATTGTGTTTATCAGTTACCAGACAAACTTATATTTTGACCCCATAAACCAATGGAATAGAGAATTGAATGCTGGGGCTAGAGAACAGTTTGTTTTTTGCTGTTACCAGACAAGACAATAGTCGGGACTGCAAAAAAAATTGATTGACTCAACAATGTTATTTGGACTACTGAGCGTTGACAGAGCATTCTATTGTATGTGCATTTTAGTTGTTGCAAGTGGTTCATCTTTTAGAGTATAAGAGACAGGAGAAAATAAGTGTTGCTATTCGTCAGTGCCCGAAGTTACCCCACTTCACGCTAGCAGATTATGCATCAGTTGCTATTTTGTTAGATGCTTGTGATATGATCAAGTGTGAATGCAGCTCCTTACCTGAATAAAAAGTAATTTTTACTGAGGAACCCACTTTAAGCTACAGAGTGCTGAGGGTTTGCACTTAGCCAACAAACTAACCTCAAAGCACATTATTGGTATAAATATATGTTCGACGCTCCATGAGGATTCTGAGATGATCGATAGTAGTCATTAGATTACTGGAAAAAAAGATGTTTAAGTTCGAGGATTTGCAGATTTGAGAACAAAGTGTCTAATTCATCCAGTAAGTCTGGTAGAGAATTCAAAGCCACTATTTAAAAACAAAATGTAAACATTCGGCATCCTTTCATATTTGAGACCCCTGCATTGAAGCACTCGTAAATTGATGTACCAGTGGTTTTCTTAACAGTAAAATATAGGAAAACACAGACCTGTGCAAACAATATTGCTGTTAATATTCCAAAGTTTTTAAAAAATAATTATCTGTCCAATATTCCACTTTCAGCTACGAGTTTACATCAACGCATCAGAAACATGTAGTGACATAAGATGGTGGAAACCACACGCATCCGGCTTGCATTGCTGCTCATACACAGTCTAACAGCTAAATATACAGGAACCTAGCAAGAAAGCCTTTAGTAGGTGACTGTTGATATTGTGCTCATAACCAGTTGGATGAGACTGAACCTCAGGGACATCCATTGTCACTGATAAACCATCCCACATCCAAGGCTGTGCACTGTGGCAATAAGCCAGTCACTACAGTACTAAGTCTGGATCAAAAGACCCATCTCATGCACCCTTCCATACCATCCTGTCCTGTGTTGCACTATAAAATATTTGAGCACCTTCAAATACCACCAGACCGAGTCAGGATCGAACCTGCCAAGTTGGGGCCAGAAGGCCAGCGCATCAACCGTCTGAGCCACTAAGCCCGGCACTTTTTCTTTGGACAGTCATCTGATCAAATTCACATTTGTCTGCAACCAATCTGAAAATTATTAAACCAATAGTTTCAACTCGTTTGATGACTGACAGAGTCAGACAGTACTCTTCAACACCACATAGCCTCTTCAAAATGAACAGGAAGCTGGTAAGTAGTTGATATGCCACATGTAAGGAAGCATAATAAACTATTGGCTCGCTATTGAAATAGACATACTCCTAGCACTGCCTACATTTCAACTAGCCTCAGCATGTGTCATGTAGCAATTGTTGCTTTATTGCCACTTCATCAATAATGAGGGAACACACGTTTTCAGCCTCATTCATTCTTTCATTTTCAATGATAAGTCTTTCTTTGACAAGATCTGTCATTCATGCTTGTGTCTCCTAGTCTTCAGGATTGTGCTCATTGGTGTCTATTATTGTTTTAACCCTTTCCCATGGAATATCTTTGACTCACTGTCGGGCAAAACCTAGAGTAATAATTTGCTTGTCAGGTATAATTGTGGAGTACCTTCACTAAATAATTTATTCTGTAAAAACCACTTAAGATATCACTTTTTAATTTTGTAACAATGGAAAATACACTATAGTTATTCTAAAATAATACAATGAGATCACCTAATTACAAGCAAGACCCTCCCCCTTGTTCAGAATGATACATCAGGAAGCATCCAATATGGTGCATAATGTTAAATTGCTTGTTCTTGAAGTCAGTCTAAATTGCTGGAAATGATGGGGCCCTTATTTTCTTGGTAATACAGAGAAAGCAGGAATTCACCCTGAATCTCCCAATTTATTTCATTTTCGGGATCAGTCGGATGAAGATATTTAGATAGGAAATCGTGCTTCCATTCGGACATACAAACTATAAACAATTTTTGACTGAATGGGATTGGAAGATAAATTGACATTAGTTAGAATAGGCTATTATGTACTTAAGTAGAGTCTCATTGGCCGAAACAGAATTAACTGAAGAATTAAAATTGATAATTACGTTTTTTACAAGTAGGCCTAATATTTTAAAAGGAAACGGTACCTGAATGAACATTTCCTGTCCTGTGCCGTATTTCGATTTCTCTCAGATTCATATCCTGTCCCAAATGCTTCCCATACCATTTTTATTATCATACCTACAGTTTCAAACTCACTACCGTACCAATGCATTTGTCAACATATTGATCTAATTTGTAACAAATATCCTCCACATTCAACTGGTTATGAGCAGCCATGTTGCTGCAATGTGTTTACATTCAGTCAGCTGTCTGTTCTATCTAAGAAACCGTATAAAAGAACACTTTATTTTAGAATTCCGTGCATGCCAGTAGTATCTAGGAAGCATAGGGAATTCACTGGTTCCAAAACGTTATATGTTTAGCAGACAGATGGCACAGGAAGTTGGTTTGAAAGTCGCGTACGCTTTACCACGCAATACGCGGGAAAGAGTTAAGAATCATTATGATACTGTTAGCTGAACTCATCCATCTTCGTTTTCTCTATTTCCAAATTAGCTGCCAGCTTCTTTATTGTCTAATCAGCATGCCTCAATTTCAGTCTCACAGTTTTTCTCGTTGTTGACTTCACAAAATTTATTGGTTGTCTGCACTCCAAAAGACTTACTGACACTATCTGCCAGCTGACTGACTTAAGCATAAACAGCTGATTAATAATCAAAATTATCTTCTGTCTTCCTCTTCTTTCCAGTGTTTTGCCATAGTTCATATTTCCTTACTCACCTTTTTCAGTGTTGACTTTGAATTTGGCATCTTATCCTCAGGATAATCTTTAAATACAGAAGGAATAACACTGTTTTTCAATTTCCACACTTTTAGTCCAGGATGTTAATCTGCTTCAGCAAGATGCAGACTACACCCAAAGGATATTCTGCATTCAAAATTTGAACAAACCTATCTGGTGACATGTTTTTCAGTCATTCCTGTCCTAGGTCTGCATCCCATGGAAATTCATGAACCAAAAATGCCTTTACTTTTCCCACTCTTGCTTTTGTAATACGGTACATAGCAAAAAATCATTGTGTAAATAATATGCCAGTACTATTACCTAGAAGTAAAAAGAAAATGTTACTTTAATTAGATGATTGCCAGCTTTCATTTTATAAGTAGGCAGTACAATGTATCAAGTGAATACAACATGGTTATTTTGCTAGACATTAATTCAATTAAAATAATTGTGGTGTGAATTAATCACGACCATCAGTGGGCATGAAATTTTAAATACAAATGAATAAAAAATTGAATATACATATGTATAGACTGGTATGCGGTCTCAGTGACCCAAAATGCAGAAAGATGACAGAAATTATGCTTGCGCTCCTGCAGGAAATACATTAACCATCGTGCGTTTGTTCGAAAGCACAGGAAGCATGGAGAGTTGAGAGGCATGAAGTACATAGCAGAAGGTGATGCTTGAACACTGGATAGAAATTTACAAACATCAGAACCCGCGCAAGAGGTTCTTTAAGTAAACACTGAAAACAAGACCTATTCTTAGCAAACCACACTTACACCCCTCTCACACAGAGCATCCAGCTGCCATCGAGTACAAATGACTAAAATCATTTGCCTTTTCACAATCGTCATTGATCGAGAGAGATCAACAGCACAGAAACAGCCTATACTCCCGCCCAGGATGTACAGGCTACAAATGCATTCATATTCATGAGCGGAAAAGAATGTGTTGTGAACGAAGATAATTCGGGTCAAGATATTATACTAATGTATGAATATATTAGGAGAAAGGAAAGAAGCAGACAATAGCAGTGGACAAGGCAAATTTTCCTTAAACATAAGAGCCTTGGACAATTCCACTAACCTGTGCCTTTGTAGTATAATGACAAAAAAATTCAGTAACTAGTACTGAATGTCCATCAATACTTATAAGGAATTATTGGAAAAACTTAAAAGTCACTAACAGATATCAGGCAAACCAAATTAGAGAAGAAGTGTAAGTTTTCAGGAAAGGCTGACAGCATCGTTAAATTTATTATTATTATTATTATCATTATTATTATTATTATTATTATTACTTTATTATTATTATTATTATTATTATTATTATTATTATTTTTTATTATTATTATTATTATTATTATTATTATTATTATTATTATTATTATTATTATTTAGTTTTTAATGTTTAAAGTTAGAAGTGATGTTCACCTCCAAAACAACTATGTCCATGGAAAAAATATATCAAACAAAAGATTAGTGACAGGTATATTTCATTGCATTCAACAGGTTGCTAATAGAGTATTGATTTTAAAAAAGCTGAAAACAATGGATGCATTTATGTACATCAATCTGAATTCATAATTTGAAGGTACTACAATTAACAGTAGAAATATATTTACTTAGGCCTACAGGTTTCTTTCTGGACACTGGTGACACTCAGCGAGCCGAACGCCAAGAGGGGAAGGATAGTCTGGAGAATTTTGCTTGCCGGTGTGAAGGGCGAATTACGTCACAAGGAGGTCAACAGCCAATGAAAATCGAGGAAGGTGCTGGAAGGTCTTGAGATTATTCTAGAAAGAATTCGAAGGAAGAGTCTCTAAGGAAAAGCTGGGGAGAACAGTATAGTTTTAAGAGAGAATGGAACGGAGTGTCTCTGAGGAGAAATCGAGTAAGACAGTCTTCAGGAAGAACATCGTATAATTTCAACCATCTAGCAAGAAGATGAACGTTCGCAGATATGGTTACTGTCTGCCTATTTCTTGTATGGCACAGCCACTATGTAATTTGAGTGCTAATTCAACTTTTCATCAGCCTACTTCGGTATAGAGCGAAGTGTTATAGCCACACATTTAACCGGGTGAAACTCGAGAAACCACAAACAGTTCGTGCGCTCGTTTAAGCCGAGTGTTGCAGTAGAAATTCATACAGTGTCTCTTTGGATATTGTAAGGGAATTGAGCTATCTAAAGCAAATATTCGAAAGGAAACCGGGCCTACAGAACGCCGAAATGCTAGTAATAATGTTCCGTCAGCTTCAAGGCTCACTGTAATCTTGTGAATGTGCTCGGAATTCGAAGCTCGGGGTACAACTGAACCTGATCGTACATCATTGTGCCAGTTAAGTGTCATAAATAATTTAATAGTATACAACTAGTGTGGAGCCAGTTCTCTTATACAAAATTTTAGTTTCAGCTATCATTGTGAAGAGAAGCCGACAGCATGCAACGAATGAGAGGAAAATCTCGGAATTCTCTGGAACATTGTGGGAGTGATACAACATTGCTGTTTATCGCCGTAGTCATCATGGGTTAAGCCAAAGTGTGCACGCCAGCGCGATGACCTTGTACATCTACGAGCCTCCATAGCGGAAGAAGAGGACGTCGACGCCCATAGTTGCATCCCGACGCCAAGGATTCCCATCGGAACCTTAAGTACCATTGTAAAATTTCTTCTCTTTCGGTAGATGAATAGTAGATTGTATTCTTGCTTAGAGGAATGTAGTTTCTTTTGTAAATGTTGTGTTTAAATGGTGATGGTGGAGTATTCATGCATTCTTTAATTTATGGTTTCTACATTTTCTATCTTTGCATTTTCTTAGAATAATGTTGGTGTTTTTGATTCGAAGATAAGTAATCTCAGTTGCCAATGAGTTACATGAGGTCATGTACAATTAAGATCCTCAAAAGGAATTAAGAGGGATTAAGACCTAAAAATAAGAATAATAATAATAATAAGAGTAAAATGTGGTCATAATAATCACGACGAGGAGGATGAAATTAAATATAAGAGTAAAATACCAGTAAATCTAAGTCTTAATGAACTATTAGTTTATGTGATATAACTGATATCAGAAGGGATGGTAATTGACGTGTACTAGGAGCAGCTCATCGAGAAGACGTATCTAGGAGCCATAATAGGAGGAATAAAAATAATTCATTATAATAATAATGAAAGTCGGGTATTTGACTGGTTGTTGAGAATAAAAATGAGCGATGTAATGATGGTGGATTGGACAGTGAAATTGGCGATATGGGACCACTAGGGTGCATGTCAGTCGTAATGATTAAGGTGAATTATAGTGATGATAGTGATTTATAGTGATTTGATAATATTTGGGGACTAATAATAGTTCTTTTCTTCGCTCAACAACTGATATTGTATAATGTACGACTTGTTTATTATTAGCCTGCCCTGGGGCTCACAGATGCATCCTTCTGATGATGGTGGTGATAATTATTTCTTCAAGATTAATTTAGTCATCCTATGTCGTCTTGTAACGACAGTCTTAGTGAATTCTTATTATGATCGATTCCTGCTATAAGGGTCTTCAATAAAATTTAAGAGGAGAATATAATAATAAATTATGATAATAATAAAATATGATAATTTCAGCTGTATGATAAATTTGCCTATACACGGTTGGTGTGATTAAGTTAGTTGTAACTATTATTCATGTCTTTCCGGGAATGTTTATTCTTTCCATATTTTTAATGTAATTTTATTGGTCAACGATGTTGTTGTTGTTGTTCTTAATTACGAGTGGGCGTCACATGATGCTCTATCCATCCATAGAATACTAGTCAGATAAAAATTGTTGATATAATTTATAAAGGAATACAATCGAGCGAAGTCTGCGAGAGGGGAGAAATGCGCCAAAGAATTTTTCAAAGAATTTTTCAAAGGAATTTTTCAAAGTTGTATAAAATTTCTCAAAATGTAATGTATTTCACAAAAATCATTTGAATAGGATTTCCCCAGAATAAGTTGTAAAGAATTTCTCAATAGTTTGAAAAATGAGTTAGGAATTTTCCAGAAATATCGAAGTAATTTTTCAAGAAAATTTTCTCTAAGTATGTCAATATAATTTAAATAGAAAATTTGTCAATGATGTGTTAAAACAAGAGTTAATCAACGAGAATTCGTATAGATTAAAACAGTAATGAGAAATAGTTATTTTCCTGTTCAATGTGGCATTGTTTTGTTGATACTAGTACGACGGTATCACTAATTACATGATTAATCAATATTACAGAGAATTGCTTTGGTTGGAGTTCAGTGGAGATATTAGCGAATCTCATGAAGCGAAAAAGCATGTCAAGGACTTATAGTTATTTGTAAATGTGGAGAACAAGCAATCAAATTATGTTGAAGAGATGTTAAAACAAAAATTTTTCTTTTTTTGGTGCTTTGTCCAGACTGAGTTTTGTTTTTATATTTTAATAAATGATGTGGTTATTTTGCTCTGATTTTTTTTCACATTATGTCTCCTACCCAGTCACTAATGGCCCTGTAAATATAAATTTTCTGAAGGTCGGTCCCGTAATAGCAAGTTGGCCCTGCAAACGGTCCACCCTTTTGGGACTCTCGCTCCACCGACTGAGCGACCCCGGAAAAGGGGACAATATAAAATAAGTTTTGTCTGTACATTGCTCAGAATTTGAAAAGAATTGTATTTCTGTATCAGTCATGTCCACTGTAACTAGGAAATGCACTTTTTACTTTTCAGTCATTTCTGTGTCTGTCTGTCTGTCTATCTGTCTGTATGTATGTACACGCATCACGAGAAAACGGCTGAAGAGAATTTAATGAAAATCGGTATGTAAAGTCGGGTGATGAAACACTACAATCTAAGCTATAAATCATTTTATTAACTCTGAGTGAAATGGTAATTTAGGGGAAGGCCTAAAATTTAATTCTCAAATATTTATAATATTAGTGGTCTTATCGATAAATAATACATAACTTAAGTTATATAGAATTAAATTTCCGATCATTTATGTCTTATACATTTTTACCATACCGGCAATGATAACACAGATATTCATGAATTTGTATTTTTGTTGCAAAGTCCATATCAACGCCGAGCCACGACAGAATGGGTTAACAGAATTTAATGAAAATCGGTATAGGCCCATAGTCGAGGAATAAGAAACTACAGTCTAGGCTATAAACAATTTTATATTCATCCTGGATGAAATTGTAGTTTAGGGGAAGGCATCAAATATTTAATTTTTAAGTACCTACGTTATTGGCCCTATCGAAAAGTACTACTTAACGAAAGAGAGAATACAATTTCTGATCATTTGTGTTTTATTATCTTTTACTGTACTGGCTATGATACAAGTGGTTTTTCAGAGTCGGAAGAAAACTAAATATGAAGGCCTACAATATCGAAAGCTCATAACATTGATCAACAATAACATTACATTGACCATTGTTTGTTGTGATGTTATTTGTCTCTTATACTTCCACTTAATATTGGCGGAAATGGCTGGGGAGTTAGAAAACTTTCTTCTTTAGCATGTCATTCTTCTGGTTCATACATTTCCTGATACTGCTGGTACGTAACATACTGGTTCATCACAGTATTCCAGCTGTTCGATCTGTAGGCCCTATTCTGATGCGCTGTTTTGAATGAGCAGTGTGCCCACTTAAGCCAGAGGCTCACTTAGTAGTAGTAGTAGTGGTTGTAATAGTAGTAGTAGTAGTAGTAGTAGTAGTAGTAGTAGTAGTAGTAGTAGTAGTATGACCTGGTCTAGAATTACAATTTAGACCTATTCCAAATTATAGCACCACAATTCACTACATAAATCAAAATTCAACCCGAAAAAGAGCCGTTTCTTAAGAAAAGCTTCTTCCCCTTCACATTTATTAAATTCTACATTCATTTTACTCCAAATTAGCAGTGCTCTCGCTTGGAGGAAAAATCTGCCTCAAGTCAGATAGATTTTTCCACCATCAGTGCACTGAATTAAGATTTTCCGACTTATCAGGTACTCCTAGGAAAAATACATAGTTTTTGAACTGGGACTCTGCACTATTCGACTCCCCCCCCCCCCCCCCCCCCGCCGAAAAATAACAAAGTGTGTTTACGGATCATGGCTGTCTGCGGCTTGGTCATTCCAGCTCTGGAACTTTGAACTGTCAGATCGGCAGCGTTCGTTAAAAGTGAGAAAATATGTGGTTTTTCACTTATCAACTATTTCATATGAAAGCATTGCTTTTAATCGCGTCATTCCTACTAACGTCATTGTAATGACCTATGTTCATATCAGTTGGGAAAACCACTAAGACAGTCTTTCTGAGGATGTAAAAATGCAGGTGGAGTGTGATGGTGAGCCTACATTTACAATGAAAATGCTCTAACCCAGTTTTCATGTGAGAAAAGACGTTTGGTGAATTCCCCGTTGCATTTCTAAGGTAACATTAAGAGCTATGCAATTTAATACAATATTGCTCACAATGTGTACACTACCTAACCTAGAATTATGTGTACAAGGTAAAATTCCGTAGTGCTACCTTTCCACCCCATGCCATTTGCCGCATAGAACCAAATGACTGCATGATAATCCCTAAAATGTCGGGATACCGCCATATAGCACCATACGCCAAGGCGCTTGATGGAAAGGGACCTTTTTAGTCTAGAGTCAGATGCCACCTCATCAGGAAGGAACGAAAAAGAAAATTTTTCGGAAATGATGGGCGAGCAAAAGCTCTTCCGACCGTGCAAGGGTCTACTGCACCCTTCCGTTCCATAGAATCAAACCACCGACCTCCCAGGGCCATGGTGCGTTTGCGGCAAAAGATCAAAGGAAATAACACATAACTAGCTTAAAGGCATAAATGAACGGAAGGAAACTTGGGATAAAATGTTATTTGGCAAAATGACAGGCAGACAAAAGTTTAAATACCTATTTATTGAGCCTTGATAAATCAAATTAATTAAAAGTTGACCCTGAATATTTATAGTATATCAATGTTGAATATGCAATGTCCAATGGACTAAATACCAATTGTAAAATGTCAAAATTTTATTTCTCCTTTACCTCTTTCTTCTTCCCGACATGATGATAAATATTACATTATAATTTGTATAACATACTTTTTTAAAATCAGAAATATCCTTATAAATGCGACGGTTATCACTAAGAACTTTCTTCACTATCAGAAGAAGCAATTATTTATACAACAACAAAAAATTGAAAATAACTTGAAGTGGTCACCTAGCTAAATTAATTATATTACAAAAATAAACAAAGAATAAGTGAATGCTAGTCGATAAAATCCTAATCAAAATAAAATGACTGATGTCGGGTCCAGAAATCGAACCCACATCCCAATGAATCCATTGACAAAAATTACGAAAATAAAACTCTATTTGTCATCCACATAAAGAGTGAAACACAACTAAAAGAATGTATAAAAAAGGAAAATATGTACACATAATATGAAAAGAAACAATAAACAATATACACATGCAATTGGCTGTAAAAAACAAATGTGAAAAAAAATCCATGGTTGCCTCAGAACTCGAACCGATGATATCCAGGATGGCATCGACAAACGGGTCTATAAAATCTCCCTTTCTTAATTAATCATAGGGTCAACAAATAAATAATAATACTGGCGTTCCAGTTAGTTAAATATTATTATAAAATCTTACATGGAAAAGTAAAAGAATCCTTTAAACTATAATCGGTGTTGCGCTGCCTTCATTCTAAGTGGAATAGCTCGAACAATACAGTATACAGTAATCCCCTACAAGGGGCAAGCCTTCTTCCGACTCCCCTCAGGTCGTAAATCTCTTGACGTCAAAGCCCTAGCAAATAATGGCCTGTTGTGGCAGAAATATCTTTTCAACATCTCAAGGCGAAACCAAATCGTTTCCCTTGGAACACATATTTTAAAATAATCTCATTTCATTACGTATTCTCATATCAGATTTCCAAGGCTTATTAGTTCACTGCCTAATCACAATTCTTTAACTCAATATCAGGCCACCTTTTATCTTATCATATTCACATCCTCAGAATTAGAATGACCTGGTTCGCTTCCATCCGATTACAGAATGCAGTTTAGGTTTTTCCTACATTTTAAACTCGAACCAATAAAATCAAATATGGATTTTAAACATATCCATAATGTTATTCTCATATATAGAAAGGGAAAAATATTTGACATTAAAGGAAAACGCTAATCTCAATAGGAGGGCGTTTGTTCGATGTCCAGGCATGTCACAAGTTACGCATATAATTAATACAGCCATCTATAAATATTATCATGCAAATTACGTGAAAATAAGAGTGCCTTCCTATCCTGATATTAACAGCCGATAGCACTTTTTTTGCAAGCATAATCACCATGCATTATCATAATAAGCTTGGATATCACGTAAATAAATTAAACAAAATTACGGCTTGGCTCAGAGCCAAAACAAATCTACATTCTATTACTTTTACCTAATCTAAGCACTCTCAGACTAATATTTTATCATCACGTCAAATACATGCATTACGTAAATTATATATATAATTAAGCCCATGGAGTAGACTATTAATTCCATGAAATGAACATAAATGAATATGAAGACCACTCACAAGTTCTCTCTCTAATTAAAAAATACATGCAATTTACATGTCTAACCTATTTTATGTGATCTGCATAATGAATAACCGCGCATTTATTCAAAAAAAATTTCATTTTAGTACTTATCATCATGTCGTAACAATCCAACGTTCGGGTCCTGGAAAAGGCCCTCATTTTTCCTTTTTAAGCTTCCATGCTGTTGACGTTGGTCCCGGGTTCATGTCCGTTGCTACTACCGCTGAGCGCGTCCATAATCCAATGGTTATCTTCTACACTTATAACAGCTTTTATGAGATTAACACTTGCTTCACTTCAACACACAAAAAAAAATACAATTATAAAACTTTAATGAAATTAACACTTGTTGCATCACTTTAAAAAAAAATACAATTATACCGTTCTTGCAGTCACATAACTTCAACTTTTTTTAAATACTATTGTTTGTAGACAATGATAATATTCTCAAAGAGGTAAACTGTATATTTACAGTCTGAAACACTAAATAAATCAGATCACCAGCAAACCATGGTTCTACTTTGGATCCTTCGCGTCGAGTGGATACTGTTGTCATCACCGCTATTCCTTTTATTAACTTCCCCCACTCATGCAAGAGACAGTGGCTAATCCCCACTACATTTTTAAATTAATAGTTCCACGTGTCGTATGACATCGGAAATGCACTCAAACGTGTGACTCAGATTCTTAAGTAGTCTGGTTATGTGCGGAACCTGGATTGTTTGGCCATTTATTTAAAATTAATTATCAAAATAATGCCCCTACAATGTCCTCCATGAGAGTGCTACGTACAAAGGAAGCGTCCTGAAGCTTAGCGTGTTACATAATGCAACGATTGCGTATTCTTCCACACGTTAATATATTATAAAGAATTGGAATTTTGGCGAGTGTCTATAATGAAATCATATAACATCCCGAGGTTTCCCATATTAAATATTATGCATGTCTAGAAATCTCATCATACAAATGCAACTTGCGAGCTGGCAACATTGGGTTTCGGCCATTTTTTCAACGGGTGAAGGTATCATTATCGATGTTTCTGGCTTGACATTTTCTTCTCTCTCTCTCTCTCTCTATCTGTGTATTCTTTTAGTTAAGACGGAGTGGTGTTTAGCAGGCTACAAAGGTTGTGTAAGCAGGGGGAACCTAATGCAAATTTTTGTAACAAGTACGAGGGAGCTTTACAAAGGTTTTTCACTGCCAAATAATTAATAAATAAATATGTACATAACCGATAAGGTCACAGTAGCGAAGCACAGGTACATCAGCTAGTTATAGATATATCAAGAAATGCTTCCAGTCAAAATTTATATTACCTGATGTAGAAATAGTGCATCACGTTTCATTACAATCCTGTAAATAATTCTGAAAGAAAGAAAAATTCACATATGTTCTGAATATTGTAAAAGTGAGAAAAACAAGGAAAGCAATGAAGTTCCTTTCACTGTTTAATATCCCCCATAACTGTACTTTTTCTCTCCCTCATGAACCTCTGCAAATCTCTAGTTGCCTCTCCTCTTCTTTGTTATTGTGCCATGTTCAGAATAGTAGCATATCACTTTCATGACAAGCATGCTGCTCTATTTCTGTATTGTCTCCCGTGCAAAGAATCCAGGTCAAAATTCAAACTTTGCAAGAATGACAATTCTGTCTTTATTTACATCACTGAAGGTTCAAAAACAGCTAATTTTACCAAATGGCTGTGAAGAAAGGTTGTCTATGGACATCTCTTCCAAAGTAGAAAATTTAAATTCTCATTAGGTTCTGTGTTCCCACATATGTGTACATTTCTGGAGGTGTTCAGGTGAGGCTAGTACACCATACACTGGCTTAATAACTAAAGGAGAAACTTCTGGAATATCGTTCTAATGAAGTTGGCAGTGTAATAGACTGATCTTAGTCACAGCTACATGTAAATTAAACACACACAAAAACCATGCCGCAACTGCCCCGAAGGGCCACGGCCTAAAAAGGGACCGCTGCTCAGCCTGAGGGCCTGCAAAATATGAGGTGTCATGTGGTCAGCATAACGGATCCTCTCGGCCGTTATTCTAAATTACACCTAAGGTCTTGTTTATTACCCTCATCACTGTGCGTAAACTAGTCTTCCCAAACTTTGCACTGGCAAACTGATCTAATTGCTCACTTGGCAACAATACACCCATTAATCTAAATCCAGCACTTCCTTCCAAGTTACTGGTAAACTCCTTGGTACAGGGTGACAAATTTTTCCACAAAGCACTGGTAGAACTCTTTTTCTTTCCTCAATGTTGATTTTGCCTTTCTGTATATTATTCATATGTACTTTCTTTACTGATGTGAACACTACCAAGCCTATCTATCATAAAATACTTTCCTTATAAATCAATTGAAGGAAAATGAAAACTTTGCCTTCAATTTCACCAAACATGTATATTCAAACACTGCAAAACAATAATAGGTGCTAATAACAAGCACCTGAGTTTTATTCTTAGAAGTGAAAGTATGCCTTGTGGCGAATGTTTAAACATAAGTTATTTTTGCATAGTATATTTTCATCACCGCTCTTAGGAAAACAGGACAATTTCAAAGCAATGGTAATAATGCACCATCAATTTCTCTAACAAGTTTGATTGCATCAACATATTATGAGTACAATACAGAAAACAAGCAGAGTGACAGGAAGCAGCACTGGGGGATAGAGGGAGAGGTTTCCGTGGTAGGTACCCAACAAAGGAAAAGGACCACCATTTGATAGCTCTGATTAACAACTATATTAAATCAACAACCTTGCACAGTACACAGAGATTAATATAGGATCTAAAAAGGTCCGAGATAAACCTGGATGGAGACCATTTATACAATTCCTACTTTGATTAAAGAGAAACAAAGTTCGACAATTCATTAACAAGAGGGGAGTAAAAAGGACTACTAGCTAGTATTACTTTCAATTTTCAAAATGGTTCACACATTATCATGTATTATACACCTTTCCTTTCAGGAAAACAGACATAAACTTTTCAAAGAAAAACATTTTACCATAACATCAATAATATTTTGATGTTTACAAAAGTCTAATAATCTAAATGACAGGAGGAAGGGTAAAAAGAAAGACAATAATAGCAAGGATAAGAGAGGAAAATAAAGTAGGAAAACGACTGTGCAAACTTCAGAGAGTTCATCCACCCATTACTGTCCTCTTTTGAATGCTCAAGTAAATTATGTTGACGCTGATCACCCTTGGTCCACATTAAAACGTTTCATGACGTAAAAATTTAAATCAGGAGAAAATAGTAAGAGTTAAGGCACAGATCAAGGCCATCAATAACTAGAGTGAATAAACAGCCAGCACGTCTGACGATGTTAAGTTTCCATTTGGACGGAATAGGAATCCGCATCGCACAGGAAGCCGCACGAGGTCAGTGGCCTCTCCAAACAGACAAACTATACACAAGTCAATGCCAGGCTGGTTAGACGAGTGAGGCTGTCCATTATATGTATGCAAGGAAGCGAAAACTAGTAATTTCGAGAATTAACCCCGTTCCGGGTCACGGGGCAATATATTGCGTTTTGTGGGAAGTGCTACAGCAGTTACAGCGCAATATATCGTGTGTCGAAATTCTGAGCATCATATCTTTGCTTCTCTTTGACTTTCAGCAATGATTGAAAAATTTGTTGTATCTGCCATTTATCGGCTATATTACAGGAGGTTGCGCTAATTTGTATTCTCTTTGGGAGCACTGTTAACTTTAATTTTTCATGTGAATGTCTACCACACTTGCGAGTCAATGCGATCTGATAAATATGCCTACTCGCAGGCATGTGGAAGCTTTGAAGGGTGATGAAAACGAGTTTGAAATATTAATGAACGATGAAATTGAGGGTTCAGATTTGTGTGAAAGTGTTGAAAATATTATACCTGACCTGAAGTTTCAATGTCAAGGATGAAGGTGTAAGTGACAGTGATAAAGAATTACAACCAGCTACCATGATGGGGCAGAAATGAAATGTATCAACTAATCACCGGGTCTGGGAAAAAGAAACAGGTAATATTAAATTTTCACCTACTGATTTTGGCTATAAGCCTGATCTTGCCAGAATCCAGGATCAATCTTTGACTCTTGAAACAATAATCAACACCACCATCACTGAATAACCTTTCCTATATGTAAAGTCCCTTCTAATAAATCAGTTATTTCAAAACCATATCTAATATATTCGTAAAGAAAGCTTTCCAACAGTTTATATGCAACACATATCAATCTGAACAGCCTGTAATTATCCGATTTATGTTTATCACCCATTTCTTTGTTCACTGGGGTTATCGTAAATTTCAATCCATTTGGTATATCTCCTTTATGCAAGAGTAATCAAACATTTCTTCAGATATGATAGCCTTTAGCATATCCATGAAATCCTATTAATTCAAGCTGCTTTTATAAGTTTTTGTAAATATATTTGTTAACATACATAAATTTCAGCGTATCACTAATATCAGTCACCTCCTCTATACCCAACCATCTGTGCATACTGCTGACTAAACACCTCCGCTTTCACCATATCCTGACATATACACTCCAATTCGTGATTTATAATTTCCAGAATGTCCTCCTTGGAGCCTGTTTTTAGTTGAACATACCTATACACAAACTTCCATATTTGAATAAATCTCATATGAGTGACAGTTATGCTTGCCATCAACTTATCTTTAGCTGACTGGTTTGCTAAATTTAATTTCCTGGTAAGTTCCTTCAATTTCTCCTCTTTTACACAATCTTTCCTAACTCCATTCTTTTCTACCTGCACTTCCTAATTAATCTCTTAATTTCTCTGCTTTAATATTTCCCTTTCCTTACCACCTTTCAGGGTATACAATTGTTTTCACACTACTCAACAATTCCCTCAAACAAATCCCATACACTGTTTATACTCTTATTTATGAGTTTCAACCAATCATAGTCTCCTTCTACAATATACCCTATGTTTGCCTTATCAGTCATATGGTAAGTTACTGCCTCATATTCGTACTTTTACAACCTTTCCTTCTATTGTGTTTATATCTATCTATAAAGAGAACAGCTTTGTGATCACTTATACAGTCAGTCTGTTCAATTTCTCCACACAGCTTACTTTTATTAAACAACATCTAGCATATTCTTTGCTCTACCTCCCTCCATCAGGTTTTGATTCATCTCACTCAGATTAACTTATTTACCTTTTGTTGATCATACTTCCTGTCATCACATTACCATCCTAGTTAACATTTGGTCAATTTAGGTCACCGACTACAATCACATTTCTTTCAGTATTGATTCCCACAACAGCTGATAATCCTATCAAATAATTTTGCATCAGTGTCACCCTTTCAACAATGCTAGCTTTAGCAATTCTATACAATCCGCACTGCTCACTAAAGATCTCACTGTCACATAGTGTAAAGTTCTGCACAAACCTAGCTATGTACATCCTGCACAGCTCACTAAAGACATTACTGTCATATACTCTAGAGAACAGTTCTGTACACCCCTAACTTTGTACATTCTGTACCACTCATTAAAGACATTTCTGCCACAAACTCTACAGTACAATTCTGTACACCCCTAGCTCTGTATATTCTGTACCACTCACTAAAGACATTACTGCCACAAACTCTAGAGTAGAGTTCTGTACATCCCTAGCTCTGTATATTCTGTACTTTTCACTAAAGACATCACTGTCACATACTCTATACAGCACAGTTCTGTTCAATCCCAGCTCTGTATATTCTGTACTGCTCACTAAAGACTTCACTGTCACATACACTATACAGTACAGTTCTGTACACCCCTAGCTTTGTATATTTGTACAGCTCACTAAAGAGCTCACTGTCATATACTCTTGAGTACATTCTGTACTGCTCACTAAAGACCTCACTGTCACATACTCTAGAGTACAGTGATAATTCAGCCTGCATATAAATTTGAAAGTCACTGTTAGATATAATCTGATTTAGTTCATTATTTTTCAGTCAACATATGTTTGTTGCATGTAGAAAAACCCCTCTGTGACATATTTCAGCTTAGAACTCTGACCAGCAAGGCTCTGTCATCTATGGTTCAGTATTGCATGAATTTCATCGAGGAATGTTCATTCTAAGTGATACATGTGCTGCGGATCAGTAATTCTCTGTAAACTTTGTCACATATTTTGAGGCACAACGACGAAGTGGACAACACACGTACAAATTATGTAAATCATCCATGCTCTATATGAAATGCATCTGAACCCTTTGTTGTAGGCATGTACTTACCCAGATTGCAGCGTAATAGTTTTCTCAACGCATGGTCCTCCACTGGGCCAGCAGGTTCTTTTAGAAGTGCACAATGGCCCGGTTTCTTCAATGAATGTTAAGTGTCAACTCTGCTATTAAGGAGACTTAACAGATAATTTAACAAAATGGTCGTCTCATCAAGAATTGTTAACTCTAACAAATTGTTAATACTTATGTTAAATTAACCTGGCATCAGCCCTGTGTTAAACCTCCTAATAGAGCAAATGCCTGAAAAGCCATACATCTAATTTTTGATCTGATTTTTGATATGCTCTATTGGTGAAAAAATATCTAATTCCCTCCATGGGAATTTAGAATTACTACTAACAGTTGCTAAAATTTCAAAATGGAGGCATGTAGAAGACGTAAGTTTGAAGTTTTACTGCTGTATGAAGGATATTTATAAACTGATGAAGGCAAAGGATGACCCGTACTAAGAAATAACGAATTTTTGGAGTTGTCAGACGCTATATTTCTAATTACCAAAGCCATAATGAACAAGGTACGGTACTAGACGATATTCGAAATAGGTTAGAGATTCCAACAGTGAGGACATATATCATGAGGCAGGATCCGCATCGGAACACATGGAGGTGGTAGAACATTAAAATGCGAATGCGAACACAATTTCTTAAACTTGTTAGGTCCACAACCTAACAATTTCTGAAAAATGTATTAATCCCCCAATTCTAATGCAACGCGCATATACTTGAAGTGTTGCAACCCAGACAAGTGGAGCAATGGCCGAGTAGTCATCGTCCTTGTCTCTGAACCGTGACGACGTGAGTTCTAGTCCCACTATAGACATACTTTCTTATACAAATTAAATCATTATTTCAGGGAATGTGAAGGTAAAAATGCGAATAAAATAAATAATCAAATTGCAGTGGAACTGTATTTTCTACCTTAAATTAATATATATATACACACAGAGAAAGAGATCCAGCAGTTACTGTGAGAACGTTTAGGCCTATATTAATTTCAGGTAAAAAATAAAGTGTACTGTAAATTGCATAATATTTTTGATCCAATTTTTTCTTAACGTTATTCGTCTTCTTCTTATCTGTTTACCTTCCAGACTCAGCGAGGGATCCCACCTCAAGGGCAGTGTCCTGGATGACCAGTACCTCACCTGCTATGCTGATGCGAGGATTGGAACGGATAGACAAGGAAGAGGGAAGGAAGCGGCCGTGCCCTTAAGTCAGGAGGAGAAGTGGGAAACCACAGAAAACCACTTCCAGGATCGCTGAGGTGGGAAATGAACCCACCTATACCCAGTTGACCTCCCAAGGATGAGTGGGCCCCATTCCAGCCCTGGTACCTATTTTCAAATTTCGTGGCAGAGCCGGGAATCAAACCCAGACCTCCAGAGGTGGCAGCTAATCACACTAACCACTACACCACACAGGCGGACATACTACTTTATTTTGTGCAACGATTATAGCCGCAACGAGACTCGAATTCACATATAGGAGGTTCGCAGACAAGTACAGTGACCACTTGGCCACTACTCCGTTTTGATGTGATGTAACTCCCACGTATATATGCCTTGCATTGGAATCGGGGCTTCATCAATGTTTCAGTAGTTATTAGGTTGCGGACCTTACATGTTTAATAAAATTTGTTCGCCTTTTAGTATTCTACCACCTCCACTTTGTCCGAAGCGGATTCTGTGTAATGACATCAGACCTCATTTTTTTCGAAAACGAAAGCATATTGACATAAACCCTTATACACGAGTTACCGTTGAGTGTCTCCCCACAGGTACAATGAAGCTCGATGAAATCGGTTGACCGCAGGGTCTGGCTTCTACATGTTAAATATTATGCTTGAGACACTTTTTATGTAATTGTAGGCGTCTATGTTCACGAGTGCAAGAAAAAGTGTATAGATTCCTGCAAAGTATTCCTGCTGACACTGCAGCATTAATAAGGCATTACATTATTTTTTCCGCAATAAAAGAATGCCCGAAAACCATTTAAAACATATCAATTATCAAATATTCCTGGTGATAAGAATAGCCTATAAGCTATGTCGAATGTTGTGATATAACAGTCCATTCTTTCATTTTTAAGCACATTCGCATAATTTTAAATTAAAACTCGCATTCATCATAATAACACTTTTGTTTCCTCTTATTTGACATGTTTACGTCTTATCAGTCTCCGCAAACCATAACTTATAATAATGTCAATCATGTGTCTGTCTGACAAAATACTATTTCAGCACACCATTAGGAGCGTTTCATGTGAAGATAAAAGACGCTCATTGCTAAACGCGTTCAGAAATCTCACGGAAAAGTGTTAATTTGTCTTTGTCTTTAACAATTGTTTCATAACAAATGTTGGAAATGTGTTCGTGAAACCGGGCACTTTTAAACGAAGTGTTAGATTAATAACAATTGCTAGTTAACATTTGTTAAGTAAAATTTAACAGATAATAATAATAATAATAATAATAATAATAATAATAATAATAATAATAATAATATTTGCTTTACGTCCCACCAACTAATTTTACGGTCTCCGGAGACGCCGAGGTGCCGGAATTTAGTCCCGCAGGAGTTCTTTTACGTGCAAGAGGCCGGATTGAGCCAGGATCAAATTTAGCAGAGTGTTCAAGAAACCGGGCCAATGTGTTTAATTCAGTAGCCAGATTGTTATTGATCAGGCATGTTCTTTAGAATATGAATATTTGGAAAATAGCTACGTAGGCTACTCCTTGGCCATTTTATCTCTGTTAGAAACTAAATATATATGTATTACCAACTAGAATGGTCCCTAGATAATATTTACTGTTGGCTAAAAAGTAAGAGTTATTTGCCCTTCAATAAAGCTTACCTCTTTTCTTACCAAGTACTGAACGATATTAAGATCATTGTTAACATCTAGAAGACAGGTAAAAGGAAACAGCAGTGGCGGTGTGTTCGAGGCTGTTGACACTGTGTTAAATGAAGGAAGAAAATTTTAGTGAATAGCACTATTCTCTAAACAGAACTGCCAAAGCTAACGCAGGATGTCACATGCTCACCACAGGAAACAAGTGAACAAGAACATTACATAACATGTCACCCACTTCAAACTGAAATCAGAAACAATAAATAGCCTCAAACCGAACGAAGCGATTTTCTCCAAGGATCATATAAGAGAAATAGATCCGTCACTCCTGTACAATTCTAGAATTCTAGCTCGTTGCTCCTGTATAATAAAGTTGGCTGAGAAAACAGGTCATGGAAGCTACACTGGCCACTTTCTCTCTGCCAACATAAGGAAATAAATCCCACGATAGTACCTCGTAGTAAACACGATGATGATAGGTGTTACTTTGTTAAAATTTTAATTGTGATAGAGATAATGATTGTATTTCGGTAGGAAAGTTGTATCTAAAGCTTCTCTCGTGTCTTTTACTTGAAAAGTAAATTGCAATTACCGTATTTGTATGTTGGCAATTCTGTTATAACGCTAGTTTGTATCGTTCTTTCACCGTTCGCATTTTAATGTAAATTTTTATCTATTAAGTGATAAATGCAACATTGATTACTGAAAATGTTAATGCAACTCATATAAAACCCCAAAACGCCCATACTTCCCTAAATCACGATCTAACATAACCTCATTCTTTCGTTCGTTCGTTAAAACCTTTCCACGACTTTTATGTATGGGAATGGAAAACACTAGAAGGAAAGGATGAAAGTAAAACACAGCATGATGCACACAGTTTATATTTTGAATTTATTTATTCCAAACAGCAGGTAAGAAGCACAATCACACAGACGTTTACTCGCAACAGCTAGGTAGTTCAATGTGAAGTACGTTCATGATCATAATACTATTTCTTCACACTAAGAACGCGCATAATTGTAATTTCACACCATACTCTCGAAAAACTGGATCAAAAATCTCGTTCAATGCGAAAGAATCTCAACAAATTTTCGTTTAACAAGCACTATTACATACCGTACGACCAAGGTCCCTTCGCGCGCAACGATAACGGTGTTGTGTTTTGAATTTGCTGTACCTCGCGACTGAATGTGTAATGCCAACCTCTGCCTTCTAAATTAACCCTCTAAAAGAGAATTTTAGTTTTCATTAGTTGGCGGAGATCGATTGGCCCTTCTCAGAACTGCTTCGGACGCTCCCTATGATTTTCTCGGAGATTCCAAGTACAATAGAGATGGGCGAAGTTGTTCTTTTTCTGGATTCGTTCCGACTGTTCCTGTTGCGGAAAAATTCACATTTGGGAATAACATTTTAAAAAAGCAGTTTTACTGCTAGTTTCATGCTTTGCTTTTAATCTCTATAAAACGCTAATAAAACATTTTTACAGAAGAAATTGGATGTTAATGAAACCTGAAAAAGAAACATCTTAATTAAATTAAATTAAATTTTCAGGTTAACCCCGTTGTTAAATGCTTTATTTTTCAGGTACCGGTATTTTGTAAATGTTACTAAATTATAAATTAGTTTCGACAGAGAGGTGTACCTAACAGTTATAGATTAACTACCGTACCGGTAAGGATTTTTTTCTGGCAAAAGAAGGCAGGTATTGAAAAATATCAAACTTGTAGGCACTTGGAGGTACTGGTATATTGACATTGCCATGTTCTGATATACCGTACACCTACCGGTGTATATGCATCTCTACTGTATTTGACGAAACTCACACCAGGATTACTTGATATGAGAATTGGAAAAGACACAAAGGAAAGCAGCACGATTAGTTATGGGCAATCTCCAACAAAAGATTAGGTTGCAAAATTGTTGCGAAGTTGGGCTGGGTAGGCTTGAAAGCAAGGAGACGAACTGATCGACTAACCGGTATGTCATTATTTATGAGCTTCATGTCCGTATATTGTATGTGTATTAACAATAACACTTTATTAACGGTAATGCCATCTTCCACAACAATAGAGAAGAATGAACAAAACAAAACAAACTAATAAGAAAGTTCAATGGAGTATAAGTAGAAAAATATGTACAGATATATACACAGGTTATATTACAAGTAAGCACAGGAAAGTAATGGTCAATTCTGGAGATTATGTAAGTGATTTCTAAATTTTGACAATAAGCAGTCAAATATATCAATATCCACTTTATTTAGAGATCTTGACATTCGCTCAATTGGCCCATTGAATGCATAGTTAGTTCTGTGCCAATTTGTTCACAATGTATTCTTGACCCTTGTTCGTCTGTCTGGTACATGTGTAGGACTGCAAAATGATGAACCGAAAAAAATTCGTGTTACACACAAGATAGGGAATGGAACCCAGGTGTCGCGTCTACACTGAATATACTTTATCACCTCTAACAGGGTAACAAAGTTAGATTATAACAATATCTATGCTTACCTACATCTCATCATTCTGATTATGCTTTCAGCTTTGAGCGACTACCCTTCCTCGAGAGCCCTAGTGCAGCTCTCCCCCAGGCTTAGTCCAATAAGAGCCTGTGTATACGCAAAAACCAACAGCGTTAGACTGAAGTTAGAAAGGGCATCCGTTAGGAGGATGAAACCCGCGCATTGGCCCTGACAAGTAAGTTTTATTACGAAAATGTTGAAACCTTTGGAGGTAGGAAGACTTAGGAGAAAGGAAACGAGCTGCTCCACTATGTAGCATTTTCCGAGCTGTCAGTGAAAATATGGAATGTAGTAGTAGTAGTGTCCGACTCGTTGGCTGAATGGTAAGCGTACTTGCCTTCGGTTCAGAAGGTCCCGGGTTCGATTCCCGGCCGGGTCGGGGATTTTAACCTTCATTGGTTAATTCTAGTGGCTCGGGGGCTGGGTGTTTGTGCTGTCCCCAACATCCCTGCACCTCACACACCACACATAATACTATCCTCCACGACAATAACACGCAGTTACCTACACATGGCAGATGCCGCCCACCCTCATCGGAGGGTCTGCCTTACAAGGGCTGCACTCGGCTAGAAATATCCACACGAAATTAAAAGTAGTAGTAGTAGACGAATAAGCTTGTACGGAGCTTTTAGAAGTAAGAAAGGTCATAATATAAAGTTGGAATTCAAGACGACAAATCAAAGTCAATAAGCCTATTCATTTATAGGAAGAGAAATTAGGGAATGCCCCTATAAGAGTCTGTGTATGCTGTATGCCCTATCACAGACCTCCCTTTTAGTCACCCTTACGACTAGCAGTACACCGTTCGTGCATCTCTACCTCTCCAACCCACCTCATGAGCGGAGTGACGTCATGGCGGTTGCGAGAGCTGTAGTATCGTCACTGCTAACAAGACCCAGAGTTCCCTTAAGTCAGGTGTCTTGCTCCATAACACATTGCCTGCATTCCCTTACTACACCAGATCGGAAGATAAAGCTTAGCACACAAAGTCATTCTTTTTCTGCTGAGATGTACATGTCTCCAAATTTTCTGTATTCAGTACACCTTCATCGTACACATATTTCAATGTGGTGAGAATATTTAGTTTTGAGCTTATGTCAGCTCCACGTTCGAATCCTTGGGAGTGGCATTTACTCTGCTCAAACACAACTCGGCCGGAAGAATTGGCCAAGGAGGTTAGATAGACGACAGCTTATAACACATCATGCCTAGACTCAGCTAACGACTCCGAATTCGCTAACCCATGCCCTCTCAAGTCAGGTGTCCGTTTAGTAGCCTCTTTCGACAGTATTCTCATAAGATGACATCCTATTTTCTAAGGTCGTAGCGCGCGGCCCTAGAGGTCATAAGTTACAAGCTGTGAGCCCCTAAGGTAGCTCTGTAGAGCTATAGACCCGTTTGTGTCAACAGATGCAGAGTTGTGTTCAAAGTCGAAGAGTCGAAGCCTGCTGGGGTCACGACTGTAACGGCATGCATCTCTGCGGCAGCTGTGCTGTTAACATAGCGTGTTCTCAAGTCACTACCCGGCTAAACCGTTGATTCCCTATTCAGAGAAAGTTAAACAACTATAATTAATGCCAGACTCAGCTCGAGTTCCTCTAGCCGCTAAAACACGCTCGGAAGTTAAGAGCCCCTGGCACCCCTTTTAATCGTTTCTTACAGCAGTATTCCATCACCCTCCGACGTTTGTCGAGAGTCGCAAGTTAGGAAGGGTTTCCGGTTAGGAAGATAGAATCTCGAATTAGGGCAATACGCGAAATGACCTAACACAGCCCACGCCGGGTTAAAGCCATAAGAGCCGCTTGTGGCCGCCATCTTGCGCGTAAGTCGCTAGGCCATCTCCTTAAGTTCTATGTATATCGCCTATCCTACCACGGGTCAGCTTTCTCCATATGAGCCTATATGATAAAACTAATAGGTCATAAGTTACAAGTTGTGAGCCCCTGAGGGAGCCCTCTAGTTAAGTCTAAACGAATAGAGTATAGCAGTCATCTTGCATGGTAGCCCTTGCCTCAGTTCCCGAAAGTTAGGCTGGTAAAACAAATAGGTCATAAGTTAAAAGTTGTGAGCCCCTGAGGCAGCTCTGTAGAGTTAGGCCTATATGAACAATGGGTGGTGTGAATAAAAATGAGCACGCACTATTTACTCGCGAATTTAGAGCAGGCACTCGCAATGAGGTGAATAAAATCCGCCTGTCGGAAGCCATCACTCACAGCAGACCTGTGACCTTGAGCACACACTCCAGTCGCTCGAGTAGCAGAGCGGGCGCTTTAGATTTCTGATGAATAAAGATAAGGCAGGCACTTTTTTCCGTTAGCGCCTGCTCGTGTTTCCTTGAGCTAGTTCAGTACGTGACTCAAAGCGATAGTGACAAGTTCAGTACCATGGCAGAGTTTATGACAGTGGTTAATCGGAAAAGGAAATTATATAAACTTCGCAGAGAATCATCTCAACTTGATTACAAAGTGTTATATAGGTTCAGTAAGGAACATGTTAAATGGTTAGCGGAGCATTTCCTTGGGCATTCCGAAGAAACAAGAGTGGTGCACTAACAAACGAAGAAAAAATGAGAATCTTCTTGCGTTATGTTGATGACCCAGGATTTCAGAATGGAGTTGGTGAAGACGTCGGTGTAAGTCGGAGCACCGTGTCAAAAACATTTTCGCAGGTTTTGACTTCAATAGAAATGAAAGCAGATTATTGGATAAAATTTCCAACAAATGTTGCTGAGCTGCAGGAAGCACAGGCTAAGTGGCAAGAACGTTTAGCTTCCCTTATGCTGTCGGAACTGTAGACTGTACTCATGTACAAATTTACAAGCCACATGTTCATGGGAATGACTACATTTACAGAAAAGGCGTCCCTAACATTAATGTACAGGCCACTTGCAATGGAGATGTACCACGGCCTGACTCTGTCTATGACTCCCGAATTTGGAGGAACTCCAATGTTTGCAGAGTTATGTCGCCTCTGTTGGAAGTCGAAGAAATGACAACTTCTGCAGATCCTACAACTTGCTTTACGTCGCACCGACACAGATAGATCTTATGGCAACGATGTGATAGGAATGGCGTAGGAGTACGAAGGGAGCGGCCGTGGCCTTAATTAAGGTACAACCCCAGCATTTGCCTAGTGTTCAAATGGGAAACCACGGAGAACCATCTTCAGGGCTGCCGACAGTGGATATCGGACCCATTATCTCGCGGATGCAAGCTCACTACTGCGCGCCCTTAATCGCACGACCAACTCGTCCGGTCCTGCAGATCTGGCTCCTTAAAAATTATATTCAATTGTCAATATATATTATTTTCATCATAATTAATTTTTGTTGTTTACGTTAGACCATTTTCCTCAATTTATTAATGTCGTAATATTCAGGCTAAGATTTCCTACCTTTCAGACGGCCGACGATAGGGTTATTCTCCCCCTCCATCAGCATGATCAGCTGCTTCTCCCATCATTTTAACGATATGCATTTGTTTCCCGTACGCTTTAATTCTACTTAATATTACAGCCCTGTTTTCATGTTTTGTAACTTTTTACGAAAAGTTGTTGGTCGGAAATTCTTCTTCTATCGCTTTACCCAACTCTTTGGGGTCGCGGGTGAGAATTGTGTCACACATATGTGGATTTGGCCCTGTTGTACGGCCGGATGCCCTTCCTGACGCCAACCCTACATGGAGGAATGTAATCACTATTGCGTGCTTCTGTGATGGTTGGCAGTGTAGTGAGTTGTGTGAATATGAAGAAGAAAGTGTTGGGAAAACACAAACACCCAGTCCCCAGGCCGGAAGAATTAATCAGAGGTGATTAAAATCCCCTACCCACCGGGACCCTCTGAACCGAAGGCCTCGATGCTAACCATTCAGCCAGTCAGATAGTTGTTGGACGGACATACTTTAGTTCACAATGAACTGAATTTATTGCACTTGTTTTCTTTTGCTTCTTATCCGGTAACTGTGACTCGATAGCTGCAGTCGCTTAAGTGCGGCCAGTGTCCAGTATTCAGGAGGTAGTGGGTTCGAACCCCACTGTTGGTGGCCCTGCAGATGGTTTTCCGTGGTTTCCCATTTTCACACCAAGCAAATGCTGGAGCTGTGCCTTTATTAAGGCCACGGCCGCTTCCCTTCCAGTCCTAGCCCTTTCCTGTCCCATCGTCACCATATGACCTAACTGTGTCGATGCGACGTAAAGCCACACTGTCAGTGCACGTGGAGTGACACTGAGTTGCCAATGTATCGCTCCGTCCCCTTGATGTTAGTCTCATATAGCCTAGCACTAGGATGTTGCACACGGCCGCCATCTTGCCCCTGGTCTAGCTCCGTTTTTTTTCACCTACTCAAGGAAACACACGTTATTCTGACAAAACAAGAAAGGGAAAGCCTCGCTATAAAAATCCCCAACCGTGCACACTAAGAGCCCTCCACAAAATACACAAAATCTCGTGTCCCTTCAGATCAATAGTAAATTTTAAATATGCACCAAGTTAAATTGTGTAAGCAAACAACTTAACCAAATTCTAAAAGAGAAAATCACACTTTAAGAAGAGAGATTAGTTAAATTGCCAAAAAGTATCATTTTTTTCAATTTTGAATTTCACATTATCTGGATTCGTTATTTTATTAGCTTTAATTTGTTGTAAATTACATAACCCTATCTTAACTACTTTTTGAGATATTGACATTTATGTAAAATGCAGCACACTGAGCCACGACCCCTTTTATGGACACAAGTGTTTATTCTTTGCCTTCTGCTCATGCTGATCATTTGTGACTTTCGTTTTCTTTCTAATTACTGATGTACAATATAAAGGTCACTCCACACTAACCCTGTGCTACTATCTATGAGAATTGCTCTTAATTATTTGACTAAACAGCTGTGAATGTTTTGAGCACCCTTGCATTTTGTAGGCCTACTATTTATATTGATACACTGTACTTTTAGAAAGTTTTCCAGCAATTCTAATTTGTTTATTTTTAATACTGTTGTACATTGTTGTTATAACCATGGGTAACAGAAAAACTAAAAGGAGGCCTGTAAGGAAGATCCATGGAAACCAGTTTACAAACATGAAGAAAGTTGATAGGTTAGAGCAGGACAATACAATTGGATACCCAAAGGTGAAGGCAGTTGGTGTTCCTTCCAAACAGCAGTGGCACATAGCACAATGATAAACATAAGCCTCAAAATGGACTACCTGACAATTACTTGAAGCTGTCAAGCCAGTGTACTCCAAGCTGAGTGATCCTGCTATGCTGAGGCGTTGTCTCCATGGCAAATGCAAATGCAAATTCAAAATGAAAGTTTTAATGGCATGATATGGAGAGGATGCCCAAAAGATGGTTACGTAGGACTAAAAACATTGAATTTTTGTTTTATGGATGCTATTTGCCATTTTAATTTTGGCCCAAATGTAGAATTGGAAACTCTAAAGCGAGTGGGTGTTACTATTGGTAAACATACTCGAGCAGTGTGGAGCTGACTAAAGCTCTAAAACAGAAAAAGTATCACCTACAAAACACCCTAGAGCAGAAAACCAGGAGGAGGTCCCTGAGAGGAAGAAGAAAGATGAAGGAAGACCAGAATACTGCATTACACGGGACATCATATGATACAGGAGGTTTCTAAAACTGTGTTAAAACTTTGAGATGGATTTCTCTGGAATATAATTTTTAATGCTCTCCGTATTTTAAAAAATCATAACATTAGACCTAATTATCGTATTTCACTGAATAATCTTTTAAATAAAAGCCAAAAGCCTACTCCAGGGCACAAACCTCAGATATGTAACTATTGTTGTAAAATATAATTGATTATGTAATTTGTTTATAAACACTCACCAAAACATTTGTATCAACTGAAGTAATAGGACATCAACAGGCACAATTTCATTCTAGTATCATATCTTTTAGGTTTATGCTCTGCCTATAAGTGTTGTGAAGAAAATGCAAAAAACAGATTTGAGAAATGTCAATCAGTTTGGGAGCTATGATGTTTAAAACAATATCATACATTCTTAAACAAAATAATTTGTTATAAACAAATAATGCAATATTTTTAGTTTATATATATACTGATCTTTCTACTTTTTATTGCTCATTCCAGTAACCTAAATTCCAAACAGGAAACCTTGTAATTAAAAAATAATCTGGGTGTACACATACCTTAAATACAGCCTAGAACAATTTAAAGTACCAAATAAACAAATAATAACAGGTAGCACACGTATGATATCCTTCGACATCACTAACATGTACACCAGCATACCAACAGACGAATCCATTAAAATTATCAAAAATCCTCTTAAGAAAAACACTTCACTACAAGAAAGCAAATCAATAGCCTTCTTAGAAAACGCTACATCAAAATTGCTTTACATTCAACGACAAAATCTATTGTCAAAACGAAGGGTAGCCATGGGCTCGGCGATGTCAGGTATAATAGCTAACATTTTTAATAACTTCGAAAACTCTTTTAACAGGCGAATCCTACACTGAAGCAGATACGTCGATGATGTAATATGCATATATGATAATGACATCACTTAAGAACACAGTTATTAAATACACAATATACTTGACACAAGTCCGTCAGGTCCACAATGGAGCCAGGAACTAACAAGAGAAGACATCACAATCAGCAGGAATAATGACAACGCAGACGTCGCACACTATTGACGAGTCGAACAACCCATACTCACACAAAATAGCAGGACTCAGTGCAATGATACACAGAGCTATTTCCATACCAATGAGCACAACGGATTTCAGTAAAGTGTTACAAATCATTAAACAAATTGCGAAAGAAAATAATCACCCTCCGGGCACAGTAGACAAGCTATTAAATCAGCATAGGAAAAATTCCCGTGAAACCACCATGCATGACGGAAATATACACAACTACGTTAACAAGAAAACATATAAAGTGGCTAATATTTTCAAGAAACGAGGTTAAAAGTAGCCTTGGGAACGAACAAGACACTGTAGACACATAAGCAAGTGAAACCTAAACAAAACATACCCTTTACCAAATCAGTAGTTTATGAACTCAAGTGGCAAGAACCTAACTGCAATACCACGTATATATGTCAAACAAAACGTAACTTCCACAAGAGATACATACAACACAAAAACACGATCAGCTAAAATCGAAATTCAGACTTCGGGGAGAACATACTCGACCGTTCCCACCATTTCACTGACTTCAACACAGATCTAAAAATGTTTACACATCGAAAATAAAAGTAAATCTTTGAACATAAGGGAAGCAATCGAATCTCACATCGGAAAAAATCTAACGTAACCAAGCTAACTGACCCCTCCACGCTCTACTCATATAACATCTGGTCAACACTTACTCCTTGATTTAGCATTCATAATTATCCCTGCATGAATTATTTTTCGTTTTCGTTTGGTGAAGGAAATTTCAAGCTTCAATGTTCAACTAACGTTCAGTGTTCTTAACTGGGGCTAATAGCTTAACACTCGTATGTGACGTGGATTGCCATATATACGATTTTTCACGATTTTACGCTAAGATTTTAACATTCAAAGACCGAACATTACTGCCTACTGGCCATGGGTACGTATTGGAGGGCGCAAGTACAACTTACACGACCGTAGGTCGGTAATGCCTTTGAAGTTGAGCCAGAGATACTCCTGAAGCCTGTGGTAATGTAATGGGGAAGGCCCACGTAAAGTAAACGGTGGTTGGTACGCGTGGATGTTGACGGGGTGGAAGGGCTGTTTTGTCTTATGTTATGTAAAGAAAACAAGGCATCACTTGTATATGTGTTTAATTGACTGTACAGTTGAAGGTGTGCCGTATCCATTTATACAGGTTAAAAGTTCTGTATGTTGCCTGAGGGCAACAGTATGCAGTAGAGGGTTATAGTAACATCTAAGAGCTACTTTCTATTTCAATTCCACACTTGATTTACCTAACATCATTGACTTGCATTCATCCATATTACATGAAAGTAGATTGTAACATGTAATGAAAGGTTCCACAGCGCTCCGCTCACTCCGCCCTTATTCCACCCCCCTCTCCACGGTACAATATACTAGATTATAACATCCAATAGGAAGAATCCAAAACGTTCCACACGCTCCTCCCTGCTTCCCCTCCCTTCTCTACGAGCAGTGTGCTATGCCCAAAACTTTCCATTTGCCTCGCCATAATCACAGCTCTGAAATAGTGTTTGGTGACGACGGACTTAGCATCGGCGGTCTAGATAAGTACAGAAGTGTCTTCATTATGTTAGTACTTGTAAATTCATTATTTACCAATACTTGTTCATATTACCACTAAACTCTCTATCATTGAGAAGTTTACGCTACGTAAACAATACTGTGCATATATACACATGTTCTAAGTCATTTTTGATAGAATCTGAGGATGTTCTTGTAAAGACAAGTCATTCTTTGTATAAAAGCGTGTATTTTTACAGGTATGTTTACAGAGTTATAATTTATATCGAAATTGTTGTGTTTGACAGAGTGTAAAGTTTTTATGTTACACCAGGTAAAAAGAGTCATAATAGAAAGGGTTCATCTATGGTAAGGGTGTTCCCTACACAAGAAAAATGTAGAGGTCAACCAATATTAAAAACATGAAAATGCCGGGCTGAGTGACTCAGACAGTTAGGGCGCTGGCGTTCTGACCGCAATTTGGCAGTATCGATCCCGGTGGTATTTGAAGGTGCTCAAATACGTAAGCCTCATACCGGTAGAATTACTGGCTCGTAAAATAGCTCCTATGGGACTAAATTCCGGTACCTCGGCATCTCCGAAAGCCGTAAAGGTGTAGTTCGTGGGGCATAAATCAATAATAATAAAATAATGTTACTTGTTTTACGTCCCACTAACTACTTTTTAAGGTCTTCGGAGACGCCAAGGAGCCAGAATTTAGTCCCGCAGGAGTTCTTTTACGTGCCAGTAAATCTACCGACACGGGGCTGTCGTATTTAAGCACCTTCAAATACCACCGGACTGAGCCAGGATCGAACCTGCCAAGTTAGGGTTAGAAGGCCAGCGCCTTAACCATCTGAGCCACTCAGCCCGGCAGGGGCATAAATCTAACGATATTATTCATTATTAAAATTAAAATTGAATTTCAGTTTCAAAATATTATATATTTTGTAAAAATAAACATGATTACATTATACATAAGAACAATAAATTGTGAATTTCAGATTTCTTAAAATATTGAGAAGTAAATGTGACTTACATAATAAATCTAAAATCCTACGTGTTTCCAGCCAATGAAATGCGACATAACAATTAAGACGGACGGATTTCGGAACATTGTATCGTTTCTCTAAGGATCGGGTATATAGTGAGATGAATCGTGGCGCGTTCTAATAACCAGAAGCCCTTCCTGACAATGACTGCGTCAGAGGAGTTAATGACATGAAATGATGCAAGAAAACAGGAAGGGATATGGACAAACCAGTAGCAGACCACAACGGTCGAGCTCAAGGCTTAACGCCCCCATCCGACGGATGACTAAACATCAACTACAGCCTCGCTCCATACGAGTACTCTGGAGAGGTTTGGAATTGAATCCAGGCCTTTTACACGCAATCTAGGGATGAGAAACTGTTCATCTGCAACTTTCCAACACTGCCGGCCACATTCTAATGGTAACATTTTTGACCAACGAGACTCGAACTGACTAATCACGGGTCGAACGGGCTAACGATCATGGTCGAAAGGCAGGCCGAAATTTTACTTAATATAATCTTAAAAAATTGAAAATTGAGATTACAGCAAAATTTGTTCTAAGAATGAAAAGATAAAATTTCAAGACTAATCAATCAGGTTCGCGCATATTTGAGGCAGCACAATTGTTCCTAAAACACAGGCAAGCACGATAGAGAAACTCTCAGTGACCATCATGAGTTTATTTCGAGGTTACAGTCAGAAAGAACGAAGAGCGAGCAAGTGTTAGGAATAAGCCCTGGTTTTAAATAATCTTCACACAATTCACAGGAATTAAAGCAGGGAAAGTTTAAACACTTAACTACATAAAATTCTCCCTGTAAGTTTTCACACAGAGTAAGGAAAAATCATCGCAAATGGTACGATTGCTCAGCTATGAACTCTTTCGTCTAACAGAATATTACAAACGAATTTAAAGGTTCCGTCCATGTCTGAATTAATTAACAGCATCATCATCCGAACAAGTCCCAGGCATTGCAAACTTGGGACAAGACAGAACAAAATTAAATATGACTACGCGCTGGCACCGAATACGAAGCTCAGTCAGCTGAGATTCAGTCTTTAGAGAGGGCCCGTCTAAAAAATAGGGGAAGGAATGAAATACTTTAGCTTTCTTGAGTCTTTCGGAGGTCTTTAGAAGTTCCATAAGGAGGCCAACAACATGGCCTCTGTTCCTCACCTTGACGCTTGAGTAATCACGCCGGTTCCCACTAGTTTATCACTGCCATAGACGATCACAGCTGTAGATGGCGCTCTGTATTATATTGTAATGGTCGTACGAGTATACAACAAACAGAACCGAAGAAGAGAAAGTGTATGCAAGGATCTCAGTACAGCTGACGTATGAATCAATGACATAGCGTAGCCATTCGGGAAACTCCAGGAACATCGAAGGTCGCAGAACGGATTTCAGTTGCGTTTGCCATGTCGGTGGAAAGTTGCATCGTACAATGGAGCGACAAGAATATTCAAATCTGGAGAGCTGGTAACAGACAGCTATGATAGCAGTGTGGTGTCGCCGAAATGGCATGGGATTTTCTCTCAAATCGGGAAGTGTATTCCAAAACGTCACTGAATGCATAGACATTCGCCTCATGTGAAGAACGCGCCATTTCACGGTCCCCCGTTAGCGTTTATTTAGTATGTGATGCGGAAAGTAAGAGGTGTTCGCTGATTCTTGAAATTGGCCAATACAGCATGTCACTTTATTAATAATGTCTTACTTCTGGGTCCTGTAAGCGAGTGTCAGGGCTTCCATTCAGTGCTCTGAACCACTTTTCCTGCTGGACAAAGACTGTTATCTTCCCGGGACGATGAGAAACTCCCTAACGGACTTGAATACAGCTCTAGCCTGACGTACCGATGTAATTCGTCTATCTACCACCATTTAATGCATAGTGAGTGAGCTTACTCAAAACTATAAGTGCCATAGCGCGTACTCGTTAAGTTTAGGGGCAAGAGAAATTCGGGGGAAAATCCAATATAACCAGCAGAGCTAGAAATAACAACCGCTTCCATCTTGATGCAATTCGTGCATTCATGTATTCAATTGCAGCACTGATCAAAAAATAAGAAAAGGGGTCCAGTGACCCAGCAGTATTATGCTTCGACATCCCTGATGTGGTGTGATATTAAGAGAGGCTACAGATGGCAGGACACTCAGCGAGTCAAAAGAATTTCCTGGATTTTTGCAGTGGTTGGGGCTCTACGCTGTTTTTGCTCCAATAGCTTCACTAACTTTAGTATGTTTTCTATAGATAGCTGTCTATTTGCAACATGAATGATCCAGCTTCCCCAGGTTTCGAGTGCAAAAGGAGACCTACACCTCTAAGGCCAGGATCTAGCTGTTAGCAGCAAATGTGATCCCCAGTCTTTGCGGTAGGAGACAGAAATTGTGATCAAGGACAATAAGAGTACTTTCTTTACGTGCGGAAAAACACTTCCTACTCAGGCTTTTTTCCTGACCATGGGAAAATGAATGAGCTGTTTTGCCACTTGTGAAATAAAACCTGTTTTATTCATTACATTCCTGATTACCCCACTTCATGGCAATGAGCAATTGAAAGTATGAGATATTTTGCTTGACATGCTTATTTAAATTATATCAAAATTACAAATAGGATTTTCTACAAATAAAACACAGTCCACGGGTCATTAGAGAAACTAATCCATTAGGCCTCACTTCGAGTGTTTTTCGACGCGAACAGAGATACAAGGATTCCGTAACACATGAGTAAGAAATGCTTCTGGAAGCAGTTCTCATTTTTAAAGGACGTACAGCAACATAATGCACAATATTAAAAAGACAAGCTATTTCAATAAGCACCTACGAAAGCGTTTGGGTCAAGTGGAAAATATTCGATGGTTCAACACTTAAAGGAAAACTTCCTCTTATGAGTCAACCGATATGTCTACAAACTGCAATATATTACTGGTTCTAACAAGTATAGATAGGCTTTTTATATCACTTTTATTATTTAACACATTTTCAAAAAAACACGTAAGGACAGATTTTTTACGGATGTATTTTCATTATTTCCAAACTCTTAGGACATACTGAGAGTATACCCATGAATCGAGTCCTTTCTTAAATGAAAAGACGTGCCCCGTTCATAGCGCACGTTATCGAGTGCACTTACATGTTCGACGACTTTGTCAATCGAATTCACAAAATCGAGTAAGATAACCCTACTTTCAGTGTGTGCGCACTTTTAAATTCTCCCGGGCTTTACGAACACCTGAAGATGTTTCATACACGGAACATATGAGTGACTTTTCTCCAGTGGTTTACATGCGTCTTCTAAGCTTGTCCGCCAAACCGAACGCAGTATTGCATAACGCTCGGCACCAGAGATATTTAAAACCTGGCTATCAAAATGAGCCTGTTAGAAATAGTATCAGTGCATACTGTGCAATGTTACGGCCTTAGTCCACAGCGTTTCTGCTGATGGCGTTTAAGATGTTCACTTCTAGAAAATGTATCATTGCATACCGAACAACGAAAGGGTCTTTCTGCATAGTGAACTTTCAGGTGGCGTCTAAAATCTGACTTGTTAGGAAATGAACTATCGCAAACAGAACAAAGGAATGGCCTCTTTTCAGAGTGACCTCGAATGTGATTTATAAGATTTACTTTCGAATAAAATGTACCATTACATAAAGCACAATAGAAGGAGCCTTGTTTTGAGTGCATTCGCAGGTGACTTCTGAGCTCTATCTTTCTAATAAATCTGCTGTAGCATACGGAACAAAAGTATGGCCTCTCCTTAGAGTGATCACTCATGTGACTTACTAGCTCTTTCCTTGTGTAGAATACATTATTGCAAACAGAACAAGCGAGGCTCCCCATCTTAGAATGAACCATCGCGTGACCTGTAAGATGTTCTTTCCTTCTAAACGTACCTCCACAAACAGAACAGCTGAAAGGTTTTTCGTCGTAGTGTAACAGCATGTGTCTCTTAAGACCGAACTTTCGGCTAAACGACTTACCGCAGACAAAACATAAATATGGTCTCATTGCAGAGTGAGCTTGCAGGTGTCTCTTCAGATCACCCTTCTGTTTAAATCTACTATCGCACAGAGCACAACAGAAGGGCCTTTCTCCGGAGTGAACTCGCAGGTGCATTTCCAAATCTCTCTTACTTAAACACGTACGTTTGCATTCTGTACAAATGAAATGTTTATCTACAGTTTGAACAGAAGAAACATTGGATGTTTTACACCTGTTGGGTCTCCGTGTAAAGTGCGAATGCGAGTTGGATTTTTGATGCCTCCTTGGTTTAAATTTATTGTTGCCATTTGAAATGCACGCCAGTCGTCTAGATTCAGTCAGCAAATGACGATTCTGATGAATTTCCTGTTTCATAGCCTTATCCCACGAGGGCAGCGGACGATTGATCAATATTCCAATATTCTCCACACTAAAATGCAAAGAAAACATTTACCATTTCACTCGAACAAAGAACTGAACAACAGATTCCATCAATATAAGTATCAGTGACTTTCATACATACTGTTTGAAAACTTAAAAGTTATTCCGGGCAAGTTGGCCGTGCGGTTAGAGGAGCGCAGCTGTGAGCGTGCATCCGGGAGATAGCGGGTTCGAACCCCACTCTCGCCAGCCCTAAAGATGGTTTTCCGTGGTTTCCCATTTTCATACCACACAAATGCTGGGGCTGTACCAATTAAGGCCACGGCTTGTTCCTACCGACTACTAGCCCTTTCCTATCCCATCATAGCCATAAGACCTGCAACTAGCAAAAAACATGAAAGTAAAAGGTATTTTTGAATTTAAAGATTATGTCATAACGAAAGCGGTGTCACCATCCAGTACAGGCACAAGAAGTAAGATGGAAACACTTCAGTACCTGGTATGGCTTTCGTTTCCCTGCATGACTGCAGGACATCTACGAGGCATATATCACAGAGCAGCGCTGGAATTCCCAGCTCCAGGAGTTAAGGTGTTAAGTTAAATGGAACACGAAGCCACATCGTCGCCTCGATTTGGCCTTGTACAGTTATATATACTTCACTTTAATAATAATGTTTCACGTCCCACTAACTACTCTTTTACGGTTTTCGGAGATGCCGAGGTGCCAGAAGTTAGTCCCGCAGGAGTTCTTTTACGTGCCAGTAAATCTACTGACACGACGCTGACGTATTTGAGCACCTTCAAATACCACCGGACTGAGCCGGGATCGAACCTGCCAAGTTGGGGTCACAAGGCCAGCGCCTTAACCGTCTGAGCCACTCAGCTCGGCACTTCACTTTAAATATTACGTTTTACATGTGCTTTGCTTTAGATCAATGAATTAAGATTGTATCCCCTACATCGATAGAGTTCTCATTCACATTAAATTGACCGTTCCCAGTCCATTTGGAATAAGTGATTAGGTAAAGTCAGAAGGCGATTCGAACGGTCCAAAATTCTGATGTCAAAGGGCTTACCCAAGCAAAATTAGGACGTCTGTTTGGGAACAAATAATTGACGACCAAAGTGGTGACTAATAAAATGTATTTCCTTATGGTAACGGCTTCATGAAGGCCATAAGAGGGGACCATATATTGGCGTCCATAATTTGAAAACTATAGAATGGCAAAGACAACGCAAAGCCATGAAATAGCTCATAGACATATAGAGCACTATTTCGGTTGAAATCAATTGAACTGCAGTAATTCAAATCTATACTGGAGGTCTGAAGGTAAGTTACGGGAACTGTAACAGAACATAGTTCTGAAACAAAAATCTATCTCTAACGTTTTATATTTCCCCCAAGTGAAAGCTTACCGCAAAATGAACAAAGAAATCTAAGTTCAGTCGTGAGCAGTTTCCGTGTCAGACTAATCAGCTGTCTTGCTTGATAACCTTGCGCGTTGCTCTACGACGTGTCGCTCGCTCACGTTCAACCTTGCTCGTAATGGCGGCGTATAATAGAGCAGTATCTGATCATCATGGCCGATAAGGTAGCCTTTTTATTCAGATTATCATGCGCTAAGGTATCCTGAATCGAATGGCGTACAAAACTGAAATCGTATTTCTCTTCTTCTGCTTCTTCTACAGCCTTTCCCACACGAGTGGGGTACCAGTATAGAGAACTTAAACCCTAGCAGTTAAACTCCTCCCGGTTTCGGGAGAGCACAGTGCATTTGTTATATATCATATCGGAGAAAACAGTACTTTTCGTGCATGTCGATGTGGGCCACGCGACAAAATAATTACTTAACTACATACCCGCTTAACATACGTAATAAAAGTAAATATTGCGAGGACGTCCTGCGGTACTGACAGGTTTGATATGCTAAGTGGGTTTTTTTGCTAGTTGCTTTACGTCGCACCGACACAGATAGGTCTTACGGCGACGATGGGATAGATAAGGTCTAGGAGTTGGAAGGAAGCAGCCATGGCCTTAATTAAGGTACAGACCCAGCATTTGCCTGGTATGAAAATGGGAAACCACGGAAAACCATCTTCAGGGCTGCCGACAGTGGGGCTCGAACCCACGATCTCCCGTATGCAAGCTAAGTCCAAAGTAGGTCCGTACGTTATCATTGTGTTTTGGTAGGTGTTAGTCAGAAATGTACAGCAAAATTAATGGCAAACATCTTCTTTACCTTACTTAGATTTCCTGACGTAGCAGGCTGGGTATTTCCAACTCGACTTCAGAGTCCTTAGGCCATCGAGGGGATATGTTTAGAGATAGTTGACTTCAGTTAATTGTTTATGTATCGTACATACTGTGAACGTAAATATTTTTATTTCATATCTGTAGAGCGTTTCACGCGGCGCACGACAAAAACGCAGTAACATACAGGAATTGATGCTTCAAATTTCAACTTCCCGATTCCCCGCTTGTCCACTCCCGTCCCCTACATGTGTTGTGTTACGCAATCACAATACTGAGTTGCTTGCCAAATGCAAGTCACATGTAAACAGCTGAAACCATGCGGTCATCAGTCCCGCGCTCATGTCTATACTCCGTTCGCTAGTAGAGCTGATGACTTCTGCGTATCCCATCCATTTTCCTTGAGAATTTTGAATCGTAATGTAAACACTTCACCGTTAACATTCTGTTTCAAATTAATTGCACCACGTCGCGGGACTTACGAGTTATGAACCAGTTACCCTTGGCGAAAAAGTGGATGACGGATCCTCTCTTGTATCATTGGGTTTATTATGCCCATAAATTTTCGGACACCCTATATATTGGATACTAATAAGTGACAAAATATCGTATAAAATTTGACAATCTAGTTAGTTAATTAATGAAAAGTATACATTCATGGGGCAAAAGTAAATGGTAAGACTCTCACGAAAGTCACTCAGAGGCTTGTCATTACAAAAGTGGATTCTGATGGAATTCCGGGACCGGTGCAATGATTTCCCATTCATGAGGTATTGATAGATATACTCGTTAAGTAACATTAGTCACGGATATAGTCACAGTTCTTGTGTTGTGGGACAGATCCCAGCATTTATATTCGAAACCAAGTTGAAAGAGGTAACCTCAGCCTTACATAGTATGAAAGGGCATCACGTTAGTGACGGTTTGCGGTCATAGCCTCCAGCTAAAAGTAGTAATTTGAATATTGGCATATACCAGATATTTAGTATATTAAATCGGAGCCTATCAAATGATTAGATCCGGCAACTTCATTAATATGAGGGGACCATATATACGTATACTACATTTACTGGTCGGATATTGTATACTCAACACCAAAACAAAGAATGTTATGCAAATTTTGGCAGCTTTTATATAGCTCAGTTTGAGGGCTAAATTATATTGTTTGAACTATAAAGTAAAATTTGTGAAGCTGAAAGTCATAAGAGGACTCCTTTGAGAAACAAACTGCAATGGAAATGAGGAACGCTGTCGCCTATATTGACGATTCAGTCCCCGAAGGGCTGGTTTTCCTCAATAAGTGAATTGACACTGAGTAGGAGTGTGAAAAAGTTGTTGGCGTTCGTATAGAAAAACAAGGACTTCAAAATGGAGGGCGAAAGGAGAGAAATCGATGAATTAGTGCGAGAAAGTTGGAATGTTCGCGAATGGAATGAAAGAGAGCACGCTAAAAGAAATCGGGAATATAAAGAAACGTTGGGTACACAGCCGGATAGAATCTTGAACGCAGAGGACAAAGGCAACAAAGACTCGGACTAACTGGGAACGTACTTAATAGCGATACGACTCGCTGAATTTAAACAAATTATTAAGTAGAGAGAGACAAACTCGGAGAAACAGACTTGAGTTAAAGGACGCGAAGGCAAGCGAGAAGAGACGTGCGAGCAGATGAGACAACGGCATCAGGAGAGTCTTGAGAGAGAAGCACGATACTGGAGGGCAGATTTTGAGAGAGAATTACGTCCAGAACAGAAAGAAAAGTGCTAAGAGATTATCAGAAGGTTCGTCAGGAATGGCCACGTTTTTGGGAGTACCCCTGAAAAGATAAAGTTGTGTGTTAAGTTCTTGAGAAGTAGACTTTAATGGGAAAGACGTGGCCAAAAGTGATGCGAAGTTAATAAAGATACGCGCCAAGACCCAGAGGGAGACGGCGGACTTCAAAGCTAAGCTAATGAGACAGAGGACCTCACAATCATCCAAATGGTAATGGTTCTGATTGCGGATAATGGGGAAATAGATCAGGATTCGCAAGTCTCCGAGGAGCTAGAAACCAAAGAAGAAACTGAAAGTGAGGCAGAGAAGAGAGTGTCTGTAATGGATATCGAAATAAGTACATTTGGTTATCAGTATGGCATCAAGATAGATGAATCTGATTTAAAGCGACCGCTAGGCTCCGAGATCGGCGAAGAATGAAATATGGAATTAGAGCTAGAGACTGGTCATGTTAATGTCCTGGCGACTATGGAAATAAAAATGAACACGTCTGATTCTCAAAGTAAAATTAAGGGAGACATACTTGAGGTAGAGCCACTACCAAACATAAGGCCGGGACATGTTTTTGTGGCTGTGATGTCCGATTGAATGAGTAACAGGCGTCATCGTGGGGAAAATATGTAAATACAGGCCATTGCGAAGAGAGAGAAGTATAGAAGAAGTGTACATGAATAAAGACAGTGGAATTAATTCATCGGCCGAGAAGAACAGAAGAAGCAGAAATGTGCAGGATGAATAAGTCTGCTTGTGGTATCTGAATATGTTGATATTGTGTGTGAAGGGGGGAAGCTCCCAGCTGTAGCGGATAGATTTAGATATGAGCGACTGTGACAAAGAATTCAGCTTCACCTTGACTCCAGTTGGCAAGTGAGGGAAATATGTGTTGCTGAACCGAACAGCAGTATGGGACTGTATCAGCTGAGAGAAAGTTGCGCCCGTTAGAAAGGTTATTGAGGCCAGAGACGAAGCCCTGCTGACAAGTGCTGGAACACGTTGCGAAGATTCGGTTCCTGTGCACCTTTTCCCAAGATGACAGTATTTTCATGTGTGTCTTTTATTCCTTCGATGTTAGGCCCCTTAAAACAACAAGCATCATGACAACAACTAGTACCCATGTGTGTTTCATGTCATGTCCAGTGATGTTTGTCTAGTGTATTGTATGGTTATTTTGTTCGATATGTTCTATTGGTTTGGGGATACTAGCATCGTACTGGCATCGTACGCATGTGAATAGTGTGGGTTCGATTTAATCTGTGCAGTTCTCTCCGCGACTAGGTCATAGAATCAGTGTGTTTTTCGGGTTAGAACGCCCAGTCCATTTTGCCATGCTCTAGTTACGTGTGTGATTTACAAATGCCGTATAAACCAGGAAAAGAAAACCAGAATAGACAAGACCCAAAGGAGGAATATAAGGCCATCAAAAAACAGGCCAACAGAATAGTAACACTAGCTACAAGTGAAGCGCAGCAATGCGTCTATGACGACTTGGAGACATCAGAGGTTGTGCAGCGGATCTATAAGGTCTCAAAAGGAAATTCAGGGATAATGTCACCACAAAATATATCCTTGATGATTGGAAAACATTGATGACTAACAATGAAGCCATTAACAACCGCTTGAAGAAATAGTTCGTAGGGTTACTAAATGAAGGGTTTCCAAGGTACAGAGCAGCTTCACTGTGTACAGGTGAGGGGCCTGTGCCTGAAGTCACCCCTGCTTGGCCATCAGATGATACAGGCATCAATTTTTTATAATGAGACAAAGTATCTCATAGTGCATTGGCACTGCCGGTGGCTACAATTAGCCTATGCAGTGGCCTCCACGGTATGCACTAGTCAGCGTCCTGGTAGGTGTGCTAGGTACCAACTGACGAGCCCAACCTAGCACACGAGAGCAAAACACTGGCAACCAGGAATGAGTTAGCTGGAAAATGTATAGTGTCCAATAACAGACCATTTATAATGGTATTATAAATTTACTCATTCAGAACAAATATTTCAGATTCCCTATGGGAATCAACATCTGTATCATACAAGCATAACACAGATGTGTGAGTAAATGATAGAATTTACAAGGATCTGTGATGTGTAGAACGCCCACCGTCCTGTTGTTAAGCTGTTACCAGTCTACTGGTGTGAGTCTGAGAGTTATGCAAGATGTGCAAAGAGGACTACATGGAGTAAAAAGCTCCCATGATGCCTCGCAGATGCGTTAGATAGCCTATCCACCAACTGACAGCATTTGACACAGGCCGCACTGCAGGACTGCATGAGGCTGGATGGTCATACCGTGCAACTGCTAGGTATGTGGGCATTTAAGATGTCATGTTGGCTTGATGTTCGACTTAATGGGTACCCGAAGGCACCCAATAACATCGTGCACGTTCGGGTTGACCAAGAAACACCACACGAGGGAGGACCGCCATATGGTGAGTCAAGCATTGCAGGATCCCATAACATCGGCACCTGCCATCCGCGAATATTTACTGGAGAATCTACAAGATCCTATGAGGTCCCACCCATTGCCTCAATGACCCGTATCCGCTGGATTGGGGACCTACCAGCCCATATGTCGGTTGGCATTGACACGAGTACACCAATGCCTGCGTCTGGAGTAGTGCCTTGCCCGAGAGGCATGGACGGAGGAATGACTGGCATTGCATCATGTTCAACAATGAGTCCTGCATCTCCATAACCTACGAGGACCATCACATGCGGATTTCACAGCATCGGGGGCAGAGGGTAGAACCTGCCCATATTGTGGAAGGACACACAGGGGTAATCCCTGGCATCAAAATGTGGAGAGCCAGAGGACATGCATTCAGATCAATTCTAAGTGATTCAGCAGCCCCTGACGGCGCAGCAATGTCAGACATTCTGAATCCGCACGTCCTACCCCTTACGGCACAGCATCCTGGGACAGTATGTCTATGGACTGCCTAGAGCAGGGATGGCAAACTTTTACAACTAGTTTGTCAATTAAGGTCTTGTGTATTATCTAGTGTGCCATCAGTTATTTTTCTTTAAAATTATCATGATACCCCTAATTTGACTTCAATTAGGAATTAGATCACATAACATATATATCCATAAGACTGAACGTTTTATGACTTTATTTTGCAAAATTCACCGAAAATTAAATTTTAAAAACACGTAAATTTTAAGAATAAGATATATTTTTTGTTTTAACCCAATAAAATGCAGGCATAAAAGTAACTGAGACATACCTCTCTATTAAAGCGTAATGTTGCTAGTTTTTTTACCTATTTATTAAATGTTACAAACATTAAATATATGGCATGTTGTCAGATCTGCCACAGAATTCAGATTCGCGTGTCACCTAGTGGCACACATGTCACAGTTTCGCCATCCCTGTGAGGTCCTCCCATGGCCAACAAGATACCCGGACCTCTCCATCACTGAACACACGTGGGACTCTGTCCCAGTACCAACCTCCGGGATCTGGAGGGACAGCTGCAACAACTTTGACACCACTCTGAACCTCATTACGGCATGCATTGCAGCCAGGGTGGAGGTAGGGGTGACACCGTACTAAACTGATGCCAACAGCCTTGTCTCTTCCATCCAAAATTGTAATCAGTTAAAAGCACATGGTCTTACAGCATATGCAGTTTTATTCACTTTCAACCACTCCTTCCAGGTGCTTAACTGTTTATTGTCAGGCGGTGTATGTTTTATGTTCCTGAAATTTTAAAAATGAGTGATTGCAAAGGAGACTGTGAATGAATATTTATTAAAGATTTAACAAATACAGTGTTACATACAGAAAAGTCAGTGAACACATCAGCATAATTGCTAGTGGCTTTACGTTGCACCGACACAGATAGGTCTTATGGCAATGATGGGATAGGAAAGGCCTAGGAGTTGGAAGGAAGCGGCCGTGGCCATAATTAAGGTATAGCCCCAGCATTTGCCTGGTGTGAAATTTGGAAACTACGGAAAACCATCTCCAGGGCTGCTGACAGTGGGATTTGAAACCGCTATTTCCCAGATGCACGCTTCACAGCCACATGGCCTTAACCACATGGTCAACTCACCCGGTCAGCACAAATGGAGGGATTCACAAGATAAAGAAGGTGATACCACTCAAAGGCCTCCTTAGACACACATTAATTGACAGTTATATTTCTCCAGAATGCTCTTGGATTATGCTGTGTGTGAAGTGAAGAACACAAGACAAATAGAAAATCTATACTTTTGAAAGTCATGATTTGGAAAGCTGTTCCTGAAATCGGTGGATTACATTAACGCCTACCAGAGCATTAAAATGTTCTTAAATATCGTGTAATTATAAGTTTGTATAGACATATGATATGTTTCATACATTATAACATACGACTTGGACATGGAGAAGAGCACAGACCCCAAACAAGAAACAAGTGGCATACAACTCCAATGAAATTATGCACAAAAACGAAGTTAATAATGCGTGAACACTGTACGAAACTCAATTTTTTTGTCCCGATTAACGAGTCACTAACGCTCGCTAGCCTCTCTCGCTTGTAGGACAACTGCTGTCCCGAATCCCCAGCCGTACAGCACACATGCTGCTGTAGCGAGCAGGAAACTCGATACACGAAGGCGATGGACGATGCACTCGCAAAATAAAGCATGAAATAAAAACGCTTGAAAATAAGGTTGGGTAAATTACACAGGCACATAAGAATTTATCCTTTATCCAAGCGGAAGAGTATTGACTGTACTGGAGGTTATATTGGTCGAAAATAGGAAGAATTAAAAATAAATTGGAAAATCAGAAGACGAGATAAAAACCGGAAAGTTCTGGGAAAATCAGAAGGGTTGGAAGGTATGCTATTGTACAGTTTTATTCCTCCCCTGCTTTCAGGCAAATAATTAATTCATTTACTCCTCCAACTACTATCACACATTACTACAATATTTCTACAACATCTAAACCCTCTACTTCACCCTACTTCCTAAATCATCGGGGGATCGGATATTTTGCCCGAAACTGCCCTACTTTAGTAACCTTTCATTCCTGTCGTTATTAGTCAGCTTTCAACTTAGGGGAAAAAACGGCAGGCAAATAAGAGTTTCTTTTTAAACCCTAATAATCTAAATTCTTATCTGGTGGCATGGATTTCCAATGTTCCAACTTCTATTCTTCTAGATTCTAGAGTGTCAACATTATTAATTATTCCCTTTTTGGTACTATTAAGAACTTATATCCTTTGACTTGTTTACAATTTGCTCAACTTAGTTGTCAACCAATTTTCCAACACATATTACATATTGTTGGGAAAAAAAGGAACTTGCTGTAGATATTAATAAATATGTAGTAAGAGATCTGGATATGATTTTTTGTCACACTGGCCTAATCTTCAATACAGCACATTTATCTACATCCTTTGCATTTGATACTTCAATCTCTATTCCTTCGACTGATCCTAAAGAACGCACTCCACAACATGGAACAGTTCAATCTCATGTTTATGCTATGCAGGATCACCTCGATGAGTTTCATTCTTTAACTACTGAATTTCCTGATGTTTAGGTACTGCTCATAATTATCAGGCTCACACTGATTTAGCAGATTACACCCTGGTCCATTCCCCTCCATACCAACTTAACCCTCTGTGAATAAAAATCCTAAATCAGCAAATTGATGTAATGTTTTCTAAGTTTGCAATTGTCCCCTCCACTCCTAATTATGTATCACCTGCCTTCCTGGTAGCAAAGCCTGATGGCTAATCAAGAATTATTGTGGGTTATTGAAAAGTAAATTCCAAAATATTTCATGGCACTTACCCTCTTTGCAAAATTCAATTGGCTTTTCATTATATTTCACATTACAACAAGTCCCCTCTGTTCCTCAAACAAAGTCAAGTCCCTTCCAACTTACTATTATCCTCTTCTATGTCTTCACATGTGAGGGATAAAGAAATATGCCACATCCAGCCTAGAGGTTGTCAATGAAGTAAACAAAGCTTTGAAAGAGTCCAGGCCATACTTTTAGTCACTGTATGCCTATAGTGAACTGCAGATCCAAATGTCCTCCATCTAGCATATTACAAGCTCTTTCATGTAAGTATATGATAATGACATACCGGCAAAAGAAAAAAAACTGTCCAACACAAGAAGGGCCGGGCATTGAAGGAGGGACACCTGCTATATTTCCATAAACCATTCGTATCCGATCTTGTACGAGTGACGTGTCTGTGCACCCCTTTCTTGGATATGAAAGTGGATCCCTCGCGATAACTTTACCTTAACCTTATAGGACCAGCTGATGATATATCGTCAGTGACAGTCCTTGCGAGAAAGACCAAATGACGATACATCGTCAATGGTCACACTGGCTAAAAAGACCACCTGACTATATTTCGTCAATGGAATATAAGGATATCTGTAGGCCAAACATTTTAATGCATGAATAATATAATGCTATATTAAGTGTCTTGAAGAACTTCTGGGACTGTTAGATTAAAGTTTGAACGAGTATGAGAGTCAAAGCACGAAATAATGAGTGCTATTGGACTAGACAAAAGTGTGACTGAATGGGTTGCTATATTTCTAGAAAATAGATCTCAGGGAATTAGAGTAAGTGAAGCATTATCTGACCCTGTAATAATTAAGAGGGTAATTTCTCAAGGCAGTATTATCGGACCTTTATGTTTTCTTATATATATCAATGATATGAGTAAAGGATTGGAATCGGAGGTAAGGCTTTTTGCGGATGATGTTATTCTCTATAGAGTGATAAATAAGTTACGAGATTGTGAGCAATTGCAGCATGACCTTGAAAATGTTGTGAGATGGGCAGCAGGCAATGGTACGTTGATAAACGGGTTTAAAAGTCAGGTTGTGAGTTTCACAAATAGGAAACGTCCTCTCAGTTTTAATTACTGCGTTGATGGGGTGAAAGTACCTTTTGGGGATCATTGTAAGTATCTAGGTGTTAATAGAAGGAAAGATCTTCATTGGGGTAATCACAAAAATGGAATTGTAAATAAAGGGTACAGATCTCTGCACATGGCCATGAGGGTGTTTAGGGGTTGTAGTAAGGATGTAAAGGAGAAGGCATATAAGTCTCTGGTAAGACCCCAACTAGAGTATGGTTCCAGTGTATGGAACCCTCACCAGGATTACCTGATTCAAGAACTGGAAAAAATCCAAAGAAAAGCAGCTCGATTTGTTCTGGGTGATTTCCGACAAAAGAGTAGCATTACAAAAATGTTGCAAAGTCTGGGTTGGCAAGAATTGAGAGAGAGAAGAAGAGCTGCTCAACTAAGTGGTATGTTATTTAACGTTAAGAATTTCATTCTTCAGGTTCCGTATTGAATCAAGATTCACAATAAAGAAAGAAAAAGATAATATCCACCTTTTCAATACTATATATTACATGAAAATTTTACATTTTTGTTAAATCATCATGTTTTATGTACATCTGGTACCGGTTTCGACAAGATTCCATGTCATCATCAGCCAAGGACAAATTACACAAAGACAAAATACATTGATCATGACTCCCATAGTAATATCACAATAATAGTTCAAGAAGTATACGTGATAAAGTTAAAATGATATTTACATATACAAGCTGATTGTCAGTAAGATAAAAATGGTTGTTTTTTTATAGCGTGTACACCTTAGTTTTACTAATTGAAAGAATGACTAGTTAAAAGAAATTTATTCTACTTGTAGCAAAAAAAAGAATTATCAGCTTTTGATCTATGTTACTTCTATCTGTTGAACAGTCGGGTTCATTTTACAAAGGCTTTATGATGATGTTTGACATATTAAAAGAAGTGAACAAACACTTAGTCATGAGTGATCCATATAAATACGTGCACAATAAAAAGTAAAAATTATTCTAATGGGGCTTCAACTTGGACTTGACAAATGAAGAATTTTAGTGTATTGTCCAATGTAACCAAGATGGATTAGTTGTCACTGCAAGTTGATCTTGACAAGCAAAGTGCCCATTGGAAAGTTCTATATATATCAGTTTTTACTCTGATATGTTTGTTTATATCGTATTACGGAGTAGGTTGAACATAGTAAAGTAGCCGAGGTTCTTGTTGAATTGGTACTTGCAGAAAGGATCTTATGATGCGAGTTGTAAATACAAAAGTTAATCAAGAAAGGTCCTGAACCTAGACAAAACCTATAAGAAAATGAGACGCGATTTAGATTTATGTAAACCCGGAAAAATATATTATTAAAGGAAAAGGAGTAGAAGACTCACCTCAGGTGCCAAGTTGATAGCAGATGTAACGGGGAGGAACTGACAGACTAAATGTCGAGGGACGGACCTTCGGAGGGGATGGGGAGGGGTGGCGTTTCTAAGTAGGGGGAAGGGGAAGCGCGGTAGAGGCGGAGCTATAATAGGGTGGGCGCAGACGGTGGTAGGCGTAATATGTACAAGTGTGTTATGTATAGTTTTGAAGATTGATTGATTTTTGGGTATTTTAAGATTGTTCAATATTTTAATAAATGGGTTTTTCAGAAAGGTCATTGAGATTAAAATTTGGAATATGGTACTGATCAAGTAAAATATAAAATTGTTGAGTTAAATCAAGTACGGGGCCTTTATTAATTCAATGATATCTATATCGTGGTCTAAGCCATAAAATTTTTGTTTATTGTCGTTTATATGTTGACCTACTGCGGAAAATTTTCTCTATTTGATTGCGTTTACGTGTTCTGTGTATCTGATTTTGAATGATCTACCTGTCTGTCCGAAATAAGTACTGTGACAGTCGTTACAATGAAATCTATAGACACCTGACTTATCAAAAGGGTTGGAAGTGTTAATTAAGTTAGAGTTATGTAAAATGTCTAGGTTTCTATTATTGGTTCTGAAGGAAATGTTGATATTCTGTTTCTTGAATATGTTTGTAATTTTATGGATGTTACAGTTGAATGTAAAAGTTGAAAAAGTTTTTGATTTAGTTGCTTCTTTAAGTAGGTTAGATTTTGGGCGATGCCTGAACTTACTAATTATACTTTCTATAAAATTCTTATTGTAGCCATTATGAAATGCAATATTGCGTATGGTGTTTAATTCTTTATTAAGGTCTGATTTCGACATAGGAATATTGAATGCTCGGTGTACTAGGCTGTTGTAGGTGACCCGTTTATGATTAAGGGGATGAATAGAGTCCTGTTTTATTGTTGTTGCAGTATGTGTGGGTTTTCTATAAATTTTTTATTCAAAAGAAGAAGGAAGCCTGGTGATAGTGAGATCTAGAAAATTGATGGCATTATTGACTTTGGATTCTAGCGTAAATTTAATGTCTGCATCGATAGTGTTTAGGTGTGTTAGAGTAGTAGCTGCGTCTATACTATGTTGGTCCATAATAATGAATACATCATCCACATACCTGGACCAGAGATGTATGTTGATAAATATTGCATTATTGTCTATTTTTGTGTGTTCTAAAAAGTCTAAGTATATCTCTGTTAAGATTCTGGACGCTGGTGAACCCATAGCTAGTCTGTTCTGCTTGTATATTATTTTGTCAAATGTGAAGTAGTTATTATTAATTAAAAGCTTCAATATAGACATAAAATCAGATATTTCAAGTTGACTAAGTTGACTATGGGTGTGTTAGTTTTGAGGGATAATTTGCAAAAGTTTTTCTGGTTTAATACTTGTGTACATGTTAGTGATATCAAACGAGTGTAAAGAGTGATATGGTTGAAGTGTAAAGTCATCAAGCTGTATAATAAGTTGTAATGGATTCTTTATATATTTTTTTGACTGAAAAGTGTAATGTTTTTTAAGGAATTGTTGAGTGAATTGTGCTAGTTTATACAAAGGACTAGGTCTATAGTTTAGAATAGGGCATATTGGGACATCAGTTTTATGTATTTTAGGTTGTGCTTTTACGGTGGGTAGTCCTGGGTTCATTTTAATAAGTTTACTTTTTTTGCTGTCAGTTAGGAGAAAAGATGTACTTTTAAGTGTCTGCTTAAGCTGCCGTTGGATAGCTTGGGTTGGATCTTTGTTGATTATTGTAAAGGTGCTGTCTGTGAAAAACATTTTTGTTTTATATATGTATTCTGTTTGATCAATTATTACAGTGGTATTTCCTTTGTCTGCCTTCGTAACAATGGTGTGGGTATTTTTTATTTTATTTTTGAGTTGAATGATCTTTTTTCTATCTTCGAGTTGTGATTTGGTTATGTTCGGGGTAGGTGACGTAAAGGTTTTCTTTAATTGTTTATTAGCTTCGTGTCTGAGCTCATCCTGTATGTCAAAAGGCATCTTTCGGATTGCTGCTTCTGTTTCTATTATTAGTTTTTTAGCAACATTTGATGGATTATAATTAGGCCAGTTATGCTTAGGGCCCTTTGACAAAATAGTGATCTATTCGTCACCAAATGTTGCCTTAGATAGGTTGATAAATGGGAGATGAAACTCGGTTAGGGGGTGACTAGCGGTATTCGGGCTGATCGAGTTATTGGGTATTTTGTTGGTTGTAGAAGATTTGGTAAGAAGGGTTTGAAACTTGTTGTTTAAGGTGGACTGTTTTTGAACAAGTAAAGTGGATAGTTTATTGTAGACTTTCTCTTAGAAAATATTCCATTGTGAGTCTGATAACAACGTAGCAACTTCGAGGTGAGTTTCATATAATCGGTTGTTTAACCCTTAACTTGACGATGTGCCATTTTTTGCACACTAATATTTAAAAAATATTATCAAATCATCAAGTCAAGCTTTGCATATTTCCTTAAGACTATGTATTTGTCGGACATTCTACAGCACGTGGAAAGAGTTATGTCTCCATCTGCCGGTGCAACTGTGTACTGCATCTACTTTGAGTGAACATGGCGGAGAGAAAGCGCGGTCACCCTAGACAGCAGGTAAATATATGTTTCAAATCGTGTTCGTAGAGCTAAAACAATAGTTTCCAGTTGTCAAATTATAAGCAAGAAGGTTTAGAATTTTGGCTAATGCTTGTTATTTTCTTCTAAACACTAAATTAGAGTAGTTATAATTTGAATTATAGCGCGCCATTTTTGGCACATTACCAAATTTACGAGAGAGCTGCTATTTGTACAAGTGTACCAGAAATGGCACAGTGCCAAATATTCAGTAATACCTGTAAGTTTTAGAATTTTCTGAAATGTTCAATATAGCTCCTCTGTTTCAAACTTTTTTATTCAATTTTCTGTGACAGAAACCATATATTATAAGTTACATATTTTATGTAACATTTACTATACAATACTCATTTCAATTTTAGGAAGAAAATGAGGCATTTTCCCATCACACAAGGAGAATAATGGCGTTAATTCCTGAGCCAGGATCATCGGACATTGGTTCAGATCTTGATGACGAAGAAAAGGATGAACTTCATTATTTTTTGGAAGATGCCCATAAGGAGACTGCAAGTGACTGTGAATCTGATAGTGTCAATGTGAGTTCACCTCCACCATTTCTTCCAGACGAGCTTGTGGAAATGCTTGACAGTTTTGATAAATATGACTTTTTGGACACAACAGATGGTATTGCTTCAAAAATAAATGAACCTACAGAATTTGGGGAAGATACATTTTGTGACAATTCGATTCCAGTAGTGGTTCCATCTCCTCACAATATCATGGGAAGTGAACTGAGTAGAAGTATTGGTGATTCTGGCCTGGTGGCTGCCGGTTGTAGTGCTGAGGCCGTTGCATCTTGTTGTGAGACAGGTCCTGAAGCTGTTATTTCTCCATTTGCTGCCAACATTATTCATACTGATGAATTGTCGTTAGCCGAATCCACGGAAAGTGTGCCTATCTCTAATCATCCAGGTTTACTGGCTTCAGACTTTGCACAAGTTTCTAATTCATCCAAGGAATCACCTTCTACTTCAGGTATGATAACACGTTCAGTAAAAAGTAACAACAATGAAAGTGTTGAGCCAAATTGCACTATTACTTCTAACAGCATAAAACTAACTGGATCATTATAAAAAAAACGAAGAAGTTTCACACCGCCTGCTAGATATCAACCTGCTAACAAAATGTCCCATACATCCAAAGACAATGCTAACAAATCTGTGAAAGATCTAAGAAAAAAACAACAGTGCATAGTGAAAACTACCAGAAAAATAAAATCAAAGACTGTACCCAAAGATAAATACAAATGGAGACCTGGGTCTTTAACTGATAAACCAGACTTTGTACGTAGGGACCTGCAAATTCCTGATACAATCAAAACTCCTTTCGAATATTTAAAAACATTATTCTCTGATACTTTGGTGGACTTGATTGTTTATAATACCAATGTTTATTCGGTATAAAATAGAGGCAAATCAATCGGTGTTACCAAAGAAGAAATATGTGACATAATTGCAATCGAAATATTGATGGGCATAGTTTCAATGCCTTCTTACACTGACTACTGGTCTCACAAATTTCGGTATTCAGGAGTAGCTGATATCATGTCTAAAGCGATACCAACAGATAAGACGGTTCATACATTTTGTGAACAATGAGGATGTGAATGATGACAGATACTTTAAAGTTCGACCAGTCTGTGATATTATTAGACAGGGATGTTTATCTATTCCCCAAGAATAGCGTTTCTCAATTGATGAAATGATCATTCCATACAAAGGAAGGAAAGCAGGTTCTAGAAAGCAGTATTGTCCGAAAAAACCTAAGAAGTGGGGTTTTAAAATGTTTGTTTTGGCTGGCATCAGTGGAATCGTATATGATTTTGTATTGTATGGTGGTGAGAATACATTCCTTGGGTACACTTTTAGTGAAAAGGTGTCTCAATTTGGTCTTGGAGGAAAAGTTGTGATAGCACTATGTAAATCTATTGTCGATAGTCCTTTATCAATAGTGTATTTCGATAATTATTTCACCTCAGTAGATTTGATTCACTACCTGAGAAATGAATTTGGGATTTTCAGCCTTGGAGTAATAGCCAGCTACAGAACACAAAGTTACGACTTGCCTGATCAGAAAGAGCTAAAGGAAAGGGGGAGAGGATCGATCAGTCAGATTGTTTCAGAAGAGGAAAAAATTAACATTGTTCGATGGCAAGACAATAAGCTCTTTTGCTGATGCTTACCCTGTCAGTAAAGTAAAGAGATACTCAAAAGAACTGAAACAAAGAGTTGAAGTAGATTGCCCAAATGTTGTGAAAGAATATAACACCCATATGGGTGGTGTTGACATTGCAGGCATGCTAGTTGCACTCTATAGAATTTGGCTCAAAACAAAACGTTGGTATCTTCAGATTTTTGCACAGTTGATAGACACCTGCCTCAATAATGCCTGGTTGTTACAGAGGAGAGAACTACGCCTGAATGGTCTCAAAAACAAGATGACACTGAAAGAGTTTCGATACGAAATATATCAGTGTCTTCTGAAATGTAACAGAATGAGAGAAAATGGAAGAAATATGAAAAAAATTGAACCTCCTAGAGAAGACAATAAAGGAGCCATCAGATCCAAGACCATCAGAAGATGTCCGTCATGACTTTATTGCACACTTCCCAGTTTATACAACGAGAGGGAGGTGTAGATATTGTGTGAAAGGAAAATCAGTAATCCAGTGCAGTAAGTGCGAAGTAAGATTATGTTTAAAGGAAAACAGTAATTGCTTCGTAGGATTTCACAATAAATTGTGAAATTGTAAAATTAACAGTGAAATAGTAAGTTGTAAGTTGTGAAAAAGATGAAAAAGATGAAAAGATGAAACAGTGAATATAAAATTCCAGACTAAAAACTACTGTATGCAGTGCTTTTTAGGCAAAACTTGGCATATACCTTGTTTTGGGTTTATGTTTTATGTTTTTTGATTATGTAAAGTATTGCAATGTTTAATAAAATTAATTCTACTACGATGAAGTTCTTAAATATAGTATATGATTGACTAAAATTTTTTGATTTTTCCTCTACCTTATTTTCTCTAATACTTAGCAATGTGCCATTTTTGGCACACACAAAACAGTGGTTATATTATCTACAATTTAGCAATGTGCCAAAAATGGCACATACAAGAAAGTGGGTTTAAGGAATTCAAAAATTTTTAAAAATATTTTTCTCACATTCCTTAGCATCAATATATGCAATAAAAAGTATAAAACTATTTGTACACAAAATTATTTTTCTCTGCCAATTTAAGGGTTAAGAGTGATTTTTTTCTTATGTAGAAATTTTAGTACATTTCTAAGCCATAATTTGTTAGTTTTATACTGGACTTTATATTGATGCGGTAAGACGTGTCTCTTGTTGTTGTTCTTTAGAAAATTTGGAGTCAGATTCTTAATAAAGTCTATGTCTTTGATTAATATTCCTATTTTAATTCTTACGCTCATATAATAATGAGCTTTACTCTTTGCCTGGTTGGCTATATTATTTAACATTAAGAATTTGATTCTTCAGGTTCCGCGTTGATTCAAGATTCACAATAAAGAAAGAAACAGATAATATCCACCTTTTCAATACTATATATTACGTGAAAATTTTACAGTTTTGTCAAACATCGTCATAAAGCCATTATAAAATGAACCCGACTGTTCAACAGATAGAAGTAACATAGATCAAAAGCTGATAATTCTTTTTTGCTACAAGTAGAATAAATTTCTTTTAACTAGTCATTCTTTCAATTAGTAATACTAAGGTGTACACCCTATAGAAAAACAACCATTTTTATCTTACTGACAATCAGCTTGTATATGTAAATATCATTTTAACTTTATCACGTATACTTCTTGAACTATTATTGTGATATTACTATGGGAGTCATGATCAATGTATTTTGTCTTTGTGTAATTTGTCCTTGGCTGATGATGACACGGAATCTTGTCGAAACCGGTACCAGATCTACATAAAACGTGATGATTTAACAAAAATGTAAAATTTTCACGTAATATATAGTATTGAAAATGTGCATATAATCTTTTTCTTTCTTTATTGTGTAAGTGGTATGTTTCGAGCTGTCAGCGGAGAGATGGCATGGAATGACATTAGTAGACGAATAAGTTTGAGTGGTGTTTATAAAAGTAGGAAAGTTCACAATATGAAGATAAAGTTGGAATTCAAGAGGACAAACTGGGGCAAATATTCATTTATAGGAAGTGGAGTTAGGGATTGGAATAACTTACCAAGGGAGACGTTCAATAAATTTCCAATTTCTTTGAAATCATTTAGAAAATGGCTAGGAAAACAAGAGATAGGGAATCTGCCACCTGGGCAACTGCCCTAAATGCAGATCAGTATTGATTGATTGATTGATAATCATAAACAAGTACAGTGCAGCACATTTAATGAAGAGCACCATCTCGTGCTTGCCAGCCCGCACTAAACTTATCGCCGAGCTGTGCAGTCTGCTGTTGCCGTTTCAACATAAACCACATGTGGCGGCAAGTAACGTAGTGCACTCTTCTCAATTTTATCGTTTGTTTGTTTCCTTATTTACGGCATCTCCTTTCCAGAAATCTGATAAATCTAACAAGTGATTTTCAGAGTTCTTTTCGACTACAATTCGCAACTTGTCATACATTTACGAGAAACACCCATGGCTGTATCACTTGAAATGGAAAGCAACATTGAAAATTTTTTTTTTGCTAGTTGCTTTACGTCGCACCAACACAGATAGGTCTTTTGGCGACGATGGGACAGGAGAGGAAAGGGCTAGGAGTGGGAAGTAAGCGGCCATGGCCTTAATTAAGGTACAGCCCCAGCATTTGCCTGGTGTGAATATGGGAAACCACAGAAAACCATTTTCAGGGCTGCCGACAGTGGGGTTCGAACCTACTATCTCCCGAATAGTGGATACTGGCCGCAATTAAGCGACTGCAGCTATCGTGCTCGGTAACATTCAAAATAATTATCCACTTGGAAAGGAGATACTGTAAATTAGCAAACAAACCAAACATACAAATGATAAAACTGAGAAGAGTGCACTAGGTTAAAATGAAATGGCGTATGGCTTTTACTGGCGGGATTGTTCGAGCACATGTTCGTCTCGCCAGGTGCAGGTCTTTTGAAATTATGTCCTTAGGCGACCTGCGCATCATGATGAGGGTGAAATTATTATGAAGACAACACATACACCCAGCCCCCATGCCAGAGAAATTAACCAATGATGGGTAAAATTTCCGACCCTGCCGGGAATCGAACCGGGGAACCCTGCGACCAGCAAGCTAATCATTCAGCCATGGAGCTGGACAGTGCACTTGGTTACTTGCCACCTCACGTCATAAGGTTCTTCTTCTTCTTATTATTATTATTATTAATCTTTAACCTTTATAGACCAGCTGAAGAACTGTATGTACCACATGCCAAGAAGGATGCCATGGTGTGTGCACTGCAAAACATATTTTAAAATAACTTTTTGTAAGTGTGGAAAACAACTGGAAACATTTTAAAACATTATTGGGTCAGTGTCAGTGTGTTATATTGTAGGTGTGTATTGGTGTTATTCGAGGTTCTGGCTTTATAACTACAAAGTCCAGGCAAACAATGTGTGCTACAGATACTTCATTTCAACATTTAAAAAATATTTTTAGCATATACATAAAATATTCTTTATTTTAAAATATTAATTTGGATCAAACTGCATCCAATTACATCTCATAAGAAAAAGGGCTGTTTTCTCAAGATTTTGAGAAATGAATCGTGAAGAAACATTTATTACAGACTAAGTTATAAGTTTCTGAAAGGGAATGTAAAGATATGCCTCGAACGCCTTGGTCTTTTTCGCCATACCACATGCTAAACAGCTGGTCTTCTTAGGCGCGCCCTCCTTGAATATACCCGGTCCGTTAAGGCATTGTTTTTCGTTTTAGAACAACATAAGTTGCACCTGTTACAGGAAGCATACAGTACATCATTGTTTTTTGCCTCTTGTAGTGCACAGGATAACATTCGATATCCCTTTCTTATTGATTGTTCGGCATACGGAAACTGATTGGTGTCTGACCTGTAGTTCCTATTTGGTAGAGCAAATAATCCTTCACTGTACACTTCTCAATCACGAAGCGATGAAAATCAATCACTTGGTCGAAATCATTCAGCATAATGTTGTTCATCGCAGAAGAGAAAGTCCATTTCTCTTCATAAAATGAATGAAGCCTCGGCTAACCTTCAAATCTGAGACACTGATTCCATGCACAGCAGCTATTTCTTGTCCTTTAAAATACAGCTTTTCGTGAGAAACGGCATATCCAGCGTTGCATAAGAAAATTGCACATTTAAGCACATCCTCCCCTACTATAAAAAACTTCCCACTTTTTAGTCCGCAAGATGTTTTGCGAGACTTGTTGGTCGCTTAAAGTGCACTTCTCCGTCACCACGGTATCAATGGTAGCGCACATTGCATTCGGACGCTGAATACTTCTGGCCTACTGCCCTATTCCCATAGGTTTCGGCGTAACTGATTACCGCAAGTTTATATGATGCACTATTACTCTAATGCTCACTGTGGATTAACAATTCTGAAATCACAGAAAACATGTGTCCCGTACCCAAAACACTTGTAAAATACATTTGTACCTGACTGGAATAGAGCGTCACTAGTCACTTCAGCACTGATTCTGTCACTGAACTAGTGCAGTGGTATTTGCTACTGGCTGACAACAGCACGTTGCCCAGTTTTGCAATAGGTAGGCTGCTATATGAGTACTGTAGATGACATTTTTATCTCAAAACACATCTAGAGCTGTGTGATGGATGTTCAAAGTAGAGCATTTCTCCATTATCAAGGTAACCACGGTAGCGCACGTTGCATTCGGACGCAGAAAACTTGTGGCCTACTGCCCTATTCCCATATGTTTTGGTGTAACTGATTACTGTGAGTTTATATGATGCACTATTACTCGAATACTTGCTCAAATACGTGAACATTTATTTTTCTCCACTCTGGACCCAAAAAGATAGGGATGCATAAATTATGCAAGGGCATTAATTATGCAAGAAAATATGGTAGCTTCCTAAGAAATACAGTTGTAAAATAAAGAATTAAACTGGCAATAATACGCAGTGAATGGAAATCAATAACTGGCCTCGGAGCATCCCAATGGATAGGTTAACAAACTGTACTTACTGGTTTTCTTCTTTGACACACGGGACTAGTTGATGAATTGCTTGTTCTTCCATGAATATTTCATCCTTAACCTTCACAGAGGCCTATAAGTAAGAAATACAGAAAGCATATCAATTAATTACACAGAATTTGAAAGATTGACATAGGACAGGGGGGCATAGAAGGATGCATTAAACCACTGTATGGCCTAGACAACAAATTAAGAAGTGACACAATGATGTAGCAAACATGTAAATAAACAAGACTGAGCAAGCGGCCGAGCGGTCTGGGTCTTGTAACTATCAGAATGGGTTCGAACCCCCACTGTCGGCAGCCCTGAAGATGGTTTTCAGTGGTTTACCATTTTCACATCAGGCAAATACTGGGGCTGTACTTTAATGAAGGCAATGACCACTTCCTTCCCACTCCCGGCCCTTGTCACCATAAGACCTATCTCTGTCAGTGCAACGGAAATCAAATTGTAAAAAATAAACACAAAACAGCTGACAAGGTCAGTTTCATATCTGCAAAATAAAAATGTAATCCAATATAAAAAATGAGAAATACAAAGGAACAAGTAAGTATCCAATCAAGTCATTGTGATGGAACAGTCCATTACAGACAATTTTGAGAACATATAAATACATAATTCATCAGTGAATTACCTCCTGAACTGTATTCTTGCCTCAAGCTGCCAGTGAAATATAAGACTTAACGATTTTGATGCAAACCCACAATAGGACATCATATGCACAGAATGCAAGGCATGGTTCAATGGATTGTGGAACACTGTAAAAAAATTTTTTATAACTACCTCAGTTTAAAAGGTATGGAAGTAAAGTTTCGTATGTGAGCCTGATATACTTCCAAGACTTTAAACATGTGACTTGCATTTGACAAGAAATATTTCACAGAATACTGCGCACAAAAAATTATTACTTTCTTATTAAAAAAGGAAGAAACATAATTTGAAATGAGTTTTCACATTGTATACAAAAACCAAAGTGACTAAGTGAAGATGATTAATGTTAGCTCTTATTCAGGATCATACATACCAACTTCTATTGTTCAATTAGGCCTACTTTCCAATTTACAAATTATTCCCCAAAAAGTGGAATGTATGGAGTGAAATACACCTACAGTGTAACATATCCATGGTTAGATATTTTATGAATTTATGAGAGAAATAGTGATCATTGTGGTTCATGTTTGTGGGTTAGTGTAGGCACGTCCTAGTTCGTGAACCATGGGCAATGGCTGAGTGGCCTAGTAAGTGGTCCTGAGAGTCGGGATACCAGTTGCTATGGAATGGGAGTGGGCATCTCGGACATATTCTGTGTCATGGCCCTCCTTATGCTCAGGCGGCTAGGACTATACAATTCACCAGTGGTCCATAACCCGTTAGAGGAGAGATCCTCACCTGGACTATGTGCAAGTACGGTAGCATCCTGCTTCATGAATTTACCGAGCTCAGAACATTTTAAGCAAGCCTCGGACCTATGGGAGTAACGGAGTCCCACTCTCATTTGACAGGCGAGGGACTCCTTGGAAACAACTTGGCAAACGAAATGTAATTCGATGGGGAGCTATCAATATTAATGGAGCTCATGGAAGAAAGCAAGTAGAACTGGCTGAGTCAGCAAATATGTGCTAGGAGTGAGTGATATTCGGGTAAAGGGAGATAACAAGGAAGAGATAGGATATTATAATGTCCCCTTCAAATTTGGTGATCTTGAGAATATTTACGACAAGTTAACATTAAAAGTTTTATTGTACGCCGGGACCTATATTTGTCATTTGGGAAGCAGTCAGCGAGCTCCAAACCAGTTTTCTTCGTCATTCAGAGGGGCGATGTATTGATCCACGTTCGACCAAGGGCGAGGTAAATCACGTGACGAGCCTGTGTCTCTTGCCTCCCATGCGCAGACGACCTGACTGCCAGCAAGCTTCTCAAACAGTCATAGACAATTATAAGAGACCTCGGGAACCAATGATTGTCTTCAAAAGGTACACGCCTCCCAAGCCAAGGATATAAAAAGCCATGCTCTAAGTAAATCACTCTCTACTCTGATCTACATTATTCTGGTCTACTCTACTGTCACTCTGCTGGTCATCGTGACAACATGGGAGAGAACTTTGCCGTGCGAGCAGACGTCCGTTCTGCAGAATTTAGTGAAAATTATTTGTTAACTCTTATGGAGTAAATTCCAACTCAGGAGATCCAAGTTAAGTGTATTTATCCAGGAGAACATTCAGTGATTCTGCGTGTGTGAATATATCTTAATATTTGTCATCTCAGTTACAGCCTGCACTTCCGGAACACGACAGAAGTCATCCCGGTGATCGCAGTGCACATCAAGATGGATTATTCCTTGACAAAGTGCATCTTGATTTAATCGTGGGACGCCTACTGCCATGTCTCCATGACCTTCTAAGTATGTGAGGCATATCTGGTTGGAGAAGGTGACTGACCGGGGAAATGCCGGAATGACTGACTACCACCTGGGATCGAACCTCATCTAAAACTTGAGTACCATTTAAAAGTTTATTTTCTTTGTCATTTTTGTAAAGCTAGAGGATCTTTCTTCTTTAAATCGTAGATCTATTAGTTTTTGTTGTATTTCATTTTTCCATTTCTTGAGGTGTAATGGTAGTCCAGTTTCATGTGTGTGACTGAAATTTGGAACCTATTAGATTAGATGTGTAGTCTGTCTTTGAGTGAATTCCCATGCATATGAGTTAGATATATCTAAAAATCACTGACCATGCGATAAACTTTATTTATTTGCCTGTGATATTGGAATTAATTGGGATCTGGAGTTACGTGTACAATTTGTGAGATAGGATCGAACCTAGTGTCATTTTAAGATCACATGTATTCTTCAGGATCGAGTCATCTAATTTTATGATATTTCATGAGGATTGATAGATATAATAATCACTTGGATAATAATAAAATCAAGTAAAGATCGGGTTAAAATGGAATTAAACGGTCGTGAGCTATAACTCATCTTAGATTCCTTATATGTGAGATTTAATGTGCTCAGTTCATGCTGTGCCTGAAATACGGCAATCCTGCGGTATGTTAATTATGTAATTTATTAATTGGAGAATTTATTATTGGTGAATGACTTGTTGTTGTGTCTTTAGGAGCACAATGGAATTTATTGTAAGTGGAGCACGTGTTGTGTATGTATTTCACGGATTGGGAATAATAATAATGTGATTGAGGCTCACAAACGCGATGTTTGCAACTTGTAACTCATGTGATGGTGATGATTATGGAATCTTATTGGAATCTTCAAATAAATTTCAGAAACTTAGATGAATCTCCATCGTTGTGTGAGGAACATTTCAACCCAAGTGATATCACGAATTTTGATCACTAGCCACTATTGAAGAAAGAGTATTTTCCGTACACTAAATTTATCCTCTGCAATCTGTTGACGTGACCATCCTTAAAAATAAAGACTAAACTTGTAAGGGTAGGATTCGCTCTAAATAATGTATATTTAAAAAGTACGTGTTACCTAGTGTGAATGTGGTGTGTGTGTGTGTGTGTGTGTGTGTGTGTGTTATAAATATGAATATTTTCCATGTCTTTTGATTGTTCAATTTGATTTAATCTGGTCGTGCATTTATGGCGACACAGATTGTGTTCAATGTTGTGTGCCACCATGAGAATTTAATTTGTGCACCTTAAGGAAAATTTAATGAGTTTATGTCAAGGAAGACTAGAATAGGATTTTATTTGCTGATTATTAAGATTTAAGGGAAAGATTGTCTCGTTATTTTTCCGCAAAGGCAAGCGATTTGTAAATTAATATTTTAATTAACTCACAGGTGGATAAGAAATTTTCCAATACGTTTATATTCAAATTCTGAAACATTTTAAATTAATTTGAAAATTTGAATGCTATGCAAATGTCACAATTAAATGTTCACAAATGGCATAATTAATTTAAATTCTGTGATAATGAGCAATAATAATTAACTGAAGAATAATTATTTGAGAATGTGAATTATAATTGCCATGTGAATTATTTAGTGAGATACACTAGTTATAAAACACGATCGTGTGATGATAAAATAAAATGTTACACAGATAAGGTTAGAGATTATTACTAATAATTATAATAAAAATATTAATAATAATCAATTAATTATAAAATTTTGAAATTCACTTTGTATTTTCACCAAAGCTTCTACTGGTTCTTTTGACAAATGTTATACACTTTAAATACTGAGATTCATCAGAATTCAATTTCGACCACGTGTTGAGATTACTGTAAATTCATGGAAACTTTAGCAAATTTTCCTGTGGAATAATAAGCGAGACAACTGTCTATTAATTTTGTACAAACTTTTATTGAAGTCTTTAGACTCTTTCAGTTAAATACTTTAATTTTTAAAGGCAGGAAAGGACTAATTTTTCTTTGTTAATTTTCATTCCAAAAACAGTAATAATGGAGGACGAGAAATACATTTGGTTCATAAATGCTACTGAAGAATGAGATATTACGAAAGTTTGTTGTAAAAATAATCCAGCATGGATATTTTTGTTGAGAAATGCTTATGTTAATAAATGTAGGACTGTTGTTTTTCAATTATTTTATTTTGCTTGGTCATCAACTCCTTTACCCTTAAATGCCTCTAGAAAACAGAAAGCCAGGAACGAACGGTCCACCTCGGGATCTCTCACTCACTGGCTGGGCTTAGCCAGGCAATATTGGGGGCAATAAAGTCTACTTGACAGGTGTTAGAAAGGGAAGGGCAGAGTCTGAGGTAGAGCTCTTTACCAGGAATACCATTGCATGCAACATAGTTTCTGTTAGGCACGTAAATGAGCGAAGGATGTGGGTAGATTTGTCAGTGTGAGGAATTAGGACTAGAATTGCGTACATGTATTCACCATGTGAGGGTGCAGATGAGGATGAAGTTGACAAGTTTCATGAAGCATTGAGTGACATGGTGGTCAGGGTCAACAGCAAGGAGAGGATAGTGCTAATGGGCGATCTCAATGCGAGAGTTAGGAATAGAACTGAAGGATACGAAAGGGTGATTGGTAAATGTGGGGAAGATATGGAAGCTAATGGGAATGGGAAGCGTTTGCTGGACTTCTGTGCTAGTATGGGTTTAGCTGTTACGAATACATTTTTCAAGCATAAGGCTATTCACCGCTACACATGGGAGGCTAGGGGTACCAATCCATAATAGACTATATCTTAACAGACTTCGAATTCAGGAAATCCGTTAGGAATGTATGAGTTTTCCGCAGATTTTTCGATGATACAGACCACTATCTGATCTGTAGTGAACTAAGTATCTCTAGGCCTAGGGTAGAGAAGGTGAAATCTGTCTGAAAAAGAATAAGGGTAGAAAATGTCCAGGATGAGTAAATTAGACAGACGTACATGGATATGATTAGTGAGAAGTTTTAAACAGTAGACAGTAAGCAGGTTCAGGATATAGGAAGTGAATGGGTGGCATACGGGGATGCTGTAGTAGAAACAGCAAGGGAATGCCTAAGAACAACTGTGTGTAAAGATGGGAAAAAGCGAACATCCTGGTGGAATGATGAAGTGAGAGCAGCTGGTAAACGTAAAAAGAAGGCTTATCAGAAATGGCTCCAAACAAGGGCTGATGCAGACAGGGATTTGTACGCAGATGAAAGAAACAGAGCGGAACAAATAGTTGTTGAATCCAAACGGGAATCGTGGGAAGATTTTGGTAACCACCTGGAAAGGCTAGGTCAAGCAGCAGGGAAACTTTTCTGGACAGCAACAAAGAATCTTAGGAAGGGAGGGAAAAAGGAAAAGAACAGTATTTTGCATAATTCAGGTGAACTCATAATAGATCCCAGGGAATCATTGGAGAGGTGAAGGGCATATTTTGAACATCTTCTCAATGTAAAAGGAAATCATCCTGGTGGTGTTGCAAACAGCCAAGCTCATGGGGAGTAGGAAAATGATGTTGGTGAAATTATGCTTGAGGAATTGGAAAGGATGGTAAATAAACTCCATTGTCATAAAGCAGCAGGAATAGATGAAATTAGACCTAAAATGGTGAACTATAGTGGGAAGGCAGGGATGAAATGGCTTCATTGAGTAGTAAAATGAGCATGGAGTGTTGGTAAGGTACCTTCAGATTGGACAAAAGCAGTAATTGCACCTATCTATAAGCAAGGGAACTGGAAGGATTGCAACAACTATCAAGGTATCTCATTGATTAGTATACCATGCACAGTATTCTCTGGCATCTTGGAAGGGAGGGTGCAATCAGTCGTTGAGAGGAAGTTGGATGAAACCCAGTGTGGTTTCAGACCACACAGAGGCTGTCAGGATCAGATTTTCAGTATGAGCCAGGTAATTGAGAAATGCTACGAGAGGAATAGGCAGTTGTGTTTGTTTCGTAGATCTAGAGAAAGCATATGACAGGGTTGATGGTTATGAATTTCATGTTTTTGGTCCGTATTGAACAATATATAAGTAATAATAATAATAACTTAAATGTTTCCACCTTTTCAATACAATATATTCACAAGATTACAAAATTATACGGTACTAGTTTCGACCCATCTAGGGGTCATCATCAGCCGTATTGGAGCAAAGATCATTTGTGGCGAAATCCTAAGACAATATTATTTTAAAGAATAACAAGTGAAATGAGATGTTATGGTAATAGTTAATAATACAAGGAATATACATAATAAGAGGTTTTTAACAAAGAATAAAGTATAAATGGGGTGTTGTAAAAATTATAATCATGGAAATCAGTAAGTTCTTGTATTGAAATGAAATATGGCTTAGGAAGAGGGCTTAAGGTGGGGCTGAAGGGTGCGGGAGAAAGTGTAATTGTCTTGGAAAAGTACCTTTGATTAAATTTAGGATTGAGTTTAGGTTGGCTGCATTATTGTTTCTGAGGAAAGTGATAAATAGATCGAAGAGTATGTTGGGTTTCTCTGAGATTTCATTGAGATTGTGACTGGCATTAAAGTATTGGTCTAGGTGTATGTAGTAATTTTCCATTATGTTCAGTAAAGGGCCCTTGTTTGCTAATACGAGGATGTCCATGTCTTGTTCAATATTGGTGAAATTATGGTTATAATCTTGCATGTGTTGGCCGATGGCTGAAAACTTGTTGTATTTTATTGCGTTAGTGTGCTCGTGGTATCTGATAATGAAGTTTCTCCCGGTTTGCCCGATGTAGGTTTTTTTACAGGTGGTACATTTGATCCTATAAACTCCTGATTTTAAAAAACTGCTGGTCTTGTTGATGTGTGAAGTATTGTATAAAACATTCATGTTCTTATTGTTGGTTTTGAAGGCTATTTTAACGCCTTGTTTCTTAAAGATGTTGGTTAACTTGTAGATATCATTGTTGAACGTGAAGGTGGAAAATGTTAGAGGTTTGGTTATTTCTTTTTTGAGGGTAGTTTTTGGGCGATGTTTGTGTTTATTGATTATCCTTTCTATAAAATGATTGCTGAAGCCGTTGAATTTTGCGATTCCGCGGATTGTGTTGAGTTCGTTTTTTAGATCTTTATTGGACATAGGTATGCTGAAGGCTCGGTGAACTAGGCTGTTGTATGTGGCTCGTTTGTGGGACTGGGGGTGCACTGAATCTTGGCGAATGGTGGAGGCTGTTTGAGTGGGTTTTCTGAAAATTTTATAACTGAAAGAATCTGAGTTTCTAGTGATGGTTAAATCTAGAAAGTTGATTTTTTGATTTGATTCGGATTCTAGTGTGAATTTGATATGAGGATCAATATTGTTGAGTCTTAAGAGGGTGGTGGGTGCGTTAATTGATTTCTCATTCATAATTACAAAGACATCGTCGACATATCTGGCCCAAAAGAGAATGTTTTCGAATTCGTTGTCAATTTTGGTGTATTCGAGGAAGTCCAGGTATATTTCTGCTAAGATACCTGAGGCCGGTGACCCCATTGCCAAACCATTTTGTTGATATATGACATTGTCAAAAGTGAAGAAGTTATTGTCGATGATAAGTTTTAATATTGTGATAAAGTCTTGTATCTCTAGTTTGCTTAAGTGGCTGTTTTTGTTTAAATTGTTTATAATTATCGGAATTAATTTTGATACTTGTATGCTTGGGTACATGTTTACAATATCGAAAGAGTGGATGGAGTGATCCGGTTGCAAATTGAACTTGTTTAGTTTTTCTACTAGCTCAGATGTGTTTTTAATAGACTTTTTGGATAAGAATTGATAATTTTTTCTTAAGAAACATTGGATGAATTGTGATATTCTGTATAAGGGGCTCGGTCTATAGTTGATAATTGGCCGGATGGGAATTCCGGTTTTGTGAATTTTGGGAAGAGCTTTAGCAGTGGGGAGTCCTGGGTTCATATGTATGAGTTTGGATTTTTCCTGTTCGGTAAATAAAAATGAAGTGTTTTTAAGAGTTTGTTTAAGTAGTTTTTGAATTTTTTGGGTGGGGTCTTTTTTGATTATGGAAAATGAGCTGTCTGTGAAAAAGTTTTTTGTTTTTTCAATATATACTTTTTTATCCATGATAACTGTTGCATTGCCTTTGTCAGCTTTGGTTATGATGAGTTCGTTGTCTTTAATTTTCTTCTTGAGGGCGTATATGCGCTTTTGTTCAGCAATTTTTTCTTTATTATTGAGGTTATTTGCGGGGTTGGTTAAATTGTGGAGGATATCAGTCAGTTTCCTTTTAACATCGGTTCTAACCTCATTTTGCGTGTCTTCCGGTATTTTGCTGATGGCTAGTTCTGATTCTGTGATCATAGTAGCGGCTATGTTGAGGCTGTTCAAGTTTGGCCAGTTGTGTTTCGGTCCTTTGGATAAAGTTAAGTGTTCACTTTCACTTAAGGGCGTGTTAGATAGATTTACAACAGCTGGATGAAACTGCATACGAACGAACGTGTTACTATTGGAGTTTCTAGTTTGTTGGTTATGTAGTTGGCAGTTTTTTTAGCCTGTTGAGTTTATTCTCCAAATTTGACTGTTTTTTGGCTAGTTCGTAGAATAATTTGTTCTCTACTTCTTGATAGAATAGTGTCCATTGTGCGTTTGAAAGTAGTTTAGTCGCTGCGAGGTGAGTGTCGTATAATTTCTGATTCAAAAAATATTTCTTCCTGTACAAGAATTTTATTTCGTCTCTTAACCATATTTTGTTTGTTTTGTTTTGAGTTTTGATGGTTTGAGGTGAAGTCCGATGTTTCTTTTTATTGCTTCTTAGAAAATTAGGTGTCAAGTTAAGTGATATACATTGCTTTAGGAAATCGATGTCTTTGCGTAATTTGGCTATCTTTAATTTTAGGCCTAGATATTGAAAGGCTTTCTGTTTTGCCTGGTAAGCTACATCATTGATGGTTATGAATTTCATGTTTTTGGTCCGTATTGAACAATATATAAGTAATAATAATAATAACTTAAATGTTTCCACCTTTTCAATACAATATATTCACAAGATTACAAAATTATACGGTACTAGTTTCGACCCATCTAGGGGTCATCATCAGCCGTATTGGAGCAAAGATCATTTGTGGCGAAATCCTAAGACAATATTATTTTAAAGAATAACAAGTGAAATGAGATGTTACGGTAATAGTTAATAATACAAGGAATATACAAGAACTTACTGATTTCCATGATTATAATTTTTACAACACCCCATTTATACTTTATTCTTTGTTAAAAACCTCTTATTATGTATATTCCTTGTATTATTAACTATTACCATAACATCTCATTTCACTTGTTATTCTTTAAAATAATATTGTCTTAGGATTTCGCCACAAATGATCTTTGCTCCAATACGGCTGATGATGACCCCTAGATGGGTCGAAACTAGTACCGTATAATTTTGTAATCTTGTGAATATATTGTATTGAAAAGGTGGAAACATTTAAGTTATTATTATTATTACTTATATATTGTTCAATACGGACCAAAAACATGAAATTCATAACCATCAATGATGTAGCTTACCAGGCAAAACAGAAAGCCTTTCAATATCTAGGCCTAAAATTAAAGATAGCCAAATTACGCAAAGACATCGATTTCCTAAAGCAATGTATATCACTTAACTTGACACCTAATTTTCTAAGAAGCAATAAAAAGAAACATCGGACTTCACCTCAAACCATCAAAACTCAAAACAAAACAAACAAAATATGGTTAAGAGACGAAATAAAATTCTTGTACAGGAAGAAATATTTTTTGAATCAGAAATTATACGACACTCACCTCGCAGCGACTAAACTACTTTCAAACGCACAATGGACACTATTCTATCAAGAAGTAGAGAACAAATTATTCTACGAACTAGCCAAAAAACAGTCAAATTTGGAGAATAAACTCAACAGGCTAAAAAACTGCCAACTACATAACCAACAAACTAGAAACTCCAATAGTAACACGTTCGTTCGTATGCAGTTTCATCCAGCTGTTGTAAATCTATCTAACACGCCCTTAAGTGAAAGTGAACACTTAACTTTATCCAAAGGACCGAAACACAACTGGCCAAACTTGAACAGCCTCAACATAGCCGCTACTATGATCACAGAATCAGAACTAGCCATCAGCAAAATACCGGAAGACACGCAAAATGAGGTTAGAACCGATGTTAAAAGGAAACTGACTGATATCCTCCACAATTTAACCAACCCCGCAAATAACCTCAATAATAAAGAAAAAATTGCTGAACAAAAGCGCATATACGCCCTCAAGAAGAAAATTAAAGACAACGAACTCATCATAACCAAAGCTGACAAAGGCAATGCAACAGTTATCATGGATAAAAAAGTATATATTGAAAAAACAAAAAACTTTTTCACAGACAGCTCATTTTCCATAATCAAAAAAGACCCCACCCAAAAAATTCAAAAACTACTTAAACAAACTCTTAAAAACACTTCATTTTTATTTACCGAACAGGAAAAATCCAAACTCATACATATGAACCCAGGACTCCCCACTGCTAAAGCTCTTCCCAAAATTCACAAAACCGGAATTCCCATCCGGCCAATTATCAACTATAGACCGAGCCCCTTATACAGAATATCACAATTCATCCAATGTTTCTTAAGAAAAAATTATCAATTCTTATCCAAAAAGTCTATTAAAAACACATCTGAGCTAGTAGAAAAACTAAACAAGTTCAATTTGCAACCGGATCACTCCATCCACTCTTTCGATATTGTAAACATGTACCCAAGCATACAAGTATCAAAATTAATTCCGATAATTATAAACAATTTAAACAAAAACAGCCACTTAAGCAAACTAGAGATACAAGACTTTATCACAATATTAAAACTTATCATCGACAATAACTTCTTCACTTTTGACAATGTCATATATCAACAAAATGGTTTGGCAATGGGGTCACCGGCCTCAGGTATCTTAGCAGAAATATACCTGGACTTCCTCGAATACACCAAAATTGACAACGAATTCGAAAACATTCTCTTTTGGGCCAGATATGTCGACGATGTCTTTGTAATTATGAATGAGAAATCAATTAACGCACCCACCACCCTCTTAAGACTCAACAATATTGATCCTCATATCAAATTCACACTAGAATCCGAATCAAATCAAAAAATCAACTTTCTAGATTTAACCATCACTAGAAACTCAGATTCTTTCAGTTATAAAATTTTCAGAAAACCCACTCAAACAGCCTCCACCATTCGCCAAGATTCAGTGCACCCCCAGTCCCACAAACGAGCCACATACAACAGCCTAGTTCACCGAGCCTTCAGCATACCTATGTCCAATAAAGATCTAAAAAACGAACTCAACACAATCCGCGGAATCGCAAAATTCAACGGCTTCAGCAATCATTTTATAGAAAGGATAATCAATAAACACAAACATCGCCCAAAAACTACCCTCAAAAAAGAAATAACCAAACCTCTAACATTTTCCACCTTCACGTTCAACAATGATATCTACAAGTTAACCAACATCTTTAAGAAACAAGGCGTTAAAATAGCCTTCAAAACCAACAATAAGAACATGAATGTTTTATACAATACTTCACACATCAACAAGACCAGCAGTTTTTTAAAATCAGGAGTTTATAGGATCAAATGTACCACCTGTAAAAAAACCTACATCGGGCAAACCGGGAGAAACTTCATTATCAGATACCACGAGCACACTAATGCAATAAAATACAACAAGTTTTCAGCCATCGGCCAACACATGCAAGATTATAACCATAATTTCACCAATATTGAACAAGACATGGACATCCTCGTATTAGCAAACAAGGGCCCTTTACTGAACATAATGGAAAATTACTACATACACCTAGACCAATACTTTAATGCCAGTCACAATCTCAATGAAATCTCAGAGAAACCCAACATACTCTTCGATCTATTTATCACTTTCCTCAGAAACAATAATGCAGCCAACCTAAACTCAATCCTAAATTTAATCAAAGGTACTTTTCCAAGACAATTACACTTTCTCCCGCACCCTTCAGCCCCACCTTAAGCCCTCTTCCTAAGCCATATTTCATTTCAATACAAGAACTTACTGATTTCCATGATTATAATTTTTACAACACCCCATTTATACTTTATTCTTTGTTAAAAACCTCTTATTATGTATATTCCTTGTATTATTAACTATTACCATAACATCTCATTTCACTTGTTATTCTTTAAAATAATATTGTCTTAGGATTTCGCCACAAATGATCTTTGCTCCAATACGGCTGATGATGACCCCTAGATGGGTCGAAACTAGTACCGTATAATTTTGTAATCTTGTGAATATATTGTATTGAAAAGGTGGAAACATTTAAGTTATTATTATTATTACTTATATGACAGGGTACCGAGGGAAAAGATGTTCGCTATACAGGCGGACTATGGAATTAAAGGTAGATTATTAAAATCAATCAAAGGTATTTATGCTGACAATTGGGCTTCAGTGAGAATTGATGGTAGAATGAGTTCTTACTTCAGGGTACTTACAGGGGTTAGACAAGGCTGTAATCTTTCACCTTTGTTGTTCGTAGTTTACATGGATCATATGCTGAAAGGTATAAAAGGCAGGGAGGGATTCAGTTAGGTGGAAATGTAGAAAGCAGTCGGGCCTATGCTGACGACTTGGTCTTAATGGCAGATTGTGCCAAAAGCCTGCAGTCTAATATCTTGGAACTTGAATATAGGTGCAATGAGTATGGTATGAAAATTAGCCTCTCGAAGACTAAATTGATGTCAGTAGGTAAGAAATTCAACAGAATTGAATGTCAGATTGGTGAAACAAAGCTAGAACAGGTCGATAATTTCAATTATTTAGGTTGTGTGTTCTCCCAGGATGGTAATATAGTAAGTGAGATTGAATCAAGGTGTAGTAAAGCTAATGCAGTGAGCTCGCAGTTGCGATCAGTAATATTCTGTAAGAAGGAAGTCAACTCCCAGACGAAACTATCTTTACATCGGTCTGTTTTCAGACCAACTTCGCTTTATGGGAGCGAAAGCTGGGTGGACTCAGGATATCTTATTCATAAGTTAGAAGTAACACACATGAAAGTAGCAAGAATGATTGCTGGTACAATCAGGTGGGAACAATGGCAGGAGGGTACTCGCAATGAGGAGATAAAGGCTAATTTAGGAATGAACTTGATGGATGAAGCTGTACACATAGGTTATATTTCAACCCAAATCATAATCTTAATGAAATTTCAGAGAAACCTAATATCCTTTTTGACCTTCTAATTCCCATTTTCAGCAATGTCAAACCAACAAGTCATAATTCAGTTTTTCATAATATTCACAGCACATTTCCTTAACAGCCATCCTTTTTCCCACATCCTTCAGCCCCACCTTAATCCCCCCTCCCCACTCCCACCCCCTTCCCCAACCCCCTCTCCTCCTGACCTTCCCCTCCCCTCTCCTTCCTTTTCATTTGAATCTCACAACAGTTAGTCTGAAGCACTCAACAATAGACCACACACCTCATGCTGTATTGAGAGGTAAGTCTCATATAACCTATGCCATCTAACTAACACATTCTCTTATTCAATTCATTAATTTAATTTTATCTAATTTATCAGGTTAACTTCATGGGCACCACAATGAATCACAAAAATTTTATACCAGACACAATGTATCTGTGTTAACCACATCTTCATGTGCTGTCCTGACAATGTCCAACAACATTTTCAGCAAGATTTAACAAGCACCATGAGAGCATCTCATTTATTATTTTGATTGAGGATGAAACAACATGTAACAGTTCCCCGTCAGCCAGTGTTTATTTACAGCAGTGTCCAATGCATTACATATAGCTAACACCACACAAATAGATTTGATGACAAACTACAGGATCAACATTTACCAGTTCCCAGCAGTATTAGAACTAACAGTTCTGTGTATATAAATTAATACTTGAAATTATTCTCAATGATGAACATACTCAAGATGTTAGAACCTAGTTCATTTTAAATTTATTCATAATTCCATCCCAGTTTTTAATGTCACTTTTTATATATTTGTTTTCATTTGTTTTATGTCAATTGTGTGCATGTACATTTGTTTAGTTATTAGGTGTTTTACATTAAGGCTGAAGATGGCCAGCCCCAGCCGAAACTAGTCCCTAATTAATGTAATTTAGAATATTACATATTATAGTATTGAAAGGTGGACCATTACTACATTAATTTCATAATTACACTGTACGCATAAACCGGCTTCGGTGGTGGGGTCATGTGAGGTGAATGGAGGAGGATAGGTTACCTGGGAGAATAATGGACTTTGCTATGGAGGGTAAGAGAAGTAGAGGTAGACCAAGACGACGATGGTTAGACTTGGTTTCTAATGTTTTAAAGATTAGAGGTATAGAACTAAATGAGGCCACAACACTAGTTGCAAATCGAGGATTGTAGCGACGTTAAGTAAATTCACAGATGCTTGCAGACTGAACGCTGAAAGGCATAACACCGTTCGACATGGACTTTTTTCTACCTTCTAAAAATCCAACAGTATCTGCCGGGTTTGAACCCACTATCTTGGGAATGAGAGGCCAACATTCTACCCCTGATCCACCAAATTCAAGGCAAATGACAAACTGTACAGATTTCCTCCTCCTCTTCAACTTAGATTACATCTTTCCAGGAGTGAGAAAAAGTTTATGTTAAACTTCAATATACCATAAAGCATCTAATTTTACTGCTAGAGAGGTAAAATTTTCAAAATGGAACAAGAAGAATGAATTATGGAGACATGTGGCCGCTACCACATACATAGATTACCTGAAATGTGTTTTGCTGTGTTGGTCCTGGCACCATCAACTCTGATTTGGCTTCTGCTTTCAAACTTGTCATTTTGGATGGAAGTTCAAAATTTTCCTGCAGAAGAGTTAAAACATTAGGCACATTGTTCACGGACATTTGGAAATTTAGTCATCAACAAATGAGTATTAGATTTCTTAACTTCCCAATTTATAATAAATTTTCAAATCTTTCTTAATGTTTTCAGGAAAATTTCTACATTTGGAGGATCCCTGAAAACATGCCAGCATGGAGTCCTTCAGGAGAAGAGAATGCTCAGAGTAAGTTTTGTATTGTGGAAACAGTAAACTATCATAGGAACATCACAAAATTGCAGAGAAATATTGAAAATTATTCCACACATCCTGGAAAAATGCAAAACTTCAAACTTAACAACTGGTATATTTTACACATAACACCAGCAAGTTAGTATTATTTTGCTTCACATCCCACTAAATACTTTTATGGTCCAAGTTCAGCTCAGCATGAAAGAAAGTACATCTCCCGTGATGTATATTAAAGCCTGATTTGGATCCTCAACAGAACTAACACAAGTTGTCCTAGAGAGCCTAAATAGTTTACCAGCCAGTACTGTCATATATCAGTCTTTTGTATATCAAGCAACCTTAAAAGCATTTATTATAGGAACTGGTTGTATCAGATGTAGTTCGCATGGGAATGTAATATTTATTCTTGGGGCATAACCGCAGAGAAGTTACAGGGGAGAGTTTCTGCTGACTACACTCTAGCACTCACGCCAACACCCTCAAACCCTGACACTAAGCTGCAGCATAATTAGTACCTATTGAATAATTTATTTAATGCCTGTTGATTTTAAGTGCTCATGCATGTTACAAGTATTACAAATATCTATGAATATTTAATTAACTCAACCCCATTATACTTAATGTACTTAAATTTTGAGTGCCAAAATACAAAATTATTTGAAGTGAATAAATTTCTCAGTATGTTTGTGCTAAATCTGGCAAAGTTGCTGTTCCGGCTTCTATGACATTCTCTCTAGAAGCACAATGACAATGGTACAACCTATCCCTTTCCGGCTCCAGTCTTTACCTTAGATGTGTACTGTAGTAACTTAGAAGATGAGTACTGGTAATAGCAGAATGAGATTTTTGGTGTGTAGAGTTCACATTCAAAAATGGCATAAGAGCACCATCTCGTAAATTTGATGTACAGCCTAAAATGACTTCATATTGGAGTAATCAGGACAGAGTAAAGTTAGTGAAGGATTGTAAATCTTTCCATGACACATGGGAAAGAAAGTACGAAGAAGTTGATGAAAAGTGTTGGGGGAAAAAAAGCATAGGTCCCACTGTGTACAATTCAAAGCATACAAGATTTCTAAAAACAAAGGGATTTCAGCTTAAAACTTCAGGTGAGCCGAGGCTGGACGATACGATATATGCATGAAAACAACAAAAGTTTGAGGACGTCTTTACTATGTCAAATGTCTTCCAGCTCTAAGTACATTAATGTTATATAATTTCACAGTTTTGTCAGAAGACCCAGGAAACATATATTTCGCCTACTGCAAATTGGCTGCATTGATCAGGGATCAGCTTATTTCAATATGCCAACAAGAATATAAGGTACAGAATGTAATAAGAAAAGTCTGAAATAGGTGGTATTGAGGACAATATAATGAAAGAAGTACACAAGATAATAATAATCCTGCCAAACAAATGCTTTCTTCTCAGATGCTTCCAAGAATGCAGGAGAAGACTAAAGTGACTCTCATTCCAGTGTACACTCTGTATAAGATACTGAGGAATCCTCTGATATCAATACCTGGGAAATGTTTCAAGAAGCTACATAGAATATCCTTATCAGTAACCTAAACTGGAAACATTATATCATACAAGGCTCAGAAATAGCAGTCTACACAGATGACATTTTACTAACATAATTTATATCTGTTAGTTTCTTCAATCCACCAAAACTAATTTTGAATAAATAAATTTATTAACTGCTTGAAAAAACATACAGTAACAGAATAATACCTGAAATATACACAAATTAATTATCATTAATTATCAACTGTTATCATATGTTTTTATCTTAAGACAGTTTACAAATTAATTTATGTATAATCAGTTTTGACAGACTGAAGGACCTATTCCTACACAAAAGCGTTTGACAACTCCTTGGCAATATCACATCTTAAAAGTAACAAGTTTTGGAATAGATTTACCAGTCAAGCTGCTACAATCACTGAATTTACATCCCACTAACTAGTTTTATGGTCTTACACATTTAATACCACCAGGCTGATGAGGGACTGTATGTGCCAGATTAACCCATTCACTGCCAAACCCGTATATATACATTACTGAATGCCATGCCATGTCCGCCAAACCCACATACATACATTTTGGTGCAGTGTGTACTTTACCAATCTCACAAATGAATGCGGTATAGTGTCATGCTTTGAGATTCCATGAAAATGATCAAAGAAGTTCTGTACTGAAGATATACCACTCCATTTTGCATGTTTTGAAAGCAATCTGGTGTTATTTCAGCTTCGTTGGAGTGGAACATCTTTCCCGCTAACGTGTAGCCATCATGGCACCCTGAAGTATACATTCATCTCTTGTTGACAATAAAATTAAATGTTTCCTCATAATAGTTATTCTGGAGAGATATATTATGATAATGAAGATGGAGAATATCTAAGTGGCGATATTGAACTACAAGAAAGTGCGAGACAAAGTAGTAACGATGAGTCTCATGCAGAATTGTCACCCCTTCCTTCGATACATTATTCTTTTCCCAAATGAAAATGATTTTGAAAATACCAGTTCTTGGATCAACAATATTATATTTCAGTAATAGCATCACAGCCCCAGGGGCTCTGAACTTTGGAGCATGGGTTGGCAACCATGGGGCCCTTAGCTGAGTCCCGGCATTTCTTCCACTTACTTGTGCCAGGTTGCTTACTTTCATCTATCCTATCCGACCTCTCTTGGTCAACTCTTGTTCTTTTCTGACCCGACGCTATTAGCTTTGCGAGCGCTAGGGAGTCTTTCATTTTCACACCCTTCATTTCCTTTGGTCAATATCATCATTTTTTCGAAGCGTCAAGTCCCTTCCATTTTTTCCATCTGATTATTGTTATATAGAGAATGGTTGCCTAGTTGTACTTCCTCTTTAAACAATAATCAGCACCACAACCACTAGTAGCATCACATAGTGGAGTAGCCACGCGTATTAATATGTTACGTCTATAGAGCCAAGGTCTGCACTCGGCACACGAGTGGGTTCGAACCCATTCTGAGAAAGTTTTTTTCATGGTTTCCCTTTTGCTCTATAGAGAAACCACAGCTACTTTCTTCCACTTCTTAACCCAGATTCATTCACCATCATTCATTTCATATTCATTATCTTCTCAACTGAGGTATGCGTCGGGAAGGGCATCCGGTCGTAAAAATATGGTGTAAAATATAATCTCACTTCATCCCCGACACCATACTGGGCAGGAGGGCTAAGGGGACAATATGCATTCCATTAATAGTATCAGTCAAAGTGCTTCTTCCTTTAAAAATCCCGACCCAGAGGGTTCGGCTGGTCATCAAAACACGGCAGTGAAAAGGTTAAAAAATCTATTACCTGAGCTACTCACACAGGAATTTGTCCTGTTAAGACAAGGAGCAACGGAACTGAAAGTCACATACTTAGAATATTTCAAGGGACTGTGATGAATGCTCTAACAGAGCAAAGAGATGAACAGAAACCCACTTATTCTTCTTCTTCTTCTTCTTCAAAACCTTACCAGTGATTTCAGATTTCAGACATGGAATGTAGAATAACAGATGCCATCATCATCTTCATTTCCCATTTCCAGCTTCACGGGTCAGGTTGTGAATCAAGGACCTCCATCGCTGCCTGTCTCTCCACCACTCTTCTCCTTTTTTAACTACATCTTCTGGTTTTCCTCCTATCTTCTCTATCCACTCCCACACTGAATCGGTCCACCTCTTTCTGGGTCTCCTTCATATGATATAGATGTCGATTCCCAATGGGAATCGGAAATATTTGTTCCGAATGAGTAAATTTATAATACCAATATAAATGGTCCGTTATTGGACATTATAAATTTTCCAGCTAATTTTCCAGCTAACTCATTCCTGGTTGCCAGCGTTTCGCCTCCATGTGCTAGGCTGGGCTCTTCAGTTGGTACCTAGCATACCTACCAAGACGCTGGCCAGTGCATACCGTGGAGGCCTCTGCGCAGGCTAATTATAGCCACCGGCAGTGCCAATGCACCATGAGAAACCCTGTCCCATTACCAAAAATTGATGCCTGCTTGGCCATCAGATGATATAGATGTCGATTCCCATAGGGAAATGAAAATATTTGTTCCAAATGAGTAAATTTATAATACCAATATATATGGTCCATTATTGGACATTATAAATTTTCCAGCTAACTCATTCCTGGTTGCCAGCGTTTCGCCCCCATGTGCTAGGCTGGGCTCTTCAGTTGGTACCTAGCACACCTACCAAGACGCTGGCTAGTGCATACCGTGGAGGCCACTGCGCAGGCTAATTGTAGCCACTGGCAGTGCCAATGCACCATGAGAAACCGTGTCCCATTACCCAAAATTGATGTCTGCTTGGCCATCAGATGATATAGATGTCGATTCCCATAGGAAATCAGAAATATTTGTTCCGAACGAGTCTCTTTCGTGTTAACTTCTCTGAAAAAGCTTTTTTTGGCACCCTCTTCTCCCATTCTCATCATATGTCGATACCACTTTAGCTTTGTTGTTTCCTGTTTGTTCTATCCTGCCTTGAAGATTCACGATTCCTGTCCTTTTCCTTATCTATTCATTTCTAATTCTATCCTTTCTGGTCTTGGCCTTGATGCCTATTAGGAATTTCATCTCTGCTACCTGTATTCTACTCTCCTCTCGTTTTGTTGTAGTCCACGATCCAGCTGAATAGGTTAGTATGGGTTCAGAGTAGGTTAAATATAACACTTTCTTACATTTCTTCAGGACATCTGGGTTACACTCTGGTAGAAGCTGTTTGCTTGTTGTATTCTTTTCCCAATTTCCTCAGTTATCTTTCCATCTTCTGTGTTCACACTTCCCAAGTACATAAAACTGTTAACTACTTCCAGAAATTAACCATTAAGTTTTCCCTCCTTCCTTACTGCCTTCTCCCTGTCATCACCACTGTTTTACTTTTCTCTGTGCATACTTTCACCCCGAATTTTTCTATCTCTTGATTCCATACATCAACTTGTTTTTGCACTTCCATTTCATCCTCACCCCAAATCACTATATCATCTGCAAACAACATGGCTTTTGTTGCCAGTCTTCCCAATCTCTGTTTAATGTTCTTATGAATTTCATCCATGACTATGGTGAATAGTATGGGGGATAGTACACTTCCCTGCCAGAGACCAGTTTCAACTTTAAACCGTTTTGTTTTTCCTGTACTGCTCTTCACAATACTAACACAATTTTTGTACACAGATTCCATCATTTGGAGTTTGCACTCTGTTAACTTTTTCTTTAATGTGTCCCATACCAACTGTTTGGGCACACTGTCATAAGCTGTCTCAATGTCAATAAATGTCATCACTATGTCTTTTCCAAACTCCCATCTTTTCTCCATCATATGTCTTAATGTAATGATCAGGTCAAACGTTGATCTGTCTTCCCTAAAATAACAGATGTATACCTACAAATTATGCATTTCCACCATTTATGTAATCACATAAATTTTTGGTGATGAGAATCTAACTGTGATGGGAGATTGGAATGCAGTGATAGGCCAAGGAAGGGAAGGTAATACAGTATGGGAATTTGGATTGGAACAAAGGAAAGAAAACAGGAAGTCGGCTGGTTGAATTCCGCTCCAATCCAAATTTAGACCTTGCTAATACTTGATTCAAACACCACAAATCATGGCTGTATACATGGACGAGATCTGAAGACACTGGAAGGTATCAAACAGACTTCCTTATGATAGGTGGGGATTCAGAAACCAGGTGTTGGATTGCAAAACTTTCCCACAAGCAGACATGGACTCTAATCACAATATGTTGGTTTTGAAATGCCATTTCAAGTTGAAGAAATTGAATAAAGGAAGGAACGCTAGGGGATGGGATCTAGACAAGTTGAAAGAAAAGAGTGTGAAGGACTGTTTCAAGGAACAGCTTGCACAAGGACTAAATGAAAAGGCTGAAGGAAATACAATATAAGAAGAATGGACAGTTGTGAAGAATGAGGCCTCTAGGGCTGCTGAAGAAATGTCAGGAAGATAGGAAAGATCAACTAAGAATCAATGGATAACTCAGGAGATACTAGACCTTATTGATGAATGATGAAAGTACAAGAATGCAAAAAAATTAAAAGGGCAGAAAGGAATACAGGCAATAAAAAAATGAAGTGGATAGGAAGTGCAGGACAGTTAAGGAAAAATGGCTGAAGGAGATGTGCAAGGATGTTCAAGATGGTATGGTCCTAGGAAAGGTAGATGCTGCATACAGGAAAATCAAGGAAAACTTTGTAGAAAAAAAGACTAGGTATATGCATATTAAGAGCTCAGATGGAAAACCACTTTTAGGGAAAGAAGACAAGGCAGAAAGGTGGCAGGAACATATCCAACAGTTGTATCAAGGTCAACAGTTGTATCAAGATAAAGATGTAAGTGATATTGTTCCTGGAACAAGAGAGTCTGTTGATGCCGATGAAATGGGAGACACAATTTTGAAGTCAGAATTTGATAGAGCTCTGAGAGACCTAAATAGGAACACTACACCTGGAATTGATGACATTTACTGACTGCCTTAGGAGAAACAAGCATGGCAAGGTTATTTAATTTAGCATGTAAGATGTGTGAGACAGGAGTGGTGCCATCCAATTTTTGGCAGAATGTAGTTATACCTATTCTTAAGAAAGCCAGTGCTAACAAGTGTGAAAACTATGGCACCAATAGTTTAGTACCTCATGCTTGTAAAATTTTAACACATATTATTTACTTTATGTCTGACCTTAGAGGATCGAATTAAGAAGGACAAGCCCACATAGATGGTGTTTGTAGATCTTGAAAAGGCATTTGATAATTTTGATTGCACCAAGCTATTTGAGATTTTGAAGTTAATCGGGATCAGATACGGAGAATGAAGAATTATCTACAATCTAAAAATCAGTCTGCAGTGAAAAAAAATTGAGGGCTTTGAAAAATCCAGAAAAGAATGAGATAAGGTTGTATTTTGTTCTCCCTCCTTTTCAGTGTTTATATAGAACATTCAGTAAAGGAAATCAAAGAGGAATTTGGGAAGGGAATCACAATTCAAGGAGAGGAAATCCAAAACACTGAGATTTGCTGATGACATTGTTATTTTATCTGAGACTGCAGAAGATCTGGAGGTATGGAGTAGAGGATGAAAATAATGTCAGCATTGCTTCACATGCTGCTACATTCTTCCTGAAGCCAAACTGATCTCCCAACTCAGTTTCAACTTGTCTTTCCATTCTTCTGTAAATAAATTACTAGAGTAAAAGAGTGCAGTCGAACTAAGTCTGGTGATGAAGGAAATTTTATAATAGGATATTAAGTCTTAATAGAAGTAGATGAATATTGTTGCTTGGATAGTATAACAACTAACAATGGCAGAAGTAAGGACAACATAAAATGCAGACCAGCACAACCAAAGAAGGCCTTTCTTAAGAAAAGAAATTTGCTCACTTCAGATGTTGATATACGAATTAGGAAGAAGTTTTTGAAGACATTCATCTGCAGCATGGCATTGTACGGAAGTTAACTAGCTCACAAAGAAAGAGGATAGAAGCTTTTGAAATATGATGTTACAGAAGAACGCTGAAGGTGAGACAGATAGATGTGTTTTTTTCTGACAAGTTGCTTTACGTCACACCGACTCAGATAGTTGTTATGGTGATGATGGGGCAGGAAAGGGCTAGGAGTGGGAAGGAATCAGCCATGGCCTTAATCAAGGTACAGCCCCAGCATTTTCCTGGTGTGAAAGTGGGAAACCACCGAAAATCATCTTCAGGGCTGCTGACAGTGGCGTTTGAATCTGCTATCTCCTGAATACTGGATACTGGCCGCACTTCAGTGACTGCAGCTACCGAGTTCGGCACAGATAGGGTGAATTACGAATTAAGAGATACTGAATCCAATTGGTGAGAGGAGATTGATTTGGCTAAATTTTACCAGACGAAGGGATAGAATGATAGGACACATCTTAAGACACCCATGACATGTGCAGATCGTTTCTGAGGGTGCTGTAGCTGGTAAGAACAGTAGGGGTAGACCAAGGTATAAATATGACAAGCAGATTAGGGCAGATGTGAGATGCAGCAATTATGTAGAAATAAAAAATTTAGCATAGGATAGGGTGGTGAGGAAGGCTGCATAAAATCAATCTATGGACTGATAACTCAATCAACTAAAATAATTGGTGTTTATTTGAGATTAGTACAAAAAGTAAAGAATAGATAGCAATGTACTCATACATTTCCTGTACAACAGATACAAGTAGAGTTATGTAACCAGTGAAACTTAGCCAACTTCTAATGGTTAAATCCTTATCACTATAATGTTATCTGGAATAATACTTACAAGTGAAGTACTGGCTATTTCCTCCAGACAGACTGGTTCTTCTTTGATCTGCACTTCTGAGTCCATTTCACAAAGCAATTGAAGTTTTATACAGTGCTGGGGATGTAAATTACTTCTACTGATGTTACACTGAAACATGAGTCCAAAACATACTTTTTATAATTAGTACTTCTACTGCTGTTTGGGTCATCATTCACAGATATTTAGCTATTAGACCAGCAGAGTTCTATCTCGTTACATAGCACTTACTCTCATGTCACTAGAGATCCGGTGTAAATATGTATATTACTGTCTTAAGTTTTGTACACATTTCACATTAGTTTCTTGTCAGAATGGTGAATACCTGCATACCTAGTGTTTTGGAATGTTTTTGCTATTCACAAAGAATGAAGGGAAGAATAGGAGTTTGAATACACCAGTATGTAGCTTACAAGTTCTGTCTAGTTATTAACACAATTAAATTACTATTAAAGATGCTTAAATATATAGGAAACAGAGATCACTGATTTTTGCCTTACAGTTTTGTTGGTGTTAGTCACCTTATGATGGGCTGTGGAACAAGAACAAGAAGAAGATGAATATAAGTACAACATATAGTTATAAGTTAAGTGTTTTCTGGTTTCTTCTACTTTTTTAAAGGTATGTTGTAAGGTTGTCAAAATATTTGACGAAATTGGAGTGGAATGTAAAGTGAAATAAGTTTTATTTTCCATTAGGCCAGAATAATTACAAACCAGGCCTAAATGATTCATTTCATTTTCTTGCCTTCCAATAGGTCTTCACCCAGAAGGGACATAAGAAAATCATGGATTAAGGCAATTAGAAGACAGAACTGGCATCATACTGCAGCCTCCATTGTTTGCTAGCAGTATTCATGCCCAGTAGACAGGTCAGACAATAAGACTGAAAGAAGAAGCCATTTCCTGCATTTTTCTTCAGTATTCAGCATAGTTGTAGAACCATACAAGGAAACAAGGAAAAACACCAATTCGGAGCAATGTCATCCTAGAAAATAAGAGTGGTGTAAGCAGGCAGGTGACAGTGGCGCTGTAATTCAGACCTCAGATTGTAGGCCTAATAGTGCAGAACAATTAGCACCGTGCAAAAGGAAACTAATAGACGGATTTAATAAATAAAAAGAGGAACACTGTGATGCAAAGAAGATAGCTTATAAGCTTGCCTACTGCAAAGTTGGTGTGTGTTATAATGTGCACTGCTGTGAATGATGTTTGGAAAATTCCTAGTATTAAGAACAGGGATTTCTGATGATAAACTCGAGAAATTGTACAAAATTGGTGTTAATATAGCATCTGTAATATTTGGAACTAGCAACAACACAAGCATTGCACAATGTTGTGTGCAAATTTACATCATTTAACTGATTTGCAAACATATTCTTCCCATCCTGTAGCAGATTATGCATCAGTTGCTATTCTGTTAGATGCTTGTCATATGATCAAGTGTGAATGCAGCTCCTTAGCTTAAAAGAAAGTAATTTTTACTGAGGAACCCACTTTAAGCTACAGAGTGCTGAGGGTTTGCACTTAGCTATCAAACTAACCTCAAAGCATATTATTGGTATAAATATATGTTTTACCCTCCTTGAAGATTCTGAGACAATCGATAGTAGTCATTAGATTCTTCTTCTTCTTTTATGACCACATAGGATCACTTTAGTCAGTCCGTCGTTCAGGTCTCTTTGAAGGGATTGTTCGGGCTTTGCGGTCCTCCCAGTACTTCTTCAGACGCTCCGATCTTCGTGCCCTTTCCTCAGTTGAAAATGTGCGTGTTGTTGGTTTGTTTTGTGTAAGGGTAAAGCGGAGGTTTGTATTCTTGAGTTTTGTATTCAATTTTATCTTATTTTTGGTGTCTTCTGTTGTAAGGCCTATTTCCTTCAGATCCTCTCTTACTTCTCTGATCCATTTACATCCTGTTGTGGTATTTTTTGAGACGAGATTGTGTTGTACTAGTTGTTTCAGAAGTCTCGAGTCCTGCATCCTCATGATATGTCCAAAGAATCCCAGTCTCCTCTTACGCATAGTATCTGTAATGGGTTCTAGCTCTTTGTACACGACTTTGTTAGGTATTAACCGCCACTGTCCATCTTTCTGATATTTTTTGTTGATACAGGTTCTTCCAATCCTCCTTTCAATTTTCTGAAGTCTGTCAGTCTTTGATTGTTTATTCAGGTAAAAGAGTGTTTCTGCTGCATATGTAGCTTCCGGTTTTATAACTGTGTTGTAGTGTTTTATTTTTGTATTTATTGATAGACATTTCTTTTTGTAGATATCCCATGTTAATTTTTGTGCTTTAGCTAATCTATTTGTTCTTACTTGGATTGAGATTTTTTCATTTAAGTTATGTGTTATTACTTCTCCAAGATATTTAAACTGAGTTACTATTTTGATTTTATTACCATTTATGGTGACTTCTTTTAGCTGTGTTGGTTTTTGGGGCATAATTTCTGTTTTTTCAAATGATATTTTGAGGCCAATTTTATTTGCAATGTTTTGAAGTTCTGATATCTGGGTTTTTGCTTCTTTTATGTCCACTGCTAGTAATGCTAAATCATCAGCAAAACCCAGGCAATTTGTTTTGATTTTTCGGCCAATCTTTATTTTGGGGGGACATTTTCTAAACCATTCCCTCATTACCATTTCTAGAGCACAGTTAAATAATAGTGGTGAGAGCCCATCTCCCTGCCGTAGTCCAGTTTTAATTTCAAATGTCTCTGATGTTTCACCCCTAAACTTCACTTTTGACTTGGTATTGGTGAGAGTCAATTTTATCATGTTTATTAATTTGGGGTGTAGTCCAAGGTGTCTTAAAATTTTAAACAGAGATTCTCTATGGATGCAATCATAAGCTTTCTTGAAATCTACAAATGTTATCACCATATCTCTGTTTCTTCTCCTGTTATAGTCCATTATCAACTTAAGACTCATGATCTGATCAGGACAGCTCCTCCAGGGTCTGAAACCTCCTTGATATTCTCCTAGTTCTTTCTCAAGTTGTAAACTTATCCTATTAAGGATGATTATTGAAAATATTTTGTATGTTATGTCTAGGAGCGAGATTCCCCTGTAGTTATTAGGGTCGGTTTTGTCCTCTTTTTTGTGCAGAGGATGAATGAGGGCTGTTGTCCAGTGTTCTGGTAGTTCTTCTTTAATCCAGATAGAGACAAGTTGTTGATGGAGGGCAACTTTTGCTGAGGTTCCTGCATATTTCCAGATTTCCGCAAAGGTCTGATCTTCTCCTGGCGCTTTGTAGTTTTTTAATTTATTCAGAGCTTGGTAGACTTCCTTTATTGTGGGGGGATTGATGTTTTCTGGTGATGTTTTTATCGGGGTGTTGGTGTCCAAATGAAGGAGTTCTGTAGGTTCCTCACAATTTAAAAGCTTGTTGAAATGTTTAGCCAGAATTTCTGCATTGTCTTTATTGTTATGGGCCAGCTTAACATCTTCATCCTTCATCAGTAGGGTCGGGGGTTCATATTTTTGGAGCTGCTTTCTGAAGGTTTTGTAGTAGTCCCTTGATTTAGTTTTACTGAACTGTTCTTCAATTAACTGCAGGGTGTCCTTATGATGTTGTCTTTTTATTCTTCTTAAGACTTGGGTAGTTTCTTTTCTCTGTTTTACTAGCTTTTGATAGGATATTTCTGTCTTTTGGGACTGATGTAATAGCCATGCCTGATGTCTTTTCTCCACTGTTTCATCACATTCACTGTTCCACCATTGGTGTTTTTTTACGTGGTTTAATTGGAGCTAGGTCTTCTGCAATTTGTTTAAGGTTGTGTACTAAGTCTTCAAGTTTGTCTGTGATTTTTATTTTTTCAGTTGCTTTCTGGTAATTTTTGTTGTTGATTAGCTGGGTAGGATCTATTTTTCTTTTAGTTTTAAGGGCTTGCTTTTGTTGTCTCCTCTGGGGAGTGAGATTATTGAAAAAAAAAAAGATGTTTAAGTTGGACGATTTTCAGATTTGTGAATGACGTGTCTGATTCATCCAGTAAGATTGGTAGAGAATTCAAAACAACTATTTGAAAACAAAATATAAACTTTGGCATCCTTTCATATCTGAGAACCCTGCTTTGAAGCATTCATAAATTGATATACCAGTGGTTTTCTTAACAGTAAAATATAGGATAACACAGACCTATGCAATCAATATTACTGTTAATATTCGAAAGTGTTTTTAATAATTATCTGTCCAATATTCCACTTTCTGCTACGATTTTATATAAACGCATCAGAAACACGTAGTGACATAAGATGATGGCGGCCACACGCAGCCGGCTTCAGCATCTGCTGCTCATAGCCGGTCTAATAGCTCTATGTATGAGAACCTAGCAAGCAAGCCTCTAGTAGGTGACTGTTGATATTGTCTCATAACCAGTTTTATGAGGAGACTGAACCTCAGGGACAAACTATCCCACATCCAAAGACTGTGCCCTGTGGCAAAAAGCCAGTGACTACAGCACTAAGCCTGGGTCACAAGACCAGTTTGATGCACCCCTCCATACCAACCTGTCCTGTGCTACACTATAAAATACTTGTTACATTATGTTATCTATACATCAACCTTTACCACTCCTTGCACTTTTCCTCAATAAAAGCCATACAAGCTCTGTGTATTTACTTCTGATGGTCAAGCATTCCTAAATCATTCTCCTCACATCAATTATATTCATTATCTGTTTATTTTTACCTGGCCTAAGAACCTAATATTCAGTATCTCTACATAACACTACAAGGGTTCAATTCTCTTTTTTTTTTTGCACCTGTTATTACCTAGTTCGACCTTCATACAATGCAACATTCCACACTTCAGGTCAAATAACAGAAGTATTTCAGTCTGCTGAACCATCGCCTTTGGCTATGCACTACACACCTTTAAGCTCTAGCGTGAACATCTCCCAGTGCTACTAGGCTGTTGGTCAGTCGGTACACTGGGAGGCACTTATATCTTGTGGTTATCAGCAACCAATCTGAAAATTAAAACAATAGTTTCAACTCGGTTGATGACTGACAGAGTCAGACAGTATACTTCAACACCATACACCTCTTCAAAATGAACAAGAAGTTAGTAAGAAATTGATATGCCACATGTAAGGAAGCATAATTAACTATCGACTCCCTACTGAAATGGAAATACTGCTAAAACTGCCTACATTTCAACCAGCCTCGACATGTGCTGATGTATCTTCATGACCAAAAAATGTTACCAACTCCTTGTCATATAACAATTGTTGCTTTATTGCCATTTGATCAATAATGAGGGAACACACTTTTTCTGCCTCATTCAATCTTTCATTTTCTATGATAAGTCTTTCTTTGACAAGATCTGTCACTCATGTTCAGCACAAAGTGTCTCCTACGTAACAAATAAATATGTTGCTAGAAGGCAACTTGGATAAATGATTTTGTGCTTAAGCATAACCCTTCAAACAAATAAATACACTGTTTTATGTATTTTTCTGACCAACAGAGTGACAGCTGGTAATTTAAAGTTTGGTCCAGTATGAATGAGGTCTTCTAATCTTCAGGATCCATCTTCACTTTCTCTATTTCCAAATTAGCTGCCAACTTCTTTATTTTCTAATCAGCATGCCTCAATTTGAGTGTCAAACGGTTTTCCTCGTTGTTGACTTCATAACATTTATTGATTGTCTGTACTATCTGCCAGCTGACTGACTTAAGCATAAACAGCTCTTCTCTCTCCCTTTTCTTTCCAGTGTTTTTCCAGATTTCACATTCCTTTATTCACTTTCTAGTGTTGATTTTGAATTTGGCATCTTATGCTCAGGATAATTTTTTAATATGGAAGGAACAACATTGTTTATCCATTTCCTCATTTTTAGTCTGGGATGGTAATCTGCTCCAGCAAAATGCAGACTACACACAAAGGATATTCTGGATTCAAAATTTGGAACATACCTATCGAGTGACATGTTTTTCAGCCATTTCTGTCTTAGGTCTGCATCCCATGGAAATTCATGAACCAAAATGCCTTTACTTTTCTCACTCTGGTTTCTGTAATACGGTACACAGCAAAAATCCACTGTGTTAATAATATACCGATACCATTACCTACAAGTAAATAAAAGTTACTTTAATTAGATGATTGCCAGCTTTCATTTTATAAATAGGCAGTACATTGTATCAAGTACATACAACATGGTTATTTTGCTAGGCTTTAATACAATTAAAGTAATTGTAGTGTAAATTAATCATGACCATAATTGGGCATGAAATTTTAAATACAAATTAATATTATAACAATTTTAATATACATATGTGTAGACTGCTATGCGGCCTCAGTGTCCTAAAAATGCAGAAAGATGACAGATATCATGCTAGCGCTCCTGCAGGAAATACGGTAACCATCGTGTGATTGTTTGAACAGAAGCATGGAGAGTTGAGAGCCATGTAGTCCATAGCAGCAGACGATGCTTGAACACAGGATAGACATTTACAAACATCAGAACATACTCAGAAGGCCTTATCTTAGCAAACCACACTTACACCCTGGCACACAGAGCATTGAATAATCAAGAGCAACCAGCTACCATTGAGTACTAACGACTAAAATCATTTACCTTGTCATAATCGTCATCGATCGAGAGGGACTGACTGCACAGAAACAGCTAATACTTCCGCCCAGTAATATACAAGCTACAGATGTATTCGTATTCACGAGCAGAAAAGAATGTGTTGTGAACGTGATAATTCAGGTGAAGATACTATTCTAATGTATGAATATATTAGGAGAAAGGAAAGAACCAGACGATCACAGTGGACAAGGCAAATTTTCCTTAAGTGTGAGAGCCTTGGAGAATTCCACTAACCCATGCCTTTGTTATGAAACAATAAAAAAAATTCAGGAACTTATAAAGAATTAGTGGAAAAACTGAAATCACTAATAGACATCAGGTAAACAAATTAGAGGAAAAGTGTAAGTTTTGAGGAAAGGCTGACAGTATCATTAAATTTATTATTATTATTATTATTATTATTATTATTATTATTATTATTTAGTTTTTAAGGTTTAAAATTAGAAGTGATGTTCACCGTCGAAATTACCATGTCATGGAAATATATATTAAGCAAAAGATTTCTTTTTTTAAGTTGCTTTATGTCGCACTGACACAGATAGGTGTTGTGGTGACAATGGGACAGGGAAGGGCTAGGAGTGGGAAGGAAGCAGCCGTGGCCTTAATTAAGGTACAGCCGAAGCATTTGCCCGGTGTGAAAATGGGAAACCACGGAAAACCATTTTCAGGGCTGCCGACAGTGGGGTTCGAACATACTATCTCGTGAATACTGGATACTGGCCGCACTTAAGCGACTGCAGCTGTCGAGCTCGGTAAGTAAAAGATTAGTGGCAGGTACATTCTATTGCATTCTACATGTTGCTCATAAACTATTGATACACAAGGACTGAAAACAATGGATCCATTTATGTACGTCAATTTGAATTCATAATTTGAATGTACTACAATTACAATTTACATAGGCCTACAGGTTTCTGGACACTGGTGACTTATACATGTCTGCAATTAACCGATTTACAAATGCTCACAATACAATCAACAGACTTGTTTCTATGATATGTGATGTCATTTGTAGAGCCTTTTAAGCCAGAATTCTTGACTGAGTGAAAATTGCAACAAAAGCCTTGCAACAGTGGTTCATTGTCCTTTAATTATAAAACTTTATTACCATTTATGATTATTTTTTTAATGATGCTGGTTCTTGGGACATAATTACTGTCTATTCAAATGATAATTTGAGGTGTTTATTAGATGGAGGTTACCAGATTTTTAATTCTTTTTCATACCAATTGGTGAGACTCCACCTACCAAATTAACAGACATATCAAGAAATGCTTCCAGTCAAAATTTACATTAGCTAATGTAGAAATAGTGTGTCAGGTTTTATTACAATCCTGTAAATAATTTTGAAAGAAAGGAAAGTGCACATATGTCCAGAATATTGTGAAACTGAGAAAAAACAAGGACAAGCAATGGAGTTCCTTTCACTGTTTACTATCCCCCATAACTGTACTTTTTCTCTCCCTCATAAACCTCTGCAAGTCTCTACTTGCCTCTCCTCTTTGTTACTGTGCCATGTTCAGAATAGTAGCATATCACTTTCATGACAAGCATGCTGCTCAATTTCTGTACTGCCTCCCGTGCAAAGAAACCAGGTCCAAATTCAACCTTTGCAAGAATGACAATTCTGTCTTTATTTACATCACTGAAGGTTCAAAAACAGCTAATTTTACCAAATGGTTGTGAAGGAAGGTTGTCTATGGACATCTCTTCCAAAGTAGAAAATTTTAATTCTCATTAGGGTTCTGTGTTCCTACATATGTGTACATTTCTGGAGGAGTAAGTTGGCAGTGAAATAGACTGATATTTGTCACAGCTACATGTAAATTAAACATACACAAAAAAACCATGGAGCAAAAAAGCAACTGCTGCTCAACCTGAGGACCTGCAAAATATGAGGTGTCGTGTGGTCAGCATGAGGGATCCTCTTGGCCGTTATACTAAATTACACACAAGGTCTTGTTTCTTACCCTCATCACTATGCATAAACTAGTCTTCCCAAATTTTGCACTGGCAAGCTGATCAAATTGTTAACCTGGCATTTTTTTTTTGCTATTTCTTTTACATTGCACTGACACAGATAGGTCTTATGGCGTCGATGGGATAGGAAAGGCCTAGGGATGGGAAGGAAGCAGCCATGGCCTTCATTGAGTTACAGTCCCACCATTTGCTTGGTACAAAAATGGAAAACCATGGAAAACCATCTTCAGGGCTACCAAAAGCGGGGTTCAAACCCACTATCTCCTGGATGCAAGCTCACAGCTGCACGCCCCTAACTGTATAGCCAACTAGCCTGGTACTTGACAATAATGAACCATTAATCTAAAGCTTGCACTTCTGACCAAGTTACTGGTAAACTCCTTGGTACAGATTGACAAATTTTTCCACAAAGCACTGGTAGGACTTCTTTTCTTACCTCAATGTTGATTTTGCCTTTCTGCATTTTGCCTACATGCCTTATATAACCAGAAAGAATGCTTTCCCAAAGCTTACATACAAAGCATGTCAAACTGACTGGCCTGTAATTTTCAGCTTTATGTCTTTCACCCTTTCCTTTACATACAGGGGCTACAATAGCTACTCTCCATTCATTTGGTAAAGTTCCTTCTTGCAAACAATAATCAAACAAGTACTTCAGATATGGTACTATATCCCAACCCACTGTCTTTAGTATATCCCCCGAAACCTTATCAATTCCAGCTGCTTTTCTAGTTTTCAACTTTTGTATCTTACTGTAAATGTCATTGCTGTCATAGGTAAATTTTAATACTTCTTTAGTATTAGTCATTCCTCTATCTGGACATTATCCTTGTAACCAACAATCTCTACATACTGCTGACTGAATACGTCTGCCTTTTGAAGATCCTCGCATACACACTCCCCTTGTTCATTAATGATTTCTGGAATGTCCTTCTTGGAACCTGTTTCTGCCTTAAAGTACTGTACCTATACATACTATTCCATTTTTCACTAAAATTTGTATGGCCACCTATTATGCTTACCAACATGTTATCCTTAGCTGACTTCTTTGCTAGATTCAAGTTCCTAGTAAGTTTCTTCAATTTCTCCTTACTTCCACAGCCAAAGTTTCTTCAATTTCTCCTTACTTCCACAGCCATTTCTAACTCTGTTTCTTTCCAACCTGCACCTCCTTCTTAGTCTTGTTACTTCCCTGTTATAATATAATGGATCTTTACTGTACCGGGTGGTACACCTCCACGCCGCTAATTTAAATGCGCGCCAGTTAAAACTCCTCTGCTGGAGGAAGTCTGAACTTTATTGACGTTATTAATTTTCTACCTTCTCAGAAGATGTCACTACCTGTAAATTTTGGAGTTTTAGAACTGTGTCACTTTTGATGTGTTTTTGTTTCGCTTGAAGTAAGAAGTGTGAACTTTCTCTTCTAGAGGACACTACTGAAGATCTACAATAGTGCAACCTAGTGCGGAGTCAAAGAACTATTTTTTTGGAGAAAATTTAATTTCAAGAGTTTGTTCTTTGTTAAATTTCTTTCTGTCATTGTTTAAGTTGGCAATATTTACCCCTTTCTTCCCCCTGTTATGAATGTATCCAATCCCGAATTTCTTCTATTAATTTCTGACCAATCTGGTGTATCTTCCCCCAACTTGAATCTGTTGCGGGGTCCTACCCAATAAAGAGTTTGTGGGAGGGTGTTTTCTTTCCCCTAACGCCTAGAACCTTCCGCGAGAGGATATAAACTGCTGATTTTCGGGTCTCCGGGCCACTTGTGTTCCATCTTTCAGTGTGTTAAGTACATAGCAGGGGGCGGGAAGCGCCTCTTTCTTCGGCAGCGGTCAACAACAAGGTAATGGCCGATTAATAACTTCTTTCTTTGCTAGCTCAGCAGTTTAACTTTCGGGGCGGGTTCTAAGCGTTCAACCATGTAACCTTTTCCTAAAATGTAACTACTCTTTTCATATATTCTCTTTTAAAACGACATATCGGGATAGAGAGTGCTTAACCCTCTCGAGCTCCCACTCACATCGTCCTGAGGTGAACTTATTTTTCTCAACCAATTCTTCCGTAATGTAATGTAAATTGCTATTAAGTCACCTCTGTAGTATGGGATTAGCCCTTGTATTAACGGCCTAGTGCCAAGTAGGTCTTAAGCAAAGTGTATTAGGAGTGCAAGTTCGCCTCCTCTCAAATTGTATTTTAGAGGTCATGTATTAATCTTCTTCTTATTTAACAGACCTCAGTAGGTTGGGTATTTTGCCCCTGTGTATATGTCCTTTGAGGACGGCTTAAAGGTGGAGTTCGGAGTGGCCTATGATAGGCTTGTATTTTAGGGGGAAGTTGCCCTTTTTGAAAATTGTGTTTCTGCCTCAAGGAGGCTTTTGGATGTAATTGGAAGCAGATGTTTCTGGCATGTTTGGGGGTTTTCGGCCCCTTTGTTGTATGGTGTTCATTGTAAGGTTGGGCTCATTGCTCAAGAATTATGTTTCTGACTTTTGAAGCCCCAAATGGGGTACCTATGTAAATGTATTTGTCAATCGTGTTTCGGCTACTAAGTACCTGTTCTATTTGTTGTTACCTAATTTTGAAAAGAAAATATAACCTTGTTAAATTTTAAAATTAATTTCACTTTAGTAGCTTGAGACCCATTCACCACCCAGCACCTTCTTTCATGCATAACTACCACCAAAACACGGTAACAAGTGGTAGCAGAGCGTGGTTGAATGGGTCTCAATTTAGCCCCTTTTGACGGCTAAATATTGTTTGTTCCGAACTCTAACCATTTTCTCAGTTGCTGGAATTTTTTGACCTTTTCAAAATTGGTCTGTCATCATGCCCGGCCCTCGCGATGTTCTCCTTCTTAACTATTTGCGCAAGGAGGAGTTGATCTATGAATTAACTATCAGAAATGTGCAATCTGGAGGCACGGTTGCAATAGACACTAACAAGCTTAGAGAGTCCCTGGATTTGCCCATTTCCATCCCCAATTTGGGAGAGAAAGAAATTGACGATTCTCTTTCCACGATCACGGAGAATGTTACTGGGCTAGCTTCTGTAGTTAGTTTTTTTGATGAAAATGATCCGTCTCCGAATCAAATTAAGCGTGTGCAAGGCAGGCTATATCATTTTTCGAATAGGGTTAACGATCTGTTGTCTCTAAAACTGAATGATGTTCAGAGGAAGGAAGCTAGTACGCTCCTGGAAAATATTTCCGAATTATCTAGTAAGGTCACTCAATTGTTAACTGGGGAAGTTCCTCCCAAATCTGATCAGCCCACCATAGTGAATGTAGGTAGCGAGGAAGAACCTGCTAAGGGAGAAGTAAATAGGAAAACCATCGCTGCTCAAACTATCTCTGCCCCATTGGACAACGAGTCTGAACGCCGTGCATCGCTGAGTAACATCCGTTCTGAATTAACTTCCTTGCCATTGAAACCTTTACCTACTATGTCACCCGGGTTTAGTAGCTTGCCTCATCCATTGGCAATGTTGCTCAGAGGTATTTCTAAGTTTTCCATTAATACCACCAGTGACGTAACTTCATTTTTAAGATTTCTAGTGGAATTTCAGGATCATGCCCTTGTTTTTTCTCTTTCTCCATGTCAAATCTTGCAAATTATCTATCCGTATGCTATTGGTATTCTCTCTGACAAAATAGTTAGAGCCATTGCCGAGCAATCTTCTATTGAGGATTTCCATGCCCATTTGCTAGCTAACTTCATCCCGGCTAGGGCCAGGTCCTCCCTTATTCAGAAGTACTATTATCGTGTACAGCGCTTGGATGAAAACTTGGCTGATTTCATACAGGACATTAAGTTTTATACTAGGGTGTTTGCCCTTCATTTTCCTGAAGATCAGATTGTACAGGCTATTGTAGAGGGAATTTCACCCCCCTATAGGTCATATTTGTGTTTCGCGGCGTGCCCGCAAACCTTCTCTGAACTTGAAGCATTGGCCGTCTCAGCGGAAGGAGTTAGATACGCCGATTCTTTGCGTGTCGCGAAAGAACCCCCGCCTTCCTTTAGTAACACTCGGCCTCCACCTCGCCGACCAGTCAATCCCTGTAAATGTTATGCTTGCGGGTCGCCTGACCATCTGCGCAAAAAGTGTCCGCTGATCAAGTCAAGTGGGACAAGGAATGGAGCCGGGTCATCACAAGGCTGTTTTAAATGTGGGGCTTTCTCACATATTGCCAAGAATTGTCCCAACTCAAATAGCACCCCCTCCTGCTCAACTTCTGGTGCAAATTCCACCTATGCCAATAATAAAAGTGACTAGTGGCTCCGGCTGAGTCGACTAATCCATCTTCCCGAGACTCAGCCCCTAGTAAACAGGTTGTAAATGCAGAGAACGATCAGCCTTCAAATTCATCTTTTGAATGCCCTAAAGAATGTCTTAGGATTGCGGCGGATACCCCCGCACCTGTTCCTTTTCTTAAGATTGAGTTAAATAACGAGCCTATAACAGCTCTCTTGGATTCAGGGAGTGTTTGTTCGATTATTTCGGCTGAATGGTATTCTAAATTGAAATCGGTTTGTAAACTTCCTGACTATGTCTCTTCTCCTGTTCAATACATTTCGGCTAATTCATCTCCATTAGAAATTCTAGGTTCCTTACTGGTCAAGATTCGTATTTTTAAGTTTACATGGAAAATTAAATTGTTTGTGGCCAAGCAATTGTCTTGCCCCATTATATTGGGAGCTGACTTTATTTCTCACACTGGTCTTGTGCTCGATCTCCAGTCTAGGTCGTGCACATTCAAATTTGCTTCTAGTTGTAAAATACCACTATTAAAGTGTAATTCTGTGTCATGTTCTTCTATTCCGCCTACCCAGGATGAGATGTTGTTAGACCTTAGACATCTACCTGAGGAGCAGGCTGATAGTATTCGCAAACTGTGTCAGTCGTTTCCCGAGGTGTTCTCTGATACTCTTGGTGTTACTGACCTTATTGAATACAAAATTGAGGTCACGGATTCGATTCCTGTTCGTTTTCCACCGTATAGGCTATCTCCACCTAAAATGAAGGCTCTGAAAGAAATTATCGATCAGATGTTGAAGGATGGTATTATTAGGCCCTCTAAGTCGGCGTATTCATCGCCTATTTTTCTAGTCCCGAAACCCCAAGGAGGCTTCAGGCCTGTCATTGATTACAGGGCTCTCAATCGGAAGGTGGTGTTGCAATCTGTGCCCCTTCCTGACCTTCATTCTTGTTTTTCATGGTTTCGTAAGGCCAAGTTCTTCACCATCTTGGACTTAAATCAGGCCTATAATCAAATTCCCCTTGCCGAAGAGTCTAAACACCTTACAGCGTTTGCCACGGACTGGAATTTATATGAATACAACCGCGTGCCTTTCGGGCTCCCTACGGGAGCAGCTGTGCTCACTAGGCTACTAGATAGGGTTTTCTCCGACATCAAATTCGAGTACTTATATCACTATTTAGATGATGTCGTCGTATTTTCAGAGACTTTTGAAGAACATCTAGATCATCTGCGAGAAGTTCTCGATCGCCTTCGTAAGGCTGGGTTAACCGTTAAGTTGTCCAAGGTCGCCTTTGCTAAGCCCTCTATGTCATTCCTAGGGCATATTGTGTCACCCGATGGTGTAGCAGTCGATCATTCTAGAACTCAGGCCATCCGTGATTTTAAACCTCCCAAGGACATTAAAGGTATCGCCAGGTTCATTGGTATGGTGAATTTCTTCAGAAAGTTCATTCCTAACTTTGCTAATAGAGCGGCGCCCTTAAACCTTCTTCGTAGGAAAGGCATCAAATTCGAGTGGGGACCTTCTCAACAAGCCGCTTTTGAAGATCTGAAATTAGCTCTCTGTAATGCCCCTGTCCTTGCTATGCCTGATTTCTCAAAGAAATTCATCGTCCAAACGGACGCGTCATCGTCAGCTGTAGCTGCAGTCCTTCTTCAAGAGACTGAACTAGGGAGGCGACCCATCACCTATGCATCTAGGACTCTATCGGCTCAAGAAGCCAAGTATTCCATCTATGAGCTCGAAGGGTTGGCAGTCTTATTTGCCTTAGAAAAGTTCCGTCTCTATCTGGAACATGTCAAATTCGACCTGGAAACAGATAATCAAGCCCTAAGCTGGGTCTTAGGTAGGCCGCGTCGTACTGGTCGTATAGCCCGCTGGGCTATTCGTATTTCCGCCTTCCAGTTTGATGTTAGACATATCAGAGGTACCGAAAATGTTGTTGCTGATGGACTCAGCCGTATGTTTCATAACGACGTCGAGACCCACGAACCGGTCGATAGTTCATCACCTTCCGAGTCCATACTATCTGGTGTTAATGCCATCTTAACAGATGCTCCCATGCTTTTTAGGGATATTGAGAAATACCAACGTGAAGATCCGACGCTGGCTCCGATAATGGAAACCCTTTCTTCTGGGGAACATGCTGTCCCTTATGTTCTGAGGAATGGTGTTCTATGTTGCCCTTCGAGGCATGATAAGTTGATGAAAGTTGTTGTTCCAGCGGTTCTTGTACCTATGATCTTCAAGTATTATCATGAGACCCCATTAGGAGGGCATCTTGGAATCTTTAAAACCCGTGAAAAGATTCGTGAAATGTTCATCTGGAAAGGTATGGACGGCGAAATTCGTGAACTTGTAAAAGCTTGTAAATCTTGTTTGCTCAGTAAACCAACCATGTCCACCAAGGTAGGCCTCTTGTCTTCGCATCAAGCATCGCGCCCCATGGAACGCCTGTATATTGATTATGTAGGACCCTTCCCCCAGTCGAAGGGAAATGCCAACAAATTCATCTTTGTATGTGTAGATGGTTTTACAAGATTTTCGTGGTTATTTCCGACTAAACTGGCTACCGCTCAGTCTACAATTACTTGCTTAAATTCTATTTTTGCTTCTTTTGGTCCGTGCCAATATATTGTATCTGATAATGCTAAGGCTTTTACATCTAATCTTTTTCGTAAATTCTGTTTTGACTTGTCCATCTCTCATGTAACGACTTCTGCTTATTACCCTCAACCATCCCTGGCTGAACGGGTTAACCGTAATCTCAGGTCCGCACTTATTGCCTATCATCATGAAGATCATTCCAGGTGGGACACGTCCCTGCATTGGATAGCTTTTGCTTTGAATTCGGCGGTTCATGAATCTCACAAGTTTACTCCAGCTTCTTTGATGTTTAAGTTTGTTCCCAACACGCCGCTCTCTAACCTCTGGTCTCTGAGTGACATTTTGCCCGAGACAATAGATCCGGACAACATTAAAGATCTTTGGAAGAAGGCTAAAGCTAATCTTAAAGTATCTCATGAAAAGGTTAGGGAAAGGTATGATCGTGGACGGAGACCCACCCCTTTAAAGGTAGGTGACCAAGTAATGGTCAAAAATTTTGTTCCCGCGGGCAAGCTTGCCCCCAGATTTCATGGGCCTTGTATAATTCTCGATTTCCTCACCCCGGTTACGTTGTTATTAAGCAATCCAGCCACCGAGAGGATATTTAGGGTTCACCTGTCACAGGTGAAACCAGTGTAAATTTTGTGTCAACTTGCTTCATATAATTTGAAAGGAATATGAAGGTTATATTTTTTTTTTTGAGTTCAACTTTTAAAGCTTTCTGCCCCTTCTATAATATTTTGTCTTATATGTAAGCCTCTTGTAAAACCTTCCCCGATCCGTTAAACTGCCATTCTGTCCTTGCCTCGGCCATTACCACGCTCCCGTCTCCTGCTCCACCTTACACAGTGGCTTAACTTATGCCATGGATATTTGCACGCCGCTGGCCCCTCAACCTCTCCACAAGCCTGTACCCTCAAAGAAGATGATAGTCCAACACAATTCTGCCGCCAAGCTTTAATGTTTCAGTGCCCCCCCAGCCGCGCGACGCCGTGCAGCTACTGGAGCAGAGGACGGGCCCCCTCGGCCCCAGCGAGGACGACGTGTGCACGGCGAGCCGGAGCTCTCCTCCCGGCCAAGGCTGATGTGCGGCGCACGACCTGCTACTTGCCCGCAGCCTGTATATGTTCACCGCGGGCGCGGCGTGCTTCAACACCTCTGCTCCCCTCATAGTGCGGGCGAGCGGTATCTCAGGGTACTTGAGGGGTCCGAGCGGCCTCCTTTGGACGCAAGCTGCAACGGCCGGTCTGGCCATCCAACTTAGCCTACATCAACTACATGGACAGTCACTATAAGAGATGACTACACTTGGGAATTCAACAACAAATTTGGTGGACATTGCAAAATTTTTCGTCACCTTTTAAAAGATTATCTTCAGAAATTCGCCTTCTACAAACATAAATACCTTACGTTACCAATTACAACAAAAATTTTGGAACTGAATTAAGAAATTTCTCAAATACTTCTGCAATTTATTTTAATATCAACATCAAAACTTGGACCTTATTTTCAAACAAAAGTTTATGTTCTTCTGTGTTACCCCCTTGGAGGAACTTTTGGGGGGGGAGGTCTGTACCGGGTGGTACACCTCCACGCCGCTAATTTAAATGCGCGCCAGTTAAAACTCCTCTGCTGGAGGAAGTCTGAACTTTATTGACGTTATTAATTTTCTACCTTCTCAGAAGATGTCACTACCTGTAAATTTTGGAGTTTTAGAACTGTGTCACTTTTGATGTGTTTTTGTTTCGCTTGAAGTAAGAAGTGTGAACTTTCTCTTCTAGAGGACACTACTGAAGATCTACAATAGTGCAACCTAGTGCGGAGTCAAAGAACTATTTTTTTGGAGAAAATTTAATTTCAAGAGTTTGTTCTTTGTTAAATTTCTTTCTGTCATTGTTTAAGTTGGCAATATTTACCCCTTTCTTCCCCCTGTTATGAATGTATCCAATCCCGAATTTCTTCTATTAATTTCTGACCAATCTGGTGTATCTTCCCCTAACTTGAATCTGTTGCGGGGTCCTACCCAATAAAGAGTTTGTGGGAGGGTGTTTTCTTTCCCCTAACGCCTAGAACCTTCCGCGAGAGGATATAAACTGCTGATTTTCGGGTCTCCGGGCCACTTGTGTTCCATCTTTCAGTGTGTTAAGTACATAGCAGGGGGCGGGAAGCGCCTCTTTCTTCGGCAGCGGTCAACAACAAGGTAATGGCCGATTAATAACTTCTTTCTTTGCTAGTTCAGCAGTTTAACTTTCGGGGCGGGTTCTAAGCGTTCAACCATGTAACCTTTTCCTAAAATGTAACTACTCTTTTCATATATTCTCTTTTAAAACGACATATCGGGATAGAGAGTGCTTAACCCTCTCGAGCTCCCACTCACATCGTCCTGAGGTGAACTTATTTTTCTCAACCAATTCTTCCGTAATGTAATGTAAATTGCTATTAAGTCACCTCTGTAGTATGGGATTAGCCCTTGTATTAACGGCCTAGTGCCAAGTAGGTCTTAAGCAAAGTGTATTAGGAGTGCAAGTTCGCCTCCTCTCAAATTGTATTTTAGAGGTCATGTATTAATCTTCTTCTTATTTAACAGACCTCAGTAGGTTGGGTATTTTGCCCCTGTGTATATGTCCTTTGAGGACGGCTTAAAGATGGAGTTCGGAGTGGCCTATGATAGGCTTGTATTTTAGGGGGAAGTTGCCCTTTTTGAAAATTGTGTTTCTGCCTCAAGGAGGCTTTTGGATGTAATTGGAAGCAGATGTTTCTGGCATGTTTGGGGGTTTTCGGCCCCTTTGTTGTATGGTGTTCATTGTAAGGTTGGGCTCATTGCTCAAGAATTATGTTTCTGACTTTTGAAGCCCCAAATGGGGTACCTATGTAAATGTATTTGTCAATCGTGTTTCGGCTACTAAGTACCTGTTCTATTTGTTGTTACCTAATTTTGAAAAGAAAATATAACCTTGTTAAATTTTAAAATTAATTTCACTTTAGTAGCTTGAGACCCATTCACCACCCAGCACCTTCTTTCATGCATAACTACCACCAAAACACGGTAACATTTACCATTCCCTGAGGTTCACTCAGCCTTCACCAAAAATGAGTACCAGGTTAATTCCTGGGGGCAAAGGCGGCCGGGCGTAGAGCTAACCACTCTACCCCATCACGTGCCGGGGTTAACAATGGTGGAAGCCTTTACCTTCCCCTCCTCCACGGGCTTTCATGGCCTGTACGGAGGTGACTTTGCTTTGCTTTACCATTCCTTACCACCTTTAAAGCTACAAACCTATTTTCACATTCCTCAACAATTGCTTTAAACCCATCCCAGAGTCTGTTTACATTTGTATTTACCGTTTTCCACTGATCATAGTTACTTTTTTTAAATTCCCCCATGCCTGTTTTATCAGCCATATGGTACTGCCTAATAGTGCTAATTTTAATCTCTTCCTTTCTTTCACATTTATTTTTAATTACCACAAAAACAGCTTCATGATCACTAATACCATCTATTAATTCGGTTTCTCTATAGAGCTCATCTGGTTTTACCAGCACCACATCCAGAATATTCTTCCCTCTAGTTGGTTCCATCACTTTCTTAATCAGGTGCCCTTCCCATATTAACTTATTTGCCATTTGTTGGTCATGCTTCCTGTCGTTCGCATTACCTTCCCAATTGACATTTGGTAAATTGAGATTACCCGCTACAATCATGTTGCTTTCCTTACCGTTTCCCACATAGCTGATTATCTTATCAAATAATTCTGAATCAGCATCTGCGCTACCCTTTCCTGGCCTGTACACTCCAAAGACATCAAGTTGCCTATTATCTTTAGAGATGAGCCTTACCCCTGGAATTTCGTGTTTGTCATCTTTAATTTTTGGTAGCTTACAAATTCTTCTTTCACAAGAATGAATACTCCCCTCCTACCATTCCTATCTTATCTCTATGATACACCCTCCAGTTCCGTGAGAAAATTTCTGCATCCATTATATCACCGACACAGATAGGTCTTATGGCGACGATGGGATAGGAAAGGCCTAGGAGTTGGAAGGAAGCGGCCGTGGCCTTAATTAAGGTACAGCCCCAGCATTTGCCTGGTGTGAAAATGGGAAACCACGGAAAACCATCTTCAGGGCTGCCGATAGTGGGATTCGAACCTACTATCTCCCGGATGCAAGCTCACAGCTGCGCGCCTCTACGCGCACGGCCAACTCGCCCGGTCATGAAATACTTTCCTAATGAATCAGTTGAAGGAAAATGAAAATTTTCACACCAGGCAAGTGCTGGGGCTGTACTTTAAATAAGGCCATGGCCACTTCCCTCCCACTCCTAGCCCTTCCCTGTCCCATGGTCGCCATGTGACCTATCTGTGTTGGTGCGACGTAAAGCAACTAGTATTTTGCAGTTGCTCACAATCTTGTAACTTAATTATTACTCTATACAGAATAACATCATCTGCGAAAAGCCTTATCTTTTATTCCACTTCTTTACACGTATCATTGATATATATATAAGAAAACATAAAGGTCCAATAATACTGCCTTGAGGAATTCCCCTCTTAATTATTACAGAGACAGATAAAGTTTCACCTACTCCAATTCTCTGAGTTCTGTTTTCTAGAAACAGAGCCACCCATTCAGTCACTCTTTTGTCAAGTCCAATTGCACTCATTTTTGCCAGTAGTCTCCCATGATCTACCCTGTCAAATGCCTTAGACAGGTCAATCCCAACACAGTCTATTTGACCTCCTGAATTCAGGATATCTGCTATATCTTGCTGGAATCCTACGAGTTGGGTTTCAGTGGAATAAACTTTCCTAAACCCAAACTGCCTTCTATTAAACAAGTTATTAATTTTGCGTGCCAACGAGTGAGTAGTGATCGAGTGGCCATGATGTGTAGTGGTGGGAACGTTTGCTACACAATAGCATGGTGTTTCACGCTAAAACCTGGATGAACTCCTCTTTAACGTGACCTTCTACCATTTACTATAGTGATCTAATTTTTGGTGAAAGCTTCTTCTGGATTCTTCGTAGCGAGATTAAGTTCAGTGGCCTCGTGGTGACACAGATAGGTCTTATTGCGACGATGGGACAGGGAAGGGCTAGGAGTGAGAAGGAAGCAGCCGTGGCCCTAATTAAGGTGCAGCCCCCAGCATTTGCCTGGTGTGAAAATGGGAAACCACGGAAAACCATTTTTAGGGCTGCCGACAGTGGGGTTCGAACCTACTATCTCCCGAATACTGGATACAGGCCGCACTTAAGCAAATGCAGCTATCGAGCTCAATAAATGAAAACTTTGCCTTCATTTTCACCAAACATGAGTACCAAACACTGCAAAACAATAATAGATGCTTGCTATTTTTAGAAGTGAAAGAATGCCTTTCTAACAACTAAATACTATGGCCGTCTACAGTAGAATGTCATTTAGCGCTGTTGAGCAGGTGGTAAATGAATTCATTTTTCTATATCTTAAACTGCCTGTCAAAATTGTTTGTAAATACTGATTATATAAAATAATGATTGACAGAGTATGGTGAATGGCTCTTGTAAGATCTTGGATTAACTTATAGGGTAATTCATCTACTGTACCTTTTATTATGAGCATATAACTGTCATATAAATATATTTTTAATTAATGCATTTCCTGCCATCATATCCCCTTAATATTACAACAAAAGAAATGCAGTTTTTTAAATTATTTTTTGCTAGTGGCTTTACATCACACAAACACAGATAGGTCTTATGGCGACATGCAGTTTCCTTATTTTGTAGATTAAAATCTACAAATCTTTGCTAAAACACCTGTAAAAATAGTTACAAATAAAGTTCTCACCTTTGCTTTTCATTGTTTACATGGATCTACAGCACAAGAAATAAAAGAATGACTCTACCTTGATGCCCTCAGTAAGCCTATATGTTATTAGTAAGTGACATGAAAGTAGTAGGAATGACTGTTGACTCCATCAACAACAAAGATCAGGTTTGGATTTTCTAAAGTGTAGTGTCTGAAAAGGTACATACCTGTGCTATTATTTTCTCATTCCCCATGAAGAAAAGTTTCAAGTACTTGATCTGGATGAGCATAATAATAATAATAAAAATTATATCATCGAATTCGGATTTGGCATTGTGTGAGCTAGTGCGTTTTGGAAGATGGGTTCTTCTAACTAATTATTCTTCGGAGTGAGGAAAATGCACGGTGGACTAGTTTCGTAAATTTAATTTTAAAATTAATAATGTTCATTTCTGGCCAGTGTTGTAATATTTTCGTGTGAACTAAGGTGGCTTTTCCAAGGTATTGAGCTTATCAACTTTTATTTTTGAGGTTTCCTGTTCGTAATTCTGTGTATCTTTCTGCTCTGTTTGGTATGGTTTCTTTCTGCTGGGGTTTACGGATTATTTTTCCTTGTTACTGTTTATTCTCCTCCTAGCTCTGTAAGGAGGTTTTGCTCTGTTTTCCTGTTTCCATGGCAACATGATGTTGTTTGTGTTGTTGTTGGGTATTGGATTGAGTAAACCGATATGCGGCTTTTGTGTTGTTCTCTGTTAATATTTTTGGTTGGGTGTATCCTGTTGACTATTTTTGATTTTTGTTAATTTATTTTCGCCAACCATTTAAAGTATGAATTATCTTTTTGTATGGTTGGGGCAGGTGCATAAACTTCTACGTTAAATTATTACTTATCTTGGAAACAGCCCCTTGGTGGTAACGGAGTAAATTACTTGAGGTGACGAAGAGAAGCGTTCTGCTTAGCATCTAACTGAACCGTAATCTTGTTTACTGAAACTAAAAGTTTACTTGGTTTATTTTATTAACGTGATTGATCACATTTTATATTAGCTATTAGTAACTTCTGGTAGAAAGGTATGGAGGTCAACGTTTTCTTTTTTTTTCCCTGATTCTTTGCTTCCTAATTACTTACTTATTATCTGTTAAATGAACATCAATCTATTTCCCTTTACTTTAATGAGTTAATGAATATCAACCTTTTTTTCCTTATTTAATGGTTTCTAATCTGTTATTAATTATTAGTTAATCGATACCAAAATATTTTCTGATTAATTTAGTTATTAATTATTTTACTATTTACATGCAACCTTTCCCAAACATGCTATTGAATTTATCTTCTGACAACAGCTTTTCCTTTTCTGAATTAAACCTAGGTTTTACTCAAATTTAGCTTCATTTAGTTCGTTTTTCCTTCTTGAAGTTGTTACATCTCATCTAGTACCAATTAGTTATTTTATGTCACCAAGGTGTTGTTTTTCATTCACCGTTTTCAATGGAGCACTGCCAGTGTCTCTTTTGGTAATTGTAACCACGGCCTTAAGCCGCTTCCCTTCTCTGCTTCCAGTAAGTGTGTATTTTCTCCTTTTGGGTTATTTTTAAATGTCATGTTTGTTTTGACTGTGCTTTCTCTAGCTCTTTCTTGTATTCGCTTTATCTCCCCCCTGGGGACGAATGCACTACCAACTTTCTCACCTGGGAGCATTCCTCTTAGGCATATAAGGTTTTCCTGCCCATCATCCAAAGGGCTGGTTTGGTAGCCTAGAGGAGAGTGTTGGTTGGAAGCTTTAAAAATCCCTCTAACACCCAAGAACCTTCAAACAGAACTAAATTATATAAAGGATTTGGCAAAAATAAATGGATATAAACCTGAAATGATTAACCGTTTAATAAATAAGGTCCAATTCAAATTAACAACAAACCTCATCCCTGACAAATCTAAAAAATCCAAATTCGTTACCTTCACCTACAACAATCCAACTTTCACCAGATCTTGAACCCAATAAAAAACAAAAATACCAACATAGCTTTTAGGACCACAAACACTAACCAAAAATTATTTTTAAATCACAACACAGTCAATTCAAGCAAAAACATTTACTCGGGCTCAGGCATATACAGGCTTACCTGCAAGCAATGCAACGTCTCTTATATTGGTCAAACAGGCTGGAGTTTTCACAAACTAGGTACTTAGAACACTATAATGCCATTAAGCACAATAAATTTTCAGCTATGAGCTCCCATATGAAAGAAACAGGACATCACTTTGCAACAACAGAACAACACCTCACAATTATTACAAGAGTAAACAAAAGAAAGTTGATTAATGAACTTGAAACCATCTATATATTTTTGGACCAATACTACAACAAAAATCTAAACCTCAATGATTTAATTGAGGTCAAGAATCCATTATACGAAAGTTTACCAAAATTATTACAAACTCTAAATTCAAAACATAACTACATTCTTAAAAATTTTAATTTAACATCTTCTAGAACCTCCACTACTTTAACTAACATGACTCCCCTCATGTCTGCCCCCCGCAAATCTCCAGCAACTCAACACGACTCCCTCCCTGTCCGACCACGCAAATCTCTTGCAACCAACAACACATAAACTTAATGCCCCACCAAACCCCTCCCCTCCGCCAATCTCATATCGATACAATACCAGAAGCACAAGTGTCAGTCATTCAATGCTACCATAGCAACTGATTAACACCATAACAGTCAAAGAAACAAATGAACCTACACATAACGTTGTTTTTCTTTAACTAACCTTTTCATAACTGAATAACATCTTTACAGACAAAACGGTAAGTGTTTTATACATTTTCCATGTTTTTCTTTTCTTAAACTCACATTCTCTTCAAAAATATCTTTCCTAAGCATTCAGTCTCCTCTTGTTACAGACATCACATCAGAAAGCTCTATCAACGTCAATATTCCTTCGACTTTCGCTCCTTCAAGCAAGATAAATACGTCTATAGACAGCCGAATACTTTTTCCTTGCTCCCACAACTACTTAAAGGAGACTGTTATCTCATCGTAACACATCTGACTTTCACTACTTCAGCCAGTTAAATAAGACTATAGGCAGCTGAACAGCTACTTAAGAAGACTGTTGTCTTATCATAACATACCAAATTAACATCTTTAACAGTCTATCAACTTCACTTTTTCTTATCCTCTAACAGGAGTATTCAAGGAAACACATTTCTGTTTCATTATAAAGATTGAACTGTTTAATGCTCTAACCCCAACAGGTTTTTGGGCGCATTGACTCAACACTCCAGAAAGTATAATCGTGTGAACTTATGACATGCAGATTGATAATATGATTTTAACCAAGGAAATTCTAATAATTTTTATGTTTAGACGAACACCTACATAGATATCCTCTTTTTATGACTTTTAAGAACAATCAGGATCCTGATTTTTCACCATACAGGTTTGAGTTTGATGCCCTTAATATGGGCAAAACATGTCCCCTAATATTTTATAATAATATTTAATTTCTAAAAAAGATCTCTTTGTAATGAATAGGTGCATATTAAAAAAAAATAACACTTGTAACATACTTTGTATTTAAGTGGTATGTTCCGAGCTGTCAGTGGAGAGATGGCGTGGAAGGACATCAGTAGACGAATAAGTTTCGGCAGTGTCTTTAAAAGTAGGAACGGTCACAATATGAAGATAAAGTTGGAATTCAAGAGGACAAATTGGGGCAAATATTCGTTTATAGGAAAGGGAGTTTGGGATTGGAATAACTTACCAAGGGAGATGTTCAATAAATTTCCAATTTCTTTGCAATCATTTAAGAAAAGGCTAGGAAAACAACAGATAGGGAATCTGCCACCTGGGCGACTGCCCTAAATGCAGATCAGTAGTGACTGATTTAATGATTGCTGATGCAAACAGGTATGATCAATGGCAGGAGAGTACTTGGAATGAGAAGATAAAGGCTAAGTTACCAAAGGTATAAGGTGGCAGGAGGCATTCAGGTAGGTAGAACTGTACTAAGCAGTTTGTCCTATGCGGATGACTTGATCTACTGAAACAGACAAGTTCATATTTGAACTACGGCAATTTGATACAGGACTTTTTTGATCAGAAGTCACAACACAGCAGGAAGAGCTTGGTCACTGTTCTACCACACAAGTTATAGATGGTGTATATCTACAAAAAAGCTTTATCATTTATGTTAGAAAGTAGTTTAATAAAATTCCCAAGAGATGGCAAAACATCCCAGCTATCTACTTGGCTCTGGAGAATAAAGAGGGGAAAAAGGAGGTTATTTATGTATTGATAAATCTCATGAAATGACTTGTAAAGATGGCAGCCAAATTTTATTTCACTCATTCAACGCATTCTATTAACTGGACAAACAAGTTGTAGGATATGACATAGTACAGAAGAATCCCCGACATAACTGTGATATATTAGGAATTCTGCAAAAATACTGACAATCAGAACAACCAATATTTAAAAAACCTGAAATATTAATATTTTATTAACCTACAGACAAAAGAATATTAAGAGCCCCTTCTTAACTCACATCTTGTAATATTCTCTATTCCTCAAACTGTGAATGGACTGTTCTGGAATTATACAATTTAATACCCAAACAATGTATCAACTTCTGTAACTATGAAAAATGAGAAAACTTTTCTAACTCATTGAACAAAGTTTATAGTGTGTACAAAACAACATGTGAGCTGATGTTATAGGACAAATATTTTTAAACCTTCATTAACTGCCATCTCTCACAACATTCACACATTTATTTGTTAACCATTCTTTTATCTCACCAATCATGACCACAATACAAGGCCTGGCACCTGTCTTACCATACCCATAAACCATATCATTGTTTACAACCATTCCTTCCATAATCCCTGCATAAGGTCATGAAATTCTCTACCGACAAATGTCAGGATGTTGCTATTCAAATGAGGTATAAGGTGGCTTGTTATGATCACTTCTGAGTGGATCCTAGTGATTTGATGAATAATTATTGAAGGATTATATGGAAAAATGAATTTAATGTAGTTACTTCATTTTTGTTTCATTTTATTACGTAGTTAGCACAATATTAATATAATATTATTTTGTGTTATTTGTATAGTGACTATTTTTTGTAGTATGTGCATTTCTAATTATATGTAGATTTATAGTTTACAGCAGTTAAGTGCATGAGAGAGATTCAAACAGCAACTTCAGCCTTTGCCACTAATAAAGGAATTATCTATATTAATGTTTACTTAATAAATTACATCTGACTAACCTGAGAGCATTTTTTGCTTCTAACTAATCAGATTTTTAACCCTCTTAGTGCCAAGCCATTTTCTGAAATTCTGGCTAAGAATGCCAAGCTATTTTTAGTGGTTCTGCAGACTTTCAGAGAAATATTAATTCAAAATTTATTTTGTTAAATGTATGCATTATTCTTGCAGTATTATATAAAATATGCTTCTGACTTTACCAAGAAATGCTTATAAATGTGAAAATCACCTCCAATGTATTTTTAAATTGGCAACAATTTAACAATTGTTAATTTTCATTTTTATTTTTAATATTTAGTCTAATTTTGGAAATACAGTTTGTAACATTGCCTAATCCAAGAACATAGGTAAAATACACATACAATTCTAAAGAAAACAGCATAATTAAAAATGTAATTAATTTACCTACAACCACCCCAAAACGTATTTTTTAAAAATCTGCACTCATCATTTTCCTCACTGAAATTGTTGTTCCACTGTCAATCGTACCTGGCATTGAACAATAATTTAATGCATAACCCTTTTGGAGTACACAATAATTATTAGTGAAAACTTAACAATGATCATATTTCAACAATATACACCCTTAAATATTACAATCAGAAATGCTTTCATTTCCAATACAGAAGTAGCCTGCCAAACTTTAACCCTTGATTGTGGTGAAAATGCATATATTGAGATGAATTGTTGGGCATACGTATTTATTTCATTTACCATCAAATTTATCAATGAATTAGTGAAGAACTGAAAATAGTCTATTACAGGGGCATTATGTGGAGGTGCATATTTAGGCCCAGCGAGTTCCATGTATATGACGGGAGTGGTAGGCCTATCGAACTGGTTCGGAAAAATTTCTCGGAAACAAACATTAGCATTCACATTGCTTTCATTATTATTGTCATTATCACTCGCATCATCCATAGCTCCATCATTATTGTCACTTTCTGAATCACTCAGAACTGGCAGTGAATTTTTAATTGGTTCCACAGACTGCAATCGAGTACCTACTAACCTGAACACCCGATGTACTGGGGCCAGAATTGCACTTCCTTTTCGGTACTGGTGATAATGGCGATGTTCCTGGTATCACGTCACTATCAAAATCACTTTCCAATTCTAATTCATCTGCTATTATATCATTTTCCTCTAAATATGCTATTAGCTTATCATCAGCCAAGCCGGCAACCAAACTATCTCTACTACAGCTCGCCATGTTGTCAACAACTTAGAGCTTGTGAACATCACAGATTATTAACTCCCTCCGTTCGTGTCAAAGATCTCCAAGGCCAAAACTATGCCACTCTCGTGAAAGCTTGAAACCTCAGCTTTCTAACGGAATAAAACACCCAGAGGCATCTGTTAGCAGAAGCCGTTAAACACTAGGAAATCATCGCGCTGATCCAGTCGGCTCTGGCACTTTTCGCGCGAGGAGCGAAAGCCGCTCTGATGGGTGCGTGGCACGCAGGTGGTTAAACAGGAGCCTCAATCTCAACACTTGGTAACTTTTGTGCACTCTTTGTAAAAGGTAGGTGGGCTTACTTATACTGTGCCATAAATTAGAACAGCAATTGTTTAAAGACGATACATGTTTTACTCAATTTTTATGCTTCATGTACACTTCAGTCCCCACTATAAAAATAGATGCAACATTGATTTCTTATTCCCTAAAAATGATTATGGTAGTTCCAATCTTCAATTTCATTATGACAATAAGTTTACAATACTTGTCTGCAGAAATTTTATTTTTTCTCATTTGCTCATGAACAGTGCATTGTATCACAGTTGATATGGATATAGATTCACTTAGGGAACCTGAATAATTTGTCCCTAATTTGTAAACGTGGGAATCTATATCCATGTCATCTGATAGCCTTGCAAGCTTCAACTTTTACAAAAGGGACAAAGTATTTCACAGTACAGCTTCAAATAGCCAACACAGTATGAACTAGCTGTGTGTTTTCGTAAGTGTACTATTTACAAACTGACGAGTCCAAATTAGCACATCGGAGTGAAATGCTGGCAACAGGAATCAGTTAGCCTGAAAATTTATTATGTCCAATAACAGACCCATTATATTGGTATTATATATCAGCTGTTGGACATCACCACTGGTGATTTCCAGACGAAATTCCCACATCCCTCTTCATAACTAGGTGATATTAACAAAGGCCTGAATGCACTAATTAATAAGAGTTACATATTTTTGTCATCTGTAATGCTGTAACATTTTTAAAACTAATAATATTTATTTTACCATAAATGTACTTTATGGAATAATGTGTGTCATGACATTTCCATATTGTTACACTCTGCTATGCAGGAACAATACTCATCAACTTAGTTTCTCCCCAAGAGAAGAAAGAAACGTTAAGCATAGACACTCTTGAATGTAAGTTATCGGTAAAAGTCAATGTCAACGAGCACCAAATCCAGCGATAAGTATCATATGGTTCAGTAGTTGTAACTGTTAAGATCGTTGCTTTCATGACCTATATTGAGAGAAATGACCATATTTCAGGATCTTGCCATGTCAAAGAAAACAAAGACATATCCTGCATGTTTCATGGAGACTTCGCTCCTCGCCTTCAGAAGAGGAAGACTTCATAACAATGACGGTTTAAACTTGAAAATACTTGATCCTTGGTGTACAGTAAGTGATACTCTCTATCACCACTAGATGGCTCACCGCAAGCTACATTTCCTAGCGGGGAGTGATGACACCATCCTAGTTAAAAGCACGACTTCCCTGTGATGTATTGAACAGACCACTTGGTGTTATTACAAGGGAGGAGGCTATCTACTGACTCTGGATTTCACCCTCTCCCTGAACATGTCCTCAGACACTCCCATGTCAACTAACTATCAGTAAACCAAATCAAGTACTTGCTAAACTTATATACAAGTTTCTAAAATTCATGACTTATAAAATCACAGGAAATTACCCAACCTTCATAAATTATTCAGGTATACTGAAGGAACATGGTGTGAATAGCTTGTGCCACAGACTAAGTTACAAAGATTACACTTTTATGCATAAAATAATTAATTTTGTAATTATGACTCAATTATATTGAAGTCAATAACATACTATGTGCCATATAAACTAAGCTGTCCCAAAAATATATTCCTTCTATCAAAGGCTAAGACTGAAATCCATAAGAACCCCCCCCCCCCCAATTAACAGAGCAATGAGACTCGACAATAATATTCATCCCTATGTTGATATTTTTAGTATGAATGAAGCTACATTCACTTGGACATGTAATACTGTGCCTTTGAATATAATTTAATAGATTATGAAGAAATTTAAAAAAAGGAAAACTAGTATCAAAGTTGTAAACCATATTATTAAATGTATTACATTCCAAGTGGAAATCCTATTAAAATAATTGTTTTAAACATTACACTAATTTTAATTAGTATTAATTAGTACTGTAATGTGATATTAGTAGGGCAAGGCATTTGATGATTTTTGCATCTTTTTTTTATGAAGGCCAAAACATAGCTTGAGTGCATTTTTTTTCATTTTTTGCCATTTACAAGAGATAGGTCATTTTTGGCATTTTTAATTGTTTTCTGGGAAGTGTTATATTTCATTATATTTGGATATTTAATTAATATTATTTATGTTTACAATACTTGTCTATTATGTTCAGACAAATAACTTGCTTAAGAAAGAACGTAGACTTGCAACATACCCTGCTGCCACTAGTTTTCAAGAGAGAGTATTTTCAACTCGATTGCACTTCCAAGAAAACATACTATAAGCAGTACCTGCTTCCCCTATATGTAAGACGCATAATGGACTCGCCCAAGCTGGGCATTGCTCCTTATCTTCAGCTAGATAAGAAGGAAGTCAGTCGCCCGCGTACTGAGAGTCGAGTGAATTCTTTGTTGACAAGTACTTACTGCAAGATGCCCAAAGTTAAAGGAAGTACAATTGTTAAATTAAAACAATTTGTTACACAATATGGAGAAAATATATTTTCCACTGATGGGAAAATATTATTTTGCAAAGTGTGTGATGTGCGAGTTTCAGCAGAAAAGAAGTTTACAGTTGAACAACATGTGTCGCGAGAAAAACATAAACATGGTTTGCAGCGACTTGAAGATAAAAGAAACCGTGGCTTACACCAGACACTACTGGGTGAATCTTCAACATTTTCTCCATTTTGTGAGAAACTGTGTACAGCATTTTTATGTGCCGATATTCCACTGAACAAATTAAATCATCCAAAGCTGCGTACATTCTTAGAAGAGGAGACTGGAAAATCTGTACCAGATCCCTGAACATTAAGAAGAACCTACGTTGGAAGATGCTATGACAAAACGTTACAAGAAATAAGGATAAGGGTAGGAGACGGAAACACATGGGTATGCATAGATGAAACAACAGACAGTATGGGACGACATATAGCCAACGATATTGTAGGCGTCCTGGAAGCAGGGAATGCTGGAGAATCATTTCTACTACATTGTGAGCAATTGGACAAAGCTAACTGGTCAACAATTAGCAAACTGTTTGACCAGTCTTTGAGGCTATTGTGGCCCGATGGCATTCGGAATGACAATGTGCTGCTTTTAATAACAGATGCAGCACTCTACATGGTAAGGGCTGCAAATTCGTTACAAGCGCTCTTCTCGAAAATGGTGCATGTCACACGCCTAGCCCATGCGTTACATCGGACCGTGGAAGAGGTACAACATAATTTTCCTGAAGTTGACAAGTTAACTGGGTGCATAAAGAAAGTGTTTTTGAAAGCCCCATCTAGAGTTCTAGCATTCAAAACAGAAGCTCTTGAAATTTCCTAGCCCTTTTCACCTGTTTTGACTAGATGGGGAACGTGGATTGAGGCTTGTTGTTGTTACTGCGAGAACTTTGAAGTTGTAAAGAACGTGGTCGATTCCTTTGACAAAACTGAGGCTGGATCAATAAAAACAGCCCAGGAACTCTTGGCTGACAAAGAAATTGCAGGTAAACTTTCCTACATAAAAAGAAATTTTGGATCCCTTCCTAATGCAATAAGTGCTCTAGAAAAATCCCAAGTGCCACTAGTGGAGCAGCTGCAAATTGTGTATAAAGTTGTGAATGATCTGAATCGTGTGTGTGGTAAAGTGGGTGAAGTTGTATCCATGAAATTGAATAAGGTGTTGCAAAAGAACAGTGGGTATAAAACTTTGTGTTCTATTGGCAAACCATTGTCGGGTGAAAATTTTTCTCTTACCGACTGTGAATTGAATCCGGGAGATATTGCTTGTTTTCAGTATGCACCAATTGTTTCAGTTGAGGTAGAGAGAAGCTTTTCCATGTACAAATCGTTACTTGCAGACAATAGACAATCGTTTTCATTTGAGAACCTACGCAAAGTTTTTATTGTGCATTTCAATTGGAATTTATTGTAAACAGCCACTGAAGTTTGTTTTCTTAAATATTCTTTGTTAATTTAATGACACCTATTTGCTAGGAGAGTATTTGAAGAATATGCCCGTTCTAAAATATTTCATTTTTTTTCACCAGGGGTGCAAAGTGGTATTTACTTTGTTAGTAACAAAAATAATTTAAACTTAATGCATTGTCATACATTAAAATTCTCTCTCAAATCAGCTAATTGTTTCTTAAAGGATTAATAAATAAGTGACTTACGATTAATTTATTGGTCATTTTTTTTAAAATTTTGTGTCATTTTTTAACCATTTTTAGGTCATAAATGCATTTTTTATTTTGCATTTTCTTGCTATTTTTTGGTCTTTAAATGCCTTGCCCTAGATATTAGTTATATTATCCTTAATGATTTTGATTTTAGTAATGTGACTTGTGTGTCACTGGATTTAATTTTTAAGATTCTTCTAGCTATATATGGTTTTTGTTTTAATTTATATTTTTAATGTCTAAGTAACAATTGTCGTGAACATTGTACTTGGGACTCGTGACCTGTTATGTTCACAATAAAGTAAATAATAAATATTAGTCTTTCCAGCCCGAAGGGGGCAACATTTTTGAAAAACTACTCTTTTGACAGTTATCCTTTGGATCTTTTCCAGTTCTTGTATCACCGGGCGAGTTGGCCATGCGCATAGAGGCGCGCGGCTGTGAGCTTGCATCCAGGAGATAGTAGGTTCGAATCCCACTATCGGCAGCCCCGAAGATGGTTTTCCGTGGTTTCCCATTTTCACACCAGGCAAATGCTGGGGCTGTACCTTAATTAAGGCCACGGCCACTTCCTTCCAACTCCTAGGCCTTTCCTATCCCATCGTCGCCATAAGACCTATCTGTGTCGGTGCGACGTAAAGCCCCTAGCAAAAAAAAAAAAAAGTTCTTGTATCAACAAGTCCTGGTGTTGATCCCATACACTCCAGCCATACTCTAACTGGGGTCTTACCAGAGAATTATATGCTCTATAATTCACATACTTACTACAACTCCTAAATACTCCTCTCATAACTGTGTTGATTGATATGTAAACTTTCTTAACAACCTCATTGATATGATTACCTCAATATAGATCATTCCTGATATTAAAATGCAGTTATTTATAGTGATCCCCCCTGAGGTATTATCACCCTACTAACACAGACTTTTCCCCTTGGTGAAATTTACAACCTGACTTTTTATCCAGTTTACTATCATAACACTGTCCGCTCTCAATATTCCACAGAACAGTGTTATTGGACTCTAATATATTACATTGTTGTGAGTCCCCTCTTAATCATAACAGGATCAGAAACACTTCAACTATTGTATTTCTCTACGTTCTATTTTCTACGACATTTAGCCACTCATTCAATCATTCTCTTATCATAGATAGACATAAACACAATAGAAAGAAAGATTGTAACAGTAGCAATATAAGGTAGTATCATATGGTTGATAAGGCAGGTATGGAGTATATTGTAGATAGAGACTATGATTAGTTGAAACTGATAAATAAATGTATAACCATTGTACAGGATATGTTTGAGGGAATTGTTGAGGAGTGTGGAAACAATTGCATACCTATAAATGTGGTAAGGAAAGGGAAAGATTATAGCAGAGAAATAAAGAGATATATGAGGAAGTGCAGTAGGAAAAAAATGGAGTTAGGAAATTTTGTGCAAATGATGAGAAATTGAAATAACTTACCAGGAAATTAAATTTAGCAAACAAGTCGGCTAAGGATAAGTTGAAGGAAAGCATAACTGGCACTCATATGAGTTTTATTCGAATATGGAAGTGTGTGTGTAAGTTCTGTACACCCCTAGCTCTGTACATTCTGTACTGCTCACTGTCACATACTGTAGTGTACAGTTCTGTACACCCCTAGCTCTGTACATTCTGCTCTGCTCACTAAAGAGCTCACTGTCACATTCTGTAATGTACAGTTCTGTACATTCTGTACTGCTCACTAAAGACCTCACTCACTCTCACATGCTGTAATGTACAGTTCTGTACTCCCCTAGCTCTGTACATTCTGTACTGCTCACTAAAGAGCTCACTGTCACATTCTGTAATGTACAGTTCTGTACATTCTGTACTGCTCACTAAAGACCTCACTCACTGTCACATGCTGTAATGTACAGTTCTGTACTCCCCTAGCTCTGTACATTCTGTACTGCTCGCTAAAAAGCTTACGGTCACATACTGTAATGTACAGTTCTGTATATTCTGTACTGCTCACTAAAGACCTCATCACTGTCACGTGCTGTAATGTACAGTTCTGTACTCCCCTAGCTCTGTACATTCTGTACTGCTCGCTAAAAAGCTTACGGTCACATACTGTAGTGTACAGTTCTGTACATTCTGTACTGCTCACTAAAGACCTCACTCACTGTCACATGCTGTAATGTACAGTTCTGTACTCCCCTAGCTCTGTACATTCTGTATTGCTCGCTAAAAAGCTTACGGTCACATACTGTAGTGTACAGTTCTGTACATTCTGTACTGCTCACTAAAGACCTCACTCACTGTCACATGCTGTAATGTACAGTTCTGTACACCCCTAGCTTTGTACATTCTGTACTGTCTGCTAAAGAGCTCACTGTCACATACTGTAGCGTACAGTTCTATACACCCCTAGCTCTGTACATTCTGTACTGTTTGCTAAAGATCTCACTGTCACATGCTGTAATGTACAGTTCTATGCACCCCTAGCTCTGTACATTCTGTACTGCTCACTAAAGATCTCACTGTCACACACTCTTGAACAGAGTGATAATTCAGCCTGCATATAAATTTCAAAGTCACTATTAGATATAATCTGATTTAGTTCATTATTTTTCAGTCAACGTATGTTTGTTGCATGTAGAAAAACCTCTCTGTGACATTTTTGCTTAGAATTCTGAACAGCAAGGCTCTGTCATCTATGGTTCAGTATTGCATGAATTTCAACGAGGAATGTTCGTTCTAAGTGATACATGTGCTGCAGATCAGTACTTCTCTGGCAACTTTATCACATATTTCGAGGCACGACGACGAAATAGATAACACACTTAAAAATTATGTAAATCATCCATTTTCTAGTCCGGCTACATGGTTAGAGTGCTGGCCTTTCAATCAATCAATCACTACTGATCTGTATTTAGGGCAGTCGCCCAGGTGGCAGATTTCCTACTGTTGTTCTCCAAGCCTTTTCTTAAATGATTGCAAAGAAATTGGAAATTTATTGAACATCTCCCTTGGTAAGTTATTCCAATCCCTAACTTCTCTTCCTATAAACGAATATTTGCCCCAATTTGTCCTCTTGAATTCCAACTTTATCTTCATATTGTGATCTTTCCTACTTTTAAAGACACCATCCAAACTTATTCGTCTACTGATGTCCTCCCACGCCATCTCTCGACTGACAGCCTGGAACATACCACTTAATTGAGCAGCCCGTCTCCTTTCTCCCAAGTCTTCCCAGCCCAAATTTTGCAACATTTTTGTAACGCTACTCTTTTTGTTGGAAATCGCCCAGAACAAATTGAGCTGCTTTTCTTTGGATGTTTTCCAGTTCCTGAATCAGGTAATCCTGGTAAGGGTCACAGGTCACAGGGGTCCCGTGTTCGATTCCCGGCAGGGTCGAGAATTTTAACCATCATTGGTTCATTTCCCTGGCACAGGGGCTGGGTGAATTTGTAGTCTTCATCATCATGATGCGCAGGTTGCCAATGGGCATCAAATCAAAAGACCTGCACCTGGTGAGCCAAACCTGTCCTGGGATCTACCAGCACTAAAAGCCATATGCCATTCCATTTCTATCCATGCTCTATATGACAACTGCATCTGAACCCTTTGTCGTACGCATGTACCTATCCAGATTGCGGCGTAATCGTTTTCTCGATGCACGGTCCTCCCCTGGGCCAGCAGCTTCTTTGAGTTAGTCCACAAATTGTTTAATTCGGTAGCCAGATTGTTATTGATCAGGCATGTTCTTTAGAAGAGGAGGGGTGTTGCATTAGACTTTGCTGTCAATACTGTCAGCCATTTGCCGGCAGTGCCACCTGCTGGACACTTAAGCAACACAAAAACAGTTGAGGGAGTAATGGCCGCTATGTTTTTGTAAAGTACTTATGATGTGAAGTGAGCTGTATAAAGAAGTGTTTTAACATTAAATTCAGTGCAGACCAAATGTAAGACTTCCTTAAAATATGTTCCTGCACATAATGGTATTACACAACATTTAGTGGCAACCGTGACAGGACATAAATGATAAATTATAAATAATTATAAATTATTGAAGCAAAGGAGAGCGACAAGGACTTCGTTTACGAAAACTGCTAAACAGGTTAGTGATTTGACTGAAGAGGAAAATGTTAATATTACGGAACTTCAATCATTATCTACCTTGTTAGAAAGTAAGATAGCGATTTTGAATGAACTAGATTCGTGAGTGCTCGATTTGTTATTAGATGATGACGAGGCTGATACTGACAAGGAAATGGAAGGGGCTGATTAGTTTCAGAAAAAGTATCTGGACCTTAAATTGCGTATTTCAGGAATACAGGTTCAACAAACCGAATATGAAGCAGGTAGTGTTGCTAGTAGGTCTAGCAACCAACAAACCAAGAAATTCAAGTTGCCGAAGTTAGAATTCCGCACTTTTGGAGGGGATTTAAAAGAGTGGTTACCATTCTGGAGTCAGTTCTCAAAAATAGATGAAGATCCCGAAATAGCTGTGGAGGATAAATTTAAATATTTAATACAGGCAACAGTAAAAGGATCATGTACTATGCAGGTGGTTGAGAATTTCCCGCCAACATGAATAAATTACAGCAAAGCAACTGAAAGACTAAAATCTCGTTTCGGCCAAGAAGATCTTCCTGAGGAGGTTTATGTACGTGAGCTGTTGAGGTTAGTTTTACACAAGGCCTCACAATCCAAATCCAGAATTGCCTTGTCTCAACTTTATGATCAGTTGGAAATACAGATGAGATCACTAGAATCACTTGGTGTCACAACGGTCATGTGTGCCTCTATGTTATTTACCCTTATTGAATCGTGCCCCCCCGAAGACTTATTAAGAATTTGGCAATGCAGTATTCCATTCACCTCTGCTGCAAATGCGAAAGACCATCTGGAGGGGTTAATGAAATTCCTGAAGTCAGAGGTGGAGGGTGAACAGAGAATAAATCTTGCTACTTCTGGGTTTGACTTAAAGTGTGAAGGGGCAAAAGAAACTCTGAAGCACAAGGGGAAGGATTCAGACGACAACATTCCTACAGATATGGGGTTATTAACATCAAATCAACATAAGGATGAAAAATGTGTGTTTTATGAGGGTCATCATACCAGTGCAGATTGCTTCTCCACTAGAAAAATGTCAATGGAAAGTAAACAGAAACTGTTAAGGGAAAAGGGGTGTTGTTATATGTGACTGAAGTCAGGGCATATGACAAAAGAATTTTAAGGCAAAAAACATAAAATGTATAATATGTGGTGGGAAGCATGTTCTTTTAATGTGCAGACAGTTGTTAGAAAAACATGTTGTCCCCAAAGCAGTTAGCAACAGTAAAGAAAATTCAATTCAGGAAGTCACATTGGCAAATGTTTCCACTTTACCCAAGGTGTTGTTACAAACTCTTCGTGTAAATGTAAGATCTGATAAAAAGACTGAATGTGTCCGTGCTTTTTTGCAAAAGACGGCTTTAAAGATGGATTACACTTCACTGCAAAAGGAGATCATCTCACATTCTCTTTTTGGTGGTGTAACAACACAACGGAATGAGCATGAATTTTACAGGGTGCGTGTAGGGGACCTGAACGATGAATTTCGGTGTAATTTTGAGGCTTTAGACCAAGAAGTGATCTGTGGAGGCATTTCACATGTTACGGAAGGGGAATGGATGAATGAGCTGCAGAAATTTAAGATAGATGTCACCAATAATGAGGATAGTTTGGGGCCTATAGAAATACTTATAGGGGCAGACGTGGCTGGCAAACTTCTAACGGGAAAAAGAGAAGTGCTGTCTTGTGGTTTAGTTGCAGTAGAGACATTGTTAGGCTGGATTTTGATGGGAAAGATTCCTAATACCAAGAGAAGTTAAGAAAATGAAGACTTGCTTGTAACTTCCATGTTTATTAAAGAGGCAAGTATTACTGATTTGTGGAGGTTGCATGTAATAGGCATTTCGGATCCTGTAGAGAAAGTTACAAAAAGGGAACAAGAATTTGCAGTGAAAGATCATTTCCTCCAAAGTGTTCATCGCCCAGAAGAAGGTTGATATCAAGCTCGGCTACCTTGGACTACCTTGCCTTCAAACCTGAATCTTGCTGAAAGAAGACTGGGTTCCATGAGGAAGAAATTATCTGAAGATCTTCTTCGAGATTACAATGAAGTGTTTGAAGATTGGTTGGCTGAGGGAATTATAGTAGTAGTGCCTGAAGCTGAATGTATTCATTGTTGTCACTACATACCGCATAGACCAGTTGTAAAGTAAAACAGTGTAACTACCAGAATCAGACCTGTTTTTGATGCTTCGGCAAAACTAGGCAGTTCTCCATCTTTAAATGAATGTCTTGAAACTGGTCCAAATCTGATTGAACTCATCCCAGATGTGATGTAAGCTGTATAAAGAAGTGTTTTAACATTAAATTCAGTGCAGACCAAATGTAAGACTTCCTTAAAATATGTTCCTGTGTGTACACAACAAGGGGAGTATTTGGAAAATAGCCATGCAATTTTAGGCAATTTTATCCAAAATGTTATATACATTACTGATTATCTCTGTTAGAAATTTAATAATACCAAGGAGAATGGTCCCTAGATAATATTTAATGAAGATAGCCTACAACAGGCTGAAAAGTAAGAGTTATTTGACATTTTATAGAGCTTACCTCTTTCCTTACCATGTAGGCCTTTGTGGAGATCTAGAAGACTGGGACTCTGTTTATCAGCAGTACCGGTGTGTTGAAGGCTGTGAACACAGTGTTCAATGAAAGAAATCACAATTATTTGAAGAAAATCTTAGGGAAATAACACAATTCACTAGATAAAACTGCCCAAGCTAACGCAGGATCTCAGATGCTCACCATAGAAAACTAAACAAGAACATTACATAACATGTCAACCACCTCAAAATCAAATCAGAATCAATAAATAGCCTATAATAGCGCTCCTCAGAACCACCGCCGTCTCGATCTTCTCATACTGCCTGTTCTACGCACCTAGTTTAACAAAATACCGTACAGTCGTTGCCTACGCTATAATAGAAAGCCTGGACAAGCCGACACATTTCTGCGCGAACAAAGTAGTTCATGCATTGGCCGCTTGCGTCGCGTATATGTTCTGTTGTTCTCATGTTCTGTCTATATCCTTATATTGAAGATTCATACAATAACGCGAAATAATACATTTTATTATCATTATGCCCGGTGTGAATCAGATATAAATATAGAAAAGAACTTAGAACACACTACACTTCATATATTTCTTTCATTTAGCACTTGATTATCACACAAGAATAAAGATGGGAAATAGGCCTAAATAGAAGTACTCACACGATTTTTCCCTATTTCTATAATTTCAACACTCTTCTGCTAAGAGGCTTGCTGTTGAATTTGTTTAATAAATCACAGTCTTCAGTCACTTTCTTTGCATTAATGTAAAGAACAAGCCTGAAAAATGTTGTTAAGTATAACGTATTGTACCAGGAAAAGTTTTTGGGGAAAGGGCATGAGTAGGACTTCAGGGAGTGGAACTTGGGTTTGGAGCCGATACAGAGTAGGATAGACTCGCAGAGCGAATAATAGATGGTTAAAATTTTTTTTAAACAATTTATTGATTCTTGACCCTGCAATGTGATTATTGGACTCAAATCTGGCATTGAAATTAAAAGTTTGAACGTAATCTTCCTGAATTCTGTTCATGAAAATTAAATGAATATCACTGATTCCAAAGTCTTTCATATATGAGAAGACGAGGTATTAGATTTCCACCTAAAGTCTTTCTAAATATGAGCACACACTTGTAATTGCAAATTGACATGACAAATTAAATTTCTGTTAAAAGTTTTCAGTTTTCAGTTTGTAAACCTTGATGTATAGCACACTTGAAAAGCCTGAAGTCTTTCTATGAGATATGAAAATTAAATTTGAAAATTAAATTAATCACTTCTGAGAAACTATGAGAACTCTGAAATATTTGTTCACACGCGGCACTGAAGTTTTCACTGTTCAAAATTAATGAGAAAATTTTAGTCAGTTTGTTACTACTTACTTAATGAAAGAAATGTTGCTACAAATGTTGAAGGATGGACGTCTGGAATGTTCCGTGGAGAATCAGGATCGGCGGTGTTCCCTTAACACACCATGTTGACGTCCCCGATGAGGTGATGATAGCTGGAACTGGATCGTGTAGAATTGCAGCTCGTTAAGGTGATTTTTCGCACACGAAAAATTCACTTAGTGCGAGTAGTTATCACTGACACTGTCATTTACTGTTGAACACAGTTTATGCCGTAATTGAACTTTAAGACGTTAAATGAATAATCACAGTCCTTCCTGTATGAAATACTACGGTATTTAAAGTCGTTACTGAAACGTCCATATTTACACAGTTCACACTCGAAAAAGGCAAATCATAGTCTATAATCACGGTCTTTGAACACGGTCATTAAGTCACTAAGGATTATTTTCTGATTATCTTGTTATTATAACGTCATATTACCTTCAGAAAAAGTTCTTAGTATTCACCCAGATTACTACTGTAAGTCTTATACTAATATGGCGTGAATAAAGAAATACAGTTCAACACTCGAAGAGAAATGAGTTCTGGTAATCCTACACATTAGTTTCTGTAGAAGTTCAATATCATGTGAAGTAAACTAAGTCTACACGTAATGATATATTCTGTGAACGTTAAATATTTGGTATTTGCACTTCAGTAAGTTCACTCGTATTATATTCTCAAAAGTCTTTAGAATTAGACTGTAGTCGCGACGCGCTGTACTAAATACAGTGCGACGTCTTTTATAAGTTTGTCGGCGATATAACTTCCTGTTCCGGAAACGCGGCGGCAAGTACTTTCACCGTGACTGTGCGGACATACTGTACGAGGGTCGGTCTCTCCTCTGTCTCACTCACACACATCTGTGTATTCGTCCTTGTACTGCGCTGCTCTGCTTGTTAGCCTTGACATATATACACCGGCGCTGGGAGGGGTGGTTTCTCTTGGCCATGTGACCGTGAGTGTATAATTTTCATAGACTTTAAGTTATTATAACTCAACAACCATGGGATGGATTAATTCGAAATTCACAGGGATTAACTTTTATGACGTCCGCTACAATTCAGTGTTTGTCCCGTTGAAATTGGTTAAGGCGTTGAAAAGCTTGCGAAAAGAAAATTATTTTCGAGAAATATCTCTAGGGGAGGTGAGCTTCAAGCGACAGGTGACGTCACTTGACTTCGCCTAGTGCACTCGTGAAGTCTGGCACATGTTGGAACATTCCTTTATTTAAATATTCGTACGTCGGACGGATATTTTATGCTGGAATAACGTTTCTTTCGATTGATATGGGCCAGGACATAGGCTTTCCTGGTACAGTATGTGATGTGTGCTTGATCACAGTCGCGGCACTGAAACGTCTCTTTAAACTTTGGAGCAGTAAGGAATTTCAGCTTTCGGACAAGGTTACATTTTCCGAGATATCCTAACGCCCGCGTTGTAAATATTAATACATTTTTAAGAAGAAGACGAATTTGCGCCGGCACTTTGTCGGGGAGCAGAATTCCGCTCACTGTACTTACACTGTAATCTGATTCGACTAAGTGCAAGCTACATATTCTGGAGTTATCATTAGCAACCCAAAGAGATCCTTTTCTGCTGCCCTGTCGAGAAATAGCAAGCCTCCATCTGTCCCCTAAACTCGGATCTTTAGGAAAAAGATGAAAATTTATATTTGTGTATATTTCTTCGCTGTGTCAGATGTGCAGTTAGGAACGCAACAATAAACCACCTTAACCCACAGAATGGAAAGAGAAACTTGACGGCAATTGGACCCAGGGGCTCTGAAATTTGGATCGTGGGTTGGCGACCACGGGGCCCTTAGCTCAGTCCTTGCATTTTTTTCCACTTACTTGTGCCAGACTCCTCACTTTCATCTATCCTATCCGACCTTCCTTGGTCAACTCTGGTTCTTTGCCGACTCCGACGCTATTAGGTTTCCGAGGGCTAGCGAGTCTTTCATTTTCACGCCCTTTGTGGCCCCTGTCCTCCTCTGGCAGATATTTTCATTTTTCGAAGTGTCTGGTCCCTTCCAGTTTCTCCCTCTGATTAGTGTTATATAGAGGATGGTTGCCTAGTTGTACTTCCTCTTAAAACAATAATCACCACCACCACCTTCACGGTAATTTGGAAGCACATAACTAAACAAATGTTATGTGCATCTCAGCAACCATCCATATATTGCAAATCGTGAGACCAAAAATTTAAAAAACGACAAAACTCTTTTTATTTCTTGTTAGGTAAGACCTTTCCTTATAAAACGAAGTTTAATATGTAATTTCTTCTCATAAAACATGTTGCAGTAACACACGTAATCATAAAATTCGCGCCAAACAACAGAACATAAACGCGAACCTAGCGGTGGAAAAGAGAAAAAATATTACCCCGCTTTTAGTCCAAGAAATTGGCTCTCTGTCCAGGCCTTCTAGTATCTAGTAGGCTTTGGTACAGTAGAGACAATACGCGACACTTACGGATTTAGCCTTGCTAAATGGGAGACAATTCGACGGTGGCGCTCCTAGTGACTTGACCTGAAAAAATCGCGCTAAATTCAAATATCATTGGAAATGCATGTACGGAAATGGATAAATAAATTACGTCTAGAAAGAAAGTGTTATTGAGATATTAACTTCGAAGTTGCTAAAGCAATTCTGGATAAATGAATGAAGAATTATTTAAAAGGTTATTATTCAAAGATTGAAATTAGACATATAAACAATATGTGAAATAGACTGCTGTGAAATAGCTTGATCTTCCATTTATGCATTATTTTTTTAGCTTTAGCATTCCTGCCTGAGCTCTTACGGTTGGATTTGTCTTTTTTCTCATTTCAAAACATTGTAGCATCACATTTAGACACTTGTCAATAAAAATATCGGCACATTCCTTACACATATGATGCAGTGAATTAACATTTAATAGCTGGACAATTTTCCTCTTAACATGAAGCCTACTAACAGAAAGAAAATCTATAAAATCCCGCCTTTAATCTGAGAAGAGGGATAAAAGAAAGAAAAGTAGGAAAGTGTTGTCGACAGTGATGCTTTGAGGAATATTTACGTACAATTACAGTAAAAATATAACATACCTAGCCTTGGCTGTATAGTCGAGGATTTTTAATGTCGCTGGCCTGGAAATGGTCTGAATAGATCTTAGACTATGATTCTTATATAAGCGTAACGTCCCTTCTTTCTTGTACACCTTATCCAAATCACTTCTGTGACATTTCAAAACCCACCGATCACACCTACAACAACACATCGGTATTGAAGGTTAACTGCTGCACTATACAATAAAATATGCGTATTACATTTTAAGCCAGTTAAAACATGGGTCGAGCAGGTCAGATGATTATGAAGTACTATAAAAATCTCTGTCAGTGGAAGAATATATATGCAAACACAATATTACTTACATTTTCTTGTCATGAGGGAACCTGAGGAACGACCGCGCATTCTTCTCTACTTCATAGTTACTGCAGCCAAACACAGCACATACCTTTCCCCTCATGCTGAGAGGAGATATCAAGGAATGACACACGCTACTATTTAATTATGTCAACTCACTGAAAACGCATAAATAACACCAAAAACTTCACACAAATATACACGTGCTCTTATGACAGAATCAGTAGTTTTCAGGTCTACTCGCTAGAGAGAGCTCCAATAGCTGTCCCTCGATATCTCGCTCAGTGTCGCGTAGTGTCTCTACCGTATTTGGTTTAACACAGGTAGGCGCGACTACCAACATTTCTCCAAGTCACCGTAACACTGCAGCAGTAGACGCACGATCTTCGCTGACAGTGTGGATGTAGCACTGTGTTATTGGTGCATAAATGTGTGAGAAAACCTGAATTATTTCGTACAATGAATAAACGTGTCTGGTCACTTCCGTTCGTACAAGAGATATTTTGTATAGAACTGTGAAATGAATAAATCATGTTATGCTTTTAGATATTTCAAAATTGATTTTAAGGTGTTGGTACTAGTTTCTTTCCGTTCGTGCAATGATTTTTTTTTCGTAGAACTGAAACTTCAGATTCTTTCCCCGAAATATTCAACTGTTGTGTACCATTTTGCCACACTCGGCAAGGTGGTTCGCAGCTAGAAAAGGTAGGACTCAGTGAAATACCGTCTAGAAGGGAATTAAGAGAAAAGCGGCTGTCTGTTTTATCTAAGCAAGGACCTAATAAAGGAAGTAATTGCATATCCTCAGATTACTCCCGCATCTGTACCTTTTCACCATATTTCAGAAGGTGATGGAAATTCCGCGGCTCAGGCAGCAGCGCGTCAGCCTCTCACCGCTGGGTTCTGTGGTTCAAATCCCGATCACTCCATGTGAGATTTGTGCCGGACAAAGCCGAGGCGGGACAGGTTATTCTTCGAATACTCCGGATTTCCCTGTCATATTAAATTCCAGCAACACTCTCGAATATCATTTCATTTTATCTGTCATTCATTAATCATTGCCCCGGAGGAGTGCGACAGGCTTCGGCAGCCGGCACAATTCCTATCCTCGATGCTAGATGGGGCTTCATTCATTCCATTCCTGACCCGGTCGAATGACTTGGAAACAGGCTGCGTGTTTTTTTTCAAGAAGGTGATTAAGGTCGTGGAGGATAGTGGATTCCTTGTAATAAGAATTGTGACGGACAATCACAAAACAAAAGTCTTCATGTTTAGACAATTTGGACAACCTCAGATATCCAGACAACAATATTCCAATCAAACTAGAAACAGGAAAGCAAATACTAATTTGCGGGTACTAGGTTCGTGTTGTTGAAGCGAGGATGGAGTGTGACATTTGTGTCAGCAACATCTCACTGCCTAGCGCTTCGACACCGCTAAATGGAACTGATTATGCATCAGGACAGAGGAGGAGTTTGATACACAAAACCTTATTTTGTTGCTCTGATGAAGCATCTGCAAGAGTTCGTTTAAGCTGCTGTGCCCTATTGTCGAAGTCCTTCAAACGTACGAGCGTAATACGTGGACTTGCGACGTCTTACCTTTCAGAACACCGGGCGAGTTGGCAGTGCGGTTAGAAGCGCGCAGCTGTGAGCTTGCATCCGGGAGATAGTGGGTTCGAACCCAACTGTCGGCAGCCCTGAAGATGGTTTTCCATGGTTTCCCATTTTCACATCAGGCAAATGCTGGGGCTGTACCTTAATGAAGGCCACGGCCGCTTCCTTCGCATTCATAGGCCTTTCCTATCCCATCGTCGCCGTAAGACCAATCTGTGTCGGTGCGACGTAAAACAAATAGCAAAAAAATACCAAATATGTTTTGTTACAGTATGAGATCAAAGAACATCAGCAAACTCTTAGTGATATTATCATAACCAAGTTCATAAGACCTCTATTACGGCATTTGATATTGCGTTGGCAAGAACACAAAAAGTACGGTACCACTCCAAGCCTTCGTCTAGGAAAATCTTTAAATTATGCATGAAGAGGCCAACTGCGACTTCATACAGGTAATATTACCGATATTTAATATTGTACCGGGCGGTACACCTTCGCTCCGCTAATTCAAACATTGCGCCAGTTGAAACTCCCCTACTGGAGGAAGCCTGAACTTTAACTACAGTGTTAATTCCCTAGTTTCTCAGAAGATGTCCCTACTTGTAAATTTTGAAGTGTTCTGAACTGTGTCGTTTTCGATGTATATTTGTTTTGCCTGTAGTAAGAAGTGTGAACATTTTCTTCTAGATGGCACTACTGAAGGACTACAATTATGCACCCTAGTACGAAGTGAAAGAACTGTGTTTTTGGAGAAATTTTGTGTTCATAAGTTTGTTCTTTGTTAAATTTCTTTCAGTCATTGTTTAGGTTGGCTGTATAACCCTTCACTTTCCGCCAGTTTTGAATTAGACCAATGAGTAATTTCTGTAATTAATTTTCCACCAATTCTGGTTTTCTTCTTCACTTCTGACATGTAATTTTTTGATCGTCCAATAAAAGGCTTGTGGGCGGGTGTTCCCATTCCTGAAAGGTCTCGAATGTTCCGCGAGGGTATATAAACTGCTGATTTTCGGGTCTCTGCGCCACTTCAGTAACATCTATCAGTGTGTAAATTATGTAGCAGGGGGCGGGAAGCGCCTCTTTCTTCGGGCAGCAGTTCAACCACCAGGAAATGGCCGTCTTATAACTTCTTTCTTGCTAGCTCAGCAGTTTAACCCTCGGGGCGGGTTCGAAACTTTTATCATGTAACTTTCCTTTAAAATGTAAAAGACACTTGGTATAAATTCTACCTCTTTAAACTACAAATTGGGATAGAGAGTGCCTACCCTCTCAAGCTCCCTTTCATATTGTTCTTGAGGTGACTACGTTTACTCAACAATTTTTCTTCGTTTCGAAATGTAATAAGTTTTCCTATAGTGTCACCTCTTTAGTATGGGATTAGCCCTTGCATTAACGGCCAAGTGCCAAGTAGGTTTTAAACAAAATGTATTAGGAGTGCAGTTTCGCCTCCTCTCAAGTTGGTATTTTTGGAGGCCATGTAATTGTCCTGTTTCTTCACTGAATAGGCCTCAGTAGGTTGGGTATTTTTACCCCTGTGTTATTGTAATTGGAGGACAGCTTAAAGGTGGAGTTCGGTGTGGCCTTTGATAGGCTTGAATTTTGAGAGCGGGTTTGCTCTTTCTTAAAAGTTGATTGTGTGTACCTCGAGGAGGCTTTATTAGGTAATTGGGAGCAAGTGCTCCTGGGCATGATTGGGGTTTTCTGCCCCTTTGTCGAATCTTGTATTTGGGTAAAGTTGGGCTTTCTGCTCAAGAACGGTGTGTCTGGCTCTCGGAGCCCAAATCCTGTAACACTGTATTTGTACATTCTCGATTTGTTGTTAGGCTACTGAGTACCTGTTGTATTTGTTATTTCTTGATCTTGAAAAGAAAAATATAACCTTGTTAAATTTTAAAATTAACTTTAATTTCGTACATTGAGTCCTATTCATCCCAGCACCTTCTTTCACCTCTAACTACCACGGAGAACTCCGTAATAAATATTACTGATGTAATTTACCAACTTCAGTGAACATATGACCATACTGCATAGTGTTTTGTAGGCTGTTGTCATTAGAATAAGTATAGAACATTGTGCGTCTATGTCTGCCATCTAGCGGGGAAATTTTGTCGCAGCGTAGTTGCAACAAGGCTCGCATAGGTCAGGCAGTATAGGAGGATCGAGACGGCGGTGCTCAGAACGAACGAAGCCATTCTATCGGAGATTCCAAGTACAATCGAGATGGACAAAGTTGTTGCTTTTGTGAACAGTTCCGGATAAATACTATGTTCCGAGTACCATCTACAAAATAACAGGTTTTCTGCTAGTTTCATGCTTTGTTTTTAATCGCTATAAAATGCTAAAACATGCTTTTTTCAGACGAAATTGTGTATTAATTAAACCGGAAAATGAAACACCTAAATTAAATTACATTTTCAGGTTAAACTCGTTGTAAAAACCTAAAGCCGCGTATACACTTGAGCATTCGCCCCGAATGAGCATGCGTTTGCGCAGTTTTGTTCAGATGAGCACAGGGCGAACCGAATGGATCCACATGCCTCAGCCCGATCCGAATGTTGTCGGTACCGCAAAGTAAGCATGTGCTCTGTTCGTGCTCAGTGTGAACTGTTGATGACGAGTGGGGTAGCCCGAACAGTATGAGCCGACTGCTTCCGCAAAGCATATGCGATCTCGCAGGTTCAAGTGAAGTGAAGGAAGAGTGTGAAAAATAATTTCAAGTTAATGGAATTGTCCCAGGATAATTCTCTTATCCTCATGGGGTACTACCAAATACAGTAGAGACAATACGTGACACTTCCGGATTTAGCCTTGTTAAAACAGGAGACAATTCGCTAGTGGCGCTCCTAGTGGCGCGACCTGAAAATTCGCGCAAAAGTCAATTATCAATGGAAATGTTTATACGGAAATGGATAAATAAATTACGTCTAGAAAGATAACTTCAAAGTTGCTAAAGCAATTCTGGATAAGCGAATGATAATTATTCAACAGGTTATTATTTAAAGACTGACATTAGACGTATAATCAAGATGTGAAATGGGCTGGTGTGAAAGAGCTTGATCTTTCATTTATGCATTACTTTTTTTAGCTTTAGCATACCTGCCTGAACTTTCACGGCTAGATTTGTCTTTTTTCTCATTTAAAGCATTGTATCATCACATTACGACTACTGTCAATAAAAATATCGGCACATTCCCTACACACATGACTCAATGAATTTACATTTAAGAGCTGGACAATTTATTTTCCTTTTAACTGGAAGCCTACTAAGAGAAATAAAATCTATAAATTTAGCCGCAAAGGCATTCAAAATTTCTCTATAAGCAATACTTGTCCTTACATTGGGGTAAAACAAATTTGCATCATATTGTTTCAACAAAAAATGTACAGTACATTTCTTAAATCACCCATATTTTCTTCAGTGCTTGACAACGCATTAGAACACAACCAACCACACACTTATGCATATGCATTTTCCTAAATTAAATCAAAACCCACAGATCACACCTACAACAACACATCGGTATTGAAGGTTAACTGCTGCACTTATACATTAAAATAAGCTTATTATAATTTAAGCCAGTTAAAATATGGGTAGCGCAGGTCAGAAGTTTAGGAAGTACTATAAACATATCTTAGTAACTGGAAGAATACAATGCAAACAGAGTATTTACCTACATTTTCTTTTCACGAGGGAAACGGAAGAAAGACCGCGAAAACTTCTGCACTTCATAATCATTGCAGCCAAACGCAGCACATATCTTTCCATTCATATTGACAGGAGATATAAAAGAATGATACACGCTACTATTTACTTATGTCAATTTAATGCGAAAACATAAATAACGCCACAAACTTCACAAACAAATACACGTGCTTTTATGACAGAATCAGTAACTCCAGTTCATCCCGCTAGAGAGAGCTCTAATCGCTGTCCCTCTATATCTCGCAGAGTGTAAAGAGTGTAAAGATCACATAAACCATTTCAATTGAGAATTGTAGGGTAGATACACTATATTAGATAGTATCTTGCCTGTTAAATTCGTGTGTATTTTTGTGCAAACGGCAGGTTTCATTTCTATTACAGCATAGTAGGACAAAGTAGTACTAATATTAATCTGTATACGTGTTCAACTTTGTTGGTAATCTTTGAGTACCGTACCTACCGGTAGTTCTTGCAAAAAACTAAATTTGGGCCTAATTGGAATTTTCATTTCTATTGTGCTTAGTAAGAAGCTAGGATACGTCCGAACGTGGTTTTAACATTATTGTAGTGTAGTATAGTAACTTATTAGAAATTAGAGTGTCTATTCTATAATTTTGATTAGTTTTGCGAATTTCGAACTTTGATGGTAATATTCTTTTCTGTTTTTGCTTGGTAATAACCTGTTGTAATTAGAATACGTCTGAACGTAGTTCAAAATTATTGTAGTGTATTGTAGTATCCGTACTTAGTCTGAACGTAGTTAAAAATTATTTTAGTGTATTATAACATCTTATTAGAAAGTAGTGTGTTAATTCTATTACTGTGAAATATTTGTATAGTATAGTAACGTTTCTGTGGTATCTGTAGTAACTTATTACTAAAATCTGTTGTTGTAATTAGGGTAGACTTAACTGCAGTTAAGAATTGTGTAATACTTGTGTATTATTCTCTGTTTCCAGTAATTAACAGCAATTCATCATGTTAGCGGGTTGTAGGAATAAAAATAGTAAAATTAAGTAGTATTGTAGTGTAGTAGTAGTCTATATTATATAAATTACTGTCGTGTGTTCTTTGTGAATTAAATTAGACAATATTTCTTTCCTTTCATTTTTATTTTGCACAGAATAAGTTATCCTATTTTTCCTTTTCTTTTCATTATTTAGTAAAAATGCCTAAGCAGTGCGAGTGTACGAACTGTGGGTGTGGCCAGGCATTAAGGGGCATGAGGGAGGAGTTGGAGAGCCTGAGGGAGAAAATTAGGATACTCTCAGAGGACAGAAAGAAAAGTAGGCCACCAAACAATGTAAGGATACAGTAGGTGAAGTAGAGGGATTGGAAGGAAATGAGGGTATTGCGGAAGACAGGTGGTCTAATGTTTTAAGGGGAAGGAGACTGCAGGCTAAGGGCTCCATACAGGATCAAAATTCAGGACAGTTGTCAGTGAGAAATCGGTACGAGTCACTGCAGGTAGAACAACCGAGGGAAGATGAGGAACAAGTAACTGTTGTCGAGAAGTTTGGAAGTAGGAGAAAGGGAAGAGGTAGGAAAGGGAAATATGGAGTAGTGGATAGGAAAAGACAGGTGGAACAGGGTCATGGGATGGAGAAAAGGGAAGAGGAAGTAGCTTCTGCAGCTGTCAGGAAAGATAGGACTGACCAGGAGGAGAGGGGATCAAATGAGGTGGTTAGGGTTGAGGCTCTGGTCATGGGGGATTATATCGTTAGACATGTCGGGAAAATGTGTGGAGGAAAGGGTACCAGGCTAGAGTGTTATCCGGGAATTAGGTTAAGGCAGATGTTGAAGAAAGTAGAAGAGAAGGAGGAGGGAAAGGAGAAGGTGGTAGTGTTTCACGTTGGTACTAACAACGTAAGACAAGCAGGTATAAGTACCAACATAGTTGGGGATGTGTGGGATCTGGTAAATGCAGCACGGATGAAGTTTAAGAAAGCGGAGCTTGTTATGAGAGGAATACTGTGTAGGAAGGATACTGACTGGAAGGTGATTAGGGATTTAAATGAGGCTATGGAGTGGGTATGTGGGAAACTGGGAGTGAAATTTCTAGATCCTAATGGGTGGGTAGGAGTTATGGATCTGCGCTCAGATGGCCTTCACTTAAACCGCAGTGGTACATAGGCCTATAAGTTAGGGAATTTGTTTAGAAGGGCTATAGGGAGGTACATTCAGGGAAACAGGGTGCGCTAGGCAGCGGTGTTAAGGGAACAGGGAACTGGAAATCAAGTAGGGATGACATAAAACTGTTAGTGCTCAACTGTAGAAGTATTGTAAAGAAAGGAATAGAATTAAGTAATTAGATATATACTTATCAGATATTGTAATAGGAGTTGAATCATGGCTGAGAAATGATACAATGGATACAGAAATTTTCTCACGGAACTGGAGGGTGTATCGTAGAGATAGGATAGGAAAGGTAGGGGGGGAGTATTCATTCTCGTGAAAGAAGAATTTGTAAGCTACGAAAAAGTTAAAGATGACAAGCACGAAATTCTAGGGGTAAGGCCCATTTCTAAAGATAATAGGCAACTAGATATCTTTGGAGTGTACGGACCAGGAGAGGGTAGCGCAGATGCTGATTCAGAATTATTTGATACGATAATCAGCTATGTGGGAAACGATAAGGAAAGGAACGTGATCTATGCTATGGGCTTTACGTCGCACCGACACAGATGTGTTTTATGGCGACGACGGGATTGGAAAGGCCTAGGAGTTGGAAGGAAGGAACGTGATCGTAGCGGGTGATCTCAAGTTACCAAATGTCAATTGGGAAGGTAATGCGAACGACAGGAAGCATGACCAACAAATGGCAAATAAGTTAATATGGGAAGGGCACCTGATTAAGAAAGTGATGGAACCAACTAGAGGGAAGAATATTCCGGATGTGGTGCTGGTAAAACCAGATGAGCTCTATAGAGAAAACGAAGAAAAAGATGGTATTATAGATCACGAAGCTGGTTTTGTGGTAATTAAAATAAATGTGAAAAAAGGAAGAGATTAAAATTAGGACTGTTGGGCAGTACCATATGGCTGAGAAAACAGACATGAGGAAGCTTTTAATAAGCAACTGTGATCGGTGGAAAACGGTAAATAAAAATGTAAACAGACTCCGGGATGGGTTTAAAGCAATTGTTGAGGAATGTGAAAATAGGTTTGTACTTCTAAAGGTGGTAAGGAATGGTAAAGATCCACTACATTATAACAGGGAAGTAAAGAGACTAAGAAGGAGGTGCAGGTTGGAAAGAAATAGAGTTAGAAATGGCTGTGGAAGTAAGGAGAAACTGAAGGAACTTACTAAGAAATTGAATCTAGCAAGGAAGTCAGCTGAGGATAACATGATGGCAAGCATAATAGGTGGCCACACTAATTTTAGTTAAAAATGGAAGAGTATGTATAGGTACAGTACTTTAAGGCAGAAACAGGTTCCAAGAAGGACATTCCAGGAATAATTAATGAACAAGGGGAGTGTGTATGCGAGGATCTTCAAAAGGCAGAAGTATTCAGTCAGCAGTATGTAGAGATTGTTGGTTACAAGGATAATGTCTAGATATAGGAATGACTAATACTAAAGAAGTATTAAAATTTACCTATGACAGCAATGACATTTACAGTAAGATACAAAAGTTGAAAACTAGAAAAGCAGCTGGAATTGATAAGGTTTCGGGGGATATACTAAAGACAGTGGGTTGGGATATAGTACCATATCTGAAGTACTTGTTTGATTATTGTTTGCAAGAAGGAACTTTACCAAATGAATGGAGAGTTGCTATAGTAGCCCCTGTATATAAAGGAAAGGGTGATAGGCATAAAGCTGAAAATTACAGGCCAGTCAGTTTGACATGCTTTGTATGTAAGCTTTGGGAAAGCATTCTTTCTGATTATATAAGGCATGTTGGCAAAATTAATAACTTGTTTAATAGAAGGCAGTTTGGGTTTAGGAAAGTTTATTCCACTGAAACCCAACTCGTAGGATTCCAGAAAGTTATAGCAGATATCCTGGATTCAGGAGGTCAAATAGACTGTGTCGGGATTGACCTGTCTAAGGCATTTGATAGGGTAGATCATGGGAGACTACTGGCAAAAATGAGTGCAATTGGACTTGAAAAAAGAGTGACTGAATGGGTGGCTCTGTTTCTATAAAACAGAACTCAGAGAATTAAAGTAGGTGAAGCTTTATCTTTCCCTGTAAAAATTAAGAGGGGAATTCCTCAAGGCAGTATTATTGGACATTTATGTTTTCTTATATATACACTGACCGACAGTGACAATGCAACACCAAGGAGGAGTGGTTCGAAGGGGATGAAAGTTGGGGAATAAACAGAGACGGCACGGACGAATAATTGATATTTATTTCAAACCGATATGCAGGTTACACAATGCGCACGGCATCGACTCAGTAGGATGTAGGACCACCGCGAGCGGCGATGCGCGCAGAAACACGTCGAGGTACAGAGTCAATAAGAGTGCGGATGGTGTCCTGAGGGATGGTTCTCCATTCTCTGTCAACCATTTGCCACAGTTGGTCGTCCGTACGAGGCTGGGGCAGAGTTTGCAAACGGCGTCCAATGAGATCCCACACGTGTTCGATTGGTGAGAGATCCGGAGAGTACGCTGGCCACGGAAGCATCTGTACACCTCGTAGAGCCTGTTGGGAGATGCGAGCAGTGTGTGGGCGGGCATTATCCTGCTGAAACAGAGCATTGGGCAGCCCCTGAACGTACGGGAGTGCCACCGGCCGCAGCACATGCTGCACGTAGCGGTGGGCATTTAACGTGCCTTGAATACGCACTAGAGGTGACGTGGAATCATACGCAATAGCGCCCCAAACCACGATGCCGCGTTGTCTAGCGGTAGGGCGCTCCACAGTTACTGCCGGATTTGACCTTTCTCCACGCCGACGCCACACTCGTCTGCGGTGACTATCACTGACAGAACAGAAGCGTGACTCATCGGAGAACACGACGTTCCGCCATTCCCTCATCCAAGTCGCTCTAGCCCGGCACCATGCCAGGCGTGCACGTCTATGCTGTGGAGTCAATGGTAGTCTTCTGAGCGGACGCCGGGAGTGCAGGCCTCCTTCAACCAATCGACGGGAAATTGTTCTGGTCGATATTGGAACAGCCAGGATGTCTTGCACATGCTGAAGAATGGCGGTTGACGTGGTGTGCGTGGCTGCCACCACTTGGCGGCGGATGCGCCGATCCTCGCGTGCTGACGTCACCCGGGCTGCGCCTGGACCCCTCGCACGTGCCACATGTCCCTTCGCCAACCATCTTCGCCACAGGCGCTGCACCGTGGACACATCCCTATGGGTATCGGCTGCGATTTGACGAAGCGACCAACCTGCCCTTCTCAGCCCGATCACCATACCCCTCGTAAAGTCGTTTGTCTGCTGGAAATGCCTCCGTTGACGGCGGTCTGGCATTATTAGCTATACACGTGTCCTGTAGCACACGATAACACGTTCTACAATGACTGTCGGCTGAGAAATCACGGTACGAAGTGGCCATTCGCCAACGCCGTATCCCATTTGTCGTTCGCTACGTGCGTAGCACAGCGGCGCATTTCACATCATGAGCATACCTCAGTGACGTCAGTCTACCCTGCAATTGGCATAAAGTTCTGACCACTCCTTCTTGGTGTTGCATTTGCTCTGTCAGTCAGTGTATGTCAATGATATGTGTAAAGAAGTGGAATAAGAATTAAGGCTTTTCGCAGATGATGTTATTCTGTGCAGAGTAATAAATAAGTTACAAGATTGTGAGCAACTGCAAAATGACCTCAATAATGTTGTGAGATGGACAGTAGGCAATGATATGATGATAAACGGGGATAAAAGTCAGGTTGTGAGTTTCACAAATAGGAAAAGTCCTCTCAGTTTTAATTACTGCGTTGATGGGGTGAAAGTTCCCTTTGGGGATCATTGTAAATACCTAGGTATAAATATAAGGAAAGATCTTCATTGTGGAAATCACATAAATGTGATTGTAAATAAAGGGTACAGATATCTGCACATGGTTATGAGAGTATTTAGGGGTTGTAGTAAAGATGTAAAGGAGAGAGCATATTTGTCTCTGCTGAGACCTCAACTTGAGTATGGTTGCAGTGTATGGGGAACTTACCAGGATTACTTCATTCAGGAACTGGAAAAATCCAAAGAAAAGCAGCTCGATTTGTTCTGGGAGATATCCGATAAAAGAGTAGCGTTACAAAAATGTTGCAAAGTTTGGGCTGGGAAGACTTGGGAGAAAGGAGACGAGCTGCTCGACTAAGTGGTATGTTCCGAGCTGTCAGTGTAGAGATGGCTTGGGAGGACATCAGTAGACGAATAAGTTTGGATGGTGTCTTTAAAAGTAGGAACAATCACCATATGAAGATAAAGTTGGAATTCAAGAGGAGAAATTCGGGCAAATATCCGTTTATAGGAAGGGGAGTTAGGGATTGGAATAACTTACCAAGGGAAATGTTGAATAAATTTCCAATTTCTTTGCAATCATTTAAGAAAAGGCTAGGAAAACAACAGTAGGAAATCTGCCACCTGGGCGACTGCCCTAAATGCAGATCAGTAGTGATTGAAATTGTCGTGTATTGTCTCTACTGTATTTGGTACTACCACAAGTATCCCGTTGTGTGGAACCCCAAGGACGAGTTCTATTACTATACCTTAAAAAGGGACGATGGTTGGAGTGAAATTCCTGCCCTCATGCAATTTCCAAAAGATGAGTGCCGCAAGAAAATTTAAAGCCTCAAGGGTTCCTACCGGAGGGAAAAGGCAAGAATGAAAAGAAGCACCACGACTGGATCGGGTATGTACTACACCGTTTCTGTCTTCTTGCAGCTGTATCAAACAGAATAAATAAATTAAACTAAACTACCCGAACATTTGAGATCAATGACATTTGCTTTATCACATTAATATTGTTTCAGGACAGGACGAAGCTTACGAATACAAATGGTTTGCTTTCAGTGCGATGGCGTTCCTTGACGAGAAAACTGAACACATGGAACACTCAGCATAAGTTTTGAAAATTATACTTAATTTACATTTTAAACATGGCTCACAAGTGTTCAAGTTTACAAGTAAAGTAAATGAGGAATTTATTGCAACAGAAGAAATTAATATTTTATACCCTTTATTTACAAGTACACTATACTGTCCCCTTCAAATTTGGCCTACAATAAGCATTTATTGTATGTGCGTGTGTAAGATTTTATTTCATTAGAGCGAGCGATATTCTCCAGCCCTGCATCACAGAGAAAGCTTCAACAGTGCAAAACCGGTCTTATTGGTAGGGGGACGGTGTATTGATTTGTTCTACGGAGCTATCAGCTGGCCCACGTGACACACTGAGGGAGCGGGCCAAGGTCGCCTCGACACGCGGACAGCACATGTCAAATCTCAGGTAGAAGTACTTTCGAGAACTGAACGCTAGACGTCGACCAATTGCGAACAATTATAGTGCCACACCCCTTTTCTCTGGATATGCATAAAACCGGTGTTTCCGGAAGAAAGGCTCTCTTATCTGGCTGTACTCTTCTTGCTGCGCTGCGAACTTCGACGTGCTACGAACTTCGAAGTGCTGCGGACTTCGACGTGCTATTTGCTGTCTACTCAGAGATTGTCACTTATTGAATTAATTATTTGACAGTGAAATCAATCACCGTTCACTAATAATTGGATCAACGAGCCTGGCAGATTTCTTAAAAACAAGTTACGTATTTTTCCATCATTAATTTCATCGCGTGTGTGTGGAACACACCCTAAAATTGTTTGTTAGTTTCAGCTTCTCCTCCACGAGAACAAGGAAGACAATCGCCACGTGTTGGAACGAGCGTTTCAAGATGCTGTTACATTGTGAAGAGGAAGCTTGCTGCAACTTTACTTGGAACATCGAGGCTACAACGTCCTGCTAAAATGTAGGCGATCTCCGGCAGGGGGAGATAGCGACCACGGGCAGATAACTTACCACGCGGCAAAGATCCAGTTCCATCATTCATTTAAGTACATCTGTTCATCTTTGTAGAAATGATGCTTTCTTATTCATTAGTGGTAATATTTCTTCCAGGCTTGCAGTAGATTTGAATAATTTCACTCTTCTTTCATACGGGAGATGGTAGTTTTGTCATTTGTGTGTAAATGATTATTGACCTCTATTACAATAGTTAGAACGTGTGTGGGTCTTCTACGATTATTCTAGCTGTCCCATTTAATAGTCTAGTGTGTTTAAAAATCATTGTCCTCACCGATAATTAACAATTTCATTTTGAAAATATTTTTCCGGAAGTCATGTGGGACAGATTTACGGCATATTGTGTTACGCCGGATTTCTATGTAAGAGTTTCTTCATGTGTGATTTAAGGTGTGTTAGTGTCATCTGGCATATTGTCGAAGCCCATTTTCCGCAAATTTCAGATCTCGCACATATAATAATAATAATAATAATAATAATAATAATAATAATAATAATAATAATAATAATAATAATAATAATAATAATAATAATGATGATGATGAATTTTCATCTCGGGTTAAATAAATGAATAAGGGTCATGAATTTAAATATTGCTTGATCTTGTGTGTATGATGTTAATGTGTGCTCAATTAGTATGAATATGTGCCTGGAATATGGGAGATTCTCGTCGGATCATTTATTATATTTTATTGACTTGAGGGAGGATTATTTACTGCGTGTTATTGACTTGTGAATCCATTTATTGAGTCTTATTTTGGAGAATACGTGTTGTTGAACGTAAATTCTTCTAGTGGAACACGTGTTAATTGATAGACGTGGAGTTGAGTAATAATAATGTCGTGACTCATGAACCATGAAGGCGAATGCTTATATTTGACCTGTTCTATGTGCGTTCCTGTAGTCGACATTTTCTTCAGACATCAACCGCCGATATTATCATGATCAACGTTGTTAATTTCATCTTCTTTAATTAAGTGATTATCCACACTTCATCACATTCCTGAGGGACGAAAAATAATTTTTCTTTGCCAGATACCGTCATCGAGAAATTTCAAATATTTAAGATTACAAAATTAAAGATGAGTATTCAAAGGTTAGAATTCGTTGTAAATAGAGTAAATAATTCTCGTGTGCCTTAGTGTGAAGGCTGTGCGTGTGATGGATATTATTTCAGTGTATTGTGATATTTTCTTTGACCATGATTTTGACCCAGCCACGTGTTCGTTACGTCGAGTCCTGATTGTCAGCGTTGTTGTTTGTGGTGGCATAACCTTTTGAGATTTAAATCTTAAGTGAATTTTATTTGGTATTTAAGTAAAGAAAGGTTCAGAGTGTCACACAGTAATGAATAAGGAAGGATCATTTCCGTGGACTCTGTTCACCATTCAATTTTGTAAAGCCTACGACGTTAAAAATTTCCTTAGGAGTGTCAAATACCAAAGGTTGACTTTACATTTGTCAGACGAAATATTATAGGAAGATTAAGAGGAATAATTATTGTACAGGCACAATGGTGCAAAATTCAAGGCCAATGGAGACATTTTTAGTAATATTTTGATAAGATTTTGGTTTCATTTATTTTCAATTTAATTGGGGTAACGCTTTATTCAGCACATTAAACAAGGAAGGATTTAATTGAGATAAATGTTGAAATGAATAAATCTGGTAATTCGACGTTCAAGATAAATAGGAATCAGACAATTTTCACTTTCTTTTAACTTATAAAGAATAATATCATTATTGAGAGGAGGTCCTCCTACAACAATTTTATTTTGTTATTATTTCGTTGAGCCAGAAGTCGGTGGAGAAGAAAATCTATTTTTTCTCATCAAGATTGTTCATTAAATATCTTATTGTTAAATGTGTTAGTTCATAATAAATGTTTTATATTATTTAGTTATTGTCGCTAGTCCTTGTCTCTTTCCCTCCCTTCGACAATAAGTAAAGCCAGACAACGAACGGTCCACCCACGGGACTCTCGTTCTCCGGCTGAGCTATGCCCGGTAAGAAGGGGGCAATACTAAGTTAGTACTTTCACAATGACAAGTAGGAAACGGCCATTACAAACGGCTATCACTACACATCAGACATATTTTTCTTGCCAGCTAACACATCCAGATGAACAAATATATTCTGCCAAATGTTTTATTTGTTCTGCGCTCGCTTTACTTTTGAGCGACAATGTTTTAATGGGTAGAAGTGAACGCTGATTGTCTGACATCATTTTTCCAGTCTCCAGGCTGAATTTATCCTTCTATTTCACTATCGAAACTTGCAAGGGGTTTATAATAATTTCCTGAAGTAGCACTTTTTCTTAAAAATAATGTACACAACCTGTCGCTAATACAATGATCTGAGCTTTCTCAGGTTCCACAAGCAAAGGTTTCCGTAGAACGCGAAACACGGTTGATAATAACCCAAAACAATTATCCACTACTCTACTCGCTCGACATAATCTATAATGAAAAATTCTCTTTAATGATCTGTTTGTGTTAATCCCGGAATATGGCTTCGATAAATTATCATTTAAAGAGACGGCTGAATCTGTCAAGAGAAATTAGAGAAGATTCACAGTACAGTCTAAGCCACTGACGAGCGCGGACGTGTGGAGTGGAGAGTCCCGGGACAGCGGGAAGGGAGCGCACGAAAGAAGTGATCGGTGTGGAGCTATACAGGGCGATCATAGGAAGATGGCAGGGAAGAAAGAAGAAAGAAGAAGCGAAACCAGGGAGGGTGTAGAATGGAAATAGGAATTAAAGGAGGGTTGATTCTGACAATGTCGGTAATTATAGTAATGCTTTGGATTGGGGGAGTTGAACTGAACCCCGGTCTGACTTTCAATTGAAACATGTGTTGGAAAGACGTGCAAACAATCAGAAAGGTAGTAAAAGAGGTGGTTGAAGAAGTCTACCCTTTCGAGCGTCTCAAAAATATGATACAAGAGCAAACGAGGGAGTTCGACAAAATGAAGAAATGGTTCCGAGAAGGGGCAGACGACACAACATCCCAAGTGAGGAAAAATGCCGAAGAAGTCGCAGCATTAAGGGAGAAAATAGGACGATTAGAAGAGGAGACGCTGAAACTCAAAGCAGAAGAGGAAGCCAACATTCAAAATCGCAGGAACAAATGCCTATTTATATATGATGTGCCGGAGGAGAAGAGGGAGGACAAAGTGGTCACAATTTATGAAGTGGTGGAATTAATTCAGGGGAAAATGAAAATGAATTTTAGCGAAGTTGACATACACGATGTGCAGAGAATAGGAAAAATTAGAGGCCTATTAAACTTCAAGTGCTTTCTACGTTGATGGTCGATATTGTGATTGGAAATGCGGGCAACATCCAGAAAGAAAATATGGATCAAGAGGGATGTGGGAAGTGAATGGATCAGGAATGCAAAAATCCTCAAGAAACATATGATACTAGCTGGACACCAAGGATTGAGGGCAATTATCGGGGGACAGGAGCTAGTAGTGAAAAACGGCAGCTGGAGTAGAATTTGGACCGTGAATAAATTGATGGACTTAGAAGTGAAGATAAAACAAGATGAAGTGACGGAAAGGAGAATAGTAATTAGTGGGGAAGATAGACAAGTTATAGATAGTGCGCCGGCCCCGCTCCCTGAGAGGACGCATAAGATCCAGGCTAGCTTAATTACGATCATTTTGGCTAACATAATCTACCATTTGGGCTATGAGTTCCGAATATGAGAAAGACCTACCATACGGAGCCAAAGAAATCTTAAATTACACATAGATACAACTCTCATACGTTACTTATTGAATTTCTTACGCTGCCAAGATGTTTCAGCATTCATCCACTTAAATCTAAGTCTCTACGCTACGATACACATTGAAAGAATGGTTTAAGTTTTACATATCTTATTTATTACATACTTGTTTCAATCCAAAAGTCGAACATAATGCTATCCTCCCTAAAGAATTTTTTAAATAGAGGAAACTGCATGATCATCCGATTATCCTGTCCATCTCTAGCGAACATGGCCTTAATTTGTTAAATCTGTCTACTTCTTCTACCCGAATGCATAATCAATCATTTTACTTCCTCTCTTAGCCTCTCTCCATATCAATATTTCAATTAACACATCCACATTTCTGGCGTAAGGAGAAATCGAAGAAATGTCAGTATCGGGTAAAAATACATGCAAGCGACGTTCATCTTGAATCTGCCAGTATTTGACACGTCCGGCACCCACTACGCATTATATAAGAAATGCTATCTGAGTTAGTCATTTTAAAAATGAATCTATTGAAATCTATTGCACTAAGTGCTTAAATCTTGACTGACCCAAAAATCAAGGACAGAATGTAATATACGGCAAATTATTGAAGTCCGTATAACCAATTATTTAACTGAACATTACTATAACTCAGCCCGTAATTAACAAATTAAAAATTATAAGTTCAAAGATGTCAAACTCACCATCTTAGGTTTGTAAAGAAATGATTAAATCGAAAAAAGTAAAAAAAAATTAATAGACTGAAGCAACTGAATTAAAATATGTTTGGGTAATTAAAACATGTTTGGGTAATTGAAACATGATTGGATAATTAAAACTTGTGTGGGTAGTTAAAACATATTTGGGTGCACCCTAGCAAAGAAAAATATTTACAATATGATACCTTACAAGCTAAAGTGTAGATTGAGGGCGGTTTCGGGATATTCAGGACGCATTTTAGGCCTAAAACCATATCTCATGAATTGGAATTCTCCTCTGTTGCCTATGAAGTCTTTTAGTTAATTACTGGCTCTCACTCGGAGCTCATATTAATCTGCTGACATATAGTTATTCTTATCTCTCACAACATATCAATAGATACCTATAAATATCAAATTGGGAGGATAGTTCCCTAACTTTTTTACAAACAACTGATTTACAATTCTGAATATTCATGCCTCTTCCTTTACTACTTGAATATTGATAAGTCTTCTTCTAAATTAATGTAATTTTAATAAATGGTTCAACAAGTACCAGTAAGTTCCACATACCATTCTAAGATCTGAATCTTCTCATCATTTTTAATTGAACATACGTGCGACTTTATATGTTCTAACGACTACTCTACTAATTTCATCTGAAGTGTACTAGCTAATGTGGTCTGCATTGTGCGAAGACTCGACCATAAGATTCAATTTATACACCTACAGTCAGTCATCAGTGATAGGGTGTTGCCTAAGAAATTACTACACGTCCTTTCGCTTGAGAATAGATTATAATTAGAAAACATCTGTGACATAGTGCATGTGTTTGGTTCATCCTCCTAACTGATATTTCATTGGTACTACCAAGTATGCACGCTAACCAACAGGTGTCACTTCGATCATACTTGAACTTTCTCGTGCTTGCTCGTAATAGAAATAGTACATATAAATGCTACATATTCATTTCCACTTAGTACAAATTCAACTTGAAACCATTAAGTCCACTACTACATCACCGTGCTCATACTCGCGAAGAATCAATAACTACCACCATTCTAAATTATCAATCTCATATCAACTTCTCTTAAAATAATCATTATTATACTTCCAAACATATATCCCGTCTCCTTTACTAAATACGTATCCACTCCACTTAATCGTGGCATGTATTATTTAATCACGGTTCATGGACATATTTCACGACATTATGACCTTAACTCCGTCATAACCTTAAATTATTGTAAACACATCTATCTATTTGGCAAGCATATCCTACTGCTGGTTCCTAACTTGACATTCTTTGCTCATAACCAACGTACACACGTACCTAAGTCTTTCTTTGACATAGTATACAATTCTCTGTCACCTTAACGAACTGAGTATTTCACACTACATGGATCACATCTCGAACGTAGGCTTTCATCACTGATTGACTACCTATCTATGGATTTGTCATTCATATACGAAGATTACCTAACCACCTTTGATCTAATTCAACACACCACTTTCGTCGCTTCATTATTTCGCACGGAATAACTTAACAAATTATATTATACTCACATATGCATATATATAAACATTACTACATTAATTTAAAAACAAGACTTATCAGAATTCAGCAGCTCCAGTCGTCGGCATATGTCCAGCTGACAGGACATAGGGACACGCCTCTTTTTACTTCCCTAGGTGAATGGGAAATACTGGCATAATTCTCCTCTGGGCTTAGTCATCTCTCGGCAGGCAACGTCATCCGACGGCACCCATTTGGGCAGTCTGGCCTATCATCTTCTTAGAACATCTTGCTCATCTCTGGACTAGTTGGAATAGAATAACAAACAGGATCAATTAGCATTGCCATCATGAACAGCTGTGATAATCTGCTTAACGCGAAAGATTGCTTTCTTTGAAAGAGTTGATCTACTTGACAAATAATAATCTTGGGGTGGTATAATTCTATGACTCGAAATGAACAGATTTTTCTCCTTTGTCTTTCCAGGAGTTATTATAGGATTCCCACTTCTGTAGTTCTTTAACTTGGGTGATATCGAGTAATACGTCAGCAGAGACTGCCGTGACGTAAGCTTGTCGTAGTTTATGCTTGAATTTCCACGTATTTCAAAGTTCGCGGAACGAAATTAAAAATCTTTTGCTTGATCTGCGACGCAGCTTCCAATAAATCTGCTCCTTGTTTCTGCTGAAATGATCTCTTGTCGATACCTTCTTTCCTGACGAAGTTGCTTTCCGTCTTCGACTCTGATTTAGAAGTAGCAATTCAATCTCGTTTTCTTATTCTTTTAATAATTGTTAGTAACAATCTTCACATTCGTTCTTTTTCACTGCCTTCTGGATCTAAATTCTTTTCTCTAGCGCCTGAGGTGAATACTTTTGCTTTCGCTCGCGGTATCATCAGACATTTTGACGTTAATTATTCTCGGAGACCTGGACTCCATCTTTGTCCTTCTTACGGTCGGAACTTCTTATAACAGTGAAATGGCACAATAGTAACATTGGAGAAGACGGGGAAGGCAGTAAGGAAAGTACCAAGAGAAGCAGTAAGCTTAGAGAAGAAAGGCAGAGAGATGTGCTAAGTGAAATTGTGATCATAAACAGTCATAAGGAAGGAGTAGTGGGTAACGGGGCGAGAATAGAAAGGTCTAGGGATACAGATATGGACACAGTTAGAGGCAAGGAAAGGCAGCAGAGTGGATGCAGTGAAGAAATGGAGGCACAGAGGAAAAAGCAATGGTCAGAGGCAACCATGAAGAGATTAGAGCTGTATATGCGGCGAGGGAGGAGCAGAAGCTTAAGGAAATGTGGGGAATGATAGGAAATGACGAAGGTATTGTAACAAGAAGCATAAACGCTAATAAAGTTAGTAGGATGTAAGAGAATAAGTGCAGAAGGCAGGGGGGGCAACATAAGGAGTGAGTGTGTTGTCTTTATGTTAGCTGGGTACGAGGAGGTGATCTGGTGTGTGTATTAACTGTAAGTGATCTAAGGGTGAGGAAGTCATTTAATTATTACTTAATGTGGAGATTGGGAGTGGTGTAATGGGATTGGTACAGTACGTGTGCTATTAGGTATATATAGTGGTAGTGTGGACAAAAGTGGGATGGTATTACGGTATTTAAGTTATAGTAGTTGTAATGGAAATAAGAGTATGGCATTTGAGTGAATATGGTTTTGAGTCCGGAGATATAGTATGATTTGAGTTTGTATGGCGAAATTATTGGTGAAGATTGGGTGTAGCAGATGTAACGAATGGACGGAATAAGTAGTAATGGTGTGTTTAATTAGTAAGGAGGCAGTATTGGGGTGCGGAGTTTGAGTTTGAAAGTAATAGTAAAATGTATTTTGGAGATGTGTTTGCGGCCATAAGAAGGGTATAGTTTTTGAGGGAATTGGAAGAACCTATAAGAGAGGAGAAGATATGATAGGTCAAAAGAAGGGTATAGTATTCCAGTGAATATGGCTTTGAGCCCGGAGATATATTGTGGTTTGTGTTTGTATAGTGAAATTACTGGTGAAATGTATTTTGGAGGTATGTTGAAGTTGTTGAATTAGGAGATACATTGATTCCTGGGTAATTAAGAGAGTTGTAATTGGTTTGGAGTGTATGGTAAATGGAATGTAATGGTGATGGTAGGTGTTCGTAGATTGAACTTAATGGTGAAGTGTGTCTCGGAAGTACGTTTATAATTAAGTTGGTATATGCTGATATATGTCTGTATAGTAAATTTAATCTTTCATCTTTAGTGTGGGGGCTGATTTTATTGTAGTCATAATGGATACAAGAGTACGGTATTAGAGTGAATAGAGATGTTGATCGTGATTTCGAAGGGTATATGTAAGTGAGCTAAGAGCGAGGAAGTTATATAATTGTAATTGAATGTGGTCTTTGGGAATGGTGTAATTGGTTTGTTATGGTAAGTGTGCTATTAGGAAGATGTGGTGGTATGGTGGAGATGAGTGACGGTATTATGGTATTTAAGAGAAGATGTTTAGGAGTTCGGAGTTATATTGTGGTTGGTGTTTGGATGGTGAAATTTTTGGTGAAATGTGATTTCGAGTTGTGCTTGAGGATAGGTAATAAAGTGGTATATTTATTGAAAGAGTTTGGGAGCAGTGTAATTAGATTGTTATGCAGAAGGGGTAGATTTGGTGATATGTAAGAGCGATTGTAGTAAGTGGTGGTATGTGTATGTTTGAAATGCCTTGGCTTGTTAAGAGGTAATTGTATGTGAAATGTCTAGTGTCCTGAATGTGTATTAATTGTTAAGAAGCTAAGTGTGAAGAAGTCATTTAATGGTAATTTAATGTAGAGTTGGGAGAGGTGCAATTGGACTGTTACGGTAAGTATGGTATTAGGTAGATGTTTATTGTAATACATCTATAGTCTTACTAATAAAATGTCCTTATACAGTCGTTTAACATTTGAATAGTTATACATCGAATAAACCGTGTATAAGCGTTGCATTGAAATGTCGAGTATCCTGTGTTGATAGCATAATGAGAAGTGATAGAGGGAGTAATTTAGCGTGTGTATTAACTGTAAGTGAGCCAAGAGTGAGGAAGTCAGTTAATTATTATTATTTAAGGTGGAGTTTGGGAGTGGTGTAATCGTTTGGCTACAGCAAGTGTGTTATTAGCTATATGTGGTGGTAGGGTGGAGATAAGTATGAGGTATTGTGGTATTTAAGTGAATGATTGGTATGTGTTAGGTTATTGGATTCAATGGTGGTTAAAGAGAGAAAGTGAATGACGTGGTGTTGTTGTATAGTGGACGTAATGGTGAAGTGTGTCTTCGAGATATGTTTATAATTAAGTGGGTATATGTCTGTATAGTAATTTTAATCTTTAATATCGGGTTGATTTTGAACAATGTTGTTTCGCAAAGTATTTAGTTGAAGAGTTGGAAACGTTGATGGCTTTTTTTACTGCGAAATTGAGTATGAAGTGGAGCTCTATGTTTGTATAGTAAATGTAATCTTTAGTGTGGGGGTTGATATTGAGTAATGTTGTTTCGCAGAACATTTAGTTGAAGAGTTGGAAACGTTGGATTGCTTTCTTACTGCGAAATTAACGTATGAAGTTGGAGCTTTAAGTAGTGCAGTGCTTGTGTGGTAAAATTATTAAGACAACTCAGCAGATTGAGTAAATGTAGTGAAGACATTAAGTAATTTAAGTGGTAGAGGACTGCCCTGTGCAACAGAAAAGTCAGCACACTCAGCGGAAAACATGATTTTGCCAGGGTTCGCTAGGAGTGGCATTGTGTTGCCAGACTGGCTTACTCAGGCAAGCAAATCTGGGACATGGTATATATTGCGTAACCCTGACAGTTGCGCAACTTTTCCAAGTCATCTGGTTATCAGCATCATTTGCTCACTGCCATTCTATTTTGCCGTTTTAATTTGGCTGTTTTTCATTTGTCCATCTCATATGCCGTTTGCCGCAATGCCATGGCCATTGGACCTCCGAGAAGGAGTTGTTCAAGGGCCATATATCAGTATAAATTCTTCATTCCATTGTAGTTTATTCTAGCTTATAGGCTGAACATTGTTATTTTTCTCATTCAACAGATCAAATGGGTATTTGTTACTGTAGAACTGGAGGAAAATAATAAAGAATAATAAAGTAAGGAAGATTTATATTTAAATCTTCAAATGTGGATGGCTTTGGAAGATTTAGATCATCATTTTCTATTTTCTTATAAATGCCACAATTTCTTAAATCACCTCAGTCTGAAATTCTGCCTTGAAAACCATTGTCGACGTACAGAAAAGTGTAGTCAGCATCCATCAAAGCAAGCATTACGATACTGAATTATTGAGATTCGTAGTTGTAAAAGTCACTCCCACTTTTAATTGGCGTTTGTAACGTACATGTTTCCCGTCAAGTGCTCCCACGCAATGCGGGAAATTCAAAACTTGGTTGAATTCTTGAGGAACGGTTAACCATTCTTCGGTGGTAGATGGCAGCTGAAACAAAAACCCTCCAAGTTTTATTGTAATACATCTGTAGACTTACTAATAAAAAGTCCTTATACAGTCGTTTAACATTTGAATAGTTATACATTGAATAAACCCTGTATAAGCGTTGCAATTTTCTTACTAACAAACGTGGTTTAGCATTGTATTACTATACTAGAGATGGGGAGATTCTGAACGAGTGATTCATAATGAACGAATCATCGCACTGAACGATTGAATCATGATTCAGTGAACGAAATGAATCGACTCGCTTGTGAATCGAAAGATGAATCGTGAGATGGCAGCCGCAGCTCGTTCCTTGGTTCCTCGTTCGTTCTGATTCGTATCGCCAAATCGGGTATCCACCATTTTTAATCAATGGCAACTTATGAAGAACGACTCTGTTATTTTTTATTTCACCTGAACTACAAGTCCAGTTCACAAGTCAAATACTCCTAAACTAACCTTACAGGAAAAATATTTTTAATAAGAAATTATCACGTCATCACACTCAACTTCCTGCTCGTTGCCAAATGTTTTGTTAAGTTTACTTCAAGGTTGCCGTTCTCGTGAACTACTCTGAACTAACGTGTGGCACATTGCCAACAAAATGTTCATATCTACTATAAATTTCAAATTCGATTGTCGTATGGTTTCGAATGGTAGCTACTTAAGTTTAGGAAGTATTAGTCGGAGAGTTGTGTAGCATTTTTTGACTTTAACCTCTAAAAAGGAATGGTTCATCTGAGTCTATTGTTTCGCTTTCGGCTCTCCGTCACGTGGTAATCGAATGAACGAATCATATGAACGACTGAAATGAACGAATCATTTTAGTGAATCGATTCAAATGACTCGCTTCTTCAAAATGAATCAGATTCCCTATCTCTATACTATATTGCACGTATACACCGCAGACATATAGATCTAGACTAGCAATGAGCAGCAGGATTCTAAAGCCGGAAGCGTGCGGCCGCGGCCATCTTATGTCACTACACTACCCCGATGCATTAATGTAAATTAGTTGGCGAAACGGGAATATTGGACAGGAGGTAATTAAAATAATTAAAAGCACATCGAAATAATAACAACACTGATTAATTAGACCTATTAGGTCCTTCATTTTACTGTTAAAGAAAGAAACACTGGTATATCAATTTACGAATGTTTAAAAATATCCAAACTGTTTTAGACTGATCTATGGTGAAATCTGTTTCCATTCAACTCTCTTACAGCAGGATTTACACGTGTTTTCAGGTTTGTTTGTCCAACCCTTGTTCCGTTATTGTACAGGGTCGGATATGAAGTGGGATGAATCTGTCGTGGCGAGGTTTTATGACTGGATGACCTTCCTGACGTCAACCTCAACAGAGGAGTTAATGAGATGAAATGAATGACGTGATATATGATAGTAGGAAGGGAGAGGTTGAAATCCGATGCCAGCACATAGCCTACTCCTGTGGAATAGCACCAAGGGGTCTGTGTCGTTTCCATGTGGTACATACGCCACAGCGCGAGTGAAAAGAGCGAGCACGAGGTCCGGAAATATGGTGCCGGAACAGTCTAGGCGAGAACTCAAATACAAACGTTGAATACGCGAAGAAGTGATCGTGAAGAAAGAGACTTTGCTTTCATCTTTGAGCGGAAAGACATGTAAATACTTGTAAAAATGTTAGAATTAAGTTAAATGTAGAATGTATAAAATAAGACGAAACCAAAGATCGTACATACAGGGTAATGTTATGCAATGTAAAACATCGATAGTTGTTAATAAGGACGGTGGCGACATCTAGGTATCGATAGATGTAAGTAGGTACTTAAGTTAAACTTCCACATCTAGTGTGTAATTCTGTTATTCCATGTCTTGTTTTAGAAAAAAGATATACAAAGCCTGGTCATTGTTCATTGTTGGTGTCGATGTAATGGTAATGTGAAATTGGTACACGGAAGCATAAGAAAAGTTGTTGCTAAATGAGCATACAATTACTGAATGTAAAGTGAATGTGAAAATAAGTTATTAGGTGATATGTATGCAGCAAATGAATGCAAATAGTGTGAAATAACGTAATACTTACAGTCGTACAAGGCAAAGCCATTACAAGGAAAGCAACGCGATACATAATAGAAACTGTCGGTATCTCGCAAACATATACGTATAATTGGAAAGATACTCATCATTGGTTCAATAGTGATTGTGTGTGTATTGAATAATCTAATGTTAGCCTTTTTCAGTTGTGATCTGCACGAAAGTAAAATAAAAATATCAGAAAGATATCCAGGAAGTACATAAGAGAGTATGGAGAGCTAAGCATACACAAGCATGTCCAGCTGAGATGATTGAGTGGTTACGAGGAAGGATAACTTAGGCCTAGTGCTTTCCAATACCCTGGCCATCCAAGTCAGTAATTGCCCACTCTTTTCAATAATAATGTCTTTTTTGCATTTTATTTTATGCAGCATTTATTTGCATTCTATTTTATTTACTAGTATCCTCAATGTAGATAGTAGTGTATATACAGTACATGACCTGAAGTAGTTCGTCAAAACGTAATAATGATTGCACAATGAGCGACGTGATATTATGTTATTTGGCCTGTAGTAATTCATATACGAGTTTGGCGACACGGTATTCGAAATTCTATGGTATCTCGTGAGCGAACGACTAGTTATGTCATTAAGCGACTTCGGCATTGTTTATATTATGTTGTGGTATCGTGATTATTGAAAGGCACGAGCTTATGTATGCATATGTAACATGCATTAGCATTGAATCAGCATATTTATTGTGAAGTTAACACAGGTAATACAGGTAAGACAGGTAAATGGATACGCGATTTAATATAAGTACGGAGACAGTGATCGTTGTAAATTCCAGGGTACGTTGTTCTTCGAATGATAATTGCAGCAGGTTTACTATAATTACGAGAATGGTTATGAAGCAACGGCATATTGAGGTATCAATGAAGATGTTCTGCAGGTAAGTGATACAAATGTAATGAAGTTACGAGTGATGATACTAATGTGAGTCGAAGTGAAATAAATATAATAATAACAATAATAATAATAATAATGTGAGTGCCAAGTGTATTAAGTGCCTGCGATGGTGATAGTTGTTGTGTTGATAAATAATATAGTGTGAGGTGATATCGTGATATGCTATTGATGCGTGGGCGAGCTCACGTGAGGTTTAGTGATTGGAATAGTGAAAAGGGCTACGCCATGACAATTATACAATAACTTGAGATGTGGTAGTGAAAATTCATCCTAAATTCGTTACGTAGAACGTGCTATTTAACTGTGTCATGTTACTGTGAAGTTAGATAAAGTAAATGGAGTTGTGATGTTCATGTACAAGTTAATGCTGAGATTGTAATACCTATGTGTAAGTGAATGTTATGTTTATTATATCCATACATGAGTGAATGCTAAGATTGTAATGTTCATATGTAAGTGTAGGCTAAGATGACGATGTTGATGATTATTAATTGCGATGCGATATCGGCCACGGTTGTTCAATCGATTACCACTACATCACGGATGCCATATTCGGAATTTACGTTCGGTTACTAGGATTTTCAGTTGGTATGATAGCGATACGCTTGCGGCGTGAAGAAAGCTTGTCACGCAGATAACTACGAGGACACGTGCGATGATATCGGTTAGGTTAGGTGTTTTACGTCATGGACATAGTAGTTAAGTTTAAGTAGTAGAGATAGCATGTGACGCTTTGTTGACACTTGAGTGTACATATTTCTTGTTCTTACATGTGTTGTTTCTTATTCCTTTTTTTCAGTAGTATTAAGTTAATACGATCGTCGAAGGTATGTGCGAGGAAGGGCGTGTAGCTATTGTTGCGTCGAGACGAACCTCATCAGGACAGAATAAGTTAGTTAGGATGGTGATGATTATTGATTTTAGATAGGACAGGTACCACATAAAAAGGCATTATTATTAGCTGGACTTGTTCGATGGCAGTAAGATTGAACTTCTCGTAATGTAAACATTATATTTAAAAAAAGAAGGGTACGCAAAACAACGGAAGTAAAAGAAAGGATATGATCATATAGGTGATACATTCAAACAGAACAGGTTAAAAAACGAGATCTCGAAAATAATTATTCTTTTCAAGGTTCAGGTACATTAATGAATAAATGTAAACATGTGTTAGTAATTTCGAATACCGTAGCTCTTGGAAAATGAAGATTAATCAATTCAAGATCACTGCATTATGTTGAAATAGGTCTAAATTAATTTAATCATGCCAGCCGTCTTTGCATCATTATCAATGATTTCAAATATCTAAAATTAGGATCACGCTTTGGTTTCGTTTTAGTTAGGTAGGATCACTTAAATTAATAAATACACTTCAATGCAGAATATCTCCATCCTTTCATTAAAAAGTAGATGTAAGCAACCTTACCTGTAAATTTTATTCCAACCTCCAGGTCATATTGAAGTATGAATAACTCTAACCTAAAACAAAGTCATGATCGTTGCATGCATGTCACAAATTACAAAAATTGGTAATGCAAACTGAACAGCGACGGACTTAAAAACCTCAATGTATTGATTCAGAAACTAGGCCGCCCGATAGGATTCCCAATCCGGTTTTCCACCACAGATGCGACACGTATTCGTCTGAATACATTAGCTAGCTGCAACACACACAATAACTCGCCCCACAACAAGAAGAACCTGTTGTTTTATTTTGCTAGGGGCTTTACGTCGCACCGACACAGATAGGTCTTATGGCGACGATAAGAACCTGTTAAAACCCTGAGTGTAGAGAGCTCCCAGTGCTGATGAACGGGGCCATAGACCCGTAAGGGTGCAGGTCTGCTTGAGGAATCACCATCAACAGCGCCATTTTAGCACTGCGGAGTGGTTTGGAATTTAATCCAGGCTTTTGGCACGCAATCTAATGATTGGATATTGTATACCACGACCAATCCTACCCTGCCGGCCAGCATTCTGATGATGAATTTTTCGACCAATGGGACTCGAACTGGCTAACCACGGTGTCAAACTGTTTGGACTTCCATGCCACCAGGCGGGTTCTGACACGTAATAAGGCGATAGGCGTGCGCGTCCTCTAAAGCACGTGTTTCCTACAACTTAGCCGTGACTTCATTAGGTATGTTCCCTTTCATGATGACTGAGCTTAAACGATTACATGTGTTCTCTCCAAAATACATCTCAGTAAGTTTGCACACATGAACAACATCTTTCGTAGGAACATGCAGATTACCTCAATTCTTTGAAAGAAATGAGTGGATAAGGATTTTATAACAATAATGTTCTTTATTTTATGACTCACTAACTACTAATATTTTCGGAGATGCCGAGGTGCCGGAATTTTGCCCCAAAGTTCTTTTATGTGCCAATAAATATATCGACACGAGACAAGAGTGTTTGAATACCTTTAAATACCACCAGACTGAGCCAGGATCGAACCTGCCAAGTTGGGGTCAGAAGGCCAGCGCCTCAACCGTCTGAGCCACTCAGCCCAGCTAAGGAATTTCTTTTTGTACAATAGCGTCCTTGCAGGTATCACACGGTAGATAATAACTGACTAACATCTTTACCACCAAATCCTGATATATATATATTCAATAATAATCTGTGATAATAAACCTAACACCTATTTTGATTGTTACAAGCTTACCAATCCTTCCACTCTAATTTTAACAGTAATTTTTATACCCTTACAATGTATCTTTAAAGAATAGAAGGGATCGAGGCCACTATTATTCCATTACTAACACCACCGAAACAAAAACTTAAGTTGTAGCCCAACGTTGTATTATTATTATTATTATTATTATTATTATTATTATTATTATTATTATTATTATTATTATTAGTTCCTAGACGCACTCAATCATGAGGGGGCTAACGCCGACAAATATACAACGGAAGAAAGTGAATTAGGCATCTTTAATAGTAAATAAAATAGGCAATAGGTGTACATGTACGCCACTTACCGATGTATTGGAACTCCTATTCCTTCCTCATTATTTGTTCGTAAATAGGAAAAAACCTCGGTGTCCACCATTCTGCCACACAGCAGTTTGCCGAAATGTGCATTAAAACAACATGAAACAAAAGTGCACGTAACACAGTAACAGTGGCTCTGTAGCGACGTAAGATGCTACGAGATATGGTACTGTCAGTCTGTTAACTATATGTCTGTGGTATACACTCGTTCCAAGGCGTAGGAATCTCTTTCTGTAGTTCACTGACGAATTTCTTCACGTTCATGATCGCTTTTGCTGGTTATCTGAACCGGTATATACAGTAAATCTGAACGTTATCGGTTAGAATAGATACATATCGAGTAAGCTGCATCTACTGCTGTTAACAAAAATAATGTAAAAAGTAATTTTGAGAGAAAATGTTAATATATAATTGAACGTTACGTCAAAAAAAATTCATTGCATGGAACCTGTAAAGTCATAACTCCCTTTTCATAATTGTGTTTGTACAGAAACATTTCGGCTCAATGTTGATAAGTTTCATTTGAAATGTGAATGATAAAACAGGCAAACTTCAAACTCGTTTAGTTCTTAATTTATGACAGGAAGAACGTCTCGTTCGTTTGCGTTTCACGCGTAATCTCTAGGATCTTTCTGACTGTGTTGGCACAGGCTATTTAAAGGGCTGGCCCAGCTATTCCAGCTGTTAGTGGCAGAGCAAACAACAACGAATTCTTTTCATATTAAGTTCTAAACTAAACAAGATATGGAAACAAAATTTTCCACATACCTTAATGTCCTCTGGTATCTCTGTAGGGTGTGGTAGCTACTGTCACACTGTCCTGGGTGAATGGAACACCACACTTTCCACAAAAATAGCGTGTTTCACTAATAATTTTATTTTTGAAGCACACTTGGCACCTTCTTGAGGGGAACTTTACTTTATTTGATGGTGGAAACTTCAAGAGAATATGCTCTTTTCTCTTCCCATCTAACCTAAATGATGATCCTAGGCCGGTGCCCTTTTTGGCGGCAATATCGCGGGATGGTGACTTGGAGCTGATGAAGTAGATGAAGGTGAAATGTCAGAGAGAGGTGACTGTACTTGTATGTTGGGTTCACTTTTCCCCCATTTGAGAATTCCCTGATGTTCTTTTAGATCTTTTGGTACACCCCTATTTGACTGTATTGTTCCACATTATGCAGTGTTCTGTTCCCGTAATTGTTTTGCGAGTACAACGCTATTGTAATAATTGTCTGTATAGACTGTATACCTTTGGCCAAGATAATTTTCAGGCAGCTGAAAAACTGTGCTTTGTAAATTGTCACCACTTGCATCATTTATATTGTCCCTAAACGCCATGGTTACGCTTCAGGACGCGATTATACACACGCTTGTGCAATCACAAACCAGCTACGGAGCTAGTTGGGCCAGGGCAAGGCTACCTTCAGAAACAAAACAAAAGAAGTGCATTGGGAGGGAAAGTCGCGGTGACCATGTGGTTTCTGGTGAGTAGTAGCATTCATAAGGGTACCTTCACCTTTCTCGCACATATTTGTGACCAAAATAGATCACAGCTGCGTAGGAACGGCTCCAGTTCAAGGTTGCGCTTATCCGGACTAACTCGGATACGGGCATGAATGTGTTAATGACAACTCGAATATACTCATTCGTAGATTGATATTTAATTTTAAAACTTCCGAAATCTAGAAGAAATGGGTCACTCCGCTTCTTAAAGAGTTTTATTTTACGAACATGTTCAGCCTCTATAACCTCAAAATATCGTCTTCTAGTTAAAAATATACAACGTTACTTTCCGTTCTTTGAGTACGGGCATAATGGATAAGTGGGATACTTGGTGCAGACAGTAAATAAAATGATCACTCGTTTCGTTTCCGTCGCTCGCTGCAATACAACGCATAAACTAGTGTCCTGGTCTGTATAAGTAATTCAGTAAATAACAGATGTAGTAATAAATTGCACATAGACGGTGTATAAACCTGGTATAAAAGTTATACACCGTTCATTAATAAGACTGCCATTTATTATATACTTTATACAGTCAGCGTTCTGAGGAAACCGAACAAATAATTGACGAAGAAAGTGCTGCGAGCGCCTGCACATCCAAAGCTTTCAAGGCACCAACGGGTCCCCCACTTCACAAGAGGAAAAAGGATGGAAGAATGGATGAAGCTTTTCAGTATTAAAAAAGCAGCTGAACCAGACACTGGATATCAAATGTATTTTTGATGCTTGTTGTTTTAAGGGGCCTAACATCTAGGTCATCAGCCCCTGATGGTACGAAATGAGACGAAATGCAACGACAAAATAAAAATCCAAAATCCTCCACTGACCAGACTTCAAAGCGTGAGGACGAAAAATGAACGGATGGATATGAAGTTAAAACAATCAGTGGAGCCGACCCGCAATGCCTCAGTCTCAGAAACTGACGGAAAACAATAGTAATACTGACCAAGGGACTGCTTTTAGAGCTCAATACTGAATTGATGATGCTTGCAAGCTAAAGGGGTCAAAATATACGTCATCGGCCTCTCATAATGGTACTTATTGCTTGGAAAGTAGAACCATGATATTTGACATGGTGCGGTACTAATCCAAAGTATCGTAGACTTGCGGTATTCCACACATTATGGTGCTACTCACAGGTAATGAATTTCGCACATGCAATACAGACCTATGGTGTTTCACACATAGCGGCGCCGTTTACAGGCAACGCAAACCTATGGTTTTCTTCACAGAAGTGTATTAACCACAGGGACTCGTACTATCCCGCGGTGTTCCTTATATAGTGGGTACTAATCATAGGCAAGCGAGAATACTGGTGTCGCTGATATAGCGCTAATAATCACAGGTACCGTAAAAGGGACCGCACGGTGCTCTTGATTGCTACTAATCAAAAACCTATTTGGTACCTAACATGGTGGTACTACGCGCAAGTAAAAGCGACCCATGGTGTTCCCCGCATGGTGGTACGAATCAAAAGTAGTTTCATGGTTCTAATTCAATCATCCCTTGGTCGCCCCTTTGAGTCGCCTCTCACGACAGGCAGGGGATACCGTGGGTGTATTCTTCGTCTGCGTCCCTCACCGACAGGGGGTTGTGTGTTTGGTCCGCGAGAGGTATTTTATTTCCCTCAAGTCCGCCGGCAAGCCGGTTAGGACCCCCTATCCGCCACCTGGGACGCGCCACGTGGCAGTATCCCCTCTTCCCTGCTACGCCAGCGTATTAGGTTCATGGCAAATGTATTTTTGACATTGATATGGCTAGATACAGTAATTGCCAAACTCCCTTGATCCAGAACCTACAACCTCAACCTCAACAGTATTATCCGTTCCCACAAATACATACATCAACTTCAAGTCAGGAATTGCACATATATTAATGTCCTACAACCTCCACCAAGTCAATCACCCTCTTCTGCATTGGCAGTTTTAACAAATTCGAGAAACCCATATCCCGCTTCGGAAATTTCCGATTCAGCTCAATCTTATTACCAAACTTTTGCTGACTGTGCAAATTAATATGTAAAGTCCTGCAGTTTCATGAATAATTTAGCATTTTTCTTTGTATTTGCTATAATAAAATTCTTCTTCATAAACTATTTTTATTTAATTATTATTTTGCTTACCTTCACAAAATCCTTTAAGCAGACTACGATGGCTTCGCACACTTCAGGTATAATTCTGCCAATGGCTTGTTTCGAAATTTTGAAGAGGTACTGTCTCAATCGTAGCCCAGATTCTATGCAATATCCATTCGAAATCCTCGAATGTCATTCTCGTAAAATTTTTGAAATTGTCATCTGTTTCATGTCCGATCATTTTTAACAATTGAGCATTGCATCTCTCTTCATACAGTTTCCTTTGCCACCGCCGCTTTCTCCTTTTGTTTTCAAGGAATGCAATGAATACGTATAACAATAACTGGCAACGATCAATTATCGATTCACCATTGTAGCCTCAGTTCAGACAAAACACTACACTACAGCTAAATACAGACGGTGTTCCCGGTCCGCACGAGGTCCGAACACAGTGGAAACTTGCTTGTGCGCTCCCGCATCGCCAACGCATGCTCATTCGGGGCGAATGCTCAAGTGTATACGCGGCTTAACACTTATAGATTAACTACCGGTAAGGATTTTATCTGGCAAAATAAGGCGGGTATTGTAAAATATGAATCTTGTAGACCTAGTTCAGTAACACTTGGCATTGCCATCTTTTGATATAAGCCCACCGGTGAACTGGAATATTCTGGACGGTGACAAAATTACAAAGCTTACATCCTTCCTTACCATGTACTGAACGATATGAAGTTATTTGTGGAGATCTAGAAGACTTGCAAGCGAAAACGACTGAGACTCTGTTTATCAGCACTACTGGTGTGTTGAACCACAATTACCTCGACCCTTCAATTCACTTATTATCTACCATCAACTCCATCCCTCATTCCACATCTTTCTAACCATCATTTTTCATCATACTCTCAGATCAGACTCTAACCAGCTTACAACCACAATTACATATACCAACCATAATATATTAATTTCCACCCTTCAATTCACTTACTACATACTGAAAAGGGAATACCTTGTCGACATTCCCCGTCAAAGTATTTCTTACGCAACTCGCTCTAAGACCCGTCTACTATGATTTAAAAGGACCGCTCAGCGCTCCGCCAGCGGATGTGACAGCGGGGCAGGTGATCGCTCGCTGCAGGGAACCAGCCAAGGCCAAGTGACGTCACGATCGAAAATTCCATCGCTTCTATTTCATTATTTCCAGTCCGATCGAAATTTTAACCACGTCATCATGTAGACCCTTATAACAGATAATAATGTACCAAATTTCAAGGAAATCGGCGAAACAATAGCTCAGTTATTCAAGGTTAAAGAATCTTGTTCTTGAAACATCGCAGTCCGACTCATGCGTATAAAATTCAAGGTCGTCCGGCTACCAGGAGAGGACGAGCTTGACTGCGCTAGCGAAAACACCTACGTGTCCCTCTCCTCTCACCGAGACCTTTGAGACTTCGCGAGACTACACTACGTGCCCCAAGCGGTTACTGCTTCTCGGTACCTAGGATTAGTTAGGGAATTGTGTGGACCAGGGACCCGCTTCACAACGGATAATCCTGCGCCCACTAGCTCGAGTTAGAATGGCCCTACATGAACACACACGGGACCAGGCTCATTTCCAAAAAGAGCAATAATGCGCTTCGGAAAGAGCAATTTGTAGGCGAGCCTGGAATCATATAGGCGCTCAACGACGAACTTCGAGATCTGACGGAGAGTGAGGAGCTGCCGTTATCACGGCACTCTGACCACTCAACGGCCATCAACTCATCAGTGGAGGGAAAAGTGAAGTTATTACTGCGCCGTCCGCCGCCAATCACTCCCATCGGCAATTTAATAATAATGTATTGAATCGCCAGGGTCATACGCAACAAGCGCGCATAGCGTCTCGCTACCGGCCCTCGCTTCGGTCAATGACGCGGCCGAGCGGGAGGTGGGGGTGACTCACAGCCTAGCGTGCTCCTAGAGCAGGAAACGAAATACGCCGGAGGAGCTGCGAGCAGAATTCACCCCTGACTCACAGCAAGTAAACCTGCCGGGCGCGCTATGCACAACTACGCGTGCACCACCACCAACAACACAACCACCACCACGACATATCCGATCACCACCCCGTGAGTACAAGCCAGTTCGCACATACCGGTGCAGCCGCTCCCTACTCGGCTGGCCAGTCACAAAGCTGACCCCTGAAATCAGAGCAGGCGGCGCCTGGAGACCGAGCTGGAGTGCGTGACGTTGTGTAAGGGCGACCGGGAACCGGGGCAATGCCCTGAAGTGCTGGAACCCGAGCACGGAAAGGAGGAGTCGCATGGCTCCGCTGAGGCAGTGACTGTGGAGGAGCAACATAAACTGGAGGCTACCTCTCCCCCAACGCAAAACCGAACTCTTAAACCCGACCCAGTGGTCAGCCAGCCAGACGCCGGGAAAGCGGGACCCAGTTCCGTCAACCTGAGCGCAGAGGCAACAGCGCACAACCGAAGGAAAGAGAAGAGACGGACTCGGCGGATGGCGCCAACTAAAGTCTAACTCCCACCCGTGTGTACGAGAAACTCAGACTCGGACTCGGACGAGGTTCGACTGATGATGGACCTATCAGGTACCTCAATCGGCTCAACCCAGCCACAGCATACCACACACAAGAGGCAGACTCGTCAAAGCTAACCTCAACCATCACAAACAACAAAACCAATCACTCGTAAGGGGTCAACCAAGACACATGAAATGGAGCTCCTCAAAAAGCTGCCGCATGAACAGAGAAACTATTACTTCTCTAGGCCGAGAGTAGACGCGCATGAAGCGATCCGGCTGCACATGTCGAGCTTCGAGAGCTATGAAATCGCTATCGAAGTATCGAAGTGCTAAAAGGGTTGAATATTAATTTTGTCAAAGTATTGCCCAACAGGACTATGAAGCGGTTCGTAGTGTGGACCCCCATTAACGGAAGCAATGCGGACGAAATCCAGCTTGCATTGAAAGCACAGGATATCCCCGCATTCTCCGTAGTGCGGATGCGAACAGGGAATAGGCCAGTCAAGGGCAACCTATTCCTGGTTGCCGTGGCGGACACCCCAGGAGCGGACAATCTGAGGAAAATGCGGATGCTCACGAACATGCTGGTGTCGGTCGAGCCATACCGCCCCCCAGCCACTGGCCCCGAATGTGGAGTGTGTCAGAGGCATGGCCATCCAGGAGCCGCGTGCCGACTGGAGCCCAGATGCCGCAGATTCGCCGCCTCCCACTTGTCCCGCGACTGCCCCCACGGCAACGACCCCGCGTACTCTAAGTGCGCTAACTGCGGGGGGAAACACGCGGCTAATTTTAAGGACTCTCCCAGCCACAAGGACTTCGGAGCCGCCTATCAAGGCAAAGGGCCAAAGGGTGACAAGCGTGGCAGTCCTAAAGCCCAAGCAGGCCCTTCAGACACAGGCGCTTCATGCAAGAAGAAATCAGGCCCCTCAGGCAAAAAGGACCCTTCAGGCCCTGTAGGCTCTTAAGGCACAAAGGGCCAAAAACAAGGCCCTTCAGGCAGCCAGCGCTCATCAGGCGGAGGCATCTTAAATTTTAAACCTATACGGACAGAGGGTGAACACAACCCGGGGCCCTCAGCCCAACCAGCCCCCACCACCATCCAAGCCAAGACCTCCGACAAAAACAGAAAGAAGGCCCAGTCCCATCCAAGGAACCAAAGGCAGGTTAAAACCACGCAAGCTCTCCCCGAGCTGTCACAGGGCCCGCCCGGTGCCAGCTCCACCTCCGCAAGACACCTGCCGACAGCAAACCGGCATCCGCACTACCACCCTCTACGCCCGCCCCTCACACCACATCTGCCCCACCACCTATACAGAAACAGATACAGCAGCCCAGGGGAACATCGCAGTAAAGGCCTTCAAGGAAAGGATAGAAGGAATCCTGAAAACCATCTTTCCGAACTTGAACCCCACGTAAAATATAACCACTGGGGTTTTGATGGCCAACATGCTCCCATTCCCCTTGCTAAGGGACCTGGCTAATGCGTTCTCTGACCTCCTGACCCAAGGTGTCTGAACAACACGACGACGACAATAATAATAATAGTAATAACAATAATAACACGCAGGGGCTTCGAGTATTAATATGGAACTGCCAGGGCGTCAGGTCCAGAAAATTCGATCTCGAAGCCTTCCTAGCCGCGAATACCATACATGTAGCTCTCCTAACTGAAACCTTCCTCCCACCGGGGTAAAAGTTCACCATAAGAGGCTACAAATTACACAGAAGCGACAAGGCTAATAGAGTCGGAGGAGTGGCAGTCCTGGTAAGGAAGGACATTAAACATATGGAACTAGACTTACCTGAACTGGTTGAGCTGGAGGTATGCGGTATTGCCATGTCAGTGCGAGGAACACTCATATATAAATATCATATCGGCATACGCCGGACCGAAAAGCCTTAACACACAAGACATTGAAACGGTACTAAGGCTAAATCGAAACACAATCCTAGAAGGAGACCTATATTCGAAACACGCCAGCTGGGGCTGCCTGAGACCTAACTAAGAAGGCACAAGGCTATACAACCACATTCTATCCCAGGAATATGTGGTAACAAACCCCAGTAAACCCACGCTCCTAGCGCCGAACGATCAGGTCTCCTATATACTAGACATAGCCCTACTGCGACATATTCCTCAAAGAGAAAGCATAAACGACCTAGCATTGAGGCATCAACCAGTGATATTTACACAGGAAGCGAACCCAGAGGAATATGAGAATAACCCCAAGCGCCGACTCAACTATAAAGCAACCAAATGGGCTAAATTCGAAAGAAAACTCGATTCACTCCTACAGGGGACCGAGGACATACAAATAGTAAATCCAGCCCAAATGGATGAATCCTTAAAAACACTCATAAATGCGATCCAGACAGCCACAACAGCGAGAATCCCGGTACACAAACCTAAACAACACACTAACATTGAAATACCGGCCCACATTAAAGATTTCATACGCCAGCGCAACTGGGCCCGATACCACCGCGGTGAAGACCGGATGCGTAAACCGAACTCAGAACAGAAATCGAAACCGAACTAATGGAATACAGGTCGCGGATCTGGAATACCAAACTGAGTATGTTTGACACAAATACCAGACCGGTGTGGAACTTAGCGAGATATTTCACCACACGTGATCCCAACAATTAAGGGACCCAACGGAACAGTATATGAAAACCAAGATAAAGCCGAGGTGATAGCTCACTCACTGGAAGCGGCCTTTACGCCCAATGACGAACCGTCAGATCCCGCCTTTACTAGACAAACAGAGGCCAAGGTAGCGGAATTCCTAGCAAACGCACCTAAGCCTGAGGTTAGAAAACTAATATCCACGAAATTAAGTGGATAATAGCTCACCTCAACCCGAAGAAGGCACCCGGCCCAGATGAAATTCAGAATATAATACTCAAAAAGCTAACTCCGACAGCCCTCGCACAAGTCACTAAAATATACAATGCAATGTTTCAATTGCAGTATTACCCTGGAACAGTGGAAAAGGGTGAGAATCCTTGTATTTGGCAAACCAGGCAAGGACAAATCTAACCTTAATAAGTACAGGCCCATTAGCCTCCAGACGCCCTCAGCAATGTATTCCAGAAAATACTGCTGAAAAGGCTAATAGGACACATCAAGGAAAAAGAATCATTCGAAATGAACAATTCGAGTTTAGGAACGGCACAAGCGACCATCGTACTAAACAAGCGGAGGGACACAAGCACGGTATTCCTTGATATCCAGAAGGCATTCGCTAAAGTCTGGCACGAAGGCCTATTAGCGAAATTAATAGACCTCGAATTCCACCCAGGGTACATAAGATTTATTAAATCATACCTGGTTATACAACCTTATGCCTGCTGAGTTAGGGCACAGGCAGCCCCAGCTGGCGTGTTTCGAATTTAGAACTCCTCCTAGTATCGTGTTTCGATTTGGCCTTAGTACTGCTTCTATGTCTTGTGGAGTATGCCGCTATGACATTTATGAGTGTTCCTCGCACTGGCATGGCAATTCTGCATACCTCCAGTTCGACCAGCTCTGGTATGTCCACTCAATATTTCTTGTTGTTTCAGATATATCTGCGGTGAAAGGTTTAAGTGGGCCACCGTATCTATACAGTGGACGCCGCTTATTATGATCACTCTGGGACGCAGATAATTTGATAACATTAACCGGCTGATAACAATAGCCGAAAAATAACAATTGATAGATAGCCTACTGTATTTATTCAGAACCTACATGCACTACAATGAAATAGATACTGGTACACAGCACTGCAGTACCGTTAACTATTTTCAGCTATGTAAAATAGTCTCGAATCGATGTTTGCTTCTGGTTGTCTCTCAAAAGTCCATCAATATCTAGCGCCTGTCGCATTTCAGCATTCGTTCGTGTTCAGGAAGTTTCGGCAACATTGTCATCGTCAGTGTTACGGAGTTATCTGTGGAAGTCAGAGGTGAAAGAAGGTGCGGGCTGGAAAAGGTCTCACCTACAAAATTAAAGTTAATTTAAAACTTTAACAAAGGTTATATTTTCTTTTCAAAATCAACGAATAATAGATAAACACATTTAACAATTTTCACTAGGTAAAAATAACAACGAAAGGCAAGTACAAAATAAGTTTACCCGTTCAGGGGTTTTTTTTAGTGTTTGGGCATCGAATCCCACAGTTACAATCCTTGAGCTATTGGACCAACTTTACCAAGGTACAAAATTGAACAATGGGGCAGAAAACCCTATCATGCCAAGGAGCACTTGCTCCTAATTACAATCTAATGCCTCCTAGAGGCACACAGAGATCAAATTTAGGAAAGAGCAGACCTGCTCTCAACAGTTCAAGCCTATCAGAAGGCCATAAACAAACTTTACACTTGACTGCCCTTAAGACATACTTATAAATAAACTGGGGTACCTCGTACCCAATCTACTGGGCCTTAGTGTGGAAAAACCCGGTTAATTTAAATTGCCCAAAAAAAAAGGTTGGAGACGTGAACTTGCACTCCTAAATACACCATTTTAAACCCTAAGTGGCTCTAGGCCGATACACAGGGGCTAATCCCAAGCTAGGGAGGTGACTCGTATGAAAAAAACTTTAATACATTAAGGAAGAGAAGAAACGGTTATAAAAACGTAGTCACCTCAATTTCAAAATGAAGGGGAGCTGGAGAGGGAAAAGCACTCTCTATCCCCGAATTAAAGTTCAAGAAAAATGAAGTTTACCAGGAAAAAGGATTTACATGTTGTATAGTTTACATATTAAAGGTTTCGAACCTTCCCCGAGAGTTAAACTGCTGAGCTAGCAAGAAATAAAGATGTTAAAAGGCCATTACCTTGATGAAGAACGAGGCGCTTCCCGCCCCCTGCTACATATCCACACACTTAGGAAGATGTTATACTAGTGGCCCCGAGACAAGAAAATCAGCAGTTTTTATACCCTTGTGGGAAATTCGAGACCTTTCAAGAATGAGTAGACACACCCCCTCAACTTTATTGGATAGCTTAGAGCAACATATCCATATCGAAGAAGACATACATTATTTGCTGAGAATTAATTAAAGAAATTCGGGATTGGCTAAATTCAAAACAGGCGGATAGACAGGATTAATGTTGCCAACCCACAAACCACAGAACAAAATTTAGTAAAGACAAAACTTATGAATACAAAATTTCTTCAAGAAAGTACATTTCTTTACACCAGAGTGCATGATCATAGTTTTTTGTAGAGACATCTGGTAGAGAACGTCCACACTTCTTGATCAATGACCAACAAAAACACATCAAAATTCACACAGAGCCATCTTCGGAGAAACAGTTGGGTTAATACAGTTTTTTTAAAGTTCAGGCTTTCTCCTGTAGAGGAGTTTCAATTGGCGCAATATTTGAACAAGCGGCGTGGAAGTGTACCGCCCGGTACAGTCCTCCCCCCCCGCAACAGTCCTTCCAAGGGGGAGAGAGAAGAAAACAAAAAAATTCTAAGCAAAGTCCAAGTTTGTTGCTGATTAGTTGAAGAATTTAGAAGAGAAAAATATAACTTTTCCGTAGTCGGAGGTCTCTGAAGTTGTTTCATATAGGCGGGCGCGACTGGATTAAGTCCAGTTTTAGAATTTCCTTGTAGTAGAAAAAAATTAATTCATGGAAGTAATATTTTTCTAAGTCCACCAGGGTTGATTAGAAGCAAAAAATGTATTAATTACAGATGTAGGGTGTCCATGTACCTGCAGACGTACATAGCTACCGATTACTTTTGACGGCAAGACCAGCCGCCGCTGCCTGTATCCCGAGGAGGCCGCTCGGACCCCTCAAGTACCCTGAGATACCTCTCTCCCGCTACTATGAGAGGGGTAGTCGTGGTGAAGCACGCTACAGACGCGACGATTGTTTACAGTCCTGGAGCAGTTTGCGGGTGGTGCGCCGCACATCAGCCTTGGCCGGAAGGAGGGCTCCGGCTCGCCGTACACTGGAGTGGAGTGGGCCCGTACCCCACCTCAGTGGCGGTACGGCGCCGCACGGCTGCGGGGGCACTGAAACAGTAAGCTCTCGGCGGCAGAATTTTTGTAGTAATATAATGTTTTAGGGTACTGTCTTTGTGGTGAGGCTGAGGGGCCAGCGGCTTGGAACTTTTATTTAATTTTTATTTGCCACTGGTGTGGTTTAGCAGGCGACGGGAGCGTGGTAATGGCCGTACGGAGAGGGCAGCAGGGTACTCTCGGAGAAGGTTTCACAATATTTATACAGAACAGATTAAAAAAACCAAATGTAAAAGAATATCAGGGGCAGAAGACCTCTGAAACGAAACCAAAATATAACCTTTACGCCGCTGCAGCCAACGTTCAAGACTAAGTTATTAGAGATTACACGGATTTATCTGCGACAGATGTACCCTAAAGATCCTCTCGGTGGCTGGATTACTCATTAACAAAGTCACCGGCGTTAAAAAATCCAAGACGGTGCACGGCCCATGAAATCTGGGGGCAAGCTTGCCCGCGGGAACAAAGTTCTTGAACATAACTTGGTCTCCTACCTTTAAATTGGTGGGCCTCCGTCCACGAACATATCTTTCCCTAACCTTTTCATGAGACACTTTAAGATTGGCCTTAGCCTTCTTCCAAAGATCTTTAATATTATCTGGATCTATTGTCTCAGGTAGAATATCACTAAGAGACCAAAGGTTAGAGAGCTACGTGTTGGGAACAAACTTAAACATCAAAGAAGCTGGAGTAAACTTATGAGATTCATGAAACGCCGAATTCAAAGCGAAAGCTAACCAATGCAGGGACGTGTCCCACCTGGAATGATCTTCATGATGAGAGGCAATAAGAGCCGACCTCAGATTACGATTGACCCGTTCAGCTAGAGATGGTTGAGGGTAGTAAGCAGAAGTAGTCACATGAGAAATGGACAGATCAAAACCGAATTTACGGAAGAGGTTGGAGGTGAAAGCTTTAGCATTAACAGAAACAATATATTGGCACGGACCAAAAGAAGCGAAGATGGAATTTAAACAAGAAATGGAGGACTGAGCGGTAGCCAGCTTAGTCGGAAATAACCATGAGAATCTAGTAAAGCCATCTACACAAACAAGGATGAACTTGTTGGCATTCCCCTTTGACTGGGGGAAGGGTCCTACGTAGTCGATATAAAGACGTTCCATGGGGCGCGACGCGTGATGAGAAGACAAGAGCCCTTGCTTAGTGGACATGGTGGGTTTACTAAGCCAACAAGATTTACAAGCCTATACCAATTCACGGATTTCTCCATCCATACCTTTCCAAATGAACATTTCTCGGATCTTTTCTCTCGTTTTGAAGATACCTAAATGCCCCCCTAATGGGGTCTCATGGTAGTACCTGAAGAGCATTGGTACAAGAACAGCTGGAACCACAACTTTCATCTTTTGATCATGCCTCGACGGGCAACATAATACACCATTCCTCAATACATAAGGGACGACATGTTCCCCAGAAGAAAGGGTTTCCATGATAGGGGCCAGCGTCGGATCTTCACGTTGATATTTTTCAAGATCCCTAAACAACATGGGAGCATCCATTAGTATGGCATTAATCTCAGGTATTATGGACTCGGGAGGTGACGAACTATCCACCTGTTCAGGGGTCTCTAACTCATTAGAAAACATACGGCTAAGTCCGTCTGCCACAACATTTTCAGTACCTCGAATATGCCTAACGTCAAATTTGAAGGCAGAAATTCTGATGGCCCAGCGGGCTATGCGACCAGTACGACGCGGTCTAGCTAAGACCCAGCTTAAGGCTTGGTTATCTGTTTCCAAGTCGAACTTGACATGTTCCAGATAGAGGCGGAACTTTTCTAGAGCAAATAAAACAGCCAAACCCTCAAGTTCAAAGATGGAATACTTGGATTCTTGGGCCGATAATGTCCTAGATGCATAGGCGATGGGTCGCCTCCCTAGTTCAGTCTCTAGAAGAAGAACTGCAGCCACTGCCGACGACGACGGGTCGGTTTGGACGATGAATTTCTTTGAGAAATCCGGCATAGCAAGAACGGGGGCATTACAAAGAGCTAATTTCAGGTCTTCAAAAGCGGCTTGTTGAGAAGGCCCCACTAAAATTTGATGCCTTTCCTACGAAGAAGGTTCAAGGGCGCCGGTCTATTAGCGAAGTTAGGAATAAATTTCCTGAAGAAATTCACCATGCTCATGAACCTGGCGATACCTTTGATGTATTTGGGAGTTTTGAAATCACGGATGGCCTGTGTTCTAGAATGATCTACAGCTACACCATCGGGCGACACAATATGCCCTAGAAATGACATGGAAGGCTTAGCGAAAGCCACCTTGGACAACTTCACCGTTAATCCTGCCTTACGAAGGCGACTCAGGATCTCTTTCAGATGATCTAGATGTTCTTCAAAAGGTCTCAGAAAATACAACGACATCATCAAGATAATGGTATAAATACTCAAATTTGATGTCGGAGGAGACCCTGTCTAGCAGTCTCGTAAGCACGGCTGCTCCCGTGGGGAGCCCGAAAGGCACGCGGTTGTATTCGTAGAAGTTCCAATCAGTGGCAAACGCTGTCAGATGTTTAGATTCCTCCGCCAGATGAATCTGATTATACGCCTGATTAAGGTCTAGGATGGTGAAGAACTTAGCTTTACGAAACCATGAAAAACAAGAGTGAAAGTCTGGAAGGGGCACAGATTGTAACACCACCTTCCGATTGAGAGCCCTATAATCAATCACAGGCCTGAAGCCACCTTGGGGTTTCGGAACAAGGAAAACAGGCGATGAATACGCCGACTTAGAGGGCCGAATTATACCATCATTCAACATCTGATCTATGATTCTTTCAAGGCCTTCATTTTAGGTGGAGATTTCCTATAAGGTGGAAAACGGACTTGAATCGAATCCGTAACCTCAATCTTGTACTCGATAAGGTCAGTTACACCAAGAGTATCAGAAAAAATTCTGGAAACGACTGACACAACCTGCGAATACTATCAGCCTGCTCCTCAGGTAGATGTCTAAGGTCTAACAACATCTCATCCTGGGTAGGCGAAACAGATGAACATCACACAGAACTACATTTTAATAAAGGGATTTTGAAATTATTAGCAAATTTGAAAGTGCACGACTTGCTCTGGAGGTCGAGCACTAGACCAGTGTGAGACAGGAAGTCCGCTGCCAATATAATGGGGCAGGACAAGTGCTTAGCCACCAATAGTTTTATTTTCCAAGTGAATTTCGAAAATCGGATTTTGGCATACAGAGAACCTAAAATTTCTAATGGAGATGAGTTTGCCGAAACGCATTGAACCAAAGACGAACAATAATCCGGAAGTTTACACATAGATTTTAATTTGGAATACCATTCGGCCGAAATAATGGAACACACACTGCCAGAATCTAAAAGGGCAGTTACAGGGTCATTATTCAATTCAATTTTGAGAAATGGAACAGGTGCGGGGGAATCCGCCGCAATCTTAAGACATTCTTTGGGACCTTCAAAAGATAAATTTGAAGACTGAGTTTTCCCTGAGATTTCGGCTGGTTTACTTGTTGCTGAGCCTCGGGAAGATGGGTTAGCCGACTCAGCCGAAGCCACTAGTCACTTATGATTGTTGGTGAAAGTTACACCCGAAGTTGAGCAGGCGGGAGTGCTATTTGAATTCGGGTAATTTTTGGCAATATGGGAAAAAGCGCCGCATTTAACAGCCTTGAGAGGACCCTGCTCCATTCTTTGTCCCGCTAGATTTAATTAATGGGCACTTGTTCCGAAGATGGTCAGGTGACCCACAAGCATAACATTTGCGGGGTGTTACTGTTCGGCGAGGTGGACGCCGAAAATTCCTAGAGGACGGAGGGGGCTCCTTTGCGACCCGTAATGTGTCGGCGTATCTAACCCCTTCGGCTGAGATAGCCATAGCTTCCAACTCAGCAAAAGTTTGAGGACGCGACGCAAAGCAGAAATATGATCTGTAAGATGGGGAAATTCCTTCCACAATAGCCTGTACAATTTGATCTTCAGGGAAATGAAGGGCAAATACCCTGGTGTAAAATTTAATGTCTTGAATGAAGTCTGCCAGGTTTTCATCGAGTCGCTGTACTCTATAATAGTACTTCTGAATTAGAGATGACCTAGCTCGAGCCGGAATAAAACTAGCTAACAGATGGGCGTGGAAGTCTTCTATGGACGAATGTTCAGCAATTGCCCTAACTATTTTGTCCGAGAGGACACCAATGGAATAAGGGTAAATAATTTGAAGGATATGACACGGCGAAAGAGAAAAAACAAGAGCATGATCCTGAAACTCAACGAAAAATCTTAGAAAGGCAATAACATCACTGGTGGAATTGACGGAGAACTTAGAAATACCTCTGAGCAACATTGCTAAAGGATGGGGCAAACTGCTGAAGCCAGGTGACATAGTAGGTAGAGGCCTAAGTGGTGGAGAAGCAGATTCAGAAGGTGCATTATTCAACGAGTTACGACGTTCAGATTCGTTGTCTAATGGGGCAGAGGTTTATTGAGCTCCTACAGATTTCCTATTTTCTTCTCCTTTAGAAGACTCTTCCTCGCTAACTACGTTTACCGTAGCGGGTTGGTCGGTTTTGGGAGGGACTGCCCCAGTTAACAATAGGCTAACCTTACTGGACAATTTGGAAAGGTTTTCGAGAAGAGCACTAGCCTCTTTCACTTGAATGTCACTCAACTTAAGAGAAAATAGATCACTAATTCTATTGGAAAAATGGTATAATCTAGCTTGTACACGTTTGAGCTGATTAGGTGATGGATCCCCCCCTTCAAAAAAACTAACCACAGATGCTCGCTCAGTAGCATTATCAGTGATCGTGGAGAGAGCATCGTCAATATCTTTCTCTCCCAAGGTTGCGATGGTAATAGGCAATTCAAGGGAATCTTTAAGCTTAGAAGTATCGGCCGCAACCGTGCCTCCAGATTGAACATTTCTAATAGTTAATTCATAGATCAATTTCTCCTTGCGTTCATAGCCGGAATGGAGGACATCGCGAGGGCCGGGCATGATGGCAGACACTTTATAAATTTAGAAAAATCGAAAAATTCCATCGACGGAGAAAATTGTTAGAGTTCGAATCAAAAGCAATGTTTAGCCGTCGAATGGGGCTAAATTGAGACCCATTCAACCACGCTCTGCTACCACTTGTTGCGGAGTTATCCGTGGAAGTCAGAGGTGAAAGAAGTAGCGGGCTGGATTAGGTCTCAACTACAAAATTAAAGTTAATTTAAAACTTTAACAAAGGTTATATTTTCTTTTCAAAATCAACGAATAATAGATAAACACATTTAACAATTTCCACTTGGTGAAATAACAACGAAAGGCAAGTACAAAATAAGTTTACCCGTTCAGGGTTATTTTTTTAGTGTTTGGGCTTCGAATCCCACAGTCACAATCCTTGAGCTATTGGACCAATATTACCAAGGTACAAAATTGAACAAAGGGGCAGAAAACCCTATCATGCCAAGGAGCACTTGCTCCTAATTACAATCTTATGCCTCCTAGAGGCACACAGGGATCAAATTTAGGAAAGAGCAGACCTGCTCTCAATAGTTCAAGCCTATCAGAAGGCCATAAACAAACTTTACACTTGACTGCCCTTAAGACATACTTATAAATAAACTGGGGTACCTCGTACCCAATCTACTGGGCCTTAGTGTGGAAAAACCCGGTTAATTTAAATGGCCCAAAACAAAAGGATGGAGGCGTGAACTTGCACTCCTAAATACACCATTTTAAACCCTAAGTGGCTCTAGGCCAATACACAGGGGCTAATCCCAAGCTAGGGAGGTGACTCGTATGAAAAAACTTTAATACATTAAGGAAGAGAAGAAACGGTTATAAAAACGTAGTCACCTCAATTTCAAAATGAAGGGGAGCTGGAGGGGGAAAAGCACTCTCTATCCCCGAATTAAAGTTCAAGAAAAATGAAGTTTACCAGGAAAAAGGATTTACATGTTGTATAGTTTACATATTAAAGGTTTCGAACCTTCCCCGAGAGTTAAACTGCTGAGCTAGCAAGAAATAAAGATGTTAAAAGGCCATTACCTTGATGAAGAACGAGGCGCTTCCCGCCCCCTGCTACATATCCACACACTTAGGAAGATGTTATACTAGTGGCCCCGAGACAAGAAAATCAGCAGTTTTTATACCCTCGTGGAAAATTCGAGACCTTTCAAGAATGAGTAGACACACCCCCTCAACTTTATTGGATAGCTTAGAGCAACATATCCATATCGAAGAAGACATACATTATTTGCTGAGAATTAATTAAAGAAATTCGGGATTGGCTAAATTCAAAACAGGCGGATAGACAGGATTAATGTTGCCAACACACAAACCACAGGACAAAATTTAGTAAAGACAAAACTTATGAATACAAAATTTCTTCAAGAAGGTACATTCCTTTACACCAGAGTGCATGATCATAGTTTTTTTGTAGAGACATCTGGTAGAGAACGTCCACACTTCTTGATCAATGACCAACAAAACACATCAAAATTCACACAGAGCCATCTTCGGAGAAACAGTTGAGTTAATACAGTTTTTTAAAGTTCTGGCTTTCTCCTGTAGAGGAGTTTTCAATTGGCGCAATATTTGAACAAGGGGCATGGAGGTGTACCGCCCGGTACAATCAGAATCGCTATATTCTGCTCCGTGTTCTTCACCTCTAATTCTGTGGAGGTAACTGCCACACATATGTCGTCTTTGTGTGTTTCGCATCAGTAATGATGCCCTCATCAATGTCCATCCATTCCTGAAATTCATCTTCCGTTAAACCTGTTGGACAAGGTCAACATCCTCACCTACTTGTGGTAACTCTCTTAAAAATCCCCTACCGGAACAGTTCATGTGCTCAACATTGGCTGCTTGTTTTGGTAAGGGCATTGCCACTAGTTTTGTGTGATTCCTCTACGTTTTCTCGTGCACATCTCATGGCGATAATACACTTTTATGGTGCGAATGATTCCTTTATCGCATGGTTCAATTAATGAAGTCGTGAAGGAAGAAGATAGCCCCTTGGACCACGCAAGGCTTGGCTCTTATCCCCTTCTCCAAACGGAGACTTGACACCAGGGACCACTGGCTGGTGGAGAACGGGACGAACCTGTGGCCCAAAGCGCAGACCGTAGTGGACCCGAGCCGATCTGGCAGGGACAAGAAGAACTGATCTCCATAAAAATAGACAATGGTAAGGAAATGGTTATGACTGTATGACACATATTCCTAACTAACGCAACCTCTGGAATTTTCCAGCCCACATCCTTGCATGTGCTATCACAAGATGTCAGGTTTTACATGTAGGCTCTTTCTCTTTTCTGCCTATGTGGTTTTTCCCTGAACCTTCAATACCACACCTTAACACCACCTTACTAACACAAACTCTGGTCGTGGTAGCTAGTCTAAGTCAGAAACCAGCAGATACTCCTTGTATCACTTCCCACTCTTCCCTGCTATCTCTTATCTTCTTAGAAATTAATAGCATGTCGGACAAACAGGACGCAGCGTCACTACCGGATATTCAGAGCACGTCAACGCAGTAAGATATAACAAGCTTTCTGCTATAGGCCAACACATTCACGACCCTTATCATAAGTTCACTGACATAGAACATGACCTCAAGATAATTCAAATAGAAAACAAAGGGCATATTACGAATATTGTCGAAAATTGTTTCGTTCATTGCGATCAATATTTCAACCCTAACTATAATTTGAATGAAATTTCCGAGAAATCTGATATTCTTTTTGATCTCTTAATTAAAGTGGTTAAAAAATATTAGACCGCCTAAAAACAACTCGATCTTTCAAACCATATGCAATATATATCCTCATTACGTACCCCCACTACCACATCCCTCCGCTCCACCTTACCTCTCTGACAGTTGCCCTGACCCTCCCCTCCCTTCTCCTCCCTTCCACCCCGGCCCGTAACCTCCTGATTTCATCCATCAGTCCAGTTCCGTCCGCTGATCAAGCAAGCTGCTCAAAGTGAGTTCGTTTCTAGTCGTTTCTTGTCAGTTCTAGACTTTTCTTTTTTTCTTTCCTTCCTATCCTTTGCCTAATTCGGCTCAGTTTCTTCTCCAGGTTCCAAAAGCCCCATATTGAAGTGAGAATTAATTCTTTGGGTTTATTTATTTTCGGAACCAAACCACTGGTCAAATAAAGTGTTAACTTCACATGACTCTGCAGCATAATTTCAACAAGAACAAAGGACTAAAGATAAACTTATGCGAGCTGGACAAACCACCATATGTACAAAATAACACAGTCATCGCCATTTTAAAAGGATTTTATACCGAAGTGCAATATCATCATGTACCATATTTTATTTAATATACATCTATGCAGGTGTTACAGTGTGCTTTAAAGTTGTTTAAGTTATTGTGTTTGCGTGATTTGACTCGTTGGCTGATGATGCCACGAGTTTAGTGCCGAAACTAGTACCTCATGACGACGACATGTGATTGATTCACATTAATTAACGTCTGTGTATTGAAAATGAGGACCCCTATTAATCTCAATTATTGTAATTCCATTCCAATACGGATCATGAAATTTCTAAATATTAATTTCAATTATTGTGGCATGTCGGAGGCCATGTAGATAGAGTAGACGGTCACGCGGGGGGAGCGGGATTCGCACCCCCGCCCCAACATTGTGGAAATCAGTGTAGTATGAGTTGCAGTTGTGTGTGCCCCAGCAAGCCGCGTCGCGCGGGTCAGCAGTGGAAGTTGTGCTTGAGATCGTTACTGTTTGTATATCCGGCCGAGTGCCGTTGACCAGACATGAGTGATACAGCACCGGTAACATTTTTATAAGCGTTAAAAGTGCGATCTTCGAACTTCGTGCGAGATTGAAGGAAGTGAATTATTTCGAGTTACTGATAGTGACCAGTTTTACAAACAGTAATAAACAGTGACAGAATCGGCTTCCTAATGTGTCGAAGGGAAAAGCTTAGATGATTGAAGTTTAAAACCATCACGAAGTGACTTCGGAATTTCATTTCGCAAAGACTGTGCTTATTTTACGAGGCTGTTCCGCATGGAAATTTCTGTGTTCTTCCTAAGACTGCGCCTGAACGAAATATTGTTTTCTTCATAAAACTGTGCTTAACTCATTTCATAAAGACGTTGTCTCAACGAAATGTTGTTTTCTTCTATAAGACTGTGCATTCGTGCAAGGTCTGGAATTTATTTTCATTTGATTGTGAGTGCTCGAGCTTGCATTCCTAGAACTGTACATTTCAAGCATTGCGTGAGACTGTGTCCTAGCGACTAAATTTATTTCTTTTCATCGGACTGTGCCAAGGTAAGGGCGTTTATTTCATTTCGTGAGTCTGAATCTCAAAGCCATAGAAAGTTCCAGAATAATTTCGAGTTCGTCAACGAGTGCATCAGACGAGTATTCTTTCATATTTTCAACTGTGCTAATTTTCCTGTTTTTCTTCAAAGTATTCGCGTCCAACCCTACAAATTGTGGAAATTGTGAATTTTCGAACAGTGACATTTATCAATCTTTAGTGCAGTGCGGTGGAGAAGTGTCGTATCAGATTCTATTGACATTCTGTGCGAAGTTCATACATTTCTCTACTCCCTTTATGGGATTTCGGTGGGATAAAGTTAATTAAATATTCCACGCTGCAGGCGGACATCACCAGACGTCAGACTCGCAGGTTCGAGTCTCAGCCGAACATCGAAGGTCGTCAACCGCCGTGGGATAACGTGGTGCTATGGTGCTGAGAGGAGTTCTATGGTGAGTGTTACGGAGTTTTGGTGGATCAGCAGAGGTGAAAGAAGGTGCGGGCTGGAATGGGTCTAACTACAAGTTCGAAAGATGAATTAAAATTTCAACAAAGGTAATATTTTCAAAACTTAACAATGGTGACATAGAATTTTGAGCGTACAACAAATAACAACCAGTTAAATCAGGTACACAATCTACAAGTCCAAAAAAAAAAAAGAAATTAACCAGTTTCCACTAGGGAAATAACAAAATCAGGTACCAGAGTAGCTTTACAAGGAAAGCCCGATTTTCGGGTTCTTACCAGTTCTGGGATTCGTGCCGCAAGTTACAATTCCTGAGCCCTCAGCTCACAACCACACGTACCCAACTGGCAGAAAACCCTTAATTACATGGAGCTTTTGCTCCCACTTTACATCTCAAGCCTCTCTAAGGCCCTTTCATCACAACACCATAAAGAGCTGACCCGCTCTCAATTTTACTAGCCTATCAAAGGCCACAACAAACTTCACTCCTAACTGCTCTCAAGGCACACATACAGTGAAACAGGGGTATCTAATACCCAACCTACAGGGTCTTTGCATGAAGAAAACAAAACATCAGGATGAGTTACTGGCCCAAAGTACAGAAAGAACTCGAGGCGTGAACTTGCACTCCTAAATACACTTTTTAAAACCTAAGTGGCTCTAGGCCGATACACAGGGGCTAATCCCAAGCTAGGGAGGTGACCCGCATGAGAAAACTTTAGTACAATAAGGAAGAGAAGAAACGGTTATGACAACGTAGTCACCTCAATTTCAAAATGAAGGGGAGTTCGAGAGGGTAAAGCACTCTCTATCTCCGCTTTACAGTGAACGAGATTTGTAGTTTACGCATAAACAGAAGAGGAATTCACATTTTAAAGTGGTAGATTACATATAAAAGGTTTCGAACCCTCCCCGAGAGTTAAACTGCTGAGCTAGCAAGAAATAAAGATGTTAAAAGGCCATTACCTTGTTGAAGAGCTGCTGCTTGAAGAAAGAGGCGTTCCCCGCCCCCTGCTACATATCCACACACTAAGCTAGATGTTACTGAAGTGCCCCGGAGACAAGAAAATCAGCAGTTTTTATACCCTCATAGAAAATTCGAGACCTTTCAGGAATGAGTAGACACCCCCCCCTCAATTTTATTGGTAGACAAATAATTACACATGGAAATTCGAAGATGAAAGCAATGATTGGAGGAAAATTAATTACAGAAATTCGTGATTGGCTAATTTCAAAACAGGCGGATAGAAAGGATTAATGTTGCCAACACACCAACCACAGAACAAAATTTAGTAAAGACAAAACTTATGAATACAAAATTTCTTCAAGAAGGTACATTCCTTTACACCAGAGTGCGTTATCATAGTTATTGGTAGAGACATCTGTTAGAAAATGTCCACACTTCTTGATCTATGAAAAATAAAAGCAAATCAAAAACACTCAGTGACAACTTCTGATAAACCGTAGAATTAGTTCAGTTGTAAAGTTCAGAGCTTCTCCTGTAGAGGAGTTTCAATTGGCGCAAGATTTGAACTTGAATGCTCCGGTCAGTGCCCTCTCCTCCACACGGAATGTGCATGCTTAACCTCACATCACCTTACTCGGCGGGCCCGCAACGTCAGTTACTTTTGAATGGTCCGGTCAGCGCCCTCTCCTCCACAGGGAATGTGCAAGCTTAACCTCACATCACTTTACTCGGCAGGCCCGCAACGTCAGTTACTTTTGAATGGTCCGGGCAGCGCCCTCTCCTCCACACGGAATGTGCATGCTTAACCTCACATCACCTTACTCGGCGGGTCCGCAACGTCAGTTACTTTTGAATGGTCCGGTCAGCGCCCCCTCCTCCACACGGAATGTGCATGCTTAACCTCACATCACCTTACTCGGCGGGCCCGCAACGTCAGTTACTTTTGAATGGTCCGGTCAGCGCCCCCTCCTCCACAGGGAATGTGCAAGCTTAACCTCACATCACCTTACTCGGCGGGCCCGCAACGTCAGTTACTTTTGAATGGTCCGGTCAGCGCCCCCTCCTCCACAGGGAATGTGCAAGCTTAACCTCACATCACCTTACTCGGCGGGCCCGCAACGTCAGTTACTTTTGAATGGTCCGGTCAGCGCCCCCTCCTCCACACGGAATGTGCATGCTTAACCTCACATCACCTTACTCGGCGGGCCCGCAACGTCAGTTACTTTTGAATGGTCCGGTCAGCGCCCCCTCCTCCACACGGAATGTGCATGCTTAACCTCACATCACCTTACTCGGCGGGCCCGCAACGTCAGTTACTTTTGAATGGTCCGGTCAGCGCCCCCTCCTCCACAGGGAATGTGCAAGCTTAACCTCACATCACCTTACTCGGCGGGCCCGCAACGTCAGTTACTTTTGAATGGTCCGGTCAGCGCCCCCTCCTCCACACGGAATGTGCATGCTTAACCTCACATCACCTTACTCGGCGGGCCCGCAACGTCAGTTACTTTTGAATGGTCCGGTCAGCGCCCTCTCCTCCACAGGGAATGTGCAAGCTTAACCTCACATCACCTTACTCGGCGGGTCCGTATTCACTTGATTTCCATAACTCGGATAATGTTCGCTCCTGTATTCACCACAGCATTTATTATCTCGGTTTATGAAAACTAAGATTTCGTTTCATTGCGAATTTGAACCTAATATTTTCATACTGACGCATGGACGCGCTGCCGCCATTAGCGAAATGTGGAGGGTGGTTTCGGAACGTTTGTGATATTAGTGCTGTTGTTCCTAGATTTGTCATAAGTTATGGCTGCTTTTGAGCAGCAGAAACGGAGGAAGAAGCCTAATATGACTTTCTAGGAGAAGGAAATGTTGATTGATGAGGATGATTGTTTAAAGGGGCCTAGCATCGAAGGTCATCGGCCCGAAATGTTAATAGATTTGGTGGCCGAGAATTTTCACATTATAGAAAATAAGGAAACCGATTATGTGCCTGCGCAGATGAAGAATGATTGGTGGAGGAAAACTGCAAATTCATTTAGTTGGCTAGGAAATGAGTCTGTTCGGGACGCTGTAAATTTAAAGACAGTTTTGGGGAAATTGAAGGAAGCTGCCAGGAAAGCATCAACAGACCCCCTCGTGTGTGCTTCTACAATTGTAGGGGGCTAACCTTGGTTACCCTCTTCAATTGAAGATCCTCTTCGTGGTGAGGGGGACTAGTAGCTCCTTTCTTGCGATGCCGAATGGAGCCCTATTGGGTAACCGTTCGGCATACAAGGAGGAGGAAGCTAAAGCACCGCCCAACCCTAAGGTGTAACGCGACCCGTGCCGATGGGGTGCATGGCACATGGGAGATGTGTCTTAGACGGAGCCTTCGAGATACTTGGCGCCCTCTCGAAGTAAGTAGCCTTACCCAGGTATGCGGGGCTCTGCCTGGGCGGACATATATTTCCCTAGCTACTCGTGGGATTTGTATGAATACGGTAGCCATCCATAAACCGGAGAGCCCTTCTGGGGCCTCCGAGAGAAACACTACAACAACGACCGAAGGGGACTCTTCGGAGATACCCTCGGATAGTTCATCTTCGACAGTTAGAGGGCTCACTCAAGAGGTGGGCAATCTACAGGTCCAGAAGAAGAAGAAGAAACAGCGCTCTGGCGCTGAAAAAAGGAGATATAAGAAGGCCTTAAAGGCCCGGGAGCAGGCCAGAGAGGGCCTGACTCCTGGGGCTGAGGGGACTTCTACTATCACAACAGCGTCAACAGTGGAGGGATCCAATGGGCACAAGAGGCGGGACCCTGAAAAGGGCTCTACTTCTAGGGCACAGAGGACCGCACCCACTATGATGCCAGCGGGGAAACGACTTCTGCCGGGGGAAACCCCAGAAGAAGATCGGCAGACCCGCAAGAGACCCAAGGTGGAGTACGCTAGGATAGCCAGAGCTGGGATCAGGATGGCCATAGTACCTGTGGGATATCCTGACCAGCAGCTATCCGAGAAACAGGTGGAAGCTGTGGAAGAGGCTATCACCAATCTGATAGATGGGCTTCCGGAGCAGGGGCCTATTAAGCCTCAGTTCCTGGACTGCTATCTGTCGAGGGGTGCGGCCGTCATCATAGCAGAGAACAACGAAACTGTAGCATGGATTTCTAGTCTTGTTGCAGGTATACAACCGTGGGAAGGAGCCAGGCTCACAATTGTGGGCATGGACAAACTCCTTTCCTACAAGAGAGTCATGGTCTGGATACCAGGACAACCAAAGGACAATAATGTCCTTTTGGGAAGAATGGCACGCCAGAACCATGGCTTAAATCCCACCAGCTGGAGGGTCTACGACCGCAAGGAGGAGAAGAGAGGTGTCCGCCTTGTGGTCAGCATGGACTCCAGGGATGTGGAGAAAGTGGTGGGGAAGAAGATCTTCTGCGGGGTGCATGTGGCTACCTTCACCTTGGTGGAGGGCAAGCGTGACAAGCAGAGGACCAACCCCACCACAGATAAAACCGAGACCAGCAGGGGCGAAGAGCTGGAGCCCGGACAGGAACCGGGGCCAGCCAAGCCCCAGGATCCATCGCGGGAGACGGAGCTGCAAGTTCCGGAGACCGCATAAGGTAAAGTATTCTATGAAAGTAAAGAATGATTACTTTCATACAAGCAAATATACAACATTGTATAGCGGCCTGTAGGGTACTTAATAGAAGTATCCAGAAAGGCGGGTTTTCGGTCGCCCTGATACAAGAACCCTGGCTTCGACAGGGACATATCATGGGACTAAAATGTGCAGGTTTCACTCTATTCAGTGGAATAGCAGAGGAGAAGCCTAGAACTTGTATACTAGTTAAGGATCATAACGCTTGGGCTATATCGGGTTTCATTAGTAGAGACCTGGTAGCAGTCCTAATGAGATATGAAGAGGGCGGACAGCCAAGAGACTTGGTTGTCTGTTCTGCATATTTCCCAGGAGACTCTGAATCTCCACCCCCGCCGGAGGAGTTCAAGAGACTGGTGATATACTGTAGGAAACAAGGATTAAACCTCGTAGTAGGATGCGATGCCAATGCTCATCATAGCATTTGGGGAAGCAAAAATACAAACCGAAGGGGAGAGCACCTCATAGAATTTCTATGTACAACTGATCTTGAGATCATGAATATTGGTGATACCCCTACCTTCATTAATAATAGGAGCGAAGGGATCATAGATCTTACCCTGGGTTCCATGGGAATCATGCAGGAATTTAAAGGCTGGAAGGTCTCTTTGGAGCCTTCCTTGTCAGATCATAGACACATTGTGTTCTATATAGAGGGATCCATCGAGATCCCGTCTTACAGAAACCCTAGAAGAACCGATTGGATATCTTTTAGGGAGGACGTGAGAAGGGGACTGGAGGGAGGACCCTCAAACATAATTAAAAACAAAGAGGAGCTGGAGCTCAGTGTGAGTTTTCTCACACGGACACTGGTTACCTCTTATGAATTAAACTGCCCTATTGTTAAGGCAAAGAGAGTAACAGGAAGCTTCAAGTGGAATAGTTATCTTGAACACCTGAGGAGAAATACACGAAGGCTCTGGAATAAATACAGGGAACTTCAGGATCAAGAAAGCCTAGATTCTTACAAAGAATCACAAAGAAGGTACAAGTCAGAAGTCAAAAAGGCTTCTAGGAAATCTTGGAGACAATTTTGTGACTCCATTGAAAGTCAACATGAAGCGGCAAGGCTTCATAAAATTTTAACCTTGGATAAAAAGGCAAGGCTGGGCTCACTGGAGACTCCTTCTGGTGGATACACATCCACAGAGGGAGAGACCCTGAGCTTATTGCTTGATGCCCACTTTCCAGGTTCGGTAATCACGAATTGTGAGGTAGAATCGAGCGGATCCTTCAGACCCGATAAAAGTGGCTGGAGGGAAGCCGCAGAGATTGTCACCCCAAGAAGGGTTAAATGGGCATTAGAATCCTTTGCCCCTTATAAAAGCCCAGGTGTGGATGGAATCTTCCCGGCGCTTCTTCAGGAGGCGGGAGAGGTCCTTATACCATACCTGGTTAGAATTTTTAGAGCCTGTCTCACTATGGGGTACGTGTACTCCTTGTGGCGTCAGGCGAAGGTGGTATTTATACCTAAACCCGGAAGGTCTTCATATACTAGACCTAAGGATTATAGACCCATTAGTCTAACGTCTTTTCTACTTAAGGCTTTGGAAAGACTGGTGGATAGACATATCAGGGAGAAAGTATTAAGAGACTTTCCCCTGCATTCCCACCAACATGCATATCAACCAGGGAAGTCGGTTGAGACGGCACTGCACCAGCTGGTTTTTAAGCTGGTGAGTGCCTTGGATCAACAACAACTTGCCATGGTTGTATTCCTAGATATAGAAGGGGCCTTCAACTATACATCTTTGGGCTCCATAGAACGTAGTCTAGAGAGAAGAGGAGTGAGCAGCATGCTCATAAAATGGATTATGGCCTCACTGCAGGGCCGTCAAGTTCTGTTTACCCTCAACGCTGTAATGTTGAGAGCTAATATAGACAGGGGGTGTCCACAGGGAGGAGTATTATCACCAACATTATGGTGTCTGGTAGTGGATGAACTACTTACCAGGTTAAATGTTGGAGGAATATACGCCCAAGGCTATGCGGACGACATAAGCCTGATGGCGGTAGGAAATTTCCCCAGTACGGTTTCTGAACTCGTACAGGGCTCTCTACGTAGGGTGGAAAGATGGTGCCACGAGACAGACTTGTCGGTTAATCCCAATAAGACGGAGCTTGTGGTATTTACCAAGAGGAGGAGGCTAGACGGACTGTCAGAGCCTTTCCTATTTGGGAAAAAATTAGTTAAGACAACTTCGGTTAAGTACCTAGGGGTAATCCTTGAGGCAAGACTGAGTTGGAAGAAACACATAGATCATAAGGTGGATAAGGCTCGCAAAATTATGTGGGCCTGTCGCAGGGCCGTCGGGAAGACTTGGGGCCTAGGACCTAAGGTGGTCCAGTGGCTCTATATCTCCTTTGTACGGCCCACGATCACCTATGCATCTATAGTTTGGTGGCCAGGCTCAGAGAGCAAAACTGTGAGTACCAAGTTAAACAGTGTCCAAAGACTTGCGTGTCTAGGAATAACAGGGGCACTGGATACTACACCATTATGTGCAATGGAGGCCATCCTAGGTTTTCCCCCCATTACATTTATATGTTAAAGTAATAGAGGGAATGAGTGCCTATCGCCTTTGGTCACTCGGAGGATGGTCCTTCAAAAACCCGAATAGAGGTCATGCCTCTATTCTTACCAGGCTTCACCAGACTTGCCCTATGACAATGATGATCGGGGATCTGATGAAGCCTAGCTTTAATTTGAATTATAAATTTACAGTGGTGATACCCACAAGGGAGGAGTGGGCCGCGGACGCTGGGGCCCGTCTTAAGTCTGGGGGCTGTACGTGGTACACGGACGGCTCGCGGACGGAGACGGGCACAGGCGCCGGGGTTTGGGGGCCTAAGACAGGGCTCTCCCTTCCTATGGGTAAATATGCTACTGTTTTCCAGGCTGAAGTATACGCAATACTAGCCTGTGCTGTAAATATATGGAATATGCCTGGACACAGAAGACACATCACTATATGTAGTGATAGCCAGGCAGCGCTAAAAGCACTATGTGCAGTTAAAACAACATCAAAACTGGTATGGGAATGCCAAAGGATGTTAGATCAGCTGTGTGAGCTTAGCTCAGTTACCCTATTATGGGTTCCTGGGCACACAGGTATCAGTGGAAATGAAGAAGCTGACAAACTAGCGAAACAGGGCTCAATGGGTTCCTTCATAGGACCAGAGCCCTTCCTGGGAGTGTCACTCCGAAGTGTGAGACTGGCAATATCCCAATGGATAAACCAGTCTCACCTAGATATTTGGAAGAGGTTAACCATAGCAAGACAGGCACGTGAACTTATCAAAGGGCCTAGTCAAAGCTATATAAAGGTCCTAATGAATTTGAATAGGACCAGAATGAGAATGGTAGTTGGACTGTTAACAGGCCACAATACCTTACAGAGACACCTACACATCATGAAAATCACCCAGGATCCGATGTGTAGAAGATGCGGTAAGGAGGAGGAGACCTCCGCGCATGTGTTATGTCAGTGCGAGGCTTTTGCAAGCACTAGACATCGATTCCTGGGCTCACAAAATGTGAGCCTGGAGGACATCAGGAACGCCAAAATCCGGACACTGGTATCCCTTATAGGAGCACTAGGGCTGGACTAGGCAAACCCGTCCAAGGGGCACAAAGGGTCTTCATAGACCTACGTGTGGAGCTCTGCGAAAACAGGGCTCACCCATTTCTTATCTATCTATCTATCTATCTAAGCATTAACAGACAGAAAGATGGAAGTGGTGAAAACGTGTGGGGTCACTAATAAGAGTAGAGGGAATGAAGAACCCGCATGCTGGCGATAGTGAACCAATAGAGGTAACAACTGTGCACGATAGGAAATCATTGGATTTTTTTTAAGTTGCTTTACGTCGCACCGACACAGATAGGTCTTGTGGCGACGATGGGACAGGAAAGGGCTAGGAGTGGGAAAGAAGCGGCCGTGGCCTTAATTAAGGTACAGCCCCAGCATTTGCCTGGTGTGAAAATGGGAAAGCACGGAAAACGATCTTCAGGGCTGCCGACAGTGGGGCTCGAACCTACTATCTCCCGAATACTGGATAGTGGCCGCACTTAAGCGACTGCAGCTATCGAGCTCGGTTCCCTTTGGATTTAACTGTTGACAATGGTACTGGTAATGTATTTATGTTGACAGAAGTATGTGGGGAGTCTATTTTTGAGGCTCGACCAGTATAATTGGATTGGAGCGAGTATACTACAAGCTGTGTTAGTCCTAATAAAAGTGATTCCCCTAAAGTGACCAGTGTAGATTTGAACATTTTCACAGCCCCTTCAATGTCTTCAATTTCTCCAAATGGGCTAAGCGTAGAAGGCCAAAGCTTAACAAAATGGAGGAACCCTTAGTGAAAGAATACAAGTTAAAAGTTGAGGTGATAACTAAGTGCCCGGAGGAAGCAACTCAGGAATACTTATGGAAACAGGACCTTCACTCTCTTTGTTTAGAGAAGGATAGAGTCAAACTAAAAATTAAATCAAACTTGAGAGGGATTATGAACTTCTAAAGCAGGAAGAAATTCAAACTGAACTGTTGATGAAAAACATTGAAATCTATGTTAATCTATGTTATAATATACGTTTAGTTATTTTGTGTGTTGCTTCTTTAATTCTTTGTATGTTGTAGGCTGTTATTTCTTCTTATTTCATTCTCTGTGTGTTTTATTTAATTGTCGGTGTGTTTCTTTTATTTAATTCTTTAATTGTACATAGAAACAAAAATATATCATTAGCATAAGCTATTCTTAAAAATTAAAATTTGAAAAGAAAATCTCTCCAGTTTCACTATATAACACTGTCATATTTAAGAACAAACTAAACGAACAACGTTATGTAACATTTGTTCTTTACACTACCACAGCATGTACGGTACCTCCCCCTGGCCAGCCTGGCTCTACTATCATGGTTAGAGAATTAACTTACTATTGTCATAAGCAACAAACTTATTGCTGTTTAACATAGGCACACATTATTCGTTTATTTGAATAATTAGCTGATGGAATATATTTTCAGACAGTTGTATTCTATCCTACTTGCTCAAAATAAAGGAACATCTACCATTTCATTGTTTTCATTTTAATTAATTCTTCAAGCCCAATTCATTTAAGAATTTGTATGGAAAGTAGCTAAATCCAAACGCCATAAGGCATTAAGAAAAATCATTTCTGTCCTCATTTTGGGTATTTAAAATTTTATCATGATGCTACTTGTTGTGCTTGTTGTTTTAAGGGGCCTAACATCGAAGGTCATCGGCCTATTTATCATGATAATTCTAATCTGTTGATTTAGGAGGTTTTACTGTGCCATTAATTGATAATGACATCTATCTATGTCAAATTCTGGGAATGATGCCCAATTGTATACATTTCAGTGAAAACAATTAACTGTAATCAACTGTAGAAATTTCTTTAATGTAGTCTCCAAGTGTTAGACACACAAGCAAGCCCCAGGAATCATTTGTTCATCAGTTCTTGACCTTATAGTAATTGCAATATACCATAACCAAGTAGTGAAGGAATTAGTGACAAAACCAGTTAGAATACAGGTAAGAATGTGGAAAATAGAATTAGCTGTCCCAGCATCATATTTACTTACATATTAATGGACTTCAGAATGATACACAACAACAACATAGTAACCAAATATTAATAGACAATTTTAAGCCTCAAATATCATTTCAGCAGAATTTAAATAGGAAAAGTGACCTCTATAGAAGAGCTAAGTATTCATTGTCCTATCTCACAAAATACACTATACTTACTTTTATAACCTACTATAAATAGTGTCATTTTCAGTACTGCTGGCATTGTCTTTGTCGCTTGTTTATGTTTTCATTGAAATTTATACAATTGGGCATCATTCCCAGAATTTGAAATAGATAGATGTCATTACCAACTAATGGCACAATAAAACTCCTAAATCAACAGTAATAAATTAACGCACATGCACATACCAAAAGGAAGTATAACCCTTTAACTTATGCTGAAAATAATTTTGATAACTTTTCTAGCCCTTAATAACTTGCTCCGTGCTGTACAGAAATCAATGGTAAAAAGTTATATTCATCTCACACCTGTGCACACATTTCCTCAGTTGCTAGCAGTTCATCCCCAACAAAAAATAAACCTACAAACTGTACAAACTGGAATGCACTTTGTTATGTTTTAGCATCATTTCTTGACAAAGTAGTGAAGAAAAGGGAGGGAGTATTTCCTTTTATTGGATGAATTTACAGTTATAATTTCCCAACTCTGTGTAATTCATAGCAATAATATTATTATAAAATAGAGTAACAACACGTTTAAAATCATAGTACAGTATATTCTTGACCACTTATACTCTACATACAGTGACATCAGAGAGCTGCTTTGTTTTAATAGCTTCATTAGTACAGCAAGGAGGAACTGATGGTAGTTTACACTAAGTAAAAATATACCATCATATGCTTCACTTATCAAGTGCTGAAGTATACACATTTTCATAAAAGAGAACATCTTGAAAGACCAGAGACAGGAGGTTCATATTTACAGGACAAGTGCATTAGTATGTTTTGAAAAATGATTAACATTTGAAGGATGTTGGCCCTCGGGTTCATGGTCCACATCGATATCTCGGCGCACCACCACCGACTGGTAAAATGTGCCTGCGGCTCTCGTTGTCGCTATACACCGAAGGTAATTGATCAGTGTGACTTGGGCAGACGTGCAGGATGCCTCGCAGATGTATGCAAGAACCGTACCGTCAAATGAGTCAGTTTGAAAAAGGGCGCATTATTGGCATGAGAGAACGTGATGCATCCATCCGGGAAATTGCTGCTCATGTGGGACGAAGTGTGTCGGCAGTCCAACAGGTGTGTACAAAATGGTTCACAGAAGGGGGTATAACACGATGGTATGGGTCTGGTCCCACCAGCAATCTCCCCCAACCCCCTCCCCCCACCTACGAGAAGATCGATACTTCATCCGAATGGCTTTGCAGGACAGATCTGTGCCCTCCTCGACTCTGGCGCAAGAGTGGAAGAGTGTAAGACGTCGTACACTATCAGGAGTGACAGTCCGTTCTAGGGTTGGGCACTATGTCCCTGTTTCGGCACACTGTGCCGGTGCACAGTTATGTTCCGCTGTTCCAGAACACCGAGTGTCAATTGTTCCGAAACATTCTCAAGCGAGCCGGAGACACTGACTCGCTGTCCCGTCAGAAGCGCCAATATGCCGTGCCCTTCGCCTACTAGCTGAACTGTGTAGCGGGCGCACGGGACGCGGGACTGTAACTGCACTGTGTAGAGACTAATTCGAGAGGCAACATTACATGCTCCGCGCCTGTGGGAACTGGGAGTGTGCCTGTACGGAACGTGCTGTGTGGTGTGTGCCTGTGTGTAGTTATGCCCATGGTCCAGCATAAAGCTGCAGGGAACGTGAACGAACAGTCGGAACACTGAAATTCGCGCCCAGTAAACACGTTTAAAGGCTGCTTTTAGGTTAAGATATTTCCGGTCAATATAAAATACACATAACACGGTTACCATGGCAGTGCAGGTGTTTAGAAGTAACCAATTCAAGAATATTTTCACCAGTCGAATGTATTGGCCTGTATTGTGAGTAATTAGTGAGTAATTAATATCTCGAAAATTTCCCTCAACACTTTCTCGGGGATTGACGTTAAAAATTAATTTGGACTTTAAGGAAACCTTTAAGCCCAAGAAAAATATGGGTCGTCGCTTTGAAATTAAAAATATAACTGGATGAATACATTGTTGTACTTTCGTGCTGTTATGCTCTCTGCATTTCGATTCCTTCCCCCTCAACTTCCATTTACTTTCTTCAATATCCCGAAAATTTCCCTCAACACTTTCTCGGGGATTGATGTTAAAAATTAATTTGGACTTTAAGGAAACTTTTAAGCCCAAGAAAAGTATGGGTCATCGCTTTGGAATTAAAGATATAACTGGATGAAAAAGTGTTGACACTCCAGCACAGGGCGGCACACAGGCGGTATCGACAGGCAGACACAGCCAAGGCCAACTAATCTATATAGTGCGGCCTTGGCACAGCGCGTTCCAGCTGAAGCGGAGCATGTCCTGTGTCCCGGCACACTCCGCCTCAAGCTCCTAATGTTGCGGAACAAGTGAATGTTCTGGTCTGCCCAACCCTAGTCCGTTCCCGTTTATTACGGTCTGGGTTACCGGCGCGTCGTTCACTTGTCCGCTTGCATGAACATGCTACACTGCAATGGTGTGTGAAACGATGTGACTGGGGACAGGAGTGGCAGCACATCAGGTTATGTTTGAATATGATGGCCGCATTTCGGTTCACCGCAGAGAGGGACAGATGCATCACACTGACTGCAATCGCACAAGACATACAGCGCCAACGCAATGCCTTATGGTGTTGGTGCTATTGGGTACAACCACAAATCACAGTTGGTGCATGTGGAGGGAACTATGACCAGTTTGACCTACGTGAATGACATCCTGCGACCCGTAGTCATGCCCTTTCTGCATGACACCTCAGACGCCATATTTCGGCAGGACAATGCGCGAAAGCATGTTGCTGCATGAACACGTGTTTTCTTGTTGTCACAGGATGTCAGACGTTTGCCCGGGCCCGCGCGATCACCGGACTCGTAGCCAGTAAAAAATGTGTGGGATATGGTGAAACAACGGGTGCGACGCTGTGACGCAATGCCAACCACCAAGGATGAATTGTGGAACTAGGTGAACGCAGCATGGATGGCTATACCCCAGGACGCTATTCGCGCCTTATACACGTCGATGCCATCACGCATGTAACAAGTTATCAGTGCCCTTGGAGGACCCTGGCAACAGGACACATGTTGAACCTAGGTGACGAAAATGCCAATATTTTCTGCAGAACATGCTAGTGAACACGTCCTCTGAATATGAACTTCCAATCCCTAGTCTTTCGAGGCGTTCTGTTCTTATGAACATGAGTATACTTTGTACAACTACCATCCTAACTGCAGAGTCGTTTCTATGAATAGTTGGACACCTCTATTTAACACATAGGCTACATGCATACATCTTCAATATAGACTGTTATGCCTTTCAGCAGTCTGTCTGCAAGCCTCATTTAGTTCCATTCCACTTAAATCATTACACAGTCTAATAATCATCAGCTTATTCTATCTCTATGACACTTAACTTTCAGGACTGAGTCCATTATACTCCTAGGTAACCCCTCCAGCTTGAATCCTTTTTATTTAATTAAAATAAATCTCGTGTTGAGTCTAAAGTTACATACTGCAGATACTGATCACAGTTTACATTTTTGAAAGCTTTATGTGCAATGTACATGCTCACATAAATTAGAGAGAAATCAATCCCAAATACCATTGTGAAATAATCACTTCAGTAGGCTACATTCAACAATCACAGTATCATTAACTCGCATTACTTCTATTAAATTTCACCTTCCCATACGTAATTGAGTTGAGTTGAGTCCTAGATACTTCATCACTCTTATTTTCTTCTCAGAATCAAAAATCTGTTAACACACACACACACACTGATAGCTCTCTATAACATCAGTTTCAAACTTCCCAGGGAGGACAAAGAAAATGTTCAGTACTCATCAGAAGTGCTTGATGATTTATAATATTGTTCTACTACAGTAGAACAATGTAGAAAAAGTATCCCTTGTCAAAAAACAATTTCCCTATTAAAAACACTCTTGCTTACTCAGGTTTTCAACTACTGCAGTAACTTCTGAAGAAATATTGAACATTTCTCATCTAAGGAGGTGAACGGAAGTTACAATATATTACTCTTTAATGTCCCATTGAAGAATTTCCCACTACTGATGTATAAGTTGAGCAAACATAACAGTACAGGTACCTGATTCATACTGTGCGATTTCAGAGCTGTGGAAGTAATTTCATGTTGACTGCAGGTACACAAAAGATAAGTTACAGATCTAAAATAGTGTGGCTTGGACAATGTCACATTTCAGAAAATAGTGCAGGCAACATTGGTGCATTAATGTATGCAGTACAAACATTGTATTTATGTTTGAGAGTAGACAAAAGTTGAATTAGATTTGCACAGCAAGGAAAGGGAATCTGACATATAAGCCCCCAGGTTAGCTGCCATGAAATTCCCTCCAGCCCACTATTATACCCTGTAGGAAACCAATGGTCTGCTCTGGATAGGCCATTGGTCTGATTACATATCACTTTGAAATACTCTAGCTTCCAGAAATGAACCCTTGCTGGTCAATTGCCTGAAGTTGCAGGTACATATCTTTTGGCACAAGAAAATTAATTTTGTTTCTGAAACTTCTACTTCCAGACCTCTGGCACACTTAACCTATGACTTATTGAAAAGTCTATGAATATCCCTTAGGGTATTTTCTAGTTAATGTAAATGTGTATGTCAGAGATACAGTACAAGCCATGAAAATTTCACTTATTTTGACATGATGTGGCCAGACATGATGCAAGCTCTATCAGAGACAACATAAAACTTGTCTTGATTACAGCCAGCAAATATCAACACAGAAAATGGTTGCATCCTGTTCATTCACAGTCTTGGATTAACTTCTACTGTATAAGACAAAATAATTCAAAGGTGTGGGGGACATGAATCCTGACTAGCATAAAGGAAGGATCTCTCCTCGCTGCTACTTCTGGTACCTCTTTACATTATTTTCATATGATTTTCCTGTTTCCCAAATATGCATACCTCCTGCTTCATGAAATAATTACCTACCAAAATAACATTTTGTCTTTAAAAATCATTATAGACAGCCTTATGGATCAACTTCAGTATTCAATAACATGTATGACGAGGCATGGCCCCATTCCTCTAAAGAGTCTGGTATGATGCAGGATGAATCTTTGTAGGAAGTTTTTATGATCAGACACCCTTCCTGATGTCAACCTCAACCCCACCAGAGGAGTTAATGAGATAAGATGAAATGAATGGCATGATAAGTAACGACTGGGAGGGTGAAACTCAGTGCCAGTACATAGCACCTCGGTGTCTGCTCAAAGCTTTATATCCCCATCTGATGGATGAATCGCTATCGACAGCATCATACGCCCTCACTACATATGAGCACTGTGGAGAGGTTTGGAATTAAATCCAGGCTCCTCACACATAATGTAGTAATTGGAAATTGTATTACAGCACCTACCCTGCTGGTCGATATTCTGACGGTGAAATTTTTTGACCAAAAGGACTCAGACCGGTCTATCACCATGTCAGATTGGAAAAAATTCGAAGCCTTAATGATGGAAGGCCACTGGGCAAGCATCAGTATTCAATAACACATTTATTTTATTTTTATAAATATCCCTAATTTCTGCAAATTTTGCATAAAAATACAAATATACTGTCACCTAAATTACCAAACTGAGGCATAATAAAAGTCTTTTCATCATTCTTCAGATTGAACCAGTTAAATATTAAAATAATTTCACTATGTTGATAAATGAATGACATTTATTAGCAACAATAAGGAAGTTCAAAATATCACATCTGTTTGTAAAAATTTGCATGTGATATTTAACTTAGTCACTAAAATTAGCAAGTATAATCCACAAAAATAACCCCAAAAATGGCCTATTTGTAAATAAACTATTTCATTTAAGTTTAAACTTTGGGTCTGGAATTTTATTGAATCACATTATTTCCCTGAGATCCTTCACTTCCTCATTTACATTACTTTCCGGAGCAGACACTCCTCACATCTCTCGTGGTCATCGACTGTCGCCGGTACAAGTGCAGAATATATTTTCAAGTATTAAATAAAATTTAATCGTGCTCAACAAAAAATACAGAAACGTAAATCTAATAACGAGTCTACCTTAATCCCTCAAGTGTGCTTAATAAGTACATCAATAAAGATACAACCATGATGTACAGAGAATACCTCGCAACATCTTGGTAAGGAAGTAGCTAGAAAGCTGAATATCTGATAATGATGGATCATAAATTTAAGAAAAAGTATTAAAATAGTGCATTTTAGCACTTTGTCACAAGCACTTTTGACAATCCGCCCTGGTTCCAAGTTCACAAAAAAACCCACTAATTTTCGTATATGAATCGTCGCCAAAAGCCAAAGAGACTGCCTTGCTCCCTTTAAATATTAATTTAGGGACTTGTGTCTTGACAATACAGATATTTATAATTTTGGTGCATTTGAAAGATTTGATGGACTTTCTTTCCTCTGCTGACTTAACTCCCAGTATTATCGAAAGATCGTCGCTCAGATGGTACGTGGAAAAATTCAATCTTGTGTCTTAAAACATGTTCCTGCAACCTGTTTAAGTTGATTGCTCAACCACACATTGCACAGGAATAACAATTCACGTCGGCCGTAATGCTTCCTGAAGACAGTTCTTAATTGTAAAGGTCTTATTTCACCTGTTTCAAGAGAAAAATAAATCCTCATCATGAGCAAGTAAAATTACACAAATATGACAATCCATCCACTCCACAGTAATTAATCCATATGTGTAGCAATGTAAGCTTCCAATATACAAATGTTTCTTAACTCAAGTGAACACATGGAACAAAAGAAAGAGTTCATTTAACTCGCTATACTCTCGCGAATTCTCAGTTTTGACGGTCTTCTCAAACCATTTCACTCTCTGAACAAAACTGGCCTACAATCGAGTGTAAGAAACGAGACCCAACAGCAACCTTGGCTGGCGGTGATACTCAGTATATTGGTAATGGTCCAACCCAGCCGAATGCAATGGCTTAAAATGGAAGTCAAGGAGGTGGTCAGTAGCGTGCGAGATTTAAGAGTGATTACTAAAGAGAATAGGGAGGTGGCAAATGCATGGAGAGAGTGAGATTTTGCAAGACTTAGTAAGTAGAGTTTGTAGCTGTACTGCCCTATTCGATGCTCCAAAAAAGGTAGACCACTACTCCTTAGGGAAGGGACACGTCTGGATATATCTGACAGGCTCCATAAAAGTCCGTCTAAACGTATGCAAAAATAAGCACAGCAGATTAGCAGATCTGTCTTCAGAGCACTCAGAGTAGCAAGCAAGTAGTTAAATCCATATCTGTATAAATCTCAGGTGGACCACGTAAATATGCAGCAATCATTCCTTTTCAAGTTGTGTTGATACTGGATTTGTTACCAGTTTCATTTGGGTAATAAGTTAAGAAAACCGTTAAACTCTCAAACTGTCCAATCGCAAGACACCCTGCATAGATTCATTCCTAACATATAGCATTACTGTGTGTAAAACTGTGTTGTCTGAGGCTAGTTGCTCTCTTGAAAGTCTTTCCACAAACAGAACAAAGGAACGGCCGGTTTTCACTATGCTTAACCGTGTGCTCTCGGAGGCTATTCGCATTTTTCAGAGTCTGACCGCAAATTGAACATAAAAACGACCCTTTATCATTATGTGTAAGCCTGTGTTCCCTCAAGTTCTTAGAACTTTTATGACCCTTGCCACAAATTGAACAGGAAAGAGCGCTTCCATCACTATGTATCGTCCAGTGTTTCGCAAGATAAGACGAAGTTTTGAAAGTCGCTCCACAAATCGTACAAAAGAATGGTCGGTCATCACTATGTTTTATTCTATGTTGTTCCATGGATTTTGCTGATCGGAAACTTCTCCCACAAATAGAACAATTGTAATACTCAGTATCACTGTGGTTTTCCGAATGATATCTGAGTGAACGTGCCAGTTTGAAAGTCATTCCACAAACTGAACAAAGGAAGGGCCTAGCATCACTATGCTTCATGCTGTGTCTCCTAAGGGCCTTCGTAGTTTTACATGAAACACCACAGATGGAACAAAAGAATGAACGATTTTCCTTATGAACAATTCTGTGGTTGCTAAGAACGGACGAAGTTTTGAAAGCCTTCCCACAGACAGAACAACAGAATGGCCTTGTATCACTGTGAGTCATGCTGTGTTGATGCAGACTTCTTGCTGTTTGGAAACTTGCAGCACAAATTTCACAATCGTAACGCACATCTTCGTGTTTACGCACGTGTTCTTTTAGGTTCCTCGGCCTTTTGAAAGTCATTCCACATATTGAACATGGGAATGGTCTGTCGTCACTATGCTTAATACCGTGTGCTTTAAGATTCTTGGTGCTTTTAAATATCATGCCACAAATTAAACATGTGGGAACCTGATCATCTCTATGTACAACACTGTGTGTTCTTAGATCACACGTAGTTGCGAAAGTCTCTCCGCAAATTGAACAATGAAATGGCCCTGCTATAGCTGAATTCTTCACTCTGTAACAAGAATCAATACAAGTTCACAAGATCAGTAAAACACAATACGCTGCTTTTGCTTTTGAGAAGTCTGGAGGTGTTACCTATCTCAAAGCACATGTAAGGGTTGGCCTGGCTGTTATGGCTGTACAGACTGGGTTTAATGGTTCAGTGAAAACACAGTGTGTAATTCTGTGAACTGACTTAGAATGTCAGTACCACCTGTGGAATTGTGAGTACCATTTAGGCAATATTGCAGGCATGTAGCGTGATGCAACTGTGAGAATAGAGAGAGTAATTGAATGAACTATGGTCAGGTGTACCTCTGTAGTTGAGTAAGCATTACTTAAAAAATCTTAGAATAAGCACTACCAGTCATTTAGTTATTTTTGTATTTACAGTTACAGTTGCAGTAAGTTTAGGGACTTTACCAGTTGTATTTCCAGGTGTTTTGGAAATATAGAACAGTGGAGTTTGCAAGAAGAAAGGGATTTGTGAAAGCTGGTACATGTATTTGTCACTAGTACAATCCAATTTAGCATCTCCATCATTGTATCAGTTTGGTTCCTTACTAAAATACAGAATTATTTAACATAACTGGGGTACCTATCCATATCTTGAAATTTTATCATATTTCTTCTGATACCAAATATTAATATCTGAATTTTGTTATGATTTATTCACACAGTTATTACTGGCATAGGCGCTGGATTGTAGTAAGTCAAACTTTAATCTGTAGAAGAGCTAAATGTATACCCTGTGCATAAACACCAACAAATCTCAAGGTCATCTGCATTGATATGATACTAGCTCTAATTTTATGAGAATGCTATACCATTCATGCTAATAAGAAATAAAAGAGGTCACAGAACCAATTGTTGCGGGACATCCACTGAATGGTTATGCGAACCCCAGCAAATCTTTTCCACTAATACTCACTGCTAGCAGTCAGTGAAAGAGATGTCACACTTTGGAGTTTGCACTGCAGTAACTCATTGCTAACGGTATCAGACTGACTGGCTGAGTCTACTAGCATGCAAAGTCACATACCATTGGTCTATTGGTCTGATATCGTCTGTAATGTAATGCCGTCGCCATGGTATGTCCGTTTTAAAGCCGTATTGAAAATGGTCAAGGAGAGATTTGTTTGTCAGATATTCAGTGACCTGTGGATGAATTAGATGTTTGAGTGCTTTTGAGAGGAGTGCAAGAATGAACACTAGGGTAGTGCCTTACAGTATAAGCCTCATTAGTACATCATTCCAAACATCAGGGAATAATTCATTATTTAGGCAGTAGCTGAATATTTAAGTACTGACAGGACAACCCCAATGAGGTTCTAATTCATTCGAGATAGATACCAACATTACCTATCGCAACAGAAATGATTGAGTAAAGCACACATTTGACATCATTTATGCTGACAATGGGGAAAGAGAACTGGTCATTCTTGAGATAGCATATGGAACTTGAGGAGTCAACAGGCAATGAAACAGGTCCTACAATGGGCTAAAAAAGTAATTTTTTAATGGAGGGGATAGGCTACTCTACAGCTTTGCCCATGCCTAAAATTCATAGCTCATCCCAGGTATGGATTCCATTATTATTCTTTGCAAACTGCTTAATGTATCAGAATATACTGTACTGTTTCTAATATTTTTCTTCACAATCTAAATACTGATGCTGGTTTGAGCAACAGGAAGAGATTTACTGAGTGAGGTAAAGGTATAAAAATACCGCTCATGCAGAATTTTAGATGGACTCAACTTCAGCAAGAACATGTTTTATTCCAAGAAGAGCTTTGGAGAGACTGATATAAGTGGAAATAGGTATTTGTTTTGGCTTCTAGATCCATGTGGTCATCCACAAATGCAGTCGGACATCTCTATTTGAGATACATAAAGGAAATTTCATAATATCTGCTGTGATTCTGTACATCTGACATATAACTTTATTCACAAACATTAATGTATTCATTTCAATCTTCCCATAACATTCTAATTTTTACTGTCAAAGATAGGCTTACATACTAGCATATAAATAAAACAAATATATTGATCAACTAGCATTTGTAACCATTCTTCGCATGGAATTAGTAGTGGATTACATGTTTCCTTCACGAATTTACGTGAATTTACATGCCTGTATTCAAGTTTAATACTGCATGTTAAATTGATCTTTTCCTACGAAAGCATGTGGCAGTAACATAAAGTATGATAAAGATGAACAAAGTCAAAACAGAATGAAGACAATTAGAGAGTTTATTGTACAGTACAGTTCCAGGTCTTAAGTTCTGTGAAATTCTCCCTGCTACTCGATTATATATTGACGTTTCTCTGACCACTGGAGTAACGCTGTGGCTGAAGGCTTGTGAAATCCATCATTGATGATAAACAAAGCCCTGCGTGGATATATAAAAAAATTATCTGCATCTGCTCCTCATCCGCACCCGCATTCGCGAATGGTTATCCGCATCCGCAAAATGGTTATCCGTGGATAATTTAAATATCTAACTATAGTAAATTACACCCAATGTATTGAAATGGATACATCTGTTAGCATAATACAATGGGCCCGATACCTAACACCAGAACCCCTACAGTCGCAGGATTATCAGAGATTTTCTCTTGCGACAACTACCAACATGTTGACCTATGTTCCTTCCTTCCTTTCATTGCAGGCAGGAGCCAGTTAGGCTTAGGTCATATTTATGGCTTTGTGGTTTCAATACTCTTTATATATCACTATTCTTTCATACCAATGTGAAGGGTCACCTAACCACAAGCAAAGACAAGAGTATACCTCAGTGAAAATCAATAAACATTATTATTTAGAAATTATCAGCAAAATTAGCCATACAGCCATACAGTTTGTATCCACCAAGACACTAACTTCGCGAATATGTGCAAATAAATCCGTGGGTATCCGCATCCATTCAGGGCTCTAATGATAACCTCCATTATTATCGTATAATCTCGAATTCCACCTGCATTGCTTTTTGAAAATATCGCTTCTAAAATTGGGTGTGGGTCTTATTTAAAATTTGGGGAAATTTTTCTTTCCGAATGCGTGTAAATTGGGCATCACCGTCGGCATGGCTTGGCAACAATGCCCTCTCCGCTCTCAGTATATGCTACTTCCGCGCTTGGGGTCAGTCTCACGCATGTTCCCGGAGTATCAACATGAATTCAACAAAGTGTTTGTGATCTTTTACTGTGAGTGAGAAACTAAAAGTAGTTCGAGAAGCTGAAATTATTGGAAATCGTACCACCGGTGGCAAATATGATATTGACGAGTCGTGTATTCGCGACTGGAGAAAGAAGAAAAAATGTGCTATTAACATGTAGTGGTGATCATAGAGCTTTCCATGGACTGAGTGAACAGTTTCCAGAAACAGAAAAACAAATTTACAAATATGTGACAGAAAGGCAGGAATTGGGATATGGTGTGTCAACCGAAATGTGTCAGCTAAAAGCATTAGAGGTTGCAAAGGAACTTTCATTGGAAGGGTTTAAAGCAAGCCGAGGATGGCTTTGTAAGTTTTATAAAAGAAATGGGTTGAGCGTACGAAGGTGTACCTCAATTTCACAGCGTCTTTCTGGTGCCTACGATGAGAAGTTATTGTCGTTTCAGTGTCGCATAATTCAGTTGCAGAAGGAAAATGCATATTTGCTTTCCCAAATTGATAATGCAGGTCAGACGCCAGTCTACTTTGAAATACCAATGGACAGCCAGTGAATCTTAAGGGTGCGAAAAGTGTTACCATTAGAACAGGTGGTAATGAAAAACAATAGTGTACGGTAATGTTGCATATTCTCGCCGATGGAATCAAATTGTCCCCGTACATTGTCCTTAAGTGAAAGACGCTTCCTAAAAATCTACCCGCTGGTGTTATCGTCAGATCTCAGAACTCCGGCTGGATGGACAGTTCACTTGTGGAAGACTGGGTAAAGTGTGTCTGGCAACATTGCCCTGATGCATTATTGGGACAAAAGAGCTTGCTTGTTTTCAAGTTACCATGGTCACACAACAGACACTGTGAAGAAACATATCAAGGATGGGAAAACCAACCTAGCAGTCATTCTGGACGGGATGACGTCTATGCTACAGCTGCTGGATGTTGCATGAACCGTCCATTTAAAACAGCCTTGAAACAGCTCTATACAGAATGGATGGTGGCTGATTATCGCCCACTGACGCCAACTGGTTGCATTCAGTGCCCAGAAGTTCAGCTGCTGCGTTCGTGGATTTTGACCGCATGGAATCGTATCCCTGGAGACCTTGTATGGAAGAGCTTCAAGAAGTAAGTATAAATAACCACCTAATCGATACTTTATTAATGCCTCAGGCAAAACTGAATAAAATTAAAACTTGAATTAAGATAAATGTTCGTAATGTTTCCTGCTTGGTTAGCATTCGTATTACAAGTTGTCCATTTCATGACCGTATCGATGTTTAATCAAGAAGTAAGTATAAATAACCACCTAATCGATACTTTATTAATGCCTCAGGCAAAATTGAATAAAATTAAAACTTGAATTAAGATAGATGTTCGTAATGTTTCCTGCTTGGTTAGCATTCGTATTACAAGTTGTCCATTTCATGACCATATCGATGTTTAATCAAGAAGTAAGTATAAATAATTTTGCCTGAGGCATTAATAAAGTATCGATTAGGTGGTTATTTTTGCCTGAGGCATTAATAAGGTATCGATTAGGTGGTTATTTATACTTACTTCTTGATTAAACATCGATACGGTCATGAAATGGACAACTTGTAATACGAATGCTAACCAAGCAGGAAACATTACGAACATCTATCTTAATTCAAGTTTTAATTTTATTCAATTTTGCCTGAGGCATTAATAAAGTATCGATTAGGTGGTTATTTATACTTACTTCTTGATTAAACATCGATACGGTCATGAAATGGACAACTTGTAATGGAAGAGCTTCAGCAAATGTAGCATTTCTAATGGTATGGATGGCAGCGATGACGACATTTTGTGGGAAGGTGATAGTGATGAAAGTTCCGAAGTTGGTACTGATGATGATGATGATGATGATGATGATGAATGAACTCACTGGATATCATTCTGGTAATGTTTGTTTATTTTTATTTGTATTTTCTAATCATTTGATGTGTGTTAGTAAAGATTGTAAATGATTTTTACTTCACTTTTTTTTAAATTTTGTTCTTTCAAAATAAGGGTGCGGGTCTAATTCGGTGGCGGGTAGTATTCAAGATTATACGGTACCTGTTCTACTGAAAATAGTAAAATGGCTCTTTTGTTCTTCTGGTTAACCCACTTTCAGAGGTACATGCTCCAAGTGTTCCATAGAACATGGAATAAAAATCCTAATTTTTGTAAGAATTTCCATTATTTACCTCATAAGATAAATATGTAAACAGCATAAAATAATGGAAATAATGTAATTATTATTAAACATTCATTATAAACAGTCTTGTGATAGACCTCATTTAATGAATATACCTAATTGGGAGTAACCTTTCTATAAACACTACCTCCAAGTGAAAACCTGATAACACAATAGTGAATGACTAGATTACACATTCTGCGGAAATGTAAAATCACTGTTCCAGTCTTCCTATAAACCTCCAATCAATTCCGGAAGTGATGGTACCTACCTATGGACAGTTAGATGCAATAGATGAGGTAATTTTCCAGTTATAAGAAATATGCTTTGCATGCACCCAATTTATGGCTAAGTCTACTGGGACATACTGTAGACTGCAAAACCATCCATTAATGATAACTCCCTTATTAATCCTCCTATTGAAAGTTTTAGAAATAATTTCCATTAAGGTTGGTCTTGTATACTTTTAAGGAAGAATAAAAACACAGTTTTGGTTTCTTATAAACCCCCAGTCAATTCCAGAATTTTAAAATGGTCCAAGCCAACCTATCTTTGGACAGCTGGATGCTAAATATGAAGTTAGATTGAAATGTTTTGAGTAGTTTACAATTTATAAGAAATATGCTTTACACACAACACATTTTTGGGTTAATTCCGTTGGGCCTTGGACTGCAAAATCGTCCATTAATGATATCTCCATTATTAATCCTCCTACTGAAAAGGTGCACATGAGAAGAATATTTTAGGAATAGATTTCCATTAAGGTTGATACATTTTCATTCAGGTTGATCTTGTATATTTTGTGGGAGAGTAAAATCACTGTTCTAATGTCCCATAAACCCCCAGGCAATTCAAGGAATTTTATAAGGTATGGACCTTAAAACCTAACTTTGGACATGTGAATGATAAATATGAACTTTGGTTAAAATATTTCCAGTAATTTTCCAGTTATAAGAAATATGCTTTACATGTACCCACTTTAGGGCCAAGTTTGCTGGGACTTAGACTATGAAACTGTCTGTTAATGATAACTCCCTTATTAATTCTCCTACCAAAATGGTGCATGACAAAGAAGTTCAGAAATTAATTTCCAAAAAGGATTGTTGATTTCCATTAAGGTTCATCATGAATATTTTGTGGGCGTGTAATATCACTACCTTGATCTTCCTATAAACCCCCAGACCATTCATGGATTTAGAAATAACATTGACCCTAAAACTTACAAAAGGTCAGGTACATTCTAAATTTGAAGTTTGGTATATATCCACTAGTTTTCCAGTTATAAGAACGCAAACAGATACCAAAGCTGAAAAATATGCAGTTAATCATTACTTAACGTGAAACAGATAACTGTATGAAAAATTTGCCAAAATTTCAGTATACATACACACTGTAATTATTTATACAGATGAAACTTTGGTTTATCAACTTCTGTGCTTAATTATGATAGTTTGAAACAATTACATTGTTTTCAACATATTATGAAATTGAACAATGTAGAACTTTCAATCTCTGAACATGGCTACCCCTGTGTAATGTTGGTGATACAAAAGACTTAATATTTCTCAGAAAACTGAGAATGCCTCCGAGAAAATAATTACAGATGGCATTTCCGATGAAAGAAAAATGGTGACAAATGATGCAGTGACAGTGAAAGAATGAAGAAATTTGTCACGGTTGATCGAAGGTATTATAATAAAACCACTTCAGAAATATCTTGATCCACATCAGATAATCTTGCAGGCATACATTCAATAATCAAGAAACAGATTAAACATGTTCTAAAAGTTCCTGAACATTTCACTTAATTCTAACCATAAGTTTTTTAATATACACTATTAAAGTTTAAGTGTAACCCATTAGAGCCACAGCCGTGTTGAAATACCGGATCCCACGAGATCTCCGAAGTTAATCCATTCTGATACAATGACGGATACAGCTGTCAAGAGTTCCGCATTCATTAACATGCAATGACAGGTACAACCGTCGCCGTGTACTCAAGTCGGAAATACGTCTGTCTGACTATCGATTTCTTTCAATTGTGATGTTGTACTTTAGAATTATGTTTCTAGATAGTGCTAACGTCTTCACATGTCAATGTTATTATCCGAGGGTCATTCTGTCAATGATTATTTTGCTTCTAAAGTTGGTCATCTTGTTCATGAAATGAATGCTACCACGGAGCAAGATATCATGTAAATATCACAAGGACGAAGAGGAAATATTTCCGCTATTTCTACTTGATAGTGGTGATGAAGATAACTCAGAATTATCTGATAGTAGTTTTAGCAGTGATAGTGCGTCCGAGAACTGTGAATCTGCTTGTAAAAGAGATAGTGAAGATGAAGGTAACTTAGTACATAACCTCACCACTTCGAACAATTGGAACTGGAGTTTGGCCAGAAATGTTCCAAAAGGCAATGCGTGTGCAGTTGTTGGGGAGCCAAATACTATAGTCAGGAGGCATCTGGGTGATAATGCTACATAATATGACATTGTGAGTCAGTTCCTTACTGAAACTTTTTGGGAGGGAATTTGCAAGGAAACCAATGTCTATTCAAATAAAATTATGGAAGATGTCTCCTTTCCTGATAATGCCGCTAGAAGAGGTCCTTCTCAGGGTAGCACATCAATGAGACTACAGGGAAGGCACTGGGGTCATTTTCCTGAAAGGATTGATCCTATAGCAAGTAAATCAGCCCCATCAAAGAGACGTAAAGTTTGTTTTGAGCGTGGAATCTGGAAGGAATCTTGCTTTGAGTGCAATAAATGCAAAGTTGCCTTCCACATGGATGGATGTTTCAAGGTGTACCATACGTTAAGACACTTCAGTTAAATGTAGTAAGTTAAACTCTAACCCAGTATGCTTTTGTAACCATTTTAGCATCCATAACATAAAATGTAGAAAAAATAATTGCATTCCAAAGTACATTTTTTAAGGAAAATAATTGCATGGCAATGGGTTAAGCAACATTGGGAATGGTCAAGATTTGGATGGTTTGCCATGTGCTGTTGGTAGGGGGATAAGGGAATGGAGAAGCGGAAAGGAACTGGCCACCCTACCATATGTAAACTCCGGCTCAGGCACACCTCTGCAGAGGTTCGGACCTGCCTTCTGGCAGAATACACCCTTACCTTTATTAGAGAAAGGATTTAATTGATGAGAACAGATAGGTTTATACAGATAAAACACCCACCAGTGTGCATGCCAGTGAATATAAAAACAATTTTTTCCATACTGTGTAGAGTTTGGGGGTATACTTACTTGTTTTCTTCTTTGACATCAACTGTATGTTGTTCTATGAAAATGTCTTCCTTAATGTCTGCACAGGGCTATAAAGAAATAAATAAAGTAAAGTAAAGAAAACTGTGTAAGGAGGTGAAGATAAAATCATATGAATAAGAAACAACTGACAAAATAAATTTCATATTGGCAAAATAAAAGTATAAATTATTTATCTTCCAAAAAAAGAATAAAAGAATGGAAAGAAATAGAAAGATGTGAAATCAAGTCAAGAGAGATGCACACAATAATACTACTAGCAACAGAAAAGGACAAAGACAATCACCACATCTCTTTGTGTTACTCCCTCCTCCCACACTGCTTTTTTCTGCACCTGCATTGCACATGTGGATTTGGCCCTGTTTTACGGCCAGATGCCCTTCTTGACGCAACCCTACACGGAGGAATGTAATCACTATTGCGTGTTTCTGTGGTGGATGGTAGTGTGCTACGTTGTCTGAATATGAAGAGGAGAGTGTGGGGACGGACACATACACCCAGTCCCCGGGCCAGAGGAATTAATCAGAAGTGATCAAAATCCCCGACCTGCATGGGAATCGAACCCGGGACCCTCTGAACCGATGGCCAATACGCTGACCATTCAGCCAACGAGTAGGACTCTCTCTTCCCGCTCGACTTATCCTATTATGTGCTAGTTTCTCTGTTCCCATCTTTCTCATCACCTGTTTTCTTCCTTCACAAAGAGGATTCTGCTCTCCTGGTCGATGACTTGCCCACCACCATTCTCAGATGACTTGCCTACCACCATTCACAGATGGTTTACTCAATCATACTTTCCAAAAACAATTTCCCGAATATAATTTTCTCTCAATGGCAAATTTCCCACAGACTTTCTTTCCCAAAACACGTTACAGTACTACCAATTAATCTCACAGTATTTTTATCCCATCATACTTCTCTCCCATGAAGTTGATAGTGCTTGAATTGAGCAGTACACTGTATACACAAGGTCTTGCAAGCAAAGGCATAGGTTTAAATTAAAGTACCATTATTGAACATAGTTGGCAACCATCATCTCACTCTTTATGCCACATTAAGCAAATTCCACAAAGAACAAAGTAGTACAGGTATTCCTTGTACAACCAATGAAATCCCAACCTCAAAAGAAGTGGATTTGACTTCCAGACATGATAAAGTAAGTTGTGCTGGAACAATGTTTGTCGCACCAGAAGTCACTCCAGTATATAACAGGTTGCCCAGAACAGGGGTTTCTGCATTCGGAGGTCTTCGGCTATGCTTGTTATGATGCCAGCCAGTTACCCACCACCAAATTCTCGGAAGAATGCGTGGAAGCTCTGGTTAAGAATGACAGCCACAAAATTGATGTGAGTCATCTAAACTGTAGGGGAACATAAAGACTGAACGCAATTTCACACAATGTAGCTACAGTATTATGTCATTTCAAATTAGGAGATGATGCAAATGTTGTTGAGAGCATGAGGGAATTCCTGCAGTCTGGCAATTTCTAAAGTCCCTAGCAAAACTGCGTATGGTCTTCATACATAAATACATTACCATTATAGACCGTTATGCCTTTCAGCATTCAGTCTGCAAGCCTCTGAGAATTTACTAAACGTCGCCACAATGCTCGATTTGCAACTAGTGTTGTGGCCTCACTTAGTTCTATACCTCTTATCTTTAAATCGTTAGAAACCGAGTCCAACCATTGTCGTTTTGGTCTCCCTCTACTCATCTTACCCTCCATAGCAGAGTCCATTATTCTCCTACGTAACCTATCCTCCTCCATTCGCCTCACATGACCCCACCATCGAAGCCGGTTTATGCATACAGCTTCATCCATCAAGTTCATTCCTAAATTAGCCTATATCTCCTCATTCCGAGTACCCTCCTGACATTGTTCCCATCTGTTTGTACCAACAATCATTCTTGCTACTTTCATCTCTGTTACTTCTAATTTATGAATAAGGTATCCTGAGTCCACCCAGCTTTCGCTCCTGTAAAGCAAAGTTGGTCTGAAAACAGACCGATGTAAAGATAGTTTCGTCTGGGAGCTGACTTCCTTCTTACAGAATACTGCTGATCGCAACTACGAGCTCACTGCATTAGCTTTACTACACCTTGATTCAATCTCACTATATTACCATCCTGAGAGAACACACAACCTAAATACTTGAAATTATCCAGCTTTGTATCACCAATCCGACATTCAGTCCTGTTGAATTTCTTACCTACTGACATCAATTTAGTCTTCGAGAGGCTAATTTTCATACCATATTCATTGCACCTATTTTCAAGTTCCAAGATATTAGACTGCAGGCTTTCAGCACAGTCTGCCATTAAGACCAAGTCGTCAGCATAGGCCAAAATGCTTACTACATTTACACCTAACCGAATCCCTCCCTGTCATTTTATATCTTTCAGCAGATGATCCATGTAAACTACGAACAGCAAAGGTGAAAGATTACAGCTTTGTCTAACCCCTGTAAGTACCCTGAACCAAGAACTCATTCTACCATCAATTCTCACTGAAGCCCAATTGTCAACATAAATGCCTTTGATTGATTTTAATAATCTACCTTTAATTCCGTAGTCCCCCAGTATAGTGAACATCTTTTCCCTTGGTACCCTGTCATATGCTTTCTCTAGATCTACGAAACACAACTGCCTATTCCTCTCTTAGCATTTTTCAATTACCTGATGCATACAGAAAATCTGATCCTGACAGCCTCTCTGTGGTCTGAAACCACACTGGTTTTCATCCAACTTCCTCTCAATGACTGATCGCACCCTCCCTTCCAAGATGCCAGTGAATACTTTGCCTGGTATACTAATCAATGAGATACCTCGATAGTCGTTGCAATCCTTCCAGTTCCCTTGCTTATAGATAGGTGCGATTACTGCTTTTGTCCAATCTGAAGGTACCTTACCAACACTCCACGCTAATTTTACTACTCTATGAAGCCTTTTCATCCCTGCCTTCCCACTATACTTCACCAATTCAGGTCTAACTTCATCTATTCCTGCTGCCTTATGACAATGGAGTTTATTTACCAACCTTTCCACTTCCTCAAGCTTAATTTCACCAACATCATTTTCCTCCTCCCCATGAGCTTAGCTGTTTGCAACACCACCAGAATGATTTCCTTTTACATTAAGAAGATGTTCAAAATATTCCCTCCACCTCTCCAGTGATTCCCTGGGATCTATTATGAGTTCACCTGAATTACTCAAAACACTGTTCATTTCCTTATACCCTCCCTTCCCAAGATTCTTTATTACTATCCAGAAAGGTTTCCCTGCTGCTTGACCTAGTCTTTCCAGGTTATTACCAAAATCTTCCCATGACTTCTTTTTGGATTCAACAACTATTTGCTTCACTCTGTTTCTTTCATCTACGTATAAATCCCTGTCTGCCTCGGCCCTTGTTTGGAGCGATTTCTGATAAGCCTTCTTTTTATGTTTACAGGCTGCTCTCACTTCATCATTCCACCAAGATGTTCGCCTTTTCCCATTTTTACACACAGTTGTTCCTAGGCATTCCCTTGCTGTTTCTACTACAGCATCCCTGTATGCCACCCATTCACTTTCTATATCCTGAACCTGCTTACTGTCTACTGATCGAAAATTCTCACTAATCATATGCATGTATTTCTGTCTAATTTCCTCGTCCTGGAGATTTTCTACCCCTATTAGTTTGCAGACAGATTTCACTTTCTCTACCCTAGAGATACTTAGTTCACTACAGATCAGATAGTGGTCTGTATCATCGAAAAACCCGTATATTCCTAACAGATTTCCTGAATTAAAAGTCTGTTAAGATATAGTCTATTATGGATCTGGTACCCCTAGCCTCCCATGTGTAGCGGTGAATATCCTTATGCTTGAAGAATGTATTCGTAACAGCTAAACCCATACTAGCACAGAAGTCCAGCAAACGCTTCCCATTCCCATTAGCCTCCATATCTTCCCCAAATTTACCAATCACCCTTTCGTATCCTTCAGTTCTATTTCCAACTCTCGCATTGAAATCGCCCATTAGCACTATTCTATCCTTGCTGTTGACCCTGACCACGACGTCACTCAATGCTTCATAAAACTTGCCAACTTCATCCTCATCTGCACCCTCACATGGTGAATACACGGACACAATTCTTGTCCTAATTCCTCCAACTGACAAATCTACCCACATCATTCGCTCATTTACGTGCCTAACAGAAACTATGTTGTGTGCAATGGTATATCTGATAAAGAGCCCTACCCCAGACTCTGCCCTTCCCTTTCTAACACCCATCAAGTACACTTTATAATCTCCTATCTCTTCCTCGTTATCTCCCCTTACCAAATATCACTTACTCCTAGCACATCCAGATGCATCCTCTTTGCTGACTCAGCCAGTTCTACCTTCTTTCTTCCATAAGCCCCATTAATATTGATAGCTTCCCATCGAATTCCATTTTGTTCACCAAGTTGTTTCCAAGGAGTCCCTCGCCTGTCAAATGGGAGTGGGACTCCATTACTCCCATAGGTCCGAGGCTTGCTTAAAATGTTCTGAGCTCGGTAAATTCATGAAGCAGGATGCTACCCTACTTGCACATAGTCCAAGTGAGGATCTCTCCTCTAACGGGTTATGGACCACCGGTGAATTGTATAGTTCTAGCCGCCTGAGCACAAGGAAAGCCATGACTCAGAATATGTCCGAGATGCCCACTCCCATTCCATAGCAACTGGTATCCCGACTCTCAGGACCACTTACTAGGCCACTCAGCCGTTGCCCATGGTTCACGAACTAGGAAGTGACTACAGTAACCCACAAACATGAACCATGGTATGGTCTTCAGTTAAAACAAAATTTTCGACAAAACGTGTGGCCTTATTAATAGTACGAACTGCAAGGGGAGAAAATAAGCAAGTGTTTCAGAAAGCTATGCTTGTAATTATCTCCTCAAAATAGCTGATCTCAGAAGTTCAGAATCTAGGAATGAAGTACATTGTAACCCACCGACAGAACCAAGATTCACTCTAGAATTTGTTTTCCCAGATCCATTCTCGAGGAGGATCATACGACCAACCTACACCGCTGAACACTCTTTATCGTCTTCGGATAATTATTCTTGGAAATAATGCTGATGAAATAGAGAAACACAGGAACACACAAACAGAAACCTCTGGTGAATGTCTCTCATCACAAATGCTGAGGAAGTGCGGAATAATGTGCGTGAGTTAAAATATTCTCCTGTTGAAAGCTATTTCAATGAAGGCAAATATATGATACTGTTCCAACATTTTCTGGTGAAACTAACACTGAAATGCAGGTTGAAGGTTTGAATTACACTGCAGGTTGGATGGCTAAAAAGCATGTCAGCACTCATCCACACTTTTGTTCCCAAACAGACATAGGACAAACATACAACAGTACTTACTGTTCAGGGTCCTGGGTTTGAAGTCTGTTATACGGTGGTCTTACAGAGCTGACAGCTGAGTGGTCACAAACTGTTATCACAGACTTACAGTCTGAAGAAGGTTGGGAGTAATACAGAACCTAGTTTCTTTAATATGTGCAAGTGATACTAATTTACCTTCTGATGTGGTAGCCACATTTGTGAAAATGAGGACATTTGCTTGTATAAATTTTTTAAACAAACGTGAGGAAAAAGTGAAAGCAAACATGTCAAGGTTATGGAGGTGAAAGTCAAGAAGATAAAGAAAATGAAGAGAACTTACCAGTTAATGTAAGATTCACTTTATTATAATAGAACTGTTTGTTCGTTCCTTTGTTCACTTGCTTGTTTTATAGGTCATATTTAATGCTCAGTTTTGTTTAACTCAGAATACTTTATTGGATTTCAGTAGCATAGTGTGGCCACTAAAGTCCTTTTAGCAATAAGCACGGTCTTATGACACAATTAATTCTTGTATGGAACATCGTGTTCATTATCTATTATTTTAAAAGTCAGTTTGAGCAGGTATAGGGGACATACGAGGTAATGACAGATTGATTAAAACATATCGTAATCACTAATTTCCTTTGGAAAGCGCTCCCGCAATCATAGAGCAGGTGTCTGTGTGACATCATGCTCGAATAGCCAATGACCACAAGCCAGCCGTTGTGGCTAACCTTGCTCCAGACCATACGATGTACATTGATTTTAGGATGGAAATGTAAGGCAAAAATATTTATAGGGATTTCTCATCAAAACATTTATTATGGAATGTTTACTGTAAAATGAAACAAAGCAACTCATTTTCAGTCCTCAATATATTCCTTTTCACTTCCAGACTTTTACTTCCCTAGACCTAATAGCCAACTGTCTTCTTTTTGCCACTGACGGATCAATTTTTCTCTATATGATGGTCCAAAACTACTTTCTGCTGCCCTGTCCATATGCTTTTTTGTATATTATATCACTTATAATTCAAAAGCTACACTATAGAGAGAGCTCTAAACAAGTGACACTCTGTACATTTTCAAAACAAATTTCTGCACTCTTCACATTTGCAAACCAAAATACTTCTTTCTTTCCATTCTCCTTATTGTTCACTAATTAACATTAGGTAACTTACCTAAAGCAATGGTCTTAGAACAAGTACATTTCTGCACAGTCAGTGACAATAATCTACAGACTTTCAGACCATACGATACAGAAAAGTTTCAAGCTATATTACTTGGGTTAAAAAATATGGAATATAAAGAAGAAAATAGAACATTAGGGTGTTAGTTTCTCGCACTACTGTAAAATATTTCACACATAAAAATTTACCTCATAAAACATGCATTTTGTATGATTTATGCAGTTCTTTATTCATCATGAAGAAACATTTCATTTTGTTCCCATCCTTATATGTAATTTGCCGGTCCCATGGTGTAGGGGTAGCGTGCCTGCCTCTGGCCCGGAGGCCCCGGGTTCGATTCCCGGCCAGGTCAGGGATTTTCCTCTTGACCTGAGGGCTGGTTTGAGGTCCACTCAGCCTACATGATTAGAATTGAGGAGCTATCTGACGATGAGATGGCGGCCCCGATCTCAAAACCCACAATAATGGCTAAAAGGATGCGTTGTGCTGACCACACAAACCCTCGTAATCTGCAGGCCTTCGGGCTGAGCAGCAGTCGCTGGGCAGGCTAAGGCCCTTTCAAGGGTGTTAAGTGCCGTGGGGTTATATGTACTTTCAAATAACACAATGAAAAGCTAGTTTTTTATTTAAAAAGTTGAGTGTCCAAGCCTGTGTTCCAGATAACTTCAGAAATATATGTTTCCTTGTAATGTTCAGAGTTTTACAAGATGTGGGGTTACTTCAGAAACCTAAAATTAAAAGGAAACCCCTGGCATAAGACTTTCAGAACTAAAACCACTAGTATGCTTTCCTCTCTTGCAGTCAAGATGGGCTGCCTGCCTATGCTCTTGTTCTCTGTACATTTATCTCTCCTTATTGAGCACATCCGCACTGCAATTACGATAGAACATCCTCACAGAATTGTCCTAAGTAACCCCCACACTGTCAGAGAGATGATGCTCATGAAACTAATTCAAACTGATCCTGTCAGAGCGTGACTTCATTCAAAAACTAACATCAGTTCACATTTGCTGACAATGTGAAGTTTCTCAACCCACTCAGTACCACATAATACAATAAACAAGCCCTCCCATTCAGGGAGAGAGCGAAAGTGCATGAAGAAAAAATGAACATGACACATACACCCAGCACCCAAGCCAGTGGAATTAACCAATTATGGTTAAAATTTCAGACTCTGCCAGGAATTGAAGCCAACATTAAGAATGAACCCCATTTTGTTGTATATTGAATATTTTGAAACTAATACTCAGCCAAATTTAAGAAAACGCTGGTAGATCCTACGATATGTGCTGTAAAATACCAAGATACCTGCTCCTTGCAATCTAGTTGTGGCCACTGAAAACTATCAGGGCTCAGTTTACCTCACAACGGAAAAGCTCGGGGTGGACCAAACAGATTCCAATGGCACTTGGGTGAATGATCCATTAACATACCTCAATTTAATAATTATTATTAATTTGGCATAAAATCAATTGTTGTGTTTAAATTAATTGCTAAAATATGGCTGGGCACCTCAGAGCAGTTAACTGTTAATGACACATAATGATGTTTATTACAAGTAATATATGCCAGGTTTAGCCTGTATTGTCAAGTTTGAACAGTCTTACCACACAATACTTATTATTCATTAAACCAGTAATGGAACACATTTTACGATTATCAGCATAGAACCAAGAATGAACTGCTAGTCATGTGTATGAACAAATGTAAGATTCTGTACTGGTTAAATGATGAGATGTTTACAACCCATTAATGGAACACCTTTTAAGAATAGCAGGACCAAGACTGAACTACTAGCCATTAACCTGTGTGTCTGCAAATGTAAGATTCTTTTATACTTGAACAATGAGGTGTTTCAAATGGTTTTCACATCACCACTTTGTTGTCAAATGGCACACTAAGACTAGGCTGAGGATGTTCCCCAGAGGGGACATATCACTTCGCTTTAAGAATAAAAACTTTCGTAAGTATTGTAAATGTGGAACTTTAATGTTAATGTCTATAAACTGTACATAATAATGTTCTGTAAGGACCATACAAATCTACGGAGAGTTTTTTAAATCATAAAAGGGAATTTATACAAAAACAGAGATTTCTGGCAACATGAATAGAATTTCTACAAACCTGTTTCACTGACTTATAGAGCATATCAATTATCAAAATATTACAGTTTTAATACTTCTGTATCATTTACAATAGTACGGTATATACTGTTGTATGAATTCTTCTAGTGTCAGACCTGAGACAAAACGCTGGTTAATAGAGCAAACGCCTGAAAAGCCTTACATCTGATATGTTTTTGACATGCTCTATTGGTGAAAAATATCTAATTCCCTCCATGGGAATTTAGAATTTTCCATTCGGAATTGCTAGGCGGGCAATAATTCCATTGTGGAGATTTATCTCCCGCATGCAGTTATCAGACTGTGCCTCTTATAAGGGCTTCTGATAAGCTCACCTGCATACACCCAGCGTCAGTGGGTAGGGTCTGACACATCCCACTCTGACGAGTCTAGTGTCAGACCTAAGACGAAACGCTGGTTAATAGAGCAAACGCCTGCAAAGCCTTACATCTGATATGTTTTTCTTTCATCATCTACAGCAGGACCAGCAAAACTATGACTCTCGGACCACATCCTGTCTGCTGAGAACTTTGAAGTGGTCCTCAGTGTTTAAAAAAAAATAAAGGAAAAAGTGACATTTTTAGATCAATATCTGGTAATATTGTTCACACAGATAGCAAATAAGAGCTGCAGCTATTTTCTTTTTTCTTACCTGCAACTTTTAACAATCACAATAGTAATAATCTTAATAATAACAATAATGATAATACTTCCTCTGTCCCAAAATAATAGTCGCATTCTGTCAACAAGCTTTAATTGTTAACAACAGCAACGTAATAGCAATTTAAGCACAGAACAGTGACATTTGCTTTGTCGCAGAGCATACAAACTGGTTTAGCTGTCTGGGACATATGCGCATGACCTTGGTAGGCGGTCGCATGAGTCTAGATAAATGCAAGCTATCGGTGAATGCAGTGGTAGTGACGTGAGACAGATGCTTTGTGTGTACAATACATGTCAATACGAAGTACGTACCGTTTACATATTGTACTTGCAGTGATAAAGTGCCATTGAAGAGTGAACAATATCGAAAATGATCAGAGGACGGCCATTTATGAGCATTTACTTCATGGCATCTTGCAAAGAGGTGTAATAAAGGAAAGTCCTGTGAAATTTGCCGTTCATAAACGGTCCATAGAGCGCATAGGGAAACAGGTGAGAACTCCACAATGAATGACAACATTGTTGCTGATTTCTCCGCTAGAATGAAAGGGAGAGTTGGTAGAAAGCAGAAATGCATAGATCAGGATAGACTTAAAAACATACCATTGAGTCAAAGAAAGACCATCAGATCTGAAGCTGTCGCTTTGGGTATGGCAAAATCAACAGTGTGTTGCAGAATCCAAGAAAAAACTGTTCGATGACATTCATCAAGACTAAAACCAACACTGAACTTCACAGGAGAACAGAAGCATTTGCAATTTTGTTTGTCAATGTTGGATCCAGCATTTTTGATATGCAGAGCAAGATTTCAGAACATGTTCGATCAGTTTTATATGACTGAAGGAAAAGGACGATTTTACCTTGCTGTTGAAGAACCTTATCCACATCAAACCTGTCAGAATAAACGCTTCATTATGAAGGTGCTGTTTCAAGCAGCAGTGGCACGTCCCCGTCCTGATTCAATGCGTAACCAGTATTTTGATGGTAAACTTGGGGTATTTCCATTCATCGTCCAGGAACCAGCAAAACACAGTAGCAAAAATAGGCCTAGGGGGACACTCGTTATAAAACCTATCCAATCCGTTACACAGGACGAATACAGAAGATGCTCATCGAGAAAGTTCTTCCTGCTATTCAGTTAAAATGGCCTTCATGGACAGCATCAAAACCCATCTACACACAACAGGATAATGCAAAACCGCACATTGATCCGTCTGATCCCGAGTTTAAAACTGCCGCTTCTAATACTGGTCCAACCATACAATTGTACTGTCAGCCTCCAAATAGCCCAGATATGAATGTCATAGATCTCAGCTTCTTCCATGCCATACAGTCTCTCCAATATCAAGAGGCAACATCCACAGTAGATGAACTTGTTACTGCTGTTGAAAAGGCCTTCAACGAACTTCCTGCTGAGACACTGAATAATGTTTTCCTGACCCTGCAACAAGTTATGGTTGAATGCATGAAGATTCATGGAAAGAACTGTTACAACCTCTCTCACATGGGGAAACAGAAACTGCAATGACAGGGGTGCATACCGCTTGACTACAGTGTGATTCCGATATTGTCATATCAGATTCACAATTAAGTATTTATTATTTTCCACCTAGTCGATACAATGATTGCTTAAGGCAATTTAATGGTTAAAAGTGGTACGTGTTTCGTATTTTATCAACATCTTCAGCCACATAACACTGTTTAGATTAAAAATATATAAAATTGACAAAGTAATGCTTAAGAGGAAGTGTCCTTAAAATTAACATAAGATTGACAACATTAAAACAAACAAAAACTCAAGAGAAAATATATAAATTATTACTACAATTGAAAGCAGTTGTCAAGGAAACACTTGTACAATATTCCATAGAGAATATGTCCTAAATGAATATTCTTTTCTTAATAATTCATGAAAAAAGGTCAAATTATAAATTATAAATTATAAATTATACAGTTTATAAGTAATTGTCGAAATAAAGAAAACTAGTTATCACAAAGTGGTTCTTATTATTAATGCAGATGAAAATATAACTAATTCCTAGTTGTCAATTCTTATGAAGCCTGCTTTCTTTTGGAACAGTAACTCCTGTCATTCTTTCACAGTCTTGTGTCTGGTGTAATATTGATGATGCGTTCTTCCTTGCTCTTGCACCTGAGGAGGTGGAGGAGTTACTGTTCCAAAAGAAAGCAGGCTTCATAAGAATTGACAACTAGGAATTAGTTATATTTTCATCTGCATTAATAACAAGAACCACTTTATGATATCTAGTTTTCTTCATGTCGACAATTACTTATAAACTGTATAAATTATAATTTGACCTTTTTTTCATGAATTACTAAGAAAAGAATATTCATTTAGGACATATTCTCTATGGAATATTGTACAAGTGTTTCCTTGACAACTGCTTTCAATTGTAGTAATAATTTATATATTTTCTCTTGAGTTTCTGTTTGTTTTAATGTTGTCAATCTTATGTTAATTTTAAGGACACTTCCTCTTAAGCATTACTTTGTCAATTTTATATATTTTTCATCTAAACAGTGTTATGTGGCTGAAGATGTTGATAAAATACGAAACATGTACCACTTTTAACCATTAAATTGCCTTAAGCAATCATTGTATCAACTAGGGGGAAAATAATAAATACTTAATTGTGAATCTATTGAAGTGCGATACGGACCATGAAACTGATTTTATGTAATTGTCATATCAGCTCGTGCTGCCTTAGAACGTGTTGAGTGATCAGGTGCAGTTGTGAGTACTGTCAATAGCATCAGCTTGGTGTGGTGTATTAGTGTTATAAGTATATTTTTTCTGTATTGTTTATTGTCAATAAATTACTTGCGAAAAAATGCGACTATTAATTTGGGACAGAGAAAGTAATAATAATCCTGGTTTATGGAACACTGCTCTGATGAAAGCGTGACACTGGTGGTAAGCAGTAAGGAAACTATTCTTACAACACCCCCATTCTGCCAAAACAAAGATTCTCATAAATAGCACACAGGTCATTCTCCTCTCAGTACCGTTATGTTACTCTCGCTTATATCCTTCGCTTTTCATCCTGCTTTCTCAGTTCTTTGTCAATCTGTGCACTACGTCTTTGTTCCTAAAAGTGTAAAATGATTTTGAAATGGTGCAAAGTTGACAACAAGTGTAGGAAATTTAACACTAGAACAGCTGAGAATCTCACATTCCTAGAACAGTGGTAAGGGGTCATTTTGACACTTCATAAGAAATGCCTGGAATTGTTCAAAATGGAACACAATAAGAGGTGTATTTTCTTCTACTGTATTTCCACAAATTTACTTTACACACAAAGACCTGACATTAGTGTATTCATTAATCTAACTTACATAACTTTTGGAAGCACAGTGCCGATCTACTCCTCAAGAACTTGGTCTGTACTTCAAGTACATATTTGATCTACAACTTTTACATAATTTTTGGATCTAACAACATGCAGTGCTAATTTCTAAAACTATACAGTGTCTCATAAACTTCAACTGAACTTTTCAAGAACTTACTCTGTACTTTTAAATACGTATTTGACGTATTTGATCTACGACTTCATTATATTTGGATCTATTGATATGCAGTGCTAATCTCTAAAATTCTACAGTGCCTCATAAACTGCAACTAAACTCTTCAAGTACTTACTCCAGACTACATTTAAGTGCATATTTGATTCTTCTTCACACACAGTGCTCTCTAACATGTGTCTTAATAATGTATTTGATCTACGACTTCTACATAGACATGCATTACTGATATTTAAAATTATACAGTGCCTCATATATTACAACTAAAAATATGTATTTGACGTTAGACTTCTACATAACTTTGAAATCTCAACGCACAGTGCCCCCTTATGTGTTACAGTGTTCCATAAACTGCACCTTACAGCATCATCTAAACTTCATTTTTACCTGTGCATCTTATTTGTTTTTTGGTTATATTTCAATGCACAGTGCAGTGCTCGTTACATATTTTAGTGTTTCATTACCAGAAACCAAACAGAATTATTTAAACTTTGCATTTTATTTTTCTATGCATTGTTTTACACTTATTTGTAATTGGCTGATGAAGACCATGAATACTGGTTGAAACCAGTACCAATTTTAATTAAATAGGAATGTAAACCTACATTTCTTATTATAATAGTATTGAAAGGTGGAACCATTATATACCTTCCTTTAAGTTAATAGTGAACTCACTTCAATACAGAACAATATGAAATTCTTATCTCTTAACTATCCAAATAACTCACTAATATGCCACTGCTTGAAATAGGCAATTCCTGCAACAATATACTGCTAGTAGCTGATACCACTATGTGCAAAGGAAAGAATCTTGGAAATACATGGAGCAGAGGGCCTTGGAATAATGCTAGATGTCACACAACACTTAGCGTTGCATTAAAGTACCTTTGGAAGTACTTGAAGAAAATTAGAGTATATGTAGAAAACCTAGCAATCCTGCAAAAATACTACTTTTCAGAGGATCTTTAAAAAGAAGGTGTCTCTCACTCAAACTGGTTCAATAGTTTTCTCATGTTATTCTACTGTAGACAGTAATGGAAGAAACACAACTTCTTTACAAGTTGGTTTACATCGCACTGACACAGATAGGTCAATAGCGATGATGGGACAGGAATGGGAAAGAAGTGGTTGTGGCCTCAATCTACAGCCTGGTGTGAGAATGGGAAACCAGGTTTTAAATTCATATAGCCTCCGGGGAGGCCTGGTCCAGGTCTTTATTTATTTGACGCCTGTAGGCGACCTGCACGTGTAATAAGGATGAAATTATGACGAAGATGGTAAATACACCCAGTCCCCATGCCATAGGAATTAACCAATTATGATTAAAATTCCCGACCCTGCCGAGAATCAAACACAGGACCCCTGTGACCAAAAGCCAGCACGCCAACCTTTAAGCCATGGAGCCAGATATGAGAAACCATTGAAACCATGGAAACCATGGAAAACCATCTTCAGGGCTGCCAGCAGGGAGGTTTGAACCCATTATCTCCCAAATGCAAGCTCACAGCTGCGTGTACTTCACCACATGGCCAACTCGCTCTGTGGTAGAAACATAACTTATAGAAACTCTGAGTTTGAAGATCTTACACAGTCTACAGCATTCGTACGAAACTGCCACAAGATACCTAACGTGAAATATTGGAGCCTCTTTAACGAAATATGAAAATTAGGTAAGAAAACTGTCAAATTTATAAAAATGTATATTTTCCCTATGACCTGCACAGAAATGAAAGGCTGTCTACTGAACTCTGTCAGACAATTGTGTACATTACCTCAAATGTGCTTTCCTGTGATGACCCAGGCTCTGTTAACTCTGATTTGGTTTCTTGTTTCAGAGGTATCATTTCTACAAATTCAAAACTTTCCTGTGGAAAAGAATATAATACATTAGACACACTCTTTGTACACAATCTAGTCACTGACAACTGAGCAAGGATACGAGGATTACAGTTAATTTCAAACTTTCACTAAAGTTTAAAGAAAATTTCTACTCATAGATGATTCATAAAAACAAAGGGTATAATTCAAAAGGAAAGCAACCTGTCTGAATGCTTCAGGATAGAATATTTTATTGTAGAGCAATGGTATAACATATAAAATCTTTAATGGGAGGTGTATGTGTATGTTCAGTCATCAGTCCTAAGGCTGGCTGGATCCTCCACAGCTCTGCCATCAGCTGTCATAGATGGCCTCGGCATCACTGAAGAGACATACTAGGGAATGAGGAGTGAGGCAGTTTACCGTTGCTTTCCTCACCGAGTCAGAGTTGCTATTACATATCAGTCTGCCAAGCCCACTGAAATGCATGCATCAACTGACCCTATGAGCAACATTTTCACACCATTCATAGCAGGGACTGACTGCATAAGGAATGGCATTACTAGCATCACTCATACCTCAATCACTTTCACATTGTCAAAGCCACGGATAAGACAGAGACAGATCTATGAAAGTAACAAAATTCCTCTAGCCTATACATAGTACACTGTAAACACTAGATTCTGTCAGCAGTATGACTGAAATTTGAAGGATTTTGGTGAACATTTTTTAAAATAATAAAACAGCCCAGTCCTTGCTATACCAGAAAATATAATAAATCAGTATCCAATCTGACATCAATAATGCTAATCACAGGCAAAACAGGACAGTTCTGAGGTGAGGGCATTGTTGTCTCCTTGTTGTTTTCTCAGTTTAACATTTGTAGTTGTTGCCGTGTACAAAATGCTCCTCGTGACAGAATTTTCCTCATAACCTGTACGAAATTTATTTTCAAGCTGAGTTATATGTCAGGATGAACACTTGCTATTGGTTCTTTATATCCAGAATTAATAACAACCTTATTTTTCACATTTAATTAGGGCCATGCCCTTAAAAATGATAAAATTAAAATCTTAAAAATTAAAACATCTATTGACTGCAATAATCTTTGCAGAATTACAAAATGTATACAAAACTTCATTTGTATATCCATAAGGTACATTTTTATTAATTTTCTTTAATTTCTCACAAAATTGTGTCACAAGGAGCATTTTTATTGTGCATCAAAAATATTGTATAGAACGAAGAATAATTTGAAAACCAATTGACCTAAATGAATGAAATTTAGCATACAGCTTACTAGTAAGGGTCTACATATCTGACATAAATTTCATTATAATAGCTTGAGAACTGTAGAAGTTTGAAATTTCAGTCATATTTTTTGCTATTTGCTTTACGTCGCACCGACAGAGATATGTCTTATGGCGACGATGGGATAGGAAAGACCTAGGAAGTGGAAGGAAGCGGCCATGGCCTTAATTGAGGTACAGCCCCGGCATTTGCCTGGTGTGAAAATGGGAAACCATGGAAAACCATTTTCAGGGCTGCCGACAGTGGGGCTCGAACCCACTATCTCCCGATTACTGGATACTGGCCGCATTTAAGGGACTGCAGCTATCAAGCTCGGTAATTTCAGTCATACCACCCCTTAAAATATCACTGTGACAGCAGGGAAAATGTACAGAAATACTCATGTAATTAGTCTACTAATTGTAAACAAATTAACTCTTTAATATTCACAGCACGAGACTTTACACCAGGAAATACAGCTCAGCATGAAGTATATCTATTACATATGACCTGATGGACTGGTTAACACAGACATGCCTTATGATGATGGGATAGGAAATGGCTGAGACTAGCAATGAAGGGATCAAACCCACAAGCTGACAGCTATGTGGTCCCACTGACTGTTACTCTCATTGCTCACTTCTCTCTTACTGCCAGAGCAAGGACGAGACCGAGACCCAAACGGACATGTTGCAGCCCATACCAGAAAATGGCAGACTATCTGACAAAGTTTCTACAGTAAAGAAAACAGGATGGAGCAGTTGAAAAGTCGGTCTTTGAATGGAATCCAATACAAAACAGGAAGTGTGAAAGACACTTGGAGGTCACCAGTTAGAATAAAACGGATTGCAATTGGGAAGTCATGGGATGATGTAATCCTCTAAATCACATGAACTGTTCATATTCCGATACCAAAGTACTCCTGTAGGTTGTCTGAACCATTTCTATGTGTGAAAACTGTTTTGAATCCTTTGTCATCTCAAAAATATTCAGAACTATGCTCCTCTCCTGTACTACAATCAGACCAGAAGATTTCAATCATATACCAATATATCTGGCACGGCATCATATAACCTCTTCAATTTATGCCAGAAACAAAAATCAAACGTGGGTTTCTAGAGGACATTGATAAGATTATGAAAGGATCAGCTAAGGAACTCATTGGACTTTCTCATGATTGACCTGATGGAAAGTTATATGCTCCCAAAAAGTAAAGAAGCGTAGCGCTGATGACGGCCACCTGGGAAGACTTAATTCAGCACATTAATATATCCAATACCTTGCTATGCATAAATGATGCTCATTTGTTTATCTTCCAGAAGAGAATGCTTCATCCTTATCTAACCTAAACAACTTGCCACCCGAAGCCATTGACTGTACCAGTAGACGCTTTTGGAAGGAACTTTGAAATGATGCCTTCATGAGCTGGACAAGGCCTACCTTGAGAGTCAAGGGAGTCATTCTGCACTCAGATGTCCCTCAAGCTAATTCATGGGTGAGGAACAGAAAGGAGATTTCATGCTCTGAAGACATCGTGCAATATTACAGCAGTTTGCGCAATACGAGGTCAAAGTTTTAACGCAACCCAATGCTGTTTTCCAGACTGCAGTGGACACGTGCTGGACCCATGCCACAAAGATGAATTGCTGGTGAACACAAGACATCACAAATTGAGAAGTGCTTTAAGCCTCATCTTTGATATCATTAGGATGGGAAACCCATGAAGAAGTACACTGTGAATCCTCTAAGGGATCTCTTGGACATGTTGATATTGTCACAGTAAACCAGCACAAAGGAAAGGCTGTGGTATTATATCTAACAATTCGGTCAACATCAGGCACCTGAAGTCGACCAGGAGAAGAGGTCCATCTAAAAGCCCTGTCTACCGTACCTCTCTGATCGCTATCATGTCTCACTGAAAAAACTGGTGTGTTATAGGACTACTGTTTGGTAGTATGAGTGCTGTGCTGCTGTTGACTTGGAAACATATGAAAAGCCTCGCTTTGTCTTTAACTTGCCTAGATGACATCACCTTAAACATTATCAAAGACTCACTTAAAATTCTCCATTGCCATTTGTCAATCCTATTGTTAAACTACACATACTGACACTCAACAATGCTAATAATTGTGTTCTTGTTTTGCGATCCTTGAGGGCCGATGACCTTAGATGTTAGGCCCCTTAAACAACAAGCATCATCACTATCAACATCAGGGCCCTTGCAGTCACTTACTATTTGCAAGCAGATATCTTTCTTGGACAATGAATAAAAAATACCGCTTTTCCAGCACACAGTTGGTTTGCAGATTTAAATCCCTTGACATATTTGAATCACTTTCTCTGTTCTGGATTTGTAAAACTGTCAACTGCTACTTATGATGAATTATGATCAATGAAAAGTAGTAAATAAAAATGCAAACAGCCAATGGGATGGGTTTAAAGCAAATTTTAAGGAGTGTGAAAAGAAGTAAGTCATTTTAAAAGTGGAAAGGACCCGGTCTATTATAATAGAGAACTAAGAAGGTGTAATTTAGAAATACATAAAGTGAGGAATGGTTGCAGGAGTAAGGTGCTTACTAGGAAATTGAATTTAGTAAAAAAAAATTTTTTTAAAAAAGTCAGCCAAGGATCACATGATGGCAGCCATATGAACTTTAGGGGGAATGGAAGGATATGTATTAATACTTTAAGGCAGAAACAGGTTCCAGGAAGGACATTCCAGGCCTCATTAATGAACAAGAGGAGTGTATATGTGAGGACTTCCAGAAGGCAGAAATATTCAGTCAGCAGTATGTAAATGTAGTTGGATATAAGGATAATGTTCAGGTAGAGGAGGCAACAAATACTGGTGAATTATTGAAATTTGCTGATGATAATAAAGAAAGATGTAAAAGTAGCTTGCCTGGTGACCATAATCATTAAGGCATGAAGTCTGTATGGTTTGACACTTTGGTAAAAAAGTGAAATGGCGTATGGCTTTTAGTGCCGGGAGTGTCCGAGAACAAGTTCGGCTCGCCAGATGCACGTCTTTCGATTTGACACCCTTAGGTGTACTACGCGTCATGATGAGGATGAAATTATGATGAAGACAACACATACACCCAGCCCCCAAGCACCGGAATTAACCAATTATGGTTAAAATTTCCGATCCTGCTGGGAATCAAACCCGGGGCCCCTGTGACCAAAGGCCAGCATGCTAACCATTTAGCCATGGAGTCAGATGACACCTTTTACCATCAGAATACTGGCCGGCAGAGCAGGGAAGGTAGAGGTATAGAATTTGTAATCACTAGATTGCGAGCCAAAAGCCTGGATTCAATTCCAAACCACTCTGGAGTGAGGGTGATTTGTCCATCAGATGGGGACGTAAAGCGTTGGTGGAATATGATAGGACAAGACTATGTGCCAGCAATGGCTTTATCCCTCTCCCTTCCTACTATCATATCTGTCACATCATTCCTTATATCTCATTAACTCCTCTGATGAGATTGACATCAGGAAGGCAAACTTCCTACAAAGATTAATAATCTCACTTCAAACCTGACATACACACAGATAAAAAAACTAAAAGCTTGAAAACCAGCAGGGAATGATAAATTAGTGAGGTTATATTATAGGCTATCAGTTGGGATAGAGTGCCATATCTGAGATACTTATTGAATTACTGTTTGCATGAAAGAGCGATACCATATGAATGGAGAGTTGCAATAGTAGCCCCATCGTACAAGGAGGAGGGTGATATTACAGGCCATAAGCCCTGGGAAAGCATTCTATCTCCTTTCATTAGACACGTTAACAAAATTACTAACTGGTTTGATAAAAGGCAGTTTAGGTTCAGGAAAGATTATTCCAGTGAGGCTCAACTAGTAGGATTCCAGGAAGATATAGCAGATATTTTAGATTAAGAAGGTCAAACGGACTATATCACAATTGACCATCACCCCACTGCTGGAAGACTGAGGGGCATGACTCTACCACAGTATCTTTCTCTAGATAATAAATTCTAGGTATACCAAGTTTGGATGAAATCACTCCAATGGTTTAGGAGGAGATGAGTAACATAGACACAAACATACATCTACTTTTATATATGAGCAACAAACATTCAAACAGTGTTTTCTCCAAAAGAATTAAAAATAAGTTATGCACATCATAAGTTTCAGTTCATCTATTCCCTTTATTCTGTGAAGTTTCACTCTATATCTTATTCATAAGTTAGAAGTAACAGACATGAAAGTAGTAAGAATGATTGCTGGTACAAATAGGAGGGAACAATGGCAGGAGGGTACTTGGAATGAGGATATAAAGATTAAGTTAGGAATGAACTGGATGGATGAAGCTGTATGCATGAACCAGTTTTGGTGGTAGGATCATGCGAGATGAATGGAGGAGGATAAGTTACCTAGGAGAATAATGGACTCTGTTCTGGAGGGTAAGAGAAGTAGAGGGAGACCAAGATGACAGTGGTTAGACTCAGTTTCTAATGATTTAAAGATACAACTAAATGAGCCCAGAGCACTAGTTGCAAACAGAGTATTGTGGCAACATTTAGCAAATTCACAGAGGCTTGCAGACTGAATGCTGAAAGGCATAATGGTCTATAATGATGACGTATGTATATTCACTCTAAATATGATTTACCTCTCCAAAAATCAGGGAAAAGCTCTTCTTGATTGTTTTGGACTGACAAAATTCAGCTGTCCACGCCATTTGAAATTCGTATTCTCTCTCATAATAGTGTTGACACATTACTTTAAAGTATTTTTTACAATGAATGCTGACCTTGATGGTGTTTTAGTGAGTGAAGCAATAGTGGAAGCATGTACAGGTGGTAAAAGACAGCTCCTCGTGTATAAGATTCTCTGTAAGACTTTACAATGCAGCCAGGTAACACCTAGATATATGTTCAAAACCTGACAAAATTCAACAAGATTCAAAAACAGCATCCTCAGTACACGCAAAAACATTTTCATGCCAAAATTCCTTAGTAAAATAACAGAAAGAATGAAAGGATGTTGTGGGAAGCCACCTACTTTTTGCACAATACTTCATCCTATTTACGAACAGAAGAAAAGAACTTCTTGGCAATAAATTAAATAGGTCAAAGTAGACTGAAGAACATTTCACAGAAGGTGCATGCAGGGGATCTTATTGAAGAAAGAAGATGAGGGGACAGCACAAGTGTTAAAAAAATAAACCACGTTTGTCAGTTTCTGGGAAGATTCAGAGAATTTGAAAGCCACTATAACTTACCACGTGTATTTACATTACAACTTGAGCATTAGAAAGCTTACATAACAACCTGTAAAAGTAAAGAAAAGAACATTTGAAATGAGGTGAGTGATTGTGATTGATTTTAATGATGGATTTAAGTCACCTTCAAGTGAGTTCAGCAGCTACTTCTCATTACTGAACATTAATATTAGAAACAGTATTGTACATTCTCCTGAGAAAACAAAGTTAATGATTAACCAAAGATTGCATAAAATGAGAGCAAATGTTTATGTACATTAGGAAGGACGCAGATGATTGTAATAAAACCAGCCTTTACCAAAGTCAAATATCCAAGAAGCAAACTACAGTTTGTGTGTCACAAAACTCAGAGAGAAAAATCCATTTTTCTACACAAGGACTGAGGAAAAGGCTGCAAAGCGCAGCACTGAGATTTTATCACCATTTCATACTCACTTAAGGAAACTGACTTTTGTTTTTACGATTGCATTGCTCAAAACATGAATTATGTACAGTGGCACACATGAATGTACTTCTTGTATATTTACAATACACCAATTCAGGATATTGTGTTTTATTTCCCCGTAAGAGGTTGTAGTTAACTCCTTGCTGCCAGACTTATTGGCCATATTATGAAGATGCTGAAGAAGATTCCAACCATAAGAAAATACAATGACATTTATAGATCAATGGGTGAGGTAAAGTCACTGTATAATACTAAATCCTTAAATTCAAGTAGGAGCTGAAGTGTATTTCACAGAATAAAAATGTGAATAAGTTGCATGTGAATGTGTACAGTTTTAGAAACTGCAGATTCAAGGATGAAAGTGAGCAGAATAATGGACTGAAAAAGGGGCCCAAAGTCTCAGAGTCCAGGACACTGCCCTTAAGGCAGTAGAGGTGAGATCCCTATTTGTGTCCAAGGGAAAAGTCAACCCTGGAGGGTAAATGGATTAAGAAAGAAAGAATTTTAGACATCCAATTTATCACTTGAGTAGATTCAGGTGAACCAAACATTGTTTAAAAATATTTTAGTGCTTTGGCTTGTACCTGTACATAGTTCATATGATCCTTAACTCATTTAAGATCATTTTGAATGTAGATTATGACAAATATTTACTATACTTAAGGATTCTACTTGGTGTCAGAATCATACTAGTATAATAAATGTAAACACTTCTTGTACTTTTTATATTTTAATGCAGTCCAGCCACAAAACATTTTCTCCAAAACAGATTCAATCAAAACATGTTTCCTCCAGAGTTTAAAATAAACGATGCTTGAAATTTCATCACTTTTTCCCATCTTAGGATTTGAAGGGCCTCTTTCTGATATTTTATTACAACATGAGGCTTTGGTCATGTCCCAGTTGTGGCAGATGTACAGTTGGAATTAAAAATGGTTAAACCAAAACAAGTTTCAAACAGAATAGACACTAATAAACTTCAAGTTACTACAACAAAACCAAAAACTAAAGAAGGGTTCAACAGTGAAATTGGGAATGGCTAACTCACAAATATTGATAATGCACAAAGCCATTGGGAAGTACTGAAAAACACATTGGTTGGCATTGGTAGAAAACATGTAAGGAGAAGAGAGATTCAAAAGAGGAAGAATGGATGATGGATGAGATGAATCAATCAATCAATCAATCAATCAATCAATCAATCAATCAATCACCACTGATCTGTATTTATGACAGTCGCCCAGGTGGCAGGTTCCCTATATCTTGTTTACCTAGTTTATTCTTAAATAACTGCAAACAATTTGGAAATTTATTGAACATCTCCCTTGGTAACTCCTCTTCCTATAAACAAATATTTGCCCCGATTTGTCCACTAGAATTCCAACTTTATCTTCACATTGTGATCTTTCTTAATTTTAAAAACACCACTGAAACTTATTAGTCTGCTAATGTCTTTCCACACGATCTCTCCACTGACAGCTCGGATCATACCACTTACAATAACAGTAAATTTCCACCTTTTTGATACTTATATTTGCAATAACACTAGCATTACCATCATTCTTTCTACCTACTTTTACCGAAGCAGTTATTTTGACCGATAGTGATACGTATTCATTTCTTGAGGATATTGGTGCCAGAAAAAGATTCAAATTAAGTATAACATCATAGACCATAACTTAATTATTATCATATAGGACTTGTAAACACTATTATGAATAAATAAATAAATAAGTCTACTAGTAAGGCAGAATGTTCTTTTTAAACACTTGAGCTTGCCTTATATACATATCTTCTGAATGGCCCTTTCTGCTTTCCAACTTATTCGTCACGTTGTAGGCTATACATACACTTTGCTTGGCCACCTTTGAAGAGAACTTAACCACAGACCTGTTTTCTACAGCTTGCACACCTTTCAATTGTCTTGTTCCCTCTGCACACTGCAACCTGACACTATCTGCGATGTGAACCTTCTTCGGAGGTTAGGGACTCATTGTTGCAGCCTACTAATCCCAGAAGATGTGTAAGGATGCACTGGATTGGTTGTCAGTTGTCTCAAGAATGCCCTTCTCGGTATTTGGTTGCCGGCTGTTACCTTACACAATGCATAAGCATTTATACCAGTGAGATCTAATATGCTGAAGAAGACATGCACTGGTCATCGCCAACTCATCAATTTTACCGTGTACTTACAGCACATTTGATCTACTATGTCAATAACTAATTTGGTAGAATTAAAGACGGAGACTGTTTCAGGTTTTTCCTTTGGATGTAGTTCGTTGATATTTACATCAGTACGTACTGTACTGTGAATGAGGACATTCTTGTTTGTTTTACCCTTGTAGGACTTTAGAGTTGCATTCTCATTTTTATACACTACTGTGCTGTACATTGGCTCTCTGCACATCTTCACAGAAGGAGGAACTTCTCTCCTACTACGGTTCAGTGTGCCTACAATACTTTTGTTCTTTTTCTTTGATGATTTCGCTAATTTCAGTGAAGCAAAGAAGTTATCACAAATAATATTTCTTCCCTGATTAATGAAAGCCTGAGCAAGACACAATACTACATGTTTACTTAGGGTCCGATCAGTGGGTTGCGTTTCATTTTTTCCAAAGATAGGGAAAACCGTTAACAACATCCTTGGCTTCCACATTGACAGCCAACCAAAATTTTCATACCAAATTTGTCTGGTTTACTGGCCATATTCTGCATAAATGGGCATCTAGATTTCGATGGAAAGAGCTGTTCGTCCAAGGTAATGTTCTCACTTGATCTAAAGCAAAGGGTAAAATTAGATATAAATTTGTCCCACACAATGGATACAAGCGCCAATCTATCAATTTTCCCTGATTCCGTATCACAGTTTGGGAGAAAATTCCAGGACCCTACTTCTGTGACCACAGATCGAGAACACTCATGTCAGCTCCATAAGTTCCAGGTGCGTATAAAATACCAATGACAGCGTCCAATTCTTCCAAAGAAAGTGTTCGTTCAGGATTGTTCAGAACTTTGCAGGCTCCAACCTCAGCATATCGTTCGATGTGGCACAACTCGGATTCGTCAATAAAAAGACGACAGGCTGAAGCGGCACAAGTTCCTTTAATGTGGCATTTTGCATCTCCGGTGGGACCAGGGATTTCCTTCAGTACATTTTACTGTCCTCGATGGCCTGGCAGGTTTTGTAGATCAACAGGAATCCACACTGTTCCATCCAAAGCAACTCAGTTATGCAGAATTGCCATGTGAACATGTAATCATACAGCAGCCTTCAACCTTAAGGGTTACAGAATTACCCGCTAAACGGCAATGCACGCACACCGGCAAAACAGGCTCGATGTAACTAGAATCACTATCCAAACTATTTCCGTTTATCAAGCTGTACACATCTTCACAATTACCGAGGTCTAAATCAGTTCCAGCTTCATCGCTTGATTGTGATGGGGAAATGTTATGCTTATGGTTCAGAATTTCAGCATCCATCAGCAGACTACCCAGGAATATGTTTCTTCGGGATAATTACAAACCATCGGGAAATCCAGTTTGAATGTTTGTAATGAGTGAACACGACAATTAACTGCTCGTTATGATTGCACACCTTTCATTACTGAACAAATACTGACTATTTTCCTGTCAGTGTACTTGTAGTATCCTGCTCTAAATGAATGACACAAAGTCTGATGGGGTGGCTACTGCAGTACCAGTCATAAAACCGTCTGCTAAAAGTAGGTATATGACCTCATAGCGCTAATTAGAAATGAGTTATGGGTTTCTGAAGCAATATGCTGAAAGTACACGTAAAATCAATACAGGCCACCAAGGGGTTTGTATGTCCTAACCTTATAACGAGAGTGATAGAAAAAACAAAAGTGAAAACGGTAATTTTGACTGTTGCACTAAATCTAGTGTTAGGCAAATCAAATCATATACAGTACATGTTTCATTCGATTTGGAACATCTTCAGCTGTATTACAATGCTTAGATGAAATTACAAAAGTATTTATCTTCTTAACAACATCTTAATAAGTACCTTGTTTTACTTAAAATCTAAGAGAATTTAAAAATTTTAAAAAATTCAAATCAATGTGGATGGTTGAATGGGGTTGTGAAATGGGAGGGGAAATGGGTTTACATATTTTAGCCTATTTTAAAACTATATCCATTCATTTGAACAGGTATTATAAAAAAATGTTTTTGTTTCCAGGAGTTTTTTCACTATGATACGGGAAGTGAAGCTGATTTCTTGCAAGCATACCACTTAGTACAGCAGCTCGTCTCATTTCTCCCAAATCTTCCCAGCCCAAACATTGCAATATTTTTCTAATGCTTCTTGGAAATCATACAGAACAAATCAAGCTGCTTTTCTTTGAATGTCTCCAGTTCTTGAATCAAGTAATCTTGGTGAGGGTTCCATACACTGGAACCATACTCTAGTCAGGGTCTTACCACAGACTAATATGCCCTCTCCTTTACCCTTACTACAACCCTTAAATACCCTCATAATCGTGTGCAGAGATCTGTACCTTTTATTTACAATACCATTTATGTGATTACCCCAATGAGGATCTTTCCTTATATTAACACCTACATGATTCCCATAAGGAACTTTCACCCCATCAACACAGTAATTAAAACTGACAGGATTTTTCCTATTAGTTAAAGACACAACCTGACTTTTAACCCTGCGTATCAACATACCATTGCCTACCGACAATCTCACGACATTGTCGAGTTCTTTTTGCAGTTGCTCACAATCTTGTAACTTATTTATTACTCTATACAGTATATCATCATCTGCAAAAAGCCTCACCACTGATTTCGGCCCTTTACTAATATCATTTATATATATAAAACATAAAGTTCCAAAAGTATTGCCTTGAGAAATTCCCCTCTTAATGATTACAAGATTAAATAATGCTTCACCTACTCTAATTCTCAGAGTTCTATTTTCTATAAATATATCCTCCCATTCTGTCACTCTTTTGTCTAGTCCAACTGCCAGTAGTCTCCCACGATCTACACTGTCAAATACCCTAGATAGGTCAAATGTGACACAGTCCATTTGACCTCCTGAATCTAAGATGTCTGCTATATCTTGCAGGAATCCTATATACTTACATCTTTACTACAACCCTTAAATAACCTCATAAATACCCTCCAGCTACAAGCTGAAATAACTTTTCCTAAACCCAAACTGCCTTCTATCAAACCTGTTCCAGGGTTTCGTGGATCACAGAGGTGAAAGAAGGTGCAGTCTATCTGCGACAGTCAAAGACGAATTTTAAAACTTTAAAAGCCAGGTTATATTTCTTTTCAGATCTTAAATTTTAACACACAATTTGCTAGGCAAAAAAAATATGTACAGAGTTTTAGTTTTGTACAAAATAGAAAATAGAAAAACCCAGAGAGGTTAGTTACAATTAAGCTACCTATTTACAGAAGTCCCTACATCACTAATGTAGTGTTCGGACAGGAGACGAATCTTCCAATTTCTTTTACATGATGTTTAAAATACAATTATCAAGAATGGTTACAGGCATCACTCAATCATTACACAAATGGAGAAAAGAACCTCAATGCTCTACAATTCAACCAAAGAGACTGTGCTCCCAAACCCTCACAGCCTACTCAAGGCGACCTTTAAGTTTTACATTGGTGATTAGAATGTATTTGCTCACTAAAATTCACAATTTTCAAACCTCTCTAGGCACAAGCTACAATTTACAATACCATCTCAATTACCTTTTTATTTTACACAGGGATATCAAGTACCCATATTACCGGGTCTTTGTGAAAAAGAACATGTTAAATTACTGGCCCAAACACAAAATGTATGGAGGCATACACTTGCGCTCCTCAAAATCAGAAATTAAAACCTTACTTGGGCTTGTGGCCCGATGATGCAGAGGCTAACCCCAAACTACTGAGGTGACTAGATGGACAAGTTAATTTACAATTTACAAGGGAAAAGCAGTTACAAAATCTTAGTCACCTCAAGATTAACTGAAGGGGATTTGAGAGGGTAACGCACTCTCTATCCCCGGTTTACAGTTTCAGTTTAATACATGAAAAGGAAGAAAGTTTAGGTTTTAGAAAATTGAATGTTACATAGTTAAAGATTGGAACCTTCCCCTCGAGTTCAGCTTGTGAAGATAAGTACTGAGGTAGAAAACAGGTGGGCTGATGTTCTGCCTGCCGAAAAATGAGGACCCCCATCTCCTCTCTTAGTACACACACTCAATAACACGGCGATCAGTAAGACAAGTTAACTCAAAAAAGCGACAGCTTTTATACCCAAGAGGAAGGTTCGAGAAGGCTCTGGACTAAATATGGACACACCCCCTCATTTTATTGGTCAGGCAAAAGATTACAAGAAGCCTATGATTGGCTGAAAATTAAATACACAAAAATTATGATTGGCCAGACTACAAAGCTGGTGGGATGAATAAGAAGTGTAGCAAACCTTGAAGTATCAAAAATAAGGAAAGTCAATTCAGTTCAGAAAACCTATAAACACAAAATTCCTTTAAATATCTAGTTATACCACTTCGCACCAGAGTGCATGAAATACTTGTTGCAGACAACCCAAAAAAGCCAAAATAAATTCAGTCAGATTATGAAACCTTAAAATAACACATTACTCTACCACTTTAGTAGTGACATCTTTTGATTAACGTCCCAACTACTTGGACTAGCTGTTTCAATTTTTATACGACAGAGAGAGTTCTTCAAGGTGCTTCATTTAAATGTGCGAGGTTGAGGTGTGCCCCCCAGTACAAAACATTTAGTAATTTCATTAATGTGTCTAATAAAATGAGAAAAAATGCTTTCCCAGGGCTTACGAACAATGCACATCAAGCTGACTGTCCTGTAATTCTCTGCTTTATGTTTATCACCCTTTTCCTTGTATACTAGGGCTAGTGTTGCAACTCTCCATTCATTTGGTAGAGCTCCTTCATGCAAACAATAATCAAATAAGTACTTCAGATATGGTACTATATCCCAACCCATTGTCTTTAGCATAACCCATGAAATCTTATCAATTACAGCCGCTTTTCTAGTTTTCAAATTTTGTATCTTATTCCTAATGTCTTTGTTATCATAGGTAACCACAATCTTTACACACTGCTGACTGAATAATTGTGCATTTTGAATATCCTCACATACATACTCCCCTTGTTCATTAATGATTCCTGGAATGTCCTTCATGCTGATTTCCCACGCATAATGAAGGATGGCCTGCTGCATGCTCTAGCTTTAACTTTACAAAGGTGAAAAATGAGGGTATCCTCCTAATTCAATACAATATACCCTCATTTTTCACCTTTGTAAAGTGAAAACCGTCAATACGGAATGATTCTAATATCTAGCTTTAACTCCTAATAATAAAACACCAAGGCCTGATGAGATCCCAGCTGAAGTTTAAAACTGATAAGACAATATTGATTAGACTACCTAGCACTTTAACACAATAACAGAACAGGAGAAACCCCATGTGAGTGGCTATAACCAATGTTCATCTCCATAGCAAACCAATCACACCCAATGAAATGTAATGATTACCATCTTATAAGTCTAATGAGCTACATGCTGAAGATATTTTGGCATATTATTTAATGAGTGATGAACATAACCGCCTTTTGCCCAATGACAATGTTCAAAATATACAGTACAATTAATAATTATACTACTAAACATGAAGTGAATATAAACAAATAAAATAGATTTGAGGATTCAAAGCAAGAGAAAATAGGTAATACGATAAAAAATATACAGTTACTCCAATTAATTCTTTTTACAGTGGTGCATAATACAAAGTAACACATTCATTGATGCAGTTAAAATATACGAACAGTCTCAGAAGAGAGAGTATAATAAACATGACACAGTATGCAAAATATTATTCTGAAAAGAGAAATTTTAGATCATTTAAAAACCATTTAATCTTATGCACGCACGTGTGAAATGGAGATGGACGACATGCATTAGTCAGTGTTAATGCTCTCCTTCAAAGATGCCAAAAAGAACAACGCAAAGATGTACATGCATGTTTGATTGACTATGACAGAATCAAACACAAAAAACTGAATGAGATTCTCCAGCAGAAACTGTTAGACATACAGCATCATACAAAATATTTACTGGAACCACCAATCCACAGCCAGGATTGGACGAACAAGAACTTCAGAGATAAGTATCAAAAGAAGGATTCACCAAGGTTGCATACTTTCACTGCTCCTATCCAACCTCTATGCGATCACATATTGGAAGAAGCTTTGCATGATACTGAGATATGCAGATGACACCCTAATTATATGTGACACTATCGAAGGCCTTCAAGGACTGCTCAGAAGAATTTATCTCAGTGGATTAAAATTAACAAAAACCAAGTTTATGGTATTTAGAAGAAGCAACCATGAAGGTGCTTCCATTTCATTAAATAACCAAAGCACTGAACGAGTAAGTCAGTACACATACCTTGGAAGCACCATAACAGACAAATTGGATCCTCAAAAGGAGATCAAACATCACACTGAGATTTCCAGATCATCTTTCCAAAAGATGACATCATTCATTTGTGATGATAATGTTATCCTCAAACTCAGGCAAAAGCTGTCAAGATGTTACATCTGGTCAAAACTGCTTTACAGAGTACAGACTTGGACTGTCAAAGCTTCATCCATGAACAGATTAGAGGACTTTGGAATATGGTTACATAGGAGAATGCTCAGAATACCTTGGACAGATATCATAACAAATAACTGTTAAGGACAGCTACAGCTGTCAAAAATCATCAAAGAAAGGTCATAAGTTATTTAGGCCATGTTCTACACAGTAGAAAGTACAAGCTTCTACACCTCTGATTACATGTCAAGATAGAAGGCAAGTGAGAACCTGGTAGACTACCGATATCATGGCTCCTAAACATCAAAGACTGAACAAAATCAAACTGTTTCAAGTCATCTAAGATGAAATTCTAAAAGAATCTATTTATATAAAGTCTACCTGTTCAATACAATTCTGCCATTTATTAAATGGTCTGTTTAAAAAATTGCATGTTGTTGTTGTTTGAGTCATCAGTCCATAGACTGGTTTGATGCAGCGCTCCATGCCACCCTATCCTGTGCTAACCTTTTCAATTCTACGTAACTATTGCATCCTACATATGATCTGACCTGCTTGTTATATTCATACCTTGGTCTACCCCTACCATACTTGCCATCTACATTTCCTTCAAAAACCAACTGAACAAGTCCTGGGTGCCTTAAGATGGGTCCTTCTTGTCAAATTTAGCCAAATCAATCTCCTCTCACCAATTCAATTCATTTGTGATTCAATCTATCCATCTCACCTTTGCAGTCTTCTGGAACACCACATTTCAAAAGCTTCTATTCTCTTTCTTTGTGAGCTAGTTATTGTCCATGTTTCACTTCCATACAATGCCACACTCGAGAAACATCTTTCTAATTCCTGTATCAATGTTTGATGTGAGCAAATTTCTTTTCTTATGAAAGCTCTCCTTTGCTTGTGCCAGTCTGCATTTTATGTCCTCCTTATTTCTGCCATCGTTAGTTATTTTACTACCCAAGTAAAGATGTCATCTACGGGTACTGCCTTTAAGACTTCATTTCCTAATCTAACATTTCATGCATCACCTGCCTTTGTTCAACTGCACTCCATTACTTTTGTTTAGGACTTATTTATTTTCATCTTGTACTCCTTACCCTAGATTTCGTCCATACCATTCAGCAGCTTCTTGAGATCTTCTGCAGTCTCAGATAAAATAACAATATCATCAGCAAATCTCAAGGTCTTGATTTCCTCTCCTAGAACTGTGATTCCCTTTCCAAATTCCTCTTTGATTTCCTTTACTGTCTGTTCTGTATAAACATTGAAAAGGTGGGGGCACAAACTGCAGCCTTGCCTCACTCCTTTCTGGATTGTTGCTTCATTTTCAAAGCCCTCCATTCTTATCACTGCAGACTGATTTTTATACAGATTGTACATAATTCTTCGTTCTCGATATCTGATCCTAATCACCTTTATAATCTTAAATAGCTTGGTCCAATCAGCATTATCGAATGCCTTTTCTAGATCTACAAATGCCATATATGTTGGCTTCTCCTTCTTAATTCGACCCTCTAAGATAAGACGTAAAGTCAGGATTGCTTCACGTGTTCCTACATTTCTTCTGAAGCCAAACTGATCTTCTCCCAAACCAGCTTCAACCTGTCTTTCCATTCTTCTGTAAATAATATGTGTTAAAATTCTATAGGCATGAGATAGATAATAAACTAATGGCACAGTAGTTTTCATACTTGTCAACACCAGATTTCCTGGGAATAGGTGTAAGAACATTCTGCCAAAAATTGGATGGCACGTCTCCTGTCTCATACATCATACACACTAAATGGAATAACCTTGATATGCTGGTTTCTCCTAAGGCAGTCAGTAATTCAGAGGGAATGTCATCAATTCCATGTGCCTTGTTCTCTCACAGCTCTGTCAAACTCTGAAATCATAATTGGGTCTCCCATTTCATCAGCATCAACAGCCTCTTCTTGTTCCTAAACTCTTTCAACCACTTCTTTACCTTGATACAACTGTTGGATATGTTCCTGCCATCTTTCTGCTTTGTCTTCTTTCCCTAGAAGTGGTTTTCTATCTGAGCTCTTAATATTCATACACCTAGATTTCCTTTCTCAAACGGTTTCCTTGTTTTTCCTGTATGCAGTATCTATCTTTCCTAGGACCATACAACCCTCAACATCCTTACACTTGTCCCTCAGTCATTAGCTACCTTGCACTTTCTCTCCACTTTATTAATTGCCTGTGTTCTTTTCTACCCCTTCATTTCTAGAATTCATGTATTTTCATCATTCATCAATCAGGTTTAGTATGTAACGTGCGGGGAGACACTTAAAATACAATGACACTATGACGTGCGATTATTTAAAGGTTAGGTTTGGGTTACACTTAGAGATGTCACGATAATTAGTTAAAATTCCGAGAGATATACTCAGTTACAGTTAGGTTGATTACAAGTATACGGTGAGGTCCAATCAGAACTCAGACAGTATCCGTAGCACTGCTACACTAAGCCTGACTATAGACACGCAGTGATGGACGGGTTAGGTCAGTATATAACCTAGAGAGAGTTTGGTACATCGATATGAAAACACTTTTAGCACAATAAGGAGCTAGGACACCAAACATAACACTAGAAGCTCAGAGCGACTCACTAGTTAATAATCCTTTGGTACCAAGGTATCTGGTAAGTCTCGAGACACAGTGATGTAGTAGGCGTTTGTCAAGTGACATTTCAAAGGCAGTAAGTACTCCGGTGCGCAGCAATTACCGAAGATAATGCACCCAGAAAATCCAAGTAACTTATCACACAGAGTCACCACATAGAAACAGCGAAAGCAATAAGTAAATGCCAGTTTAAAAAAAAAAAAAAAAAAAAAAAAAAAAAAGCAACTTACCTCGAGGATGGTATGTAGAAGGTGCTTTTGGATCTTTGCAACCGTGACCAATAGTATTACAGTATCATGGTAATCTAACAATTAGTGCACTTTCATAAACACGAAAGGATAAGCCAAGGTTTTAGGAATATAGAAATTTAATTTAAACACAAAATGAAATACTACACCAAGTTGAACTAAACGAAGATTAATCAAAAGGTTTGCGAAATTAAAGTTTCAAAGGGTGGAGCTAATAATAATTTACATGGATTCACAATCACAAGGAGAGAAATGAATTCTATCCTTACCACGATGTTAATCTGGAAATACCTGCATAAATTAACAGGACACAGAAAACAGGAAAAGCCCCAAAACGCGAAACATGAAAAACCTCACAAACCAGAGGTACAGCACGGGCACAATAAAAATGGTTAACTCGAGAAATAGCAGAATACAGTTTTAAGAAATAAATTCAATGTGTGACACCACAGGGCCAGTGGAGACCAGAAATGGGAAACACGGTAATATATTTACCAATACTTCAGGAGCATATCGGCGGGAGCAGGAATAACCGCTCGATATAATATTTCATAGGTTAGATCATATGCCCATAATCAGAAGGGCATCACAAGCGCAGAGGAGTAATTGCAATAAAGTTCCACACCGACTCAACCAGAGCCTTACAGGAAACGGAGAAGTTACTCCCAAATTCAACACTTCACGTATCCAAATCACAATAGAGATAGCACGGATCTCACTAAGAAATCAGTTACCAGGGAGAAATAAAGAAATCAATAATAATAATAATAATTCCCCAAAATTCCAAGTCAAGTTCACAAGAACCAACAATAAACGTAGCCGTGTCAGTTTCCAGCAAAAACATCAGTCAACTCATTCAATCGAACAATGTCAATAAATCTCAATGACAATAAAAGTCACCAAGGCAACCGTGAACTAAAATTAAAATTAGACGGTCAACGAGAAACCAAACACCGTTCAAGGGATTGGAATTCATTTTTCTCAGCTCCGTTAAGAAATAACAATTTACCACCCAGGGTGGTTGGTGATACATGTTTAAGCTTATAGATCTCTTAGGCATATTTAGCTTGCCAAGTTTGAAATGGGTATAACCCTATACAGAATTACATTCTTTCAATAGAACAACTTTGATACCTTGCATAAAGGGAAGGTTAAATTAGCATAGCTGACCACTGAAAAATAAAACCGAGAACCAGAAGAAAATGAGTTTTTGAAAAGGGGTCAGTTATGGACTAGCGAGAATGACGGCCCCGAAGGAGAATCAGAACAGAAAAATATAACACAAGTTACATAAATAAAATAAGAATAGTCAAAAAAGGTCAGAACCTACCAAAATTACACCCCAAAAGGGGGAAAAAAACCAGGGAAAACCCTGGATTAATATAAACCCTCACATGGCACGTCCGTCCCGTACAAGGACAGGAAACAAAATGCAAAATGGCTTCCACAACACTCGTCAAGGCCCCGCCGTTATCGCTAGTAATAGGGAGTGAGTGGAGGGGGGAAGGAGGAAAATAGCCACAATTAGAGCAGCATGATACAGAGGTACACAGACAAAGATATGTATACCTCTGCTAACAATTTAAGGAGGACATGTTTGAAGGAGATTAAACATAAAGTATTAACCTTACAAGTATCTCTTGAGTTGTCCACTGATTCTTAGTTGATCTTTTTTCTTCTCCCTAACATTTCTTCAGCAGCCCTACTGACTTCATTTTTCATGACTATCCACTCTTCCTCTCTTGTATTTCCTTCAACCTTTTCATTCAGTCCTTGTGCAATACGTTCCTTGAAACAATCCCTTACACTATTTTTTTTCAACTTTTCTAGATCCCATCTCCTTGTATTCCCTCCTTTCTTCAAGTTCTTCAACTTCAGATGGCACTTCATGACAAACAAGTTGTGATCAGAGTCCACGTCTGCTCCTGGGAAAGTTTTGCAATCCAACACCTGGTTTCTGAATCTCTGCCTAATCATAATGAAGTCTATTTGATACCTTCGAGTGTCTCCAGGTCTCATCCACGTATACAGCTGTCGTTTGTGGTGTTTGAACCAAGAATTGGCAAGGACTAAATTATGATCAGTGCAGAATTCAACCAGCCGACTTCCTCTTTCGTTCCTTTGTCTCAATCCTAATTCTCCTACTATATTACCTTCTCTTCCTTGGCCTACCACTGCATTTGAATCTCCCATCAGAATTAGATTCTCATCACCTTTTATGTACTGTATTCGGTCTTCTATCTCTTCATATATTCTTTTGATTTTCTCATCATCCGCAGAACTAGTAGGCATATAGACCTGCACTAATGTGGTGGGCATTGGTTTGGTGCCTATCTAGACGACAATAATTCTTTCACTATGCTGATTGTAGTAGCTTACCCGCTGCCCTATTTTCTCATTCATTATTAAACCAACTTCTGCATTTCCCCTGTTTGATTTTGTGTTGATAATTTGGTAGTCACTTGACCAAAAATCCTGTTCTTCCTGCCAATGTACTTCACTTATACCAACTATGCCTAACTTCAGTCTATCCATCTCTCTTTTCAGATTCTCTAAAATTCAAACTTCTAACATTCCATGCTCTGACTCGCAGAATGTCAGTATCCATCTTCCTGATATTGCTCCCTCTCTTGCAGTCCCCACCCCGAGATCCGAATGGGGGGGGGACTAGTTTAGCTCCGGAATATTTTACCTGGGAGGAAGCCATCGTCAGTACATCATTCATAGAAAGAGAGCTGCATGTCCTTGGGAGTTAGTTATGAATGTAGTTTCCAATTGCTTTCAGCCATGTAGCAGTATCTGCATAGCAAAGCCATGTTGAGTATTATTACAAGGCCATATCTGTCAATCATCTAGACTTCCCCCTTTGTAACTTCTGAAAAGCTGCATAGTTGTTTCAAAAACTACGTAGGACATGTTTCGACCTAGCCTACAGGTCATCATCAGCTAAAATAACATAAAGAATAAGACATAAAAACTTCACTCTGTTTCCAGAAAAATGACAAATTAGAACAACATGTGTCTTCACAATTTTTTAAGTATTTCCTCCAGCCAACCAATATTATATTAAATATGGTTGGACCCACACTTACAACTAAATTCATCCCAGTTTGAATCAATGTAGATTTTTAACAGATTTCCATTGCATTTATTGAGTGTATTTTTAATGTTGAAACTATGTATATTTTAAACATAAACTCCCATTGCATTTGTGATTGTATTTTATCTCTGATTTTTTTGTAATCAACATTTCTGTTACATGTCTCTCTTTTTTATGTTATTTTAGCTGATGATAACTTCTAGTCTAGGTCGAAACATGTCTTAGGTAGCTTTTTAAACAACTATGTAATTTTTTAAACAGACCATTTATTAAATGGCAGAAGTGTATTGGACAGGTGGACTTTATATAATAAAATTTAGAATTTCATCTTAGATATTTGAAGTCAATACAGAACCGGAATAAAGTTCATTACTGTTCACGTTGGCTAAAGAAAGGGGGCTTTTTCCAGAGTGATCGCCATTGTCTGGGGGACCAGAGATGACACATAAAGAAGGAATGGAAGAAGACGAGCATTATAACTTTAAAAATGTATGGTTCTGCCATGAAAGAAAAATGTCTTTTTCGTTCTCATAAAAATTCTGATTGGAATGTTCAAGTGTGTGCTCCACATAGATATAAGATTAACCTAAAGACTACAGTAAAGTGTGGAAAGCTAAAATGCATGCAATGCGGTACACTTCTCAAAATCGTCAAGCAATCTCTATCAAGAATGTAAAATACAGAAACACTCCCAATCGTCAGTAATCTTGAGCAAATATCACTGCAGTTTTGTTGAGTACATATGGAACACAATAGCAATGTTAAGTGCTGTAGCTAAGGTCTGCATTGTACTTGAAATATACACTCAACTCATTGAGTCATATTCAGTACATGTCAAAGAGATGCTAAGTACAAAACTAAAATGGTCAGCCAGACACCTCAAGGAACAACCTTCTCACACTGCACTGGATGCCCTACCAGTTGAAGTATGTTGGCCAAGGTCATATCTCTTCTTTTGGAATTACTCAAGCACAGGGTTGTTGTATAGCCTACCTAGTAAGCATTCAGTAAATGAGTGACTGATTCATTCATTGATTTAAAGGACAAAGCAATTTCAAAGCACAGAGCCCCAGTGAATGATGTACTTATCCAGTGTTTCAAAGTCTCTAAATGTGCGTATCTTTGGTTAGGAAAACATTCCTCACACATTTGTCCTGTCTTTGCCTCAACATTTCATGATCTGATAAAGTAATTTCGCCTGTACTCTGAACTCACACTGTCTGCTGGTCACAGTGCAATAATAATAATAATAATAATAATAATAATAATAATAATGTTATTTGCTTTACATCCCCCTAACTATTTTTTATGCTTTGTGTAGACGTCAAGATGCCAGAATTTAGTCCAGCAGGACTTCTTTTATGTGCCAATAAATCTACCAACACAAGACTGACGTATTTAAGCACCTCGAAATACCACCAGACTGAGCCAGGATCGAACCTGCCAAGTTGGGGCCAGAAGGCCAGTGCCTCAACCATCTGAGCCACTCAGCATGGCTAGGTCACCGTGCACTGACCTGCAACATTGTACAGCCTTGGATGGGAGGGTGATCCGGAGAAATCACAGTTGTGCTAATGTTCTGTTTAGCAGAGGTGACTTCTCAAAAGCACTGAATGAAGCGTTGTAATTTACTGCCTATTCTAATTAAGAGAGAAGTAAACATTTAAAAGATTCCTGTTTTAAGTGGAAGGACAACCATCCTCTATTAAAATTTCGGCCTACCATTACTTGTGGAAGAAAATATTCCCTCACATACCATTTATTTTTCCATCACTTTAACAAAAATTTGACTAATCACATAAGGAAACTTGAAGACACACACTATAACCTTTAAACTTTATCATGTTTTTATGGTTTGGAAAAATCAGCTTCGTATGGTACACCATGAAATCGGTATCAATATGGAGGGCAACCATGAATTTTACACGCTGAGAAGAGGTTTCCTTTCATAGACCCTGCGCGTAACACACCTTGCATTGCTTGGATGGCACTAATTTCTTCTCTGTTGGGGCAATTTTGGATGGGAAGTGCTCAGAATGTTGACTCTGAAGTCTGAATGCAGTGGTACCAGTGTGGGGATGGCCTCTGCTGGGGTACTGCAGTATTTGAGTACCTTCTAAGTACTGTTCTGCAACAATGCGGAATGCTCTGAAGTGTTTATTCTTCATTGTTGGGTTGAAAATTAGTCAAATGAGAAAGGAATTCAATAATGACATATCAAGGAGGTAGAAATACTTTTTATAGACTTTCACATACTTCCTCATGAGTGGGAAAAACGCCAGTCGCTGATCATGAGAGTTGACCCCACCCATTCCAACATTATAATCGACCGCCAGGTTGGGTTTCAGCTTCTTCTTCTCTTGTTTTGATTGGAATGTAACAAAATCTAGTCTATCATGCTGAGTTGACAAAACATGGACAGGCTTTTTGTTAACCCATTTTACAGCTAGGAATTTGTTTGCTGAAGCAAAAGTAAGTTTCCCGTTTCCTTGAATTTAGGAGGCATATGTCTGCTGTTTGCCCAATGTGTGCTATATTCCTGTACCAGTTATCCATGTACAAAGTTCTCCAAACATCTCACCTCAATCCTCTCACTAACTAATAAATCATTGTAAGTAGATCCTCCCTTATAATCCTTCCCAGTATATATACACCTTGATACCGAATCTTGCTCTCTTGGATGAATTATATTGAACGAACGACAGTCTACCTTTGAATTTCATTATCGATTCATCAATGCAAATATTTTCTCCTGGAGTATACACAAACTTGAATCTGTCAAAAAGTTAATCTATAACAGGTTTAACCTTTCTTAGTTTGCCATACTTCCATTCGGAGGAGTATGTACTAAAATGCAAGATACTGCTTATAGAAAGAAAGCGCTAGAATGGCATGGTTGCAATAAATATGGGAGTTTATATTACTCTACGTTACAACCAGTTACCTTGCATTGCAGGCTTTTTAGTCTCCGGCATAAGAATACACAGAGCAAAGTGAGCTTTCAGCTCATCTATAGTAACAGCACATATCATGATCCAGGAACTGTGGGGTCAGAAATTCATTCACTACATCCATTTCTTTCGGATTATTCACCAACCTCCTCCTCACTAGAGAATGAATTTCAGAAACCGGTTTGCATGTTACAGAAACAGGCTTATTGTCAACAAGATCCCAATTCCTAGTATCATTACTAGAGTTTTCACCCGCTCTTGTTGAATTTTGGTTTTTTCCCGTAGTTTCGACTGGCACTATGACCTCGGAACTGAAATCGGAATCACTTTCATCTCTGTCAGTTGAAGATGTATTTTCACTCTCTAGAGAATCATTTCCATTTTCGACATCACTATTTTCAAGCCAGTTACGAATAGCCACGACAACATGCCTCGCTTGGATGCCGCCATGATTGTTCACAACTAGCAACAAACTGAGGTGCTTAATATTTTCCATATTTTAGCACAAAATTACTATTTACACAGAGAAAATAGTTTCAGGTATCATCTGAAATCTATTGGGTAGGCTGCAAAACAAACAGAATAAATCTCTCTGACCAGCTAACCGGGATAATGAAATTATAAATGTTCGGTGCACCAGGACGGAAGTGTCCGTCAAAGTATGTTACCATCCTACGATTGCAGGATGGAAGGCTCCGTCAAAGTATGGCAATGGGTTAACATTAATCAGAGGGAGAGAATGGAAGAGGTGTGACACTTCAAAAATGAAGGTATCAGCAAAAGAATGGGAAAGGCATAATACTGTCGAGGTCAGATAAGAGCAAGAGTTGATCAAACGAGGTTGGATGAGCAGCAATGCCAGACTCAGCTAGGGGGAACAATGTTCCCCAGTTGGTTGCCTATAATGACTGGATGTTATTCTGCCACCCCCACCTACAGAATGGAATTTCTGAAGACGTTTGCTTAGAATAACATCCAGTCATTATAGGCAACCAACTGGGGAACTTGACATGTTCAACAATGTGATTTCAACATCAGATCAAGAATACAATAAATACTCACAAAACTTCGAGGTAATCCTACAGTATAAGAAAATGTTCCAAAGTAGTTCAAAAATGTGTTCATCTAATATACGTAATGTACCTTTGTGATGATTACTATACTTTATATAAGCAAATAAAAATCTTAAATCATCAATTTATATGCAATGAGAAATACCAGATAGCAAAAGGCACAATAATAAAACTGGTTATAGAGGTATTCTGCATCCCATGTCAGTGAGGTAGTGGTGTGATTTTACAACCTTCTCATCATCATCATCATCATTTCCCTTTATCCAGGTGTAGCCAGGTAGGGGCAAATATGGTTCCTCTCCACTTGCTTCAGTCTTTCCACCACTCCTCCTCCAACACTGTGTCCCAGTCCAGGTTTCTTTCTATAATGCTGCGTTGGATGGTATCCTTCCATCTCAATCATGGTCGTCCACGGCCTCTCCTTCCTTGGATTTGCATTTCCATCACCTTTTTCGGCATTCTTTCGTCGCTCATTCGCTTTATGTGCCCAAACCATCTTAGTCTGCTCTTCTCTATTCTATCATTCATTTTTTCCACTCCAATTTCTTCCCAGATTTTCTCATTCCTTATTTTGTCTCTTCTACTCTTCTGTATCATACTCCTCAAGAATTTCATTTCGGCTGCCTGTATTCGACTCTCATCCTTCTTTGTCATTGTCCAAGTTTCTGCTCCGTAAGTTGTTATGGGTATGTAATACATCTTGTACACAGTATCCTTTGCTTCCATTGGCACATCTTTGTCCCATAACGTATTTCTTACACTATGATAGAAACAACTTCCAGCTTGAATCCGTTTACTAATCTCAGCATCCAGTCGAGCATTCTCCATTAATTCACTCCCCAGGTATTTAAACGTTTCCACTACTTCCAGGGGCTTGTCTGCAAGTCTAATCTGACCTTTCCCTTCTTTCTCCCCTCTAGTCATAACAAGAGTTTTACTCTTTTCTACACTTATTTTCAATCCACATTCTTCAATCTTCCCATTCACCACATTCAACTGTTCTTGAACCTTCCTGTCGTCTTCTCCCCAAATCACAATATCATCTGCAAATAACATCATGTTCATTTCTCTTCCTCCATATGCTGCTTTTGCTATTCCATTTACTATTGTAAACAGGATTGGTGATAGAACACTTCCCTGTCTCAGCCCACTAGTTATTTTGAACCAACTTGTGTTTGCACGCAACTACAACATTCCTTATACAATGCCATGATCATTTTTATTAATCCCTGCCCAATTCCTTTTTGCACCAGACTGTCCCAAACTTTCGTCCTAGGGACACTGTCATATGCCTTTTCAATATCAATGAATGTCATCACCATATCATTCCCGTACTCCCAATGTTTTTCCATTAGTTGTCTCATAATGAAAATGGGTTCTATTGTTGACCTTCCACTTCTGAATCCAAACTGATTTTCCTGTATCTGCTTCTCAACCCTCAACCTTATTCTACTTTCCAGTATCCTTTCCATTATCTTAGCAACATGGGATATTAGAGTAATTCCCCTATAGTTCTTCAAAACTTTCTTATCACCTTTCTTGAAAATTGGGATGATTATTCCTTTTTGCCAATCCTCAGGGACCTCCTTATTCTCCCAGACATTCCTGAGAACCTGATATGTCCACTGCAAGCCTAAAGCTCCAGCTGCCTTTATCATCTCCACTGAAATTTCATCTATTCCAGCAGTTTTTCCATTCTTCATCTTTCTTACTGCCATTTCAATTTCATTCACTGTAATTTCTTATCCATTTCTTCGTCAACTAATTGCCTTTCCTGGTCATCCATTGAATGACTGTCATCCGTTCTTATGTTCAGCAGCTTCTGAAAATACTCTCTCCATCTATTTCTTATGGCTTTGTTAAAATTATGCCACCTTCATCCTTCACAAATCTGGTGTTTACTTGATCTCTCTTTTTGTATCTTAAGATACCCTACAGTCATTTCTTGCTGCCCTGCGTATCACCTCTCAATGTCTGTGTGAATAAGGCCCAGCTTTTCCTCTTTTCTTCCTCCACTACTTTCTTGGCCAAATTCTTTGCCTCCACATATTTTCTTCTACTTTCTTCAGTCTTAGATGTTTTCCATGCTTTCCATGCCATTTTCTTTTCCTTCACTTTAATCTTTACCCTATCATTCCACCAGTGTGTTTCTTTGTCTTTCACATTTCCTGATGTTCTACCACACACCTTTTCTGCACATCCAACCATTGCTTCCTTAAATCTTTTCCATTCCTCTTCAACATTCCCCACCTCTGTCCTGGGTACCAAGGGTATTATTTCCCTTTGAAATTCTTCTTGTATGCTTTTCTCCTTCAACTTCCATACTTTAATTCTTTTCTCTCTTCTTAATTGGGGTTTTTCAATCTTTCCAACTTTCAATTTTCCTATCACAACTCTATGATCTCCACCAAAGGCTTCTTCAGGCATGGCTGTTACATCTACAAGGTTCTTCCGGTGTTCTTTCTCTATGATTATATAATCAATCATGGTCTTTGTTCGTCTGTCTCCCCAGCCATACCTTGTAATCTTCTGACTGTTCTTCTTCCTAAACCAGGTGTTTCCAACAATCATTTGATTCCTCATGCAAAAATCCACCAACAACTCGCCTTCTTGATTTACATTTCCATATCCAAAGGGCCCTACAACATCTTCCTTTCCTTGTCTTTCCATTCCAACTTGTGGATTTAGATCTCCCATCAATAGTACTTCCTTATCTTCTATCTGTCTCTCCACTTCCTCTAAGAAGTCCTCTAGGTGTTCATCTATGCAACCAGTTTGTGGGGCATACAACTGAAATAGATCTATCACGCCATTTTCAAACTGGAGTCTCATCATCATCATCCTATCACTGATGTACTTTGTATATTCCAGATATTCTTGGATTTCTCTTCTAAGTATGATGGCCACTCCATTTTTTGCTTCAGGTCCTCCGCTGTAATACAGCCTGTATCCTTCTCTCAGAGGGATCTCCCCTGTACCCCTCTTCTTGGTCTCGCACAATCCAAGTATGGCTATATCTTTTTCTATCATGAAGTCAACCAGTTCTTCTGTCTTTCCCGTCAGTGTCAGTACATTAGCTGTTGCAATTTTGATGTAGTTTGGTGCTGGTTGCCCATTTTTCACAGTTCCCCCAGCATCTGAAGAGCTGCACGTCGCTTTTAGCAGCGGACGCCCTAACCTTTTCCGAGGCACCATATCTGCTTTGTCCATATAGGCTATTGTTACGATGGGCTCGCCACACCCGAAGGCATTTTATACCTACTGCCAGGTTCAAAATTAGGCCGCCCCTAACATGGAGACAGACGCCTTTCGTAGCCGCTCCTCTGGAGTACAGACGCTACGGGTATGCCCCTTCCGCCTTCTCCGCCGTACCGAAGTCCACCTTCTCCGCCGTAGATGCCGTTGAGGTCTTCACTTGTAACCCTGAGCTGGGACCCATACCAGATGTTACACACCGGGTCAGTGTGCTCTGGGACTCACATAGGCAGGGGCGCCACTCCCTGGGTAGGGCTGCCTCCGAAGAGGGTCCCTACCTGCTACCACAACCTTCTACCAAGATTAAACACTGCAAGCATAATACCTATATAATGGTCCGTTATTGGACATTATAAATTTTCCAGCTAACTCATTCTTGGTTGCCTGCGTTTCGCCCTCGTGTGCTAAGTTGGGCTCGTCAGCTGGGACTTAGCACACCTCCCAAGACGCAAGGCTAGTGCATACCATGGAGGCCACTGCATAGGCTACTCATTCAGGAAAAGTATTTTAAGTTCCCTATGGGAATCAACATCTATATCATCTGATGGCCAGGCAGGCATCAATTTTTGGATATGAGACATAGCTCTCAAAGTGCATTGGCACTGCTGGTGGCTTCAAGTAGCCTATGCAGTGGCCTCCACGGTATGCACTAGCCTTGCGTCTTGGGAGGTGTGCTAAGTCCCAACTGACAAGCCCAACTTAGCACACGAGGGCAAAACGCAGGCAACCAAGAATGAGTTAGCTGGAAAATTTATAATGTCCAATAACGGACCATTATATTGGTATTATAAATTTACTCATTCAGGCCAAATATTTTAGGTTCCCTATGGAAATCAACATCTATATCACTGCAAGCATCTCGCTACCTTCACTGTACAACACCAAACAGAGCATGAAGGTGGGAAAGTATTAGAATGTGTGTGTGCTGGAAGGAGAGCAGCTATGTTCATGTCACAATTTGATGAAACAGACTCCAGGCACGAATACTGCCTAACTTTACTACAAGTATGCTACAAAAATAATTACCATTATCATCATTGTTTTTACTGTGTTAATCCATTGACCAGGATGGTGTACTTTTCTATGCCACCCTACGCTGTCATACTCTCTTCTTTTCTGGGTCACTATTGAACAGTATATTTAATCTAATCTGTTTGTCATATGCAACTCATAGCCTAATTCTACCACTCTTACCCTATAGACTTCATTCCAAAACCAACTTCAGAAGACCTGCAGGTCTTTTGATGGGTCTTATCAGTGTAATCAAATGACAATAAGATTACTGTATTACCATATCTTCTTTTGGTAAAGATTTTAAGAAATGTGAATACTGCTGTTGCCATATTTAAAATCAGATGACCAGAAGTGCTCCAGTATCACTGTGGAAGGCACGAAAGTCAATGATTTTCTCTTAGGAAGGATGAAAGACGAAGGTTCTCGAACTTTAGACTGAGAAACTGGCCCAGTTACTTTGATACTACCCGTCAAGTGTACAAAGTAACTAAACACTAACATAAACACTCTCACTAACTGCAACCATCAGGGGTCACTGAGGGGCCCATAGCCCCACTTCCTGGGATATCTGGGATATTATTTTATGTAAAACACCATAGATTTCAAAATTTAATGAATCAGTTAGAATAACTCAGTATGTTCATGAAGCAAAAGGTAGTCTGTTATAAGATTTTGACTTTGATACTGGCACTAATTTCTTTAACACAACCTTGATATTCGTATAAGTTTGACACAGGAATATCAAATCTAGAGTTGCTGAACAGGAGCGTGTTCATACAGTAGCAGTTTACAGACAATGGAATAGTTTATTACTGTCAAATCACAGTTATTTATCTAATGTCCCTCTACTAGCTTTTAAGGTTTACAAAGATATGAAGGACCCAGAATGTTGTAGTGCAGGTGTTCATTTGCATGTTATTATAACTACCAACGACACATGCTTGGATATTTCAGCATTTTCAAATACCACTAGACCAAATTTGTTCTACCCTTTGAGCTATTCAAACCAGCATTTTTTCCATCAAGATGAAGAGCCAATTAACTGTAAGCCACACACACAGATGATTACAATGGACTGTGTTCAGTGTAGTAACAGACATAGCTAAAAAAGATGACAAAAAATTAATTTCTTCTCCTAAACCTTTCACTAAATCTCAGACAACATCAGGATGTTTGCTTTTAAAGACACTATACTGACAGTAATCTCCCTGACTTATTAAAATGCTGAGAGTTGAATCCTTATCACTATAAAGTTATCTGGAATGAAACTTACAAGTGAAGTATTTGATGTTCCTTCCAATCTGATTGGTTCCTCTTTGATCTCTTCTTCCAGGTCCATTTCAAACTACAAATGAAGTGGTTAGAAGGTGCTGGGGTTGTAAATTTCTTCCACCACTGACCTTGTACTGAAAACAGAGCCATAAAAATATATCATTGTTGTTAGTGTTGTTATTTAATCCATAGACAAAGCAACAAGCTTGTAGTTTTACATGGCTGTCATTGTTGTGATCATAGCCATAGGACTTAGAGTTTTACATGAGTGTTGATATTATTACAATAATCAGAGGACATAGTTCTACACATAACTAAAACCACAGGGACATGACTTATCACTTTAAAAATTGAATGTTTATTGGTCAGGATTGAGTTGCAGCAAACTTCATAAAAATCAAGTGACTACGCATTTTGTTTATCACCTTGAGGCCCTCGCATCATGTACTGGTTTGATACAGCTATCCATTACATCCTATTCTGTGCTAATATTTTCATTTCCACATATCTACAACATCCTACACATCATTTAATCTGTTTGCCTGGCATCCTCCTACCATTCTTATCTGCAGCATTGCCCTTCAAAACTAACTGAAGTTCCCAGTGTCTCAAGATGTGTTCTATCCATCTTTCCTTATTAGCATCAAATTCTCCCAAATCACTTTCCTCTCATCAAGCTGATTCTATTTCTTTCATTTGACTTTCAACACTTTGGATACACCACATTTTGTTTTTCCCAGCACCAGTTATTATTCATACACTGCTGTACTCCACACTCAGTGTAAAAATAGGTTTTTCAATCTGTTGAAATCAAGATATAAATGTACAAAACACTACTATGAGTTAATTTTATCTCTGAACATGCAGATAGCCAGTCTGTTACTCCCACATCTGAATGAGTGTTCAGAGAGTTATACAGACAACAGACAACTTTGTTGCCTCACAGAAAATTCAGAGTGCGTCACTAAATAACGCTGGATAAGCCAGGAGCTAGTGTTGTATAAACTCGTATCCTGTGTTCAACAGACTAAGAATGTAGAGGTTAATCTAATTATGTCAACACTTTCATGTTACAAGTTGCTTTACATTGCTAAGATACAGATAAGTTTTATGACAACGATGGGACAGGAAAGGGCTAGTGGTGGGAAGGAAGTGGCTGTGGTCATAATTAAAGTAAAGCCTGGTATGAAAATGGGAAACCATGGAAAACCAACTTCAGGGCTGCTGGCAGTGGGGCTCGAACCCACTATGTCTCAAATCTGGATACTCGCCGCACTTAAAAGACTGCAGCTACTAAACTTGGTACACTTCCATCTTTCTAAGATGAATATGTCTGCAGTGAGAAAATGTGTTTCCTTAAGATGTACAACTTCTGTATCAGCTAGCTTTGGAAGAGCACACTATATTGGGCATGAAGGACAATGCTCCCTTATTGTTAGCATCTTGCTCACTTGATGTAACAATGCTACCAAACTTTATCAAAGCACTCTTTCTCTATTGGTCTGCACACTTCCTGACTAATGACACAACCAATGGGTGATTAGTAGAGGGCCTCTTGAAGTGAGTATTGTGGCAGACCATTGGTACAACTGTTAATAAAGAAACCTATCTATGTTATATTTTGGGAGTGACACCTTATTGAATAAATTTCAACCAATAGAAGTGTTCGTTCAGCTGACTGCTTCTGAAAATGTTGCTTATATCAGGGAAGGTGGATTGGTTGAATGCACTTCAGTTTTTCCCACATATAATGTGAAGTAAGATTTATAAGATTTGACTTCTTAATTGTAGGTATATTTCACCAGGGGCCTATTCCACAAAAGTATGGTCTTGTACATTACAAGTTACTAGTGTGTGGGTTCTTGTAATGTATGGAGTTGTATATTTCTGTTCCACAAAAGAATGAAAGTCTCTTCTATATTACCAGTGAATTGTTACAAGTTTTACAAGTGATGACATATCAAAAAAACATACTTCATCATAGCATGAATCAGCTGTTTATCTTTGTATTCCATTCGTTGAATTAGATTATGCTTGCCTCATTTATCGTAATATTGCATTTTAAGGAAACTTATACAGCAAAGATTCAAAGAACTACTATCCCTGTGAATTTTTTAATGCTACGATGTTATTTTTCAGTTTATTTCTTTCATGATAGGAAATTACCAGTACTCAGTTATTATCACCCATTCTGTTCTTCTGTAATCCTCGCATATGTTCCACAATAGTCTGATATACCTTGGTATGTCATTAGGAATCAGTTGCTGCTAATAACAATATTTGGCCGCCAAACTTAATTGTTATGAAATTGCAAACTCTGCATGAATTAATGATGTCAAGAGAAATGATGTTATTCATTCTGAAGGAAATAGAAAGAAGGAAGGATATTCGTTTGGTGCATTCAGCAAGAATCTGAAAAAACAAAAGAAAATAAATGTTTGGATAGAAATATTTGACTTGGGAAAAGCTCATGGAGCTTTTGTGGGGAAAATTTGGACATGTGTTAGAGATATTCTGCTCATTAATGATTCCAGGAATGTCCTTCTTGGAACATGTTTGTTCAGTATTTTCAGGCCAACGAACAATTTGAGGATATTTAGTATCATTTATTGCAGCTACCACAGAATGCATTGACTTACAGACTGAATATATTGCCATCCCATGCATATCTGCAATAACATGGTACTGACCACCATTTCTTAGCCAATGTAGTGTTGTTAGTAACTGTTGTTTAGCAAAGAGAGATTTATTTTTGTTCGTAGGATGTTTTAACTTATGCCCAACATCTATCAAAAGTTCTTCCAGTTGTATTGTGCTTAACCTAAAATGTTCATTGTATTGAAATACAGTGTTAAACTAGAAGTTCATTCTTTCCCTGTACAGGGGGTAGTTTTAATTTTCATCACCATCACTATCACTACTGCTAGACCACATATTTATCAAAATGTATCTGAAATAAGCATATTTAAATAGCACTAGTACATTTATGTATTTATGTCCTTTCACTTGTAGAGAATACTTCCCATTCACTAGTAAGTTAAAAGTACTAGTACTTTCGTGGAACACACCCATAAGAATTCACTGGTAATTTGTAAGTATGGAATAGTAAAGTACAATCTAAGAAAATTCTTTTAAGGAACAGAAAATCTGGTATTCGTATTAGTTACTAAAGAATTTATTTATAATGTACAAGACCATACTTTTGTGGAATAGGCCCCAGGAGTGTCAATATGAAAGGGTACCAGGTTTACATGTTCTGGCCATCACTGGTTATTCAATAAATGTATTATTTGTTTTACAGGCAAAAAACCACCTTTTACAGCATCCACAGCCAGAATTTGTTCCTAGACACTGAATATAGACTTGATACAGCTGTTGTGGTATAGTGACATGATACAGAATATCAGAACATTCTAGGGAAATACAGGTAATTTTACAGATAAATTCTCAAGATGCAAAGCCTGAAACATTTATACTAACATATTTTGTAGCCTACAAAGCAAAAACAAATCAACACGCACAGAGATAACCCCATCGATACTATAATTAAGATTATACACCAAATCTGGCAATTTTATTCTAAAATTATCTTCCTCATAACACTTCAGACTAATTCTACATACCTTTAAATTTAGATGTACGTTGTTACAACACAAGAGGAAAAGTCTTGGTGACACTTGTAAACCGAAAGCTAAGTATTTTTGGAAAAGAAAGCTCCTTTTAAGCTTATAATGTTTTAATGCCTAACCAATATGATAGACCTAGCACCTGAAACAGTTTATCCTGAGAAAGGTTATCTACTGAGATTTACAAGATTATTAAAAATAAATCATTCGGACATAAACTTTACCGACAATTCGTCAGAAGTTGAAACACAGTGTACAAAAATATCAAAAATCACATTTCTAACGAAGACAACCTTAGTAGGGGTAACGCATAGAGTTGGGTCGTTCATGAACTAACTAGTTCATTTGAACTGGTACGAGTTAGTTCAAATATTTTGAACGGGTCGTTCATGCGAGCACACAGCATGTTAGAGGACGAACAAGGTCTGTCTAGGGAGGTCAAGTCACGAATGCTTCTTATGGAGCCGCCATATTGGGTCTTTAAGCGAGCGTAACCAAAGGCAAGTGCATTTGAATTTAGAGGATTTCGGTGACGTACATTGAAATAAAAACAGAACATCAACTATTTTTCGTAAAGAATTTAACTGGGCATGTACTGTTCATGTATATATAACTGTATAACACTTAAATGATATTAATTACATTCACAGCTATTTGAATAGGAAGATAATTAGCAGAGCCTGAAATTCTTTTATTTCCTTTTTTTTTTTTTTTAAGAAACAAGAATCAACAGGAAAGCTCATGTCCTACTCTTTTACTTCTTTACAACTAGGTCTTACTGTGTTTCCTATTAATACCATCTGTCAAATACGTAATCTTATTGACCGAAACATAGAAATCTGTACAGTACCTGTGTCATATTATTATTAACGGTACATGAAATACTGAACTTGAAGTACTATACTTAAAGTACTAAGAGACAGTTGTAATAAATTACCTTGAGCGTTTTCTTTATTAAGAAAGCAATTACCGATACTGCGTTTCTAAGGGGTTACCCCAGTCTGTTGACGAACACTGAATGCCTCTTGAGTTGAGTGCATTGAATGATGTATGGTATCGGTAACTGTTGTTATCCATTCATGTGGTATTTCTTTGGGTTCTAAGGCAAAAATACTCTGCACATGTGCAACAAGAGTGATGTTCTTAGCTACTCTTAACTAGTTTATTGATAACCCATGCAGCTTATCGATGGCTTACTTCTAAAACCTCGTATCTCCCAATGCACTCCCTATCCATTTTCTTCCTTAAGACTGGTCACGCCTCCCAGCCACATATGGATGTACAGTCCATCAGAACCATTTTCGTTCTGTTCATTTTCCTATGCTGATGTGTAAAGGAAAATGAACCTTAAATACATTAAACTGTAGGAGTGCTTAAATTCGCTATTAAAACAACGTCCCTACAATACGGTATGATAAGGTCCATTTTCCTTTACACGGTTGCACAGGAAAATGAACACTCCGGAAAAGGTTCTGATGGAGTGCATATAAATATGTGACTGGGAGGCGTGACCAGTCTTAAGGAATATAATGGGTAGGAAGAGCATTGTAACATACGAGGTTTTAGAAGTAAGCCGACGTTATATAGTACCAAGTGGTGGTGGTGATTGTTGTTTTAAGAGGAAGTACAACTGGGCAACCATCGTCTATAAACACTAATCAGAAGAAAACAAATGGAAGGGGTCCAACACTTCGGAAAATGAAGGTATCGGCAAAAGAAAGATAAAAGCCACAAAGTGCGTGGAAATGAAAACTTCCTAGGCCTCGAATGCGCTAATGCCGTCGCGGTCGGGAAAGAACAAGTGTTGACCAGGGGAAGTCGGATGGGATAGAATAGGTGAGAGCCAAACACAAGTGAAAGCAATGTTAAGACTCAGCTAAGGGCCTCGTAGTCACAACCCAGATTGATTTCCCCCTGTGGGCGGGGGTAATAGAATAACACCCACGGTATCCCCTGCCCGTCATAAGAGGTGACTGAAAGGGGCGTCAGGAGCTCCTAACTAGGGAGCGTGGGTTGGCGACCACGGGGCTCTCAACTGAGTCCTAACGTTCATGCTTCTTATAATAATAATAATAATAATAATAATAATAATAATAATAATAGTGGTTAATAAAATTGCAGCCATTGGTAGACACGATTGCTTAAGAAATAGAAATTCAGTCACTATTAAGTTGAGTTAACCTAGGTTAGGCTATTTTAGGGATTACATTAGGATATTATGTTAGGCTACGGTACGTTAAATTACAGTAGTTGGTTAGTGCGAGTGCTGTGTTCTTTAAGTATTTGTCCAGCCAGATAATGTACTCCATAGAACATTTAAGGTGAATGAAATATAGCTGTAAATAATAACTACAGTACCGTAAAAGACTGCTATTAACAATTATTGTTGTAATGATGACAAGCTGGACACAAATTGTTGGTTTGAAGAGATAGGCCAGCGAAATTAACCAATTACGATTAAAATTACTGACCTTGCCGGGAATCGAACCCTGGACCGCTATGACCAAAAGGCAAGCATGCTAATCATGGGAGCCGGACGCATGAAAAGGAAATTTTCATAAACAACAATACTACTATTACACATTTCCTGTTACTTTCCTTGCTTGTTTTGAAAGACAGTTCCCTATCATATGTCAAAGACTTGGGTGGATTAGGGACGTTGGAAATTGTTGGGATGGAATTCCACTTGAGCAGTTTCCGTCCATCTGCCCTCTTTAGTTCAAATAGTGATTCTTCAAAATTATGCTAGACGAAAATACACAATAAGACCTATAAATATAAAACATCGTTCATACAAACAAATTACTGCATTATTGTCCGCCTCCGTAGCGTAACGGTTAGTGTAATTAGCTGCCGTCCTCGGGGGCCCGGGTTCGATTCCCGGTACTGCCAGAAATTTAAGCATGGCAGGAGGGCTGGTATGTGGTTAAAATGGTACATGCAGCTCACCTCCAATGGGGGTGTGCCTGAAAAGAGCTGCACCACCTCGGGATGAGGACACGAGTTTATTTTTACCGCATTATTCAGGAATGATACGAGTGTACAAGTTCACAAAACCGCGCACAAGACGGAATTATCTGTAGATTACCATTTGTCATGCCTACAGTTTTGTACCCACTGAGCTCTCCTTTGCTTAACTTTCGGGAAGCGAAACACTCTAATTACGTCAGTTGTCTTATTTTGACAATTTGGAGCGGCACAGTATCCCATTTTCTTTCAAAATACAAGTAATAACTCACATCATTACATCGTGCACGCCCACATAACAACGATATTTGAGACCCAATATGGCCGCCACCGCAAAGGATTGTGGTAGCGTGACCAGACCTCCCTAGACAGACCTTGAGGACGAAGACCTACGCAAGCACCATCTATTGTAAAATGTACGTACTAGTTCGCGCCTCGTTCATTTGAACGAAGTGCCGCGAGAGCTGTTTCTATGAAGACAGCACAAATGAACAACCTCGTTCATTTGAACGACAAAAGCTCGCACATAAATGGCCAATGGCGTGCCGTGTTAATGATCACATGACAGCACATCTCCTCTCACACTTCCCAACTGGCAGCGGCGCTGTGCATTGGGTAGGCCTTACTTGTTTTCTGTTCATGCTAGGAGCTCCGAAAAACGACAATCAAATTCCAAGTTCGCAGAATGTCGTACTTGCCTGCTAGCTATAACTGAGCTCATATTTGTTGGCCTTATGCAAGATACGGTCCACAATACACACAATGGGGTGATAATGTCGCTGGTTTACCTCTTAAAACATTACGAAAAGAATAAAAACGTGTTTACAGTCTGGCACTTACGTACTATAAGCGTTCTATAATACACGAACAGTTGTGGGAATTATACACGGGCACTGGTATATAAATACTTTATCTACACACAAAATAATCAATGTCAACAACATGAGGCACAACGAATCACACGCACTTGGAGCGGAATAGCAAAATCATGTCATCACATGGTAACCGACACGAGACTACGGTATTGTGTTCAGTACGCATAGGTTATCTTAAGATGAGTGTATCGGCGTAGGAGAATAATCAACTAAAATAACAATATAAGTTAAAATTGTTCATACCACATAGAAAACGCTCATAAATGTCAAGGTGCCAAATACGACAACCTCTTGTCAGAAGATTTACTGGCACGTAAAAGAACTCCTGCGAGATAGAATTTCGTCAACTTGATGTCCATGGAAACCGTAACAATAAACTGGGGCCGTTAAACAATTCAGATATTACTGTTACAGAAATAATAGCTGCTCAATCCTTTTTCCTGTGAAACGATTCCTATCCTCGGTCACTATCTCTCCTGTCCCATGTGTAATGATGTAGTAGTGGTTAAAATTACGTGGTAATCGACAGAAAACTATAGAAGTTCAGACCGGTAATTTCAGTCATTACTCCCCTTATTACAATGTAATATTAATGGAAATATTAAGGGAATTAGATTTTACAAACCAACAGAGCATATCAAAAGTTAACGGGCTTCTGATATATTCATCTGCATACACCCTACCGCCAGTGGGTAGGACCTGACACATCCCACTCTGATGAGTGTACCTTGTGTCACGCATAAGGAAAAACACTGGTTTTATAGAGTAATATTCAGGAACATTCCTTATTAACAGAGCGTTTCCATAGGATTCGTCTTCCCCAGCTCTTTAATAGCTGAAAAGGACAATTATCATCTTAGAGAATGTTTTCCCGTGGATAAAACGGGTAAATAGCTTCTTCTCTCTCAAACTCAAACAGCTGATTCATGCGCCCCTCCAACGTCGAGCTTTAAGTAGCGTAAGTGGTGGGGCGCGGTCGGAGACTAAATGGTTTGTTGTTCATATTAAGGGAGGACGAAGACCTAAGTAAGCAACATCTATCGAAAAATATACGTACTAGCTCACGCCGCTATGCTGTTGCTAAGATGCTCATAATAACCTACCTCGTTCATTTGAACGACATCGTTCATTGAACGAAGTGCCGCGAGAGCTGTTTCCATGAAGGCAGAACAAATGAATTACGGTACCTCGTTCATTTGAACGACAAATGGTCATGTGACAGCACATTTCTCACACTTCTCAACCGGGGGAGAGTTATACAAAATTAGATAATTTATCTGTCTCTCCGTCTCTCGTAGATACCATTTCTTCAGTTACGCAGACTGGCGGCGGCATTGTGTAGCTGTTTTCTATGCGTGCTCATAACAAACTAACTCGTTCATTTGAACGGAGTGCCGCCAGGGCTGTTTCTGTGACAAGCGTCTCGGTATAACACTGCGATAATACGACCTGGCCAATCACAACGCATTCTCGCAGAGTCTGTGGCCCTGGCCAACATGGGTATGTCACCCGCATAGGTCCTACTCTTCCGAGGGCCCAGCTCAGACTGAATACTTTCGCCCTCCACTCTTGTGAGCGCGCTGTTGTACATCACGTCACTCACCCATAGCCCACGTGACGAATACGGCAGCTCCTATTGGTAGAAACATCTTCCGATTGCTATTGGTCGATTTGAGTTTGACACCTTGGACCACGTGGGACGACCACGTTTTTGACGTTTGTGACATTTTGCTTCACTTTGATTTGGATGCGTATATCTATTATCTTCGTTTGCGTGTTTGAAGAAAAAGTACAAGATATTTGAGGTAAGCATCCTTAAGTAAGTTAATAAGTTGATGATTGATAGTTGCTTCAGTTCCCAAAAATGTATTTTTATTATTTTTGACTGTCACCTTTTTATTACCTTTTTGCATGGTGGTTGATATGATAGTTACATAAGCCTACTTGAAACAGACACCTGAAAAATTCAGTTGATGTAATGTTATATTATGTCTGATAAGCCACTATCGTTTTGATAGTATTGATATTAGCAGTAAAAATATAAGCTGATTACAGTGTCCTTAATTATTTTCTTCTATTTCTTTTCATGTCTCAGACCATGCATGAAAAGTGTCAGATCTGTGGAATGTACACAGATAGCGAAGAAGGCCGGCAACACGGAATCTTATTTCATCATTTCCCTGTTGCTAGACCTAACATTTGCAGAGAGTGGTTGGACGTTGTGGGGGTCGAACGGTTGCGGCAGCTTCCCCCGAAGCAGCTGAGGAACCGCACTGTGTCTTCGAGGCACGTTCATCACTCCAGCTATCCAGGACCCCTATCAAAGATGCTGTATAAAGATGCTGTCCCGGAAAGAAATAAGTAGTTGTTATTATTATTATTGTTCACAGTACCGGTACTGTGACCTATCACATTTTCCTGCGATTCATTTCAAATTGCTCTCCAGAGGTAATGATCATAAATTCATCAGTGCCAGATGAGGGGGAACCTCGCTTCTCATAATGAAATTGACTATAATGCCTGTCATACCTGAGCTTGCCTTACCTGTAAGTTGAAATGTGTACATTTCTTTGAGGCAGAGTGTAGCTGAAATACCTAACATTTATTATTCACAAAATAGTGCACACATGTGCAAATGTTATTCCTTGTTATAATCCATCAATGGCTTTACGTTGCCTGTATTGTGAAGGCGAGGTATTTAAATGAGCTCACTATCCTAACTGCCTCTTTATCCGAAAACCATTTGTACCGTTTTGTCCAGGTTAATTTTAAGTTTGTTGTCTTCAGAATATTTTTCAAGGCTGACCATAGTTGCTTGAAGATAATCTTTGTTGTTAGAACCTAAGTATAATTTGGTTGCGTTAAGAATTATTTCTGTAACATCTGCTGTGGCGATATTGACTAGAAGCGGACTGATAGATCACCCTGTAATACTCCACCCCACTGTTTAATAGTATCTGAAGTTGTTTTGCCATCATGAATTCCTACTTTATTTTGTGACAAGACATTGTTTAGTATTTACCTGCTTGTTACCATCATGTTTCCCGGATCTGTGTACATAATCTGTTGCACTAGAATCCATACAATGGCGCCTTTCACAAAAACTAAGTCAGTGGTACTGTACTGTTTAGGGCTATATATATCTTTTCCATTGAGTTGTTGATTACTTTGTATCCTTCATCATTTATTAATTATAGTATAATCATTGTCTTTTGATATGGTTTATTAACTCTACAACTTAGGTCACCTCCCAGAACTACAGGCTCTTTATTTTTCACTATTTTGATGGCTTTCATTATGTGCTGAACTGCAGTGTCCACTCTTCATTTAGAGGATGGTTTGAGGTCAGGAGTTCTGGTCAGTGATCTACGTTGACTTGGTGTCTGCACAGGTGACCCTGGGGGTGCTTGGAGTGACCGGGTTGGCTAAGCAGAGGTGAACCAGGCCCATGGGGGGAGGGGATGGGGAATTTCTAACATTTGAATGTACCATTTTGAATTTATTTCCAACATCCTCTCAGCATGTAGGGGATCTTTTCTGGACTCAGTGAATATAAAATGTGCAAGTACAATTAGGTTTTCTTCCTTAAGTTCAACTGAACATGAATGGAGCAAAAACAGTTGTATGACATCTCTCAATACAGTTACTGTTAATGTATTCATGTGCTTAATATTTAGGTGGACAATATCATATGCTCAATGTAATTTTATTGCTGTTTTGCTTACTGTAAGAACCATAGAGGGACCGTAAGAACCATAATACATGTTTATGAATGAATGACATTATGAGATTTGAAAATCAATAGCCTGCATTCACTGTAGTAGAGGAGGAAAAAATGGTACCATTCTTATTGTTTTTTCTTGTGCATGTAGGTGTGCCTGAACACGAGTCTGGTCCTTGGCCAAGGCCTTCAGCTGCTATGACTGCTGCTCCCATCACCTGCACTCCTACTGCCTCTGCTACTGCTACTACTACTACTACTACTACTACTACTACTACTACTACTACTACTACTACTACTACTACCACCGGTGCTGTTGCTGCCACCACCATCTCCACGCCTGCTGCTACTATGAATAAACTTTTAATGAGTCATCGCTCGTCTGTGCTGACAGTGATATATAACCCTTAGAAAGAAATCTTCCCTTCCTGAGTGGATGTCGTTCATTGTAAAGAGTTGTTATTATGAAGAACTATTGAGGTAATTTCTTATTCTCTTCAGCCTGTGGACTGTAATTGTTGTTTCACTAATTGGTATTTATGTGCTCAGTGTTCTCCCTAGGACCTTTCTAATGGATGCACCACCCTGCCGGTTTTAGAGACCGCTTGACTAAACCTAGATATATGCTAATTACATAATATTATTAATAGGTACACATTTGAGTCATTGGGTGCTCCAAATTCACCTATAAATACTGTAAATCTGCCAATTTAAATGATAAATCATTACCATAATTGCATCAGTTACATCGGAGATCAAATGTTTAGCTTGACCACTATGTAGTCGCGAGCAGGGGTCTGGATTAGCGTGGAATCACATGCAAGCCCTCTATTCTGTATGACATCACAAACCTGTATGGCAGTCCACATGTCCACAGCAACCAAGTGGGAGGCCTAAGTCCAGTGTTGCATGATTTGGAAGGAGCAATAGAACACTAGACGTTCAACGTACTCTGTTATAACTTGTTCATGATAATAACATTCAAATAGCTCAATTGTGCAGTTAATATTTACCTGTGTGATATTATTGTGAACGTCCTAAGGGAAACGAATTGAAATTTATATTCATATTGAAGTTTTACGTAGTATTCCCCGCCCGGCTACTCATTCTTGCCACCCGCCTGACAAACATTTCTGGGGAGAACACTGGTGCTAATGTTATTATTGTTAATTTTACATTCAAATTAAGCAATTTCAGTTTATGAATGCTAATGATTGTTTAGCAATATATTTAATTTTGTATTACAAAACACCCAACAAGTAGGCTGTGCAGTGTGGTCATGTATCTATGAAATTGCGCTTGGGCAGTGATGGGTTCGAACCCCACTGTCAGCTATCTTGAAGATGGTTTCCCTTCTTTGCAATAGGCAGGCAGATACTAAGGCCATACCGTAATTAAGGCCACAGTTGCATCCTTCTGAGGCCCATTCCATCGTTGCCATTAATCGGTGTATGAGCCTCATAGGCAAAAAAATGAGATCATTATGAAGCCCAGAACATCATTATAATTGTTCATAAAGGTGGAAAAATGTTAAGTTCATGTTCAGTGTTGTAATTCAAAATATGCCATACATCTGCATGTTTCAGACCCCCATTTGTCTTAATTGCATTCATAATGACTTTTATAAATTCCTGCCCTACAGTTGTTATATAATCAAACACTTTATTTAAACTTCATGGGACATGTATTATTATCATTAATATTAGTATTACTATTAATATTATTATAGGGAGATTAAGTACAGCATGAAACATATCTGCTAAATGGGAAGTGAAAAACTGTAATGTGGAGTTATTTTCAAGAGCAATGAACCTTTCAAACATGTGGTTTACTGAACTCATAGTCTGTTCCTTTATATGAGATCATCATTTGTATGATAATATTCAAATACTGAAGTGGAAGTGTCGTGTGATATTGTGTGAATGATTTGTGTAAAGAAGTCATAGTTTTGGTTAAGCATCCATTTCTACCAAAGGAGGTTTCACTGAAAATCTTGTATTTTGGAGAACATTTCTCATCAGAACACAGGAAATATATTATGCTCTCTCCTCTCTTATTTGCAGTTTGTATGCACATCCTCCTATACAAAAGTATGTACTGGTATGTATGCAATGTCCAAGTAACTAAATTAATATTTGTGAATTTTGTGATGTTGGTAACCCATTCACTTGATGTGATGGTAACAGTTCTACAAACTTTCCTTATCATAGTACTGGGCAAGTTGGCCGTGCGGTTAGGAGCGCACAGCTGTGAGGTCGCATCCAGGAGATAGTGGGTTCGAACCCCACTGTCGGCAGCCCTGAAAATGGTTTTCTGTGGTTTCCAATTTTCACACCAGGCAAATGCTGGGGCTGTACCTTAATTAAGGCCACAGCTGCTTTCTTCCCATTCCTAGGCCTTTCCTGTCCCATCGTCGCCATAAGACCTATCTGTGTCAGTGCAACGTAAAGAAACTAGCCTTATCATAATTGTCCCCCTGTGGGTAGGGGGTGGGCAACCACGCAGCCCTTAATTGAATTTTGGCATTGTTTCCGCTTACTTGTGCCAGGCTCCCCACTTGGTTGGCCGGGTGGAGTGCATGCTGTCAGACCACAGATCAGCCTACTCTGCAACCACCAACATAGATTTCTGCCTTCGATATACAGTAGGTACTAATGGCCCTGTCTGAAGTGAGTTTCCACTGTCTTCAACAGGCATTTCATCTAGATCACAGCAAAGGCCCTTGCACACCATAATGTTGTGGAAGTAGCAGCATATTGTTCATAATACTGTACTAAATTAGCATACAATTCCTTGGACATAGCTCTTAATAGGCGAAGCTATGTTGTGACTTGGCATGGTAATGTTTTGTGCTGGATCAGCTGCCATATTATTGTACGTAGATCCTGATGCTACATATTTCTGTCCATTTATTGGATCTCCTCTCCTGCGGATGGACTGAAAGGAAGCATTATTTGTACCTCCTGCATGTTGTAAGAGGGAATGATCACAGAATCTGTAAGCGCTCTCTTGTCTTTTAAACCCACAAACATATTCATGATTCCATCTTTTTCCATGTAGCAGAAAAATTTAGATATATCCCACTGTCACATAAAATAGAACATTTTTAAGTAAAATAGTGCAGATCAATGAATACACGGGATGCATACAATTTTGTAGCTTGACATTGTTTATCATCTAAATGCAGATGACTGATTGAATGATATGTTGTGTTTTGGTGCAGTATGTAGGAACAGAGTATGTGCTATCATGTCTTGGTTTCTTCAAACACTACTCTGCCAGAGATTTGCCATCCTCTAGTAGATGCAAAAGAAGTACAAATCTCAATATTTCTCAGTGTGTGGCCCTAGGTGCCTCTTTTGACAGACTAAAAGATGTATCATATAGTAAGTTCCTTGGGAAAATACAAATGGTGTTGCTGAAAACTTTTGCAATGTCAGTGCAACGTTAGACTGCAATAAGAGAGAAAAGTATTATGTTGTAACTTGTCAGTTCCAGTCTTTCTTTCCTAAATGAATGATTTTGTATTTGTGTTGTATTGCATAGTTTTCTGGCTGATGAATATTAATTGATGATTAACACTGCTGAATGTTATGTCATGAGATTAGATTATTTTGTGCAAATTTCTACACAATTTTATACCTGTAACACAGTGGATAGTAGGTAGAATATAGCTCCATAAACCAAAAGATCATGTTTCATTTCAATTTATCATTGAATCCTACAAACTCCCTCCTTATCATATGAGTTTCCTTTCATCATTGTGGTTCCTGTGTATGGTTTTCTTTCTTACATTGTATTTATATTTTATTTCCTGCATAAGTGGCATATCTTGATACTATTGACTGTTACGGTTGGCTTAAGTAGTGTTAAAGAGGACTGATGTACGAGGGGATGTTAGTGCCTATTTCTATCATAGGTCTTAATCTGAGATAGGGATTGCCAATCCCACTCACCTTCTGGTCACTTCCTTCCTCCCTTTGTGAGTTAGCGTCCATTTTCCTCAGCAGAAACAAACAAAAGCAGCATAGGCAAGACCAGTCACTCCCATCCTTCATGGCTTTGTGAATTAGTAAAAGTAAAATATAACTCCATAAATCAAATAATTAATATAAGCAGCACAAGCTGGTAAGCTTCTTTTCTCCAGCAAAAAATTATTAATAACAATAATAATAATAAAGCACAGGCCAACCTCCAGGTGTATTGTTGTTCAGAATGCAGTATTTCAGAAAAAGGTAACAAAGAAGGAAAGAAAGAAAAGGAAATGAAAGAAAAAATATGAGGGTAAAAAAGAACAAAAATATATTTAATATAATATTTAAGGGGGGGGGGGGCGAGAACCTGGGGACCCTCCGCGCGCTAAACGATTTAAATCGCCCGCCCGCTAATTTTAGTTCAGCCCTGTGCTCACTAGAGGCGCTATTGTGCAATTCCTGGCGATCTTTGCGCAGCCGTTGCGTACAGAAGTGAAAAATAACGTTGAGAGTTATCTCTTACTCATTCTCTTTGATGGCCAAGACCAGCGCCTCCTAGAGAAGTTTGTCTCTAGAGTTAAGTTTGTCTCTAATCTCGATTAGTGCCATTGAAAATAACCTGATGTTCTTATAAATATACCTTTAATTCCATATTTAAAGTACAATGTAGCCGGTGAATGTGTATTTGTAGAGCATGTTATTTCACTGTCCTGGTTAATTTGTATTTTTCATGTAATATGCCTTTGCTGGCAAGACCTAGTGTTCTCAGTGCACAATGTCTTCTGGTATGGACTAGAGCAATTTTGTTACTTCCATTAACCTGTCTCAGTCTCATCCTTGGCTTTGACAACATGAAAGTGATGTAGATGTCGAATCCCATAGGGAACATGATGGTCTGGCAGGCATCGATTTTTGAAAATGAGACAAAGTCTCTCATAGTGCATTGGCACTGCCGGTGGCTCCAGTAGCCTACGCAGTGACCTCCACGGTATGCACTAGCCATGCGTCTTGGTAGGTGTGCTATTCACCAACTGGTGAGCCCAACTAAGCACACTGGGGCAAAACGTTGGCAACCAGGAATGAGTTAGCTGCAGAATTTATTATGTCCTATAACAGACCAAGAATATTGGTATTAACATGAAAGTGACCGAGGTATGAGTGATGCTAGCAATGCCATTTCTTATGCAGCCAGTCTCTGTGATGGACGGTGTGAAAATATTGCTCATAGGGTCAGTCAGTGCATTCATTTTAGTGGGCTTGGCAGACTGATATATAATAGCAACTTTTGGCTCAACGAGGAAAGCAACGGAGAGCTACTTCACCTTCCCTAATATGCCTCTTCAGTGACACCTAGGCCACCTCTGACAGCTGATGGTGGAACTGGGAGGATCAAACCAGCCTTCAGTTCTAAGCACTTAACATACGTACGTGTTGTGTATTGATGTGATTTACCAACAAATGCTGCTTTAATTCTGTCATTTTCAAGTGTACTGGCTGTAGGGTTATGTTAGTGAGTCATGTGAGTGTTTAAAGTAGACTTGGTTGCTGAATTTCTTATTTTCTGAGTACGGTACACTATTTCAGTGTTATGAGTTTTTTTCTCTTGTAATGTGTTGCGTGTGCACTGTTGTGTTTTACCAACAAATATTTATTAAATGTTGTCAATTTCAAGTGTTGCAGGGTTATGTTACTGAGTCGTGTGATATTTAAAGTTGACCTGGTTGCTAAATATCTTATTTACTAAGCACAGTGTGTCATTTCACTCTTATGAAGTTTTTTGTAATGTGTTGTGCGTGGTTGTTTTACCAACAAATATTAATTACGGTACTTACATTTTGTCATGTAAGTTGGTTGAATACCGTACTTATTTCGATTTTGGTATATTATTTTAAACCGTTTCGTGTTTTATAACTATGGAAACATGATTTATATTTCATGTACTAATTCTTCTTTACGATTATGAATTATGAACGTTATCGGCGTTAGTTATATTAGTTAGGAATTAATGCCTAGCTGCTTCCCACAGCAGACAGTGAGCCCAATGTTTCCGCCATGTTGGATTCTGCATTAAGGTCTGATAGGTTGTAGTTGGTCTTGCCCTGGCCGCTTTTTATTCCCATAATTCCCTTGCTTTGGTGATGGCGACTTCGCGATTAGTTTGTTTACGATGATCAGCTGATGAGGAGGGAATCAGTGATCGAATCCAGCCTATTTATGCCACTATATACGTTTGTCTGATAACCTAAAACAGAAGAATTAAATTTAACACAGTAATAATTAAAACTCGAATACGAAAGGATACGATTCTTTTTTCGATTTACTATGAATGATTTCAGGTTGAGTTGCTCAGAAAACCGATGCAGTGTTTTTATAGTCCTCGTTAATAATTATGGAATTATTTCAGGTTTTTACACAGAAATCCAAGTTTAGATTTTCGTAACCGATAGTTTTGCATAAGGTACCGTATTCGACATTTCAAGCTATGTTAGCAGAAAAAAACGAGGTTAGGGGTGTTTCTTATACATGATAACATAACTGATGAATTATGAAGGGTTCTATGAAATCAATCATCATTGATCTGCTTTTGGGACTGTCTATACTTCGAGGAATTCGTGTCGGTGCTTTCATTATTCATATTAACAACTGCATAACCTGTATTTTTGTACAATTTATTAGACCTTTCAAGCTTGGTTAGCAGAAATTTTACGTGTTATAATTTCATTGATGAATTATCAAGGATTCTATTAAGCCCATGGTTAATGATCTGCATTTAGAGCTGTAGCCCAATTGGAAGATACTCTATCATTTTACCTAATGTTTTCTTCAATGATTTCAAAGAACTCGGAAATCTATCAAACATTTCCCATGGTAAATTGATCCAATCCCTAACTCGTCTTCTTATAATTTGTCCTCTTGAATTCCAACGTTATCCTCATATTGTGATCTATCCTACCTTTAAAAGCTCCTCTCCAAGCTTATTTGTCTACTATTGCCATTACATGCCAGTAGCAGATCAACTTATGGGAGGGGGCTTAAAGTTAAGGTGCTTGTGCATGCTTGAGTGTCATCATAAAGACATTAATACAAATGAATTACGTTGATATTCAGATTGCAGTACACTACAGAATCTTACATTAAAATACAGAAAGAACAATACGATCAAGCTTAGAAGTTTTATAGCGAATGGTATGTTCAGTTCACAATCTAAAATCCAACTTTCGAGGCTTCTTAGAAGACATATTCAAGATATATGTTTGTTTTACAATTATGTCTCTATGAATGTTAAAAAGAGCCACCCCATTGAGTTGACTTTCACGTGTTTATAGTCAATTTCCGTTTATTTTCTTTTATAAAATTTCCATGGGGTTTCTAACCACCAGTAAACCCACCCCTTATGGCTACGCCCATCACATGCCATCTCTCTGCTGACAGCTCAGAGCATCCCGCTTAGTCAAGCATCTCGTCTCCTTACTCCCAGGTCTTTTCTTTCCAACATATTCAAAAACTACTCCTTTGTCGGAAATCACCAGAAGAAATTATACTGCTTTCCTTTGGATCATCTCCAGTTTTTGTATCAAGTAATCCTGTTGGGAGTCTCACACAGTGAAACCATCCTCTGATTGGGGGTCTTACCAGAGACTTATTGTATATGCCCTCGGGTTTACCTCCTTACTACAACCCTTAAATACCCTCATGTGTAACCTTTATGTACTATCTCATTCATGAATGAAGATCTTTCCTTATATTAAGACCTAGACCGTGATCTCCATGAGGTACTGTCACCTGATCAATAGAGTAATTAAATCTGAGAGGACTTTTCCTCTTTGTGAAAATTACAACCAGACTTTTCATCCCATTTACCATCATACCTTTGTCTACTGTCAGTCTTACAACATTGTTGATCTCTTTTTATAATCGCTTACAAACCTGCAGCTTATTCAATACATACAGTGTAACATCATCAACAACAAAAGCCTTATCTTTGATTCCAGATAACTATTTCGGGATCAGGTAATGCTTCAACTACTCTAATTCTGTGAGTTCTTTCTAGAAATTTAGCCACCCATTCAACCACTCTTTTGTCCATTAGCCCTCATTTTTGTCAGTAATCTCTATCCTGTCAAAATCCTTGAATCAGTACCTCCTATGGGTGGGGGCAATAGAATACACCCATCCCCTGCCTGCCATAAGAGGCAACTAAAAGGAGCCCAGGAACTCTAAACTGGCAAGCACAGGTTGCCAACCATGGGGACTTTGGCTGAGCCCTGGCATTACTTCCCTTTACTTACACACCGAGTTCTTCACTTTCATTTATCCTATCCAATCTCCCTTGGTCATTTCTTGTTCTTTTCTGACCCCAGTGGTATTAAGTTTATGATGTCTAGAGAGACTTTCACTTTACCAGTCTTCATGGCCGTCACCTTCCTTTGGCCACTACCTTCTTTTTTCAAAGTGTCCAATCTCTTCCCTCTGATTCGTGTTAATAGAGGATGGTTGCCCAGTTCCTCTTAAAACAATAAACACCACCACGACCATGGATGAATACATATAGTCCATTCGACCTGAATGTAAATTATCTGCTATATCATGTTGGAATCCTACAAGTTGAGCCTCACTGGAATAACTTTTCCTAAACGTGTACAGCCTTCTATCAAACCAGAGCTTATATAAAACACATGTTAAGCAGACTGGCCTGTAATTATCTGCCTGATGTTCATCACCCTTTTCTTTATACACTGGGGCTAGAACTCCTTCTTACAAACAGTAAAGAAATATTTCCGATATGGCAGCATATTTCTAGTAATTACCCTGAATTCTTAATAAGGCCAGCTGCTTTTTTTTCTAGCTTTCAGCTTATTTCCCTTTTTTGAAAATGTCATCATTATAATAGGTAAATTCCACTACTTTGCCTGTATCAGACACCTCCTCAACCTGGAAGTTAATCTTACATCCAACTATCTTTGCATATTGCTAACTGAATTCTTATGCTTTCTGGAAGTCCTCACATAAACACTCTCCTAGTTCATTACTTTTCCCTTGAATGTCCATCCTGGAATTTGTGTCTGCCTTAAATGTACCTATACATACCCATCCATTATGGTACGGTACTCACTAAAATTCATATGGCTGTCAATTATGCTTGTCATCATGTTAACCTTAGCTGACTTTTCTTGCTAAATTAAATTTCCTAGTAAGTTCTTTTTGTCTCTCCTTACTTCCTCATATATTCCTATTTCTTTCTAACCTGCACCTCTGTTATAATACAGTGGGTCTATACCATTACTTACCACTTTAGAAAAATACCATACCTGTTTTCAAACTCCCCAACAATTAGTTAAACCCATCCCATAGTCAGTTTATATTTTCATTCACCATTTTTAACTAATCATAATTAATTTTTAAAAACTCCCCTATGTCTCTCTTATCAACCTTATGATATTGCCTAATAGTCTTGCAGCATTCTATCCTCTCACATTTATTTTAAACTACAACAAAAAAGGTCTTCATGATCACTTCAATTTTTCTATAGTTCTCATCTGGTTTTATTAGCACTATGTCAAGAATATTTTTCCCTCTATATTGTTTGTTACATCACTTTCTGGTTCAGCTGTCCTTTCCAGATTAACTTATTCACCATTTGTCGGTCATGTTTTCTGTCATTCGCATCAGTCACCACTGATCTGCATTTAGGGCAGTTGCCCAGGGGGGAGATACTTTGTCTGATGTTTACTCATCTTCTCTTCAAGAATTACAAAGAATTCTTAAATTTATTAAACATCTCCCATGGTAAATTATTCCAATCACTAACTCCTCTTCTTATAAAAGAATATTTGTCCCAGTTTGTCCTCTTGAATTTCAACTTTATCTTCATATTTTGATCTCAAACTTATTCAGTTACCAATGTCATTCCACACTATCTCTCCGCTGACAGCTCAGAAAGTACCACTTAGTCTCCTTACACCCAAGTCTTCCCATCCCAAATTCTGCAACATTTTTGTAACGCATCTCTTCTGTCAGAAATCAAGCTGCTTTTCTTTGGATTTCTTCCATTTCTCAAGTCGAGTAATCATGGTGAAGGTCCCATACACTGGAAACTTAATCTTAATTGGGGTAATACCAGAGACTTATATGCCCTCTCCTTTACATCCTTACTGCAACCCCTAAATACCCTCACAACCATGTGCAGAAATCCGTACCCTTTACTTACAATCACATTTATGTGATTACCCCAATGAAGATCTTTACTTATATCAACACATACATACTTACAATGATCCCCATGAGGAACTTTCACCCCATCAATGCAGTAATGAAAACTGAGTGGACTTTTCCTATTAGTGAAACTCACAACCTGACTTAACACCGTTTATCATCATATCATTGCCTGCTGTCCATCTCGCAACATTTTCGAAGTCTTTTTGCAGTTGCTTACAATCTTGTAACTTATTTATTACTCTATACAGTATGACATCATCCGCAAAAAGCCTTATCTCAGATTCCAGTTGTTTACTCATGTTATTTAAGGTCCAATAATATTGCCTTGAGGAATTTCCCTCTTAATGATTGCAGGATCATTATCAGCATTGAAACACCAACTGCATTGTACAGTAATATGTAGGAATTATTTTCAATAAATGTCAACTCATTATTTTTATGTACATTCATTTATTAAAATATTAATACAATGGTACATGAGAAAACATGTCAAAATGATACACTCCTCATCTTGCAGCCATTAAGAACTCATTGGTACTGTTTTACATTAAAGCTAAGCAGGGTATTTCAGAAGGCAAAGAAAGGTACAATGCCATTAAATAATTATGTAGAAGACACATTGAAAAATGAAAAATAATTGCCAATGACAAATTCATTAGTTCCAAAAATAAATGCATGGCAGCTTGTGCTGAAATAATGAAACTGCTAGGAAGGTAACAAAGGAGCCTGTAGCCATTGTGCCAAATATACTGAATGATTCATTTTAAAGTACTGTAAAAAACATGTCTAAACTGGAAAATAATCTTGACTCACTCAAGGATAATAAAGATACACTTACAGATATGTTGAGTAAATTATAAACTACCATGAACAAGTGAAATAAAATATACATGGCATGAAGTTGCACGTAGGGAAAATTTTCAAAATAATTAAAGAACTCAGGAATTCCAGGACAGATGAGTACAATAGGCTCTCCTCAAAACCAAATGAATATGTTTGCATATTGTAGAATGCAAAGAATAGTCACAGCATGTACATGGATACTGATGGAATACATATTTTATATTCAGAGCAAATCAATGGACAGCAGAATGAATGAACTGTTACACATTCTTTCCTGACACTAAACTCATCTGTCCTCCTGCTTTCAACCTTACATAAAGTGGAACTTTCCACTGTCACATCATCAATACACATTTGTGGACTGTTTTTGTGTCTCTGCCTTATATGTTGCACAGCTTTGCTAAGTTTTCCTTTATTTACTTTTAGCAACCTATCAAACACTTTGTGTTTTACCACTGACATCACAGCATATATGCTCTTATCCATCCTACTGACTCGAAGACCTTTCATTACCACTTGCTTTAGGACTTGGTGGAAGACTTCTAAATGCATACTGGTATTAATGTGCATTTCTAATCGGTAACAACAGGCCCACTGATCACACCTACTAGCATATTCCTTTTTGAAGTACACACCAAACTCTCTACATGTGTCATTATTTTCACAAGCATCTAGGAAGTTGTTGAGCTCACTGTGGAATTCAACTACGTTTTCACACTGCAACAACATCCTTAGGTGTTTGTTACACAATTGCTTTGAATGCCTGTCTACAATGAATTTTAGAGGAAATATTCTTTCTCCAAGCCCTATCCATATGCCACATGCATAGAAGTTTCTTCAAAGGGGCACCCGTGACTTCAACCCATGCATTAGAGAATGAAGCCTAATTATCAGTTATCAGTATCTGCACCGGAAAATCAATTGCAGATATTGATTATTTGACAATATACAAAAAAAAAAAAAAAAAAAAAAAAAAAAAGCCATTTCAGCACATTGCAGTCTGTTCGATTAGAGTAACAGAATGCAACAGAGAATCTCTCATTATATTCATCTAACATCAATAATGTTGTAAGTGAGAAGTCACAAGCATTTGTCCCATGAGTACTGTCCATACAAATGATTTTTTCCCAAACTCCACAAGCATTACTTTCTGCACATCAGTCATAATTATTAATACAAAATCGTTCTCTGTCAATCCGTATTCTGGGTTGGAAATCCCTTGTAATTTACCAAACCGGACATACTCATTACCTTGGTCTTTTAACCTATCCATCCCAGTGCACACACTTTCTACATCTTTCTGACTCTGTTAATTACTATCTAATCTAAAATCACGAACAATATTACTCAGGTCATGTCTTTGCAAAAGGTGTAGCCTGGTAATCTGCTTAGTATCTAAATTGTCTGTGATATTCTTCAGAACAGTGTCAAAGGGAATATTCTGAACTAACTGGCCAGCAATCTGCTCTCTCTCTCTCTTCTTTTGATAGCAGGATATGCCCACCTTCTCTGCGATGTCCAAAATGTACATTATTGTAAATAACATGCACACTCGACTTATTTATTTTACACGAACCCTGAAATTTCATATGCCGTATTCCCTTTCCTCTTCTTTTGACCAATCCACTGCGATGACAGAAATAAGTAGATCCTTCAAGGGCTGTAGTGTCATGGGGTTTGGTTTGGTTGTTGTCGATGTCCTCTTATGTCTTGGTGGACTAGTTAGAAAATATCTGGATTGAGTGTCTTTTTTTCCTTTGATTCCATACCTTAAATTCTTGAAAAGAATAGAAAAATTGAATTACTAGTTATTAACATTAAGATAATAATAAACTTATTGCACAGCTCAACTTGTGTTATGGTAAGGGTCATTCCATAAAAACTCACAAACTACAACAAATTAGATATTTTTTTACTAAACTTATTTGTAGAGTACTCGTTCCCGCCCGGTGGCCATAATTGTTAAGGCATTGAAGTCTGCATGGTCTAACACCGTCGTTAGCCTGTTCAATTCCCCTTGATCGAAAACATTTTGGCCATCAGAATCTTTGGCCACCAGGGTAGAGGAGGTGGTGATATACAATTTCTAATCACTAGATTTCGTGCCAAAAACCTGGAATAAATTCCAAATCTCTCCGCAGTGCTCATATAGAACGAAGGCATATGACGCTGTTGATGGTGATTCGTCCATCGGTTGGAGATGTTAAGCCTTGAGCAGATCCCTTGGTGCTATTCGACAGGAGTAGGCTATATGTTGGCACAGGGTTTCACCCTCTCCCTTCCTACTATCATATATCACGTCATTCATTTCATCTCATTGACTCCTCTGATGAGGCTGACACCAGGAAGGGCATCCGGTCATAAAAACCCACCACGACTGATTCATCTCACCGTATTCCCGACCCCGTAGATAAAACGGGACAAGGTTTGGACATTGTTTGTAGAGTACTGTTTTGGTGATCTAATGTTTATTGTTGTTTGGCCAACCCTTGTCCCGTTTCTGTACGGGGTCGGGTATGAGGTGAGGTGAGATGAATCTGTCGTGGCGGGTGTTTATGACTGGATGCCCTTCCTGACGTCAACCTCATCAGAGGAGTTAATGAGATGAAATGAATTATGTGATATATGATACTAGGAAGTGAGAGGGTGAAACCCATGCCAGCACGTAGCCTACTCCTGTCGATTAGCACCAAGAGATCTGCTCAAGGCTTAACGTCCCCATCCGACGGACAAATCACTATCAACAGCGTCATATGCCTTCACTCCATATGAGCATTGCAGAGAGGTTTGGAATTTAATCCAGGCTTTTGACAAGCAATCTAGTGGTTATAAATTGTATACCACCCCCTCCCCTACCCTGCTAGCCAACATTCTGATGTTGAAATTTTTTGACCAACGGGACTCGAACTGGCTAACCTTGGTGTCAGACAGTTTAGACTTCAACACCTTAACGATCATGGCCACCAGGCAGGCTGATCTAATGTTCATTGTTGTATTTTAAAAATGACTATCTCAACATAAAAATGTGATTTCCATGCATACTTCTATAAATAAACTTTGAACTTGAGAATTTTAAGTGAGCTTCAGATAATTTTGATAAATACCTCTGACTATGGTCTGTCTGTTAAGTTGGATACTCAAAAAGCACCATTAAATTCAAGTACCACTAGACTGGGCTAGGATTGAACATATCATCTTGAGCTCAGAAAGCCAGTGCTCTACTGCCCTAGCTACCCAGCCCAGCCTGAATAGCTGATCAGTATCTCCAAGCACTGAATTACTCAGAAAAAAATTACTGGAAATCACTCCCGAGTATGAATATTCACAGCCTGTTTCCAGTCATTCAACCGGGTCAGGAATGGAACACATGAAGCCCCATCTAGTGGTGAGGATAGGATCTGTGCCGGCTGCCGAAGCCTGTTGCTCTTCTCTGGGGCAATGATTAATAACTGACAGATGCAATGATACTGGAGAGTGTTGCTGGAATAAAAGATGACAGGGAAAACCGGAGTACCTGGAGAAAACCTCTCCTGCCTCCTTTTTGTCCAACACAAATCTCCCATGGAGTGACTGGGATTTGAAACACGGAATCCAGTGGTGAGAGGCTGGCACGCTGCCGCCTGAGCCATGGAGGCTAGAAATCACTCTTCAGGTGCTACTATTGACTCCACTCACCAAGACTTGTGCAACTTGATCCAACAAAAGGTTTATTTCTTTGGAAAAAAAGTAGTGGTTATATATTATTTTCTGGAAAACTACACTTCTACTCTTCAAAATGCAATTCTTTACATCTGGAACAAACCATTCGCTATTTTATTTCCTTTTCCAGAGTTTCAAGTAAGCTTACTGTATGACAAAATAGTAGACATGATGCTGTATAGGCTTTTGGGCTTATGCCGTGTCAAGAAAATAAGGTGAAATTCTTAACGTTTCGCAGAAAACTGTGCTCTGCATCCTCAGAAGAAATCTCGACTGACCATGAGAAAGGCTTCTTAAACAATGACAATTTCCTTAGCAGTTACCTCAAAAGATATTAAAATATAAATTTTTTCAAAGAAAGTTCATGAATTACATGAGGATGTAACAAATATTATTTCATAAATTTATGTAAATACCTGGCAGATTCTGGCAAAGAAATGAGCACTTTTCTTGCCACTTCAGAAAGACAAAGATAATTTAATGGTATTGGTGGTGGTGGTGCTGTCAATGTTTTCTTTGAATCTAAAAGTTGATTAAACAGATCTTTAACTCCCACAGGAACCATATTTGTGGACAAAATAGATTATAGAAGATGTAGCCTAAACAGACAGTTTGTCAAGAACTGTGGAATGGAGCAAATAAGGACAGATTATAGACAAGATTAAGGAAAGTAGGTATTCAATCTTACTATGCAAACATTCCCATCTCTAAGTTATTCCTGAAAATTAAAATAATTACTTTATCTAAGAATGAAAATAATTATGAAATATTACATAAAATGTACGTTTGCGTTAGATCAATCGGTGTGACATCAACACACTGACTTCCTATGCTAATTCTAAAATGGAAATCAGAATTCACTCCGGCCACTTCTGCCTTGCAACAATTATATTTCACAGGGGGAAGTAATCATCCTGTATTCAAAACAGACATATAATTTAAAATGTACCGGTAGGTTTGCATCATGGATTAATATGTTCAGAATTTTGTGCACATTCTTTCAATGGATATAATGCTGTAACTGCTAGAAACAGATAACTCTTAACAAAATTTCTTAAAATAATACTTTAACGAATTCAGCAAGAACCATAGGTACCCTTCTTGAGATTTCAAAGAATGATAAAATGCAGTTAGTGCCAGTATAACAATTTTAATGAAATCTGAGATTTCACCCTACGGGAATCTTCTCCTCATGCAAATAATTATTTATTTCAAATAAATACTGAAAATATTAAGGAAAATCTTTCTGAAAGCATGAATTTTGGTGGCGAGTACATTTCGAGCATCATTAGGCCTAATGGAGCTATTAATAGGAAGAGAAAATTATACTGATTTAAAGAATACTGGTACTGCTATTTAATGAACACGTGAGAAAAATGTCATAACATTTTGTGAAGAGCTTGTAGCAGATTGTGATATTTCATGGAATAGGCCTACCTTTAATAAACTTTAATGAACATTTATGCATTCAACTATCTCCACATGGATTGCCTAACTAGATACAGTGAACAAAAATATGAATGTGAAGACCTGTTGCATAACTATTATGATGCAATGGTTGAACATTCTCCCCACCTTTCATGTTACTGAAGACATTTCTGTGATAGAACATCCTTCAAGAATTAATTCACTGTGGCCATGCAACACATGCTGACTCAGCTCTTGGTGATTCACAGTGATATACGGACAATTCACCACTGAAATGAAAAAAACAGGCTTTTGAGTAAGAACATACCAATCCATTACCTCTAACCTATTCAACTACTAATATGGAAATCGTCAGCACTTACCAGGACAGTCTATATGAATTTTGAATCTTCTCACTGAATGTATGACGCTTATATGTCCCCGTAACTCTCGTTCGCTGGATTTGTCCCAGCTACAAAATTTACAAGTAAATCCAGTTCCATTAAGCCGCCCACGCTTTAGTGATTCAGATGACAACTTGTGTACGGTACTTGTAATTTATGTCTCTTTAATTTTGCATCGTGTAGATAGCAGAAATTATCCAAATGAAGGTATTGACCACACTAGAAATGATCCAAATGAACTTATTGACCATGTGTTAACGCAATTCAAACAAATATTAAAATTTATTCATCAGAACGTATTGACCACATGTTAAACACAATTCAAACAACAACTTTTCCCTCCACTTACGCAAAAACAATTGCTAATCAATTGCCACTGAAATGAAAAAACAGGCTTTTGAGTAAGAACATACCAATCCATTACCTCTAACCTATTCAGGTGAAATACAGTGTGACGAGCTGCAAAGTAAAGGCTACTTTAAAGCTTTTAAAATTGGAATACGGTTCGATGAACTAGAACGAACAAGCTCACCCGCTTTCTGGCCTAAAGGAGTGCTCGTAAGACAGTATCGGTTTCGGAGTAGGAGAACTGAGGGAATCAAACTTGACTAGCAGTAATTATGTTGCAAATAGTGGAAGCGAATGCACAAGATGCACCACACAGATACAAATTAGGACATTACTTTGGAATATAGAAGGCCTGACAAATGCAAGCAATATGCTCCCTGATAACTTCTTCATGACTTACGATATTGCTATCTTAACTGAGACAATGCTGACATATGAATGGTCCACAAAGGGCATGTATACAATCCATAATTTTGCCTCCCAGGAGCATGTAGGCAGACCAAAAGGTGGAATCACGTGCCTATTAAAATGCGATTTCTCGCCTTTTCAAGTAATACACTCTTCAGAGCACATCTTGTTTATAAGAACTAAAATATGTTCCATAGCATGCCTATACTACCAACCACACTCCCCAGTGAATGACATAATAGAAGGATTAGGTACTATCTTAAACAAGTTGGACCCAGATGAACCATTGTTACTTGCTGATGATATGAATTGTAGAATTGACAAGCCAGATTTTAAAACTACGTGTGTGATGGAATATTTGGAAGAAGAAGGCTTAAAATTAATCAACCAGCGAAATCAGTTTACATACGTAGCATATAACGGGAGGAGTACAATAGATCTTGTATTTACGAACTTGCAAAACATCCATCCAACGCACCAACAGGTCATCCCTATTGCTATTTGCCAGTAGTAACAAACTTTAATCTTTTATGGTAAGATGGCAAAAAGAAAATGCCAGCACTCTACCCCACAAGGACACTTGACTCTGCCAAAATACAAGAAGCAAATTTTGAAATAGTACAGGAACTGATCAGGGACGGTATGTTGGACGAAGCTGTTCTAGAATTAGACCGCCAGATGCAGAAGGCTATACAGTATACAGATCCATACGAACGGAAAGCAAAGCCCTGGTTCGACTCAGACTGCTATGCTGCTAGAAAAGAAACGCTGAATAAATTACACATTACCTTGAATTCTCCGTCTCCAGAAAACCTTGAAATATACACACTCTCTCGCAGGCTCTATAAGCAGCTAATAAAACAAAAGAAGAAAGAGTACCAAGAAATGCTAGATATAAAGAAGATAGAAGTTGCTGAACGACATCCTTATAAAATACTGAACCCAAGAAAACCAAAATTCCCTAGGGACATACCAACAGAAACCTGGGAAAAACATATGTGTCAAGTGCTTCAGGTTAAAGATACTCGACCGCTACAGGCACAATTAGAAGATGTAACTGAGTTTTTGCCTATAACTGTAATGAATATCGAGAACGCTATACACAGCATGGGAAATGGAAAGGCTTGTGGACCTGATCAGATTTACTACGAACATTTAAAAACTGTGACTTCAATTTTGAAAGAAACGTGGTCTTATTTGATGAACGAATGTCTTCGGAGAGGTAGAATACCAGATAGCTGGAGGAGATCCTACATCAAAATGGTATACAAGGGCAAAGGGGATATGGGAGATCCAGACTCGTACAGAGGTATCGCACTCGAATGCACTCTTTTTAAGGTAATGACCAAAATTCTCACTGACAGGCTAACAACACTTGTGGATCAATATATACCAGAGCAACAGTTTGGTTTCAGAAGAGGTAGATCTACCCTGCAAGCGGTGGAGTGTTTAAAACAAGATATCGAGGAAGCACTAAGAGTACCAGGTGGAAAGCTCCACGCAATCTTTGTTGACTTCTCTAAAGCTTTCGATATGCTCAATAGGAACATACTCCTGACAAAGTTGGAACAATTAATTGGTAAGAGTCACTACCTGACGGTCATAATCAAAGACATTCTCTCCAACAATACAGTATTTATACAGGATAACATATCAATATCAGATGCAATAGCACAGACCAATGGTGTACTACAAGGAGATCCTCTAAGTCCTCTTCTGTTCTCAATAATCACTTCGGATGTGACGCGATGCATCAAGGATGGTGTAAAGTTGTATGTATATGCAGATGATATGGTTCTCGCTGCAGAACGGCTGGAGGACCTGCAAGAGTCCTTTGATCTTCTGGCAGCATGGGCACATGAAATTGATCTCAGCATAAATGACCAAAAGACTGTCCACATGATTTTCAGAAAAGGCGGAAGATCAGCAGTGACTGACAGAGTCCATTACAATGGTAAAGAACTAACAAGGGTTAGTCACTTCAAATACCTGGGAGTCATATTCCAAACCAGAGGTGATGTTTTCACAAAACACATAGAGAATAGGACTATCTTGGCATTTAAAGCAGTGAATGAAATCAAAGATTTATGTAAGATGTCAGTTAAAGCAGCGATAGAGCTCTTCAATATTAAAGTTGTGCCTATAATCACCTATGGCCTACAACTCGTCTGGGAATACCTAAATATTAATAGTCTACGACGAATAGAGAAAGTCAAAGCCGCATACTTAAAGAGAGCTCTGGGGCTTTCGAAGTATACACTATCTCGACTTGTGTATGTTCTGACAAGGGAATCTTTCCTGATCGAAGAGCTACGCTTCAAGATGTCACTACCATCCACGACAAATTACGATCGACTACTTACGGAACTGAAGCAGAAAAGAGAAGACATTTGGTTAGATTTCTATGCAACGGATGCTATGACAACGCGGGGATGGATGGAAGCGAACTACGAATTAAGACATATTGTAATTAGATTGGCTGTTCATGGCTTTCACTTTAAGCTTTGCAAAACCAAAACATTTCATGAACCTGAACTTGGATGCATGTGTAAATTGTGCGATCGTGAATGTGATAGATACCACGTCTTGACATGTCCTAATAGAGGGAAATCATTGACTAAATTCTGTTCAGAAGAATGAGACCTATGTGGAAATGTTAGAATTAATGTACTTACTTACATGGCCATTTGGCTGCAATAAAACTATTATTATTAATTGCCATATTTACTACGAATCATACCAGATGGCAGCACTTTCGTAAAAGGCAGAGGCCATCAGCAGCCATACTTTTCAAGAATGCATCCTGATTTGCCAGGTCGTATTATCGCAGTGTTATACCGTTGCCTACGCTATAATAGAATCTAGTAGACTTTGGTTATACCGAGACGCTTGTTTTCTATATCACCTGATGAAATACTACGTTCATTTGAACTAGTTAATTTGAACGACTCAACGATATGAACGGTATCTGATCAACTAGTTCAAGCAAATAACTAATTGGACCCATCTCTAGTGACGCAGTTAAGAAAATAAAACTGCACAAGGTATCCGGACCCGCTACTTCAAAAAAGAACGGATTTTCTTCGTTTCAAGCACGTCTGGAAATGTTAATATCTTTTACCGTAATATTTCTCAAAAACTTACCTAAGAGAATCCAATATTAACACAATATACTGCGCCCGTCGGAAAGCAAGAGGCACCTCAGGGGCGCTCAGTAAGGACTTGACGTTAATGGCTGAGTAAACATAAGTGGTAGGTTCGAAAATAACAAATATCGATGTCAGATGAAATGATTACACAATTTATTCGTAAAATAAAAATGTCTTGTCATCCTGACTAGCTCTGATTGTGAGAAACGATGGCTACGTTAAAAGTAATTAATGAAAACTCTTTATGTAACATACAAATTTTCCAAACAAATAAGATGGTACAAGCAACTGTTTGCCCTATTTTTCTAATGGTATTGATTAATGATTACAATTTCAATCGATAAATTTAACAAGTTAATTATTTAAATCATGAGTAACGAGGCAGTCGAGGTAGTCTACAAATTCTCGGACAAATCTGCAAAAATACATTAAGTTTTAATGGAAAGTTTGAAATAGAAAACATTTAGAATTCACAGAACGGCATTTCCTCGTGATAACATTTTAAGTGAAGTTATATTCTTGAAAAACATTTATTACAATTTAAATTTTAATCGAACATGCTTTAAGAAATCAAGACCCCGGGTACCGGTATATATGTTCTAAGTTATTCTCCATTATCTCCTTACGAGAATCAATATTTAACGTTAAGTGGTCATTTCAAATGAACTGAAATAAATAACACTTCTCAACAACAAGAGGAAAAAAAATCTATCAACGCTGATATACGGACCGCAACGTAGATTATAATCGAGCACAGATATCATTGACTAGTCCATCTGACTGTAACACATATCCGGTATCTCTGAAATTCACAAAACATCTCTAATAATTACAAAATATGACTAACTCTACAAACTAACTACAGAAAATATTCTATAGAAGAACTATCTACAATATTTACTAACATCTACGAATGAATTTATACTTCCACTCTCCAATGAAGTCACTCCGGGATATAACTGAGGATATGAAGCGTCCACGTGGGGTTAGGAATTTGTGCGATTGGGTTCGCCTGGTATTGAACTACAGCCTGTTATAGATATTAATCATCCTAGAATCTGTATCATAATTCAACTATTCCTCACAGATACACTCGAAACCTTGAATCAGTGATTTCCTTAACTTGCACCAGGACAAATTTATTCACAGAAATTAAGTCAGAATTTTTGTGTACGCCAATCAACTTATTATTATTATTATTATTATTATTATTATTATTATTATTATTATTATTATTATTATTAGAAGACTTTATTAAAACGACTACAATCTCGTATTCTCGAAGAACTATTACCGGTATTTATCTCCATCGACCTTCAAAAATCACATAATAAGATATCACCGCGCAGAACATGTCGTAATTCACTATCTGACGACTATAATCTCATATCCCGGTATCACTTCACCATTAAGTCAACAGTATAATTCACAAAACATGTGTTCAGAAAAAGTCGCATAATATCACACAATAACAAGTCTTATTTTTATCAAATCAGTCTCGAAGATTAAACATACCATCCGAAATCGTATATTGCAATTCAAGTACTCCAAATTAATCCATGATCAGATTCCAGAATTAATATCCTGACCACACTATTCAACTGCCACGAGGTATAAATGTAAGTTTCAATTATTACCGAAATATAGAAAAATATATGGTAAATATTACCATAATAAATTCATACGACATAGGTCAACTCAATAATATCATAAAAATCATTAAATATGAAAGAACGGTTACGATAACACGCGGATAAACTTTCACTGAACCATTATTGTCGAGAGCATGTAACACGTGGTCAGAAATTTCTATCATTTTATGTGCCTCACATATTCGAACAAAGATCCACATCCTAACTCGTACATTTAGAGCAATTAAAAGAAGAAAGACAAGAAATATAGCAAATGATAGGCTAAGAGACCACACCATAAGAATAAAGAAAGAAATAGCTTCATGTTGAGCTCGGGACGTCCTTAATTGATCAGTCTAAGGTAAAAATTCCTGCATTTCTCCGCCGTTGGCGATGGTCAGCTGGTTTAGCAACTCGTGGTGAAATATAGAACTCCATCCTCTTGTAATGCTGGCTGTTGAGGTCCTCTTCAAGTCAGTACTCGCAGATGAGTTCACTGAAACTTGCAAAGAACAATTAGTAATAGTCCTAGGCACAGTCCTTTCAATTGAGAAGGAAAAATACGTACTTATTGCTGGTAATTCGAATACATTCCACGCCTGTTGGTCAAGTACTTTTAATCTAAGTTGTTGAGACAGGCACAATTTTAGGTTTTTGATAGACTCTTGGATAGACGTCTTTAATGTACCCTGTGACAGTCGGAAGCAGAATGACGTTCCACAACGATGTATAGTGATGTTCTCGATGAGTAGCCTAATGAAATCAGAATGAGAGCCGAATGAGAACAGAATGAGAATTAACACGCATATTGTCCCCTTTAAGTAGAGCACTTTTCTCCCACTAGTCGTCGGAAGTACAAGTCAGTTCGGATACTGAAGCTCCTTCGATTAATTATTACTGAAGCCGCACATACACAGTTAAAGATTCTAATAGAAATTAAATTCTTCATATTAAAATTTAATTATAATAGCAATATCAATGTACGACCTAATTTCACGTTTAAATATATTTGTAAGTACAGTAGATCGTGCCCTCAACATGTACCAGTAATATTTTCATGCATTTTAAAGGTGAAAGACAGCTGTGAGGGCGCATAGTCCATGTATTTCTTCTCTCTTCCCTTTCTTTCTTTTTGATTCGAGCTAGTTCGTCCCACTCTCGATTGAAACATGTTGCCGCCCCGCTACGGAATATGACACGTTCCGTGCCGACAAAGAGAGGCCGGGAATCTCGTCATACCACTCTATGTTCAGCCATTCGGACAGAAGCATACTGTCACAATACAATGAAATGTTTTATAGATTGTTCATAAAGTTCAGAATTTCCAAGAAAAAAGAAACAGAAAACTGTTATCAACTTTTTTCAAGGCTCATGTTGTTTGGAAAATTGCGTTCTTCATATACAAGAATCCAGTTCCGGGTCCGCGGACTTCTTCTTCTACTACTACTTGAAATGTGAATGGGCTTGTTTTACCACCCAGGTCCAATACTTGTAGTAAATCGCACTGTAACACTCATATATACCAAAATACACAACTGTGGGGAGAATTTTAGTTTAACATTTCCTGAAGGACAACTATTGTATAAACATGGATGAATAGAGTGTAAGTTATCAACCAGTATATTGTTAACGTGGAACACACGGGAGAAGTTGACTTTTGTAGCCTGTATGATCTAAAACTATAAGTGAGAACAACAAATTGTCACATGTTCTGAATACTAAGGGTGCCTGTGTGATCCACCACGGCTTCCGCGGACTTAACAGAGATCTGCCCTTTTCAGAGTTCTAGTTAGGAAGTTACAGTGCTGTACATATGACAGTTGAAATATCCCAACTCCCCTTAAAAGGTAGTACAACGCATTGTGGAAGTGTATAGTAAAACAAAGTAAATAAATGGTAGGCTTACATACAGATCTCTGCACATGGTTATGAGGATCTTTAGGGGTTGTAGTAAGAATGTAAAAGAGAGGGCATATAAGTCTCTAGTAAGACCCCAAATAGAGTATGGATCAGGTGTATGGGACACATACCAGTGTTACTTGATTCAAGAACTGGAAAAAATCCAAAGAAAAGCAGCTTGATTTGTTGTGGGTGATTTCTTTCCAAAGAGTACCAGTACAAAAATATTGCAAAGTTTGGACTGGGAAGACTTGGGAGAAAGGAGGCGAGCTGCTAGACTAAGTGGTATGTTCCGAGCTGTCAGTGGATAGAAGGCGTGGAATGACATTAGCAGACGAATACGTTTGAGTCGTGTCTTTAAAAGTAGGAGACGTCACAATATGAAGATAAGTTGGAATTCAAGAGGACAAATTGGAGAAAATATTCGTTTATAGAAGGGGAGTTAGAGATTGGAATAACTTACCAAGGGAGATGTTCAATCCAGGGGTGCCTACCACAGAGTTTTATAGTTTTAAGGCTAGCTGCCCTTCTCGACATGGCACCATCTTACAGGGGGCCTAACCTCAGAGGATTAAATTTTTAAGGCTAGCTGCCCTTCTTGACATACCCCTTCACAACACCACCTTGGAGAGAGTCTAACCTCAGGGCAATATAGTTTTAAGGCTTACTGCTCTTATCGACATGCCCCTGGGGCTTAAGGACCCAAGTTTTAAGACAGGATGCCTTTCTCGACACCATCTTAGAGCGGTATAAGGATTATAGTTTTGTGGCTAGCTGCCCTTCTCGACATGCTCCTTCCCAGCACGAACTTAGAGGGGGCCTATCCTGAAAGGATTATAGTTTTAAGGCTAGCTGCCCTTCTCGACATTCCCCTTCCCCAACACCATCTTAGAGGGACCCAACCTCAGAGGATTACAGTTTTAAGGCTTACTGCTCTTCTCGACATGCCCCTGGGGCTTAAGGGCCCAAGTTTTAAGGCAATATGCGTTTCTCGACACCATCTTAGTGCCTTCTAAGGATTATAGTTTTGTGGCTAGCTGCCCTTCTCGACATGCTCCTTCCCAGCACGAACTTAGAGGGGGCTTAACATGAAAGGATTATAGTTTTAAGGCTATCTGCACTTCTCGACATCCCCTTAGGTCTGTCCCCTATAATTTCCCATGTTATGCTGATTTCCTGAAGGTCTCTCATTTTCGATTATCCAATTATTCTTGAGTTGACAAGTCCTAACCATATGCACTCTTTTTGCCGCGAAATTCTGAAAAAGTGATCGATCCCATAACCTCACTGGTATTGACGGGACATAAGCAGGGGTCCTAACCACAGAAGATTATAGTTCTGAGGCTAGCTGCCCTTCTCAACATAACCCCATCTTAGAGGGGGCCTAACCTGAGAGGATTACAGTTTTAAGGCTAGCTGCCCTTCTCGACATCCCCTTCCCTGACACCATCTTAGAGGGGGCCCAACCACAGAGGATTATAGTTATAAAGCTAGCTGCCCTTCTCGATATGACTCTTGGGTTTAAGGATCCAAGTTTTAAGGCAAGATGCCCTTCTCGACACCACCTCAGAGCGGTCTAAGGATTATAGTTTTATAGCTAGCTGCCCTTCCTTACATGCTCCTTCCCAAAACCATTTTAGAGGGGCCTAACCTGAGAGGCTTATAGTTTTAAGGCTAGGTTCCCTTCTCGACATCTCCCTTCCCCGACACCACCTTAGTGGGGCACCTAACCTCAGACGACCCTACCCCCTTCCCGACACCATCTTGCTAGATATCATAATTTTGTTATTAATTCAATTAAAGAGCTAACTGATGTCGATTTCCCAGTCTAGTTTGCAAAGGATAACGGATAGGAGGATTAGTCAAATGTTTATCGTTAAAATTACCTTTTTCCTTTTTTATTGCAGATATTCTTACGTTATGTTATTAAACTGGAAATCATGGCGTAGAGTTGTCCTCTTGCTCTTTAGACCTCCTGATATGTTGTGTCGCGTAAGTTTTTACTTACCCTTTTTCTTCTTTTTACACTTTTCGTTTGATAAAAGAAGAATAGGTAGCGGTAGATGAAAGAGGAGGGTGCGGTAAGGAGAAGGTATTCCTTTTTTAACTTTTGAAGTTTTACTAATCATAACAGGTTTTTCTAAAAAATCATACATTAATAGACAAAGGAAGAGGAATAGATGTGTGATAAAATTCTATTATAGTAAAAATAAAACAATATACCAGTGTTCTGTATTATTCATCACCATTATTGTCATTATTATTAAAAAAAATTTTAATACTACAAGTTAATCCATTAAAGGAAAATAAAACAATATTGCATTTTTGTATTTTTCATTATCATCGCTATTATTAGTGATTTTTGAAAATTGCTAATAAATATTATTAATATTTCTGATTTCATAAAAATATAGAAATGTTATAATTTTCTAAAGATGTTTTACATACATACATACATACATTATCATTATAGACTGTTATGCCTTTCTGCGTTCAGTCTGCAAGCCTCTGAGAATTTACTAAACGTCGCCACAATCATCGATTTGCAACTAGTGTTGTGGCCTCATTTAGTTCTATATCTCTTATCTTTAAATCGTTAGAAACCGAGTCTAACCATCGTCGTCTTGGTCTCCCTCTACTTCTCTTACCTTCCATAACAGAGTCCATTATTCTCCTAGGTAATCTATCCTCCTCCATTCGGCTCACATGACCCCACCACCGAAGCCGGTTTATGCGTACAGCTTCATCCATCGAGTTCATTCCTAAATTAGCCTTTATCTCCTCATTCCGAGTACCCTCCTGCCATTGTTCCCACCTGCTTGTACCAGCAAACTTCATTGTTTTTCAAAAGTAAACATAACGTTATATTTTGGATATCGAATGATATTTAACACCTTGAATACAGAAATAAAAATAAAATTTTATGATAAATGATGATGTAATAATATTTTGTAGATAATCTTTCCCCTTTTTACACATAATTATTATATTTACAATATTGAACGTTTTATGAACATTATTTCCATAAGAAATTATGGCATAATAAACAGGTATATGGTGTTGTACACACATGGTACACTCGTAAGGGAATCACTATTCCACACACGTTTATTATTAACTTGAATTAATGAACATTTATTCTGCTCAATTGTAAAAACATGATGTCTGTGTGATTGTATTCTTATCTGTCTACAAAAAGCAGCATATTTAGATGCTAGTACATTACGATAGTCTTGAATATGTAAATGGCTAACTGAACGCACGCCTTTTGCCTTTATCACAGATTGTGAATTTTCTGTCTTATATGCATACATTCTTGGTACTAAACCAACAAACTCTGTCATAATATTAATACCACATTCATCTTTCATAAGATCTATAATTTTCTTATTGGGTGGCTTAATCTCAAATTGATTACATGATGAAAAGGAAGAAGTGTCGAAGTATTCAGTATGGCTTCGCATTACATTGCAGACGTTTGTATTCCGAATATGATCAATAAAAGTATCTGTATCCATACACAAAAGTGGAAGATCTAAAGACGGCTGCTTTGCAAATCCATAATGAAAATCATACATTGTTAGTTTTGAGAAATCTAGTATGACCATTCCCAAATAAATTGGCTTCGCAGAAACTATCTCAGTTTTTCATTTCAACAGTAATAAGGTCAGGATCAATGACATGATAGGATTTAAATTTCGGTTTGGAGATGTACTTGTGTGCTCCATATCGTCCATCCCATTGTTAATTAAATAAATGTCGCGATGTTTGCGTACATTTTCCATGCTTTATCCATAGATAAGGGTTATTCATGAGTTTGAAAAACGTACTCTCAAAAGATGATGTAGCACGTTGATGATGCTCTGTATCTAAATCCATATGCGGTTTAAGCCATGTTTCCTCGTTAAACGCAATAATACGATGAATACACTCTAATTGTAACCCGTATTCTAGACATTGAACGAGACATTGTATGTGAATAACATACCGCTTTTTTGGAAATAGAGTAGCTAGCAGTGTAACATGCTTTGATGTAGTATCAGGCGGAATAATTTTTCAACGCAAAAAAGGAAAGTCAGAATGTGAATTGAGCAGATTAGAAGGGTATGCAAGTGAAACCCCTAGGATCTTTAGCAGCCAGATAAACATCAAAATGTTCAACTTCAATTTCTGTTAAACCACACAAAATCTAGATATGGTAAAGCCTGTGACATTGCATGCCCATACAGATTATTAACATCAAAATACTTAAGATAAGAATCTTCTTCCTCTGAATCATAATTCTTGAGGTATGGATTATTTGCAGTTGCATGTCTGTTAACAAGCGAAACAAGTCCATCGCGAATTCAGCGTTCAAAAAACAAAAGCATGTTAACGTAAGTAAGAAGATCAAGTTTCCTGTATACTCTAACATTGCATCCCACAAAAGACCGGGAGTCGTGCAGTAATAGCAAGGGTAAAACACATTTTACGGGACTTTTTTAAACACATCGCGAGTAAAAGTGTGTCTACTTTTAAATACAAATCTGCTTATTCACCTAATGTTCTTATATTAAATGTTGACCACACGTTACATGCATGCAAATAGTCTTCACCTGAAATCGATATTTATGCTTATCATATGAGAATGAGTTTAGTGATGGTGTGCTACATTCACTTAATACACTAGTAAATGCAGACTGAGGAGAAAATTCTGTTTCTTCTAACGTTTGAAAGCTTTGAATATAGTCATATGGCAGAAAACCTTTCCTTATACAAATTTTAAATTTCTCAGGATATGGAAAATACTGATGAATATATAAACAAAAACATGATGTATTTTCCAGGGCTCACCAAGAAAAGCATGCGGCATTCAAGCAACTCGCATCCAGTCAAAGCCACAATGGAAAATATAAGGAAACAAAATTACACTTTAAGCAACACTCCCCATTTAACGCAGGTTCCTGAAATAAATTACATTACACAAATTCAAAATAATAGGCTTTAACTTTCAACACTTAATTCAATGTTGTATTCTGAAAAAGATCACATGACACAAATATTCCTCAGCGCGGTTATATCATAAAGAAAATCCGAACAAATCTTCGCACTACGAAACTCTCGTCAACTGCGACAACAGTAGAGACATGGACAGAAACAATTTAAACTCTCCTCGGTAGACAAACGTATCACCCTCGCCAACATAACTCGAAATCGGAGATCCACGTCTCCCAAAATAACGCAGCAAACATCAAAATCACAAGGTCCAATCTTTACACACGATGCTCAACAGTCTACCCAAGGCAAGTCACACAATCAAGAAAAGTGCAGGCCTTCCAGATGAGGAACGCATCCTCTTACTAAAAATCATACTAAATAATATCTCATGTCCTAAAGTTGCCGGATCTGGAAAAGTATATAAAATGACGTCGTCTAACATACGTTCGCATGAAAAGAAACAACACCGCACTGATCACAAATCAAAACACTCGCGCTCAAAGTTAAACATGAATAATAAAGTGGCCACCTCTATAATGAATATGATAAACTGAAACTAAGAAATTGTCACATTGACAATTGATCATGTCCGAACAACGGAAAGTTACTGAAATATCTCAATCCTACAACTCAAGAAACTCGCCTTGATAATAATAGTAATAATAATAATAATAATAATAATAATAATAATAATAATAATAATAATAATAATAATAATAATAATAATTGTACCGGACGGTACAACTCCACGCCGCTAATTCAAAAGGTGTGCCAGTTGAAACTCCTCTGCTGGAGGAAACCTGAACTTTATTGACGGTATTAATTTTCTACTTTCTCAGAAGATGTCACTACCTGTAAATTTTGGAGTTTTAGAACTGTGTCATTTTTTATGTGTTTTTGTTTTGCTTGAAGTAAGAAGTGTGAACTTTCTCTTCTAGAGGACACTACTGAAGAACTACAATAGTGCACCCTAGTGCGAAGAAAAATAACTGTTCTTTGGAGAAAATTTTATTTCAAAAGTTTGTTCTTTGTTAAATTTCTTTCAGTTATTGGTTAAGTTGGCAATATTACCCCTTTCTTTCCCCTTGTTTTAAATCTAGCCAATCCCGAATTTCTGAAATTAATTTTCCACCAATAATGTGTTTCTTCTTCATCTTGTGTAGGGGTTTCTCTTTATTCTCCAATAAAGTGATTGTGGGCGGGTGTTCTCATTCCCCTAACGCCTAGAACCTTCCGCGAGAGTATATAAACTGCTGATTTTAGGGTCTCTGCGCCACTTCTGTTCCATCTTTCAGTGTGTAAAGTACATAGCAGGGGGCGGGAAGCGCCTCTTTCTTCTCCAGCTGTTCAACACCAGGTAATGGCCTCTTAATAATTTCTTTTCTTGCTAGGTTGGCAGTTTAACTCTCGGAGCGGGTTCGAAGCGTTCCCACCATGTAACCTTTTCCTAAAATGTAACCAATCTTTTCATCTATTCTCTTTTAAAGCTGTATATTGGGATAGAGAGTGCTAACCCTCTCGAGCTCCCACTCACATTGTTTTGAGGTGAACTTATTTTCTCAACCTATTCTTCGTTAACGTAAAACAAATTGCTCTTTTCTAAAGTCACCTCTATAGTATGGGATTAGCCCTTGCATTAGTGGCCTAGAGCCAGATTAGGTTTTAAAAACAAGTGTATTAGGAGTGCAGATCGCCTCCTCTCTAATTGTTATTTTAGAGGTCATTTAATTACCCCTTTTCATTAATAGACCTCAGTAGGTTGGGTATTTTACCCCTGTGTCTATGTCCAGTGAGGACAACTCGAAGGTGGAGTTTGGTGTGGCCTTTGAGAGGCTTAAAGTTGAGAGCGTGTGGCTCTTCTGAAAATTGAGTGTTGTATGCCTCGTGGAGGCTTTTCAGTGTAATTTGGAGCAAGGACTCCTAGGCATGAATGGGGTTTTCTGCCCCTCTGTTGATACTTGTGTTTGGGGTAAAGCTGAGCTGATTGCCCAAGCATTGTGAAGTCAGGGCGCGAAGCCCAAATCCTGTAAAAATTGTAACTACCCTTTGGACTTGCTACTTTGTACCTGACATGCTTGTTATTTCTTTGTTTTTGAAAAGAAAATATAACCTTGTTAAATTTTACATTAACTTTGATTCCGTAGTTTGAGACCCGTTCACGCCCGCACCTTCTTTCACCTCTACCTACCACTAAAACACGGTAACAAGTGGTAGCAGAGCGTGGTTGAATGGGTCTCATTTTAGCCCCCTTTGACGGCTAAATATTGTTCTGTTCCGAACTCTAACCATTTTCTCAGTTGCTGGAATTTTTTGAGATTTTCAAAATTGATCTGTCACCATGCCCGGCCCTCGCGATGTTCTCCATCTTAACTATTTGCGCAAGGAGGAGTTGATCTATGAATTGACTATTAGAAATGTGCAATCTGGAGGCACGGTTGCAGTAGACACAAACAAGCTTAGAGAGTCCCTAGATTTGCCCATTTCCATCCCCAATTTGGGAGAGAAAGAAATTGACGACTCTCTTTCCACGATCACGGAGAATATTACTGGGCTAGCGTCTGTAGTTAGTTTTTTTGATGAAAACGATCCTTCTCCTAATCAAATTAAGCGTGTGCAAGCCAGGCTATATCACCTTTCAAATAGAGTTAACGATCTGTTGTCTCTAAAGTTGAATGACGTTCAGAAGAAGGAAGCTAGTACGCTGCTTGAAAATATGTCTGAATTATCTAGCAAGGTCACTCAATTGTTAACAGGGGAGGTTCCTCCCAAAAGCGATCTACCCACCACAGTGAATGTAGGTAGCGAGGAAGAGCCTCATAAGGGAGAAGTCAATAGGATAACCGTTGCTGCTCAAACTATCTCTGCCCCATTGGACAACGAATCTGAACGCCGTGCATCGTTGAGTAACATCCGTTCGGAATTAACTTCCTTGCCATTGAAACCTTTACCTACTATGTCACCCGGGTTTAGTAGCTTGCCTCATCCATTGGCAATGTTGCTCAGAGGTATATCGAAGTTTTCCATTAATACCACCAGTGAAGTAATTTCCTTTTTAAGATTTTTAGTTCAATTTCAGGATCATGCCCTTGTGTTTTCTCTTTCTCCATGTCAAATTTGCAAATTATCTATCCGTATGCTATTGGTATTCTCTCTGATAAAATCGTAAGAGCCATTGCCGAGCAATCATCTATTGAGGATTTCCATGCCCACCTGCTAGCTAACTTCATCCCTGCTAGGGCCAGGTCCTCCCTTATTCAGAAGTACTATTATCGGGTACAGCGCTTGGATGAAAACTTGGCAGACTTCATCCAAGATATTAAGTTTTATACTAGGGTGTTTGCTCTTCACTTCCCTGAGGATCAAATTGTACAAGCTATTGTGGAAGGTATTTCACCATCCTATAGGTCATATTTGTGTTTCGCGGCATGCCCGCAAACTTTCTCGGAACTTGAAGCATTGGCCGTCTCAGCAGAAGGAGTTAGATACGCCGATTCTTTGCGTGTAGCGAAAGAACCCCCGCCTTCCTTTAGTAATACTCGGCCTCCACCTCGCCGATCAGTCACCCCTCGTAAATGTTATGCTTGTGGGTCGCCTGACCACCTGCGCAATAAGTGTCCACTGATCAAGTCGAGTGGGACAAGAAATGGGGCTGGTTCATCACAAGGCTGTTTTAAATGTGGGGCTTTCTCACATATCGCCAAGAATTGCCCAAATTCGAATAGCACCCCCTCCTGCTCAACTTCTGGTGCAAATTCCACCTATGCCAATAATAAAAAGTGACTAGTGGCTTCGGCTGAGTCGACTAATCCATCTTCCCGAGACTCAGCCTCTAGTAAACAGGTTGTAAATTCAGAGAACGATCAGTCTTCAAATTCATCTTTTGAATGCCCCAAAGAGTGTCTTAGAATTGCGGCGGATTCCCCCGCACCTGTTCCTTTTCTTAAGATTGAGTTAAATAACGAGCCCATAACAGCTCTCTTAGATTCAGGCAGTGTTTGTTCGATTATTTCGGCTGAATGGTATTCTAAATTGAAATTTGTTTGTAAACTACCTGACTATGTCTTCTCTCCTGTTCTATATGTTTCGGCTAATTCATCCCCATTAGAAATTCTAGGTTCCTTACTGGTCAAAATTCGTATTTTTAAATTTACATGGAAAACCAAACTGTTTGTGGCTAAGCACTTGTCTTGCCCCATCATACTGGGAGCGGACTTCATTTCTCACACTGGTCTTGTGCTCGATCTTCAGAGTAAGTCGTGCACATTCAAATTTGCGTCCAAATGTAAAATTCCCTTGTTAAAGTGTAATTCTGTGTCATGTTCATCTATTTCGCCTACCCAGGATGAGATGTTGTTAGACCTTAGACATCTACCTGAGGAGCAGGCTGATAGTATTCGTAAATTATGTCGGTCATTTCCAGAGGTGTTCTCTGATACTCTTGGTGTTACTGACCTTATTGAATACAAAATTGAGGTCACGGATTCGATTCCTGTCCGTTTTCCACCATATAGGCTATCTCCACCTAAAATGAAGGCATTGAAAGAAATCATCGATCAAATGTTGAAGGATGGTATTATTAGGCCCTCTAAGTCAGCGTATTCTTCGCCTATTTTTCTAGTCCCGAAACCCCAAGGGGGCTTCAGGCCTGTCATTGATTACAGGGCTCTCAATCGGAAGGTGGTGTTACAATCTGTGCCCCTTCCCGACCTTCATTCTTGTTTTTCATGGTTTCGTAAGGCCAAGTTCTTTACTATCTTGGACTTGAATCAGGCCTATAATCAAATTCCCCTTGCCGAAGAGTCTAAACACCTTACAGCGTTTGCCACGGACTGGAATTTATATGAATACAACCGCGTGCCTTTCGGGCTCCCCACGGGAGCAGCTGTACTCACTAGGCTGCTAGATAGGGTCTTCTCCGACATCAAATTTGAATACTTGTACCACTACTTGGATGATGTCGTCGTATTTTCGGAAACCTTCGAAAAACATCTAGATCATCTGCGAGAAGTTCTCAATCGCCTTCGTAAGGCTGGGTTAACTGTCAAGTTGTCCAAGGTTGCCTTTGCTAAGCCCTCTATGTCATTCCTAGGGCATATTGTGTCACCTGATGGTGTTGCAGTCGATCATTCGAGAACACAGGCCATCCGTGATTTTAAACCTCCCAAAGACATTAAAGGCATCGCCAGGTTTATTGGTATGGTGAATTTCTTCAGAAAGTTCATTCCTAACTTTGCTAATAGAGCGGCGCCCTTAAACCTTCTTCGTAGGAAAGGCATCAAATTCGAGTGGGGACCTTCTCAACAAGCCGCTTTTGAAGATCTTAAATTAGCTCTCTGTAATGCCCCTGTACTTGCTATGCCTGATTTCTCGAAGAAATTCATCGTCCAAACCGATGCGTCGTCGTCGCAGTAGCTGCAGTCCTTCTTCAAGAGACTGAAGTAGGGAGGCGACCCATCGCCTATGCATCTAGGACCTTGTCGGCTCAAGAAGCCAAGTATTCCATCTATGAGCTCGAAGGTTTGGCAGTCTTATTCGCCTTAGAAAAGTTCCGTCTTTATCTGGAACACGTCAAATTCGACCTGGAGACAGATAATCAAGCCTTAAGCTGGGTCTTAGGTAGGCCGCGTCGTACTGGTCGTATAGCCCGTTGGGCCATCCGTATTTCTGCCTTCCAATTCGATGTCAGGCATATCAGAGGTACCGAAAATGTTGTTGCTGATGGACTCAGTCGTATGTTTTCTAACGACGTCGAGACCCATGAACCGGTCGACAGTTCATCACCTCCCGAGTCCATACTATCTGGTGTTAATGCCATCTTAACAGATGCTCCCATGCTTTTTAGGGATATTGTGAAATACCAACGTGAAGATCCGACGCTGGCTCCGATAATGGAAACCCTTTCTTCTGGGGAACATGTTGTCCCTTATGTTCTGAGGAGTGGTGTTCTATGTTGCCCATCGAGGCATGATAAGATGATGAAAGTTGTCGTTCCAGCTGTTCTTGTACCTATGATCTTCAAGTATTATCATGAGACCCCATTAGGAGGGCATCTGGGTATCTTTAAAACTCGTGAAAAGATTCGTGAAATGTTCATCTGGAAAGGTATGGACGGTGAAATCCGTGAACTTGTAAAAGCTTGTAAATCTTGTTTGCTCAGTAAACCCACCATGTCCACCAAGGTAGGCCTTTTGTCTTCGCATCAAGCATCGCGCCCCATGGAACGCCTGTATATTGATTATGTAGGACCCTTTCCCCAGTCAAAGGGAAATGCTAACAAGTTCATCTTTGTATGCGTAGATGGCTTTACTAGATTTTCCTGGTTATTTCCGACTAAGCTGGCTACCGCTCAGTCTACCATTACTTGCTTAAATTCTATTTTTGCTTCTTTTGGTCCGTGCCAATATATTGTATCTGATAATGCTAAGGCTTTTACATCTAATTTATTTCGTAAATTCTGTTTTGACTTGTCCATCTCTCATGTAACTACTTCTGCTTATTACCCTCAACCATCTCTGGCTGAACGAGTTAACCGTAATCTCAGGTCCGCACTTATTGCCTATCATCATGAAGATCATTCCAGGTGGGATACGTCCCTGCATTGGTTAGCTTTTGCTTTGAATTCGGCGGTTCATGAATCACATAAATTTACCCCAGCCTCTTTGATGTTCAAGTTTGTTCCCAACACGCCGCTCTCTAACCTCTGGTCTCTGAGTGACATTCTACCCGAGACAATAGATCCGGACATCATTAAAGATCTTTGGAAGAAGGCTAAAGCCAATCTTAAAGTCTCTCATGAAAAGGTTAGGGAAAGGTATGATCGTGGACGGAGACCCACCCCTTTGAAGGTAGGTGACCAAGTTATGGTCAAGAATTTTGTTCCCGCGGGCAAGCTTGCCCCCAGATTTCATGGGCCATGTGTCATTCTCGATTTTCTTACGCCGGTTACATTATTAGTAAGCAATCCAGCCACCGAGAGGATATTTAGGGTTCACCTGTCCCAGGTGAAACCGGTGTAAATTGTGTGTCAACTTGCTTCACATAATTTGATAGGAATATGAAGGTTATATTTTTTTTTTGATTTTCTACTCTTAAGGCATTCTGCTCCTTCTATTTTGTTTTATATGTAAGCATTTTTGTAAAACCTTCCCCGATCCGTTAAACTGCCATTCTGTCCTTACCATGGCCATTACCACGCTCCCGTCTCCTGCTATTCACACTGTGGCTTGCTTAGATTAAATGCCATGGATATTTGCACGCCGCTGGCCCCTCTACCTCTCCAACAAGCCTGTGCCCTCAAAAAAATGATGATGGTCCAACAATATTCTGCCGCCTAGCTTTAATGTTTCAGTGCCCCCGCAGCCGCGCGGCGCTGTGCCGCGTCTGGGTTTGAGGATGGGCCCCCTCGACCCCAGCGAGGACGACATGTGCACGGCGAGCCGGAGCTCTCCTCCCGGCCAAGGCTGATGTGCGGCGCACGACCTGCTACTTGCCCGCAGCCTGTATATCTTCACCGCGGGCGCGGCGTGTTTCAACACCACTGCTCCCCTCATAGTGCGGGCGAGCGGTATCTCAGGGTACTTGAGGGGTCCGAGCGGCCTCCTCTGGACGCAAGCTGCAACGGCCGGTCTGGCCATCCAACTTCATCAACATCAACTACATGAACAGTTACTATAAGCAATGACTACACTTGGGAATTCAACAGCAATATTTGGTGGACATTGCAAAAATTTTTCATCACTTTTAAGTATTAAAAGTTTATCTTCAGAATTCTACTTCTACAAACATAAAGACTGTACTTCACCTGCAACAACAAAATTTTGAAACTGAATCAAACCACATTAAGAAAATCTTATAAATTTTTCGGCAATTAATCTCCATATCTACATCAAAACTGGGACCTTGTTTTCAAACAAATTTCATGTGTCACCCCTGGAGGAACTTTTGGGGGGGGAGGTCTGTACCGGGCGGTACACCTCCACGCCGCTAATTCAAAAGGTGCGCCAGTTGAAACTCCTCTGCTGGAGGAAACCTGAACTTTATTGACGGTATTAATTTTCTACTTTCTCAGAAGATGTCACTACCTGTAAATTTTGGAGTTTTAGAACTGTGTCATTTTTTATGTGTTTTTGTTTTGCTTGAAGTAAGAAGTGTGAACTTTCTCTTCTAGAGGACACTACTGAAGAACTACAATAGTGCACCCTAGTGCGAAGAAAAATAACTGTTCTTTGGAGAAAATTTTATTTCAAAAGTTTGTTCTTTGTTAAATTTCTTTCAGTTATTGGTTAAGTTGGCAATATTACCCCTTTCTTTCCCCTTGTTTTAAATCTAGCCAATCCCGAATTTCTGAAATTAATTTTCCACCAATAATGTGTTTCTTCTTCATCTTGTGTAGGGGTTTCTCTTTATTCTCCAATAAAGTGATTGTGGGCGGGTGTTCTCATTCCCCTAACGCCTAGAACCTTCCGCGAGAGTATATAAACTGCTGATTTTAGGGTCTCTGCGCCACTTCTGTTCCATCTTTCAGTGTGTAAAGTACATAGCAGGGGGCGGGAAGCGCCTCTTTCTTCTCCAGCTGTTCAACACCAGGTAATGGCCTCTTAATAATTTCTTTTCTTGCTAGGTTGGCAGTTTAACTCTCGGAGCGGGTTCGAAGCGTTCCCACCATGTAACCTTTTCCTAAAATGTAACCAATCTTTTCATCTATTCTCTTTTAAAGCTGTATATTGGGATAGAGAGTGCTAACCCTCTCGAGCTCCCACTCACATTGTTTTGAGGTGAACTTATTTTCTCAACCTATTCTTCGTTAACGTAAAACAAATTGCTCTTTTCTAAAGTCACCTCTGTAGTATGGGATTAGCCCTTGCATTAGTGGCCTAGAGCCAGATTAGGTTTTAAAAACAAGTGTATTAGGAGTGCAGATCGCCTCCTCTCTAATTGTTATTTTAGAGGTCATTTAATTACCCCTTTTCATTAATAGACCTCAGTAGGTTGGGTATTTTACCCCTGTGTCTATGTCCAGTGAGGACAACTCGAAGGTGGAGTTTGGTGTGGCCTTTGAGAGGCTTAAAGTTGAGAGCGTGTGGCTCTTCTGAAAATTGAGTGTTGTATGCCTCGTGGAGGCTTTTCAGTGTAATTTGGAGCAAGGACTCCTAGGCATGAATGGGGTTTTCTGCCCCTCTGTTGATACTTGTGTTTGGGGTAAAGCTGAGCTGATTGCCCAAGCATTGTGAAGTCAGGGCGCGAAGCCCAAATCCTGTAAAAATTGTAACTACCCTTTGGACTTGCTACTTTGTACCTGACATGCTTGTTATTTCTTTGTTTTTGAAAAGAAAATATAACCTTGTTAAATTTTACATTAACTTTGATTCCGTAGTTTGAGACCCGTTCACGCCCGCACCTTCTTTCACCTCTACCTACCACTAAAACACGGTAATAATAATAATAATAATAATAATAATAATAATAATAATAATAATAATAATAATAATAATAATAATAATAATAATAATAATTTACAGATTTCTTTCTAACTCGAAATACGAAACTGCGTTCGCGAAATTCATGAATCAATTACTAATGAACAACCTAGATATACAAATAGTCGTGAATATGACGCTATCAACATTTTTTGGATCCAAACTCCACCGTCTCACACATCATACAATAAATACCAGAAATCGTGACGGCATGTTTCCGTAGGGAGCTCACATTAATATTACTTTAACCCATGAGTGGTCGCAATGGGTCTATGAGACCCGGGCGGACATACTTATTTGTGTTCCTGTTGTTGGAATGCACCGAGCGCTTCCCGATCCCTGGTAGCTTCTTGGCTCCCGACCTTCAACCGAACACAGTAGCCCGCTCTCAGTTGCCTTGGAAACTTTTCGCGTACAGGCTGTTCAGGGTCTCGCAGACCCGGTGCGACTGTTAACATTGGTCTTTTTTGTCAAACTTCGCATTGTTAGTTTAGTACACTTTTTCTTCCGTGTAACAATAGATGAAGCTAACTCTGCCTGGATTCGTTCCATGTTGAAGAAATCTGAAGATGAAGAAGCTCTTAGTCATTTCTGCCCGACAAACAAAGAGGAGGACTTCCTTCATCTGCCCCGAGGGCCAAAATTTCATTTGCGGAGAACATGGACAATTTGTCTGCAGAATGTGCATAGAAATTGATTAAGGTGATTTTTCCATGTACCTATATGTGTTTCTAAAACTAATTTGATTTTAATGTTATGAATTATGATACGTAATTCACACATACCTAAAAAAATCCATATTTTTGTACCAATAGTTCAAGTGTGAAATTCTCAAAATATATGTTTTATTAAAACTGTGTAGAAAATAGATGAAAGTGTTGCTTTATGCATGTAGATGCAGGAAAAAGTGAAAAAAATGATGTGAAATACATTTTTCTGTTACCATGTTTTATCTTTCACAAGTTAACAGAAAACAATCAGTTTTTCAGTGTAATAATTAAAATACATTTTTGGTTAAGAAACGGGATAGGTAAATATTGTAGTCATGCAAACTGCATTAAAATAAACGAAATAATGTCCTACAATACTGTAATTGGAAATAAAATATAAAAATCTAATGGTAAAACTCTGAGAAAAAATGGGTCTGAGAGACCCGGTGCGACCATTAATATTGACAAAACTCACAGTTAATCTAGTCCTTCCTGACTTTAATTTGAATCCTTATTTATATTTAAGCCCCAAGACGTACACTGCGTCTCAAACATTAAAGCAAAACAAATCAAAATATATATAAGGCTAAAATAAGAAGCTGACTCGTAAAAGAAATGACGCTAACCACTCAGCTAAATATATCAGAATAAAATGTAAGAAAGCAAGCTGCGACTTCATGCAAACGGTCCACATTTACGTTACAATTACATTTACATTACCGGTAACAAGCTTCCTATCATGTAAGTAGGACGTAGTCCTTACAAACAAAGCAAAATTTAGTGAAAATAAATATCAAAACTAACCTATCCCCTTTTGCAGCATTAAACACGTTCACACTCACATAATTACGTTGGGAATTCTGTACTCATCTATTTCGTTGACTTATCGTCGCCAGCCTTTGGAACAGCCGGCCCCATCTTGTTTTAGCCAACCATTTCAATGATGATGCCTTCAGAAAGGACATAGATCAGTCCTTTTGGCTACATTCCAGCGCCGAAAAGGTGCTGTATTTTCCGTCGCTGCTTCTGATTCTGGAAGTCGTCTTAAACATCCCCTCGTTCACGATGTAGAAACTAGGTCAAGATTAACCTGCCGGTTACTACGTATAGTACTACGGCCGGGGGTAATTTCCACTGACCGTGAAACAAGTTCTCATTATGCCTAGTGGAACAACTCATCTTATCTCACAGTAACGAGGTCAGATATTTCCCATGTATATGCAAGACTGAAATTGTGAACTTTATGCCCTCGGGAAACTACTTACACACGCAGGCTACTATGCATTCAAAATGATTAAATGAATCTGTTCCCTCCCTCAGGAAATTGAAAGTTAAATGCCATTCTCCCAGTGTTATGAACCTGGGTAGATTAAATGCAGACTGAGTGTCTTCCAACAAAATTTAAGTCACCACAAGATCACACGCGAAATGAAAACTACTCCTCACGGTGTTACTTGCACGGTATCTCGCCGAATAAAAGGTTAACTAACTGACGCGGTCATCGTTATAATTAACTTGTCCTCTAAGACGCTGTTGTATCTTCGATCGGGGACATCACTTCCCTAGACCAATGCCTAGCCATATCGACTGTGGCTCTATCATTTCATTGGCTCAACACATCGCGTAACTGACGCTTACTTCAAACAACTTTCCCCGGTTTCCCTAGCCTCTCGCTGGGCATCCGAAATGTTGTCCGTTGGAGTTCTATTGTTTCCCTGTTCTGCTTTGGGTACGTCATGTCGAAATTCCACCTTGCAAACTTAGCTGGTGAGCAAACAAACCCGAGCTCCAAGCCCCCTGCAGAAATTGCGACATGTGCTGCAGAATGTACAGGTTTCCTGCCAGTTACTAGCGTTTGATAAAAATGAAATATTCTCTGTTCATTCGAATACATGACTAAATAAATGAGCAATTCAATAAGGGCTCAATAGAAAGCAACAGTCATCACTATTCTGAATATTGATAACAGTTTTTTTGATCTGCAATGGCTTTTGGAAGTTCGATATAGTGTCAATATGAATTTAATGGATCAAATTTAGACATAAATCTGAAGATGAGAAATACTTTGTAAAGCTTAATTGCTCGCACCCTCTTCAAACTTTTCAAATTTTGCAAGCAATTCGTCTACAACGTGTTCACGAAACCGTTCTGAAATATTATCAGAATATAACCGTTTTGTCATTTCCGATGTCATTTTTATGAATGTCATCATTATCTTAAAAATGAATAAATGAACATTTAAGCGAGGCATTTAGCTTAAGTGCAGGATGTGTAAATAGCAAATAAGACACTTTTTCTTCAAAGATATTATAGCATGATATTAAAAGAAGAATTTGTATCTAAAATATTCAACGAATTTTCTATAATACCACTTATTATACGTGATGAATGACATGTATTAATAGTTTCGCAATTAGATGCCATGACATTAAAAATAATAAAATTAATTCATGATATGTGTGGGTTAATATCAACAAAACTAAGAATACATGTGTTGTTTTCTATTCCGTGATATGACCAGGCAATTGTTCGTTGATTTATATTTTGTAATTCCAAATCTGTTAACGCATTAAATCTTTTTTTTTTGCTAGGGGCTTTACGTCGCACCGACACAGATAGGTCTTATGGCGACGATGGGATGGGAAAGGCCTACGAGTTGGAAGGAAGCGGCCGTGGCCTTAATTAAGGTACAGCCCCAGCATTTGCCTGGTGTGAAAATGGGAAACCACGGAAAACCATTTTCAGGGCTGCCGATAGTGGGATTCGAACCTACTATCTCCCGGATGCAAGCTCATAGCCGCGCACCTCTACGCGCACGGCCAACTCGCCCGGTCGCATTAAATCTAATAGGTAGAAATACTTTAAAGTCTTCACACATATTCTATCACCAAATCTTGTAGTTAATCTCTGAAGTGAAATAACTCTAAATTGTTCATTAACAGGAAGATCATTTACTCATCATGAGGGTGTCCATGTAATCCGCTCCAGATTGTTAATTCCTTCCATTTTTCTAAAAATCAAGTACTGTTATTGGACTATTTTATTAACAATAGCATAACGAATTATAAAAGGATAATAACATACTTTAAAACCTAAATGATGTACGCGTTGAAAGTGGATACAGCAAAGCACCTCCCCAGTCCTTTCTGCGATTGTTGAAACTGGATACAGCAAAATACCCTATTCCTTTCAGCGATGTGGATCAGTAAAGGTTTTTATACGGCCTTTGTCGCTCTGATATTATGCGTTCTCTTTTTACAAATGAAGATAATATCTGAAAAGAAAACAGAATCAAAAACTAATAATACTGTTTTGTACATTTAATAATACCAACTTACTTTTCCAGATTAATGTAGAAAATCAAGCCGCAAGATACTTTGTTAATAAGATTAGACAATAGATAACAATCACCGATGATGATGATGGAGTAGACAGCAGATAATAATCACCGATAATGATGGCAATAATGATGATTTTCTACGAAGAAAAATCGTAAATACATAATTCATTTCAATTTTAAATATATCTACTTTTTACAAACAGTACACGTGTGCTTACCTTAGTTCAACTTGTCGCGAAAGCTGCTGCGATAAAAGTAAGGGAGCGGGGAGAATTGATTGTCCACGTATCGATCAAAGATAGCATCTTTTTATACAACGATGTGCACATTGGATTGCGGGCTGCCTTCACGTTTACACACGCATAGATATTACGTTTATTCACTGCTGTTAACGAATATCCAATAATAATTAGTCAATTTTACGATAAAATATAAATGTGCTGATAAACATAGCTAAACAGAGCAAGTGTCTTGGCGTAACTGTTCTTGGAAAAACAATCTTCAGGGCTGGCGACTAGCATTTGGCTGGCATGAAAATGTGAAACAACGGAAAGCCATTTTCAGTAGCTGATAGGTAAGTACATTGGTTTGTGACCATCTCTATGTTTACACACACACACAGAGATATTTGTTCACTGCCGTTAACGAATAACCAATAATAATTATTCAGTTTTACGATAATATAAAAATGCACTGATAAAAACACATCTGCACAGAGCGAGTAACTAAGCAGTAACTACACTGCGCACAGGTACTGCTGAACTCTAGTCTTTTGTTCACACGATACGGCATAGACAGAGGTCGGCAGTAAAGATTGTATGCCACGACATAGGCAAGCTTACCGTCCCTAACCGCACGGCCTACTCGCCCGGTCGGTTTAGTTCCTTCTATACACCGCGTCTTTCTTCAGTTTCCCCAGGGATCTTAACTTCGGACGACGGCGCTCTTAGCCACGTACCTGACTGTGGAGCAGCAGTAGAGTGGCAGCCTCCTGATCCCAAGATAGCGAGTTCAAACTCGACAGAGGCAGTTGGATATTTTGAAGGGTAGAAAAAACTCTATTCGATACGATGTTAGTGTAAAATTAAAAAATGCCTGCACACGGCAGCTTATTTATTTTCTAACTAGATAGGTCTTATAACGACAATGGGGACAGGAAAGTCTAAGAGTACGAAGGTACATCCCCAGCATTTGCCTATTTCAGCGGCTGACGACAGTGGGATTCAAACCTACTATATTCCGGATGCAAGCCCATAGCTGTGTGCCCCCAACTACACAGACAAAAACATAACGTTGCAATCGACAAAGCATGCAGCCCGATGGTTTGAATGGTGTGGCTATACGATTGTTTTCTTCTACTTTAGTCAACTAGGTAGGTCCAATGCAGATGATGGGGACAGTTTAGTGTAGTCATGGACATCATTAGTATAATAGGACAGTTCGGGCGCCACCACCTCATCCGGCTCCCAAAGGCCTCCTCCACCACCACAACAGCCAGAGACCTCCCAGAGGCCTCCTCCGCCTCCCGCGGGAAATTTGAATCGGTAAACAAATCCACGTGCTTTTTGACAGCTGTCATCCGCCATCCTTAAACTACAGAGCACCGTCCTGCCCTCTTTATCGCAGTAGCTGCAAATTCGTCACCTGTCATCCGCAGTGCTGCCATCTTAACGGGCCTAAACCTTAGTGCTACCAACTTAACCTTACTAGAGCGAGATTTGAATCGGTAAACAAAGCCACGTGCTTTTTGACAGCCACGTGCTTTTTGACAGACAACAACGTATCGCTAACCTCAGTACTGCCATCTTGACGAGCCTAAACCTCTGTGGTACCAACTTAACCTAACTAGCGCGAGCTTTGAATCGGTAAACAAATCCACGTGCTTTTTGACAGCTCTCATCCGCCATCTTTAAACTACAGAGCACCGTGCTGCCCTCTTTATCGCAGTAGCTGCAAATTCGTCACCTGTCATCCGCAGTGCTGCCATCTTAACGGGCCTAAACCTTAGTGCTACCAACTTAACCTTACTAGCGCGAGATTTGAATCGGTAAACAAAGCCACGTGCTTTTTGACAGCCACGTGCTTTTTGACAGACAACAACGTATCGCTAACCTCAGTACTACCATCTTGACGGGCCTAAACATTAGTAGTACCAACTTAACCCCACTAGCGCGAGATTTGAATCGGTAAACAAATCCACGTGCTTTTTGACAGCTGTCATCCGCCATCTTTAAACTACAGAGCACCGTGCTGCCCTCTTTATCGCAGTAGCTGCAAATTCGAGGCCTGTCATCGGCAGTGCTGCCATCTTAACGGGTCTAAACCTTAGTGCTACCAACTTAACCTTACTAGCGCGAGATTTGAATCGGTAAACAAATCCACGTGCATTTTTGCCAGCTGTCATCCACCATCTTTAATCCATAGAACACAGTGGTGCCCTCTTTAGCTACTTACCTTTGAAATGTGGTGGCGGATAATTTGAAAAATGCTTTTTGATAGCAGCCATCTTTGAGCACCGTGCTGCCCTCTTTAGCTAGATACCTGTGGTGGCAGGCAATTCCACGTGACAGCAGCCATCTTTAATCAAGAGGGCACCGTGCTGCCCTCTTTGTGGCGGTGGCAAATTCCACGTACTCTTGTTTGGAAACAAACTCACGTGCTTTTTTCTGACAGTTGTCATCCGCCATCTTGCATCACAAACCTCAGTGCTGCACTCTTTAGCTAGATACTTTTGAAATGTGGTGGCGGCAAATTCCACATGCTCTTGTTTGGAAACAAAGCCACGTGCTTTTTTGACAGCTGTCATCCGCCATCTTTAATCAATAGAGCACTGTGCTGCTATCATGCGGGCAATTTCGTCAGCTGTCATCCGCCATCTTTAATCCACAGAGCACCGTGCTGCCCTCTGTAGTAGCGGGCAATTTCGTTAGCTGTCATCCGCCATCTTTAATCAAGAGAGCACCGTGCTGCCATCTTTAGCTAGATACCTTTGAAATGTGGTGGCGGCAAATTGAAAAATTCCACGTGCTCTTGTTTAGTAAACAAACTCACGCGCTTTTTGTCAGCTGTCATCCGCCATCTTACATCGCAAACCTCAGTGCTACGCTCTTTAGTTGAAATATGGTGGCGGATAATTTAAAAAGAAAAATTCTACAGCAGCCATCTTTCGACGCTAATTGCACAATATGGTGGCTATACATGACTCCTTAAAGGTGCTTATGCAAGATGGCCGCTATACATAGGTTCTTATGAGACGCCCTTGGGATGCTTGCGCAAGATGGCGGTTATACAAGGCTCCTTATGAGACGCCCTAGGGATGCTTGCGTAAGATGGCGGTTGCTCTTATGAGGTGGCTTAAGGGTCCTTGCACAAGATGACTAGAGACGCCCTAAGGATGCTTGCGCAAGATGGCGGTCATACTAGGCTCCTTATGACACGCCCTAGGGATGCTTGCGCAAGATGGCGGTTGCTCTTATGAGGTGGCTTAAGGGTCCTTGCACAAGATGACTAGATACGCCCTAAGGATGCTTGCGCAAGATGGCGGACGCAAGATGGCGGCTATACACGACCCCTTATGAGACGCCTTAAGGGTGCTTGCGCAAGATGGCTGCTGCTCTTATGAAGAAAGCTAGCTTAGAGGTTAACGTGTCATGCTAGTTCGATTCATTAAATTTGGGGCTTAAATGCAAAATGTTAAATATCTCGAAAACGGTGCATCGTAGAGCAAAACGGACAAATATCCTTCTGCCCAATACCTCGGTCCGCAGTACGAGGAACAAGAAAAAACATAGTCTAATGATGAGATCAACGGTTCGGTTCCTACTTAGGCCCTTTGACATTCGCTCTGTTTTAGCTTGTATTGAAGCAAGTCTTCGTAACATGATCAGGTCTAGCTATGGTAGAGAGTATAACGTGCCGTGCAGATTCGATTCATTAAATTTGGGGCTTAAATGCAAAATGTTAAATATCTCGAAAACGGACAAAATTTTTTCCACCTGATACCTAGGTTTGCAGTATCAGGAACATGATAGCATAAGAAAAACATAGTCTAATGATGAGATCGACGGTTCGATCCCTACTTAGGCCCTTTGGCATTGGCAGCTATCTAATTCTACAAGATGGCGGCTATACATAGCTTCTTATGAGGCAGCTTAGGAGCGCTTGCACAAGATGGCTGCTGCTCTTATGAGACCCCCTAGGGGTGCTTGCGCAAGGTAGCAGCGACAAGACGGTGAATATACACAGCTCCTTATGATACGGCCTAGAGGTGCTCACACAAGATGGTGGCTGCTCTGATGAAGAAAGCTAGCTTTGCATCGTGCAGGTATCTTTACAGCACTAAACCTCATACCTTTGAAATGTGGTGGCGGTTAATTTGAAAAATTCTACGGGCTTTTTCTTAACAGCAGCTATCTTTAAACAATAGCGGCTATACATAAGCTGTTAAGGCCTCCTCTTATGACAAGGCATAGCTCTATCGGGATAGCTAGAGTAAGCACGTGCTGCAGTGATGACGTCATTATGCATGTTTAGACTTGCAAATCACTAAAGAAACATAACAAGACTAGAATCGAACACCGCACTCTATGTCGTGAACTTTATCATGTGAACGGAACATTGATTGATGTGTTTAGAACACTAAATAAGTGATCAAGACTAAAATAGAACACTGTACTCGATACAACATGTGTTTAGAACATGTCAGGGGATACCTTTGTTCTAAGAAGATTAGGTTACCGCACATTCCTTGTAGGGCTAATAGGCTAAAGGGCTAATGGGCTAAAGGGCTAAAGGGCTAATGGGCTAAAGGGCTAAAGGGCTAGGGTGCCTCTCCTCTCTTTATCCGGGCTTGAGACCGGCTCTACAACTAGAGGCGGAGTTAACACCCTAAGGAAGGAAGAATGTTGGGAAATAATCTATACGAATATAGCTACTCGATCGACTATATACTACAGATGGATGACTTAGGTGAGGGTAAGCGCTTACTTAATAATACCTATACGACGTAATTCATGCTCTATTTCAAAAATATCTTCTTTGTACTGTGTGTAACCAGCATCATGATAGGCTCTTAGCAGTTGTAAACGTTTTACGAGTACGTTGGGGTCTTTACAGTATCTTATATCTACATAGGGTAACAGAGGCTTGTTGTGAACTTTGAGTCTATATGCAGACAGTTGATGTGTAGGGACTTGTTTTGATGTAATACGTGCTTCAGCAGTAGCGTTTCTAGGTACAAACTTAACTTGTTTCGATAGCGATGAAGCGTTGAAATTTCCTTCTTCTTTACCTTGCATCTCTTCTTGAGATGTTTGCACTGCGACAGAACGTGTAGTAGGCTTAGGAAATGAAGTAAAATCATCAAGCTGTAATGGCAATGAAACATTATGATTTTCTTCTTCTTCTTCTTCTACTTTCCCTTTACTACTGTTTTGATCAACATCATTATCCTTATTATCATATTCATGATCTTGCCTCTCTTTATCTTGAAGTTTGTGCTTAGTAACAGAACTTGCAGCAGGCCTAGACAACAAGGGAGAATTAAAAATCTCTCGCAGAGGTGTACTTTTTAAACATAAATCAGTGTTCGCTTGAATATGGTTGAGCTCTTTGTATTTTGTTCCCGATGAGGCTACATTACACGCGGCTTCATGACGTTGAGCGTTGTAAGCCTTCTTGAACTCTCTTCTACAATGTTTGCATTGAAAAATTGTCCTACATGATATCTCATGACGTCTCTTGTGATAGCTCCGGGAAAATGTTTTTCCACACTCTTCGCAAACATACCTAAAATAGGTTTTTCCATGACGAACTTTTATCTTCTGCTAACAGATTCTTCTTTAAATCTACTTGACATTTGATACTCTCTACTTCGATGATGCGAACAGCTTAGCGATTAACAGTAAACTAACACAAAAGCGTATAACCAAGGTAGCAACAGTAAGGTTTAAGCCCATCAAGATGGCAAGAGTGAGGTTAGCGACGTTCTGTTGTTAGATTTTAAATTCCACGCTATAACATGCATAAGGTGGCAGCCTTGAGGTTTACCGCCGTAAAGATGGCAGCAGTGAGGTTAGCGACGCTCTATTGTCCTTCAATGTGAGGTTATGGTCCGTAAAGAAGACAGCTGTCAAAAAAGCACGTGGCTTGGTTTACCAAACAAGAGCACGTGGCAGTGACGTCACGGTCACGTAGTATGCAGCCTCAGCATGCAAAGTTCAATGTCTACACCTACGTAGTAAACACTCTGCTATGTTCACAAAATTTTTACTCATAACTATTTTTATGCTTTAAGTTCGTGCACATACGTTACGTTAAGATAGCAGCACATGCACAAGCGATGGTCGCACGCTCGCGTAGAAGTTGTTTAGTACGATAGTTGATGTATGCATTAGCAAAAGGTGATATGTACTCGCTTTTAAACCTTGCTATTCTTACTGCTACTATATTCGCAAGATTTTCGAACATCGCTATTCTTTGTGCTTTAAGTTCGTGCGCATAGGTCATGTTAAAGTAGCAGCGCAATCACATGTGAACGTTGTACATTCTAGCGGGATGTGTTTAGTACGATAGTTGATGCATGCAAAATCGATAGGTGATGTGTACACGCTTTGAAACTTAACTATTCTTCGTGTTTTAAATCCGTGCACATGGGTTATAGTAAGATAGCAGTACACTCTAGCGGGAGAAGTGTAGTACTCTAGGTGATGCGTGTATAATCGATAGGCAATGCGTACACGCTTTTAAAACATTGCTATTCTTACTGCTGCTGCTATGTTCACAAGATTTTTATACTTCGCTATTCTTTATGCTTTAAGTTCATGCGTATAAGTTATACTAAGTTAGCAGCATACTTATAAGGTTGTTGCACGCTCTAGTGGAAAAAGTTTAGTACGAAAGACGATGCATGCAAAATCGATAGGTGATGTGTACACGCTTTGAACTTGGCTATTCTTTGTGCTTTAAGTTCGTGCACATAGGTTATGTTAAGATTGGAGCACACACAAGCAATGATCGCACGCTGTTGTGGAAGAAGTTTAGTACAAGAGTTAATGCGTGCAAAATTGACAGGTGTTGTGTACACGCTATTCTTTGTGCTTTAAGTTCACGCACATAGGTAGCAGCACACAATTGCGAATGTTGTACACTCTAGCGGCAGAAGTTTAGTACGATAGTCGGTGCATGAAAAATCGATAGGTGATGTGTACACGCTTTTAAACATGGCTATTCCTTGTACTTTAAGTTCATGCGTATAGGTTATGCTAAGATAGCAGTACAATCTAGCGGAAGAAGTTTAGTACGATAGCTGATGCATGCAAAATCGATAGATGATGTGTACACGCTATGAAACATGGCTATTCTTTGTACTTTAAGTTCGTGCGTATAGGTTATGCTAAGATAGCAGCACAATCTAGTAGAAGAAGTTTAGTGTGATAGTTGACTATGCAAAATCGATAGGTGATGTGTACACGCTTTTAAACATGGCTATTCCTTGTACTTTAATTTCATGTGTATAGGTTATGCTATGATAGCGGAAGAAGTTTAGTGCGATATCGGATGCATGCAAAATCGATAGATAATGTGTACACGCTTTGAAACATGGCTATTCTCTGTACCTTAAGTTCATGTGTATAAACTATGCTAAGATAGCAGCGCAATCTAGCGGAAGAAGTTTAGTATGATAGTCGATGCTTGCAAAATCGATAGGTAATGCGTACACGCTTTGAAACATGGCTATTCTTTATACTTTAAGTTCATACGTATAGGTTATGCTAAGATAGCAGCACGATCTAGCAGAAGAAGATTAGTGCGATATTTGATGCATGTAAAATCGATAGGTGATGTGTACACACTTTAAAACATGGCTATTGATGCTGCTGCTCTGTTCCCAAGATTTTTAAACATAGCTAATCCTAATGCTGCTCTTAACGACGTAGAGCTAAGGATTGATTAGGTGACCGTGACGTCACTGCCACGTGCTCTTGTTTGGTAAACCAAGCCACGTGCTTTTTTTGACAGCTGTCTTCTTGACGGACCATAACCTCACATTGAAGGACAATAGAGCGTCGCTAACCTCACTGCTGCCATCTTTACGGCGGTAAACCTCAAGGCTGCCACCTTATGCATGTTATAGCGTGGAATTTATAATCCAACAACAGAACGTCGCTAACCTCACTTTTGCCATCTTGATGGGCTTAAACCTTACTGTTGCTACCTTGGTTATACGCTTTTGTGTTAGTTTACTGTTAATCGCTAAGCTGTTCGCATCATCGAAGTAGAGAGTATCAAATGTCAAGTAGATTTAAAGAAGAATCTGTTAGCAGAAGATAAAAGTTCGTCATGGAAAAACCTATTTTTAGGTATGTTTGCGAAGAGTGTGGAAAAACATTTTCCCGGAGCTATCACAAGAGACGTCATGAGATATCATGTAGGACAATTTTTCAATGCAAACATTGTAGAAGAGAGTTCAAGAAGGCTTACAACGCTCAACGTCATGAAGCCGCGTGTAATGTAGCCTCATCGGGAACAAAATACAAAGAGCTCAACCATATTCAAGCGAACACTGATTTATGTTTAAAAAGTACACCTCTGCGAGAGATTTTTAATTCTCCCTTGTTGTCTAGGCCTGCTGCAAGTTCTGTTACTAAGCACAAACTTCAAGATAAAGAGAGGCAAGATCATGAATATGATAATAAGGATAATGATGTTGATCAAAACAGTAGTAAAGGGAAAGTAGAAGAAGAAGAAGAAGAAAATCATAATGTTTCATTGCCATTACAGCTTGATGATTTTACTTCATTTCCTAAGCCTACTACACGTTCTGTCGCAGTGCAAACATCTCAAGAAGAGATGCAAGGTAAAGAAGAAGGAAATTTCAACGCTTCATCGCTATCGAAACAAGTTAAGTTTGTACCTAGAAACGCTACTGCTGAAGCACGTATTACATCAAAACAAGTCCCTACACATCAACTGTCTGCATATAGACTCAAAGTTCACAACAAGCCTCTGTTACCCTATGTAGATATAAGATACTGTAAAGACCCCAACGTACTCGTAAAACGTTTACAACTGCTAAGAGCCTATCATGATGCTGGTTACACACAGTACAAAGAAGATATTTTTGAAATAGAGCATGAATTACGTCGTATAGGTATTATTAAGTAAGCGCTTACCCTCACCTAAGTCATCCATCTGTAGTATATAGTCGATCGAGTAGCTATATTCGTATAGATTATTTCCCAACATTCTTCCTTCCTTAGGGTGTTAACTCCGCCTCTAGTTGTAGAGCCGGTCTCAAGCCCGGATAAAGAGAGGAGAGGCACCCTAGCCCTTTAGCCCTTTAGCCCATTAGCCCTTTAGCCCTTTAGCCCATTAGCCCTTTAGCCTATTAGCCCTACAAGGAATGTGCGGTAACCTAATCTTCTTAGAACAAAGGTATCCCCTGACATGTTCTAAACACATGTTGTATCGAGTACAGTGTTCTATTTTAGTCTTGATCACTTATTTAGTGTTCTAAACACATCAATCAATGTTCCGTTCACATGATAAAGTTCACGACATAGAGTGCGGTGTTCGATTCTAGTCTTGTTATGTTTCTTTAGTGATTTGCAAGTCTAAACATGCATAATGACGTCATCACTGCAGCACGTGCTTACTCTAGCTATCCCGATAGAGCTATGCCTTGTCATAAGAGGAGGCCTTAACAGCTTATGTATAGCCGCTATTGTTTAAAGATAGCTGCTGTTAAGAAAAAGCCCGTAGAATTTTTCAAATTAACCGCCACCACATTTCAAAGGTATGAGGTTTAGTGCTGTAAAGATACCTGCACGATGCAAAGCTAGCTTTCTTCATCAGAGCAGCCACCATCTTGTGTGAGCACCTCTAGGCCGTATCATAAGGAGCTGTGTATATTCACCGTCTTGTCGCTGCTACCTTGCGCAAGCACCCCTAGGGGGTCTCATAAGAGCAGCAGCCATCTTGTGCAAGCGCTCCTAAGCTGCCTCATAAGAAGCTATGTATAGCCGCCATCTTGTAGAATTAGATAGCTGCCAATGCCAAAGGGCCTAAGTAGGGATCGAACCGTCGATCTCATCATTAGACTATGTTTTTCTTATGCTATCATGTTCCTGATACTGCAAACCTAGGTATCAGGTGGAAAAAATTTTGTCCGTTTTCGAGATATTTAACATTTTGCATTTAAGCCCCAAATTTAATGAATCGAATCTGCACGGCACGTTATACTCTCTACCATAGCTAGACCTGATCATGTTACGAAGACTTGCTTCAATACAAGCTAAAACAGAGCGAATGTCAAAGGGCCTAAGTAGGAACCGAACCGTTGATCTCATCATTAGACTATGTTTTTTCTTGTTCCTCGTACTGCGGACCGAGGTATTGGGCAGAAAGATATTTGTCCGTTTTGCTCTACGATGCACCGTTTTCGAGATATTTAACATTTTGCATTTAAGCCCCAAATTTAATGAATCGAACTAGCATGACACGTTAACCTCTAAGCTAGCTTTCTTCATAAGAGCAGCAGCCATCTTGCGCAAGCACCCTTAAGGCGTCTCATAAGGGGTCGTGTATAGCCGCCATCTTGCGTCCGCCATCTTGCGCAAGCATCCTTAGGGCGTATCTAGTCATCTTGTGCAAGGACCCTTAAGCCACCTCATAAGAGCAACCGCCATCTTGCGCAAGCATCCCTAGGGCGTGTCATAAGGAGCCTAGTATGACCGCCATCTTGCGCAAGCATCCTTAAGGCGTCTCTAGTCATCTTGTGCAAGGACCCTTAAGCCACCTCATAAGAGCAACCGCCATCTTACGCAAGCATCCCTAGGGCGTCTCATAAGGAGCCTTGTATAACCGCCATCTTGCGCAAGCATCCCAAGGGCGTCTCATAAGAACCTATGTATAGCGGCCATCTTGCATAAGCACCTTTAAGGAGTCATGTATAGCCACCATATTGTGCAATTAGCGTCGAAAGATGGCTGCTGTAGAATTTTTCTTTTTAAATTATCCGCCACCATATTTCAACTAAGGAGTGTAGCACTGAGGTTTGCGATGTAAGATGGCGGATGACAGCTGACAAAAAGCGCGTGAGTTTGTTTACTAAACAAGAGCACGTGGAATTTTTCAATTTGCCGCCACCACATTTCAAAGGTATCTAGCTAAAGATGGCAGCACGGTGCTCTCTTGATTAAAGATGGCGGATGACAGCTAACGAAATTGCCCGCTACTACAGAGGGCGGCACGGTGCTCTGTGGATTAAAGATGGCGGATGACAGCTGACGAAATTGCCCGCATGATAGCAGCACAGTGCTCTATTGATTAAAGATGGCGGATGTCAGCTGTCAAAAAAGCACGTGGCTTTGTTTCCAAACAAGAGCATGTGGAATTTGCCGCCACCACATTTCAAAGGTATCTAGCTAAAGAGTGCAGCACTGAGGTTTGTGATGCAAGATGGCGGATGACAACTGTCAGAAAAAAGCACGTGAGTTTGTTTCCAAACAAGAGTACGTGGAATTTTCCACCGCCACAAAGAGGGCAGCACGGTGCCCTCTTGATTAAAGATGGCTGCTGTCACGTGGAATTGCCTGCCACCACAGGTATCTAGCTAAAGAGGGCAGCACGGTGCTCAAAGATGGCTGCTATCAAAAAGCATTTTTCAAATTATCCGCCACCACATTTCAAAGGTAAGTAGCTAAAGAGGGCACCACTGTGCTCTATGGATTAAAGATGGTAGATGACAGCTGTCAAAAAAGCACGTGGATTTGTTTACCGATTCAAATCTCGCGCTAGTAAGGTTAAGTTGGTAGCACTAAGGTTTAGGTCCGTTAAGATGGCAGCACTGCCGATGACAGGCCTCGAATTTGCAGCTACTGCGATAAAGAGGGCAGCACGGTGCTCTGTAGTTTAAAGATGGCGGATGACAGCTGTCAAAAAGCACGTGGATTTGTTTACCGATTCAAATCTCGCGCTAGTGGGGTTAAATTGGTACTACTAAGTTTTAGGACCGTCAAGATGGTAGTACTGAGGTTAGCGATACGTTGTTTTCTGTCAAAAAGCACGTGACTGTCAAAAAGCACGTGGCTTTGTTTACCTATTCAAATCTCGCGCTAGTTAGGTCAAGTTGGTACCACTGAGGTTTAGGCCCGTTAAGATGGCAGCACTGCGGATGACAGGTGACGAATTTGCAGCTACTGCGATAAAGAGGGCAGCACGGTGCTCTGTAGTTTAAAGATGGCGGATGACAGCTGTCAAAAAGCACGTGGATTTGTTTACCGATTCAAATCTCGCGCTAGTGGGGTTAAGTTGGTACTACTAAGGTTTAGGACCGTCAAGATGGTAGTACTGAGGTTAGCGATACGTTGTTGTCTGTCAAAAAGCACGTGGCTGTCAAAAAGCACGTGGCTTTGTTTACCTATTCAAATCTCGCGCTAGTTAGGTTAAGTTGGTACCACTGATGTTTAGGCCCGTCAAGGTGGCAGTACTGAGGTTAGCGATGGGTTGTTGTCGTTGATAGCTGTCAAAAAGCATGTGGCTTTGTTTACCAATTCAAATTTCCCGCGGGAGGCGGAGGAGGCCTCTGGGAGGCCTCTGGCTGTGGTGGTGATGGAGGAGGCCTCTGGGTGCCCGGTGGTGGTGGTGGCGCCCGAACTGTCCTATTATACTACTGACATCCCTTAACAGAGTCCGGAACCGAGCTTATCAAAATGACACATTCTGTGTACTGCACTGCGCCTTCCCTGCACGCTCTATGAAATGGCTAAGAGAGTAGAAAGGAGAATATTATAATAACAGATAAAAATGTTGCACCGACCATGTAGTGCTGGTGGGGGTTGAGATTATTACCTAAAATGCCTTTAAGACAACAGCCTGCATGTCGTAAGGGGTTACTGTCGTCAGCTGCTGAAGATGATTTTACACCAGACTAGTAGGTCATGTGCTACTTTTACTGCAAACATAATATAAAAACAATTATAACGATAAGAGCGATTTCTAAATAATAATAATAATAGTAATAATAATAATAGTAATAATAATAATAATAATAGTAATAATAATAATAATAATAATAATAATAGAGGGGTCTGCATTGGTAGTGTCCTAACAAGGTCAGGTACTACCTATGTATTGCTCAGTTATCACTTCCGGTGACGTCAGCGAACAAAGCACATGGTGGATCTCGCACGTTACCTTTATAATAGGAACTGTCCTCAAATTCTGTCATCCTTCCAGTCGAACAGGCAGGCAGGTTTTAGACAAAATTAATGTTGTAAAGATCAAATTTATGCGCTAAAAACTTACATACAATCGGGATGGGGTAAGAGAATTTATCATACTAACTACATAACACCTCGTAATGTGCAGGCCTCCGGTGTGTTAGGCTTTACGTTACTTGCAAAATAATAATTGTATTGGTCATGCAGCTGCATTGTGGCCTCCGGTTTAGAGGATCCCGGGTTCGAACAGCAGAGACTACATGGTAGTATTATTATTATCCGAGGTGTCGGAATGTTGTCGCGCAGGAGTACTTAACAGTGCCTACACAGCTATAGACTTATCCATAGAGAATTTATGCCCCTACTCTAAGATGGTGTCAAGAAAGGTATCTTGCCTTAAAACTTGGCCCTTTAAGCCCCAGTGGCATGTCAAGAAGGGCAGCTAGCCTTAAAACTATAATCCTCTGAGGTCAGGCCCCCCCCCTCAAATGTGGTGTTGTGGAAGGGGATGTCGAGAAAGGCAGCTAGCCTTAACAAATTAATCCTCTGAGGTTAGGCCCCCTGGCTATGTCCTGTCAAGATAATACCAGTAAGGTTAGGATCGTTCCCTTGTTCGAAAATTCCGCGGCACACAAAACCATGTGGCGATGTCCCGTCAAGATAATACCACTGAGGTTATGGGATCGATCACGTTTTCAAAATTTCCCTGCAATAACAAGTGCACATGGTTTGAATTTGTCAAGATGGCAGCAGTGAGGTTAGCCACGTTCACTTGTTCAAATTCTATGTCCTCACGTGCCCAAAAAGTAGGGTTAGGGTTTGTCAAGATGGCAACAGTGAGGTTAGCCATTCCCACGTGCTTAAAAAGTGGGTTTAGGATCTGTCAAAATGACAGCTGTCTAAAGCGCGTGGCCATGTCTGTAAACAATAGCACGTGGCCGTCACGTCACGGCCACGTTGTCATGACGTCATGGGGTCAAATACCTTGGCCGGGGTCAATGACCTCGTGGGAAAATGCTGATTCAGCTCCTATTGTTTTGAACCCCTCCTTGCTATACTACTGAAATAGGTTTTACACGCAGCCGCTCTTAAGTCTCGTGGAACTTTTACCGAAAACCGGCCCGTAAATGATAACTCCCTTATTAATCATCGTATCGAAATAATACATATGAGAAAAAAGGTTTAGAAATTGATTTGTATTAAAGCAGGTCGAATTCCATTAAGTTATTTTGTGTATATGTTGTGGGAGTGCAAAATCACGGTTTCGGTTTCGTATAAACCCCCAGTTAATTCACGTATGTATAAAGAATATTGGCCGTAAAACCTACCCAAGGACAGGTGGAGTCTATATATGAAGTTTGGTAGAAATACTGTATAATGTCCCCTTTTCCCGGGTCGCTCAGCCGGCTGCACGAGTCCCACGGGTGAAACTTTCGCAGAACCGAATTTGCTATATGGTGACATTTTCTTTTACAATTTATAATTCGTAGGGATTTGGTGACAGGAAATTCACAACAATACAACAATGAACATTTATTAACAACATAAAATCTGGACATCTATATAGAAAGTATGTGCTTCTTGATTTTCCTGAATTATATTTTGAACATATTTTGTATTCATTATTCAAATTATCGATGTTGAATCATTATGATTGTAAAATCCAAAATAGACACTAGTGATAGATGCGTAATACTCAATAAATAATGGTGTATTCACATCAAATCCATTTTGTCAATGACACATTACTCCTGAAATTGAGTATTCTAACATTAGAGTAGTTCACTTTACCAATTAGAGTTCCAGTTCAATCTCATTGTCATTATGAAATTAAATTTAATTTAATTATATTTATTTTTATTTAGATTCTAAACTATGCCTATACTAGTATTATACATTTTAGGAAGTTTGCGTTAAATCAGCAATGATTTCAATGCTTAAGTATTACATAAGCTTCTTAATTATTTTTCATTTTAAGTCCTAGGTTAACTTCTCTAGTTCCTAGCTAATTATGGGCAATATTTACTTCTATTCTCATTTTATATTACCATTTTAACCCTACTCCTTGTATTATTATAATAATTTATTACGACACTTTATCCTATTCCCTTGAATAAATTAACTGGTAATTTCCTATACCTCAATTTCTATATCACAAATCACTCATGAACCAATAACTAATTATTTCAGCTTACTCAATAGTTTATTTCAATTGTTATATTTCAAATTCTACACTTCTTTTAAGTTTCTAAATTTCAGATTTTTACATATCAGGTTTCCATACTCTTTACATTCCTTCGGATTATTTTCAAATTATTTTCAGATTCTTTGGCTTATTCTCTCCTTCCTCAGACCTCGCTTGATTGTATTCACCTGGTTAATCACCAATAAGCGTTACATTTAGAGAATTAAATCTTTAATTGGGAAAATAGAGCATAACTATCACAAACAAATGTCATAGGTTCGACCATATCAGAATCACTTACGACGGGAATGTACATAGAGCTCTGAAAATCACAAGAAAAAACCAAGTACACAGATGCAAAAGTATCAAATTTTTACGGAAATAAATTTTACTGTCGTATGGGTTTTATTATTATTTTATTCACGAGCCCTAGGATTCTGTAGATGACCCTACAATAATGACATACACGACGCGTAGCAATGAAAAAAAAAATTGAATGAGATGATAAATGATCACGATCAGACGAAGTTTAATCATTTCAACCACGTGCAATTTGGAGAACACAGTCTCATGGAATCAAATCCTACATTATAGCCACACATTTCAATTCTTTTGTTGAGTTATTCATGAAAGTATTATTATCATAACAATAACTATGACCAACGTGTACCCTAGTAGTCACCGCATGGTTAATACGCTCCGTATTTTAATAAGCCATCACGCACCATATTCGCCGGATGGATTCAAATCTATCATCATCTCAGTCGAAGTGGGCGTCTTCGGCAGTACAATTATCACTTCCAACAACATTTATGTCTCAACAACATTTTTTACTTCGTCCGTCCGAATCTTTACTTTTATTCCCACGATTATTATTCTCGATCAAGAAATATTCCGAAGAAATAAATCCCTTGGCTGACAAGCGAATGAACTACATTTTTTGTTCCTATTTAAATAATGAGGATACATCCCAAATTCTATAAATATTCCAGTTTAGATCATCGCTTTAAACTCGGCTGCTGAACACGTTACTATCATCATCTTGGTTGTCAATTCAATATTTTATTATTATTATTATTATTATTATTATTATTATTATTATTATTATTATTATTATTATTATTATTATTATTATTATTATTATTATTATTATTATTATTATTATTATTATATGGCCTCGATATACCAGTGACAATCTTTGAAGGTCTTAAATAACTCACATACCATCAATGAACTTGTGGGGGACATTACACTTACTGACTTGCCAGCTACAGTAAACACAACATTTGAATAGAACTGCTTTTTTATTCTGTACGCAACTTTACATCGTTGCTTCCTACAATACCGTCTGAACCATGTGTTTGGTCTCCTCCCGCCTTAAAGGACTTGATACCTGTGCAGTGCTCCTAGTGAGCTCATTGAAATGTTCTACTATTAATTGTGCGTATTTCTGAATGTCCTAGGCATTGATATTTTGTAATAAATGTGTCTCTCCCTGTTCCTCACTGATGGGTCCATGGGCAAGGAATTTCATTCCGTCCTGGAGCGCCCCTCTGCTCTCTTTTGTCGTATCTGTCATGCCCTGCTCGCGGCCGCTTACCCCCTCCCGGCTTCTCCGAGAGAGGGGACGTGCTGACGTTGGTAGGGAGTCCTCCCCCCTCACGGCGAGTCTGTGCGGGTCGCCGGGCGGTGGACAGTCTCACTTACCTGCTGCTCTTGGAGTAGAGCACTACTCTTTCATTGAACTAAGGACCGTGAGGGGGGCATGGGAGATAAGATCTACTGGCTTGCTATGTGTTAGTAGGATGATGGAACTTGGAACTAGGAACTTGTACGGATATGTACGCCATGCATCTGGTTGTAATTTGAGAAGGGAAGGCTTAGTGCCGAGATATTTTGTGAAAGTAACTTAAAGTGTTCTATGTTTCTTGTATCATGAGGAAAAAGCTCACGAAAATGAGAGAAAGTTGCCAGAATATTCTGGACGTGTAGTTTAAGAAGTATGCGTGTCATTGTGCCCGAATGAGCTGTTCATTGTATCTTCACTGTTAGAAGATTTTTCTTTACCTTGTAACTGGTGAGCTGTATATACGTTGCAGCAGCGCTGTAGTGATTAGTCAGACATTTATTTTGTACCAAGGCGCGCAGGTTATGTTATGTTAGACCATTTATAGGAGGAGAGGAATTCCTCTATGTTTTACGAGGATGAGAAATGGAAACGGGTCAAAACCCTCTTTTAGTTATGTTGATTTCCAAGCGCTTCCAAATTTGTTTGTTTTCCATTGTCTGTGAATAAATGTCCTTGTCAAGCTGTTTGGAATTGGGTCTTGACATTACCTCTGGGTTGGACCTTACATTTATATCCAGATCCCTGGCCCGCTCTCCTTTGGGTCGTCCTGCCGGTTGAGTTACGACACACCGTCCATAGATAACAATACGTAGAAAGGCACTCGATTAATATATGGTTTGATAAAAGGCAGTTTGGGTTTAGGAAAGGTTATTCCACTGAAGCCCAACTTGTAGATTTCCAGCTAGATATAGCAGATATCTTGGATTCAGGAGGTCAATTGGACTGTATTGCGATTGACATATCTAAGGCATTTGATAGGGTAGATCATGGGAGACTACTGGCAAAAATGAGTGCAATTGGACTTGACAAAAGAGTGACGGAATGGGTGGCTCTGTTTCTAGAAAATAGAACTCAGAGAATTAGAGTAGGTGAAGCTTTATCTGTCCCTGTAAAAATTAAGAGGGGAATTCCTCAAGGTAGTATTCTTGGACCTTAATGCTTTCTTATATATATATCAATGATATGTGTAAAGAAGTTGAATCACAGATAAGGCTTTTTGCAGATGATATGTGTAAAGAAGTGGAATCAGAGATAAGGCTTTTCGCAGATGATGTTATTGTGTACAGAGTAATAAATAAGTTAGAAGATTGTGAGCAACTGCAAAATGACCTCGATAATGTTGTGAGATGGACAGTAGGCAATGGTATGATGATAATTAGGGATAAAAGTCAGGTTGAGAGTTTCACAAATAGGAAAAGTCCTCTCAGTTGTAATTACTGCGTTGATGGGGTGAAAGTTCCCTTTGGGGATCATTGTAAATACCTAGGTATAAATACAAGGAAAGATCTTCATTGGGGAAACCACATAAATATGATTGTAAATAAAGGGTACAGATCTCTGCACATGGTTATGAGAGTATTTAGGGATTGTAGTAAGGATGTAGAGGAGAAAGCATATTTGTCTCTGGTGAGACCTCAACCTGAGTATGGTTCCAGTGTATGGGACCCTTACCAGGATTACGTGATTGAGGAACTGGAAAAAATCCAAAGAAAAGCAGCTCGATTTGTTCTGGGCGATTTCTGACAAAAGAGTAGGGTAACAAAAATGTTGCAAAGTTTGGGCTGGGAAGACTTGGAAGAAAGGAAGCAAGCTGCTCGACTAAGTGGTATGTTCCGAGCTGTCAGTGGAGAGATGGCGTGGGAGGACATCAGTAGACGAATAAGTTTGGATGGTGTCTTTAAAATTAGGAAAGATCACAATATGAAGATAAAGTTGGAATTCAAGAGGACAAATTGGGGCAAATATTCGTTTACAGGAAGGGGAGTTAGGGATTGGAATAACTTACCAAGGGAGATGTTCAATAAATTTACAATTTCTTTGCAATCATTTAAGGAAAGGCTAGGAAAACAACAGATAGGGAATCTGCCACCTGGGCGACTGCGCTAAATGCAGATCAGTAGTAATTGAATTGATTTAAAAAAGAAAATCCATGTATTTGTTTAGTATATCTTGTTTTAATTATGCTGCCATGGAAATCATAAAGAAGACGGGTAGTCTACCGCTTTCATCGGCGTTGCCTAGTGTGGTGAGATCCAGCTGCTGTCCTCTAGGTTCCTGTGGCGGAGTGGCGACGTAGTTTCGCCACACTATCCCCCCACGGAGTCGAGGTAGTCGCGGCTGAAAATAGTCGGGGAACCTAACTCTTCGGCCGGAGCGAGTTCTAGGTGCTAAGTCGCGGGATAGTGGAGCACTTTTAGGTGCTGGTGATGCTGCGGCTGTGTCATTGTGGAGAGTGTTCTCAGGGCTGATTCAATGATCCTGAGTGGTATTTTGTCCAGGTAATGGTGTGTTATCAGCCAGGAGGAAAGCAGGTTTTATGCGATCAATGCTGACGCGGACAGGCTTGCCTCTTATCTGCACAGTCAATGACCTATAACTTCGATCTAACACTCGATGTGGGCCAGTGTATGGCGGCTGTAGCGCACCGCGGACCGTGTCATCACGTAGGTAGAATTGAGTACAAGTGTTCAAGTCCCTGAAGATGAAGGCGGAATGTTCATCAGCCGTGATGCTGGCAAAGGACGTAGTTAACTCATTTGTTGGCGGAGTCTGACTACGAAGCTTGAAGTGTCCTCAAGGCGGTTGTCTGTCGTGGCACAAAGCATTTCTCCTGGAAGTCGAATTGGTTCTCCGTAGACTAGCAGCGCCAAGATCTTCTTTATGCGCACTTCGGATGCCAAGCAAGACAATTGGTAAGGCTTGCAGCCAAGACATATCAGGATGGCACATGATGGCTGCCTTCATTTGACGGTGGAAACGTTCAACCATTCCATTGACAAAAGGATGCTAGCTGGTTGTTCGGGAGCGTGAGGATCCGGTGAGAATCCCCAGGTCTCGGAACAGCTAAGATTCGAACTGTCTGCCTTGTTCGGTCGTGATACGGTGTGGTGATCCAAAGCGAGAGATCCAGCATGCTACAAAAGCTTCAACGACGTCTTCGGCTGTGATGCGTTCCAGTGACCAGACTTCTGGCCAGCGGGTGAATCGATCCACTGCTGTCAGACAGTATCGGTAATTTCCAGCAGGAGGAAGTGTGCCGATGATATCCATATGGACATGCAGGAAGCGAGCAGGCCCTGGAGTAAAGTTTCCAATTGGAGCGCTGTTATGGCGCGTGACCTTCGAGCGTTAACCTACCTGGCAGACTCGTGCCCATATACGGCAGTCTCTTTGCATGTGAGTCCCAACAAAGCGTTCTGATGCTAAACGGGCAGTCGCTCTGGCACCAGGATGACTTAGACCGTGAAGAGAGTCAAAAGCTTGCCTGCGAAAAGGTGCAGTGATAAATGGTCTGGGTCGACGCGTTGAAGTGTCGCAGAACAAAGTGATGTTGATTCCTGGTATACGGACTTGCTGCAACCGAAGTGCTGATTCGTGGTTCAACAGATCAAGGTGTTCTGCACCCCCTTCCTATGATCGTGCCAAAGCGCAGAAGTCCAAGATCCTACTGGCAATTCCGTTGATGCGAGCAGTGCATCTGCGACTACGTTGGAGGAGCCTTCAATGTGTTGAATGTCCGTTGTGAACTGAGCGATGAACGATAACTGGTTCAGATGCACGGGTGGAAGTTTGACTTTGCTGGAAGGCGTAAGTCAGGGGCATGTGGTCTGTATAGATTGTGAACTGCGGAGCTTCCAAAACGTATCTGTAGTGCTGCACTACTTCATAAACTGCAAGTAACTCTCGGTAGTAGCCTGGTCATTCGGTTTGCTTCGGAGACAGTTTCCTAGAAAAGAAGGCTAGAGGCTGCCAGGCATCGTCCACGTATTGCTGTAGGCTTGCTCCAATAGCGCTGTTGGATGCATCTGTGAACAATCCCAATGGTGCATGCGGATCGGGATGCGCTAGGAGGGTAGATTGAGCGAGGCGGTCTTTACAGGGGGCAAATATGCGTTCCATTTCTGGTGTCCAGGGTACCTGTTGAAACCCGCCTGAACTGGATACAGCTGTGTGGAGTGGAGCCTGGTACTGCGATGCTGAGGGAAGGAACCGGCGATAGAAATTGATCATTCCCAGGAAACGGTGGAAGAGAGCTTGCAGGTGGCGCCTGTGTTTGACCAACATTGCTTAGTCCGAAGGTCATGAAAGGAAACACAAAGAGTCCGAAGGGCGTTATGATTGCGGTCTTTGGAATGTCTCTTGGGTTCACGGGAATCTGGGTGTATGCCTTCTTTAGGTCGATAACGGAGAAAACACTGCACCCGCGGAGCTGATGGCTGAAATCATGGAGATGCCGAGGTGGATACTTGTCAGGAATGGTCCGTGAGTTTAAGACACGATAAACTCCGCAGGGCTGCCAGCCTTCGTCCTTCTTCGGTACCAAATGGAGCGGTGATGACCAAGGACCCTCAGAGCGTCGTGCTGTACCTTCCAGAAGCATGGAATCAAACTCTTTCTAAGCGATCTGTAGACGATCCGGAGCGAGACGACGAGCTCGGCATGAGACAGGTGATCCTGGTGTAGTGCGGGTGAAATGTACCGTAGAATGGCGTACTTCTCGCGGGACTCCAGATGGACGAGTGAGTTCAGGAAATTCTTTTAAAATTTCATGAATCGTAGTCGGTACATTGAGGGCCTTCACACTGGGTTGTAGAGTGTTAGCAATTTGGACGTTCTCTGATAAGCCTGTGATGCCTTCGACCAAGCGTTGGTTACAACAGTCTTGCAGATGATGGTAATAGGCGAGGAAGTCTGATCCTATGATGGGAAGTGCGACGTTGGCAACAACAAATTTCCATGAAAGTTCTCGTCGGAGTCCGAGGTTCAGTTTCATGTGCAGAGTTCAGTATGTATGCATTGTGAAATTATTGGCAGTTGCGAGTTCATTACTGGTCTGATGGCGACGCCCCTTCAAGAATTTATGCGGGAAGCAACACAAATCCGACCCAGTATCGATCAGAAATTGACGTTTACTGCTATTATCCGTGATAAAAATGCGGTTTCCATCTGTTGGGCAACCATTTACCACCGTTACAGGTTGCAGTTGGAGTCTGACGGGAAGCTACAAGGTGATTCGCATTTCTGTACCTTTTCGCGGAAGCGGCGATGGTACCAGAAGACACCTTGTGCACCGGCTTTCGGAGAAGACCTGCGGCTGTTGATAGGACGGCTTGGCCGATTTCGGGAACGAGAGCGTACGTGGAAGGAAGTTTGTAGTGCTGCCATCTGGTGTGAGAGTTCATCTATCCTCTTCGTGACCTGGCTCACATCACTAACTGGTGGTGTGCTTACGGCGTGAACAGTGGCGGGAAATGATTCGGGTGAAACCTCAAGAATTTTGTCACCAAGGACGGCAACTTTATCTAGCGGCATCTCACTCTGTGTTTGTAAAATGGCCTGCACTTGTGATGGCAGACGCTGTATCCATAACTGTCTTAGGAGGTTGTCTTGTACTTGTGTGCTGCCCGCGAGAGACCTAAGTTGTTGTAATAGCTGGGATGGTTTTCGGTCACAGAGCTCATCTTCCATGAGCAGTTGACGAACGCGTTGCTCTTCTGATAGAGAAATATGCCGAGTTAGTTCGGTACGCAGATACGCGTATGCATTTTGCGCCGGAGGGTTGGTAATAATACCTTCAACTCCCGCGGCAGAGCAGCTGTCCAGCTGGGAAACAATGTACGCCTATTTTGTTGCGTCTTGCGTGATACCGGATAAGTTGAACTGCGCTTCTCCCTGAGCGAACCATAGCGCCGGGTTGTCTGGCCAGGAAAAGGTAAATTAACACCAACAGGATTCACTACAGTACTAAAATCTGAGGGTGGTGATTGTGGCGTTTGCTGTTGAAGTTGCTGTTGTAAGAGGTGATTTAGCTCTTGTAATTGCTGTGCCTGCTGTTGTAATTGGTCCGTAGCGACGGCGGTAACTAGCGTGTGAATAGCACCGACTTTGTGTAGAAAACTGTATCACACTATATTAATCACGTCGGGGTCACCAAATGTGGGGGACATTGCACTTACTGACTTGCCAGCTACAGTAAACAAAACATTTGAATAGAACTGCCTGTGTATTCTGTACGGAACTTGCAACCCACCCCTTCCCTAGCGATAGTCTAAGAGGTAGAATCATGCGCACGTAGGGAAAAACGAGGCGTGAATCGCAACTAGAAAAGGCCAGCAGAGAATAGCCTTGAGCTGGAGACGATCCTTATTATTGATGAATAAGGATATCAGTCTAAACTACAGCAATAAAATCAAAGTAAAATTTAAATGGAAGCTTATTGATAAAATAAGATTGAAGCAGAAAGGTAAAATTGTGATGTTAATAACATAAAAAAGGGCAAAAGATTGCATCATAAGCATACCTCGTTCAATGAATGTCTGAACATTATAGCGTTAGTACGGCATTTTTGCACTCCAAGATAGGAATAAATATTACCACAAGGTTGCCGCATCCAATATAACCAGGTTACATCATGTGCAGCTCACAGGGCCCAACTAGGTCGTTCTTTCTACGAGATTTACTTCAATCACAGCAGATCCCTCCTTCCTCTCATTATCAACACAACAACAGTCACAGCCCATCAAAAAAGAGCTCCATGCATAATGGAGGGGCAAAAAGGAAAAACCAAAACGTTACATAATAACACGCCAGAGAGAGAAACGTCTCTGGACCAAAGAAGTGAAGTAAATCAAAAGGAGCAAACACAGGCATGCGTATAGCCCAACTGAATAAAAGTAAACAATCATGGCTGCAAGGGTCCGAGACAGAGACCAGGATAGAATAAGCAGTACTGTACCCAGGACAAACAAAAGGTACGGGAACAAAATCACAAACGACCGATACATCGCCTTTCCACTCCCCTCGCTCATACACATGTACATGCCAGCGCGGCAGGCAATAGGAGCGGTAGCTCCAATTAATAAAGCAGAACAGCAATTCATATAGGGTGACTCACCTGGTCACGAACTACAGGTCTCGCATTCGCCAGACAGCAGTGTGCACGACGCAAACAATAATACAAAGGGGTCGGAGGGATCCCGTGCCCATAACGATCATGTCACGCACCTCGTACAACGAGAATGAAGCTTCCCAGTCACGAGCGAGACATCGGGAAGTGCGGACGTGTGAATGAGCTGAGGCGCGCAATATGGGAATAACGATACAGCAATACAGGCTAAGAATTGGAAGATGGCATGGTGCAAGGCAGTGTTGGAAGGAAGGTGGAGTTGAGAGAGGAAGAGAAATTAGTGGTTATAAAGGACTGTTGGAGATTATGTTGTGTGCGACGGTTATTGCGACGCTGCTGGTGGTAGGAGGTATAGAAAAAAATCCGGGTCCAAACCAGGGACCGTTCGGCTGGGAGGAGCTTGAAGAGATCAAGAGAGTGGTGAAGGAAGCAAGCAAAGGAGAAGAAATTAAGGAAATGATGCAGGAACACCAGGCAACCCAAATGAAGGAGATGAAGGACTTAAAAAGTTTTATAAAAGAAGAAATTGGAGGTGTAAATGACAAGTTAGCGGGGATAGAAGATGAGGTAGGGAGCTTGAAAAAGAAGGTGGTGGTACTGGAAGAGGAATTAACAGCAATGAAGAGAGAAGTGAGGTTAGCGAGGAACGAATCAGCAAGAAAAAATGTGTTTGTGTATGGTGTACCTGAGGAAGGAACAGAATCAAAAGTGGAATTAGTATTGAAAGTGGTGGACATAGTTTCGAACAAAATGAAGATAAACTTTTCTGAAGTTGATATAGATGATATATGTAGAGTGGGAAGGAACAAGGGACATAGGCCGGTGAAGTTAAGATTAATATCAACCCTGATGGCTGATATACTTCTGAGGAATGCTGGAAATTTGAAAGGATCGAACATTTATTTGAAGGCTGAGATAGAGAAAGAAGACAGGATGCGGTCGGATGTCTATAAGCGGCATATGTGGCGTGCTAGAGCGCAGGGATTGCGAGTCAAGATAGTGGGGAGGTGTCTGGTTACTTCAGGCAGAAATTGGTCGCTATCGTGGACACAGGAGGAACTGCTGAGGATGGAAAAATGTGAGGAGGAAATGAGTTGCAGAAATCGAGAGCAGGGCGACATCAGTACGGAGAAGAGAGAGAAGAGGGGACTGCGGTGTCAGTGGGCAGGTAGCGAAGACAGCAGAGTCCTTGGTGAGTCAGAACAGCCCAGGAAGGAGTGAATCAACAAGTAGGACACTAGACCGAAGTGAAGTGGATACAGGTAGTGAAGAGGTGACGGGAAGGGAAAGGAGTCAGGGTAGTGACTCAACCTCCCCGAATAGGAATAATGCAGAAATAAACCTGGAGAGAAAGCAGGCGTTAAATAAGGCGAGATCCTTAAGTTTAAAGGATCTAAGGGGTGGGAAAAAGGCTCTGGCACGGAAAAGGGGAAGGATGGGGGTGAGAAGAAAGAGAGGGATGGGGTGGAGCCAAAAGGAAGAATCACAAGACGTAAGGGGGGAAGTGGTGAAATGCAGAAGTATAGGGAAGGAGGGGGGAGGAAATAAATAACTAGATATGGTGATAGGGATGCTGAATATTGAGGGGTTGATGGGGAAGTTAGGGAATAAGGAAATTGTGGATTTAGTGAAATATTTTGAGATTTTGCTCTAGTAGAGACGTGGTTAGGGAAGGGGGTTGAAATTACATGGGACGGTTATAGAGTAGTTAACGTGTTAAGGAAAAAATAGGGAAGAGGGGCTGAAACCCAGGGGGCATAGTAGTTTTAATAAGAAATGAGATAGCTGAATGGGTGGAGACGTTACAGACTAGGGTAGAAGGGGTAGTGTGGTTGAGAGTAAAAATGGGGAAGGGGGCAGCGGAAGCAATTTGTCTGGCACTGCTTTATAACCATCCGAGCGATTCAGTGTATGCAAATAAACATTTTTTTGACGAACTGATTGAAGAAATAAACACAATTAAAGGAATGTATGTAGAAGATGGGATGATTTTATTGGGGGATTGGAATGCGAGAGTGAGCAATAGAGTACCGGTATACGGGAAAGAAGTAAAAGTGGACGGGGTACTGCAAAGGAAGAGTAAGGATAATGTTGTAAATAGTTATGGAGAAAGGTTATTAGAGTTATGTGCTCTAGAACATTTATTTATTTTAAATGGGTGGATGAAGGGGGATAGTGTGGGAGATTTGACGTATATTACAACAAATGGAGGGAGTGTGGTGGACATAGGAATACGCTCAGAGATAGCGTTAAGGAGAATAATAAGTTTTGAGGTGTTAGAATATGGGTTGACAGAACATATGCCTATCAAAATAAAATTGAGATCGTTGGTCGCTGATGAGAAGGGAAAGATGGAGGAAAGTAAGGAGAGGTATAGGAATGGAGGATGGAAGTATGTATGGGATGATAATACTAAAGAGAAATTAAGACGGCATTTGAAAGAGGAGGGAGATATATTAAGGTTAGGAATTGAAAGGGCAGTAGAAGGGAATGATATGGATAACGTGCTAAAATTAATTGAACTCTCTGTATGGAGGGTGGGGAAGAAAGTGAGGAGAAGGGTAGAGGGAAAAAAGAATAAAATGAATGGATGGTTTGATGAAGACTGTAGGAGAAAACGTGAGGTTGTAATGAGAGCCCTGGCGGAGTTTAGGAAGGAGGGTGTGCAAGATAAAAGGAAGGAATATTGTAAATTGAGAAGGGAATATAAGGAGGTATTGGATGAGAAGAAAAGAGGATGGAAGGAGGTGGAAGCTGAAAAAATAAATATATATTGTAGAGAGAAGAAATTTGAGAGGATTTGGGAGTCAATAAACAAGATCAGAAGAACGAAACCGGAGGGGAAGGGGGATAAAATAGGAGAAAACGAGTGGGTTAGGCATTTTAAAAGGCTTTTAGAAGGGGAGAGGAAATTGGGTAGAGAAATAGACAAGTCACAAATTGGAAGGGAACTGGAAGTAGGCATTACAATATTGGATGGGGAGATAACAAGGCAGGAGGTAATTACAGTATTAAAAAATGATAGACCCAAGGCTGCAGGAGGTGTGAATGGTATTTCCAATAGTGTATGGAAAGAGGTAGGGGCAAATGAACCGATGTTGAGAGGGATTGTGAAATTCTTTAATAGGTTGCTGGAAACGGGGAAATTTCCTAGAGAATGGAGGAAGGGGGTATTATGCCCTATTTATAAAAATAAAGGAGCTAGTAGTGATCCAAACAACTATAGAGGAATTACACTCCTAGACTCGCTGTCAAAGGTGTACACAGGGGTTTTGGCGAATAGGATAACAAATTGGGCGGAACAGTACGGTAGGATATCTGAGTTCCAAACTGGATTTAGGAAAGGACGTAATACAGTTGATAATGTTTGGATTCTGGACACTTTGATTACAAAGTATGTGAGGATAGCAGGGCGTAAATTATTTATAGCAGCGATTGACTTAGAAAAAGCCTTTGATACGGTCAGTAGGGAGGCGCTATTTTTGAGATTAGAGGAGGTTGGAATGTCGAAAAAAATGAGGGTGGCAATTGAAACTATTTATGAGGAAGTGTTTGTGATGATTAAATTGCAGGATGGAAGGTTGAGTAAGTGTTTTGAATCGAAAAGCGGGGTGAGACAGGGATGTAAGCTATCCCCGATATTATTTATATTATTTATAAACAATATTTTAGAGGGTCATGGTGGAGACGCATGGCAATGCCCTTGGGTAGGGAAAATGGAGGTTCCGGGGTTGCTATTCGCTGATGACCTATTGATTTTGGCTTTGACGGCAAATGGGTTGCAAAAAGGGTTGGACAAGGTAGTTGAATATACTAGGAAATGGTCTCTCAGAGTAAATGTAAGAAAGACTCAGATAATGGTGTGTAGGAAAAGGGGTGGGAAAAAGAATAAGGAAGTCTGGAGGCTGGAGCAAGAAGAAATTAAACCAGGGAGAAAATTGAGTACCTAGGTGTAATAATTAGTAAGAATTCTTCTTGGAAAAATCAGTGTAAGAAGGCAAAACTTAAAGGAAGAGGAGCGCTTGCGGTAGTAGGAGTATTAGAAAAGAAATTTCCAGACGTTAAATACAAAATTCAGAAAACGGTGTTTAAATCACTGGTAATGGGCTAAATGCTATTTGGGGTTGAAGTATGGGGAATGGAGGAAGACAGGAGTGAACTAAACCAGGTGGTGGCGAAATTTAGCAAGATCATGATGGACCTACCGAATTGTACAGCCAATGCCGGGGCCAGATTAGTCTGTAAAGAAACGATAGAGGTTGAAATAGCTAAGAGGGTGTTCAAGTACTGGATTAGATTGGAGGAAGGGAAGGGTGGGGCGTTAGTACAAGAAACGTTTAATTTTCAGAAAGGTATGACGAATGACGGTTACTGGGTGAATAAGTGCAAAAATGGTTACAAACGATTGGATTGGGGTATATGGAGAGGTCTGGGGGGATGGTAGGAATAAATGGGTATGGGAAAGGATAAAGGGAAGACTACTAGATATTGAAAGACAGAGCTTAATAGGGGAATGTAGAGAGAGAGTCTCTTTATCAGTATTAAATAAATTGGTGGAAGTAATAAACCCGAAAACGGAGTTTGAGGGTAGAAGGGATAAGAGAGGTTTGTATTGGTGGATATTGGGTCTTCCGAGGAATAGGGGGTGGGTAGGTAGTGAGAATAGGGATAGATGTGTGTTATGTGGAGAGAAGTGGGAGGACCTGCATATTTTTAATCAATGCCGACCTTTGGCGGAGATAAAGATCAAACTACTAAGTAAGAAGGAGCTGCATATGGTAGGGGAAAGCTATAAGATAACATCTTGGTTATGTAGAGAGTGGGAGAAAGGAACGAATATAGCGAAATTCTTAAATGTGGCCAGAGCTATATTTATAAAGAAATTGAGGGAGTAACAGGGGTTGTGCAGATAATGTGGTTCGTGCTGAGGGAGAAAGGGGGAAGGCATTCTGCTCAGAGGAATGGATATCCGCCCTGAGCAAATGCGGGAAGGGTATCATGGTAATCATGATATCAGAAGAGGGGGCTGTAGTGTTAGGGGAAAGGGGGAGAACACCTTGCCCTGTGGAAAGGTGATCCGCCTGGGGCAAAGGGAAAGCCTGAGAAAATTAGGTAAGCGTTGAGAAAAGGGGAGGTTGAGTAGGTTTGAGGGTAGTGTAAATCTTAGGTGGAAGTAAAAAAAAAAGCGAGTTGACTGAGTGAACTAATGGACTTGGAATGGAGTACTGTCTGTTGGTGTGTAAATGAGGAGTGAAAAAAAATGGATTGTTTAAGTGTATTTGTGTGAGGAGGGAGTATAAAGAAGGTATATGTGATAGAATTGTGATAGATTAAGTGGGAATGTAGTTAAGGAGAAAATGTTGGCAGTATGGAAATTATGAAAGTAGGGCATATGAAAAAAAAATTTTAAAAATTTAAATGGTGTAGATGCCTTGATGAGGGGTGTAAAATTGAGGGATTCTTGATGTTTATGTATTAAGTTTAATAGGATGGAAGAAATGGGATCTAACAGTTTGATGTAAATGAGGTGTTGTAGACTGAGAAGTCGGAGTAAACTAATGGATTTGGAATGGAAACTGTTTGTTTGTGTGTAAGTGAAATGTTAATAAAAAAAGTTAAATTGTTTTAAGTGCGATATAAAATGATTGTTAGTTGATGTTTAAGTCTGAAGCTTAATAAGGTGAGTCGGTTTGATATATGAAGTGTGGTGCGGTAGGTGGAGAAGACTGAGTGAACTAATGGACTTCGAATGAAATAAGTCTGTCTGTGTAAAAAAAAGTGTTAATTGTTTTAGGTGCGTTGATGAGGGATTTTAAATGGTTGTTAGCTGATGTTTAAGTCTTAAGTTTTATAAGGTGAGATGTAGATAGCGGGAGTATTGCGTGAGAGGTGAGGGTGACGTATCAAGGGAAGAGGGAGGGGTGGGGGACTTGACCCCACTCCAAAGAAGTTAGACTTGAGCATGTCTGCACGGAAATGAAAAGGATAGGGAAGGTAGTGTGCTGACAATAGACAAGAGTATGTGTGACGTACATAGCGGAAGTGTGTTGCAGGCCACCTGTTGGGTCTGGTTTCAGCCAGGGTGGCTTGTAACACATGATAAGGAAAGGAACACAGTGTTTGTCAGCGAGGGTCGGTGAGATACGATACCAGTTCTCACGTGGCAAGGCTGGTGGCTGCTGTAGACGGGTTGGTGGGCGTGTGTTCCATGCCAGGGCTGTTGCAGCGACCAGTCTAATTAATTATTTTTTTAGGTGGTAGTCAGGGGTTGGGCTTTGGGTAATTAGTAGTGCGGTATCGTCCTGCATGTGTGCTGGCTATCCGCGTACGTGTGGGATGATACTGAGTAGATGTAGAAGTAGTAAATGTAGTTAAGTAGTTTTAAGAGATATGTAGTTGCTATTATTGCTTGTTTTCCTTTGTTTCGCTCTGTCTGTCTTTATTCCCTGTAAGCCGATGGTGTACACTAGGGTGGGCAATAAAGATATGTATGTATAAAAATAAAAAGAATGAAGCTTCCAGTCGACACGCAGAGCATTACACATATATGATGGCGAAATACCACACGATGCAGTGCACATAAATTGAACCAAATTTTGAGACCCAGTTATTAACATGGCATAGTTACAAGCACACTAACAGACACACGTCCCATTCGTGCTGCATGGGGCGGAAGACGCGTATCAATCAGCTACATTCAATGGGGTGAATAGTACTACAAAGAAACAAGAATTAACGTACCTCCAATATGAATAATCCAAGTATTAAGATGCATGTCAGTATGAGCTCGGTTTAAATATATTAAACATCAATTTGTAAGATAGGAATGCAGCTCTGCTCTGTGCGGGCTCCATTGTTAATTAATCTCTCATAAACAAAGCAAAGATTCCCATAAGGAGATAATACTCCTCGTCTCGCAAAAGGAACGATCTTCCGTGTTTATATCAGACAGTGCTGCCCTCTCTACTACCTCATCAGAAACGCACAAGTTATTCGAATTGAGGCCATAGGAAGCCATTTACATATTTGAAAAACGTCACATTTATGAACATGCCACTAGGCATGGTTCAAACTTTACATTGTTGTATCCTACAATACCGTCCATAGATAACAATATGGAAAAAGGCACTCGATATATTTGTTTAATATATCTTGTTTTAAGGATGCTGCCATGGAAATCATAAAGAAGACGGGCAGTCTACCGCTTTCATCGGCGTTGCCTAGTGTGGCGAGGTCCAGCTGCTGCTCTCTAAGTTCCTGTGGCGGAGGGATGACATGACTCCGCCACAAACTGATGAAAAATCCAACACCATAATCAAAGAAATTTAACTCTAACTAATAACACAGAAATTAATCAATCAAGAATACGGTCTTACGACAAATCTACAGAAAGAAAGAATATATTTTAAATAGTACTCACGGTTTCGATGTAGACAAATTCATCTGGGATGTAAACTTGAAGACAGGTCTCCTCTCGATTACGGCGGATCGTACCTGTTCATTGTGCTGGCGCACACAATTTAACCTTAGAAGTCCATGATGTCGGCGCAGTCAGGCAATATGAAGTTTCGGCGTTAATTCCTTGAGCTTATCATAGAAATCCTCCCTTGTTGATCCATAACTGAAGATCTGGTCCTCGTAGTCAAGCCGAAACTAAAGTTACAATTAGAGGTTTGCTCCACTTGTATTACCTCCATAAATTCTGCACTATCATATTTAACTTGTCTCACATTCGATGCTACGATGTATGAAATTCAATGTCCTATTTCTCTGGCACCATGGAATAATGGAAATTCGAAGTTCCATGGAGGGAATTAGATATTTTTCCACCAATAGAGCATGTCAAACAGATGAGATGTAAGGCTTTTCAGGCGTTTGCTCTATTAACCAGCGTTTCGTCTTAGGTCTGACACTAGACTCGGCGTCAGTGGGTAGGGTCTGACACATCCCACTCTGATGAGTCTAGTGTCAGACCTAAGACGAAACGCTGGTTAATAGAGCAAACGAGTGCACAGCCTTACATCTGACCATAGAATAATGTACCATACATCTACTTCCCATTAATCCTTGGATTAGGTGTCCTACAGTTGCTTAACACGTCGTTAACTAGTCAAGTTGCCTTTACACTCACAGGCTCTAGTTGTCTATGTAGTACGTCTTCACAAGTTCACTCGGGAAAATTTTCTCTTCTCGACGGCTTAAACTGTTCCACGCGTACTTCGAAATGAAATAGCTCACAGGAAATCGTGAAATAATTCTCGAATTCAAAGTCAAAATACGAAGTCATTAGGATATGTTTCAAGCTAAGGCCACAATATTAGATTAATGTACTCGAAGTTTCCAGACATATTGTTCACGTACGCTCTCATCTTTGACATCTTCGTCTCCAGAAAGTGCTAGAAGACTGTGTGTGCTCCCTCACTTAACTCGACTTTCTTACTCGTCGCTCATCCCTCGACCAGCAAACAAGTAAAGATTATGATTTCTATTGGTCGAAAATAATCCTTAAATGGGATTCGTCTTTTCTTGAAAGTGTACGGATAATTCCAGCTTTCTCTCACCCCTTCTCTAACTTTCCGCTGCATCATGAACGCACCACTGCGTCGTAACTCACGTGTCCTTGACCGCTCGACCCAGTTCCTGCTCTTGGCTCACAACGGGACGGCCGGTCCATCAGCAGACACCTGATCAGTTCGTATGCATGAAAAATTCACACGAATTAAAGCAAATCCTCATCTATTCTTATAACGTCCCATTTGGACGGGTACAACATCAAGTAGCTTTCAACGTATAAAGAAATAGACAAACAAATAGGCAAAGAGACATCAAAGCTAAACAATACGCAGATAGTCATTATTACACCTGAAATGGAAACTGTACGGAAAATTCGCCAAAATAGTCAATGTACAGACAAACGACCGTTACGATTTTATTTATATAGATTCGGACTTGTTGACAGTTCACTATTTTTGTTATAAGTTGCTTTACGTCGCATCGACACAGTTAGGTCTTATGGCGACGATGGGAGGGGAAGGGGCTGGGAGTTGGAAGAAAGCGGCCGTGGCCTTAATTAAGGTAAGCCCCAGCAGTTGCCAGGTGAGAAAATGGGAAACCGCGGAAAACCATCTTCAGAGCTGACGACAAAGGGGGTCGAACCCACTATCTCCCGAATACTGGACACTGGCCACACTTAAACGACTGCACCTATCGAACTTTAGGATTTTCTGACAGATTACGAGCTACGAAGTTTGAGTGTGACGATTAACTTTTATTTTCATAATACTTAGTAGTAATAGTCTAACACAGTTATAGTATAAATAATAATAATGGTGATGTTTCCGTCCCATTGGAGACGCGCGGTGTCGGAGTTCTGCCCGCAGGAAAGTAGTATGGCAATGTATGTTCCAAAACAATGGGTGTTGAATCAGCATCTTCCCACCAGGTCACTGACCCCTAGTAGTGTACTTAGGGGGATCTGACCCGAGGTCATTGACCCCTAGTTGAGTAGTAGCGCTATGGGGATCCGCGGATTTTGTGTACGAGAGCAAGCCTAACATCACACACCAATTTGAAGGGGCCCTAAAGTCACACATGCCATCTTAGAGGGGCCTAACCTCACAGATGCCATTTTGGAGTGGGCCCAGTTTTTCGGTGTGATTCCCTTCCCAGCTCAAGTGGCTTTCTTTACGGCTAGATGCCCTTCCCTCCTCATCTGACACAATCGCCATCTTGGAGCGGTCTAACCTCCGAGGGGGGCCTGTTTTACGGCAGATACCACTCCCTCCTCATCTGACACAATCGCCATCTTGGAGGGGTCTAACCTCCGAGGGGGCCCTGTTTTACGGCAGAGAGTCTTCCCTCCTCATCTGACACAATCGCCATCTTGCAGGGGTCTAACCTCCGAAGGGGCCCTGTTTTACGGCAGAGAGTCTTCCCTCCTCATCTGACACAATCGCCATCTTGGAGGGGTCTAACCTCCGAAGGGGCCCTGTTTTACGGCAGAGAGTCTTCCCTCCTCATCTGACACAATCGCCATCTTGCAGGGGTCTAACCTCCGAGGGGGCCCTGTTTTACGGCAGATACCCTTCCCTCCTCATCTGATACTGTCACCATCTTAGAGGTGTCTAACCTCCGAGGGGGCCCTGTTTTACGGCAGATACCCTTCCCTCCTCATCTGATACTGTCACCATCTTAGAGGGGTCTAACCTCCGAGGGGGCCCTGTTTTACGGCAGATACCCTTCCCTCCTCATCTGATACTGTCACCATCTTAGAGGTGTCTAAACTCCGAGGGGGCCCTGTTTTACGGCAGGTACCCTTCCCTCCTCATATGATACTGTCACCATCTTAGAGGTGTCTAAACTCCGAGGGGGCCCTGTTTTACGGCAGATACCCTTCCCTCCTCATATGATACTGTCACCATCTTAGAGGTGTCTAAACTCCGAGGGGGTCCTGTTTTACGGCAGATACCCTTCCCTCCTCATATGATACTGTCACCATCTTAGAGGTGTCTAAACTCCGAGGGGGCCCTGTTTTACGGCAGATACCCTTCCCTCCTCATATGATACTGTCACCATCTTAGAGGTGTCTAAACTCCGAGGGGGTCCTGTTTTACGGCAGTTGCCCTTCCCTCCTCACCTGACATAATCGCCATCTTGGAGGGGTCTAACCTCCCGAGGGGGCCCTGTTTTACGGCAGATACCCTTCCCTCCTCATATGATACTGTCACCATCTTAGAGGTGTCTAAACTCCGAGGGGGCCCTGTTTTACGGCAGATACCCTTCCCTCCTCATATGATACTGTCACCATCTTAGAGGTGTCTAAACTCCGAGGGGGTCCTGTTTTACGGCAGATACCCTTCCCTCCTCATATGATACTGTCACCATCTTAGAGGTGTCTAAACTCCGAGGGGGCCCTGTTTTACGGCAGATACACTTCCGTCCTCATATGATACTGTCACCATCTTAGAGGTGTCTTAACTCCGAGGGGCCCTGTTTTACGGCAGTTGCCCTTCCCTCCTCACCTAACATAATCGCCATCTTGGAGGGGTCTAACCTCCCGAGGGGCCCTGTTTTACGGCAGTTGCCCTTCCCTCCTCACCTGCCACTGTCACCATCTTGGAGGGGTCTAACCTCGCAGACGCCTATTTGAACGGGCCAGTTTTACGGCCAGCTGCCCCTCTCGACCTTGATTTATAGCTAAATGCTTTACCTCCTCGGGCCTAGTTTTACGGTAGGATGTCCTTCCCTCTTAGCGGATTTTGCATGTGTGGAGGGGCCTAATCTGGCAGACGCCATTTTGGATGGAGCCCAGTTTTACAGCCAGATGTCTTTCCCGACCTAGTTTTACGGTCAGATATCTTTCTCGACCTAGTTTTCCTTCCGGATGCCCTTCCCTCCTTGGGCCCAGTTTTATGGTCACAAACGCCATTTGGAGGGGCCTAACCTAACAGGGGCCAGTTTTACGGTCATATGCCCTTCCCTCCTCAACTGACCTATTTTTACGGCTAGTCCCCTTCCCTCCCTCTCATTTGGGCTTAGCTTTACGGCTAGATACCCTTCCCCGCTCACAGACACCATTTTGGTGGGTGGCCCAGTTTTACGGTCAGATGTCACAGATCACATTAACCGCTACACCACAGTGTTGGAAAAAATAATCGTATAGTCACAAATATTATTATTATTATTATTATTATTATTATTATTATTATTATTATTATTATTATTATTATTATTATTATTATTATTATTATTATTATTATTGTACCGGGCGGTACACCTCCACGCCGCTAATTCAAACTTTGCGCCAGTTGAAAATCCTCTGCTGGAGGAAGTCCGAACTTTATTTAATGTATTAATTTTCAAGTTACCCAGAAGATGTCACTACTTGGAAATTTTGAAGTTTCTGAACTGGGTCGTTTTCGACGTATTTTTGTTTTGCTTGTAGTAAGAAGTGTGAACTTTCTCTTCTAGAGGACACTACTGAAGAACTACAATAGTGCACCCTAGTGCAAGGTGAAAGAACTGTTTTTTGGAGAAATTTTTATTTCAAAAGTTTGTTTCTTGTTAAATTTTTTTCTGGTATTGTTTAAGTTGGCTGTATTCCCCTTTCTTTCCCCTTGTTTTGAATTTAGCCAATCCCGAATTTCTTTAATTAATTTACGACCAATAAGGGGTTTCTTCTTCAAATTGGATATGCTGCTTAACCCTAACCAATAAATGATTGTGGGCGGGTGTTTTCTTTCCTGAAACGCCTCGAACTTTCCGCGAGAGTATATAAACTGCTGATTTTAGGGTCTCTGTGCCACTTCTCTACCATCTTTCAGTGTGTAAAGTACATAGCAGGGGGCGGGAAGCGCCTCTTTCTTCGGACAGCAGTTCAACAACCAGGTAATGGCCGTATAATAACTTCTTTTCTTGCTAGCTCAGCAGTTTAACTCTCGGGGCGGGTCCGAAGCTTTTTCACCATGTAACCTTTCCCTAAATGTAAAGACTCTTAGTATCTATTCTCTTTTAAGCTACGTATTGGGATAGAGAGTCCTTAACCCTCTCGAGCTCCCACTCATATTGTTTTGAGGTGAACTTATTTCTCACAACCGATTCTTCCTTAATGTAATGTAAATTGTTCTTTTCTAAAGTCACCTCTGTAGTATGGGATTAGCCCTTGCATTAGCGGCCTAGAGCCAGATTAGGTTTTAAACAAATGTATTAGGAGTGCAGATCGCCTCCTCTCAAATTGTTATTTTAGAGGTCATGTAACTAAACTTTTCTCACTTAATAGGCCTCAGTAGGTTGGGTATTTTACCCCTGTGTCTATGTCCTTAGAGGACAACTTGAAGGTGGAGTTTGGTGTGGCCTTTGATAGGCTTAAAGTTGAGAGCGAGTGGCTCTTTATCGAAAATTGAATGTTGTATGCCTCGAGGAGGTTTTCTGTGTAATTTAGAGCAAGTGCTCCTGGGCATGAATGGGGTTTTCTGCCCCTCTGTTAAAGCTTGTTTTGAGGTAAAGTTGGGCTAGTTGCCCAAGAATTACGAGTTCGGGGCTCGAAGCCCAAATCCTGTAAATACTGTAATTGTACTTTTGTTGCCTTGCTACTCTGTACCTGCCATTCGTGTTATTTCTGAATTTTGGAAAGAAAAATATAACCTTGTTGAATTTTACATTAACTTTAATTTCGTAGTTTGAGACCCGTTCACCCCCGCACCTTCTTTCACCTCTACCTACCACAAAAAACGGTAACAATTATTATTATTATTATTATTATTATTATTATTATTATTATTATTATTATTATTATTATTGAATAATCGGAATCATAATATTTAGTAATTGACCTTAAAATGGATACGCTATGTGATGGTATAAGTTGGGGGATCGAACCCTGGCCTCTGGTCGTCAATTAATGAACATGCATTCTATTCAATAGTGAAAACATGTCTGCGTGTAAGTCTACAAAAGCAGCAGTTTTTTAGATTACAGTACATTACGATAGTTTTGTACATGTAAATGTCTAACTACACTTGAACGCACACATTTTACATAGATTGTCTCGTATGCATATCCTTTCGACAGAATATCATAGAAGATGATGTGAATGGAAATTGTCGGTATAAGGAAGCAGAGATTGTGCCGTTGTACAATATGCAGACGTGACAATATGATGCACAATCGATACACATGCAGACACATAATACAGACGAGAAACTATACTGCACTGCTGTAATCTATGTATATAATATAATAATAAAAGGAAGTGTTTGTCTGTCTGTGCGCAATGCCCAGCAAAATGCACAGCACGCAGAGATCTCAAATTTTGAACATAAGTAGATGGAAGGAGGTCCGAATGCACCTCGAAGCCGGAATTTTCATTTTCGCTTTCGTTGGTGAGTTATGAATGAAAAATCATCGCAAAACATGTATTGGATATGACAATCCAACGTGCTGTCACCAAGATTTAGAGTCACTGTCGCTAGGCAACGTACATGAGGTAGGTAGAGAACACAATTCAAGGAGCCAGGGCGTAGGAAGCCGTTTTTGGTCTTATATGGTGTGAGGGCACATGACATTGTTGATGGTGATTCGTCCGTCGGATGGGGACGTTAAGTCTTGAGCTATTCGAGAGGAGTGGGCTATGTGCCGGCGCCGGGTTTCTATCCTCTTAATTCTTACTATCATGTCATTCATTTCATCTCATTAACTCATCTAATTAGGTTGACGTCATGAAAGATATCCGGTCGTAGAAACTCGCTAGGAAGATTCACCTCACTTCATACCCAAACCGCGTGGAGAAAGGGGACGAGGGATGGAAATGTATACATTTAGAGGAAATATATAGGACACAAGTTCGTGGAATAGAAAGCCATTTTCCTTCGGTCCATGATGTCTGTCTGTCTGTCTGTCTGTCTGTCTGTCTGTCTGTCTGTCTGTCTGTCTGTCTGTCTGTCTGTCTGTCTGTCTGTCTGTCTGTCTGTTTGTCTGTCTGTCTGTCTGTGTGCATGTGTGCGATGCCCAGCCAAATCTAAGGCAAACAAAGATCTGAAATGTTTGTCATAGGTGGGCACAGGTTTTCACCTAAGAGGCATGGCTGTGTCTAAGAGCAATTCTTGTACCCAGACATGATGCTGTCATCGTCATCAAGAAGCAACTTTTACAAGAATTACCCGATGTTCTACAAAGTTACAAGTTTGTCGACTACACGGCAGAGTTTTTTAAAGACTTGGAGTCACCTGGAGTACCTTCGAACATCTTAGAGCGGACGATTGTGGCACCGATTATCCTTCTTAAGAATAAGAATCCTGCCCTCTGTAATGAACACGACTCTGAAGCTGATGACTAATATTATTGAAGCCATTCTCATGATTGGGCATTCCGCGAGCGAAGTCATATCCATTCCTAAGATTCGAATAATTTCTTCGGATATACAGTTTAAGTTTAGATGTCTGCAGTTCCCCGTTTGTTTCAGTTTCGCTATGAACATCAACAAAGCGCAAGAGCAGTCTCTTAAAGTTGTAGAACTCCATCTTCGAAAAGGCTGCTTCTCCCATTGCCAACTGTTCAAGAGTTGGAAAGGCAAACGCGTTATATATCTTACCTTCATTTGGAAGGACACTAATATAGTTCAACCGGAAGCTCTATAAGGAAAAAATAGCTTTTTTATTATATAAAACAGTAAAATTAATAATGCGGGCAAAGTCGCGGGTACATGCTTAGTATATATACAAATGCCATTGTATGTATGTATGTATGTATGTATGTATGTATGTATGTATGTATGTATGTATGTATGTATGTATGTATGTATGTATGTATGTATGTATGTATGTATGTATGTATGTATGTATGTATGTATGTATGTATGTATGTATGTATGTATGTATGTATGTATGTATGTATGTATGTATGTATGTATGTATGTATGTATGTATGTATGTATGTATGTATGTATGTATGTATGTATGTATGTATGTATGTATGTATGTATGTATGTATGTATGTATGTATGTATGTATGTATGTATGTATGTATGTATGTATGTATGTATGTATGTATGTATGTATGTATGTATGTATGTATGTATGTATGTATGTATGTATGTATGTATGTATGTATGTATGTATGTATGTATGTATGTATGTATGTATGTATGTATGTATGTATGTATGTATGTATGTATGTATGTATGTATGTATGTATGTATGTATGTATGTATGTATGTATGTATGTATGTATGTATGTATGTATGTATGTATGTATGTATGTATGTATGTATGTATGTATGTATGTATGTATGTATGTATGTATGTATGTATGTATGTATGTATGTATGTATGTATGTATGTATGTATGTATGTATGTATGTATGTATGTATGTATGTATGTATGTATGTATGTATTACATCTCCTCCTTAACCACTGCAGCGACTTCAACCAAACTTGGTACACTTACGACTTAGTATCAGGAGACAAACTGCGCGACTTAGTATCAGGAGACAAACTGCGCGGGGGTAAGACACCCCAAGTACCCTCAGGGGCGGGGGAGCGAGGGAGGTGACATACAAAAATATTCGAAAATAGTATCGAATCCATACTTTTCGGAATCGCTGAGATGAATAGTGATACTCGGGGATTTTTAAAAGTCCAAATTCAGCACCCTTTTGGGTGGGGGCGAGGGGGAATGATATATCAGAATATTAGAAAATAGTGTCGAATTCATCCTTTTCGGGGTCGCCAAGATGAATAGTGGCACTCCGGATTTTTAGTATCAGGAGAAAAACCACGTGGGGGTAAGGCACCTCAGGAACTTTAGGGGCGGGTGGCGAGAGGATGAGTTATAAATATCATCAAAAATAGTGTCGAATCCATACTTTTCGGGGTCGCTGAGATGAATAGTGAGACTCCGGAATTTTTATAAGTCAAAGTTCAGCTCGTTTGGTGTGCGGGCGAGGGGGGAATGATATATTAAAATAATAGAAAATAGTGTCCAATCCATCGAATAGTGACACTCCGGATTTCTTTGACAAACCGCGTGCGGGTAAGACAACCCAAACACCCTTTAGGGTGGGGGTGGAGAGAGGGTGAGATATAAAAATCATCGAAAGTATTGTCGAATCTATACTTTTCGGCGTCACTGGTATGAACAGTGACACTCCAGAATGTTATAGACCAAGGTTAGCCACCTTGGGGGGGGGGGGGGGGGGTGCAGGGAGGACAGATATATAAAAGTCGAAAATGGAGTCGAATCCATATTTTTCCGTGTCACTGAGATGAATAGTGACACTCCGGATTTCTTATAAGTCCAAGTTCAGCTCCTTTTGGGGTGGAGGACGAGGGCTGAGGGATACAGAAATTCATCGAAAATAGAGTCGAATCCACAGTTTTCGGGGTCGCTGAGATTATGACAATGCAGATTTTTTTTATAAATCCTATTTCATCCCCCTTTGGCGTAGGGGGAGAAGGGGTAAAACAGAAATTGTCAAAAATGACCGAAATAATGGACGTAGCCTATGTATGTTACAGCGTAGCTTTCAACCAAAATTGACAGAAGTATGACGACTTACTACCTGGAGAAAGTACGGTTAACATTAAGACACCCCTGGAACCTCTAACATTCATGACTTACTGTCAGCAGATAAACTGCGTGGGATTATGACACATTAGCATTCCTAGAGAAAGGTGTTGGAGAGGGTGAGATATAAAAATAATCGAAAATAGGGTCACATCCAAGTTGATCCCCAATTGGAAGGCGGGTGAGAAGGAGTGAAGACAAGAAAACATCCAAATGACCGAGATTAAGGATGTTTGTGTGTAACTGGCAGCTGAACTACCTACTATCTTACAGGATGAAAATAAATAAGTGCAAAACAAAAGTAATGGAGTGCAGTCGAACGAAGGCAGGTGATGTAGGAAATATTAAATTAGGAAACGAAGTCTTAAAGGAAGTAGATGAATATTGTTACTTGGGCAGTAAAATAACTAATGATGGCAGAAGTAAGGAGGACTAAAAATGCAGACTAGCACAAGCAAGGAAGAGCTTTCTTAAGAAAAGAAATTTGCTTACTTCAAACATCGATATCGGAATTGGAAAGATGTTTTTGAAGACTTTCGTGTGCAGCGTGGCATTGTATGGAAGTGAAACATGGACGATAACTAGCACAGAAAGAAAGAGAATAGAAGTTTTTGAAATGTGGTGTTACAGAAGAATGCTGATGGTGAGATGGATAGATCGAATCACGAATGAAGAGATACTGAATCGAATTGGTGAGAGGAGATCGATTTGGCTAAATTTGACGAGAAGAAGAGATAGAATGATAGGACACATCTTAAGACACCCAGGACTTGTTCAGTTGGTTTTTGAAGGAAGTGTAGGTGGCAAGAACGGTAGGGGTAGACCAAGGTATGAATATGACAAGCAGATTAGAGCAGATGTAGGATGCAATAGTTACGTAGAAATGAAAAGGTTAGCACAGGATAGGGTGGCATGGAGCGCTGCATCAAACCAGTCTATGGACTGATGACTCAAACAACAACATCTAGATAAAAAGAATACTGTGGGGGAAAGACACCCCTAGAAGCCTTAGACAAGGGGAAGAAATATAATTATGACTAAAAACGACCGATATTAGTGTTGAATCCATACTTTTCGCGACTACGGGAGCGATTTCAAACAAATTTTGTCACTTATGACTTATTATCACAACCCTGGCACACGTACAAGTGAGTGAGATGTAGAAATAATCGAAAATGGTGTCGAATACATTCTTTTCGGGGTCGCTGAGATGAATAATAACGCTCTGAATTCTTTAGAAGTCCAAGTTCAGCCTCCTTTCGCATAGCGCTGAGAAGAAGTGAAAAACATTTCCAAAATGACCGAGAATGTGTATTTTCCAGCATAACTCTCAACAACGAAAATTGGACCTACTGTCTAAAAAAAATACCTTTGGGGTAAGGGACCCCTAGCCTTTAAAGTAGAGGTAAAATGTAAACATTAACCGTAAACGACCGATACCTGTGTCTAATCCATAGTTTTCTGGATCGGTGAGATGAATTGTGACACTCTGGTTGCCGTTCAAGGTAAAGTTCAGTCTTAATCGGCAGGCGGGTGAGAACTGGTAAAGAAAAGAAAATGTCCAGAGGGACACAGTTTAAAGACGTATGTGCGTATGTTCTAGCATGCGTCTCAACCAAACTTGGTATACACATGACTTACTATATAGAAAACATTACTGTGGGGGTCAGATACACCTAGCACCCCTAGGGGCGAGGGTGAATTATAAAGAACACAGAAAGACGGGTGAAATATAATAAATAATAGATAACAACAAAATATTAATGTACAGTTCATAGTTTTCGAGGTCGCTGTGATGAATAATGACACTCCGGATGTCGTTGTTCAGTCCCTATCGGCATGGATATTAGAAGGGGTGGAATGGGAAATGTTCAAAATGACCGAAATTACGGAGGTACGTGTTTTTCATCCATCATTGCCCTCATATAAAAATGGTACACGTATGACTTACTATCTGAAAAAAATACTGTTGGGGCAAAACACCCCTAGCACTCCTAGGGGAGATGGTGAAGTATAAAAATAAATTAATTTGACTTATATTAATGTCGAATACATTCTTTACGAGGTCACAGAGTTGAACTGTGACACACTGGATGGATAAGTCATACATCAGCCGCAATCAGTATAGAGGTTGGGAAGGGGTGAAATGAATGTAAATATAACGGATATTATGCATGTACTGTATGTGGTAATGACGTAGATCATACACACTACACTTACCTCAGTTAACGTAATATAAACTGTGAAGAAAAGAAATGGATGAATACGTCTTTTCTTTGATGATTTTAAGAGGTATAGAACACACGCACAACGCGCTCCCAAGTTTGGAGCCCCTACGACAGCCAAGGGATACCGTGTGTGATATGCTATCGCAACTACGAAGGTATTGCTAGAGGAGACTGCTGACTGTAAAGCTGAGCTTAGCGAGGAAAGCTACACACGGATTGCAGTATGCCAGAATTAGCTAGACTTTGCTAGGTTACCGCACAACAATGTGAAACGACCTATTAGGCGTAAAATACTGATATGAAATAGCCTTCTCTGGAAAACGACGTATTTACAGTAGCATTAACGTGTTTCATTCTGCACACACTTCAATCACTTTTCAGTATTTAATTGCTTGCCACAGATTACTATAATATACTTACATTTGTAAAATAAGGGAAGTAAAGACGATTACAATTTTATATTTGGACTGCAGTGAGTTATCTTAGAAAATGAGTGTGTCTGCCTGACAGTACAACCGAAAAACGGGTGTTTCAAATTTCATTGAGACAGCTCATCGCTGTTACAGTCTTACATACAGTACTGGTAGAACAGAATTACAATTAAATAATAAAATAATTAACAGATACTACATAAAATGTTGGACCGGTCGCGCGGTGTAGGGGTTGCATTCCTGCCTCTTACCTAGAGGCTTTGAGTTCGATTTTTGCCTGCATCGGAGGACTGATTCCCGGCCAGGTCAGAGATTTTTACCTGCACATGGGGGCTATTTCGTGGTCTACACAGCCTACATGTCTTCAATTGAGGTGTTATATGATAGTAAGATAGCGGCCTCGGTCTAGACAGCGAAGAATACCGACCGAGAAGATCCGTCGGACTGATCGTACGTCACCTCGTAATCTGCGGACCTTCGGGCTGACCAGCGGTCACATGGTAAGACTATAGCCCTTCGAGGCTGATGCACAAGTAGGGAGCAGTAGAATATAACGCACGGTATCCCCTGCCTGTCGTAAGAAGAGACACCCAGCGCCAACAAGGGTAGGTCATATGGCGACGATTAAATAAGAAAAGACTAGGAATGAGAAGAAAGCAGCCGTAGTCTTAATTAAGGTACAGCCCCAGTATTTGGCTGGTGTGAAAACTTCAGGGCTGCCGATATGGGGTTTGAACCCGCTATCGCTGATAGCTGAACGGTAGTTGTATATCCGCTGGCAAACGAAATTAAAATAGGGTACAAACGCATAGGTTTAGAATGAAACTTCCATCTACTGTGAATAATTTTCATAAGAATAATCTGTCAAGATGCAACATTTGTATACCCCTTTCACCCAGCGAGCGAGATGCGTGGAAGCAAACGATACAAAATTACACACTAGAAGCACGAACCAGCCACGGGGCCATATCAGCGAAGAAAGAACAGTTCAGCTAACTGCGGACCTTCGGGGACTGTTGCAGCATAACACACACGATACCCCTGTCTGTCGTATGAGGTAACTAAAAGGGGCGCTAGGGGCTGATATAGACCATGGCCCTTCGGGGGGCTGTTGTACCATGCGGTAACCCCTGCCTGTCGTAAGAGGTGACTATAAGGGTCACCCAGGGACTCACAACTTAGAAGCGTGGGTTAGCAGCATGACAGTGAGATGGCGGCTCACGGGAATCGAATCTCATCATTCCCTGCCTTGTAAATTGGTTTCCCATTATTTTCAAATCAGGCCAATGTTAGGCATGTGTCGTATAATTAAGGCTACAATCGCTACTTTCGTACCCTCTGCCCAGTCTTATTCAAATCATACACCACAACGAATTTATCTACAGTTAGTCTACTGTTGCATACGCAGAAACCCCTGTCTGTCGTAAGAGGTGACTAAAAGGGGGCACGCAGCGCTTAAAACTTGTGAGCGCTGGTTGGCGGCAACGTCTTGACGCCGTAAGATACAGAATAAATTGATATTGGAGCATTTTCAAAGCCGAAAAGCTATGCTAGATGAGGAGGGAAGTGCATCTGACCGTAAAACTGGGCCAAATTAGGAGGAAGACAGTACTAGGATGATGAAGAGGAGGGAAGGACATACTGCATTTATCCATGAGTTGAATGAATATTTCTTGAACTCATCGCCTAATTCTGTTGCTAAATGGGGGTGACATGGAAGTAAGGATAACATGTAACGATAATTTATTAAATTATGATTCCACATACCCGGAGGCTGAGCGAAATGAGGAGGAGGGAAGGGCACCTAACGGTAAAACTGGGCCCACTAAAAAATTGCGTCTGTGAGGTTACGCCCCAAGATGGCGTCTGTGAGGTTAGGCCCCTCCAAGATAGCGTATGTGAGCTTAGACTTGCTTTTGTACGCAAAATCTGCGAATCCCCATAGCCCTACTACTCAAGTAGGGGTCAATGACCTCGGGTCAGAACGCTCTAGGTACACTACTGGGGGCTCAATGACCTAGTGGGAAAATGCTGATTCAACACGCATTGTTTAAGAACATACATTGCCATACGACTCATGTATTCTCTAACGTGCCTATGAATCTATCGATCAGAAGCGGACGTATTTGACCACATTCAAATACCACCGGACTGAGCCAGTCAGTCTGGCAACTTTAATAAGCAGCAGTAAGCCATAATGCTTTATTTTACCATTGCACATGTGCTTTTCGTTTGGAAGCACGAATTGAAGGTACCTTTAATTTTATTTACTTTAATAACATGTCCCTTATTGGTATGAAACAATTCCGATACTACTCATTTGGACATCCTATCCCGTCATTCTTTAGTTGACGTAAGATACTTTGTTACGTACGCGTCAACACGATTTTGCCTTCTTTCCTTTACGCAATGCAAAACGTTCATCGTACCGTATTTAACGTCTCGGAACGCAAATCCCAACCTTACCGCACAATCGTACATATCCCACAGCATAACGTATTGTCAGGCCATTTTCACACTCACAACAGCATGGGGCTGATGACCACTTACAAACCAGGCAGCCGCGAAAACACGATGCTCCAGGTCAGTAAGAGGTGAAATACGCGCAAATCGCATTGTAAAATGTCTGTGGTCTAGCGGGAAAAATGAAGTCCGTGGTGTTTCTGCATACGGCGAGTAGTTCTCCTAAACATCCATAATGAAATCACTCTGTGGGAGAACATTCAACGTAAGCAGTTCGACAAAAGAACTAGACGTGCCGGTTCGGTTGTCTGCTTTTCCTGGCGACGTGGATGTGGTTAGGCGGGTTCCTATCCCCTCCATGAAACCGGACTAGAGGTATGAGCTGCCTGAATAACAGCTGTCCGATCGTCCTTACTAATCGTTCGTGAGTTACGTCGTAGTATTTGAATAATGCCAGTGTATGGAAACCACGAATACCATGATATGCTGCTAATGTATCGTAAGCCAGAACAGAATGCGGGTCGCGCTCAACGAATCTATCGCGAAAGGATTCCCAACAGACGGGTGCCGAATCCAGCAACGATACCTGCTCTAGTGCAGCGTGTTCGCGATACAGGTTGTCTTACATCACGCTATGAAAAGCGAGGGCCTCAACGGCCACGTGTAATCCTAGACGCGGAAGCAGACATCCTGACAATGGTAAACGATAATCCCGGGCGGCGTACGCGTAGCATAACACGTGGCGCTGGTGTACCAACTTGGAACATACGAAGAACACTGCATGAAGAGCGAATGCATCCTGACCACATTCAACGGGTGCAGTGTATTTCACCAGCTGATTACCAACCGTTTTACAAGTTGATGTACGTCACCACGACATAGATAGGTCTTACGGCGACGACGAGACAGGAAAAGAAGCAACCGTGGCCTTAATTAAGGTACAGCCACAGTATTTACATGTGTGAAAATGGGAAACCACGGAAAACCATCTTCATGGCTGCTGACAGAGGGGTTCGAACACACTGTATCCCGAATAGTGGACTGGCCGAACTTTGGCGACTGCTGCTATCAAGATCGGTGATGATTGTGAACGGATTTCTGCCACTGGTTAATTGATCAAGCACACAATCCAGAATTTCTGTCAAATGTATTAGTGACACATAAGGCAACTTTTACAAGACAAGGAGTGTTTAATATGTAAATAACTCACTCATGGGCTGTGGAACATCCCCTCTCAGTATGTAAAAGCAACTTACAGCTCCGGTTCTCAATGAATATCTGGATGGAAGCAGTGGGAGGTCGGTTACTTGGACCAATCATCCTTTTATTAGCGTTATTTTGGTTTACGTCCAACTAAAAATTTTTACCGTTTTGTGAGACGCCGAGGTGCCGAAATTTAATACCGCAGGAGTTCCTTTACGTGCCAGTATATCTACAATACGAGGCTGACGCATTCGGGCACCTCCAAATACCATTGGACTGAGAAAAGATCGGTCAGTGCCTCAACCGTCTGAGACACTCAGAATGGTACCAATCACCTTACTTGCGTATTTCATCGGTGTAGCTTTCTTTATGGCGTCGATGGGAGAGGAAAGTGCTAGGATCGGGACGGAAGCGACCGTGGCGTTCATGAAGGTACAGCCCAAGCATTGGCCTGGTGTGAAAATGGGAAACCACGGAAAACCACCTTTAAGGCTGTCGATAGAGCTGTTCGAACCCACTATATCCCACTCAATGGCTGTGGACAATCCCACTCAGTAGGACAAGGCAACTTCCAGCACCGGTTCTAAATTAATATCTGGATAGGTGTAGTAGGAGGTCGGTTACTTGAACTAATCATGTTTTTATTGATGTTATCTTGCTCACATATACAGAACGTTACTGGAGCTTTCAGAGGTCGCGTCGCTTCGACTACGCAGAACCACGTGGATTTTACACGATGGTACAGACATTTTCTCAACGGTGGACAAGACGATGGGAAGAGTCAACTTTCCAGACAGTTCTCCAGACCTTATTCCAGTGGAATTTTAAGTCTGGGGGACATGAAAAACAGAGTATATCGGACAGAAGTAACCATTTCGGATGACCTCCGTGAACGTATTTTTAAGCAGCAGAGGATATTATGAAGAACTCTGGTGTTTTGGCTCGAATCCGTCGCAACTGGACTCGGAGAAGTGAAGCCTGCAGAGAAGGCCAGGGTGGTCACTTTGAGCAATTGCTATGAGTTTCACTTTGGTATGTCAGATGTTACGCTATTTCTGCAACGTATTGACTTGGGAGTGCACTACAGAATCGATGCAGTATTTTGATCCTCGACAGTTCGTTATTCTCAAAAATCCGAGCAGAGAAATTAAAGTAGAGATTACAAATCGACAAGTGCGTGGTAGGTCCTCAATCGCGCCCTGCACGTGCGTTCGAGCAGTTTTATTAACTATGAGTTAAAACAGAAGACATATTACGTTATTAAGGGCCTATGAATTTAAAACCGCAATCATCAGCATCACATGTAAAAACGTTCAATAAAATGCGTGTTTTATATCCATCATTACTGAAATAGGAACTGTACGTTAACTTTTAACATAATAAGGTTGCATAGAGCGTTTCCTTAATTTACAAAAGGAAATTTAAAATTTCTTTTAGTGTAAGGCAGTCTGTATGTTTTTGTTTTCTAAACTATTGTGCTGTAGTGTTTAACATAAGTAAATTTTTCGTGTACGTTCGTAAATCCGATTTTTTCTATTCGAGATAGCCTTGTTACGTCCACGGAGCTCCTACTATATGTTGGTTCATTCTTTTCTACAACAAAGTGTTACTATTTCAACTGTAGTTCCTACGATAACGCCACTCATGTCTGTGTCACTAATGCACGCCTTGTTCGACTATGTGGCTCCCATTACCTTCTTTTTCTTCCCCTGGAGGATGATGTTGTGGCAGAATCCTCTTAGATACATTCTACTTCTGTGAAATGTGTAAAATATGGTATCTCATCTGGTACTCATGAAAGTGACCATCGGTCTGAAGTAAAGTTAATAGCTACATGTCTCTCACGTGTAACCTTGTTTATGTTTCTCAGAGTTGCTGATGTGTATGTTTGATGTTTATACAAAAAAACTGTTTGTCACACTTCGTCCTCTCGTGCTAACCCAATGCGAGAACAGCTGACTAATCCCCAAGAGCTTTACCTGGTTCTGGTCTTACGCATAGTAATCTGTACTTAACTAATGTGACCGATGTTGCCTCGTCCGACGTACATTTCATCCTGTTTTCTCCTAAACCACGCATATTTTACTGGTTTCTTCTATGTTTTTCAGCTCTTAATGACTTAATAATAATAATAATAATAATTTTATTTGCGTCCCACTAATACATTGCACGGTCTTCGGAGACGCTGAGGTGCCGAAATTAAGTCCCGCAGGAATTCTTCTTTCGTGCCAGTAAATCTACCGATAAGGGGCTGACGTATTTGAACACCTTCAAATACCACCGGACTGGGCCAGGTTCGAACCTGCGAAGTTGGAGTCAAAAGGCCAGCACCTCAACCATCTGAGCCACTCAGCCTGGCAGGAAGGACGAAATGTACGTACGTTTAATTTATTTAGGTGTATAACATGTCCATTAGTCGTTCGAAACAAAACGTTCGATGTGCTTCTATAATTCAATTCCGATACTACTCATTTGGACACCCTATCCCATGCATGCTTTCGTTGATGTAAGGAACTTTGTTTACATAGACGTCAACACGATTTTGCCTTCTTTCTTCTACTTTTACGCAATGCACAACGGGGACCTTTGCCGTATTTCACGTCTCAGTGCGCCTATCTTAAACTTACGCTCCAGTAATTATACCACACGATCGTACAGATCCCGCAGTGACATATGTTTTCAGGTCATTTCCATACTCATTAGACCTTGGGGATGATGACCAAAGATATCCCAATCCCCTAAAGGACATAACAGCAAAAGAACCAGTATTAACGCTGACAATTCGATACATCTCCAGGGTCCGAAACCGATGACCAGGGTTGTCTGAAGCCCCGAAGACGGAAACAAAATACTAACAACCACAAAAGCAGTCTGGTCATAATTTTACGGAACATGGCATGCCCTAATAGCAGCCTTCAGCTGTTACCGTAGTTCAGTTGCTCTTAAACATAAAACCAGTTTGGCAAGTATCTTACGTAACACCTCGTAGCATTGCAAGGTATCGTTCAGCTGTTACGGTAGTACATTTGCTCTTAAACATAAACAGAAACCAGTTTGGCACGGATGGCGCGTAACTTGCCTGTTATCGAAGGAAAACAAGAACAAGGCATATTAGCTATTCTAGAAACATCGCATCCCTTTGCTCTCGGAAATAACTTCCTAGGATTAATAAAAGTATGATGTATAGTGGTTCGTAACATCGTTCTCTATTGCTACAGGAAATATCTGCACGTATAGCCCTAACACACTGTATATATCAATGATTTGTGTAAAGAAGTGGAATCAGAGATAAGGCCTCTTGTGGATGACGTTATTCTGAATAGAGAAAGAACATGAGCAACTACAAAATGACTTCAATAATGTTGTGTGATGGACAGCAGGCAATGGTATAATGATAAACGGGGTTAAAAGTCAGGCTGCGAATTTCACAAATAGGAAGAGTCCTCTCACTTTTAATACTGCGTTGAAGGGGTGAAACTTCCTTATGGGGATCATAGTAATTACCTAGGTGTTAATATAAGGAAAGGTCTTCAGTTTGGTAATCACATAAATGGGATTGTAAATAAAAGGTACAGATCTCTGCACATGGTTTTCAGGGTGTTTAGGGTTTGTACTAGGGATGTAAAGGAGAGGGCATATAAGTCCCTGGTAAGACCCCAAGTAGAGTGTGTTTCCAGGGTATGGGACCCTCACCAGGATTATGGATACAATCCAGAGAAAAGTAGCTCGATTTGTACTGGGTGATTTCCGACAAAAGAGTAGCGTTACAAAACTGTTGCAAAAATTTTGAACAGGGAAGACTTGGGAGATAGAAGGCGAACTGCTCGACTAAGTGGTATGTTCCGAGCTGTCAGAGGAGAGGTGGCGTGGAATGACATTAGTAGAATAATAAGGTTGAGTGGTGTCTTTAAAAGCAGGAAAGATCGCAGTATGAAGATAAAGTTGGAATTCAAGAGGACAAATTGGGGCAAATATTTGTTTATAGGGAGGGTAGATGGGTATTGGAATAACGTACCTTGGTAGATGTTCAATAAATTTGCAATTACTTTGAAATCATTTAAGAAAGGCTACGAAAACAATAGATGGGGAATCTGCCACCTGGTAGACTGCCCTAAATGCAGTTCAGTAGTGACTGTGTGTATATGGATGGCGCTTAAATTATGGCGTTGCTAATTCGCCTTGGCACAACCCAGAGCGCCGTAACGACCATGTTAACTCCAAATCCTTCCTTCCAGCTTCCTTAAGAGTCGCTCTCGACTGCTAAGTGATGCACCGATATATCACGAATGGAAATCTTTTATGTTACATTGAAATATCATGTCCCTATGTGAGCAGAAAGTGGGATGAATAATTCTCTGTTTTGTGTTCATGCCTTATGATTATGTGTAGTGCTGCGTTCCTCCGTTTCCATAATAGTCCGTCTGGACTTCGAGATTGTTGTCCGCCATTGCCTGTATCTGATCCTCATTTTATTCCAAATGTAAATGTTTATCACCTTCAATATCCTTTTTGGAATTCATTGATTATTAAGGTAACTTTATGGCTCCTTTAATCCGACCCGAGGTGTAGGGTGTAGCATGCCTGCCCCGAGTTTGTTTCCCGGCCAGGTCAGGAATGATATTTACCTGGATCTGAAGGCTGGTTCGAGGTCCGCTCAGCCTACGTGATTACAATAAAGTAGGTATCAACCGGTGGGATAGCGGTCCCGGTCTATAAAGCTAAGAAGAGCGGTTGAGAGTCTTCATCACGCTGACCACATGACACCTCCTAATCTGCAGGCCTTCGGGCTGAGCTGCGGTTACTTGGTAGACCATGGCACTTCGGGGCTCTTGCGCCATCAGTTTTGGTTTGGTTTATGGCTCCTTATACTAATTTTCTTTGTAATAGCATGTTTGAAATTAAAGTATGTGTCTATCTGGATAGCGAATCAGTAGTACACATGGATTTGTACATATAAAATGTAGTATCCCTGCAGATTTATGCTAGATATTTTTCTACATCCTTACAACTTCTTAAGATTTCAATACCCAGGGACCACCCCAAATATATGAACGATACAGGAGCTTTCATCGCCACGTGGTTTGATAATTTACATGTATGTAATTATGCTTCCCCTAATCAACATAAAATGTAGACAACTGCAATTATTTTAGACCATTAAAATCACTACGACTAGGAGTAATTAGGTGAATACACCGGTAGCTTTAGGTGTGTTTTGTCATTTAACTGCTCTTTTAAAATGTTCCTCTATTTAAGTGCATTCGTATACTGAGCCACACCGTCTTCCTTCGCGTACACAATCCCAACACTAATAAATACTGCGGAAGATTTGAGGCGTAGATCGCGACTAGGAAAGGCCAAAGAACACAACCTTGAACTGGAAAAGAGACTCCTCATTACCAATAAGAATACTACGAGACTCTAATACTACAAGCAATAAAATTCAAGTGAATTTAATGAGGGTTTATATTTATCGAAAAATAAAAACAGAAAGAAAGAATAAAGCAACCAATTAAAGATATAAGGAAAAGGTACATACATGAGTAGACTTTGTTCAGTCGTTTGTCGTAACATTATTGCGTGAGCATGGCGTTATCAAACTCCAAGGTTAAATTAACCTTACGACGAGCTCACTCAACTAAATGGTGAATCATAATTAAATATGCCAGTATCAATATATGTGACAGGTCGTTCTTTCCACGAGTTCAATATCATCTTTACATACGCATTTCCACTCCACCATCGTATCAACAATCACCATAGATCGTCAAACTCCCACGCATCAAGGAGAAAAAAACCCGAGCATGAAGAAAAATAAAATATGTTAGATAACAGCATGGCAGAGAGAGAAACATCTCTGGACTAAGGAAACAATATAAATAACCCGAAGGAGAATCTCAGGCACACACATAGCCTAAATATAAGAAAACAAACATGGCGGCCCCACGGATAAGCGACCGGCCAGGATAGGTGCAAAGGCAAAATAAAAAGCACCGTACGAAAATGCAAGAATAAGATACTGAAAGAAGATTAAAAATGTAAATTTATCTGACCGATACGTCATCCTTTCACTCCGCTCTCATACCAACATTCGTGCACACTTTCAAACATTGCCGGTATCGGCAACCAAAACGAGCACCAGCTCAGTTAAGACGGCGGACTCAAATTCATATAGAATGACTCCCAGGTCATAAACGAAGTCTCATCGATATCAGAAGTAGGGTGCATAACACAAACGAATCAGCTGAGTGATCAGAAAAATCCCGTGGCCATGCACAAACCCATCAGAGTTCGCACCTCGTACGAAACGAGTGGAAGCTCGCATCGACACGAAGGGCAAACAGTCATTTGACGGCGAAACACATTAGAATACAGAGCACATAAAAAGGAGCAACATGAGACCCAATTATCAACATATCATAACTTAATCACAATATCCACAAGAGAACACGCATCCCATTCATACTGCGGAGTGCAAAGATACATATCAATCAGCTATGAATAATAGTGCAGACATCACACAAGAACCGTAAAACAAATAACAATATGAAAGAATTAACATACCTGGAATATTAACTATCAAAGTAAGAAGAAGAATGCCAGTATAGGCTAAGTTTGAATGTTAAAAACCCTTCTGTAGCTCAGAAAAGCCACTCCGATCTGCGTGGCGTCCATTTTATATTCTTCTCTCGAAAACAAAGCAAAGATTCGATCCAATGTAGTAAAATTACAGTCTCGTCGGAAAGAATGATCTTCCGTGTTCACAACCGAGGGAGCTGCTTTCTCTTGTTCAATCACGGAAATAGTTAAGTCATTCAATGAGAAGCTGGAAGAGGCCATTGGCAACAACAGAAAGATCACTTTTATGAATTTGCCATTCTAACATGGCCCATCATCACACCGCCCCCTTTTTAAAACGTGTCTTTTCTGTTGATCAGGCAAGGAGACACATTTTGAAGTGAGGTTGAAAACCTTAAACCTAAAGTGCGCGCACTGTAAAAACTACGGATCTAAAATTTAACAAAAACTACCAATATACAGCACACATAATGACAAAAGTGAGTTACGACAATGCACAGTCTACCTCGATCTGAGGCCCGTACTCTCTTGAACAATATCTCAGTGAATCAATCAGTCTATTTCAAACAATTCGTTGAACACGTTTACGAATTAGGAGTCAGGTAGCCGAGGGAAACGTCGTGATTAAGCATAACATCGTCACGTAATCAAAGGATTCGCAATTTATTTCGTCCCATCTTCAGTGAGTAACAGCGATATCCCTTCCTTTCCTTTTCATATATATTCCATGAAAAGGAAAGAATTTTAGAATTGTGGTAATTACATAACAAGCAAGATAAACATATGTTAGCATCAAGATTCAATGATATAGACACAAGGTTTTACGTGCGCCGGAGACGGCAAGGCTTCAATCATGATACATGAGCCTTAGATAACCTCTTACTCGTAAGATCCTCCAATTCAACAGTAACAGGTCCCAGGAACCTCACAATTCTCTTGGGATTGGGCCATTTACGGCAAAGTTTTGCTGCGATTTGGTTCGCTGCCGAGCTGACAGGAAACATTTTTACTACGACCAGATCTCCAACTTCCAGGGTGACCTTTTTCCTCCCTTGGTTTAATCTTTTTGCCACGCGGTCGCGGGCTCTGATCAGGGGCGCGACGGCTTCCTTCCATTTTGCCTCGATATTCATATTCCTTGATGACTCGGACAGGTACCCAATGTCCCACTTCAACTGGAGCGGGTCAGCAGGACTTCTCCCTAGAAACAAGTCAGCTGGCGTGTTCGTCGGGAGATTCATGCACATGCGTTGTTGCAGGCTAAAACAAAAAATGCTAAATTATCATCCCAACGGCGCTGATCAGGATTTTAGATTAGGGTGGAATCTTTCTACATGAGACGGTTTAGGGTAGTGAGAGCTCAGGAAAACATGCTTCAATCCCCACCCGAAACACAGGTGACGAAATTTATTGCAGCTGAAGGTAGACGCATTTTCCGAGACTAATGCCCGAGTGCACCAACCTCGGTAATTGTCAGCCTTTACGAAACCGTGGTAAAACTTTTACCGTGGTATTGTCGTAAAAGCAGTGCACCATTACTATCGCCCGGTTTCGTTACCGCGGTTTCTTGACGCTTGATTTTCTCGCTATTATTCTCCTCGGAAGAAATTCGAAGTAGTATTCAGGAAGCAGTGATCATTTCGATAGTCACTTGTCTTTAGTTTATCCAGCCGGCAGTGATCGTTTCGACAGTCACTTGTCCCTCGTGATTACATTTTGTGACAGCGCAAGCAAGTCATCGACTCCTTAAAATGGAAAATAATGCTCGACATGTTTTGAATGTTACACCGAAGTCCTAAAGACATGGAAGGGAACCTCCTTTTCCACACACAATATTGTCTCTCGACAACATTCCTTGTGGCAATATGGGCTCTGTTATATCGTTGTTCTGCTGGGGAGGTGGGATTCTGAACAGGTGTATGGAGGAAGGATTTACATGGGTAACCTCCATCACCCAAAAGATAGCCATTAACTATTTCTCTCGTCTCGAGACGCGCTCTCAGCCGAGAATTGTGAAATATTGTGCTATCATGAGTCGACCCTGGCCATTTTGCTACAATATCTCGTATCGTGAGGTTCGAATCGCTCACAGTTTGCACGTTTAGCGAGAAATAACCTTTGCTATTTTTAATACCTCCCCATTTTCACCTTCGGGAGACTGTATTCGCATATGAGTGCAGTCCAGCGCACCCAATACACCAAGGAACCCAGCTATTGTATGAAACCCTTCCATAATCTCTCTTTGTTCTCGCTGCGTAAGTGGAAGTTGAATGAACTGTGGCGATAACGACGCAAGTAGATCAGAAACCTTATGTATTATGCGGCATACAGTTGTTGTGTCAAGATCACAGACGCCAGCGATCACTCCTTGAGATGTTCCAGTTGCATAGAACCGCAGCGCTATTAAAAGACGATTTCTAGGCGATATAGGACAGTTTCTCCCAGTCGGGCATTCCAATTGTTCACCATTTAAATCTAAAATGCAATTCACTGTTTCCTTACGCAATCTAAATCTTCTCTGGAACGAAACATCGCGTAATTCTTCAAATAAATCGCGTCTCTATTCTATAATTCTCCCTACATTTCTTTCAAACTGATTAAGATACTGGAGATATAACCTATAGTTGTTAAGCTCCATCTTGGAATCTTTAACCACAGAGCACAAATACAACTTTACCGCGGTTTTCTTATTTAACCGCTCGCTCGCGGGCGGTAAACATTATACCGCGGTAAAATGTCGGTAAACTCGAAACCGAGCTTGGTGCAACAGAAATACGACTTTACCCTGGTAAAATTGTGAAGTTTACCGCGGTATTCTCTTTACCGAGGTTGGTGCACTCGGGCATTAGACCTTTGGGGCCCATAAACTTCAAAAATGTGCCGGGTTAGAATGTAGACGGCGCTGTTCGAGTTTATTTTGCGGACCGGGAACAGCCATACGAATTTAGAAAAAGCATCGACAATGGATAGGATTCCAACGTTGTTGTTTTTGATTTCATGAGAGGACCAAAATAATCAACAAACAACTTTTCTCCCGGGTACGACGCGACGTCAGCGGAATGGAACCCAATTTGAGAGGTTTGCGCAGGTTTACACCGTTGGCAAACGTCGCAGCGCTTCACATACTCTAATACATCCTTTTTGAGATTCGGCCAAACAATCACGAGAGTCACGATGCAAGGTTTCGTACTGACCTAGATGAACGCTCAAGTAAGAATCATGATAACAGTGTGACATCATGGACCTTAATTTTACAGGAACAAAAATTTTGTCTTTACCATTTTTACGGTTACGACGAACCAGCAAGCCTCGTTTGATACCAAACGATTTGTCTCGAAAAGACCCATCAGCGACTCCTTTCATCAGTTCCTGACACTCACTGTCTTCCTTTTGGTGCACGAAAATGTCCGTGAAGGACCAAGGATAATTTTGTAGGATATTGACACTTTCATTCTGATGACTTTGTTCCTCAGACTCGACCTCACAATCTTTGACCCCGTCGGACATTCGCGACAAGCAGTCGGCCACACCATTCTCTTTTCCATAATGTGCACAACTGTGAATTTATAGGCCGATAATCGGAGGATCCACTTAGCTGTCCTCCCAAATCGCTTGTCGTTGGCACTCATCGACGATAGGACTTGATTGTCCGTATGGACGAAGAAATGACGGTGCTCCAAATAAGAACGGAATTTCTCAACACCTAAAACCACGGCCAGGCATTCCTTTTCATAAATAGAATATCGCAATTCAGCCCCATGCAACAACTTGCTGAAATACGCAAGTGGGACCAGATTCCCGTTCTCGTCGGATTGGTTCAGCACAGCCGAAACAGTGAGCTCGCTGGAGACTCACTGCAGGACAAAGTCACGGGAAAAATCAGGACTGTGGAAGACAGGGGCTTGGCAAAGGGCGTTCTTCAGTTGATTGAAGGCCCGGGCTTTGTCTTCCCCCAGACGAAACGGCAGTTTTTTTCAGAAGGTTTAAGGGGGCCGAAATTAGGGAGAAGTTTTTGATGAAGCGGCTGTAGAAACCGACCATACCCAGGAACCTTCTCACACCGTGGACATTCTTTGGCCGAGGAAACTCTTTAATGCATTTGACCCTGTCGGGGTTTACAGCGATTCCGGAATCGGATATGATATGACCAAGGAAATTTAAGCGCTTGGAGCAAAGAGACACCTTATTGGGGTTTATAGTAAAACCGTGCTTGCGCAAACGAATAAGAACCTCTCGAAGATGAGCAATGTGCTCGTCGAAGCTTGGAGAAAAAGTGAGAAGGTCGTCAAGAAAGTTGAAAACATAAGAAAATTTCAGCTCTCCAAAGATCGAATCCATTTCGCGGCTGAGCGCTTGTCCACCAAGAGAGATGCCCATCGGTAATTTATTGAATTCAAACAGGCCAAAGGGAGTGGCGAAGGCACTGCAAGGGCGACTGTTGGGGTCCAAGGGAAAATGGTAGTACGCAGAATTAAAGTCAAAAACGGTGAAGAATTTAGCACCATGAAAATGTTGAAAGGCACTCTCAATGGTGGGCAAGGGGAAACTGTCGAAGACTATTTTCTTATTGACCTTCCTATAGTCTACGATGAACCTAAATCTACCGTCCTTTTGTGGACAAGGAAGGCGGGACTACTGAAAGGAGACTTGGAGGTCGTTAACACATTCTCTCATAGCGCACAGTTTGGGGGGAAGCAACCGAATGGCGGGGATCTAACAGGGGTATCATCTTTCAGTTAGATGGAATAGGAGAAATTTTTAGCACAACCTAAATCAGCAGTTATGACATCAGAAAATTCTTCCAATAAACTGTTTATCATTAAGTTTTGGTTATTAGTTAGATCACATGAAGCGTTTGGAAGTTGGGATTTCGAAAGGGCGCATACAGTAGCACGTTGGAAAGGGGCTTCAAAAGGGTTACATACGTCAGATTTGAATCGAAAGCAAAGGTACGGGTGATGAAATTAATGGATAGAGCAGTAGCTAGCATAAAATCGGTTCCTAAAATGACCGGGACGGATAGATCGGGTACAACATTGAATGTCCAATCCCATGATCTATCTATCTATCTATCTATCTATCTATCCATCTATCTAGGTATTCTGCCTTATGGCAGGTCTTGTAATGGGATGAACCTCTTCCACTGTTGCCTGTCCTGCGCCAAGTTTTTCATGTCCGAATATTTATTTCCTTGGATATTGTCCAACATTTGATATTTTTTCCTTCCTCTTCCTCGTTTGCCTTTCACCATGAAAGGTTATGAATTTTAATATGGCATTTGATTCGACTCACGAGACATACCTGACGGCCATCAGCAGATATGAACTGTCCCTAGCTGTCACAGTCTTGGAGATATTTTAAATTCATGGAAGACACAAGGGAGTGGTTGACGAACGAACCGCAGGAACCGGTATCTAATACGGCATATAGTACGCGCGATCCACAAAAACATCTTGGCCCAGGGTGTAGATGAGGGTAGGCCCCAAATCCTTTTATTAACACCTAAACCTGGCACGAACAACGGGCCATCACGCCTGCAGCGATTTAGTTTCCCTGTCGAGAGTTGCACCGAGGACACACGTGCTGGGTGACACCATTAAGACCACACTTCGAGCATTTCAGAGGGGACTTCGACCAACAGTTCTTAGAAATATGCCCTAGTTTCCCGCAATCCCAGCACTTCCTAACTGCAGTGTCGCTTATCATGGCCGAGTTAGAAGATTGGACGGCATTAATGCAGCGTCGAGGCGGAGATACAACGTTGGACCTGCGATCGGGACTACCAAAGGGCGAGATGGAGAAGGAGCTGCACCAAAAGAGACCGACTTCACGGGTGCACGACAGGCAACGTCGGAAAATGAACAATCAGATGGAGTAGGAGGCAGACGGTACAATTTATTCTGACAGACTGTTGACTTGAATTCGCGACCTAAATTTATGACATCCTCAACGCATTCAACCTGAGATCTTTTTATATACACTTTATAATCAGGGGCTAGATTTCTGTAAAACTGGTCGAAAATTTCAGATTCCGGAACCTTGACAAGGAAACGGTTGAGGGAGGTAAAATACCCGCGGCGTAATTATCAATCCCTTCCCCTACTCCCTGGGTTCTTCGGAAAATTTCTTGTTTTAAACAGTAGTCCATGTCGGACAACCCAAAACGCTGTTTGATACGAATAGCAAAGTCGTCCCAGGATCGAATGTTAGCTTTGATTAGCCTGAACGATTTCAACACTGGCCCTTCTAGCATCCCGGGTATGACAAGAGTGAAGGGGTCAAGGGATAGGGAGCTGCATTCGGCGATGTCTTCCACTCTTTCAAGAAATTCAATGACACTGGAGCAATTTCCTTCTCCAGAAAAATTAATTTCCATTTCCTGACGATATCAAAAACAGGGTTAATGTTTGGGATACGGTCACTAGCGGGTCTAGAACTGGCGGAAAATGGGTCGACATAGTTCTCAGCGAGGGCACAATTCCTACAGACAATAGCATTCCTACCGTCAGGGCATCAACCACTAACGCTACCAGATACGAGCGACGCATTTACATCATCAAGACCTTGCCTCTTTTCTTTTTCAAGCTTGGAGATTTTCCAGGTAAATACTTCGTTTTCGTTACTCATGTGTAAAGCTTTCTGTCTTTCTATATTCAAGGCTAAATTTCAACGGAAGCAAACACGACATAAGTACAAATGGTCATAAGAATATATAAGGTATCAATAACACACAGGATTAAAATCAGAACATAATGGCTTCGCAAAACTAAATCGAGGGACAATTAGCACTAACTTAATATACGCAACATAAATCATCATTTCCAGTTCTACCTCGTCCGACCCTTTTTCGGAGGAGATATTCTAGTCGAACCTCGCATCTGCTACCATTTGAACCACACCGTCTCCCTTCGCGTACACAATCCCAACACTAATAAATACTGCGGGTGATTTGAGGCGTAGGTCGCGACTAGGAAAGGCCAAAGAACACAACCTTGAACTGAAAAAGACCCTCATTACCATTAAGAATACTAAGAGACTAATACTACAAGCAATACAATTCAAGTGAATTTAATGAGGGTTTATATTTATCGAAAAATAAAAACAGAAAGAAAGAATAAAGCAACCAATTAAAGATATAAGGAAAAGGTACATACATGAGTAGACTTTGTTCAGTCGTTTGTCGTAACATTATTGCGTGAGCATGGCGTTATCAAACTCCAAGGTTAAATTAACCTTACGACGAGCTCACTCAACTAAATGGTGAATCATAATTAAATATGCCAGTATCAATATATGTGACAGGTCGTTCTTTCCACGAGTTCAATATCATCTTTACATACGCATTTCCACTCCACCATCGTATCAACAATCACCATAGATCGTCAAACTCCCACGCATCAAGGAGAAAAAAACCCGAGCATGAAGAAAAATAAAATATGTTAGATAACAGCATGGCAGAGAGAGAAACATCTCTGGACTAAGGAAACAATATAAATAACCCGAAGGAGAATCTCAGGCACACACATAGCCTAAATATAAGAAAACAAACATGGCGGCCCCACGGATAAGCGACCGGCCAGGATAGGTGCAAAGGCAAAATAAAAAGCACCGTACGAAAATGCAAGAATAAGATACTGAAACAAGATTAAAAATGTAAATTTATCTGACCGATACGTCATCCTTTCACTCCGCTCTCATACCAATATTCGTGCACACTTTCAAACATTGCCGGTATCGGCAACCAAAACGAGCACCAGCTCCAGTTAAGACGGCGGACTCAAATTCATATAGAATGACTCCCAGGTCATAAACGAAGTCTCATCGATATCAGAAGTAGCGTGCATAACACAAACGAATCAGCTGAGTGATCAGAAAAATCCCGTGGCCATGCACAAACCCATCAGAGTTCGCACCTCGTACGAAACGAGTGGAAGCTCGCATCGACACGAAGGGCAAACAGTCATTTGACGGCGAAACACATTAGAATACAGAGCACATAAAAAGGAGCAACATGAGACCCAATTATCAACATATCATAACTTAATCACAATATCCACAAGAGAACACGCATCCCATTCATACTGCGGAGTGCAAAGATATATATCAATCAGCTATGAATAATAGTGCAGACATCACACAAGAACCGTAAAACAAATAATAATATGAAAGAATTAACATACCTGGAATATTAACCATCAAAGTAAGAAGAAGGATGCCAGTATAGGTTAAGTTTGAATGTTAAAAACCCTTCTGTAGCTCAGAAAAGCCACTCCGATCTGCTTGGAGTCCATTTTACATTCTTCTCTCGAAAACAAAGCAAAGATTCGACCCAAGAAGATAAAATTAGTCTCATCGGAAAGAATAAACTTCCGAGTTCACAACCGAGGGAGGCTCCCTCTCTTGTACAATCATGGAAAAAGTCATTCAATGAGAAGCCGGTAGAGGTCATTAACAACAACAGGAAGGTCACTTTTATGAATTTGCCATTCTAACATGGCTCAGTACCTTAAACTTCTTTTCTTAAAATCAACCTTATCATATCTTTTATATCCGTTTTCTGCGGTTTGTAATCACTCAAAGGTCTGGCCTTTTGATCCCCTTCCAACTATCTTTTGGGAAGGTATTAATATAAGTACGTATGTATGTATGTTCAGTCCGTCGGCGATTACGCTGGTGGGATCCTCTACAGCTCTGCCATCAGCTGTCATAGATGGCCTGGACATCACTGAAGAGGCGTACTAGGGTAATGAGGAGTGAGGTAGTTTACCGTTGCCTTCCTCATCGAGCCGGAGTTGCTATTACATATCAGTCTGCCAAGCCCAGTGAAATGCGTATACCAACCGACCCTATGAACAACATTTCCACACAATTCATAGCAGGAACTGGCTGCATAAGGATTGGCATTTCTAGCATCGCGCATACCTCAGTCATTTTCATATTGTCAAAGCCAAGGGTAAGACAGAGACAGATCTATGAAAGTAACAAAATTTCTCTAGCCTATACCAGAAGACATAGTGCACTGTAAACACTAGGTTCTGCCAGCAAAGGCATATTAATATAAGTACCTAGTATTATTTATATAATTATTATGTAATGTGTCACTGTTACTAGCTTCGCTTTCTTTTCATGACCGGTGTATAAAACTTACTGTGAGGATGCAGATAAGACACTAATACGCTAACTGTAGGGGGAAGTTCTATTTCTTTATTCTACACCATTATTTCATTCAGAACCTTTAAACAGATGTAATACAGCACATTCGAAATATATTTCTATAATTTTAAACTGCTATTACTCTAGCGACAGCAGTCTGAATTCAACGGGCCATGGAATGCAGCAGACGTGCTCCTTCACGAGCTTGCTCCTCGTATTGGTTAATTCCAACGTGAAGTACACAGTGAAGAATATTGTCGAAACCATTGTTACATATCTATACTTCTACCCAGCGTATACTAACATGTCTTGCAGTGCAGGGAACAGAATGCAATCTCTACACATAAAAATACACCTAAATCGCTGAGCAGAATTAATAAAACTTTGCACGTACGTTCTCAGAGAGATGTCTCACTTGACTGTGCTTTCTTTCCAAATGTAGACCTGACAATGTATAATTATCAAAATTTTTCTCAAGAAATTGCGTAATATCAGACCAGGTATCCCCGTTACGTGAACGCAACAACACTTGACTTACTTCCTGTGACTCCCTTAGGGGCATAGAACTTCGATGAATTATCTCCAACGATCTCTGCTGCGGGCCATCCAACGAAGACTCTCCAGATGTTCCCCGCCTCGCTTGCCTCTAGTACAAACCGCTTCCAGGTCTGTCGTAGTCAACCTCGCTTTCGTTGTCCCTGTATGTTCCGCTCCAGGGCTTGCTTCTCGATGGCTCCATTTGTACCCATATTGTTATAGTTATTTGGTAATTACCTATGCTTTTAACCTTACTTTATTATCACTTGTAATGTTAAGCTAGCAGTATGATCAACCAATAGTATTGTGAGCCGTAGAGTTAAGCATTGGAAATATCTAAGTTGTGCGTGAATTCGTATTGCACCCTTTTCATATGACCTAGTCGATGACTTCTTCTCCTAGGTTCTGGCTCGACTGCACTGAAATAAAAATACTCACCGTTGATGATCCTCTTCCTCAGTGCGCGGTGACGTTCTCTGGACTGTCGGGGTGCTCTCACGATAGGGATGCAAGGTTACTAGGGTACAGGCTAACTAACCTACCGAAATAAATATGATTTGGCCCAGACTGAATTTAAATAAGTTTTATTAAAGTAAGAAACTGAATGATAATATGACTGAAAAAAGATGTTATTAAAATATGATTACAATAATATTAAATCATTAATTCAAACACATGCGTAAGTGAATGTAATCGGTTTTCATTGAATGAGATTTTAAAGGACTACTGAATAATCTCCAAAATAGAATGTACCAATTAGTTAACTCAATGAAAAACATCCTAATAACAAATCTGCGTTAATTTCACTTTCGATTACATTATATAGGAGTTGCCATTACTCCAATTATATCACCTTCCAGTATTATGATCAAGACAATGAGTTGAGAATGAAATTAATTAGGTAAGGATTCACAATACTAAATAAAAAAATGAAAAGAATTATAAATAACTCAGAATATTCCATGATCACGGGGATTCATTTCCTCCCATATTACACCTATTAAACTATAATAACATTATCATTTTCCGTTATTTCAATTATAGATCGGTGACGGCTAATTATCTCCATCTGACAGGTAATTTGTACTAGGAATAATAGATGTAAACTAAAATGATTTTTAGATCAAATTTTACCGATAAAATAACGAATCACTGTGTCAAACCATAATGTGGTACATCATTTACCTCAGAATAAATTGAATGATTAATCAACTGAACAGCTGTCAAATTTATACCATAATAAGTGTTGATTATAAGCGGTCTCAACTGAACCTAACTGACCTTACAAACATGACGACTATCAATACCTGTTCACAAATACAGGATCATTACCCAACCTTTGACCAGACAAATTCTAAATAACTACAGGGTTTGCTGCTCAGTGAAGATATAAACTGATTATGTTTGCCGTTCTACAACCAAGAAATGAATTCTAAGATGATGTTTGGGTTGTTTGACGCAAGCTTTCGTTGTCATACATTACTCTTTTTACACAGCGGAAAATCTTCCGTTTACCACACCGCAAAAGAATATCTACACTATTCACCACCGTCAATCACTGCCTAAGCTACGCATAGAAAAAATCAAGGGAAGTGAATCTATACTGAGAAAAATACCCTAATTAATATACACACATATCACGCATAATTTAAGCAATATCAAAACTTTTACTGAGTAATCAAATCCTTAATTACAATGCCGCATGTTGATTTCAACGTCCTAGGATATTTATCGTTGAAATAACAGGTGACCATGACCAAGATTAACGTTTATCGTGGCTGCTCTCTCCCTATTTTGATTCACATAATAATAATTAAAACAACCATGGCGCATAAATAGCTAACCAAAATCAGGTTATTACCTACTCACAATGTTTAATGCAGTGCAGTCTGCGACATCGTGTTTCAGACAAGAAAAGAAAAAAGAAAACACCATTTGATATTATTATTACTATGAATCATATGGTCCTAGCCATGCTGGATACGTTCGCATGCCTTATGTAATCGTTACACATATAAATGCTTGATAATGAATTGTGTGGGTCTTTAGTTGAAGTTACGTCCATTAATATCACCCTTATGAGTATCTTCTGAATTCGATTTTACCTTGCTTATCAATATTTATTCTTTATTATATCATCGTAGATTCGTAATTGTACTCTTAACCTCAAGTACATTATTATTATGTATAAAAAGTTTGGCACACTTCCAAACATCCGTATTCATGCCCTTAATGATCTCACAGCTTCCCCGCTGAGATTGAGTTCTCTACATCAGTATTCTTATTTCATATAACACGTCCGTCAGCTAGACTGACCTATGAATGTCTTCCCCCTTACTCACTAGATACAATTCGTAATTAATGCTCTAGACTCCTTGTCGTAATGGACTGCTCAGCGTTACCATAATTCTCACACAACTACATTATCAATCATATCACTAGCCACATAGACTGATTTAACGAATATTAAAGAAAGAATTAAACAATACCAAATGGTCTCAAAAAGAAAGCCTGAACCATGGGAATCGGTTCGACAGAACTCTGCCTGCGCGAAATACCATGAATACAGCCGCTACCTGACCAATTTACTCAAATCTGCCTCAATGCATGCGTAACAACATTATTAAATCAAATCAAACTGCGTGACTGCAAAACAAATTATATACAAAGTGATGACTGTGGTGTAGCCCTAACATGAATAATCAGTGATTAAAATTAAACTACTGAGTTATCATTACCGACAGCTTGCGTCCTGTACACATTAATATTTACATTATTTACAACAAACAACATCTTAGATTAAATTTCACTTAGTCATACTGATGGTTCGGCTGCCGCTCCTCCATAGTCCCGATAGCTATTCAGCTTACGCCATCATGGTCGAGACATATGACGGGGTTAACTTGCAGTATCCTGATATGGTTGCTTGCGTATTCCACATGATTATACACACGTGTACATTGCTCTTGCTGTTATACTAATATTGACGCACACGCCTAAAAACAACTATACCCTACTCTAATACATTAATTATATAGGTGGACTTTACACACGATTCGGATCTTCTTATAATATTGAACCTCACCTCCGTAGACTGTTAGACTGCTGGTCTTGTATCTCCCTCCTTGTAACGGGACCATGGGATTACCTTCCCCTGGTTGTGCTTCCGTGCTGTGTTTACGTTCGAGGTCGTACACCTGTCAGTTCTAAGAATTCTCCTGGTTTGAATGACTGCAACAGGACATTCCTTGGGCAATTGCTGCATGTCCCCAACACTAAACAATTACCATCTGTCTTTGTTAGCAGATCCTAGTCGTAATGTCTATTAATTTGAATAGCTGATCATTACTTCAAGAATAATAAATCGGAAATACGAGATGCTGCCGCGCTTGCACAAATCATAGTCCCTGCTACAGAAATATGCATTTATTAGCCCGATATGCCACGGTTATCTAGTTCCTTATCCCATTGGGATCCTTAACTTGAAAAGTCTATCACTTCTCCTTGGGCAAAGCACTCATATAGTTTATAATTACTTAGGGATAACAGCTTTAAATAAACGTTCTTAATCATCGTTCGTGAGTAAATACAATAAAAGTTCGCAATTCATGAGTAACTTACTTTAGCGATGGTTGTCACTGGCGAACAAATTACTTTAGGAATTACTCTCCACATCATTAGAGTTCACTGGACACAAAGATTGAACTTCGCAAGTCAGTAAGACGAACTGATTTTCCCTCACTGAGAACATACAGAACACTCCTCTCCGGGTATGGTAGGCGGGCTTAATTTATGTGTTCCTGGGTACGCTGGGCTTGGCGCGGTACCCTGAGGGCTTCGGCGTCACAGGTGTTCGTGGGCTGTGGGGGTGGGTTTCCCTCGCACAATTAGTTTTATCACACGTGTCCCCTATTCCATTTATTCCCTACAAGTTGGATCACGACATTCCTAGCCATTCCTCTAACTGATGTTCCATTCCACTGCGGTAGTAGGTTTTTCACTTAATTAGAATGCGTGGGAGGTACTATTTTCTGCCGACGATGCGTTGTATGTGGGTGAAAACTCTCAGCACGTGGTTGGCCACGCGGGATTTGTATTACAACGACGCACTTTCACATTTAAAGCCATGTCACCTACAAATAATAATTAATAAAATCACACTGAAAATATACTATTTTCGCCTATTGTCAGGAGCTGTTCCGATGTCCCGAATCAACTAAATTATCATAGGCGCCCTTTTGAAACGAGTAATTTTGAGCTCCCTGATTGGCTAAATTTTGCCTAGCGGTACATGGCTTTCTTCTGTATGGGGCGAACCATCTCTGTTTGAGGGATGCCTGTCATCATACCGTCTAACTCGCACAGAACCTGTGGTCTCTCCCTCTTTCTGCCGCATTTGTTCAGTTACTGGTGAAATTTTATGGCGGTATCGTACTGGCACCGTGAGGAAGCGCTGACCCGAGCACTTAGCTGTCGACGGAAAGTTTTATTTGAGGATGGTAGAGAGCGCAATTATCTTAGGCTGCACCCTAGAACGTGCCTTAAACAAAGTAACAGGGCTCGACTCTCTGTCGCCAATTCTTATTTGACACCCCATGCCGCCTGCCGAAATATCTACTGCAGTGGCTATATCGTATTCACAAACATCAATTGAAATTCCTCTTTTTTAAATGCTAATTCGGCATATGGGTGCAGTATATATATGTTGGGGCAAATTATTTTTTTTCTTGAAGATACCAGTCCGGTTGGAAAATGTGACATATACACACGAAATGATAAGGTGTAGACTATGAATAGCACTGAAATATGGTAACGTACTAATTTATTACGGTAGTGTACAGGGCAATATGGCCTTCCCGGTGCAAACGCATGACAACTCAGTACAGTACACATAAAGTTGACATGACACACCTCGGCCTGAAGACCCTCAAAGTAGTCCCCTGCTACTGACACCACACGCTGCCAACGATGTGGGAGGCGCTGAATACTACCTGCCTCAGCATTTGCCGCACCATGTGTGAATCGGGTCACCTGTTGGCGCACAGCTTTCGCAACGTCTTCTCGTGTTGCAAACCGCCTACCACGTAGTGGTTCCTTAATCTTTCGAATGAGATCAAAGTCACAAGGCGAAATGTCGGGAGAGTAGAGTGGGTGCTCCAATTCTTCCCATCGCCAACGTCGCAGTAGCTGTCCTACACACTCTGCTTTATATGGTTTTGCATTGTCGTGCAGGATTATATCAATGTCCACGAGATCCAGACGTTTCTCCCGAACGCCAAGTCGTACCGGTCGTACCTGTAGTTCTGTGCGGTCACTGGTCTGCCATGTTGAACAAAATGGCAAACAGTTGTGACGATATTAAATAATGTGAGCCTCCCCCTTATAAACATTTTGAACTGGCCTGTGAGCCCTAGAATATCTGTGTCAATGGACTGCTCGACATACCGTTTTAAACTAATGTAGGCCGCGCGCAGTATCTCCTAGCTCTGTTTGGTTGCGCATGCGCAGACCTGCTACCAGGCAAAACTGGCCTCCTCCTCGCTGGCTTGCCGACGCGAGAGGCAGTTCGCTTGAGTCAGCCATGATAGCGTGCTCGTGTGGTTTTGTGTCCGGCGTCATGGAGTCGTGGAGTAGCTGGAAACCACCGTAATCTCGCGATAACGGGGATTTGCCCCAGATGAACTAATTGGAGACCTCCTGCCTTTTCTTCTGAGCGTTTTTTGGATTTATTTTTCGTCTGGATACTTCACAACGAGGTCTGGATCCCGGTGGCTTGACTGTATTTCTTCGTCAACAATGTCAGGTTAAAAATTCTTCTCATTTCTTCATCACCTAAGGTATGTACCAGTGTTTGACACACTTTAAACGTCGTCCTGAAGAGGATTTTGATATTTTCGAAGATTTCTGGAAAAATAATAATAATAATAATAATAATAATAAATATTTGGACTTCGCCGTTAAATTTATTCCTATTTGCGTGTGTGGTATCGAAAATCTGGAAAACTGTTTCGGCAACTAATCACAGTAATGTGGAAGGTTCACCATGAACTAAATTGGAATTATTAATTTAAAATTTTACTGATCTACTTTGGCATTTTAAATTGTAACTTTCTTTGTAAACCAAGGTACAGTCTCCAAGGTACCGAACCTTACCTCTTTCGGCTTTCTGTTTGCTTTCCTGTGTTTTGTTTTCTAATTCGTTTGGTAGGTTTTCTTCTCCCCCCCCCTTCTGGGGTTTGGGTGAATTTAATTTTTTTCTCTGGCCTATTTTTCCTCCGTGTATTAGGAGGCCTTGCTTGTTTTTTGGTGGTTACCTTGGCGACGGTTCGTGTGTGGATTGTTGTCGGGTTAAGAGTTGTCTGGCGTGTTGAGCCTGTGTGGATCTTGAATTATATATATTTCGGGGTTGAGTGTATCGTTTACTGTTTAAATTAATTTATTTATTTTCTCCTCCTTAAATGTTGTGTTACCATTTCCTTGCCCCGCGTGAGGAGGTATTTTTACGTAAAATTCTGTTTGCCTTGGAAACTGTCCTTGGTGTAAACTGAACGTTTTCAAATCTGGTAATTATTAGAAGCGACCGCGTTGAAGATCCAGTTTATTGAATAATTGTTAACTTAGTTTTTTTATTAAATAACTATCCGTGATCGATCACATTTTATTTCAAGTTGTACTTATGTAAGAGAGTCTATTGGTTTTCCGTGGTTTTCTGATTACATTTTATTTGGTACGGAGGTCACCCCTTTCCTTCTTTGTTGTTTTCATAAAGCTCCCCATTTATTATCTGTTAAAGAGTATTTATTTTTCATTAATTGTTATTTAGTTATGAATTAATTTTCTTTAAAACCCCACCTGGGTATATTCTAATTATTTTACTTATTGTTAATTTCCTTTCCATTTTTCAACCTTATGTTGATTTTATTTACATTTTGCCATTATGTTTTAAAAATAAACTTAGGCTTTATCATCTTAATAACTTGGTTTGTTACCTACCTTTTGCCCTTCCATTAAATTTTTTTTACTTCATGTAAATGCTGGTTTTCATTCGCCACGTTCGGTGGAGCACTGCCATTGATCTTCTTGTGCATTAATTTCCACGGCCTTTAGTTGTCTTCCTCGCTGCTTCCGGTAAGTTTTTCCATGGTTTCTTGTTTTTTTTTAATTTTGTGACTGTACTTGTTGTTGTTCTTCTTGTGCCCATCACCCTTCCTCGTGTTCGCTATAACTCCCATTTTGGGGCGGGCACGCTAACAACCTTCTCGCCAGGGTCTCTATCTATATATCTCTCTCTCTCTCTCTCTTCCTCTCTCTTCTTCTCTCACCCTGGTGGGTAAGGTTATTCACCTCATCACTCCTAGGTGGTTCCGGGGACCTAGAGGGTGGTGAGCGGTGAGAGTGGTATCAGAGCGGTGGTTGTTTGTTGTTCCACTGTTGTTACTCTGCTGCCTAATCTCTGTTGTTTCTGCCTTGTGCAGCCTAACTTTCCTCCCCCCTACCCTTGCTTGGTGCAGTGCTGTGGCGAATGTTGGCGGATGGAAATCAAAAATTAAAAAACTGAAAGTGTTATTGTCAATAACTATTGTAAAAGGAAATGCAAGGATCTCGTGTAATTCCCTATGTTATTTGTTTCATGTACCTGTGTTTTGGAGTTCCCTGTTGCTTTCAACTGTGTTTATGCTGAGCTGTATGGACTTACCTACTTGCTGACTATGATTTTGAAACCCTTTGGGTACCTGTGCTGTGAATTCTGCTTCTGCCTTGCTGTTTCGAGGTGACCTGTAAATGTTTTCTTCCTTTTCCTAGCGGATTTGGTGAGTGATTGCATGTAATTAATTATTCTGGGTTGGTGGAAGTTGTAAAAATTGAACAACTTGTAATGGAGTATGACTTGGTTGACTCAGGGCTACTGGTGTACTACCACTTAGTACATGTCCTGTAATATGTGTACTGGCTGTCAACCTTGTATCTTTGCTGCCTACCTGCATACTGTGGTTGCGATTTCGGTGGGAATTAATCTGGTTTATTCGTGGAGAGCTTTTCTGATCATTATGTTATGTGAAGGTCGCTCGGTTGCTTTTGCAGTGTGACATTGTGTGTCCTGGGATCACCTTGTTGTGTTACCTGCTCTGGCCTTGCTTTGGGCTCCGAGACTTAATGTTGTTATTATCATTTCTAGCATTTTTCCTGTATGGTACCTCGGTGGTGTACATGCTAACAGTTTATTTGTCTTCTAAATTTAATACCTTCTTACTGCGTTTACTCTGGTGTGTGATTCTGATTATAAATTGACCTGGCCACTAAGCATGTCCAAATATGCCTACTTATATGTGTAAACGGTTATGTGCTGTAGTGTACGGTGTTGTGTTATGCCCTTTCATGGTTTTGAAATGTGACCCGGTGTTTTGGCATTGATGGTTGTATGTGCTTTTCATTTAATTGGGGTTGTGTGGGTAAGTTATTTGCCCCTACTAACTTATGGCTAACCTCCGTTGTTTCTATGCCAGTAACCGTTCGTGGCTGTTAGTAGCTGATAATCTAGTGGGCAACATCATGGTATTTTGAAACTTATCAAGCCTGTAATGTTTCTGTTCTCTTTGGTTGGTTTTTAATTTGGAAATTGCTTAACCTTACTTGCCTTTGTTATTTCTTCAAATTTGGTTCAAGTTTCTGTTATCTGAAGTGTAGTTGGCTTTTAGTGTGCCGTTAAATATGCACCCTTGTGAGATCATGTTTGGTTTATTTGACCTGTTACTAGAGACGTGTTCCCATCCTTGTGTGGAATTTGGTATATTGAATCTGCCTATATGATGTGCTTCGATCTTTACCGAGCTTTGTGTGTTTGTGCCTTGGCTGTGCGCTGTGTGTTGTTGGCTTGAGTGTCTTTTCATTTCATCATCCCACCCGTGAATATGTCTATGTATGTCTGGTCTTGGTTGGTGATTGGGAGTTATCCTTTGGTCAACTGGTTGTGAGGCAGTCATCAGTTATGGTTGGGCCATGTTGGCCGGTATTAGGTTGGGATAACTGGATGGCCTTGTGCCTGAGCTATTATAGTTTTAACTGGTTTATTCCTTCCTGATTATTGGTAGGACGGGTTTAGCTATTTCTGGTGTGTCGTGAACCATCTTCCTCGTGTAACCTATCAACTAGTTCAAGCATATTTATCTGGTGTCTGGGCCACTTCAAGTTTTGCTACTCGTAACTTGTCTTGCTGTGTATTAAGTAATCTACTGACCTTTTCTGAACTACTGCTTTGGATTTCATCCTGCTGTAAACATTACTTGGTGGTTTAGTGTTTCTTATGCCCGATTATTCACTCCATTTTGGTATCGTGCACTACCGTGGTAATTATTGGCCTAGAATATGTGTTGTCAAAATTTTGTTAACCTTTTGGTACTTATCTAATTCCTTTGAGTTGTGGGTTCAAGTATTCCTACCATATCTACTTGTCGGGTCTTGTGTTGTTGTTGATGATCCTCTGCCTGAGGGGTGGTATATGCCCTTTTGAACCTTCATTGGGATGGCTTTGGACATATGTAAGGTGGTTGTGTTGTAACGGTACCGTGGATTATTTTTGGGGAATTATTTTGGGGTGGCATGAGAACTTCACGGCATGTTGTTGAGGATGTTTGTGTTCCTTTAATCCCTTTGTGGAGCTGACACATGTCCGGTGTGGTTTGTCATGGTTGGGTTATTCTTTTGTGTTGTATTATTTGGTGATGTTGGCACCTTGGTATGGGCAGTGTTCGTGTCTGTCTTTAATTTACCTCCGTGTTCTGTGGATATGGCCATTTCTTCTACATGAATCTACTACTCTCAGAATTAGCTTGTTGGTTTTCAGTAATGTGTCTGTTTGGTATGCTCGGGTTTTTCTTTCCCTGTCTCCCATGCATTTCCTATTGATCTGACGTTGTCGTGTCTGTAACTTCTTCTACTGTAATGCTCATTTTAATTTTATCTGCCACTCTATGGTGTTTCATTCTTCACAGTGGATCTCTTGTGTCTGTTGACTTTGGTGTTTGTCATCTTACCGTGCTCTGGGTTTGCTACTCTGGTATGGGACGGAGTAGTGCTCCCTTGGTCGGTACTGGAATCTTCCTGCGAGTAGATTATGGGGTCTTCTTGTAGAGTACTGCCTTCTTCACGCTACTGTGAGCATTTTCCATGGACTCGCCTCGTATTCCGCCACTTATGTTTTATTTGCTTGTTCTCCTGGTGGATAGGAGAAAGTACCTGTTGGCTGTAGAGCGACAGTGTGATGGGAAAGTCACGTATTTGTAGACCGGGTAATGCCGAGACCCTATTGGGTATCCGGTGGTGTACGTTGTGTGCGTCATTGCTCGAAATTTTCCATTTTGGTCTTCCGATCTGAGGTTTCACTTTGCCTTTTAATTTGATTGGCTGGCCATTGTGAAATTAATGTGTATTTAAGGTTCTGTGTAGTAGGTTGGTTACTGATTCCAGATTGTGTTCCCTCCTGTGATTCTTCTATCCCTATTTCTGTTCCGTTAGTTCCAGGATGCTTATTTGTGACTAATGATGTGTGCGGTTGCTTGGTGTTGCTTGGCTGTTTTGTTGTCGATGACAGACTGTTCGCGAACCCTCCATCTCGATACCTTAAGAAGTCTCCAACAGGTCCAGTCAATCCTTCCCTTGCTCTAAACATGTTTACCCTTTTAAGCCTTGGATTTTCCATATTTAATATCCTAACTCTGACTTCTTGAAGCTGGATTTACCTATTGCGTTTTGGTTGCTTGTCCTCTCTCTTATTCAACTAGGTGGTGTATTTTGATGTGGGAAGTTGAACCTGTATTTGAAATTCTTTTTTTGCCCTAATGCTCTTGTCAGTGGATCTTGGAATCTGTTAGTGGTCGATTCTTCACTGTGTCGTAGCCCTGTATCTACTAAATTCTAAATCTTGGACTTAACTTGCTTTCTTTGGAGTATGCCTGTGTAATGACCTTTGTCTAGATGAAAAACCTTCTTGACCTATGTCATATTTCATTACGTTTAACTAGTGATGGTAAGCCGTTGTACTGTTGTGATGGTACTTGTAGGGGTAGGTGTTCTTTCACTCTGGGCTTCTAATTTGAGCTCCTGTGGAAAATCGCTATTTGGCACTGCGGTGATGGCACCTTATGTTGTGGTTGATGCTCTTGATTATGGGTTGTTGTTTTTGCGATGATTTTAATTCTGGGTATTTAATTGCTAACCGAACCGAGTGTTGAAGTTTGAGGTCTTGTTTGGCTATGGTGATGGGTGTGGTTGCTCGTTCCATTCTGGTATTATGGATACTCCGTGTACTATCTGGTGCTTACCTCCTTGACTACCCACTTCTATGTTTGAGTGGTGTACAGCGGCCCTGACTCAATCAAGCGTAACAAAACTGTATTGATCTAAATTTGCGGTTCACTTATTTTGAAGATTACATTCACCAATTGCGCCTTCTTTGGTCCTCCCCTGATCCCGTTGTGCGTTTCTTTCCCCTGTAGTCTCCCTTTGCAACACAAGATCATGCGTTTCCTTAATTTCAAAGGAGACTTGTAAAGGTATTCATGCATTAAAAATTAATTTACCACCGTGCTTGAGAAAATAACCTGGATGCGTGGACTTATAGTCATGTGGTTTTCGTTTAATTTTGGGTCAGTACATCTGTGATTAGTGTGAGAGTTGCCAAACCTCAAGGTGAACTGCGTCATTTGTCATAAACTATATCATTGTGTGATGCATTGAAACTATGTGTATTGGGTGAAACTGATTATTTGGCGAACTCTGGTCATTGTGCTCTCTATTTGATGACAAACATTACTCTGGTGATTTTCCGAGTGCTCGGTTAACGTTTCTGGACACTGATGTTGATCGCAGCCCGCCAATTATTTCTAAAAACTATGTGATATGGAACTGTGTCTTGGACTATTAACCTGGTCATGTGAACTCCTAACTAAAATTAGTTAATCTTGGTGGTCGTTTTCTGTTGGACAACTTCGCCCAAATTTAGTATATGTGTGACCACCACATCATTGATGGCATATGCATGTGGTTTTGTCGTCGATTCGGGGCGGGAGGGCTGTGACGATATTAAATAATGTGAGCCTCCCCCTTATAAACATTTTGAACTGGCCTGTGAGCCCTAGAATATCTGTGTCAATGGACTGCTCGACATACCGTTTTAAACTAATGTAGGCCGCGCGCAGTATCTCCTAGCTCTGTTTGGTTGCGCATGCGCAGACCTGCTACCAGGCAAAACTGGCCTCCTCCTCGCTGGCTTGCCGACGCGAGAGGCAGTTCGCTTGAGTCAGCCATGATAGCGTGCTCGTGTGGTTTTGTGTCCGGCGTCATGGAGTCGTGGAGTAGCTGGAAACCACCGTAATCTCGCGATAACGGGGATTTGCCCCAGATGAACTAATTGGAGACCTCCTGCCTTTTCTTCTGAGCGTTTTTTGGATTTATTTTTCGTCTGGATACTTCACAACGAGGTCTGGATCCCGGTGGCTTGACTGTATTTCTTCGTCAACAATGTCAGGTTAAAAATTCTTCTCATTTCTTCATCACCTAAGGTATGTACCAGTGTTTGACACACTTTAAACGTCGTCCTGAAGAGGATTTTGATATTTTCGAAGATTTCTGGAAAAATAATAATAATAATAATAATAATAATAAATATTTGGACTTCGCCGTTAAATTTATTCCTATTTGCGTGTGTGGTATCGAAAATCTGGAAAACTGTTTCGGCAACTAATCACAGTAATGTGGAAGGTTCACCATGAACTAAATTGGAATTATTAATTTAAAATTTTACTGATCTACTTTGGCATTTTAAATTGTAACTTTCTTTGTAAACCAAGGTACAGTCTCCAAGGTACCGAACCTTACCTCTTTCGGCTTTCTGTTTGCTTTCCTGTGTTTTGTTTTCTAATTCGTTTGGTAGGTTTTCTTCTCCCCCCCCCTTCTGGGGTTTGGGTGAATTTAATTTTTTTCTCTGGCCTATTTTTCCTCCGTGTATTAGGAGGCCTTGCTTGTTTTTTGGTGGTTACCTTGGCGACGGTTCGTGTGTGGATTGTTGTCGGGTTAAGAGTTGTCTGGCGTGTTGAGCCTGTGTGGATCTTGAATTATATATATTTCGGGGTTGAGTGTATCGTTTACTGTTTAAATTAATTTATTTATTTTCTCCTCCTTAAATGTTGTGTTACCATTTCCTTGCCCCGCGTGAGGAGGTATTTTTACGTAAAATTCTGTTTGCCTTGGAAACTGTCCTTGGTGTAAACTGAACGTTTTCAAATCTGGTAATTATTAGAAGCGACCGCGTTGAAGATCCAGTTTATTGAATAATTGTTAACTTAGTTTTTTTATTAAATAACTATCCGTGATCGATCACATTTTATTTCAAGTTGTACTTATGTAAGAGAGTCTATTGGTTTTCCGTGGTTTTCTGATTACATTTTATTTGGTACGGAGGTCACCCCTTTCCTTCTTTGTTGTTTTCATAAAGCTCCCCATTTATTATCTGTTAAAGAGTATTTATTTTTCATTAATTGTTATTTAGTTATGAATTAATTTTCTTTAAAACCCCACCTGGGTATATTCTAATTATTTTACTTATTGTTAATTTCCTTTCCATTTTTCAACCTTATGTTGATTTTATTTACATTTTGCCATTATGTTTTAAAAATAAACTTAGGCTTTATCATCTTAATAACTTGGTTTGTTACCTACCTTTTGCCCTTCCATTAAATTTTTTTTACTTCATGTAAATGCTGGTTTTCATTCGCCACGTTCGGTGGAGCACTGCCATTGATCTTCTTGTGCATTAATTTCCACGGCCTTTAGTTGTCTTCCTCGCTGCTTCCGGTAAGTTTTTCCATGGTTTCTTGTTTTTTTTAATTTTGTGACTGTACTTGTTGTTGTTCTTCTTGTGCCCATCACCCTTCCTCGTGTTCGCTATAACTCCCATTTTGGGGCGGGCACGCTAACAACCTTCTCGCCAGGGTCTCTATCTATATATCTCTCTCTCTCTCTCTCTTCCTCTCTCTTCTTCTCTCACCCTGGTGGGTAAGGTTATTCACCTCATCACTCCTAGGTGGTTCCGGGGACCTAGAGGGTGGTGAGCGGTGAGACAGTGACACCCCTGGCGTCATACGCGACGATCACCATCAATTTGACTGGGGAAGGATTCTGACGGACCTTTTGCCTGCTTGGTGATCCAGCATGTCTCCACTCCGCGGACTGACGTTTCAGTTCTGGTCCGTATGCCCTGGCCCAAAATTCATCGATGGCGATTATTCGTGACAAGAATTGACCGCCGTCCTGTTGCCAGCGTGCAAGGTGGTCGGAGCATATTGCATAGCGCATCCACATTTGAACTTCCGTCATGCGGTACCCACCACGATGCGATTTTGCGCAGCTGCAGCTCATTACGCAACATCCTGAGGACGGTGCGTTTCTCGATGCCACTTGCCCCCTCTAACTCCAGTAGCGTCCATCGTCTGTCTTCATCCAGGAGCTGCTCGATAACGGCACGTGCCACGTCGGTCCGCACACTGATAGGTCGTCCCAGAATGTTGCTCATCACTTGTTGACACACGCCCATGCTGAAACTTTCCTACCCACCGTGGGGCTTCCACTAATTCACTGCGACATTCCATCGCATTTCACTCTCGGAGAACGGCTGTTCTGATGTAAGCGCGCTGCTCAACACGGGTTACGTCCATCTCACACGACACTCACCAACTGACTGATTTCACAGCCCTCGCTGCGCTAACACCAGCTATCACAGAGCCATCTGTTGTTCTGCATACACACTATGCCTGCAGAACTTCTTCATCACACATATACGTTTGTGATCCGATCACATATCTACAAGAAAAAAATAGTTGCCTTGACTTTTGCCCCAATCCTCGTATATTAAGATGGTGAATGTTAAACTAGTAGTATTTCTTGTAATATTTTCTTTCCATTGAATTGCTTGTTGTACTCTTGTAGTAGTAGTGGGGTATGTTTTAACTTATCACACCACTGTAAGTGACCAATGCCATCGGGATATTTGCCAATTGCGATGTATTTTTAACAACTAATAATAATAATAAATTCTGCTTCCTCTACGTGTGTCCTATCCATCTCTACTTCCATTGTTAAGTCTGGTTTCCAATATGTATTTCTCCAGTCACATCAGATAGATCTTCACCTCCTTCCAATGAATGTACAGATAACGGTTTACGAAGGTTTGTGGCATCTTAGTGAGCCCTGAAGTAACTTTCCAGGTTTCGCATGCATAAAAGAGGACAGACTTCACGTTACTGCGGAAGATCGTGAATTTCGTTTGTTTAGATACGGTACTGTAGTTCTACAATGGACACAGCTGCACGAAAGCGCCATTGGCCTTCCTCCGAAGGCCCACCATGTTTGTCTACCATAACAAGGGCATGAGTTTATTCATATGAAGGTGATACGTGACATGTTGGTGGTCTGAGGTTTGCCAGCCGTAGCGAAAGTGCTTCAGCTAGTGCAGACGTTTCATACATCGAAAATACTCCTAAATAAATTATCCTTCCTAACTGACCCTATATTTCAAACATAGCAAATTCAAGAGCGCTAAAAGCTCCAGACTTATTCAAAAATTCTGGAGAAATGAAATTAAAATTAACGACTTCTGATATATTAATTTTGTCATTTCTAACGACATCAGCAATTTGATATTCGAACCGTAGTAATAATGCGTTACTATTTCGCTTAATGAAAATGTAAGACAAGATCTGTAACGTTCCTTATGTAAAGTATGTTTTAATTAAAACACTACTAATATAAGCTTTCAAATGTACATAGTTTTGTGTAGAATCTGGTAGAAACTATCTTCACATCGTGTCGTTGCACGGGAGTGAAAGCTGAGTGGACTCAACATACCTTTTTTATAAGTTAGAAGAAACACACATGAAAGTAGTGAGAATGGTTGCCAGTAAAGCAAGTAGAAAGATCGGCAGGACAATACTCGACATGAGAAGATAAAGCCTACTTAGGGATAATCTCAATGTATTTAGTTGTATCTGTGGTTCGGTAATGTGGGGTTTATGGACGAGGATATATTTCGTTGCTGGGAGAGAGAAAAAGTGGAGACCAATGCAGTAACGATTAAATTATTTTTTTATGAATTTAAGTGATCTAAAACTGAAGGGCGTTACATTCTGCTATGTTCCATTTGGATATAACATTTGCAAAATTATTTTAAGAGCCGCGTTGGTGTCTCTTCATTTCCCACTCAATTCCGCCTAAATTTCCGGACAAGTTGAGCTGCACATACCCAGATATTCAGTTCAAATACGAGATATTTACAATGTTTCACTCCTTAACCTTTCTAAATGGTGGCCATTACTACGTGATGATGATGATGCTTGTTGTTTAAAGGGGCCTAACATCGAGGTCATCGGCCCCTAATGGTACGAAATGAAATAACAAAAAGTACAAATTCATCCATTGACCAAAATAAAATAAAAATGTCATGAAGAATGAATGGATGGACATGAACTCAACATAAACAAAAACAAACAGAAACGGTGGATCAGAATCAAAAACGGTCGTAAATAATAGTATTACTGACCAAGGGACCACTTATAAAGCACAATGATGCTTGATGTCCAAAGGGGTGCAAAATCCATGTCTAAGGCCCCACAGAATGGTACATGTCGCGGGTAAAGTAGAACCATGGTATTTGTCATGTTGGGGTACTAATCAAAAGTAGCGAAGACTCACGGTGTTCCACACAAGATGGTACTACTCACAAGTATTGTACTTCGTACAGGGACCGCAGAGCTATGGTGTTTCTCACACAATGGCGCCACTCACAGCCAACGCAAACCGATTAGGCTCCTCACCTAGGTGTACTAATCACGGGCGCCGGTATTCCCGTGGTATTCCTCACATGGGTACGACGCACGGGTACTGGAAACCCCCAGGCCAGCCTCTTAACTGCTACGAATCACAAACCTATTTCATACCTACTATAGTGGTACTACTCGCAAGTACAGGCAACCCATGGTGTTCCCCGCATGATGGTACGAATCAAAAGTAGTTTCATGGTTCTAATTCAATCAGCCCTCGGTCGCCCCTTTTAGTCGCCTCTTACGACAGGCAGGGGATATCGCGGGTGTATTCGACATGTGCGTCCTCCACCCGCAGGGGGTAGTGTGTTTGGACCGCGAGAGGTATTTTATTTCCCTCAAGTCCGCCGGCAAGCCGGTTAGGACCCGCCTATCCCCCACCTGGGACGCGCCACGTGGGAGTATCACCTTTCCCCCTGCTACGCCAGCGTAGTAGGTTCGTGGCATTACTACGTAGATATTTACTAAACGTGCGCTTGTTTTAACCGCTAAAAACCAAGATAATGGTTAAATGGTTTGTCCTGTCAGCAAGTGGGCTTAGTATTCGATTTCTAGAAGAAAGTCCAAAGTCATACGCATTTTCTTTATAACACTAACGCAATAGAGTGCGCATTTCAGAGCACCCACAAGGTTGTGTACACCTGAGTGTTGCAGCTTAATAATAACACGAGTACGTTCTACTGGTTTTACTATGAAGACTCGATCTGTTCTGTTGTCAGTTATAATATTGTGTCTGAAGCTCCGTAGTCTTTTATTCTCCGAATTACAATTTCGTTCTGGCGGCAAATGTTACCTTCAAATCGCTAGAGAACAGCTCCTAGTTTAAGGAGGAATTGTTTGAGTTTGAAGTGAATTATGTCATGAACGTTTTCAACATGAATCTCGTAGCGGTAATGTGAACATCATCTCAGCTTTCTCGTATCAAAGGTTATCCCCGTCCACGGTTCTTTTTTACATTTTGAACCGGACATCTCATGTCGATCGAACCAAGCATAAAGTCGTGTCCATACATTATCACCACACTTTATCTGGACGTATTTACACCCTAGTGCTGAATCGGTCGACGTCGGCAATCTTCGAGATTCGTACTGGCAACCTTTGAAACACAAACTATCGTTGTGCGACATCTGGCGTACTAGTACCGATGTTGTTTACACAGCAAAGCCAAACTATAGAATTCATGCTAGGAACAAGATTCGCATATATAATATGTATGTGACACAGTTGCTGGCTTAAGATGATACCGGTTTAGAAACTTGATATCGATCGATCATATTCTCGATTCAATTCAGATTTCATTTTCATTCAGTTGGCAGCATTAGCGGAACCGGGTTAGCTCCCTCCTTACTCCTCATCCCGTACACGAATGCACCCAGATAAAGTGTGCCGATAATACAGACAGAAGTCACGTGCTAGCAGTATTTGAAGGTCACCACCGTACTGTAACGTCAGACTTGCATCAAGTGTGATATGACATCTCGAAATTGAGTACTGGTCGTGGCAAGTCGTGATGGTGGGGCAGATTAATGGAACATGCCACTGCCGAAGTTGAGCAGATATTTAACATTCCTCGATCGACGGTGTCACGTGTTTTCACCTCGTGGAAGGCAACAGTCAACAGTGCAGTGCTGACCACGGATTTTAATGACCGCCATTAGCTATTCGCGGCGACTGGCTAGAATTTTCCGTGGGAACAGCCACATTGGTTGAAATTGCATCTACAATCATTGCAGGAGGTTCCAGGCTCATATCCAGCAGGTCAGTGGAATATTCTCTTCTTAACACCACGATACCGGCTACAGCGTTTCACAGGGGCGTTTTTAATTAGCAGGTGATATGTCACTCCTCCAATTGCTCCGAGCTGATGGTAGGGTTCGGATATGGCGCAGCTCTATGAATCCATGGACACCAATTGTCAAGAAGGCACTATGATACATAATAATCCAATACTAATTTACCCAAAGTTTGCACCTTATTTCCAATTACTGATTTTAAAGAAATTCAGACCGGCTGAAAAATGGCTACAGCTGGGCCTCACCATTAGCAACCAACACACCAACCACGCTATCCTCAGTATTTTCAGCCGAAACTAAATTCAGATCATGCATGAATACAGCGTGGATCAGCTAGACCTCGGGATGAGTCAGGGCATCTCATGGACTGGGATTAACCAATCGTGTGTACACCATTCCAGTGCATCTCTTTAGGAAGTGAATAACATTTCTGCTGTTTTCCGTGGCTTACAGAAGATAGCACCTTACTGCTATCACGGGAATCACTGTACGTTCATATATGAATTTCAGAATCGTGTAGATACAGAATATTGTACATAATTTAATATTGTTACCATTAATTCGATCGTTTTGTCTTACTTTTTGAATTGAAAATCTCGTTGAGAACACAGATAAATATGAAGATTTCATCATTATTAGGCAGCCTAAAAGACCCAATGACGAGAACTGTGTTTGTTTGAGCTTCCTGTTTCACTCTCGAGTGTCAGTTCGATCTCCGGCATGTTCTGCCATTTGTTGGGAATTATGTAGAACAAACTGATCATGGCTATGGCTTCGGGAAGTAAATTTCAGAGACTTCCGTAGACGTCTGTGGAGTTCATCTGTTATGTAAACAAGCATGGCAGAACAGAAAGCTAGTTGCTCTCGCAGCGATGTTATTTCGGATCAAAGAATCTTTCAATTATTACCCACAGAGGGAAATGATAATAAAGATGATGATTGTAGTGAATTTTTATGTGATTCTGACAGTGACAGTGATACAGAGATTGATGAAAATATTGTAAATGAGAAAGAAACAGAGCCTCCATCTAAAAGAGGGAAGAAAAACACGGGGAGTTCAAAAGCTACCAGTATTTCATCACTATTTTCAGGGCGAACAGATGACTTTTCTCCACTAGACTTTCAAGTAACTATAGGAGCCAAGTAGTCTTTCATGACAACCTCATAATCATTGATTCATTAAAAATATTCTGCCAGTAGAGTTGGTGCAGCTGGTTGTAGATGAAACAAATCGGCATCACAAACAACTGGTGGAAGACATTGCGCTGTCTCCACATTCCGGGTTTATCCCTACAATGCTCACTTTTTGGAATTATTCTTAAAAATTGTTCTTAAAAACTGTAAGAATTCATTTAAAAACCTATGTACAAAAACACAAGAAATGTTTTAAATTTTCAGTTTGTAGCATATCTGATACAATGCACATCAGTGCCACTTTTCATACATCACCAACCAATTCAGTTTTGAAATCACTCTGGCCTTACAATAGCTGTTCTAACAATGAAATTTTTTAAAACAGTTGTTTTGTTGAGACAGAGGTGAACAGCACATTTGGAGCATTTGATGAACGTGAAGCTCTTGCAGTTCGGCATTTTACACTTTTGTGGGCAACATTATCAGTTCTAACATCAGAGGGAGGAACATATGCTGGTGAACCCCTCTTCTTCTTCTTCTTCTTCTTCTTCTTCTTCTTCTCTTCAATTGCCACCTCAACCAGGGAATGACGACCCCACTTCCGTCCACGTGATTGCCCGTAGTTGCAGAGGCAGAACGGAATTTCAGCTTTGAAGTCAGCCAGATGCACCACTTCAGAAACATTTTTCTCCTTACACACTCTTTTGTACAAGAGCCAGGCATTGACTACCATAAGATCAATTAAGTGGTGGAACAATCTGATGTACCATTTTCTGGTCCTCATGATGATTTTATACTGTCTAATCAAGCTGACTAACAAGTCCATGCCACCAATATATCGGTTATAAACAGTTATCAGGACAGGAAAGTGTACTCTTACAGTATTCTATCCTCTTCAATCTTCAATAGACAAGCTGCTCTGTTTTCCAATAATTTAAAGGATGGAATTATCTATTCTTTCAATGGAGGATCCATTTCTAATTTGTCATGGAGCAACGTCATACATGTGCTCACTCATTCCTCAATTTACACATTGTTGTCCTGACATGGTCGCCAGTAGAATACCACGTAATTATAAATTTAAGACCTGAGTAGGTATTCTAAGTAATTGGAATGTACTGAAACCAACCTTACTAGAGTTACAAATCTACATAAGTAATTATCATATGTGATCACCTAGCAACTAGAATACATGAAGAAACAATGAATAGACAATCAAGAAAGAACATCACTATATAAAATAAAGTAAGAGATCGAGGCCACAAATATTTTACTAAAACTTACTTGTTGCTAAATGAAATAAATAAAATAAATTATTGAATACAAACAAGTTATATCAAGTAACATCATTTGACATAGTCTGCTACTGTGTAGTTACACAAAGATGACAGTACAAGGTATGTTCAGAATTTATCAACAGGGAAGAAAACAGAATGAATGATGGATTAGTACAATGAAGTTTTGTTGAGTTTTATATGTACTTTTACAATTATAAAATCATGATTAGAATTTTATATGACAATAACAGAATTAAGAATGTCCAGGATTAAAACATAACTTTCTGGCAGTGGAGATATGTTGTCATTAACTTTTTAAATCATTGGGATCAAAGGCCTGCACAACAAGCAAGTCAAGTGCACCAGAATGCCTAGTTACGGAAATATATAATGTGACAAATGTTTCAAACTTCTTGCATGAATAAAAATACAAATGTATTATTAAAAACTAAAAGCTCAGGTCAAGTAAATCTACATCAAGAGCGCTATTGTGAATAAACTGTTAAAGTGCATGCTTTAATGCTTTGCCTTATATCAACTTTGAAAGTATTTCTAATTCTAACTTTACAAATCTTAATAACTTAGTATCAAAAATAAAACTTTCATCATTTATCAAGTATCAACTTATACTCATTAACTTTAAACTCTGGGGTTGACAAGTGTCAAATTTGCCAAAATAGATGAACGCTTTTGTCACAAATAAGCAGAATAAGTAGCAAGGATTATCAAAGACACTTAGTGAAATATTGTGATACCAATTAATTAGTTTTTGCATGTCTTTAAGCACACCTTGCAAACCGAATTCCAGTGCTCTGAGAGAGATGGTCTAACTGCAACTGAACTAAAGCATATGCTCACAACTACTCCATGCTTCACTTCCAATTCTTCTTCATACACAGCGTGCGAATAAAATTACTCTACGTGTGTACGACGAGTCCATCGTTGAATGGGCGTACTTTACAAAGGTGAATTATGCAGAGTGAATTTCCATGTGGGTTCGAAGAAGGGAAAGATTCTTAAACGCAATATCGCATCCTGTACATTGAAACAGCCTCTCGTCAGAGTGAGCTATCATATGCCTTCGAAGAGAACTTTGATGAATAAACGTACGAATGCATTCCCCGCACTGAAACAACCTTTCTTGAGAATGACTTAACATGTGTTTTCGCAGGGTGGTAGCCCGCTTAAACGTACTATCACATTCTTTACAAGAAAATGGCCTTGTAAGTGAATGAATTAGCATATGGGATCGAAGGTGCGTAGCCTGTTTAAAAGAATTATTACAGACTCTACAGCTAAAACGCCTCTCTCCAGAGTGATTTAGCATGTGGGTTCGTAAACTACTTTTGTGCTTAAACGTCTTATCGCATTCCTTACATTGTAATGGCCTTTCTTCAGAGTGAGTTAGCATGTGGATCCGGAGGTAGCTACCCCGCTTAAACGTACTATTGCATTCATTACACCGAAAGGGCCTCTCACCAGTGTGAATTAGCATATGGGTTTGAAGAGAACCTCTGTGTGTGAACGTACCATTGCATTCATCGCAATGATACAGCTTGTCATCAGGGTGCACGATTGATGCAGCAACTTTCTCCATACTGAAATTAAATCAAACCTACAATTTCAGAGGAAAACATAATCACAATACTATTAGGAAGATCAATATAAATAACGCGTTAACAATCACATTTTTCAACACACTGTTTTTAATACCTAAACACTCCAATCCAATATTGTTATTTGCGCATCAGGAGTTCAAATGCATGCATTTGCTCCCAACTTGGAGATCAACACCCCAGGCAATATCAGCTTCAAAATAATTAGTAATATTTTCATGCCAATTATATGGAGTGAAGCAAACACTTTACATAGTGAAGGGGCATTCTGAATTAAATGTTGTTTACCACAGAGCATTCACTAACATTTCCTACTGGTAAACCACGTTAAAGGCCACTGTAGCCAATTCCACAAGTGTGTTTAAAGTCAATCCTCAAATAATGACACTGCAATTAAAAATGTTAATATGTATTTTCCTGAAATAGTAATGTAAAGTAATAGTAGTGTCTTGTTTGACGTTCCACTAAATAAATATAGATGGTTTTAGGGAATGTCAAGTTCCAGAATTTTGTTCCGCATGAGTTCAGTTACCTGCCAGTAAATCTACCGACACAAGGCCAACCCTCAAATACCACCAGACTGAACCAAGATCAAATTTGCAAAGTTTTGGTCAGAAAACCAGCACCCCAACAGTCTTAGGCACTCAGAATGACTCCTTTGAAATGAAAAAGTAAGATTCATACATATATATATTATGTCTTTTTTTTGCTAGTGGCTTTACGTCGCACTGACACAGATAGGTATGGCGACAATGGGATAGGGAAGGCCTAGGATTTGGAATGAAGCAGCCATGGCCTTAATTAAAGTACAGACCTAGCATTTGCCTGGTGTGAAAATTGAAAACCACAGAAAACCATTTTCAGGGCTGCTGACAGTGGGATTCGAACCCACTATCTCCTGGATGCAAGCTCACAGACAGGCGCCCCTAACCGCATGGCCAAAAGACCCGGTATATTAAGTCTTTCAGGGTTCAGTCTGCCGGTCCACGTGAATTTACAATGCGTCACCACAATCCTCTTTTTTTGGTTCTACACCTGTTATCTTGAAAATATTAGAAACTGAGTCCAAACATCACCACCTTCATCTCCCTCAGTATCTATTCTCCTCATTACCAAGTCCATTATTCTCCTGGGAAGCCTATCATCTTCCATTCACATCATGTGACTCCAACAATGATTGGCGTTTTATATGTATGGCTTCATCGATCAAGTTAATCCATAACCGAACCCTTACCACCCCATTCCAAATACCGTCCTGTCATGTTCCCTCCTGTTTCTACCAGCAATCATTCTCACTACCTTCATGGCTCTTACTTCTATGCTATGAATTTGGATATCCTGAATCCACCTAGTTTTCACTCCCATAAAGCAGATTTGGTCTAAAACAGACTGGTATAAAGACAGTTTAATCCAGGTGATGAATTTTTTCTTACTAAATACAGTTAATCACAACTGCAAAATAACTTCATTAGCTTAGCTGAAACCTGACTCAATCTCACTTACTGTACTACCTTCCTGGAATAATATACATCCTAAATACTTGAAATTATTTACCTACTTCACCTGTATATTTCCAGCCTGACATTCCATTCTCTTAGGCTTCTTACCTATTGACGTCACTTCAGACATCACATTATATTCACTGCATCTACTTTCAAGTTCCAGGATATTAGACTGCAGGATATCCACACAAACTGTTATTAACACCAAGTCGTCACCATAGGGTAAATTGCTTACTACATTTCTGCCTAACTGAGTATCTCCTTGCTGCTTTATGCATTTGAGTAGGTGACGCATGTAAACTACGAGCAACAAAGATGAAATATTACAGCCCTTTGTACGTTCTGTAAGTACGTTGCAACCAAGAAGTCATTCTAGCAGCAAATCTCCCTGCAGCCCATCATTAAACATTGATTGTGACTGTTTTTAATAATCAACACTGAAACCCATCATCCCACAGTTCGGCTAACACATTTCATGAAACATATTCCTCTTGTAGCATTTCTCAGTTACCTGGCGCGCACTGAATATTTCGTTCTGACAGTATCTCTGTTGGTCATCGTCCAAAATACTCTCAACCACTGATCACACCCTCTCTTCCAAAATGAGTGTACACATTGCCCAGTATAGCCCTACTGATCAACAAAATAATGCGGTAGGTGTTGCAGCCCTTTCTGCCCGTTGCTTGTAGACAAGTGCAATTACTATTTTTGTCCACTCAGAAGGTACATTAGAAATATTCCATGTTAATTGTATTACTCTATGAAGCCAATTCATTCCTCCCTTCCCACTATATTTTAGCACTTCAGGTCTTATTTCATCCATTCCTGCTGCCTTATGACAATGGAGTTTATTATTATTAATAATCTTGACCATAATCTTGTCCGTATTGACTTACCATCATTTGGATGTCCAACATATTTTCAGCAACATCCCTGGCATCCTCTGCATGTGCTCAATTATTCATGACATTACAAAAAAATATTACCTCTTACGCTGTGAAGAAATTCAAAAAATCAGTTCCACCTGTCTGTGGATTTCCTGTTATCTATTATGACTTCAGCTGATTTACACAAAACACTATTTATTTCCTTTCCCATCTCTTTCCAAGATTATTTCCCTGCTGCTTGACCAAGCCTCCACTGGTTATTACCAAAATCGTCCGATGACATCTTGTTTGGTCTGTCTGCATCAGTCCTTCTTTGCAATTCACTTTCTGTTTATGTTTACCAGTTGCCCTCAGTTCATCATTTCATGGAGGTATTCATTTTTCCCCAATGTTAAGAAACTATAATTTGAACTAAGGGTTTAACTCGCCATAAACCCAGGTTGCTAATTTTTACCCAGACAGGTTACACAACAAACCCAAAAGTAAGACATAAACAGTAACCAATAAAACTAACCCACATTGAATTAATGTCCCGCTAGAAAAAGTATCTATAAACGGACATCCAGTCTGTGCATCAGAGGATAGGAACCAAGAATTACACAGTCGATCATGAATAACAAAAGCTATAATAAACTGACCCAAAATACAAGGACAACATACTCAATCTCAAATTTATTCACTAACAACACAAGTGTTAAATTTATTCCAATATATCTATTTAACTAACAATTTAGAAAGATATAAGTAGGGGTGGTGCAATACACCACAAAATGATCATATAAAAAATTTTACTCTTTTGTTTTCAAAAAGATACAACATGCAAAATTGACTCAAAGTGCAAAAACTATACTAAAATATTATACAAATGGAAAAACAATGATTTTAGAAGTGAAAATTTTTCATTCTTTCTTCTTCTGGAGCTCACTGAGAAATTAGGACGGTCTTGGAATGTCATGAACGAAATTATACAAATGACGGGGTACTCCAACAAGCCAATAAATCACATCAGGCCTTATCCTATCACAAAATGCAGGAATGTAATGATAATTTTATTGGTGTTATGACCCACTAACTACTTCTCTGCCTGTTGCCATTTGTTGATGGATATGCATCTGTCTTTTGACACAGGCCAGAGCAAAATGTAGCTTCCACACTAGTCTCATCCATGGCTGTGACAATTCGGGTGGTGCTGAATAATGACATTTGGAACATGAATATTGTGTCCGAGTGTTATGCAAGGTGTTGCCCACAGAGTCAGTCATGGTGCAATAGCACTTTCTAGCCCAGTTTGCCTCATTTTGGCACCACCTTTGGTTTTTTGGGTTACCGACTAACTGCAGAGAATTTGGTGTTGCCATTTGAGTATCCAACCAGCCACTGGGTAGACTTAACAGACAATGGCAAGCAGCCTCTTAGAGTCACATTTTCTGAAATGAGAAATACAGGCTGATACAACTGGTAAAGGAAATACAATCTCATCTGGGCAGAGATGATTATTCTGGGCATTGCACGAATCCTTCACTTCATGGGAATTATATGAAATAGCCTTGTAAGTTACATGCATTAGTATAGCTGACAAACAAAGATTCACCACACCACAGAAAGCATACAATTGTGAAAACAATTATGATAAAAAATTAGTTCCCAGAATGAAACCACAATTTAATTTCATCCACTGCAAATGTTAAAAACATTTAAGACCTTTAGCCCTTTTTTATCTTGAAATTAACAGTGTTTCGCCCCAGTGTATCAGTGGGGTCATCAGTTGGATTGCTACACCCCTCCAAGACAATGGCGGCTAGTGCCCCTTGAGACACCACTGCAAGTCTCTGATGCAGGACAATGCAGTGACGGAGCACAAGAGGAACCAAGCACCTCCACTTGTAAAATACCTGCCTTTGGCCTTTATATCAAAATTTAAGTTCCCAGAAAGAAACCATAATTTAGTTTCAGCGATTGCAAATGTTAAAAACATGTAGAGGAAACTCGCAATGGAAATGAAAACCTCACCAGCATGGATCCGTAATGACAAAGGTGCTCAAGAAAGTAGAAAATTTAAATATTACACAACTTGTAAATGTCATCCATTTAGCTGATATGCCTATAACTTTATCACTAATATCTTTGATGACCTTGTGCTCCGATGAATGCCTATATGTGCTTCTAAAAAATTCTTCTCCATTCAAGCCAAATTTGTGTTTGCATTATATGCCTCTCCAAATTTAGCATATTTAAGAAAAACTTATAGAAAACGAATTTTTGATGTGGGGAACTGAGATCTACTAAAATGATCTTGTTTTGCTTTATCGCAATACATTTAGACTTGTTATCAAATTCCTTCTTCTCCAAAGATGCTAGGTTTTTTTTTTTTTTTTTTTTTTTTTTTTGCTAGGGGCTTTACGTCGCTCCGACACAGATAGCACAGATAGGTCTCATGGCGAAGATGCTAGTTTACACTGTTGAATTAAATTAAAGTGCTAGTAAGCATGGAAAAATGAAATTAGCCTACATCATTACTGAACAAAACATAATTGGCAGATGTTTCATAGTCTGCCACTCCTAGTACCTAAGCAGTTGCTACAGTTACCAGCAATGCAAGGAAAAGACTTTTTGTTTCTTATTCATGCTACACTCTAGCTTCTGCTTATAGCCAATTAGCACAAGCACCCTATTCCTGTCTCAATCAGTCACTCACCACTGATCAACTGTCACCCAGCAATTCTTGAGAGAGGTATGTACCTTTAATGGTGGTAATGAATGGTAAAGACGCAGTATCTTATAACAGAAAAATAAAGAAGAAGAAACTATCAGGAAGAGGTACAGTTAGGAATGGTTTATCTTTAACTGATGTAGAAGAATTGTAAGATATATTTCATTTTTGTTCCATATTGAAGTGCAATTATAAGAAATAAACTTTTGGGACAAGTTTCAGCCACTTAGTGACCATTTTCAGCCATAATAAAAACTAAACAGATCATGTGATAACTAAATCATATATATAAAAGATAAAGACAATATTGCAGGAATAATTATAACATTAAAATACACATAATAACAAAAATTATGGTTGTGATCTTGTCATAATATGATGTCTTTAACTTGGGTTAGGACCTCAGGCATTGAAGTAAACCTGTACAGCCTATATCTAATGTCTGATGTAGAACAAACACTGACATGCCCTCCACTCCTTTGTTTCTATGGCCTGTCTGCTTCCTCTAACCCAGGGCTGGCCACAACGAGGCTCACGAGCCACATGCGGCTCTTGAGTCAGTCTTGTGCGGCTCTTGACATCAACCTTAGAGTAAAAATAAATGATATAATTAATAGAATCTAACGACATCTCGCGGCTGGCAGCAGTCAGTAACAGTGATGTGTGGCTTAACGTTATTAGCGCTGTTCGTCAGTGGTAAAACATAGGAGGGGAAGATAGTTCCGGCGCCTTCCATTTGATAGCGCTTTGAGCGGGAGAGGTGTCAGTGAGCCAGTGTCGTGAGGTGAAGCCAGTCGTGTTCACGTGTAGGCAGGAGCAAGTGTCGATACTTTTCTGTGTGCAGTAGTGTGCTGTTTCAGTACAGTTGAGGCTCGGTGTCCGAACAGTTGCAATGCTGTCTAAGAAGCATAAATATGAAGAGGAGAATCGAGCTTTTAATACTGACTGGTAAGGCCAGTAATCTAAAACGCCATTGTGACACTAACCATAGCGATTTCAACAAATATTTTTCCCGTTTGCTCTCTGTTAAGGAAAACCAAACTGAAATCACTAAAGGAAAAACTTCTTGGACAGAGTAGGGTCATGTCAATTTTTACCAAGAAAGCAGATTTGACAACCAAAGCTGGCTTCATCTTGGCTTTTAATATTGCAAAAGCAAAAAAGCCTTGTATAGAGGGGGAGTTTATTAAGAAGAACATGGCAGAAGTCATTTCTGTTTTAGAACTCAAAAATAAGAAACTGCAGAAACTGATCAAAGAAATGCTTGCTGATAGACACACAATAGAGAGGCGAGTTTCTATTATTAGTGCGGGTATTTTAAATAATTTACAAAAAAATCTAAGCGAGTGCTCAGCAGTAAGTCTGGCTCCGGACGAGTCTCCTGATATCAAAGATAAACCTCAACTAGCTATATTTGTTAGGTATGTGTCAAAGGACTTGCAGGTGGTGGAAGAACTTTCAGACCTGGTTCAGGTGGAAACTGAAGAAATCAATGGCAGATTTAATGATTTGAAATCACTTAAACCTTCATTTTCATTCCTGGAAAATCCTTTTGCTGTTGATGTTGTTGGTGATGGCTGGCCTGTTTCAGGAAGGCTTTCAGTAATTTTCTTCAAACATTTGAAGTGAGAAAATGTTTTAGTCTGAAGATCTTTCCCAAAAAGCTTCAACTTGCTATGAAAGCTAAACACAGTCTGGGCCAATTCAGAAATATCTTTACAAGGAGCCAGTGTTATGAGGTGAAGCCAGTCGCGTTCACTGGTTACTTTGAAGGATACTACTCACGGTTGTGACATTAAAGAAGCCCTGGATGATGTTTTACAGAAAAACTCAATGCCTATTGGTAATATTATCAGCACTGCTACCGATGGTGCACCATCTATGACTGCCACGAAACAAGGGCTTATTGGGCTTTTAAATGCTGACACATCAATTCCTGATTTCCTACCTGTACATTGTATTATTCACAGAGAACATTTAGCAGCAAAATACTTTCAGTAGCCGCATATTATGCAGGTAGTTCTAAAAATTGTGAACTGTATTCACTCATGTGCCAAAACATACCGACAGTTAAAATCTTTTATAGAAGATATGAACAATGATGAGCTTCCTGATGATGTATCTTGGTACTGCTTAGTAAGATGGCTATCAGTAAGCAATGTTCTTGACAGATTTTTTGAATTACTTGATCCAATCAAACAGTTTATGGAAGGAAAATCTTTCCCTGAACTTAATGACCCCCAGTGGTTGTTATCTTCGGCTTTTTTTTTTTTTTTTTTACAGATGTGGTCTAGCATTTAAAAACGCTAAACATATCTTTACAAGGAAGATAGTGCTTTCAGCGGGAGAGTGTGTCAGTGAGCCAGTGTCGTGAGGTGAAGCCAGTCACCTTCCTGACATTCAGGTGGAAACTGAAGATTATATGAGTAAAATGTCGGGCCTTGCTGAAGAAATCAATGGCAGATTTAATGATTTGAGATCACTTAAACCTTCATTTTCATTCCTGGAAAATCCTTTTGCTGTTGATGCTGTGGGCGATGGCTGTCCTGTTTCATCACCAATAACAAAGGATACGGCAGCTGTACAGTTGGAGCTACAAGAACTGCAAGAGGACGAAGGACTAAAAGGACTCAAACGAAGTGGCATTTCTACCATATAATTTTGGAAGAATGTTCCAGAAAAAAAAATACACACTAACAAATCAGTGTGCCAAAAGACTAGTTTCAATCTTTGGGACTACTTATGTGTGTGAATCACTGTACTCAACGATTAAATTCATTAAATCTACATATCGATCTGAATGAACGGACGAACATTTAAGTGAACTTGTACGAACTGCGCTTACCAATTATCAGCCAGATTTCAAAAAACAGCAAATATGAACACTCAACAAAGCACTTCTCAAAAGTAAAATCTCATTCCTTGATGTCTACCTGAAAAATAATGTTCTATGTAGTGTAGTAAATAAATGTTCCTTCATTTGTTATAAAATGAAAAATGTGTCTTCATTTTATAAACAATTTTCTGAACATGCTCCCAATTTTTTGTCTCCTAAATTTGCAGCTCCCAGAAGTAAGGTTAGTGGCCACCCTTGCTCTAGCCTGTAAATGACAGAATAATTCCAAGATGTCCAAATGGGTCAATTTTTGGCACCAAAACATATGGAAGCAATCTCAATGATAGTGGATACCTTCATTTTTTGGTAATTGGTGGCTGAATAATAAGTCATATCATGAAACAGACAGTATAATTGCAGTTCTATTTGGAGAGATCTACAACTTTGGTCCTATGACTTTTTGTCATATGTTGATCCCTTATACATGAGATGGAGCTGCATTTCTCTATTATAGGTAAAGTTTTAAATTTGTATATGTATATTTTATAGTTGCAAAGAGGCAGGTCATTGTAATCAAAACTCACAATCTTAATTGTGACTGCCATTATAATTAAAACTCCCCAACTCAATTATAACTAACACAGGAAAAGTGACCTGTCAATATAATAATATTTCCTCAAAACTATTGTGAACCTGCCATTTTAGTAAAAACTCCCAAACCTAACTGTGAACGGCAGTAAGAAACGTTGCCTGCCATTATCATCAAAGCTCCCCAAAATAAACCTTACACCAGAAACAACGTATAGGAACCTCCCTGTGGTGTTTCCACATCCCAATAAAAGACATCTCATTAAATACATTTTTTCCTACTGGGTGTACAGTAATTTATCTACAAATCAATATACATCATAGAATATTATAGTGAAGCATGAGTACATTTGCTAGTATTCGATAAAACTATATCTAGAAACAGATTAAACACATTCATAAAGTTCCTAAACATTTCACTTAATTCCAACTGCAAGCTTTTCAAGATATTAACACAGTGGTCCCCATTTCTGGTCATCGACAGATTAGGTTTCACATGTGTAAAATACCATATTTGACCTTAGTCGGATCTGAATTCATGTCAACCTTTTATACACTAAAATGTTTGTTAGATGATGAGGTACATCAGTTTATTGGTAGATAGCGGGCAGATGAACATTTTATTATAGTTTGGGATAATTTCCCGCATTGTGAGAAGTGTGATCTAAATAAACCACAAGTCAATCCCAAGGTCTCCGAGTGCATGGTTGAAATGAGTGATTGATGTAAAGAATAGTCATGGCAGGTAGAAAATCATACTAGATCATCTTGTACAGGTATGTGCAAATTTTCAGATTTTTAGTGTTTATAGTATATGAGTGATAATAAGTTTAAGCCATGTGCTACATGTTACCTAGCGAGTCACTGAGTTGCATGGAAGGAGCTGGGAGTGAATGCGTAACATTTTATATAAAGTTATTAAACCCTTTTGAAATTGTTTAACATTGTGTATGTGTGTGTGTGAGAGCTGTTTACATAGATGTGTTTAGTACTTGTTGGTAGAAAGTGGGAAGTGGGAGCAGTGATATTTATTTGAATTTTATAACAAGTAGTTCAGTTGGTGCTCAGTAGATTACATTTTCTAGGTTAAGAAGGCCAGCTAGGTGTACTTTGTTTTGAATTTAGGTTTAGTTAAAAATATTCACACTTTTTAAAAATTATTTTTAAACATCTATAGGTTAACAGTTAAAAGTCGTATTGTTATCGATTATTGTCACTCTTCATGATCAAATATTGCATTGTTGGCTACAGTCATGAATAAATGGTGTAGTGTAGTCAAGAAAATAGAAATCAGCTGACTCTTGTATTCCGATCATTTGTAGTTCCGAGTAACTACGTAGTTAAAGTATCCATAACTTATATTTTGCAGCCTCAATTTCAATTGAGAATTGTAGTGTAGATATGGTATATTAGATAGTATCTTGCGTAACATTTTATATAAAGTTATTAAACCCTTTTGAAATTGTGTAACATTGTGTATGTGTGTGTGTGAGAGCTGTTTACATAGATGTGTTTAGTACTTGTTGGTAGAAAGTGGGAAGTGGGAGCAGTGATATTTATTTGAATTTTATAACAAGTAGTTCAGTTGGTTATATTTGTTATATTCGTATCTTTGTGTAAGGTAACCCTTTCAATACTTTAGCATTTAACCAAACAGCAAGTTTCATTTTTATTAGAGCATAGTCGGATAAAACCCCACCAACCTGGACCCAATGTTTGGGAAGCCAGGTTCTGCCTGTCACAAGTCAGTGGTTAACTAATAAAAGCCAAGTTCCTATATCCAAATAATTGCAACTCAAGTCCCTGGCATAGTTTTGAAAGTATTTTTGTGAAATTATTGCAGACAACCTCATATTTTTTAGCATTTAAGGACACTTTTATTCTCCATCCCATGGAGTAGGGAAAAATAATAGTAATCCACCAGCTGTAATAATCACATAACCACATTTCAATTGAGAATTCTAGTGTAGATATGGTATATTAGATAGTATCTTGCCAGTTATATTCGTATCTTTGTGTAAGGTAACCCTTTCAATACTTTAGCATTTAACCAAACAGCAGGTTTCATTTTTATTAGAGCATAGTCGGATAAAACCCCACCAACCTGGACCCAATGTTTGGGAAGCCAGGTTCTGCCTGTCACAACTCAGGACAAAGGGCGAGTGATAGAGGAGTAACACCTCTTTAAAAAACCTAGGTCCAGCTGACCTGGCTGGTAGTCCCATATAAGGGTCCCTTGCCAGGGTTACGGCGAAGACCTCAACGGCAGTGAAGGCGGAGAAGAGGGACTTCAGAACGGTGGAATTGGCGGAAGGGGCAACCCTCCTATTCTGGGGTAAATAAAATAGGAACTGCTGCCTTGCAGTAGAAGTCGGAACTTCAAAGGCTAAGGGAAGAAACCTCGACAGAAAATCAGCCTGGTGCCTCAGGCTTAAGATGGCAGCCCCATCAAGGCACTCGGAAGCAGTGGGTTAATCACTCGCTCTTCTTAAATAATCTGATTATAGAAATCGAAGCGAAATTACAAAACCGGACGGATAATCTGACGATGACCTTTGGCATGAAGAGGATAACGAAAATTAGTTTCTGAAATGTGAGGACCTTGAGAGAGAAAAGCAGGTTAAAACAAGTGACACGGGAAATGAAGAATTACGGGCTGAACATTCTGGGATTGAGTGAGGTGAGGTGGCCAGGATTTGGCGAGATGCAGAAAACAGATGGAATTACATTTCTATATTCTGGTGTTGAGGACGAAGAGCACAGGGATGGAGTGGGGTTGCTGCTCAGTAGAAATGCAATGAGAAGTCTTATGGAGTGGAAGCCAATTTCCAGTAGGCTATTGACTGCTAGATTCAAGACCAAGATCAGGAATATGACCATTATCCAATGCTATGCACCTACAGAGCAATCCGTGTTGGAAAGAAAGGAAGAATTCTACCAAATGTTGCGAGATGCAACAATGAAAAAAGTAAGAAGGATATTCTCATAGTTATGGAAGACTTCAATCCGAAGGTTGGCTCAAAAAATGAAGGATTGGAACATATCATGGGTATACACGGTCTTGGCGAGATGAATGAAAATGGGGAAAAGTTTACGGAATATTGCGCCAGCCAAGACTTGGTGATAGGTGGCACAGTGTTCCCGCATAGGCGGTGTCATAAGGTCATGTAGGTGTCTCCTGATCAAGTCACGGAAAATCAAATTGATCACATTGCGGTGAGCAGGAGGTTCAGAAAGAGTTTGGAAGATGTTAGGAACAAGAGAGGGGCGGACATTGGCAGTGACCATCATCTTGTTACATAAAATCAGCTTCATGGTCCGTATCGCACTTCAATAGATTCACAATTAAGTATTTATTTATTTTCCACCTAGTCGATACAATGATTGCTTAAGGCAATTTTTAATGGTCAAAAGTGGTACATGTTTCGTATATTATCAACATCTTCAGCCACATAACACTGTTTAGATGAAAAATATATAAAATTGACAAAGTAATGCTTTAGAGGAAGTGTCCTTAAAATTAACATAAGATTGACAAGACTAAAACAAACAAATAACTCAAGAGAAAATATATAAATTATTTCTACAATAGAAAGCAGTCGTCAAGGAAACACTTGTACAATATTCCATAGAGAAATTGTCCTAATAAATATTCTTTTCTTAATAATTCATGAAACAAGATCAATTTATAAATTAAAAATTATACAGTTTATAAGTAATTATCGAAATTAAGAAATCCTGATATCACAGTGTGGCTCTTATTATTAATGTAGATGAAAATATAACTAATTCCTATTTGTCAAATCTTATTAAGCCTGCTTTCCTTTGGAACAGTAACTCCTGTCATTCTTTCACAGTTTTGCGCCGGGTGTAATATTGGTGATGCGTTCTTCCTTGCTCTTGCACCTGAGGAGGTGGAGGAGCGGGGGATATAGGTGTGTCAAGAACTTCCTTGCTGTCACCTATAGCTTCAACTGAGGAGGAATAAGCTGTAGGGCTATCTGTAGGTGGAGAAATTCCAATTCTTTTTTCGTGATCCTTCTCAAGCATTTTCAAATATACTAGAATTTGATAATATAATGGATTCTTAAATTCTACAGCCTCATTAAGGTTATCATTTTTCTTTACAAGTTGGTCTAGATGAATGTTGTCGCCAACTTCCGTATAAAGATCGTGGCAGTCCACCAGAAGTTCAACATTCGGCACAAGAAGTTTGATGTTGGTAAGCTAAAGAATCAGCAGACGTTGGAACAATTTCAACTGGAACTTAGCAACAGATTCCAGGTGTTGGATTCCGAGATAGAGAAGGATGTGGAGACTGTATGGAGCGAGGTGAAGAACATCTTTGTGGAAACAAGTGAGAAGCAGCTCGGGTACAAAAACTACCTGCAGAAGGAATGGATATCTGATCAGACCTGGGACAAGATAAATTATAGGAAGGAGATAAAGGCCAAACTAAATATATGCAAAACTAGACAGCAGAAGGCTCAAACACAAGCTGAGTATTCAGTAGCAGATAAGGAAGTAAAGAGGAGTGTGCGAAAGGATCACAGGAAGTGGATTGATAAGAAGGCAGAGAAAGCTGAACAGGCGGCAAAAAGGGGTGATATAAAGGAGCTTTATGGTATCACAAAGATGCTTTCGAAGAAAGGTTTCAATAAAACTAGGCCTGTGATGAGCAACACAGGCGAGATCCTCACTACATGCGAACAGCAGCTGAGTAGATGGAGGGAACATTTTGCGGAGGTTTTTAATAGAGATGTGGGACTGGAAAATGAGCAGAAAGGAGAAGAAGGTGAGGAAGAAGCAGAAGGTGATCCAGGCATCGGCCTTGACTCTCCAACCCAGGGTGAGATACGGACAGCATTGAAGCAAATGAAAAATGGGAAGGCACCAGGTCTGGACAACATTCCAGCGGAAATACTGAAAGCAGACCTTGATACTACAATCAAATTGCTGCACCCATTGCTGGAGAAGGTATGGAAAGAGGAAAAAATACCGACCGACTGGAAGAAGGGGCTGATAGTCAAGTTACCGAAAAAAGGGGACACAACAAACTGCAACAACTGGAGGGGTATCACCTTGCTCTCCATTCCAAGCAAAGTGCTGTCGCGAGTCATCCTGAATCGCATAAAGGATTCAATAGAAAGAAGACTTTGAAATGAACAGGCGGGATTTCGACAACATCGCAGCTGTGTGGATCTCATCAATACACTTCGGATTATCATAGTGTGGAATGGCAGAGTATCCTCTACCTCGCATTCGTGAATTTTGAGAAAGCCTTTGATTCTGTAAATCAAAGAATTATGTTGAAGACCCTCAAGGAATACAGAATTCCATCAAAGATTATCAACATCATGAAAGAGATGTACGAGGGGTATGAGTGTCAGGTTCTTCATGAAGGGAAACTAACAGAAAAGATAAACGTCAAGTCTGGAGTGAGACAAGGGTGTGTTCTTTCTCCCACTCTGTTCCTGCTGGTCTTAGACAGTGTGATGAAGAAGGTAATAGGAAGACAGAAGAGGGGTGTTCAATGGGGGATAAGAGACAGGCTTGAAGATCTTGACTTCGCAGACGACATTTGCCTTATGGCGCAGCGGTACCGGGACATAGAAGATAAACTGAGTAGGTTGCAGAAGGAAGCAGAATGTGCAGGTCTCATGATCAACACAAACAGGACCAAAGAGATGAGGATTAATTCGGATATCATGACCAGCTTGACAGTAAATGGAAAGGAAATTGAGCGAGTTGAATCCTTCCTCTACCTTGGAAGTATAGTTACAACGGATGGGGGAGCAGAGGAAGATGTACGAAGCCGTATCCGGAAGGCAAATGGTGCATTTGTCCAGCTCTATCCCATGTGGAAGAATAGAAACATCTCCAGGAAGACTAAGCTTCACCTCTTCAACAGCAATGTAAAGTCGATTCTGCTATACAGCTGTGAAACATGGAGAGTTACAAAACAGATCAATAACCAGCTACAGGTGTTCATAAATAGATGTCTGCATCGCATAACAAATGTGAGGTGGCCAGACATAATCTCTAATGAAGATCTTTGGACCATGACCAATCAGCAGCCGATTGACATCCAGATCAAGGAGAGGAAATGGCGTTGGATCGGCCACACATTAAGGAAGCCGGATGGAGGTGTTGAGAGGGCAGTGCTGGACTGGAACCCTAAAGGCGCCAGAAAGCGAGGTCGGCCAAAGAAGACCTGGAAGAGGACGATCGAAAAGGAAATCACAGAGGTTGAAAAGACCTGGAGCAAAGTGAAGAGAACGGCCAGGAACCGTACAGTGGAGAAATTTTGCTAAGGCCCTATGCTCCAGAGGGAGCAACAGGAAATAAGTCAAAGTAAGTCAATAGTCAGATAAAGTAGTAATAATATGTTTATGCATTTAACTTTGTTGGTAATCCTTACGTAGTTCTTGCAAATTACAAACATTAGGCCTAATTGCAACTTTCAGTTCTATTCGTGCTTAGTAATAACCTATTGTACTTAGGATATGTCTGAACATAGTTTAAAAATTATTGTAGTGTATTGTAGTAACTTATTAGAAATTAAAGTGCTTATTCTATTATTTCAAGTGGTCTTCCAAATTTCAAACTTTTATTGTAATTTCCATTTCTGTTTGTGCTTAGTAATAACCCATTGTAATTAGGATACGTCTGAATGTAGTTTAAAATGATTGTAGTGTATCATAGTATCTGAACAAAGCCTGATTTTAGTTCAAAATTATTGTAGTGTATTATAGTATCTTATTAGATAGTGTGTTTATCCTATTACTGCAAAATATTTGTGTAATATCTGTGGTATCTGTAGTAACTTTCTTACTAGAATTCAGTTGTAGTAATCAGGGTAGACTTAACGGCAGTTTAGAATTGTGTAATTGTGTATTACTTTTGGTTTTCAGTAATTAAGAGCAATTTTCATTCTGTTAGGGAGTTGTAGGAAACAAAAAGTCGGACAAGTAAGTAGAATTGTAGTGTAGCAGTAGCCTACATTAATTACTTTACTGTCATGTGATCTTTGTGAACTATTTTAGACAATATTTCTTTCCTTCATTTTCATTTTGCACAGAATAAGTTATTTTATTTTTATTTTATTTTCATTATTCCATAAAGAATGGCTAAGGATTACAAGTGTAGGAAAGGTGGGTGTGGCCAGGCATTAAACCTTACCCCTCATCTGTCGGGTTAGACCCAACATTACGATACTCCTGTTGCAGTCGCATGTCGCGCAAGACCCGACATCACATTGTATTGCCCACCGCTAGTCTGCCGTCTCCTAGCCGACAAAATACATGATGCTATACTGTACTGCCATCTTTTGGTTCAGCATGGAACTTTGTAGATTCCAAATATTATTTGACAGTCAGTAAAAAATGTATTATTTAGATGGCAGTGTAGTCGTCAGCTGTTGACTCACACACACGGTAGTAAACAAACATGGTCGCCATGTGCTCTTCTAGTCATTATTTAGTTTACTGTTCAATGTTGTATATGTCAGGTAACACACAAAACCACAATATTTTCGCACCTCTACTCCTTCCTTGTATGCTAATTAATATATCTAAGGTTGACGGCTGGCACAATTATAAATCAATGGATCCCAATTTCAACAAATCGCCATTTACAGCGGTTTCAGTCTACAAGCTACCACGAGGTATGGAACCAAAGACCTTATCAATTGCTTTTTACCGATACTTTGTTCTGTGAAATTATTAACAAAACCAATCGCTACGCGATAATGATGATAATAATGATGCAAAATAATTTCTCTTAAATTGCACATATTGCTTTTATTTGCTCCAGTATAGCTTGCTGTAAATGTGCATAGCCTAAACACATCGAATAAAAGCAAGTGCTATCTCCAAAATGGTGAAAGAAGAATACAGGTCATATAAGATAAAAATTCATATTTAAAATACGAGTAGTAGAGACAACACAGGGAACTTTAACTGATTGGGGATTTAAATGAGACTATGGAGTGGGTATGTGGGAAACTGGGAGTGAGATATCCAGATCCTAATGGGTGGACAGGAGATAGCAATCTGCACTCAGATGGCTTCCATATAAACTGCAGTGGTACGTATAAGTTAGGAAATTTATTTAGAAGGGATATAGGGAGGTACATTCAGGGAAATGGGGTAGCCTAGGGAGCGGTGGTAAGGGTACAGTGAACTGGAAGGCAAGTAGGGATGATATAAGAACGTTAGTGCCCAACTGTAGAAGTATTGTAAAGAAAAGAATAGAATGAAGTAATATAATAGATATATATAAAAGATATTGTAATAAGAGTTAAATAAATGGCTGAGAAATGATATAATGGATGCAGAAATATTCTGATGGAACTGCAGTGTGTATGGTAGAGATAGGATAGGAATGGTGGGAGGGGGAGTATTAATTCTGGTGAAAGATGAATTTGCTAGCTATGAAAAACTTAAAGATGAGAAACATGAAATTCTGGGCGTAAGGCTCATCATTAAAGATAATAGGCAAATTGATGTCTTTGGAGTGTACAGACCGCGAAAGTGTAACGCTGACACTGATTCAGTATTATTTGATAAGATAATCAGCTGTGTGGGAAACAATATGGAAAGGAACGTGATAGTAGTGGGTGATCTCAATTTACCAAACGACAATCGGGAAGGTAATGCAAACGAGGAAGCATGACCAACAAATTACAAATAAGTTAATATGGGAAGGGCAGCTGATTCATAAAGTGATGGAACCAACTAGAGGAGGGAATATCCTGGATGTGGTGCTGGTAAAACCAGATGAGCTCTATAGAGACACACTAGTAATAGATGGTATTAGTGATCACGAAGCTGTTTTTGTCGTAGTTAAAAATAAATGTGAAAGAAAGGAAGGTATTATAATTAGGACTATTAGGCAGTACCTTATGGCTGATAAATCAGGCATGAGAAAGTATTTTACAAAGTAACTATGATTGGTGGAGAACGGTAAATAAAAATGAAACAGACTCTGGGATGGGTTTAAAGCAATTGTTGAGGAATGTGACAATTGGTTTCTACCTTTAAAGGTGGTATGGATTGGTAAAAATCCAATATATTATAAGAGACAAGTAAAGAGACTAAGAAGGAGGTGCAGGCTGGAAAGAAATAGACACAGACATGGCTGTGGAAGTAAGGAGAAATTGAAGGAACTTACTAGGAAACTGAATCTAGCAAAGAAGTCAGCTAATAACAACAAGATGGCAAGCATAATGGGCAGTCATACAAATTTTAGTGAAAAATGGAAGAGTATTTATAGGTACATTCCAGCAGAAAAAGGTTCCAAAAAGGACATTCCAGGAATCATTAATGAACAAGGGGAGTGCGTATGCGAGGATTTTCATAAGGCAGAATTATTCAGTCAGCAGTATGTAAAGATTGTTGGTTACAAGGATAATGTCCAGATAGAGGAGGTGGCTAATACTAAAGTAGTATAAATACTTACATATGATAACAATGACAATTACAGTAAGATAGAAAAGTTGAAATTCAGCTGGAACTGATACGATTTCTGGGTATATATTAAAGACAATGGGTTGTGATATACTACCATATCTGAAGTACTTATTTGATTCTTGTTTGCATGAAGGAGCTATACCAAATGAATGAAGAGTTGCTATAGTAGCCCCTGTGGGTAAAGGAAAGGGTGATCGACATAAAACTGAAAATTACAGGCCAGCCAGTTTGACATGCACAGCATGTAATCTATGGGAAAGCAGTCTTTCTGATTATATTAGATATGTTTTCAAAATTAATAACAAGTTTGATTAAAGGGAGTTTGGGTTTAGGAAAGGTCATTCCACTGAAGCTCAACTTGTAGGATTCCAGCAAGATATAGCAGATATCCCAGATTCAGGAGGTCAAATGTACTGTATTACTATTCACCTATCTATTGCATTTGATAGTGTACATCATGGCAGGCTACTGGCAAAAATGAGTTCAATTGGACTAGAAAAAAAGAGTGACTGAATGGGTGGCTATATTTCTAGAAAACAGAACTCAGAGAATTAGAGCAAGCAAAGCTTTATCTGTCCCAGTAATAATTAAGAGGGTAATTCCTCAGGTTGTGAGTTACACAAATAGGAAAACTTCTCTTATTTTTTATTACTGCATTTTTTTTGCTAGGGGCTTTACGTCGCACCGACACAGATAGGTCTTATGGCGACGATGGGATAGGAAAGGCCTAGGAGTTGGAAGGAAGCGGCCGTGGCCTTAATTAAGGTACAGCCCCAGCATTTGTTATTACTGCATTGATGGGGTGAAAGTTCCTGTTGGGGATCATTGTAAGTACCAAGGTATTAATATAATCATAGATTTTCATTGGGGTAGTCACATAAATATGATTGTAAATAATGGGTACAGATCTCTGCACATGGTTATGAGAGTATATAGGGGTTGTAGTCAGGATGTAAAGGAAGGGGCATACAAGTCTCTGGTAAGAGACTAACTAGATTATGGTTCCAGTGCATGGGACCCTAACCAGAATTACTTGATTGAAGAACTGGAAAAATCTAAAGAAAAACAGCTTGATTTGTTCTGGGTGATTTCCAACAAAAGAGTAGCGTTGCAAAGTTTGGGCTGGGAAGACTTTGGAGAAAGGGGACGAGCTGATTGATTATGTGGTATGTTCTGAGCTGTCAGTGGAGAGATGGTGTGGAATGACATCAGGGAACAAATTTTAGTGGTGTTTTTAAAAGTATGAAAGGTCACAATATGAAGATAAAGCTGGAATTCAAGAGGACATATTGGGGAAAATATTTGTTTATAGGAAGGGGAGTTAGGGGTTGGAATAACTTACCAAGGGAGATGTTCAATAAATTTCCAATCTCTTTGAAATCATTTAGGAATAGGCTAGGAAAACAAGAGATAGAGAATCTGCCACCTGGGTGAGTGCCCTATATGCAGATAAATATTGATTGTTTGATTGATTGATTGATTGATTGATTGATCGATTGATTGATTAAGGTGACAAAAATGGCCAGTTCATAGAGATAAAATTACCCGCCACTGAGCATGAGAGTAAATAGGTAAACAAGATATTTCATATTGTGTATGTTTAGTGTTGTTCTCACCTTTTTTCTTCTTTGCTGTTCAGTACCACTTGATGTTCTTCTATCAATATTTCCTCCTTGATGTCTGCAGAGGGCTATAAGTAAGAGATAAGTAAAGAGGGATAAAGAAGTGAATCAAAGTATATAAACATATTGGCACAACATAATTACTGTTTTTTTTTTTTTGGTAGTTGCTTTACGTCGCACCGACACAGATAGGTCTTATGGCGACAATGGGACAGGGAAGGGCTAGGAGTGGTAAGGAAGCGGCCGTGGCTTTAATTAAGGTACAGCCCCAGCATTTGCCTGGTGTGAAAATGGGAAACCACGGAAAACCATTTTCAGGGCTGCCGACAGTGGGGTTCGAACCTATTATCTCCCGAATACTGGATACTGGCCGCACTTAAGCGACTACAGCTATCGAGCTCGGTGTATAATTACTGTTAATTTATCTTTCAATCTAAACAATATTATAAACTTAGAAACAAGCGAATTAAGTTATTAAGTGCCACCCACTAACAGGCACAATTACCTATTAAGCAAAATATAATCCACATCCCTACGTGGCATTCAAAATGAAAAATAAATATCAAAGGGGAATCAAACCCTCAACTCTCAATAGTTACATATCGGATGGGTATCAAATCCTGAACTTCAACATTCCACAGCCGAACAGGCCAAGAATTGATATCAGGATGCCTCTTATTACACTTAAAATCTTAGCAGCTACCTTAGTTCAAAGATTCTTCCCGCAGAGCGTCGTGTGTAGTAGCTGGCAACATTGCTACTAGCAGCATATTGCAGGAATCGCCTATTTCAGGCAGTGGCATGTTACCTTGTTATTAGGACAGCAGTGTGAATTTTGAATAACTTGTTGCTTGAATCTTTGATGTTACAAGCTTGTCATCTTTTAAACCATGTGAGACTCCAGTGGGAAGCAACACATCAAATATGGAATCGGAAGGATCCAGGAAAGCAGGAGCAGAAGCTCATACTACAAAACCAAAACTAACAATTATAAAAGACCGAAAACAAAATATGCTGAGATGTTGAACCCACTCACACAATTCCGCGACATGACTTGAGATAAGACCTAATGGGACAGGTCTGGTGACACAGACAATAATTCTGTTGCTAATCTCTATGTATGGTATTGTCTGAGGACAGAACACTATCTAAGTACTGGAAGTTGGCTACAATATTCATCTCATCTCCAATTCTTAGACGAACAGTTGGAGAGTTTCTACTCAAATCCAAGCCAACTATCTTGATTTTGTTGATTTTAAGACCTAGGGTTGTAAAAGCTTCATGCCAAAGATAGAGTCTAGCTTGTACTTCTGGTCCTGTCTCACCACATACCATTATATCATCAGCAAACACCAGGGAATTAGTTGTTGGATCCTTTCAACTGCTTTTAAAACTTCATCCATTATGATTATGAAGAGGAGTGGGGAAAGATAACTAACTTCCTTGCTGGACTCCAGTCTTCGTTTCGAACCAACCTAACCTTCCATGCTGGACCTGGGCACAACTCTTGATTTCATCATATAATCATTGTACCCATGCTATGATGTCATCGGGCACTTTCTTAAGTCTCAAGCTTTCCCATATATGCTTGCATGGTACATGGTCATATGCTTTCTCAATGTCCAGAAAAGCATTTGTAAGTGTTCTACCTTTCTCCCAATACTTCTCATAGAGCATTCTGGTGGCAGAAATGAGGTCTATAATTGATCTACGAGATCTAAATCCATGCTGTTCCACATGGAACAGTTCATATATTACACAATAAGTGTTGCGACTTACCTTAACTGCAGCCCATCTCACTGTAGTCTCCTATGAAGAGAACGTCACTTGATGATGCACAATTCAAGACCCGGACAGATTCATAAGGTCTAAGATTACCAGTATTTATAGGGACATTCTGGGCAATGATTCGTTGGCATGAATAGAAGTGACAGCTGTTGTACAGTACGGAGCAGAGTGCCTTCGACCAATGCTGGCTGTCACACAATGCCTAACTGTGCATTATAGTACCCAGTGAACAACCTTGGAACTACTTGATAAAAATTAATAAGCCTAATAAGCCTGCAAAAACTACTATTTTTAAGAGGGTTTCCAGACTAATGCTTCACAATAAAGGAGTTCTTCATTGAAATCAGATCAAGAGTATTCTCTCTACAAAGTAAGAAAAGAATAACTGATAGAAATGATATTCAAAGATATTTACACTCTTAAAAGAATTAGTAGCAACATCGCCTGCCACAAGATACCTAGTGAGAGATCTTGGAACCAGTAAAAGGAAATATGAACATTTGAATTTTTCCCTAGGAGAGACAAATTATATGTACTGCAGTGTTCTCCCCAGAAATGTGGCAAGAATGAGTAGCCAGGTGGGGAATACTATGCAAAATAAGATTATGATAAAATTTCAATGTATTCCCCTCAGGGCAATAATCATCATCAGGTACCGTGTACAAGCAATTTTATCTGAAGCCATATAGTTGTCTGCTTGTGAATGTGAACATTCCTTTTTACACTAGGCCTACTAGATGTCAGAGTAAACCAAATTTCTCTTGGGTGTCTATGGCTGAGTTTTTTAATTTTATCAGGTGAACACCAAATGTCACCATACATTTTTCACATGTCAACACCGTACGACATGGAATGTCAAATGGAATTTGTTCTGTCCTTCAAAAATCTGATTACATCTGTTGGGTTTGAACTTGATATCTTGGAATTCAGAGGCTGATACTCTACCACAAATCCACAGAGGGCATTAACAATGATATCAAATAACAAACCAAATAACAAAATATTTACTGCAAAATTTAAGTATTAATATCACAAACAAGATATAACGGAGTATTTTGAACTTCTAGTGTTCTGCCACTCATTCATAATCATGAATCACTGGGGCTTACCACTCAGTTGCTGTGGAGTGCCATACAGGTTTGTGACATCATGAGGAATTGAGTGCTTGGATGCAAAGCCAGACACCATTTGCGCATGACACTATGTGTTAGTCAAGCTAAACATTTAAACTTTGATGTAATTGTTGCAAATATGCTGACAGTAATGAAGATTTATCAGTTAAGTGAACAGTTTTACTGTATTTAAGTTTTAATTTGGAGCAGCCAATGATTCAATATATGTATTAATATTATGTAACTAGCACATATCTGTTATGTTAGCCCGGCAGTCGGTAAAAACAGCAGGGCGGTGCACCCATTAAAAGGGTCCTAGGGAGAACACTGCACTGAGATGAAGAGTCACCAAATAAAAGCTGTTAGGCCATTTCTTCACTATTTCCATTATCAGACAATGGCTTACCAAATTATATACATTACCCTGAATGTGGTTTCCTGTGTTGGCCCAAGCTCTGTCAATTCTGATTTGGTTTCTTGTTTCAGAGGTATCATTTCTGATACAAGTTCAAAATTTTCCTGTGGAAATGAATATATATTACGCATGCTCTTCACAGCGTCTACTAATACAGCCACCAACAAATGATGAGATAAAACATTCATTCATGTTGGGTTAAAATTTTCCAACAAGTCAATGTCAAGGATCCAATTATATCATACAAAAAACTATTCATAATACTGATAATTATTCTACTCGTCACAAAGGATTAATTCTTAAAAATTCAGACCACCGAACTTTACTTTATGCCAGCAAGTACAGCTCAGCATGAAATATATTTTGTTTACCTAACCTCTTGTATGTTAAGTCAGGAGCTAAAAGACTAGATTGATCCCCAAACAAACTATAATCAACTGCCATAGAGAGTTTAGGTATCACCAAGGAGCTATACTAAAGAAATGAGGAGTAAGTTAGTGTCCCATTACTTTCCTTTCCTAGTCAGAGTGTGCTGTTACACATTAGTCTGCCAAGACGACTGATTTGTTTAATACTCTTTGTTTTACATTACACCAACACCGAAACGCCTTATGGCAACAACAGGATACGAAACAGCTGTGACTGGCAGGAAGACACCGTAGCGTTAATTAAGGTATGGAAATAGGGAAAACAAAGAAAACCATCTACAGCACTGCTGACAGAAGATTTTCAAACCCACTACCTCCCGAAAGCAACATGACAGCTATGTGATCCAAACAGCAAAGCAACTCGCTTGATCCCTATCAAATCAACAAAAATTGCTTAGCAGTCAAAAACAGTGATATTAATATCACTAGAAGGAATATATACTAACCAAAACCACAGCAAGTGACTGCCCAACAACCTGAGGCCAGCAGGTTACAAGGTGTTCAGTGTCCTGGTTAATACACTGTGCTACAGCCATGGCAAGCAACTGCCATTCAGCCTGAGGGCAGCAGGTTACAAGGTGTTCAGCCTCCTGGTTAATACACTGTGCTACAGTCATGGCAAGCAACTGCCATTCAGCCTGAGGGCAGCAGGTTACAAGGTCTTCAGCCTCCTGGTTAATACACTGTGCTACAGCCATGGAAAGCCTTTGTCATTCAGCCTGAGGCCAGCAGGTTACAAGGTCTTCAGCCTCCTGGTTAATACACTGTGCTACAGCCATGGCAAGCCTTTGTCATTCAGACTGAGGCCAGCAGGTTACAAGGTGTTCAGCCTCCTGGTTAATACTCTGTGCTACAGCCATGGCAAGCCTTTGTCATTCAGCCTGAGGCCAGCAGGTTACAAGGTCTTAAGCCTCCTGTTTAATACACTGTGCTACAGCCATGGCAAGCCTTTGTCATTCAGCCTGAGGCCAGCAGGTTACAAGGTCTTCAGCCTCCTGGTTAATACACTGTGCTACAGTCATGGCAAGCCTTTGTCATTCAGCCTGAGGCCAGCAGGTTACAAGGTGTTCAACCTCCTGGTTAATACACTGTGCTACAGCCATGGCAAGCCTTTGTCATTCAGCCTGAGGCCAGCAGGTTACATGGTGTTCAGCCTCCTGGTTAATACACTGTGCTACAGCCATGGCAAGCCTTTGTCATTCAGCCTGAGGCCAGCAGGTTACAAGGTCTTCAGCCTCATGGTTAATACACTGTGCTACAGCCATGGCAAGCGACTGCCATTCAGCCTGAGGCCAGCAGGTTACAAGGTGTTAAGCCTCCTGGTTAATACACTGTGCTACAGTAATGACAAGCCTTTGTCATTCAGCCTGAGGCCAGCAGGTTACAAGTGTTCAGCCTCCTGGTTAATACACTGTGCTACAGCCATGGCAAGCCTTTGTCATTCAGCCTGAGGGCAGCAGGTTACAAGGTGTTCAGCCTCCTGGTTAATACACTGTGCTACAGTCATGGCAAGCGACTGCCATTCAGCCTGAGGCCAGCAGGTTACAAGGTCTTCAGCCTCCTGGTTAATACACTGTGCTACAGCCATGGCAAGCCTTTGCCATTCAGCCTGAGGGCAGCAGGTTACAAGGTGCTCAGCCTCCTGGTTAATACACTGTGCTACAGCCATGGCAAGCCTTTGTCATTCAGCCTGAGGCCAGCAGGTTACAAGGTGTTCAGCCTCCTGGTTAATACACTGTGCTACAGTCATGGCAAGCCTTTGTCATTCAGCCTGAGGCCAGGAGGTTACAAGGTGTTCAGCCTCCTCGTTAATACACTGTGCTACAGTCATGGCAAGCGACTGCCATTCAGCCTGAGGCCAGCAGGTTACAAGGTCTTCAGCCTCCTGGTTAATACACTGTGCTACAGCCATGGCAAGCCTTTGTCATTCAGCCTGAGGGCAGCAGGTTACAAGGTGTTCAGCCTCCTGGTTAATACACTGTGCTACAGTCATGGCAAGCTTTTGTCATTCAGCCTGAGGCCAGCAGGTTACAAGGTGTTCAGCCTCCTGGTTAATACACTGTGCTACAGTCATGGCAAGCCTTTGTCATTCAGCGCGAGGGCAGCAGGTTACAAGGTCTTCAGCCTCCTGGTTAATACAATGTGCTACAGTCATGGCAAGCGACTGCCATTCAGCCTGAGGGCAGCAGGTTACAAGGTGTTCAGTGTCCTGGTTAATACACTGTGCTACAGCCATGGCAAGCCTTTGTCATTCAGCCTGAGGGCAGCAGGTTACAAGGTGTTCAGCCTCCTGGTTAATACTGTGCTACAATCATGGCAAGTGACTGCCATTCAGCCTGAGGCCAGCAGGTTACAAGGTCTTCAGCCTCCTGGTTAATACACTGTGCTACAGCCATGGCAAGCCTTTGTCATTCAGTCTGAGGGCAGCAGGTTACAAGGTCTTCAGCCTCCTGGTTAATACACTGTGCTACAGTCATGGCAAGCCTTTGTCATTCAGCCTGAGGCCAGCAGGTTACAAGGTCTTCAGCCTCCTGGTTAATACACTGTGCTACAGCCATGGCAAGCGACTGCCATTCAGCCTGAGGCCAGCAGGTTACAAGGTGTTCAGCCTCCTGGTTAATACACTGTGCTACAGTCATGGCAAGCCTTTGTCATTCAGCCTGAGGCCAGCAGGTTACAAGGTCTTCAGCCTCCTGGTTAATACACTGTGCTACAGTCATGGCAAGCGACTGCCATTCAGCTTGAGGCCAGCAGGTTACAAGGTCTTCAGCCTCCTGGTTAATACACTGTGCTACAGCCATGGCAAGCCTTTGTCATTCAGCCTGAGGGCAGCAGGTTACAAGGTGTTCAGCCTCCTGGTTAATACACTGTGCTACGGCCATGGCAAGCCTTTGTCATTCAGCCTGAGGGCAACAGGTTACAAGGTGTTCAGCCTCCTGGTTAATACACTGTGCTACAGCCATGGCAAGCTTTTGTCATTCAGCCTGAGGCCAGCAGGTTACAAGGTGTTCAGCCTCCTGGTTAATACACTGTGCTACAGTCATGGCAAGCGACTGCCATTCAGCCTGAGGCCAGCAGGTTACAAGGTCTTCAGCCTCCTGGTTAATACACTGTGCTACAGTCATGGCAAGCGACTGCCATTCAGCCTGAGGCCAGCAGGTTACAAGGTCTTCAGCCTCCTGGTTAATACACTGTGCTACAGTCATGGCAAGCCTTTGTCATTCAGCCTGAGGCCAGCAGGTTACAAGGTGTTCAGCCTCCTGGTTAATACACTGTGCTACAGTCATGGCAAGCCTTTGTCATTCAGCCTGAGGGCAGCAGGTTACAAGGTGTTCAGCCTCCTGGTTAATACACTGTGCTACAGCCATGGCAAGCCTTTGTCATTCAGCCTGAGGCCAGCAGGTTACAAGGTCTTCAGCCTCCTGGTTAATACACAGTGCTACAGTCATGGCAAGCCTTTGTCATTCAGCCTCCTGGTTAATACACTGTGCTACAGCCATGGCAAGCGACTGGCATTCAGCCTGAGGCCAGCAGGTTACAAGGTGTTCAGCCTCCTGGTTAATACACTGTGCTACAGTCATGGCAAGCCTTTGTCATTCAGCCTCCTGGTTAATACACTGTCCTACAGCCATGGCAAGCGACTGCCATTCAGCCTGAGGCCAGCAGGTTACAAGGTGTTCAGCCTCCTGGTTAATACACTGTGCTACAGTCATGGCAAGCCTTTATCATTCAGCCTGAGGCCAGCAGGTTACAAGGTCTTCAGCCTCCTGGTTAATACACTGTGCTACAATCATGGCAAGCAACTGCCATTCAGCCTGAGGGCAGCAGGTTACAAGGTCTTCAGTCTCCTGGTTAATACACTGTGCTACAGTCATGGCAAGCGACTGCCATTCAGCCTGAGGCCAGCAGGTTACAAGGTGTTCAGCCTCCTGGTTAATACACTGTGCTACAGTCATGGCAAGCCTTTGTCATTCAGCCTGAGGCCTGCAGGTTACAAGGTGTTCAGCCTCCTGGTTAATACACTGTGCTCCAGTCATGGCAAGCCTTTGTCATTCAGCCTGAGGGCAGCAGGTTACAAGGTGTTCAGCCTCCTGGTTAATACACTGTGCTACAGTCATGGCAAGCCTTTGTCATTCAGCCTGAGGCCAGCAGGTTACAAGGTCTTCAGCCTCCTGGTTAATACACAGTGCTACAGTCATGGCAAGCCTTTGTCATTCAGCCTCCTGGTTAATACACTGTGCTACAGCCATGGCAAGCGACTGCCATTCAGCCTGAGGCCAGCAGGTTACAAGGTGTTCAGCCTCCTGGTTAATACACAGTGCTACAGTCATGACAGGCGACTGCCATTCAGCCTGAGGGCAGCAGGTTACAAGGTCTTCAGCCTCCTGGTTAATACACTGTGCTCTAGTCATGGCAAGCCTTTGTCATTCAGCCTCCTGGTTAATACACTGTGCTACAGCCATGGCAAGCGACTGCCATTCAGCCTGAGGCCAGCAGGTTACAAGGTGTTCAGCCTCCTGGTTAATACACTGTGCTACAGTCATGGCAAGCCTTTGTCATTCAGCCTGAGGCCAGCAGGTTACAAGGTCTTCAGCCTCCTGGTTAATACACTGTGCTACAATCATGGCAAGCAACTGCCATTCAGCCTGAGGCCAGCAGGTTACAAGGTCTTCAGTCTCCTGGTTAATACACTGTGCTACAGTCATGGCAAGCGACTGCCATTCAGCCTGAGGCCAGCAGGTTACAAGGTCTTCAGCCTCCTGGTTAATACACTGTGCTACAATCATGGCAAGCGACTGCCATTCAGCCTGAGGCCAGCAGGTTACAAGGTGTTCAGCCTCCTGGTTAATACACTGTGCTACAGTCATGGCAAGCAACTGCCATTCAGCCTGAGGCCAGCAGGTTACAAGGTCTTCAGCCTCCTGGTTAATACACTGTGCTACAGTCATGGCAAGCCTTTGTCATTCAGCCTGAGGCCAGCAGGTTACAAGGTGTTCAGCCTCCTGGTTAATACACTGTGCTACAGCCATGGCAAGCCTTTGTCATTCAGCCTGAGGCCAGCAGGTTACATGGTGTTCAGCCTCCTGGTTAATACACTGTGCTACAGCCATGGCAAGCCTTTGTCATTCAGCCTGAGGCCAGCAGGTTACAAGGTCTTCAGCCTCATGGTTAATACACTGTGCTACAGCCATGGCAAGCGACTGCCATTCAGCCTGAGGCCAGCAGGTTACAAGGTGTTAAGCCTCCTGGTTAATACACTGTGCTACAGTCATGACAAGCCTTTGTCATTCAGCCTGAGGCCAGCAGGTTACAAGTGTTCAGCCTCCTGGTTAATACACTGTGCTACAGCCATGGCAAGCCTTTGTCTTTCAGCCTGAGGGCAGCAGGTTACAAGGTGTTCAGCCTCCTGGTTAATACACTGTGCTACACTCATGGCAAGCGACTGCCATTCAGCCTGAGGCCAGCAGGTTACAAGGTCTTCAGCCTCCTGGTTAATACACTGTGCTACAGCCATGGCAAGCCTTTGCCATTCAGCCTGAGGGCAGCAGGTTACAAGGTGCTCAGCCTCCTGGTTAATACACTGTGCTACAGCCATGGCAAGCCTTTGTCATTCAGCCTGAGGCCAGCAGGTTACAAGGTGTTCAGCCTCCTGGTTAATACACTGTGCTACAGTCATGGCAAGCCTTTGTCATTCAGCCTGAGGCCAGGAGGTTACAAGGTGTTCAGCCTCCTGGTTAATACACTGTGCTACAGCCATGGCAAGCCTTTGTCATTCAGCCTGAGGGCAGCAGGTTACAAGGTGTTCAGCCTCCTGGTTAATACACTGTGCTACAGTCATGGCAAGCTTTTGTCATTCAGCCTGAGGCCAGCAGGTTACAAGGTGTTCAGCCTCCTGGTTAATACACTGTGCTACAGTCATGGCACGCCTTTGTCATTCAGCGTGAGGGCAGCAGGTTACAAGGTCTTCAGCCTCCTGGTTAATACAATGTGCTACAGTCATGGCAAGCGACTGCCATTCAGCCTGAGGGCAGCAGGTTACAAGGTGTTCAGTGTCCTGGTTAATACACTGTGCTACAGCCATGGCAAGCCTTTGTCATTCAGCCTGAGGGCAGCAGGTTACAAGGTGTTCAGCCTCCTGGTTAATACTGTGCTACAATCATGGCAAGTGACTGCCATTCAGCCTGAGGCCAGCAGGTTACAAGGTCTTCAGCCTCCTGGATAATACACTGTGCTACAGCCATGGCAAGCCTTTGTCATTCAGTCTGAGGGCAGCAGGTTACAAGGTCTTCAGCCTCCTGGTTAATACACTGTGCTACAGTCATGGCAAGCCTTTGTCATTCAGCCTGAGGCCAGCAGGTTACAAGGTCTTCAGCCTCCTGGTTAATACACTGTGCTACAGCCATGGCAAGCGACTGCCATTCAGCCTGAGGCCAGCAGGTTACAAGGTGTTCAGCCTCCTGGTTAATACACTGTGCTACAGTCATGGCAAGCCTTTGTCATTCAGCCTGAGGCCAGCAGGTTACAAGGTCTTCAGCCTCCTGGTTAATACACTGTGCTACAGTCATGGCAAGCGACTGCCATTCAGCTTGAGGCCAGCAGGTTACAAGGTCTTCAGCCTCCTGGTTAATACACTGTGCTACAGCCATGGCAAGCCTTTGTCATTCAGCCTGAGGGCAGCAGGTTACAAGGTGTTCAGCCTCCTGGTTAATACACTGTGCTACGGCCATGGCAAGCCTTTGTCATTCAGCCTGAGGGCAACAGGTTACAAGGTGTTCAGCCTCCTGGTTAATACACTGTGCTACAGCCATGGCAAGCTTTTGTCATTCAGCCTGAGGCCAGCAGGTTACAAGGTGTTCAGCCTCCTGGTTAATACACTGTGCTACAGTCATGGCAAGCGACTGCCATTCAGCCTGAGGCCAGCAGGTTACAAGGTCTTCAGCCTCCTGGTTAATACACTGTGCTACAGTCATGGCAAGCGACTGCCATTCAGCCTGAGGCCAGCAGGTTACAAGGTCTTCAGCCTCCTGGTTAATACACTGTGCTACAGTCATGGCAAGCCTTTGTCATTCAGCCTGAGGCCAGCAGGTTACAAGGTGTTCAGCCTCCTGGTTAATACACTGTGCTACAGTCATGGCAAGCCTTTGTCATTCAGCCTGAGGGCAGCAGGTTACAAGGTGTTCAGCCTCCTGGTTAATACACTGTGCTACAGCCATGGCAAGCCTTTGTCATTCAGCCTGAGGCCAGCAGGTTACAAGGTCTTCAGCCTCCTGGTTAATACACTGTGCTACAGTCATGGCAAGCCTTTGTCATTCAGCCTCCTGGTTAATACACTGTGCTACAGCCATGGCAAGCGACTGCCATTCAGCCTGAGGCCAGCAGGTTACAAGGTGTTCAGCCTCCTGGTTAATACACTGTGCTACAGTCATGGCAAGCCTTTATCATTCAGCCTGAGGCCAGCAGGTTACAAGGTCTTCAGCCTCCTGGTTAATACACTGTGCTACAATCATGGCAAGCAACTGCCATTCAGCCTGAGGGCAGCAGGTTACAAGGTCTTCAGTCTCCTGGTTAATACACTGTGCTACAGTCATGGCAAGCGACTGCCATTCAGCCTGAGGCCAGCAGGTTACAAGGTCTTCAGCCTCCTGGTTAATACACTGTGCTACAGTCATGGCAAGCCTTTGTCATTCAGCCTGAGGCCTGCAGGTTACAAGGTGTTCAGCCTCCTGGTTAATACACTGTGCTACAGTCATGGCAAGCCTTTGTCATTCAGCCTGAGGGCAGCAGGTTACAAGGTGTTCAGCCTCCTGGTTAATACACTGTGCTACAGCCATGGCAAGCCTTTGTCATTCAGCCTGAGTGCAGCAGGTTACAAGGTCTTCAGCCTCCTGGTTAATACACTGTGCTACAGTCATGGCAGGCCTTTGTCATTCAGCCTGAGGCCAGCAGGTTACAAGGTCTTCAGCCTCCTGGTTAATACACAGTGCTACAGTCATGGCAAGCCTTTGTCATTCAGCCTCCTGGTTAATACACTGTGCTACAGCCATGGCAAGCGACTGCCATTCAGCCTGAGGCCAGCAGGTTACAAGGTGTTCAGCCTCCTGGTTAATACACAGTGCTACAGTCATGACAGGCGACTGCCATTCAGCCTGAGGGCAGCAGGTTACAAGGTCTTCAGCCTCCTGGTTAATACACTGTGCTACAGTCATGGCAAGCCTTTGTCATTCAGCCTCCTGGTTAATACACTGTGCTACAGCCATGGCAAGCGACTGCCATTCAGCCTGAGGCCAGCAGGTTACAAGGTGTTCAGCCTCCTGGTTAATACACTGTGCTACAGTCATGGCAAGCCTTTGTCATTCAGCCTGAGGCCAGCAGGTTACAAGGTCTTCAGCATCCTGGTTAATACACTGTGCTACAATCATGGCAAGCAACTGCCATTCAGCCTGAGGGCAGCAGGTTACAAGGTCTTCAGTCTCCTGGTTAATACACTGTGCTACAGTCATGGCAAGCGACTGCCATTCAGCCTGAGGCCAGCAGGTTACAAGGTCTTCAGCCTCCTGGTTAATACACTGTGCTACAATCATGGCAAACGACTGCCATTCAGCCTGAGGCCAGCAGGTTACAAGGTGTTCAGCCTCCTGGTTAATACACTGTGCTACAGTCATGGCAAGCCTTTGTCATTCAACCTGAGGCCTGCAGGTTACAAGGTGTTCAGCCTCCTGGTTAATACACTGTGCTACAGTCATGGCAAGCCTTTGTCGTTCAGCCTGAGGCCAGCAGGTTACAAGGTCTTCAGCCTTCTGGTTAATACACTGTGCTACAATCATGGCAAGCGACTGCCATTCAGCCTGAAGCCAGCAGGTTACAAGGTCTTCAGCCTCCTGGTTAATACACTGTGCTACAGTAATGGCAAGCCTTTGTCATTCAGCCTGAGGCCAGCAGGTTACAAGGTCTTCAGCCTCCTGGTTAATACAATGTGCTACAGTCATGGCAAGCGACTGCCATTCAGCCTGAGGGCAGCAGGTTATAAGGTCTTCGGCCTCCTGGTTAATACACTGTGCTACAGTCATGGCAAGCCTTTGTCATTCAGCCTGAGGGCAGCAGGTTACAAGGTGTTCTGCCTCCTGGTTAATACACTGTGCTACAGCCATGGCAAGCGACTGCCATTCAGCCTGAGGGCAGCAGGTTACAAGGTCTTCAGCCTCCTGGCCAATATACTTCACTCTCCACACCAGCACCCATATCTTGCCATCAGATAGCCCCTGAAATGTTCTCACGTAGAACGAGTGGATCTCAGATTCAGATGAAAAATGCACAACTACGAATATCAAACCCGAAGAGTCTACGTAACAGGAAAGCTCTCTATCCTTCAACCTAACAACTGGCTGTGTAATTTTGATACCGATAGTAAAAGGTTCACATTAACAAACTCTAACCTGATTCTCTACAAGTAGTTGCCATCGGGGATCATTGAAGGAGCCGTAGCACCACCACTTGAAGGTAACATGAATATTAATAATGTTCGGACACAGGACAGTTAGAACCCAGCACATTTATTACAAATCGAAGTATGTAAAACCATTGGCCACCAACACACTGGGAAGAGAACAGTCAAGTCAGGTATATATAAGACGGAAAATGTATGATATCAATGTTCCAAAGTCAGTAACTACCCACAATTTCTAGCAACAATGATGACCTCCAGGATTGCACCTCTGCTGCCCTGATGGTCATTTACAGCAAAATTGTACTGCGTGTATTAGACTACTACGTATTGTGCCGTATCAGAGCCATGAATAAGTGATCCCAGCACATATATTCAAAATTTTATTCAGCATATTCTGTATCTGGCATGCGCGGATCCAAGAGGGGAACATATGAGCACTGAAGCCATGGAAATTTCCACCCAAGGAGCGAGTGCGAGAGAGATAATTGTGTGACAAAAACAGAAGAGGGCAGGTCTCGAGCGCGCACCATGTGATAATACCGTGGGGGTGAAAATCACGGAGGGCCAATATTACACATAGAAATTTTATGTGGATAGCCAGCTTAACACGATGAAAAGGTGGAGTTAAATTAAATTTGCACCTCGATTTACACTAATTAGGATAACTAATGACACCCTATGCCTCTGCAGAATTAAGAAGAAAAATTGACTGGAAGGGATATGCTATATATTCCCGAGGAATGTAAATTACGCAATTCTGATTCTATCACATAAAGTGAGCTTCCCCACAGGATACACACAACACATGGCCTACTACGGGAATTCCCCAGACTGCCTCAAAGGTAGGGATGACACTTTGGGTAACTGCAAGGTGTTTACGACCCAATTCGTTTCCGCATACAATCAAGACTCATGAGATCATCTTAGCTTCCTCTCAAATTCACTGCTTCACTGACATTCATAATATCTATGGAATAGATTGATATCCTCTCTGGGAGGTTTCTAGGGTCAGCCATCTTGTGCCAGTCTTAAATAAATAGACCGTAGAGACGCGCAGCCCAGCCAGTCTGGGAATTGTCACAGGGTTTGCACCACGTGACTCGTCACAAAAATTAGTCCCTTTATGCGGCTGAGACAATAAGTTTAGATATATAAAGTTTTATTCAGAAACAGTTCACGATGTATTTGTTTGATAGCACACACACACTTAGAATAGATGATGATGATATTTGTTGTATAAAGGGGCCTAACATCTCAGGTCATTGGCCCCACATTTACAATAAATCCTGTAACATTTAGAAACGGATTTGTAATAATTATTTTAATATACAGTGGTTGATCGTATTATTAGGACCACAATGTGAAAGTTGTATTTTTTAAACTTGATGAGACATACGTAATTAAACTTCACTGATATATATTTAATTAATCTAAAACTGACTTTTGACAAACATATTACACAATTTTCCATTTGAAATATTAGTAAAAATCATGAAAAAACCAAGGAAACTACGAAAATCTAATATTTTGTACCTACTTCCTTCGCAGCAATTAAAGCTTGGACTCCATCTGGCACACTACAAATGCATCTGAGGCAGTTATTTTTAATTTCATCATCATGAGCCACACACTGATTAGTCTTCCGATCAGTTGGATCTTATTTCTGATATTATGAGCACAAATTTTACTCTTCATTAACCCCCAAAAGTTCTCTATCGGGTTGAGGTCACTAGAATTGCCAGGCCAGTCCAGAACATTCACTTTGTTGTCCACAAGGAATTTTGTCACAGTTTTAGCCTTGTGAAAAGGTGGAGTCATGCATAAACACATATTTGCCATCTGGGAACCATTCGTGAACTTAAGGAAGTAGCCATTTCTCTAGAATCTTAATGTACTGGCGTTGGTTCATGGTTCCTCCAACAATATACAGGCGGCCAGTTCCATTACTACCGATGACGGACCACACCATGACGCTTAACGGGTGCTCAACGGTCTTGATACTGAACTCACCAATGTATTTCTCACCCTTGCACCTCCTCACAAATACACATCTGTCATCAAGGATGTGTACTGATGATGCATCCAAAAAGCAAACTTGGAAAAAAATTTAGTTTTTTATTAAAACCTAGTTATGTCAAGTGGAGTTGAGCATAACAGGGAGGAAGTAAACAAATTACAATTTTCTATTCATCAGCAGTCCAATTTTGATGTTGTTTGCCAAAAATAGTCATTTCTTCATCATGGTTGGTGTCGGTAATGGTTTCTTTGCTGGACACTGACAAGCGAGAACCAGCGCTGCTGTCACTGAAGATAAGTTGATCCCCGCTTCTCAAATCTTTGTTGAAATGACTTTCATTGAAGGCTTTCTGGGTTTAATGACAATATTTCTTAACTGGCACTCTGCCTGTGGAGAAGCGATTCTTTTGCAGCTATATTTACCCATCATATAGATGTGGATTCCCATAAGGAACCTGAAAGATTTGTCCCGGATGAGGAAATTTCTTTTTTTGCTATTGGCTTTACGTCGCACCGACACAGATAGGTCTTACGGCGACAATGGGGCAGGAAAGGGCTAGGACTGGGAAGGAAGCAGCTGTGGACTTAATTAAGGCACAGCCCCAGCATTTGCCTGGTATGAAAATGGGAAATCACGGAAAACAATCTTCAAGGCTGCCGACCGTGGGGTTCGAACCCACTATCTCCCAAATACTGGATACTGGCCGCACTTAAGCGACTGCAGCTATCGAGCTCGGTGGATGAGGAAATATGAATTAGCTGGAAAATTTACAATGTCCAATAATGGACCATTTATATTGGTATTAAATATTTACACACCAGTTTAGGTGTCAAATTCGTGTCTTGGTCAAGTTTTTTCTTAATTCTGTTGACTTTGAAACAGAAGTGATAGATGCTATTTTCCTATGAAAATAATCGGTATTCTTTAAAAGTGTTTTTATTTCTGAACTGGAAGAAACGTGTTTAGCTTTCCCCATGTTTCTTTTCTAAATACCAGTATTTTTAAGTATATACTATAATTAACTGTATTCTGCTCATGTCACTTCACTGTATCACATAGCAAAATTTGTACAAGAGATGCAAGGAACTGTAACATAATTGGCACCTTTCTCAATACTTGACCAGAGTTTTCATTATTAGGCTTCTTAATGTAGGGCTGATTGTTGAATTTAACTACATAAATATGTACTTAATAATATCCAATCATAAAATTAAGCAATAAGTAAATACTTACACGATAATAATGATCCAAATATAAATTCTTCAATTTTTACCAAGTGGCCCTAATAATATCATCACACACTCTATAATCAGGCATAATTTCAGTGCAGGATGATAGCCCTGATACCACTGTGGAATTTGATTCAAAATTACGTGATCATGTGGCTAAGATTCTGTGTTAATGCAACAGCTTTTTTCAGTGGAGAGTGAGATATAAACCATGTTCCAAGAAGCAGCTCCTCAGATCTGGACCCCAGATATCCCAATGATGATCATTTCTGGAATGGGGTTTTAAGTCTTCCCAGCATGGGCCTGCCCAAGGCTCAAACAAAAGGCACAATGCAGTACTATTCAGATAAGTCCATAATCCCATTATAAGTCATTATGAATGCGTAGTTTGTAAATAATTAATTTTTTAGATTAGGATGTATATTTACCTTATTTACGTATTTAGTATAAGAAGATTTTGAGCGAGTTAATTTAGTTACATTTTACAAGAAATCATGAGGGGATCATTGTAATTACTCAACTTTAATTATTAATTCACAGTGTGATTGTGTAATTCAATTTTCGGCAACGTATTAGGTGTAAAGTTTCAGAATAAATATTTTTTTATTATTTTGTGAGTACATTAGGTTAAAGGTTACGGTGGTGGTATATATAATATTACATTATTATTATTATTATATATTATTATATTTAAATATTAAAATTCCAGCAACTGACACACATACTATTCTTCCTTCTTCTTTTTTACAGGATACACCCGATTTATAATATTTCACCTAGGAGATCAGTAGTTCTCCATTCGAAGCCCAGTATTATCACTACTACACAAAATATAATAATGTTTGAAACACAATAGGAGGAAGTCCCACAAGGTTATTTACGCCGATCCAGACGACGTTTCATCATCAGTGCAGTTCGTTTTTCAACCAATATACATGATTTTAGCATTCCTTATCGTGTTTATTTTTAAAAACAACATCATAGTTCATTACCAGAGCTCACCCTTGTGAATAACTGTTTTTAATCATAAACAGTCTAATGCAATTGAGTGAAGATTATTATGGTCATTGATTTATACGAACATTTTATCACTACATACTATAGTAACATTTCATGTCATTCATTCCACTTACATTTTATGCAATTTTAATGATCAATATTTGTTTTAATAGACATAATATAATCTTATTGATTATTTTTAAATAGTTAAAATTCATATTTTATCAATGTATATTAGACGTTTTTTCTTTATATATACCAGGATCGGGGCCCTGACCCACCATGGATTATGTTATCTACAGCTGATGATGCTCACTAAGATTGAGTGAAACATGTCCTACTTGTAATTAAATGGTTTTATCCTAAATATAAAGGACTATTGTGTAATGGAAAGCTGGTTTTATTAATATAATAACTTCTTATTCTAACTCTAACCTCTTCTCCCACAACTTTCAATGAATTTTGGCCTTAATATTTAGATACTTGCTTTGAGACCTGAGAAACTCTTTCAGCTACTAGGGGTTAAATTCTAACCACTATAAACACTGTATGGATAAACACTATGACACTCACATGTGAAGTATTTGTTGTTCCTTCAACCCAGACTGGTTCCTCTTTGATCTCTACTTCCGGGTCCATTTCCAACTAAAATTGAAGTAGTTCAAAGATCCTGAGGTTGTAAATTTTTTTCCAAAATATCTGCAATGAAACATGATCCAGAAAGTTACTATGATTTATTATTATTATTGTCATTAACTAGATTATAGTCCATTGATTAAGCAACAAGCTTGTAGTTTTACATGACTGTTGATAACCACGATCACAGCATTAGGACCTCGAGTTTTATGTGCCTGTCAATACCGTGGTCAAAATCATACAACCACCAGCTTTACAACACCATCAACATCATGACTTACAGCCTTACATGACCATCAACATCATAATTGTGGCCACAGGATGCACAGTTTTATATAAAATTAAAATGGCTGGTACATACCTTTTCATTAAAAAGTCTTATGTGCATGAATCAGGATCAAATTGCAGCAAACTCCATGGAATTCCAGTGACTAGGACACCTGTTTATTATCCTGAATACCTGAGTCCATATATAATGTAGCTCTCCAGAACAATTCTCTGCCGACATTACTATAACATGCTACATATACTTTAATCTGTCTGTTATATTTTGCCTGGTATCTTCCTACCATTCCTTCCTCTACACTTTCCTTCAAAATATACAAAACAAGTTCCCAGTATATTGAAATGTGTTCTGTCAATCTTTTCCCTCTTAAGATCAAATTGTCTCTAATCATTCTCCTCTCACCTAGCTCTCTTCATTCGTGACTCGTCCTATCCATCGGAACTTCAACAACACCACATTTCTAAGGCTTCAATTTTCTCCCCTCTCACTGTAATTTTTCTTCAGTTTTTCAATCTATTGAAGTCCAGATACAAATTCACAAAGCACTGCTCTCAGCTCATTCCATCTACGTAGGCTTACGTACAGATAGCTGGTTTCTTACTACCACATTTGTCCAAGTGTTAAGAGAGTAACAAAGACAATAGGCTACTCCATTATCTTCTAAATCATTCACAGTCTACCAGTTAGCACAAAGGGTTCATATTGGGTCCACCTTGTCAATCATAACAATAATAAATATTATACTTATGTTATTACATATAATATTATAATTAGTATTAACAGGGTTGACCCATTAAGAACCCTTTGCATTAATTGATTGTCACAGTCAATATGGACCAATATACGGCCATAAATTGTCAAGTTTGTTCATTCATTCAGACGCTATCACTACATAATGCTGCACCAGCCAGAGGCATGGCTATGCACTAGTGTTTCATGAACATTCAACAGACTGAAAAACTTAACCAAGTCAACACAGAAAAGCAAGCCTTTCATGTTATCAAGACACATTTGTCTTTTAAAATATCTTTCTAATAAGGATATTTATGACAGAAGTGAGAATATTTTCTGTAAGAAAGCGCTATGTACAACTTCTTATGCTCCACAGTTAGCAATGTGAGAGCACAGTGTATGAAGTACAAATGACAATGTTCTCTTATTTTTCATGACTTCCTCACTTGCTGGGACAATACTATCAATCTCTGATGAAGTGCCCTTGCATGTCCTGAAGAATGGCACTAGCTGGGGATGTTGAGCAGACAGCTTCATGAAGGGAATTTTGTGTCAGAGAAGTTGTCTAAATGTTTCAGAGTTCACCAGGTGGTCATGAAACCTGTCTGTGTAGAATTCTGTGAGTGTTTCAGCCAATGGCTGTCTTCATTCAGCTGGTAACATTGGAAAATGTCACTCATTTTGTGATATTATACTACAATGGTGAACATACTGCCCCCATTTTTCCTGAGCTAAGCCCAGCCAGCGAGCGAGAGATCCCGAGGTGGACCGTTCGATCGTTGGCTATCACTTTCTAGAGGCATTTAAGGGAAGTTAAGGGTTGATGACCAAGCAGGATAAAAATAAATGTTAAAACAACACTCTGACATTTATTCACATAAGCAAATAATAAATGAAAATATACTTGATGATATTCTTTTTTTTTTTTTTTTTTTTTACATTGAACTTCCATAATATTTTATTTCTTCCTCGATTTTGAGTGACACGTGTTCTTAATCTCCAGCCTTACTGTGCTGTAATGAAAACCAAAGAAAAGTTAGGCCTCTTGCCTTTCCCAATCAAAATATTTGATTGAAAGAAATAAAAAAATGAACATAGAGGTTCATAAAATAATTAAACAACTGTCTTGCTAACGAGGGTTTTACAATAAATGTGTTCAAAGCTTTACCAATTCAGAGTGGTCTCAACACATGGTTTTAAGATGAACTCAACTAAATTTATCATTTACAGTATTTAATATTAGTCAATGACACTGTACCGGGCGGTACACCTCTACACCGTTTATTTAAAAGTTGCGCCAGTTGAAACTCCTCTTCTGGAGGAAGGTTGAACTTTATCTACTCTATTAATTCTCTACTTTCTCAGAAGATGTCACCACGTGGAAAATTTTGAGTTTTTGAACTGTGTCACTTTTGATGTGTTTTTGTTTCGCTTGAAGTAAGAAGTGTGAACTTTCTCTTCTAGAGGACACTACTGAAGATCAACAATAGCGCACCCTAGTGCGGAGTCAAAGAACTATTTTGTTGGAGAAAATTTTATTTCAAAAGTTTGTTTCTTGTTAAATTTCTTTCTGTTATTGTTGGCTGTATACCCCTCTTTTTCCCCTTGTTTTAGATTTATCCAATCCCGAATTTCTTTTAGTAATTTCTGACCAATCTGGTGTATCTTCCCCCAACTTGTATCTGTTGCGGGGTCCTATCCAATAAAAACATTGTGGGCGGGTGTTTTCATTCCCCTAACGCCTAGAAACTTCCGCGAGAGTATATAAACTGCTGATTTTAGGGTCTCCGGGCCACTTCTGTTCCATCTTTCAGTGTATTAAGTACATAGCAGGAGGCGGGAAGCGCCTCTTTCCTCGGCGGCGGTCAACAATAAGGTAATGGCCGATTAATAAATTCTTTCTTTTCTTGCTCAGCAGTTTAACTTTCGGGGCGGGTTCTAAGCGTTCAACCATGTAACCTTTTCCTAAAATGTAAAAACAACTGGTATCTATTCTATTTTAAAACGACATAACGGGATAGAGAGTGCTTAACCCTCTCGAGCTCCCACTCACATCGTCTTGAGGTGTAAATTGCTATTAAGTCACCTCTGTAGTATGGGATTAGCCCTTGTAATAACGGCCTAGTGCCAAAGTAGGTTTTAAAATCAAAGTGTATTAGGAGTGCAAGTTCGCCTCCTCTCAAATTGTTTTAGAGGTCATTCAATTAACCTGCTTTTCATTTAATAGACCTCAGTAGATTGGGTATTTTACCCCTGTGTTTATGTCCGTTGAGGACAACTTGAAGGTGGAGTTTGGTGTGGCCTAGGAGAGGCTTAAATTAAAGAGCGTGTGGCTCTTTTGGAAACGGAGTGTTGTATGCCTCGAGGAGGCTTTACTGTGTAATTTGGAGCAAGTGCTCCAGGGTTTGATTGGGGTCTTCTGCCCCTTTGTTAAAATTTGTATATCGGAAAGTTGGGCTAGTTGCTCAAAAATTGTGAACTCAGGGCTCGATGCCCAAACTCTGTAATCCCTGTAATTGTACATTTCAAATTGTGTTTCGGCTACTAAGTACCTGTTCTTTGTTATTACTTAATATTGAAAAGGAAATATAACCTTGTTAACTTTTACATTAACTTTGATTCCGTAGTTTGAGACCCATTCACGCCCGCACCTTCTTACACCTCTACCTACCACCAAAACTCGGTAACAAGTGGTAGCAGAGCGTGGTTGAATGGGTCTCAATTTAGCCCCTTTTGACGGCTAAACATTGTTTGTTCCGAACTCTAACCATTTTCTCAGTTGCTGGAATTTTTTGATTTTTTTTTAAGTTGTTCTGTCATCATGCCCGGCCCTCGCGATGTTCTCCTTCTTAACTATTTGCGCAAGGAGGAGTTGATCTATGAATTGACTATTAGAAATGTACAATCTGGAGGCACGGTTGCAGTAGACACTAACAAGCTTAGAGAGTCCCTTGATTTGCCCATTTCCATCCCCAATTTGGGAGAGAAAGAAATTGACGACTCTCTTTCCACGATCACGGAGAATATTACTGGGCTAGCTTCTGTAGTTAGTTTTTTTGATGAAAATGATCCGTCTCCAAATCAAATTAAGCGTGTGCAAGGCAGGCTATATCATTTTTCGAATAGGGTTAACGATCTGTTGTCTCTAAAACTGAATGACGTTCAGAGGAAGGAAGCTAGTACGCTCCTGGAAAATATTTCCGAGTTATCTAGTAAGGTCACTCAATTGTTAACTGGGGAAGTTCCTCCCAAATCTGATCAACCCACCATAGTGAATCCAGGTAGTGAGGAAGCGCCTCCCAAGGGAGAAGTTAATAGGATAACCGTTGCTGCTCAAACTATCCCTGCCCCATTGGACAACGAATCTGAACGTCGTGCATCATTGAGTAACATCCGTTCTTAATTGACTTCCTTGCCATTGAAACCTTTACCTACTATGTCACCCGGATTTAGTAGCTTGCCTCATCCATTGGCAATGTAGCTCAGAGGTATATCCAAGTTTTCTGTTAATACCACCAGTGACGTAATTTCATTTTTAAGATTTCTAGTGGAATTTCAGGATCATGCCCTTGTTTTTTCTCTGTCTCCATGTCAAATCTTGCAAATTATCTATCCGTATGCTATTGGTATTCTCTCCGACAAAATAGTAAGAGCCATAGCTGAACAGTCATCTATTGAAGATTTTCATGCACACTTGCTTGCAAACTTTATTCCCGCCCGCGCGAGGTCATCTCTGATTCAAAAGTACTATTATCGAGTACAGAGGTTGGATGAAAACTTGGCTGATTTCATACAAGACTAAGTTTTATACCAGGGTGTTTGCTCTTCACTTCCCTGAGGATCAAATTGTACAAGCTATTGTGGAAGGCATTTCACCATCTTATAGGTCATACTTGTGTTTTGCGGCGTGCCCGCAAACTTTCTCTGAACTTGAAGCGTTGGCCGTCTCAGCGGAAGGAGTTAGATACGCCGATTCTTTGCGTGTAGCGAAAGAACCCCCGCCTTCCTTTAGTAACACTCGGCCTCCACCTCGCCGACCAGTCACGCCCCATAAATGTTATGCTTGCGGGTCGCCTGACCATCTTCGCAATAAATGTCCATTAGTCAAAAGTAGTAGGGCAAATAATGGAGCTGGTTCAGCACAAGGCTGTTTTAAATGTGGGGCCTTCTCACATATCGCCAAGAATTGCCCAAACTCAAATAGCACCCCCTCCTGCTCAACTTCTGGTGCAAATTCCAGCTATGCCAATAATAAAAAGTGACTAGTGGCTTCGGCTGAGTCGACTAATCCATCTTCCTGAGACTCAGCCCCTAGTAAACAGATTGTAAATGCAGAGAACGATCAGCCTTCAAGTTCATCTTTTGAATGCCCTAAAGAATGTCTTAGGATTGCGGCGGATACCCCCGCACCTGTTCCTTTTCTTAAGATTGAGGTAAATAACGAGCCTATAACAGCTCTCTTAGATTCAGGTAGTGTTTGTTCGATTATTGCGGCTGAATGGTATTCTAAATTGAAAACGGTTTGTAAACTTCCTGACTATGTCTCTTCTCCTGTTCAATACGTTTCGGCTAATTCATCTCCATTAGAAATTCTAGGTTCCTTACTGGTCAAAATTCGTGTTTTTAAGTTTACATGGAAAGTTAAATTGTTTGTGGCCAAGCAATTGTCTTGCCCCATTATATTGGGAGCTGACTTTATTTCTCACACTGGTCTTGTGCTCGATCTGCAGTCTAGGTCGTGCACATTCAAATTTGCTTCTAGTTGTAAAATACCACTATTAAAGTGTAATTCTGTGTCATGTTCTTCTATTTCGCCTATCCAGGATGAGATGTTGTTAGACCTTAGACATCTACCTGAGGAGCAGGCTGATAGTATTCGCAAACTGTGTCAGTCGTTTCCCGAGGTGTTCTCTGATACTCTTGGTGTCACTGACCTTATTGAATACAAAATTGAGGTTACGGATTCGATTCCTGTCCGTTTTCCACCGTATAGGCTATCTCCACCTAAAATGAAGGCTCTGAAGGAAATCATCGATCAGATGTTGAAGGACGGTATTATTAGGCCCTCTAAGTCAGCGTATTCTTCGCCTATTTTTCTAGTACCGAAACCCCAAGGAGGTTTCAGGCCTGTCATTGATTACAGGGCTCTCAATCGGAAGGTGGTGTTACAATCTGTGCCCCTTCCCGACCTTCATTCTTGTTTTTCATGGTTTCGTAAGGCCAAGTTCTTCACCATCTTGGACTTAAATCAGGCCTATAATCAAATTCCCCTTGCCGAAGAGTCTAAACACCTTACAGCGTTTGCCACGGACTGGAATTTATACGAATACAACCGCGTGCCTTTCGGGCTCCCCACGGGGGCAGCTGTGCTCACTAGGCTACTAGATAGGGTCTTCTCCGACATCAAATTCGAGTACTTATATCACTACTTAGATGATGTCGTAGTATTTTCAGAGACTTTTGAAGAACACCTAGATCATCTGCGAGAAGTTCTCGATCGCCTTCGTAAGGCTGGGTTAACTGTTAAGTTGTCCAAGGTTGCCTTCGCTAAGCCCTCTATGTCTTTCCTAGGGCATATTGTGTCACCCGATGGTGCAGCAGTCGATCATTCTAGAACACAGGCCATCCGTGATTTTAAACCTCCCAAGGACATTAAAGGTATCGCCAGGTTCATTGGTATGGTGAATTTCTTCAGAAAGTTCATTCCTAACTTTGCTAATAGAGCGGCGCCCTTAAACCTTCTTCGTAGGAAAGGCATCAAATTCGAGTGGGGACCTTCTCAACAAGCCGCTTTTGAAGACCTTAAATTAGCTCTTTGTAATGCCCCTGTACTTGCTATGCCTGATTTCTCGAAGAAATTCATCGTCCAAACCGACGCGTCGTCGTCAGCAGTAGCTGCAGTCCTTCTTCAAGAGACTGAACTAGGGAGGCGACCCATCGCCTATGCGTCTAGGACATTGTCGGCTCAAGAAGCCAAGTATTCCATCTATGAGCTCGAAGGTTTGGCAGTCTTATTTGCCTTAGAAAAGTTCCGTCTCTATCTGGAACACGTTAAATTCGACCTGGAGACAGATAATCAAGCCTTAAGCTGGGTCTTAGGTAGGCCGCGTCGTACTGGTCGTATAGCCCGCTGGGCTATTCGTATTTCCGCCTTCCAGTTTGATGTTAGACATATCAGAGGTACCGAAAATGTTGTTGCTGATGGACTCAGCCGTATGTTTCATAACGACGTAGAGACCCACGAACCGGTCGACAGTTCATCACCTTCCGAGTCCATACTATCTGGTGTTAATGCCATCTTAACAGATGCTCCCATGCTTTTTAGGGATATTGAGAAATACCAACGTGAAGATCCGACGCTGGCTCCGATAATGGAAACCCTTTCTTCTGGGGAACATGCTGTCCCTTATGTTCTGAGGAATGGTGTTCTATGTTGCCCTTCGAGGCATGATAAGTTGATGAAAGTTGTTGTTCCAGCGGTTCTTGTACCTATGATCTTCAAATACTATCATGAGACCCCATTGGGGGGGCATCTTGGAATCTTTAAAACTCGTGAAAAGATTCGTGAAATGTTCATATGGAAAGGTATGGACGGCGAAATTCGGGAACTTTTAAAAGCTTGTAAATCTTGTTTGATCAGTAAACCCACCATGTCCACTAAAGTAGGCCTTTTGTCTTCTCATCAAGCGTCGCGCCCCATGGAACGCCTGTATATTGATTATGTAGGACCCTTCCCCCAGTCGAAGGGAAATGCCAACAAATTCATCTTTGTATGTGTAGATGGGTTTACCAGATTTTCTTGGTTATTTCCGACTAAGCTGGCTACCGCTCAGTCCACCATTACCTGTCTAAATTCTATTTTTGCTTCGTTTGGTCCGTGCCAATATATTGTATCTGATAATGCTAAGGCGTTCACATCAAATCTTTTTCGTAAATTCTGTTTTGACTTGTCCATCTCTCATGTAACCACTTCTGCTTATTACCCTCAACCATCTCTGGCTGAACGGGTTAACCGTAATCTCAGGTCCGCACTCATTGCCTATCATCATGAAGATCCTTCCAGGTGGGACACGTCCTTGCATTGGATAGCTTTTGCTTTGAATTCGGCGGTTCATGAATCTCACAAGTTCACTCCAGCTTCTTTAATGTTCAAGTTTGTTCCCAACTCGCCGCTCTCTAACCTCTGGTCTCTGAATGACATTCTACCCGAGACAATAGATCCGGACAATATTAAAGATCTTTGGAAGAAGGCTAAAGCCAATCTTAAAGTGTCTCATGAAAAGGTTAGGGAAAGGTATGATCGTGGACGGAGACCCACCCCTTTGAAGGTAGGTGACCAGGTTATGGTCAAGAATTTTGTTCCCGCGGGCAAGCTTGCCCCCAGATTCCATGGGCCATGCATCATTCTCGATTTTCTCACACCGGTTACATTGTTACTAAGCAATCCAGCCACCGAGAGGATATTTAGGGTTCACCTGTCCCAGGTGAAACCGGTGTAATTTCTGTGTTAACTTGCTTCATATCATTTTGAAAGGATATGAATGTTATATTTTTTTTTTTGAGTTTCACTTTTAAAGCATTCTGCCCCTTCTGTAATATTTTGGTTTTAGATGTAAGCCTTGTGTAAAATCTGCCCCGACCCGTTAAACTGCCATCCTGTTCTTGCCACGGCCATTACCACGCTCCCGTCTCCTGCTCCACCTTACACTGTGGCTTCATAATAGTAAATGCCATGGATATCTACACGCCGCTGGCCCCTCAACCTCTCCACAAGCCTGTACCCTCAAAGAAGATGATAGTCCAACACAATTCTGCCGCCTAGCTTTAATGTTTCAGCGCCCCCGCAGCCGCGCAGCGCCGTGCAGCGACTGGGGAGGGGGATGGCCCCCTCCTCTCCAGCGAGGACGACATGTGCACGGCGAGCCGGAACTCTCCTCCCGGCCAAGGCTGATGTGCGGCGCACGACCTGCTACTGGCCCGCAGCCTGTATATGTTCACCGCGGGCGCGGCGTGCTTCAACACCTCTGCTCCCCTCATAGTGCGGGCGAGCGGTATCTCAGGGTACTTGAGGGGTCCGAGCGGCCTCCTTTTGGACGCAAGCTGCAACGGCCGGTCCGGCCATCCAACTTCATCAACATCAACTACATGGACAGTTACTATAAGAGATAACTACATTTGGGAATTCAACAGCAATATTTGGTGGACCGTGCAAAAAAAAATTTTTCTTCACTTCTAAGTATTAAAAGTTTATCTTCAGAAATTCAAATTCTACAACTTAAAGACTTTCATTCACCTGCAACAACAACATTTTGAAACTGAATTAAGAAATCTTGTAAATGCTTCTGCTATCTATCTTCGTATCAACATCATTACTTGGACTTTGTTTCAAACTGATTTCATGTGTCACCCCTGGAGGAACTTTTGGGGGGGGAGGTCTGTACCGGGCGGTACACCTCTACACCGTTTATTTAAAAGTTGCGCCAGTTGAAACTCCTCTTCTGGAGGAAGGTTGAACTTTATCTACTCTATTAATTCTCTACTTTCTCAGAAGATGTCACCACGTGGAAAATTTTGAGTTTTTGAACTGTGTCACTTTTGATGTGTTTTTGTTTCGCTTGAAGTAAGAAGTGTGAACTTTCTCTTCTAGAGGACACTACTGAAGATCAACAATAGCGCACCCTAGTGCGGAGTCAAAGAACTATTTTGTTGGAGAAAATTTTATTTCAAAAGTTTGTTTCTTGTTAAATTTCTTTCTGTTATTGTTGGCTGTATACCCCTCTTTTTCCCCTTGTTTTAGATTTATCCAATCCCGAATTTCTTTTAGTAATTTCTGACCAATCTGGTGTATCTTCCCCCAACTTGTATCTGTTGCGGGGTCCTATCCAATAAAAACATTGTGGGCGGGTGTTTTCATTCCCCTAACGCCTAGAAACTTCCGCGAGAGTATATAAACTGCTGATTTTAGGGTCTCCGGGCCACTTCTGTTCCATCTTTCAGTGTATTAAGTACATAGCAGGAGGCGGGAAGCGCCTCTTTCCTCGGCGGCGGTCAACAATAAGGTAATGGCCGATTAATAAATTCTTTCTTTTCTTGCTCAGCAGTTTAACTTTCGGGGCGGGTTCTAAGCGTTCAACCATGTAACCTTTTCCTAAAATGTAAAAACAACTGGTATCTATTCTATTTTAAAACGACATATCGGGATAGAGAGTGCTTAACCCTCTCGAGCTCCCACTCACATCGTCTTGAGGTGAACTTATTCTCTCAACCAATTCTTCCGTAATGTAATGTAAATTGCTATTAAGTCACATCTGTAGTATGGGATTAGCCCTTGTAATAACGGCCTAGTGCCAAAGTAGGTTTTAAAATCAAAGTGTATTAGGAGTGCAAGTTCGCCTCCTCTCAAATTGTTTTAGAGGTCATTCAATTAACCTGCTTTTCATTTAATAGACCTCAGTAGATTGGGTATTTTACCCCTGTGTTTATGTCCGTTGAGGACAACTTGAAGGTGGAGTTTGGTGTGGCCTAGGAGAGGCTTAAATTAAAGAGCGTGTGGCTCTTTTGGAAACGGAGTGTTGTATGCCTCGAGGAGGCTTTACTGTGTAATTTGGAGCAAGTGCTCCAGGGTTTGATTGGGGTCTTCTGCCCCTTTGTTAAAATTTGTATATCGGAAAGTTGGGCTAGTTGCTCAAAAATTGTGAACTCAGGGCTCGAAGCCCAAACTCTGTAATCCCTGTAATTGTACATTTCAAATTGTGTTTCGGCTACTAAGTACCTGTTCTTTGTTATTACTTAATATTGAAAAGGAAATATAACCTTGTTAACTTTTACATTAACTTTGATTCCGTAGTTTGAGACCCATTCACGCCCGCACCTTCTTACACCTCTACCTACCACCAAAACTCGGTAAGAGACACCAACATGAACTTCAGTAGAAAATGAAAATTGATTTCAAAATTCTCAAAATTAATTAATTATTATTCTGATTATTATTATCATTAATCTCTCATAATTTAATTAACCTATGCTTCACTGTCACATGATCATGTTCTCATTAATTTTCCACTGCATCATTTACCTAACGATTGTCATTAACATTCCAGAATAACTATTTTCCAATTAATTATTGACTTATTTTCACCATAACTCAAAGTGATCACACGGCTAACAAACTTCTACTTCTGATCTTTGTATTGCATTTCCATTCAAATTAATCTTAAAATCTTTCAAGTTCAACTATAAATGTGTCAGAAATTTACGTTATCCACGTATGAGCTAGTTAAATACATTTTATTTACAAATCGAGTGCCTTCGTAAGATAACGAGATGATCTTTCCTTTTAAATCTCGCTAATGAAAAAAATAAACCCTTTTCTAATCTTCCTCTACTTAATTTGATCATATTTTCCCTTAAGGGCATGAAAATTACTTCTTAAGGCAGCACACAACGATGAATGTAATCTGCGTCGCAGTAAGTGCACGACCAGATCAAATTAATAAATAATAATGTTATTTGCTTTACGTCCCACTAACTACTTTTTTTAAGGTCTTTGGAGACGCCGAGGTGCCGGAATTTAGTCCCGCAGGAGTTCTTTTACGTGCCAGTAAATCTACCGACATGGGGCTGTCGTATTTGAGCACCTTCAAATACCACCGGACTGAGCCAGGATCGAACCTGTCATTTTGGGGTTAGAAGGCCAGCGCCTTAACTGTCTGAGCCACTCTGCCCGGCAAATCAAATTAAATTCGACCAACATGATACAAGAGAAATATACGTATTTACATATACACACACATTAACACTAGGAAACACGTATTTTATGTACATTATTTATATCGAATCCTGTTTTGGCAAGTTTATTCATGATTTTTACGAGTGGTCAGGTCACGTAATATCTAGCAGAAATAATCTGTGTACTGAAATTATTCTTCATTAATGGTGACTAGTGATCGAAGTCATGGGTATCACTTGGTAGAAACACATTTCACATATTGATGTGAGTTCATCTAACTCTTGAAATTATAATGGAAGATTCTAGTAAAATCCATAAGCACTACCATTGCTTGGGCTACAGGTTGAAACTATCGCGAGCGTGAGCCTTAATCGTATTATATTTATTCCCTACCTGTGAAATACACTCGCAACACGTACTCCAATATTTATAATCTGTCTTGCGCTCCCAATACACAAGAATAAGTCAATCTCACATATAAGGATTCTACTGTAAATTTATGGCTCACGAGCGTTTAATTCTGTTTTACCCGATCTTTAGTCAATATTATTATTATTTAAGTGATTATTACATCCACTGATCCTCGTGGAATATCATAAAATTAGCTGACTTCATCATAAATACAGCCAGTGATCTTGAAAGACACTAGGTTCGACCCTATTCACTCAAAATGTACACGTAAATTTCAGTCCAATAACTTTCAACATTACAAGGGAAGTAGATTTATCGTGTGGTCAGTGATTTTTAAATATTAAGCTCCTAAGCATGGGAAATCATTCAAAGACAACCTACATGTCTACTCTAACAGATTCAAAATTTCATTCACACGTACCCAGTCTACCACGACACCTTAAGAAGTGGAAAAATGAAATGTTTCTAACTACAACAAACTAATAGATCTACGACTTAAAGAAGAAAGACCTCTAGTTGTACAAAAGGCGAGACAGATAAATTAAATTAAAAGGTACTCAAGTTTTAGATGGAGTTCGGTCCCCGTCGACAGTCAATTATTCCAGCATTTTCCTCCGGTCATTCTCCTTCCAGTTACCAGATACGCCTCACATTTTACAGCTCCATGGAGGCTTTGTAGCAGGTGTCCCTCGATGAAGTTGTGTTATAGGTGGTTGTGGAATTGTCCATCTTGAGGTGTTCAGCTTCTAAGACGACCTGTAGAATTCCGGTCACAAGCTGTAACTGAGATGACAAGATTAAGTATTTGCACAAGCACTCGTCGAACGTTAATAACTCGTCTACACAGTCACACTTAACTTAGTTCTTAATGCGTGTTTTACTCCATAGGAATTCGCTAATTATCTCACTAAATTATGGCAGAACGGGCGTCAACTGAACTGGAAATCATTTCTCCACGTGGTCGGATAACGTAGCGTCGCACATCCAAGTCTAGAGTTCAGAATAGCAGCATAGCGAAGAATATTCGGGGTGAGAGAGCAATACAGCGAAGGATATTCAGAGAGCAATTTACTCGTAACAAGGCCTTTTTATCTTATCGGCCTGGGAGGTGTGATCTGCAACGAGAACGATAATTGGCTGATGGGTCTCATTTAATTGGCTCAGACTATTCCAGATTCAGAATGTGAGTTGCGCGCGTGCGGCGGTAGTCACGTCATTTGCCTCGACCTTGGCACGGTCCGAGCCATGTATCACCCCTCTGAATGATGAAAAAAAAAACCTCGTTCTTAGCTCGCCACTACTTCCCCAATGACACATTGCAGTTCCAAGCAGACAATAAAACTTTTAATTTCCACTTGTTGAAAATGTGCACAATATCGCCAATTTTAACGGGGACAATACAGTACTTATTACTGCATATGCACTGGCACTGACAATGGATACTTCAATTTCTCCCCTCATGTAATACGAGCTAAAACTTCTATTGTTAATTTTATATTTCAGTAGGCCTATAGATGACATTACTAAGGGGAAAAACAGTTTACTTGTTTTGGCCATCACTGGTTATTTTGTTGACATATTACTGGTTTTACTTGCAAATAATTACCTGTTACAGTATCCAGTGCCAGTATTATGTCCTGAAGTAGTCATTTCATTCACTGATAATTCTTAGAAAATATCTTATAAAAAGTGATAATGGTAGCCTACTTTTATGTTAGCATGCACAAAGAAAACGTCAAGAGTAAATAATATCGACTGTAAGGTATATAGCTGCTGTGCAATATTGATATGATCCAGACCAAGAAATGCTACAGAAATACATATAATCTTACAGATAACCTAAACAGAACAACTCACATGATATATAACCTGGAGCATTACTACCTAGTGATGGGACTATCGAATGAAAACTACCGAATTATTCGATAGTTGTCAACTACCGTTACAACCGATTGTTTCCGTTTGCATTCGGTTTTTCATTCGGATCGCAAATTCCAATTGTTTCCGCTAGTTAGCGCTGAAATCACCACCTCGTTCGTCACGGTGTGGTCAGTCATTTATTATAAAAATGGCTGCGGTAGTTTTCAACATATAAGTGTACGCGCCAATTCACTCCGCATCTGTGTATTTCAAGACGGTAATCAACCAAATCTCTAATGAAAATAAAATGCAATTACCAGTATATTAGGCCTACTTATACGAAGGTTTATCAGTAAATTAATGAGCACTTACTTCGAGCAACACTGATAGCGCAACGGGTAAATCAACGAGTTGCAAACAGTGGGGATTGAGGTTCGAATCTTCCTCTTGGCGACTGTTCTTAACATAGGAGTATTGTTTTATCAAGGAGAATTATTACCGTTTTATATTTCGTTAGTGAGTTATGCAGCCGTTTCAAGGAATTATTTATTCCGTACAACTGGTAACCAGTTCATCCCTCATTATGACCGGCGCGCATGCGTCATTAGCAATCTTTTGGTGCTAAACAAGTCATCCAACACGGCTTTATGCCAACTTTCAAGGTATCGTATCGTAATCTGTTTACCCTCCAGGGTCGGTTTTTCCCTCGGACTCAGCGAACGAACCCACCTCTACCGCTTCAAGGGCAGTGTCATGGAGCTTCAGACTCTGAGTCGCGGGATACAACTGGGAGGATGACCAGTACCTCGCCCAGGCGACCTCACCTGCTATGCTGAACAGGGGCTTTGTGGTGGGATGGGAAGGAAGCGGCCGTGGCCTTAACTTGGGTACCATCCCGGCATTTTCCTGGAGGAGAAGTGGTAAACCACGAAAAACCACTTCGAGGATGGCTGAGGTGGGAATCGAACCCACCTCTACTCAGTTGACCTCCCGAGGTTGAATGGACCCCGTTCCAGCCCTCGTACCACTTTTCAAATTTCGTGGCAGAGCCGGGAATCGAACCCGGGCCTCCGGGAGTGGCAGCTAATCACACTAACCAGTACACCACAGAGGCGGACAACTTTCAAAGTACAAGCTCAAATTTATCATTCCATAGGCAGTCTATTGCCAAATGCTCATCAAGATCCTGAATTTTTGCAGATTTACTTCGTTGGTGAAGATGAAAGAGAAGCACTAATCTGACTCAAAGTTATATAATGATAAATGCAATTCTAATATTGTGCACTTTATCAATAGATAATCATGTTATAGTTTATATAAATACTTCCCATATACGAACCATGAACCTCTAATGATTGAACATTAACCTTACATGAATGAAATTATTTTAAAATTATTATATCCACTATATTTGTTCCTAGGAAAATATGTTGTCTTTTCATTTAGTTTAGTTTGCTGTATTCATATTACTTTAATATGTGGTGTCGTTACAATAAGGACATAACCTTCGTCTGAAATTACCTAGCATTTGTTATGAACAGACGATCTTACATTCATTAACTTGTGGTTAGGGACACAAAAATGCATTTTATATAAAATGAAACATAATGACCACAATTACTTTAATCGGGACATTTTATCTTATTTTATAGAACAACGTATTTCAGTTTCCAATTACTTTACTCGAACATTGTGTAACGTTGGTTACTAGTCGTAGTATCTATATTTCCGCTTATATTAACAAAACAAACATCTATACAAATCGGTAGTATAATACAACAATCCACATTTCGGTAGTTACTAGCATATGACTTATTACTAGTTACTAGTACTACCGATTTCAAACCGAATGAAAACTATCGAATGTTTTCATTCGATAGTCAAGCCTCACAATCGGTAGTCTACCGATAGTTTAAAACATTCGATATTCCCATCACTATTACTACCAACATATGTAACATACAAAGAAATGGACGCATCAGCATTCAGTGCATCCGTCTCAAATCGCACACAATGAGCTAAATAATACGGCAATACACCAATTACAATTATACACTAAACGACATTTCTTTCTAAAGTTATAATCCTCAGACCTTCAACTACGTAGCACTTCGGAAAAATTACCATACCATTAAATTGCTATATCAGATAAGAAGCACAGTTCAGCGCTGGACGTGCAATTTTCATATACGAGGTATATTATAAAACATTAGTCTTAGTCATAGTTACCATAAACCATTTTTAAGCATAAATTCAGAGTGTGAATATGTCCGAACATACGAGTATCTACTATATGTTTCGTTTGCCCGTTTGTGAATTATAAACACTGTCAGAACAAATTGGAATGAGATATTAATAGTGGTAGTATTTATGAACACATTGTAAATACAGAAATTATGTAATATTAATCTAACACTAACGTCCGAGCATAGCTCCTTGGTAGCAGATACTCGGGATAAGTGAAAGTTCCTTTAAAAAGAGTGAGAAAAGTCGGATAGTGAAATATTATGAGCATAAATGTTCATTTATATTTTTGTGTCGTTTCATTATCATAATAAACATAATAAAGGAGCATATTGCAAATGCAAATCATCTATTAATAGTAAATAACAGTGTATAAAGTAAAATACAAGATCAAAATCTAGAGACGGTCAGGGTGAAAGTAGTGAGGTTAAGTAAGACGAGAAACAGATCATCCACCTGAAGACCAAACGTTAGTGAAACACTCGGAGGAGAAACAAACAGATCGCCCACATGAAGAGAAAATCTTAGTGAATCACTCGGGGGAGAAAACTCATAAGTGTTTCGAGGGTGGTGGAAGATTTTAATGCACACAGGAAAGAGAAAACGTAGATGCACATAGTGAATCACACGAGGATTTGACTCACAGCGGAGAGAGAAAGCATATTTGCAAATAGCGAATCACAAGGGGAAGAGTCCGCATTCTTGCCTTGAAGGCGAAAGAAAGTTTGACTCACACCGGAAAGATAAAGAATAGATGCAGAGAGAGTGAACTGGCGTTGATATACTCACAAGGGGAAAGCTAACCACTACTACGTGCTCTGCGCAAAGACTTTCAACAAACAAACGCGGAAAAACATACAAGAATTCGCTATGCCGAACAAGACCGATAACTACACATGTGAGGAATGCAACTCACAACTGAGGGAAGAAGACAAGATAATCACATGCGATGGTAACTGCAAGACACGATACCACGTGGAATGCATGGGTATTTCTGTGTCAACTTGTAATGTGCTGAAAACCAAAAAGAACAACTTTTTCTGGTTCTGCCCTAAATGTAGGCACCAACTCGTTACATACGGCATAAAAACAGCACCCGAAGACGAAACAAGACCCGCTATCTTAGAAAACAAGGAAACATGCTTAGAAATAAGGAACGATGTGACCGAACTAAAGACTACTATCGACTCACTCAGCGAAACTATATTAAATAAACTAGCTCTCATGCTTGAAGTACAAGTAAAACAATCAGAAATTCTGACAGATCAGATGAAACGCAGCACAGATAACCAAACAGATAAAACCATCCAAAACACAGAGGAGCATCAACCATTGTATTCGGAGGTGACCCAAACCCGAACACACAATGCACCACTAATATCAAGACCACAAGGCCAAGAGGAAAAAGAAGTTACAACATACACAGACAATCTAGATAACTCTATGAACACTAATACCCAAGATATGAAAGGGCACGGAAATGACAGGCATGTAGAACCAAAGTGGACAGAGGCAGTCAAGAAGAGAAGAAACATAATAACAGGAACAAATGCAGAGGAGAATGGATTACAGGCAGCGGTAAAACAAGCTTGGCTATACATTGGGAAACTTAAGGACACCACGACCACTGACAGCATCAAATCATATATAAAGAAAAAGTGTTCCGATTGCAAAATCGAATGTGAAGAACTAAAGACCCTTGGTAGCAACAAAGCATTTAAGTTAGGAATTCCATTTCAGATATTAGAAGAAATTGAAAAGCCAGAGTTCTGGCCAAAAGGAGTCATAGTACGACAGTTTATTTTTCGGAGAAGGCAACAATACAGTGGAGTCAACCTCGAATAAAAAGACGACGACGAACAAAACGAAGAGGATCGATCAACGAAATATAAACGTAATATCGTGTGATACTGAAGACCTTAAAACAACATTAATCCCAAGTAAATCTTTGGAAGAAGAACTTCATTTGGACATTCTAATTTGGAATACGGAAGGACTTAAGTCACTTATCTCGCTAATTCCAGATAGCTTTTGGTGCAAATTTAATATAATCATAGCAACTGAAACCTTCCTTACAGAGCAAATCAGCATACCATATCTGTACAGCAAGCATGCCTTAGCCACTCCAAAAGAAAGAGGAAGACCGGAAGGTGGAGTCAGCATATTCCACAAAAACAACATAGGTGCTGTAAAGGAAGTTCACACAGAAGAAAACATGATACTTATCAGAACAAACAAAATTACTGTTATAGGTATCTACATAAGCCCGGCTAGAAAGGTAGATGATGTAATTGAGCATATAGTGAAAGCCATTACATTATCAAAAGAAGACCAAAACGTGGTCCTGGGCGGTGATATCAACTGTAGAATTGATAGACTCGATCACAAATCCAGACTTATCCTTGACCTTCTATATGATGAAGGATACACATTGATTAATAGAACGGAAGAAGTTACCTACATTAGTCCCAATGGGAAAAGTACTATTGACCTAGCTTTTGTTAAAGGCGAATGCTATAAAATACTTGCTCGAAAAGTTATGTACCAAGACCCAGTGGCCACATTAAGAAAGCACATTCCAATTTCAGTATCTGTTGACTTCGGTAAAACAAGAGGAAATCTTAAGAATAATTTTCAAATGCTCACCACAAGGAACACAGATCTTGAAGTCCTTGAAAGGAAGATGAGCAGCCTAGAGAAAATCCCAGAAATGATTGAGGAGGGCCTCACTGACCTAGCGCTGGACATGACGCTGAATCTCATTAAGGAAGCCCAACTAAAAAGACCTCCCAAAACTGCAAAGATATGGTTCGATAAGGAATGTTACGACCTTAGAAAAGAGACTTTAGAACTTCTGCACAAAGCAAGACAGTCGGACAGTAATGACATACTGGCAGAATATGCGGCGAAGAGAAAAGTATATAAAATAACAATCAGGAAGAAAAAAGCTATATTCTTTGAAAACCAAGCTCTCACGCAAGCTAGGGATGCTCAGAGGGACCCCTTCATCGCTTTAAAGAAGAGAAAGGATTATATCACCCCAGACTTCCCAATAGCATCATGGGAACAGCATTTCTCTAAGACTCTAAACGCAAAAAATGTTCAAATAGCTCTACCACTTCGTGAGAACACGGAAGCAGTGTCCGAGCCGATAACACAGGACGAAGTTAAAGCAGCAATACTCAGCTCAAAGGATAAAAAGGCTGTGGGACCAGACGGCATATTCAATGAAAATCTGAAAGACACTATCGATGTACTACTAGATATATGGACCACTCTGTTTAACAAATGTCTCACTTCAGGGAAAATTCCGGAAATTTGGAGACAATCAAACTTAAAAATGTTGTACAAAGGAAAGGGAGACAAAGATGATCCTGATTCATATAGAGGAATTGCTCTAGAAAATAACATCTACAAAGTGTATTCAAGAATTTTAGAGAACAGGCTCGTCGCAGAGACCTACACAAATATTCCAGAACAGCAGTTCGGCTTTATGAAAGGAAGAGGAACACTACATGCAGTAGCAAACCTCATCGAGAGCATACATGACACAATCAGACATCAAAATGGTAAATTCTTTGCAGTCTTTGTTGACTTCAAAAAGGCATTCGATCTACTTGACAGAAAAATTATAATTACAAAACTGGCCAATATGATTGGACAAGATAATCCACTAACCATAGCAGTCAACAATATCCTAGCCTTCAATCAGATCACAGTACAAGATGGGAAATCATCATCGAACAACATAACTCAGGGAAACGGAGTATTGCAGGGCGACCCTTTAAGCCCCCTCCTCTTCAACATAACCTTAGCAGATATCATGCAGGTCACTGACAACAGTTCAGTTGTACTTTATCAATATGCAGACGATATTGTTATGGGTTCGAGTAGCAGGGAAGAGCTACAAAGATCAATGAACAAACTTGAAGAGTACGCAGTCAAAAACAGCCTTGTGATAAATAAGAATAAAACAGTTCAGATGGTTTTCCGGAAAGGGGGGAAAATCGCATCTAGTGACAGAATACAATGTGGAGGGGTGGACCTAGACATAGTGAACTCGTTCTCATATCTGGGTGTCACTTTACAACCTACGGTCACCTCATTTAGAATTCACGTAAGAGAAAGATCTTTAGCTGCCATCAGAAGCATATATGACATTACAAACCCGAGTAGACTATCGCTAGACACAGCCATGGCCTTATTTTACGCCAAGGTCCTCCCAGTTCTCACATATGGTATGGAACTTATTTGGGAAAGACTAACGGTGTCCGACCTTCGGACTATTGAAAATGTAAAGGCCAGATTTCTGAAACGAACACTGGGCATCTCCAAAATGTCACCATCACGACTTGCGTATGAATTATCCAAGGAAACGTTTTTACTCGAAGATTTGAAAATGAGAATGCAGCTTCCACATACGCAGCAAGAAAAGGAAGTTCTCCAAGAGCGAAAGAGGAAACAAGCAGAAATCAGCCTGGACTTTTACTCAACTGATGCTATGATTGACCGCAGCTGGACCGGTCCAAATAATGGCATGAGAAGTGCCTTGAATAGGCTGGCGGTACATGGGTTTCACCATCGTCTATGCCGGCGATCAGGCTTCCATGAACCATCTCTACATTGCGTGTGTATGTTGTGTGACAAACATTGCGATCGCTATCACTTCAGCAAGTGCAACAAAAGAACAAAATCTTTACTAGAATATGCGAAAGATTAATGTATTTTAATGCACATTTGTGCGCTATTAAATATATTAAATATAGATATCCGATGCAGTGAAACTCATATACACATTGTTACAACACACGAGGGAAAGACTTCACGGCAATCGTTACACAAAAGCGTACCCATTTTTCAAAGAAAGAAATCTAGTTGCATTGGTATAAACTGCTTAAGTTCTACATTTAAAAAAAATAGCGCTAGCGCAATATACGGTACTTCGATTTCGGAAACAGTTTTGCCTGATCAGTGATTGAGGAAGATTTCTTACAATGGACTATATGAACTATTGAGATCTAGAAGATCAGCAGAAAGTAGTGTTTGACCTACAAATTTACCGACAATGTGTTCGAGGTTGTGGTCACAGTGTGAAATGATAGAAACCACAATGGCTTAATGAAAAATGATCGGAGAAGTAACACAATTAATGGAATAAAACTACAACACATCACGATATTCACAATTCCTATCAAACACTACAGCAACATGCCTGCCACTTAGAAACCAAAACAGTTATTGTGACGTATGCAGTAATCGTGATATGAATTACTATAAACAAAAGGTTGATGAACAAACTAGACTTCTGTCAGTCACCAGAACAGCTGGATTTTGATGAGGATTTTGAAATCAGCTGTAGATTATGATCCAAATGTTTATAGAAACAAAGGGATAACGAATTGAATGTGTACCCAGGAGCCATAGTGAACATCGATACTCCATTTAGTGTGTACTGGTATTATACTTTGCGTACCGGTACCACAAATAATAATAATAATAATAATAATAATAATAATAATAATAATAATAATAATAATAATAATAATAATAATAATAATACCAAACGTACAGTTTTCCAGGCTGCGCCTTCTCCACTGGCCATCTCTGATACTTACGACTAGCCGCTGACAAGTGTGGTGCTTGCATCGTTGGAAATCGGGTACATTCGGCCACACTCGTTACCGGCCCCGCGCTTTCTTTGTGGTGATCAACGATGATAGTTTCGGCTGCGGTCGGGTAAGTTCGGCTGACAAGTGTGGTGCTTGCATCTTTCAAAATCGGCAATATTCGGAGCCCCGATGCTAGTTTCGACTGCGTAAGTGGGTGTTCCGTGTATCAGCTGCATTCGCGCCAATAATATTGTTACATAGTTTTCTGAGTTTTGTCTCTCATGTGTAGTGGATAGTTTTCTCTTGTACCTCATGTGTGGGTTACGTTGCTGTTTTCTGCTACGTATAACATGTACAGTTGATTAGTTAGTTTTTGCCTGTGTTGTGTGAGTGAAGATGTAATTAGAGTAATACTGCTGCTATTTGTGCTATTGTGTATTTGCCTTGTGTGAATATTAACATACTATTTGCGCTTATATTATAGTGTAGATATCCTGTTTAAACAACATATTTAATGAAAATATGGATCGCTTTGCATGCAGTCATTGCGCTAAGACTTTTAGACACAATAAAACTTTGGTGAAGCATATAAAGCTGAAGCATTCAGGTTCGAGTACACAGTTTATCTGCAATTTATGCGATTTTAGAACCGACTCGAAATTTTCCTTGGCGCGTCATTTGAAAGGGAAACACTCATCATCAAGGTCAGGAAGTAATTGTAATGTCAAGTGTCCACTGTGTAACGAGACTCGCGCTACAAAACATGATATTATACAGCACTACACATCAGAACACGAGGTATCTATCGTGAATACAACTATCAAGTTTTCGAGTGAAGAGGAGTTCTATAAATGGAAAAATGAAACCGAAGAAGAAGAAGTCTGTGAGTTTGTAATATGGCGATCAAAATATGTTAATAAGAAAGAAAGGTGTGCAAAAATGTCATTTAGATGTCATCGAGATGGTGTCTTTAAGACTGAAAGCAAAAATATACGCCACTGTAAAATGTTAGGGAGCAACAAGATTAATGGACATTGTCCCGCAAAAATTGATGTAAGCTTTCATTCGTCAGGCGAAGTAACAGTTTTGTACTGTAAAACTCACGTAGGTCATCAACCAGAGTTAGGTCGTCTAAGACTATCACAAGCCGAAAAAACTGACATTGCAGCCAAGATTGCAATGCAAGTTCCATTCAATAAAATACTAGATGATATTAGAGATTCCTTGGGTGGCTCAGGGCTAGAACGAATCCACCTACTCACTAGAAAGGATCTTTCTAACGTAGAGCAGCAGTACAGTTTAAAATCACCCGCAGTTCGACATAAAAATGACTGTACATCTGTCGAATCGTGGATTAATGAGATGGAGATTGCTGGTGATGTCGTGATGTTTTACAAACCGCAGGGCATTCTTCTAGAAACCCATCCTCAACTGCAAGCTGATGACTTCATTCTTATTATGATGAATGAAGCACAGAGGGAAATGCTTCGGCAGTATGGCAACGATTCTGTATGTTTTGATGGTACTCATGGCCTCAGCAATAACGGATTTGAACTTACAACTCTTCTCGTTCTAGATGATCTTTCTCAGGGATTTCCATGTGCTTTTATGTTTTCAAGTAGAAGTGACATGTGTTATGACACTGTTCTTATCTGTTATAAGAAATGCACTGTCAGAAGCCCTGCAACCAAGAGTATTTATGTCAGATATGGCAGAAATGTATTATAATGCTTGGTCTGCGGTAATGCTACCTCCTGAATTTCGCCTATTTTGTACGTGGCATGTTGATCACGCCTGGCGAAAAAATCTTTCAAAAGTGAACGGTCGCGAGAAACAGGTTGAAGTGTACAAACTGCTGCGTACTTTACTAGAAGAGAGGGACGAGGTAGCATTTTCAAAAATGACAGGACAAGTCTTAATCATGTTGAAAAATGACCCAAACACCAGAGCTTTTGGTTTGTATTTCGAAAATGAGTACAAACCGTGTGTTTCGAATTGGGCCTACTGTCACCGCCTGCATTCCGGAATAAATACAAATATGCATCTTGAACGAATGCATGGTGTATTGAAACACATTTACATGGGTGGAAAAAAACCTAAGAGGTTGGATATAGCAATTAATACGCTTATGACTTTTGTGAGAGATAAACTCTATGATAGACTGATTCACATACACAAAGGTAAAATTACCAGCAAATTGTCGGCGATCAGACAACGGCACCAAAGCTCACTGCTGCTATCTGAGGAAAGTGCTGTCTGCGAGGGAGAAATATGGAGGGTTTCATCACGAAACAGGAACGAAATTTACGAAGTGAGGAAGACGGACAAACCGAGCTGCAGCTGTAGTTTACAATGTACTGAATGCAAAGCATGTGTTCATCAATACATCTGCGGCTGCCTTGATTCATCTATTAAATTCAATATGTGTAAACATATTCACCTTGTCTGCAGAATGATACCGACAACTACAGAGGGAGGAGACGAGTCTTCAGAAAGTAGCCTAATTATTCAAGAACAGCCACACACTGAGGAGCAAGATATTATTCTCAGACAGTTACAAACTACAGATGTCACGAGAAAATGTACAAAAATAGAGCAAAGTAAGGCGAAACTTCTACATGCATTCAAAGAAATTCTCGACCAAGCCGACTGCGAAGAAGACATAGATATTATTCAGAGACAAATTAAGCCTATTATTCAAACTCTTCAGGCCCGAAAATCAAAATTAACGTTTCTATCTACGCCAGAGTCTACTGCAGCAAAAATCACTAAATTTGAACCTCAAAGGAGGCTATTTTCAACCAAGAAAGTTCAAAAGAAGACATGTTTATCTCTTTCTAGACCTACAAACGATGAACAGGATAATATTGCAGCACAGTTGTTGATACTTCCGGAAACTCAGTTGAACGTTGCTGTAAATCTCTAATCACGAGACATTTTACATTTACATGTTAGTGACATTATTGTATTACTTTTTATACGCACCGTTTTATTTCTGAAGTGGAACTGTTTTTAATATTACGTTTAATTTAGTGCGTTAGGAGACTGCTCTCTTTTCTTCCCTGACAGTTGCTGTACTCTATCGTGAGAATGAAGTGACTAAAATGTGTGATTTTAACGTAATATTGTGTAATTTCTGAAGTGCAACTTTTTAAATAATAGCCTACGTTTAATTTAGTGCGTTACGAGACTGTTCTCTTTTCTTGAGCGACTGACAGTACTCTGCCGTGAGAATCAAGTGATCAGACTGTGATTTTACCGTCATATTATGTGTAATTTAGTGTATTGGGAGACCGTTCTCATTTCTTGAGTGACTAATTGATGTATTATTCCATGAAAAAGAGGTGCCTAAACTCTGTTTTGAATAACGGTGTATTCTACTGTGAGAATATATCCGCAAGCCTTGAACAACTTCAGTATTTTGGTGAGTACAATAATGTTATTTTACATTTAAATATCTGAAATATTTCCCGCTCCTGCCTTCCTTTCAAATGCCACGTTGCTCGCGCGTGTCCGCTCCTGATGTTGCTCGTACAGTAGTGCGAGCGAGGCCTCTAACGAGTGTGACCGAATATAGCCGATTTTCAACGTTGCAGGCACCACACTTGTCAGCGGCTAGACGCAAGTATCTCTGATACCGGTAGTCATTCACAACTTTTTAGACTTCCCAGTACTTTCTTCTCCGATGGTTAGATGGTTCTGGCATCTATTTTCTAACGATCTGTGGTGGCCTAAGTTCCAGTTAATAGCCAGAGAAACACCACCGTCTTGATCCTCTTATACTGCCTGGTCTATGCCACTAGTTTAACACAGGAAGGCGCGAGTACCAGTATTTCTCCATGTCGCCATAAGAGTGCAGCAGTAGACGCACAATCTTAGCTGTCAGTGTGGGTGCATGAATGTCTGTGAAAACCCGAGTTATTTCGTACAATGAGTAAACGTGCCTGGTCACTTCCGTTCGTACAAGATATATTTTGTATAGAACTGTGAAATGAATTAATCATGTCATGCTTATAGATATTTCAAAAGTGATTTTAAGGTGTTGGTACTTGTTTCTTTCCGTTTCTGCAAGGTATATTTTTTGTAGAACTGAAACTTCAGATTCTTTCCCCGAAATATTCAACTGTTGTGTACCATTTTGCCAATCTTGGTAAGGTGCTTCGCAGCCAGAAAATATACGACTCCATAAAATACCTTCTGGAAGGGAATTAAGAGAAAAGCGGCTGTCGGCTTTATCTAGGCAAGGACCTGAGATTACTCTTGCATCTGTGCCTTTACACCTTATTTCAGAAGGTCATGGAGCCTCCGCAACTCAGGCGGCAGCGCCCGGCCACTCACCGTAAGGTTCTGTGGTTCAAATCCCGGTCACACCATGTGAGATTAATGCTGAACAAAGTGTAGGTGGGAAAGGTTTTTCTCTGGATAGGCCTACTCTGGTTTTCCCTGTCATATTTCGTTCCAGCAACACTATCGAACATCATTTCATTTCATCCGTCATTCATTAATAATTGCCCCGGAGGAGTGCGACAGGCTTCGGCAGCCGGCACAATTCCTATCCTCGCTGCTAGATTGAGGCTTCATTCATTCCATTCCTGACCTGGTCAACTGACTGGAAACAGGATGCGGATTTTTTTTCAGAAGGTAATTAAGACCGTGGAGGATAGTGGATTCCTTGTGATAAGAATTGTGACGGACAATCACAAAACAAACATCTGCATGTTTAAACATTTTGGACAAATTCAGATATCCAGACGATAACATGCCATCAAACTAGAAACAGGAAATCAAATCGTAATTTTCGGGTACTAGGTCCGTGTGTTAAAGAGAGAATGGAGTGTGACATTTGTGTCAGCAACATCTCACTGCCTAGAGCTTCGACACCGCTAAATACATCAGGACAGAGGAGGAGTTCGATACCCAAAAACTTGTTTTTTGCTCTGGTGAACAATCTGCAAGAGTTCGTTTAAGCTACCCTATTGTCTAAGTCCTTCAAACGTACGAGCGTAATACGAGTACTTGCGACGTCGTCCCTTTCAGAATACCGGGCGAGTTGGCCGTGCGGTTAGGAGCGCGCAGCTGTGAGCTTGCATCCGGGAGATAGTGGGTTCGAACCGCACTGTCGGCAGCCCTGAAGATGGTTTTCCGAGGTTTCCCTTTTTCACACCAGGCAAATGCTAGGGCTTTACCTTAATTAAGGCCACGGCCGCTTCCTTCCCATTCCTAGGCCTTTCCTACCCCACCGTCGCCAAAATACCTATCTGTGTCGGTGCGACGTAAAACAAATAGCAAAGAAGAAACCTTGCAGAATGTGTTTTGTTACAGTGTGAGGTGAAAGAACATCAGCAAACTCTTAGTGATATTATCCTAACAAAGTTCGTAAATCTCTATTATTTGATATTGCGGTGGCAAGAACACAAAAAGTACGGTACCACTCCAAGCCTTCGTCCAGGAAAATCATTAAATTGTGCATGAAGAGGCCAACTGCGACTTCATACAGGTAATATTGCCGATATTTGGTATTACTGATGTAATTTACGAGCTTCATTGAACATATGACCATACAGCGTAGTGTTTTGTAGGCTGTCGTCATGAGAATATGTTTAGAACATTGTGCGTCTGTGTCTGCCATCTAGCGGAGAAATTTTGTCGCAGCGTAGTCGCAAAAAGGCTCGCATAGAGCAGGCAGTATAAGAGGATCGAGGCGGCGCTGCAGAGAAATTGAATTTGGTCCATAACCCGTTAGAGGAGAGTTCCTCACGTGTTCTGTTCTGTTCTGTTCTGTTCTGTTCTGTTCTGTTCTGTTCTGTTCTGTTCGTGAATTTGATTTGGGCTCGTTATTTCACCCAGACACAATACTGCATTATATTTGTACTAGTTCTACACGCGCACACAATTTCAATAAAGTAGTACACCAATGCAGTTTACAATGTTTTCTGAGTACGAAGTACTTGAAGATTGAGGGAAGTAGACCATGCAGCGCACTCACAAAATGGGTTCAAAGCACTTGAAGTAGTTCAGGAAAAGACGAATCACCTAGACAACTGAGAGTGAGGAAATACGTATGCAAGACTAGGAGATATAGGAAAAGCACAGGGACACAATGTATACTAATCTTCACGCTAGAGTGGCCGTCTCAGCGACTTCTACAAAACATACACACCGGGCCAACATATAAGGGATAAGCAGGAGAGGGCAGTGGAACGACGGAGGGGTGGATATAGTTCCTCACGTGGACTATGTGTAAGTAGGGTATCATCCTGCTTCATGAATTTACCGAGCTCAGAACATTTTAATCATGCCTCGGACCTAGGGGAGTAACAGAGTCCCACTCCCATTTGACAGGAGAGGGACTCTTCGGAAAAACCTTGGCGAACGAAATGGAATTCGATGGGGAGCTACCTATCAATATTAATGGGGCTTATGGAAGAAAGAAAGTAGAACTGGCCGAGTCAGCAAAGAGGATGCACCTGGATGTGCCAGGAGTAAGTGATATTCGGGTAAGGGGAGATACCGATGAAGAGATAGGAGATTATAAAGTGTACTTGACGGGTGTCAGAACGGGAAGGGCAGAGGATGGGGTAGGGCTGTGTATCAGGAATACTATTGCACGCAACATAGTTTCTGTTAGGCACGTAAATGAGCGAATGATGTGCGTAGATTTGTCAATTGGAGAAATTAGAACGAGAATTGTCTCAGTATATTCACCATGTGAGGGTGCAGATGAGGATGAAGTTGACAAGTTTTATGAAGCATTGAGTGACATCGTGGTCAGGCTCAATAGCAAGGATAGAATAGTGCTAATGGGCGATTTCAATGCGATGGTTGGGAATAGAACTGCAGGATACGAAAGGGTGATTGGTAAATGTGGGGAAGATATGGTAGCTAACAGGAATGGGAAGCGTTTCCTGGACTAGAAAAGAGAAAATAGAAAATAGATCTCAGAGAATTAGAATAGGTGAAGCTTTATCTGACCCTGTAATAATTAAGAGGGGAATTCCTCAAGGCAGTATTATCAGACCTTTATGTTTTTTAAATGATATGAGTAAAGGAGTGGAATCGGAGGTAGGGCTTTTTGCGGATGATGTTATTCTCTATAGAGGGATAAATAAGTTACAAGATTGTGAGCAACTGCAACGTGACCTTGAAAATGTTGTGAGATGGACAGCTGGCAATGGTATGTTGATAAACGGGGTTAAATGTCAGGTTGTGAGTTCCACAAATAGGAAAAGTCCTCTCAGTTTTAATTACTGTGTTGATGGGGTGAAAGTTCCTTTTGGGGATCATTGTAAGTATCTAGGTGTTAATACAAGGAAAGATCTTCATTGGGGTAATCACATAAATGGGATTGTAAATAAAGGGTACAGATCTCTGCACATGGTTATGAGGGTGTTTAGGGGTTGTAGTAAGGATGTAAAGGAGAGGGCATATAGTTCTCTGGTAAGACCCCAACTAGAGTATGGTTCCAGTGTATGGGACTCTCACCAGGATTACCTGATTCAAGAACTGGAAAAAAATTCAAAGAAAAGCAGCTCGATTCATTCTGGGTGATTTCCGACAAAAGAGCAGTGTTACAAAAATGTTGCAATGTTTGGGTTGGGAAGAACTGAGAGAAAGAAGAAAAGCTGCTCGACTAAGTGGTATGTTTCGAGCTGTCAGCGGAGAGATGGCGTGGAATGACATTACTAGACGAATAAGTTTGAGTGACGTTTATAAAAGTAGGAAAGATCACAATATGAAGATAAAGTTGGAATTCAAGAGGACAAACTGGGGCATATATTCATTTATAGGAAGGGGAGTTAGGGATTGGAATAACTTACCAAGGGAGACGTTCAATAAATTTCCAATTTCTTTGAAATCATTTCGGAAAAGGCTAGGAAAGCAACAGATAGGGAATCTGCCACCTGGGCGACTGCCCTAAATGCAGATCAATATTGATTGATATTGATTGATTGACTTCTGTACTAGCATGGGTTTAGCAGTTACGGATACATTCTTCAAGCATAAGGCTATTCACAGCTACACATGCGAGGCTAGAGGTACCAGATCCATAATAGACTATATCCTAACCGACTTCGAATTCAGGAAATCTGTTAGAAATGTTCGAGTTTTCCGGGGATTTTTCGATGATACAGACCACTATCTGATCTGTAGTGAACTAAGTATCTCTAGCCATAGGGTAGGGAAAGTGAAATCTGTCTGCAAACGAATAAGGGTAGAAAATCTGCAGGACGAGGAAATTAGACGGAAGTACATGGATATGATTAGTGAGATGTTTCGAGCAATAGATAGTAAGCAAGTTCTGGACATAGAAAGAGAATGGGTGGCCTACAGGGATTCTGTAGTAAGAACAGCAAGGGGATACCTAGGAACAACTGTGTGTAAAGATGGGAAAAGACGAACATCTTGGTGGAATGATGAATTGAGAGCAGCTTGTAAACGTAGAAAGCTTATCAGAAATGGCTCCAAACAAGGGCCGATGCAGACAGGGATTTGTACCGTTGCTTACGCTATTATACAAGGCTGGGAGATACAAGGCCTCCCTGGTAGTGAAACTGGTTCCCGCTCGGGCTTGCCAAACGCATCGTTTAGCCGCTAGGTGCGCGCTTCTTAGACATAAAATTACATGGGCGAGGTACTCATGCAAACATTCACGAGCATGTCAAGACGTATTTTTGTATTTTATGAGCTTTCTTGTGCTAGTGCAGGTGATTATAATTGAGTGATTGAAATTAATGACCATATTTACGTAACGTGAACATCGGGTACACTTAAAAAAAACATGGTGTGCTGTAGTGTTTCTTATTGCAAATCAAAGATCTCAAAAGGGTGTGATATTTCATTTCATAGATTTCCGGAAGACGAGGAACTTAAATCTAAATGGTGTTTGGCAATTTCTCATCAGGGAAATAGACTAGGATCTCTGTGGGGACCTAGTGTACATTCCACTGTTTGCAGTAGGCATTTTAAGAACTCAGATTACAGTGTGAGCACAGCACTAAAAATGCTACTTCCGAACGACATTCCATCCGTATTTCAAGACTTTCCCGCATACAAACACAACCACATACAGGAAGACCACATAAGAGGAAGGCTTTAGAAGTGGGAAATGAAGATAAACCCTACAAGAAAATTGAACTTCATGTGGAACCAAGCACATCTACAGCCAGTGAAGAGAATGGCCCTCCATCTGTACTTATCAGTGAACCGTTAAATAAAACCACAGCCACACAGTGTTCTATAAAATATAAACTATACTGTACTAAATTAGGTTTGAAACTGAAAAGAATAGCCAGGAAATGTAAGAAACAAAGAGCACTTACAGCAAAGCAGAAACATATTATTACAACTTTAAAAGAAAGGGTGCATTAACCCAAAAATAAATAAAAAACATGGACTTGACAGTCAACTAAATAAAATGACAGGACTAGCGGAACAAGGTGATTTGAAAGCAAATTTCTTGATTGAGCAGATTCAGGCTTTTTATAAACAAAAGTGTAAATTTTGCCATTGATGCTTTCACGGCCCATACCTATAGACGTGATAGGAGTGTACATTCTGAGAGAACACTATAAAGGTCTGCATATTACTGTCCGACAGATCATCCACAGGCTAATTTAACAAACATTTTTAAAGTGCTTACAAATTATTTGATCCTTAACTCAGCAGTGATAATTACTTTTTTTCTGTTTTCAGAATCTGTAGTTACTCTGTCATTAGTATCACTGGCAATGATAGCAAGATGTTTGATACATGTAGCAGAAGAAGAAACTAGCTGTGACAATTGTCTACAGATAATATCCTTACCTGCAACTGATAGTCCTGCATTATGCTTAATCCGTTTTCAAGACAGGGGAGGGTTAAGGTACCCTAACGCTTTCTTCAGGGCTTTGATACAAATGTGTTACAGTTTTGTTATTGAAGCAATACACTATCTCTCAAGACTATCTACCGATCTGTATTAATACCCACTACCTGAAAGACAGGGCTTTAAGGGAACTCGTGTGCAGGACCTGTAATAACGAAACATTGCCACTATTGTTGCTGCAGAAATGACTCAAGCTTTTGTTGGACAATATTGCAAGGAATATTTCATCAAAGTGCCAAAATATTTCGAATCTGGACCGAAAACCTTTGAACAGAAAAGTGTTAAAGTTAAATTAGTATAGGCAGTGACGTAGGATTCAAATGGTGACTCAGAAATGGAGACCCATTATAAATATTACATTTTAAGTAATAGCTTTTACGTGAGTATAAACTGACTATATATTTCCCAAACACTTGAAAACACCTTTGTAAATATGTATAAATTCGTGTTGACTGGGGGTCCATACTACGACGACTCATAACCTCAAGGTACTGATGTAAATAAGATTCCAACAGGACACGTTACTATTTGCACTACGACAAAAATGGATCACGAGCAACATTAAAACACGTGGTTTCTCCGTAAGTATCATAATTGGCCATATATTAGCAAATTTCCACAAGCACTTGTCACAAAATCATTGCTAAACATAGGAAGATATTCAAAACTTGTGTCTAAGAAAGGCGATCCTAGCGGGAGAACTGAAAACTAAATTCGGTGATCCCACTTCTCATGGCTCATTTCCTAGCCTTGTGTAATAGCGTAAGCAAAGATTTGTACGTAGATGAAAGAAACAGAGCGAAACAAATAGTTGTTGAATCCAACAAGAAGTCGTGGGAAGATTTTGGTAATAACCTGGAAAGGCTAGGTCAAGCAGCAGGGAAACCTTTCTGGACAGTAATAACCTTAGGAAGGGAGGGAAAAAGGAAATGAACAGTGTTTTGAGTAATTCAGGTGAACTCATAATAGATCCCAGGGAATCACTGGAGAGGTGGAGGGAATATTTTGAATATCTTCTCAACGTAAAAGAAAATCTTCCTGGTGGTGCTGCGAACAGCCAAGGTCATGGGGAGGAGGAAAATGGTGTTGATGAAATTACGCTTGAGGAAGTGGAAAGGATGGTAAATAAACCCCATTGTCAAGAAGCAGCAGGGAAAGATGATATCAGACCTGAAATGGTGAAGTAAAGTGCGAAGGCAGGGATGAAATGGCTTCATACAGTAGTAAGATTAGCATTGAGTGTTGGTCAGTTACCTTCAGTTTGGACAAAAGCAGTAATTGCACCTATCTATAAGCAAGGGAACGGGAAGGATTACAACAACTATCGAGGTATCTTATTGATTAGTATACCAGGCAAAGTATTCACTGGCATCTTGGAAGGGAGGGTGCGATAAGTTGTTGAGAGGAAGTTGGATGAAAACCAGTGTGGTTTCAGACCACAGAGAGGCTGTCAGGATCAGATTTTCAGAATGCGCAGGTAATTGAAAAATGCTACGAGAGGAATAGGAAGTTGTGCTTGTGTTTCGTAGATCTAGAGAAAGCATATGACAGGGTACCGAGGGAAAATATGTTCGCCATTTGGGGGACTATGGAATTAAAGGTAGATTATTAAAATCAATCAAACGCATTTATGTTGACAATTGGGCTTCAGTGAGAATTGATGGTAGAATGAGTTCTTGGTTCAGGGTACTTACAGGGGTTAGACAAGACTGTAATCTTTCACCTTTGCTGTTCGTAGTTTACATGGATCATCTGCTGCGGGGTATAAAATGGCAGGGAGGGATTCAGTTAGGCGGAAATGTAGTAAGCAGTCTGGCCTATGCTGACGACTTTGTTTTAATGGCAGATTGTGCTGAAAGCCTGCAGTCTAATATCTTGGAACTTGAAAATATATGCAATGAGTTAGGTATGAAAATTAGCCTTTCGAAGACTAAATTGATTTCAGTACAGTAGGTAGGAAATTTAACAGAACTGAATGTCAGATTGGTGATACAAACCTAGAACAGGTAGATAATTTCAATTATTTAGTTTGTGTGTTCTCCCAGGATGGTAACTGAAATAGAATCAAGGTGTAGTAAAGCTAATGCAGTGAGCTCGCAGTTGCGATCAACAGTATTCTGTAAGAAGGAAGTCAGCTCCCAGACGAAACTATCCTTACATCGGTCTGTTCAGACCAACTTTGCTTTACGGGAGCGAAATCTAGGTGGACCCAGGATCTTATTCATAAATTAGAAGTAAAAGACCTTGAAATTAGCGAGAATGATTGCTGGTACAAACAGGTGGGAACAATGGCAGGTGGATACTCGGAATGAGGAGATAAAGTCTAATGAATGAACTCGATGGATGAAGCTGTACGCATAAACCAGCTTCGGTGGTGGGGTCATGTGAGGCGAATGGAGGAGGATAGGTTAGGTAGGAGAATAATGGACTCTATTATGGAGGGTAAGAGAAGTAGAGGGAGACCAAGACGACGATGGTTAGACTCAATTTCTAACGATTTAAAGATAAGAGGTATAGAACTAAATGAGGCCACAACACTAGTTGCAAATAGAGGATTGTGGCGACGTATAGTAAATTCACAGAGACTTGCAGACTGAACGCTGAAAGGCATAACAGTCTTTAATGATAATATATGTATGTAGTTGGTAAATCATTCTTTCTGGTTATTGTTTTATTTTTCTTTGATGTGCCGAAGTTGACAACAATTCTCTAGGTTTCTCCTCTAATATAATCTGCCTGTAACTAAGTTCTCTAGCCAATCAAACCTGGGGAAGTGTATGGAAGTTTAGCATATCAGTGATATGGATTTTAATTTAATCTGGAACTTTCCCCTTCGGAGCTCTTTAAGGCTTTGAGGTTGCATTGTTGGATGCGCTTGAGAACGGTTGGCTGTTGAGAGAGCTCTTGCATTATTGTAGTGATAAAGTAGTGAAAACCTATTGAAATAGCTTAATTTTGTGTATATCTGATTCATGTAGTGCTGTTTATATAGTGGTGTTTAGTGCTTGTTGGTAGAAATTGGGAGTAGTAATAATTATTTAAATTTTGTAACAAGTAATTCAGTTGGTCTTCAGTAAATTACGTTTTCTAGGTTAAGTAGGCTAGCTAGGTGCACCTTGTTTCGAATTTAGGTTTAGGTAATACTTTAGGTAACAATATTAACTTTAAAAATATTTGTAAATACCGGTATATGTATAGGTTCGTTGGTTGTACTTACAAAGGCAGATTATCATAAGGAATAGTACCGTAACTTCTGCAGCAACTTCTCCGGTATTTCGTATAGATATACGTTCAAACTATCGCGAAGGTAATAATTTACTACATTAAAAAACACGATACGCCTGTAAACTTCCATTTAAAAAGAAGTTAAAGAGATTACACGGTAATAGTTAACAGTCGTATTGTTATTGATTATTGTCGCTCCTCATATTCAAATATTGCATTGTTGGCTACAGTCGTGAACAAAGGGTGTAGTGTAGTCAAGTAAATATAAATAAAAATCAGCTGACCGTGTATTCCATTCATTTGTACTTCTGAGTAGGTAGTTAGTATCCGTAATTTATATTTCTCTCCCTCGATCTTTCAGTATTTATGAGCGGTTAGCTAATAATAATAAATTTCATATATCCCAGTAATTTCAGTTCAAGTCCCTGGAGTAATAGTAGTAGTAGTTTTGACAGAAATATTTGAGAAATTATTGTAGACAACCTCGTATTATTCAGTAGGCCTAATTAAGGACACTTTTTTTTCTCCGTCCCGTGGAGTAGGGAAAATAATAGTAATCCACCAGCTGTAATAATCACATAACCACATTTCAGTAGAATTGTAGTGAAGATAAGGTATAATATATTTGATAGTATCTTGCCAGTTATATTCGTGTTTTTCTTCGTGTACGGCAATCCTTTTGATACTTAAGCATTTAACCAAACGCAGTATAGTGTAGTGTAGATACAGTGCGGTACATTTAGATAGTGCCGTATCTTGCCTGCTATATTCGTGTGTTATCTTTCGTGTGTATCTATTAGACCCTAATACTAATAATAATTTGTCTAAGCATTTAGCTTCGTTGGTAATCTTTGAGTACAGTAGTTCTTGCAAATTTCATTTCTGTTGTGCTTAGTAGTGACATACGGTACGGTACCGGTATCATAATTAGGATACGTCTGAAAGTAGTTTAAAAATTACTGTAGTGTACTGTACAGTAGTATACGAGTAATATCCTATTAGAATTTAGTGTGCTTATTTTATTATTGTAAAATATTTGTGTAGTACTGATGTAGTAGAGGTATCCGTAGAAACTCTTACTAAAATATTGTTGAAATTAAGATAGGCTTAATTGCAGTTTGGAATTGTGTAGTTCTTGTGTATTACTTTCGATATTCAGTAATTAACAGCAGTTTTTATCCTGTTAGGGGTTGTAGGATAAAAAAATAGAGCACGACTAAGTAGTATTGTAGTGTAGTCGTATATTAATTACCTTATTGTTGGGTACTATCCCAGACAATATATCCCTCCGTTCATTTATTTTTTTGCAAATAAGTTACTTTATTTTTTTAATTTATAATTTTTCCCCCGTAAAGAATGCCTAAGGTGCGCGAGTGTACTTATTGTGGGTGTGGTGAGGCGTTGAGGGGTATGAGGGAGGAGTTGGAAAGTTTGAGGGAGATAATTAGGATTCTCACAGAAGACAGGAAGGAAGATAGGACTCCCTCAAACAATGTACAGGTTACAGAAGGTGTACAAGAGGGAGGGGAAGGAAAGGGAGGAGTTGTAGAAGACAGGTGGTCTAATGTTCCAAGGGGAAGGAGATTGCAGGCCAAGGGCTCTATTCAGGATCAGAATTCAGGACAGGTGCCTGTGCGAAATCGGTACGAGTCACTCCAGGTAGAACAACAGAGGGAAGATGAGGGACAGGGAACTGTTGCTGAGATGCATGGAAGTAGGAGGAAGGGAAAAGGTAGGAAAGGGAAATGTAGAGTGGAGGATAGGAAAAGACAGGTGGAACAGGGTCATGGGAAGGAGAAAAGGGAGGAGGAAGTAGCTTCTGCAGCTATCAGGAAAGATAGGGCTGACCAGGAGGGGAGGGGATCAAATGAGGTGGGTAGGGTTGAGACTCTGGTCATGGGGGATTCCATCGTTAGACACGTGGGGAAAGTGTGTGGAGGAAAGGGAACCAGGGTAGAATGTTATCCAGGAATTAGGTTGAGGCACATGTTGAGGAAAGTAGTAGAGAGGGAGGAGGGGAAGGAGAAGGTGGTAGTGTTTCACGTTGGTACCAACAACGTAAGGCAAGCTGATATAAGTACCAACATAGTTGGTGATGTGTGGGATCTGGTAAATGCAGCACGGGTGAAGTTTAAGAAAGCGGAGATTGTTATTAGTGGAATAATGTGTAGGAGGGATACTGACTGGAGGGTGATTGGGGATTTCAATGAGACTATGGAGTGGGTATGTGGGAAACTGGGAGTGAAATTTCTAGATCCTAATTGGTGGGTAGGAGATAGGGATCTGCGCTCGGATGGCCTTCATTTAAACCGCAGTGGTACGTATAAGTTAGGAAATTTGTTTGGAAGGGTAATAGGGAGGTACATTCAGGGAAACGGGATGGCCTAGGGAGCGGTGATAAGGGAACAGGGAACTGGAAATCAAGTAGGGATGACATAAAATTGTTAGTGTTGAACTGTAGAAGTATTGTAAAGAAGGAATAGAATTAAGTAATTTAATAGATATATATTTACCAGATATTGTAATAGGAGTTGAATCATGGCTGAGAAATGATATAATGGATGCAGAAATTTTCTCACGGCACTGGAGTGTGTATCGTGGAGATAGGATAGGAAAGGTGGGAGGGGGAGTTTTCATTCTGGTGAAAGAAGAATTTGTAAGCTACGAAAAAGTTAAAGATGATACACATGCAATTCTAGGTGTAAGGCTCATTTCTAAAGATAATACGCAACTTGATATATTTGGAGTGTACAGATCGGGAAAGGGTAGCACTGATGCGGATTCGGAATTATTTGATAGGATAGTCAGCTATGTGGGAAACGACATGGAAAGAAATGTGATTGTAGCGGGAGATCTGAATTTGCCAGATGTAAATTGGGAAGGAAATGCGAACGACAGGAAGCATGACCAACAAATGGCAAATAAGTTACTATGGGAAGGACAGCTGATTCAGAAAGTGATGGAACCAACCAGAGGGAAAAATATCCTGGATGTGGTGCTGATAAAACCAGATGAGCTCTATAGGGAAACTGAAGTAATAGATGGTATTAGTGATCATGAAGCTGTTTTTGTGGCAGTTAAAAATAAATGCGATAGAAAGGAAGGTCTTAAAAGTAGGACTGTTAGGCAGTACCATATGGCTGATAAAGCAGGTATGAGGCAGTTTCTAAAAAGTAACTATGATCGGTGGAAAACGGTAAATAAAAATGTAAACAGACTCTGGGATGGGTTTAAAGAAATTGTTGAGGAATGCGAAAACAGGTTTGTACCTTCAAGGGTGGTAAGGAATGGTAAAGTCCCACCTTATTATAATAAAGAAATAAAGAGACTAAGAAGGAAGTGCAGACTGGAAAGAAATAGAGTTAGGAATGGCCGTGGAAGTAAGGAGAAATTGAAGGAATTTACTAGAAAATTGAATCTAGCAAAGAAGGCAGCTAAGGATAACATGATGGCAAGCATAATTGGCAGTCATACAAATTTTAGTGAAAAATGGAAGGGTATGTATAGGTATTTTAAGGCAGAAACGGGTTCCAACAAGGACATTCCAGGAATAATTAATGAACAAGGGGAGTGTGAATGTGAGGATCTTCAAAAGGCAGAAGTATTCAGTCAGCAGTATGTAAAGATTGTTGGTTACAAGGATAATGTCGAGATAGAGGAAGAGACTAAGGCCAAAGAAGTAATAAAATTTACATATGATAACAATGACATTTACAATAAGATACAAAAGTTGAAAACTAGAAAAGCGACTGGAATTGATCAGATTTCTGGGGATATACTAAAGACAATGGGTTGGAATGTAGTACCATATCTGAAGTACTTACTTGATTATTGTTTGGTCGAAGGAGCTATACCAGATGAATGGAGAGTTGCTATAGTAGCCCCTGTGTATAAAGGAAAGGGTGATAGACATAAAGCTGAAAATTACAGGCCAGTAAGTTTGACATGCATTGTATGTAAGCTTTGGGAAGGCATTCTTTCTGATTATATTAGACATGTTTGTGAAATTAATAACTGGTTCGATAGAAGGAAATTCGGTTTTAGGAAAGGTTATTCCACTGAAGCTCAACTTGTAGGATTCCAGCAAGATATAGCAGATATCTTGGATTCTGGAGGTCAAATGGACTGTATCGCGATTGACATGTCTAAAGCATTTGATAGGGTGGATCATGGGAGACTACTGGCAAAAATGAGTGCAATTGGACTAGACAAAAGAGTGACTGAATGGGTTGCTATATTTCTAGAAAATAGATCTCAGAGAGTTAGAGTAGGTGAAGCTTTGTCTGACCCTGTAATAGTTGAGAGGGGAGTTCCTCAGGGCAGTGTTATCGGACCTTTATGTTTTCTTATATACACTGACTGACAGAGCAAATGCAACACCAAGAAGGAGTGGTCAGAACTTTATACCAATTGCAGGGTAGACTGACGTCACTGAGGTATGCTCATGATGTGAAATGCGCCGCTGTGCTGCGCACGTAGCGAACGATAAATGGGACACGGCGTTGGCGAATGGCCCACTTCGTACCGTGATTTCTCAGCCGACAGTCATTGTAGAACGTGTTGTCGTGTGCCACAGGACACGTGTATAGCTAAGAATGCCAGGCCGCCGTCAACGGAGGCATTTCCAGCAGACAGACGACTTTACGAGGGGTATGGTGATCGGGCTAAGAAGGGCAGGTTGGTCGCTTCGTCAAATCGCAGTCGATACCCATAGGGATGTGTCCACGGTGCAGCGCCTGTGGCGAAGATGGTTGGCGCAGGGACATGTGGCACGTGCGAGGGGTCCTGGCGCAGCCCGAGTGACGTCAGCACGCGAGGATCGCCGCATCCGCCGCCAAGCGGTGGCAGCCCCGCACGCCTAGTCAACTGCCATTCTTCAGCATGTGCAAGACACCCTGGCTGTTCCAATATCGACCAGAACAATTTCCCGTCGATTGGTTGAAGGAGGCCTGCACTCCCGGCGTCCGCTCAGAAGACTACCATTGACTCCACAGCATAGACGTGCACGCCTGGCATGGTGCCGGGCTAGAGCGACTTGGATGAGGGAATGGCGGAACGTCGTGTTCTCCGATGAGTCACGCTTCTGTTCTGTCAGTGATAGTCACCGCAGACGAGTGTGGCTTCGGCGTGGAGAAAGGTCATATCCGGCAGTAACTGTGGAGCGCCCTACCGCTAGACAACGCGGCATCATGGTTTGGGGCGCTATTGCGTATGATTCCACGTCACCTCTAGTGCGTATTCAAGGCACGTTAAATGCCCACCGCTACGTGCAGCATGTGCTGCGGCCGGTGGCACTCCCGTGCCTTCAGGGGCTGCCCAATGCTCTGTTTCAGCAGGATAATGCCCGCCCACACACTGCTCGCATCTCCCAACAGGCTCTACGAGGTGTACAGATGCTTCCGTGGCCAGCGTACTCTCCGGATCTCTCACCAATCGAACACGTGTGGGATCTCATTGGACGCCGTTTGCAAACTCTGCCCCGGCCTCGTACGGACGACCAAATGTGGCAAATGGTCGACAGAGAATGGAGAACCATCCCTCAGGACACCATCCGCACTCTTATTGACTCTGTACCTCGACGTGTTTCTGCGTGCATCGCCGCTCGTGGTGGTCCTACATCCTACTGAGTCGATGCCGTGCGCATTGTGTAACCTGCATATAGGTTTGAAATAAGCATCAATTATTCGCCCGTGCCGTCTCTGTTTTTTCCCCAACTTTCATCCCTTTCGAACCACTCCTTCTTGGTGTTGCATTTGCTCTGTCAGTCAGTGTATATAAATGATATGAGTAAAGGAGTGGAATCGGAGGTAAGGCTTTTTGCGGATGATGTTATTCTCTATAGAGTGATAGATAAGTTACAAGATTGTGAGCAACTGCAATGTGACCTTGAAAATGTTGTGAGATGGACAGCAGGCAATGGTATGTTGATAAACGGGGCTAAAAGTCAGGTTGTGAGTTTCACAAATAGGAAAAGTCCTCTCAGTTTTAATTACTGCGTTGATGGGGTGAAAGTTCCTTTTGGGGATCATTGTAAGTATCTAGGTGTTAATATAAGGAAAGATCTTCACTGGGGTAATCACATAAATGGGATTGTAAATAAAGCGTACCGATCTCTACACATGGTTATGAGGGTGTTTAGGGGTTGTAGTAAGGATGTAAAGGAGAGTGCATATAAGTCTCTGGTAAGACCCCAACTAGAGTATGGTTCCAGTGTATGGGACCCTCACCAGGATTACCTGATTCAAGAACTGGAAAAAATCCAAAGAAAAGCAGCTCGATTTGTTCTGGGTGATTTCCGACAAAAGAGTAGCGTTACAAAAATGTTGCAATGTTTGGGTTGGGAAGAATTGAGAGAAAGAAGAAGAGCTGCTAGACTAAGTGGTATGTTCCGAGCTGTCAGCGGAGAGATGGCGTGGAATGACATTAGTAGGCGAATAGGTTTGAATGGCGTTTATAAAAGTAGGAAAGATCACGATATGAAGATAAAGTTGGAATTCAAGAGGACAAACTGGGGCAAATATTCATTTATAGGAAGGGGAGTTAGGGATTGGAATAACTTACCAAGGGAGATGTTCAATAAATTTCCAATTTCTTTGAAATCATTTCGGAAAAGGCTAGGAAAGCAACAGATAGGGAATCTGCCACCTGGGCGACTGCCCTAAATGCAGATCAGTATTGATTGATTTTGATTGATTAAGGCCGTCTTGTCAGATTTGCTCCGGTTATTGAGAGGCGACTTGACGGAGGTCAGAGCGGCCCAGGAGGCAGGGCGCTTCCCGCTTGAAGAAGATCCAGCGCTAACAGGCAATGGCAGAATTTATCTCGTCACGTGATTGTGCCTGCATGTGTTTCGGGGGACAGATGTCAGCAGTTTTCTTAAAATCTAGTATGTAATATTTTTCTTCTTTGGGCTGAAATGTAGGACCTTGTGCAGTGGCGTATGCTGAGGGCTACCAAGGCTATCGGTGAAGCCCAAACCTCAGATGAGAATGATGGAAGTCAAAAGCGCATTATAATATAACCATCTGGCACATTGTTCCATTTATAAAACTTGAAAGCAGTGAGAAAGAACGTCGCACGTATTTCTGAGAGCAGGGCATCGGCCCAGACTCTGCATCCCTCTCTCCTCGACCCGCCTCGCGGGGCTTGCTTATGTATGCTCGATTGGTGCGGGGACCGGGTGGATAGGTATGCTAGGCTTCGGTCTATCAGATCGCCACTGCTAACTGCGTTCATCGTCGTATATACTTCCTCACCTTATACTCGTAGATAATAGAGTGCTGACATTTCACTTCCGTTACTACTATATCCTTGTAGGAAGACACTACAGAGCTGCTGTTATAAGAGTAATATAGTTTAATTTTTATAGGTAGATCTGATAAAATGAAATGAAATTTTCAGGTGTAGTGTTCTCTTTTGTTGGTTGGGATCGAACCCGTGGTCATGGATCGGACACCACCGCTGATCTCCCGAGGAAGCTAATAAACGACCTCTGCTAATGCTGTAAAATTCAAAATTTTAGTTAATAATAGTAATAATAATAATAATAATAATAATAATAATAATAATAATAATAATAATAATTGTGCGTGGCATCTGTACAGGTTTCGGTGGTGACCTAATGAGGATGAAATGAACGGCGAAGACGTCATAAACACCCAGTCCCCATGCCAGGGAAATTAACAGTACGAGGGGTTCGATTCTGAGAACTGAACCGGGGCCATCGGACCAAAGGCAAGCATTCTATACATTTAACAACAAAGCCGGACTTTAATTTGCTAAATCTTAGGCTACCGTCTCCACTGATAAGGTTTTGAGTATTGACAGTAACAGAGGTCAGAACAGTGACTTCTGAAACAGCCTTTACAACGCAGCAGGCTGCTACGTTGGCTATTGGCTACAGCAAAAATCTCTTAAAAGGCTCACATTCACTAAATCAAGCATCGAAAAGTGGCTACCTAAGTCTAGTGGTAGCCCACGTCTTGTACTCAGCCTCAGCGTACGCCACTGCTTCTGTGCAGTCTTTTGCACTCCCTACTGTGAATTTAAGGGAGCACGATTGAAACTTCTACTTTTGAGCTGGTGACTAAAGTTTTCAACCACTCAATTTTGGAAATCCTGTCTCGGCCTTTAAATTTCCTCTTCTAGTCACCCTCTTTGATATGGGATTAGCCTCTGCATCATTAGACCTTAAGCCCACTTAGGTTCCTGTCTTTTCCTCAGTGTTCGTTAAGGAGTGTTGGAGTTTCATCTCCTTGTTTTTGTTTAAGGTCTGTTTTATGTAACTTTTTCTTTCCCTTTTTAAGGCCTTGTAATAGGGCAATGATGTCCTTGCATATTCTTTATGGTTCTTCCGGTAAGCATGTCTACGTTTAGGTTCCCTTGAGGAACAGTACTTAACCTGATTGTGAAACCTTGTAGTCGATAAGCCTACAATGGGGCAACCTATGTATGATCACTATGAAGTGGGTGTTACCAGCGTAATTGAAATTCTACATAGCAACTGACTGCGTGATTGAGGCTAGCCTCTGTGTATCTTGGAGCTCCGACTCCATAATATAACACATGTTTGCAGCAAGTAAGCTCTTTCATATGTAGGTTAACACCTGGGAGTTTCTCCTAATTACTCTTGTACCTGATTAAGAACTTCTAAATCCAATGTATTCTTGGAGCTGACGAACTCGTTATTTAATGTGAATATCCTCAAGTAATATTCCAACTGTTTCTTATTATATAATTGAATTAATCTACCTGAATTTTAAGAAATGAAACAAATAAAATTTCCAAATTCTGTGAAAGTAAATATATTTGCTCTCTGTGAGCCACGTAATCCCGGTAAAAGTAATGATAATTATAAAAATGGTGAAAACATATTACTTAGTTCTTTTTATAATCTTCTTTACGTTTACTTGGCCAACCACATGAGGGACACAGGGTATAAATTCACTACAATAGTACAGGACTTTCATATTCTCAAAAGAATCGAAAAAAGTAAACTCGTGACAGAATAAGAAAATATATCCATATTGCTCGACCAGCAGTTTAAGAAAGATAAGAATTTAAAACGATATCATTGATTTTTAAAAAGCCCCTTGTACGAACAGATTTTATTACTATTACAAGAATCAATTCCTCTCACCTATATATTCTTTAAAATTTTCAACCTTAATTTAATAAGCCCCCACCTCCTCTATAACTAATACACTCCCCTCCCTTCTCCTACCGCTAATACCGCCCATTCAAGTACAACCAATAGACCCATAGCCAACCCACTTTAATACCGCTCCCTCAAACGGCATTCCACCGCTACAATACACGCTGCAATACACTTTCTTCCTTCTCCTCCACCGCTAGTAGCTCCCCACCAAGTATTAGAAACAATCCTATAGTCACACCTTCGCAAACAGTTCCCCTCCAATTAGAGCTGGGAACGGTAGGAGCGGAGCAGAGCAGTTGTTTTCGCTCGTCCTCCGGAGACCTCCGGTAGTCCTCCGATTGAATTCACGGGCGGAAAATTCAAATGCTTTAATGTGGGCAATGTTGTAACGGTGATCTTAGGAGGAATTACAATTTAAATTTCATTACTAATTCCACAGATGCATGTGCTCCCCCACGTTTGTCATTCAAACGCTGTAGTCGTTTCAAGATCGCCGCATTATTTGTTACGCTATGAACACCAGATTTTGATCTGCTGACATTCAGTTCGCAATAGGTGCAGGTGGATAGATTACTGTAGATTGAATATTGTCACATATTATACCATTGCAAATGCATTTACAATTTTATTAATAGTAAAACAGTTTAAGCAATAAGTATATTCCAGTGCATGTAAACATGTATTATATACGATGCTCTTACATTGTGTTATACGTGTAGCTCATTTATTACAGAAGAGTACGTTCGGCTCCATGACTAAATGGTTACCGTGCTGGCCTTTGGTCACAGGGGTCCCAGGTTCGATTCCCGACAGGATCGAGAATTTTCATTTTAATTGATTAATTTCGCTGGTACTGGAGCAGGGTGTATGTGTCGTCTTCATAATCATTTCATCCTCATCACGACGCGCAGGTCGCCTAAGAGTGTCAAATCAAAAGACCTACATCTGGTGAGCCGAACTTGTCCTCGGACACTCCCGGCACTAAAAGCCATACGCCATTTCATTTTTTAATGAAGAGTACGAACTGATTGGTATTGGTTGTATGCTGTACCGGGCTGAGTAGTTCAGACGGTAAAGCTCTGGCCTTCTGAGCTCAAGTCTGCGGTTTCAATTCCGACTTTGCTCGGCGGTACTTGAAGATGCTGACATACGAGAGTCGCATGTCGGCAGGTGTACCGGCACATGAAAGAACTCCTGTGGGACAAAATACCGGCACCTTAACTTCGCAGAAAACCACATAAGTGGTTATGGGAATACAATAATAATAATTGTACCGGGCGGTACACCTCCACGCCGCTAATTTAAAAATTGCGCCAGGTGAAACTCCTCTGCTGGAGGAAGTCTGAACTTTATCTACGCTGTTAATTCTTTACCTTCTCAGAAGATGTCACCACGTGGAAAATTTTGAGTTTTTGAACTGTGTCATTTTTGATGTGTTTTTGTTTCACTTGTAGTTAGAAGTGTGAACTTTCTCTTCTAGAGGACACTACTGAAGATCAACAACGGTGCACTCTAGTGCGAAGTGAAAGAGCTGTTTTTTGGAGAAAATTTAATTTCAAGAGTTTGTTCTTTGTTAAATTTCTTTCAGTCATTGTTTAAGTTGGCAATATTCACCCCTTCTTTCCCCTTGTGTTGAACCTAACCAATCCCGAATTTCTTAAATTAATTTCTATCCAATCAGATGTATCTTCCCCCAACTTGAATATGTTGCTGTGTCCTACCCAATAAAGAGTTTGTGGGAGGGTGTTTTCTTTCCCCTAACGCCTAGAACCTTCCACGAGAGGATATAAACTGCTAATTTTTGGGTCTCTGCGCCACTTCTGTTCCATCTTTCAGTGTATTAAGTACTTAGCAGGAGGCGGGAAGCGCCTCTTTCCTCGGCAGCGGTCAACAACAAGGTAATGGCCGATTAATAAATTCTTTCTTTGCTAGCTCAGCAGTTTAACTTTCGGGGCGGGTTCTAAGCGTTCCACTATGTAACCTTTTCCTAAAATGTAACTTCTCTTTTCATCTATTCTCTTGTAAAGCTACATACTGGGATAGAGAGTGCTAACCCTCTCGAGCTCCCACTCACATTGTCTTGAGGTGAACTTATTTTCTCAACCAATTCTTCCGTAATGTAATGTAAATTGTTATTTTCTTAAGTCACCTCTGTAGTATGGGATTAGCCCTTGCACTAACGGCCTAAGGCCAAGTAGGTCTTAAACAAAGTGTATTGGGAGTGCAAGTTCGCCTCCCCTCAAATTGTATTTTAGAGGTCATGTATTAACCTTCTTGTCATTTAATAGACCTCAGTAGGTTGGGTATTTTACCCCTGTATATATGTCCTTTGAGGACAGCTTAAAGGTGGAGTTTGGTGTGGCCTGGGAGAGGCTTAAAATTGAGAGCGAGTGGCTCTTTTGAAAATTGTATATTGTATGCCTCGAGGAGGCTTTTCAGTGTAATTTGGAGCAAGGGCTCCTAGGTATGAATGGGGTTTTCTGCCCCTCTGTTAAAATTGTGTTCGGGGTAAAACTGAGCTGATTGCCCAAGAATTATGTTTCTGACTTTTGAAGCCCCAAATGGGGTACCTATGTAAATGTATTTTTTTCAATCGTGTTTCGGCTACTAAGTACCTGTTCTATTTGTTGTTACCTAATTTTGAAAAAGAAAATATAACCTTGTTAAATTTTAAAATTAATTTCACTTTAGTAGCTTGAGACCTATTCACCACCCAGCACCTTCTTTCATGCATAACTACCACCAAAACACGGTAACAAGTGGTAGCAGAGCGTGGTTGAATGGGTCTCAATTTAGCCTCTTTTGACGGCTAGACATTGTTTAGATCCGAACTCTAACCATTTTCTCAGTTGCTGGAATTTTTTTTTGACTTTTCAAAATTGTTCGGTCATCATGCCCGGCCCTCGCGATGTTCTCCTTCTTAACTACTTGCGCAAGGAGGAGTTGATCTATGAATTAACTATCAGAAATGTGCAATCTGGAGGCACGGTTGCAGTAGACACTAACAAGCTTAGAGAGTCCCTTGATTTGCCCATTTCCATCCCCAATTTGGGAGAGAAAGAAATTGACGATTCTCTTTCCACGATCACGGAGAACGTTACTGGGCTAGCTTCTGTAGTTAGTTTTTTTGATGAAAATGATCCGTCTCCTAATCAAATTAAGCGTGTGCAAGGCAGGCTATATAATTTTTCGAATAGGGTTAACGATCTGTTGTCTCTAAAACTGAATGACGTTCAGAGGAAGGAAGCTAGTATGCTCCTGGAAAATATTTCCGAATTATCTAGTAAGGTCACTCAATTGTTAACTGGGGAAGTTCCTCCCAAATCTGATCAACCCACCATAGTGAATGCAGGTAGTGAGGAAGCGCCTCCCAAGGGAGAAGTTAATAGAATAACCGTTGCTGCTCAAACTATCCCTGCCCCATTGGACAACGAATCTGAACGTCGTGCATCATTGAGTAACATCCGTTCTGAATTAACTTCTTTGCCATTGAAGCCTTTACCTACTATGTCACCCGGGTTTAGCAGCTTGCCTCATCCATTGGCAATGTTGCTCAGAGGTATTTCTAAGTTTTCCGTTAATACCACCAGTGACGTAATTTCATTTTTAAGATTTTTAGTGGAATTTCAGGATCATGCCCTGGTGTTTTCTCTGTCTCCATGTCAAATTTTGCAAATTATCTATCCGTATGCTATTGGTATTCTCTCTGATAAAATCGTAAGAGCCATTGCCGAGCAATCATCTATTGAGGATTTCCATGCCCACTTGCTAGCTAACTTCATCCCTGCTAGGGCCAGGTCCTCTCTTATTCAGAAGTACTATTATCGTGTACAGCGCTTGGATGAAAACTTGGCTGATTTCATACAGGACATTAAGTTTTATACTAGGGTGTTTGCCCTTCATTTTCCTGAAGATCAGATTGTACAGGCTATTGTAGAGGGAATTTCACCTCCCTATAGGTCATATTTGTGTTTCGCGGCGTGCCCGCAAACTTTCTCGGAACTTGAAGCATTGGCCGTCTCAGCGGAAGGAGTTAGATACGCCGATTCTTTGCGTGTCGCGAAAGAACCCCCGCCTTCCTTTAGTAACACTCGGCCTCCACCTCGCCGACCAGTCAATCCCCGTAAATGTTATGCTTGCGGGTCGCCTGACCATCTGCGCGACAAGTGTCCACTGATCAAGTCAAGTGGGACAAGGAATGGAGCCGGGTCATCACAAGGCCGTTTTAAGTGTGGGGCCTTCTCACATATCGCCAAGAATTGTCCAAACTCAAATAGCACCCCCTCCTGCTCAACTTCTGGTGCAAATTCCACCTATGCCAATAATAAAAAGTGACTAGTGGCTTCGGCTGAGTCGACTAATCCATCTTCCCGAGACCCAGCCCCTAGTAAACAGGTTGTAAATGCAGAGAACGATCAGCCTTCAAATTCATCTTTTGAATGCCCTAAAGAATGTCTTAGGATTGCGGCGGATACCCCCGCACCTGTTCCTTTTCTTAAGATTGAGTTAAATAACGAGCCTATAACAGCTCTCTTAGATTCAGGCAGTGTTTGTTCGATTATTTCGGCTGAATGGTATTCTAAATTGAAATCGGTTTGTAAACTTTCTGACTATGTCTCTTCTCCTGTTCAATACGTTTCGGCTAATTCATCTCCATTAGAAATTCTAGGTTCCTTACTGGTCAAGATTCGTATTTTTAAGTTTACATGGAAAATTAAATTGTTTGTGGCCAAGCAATTGTCTTGCCCCATTATATTGGGAGCTGACTTTATTTCTCACACTGGTCTTGTGCTCGATCTCCAGTCTAGGTCGTGCACATTCAAATTTGCTTCTAGTTGTAAAATACCACTATTAAAGTGTAATTCTGTGTCATGTTCTTCTATTTCGCCTACCCAGGATGAGATGTTGTTAGACCTTAGACATCTACCTGAGGAGCAGGCTGATAGTATTCGCAAAATGTGTCAGTCGTTTCCCGAGGTGTTCTCTGATACTCTTGGTGTTACTGACCTTATTGAATACAAAATTGAGGTCACGGATTCGATTCCCTTCCGTTTTCCACCTTATAGGCTATCTCCACCTAAAATGAAGGCTCTGAAAGAAATTATCGATCAGATGTTGAAGGATGGTATTATTAGGCCCTCTAAGTCGGCGTATTCATCGCCTATGTTTCTAGTCCCGAAACCCCAAGGAGGCTTCAGGCCTGTCATTGATTACAGGGCTCTCAATCGGAAGGTGGTGTTGCAATCTGTGCCCCTTCCTGACCTTCATTCTTGCTTTTCATGGTTTCGTAAGGCCAAGTTCTTCACTATCTTGGACTTGAATCAGGCCTATAATCAAATTCCCCTTGCCGAAGAGTCTAAACACCTTACAGCGTTTGCCACGGACTGGAATTTATACGAATACAACCGCGTGCCTTTCGGGCTCCCCACGGGGGCAGCTGTGCTCACTAGGCTACTAGATAGGGTCTTCTCCGACATCAAATTTGAGTACTTATATCACTACTTGGATGATGTCGTCGTATTTTCAGAGACTTTTGAAGAACATCTAGATCATCTGCGAGAAGTTCTCGATCGCCTTCGTAAGGCTGGGTTAACTGTTAAGTTGTCCAAGGTTGCCTTTGCTAAGCCCTCTATGTCATTCGTAGGGCATATTGTGTCACCCGATGGTGTAGCAGTCGATCATTCTAGAACACAGGCCATCCGTGATTTTAAACCTCCCAAGGACATTAAAGGTATCGCCAGGTTCATTGGTATGGTGAATTTCTTCAGAAAGTTCATTCCTAACTTTGCTAATAGAGCGGCGCCCTTAAACCTTCTTCGTAGGAAAGGCATCAAATTCGAGTGGGGACCTTCTCAACAAGCCGCTTTTGAAGATCTGAAATTAGCTCTCTGTAATGCCCCTGTCCTTGCTATGCCTGATTTCTCAAAGAAATTCATCGTCCAAACGGACGCGTCATCGTCAGCTGTAGCTGCAGTCCTTCTTCAAGAGACTGAACTAGGGAGGCGACCCATCGCCTATGCATCTAGGGCTCTATCGGCTCAAGAAGCCAAGTATTCCATCTATGAGCTCGAAGGGTTGGCAGTCTTATTTGCCTTAGAAAAGTTCCGTCTCTATCTGGAACATGTCAAATTCGACCTGGAGACAGATAATCAAGCCTTAAGCTGGGTCTTAGGTAGGCCGCGTCGTACTGGTCGTATAGCCCGCTGGGCTATTCGTATTTCCGCCTTCCAGTTTGATGTTAGACATATCAGAGGTACCGAAAATGTTGTTGCTGATGGACTCAGCCGTATGTTTCATAACGACGTCGAGACCCACGAACCGGTCGACAGTTCATCACCTTCCGAGTCCATACTATCTGGTGTTAATGCCATCTTAACAGATGCTCCCATGCTTTTTAGGGATATTGAGAAATACCAACGTGAAGATCCGACGCTGGCTCCGATAATGGAAACCCTTTCTTCTGGGGAACATGCTGTCCCTTATGTTCTGAGGAATGGTGTTCTATGTTGCCCTTCGAGGCATGATAAGTTGATGAAAGTTGTTGTTCCAGCGGTTCTTGTACCTATGATCTTCAAGTATTATCATGAGACCCCATTAGGAGGGCATCTTGGAATCTTTAAAACCCGTGAAAAGATTCGTGAAATGTTCATCTGGAAAGGTATGGACGGCGAAATTCGTGAACTTGTAAAAGCTTGTAAATCTTGTTTACTCAGTAAACCCACCATGTCCACCAAGGTAGGCCTTTTGTCTTCGCATCAAGCGTCGCGCCCCATGGAACGCCTGTATATCGATTATGTAGGACCCTTCCCCCAGTCAAAGGGTAATGCCAACAAGTTCATCTTTGTATGCGTAGATGGTTTTACAAGATTTTCGTGGTTATTTCCGACTAAGCTGGCTACCGCTCAGTCTACAATTACTTGCTTAAATTCTATTTTTGCTTCTTTTGGTCCGTGCCAATATGTTGTATCTGATAATGCTAAGGCTTTTACATCTAATCTTTTTCGTAAATTCTGTTTTGACTTGTCCATCTCTCATGTAACTACTTCTGCTTATTACCCTCAACCATCCCTGGCTGAACGGGTTAACCGTAATCTCAGGTCCGCACTTATTGCCTATCATCATGAAGATCATTCCAGGTGGGACACGTCCCTGCATTGGATAGCTTTTGCTTTGAATTCGGCGGTTCATGAATCTCACAAGTTTACTCCAGCTTCTTTGATGTTCAAGTTTGTTCCCAACTCGCCGCTCTCTAACCTCTGGTCTCTGAATGACATTCTACCCGAGACAATAGATCCGGATAACATTAAAGATCTTTGGAAGAAGGCTAAAGCCAATCTTAAGGTATCTCATGAAAAGGTTAGAGAAAAGTATGATCGTGGACGGAGACCCACCCCTTTGAAGGTAGGTGACCAGGTTATGGTCAAAAATTTTGTTCCCGCGGGCAAGCTTGCCCCCAGATTTCATGGGCCATGCATCATTCTCGATTTTCTCACCCCGGTTACATTGTTAGTAAGTAATCCAGCCACCGAGAGGATATTTAGGGTTCACCTGTCCCAGGTGAAACCGGTGTAAATTTTGTGTTAACTTGCTTCATATAATTTGATAGGAATATAATGGTTATATTTTTTTTGAGTTCCACACTTAAGGCATTCTGCTCCTTCTATAATATTTTGTTTTATATGTAAGCATTTCTTGTAAACCTCCCCCGACTGTTAAACTGCCATCCTGTCCTTGCCACGGCCATTACCACGCTCCCGTCTCCTGCTCCAATACACACTGTGGCTTCATAATATTAAATGCCATGGATATCTACACGCCGCTGGCCCCTCAACCTCTCCATAATGCCTGTGCCCTCAAAAAAGATGATGGTCCAACACAATTCTGCCGCCTAGCTTTATGTTTCAGTGCCCCCGCAGCCGCGCGGCGCTGTGCCGCGGCTGGGTTCGAGGACGGGCCCCCTCGGCCCCAGCGAGGACGACATGTGCACGGCGAGCCGGAGCTCTCCTCCCGGCCAAGGCTGATGTGCGGCACACGACCTGCTACTTGCCCGCAGTCTGTATATGTTCACCGCGGGCGCGGCGTGCTTCAACTCCTCTGCTCCCCTCATAGTGCGGTCGAGCGGTATCTCAGGGTACTTGAGGGGTCCGAGCGGCCTCCGTTGGACGCAAGCTGCAACGGCCGGTCTGGCCATCCAACTTCATTAACCTCAACTACATGAACAGTTACTATAAGTAATGACTACACTTGGGAAACCAACAAGCAATAGTTGGTGGACATTGCAAAATTCTTCATCACTTTTAAGTATTAAAAGTTTTTCTTCAGAATTCTACTTCTACAAACTTAAAGACTATACTTCTCCTGCAACAACAAAATTTTGAAACTGAAACAAACCAAATCATGAAAATCTTATAAATTTTTTTGGCAATTAATCTCCATATCTACATCAAAACTTGGACCATGTTTGCAAACCATTTCATGTGTCACCCCGGGAGGAACTTTGGGGGGGGGGAGGTCTGTACCGGGCGGTACACCTCCACGCCGCTAATTTAAAAATTGCGCCAGGTGAAACTCCTCTGCTGGAGGAAGTCTGAACTTTATCTACGCTGTTAATTCTTTACCTTCTCAGAAGATGTCACCATGTGGAAAATTTTGAGTTTTTGAACTGTGTCATTTTTGATGTTTTTTTGTTTCACTTGTAGTTAGAAGTGTGAACTTTCTCTTCTAGAGGACACTACTGAAGATCAACAACGGTGCACTCTAGTGCGAAGTGAAAGAGCTGTTTTTTGGAGAAAATTTAATTTCAAGAGTTTGTTCTTTGTTAAATTTCTTTCAGTCATTGTTTAAGTTGGCAATATTCACCCCTTCTTTCCCCTTGTGTTGAACCTAACCAATCCCGAATTTCTTAAATTAATTTCTATCCAATCAGATGTATCTTCCCCCAACTTGAATATGTTGCTGTGTCCTACCCAATAAAGAGTTTGTGGGAGGATGTTTTCTTTCCCCTAACGCCTAGAACCTTCCACGAGAGGATATAAACTGCTAATTTTTGGGTCTCTGCGCCACTTCTGTTCCATCTTTCAGTGTATTAAGTACTTAGCAGGAGGCGGGAAGCGCCTCTTTCCTCGGCAGCGGTCAACAACAAGGTAATGGCCGATTAATAAATTCTTTCTTTGCTAGCTCAGCAGTTTAACTTTCGGGGCGGGTTCTAAGCGTTCCACTATGTAACCTTTTCCTAAAATGTAACTTCTCTTTTCATCTATTCTCTTGTAAAGCTACATACTGGGATAGAGAGTGCTAACCCTCTCGAGCTCCCACTCACATTGTCTTGAGGTGAACTTATTTTCTCAACCAATTCTTCCGTAATGTAATGTAAATTGTTATTTTCTTAAGTCACCTCTGTAGTATGGGATTAGCCCTTGCGCTAACGGCCTAAGGCCAAGTAGGTCTTAAACAAAGTGTATTGGGAGTGCAAGTTCGCCTCCCCTCAAATTGTATTTTAGAGGTCATGTATTAACCTTCTTGTCATTTAATAGACCTCAGTAGGTTGGGTATTTTACCCCTGTATATATGTCCTTTGAGGACAGCTTAAAGGTGGAGTTTGGTGTGGCCTGGGAGAGGCTTAAAATTGAGAGCGAGTGGCTCTTTTGAAAATTGTATATTGTATGTCTCGAGGAGGCTTTTCAGTGTAATTTGGAGCAAGGGCTCCTAGGTATGAATGGGGTTTTCTGCCCCTCTGTTAAAATTGTGTTCGGGGTAAAACTGAGCTGATTGCCCAATAATTATGTTTCTGACTTTTGAAGCCCCAAATGGGGTACCTATGTAAATGTATTTTTTTTCAATCGTGTTTCGGCTACTAAGTACCTGTTCTATTTGTTGTTACCTAATTTTGAAAAAGAAAATATAACCTTGTTAAATTTTAAAATTAATTTCACTTTAGTAGCTTGAGACCTATTCACCACCCAGCACCTTCTTTCATGCATAACTACCACCAAAACACGGTAACAATAATAATAATAATAATAATAATAATAATAATAATAATAATAATAATAATAATAATAATAATCGTTCTATCAATTTACCCTCCAGGGTTGGGTGTTCCCTCGTTTGCAGAGAGGATCCCACCTATACCGCCTCAAGGACAGTGTCCTGGAGCGTGAGACTTTCGGTCGGGCATACTTTTGTGTTTTGTTTTACGTCGCACCGACACAGATAGGTCTCATGGCGACGATGGGATAGGGAAGGTCTGGGAGTGGGAAGGAAGCGCCCGTGGCCTTAACTAAGGTACATCCCCAGCATATACCTGGTGTGAAAATGGGAAAGCACGGAAAACCAACTTCAGGGCTGCCGACAGTGGGATTCGAACCCACTATCTCCCGGTTGAAAGTGGGTTCGGACCCCACTGTCGGCACCCCTGAAGATGGTTTTACGTCGTTTTCCATTTTCACGTCTAGAAATTGCCCTCCTTAATAGTTCCTATCACATCGTCGCCATAAGACGGCATGACGTAAAGCAAATTGTTACAAAAGTAATCGACAAATGAAACACGAACGATAAATGAGAATGTATATATTTCCTGTATTCTCCTTCGTCATACTTATAAAGCAGTATTTACTACGTCGCTACCACATCCGTTGCGCTCCACTACTGGAGGTGCAAGCGAGCACACATTCAGTACTGTTCCTCCGTCCTCCGCTCGCCCTCCGCTCGCCGACCGAACCAGCGATTGGTTTCCAAGCAACAGTGTACTACCAAAGAATACCGGAGGGAGCGCTGCACTCGCACTACTGACTGCAATCATAGGAGCAACTGCTCCGTTCCCAGCTCTACGTCCAATGACGAACCGATGCAATCTCAGATGAAACTGTGGAACATGACATAGCTAAGACGAAGACAGACTGCCTAGAGCTGAGAACGGTAGGAGCGGAGCGGAGCAATTGTTTTCGCCCTTCCTCTGGAGACCTCCGATAGTCCTCCGATTGAATTCACTGGCGGAAAATTCAAATACTTTAATGTGGGCAATGTAGTAATGGTGATCTTGGGTGGAATTACAGTTTAGGCTACAGTATCAATTCCACAGATGCATGTGTCTTTCTACGTTTGTCATTCAAATGCTGCAGTCGTTTCAAGATTGCCTCATTATTTTGTTACGCTGTGAATAACAGATTTTGATCTGTTGAAATTCAGTTTGCGTCCGCCTCTGTGGTGTATTGGTTAGTGTGATTAGCTGCTACCCCCGGAGGCCCGGGTTCGATTCCCGGGTCTGCCACGAAATGTGAAAAGTGGTACGAGGGCTGGAACGGGGTCCGCTCAGCCTCGGGAGGTCAACTGAGTAGAGGTGGGTTCGATTCCCACCTCAGCCATCCTGGACGTGGTTTTCCGTGGTTTCCCAGTTCGTCTCCAGGCAAATGCCGGGATGATACCTAAGTTAAGGCCACGACCGCTTCCTTCCCTTCCGATCTTCCCATCCCCCCGTAAGGCCCCTGTTCAGCATAGCAGGTGAGGCCGCCTGGCGAGGTACTGGTCATCCTCCCCAGTTGTATCCCCGACCCAGAGTCTGAAGCTCCAGGAGACTGCCCTTGGGGCGGTAGAGGTGGGATCCCTCGATGAGTCCGAGGGAAAACCAACCCTGGTGGGTAGCAGATTAAGAAAGAAAGAAAGAAAGAAAGCTCATTTATTACTGAAGAGAATGTTTATATGTTGTACCGGGTTGAGTAGTTCAGACGGTAGAGAGCTGGCTAGTGGCTGGGACGGAGCGGTGCAGTTGTTGTGACGTCATCTTCCGGTTGTACCGAGTAAACTACCGAGTGAATGTACTGTAGCGGCATGACAACGTAAAGGTATTTCACCCGTATATTCAATGCCCTTTTCTCACAACATAACTGTTTCGCTTAATACAGCAATTTGCTGATGTTTACCATCGGTAATTTCAAAGAAATGCCATGCCTTCGTGGCATTTAAGGTACAAATTTCTGTACAAATTTATTAAATGCCTTTAAATATTCTAAAACACGAATACCATCTAAAAACGGAATTAAATATCAAACCAATACCACAAGCCGCCTCTGTGGTGTAGTGGTTAGCGTTATTAGCTGCCACCCCCGGAGGTCCGGGTTCGATTCCCGGCTCTGCCACGAAATTTGAAAAGTGGTACGAGGGCTGGAACGGGGTCCACTCAGCCTCGGGAGGTCAACTGAGTAGAGGTGGGTTCGATTCCCACCTCAGCCATCCTCGAAGTGGTTTTCCGTGGTTTCCCACTTCACCTCCAGGCGAATGCCGGGATGGTACCTAACTTAAGGCCACGGCCGCTTCCTTCCCTCATCCTTGCCAATCCCCTCCAATCTTCCCATCCCCCTACAAGGCCCCTGTTCACCATAGCAGGTGAGGCCGCCTGGGCGAGGTACTGGTCATACTCCCCAGTTGTATCCCCCGACCGAGAGTCTGAAGCTCCAGGACACTGCCCTTGAGGCGGTAGAGGTGGGATCCCTCGCTGAGTCCGAGGGAAAAACCGACCCTGGAGGGTAAACAGATGATGATGATGACCAATACCACGATTATTTTCTAATATACTTTGCATTACCTACACAACACAACAAGCAGAGGAAATATAGACGCAAATTTAATATGCACAGACTGAATACAGGTACAAGGGGATCACGGACTACCTTCCAACTTTGTACACATTTAGTAGTCCATTAGGACAACATAATGTGCAAGTAGTACGGCGTACTACTAAGGCGTTCTCGAGAAAATCGCAAGATAACTTTTCGCGTCGAATATGTACCGGTGCTTTGGGTTCACGAACACGAAACGGCGGTGATCGAGTGGTTAGCGTTCAAGCTACGAAAGCGCTGGTTCACTGGATCGAGTCCCGCTTCTCGCATTGTTTTTCAACACTGCTTATTTTCTTCAAAATGCTATTGTTCGAGGCGTCGACCCATGTGGATCTTTTGCCCCTACAGGCACCATATTTTATGAACCTGCGTGTAATTGGAATGGCGGTAGTGTGGAATGTTGTGTGTGAGGAAAGGAAGATTAAGGACGTCACAAACACCCAGTCCCCAGGACTGGGATAGTATTCATTACAATTTAAAAAATCCGGCCCGGCTGGGAATCGAACCCGAGGCCACCTGACGACAGGCAGGCGCGTTGGCCCCAACACCGCTGGGACGTACGAGAGCACGTATAGTCTATCATATATATTACACTTCAAAGGTAATATAATGAAAAAGGTCTATTCTATTTGCATGGACTTTTATCGGAAATATATATATATATATTATTAAACGTTAACGATAAATGCTAATGTATATGTTTCATATATTCGCCTTCTTCATACTTATAAAGCAGTATTTACTACGTCGCTACCACATCCGTTGCGCTCCACTACTGGAGGTGCAAGCGAGCACACATTCAGTACTGTTGCTCCGTCCTCCGAAACCACCGATTGGTTTCCAAGCAACAGTTGACTACCGGAGAATACCGGAGGGAGCGCTGCACTCGCACTACCGATTGCAATCATAGGAGCAACAGCTCTACCTCCAATACAAACCTACAGCTATAACACACGTAGTAAGAGCTCGACAGTTGTCAACAACTTTTAGCACCTAACATAACAAGTTACCCTCACCATCGTCAAATGGTACTGTAAGTGCGCAGGATTTCCACCTAAAATTTATTACGAATTTTTCATATAATTAACACCACGCTTCTGGTTTCCTTTTACAGATTCTACTTTTGATCCAACATTCAACATGCGAGCAAATACCTGCACTCGTATCCCGAAAAAAGAGGACAAAACAGAGAGTTAATATGGGAGAACGCGAGGAAACGAGTGCACTCAATAACATGAGGACCGGTGATCGCGATAGGAAAAGGCGACAACGTATCAGCCTTGAACTGGAGATCAGTCCCTTAATAATAGTAATAATACTAAAAGACTAACGCTACTGTAAATCAAATGCAAATTAGCATACAAATTCCCAGTTTATTGAAAGAGTAAATTAAGAGGAGAAAATGAATCAATGGAACATGCAAGTAGGATATTGAATAGAAAATGTTAAAAAGAAATACATACACACAGAGCATAACATCCAAGTTTATCTCGGCCGAGCCTTCCACCAAATAGCGAACGGTAATAAAGCTCAAATTAAAACGTTCAATTCCACAGCACTATCATGCTCCTCTCCCAAGACGCCCGGACGGTCGATGTTCTTACTCTTAGTTCATTATAACATTCATTAGATGTCCCATCAGAGAGGAGAAAAAACATGCGTCAAAAGGGACAAAGGGGACCGAGAAAATCAGCTATGAACCTCCGAGGCTAGAAACCACGTGATTGCGCACATCAACAGTTAAGTAAGCAGAAGAATAAGAAACAGAAAACCGGGAATGAGAAATAAAATGCCGGCCATCAAAAATAAGTCAGACATAAGGCCCGGTCAGGTACGAGCAAAAATGGAAGAGCAATATAAAAAACATCACATGAATTAATAAGGGCAAAATATACTAATATAGTGCGGCTTCTGCTCCGTCCAATCCATACTCACAACACCCACGCACGCACAAGCATCCACCCGAACACATAAATATGTGGCGCGAGGCCATCGGCCTGTCCAAAGGGCAATTACATACGCAACGGTCTCCCCATCAAGCCAGGTTACCAAAACAGACCACCTCAATATAAGGGACAGTATTCCGTAGAAAGGAGAAGAATCGAAACACGAGGTTCATGCAATAGGCAAACCAAGACACACGAGGTGTACGAGGTCACAGTCTGTACAGATTCAATCATGTACGTTCTGACACGAATGATCAATGCTCATGTAATCGAAGAATAAATGTAGAGGTACATAAATTCAAAGCAGAGGGACCGTACATCAAATAGGCAAATAACTCGCCCGGCACATTTACACACACACACAACCGTGCGCTCAAGGACAGAACAGCACGCACCAAAGGGTAAAATAATAATGAACATACTAAAAAGATAGAATGAAATGTACGTACCTGAGAAATATAAAGGAAAAATTAAAATAGTCAGATAGGGATAATCATATTTTAAATCTGCTGAAAACCTTCTGACAGGTCAGAAAAGCGGCCTCGTTTAGTGTGGAGTCCGTCTTGTTGTTTTTACTTCTCGATTTCAATGAAAACACAAGGAATAACTATCAATACATCATCACGACAGCAAGCAAGACCTCGAAATTAAAGATGGCGTAACACTGCTATCTGACCACAAAACTAGCAAACATTGACTTTTGTAAAGTGACTGAATCAAGCATAAGAAAAACAGATATACGAGTACGAACCAGAATACAATAACGTGCCATGAAAGTAGTCGCACACGTTAGCTACATTCAACTTTTCGACCAGCATGTCAACAAACCTACAACTTCTTAGCATCATATCATTATGAGATGGTCCATGGAGGTCCAATATCAACATTGTGTGTTAACCTTCAACTACAACCTCGTACTTCTTCGTCAAAGTGAACCACAACATCACCATATGCTATTGACTTTTATCTTACGTAAACAAATAATTACAGGACACCTAGCCATCTTTCAATATTATTTTATTCAACATCATGTTTTTAAAAATACGATCATTCTCATTATTATCTAGTTCTTACCGCTAGTCGCTCAACATAATTTTATACCCATTTACCACTTGTCTATAACAAACTGTTGCTTTATTCATTTTACTTATAATAGTAGTTTTCGAATGTCACTATTGCAAATGCTTTCACCAAATGTAAACTTCTCACTCATAGCATAGTCTTTAAAACGAACATTGTACTAGTCTTTTACCATATGTTAATTTTACTTCAAGTCTCTTCAAGGCTTTCTATAAATTAGTTTCATTTTTTATATGCAAATCAGGTGCCTGATTTTACTTCAAGGTTAAACTCATGGCTGATGTACCATTTTATTTAACATGTCAGTGTAATTCAACAAAGACACGATTTATTGTATTGATTAGGAGGTTGTTTCGTCCTCTTAGAAAATTTATACAGAGCGCGCTCTTGGCCGTGAGTGACCAGAATGCATCTGGTTTCCGGCAACGAGAGAAGACATTAAAAAGAAAACGACAACATGTCGGCGAGACATGCATTCACGGCCACATGGCCTCCAACTTAATCAATAGCCATCCAGGCATTTCAGTTTATTGTTTAACGTGTAAATAGTTTCTATGCATTTTGTTAATCATGTACAATTGTAATAAAAGTTTTATTACGTGTAATATTGGTGAATGACTCGGCCCTATGGTCTTCCCACGTGCTTAACCAAACTACAGTCCACTTCCAGAGTAATCATCGCTGTTTAGTAATACAACATGTGTGCTACAGCATTCAGTTCGTCACTCCAACAGTGGTCAAATTAATAAAATAACTTATTTTTACTATTTCAAGCAAATATCGTCAATACGGATCAAAAATTATATTTATTACATGTAATAAGTGATATGTTCCGAGCTGTCAGTGGAGAAATGGCGTGGAATGACATCAGTATTCGAATAAGTTTGAGTCGCGTCTTTAAAAGTAGGAAAGATCACAGTATGAAGATAAATTTGGAAATTATGAGCACAAATTGGGGCAAATATTCGTTCATAGGAAGAGGAGTTAGGGATTGGAATAACTTACCAAAGGAGATGTTCAATAAATTTCCAATGTCTTTGCAATCATTTAAGGAAAGGCTAGGAAACAACAGATAGGGAATCTGCCACCTGGGCGACTGCCCTAAATGCAGATCAGGATTGATTGATTGATTGATTGATTGATTGATTGATTGATTGACTGATTGTGTTCAGATGCTCTTTCTACTCCCTGCTGGGAAAACATTTAATGCAGGAGAGCACGAGTGGTGAATCTCAATTATATCCCCTTCATCTTTTGAGTTGGATGACTGAAGTTTTCAACCCCTAAATTTTGAAAATCTTGCCTTGCCTTTTAATTCTCCCCCTTTAGTCACTCTTTTTATTATGGAATTAGCCTCTGTCATTGGGCCTTAAGCCTACTTAGATTTTCGTCTTGCCAGAAATTGATTCAAGGAGTGTTGGTGTTTCGCCTACTTGCCTTTTGTTAATGGCCTGTTAGGTGTAATTTTTCCTTTTATTTTTATAGCAGACCAGATTGCAACCCAGTTACTCATGAACGGGAAGATTAAAGGTCGGAGTACACGGGAGCAACTGGAACGAACCCCAGGAAGTGAGAACCATAATCTCCAAGAACCCTTCACCTTGAATGAACTAGAGTCTGTCATCTCCACCTTGAAATTAAATAAGGCTGCTGGCATCGATGATATCAGAGTAGAACAGATCAAGAAATTCGGCAGGACTACTCTGCAATGGCTGCTTACAATGATTAATGAGTGTGTATATAAGCGTTATATTCCCAAGCTCTGGAGGAAAGCTCGAGTGGTTGCACTACTTAAGCCTGGTAAGGAGCCAAACGATCGTAAAAACTTTCGCCCAGTATCATTGTTATGTCATTGTTTCAAGATCTTCGAGCGCCTTATCCTTAACCGAATTAGTGGCATCCTCGAAGGAAAGTTCATTCCTCAACAAGCTGGTTTTCGACCTGGAAAGTCATGCTGCAGTCAAATCCTGAACCTTACTCAACACATCGAGGATGGTTTCGAACAGCGTAAGGTAACTGGAGTTGCCTTTGTTGATTTAACAGCTGCCTATGACACCATCAACCACAGGAAGTTAATGAGAAAAATTTACCAGCTCACTAATGATTATCAACTAACATCTCTTATTGGCATTCTCCTGCAGAATAGAAGATTCCAAGTCTCTCTCCATGGTAAGAAGAGCAGATGGCGCGTACAAAAGAACGGTTTACCTCAAGGCAGTGTGCTAGCCCCTGTGCTCTTTAACATTTACACTAATGATCAGCCCATAATGGAACATACCAGGCTTTTCATCTATGCCGACGATACTGCAGTGGCTGCCCAAGGAAAGACATTTGAAGAGGTGGAGGAAAAGTTGACTTCTGCACTAGATACTCTTGGCTCTTACTATGAAGGCAGTCATCTAAAGCCAAATCCCAACAAGACTCAGGTGTGCACATTTCACTTAAGGAATAGAGAAGCTCGGCGGGAACTGGACATTATATGGCAAGGCAAACGACTAGAACATTGTCCAACACCTGTGTATCTACGTGTTACTCTTGACCGAACACTGTCCTTCAAGAAACATTGCCACAACACCAGGCTGAAAGTTAGTTCACGGAACAATATTTTGAGAAAGCTCACAGCCACCACCTGGGGAGCAAGCCCTCACGTCCTGAGAACCTCTGCTCTTGCTTTGTGTGTGTCCGCTGCAGAGTTCGCTTCACCTGTGTGGAGTGCATCCACTCACACCAAGGAGGTTGACATTGCAATCAACGAGACTGTACGTATTGTACCGATAAAAGAGCCCGACTCTCAGATTAAATGTTAAAGTAGCATGACTATAGTTCTCAGGGCGAAAAACTGGATTAATTGTAGCTAGGGCTCGGTACAGGAGGTAGGTCCTATCTACAGAAAAACTTTGACTCTGATTGCACAAGAGTTTATTCAAATAAGTCATGAATTGGCACATCACCTCTAAGTAGAAATGGACTGTCTTCCTCGTATTCCAATAGTATGGCTCGGGTTCCCCAGCTCACCAAGCCAAACTAGTTGAAGCACGTTCCAGAAGACTCCAGGGATTCCAGGGACTCCAGATACTCCAGACAGAGGCAGATGGACTGTCTGGATTGACGGCAAGAAGAGATGTCTCGAACTCTGAGGCCCGGGTCGAACCCCGGTGATCCAGGCGATGAGGCAATGAGACTTAGAGGATTGATGTTCCCAAGGTCACTAGTAGCACTGAGTCCATGAAAACCTTGGATGATCAACTTATAAGCAGAGTTCTTGATAATTGTACATCAAGACTTCCAACACTCCTAAAACGATATGGGTGGTAATAATTTTAGAGTTCATCACTAGGAAAATCCCCTTCCCTGAATAACTTTGGAAACGAAAAACACAAGTCCCTTCTAGTGAAATTATAGTTAAACTCAAAGTTCATTACTGGCGAAGGTGCAAGTCTTTGCCTAAACTCGAATGAAAACACAAGTCCATTCACTTGGAAGTTTGAATATATTTAAAGTTAATCACTGGTGAAATTCATAAAGTCTTTGAGTGACCACTGACGGAAACACAAGTCCTTCCACATAAATAAATTCACTGACGAAATTTATAAGTCTTTTAAACCAACACTGGCAAATGTACAAGTCTTTGAGTAAATGCAAGTGAAATCCTAATTTTGTTTAGAGCCGTTGGAAAGTTAAAGTTCATCACTAGCAATGTTAATCAATCACTGCTTATTAGAAGGATGAGATCCTCAACAGTCGCAAATATTCCACGTAAATAATACAAGTCCATTTCACGAACACTTAGAAAAATTCCAATCTCGAATACTCGTAAATAATACAAGTCCATTCAATGATCACGTAGTAAAGTTCTGGTCTCGAACACATGAAAATAATACAAGTCCATTCAGTGAACACTTAGAAAAATTCCAGCTTCGAAGACGCGTAAATAATACAAGTCCATTTAGTGAACACTTAGAAAAGTTTCAGTCTCGAAGGCATGTACACTGACTGACAGAGCAAATGCAACACCAAGAAGGAGTGGTTCGAAAGGGATGAAAGTTGGGGAAAAAACAGAGACGGCACGGACGAATAATTGATGTTTATTTCAAACCGATATGCAGGTTACACAATGCGCACGGCATCGACTCAGTAGGATGTAGGACCACCGCGAGCGGCGATGCACGTAGAAACACGTCGAGGTACAGTGTCAATAAGAGTGCGGATGGTGTCCTGAGGGATGGTTCTCCATTCTCTGTCAACCATTTGCCACAGTTGGTCGTCCGTACGAGGCTGGGGCAGAGTTTGCAAACGGCGTCCAATGAGATCCCACACGTGTTCGATTGGTGAGAGATCCGGAGAGTACGCTGGCCACGGAAGCATCTGTACACCTCGTAGAGCCTGTTGGGAGATGCGAGCAGTGTGTGGGCGGGCATTATCCTGCTGAAACAGAGCATTGGGCAGCCCCTGAAGGTACGGGAGTGCCACCGGCCGCAGCAGATGCTGCACGTAGCGGTGGGCATTTAACGTGCCTTGAATACGCACTAGAGGTGACGTGGAATCATACGCAATAGCGCCCCAAACCATGATGCCACGTTGTCTAGCGGTAGGGCGCTCCACAGTTACTGCCGGATTTTACCTTTCTCCACGCCGACGCCACACTCGTCTGCGGTGACTATCACTGACAGAACAGAAGCGTGACTCATCGGAGAACACGACGTTCCGCCATTCCCTCATCCAAGTCGCTCTAGCCCGGCACCATGCCAGGCGTGCACGTCTACGCTGTGGAGTCAATGGTAGTCTTCTGAGCGGACGCCGGGAGTGCAGGCCTCCTTCAACCAATCGACGGGAAAGTGTTCTGGTCGATATTGGAACAGCCAGGGTGTCTTGCACATGCTGAAGAATGGCGGTTGACGTGGCGTGCGGGGCTTCCACCGCTTGGCGGCGGATGCGCCGATCCTCGCGTGCTGACGTCACTCGGGCTGCGCCTGGACCCCTCGCACGTGCCACATGTCCCTGCGCCAACCATCTTCGCCACAGGCGCTGCACCGTGGACACATTCCTATGGGTATCGGCTGCGATTTGACGAAGCGACCAACCTGCCCTTCTCAGCTCGATCACCATACCCCTCGTAAAGTCGTCTGTCTGCTGGAAATGCCTCCGTTGACGGCGGCCTGGCATTCTTAGCTATACACGTGTCCTGTGGCACACGACAACACGTTCTACAATGACTGTCGGCTGAGAAATCACGGTACGAAGTGGGCCATTCGCCAGCGCCGTGTCCCATTTATCGTTCGCTACGTGCGCAGCACAGCGGCGCATTTCACATCATGAGCATACCTCAGTGACGTCAGTCTACCCTGCAATTGGCATAAAGTTCTGACCACTCCTTCTTGGTGTTGCATTTGCTCTGTCAGTCAGTGTAAATAACACAAGTCCAATCAATGAACACTTAGAAGAATTCTGGTCTCGAACCCATGTAAATAATACAAGTCCATTTCACGAACACTTAGAAAAATTCCAGCTTCGAAGACACGTAAATAATACAAGTCCATTCAATGAACACGTAGAAGAATTCTGGTCTCGAACCCATGTAAATAATACAAGTCCATTTCACGAACACTTAGAAAAATTCCAGCTTCGAAGACACGTAAATAATACAAGTCCAAACACTTAGAAAAGTTTCAGTCTCGAAGGCACGTAAATAATACAAGTCCATATAATTAACACTTGTAAATATTCTAAGTTCATTTACGAAGACTTAGAAAATTTTCTACAACACTCGAAGTCTTATGAGTCCACTTATAGTACTTGGAAGAATCGTCTTTCACACTTTTAGAATGACAGAGTTCCACGATGATAGTAGCAGCAAGAGTGTCCCCGCTGACTACTCAGCTGAGACTGTGTGAATAGGCTACAGTAGGTCCTCCTTTTATTAATCCGGGATGTCTACATCATAATACGGTTTGATTGAATATCTCCCGAATCCCTCGATGGATTTGCTTGAAACTCGAGCATTGGGGCGTTTAGGTGATCCCAAACAAGATGACATATCGCTCGATTCGCTAGCATCATTATTATAGAAATTTCAAAATTTTCTCCATCGAACTCTCTAGAACAAGTGACGTGGAATCCAGAAAATACCAGTCAAGGCTGGTAACACGTGTTGAGACGAGCGGGCGGTCTAGCTAGCCCCTGTGGCTACGTCACAGCTCACAGTCGTCATACACTCGCTAGCTGGTCCTCGCTGCTGGTAAACAAACCAGGCGCGCTCGGAACATTACGCGTGGTAAATAAACGTAACTTATGCTCAAAAAATACTTATGTACAGGTCGTAACCGGTACAGTATCTTGTCGGGATATCTGAAGCCAACCCCAGTTGACAAACTCTACCCGATTGTTGGAATAGCTCCCACCGCTATCAGAAGGGCTGTTGCTGCTGATGCAGAGAGGGCAAAGCAGACTAATGATTCTCGCCACCCACTGCATGATCACCAGGCTGTAGTCTGTCGACTGAAGTCGAGAAAGAGCTTCATCACCAGGACTCAACCACTGGTAGGAACACCTGAGTCTAAGCGCATCACCAGGTGGAAGAGCGTGCTGCCGCCTGATACTCCTGCAAAGGAAGAGCTAGCTCCAGGAAATGACCTGCCCTACCCTATTTGGAGATCACTTAATCGTCTTAGGGTGGGCGTACCTCTTTGCAAGACCAACATGCAAAAATGGGCCATACTTCCAGCTGATGGAGACGCATCCTGCGAGTGTGGTGTAACACAAGATCCGAACCACCTGCTCATCTGCCCCCTACTAGAACATCCCTGCACTACACAGGACCTGATCGAGGCGAACAACAAGGCCATCGGAGTCGCTACATTTCGGAAATGCTGACCGGACACGGAATGATGATGATGAGTACTTAGGGTAGCCTTTGCGACCAGTACTTCAACTAATTGTGGTACTTGATAACATGGGATCACCCGAGGGGTTGCCGAGTGTAACTAGAACTGTGAGAAGCAACTGACAGCCTCTTGTATCTTAGAGCTGAAACCCCTATAAAATGTACCTGTTCTGAGCAAGTAATTTAATGACAGGGATTTCCTCCCAATTTGTGTTGTACCTGATTTAGTACTTCCAAGTCCAATGCATTGTTGGAGCTGACGAGCTTGCTGTTAAAATTTTCAGTTGTTCTTTGTTTTACCATTAAATTTCTCGCTCTGAATTTTTTTTTTTTGCTTGGGGCTTTACGTCGCACCGACACAGATAGGTCTTATGGCGACGATGGGATAGGAAAGGCCTAGGAGTTGGAAGGAAGCGGCCGTGGCCTTAATTAAGGTACAGCCCCAGCATTTGCCTGGTGTGAAAATGGGAAACCACGGAAAACCATCTTCAGGGCTGCCGATAGTGGGATTCGAACCTACTATCTCCCGGATGCAAGCTGCTCTGAATTTTAAGAACGGAAATACAACTTCCATATTTTTAAAGTAACAGTTGCTCTAACAATGCCCCGTCCAGCCATTCTGCCCAGGGGCCTCCTATTCTACCGTAACAAATATTATTATTATTTTGATGTAGTTATATACTGTATATTTCTGTACCTTAATGTACTCTATGGGTGTATATATATTGCGTGTTTTTAGCATTTTAGGAATTTTATGCAAATTTGGTAGTTGTTTCACAATTGATTCCTTACCCGCCCCGAAAAAGCTCATAACTTCTGAACTATTAGTGCAAAGCCTTAAAGCCTGTTTTCATCCTTATAAAAGGGCAAAGAAGGCTAAAAATGTAATTTGTTTCGGAAATTTGTAAAGAATTTTCTTTCTTTAATATGAAGTTGTTAAAAATAAACAATTTAATTCTATTTCTCCGCATAACATTCGAATCATTCAAAGGAACAGTTTAATTCAAAAGCTGCTTAGAAGTGGATGACAAACCGGTTTCAACTAAATTATTACATTTTTTCGGGAAAATATATTTCGTCCCGAAAAAATAACCATTGAAACTTCCTATTTCTAATCATATATCGTTACAGGAATCATTTCCTTCAAAAGACGTATGGAAGTCTCACAATTTCCTATCGATATTTTCGTGTATTCATCAACTATTGTATTTCTATAACAAAGCCAACATTAAGAACTTAGCTTAACGTAACGCGGTATGCAGGTAGTTACCTGGATAGAGTCGTATGGAAGCCTTCTAGTGTTTATTTAGCAACTGCTACGTTAGGTTCTTCCAGTTATAACGTAGGAGAATATCCACCACATGGACCGTTCCTAACGACGTTTTCGTGTATCGATTTAGTAACTATTGTATTTCTATGAAGCAAATGTACAATATACTTTACATAGAATACATAGGTTATACGTACTTATTTTACGTAATTAGTTTCATGGTGTGGGTTACTATAGTCACGTCCTAGTTCGTCAACCATGGGCAACGGCTGAATGGTGTAGTAATTGGTCCTGAGTGTCGGGATACCAGTTACTATGGAATGAGAGATGGCATCTCGGACATATTCTGAGACATGGCCCTCCTTGTTCTCAGATGGCCAGGACTACACAATCCATCGGTGGTCCCTAACCCGTTAGAGGAGAGATCCTCACTTGACTATGTGTAAGTTGGGTAACATCCTCCTTCATGAATTTACCGAGCTCAGAACATTTTAAACAAGCCTCGGACCTGTGGGCGTAACGGACTCCCACTCTGATTTGACAAGCGAGGGACTCCTGGGAAACAACTTGGCGAACGAAATGGAATTCGATGGGGAGCTTTCAATATTAATGGGGATTATGGAAGAAAGAAAGTAGAACTGGCCGAGTCAACCAGGAGGATGCATCTGAATATGTTAGGAGTTAATGATGTTTGGGTAAGGGGAGTGAAGGATGAAGAGGTAAGAGGTTATGCAGTGTAATTGACAGGTGTTAAAAAGGGAAAGGCAGAATGTGGGGCAGGGCTGTTAATCAGGAATACTATTGCACGCAACGTAGTTTCTGCTAGGCACGTGAATGAGCGAATGATGTAGGTAGATTTGGCATTTGGAGGAATTAGGACGATAATTCCCTCAGTGTATTCACTATGTGAGGGTGTAGATGAGGATGAAGTTGACAAGTTTTATGAAGCATGAACTGACACTAGGAACACGACGAAGACCCAGTGCGGTGGATTTGGTCAATACTAGCAAAAAACTGCCAGGAACTGAACCCGGGCCTCTTACAGACACCAAACATATAAGAGACGCAAAGAAATAAAACTATACCAGTAATAAGGGCAAGAACTTAAATTTATTATGGAGAAGAAATTTAAAAAAGTTGCATGCCGCTATATCCTCGACCTTTTCTAAAAACTCAATAACAGGGAGTCCCTTTTTTCCCCGGAAAATTTCAAGTTCCATTTACGAATGATATTAAGAGCAGGGCTAAAATAGGGGGACCTGTGATGGTCGAGCTGGAGGACGTCGCTACGCATGACTTCTCCAAAGCCCATGTATCCTTGTTAAAACCATATTACCCAAGGAAACCGTAACATACATTTTACTTCATTTTTACTGAGTAATCATATATTATTATTTTCTGCATCTACCATGTAAACTTGGATTATATATTAGCGAGAAAACGGTATAATCAGACCTCTTTCTGTTTCAGGAATAGAAAACTGTTATCTTCTTTATGAAATCAGATGAATAACACAGATTAATAACGACAAAAGGAAAACCAGGAGTCGAATCGTAATATATGGAGAAAATGAAGTATGATCGTATTCGATCTGCACATGTTTATGCGCTTTACTGGACTGCGACACACTTCAGGTATTAAAAGACTCTGCTCTTCATCGTTTCCTTGTGTTGACCTTGGTGACAGGACACTTACGTCTACACGTGTTTCCTGAAGGAAAACGTACATTCTTAAATATGTACCCATCTTTGTATTGTACTCATGTATTACCTTAGCTTTAAGTTTAGTTGTAGTCGTGCGCGCACGTGTAGTTTAAGTTACAGCCTTCAAGTAAAATGAATTCTTCTTGTCTGATCAGCAAGTCAGAATTCATTTTCGAGAGGGCACTTAGAATATTTCAACCGCACCATATCATTTTATGGTACGTTTGCCTTTTCTGAAGTCTTCACGTTCCTAGCGAACTCTTGTATCTATGAACTATTACTCTTTCCCATCATGTGTTGTTACCACTATGTAATCCTTATTCCGGTAGATGGCATCTCATACGTTAGGATAGGTCAAAGCATTTCTTTTCTACCCCGTTTTGTTGGGTTATCTTTCTGGGTGGGTAGTGTAGAGTTTTTTATTTGAGAAGATGGAAGGATTGGATTTCCAAGTCGCCTTTGTGGCATATAAAAGATATTTTAATAGATTCAAGATGTCTTTGCACATATCTCGGCCTTTCGAGAATGTGAATTGCTTATATAATTGAGGTATTTAGTTTTCTTTAATCTTCTCTTGGTTTTATCAAATACAGTGGAGATAATACGCGACACTTACGGATTTCACCTTGTTAAAATGGGAGACAATCCGACGGTGGCGCTCCTAGTGACTTGACCTGAACAAATCGCGCTAAATTCGAATATCAATGGAAATTTATATACGGAAATGGATAAATAAATTACGTCTGGAAAGAAAGTGTTACTGAGATATTAACTTCGAAGTTGCTAAAGCAATTCCGGATAAATGAATGAAGAATTATTTAAAGGTTATTATTCAAAGACTGAAATTAGACATATAAACAAGAAGTGAAATGGACTGGTGTGAAATGGCTTGATCTTTCATTTATGCATTACTTTTTTAGCTTTAGCATTCCTGCCTGAACTCTTACGGTTGGATTTGTCTTTTTTCTCATTTAAAAACATTGTATCATCACATTAAGACACTTGTCAATAAAAAATATCGGCACATTCCTTACACATATGATGCAATGAATCAACATTGAATAGCTGGACAATTTTCCTCTTAACATGAAGCCAACTAACAGAAAGATATTCCTTACACATATGATGCAATGAATTAACATTTAATAATAATAATAATAATAATAATAATAATAATAATAATAATAATAATAATAATAATAATAATAATAATGTTTTTTGTTTTACGTCCAACTAACTACTCTTTTACGGTTTTCGGAGACGCCGAGGTGCCGGAATTTAGTCCCGCAGGAGTTCTCTTACGTGCCAATAAATCTACTGACACGAGGCTGACGTATTTGAGCACCTTCAAATACCACCGGACTGAGCCAGGATTGAACCTGCCAAGTTGGGGTCAGAAGGCCAGCGCCTTAACCTTCTAAGCCACTCAGCCCGGTGAATTAACATTTAATAGCTGGACAATTTTCCTCCTAACATGAAGCCTACTAACAGAAAGATAATCTATAAAATCCCGGCTTTAATCTGAGAAGAGGGATAAAGAAAGAAAAGTATGAAAATGTTGTCGATAGTGATACTTTAAGGAATATTTACGTACAATTAGAGCAAAAATGTAACATACCCTTGGCTGTATTGTCGAGGATTTCTAAAGTCACTGGCCTGGAAATGATCTGAACAGATTTTATAATTCTTATATAAGCGTAACGTCCCTTCTTTCTTGTACACCTTATCCAAATCGCTTCTGTGACATTTCAAAACCCACAGATCACACCTACAACAACACATCGGTATTGAAGGTTAACTGCTGCACTGTAGAATAAAATATGCGTATTACATTTTATGCCAGTTAAAATATGGGTCGAGCAGGTCAGAAGATTATGAAGTACTATAAAAATCTCTGTCATTGGAAGAATATATATGTAAACACAACATTACTTACATGTTCTTGTCACGAGGGAACCTAAAGAACGACCGCGCATTTTTCTCTACTTCGTAATTACTGCAGCCAAACACAGCACATACCTTTCCCCTCATGTTGAGAGGAGATATCAAGGAATGACACACGCTACTATTTAATTATGTCAACTCAATGAAAACGCATAAATAACACCAAAAACTTCACACAAAAATACACGTGCTGTTATGAGAGAATTAGTACTGTTCAGGTCTACCCGCTAGAGTGAGCTCCAATAGCTGTCCCTCGATATCTCGCTCAGTGTCACTTATTATCTGTACTGTATTTGGTTTTATTATTGCTTCGTTTTGTGCTCACCATGGTTGGGTTAGAAAGGTTTCCCTCATTACGTGTTTTTCTAATTTATTCGTGCTTTAACTTAGATTTTCCTTTACCGATTCACTAGGTTTGTTTTGAGAACTGAAGGTGACACGGACTCATGTGTGTGCGTATGAGATTGTTTGCTGTGTGCCAGCCGATACCTTTCACGCATGTCGCTTCATTAACATACCGCTTGAGCTAATGTTGTATTATTTTATCGCGTGTTCTGTATATTTCATGTCCACCAATATAGGTGTTGTATGAATACAAGCTAACTACGCGATTTGCCTGCTTCTGTGTGTTTTGGTGTTGGAGACACTCCGTCTCTTTAAGACGGACCACTTTCTGGTTCATACTGCCTGAGCATGAGAGCGGTTGTTTGTTTTGTTATGTGCTGTGTGTTGACGTTCTTATATGTCCCTTTATTCGGCGACCTAACCTCTTGGTCTATGTGTGAGCGTGGGTGGTTCTGACGTTTGAGTCCGTGAAACCTTTTGCGTCTAATTTACTAATTTATTGTTCGTTTCACATTGCCGTCATTGGCTTTCTTTACCTATTTTCTTGTTTAATATGTTATATTCTTTGCGGGTTGTCTTTCCATATTTTGTTGTTTGGCGTGAAACCATGGTAACTTCCCCTTTTCTCTTTGCATTTATTTTATGAGTATAAATGAGCTCGGTGCACCCTTCCCTCTTCTCCCGGTTTAAGCTCTATTACTTAATGATATTGTATTCTCAGGAGACGTGATTTTTGATTGTTGAGAGTTTTGTCTTATCTGAGGAATTGAAAGGGAGAATGTTATGATTAGGTGCTGTTACTCCCTAAACTTATGACTGTTTAGACCCGATGTGCTACAAAGAAACGTTTTGTACCCTCCTGAATTCATATTCCTCAATTAATTAATATACACGCCAAGTCCTTATTTCAAAATTTTCGTCACGTCTTTTATGAAGGTAAGCGTGTGTGAAGGTGCTGTAATCAATGAGTCTAGTGTATTGTAATTATGGGCCACATATTATTAATATTAGCCATTTGATTTTTGGCCCTCTTGTTTTACCTATCCAACCTTTTATTTATTTCCTTTCCATAAAAAATTTAAGTTCTTGCCCTTATTACTGGTATATTTTTATTTCTTTGCGTCTCTTATATGTCTGTTGTCTGTAAGAGGCCCGGGTCCAGTTCCTGGCAGTTTTTTGCTAGTTTTGACCAAATCCACCGCACAGGGTCTTCGTCATGTTCCTAGTGTCAGTTCAAGCATTGAGTGTCATCGTAGACAGGGTCAACAGCAAGGATAAAATAGTGCTAATGGGTGATTTCAATGCGAGAGTTGGAAATAGAACTGAAGGATACGAAAGGGTGGTTGGTAAATATGGGGAAGATATGGAAGCTAATGGGAATGGGAGGCGTTTGCTGGAATTCTATGCTAGTATGGGTTTAGCAGTTACGAATGTATTAATCAAGCATAAGGCTATTCACCTCTACACACGGGAGGCTAGGGGTACTAGGTCCATAACGGACTATGTCGTAACCGACTTCGAATTCAGAAAGTCTGTTAGGAATGTACGGGTTTTTCGAGGATTTTTCGATGATACAGACCACTATCTGATCTGTAGTGAACTAAGTATCTCTAGGCCTAGGATAGAGAAAGTGAAATCTTTCTGCAAAGAACAAGGGTAGAAAATCTCCAGGACGAGGAAGTTGGACAGAAGTACATGGATATGAGTAGTGAAAAGTTTCCAACAGTGGAGAGTAAAAAGGTTCAGGATATAAAAAAGAGAATAGGTGGCATAAAGGAATGCTGTAGTAGAAACAAGGGAATGCCTAGGAACGACTGTGTGTAAAGATGGGCAAAGGCGAGCACCTTGGTGGAATGATGAAGTGAGAACAGCTTGTAAATGTAGAAAGCTTATTAGAAATGGCTCCAAACAAGGGCCGATGCAGACAGGGAATTGTGTGTAGAGGAAAGAAACAGATCAAAACAAATAGTTGTTGAATCCAAAAATAAGTCGTGGGAAGATTTTGGTAATAACCTAGAAAGGCTTGGTCAAGCAGCAGGGAAACCTTTCCGGACAGTAATAAAGAATCTCAGGAACGGAGGGAAAAAGGAAATGAAATTTGTTTTGGGTAATTCAGATGAATTCATAATTGATCCCAGGGAATCGCTGGAGAGGTGGAGGGAATATTTTGAACATCTTCTTAATGTAAAAGGAAACTTCCCTGGTTGTGTCGCGAACAACCAAGCTCATGGGGAGGAAGAAAATGATGGTGTAATTACGCTTGAGGAAGTGGAAAGGATGATAAATAAACACTATTTTCATAAAGCAGCAGGAATAGATGTAATTGGAACTTAAATAGTGAAGTATTGTGGGCAGGCAGGGAAAAAAGCAGCAAATGCACCTATCTATAAGCAAGGGAACAGGAAGGTTTGCAACAACTATCGAGGTATCTCATTGATTAGCATACCAAGCAAAGTATTCACTGGCATCTTGGAAAGGAGGATGCGATCAGTGGTTGAGAGGAAGTTGGATCAAAACCAGTGTGGTTTCAGACCACAGACGGGCTGTCAGGATCAGATTTTCAGAACGCGCCAGGTATTTGAAAAAATGTTACGAGAGGAATAGACAGTTGTGTTTATGTTTCGTAGATCTAGAGAAGCATATGACAGCGTACCGACGGAAAAGATGTTCGCCATACTGGGGGATTATGGAATTAAGGGTAGATTATTAAAATCAAGAAAGCCAATTATGATGAAAATTGGGCTGCAGTGAGAATTGATGGCAGAATGAGTTCTTGGTTCAGGGTACTTAAATATTAGACAAGGCTGTAATCTTTCCCCTTTGTTGTTCGTAGTTTACATGGATCATCTGCTGAAAGGTTTAAAGTAGCAGGGGAGATTCAGTTAGGTGGAAATGTAGTAAGCAGTCTGGCCTATGCTGACAACTTGGTCTTAATGGCAGATTGTGCCGAAAGCCTGCAGTCCAATATCTTGAAACTTGAAAATAGGTGCAATGAGTATGGTATGAAAATTAGCCTGTAAATTGATGTCAGTAGGTAAGAAATTCAATAGAATTGAATGTCAGATTGATAATACAAAGCTGGAACAGGCAGATAATTTTAAGTATTTAGGTTGTGTGTTCTCCCAGGATGGTAATATAGTGAGATTGAATCAGTGTAGTAAAGCTAATGCAGTGAGCTCGCAGTTGCGATTAACAGTGTTCTGTAAGAAGGACGCAGGACGCATAGCTTCGTGGGGCATACGCCACACTCTCACGCGCCCATCAGCCAGATACAGACCACACGCCACCATTGCCGATGTTTACGGGCCCATTAGTTCTGTGTCGAGGTGTCAGCAAAGGGGTGAAGCTTATGCGGTGCAGTTGCCTCCAGACTCCCTGCGGTGATCTGACTCACAGTAGCCCCTTTGTTCAATCTACGAAGTTCATATTTCCAGGGACATGTGAAACTGTAAATGAAGTTGAATTGTGTCCAGTCCGCAAATGCCTCGTCTCTTAGATAACAGCCATGCGGAAATATTGAACTTACAAACATGTTATAAACTTACCCTTCTTTCTGGAGAACTGAACAGTTTGAGCGGTTTCAGGTTTTTTTTTTTTTTTTTTTTTTTTTTTTTTTTTTTTTTTTTTTTTTGCTAGTTGCTTTACGTCGCACGGACACGTCGCACGATGGGAGAGGAAAGGCCTAGGAATGGTAAGGAAGCGGCCGTGGCCTTAATTGAGGTACAGCCCCAGCATTTGTCTGGTGTAAAAATGGGAAACCATGGAAAGCCATCTTCAGGGCTGCCGACAGTGGGGTTCGAATCCACCATCTCCCGGATGCGATCTCACAGCTGCGCGCTCCTAACCGCACGGCCAACTCGCCCGGTCCCTTAAGTTCTAAAGATGAAGCCGACTAGTAGGAAAACGGCTTGCAAGCGCGCTGACGGACCGACATCCTAGTAGCGTTGAGAGGTGAGTAGTGGAGAAATTGTACACTAGTTCAATATACGCGCTCTCAGCCGGAGTGGAAAGGCGTGTAGTGAACAGCAGAAAGCGATGGTTCACCCCGATGTTAGAGATGGCACCTCCCTCAAAGACAGATGTACGAAACCCAACGCAGCAAATAAACTACCGGCAAGAGCATTTCAAAGAATGTCAAGATCCATCACTACAGAACTATAGGCAGAGACTATGCAATCAGCAGGAAATATACTATGGACGACATAGAAAAATTAAAAATGCATTCTCTAGAAAATTCAAAGGCCCAGAGAACTCCTACAGGAAACCAAACTCTGAACTATACTGACTAACACCAACATGCGAACCTTTCAATGCTTAACAAGATCTTCTCACTGCTGAAAGGCAGCAAGGCTGGAATCCTTACGTTTACCTCCTAGATCATTTCAATTTCTGTGGTATGGTTCATTGCTGGTCCCTACCACCTGAAAAGCACTCTCATAGGAGAGAAGGGAAAATAATCACTTTCGCTCAACAGAAATTTGGAACTAAAACAAACCTCAAAAATAGTCATAAACACTTCATGGTGACCTTAAATCACTGATAATAATAAATTTGTTTATAGCTCTACACTGAAACAAGAACATGTTCAGTTCACTCTCTGCAGTTCCGCCTCATCAATCTTCAATATTTTTTTGTGAATTACATTTAAAAAGCTACATCACTTGAAAATAAATTGACCAACACTTCTTCATAATCCATGAAATGGACTAAATCAGTCGAACACTTTTCTATAGGAAGCAATCCCGCTCTACGAAAAACTTACTGCAAATCAGCTGAGACTATGACGTCACTGGGCGAGCTCTATGGGTCATGCAGCTACGGTATCATCCACTGACTCAGACATGGTTCACGGAATAACCGGAAACTCGCCTGAGGTTCGCACTATATTGTGCCATTTCACTGTTCTCAATGAGATCTAACCCGCGTCCAGGTCAAGCCGCATGAGATCCAGTCTATCTCGAATGTAATCATGTTTCCTCGCTATTCAATACTTATGGGCTGTGGGTTCCGCATTCGAGAAAAGGTCATCGGTTTATGCTAACTTGCGTAGTGGACGTCTCCTAGTTTCCTCATTCGGCTCACAAGAATATAGAATAACTACCACTTATATCTAAATACCTAAATACAAGAGTCATTACGCATTTATTTATTTAATAATCAAGGAAAGTTTGAAGAAAATAGTAGTAGTGCTACGAATTCTTCCTTAGAAAAGTAAATAATAAATAAACGATTTAGTGTTATTTAAGTTAAACTTGAAAAATATCTTCAAATATCTTGAAATTATAAAATTGAAAAAAATATGGGATTGAAAACGATAGATGCGTCTAACTGAATGAAAGAAAAATATACCACATTACATCATTTACAACGTCGTTGATCGAGAGCTATCAAACGTCGGACGCAGCTTCCATAACTTGATTACAAACAGCAACAAAAATTAGAACCACATTTTTTTATCTCATTAATTCTTGTGCGAAAAAGTTCCTAGAACCCTTCTCGCTTTCATCTAATATTCGGTAAATTCGTTTGATTGAAGCTATTCACGTTCAAACACAAACAACAGGTTGGTCATGAGAAAATGTCCTCAGAAACCTTTTAAAATATTTAACATATATCACACTTTCCAAAGTTCTTTCCAAAATTCTTGGTAATTTCTTATTGTAGAGAACAAGATAACCCGTTAAGTCATTATATCTTCCAGAATAATATGATCAGATCTCATGTCTAAACATTATACAGATTATTCTCTTATTTGTAAGAAGTAATGTGACTATGCACCTATGTCATCATATTGTGCTATCATGTATATCTGACAATCATTTGGTCAAATTATACCGTATTCAGGTGATCTAATTCGTAAGACGACTCTATTGATTATTATGTATTTGAGTCATCAGTCCATAGGCTGGTTTGATGCAGCTCTCCATGCCACCCTATCCTGTGCTAACCTTTTCATTTCTACGTAAGTATTGCATCCTACATCTGCTCTAATCTGCTTGTCATATTCATACCGTGGTCTACCCCTACCCTTCTTACCACTTCCTTAAAAAACCAACTGAACAAGTCCTGGGTGTCTTAAGATGTGTCTTATCATTCTATCTCTTCTTCTCGTCAAAGTTAGCCAAATCGATCTCCTCTCACCAATTCGATTCAGTATCTCTTCATTCGTGATTCGATCTATCCATCTCACCTTCAACATTCTTCTGTAACACCACATTTCAAAAGCTTCTATTCTCTTTCTTTCTGAGCTAGTTATCGTCCATGTTTCACTTCCATACTATGTCACGCTAGTGATAAATAAGTTACAAGATTGTGAGCAACTGCAACGTGACCTCGAAAATGTTGTGAGATGGACAGCAGGCAATGGTATGTTGATAAACGGGGTTAAATGTCAGGTTGTGAGCTTCACAAATATGAAAAGTCCTCTCAATTTTAATTACTGCGTTGATGGGGTGAAAGTTCCTTTTGGGGATCATTGTAAGTACACTGACTGACAGAGCAAATGCAACACCAAGAAGGAGTGGTCAGAACTTTATGCCAATTGCAGGGTAGACTGACGTCACTGAAGTATGCTCATGATGTGAAATGCGCCGCTGTGCTGCGCACGTAGCGAACGATAAATGGGACACGGCGTTGGCGAATGGCCCACTTCATACCGTGATTTCTAAGCCGACAGTCATTGTAGAACGTGTTGTCGTGTGCCACAGGACACGTGTATAGCTAAGAATGCCAGGCCGCCGTCAACGCAGGCATTTCCAGCAGACAGACGACTTTACGAGGGGTATGGTGATCGGGCTGAGAAGGGCAGGTTGGTCGCTTCGTCAAATCGCAGCCGATAACCATAGGGATGTGTCCACGGTGCAGCGCCTGTGGCGAAGATGGTTGGCGCAGAGACATGTGGCACGTGCAAGGGGCCCAGGCGCAGCCCGAGTGACGTCAGCACGCGAGGATCGGCGCATCCGCCGCCAAGCGGTGGCAGCCCCGCACGCCACGTCAACCGCCATTCTTCAGCATGTGCAAGACACCCTGGCTGTTCCAAAATCGACCAGAACAATTTCCCGTCGATTGGTTGAAGGAGGCCTGCACTCCCGGCGTCCGCTCAGAAGACTACCATTGACTCCACAGCATAGACGTGCACGCCTGGCATGGTGCCGGGCTAGAGCGACTTGGATGAAGGAATGGCGGAACGTCGTGTTCTCCGATGAGTCACGCTTCTGTTCTGTCAGTGATAGTCACGGCAGACGAGCGTGGCGTCGGCGTGGAGAAAGGTCAAATCCGGCAGTAACTGTGGAGCGCCCTACCGCTAGACAACGCGGCATCATGGTTTGGGGCGCTATTGCGTATGATTCCACGTCACCTCTAGTGCGTATTCAAGGCACGTTAAATGCCCACCGCTACGTGCAGCATGTGCTGCGGCCGGTGGCACTCCCGTACCTTCAGGGGCTGCCCAATGCTCTGTTTCAGCAGGAAAATGCCCGCCCACACACTGCTCGCATCTCCCAACAGGCTCTACGAGGTGTACAGATGCTTCCGTGGCCAGCGTACTCTCCGGATCTCTCACCAATCGAACACGTGTGGGATCTCATTGGACGCCGTTTGCAAACTCTGCCCCAGCCTCGTACGGACGACCAACTGTGGCAAATGGTTGACAGAGAATGGAGAACCATCCCTCAGGACACCATCCGCACTCTTATTGACTCTGTACCTCGACGTGTTTCTGCGTGCATCGCCGCTCGCGGTGGTCCTACATCCTACTGAGTCGATGCCGTGCGCATTGTGTAACCTGCATATCGATTTGAAATAAACATAAATTATTCGTCCGTGCCGTCTCTGTTTTTTCCCCAACTTTTATCCCTTTCGAACCACTCCCTCTTGGTGTTGCATTTGCTGTGTCAGTCAGTGTATCTAGGTGTTAATATAAGGAAAGATCTTCATTGGGGTAATCACATAAATGGGATTGTAAATAAAGGGTACAGATCTCTGCACATGGTTATGAGGGTGTTTAGGGGTTGTAGTAAGGATGTAAAGGAGAGTGCATATAAGTCTCTGGTAATACCCCAACTAGAGTATGGTTCCAGTGTATGGGACCCTCACCAGGATTACCTGATTCAAGAACTGGAAAAAATCCAAAGAAAAGCAGCTCGATTTGTTCTGGGTGATTTCCGACGAAAGAGTAGCGTTACAAAAATGTTGCAATGTTTGGGTTGGGAAGAATTGAGAGAAAGAAGAAGAGCTGCTCGACTAAGTGGTATGTTCCGAGCTGTCAGCGGAGACATGGCGTGGAATGACATTAGTAGACGAATAAGTATGAATGGCGTTTATAAAAGTAGAAAAGATCGCAATATGAAGATAAAGTTGGAATTCAAGAGGACAAACTGGGGCAAATATTTATTTATAGGAAGGGGAGTTAGGGATTGGAATAACTTACCAAGAGAGATATTCAATAAATTTCCAATTTCTTTGAAATCGTTTAGGAAAAGGCTAGGAAAGCAACAGATAGGGAATCTGCCACTTGGGCGACTGCCCTAAATGCAGATCAGTATTGATTGATTGATTCAAAAACATCTTTCTGATTCCGATATCATTGTTTGAAGTGAGCAAATTTCTCTTCTTAAGAAAGCTCTTCCTCCTTGTGCTAGTCTGCATTTTATGTCCTCCTTACTTCTGCCATCGTTAGTTATTTTACTACCCAAGTAACAATATTCATCTACTTCCTTTAAGACTTCATTTCCTAATATAATGTTTCCTACATCACCTGCCTTCATTCGACTGCACTCCATTACTTTTGTTTTGGACTTATTTATTTTCATCTGGTACTCCTTACCCAAGAATTCATCCATACCATTCAGCAACTTCTAGAGATCTTCTGCAGTCTCAGATAAAATAACAATAACATCGGCAAATCTCAAGGTTTTGATTTCCTCACCTTGGACTGTGATTCCCTTTCCAAATTTCCCTTTGATTCCCTTTACTGCCTGTTCTATGTATTAGTATTAGTATTTATTAATGAACAAAACAGGCGTTCAGCCCCGAATACACGTTCACAATAATAATAAATAAATAAATAAATAACTAATAATAAACGCAGTCCAACCCAAGCCACCACCCTTCACCACATACAAAATAAAATGAAATGAACACCTCATCAGCCTGTTCTATGTTTACAATCTGCTGCTGGTGTTGCAACTTGCTGCTTGTTATCACTCACACGTACCCACTCATCACGCGACCTTCTTGCTTCAGCAATTCCATCACCTCTATTGTTCCCTGACCTACTCCAAAATAAGCTACACCAGCAACATTACACTATTGCATACCAAACCAGCCATGACACTAACATTGCATTCAATCTTTCAGATTCCACCTCCTATAGTACAAGTCTAAATAATAACAACAATATTCCGTCATAACATTCCAATCCATCATACCACAGCTTTTACCAATCAGCGTTAACATTGCTTCATATCATTTCAATCCGCCATAACACTCCATAATAAAATTACCTCTCCATCTCCCAAAAATTTCGACCATGCATAACAAATACCAATCACGCCTATACCAACACCTCTCCAACATCATACTCCTTCCTCCTCTCCATACAAACAAACCACAATTTACAAAATTGTAATAAAATCACCTCCCTCCAGCTCCAAAAATTCAATACTCATACCAGACACCAATACAATAATACTCTCTCCCAACTTCCACGAATTCGGCCGTAAATACACCATCTCAATACCATACCATACATCACCCAATCATACATACTAAGCCTCCAATGCTTCCGACACCATATCTCAGCAATACAACACATACCAACACCTCTCCAACATCATATTTCTTCCTCCTCTCCATACAAACAAACCAAAATTTACAAAATGACAATAAACTCACCTCTATCCAGCTCCAGAAATTAAATACTTATACCAGACATCAATACAATAATACCACCTCCCAACTCCCACGAAGTCAACCATAAATAAACCATCTCAGTACCAAACCATACATCACCTAAATACTAAACCTTCAATACTTCCCACACCACATTTCAGCAATACAGCACCAACTCCACATTATATACCACCTCTACTTATATCACCACTTCTCCCACACTACATTCCAACGATATAACACTTTTCCAACACCACATTTACCACCACTCCTCCAACTCCAAATATCACAATAAATATATCACTTCACCATTACCACATCTCAGCCTTCACCAATTATTTACCATCATAACCTAATGAAATTGCCTGTTCTATGTAAACATTGAAAAGGAGAGGGGTCAAACTGCAGCCTTGCCTCACTCCTTTCTGGATTGTTGCTTCTTTTTCAAAGCCCTCGATTCTTATCACTGCAGACTGATTTTTATACAGACTGTAGATAATTCTTCGTTCTCGGTATCTGATCCCTATCATCTTCAGAATCATAAATAGCTTGGTCCAATCAATATTAACGAATGCCTTTTCTAGATCTACGAATGCCATGTACGTGGGCTTGTCCTTCTTGATTCGATCCTCTAAGATCAGACGTAAAGTCAGGATTGCTTCACGTGTTCCTACATTTCATCTGAAGCCAAATTGATCCTCTCCCAACTCAGCTTCAACTTGTTTTTCCATTCTTCTGTAAATAACACGTGTTAAAATTTTGCAAGCATGAGATACTAAACTAACGGTGCGGTAGTTTTCACACCTGTCAGCACCGGCTTTCTTGGGAATAGGTATAACAACATTCTGCCGAAAATCGGATGGGACTTCTCCTGTCTCATACATCTTGCACACTAAATGAAATAGCCTTGCCATGGTGGTTTCTCCTAAGGCAGTCAGTGATTCAGAGGGAATGTCATCAATTCTAGGTGCCTTGTTCCTATTTAGGTCACTCACAGCTCGGTCAAACTCTGACCTCAAAATTGGGTCTCCCATTTCATCAACATCAACAGCCACTTCACGTTCCAGAACCAAATTGTCTACATCTTTACCTTGATACAACTGTTGGATATGCTCATGCCATCTTTCTGATTTGTCTTCTTTCCCTAGAAGTGGCTTCCATCTGAGCTCTTAATATTCATACACCTAGATTTCCTTTCTTCAAAGGTTTCCTTGATTTTCCTGTATGCAGCATCTACCTTTCCCAGGACCATACAGCCTTCGACATCCTTGCACTTCTTCTTCAGCCATTCTTCCTTAGCTACCTTGCACTTTCTATCCACTTGATTCTTTAATCGCCTGTATTTTTTTCTGCCCTCTTCATTTCTAGCATTCTTGTATTTTCGTCGTTCATCAATCAGGTCTAGTATCTGCTGAGTTATCCACTGATTCTTAGTGGATCTTTTCTTCCTTCCTAACATTTCTTCCGCAGCCCTACTGACTTCATTTTTCATGACTCTCCACTCTTCCTCTACAGTGTTTCCTTCAGCCTTTTCATTTAGTCCTTGTGCAACACGTTCCTTGAAACAATCCCTCACTCTCTTTTCTTTCAACTTGTCTAGATCCCATCTTTTTGCATTCTTTCCTTTCTTCAATTTCTTCAACTTCAAATGGCATTTCATGACCAACAAGTTGTGGTCAGAGTCCACGTGTGCTCCTGGGAAAGTTTTGCAATCCAACACCTGGTTTCTGAACCTCTGCCTAATCATAATGAAGTCTATTTGATACCTTCCAGTGTCTCCAGGTCTCGTCCACGTATACAGCCGTCGTTTGTGGTGTTTGAACCAAGTATTGGCAAGGATTAAATTATGATCAGTGCAGAATTCAACCAGCCGACTTCCTCTTTCCTTCCTTCTTCCCAATCCAAATTCTCCTACTGTACTACCTTCACTTCCTTGGCCTACCACTACATTCCAGTCTCCCATCACAATTAGATTCTCGTCACCTTTTACATACTGTATTAAATCTTCTATCTCCTCATATATTCTTTCTATTTCTTCATCATCCGCTGAACTAGTAGGCATATAAACCTGCACTATTGTGGTGGGCATTGATTTGGTGTCTATCTTGACCCGCTGCCCTATTTTCTTATCCATTGTTATACCAACTCCTGCATTTCCCCCGCTTGATTTTGTGTTGATAATTCGGTAGTCACCTGACCAAAAATCTTGTTCTTCCTGCCAACGTACTTCACTTATACCAACTACATCTAACTTTAGCCTATCCATCTCCCTTTTCAGGTTTTCTAACCTACCACAACGATTCAAACTTCTAACATTCCACGCTCCGACTCGCAAAATGTCAGTATCCATCTTCCTGATGATCGCCCCCTCTCGTGTAGTCCCCACCCGGAGATCCGAATGGGGGACTAGTTTCCCTCCGGAATATTTTAACCGGGAGGAAGCCATCATCAGTACACCATTCATACAGAGAGAGCTGCATGTCCTCGGGAGGTGGTTACGGCTGTAGTTTCCCGTTGCTTTCAGCCGTGTATCAGTATCAACACAGCTAAGCCATGTTGAGTATTATTACAAGGCCGTATCTGTCAATCATATAGACTGCCGCCCTTGAAACTACCGAAAGGGTGCTACCCCCCTTTCGATGAACCATTCGTTAGTCTGGTCTCTCAACAGATACCCATCCGATATGGTTGCACCTGCGGCTCGGCTGTCTGCATCATTGGGACACGCAAGCCTCCCCACCGCGGCAAGGTCACATGGTTCGCAGAGGAGGCTATTGATTATTAACAACTTTCAATTGTGAAGAAACGTCACCAGTGATATTGGATAACGCAGTAGAATAAGCTTCCTAACTTTCTCAATCTGACTGTGAATGCTTGGGGTTAGAAGAAACACATGGATCTAGGCTAATTTTATGTTATCTCACTCATCAAGAATTATTTGATGATCTACAAATTGAGTGTAAACGTTACTGAGACCGTATCCTACGCTATACATGGCTTATTTTAGGATTAATGGTCGATTGAAGGCAAATTATATTCATCCATCATCTCAAAAGTACGTAAATGGAAATAAATATCATCGTTAAAATAAACTATGACTTCACTTGCAATGAAACAATAATCATCACCAACATTAATTACCATGAAATGAAATGAAATGGCGTATGGCTTTTAGTGCCGGGATATCCCAGGACGGGTTCGGCTCGCCATGTGCAGGTCTTTCTAATTGATTCCTGTAGGCGACCTGCGCGTCGTGATGAGGATGAAATGATGATGAAGACAATACATACACCCTGCCCCCATGCCATTGGAATTAACCAATTAAGGTTAAAATCCCCGACCCGGCCGGGAATCGAACCCGGTACCCTCTGAACCAAAGGCTAGTACGCTGACCGTTCAGCCAACGAGTCGGACATTAATTACCATAACCTCTTGTCATTATTATAAAACCACCACTTCACATCATTCAACTCATATAACACTTTACGTTACAATAAATACATTATTTCATTCCAACTTGACGTATACTATACTGTCATCATTAATCATTCATCTAATTATTCCGTTGTAGTCTCAATCCTTCAACGATTCCATAAAATATCACCATATTTTTCCATTAGGCCATAAAAATCCTATATACGATCTCATTTCCACTCAATTTCATGTTACAAGTTCTCACATAAGTCTAGTGTTTTCGCAACGTCGTACAGAATTCACTTAGAGAAATAACTTAACCTCCTTACACTCAACATTGACAGCATTACGAACAGAATAACTAATTATCACCGGTTAACTGCTTCCTGACGTTTATGGTTGATGATTACCTATCGACCTACAACCTAACTATAGAAATTGTCCTCTCATATATCATCACTTCACTGGTATTAATTCAGATAGAACTTTCAAGAAGAAAAAAATTTCATTTATAATAATGACTCAAAGGACTGTATTCCCTCGCCGTCATCACATGTCCTGTGGCTAGACCTTCAGGCTTGGTTGATGACATTTCCCTCATTTATTTGGAAACCTCGGGGGTGGTCTCGGCCGGTTATCGGTCATCATGGGTTGGGCTCGTCATCTCGTGTCGCCAGAATCTAGGTACCTCCGCCGCCACTTCCTTAGTGCATGTTGACTTTGGTTTCTTGCGCACTCGGAACAGAACAAGACGTCAGCATGGTTAATTTCGTCATCTTTTGGATATATATTGCAACCGTAAGCTACAGTCGGAGAACACCGAGACACCTCAGGTGTGCTCAGTTCATAAATTAGACGCACATATAACACATCGATGGATGTGGCATGCATAGGAAATATGACAATTGTGGCATATAACAAATAAAATACAGAATAAAATTAATATATGGAATGGTTTATTAATAACAAAATACTCTCAAATTGTCATCCTCCTAACTTGTGATGATGTGAATGATCGTTAACGAATTAAAAATGTATCTCTTGAAGTACAAGAGAAATAATCAAATGGGATGGTACATGATTTCACACCCTATCTTGTCCTAGCAAATCATAATTACATATTCATTTAATATTTTGATCAGATAAACAGATTCCGTTTGATTTATTGAAAGTTCTGGATTCAGACGATCAGCTCTGAAATATTAAAAGAAAAAAATTGAATTAACTTTTGCTCAAAATCCCATTAAATTTCCACTTATCGATTCAAAAATTTACGATTCTTTACAATTACATAATTTGATGCTTCAATTTCTGTTTAAAACTGAGTCGGCTCAATGAAATAATAATCTGTTCCATTACCAGTCGCTTACTGGATCAACAAAATTAAATAGATGAATTACTAAAGTCTGGAAATGTAATACACATTTAAAATGGTCTGCCTAACTCAAAATTCAATTTCTTCAATGCCATATCACAACTTCTAAATGCCAATAACGAAGAAATTAACATCATCCGCATCGTGTAACAATATCTGAGACAAAAGAAAATCAACTCCAAAACACCATAACCATACGATAATACAAAATTACACTACTATTTACACCCTATTTTACACTATCTACACATGTGGCTACATAAAGACGATCATATTGTCGGAATATTACATAAGTTTATCATAGCAGAAGGTATCGTGAAATTTCTAAAGTTTAATCCGATGACCTGGATGAAAATCCTCGAATATTCTGGCAAAATCTCGAGTTCAGGCAAAGTCTCGAATGGTGTTCTAAAACCATTGTAAATTATCGTGAACATTAAAGTCGTGAATTATAGACAACTCGGGATAAATCTAATTAAGATTACTTCTTCGAAAACGTACACAAATTCAAACAGACGTAGGTTCCATATCCTAAATCACGCAAGTATCTATCATAATCCACTATCAACTTATCACTTGCCTCAATAACTATATGGCGTGATTCTACTCTCGAAGAATTACTTCGCTTATTCATGATAATATCGCTTCTCTCGAAGACTAAATTATGACATTAACCGTAGCAAAATCTCCAATAATGATTCCTACCATACAATTATACATTTGTGATCCACCCTGGGATATCACAAACTCAATCTAACATCACATAACAAGTCCTACGCGTGTATAATTCTCGAAGATTCAATCCACCTACCGGTTCTCATATCTGGATTCAACTATCTCTGTTCCGCAGGATTATCTACACGGGTTCTGATCCAAAATGACGGAATCATTTCTCTTTTAAGACTTTAAGTTCCAAAATTTTACGATTATACACCCGATAGATACCATGAACGGTTATGTCTCGCCTCTGTACGTTGACTGTACATCCAGAAACATCTATTCTACATAAACGAATGCTCTAACATTATTCCCACCAATCGTGGCTATAATAAAGCTATAAGATACACTCCGAGAATTGTCACTGCCTGATACGCTTAGTTTAACACAAGCCATGTACGCCGTTCCAATATCACCTTATTACCTAACAAAAATAAATATGTGACGATCTTCTACTGTCTTTATAATATGGCAAAGTACTACGACTACATAACTAAAATATACTGCCAGACCATTTACTAATTACTACTACGTAACTACACTTCTACCAAAGAGATTATATTAAACAATTGTGTCGACTTAGCTTTAAGGCGTCTTCACGATGTCGAATGACTGGTCGTCCTCAGGAATAATATAGTCATGGGTGCCTTCCTCTCATCCTGTTGCCTGTCAGCTGGTCACATGGGTTTAAGCTTCCATTTTAGCACCAACACATATAGTAGTATGTGACAACACCATGATGATATTCATCACTATCCTCTTGAATTTCAGGCTGAAACTAGTACAAGAAAGATTAGTAAATTTGCCACACAACACTTCCTGTAGATATCATTCAAATATTACACACGGTAGGCGGCTCAACTTAACTTGACGTCCGCTATGTTACGTACGTTGACAAGAATAATATTCTAAGTAGTATATTTGAATAGTCCAACTAAGTTAATACAGTCCAACTTCCACAATTCAATCTTTAATTATCGCCGTCCGCTCTCGAACCAAAGACTTATCACAACAGCGTGTCGAGTTCCACTGAAGTCCGGCGACTGGCAGACACACTAACCCAATAACTCAATTCTCTTCTCAGCTGACCGGTTGGAATCCTTGATACTCCACGCACGCGCGTTCGAGCCGGAACTCTAGTCAAGTTAGCAACAGTAATAATTTTCCACACTGGTTTCATTTGTAAAATAATGTTCAGGAGTGTTGTTATCATTATTATTATAATCGTTAGTTTTGACATACACATTAATTTTCTATCATGCTATTCTGATAGTATCACAAATCGTTCATATGGTTGGTTATGACAGGTGTGAAACTGTAAGCTTCTCGAATGCTAGCGATGCGCGCTCTGTTTTTCTTTCTTTTCTTTTCTTTTCTTTCTTTCTTCTTTTCTTTTCTTTCTTGGACGGTTACTCCTAGTCGTTAACATCAAAATACAGTTTTATAGCTTAAACCATTAATTCGAAAATCATTATGCTCACAGGTGAATTCATTGAGACTCCAAAGAGTACTAGTTCGAAGACATGCCACTTCATCCACATATTCAAGCCATCCGGCCTATTGACACTGTCACAATATATATACATATGAGAGAATTCTGCTCTTTAAAATTTGATCTTTGAATTACTTTAGAACTTGCAATGTCTATGAATATTTCAATTGAATCATGTTAGTACACGTTTCTTCTCTTTCGTTCTGCAGATATTATTGTTACGTAGCCTCTCGAAGTAAATTATATCGGCTAACACGTCGTCTTATGGAAGGTATCGTGACGTAATAGTGCGGAAGATTTTATTCTGTACGGACAGTTTTAACTTTACGAATGAAATATTATTCAATGCCGATATCTCACACAATAGCTCGTGGACACAGGTTCTTATCCGTTTGATGTCTAGAATTCCGTTTAGACGATGTTATTCTTTCTTTTAAGTAGCTCTGAGTGATGTCCTCCTTCTGAACCTTTAGTGCAAATCGAATATTATTTTTAATAATAATTCTTAACAATCTTCCCGCGTCTTTCTTTACCACCGCCTTCTGTGCTCCTTTCTGATCAAGTGACTGGCGAAAACATGACTCCTTTAACTTACAGTAGTACTCTGACGTTCTCACGACTTAAACTCCATTTTCGTTCCAATTAGATCTCACTGGGAACAGTGAAATGGCACAACATATGTTCTCGTGACAGTTGAGTATTTAAATTTCTGATTTCCAAATTTACCGATGTGCACATTTACGTGTACCTCGCCGACTGAATCGTTAGTGCAGCATTAATTAACAGTATTTCGCTTCAAGTGATTTCATGCCAATTAGTACGTCCCTTATCTGATAAAATACATAAGCGTGGGCAAGCCATCAGGGGTGAAGTCTGGAAATACACACTGCTGCTAATTGTACAGTTTTGTACCACATGTATGATAAGACTTGTATACTGGTTTTGAACTAATCACATTTTAAAAATATATTTCTGATGCATTACCCTTACTTGAACAAAATGAGATACGAGTATCGATGATTGATTGATTGATTGATTGATTGATTGATTGATTGATTGATTGATGCATGTTGTTTAAAGGGGCCTGACATCCAGGTCACCGCCCCCTAATGGTACGCAATGAGACGAAAAGAAATAAAAAATTAAACAATCCAGAATCGTGGATGGATGGACGGACGGACGGACGGACGGACGGACGGACGGACGGACGGACGGACGGATGGATGGGAATGTAAAACGATCAGTGGAACTTACCCACAGTGCCTCACATGCAGAGAAGCTGGCGTAAAACAATAGTATTACTAACCAAGGGACTGCTTCTATGGCACGATACTGAATCGATGATGCTTGTAGTCGAAAGGAGTCCAAAATCCAAGTCATCGGCCCCTCATACTGACACTTTTCGCTAGAAAAGTAGAACCATGGTATTTGTCATGTTGCGGTACTAATCAAGAGTAGCGTAGACTCGCGGTATTCCACACATTATGGTACTACTCGCACATGTATTGCAGACCTACGCTGTTTCGCATATTGCGGCACCACTGACAGGCAACGCAAAGCTATGGTGTTCATCACCTAAGTGCGCTAACTACAGGGACTCGTACTATCCCGTGGTGTTCCTCATATAGTGGTTACTAATCACAAACCTATTTGGTACCTAAAATAGTGGTGTTGCGGCTTTTGTGTTGGTACTCGTCTGCCGCATTTCATTTTGTAACAGTTGGCAATGTGCTGCTGCGTTTTTGTTTTGTACACAGACACTGAACATGGCGACCGGCAGCAGTACACGTGTTTTGGTGTACCTCCGAATTTGTTGTACATAATGTGTAAATATGCAGTGTTTTATTCATGTGTAATAAATGTTTGAATCACCTTGTGAGTGATGTGTTTGTGTCTGCTCGTTTGGGGCAGTCTGGTCCTCCATTTGATTTGTTTCAAAATTGTATTTGTGCACCTATGGAACTGAACTTTGTTATGTGCGGCCGATATGTTGTTTCGTCGTTCGCAACATAAAAATTTTGTCCTTCCGGGCCGCGATGAGAATCATTGTCAACTCTGAACATTGTGCTAGTCATACTAGTTACCATAAAATTGTTATCGTCATGAATTGCTGCCTGCAACCGCCATTTGAACATAGCAACGGATTTGGTGCGAAAAGCATCGTGAACAGTTATTGTATAAAAGCACCTGGATGTCGCGCTTAAGGCTAATTACTACGAATGTTTGAATTCGTCATATTGAGATTTCAACGAATTCTACATTGTTTTGGAACTGTTTTGATATCGCACGTTAACAATATGTGGAAGTTACCACGTGCTAACGCATTTGTTCTTGTGAGCTATTTACTCCAGCTTGTATCTGATACCCTGATGTTCGAGATGTTAAATGCTGCTTGGAATTTGGACTCCAGTGAACACTACATCGCAGACGTCATCCTTTGGACTTTTCAGTCACTTTGGCCATGTGATTCCAGTCATGGAGTGTTTCCAGTGGTACCTAGTGATGATTGATGATACAGCACCGCCATGTACTGTAAGTCTGTTCCATTCGTCTTTATTGTTCCTATCTTGACTAGGGTGGACATCCTGCCTGATATCCTAACCCTACTGCTAGCACTTTACGTGTATAGAATAACAGATTTGTCTTGACTTCTCATGGGCATTATACGATTTCGTGCTAATAATTAGTTGGGCCGCTTTGTGTATTTTGTATATTTTAGAACGTACGTGGTTTATTATACGTTATTTTATGCTTTTGTTCATCTACCTACATTGTTGGTTCCATTCAAAGACTGTCACTCATTTCAACAATGCAAAATGAATGCAGCGCACTGAATATAGAGCTTATTGTTTGTATAGTCACCATAGTTGTAAGATTGATTTCTATTATTATCTTGTCAATAATTGATTACCTGAACTATTCATCATGGTGTTTGAATCCGAAGCAAAGGCTGTTCAAAAACGTGGTTTACTTAAAAGGTCATTAACTCACCTTGAAAATTACTTAAAGCAAGATAACATCAACCATCACGAACTAATTTCTAGGCAAAATAGGCTGCCAGAAATTTGGAAGGAATTCAGCATTGTTAGGGAGTATCTAGAATGTGAATTAGACTCCAAATCTAGCGAAACTCACTTTGGAGAGCATGATGAATTTGAAAACAGATATCATGCAATAGTTGCTAGGATTCAAGAATTGCTTTGCTCATTTGAGGGACCCACAAGTCCAAGCAATGCATCCATTATTTCTGATAACTCTACTCGGTCCAAGTGTAGCTTGAAGCTCCCTCCCATTGAATTACCTATTTTTAAAGGAGATTTGACAAAATACTTGAGTTTCAGGAACACCTTTCAAAGCTTAATTATTAACAATAGCCGCATTGACAATGTGCAATGACTACACTACCTATTGTCGTCTCTTCAGGGTGAACCCAGGGATTTGTTAGATAACCTATCCATATGTGCTGATAATTTCACTGTTGCTTGGAATTTAATTGATGAAAGGTACAATAACAAACGCTTGATTGTTTCACAGCACGTAAAACATTTGCTCAATCTCCATAATTGTACTAGTGGATCTTCCGTTGAATATCGCAAATTGATAAACCAAGTAAATCTAATCTTAGTGCTGTTGACAATTTAGAGGGTCAGGTTCCACTACATGAAATTTTGCTACAGGAATTGATTCTAAGTAAGATCAAGTCCAACCATAGAAGTGAATGGGAAAACAAATTTTCCTCTACTGATATTCCCACACTAAATAATTTGATTGATTTCTTGGAAAGAAAATGTCAAACACCAGAGCTAACAGAATGCAAGAAACCTGTTATTGAGCAAAAACGAGACTTAAAATCCAACCTAAAAGCCCTTCACATTGCCAACAATAGCACTTTCTTGAATTGTAGGTTTTGCGAACTTGATAATCACAGCATTTCTGATTGTAGAAAGTTCAAACAAGCAAACATTGACCACCGTCGCAAGTTTGTGAGGGAAAATAAACTTTGTTATCTTTGTTTTCCGCTTCTCATGTTTCTAAACATTGTAAGCAAAACAAATGCTCCCAGTGTAATGGGCCCCACAACTTATTGGTTCACAAGGAACAAGCAAGTCCCAATAATAACAATAATAACATGAATGCTACAAGTTCTGCAATTGTTTCACCCACTGCCATGAAGGTTGTTTCAGGACTAGATTCTAATGTTTTGCTGAGCACAGCGTGTGTAGGAATAAAAAATAGCTCAGGAGAGATTATACTAGTTAAAGCTATGTTAGACTCTGCGAGTCAATTATCCTTTGTGACTTCTGATCTTGTCAAGAAGCTTGGTATCCGTACTAGGTTTTGTCGTCTACCTATTGTTGGTATAGGCAATTCGAATGTGTCTCCTGTAAGTTCCACATGTAACCTTGTTTTATTCTCAAATGTATCAGATTATACATTGAAGTTGAACTGTGCAGTCGTGAACACAATCACAAGTCCACTCCCTGCGCAGGAAATTGATTGTTCCAATTGGGTTATTCCTCGTGATATTATTTTGAGTGATAGGAATTTTAATCAGCCCTCTACTATTGATATTTTGCTAGGTGCTGATGTCTACTATGAAATTGTGTCTTCTAATATTTTGCATAAGAAGGGTTATCCCGCCTTATTAGACACCGAATTTGGTTGGGTGCTATCAGGCACTTTCCCTGAGTCGTGCATTAAGAATAATGCCAAGGCTCGTCGTGCCAATCTTGTAAAACTTGATTCTATTGACACAAAACTCCAAAGGTTCTGGGAGCTTGAAGAACTTCATCAACCAGTTCTTACTCCTGAAGAAAGGGCTTGTGAAGAACACTTTGTGAATAGTGTTCAAAGAGATGATTCTGGTAAGTTTGTTGTCAAACTTCCTATTCGTGCGGAAGTGCCACCTGTGGCTGAGTCTAAGCATAATGCAGTTAGAAGGCTCAAATAGATGGAAAATAAATTTGCTAAGCTTCCAGACTTGAAAGGGAAGTATATAGATTTCATGCGTGAATACAGTGAAATGGGTCACATGGAAATTGCACCTCCAGAGACCTCTAACTCTTTAAGCTTTTACTTGCCCCATCATTGTGTGCTCAAGGATTCTAGCACTACAACCAAGCTGAGAGTTGTTTTTGACGGAAGTTGTGAATCATCAAATGGGATAGCATTGAATTCTATGTTAATGGTTGGTCCTACTATTCAGCCTGACTTGCTGTCCATTGTTTTAAGGTTCAGAACCTATTTTGTTGCTCTTACGGCTGACATTGATAAGATGTATAGATGTGTGCTAATTCATCCTGACCACAGAAATCTTCAGAAAATTGCCTGGCGTGAATCTACTGATGAAGAAATCAAGGACTACCGTCTTACTACTGTCACATACGATACAAGTTCCGCCCCTTTCTTTGCTACGAAATGTCTAGTTCAACTTGCTGATGAACACAAGGAATCTCACCCCACTGCATCAGAAATCATTCGCTCTTGTTCTTATGTTGACGACCTGCTGACAGGTACTAGCTGAGTTGAAGAAGCTAAGGAGCTTCAATCAGAAATTTCTTCTGTGCTTGATAGTGCACATTTTCATCTTAGAAAGTGGACGTCAAATTGTCCAGAAGCTCTTGCCAATGTCCCTGTAGAGGATAGAGAAAAGTTGTCACCTTGTAACCTCACTAAGGATGAAGCTATTAAAACATTAGGTATCGTGTGGCATCCTAAATGTGATGAGTTTCAGTTTCAAATAAATTTGAAGAAAGCACCTAAGGAAGTCACTAAGAGAAGCATTCTCACTATCATTGCTTCCATATTTGATCCCCTTGCATTGTTACGATGTGCCGTAGTTAAGTGTAAACTTATCCTGCAGTCTCTTTGGCAGTTGAAAATTGATTGGGATGATGTGTTAGAACCTTCATCTGAAATTATTGACATCTGGAATGCTATCTACAGTGAGCTCCCCTTACTTAAGGAACTCAGAGTGCAAAGAAATGTAATGCCCTTTGCTAAGAACAAGGTTATTGAAATCCACGGCTTTTCTGACGATTCAGAAGCTGCCTATGGTGCTTGTGTGTATATTAGGACAGTATCTGATGATGATGATGTATCAGTGATCCTGTTGACTTCTAAATCGAGAGTTGCTCCATTAAAACAGCAATCTATTGCCCGTTTAGAGCTTTGTGCTGCTCTATTGCTTTCTCGCCTAATGAGTAAGGTCACTGAATCGCTGAAATTGCACATTCCTTTCTCCACATACTGCTGGACTGAGAGCATGATAGTTCTGTGTTGGTTACAGAAACCCGCCAATTGTTGGAAAACCTTTGTCGCTAATAGAGTTGCTGAAATTCAATCCCCAACTTCAGTCTCAGACTGGAGACACGTACCTACCCACAGCAATCCAGCTGACCACTTGTATCGATGTGTTTTACCCTCACAAATGTTTTCTCTTGATGTATGGTGGCATGGTCCCTCCTGGTTGCACGAATTGTCCCCAGTGTACCCTGATTTTGTTGCCAGTAATACACCATCTGCTGTGAATGCAGAATCGAAACCCTCTTTGAGAGTCCTGCTAGTTAACATGCACCCACCTGAGTTTGAGAAGTTTTCGTCCTTTCTCAAACTTAAGCGAGTTTATAGCTATGTTTTGAGATTTATTACCAATGTTCGCTCCACTAAGGATGCTCGTGTCATTGGTCCACTCACCCCTGAAGAATTGAGGATTAGTGAAATGAAAATAATAAGTCTGATGCAAGCTAGTGAGTATGGAAAGGAACTTCATGACTTGAAGTCTAATAACGTAGCTGCCTCTTCGAGCTCATTGAAAACTTTGAATCCATTCCTCGATGATTACGGGTTGTTGAGAGTCGGTGGTCGACTCATGAATTCTCAGTTGGAATACAATGAATAACACCCCATCATTCTTCCTCCGAAACACTTTGTTACTAAATTGATTGTTAAACATGAACATGAGATGCTATTGCATTCCGGCCCTCACGCTGTATTGTTTTCCTTGCGTAACAGATTTTGGATTCCACGTGGGAAGACAGTTGTTCGTGGTGTGATCCATTCATGTTACAAGTGCTTCAAGAGCAAACCTCCACTCACCACTCACATAATGGGTCAGTTACCCTCGTATAGAGTTGAACCATCGTTACCCTTTGTTAAGGTTGGTCTTGATTATGGTGGCCCAGTCATCATAAAAGGTGATAACCCGAGGAGTAAGATAAAGTTTAAAGCGTACACTGCTCTCTTTGTTTGTCTTGTCACTAAAGCAATACACCTTGAAACTGTGAAGAGTCTAACGACTCAGGACTTCCTCGCCGCATTTAGAAGATTCACGGCGCGTAGAGGATTTCCAAATCTCATCTTGAGTGATAATGGCACAAATTTTGTTGGAGCCAACAATGAGTTATTAAGATTTATTTAAGGATAACTCTACTGAAATAGAGGAATATTCATCTAATTTGAATGTGAATTGGAAGTTTATTCCACCCTCCAGTCCTCATTTCGGTGGGCTTTGGGAAGCTGGAATAAAGTCCACAAAATCACTCTTAAAGCGGACCCTAGGAAAATGCATTCTTAATTTTGAAGAGCAGAGTACTCTTTTGTATCAAATTGAGTCTGTTTTGAACTCGAGACCTCTCTGTTCAATGACTGACGACCCCAATGATCAATGCTATTTGACACCTGGACATTTTCTAGTAGGGAGACGATTGACCTCTATCCCCTCTCCAGACATATCCAACAGCTCCCGCTCCTGTCTAACTAAATGGAACTTGGTGCAACAGCTGTATCACGATTTTTGGCAGAGGTGGTCGAAAGAATACATACAATTACTTCAACAAAGACGTGAATGGTCTTCTGTAGGAAAGTGAACTCCAACTGTGGGAGATTTAGTGCTTCTAAGGGAAGATAACCTTCCTCCTCTGGTTTGGAAAACTGGTATAATCCAGGAGCTCCATCCTGGTTGTGACAATATTACTCGTGCGGTCAGTGTAAAGACTAAAACTGGTCTTTTGCGCCGTGCCATAGTGAAATTGTGTCCATTGCCCAAGAATGTTGTATAATTGTATATTTGTATATGTTGTATTTGAGTTTTCTTTTTTATTCATTTGTCTGTGATGAACATGAACACTTGACTTTGATTTTGAGTGTTGAGATCCCTCAAAGGGGGGAGTATGTTGCGGCTTTTGTGTTGGTACTCGTCTGCCGCATTTCGTTTTGTAACAGTTGGCAATGTGCTGCTGCGTTTTTGTTTTGTACTCAGACACTGAACAAAGCGACCGGCAGCAGTACACGTGTTTTGGTGTACCTCCGAATTTCTTGTACATATGTGTAAATATGCAGTGTTTATTCATGTGTAATAAATGTTTGAATCACCTTGTGAGTGATGTGTTTGTGTCTGCTCGTTTGGGGCAGTCTGGTCCTCCATTTGATTTGTTTCAAAATTGTATTTGTGCGCCTACAGAACTGAACTTTGTTATGTGCGGCCGATATGTTGTTTCGCGGTTCGCAACAAGTGGTACTACGAGCAATAGAAAGCGACCCATGGTGGTCCCCCGTGGTGGTACTAATCACTAGGAGTTTCATGGTTCGTCCCTTTTAGTCACCTCTTACGACAGGCAGGGGGTACCGTGAGTGTATTCTTCCTCTGCGTCCCCCACCCACAGGGGTTGTGTGTTAGGTCCGCGAAAGGTACTTTATTTCCCTCAAGTCCTCCGGCAAGCCGGTTAGGACCCCCTATCCGCCAGCTGGGACGCGTCACGTGGGAGTATCACCTGTCCCCCTGCTACGAAATCATTTCAGAGTTGAAATAATTCTGTAGCACTTGCAGGTTGTCATCGAGTTAAGCTGTACTTTTAGCTGTTTTAGGTAGAGCATTCAGAAATACAATCTTATCACGATCTGGGTGCGCCAATGAGATGAAGGATAAGCACAGTTCCTAACCTTGCAGACTGAAGCGCTGAACATTGTTACTTCAGTTTCGTTCATGAAGGTCATTACAAGTCCTTAAGGATTACAGAAGTTCAAGAATGGTCCCTCTGGTAAACATTCAGACAAGATGAACAGCGTTTGCAGCAGTGCCAATGGCGAATCCATGACTTACATGCAAAATCTGCCCATCAACTGCTGCCTTTACACTGATCTCATTTGAGACTGGCTATATTGTACGGGAGTGAAAGATGCCTGGACTGATGAAGTCGTTTTCATGCCAGAGTAACACATCACATATTGGGAAGAATGGAGTAACAATCAGGTTGGAAATAATGGCAGGAGGGTATTTGTAATGAGAGGATAGAACGTAAGTTACGTGAACAACTCGGCTGCAGTGAGAATTGATAGTGGAGTGAGTTCTTGGTTCAAGGTATTTACAGGACTTAGCCTAGACTACAGTCTTTCACCCTTATTGTTCATAGTTTGGATGGATCATGTGCTGAAAGTTATTAAGTGGCAGGGACGGATTCAGCTAAGTGAGAATGTAATAAGCAGTTTCACCTGTGCTGACAACTTAGTCTTAGTGACAGATTGTGCCAAAAGCCTGCAGTCTAATATCGTAGACTTACATTTTATTGCATAAAAATTGGTGAGTATAAAAACAGTTATGCTTTACAAAAAGTTCCATTCAAGTGATTTAAAAAAAATAAACATACAAATACTTTAAAAGATTAGGTACTTATTTTTCATGAGTAAATGTTACCAAACACAGTAGAGACAATACACGACAGTCTGCGAGATTTCGAGGGACAGCGATTAGAGCTCTGTCTAGCGGAGTGACCTGGAGTTACTGATTCTGTCATAAGAGCACGTGTGTTTGTTTGTGAAGTTTTTGGCGTTATTTATGCGTTTGTGGTAAGTCTATATAAGTAAATAGTAGCGTGTGTCATTCCTTTATATCCCCTCTCAACATGAGTGAAATGATATGTGCTGTGTTTGGCTGCAATAATTATGAAGTGCAGAAGGGTTCTCTGTCTTTCTTCCGTTTCCGTCTTGACAAGAAAAAGTAAGTAAATATTATGTTTGCATATATATTCTTCCAGTGAGAAAGAGATATTTATAGTATTTCCTAAACTTATGACCTGCGAAACAAATATTTTAACTGGCTTAAAATAAAGTATAATAATTTTATTTTATTGTATAGTGCAGCAGTTAACCTTCAATACCAATGTGTTGTTGTAGGTGTGATCCGTGGGTTTCGATTTAATTCAGGAAAATGCATATGTATGTGGCTGGTTGTGTTCCAAGTTACCCCATTTGGAATGCCGCAATGCGTTGTCAAGCACTGAATAAAATATGGGTGACTTAAGAAATGTACCGTACATGTTTTGTTGAAACAATATTATGCAAATTTGCTTTATCCTAATGTAATGCCAAGTATTACTCGTAGGGATATTTTGAATGTTTTGGAGGCTAAGTTTATACATTTTCTATCTGTTACTAGGCTTCAAGTGAAGAGGAAAATTGTTCATCTCTTAAATGTTAATTCACTAAATCATGTTTCTAAGGATTGTGCCGATATTTTTATTGACAAGTGTCTTAATGTGATGATACTATGTTTTTAATGAGAAAAAAGACAAATCTGGCCGTGGAAGTTCAAGCAGGAATACTGAAGCTAAAAAAGCAGTGCATAAATGAAGGATCAAGCCCTTTCACAACAGTCCATTTCACATCTTGATTATATGTCTAATTTCAGTCTTTAAGTAATAACCTGTTAAATAATTCTTCATTCATTTATCCAGAATTCCTTCAGCAACTTTGAAGTTAATATCTTAATAACACTGTATTTCTAGACGTAATTTATTTATCCATTTCAATTGATATTTGAATTTAGTGCGAATTTCCAGGTCATGCCACTTGCGAATTGTCTCCCATTTTAACCAGAGTAAGTCCGGAAGTGTCGCGTATTGTCTACAATGTATTTGATGTTACTACTGTTTGCTGAAGATAATTTAAAATCATACTACATTAGTAGGAATCCGAAATGAAAAAATGCACGACTGCCTCACTAATTCAACATAGAAATCAGGTCCTCGATTTACAAAATGTGTTAGGAGGAAGCCAGCCGGCTACGTCGTACATGTTCATGCAGTTTCGTAATTAGGTTACAGCACCAAATACACATCTCTGGTAGTCTTCGGGATTGTGCACATCACTCTTCATTTGGCCCCAGATATAAAAATCCAGTGGGTTTAGTTCATGACTTCAGGCTGGCCAGTAAAATGGATAATTTTAACCAATTAAGTGGATAGATAATATTATGTCTAAGTATTCCCACACGACTGAGAAATGTGAGGGGGTGCACCGTCATGAAAGCACAATATTCTCTTTGTATGTGCAGAGGAATTTCATCTAGAGCTCCTGGCAAATTTTCAGTCAGGAACTACAAATACTGCTGGCCTGTTAAATGCAGTGGGAGTATGAAAGGGCCTGATTTCTACCTACTCGTTCAATGAGAACATATGTTGAATGTGATTCTGATCACGATCGTGAGGATTTTCTTCACTCCACATATCAGTGTTAAGAATATTTAGAAATCCATGATGTGTGAAACATGACTCATCAGCATGTAAATATAAATCTAGTCTTCTCAAGAACCGTTGATAAACATTGTAGCCTACGGAGAAGATCTGCTGCTTGGTGTTGGGCATACCATGCAATGAGACACACCTTCCTCCCCTGGTCCAGCAGCTCATCCTCAGCTGCCAACACATACTGATATCATGAATAGTCCCACTCCATAGTACTCCAGTGTCCCATAACAGAAGTCCGGTCATATGGACGCTTTCAATTAATAAATTGTTCTCTACCTTTCCAACGTTAGATCTTGCTTCACGTTAAGTTAATAATATAGCACGCATCTCATGATTCGAGAAGCCTGCCATGTGTTCTGAAGTATTGTGACGGCCTGTTGCAGGCAGAAAATGGTGAAGAAACTCACTCACTCCACTTACTTGCTTACATGAAGAGGACCAAGTTATGCGCTACCTTGTCCTGACATGTCATTACACTGAACCTGTCTGAACTAACAAAACACTGGTAATTTTAATTGTACCATAAGTGATGCCAGGCACTGCCTCCTTCCCCCCCAGGAACCGCAAGCACTGTTGGTCTGCCAAATTCTGTGTCACTACGAGTAATGTTCAGTAAAAGTGAAAGAGGTTCTTAGAGGGGGGGGGGGCTTAAGTAGACATGTAAACAAGGGCCCCCTGTGCCTAGCTGGTGTCTAGATAGGCCATAACACAGCTGGGCTTTGCCATAGGTCGTTCATTGACGAAATTACCTGCTCCTCCACAGTCGAACAGGACACAAAGCTCCACACAATATACTAAGAATGTGCTGCAGCCGAAAGACGAGAGAAAAATAATAACATCTACATAACCCTTATTGCATATTACTACAATGTGCTAAGTACATCGTTCTTTTAGTGCGCATTGTTAAGTGATATCTGTCACATTCTTCATTACACAGCTCACATATACAATTTTCGCTTGATACGATCTGGTCGCGCATATTTTGTGATGAAAATCGTGGATGGCGTATCGGGTCACAACGTGTCTGAGTTCCTGGTTTTCCTTCATCCAGTTTCTTTCTAACATGGCACTTGTAGCGTAGAAATCTATGTCTGTCTCTTTACTCTTAGCCACTCTTCTCTCCAGATGTTTTGCATATAGTTCAGCAGATGGCAGAAACAATTGGTTGCTCAGGTCCTCACAACATAGAAGGTCTCCTTGGTTAGTATATAAACCATTCTTGTAGGTGCTGATTTACCCACTCTCAGTGCATTCTTACAGAAGCGTGCTTCGACACCTTCATTTTTTGTAAGTCCCTAAGTTTAAGACGTTCCCAGATGAGTTCTAATCCATAAGATATTATAGGGGATATGGTAGTGTTAAAAAGTCTCATAGCCGCAGCTAAGGACAGAGCTGGGAGGATTTATATGGCTCGAATTGTTCTTGCAGCTCCTGCGGTTCTTTCGTGGTCTTGGTATCTAAACGACATTGTAGTAGTTTGTAGAATAATTCCAAGATATCTAAAGTCGTTGACTATTTTCAGCGGTTCTCCATTGAGAGTAAAATAGTCTCTACATGAGATTAGTTCCCCTCTTTCGCAATGTCATTTGGACTGTCTTCTCCAACTCTATTAAAGTACCTTGTAGGTCTTTTCTATTGGGTGACCCAAGCACCATGTCATTCGCGTATAAGATAAGTTTTGTATCCGCTGTGCTCTGAAGGATGTCTGTAATATCGGCTGTAGTAACAATAGAGGGCTCATTGGATCCCACTGCGGGACTCCGTTTATTTGTTCGAAAGACTCAGATACGTCGACTGTGTCCTCAATCTGCACAAAATTAACTGATAAGATGTTTCCTATTGCTCTAACAAGTGGATGTGATCATCCAATCATGTATTCTTATGTTTATAATCAATATATTTCCTGTTTAGTTAATTGAACACCTTTGTGTAATCAATAAAGATAGCGAAGTATATTCCGTTTAGGTGCCTCAGAGCTTCTTCTATTTCCTCCATTAAGTATTTGATGGCTTGTATTGTATTTCTACCACGTACAAAACCAAACTGGCATTCAGGAATAGCTAAAGTCTCCAGTTTTCACGCTAGTATTTTTCAGTATATCTTCAAGAGGTTATTTACCAGTGCGATTCCCCTGTATGATTTTGGGTCGTCTGTGTCCCCTTTCCCTTTGTATAGTATCCTGACGGATGAATTCCTCCAGCACTCTGGTATTGTTCCAGATCTGAGTAATGTTGTCCATATCGGTATCATTATGTCTTGTGGTTGGAAGCCTTTTTGTTTTTCGACTTACTTATCGTCCCTGCGATTTCTGTGGGTGTGATTGGCATTATCTGCACCGACTGTTGTATTGAGGACTTTCGTCTATTTCAAATGCACATGTTTTGTTCTCGTGGTTCAATACCTTTTTGAAGTGTGTCTCCCATCTGTCCATCGGAATTTCCTTTGGTCTTACAGCAATTTTCTTTATGATTGGCAGGAAGGGGTCCAATTTTGCTTCTTCCGCTAATATTTTTGCACCTGTTTCCAAGTAGTGGGATTTCTTCGGTGCCAAGGGTACGGCGTATTCTTTTACCTCTCTTTCAGAGTCCCTGGCCCTCACAATACTGTGGGTTAAGGGATGAGATCAGTGGAGTGCGGTGAATATATTCATTAGCCCAGCTGCAAAAATTTAAGGAACAAAAAGCAATCGCAGCCCCACCAACATTATTATTTTATATTCTCACTCGATAAAGAAGTGGAAATACAACAAGCAAACAGACCACACTATAGGTAAATTCATAAATAAATAAATAATATAACTTGGGTATTAAATAACTTATAAAACTGTAACGCACTCGCACGGCAGTGATGGCACATTTAGTAATACAGTCATTGTTTTCACAGAAATATACCTGGATTAACTTTTTGGTTTTCACCTTAAAAAGCTTAACCAAACTTAATGAGCAAAATATAGCAGGTACACTGAAGAAAATGGAAACTGCAACACCCAGAAGCAGTGGTGCTACATTGCTGCAATTGAATATGCAGGACGAGTGTCCGGTTGTGATTCGATGATTACACTTTTAGATCCCTATGACAGCAAGTTTAGACAACAATCAATACAGGATGTGCCCACCACGAGTTGCAATACATTGATGAATTCGTCGAGACATGGAGTCAATAAGGCCCTGGATCGCTTCCTGAGGAATTGTGGCCCATGCTTGCTGCACTGCACGGGTCAGTTGTTCCAGAGTTGTGGGTGGCTGAGGACGGTTGGCCAGTTGTCGACCCATCATGTCCCACACATGCTCAATGCTTGGTGTTGGCCCTGTGTGCCTCTCGACAATAAGATCTGGGCGGCCCCTCTCCCCGGTACGTCGGCGCCCACGATTCCGGTGATCACTGCGGGCAAGACAGAAGCGCGATTCATCACTAAAGACGACCCTATGCCATTCGTCGACCCACGTCGATCTTTCTCGACTCCAGGCCAGCCTTACACGTCGTTGTTTTGGGGTCAATGGAACACCTTCTGCAGGGACACGGGCTCGTAAGCCAGCTGCACGCAGGCGATTACCAACTGTTTGTTGTGTAACGTGGGGTGCCACAGCAGCTCGAATTTGCGCTGCTGTTGCATAGGGTTCCATCCGGGCCATCCGATCCGAATGATGCGGCGATCCTTTCTCGCAGTTGTCTGTCGCGCTGGGCCTGTGCCAGGTCTACGAGTGTGGGTACCTTCATTTGACCACTGCTGCTATACACGCTGTACGTAGATGCCTGTCGGCCAACACGTGCAGCGACAGTTCTTAGCGATAATCAAGCCTCACACAGCCCAATTATCCGAGTCCCCTCAAACGGCGAAAGTTGTTGATAGCATGCTCTTCTCTGTCGTCGAGGCATGTTTGATGGGGAACACTTCACTGCACAGACTGCAAGTCAACTACGCTACACCAGAGTCCGTATACTAGAGTTGATTCCTCCGCGAGCAATCACGTGGGGAGACCTGTAGCAACAATCCAATGGGCCAGAAACTTTGATCGTTTACATATCTACATGGCATCGTTCCATATCTTGAAAATCAACACAAACGATCAATGTCTTCATGGTGTTGCAATTTGCATTTTCTTAAGTGTATGTTACCGTCTCCGAAGTTTTACAGTTTGACTCGCATACTGGGCGTAAGTACAGGGAAAATATACCTTACGAGAATGCCACAGAACTCGCAAAACCTTCGCCTGTAATCTAAGAGGAACACTACAAAAATTCACAATGTACCACCATTACAGGCAAACCCACTCGAACACAGCAACCTTGGCTCTGTGTTCATGCTGGGCAACTAAATCTGCAGTCGTGTTTGAGTCAGCAAGGAGTGCGGAGCAATGGGCAACAATACAGGATAGCGATTGGGAGCTGGCACTGTGGAATGGAAAGTACAAGGGAGAGAAGAATGAAGGTAAATGGTGAAAAAAGGGGGATGTTGGCAGCTCTGCTGGTGGTGGCGGTGGTTGCTGTGCTGTTGATAATATGAGCAGTTGAAGTTAATCCTGGTCCAGGTCCAGTGGGTTCCATTGGATGGGAAGAGTTCGAAGCGATAAGAGAGATGATAAGAGAGGCGTGTAAGACGGAGCAAATAAGAGAAATGTTTCGAGAGTTATCTAAGGAGTTTAAGGACGTAAAGATAAGTATTAAGGAAGATTTGAGGAACATATAGGAGGAGGAAGGGTGTAATAAAGGTGAGCTGGATCTATTGAAGCAGAAGGTAAGAAGTTTGGAGCAAGATCTGAGAGAGACGAAGCGATTAGTAGTGAGGGGTGAGGAAAAAAGTTTGAGGAAGAATATTTCCGTATATGGTGTGCAAGAAGAGTAAAAACGAGACTAAAGTGGAACTAGTGTATAAAGTGGTGGAAGTGGTTCGGAATAGGATGAAGATTAATTTTAGTGAAGTTGATATAGACGATGTGCACCGTGTGGGGAAAGTTAAGGGAAGGAGGCCCATCAGTGTGAAATTATTATCTATATTGATGGCGGACATTGTGATAAGGAATGCGAGTAATTTAAAAGGCGAGAAAGTGTGGATAAGACGGCAAATGAGCAGTGAAGCCATCAAGGAGAACAGAGTCCTGAGCAGGCATTTAATGGAAACAAAACAGCAAAGCCTTAAGGTATTCATATACGTTTCATTAAAGGATCCGTAATTCATAATTTTACACCAAAACTTAAAATTTTGTTAGTAGTTAACAGGAAGGTAAATAAAGGCTGTTGTGCTATAAAATTGTCCAATTTATCATGTAAGGGCTGTCCAAGAATTTTTTGTTAACAAAAATTGCACTTTTTGAGACTACCTGGCAACTACAAACATGCATTTATTTTAATATTTCTTTCGCCGAACTATTATCGTTAGTGTTCTTGATGTCCCCTACTAAATGTATTAGTTTATCACGATTACACAAAGAATTATAGCACAATCTTTAAAAAATTCAAAATTTCAAAAATAATTTTTCATTTCTTCGTACTCAGTTTTTGAACAGGGATATATTTTTTCTCAGTTCTAGTACAGGACATTCCTAAATTAATTATCTTCAATTTGAGACCTTTTTGAGGTAGATACCTGAATTAGAACTCGACTTATTGTCGTTCAAACCTGAAAAGAAAACATAATTTTTAGTTTTGAATAAATTAAGTTTAAAGTTTTTGTATTATGATTAGACCTCTTTCCTTTTACCTAAAGTATTAGAATTCTCCCGCTGCATAGGTGCAACCTTCCTCTTCAAGTTTCTTGTCCTCTTTCAGCTATCTTCTTCCCCTGAGATACCTCCTTCGCTGTCTTTGTTCAGCAGTGCTCTGAAACAGACTTCCGCGTACACGTGCCTCATCAGCTTGTGACACTCCTGATGCTGAGTACATGTCAGGCACAACCTTCATTCTTCTTAGAACCTCTGTTTCAATCTTGTTTCCACAATTAAAGTGTAAAACTCCATCCATGACACCCAGTTTGAGAGTGGACAGCCCCACATTGTATCTTTTCTACACCTCTTCATACCGTACCGTTGAATGACTCATTGGTATTTTGAGTCAAGCCATGAAGAAATTTTGATAACATTTTTGGATTACAGAGCCTTTCATACACAGGCTTCATTGCATGTAGGACTTCTAGTGGTTGCTTATAATTGTCAAGTAGATTGCCAGTTTTGGCTCGTTGGTATGAACACCAACTGTCTGTTCCTATAGGGCACCTGTGATGGGAAGGCCTGTGTTTATGGGCAGTCAAATGATACAATGTTGCCCATATACCATTTGTCATTTCTTTTATGAAACTGTAGTTGGAACGCAAAGAATTCCAAAATAATTCTGACACTTTTCTCTCAGTGCTCCAGTTAATTTGCCTCTACCACCCTTCCTTTTGTTATGTTGTACAATGTTTCTAAGAGCTGTTCCTGAACGCTTTTGGTAGTGGCCTACGCATTCCAGTTTATTGACTTCTTTACCATTGTATGGATTGGAATCACACACTGCCTTGTAACTTTTGGAATTCCCATCCCCATAGAAATCTACATACTCCAGACCTCTACTCTCGCTTGAGCGAGAAAATACTTTTACTGTTCCATATTAGGCGAAGACCCACTGTAATTTTTGGCACAGAAAGCAGCATGATCAGCCTTCCAACCTAAATAGGATGGGGAATCCTTATCATTTGAATGTTTCTTACATCCAATACAGTTTCTGAGCTTTATTTCAACAACGAATATACATCCAAATGCGCACAGGTAAGCAGGCAACGAGACAATATTTTCACTCAAAACACGCAGTTATGGAAACGATGGAAGCTGTCATTACCAGAGAGTATTACTGCTGTATACAAAGAATACGCACGTGGAGCCATCTACGGAGAGCTATTCTGTAACAACGAGCGCCAAACTTGAATTAAAACATCGAAAGGAACCATGAAATTCTCCGTGCAGCGAAGCCACGCCCACCTCAGACTGAGACACGGGTGCACTGTTCCCTTTAAATCAATTTTCTGAGCATATTTATGCACGAAACATGTACATTTTCTTAAAGTAGAAGAATTAAGCTTTCATCAGGAAATAAAAATGAAAAAGCGAAAATTCCGTCCAAATACGTCATTTCAAACGTATATGAATACCGTAAAGCATATGTTAGAGGGCAGCAGCTGGTTGTTGGACACGGCAGATGGTCACGTATATGGGCGGTGGGCCGGCTAAAGGAATTAGATCAAGAACATCAACATCAGCAGAAGGCGATCCCGACGGCAGAGGCAGAAGTCAGGAAGAGCACAAGGAGAAGTAGCAATGACGTAGAGGAGTGATATTACAGAAGTGAGCGAAGTCCACAGCACACCAAGTTCGGGAAGTAGAGAACTGCTGAGCAGTGTCAGCAACCAGACGATCGGGAATATAGAAACCTTGGTGAACGAGGACAGTGCAGAGGTGAATGAAGCAAGAAATATATCACAAGTGGTGCAGAGTGAAGTGAAAAGGGGCGAGTGAAGGCAATAGGATATGGGGGTACTGATTCACCCTCACCGAGTAAAGGAATGCAGAAAGTAAAATGGAGAGGAGACAGGCGCTAAATAAGGGAAGATTGATAAGTTTGAAAGATTTATGGGGAGGGAAAAAAGTTCTGGTACGACGAAAGGAAATGAGGATGAGAATAAGAAAGATGGGGAAGGCTTGCAAGGAGGAGTGACAAAAAGTAGGGCTGAAAGTGGAGAAACACAGAAGCAGAGAGGGGGAGGGGAAGGGAATAAATAACTAGATATGGCGATAGGGCTGTGGAATATTGAGGGGTTGATGGGGAAGCTCGGGAACAAAGAAACTGTGGAATTAGTAAAGGATTTTGAGATACTGCCTTAGTGGAGACGTCGATAGGAAAAGGAGTAGAACTTGAATGGGACGGGTATATAGAGTAGTCAACGTGATAAGAAAAAATGGGGAAGATGGGAAGAACCACAGGGGTGTAGCAGTTTTAATAAAAATGGGATAGCGGGGAGGGTAGAGAGGATACAGAGTGAGGTAGAGGAGGTAGTGTCCTTTAGAATTAAAATCGGAAGAGCCGCACAGGAGGCAATTAGTCTGGCACTATTATATAAGCATCCTAAAGATCCATTCAGTTTACACAAATAAAACATTTTGAGGAACTGATTGAAGAAATAAACACAATTAAGGGGCTTCATGTGGAAGATGGAATGATTTTAATGGGAGATTGAAATGCAAGAGTGAGCAACAGAGTACCAGATTATGGGAGAGAGGATACTGAGGTGAGAGGGTACAGAAGATGGAGTAAAGACAAAGGTATAAATAGTTATGGAGTAAGGTTGGTATAGAAAATGTATATATTTCAAAGGGGTAGATGAAGGGAGATAGTAAGGGAGAACGGACTTACATCACATCGAATGGAGGGAGTGTAGTAGATATAGGAGTAATCACGGAGAGAGCGTTAAAGAGAATAACTTTAGAGGTGGCAGAATGTGGGGCAACAGAACACATGCTCATTAAGATAAAACTAAGAGGTGAGGACGATGAAGAGAGGAGAGGGGTAGGAAAAAGTTAGAGGAATAAGAAGGAGGAATGGAAGTATATCTGGAACGAAACTACGAGAGAAAAAAAATGAGATTAGAGCTAAAAGAGTGGGGAGATATTTTAGGGGTAGATATTGAAAGGGCGTTGGAAGGAAATGACACGGATCAGGTTCTAAAATTAATTGAACTCCCAGTATGGAGTGTGGGAAAGAGAGTGAAGATAAGAGAAGGGAGAAATAAGAACAGAGTCATGGGGTGGTTTGATGAAGACTGTAGGAGGAAACGAGAGGTTGTAATGACAGCTCTAGTGGAGTTTAAGAAGAGAGGGGAAACAATAAAAGAGGGAGGAATATTGTGAATTAAGACGAGATTACAAGAAGTTATTGAATGACAGAAAAAGGCTAGAAAGAGGCGGGAGCAGAAAGAATAAACGGATATTGCAAAGAGAAGAGATTTGAGAGGATTTGGGAATCTATAAATAAGATAAGGAGAGCGAAACCAATGGGGAAGGAGACAAATAAATGGGGGGGAAATGAGTGGGTGATACTTTATAGGGCTTTTAGGAGGAGAAAACTGGCATGGGGAAATGGGCAAGACATATATCGTAAGAGAACTAGAAGTAGGAACCCAGATACTAGATGAGGAGATAACAAACCAGGAAGTAATTAGGGTGCTAAGTACGGCACGAACATCCCTCGTGTGTGCTTCTACCATTGTAGGGGCTAACCTTGGTAACCCTCGCCTGCGTGGTGAGGGGGACTAGTAGCTCCTTTCTTGAGATGCTGAATGGAGCCCTGTTGGGTAACCATTCGGTATACAACGAGGAAGCTAAAACACCACCCAACCCTAAGGTGTAACGCGACCCGTGCCGATGGGGCGCATGGCATATGGGAGAAGTGTCTTCGAGATACCTGGCGCCCTCTCGAAATAAGTAGCCCTACCCGGGTATGCGGGGCTCTGCCTGGGCGGACATCATATTTCTCTAGCTATACGTGGGACCTACATGAGTACTGTAGCAATCCCAAAACCGGAGAGCTCCTCTGGGGCCTCTGAAACTCTAGATCGACGACAACCGATGTGGACTCTTCGGAGATACCATCGACTGTAATAGAGCCCACTCTAGAGGTGGGCAATCTTCTAGTTCAGAGGAAGAAGAAGAAACAGCGTTCCGGCGCTGAGAAGAAAAGGTACAAGAAGGCTTTAAAGGCCGGGGAGCAGGCCAAAGTGGGCCTAATTCCTGGAGCTGAGAGGCCCTTTACTGCCATGGCAACGACGAATGCGGGACGGGACCCTCAAAAAGGGCTCTGCTTCCAGGGCACACAGGACTCCTCCCACCAAGACGACAGTGGGAAAACGACTCCTGTCGGGGGCAACCCCAGAAGAAGGTCGGCAAGCCCACAAAAGACCTAAGGTTGAGTATGCCAGGATAGCTAAAGCTAGGATCAGGAGGGCCATAGAGCCTGAAGGATAACCTGACCAGCAGCTAACTGAAAAACAGGTGGAGTCTGAAGAGGAGGCTGTCACCAATCTGATAGATAAGCTTCCGGAGAAGGGGCCCATTAAGCCTCAGTTCTTGGACAGCAATCTGTCGAGAGGTGCGGCCATCATCATTGCAGAGAACGACGAGACTGTAGCATGGCTCTCTAGTCTTGTTACAGATATGCATCCATGGGAGGGAGCCAGGCTCACGATTGTGGGCATGGATAAACTTCTCTTCTACAAGAGAGTTATGGTCTGGATACCAGGAAAACCAAAGGACGATGTCCTTTCGAGAAAAACCATGGTCTAAACCCCAGTAGCTGGAGAATTTACGACCGCAAGGAGGAGAAGAAGGGTGTCCGCCTTGTGGTCCGCATGGACTCCAGGGATGTGGAAAAAGTGGTCAAATTTTTTAATAAACTTAGCCAATTTGTATAGAGGACTGGGTCTGTAATTTATTGTGGGTCGTATGGGGACTCCGGCCTTGGGGAGTGCCCTCGCTGTTGGAAAGCCCGGGTTCATATTTACTAGTTTCTGCTTCTCCTGTTCGGTAAAGAGGAAGGTTGCAATTTGAATTTTCTTAAACAACGCGATAGGTTTACTGCAAATAAGTCCATAATATACTCCACAGAATTGGTTAATAAATTAAACAATTTTAAATTGCAAGCTCACCATACCTTACATTCATTTGACATCGTCAACATGTTTCCGATCATTAGAACCAATAAGCTGCTTCCTATTATTTTCAAGATCTAAGGTACTACAGTCAACTAAGTGAAATTGAGATACAAGATTTCATGAAAATTACTCAGTTACTTATAAATAATAACTACTTTGTCTTTGACAAGGTTATTTATAAACAGGTTGGATTGGCAATGGGGTCTCCGGCCTCGAGAATCTTGGCGGAGATCTACTTGGACTCTTTAGAAACATATATGATGGAGAGCATTAGGGAATTTGACAACATTCTGTTTTGGTCTAGATATGTAGAAGACACATTAGTAATTTTAGACAAACATGGTAGGGACGCAACAGCTACTCTCGATCTACTTAATAACACTGACCCACAGATAAAATTTACCTTGGAAAGAGAAAGTAATAAATCATTTAATTTTCTAGACTTAAAAATCAACAGATCTGATTCCTCTCTTGCTTACAGTACTTTTAGAAAGCCTACACAAAGGTCAGTTACTATTAGACAAGACTCAAAGCACCAACAGAATAAACAAATTATAAATAGTTTAGTAGAACGGGCTTTTAGGATCCCCATGAAAAATGCTAATTTGAATAAAGAACTTAACATAATCCATTCAATGGCTAAGGTTAATGGGTTTAGCGATTGCTTTATTGGACGTATGATCAACAAAATTACGTGCCGTTTATAAACCACTTTGCTCAAAGACAAACCTAATCAAAAGGCGTTCCTGATATTTACTTACAATAAGGATATAAGTTTACTAATATTTTCAACAAGCATAATGTCAGGGTTTCGTTTCGTACCGATAATAATAATACAGTTGTATTACATAATTCAGCCTCAGTCAATAGATCGAACCCATAATCCAAATCGGGTATGTATAGATTTGAATGTAACGACTATGGGTGCATATATCCAGGTTAAACAGGACGAAACTAAAAAATTAGATATACGGAACATGCTAATGCCATAAAATATAACAGGTTTTCTGCGATAGGCCAGCATGTGCACAATCTAAAGCATAAATTCACATCTATAGAGCAGGACAGCGAGGTCTTGGCAAACTTAGAAAAAGGAAGTTTGCTGGATGTTACGGAGTGTTGCTATGTACACCTGGAACAGTATTTTAATCCAAACCTTAATTTAAATGAGATTTCTGAAAAACCAAATATTCTATTTGATTTCCTTATTGTGATTTTTAAAAACGTACATGTCCCGGTCAATAGTTCGGTGTTTCATAATATGCGTAATAGCTTTGCTAGTTGCTTCTTACGACCACGCCCTCCAGAGCTCCAGCAAATTGCCGTACCTCAGTTGCTCCTCACAATTTCCCCTCTTCAGTCCCAACCAACCTTGGACACTTGATTTTTATCATAACACTGCTTGATGTGCTTCATTGCACTTTGCAAGGACAGCGACCTTTTGAGGTGAGTCACGTAAAAACAATTACGTTATAAGACGCAATTTTATATCTTGCCTCTTCGGTAAAGTGATAGTTTATTACATTCTTATTATTACAGGTCCGCACTGAACTGGGAACGTTGTTCTTGATAACATCTCAAAGGACTTATGGCTCATTTCCACCTCATTAGGATTGCTCTATTAAAGGGACACTGTAGTTTTATTGAATTATTTCTACTACGATACTACGTCAAATTTAAGAAATGCGATAAATTAAGCACAGTGCTTCAAGACTACTCTATTTTACTTTGTTGTTCTTTTAAATCCACTTTATATCATAAGTGAGCAAACCGGTTTGCATAGGTTTTTATCAGTTTATGGCATAAAACTTGTAAGTCTTGGACTTGCAGAAATTATGAAATTAGAGACAGTATATTTCTTACAGTCTCATGTTCTTAATATGGTTTTAAATTGCGTTCAATTTGATGTTGATAAACTTATGTGACTGTCAATTTTTCTACAAACTTCTATCAGCTGATGATGACGCAGAGGGGAGATGAAACAAGTACTGATTGAAATATATGTTGTACCTAATTAAATCTATACAACAATTTTTATGTAATGAATAAGGTGGGCCCAAATTATAATAAAAGTTGTAATCTTGGTTCAAAACGGACAAACAATGAAGTATATTAATTTAAGTGGGGGCACATTTCAGGTGTTTCAAGAGAAGAATCAGCTTTCGCCAAGACCAAGTAAAACTAGACAAACTTGACAATGCACCCACTCAAGAAGAACGATTTTACAGTATACAACCCGTGTGTGCATTGTGATGTGAACTTCCTATATCTGAGCGTTCGTTAGACCAAGCCAACACAACGAACAAGAGAAAGTTCATTTAACCGAGTATACTTTCATGTAATATCAGTTCTGGCGGTTTTCTAAAGCCGTTTCGAACAAGGAAATGGCCTACAAAGGAAATGGGTCCCTGCAGTAATCTTGGCAGGGTATATTTGAAACGGTCCAGCTGAGCGGGATGCAATGCTGTTCAACTGAAGGTCGGTAGCGTGCGTGACCAAACATGTTTACGACAGAGGAGTTTATAGTGAAGTAGGTTTTACGGGAAGGTGCCACAAACAGGACGCATTGAAAAGATGATTTTGCTAACGGTTTCCGGACACCATTTTATCGCATACTGATAAGTAAATTTTGTAGCTAATGTGCCGTAATTTAACGGAAGAGAAACGTTTGGATATTTCCGATAAGCTCCTTAAGAATGCGTCTAAACTAAGCACAGCAAATTGGCGTATCTGTCTTTACAGCACGTAGAACACCGAGAAGTAAAGTGAACCTTAATATGTATAAAGTTACTGTGAACAATCAGTAGGCATACATTTCACATCTTTTCAAGTTGCTTTGTGTAGACCATTTCTGTGTAATACAATACCATAGGAATATTAAACCCTCGAGGCGTTCACTAGAACTTAATGCAGCCGCGCCAATTGCTGGCGAGAGTCATGGTCAACACACTGTACCACTATGTATAACACTGTGTTGCGTGAGGTTCCCAGCGTTTTTAAAAGTCATTCCACAAATAGAACAACAGAAAGAGCCATCACCATTACTATGCCGAAGGTTGTGCGATCTAAGGTTAGCCATAGATTTAACACTTATACCACAAATAGAACAACTGAATGGCCGATCATCATTATGTGTCAATCGGTGTGAGCTTAGATTAGACGAGGTCTTGAAAGTATTTCCACAAATCGAACAGGAGAAAGGCCGAACATCACTGTGTCTACTACAATGTTGGTCCATTGTTTTCTTTGTTTTAAAGCTCATTCCACAAACAGAACAACAAAAGCGCCTATCATCACTGTGAGTGATATTGTGTTCCCGAAGATTCCTTGCTCTTCTAAAAGTCATTGGGCAAATAGAACAACAAAATGGCCTATCATCTCTATGTTTAACGGTGTGGGTTTTAAGATCCCTAGCTGTTTTAAAATTCATTCCACAGAGAGAACAACAGAATGGCCGATCATTCGTATGAACACTCTGATGTTTACTAAGATTAAAGGCAGTTTTAAACTTCTTTTCACAGATAGAACAAGGGAATGGCCGGTGTTCATTGTGTCCCCAAATATGCCTTTGCAGAGTCCTCGCCGTTTTACAACTTAATCCACAAATTGAACAAGAATAGCGCCTACTATCACTGTGTGTGATATTATGTTCTGAAAGGTTTCTAGCTCTTTTGAAAGACTTTTTACAAACTGAACATTGAAATGGCCTAATTTCAGTATGCGTAATGCTATGCAGTTTAATATCACGTTTTGTTTTGAATGTCATGTCACAAATTACGCACCGAAATGGACGAACATCACTGTGTGTAGTACTGTGTTTTCCTAAACTGGCCTTAGTTTCAAAACTCCTTTCACAGATCGAACATGAAAATTGCCCGGATACAGCAGGATTCTCCACCCTGTAACGAAAGCGGATACGTCTGTCAAGAATAATGGAACACAAACACAATACAGTGGCACTGTATTCGCCTTCAAGACGGCTCTGGAGGAATTTCCTCTTGAAGGATCTGGAAGCAGTTTAGTTGTGAGAGCAGTCACTTCAGTATGAGAGTGTGTTTCTGTGGGCAGTGACAGCTCGAGCTGCGTAGACAGGCTGTGAGAGCAGTCAGCTCAATGTGAGTGTGTGTTGCTGTGGACAGTGACAGCTCGAGCTGCATAGACAGGCTGTGAGAGCAGTCAGCTCAATGTGAGAGCGTGTTGCTGTGGACAGTAACAGCTCAAGCTGCATAGACAGGCTGTGAGAGCAGTCAGCTCAATGTGAGAGTGTGTTGCTGTGGACAGTGACAGCTCGAGCTGCGTAGACAGGCTGTGAGAGCAGTCAGCTCAATGTGAGAGTGTGTTGCTGTGGACAGTGACAGCTCGAGCTGCATAGACAGGCTGTGAGAGCAGTCAGCTCAATGTGAGAGTGTGTTGCTGTGGACAGTGACAGCTCGAGCTGCGTAGACAGGCTGTGAGAGCAGTCAGCTCAATGTGAGAGTGTGTTGCTGTGGACAGTGACAGCTCGAGTTGAGTAGACAGGCTGTGAGAGCAGTCAGTTCAATGAGAGTGTGTGTTTCTGTGGACAGTGACAGCTCGAGCTGCATAGACAGGCTGTGAGAGCAGTCAGCTCAATGTGAGTGTGTGTTGCTGTGGACAGTGACAGCTCGAGCTGCATAGACAGGCTGTGAGAGCAGTCAGTTCAATGTGAGAGCGTGTTGCTGTGGACAGTGACAGCTCGAGCTGCATAGACAGGCTGTGAGAGCAGTCAGCTCAATGTGAGAGTGTGTTGCTGTGGACAGTGACAGCTCGAGCTGCATAGACAGGCTGTGAGAGCAGTCAGTTCAATGAGAGTGTGTGTTTCTGTGGACAGTGACAGCTCGAGCTGCATAGACAGGCTGTGAGAGCAGTCAGTTCAATGAGAGTGTGTGTTGCTGTGGACAGTGACAGCTCGAGCTGCATAGACAGGCTGTGAGAGCAGTCAGCTCAATGTGAGAGTGTGTGTTTCTGTGGACAGTGACAGCTCGAGCTGCATAGACAGGCTGTGAGAGCAGTCAGCTCAATGTGAGAGTGTGTGTTTCTGTGGACAGTGACAGCTCGAGCTGCATAGACAGGCTGTGAGAGCAGTCAGTTCAATTAGAGTGTGTGTTGCTGTGGACAGTGACAGCTCGAGCTGCATAGACAGGCTGTGAGAGCAGTCAGTTCAATTAGAGTGTGTGTTGCTGTGGACAGTGACAGCTCGAGCTGCATAGACAGGCTGTGAGAGCAGTCAGCTCAATGTGAGAGCGTGTTGCTGTGGACAGTAACAGCTCGAGCTGCATAGACAGGCTGTGAGAGCAGTCAGCTCAATGTGAGAGTGTGTTGCTGTGGACAGTGACAGCTCGAGCTGCATAGACAGGCTGTGAGAGCAGTCAGCTCAATGTGAGAGTGTGTTGCTGTGGACAGTGACAGCTCGAGCTGCATAGACAGGCTGTGAGAGCAGTCAGCTCAATGTGAGAGTGTGTTGCTGTGGACAGTGACAGCTCGAGCTGCATAGACAGGCTGTGAGAGCAGTCAGCTCAATGTGAGAGTGTGTTGCTGTGGACAGTGACAGCTCGAGCTGCATAGACAGGCTGTGAGAGCAGTCAGTTCAATGTGAGAGCGTGTTGCTGTGGAAAGTGACAGCTCGAGCTGCATAGACAGGCTGTGAGAGCAGTCAGCTCAATGTGAGAGTGTGTTGCTGTGGACAGTGACAGCTCGAGCTGCATAGACAGGCTGTGAGAGCAGTCAGCTCAATGTGAGAGCGTGTTGCTGTGGACAGTGACAGCTCGAGCTGCATAGACAGGCTGTGAGAGCAGTCAGCTCAATGTGAGAGTGTGTTGCTGTGGACAGTAACAGCTCGAGCTGCATAGACAGGCTGTGAGAGCAGTCAGTTCAATGAGAGTGTGTGTTTCTGTGGGCAGTGACAGCTCGAGCTGCATAGACAGGCTGTGAGAGCAGTCAGCTCAATGTGAGAGCGTGTTGCTGTGGACAGTAACAGCTCGAGCTGAGTAGACAGGCTGTGAGAGCAGTCAGCTCAATGTGAGAGCGTGTTGCTGTGGACAGTAACAGCTCGAGCTGCATAGACAGGCTGTGAGAGCAGTCAGCTCAATGTGAGAGTGTGTTGCTGTGGACAGTAACAGCTCGAACTGAGTAGACAGGCTGTGAGAGCAGTCAGCTCAATGTGAGAGCGTGTTGCTGTGGACAGTGACAGCTCGAGCTGCATAGACAGGCTGTGAGAGCAGTCAGCTCAATGTGAGTGTGTGTTGCTGTGGACAGTGACAGCTCGAGCTGCATAGACAGGCTGTGAGAGCAGTCAGCTCAATGTGAGAGCGTGTTGCTGTGGACAGTGACAGCTCGAGCTGCATAGACAGGCTGTGAGAGCAGTCAGTTCAATTAGAGTGTGTGTTGCTGTGGAAAGTGACAGCTTGAGCTGCATAGACAGGCTGTGAGAGCAGTCAGCTCAATGTGAGAGTGTGTTGCTGTGGACAGTAACAGCTCGAGCTGCATAGACAGGCTGTGAGAGCAGTCAGCTCAATGTGAGAGCGTGTTGCTGTGGACAGTGACAGCTCGAGCTGCATAGACAGGCTGTGAGAGCAGTCAGCTCAATGTGAGAGCGTGTTGCTGTGGACAGTGACAGCTCGAGCTGCATAGACAGGCTGTGAGAGCAGTCAGTTCAATGAGAGTGTGTGTTTCTGTGGGCAGTGACAGCTCGAGCTGCATAGACAGGCTGTGAGAGCAGTCAGTTCAGTGTGAGAGTGTGTGCTGCCGTGGACTTGAGCAGACAGGCTGTGAGAGCAGTCAGTTCAGTGTGAGAGTGTGTGCTGCTGTGGACTTGAGGAGACAGTCTGTAAGAGTAGTCAGTTCAGTGTGAGAGTGTGTGCTGCTGTGGACAGTGACAGCTCGAGCTGCATAGACAGGCTGTGAGAGCAGTCAGTTCAGTGTGAGAGTGTGTGCTGCTGTGGACTTGAGGAGACAGTCTGTAAGAGCAGTCAGTTCAGTGTGAGAGTGTGTGCTGCTGTGGACTTGAGGAGACAGTCTGTGAGAGTAGTCAGTTCAGTGTAAGAGTGTGTGCTGCTGTGGACTTGAGGAGACAGTCTGTAAGAGTAGTCAGTTCAGTGTAAGAGTGTGTGCTGCTGTGGACTTGAGGAGACAGTCTGTAAGAGCAGTCTGATCGATGTGAGAGTGTGTGCTGCTGTGGACTTGAGGAGAGGGTCTGTAAGAGCAGTCAGTTCAGTGTGAGAGTGTGTGCTGCTGTGGACTTGAGGAGACAGTCTGTAAGAGCAGTCAGTTCAGTGTGAGAGTGTGTGCTGCTGTGGACTTGAGGAGACAGTCTGTAAGAGCAGTCAGTTCAGTGTGAGAGTGTGTGCTGCTGTGGACTTGAGGAGACAGTCTGTAAGAGTAGTCAGTTCAGTGTGAGAGTGTGTGCTGCTGTGGACTTGAGGAGACAGTCTGTAAGAGTAGTCAGTTCAGTGTAAGAGTGTGTGCTGCTGTGGACTTGAGCAGACAGTCTGTAAGAGCAGTCAGTTCGGTGTAAGAGTGTGTGCTGCTGTGGACTTGAGGAGACAGTCTGTAAGAGCAGTCAGTTCAGTGTGAGAGTGTGTGCTGCTGTGGACTTGAGGAGACAGTCTGTGAGAGCAGTCAGTTCAGTGTGAGAGTGTGTGCTGCTGTGGACTTGAGGAGACAGTCTGTAAGAGCAGTCAGTTCAGTGTGAGAGTGTGTGCTGCTGTGGACTTGAGGAGACAGTCTGTAAGAGTAGTCAGTTCAGTGTGAGAGTGTGTGCTGCTGTGGACTTGAGGAGACAGGCTTTGAGAGTAGTCAGTTCAGTGTAAGAGTGTGTGCTGCTGTGGACTTGAGGAGACAGTCTGTAAGAGTAGTCAGTTCAGTGTAAGAGTGTGTGCTGCTGTGGACTTGAGGAGACAGTCTGTAAGAGTAGTCAGTTCAGTGTAAGAGTGTGTGCTGCTGTGAACAGTGACAGCTTGACTTGAGGAGACAGTCTGTGAGAGGTCAACGTGGGATCAGCAAGGAACAGTGAAGAGTGTGACACTGTTGTGCTCAAGCTCTGAATACTGTGGCCGTGATTAGAAAGTTATGTTACTGCAAGTGCAGTTATAACAACAGTAAGGTAATCACTTGTATTTTAAGGTGATTTAGAAAAATAGTACAGTAGAGTTTGGTAAACAAAACAGATTTCTGAATGTTGGTACTTGTATTTGTCACTTGTTCAATATAATTTAATGTCTCAGTCATTTTAACACTTGAGTTCCTTACTGAATACACAATTATTTATAATAAATGTGATACATGTCCACTTTGTTCATGTTTCTTCTGATACCAAATATTGTAATATGAGATTTGTTAGGATTTATTAATACACTGTTATCTTTAGCATAATCACTGGGTTGTAGTAAGTCAAAACTGAATCTATGAAGGGCTAAATGTATGTCTTGTGAATAAACGTTATAATAAATATCAAGGCAATCAGCATTGATGTGATACCAACTATAATTTAATGAAAACTCTATATCATTCACCCTATTAACAAATAAAAGTGGACCCAGAACAGATCACTGTGGGCACCCACTGATTGTTTATGAATGTTCAGTACATCTTTTCTATCGATACACGTTGCTAGCAATCCGCGAGGTAGCAGCAAAAAAATATTGGATGTTTAAGGTTGAGACTTTGGAACTTGTACATTAGTAACTTGGAGTGTACCCAAATACCTAAATTGTTAGATAAAATGGCCGTGATTATGGTTCAGAACGGACCAAAAATCGTCCGGACCCAGGCTCTTAGGACCTACGCAAAGCATCAATAAACTAGTCTACATGACAGAAATGATAAGATTTGGTCACATGTATTTATTAAGGCACCAATTAATAAAATTGAGAAAAAGAAGCTCAGTAATTCTATTACTAATATATACAAACACATAATTTAGTGATTCTAATGCAGCCCGTGAACATGCAATGAGAGCATAAGCATACACAGGATAAAGCATACAAGGTTGGCGGTAGACTAGAACTTACAGACTTTGATTCCTTTATTTATTGGAGTTTGAAGATTATAAGAGGCAATTCCTATCATCCCTATGAAATTAAAACTTGGTATAAGTATTAAGAATTACTTTAAGATGTATTTAAGTTTGGTAACCACCAGCTCAATACTTTTAAAGTCATGAATTTTCTAAATGAGCGCTCTGTTGGAAATGGAAAAAATACCGACACTTATTTTCAACCTGCATTAAACTGCGTACGATAAACATTTCAACTCAACATAATTACATGTAGAATAAAATAAGCTTAACTTTGGTGTAGTTTGTTTCTATGTCGGATAAGGAATAAACTTTTTATTAACATAGTAATTTGGGTGCCTACACGTATTTCCATGATAGTAGGGTTTTCAGGAACCATTTTCAGTGCGGGATATTACCTGTTCGAAGAAGCCATAAACACAGAGTGGTTGTATGTTCAACTGGATTCATTCTATTATATGTGTATTGCTGTGTGATGCATGTAGATTTGTGGGTTGATCGGTGACGCACGTTCTGTTTGTGTTTTTAAATAATGTGTGAACTGGGTTCAAGTCCGAACCAGGATATTTTTGAGTTTTCCTGTGTCTTCAGATGGCATTATTTAAAACGGGTTTATGTAATATAGTTGCAGTGTTTATGGAACTATTTAAATGATGTGTATTGTGTACATAGTTACTGCAGTAAACTTCATCTTGCTTTAGCTTTCTAACAAAATGAACTCACAACTACCTAAAATAAAGGTTAATGAACTCCATTCTGAAGAAGAAACCTTGTGATGAAGGTCTGGCGAACATGTTAATATTTGTAGGCCTATGTTAATTCCAGTTAGTGTTATTTATCCTTGTTTCATTTCCCATCATCACCAGGAGTAGTACATGCTACCCGTTTCCTGACCTTTACATGGGCCTTAAGTTTTTATACACAATCTAGACCTTCCAGTCCATATAATCCAGGATATCACCTTGACGAAAATGCCTGAGATCACTGAGGGGTAGGGTGACAGTTGCATCATTACCTGCTTGAAGTGAATTTCATACACCTTCTTTATTGTGATGTTGATCGACATTTTTTGCAACCTGCTTTTACGTCGCACCAACACAGATAGGTCTTATGGCGACGATGGGATAGGAAAGAACTGGGAGTGGGAGTGGGAAGGAAGCGGTCATGGCCTTAATTAAAGTACAGGCCTGGCATTTGCCTGGTGTGAAAATGGGAAACAACTAGAAACCATTTTCATGGCTGCCGACAGTGAGGTTCCAAACCACTATCTCCTGGATGCAATCTCACATCTGCGTACCCCTAACCGCATGGCCAACTCGCCCACTGAAGGACATTTGAGGAACTCTTTGGTAGATATACAGTAATTGTTGTGTGTTCAATATAAGTTAAATTTTGAGATAACATAGTTCTGCATTACACTTTAACCCTGTGGTAGCCAGATAGTCTGGAAAGTACATAGTTGGTCCTTTCGAATAAATGACAAAAGTAAGTTATAACTGTGTTATAGATACGCACACAATTCCAACTGTCACCAATCCGCTTAGCTACCCCAAGAACTATGGACTCAACATCAAAGTCAGTCATTTTGACATTTCCTCTTTCACCCCTTCTCAACTCTCCTGATGTTGGAGGCTGAACTAGCACTTAAACGGCATCCAGAATGTCACAATTCATCTCAGTGACCCCAAAACTATGGATTCAACATTAATATGGGCCGTTTAACGTGTCACCCCCTCCCTAGCGGTGTCTCATCCCCAGAGTTAGTAAATCATATGTGTTGAGCAATGTATGTCCATAATCTCGGTCATTTCGTACATGTTCCTTTTCACCCCCTTGTTACCCTTCACGCTAGGGAGGACTGAACATGGAGTGTCACTATTCATCTCAGCGATTCCATTATCTATTGATTCAACACATTTTCCATTATTTTCATATCCTGTTCCTAATAAATCCACACATAGATGCAATTTATATAGATTACTAGCTGAAGACAAGCCGCTTAGCTGGATTCTTTTGTACATCTGTACAGTTTTCTCAATATAATACAGAAGACATGCATTAGAAGACCACTCTGTTTCTTCTTTCATTTTTATTCTTTTGGGGGTACATTATTATCTTATATCCTAACTAATTTCCCTAAAATACATTCGTAGACACTGCATTTCATGTCTTTGTGTCTGGCACATGCACAAACCGATTTTCTGCTTGTCCGACATGTGAGAAAGCTGACCATGTGAGAAACAGGAATCTTTCAAATTAACTCCGCATTAGTGGAACGTTCAACCCCAAGCATTATTGACAGTCAAACTATAAGCTAATCTCACCGGAAATTGTAATCATTTGAAGCAAAATGACACATCATTCTATATTAATGGAATTCCTGGCATGAAGACCGATTTTCCTCTTTCTTTGCTGGTTGGGACTGGACCTGTTTCAGTAAGTATCTCATTTATAGTCCAGAACTACAGAAAATAGTCACAGCTGTACTCAACCAGCAGACTGTTATGGATCTGAGATCAACAGACTCCTGCCAGATGAATCATAGATGGTATATAACAAAGCAGTATCAATCACAGCCTTCCAGAATACAATTACATTGATTTTGACCCCTTAAACGGGAGCTCGGTACACACCAGCTCACTCCCGGGTGGGGAGCGATTTCCCTGATTGAGGAAAACGTTTAATTACTTGCTTAAAACAATCGTAGACTAAAATAAACTATACCAGGGCCCTAAGAGAAATGTTTACTTGAATACAGTGTATTTAATTGTTGAAAAATCCTGTTATTTTAATTTTTTCAATACTTTGTGCAAGAACGTACTAAGTGCTTTCACACTGTGATACCGAGCTTGTTTCTTCCTAATAACATAGCTCTAGTTTTAAACCTAAATATTTTGTGCAGTATACTAACAATCTATGCATGGAAATGAATTTTTCTGTACATGTAAATTGTAGATTTACGAAGTTTACATGTACTTAAACGATTTATAATGGAATCAATTATAATGCTCACTAAATGTTCTGCGCTTTTGAGGGATCCAGTTTATACACCTACAATTCACAGGTGACAAAGATGGACTATATTATACTACACTACAGGTAATATTTACAGTATTTACAGTCTTCACAGTGTTATGTCTTTCGGAGCTGTCCATTATGAAACACACGAAAGCAGATCGCGTTACATACCCAGACCTGGCTTCACATAATTTGTACGATTCCATTCCAAAACGCGATCGTTTTCTTGGTACGTAAGCTTTCCACCCTAGCCACCGTGAAAAGAGATTCACATAAATTGACACTTTGCCATCAGGGTTATAAGCTTCCGAAAATTTCGCTACCAAGTGGTCAAATACTGACTTAATCTTGAATATTTTGGGAGGAATTTGTCCATTATATGCCTCATTGACTGAGAAATGATAAAAGCAGTGGAGGAAAAACTAATAATAATAATACTGGCTTTATGTCCCACTAACTACTTTTACGGTTTTCAGAGATGCCGAGGTGCCGAAATTTAGTCCCACATGAGTTCTTTTAAATCTACTGCCACAAGACTGATGTATTCGAGCACTTTCTAATACCACCGGACTGAGCCAGGATCGAACCTGCCAATTTGGGGTCAGAAGGCCTGCCAGCGCATCAGCCGTCTGAGCCAATCAGCCAGGCAAGGATAAATGCGTCATCAGCTCATAGAAAATAGGCGTAGTAAACAAGCAATTGCAAGAAATATCTTAACTTAGCTTTCTGTAGAATCCCCTGCGGCAACAGTATGCCCATAAGAAGCTTTATTTCGTCTTTATTTACCAGACCCGTTCTTGATTTCGACTCCTTTCATCTTACTAACATGGGTTTTATGTGCGATTTTCTGCTGGCATCTTTGCCTGTTCAGCTATGTTCTGGCATATCTCGTCATCAAAAAATAACTAATATATTTTGCTCGGTTTTGTTTTCCCTAAAAACCCTCCCTTTACATCATGACGGAAATCTGGATCAAAGCAGGACCTTCTTTGTCCATTTTTAGTCTAAGTTGACGAAGAAGTTGTACTGGTTGGAATATTATCAGTATTATCGTCACCATTGTCACTGTCATGATCACTACTTGAACCGGAATCGAACACGTGTTGTCTCTTTCGCGGCTGCTGAACATTCGCATCTGCTGGGCCCGAACCCTGTACATTCCAGCCAGCAGTACTTTTTCTAGGTAAATTCCTGTCACTTACTAATTTCCCTCCGGCAAAATTTACTTCACTAATATCACTATGACCGAGCTCGATAGCTGCAGTCGCTTAAGTGCGGCCAGTATCCAGTATTTGGGAGATAGTGGGTTCGAACCCCACTGTCGGCAGCCCTGAAGATGGTTTTCCGTGGTTTCCCATTTTCACACCAGGCAAATGCTGGAGATGTACCTCAATTAAGGCCACGGCCGCTTCCTTCCCAGTCCTAGCCCTTTCCTGTCCCATCGTCACCATAAAACATATCTGTGTCGGTGCGACGTAAAGCCAATAGCAATAATAATAAATATCACTATGCTCTCCACTAAACTCCATTTCGTTTGTTATGACCCGTAAATTATCTTCCTCTAACGGTGGGGGCCGGTAACTGCTTTTAGACATTCTAGCGGAAAAAATGTAAGAAATAGAATGGAATAGAACCATGGTCTCTGCAGTGTGGAAGAGAACCATGAATTGTGCCCGTATTACAGAACACATTTGTGCGATAATAAATGTTGTGTAACTAGCGGTAAACGCACACTCCAGTCGTGAAGGAAGAACTCAAGACTGGGGATAATAAATCAGGTCACAGTTCTAATATGTCATCAGAGAGGTCTGTTTAGTATCACAATATCCAGAAATCCCTTCTACAGCAATATTATTGCATCCGAGGGACGATGAAGCGATGAACTAAAGCTTCAGCGCAAGGCTATAGGGCTTTAGGTCGTTCTTGCCCGGACATAAGTTGCGTTCTTTATGATGTAACTCGTGGATGACACATTGACGTTGGGAGGGCAGACACATCCAGAATACGCTGGTGTAAAATAAATAAACCTCTGCTGGAAGGCAAATGAGCAAAAAAATATAATTAGGATTGGCGGATATATCCGCATACCCCGCCGAGCAAGCGACTTGTAGCCACGGATCTCGCCGCATCGCCTACCCAATGGGTTTATAAATTCAATGACAGAGTCAGCCATTTCAAGCCCCACATCTCCCACACCATCACGGCTACAGACACGCAACTACTTTAGTGCACAATAGGAAACTAAGGGCTACTACCACACACAAACATCAGTGGACTGCGATGGATTGTTGTGGCTGCAAGGTGAAATATAAGAACATACACGTCTATTTTTAAATATAGTCAGTCACTTCCAACCCCCACACTGATCACACCACCATAGGTACCGACGCTCAACCGCTATAGTGAAGAATGGAAGACTCGGTGCTACTATCCATTTAAATACCGGTAGTCTGAGATAAGTAGTTATGGATGAAAGGTGACTTATAAGAATACACACGACTATTTTTATACATAGTCGGTCACTTCCAACCCCCACATCATTACAACCACCTACACACAACTACTATTGTGCATGACGGGAGACTCGAGGCTACTACCAAAGAGAAAAATCAGTGGTCTGTAGTGGGAAGTTGTGGCTGCAAGGTGAAATATACAAACATATAATTTATATATAGTTGGCCATTTTCAACCCCAAATCTACAGACATGCAACGACTATAGTGCACGACGGAAGACTCGAGGCTAATACCATACAGAAACACCAACGGATTGCGGTGGGTAGTTGTGGCTGCAAAGACAAATATACGAACACACACATCTTTTTTTACATATAATCGGCCAATTTCAATCCCCTCAGTAGTGTAGCAAGGGGGATTCAGAAACAATGGGTGCTGAATCAGCATTTTCCCACATGGTCATTGACCCCTGGCAAGGTTATTAAACCCTAGCATACATACATACTTTCACTGCCGGATTTTGCATAAAAGACAAAGCCTAACATCAGTCACTATCTTGGAGGGGCCTAACCTCACCTTTACGGCCAGATGCCCTTACCGACACGTATTTTGCATAACAGAGTAAGCCTAACCTCACAGTCGCCTTCTTGGAGGGAATTAACCTCACTTTTACGGTCACATGCCCTTCCCGACGGCAACAGTCGCCATCTTGAAGGGGCCTAACCTCACTTTTATGGCCAGCTGCCCTTCCCGACGCAATCCTTAGTAGGGCAATGGGGACTTACAACATAAAATTGAAAAGTAGGACAATGGGGATTCGCGGATTGTGCCGACGCCATATTGAGTAATAGAGCAATGGGGATTCACGTAAGGGAGCAAGCCTAACCTCATGGAGGGGCCCAACCTCACTTTTACGTCCAGTTGCACTTTCCGACGCCATTTTGTACAGTAGGACAATGGGGATTAGCGGATTGTGCTGTCGCCATCTTTAGTACAGCAATGGGGATTCGCGTAAGAAAGCATGACTAACTTCATGAAGGGGCCTAACTACACAGAACCTAATTTTACAGTCAGATGCCCCTCCCTACGCAATTTTGGAGGGGCCTAACTACAGCGTCGCCATCATGGGTGGGGAGATCAAAATGGCGACGAGAATGGCATATGACCGTAAAACTTGCCCAGTTTTACGGTCAAATGCACTCCCCGTCACCATTTTGGAGGGGCCGAACTACACCGTCGCCGTCTTGACCTACTTTTAAGGTCACATGCCCTCCTCGTCGCCATTCTGGAGGGCCTAACTACACAGAACCCAGTTTTACGGACAGATGCCCTTCCCGTCGGCATTTTGGGAGGGTCTAACTACACATCACCATCTTGGGCTCAGCTTTAGGGTCAGATGCCCTTCTCTCCTCACAGACGACGTTTTGGAGGGCCTAACTACAGTCGACATCTCGGGCCCAGTTTTACGGATAGATGCCCTTCCCTTCACACAGACGCTATTTTTGGAGGGGCTTAACTACATCGTCACGATCTTGGGCTTTGTTTTACGGACAGATGCCCTTCCCTCCTTACAGACGCCATTTTGGAGGGACCTAACTATACAGCCGCCACCTTGCGCCCAGTTTTACGATCAGGTGTCCTTCCCACCTCCTCCCCATCTGGCTTAATCCACCCCTTGGAGTAGTGACAGAGCTGTGACGTAATAAGCATGGGCGATTTAAAAATTCCGTTTTAACAAGCAGCGATTACGTCGACATGGTTATGCATGTTTAGACTTTTTCGTTATCAAGGTCACTCTCTAGTAAACTCAAGTCATTATATATATGCTACAGTGTATAAGATGCTGTGATAGAGAGTAGAGCGCTTTATTCCATCGTGACACGAACATTAATAGTTGATGTACAAGGCTTTAAAGTGAACGGGAACAAATTTGATTTTAAAGAGGTGGCTGTGTTGGATTGCACTGTGTTGTGGTCGCTAAATCTCGCCAGTTTAGTATTTAGCCCACCTTTCCCCTATTTATTTATTTAATCTTATGGTGATTATAACTACAAAGTGTCCAAGTGTTTCAGCCACTCTACAGCACTTTCTGAAAGATGAAACAGGTCGCTGGGGCTTCCGGAGTAGGCCTGAAGAGGGCAGCGCAGGATGACATGGTCCATGGTCTGCTCCTCTTCACTGCATTCACACATTGGAGAATCCATCCAACCCCACTTATGGTATAAGAAATTGCAGCGTCCATGCCCAGCTCTCAGTCTGTTGAGGCGACACCATAGTTTTCTTGGGAGGTCGAATCCAATCATTTTCTGGGTTGGATTTAGATCACGAGCATTTGTTCCAGATACCTTTCCCCTACTGTATGCAAACAGATGAAGCCAAAAAGCAGACACAATGGTTAGAAAAAATTAAGTGTGCAGTAGGAAGAAAAGGAAATACCACATCGCTTTCTAGCTACGATCATCAACACTCATTTGTTAAGAGCAGATCTTGTTTTTAAAGGATTGTACAAAGAAGGAATGGTTGCGTATCTATCATGAACATGTGAAATTATGGACATGCATTAATTAGGATGTCCATCATTTAAAACTCTTCACAAGAAGCATAGTGGAGAAACATTTAAAGTCTTCATGCCATGTGTGCATGCTCTTTGATTGGCTGTATCACAGCACATGCCGGGAGGCGAAGAACATTTGTAAATTGCAGTGTTGAAATGTCGTCAGCGTGAATAAAATTATTTATAGCCTAGATTGTAGTAGCTCATCCCTATACTTTACAAACAGATTTTCATTAAATTCTCTTCAATCGTTTTCTCGTAATGTGTACATACATACAGACGGAAATTATGGAAAAGTAAAAAGTGCATTTTCTTGCTACTGTGGACACAACCGATACAGAAATACCATTCTCTTCCAATTCTGAACAATGTACAGACAAAACTCTTACTTTATATATATATATATATATATATATAGATTTATTTATACATTTGATTTGGACCATTTTAATTATTTTGATGCATATAAGTGAGCATTACATGCACCTTACACTTGTATCAAATACAATTTAGTTATAAATTATTTTTTGTGTAATACAAATATTGTATTAAAAATTATTCACATACAGGTTGCACTTAATATTTTTTTATTAATGTTGATATAATAAGTGCGACAATTATGCGGCAAAATATAGTAGCTCCAGTGACAGTGAAAAAAATCAAGAAATCTTTCACGGTTGTTCAAAGGTATTATCATGAATCCAATTCAGCAATCTGCCTCCAATATTTTTTCTGATTTGTATTCAATAAAACCAAACGCAAGAAACAGATTAAAAATGTGACTAAAGTTCATGAACACTTAATATTTTTAAAGATATTAAAGTTTAAATGTAATCTAGTAGAGAAAGGAGTAAATTGACGAAAATGGTCAGTTCATCAAGATGACAGTGAGTAGGTAAAAAACATTTTCCATACTGTGTAGGGTTTGTGGAGTGCTTACTTGATATGCGGGAGCACCTGATCAACTGTACGTTGTTCTCTGAATATTTCTTCCTTAATGTCTGCAGAAGGCTGTAAGTAAGAAATAACAAAATTAAAGTAAAGAGGTGAAGAACAAAAATATATAAGAAACAATTGAGAAAATAAATTTCACATTGACACATTTTTCTTCCAACGTAAAAATACAAGAATGGAAAGGAACAAGTCATAATTATACAGACAGACAGGAACACACAATGATGGGATAGCACTAGAAGAAGTAGCAACAGGAAAAGAGAAACTTGAAAGGATAAAGACAATCGCCACATCCCTTGTTCTCTCTTTCTGTTGCTCCCTTTCTTCTATTATGTGCACTTTTCCCTGTCCCTATGATCTGTTTGTTCTTTTCCATCATAAACATTCTCCTCATTCTGAACATGCTCTGCTGGTTGATGCAATCATTCTCAAACAGTTTTCCTAATGATTCTTTTCCAAAGACAATGTCTCCATTATAATATTTTCCCAGACTTTCTTCCCCAAAATGCATTACTGTACTACTAGTTAATACCACAGTACTTTTTATCAAGAAGTGGACATTACTGAGCATTACTCTTCACACCACATTAAGGCAATATTCCAAAAAGAACAAAGTGACACAGGTATCCCTTGCACAGCCAATAAAATCCCAAGCCTCAAATCAGTTGTACTGGAATAAAATGTACCATATTTTTTGGACCAGAAGTTACTCCAGACCATAAAACATGCCTTGATTTTAGGAAGGAAATTTAAGGAAAAAATATTTATATGAATTTCTCACCTACAAATTTATCACAGAATGTTACACTTAAAGCAAGGACACAAAATATAACATTGCAAAATGAAACCAGACAAACTCATTTTTAGTCCTACATATTACTCATCTTGCTGTCCAGATTTTCACTTCCCTACACCTAACAGTCTTCTTTTTGTTACTGGAAAATCAAATTTTCTCTAGAAGGTGGCCCAAGGTGTCTTTCCGCTGTCCTGTTGGTATGTTCTGTCATTGCCAATTTAAAAGCTACACTATACTGAAAGCTCCTAACAGTGGCACTCTGTAACTTTTCCAAACAGTTTTCAGCACTGTTCACGTCAGCAACCCAAAACAACTCCTTTTTTATCACCTTCCTTACTGATCACTGCCATCATCATCATCATCATCATCATGAACGTTCCACTCCAGTCGCCTGGGTGTGGTTAACAAGCCTCCTCCACTCCTTTCTGTCCTTCCACTTTTCCTGCTCCATTACTTCTCCCACATCCAATCCAGCTTCTCTAATGTTCTTCCAAATCTGATACATTCACTTTCTTCTTGGTCTTCCAACTGGTCTCTTTCCCTTAACTTCTAATTCCAATTCCCTTCTTGCTAGCAGTTTCTTTCCCATTCTTTTTTACATGTCCAAACCATCTCAATCTTGCTTTCTGTATCTTCTGTACTAACAGTTCTATATTTAGCTCTTCTCTGACCGGGCGAGTTTGGCGTGCGCGTAGAGGCTCGTGGCTGTGAGCTTGCATCCGGGAGATAGTAGGTTCGAATCCTACTATCGGCAGCCCAAAAAATGGTTTTCCGTGGTTTCCTATTTTCACACCAGGCAAATACTGAGGACCTTAATTAAGGCCACGGCCGCTTCCTTCCAACTCCTAGGCCTTTCCTATCCCATCGTCGCCATAAGACCTATCTGTGTCGGTGCGACGTAAAGCCCATAGCAAAAAAAAATAGCTCTTCTCTGATTTTAATATTTTGAATTCTATCTCTTCTTGTCTTTTTATCTGATGTTCTTAGAAATTTCATTTCTGTTGCTTGGATCTTACTATCTTGTCTCTTATTAGTTACCAATGCTTCTAGTTCGTACGTTACAATTGGTAGTGTACCCGTCGAAATGGTACCATATAGGAATAAATGAAAATTTGCTTTAATATGCACGAATTTTCATGCATACGCACGGACCAGGTATCAGCTGATAGACAGGGAGTTTCGTTGCGAGCAGAGAGACAGAACCGGGTCGAGGGGTCAAAGACACTTGAGCTATGTCACAGCGGTGCGCTCATAATGCAGCGGAAAGTTGGAGAAGGGGTAAGAGAGTTCTGGAATCATCCGTACACTCACAAGAGAGGACGAATCACATTTAGGCATTATTTTCGACAAAAAGAAATCATAATCTGTAGATTATGTCACATTTACTTGTTCGTTGGTCGAGTGACGTAAAGGAGCGAAGCAGTATAAGAGAGCGAGAACACAGTATTCTTCTTGTTAGGTCACATATTCTAGTACTTCCTGGAATATCCTAATGAGTTTGTGCTTTGTCTTTGAATTTCAGAATTTTCCAGCACTTCATGTGGACTATTTCATTCCGAAGTACACTTGGAACAATTTAAGCCATTGAGAAGAGAACCTTATTTAACGAGTGAACTTGTGAAACGTACGACATAGACTAATACAGGGTGTGAGTCAAGTGATGTGTTTGAGCAACTGTAGGACATCTAATGTTATAAATCGCTGCATCGAGTGTTAGACAAGTATGACAGTGCACAATTTAGTGAGGTGATACAAGTGGAGCAAACCTTTAATTTAAATTTTAATTTCAGCCTGACTACGAGAGCCAGACCTTCAGTTATGGATCAACAAAGGAGGATTTCCACGAGAACCTCAAGGAATTATCGCCACAACTTCGTATTGCATGACATCATGGACTTCTAAGCTGAAATTGTGTGCGCCAGCACAATGATCATGTACGATCTACCGTAATCGAGAGAAGAGACCTGTCCTCATGTCTACACGTCACAGATGAATCAGTCTACATGAAAACCATGAGTTCCCATTAAACCTTATTATATCTTTCTGTAGATTTTCCCAAGATTGTATTCTTGATTGATTAATTTCTCTGCTATTAGTTAGATTTGAATTTCTTTCACTATAGTGTTGGTTGAGTAGAGCATATCGTCGCTGCCAGGACAAAGCCTCTTATGTGAAATATTCTAGCTTAGAACTTTCGCCGGTAAGTTTCAGTCATCTGAGGTGCAATATTGTGTGAATATAGTCAAGGCATTCTCGCTTTTCATAATGTAAGTGCTGTCGGTCAGTATATCTCCAAAAATATTATCACATAGGGGGTTTCGTCCTGGCAACGACGATATGTTATTAGTTCATTGATGGTATATGTGTGTTACTTAAGATCTTGAAAGATTGTCACTGGTACGTTGAGGCCATAATAATAATACTAATTGTACCGGGCGGTACACCTCTACGCGACGCAAGTTCAAATCTTGCGCCAATTGAAACTTCTCTACTGGAGAAACCCGGAACTTTAACCACTGAACTAACTCTACTAGTTATCAGAAAAGGTCACTGAGTGTTTTTGATTTGCTTTTGTTTCTCATTGATCAAGAAGTGTGAACATTCTCTAACAGACGTCTCTACCAAAAAAACTATGGTAATACACTCTGGCGCAATGGAATGAACTCTCTTGAAGACATTTTGTATTCTTTAAGTTTCGTCTTTACTAAATTTTGTTCTTTTATTTTTTGGGTTGGCAATATTAATCTTTCTGTCCGCCAGTTTTGAACTCAGCCAATCCCGAATTTCTTTAATTAATTTTTGACCAATAGTGTCTTTCTTCTTCTTCTTCGATGTTGATGTATAACTTTTAGCGACCCAATTAAATTTAGGGGGTGTGTCTACTCATTCTTGAAAGGTCTCGAATCTTCCACGAGGGTATAAAAACTGCTGATTTTCTTGTCTCGGGGCCACTCGTATAACATCTAACTCTGTGTGTGGATATGTAGCAGAGGGCAGGAAGCGCCTCTTTCTTCAAGCAGCAGATCTTCAACAAGGTAATGGCCTTTTAACATCTTTATTTCTTGCTAGCTCAGCAGTTTAACTCCCGGGGAAGGTTCGAAACCTTTAATATGTAACCTACCACTTTTAAAATGTAAATTCCTCTTGTGTCTATGTAAACACTACAAATCTCTTTAACTGTAAAGCGGGGATAGAGAGTGCTTTTCCCTCTCGAGCTCCCCTTCATTTTGAAATTGAGGTGACTACGTTTTCATAACCATTTCTACGCTTCCTTAACGTACTAAAGTTTTCTCATACGGGTCACCTCCCTAGCTTGGGATTAGCCCCTGTGTATCGGCCTAGAACCATTTAGGTTTTAAAAGGTGTATTCGAAGTGCAAGTTCACGCCTCCAGTCCTCTCTGTACTTTGGGCCAGTAACTTAACCTGATGTTTTATTTTCATTGCGAAGGCCCTGTAGGTTGGGTATTAAATACCCCTGTTTCCTTGTGTGCCTTGAGGGCAGATAGAAGTGAAATACGTTGTGGCCTTTGATAGGCTTGAACTTTGAGAGCAGGTCTGCTCTTTCCTAAATTTGATTTCTGTGTGCCTCTAGGAGGCTTAACATTGTAATTTGGAGCAAGTGCTCCTTGGCATGAGGGGGTTTTCTGCCCCTTTGTTCGATTTTGTACCTTGGTAAAGTTGGGCTAATAGCTCAACGATTGTGATTGTGGGGCTCGAAGCCCAGACCTTGTAATAATCCCCTAACACTTGTAATTTCTTTGTATCTGATTCTGGCTTGTTGTTGACTTGTTAAGTTTTCAAATTCTATGTTACCATTGTTAAGTTTTGAAAATATAACCCTTGTTGAAATTTTAATTCATCTTTCGAACTTGTAGTTAGACCCATTCCAGCCCGCACCTTCCTTCACCTCTACTGATCCACTAAAACACGGTAACAAGTGGTAGCAGAGCGTGGTTGAATGGGTCTCAACTTATCCCCTTTTGACGGCTAAATATTGCTTTTGATTTGAACTCTAACAATTTTCTCCGTCGCTGGAATTTTTCCATTGTTCTAAATTTTTAAAGTGTCAGTCATCATGCCCGGCCCTCGAGATGTCCTCCATCACGGCTATTTGCGCAAGGAGAAATTAATCTATGAATTAACAATTAGAAATGAGCAATCTGGAGGCACGGTTGCGGTAGATACTAACAAGCTTAAAGATTCCCTTGATTTGCCTATTTCCATCCCCATTTTGGGAGAAAAAGAGATTGACGATGCTCTCTCCACGATCACTGATACTACTACTGAGCTAGCATCTGTAGTTAGTTTTTTTTAAGAAAATGATCCATCACCTAATCAACTTAAACGTGTGCAAGCTAGATTGTTTAATTTTTCTAATAGAGTTAACGATCTGTTGTCTCTAAAGTTGAATGACATTCAAAAAAAGGAAGCTAGTGTTGTTCTCGAAGACCTTTCTGATTTGTCCGGTAAGGTTAGCCTATTGTTAACTGTGGCAGTCCCTCCCTAAACCGACCAACCCGCTACGGTAAACGTAGTTAGCGAGGAAGACTCTCCTAAAGGAGAAAAAAAAATAGGAAATCAGTCGGAGCGCAACAAACCTCTTGCCCATTAGACAATGAGTCTGAACACCGTACCCCTTTGAATAATGCACGTTCTGAATTTTCTGTTAACTCTACCAGTGACGTTATTTCATTCTTAAGGTTTTTAGTTGAATTCCAAGATCATGCTCTTGTATTTTCTCTTTCTCCGTGTCAAATCCTTCAGACAATTTACCCTTATTCCATTGGTGTCCTCTCAGACAAGATAGTTAGGGCAATTGCTGAACAATCATCAATAGAAGACTTCCACACCCATTTATTAGCAAACTTCATCCCGGCTAGGGCTAGGTTATCACTAATTCAGAAGTACTATTACCGTGTACAACGTCTGGATGAAAACCTTGCCGACTTCATCCAAGATATTAAATTCTATACCAGGGTGTTTGCTCTTCACTTCCCTGAAGATCAGATTGTACAGGCCATTGTGGAAGGCATTTCTCCATCATACAGGTCATACTTGTGCTTTGCGTCGCGTCCTCAAACGTTTGCCGAATTAGAGGCTATGGTTGTCTCAGCGGAAGGAGTTAGATACGCCGACAACTTACGTGTCGCGAAAGAACCCCCTCCGTCTTCTAGTAATTTTCGGCCTCCACCTCGCCGAACCGTAACACCCCGCAAATGTTATGCTTGTGGGTCACCTGACCATCTTCGGAACAAGTGCCCCTTGATTAAACCCAATGGGACCAGGAATGGAGCAGGGTCATCACAAGGCTGTTTTAAATGCGGCGCGTTTTCACATATTGCCAAGAACTGCCCTAATGCTAACAGCACCCCCTCCCGCTCAACTTCGGGTGCAACTTCCACCAACAATCATAAGTGACTAGTGGCTCCGGCTGAGTCGGCAGATTCATCTTTTCAAGGCTCAGCCCAGGTTAAATCCGACGAAAATTCAGGGGAAAATCAGAACTGTTCTACATTCCCATTTGTATGTCCCAAAGAATATCTTAGGATTGCGGCGGATACCCCCGCACCTGTTCCATTTCTCAAGATTGAATTGAATAATGAACCGGTAACTGTTCTTTTAGATTCTGGCAGCGTGTGTTCCATTATTTCGGCCGAGTGGTACTCCAAATTGAAAACTGTTTGTAAACTTCCTGATTTTTGTTCGACTTCGGTTCAATATGTTTCGGCGAACTCATCCCCATTAGAAATTTTAGGTTTTCTGTATGTCAGAATTAGAATTCCTAGATTTACTTGGAAGGTTCAACTGTTGGTGACTGAACACTTGTCTTGCCCCATTATTTTGGGAGCGGATTTCATGTCTTTTACTGGTCTAGTGCTCGACATTCAGAGCAAGTCGTGCACGTTCAAATTTGCTGCTAATTGTAAAATCCCCTTATTGAAATGTAGCTCTGTGTCATGTTCATCGGTTTCGCCTACCCAGGATGAGATGTTGTTAGACCTTAGACATCTACCTGAGGAGCAGGCTGACAGTATTCGTAAGTTGTGTCAGTCGTTTCCAGAGGTGTTCTCTGATACTCTTGGTGTTACTGACCTTATCGTATACAAGATTGAGGTGACTGATTCGATTCCGGTCCGATTTCCACCTTATAGGCTGTCTCCACCTAAAATGAAGGCTTTGAAGGAAATCATAGATCAAATGTTGAAGGATGGTATAATTCGGCCCTCTAAGTCGGCGTATTCATCGCCTATTTTCCTGCTTCCGGCCTGTGATTGATTATAGGGCTCTCAATCGGAAGATGGTGTTACAATCAGTGCCCCTTCCAGACCTTCACTCTTGATTTTCATGGTTTCGTAAAGCTAAGTTCTTCACCATCTTAGATCTTAATCAGGCTTATCATCAGATACCTCTGGCTGAAGAATCTGAGCATCTTACAGCGTTTGCCACGGATTGGAACTTGTATGAGTACAACCGCGTGCCTTTCGGACGAGATTGCTGGATAAGGTCTTCTCCGACATCAAATTCGAGTACCTATACCATTATCTTGATGATGTCGTCGTATTTTCTGGGACCTTTGAAGAACACCTTGATCATCTGAAAGAGGTCCTTAATCGTCTTCGTAAGGCAGGGTTAACAGTTAAGCTGTCCAAAGTCGCTCTTGCTAAGCCTTATATGTCATTTCTAGGGCACATTGTGTCGCCCGATGGTGTCGCTGTAGATCATTCTAGAACACAGGCCATCCGTGATTTCAAACCTCCCAAGGACATCAAAGGTACTGCTAGGTTCATTGGTATGGTGAATTTCTTCAGGAAATTTATTCCAAATTTCGCCAACAGAGCGGCGCCCTTGAACTTACTTCGTAGGAAAGGCGTCAAATTTGAGTGAGGACCTTCTCAACAAGCCGCTTTTGAAGATCTCAAATTAGCTCTGTGTAATGCCCCTGTTCTTGCGATGCCTGATTTCTCGAAGAAATTCATCGTCCAAACCGACGCGTCGTCGTCGGCGGTGGCAGCAGTCCTTCTTCAAGAGACTGAACTAGGAAGGCGAACCATCGCCTATGCATCTAGGACATTATCGGCCCAAGAATCCAAGTATTCCATCTATGAACTTCAGGGTTTGGCTGTCTTGTTTGCTCTAGAAAAGTTCCGCCTCTATCTGGAACATGTCAAGTTCGACTTGGAGACTGATAACCAAGCCTTAAGCTGGGTCTTAGCCAGGCCGCGTCGTACTGGTCGCATAGCCCGCTGGGCCATCAGAATTTCTGCCTTCCAATTTGATGTCAGGCATATAAGAGGAACGGAAAATGTTGTGGCAGATGGTCTAAGCCGTATGTATGCCAATGATATAGAGACCCCTGAACAGGTTGATAGTTCTTCATTTCCCGAGTCCATACCTCCTAAGGTTAATGCCATTCTAATTGATGCTCCCATGCTCTTTAGGGATATTGAAAAATATCAACGTGAAGATCCGACGCTGGCCCTTATCATGGAAACCCTTTCTTCGGGGGAACATGTAGTCCCTTATGTATTGAGGAATGGTGTTTTATGTTGCCCGTCGGGGCATTATAAGAAGATGAAAGTTGTGGTTCCAGCTGTTCTCGTACCTATGATCTTCAAGTATTACCATGAGACCCCACTAGGTGGGGGGGGCATTTAGGCATCTTCAAAACGCGTGAAAAGATCCGTGAAATGTTCATCTGGAAGGGTATGGACGGTGAAATTCGAGAATTGGTAAAAGCTTGTCAAACTTGTTGGCTCAGTAAACCCACATGTCCACTAACCAAGGGCTCTTGTCTTCCCACCAAGCGTCGCGCCCCATGGAACGACTCTATATCGACTACGTCGGACCCTTCCCCCAGTCGAAGGGGAATGCAAATAAATTCATCCTTGTGTGTGTGTAGATGGTTTTACAAGATTTTCTTGGTTATTTCCGAATAAGCTGGCTACCGTTCAGTCCACCATTTCTTGTTTAAGTTCTATCTTTGCTTCTTTTGGTCCGTGTCAATATATTGTATCTGATAATGCTAAAGCCCTTACCTCTAATCTCTTTCGTAAATTCTGTTTTGATCTATCTATCTCACATGTAACAACTTCTGCTTACTATCCTCAACCATCTCTGGCTGAACGGGTCAATCGTAATCTGAGGTCGGCTCTTACTGCCTATCATCACGACGATCATTCCAGGTGGGACACGTCCCCGCATTGGTTAGCCTTCGCTTTGAACTCGGCGGTTCACGAATCTCATAAATTCACCCCTGCTTCATTGATGTTCAGGTTTGTACCCAAAACCCCGCTCTCTAGCCTGTGGTCTCTTAGCGATATTCTACCTGAGGCAATAGATCCAGATAATATTAGAGATCTTAGGAAGAAGGCCAAGACCAATCTTAAAATTTCTCATGAAGAGGTTAGGGAAAGATATGATCGTGGACGGAGGCCCACCAACTTAAAGCTAGGAGACCAAGTTGTGGTCAAGAATTCTGTTCCCGCGGCCAAGCTTGCCCCCAGATTTCATGGGCCGTGCACCGTCTTGGATTTTTTTTAACGCCGGTGACATTGTTAGTGAGCAATCCAGCCACCGAGAAAATCTTTAGGGTTCACCTGTCCCAGGTGAAACCTGTGTAAATTACTTGCTCTTTGGATATTTAACATCTTGTAAGAACCACAAAAGGTTATATTTTTCTCTAAATCCTAGGGCTTCGAAGAGTGCTCACAGTTGCCTACCCTGTGGGGCGCCCAGCTCACCGTGCAAATACTCCGCAGCAGCCAGCTCCAGCATCCCCATGGAGACAACTTCGTCCAGCCGAGTTGACCACCGGTTCGACTACCCCGGATCCGAACAAAGTCCTCCAATTGGCTCGATTTCTCCAGCAGCACCTGTTACTGATGCCCGCCGGAAGGGACAAACACGACATAGACTCGGTCCTCTGGGGGCTATCCGCCTGAGACCATCTCGACGACGCCCAGAAAGTGTACTTTGCTACCCGCGCCAACTTACTCTACATAGCAGTCAACAAAGGATGGGCGCAAGCGATTCAGCTCGACCAGGCTAGATCAGAGACGCTGGCCTGGGTCCCAGAAGGCTTTAGATTTCAACCAGTGGCACGCCCAGCTACGGTCAGTCGTGGTCGGACTCGAGGACGGGGCCGCGGCGCACGTGGGGCGAAAGCCACCACAGCTACAACATGACTCCGAAGGGATTGGAGAGAGAGCGCCGCAGCGAGCACAGGAGCCCGTTCCCTTCGCCAGCCGGTCCTCTCCACAGGTCTCTAACAGGACTCCTTCCATTAGGGACCACCATTCCTCCGGAGATGAGCAGGGAGAAAGTGAGCGAGGCACCCTCAGCACCAGTCAACCAGGCTCACGTGTTCGAGACAACGCAAGCTACAGCAGCATGGCATATATCAACCTAGGATGTTTTCTTGTATTCTTTGTAATGTCTGTAACTGTGTCTTTTGTTATGCTTATTCTTGCCTTTAGGCCTCGCCATTAACTGTTTATACATGTAACCACTTGTGTGTATATATATATATATATTAAATAAAGAGTACAGGCAGGGATGAGCCTCACTCACCCTGTCGCCTTTTCTCCCTCGCTGGCTTGCGGGCTGCGCCCGGTGCTCTCCCTATTACACGCGCGCCATCGATGCCTGTAAAAGGCGTGGGGTAGGGGAGCTCCGGGACAGTATCGAGCCAGGGAGGGAGAAGGCAACTTACTCACTTTTCTTGGTTCCAAAAGAAAATGGGTCGGCTCGGGTCATTTACAACCTCTCGCCTTGGACTCCGTTTATCAAGAAGCCACGATTCCATCTCCAAGGACCAGCGAAGCACTTGCCAGAATACTGGAACACCATCTAGCGATCAAGATTGACCTTTGCAGCGGTTTCTATCAACTCCCGCTCAATCGTCACTCAATGTTTCACTATGGAGTTCGATACCGCCGCAAGGCGTATCTTTGGACACGTTTATCGATGGGCCACGCTTTGGCCCCGTCGGTATTGCACCGGTGGGCGGACGCTTTAGCGGAACTTCTACATCAAGAGTTCAACATCAGTATAATCACTTACTTAGATGATTGGCTGCTCCATGGACCTCAGCTTTCCCAGGACCTCGTGGACGACATCCTCTTGTATCTGGATGTGATTCTAGGGATTACTATTAACCACCAGAAATCCCTACTGACACCGACGTCTATCTTGACCATTGACATTCCTCTGCAAGAATTAACGCTACACTATTCCGCTCAACAACGGGTGCAGCAGCTTCTCCGCCTGGTGCCACAGGCTACGGGCGACGAATTGTCGCAGATCGCCGGTTACCTCAGCTGGGTAGTTTACGTGATGAACTGGCCACGCTTCATCCCGAAACACATCTTATCTAGGGAAATGTTCTGGGTTCGACTTCTAGACCCCAACATCATCGCTACTCCTCATCGCATGGGAACTCAACTTCCAGAAGTGATAGTGAATTCAGACGCAACCCCCAGATCCATTGCTGCTCTAGCCCCTCAGGCTAACCAAGGATGGGCGCAGGCATATGGCATCCCTGCGCCTATTCACGCAGCGGAAACTACAGCAGCGGTCATTGCCGCTACATGGGCCATGGAGGACTTGGAACCTATGTATCGAACCATTGTTGTATATACCGATAGTGCTGTCGCCCTGTGGACTCTGCGCACAGGGCGCGGACCAGTGTTACATGTACATAACTATTTGCTCTGTATGTATCTTTATTTAATAAAAACAGCTATAGAGAGGGGCATCTCCCTCTCGTGGCGACCTGTCGCCTCCGCCAACAATCCGGCTGACGCCCCGTCCCGGGCAATTCTGACTTCTTTACACGCACACCCGCAGTTGGCTATATAAGCGGGGTGCGCCCAAGGGACGGGGCTCAGTAGGATTGGACGGATGGAGGAGACAAGTCGTCACAACTAACAACGCGCACCATCGATGGCTATAAAGGGCGTGGGGTAGGGGAGCTCCGGGACAGTCTCGAGCCAGGGAGGGAGAAGGCAACTAAACACGAAGACTGTCCCGGAGCTCCCCTACCCCACGCCTTTTATAGCTATCGATGGCGCGCGTGTAATAGGGAGAGCACCGGGCGCAGCCCGCAAGCCAGCGTGGGAGAAAAGGCGACAGGGTGAGTGAGGCTCATTCCAGCCTGTACTTTATATATATATTACAAGTGGTTACATGTATAAACAGTTAATGGCGAGGCCTAAAGGCAAGAATAAGCATAACAAAAGACACAGTTACAGAAATTACAAAGAATACAAGAAAACATCCTAGGTTGATATATGCCATGCTGCTATAGCTTGCATTGTCTCGAACACGTGAGCCTGGTTGACTGGTGCTGAGGGTGCCTCGCTCACTTTCTCCCTGCTCATCTCCGGAGGAATGGTGGTCCCTAATGGAAGGAGTCCTGTTAGAGACCTGTGGAGAGGACCGGCTGGCGAAGGGAACGGGCTCCTGTGCTCGCTGCGGCGCTCTCTCTCCAATCCCTTCGGAGTCATGTTGTAGCTGTGGTGGCTTTCGCCCCACGTGCGCCGCGGCCCCGTCCTCGAGTCCGACCACGACTGACCGTAGCTGGGCGTGCCACTGGTTGAAATCTAAAGCCTTCTGGGACCCAGGCCAGCGTCTCTGATCTAGCCTGGTCGAGCTGAATCGCTTGCGCCCATCCTTTGTTGACTGCTATGTAGAGTAAGTTGGCGCGGGTAGCAAAGTACACTTTCTGGGCGTCGTCGAGATGGTCTCAGGCGGATAGCCCCCAGAGGACCGAGTCTATGTCGTGTTTGTCCCTTCCGGCGGGCATCAGTAACAGGTGCTGCTGGAGAAATCGAGCCAATTGGAGGTCTTTGTTCGGATCCGGGGTAGTCGAACCGGTGGTCAAATCGGCTGGACGAAGTTGTCTCCATGGGGATGCTGGAGCTGGGTGCTGCGGAGTATTTGCACGGTGAGCTGGGTCTTCGAAGTGCTAAATAATAATAATCGTATGGCCTCAGCTACCGTGTGCAGACATTTCAATTTGACGCCATCTGGCTGTCTGCTCGTCAATTTCGACGTTCCGTTTTACTCTAGGCTCCCACTAGATGGCAGATCGAGTAAACCGAAACTCTCTTGGGCGTCTATGGCTGAGATTTAATTAATTTTGTCGGGTAAACACCAAATGTGTCACCAGAGATCTTTTACATGCCGACATCGTACGACATGGAGTGTCGAACGGACTTTCTTCCGCCCTTCAAAAATCCGACTACCTCTGCCGGGTTTGAACCCGCTATCTTGGGATCCGGAGGCCGACACTCTACCGCTGATCCACAGAGGCAGCTCTTCGAAGTGCTGGTGTTCCATAACAGTCGTCTCGTGTGTGGGGTCCGACTCGTCGTATGCTTCCAGTTGCTGAAGTCTTTCGTTGAAGGTCGTCTGCTGTACTTTCAACTGTGGGGCGCCCTGTCTTTGTGACTTAACTGAATTTAAAATACGCTTTACATCATTTACACTGACAGAGTGAAAAAATAAATTATTTTCGTTTTCTGTAAAGTCACTCATTATTTTATTTAGATTGATATGATTTTGAGGTTGGGATTCCTTTATTGGGTTAGTTACAAAGTCAGAGTTAAGTGTATCGAGAGGTATAGTTGGCATATGTGGTTCTTTGCATTTTCCAACACCCATAGCTCGAAGTTCGTTCCAGGTTTCACGTGCATTTACGTTCCGTGTTACATTCTTAATGTGATTAAATTTGCTATTGCGAATTAATTGCTTTGTTCTGTTACGTAAAAGACGATGCTGTTCAAAATCTAATTCATTATTTGTTTCCTTGTATCGGCGATACATTGCGTCACGGCGAGCCATTGTTGCTTTTATATCACTTGTTCCAAGGTGCAGGCGAGCGAGTGACTCTAGCTTGCCTAACTGGAGCATGTTTGTCATATAGTCCTATGAGTAGAGAGTTAAATCTTCTCACTTTCATGTCTGTGTCCTGCACCTGCTTTATATCTTCCCAAGGTAAACTGTACGCATCATTTTGGAGTTGTTGTAGATCGATATTTTTCAGATCCCTATAACTAATGTATTTAGCTCTGTATTTTGGTACACGTAGAGAGTTGCACAGGTAAATTAAGTCATGAGTTGATATGCCAGGTACAGGAAATTGACCGTACTTCAGAACATTTTGCGGGTTATTTGTAACTAAGAGGTCAATTCCAGTATGGCTTGTGTATTTAAGTGTATGAACATGATTCGTTGCATCAAGCGGTAAGATCGTCATGTCGACGGAGGTAAGTAGGTTGCTGATTCGTTCTGATAAGCCAGTCGGGGCTGAGATATTTGAGTTAAAGTCACCAAGAAGTATTATATGCTCCTAGGTTGGTACTAGTTTGAGAAGGTCAAATTCAAAATCAGAGATATTAGTAACATTCGGTGGTTTATAGACAATTCCTATCAATACTTTTTGACGGTTAATTATGGTCTCAGCAAACATATATTCTGCATGTGGAGTGATGCCAGATGATGATCTGATAATTATTCTACATTTAATATCATCTCTACAATAAACTGCTACACCACCACCACGTCTGGCAGTGCGATCATGCCGACAGAGAGTATATCCTTCTAGATTTACAAGGTTAGAGCTAATTTTATCGGATAACCAGGTTTCAGTAATACACATAATATGCATGTTACAGGTTGATATTAACGAAAAAACTTCATCTATGTCACTGAGGAGTGAGAGAGAATTGATATGGCAACACTGTAGACTTCGTGAGAACTGAGACAGAGATTGTTTCAATAGCAGTTCAGTAGGCTGAGGGTTGGGGACAGTTGGTGAAGGTACACGAGGGTTATTTTCGTCTTGGAATACACTCGGACCAATGACACTCAGGAATGCCTCATCTACCATAACAGTAGTGGAGTTCTCTGGAACAAAACCACATGATATGTAGTGGAGTTCTCTGGAACTATACCACATGATATGTAGTGGAGTTCTCTGGAACTATACCACATGATATATAGTGAAGTTCTCTGGAACTATACCACATGATATTCAGTGGAGTTCTCTGGAACAAGACCACATGATATGTAGTGGAGTTGCCTGGAACAATACCACATCATATGTAGAGGCATTCTCTGGAACTATACCACATGATATATAGTGGAGATCTCTGGAACTATACCACATGATATGTAGTGGAGTTCTCTGGAACTATACCACATGATATGTAGTGGAGTTCTCTGGAACTATACCACATGTTATGTGGTGGAGTTCTCTGGAACTATACCACATGATATGTAGTGGAGTTCTCCAGAACTTTACCTCATGATATGTAGTGGAGTTCTCCGGAACAATACCACATGTTATGTAGTGGAGTTCTCAGGAACTATAGCACATGATATGTAGTGGAGTTCTCTGGAACTATGCCACATGTTATGTAGTGGAGTTCTCTGGAACTATACCACATTATTTGTAGTGGAGGTCTTTGAAACTATACCACATATTATGTAGTGGAGGTATTTGGAACTATACCACATATTATGTAGTGGAGGTATTTGGAACTATATCAGATGCCACATGATATATAGTGGAGGTCCTTGGAACTGTACCTGATTCCACATGATATGTAATGAAGGTGTTTGGAACTTTACCACCTGCCGCATGATATGTAGTAAAGGTCTGTGGAACTATAGCACCTGATATGTAACGGAGGTATTTCGAACTATACCATATGATATGTAGTGGAGGTCTTTGGAGCAATCCCAGCTGCCACATGATATGTAGTGGAGGTCTTTGGAGCAATACCAGCTGCCAGATGGTATGTAGTGAAGGTCTGTAGAACTATACCACTTGATATATAATGGAAGTCTTCGGAACTATACCACCTGCCACATGATAGAATGTGGTGGTCTTTGGAACTATACCGCATGACATGTACTGGAGGACTTTGGAATACACTGCAGTTTGTAGAAAGTGAAACACTCAGAAGCCATGGTCTGAAACATGCCAAAATCAGAGGGCGTGTAGAACAGTGGAACCATAATAAGGGTTTTAAATTGCAGAGAGATAGCGTGCACCTAGGCCCAGCAGTGCCCTTTTGTGTGTAACTGGCCAGGGCAGTGTTACGCACTGCTCAGTCAGTGTGTTGCCATCATAGGAAGTGGAAACATGTCCCTAAGTGACACTATGCCTCGCCAACATCACAGGAGGGAATATCAGCATATGAATGCGTTCGAACGGGGCAGAATGATAGGGCTCCAGTAGATGTGTTTGGCGTTCCGTGACATTGCGGCTCATACAGGGTACGCTGCTTCAACAGTGAGGCGTATGTGTAACCAGTGGAGTGAAGAGGGCCGTACACAGTGCCGAGAGGGTACTGGACGATATAATGCGACCACAGCACGAGATATCCTCCATCTTGGCTGCAACGTACAGAACAGCTTCGTCCACGGTGTTGGCTCGACGTTGGAGCACTGCAACGGGTGTTGGGATGTCTGCATCGCTGGTTCGATGCCATCTTCGTAGGGCCGGACTGATGGCATGCATGTCATTGCGCCGGCTTCCATTGAGCAGCAACCACCAACGCTGCAGACTGCAATGGACAATGTGACCACCGACACTGGCATGCTGAGTGCTGAGTGGCAAAATGTAGTGTTTTCGGACAAGCCCCGCTTCAACTTGTCGTACAGTGATGGCTGCATACGCGTTAGACGTCGCTGTGATTAACACCTCCGTGCAGACTGTATTGTTGAGGAGGATAGCGGACAAACGCCAAGTGTGATGTTTCGGGCGCAATTGCCTATAACATGCGATCTCGCCTCCTACGTCTTGAAGGCAATCTGAATAACTACCACTACATCAGGGAGTTTATACAGCCCGAGGCATTACCCCTGCTGCAGGCCATTCCAGACGCCATATTCCGGCAGGACAATGCCCGGCCGCATGCGGCAAGGAATGTGCAAGCCCTCTTGGAAGAACGATGAACACCACTGCTTCCCTGGTCTGCCCGTTCGCCAGATATGTCACCCATCGAACATGTCTGGGATATTCGGTCGACACCTTGTTCGGTCAGGTCCTCCTGCAGCCACTGTTGATGATTTATGGACGCACCTAGAAACCGCATGGCAGAGTATTCCCCAGCAGCATATTCAGGTGCTCTTTGATTCCATGCCACGACATCTAGTGGCTCTGATTGCTGCACGTTGTGATGCTACGCCATTCTGCATTCCGATGGTCGCCGTGCATATACAGTCCTCTAATTGTAATCATTCGTGTATTTTTTTTTTGCTAGGGGCTTTACGTCGCACTGACACAATTTGTGTCTGGTCATGTCCCTAATATGTGAAATAAATTGCATTGTGATCACAGCTCTCGGTCTTGGTGTTTTACTTTCTACAAACAGCAGTGTATACCAGCTGCCACATGATATGTAGTAGAGGTATGTGGAAATATACCACATGATATGTAGTAGAGATCTTTGGAAGTATACCAGCTTTACAAGCGGGTTCAAACTCCACTGTCGGCAGCCCAGAAGATGGTTTTCCGTGGTCTCCCATTTTCACACCAGGCAAATGCTGGGGCTGTACCTTACTTAAGGCCATGGACACTTCCTTCCCACTCCTAGCCCTTTCCTGCCCCATCGTTGCCATAAAACCTATCTGTGTCGGCGCGACGTAAAGCAGCTTGCTTTACAAGCAATGAAAATCATTGCAAATCCCTATTGAAAGTAACTTATAATAAACGTAAGAAATTTATTTCACTTCCACCAATTCAATACAATTCAAAATGTTGATGTTCGAGTTAAAACAGTATTAAAATGAGAGTTGAGACATCATCAGCCATATCAATACCTCAAATCCTACCAGGTACCTGCTTGAAAACAGTTCTAAAATCTGCTACAAAATTGAATACATTAAAAAATTACAAACCTATGTATCAAATTGATATACTAAATATTAATGGAAGTTTAAAAATATTATTACAAAATAGTGGAAATAGGTATAGAACATTGCAAATATTTATGTACGAGATGATGTGGAAAAGCATTCCAAAACTGTGCGAATTTCTGTATTGTTTGACCTTGGCACGTCATACTTGCTGCAGTCTATTCAAGAATAGCGAACAAGTTATAACATTTATTTTTTAGTTTGTGACTAGCCCAGAAAGACGTTAATTTCACATTGCAATTCTACCCGAGCAGTTGTGTTGAGCAACTCTATTGTAGACCAACCAAAAGAGTTTGCCGAAATGACGTTAGACTATTCACCTCCGCTGAGCATTCTCTGTATTAGTGATGTGCCTAGCGCAGAAAGAGGATGGTTTCATGTCATAATTCAAATCGAACCTATGTTGAATTATTAAGTTAATAACTTGATGAGGACTGCTGAAGTGTCATTAATATCTTCTTCTGTTCACTAATATTTTAATGTTGATAGTGTGCTTCTGTTGTTGGAGTATTCGGATGATGGTTTATTAGTTGAAAGGGGCTGTCGAGTTGTGGTACGATTTAAGCTCGTATATGAGCTCCGAAAGGAAGGAGTAATCCATAATTAAGTGAGTTGAAAGAATGAAGGAAAAGAGAGGAGGTTTACACTTAAATTTTGAGTCTGTGATGTTAACGCTTACCTTTAGCGTTGTTGGGCTGTTATCTTGTTACTTAACTGGTTTTTGGAACACTGGCAGTCAATAACGTTCTGCTCCTCACATTGTACGTGTGACATCTTGGTGGAAGGGAGTGTGGACCTGAGAAGGCAGGGCTGTGGGTTTGTGGCTGGCGCATGGGAGGAAGTTGTGTTTAATGGGAGAGAAGGAGGGGCGTGATATGTTTATCGGCTTAGTGGGGGTGCTTATTGATATTGTCTTAAAAACCTCCAAGATTTTTTTCCTTCAAGATTTAACTTATTAAACAAAATTATTATTTCATCATATAGAGGGCTTTTGTTGTCTATTGGATAATTTAGGTTTTTACTTATGTTGTATTTTTGACCCAAGAAAATGTACAAATTCTCAAACTCGGTCATGAGTCTGCCTTTTTTAATTCTTTCTGCTACTGGCTTTACGTCGCACCGACACAGTAGGTCTTATGGTGACGATGGGACAGGAAAGGGCTAGGACTGGGAAGGAAGCGGCCGTAGCCTTAATTAAGGTTCAGCCCCAGCATTTGCCTGGTGTGAAAATGGGAAACCACAGAAAACCATCTTCAGGACTGTCGACAGTGGGGTTCGAACCCACTATCTCCCGAATACTGGATACTGGCCGCACTTAAGCGACTGCAGCTATCGAGCTTGGTTTTTAATTCTTTTTTAAATTTGAAGATGTTGTTCAATTATAGTGAAGCTATGTCCTGTATCCTTCATGTGATTACTCCTTGCTGAGTGTTTGTTATGCTTCTGAGCATTGAAATATTCGGCATATCTGGTTGTAAATCTTCTTCCGGTTTGACAGATATACGAACTACTGCACTCGGTGCATTTAGGTCTTTAAATGCCGGAACCAGAAAATTTATTGTTATCAGAATTTATCGTATTGTCATTGAAAACGAACTTTTGATTTGAGTTTTGGGTCTTATAGGCTATTTTCGTTTCATGTTTCTTTAAAGGATTGGCAATCTGATGTATGATCGGATTGGTATAGGTAAAGGTTCCATGCTTTGATTTGTTTACTTCTATTGGGGAGAGGTTTGTGGCTAGTTTTAATTTCACTTTGCTAATTACTTTATGTATGATTGAGGGATTATAAGCTGGCTATTTCTTTTATGGTATTTATTTCCTTCATTAGATTGGCAGTTGAAAGAGGAATTTTTAGCGCTCTGTACACTAAACTGTAAAATAAAGCTTGTGTATGTGACTGTGGGTGTAGAGAATTTTGTTTTATGGTTGTGGGAGTAAAAGAAGCTTTTCAATAGATTTGAAAATCAAATTAATTTTGAAGTACTTGTGATTGTAATATCGAGAATATTAATTGAATTATGGTCCTCGTCCTCTTTAGTGATGCATTTGTCTAGGCTGTTTAAATAGGTTAGTATGTTTTCACTATTGTTACAACTTTAGTTGATTACTGCTAATGTGTCACTGACATAGCGTAGCCAAAGACATAATCCATTAATGTTTTTTTATTATTTTACTATTTTCAAGGTTATCCATGTAAATTTTGAAGAGTATTCCTGAGATGGGGTTTCCAATGGCTAGACCAACCTGTTTGTATATCTTGTTGTTGAAAGTGAAATAATTCTTATGCAGGACAAAATTTAGTAATTTTAAGAATTCTTCTATTTCTATTGAACGTGAAGTGCCTCACTCGCCTGCCTACACTTAACATCATACAATCACATTATCTACTGTGTCCATTATTGTAGTTAAGGTACTCTTTGTCTTTGGGCAACCTGCAGTTGTATTGTATAATAATAATAATAATAATAATAATAATAATAATAATAATAATAATAATAATAATAAAATGTGCACTTTATCAAAAAAATATTTCCCCCAGAAAATTCCTCCTTTTTAACTAATCATTGTAACACTAATAATCACCCTGCACCAATCCTTACTATTCATACATTCAAGTTTTTAAAATAATAATAATAATAATAATAATAATAATAATAATAATAATAATAATAATAATAATAATAATATAATTTCTATAGTTTCTTTCGCGGGAATGTTCGAGTATATGATGGTGATGTCAAATGAGCACTTGTGTAATTAGGTTGTAAATTAAATTTATTTAAGGTTTCGTATAGTTCTATTGAGTTTTTTATGGGGTGTGTGTTATGGAATTTAAAGTGTTTCTTGAGAAATTTTTGAAGGAATTGTGAAGTTTTATACAGGTCAAATAGGAACATCTTTGGCAATGATCTGGCGGTGGGTAGTTCGGGATTCATATTGATGAGTTTTTGATATTCGTGTTCACTGAATAAGAATGGTAAGACTTTTAGGAGTGGTTTTAAACTAAGTTGAGTTTTTGTAGTGGGATCTTTAGAGATCATTGAGTGAGTCTCTGACTCTTTGGCTGAAGGGTCAGCGTACTGGCCTTCGGTTCAGAGGGTCCCGGGTTCGATTCACGGCCGGATCGGGGATTTTAACCTTAATTGGTTAATTCCAATGGCACGGGGCTGGGTGTATGTGTTGTCTTCATCATCATTTCATCCTCATCACAACGCGCAGGTCGCCTATGAGTGTCAAATAGAAAGACCTGCACCTGGCGAGCCGAACCCATCCTGGGATATCCCGGCACTAAAAGCCATATGCAATATCCATTTTATTGAGCGAGTTTTAGTGGAAAAGAACTCTTCTGTTTTTTAATGTAATCTTGTTTATTCATTAGGACTATGGTGCTGCCTTTGTCGGCTTTAGTTACTATGACATTATTGGTGTCCACAATTTTTTTCTTAATTCTTGGGTCTATTTTAGCGAGGTGAAATTATTATTGTTACAAACTTCTTTTACAAGAGTGGGTAATTTCTTTTTAATTTCATATCTCATGTCATTCTGTCTATCTAAAGGGATTTTGTTTGTTTATGTTTGACTCGGCTTTACCATATTTCCTGGCATAATTGTCGCCACCGCGTAATCGTCGCGTCCTTTATTTTCAATACAAAAATCAGACTTTAAACATTTAATCGTATCATCGTCCCATGTCCAAATTTTGTTCACCAATCTGGTTAAAAGGTAAATGGAACTGCAAATACGTGTATGGTTTATGAGCAATTTGGCAATACAGTCACACTTGTGAGATGTTGCTCAACTTATAAATAAATAATACCGGTATATGTACAACGCATGGCTTACCGGTAGGCTATCGGCAGTTTGACAACGTGGTCGCCTCACCTACATATTATGAGTTCTCATTTGAAATACGTAAGGCTCTAAGTTATCGCTTATCAGCAACGTCGCCAGGAAATACCGGTGCCAACACACTTGTATTCTAGTAGACAAGAGGTCTGATAGAATTCTGCATTATTACAACCACCCACCCCCCGGCGCAACAGTCACGAAGGACCTTGGCCTAGCAAGCGACCCCTGCTCAGCCCGAAGGCCTGCAGATTACGAGGTGTCATATGGTCAGCACGCCGAATCCTCATGGCCGTTATTCTTGGCTCTCTAGACCGGGGCCGCCATCTCACCATCAGATAGCTCCTCAATTGTAATCACGTAAGTTGGGTGGACCTCGAACCAGCCCTCAGCTGCAGGTAAAATTCCCTGACCCGGTCGTGAATTGAATCCGGGGCCTCCGTATAAGAGGCAGGCACGCTACCCCTACACCATGGAGCCGGCTCCTGCGTTATTGCGCACAAAGTGAAATCCAAGACGATAACGCAGATTTCCACGGAATTATTCAGCTCACAGTCAGCCGAATTATTTACAATGTCTCAGTTGTCATCGCTAGACTCTTATCTTACTACTACGTCATAAGTGTCCGGGCATTTTACCCAAGCAGTCAAGATAATTATTATCCAATGGTATTAAAGTTTATTTTATAAACTTGTCAGTAATGTAATGTAAAATCACCAATAACTGGGAAGAAATATTAACCTAATTACCGTATGTTTAAAAGAAATTGCAAAAGTGAATGTTTGTTACTGACGTCTTGGAACACGGTCAACTACAGTAGATCTACACCGCGCCAGCTAGAGCGATGTAGGTATGAAGACGTCCGTGCTCAGGTTCGCGAGCTTTGCGCAAGCGCACTAGTGTGTCGCAACCAACGAGCTTAACTGATAACAAATTGCTGCATGCTTTCCTGCTGCCTAACAGTATTGGCTGCTGTGGAATGGACAGATCACAGATGCATTTATTTGTTTGTGACTGACGTGATTACTGTAGACATGTGTGCATGAGAATTTAAGTTTTTAATTTGTGTTTGGGGTGTTTGTAGAAATAATTTGTTTTAATAGTGAACAATTACGGAAAGTCATTTATATTGCAAAACATTAACGTGTGAAGCATTTATAAGCGATTATGGGCAAATATAGAAACTATTCTGCGGGCTTCAAGCTAAGCGTAATTGCCTTCGCTGAACACTACGGGAACAGAGCTGCAGAAAGAAAATTTTCAGTGAGGGAAAAGTTGGTGCGTGACTGGTGGAAGTTAAAAAAAAAAGCTAAAAAGCACAAACCCTTCTAGACGTACGTTTAGAGGCCCTAAAACAGGGAAGTTTCTTATAATTGACAAAGAAGTGTTTATGTACGTCAATGAAATATGTAGCAATGGCTGCGGTGTATCATATGAAATGTTACAAATTAAGGGACGGGAGGTAGCGCGTAAACACAACATAACTCAGTTTAAGGCGAGTCGTGGGTGGATTAAGGGGTTCATGCGATGACACTATCTGTCAGTGCGAAGAAGAACAACACTAGCCAAAAGTTGCCTGCTGATTACATGGACAAGATTGTAAATTTTCATCGATTTGTCATACGCTTGCGCAAGGAAACTTTGTACCTGCTTTCTCAAATCGGTAATGCCGATCAGACTCCAATCTTTTTTGATATGCCTCACAACAGCACTATTGCGCTAAAAGGATCACGGAGTGTATTAATGAAAACCAGCGGTTGTAAGAAGTTGCGATGCACGGCAATGCTAGCCATTACAGCTGACAGAAGAAAGTTGCCGCCTTACATCATTTTCAAGAGGAAAACGATGCCTAAGAATATAGTTTCCCCGTGGAATTCATGTACGAGTGCAACCAAAGGGTTGGATGGATGTAGAACTCATGCTGGACTGGGATAAAACTGTGTGGGATAGAAGACCCGGTGCACTACTAAGCAACTTAAAAATAAGACACGACAGATAGTCATTCCTGGTGGCCTAATGTCTGCTTTGCAGCCACTAGGCGTATATATTAATAAACCCTTTTAAGACCACTTATGTCGATTTTTCAATGAGTGGATGATGAGCGGCAATCAGCAATTGACACCCGCTAGAAATATCAGGCGTCCACCCTTGGACTGGTTATGCTCGTGAGTGATGAAGAGTTGCGATCTTATACCACCTGAACTAGTCTCCAAGAGCTTCAAAAGAACTGGGATTTCGAATGCACTAGATGGATCCGAAGATGTCGCAGTGTGGCAGAGAGACGAATCTGATACTGGTATTAACAGCGGTGAGGACGGCGTATCAGATACCAAAACCTGTGATAGCGACAAAGAAGATTTGGAACAAATTGTGTACCGGTAAGTCCGTATTTCACAACAAGCAATAAATTTTTGCAAGTGTAATATTTTAACTTTAATACTCAAATTAATGACAATTGACTTAATATGTTCATTTTTATTTTCAGGTTGGGGAAATGTTTGCCGAATTGTTGCGAATAATTATGAATTTTGTTTTATACTATTTTAATTAGTTTGATGTATAAACGCGAGTATTACGTGCATCTTAAATTTGTATCAAATACAATTTAGTTATAAATACATTTTTTGAGTAATACAAATACTGGTATTGAAAATTCTCCGTATAATGGTCACACCCTACTATTTTTTCGAAAATGTTGGTATAAAAAGGGCGACGATTAAGCTGGGAAATACGGTAGCTATTGTGGTAATTATGTCCTCCGCTTTCCGTGGGTTAGGCCAATTGTATTTTAGGCCTTGGTTGAATAAATGTATTTCATTATCTGAAAATGTGGTGTCGGATAAGTTCCATGAGGAGGTAGATGTATCCGTGTTTCTATTCTGGTTTAATGATTTAGCTTTCTCTTCCTTTAGGTATGTTAACTTGTGATTTAAGGTTTTTTGCTTTCTGTCTAGTATAATCTGTAATTTATATGTAGTGTGTCTTTGATATGAGTTTCATTCAAGAAGTGATAATAATTGTGTGATGGTGAAAAGCTCTCGGTGAAGTTGCAGGTTTAATAGTGATTTTTTCCTATACAATAGTTTTATTTCATTTCTGAGCCAGATGTTATTGACTTTGTTTTGGATGTCTCTAGATTTGTGTTTTGGAATGTTTTTCGTTTGAGTTGATTTTTAAAACTTAGGTATTAGACCAAGCCTTAAACATTCTTTTAAGAATTGGATATCCTTCGAGATTTTGCTGATTTTTGTTTTGAGGTTCTGATACTTATTTTTATTTGTATTAGACTGGTTGGCGTTAACATTACAAGTAATGAAAATCATTCTTACAATTTTATACATAACTAAAGTTATGGTTTGTAAGTTTTTTAATATATTCAATTTCACAGCAGATTTTAGAACAATTTTCAACCAGGTACCTGGTAGGATTTGAGGTATTGATATGGCTGATGATGCCCCAATAGGAAAGGGCGAAACATGTCCCAACTCTTATTTTAATTATGTTTTCACTCAAATGTCAACATTTTGAACTGTATTGAATAGGTGGAAGTAAAATACATTTCTTACATTTATTATATTATTACTATACCAGCTGCCACATGATATGTTGTGCCGTTTCCATGTGGAACATGCACCACAGCGCGAGTGAAAACAGCCAGCATGAGGTCCGGAAACATGGTACCGGAACAGTCTAGGCGAGAACTCAAGTACATGCGTTTAATAAGCGAAGAAGTGTTCGTGAAGAGAGAGACTTTGCTTTCATCTTTGAGTGGAAAGTAGTGTAAATATATGTAAATAACGTTAAAATTAACTTAAATATAAAATGTATAAAATAAGACAAAACCAAATATCGTACATACAAGGGTAATGTTATGCAATGTAAAACATCGATAGCTGTTAATAAGGATGGTGGCAACATCTAGTGTGTAATTCTGTTATTCCATGTCTTGTTTTAAAAAACCGAAAAGAGGATATACAAACCCTGGTCATTGTTCACTGTTGGTGTCGAAGTAATGGTAGTGTGAAATTGATACACGGAAGCTTAAGAAAAGTTGTTGCTAAATGAGCATACTATTAGTGAATGTAAATTGAATATGAAAAGAAGTTATTAGGTGATATGTATGCAGTAAATGAATGCAAATAGTGTGAAATAACAACGAAATACTTACAGTCATACAAGGCAAAGCCATTACAAGGAAAGCAACGCGATACATAATAGAAATTGTCGGTATCTTGCAAACATCTACGTATAATTGAAAGTATATGCATTGTTGGTTCAATAGTGATTGTGTGTGTATTGAATAATCTAACGTTAGCCGTTTTTCATTTAAAGTTAAAAACTTCATGATCGTCCCATATTGAATATTGTACATCTTCTTAGCCGTTTTTCACGTATAATCTGCACGAAAGTAAAATAACAATATCAGAAAGATATCCAGGAAGTACAAGTACACAAGAGAGTATGGAGAGCTAAACAGACACAAGCACGTCCAGCTGAGACGATGGCCTGGTTACGAGGAAGAATAACATAGGCCATGCGCTTTCCAATACCCCGGCCATCCAAGTCAGTACTTTTACACTCTCTTTAATAATAATAATAATGCCTTCTGCATTTTATTTTATGCAGCATTTATTTGCATTCTATTTTACTTAATAGTATCCTCAATGTAGATAGTAGTGTATATACAGTACATGTCCTGAAGTAGTTCGTCAAAACGTAATAGTACTTGCACAATGAGTGACGTGATATGTTAATTTGGCCTGCAGTAATTCATATACGCGTTTGGCGACACGGTATTCAAAATTCTATGGTATCATGTAAGCGAACGACTAGTTATGTCAGTAGGCGACTTCGGCATTGTTTATATTATGTTGTGGTATCGTGATTACTGAAAGGCACGAGCTTATGTATGCATATGTAACATGCGTTAGCATAGAATCTGAGCATATTTATTGTGAAGTTAACACAGGTAACGCAGGTAAGTGGATACGTGATTTAATACAAGTACGCAGACAACGAACGTTGTAAGTTCAAGGGTACGTTGTTCTTCGAATGATAATTGCAGCAGGTTTACTATAATTACGAGAATGGTCATGAAGCAACAGCATATCGAGGTATCAATGAAGATGTTCTGCAGGTAAGTGATACAAATGTAATGAAGTTACGAGTGATGATACTAATGTGAGTCGAAGTGAAATAAATATAATAATAACAATAATAATAATAATAATGTGAGTGCCAAGTGTACTGAGTGCCTGCGATGGTGATAGTTATTGTGTTTAAATAATATAGTGTAGGGTGATATCGTGATATGCTATTGATGCGTGGGCGAGCTCACGTGAGGTTTAGTTATTGAAATAGTGAAAAGTGCTGCGCCATGAGAATTATACAATAAGCTGAGATGTGACAGTGAAAATTCATCCTAAATATGTTATGTAAAACGTGCTATTTAACTGTGTTATGTTACTGTGAAGTTAGATCATGCAAATGGAGTTGTGATGTTCATGTACATGCTAATGCTGAGATTGTAATACCCATGTGTAAGTGAATGTTAAGGTTGTAATATTCATACATGAGTGAATGCTAAGATTGTAATGTTCATATGTAAGTGTAGGCTAAGATGGTGATGTTGATGATTATTAATTGCAATGCGATGTCAGCCACGGTTATTCAATCGATTACCACGACATCACAGATGCCATATTCGGAATTTACGTTCGGTTACTAGGATTTTCAGTTGGTATGATAGCGATACGCTTGCGGCGTGTAGAAAGCTTGTTATGCAGATAACTACGAGGACACATGCCATGATATCGGTTAGGTTAGGTGTTTTACGTCATGGACATAGTAGTTAAGTTTAAGTAGTAGAGATATCATGTGACGCTTTGTTGACATTTGAGTGTACATATTTCTTGTTCTTACATGTGTTGTTTCTTATTATTCATTTTATGCAGTAGTATTGAGTTAATACAATCCTCGAAGGTATGTGCGAGGCTGGGCGTGTAACTATTGTTGCGTCGAGACAAGCCTCATCAGGACAGCAGAAGTTAGTTAGGATGGAGATGATTATTGATTTTAGATAGGATAGGTATCACATAAAAAGGCATTATTATTAGCTGGACTTGTTCGACGAGAGTAAGATTGAACTTCTCGTAATGTAAACATTGTATGAAAGTAAAACAAAAAGGGGTACCCAAAACAATGAAAGTAAACAAGCAGTATGATCAGATAGGTGATACATGCAAACAGAACAGGTTAGAAACGAGATCTCGAAAAATAATTATTAATTTCAAGGTTCAGGTATATTAACCCTTTCCTGCCCATATTAAAATGCATGTTTTCCCCAGAATTAAAGCAATTCTTTTCAGCCATCATTATGATAATGCAGATATTTATAAAAATGTATATTGTACAAAAACTAATGAACAATTAAATCGAAAATGTTTTCATCAAATATAAGGGAGAAATACTCTAATGCTGTACTAACCATAGGAAGAGAATGGCAAGGTCCTGCCTCTTCAGTAAAGTCCGCCAGTTCGATGTAAGACAATGTATTTGTCCACTGAAAGTTAGGCCTGCAATCTATGTCATCACACATGTGTACGTCGTCATTTCCTGAAATATAGTCACTTTCATTTTCACTTTCCACTTCACTGAGTTCACTTGAGCCACTACTAACAGTTTCACAGTCAGAATTATCGTTCACCAAACGTTCAATGTCATTATAGCATAAAATATTTTCACGCGAATTAAACTTCGATGTGTTTGTTTACTATATGTCACTGCCTTCCGTATTTCGTGTTCTAATACGCCGGCTAAGATTTTAAAAGAAAATAACCAATATCTTTGGTCTCTAGGAAGTGCACATGCTAGTAACAGTAAGTTATATTTGTCTATCGGCCGATAGATGGCTCATACATGCGACTAGAAGTACAAGTACGCTTTACTACACTATGGGCGGGAGGCCCTAAGCTTTCACGCTACGCATTACTACGCTATGGGCGGGAGAGGGTTAATGAATAAATGTAAACATGTGTTCGTAATTTCGAATAGCTCTTGGAAAATGAAGATTAATTAACTCAAGATCACTGCATTATGTTGAAATAGGTCTAAATTAATTGAATTACATCAGCCGCCTTAGTGTCATTATCAATGATTTCAAATATCTAAACTTAAGATCGCGCTTTGGTTTCGTCTTAGTTAGGTAGGATCATTTAAATCAATAAACAGAATTCAATCCAGAATATCTCCATCCTTTCATTATAACACTGATGTAAACAACCTTATCTGTAAACTTAATTCAAACCTCAAGGTCATATTGAAATATGAGTAATTTTAACCCAAAACAAAGTCATGGTCGTTACATGCATGGTACAAATCACAAAAATAGATAACGCAGAACGAACAGCGACGGACTGAGAACCTCAATGCAGAGATTCAGAAACTAGGTCACCCAATAGGATTCCAAATCCTATCTTACACCACAGACGCGACACGTATTCATCTGAACACATTAGCTAGCTGCGGCACACCCAAAGTCCTGCGATTCTCTGAAATAGCCCCACAACAAGAAGAACCTGTTAAGACCCTGAGTGTAGAGTGCTCCCAGTGCTAATCGAGCAGGGCAATGTAGTGGAGGGCTTTGGAACTATATCAGCTAAATCATGACTTCTAGTGCAACATCATTGAAGCAGGTACCTGAATGAAAACTGAAAATTAGGTAAGAAAACTTTCAAACATATAAAAATGTATATTTTCGAAGGACCTCCAAATTGTATGCATTGTAAAGAAAGGTTTCCAACTGAAATCTGTTCAGGTACTTTCTTACTAATTTCATGAAATACTGTAGCTTATCAAATTAAGTACATTACCTCAAATGTGTTTTCCTGTGTTGGTCCTGGCTCCGTTAACTCTAATTTTATTTCTTGTTTCAGAGGTATCATTTCTGATACAAGTTCAAAGTTTTCCTGTGGAAAAGAATATACATTAAGTATGATAATCCATTACCTGTCATTACTGGAGTAAATTTCAAAAGTTTCACTAATGTTTAGGGACAATTTCTACACATAAGGGATACTTAAACTCACAGAGTGTATGTCAGGAGAAGAAAAGCATTCTGTTTGAATATTCAGCATACTTTTTTGTTGTGGAGCTGATATCACATTAAAATATGAGGCGTGTTTTTTTAAGTAAGGGCCGTTTGAAAATAACTACACAATGAAAAATTATTTTCAAATACCACCTACTTTATCCATTTTTCAACACAGCCACCAAGTTTGTTTAAACACTAATCATTCCTTACAACTAAGTCCTGAACACCCTCTTCATAGAAACTTGCCACCTGCTCTGATAACCAAGAGTTCACGGCCTAGGTGCTTGAGAGAGCTGTTATTGTGAACTTTCTGTCAACTGAAGCCACCAAATCGTGTGACCGGAGGGGGCCTCGTCATGGATACTGTCACCGCCATCTTTAAAGTCTCGTACTCACTTACATACACTTCGCGAATCTGTCGGTGAATGCCTGCAGCAGACAGGTTGCTCACTGACCAAAACCATATCACTGACCGGACCACGCACGGGGCAGGCGAGTCGATAATCTTGAACATTTGAGCAAGCACAGAAGAGAACTGTACAGGTTAGCTACAGAGCTGCAACAAAGCACCGTTGTTCCCGAGATATGCCGGCACACAGCGCACGCATGCGAGAAAGCTATTAGTGTCTACAATAACACAGCCCTTACTTAAAAAGCACACCTCGTATTACTGTTACAGGAAAATGTACAGAAATCTGACAATTAAGTTATTTCTCATCCTAAACAAAATAACTTCAAATTTCACAGAACCAAACTTAATTTCACAGTGACAAGTACAGCGCAGCATGAAATATACTTCTTCCACCTCACCTGATGTATTTTAAGTCCCGAGCTGAAAGAGCTGCCACAGGGAACCTAGGTATCACCAAGAAGGAAATGCTGAAGGAGTAAGTGGCCCATTACTTGGTGCAATAACACCAATCAACTCCAGTTCAATGGCTTCCACTGCCACCTGATTTGTGCAGGTCTACTTCCCATAAGGTCTCTACGAATTCTTGTCTATCCGTACACAGGGACCTGCCACTTTTAAATCTCAAGAGGCCACAATCACACCATCCAAATCTGCACGAGGCTGCTGATGCGGTTGCCAAGAGAATGGCAAGTAGTAACACAAGTACACCTGCACATGTTGTCAGGTGCAAGGTGCATTACACTGCGGGGCTCCACACTGTCAGCGACTGAGATTCCAGCCTATCGTGGACATTGTAGCACTTAGAGCAATTAATGACACAATCACCCCAAGTGACAGCACAAATGCTCTGACCATGCAGCCAAGGCACAGATCAGAGTCATGGAAATGTGCGAGACCAACACTTATGAAGTAAAAAAAAACGCTCACCACTTAATCAACCGGTGACACCAGAGGGGTGGATTAAATATAGACCTGGTCTTCTCAAAATTACCCCCTTAAAAGAAACACCAACACTTACTTGGAAACAAAGAGAGATTTAATGACAAACTATGTAACTTACAAATTAATAAAGGTATATCCTCGCTGGAAAATTAAATTTTGAAAACTTACTGCTCAAAGATCAAAAAAACCTACGGTCAACCGCTCATAAAAGAAAAAAATGAATTAATTAATTAATTAATTAAGGAATGAGAAAATTAACCAGACTACATACAATTCTGAAACGCCTCTTCAACTTGAAGGTATCTTTTAAATACCAATAAATGACCTTGACAAGTACTTAGTTCTATCACACATCTTATTCAACCTAGCATCAATTTGAATTAAACAGTTATTTTGTTGATACTGAAATGTTCTTTAAGGTATTTCCAAAGGAGCTCCTACAAGGATGGGTGGGAAATTACGATCAAGTTTCCAAGAATACCCAAAATAGTAGTAATAATAATAAGATCCGCAACACCGGGTAGAAAAATATGCTCGTAGGGAGAGAAAAATGCCAAAATCAACTAAAGGGAAACAGGTTAAACTGCCCACAAAGCAAAATTCGTAACAGGGACCTCAATTCATCTTCATCAACATTCATCAACAATATCAACATCTTTTGCATTTCCATAGCAACAAAACCATGATAGGTCAGTCGAGGGAAAGGGCCAATCACAGGCTGCAAATCAACAATAGGCGAAAACATCTTAAGAGACAAGAGAAAAACAGGACGCTGAAATACCACCCAAATACCAAGCAAATAGGCAAAAAAAAAAAAGAAGTCGGAAATAAAGTTAGAACGGAAACAGAATACACACGTAATCCCCACACCCTTGTAGCAACTCGCTTGGTTAGTAATCCAGCTAAAACATTGCGTTTACCACCTACTTATTAGGCCTCGAAGCATAATCAAACATAAAGTTTTGAATTTACAATCTCGAAGAATAAGAAAACCACAATTGTTCGTTTACAGTACACGCAAGTTCCAAGTAAACAAACGTCATTTACATATACTGTAAGTTCCTTTTAATAACCCGAAAAATATTCAAATACCACAAGACAAAAACGTAGGTTTTAGATGACGCAAAACAACATCGTGTTCAGTTCGCCACATAGAATCGGTATAAGATGAGTTGGATAAACACTTACAGATTAGCATGTGAGGTCGCTCCAGCATCATATCATATAGTAGAGGAAATCCTTAAAATATACTACAAATTCCAGGCGAGAAAGAAAAATCTAAAGAAAACATTTGAGGTTCACTAGGGCTTAAGCTCTACCAAAGTAACTTCAGCCTGAGTCCACCATAATTCCACAATTATTATTATTATTATTATTATTATTATTATCTACATAGTTATGTACAACAGGTAGTCCGTACGGACTTTATTTGGTATAAATCATACTCATATCATTTATTATTTGTGTGTTGTATGTATGATCTGTCTTGTGTAACAAAACATGTGAGGTTATGTCACGATACTTCTGCTGAATGTATATTAATACAACTTTACTTAATGTAAAAACACATAATTAATGGTAAGTAATTTATTATTCCCTGTAAATATGATGTATAAATCCAATGTAATGTTGTGTAACATACATATATACATTACATACATTATCATTATAGACTGTTATGCCTTTCAGCGTTCAGTCTGCAAGCCTCTGAGAATTTACTAAACGTCGCCACAATCCTCGATTTGCAACTAGTGTTGTGGCCTCATTTAGTTCTATACCTCTTATCTTTAAATCGTTAGAAACAGAGTCTAACCATCGTTGTCTTGGTCTCCCTCTACTTCTCTTACCCTCCATAACAGAGTCCATTATTCTCCTAGGTAACCCATCCTCCTCCATTCACCTCACATGACCCCACCACTGAAGCCGGTTTATGCGTACAGCTTCATCCATCAAGTTCATTCCTAAATTAGCCTTTATCTCCTCATTCCGAGTTTCCTTCTGCCATTGTTCCCACCTGCTTGTACCAGCAATCATTCTTGCTACTTTCATGTCTGTTACTTCTAACTTATGAATAAGATATCCTGAGTCCACCCAGCTTTCGCTCCCATAAAGCAAAGTTGGTCTGAAAACAGACCGATGTAAAGATAGTTTCGTCTGGGAGCTGACTTCCTTCTTACAGAATACTGCTGATCGCAACTGCGAGCTCCCTGCATTAGCTTTACTACACCTTGATTCAATCTCACTTACTATATTACCATCCTGGGAAAACACACAACCTAAATACTTGAAATTATCGACCTGTTCTAGCTTTGTATGACCAATCTGACATTCAATTCTGTTGGATTTCTTACCTACTGACATCAATTTAGTCTTCAAGAGGCTAATTTTCATACCATACTCATTGCACCTATTTTCAAGTTCCAAGATGTTAGACTGCAGGCTTTCGGCACAGTCTGCCATTAAGACCAAGTCGTCAGCATAGGCCAGGCTGCTTACTACATTTCCACCTAACTGAATCCCACCCTGCCATTTTATACCTTTCAGCATATGATCCATGTAAACTACAAACAGCAAAGGTGAAAGATTACAGCCTTGTCTAACTCCTGTAAGTACCCTGAACCAAGAACTCATTCTACCATCAATTCTCACTGAAGCCCAATTGTCAACATAAATGCCTTTGATTGATTTTAATAATCTACCTTTAATTTCATAGTCCCCCAGTATAGCGAACATCTTTTCCCTCGGTACCCTGTCATATGCTTTCTCTAGATCTACAAGACATAAACACAACTGCCTATTCCTCTCGTAGCATTTTTCAATTACCTGGCGCATACTGAAAATCTGATCCTGACAGCCTCTCTGTGGTCTGAAACCACACTGGTTTTCATCCAACTTCCTCTCAACGACTGATCGCACCCTCCCTTCCAAGATGCCTTTGAATACTTTGCCTGGTATACTAATCAATGAGATACCTCGATAGTTGTTGCAATCCTTCCTGTTCCCTTGCTTATAGATAGGTGCAATTACTGCTTTTGTCCAATCTGAAGGTACCTTACCAACACTCCACGCTAATTTTACTACTCTATGAAGCCATTTCATCCCTGCCTTCCCACTATACTTTACCATTTCAGGTCTAATTTCATCTATTCCTGCTGCCTTATGACAATGGAGTTTATTTACTATCCTTTCCACTTCCTCAAGCATAATTTCACCAACATCATTTTCCTCCTCCCCATGAGCTTGACTGTTTGCAACACCACCATGATGATTTCCTTTTGCATTGAGAAGATGTTCAAAATATTCCCTCCACCTCTCCAGTGATTCCCTGGGATCTGTTATGAGTTCACCTGAATTACTCAAAACACTGTTCATTTCCTTTTTCCCTCCCTTCCTAAGATTCTTTATTACTGTCCAGAAAGGTTTCCCTGCTGCTTGACCTAGCCTTTCCAGGTTATTACCAAAATCTTCCCATGACTTCTTTTTGGATTCAACAACTATTTGTTTCGCTCTGTTTCTTTCATCTACGTACAATTCCCTGTCTGCCTCGGCCTTTGTTTGGAGCCATTTCTGATAAGCCTTCTTTTTACGTTTACAGGCTGCTCTCACTTCATCATTCCACCAAGATGTTCGCCTTTTCCCATCTTTACACACAGTTGTTCCTAGGCATTCCCTTGCTGTTTCTACTACAGCATCCCTGTATGCCACCCATTCACTTTCTATATCCTGAACCTACTTACTGTCTACTGTTCGAAACTTCTCACTAATCATATCCATGTACTTCTGTCTAATTTCCTCGTCCGGGAGATTTTCTACCCTTATTCGTTTGCAGACAGATTTCACTTTCTCTACCCTAGGCCTAGAGATACTTAGTTCACTACAGATCAGATAATGGTCTGTATCATCGAAAAATCCCCGAAAAACTCGTACATTCCTAAAAGATTTCCTGAATTCAAAGTCTGTTAAGATATAGTCTATTATGGATCTGGTACCCCTAGCCTCCCATGTGTAGCGGTGAATAGCCTTATGCTTGAAGAATGTCTTCGTAACAGCTAAACCCATACTAGCACAGAAGTCCAGCAAACGCATCACATTCCCATTAGCTTCCATATCTTCCCCACATTTACCAATCACCCTTTCGTATCCTTCAGTTCTATTCCCAACTCTCGCATTGAAATCGCCCATTAGCACTATTCTATCCTTGCTGTTGACCCTGACCACGATGTCACTCAATGCTTCACAAAACTTGTCAACTTCATCCTCATCTGCACCCTCACATGGTGAATACACGGACAATTCTTGTCCTAATTCCTCCCACTGACAAATCTACCCACATCATTCGCTCACTTCCCTTTCTAACACCCGTCAAGTACACTTTATAATCTCCTATCTCTTCCTCCTTATCTCCCCTTACCCGAATATCACTTACTCCTAGCACATCCAGATGCATCCTCTTCGCTGACTCAGCAAGTTCTACCTTCTTTCTTCCATAAGCCCCATTAATATTGATAGCTCCCCATCGAATTCCATTTCGTTCGCCAAGTTGTTTCCAAGGAGTCCCTCGCCTGTCAAATGGGAGTGGGACTCCGTTACTCCCATAGGTCCGAGGCTTGCTTAAAGTGTTCTGAGCTCGGTAAATTCATGAAGCAGGATGCTGCCCTACTTGCACATAGTCCAAGTGAGGATCTCTCCTTTAACGGGTTATGGACCACCGGTGAATTGTGTAGTCCTAGCCGCCTGGGCACAAGGAGGGCCACGACTCAGAATATGTCCGAGATGCCCACTCCCATTCCATAGCAACTGGTATCCCGACTCTCAGGACCACTTACTAGGCCACTCAGCCGTTGCCCGTGGTTCACGAACTAGGACGTGACTACAGTAACCCACAAACATGAACCATATGTTGTGTAATACAGGGTAAAATTGTAGAACAACACACCTTTGTCATTCGAGTTTTACAGAATGTTTTATTCATTTCTACATAGGCATACCTGCCAACTTTACAAAACCAAAAATCAGGAGATTTAGATTCGAAAATCAGGGAAAATCGGGAGGAATCAGGAGATACAACTGGTCAAAAATGATTATTCTACATGTCTTGCGCAATACAGGAGTACTGTGGTAGACTCTATTATAACACTTATTGTCTCAAAACACGACGGTTTCCATACGAGGCTACAAGGCTTAAAAATTACACTTCTCTATTCCCTCACAGGAAGTATGTGAGATAATCATGTCTGATAAGTCTTCTGAAAATAGTATGAACTCATGCTCACATGTGTGAATCAGACATGCACACAGATGCCATTACTTAGCAAATTCATACATTAATATATTGCATCAAGCGCCCGCGCGATTATGCGAGCGCAATGTTATTTTTATCAAGTAATAAATTAAAATTCGCCAGAATTGTCTCCAAATGGCTCCTAAAATCTCTAGAAAAGTCACTAGTTGCTATCTTTGAAATTCTGCCACTAAATTACTTAAAAGGACTCCAAATCTAGCGACTAGTCTCTAGAATCGACTAGACTGATGTGAACGAACACAAACATAGCACGTGAGAACGAGAGATGACAATCGATATACGCGTCGCGATATACAGGTATCAATAAACATCGCACATTCGCGCGCATTTCTCGAATTAATAAACGTTGATATTTAATTTGAAAGTAGCCAATGAGCCGAGGACTTCCGGTCACTTGCGTAAAAATCTGAAATTGCAGGATTTGAAAACAAATGTTTAAAGTTCACCAAAAAAGCTAAAATCGGGAGAAATAATAGAATAATCAGTAGGCGGGAAAAAGTGTCGAAAATCGGGAGTCTCCCGCCTAAATCGGGAAAGTTGGCAGGTATGCATAGGTAACTGGAGACTCGAGAAGATACAAGAAAGCAGGTTGTGTTGTACTTTTCTAGAAGCCTGGCCAGGCAAGGTATATAATGAGACAGTCTTGGGTTAATGAGTGGAGTTGTTAGTGAAAATCACTAATCGAGTATGTGAACTCATGTTGGTAGTGTTCTGTAATTGCTGGACATTCTAATGTGGCAGTCATCTTCTTCTTATTCTTCTTCAATACAGTCGAATTCAAGATGGTGGTTTGTTTAAGTATATAATGTGTATATAATTTGTAAATAAAACAGTGTACACAACTGACAGCATCTCATGTGTGTGTCTTTGTGAATTCAATAAGTGGCAACCGTGTGACAGGACTGAAGAAACATTTTCGGTAGTGAATAAGAGTGTAAGTGGAAATCAGGAGGAAATTAAAGAGATACTGGAAAATATGCTTGTAAAACAACTTCAAGACGAACTCGCGAAACGAAATCTTACGACGAACAGCTGTAAGAGAACACTGAAGACAAGGCTAGAAGAAAACCTCATTAAGAACAGTGCGATGATCCTGAAAGGTTTTCCGTTGAATTGGACGAACAACCGGATTCATCATCAGAAGATGAGGTAAATATGACTACAATGTTTTCCAAAATATTGAGCATGATATGGACACTCAATTCCACCTTAACAGAACAGATTTCAAAAGTTAATTCCGCCTTAAAGGGACACACTTCCAACCACATTTCGAAAGCAAATGTCAAAATTTTAGACGTCAATTCCGCCTTAATGGAGTAGATTTCCGACAACATTTTGAAGGTGGATGACAAGATTTCCCAAGCTAATGCAGTTTTAACCAGACAAATATCTCAAGTGTACAAGCAGGTTTACAAAGTAGAACAGTGCCTGGAATAAAAAATTTCAATTTCAACCGTAGATGATAAAATTTTCCAGATCAACTCCCAAATTAGCAACGTCGCCAATCAATTAACGTTTATTTTTGTTAAGAACGAAGCCATGTTTTCCAGTGTTGACATAGTTAAATGCCTTTGTTACATTTAATCAATTAGCACAGCAGATAGCGGATATCAGGTTGAAATTCGGGCAGGTTGAGCAGATCGATAATAGGGTAAACCAGCTGGAGGTGACATTTCAAACCTCAAGGAGGAGGTGGAAATCCCGGTTTCCTGCATCAAACAACACGTTAAGGGGAGAACTTCTACCGCCAAGGGAAATTTTGGGAGCCATATTTCGGCCATTGAAGGAACGTTAGGAAACCGGATTTCAAGCACCAAGGGAGTTGTTCAGAATATGAGAGAGACCATCCTTCATGTGGTGGAAGATAGATTAAATCGAACAGGTCCTATCACCTTGCCTTCAACCCACTCAAACCTAACCAGCAATACAGGACACCTATACCCGAAGGTGATTAAAGAGAACCTTCTAGAATTCCATGTGAGACTGGAAGACAACCTGACTAGCTTCAATGAGGGATCAGTCAGTCTACTAAGGAAGGTATAATCTATGGGAGGACATCTTCGTTCAACTCGTCACAGCTCAGTTGAGGGGACAAGCTGATACTTGGTGGAATAACCTGAAGGGCTTAAACTTAAACTGGACTGACTTCAAGATGGAATTCATTGCTAAGTTTAATTCCAAAGAGGTGAAAAGTTCTGAAAAAGGAAGCCATTGACTGACGCATAACCCATCGGCATGAGATCAACCGCGTTTGCCCTCCAAAAGTACCAGCTCTTCAATTGGCTGCATCATGAAGGAAATGAGAAGGAGATCTTACCAGACAATGCAGAGCTAGTCCACGATAAGATTAGACCCCTAGTGAAGGTATTGCAACTGGGATCCTTTGAAGATCAGCATAGAATCATCACCCAGTTGCAAGAAGAACATGGAAGAGACCAGCTCGGTTAGAAAATACTACCAGTGTGGAAGAACAGGACAACTGAAGAACAAATGCCCAACTTTGGCATCAGAAAACTAGGTCCGGCCCATTCTGGATAGTGGGGGGGAAGGGACCACGAATGGGAATACGCCTCAAGACAAAACAGAAAAGCAGCCCTGGACAAGTAGGAAAGGGATTGGTCAGATTGTGAACAGAACACGCCAACTTCGCCCAGCTATCATCTTAAGGATAGGCAATGAGAATTTTTCAGCCATACTCGACAGCCAAGCAAACCACTCATTTGTAAATGGGATGGTTGCCAGATTACTACCACCCATGAAGTCTCACCATCTCTGAAGTGTAGTGGGAGCAGCAGACGAGGTAACCTATTTCATACTGGGCGAGTTGGCCATGCAGTTAGGGGCGCGCAGCTGTCATCTTGCATCCAGGAGATAGTGGGTTCGAACCCCACTGTCGGCAGCCCTGAAGATGGTTTTCCATGGTTTCCCATTTTCACACCAGACAAATGCTGGGGCTGTACCTTAATTAAGGCCACGGCTACTTCCTTCCCATTCCTAGGCCTTTCCTGTCCCATCGTCGCCATAAGACCTATCTGTGCCAATGCGATGTAAAGCAAATAGCAAAAAAAAAAAAAAAAAACCTATTTCATCCAAGGACAGACTAACTTAACCGCTAAATGCATGGATCTGCCTACTGTAGTTAACGTTGCAGTGATTCAGAAACTAATACTTGACACCATATTAGCTCATGACTGTTTGGTAGAAAACAAGGGGATCCTAGACTATGCAGCTCATGAAGGCATTTTCGGAAAAGACAGACGTCTGAGGGCTGCCTGAGACGATGGAAATCTCCAGACTCACAATGATGTGGAAGTCAACGTCGACCTGGGCGGTACCCAGTTAACGCATCTTCAACCAAGCGAAGAAGAGGAGCTGAGACATGCCTTAAAGGACTTTACAGAAGTCATCATCAATAAAATAGGACAACTACCACTGTAACGCACAGCACTGAATGCAGCACTCCCTCACCCATCAAGCAACGCCCATATCAAATAAACCCGGATAAGCGAAACTTCGTCATTCAGACAAAACAAGAGATGGAAAGGCAAGGTCACATCGAACCCTCTATGTCCTGTTGGGCTTTGCCTATCGTCCTATTGAAGAAGAATTAGGAGTATCGACTGTGTGCGGACTTCCACAAGTCGAATGAGAAGATTGTAAGTGACACCTACCCCGTGCCTGACCTGAAGGACTCACTGAAACAAGTAAGTAGATCTAGGATTTTCAGCAAACTGGACCTAAACACTGCATACTGGCAAGTGAAGGAAAGTTATAGGCCACTGACAACCTTCAATGACACTGAGAGGACTATACCAGTTTACAGTAATGCCTTTCGGATTGAAGAATGCTCCTGCAACTGATGGATAAGGTATTGTCAGGATATGTTGGAGATTTCTGCCAAGTGTATTTTGATGACATCTTAATCCATAGCAAGAATTTCAAAGAACACCTTGTATATCTAAAAATTTATGGACTAACTTGCCAACTTGAGAAGTGCACTTCGTCCAGCCCTGCATAGAATATCTTGGCCATGTCCTGACATCTGAAGATTTAGAGAGGCAACCGGAGAAGAATCGAGCTTCTGAAGAAGCTGAATGTCCGTGGACCAAGCAACAAGCACATCATTTCCTTGGCTCGTGTAGATGGTATAGAGGATTTGTGCCACACTTAGAAGAGAAGGCAATACCACTCAGCGATCTACTCAACAACAACTAGCTGTTCCGATGAACCAGCAAGGAAGAGACAGCATTCCGAGGCATTAAGGCTGCTATGTGCAACACTCCTGGTCTAGCCCATCCGACTCACAATGGAAGATGTGCCTGAAGACAGACACCAGCGAATCCAGTGTTACTCCTGGAGAGGAGTGATGGCGGAAGGGATATCATCAAGTATGCCAGCAGAAAGGTATCTCCCACCAAACAACACTACTGCACTGCCAAGAGGGAAGCCTCAGCCATGGTGTGGGCCATGGGCAAATTAAGAGGCTACTTGGAGGGAAGGAAGTTCCAATTCTACACCAAGAATGCAGCTCTCAAATGGTTGAACTCCGTCTCTGGCTCAAAATCTAAACTGACGTGATGTGCTCTGTTAATCGCAGAATCTGATACTGATGTGTGTCTCATCCCAGGTTTGACGAACATAGGAGCAGACAATTTATCTAGGCACCCGGCGATGGAACCTGAAGCTAGAAGCACCATTGTTGTGGTGGAGTTTCCACAAAAACACCAGAGCGAAACCAATGAACCTGTTCTTATGATCATCAAGAAGGAACTTGATCTGGGAGTAATCAAGCAATGGCAAGAACAACACAAGCCATGTAGGACCATGACGCAGTGAATTAGGAGAAAGAACACCGATAGTCGACTTGTCCAGAGGGAATTCAAGATTTGCTACAAGAACTTCCGCATTGACGGAGGATTCTTTATGTACAGATCTCACCTCTCCGACACGCCTGCAGTAGTGGTGATCCCTAAACATCACATGACGGACATCCTTGAGATGTTTCATGACAGTACTGAAACTGGACATCCAGGAGGTAAAGAGACATATCAGCCTATCTAACAAAGATTCTTCTGGGTCAACACGTGAAATGACATCCTTGACTATGTGAAAGAGTGCTACATCTGCACCAAGGTGACCAACAGGAAGGCAGATTCCAGTCAGCGAGGAAGAAGGCTGTAACACCCTTGGGAGGTCATAGCCGTGGACTTGATGGGTCCATACCCTAGAACATCAAGGGGTAAAACAGGACTCCTAGTATTCACCGACCTCTTCATCAGATGGATTGAAGTCTCTCTGATACCAGAAGCAACAACAGGATGCATCACCAGTCTTCTACAGGATGAGGTATTTAGCCGCTAAGGTTATCCACGGTGCATTTTATCAGACAACGGGAGTCATTTCACATGAAGGAAGTGGTAGCAAATGATGAACGAACGGGGTGTGGAGCACTGGACCACCACTATCTACAACCCAAGGGCCAATCCAATGGAACCAAGAGCTAAAAAGGATGCTACGGGTCCACCTAATAGACAAGGAACATCAACTATGGGACCGTCAGATACTGCAGTCACTCTTTGCCCCGTGATGATGCATCAACCGTATCACTGGCTATTCCCCTGTGGAGCTGTTCCTTGGTCGACAACTATACGGCACGGGGGAGGGGAGATTCGTCGACCACTCACTTCTGGTCAAGATGATGCAGCTGTTTCCCTAGCAGAGTGGCAGCATAAGCAGCAGCAGGACATCAAGGAAAAGCAAGCATTGGCCGAGCAGAGATCCCTTACCCAGGGCAAGGCTCAAGGTGTCGAAGAGACCCAGATCTTTCTACCAGACCAACAAGTACTGCGACATAACCACCAAGTTAGTAATAAGATTGGAGGGTTTTACAAAGGTCTCGCACCTAAGTGGGTTGGTCCCATCGAGGTTGATAAGCGGCTGGGCCATGGTGTCAACTTACTAAAGACCAACCCTCCTGTCAAGGTCCAAGTGTCAGAATTGCGGCGAATCACCCAAACGCTGCGCATACAGAGTAAGCCTGATACTGCCACAGGTCCATCTGGAGGAGAGGCTACTGATGACACACCACAATCTGGCCATGAGGGCGAGAACGCATCGACTACCACCAAGGAGAGACTGGCAGCGAGGCAACACCAACCCCCAACATGTCAAGAGGAGAAGAGGATGTCTAGTGACATCAAGGAAGAAAGAAGATATAAACTACGACCAAGACAAAAGTCGATGAGTGTGATAGACTGTTGAAATTGTTTCAAGTTATAGGGGGGATATTGATACAAATGTGTAATTGACTAATATAATTTGGAAACAATTCCCTAAATCCATGGGTAAATGTGAAAATATTGAGCTCAATTAGTAGGTGTTATTAGTATTATCATCACTATGACTTGCGAGGTGTGGTTATGAAGTTGTTTACATGTATTATTATTATTATTATTATTATTATCTATGTAGTTATGTACGACAGGTTGTTAGTGCAAACTTTATTTGGTATAAATCGTAATCGTATCATTTATTATTTGTGTGTTGTATGTATGATCTGTCTTGAGTGACAAAACATGTGAGGTTATGCCACGGTACTTCTGCTGTATGTATAATAATACAACTTTACTTACTGTAAGAACATGTAATTAATAGTATATAATTATTACCTGTAAATACGATGTATAAATCCAATGTAACGTTGTGCAACACAGGGTAACATTCCAGATTAACGTGCCTTTGTCACTCGAGTTTTACAGAATGTTCTATTCATTTGTACATAAGTTATTGCAGATGCGATAAGACACGAGAAAGCATGTTGTGTCATACTTTTCTAGAAGCCTGGCCAGGCAAGGTATATAAATAGGCAGTCTTGGTTGTTGTGTGGAGTTGTTAGTGAAAGTCGTTAGTCGAGTATGTAAAATCATTTCGTGTTGGTAGTGTTCTGTAGTTGGTTATAATTCTAATGTGGCAGTCTTCTTCTTCTTTGATACAGTTGAATTCAAGGTGGTGTTTCATTAACGTGTGTGTAAATAAACAGTGTACACAAGTGACAGCATCTCGCGTGTGCATCACCTTCCTTTCCACATCGTTCCTGATTATCTTATCAAATAATTTCAAATCAGCATCGGCACTACCCTTTCCCGGTCTGTACACTCCAAAGACATCAAGCTGCATGTTAACTTCAGAGATCAGCCTTACACCTAGAATTTCATATTTGACCTCTACCTATTACATAGCTTACAAATTCTTCTTTCATCAGAACGAATACTTCCCCTCCTACCATTCCTAATCTACTTCTATGATACACACTCCAGTTCCATGAGAAAGTTTCTGCATCCATTATATCATTTCTCTGCCATGTTTCAACTCCTATTACATCTGGTAAGTATATATTTATTAAATTACTTAATTCTATTCCTTTCTTTACAATATAGTAGAACCTCGATAATTCGAAATCGGTTAATTCAAAATGCTGCTTAATTCCAAGAAGCTCACGTTCCTAGAAACATGAGATACGGTTTAGTTTGTTATTTAAATTGTTTAATTCGAAATAGGGATAATTCGTAATTCGAAGTACAATGTCGACCCCATTACCGAAATTCAGTCTTTTAATTCAAAACTGCCTATATATTTTAAAACAATAGTAAGTTACAGAGTTATTTAAATTCAAAATTTATCTGCATCTTGATAGAACACATCTTCCGGAACGTGCAGGGGTAGCTTTCACTTCGGTGTGTCTACAGTGTGCTTCATAATTGCCAAGTTTGAGTGAAATCGGAATTCTTATGTATTCAACGTTTTAAGGAATGCAGCAGGCAGTGTGCGGAGAAACAGAATCCAACAGTTGACGAAAAAGTGTCTGATGTAATCAATTCATAGGCACTGAACAATATTGTCATTGCCGATGAAACTGCATTGCTTTCTTTTAATGCCAAGCCCAAGCGGTCTTATGGTTTTAAAGGAGAAGTGCCAGCCAGGAAATCGTATAAAGGTGGGGGTGGGGGTCATTATACTGTATTGCAATGCACACAGAAGAGAGAGAATTCCTCCCCTCATCATAGGAAAATTTGATAAGCCACAATGTTTTAAGGGCATCGGACACTTTCCGAGCAAGTGCAACACATCTAAAAATGCAAACAGTACAGGAACCAGCATTGTTTATCCTCGTCTTTGAATCATGGGATTTTGTTGTGTGAGGTTATGTTTGTTACTGATTTAACGAAGTGCATTATTTGAACATTGTAAATGCACCTTGTTGGATACATTTCGGAAGGTTTTTCCATGTCATTTGAAAGTTTTAAACTGTTAATCAAGATGAATGCATGCATTAATGGGTTTTAGAATACTTTGAGACATGGCAAGCGTTTACATTTCTGAAGTATGAGAGAAGTGCCATGGCGGGAAATCGTGCAAGGATAGAGTGGCTATTGTGTTGTTCACCCCTCGTCACAGGAAAGTTTGATTAGTCATGATGTTTCAAGGGCACCGGGTATAGTACGTGAACCTTTTCTTGATACCTGAGAACCATAGTACTGAATGGCAACTTTCTGTGCAAGTACAGGGCATCTAAAATGCATACAGTAAAGTAATCCAAGGAATAAAGCACTTGCACATGGGAGCCAGCATAAATTTTTCCTCATCTTTGAATCGTGCATTTTTTCTTGCTTTCTTTCTTTCATTGCGGGAGGTTATGTTTGTCAGTGAGTTATCCAAGTGCATTGTTATAATACTCTAAATGCACTTTCTTGGATGCATTTTGGAAGTAGGTTTTTTTCATAGTATTTGAAAGGTTTAAACTGTGAATCAAGGTTAACTGCATCCAGTAATGGGCCTTAGAATATTTTGTAACGCGCAAGGGTTGGCACTTCTGAATTACGAATTTGCGGTTAATTCAAAATCACGTTATTCGAAGTCTGATTTCTGAGTCCCAACGACTTTGAATCAATGAAGTTTTACTGTACTTCTACAGTTCAACACTAACATTTTTTGTCATCCCTACTTGACTTCTAGATCCCTGTACCCTTATTTTTTTTGCTTTGCGCTTTATGTCCAACGACACAGATAGGTCTTAAGGCAACGATGGGATAGGGAAGGCCTAGGAGTGGGGAAGAAAGCAGCCATGGCCTTAATTAAGGTACAGCCCTAGCATTTGCCTGGTGTAAAAATGGGAAACCAGGAAAACCATCTTCAGGGCTGCTGACAGTGGGATTTGAGCCCACTATCTACCAGATACAAGCTCACAGCTGCGCGACTCTAACCACATGGCCAACTCGCCCGGTCCTGTACCCTTATTACCGCTCCCCAGACCACCCCGTTTCCCTGAATGTACCTCCCCATAACCCTTCTAAACAAATTTCCTAACTTATACGTACCATTACGACATAGGATTTCAATTCAGATACTGGAAATAATTTCTTTGATTTCGTTTGATATTTGTTGAATTTTGACAAGTATTACAATATGAAATATCAGACCTAGAGTTGTTAAACAAGAGCATGCTTGTATGTCAGATATATTCAAACACCATTCTCTCCTTGGAACTCGTCCAGTAAACATATATTCTGAGAATAGAATAAATGAATTGCAGAACTTTAGTTTTTAGCAATTCTTGAGGAATATCACATTTGTAAAGAGGCAGTTCACTGACTTTGAAATAGATTATTACTGTAAAGTCATAGTTATTAGTTTAACATTCCTCTACCAAATTTTAGGGTCGCCAAACACACTGAGGAGCCACAACATTGTCTAGTTGAAGTCCACTTCCATGCCAATGTAACAACTGACAGGTGTTGGGATATTTCAGCATCTTCAAATATCATTTGACTGAACCTTGATCAAACTCACCACCATAAAATTAGGAAGCCATCAGTTCACCATGTGAACTACTTGAACTCACATCTTGCCCGTCAAGATGAAAAGCCACTGAACTGCAAACTGCTCAATCAAAAGACTGTACTAAGTGTAGCAACAGACAGAGCAAACCTTCCCTGAATCTCAGCCTTCATCAGTTTGCTTTGAGATATGCTATACTGACAGAAACTTGCCAAACTCCATACGTCATATAGTCTTCCTTTCCTTCACATGCTGCTGATCTCCATGCATTGTATAGACCTTGTAAGCCTAACTTCATTTTGTTCTAGCTTGAAAAGTTTTAAACTTGTCGAGATGGAAATGGTATATCTTTAAAGATGAAGATTTCTGCCTTCCTTGTATGTATGAATCAGCCCAAATCAGAGTTTTCTTTTTCTTTCTAAAATATTTGAAGTAGTCTTACCTCTTTCCGCTTGAGAACACATAGGGTTAAATTTCTGCTGCATTCTAGCGGATGTATGTTGTAGTACATAATGTTTGCTTATGTAGATTGACAGTATAAATCTGATATGAATGTTGACATGATCTGGTGAGGATTACTATAATTCTTTCAATGCCTTGTAACCTCTTATGACTCATAATTACTTGGCATGCTGTCTTTGAAATACAATATTGCATGACGCAGAAGCATGGCATGGTGCAATTTTAATAAATCAGATGATAACAGCACTACACCAGACTGAAGTGAGCAAAGCGAGAGTGGACGTATACCACATGCAAGGCTGAGTAATGGACGACGAAACACGCCACCCCTCTGCCCCATAAACTAATCATCCCATTAACCTGTTCCTGGTCCTTCCGTTCAAAGTTCCCAAGGCAATGATTACCCTAGTTTTCATTGCATTGTGAAACAACCCAGGCAAATACAAGAACGTCTCTTTCATTCCATACAAAATGTGGAAGGATTCTCCTCCATTACTAAACTACAAGTTAATGAATGTAAACTACATTCTTTTGAGTTCTATAATGAAAACATTTAAAATGATCTGAGCAAAACTGCTGTAACAGTGAATTTATAAACAGATCACCGCAATTTTTAGTGCTCACGTATGAATTACCGCCATCTCCTGGGCAAAGCAGCACTCAAATGTTCCCCATCGCTGAGAGATGAAATTTTAATTACTATAAAGTTATCTCAACTGACACTTACAAGTGAAGCATCTGCTGTTCCTTCGAACCAGACTGGTTCCTCCTTGACCTCTACTTCCAGATCCATTTCACACTGCATTTGTAGTTGTTAGAAGGTGCTAGGGTTGTAAATTACTTCCAATGAACTTGCTCTGAAACATGAGCCAGAAAATATATATTACTTTTATCCTTCTCGTTGTTGTTGTTGTTTACGTCATTACTCCATAGACTAAGCAACAAGCTTGTAGTTTTATATGGCTGTCAATATCAAGATCACAGCAAAAGGACCCAAAGTTTTATGTGACTGTCAATATCATGATCATAGCTTTAGGATATAAAGCCTTTTACTGCTGATGCCAGTATCAGTCATAGGACCTCTAATTTTACATGACAGTTGATATCATGGTTACAGCCACAAGATGTCCAGTTTTACATAGAACTAAAAACACAGAGGCACGATTTTTCATTTAAAAATCCCATGAACACTGATCAGCAGTGAACTGTAGCAAACTTGATGAAGAGCCAGTGACTAGACTACATGAACACCCAGGTCCATGACATTCTACTCTGTGCCAATATCGCCATTTCCACATTACTACAACATCCTATTCACTTCCCTTCAAAACCAGTGATTTGAGATGTGATCTATCAACCTATCCCTTCCTAGGATCAAATTGTTTTCCTATTCACTCTTTTATTTGCTAGCCATCTGAGCTTAAACAATTTGGACAACACCACATTTCAAAGTTTTCAATTCTGTTTTCTGATGATGATGATAATGCTTGTTGTTTAAAGGGGCCTAACATCAAGGTCATCGGCCCCTGATGGTACGAAATGAAGTGACAAAGTAAAAGTTCAAAATCATCCACTGACCAAAATAAAAAATGACATAAAGAATGAATGGATGTACATGAATTTAAAACAATCAGTGGATCCGACTCAAAAAACTATCATAACTAATAGTATTACTGACCAAGGGAACACTTCTAAAGCACAATCCTGAATTGGGGATGCTTGATGTTGAAAGAGGTCCAAAATCCAGGTCAAAGGACCCTCAGAATGGTACTTATCACTAGTAAAGTACAATCATGGTATGTGTCATGTTGGGGTACTAATCAAAAGGAGTGAAGACTCACGGTGTTCAACACATGATGGTACTACACACAACAATTGTACGTCGTACAGGTAACGCTGACCTATGGTGTTCCTCACACAGTAGGTACTAATCACAGGCTATGCAGACCCACAGTGTCGCTCATATAGTGGTACTAATCACAGGCAATGCCCAGACCCGTGGTGTTGCTCACATGGGTACGACTCACGGGTACTGGAAACCCACAGTCCACACCCATTGCTGCTACTAAGCACAAACCTATTTTGTACCTAATATAGTGGTACTACTCACAAGTAAAGGCGACCCATGGTATTACCCGCATGATGGTACTAATCAAAAGTAGTTTCATGGTTCTAAGACAATCATCCCTTGGTTGCCCCATTTAGTCGCCTCTCACAACAGGCAGGGGATACCGTGGGTGTATTTTCCTTCTGCGTCCCCACCCACAGGGGGTAGAGAGAGTGAAAAAGGAATAAAAAGAAGGGATCTGTCACTTCGAAGAATGAAGTAACGGATGAAGAAAGGCAAGGGTCACGAAGGGCGTGAAAGTGAAAGACTCCCTAGGCCTCGAATGCCCTAATACCGTCGAGGTCGGAAAAGAACAAGATTTGACAACGGGAAGTCGGACAGGATAGACGAAAGTGAGGAGCCTGGCACAAGTAAGTGGAAGTAATGCCAAGACTCGGCTAAGGGCCCCATGGTCGCCAATCCACACTCCCAAGTTGAGAGCCTCTTGGACCCCTTTTAGTCACCTCTTATGACAGGCAGGGGATACCGTGGGTGTATTCTACATATGCATCCCCCACCCGCAGGGGGTAATTCTGCTTTCCTCGGCACCATGTTTCACTTACATACTCCACAGTCTGTGTACAAATAATTAACATTAAAATGTATAAAATGCTATCAGCTTATTTCTACAATTTTGCTTTATGTTGCACCAACACGGATAGGTCTTATGGCAATGACAGGATAGGAAAGGCCAAGGAGTGAAAAGAAAGGAGCTGTGGCCTTAATCAAGCTACAGTCCCAGCATATGGCTGGTGTGAAAATGGGAAATCACAGAAAACCATCTTCAGGGCTGCCGAAAGTGGGTTTTGAATCCACTATCTCCTGGATCCAAGCTAACAGCTGCCCGCCCCTAACCGCATGGCCAGCTCGCCCGGTATCAGGTTATTTCAACTTTATGCATGCAGATAGCTCGTTTGTTACTCCCACATCTGTCTGAGTGTTGTCTCATATGTTCAGCCTTACAAATTATCAGGCCTCATTAACTGTTTTAAAACAATATTTCTTAAGTGAGAATGTTTTTCTTTATGAAAGGCTTACAATGCGAGAGTACAGTGCAGAATGTACGATGCCTTGCTCACCTGCACTGACAATGCTACTAACATTTACTGATGCACTCCTTTGTTGGACTGTGCATATCTCAAGTGACTCAACCTAGGCATGCCTCTTTACCAAAATTTGATGCCTGCTTGGCACTGCCGGTGGCTCCAAGTAGCCTACGTAGTGACCTCCACGGTATGCACTAACCAGCATCTTGGTAGGTATGCTAGGTAACAACTGATTAACCCAACCTAGCATACGAGGGCAAAACGTTGGCAACCAGGAATGAGTTAGCTAGAAAATTTATAATGTCCAATAACGGACCATTTACATTGGTATTATAAATTTACTCATTCGGGACAAATATATATTTCAGATTCCCTATGGGAATCAACATCTATATCATCTGAGAGCCAAGCAGGCATCAATTTTTGGTAAAGAGACAGTCTCTCATAGTGCATTGGCACTGCCGGTGGCTCCAAGTAGCCTACACAGTGGCCTCCACGGTATGCACTAGCCAGCGTATTGGTAGGTGTGCTAGGTACCAACTGATGAGCCCAACCTAGCACACAAGGGCAAAATGCTGGCAACCAGGAATGAGTTAGCTGGAAAATTGATTATGTCCAATAACAGACCATTTATATTGGTATTATAAATTTACTCATTTGGGACAAATATTTCAGATTCCCTGTGGGAATCAACATCTATATCATACAGGCTATGTACCATCCCAGAATATCAAAGGGTTCCTGCAAGAACAGTGATTTAAGGACAAAATGGCAGCAATAATGAATCTGAAAGTTTGAATATTTGCCTCTCTGTGTTACTTCATGTAAAATCTACTTGACTAATGGAACTCAAATTTGGCAAGCTTATAGCTGATACCCTTGGCTAAAACAAAGACTAATTACAATCATACTATATTTTAAGTGGGATATGTAGCTACAGAAAATTTAGCACGTAAGAGGAAAACGTATGCTTGGGACCCTTAAGAGTGAACAACCTGCCTGAATGGTTAGTCCTATTAAACACTGGAGAGATGGAGATGTACGTAAGAGTCAACAAGCTGTCTCAACAGTTTATCCTATTAAACACTTTAGCAGAGCAGATGTACTTAAAAGTGAACAAACTGTCTGAATGGTTAGTCCTATTGAACACTAGAGTGGAGCAAAAGTGAACAAGCTGTCTCAACGGTTAGTCCCATTAAACACTTGAGAGAAGCAAGTGTACTTCAAAGTGAACAGCTGTCTGAACAGTTAGTTCTATTAAACACTAAAGTGGAGCAAATGTACTTCAAAGTAAACAGCTGTCTGAACAGTTAGTCCTATTAAACATTACAGCATGTCGGTGCGACGTAAAGCCCCTAGCAAAAAAAAAAAAAACATTACAGTGGAGCAGATGTACTTCAAAGTGAACACTGTCTGAACAAAAATTAAATTCAGGAACCTCAACCGTCAAAAATTACCAGTGTTTCGCCCAGAGTGTGGCATGGGCTCATCAGTTGGATACCGCACCTTTTCCAAGACACTGGCTGGCTAGTACGCCAGTAGCGACACCACTGCAAGCCATACATATGATAAGTACAATGCAGTGCCAACGTACTAGGGGAGAGACGACTGAGTTTCCTGAATTTTATTTTTAGCTATCTCAAACGGAAGCCATACATTGGTCAGCTGTCTGAACAGTTAGTCCTATTACACACTAGAGTGGAGCAGATGTACTTCAAAGTGAGCAAGCTGTCTGAACGGTTAGTCCTATTAAATACTGGAGAGAATCAGGTTTACTTAAAAGTGAACAAGCTGCCTAAACAGTTAGTCCTATTAAACACTTGAGCAGAGCAGATGTACATAAAAGTGAACAAGCTGTCTGAACAGTTAGTCCTATTACACACTAGAGTGGAGCAGATGTACTTCAAAGTGAACAAGCTGTCTGAACAGTTAGTCCTATTACACACTAGAGTGGAGCAGATGTACTTCAAAGTGAACAAGCTGTCTGAACAGTTAGTCCTATTACACACTTGAGTGGAGCAGATGTACTTCAAAGTGAACAAGCTGTCTGAACAGTTAGTCCTATTACACACTAGAGTGGAGCAGATGTACTTCAAAGTGAACAAGCTGTCTGAACAGTTAGTCCTATTAAACACTAAAGTGGAGCATGTGTATTTAAAATATGATTTTTCAGCAAAAAATATATGAATTTTCTTTGTAAGTAATCATTTTTAATAAAAGAGAAATATGTGTTTTAACATACACTTACAATACAATAGATTTATTTTGTCAGGCAAGATTAAGGCCATCAGACCCTCTCTTCCATCTAACCAGAAAATACAGTTTCTACATGTGCAAAGTTGAAATAAATACACTTACATTGAAACATCTTGCAACTACTAGACAATACAATATTTATGATAAGAAATAAAAATAGGAAAAAATAGGAGAATGATGATGATGGTGGTGGTGATGATGAGGAAGATGATTATTTACACAATTATGACATGATTAGCTAATTGATAGTTGGAGTGAATATAATAAATCACAGAGTGGTGAAAGCTGCCCCAGTTAATTCAAGAAGAGTTACACACATTCATGCGTGATTCCAGCGCCCACTCACGCTCTCACCTATTCTTTACTTTCTGCAGTAACCAATTACAAACCATACACAACTGCATCCACTTCAATTTGAGGACCAAAAACTAGCACCATGTGTGAGTCTATCTTATGTTAAATGCCGCTAATTGGCAAGGAACATGAAGGGTTTAGGCCTAAAAAAAGTGACATAACAAAAACAGGAACACATTTGGTCAGCTATACCTGCATGGAGGTTCACTGCAATATGCTCCACTAATATAACAAAGATAGTTTCACCTCGCGCACAGTCACAGCCTACCTGATTCTTATCATTCTCCGAGTTATTATAACAAATTTTACTGATATGCCTTGGAAACATGATGTCCTTTAGGGAACAGTTTTACACAATATTGGTGTGCAGGCTGATTATCACTTATGTATTCCAATAATGAAACATTAATACTAATCATCAATAGTTGTTTTTATTTTGTACCAATGCAGGTACATATTAAAAACCACTTTTTCGCATTAACAATGCTGTCATGTTGGTCTTCTAACCACTTTCAGATCCTTTAAGACTTTCAGAAAACTATTCAGGGAAACGGTGCGCTAGGCAGCGGTGTTAAAGGAACAGGGAACTGGAAATCAAGTAGGGATGACACAAAACTGTTAGTGCTCAACTGTAGAAGTATTGTAAAGAAAGGAATAGAATTAAGTAATTTAATAGATATATACTTACCAGATATTGTAACAGGAGTTGAATCATGGCTGAGAAATGATATAATGGATGCAGAAATTTTCTCACGGAACTGAAGGGTGTATCGTAGAGATAGGATAGGAAAGGTAGGAGGGGGAGTATTCATTCTCGTGAAAGAAGAATTTGTAAGCTACGAAAAGTTAAAGATGACAAGCACGAAATTCTAGGAGTAAGGCTCATTTCTAAAGATAATAGGCAACTAGATGTCTTTGGAGTGTACAGACCAGGAAAGGGTAGCGCAGATGCTGATTCAGAATTATTTGATAAGATTATCAGCTATGTGGGAAAAATAAGGGAAGGAACATGATCGTAGCGGGTGATCTCAATTTACCAAATGTCAATTGGTAAGGTAATGCAAACGACAGGAAGCATGACCAACAAATGGCAAATAGGTTAATATGGGAAGGTCACCTGATTCAGAAAGTGATGGAACCAACTAGAGGGAAGAATATTCTGGATGTGGTGCTGGTAAAACCAGATGAGCTCTATAGAGAAACCGAAGTAATAGACGGTTTTAGTGATCACGAAGCTGTTCTTGTGGTGATTAAAAATAATTGTGAAAGAAAATAATAATAATAATAATAATAATAATAATCATAATAATAATAATAATAATAATGTTATTTGTTTTACGTCCCACTAACTACTCTTTTACGGTTTTCGGAGACGCCGAGGTTCCGGAATTTAGTCCAGCAGGAGTTCTTTTACATGCCAGTAAATCTACCAACACGAAGCTGACGTATTTGAGCACCTTCAAATACCACCGGACTGAGCCAGGATCGAACCTGCCAAGTTGGGGTCAGAAGGGCAGCGCCTTAACCGTCTGAGCCACTCAGCCTGGCAAATGTGAAAGAAAGGATGAGATTAAAATTAGGACTGTTAGGCAGTACCATATGGCTGATAAAACAGGCATGAAGGAGTTTTTAATAAGCAACTATGATCGGTGGAAAACGGTAAATAAAAATGTAACAGACTCTAGGATGGGTTTAAAGCAATTGTTGAGGAATGTGAAAATAGGTTCGTATCTTTAAAGGTGGTAAGGAATGGTAAAGATCCACTATATTATAACAGGGAAGTAACGAGACTAAGAAGGAGATGCAGGTTGGAAAGAAATAGAGTTAGAAATGGCTGTGGAAGTAAAGAGAAATTGAAGGAACTTACTAGGAAATTGAATCTAGCAAAGAAGTCAGCAAAGGATAACATGATGGCAAGCATAATTGGTGGCCACACTAATTTTAGTGAAAAATGGAAGAGTGTGTACAGGTACTTTAAGGCAGAAACAGGTTCCAAGAAGGATATTCCAGGAATAATTTATGAACAAGGGGAGTGTGTATGCAAGGATCTTCAAAAGGCAGAAGTATTCAGTCAGCAGTATGTAAAGATTGTTGGTTACAAGGATAATGTCCAGATAGAAGAGGTGAGTAAAAGTAAAGAAGTATTAAAATTTACCTACGACAGCAATGACATTTACAGTAAGATAAAAAAGTTGAAAACTAGAAAAGCAGCTGGAATAGATAAGGTTTCGGGGGATATATTAAAGACAATGGGTTGGGATATAGTACCATATCTGAAGTAGGCCTACTTGTTTGATTTTTGTTTGCATGAAGAAACTTTACCAAATGAATGGAGAGTTGCTATAGTAGCCCCTATATATAAAGGAAAGGGTAATAGACATAAAGCTGAAAATTACAGGCCAGTCAGTTTGACATGCATTGTATGTAAGCTTTGGGAGAGCATTGTTTCTGATTATATAAGACATGTTTGCAAAATTAATAAATGGTTTGACAGAAGGCAGTTTGGGTTTAGGAAAGGTTATTCCACTGAAGCCCAACTTGTAGGATTCCAGCAAGATATAGCAGATATCCTGGATTCAGGAGGTCAACTGGGCTGTATTGCGATTGACTTATCTAAGGCATTTGATAGGGTAGATCATGGGAGACTACTGGCTAAAATGAGTGCAATTGGACTTGACAAAAGAGTGACTGAATGGGTGGCTCGGTTTCTAGAAAATAGAACTCAGAGTATTAAAGTAGGTGAAGCCTTATCTGTCCCTGTAAAAATTAAGAGGGGAATTCCTCAAGGCAGTGTTATTGGACCTTTATGTTTTCTTATATATATATATATCAATGTTATGTGTAAAGAAGTGGAATCAGAGATAAGGCTTTTCGAAGATGATGTTATTCTGTACAGAGTAATAAATAAGTTACAAGATTGTGAGCAACTGCAAAATGACCTCGATAATGTTGTGAGATGGACAGTAGGCAATGGTATGATCATAAACGGGGATAAAAGTCAGGTTGTGAGTTTCACAAATAGGAAAAGTCCTCTCAGTTTTAATTACTGCGTTGATGGGGTGAAAGTTCCCTTTGGGGATCATTGTAAATACCTAGGTATAAATATAAAAAAAGATCTTCATTGGGGTAATCACATAAATGGGATTGTAAATAAAGGGTACAGATCTCTGCACATGGTTATGAGAGTATTTAGGGGTTGTAGTAATGTTGTAAAGGAGAGAGCATATTTGTCTCTTGTGAGACCTCAACTTGAGTATGGTTCAAGTGTATGGGGACCCTTACCAGGATTACTTGATTCAGGAACTGGAAAAAATCCAAAGAAAAGCAGCTCGATTTGTTCTGGGTGATTTCCGACAAAAGAGTAGCGTTACAAAAATGTTGCAAAGTTTGGGCAAGGAAGACTTGGGAGAAAGGAGACGAGCTGCTCGACTAAGTGGTATGTAATGGAATAATATCAGTAAGTTAATTTATTGAATTTACCACCTAATCAATACAAAATGTCTTATTTTAGTTGGTTTACTTTGGCATATTAACTAAAATGGTACATGTTTCACCTTGAATTCAGGCATCATCAGCCATTATCTTAACTTTAAAATGGAATCAGGCACCTGATTTATATATACATGAAATAAAACAAAAAACCTTGGAGAGACTAGAGTTACAATTAACGTATAGTAAAAGAATTAAAGTTAAGTTGGTTATAAAGATATTACAATGAGTGAGTAAAATTACAATTGGTGAAAGTAATGGTGATATGACATTAGAAGGCTTCTACTATAATTAAAAATAAAAATAAAGCAACAGTCTGTCATAAACGAGTGATAGGATTGCTAAAAATTACGTTAGCCGACCAGCGGTTACAACAAAAATAACAATGATAATCGTATTTTTTAAAAATGTAGTATAAAATAAAGGTGAAATATAGTCATGTGACTGTCAATATTTGTTGACTAGAGATAAATTGAAAGTCAATGACATATGGTGACATGGTTCAGTTAATAAAATACAAAGTTGAATAACGATGTTTAAATAGGGCCGATTTATGGACCATCTCAATTTGTTGCAAATGCTGCAATGTTGTTAAGAATATGTGGATGATTGACATTCAAGTTGAAACAGAAGTGTTACAGTTGTATCTGTAAAAGGAAACAAAACGTGGTATTAATTGAGTGAAAGATCGTAAAGAAATGTTGAAATGAAGATTGTATACACTTACCATTAGACTAAAAGAGGGTAGTTTGTTACGTTATTAACTGAACGTTGTTGTCATCTGTTTGCTTCTTACTGCGAGTGTTGTAACTATATGTTTGAGTTGGAGGTGGAACTGTTTGCGAAGGTGTGACTATAAGTGGTATGTTCCGAGCTGTCAGTGGAGAGATGGCGTGGGAGGACATCAGTAGACGAATAAGTTTGGATGGTGTCTTTAAAAGTAGGAAACATCACAATATGAAGATAAAGTTGGAATTCGAGAGGACAAATTGGGGCAAATATTCGTTTATAGGAAGGGGAGTTAGGGATTGGAATAACTTACCAAGGGAGATGTTCAATAAATTTCCAATTTCTTTGCAATCATTTAAGAAAAGGCTAGGACAACAACAGGTAGAGAATCTGCCACCTGGGATACTGCCCTAAATACAGATCAGTAGTGATTGATTGATTGCTTGATTGATTGATTGATTGATTGATTGATTGATTGATTGATTGACACAGGCAGTCTTTCTGACGATATCAACAGGCAGGTGGATAGCTCCATTTTAATGGAAACATCCTAACTTTATTATGACTGGCAGTAGACAACGAGGCCTGCCATCATAATGAAAATGCCCCTACTCAACTGTCACTGGCAGTAGGCAAGGGGGCCTGCCATTACAGAGGCAACTCTCTAACACGGTCTGCATGTGGGAAACAACACATGGAAATCTCCCCATTGTGCACCTAGAACTCTGTACCCTATAAAACACAGAATTCCACAGTGAAGCACGGGTACTGGTCCCCAGCTCTTCAGTTTCTCCCACCTGTAATATGAGGTAAGATTTATAAGACACCGGAATGACTTATATTTCACCGTGGGGGAGGCTTTACAAAAGTGTAACTGTACCAGATTTATATATTTAAATATATTTATATATAATCTGTTATACACATAAATAACTACCTACCGGTACCACGATTTCCAGAGCCAGAATTTAGTTGTGAGGAAGTTCTTTCGGATTCCAATAATTCACAAGAAATTGATAAAATAATAGAAAACACAATTGCTTTTGCTTTATGAAGAACATTTTACAGAAGTAACATAGTTAAGGGAATAAACGGTGTACAATTTATCGCAATATACAGAGCATAACAGTCTTGTTTGTACACCCTAATTAGCAGATATAATGTCTTTATAATTTCAAAATAGTACATAACCAATGCACAAGACTTGGATAAGGTATTGCACAAGGTGTTGAGAACTTGATATTAGCGATCAAAATTCTCGGTACATCATTTTAAAAGAAAAGGAGTGAAGTATGTTGTGTAGTGGCCTATTTGTTTGCACCAGTCTTGTTTGTACACGTTCACTACCGTGTATTCTCTCGGGAGCACTCCTAGTTAGATGGTGTGTATATGTGCTGTGCTAGTGTGTATAGTTTCGCTGTTAGTGCACCAGGCCGTGTGTTACATAATGGGTAAATGAACAGAGTTAAGTGACAAACTAAAAAATGTAATTGTATCTCTCGGATTGCAAGGGTAGTCTCTGTGTGAAATCGGACGCAAAGTAAATAAACCGCATTCCACAATACACTGTGTGTTGAAAGAGTTAAGATATAGAGGAACCACAAAGAGTTTGCCAAAAAAAGCAAAAGAAAATATACTGAATAAACGAGATGAACGTTATAATGTGAAACAAGAAAAACAGAATCCTCAATTAAGTGCGCCTAAGATCCGCGTAATGCTGGAAGAAAGTACGAAGAAGAAAATGTCAAGTCAGACAATTCGTAGGGTATTATGGAAATATGATTATCACAATAGACGACCACGGATCTTTGTTACTAAGAAAAATCGACAAGCCAGAATGAAATTTTGCACACTTGTATGAAAACACGGATTTTACGTACAGGAACAAAGTTATTTGATATCTTACATCAAAATATCTATATAGGGTTCGGATGGAAACAGTTAACAATTAACCTGCAAATACGCTACACACCGTAAAATATGGAGGTGGATCAGTAATGATTTGGGGGTGCACATTGTCATCTGGAGTGAGAAATATCAAAAACATCAATGGCATCATGGACAGATGGGGTTATTTAAACATTTTTAGAAAACTACGTCAGAGTGTAGTAAAAATGGGGTTTGGGGTCTCGGTACATCTTTCAGCAGGACAATTACCCCAAGCACACGGATGACATTTGCAAGCAGTGGCTGATATGTAACGTACCAACGCAACTGCGAACTCCTGCTCAATACATTTAGGGGAAGATCTAAAAATAAGGGTTCATGCAGGGAAACCTCAATCACTTGAACAGTTAAGAAGTAGGCCGATATTCAACGAAGAATGAGGTAAAACAGACCCAAACGATGTGAGAAACTGGTTCATTCCATGCAGCGAAGGTACAAGGCAGTTCTCAAGGCCAGAGGATACTCATCAGGATAATCCAAGGTAACACGTGTTTTGGAATGAACTTTTCATTTTCTTCTGTAAGTGTACAAACAAGATTGTTGCAGGATGAAACTCCCGGTTTTGGCACATTGCTTGTATTTTTATTAAATTTTAAGACCACAGATCTTCTTTTTTATTATTTACGTTGTTTATTAGTGTATCTATTACGATATGGGCAATAAAATACAACACAATAATTGTATACAAAACTTTAACCGTTATTTCGTTGCAATAAGTTGGTGTACAATCAAGACTGGTATGCACTATATCTAATACCAATCTTACAAAACAATATCAACTAACAACAAACTCACCACTTCGAAACCAAACCACCGGTATTAGATATGTAGGTTAGTATCCGTTAAAATCTTCTGTCGCTTAAACAAATCACTTGACGAACAAATTTGACATCTATCAGCCAGTAAGACACCATTGATCACCTTCAGAGTATACGGAAACTTGTTGGAAAAAAAAAAAAGAAGAAGGAAAAGCGCAATATCCCGCAATGCCTACGTCGACTACCAGAAAGCGTTCGAAGGTTCGATTCATAAAACAGTGGCAGTAGAGGTGAATCGTTCATGAACGAACTAGTTCATTACAAGAGTTGATACGAGTTCGTTCAAATATTTCGAACTGGTCGTTCACGAGAGCACGCAGCACAGACGAAACATGAAAGCAGCACATACAACGACAAACTTAATTCGCAAAATGGCGCCTGCCGGTCGTGTTGCTCCTCAAGCTGTTGAGAATTTTCAGAAACGTAATAGTGTAATGGAAAGTAGTGAGTGCATAAAATTTAACAACGGGAAGAAGAAGGTGTCAAATACCAGTGGAAGTGTGGATCAGGTCATAGGCCAAAGGAAAAATAATTCGCGAAGTGTTTGTGTATGTGACGCACGCATCGTGCATGCGGAAGCGGGAAAGTGTGTTGACTGTGTTACTTTATTATCCGAATTGGCCTCAAGGGATGAAATTATTCGAATGTTAAGGGAAGACATTGAAAGTATTAAACGTAATAGACTTAGTTTAAATGGTGTGACTGAAGTGCAAACTGAGGCATGGTCGGAAGTAAGTACGAGGTGTTGTAACAGTAGGCCTAAAACTAATCATGATCGGGGCGTAGGCCTAGGTATTGAATTAAGGAATAAGTTCCAGGTCCTTGAATCAATTACCTCTAGTGAAGAAGAATGTGTAAAGATTAATAACATTCCAGCCATTACAAGGAAGCCTGCACTGGGGTTGAAGAAGAAAGAATGTAAGGTAGTTGTGTACGGGGATAGCCATGGTCGGGGTATTGCTGTCGAACTTGGTGATATGCTACCGGAGACTGAAGTTGTAGGTTTTGTCAAGCCAGGTGCTCTGTTCAAAGAGGTTCTTCAGTCAGATATGGAAGAGATGGGAACACTTAATGAGAATGACTACGTGGTTATTATAGCAGGGGCGAATGATATTGCCAGAAATGAAGCATCAAATGTGATTTCTGGGGTGAAGAAAGCACTTTGCAAATTAAAGACCACCAATGTAATATTATGTAATATTCCACATCGACATGATTTAATTGAATGGTCTTGTGTAAATAAGTTAGTTGATGATACAAACAGGCGGCTACAGAAAACTGTCAAATGCTTTCAAAATACAGAAATAATTGATATGAGCAATATGGATCGAGGATATTTCACAAATCATGGCATGCATCTTAGCAGAAGAGGGAAAAAGCAGCAATGTAATATGATAAGAAAGAAAATACAACAGACTTCAGGAACAAATATCACAACTAATGCCATACCACTGCTGTTCGATAAAGATGAGGAAGTTGCAGAACATTTGCAGGTAATGAAAGTAAGAAGAGTTGAGGAAGTAGTTGAGGTGAGTGCTACCACTAAAGAAGGATGCCTAGGAGAAGAAAATCAGCTGAAAGGGATTAATGTGCTTCTACCACAATCATCAGAGACAGCAATACCAGAAAGCACTGAGTACTCAGGGAAAACTTGTGAGGAAACCATTGAGATCGTCAGTAGCAGTCAGTTGGATGAACGAGGAGAGGAGTTACTGGAGAAGTTGGATGTTGGAGCACCATCAGGACGAACTGAAGGAGGGCAAGCTAAACAACCAGAAATAAGAACGTCAAGTAGGACAAGGAAACGACCAGTATTACTAGAGCAGGATTTTTTACGGTAAAAGGTAGCAATAGTTATAATCTAAAGGGAGAGCTAAATTTGTTCCACCAGAATGTTCAATCTTTAAGAAATAAAATTCTAAGTATGGAGGTTCTGTTGGCAGATAACCTACAAGGGTATGATGTTTTATGCTTAACTGAACATTGGTTGATAGAGGATGAGATTTCAAATTTTGTATTAGAAGGTTATGCTCTTGCAAGTAAGTTTTGTAGAAAGAAAATGAAATGTGGAGGTTCATGTATATATGTGAATAATAATATCAAATGTAAGCAGTTGGATAAATTTGAATATCTGAATGTAGAGGAGCATTTCGAGGCTAGCTTTGTTGAACTAGTGGATTATAAGTTAATACTTATATGCATTTATAGAAATCCTTCTAGTAATCTTGAAACTTTTTATAATAATATTGAAATTATTTTAGATGACCTACAGAATCATAACAAAAATGTAATAATCATGGGTGACTTCAATGTAGATTTTTTAGGGAATAATGGTGGGCGAGATAAGTAAAGGCTAGAAATGTTGTTTTCCTTGTACGGTCTAAAGGCAGTTGTAAATCAACCAACTAGAATATCTGGGGATACAAAGTCAGCAGTAGATCAAGTTGTATTGAATGAGGAAATGTGGAACTATGAAATAGAAGTTTATGATACAGGTTTTTCAGATCATTCTGCTCAAATTGTGCATCTAAATTTTAGGGTAACAGGAAACCATAATTTAAAAAATAACAATGTAATTTACAGGGAAACTAGAATGTGCAACAAGGAAAATATTTCATATTTTAACCAGTTATTGGCCAAGGAAACTTGGGAGAGTGTATATAGAAATAACTCAACTAATGAGGCCTTCAATGAGTTTTTGGGTTTGTTCGATTATTATTATCAAGTGGCAATACCAGTCAAAAGGGTAATTGTAAAGAATTATAGGAATGGGTGGATTACAACAGGAATTAGAAATTCAAGTAGACGATTAAGGTTTTTAAGCAAATGTGTGAAAGGGAGTAACACCTCATCTGAACTGAAGGATTATTATAAGAAATATAAGAACATATATCAAGAAGTTTTGAAGGCTGCCAAAAGATTGCATAATGAAAATGAGCTAAAAAATTCTAAAAACAGGTCTAAATGTATGTGGAACATTATAAAAAGGGAGAAAGGTACTCTAGTTCCATTAAAAAATAATATTACTCTTACAGATGCAGGGAAAGAAATCAGTGATCCAGAAGAAGTTGCAGAAATATTTAGTAACTATTTTATAGAAGCAGTTCTGAGGTTAACAGAAAATTTTCAAACATCAGTGACAAGAACAAACTTGAATACAGTTCACAGGAATGTATCATCCATGTTTCTTACTCCTGTGACTGAGCAAGAGATAGATAAGGTAATAAAACAGATGGGTAAAAAGAAGTCTTCTGGATTAGATGGTTATTCAAACTACCTTATTAAATGCTGTTACCAATACATAGTCAAGCCTCTCTGTTACTTGATAAATTTGTCACTAACCACTGGTAAATTTCCAGACAAATTCAAGGTAACCAAAGTTGTTCCGATACATAAAAAGGGTAGTGAAGAAGATTCTGGTAACTATAGGCCTGTCTGCCTCCCCTCTGTATTCTCCAAAATACTGGAAAGAATTATGTACGATAGACTGTTATCATTCTTAGAGCAGCATAATATATTAGCTGGTTGCCAGAATGGCTTTCGTAAAAATAGATCAACTACCACAGCATTCATTAACTTTATTGAACGGATATATGACACACTAGATGGGAAGGGTGCATGTTTAGGTATTTTCTTGGACTTAACAAAAGCTTTTGATATAATTGACCACAGCTTGCTTTTAGAAAAGTTATACATGTATGGAGTTCGGGGAATGGCTTATGACTGGTTCAAATCATTTTTAGGGGATAGAAGACAGATTGTTGAAATATCATATACCGGTACTGATTTGAGCAAAAATGTAATTAAGAATGTGTATTCCTGTGCCAGAAACATAGATCATAGTGTTCCACAGGGGTCAGTTTTAGGACCATTATTATTTTTAGTATTTATTAATGATATCGTCCAAATTGTTGATGAAATTCAAGGAGTGCAATTAACTTTGTTTGCAGATGATATTACTGTTTTTGTAGCTGATGAAAGTTCTGAAGGGTTGGAATTGAAGGCAGGCAATATAGTGAGTAATATCCTGAGCTGGCTTGAAGATAATAAATTAATTTTAAGTAAACAGAAAACTTCTGTGATTAGATTTCACCATAAGATTAATTTCAATATGGAAGTTAGTCCAATATCATTTGGAGAGACCATAATTGAGTACTCATCATCAACAAAGTTTCTTGGCTTGTGGATGGATGAATCATTAACCTGGGATAAACATACAGAGTTTATAGGGAAAAAGCTTAGTAGAATTTATTTCATGTTAATATCTTTGAAAAATAGTTTTAATTTAAAGGCTTGCCAAATTATGTATTTTGCATATGTCCATCCCATACTAACCTATGGAATCATTTACTGGGGGAATTCACGATATAGCGAAGTCATCTTTAAGTTACAAAAGAAAATAATTAGAGGAATGGCCGGTGTCGGCAGGAGGACAAGCTGCAAGAAATACTTTAAACTTTATTTTATTTTACCATTGCCTAGCCTTTATATCTTCCATACACTTGTATATATGAAGGAGAATGTAAACAGCTACACCATAAACTCTGATGTACATAGGTATAATACTAGAAATAAACACAGTCTCCACATAGAACCACACAAAACTAAGCTATATGAATCAAGTTTGAGTTATGCAGGAGTACATTTATTTAATAAATTACCAGACTACATTAAGCAGATAAAACCATGTTCAAAATTTAAGAAAGAATTATTCAAATTTGTTTCTAACCATTGTTTTTATTCTATTGAAGAATACTTAGCTCTTGAAAATTAACTTATGTATCACTTTTTTTTTTAAATCTGTGCCTCTTTACCACATTGTATATTTCTCTTTATTTATCATGGCATGTATATTACTGTTTTATCCTTTGTTACTGTAAATATGATTATTGACGTGTCCCATATCACTGTATGATCAGTTGGACGAAATACAATACAATACAATACAATACAATACAAAACTAGCCAATGGCGTGCCTTGTAGTGGTCACATGTCACGCTTCTCAATTTGTTGATGGTGGAGGCGGAGGAAGAAGAAGAGTTGTCTATGTTTGAAAGCCTGCAGGGATGGATCAAGTTAGTTCATTTGGTTGAACTAGTTCATTATATAACGTTCATAGCCCTGAGTTGTTCAAATGAACTAGTTCATGAGGTGATGTCTTAGAAACAGCCCTCGCGGTACTTCGTTCAAATTAACGAGTTAGTTCATGAGCACGAACAGAAAACTGCTACATAATGCTGCCGCCAGTCTGCCTAAGTAAAGAAATGGTATCTACGAGAGACGGAGAGACAGATGTTGTTGTTGTTTGAGTCATCAGTCCATAGACTGGTTTGATGCAGCTCTCCATGCCACTCTATCCTGCGCTAACCTTTTCATTTCTACGTAACTATTGCATCCCACATCTGCTCTAATCTGCTTGTCATATTCATACCTTGGTCTACCCTTACCGTTCTTACCACCTACACTTCCTTCAAAAACCAACTGAACAAGTCCTGGGTGTCTTAAGATGTGTCCTATCATTCTATCTCTTCTTTTCGTCAAATTTAGCCAAATCGATCTCCTCTCACCAATTCGATTCAGTATCTCTTCATTCGTGATTCGATCTATCCATCTCACCTTCAGCATTCTTCTGTAACACCACATTTCAAAAGCTTCTATTCTCTTTCTTTCTGAGCTAGTTATCGTCCATGTTTCACTTCCATACAATGCCACACTCCACACGAAAGTCTTCAAAAACATCTTTCTAATTCCGATATCAATGTTTGAAGTGAGCAAATTTCTTTTCTTAAGAAAGCTCTTCCTTGCTTGTGCTAGTCTGCATTTTATGTCCTCCTTACTTCTGCCATCGTTAGTTATTTTACTACCCAAGTAACAATATTCATCTACTTCCTTTAAGGCTTCATTTCCTAATCTAATATTTCCTACATCACCTGCCTTCGTTCGACTGCACTCCATTACTTTTGTTTTGGACTTATTTATTTTCATCTTGTACTCCCTACCCAAGACTTCATCCATACCATTCAGCAACTTCTCGAGATCTTCTGCAGTCTCAGATAAAATAACAATATCATCGGCAAATCTCAAGGTTTTGATTTCCTCTCCTTGGACTGTGATTCCATTTCCAAATTTCTCTTTGATTTCCTTTACTGCCTGTTCTATGTAAACATTGAAAAGGAGAGGGGACAAACTGCAGCCTTGCCTCACTCCTTTCTGGATTGCTGCTTCTTTTTCAAAGCCCTCGATTCTTATCACTGCAGACTGATTTTTATACAGATTGTAGATAATTCCTCGTTCTCGGTATCTGATCCCTATCATCTTCAGAATCATAAATAGCTTGGTCCAATCAACATTATCGAATGCCTTTTCTAGATCTACGAATGCCATGTACGTGGGCTTGTCCTTCTTGATTCGATCCTCTAAGATCAGACGTAAAGTCAGTATTGCTTCACGTGTGCCTACATTTCTTCTGAAGCCAAATTGATCTTCTCCCAACTCAGCTTCTACTTGTTTTTCCATTCCTCTGTAAATAATACGTGTTAAAATTTTGCAGGCATGAGATACTAAACTAATGGTGCGGTAGTTTTCACACCTGTCAGCACCGGCTTTCTTGGGAATAGGTATAACAACATTCTTCCGAAAATCGGATGGGACTTCTCCTGTCTCATACATCTTGCACACTAAATGAAATAACCTTGCCATGCTGGTTTCTCCTAAGGCAGTCAGTAATTCAGAGGGAATGTCATCAATTCCAGGTGCCTTGTTCCTATTGAGGTCACTCACAGCTCTGTCAAACTCTGACCTCAAAATTGGGTCTCCCATTTCATCAGCATCAACAGCCTCTTCTTGTTCCAGAACCAAATTATTTACATCTTTACCTTGATACAACTGTTGGATATGCTCCTGCCATCTTTCTGCTTTGTCTTCTTTCCCTAGAAGTGGCTTTCCATCTGAGCTCTTAATATTCATACACCTAAATTTCCTTTCTCCAAAGGTTTCCTTGATTTTCCTGTATGCAGCATCTACCTTACCCAGGACCATACAGCCTTCGACATCCTTGCACTTCTCCTTCAGCCATTCTTCCTTAGCTACCTTGCACTTTCTATCCACTTGATTCTTTAATCGCCTGTATTCTTTTCTGCCCTGTTCATTTCTAGCATTCTTGTAGTTTCGTCGTTCATCAATCAGGTCTAGTATCTCCTGAGTTATCCACTGATTCTTAGTGGATCTTTTCTTCCTTCCTAACATTTCTTCAGCAGCCCTACTGACTTCATTCTTCATGACTCTCCACTCTTCCACTATAGTGTTTCCTTCAGCCTTTTCATTTAGTCCTTGTGCAACATGTTCCCTGAAACAATCCCTCACACTCTTTTCTTTCAACTTGTCTAGATCCAATCTTTTTGCATTCTTTCCTTTCTTCAATTTCTTCAACTTCAGATGGCATTTCATGACCAACAAGTTATGGTCAGAGTCCACGTCTGCTCCTGGGAAAGTTTTGCAATCCAACACCTGGTTTCTGAATCTCTGCCTAATCATAATGAAGTCTATTTGATACCTTCCAGTGTCTCCAGGTCTCGTCCACGTATACAGCCGTCGTTTGTGGTGTTTGAACCAAGTATTGGCAAGGACTAAATTATGATCAGTGCAGAATTCAACCAGCCGAATTCCTCTTTCGTTCCTTTGTCCCAATCCAAATTCTCCTACTGTATTACCTTCTCTTCCTTGGCCTACCACTGCATTCCAGTCTCCCATCACAATTAGATTCTCGTCACCTTTTACATATTGTATTAAATCTTCTATCTCCTCATATATTCTTTCGATTTCTTCATCATCCGCTGAACTAGTAGGCATATAGACCTGTACTATTGTGGTGGGCATTGGTTTGGTGTCTATCTTGACGACAATAATTCTTTCACTATGCTGGTCGTAGTAGCTTACCCGCTGCCCTATTTTCTTATTCATTATTAAACCAACTCCTGCATTTCCCCTGTTTGATTTTGTGTTGATAATTCGGTAGTCGCCTGACCAAAAATCTTATTCTTCCTGCCAACGTACTTCACTTATACCAACTACATCTAACTTTAGCCTATCCATCTCCCTTTTCAGGTTCTCTAACCTACCACAACGATTCAAACTTCTAACATTCCACGCTCCGACTCGCAGAATGTCAGTATCCATCTTCCTGATGATCGCCCCCTCTCGTGTAGTCCCCACCCGGAGATCCGAATGGGGGACTAGTTTACCTCCGGAATATTTTACCCGGGAGGAAGCCATCATCAGTATATCATTCATACAGAGAGAGCTGCATGTCCTCGGGAGTTAGGTACGGCTGTAGTTTCCCGTTGCTTTCAGCCGTGTAGCAGTATCAACACAGCTAAGCCATGTTGAGTATTATTACAAGGCCGTATCTGTCAATCATCTAGACTGCCGCCCTTGCAACTATCGAAAGGCTGCTACCCCCCTTTCGATGAACCATTCGTTAGTCTGGTCTCTCAACAGATACCCATCCGAAATGGTTGCACCTGCGGCTCGGCTATCTGCATCATTGGGACACGCAAGCCTCCCCACCGCGGCAAGGTCACATGGTTCGCAGAGGAGGGAGAGACAGATAAGCTTCCTAATTTAGTATAACTCCCCCCCCTGTTGAGAAGCATGAGAGATGTGCTGTCACGTGACCATTAACACGGCACACCATTGGCCATGTATGTGCGAGCTTATTTTGTCGTTCAAATGAACGAGGTAGTTCATTTGTGCTGTCTTCATGGAAACAGCTGTTGTGACACTCGAACGAAGTCGTTCAAATGAACGACGTAGTTCATTTGTGCTGTTTACATGGAAACAGCTCACACGGCACTGAAGCTGTTCAAATGAATGGGGTAGTGTATTATGGGCCGGTTCCATAAAAATCGCTAACTGTAGTACAGTTTTTATCGAAGATCAGAAATGAACTTCGTTATTTTCTCTGTGTGAGTTGTATAGCACTAATGTCAGATCACTGAACCAAGTTCAGTGTTGAACTAAGGTCGACGAAACAGAGTTGACAACATCGCTAAATGAGAGAGATAATTGCGATTATATCGAATCGAGTTGTATCGAAATTGCGATTTAGATAGAAACGATCGATAATTCTCTACGCCATTCGACGTTCATTTGTCTGCGATACGTAAACAAAGCTGCAAAATGGATAAACAAGAGTGTAGTAAGAAGACGCGTACTGCAAATTTTAAGAAAGAGGAGAACGATATGTTAATTGATATTGCGTTAGAACACAAGGAAATTATAGAAAATAAAAAGACCGACAGCTCCACTACGAAGTCTAAGGAGGAAGCCTGGAAACGAATAACATTGGAGTACAATTCCAGGAACGTGGTCCAGCAGGAATGCAAGTGTCTCAAATTATGTTATAAGAACTTGAAGAAGACGGCAAAAGAGGCTAATGCCGAAGATATGACACAGTTGCACAAAACGGGGGTCGGTCACTATGTGGCGCCTTCGTTAGACGAAAGTGGGCAAAAACTTATTGCTGCACTTAAGCCGCAGTTTCATCCTATCGTCAGCGAGTTCGACGATGATGTTGGCTTCCATGCGGAAGTTATCACCGAAGTTAAGGATATGGAAGTCATCACTGCAGATCCCGAATATCCTTTAAGTTTTTTAGTGATAACTGAAGGTGATGAATTTCAAGTAGATGAGCGAAATGGAGAGGCCGTGTGTAGTTCCAATCCAGGGCCTTCAACTTCACTGCCTGAAAAGAGGAAGAAAGAAGACATAAGGAAGAGTTTTTATGAGAGGAGGCTCGAGTGTTTTGAGGAAGAGCATGCAGTGATAATGATATTGAACTTGGAGCTAGAAATAAAAATTAAAGAAATTCAGAAAAAATGTATGTGTTAATAACAAGTTCAAGTGTAATTAAAAGTTCAGAAAGGGTTAATAACAAATTATAGTGTAATTAAAAGTTCAGAAATACCTGAAAGTGTTGTTAATCAGTGCAGTTCTAAGTGATGTGTTTTATTTTTCATTTCCCTGATTTACAGCATGTTCAGACAGTTTCTGATAAATCATCCTTTCTCTGAAAACAGCATCATCAATATCAGGAGTGTCATCATCTGCATTAATGGCCAATGTATGCAATACAAATGTTGCCACTGTGATAGGTGGAACTCGAATTAACTATACTGCTAGTTTCATTCTTAAACATAGAAATCACCTTTTGACAACACCGCAAGACCATTCAATTACTAATCTTGTCTTCCTGTGTGCCCTCTTATATGCTGGTTCTGCACGGCTTTCTTCGTGCATTGTAGGCGTAAGTCAATAGTGACAACAGCGGTATGCACTCTCTCCCAAGAGCACATCTTGGGGAAATTCTCCATTTTCAAATTCCAATCAAAATCTCTTTATTTGTAAATGAGGTGTCTACCTCGGTGGCAAGTGGTACACTAAAATACATTATTGTCAAGCACTAAATATTAAATTAACAAGAAAAGAAAATTTTCCTATAATACAATAGTATACAATTTACGCTAACATTTTTTTCTATTAAAAACACAGCTCATCCTTAATAAATTTACATTGTTTACAAAACTCTACTTTACGTACGATTTATATTGTATAGATGATATGATCTTTTTTTTTAAAGTGTGGTTACTTTTGTTAATGGTATTACTGTTACTATTGTCCATATTATCATATTATTGTCATCAGTAGTTATTATTAAGTCTTCTAGGTTAAGACTGGTTAAGTGTAAGAAAGGGAGTACATCCCTAACTTTGCCAGGATAAATAAAACGTATTACGTATTACTTACTTACTTACTTACTTACTTACTTACTTACTTACCTATAATGTATCCTGTACTACGTACAAATATAGTCAACTGATATACAGTATGTGGAATTACAGTACTTCAAATGATACTATACAACTGGTAGAAGATTAAACATTACATTGCATTTATTTACTTTTTTTACCCATTCTGGAACCTAAGTAGCATAACGACCTACTGCGTCTTAACCAGAGCCCTTTTGCCACCACTTTCCAGAGTTCCTGAAGGGCCATCACAGCTACCGTCGTGGTCCCAGGGCCGTCGAAGTCCCCACTGTACTTCACCCTACAGGCAGTCCCCTACTTTGGCTGTCCAAACTCCTTAGACCAGGGGATGGAATTAATTTATTCACACACATTTTTTTATTTACAATAACCTGCACTGGTCGAATACCCTCTAACACTTCATTTATATTCCCTGTTGCTGTTTATTCTCTTCTTGAATATCTGTACCGATTTTGGAAAAGGATCAAACACTGCCCCTGGTAAACTGTTCCACTCTTTCACACCCTCCCCAATGAATTAAAATTTACCCCAATCGCTTCTGCTAAAATTCCTTCTAATTTTATATTTGTGGTCAATCCTGCCGATATAATTATTTTCCAACTGAAGCCTCTCACAGATATATCCCCATGCTTCTTCTCTTGTATAGGCTCTATATAATCCTATAAGTCTAGTTTTCTCCCTTCTCTTACTTAAAGATTCCTACCCAAGTTCTTTTAAAATTTCTGATACACTACCCTTTCTCCTGAAATACCCTGTTAAAAATCTTGCTGCTTTCCTCTGCACACTATCTATTTCTTTTATTAGGTATTCTTGGTGAGGATCCCAAACACTGTTTGCATATTCCAACAATGGATGAACCATACTTAAGTAACTTTTTTCTTTTAATTCTTTATTGCATCATTTAAGTAGCCTCATTATGACATGTAACGATCTGTATGCTTTCCCAACAATGTCATCCACATGACCCTTCCAGTGCAAATTACTTTCAAATCTCACACCTAAATATTTGCACTTGCCATCTTTTGGGATAAGTACCTCATCCAAAGTATATTCAAATTCAGTTTTAAAGCTCCTGTTTGCAAAAGTTGTAACAGTTGATTTGCCACCATTAACCTTTATATTATTTTCTTCAACCCACTGTTGGATACATTCAAGGTCACTTTGTAATTCTGAACAATTCTCAATGTTATTTACTTCCCTATATACAATTATGTCATCTGCATACAATCTTATTTTTGATGTTATATTATTCCATAAATCATTTGCGTATATTAAGGAAAGTAACGGACCGATTATACTACACTGGGCAATTCCCTTCCAAAACTTTCTCTTCCTGCGATACATTATTTCCTACTTTGACTTTCCGAACCCTTGAATTTAGAAATGTTTTTATCCAAAGTGTAACCCTTACGTCCAATCCTATTCCCTCCAATTTCTTTAATAATATTCCATGTTCCACTCTATCAAAGGCTTTGGAAAGATCTATGGCTATGCAATCTAACTGACCTCCTGAATCCAATTGATCGGATATGTCCTGCTGAAATCCCACCAGTTGTGCCTCACAAGATAATTTCTTTCTAAATCCATACTGGCTCCTCATGAACCAATTCTTATCGTCACATATCCCTCTGATGTACTTTGATATTAAAATCTCCAGTATTTTACAAACTATACTGGTCAGGCTGATAGGTCTGTAGTTCACTGGTTTCCTTTTATCACCCTTTCCCTTATAAATTAGTATTATTATAGATTCCTTCCATTCCTTTGGTATTTCACTATTACTTATGACATAGTCAAAGAGTAATTTTAAATAAGGCAATATGTACCACCCCATTGTCTTTAATGCCTCCCCTGTAATTTGATCACTTCCTGCTGCTTTTCCTTGCTAAAGCAGTTGGATTTCTCTGAAAATATCTTCATTTGTGAATGAGAAGCTTCTTGTTTCCCTCTGTGTCTCTCCCTCTCTATCTTCTGTTTCAGTTTCCAACTCCTGACAATCATCTACTGAATCTCTGAATTCCCTACTAAATAGGTTTGCTTTTTCAGTATCTGTTAAATAGTGTTCACCCCCTTCTCCCTCCATGGTAGGAATTTGGATTCCTTTTCCTTTTTGATACCTGATATATGAATACAGCTTTTTTCCATTTCCCTTTGTGGTCATTACCCTCTTGAAGTATACCATTCATATAATTCTCTTTTGCTACCTTTTTCACTCTATTCAGTTTCCTCATTAGCTGTTTTCTAGTTTCTCTACTCTCCCTACCCCCTTTGATTTTCCTGTTTACTATTCTACATTAATTTTCTTATTTCCCTTGTATAATAAACAGGTTCTGAGGTCATTTTACCCTTCTTAACAGGTACAAATCTCTTCTCTCCTTCCCAAATGATTCCTTTAAATTTAGCCCAAAGTGTATCCACATTACTGCCTTCACTTATCCAGCAACTGAATTGTGATTTAAGGTAAGTCCCAAATTCATCAACTTTAGTTTTTCTGTACAATTTCTTGTCTTGTGTAACCCTCTTATTAAGTCTTTTTGGTACGAGTCCTACATCCATTATTACAGCCTTATGGTCTCCTATTCCTTCAATTACCTCAGTTTTATCAACAATTTCCCATAGTTTAACCAAGAATACATCTAGTAAGTTATTGAGACGAGTCTGTTCTTGTACTACTTGTGCAAATCCTCCCTCCCAAATTAACTTATTTGCCAGTTTCTGTTCATGGGCTTCACTTGCAGCACCATTCCATTCAACTTCAGGCAAATTTAGATCTCCCCCAATTATTACCATATCATTATTATTCATTTTATGAGTATAATCTATTATTTACTCAAATACTTCCATGTCTCTTTCCTCTCTTCCAGGCCTGTATGTTCCTATAATTCCCACCTTCTTAATATTATCGCAAACTAATTTTATCCCCAATATTTCATCCCTCTCATCGGTAAACCATTCATTTGAACAATAAGTTTCCTTCACCAGAATAAAACACCTCCCTTTTTATCTCCTCGGTCTCTACGATAGACTGTGTACCCTTCTGGAAATACTTCTCTATTACCATGAATTCTAGAATTTCTAAAAATATTGCTGTCATGTGCTGAACCTAGCCACCTGGCAACAATATTTTGAAAACGACGTTTTGAATCGCAGACAGCTTGTACATTTAAGGAAAACCAACCATGGCGATTTCTGTATATTTCTGCATTTCTGCCACCAGGTGATATGATTAGTATATGTGTACAGTCTATTGCACCTACAATTCCAGGAAAGTTGCAAATGTTATAGAAGTTTCGCATTACCCTTCTTACTTCACCCTCCTCAGTATACATCTTGATGAATGAGGATTTAGAGCTGCTATCTCTCTAGTGACTTTGTATATAGTCCTACATGCAGTTCCTTTATTTATATTGAATACATCTCCAATTACTATTTGGAAGCTTCCAGTTGCGTAAAATCTTAGTGTGAGAAGTATCATGAACATTGGACTCAGTGCATGATTTAGTTTGGTTTGTGTTCTTAATTGTAGATGTAATCTTTGTTCTAGTTCTTCAACTAAACGTTTTCCTAATCGAAACCGTATTTTAAATTGTCAATCATTTATTTCTAAAAAGGGATTCCTTCTATGTTGAAATACGCGAGAAGGTCTTTGGAGTTCATACCCTGCATTCTCGGATGAAACATCAGAGTATTCTGAAATATGAAAATAACGTAACCTATAGGAACTAAGCATAAAACAGTGCACAACAAACAACTTGTTAATAGTAGGATTATTGTTCAAATAATGACAAATAGCATTACTTACCATTTTATTTTAATCAAGAGTAGGCCTATGTACTCTTTTTCTTTGTTATTATGTTATAGACACCTAAACAGATTTATTTCTCACAAAAATAATAATTCAATCAATCACTACTCATCTGCATTTAGGGCAGTCACCCAGGTGGCAGATTTCCTTTCTGTTGTTTTCCTAGCCATTTCTTAAATGATTGCAAAGAAATTGGATATTTATTGAACATCGCCCTTGGTAAGTTATTCCAATCCCTAACTCCTCTTCCTATAAACGAATATTTGCCCCAATTTGTCCTCTTGAATTCAGACTTTATCTTCATATTGTGATCTTTCCTACCATTAAAGACACAACTCAAACTTATTCGTCTACTGATGTCCTCCCACGCCATCTCTCCACTGATAGCTCGGAACATACTACTTAGTAGAATAGCTCGTCTCCTTTCTCCCAAGGCTGCCCAGCCCAAACTTTGCAACAGTTTTTAACACTACTCTTTCGTCGGAAATCGCCCAGAACAAATCGAGCTGCATTTCTTTGGATTCTTTCCAGTTCCTGAATCAAGTAATCCTGGTGAGGGTCCCATACACTGGAACCATACTCTAGTTGGGGTCTCACCAGAGACAGATATGCTCTCTCCCTTACATCCTTACTACAACCCCTAAATACCCTCATAACCATGTGGAGAGATCTGTACCCTTTACTTACAATCATATTTATGTGATTACACCAAAGAAGATCTTTCCTTATATGAATACCTAGGTATTTACAATGACTCCCAAAGGGAACATTCACCCCATCAATGCAGTAATTAAAACTGAGAAGATTTTTCGTACTTGTGAAACTCACAACCTGACTTTTATCCCCGTTTATCATCATACCATTGCCTACTGTCCATCTCACAATATTATCGAGGTCATTTTGCAGTTGCTCACAATCTTTTAACTTATTTATTACTCTGTACAGAAGATCTGCAAAAAGCCTTACCTTTGATTCCACTTCTTTACACATATCATTGATATATATAAGAAAACATAAAGGTCTAATAACACTGCCTTGAGGAATTTCCCTCTTAATTATTACAGAGACAGATAAAGCTTCACCTACTCTAATTCTCTGAGTTCTATTTTCTAGAAACAGAGCCCCTCATTCAGCCATACTTTTGCCAAGTTCAATTGCACTCATTTTTCACAGTAGTCTCCTATGATCCACCCTATCAAATGCGATACATCGCGATCAATCGCGATACAGTCCAATTGACCTCCTAAATCCAGGATATCTGCTATATCTTGCTGGAGTCCTATAAGTTGGGCTTCAGTGTAATAACCTTTCCTAAACTCAAACTGCCTTCTACTAAACCAGTTATTTATTTCACAAGCATGCCTTACATAATCAGAAGGAATGCTTTCCCAAAGCTTCTATGCAATGCATGTCAAATTGACTGACCTGTAATTTTCAGCTTTATGTCTATCACCCTTTCCTTTATATACAGGGGCTACTATAGCAACTCTCCATTCATTGGGTAAAGTTCCTTCATGCAAACATTAATCAAACAAGTATTTCAGATATGGTACACTATCCCCACCCATTGTCTTTAGCATATCCCCCGAGGCCTTATCAATTCCAGCTGTTTTTCTAGTTTTTAACTTTTGTACCTTACCGTAAATATCATTGCTGTCATAGGTAAAGTTTAATACTTCTTTAGTATTAGTCACCTCCTCTATCTGGATATTATCCTTGTAACCAACAATCTTTACATACTGCTGGCTGAATACTTCTGCCTTTTGAAGATCCTCGCATACACACTCCCCTTGTCCCATTAATGATTCTTGGAATGTCCTTCGTGGAACCTGTTTCTGTCTTAAAGTACCTATACATTCTATTCCATTTTTCAGTAAAAGTTTTATAACCGCCAATTATGCTTCCCATCATGTTATCATTAGCTGACTTCTTTGCTAGATTTAATTTCCTAGTAAGTTCCTTCAATTTCTCCTTACTTCCACAGCCATTTCTAACTCTATTTCTTTCCAACCTGCACCACCTTCTTAGTCCCTTTACTTCTCTGTTATAATATCGTGGATCTTTACCATTCATTACCACCTGTAAAGGTACAAACCTATTTTCACATTCCACAACAATTGCTTTAAACCCATCCCAGAACCTGTTTACATTTTATTTACCGTTTTCCACCGATCAGAGTTACATAAACTCCCTCATGCCTGTTTTATCAGCCATGTGGTACTGCCTAATAGTCCCAATTTTAATATCTTCCTTTCTTTCACAGTTGTTTTATTTATCACATAAACAGCTTCGTGATCACTAATACCATCTATTCGTTTTCTCTATAGAGCTCATCTGGGTTTACCAGCACCACATTTAGAATATTCTTCCCTCTAGTAGGTTCCATCACTTTGTGTATCAGGTGCCCTACCCATATTTACTCATTTGCCATTTGTTGGTCATGCTTTTTGTCGTTCGCATTTCCTTCCCAATTGACATTTGGTAAATTGAGATCACCCGCTACAATCACGTTCCTTTCCTTATCGTTTCCGACATAGCTGATTATCTTATTAAATAATTCTGAATCAGCACCTGCGCTACCCTTTCCTGCTCTGTACACTCCAAAGGTATCAAGTTGCCTATTGTCTTTAGAGATGAGCCTTGCCCCTAGAATTTCGTGTTTGTCATCTTTAACTTTTTCGTAGCTTACAAATTCTACTTTCGCCGGAATGAATACTCCCCCTCCTACCATTCCTATCCTATCTCTACGATACACCCTCCAATTCCGTGAGAAAATTTCTGCATTCATTATATCATTTCTCAGCCATTATTCAACTCCTACTACAATATCTGGTAAATATGTTTCTATGAAATTATTTAATTCTATTCCTTTCTTTACAATACTTCTACAGTTGAGTCTAGAAATTTCACTCCCAGTTTCCCACATACCCACTCCATAGTCTCATTTGAATCCCCAATCACCTTCCAGTCAGTATCCCTCCTACACAGTATTCCACTGATAACAATCTCCGCTTCCTTAAACTTCACCTGTGCTGCATTTACCAGGTCCCTTCTGCTTAACTTAGATCAACCAGGTTAATCTGAGAAAATTCGCCAGTCGTATTTGATCTTCCATCAAGAAGACATGTTCTTGGATCAATGTTTGTATATCCAAAATTCTAAGTTTAGCTTGACTGGACATCAGTTTCAGGTGGTTGAACTCAGATTAAATTTTATGTAACCGGCCCTATGAGCATCTTAGCAACAGCATAGCGGCGCGAACTAGTATGTACATTTTACGATAGATGGTGCTTGCTTAGGTCTTTGTCCTACCTTAATATGAACGGCAAACCAAATAGACTTCGAGCGCACTCCACGCTATTTACAGCTCGGCGGTTCGAGGGGTGTATGAATCAGCTGTTTGAGTTTGAGAGAGAAGCTATTTACCGGTTTTATCCACGGGAAAATATTTCTCTAATATGATAATTGTCCTTTTTAGCTGTTAAAGAGCTGCAGAAGACGAATCCTGTGGTAACGTCCTGTTAATAAGGAATTTCCTGAATAAATAACTAATATTACAATGTTAGTCTTTTCAAGTGTTTACTCTATAAAAGCATTGTTTTCCTTTTGCGTGACACTACACTCATCAGAGTGCGATGTGTCAGGCCCTACCCACTGACGGTAGGATGTATGCAGGTGAATTTATCAGAAGCTCGTAAACTTTTGTAAAATCTAATTCCCTTAATATTTCTATTAATATTACATTGTAATAAGAAGGAGTAATGACTGAAATTATGAACTTCTATAGTTTTCTATCGATCACCACTTAATTTTCACCACTACTAAATACATCTCATTTTAGACTTGGGACAACACACATGGGACAGGACAGATAGTGACCGAGAATAGAAAGTGTCTCACAGGAAAAAGGGTTGAGCGTCTATTATTTCTGAACAGTAATAACTGTTTAACGGCCCTCATTTATTGTTACGGTTTCCATGGACGTGGAGGTGCCGAAATTCTATCCCGCAGGAGTTCTTTTAAGTGCACAGGAAATCTTCTGACAAGCGACTGTCGTATTTGGGCACCTTGAAATTTATGAGCCTTTTCCAGTATGTGGTATGAACAATTTTAGCATATGTTATCTCATCTTAAGATGTCCTATGCGTACTGAATACAGTACCGTAATCTCGTGTCGGTTACGGTACCATGTGATGACATGATTTTGCTACTCCGCTCCAAGTGCGTGTGATTCGTTGTGCCTTATGTTGTAGACATTGTTTATTTTGTGTGTAGATAAAGTATTTATATATCAGTGCCCGTGTATAATTCCCACAACTTTTCGTGTATTATAGAACGCTAACTAACTAATATTATAATGTTAGTCTTTTCAAGTGTTTACTCTATAAAAGCAGTGTTTTTTCTTACGCGTGACACTACACTCATCAGAGTGGGATGTGTCAGGCCCTACCCACTGACGTCCCCCTGTGGGTGGGGGTGCTAGAATAACACCCACGGTATCCCCTGCCTGTCGTAAGAGGCGATTAAAACGGGCCCCAGGGGCTCTGAACTTTGGAGCGTGGGCTGGCGACCACGGGGCCCTCAGCTGAGTCGTGGCATTGCTTCCACTTACTTGTGCCAGGCTCCTCACTTTCGTCTATCCTATCCGACCTCTCTTGGTCAACTTGTTCTTTTCCGACCCCGACGCTATTAGGTTTGCGAGGGCTAGGGAGTCTTTCAATTTCACGCCCTTCGTGGCCCTTGTCTCCTTTTGGCCGATATCTTCATTTTTCGAAGTGTCGGACCCCTTCCCCTTTTTTCCTCTGATTAGTGTTAGATAGAGGGTGGTTGCCTAGTTGTACTTCCTCTTAAAACAATAATCACCACCACCACTACCCACTGACGGTAGGGTGTATGCAGGTGAATTTATCAGAAGCTCGTAAACTTTTGTAAAATCTAATTCCCTTAATATTTCTATTAATACTACATTGTAATAAGAAGGAGTAATGACGAAAGTGCCAGACTGTAAACGCGTTTTTATTTTCTTCGTAATATTTTAAGAGGTAAACCAGCGACATTATCACCCCATTGTGCGTATTGTGGACCGTATCTTGCATAAGACCGGACTCAAACAAACATGAGATAAGTTATAGCTAGCAGGCAAGTACGACATTCTGCGAACTTGGAATTTGATAGTCTACAAGAACAAAAACCTGGAACTGTTTCCTTGCAAATGCTAAAGGAGCGTTTTATTTAAGTAAAACTAAATAATTTTTACACACAACCAAAATCTGTTGATCCTTAATTTGCCGGTATTAGCAAATTATTCCTGAAATTTTTTACACAATATTTGACACTTTTGACTACCCATCAATTTGGGTGGTGGAACCATTGATATCTGAAGGTATCAGATTTACCCTCGTTAACACAATGACCATTATTGGTCATGGACCAATTACCTGTTGGCCAAGTGGGCGCGATCACATGACCCATGTCATCGCCTCCACTTTTATTGAGATGAGACCAACCCGGGACACCACAATTTCTCTCCGGGTTCCTAACCAAGATATGCTAATCGTTAACTGAAGCAGTCTAACCTAGTCAGCGTTCGGTGACACACGTGCTGAGTGAGGTGCCGGTAGAGCCGGTGTGAAGTGTGACCGGTGAGTGGAAAAGTAAGACGGGAGAGAAGAGGAAGATGATTGGTGTGGATCAATATCGTGCAGCTATTGGAAGATGGCAGGGGAGATGGAAAAAGGAAACAGATAGTAATAAAGAAGGTAAAGTGGAAACAAGAATGATGGGCGAGCTGATACTGGTGGCAGCGGTGATTATGGTACTGTTAGCCATAGGAGGTGTGGAGGTGAACTCCGGCCCGACTTCCAGTGGCAACATGAACTGGGAAGACGTGGAGGTCATAAGAAGAGTGGTGAAAGAAGTGGTGGAAGAAGTATGTCCGTTTGAGCAGATTAAAAATATGATGAAAGAACAAATGAAGGAATTTGAACATATGAGGCGTTGGTTACAGGGAGAAACAGACGAGACAATGAACAAAGAGGAAAACACCGAGAGAGAAATGATATCACTAAAGGCAAAAATAAAGGAGATGGAGGAAGAGGTGGTGAAGCTGAAAGCAGAAATTGAAGACAGCAACCAAGAACGCAGGAAGAAATGCTTATTTATATAGCCTATGGAGTGCCGGAAGACAAAGGGGAAGACAAAGTGCTGACAACCTACAAAGTTGTGGAAGTTATTCAGAAAATGATGAAAATTAACTTTAGTGATGTTGATATTGATGATGTGGAAAGGATAGGTAAAAACGGGGTGATAGGCCGATAAAACTGAATTTGTTTCCACCCTGATGGCGGAAGTAGTGATAAGAGGCGCAGATAATATACGTAGCACAAAAATTTGAATTAAAAGAGACATGGGAAGAGAAGGGGTAAAGAATATAAACACCCTGAAAAAACACTTAGTTAGGGCTAAAATACAAGGGTTAAGAGCCTGCATTAAGGGGCAACAACTAGTAGTATCCAACGGACTATGGACCAGAGTGTGGACAGCGAAGAAATTACAGGAAATGGAAGAGAATAGGAAGAACGAAGGGGTAGTGGGGAGGAGAGTGGAAGAAAGGCAAGTCAGAGACAGTAAAGTGGGTGAATACGGACCTGGAGATAAAGAAAGAACCAAAGAAAATAAGACACTGGACCAAAGCTCGCGGCAAGAAGAAATTAACTTGAGAGAAGCTATTTACAAATCGATCGAAGAAGGAACCAGAGAGGTAACAGCTGCGATGAGGAGGGAAATAAGGAAGGAAACCAGCGAGACCAGGGCATTATTTAAGGAGCTGAGGACGAAGGACTGTGGGAGAGAAGAAAGAAGATACAGGAAGTGATTGTGGGGGCGGAAACACAATATGTGACAAGACCACACAAAGGAAGTGAAATTACGGCTGAGAGGCAGGAAGGAGAAGCAAGAGGTACCCTGGTGAAAGGGAGAAGTTTGAGCCTAAGGGAGATATGGGGTAAGAAGAACAAATTGGACGAAGGCATAGTGACAAGAAGCAGAAAAGGCAATTTGCAGTAGAAAGTAAATTAGTGTACACATGAGAATAGCGGAGTTTTTACGTTATTCGTAACTATGACATGAGTGATTAAATAGTTGAATTCGTAGGCGGTAAAGTGTGCAGTGAATGAGGAAGAGAGTGATTTTAAATTGGATAGGTGTTAAGGATAAAGCTAATATGTGGAGATGGTTGGTATATGAGCCGAGGGTCCAAGTTAATGGTGAGTGAATATGGTTTCAGTTAAGATGGTGATTTGTCTGGATTCTAAAGATAATAAATATAGTGAGACAACAGAGATCAAATATTGGTCAGCAGTAACGAAACGTAAGGTGAATAATTGCACACCAGCATTACAGTGGAGGAAATACGAAGCCAGGTTTGCAACTTAAGTGGAAAACCAGAGAGGTCAGTGTTCAAGAAAGAATATGCTGAGTGTGAACCCGGCCGGAAGTGATATACACTTTGTTTAAAGTGCAGATGCAAATCTGACACAACATCGTACTCTACATAGCAATATGTTACCAGTTTAGCTTCTCATTGCCATACTGTCATACTGTCTTGTTTAAAGTGCAGATGCAAATCTGACACAACATCGTACTCTACATAGCAATATGTCACCAGTTTAGCTTCTCATTGCCATACTGTCATACTGTCTTGTTTAAAGTGCAGATGCAAATCTGACACAATATCGTACTCTACATAGCAATATGTTACCAGATAGTTTTTCATTGCCATTCTGCTATACTGTCTTATACTAAGGACCATTCTGCCTCGTTGCCATTTGATTATTATCATTTATATCAATATGGCTTTTTTCCTTACTTTGGTGTCAGATATGTTTATTTTACAGGAATTATTATATGTGTATGTTAGATTAAGCTGCCTAGGTTGGGCATTATTATTTTTCTCCTTAGTAGATCAATAAGACTTCAATGCTGTAGATCGGAGGAATATATAGGCATTTACATTTACGTAACTGAAGGAATCGACAAAGCGTCTCCAACCTAATGGTCCAGATGTAGGGATTTGGCTTCATATTACAAATATTAACTTATTATTTACAACAACTTGACATTATTACGTTATTTCGCCAGCTGACTTCCCTAGTATCATTCATCATCATCATCCGAAATAATAAAAAATATTATTATTACGATTATATTATTATTATTATTATTATTATTATTATGATTATCAACATTATCGTTAATAGTGGAGATCATGATTATCGTAACCCGTAATCATCCTCGCTCTAATATTTCAACTTCTCACTCGTATTATTATTATCTGAAGTAAAAAAGTTGCTTCTTCTTCTTCTTCTTCTGATTCCTCAAATATTATTATTTTATAGTAGTTTGGAAATTTCAGTATTTTCATTTCAACTCCCACCATCATTATTATGTTCAGAAATATAAACAATAAATTCTTCTTCTTCTGCTACATCAAATTATTATTATTATTATTATTATTATTATTATTATTATTATTATTATTATTATTATTATTATTATTATTATTGTACCGGGCGGTACACCTCCACGCCGCTAATTTAAAATGTGCGCCAGTTGAAACTCCTCTGCTGGAGGAAGTCTGAACTTTATTGACGGTATTAATTTTCTACTTTCACAGAAGATGTCACTACCTGTAAATTTCGGAGTTTTAGAACTGTGTCATTTTTGATGTGTTTTTGTTTTGCTTGAAGTAAGAAGTGTGAACTTTCTCTTCTAGAGGACACTACTGAAGAACTACAATAGTGCACCCTAGTGCGAAGAAAAATAACTGTTCTTTGGAGAAAATTTTATTTCAAAAGTTTGTTCTTTGTTAAATTTCTTTCTGTTATTGTTTAAGTTGGCTGTATACCCCTCTCTTTCCCCTTGTTTTGCATTTAACCATCCCGAATTTCCGTTATTAATTTCTGACCAATCATAGGTATCTTCCCCCAACTTGAATATGTTGCTGTATCCTACCCAATAAAAAGTTTGTGGGAGGGTGTTTTCATTCCCCTAACACCTAGAACCTTCCGCGAGAGTATATAAACTGCTGATTTTAGGGTCTCTGCGCCACTTCTGTTCCATCTTTCTGTGTGTAAAGTACCTAGCAGGGGGCGGGAAGCGCCTCTTTCTTCGGCAGCGGTCAACAACAAGGTAATGGCCAATTAATAACTTCTTTCTTTGCTAGCTCAGCAGTTTAACTCTCGGGGCGGGTCCGAAGTTTTTCCATTATGTAACCTTCCGTAAAATGTAAAGAAACTGGTATCTATCCCATCTTTTAAACTGCATATCGGGATAGAGAGTGCTTAACCCTCTCGAGCTCCCAATCATATTGTTTTGAGGTGAACTTATTTTCTCAACCTATTCTTCGTTAACGTAAAACAAGTTGTTCTTTTCTGAAGTCACCTCTGTAGTATGGAATTAGCCCTTGCATTAGTGGCCTAGAGCCGGATTAAGTTTTAAAAACAAGTGTATTGGGAGTGCAGATCGCCTCCTCTCAAATTGTTATTTTAGAGGTCATGTAATTACCCCTTTTCATTTAATAGACCTCAGTAGGTTGGGTATTTTACCCCTGTGTCTATGTCCAGTGAGGTGTGGCCTTTGAGAGGCTTAAAGTTGAGAGCGAGTGGCTCTTTTGTAAATTGAGTGTTGTATGCCTCGTGGAGGCTTTTCAGTGTAATTTGGAGCTAGGGCTCCTAGGCATGAATGGGGTTTTCTGCCCCTCTGTTGAAACTTGTGTTTGAGGTAAAACTGAGCTGATTGCCCAAGCATTGTGTTTTCAGGGCTCGAAGCCCAAATCCTGTAAATATTGTAACTACCCCTTTGACTTGCTACTTTGTACCTGCCATGCTTGTTATTTCTTTGTTTTTGAAAAGAAAATATAACCTTGTTAAATTTTTAAATTAATTTTACTTTCGTAGTTTGAGACCCGTTCACACCCGCACCTTCTTTCACGCATAACTACCACAAAAACACGGTAACAAGTGGTAGCAGAGCGTGGTTGAATGGGTCTCAATTTAGCCCCTTTTGACGGCTAAACATTGTTTTGTTCCGAACTCTAACAATTTTCTCAGTTGCTGGAATTTTTTTGAGTTTTTCAAAATTGTTCTGTCATCATGCCCGGACCTCGCGATGTTCTCCATCTTAATTATTTGCGCAAGGAGGAGTTGATCTATGAGTTAACTATCAGAAATGTACAATCTGGAGGCACGGTTGCAGTAGACACAAACAAGCTTAGAGAGTCCCTAGATTTGCCCATTTCCATCCCCAATTTGGGAGAGAAAGAAATTGACGACTCTCTTTCCACGATCACGGAGAATATTACTGGGCTAGCTTCTGTAGTTAGTTTTTTGATGAAAATGATCCTTCTCCCAATCAAATTAAGCGTTTGCAAGCTAGGCTGTTTCATTTTTCAAATAGAGTTAACGATCTGTTGTCTCTAAAGTTGAATGACGTTCAGAAGAAGGAAGCTAGTACGCTGCTTGAAAATATGTCTGAATTATCTAGCAAGGTCACTCAATTGTTAACTGGGGAAGTTCCTCCCAAAAGCGACCTACCCACCACAGTGAATGCAGGTAGTGAGGAAGCGCCTCCCAAGGGAGAAGTCAATAGGATAACCGTTGCTGCTCAAACTATCCCTGCCCCATTGGACAACGAATCTGAACGCCGTGCATCGTTGAGTAACATCCATTCGGAATTAACTTCCTTGCCATTGAAACCTTTGCCTACTATGTCACCCGGGTTCAGTAGCTTGCCTCATCCATTGGCAATGTTGCTCAGAGGTATCTCTAAATTTTCCGTTAACACCACCAGTGACGTAATTTCATTTTTTTGATTTCTAGTTGAATTTCAGGATCATGCCCTTGTGTTTTCTCTTTCTCCATGTCAAATTTTGCAAATTATCTATCCTTATGCAATTGGTATTCTCTCTGACAAAATAGTAAGAGCCATAGCCGAACAGTCATCTATTGAAGATTTTCATGCACATCTGCTTGCAAATTTTATTCCCGCCCGCGCGAGGTCATCTCTGATTCAGAAGTACTATTATCGTGTACAGCGTTTGGATGAAAACCTGGCTGACTTCATCCAAGATATTAAATTCTATACTAGGGTGTTTGCTCTTCACTTTCCGGAGGATCAGATTGTACAGGCTATTGTAGAGGGAATTTCACCTCCCTATAGGTCATATTTGTGTTTCGCGGCGTGCCCGCAAACTTTCTCTGAACTTGAAGCATTGGCCGTCTCAGCAGAAGGAGTTAGATACGCCGATTCTTTGCGTGTAGCGAAAGAACCCCCGCCTTCCTTTAGTAATACTCGGCCTCCACCTCGCCGATCAGTCACCCCTCGTAAATGTTATGCTTGTGGGTCGCCTGACCACCTGCGCAATAAGTGTCCACTGATCAAGTCGAGTGGGACAAGGAATGGGGCTGGTTCATCACAAGGCTGTTTTAAATGTGGGGCTTTCTCACATATCGCCAAGAATTGCCCAAACTCAAATAGAACCCCCTCTTGCTCAACTTCTGGTGCAAATTCCACCTATGCCAATAATAAAAAGTGACTAGTGGCTTCGGCTGAGTCGACTAATCCATCTTCCCGGGACTCAGCCCCTGGTAAACAGGTTGTAAATTCAGGGAACGAGCAGTCTTCAAATTCATCTTTTGAATGCCCTAAAGAATGTCTTAGGATTGCGGCGGATACCCCCGCACCTATTCCTTTTCTTAAGGTTGAGTTAAATAACGAGCCTATAACCGCTCTATTAGATTCAGGTAGTGTTTGTTCAATTATTTCGGACCAATGGTATTCAAAATTTAAGTCTGTTTGTAAACTACCTGACTATGTCTCCTCTCCTGTTCAATATGTTTCGGCTAATTCATCCCCATTAGAAATTCTAGGTTCCTTACTGGTCAAAATTCGTATTTTTAAATTTACATGGAAAACCAAACTGTTTGTGGCTAAGCACTTGTCTTGCCCCATCATACTGGGAGCGGACTTCATTTCTCACACTGGTCTTGTGCTCGATCTTCAGAGTAAGTCGTGCACATTCAAATTTGCGTCCAAATGTAAAATTCCCTTGTTAAAGTGTAATTCTGTGTCATGTTCATCTATTTCGCCTACCCAGGATGAGATGTTGTTAGACCTTAGACATCTACCTGAGGAGCAGGCTGATAGTATTCGTAAATTATGTCAGTCATTTCCAGAGGTGTTTTCTGATACTCTTGGTGTTACTGACCTTATTGAATACAAAATTGAGGTCACGGATTCGATTCCTGTCCGTTTTTCACCATATAGGCTATCTCCACCTAAAATGAAGGCATTGAAAGAAATCATCGACCAAATGTTGAAGGATGGTATTATTAGGCCCTCTAAGTCGGCGTATTCTTCGCCTATTTTTCTAGTCCCGAAACCCCAAGGAGGCTTCAGGCCTGTCATTGATTATAGGGCTCTCAATCGGAAGGTGGTGTTGCAATCTGTGCCCCTTCCTGACCTTCATTCTTGCTTTTCATGGTTTCGTAAGGCCAAGTTCTTTACTATCTTGGACTTGAATCAGGCCTATAATCAAATTCCCCTTGCCGAAGAGTCTAAACATCTTACAGCGTTTGCCACGGACTGGAACTTATACGAATACAACCGCGTGCCTTTCGGGCTCCCCACGGGAGCAGCTGTACTCACTAGGCTACTAGATAGGGTCTTCTCCGACATCAAATTTGAGTACTTATATCACTACTTGGATGATGTCGTCGTATTTTCAGAGACTTTTGAAGAACATCTAGATCATCTGCGAGAAGTTCTCAATCGCCTTCGTAAGGCTGGGTTAACCGTTAAGTTGTCCAAGGTCGCCTTTGCTAAGCCCTCTATGTCATTCCTAGGGCATATTGTGTCACCTGATGGTGTAGCAGTCGATCATTCTAGAACACAGGCCATCCGTGATTTTAAACCTCCCAAGGACATTAAAGGTATCGCCAGGTTCATTGGTATGGTGAATTTCTTCAGGAAGTTTATTCCTAACTTCGCTAATAGAGCGGCGCCCTTAAACCTTCTTCGTAGGAAAGGCATCAAATTCGAGTGGGGACCTTCTCAACAAGCCGCTTTTGAAGATCTAAAATTAGCTCTCTGTAATGCCCCAGTACTTGCTATGCCTGATTTCTCGAAGAAATTCATCGTCCAAACCGACGCGTCGTCGTCAGCTGTTGCGGCAGTCCTTCTTCAAGAGACTGAACTAGGGAGGCGACCCATCGCCTATGCATCTAGGACTCTATCGGCTCAAGAAGCCAAGTATTCCATCTATGAGCTCGAAGGTTTGGCAGTCTTATTCGCCTTAGAAAAGTTCCGTCTCTATCTGGAACACGTCAAATTCGACCTGGAGACAGATAATCAAGCTTTAAGCTGGGTCTTAGGTAGGCCGCGTCGTACTGGTCGTATAGCCCGTTGGGCCATCCGTATTTCTGCCTTCCAATTTGATGTCAGGCATATCAGAGGTACCGAAAATGTTGTTGCTGATGGACTCAGCCGTATGTTTTCTAACGACGTCGAGACCCAGGAACCGGTCGACAGTTCATCACCTCCCGAGTCCATACTATCCGCTGTTAATGCCATCTTAACAGATGCTCCCATGCTTTTTAGGGATATTGAGAAATACCAACGTGAAGATCCGACGCTGGCTCCGATAATGGAAACCCTTTCTTCTGGGGAACATGTCGTCCCTTATGTTCTGAGGAATGGTGTTTTATGTTGCCCTTCGAGGCATGACAAGATGATGAAGGTTGTCGTTCCAGCTGTTCTTGTGCCTATGATCTTCAAATACTATCATGAGATCCCATTGGGGGGGCATCTGGGAATATTTAAAACTCGTGAAAAGATTCGTGAAATGTTCATCTGGAAGGGTATGGACGGTGAAATCCGTGAACTTGTAAAAGCGTGTAAATCTTGTTTGCTTAGTACACCCACCATGTCCACCAAGGTAGGCCTTCTGTCTTCGCATCAAGCGTCGCGCCCCATGGAACGCCTGTATATCGATTATGTAGGACCCTTCCCCCAGTCGAAGGGAAATGCCAACAAATTCATCTTTGTATGTGTAGATGGTTTTACAAGATTTTCCTGGTTATTTCCGACTAAGCTGGCTACCGCTCAGTCCACCATTACTTGCCTAAATTCTATTTTTGCTTCTTTTGGTCCGTGCCAATATGTTGTGTCTGATAATGCTAAGGCGTTCACATCAAACCTTTTTCGTAAATTCTGTTTTGACTTGTCTATTTCTCATGTAACTACTTCTGCTTATTACCCTCAACCATCGCTGGCTGAACGGGTTAACTGTAATCTCAGGTCCGCGCTTATTTCCTATCATCATGAAGATCATTCCAGGTGGGACACGTCCTTGCATTGGTTAGCTTTTGCTTTGAATTCGGCGGTTCATGAATCACATAAATTTACTCCAGCCTCGTTGATGTTCAAGTTTGTTCCCAACACGCCGCTCTCTAACCTCTGGTCTCTGAGTGACATTCTACCCGAGACAATAGATCCGGACAACATTAAAGATCTTTGGAAGAAGGCTAAAGCCAATCTTAAAGTGTCTCATGAAAAGGTTAGGGAAAGGTATGATCGTGGACGGAGACCCACCCCTTTGAAGGTAGGTGACCAAGTTATGGTCAAGAACTTTGTTCCCGCGGGCAAGCTTGCCCCCAGATTTCATGGGCCTTGTATCATTCTCGATTTTCTTACGCCGGTTACATTGTTAGTAAGCAATCCAGCCACCGAGAGGATATTTAGGGTTCACCTGTCCCAGGTGAAACCGGTGTAATTTCTGTGTTAACTTGCTTCATATAATTTGAAAGGAATATGAAGGTTATATTTTTATTTTTTTTTGAGTTTCACTTTTAAGGCATTCTGCTCCTCCTATTATATTTTGTTTTATATGTAAGTTTTTGTAAGACCTTCCCCGATCCGTTAAACTGCCCTTCTGTCCTTACCACGGCCATTACCACGCTCCCGTCTCCTGCTATACACACTGTGGCTTGCGTATATTAAATGCCATGGATATCTGCACGCCGCTGGCCCCTCAACTTCTCCACCAAGCCTGTGCCCTCAAAAAATGATGATGGTCCAACAATTCTGCCGCCTAGTTTTAATGTTTCAGTGCCCCCGCAGCCGCGTGGCGCCGTGCCGCGCCTGGGCTCGAGAAAGGGCCCCCTCGACCCCAGCGAGGACGACTTGTGCACGGCGAGCCGGAGCTCTCCTCCCGGCCAAGGCTGATGTGCGGCGCACGACCTGCTACTTGCCCGCAGCCTGTATATGTTCACCGCGGGCGCGGCGTGTTTCAAAACCACTGCTCCCCTCATAGTGCGGGCGAGCGGTATCTCAGGGTACTTGAGGGGTCCGGGCGGCCTCCTCTGGACGCAAGCTGCAATGGCCGGTCTGGCCATCCAACTTAATCAACATCAACTATATGGACATCCCAGATCAACTTTACTACCCTTTCTTGGGTATTCTACGGCAATTTTTGGTGGACTTAGAAAATTTTCCACAAATTTAAAAACTAAAGTTTTCTTTCTGAATTCAACTTCTACAAACATAAAAACTGTACTTCTCCAGTTACAACAAAAATTTTGAAACTGAATCAAACCTCATTACGAAAATCTTATAAATTCTTCAGCAATTAATCTTCATATCCACATCATAACTTGGACCTTGTCTCAAACAGATTTCATGTGTAACCCCTGGAGGAACTTTTGGGGGGGGGGGAGGTCTGTACCGGGCGGTACACCTCCACGCCGCTAATTTAAAATGTGCGCCAGTTGAAACTCCTCTGCTGGAGGAAGTCTGAACTTTATTGACGGTATTAATTTTCTACTTTCACAGAAGATGTCACTACCTGTAAATTTCGGAGTTTTAGAACTGTGTCATTTTTGATGTGTTTTTGTTTTGCTTGAAGTAAGAAGTGTGAACTTTCTCTTCTAGAGGACACTACTGAAGAACTACAATAGTGCACCCTAGTGCGAAGAAAAATAACTGTTCTTTGGAGAAAATTTTATTTCAAAAGTTTGTTCTTTGTTAAATTTCTTTCTGTTATTGTTTAAGTTGGCTGTATACCCCTCTCTTTCCCCTTGTTTTGCATTTAACCATCCCGAATTTCCGTTATTAATTTCTGACCAATCATAGGTATCTTCCCCCAACTTGAATATGTTGCTGTATCCTACCCAATAAAAAGTTTGTGGGAGGGTGTTTTCATTCCCCTAACACCTAGAACCTTCCGCGAGAGTATATAAACTGCTGATTTTAGGGTCTCTGCGCCAATTCTGTTCCATCTTTCTGTGTGTAAAGTACCTAGCAGGGGGCGGGAAGCGCCTCTTTCTTCGGCAGCGGTCAACAACAAGGTAATGGCCAATTAATAACTTCTTTCTTTGCTAGCTCAGCAGTTTAACTCTCGGGGCGGGTCCGAAGTTTTTCCATTATGTAACCTTCCGTAAAATGTAAAGAAACTGGTATCTATCCCATCTTTTAAACTGCATATCGGGATAGAGAGTGCTTAACCCTCTCGAGCTCCCAATCATATTGTTTTGAGGTGAACTTATTTTCTCAACCTATTCTTCGTTAACGTAAAACAAGTTGTTCTTTTCTGAAGTCACCTCTGTAGTATGGAATTAGCCCTTGCATTAGTGGCCTAGAGCCGGATTAAGTTTTAAAAACAAGTGTATTGGGAGTGCAGATCGCCTCCTCTCAAATTGTTATTTTAGAGGTCATGTAATTACCCCTTTTCATTTAATAGACCTCAGTAGGTTGGGTATTTTACCCCTGTGTCTATGTCCAGTGAGGACAACTTGAAGGTGGAGTTCGGTGTGGCCTTTGAGAGGCTTAAAGTTGAGAGCGAGTGGCTCTTTTGTAAATTGAGTGTTGTATGCCTCGTGGAGGCTTTTCAGTGTAATTTGGAGCTAGGGCTCCTAGGCATGAATGGGGTTTTCTGCCCCTCTGTTGAAACTTGTGTTTGGGGTAAAACTGAGCTGATTGCCCAAGCATTGTGTTTTCAGGGCTCGAAGCCCAAATCCTGTAAATATTGTAACTACCCCTTTGACTTGCTACTTTGTACCTGCCATGCTTGTTATTTCTTTGTTTTTGAAAAGAAAATATAACCTTGTTAAATTTTTAAATTAATTTTACTTTCGTAGTTTGAGACCCGTTCACACCCGCACCTTCTTTCACGTATAACTACCACAAAAACACGGTAACAATTATTATTATTATTTATATTTTTATAATAAATTATTTTCGCTTGTTACACGGAAGTCCACTATTATTAGGTTTAAAGCATAACCCCTTTTACAATTCCGGTCTAGTTTGGCACTTAATCAATTAAAACATGATTTACTTGGAATATTATTATTTCGAAAAGGTATATTTTAATTTCAATCTTTAGAACTTAGTCACATATGTTAACTCCAAAATATGAACCACCAAGATCCGATTTCATATCGGTTGGGACAAAATAACGGTATTCGAACCCGCAACCTTATTTTCGTACTGTCGTTAATTTACGGGAACACCTTATCCTCCCAAGACAAATCTCAAATCCCATGGCACCTCGCAGTTGGGCAAATACATCCAATCTCTGCAAGTGCTAAATTATTCCTTCCATTTTCGTTTTGAAGCCCTTTTTCCACTGGAACTGTTCAAAACATTTAATTAATTAACCCTCGGTTCATGGACTCTATTCTGCCACTCATAACACCGGTCTCGCCATACGACCTCAATGTCGGCCTTAAGATACATCTATTTCTTCATCAACATCAGTACAATTCACTTTCATCTCGTACCGGATTTCTGTCCCACACGACTTCCGACCTCAACTTTTTGCTCAAATCACTCTGGGCTTCCAACATAGCGTGACCATCTTATGAAATTGCCTCTATATCGTTTCTACAAAATTATTTATCCTTATTATGGAGTCCAAAAAACGTTAAATCTACAATTAAGATCAAAATCAAATTTACTGCCTGAATTAAAGTCTTCCACGCCATATGTTATTTCGACATTGAAATTACTTTAACTTGCAGTCATCCCATCAACTTAAGCCCGTGCCATTATTCGGAAAGCATTATTATTAAACACGCATTTACACATTACCCAAATTAATTGATTACTCCGACACTTCTACTGATTATTATTATTTCTGTCCACTGGCGAAACTTCGCGGCACAAATAATCATCGATAATTACAGACAACTCAATGGACATCATTCCGTCCCACAACCATTAAAGTCACTTGGCAACCCTCTACTTCCGGAAAATCTTACAACATGCCTTAATATCTATAAAGTTTCCGATAACTGAAAACCACAGTTGAGCACTTCTAGAATGAATATTAATCTTTAAGTGAAACCTGCTCCATATAATTTCAAACAATTCAAGCACTTGAATAAACAAATCCACCCTACTCTATTAACTAATCAAATTTATGATGAGAGCTTGATCTAATTATGTACATATTAATTTGTCCCTTTGTCTATCTATCTCTGAATTTATACGAGCCGGAAACGGTTCGTTTCACAATCAAGTTACCGTAATGAAAGAATATGATTTCCTCCCGCTAACGATAGCAATCTACAAATATATATTAATGGGTACTCATCTCAGCCTGTAGTTTGCTAAACCGGACGAGAAGCACAGGCCCCGTCCAGTTTAGCACTGCATCCTACTAGTTTTCATGCCAGCTTGAAGAGGTAATCCAATGCACTTTTCAGATTTGCACATATGAAATTTCAAGTTTTAAAATTTTAACAATTTTACACCCACTAATATTGAACTGAAACTTTACATTTCTGGCCTTTTATCTAGCCCACGTAATGTAAATATACATTCTTCGTTCCTTTCCCGGACACTAGGAACATGGGATACCTCGGGATCCCCTTTACAACGGCCCGGGTGCGCACCCCATTTCCCGTCACACGTTCGCGCAGCTGATCAGGCATCAGTTGATGATTGACTGTTTACTGGATGAAATACGTCGAACACCCGTGATCATTCTCACGCCATGTACTTCCTAATTTCTTTTTGTAGAATCTCACACTCCAATCCGTAGGTTTTAATTTAATTAGTTATGTAAATATTGGAACTCTTCCTGCTAGTAGACTGTTCAAGACTGCAATATAACTTTTATTATATGGTTAGGCTTCTAAAATTCATCTTATTCCGAATTTATTAATCACTTCCTTCTGTAAATTTAATCCGTGGATTTAAGGTTGCTAGTGCGTTTTACAATACGAAGTTGTCGTGCCTGCTTTCTGGCCTGCGAATTTCACGATTGGTCCAAGCTAGCGCGGGACAGAGAAGTTTCATATTGTTTTTCTTCAAGTGTCAACCTTGCGCTCAGCTCCTGCTAGTAACTTGGAGCTCCCTTGTCTTTTCTATGAATTTTGCACACGGCTCTTGCGGGGTTGTCACTGTAAATTTCGCTCGCGGCGGTGAATCTTTCCACTAAGTTGTCAACAACTCTCGCCTCTCTCTTTCCCCTTCGTCACCAATTCTGAGAATTCTAATTCTGCTGGCCATTGTATTTCTTAATCTTAGTGGAGACAACATTTTGTGGCAGGTTTCACAACACCTTCTGCCTGGCTCGTACTTACAATACATAAAGTAAGATATTCTTGCCTCTGAAACTGAAATATATATTCCACAATAATTAATTACAATTGAATGACGCCTATCACATCCCCACCATGGCGCAATAATGCATATACATTGGCTGCAAATAAATAAATCTGTTATAATGAACGTTATTCTAAATATTCCAATATTTCTGTACGTTATAATTACACAAAGTCTTCTCAAAAAGAGTCGTCTACTTACTGATTCCATAGTACTTTCTTTAATTTCATTTTGAAGGATGACAGATTGAAATTTGATTTTAAATCTCTTGGAAGACCGTTATGTGACTGAACGGCTGAGATCTTAAAACTACAGTTGCCATACTAAAGGGCATAATTTTACTATTACCATACAGAACTCCAGTGGGTGTGTCAAGGGGAAGATCATAGATATTTTTGATTGCTCTATTTTTATATTACCATAAGTTCATGAAGGACTGTCTTTCTTATTGACGTTCATAGTTAATTTATTGATACCGAGCCACTTGTTTATTGCGATTATGTCTTCTTGCATATTATTGATTACCGAGTCCACTCTGTCACCAGTGTAGAATACATTTGTATCATCAGCGTAAAGAATAATTTTACTTTTTAAATTTAGAATATTGACGTAATTTATGTATGTCAAGAACAATGTAGGGCCCAAGATAGATCTTTGTAGAACCCCACAATTCACCCCTTTTTCCGTGCTTTGATAACCATTGGCGGAAACGAATTATTTTCTTCCACTAAGGTACCGGTAGTTGCGGAACCACTCTAATGCAACATCGCGGATTCCAGCAGCTTCTAATTTAGATAACAGAATTTCGTGATTTACCATATCGAAAGCTTTAGCGAGAACAATAAATAATCCGGCCGCTATCTGGTGACTGTCAACGCTTTCCTGAAACATCGAAACAAGATCAGTAACTACGAGTTCTGTACTGGATTTCTCCCTGAAACCATACTGGGCTCAATAAAGGAATCTGTTCTTTTGAAGAAAAGCCATTAGTCTTACCTTTATAATGATGGGTAGTTACTTGTGTTCCCTCCTTTGAAAATCGGGATTAATTTAGCAATTTTAGAGCCTGCGGTACCGGACCCCACTTGCCATGTATGTAACAAGCTTAGATACTAACTGTTCAGCAAACATTTTGACCAAAGTAGCTGTAATCACATTACTCCACATCATTTTTACATTTTTAAATTCTTAATTATACATTTGACTTCCTTGTTAAAGAGTGATTCGATCAGTTCTGTGAAATCATGTGTGGTTATCTGGGATCCAAGATTATCGGCTATGCATGTAAAATAGTAAGTGAATTCACTAGTGATTTCGTGTTTAACATTAATTACCACATTCCCTATTGACAGAGGTTTGCAAGTTTCTGAGCTGTGCTTATATATAATTCCATTCAAAATGTCCCACGTTTTCTTGGGATGTTTATCATACATACTTACATACATACATACATACATACATACATACATACATACATACATACATACATACATACATACATACATACATACATACATACATACATACATACGTCATTATAGACCGTCATTCCTAGCAGCGTTCAGTCTACAAGCCTCTGTGAATTTACTAAATATCGCCACAATTTTGCAGCTAGTGCTAAGGCCTCATTTAGTTCTATACCTCTTATCTTTAAATCGTCAGAAATTGAGTCTAAACATAGTCGTCTTCGCTTACCTCTACTTCACTTACCCTCCATAACAGAGTCCATTATGATACTAGGTAGTCTAATCTCCTCCATTCGCCTCACATGACCCCACCACTGAAGCTTTTTTATGCACACAGCTTCATCCATCGATTTCATTCCTAACTTATCATTTAAGGAGCAAAAGATCGTCTTATGTCGACGCCACAAATAAATAACATTTAAAATTGAAAGCATTTATCTCCTCATTCCGTGTACCCTCCTGCCATTGTTCCCACCTGTTGTAGAAACAATCATTCTCGCTACTTTCATATCTGTTACTTCTGAATAAGATATCCTGAGTCCACCCAGCTATCGCTCCCGTAAAGCAAAGTTGGTCTGAAAACAGACCGATGTAAAGATAGACTGGTCCGGGAGCTGACTACCTTCTTACAGAATACTGTTGATCGCAACTGCGAGCTCACTGCATTAGCTTAACTGATCCTTGATTCAATCTCACTTGCTATATTACCATTCTGGGAGAACACACAACCTAAATACTTGGAATTATCTACCTGTTCCAACTTTCTATCACCAATCTGACATTCAATTCTGTTGAATTTCTTACCTACTGACATCAGTTTAGTTTTCGAAAGGCTAATTTTCATACCTCACTCATTGCACCTATTTTCCTTTTTCAAGATATTGGACTGCAGGCTTTCGGCACAATCTGCCATTAAGACCAAGTCGTCAGCATAAACCAGACTGATTACTTCATTTCCACCTAATTGAATCCCTCCCTGCCACTGTATATCTTTCAGCAGATGATCCATGTAAACTACGAACAACAAAGGTCAAAGATTACAGCCTTGTCCAACACCTGCAAGTACCCTGAACCAAGAACTCATTCTACCAACCATTCTCTGCAGCCCAATTGTCAAAGTAAATGCCATTGATCGATTTTCACAATCTAGTCTTAATCCCATAGTCCCCCAGTATGGTGAACACCATTTACCTCGGTACCCTGTCATATGCTTTATCTAGATCTACGAAACATAAACACAACTGTCTATTCCTCTCGTAGCATTTTTCAATTATCTGGTGCGTACTGAAAATTTGGTCCTGACAGCCCCTCTGTGGTCTGAAATCACACTGGTTTTCATCCAACTTCCTCTCAACCACTGATCGCACCCTCCCTTCCCAGATGCCAGCGAATACTTTGCCTGGTATACTAATCAATGAGATACCTCGATAGTTGTAGCAATCCTTCTTGTTCCATTGCTTATAGATAGATGCAATTACTGCTTTTCTTCAATTTGAATGTACTCCACCCCACCTGCGACCAAGTAGGAGTATGGAAAAATCCCGGTAGTGTCTCAGGTGAAGAAATTAATCTCGTCATTAGTATGTTCTTCTATCGTAGGTTCCGAAGAAGATGATAGGTACGTCCTCTAAATATTACTCAAACAGGCTCTGCCGGTGGACGTCAAGTTATTTCCAAGGAGTCCCTCGCCTGTCAAATGGGAGTGGGACTCCGTTACTCCCATAGGTCCGAGGCTTGCTTAAAATGTTCCGAGTTCAGTAAATTAATGAAGCAGGATGCTACCCTACTTACACATAGTCTAAGTGAGGATCTCTCCTCTAACGGGTTAGGGACCACCAGTGGATTGTATAGACCTAGCCGCCTGAGCACAAGGAAGGCTATGACTCAGAATGTGTCCGAGATGTCCACTCCCATTCCATAGCAACTAGTATCCCGACACTCAGGACCACTTACTAGGTTATTCAGCCGTCCCATGGCTCACGAACTAGGACGTGACTACAATAATCCACACCATGAACCATGGGATATTTATCATGCACATTTAATACTTCCGAATAATAATTTGTCTTAAGTTTTCTTTTTAGGAATATTACTGAATTTCATTTAATATATTCTTCTCTCAAGGGAATATTATCTTTTGGTTGACCAATGTTAAGTTTAGAGTGTTACGTCGCTTAACAAGTATTATCAATTCAGGTGTTATCCATGGAGTTGCAACACCTGTTTTGAAAGCGTTTTTCTGCTTTATGGTATGGCGATTGCCTCTTTTTGTGTTTTCTTTAACTTGAGCAGTAAGGGAGCTGTACATTTCCTGGTCAGAATGTCTTGCGTTCTCTGGCAGGAAATTAGTGTTATTTAAATTATTTTATCCGTGCAATTTAAGGGTAAAGTCAAAGTGTTGTTTTGTATATAGGTTCTCGTATGTGGCCATACAGTATCTGTGAAAGGATGTTATGATCACTTATGTCATTATCTGCATTCGAAATTGTGAAATAGATTTTATTCGTGTTAACTGCTACATGATCCAGAAGAGTTGATGTTTTGTCAGTCGTGCGTGTTGCAAAAATGTTGTTACAAAGTGTGAACACATCGCATGATAGGATATTTATATACTGCTTTCTTAAATGATCTTCAGTAAAAGTGTCAATATTTGTAATCCTATCAAAAACAAGGAGTATTGTTAGTGTGAGAAAGGAAATTTTACAAGATGTTAAGAATGTCGTTATATCTTCCAATTATATGCAGACTATCTGAACTGGAATTACTGTACCAGCTGAGATGTATCGCCAAATCTCAACCCAGATTAAGCTGTTTCATTTCACATTTATTAAGTATTTTAAATGTCCACTTTTTAAGGATAAATAATCCTGACCCACCAACGCCTTGTGTATATCTGTGAGCAAAGAAACATGAGTAATTATTTAAATTGTAATATTTGGCCTCGTTACTTTCAACCCAGGTTTCGGATATAACCAATGTTACAGAGTTTGGGCTTGGAAGAATTGGGAGAAAGAAGACGGGCTGCTCGACTAAGTGGTGTGTTCCGAGCTGTCAGCGGAGAGATGGCATGGAATGACATTAGTAGACGAATAAGTTTGAGTGGCGTCTTTAAAAGTAAAAAAGATCACAATATGAAGATAAAGTTGGAATTCAGGAGGACAAATTAGGGCAAATATTCATTTATAGGAAGGGGAGTTAGGGATTGGAATAACTTACCAAGGGAGATATTCAATAAATTTCCAGTTACTTTGCAATAACATAAGAAAATGCTAGGAAAACAACCGATAGGGAATCTGCCACCTGGGTGACTGCCCTAGTGCAGATCAGTATTGATTGATTGAACCAAGTCATCGACTCCACCTAAGACATGGGGCAGTATTTCTAATTCGTCTGACTTATTTTTGACACTTCTACTGTTAATATGCAATATCTGTAGCTTATTACAGTCAGCAGGATGTTATTACTATGAATATTGTAGTCACGCACACTCACAAGTTCCTATTCCCTACAGCAGGATCTATCGATATCGTCCCTGTCGTCATCGGCGTTTCCACAGACTTTACTTATCTAGACCCACAGAGCGCACTCATGCTATGCGGAATATTGAACACTTTCACGCATCGCCATGTAGTAGGCGCTTCAGCTTCGAGTGCATGGCTAGCCCGTGGTAATGTTTACAGTTCCGTGCATGTTTTCGAATCAAATAATATCTGTTATATGACGGAGTGAAATTAAAATGAAATGGCGTATGGCTTTTAGTGCCGGGAGTGTCCGAGAACAAGTTCGACTCACCAGATGCAGGTCTTTTTATTTGACGCCCGTAGGCGATCTGCGCGTCATGATGAGGACGAAATGATGCTGAAGACGACACATACACCCAGCCCCCGTGTCAGCGATATTAACCAATTACGGTTAAAATTCCCGACCCTGCCGGGAATCGAACCCGGGACCCCTGTGGCAAGAGGCCAGCACGCTAACCATTTAGCCATGGAGCAGGATAATATTAGGGTAATGTTTTGCTCCAAATTATTATCATCTCCGGAAGCCGTAAAAGTTGTTAGTGGGACGTAAAGCAAATTATAGCATCATCAAATTATTATCAATTATCTGAAACTATGATTTATTGGTATCGTACGTCTTATGTTCTCGATTTTGTTCACACTTGCTTTATAATAAAAGAATACAATTGTTAATACGCTATTCCGGAATCATCTGGCAATATAAAGTTTGAATAAAGCTCATTACAATCTTGCCAATCCTAGAAAATTCTAATCAAAATAACTGTTTAACTATAATATTAATCTTTTTGCAAGTGCTTTATATTCAACTTAATTTATTCTCTTTCTGGCGTAAATCATGGTGCTCATATTAGGGAAAAAATAGAACGCCCTTTCAATTTTTATGTGTGCTCAGATAATGTTAATTCAGTTTGAGTTTTTAAAAGCAGTAATATTTAAAATGATAATATTATGAGGAGGGTTTTACATCTTAAATTATAACGTTCGTACTTAAGCCTAAACCGCTCAGAGAAAATCAAACTAACCCTACACATTCATTTCATTTTTAGAAATACACAATAGAGGCAGGCTACATCAGATAATGAATGTCAGGCAGCATTTACCTAAATCCAAATCACACAGAAATGATCACTTAAGTTCTACTCACCCTAATACGTTATTTCATATCCAAAACAAGCCAAACAAGATGACATAAGAGGCCCGAAAGGTCATAGCCTATCAAGCGACCATTTCTCAGCCTGAACGCCTGCAGATTACGAGGTGTCATGTGGTCCTCTCAGCCAGATAGCTCCGCAATATTTTAATCCTGTAGGCTGAGTGGACCTCGAAACAGCCCTCAGCTCCAGGTAAAAATCTCTCACTTGACCAGGGATAAAGTCATAAAAAATGTATCAGATTTAAAAAAAATATTTATGCAGTCATTTAATTTTTAAACAATCTGCTCACAGAATTGAGTAAAATTAGCTCTAATGACTTATCAAAGAGGAATGATAAGTCATAGAAAGATTTTTTTCACAGGTTTTCTCTTTGTTGATTTTGAAAATTCTTGCTATCGGTACAGAAGTTTTAAAATATTTAATTAATTATGGTTGTCGCCAGTCCACTGGTAGACAGGTACTTTTATTTCACGATCTGTAATCATGTTTAAATTGTAGACTGCTGTCATTAATTTGAACATGTCTTCGTATTTTCAATAAAGCTAAAGTGTAGATCCTAGGTTTCAATTACATATATCTAATCCGAATGTTCAAACATATCAGTTACAAAATGACCCTTATATTAAAGTGAGCAACATGATTATTTTTGAGGTACCGCTATACTGAAATTCAACTCAAGACCTTAGGAAAAGTATCCTTCCGCATGTGAGCACGTCCCCTGTCCTTCCCGTCTCCGTTCTCCATCTCCGCCGTGCGTCTATCTCACAAGTACTTCATTCTGAAATAGTGAAGCATCAAACGAAATCACTTCCTTTCACATAGCTCTACTTTGATTACGTACCATACATATTTATTCCTTTATTGACCATGTAAAACCTACAGATAACTGACGAATACCGAGGCAAGAGAAGCAAGGTTTATTTTTATTTCATGATGCAATTTGTATGCGGCACACGGGGACTTACAACATAAGTATACGATTCCGCTCTCGTGCAACGACTGTCAGTGACAGTTTCTCACAGTTCAGAAAGCTGAAAAACCTACCCGTGAGTGGGATTGCAAAATACAATTTTTCCAGGAATGTTGTAAATATTGTAGTCTCGTCATTCGGAAGGTAAAAACGAACTCATGTTCCCCTCATGACAAAATTTCTGCAGGTAGAGGGCGGTTACGAATTAAAGTAACGTACAAATAATAATAATAATAATAATAATAATAATAATAATAATAATAATTATTATTATTATTATTATTATTATTATTATTATTATTATCGAATACGCCAAGGATCCTATTCTCATACCGTGTTAACGCCCTTCCTTTTTATTTACGGCGAGTGGCTAGTTTGAACTGAGCTGACACATCGACCTTACGCCGGAGACTTGGATTTTCCGTGGAGTTTAAATTCCACGCGAGCGGCGTAAACACTGTTGTTGTGTGAGATCAGTTAGTGTAACCTCTTTGATTCTTGTTACTCTTGAGATTTGTTTACGAGAGCTTTGAAATAAGCAAAGAAACACACTTCAAGTTTTAGTCTGGTGTCATTTTTGTAGTTCGCAAGATGGCTTCCATGTATATATGTGTATTAAAATAAATGTGTTCGATTTTTGTGGAATTGTACCCGTGTTTTATCGTTTTCGAAGTGCATTCCCAACATTTGGCGACCGTGACAGGACATTAGACAGTTATATAATCATATAAACAGTTTCATACGTAGTATTTCAAGCATGGAAGTGAATATAGCTGTGACAAAGAAATCAAGAGCGGTATTACGGCGATCAATAACCAAGATCTACAATGAGCTCGACGCGTTACTACAGATGCCGGAGAAAGATACGGAAAGTATTAGTGCACATATGGATCTATTAGAAACAAAATTTCATGAATTAACAGGTATGGATACTCTTATCTTCACTAATATGATTGAGAACGTGGAGGTTAGGGATGACGAGTTAGACAAAGAAATCAGTATGGCTGACGAGTATAAGTTCAAATTTTATAAGGTTAAGACTGTTGTTACGAAATTATTAAATGAAGACCGGAACTCAGAAGCTACTGCAGTATCAGTTAATTCTAACTCGTCACTCCAAGTTAAGCGTTCATACAAACTACCTTTGTTGGAATTGAAAAAGTTCGGAGGTGAACTAAAAGATTGGCTTCCTCTCTGGTCACAATTTAAGAAAATTGATGAGGACCCTCTTTTAGACCCTAGTGATAAATTCCAATACCTCGTACAGGCCACCACTTCTGGATCCAGAGCAAGAGATTTAGTTGAGAGTTTTCCTGCTACCGGAGAAAATTACTGTAAAGCAATATCAAGTCTCAAAGCACGCTATGGGAAGGATGATTTGCTGGTAGAAGTGTACATTAGGGAGTTGTTAAGTTTAATCTTACAGAATGCTGTGAGCCCTAATAAGGTGTGTTTATCATCCCTCTATGATAAGCTTCAGAGCCATATAGGAGCCCTAGGAACCTTAGGTGTCACAACGGACAAGTGTAATTCCATGCTTTTACCACTAGTAGAGTCATGTTTGCCTGAGGACATTCTAAGAACTTGGGAGAGAACTTCTTCAATCGCGCTCATTGGCCAGTCTTCTTCAAATTCAGCTGTTGAACCAGGGGCGGGGGGCTAGTGTCGGTGACCAGAGTGTGAATTCCAAGAAGCGTTTAGACAGTTTGATGCAATTTCTTAGATGTGAAGTAGAACAGGAACAGAAGATTACTTTGGCTATGTCAGGGTTTGGTGTTTTGTCTTCGGTAGCTGTCAAGGGAGGTCCAAAGAAGAAGGAAAAGAGCTTGAATTACACCACTAATCCGAATGAGAACATTCCCACAGCAGCAGGTCTCCTTACTGCATCTGGTAGAGAAACAGCAGGGTGTGTCTTTTGTTCGTCTAATCACAAGTCTCAAGACTGTATTAAGGCCCAGAAGATGACTTTGCAAGAACGTCGTCTTGCACTTGAGACTAAAAGATGCTGTTTTTCTTGTCTCAAGGTCGGACATCCAGCGAAGAAATGTAGAAATAGGCCTAGGTGCATCATTTGTAGTCGAGGACACTTTGTGGTTATGTGTGATAAGTTGCCACAAACCCAGGTAGACTCAGCCGTAGTGAGACTGAACTCAACAGGAGACAAGATGGCTTCTAGTGCGCAAGTCCAGAAAGATGAAGCTTTAGCTAGTTTGTCGAACCATTGTGGGGTGCTGATGCAAACACTAGTTGTCAAGGTTCGGGGCCAAGGAGTTGAGCGGACTGTAAGAGCATTAATTGATTCAGCATCACAACGTTCCTACATTTTGAAGAGTACAGCCACGGAAATGGGATATCAAACTGGCAGACAGGAAAATATCCAACACTCGCTATTTGGAGGTACAACCACTGGAGTATACCATCATTGTGTGTACACTATTTATCTCTCTAGTCTGGATGGTAGCTACAACTGTCACTTTGAAGCATTAGACCAAACAAGAATTTGTGGTGCCATACCTTCAGTACAGCAAGGTCCTTGGATTGAAGAACTAAGTAGTCAGAACATTGTTTTGAGTGACATCGAATCTTATGGACCAATAGAAATATTAATTGGAGCTGATGTTGCAGGCAAATTGTTTACAGGAGGCCACAAGATACTAAGTACTGGACTAGTGGCCATGGAAACTCGTTTGGGATGGATTTTAATGGGCAGAGTACCTTCAGAACATAGGAATGAGGAAAGTATGGCTATGGTGGTGACTGCTATGCTAACAAGAGAAGCCACCATCACAGATTTGTGGACTCTAGATACTTTAGGGATTAGCGATCCATCTGAGAAACGCAGCGGATCTGAGATTGAGTCTACTACACAGCAACATTTCCTTGATACAGTATCAGTCAATGAAGAAGAGCGGTTTGAAGTTCACCTCCCATGGGTTGAGAACCATCCTCCACTGCCTGATAATTACCAATTATCACTGAAGAGACTGATGTCTACTGTTAAGAGATTGAAGACTGAAGGTTACTATGATGCTTATCAGGAAGTACTAGATGATTGGCTGAGGGAAGGGGTGACAGAAGAAGTGCCTCCTCAGGAAATGGATGTTCATGGCCACTATTTGCCTCATCGTCACGTTGGGAAACCTGGATCAACAACACCAGTGCGCCCCGTGTTCGATGCCTCGTCTAAAGAAGATAAACAGCCCAGCCTCAATCAATGTCTTGAGAAAGGCCCTAATTTAATTGAGAAAATACCTTCCGTGTTGGCTCGTTTCCGACTGAAGAAGGTGGGAGTTAATGGAGACATAAGAAGAGCTTTTCTCCAGATCAGCATTCGTGAGAGAGACATACATTTTTTGAGATTCTTGTGGTTAGACAGAAATGGAAGTCTCAAGACATACAGACATTGTCGTGTTGTATTTGGAGTCTCTCCAAGTCCTTTTCTATTAGAATCATGCATCAAACTTCACCTTGAAAATACATTAGTAGGCCTACTGTGTGAGGAAGGGAAGTCACCATGGCCCAAGTCATTTGTGGAACTTCTTACCCATAGCTTCTATGTTGATAATTGCCTTGCCAGTTTGGACGATGAAGAACAAGCTAAACAGTTTATTGATGTAGCTTCAGGTGTCATGAGGGAACGGCAATTTTGTCTTCGAGGGTGGGAGTTGACCGGAAGTAATGATGTTTCCGGACCTACCAATGTGTTAGGACTCCTATGGAACAAGTCCGACGATTCCCTAGCAATCAACATAGATAACCTTCTTTCGATTAGCTTCGAGAAAATAACAAAGAAAGTTATTTTGAGTGCTGCCCATAGAATTTTTGATCCGGTGGGTGTCACATGTAGTGTAGCATTAATACGAAAATTGTTGCTTCAACAGACTTGGAGAGAAGGTTTGACATGGGATGAAGAAGTCAATGAAGAGATCAAAATGAAATTCTTGAGTTGGCTTGAAGAAGTTCCTCTTTTAGCTCAAGTCAAGATTCCTCGTTGGTTGTCTAACTGCAACAGCCCAGACGACTCCTGGACACTTCACATTTTTTCAGATGCCTGTCAGACATCATATGCAGCAGCTGTATTCCTGCGTGTTGAGCAAGGGGGTGAAGTGAGTGTTCACTTGGTGGCTGCCAAGTCAAGAGTTGCACCAACTGGAAAATCAGGCAAGGGATTGACCATTCCCAGGTTAGAACTTTTAGCAGCTTCAATAGCAACGAGATTATATGCATCGATTGTAAAGGATTATTGTATTCCCGATATTAAGGCAATTTTTTGGACAGATGCTGCAACTGTTCTCGCTTGGATTCAGTGAACTGAAGCATGGGATGCTTTTGTCATGAACAGGATTAAAGAGATACGAGAACTGTCAGTTGGTTGCGAATGGCGACATATTCCTGGAAAAGAAAACCCATCAGATCTTCCATCACGCGGATGTTCTGTGAAGAAGTTGATACAATGCCGTTGGTGGGAAGGCCCTGGTTGGTTGAGAGAAAATCCAGACTGCTGGCCACAAACTGACTTTCCTTATAATGAGGAAGAGATAAATTCGGAGAGAAGGAAGAATGTCGTTTCATTGATATCAAGTAATTCAGAAGACATCGGTAAAGATTGGTATTACCAACACTTTTCTCAGTACAAGAAAATTGTAAGGATGGTAGGCTGCATGTTCCGCTTTCTGAACAACTGTCGCATCAGCAAAGCTCAACGCATACATTGTGACCTGACAAGTGAGGAATTTGTCACGGCAGAAAGGAAGATTTTACGGTGGGTGCAGGAGGAAGTGTTCATAGATGTTTTCAATTCCAAACTGAAGAGCTTACTTCCGTTTGTTGACGAACAGGGATTGATTCGTTTGATGACCAAGATATCAAACCGGGATGATGTCAGGGACTTTTGTCATCCCATTGTGCTCCCAAAGGCTGATCACCCAGTCGTTCAGCGTCTGATTATGGACGCCCATCTTAGCAACTGTCATGCTGGTACGCAAATGCTTTTGTCAATTCTGAGGCAACAGTATTGGATTCTAGGAGGTAGACAAACAATTAGAGCTGTTATTAACTCCTGCATGGTTTGTAAACGTCATAGTTCAAAGAAGTTGGCAGCTCATCCTTCACCTTTACCTGAGAGTAGAGTGCGTGACGCAAGAATTTTTGAAGTTACTGGAGTTGATTTTGCTGGTCCTCTCTACATCAAAGCCGATGATGGAACCTCGAAGAAGGCATGGGTTTGCTTATTCACTTGTGGAGTTTACCGTGCAGTTCGATTGGAACTGGTATCTTCGTTATCAACAGATAGCTTTCTACAAGCTTTCAGACGTTTCTGCAGCAAACAAGGAAGACCTGTCATTGTCTACAGTGACCAGGGAACAATTTTGTTGGGTTTAAGAACTCCTGTCACAAACTGGACTGGAATGCAATCTCACAATACAGTTCAGCGCGGAAGATAGATTGGCGTTTTAATCCTCCAGCTTCGCCATGGTGGGGAGGTTGGTGGGAACGACTAGTAGGAATGCTCAAAACTCTTCTCCGTCGAGTGCTTGGTCGATCATCTGTCAACTATGAAGAGATGCAGACAATCCTCTGTGACTGCGAAACCGTTATAAATTCTCGGCCATTAACCTATTTGTCTGACAACCCATCAGATCTGGCTGCTCTAACTCCAAACATGTTTCTACACGACATAGAAGAAGTAGGAGTACCTGAGTATGACCTGTTCGAAGCAACTGATCTTCGGAAAAGACTGCAGTATCGCCTTCAGTTGAAAAAGAATCTTAGAGAAAGATTTCGTACTGAGTATTTAGGTCAGTTGAAGTTATTCGCCAGCAAGGATAAGCCACATGATCTCAAACTGGGAGAAATTGTTTTGGTTGGCAATGATGACACTAGAAGAATGGATTGGCCATTGGGACGAGTTGTCGAGCTTGTTAAGGGAAAGGATGGCAATGTTAGAGTAGTTCGTGTCATCACTGCTTCAGGCGAGCTTATAAGGCCAGTTCAAAGAATATACCCACTAGAACTCGAGTTTCAACCACCTGAGGATACCCAGGAAATCCGAAACCACCTAAGGAAAGACTTTGTTCCAAGTGAGGAAAATATAAAGGATAATCACGAGGCCGGAACACGTGACTCTTCTACTCCTGCTGAAGATGGTCCTCAAGTTTCAAAGCAGACAGTGAAAATAACTCGTCTAGGATGATTGATTCACAAGCCAGAAAAGTTAAATTTGTGATATGTGTCAATTAACATATTTATTTGTGTTTATGTTATTGAATTTCATCATTTTGTAATTGTTTCAGGACTATTTTATGAAAGTGGCAATTTGTGCATAAAGGGTGTAAGTCAATTCATGTTAACATTCATTTGACTTAGGTGGGAGGATGTTGTGTGAGATCAGTTAGTGTAACCTCTTTGATTCTTGTTACTCTTGAGATTTGTTTACGAGAGCTTTGAAATAAGCAAAGAAACACACTTCAAGTTTTAGTTTGGTGTCATTTTTGTAGTTCGCAAGATGGCTTCCATGTATATATGTGTATTAAAATAAATGTGTTCGATTTTTGTGGAATTGTACCCGTGTTTTATCGTTTTCGAAGTGCATTCCCAACAACTGTACACAGAAATGCCGATCAGCTGCGCGGTCTTTTTCACGTCTTCCACAGCGGATTCTAATCTCGTAGGCTACTTTAAACGTTTAAAACAAATTGGTTTAGATTTCCTACTTAATTTTTCTCCACTTTTGTTAGCTTTAAAGTATTTCACACGGGATTCTAGCGTCACAGCATAACACACGTCTTGCTCACAGCTGGCAGCCATTATGAATACTGAACACGCTATTGCAGCCAGTATTGCCAACATTCTACTTGGATCTTCAACGTCGCACGTATTATGCGAACTTGTCAGCAATGGAATGAACTCGAACAAAGCTTACTAAGTACACAGTGCAAATAGATATCAATATCATATTTAATTATTATTATTTTGCTACATACACCACTGAGAAAAATTACTATTCATAGCCATCTACGTATGGAATATAAGAGTTGTAATGAACCCGAAAAACATACAACCTTTGATATATTTTCCATATTTATACAGGGCAAAAGTTTTAATTCGTCAAGTTTGTTCACCGGAAAATCTAACCATACTGAAGAAAGCTCCTGACTTCAGGAACAATTAAAACACCTAGGGAACTATTTGGCGCTGCGGAAGCCTTTTCACCGACCAGAAGTCTGACTAATATCAAAGTGACCGCTAAGGTCTTGAGTTGACTCTCAGTATAGGCCTATATACTGCTTTTTATCTGTTTTCGGAAACTGAATTTCAAATATGCGTTTATTTATATTTATTTTTGTTAGTAGTGTATACCCTACCTTAGTAGTGTATTGTTCAGTCTTCTTACTCAGTCTGCTAAAGTTCTTTTTTATGGCTATCCAAAGGATTTGTGTAGATTGCTTAGTACAATGCAAAGTGTGTTCAGTTTTAATACAAAATTATCTTTTGATATTACCACAGTCTAGATAGTATGTATATTTATTGCGTGTTTACACGGTAGTCGGTGCAGGCTGTCATTAATTTACTAGGGCGGGTGTTTTGATATGTGCGAAGTGTAAGTTAATGCATGAATTGCATACTACGATATCCTTGTCAAGCTGAGGAACGCCCGCAACATGGCGGTACGCGCATGGACATGTCTTCCCCAGTCACGCGCTTATGTGCAGCCAGCGGTGTGGTGCCTTGGGCGTTTCACCGTCAAGGCCATCTTGAATGTCCACGGGGATTCCAAGGTCTTGGTAAGATTCCATGGTCTTGGTAAGATGTCTTGTTTGTTATTTCAGATTAAAGTTTGCAGATGTCATTCGCGCAGTCCTTCCAGTGTCATCCTTTTTGCAGTCCTTCGTCCAAACATACTTAAATCCGTGCAATCGAACGTCCCTTGCCTTTTTGTGCAGATATGTATTCTGCGATATATTGATCTTACAATCACATGAATAGAACCTGCTTTTGGGTGGTTAGGCCGTGTGCATTTTTCAGAGTTTCGCCCAGACACGCCATTTGGGCTCATCAGCTGGATTGGCACGCCCCTCCAGGACTCTGCTTAGCAGTGGCAGACCAAGCGCATGGTCCCGCCGTGTTAGCAAATAGGGATTGCTAACCTGCTAAAGGAGAAGTTCATTCTCCGTTTCCAAAAAAATATTACTCCCCATGGAGTTACAATATCAAAAATGGCTTTCACGGCCGCAGATCTTACAATCACATGATACTGATATTGATATACACACTCCGTGACTTAGCTTTAATCCCGGCATCAGTGGAGGTCATTCTTTGTTTGCTTCTCTTTGCTGTTAGTATTTCATCTTTCTTCAAGCCACTGCCAAATTTTACCAACAGGTAGTTCTGTATTATTTTGAGGAATTCTGTGGCACGCGTTAATGTTATTGGTGTTTATGTCTACTCCTAGACACTTGGCAACATCTTTCACGATTTTTACAGGCTTCTCATTGATAACCGACTATCTTACGCACTGCTTCTCCCTTTTATTCAGTACATTTTGACTGTTTACTTTTTGTCCCTTCTATCATTATCTCCCCTACATCTTCTTTTTCCTCTTCTATTCCTGGTTCTTCGTTGACTGGCCCTCCTTTTAAAAAACTAAGTGATTCTGGCGTCAACATATATACAGACGGCTCAAAAAACTCTTTTTTTTTGTTGGAGCAGCGTTCTATATTGTCAATACCAATGTTGCTGAACTCTATCGTTTACCTAGTGACTTTTCTATCTACACTGCGGAAATTTTTGCTATTCGTCAAGCTCTCATGTACATTAAGCACCATTCTATAACTAAAGCAGCTATTTATACGGATTCTCTCAGTGCCGTTCAGTCGCCCATGTCCTCTCATCTTTCTTTTAACTGGTATTTGTATTATGTTAAAAGTCTAATTTATTCCTTGCATCAATATGGAGTGGTTCTCACTTTTGTCTGGATCCCTAGTCATATAGGTATCTATGGGAATGAACAGGTGGGTTTATTCGCTAAGCGAGCCGCTCGTGATGGAAAATCCCTACTTGCAGTTCCTCTACCCGATTTTTACCCTGTTCTTAAACATTCCGCTTATCGTCAGTGGCAAGAAGATTGGACTCGATCAGCTTCTTATAAATGTCGCTATTATTACAATATCCAGCCTTGTATTCCTCCCTATCCTTGGTATTTGAAGGGTAACCACATTACCAACATTATTCGTCTTCGCTTTAACCATGCTCTTACTCCTCTGTATAAACATCGTTTTAACCTCTCCCCCCACTCCTCCTGTCTATGTGGTACTCCGAGTGCTGATGTAAATCATTTATTATTCCAATGCCCTGTGTATGATTCTCTTCGTCCGGCTTTTATTTCTCGTCTTATCAGTCTTCAGAAAGCTCTCCCCACCAATGTCTCCTGCTTGCTTACCGATATGTCTCCTGCTATAATACATGCTGTCAATCAATATTTGGATGACTCTCATATTCATTTGTAAATTACTGTCTTTTTATCGTTCGCACCGTTACATACTCCTGCTTCCACTGTTTTTTACTTCTACGCACTTCCTTTGTTATGTTACGGGCTACTTAGGATGTGTACATAGACATGATGCTCAACTTTGTTCTTGTGACCTTCGTAGTGAGACTCATTGCGTGTGACCTTTGTAGTGTGAATAATTGCGTGTGATTTCGCATTATAAGTGTAATATCACGATAATAAGTGTAGTGGCTGGGTGAAATAATAGAGCCCATAACCTCTCCAACAACAACAACAACAACAATAACCAAAGGCAGCCCATGAATTTCGAGGTTATTTATGTGATTTATTTGAGCCGCTTTATCTCGTTGTTAGTTACAGTACATCACGCTCGTTTTGAAGTGGTTATGCAGAACAGTGATTTCCGTCATAGCTTTGTTGAAATTATCGCTCATTTTGATTAGTTCAGCTTTCATTTCGTCAAAATTTGTGGCACAAAACAATATAGACTATTGAATATCTTTTTGTTCATACTCTATGATTCAGTTTTAGTGTGTCTGTTGTTGATTTGGTTAATCACACTAGCCAGGTCCTTGAGGTTAGGACTTGCACTGCCGGTATTGTCTTTGTTGCTAACACACTCACTGTCGTCACAATGACCACAATACCACTTACTGGTTTTAGAGGAAATAAGTTTTTTAATCCCTTCTGTTAAGTTCAACACAACTTGTGTGATAAGACTTACCACAGCCGTCACATATGATGAAGTCCTTTTTAAGTTGAATGCTTTCATTGCAGCTCCCATACACCGACTTCTGTTTAGACGTCATTTAAAATTTTCAAACAAGTCTAAGGACTTGTTCTAACTTAGGGAATAAAGAATGTTAATCCTCTTTTAATTCCCATTCAACTTGGTGATTCCGAGCATCTCCTAGTAACCCGTGCGAAGTACTCGAGTTCGGACACCCCGACATGAAATACATTATATTACAGAACACTGACATGTGCTTACTACTGCACGGTGACGTCACGATCCGTAACTGTTGGTGAGCAGTCGGAATAAATACGCCAATAATTAAGTACTTTCAAAACAGCTAAGTAAATAGTGAACATAACGTGAAACACGCAAGTGTATGACTGTAACATATTTGTTTCAATATACCATTCTTTTCGTATGTTTGTCAAACAATTACATTCTTCTTCTTTTTCGTCTCCTTCCTCTTCAATATTGAGTTGGACTCTTTCATTATTTTTACGGGGATTCTGTGGAACGGATAGGTGTTAGAAGGTGCGGGTGTGAATGGGTGGACAGAGAAAAGATAAGGGCATAATTTAAAACACTAAAATTGGAAATTTTATTTCTTTCCCTTTTTTTCTTTCAGATTTTAAACTTTGGTAAACAACAACAAATCAGGAGCTCCTTGGCTCAAATAACAATAAAGATGAAAGTTCAGGTAGATACACAATAAATTGTAGAAATGAGCTTGTACCTCCAAAGTTACATGATTCAAAAGAGCACAATTGCTCCATTCAATTAATACTCAAGGAGACTGCCCTCCAAAACTTATTACAATCTAGCCTATCCAAGGCACAATTTTCTAATCCACATTTTACAAAAAGATCATTACAAAATAGTTATACTGCCTTACCCACTCGGCAGGTTGATTTACATTTAACTATGATTAGTTAACGTTTAACAGAAGCAACAAGTGCCCATTCTACATGTCCTTGGTGATCACAAAGAGAAGGTTCAAGAAATCGGCCGTAAACGAAAATGCTAGGAGGCGAACACTTCCACGCGTTTGAAAATACACTTTGAAACACTTAAAACCTTATTTTGGCTTATGGCCCTAAGTTACAGAGGCTAAGCCCATAATACGGAGGGTGACAGATGGGGAAAATAATTAAGTAAAATAATAAGAGGTAAACTTCAAAGTTTCACAAAATCATAGCCACCCCAGTAGCAATTTGAATGGGAATTAAAAGAGGGAGAACAATCTTTATTCCCTCAGTTTGTTTGAGAATTTACATTTAAAAGATGATGTTGAACTTTACATTAGGAAACCTTCCCCTCAAGTCTGCAATTACCTTGAGTTGGTGAGCCTTTCTGCCTCCACTAAACCTCTTTACTAGAGCGATGGAAAAGACAACATTGCCCAAAAGGTCTCAGCTTTCATAACGGAGGGCCGATGCCGTGTACACACCCTCAATTCTGATTGGCTAATTTAATAAACATCCAAAATTTCTGATTGGTTGATAATTTCATGAAGAGGGAAGGGATAACAGTGATAGTAACTTTAGAACACAAAACCAATCTACAAAAATTTCAGTTATGGGAACCCAGAAACTACAATAATTTCTTTTAAAATTAATTAGTGTGATTATTTTATTATTGTAAAATATTTGTGTAGTACTGGTGTAGTAGAGGTATCCGTAGAAAATCTTACTAAAATACTGTTGTTGTAATTAGAATAGGCTTAATTGCAGTTTGGAATTATGTAGTTCTTGTGTAGGCTATTACCTTCGATATTCAGTAATAAACAGGAGTTTTTATCCTGTCAGGGGTTGTAGGATAAAAATAAAAATAGAGCACGACTAAATAATATTGTAGTGTAGTCGTATATTAATTACCTTATTGTTGTGTACTATCCCAGACAATATATCCCTCCGTTCATTTATTTTTTGCAAATAAGTTATTATTTAAATCTCATTCTTTTCCCGTAAAGAATGGCTAAGGGGCGCGAGTGTACTTACTGTGGATGTGGCGAGGCAGTGAGGGGTATGAGGGAGGAGTTGGAGAGTTTGAGGGACATAATTAGGATTCTCACAGAAGAGAGGAAGGAAGATAGGACTCCCTCAAACAATGTACAGGTTACAGTAGGTGTACAAGAGGGAGGGGAAGGAAAGGCGCGAGTTGTAGAAGACAGGTGGTCTAATGTTCTAAGGGGAAGGAGATTGCAGACTAAGGGCTCTATTCAGGATCAGAATTCAGGACAGGTGTCTGTGCGAAATCGGTACGAGTCACTCCAGGTAGAACAACAGAGGGAAGATGAGGGACAGGGAACTGTTGCTGAGATGTGTGGAAGTAGGAGGAAGGGAAAAGGTAGGAAAGGAAAATGTAGAGTAGAGGATAGGAAAAGACAGGTGGAACATGGTCATGGGAAGGAGAAAAGGGAGGAGGAAGTAGTTTCTGCAGCTATCAGGAAAGATAGGGCTGACCAGGAGGGGAGGGGATCAAGTGAGGTGGGTAGGGTTGAGGCTCTGGTCATGGGGGATTCCATCGTTAGACACGTGGGGAAAGTGTGTGGAGGAAAGGGTACCAGGGTAGAGTGTTATCCAGGAATTAGGTTGAGGCAGATGTTGAGGAAAGTAGAAGAGAGGGAGGAGGGGAAGGAGAAGGTGGTAGTGTTTCACGTTGGTACCAACAACGTAAGGCAAGCTGATATAAGTACCAACATAGTTGGAGATGTGTGGGATCTGGTAAATGCAGCACGGGTGAAGTTTAAGAAAGCGGAGATTGTTATTAGTGGAATACTGTATAGAAGGGATACTGGCTGGAGCGTGATTGGGAATTTAAATGAGACTATGGAGTGGGAATGTGGGAAACTGGGAGTGAAATTTCTAGATCCTAATTGGTGGGTAGGAGATAGGGATCTGCGCTCAGATGGCCTTCATTTAAACCGCAATGGTACGTATAAGTTAGGAAATTTGTTTGGGAGGGTAATAGGGAGGTACATTCAGGGAAACGGGATAGCCTAGGGAGCGGTGATAAGGGAACAGGGAACTGGAAATAGAGTAGGGATGACATAAAATTGTTAGTGTTGAACTGTAGAAGTATTGTAAGGAAAGGAATAGAATTAAGTAATTTAATAGATATATATTCACCAGATATTGTAACAGGAGTTGAATCATGGCTGAGAAATGATCTAATGGATGCAGAAATTTTTTCACGGCACTGGAGTGTGTATCGTAGAGATAGGATAGGGAGGGTGGGAGGGGGACTATTCATTCTGGTGAAAGAAGAATTTGTAAGCTACGAAAAAGTTAAAGATGAGACACATGAAATTCTAGGTGTATGGCTCATTTCTAAAAATAATAGGCAACTTGATATATTTGGAGTGTACAGATCGGGAAAGGGTAGCACTGACGCGGATTCGGAATTATTTGATAGGATACTCAGCTATGTGGGAAACGACATGGAAAGAAATGTGATTGTAGCGGGAGATCTGAATTTGCCAGATGTCAATTGGGAAGGAAATGCGAACGACAGGAAGCATGACCAACAAATGGCAAATAAGTTAATATGGGAGGGACAGCTGATTCAGAAAGGTGGCACCAACCAGAGGGAAAAATATCCTGGATGTGGTGCTGATAAAACCAGATGAGCTCTATAGGAAAACTGAAGTAATAGATGGTATTAGTGATCATGAAGCTGTTTTTGTGGTAGTTAAAAATAAATGTGATAGAAAGGAAGGTCTTAAAAGTAGGACTGTTAGGCAGTACTATATGGCTGATAAAGCAGGCATGGGGCAGTTTCTAAAAAGTAACTATGATCGGTGGAAAACGGTAAATAAAAATGTAAACAGACTCTGGGGTGGGTTTAAAGAAATTGCTGAGAAATGCGAAAACAGGTTTGTACCATTAAGGGTGGTAAGGAACGGTAAAGACCCACCTTATTATAATAGAGAAGTAAAGAGACTAAGAAGGAGGTACAGACTGGAAAGAAATAGAGTTAGAAATGGCTGTGGAAGTAAGGAGAAATTGAAGGAACTTACTAGAAAATTGAATCTAGCAAAGAAGGCAGCTAAGGATAACATGATGGCAAGCATTATTGGCAGTCATACGAATTTTAGTGAAAAATGGAAGGGTATGTATAGGTATTTTAAGGCAGAAACAGGTTCCAAGAAGGACATTCCAGGAATAATTAATGAACAAGGGGAGTGTATATGTGATGATCTTCAAAAGGCAGAAGTATTCAGTCAGCAGTATGTAAAGAGTGTTGGTTACAAGGATGATGTCGAGATAGAGGAGGAGACTAAGGCCAAAGAAGTAATAAAATTTACGTATGATAACAATGACATTTACAATAGGATACAAAACTTGAAAACTAGAAAAGCGGCTGGATTTGATCAGATTTCTGGGGATATACTAAAGACAATGGGTTGCGATATAGTACCATATCTGAAGTACTTATTTGATTATTGTTTGGTCGGAGGAGCTATACCAGATGAATGGAGAGTTGCCATATTAGCCCCTGTGTATAAAGGAAAGGGTGATAGACTTAAAGCTGAAAATTACAGGCCAGTAAGTTTGACATGCATTGTATGTAAGCTTTAGGAAGGCATTCCTTCTGATTATATTAGACATGTTTGTGAAATTAATAACTGGTTCGATAGAAGTCAATTCGGTTTTAGGAAGGGTTATTCCACTGAAGCTCAACTTGTAGGATTCCAGCAAGATATAGCATATATCTTGGATTCTGGAGGTCAAATGGACTGTATCGCGATTGACCTGTCTAAAGCATTTGATAGGGTGGATCATGGGAGACTACTGGCAAAAATGAGTGCAATTGGACTAGACAAAAGAGTGACTGAATGGGTTGCTGTATTTCAAGAAAATAGATCTCAGAGGATTAGAGTAGGCAAAGCTTTATCTGACCCTCTAATAATTAAGAGGGGAATTCCTCAAGGCAGTATTATTGGACCTTTATGTTTTCTTATATATATAAATGATATGAGTAAAGGAGTGGAATCGGAGGTAAGGCTTTTTGCGGATGATGTTATTCTCTATAGAGTGATGAATAAATTACAAGATTGTGAGCAACTGCAACGTGACCTCGAAAATGTTGTGAGATGGACAGCAGGCAATGGTATGTTGATAAATGGGGTTAAAAGTCTGGTTGTGAGTTTCACAAATAGGAAAAGTCCTCTCAGTTTTAATTACTGCGTTGATGGGGTGAAAGTTCCTTTTGGGGATCATTGTAAGTATCTAGGTGTTAATATAAGGAAAGATCTTCATTGGGGTAATCACATAAATGAGATTGTAAATAAAGGGTACAGATCTCTGCACATGGTTATGAGGGTGTTTAGGGTTTGTAGTAAGGATGTAAAGGAGAGTGCATATAAGTCTCTGGTAAGACCCCAACTAGAGTATGGTTCCAGTGTATGGGACCCTCACCAGGATTACCTGATTCAAGAACTGGAAAAATCCAAAGAAAAGCAGCTCGATTCGTTCTGGGTGATTTCCGAGAAAAGAGTAGCGTTACAAAAATGTTGCAATGTTTGGGTTGGGAAGAATTGAGAGGAAGAAGAAGAGCTGCTCGACTAAGTGGTATGTTCCGAGCTGTCAGCGGAGAGATGGCGTGGAATGACATTAGTAGACGAATAAGTTTGAATGGCGTTTATAAAAGTAGGAAAGATCACAATATGAAGATAAAGTTGAAATTCAAGAGGACAAACTCCGGCAAATATTCATTTATAGGAAGGGGAATTAGGGATTGGAATAACTTACCAAGGGAGATGTTCAATTGGTCATCGTCCCACCAGATAGTAGGGACATCTGAATATTAAAGTCTAAACTCCTTCCAATACACAGTTCAGGGTTCACATTATAGATAACCTTCTAAAAGGCGCTCAGTTTAAATGTACGGAGCAGGTGTACGGGATGATGGGGTCCTGGACATCACAATGAACACATTACTCATCCAGCAATCATTCCAAGTAAGATTTCACGAATTTCTCCTTCTTTGTAATGCCAGAAACATCTGGACACGAGGTGTCAACTTTTACCGAAGAGGCAAAATGTCGGTATTCTCGGTTCCATTATCAAGAATGCACTTCGACATGCTTGGAACTATTCCTGAACATCGTCGTTAATGAACTATCGTTATGTTTTAACATACATAAGAATCACATATACGTTATATAATCGAAATAATGTTCGAGTGTACGTCATTGGAAATGTATTTTATACACATATTGTACGAGGAACTGTTCCAGCCCGGTACATTATTTTTATACTTGCCGGAATATGTGGAAAAGGGATGGCAATAATATGTGTTCCTATGCCCGACATCTTGTGCGAGCGCGATACGAAGTTCCTCGTGGCGAGCTAGACACGTCACGAGCAATGAACCTGCGGGTGACGTCACCACCACATGTTGTACGTCTTTCTCTCGAATGTACTGGAAGGAAATTTTCTAACTCAAACCACTATGCTAACCACTACACTCCAAGCCGCTCGATTAGTACCTAAACCTGTGTCAATTTTATTTTATGATCACGATTTGACTTCATTTATATAAAATATCTCTTGTGGGGCCTTGTAATCCCAATACGTAGGGTTATTTAAAATACCACCCCTCTTATAAAACATGTAAGATTGGCGAACTATCACGCCCCACAGTCCATGGTGTCTACCTGCGTTCACGAGAATGGAGGTCTGTCCTGGTGGAGTGTGGGCTGATACCAGGGGTCAGGACATTTTCGAGCTGTCACATACTTTTGTGCTTCCAGCCTCGTTGGCCCAGTCAGAGTTTGATCTCCTCTTTCTTTGGGCAGTCGTATAGATCAGAATTAGGAAGTAACTGAGCACTCACAGCCCGTTTGAAACATCAGTACCGGTATTTCAAATTCCTTCGTGTTCTGCAGCACTGGCAGCTACGGGGTCTCAATCTACAACCTGCTTGGCCAACAGAAGCACGTAGCTCGGTTAGTTCTTCATTTCTTCACATAGGATATTAAGCTGGCCAAAGCAAACGAAGCTGACTTCCCTAGAGGAACCTTGGTTTCCACCCGTTAACTACAGCTTCCTGTTTTCCTCAAGAACTCTATAGGGAAGATTCGTTAAAAATTATGTCAGGTTAAGTCATCTGCAGAATCATTGTGCTGTCAGATATCAAGAAAGGCTCTTTTCTCCTGGGTTTATTAATTAAAATGAAAGAGTATTTTGTAATAATGTAAGATGTTGCCACAGAACCTCCGACTCACTGGATCTACAGATGATCTGGAAGTACATATAAATACCCAATACCTTAAAGATGCCATTCGTGATAGAAACATTTCCTTCTGACTTTCCACACTCCTAAAATGGAAATACGAAATCTAATTAATGAAGAACGTCTTTTCCAAGCACAACTAAATCGAGAGAGGCTTTTCCCTCTTGTGAAAGGAGCAGTAATGCTTGGAAGACAAAACGTACCTCTGCGTGGCCCCATTCATGCAAACTGTCCTGCAACTTCCAACGAAGGAAATTTCAGAGATACGCATGTGAAAATAGTTTTTCAAAATCATCTAGAGGCTACATCCTCAGGACAGGCTACATATCTGAGTAAGTTCACCCAGAATGAAATCATAAACTCCGGTAAGAAAGAAATTACTTATGTGATTGTCAGAAGATAATCTCCATCTGTGACTTGTTCAATTTTTTTATGAAAACAGTGATTGTTCGAAGAAGACCCACTTCGTTATGCACACTTTGGTGAAGAACCCAGCATCAAGGAAGACTCCATTACCTTCAGAGATGCCTCCACGGACATGCTCAAAGCTGATCTTCAACAAGCAGATGATGTATTTTAAGAAGAAGGTGATGACGTTCAGACAGATGAGCCCAATTTGGCACAATGGGGTGAAACGCTGGCAACCAGGAATGAGTCAGCTGGAAAATGTATAATATCCAATAACGGACCAACTATATTGGTATTAGAAAGAGATATGTTTAAATAGCAATCCTCTGGACCAAATTATACTGAGAACAATTCATCAATTGAATTTGCCTCCTTCGCAGTGTGTAGGTTGTGGAAAGGATGGGTGCGGAGTAATGTTTGATGAACGAGAGGCAGTGCGAGTAATTCAGAAAAGTGGCAACTAATACGATTATGACACCTTGCTATAGCCACAAAATATTCTAGAGCGACCCTCATCGAAAAACTATGGGTGTGTTAAAAGAGGTGATTTCGTTTCTCATCTATGTGAAACAAGATGGAGTGAACGATCAGGACGAATAGAAATGCATAGTGTGACGACTTCTGTTGGTTGATATGTTCATACACTACGCGGCGCTGGTGTAGATAGATAGTGATCAGCTGTCTCTGAACATGTGATTCTAAATGAGATCTGATGTGACTTAATTCGGAATTTATCGTTTAAATAAATTATTTAAAACCGTGTGTTAATTATTGCGATGTTTCAGGACTGTGTATTCTGTTTACTGAGCGATGACTGTGTTTATGTGCGATCTGTGTTTCGTTCAAATTAAGATATAGTGTTCCTTGTTTTGAAAGTAATAAGTGAAAAATACGTATGAAGTATTTTGCCTTTATTAATGATTTAATAACATTACTTCTGAAATTGGTTCGTCGGTGTCTTAACGAATATCTCAAACGTGTATGTCTCTATACAGCTAAGTAATCTTTCATTAATTGACTCCGAAATCAAACCCAGTTGAAATTATCAATTATAACCATAAAAACCCATGTTCAACTGTTAGTGTCCATGCTACATAATATAAACATATTATAACTCTGCAGGCACGCACATGATTGTTACGTACCGGTATGGCATACACATTTAATTCCTAAGTAACTACTTAAAAATATATTAACATGTTTCACTTAATAAATCTTGCCAGCACTTCAGCCCATCAGTCAGTTAACTGAACATCTTTGACATTTTCCGGGTATGTTTTGAGGTCGTACGAGCTTGCATTTCTTTCCTTACTTCTTGTATTCGGAAATAAATTCGGCATTGTATTGTAATGGAAAATTAATTTTGGTACCAAGTCCTGAGCAGTGTTCAGTACAGCACCCACGTCCATGAGAAACAGTAATTGGAGGTAAACTATCCAGGCATTCTTGAAATATTTCTCCCCACAATGCTTCTTGAACACTAACATTTCTCACAACTTCCTCTACATGAGAAAACATAAATAATTAATTCGATGTATAAATGGGATAGTTGGGTGATTTATTATATTCTGGCAGACTTGTTCGGTCTAAAACCGGACAGCCTTTTGCCTCCTCTGTATTAAATAAAATGGCGTATGGCTTTTAGTGCCGGGAGTGTCCAAAGACAAGTTGGCTCGCCAGATGCAGGTAGTTTGATTTGACTCCCGTAGGCGACCTGCCCGTCGTGGTGGTTGTGGTGGTGGTAATGATGATGAAAGACGACGCATACACCCAGCTCGTGCCAGCGAAATTAACCACTTCTGGTGAATTACCTGCAGGGAATCGAACCCGGGACCCCTGTAACCAAAGGCCAGCACGCTAACCATTTAGCCATGGAGCCGGACTCCTCTGTATTATTGTGCAGAGTAACAATACATGCTGTAAAATCTGCCACTTTGCTTGCATGTTTAACAATACTCGCACAGAAGTGATGAATAACATTCATTTTTGAATTGCTGAAAGGAACTACTTCCCAACTTGATAATAGTGGCTCATCAAATGTAAGTTTGCTGTAGTTTTTTCCTGAGCTGTATTTATCATTTTGGCATTCTCTTTGACACCAGCTTTTGCCATGGCTCTAATCTGATTGAAAAATGATGTTAAGGGTACTATCACTTGAAGGCAGATCTTGATGTGGGATAGCCTTCAATCACTTTGAGAAAAGAGTGGGATCTTTTTTGTGTGAAGAAAATGCTGATTTTCATTCGAATGTTTATCGTAACCCGACTTGCAACTCGGGACGTAGCAAGTTGTATGCAAATTCACATGCGTTAGTAAATTGATGCACATGCCAAAGTATACGTCCTACTTCTCAAATGCTTAATCTTTTTCACTTTTCAGTTCACGAAAAGTTAACACCAGATATTTTGAACGTATAAAACTACCGAAAAAAGACCACAAACTGTTCACACACTTCCACATTAAGCCAACAAAAAGCGCACGTACTTGGACTTTTATCGACGGCAGCGCTCTAGGTGGCGGAGAGATGTACACCGTGTCTGTTAACATGTGATTCAGAGGGAGTCGTCACACTATTCATTTCTATTCTTTCTGGAACGACATGGTGGAGTTCTTTCCCGACATGGTCTTAGCTTTGAACATGAATGCTGAACGGAAAAATGAAATACCCGCTGGGAAAGCATCTATATTAGCGACATTTCCGCTAAGTGTTATACTTCATAAAGAAACACTTGATTTATCCAGGGCATCTCAGTTGGTCACGAATCTTCCACGAACACTGGATAAACGAAAATCAGACAGTCGACAAGTCGACACTGCTTTCACGATCTTTACGCCATTCATTTCTTGGTTCATTCTTAGTTCATTAATATTTCTCTGGTTTATGTTTTATCTTGTTAAAATTAGTTATCCAGTTTTGTGATCTAGATTAGTTATTTCTATGTACTTTTAAAGTAAATTATGTAACGTACATATTTAGCTTCTGTTTTGCGGAGTCCATTTTGTTTGTGCATTGTGTCAGCTTCTTGATCCCATCACCACGGGTTCAAAAACTGGCAGTGGTAGTCGATTTTTGAAGGATCTCCACCGAATGTTTTACGATTTCGGCATGTTAAAAAGATCGTTGTTGTCAGCGATTGACCACCAATCCAGTCTGTCAGAGGTGGCCTAGATGGCTCCACCTGGTAGGTGAGGCCATGAATTATTCTTCTAAATTTCCCATCGGGGCTAATACCCCTACGGTTTGCAAATAAAGTATATTGATTGGTTTACGTTCACGTATCTAGGCCTTCAAAGTGTAACGTTAATTATTTTTTGCGATTGCCCTGACTTCTACCAAATGTTTACATCCACCAGAATTCAATGTCGAAGTCCCCTTCCCCCTGGATCCGCCACGGGTTCTAAATATTTATTTATTTATTTATTTATTTATTTATTTATTTATTTATTTATTTATTTATTTATTTATTTATTTATTTATCGTATGGCTTTTTGTGCCAGGAGTGTCCGAGGACATGTTCGACTCGCCCGGGATGATGTAGGGGGAGGATAGGCACGTGGCCTTCTCCTATCAAATAACACCTAACCTTTATGTCGCCATCATATGCCCATAGGAGCACTGCGGAGTGGTTAGTACACCATCACCTTTCCTACCCTGCCGCAAGGTCTGTCTAGGGAGGTCTGATCACGCTACCACAATCCTTTGCGCTGGCGGCCATATTGGGTCTTAAATATCGTTGTTATGTGGGCGTGCCCGATGTAATGATGTGAGTTATTACTTGTATTTTGAAGGAAAGTGGGATACTTTGCCGCACCAAATTGTCAAAATAAGATAAGTGACTGAATTAGAGTGTTTCGCTTCCCGAGAGATAAGCAAAGGAGAGATCAGTGGGTACAAAACGGTAGGCGTGACAAATGGCAACCTACAGATAATTCCGTCTTGTGCGATGTTAGTGAAGTTATACATTCGTATTATTCCTGAATAATAATAATATGTTTATATGAACGATGTTTTATATGAATAGGTCTTATTATGTATTTTCTTCTAGCATCATTTTGAAGAATCGCAATTTGAACTAAACAGGGCAAATGGACGGAAACTATTCAAGTGGAATCCCATACCACCAATTTTCAACGTCCCCAATCCACCCAAGTCTTTGACATATAATAAGAAACCTCCCAAAGAAAGAAAATAATTGTCTTTCAAAACAAGCAAGAAAAGTAATAGGAAATGTGTGATAGTATCAATCAATCAATACTGATCTGCATTTAGGGCAGTCGCCCAGGTGGCAGATTCCCTATCTGTTGTTCTCCTAGCCTTTTCTTAAATGAGCGCAAGGAAGTTGGAAAATTATTGAACATCTCCCTTGGTTATTCCAATCCCTAACTGCCCTTCCTATAAACGAATGTTTGCCCCAATTTGTCCTCTTGAATTCCAACTTTATCTTCATATTGTGATCTTTCCTACTTTTAAAGACACCACTCAAACTTATTCGTCTACTGATGTCCTCCCACGCCATCTCACCTCTGACAGTCGGATCATACCATTTAATCGAGCAGCTCGTCTCATTTCTCACAAATCTTCCCAGCCCAAAATTTGCAACATTTTTGTAACGCTACTCTTTTGTCGGAAATCACCCAGAACAAATCGAGCTGCTTTTCTTTGGATTTTCTTCCAGTTCTTGAATCAAGTAATCCTGCTGAGGGTCCCATACACTGGAACCATACTCTAGCTGGGGTCTTACCAGAGACGTATATGCCCTCTCCTTTACATTCTTACTACAACCCCTAAATACCCTTATAACCATGTGCAGAGATCTGTACCCTTTATTAACAATCATATTTATGTGATTACCCCAATGAAGGTCTTTTCTTATATTAACACGTAGGTACTTACAATGATCTCCAAAAGGAACGTTTATCCCATCAACGCAGTAATGAAACTGAGAGGACTTTTCCTATTTGTGAAACTCCCAACCTGACTTTTAGGCTGATGACACACGGAGCGGTTTTTGCCGAGTCGGCAGCCGAGTCGGCCGCTGCCTGTGATTGATACACAGAGCGGTTTTTGCCGACTGTGACGAAACCACTGCCTGCTCGATCTGCATCTAAAGCGGCTGCTTATAAGCAGTCATCGGGTGCGTATCGAGCAGGCAGTGGACAAAACACACGAGCGAGTGCGACGTTAGGTGAGGAAGCTAGCGTAGCAGAGATGGATCTTCATGAGGAACGTGCAGTACTTTTGTCACTAATTTACTTACGGTGGCGGCGGAGAAGGAAACATCGGAGAATATGGATTCATCCAATAGTTGCAGATAGAACTTCAAAAGGCCTATTTTACACCTTATTTAATCAAGCACGGCAGGATTAAGAAAAACTTTACAACTTCGTTCGTATGTCTAGTGAATGTTTCGACGAACTGTTGAACATCTTAAATGAAAAGTTGAGAAAGCAAGACACTCCTATGAGGAGCGGTATTCCACCTGAAGAAAAACTGGTGATAACTCTCAGGTAAGTATAGCATATTATTATTAGAATACATATGTTCAATTGTTTAGAAAACAAGCACAATCACTTCACATGAAAAATTAAAGAACTGCAACATTTAAAAGAGACTGATATCTGAGTCTTCTCCATCTGGACTGAAACTGGACACACATGTAGAAAGGGAATTTTCCGGAGACGGAGCTGCTGCTATTGTGCGTGAACAACATGGGGACTGTTTTGACTGCTATTTTCGTATTGTTGTTTCTCGTGTTGTGTAGGAACCGAGGAATCCAAAGAATAAAAGTGTTGATGTTGACGAAAACTTGGATGTTGTGGTGATTGAACCAGAACATTCTGTGCTATTATTTCTTGCCGTGGGTGCTGCATTTGCGCGTTTACTTGAAGATACTGCTGTCGCTGTTGATTTTGTGGAAGGTCATCAAGCTTTTCATGTGCATATTTCATAATGCATTGCATTATGTACACTCTGGCTTTCATATTTAAAGCCCTGGGTAAAGCTTTCAGGGTGGGAAGGAGTGATTATAAGAAATGACGATTATCATCATCTTCAGCTTTTTCTATTCTCTCCCTGCTTTCTCGATTTTTCTCCAGAGCTTGGAAAATCTTGGCCTCCACTGGATGTAGTTTCCTCGTTTTCTCTAATTGTGGACGTCGTGAAGGAACTGTTTCAATAGGAGTTTCAGCTTCAGTGGAAGGTTCAGAATTGCTATCTCCTACTTCCAGATGTAAGGAACTGGTAGTTTTGCTTGGTAATACCGTATCCTGAAAGACAGTTGTTCCGCATACATGTATGCCATTTTCTTCCCAGCTCCACTACCAGATTTCCCTTTTCTTGCTTGCATTTCTCTGGTAAATCTGTCTCGCACGTTTTTTCACTTCTTGTGAAGTATTTCACCTAAAAGAAAATAATAAAACAATTGTGTTACTTTAAACGGAATTATTCAGGAGAAATTCATATATCATTAATTGGTGTGTTTCGAATAGTTTCAGGTATCTGGCAACGGGATGCTCTCTGATGGACTTGCACTACACATTCCGAGTGGGAAGATCAACAGCAATATGGACATGTGTAGCCAATCATGCATTACCTACAGAAAAATGGCTAGAAATAGCTGACGGATTTGAAAAGTGTGCTAACTTTCCTCATTGTATAGGTGCAATTGATGGAAAGCATGTGAGAATTGTACAACCTGCAAATAGTGGTTCTATGTATTATAGCTATAAGAACTACTTCTCAGTTGTGTTATTTGCCATGTGTGATGCTAACTATTTATTTACATACGGAGACGTAGGATCATATGGAAAGTCAAGTGATTCTGGAATATTCAAAAACTCAAAACTCTTTGTACAGCTGTCTGATGGTTCGTTGGGAATTCCTCCACCAACGCCAATTGCAGATTCATCTTCACATTATCCGTATGTGATAGTTGGTGATGAGGCCTTCCCATTGTCAACAAACTTACTTAGACCGTATGGTGGCAGGCATCTAACTGATACGAAGAAAATATTCAATTACAGACTGTCTAGAGTCAGGCGCCATATAGAATGTTCCTTTGGTATTTTAGCGAATAAGTGGAGAATATTTCACAGACCACTGAATGTAGATATTGATTTTGCTGAAGTTATAATTAAGGCTGCTTGTGTACTACATAATTTTGTAAGACAAAAGGATGGAAAACCTGAAGACACTTTCCCACAATGTAATATGCAGAACTTAAAGTTCGACAGAATAAGCAGAGGAAATCCGAGAGCTGTAAATGTTAGAGATAAGTTCACTCAGTATTTTTCAGAAATTGCTCCATTTGAATGGCAGAATGTGAAAATTTAAAGTTATTTTTGTATTTTATTCGTGACTACGAAATCGAACAGAATCTTGTACTTAAGCCACAAACTTACCTAAGGTCTTCTTTTCTTCTACAGGCGTGTCATGTCCCGTAAACTGATTCACAATCTCTTCCCAAGAGATTTTCTTTTGTGTTTTGCCCATGTAATCACTATGAGTCATATCCCATATTGTTGGCCGGGCATGGAACTCACTGATTAATTTTTCTATGTCAATCCTAATATCCATGATCCTGTCAAGAAGAGATAGAACAACGTAGAAGAATGTTCGTATATCCCTTTGGCATTGTATGTGAACAAGAATAATACAATAACATTATATAAAAATAAATTATTGTTCTTATTCTTATTCCAAAAGTCTACTTACTCTTTTTGTCCTTTTACGTGTATATTATTGAATTTCCAAGATACTTCATGAAATCTAATACAGGAATACCTACTAATGATGCAATCGCCACGTAAATTCAGCCACGCCCGACTGGATCCCTAGCTACAGCGACGCATCAAGTCGGACGTGATTCAGCTGAATGTATTAAATCTATGGCGCTATAGCGCGCACAAAGTCTTCAAAACGCTCGCTGCACCGCCAGCTAAACGACAGACCGAGTCGGAAAATCTGCCGCCTGTCGGCGAGCACTGCTGTGTCAGTTTCATCCCATCTAATACAATACAAACATGCGCCGACTCGGCTGCCGACTCGGCAAAAACCGCTCCGTGTGTCATCAGCCTTAACCCAGTTTATCATCATACCATTGTCCACCGTCCATCTCACAACACTATCGAGGTGACCCTGCAGCCGCTCACAATCTTGTAACTTATTTTTTACTCTGTACAGAATAACATCATCTGCAAACAGCCTTATCTCTGATTCCACTTTTTTACACATATGATTTATATATATAAGAAAACATAAATGTCCAATAATACTGCCTTGAGGAATTCCCCTCTTAATTATTACAGGGTCAGATAAAGCTTCGCCTACTCTAATTCTCTGAGATCTGTTTTCTAGAAATATAGCCACCCATACAGTCACTCTTTTTTTCTAGTCCAATTGCACTCATTTTTGCCAGTAGTCTTCCATGATCTACCCTATCAAATGCCTTAGATAGGTCAATCGCAATACAGTCCATTTGGCCTCCTGAATCCAAAATCTCTGCTATATCTTGCTGAAATCCTACAAGCTGAACTTCAGTCGAATAACCTTTCCTAAACCCATACTGCCTTCTGCCAAACCAGTTATTAATTTTGCAAACATGTCTAATATAATCAGAAAGAATGCTTTCCCAAACCTTACATACAATGCATGTCAAACTGACTGGCCTGTAATTTTCAGCTTTATGTTTATCGCCCTTTCTTTTATACACAGGGGCTACTATAGCAACTCTCCATTCATTTGGAATAGCTCCTTCAACCAAACAATAAACAAATAAGTATTTCAGATATGGTACGATATCCCAACCCATTGCCTTTAGTATATACCCAGAAATCTTATCAATTCCAGCTGCTTTTCTAGTTTTCAAATTTTGTATCTTACTGTAAATGTCATTGTTATCTTAGGTAAATTTTAATACTTCTTTAGTGTTATTCACATCCCCTATCTGGACATTACCCTTTTAACCAACAATCTTTTACATATTGCTGACTGAATACTTCTGCCTTTTGAAGATCCTCGCATACACACTTCCCTTGTTCATTAATGATTCCTGGAATGTCCTTCTTTCAACCTATTTCTGCCTTAAAGTACCTATACATACTCTTCCATTTTTCACTAAAATTTGTATGACCACCAATTATGCTTGCCATCATGTTATCCTTAGCTGACTTCTTTGCTAGATTCAATTTCCTAGTAAGTCCCTTCAATTTCTCCTTACTTCCATAACCACTTCTAACTCTATTTCTAACCAGTCTGCAACTCCTTCGTAGTCTCTTTACTTCTCTGTTATAATATAGTGGATCCTACCATTCCTTACCACCCTTAAAAGAACAAACTTATATTCACATTCCACAACAATTGCATTAAACCCATCTCACAACGTTTTCGAGGTCACGCTGCAGTTGCTCACAATCTTGTAATTTATTCATCACTCTATAGAGAATAACATCATCCGCAAAAAGCCTTACCTCAGATTCCACTCCTTTACTCATATCATTTATATATATAAGAAAACATAGAGGTCCGATAATACTGCCTTGAGGAATTCCCCTCTTAATTATTACAGGGTCAGATAAAGCTTCACCTACTTTAATTCTCTGAGATCTATTTTCTAGAAATACAGCAACCCATTCAGTCACTCGTTTGTCTAGTCCAATTGCACTCATTTTTCCAGTAGTCTCCCATTATCCACCCTATCAAATGCTTTAAACAGGTCAATCGCGATACAGTCCATTTGACCTCCAGAATCCAGGATATCTGCTATATCTTGCTGGAATCCTACAAGTTGAGCTTCAGTCGAATAACCTTTCGTAAAACCGAATTACCTTCTATCGAACCAGTTATTAATTTCACAAACATGTCTAATATAGTCAGAAAGAAAGCCTTCCCAAAGCTTACATACAATGCACGTCAAACTTACTGGCCTGTAATTTTCAGCTTTATGTCTATCACCCTTTCCTTTATACACAGGGGCAACTATAGCAACTCTCCATTCATCTGGTATAGCTCCTCCACCAAACAATAATCAAATAAGTACTTCAGATATGGTACTATATCGCAACCCATTGTCTTTAGTATATCCCCAGAAATCTGATCTCAATTCCAGCCGCTTTTCTAGTTTTTAGCTTTTGTATCTTATTGTAAACGTCATTGTTATCATATGTAAATGTTAATACTTCCTTGGCCTGAGTCTCCTCCTCTATCTGGACATTATCCTTGTAACCAACAATCTTTACATATTGCTCACTGAATACTTCTGCCTTTTGAAGATCCTCACATACACACTCCTCTTGTTCATTAATTATTCCTGGAATGTCCTTCTTGGAACCTGTTTCTGCCTTAAAATACCTATACATACCCTTCCATTTTTCACTAAAATTTGTATGACTGCCAATTATGATTGCCATCATGTTATCCTTAGCTGCCTTCTTTGCTAGATTCAATTTTTAGTAGGTTCCTTCAATTTCTCCTTATATTCCCAGCCATTTCTAACTCTATTTCTTTTCATTCTGCACCTCATTCTTAGTCTTATTTCTCTATTATAATAAGGTGGGTCTTTACCATTCCTTACCTCCCTTAAAGGTACAAACCTGTTTTCGCATTCCTCAACAATTTCTTTAAACCCATCCCAGAGTCTGTTTAAATTTTTATTTACCGTTTTCCACCGATCATAGTTACTTTTTAGAAACTGCCTCATGCCTGCTTTATCAGCCATATGGTACCGCCTAATAGTCCTACTTTTAAGACCTTCCTTTTCTATCACGTTTATTTTTAACTACGACAAAAACAGCTTCATGATCACTAATACCATCTATTACTTCAGTTTCCCTGGTTTTATCAGCACCACATCCAGGATATTTTCCCCCCTGGTTGGTTCCATCACTTTCTGAATCAGCTGTCCTTCCCATATTAGCTTATTTGCCATTTGTTGGTCATGCTTCCTGTCGTTCGAATTTCCTTCCCAATTGACATATGGCAAATTCAGATCTCCCGCTACAATCACATTTCTTTCCATGTCGTTTCCCACATAGCCGACTATCCTATCAAATAATTCTGTATCCGCATCATTGCTATCCTTTCCAGGTCTGTACACTCCAAATATATCAAGTTGCCTATTATCTTTAGAAATTAGACTTACACCTAGAATTTCATGTGCCTCATCTTTAACATTTTCGTAGCTTACAAATCCTTCTTTCACCAGAATGAATACCCCCCTCCCACTATTCCTATCATATCTCTACGATACACCCTTCAGTGCTGTAGGAAAATTTCTACATCCATTATACCATTTCTTAGCCATGATTCAACTCCTATTACAATATCTGGTAAATATATGTCTATTAAATTACTTAATTCTATTCCTTTCTTTACAATAATTCTACAGTTCAACACTAACAATTTTATGCCTTCCCTACTTGATTTCCAGTTCCCTGTTCCCTTATCACTGCTCCCTAGGCAACGCCGTTTCCCTGAATGTACCTCCCTATTATCCTTACAAACAAATTTCGTAAATTATACGTATCGCTACGGTTTAAGTGAAGGCCATCTGAGCGCAGATCCCTATCTCCTACTCACCCATTAGGATCTAGAAATTTCACTCCCAGTCTCCCACATACCCACTCCATAGTATCATTGAAATCCCCAATCACCCTCCAGTCAGTATCCCTCCTACACAGTATTCCACTAATAACAATCTCCGCTTTTTTAAACTTCACCCGTGCTGCATTTACCAGATCCCACACATCTCCAACTATGTTTGTACTTATATCACCTTGCCTTACGTTGTTTTTACCAACGTGAAACACTACCACCTTCTCCTTCCCCTCCTCCCCCTCTTCTACTTTCCTCAACATCTGCCTCAACCTAATTCCTGGATAACATTCTACCCTGGTTCCCTTTCCTCCACACACTTTCCCCACTTGTCTAACGATGGAATCCCCCATGACCAGAGCCTCAACCCTACCCACCTCATTGGATCCCCTCCCGTCCTGGTCAGCCCTATCTTCCCTGATAGCTGCAGAAGCTACTTCCTCCCTCCTTTCCTCCTTCCCATGACCCTGTTCCAGCTGTCTTTTCCTATCCTCTAGTCTACATTTCCATTTCCTACCTTTTCCCTTCCTCCTACTTCCACACATCTCAGCAACAGTTCCCTGTCCCTCATCTTCCCTCTGTTGTTCTACCTGGAGTGACTCGTACCGATTTCGCACAGACACCTGTCCTGAATTCTGATCCTGAATAGAGCCCTTAGCCTGCAATCTCCTTCCCCTTAGAACATTAGACCACCTGTCTTCTACAACTCGCGCCTTTCCTTCCCGTCCCTCTTGTACACCTACTGTAACCTGTACGTTGTTTGAGGGAGTCCTATCTTCCTTCCTGTCTTCTGTGAGAATCCTAATTATGTCCCTCAAACTCTCCAACTCCTCCCTCATGCCCCTCAATGCCTCGCCACACCCACAGTTCGTACACTCGCGCTCCTTAGCCATTCTGTACGGAAAAATGAAAATAAAATAACTTATTTGCAAAAAATAAATGAACGGAAGGATATGTTGTCTGGGATAGTACTCAAAGATCACACAACAATGAGGTAATTAGTATACGACTACACAACAATACTACTTAGTCGTACTCTTATTTTTTATCCTACAACCCCTAACAGGATAAAAACTGCTGTTAATTACTGAATATCGAAAGTAATAGCCTACACAAGAACTACACAATTCCAAACTGCAATTAAGCCTATTCTAATTACAACAACAGTATTTTAGTAAGATTTTCTACGAATACATCTACTACACCTGTACTACACAAATATTTTACAATAATAAAATAAGCACATTAAATTCTAATAGGATATTACTCGTATACTACTGTACAGTACACTACAGTAATTTTATACTACTTTCAGACGTATCCTAATTACGATACCGGTACCGTATGTCATTACTAAGCACAAAAAGAAATGAAATTTGCGAGAACTACTGTACTCAAAGATTACCAACGAAGCTAAATGCTTAGACAAATTATTATTAGTACTACGCTCTAATAGATGCACACGTAAGATAACACACGAATACAGCAGGCAAGATACGGCACTATCTAAATGTACTGTATCTATACTACAATGTATCTACACTACAATTTTCAGCTGAAGTGTGGTTATATGAACTTTTACCGCTGATGGATTAGTATTATTTTCCCTACTACACGGGACGGAGAATTAATTGATGATTATTAAAATTTCTTTTTCATGTGTCCGGCTCCATGGCTAAATGGTTAACGTGCTGGCCTTTGGTCACAGGGGTCCTGGGTTCGATTCTCGGCAGGGTCAGGAATTTTAACCATAATTCGTTAATTCGCTTTCACGGGGAATGAGTGTGTGTTTCGTGTTCATCATAATTTCATCTTACTCACGACACGCAGGTCGCCTACGGGAGTCAAATCAAAAGACCTGCACCTGGCGAACTTGTCCTCGGACGCTCCCGGCACTAAAAGCCATATGCCATTTCATTCCATTCCTTTTCATGTAACCTACAGACAGTATCTTTCTAACCCTACATGCAATGTAGAAATGTTTCACAGATATTTGAAATGCTTGTTCCTGTTCATTTACCAATTACAATCGCAACAAACAATAGGCCTATCATTTCAGACCAACAATTTGTGTCCAGCTTGCCATTATTACAATTGTTAATAGCAGTCTTATGAGGTACTGTAGTTATTATTTACACCTATATTTCATTCATCTTAAATGCTCTCTAGAGTGAATTCAATGGCTGGACAAATACTTACAGACATCACTCGCTTCCCTCGCACTAACCAACTACTGTAATTTTGTGTACCGTAGCCTAACATAATATCACCGAACTCGATAGCTGCAGTCGCTTAAGTGCGGCCAGTATCCAGTATTCGGGAGATAGTGGGTTCGAACCCCACTGTCGGCAGCCCTGAAGATGGTTTTCCATGGTTTCCCCATTTTCACACCAGGCAAATGCTGGGTTTGTACCTTAATTAAGGCCACGGTCGCTTCCTTCCCACTCCTAGCCCTTTCCTGTCCCATCGTCGCTATAAGATCTATCTGTGTAGGTTCGACGTAAAGCAACTTGCAAAAAAACAGAACATAATATCTAATGTAATCCCTAAAATAACCTAACCTAGGTTAACTCAATTTAATAGTGACTGAATTTCTATTTCTTATGGAATTGTGTCTATCAATGGCTTTAATTTTCTTAACTATTATTATTATTATTATTATTATTATTATTATTATTATTATTATTATTATTAGGCCTATAGGCATGAATGTTAGGACTCAGCTAAGAGCCCCGTGGTTGCCAACCCACGCTCCCTAGTTAGGAGCTCCTGACGCCCCTTTCAGCCACCTCTTATGACAGGCAGGGGATACCGTGAGTGTTATTCTATTACCCCCACCCACAGGGGAAACCTATTCTGGGTTGTGACCACAAGGCCCCTAGCTGAGTCTTGACATTGCTTTCACTTACTTGTGTCTCACCTATTCTATCCCATCCGAACTCCCATGGTCACCACTTGTTCTTCTCCGACCGCGACGGCATTAGCGCATTCGAGACCTAGGAAAATTTTCATTCCCACGCACATTGTGGCCTTCATCTTTCTTTTGCCAATACCTCCATTTTTCGAAGTGTTGGACCCCTTGCATTTGTTTTCTTCTGATTAGTGTTTATAGGGGGTGGTTGCCTACTAGTACTTCCTCTTAAAGCAATAATCACCACCACCACTTTGTACTATATAGCTGCATGGGTTATCAATAAACTAGTTAAGAGTAACTAAGAACATCACTCTTGTTGCGTATGTGCAGAGTATTTTTGCCTTAGAAAAATGAAAATCCACAGCCTGTTTCCAGTCATTCGACCGGGTCAGGAATGAAATGAATGAAGCTCCATCCAGCGGCAAGGATATGAATTGTGCAGACTGCCGAAGCCTGTCGAACTCCTCTGGGGCAATTATTAATGAATGACAGATGAAATGAAATGATATTGGTGAGTATTGCTAGAATGAACTATGTCAGGGAAAACCGGAGTACCCGGAGAAAAACCTGTCCCGCCTCCACTTTGTCCAGCACAAATCTCACATGGAGTGACCGGGATTTCAACCGCGGAACCCATCGGTGAGAGGCCGGCGCGCTGCCGCCTGAGCCACGGAGGCTCAATTTCTTTTTGCCTTAGAACCCAAAGAAATACCACACGAATGGATAACAACTGTTACCATGCATAATTTAATGCACACAGCTCAAGAGGCATTCAGTGTTTGTCAACATACTGAGGTAACCTTTTGGAAAAGCAATATCGGCAATTTATTTTTTAATAAAGAAAACGTTGAAGGTAATTTATTACAACTGTCTTTTAGAGCTTTAAGTACAGTAATTCCAGTTCAGTATTTCATGTACCGGTAATCACAATATGACACAGGTACTGTACAGATTTCTATGTTTCTGTCAATAACATTACGTATTTAACAGATGATATTAATAAGAAACACAGTAAGACCAAGTTGTACGGAAGTGAAAGAGTAGGGCATAAGCTCTTCTTTGATTCTTGTTTCAAAAAAAAATCAGGCTCTGTTAATTATCTTCCTATTCAAATAGCTGTGAATGTATCAAGATTTCAAGATGGCGTCAGCGAAGGATGTAAGTGAAGATAGCTCCCAGTTCTCTTGCAAAATAATCGGGAATAAGTGTGGTGTAAATAAGAAGCGACAGAAGAATGGTATTCAGTGTGAAAAGTGTTTAATTAGGTACCATTTTGAGTGTATATGTAGTGCCGCTTTCGCTAAAAGTGAAGATACTTGGATCTGTGTGAGCTGTGGCGAGAGCAATTTGAATAGCGGTAACAAACCTAGGCATACTACTGATCAATCACAATCAATCAATCAATACTGATCTGCATTTAGGGCAGTCGCCCAGGTGGCAGATTCCCTATCTGTTGCTTTCCTAGCCTTTTCCGAAATGATTTCAAAGAAATTGGAAGTTTATTGAACATCTCCCTTGGTAAGTTATTCCAATCCATAACTCCCCTTCCTATAAATGATTATTTGCCCCAGTTTGTCCTCTTGAATTCCAACTTTATCTTCATATTGTGATCTTTCCTACTTTTATAAACGCCATTCAAACCTATTCGTCTACTAATGTCATTCCACGCCATCTCTCCGCTGACAGCTCGGAACATACCACTTAGTCGAGCAGCTCTTCTTCTTTCTCTCAATTCTTCCCAACCCAAACATTGCAACATTTTTGTAACGTCTTTTGTCGGAAATCACCCAGAACAAATCGAGCTGCTTTTCTTTGGATTTTTTCCAGTTCTTGAATGAGGTAATCCTGGTGAGGGTCCCATACACTGGAACCATACTCTAGTTGGGGTCTTACCAGAGACTTATATGCACTCTCCTTTACATCCTTACCACAAACCCTAAACATCCTCACAACCATGTGCAGAGATCGGTACCCTTTATTTACAATCCCATTTATGTGATTACCTCAGTGAAGATCTTTCCTTATATTAACACCTAGATACTTACAATGATCCCCAAAAGGAACTTTCACCCCATCAACGCAATAATTAAAACTGAGAGGACTTTTCCTATTTGTGAAACTCACAACCTGACTTTTAGCCCCGTTTATCAACATACCATTGCCTGCTGTCCATCTCACAACATTTTCGAGGTCACGTTGCAGTTGCTCACAATCTTGTAACTTATTTATCACTCTATAGAGAATAACATCATCCGCAAAAAGCCTTACCTCAGATTCCACTCCTTTACTCATATCATTTATATATATAAGAAAACATAGAGGTCCGATAATACTGCCTTGAGGAATTCCCCTCTTAATTATTACAGGGTCAGATAAAGCTTCACCTACTTTAATTCTCTGAGATCTATTTTCTAGAAATACAGCAACCCATTCAGTCACTCGTTTGTCTAGTCCAATTGCACTCATTTTTCCAGTAGTCTCCCATTATCCACCCTATCAAATGCTTTAAACAGGTCAATCGCGATACAGTCCATTTGACCTCCAGAATCCAGGATATCTGCTATATCTTGCTGGAAATCTACAAGTTGAGCTTCAGTCGAATAACCTTTCGTAAAATCGAATTACCTTCTATCGAACCAGTTATTAATTTCACAAACATGTCTAATATAATCAGAAAGAAAGCCTTCCCAAAGCTTACATACAATGCATGTCAAACTTACTGGCCTCTAATTTTCAGCTTTATGTCTATCACCCTTTCCTTTATACACAGGGGCAACTATAGCAACTCTCCATTCATCTGGTATAGCTCCTTCGACCAAACAATAATCAAATAAGTACTTCAGATATGGTACTATATTCCAACCCATTGTCCTTAGTATATCCCCAGAAATCTGATCAATTCCAGCCGCTTCTCTAGTTTTCAACTTTTGTATCTTATTGTAAATGTCATTGTTATCATATGTAAATTTTATTACTTCTTTGGCCTTAGTCTCTTCCTCTATCTCGACATTATCCTTGTAACCAACAATCTTTACATACTGCTGACTGAATACTTCTGCCTTTTGAAGATCCTCACATACACACTCCCCTTGTTCATTAATTATTCCTGGAATGTCCTTGCAAACAGTTTCTGCCTTAAAATACCTATACATACCCTTCCATTTTTCACTAATATTTGTGTGACTGCCAATTATGCTTGCCATCATATTATCCTTAGCTGCCTTCTTTGCTAGGTTCAATTTTCTAGTAAGTTCCTTCAATTTCTCCTTACTTCTGCAGCCATTTCTAACTCTATTTCTTTCCAGTCTGCACCTCCTTCTTAGTCTCTTTATTTCTCTATTATAATAAGGTGGGTCTTTACCATTCCTTACCACCCTTAAAGGTACAAACCTGTTTTCGCATTCCTCAACAATTTCTTTAAACCCATCCCAGTCTGTTTAAATTTTTATTTACCGTTTTCCACCGATCATAGTTACTTTTTAGAAACTGCCTCATACCTGCTTTATCAGCCATATGGTACTGCCTAACAGTCCTACTGTTAAGACCTTCCTTTCTATCGCAATTATTTTTAATGTACCCCCTATTACCCTTCCAAACAAATTTCCTAACTTATACGTACCACTGCGGTTTAAATGGAGGCCATCCGAGCGCAGATCCCTATCTCCTACCCACCCATTAGGATCTAGAAATTTCACTCCCAGTTTCCCACATACCCACTCCATAGTCTCATTTAAATCTCCATTCACCCTCCAGTCAGTATCCCTCCTACACAGTATTCCACTAATAACAATCTCTGCCTTCTTAAACTTCACCCGTGCTGCATTTACCAGATCCCACACATCTCCAACTATGTTGGTACTTATATCACCTTGCCTTACGTTGTTGGTACCAACGTGAAACACTACCACCTTCTCCTTCCCCTCCTCCCTCTCTTCTACTTTCCTCAACATCTGCCTCAACCTAATTCCTGGATATCATTCTACCCTGGTTCTCTTTCCTCCACACACTTTCCCCACGTGTCTAACGATGGAATCCCCCATGACCACAGCCTCAACCCTACCCACCTCATTTGATCCCCTCCCCTCCTGGTCAGCCCTATCTTTGCTGATAGCTGCAGAAGCTACTTCCTCCTCCCTTTTCTCCTTCCCATGACCCTGTTCCACCTGTCTTTTCTTATCCTCTAGTCTACATTTCCCTTTCCTACCTTTTCCCTTCCTCCTACTTCCATGCATCTCAGCAACAGTTCCCTGACCCTCATCTTCCCTCTGTTGTTCTACCTGGAGTGACTCGTACCGATTTCGCACAGACACCTGTCCTGAATTCTGATCCTGAATAGAGCCCTTGGCCTGCAATCTCCTTCCCCTTAGAACATTAGACCACCTGTCTTCTACAACTCGCGCCTTTCCTTCCCCTCCCTCTTGTACACCTACTGTAACCTGTACATTGTTTGAGAGAGTCCTATCGTCTGTGAGAATCGTAATTATCTCCCTCAAACTTTCCAACTCCTCCCTCATACCCCTCAATGCCTCACCACACCCACAATAAGTACACTCGCGCTCCTTAGCCATTCTTTACGAAGGGATATATTGTCTGGGATAGTACACAACAATAAGGTAATTAATATACGACTACACTACAATACTACTTAGTCGTGCTCTATTCTTTTATCATACAACCCCTAACAGGATAAAAACTGCTGTTAATTACTGAATATCGAAAGTAATAGTCTACACAAGAACTACACAATTCCAAACTGCAATTAATCCTATCCTAATTACAACAGTGTTTTAGTAAGAGTTTCTACGGATACCTCTACTACACCAGTACTACACAAATATTTTACAATAATAAAATAAGCACACTCAATTCTAATAGGATATTACTCGTATACTACTGTACAGTACACTACAGTAATTTTTAAACTACTTTCAGACGTATCCTAATTACGATACCGGTACCGTACCGTATGTCACTACTAAGCACAACAGAAATGAAATTTGTAAGAACTACTGTACTCAAAGATTACCAACGAAGCTAAATGCTTAGAAAAATTATTATTAGTATTAGGGTCTAATAGATACACACGAAAGATAACACACGAATATAGCAGGCAAGATACGGCACTATCTAAATGTACCGTACTGTATCTATACTACAATGTATCTACACAACACTATACTGCGTTTGGTTAAATGCTTAAGTATCAAAAGGATTGCCGTACACGAAGAAAAACACGAATATAATTGGCAAGATACTTTCTAATATATTGTACCTTATCTTCACTACAATTCTACTGAAATGTGGTTATGTGATTATTACAGCTGGTGGATTACTATTATTTTCCCTACTCCACGGGAGAGAAAAAAAAAGTGTCCTTAATTAGGCCTACTGAAAAATACGAGGTTGTCTACAATAATTTCTCAAATATTTCTGTCAAAACTACTACTACTACTACTACTACTCCAGGGACTTGAACTGCAATTACTGGGATATATGAACTTTATTATTATTAGCTAACCGCTCATAAATACTGAAAGATCGAGGGAGTGAAATATAAATTACAGATACTAACTACCTACTCAGAAGTACAAAAATAATGGAATACAAGGTCAGCTGATTTTTATTTATATGTACTTGACTACACTACACTCTTTGTTCAAGACTGTAGCCAACAATGCAATATTTGAATATGAGGAGCGACAATAATCATTAACAATACGACTGTTAACTATTACCGTGTAATCTCTTTAACTTCTTTTTAAATGGAAGTTTACAGGCGTATCGTGTTTTTTAATGTAGTAAATTATTATCTTCGCGATAGTTTGAACGTTTATCTATACGAAATACTGAGAAGTTGCTGCAGAAGTTACGGTACTATTCCTTATGATAATCTGCCTTTGTAACTACAACCAACGAACCTACAGATATTGACAAATATTTTTAAAGTTAATATTGTTACCTAAAGTATTACCTAAACCTAAATTCGAAACAAGGTGCACCTAGCTAGCCTACTTAACCTAGAAAACGTAATTTACTGAAGACCAACTGAATTACTTGTTACAAAATTTAAATAATTATTACTACTCCCAATTTCTACCAACAAGCACTAAACACCACTATATAAACAGCACTAAATGAATCAGATATACACAAAATTATGCTATTTCAATAGGTCAATAGGTCAACTAATCGCTGGCGTCACATTCCTTTGAGGATTGAGGTAATGATAATGTACTTGTAATTCTATCTTTATTGCAACAGGGTTTACAAGCATTAAAAGAGGAGAATGAGATTCTAAAGGAGAAGGTACGTTTACTGGAATCGAAAGTACCGGTACCAGTAAACACTCAGAACACTGGTGGCTCCGTAATTTCTAGCGCGTGGTGTCAAGTTGCTTCAGATTCTAGGAGGAAAAGTGTACAGTTAAATAAGGACAACTTTGTAATTGACACCAAAAATATATTTTCAGCCCTGAGGGAAGTAAGCGATACGCAAGGTATCCGTATGGGAAGCAGTCAAACCTATAGCACAAAATCCGTTACGAGAAGCGGCAAAGTTAGGCCTAAAATCCCACACAGTGCACCGGCGAAAGTGTCGAACATTCTTATATTTGGTGATAGCCAGGCGAGGGGAATTGCGGAGAAAATGAACAATGAAGTTATTGCAGCATCAGCCGTCATCTATCCTGGGGCCCCAATCAAGAAAGTATTGGAAAACACCGAACATGCAGCAAGAAATCTCGGAAGTCGTGATGCAATAGTGATCATCGACGGGATGAACGACGTAGCTCACAACGACGCTAAGAATATCATTTCTCAACTTAAATTTACACTAGGTAAGCTGACTCACACTAACATCTTTGTAGTGAACGTGCCCCACAGGCATGATTTGATTAGAGGGAGGGGCGTGTTTATTCTGGTGAAGGAATCTTATTGTTCACATGAATGGTTTACTGATGAAAGGGATGAAATATTAGTGATAAAATTAGTTTGTGATAATATGAAGGAGGTGGGAATTATAGGAACATACAGGCCTGGAAGAGAGGAAAGAGATATGGAAATATTTGAGAAGATAATAGATTATACTCATAACAACAATAATGATATGGTAATAATTGGGGGAGATCTAAACTTGCCTGAAGTTGAATGGAATGGAGCTGCAAGTGAAGCGCATGAACAAAAACTGGCAAATAAGTTAATTTGGGAGGGAGGATTTGGACAAGTAGTACAAGAACCATGTCATCTCAATAACTTACTAGATGTATTTTTGGTTAAACCATGGGAAATTGTTGATAAAACTGAGGTAATTGAAGGAATAGGTGACCATAAGGCTGTAATAATGGATGTAGGACTCGTACCAAAAAGGCTTAATAAGAGGGTCACACAAGACAAGAAATTGTGCTGAAAACTAAAGGTGATGAATTTGGGACTTACCTTAAATCACAATTCAGTTCTTGGTAAGTGAAGGGAGTAATGTAAATACACATTGATCTAAAGTATTTTAAAGGAATCATTTGGGAAGGTGAGAAGAGATTTGTACTAGTTAAGAAGGGTAAAATGACCTCAGAACCTGTTTATTATACAAGAGAAATAAGAAAATTAAAAAGAAAATGTAGAATGGTAAACGGGAAAATCAAAGAAGGTAGGGAGAGTAGAGAAACTAGAAAAAAGCTAATGAGGGAACTGAATAGAGTGAAAAAGTTAGCAAAAAAGAATTATATGAATGGCATACTTCAAGAGGGTAATGACCACAAAGGGAAATGGAAAAAGCTGTATTCATATATCAGGAATCAAAAAGGAAAAGGAATCCAAATTTCTACAACGGTGGGAGAAGGGGGTGAACACTACTTAACAGATACTGAGAAAGCAAACCTATTTAGTAGGGAATTCAGAGATTCAGTAGATGATTGTCAGGAGCTGGAAACCAAAACAGAACATAGAGAGGGAGAGACACAGAGGGAAACAAGAAACTTCTCATTCACAAATGAAGATATTTTCAGAGAAATCCAACTGCTTCAGCAAGGAAAAGCAGCAGGAAGTGACCAAATTACTGGGGAGGTCTTAAGACATTGGGGTGCTACATTGTGCCTTATTTAAAATTTCTCTTTGACTATGTCATAAATAATAGTGTAATACCAAAGGAATGGACAGAATCTATAATAATACCAATTTATAAAGGAATGGGTGATAAAAGGAAACCAGGGAACTACAGACCAATCAGCCTGACCAGTATAGTTCGTAAAATACTGGACAGTTTAATATCAAAATTAGTATAATTGGATGGTTTTGCGGCCACCACCGCCACCGGGCTCCCAGGGGCCTCCTCCACCACCACCACCCGGGAGGCCTTCCCAGGGGCCCGCTCCACCACCACCACCCGGGAGGCCTTCCCAGAGGTCTCCTACACCACCACCACCCGGGAGGCCTTCCCAGGGACCCGCTCCTCCTCCCGCGGGAAGTTTGAATTGGTAAACAAAGCCACGTGCAGCTGTCATCCGCCATCTTTAATCAAGAGAACACCGTGCTGCCCTCTTGCAGGTAATTTCGTCAGCTCTCATCCGCCATCTTTAATCTACAGAGCACCGTGCTGCCCTCTTTATGGCTACTACCTTAAGCACGTAGTAGCGGGCTATTTGAAAAGTTCCATCAGCTGTCATCAACTATCTTTAATCAAGAGAGCACAGTGCTGTACTCTTCAGCTACTTACCTTTGAAATGTGGTGGCGGAAAATTCCACGTGCTCTTGTTTGGAAACAAACCCACATGCTTTTTTGACAGCTGTCATCCGCCATCTTTAATCAACAGAGCACCGTGCTGCACTCTTCAGCTACTTACCTTTGAAATGTGGTGGCGGCAAATTCCACGTGCTCTTGCTTGGAAACAAATCCATGTGCTTTTTGACAGCTGTCATCCGCCATCTTTAATCAACAGAGCACCGTGCTGCTATCATGCGGGCAATTTCTTCAGCTGTCATCCGCCATCTTTAATCTACAGAGCACCGTGCTGCCCTCTTTATCGTAGTAGTGGGCAATTTCTACGTCACAGCTGTCATCCGCCATCTTTAATCAACAGAGCACCGTGCAGCTATCATGCGGGCAATTTCGTCAACTGTCATTCGCCATCCTTAAACTACAGAACACCGTGCTGCACTCCTGCAGACAATTTCGTCAGCTGACATCCGTCATTTTTAATCTACAGAGCACCGTGCTGCCCTCTTGCGGGTAATTTCGTTAGCTGTTATCCGCCATCTTTAATCCACAGAGCACCGCGCCGCACGCTTTAGCTAGATACCTTTTAGCGGGCAATTCCGTCAGCTGTCATCCGCCATCTTTAATCAAGAGAGCGCAGTGCCGCACTCTTTAGTTGAAATGTGGTGGCGGCAAATTCCACATCCGCCATCTTTAATCGAGAGAGCTCCGTGCCGCACTCTTTAGTTGAAATGTGGTGGAGGCAAATTCCCCATACGCCATCTTTAATCTACAGAGCACCGTGACGCACTCTTTAGTTGAAATGTGATGGTGGCAAATCCCACATCCGCCATCTTTAACCTACAGAGCAGCGTACCGCACTCTTTAGTTGAAATGTGGTGGCTTACAATTTAAAAGAACGTTTGAAGGAATACCTGAAGATTATATTACAAAAGAAATTATTAAGAATATAATCGAGCACTGTACTCGATACAACATATGATCAGAACGTCGATTGATGTGTTTAGAATATGTTTGGGGGTACACCTTCGTTCTAAGCGAAAAATTAACAAGACTAGAGTTCTGAACAGCTTGCGTAAGATATTGATTGTGTGCTTAGCATAACTTGCACCTAACATACTTTTGTAAATTAGCGAAAAAAATAAATTCTAGTCGTGTTACATCAGGAAGGGTAACTGGCTAAATCCTGGGCTTTCAACGTCAGGAAGGGCATCTAGCCGTAAAACAATAGTTCAAGATGTAAAACACTAAAAGGGTATCCGGCTGTAAAAACAGATTCTTGCGTTAGGGAGGGGCATCCGGCTGTGAAACAGGTCCTTGCGACTTAAAATCTCATGTCGGGAAGGGCATCCGGTCTTAAAACAGGACTAGGAGTAGGAGAGCAGCAGCTAACTGCTTCTTAGTGTAGTTCAGGCGTTATACCTCGCGAGTAGGTATGTACTAGCACTTGGTTTCGAATAAGCAGACTCTAGAGTACCTAAACAAGAAAAAATATCAGGGATGTGTGTTTTTAGAAGAAGTTTGAAGCAAGCCTACACACAAGCTACATCAGGCTGGCGAGCTGCCGTTGGAATATGATGCATTAGCAGAGTACGTATTTCACCGCACACGTCTGCAACTTCCATATCCGCTTAGTAACCAGCTGCATATTTACTCAGTGCGGCCTGTGTCAAGCGCTCACAGTTCTCCGTGTGCGTTTATTGTTTGCGCATCCTCTACCTTCTCACTTACCGTCTAATTACTGACTGCTGTGAATATTATTCTTCAGTTTGCAGCCTTCAACTTAAAGTAAGCCTAAAGTGTTAGTTAGTGTTTGCAAAGCAACTTCTACGCTAGGTAATAAACATCTTTGAGTTAAAGATAGCTAGGCTAGCAGATTTACCATTTCATATCCCTACACTACATTCATATATTTTTGTTCTTTTTAGGTACAACAAGAATATCATCGTTCGGGGTACAGGCTTGAACGTGCATTTCATCCGAGTAACAGTTTGCAGCACGTACATTTTAAGGTATGTTTCGAACTTTTTCTATCGATCTTATATGTTTACATTGTTTTAGCATTCTAAAATAGGAGAATTAGAAGGCATAGACATAGAAGAGGTTAATCTTGTAATTCTAAGCTCACGACAATGTCCGACATCTATAGGATAAAACTTGGTTTCTTCCGAACAATGCAACTTTAAGCTAATCTCTATTGATAAATAGTTGTTCTCTTCAATCCTCCATGCTGGTTGGTCGTTATTAATTGAATTTCCAATTTTTTCTTTGCGACTCGTGGGAAGGATATTGAGTTACTATAGTTCTAACAACAAGAGTGCTTCTACTTTGTTAGATATAGAACATTCATCTCTCTCTGTCTGCTTTTCAAAACTCACGACAATATCTGACCTCTATAGGATGAAACTTGGTTTCTTCCGAACATTACAACTTTAGGCTAATCTCTATTGATAAATAGTTGTTCTCTCGAATCCTTCATGCTGGTTGATCGTTATTAATTGAATTTTCGTTTTTTCATTGCGACTCTAGGGAAGGATATTGAGTTACTATAGTTTTAACAACAAGAGTGCTTCTACTTTGTTAGGCATAGAACATTCATCTCTCTCTGTCTGCTTTTCAAAACTCACGACAATGTCTGACCTCTATAGGTTGAAACTTGGTTTCTTCCGAACATTACAACTTTAGGCTAATCTCTATTGATTAATAGTTGTTCTCTCGAATCCTTCATGCTGGTTGATCGTTATTAATTGAATTTTCGTTTTTTCATTGCGACTCTAGGGAAGGATATTGAGTTACTATAGTTTTAACAACAAGAGTGCATCTACTTTGTTAGGTATAGAACATTCATCTCTCTCTGTCTGCTTTTCAAAACTCACGACAATGTCTGACCTCTATAGGTTGATCCGAACATTGCAACTTTAGGCTAATCTCTATTGATAAATAGTTGTTCTTTTCAATCCTTCATGCTGGCTGATCGTCATTTATTGAATGTTCGTTTTTTCATTGCGGCTCGAGGGAAGGATATTGAGTTACTATAGTTTTAACAGTAAGAGTGCTTGTACTTTGTTAGGTATAGAACATTCATCTCCCTCTGTCTGCTTTTCAAAACTCACGACAATGTCTGACCTCTATATGTTGAAACTTGGTTTCTTCCGAACATTGCAACTTTAGGCTAATCTCTATTGATAAATAGTTGTTCTCTTCAATCCTTCATGCTGGTTAATCGTTATTAATTGAATTTTCGTTCCTTCTTTGCGACTCGAGAGAAGGACATTGAGTTACTATATTTTTTAACAAGAGTGCATCTACTTTGTTAGGTATAGAACATTCATCTCTCTCTGTCTGCTTTTCAAAACTCACGACAATGTCTGACCTCTATAGGTTGAAACTTGGTTTCTTCCGAACATTGCAACTTTAGGCTAATCTCTATTGATAAATAGTTGTTCTCTTCAATCCTTCATGGTGGTTGATCGTTATTAATTGAATTTCCAATTTTTTCTTTGCGACTCGAGGGAAGGATATTGAGTTACTATAATTTTAACAATAAGAGTGCTTGTACTTTTTAGGTATAGAACATTCATCTCCCTCTGTCTGCTTTTCAAAACTCACGACAATGTCTGACCTCTATAGGTTGAAACTTGGTTTCTTCCGAACATAGGCTAATCTCTATTGATAAATAGTTGTTCTCTTCAATCCTTCATGGTGGTTGATCGTTATTAATTGAATTTTCGTTCTTTCTTTGCGACTCGAGAGAAGGACATTGAGTTACTATATTTTTAACAACAAGAGTGCATCTACTTTGTTAGGTATAGAATATTCATCTCTCTCTGTCTGCTTTTCAAAACTCACGACAATGTCTAACCTCTATAGGTTGAAACTTGGTTTCTTCCGAACATTGCAACTTTAAGATAATCTCCATTGATAAATCGTTGTTCTCTTTTCAGAACTTGAAGATACGACGTTCCCCTGCTCGCAGTGTGATAAAACGTTCGGAAGACGGGATAGCCTCGCACGCCATCTAAAACCAAACACGAGGCAACCGGTTCGTTACACTGCTATACGTTACACTGCGGGCAGTGTAACTTAACATTTACAAGACTAGATGCTTAGTAGAGGTACATCAGGTATCTACTTACAACTATAACACTCAGGCAGTAGGAAAAAAGCGTGTAAATACGGTTGTAGCCTTAGAGAGTAGTAGTAAAAACGAAGGAAAAATCGAGAACTTCACACTATTCACTGCGAACACTGTAACATTGATGTACCATCTTTACATTTTGAGGGACACTTACGGAGTAATGCGCATAAAATAATGCCTGTAGAAATGGTAGTAATACAAACATCGAGGAAATTAATACTGCATTTAAAAGTAGGATTTCTAGTTGCAGAATTCGTGCTAGTCAGAAGTTTCAAAGTACTGAAAACTTTCTAAATTGTGTTCAACCGGATGTGCAACAGCTTCTTGACAAAACTTTGTCTAATCATAATTTATTTAAAGTTAATTTCGAACTTTTTGCGTTGTATATTAAGAGCACAGATGAATCCGAAATCCGAAATAACTGATATTAAATAATTTAATACGAACAATTTTGTAGTAAGTGAGTCGACTAATTTTGGTGATGTACTTAGGGATGCCTCGAGCATTATTTCAACTAAGAGCGAGGAATTTCGGGAAAGGGAATTAGGGTGGGCTTTAGTTGAAATGTTATATCTAGAAGTTAACATCAATAAGTATAATCCCATGCGAGGATCTTCGTACATCGAGCTGCCGACATGGATTCAGCGAAGAAAAACTATTGTAAACATCCAAAACGATGACGAGGCGTGTTTTGCATTGGCCGTGATGTCGGCTTTAAATCCTGCAAAATAAGACGTAGCTAAAAGAACGTCATCGTATCCATACTATTCAACGCAACTAAATTTAGATAGTATAGAATTTCCTATGCAGTTAAAGGACATTAAACGCTTTGAAGAACTAAATAACTAAATAATATTAGCATTAATGTGTATGGTGTAGACAAAAAGTCTGTAGTAGGTCCTCTGTATTACACATGTCATAAGAAGAGTACACATGTTAAATTACTCTATATCGAAAACAGTGAGAATAGTCACTTTTGTTGGATTAAAAATTTGAGTAGACTTGTTGGTCGGTAGTCAGTTGTCAAACATGTGTAACAAAAAGCGGCTATGCGATGGATGCTTGCAGTATTTTAGAACTGAAGATCAGTTAACGAATCATTCCAAGAATGACTGCAATCGTGTACGTAAGAGATACCTACTACAGGCAATAATGTTTTAAAATTTACAAATTATAACAAGCAGATGTTGGTACCTTTCGTGATTTACGCAGACTTTGAAGCCATCCTCAAGCCATGCAACACATGCTCGCCTAATCCTGACAACTCTTTCACTAATACTACACATATGCATGTCCCGTATAGCTTCGCGTATTACATCAAGTGTAGTTATGATAGTACGCTTAACAAGTTAGAGTTGTATCGAGGACCTGATGCTGCTAAAGTATTTTTAGAAACATTTGAAAGTGATGCAGTACGTCTTGGTAGTATTCTAAATACTAATGCTCCTATGCAACCGCTCACCGAAATTCAGTTGCATGAACATGAACATGTTACAAAGTGTAGTACTTGTGATGGGGAATTTTCCGAAAATGACCCTAAAGTTTCCGATCATAGTCATTTAACTGGTTTGTACAGATGTCCCGCTCATAATAGCTGTAATCTTAAGTATAGAGTTCCAAAATTTATCCCTGTAATTTTTCATAACTTATCTGGTTACGACTCACATTTTATCGTTTCACAATTTGGAGCTTCAGATGAAAAAGTAGATATAATCCCTCAAAACAAAGAGCGGTACATTGCATTTACAAAGTGTGTAAAAGTACATGAGGAGCATTCTATAAAACTGAGATTCCTTGACTCGTTTCGCTTTATGGCGAGTAGCCTCGATACACTTTCTAGCAATTTGCAGCTAGGACAATTTACAGAAATTCGACGCGTTTTTCCTGAAGAAGCGCAGTTTAATTTACTTCGGCGTAAGGGTGTCTTTTGTTATGAATATCTTGACTGCTTAGAATGCCTCGAAGAACGTGCTTTACCATCAGAACAATCATTTTACAGCTCGCTAAATTCAGCGGATATTAGTGATGATGACTATTTACATGCGCAATATATCTGGGAGCAGTTCCACATTCAAACGCTAGGTGAATACTCTGACTTATATTTAAAGACGGATGTACTTTTGTTAGCTGATGTTTTCGAAAATTTTCGCTGTGTTTGCAAGAAAACCTACAGCCTTGACCCATGTCAGTATTTTACAGCCCCTGGGTTAAGTTGGGATGCCATGTTAAAATACACGCAGGTGAATTTGGAACTCCTAACTGATATTGATATGGTACAATCTTCTATCCCAGGCGGTCTAAGTCAGTGTAGCGGGCGATATTCTAAGGCAAATAATAAGTACATGCCGAGTTTCGATTCTAGTCAGGAATCTCAGTATATTGTTTATCTCGATGCTAACAATCAGTATGGATGGGCGATACGTCAGCATCTACCGGTGAGTGGTTCCGCTGGCTAACGCAATGCGAAATTGATGATTTACAGCTGCACGCCCTAGGCGATGAAGCTGACAAAGGCTATTTCCTCGAAGTTGACTTACAGTATCCTAAAGAGTTATACACTTCTCAAAATGACTTACCGTTCTGCCCTGAAAATATTAAGCCCCCGTACATCACATCAACGACAAAAATGCTAATTGCTAATTTGTGCGATAAATCTAAGTATATCTTTCATTACCGAAATTTAAAACAGTGTTTGCAGCATGGTTTGAAGTTATCCAAAATTCATCGCGTACTAGAATTTAATCAGTCACCATGGCTAAAGCCATATATCGATCTCAATAATAATTTAAGAACAAATGCGGTTAACGAGTTTGAGAAAGATTTCTACAAGCTCATGAATAACAGTGTGTTTGGTAAGACTATGGAAAATGTTGACAAACGCGTTGATGTAAAATTGATTACAAACTGGGAGAATATTAAGAAAAGGTATGGTGCTAACTATTTAATAAGTAAACCAAATTTCCACAGCTGCACCATCATACATGAGAATTTAGTTATTATACAGATGAATCGTGTTAAGGTTAAGTACGACAAACCTACCTACGTCGGCTTTGCAGTACTTGAATTGGCTAAAACACTCATGTATGAATTCCATTACGATTATAAGATGAAGAAGTACGCTCATAATACGCAATTGCTATACACAGATACCGATTCGTTTATTTATCAAATCAAAACTGATGACTATTACAATGATATAAAGCCTGACTTGTGTAGGTTTGAAACTAGTAACTATCCTGAAAATAATCAATATCATTTACCGCTAGTAAACAAAAAAGGTTCTAGGTAAAATGAAAGATGAATGTGCTGGAAATATTATCGATTCATTTGTAGGTATTAAATCCAAGTCATATTGCATAAAACTCTTAAATGAACTACAAATAAAGAGATTGAAGGGGTTAAAAAGAATGTAGTTCAGAATCAGCTAAGTTTTGAAAACTATAACACTTGTATTAAAAGTAATCCACCTATTTTACATAAGCAAATGCCTGTCATTAGAAGCAAGAAGCACCAATTGTACACTCATTTTATTAGTAAGGTAGCCCTTAACAATGATAACTGCAAACGGTTTGTCATTCCAAATTATACCAACACTCTAGCCTCTCAGAGAATTAGGGTAGGTGAAGCTTTATCTGACCCTGTAATAATTAAGAGGGGAATTCCTCAAGGTAGTATTATCGGACCTTTATGTTTTCTTATATATATAAATGATATGAGTAAAGGAGTGGAATCGGAGGTAAGGCTTTTTGCGGATGATGTTATTCTCTATAGAGTGATAAATAAGTTACAAGATTGTGAGCAACTGCAACGTGACCTCGAAAATGTTGTGAGATGGACAGCAGGCAATGGTATGATGATAAACGGGGTTAAAAGTCAGGTTGTGAGTTTCACAAATAGGAAAAGTCCTCTCAGTTTTAATTACTGCGTTGATGGGGTGAAAGTTCCTTTTGGGGATCATTGTAAGTATCTAGGTGTTAATATAAGGAAAGATCTTCACTGGGGTAATCACATAAATGGGATTGTAAATAAAGGGTACAGATCTCTGCACATGGTTATGAGGGTGTTTAGGGTTTGTAGTAAGGATGTAAAGGAGAGGGCATATAAGTCTCTGGTAAGACCCCAACTAGAGTATGGTTCCAGTGTATGGGACCCTCACCAGGATTACCTCATTCAAGAACTGGAAAAAATCCAAAGAAAAGCAGCTCGATTTGTTCTGGGTGATTTCCGACAAAAGAGTAGCGTTACAAAAATGTTGCAAAGTTTGGGTTGGGAAAAATTGAGAGAAAGAAGAAGAGCTGCTCGACTAAGTGGTATGTTCCGAGCTGTCAGCGGAGAGTTGGCGTGGAGTGACATTAGTAGACGAATAAGTTTGGATGGCGTTTATAAAAGTAGGAAAGATCAAAATATGAAGATAAAGTTGGAATTCAAGAGGACAAACTAGGGCAAATATTCATTTATAGGAAAGGGAGTTAGGGATTGGAATAACTTACCAAGGGAGACGTTCAATAAATTTCCAATTTCTTTGAAATCATTTAGGAAAAGGCTAGAAAAGCAACAGATAGGGAATCTGCCACCTGGGCGACTGCCCTAAATGCAGATCAGTATTGATTGATTGATTGGGGGCATAGTAGTATTGATAGGTACTACTTTACATAAGGCAGATGTGTGTGTGTGTGTAAACATTATGCTAGAGGTGTGTACTTTGTAATATATACCCTAAGCTGTCTTACATCGCAATTTACTGTACATATTGTATAAAGTTAGGGAGAGGTACGCCGTGAGCGAAGTACAGCAAATGATTCAAGTTGAAACTTGTACATATGAGAATTGCATCGAGAATAGGAGAAGTACGCAAACATCACTACGGTAAAATTATTCGAGATAAAACTTGTACATACAAGATGTAAATAAATAATATAGAATTGGCATATTATTTTATTTTAGATTAGATATTACCTTCCTCCCGCTCCTTATTTGCAAGATAGAGTTTTGTTCAATACTATGTCACTCAAGGAAGAAGTGTAAGTATGTCAAGGAAGAAGGTGTTGAGCAGATTCGTAAGTATGTTATCGTCTAGCTCAGTAAGTATGTTGAGAAGAGAATTTTACTTTTTCTGAACAGCGTTTGATTCTAGTCTTGCAATGCAGTGTTCAACAACATCGAACTCTAGTATGTATATATGTTTTTGAACGGTAGTATGTGTTCAAGCCTAAACTTGCACACTCTTGCTTTTGCAATGCATGTTCGGTAGAGATGTACCTTGACAGAGGAAGAAGAGTAGCTTAGTAAGTATGTTGTGAAGAGAATTTTTTTTCTTTCTAAACAGTGTTTGATTCTAGTCATGCAATGCAGTATTCAACAACATCGAACTACAGATTTTCTGAACAGCAGTATGTGTGTTCAAGTCTAAACATGCATCACTGCAGGTACGCGATATGTCTGCTGTCTTATGCATAAGATCGCGTTGTATGTTCGATAAAGCTATGCCTTGACAGAACAGGGGAAAGGAGGTTATAACAATCGCTATCTTACGCAAGCTGTTCAGAACTGTAGTCTTATTATTTTTCTCTTAGAACAAAGGTATTCCTTGATATGTTGTTTTAAATTGTCCGCTACTACGATAAAGAGCGCAGCACGGTGCTCTCTTGATTAAAGATGGCTGCTAAGCATATTACCTAGCACCACATATCAAAGAATAAAGATGGCAACACGATGCTCTCTTGATTAAAGCCAGCAGCTTGTCAAATTGTCCGCCACCACATTTCAACTAAAGAGTGCGGCACGGTGCTCTGTAGACTAAAGATGACGGATGTGGAATTTGCCGCCACCACATTTCAACTAAAGAGTGCGGCACTTCACTCTCTTGATTAAAGATGGCGGATGACAGCTGACGAAATTGCCCGCTAAAAGGTATCTAGCTAAAGAGTGCGGCACGGTGCTCTGTGGATTAAAGATGGCGGATGACAGCTAACGAAATTACCCGCAAGAGGGCAGCACGGTGCACCGTAGATTAAAGATGGCGGATTACAGCCAATGAAATTGCTCGCAAGAGGGCAGCACGGTGTTCTGTAGTTTAAAGATGGCGGATGACAGCTGACGAAATTGCCCGTACGATAGCAGCACGGTGCTCTATTGATAAACGATGGTGGATGACAGCTGTGACGTAGAAATTGCCCACTACTACGATAAAGAGGGCAGCACGGTGCTCTGTAGATTAAAGATGGCGGATGACAGCTGACGAAATTGCCCGCATGATAGCAGCATGGTGCTCTGTTGATTAAAGATGGCGGATGACAGCTGTCAAAAAAGCACATGGATTTGTTTCCAAACAAGAGCACGTGGAATTTGCCGCCACCACATTTCAAAGGTAAGTAGCTGAAGAGTGCAGCACGGTGCTCTCTTGATTAAAGATGGCGGATGACAGCTGTACAAAAAAGCATGTGGGTTTGTTTCCAAACAAGAGCACGTGGAATTTTCCGCCACCACATTTCAAAGGTAAGTAGCTGAAGAGTGCAGCACTGTGCTCTCTTGATTAAAGATGGTTGATGACAGCTGACGAAACTTTTCAAATTGCCCGCTACTACGTGCTTAAGGTAGTAGCCATAAAGAGGGCAGCACGGTGCTCTGTAGATTAAAGATGGCGGATGAGAGCTGACGAAATTACCTGCAAGAGGGCAGCACGGTGCTCTCTTGATTAAAGGTGGCGGATGACAGCTGCACGTGGATTTGTTTACCGATTCAAATCTCGCGCTACTAAGGTTAAGTTGGAAGCACTAAGGTTTAGATCCGTCAAGATGGCAGCACTGAGGTTTGCGATACGTTGTTCTCTGTCAAAAAGCACGTGGCTGTCAAAAAGCACGTGGATTTGATTACCCATTCAAATATCACGCTACTTATGTTAAGTTGGCACCACTAAGGTTTAGGCTCGTCAAGATGACAGTACTGAGGTTAGCGATGCGTTGTTGTCTGTCAAAAAGCACGTGGCTTTGTTTACCAATTCAAATTTCAGCGGGAGGTGGAGCGGGCCCCTGGGAAGGCCTCCCGGGTGGTGGTGGTGGAGCGGGCCCCTGGAAGGCCTCCAAGGTGGTGGTGGTGGAGGAGGCCCATGGGAGCCCGGTGGCGGTGGTGGCCGCAGAGCCAGCCAATTATACTACTATCAAAGTATATCAGGGGAATATGTGATGATAAAAAATGGTTCATGAGGAGCCAGTATTGATTTAGAAAGAAATTTTCTTGTGAGGCATAACTGGTGGCATTTCAGCAGGACATATCAGATCAATTGGATTCAGGAGGCCAGTTAGATTACATAGGCATAGATCTTTCCAAAGCTTTAGATAGAGTGGAACATGGAATATTATTAAAGAAATTGGAGAGAATAGGATTGGACGTAAGGGTTACGCTTTGGATAAAAACATTTCTAAATTCAAGGGTTCAGAAAGTCAAAGTAGGAAATAATGTATCGCAGGAAGAGAAAGTTTGGAAGGGAATTGCACAGGGTAGTATAATCGGTCCGTTATTTTCTTAATATACGTAAATGATTTAGGGAATAATATAACATCAAAATAAGATTGTATGCAGATGACATAATTGTTTATAGGGAAATGAATAACATTGACGATTGTTCAGAATTACAAAGGGAGCTTGAGAGTATCCAACAATGGGTTGAAGAAAATAATATAAAGGTTAATGGAGGCAAATCAACTGTTACAACATTTACAAACAGGAGTTTTAAAACTGAATTTGAATATACTTTGGTTGAGGTAGTTATCCCAAAAGATGGCAAGTGCAAATACTTAGGTGTGAGATTTGAAAATAATTTGCACTGGAAGGGTCATGTGGATGACATTGTTAGGAAAGCATACAGATCGTTACATGTCATAATGAGGCTACTTAAAGGATGCAACAAAGAATGAAAAGAGAAAAGTTACTTAACTGTGATTCGTCCATTTTTGGAATATGCAAACAGTGTTTGGGATCCTCACCAAGAATACCTAATAAAAGAAATAGATCGTGTGCGGAGGAAAGCAGCAAGATTTGTAACAGGGGATTTCAGGAGAAAGAGTAGTGTATCAGTTAAAGAAACTAGGGTGGGAAACTTTAAGTAAGGGAAGGGAGAAAACTAGACTTATAGGTTTATATAGAACCTATACAGGAGAAGCAGCATGGGGAGATATCCGTGAGAGACTTCAGTTGGAAAATAATTATGTCGGCAGGACTGACCGCAAATATAAAATTAGAAGGAATTTTAGCAGAAGCGATTGGGGTAAATTTTCATTCATTGGGAAGGGTGTGATGGAGTGGAACAGTTTACCAGGGGTAGTGTTTGATCCTTTTCCAAAATCTGTACAGATATTCAAGAAGAGAATAAACAGCAACAGAGAAAATAAATGAAGTGTTAGAGGGCATTCGACCAGTGCAAGTTATTGTAAATAAAAAAATGTGTGTGAATAAATTAATTCCATCCCCTGGTCTAAGGAGTTTGGACAGCCAAAGTAGGGGACTGCCTGTAGGGGTGAAGTACAGTGGGGACTTCGAGAGCCCTGGGACCGCTACGGTAACTGTGAAGGCCCTTCAGGAACTCTGAAAAGTGGTGGCTAAATGGGCTCCGGTTAAGATGCAGCAGGTCGTTATGCTACTTAGGTTCCAGAATGGGCAAAAATATATAAAAAATAATAAATAAGTACATAAATGCAATGTAAATTTTAATCTTATACCAGTTGCATAGTATCATTTGAAGTAATTCCACATACTGTATATCAGTTGACTATATGTGTAAGTACTACAGGAGATATTAAATGTAGAATTTTGTAAACATTATAAATTTATTAAGGATGAGCTGTGTGTTTAATAGAAAAAATTGTTAGCATGAATTGTATAATATTGTATTATAGGAAAGGTTCCTTCTTGTTAATTTAATATTTAGTGCTTGACAATAATGTATTTTAGTGTACCATTTGCCACCGAGGTAGACACCTCATTTGCAAACAAAGAGATTTTGATTTGACTTGATTTGATTTGATTTGATTTGATTTGATTTGATCATACTAGTGTTATACAGTTATATATACATGAACAGTAGATTCCGAATTAAGTTACTTATGGAAAATAGTTGGTATTTTGTTTTTATTTCAATGTACGGTACCGAAATCCTCTAAATTCGAATACATTTGCCTTTGGTTACGGTCGCTTAAAGACCCAATATGGCGGCTCTATAAGTTTCATTCGTGACTTGACCTTCCTAGACTGACCTTGCCCTGCCGGTCAACATTCAGAAATTACCGAGCTTGATAGCTACAGTGCGGCCAGTGTCCAGTACTCACCATGTACCGGGAGGTACACCTCTACGCCGCACATTTAAATGTTGCGCCTAAAAGAACTCCTCTACAGGAGAAACACTGAACTTGAAATTAGACCTACTTAAACTTTTACTCAGAAGATGTCACCAGCTTAATTTTGTGACTGTGAAGTTTCCAGTACTGTATAAAATTCGACGGGTTTGGTTTACCATTTATCAAGAAGTTTGGACTTTCTGCAACAGATGTCACTACAAAAACTATGATCATGCACCCTGGTGCGAAGTGAAGGAACCTTATTTGAAGAAATTTTGTATTCATAAGTTTGTTCTTTACTAAATTATGTTCATTCATTTTTGGGTTGGCAATATTGATCTTTCTTTCCGCAAGTTTTGAATTCAGCCAATCCCTAATTTCTGTAATTAATTTTCGGCCTATCACAGGCTTCTTCTTCGATTTGGTGTGTAACTTTACGCTAGCCAATAAAAGTAAGAGGGTGTGGCTTGATTATTCATGAAAGGTCTCGAACGTTCCCCGAGGGTTTATAAACTGCGGATTTTCACGTCTCATGGCCACTTGATCAACATCTAACTAAGTGAATGTTTGTGAAGCAGGAGGCGGGAGGTGCCTCTTTCATCAGGCAGCAGTCCTTCAGCAACGTAATGGCCGTGTAACATCTTTTGTTCTTGCTCGCTCCGCAGTATAACCCGAGGGTTAGGTTCAAACCTTTAATATGTAACCTACTTCTATAAAATGTAAGTTTCTGCCGGCTAATGGGAAAATTCCCTAAAATCTGCAACTGTAATTTGGGGATAGATAGTGATTTACCCTCTCGAGCTCCCCTTCATATTGGTTTGAGGTGACTTCGTTTTGTAACTGGTTTTCCTCCCTTCCGTAATGTCTTAAATTATTCTGATACGAGTCACCTCCATAGTCTGGGAATAGCCCCTGTTTCATCGGCCTAATGCCTTTTAGGTTTTAGAATGCAGATCTAGGAGTGCATGTACACGCCTCCATTCAATTTGGTGTTTCGGGCCATTTACTTAACCTGTTCTTTTTCGCTACGGTCCAGTAGGTTGGGTACAAGATAGCCCTGTTTCATTTCTGTAAGTTATGCCTTGATGGCGAGTAATTGTAATTGCCTTGAATAAGCTTGAGAAACTGACAGCGGGTGAGCTCTTTTCTAGTGTTGTAAAAGTGCCTCTGGGAGGCTCGATATTGTAATTAGGAGCAAGTACTCCATTTTTTAGGGGATTTCTGCCCTTTGAACAAATTAGTGTGTTGTAATGTCGAGCTAGGAGCTCAAAATTGTAAAATTAGGGGCTTGTAGCCCAAGAGTGTTAAAATTCTGAAATCTGGGATCCTTCTAAGTCTTGTTTCCAAATTGTTATTTCACTCAATGAAAAGTTGTTATAATTTTGTTGGTTTTTTCTGAAAATATAACCTTTGTTAAAATTTTTTAATTAACTTTGACCATGTAGTTAGACCCATTCATCCCGGCACCTTCTTTCACCTCTGCGTTCCACATATACCCCGGAACAACTGGTTGCAGAGCGTGGTTGAATGGCTCTCAATTAAGCCCCTTTTGCCGGCTAAACATTGGATTCGATTTGAAATTTTCTCAGTCGCTGGAAATTTCCCCCCCCCCCCTTATTTTCTAAATTTGTAAATTTCTGTCACCATGTCCGGCCCTCGTGAAGTCCTCCATCCTGGCTACTTGCGCAATGAGAAATTGATTTATGAATTAGCTATCAGAAATGTTCAATCTGGAGGCACGGTTACGGCCGATACCACCAAGCTTAAGGAATCCCTTGAATTGCCAATCAGTATCCCAACTTTGGGAGAGAAGGATATTGATGAGGCCTTCTCCACGATCACGGACAACACTACTGAGCTAGCATCTGTAGTTAGTTTTTTGAAGTAAGTGATCCATCGCCCAATCAACTTAAAAGAGTGCAAGCTAGACTGTTCTATATTTACCATACAGTTAGCGATCTGTTGTCTCTTAAGTTAAACGAAGTTCAGGGTAAGGAGGCAAGTAATCTTGTTGAACACCTTTCTAATATGTCCAGTAAAGTTAGTCAATTGTTAACGGGGTCTGCTACCCCCAAGACCGATCAAGCCACTGTTGTAAACATCATAAGGGAAGAAGACCCGTCCAAGAATGCAGAAAGCGGAAAATCGGTAGCTACTCAACAAACTTCTGCCCCATTAGGAAATGAATCTGAGCGTCGTACATCCATTCCACCACTCTTTTTGAACAATGCTGTCTCTGAAACATCTTCACCCCCTAGACCGTTGCCTACTATGTCACCTGGGTTCAGTAGTTTGCCTCATCCTTTGGCGATGTTGCTTATGGGTATTGCTAAGTTTTCCACTAATTCCACTAATTATGTAATTGCATTCTTAAGGTTTTTAGTTGAATTCCAAGATCACGCGCTAGTGTTTTCTCTTTCTCCTTGTCAAATTCTTCAAATTATTTACCCTTACTCCATAGGTGTCCTATCGGACAAAATAGTAAGAGCAATTGCGGAACAATCATCTACTGAAGACTTCCACGCCCATCTGCTAGCTAATTTCATTCTCGCTCGAGCAATGTCTTCATTAATACAAAAGTATTATTACAGAGTACAGCGACTGGATGAAAATCTTGCCGACTTCATCCAAGACATTAAATTCTACACAAGGGTATTTGCTCTTCATTTCCCAGAAGATCAAATTGTGCAGGCTATTGTGGAAGGCATTTCCCCAGCCTACAGGTCATACTTGTGGTTTGCGTCGCGCCCGCAAACTTTTGCTGAGTTAGAAGCAATGGCTGTCTCAGCCGAAGGATTTAGGTATGCCGACACATTACGTGTCGCTAAGGAGCCCCCTCCGTCTTCGAGTAATTTTCGGCCTCCACCTCGCCGAACTTCCACGACCCGCAAATGTTATGCTTGTGGGTCGGCAGATCATCTCCGGAACAAGTGCCCTTTGATTAAATCCTGTGGACAAAGAACGGAGCAGGGTCATCCCAAGGCTGTTTCAAGTGTGGCTCATATAATCACATTGCCAAGAATTGCCCTAATTCCAATCAGTGGCGAAGCGTGAACTAAGTAAGGGGGTAGACAGAGATTTATTTTATTTAATCTGTCTCAAGCATATTATTACAATAAGGAATTTTGTTTTCGACGCATACATCTGTATTCAGTAGTATATTAATGACTGAAAATAAGACAAACCCTATAACAACCTATAACCCTACGTGAACTTGATTTATTTTTAAATATAGACGAAATATGCCGCGGGAGTTGTCAAATAACAACATACTTTTAAAATAATAAATAGCAATATATTTCATTGTTGTGTAGATTTAATAAGAGAAATAAGAAATACATAGTTGTTCGTACAAGTCACCTTAAACAATACTCTTGTAAATGAGTTTAATCCGCCTGTACTTCATTTCGGCAAATATATCTATTACTTTCGTTTTGAAGTCGGGCGTCTTGCTAAGATTCCACAGAAATTCCTTCTCTATAGCTAGAGTTCCCAAGTTAGACAGTCTCTGGTTGGTCATCCTATTCCTTAAATACGTTTTAATTCGTTGGAAGCCACCCATAGCGCGTTCAATAGAAACTGACTTTAACGGAATATACAGCATCAAGTTAAGCAATTTTTTCCGTATGTGTACTCTAGAATACCTTATTAAAACTGGAAGCCAATAGCTGTTGGGGTTATAATACCGCAACTAATATTGGCGGGCAAGAAAATGCACGTACGTGAAGGGTTTTGATGCTGTCATTCATTTATTAGGTGTAAATTTACTATACTTTGTATTTGAATATTATTATTTTATTTTAGACGTGTCTTATAATAAAGTAAATTCAAATTAATTACATTAAAAGCATGTCTGAGATGGTAGCCAATAAGAGCACCTTTACAAGAGAGATCCAAGTACTAGCCAATGAGAGCAAGAAGAGACGCTGGTAAGTCTGTCTACTGGGCGGAGACATCTCGCTATAGGAAAGTCATAGTTCCACAGTCAGTGCCTACAGATAGCGTTAGTGTTGCTCTATCTGAAGCTTTGAAAATCAAAGGGAAAATACACAGAATGGACAGCGTCTACTTTCGCCTACGTGTTTCGAGTAACTAACACGAGCTTTAGCATTGCCGAAATGAGACGAAAATAAGTAAAGCGGGGAATACAATAACGTCACGAATGTGGAAATAATTAATGTTCTAAAAACGAATTGCATTAACTAGACAATATTTCTTTCACAAAATGTTAAGGGTACACGCTGTCTACCCTGTCTCCCCTGACGCTTCGCCCCTGATTCCAATAGCACCCTCTCCTGTTCAACTTCTGGTGCAATTTCCACCAACGCAAATAATCGAAAGTGACTAGTGGCATCGGCTGAGTCAGTGTGTTCATCTTTTCAAGGCTCAGCCCCGGTTAAAGCCTCTGAAAGCTCGGAACAGGGTAGCAGTTCTTCTAACTCCGTATTGGAATGCCCCAAAGAATGTCTTAGGATTGCGGCGGAGTCCCCCGCACTTGTACCTTTTCTCAAAATTGAGTTGAATAATGAACCGATGACTGCTCTATTAGACTCTGGAAGTGTGTGTTCCGTTATTTCGGCTGAATGGTACTCAAAATTAAAATCTGTCTGTAAATTTTCTAATTATTGTTCGTCTTCGGTTCAGTGCGTCTCGGGTAACGCTTCTCCATTAGAAATTTTAGGTTTCATCTTTGCCAAAATTCGGATTTCTAAATTCACTTGGAAAATAAAACTGTTTGTGGCAAAGCACTTATCTTGCCCCATTGTATTAGGAGCGGATATCATGTCTCACACCGGTGTAGTGCTCGACATTCAGAGCAAATCGTGCACTTTCAAATTTGCTAGTAACTAAAATTCCCTTGCTTAAATGTAATTCTGTGTCATGTTCATCTGTTTCGCCTACTCAAGATGAGATGTTGTTAGACCTTAGACATCTACCTGAGGAGCAGGCTGATAGTATTCGTAAGTTATGTCAGTCGTATCCTGATGTCTTTTCTGATACTCTTGGAGTTACTGACCTTATTGAGTACAAGATTGAGGTTACGGATTCGATCCCCGTTAGGTTACCACCTTATAGGTTATCTCCGCCTAAAATGAAGGCTCTGAAGGAGATCATCGATCAAATGCTAAAAGATGGTATAATTCGACCCTCCATGTCGGCGTACTCATCGCCTATTTTCCTAGTTCCGAAACCCCAAGGTGGCTTCAGACCTGTGATTGACAGTAGGGTTTTAAATCGGAAGGTGTGTTACAATCTGTGCCACTTCCCGACCTTCACTCTTGTTTTTCATGGTTTTGGAAAGCTAAGTTCTTCACCATCATAGACCTTAATCAGACGTATAATCAGATCCCTCTGGCCGAGGAATCCAAACATCTAACAGCTTGTGCAACGGATTGGAACTTGTATGAGTACAACCGCGTGCCTTTCGGCTCCCCACGGGAGCAGCTGTGCTAACGAGACTGCTAGATAGGGTCTTCTCCGACATCAAATTTGAATACTTATACCATTATCTTGATGATGCCGTCGTATTTTCTGAGACCTTTGAAGAACATCTAGATCATCTAACAGAGGTCCTTAATGGCCTTCTTAAGGCAGGGTTAACCGTAAAGTTATCTGAGGTCGCTTTCGCTAAGCCTTCCATGTCATTTCTAGGGCATATTGTGTCGCCCGATGGTGTTTCTGTTGATCATTCTAGAACACAGGCCATCCGTGATTTCAAACCTCGTAAGGGCATCAAAGGGATTGCCAGATTCATCGGCATGGTGAATTTCTTCAGGAAATGTATTCCTAACTTCGATAACAGAGCGGCGCCCCTGAACTTACTTCATAGGAAAGGCGTCAAATTTGAGTGGGGGCCTTCTCAACAAGCCGCTTTCGAAGACCTGAAATTAGCTCTTTATAATGCCCCTGTTTTTGCTATGCCTAATTTCTCGAAGAAATTCATCGTCCAAACCGACGCGTCGTCGTCGGCAGTGGCTGCAGTGCTTCCTCAAGAGACTGAACTCGGAAGGCGACCCATCGCCTATGCATCTAGGACACTATCGGCTCAAGAAGCCAAGTATTCCATCTACGAACTTGAGGGATTGGCAGTCTTATTTGCTCTAGAGAAGTTCCGCCTCTACCTGGAACATGTCAAGTTCGACTTGGAAACAGATAACCAAGCCTTAAGTTGGGTCTTAGCTTGACCGCGTCGTACTGGTCGTATAGCCCGATGGGCCATCAGGATTTTGGCCTTCCAGTTCGATGTTAAGCATATAAGAGGATCTGAAAATGTTGTGGCGGACGGACTAAGCCGTATGTTTTCTGATGATGGGGAGACTTCTGAATTAGAAGATTGTTCTTCCCTTCTCACGCCCATACCTTCGGGCATTAATGCCATTATAACTGATGCCCCCATGTTGTTTAGAGATATTGAAAAATATCAACGTGAAGATCCTGTGCTGGCCCCTATTATTGAAACTCTTTCTTCTGGGGAACCTGTCGTCCCTTATGTGTTGAGGAATGGAGTTTTATGTTGCCCGTCGAGGCGTGATCAAAAGATGAAAGTTGTGGTTCCAGCTGTTCATGTACCTATGATCTTCAAGTACTACCATGAGACCACATTAGGGGGCATTTAGGCATCTACAAAACCCGAGAGAAGATCCGAGAGATGTTCATTTGGAAAGGTATGGACGGTGAAATTCGTGAATTGGTAAAAGCTTGTAAATTTCTAGATCCAAATGGGTGGGTAGGAGATAGGGATCTGCGCTCAGATGGCCTTCATTTAAACCGCAGTGGTACGTGTACCGGGCGGTACACCTCCACGCCGCTAATTCAAACTTGGCGCCAGTTGAAACTCCTCTGCTGGAGGAAGTCTGAACTTAATCTACTGTGTTAATTTTGAAGTTTCTCAGAAGATGTCACTACTTGGAAATGTTGGAGTTTCTGAACTGGGTCGTTTTCGATGTATTTTTGTTTTACCTGTAGTAAGAAGTGTGAACTTTCTCTTCTAGAGGACACTACTGAAGAACTACAATAGTGCACCCTAGTGCGAAGAAAAATAACTGTTCTTTGGAGAAAATTTTATTTCAAAAGTTTGTTCTTTGTTAAATTTCTTTCTGTTATTGTTTAAGTTGGCTGTATAACCCTTTCCTTCCCCTTGTTTTGAATTTAGCCAATCCCGAATTTCTTTAATTAATTTCTGACCAATCAGATGTATCTTCTCCAATTTGAATATCTTGCTTAACCCTAGCCAATAAAGTTTTTGTGGGCGGGTGTTCTCATTTCCGAAACGCCTCGAACTTTCCACGAGAGTATATAAACTGCTGATTTTCAAAGTGTAAAGTACGTAGCAGGGGGCGGGAAGCGCCTCTTTCTTCGGGCAGCAGTTCAACAACAAGGTAATGGCCGTTTAATAACTTCTTTTCTTGCTAGCTCAGCAGTTTAACTCTCGGGGCGGGTCCGAAGCGTTTCCACCATGTAACTTTCCCTAAAATGTAAAGACTCTTAGCATCTATTCTCTTTTAAAGCTACATATTGGGATAGAGAGTGCTTAACCCTCTCGAGCTCCCACTCATATTGTTTTGAGGTGAACTTATTTGTCATAACCGATTCTTCCTTAACGTAATGTAAATTGTTTCCTTCTAAAGTCACCTCTTTAGTATGGGATTAGCCCTTGCATTAGCGGCCTAGAGCCAGATTAGGTTTTAAACAAAAGGTATTAGGAGTGCAGATCGCCTCCTATCAAATTGTTATTTTGGAGGTCATGTAATTAACCTTTTTCTCACTTAATAGACCTCAGTAGGTTGGGTATTTTACCCCCGTGTCTATGTCCTTAGAGGACAACTTGAAGGTGGAGTTTGGTGTGGCCTTTGATAGGCTTTAAGTTGAGAGCGAGTGGCTCTTTCTTGAAAATTGAGTATGTATGCCTTGAGGAGGCTTTTCTGTGTAATTTAGAGCAAGTGTTCCTGGGACTGAATGGGGTTTTCTGCCCCTCTGTTAAATCTTGTTTTGGGGTAAAGTTGGGCTAGTTGCCCAAGAATTGTGAGTTCGGGGCTCGAAGCCCAAATCCTGTAAATACTGTATTTGTACTTTTGTTGCCTTGCTACTCTGTACCTGCCATTCTTGTTATTTCTCAATTTTTAAAAGAAAATATAACCTTGTTAAAATTTTAAATTAACTTTAATTTCGTAGCCTGAGACCTGTTCACCCCCGCACCTTCTTTCACCTCTGCTAATCCACCAAACCACGGTAACAGTACGTATAAGTTAGGAAATTTGTTTGGAAGGGTAATAGGGAGGTACATTCAGGGAAACGGGATGGCCTAGGGAGCGGTGATAAGGGAACAGGGAACTGGAAATGAAGTAGGGATGACATAAAATTGTTAGTGTTGAACTGTAGAAGTATTGTAAGGAAAGGAATAGAATTAAGTAATTTAATAGATATATATTCACCAGATATTGTAATAGGAGTTGAATCATGGCTGAGAAATGATATAATGGATGCAGAAATTTTCTCACGCCACTGTAGTGTGTATCATAGAGATAGGATAGGAAGGGTGGGAGGCGGAGTGTTCATTCTGGCGAAAGAAGAATTTGTAAGCTACGAAAAAGTTAAAGATGAGACACATGAAATTCTAGGTGTAAGTCTCATTTCTAAAGATAATAGGCAACTTGATATATTTGGAGTGTACAGATCGGGAAAGGGTAGCACTGACGCGGATTCGGAATTATTTGATAGGATAGTCAGCTATGTGGGAAACGACATGGAAAGAAATGTGATTGTAGCGGGAGATCTGAATTTGCCAGTTGTCAATTGGGAAGGAAATGCGAACGACAGGAAGCATGACCAACAAATGGCAAATAAGTTAATATGGGAAGGACAGCTGATTCAGAAAGTGACGGAACCAACCAGAGGGAAAAATATCCTGGATGTGGTGCTGATAAAACCAGATGAGCTCTATAGGGAAACTGAAGTAATAGATGGTATTAGTGATCATGAAGCTGGCCCGCCTGGTGGCCATGATCGTTAAGGCGCTGAAGTCTAAAAACGGTCTAACACCGAGGTTAGCCGGTTCGAGTCCCGTTGGTCGAAAAAATTTTCACCATCAGAATGTTGGCCGGCAGGGTAGGGGAGGTGGTGGTATACAATTTCTAATCACTAGATTGCGTGCCAAAAGCCTGGATTAAATTCCAAACCTCTCCGCAGTGCTCATATGGAGTGAGGGCATATGACGCTGTTGATGGTGATTCGTCCGTCGGATGGGGACGTTAAGCCTTGAGCAGACCCCTTGGTGCTATTCGACAGGAGTAGGCTATGTGCCGGCACCGGGTTTCACCCTCTCCCTACTATCATATATCACGTCATTCATTTCATCTCTCATTAACTCCTCTGATGAGGTTGACGTCAGGAAGGGCATCCGGTCATAAAAAAACCGCCACGACAAATTCATCTCACCTCATACCCGACCCCGTAGGGAAACGGGACAAGGGTTGGACAAACTAAAAGTGATCATGAAGCTGTTTTTGTGGCAGTTAAAAATAAATGTTATAGAAAGGAAGGTCTTAAAAGTAGGACTGTTAGGCAGTACCATATGGCTGATAAAGCAGGCATGAGGCAGTTTCTATAAAGTAACGATGATCGGTGGAAAACGGTAAATATAAATGTAAACAGACTCTGGGATGGGTTTAAAGAAATTGTTGAGGAATGCGAAAACAGGTTTGTACCATTAAGGGTGGTAAGGAATGGTAAAGACCCACCTTATTATAATAGAGAAATAAAGAGACTAAGAAGGAGGTGCAGGCTGGAAAGAAATAGAGTTAGAAATGGCTGTGGAAGTAAGGAGAAATTGAAGGAACTTACTAGAAAATTGAATCTAGCAAAGAAGGCAGCTAAGGATAATATGTTGGCAAGCATAATTGGCAGTCATACGAATTTTAGTGAAAAATGGAATGGTATGTATAGGTATTTTAAGGCAGAAACAGGTTCCAAGAAGGACATTCCAGGAATAATTAATGAACAAGGGGAGTGTGTATGTGAAGATCTTCAAAAGGCAGAAGTATTCAGTCAGCAGTATGTATTGTTGGTTACAAGGATAATGTCGTGATGGAGGAGGAGGCTAAGGCCAAAGAAGTAATAAAATTTACATATGATAACAATGACATTTACAATAAGATACAAAAGTTAAAAACTAGAAAAGCGACTGGAATTGATCAGATTTCTGGGGATATACTAAAGGCAATGGGTTGGGATATAGTACCATATCTGAAGTTCTTATTTGATTATTGTTTGGTCGGAGGAGCTATACCAGATGAATGGAGAGTTGCTATAGTTGCCCCTGTGTATAAAGGAAAGGGTGATAGACATAAATCTGAAAATTACAGGCCAGTAAGTTTGACATGCATTGTATGTAAGCTTTGGGAAGGCATTCTTTCTGATTATATTGGACATGTATGCGAAATTAATAACTGGTTCGATAGAAGGCAATTCGGTTTTAGGAAAGGTTACTCCACTGAAGCTCAACTTGTAGGATTCCAGCAAGATATAGCAGATATCTTGGATTCTGGAGGTCGAATGGACTGTATCGCGATTGACATGTCTAAAGCATTTGATAGGGTGGATCATGAGAGACTACTGGCAAAAATGAGTGCAATTGGACTAGACAAAAGAGTGACTGAATGGGTTGCTATATTTCTAGAAAATAGATCTCAGAGAATTAGAGTAGGTGAAGCTTTATCTGACCCTGTAATAATTAAGAGGGGAATTCCTCAAGGCAGTATTATCGGACCTTTATGTTTTCTTATATATATAAATGATATGAGTAAAGGAGTGGAATCGGAGGTAAGACTTTTTGCGGATGATGTTATTCTCTATAGAGTGATAAATAAGTTACAAGATTGTGAGCAACTGCAACGTGACCTCGAAAATATTGTTAAATGGACAGCAGGCAATGGTATGTTGATAAACGGGGTTAAAAGTCAGGTTGTGAGTTTTACAAGTAGTAAGTCCTCTCAGTTTTAATTACTGCGTTGATGGGGTGAAAGTTCCTTTTGGGGATCATTGTAAGCATCTAGATGTTAATATAAGGAAAGATCTTCATTGGGATAATCACATAAATGGGATTGTAAATAAAGGGTACAGATCTCTGCACATGGTTATGAGGTTGTTTAGGGGTTGTAGTAAGGATGTAAAGGAGAGGGCATATAAGTCTCTGGTAAGACCCCAACTAGAGTATGGTTTCAGTGGATGGGACCCTCACGAGGATTACCTGATTCAATAACTGGAAAAAATCCAAAGAAAAGCAGCTCGATTTGTTCTGGGCGATTTCCGACAAAAGAGTAGCGTTACAAAAATGTTGCAATGTTTGGGTTGGGAAGAATTGAGAGAAAGAAGAAGAGCTGCTCGACTAAGTGGTATATTCCGGGCTGTCAGAGGAGAGATGGCGTGGAATGACATTAGTAGACGAATAAGTTTGAATGGCGTTTATGAAAGTGGGAAAGATCACATTATGAAGATAAAGTTGGAATTCAAGAGGACAAACTGGGGCAAATATTCATTTATAAGAAGGGGAGTTAGGGATTGGAATACCTTACCAAGAGAGATGTTCAATAAATTTCCAATTTCTTTGAAATCATTTAGGAAAATGCTAGGAAAACAACAAATATGGAATCTGCCACCTGGGCGACTGCCCTAAATGCAGATCAGTATTGATTGATTGATTGAAATCTTGTTGGCTTAGTAAGTCCACCATGTCCACTAAGCTAGGGCTATTATCTTCTCAGCAAGCGTCGCGCCCCATGGAACGACTCTACATCGACTACGTAGGACCCTTCCCCCAATCAAAGGGGAATGCCACAAATTCATTCTTGTGTGTGTAGATGGTTTCACCAGATTTTCTTGGTTATTTCCGACTAAGCAGGCTACCACTCAGTCCACCATTGCTTGTTTAAATTCCATCTTTGCTTCCTTTTGGTCCGTGTCAATATTTAGTTTCTGAAAATACTAAAGCCTTTACTTCCAATCTCTTCCGTAAATTCTCTTTTGATTTGTCCTTCTCTCATGTAACTACTTCGGCGTATTATCCTCAACCATGTCTGGCGTAGCGGGTCAATCGTAATCTGAGATCGGCTCTAATTGCCTATTATCATGAAGATCATTCCAGATGGGATACTTCCCTGCAATGTTTGGACTTCGCTTTGAATTCGGGTGTTCATGAGTCCCAAAAGTTCACTCCTGCTTCCTTGATGTTTAAATTTTTGCCTAACACGCCACTCTCTAACCTTTGGTCTCTTAGTGATATTCTACCTGAGTCAATAGATCCCGATAATATTAGAGATCTTTGGAAGAAGGCTAAGGCCAATCTTAAAGCTTCTCATGAAAAGGTTAGGGAAAGATATGATCGTGGACGGAGGCCCACCAATTTAAAAGTAGGAGATCAAGTCATGGTAAAAAACTTCGTTCCCGCGGGTAAGCTTGCCCCCATATTTCATGGTCCGTGCGTCATTTTAGATTTCCTGACTCCTGTTACATTATTGGTGAGCAATCCAGCAACCGAGAAGATCTTTAGGGTCCACATCTCCCAATTAAAACTTTTAAAATTCGTTTCTTGTTCATAGCCGCTAAACTTTACCAGGAGCTTAGAAGGTTATATTCTTTAAATCTAAGGCCTTCTGCACTTTGGTTGTATTGTCTTATCTGTAGGCATACTAAATGTACGATCTTTCGCTCCGGTTTACCTGCTATTCATTCCTGAGTGGCCATTACCAAGCCCCCGCCTCCTGCAGATCCACACTTTGGCACGAAAAGCTTTCCACGTCGCCTAGTCCTCAGCATCACCAATTAAGATCGTACCCTCTATTCTCAAGTCTCCAGCAACACTTTTCTGTCGCCGAGATCTTACTGTTTCAGTGCCCCGCAGCCGTTCGTCGCCGTACCGCCACTGAGGTGGGGTATGGGCCCACTCCATTCCCATGATGTCTTCCTGTGTACGGTGCGCCCCGGCAAAGGTTGAAGTGCGACGCACCAACTGCCAACTCACCAGGGGACTGTTAATACACTTCTGATCTGCGGCGTCCTTCGCGACGACTACCCCACTCATAGTAGCGGGAGAGGTGTATCTGAGGGTAATTGAGGGGTCCGGGCGACCTCAACTGGATATCGGCAGCGGCGGCAGGACTTACCGTCAAATTTATTCATATGTAATCCACATTCTAAAGCGACAAAGACACTCTAAAGCTGGAGGTAATCTACCTTCCACCTGTCTACTTCAAAAACAAGAATTAGAAACTTTTTTCTTTCTTCAAGTTAAATAATGTTTTTTTTCTCAAAATTCTTCTGTGTCACCCCTTGGAAGGACATTTGGGGGGGAGGGATGTACCGGGAGGTACACCTCTACGCCGCACATTTAAATGTTGCGCCTAAAAGAACTCCTCTACAGGAGAAACACTGAACTTGAAATTAGACCTACTTAAACTTTTACTCAGAAGATGTCACCAGCTTAATTTTGTGATTGTGAAGTTTCCAGTACTGTATAAAATTCTACGTGTTTTGTTTACCATTTATCAAGAAATTTGGACTTTCTGCAACAGATGTCACTACAAAAACTATGATCATGCACCCTGGTGCGAAGTGAAGGAACCTTATTTGAAGAAATTTTGTATTCATAAGTTTGTTCTTTACTAAATTATGTTCATTCATTTTTGGGTTGGCAATATTGATCTTTCTTTCCGCAAGCTTTGAATTCAGCCAATCCCTAAATTCTGTAATTAATTTTCGGCCTATCACAGGCTTCTTCTTCGATTTGGTGTGTAACTTTACGCTAGCCAATAAAAGTAAGAGGGTGTGGCTTGATTATTCATGAAAGGTCTCGAACGTTCCCCGAGGGTTTATAAACTGCGGATTTTCACGTCTCATGGCCACTTGATCAACATCTAACTAAGTGAATGTTCGTGAAGCAGGAGGCGGGAGGTGCCTCTTTTATCAGGCAGCAGTCCTTCAGCAACGTAATGGCCGTGTAACATCTTTTGTTCTTGCTCGCTCCGCAGTATAACCCGAGGGTTAGGTTCAAACCTTTAATATGTAACCTACTTCTATAAAATGTAAGTTTCTGCCGGCTAATGGGAAAATTCCCTAAAATCTGCAACTGTAATTTGGGGATAGATAGTGATTTACCCTCTCGAGCTCCCCTTCATATTGGTTTGAGGTGACTTCGTTTTGTAACTGGTTTTCCTCCCTTCCGTAATGTTTTAAATTATTCTGATACGATTCACCTCCATAGTCTGGGAATAGCCCCTGTTTCATCGGCCTAATGCCTTTTAGGTTTTTGAATGCAGATCTGAGAGTGCATGTACACGCCTCCATTCAATTTGGTGTTTCGGGCCATTTACTTAACCTGTTCTTTTTCGCTACGGTCCAGTAGGTTGGGTACAAGATAGCCCTGTTTCATTTCTGTAAGTTATGCCTTGATGGCGAGTAATTGTAATTGCCTTGAATAAGCTTGAGAAACTGACAGCGGGTGAGCTCTTTTCTAGTGTTGTAAAAGTGCCTCTGGGAGGCTCGATATTGTAATTAGGAGCAAGTACTCCATTTTTTAGGGGATTTCTGCCCTTTGAACAAATTAGTGTGTTGTAATGTCGAGCTAGGAGCTCAAAATTGTGAAACTAGGGGCGTGTAGCCCAAGAGTGTTAAAATTCTGAAATCTTGGATCCTTCTAAGTCTTGTTTCCAAATTGTTATTTCACTCAGTGAAAAGTTGTTATAATTTTGTTGTTTTTTTCTGAAAATATAACCTTTGTTAAAAAATTTTAATTAACTTTAACCTTGTAGTTAGACCCATTCATGCCGGCACTTTCTTTCACCTCTGCGTTCTACAGATACCCCGTAACACACCCCACTGTCGGCAGCCCTGAAGATGGTTTTCCGTGGTTTCCCATTTTCACACCAGGCAAATGCTGGGGTTGTACATTAATTAGGGCCACCGCTGCTTCCTTCCAATTCCTAGCCCCTTCCTGTCCCGTCGTCACCATAAAACCTATCTGTGTTAGTGCGACATAAAGCAACTAGCAAAGAAAAAAATGTATTCAGATGGTGAAAATGTTTTCGGGCAACGGGACTCGAACCGACTAACCTCGGTGTCAGACGCGTTAACGATCATGACCACCAGGCGTTCCAAAACAGTGAACTTCTGTGAGATCTGAAAATACCCAAAACGTGCAAATTTATTTTTGGATCCAGTATACGGGGGCCTATTTTTGCACCGATGGGCACCAAATTACGTTACGGTGTAAGTGATTCAGGTGGGATTTCCTCGAGAGCAGTTACAGACTACGATGAAGCGTTCCATAGGTAGTGGCGTTTTGTGGAAATGCAAATCGATATTTACTTTGCCAGACACGTGGCTCACCTTTTCGGTCACAATATTTCTCGCTGGGAGTAAGTTGACGAAGTAACAGTTTTGTTACCATAGTAATCAACAATAGCTTGAATAAAATTATGCATGTTAACATTATAATATGGATTGAAATGAAGCCCGTGACAGGAGTGCTTTCTTTCCTTGACGACGAGGAAGTGTGGTGGTGATTATTGTCTTAAGACAAGGGCCAAGTAGGGCGTGAAAATGAAAGACTCCCTACAATTCGCGAATCTAATACCGTCGGGACCGGAGTTGGCCAAGGGAGGTCGGATAGGAGGAGCCTGGCACACGTAGGTGGAACCAATGACAGTACTCAGCTATGGGTCGGGTTGTCGCCAACCCACGCTCCAAAATTCAGACCCCCTGGAACCCCTTTTAGTCACCTTTTACGACAGGCAGGGGAAGCCTGTTTTCGGGCAACGGGACTCGAACTCATGTATCGACTTACTTGCATATTTGAGTACTGACGATTCACAGATCGACTTCGTTACCATGGCAATCAACAAGCTTGGACAAGGAACGCACATCATCTCGTGTTATATCACCACCCCCATCCACAGGGTGATTGATTACGAGGACATTTATGACTCCACAGATAGGGGCAAACCAAAAGTTCTTCTACCGGTAGATATCATGTCCACTGAGCTCGCTGTAACGGGCAAATCATTTATTTTCGTACTATTTTACATTGTTTCATTTGTTAATTACTGGTGTTGATCAGCAACTCGTAAATACGTAGTACCTACCTAGCTATCGCCTCATGAAAGGTATATCATTTAGATAGCCTTTCAAAGGTCGCCTACCCTTTGATTTCAAAACTGTCTTTTGACCGACATGTCTCCACATTCAATATTTCCCTTCCTCAATTGAGTGCTGACAGGGCTCTGTATGCAACTAACCTTTCCGTGCTTTTCCGATGGTAATCAAGAACTCATGTATCGACTTACTTGCATATTTGAGTGCTGACGATTCACATATCGACTTCGTTACCATGGCAATCAACAAGCTTGGACAAGGAACGCACATCATCTCGAAATGAGTCTTTTAACATTGCGTACATTGAAATGAAGCTTGATACAGGACTGCTTTCGTTTCTCGACGACGAGGAGATTTATGATCCCGCAGACAGGGGTAAACCAAAAGGCACAGTTCCGTAAGTACCGTATCTCAATCCAGTGAGTTGTTGAACTATAAGGTCATATGGTTATGCAGACTACTCTTACCTGTATTTAGTCGTTCACGCGGAACTACCAACTACTCCAGAATAAAAAGCTCGTAGGATTAAACAAGAAATGTTTGTGTTAGTAGAAATAATATTGCTCTACAGCACAATCTGAGGATTTGTCGTGTCTCTCGAGTCCTCACAAAGTATTGATTCGTATATGCATATAGGCCTATCGAATCCTTTCACGACTGTGCTTTACGTCGCACCGGCACAGACAGGTCTTATGGCGACGACGGGATAGGAGAGGGCTGAGAGTGGACTCGACCGTGGCGTTGATTGAGATAAAGCCCCCAGCATTTTTCTGGCGTGAAGATGGTAAACCACGGAAAACCATGTTAGGGCTGCCAACAGTGGAGTTCGAATCCTCTGTCTCTCGAATGCAAGCTGACAACCATTAGCCAGGTTCATCGATTTTGTTGTCATGGTACCGGTGATCAACAATTCAATATCGACTTTGTTGCAAAATTGAGTGCTGACGAAGTATCCCGGATGAATTTTGTTGTCATGGTACGGAAATCAATTCTTTAATCAATGGTAGATAACAACCTTCGACAATGAACGCTGAGAGTTTGGACAAAATATCTCACTATAAAATTGTATAGTATGAGTATGGGTGCTGGTGATGATTATTGTTTTAAGAGGAAGTACAACTAGGCAACCATCCTCTGTTAACACAAAACAGCGTGGTAGTGGTGGTGATTACTGTTTTAAGCAGAAGTACAACTAGACAACCATCCTCAGTTAACGCAAATCATAGTGTTGATGTCGATAATTATTATTTTAAGAGGAAGTACAACTAGGCAAAAATCCTCTTTAACACAAATTGGGGTGTTTGTGGTGGTGATTATTGTTTTAAGAGGAAGTACAACTAGGGATGCCTTTGCTGGCAGGATGTAGTGTTTACAGTGCACTATGTCTTCTGGTATGGGCTAGAATAAATTTGTTACTTTCATTGATCTGTCTCAGTCTCATCCTTGGCTTTGACAATATGAAAGTGACTGAGGTATGAGCGATTCTAGTAACACCGTTCCTTATGCAGCCAGTCCCTGTAATGAATGGTGTGAATATATCGCTCATAGGGTCGGTTGGTGCATGCATTTCAGTGGGCATGGCGGACTGATATGTAACAGCAACTTCTGACTTAGTGAGGAAAGCAACGGGAAACTATCTCACTCCTCATTTCCGTAGTATGCCTCTTCAGTCACACCTAGGCTATCTATGACAGCTGTTGGTGGAGCTGTAGAGGATCAAACCAGCCTTTGGGCTGAATACCCAACATACAACTAGGTAACCATCCTCTGCTAACACAAATCAGAGTGGTAGTGGTGGTGGTGGTGGTGGTGGTGGTGGTGGTGGTGGTGGTGGTGGTGGTGATGATTATTGTTTTAAGAGGAAGTACAACTAACTAACCATCCTCTGCTAACACAAATTAGAGTATTGGTGGTGGTGGTGATGATTATTGTTTTAAGAGGAAGTACAACTAACTAACCATCCTCTGCTAACACAAATTAGAGTGAGGGTGGTGGTGGTGATGATAATTCTTTTAAGAGGAAGTACAACTAAGAAACCATCCTCTGCTAACACAAATCAGAGTGAGGGTGGTGGTGGGGATGATTATTGTTTTAAGAGGAAGTACAACTACAGTAAGTAACCATCCTCTGCTAACACAAACACTAGTTAACAAATCTAAACATTTTTTTTTTTTCATCTGGTTTGTAAATGGGTGGATTTACCTAATTTTTGGGTGCTGAATACATTGATAAAATCAGTTCTTCTCTATGACGTCACATTTCCTATATATACAGCAGAATAAAAAACGGCAATAGTGAAAATTGACACAATTAAGTCAAACAAAAATACACATTCAGAACGTTTGAAATCAATACTGTTTTGTATGTATATATGGGCATAATGTCAATAAAAGGTCCAAATTAGTTCAAAGATATTTTCGCCTTTAATCGTCTTTGGTTTTTGAAAAATGCGACGACGGAGCTCTTCTTTTTTTCTGCCGTTTCATCACTCTCCCTAACAAGACCCCAGCAGTAGTCACCCATCATCGAAGGGTTCCAATGGCCTTGGTAACGGTGTTCCATGGTAAGAATGTCTTGGTGAAAGCGTTCACCATGCTCATCGCTTACGGCTCCCAAATTTTCCGGGAAGAAATCAAGGTGAGAATGTAAAAAGTGAATTTTAAGCGACATTCTACACTTATAGTTGTCCAACAGATCATTCACAATGGTAACATAGTTTTTGTCTTTCCTGTTACCCAAAAATCCCTTCACAGTTGCTTTAAAAGAAGACTAAGCGGCTAATTGGATATCTGTGAGTTTGGTATCAAAGGTTGGGTCTTTCAGCAATTTTCTTATTTGTGGTCCAACAAATATACCCTCTTTCAGCTTTGCCTCACTTAATTTGGGAAACTTTTCTTTTAAGTGATTGAAGGCCTCACCTTCTTTATCCAGAGCTTTTACAAAATTCTTGATAAGGCCCAACTTGATATGAAGGGGAGGCAAAATGATTTTATCGGGCTCAACCAATGGGGTATTGTTCACATTTACGTTTTCAGGAACATATGACTTCCTTATAGGTCATTCCTTGACTGTATAGTGGTTCTTCGTGTCACGGCTGTCCCAAAGGCACAAAAAGCAGCAGTATTTCGTGAATCCAGCCTGTAAACCTGTAAGGAGTGCAACAACTTTTAAATCACAGCAAAGCTGCCATTCATGATCCTTATATTTGATTGCCTCTAGCAGCAAAGCCATGGCTTCATAAGTTTCTTTCATGTCTACTGCGTAAGCCAAAGGTACCGATGGAAATGCATTGCCATTATGCAGCAGTACTGCTTTCAAGCTGGTTTTACTGGAGTCAATAAATAGTCGCCACTCCTGTGGATTATGTTGTACACCTAGCTGCATCATCAGACCATTGACATCTCTACATACACACATTAAATTCTGCATATCGAAATATTGAGCGAAGGAAGCACCTCTTGATCTGAAACAGGAAATTTTTGTCCCTGGAGCTAGAAGGTTCCGTTGCTGCAGTCTCGACCACAAGAGTTCAGCTTGCTGTTTCGAAAGTTTTAGATCGCGAGCCAAATCGTTCAATTCCTCTTGATTAAAGAGCTGAGGTGAAGTGTCATGATATTGAAGAAAGTACTCTTCTATATGTTCAGTACTTTCTGATTCACTTGACATGGTGTCTGGTTCCGTGGATTTCAAGTTACAGACAGGAACAGGCAACCCCTCATCATGGGGCACAGGCAAATGCACTGAAGATACATTTGGATACCTTATTTTATGTCTAGTTTTGCTTGAATATCCCGAAATATGTGTAAGACCCAAGTAACAGACTGAATAACGGTCTTTAGGCTCACACCACACCATCGGAACAGCGAATGGCATGGCTCGGCGTTTTCCTTTCAACCACTCGGTTAAGGTTGTAGTACAGGTTATGCAGGCAATATGAGGTGCAAAATTTTTATCTTGATCACCAACAGGACAATCAAAATACAATTTATATGCCTTCTTAACCAAATCAGTGATTGGTTTTCTTTGGGCTTTTGGAGTGAATTTTCCACACACATAACAAAAGTTGTCGGGGTGGTTTAGACAGCAACGAGATTTACTAGTTGCCATTTTCAATCAAACAATCAATCAATCAATCAATCAATCAATCAATCAATCAATCAATCAATCAATCAATCAAACAATCAATCAATACTGATCTGCATTTAGGGCAGTCGCCCAGGTGGCAGATTCCCTATCTGTTGCTTTCCTAGTCTTTTCCGAAATGATTTCAAAGAAATTGGAAATTTATTGAACATCTCCCTTGGTAAGTTATTCCAATCCCTAACTCCCCTTCCTATAAATGAATATTTGCCCCAGTTTGTCCTCTTGAATTCCAACTTTATCTTCATATTGTGATCTTTCCTACTTTTATAGACGCCATTCAAACCTATTCGTCTACTAATGTCATTCCACGCCATTTCTCCGCTGACAGCTCGGAACATACCACCTAGTTGAGCAGCTCTTCTTCTTTCTCTCAATTCTTCCCAACCCAAACATTGCAACATTTTTGTAACGCTACTCTTTTGTCGGAAATCACCCAGAACAAATCGAGCTGCTTTTCTTTGGATTTTTTCCAGTTATTGAATCAGGTAATCCTGGTGAGGGTCCCATACACTGGAACCATACTCTAGTTGGGGTCTTACCAGAGACTTATATGCACTCTCCATTACATCCTTACTACAACCCCTAAACACCCTCATAACCATGTGCAGAGATCGGTACCCTTTATTTACAATCCCATTTATGTGATTACCCCAGTGAAGATCTCCTTATATTAACACCTAGATACTTACAATGATCCCCAAAAGGAACTTTCACCCCATCAACGCAGTAATTAAAACTGAGAGGACTTTTCCTATTTGTAAAACTCACAACCTGACTTTTAGCCCCGTTTATCAACATACCATTGCCTGCTGTCCATCTCACAATATTTTCGAGGTCCCGTTGCAGTTGCTCACAATCTTGTAACTTATTTATCACTCTATAGAGAATAACATCATCCGCAAAAAGCCTTACCTCCGATTCCACTCCTTTACTCATATCATTTATATATATAAGAAAACATAAAGGTCCGATAACACTGCCCTGAGGAACTCCCCTCTCAACTATTACAGGGTCAGACAAAGCTTCACCTACTCTAACTCTCTGAGATCTATTTTCTAGAAATATAGCAACCCATTCAGTCACTCTTTTGTCTAGTCCAATTGCACTCGTTTTTGCCAGTAGTCTCCCATGATCCACCCTATCAAATGTTTTAGACATGTCAATCGCGATACAGTCCATTTGACCTCCAGAATCCAAGATATCTGCTATATCTTGCTGGAATCCTACAAGTTGAGCTTCAGTGGAATAAGCTTTCCTAAAACCGAATTGCCTTCTATCGAACCAGTTATTAATTTCGCAAACATGTCCAATATAATCAGAAAGAATGCCTTCCCAAAGCTTACATACAATGCATGTCAAACTTACTGGCCTGTAATTTTCAGCTTTATGTCTATCACCCTTTCCTTTATATACAGGGGCAACTATAGCAACTCTCCATTCATCTGGTATAGCTCCTCCGACCAAACAATAATCAAATAAGAACTTCAGATATGGTACTATATCCCAACCCATTGTCTTTAGTATATCCCCAGAAATCTGATCAATTCCAGTCGCTTTTCTATTTTTTAACTTTTGTATCTTATTGTAAATGTCATTGTTATCATATGTAAATTTTATTACTTCTTTGGCCTTAGTCTCCTCCTCCATCACGACATTATCCTTGTAACCAACAATACATACTGCTGACTGAATACTTCTGCCTTTTGAAGATCCTCACATACACACTCCCCTTGTTCATTAATTATTCCAGGAATGTCCTTCTTGGAACCTGTTTCTGCCTTAAAATACCTATACATACCATTCCATTTTTCACTAAAATTTGTATGACTGCCAATTATGCTTGCCATCATGTTATCCTTAGCTGCCTTCTTTGCTAGATTCAATTTTCTAGTAAGTTCCTTCAATTTCTCCTTACTTCCACAGCCATTTCTAACTCTATTTCTTTCCAGTCTGCACCTCCTCCTTAGTCTCTTTATTTCTCTATTATAATAAGGTGGGTCTTTACCATTCCTTACCACCCTTAAAGGTACAAACCTGTTTTCGCATTCCTCAACAATTTCTTTAAACCCATCCCAGAGTCTGTTTACATTTTTATTTACCGTTTTCCACCGATCATAGTTACTTTTTAGAAACTGCCTCATACCTGCTTTATCAGCCATATGGTACTGCCTAACAGTCCTACTTTAAGACCTTCCTTTCTATCACATTTATTTTTAACTACCACAAAAACAGCTTCATGATCACTAATACCATCTATTACTTCAGTTTCCCTATAGAGCTCATCTGGTTTTATCAGCACCACATCCAAAATATTTTTTCCCTCTGATTGGTTCCATCACTTTCTGAATCAGCTGTCCTTCCCATATTAACTTATTTGCCATTTGTTGGTCATGCTTCCTGTCGTTCGCATTACCTTCCCAATTGATATTTGGTAAATTGAAATCACCCGCTACGAACACGTTCCTTTCCTTATAGTTTCCCACATAGCTGATTATCTTATCAAATAATTCTGAATCAGCATCTGCTCTACCCTTTCCTGGTCTGTACACTCCAAAGACATCTAGTTGCCTATTACCTTTAGAAATGAGCCTTACCCCTAGAATTTCGTGCTTGTCATCTTTAACTTTTTCGTAGCTTATAAATTCTTCTTTCACCAGAATGAAAACTCCCCCTCCCACCTTTCCTATCCTATCTCTACGATACACACTCCAGTGCCGTGAGAAAATTTCTGCATCCTTTATATCATTTCTCAGCCATGATTCAACTCCTATTACAATATCTGGTAAATATATATCTATTAAATTACTTAATTCTATTCCTTTCTTTACAATACTTCTACAGTTCAACACTAACAATTTTATGTCATCCCTACTTGATTTCCAGTTCCCCGTTCCCTTATCACCGCTCCCTAGGCCATCCCGTTTCCCTGAATGTACCTCCCTATTACCCTTCCAAACAAATTTCCTAACTTATACGTACCCCTGCGGTTTAAATGAAGGCCATCCGAGCGCAGATCCCTTTCTCCTACCCACCCATTAGGATCTAGAAATTTCACTCCCAGTTTCCCACATACCCGCTCCATAGTCTCATTTAAATCCCCAATCACCCTCCAGTCAGTATCCCTCCTACACAGTATTCCACTAATAACAATCTCCGCTTTCTTAAACTTCGCCCGTGCTGCATTTTTCTTAGTGTAAGTTTTAAACACAAAAAGTTTGCACTATCTTTCACAGGAAACACTCACTGAGGATCTCTTTCACACCACTGGATTACCACACCAACCATTTACTGACGATTTGTAGATTTTCTAGCTCTCCTCTGCAAATCAATACGAAACAATTAGACATCAAAACAGAAGAACAGCAAAAAGCGAAATACTGAATACAAAAATACAAAAACCTTTAAAAACACAAAAATGGTACGTGCTAGAACATTTTGAAAGGTATATTCGGATTCTACACACCAAAATACATACTAGTTGATGTATCACATTCCAGATGCAAAATGGCTGTTGACTAGTGAAATTAGAGTAGTGATGGTGGTGGTAATGATAATTCTTTTAAGAGGAAGTACAACTAGGTAACCATCCTCTGCTAACACAAATAAGATTGGTGGTGGTGATTTTTTTAAGGGGAAGTATAACTAGACAACCATCCTCTGCTTTCACAAATCAAAGTGGCGGTAGTGGTTGTGGTGGTGGTGGTGGTGGTTGTTGTGATGGTGGTGTTGATTATTGTTTTAAGGGCAAGTACAACTAGGCAACCATCCTCTGTTAACACTAATGAGAGAGAAAAAATGGAAGGGATCCGACACTTCGAAAATGAAGATATCGGCCAAAGAAAGACAAGAGCTACAAAGGGCATCGGCGCCCATAGGATAGTTTGTGGGGGGGGCTAGACCTGGGGGAATATAGTATTTTTAATATTTTGGAAGATGAATGTCGACTTGTATTCCACAGTAGAATACCACACACGGTATTCCCTACCACTTCTACGTAATACCGATTTTTAAACCATTTTCTTGAAAGAAAAACAGCTGACTATATTCGATTTTTACCTTTCCCTGAGAGCTAGGGGGGGGGGGGGGCGCGTCCCATCCTTGCCCCCGGGTATGGACGCCCATGACAAAGGGCATGAAAATGAAATACTCCCTAGGCCTTCATACGTAATATCGTTCGGGTCGAAAAAAAAGAATTGACCAAGGGAGGTCGGATAGGGTAAGTGACAGTGAGAAGCCTGGCACAAGTGATTAGAGGCAATGCCAGTTCTCAGCTAAGGACCCCGTGGCCAAGTTGAGAGCTCCTTGGGCCCCTTACGACAGGCCGGGAGACAGGACTGCTTTCATTTCTCGATGACGAGGAGATCATTTAGCGTGCCGTACGCAACCCGGGACAAATTTAAATTAATATATAAATTAGAGGATATTAAATCAGAATTGTAATCGTTAAGACGGGTATAATTCTGGAAAGGTAATTCAAGACAATTGTATACAATTTTCGCTTGTAGTTCGGAATGTCATAATGCCATAGTTCCATTATCCATTTTAAAAACCAAGCTTTCAAATTCAAGCATAGGCCTATAATGATGTACATAATTTCGATTTCCTTGACCTTTCATCTATTTCTGTAACTTAGCTACTTTTTGCTTTGGAATTATATCTGTCAATATATGTTTATTTCTTGTCTTTCATCCATTGTGGCAGTCCATAGCAAAGGGAATGTATCTTGTGAGTGGCTGCTAGATGGTGTGGCAAGGCTTCTACTTGGGATAAGTGATGTCCTTATCTAAACGAGTAGGTAGGGGGATCATTGTTGGATGCGCTTTTGAACGGTTGGCTGTTGAGAGAACTCCTGCATTATTGTAGTGAAAAAGTAGTTAAAACCTATTGAAATTATTTGAATTTTGTGTGTGTGCGTTCCATTTAGTACTATTTGTATATTGGTGTTTAGTGCTTGTTGGTAGAAACTGAGAGTAGTGTTATTTATTTGAATTTTATAACAAGTAATTCATTTGGTGTTCAGTAGATTACTTTTTCTACGTTAAGTAGGCTAGCTAGGTGTACTTTGTTTTGAATTTAGGTTTAGGAAATATTTTAGTTAATAATAGTAACTTTTGAAGCAATATCTGTACATATCTACAGGTTCGTTGGTATTATACTTACAAAGGCAGATTATCATAAGGAGTTGTAATTCATTGTAATTTCCGCCGCTACTTTTCCGATATTTCGTACAGATATCCGTTCAAACTATCACGAAGGTAATAATTTATTGAGTCATCAGTCCATACACTGGTTTGATGCAGCTCTCCATGCCACCCTATCCTGTGTTAACCTTTTCATTTCTACGTAACTATTGCATCCTACATCTGCTCTAATCTGCTTGTCATATTCATACATTGGTCTAGCCCTACTGTTCTTACCACCTACACTTCCTTCAAAAACCAACTGAACAAGTCCTGGGTGTCTTAAGATGTGTCCTATCATTCTATCTCTTCTTCTCTTCAAATTTAGCCAAATCGATCTCCTCTCACCAATTCGATTCAGTATCCCTTCATTCGTGATTCGATCTATCCATCTCACCTTCAGCATTCTTCTGTAACACCACATTTCAAAAGCTTCTATTCTCTTTCTTTCTGAGCTAGTTATCGTCCATGTTTCACTTCCATACAATGCCACGCTCCACACGAAAGTCTTCAAAAACATCTTTCTAATTCCGATATCAATGTTTGAAGTGAGCAAATTTCTTTTCTTAAGAATGCTCTTCCTTGCTTGTGCTAGTCTGCATTTTATGTCCTCCTTACTTCTGCCATCGTTAGTTATTTTACTACCCAAGTAGCAATATTCATCTACTTCTTTTAAGACTTCGTTTCCTAATCTAATATTTCCTACATCACCTGCCTTCGTTCGACTGTACTCCATTACTTTTGTTTTGGACTTATTTATATTCATCTTGTACTCCTTACCCAAGACTTCATCCATACCATTCAGCAACTTCTCGAGACCTTCTGCAGTCTCAGATAAAATAACAATAACATCGACAAATCTCAAGGTTTTGATTTCCTCTCCTTGGACTGTGATTCCCTTTCCAAATTTCTCTTTGATTTCCTTTACTACCTGTTCTATGTAAACATTGAAAAGGAGAGGGGACAAACTGCAGCCTTGCCTCACTCCTTTCTGGATTTCTGCTTCTTTTTCAAAGCCCTCGATTCTTATCACTGCAGACTGATTTTTATACAGATTGTAGATAATTCTTCGTTCTCGGTATCTGATCCCTATCATCTTCAGAATCATAAATAGCTTGGTCCAATCAATATTAACGAATGCCTTTTCTAGATCTACGAATGCCATGTACGTGGGCTTGTCCTTCTTGATTCGATCCTCTAAGATCAGACGTAAAATCAGGATTGCTTCACGTGTTCCTACATTTCTTCTGAAGCCAAATTGATCTTCTCCCAACTCAGCTTCAACTTGTTTTTCCATTCTTGTGTAAATAATACGTGTTAAAATTTTGTAGGCATGAGATACTAAACTAATGGTGCGGTAGTTTTCACACCTGTCAGCACCGGCTTTCTTGGGAAAAGGTATAACAACATACTGACGAAAATCGGATGGGACTTTTCCTGTCCCATACATCTTGCACACTAAATGAAATAACCTTGCCATGCTGGTTTCTCCTAAGGCAGTCAGTAATTCAGAGGGAATATCATCAATTCCAGGTGCCTTGTTCCTATTTAGGTCACTCATAGCTCTGTCAAACTCTGACCTCAAAATTGGGTCTCCCATTTCATCAGCATCAACAGCCTCTTCATGTTCCAGAACCAAATTATCTATATCTTTACCTTGATACAACTGTTGGATATGCTCCTGCCATCTTTCTGCTTTGTCTTCTTTCCCTAGAAGTGGCTTTCCATCTGAGCTCTTAACATTCATGCACCTAGATTTCCTTTCTCCAAAGGTTTCCTTGATTTTCCTGTATGCAGCATCTACCTTTCCCAGGACCATACAGCCTTCGACATCCTTGCACTTCTCCTTCATCCATTCTTCCTTAGCTACCTTGTACTTTCTATCCACTTGATTCTTTAATCGCCTGTATTCTTTTCTGCCCTCTTCATTTCTAGCATTCTTGTATTTTCGTCGTTCATCAATCAGGTCTAGTATCTCCTGAGTTATCCACTGATTCTTAGTTGATCTTTTATTCCTTCCTAACATTTCTTCAGCAGCCCTACTGACTTCATTTTTCACGACTCTCCACTCTTCCTCTGTAGTGTTTCCTTCAGCCTCTTCATTTAGTCCTTGTGCAACATGTTCCTTGAAACAATCCCTCACACTCTTTTATTTCAACTTGTCTAGATCCCATCTTTTTGCATTCTTTCCTTTCTTCAATTTCTTCAACTTCAGATGGCATTTCATGACCAACAAGTTGTGGTCAGAGTCCACGTCTGCTCCTGGGAAAGTTTTGCAATCCAACACCTGGTTTCTGAATCTCTGCCTAATCATAATGAAGTCTATTTGATACCTTCCAGTGTCTCCAGATCTCGTCCACGTATACAGCCGTCGTTTGTGGTGTTTGAACCAAGTATTGGCAAGGACTAAATTATGATCAGTGCAGAATTCAACCAGCCGACTTCCTCTTTCGTTCCTTTGTCCCAATCCAAATTCGCCTACTGTACTACCTTCTCTTCCTTGGCCTACCACTGCATTCCAGTCTCCCATCACAATTAGATTCTCGTCACCTTTTACATATTGTATTAAATCTTCTATCTCCTCATATATTCTTTCAATTTCTTCATCATCCGCTGAACTAGTAGGCATATAGACCTGCACTATTGTGGTGGGCATTGGTTTGGTGTCTATTTTGACAACAATAATGCTTTCACTGTGCTGGTCATAGTAGCTTATCCGCTGCCCTATTTCCTTATTCATTATTAAACCAACTCCTGCATTTCCCCTGTTTGATTTCGTGTTGATAATTCGGTAACCGCCTGACCAAAAATCCTGTTCTTCCTGTCAACGTACTTCACTTATACCAACTACATCTAACTTTAGCCTATCCATCTCCCTTTTCAGATTCTCTAACTACCACAACGATTCAAACTTCTAACATTCCACGCTCCGACTCGCAGAATGTCAGTATCCATCTTCCTGATGATCGCCCCCTCTCGTGTAGTTCCCACCCGGAGATCCGAATGGGGGACTAGTTTACCTCCGGAATATTTTACCCTGGAGGAAGCCATCGTCAGTACATCATTCATACAGAGAGAGCTGCATGTCCTCGGGAAGTAGTTATGGCTGTAGTTTCCCATTGCTTTCAGCCGTGTAGCAGTATCAACACCGCTAAGCCATGTTAAGTATTATTACAAGGCCGTATCAGTCAATCACATAGACTGCCGCCCCTGCAACTACCGAAAGGCTGCTACCCCCCTTTCGATGAACCATTCGTTAGTCTGGTCCCTCAACAGATACCCATCCGATATGGTTGCACCTGCGGCTCGGCTATCTGCATCATTGGGACACGCAAGCCTCCCCACCGCGGCAAGGTCACATGGTTACATTAAATAACACGATAAGCCAGTAAACATCGATTTAAAGAGAAGTTAAAGAGAATTCACGGTAAATTTCACTGGATAATTACGGTACTCAACATTTTTTTGGAGTTTTGACGATTGTTGTTACATGCACATGATAGTAGTGTAAATAAATACAAAGTCAGCTGATTCATTATTCCGATAATTTGTAAGTCTTACTTCCCTGCATACTTTCTACTTTCCACCTTCGTTTATTCATCAAGTAAAAGTTCATAATCAAATTCCTATATCCCAATAATATTGCACTTCAAGCCCCCGGCGTGGTTTTGACAGAAATTATAGTAGACAACCTCTTATTCTCAGCATTTAAGGACACTTTTATTCTCCGTCCCGCGTAGTAGGGAAAATAATACTAATCCACCAGCGGTAAAAATTTATATAACCACACACCAACTGAAAATTGTAGTGTAGATACATTGTAGTATAGATACAGTATATTTAAGTAGTATAATTGGATGGTTCTGCGGCCACCGCCACCGCGGGCTCCCAGAGGCCACCTCCACCGCCACCGCAGCCAGAGGCCTCCCAGATGCCTCCTCCACCACCACCACAGCCAGAGGCCTCCCAGAGGTCTCCTCCACCACCCGCGGGAAATTTGAATTTGTAAACAAAGCCACGTGCTTTTTGACAGCTGTCATCGACAACAACGCATCGCTAACCTCAGTACTGCCATCTTGACGGGCCTAAACCTCAGTAGTACCAACTTAACCTAACTAGCGCATGGTAAACAAAGCCACGTGCTTTTTTGACAGCTGTCACCCGCCATCTTTAAACTACAGAGCACAGTACTGCCCTCTTTAGCTACTTACCTTTGAAATGTGGTACGTCACAGCTGTCATCCGCCATCTTGCATCGCAAACCTCAGTGCTGCACTCTTTAGCTAGATACCTTTGAAATGTAGTGGCGGTAATTTGAGAAATTCTTTATGCTCTTGTTTGTAAACAAATCCACGTGCAGCTGCCATCCGCCATCTTTAATCCATAGAGCACCGTGCTGCCCTCTTTAGCTACTTACCTTTGAAATGTGGTACGTCACAGCTGTCATCCGCCATCTTGCATTGCAAACCTCAGTGCTGCACTCTTTAGCTAGATACCTTTGAAATGTAGTGGCGGCAATTTGAGAAATTCTTTATGCTCTTGTTTGGAAACAAAGCCACGTGCAGCTGTCATCCGCCATCTTTAATCCAGAGAGCACCGTGCTGCCCTCTTTAGCTACTTACCTTTGAAATGTGGTACGTCACAGCTGTCATCCGCCATCTTGCATCGCAAACCTCAGTGGTGCACTCTTTAGCTAGATACCTTTGAAATGTAGTGGCGGCAATTTCAAAAATTCTTTATGCTCTTGTTTGGAAACAAACTCATGCGCTTTGTTTGACAGCTATCATCCGCCATCTTTAATCCAGAGAGCACCGTGCTGCCCTCTATGTGGGAGTGGTAAATTCTACGCGCTCTTGTTTGGAAACAAACCCATGTGCTTTTCTGACAGCTGTCAACCGCCAGAGAGCACCGTGCTGCCCTCTTTGTGCCGGTGGCAAATTCCACGTGCTTTTTGACAGCTGTCATCCGCTATCTTGCATCACAAACCTCAGTGCTGTACTCTTTAGCTAGATACCTCTGAAATGTGGTGGCGGCAAATTCTGTGTGCTCTTGTTTAGTAAACAAAGCCACGTGCTTTTTTTGACAGCTGTCATCCACCATCTTTAATCAATAGAGCACTGTGCTGCTATCATGCGGGCAATTTCGTCAGCTGTCATCCGCCATCTTTAATCTACAGAGCACCGTGTTGCTCTCTGTAGTAGCGGGCAATTTGAAAAGTTCTATTAGCTGTCATCCGCCATCTTTAATCAAGAGAGCACCGTGCTGCCATCTTTAGCTAGATACCTTTGAAATGTGGTGGCGGCAAATTGAAAAATTCCACGTGCTCTTGTTTAGTAAACAAACTCACGCGCTTTTTGTCAGCTGTCATCCGCCATCTTACATCGCAAACCTCAGTGCTACACTCTTTAGTTGAAAAATAGTGGCGGATAATTTAAAAAGAAAAATTCTACAGCAGCCATCTCTCGACGCTAATTGCACAAGATGGTGGCTATACATGACTCCTTAAAGGTGCTTATGCAAGATGATCGCTATACATAGTTTCTTATGAGACCCCTTTGGGATGCTTGCGCAAGATGGCGGTTATACAAGGCTCCTTATGAGACACCCTAGGGATGCTTGCGCAAGATGGTGGTTGCTCTTATGAGGCGGCTTAAGGATCCTTGCACAAGATGGCTAGAGACGCCCCCCTAAGGATGCTTGCGCAAGATGGCGGCTATACATAGCTCCTTATGAGACGACTTAAGGGTGATTGCGCAAGATGGCTGCTGCTCTTATGAGGCGGCTTAAGGATCCTTGCACAAGATAGCTAGAGATGCCCTAAGGATGCTTGCGCAAGATGGCGGACGCAAGATGGCGGCTATACACGACTCCTTATGAGACGCCTTAAGGGTGCTTGCGCAAGATGGCTGCTGCTCTTAGCTTAGAGGCTAACAGGTCGTGTTAGTTCGATTCATTAAATTTGGGGCTTAAATGCAAAATGTTAAATATCTCGAAAACGGTACACCGTAGAGCAAAACGGACAAAATTTTTCTGCCCAATACCTTGGTTCGCAGTATGAGGAACAAGAAAAACATAGTCTAATGATGAGATCAACTGTTCGGTTCCTACTTAGGCCCTTTGACATTCGCTCTGTTTTAGCTTGTATTGAAGCAAGTCTTCGTAACATGATCAGGTCTAGCTATGGTAGAGAGTATAACGTGCCGTGCAGGTTTGATTCATTAAATTTGGGGCTTAAATGCAAAATGTTAAATATCTCGAAAACGGTGCATCGTAGAGCAAAACGGATAAAAGTTTTCTACCTGATACCTAGGTTTGCAGTATCAGGAATAAGAAAAACATAGTCTAATGATGAGATCGACGGTTCGATCCCTACTTAGGCCCTTTGGCATTGGTAGCTATCTAATTCTACAAGATGACGGCTATACATAGCTTCTTATGAGACAGCTTAAGAGCGCTTGCACAAGATGGCTGCTGCTCTTATGAGACCCCTAGGGGTGCTTGCGCAAGGTAGCAGCGACAAGACGGTGACTATACACAGCTCCTTATGATACGGCCTAGAGGTGCTCACACAAGATGGTGGCTGATCTGATGAAGAAAGCTAGCTTTGCATCGTGCTGGTATCTTTACAGCACTAAACCTCATACCTTTGAAATGTGGTGGCAGGTAATTTGAAAAATTCGACGTGCTTTTTCTTAAGCTGTTAAGGCCTCCTCTTATGTCAAGGTATAGCTCTATCGAACAATTTTAAACCTGCATCGGAATAGCTAGAGTAAGCACGTGCTGCAGTGATGACGTCATTAAGCATGTTTAGACTTGCAAATCACAGAAGAAACGTAACAAGGCTGGAATCGAAAACTGCACTCTATGCCGTTAACTTTATCATGTGATCGGAACATTGATTGAAGTGTTTAGAACACTAAATAAGTAGAACCGAACACTGTACTCGATACAACATGTGTTTAGAACATGTCAGGGGATACCTTTGTTCTAAGAAGATTAGTTTACCGCACATTCCTTGTAGGGCTAATAGGCTAAGGGGCTAATGGGCAAAAGGGCTAATGGGCAAAAGGGCTAAAGGGCTAAAGGGCTAATGGGCTAAAGGGCTAAAGGAGCAAGAACCTCATCGATCGCTATCAGCAAGAACGCTTGTACTTTGTTAAGTGTAGAAAATTAATCTTTATTTGTAAATGGTTTCATGTTCAGAACAAGGAATGGAACCTAGGGGTTACGTCTTACCTAATAAAATCCCCGAAGTGCGATGAGTTACGTTTTCGAACTAGTGTTTGGAACACTGAACTTTTCAAGATGATAGCAGAGAGTTTAGCAATGTTCAGTTGTTGGATTATAAATTCCGCGCTACAACATGCATAAGGTGGCAGCCTTGATGTTTACTGCCGTAAAGATGACAAGAGTGAGGTTAACTATGTTCCGTTGTTGGATTTTAAATTCCGCGCTATAACATGCATAAGGTGGCAGCCTTGAGGTTTACTGCCGTAAAGATGGCAGCAGTGAGGTTAACGACGCTCTATTGTCCTTCAAAGTGAGGTTAGGGTTCGTCAAGAAGACAGCTGTCAAAAAAGCAGGTGGCTATGTTTACCAAACAAGAGCACGTGGTCGTGACGTCACGGTCACGTAGTATGCTGCCTCAGCATGCAAAGTTCAATGTCTACACCTACGTAGTAAACATTCTGCTATGTTCACAAGATTTTTTACACATAACTATTCTTTACGCTTTAAGTTCATGCACACACAAGCGATAGTCGTACGCTCTGGCAGGAGAAGTTTAGTACGATATTCGATACATACATTATCGATAGGTGATGTGTACACGCTTTGGAACATAGCTCTTCTTTGTGCTTTAAGTTCGTGCACATGGGTTAGGGATACACAAAAACGATTGCTACATGTTCTAGCGGAAGAAGTCTAGTACGGTAGTCGATGCATGTAAAATCGATAGGTTATGCTAAGATAGCAGCACACTTACACGATTTTAGCACAATCTAGTGGAAAAAGTTTAATATGAAAGTCGTTTCATGCAAAATCATTAGGTAATGTGTACACGCTTTGAAACAAGGCTATTCTTTGTACTTGAAGTTCATGCGTACAGGTTATGCTAAGATAGCAGCACAATCTAGCGCAAGAAGTGGACGTTAAACCTTGCGCAGACTCCTTCGAAAATGATTGCGGGTACAAGAGTGTTGAGGGTGATTCATTTGTCGGATGGAGGTGATAAGCCTTGTGCAGGCTTCTTCGGTAGGAGTAGGCTATGTGCCGGTACCGGGACATCTAGTTATAAAACCCGCTACAACTGATTTGTCGCGTATACTGCGATTTAAAATCCTAGTCAGGAAGGGTAACCGGTCGTAAAACTATGGTGTATGATCTAAGAGGCGGGGTGTGCAAAAAAGCCAGCATTAAGTAAGGGCTGTTGATAAGGGGCGTTAAACCTTGTGCAGGCTTCCCCGAAACTGATTGTGAGTACAAGACATTGAGGGTGATTCATCTGTCGGATGGAGGCAATACGCCTTGTGTGGGCTTCTTCGGCAGGAGTAGGCTATGTGCCGGTACCGGGATATCTAGTTATAAAACCCGTTATAACAAATTTATCGCGTATACTGCGATTTAAAATCCTAGTCAGAAAGGGTAACCGGTTGTAAAACTATGGTGTATGATCTAAGAGGCGGGGTGTGACAAAAGCCAGCATTAAGTAAGAGCTGTTGATGGGGGTGTTAAACCTTGTGCAGGCTTCCCCGAAACTGATTGTGAGTACAAGATGTTGAGGGTGATTCATCTGTCGGATGGAGGTGTTAAGCCTTGTGCAGGCTTCTTCGGTAGGAGTAGGCTATGTGCTGGCACCGAGTTTTACCCTCTCCCTACGGTAGTATATTACATTCTTAGGCAGTTTCGAGGGTGTGCAAAAAAGCCAGTATTAAGTAAGGGCTGTTGATGGCGGGTGTTAAACCTTGTACAGGCTCCTTCAACAGGAGAAGCCTACATGCCGGCGCCGTGCAGGCTCTTTCGATAGGGGTAGGCTATATGCTGGTACTGTGTTTTAACCTCTCCGTACAATCATAATATTTTATGTTAGGAACTTACACGGGCTAAATGCTACTCAGCTAAGAAGAGGTTCCGTGAGTTACAAGTAGCTTATCAGCACGCAGTGTCCCCGTTCAAGGTTAGTGCAGCCGGAAGATGCGTGTACAATTTCAGTCAACACATGCATTCCGCACATCGCTCTGAATGACTGCGCCGATACAACTTCAAAGATAGTGTTCTATGCGGTAGAACAAAAAATGTAACCCATAGCATGCTACTAAAGCTTAACACTGTAAATGTTTGGAGCTCCTGTTTTACAGCTAGATGTAATTCCTAACATAACAGGACCGGGATTAAAAATATGTTTTACAGCCGAGTACCCCCTTCCATAACATGAGATTTTAAATCGCAAGTATCTGTTTTACGGCCGGTTGCCCTTCCTGACGCGAGATTTTAAATCACAAGAATCTGTTTTACAACAGGATGCCCTTCTAGGATTTTAAATAGCAGTATCTAGCCTCTTACATCATACACTATTGTTTTACGGTCGGTTGCCCTTCCTGACGTGAGATTTTAAATCACAAGAATCTGTTTTACAACTGAATGCCCTTCTAGGATTTTAAATAGCGGTATCTAGCCTCTTACATCATACACTATTGTTTTCGACCGGTTGCCCTTCCTGACGTCAAATAACTGGGATTTAGAATCTGTTTTACAACGAGTTGCTCTTTTTAACACGAGAATCGGGGTTTTACAGCTAGATGCTCAAAGCAGTATCTAGTCTCTTACATCATACACTATTGTTTCACGGTATGGCCGGTTGCCCTTCCTGACGCGAGATTCTAAATCACAAGAATCTGTTTTACGACTGGTTGCCCTTCCTGACGCAAAACTGGCAGTATCTAGCCTCTTACATCATACACTATTGTTTTCGACCGGTTGCCCTTCCTAACGTCAAAGGGATTAAGAATGTGTTTTAAAACTATTTGCCCTTTCTAACACGAGAATCGGGGTTTTACAGCTAGATGCTCTTCTTAGAATTTAAAAAGCAGTATCTAGCCTCTTACATCATACACTATTGTTTCACGGTACGGCCGGTTGCTCTTCCTGACGCGAGATTTTAAATCACAATAATCTGTTTTACGACTGGTTGCCGTTCCTGACACAAAACTAGCAGTATCTAGCCTCTTACATCATACACTATTGTTTTCGACCGGTTGTCCTTCCTAACGTCAAAGAACTGGGATTAAGAATGTGTTTTACAACTAGTTGCCCTTTCTAACACGAGAATCGGGGTTTTACAGCTAGATGCTCTTCTTAGTGCAGGAAGTAAGATTTTAAATCGCTGTACCACGAACTATTGTTTTACAGCCGGATGCCCTTCCTGACGCAAAACTAAGATTTTAAATCGCAAGAATTTGTTTTAAGACTAGTTGCCCTCCCTGACGCAAAACTGGCAGTATGTAGCCTCTTACATCATACACTATTGTTTTCGACCGGTTGCCCTTCCTCACTTCAAAGAACTAGGATTAAGAATCTGTTTTACAACTAGTTACCCTTTCTAACACGAGAATCGGGGATTTACAGCTAGATGCTCTTCTTAGTGCAGGAACTAAGATTTTAAATCGCTGTATCACAAACTATTGTTTTACAGCCGGATGCCCTTCCTGACGCAAAACTAAGATTTTAAATCGCAAGAATTTGTTTTAAGACTAGTTACCCTTCCTGACGCAAAACTGGCAGTATCTAGCCTCTTACATCATACACTATTGTTTTCGACCGGTTGCCCTTCCTGACGTCAAAGAACTGGGATTAAGAATGTTTTGCAACAAGTTGCCCTTTCTAACATGAGAATCGGGGATTTACAGCTAGATGCTCGCCGGATGCCCTTCCTGACGGCATACGTTGCCTGGATTTGAATCGCGGTATCCATCATTGTGTCTGACTTGCATGTATGCAAGCTCACGCGTATTTTTTTTTTTTTTTTTGCTGAGATATCATGCTACTTCCGTTCGCCAGCTATAGCGGAAACTCGCAGTACTGCGTCTATTTCGTCTTACAACTTGGAGGAGACAACATGTGTACATATAATTTATGATCTTTCATCCCCCCTATTTTTTTAAAAAAAACATGTAAGTATGTAGTATCTCACAACATTCTTATCCGTGTGCGTGTGTGTGTGTTTCGAGAAAAAAAGAGTAACGTGTATCAGTGTTCTAGTCCTGTTGCAATTACTAAGCGAGTGACCGAGCGAGTTGGCTACGCAGTGTGCTTTCTTGATTGTCGCATGACATATATCAGTGTATTTGCAATTACTAAGCGTCTTAGCATTGCGGTGAACGAGTTAGCTACGCGGTATATATTTTTTAAATTTTCGCACTAAGCAAATCATTTGAAGTGTTGCCGGGTTAGCTATGCGATATGCGCACAGTGTGTTTTTGATTTTCGTACTAGGCAAGTGATAGGCGAGATAGCTATGCGATATGTGCACAGAGTGTGTTTTTGATTTTTACACTAGGTAAATCATTGAAGTTGTACTTTTGCTCTGAACACATCAAACAATGTTCTTACAGTGTTCGATTCTAGTCTTGTTATGTTTCAATCTAATTTTCTTAGAACAAAGGTATCCCCTAACATGTTGTATCGGATCACATGTTAAGGTTAACGACATCGAGTGTAGTGTTCGATTCTAGTCTTGTTATGTTTCAATCTAATTTTCTTAGAACAAAGGTATCCCCTAGCATGTTGTACAGTGTTCGGTTCTACTTGTTTAGTGATCTGAACACATCAATCAATGTTCTGATCACATGTTAAGGTTAACGACATCGAGTGCAGTGTTCGATTCTAGTCTTGTTATGTTTCAATCTAATTTTCTTAGAACAAAGGTATCCCGTAACATGTTGTATCGAGTACAGTGTTCGGTTCTAGTCTTGTTATGTTTCAATCTAATTTTCTTAGAACAAAGTTATTCCCTGACATGTTGTACACCGGGCGAGTTGGCCGTGCGCGTAGAGGCGCGTGGCTGTGAGCTTGCATTCGGGAGATAGTAGGTTCGAATCCCACTATCGGCAGCCCTGAAGATGGTTTTCCGTGGTTTCCCATTTTCACACCAGGCAAATGCTGGGGCTGTACCTTAATTAAGGCCACGGCCGCTTCCTTCCAATTCCTAGGCCTTTCCTATCCCATCGTCACCATAAGACCTATCTGTGTCGGTGCGACGTAAAGCCCCTAGCAAAAAAAAGACATGTTGTACAGTGTTCGGTTCTACTTGTTTAGTGATCTGAACACATCAATCAATGTTCTGATCACATGTTAAGGTTAACGACATCGAGTGCAGTGTTCCATTCTAGTCTTGTTATGTTTCAATCTAATTTTCTTAGAATAAAGGTATCCCCTAACATGTTGTATCGAGTACAGTGTTCGGTTCTACTTGTTTAGTGATCTGAACACATCAATCAATTTTCTGATCACATGTTAAGGTTAACGACATCGAGTGCAGTGTTCAATTCTAGTCTTGTTATGTTTCAATCTGATCTTCTTAGAACAAAGGAATCCCCTAACATGTTGTATTAAGTACAGCGTTCGATTCTACTTATGTAGTGTTCTGAACACACCTAACAATGTTTTAATCACATGTTGTTAACGACATCGAGTACAGTGTTCGATTCTAGTCTTGATCACTTATTTTGTGCTCTGAACACATCAATCAATGTTCTGATCACATGTTGTATCGAGTACAGCGTTTGATTCTACTCTTCTTATGTTTCGCAAGTCTAAACATGTACAATAATGTTATCGCTGCACACGCTTGCCTTCGCGATGCAGGTTTAAACTTGTTCGATAGGTAAAGCTATGCCTTGACATAAGAGGCGGAGGTAGAGAAGGAGGAGGAGGAGAATGATAAGGTCTTAACAGCCTATGTATAGTCGTCATTGTTTAAAGATGACACCTGTCAAAAGAATTTTTCAAATTATCCACCACCACATTTCAGCTAAAGAGGGTAGCAGGGTGCTCTGTTGATTAAGCACATAGAATTTCAATTTGCTCTCCACCGCATGCATAACAGCAACCGTTATCTTGCGCAGTAGCCTCTAAGCTAGCTTTCTTCATAAGAGTAGCCGCCATCTTGTGCGAGCACCCCCTAGGCTGCCAAGATGGCAGCACTGCTGATGACAGGTGACGAATTTGCAGCTACTGCGATAAAGAGGGCAGCACAGTGCTCTGTGATTTAAAGATGGCGGATGACAGCTGTCAAAAAAGCACGTGGCTGTCAAAAAGCACGTGGCTTTTTTTACTACGCGCTAGTTAGGTTAAGTTGGTACTACTGAGGTTTAGGCCCGTCAAGATGGCAGTACTGAGGTTAGCGATGCGTTGTTGTCTGTCAAAACGCACGTGGCTGTCAAAAAACACGTGGCTTTGTTTACCTCGCGCTAGTTAGGTTAAGTTGGTACTACTGAGGTTTAGGCCCGTCAAGATGGCAGTACTGAGGTTAGCGATGCGTTGTTGTCGATGACAGCTGTCCAAAAGCACGTGGCTTTGTTTACAAATTCAAATTTCCCGCGGGTGGTGGAGGAGACCTCTGGGAGGCCCCTGGATGTGGTGGTGGTGGAGGAGGCATCTGGGAGGCCTCTGGCTGTGGTGGCGGTGGAGGTGGCCTCTGGGAGCCCGCGGTGGCGGTGGCCGCAGAACCATCCCATTATACTACTTATTTAGATAGTGCCGTATCTTGCCTGCTAAATTCGTGTGTTATCTTACGTGTGTATCTATAGGAGCGTAGTACTAATAATAATTTGTCTAAGCAATTAGCTTTGTTGTTAATCTTTGAGTACCGGTACAGCAGTTCTTGCAAATTTCATTGAGCTTAGTAGTGGCATACGGTATCGGTATCGTAATTAGGAAACGCCTGGAAGTAGTTTAAAAATTACTGTAGTGTACTGTACAGTAGTATACGAGTAATATCCTATTACAATTTAGTGTGCTTATTTTATTATGTAAAATAATTTTCTAGTACTGGTGTAGTAGAGGTATCCGTAGAAACTCTTACTAAAATTCTGTGGTTGTAATTAGGATAGGCTTAATTGCAGTTCGGAATTGTGTAGTTCTTGTGTAGGCTATTACTTTCGATATTCAGTAATTAACAGCAGTTTTTATCCTGTTAGGGGTTGTAGGATAAATAATAGAGTACGACTAAGTAGTATTGTAGTGTGGCCGTAACTAATTACCTCATTGTTGTGTGATCTTTGAGTACTATCCCAGACAACATATCCTTCCGTTCATTTATTTTTTGCAAATAAGTTATTTTATTTTCATTTTTCCGTACAGAATGGCTAAGGAGCGCGAGTGTACGAACTGTGGGTGTGGCGAGGCATTGAGGGGCATGAGGGAGGAGTTGGAGAGTTTGAGGGACATAATTAGGATTCTCACAGAAGACAGGAAGGAAGATAGGACTCCCTCAAACAACGTACAGGTTATAGTAGGTGTACAAGAGGGACGGGAAGGAAAGGCGCGAGTTGTAGAAGACAGGTGGTCTAATGTTTTAAGGGGAAGGAGATTGCAGGCTAAGGGCTCTACTCAGGATCAGAATTCAGGACAGGTGTCTGTGCGAAATCGGTACGAGTCACTCCAGGTAGAACAACAGAGGGAAGATGAGGGACAGGGAACTGTTGCTGAGATGTGTGGAAGTAGGAGGAAGGGAAAAGGTAGGAAATGGAAATGTAGACTTGAGGATAGGAAAAGACAGCTGGAACAGGGTCATGGGAAGGAGGAAAGGAAGGAGGAAGTAGCTTCTGCAGCTATCAGGAAAGATAGGGCTGACCAGGAGGGGAGGGGATCAAATGAGGTGGGTAGGGTTGAGGCTCTGGTCATGGGGGATTCCATCGTTAGACAAGTGGGGAAAGTGTGTGGAGGAAAGGGAACCGGGGTAGGATGTTATCCAGGAATTAGGTTGAGGCAGATGTTGAGGAAAGTAAAAGAGAGGGACGAGGGGAAGGAGAAGGTGGTAGTGTTTCACGTTGGTACCAACAACGTAAGGCAAGCTGATATAAGTACCAACATAGTTGGAGATGTGTGGGATCTGATAAATGCAGCACGGGTAAGGTTTAAAAAAGCGGAGATTGTTGTTACTGGAATACTCTGTAGGAGGGATACTGACTGGAAGGGGCTTGGGGATTTAAATGAGAATATAGAGTGGGTATGTGGGAAACTGGGAGTGAAATTTCTAGATCCTAATATGTGGGTAGGAGATAGGGATCTGCGCTCAGATGGCCTTCACTTAAACCGCAGTGGTACGTATAAGTTATGAAATTTGTTTGTAAGGATAATAGGGAGGTACATTCAGGGAAACGGTGTGACCTAGGGAGCGGTGATAAGGGCACAGGTTATTCGGAATTGTTTGATAGGATAGTCCGCTATGTGGGAAACGACATGGAGAGAAATGTGATTGTAGCGGGAGATCTGAATTTGACAGGTGTCAACTGGGAGATAAATTCGAACGAGAGAAAGCATGACTAATAAATGGCAAATACTTTAATATGGGAAAGACAGCTGATTCAGAATGTGATGGAACCAACCAGAGGGAAAAGTATCCTGGATGTGGTGGTGATGAAACCAGGGAAACTGAAGTAATAGATGGTATTAGTGATCATGAAGCTGTTTTTGTCGTAGTTAAAAATAAATGTGATAGAAAGGAAGGTCTTAAAAGTAGGACTATTAGGCAGTACCATATGGCTGATAAAGCAGGCATGAGGCAGTTTCTAAAAAGTAACTATGATCGGTGGAAAACGGTAAATATAAATGTAAACAGACTCTGGGATTGGTTTAAAGAAATTGTTGAGGAATGCGAAAACAGGTTTGTACCTCTAAGGGTGGTAAGGAATGGTAATGACCCACCTTATTATAATATAGAAATAAAGATACTAAGAAGGAGATGCAGACTGGAAAGAAATAGACTTTGATGATGCTTGTTTAAAGGGGCTTTACATCGAGGTCATCGGCCCCGAAATTGAGTTTGAAATGGCTGTGGAAGTAAGGAGAAATTGAAGGAACTTACTAGAAAATTGAATCTAGCAAAGAAGGCAGCTAGGAATAACATGATGGCCAGCATAATTGGCTGTAATACAAATTTTAGTGAAAAGTGGAATGGTATGTATAGGTATTTTAAGGCAGAAGGAGGTTCCAAGAAGGACATTCCAGGAATAATTAATGAACAAGGGGAGTGTGTATGTGAGGATCTTCAAAAGGCAGAAGTATTCAGTCAGCAGTATGTATTTTTGGTTACAAGGATAATGTCGTGATGGAGGAGGAGACCAAGGCCAAAGAAGTAATAAAATTTACATATGATAACAATGACATTTACAATAAGATACAAAAGTTAAAAACTAGAAAAGCGACTGGAATTGATCAGATTTCTGGGGATATACTAAAGACAATGGGTTGGGATATAGTACCATATCTGAAGTTCTTATTTGATTATTGTTTGGTCGGAGGAGCTATACCAGATGAATGGAGAGTTGCTATAGTTGCCCCTGTGTATAAAGGAAAGGGTGATAGACATAAAGCTGAAAATTACAGGCCAGTAAGTTTGACATGCATTGTATGTAAGCTTTGGGAAGGCATTCTTTCTGATTATATTGGACATGTTTACGAAATTAATAACTGGTTCGATAGAAGGCAATTCGGTTTTAGGAAAGGTTATTCCACCGCAGCTCAACTTGTAGGATTCCAGCAAGATATAGCAGATATCTTGCATTCGGATGGTCAAATGGACTGTATTGCGATTGACCTGTTTAAAGCATTTCATAGGGTGTATCATGGGAGACTACTGGCAAAAATGAGTGCAATTGGACTAGACAAAATAGTGACTGAATGGGTTGCTATATTTCTCGAAAATAGATCTCAGAGAATTAGAATAGGCGAAGCTTTATCTGACCCTGTAATAATTAAGATTGGAATTCCTCAGGGCAGTATTACTGGACCTTTAGGTTTTCTTATATATAAAAATGATACGAGTAAAGAAGTGGAATCGGAGGTAAAGCTTTTTGCAGTTGATGTTATTCTGTATAAAGTAATAAATAAGTTACAAGATTGTTAGCAACTGCGACGTGACCTCGATAATGTTGTGAGATGGACAGCAGGCAATGGTATGTTATTAACGGGGTTAAAAGTCAGGTTGTGAGTTTCACAAGTAGGAAAAGTCCTCTCAGTTTAATTACTGCGTTGATGGGGGTGAAAATTCCTTTTGGGGATCATTGTAAGTATCTAGGTGTTAATATAAAGAAAGATCTTCATTGGGGGTAATCACATAAATGGGAATATAAATAAAGGGTATAGATCTCTGCACATGGTTATGAGGGTGTTTAGGGGTTGTAGTAAGGATGTAAAGGAGAGGGCATATAAGTCTCTGGTAAGACCCCAACTAGAGTATGGTTCCAGTGTATGGGACCTTCACCAGGATTACCTGATTCAAGAACTGGAAAAATCCAAAGAAAAGCAGCTCGATTTGTTCTGGATGATTTCCGAGAAAATATTAGCGTTACAAAAATGTTGCAATGTTTGGGTTGGGAAGAATTGAGAGAAAGAAGAAGAGCTGCATGACTAAGTGGTATGTTCCAAGCTGTCAGCGAAGAGGTGGCGTGGAATTAACTTAGCAGACGAGTAAATTTGAGTGGCGTTTATATAAATAGGAAAGATCACAATATGAAGATAAAGTTGGAATTCAAGAGGACAAAGTGGGGCAAATATTCATTTATAAGAAGGGGAGTTAGGGATTGAAATAACTTACCAAGGGAAACGTTCAATAAATTTTCAATTTCTTTGAAATCATTTAGGAAAATGCTTGGAAAACAACAGATATGGAATCTGCCATCTGGGCGACTGCCTTAATTGCAGATCAGTATTGATTGATTGATTGATTGATTTATTGATTGATTGATTGATTGATTAAATGATTGATTGATTGATTGATTGATTGATTGATTGATTGATTGATTGGTTGATTGATTGATTGATTGATTGATTGATTGATTGATTGATTGATTGATTGATTGATTGATTGATTGATTGATTGATTGATTGATTGATTGATTGATTGATTGATTGATTGATTGATTGATTGATTGATTCTAGATTTCACAGGAAAGTAGAATTTTGTTGCTATAATTGCGCAGAGGGTGCAGTGCGCCTTTTTGTCCATACATGTACGAATTTGATCTACATCCAGTCGCCAGGCATTGACTTGGCACTAATACGTTTGTTTATTCAGTGCTCTGACGAAGGCTGGTTGGATCCTCAACAGCTGCACCATTAGCTGCCATAGGCAGCCTAGCCGTCACTGAAGACGCATACTAAGTAATGCAAAGTGCTTTCCTCACTGTACCAGGTGTTGCTATTACACATCTCTCTGTCAAGCCCATTGGAATGCTTGCACCAACCGATCTTATGATCAACATTTTCACACCATTCATAGCAGGAAGTTGGCGTTGCTAGCATCTTTCATACCTCGGTCACTTTCATATCGTCAAAGCCAAGGATTAGACTGAGATAGATCAATGAAGGTAACACAATTGCTCTAGCCTGTGCCAGAAGACATAGTCCACTGTAAACACTAGGTCTCGCCAGCAAAATTGAATGTCATAACACTTTTTATAAAATGTTTTGCCTCCAACACAAAATGAAGATGTCTGTAATTAAAAAATTACGTATCGTAAATTAATATATATCTGTCAATTCTCTATCTAGTCTGGTTTAAAATGTTTTAAAAGAAGTTGGAAATTTATCAAAAATCTCATTTGGTAAATTATCCTATTCCCTAACTCCTCCTCCTGTAAGTGAATTCCAACTTTATCTTCACACTATGATTTTTCCTAGTTTTGAAAAAGTCCTTTCAAGCTTATTCGCCTGCCATTTTTCCATTGACGACTCAGAACATAGCCTACTGCTCGTCTCCTACTCCCAAATCTTCCCAGAGTAAAAGTTTGCAACATTTTCGTAACACTGCTGTTTATAACAAATCTCACTGCTTTTAGTTCTTGAATCAAGTAATCTTGGTGAGGGTAATAAACGCTTGAATCTTACCGACCATAATTAGAGTCTTACCGGTGATTTATATGCCCTCTCGTTTACATTCTTACTTCAACTCGTAAATACCCTCATTAACCATATGAAGAGATCTACAAGCTCCTATGTTGATATTCAGATTGCCGTACAGAACAAGAGCAATGTGATCAGCGAATGGTATGTCCAGTTTAGAATCTAAAAATCAACTTTCGAGGCTTCTTAGAAAATATGTTCAGTGTTTCTGAATGTTTATTATTTACTTTATGGTAAGTTTCTGTTAATATTATTGCAGAAGTTCCATGGGGGTTCTAACCCCCCCCCCCTCCACTGCTACTTTCAGTGATCCACATTTACCCTGTCAACACAGTGAGGGGACTTGATGAAACTTAAGATCTAAATTTTCACCCTATTGTCTACTGCCCATGCAGTCGCACACTATCCTGTCAGTATCTCATCACCTTTCCTGTGATTCCAGTTCTTTACTCGTATCATATAAGAAAACCTAAAGGTCGTATGACACTCGCTCGCCCATCACTCTTGTAATGACTACTGGATAGGGTAAAGCTCTACCTACTCTAATTCTCCGAGTTCTATTTTCCAGAAAATTAGCCACAGATTGAATCACTCATTTGTCACGTCCAATCAATCAATCAATCAATCAATCAATCAATCAATCAATCAATCAATCAATCAATCAATCAATCGATCGATCGATCGATCAATCAATCAATCAATCAATCAATCAATCAATACTGATCTGCATTAAGGGCAGTCGCCGAGGTGGCAGATTCCCTATCTGTTGTTTTCCTAGAATTTTTAAAATGATTTCAAAGAAAATCGAAATTTATTGAACGTCACCCTTGGTAAGTTATTCCAATCCCTAACTCCCCATTCTATAAACGAATATTTGCCCAAATTTGTCCCCTTAAATTCCAACTTTAACTTCATATTGTGATCATTCCCACTTTTAAACACGCCACTCAAACTTTATATGTCTACTAATGTCATTCCACGCCAACTCTCCGCTGACAGCTGGGAACATACCACTTAGTCGAGCAGCTCGTCTTCTTTCTCCCAGTTCTTCCCAGCCCAAACTCTGTAACATTTTTGTAACACTACTCTTTTGTCGGAAATCACCCAGAACAAATCGAGCTGCTTTTCTTTCGATTTTTCCAGTTCTTGAATCAAGTACTCCTGGTAAAGGTCCCATACACTGGAACCATACCCTACTTGGGGTCTTACCAGAGACTTATATACTCCCTCTTATACATCCTTACTACAACCCCTAAACACCTTCATAACCATGTGCAGAGATCTATACCCTTTATTTATATTCCCATTTATGTGATTACCCCCAATGAAGATCTTTCTTTATATTAACACCTAGATACTTACAATGATCCCCAAAAGGAACTTTCACCCCATCAACGCAGTAATTAAAACTGAGAGGATATTTAATATTTGTGAAATTCACAACCTGACTTTCAACCCCGTTTATCAACATACTATAGCCTGCTCTCCATCTCACAACATTATCTATGTCATTTCTTAGTTGCTCACAATCTTGTAATTTATTTATTCCACTATACAAAAAAAAAATCAAAATTTCCTTATTTGCAAATGAGGTGTTTACCTCGGTGGCAAATGGTACACTAAAATACATTATTGTCAAGCACTAAATATTAAATTAACAAGAGAAGAAAATTTTCCTATAATACAATATTATATAATTTACGCTAACAATTTTTTCTATTAAACACAAAGCTCATCCTTAATAAATTTATATTGTTTACAAAATTCTACTTATAATATATCCTGTACTACTTACAAATAGTCATCTGATATACAGTATGTGGAATTACTTCACATGATACTGTACAACTGGTATAAGATTAAAATTTACATTGCATTTATTTAAATTTTCTTTTCTTTACCCATTCTGGAACCTAAGTAGCATAACGACCTGCTGCGTCTTAACCAGAGCCCCTTTTACCACCACTTTTCAGAGTTCCTGAAGGGCCTTCACAGCTACCGTAGCAGTCCCAGGGCCCTAGAAGTCCCCACTGTACTTCACCCCTAAGGCAGTCCCCTACTTTGGCTGTCCAAACTCTGTAGACCAGGGGATGGAATTAATTTATTCACACACATTTTTTTATTTACAATAACCTGCACTGGTCGAATGCCCTCTAACACTTCATTTATTTTCTCTGTTGCTGTTTATTCTCTTCTTGAATATCTGTACAGATTTTGGAAAAGGATCAAACACTACCCCTGCTAAACTGTTCCACTCCTTCACACCCTTCCCAATGAATGAAAATTTACCCCAATCGCTTCTGCTAAAATTCCTTCTAATTTTATATTTGCGGTCAGTCCTGCCGACATAATTATTTTCCAACTGAAGCCTCTCACGGATATCTCCCCATGCTGCTTCTCCTGTATAGGTTCTATATAAACCTATAAGTCTAGTTTTCTCCCTTCCCTTACTTAAAGTTTCCCACCCTACTTTCTTTAACATTTCTGATACACTACTCTTTCTCCTGAAATCCCCTGTTACAAATCTTGCTGCTTTCCTCTGCACACCATCTAGTTCTTTTATTAGGTATTCTTGGTGAGGATCCCAAACACTCTTTGCATATTCCAATAATGGACGAACCATACTTAAGTAACTTTTCTCTTTTAATTCTTTGTTGCATCCTTTAAGTAGCCCCATTATGACATGTAACGATCTGTATGCTTTCCCAACAATATAATCCACATGACCCTTCCAATGCAAATTACTTTCAAATCTTACACCTAAGTATTTGCACTTGCCATCTTTTGGGATAACTACCCCATCCAAAGTATATTCAAATTCAGTTTTAAAACTCCTGTTTGTAAATGTTGTAACAGTTGATTTGCTTCCATTAACCTTCATGTTATTCTCTTCAACCCATTGTTGGATACTCTCAAGGTCCCTTTGCAATTCTGAACAATCCTCAGTGGTATTTTTTTCCCTATGAACAATTATGTCATCTGCATACAATCTTATTTTTGATGTTATATTGTTCCCTAAATCATTTACGTATATTAAGAAAAGTAACGGACCGATTATACTACCCTGTGCAATTCCCTTCCAAACTTTCTCTTCCTGCGATACGTTAATTCCTACTTTGACTTTCTGAACCCTTGAATTTAGAAATGTTTTTACCCAATGTGTAACCCTTACGTCCAATCCTATTCCCTCCAGTTTCTTTATTAATATTCCATGTTCCACTCTATCAAAGGCTTTGGAAAGATATATGGCTATGCAATCTAACTGGCCTCCTGAATCCAATTGATCTGATATGTCCTGCTGAAATCCCACCAGTTGTGCCTCACAAGAAAATTTCTTTCTAAATCCATACTGGCTCCACATGAACCAATTTTTATCATCACATATCCCTCTGATGTACTTTGATATTAAACTCTCCGGTATTTTACAAACTATACTGGCCAGGCTGATTGGTCTGTAGTTCTCTGGTTTCCTTTTATCACCCTTTCCTTTATAAATTGTTATTATTACAGATTCCTTCCATTCTTTTGGTATTACACTATTATTTATGACATAGTCAAAGAGAAATCTTAAATAAGGCACTATGTACCACCCCATTGTCTTTATCACCTCCCCAGTAATTTGATCACTTCCTGCTGCTTTTCCTTGCTGAAGCAGTTGGATTTCTCTGAAAATATCTTGATTTGTGAACGAGAAGCTTCTTGTTCCCCTCTGTGTCTGTCCCTCTGTAACTTCTGTTTCGGTGTCCAACTCCTGACAATCATCTACTGAATCTCTAAATTCCCTACTAAAGAGGTTTGCTTTCTCAGTGTCTGTTAAATAGTGTTCACCCCCTTCTCCCACCATTGTAGGAATTTGGATTCCTTTTCCTTTTTGATTCCTGATATATGAATACAGCTTTTTCCATTTCCTTTTGTGGTCATTATGCTCTTGAAGAATGCCATTCATATAATTCTCTTTTGCTTCCTTTTTTACTCTATTCAGTTCCCTCATTAGCTGTTTTCTACTTTCTCCACTCTCCCTACCTTCTTTGATTTTCCTGTTTACTATTCTACATTTTCTTTTTAATTTTCTTATTTCCCTTGTATAATAAACAGGTACAAATCTCTTCTCTCCTTCCCAAACGATTCCTTTAAATTTAGCCCAAAATGTATCCACGTTACCCCCTTCACTTATCCAACAACTGAATTGTGATTTAAGGTAAGTCCCAAATTCATCAACTTTAGTTTTTCTGTACCATTTCTTGTCTTGTGTGACCCTCTTATTAAGCCTTTTTGGTACCAGTCCTACATCCATTATTACAACCTTATGATCACCTATTCCTTCAATTACCTCAGTTTTATCGACAATTTCCCATGGTTTAACGAAGAATACATCTAGTAAGTTATTGAGACGAGTCGGTTCTTGTACTACTTATATAAATCCTCCCTCCCAAATTAACTTATTTGCCAGTTTCTATTCATGGGCGTCACTTACAGCTCCATTCTATTCAACCTCAGGCAAGTTTAGACCTCCCCCACTTATTACCACATCATTATTATTGTTTTTATGTGTATAATCTACTATTTTCTCAAATATTTCCATGTCTCTTTCCTCTCCCCCTCTAGGGACACCATGACCTTGAAGTCGGTGTGGGGGCTTGTGTGCTTGTTGATCCCGAGGGCTGTGCCAGCTCAGGGTTACCATGCTGGATAGGCCTTGGTGTAGGGCCAGACTAACAAGGTATCCCTCGAGTTGCTTGAGAGGTGTCTGTGCTCTTTATTCTTCATCACTATTTCTACCCTTCTATTCTCACCATCTTTAATTTCATTCCTCTTCCTGTCTGGCCACCCTCTCTGCCTCGGGTAGATTAGGTTAGACATTACAGAAAAATAAAAAAATAAAAATTAAAAAATTAAAAAATAAATTAAAAAATTAAAAAATAATTAGGTTAGTACGGAGGTTTTATCCTCCCCCAATCACAAGTTTCGGGTCGTGGCGAGGTGATGCATGGCTACTGGGAGAGTAGTTCCAAGCGACCCCCTCCAGATACCGGGCGCCCTCTGGATTATATAGCCTTGCCTCCGGTAAATCTCCTTGGCTCTGCCGGAGGTCGACCTCATATTTCCGTGAGTATTCGTGGGACAAAAGACGGAACCTCTTTCTCTTCCTTCTTTTACAAAGGGTGGCACCCTTCAAAAACAGCGTCAAATTTGGTAAAAAACGTAAGCGGTGTACTCCAGTTCCTGTAGACTACATGAGTGACGAACGTCTTCCTCGATTCCTGGTTGCTTCCAGGGTCGATGGTAAAAGTTTCCTTGACGAATGTCCTTTTATGATAAGTAATTCAATTGAAGAAATCGTTGCTGGTGAGGTCGACGAGATGCGCAAGCTCCGAGATGGATCCGTACTTATCAAGACATCTACGGCTGAACAGTCCAGACGGCTACTTAAAGCCAAGTTATTCGGTAAGGTAGAGGTGAAAATCGAGAAGCACCAAACCCTTAACTCCTGCAAGGGAGTTATATTCCACAGGGATTTGGTTTAAGTCTTCCGATGATACAATGATCCGGTACCTAGCACGTCGGGGTGTAACCGACGTGAAGAGGTTGAAGAGGCGTGTGGGTGATAAGCTACTCGATACGGGTGCTTTCATCCTTACCTTCGACGCTGAGACCATACCTGAACGAATAAAGGTAGCAATGTATCGCCTGACTGTTCGTCCGTACATTCCGGCACCAATGAGGTGTTATAACTGTCAAAAGTTTGGCCACACCTCATTGCGATGTACAGGTTCGACGACCTGCAAAATATGTGGGAAGTGCGAGCATGCTGGGGTTGAATGCACACCACCACCTGTGTGCGTCAACTACCCGGGTACGCATGCTCCAATCTCCAAGGAGTGCTCCATATTCAAGCGGGAGAAGAAGATCCAGGAGATAAAAACGCTGGATAAGCTATCTTATCCAGACGCCCGGAGGAAGTTCAAATCCATGGCTGCTCCGGAGTTCTCCATCTCATTCGCGGAAAAGGTCGCAAACGTACGGATCACTCCACAGAGTTTTGTACAGAACACCGGTACTGAAAATGCATTGAAAAGTCAAAGCCAGCAACAAAATTCAGTAACTAAAGAAACTGGAGATTCAGCATGTGAAGCACTGAAAAGAGCGTTACTGTCGACGTTGCCTGGGAAGGGCCCTTCCCGAGAACGTTCGGCTAGGAATTCCTCCCCCAACAGGGCGGGGGAAAGACTTCCCCAAATAGGGCTGGAAAGTCCAGCCCTCCTTCCAATGCCCAGATCATAAAGGAGGAGAAGGTGTAGCCACAGAGCTCCCTCAAAAAATTGGAGAAGAAGCCTTCTCCAACTCAGTCGGGGTCCACAGGATCACCGCAGAAATCCGGCAAGCCATCTGCCGGCTCTCCTCCCAAAAAGAGAGAAACGGTGGGCAAGAGCGAGAGGCCCCGACGCCCTCTTGTTCGATCACTTTCTGGAGAACCTAGTTCTCCCAGGAAGAAGGCCCACTGTTCCAGACCAATGAGATCACCGTCCGCGGAGGGTCCAGTCACTGCGCCTCCTTCTTCTGAGGAGACAATGGAGACTGAACCACTCATTGTCGTGGATGTTGACGACAATACCGACAACAACGGCGGAAAATCGCAGGTAGTTGACAAAAAGAAGGGCAAGCAATTGTCCTAATTTCGCAACACTACCAATCCACACAATGGCACTATTGCAGTGGAACTGCAGTAGTTACCACTGTCGCCTAGCTGAGTTACGTCAACTGATATCCGTCTATGCGGCCTCCATAGTCTGTCTACAGGAATCTCGTTTGAGACCTGGACACGACACGACTATGAGAGGATATCGTCTTTATTCCAAAGACAGAGTAGCTGTGGATGGCGCGGCAACTGGGGGCCTTTGTACCCTAGTTCGCTCCGACATCTTCAGCGAAGAAGTACCGCTCCGTACTCAGCTAGATGCAGTTGCAGTTCGCACTCCGTTGCCAGTAATGACAACGGTTTGCAACGTGTACTTTCCACCGGATTATAACCTTGATATGCATGCACTACAAGATTTGATCGCTCAGTTGCCTCCTCCTTTCCTCATGCTGGGGGATGTGAACGCCCGTAACACTTATGGGGTTCTCCGTCTTCCTGTTCTAGGGGGAGGAAGCTCGAGCGAATGATCAACCTATTTGATCTTTGTGTGCTCAATACACGGGAACCGACACATTTCAGTAGCGCGCATGGCACATTCTCACACCTGGATGTCACTTTGTGTAGCCGTGCGCTAGTTCCCCTGCTACGGTGGCATGTTCACGACGACGTCGGTGATAGTGACCACTTCCCGATAATTCTGTCTCTCTTGATTCAAAGACAGTCCGAAGTACCCAAGCGCTGGTTACTTCGGCGGGCAAATTGGCCAGAATTAAAAAACGCACAGTGATGGCTGATGATATGCTGGAGTCTGTTGACGACCACGTCTCTTCCATTACTACTGGAATTTTGGCTGCTGCAGAGGAAACAATTCCTTCCTCGTCCGGTATTCGTCGCCGGAAACAGGTCCCATGGTGGACGGACGAAATTGCAGCAGCCATACGTGATCGCCGACGGGCTTTTAAGCATTATCGTCGGAATCCTACGATGGCCAATCATATCGCATTTAAGCGTCTGCGCGCGAAGGCCCGTTTTTTGATTCGAGAAAGTAAGAAAGCTACGTGGGAAAAGTATGTGTCATCCATCACGGCACATACTCCGTCATCACAAGTGTGGACAAAACTCCGCCGTATTGTCGGAGTACAGAATGTGCCCTCAGTACCCGGAATCTCCATTAATGGAGATATAGTTACGATTCCTTCAGTCATTGCAGACCACATCGCGTCACATTTCGCAGATACGTCCAGCTCTAGGAGATACGACCCTGCATTTCTTCCAATTAAGCGCGAAGCAGAGGCCCACCATCTCTCTCTTGCCTCTAGTGCTTCGCATCCCTACAACGTGCCCTTCACGGAGTGGGAGTTGCGAAGTGCACTTGCGCTATGCAGAGATACGGCTCCTGGACCGGACAAAATCCATAATCAAATGCTTAAGCATTTGAGTGACAGATGTCTCAAGGATATCCTCACTCTATTCAACAGAATATGGAGTGAGGGAGTGTTTCCATCTTTATGGCGCGAGGGAATAGTAATACCAATTCCCAAGCCAGGTAAAGATCCAAAACTTCTGGATAGTTATAGGCCAATATGCCTTACAAATGGCCTCTGTAAGCTATTTGAAAGGATGGTTAACCGGCGTCTTGTGTGGGCCATGGAAAGGGAGGGCCTCTTGTCTAACTACCAGTGTGGTTTTCGCTCTCATCGGTCTGCCACTGATCATCTGGTCAGACTGGAGAGCGCCATTCAGGAGGCCTTTCTCCGGAAGGAACACCTAGTCGCCGTGTTTTTTGAGCTGGAAAAAGCTTACGATATTACCTGGCGATATGGGATTCTCTCCACTCTACACCAGTGGGGATTTCGGGGAAATTTGCCAACGTTTATTGAGAACTTCATGTCCCTCCGTCTCTTTCGAGTCCGAGTAGGGAATGCATTTTCTCAATACTACGTTCAGGAAAATGGTGTACCTCAGGGATCGGTACTGAGTGTCACGCTGTTCGCAATCGCCATCAGCGGCATAGTTGCCGCTGCTGGGCCCGCAGTCGTTCCATCGCTGTATGTAGACGACTTAGCTCTACATTACAGCTCCGGAAGGGTGGCGTTTGCAGAGAGACAGCTACAGCAAGCTATTAACCGAGTCGACAGATGGGCCCTGCAACATGGTTTTCGATTTTCAGCAGCGAAAACCTCAGTTGTACACTTCTGTCGACGTCGGCCTGTGCATCCCGAACCAGAGCTCCGCTTGCGAAACAGTGTCTTACCAGTGGTTGACACCTGCAAATTCCTGGGTCTCCATTTTGATAAGGGACTTACGTGGCAGCCCCACATCCGTCAGTTAAAGGTTGCCTGCATGAAGAGACTTAACATGCTTAAGTTTAATATATAAGTAATAATAATAACAACGTAAACGTTTCCACCTATTCAATACTAAAATATATTCACAAAATTATAAATTACACGGTACTAGTTTCGACCCATCTAGGGGTCATCATCAGCCGTATTGGAGCAAAGATCACTTTTGGCGAAATCCTAAGAAAATGTTATTTTAAAGAATAACAAGTAAAATGAGATATTATGGTAATAGTTAATAATACAAGGAATATACATACTAAGAGGTTTTTAACAAAGAATAAAGTATAAATGGGGTGTTGTAAAAATTATAATCATGGAAATCAGTAAGTTCTTGTGTTGAAATGACATATATAAAATTATATATGGCTTAGGAAGGGGGCTTAAAGTCGGGCTGAAGGGTGCGGGAGAAAGTGTAATTGTCTTGGAAAAGTACCTTTGATTAAATTTAGGATTGAGTTTAGGTTGGCTGCATTATTGTTTCTGAGGAAAGTGATAAATAGGTCGAAGAGTATGTTGGGTTTCTCTGAGATTTCATTGAGATTGTGACTGGCATTAAAGTATTGGTCTAGGTGTATGTAGTAATTTTCCATGATGTTGAGTAAAGGGCCCTTGTTTGCTAATGCGAGGATGTCCATGTCTTGTTCAATATTGGTGAAATTATGGTTATAATCTTGCATGTGTTGGCCGATGGCTGAAAACCTGTTGTATTTTATTGCGTTAGTGTGCTCGTGGTATCTGATAATGAAGTTTCTCCCGGTTTGCCCGATGTAGGTTTTTTTTACAGGTGGTACATTTGATCCTATAAACTCCTGATTTAAAAAAACTGCTGGTCTTGTTGATGTGTGAAGTATTGTATAAAACGTTCATGTTCTTATTGTTGGTTTTGAAGGCTATTTTAACGCCTTGTTTCTTAAAGATGTTGGTTAACTTGTAGATATCATTGTTGAACGTGAAGGTGGAAAATGTTAGAGGTTTGGTTATTTCTTTTTTGAGGGTAGTTTTTGGGCGATGTTTGTGTTTATTGATTATCCTTTCTATAAAATGATTGCTGAAGCCGTTGAATTTTGCGATTCCGCGGATTGTGTTGAGTTCGTTTTTTAGATCTTTATTGGACATAGATATGCTGAAGGCTCGGTGAACTAGGCTGTTGTATGTGGCTCGTTTGTGGGACTGGGGGTGCACTGAATCTTGGCGAATGGTGGAGGCTGTTTGAGTGGGTTTTCTTAAGAAAAAATTATCAATTCTTATCCAAAAAGTCTATTAAAAACACATCTGAGCTAGTAGAAAAACTAAACAAGTTCAATTTGCAACCGGATCACTCCATCCACTCTTTCGATATTTTAAACATGTACCCAAGCATACAAGTATCAAAATTAATTCCGATAATTATAAACAATTTAAACAAAAACAGCCACTTAAGCAAACTAGAGATACAAGTCTTTATCACAATATTAAAACTTATCATCGACAATAACTTCTTCACTTTTGACAATATCATATATCAACAAAATGGTTTGGCAATGGGGTCACCGGCCTCAGGCATCTTAGCAGAAATATACCTGGACTTCCTCGAATACACCAAAATTGACAACGAATTCGAAAACATTCTCTTTTGGGCCAGATATGTCGACGATGTCTTTGTAATCATGAATGAGAAATCAATTAACGCACCCACCACCCTCTTAATACTCAACAATATTGATCCTCATATCAAATTCACACTAGAATCCGAATCAAATCAAAAAATCAACTTTCTAGATTTAACCATCACTAGAAACTCAGATTCTTTCAGTTATGAAATTTTCAGAAAACCCACTCAAACAGCCTCCACCATTCGCCAAGATTCAGTGCACCCCCAGTCCCACAAACGAGCCACATACAACAGTCTAGTTCACCGAGCCTTCAGCATACCTATGTCCAATAAAGATCTAAAAAACCAACTCAACACAATCCGCGGAATCGCAAAATTCAACGGCTTCAGCAATCATTTTATAGAAAGGATAATCAATAAACACAAACATCGCCCAAAAACTACCCTCAAAAAAGAAATAACCAAACCTCTAACATTTTCCACCTTCACGTTCAACAATGATATCTACAAGTTAACCAACATCTTTAAGAAACAAGGCGTTAAAATAGCCTTCAAAACCAACAATAAGAACATGAACGTTTTATACAATACTTCACACATCAACAAGACCAGCAGTTTATTTTTAAATCAGGAGTTTATAGGATCAAATGTACCACCTGTAAAAAAACCTACATCGGGCAAACCGGGAGAAACTTCATTATCAGATACCACGAGCACACTAACGCAATAAAATACAACAGGTTTTCAGCCATCGGCCAACACATGCAAGATTATAACCATAATTTCACCAATATTGAACAAGACATGGACATCCTCGCATTAGCAAACAAGGGCCCTTTACTCAACATCATGGAAAATTACTACATACACCTAGACCAATACTTTAATGCCAGTCACAATCTCAATGAAATCTCAGAGAAACCCAACATAATCTTCGACCTATTTATCACTTTCCTCAGAAACAATAATGCAGCCAACCTAAACTCAATCCTAAATTTAATCAAAGGTACTTTTCCAAGACAATTACACTTTCTCCCGCACCCTTCAGCCCGAGTTTAAGCCCTCTTCCTAAGCCATATATAATTTTATATATGTCATTTCAACACAAGAACTTACTGATTTCCATGATTATAATTTTTACAACACCCCATTTATACTTTATTCTTTGTTAAAAACCTCTTAGTATGTATATTCCTTGTATTATTAACTATTACCATAATATCTCATTTCACTTGTTATTCTTTAAAATAACATTTTCTTAGGATTTCGCCAAAAGTGATCTTTGCTCCAATACGGCTGATGATGACCCCTAGATGGGTCGAAACTAGTACCGTGTAATTTATAATTTTGTGAATATATTTTAGTATTGAAAAGGTGGAAACGTTTACGTTGTTATTATTATTACTTATATATTATTCTCAGTTCAATACGGACCAAAAACATGAAATTCATAACCATTAATGCTTAAGTTTCTCAGCGGCACTTCGTGGGGGGCTGACCGTGCGGTACTGCTACGATTTTACACGGCGACGGTCCTCTCCCGGATTGACTATGGAAGTGCGGCTTATGGCTCAGCATCAAAATCTACGCTGAGCCTTTTAGACAGTATTCACCATAGTGGAGTAAGGCTGGCAACGGGTGCTTTCCGTACTAGCCCCATTCCCAGCCTGCTCGCTGAAGCGGGAGTTCCACCTTTACGGATAAGGAGGCAGCAGTTACTCCTAACGTACGCTGCCAAAATTCGTGAAATGCCGCTACATCCAAGCTATCAATGCATCTATCGTACCCAATACCACCAGCGGTACCAAGACCGGCCGAATGCCACACGGCCGGTTGGGTTTCGGATTGATAGCTTGTGTCATGATTTGAATGTTGATATCGGTGGTTGTCTTGAACGAACTCATAGCGAGGTACCTCCGTGGTTGGTTCCGCGACCGGATATACGTCTAGATCTGCTCCGTGGACCCAAGGTGAACACGGATTCCTCCGTTCATCGGAGGTATTTCCAGGACTTTGTTCACCAATATCCGGACGCGAGACTTATCTTCACGGATGGTTCTAAAATCGGAGATAATATTGGTTGCTCTTTTGTCACTGATGATATGAGTACGAAGATCTCGCTCCCTAAAGTATGTAGCGTGTATACTGCAGAGCTTTACGCCATCTTAGAGGCTCTGCAGTTTGCACTGCGTGATGAAAGAAGCCACATTCTGTTGTGTACCGATTCGTTAAACTCTCTGCAGTCTATTGAAACCTGTTTCTCGCAACACCCACTGGTGCAGCAGATACATGACCTTCTAGCCAGGTTAAGCGATGCTAGCACCAGAATTACTTTCGCGTGGCTTCCAAGCCACGCTGGGATTGCGGGAAACGAACTTGCGGATGAAGCAGCAAAGGAAGCTGCACTTTTACCTCCAAGACCCGTCAATGTACGTGCTAAGGATATTTGTTCTCAGCTACGTCGAACCATCTTGGCGTTCTGGGAATCGGAATGGCTAGATATCCGAACTCCCAACAAGCTGAGAGCAATTAATAAGGCAACTACCGTGTGGCGGTCCTCTTTCCGACCTTCACGGAGAGAGGCCATAGTACTGTGCAGGCTGAGGATAGGTCATTTACGATCCACGCACTCTTATCTCCTAAAGAGGGAAGACCCCCCAGTGTGTTCTTGTGGTGCCGAATTCACCGTGGCCCACATCCTCACAGAGTGCGCCGATCTCTCTGGCCTAAGACAGAGCCTCGGCCTGCAGGAAACACTCGAACGCATACTAGCCGATGACGCGACTACTGCTGATCTCGTCATCCGCTTTATGTGCGACAGTGGACTTATCAAGGGTATGTAAATTACAAGTGTACTGTTACTCAGGGAACGTACGTTCCCTTTTGATACGTCAGTAATCCTTTTGGCCTAGTTTTATAATTATTTTTGTTTTATTTTGTACTGCGTTTCCAAATTCCATTGATGAATAAATAATTTTGTTTTATATTTTAAATTTCTTTTCCACTTATTTGTTCAGAGAGGATGATTACCTCGTTGTACTTCCTCTTAAAACAAAAATCACCACCACCACCTCTCTTCCCTCTCTTCCTGGCCTGTATGTTCCTATAATTCCCACCTCCTTCATATTATCACAAATTAATTTTGTCCCTAATATTTCATCCCTTTCATCAGAATAACATCATCTGCAATTTGCCTTACCTATGATTCCACTTTTTTACTCATATCATTTAAAATATAAGAAAATATAATGGTCCAATAATACTGCCTTGAAGAATTCCCCTCTTAATTATTACAGGGTCAGATAAAGCTTCGCCTATGCTAATTTTCTGAGATCCATTTTCTACAAATATACCAACCCATTCAGTCAGTCTTTTGTCTAGTCCGATTGCACTCATTTTTGCCATTAGTCTCCCATGATCCACCCAATCATGTGCTTTAAACAGGTCAATCGCGATACAGTCCATTGAACCTTCTGAATCCAGGATATCTGCTATATCTTGCTGGAATCCTACAAGTTGAGTTTCAATTAAATAACATTTCATAAAACCGAATTGCCTTCTATCAAACCAGTTATTAATTTCGCAAACATGTGTAATATAATCAGAAAGAATACTTTCCCAAAGCTTTCATGCAATGCATGTAAAACTTAATGGCCTGTAATTTTCAGCTTTATGTCTATCACGCTTTCCTTTATACACAGGGGCTACTATAGCAACTCTCCATTCATTTGGTATAGCTCCTTCAACCAAACAATAATCAAATAAGTACTTCAGATATGCTACTATATCCCAACCCATTGTCTTTAGTATATACCCAGAAATGTTATAAATTCCAGTTGCTTTTCTAGTTTTCAACTCTTATATCCTATTGTAAATGTCATTGTTATCATATATAAGTTTTAATACTTCATTAGCATTAGTCTCCTTTTCTGTGGACATTATCCTTGTAACCAACAATCTTTACATACTGCTAACTAAATACTCCTGCCTTTTGAAGACCCTTACATACACACTCCCCTTGTTCATTAGTTATTCCTGGAATGTCCTTCTTGGAACCTCATTCACCCTTAAAGTACCTATATATGCCTTTCCATTTTTCACTAAAATTTGTATGACTGCCAATTATGCTTGCCATCATGTTATCTTTAGCTGCCTTCTTTGCTAGATTCAATTTCCTATTAAGTTCCTCAATTTCTCCTTACTTCCACAGCCATTTCTAACTCTATTTCTTTCCAATCTGCAACTCCTTCTTAGTCTCTCTACATCTCTATTACGATAAGGTGGGTCTTTACCATTCCTTGCCGCCTTTAAAGGTACAAACCTCTTTTCACATTCCTCAACAATTGCTTTAAACCCATCCCAGAGTCTGTTTACATTTTTATTTACCGTTTTCCACAGATCATTGTTACTTTTGAAAACTGCCTCATGCCTACTTTATTAGCCATATGGTACTGCCTAATAGTCCTACTTTTAAGACTTTCCTTTCTATCACATTTATTTTCAACTACGACAAAACAGCTTCATGATTACTAATGCCATCTATTACTTCGGTTTCTCTATATAGCTCATCTGGTTTTACCAGCACCACATCCGGGATATTTTTCCCTCCAGTTGCTTCCATCGCTTTCTGAATCAGCTGTCCTTCCCATATTAACTTATTTGCCATTTGTTGGTCATGTTTCCTGTCGTTCGCATTTCCTTCCCAATTGACATTTGGTAAATTCAGATCCCCCGCTACATCACCTTCCTTTCCATGTCGTTTCCCACATAACTGATTATCTTATCAAATAATTCTGAATCCGTGTCAGCGCTATCCTTTCCCGATCTGTACACTCCAAGGACATCAAGTTGCCTATTATCTTTTGAAATGAGCCTTACACTCAAACCGATACCGTCCTCAGAGTAACCCAAATAACACTTCAGAAGATGGGCATTAACCTTACACACCCATAGGTGAGGCCACCAGGTGTATTCGCCCCAGAAGGGAGTTAAAGCGAACGCAAGGGAGGGATAAAAGACACAAAAGGTGAAAACAAACAACAGTAACCAACAAGTAGGAGAAAACAAACACATACCTTGGGAAGCGGGAGGATTTAGCTTAAGGTCATGGTCAAAATCAAGAAAAGAAACAGTGACAGTGCTCCATTGATCCAATGAAATGGAAATCAACATCATTCTTGTAACACAAGGTAACTTTAATTCATAAGGATAAATTGGTTGGCACAACTCAAAGGAAGAAATTTTAAAAATTTTAATTTATCAAGTTAATTAGGGAAACGCAAAGGTATAAAATAATTTGCTAAATGTATCGTCCAATTAATTACGGTAACCCGAAGTTAGCAAACAGAAATAAATTAATGTTCAATTAAATTAGGTTCACTAAAAAGGACAGCAAATAAATTAAAAACTGTGTTGTCCTCCAAGAAATTACTTAATAAGATTCAACCTACGTTACTCTCAAAAACATGACCGGTCATCTGTCATAAAATATTTAATTTTCAAACTTACTCCTAATTAGCAACAATTACAAAGTATAACTTTTTAAAGTAACTCTCAATTCGGATTCCTTAAGTCATTATGTGGCTGGACAACTAATTCCACCAAGCTGGTCGGCGCAAGGACGTAAAATAATTAATCAGACAAGAACATAAATTCCCCCCAAAAATCGCACCGAAGATAAGTAGGGGGCAACAGGAAAATATTAGTACAAATAAAAACAGAAAAACCAGAAATCCACAAAAAAATTCACAGGCAAGAACGTAAAATCACAACTTCCGAACCCAATCCATTACAAGGTTCCACAACAATCCCAACAACAACACGTTGCTATAGCAACAACAACCAACAACATGTCCTCCCAAGGCGAAGCGAAACAGATCCGGCCCAAAGTTAAAAATATAAATGCCAAAAATAAGCAGAGAAGAATAACGTAAAAACTAAACCTTAAAGCCCAACGAAAAAGAAAATTTAGAAAAGGTTAGGCAGATTAAAACGGGTCCTTGCGTGAACCATCCTTGATTCACAACTCAAATTTTAACAATTAGTTTGCACAAATGTTATAATTATACTAATTAAAATGAACTTAAAATTTTGAATAACGGTGGGTAAAGATCATTTTCCAAAGGCCTAGATGAAGTTTGCTTGGTCAAACCATTTTAAGTTATTAGCCAAACAACAGCAATGTCAACACCAAAATTATTATTATTATTATTATTATTATTATTATTATTATTATTATTATTATTATTATTATTATTATTATTATTGTCGACATGCGATGTATCAGAGGTTCAATTTAGAGTTCGGCAGAACAACGAATCCTTTTTTCTTCTTCAAGAAACACACTCTTGATGGATTTCACAAGGAAAGAACAGATAAACTTACAGTTTTTGCAGAATAGTGGATGTACCATACACGAGGCCGAAGGACGCTACTTTCCACTTGACGAAAACAAGAAATTTGCAGGAATACCAGCGTTGATGAAATAAATAAAAGGAAGGACAACTTCACATCCTCAATGGGCTACAATGCCCAGCGAAGAACGGTTTCAACCTGGATCTACATTACAAACCCACGCCATCGTGCAGCAAATCTCTATCACACACCCATTCTTCATGGCAGCTCGGCTACGACTTAGAGCGTTCCGACGCCGACAAGCTTCGCTAACTCTGCTGCTCACAGCGCGCTGGCGCAGATTGCCTGACGCACCATCGAGAGTTCAATAGTTAGGCACAAGAGCGCAGCACCGCGTAGACCGAGTAAATAAGATAGAAAAATCCGTACGAAGATGGCAAGATATTGCACTCTAAATCAGAAATAACAGGTGTTCATCGGCAAAAGCCCGTTGATACGAATTCCAGTGGTAATAATACCAGACCGAAAAGGTTTACCAGGGAGCTATTATTCACTTAAGATTGCTACAACACCTAGAATTTAATGTTGTCATCTTTAACATTTTCGTAGCTTACAAATTCTTCTTTCACCAGAAAGAATACTCCCCCTCCCACTATTCCTATCCTGTCTCTACGATACACACTCCAGTTCCGTGAGAAAATTTCTGCATCCATTATATCATTTCCCAGCCACGATTCAACCCCTGTTACAATATCTGGTAAATTACTTAATTCTATTCCTTTCTTTACAGTACTTCTACAGTTCAACACTAACATTTTATGTCATCCCTACTTGACTTCCAGAGCTCTGTACCCTTATCACCGCTCCCTAGCCCCCTCGTTTCCCTGAATGTGCCTCCCTGGCATCCTTAAATGTAGGAAAGATCACAATATGAAGATAAAGTTGGAATGCAAGAGGAAAACTTGGGGCAAATATTCATTTATAGGAAGGGGCGTTAGGGATTGGATTAACTTACCAAGGGAGATGTTCAATAAATTTACAATTTCTTTGAAATCATTTAAGAAAAGGCTAGGAAAACAACAGATAGGGAATATGCCACCTGGGCGACTGGCGTAAATGCAGATCAGGATTGATTGATTGATTGATTGATTGATTGATTGATTGATTGATTGATTGATTGATTGATTGATTGATTGATTGATTGATTGATTGATTGATTGATTGATTGATTGATTGATTGATTGATTGATTGATTGATTGATTGATTGATTGATTGATTGATTGATTGATTGATTGATTGACATTTCCCAACTTATACCTATGGTTTAAGTGGAGGCCATCTGAGTGCAAATCCCTATCTCCTACCCACCCATTAGGACCTATAATTTTCACTCCCAGTTTCCCACATACCCACTCCATAGTCCCATTTAAATCCCCAATCACCCGGCGAGTTGGCCGTGCGGTTAGGAGCGCGCAGCTGTGAGCTCGCATCCGGGTGATAGTGGTTCGAACCCCACTGTTGGCTCGACAGCCCTGAAGATGGTTTTCCGTGATTTCCCATTTTCACACCAGGCACATTCTGGGGCTGTACTTTAATTAAGGCCACGGCCGCTTCCTTCCCATTCCTAGGCCTTTCCTCTCCCATCATCGCCATAAGAGCTATCTGTGTCGGTGCGACGTAAAGCAAATAGCATAAAAATCCCCAATCACCCTCCAAGTCAGTATCCCTCCTACACAGTATTCCACTGATAACAATCTCCGCTCCCTTAAACTTCACCCGTGTTGCATTTACCAGATCCCACACATCTCCAACTACTGTATGTTGGTACTTATATCAGCTTGCCTTATGTTGTTGGTACCAACGTGAAACACTACCACCTTCTCCTTCCCCTCCTCCTTTTTTTCTACTTTCCTCAACATAAGCCTCAACCTAATTCCTGGATAACACTCTACCCTGGTTCCCTTTCCTCCACACACTTTCCTCACATGTCTAACGATGGAATCCCCCATGACCAGAGCCTCAACCCTATCTACCTTACTTGATCCCTCCCCTCCTCGTTAGCCCTATCTTTCCTGATAGCTTCAGAAGTTACTTCCTCCTTCCCTTTTCTTCTTCCCTTCACCCTGATTCACCTGTCTCTTCCTATTCTCTACTGCACATTTCCCTTTCCAACCTTTTCCCTTCCTCCTACTTCCACACATCTCTGCAACAGTTCCCTGTTCCTCATCTCCCCTCTGTTGTTCTACCTGGAGTGACTCGTAGCGATTTCTCACAGACACGTGACCTGAATTCTGATCCTGAATAAAACCCTTAGCCTGCAATCTCCTTTCCCTTAGAACATTAGACCACCTGTCTTCTACCATACCCCCTTTCCTTTCCCTCCCTCTTTTACACCTACTGTAACCTGTACATTGTTTGATGAAGGCCTATCTTCATTCCTGTCTTCTGTGAGAATCCTAATTATGTCCCTCAAACTCTCCAACTCCTCCCTCATGCCCCTCAATGCCTCGCCACACCCACATTTCCTACACTTGCACTCCTTAGCCATTCTTTACAGAAAAATGTAAATAAAATGAAAAATAAAATAACTTCTGTGCAAAACAGTGAACGGAGGGAAATATTGTCTGGGATAGTACTCAAAGATCACACGACAATACGATAATTAATATACTACTACAATACTACTTAGTCGTACTCTATTTTTACCCTACAACACTCTTAAGAGGATAAAAAACTGCTGTTAATTACTGAATACTGAAAGGAATATACAAGAATTACACAATTCTAAACTGCAATTAAGGCTATCCTAATTACAATTATAGAACAATTACTACAACAGATTTTTTGTAAGAGAGTTTCTACGGATACCTCTACTATACTACACAAATATTTTACAATAAAATAAGCACGCTAAATTCTAATAAGATATTACTCGTATACTACTCTACAGTACTATACAATAATTTTAAACTATGTTCAGACGTATGCTAATTACAATACCGATACGGTATGTCACTACTAAGCACTACCAATAGTACTCTCAGTAGTCTCCCATTATGAACCATTGGTCACATTAGTTGCAATACAGTACAGTCGATTCACGAAACTCTCACATGTTAATAATCACGGTAACTAGGAAAGGGACGTAGGTATCACGAGACTGGCGTGGTATCAGTGTTTTCGTTCTAAGCAGTGCAGTTCGTTGCATTGCTGTTCGGCTGTGATCTGTACATTGTTTCTTTAATTGTTTACCTTCGAAATTTGCGAAAGTCGTGAACTCGTGCATATCGTTCGTGAGTGAAGTGAATTTGAGTATATATGTCGTGTTTGTGCTGTTAAAATGTCGTGCTGTGCGATTGCAGGCTGTACAAACCCAACTCTGCGCAAACAGTGGGTAGATTTTTGTAAAATAAAAGATGTTTATAAACTGTGAAATCGCATGTGTATGCTCCAGACATTTTCTTCCCTCTGATTTTGAAAAGAAAGATGAACTGTTAGGCACTTGTTGAAAAAAGGAACAGTTCATTCCCAAAACATTACCATACTTTCTGATTCAAGAGAAAATTCAGAGATAAATACACGTGCGTAGGGTACTTATTTTAATCTCTTTCATGTAACTGGGAGCTGTAAATACAACTATTTCCGGTATATTGTAATACTCAAAAAGATATTTAGCAAAAGGTTTCCTTCACTATTCTAGCTTTCAAAGTAGGTCTGCAATATTTACAAAAGCACACAAACAAAATAATAAAACGAATAGTTTTATGCAATATCTTCGTGGTTTTCATATGAAAATATCATATTAGAACGTAAACGTATTCGTGTTAAGGAAGACAATCGTGGCGCTCAGCACACTGCGCCTGGTAGGCTGGAGTCCACTGACGTCACATGCTTCTGGCCGGCTGCGCGTGATACCTACCGGCTGTGTTAATAATGGCTGGTGCCAATGGGCCCTACCATCGGTTGAAAATGTAACGTCACTCCCGTAATTCAAGACAGCGTGATATTATTACAAAAGGGATGAGGCAATATGGCAGACAGACTAATCATCATTTTAGGTGGCAGGAAGTATAAGTGTATGAGTAGGTAAATGAGAAACATAATGTTTGGTCCATGGGAAACGAAGCGTGTGAGCAGTTGAAAATCTTCACGCTATGAAGCATACATTGCGATGATGTAACCCTTATAATAGGGATGTATAGAACTAGCACCGATAGAGCGGACTGCTGTTATACTGGGTAAGCGCAATGCGCTCTTCATATGTCTCCTGTGTGCTCATGCCACTAAATATCCACGAATTTAAGTTGTTTAAATTGTTATTTTCGTGACTATGCCGAGCTATTGCAATGTTCTTCTTTGTAAATATTAGGGAAGCCCGTTTTCGCTTCACCAGTTTCCACAAAATAAAGGAATAAGGAATAAATGGTTACATGCTATTAGAAGGAAAAATTTTGGTGAGGAGAATCTGACCGAAAATATTAAAGTGTGTTCCCATTACTTTCAACCCGGTGACTTCACGAAAATTTTGTTGGGTAAGTGCGATTTACGAAGGGAAATAACTCCTATTTTCTACCTATAAACTTATTAGGCATTTCGATAACAACCATCGAATTTATGCGTTTGTATTTAAAAGTGTGAGAGCAAGATTAAAACTGGGCACTGTTCCATCGCTTTTTTCGTGGACCACGAACAAAACAAAAACGAGGAAGAGGACATACACCAGTAAATTTTCGGATTACCACGATAAGCCTACACTATCGGAATATGAAGAAATCACCTCCTTTGAAGTACGGGAAGAAATCATGAATATACCCGAAGAAGTTAATGTAAAATTTGTGACTCCCATTTTCAACGACATCAGTACTCAAACAAATACTACAGGTAATTTGGTCGTTGAGCAAACATTGCGTAATCCTGATTCCATACTGCTTTATACAGGGTTCGTAGACGTCCAACATTGTAATTTGGTGTTTGCTGTTCTGGGAGAAAATAGATACAATTTACAGATATTCCCTCTTGAACCCAAACTGTGTTTCTTCTTGAAAGTTATGAGGCTACGGACCGACAAATCTGACAAGGAACTAGGCCTTAACTTCGGAATCCATAAAACTGCTGTTTGGAGAATATTTAATGTTTGGATCAATTTCATGTACTGTCAGTTTAATGAGTTGAACATTTGGCCTGATAGAGAAAATGTCCTTGAAAACAGCCCCCCTGCTTTTAGACAGAAATACCCCTCGACTATTATTATAACTGGTGCAACTGAGATTATAGTAGCAAAACTTGTTCCAAGGGCAAACATTCCACTTTCATAGGGCTAACTGGCCTCAACCGTTCGGTAGGGGAATGCTGAAAAGTTTATACATTTTGGCTGCATGTTTCTGAACACTGAATAATACCAGTCTTGGAGAAGTGCTCTAATGCATAGCTTACAGCTGCAATATGCTTACAACATGCCTTGGGGCCTGCTCCAGCAAAACATTCATATTCCCCTCCTATAATGTCACCAGGTACCCCTAAAATAAGCTTCACATTATAGGTCTAATATTTTCTGTACTCGGATTTCACAGCACTGCATTTTAGAATTTCGTCCGATTGAAATTAACCTTTTATAAACAAAGCAAACTTTTCACTGTAAAGTCTGTATGCAGCATAACACAATAATTTGTAGATGGAAATAGGTGCTCCATCTATTTCCGATTTTCTAAATACGAAACAATCCATGAAATGCAAATTTGTGATAGTGATCTTCACCTTATGGCTGATAGTCAAATCTTCAAAGGAACCGGCAGTGGAAAACTCAAGAAATTCACATGCCTTTGGTGGTGGACAAGGCTGTATCTGCAGTTTCATGCAATCAATCAACCTTAAGAAAATACATGAATCGAAGTCTATAAGCAAGGGGAGCAAGTGCGTATTTAAATTTTATTTATGATTTAAGTCTTGCGGAGGTATATTTATATATTTATCAATGTACAATACTCAAGTAATTGTAATCTTTGCGAAAAGACTCCTATTCATTATTTGGGTAATAAAGCGTGTTAGAATTTTCTAATTACCGCTGTACTAATTCTTCCTTCCTCCCGCTAGTTTTAGTGTCACTGGTCCGTAGCTCATATTGCAGCTGTTTAACGCTTAAAAGCTGAAAATCATACGTAATATACTGGGGATATACATATACAATTAATTAATATAGTCTTGGAGTAAAATTAGAGAAGATAAAATCGGCTTTAGCTCAGAAAACTCGAACACATTCTATACATTACTCGCAGCTGACTGGGAGAAAAATAAGACGATCGCCTTGCGCTTACCCGGTAGTACACGAGCGCTATCTGGCGCGAACTTTCTCTGCCTACATCCCTATTCTCACGAGAGAAATGATAAGAACAATAATATATTTTTGCTGGAGAAATAATTACATGTATATATGTTGATTCCCATAGGGAACCAGAAATATCTGTCCCGAATGAGTACATTTTAATACCAATATAAATGGTCCGTTACTGGAAATTATAAATTTTCCAGCTAACTCATTCCTGGTTGCCAGCGTTTCTCCCCCGTTAGCACACGAAACGCTGGCAACCAGGAATGAGTTAGCTAGAAAATTTATAATGTCCAATAACGGATCATTTACATTGGTATTAAGAATAATAACAGTTTGAATGATACAGGGAGTAATAAGTAGGAGTATTGGTCCAGGAGAAACGAATGCTCAAACAATATTTCATACTCACATGTCAACAAAGTGTAACGTATATATAACACACAATGAGTTGGTCAAGGGATAGCCATAATCTTGTAATGAATAGGCCTATTGGTCCAGGGGAAACGAATGCTGAAAAAATATTTCATACTCACACATAAACAAAGTCTAGCATATATGGAAGAAACAATGTAGCAAAATTGTACACACCTAAATGGAGAGGAGTTCCCTCGTCTAATACTCTGTTTTGTGCTATGCCCGCATTTTTCACGTTTTCTTTGCCTTGTTATTTGGCCTGATTAATGTAACACGTCACTAAACTTTGGAATTTATGTTTTTATCGATTACCATAGCAACGAATAACTTATTTACTTAGACAGCAACCAGTAACTAATTTATTGACATATCAACGAATAACTTATTTACTGAGATAGCAACTGCTGAGAGTCAACTCATGACCTAAGCGGTCCCTTTGATGTTAGTCAGACTTCTGGTCCATGAAAAGGCTTCCGCAGCGTTAAATAATGCCCTAGGTTTGTTATTTGTTCCTGAAGTCAGGAGCTTCCTTCAGTTTGGTTAGATATTCTGGTGAACTGACTTGACGAATTAAAAACTTTTGCCCCGTATAAATATGGAAAATATATCACAGGTTGTATGTTATTCGGGTTCGTTACCACCTCTTATATCTCATACGTAGATGGCTATGAATAGTTACTGTTCTCAGTGGTGTATGTAGCAACATTTAATTTGAGGTTGATATCTTATTGCACTGTGTACTTAGTAAGCTTTGTTCGAGTTCATTCCATTGCTGATAAGTTCGCATAATATTTGCGACGTTGAAGATGGATCCGAGAAAACTGTTCGCAATAGTGGCTGCCAATTGTTGTGAGCAACACGTGTGCGATGCTGTTTCGCTTGAGTTCCCTGTGAAATGCTTTAAAGCTGACGAAACTGGACACAATTAAATAGGAAATCAAAACAAATGTCACTGAACTAAGCTGCATGCCACATTTATGTGATAAAAAACGTTTGCTCGTTTGGTTGTTCGTCAGTAGGCCTATGTGTCAGCTCAGCACTCGCCGTAAATAAAACAGGAAGGGCCTTAACACGGTATGGGAATAGGATCCTCGGCGTATTCGATAATAATAATAATAATAATAATAATAATTTGTACTTTACTTTAATTCGTAACTGCCCTCTACCTGCAGAAATGTTGCCATGAGGGGATCATGAGTTAGTTTTTACCTTCCGAATGACTAGACTACAATATTTACAACATTGCTAGAAACATTATATTTTGCAATCCCACTCACAAGTGGCTTTTTCAGCTTTCTGAACTGTGAGAAACTGCCACTGACAGTCGTTGCACGAGAGCGGAATCGTATACTTATGTTGTAAGTCTCCATGTGCCGCATACAAATTGCATCATGAAATAAAAATAAACCTTGCTTCTCTTGCCTCGGTATTCGTCAGTTATCTGTAGGTTTTACATGGTCAATAACATATCATACAACGGAGCGAAAAATGTTGCATGTCAATCAACCGTGACAGTTGGAAAAGGTACCAACATACCTGCAGTTATCAATAGATAAAATAAGAAAAGATAAGCGTAAATAATCCAATCTTGAAGACGTTAAATGAATATTTATGACACAAAAACGTTACTTCAAACATCGTGGCTTCCATTGTTGTTATCTGCCACATATACACAGAGAAGAATCGCCGCTCTTGCAAAACGATCGACCTGTCAGCTGCGCTCTACTGTACAATACATAGGTAAATATGGAAAAATGAGGCTGATAGAAGCCATTTGCATTAAGAAGTGTCAAATAAATGAACATGCAACAAGCATGGTTCAGATGCAAGAGCCAAGTGTTGAGCTGTGGCCTTGGACGGAGCTGCTTGAGAGCCTGGATGACCTGAGGCAGACAAGTCTCACTGTACCACTTCGCAGTAACTGTCCTTTGTGTTTCTAGCACAACCCGAGTCAGGATGCCCCGTTTAGTGAAGAATACTGCAATCATCCTTTTCTTCACTGACATTGACTTTCGCACAGTCACACCTTGTTCTTGGATTTTATTGGGATATCGTAATAATAAAGCCAAGTTTCGTCACCTGTAACGATGCTATTGACGTTACGCGAAGTCCCATTTTGAATTTTTTTTTTTGGAATTTTTAGGGACCATTTCACTCGATGTGCCCTTTGTTCCTCTGAAAGTGAATGGGGCATCCAAAAGGAACAAACCTTTCTAACATGGAGATGATCGTGTAGAATTGAATGAAAAGCTGGTGGAGGGATGTGGAGAGTCTCTTCTATCTGCCGATATGTCAACCGCCTCTCTTGCTGCAACATTTTCCTCGCAGCTTTAATGAATTCCTCAGTCACTGATTCAGACGGTCACCCAGAACGAGGATCGTTTTCAACCCCAAAATTTTCCCTCTGGAACTCCTTGCATCATCGGAACATTGTTGTTCGATGTGTACAGTCCTTCCCCAGCACCGGAGTCATTTCCTCCATGCACTGGTCAACAGTTTAGACCACACTGACATCTTAACTTGTTTTCAATCCCACTGCTTGGTAAACAACTGGTGGGAAGGTCGGGCCTTGCTGTCTTCTAGACCAGTTTTCACCCCTCACCATAACAATAGTGTCCAGCCAAACGTTTATGCGTATTGCAAACCTTTCCTAGTGCCCTTTTTACCTTTACCACAGAAACACAGTGCTTATGGGAGTCCTACAGTACCTGATGACACTTGTACGGTATCCTTATCACAGTAACACAGTGGTTATGGGAGTCTCACAATAACACAGTGGTTATGGGAGTCCCTCAGTATCTCGTAATGCTTTACTACAGTAACACAGTAGTTATGGGAGTTCTACAGTATATGGTGACACTTGTATGGTATCTTTATCACAGTAACACAGTGGTTATGGGAGTTCCACAGTATCTGGTGATGCTTTACTACAGTAACACAGTGGTTAAGGGCGTCCCACAACATCTAGTGATGCTCTACCACAGCAACACAGTGGTTATGGGAGTCCCACAATATCTGGTGATGCTTTACTACAGTAACTCAATGGTTATGGGAGTCCCACAACATCTAGTGATGCTCTACCACAGCAACACAATGGCTATGGGAGTCCCACAGTATCTGGTGATGCTTTACTACAGTAACTCAATGGTTATGGGAGTCCCCCATATCTGGTGATGCTTTACTACAGCAACACAGTGGTTATGGGAGTCACACAGTATCTGGTGACACTTGTACGGTATCTTTATCAAAGTAACACAGTGGTTATGGGAGTTCCACAGTATCTGGTGATGCATTACTACAGTAACTCAATGGTTATGGGAGTCCCACAACATCTAGTGATGCTCTACCACAGCAACACAGTGGTTATGGGAGTCCCCTAATATCTGGTGACACTTGTACGGTATCTTTATCAAAGTAACACAGTGGTTATGGGAGTTCCACAGTATCTGGTGATGCTTTACTACAGTAACACAATGGTTATGGGAGTCCTACAACATCTAGTGATGCTTTACTACAGTAACTCAATGGTTATGGGAGTCCCCCGATATCTGGTGACACTTGTACGGTATCTTTATCAAAGTAACACAGTGGTCATGGGAGTCCCCCGATACCTGGTGACACTTGTACGGTATCTTTATCAAAGTAGCACAGTGGTTATGGGAGTCCCCCGATATCTGGTGACACTTGTACGGTATCTTTATCAAAGCAACACAGTGGTTATGGGAGTCCCCCAACATCTAGTGATGCTTTACTACAGCAACACAGTGGTTATGGGAGTCCCACAGTATCTGGTGATGCTTTACTACAGTAACTCAATGGTTATGGGAGTCCCACAAAATCTAGTGATGCTTTACCACAGAAACACAGTGGTTATGGGAGTCCCCCAATATCTGGTGATGCTTTACTACAGTAACTCAATGGTATGGGAGTCCCACAACATCTAGTGATGCTTTACCACAGCAACACAGTGGTTATGGGAGTCCCACAATATCTGGTGATGCTTTACTACAGTAACACAGTGGTTATGGGAGTCCCCCGATATCTGGTGACACTTGTACGGTATCTTTATCAAAGTAACACAGTGATTATGGGAGTCCCACAATATCTGGTGATGCTTTACTACAGTAACACAGTGGTTATGGGAGTCCCACAATATCTGGTGATGCTTTACTACAGTAACACAGTGGTTATGGGAGTCCCACAATATCTGGTGATGCTTTACTACAGTAACACAGTGGTTATGGGAGTCCCACAGTATCTGGTGATGCTTTACTACAGTAACACAGTGGTTATGGGAGTCCCCCGATATCTGGTGACACTTGTACGGTATCTTTATCAAAGTAACACAGTGGTTATGGGAGTCCCACAATATCTGGTGATGCTTTACTACAGTAACACAGTGGGTATGGGAGTCCCCCGATATCTGGTGACACTTGTACGGTATCTTTATCGAAGTAACACAGTGGTTATGGGAGTCCCACAGTATCTGGTGATGCTTTACTACAGTAACACAGAGTTTAAGGGAGTCCCACAACATCTAGTGATGCTTTACCACAGTAACACAGTGGTTATGGGAGTCCCACAATATCTGGTGATGCTTTACTACAGTAACACAGTGGTTATGGGAGTCCCACAATACCTAGTGATGCTCTACCACAGCAACACATTGGTTATGGGAGTCCCACAATATCTGGTGACACTTGTACGATATCTTTATCAAAGTAACACAGTGGTTATGGGAGTTCCACAACATCTAGTGATGCTTTACCACAGTAACACAGTGGTTATGGGAATTCCACAACATCTAGTGATGCTTTACTACAGTAACACAGTGGTTATGTGAGTTCCACAACATCTAGTGATGCTTTACCACAGTAACACAGTGGTTATGGGAGTTCCACAACATCTAGTGATGCTTTACTACAGTAACACAATGGTTATGGGAGTTCCACAACATCTAGTGATGCTTTACCACAGTAACACAGTGGTTATGGGAGTTCCACAACATCTAGTGATGCTTTACTACAGTAACACAGTGGTTATGGGAGTTCCACAACATCCAGTGATGCTTTACCACAGTAACACAGTGGTTATGGGAGTTCCACAACACCTAGTGATGCTTTACTACAGTAACACAGTGGTTATGGGAGTTCCACAACATCTAGTGATGCTTTACCACAGTAACACAGTGGTTATGGGAGTCCCACAACATCTAGTGATGCTTTACTACAGTAACACAGTGGTTATGGGAGTTCCACAACATCTAGTGATGCTTTACCACAGCAACACAGTGGTTATGGGAGTCCCACAATATCTGGTGATGCTTTACTACAGTAACACAGTGGTTATGGGAGACCCACAACATCTGGTGATGCTTTACTACAGTAACACAGTGGTTATGGGAGTCCCACAATATCTGGTGATGCTTTACCACAGTAACATAGTGGTTATGGGAGTCCCACAATATCTGGTGATGCTTTACTACAGTAACACAATGGTTATGGGAGTCCCCGGATATCTGGTGACACTTGTACGGTATCTTTATCAAAGTAACACAGTGGATATGGAAGTTCCACAGTATCTGGTGATGCTTCACTACAGTTACACAGTGGTTAAGGGAGTGCCACAACATCTAGTGATGCTCTACCACAGTAACACAGTGGTTATGGGAGTCGCACAGTATCTGGTGATGCTTTACTACAGTAAGACAGTGGTTAAGGGAGTCCCACAACATCTAGTGATGCTCTACCACAGCAACACATTGGTTATGGGAGTCCCACAGTATCTGGTGATGCTTTACTACAGTAACTCAATGGTTATGGGAGTCCCACAACATCTAGTGATGCTCTACCACAGCAACACAATGGCTATGGGAGTCCCACATTATCTGGTGATGCTTTACTACAGTAACTCAATGGTTATGGGAGTCCCACAACATCTAGTGATGCTTTACCACAGTAACACAGTGGTTATGGGAGTCCCCCGATATCTAGTGACACTTGTACGGTATCTTTATCAAAGTAACACAGTGGTTATGGGAGTTCCACAGTATCTGGTGACACTTGTACGGTATTTTTATCAAAGTAACACAGTGGTTATGGGAGTTCCACAGTATCTGGTGACACTTGTACGGTATCTTTAGCAAAGTAACACAGTGGTTATGGGAGTTCCACAGTATGTGGTGATGCTTTACTACAGTAACACAATGGTTATGGGAGTCCTGCAACATTTGGTGATGCTCTACCACAGCAACACAGTGGTTATTGGAGTTCCACAGTTTCTGGTGACACCTGTACGGTATCTTTATCAAAGTAACACAGTGGTTATGGGAGTCCCACAGTATCTGGTGATGCTTTACTACAGTAACACAATGGTTATGGGAGTCCTACAACATCTAGTGATGCTCTACCACAGCAACACAGTGGTTATGGGAGTTCCACAGTATCTGGTGATGCTTTACTACAGTAACACAGTGGTTATGGGAGTCCCCCAATATCTGGTGATGCTTTGCCACAGTAACACAGTGGGTATGGGAGTCCCACAGTATCTGGTGACACTTGTACGGTATCCTTATCAAAGTAACACAGTGGTTATGGGAGTCCCACAGTATCTTGTGATGCTTTACTACAGTAACACAATGGTTATGGGAGTCCTACAACATCTAGTGATGCTCTACCACAGCAACACAGTGGTTATGTGAGTTCCACAGTATCTGGTGATGCTCTACTACAGTAAAACAGTGGTTATGGGAGTCCCCCAATATCTGGTGATGCTTTGCCACAGTAACACAGTGGTTATGGGAGTTCCACAGTATCTGGTGACACTTTTACGGTATCTTTATCAAAGTAACACAGTGGTCATGGGAGTCCCACAGTATCTGGTGATGCTTTGCCACAGTAACACAGTGGTTATGGGAGTCCCACAACATATGGTGATGCTTTGCCACAGTAACACAGTGGTTATGGGAGTCCCACAGTATCTGGTGATGCTTTGCCACAGTAACACAGTGGTTATGGGAGTCCCACAACATCTGGTGATGCTTTGCCACAGTAACACAGTGGTTATGGGAGTCCCACAACATCTGGTGATGCTTTACCACAGTAACACAGTGGTTATGGGAGTCCCACAGTATCTGGTGACACTTGTACGGTATCTTTATCAAAGTAACACAGTGGTTATGGGAGTCCCACAGTATCTGGTGATGCTTTGCCACAGTAACACAGTGGTTATGGGAGTCCCACAACATCTGGTGATGCTTTGCTACAGTAACACAGTGGTTATGGGAGTCCCACAATATCTGGTGATGCTTTACTACAGTAACACAGTGGTTATGGGAGTCCCACAATATCTGGTGATGCTTTACTACAGTAACACAGTGGTTATGGGAGTCCCACAGTATCTGGTGATGCTTTACTACAGTAACACAGTGGTTATGGGAGTCCCCCGATATCTGGTGACACTTGTACGGTATCTTTATCAAAGTAACACAGTGGTTATGGGAGTCCCACAATATCTGGTGATGCTTTACTACAGTAACACAGTGGGTATGGGAGTCCCCCGATATCTGGTGACACTTGTACGGTATCTTTATCGAAGTAACACAGTGGTTATGGGAGTCCCACAGTATCTGGTGATGCTTTACTACAGTAACACAGATTTTAAGGGAGTCCCACAACATCTAGTGATGCTTTACCACAGTAACACAGTGGTTATGGGAGTCCCACAATATCTGGTGATGCTTTACTACAGTAACACAGTGGTTATGGGAGCCCCACAATATCTAGTGATGCTTTACCACAGCAACACAGTGGTTATGGGAGTTCCACAACATCTAGTGATGCTTTACCACAGCAACACAGTGGTTATGGGAGTCCCACAATATCTGGTGACACTTGTACGATATATTTATCAAAGTAACACAGTGGTTATGGGAGTTCCACAACATCTAGTGATGCTTTACCACAGTAACACAGTGGTTATGGGAGTTCCACAATATCTAGTGATGCTTTACTACAGTAACACAGTGGTTATGTGAGTTCCACAACATCTAGTGATGCTTTACCACAGTAACACAGTGGTTATGGGAGTTCCACAACATCTAGTGATGCTTTACTACAGTAACAAAATGGTTATGGGAGTTCCACAACATCTAGTGATGCTTTACCACAGTAACACAGTGGTTATGGGAGTTCCACAACATCTAGTGATGCCTTACCACAGTAACACAGTGGTTATGGGAGTTCCACAACATCTAGCGATGCTTTACAACAGTAACACAGTAGTTATGGGAGTTCCACAACATCTAGTGATGCTTTACCACAGTAACACAGTGGTTATGGGATTCTCACAATATCTGGCGATGCTTTACTACAGTAACACAGTGGTTATGGGAGTCCCACAATATCTAGTGATGCTTTACCACAGCAACACAGTGCTTATGGGAGTTCCACAACATCTAGTGATGCTTTACCACAGTAACACAGTGGTTATGGGAGTCCCACAATATCTGGTGACACTTGTACGGTACCTTTATCAAAGTAACACAGTGGTTATGGGAGTTCCACAACATCTAGTGATGCTTTACCACAGTAACACAGTGGTTATGGGAGTTCCACAACATCTAGTGATGCTTTACTACAGTAACACAGTGGTTATGGGAGTTCCACAACATCTAGTGATGCTTTACCACAGTAACACAGTGGTTATGGGAGTCCCACAACATCTAGTGTTGCTTTACTACAGTAACACAGTGGTTATGGGAGTTCCACAACATCTAGTGATGCTTTACCACAGCAACACAGTGGTTATGGGGGTCCCACAATATCTGGTGATGCTTTACTACAGTAACACAGTGGTTATGGGAGACCCACAACATCTGGTGATGCTTTACTACAGTAACACAGTGGTTATGGGAGTCCCACAATATCTGGTGATGCTTTACCACAGTAACATAGTGGTTATGGGAGTCCCACAACATCTGGTGATGCTTTACTACAGTAACACAGTGGTTATGGGAGTCCCCGGATATCTGGTGACACTTGTACGGTATCTTTATCAAAGTAACACAGTGGATATGGAAGTTCCACAGTATCTGGTGATGCTTCACTACAGTTACACAGTGGTTAAGGGAGTGCCACAACATCTGGTGATGCTCTACCACAGTAACACAGTGGTTATGGGAGTCCCACAGTATCCGGTGATGCTTTACTACAGTAAGACAGTGGTTAAGGGAGTCCCACAACATCTAGTGATGCTCTACCACAGCAACACATTGGTTATGGGAGTCCCACAGTATCTGGTGATGCTTTACTACAGTAACTCAATGGTTATGGGAGTCCCACAACATCTAGTGATGCTCTACCACAGCAACACAATGGCTATGGGAGTCCCACATTATCTGGTGATGCTTTACTACAGTAACTCAATGGTTATGGGAGTCCCACAACATCTAGTGATGCTTTACCACAGTAACACAGTGGTTATGGGAGTCCCCCGATATCTAGTGACACTTGTACGGTATCTTTATCAAAGTAACACAGTGGTTATGGGAGTTCCACAGTATCTGGTGACACTTGTACGGTATTTTTATCAAAGTAACACAGTGGTTATGGGAGTTCCACAGTATCTGGTGACACTTGTACGGTATCTTTAGCAAAGTAACACAGTGGTTATGGGAGTTCCACAGTATGTGGTGATGCTTTACTACAGTAACACAATGATTATGGGAGTCCTGCAACATTTGGTGATGCTCTACCACAGCAACACAGTGGTTATTGGAGTTCCACAGTTTCTGGTGACACTTGTACGGTATCTTTATCAAAGTAACACAGTGGTTATGGGAGTCCCACAGTATCTGGTGATGCTTTACTACAGTAACACAATGGTTATGGGAGTCCTACAACATCTAGTGATGCTCTACCACAGCAACACAGTGGTTATGGGAGTTCCACAGTATCTGGTGATGCTTTACTACAGTAACACAGTGGTTATGGGAGTCCCCCAATATCTGGTGATGCTTTGCCACAGTAACACAGTGGGTATGGGAGTCCCACAGTATCTGGTGACACTTGTACGGTATCTTTATCAAAGTAACACAGTGGTTATGGGAGTCCCACAGTATCTTGTGATGCTTTACTACAGTAACACAATGGTTATGGGAGTCCTACAACATCTAGTGATGCTCTACCACAGCAACACAGTGGTTATGGGAGTTCCACAGTATCTGGTGATGCTTTACTACAGTAACACAGTGGTTATGGGAGTCCCCCAATATCTGGTGATGCTTTGCCACAGTAACACAGTGGGTATGGGAGTCCCACAGTATCTGGTGACACTTGTACGGTATCTTTATCAAAGTAACACAGTGGTTATGGGAGTCCCACAGTATCTTGTGATGCTTTACTACAGTAACACAATGGTTATGGGAGTCCTACAACATCTAGTGATGCTCTACCACAGCAACACAGTTGTTATGGGAGTTCCACAGTATCTGGTGATGCTTTACTACAGTAACACAGTGGTTATGGGAGTCCCCCAATATCTGGTGATGCTTTGCCACAGTAACACAGTGGTTATGGGAGTTCCACAGTATCTGGTGACACTTTTACGGTATCTTTATCAAAGTAACACAGTGGTCATGGGAGTCCCACAGTATCTGGTGATGCTTTGCCACAGTAACACAGTGGTTATGGGAGTCCCACAACATATGGTGATGCTTTGCCACAGTAACACAGTGGTTATGGGAGTCCCACAGTATCTGGTGATGCTTTGCCACAGTAACACAGTGGTTATTGGAGTCCCACAACATCTGGTGATGCTTTGCCACAGTAACACAGTGGTTATGGGAGTCCCACAACATCTGGTGATGCTTTACCACAGTAACACAGTGGTTATCGGAGTCCCACAGTATCTGGTGACACTTGTACGGTATCTTTATCAAAGTAACACAGTGGTTATGGGAGTCCCACAGTATCTGGTGACACTTGTACAGTATCTTTATGGCAGTAACACACTGGTTATGTGAGTCCCATAGCATCTAGTGACACTTGCCTGGTATCTTGATATCAGTAACATACTGGTTATGGGAGTCCCACAGCATCTGGTGACACTTGCACAGTATCTTGATCACAGTAACATACTGGTTATATGAGTCCCACGCATCTGGTGATGCTTTAACACAGTACCTTTAAAGATGGTTTGGAATGGTTAAAGACCCACCTCAATATAATAGAGTATTCAAGAGTCTAAGAAGGAGGTGCAGATTGGAAAAGTAAGGACGGAAAGGAGAGGGCATATATGTCTCTAGTAAGACCCCAACTAGAGTGTGGTTCCAATGTATGGGACCCTCACCAGGATTACTTGATTCAAGAAAAGCAGCTCAATTGGTTCTGGGTGATTTCCGACAAAAGAGTAGTGTTACAAATGTTGCAAAGTTTGGCTGGGAAGATTGGGAGAAAGCAGACGAGCTTATTGGCCAAGTGGTATGATGTGAGTTGTCGTGGAGAGACGAATAAGTTTGAGTGGTGTGTTTAAAAAAGTAAGATCACAATATGAAGATAAAGTTGGAATTCAAGAGGACAAATTAGGGCAAATATTCGTTTATAAGAAGGGGAGTAAGGGATAGGAATAACGTACCAAGGGAGATGTTCAATAAATTTCCAATTTCTTTGCAATCATTTAACTGATTGATTGATTGATTGATTGATTGATTGATTGATTGATTGATTGATTGATTGATTGATTGATTGATTGATTGACTGATTGATTGATTGATTGATTGATTGATTGATTGATTGATTGATTGATTGATTGATTGATTGATTGATTGATTGATTGATTGATTGATTGATTGATTGATTGATTGATTGATTGATTGATTGATTGATTGATTGATTGATTGTAACACACTGGTTATGGGAGCTAATGCTTGATAATGCTTGTTGTTTAAAGGGGCCTAACATCGAAGGTCATCGGCCCCAGTTATGGGAGGCTCACAGCATCTGGTGATGATTTTCCACAATATCACACTGGTTAAGGGAGTCAAACAGCATCTGGTGATGCTTTACCACAGTAACACAGTGGTGATGGGAGTCCTACAGCATCTGGTAACACTTGTGCAGTGTCTTTACCAGAGTAACACAGTATTTATGGGAGTCCCACAGCACCTGGTGATGCTTTAACTGAGTGACACAGTGGTTATGGGAGTCCCACAGCATCTCATGACACTTGTGCAGTATATTCGCCACAGTATTGCAGTGGTTATGGGAGTCCCACAGCATCTCATGACACTTGTGCAGTATATTCACCACAGTGTTGCAGTGGTTATGGGAGTCCCTCAGCATCTCATGACACTTGTGCAGTATATTCACCACAGTGTTGCAGTGGTTATGGGAGTCCCACAGCATCTCATGACACTTGTGCAGTATGTTCACCACAGTGTTGCAGTGGTTATGGGAGTCCCATAGCACCTAGTGATGCTTTACCACAGCAACACAGCTGTTATGGGAGTTCCACTGCCTCTGGTGACACTTGTGCAAAATATTTATCATAGCAACGCAGTGGTTGCATAAGTCAACCCAGCAATGTCCATAAACTTCAGTGTGAAAGGTTGTACAAGGCAGAGCATTATTCTGTCACCTACCTTGTTCAATATCTACACCAAGCACATAATGTGAAAATTGCTTGATGGATGGGAAGGAGCAATTTCTAGCAGAAGTAAGATTATCACCAACCTGAGCTGCAGGAACTACAGATCATAATGCTGAAGCAGGGAGTATGGCCTGGGAAATCAACACAAAGAACACAAATGTAACAACTATTGGCAGATAGAAAGACAACTAACTCAATGAGAGGAAGACTCTTCGTTTTCAGCTCACCCAGAAATTTGTCTAACTTGGTTTCCATGATATCCAGTACAGGAGAGTAGTCCGGCAAAATCAAGAGAAGAATGGCCATATCTAGAGCAACCAGTGTAAAGCTGAGGAGGACAGAGGGCTCAGCAGTCAAACAGATATATAAGTAGAAAACTGAGACATTTGAGATGTGTGTTACTAGCTCATTATATGCATTTCTGTACCAGGCTGAGTGGCTCAGATGGCTGAGGTGCTGTCCTTTTGACCCCACCTTCTCCGGTTCAATCCTGCCTTGGTCCGGTGATATTTTAAGGTGCTCAAATATGTTATCCTTGTGTTGGTAGATTTACTGGCACATAAGGGAATACCTGTAGGACTAATTTCCGGAACCTCGGCGCATGCAGAAACCATAAAATTAGTTAGTGGGATGTAAACCCAGTAACATTATTATTATTTCTGTGACTGAACATCATACCAATATGTCTGTGCTGGAAGAACTAGACTTTGTGAGCATATTGGTACTTTGGACACATTGCCAGAAGAACAGGCAACCTGGAGAAGCTTATATTGGAGGGAAAGTTTAATGGTAAGCAACCCCAATCAGATGGTAGGACCAGCTGCAGCCCCTGGTGTGGAGGGTACACGTATAGAGACACACAGTTAGACTTGGAGCAAGCAAAAATAGGGAGGTACATTCAGGGAAACAGGGTGCGCTAGGCAGCGGTGTTAAGGGAACAGGGAACTGGAAATCAAGTAGGGATGACACAAAACAGTTAGTGCTCAACTGTAGAAGTATTGTAAAGAAAGGAATAGAATTAAGAAATTTATTAGATATATACTTACCAGATAGTGTAATAGGAGTTGAATCATGGCTGAGAAATTATATAATGGATGCAGAAATGTTCTCACGGAACTGGAGTGTGTATCGTAGAGATAGGATAGGAAAGGTAGGAGGGGGAGTATTCATTCTCGTGAAAGAAGAATTTATAAGCTACGAAAAAGTTAAAGATGACAAGCACGAAATTCTAGGGGTAAGGCTCATTTCTAAAGATAATAGGCAACTAGATGTCTTTGGAGTGTACAGACCAGGAAAGGGTAGAGCAGATGCTGATTCAGAATTATTTGATAAGATAATCAGCTATGTGGGAAACTATAAGGAAAGGAACGTGATCGTAGCGGGTGATTTCAATTTACCAAATATCAATTGGGAAGGTAATGCAAACGACAGGAAGCATTACCAACAAATGGCAAATAAGTTAATATGGGAAGGGCACCTGATTCAGAAAGTGATGGAACCAACTAGAGGGAAGAATATTCTGGATGTGGTGCTGGTAAAAGCAGATGAGCTCTATAGAGAAACCGAACTAATAGATGGTATTAGTGATCACAAAGCTGTTTTTGTGGTAATTAAAAATAAATATGAAGAAAGGAAGAGATTAAAATTAGGACTGTTAGGCAGAACCATATGGCTGATAAAACAGGCATGAGGGAGTTTAAAAAAAGTAATTATGATCGGTGGAAAACAGTAAATAAAAATATAAACAGACTCTGGGATGGGTTTAAAGAAATTGTTGAGGAATGAGAAAATAGGTTTGTGCCTTTAAAGTTGGTAAGGAATGGTAATGATCCACTATATTATAACAGAGAAGTAAAGAGACTAAGAAGGGGGTGCAGGCTGGAAAGAAATAGAGTTAGAAATGACTGTGGATGTAAAGAGAAATTGAAGGAACTTCTTAGGAAATTGAATCTAGCAAAGAAGGCAGCTAAGGATAACATGATGCCAAGCATAATTGGCAGTCATACAAATTTTATTGAAAAATGGAAGACTACGTATAGGTATTTTAAGGCAGAAACAGGTTCCAAGAAGGACATTCCCGCTATCATTAATGAACAAGGGGAGTATTTATGCACGTATCTTCAAAAGGCAGAAGTATTCAGTCAACAGTATGTAAAGATTGTTGGTTACAAGGATAATGTCCAGATAGAAGAGGTGAGTAAAAGTAAAGAAGTATTAAAATTTACCTACGACAGCAATGACATTTACAGTAAGATAAAAAAGTTGAAAACTAGAAAAGCAGCTGGAATAGATAAGGTTTCGGGGGATATACTAAAGACAATGGGTTGGGATATAGTACCATATCTGAAGTACTTCTTTCATTATTGTTCGCATGAAGGAACTTTACCAAAGGAATGGAGAGTTGCTATAGTAGCCCCTGTATATAAAGGAAAGGGTGATGGGCATAAAGCTTAAAATTACAGGCCAGTCAGTTTGACATGCATTGTATGTAAGCTTTGGAAAAACATTCTTTTTGATTATATAAGACATGTTTGCAAAATTAATAATTGGTTTGACAGAAGGCAGTTTCGGTTTAGGAAAGGTTATTCCACTGAAGCCCAACTTGTAGGATTCCAGCAAGATATAGTAGATATCCTGGATTCAGGAAGTCAGTTGGACTGTATTGCGATTGATTTATCTAAGGCATTTGATAGGGTAGATCATGGGAAACTACTGGAAAATGAGTGCAATTGGACTTGACAAAAGAGCGACTGAATGGGTGGCTCTGTTTCTAGAAAATAGAACTCAGAGAGTTAGAGTAGGTGAAGCTTTATCTGTCCCTGTAAAAATTAAGAGGGGAATTCCTCAAGCCAGTATTACTGGACCTTTATGTTTTCTTATATATATCAATGATATGTGTAAAGAAGTGGAATCAGAGATAAGGCTTTTTGCAGATGATGTTATTCTGTACAGAGTAATAAATAGGTTACAAGATTGTCAGGAACTGCAAAATGACCTCGATAATGTTGTGAGATGGACAGTAGGCAATGGTATGATGATAAACGGGGATAAAAGTCAGGTGGTGAGTTTCACAAATAGGAAAAATCCTCTCAGTTTTAATTACTGCGTTGATGGGGTGAAAGTTCCCTTTGGGGATCTTTGTAAATATCTAGGTATAAATATAAGGAAAGATCTTCATTGGGGTAATCACATAAATATGATTGCAAATAGAGGGTACAGATCTCTGCACGTGGTTATGAGAGTATTTAAGGGTTGTAGTAAAGATGTAAAGGAGAGAGCATATTTGTCCCTGGTGTGACCTCAACTTGAGTATGGTTCCAGTGTATGGGACCCTTACCAGGATTACTTGATTCAGGAACTGGAAAAAATCCAAAGAAAAGTAGCTGGATTTGTTCTGGGCGATTTCCGAAAAAAGAGTAGCGTTACAAAAAATGTTGCAAAGTTTGGGCTGGGAAGACTTGGTAGAAAGTAAACGAGCTGCTCGACTAAGTGGTATGTCAGTTAAATTGAAATAATAAATATGGTAGTTCTACCTATTCAATACAAGTAAATAAGAGATGTAGAGATTATATTCTCATTTAATTAAAAGTGGAAATGGTACCGGTTTCGACTCCATTCTGGGTCATCATCAGCCGATTATAACTCGAAAAGCAATGCATTAGTAAGAAAGAAGTTAACGGTCAAGTCCACACAATATCAGTTGAAGAGACGATTTAATAAATGACGGGGGTAGGCACTGAAAAATTCAGACGAAGTGGAATATAAGTCACTTAAAAGAATTAATGCGTAATCCTCCGAGCATCAGCTCGGCACACGCAATGTTTGGCACTATCTCACGATGTTCACGAAAAGCAGAGAACAGTTAAATGAGCCAGACTGCATACAACGTCAGGCACAAAGTCATAACACAATCCAAATATGAAGATCTAAAGTCATGAAGAAGCCGAAGACGAGCAGCTCAACCGAAGTAACTTGCAAGCTCCAGAAGATCGGCGCGGTGTTTACAACGTCAAGTGCTGTAGTTTCATACGCTGACGGAGATTGAAGGATAGATTCATGATCAAGTATTTGCTTAGTTCACGAAAATGTACCTATATATATCTATATATATATACCTATAATACGATTCAATATAATTGAATACATAATTATGATCTTGATGATTTTTAGAACAGTTGACGTGAAAAAACAATAGTGAATAGAAAAAAGGGTAAAAAGCGCAATGCCGGAAACAAATGAAAACGTGTATGCACAGTGCGCTATTTCTTGAATATATAAAAAAAAATTAAAGTCCTGATTGAAGTAGTCAAAGTTGGCGGACGCAAGGTATGAGTTTAAATTTGAAAGTGAGGGCCCAAAATGAAGGAACATATCAACGCCATTAAATACAACAGATTCTCCACCATACGACAACACATACATGACTCCAAGCACAATTTCACCAATATTGAAAAAGACATGAAAATACTTAAAATCATTAACAAAGGCCCCCTCTTAAACACTACTGAAAATTGTTTTATTCACCTTGACCAATACTTCAACCCCAATTTCAACTTAAACGACATTTCTGAAAAACCCAACATCCTATTTGACTTCCTAATTCTTCTTCCCAAAAATTCTAAATTTCAAAACCTGAATTCAATTTTCCATGCCTTACAAAGTTCCTACCCACAATTTCTACCTCAAGTAACCCACCCTCATAACCCACCCTAAACTACCCCTCCTTCATCCCTATCTTATCCTCTCTTACAACCTTTTAACTTTAAACCCTTTTAATCTTTTATTATCCACTAATCTTCTTTCTATATTAACTTATCCTATATTTCTTTTCACCTCTTTCTCTCTCTCTATATATATATATATAAATATGGTAGTTCTACCTATTCAATACAAGTAAATATATATATATATATATATATATATATATATATATATATATATATATAAACTACATTGCCACCTTCATTTTGGGCCCTCACTTTCAAATTTAAACTCATGCCTTGCGTCCGCCAACTTTGACTATTTCAATCACGACCTGATTTTTTTTTATATATTCAAGAAATAGCGCACTGTGCATACACGTTTTCATTTGTTTCCGGTATTGCGCTTTTTACCCTTTTTTCTATTCACTATTGTTTTTTCACGTCAACTGTTCTAAACATCTTCAAGATCATAATTACGTATTCAATTATATTGAATCGTATTATAGGTATATATATATAGGTACATTTTCGTGAACTAAGCAAATACTTGATCATGAATCTATCCTTCAATCTCCGTCAGCGTATGAAACTACAGCACTTGACGTTGTAAACACCGCGCCGATCTTCTGGAGCTTGCAAGTTACTTCGGTTGAGCTGCTCGTCTTCGGCTTCTTCATGACTTTAGATCTTCATATTTGGATTGTGTTGTGACTTTGTGCCTGACGGTGTATGCAGTCTGGCTCATTTAACTGTTCTCTGCTTTTCGTGAACATTGTGAGACAGTGCCACACATTGCGTGTGCCGTGCTGATGCTCGGAAGATTATGTATTACTTCTTTTAAGTGACTTATATTCCACTTCGTCTGAATTTTACAGTGCCTACCCCCGTCATTTATTAAATCGTCTCTTCAACTGATATTGTGTGGACTTGACCGTTAACTTCTTTCTTACTTATGCATTGCTTTTCGAGTTATAATCGGCTGATGATGACCCAGACTGGGGTAGAAACCGGTACCATTTCCACTTTTAATTAAATGAGAATGTAATCTCTACATCTCTTATTTACTTGTATTGAATAGGTAGAACTACCATATTTTTTATTTCAATTTAACTGTGATACTTTTCAATACGGAACAATCAACTTTTTATCTTTAAGTGGTATGTTCCGAGCTGTCAGTGGAGAGATGGCGTGGGAGGACATCAGTAGACGATTAAGTTTGGATGGTGTCTTTAAAAGTAGGAAAGATCACAATATGAAGATAAAGTTGGAATTCAAGACGACAAATTGGGGCAAATATTCGTTTATAGGAAGGGGAGTTAGGGATTGGAATAACTTACCAAGGGTGATGTTCAATAAATTTCCAATTTCTTTGCAATCGTTTAAGAAAAAGCTTGGAAAACAACGGATAGGGAATCTGCCACCTGGGCGACTGCCCTAAATGCAGATGAGTAGTGATTGATTGATTGATTGATTGATTGATTGATTGATTGATTGATTGATTGATTGATTGATTGATTGATTGATTGATTGATTGATTGATTGATTGATTGATTGATTGATTGATTGATTGATTGATTGATCCCCTCGAGGGCAAACGATTGAGGAGGGGAGTGATATGAATTCGCAAGAAGAGAATCAATTTACCTACTCAAGTTTCCTTCCTCTTTTCACAAGGGAATTTTTAAATGATATATAGTCGATACGCATGAATAAGGATGATTCGGATGATATCCAGTTTGTGTCTCTAGAGTGCCATGTCATAAATATGTGTGAGATGGGGTCCTAATTTCCACCTAGTAAGCACTATGTGATGTATTACCGTAATACATTAACCTGTGAATTGTATAGTACAATGATTCAATAAGTAGATATTTTATTATCTTCATCAAGTAGGGAAAGTCTCTTCATTACCCACCAAGGGCATCAATGAGTAGACAGACTGTGTAGTACGGTATGATAATAGGATTGTGCAGTTCGTGACTAAACTTGGTTTTACTGGAAGAGTCTTAGAGAACTGTTCAACTTCCAACACAATTGCATTCATCTTTATAGTAGATAATATTCCATTGGAAATTATCTTTATTAAAACAAGGCTGTATGTATCTGGTTGGTTATACCCACAAATGCTTGCCAATACAAGAACTATAACAAAACAGTGCCTGTGACAAAAACAGAGACAGGCAGTCATAAAGGGTCTTCAAACCCAGGTGAAGATACACACAAGATATGACCTAAGTGGCTCTTGTAAATGTTTGCTATTTCTCCTACCTTTCTTAAGTTTCCTTTTTTTACATACACTGCAGTTTACATTCTTGATTCAACAAGATCAAACTGGTCTGTAATTTGAAAGCAAATATTTCCTCCCCTTTCATTAGCCAGGGTTTCGCTTTCCCAGAGAATGTTCCAGTCGAAAGTGAGCTGTTACATACGTCGTTTGGATGATCAGTTGCTACTGTAAAGATGTTATCAGAGATATACTGAGTTCTGTGAAAGACCCACAGGCTCCCAACAAATGTATAATACAGCTGTCGAACAATGCATGGGTCGAGTTGGACTTAAGTTACTTGCTTTAATGCCGTTGTGCTAAATTTTAACCTTGTTTTACACCAGCACCTAACATGGACTCTGTAGAAGCTGCCAAGTACCTTGAAAGTTTTCTTATTGGTTTATTTTTGGGAAGTAGAAATACCATGGTCATCTGCCCCACAGATTAAGAGAATGTAAAGTCTGGATGATAACTTGGATGACTTTTATGTCTGAAGTAGTGCACATACAGGAACAATGTTTTATCTTGGGGATTGTCATTCGCCTGGCCACGAGCGCTGCAAGCTTGTCTCCCGCCAAGCACGCTGCTGTAATGCACTTCTAGGCGCCACAATTTCAACTTCTTCACGGTCTATTGAGAGTTTTAACAGCATATAGAATTTACTGCAGCCAATGACCACATGTTACAATAAATAAGGAATAAATAACTAGTCACATAATTCTTTCAAGGACTTCTTCTTCGGGCACTTATCGAGATGGTATCGATCACAAGTATTATCGCAGAGAGAGCATGCACAGTTCACGTTAGGTGTATGAAACTTGGTTGTGCGGGAAACTTTATGGTCAAAACCATGTACCGCGAATCTATTAACAAGAGGACGTAATTCGTAGATGGAAACTGACCATTTTCTGCTGATCATAGCGTCAGTAGAGTAAAAGTCACTCCAAATCTCTGCTTTCTTCCGATAATGCTCTTGCAGTAGTTCGTGATAAGGCGTCGTAGATGGTAGTGACAGGCTGAATCTCAGGTCTTCTAAGAACATTGGTTCTCGATATAATTCATAGACCATTCTGGATGGTGTCCACTTAGAAAAACAAAGCACCCTTTTCAGAAAAGTAGCCTTAAGCTTCTCGATATTTTTCAAATTTGATTTAAAAATAGTGAAATGTTCCCATATTAAATGAAGTCCATATGTTATTATTGGTTTTACTTTAATCTGAAATAACTCTAGTGTAGTTCTCAGAGATAATTTTTGCAGGTGCTGAATATCATGAATAGCAAGAATCGCTGCGGACAACCTCTCCTTAATATATATAATGAAAGTTGTTCCGTGAGTTTGAAACGTTATGTTTAGACATTTAAATATGTTTACTGTTTCTATCTATTCACCCTCGTACGTAATGGTCTCAGACTCACTGCGTCTCCCACCTCGTTTCAATGTCACCATTACTGTTTTCTTTTTGTTTATATTCGATTCGTTGATTCGAGCCCAAACTAGTAACTTGTCGAAGGCTTGCTGAAGTGTATCTCTAGGAGCTGATGCAATGCATAGATGTAAGTTTGTACTCCATTCGTCTTAATTGCTTGCATCACATCATGGGTCGCAATGTTGAATAATATACGACTCAGGGATCCCCTTGTAATACCCCAATTTTCTGATCAATTCCTGTAGATATGGATAAAGGGTCGTCAATCTGAAGTCTGTTTTCTGCCAAAATGGTACCGATATTAATTATACGAACTAAAGGGTTGTTCTCACCCAATAAATTTGTTAATGTATCCATCAGTCTTACTCGGTTAATTGAGTCGAAAGCCTTAGTGTAGTCCACAAACAACATAACGAACTTCCTTTAAACCGGAGAGCCTCGTGAATATTACATTGTAAACACTGAACTGCAAGAATAGTCGATCGATCTTTGCTGAAGCCAAATTGCTCCTCAGGAAGAAGACTTTCTACTGGAGTTATAAGTTGGGTTAATAGTTTCAAACGAGTACATTCCAAGGCGATACCCCTGTAAGTATCACGATCACAAGGATCTCATTTCCCTTTGTACAAGAGCTTTAGAGTAGAGGTTCTCCAATAATCTGGAATACAACCCTGTTGTAGGCATTCATTGAACAGAAGTGTCCACGATTCCAGAAGAACATGAGCAGCTCTCTTTATGTGTTCATTGTAAATGTTATCTGGTCCTCAAGCTTTCTGCATATTCAGCTTGTAGATTTTATCTTTTACTTCGTCTTGTGTGATTAGGAGAGTTATCAAATTCCAATAACTTGTCAAATCTCTTAGCAGGTCTTGTATCGTTAGGTCCGAGGACCTTGGATAAGTGTTCAACCCAGGTTTCCACGAGGGAATTTCGGTATTCTTGGTCTGAGTACACTATATGGTTGACTTTTAGCCTTTTCAGTTTGTTCCTTACATATTTTCTAATAGTATTCTGCCTTTTTGAGTTTAATGAGATTCTTATATTCTTTTCGTCTCTCAGCATAATCATGAAGAGTAACATCTGTTGGGGAATATCTAACAACATGAAGATAGTGTAAGACCTCCTGTCGAGTTCTGTAGCAGCTAGTATCGAGCCATGGCTTTGCCTTCCTGTCAGTTTTAACTATCGTCGTTGCATTGTGAATAATTGTCTCCATTTCTTGTGTCGCTATATTAATATGACCATCTCCTAATAGATTGTTCATTGAAATGACGCATTCTTTATCTGAATTCATAAGGTCCGTATCCAACACCCTGGATCTGGAGGTTATCTTACGAGGGGTAATATGCTTCTGATTAAATAGAACGGTTGTTGCTAGTTGACAGAGTGAACAGAGTGTAGATTAAACAGCATCAGGTCCATTGTGCTGCTTCCGTTGGGACTTGTTTGTTTATTAAGGTCAAACCTTCTGCTTGTAAGAACTCAAGCACCATTTCCGATTTGTTGGACATAACATCTATACGACAATTAAGATCTCCTGCAACAATTACTCATTCATCACGGTTAGTCTTACTTAGACCTTCATTAATGAGATCTAATATATCGCATTCTTTGTATTCAGGTTGAATATAAATGCCGAAAATAGTACACAATTTCGTTCTTACAACAACAATGTTTGACTATTTAATTTCAACTGTGAAAGGAGAAAATTCCGATTTAAACACACATGACACTCCGATTGTTCTTCCTTTTGGTTGAGTTAAAGCAAAACCGTGCACCGCATAAAAGCCATGCATAAGGTTCAGTTTAGTCGAATGTTCATGTGTTTAGCGCTCATTGAGTTGTTCCGACGCCATTTTCATTATGTGAATGTGTTTATATACATAATACCTTCATGAAGTACAGAAAATGCTGTGCGAAAACACTGTATGACTCAGTGCCGCATTACAGCAATGAAAGTGTTCCCGAACTCATCTTCTTCTAGATGTGAGGAATGTATCCTGTATGTTTGGTTACACCCACCTATTTAGTTGATACTGGGATAGGGTGGATGTGGTCATGGTGTTTATATTTACCATCTCAGCATTCAAGTAAGAATACGTTGGGATTCCTGTTAGGTCATCTGCCCAGAGGCTGGTTGGTTCCTCAAATAACACCACCAAAGGTTATGCGGTTATAAGGAAACCCCAAAAACCAATGGCAGCACCAAAATGAGGCATACTAGGCAAGATGAGGAGTGAGGTAGTTTGCCATTGCTTTCCTTACGGGATTCCTGATACACAACATTTAGCAAGGCCAAGAGTGGGATTCAAGCAACTGTTCATCTCAAAATAATGTTCTTTCAAGGCTGATTACATAACATGTCAGATACTTAAAACCAAGCTCGATAGCTGCAGTCGCTTAAGTGCGGCCAGTATCCAGTATTCGGGAGTATTCGGAAGATAGTAGGTTCGAACCCCACTGTCGGCAGCCCTGAAAATGGTTTTCCGTGGTTTCCCATTTTCACACCAGGCAAATGCTGGGGCTGTGCCTTAATTAAGGCCACGGCCGCTTCCTTCCCACTCCTAGTCCTTTCCTGCCCCATCGTCGCCATAAGACCTATCTGTGTCGGTGCGACGTAAAACAACTAGCAGATACTTAAACCTGTCAGAAATTTGCCACAGAGCAAGGAATCGACCACAAGACTGCCTTGTTGGAAACTCTTATGCTCATGGAATGGAGCTATTCTGCAGGGGGAATGGAACTTCCCACTTACGAGTACCGGTATATTACTTCAGTGCATTCACTCATTGCCCTCCAAGTATCATCATGAATATTGTTTGGCTGCACTACTAAATGCTCAAAGCCTTGACCTTTGGTTCTCGGGTCCCCTGGTTCGATTCCCAGCAAAGTCGAGGGATTTTACTCTTAAATTGTTAATTTTCTTGGCACATGGGGACTGGGCACATGTGGTGTCTCCATCATTCCTCCGATTTTTCACCATATACAACTCCACATAAACAAACAGTTTTCTCTACATGACAGATGCTGGAGGGTCTGATTTTCTATGCTACAAATAAACTCATACATACATACATACATACATACATACATACATACATACATACATACATACATACATACATACATACATACATACATACATACATTATCATTATAGACTGTTATGCCTTTCAGCGTTCAGTCTGCAAGCCTCTGTGAATTTACTAAACGTCGCCACAATCCTCGATTTGCAACTAGTGTTGTGGCCTCATTTAGTTCTATACCTCTTATCTTTAAATCGTAAGAAACTGAGTCTAACCATTGTCGTCTTGGTCTACCTCTACTTCTCTTACCCTCCATAGCAGAGTCCATTATTCTCCTAGTAACCTATCCTCCTCTATTCGCCTCACATGACTCCACCACCGTACAGCTTCATCCATCGAGTTCATTCCTAACTTAGCCTTTATCTCCTCATTCCGAGTGCCATCCTGCCATTGTTCCCACCTGTTTGTACCAGCAAAAATTCTTGCTACTTTCATGTCTGTTATTTCTAACTTATGAATAAGATATCCTGAGTCCACCCAGCTTTCGCTCCCGAAAAGCAAATTTGGTCTGAAAACAGACCGATGTAAAGGTAGTTTCGTCTGGGAACTGACTTCCTTCTTACAGAATACTGCTGATCGCAACTGCGAACTCACTGCATTATCTTTACGACGCCTTGATTCAATCTCACTATATTACCATCCTTGGAGAACACACAACCTAAATACTTGAAATTATCGACCTGTTCTAGCTTTGAATCTCCAATCCGACATTCAATTCTGTTGAATTTATTACCTACTGACATCAATTTAGTCTTCGAGAGGTTAATTTTCATACCATACTCATTGCACCTATTTTCAAGTTCCAAGATATTACACTGCATGCTTTCGGCACCATCTGTCATTAAGATCAAGTCGTCAGCATAGGCCAAACTGCTTACTACATTTCCACCTAACTGAATCCCTCCCTGCCATTTTATACCTTTCAGCAGATGATCCATGTAAACTACGAACAGCAAAGGCGAAAGATTACAGCCTTGTCTAACTCCTGTAAGTACCCTGAACCAAGAACTCATTCTACCATCAATTCTCACTGAAGCCCAATTGTCAACATAAATGACTTTGATTGATTTTAATAGTCTATCTTTAATTCCTATTATTATTATTATTATTATTATTATTATTATTATTATTATTATTATTATTATTATTATTATTATTATTATTATTATTATTATTATTATTATTACTGATATTCCGAGTCTCACCGAGGAATAGGAAGCACCTGAGTTGAATGGCTGAACAGCGGATTACTTAGAGCAATTTTTACTTTAACAAATTTGGTAATTTTATTTCTTTCCTTTCTTAAAATTTAGAGAGACGAATTTAGTAACGTAACAAAGAACAATTGACAATATTAACAACGAGCTCTTCAGCCCTAACAATTCATTGGACTTACAAAGTGATAAATCAGGTTCAAAATAAATTGGGAGAACCTGCCAGTCGTTAAATTACATTGGAAAGAGCATAATTGCTCCTGACAAGTACAATATTAGAGGAATCTCAGCTCCAAGATAAAAGAGGCTAGACTCAATTAGGCAACCAGTTGCTTTTCACAATGTTAGCTACAGTCGGCAACCCCTAGGGTGATCCCACTTCATAGTGTTCATACACCGTGGGCTTATCTATTACCAAATTCAGCAATATGTTTAAGTATTGTTCCCAAAGGGAACCAAATCATAGACACGTTGATCCTAAGAACTACAAAGAATAAACAGGGACATAATTACCCATACTACAAGGTCTTACAAGGTGTATGCGTAAGTATTTGCCGGTTTCGCTAGGAGAGGCGCCAGCGAAGAGTACGCAACATATGAATTTGACATATACGTCAGGTTGTTCGTCTGACATTAACCTACCAACACACACAAGTTTAGTCCGCTAATCTTTGTTGTATCGTTCAGTGATGTTTGATCTTATTTTTCTTTTCTTATTTAATAAAAATTAAAAGGCTGCGGAAACTCATCGTTTGCTGGTAGAGACACGTGAGACGATTTAAACGTGGTGATTTCAATGTGCAGACCACAAAAGTGCGAAGACTCTTGAATCCCGGTGAAACCGTTAATGCACAACGCTATAGCCAACTAATGATTAATTTAAATCACGCATTGATCGAAAGACGGCCGGATTGGGCCAGAAGACATGGCAAGGTTATTTTGTCACACGACGATACGCCGTCTCACACAGCAAAACCGGTGAAGGATACTTTGAAATTGCTTGGATGAAACATCCTTCCGCACCCGCCGTACTGCCCCAACCTGGCGCCATCTGTCAATTATCGTTTCGCATCAATGGGGCACGCGCTCGCAGAGCAGCACTTCAGCAATTTCGAGGAAGTTGTAAAATGACTCGACGAATGGTTTGCCGCAAAAGACAAGCAGGTTTTCTGGCATGGTATTCATAACTTACCTGAAAGATGGGCGAAGTGTGTAGAAGCCGATGACTAATATTTTGAATAAACAAAAAAATAATTTCCCTAAAAAATTACGTGTTTTCTTTACCAAAAAGCCGGCAGAAACTTATCCATACACCTGGTAAAAGGGAAAGGTTACACACAAGCAACACGGAAGGAGGCGAAACACCACAACTCCTTATTGAACATTCTGGAAGATACGAGAACCTACGTAGGCTTAAGGCCCAATGATGCAGGGGCTAATCCCATACTAAAAAGGGTGGCTAAAGTGGGAAAATTAAAAGCCAAGACAAGATCTCCAAAATGTAAAGGTTGAAAACTTTAATCACCCAGCTCAAAAGTTGAAGGGGAGATATCTGAGGGCCACCACCAATAAATGTTTTCCAGGTAGGGAATAGAAATAGAGTCCGAAGACTGCGCATAAGATCCTACATGCCAACCCAAAAAAAACCTGCTGAAACCTTCCTCTCAAACTACCCGCAGGCACAATCACATGTTTAGGTAAATTCTGCCATTCTGGATCTTCTTCAAGCCGGCCACGCCCTGCCTCCTGCCCAATCTAACCTCCGCAAGTCGCACTCTCAATAACTGAAACAAATCAGACAAGATGGCTCTAAAGTACTCTCCTTAAATAGTCCCGTAGGGGAAAGTTCCAGATTAAATTAAAATACAATACGCTCGTAGGCTAAACCTCCATACATATACCCGGGTTTTATTGGCTAGAGACCATAGTCACAAGCGTGTGATAGGCAAATTACAACGAAGGAGGAACCAGATGAAGTGTTTGGAACTTCAGTACATTAAAAAAGCAATCCTCAGGAAAAAGGTTTACCGACTACAAAAACAAAATATCTTCAGCAATTAGTTTGTATCTAGTCATTAGATGTCACTAGGAAATAGACGGCAGAGCCATCTAACCGTCAAAGAAGAAAGTTTGTGATATTTTTAAAAGTTCGTGTTCACTAACACAGATGGCCGTAGAGAAGGCGCGCAGTTTAAGTAACTGGGGTAGGTGTACTCCTGGTACAATTATTAATATTATTATTATTGTTACGGGGTTACCCGTGGAGCAGAAAGAGGTAAAAGATGGCGCGGGCTTGAATGAGACTAACTACAATATCAAAATTACTTTAAAACTTAAACTGAAGGTTATATTTTCAGAACTTCAAACTAAACAATTTTTCATAATAATGAAACATCAGGTAAATTGACAATCTTAAAACAAGTCAAGGAAAATACAAGATTAGTGAACTCGACAGATTCCTGGCTTCAAGCCCCTCGTTTTACAATTCCTGAGCTCCTAGCTCAAATTTACAAAAGAGCACAAATTTATTCAAGGGCAGAATTCCCCTAATTCAAAAAGCACTTGCCTCCAAAATTACAACATCTAGCCTTCAAGAGGCATTCGTTACACTTACAACATTTTGGAAAAATGCTAACAGGCTCTCAATTTCTCAAGCCTACTCAAGGCAACATCAACTTACAATCTCTGGCCTTTCAAGGCACCACTTACAAATTGAAAATAATTTAGACAGGGGTATTTAATACCCAACCTATGGGGCCTTCATTGAAAAGGAATAGGCTAAAATGACTGGCCTAAACACAAGGTGAAGGGAGGCACACTGCACACACAGATAATGAACACTTAAAAACCTAAGGGGCTCTAGGCCGAGGAAACAGGGACTATTCCCAAACTACTGAGGTGACTCGTATAGAAGTTACTTTAACACATACCGAAGGAAAAGAGTTACAAAACGTAGTCACCTCAAACCAAGATGAAGGGGAGCTCGAGAGCGTAAGTCACTCTCTATCCCCGATTTACAATTAAAGGGTTTACGAAAGAAACCCGAAAGAAGATTCACATTTTAGAAAAATTGTTACCTAACTAAAGAGTCGGACCGTTCCCTCGGATTAAACTGCGAAGGTAGCAAGAAAGAATAAAGTTATGTGGCCATTACCTTATAGATGTTCTGGTTGCCGACGAAAGAGGCCGCCCGCCTCCTGCTTGACACACACACACAGATAGACGACGATCAATTGGCCATGAAACGTGAAAAGCCGCAGTTTATAAAGCCTAAGGGAAGGTTCGAGATTTTTCAAGACTAAACCAGCTGCACCCTCTCGATTTAATTGGTTAATCACAAAGTTACACTCAGAATCGAACAAGAAGCCTGTGATAGGTTGAAAATTAATTTCAGAAAGTTTTGATTGGCCAGATTCAAAACTGGCGGAAAGGAAAAAAGGAGGGTTGCCAACCAAAAATAAATGAACATCAATCAGTTACAAAAACCTAGAAATACAAAACTTCTTTCAATTATAACTTCTTACACATCGCACCAGGGTGCATGATCATAGTTTTCTTGGTAGTGTCACCTATGGAAGAATGTCCAGACTTCTTAATTAATGGCAAACAAAACAAAGAGAAATTCGCTCAGTTTAGGAAACTTTACAACTAAACAATTACCGGTACTTAATTTTGCAGTGATGACATCTTCTGATTAAAGTTCTAAGTTCCTGTTGTAGTAGTTTCCACTTTTGTTCGATAGGGGAGTTTATTTAGGCGCTAATGTTGAATGCGCGGCGTTGAGGTGTATCTCCCGGTACAATTATTATTATTATTATTATTATTATTATTATTATTATTATTATTATTATTATTATTATTATTATTATTATTATTATTATTATTATTATTATTATTATTATTATTATCTTGTATATTCTTTGGATTGTGCTCGGTATTACTTTTCTCTGTATTCCTGTTATTCATTTTTGCAGGTGGGTGAAATATCGCTGCATCGAAGACATACATACCATTGACAATGACAGGTATTTGGTTTTTGGTTCTGAAATGCATATCACATTCTACAATGTGGAACTGGGGAGGTCCATGGTGTATCAAGCTAATGACCCTGATAAAGGATATGGTGTTGCATGCATAGCATGCCATCCAAAACACAATGTATTTGCCTATGCTGAGAAACGTTCTGCACCATTAATATACGTTCGTGATTTTCCAAGTTGTAATGGTATTATCACTTTACCAGAAGGTAAGCTTCCCATTTCATTAACATCTTTATGTACATAAAATATATTGGTTTAGGAATTTGTGTTTTAATGTCTTTTGCAAATGCTCTTAATTTGGAGTATATTTTAAACTGATTGTTCGTGTAAGTCTTTTATTACGAATAACATCAAGCTAACGCTTGTATTCTTCAATAAAGAAGTTCCTCTCTAGCTGTTAGCTACCTCAGCTTCATTCTAAATATGTATTTCAAACTTCATACCTGATGTTAATTAGAGGAAGTAAGTTAATTAAATAGGAGAGAAGCGAACAAATACTATCCATTTTAATCAATCAATACTGATCTGCATTTAGGGCAGTCGCCCAGGTGGCAGATTCCCTATCTGTTGCTTTCCTAGCCTTTTCCGAAATGATTTCAAAGAAATTGGAAATTTATTGAACATCTCCCTTGGTAAGTTATTCCAATCCCTAACTCCCCTTCCTATAAATGAATATTTGCCCCAGTTTGTCCTCTTGAATTCCAACTTTATCTTCATATTGTGATCTTTCCTACTTTTATAGACGCCATTCAAACCTATTCGTCTACTAATGTCATTCCACGCTATCTCTCCGCTGACAGCTCGGAACATACCACTTAGTCGAGCAGCTCTTCTTCTTTCTCTCAGTTCTTCCCAACCCAAACATTGCAACATTTTTGTAACGCTACTCTTTTGTCGGAAATCACCCAGAACAAATCGAGCTGCTTTTCTTTGGATTTTTTCCAGTTCTTGAATCAGGTAATCCTGGTGAGGGTCCCATACACTGGAACCATACTCTAGTTGGGGTCTTACCAGAGACTTATATGCCCTCTCCTTTACATCGTTACTACAACCCCTAAACACCCTCATAACCATGTGCAGAGATCGGTACCCTTTATTTACAATCCCATTTATGTGATTACCCCAGTGAAGATCTTTCCTTATATTAACACCTAGATACTTACAATGATCCCCAAAAGGAACTTTCACCCCATCAACGCAGTAATTAAAACTGAGAGGACTTTTCCTATTTGTAAAACTCACAACCTGACTTTTAGCCCCGTTTATCAACATACCATTGCCTGCTGTCCATCTCACAATATTTTCGAGGTCACGTTGCAGTTGCTCACAATCTTGTAACTTATTTATCACTCTATAGAGAATAACATCATCCGCAAAAAGCCTTAACTTCGATTCCACTCCTTTACTCATATCATTTATATATATAAGAAAACATAAAGGTCCGATAACACTGCCCTGAGGAACTCCCCTCTCAACTATTACAGGGTCAGACAAAGCTTCACCTACTCTAACTCTCTGAGATCTATTTTCTAGAAATATAGCAACCCATTCAGTCACTCTTTTGTCTAGTCCAATTGCACTCATTTTTGCCAGTAGTCTCCCATGATCCACCCTATTTTAGTGAGGTTGCAATTTAAATCTCACAATCAATCAATACTGATCTGCATTCAGGGTAGTCGTCCAGGTGGCAGATTCCCCATCTGTTGTTTTCCTAGCTTTTCCTTAAATCATTTCAAGGAAATTGGAAATTGATTGAACAGCTCCCGTGGTAAATTATTCCAATCCCTAACTTCTCTTCCTACAAATTAATATTTACCCCGATTTGTCCTCTCGAATTCCAACTTTATCTTCATATTGTAATCTTTCCTACTTTTAAAGACAGCACACAAAGTAATTTGTCTACTAATGTCACTCCACGCCATATCTCCACTGAGAGCTCGGAACATACCACCTTGTCGAGCAACTCGTCTCCTTTCTCCAAGTCTTCCCAGCCCAAAGTTAATCTCGCAGGCAACGGTTATACTTATACGCAAGGGTATGGGCAGGCAAAGGTTCTGTACTGGAAATAATTATTGTTTGATGAGATACGATTTTGATGTACAGTATATTCGTACAAAATTAATTTGCTATAAAGCCACCATATACCTCGAAAATGGAATTGGAGCACTATTCTGTACATGTTGTCCTATAATTGTCGGATGGATCAGTCACAGGCCGACACAAGCATTACTAATTATTAAAAACTTTAGCCGACGCTGTTTCAACTTTTCACGCCACAATGGGGTTTCAGCATCTCTTATCTCAGCAAGTTAAAACATTAAATAATGGAGCCAGTTTCCGATCATATATCACGTGGGCCTTTCGACATAATTACATCCAAACCACAACTATAAATACTCACCCCAGTCTCGCACGAGAGCAGTTGTTAATTTAAGGCGATAGTAGTTTCAGCCGACGACCTATAAAATATTCTTGTATACGACATTAGCCGTTTTCTCTCCATCCACCAGTAGTGAACACAAATTTCGTTTTGATGTAACACGCGAAAATAAATTCGTAATTCGAAAAACGATCAGCTATCGCCTTCAGTGACTTAAGATATGCCGTGCTGTTTAGCTCAGATGGTCGAAGTGCTATCCTTCTGAGTCGAATTTGGCGGGTTCGATTCCGTCCAAGTCCGAGGCTGTTTACAAGTGTTCAAATACGTCAGCCTCATATTGATAGATTTACTCGTATTTACTGACACGTAAAATAACTCATCAATCAATCAATCAATCAATCAATCAATCAATCAATCAATCAATCAATCAATCAATCAATCAATCGATCGATCGATCAATCAATCGATCGATCGATCAATCAACCAATCAATCAATCAATCAATCGATCAATCAACCAATCAATCGATCAATCAATCGATCGATCGATCAATCAATCAATCAATCGATCGATCGATCGATCAATCAACCAATCAATCGATCAATCAATCAAACATTCAATCAATCACTACTGATCTGCATTTAGGGCAGTCGCACTCTCATTTATCCATCGTATTCTTCTCTTCCATTTTCTTGTGTCATTGATGGTAAGATTGGTTTACAGCGCATGCAACTCTCCACTGGAGCTAGTCTCGTCAGGGTTGTGTGGAAGTGACAACTGGCAAACCTCAAAACCTGACCGATGACTGCAACACAGTCCTAATATTACCTTAACTTAAATAGCTGAAATTTATTTCCTTAAACATATTATGCCAATTTCTAAAATACTGCTCTCTAATTCTTGCTTACGATTTTGGATTCATTCTTTAATGATATGACCTATGTGATATAAATTAAATGCATAATAATAATAATAATAATAATAATAATAATAATAATAATAATAATAATAATAATAATAATAATAATCTATTTCTCCCTCTTTGGAACATTTTAAAAAGCTATTAAATTATGCCGTTCCCAACTTCAGATAAAAGAAAAGAGAGAAAATTATGCAGAATTATAAAATATCTAGAGAAACATGCATAAGTAGGAATAGTTGGTATCTAGTTGCATCCCTTGACCACAGCTGTCAGAAATAACAATATCCAAAATATGTAAATTATGAATTTCCCACAAATTTCATTTGATTTTGAATTAGATTTGTCCTCTTAAATTCCAATTTTAACTTCATAGTTCTTACTTTTGAAACTCCACTCAAGCTTATTCGTCTACTAAAGTCATTCCATACCCTCTCTCTATTGACAGCTTGGAACATACCACATAGTCGGGCATCTTGTCTCCTTACTCCTAAATCTTCGCAGCCCAACATTTGCAACATTTTGGTGACACTACTCGGAAATCGCCCAGAACAAATTGTGCTGCTTTCCTTTGGATCTACTCCAGTTCTCAAATCGAGTAATCATGGTGTGGTTCCTATATACTGCGACCTTACTCGAATTGTGGTCTTACCAGAGATTTATACGCCCTCTCCTTTACATCCTTAATACAACGCCTAAGTACCTTCACAACCATTGATAGATCTCTAATCTCACTAATGTGCTTACCCCAAAGATACACCTCACGAGGTACTATCACTCCATCAACACAGGACTTTTCCTCTGGATGAACCAATCAATGAATCACCTCTGATCTCAATTTGAGGCAGTCACCCAGGTGGCAGATTCCCTATCTTTTGTTTACTTAATCTTTTCTTAAATAATTGCAATTAATTTGGAAATTTTTTGAACATCTCCCTTGGTAAGTTTTCCAATCACTAACTCATCTTCCTATAAACTAATATGTTTGACTTTTCATCCCGGTCTCTACGTCTTTCATAGCCACTCGCAATCCTGTAACTTATTATGCAGTATAACACAACATCCAGTTCTTTACTCACATAAAAGGATCAAAAATACAGCCACTTGGGACCCGCTCTTTATCATCACAGGATAAGATAACATTTCATCTACTCTGTTTCTCCGAGATGTATTTTCGAGGAATTTAGCCACCAATTAAACCATTCTTCGGTTTCTACAGCCCTTATTTTTGTCAGTAATCTCCCTTGATACACATCAAAAGCCTCGGATATGTCAATGGCAATACAATCCATTTGACTTTCTGAATATAAAATATCTTCTATATATTACTGGATTACTGCAAGTTGAGTCTCACTTGAATCTAAAACCCAAATGTCTTCTATCAAAACCAGTTAGTAACGTGTGTAACATAATCACAAAGAATGCTTTCTCATGTCGGTAGCAGGACGAATAGAAATGTACAGTGTTCCTTCACTACGAGCCGCTGGTGTTGATAGATAGGGATCAGCTCTCTCTGAAAATGTGTTTCTAATTGGGAATTGATGTGTTTTAATTCGGAATTTGTAGTTTAAATAAATGATTTGAAACCGTGTATTCATTACTGTGGTGCTTCAGGACGGTGCATTGTGTTTACTGACTGATGACTGTATTTATACATTATATGATAGTTCATTAGCGGAACCTATTATGAAATTGTAGGACTATTTCTGACAACTGAAGGACGGTGATAGTGAGTTATCTGAGGATAACAAAATTATTTGTTAGTCCCAATGCCTCGTAGTTATGATTCAGTTGTGACAGCTCTAGAAACTCAACCAGACTTAATATTATATTTTGTGAAAAATCATCTGTTAGGAGAAGAAGAAAAACAGAAGAAACTTCAAAATTCTGTTACCAGAAGTTATCACATTTTTCTATGCTTTCGATATGGTAAACCAGGTCATAAACAATAGCAGTGTAAAGTGCATTCCAATTCTTCATCTAGAAGCTTCTACAGAGGAAGAGGAACGTTCACCCCAGACAGAGGAACAGGGTCTTCAAGGTCAATAGGTCATTGTCGAGTATAGTCTCGTACTCCAGTTTCCATGAATCGTGGAAATACTTCATGGAAAATGGACAGCAGGGGAAATAATTACAACACTGAAGATGATGGCAGTGTCATTTTATGCAGAAGATGAGAATGAAGTTCAAAGTGAAAGTGATTTAGGGCAAAATTTAAATTCATGTAACTCTGATAACATTGTGTGTATTATTCGCACACTTTTTATTGATAGATTTTTGTTAGGGCGTGAGGAGTAAGGAGGGAGTACTGCCGGTTCCGGTAATACCGCCAACTGAATGGAAATGAAATCTGAATTGAATCGATAATATGATCGACCGATATGAATTTTCTAAAACTTTATTAATTTAAGCCAACAACTGTATCACACACGCATTATATAACATTATATAACATTTCTCGATGCGAATCTTGTTCCTAGCATGAATTCTCTACTTTGGTTTTGCTGTGTAAACAACAAGAGTGCGAGTACGTAAAGTGTACGCCAGATGTCGCACAGAGTTGGCTAAGCGATTCTTAGTTTGTGTTTTAAAGGTTACCAATACGAATCTCCAAGATAACCGAAGTCGACCGATTCAGCACTAGGTTATCCATCTATCACTAAAAGGTGCGCATACAATAATGTAGAAAAATAAGCAAGGTAATACTCAGAGTGATCTATTCTGGTGTGTGGATTCAAGTTGTTCTGATCATTTTGTGTCTGAATTAGATCTTTTTGATACCTATGTGAAATTAAGACTTCTAAAGAAGATATGTGTAACCAAAAATGGCATAGACATTGAAGTAATTGTATAGGGAATATCAAAGCTAAAATGTATGCAAATGGAACAGTTATTCCTTGCACTGTTAAAAATGTATATTATGTACCAGAACTCAGAAAAAATTTATTGTCAGTATCAAAGTTGGAGCAGGTTAGCTGCAATGTGATATTTCATAGGAGTAGTGTCAAAGCTTTCTTGAATAAAGATAATTTCTTTCAGGACAGAAATATGGTTCACTGTACACTGTTAAGATGAAAGTTGAAAAATCTGATGCAAGCTATGGTAAATCTTTGAAGAATTGTAAACCCATTGAAGAATTAGGGTTATGGCATAAATGGTTAGGACACTTGAATTACAAAAGTATGTGTATTTTAGCAAAGAAAGAGCTAGTTAATGAATTAAGTACCATACAAGATGTTAGGTTTGAAAATTATAGTTGTGAAAATTGCATTTTTGGAAGAAAGATGACTAGAAAACCATTTAGTAGTAGAAGAGAAAAGTCGAGTAAGCCCTTATAGCTTGTTCATACTGATGTGTGTGATCCGATTAACCTTTAAGATGAGATGGGTATTAATATTTTGTAACATTTCCCGATGACTTCACACATATTACTGAAGAATAATCTATTGAGAAATAACATGAAGTACTTGCCAAATTTGTTGAATATTATAATTATGCAACAAATCATTTATTAAAAAACCCTAATTCTTCAAGAAAGCTCAAAAAACTTAGAGCAAATAATGGTGGTGAATATACTCGTATTAGTAATAATATGAAAAGTTTTTGCAGAATTAAGGTTATAAAGCTAAAAATATACTGTTCCAGACAATCCAGAAATGAATCCAGTGTCAAAAAGAATGAATAGAACCACGAGAACTTTATTGATTGAATCTGAATTACCCAAAGAAATGTGGGGAGAAGCAATTTATTGTTTAACTTATTTAACAATAGAAGTCCAACTGTTTCTTGTAACAAAACTCTTAGTGAACTATGGGAAGGTAGAAAACATAATTTATGTAATCTTAGAGTTTTTGGTAGTATTGCTTTTGAGCATGTGCCTAGACAGTTCAGGAGAAAACTAGACCCAACAAGTGAAAAGCTAGTTACGGTAGGTTATGCTCCAGCAGGAAGTTGGAGATTATGGGATACTAAAAACAGAAAGATTGTTCCAGGTCGCAATGTGTTTTTGATGAACATAAATTAGGAAACAAGAATACAGTAACTGTATCAGTCCAGTTTCAACTTCAAAATATTAATGTTCAATCGGTTAAAGTCAGTATTGAAAATAAAAATGGCGTCTAAACAAAATTCGGTGTACTGGAGCTGGAATGAAAATATTCAACTTAAAGAGGACTTTATCATATGTGACGGCTGTGGTAAGTCTTATCATAGAACTCGTGTCGAGCTTAACAGAAGAGAATTTAAAAAACTTATTTCCTCTAAAACCAGTAAGTGGTTTTGTGGTGATTGTGACGACAGTGAGTGTATTAGCAACAAGAACAATAGTGACTGTCCCTACCTCAGGGACCTGGCTAGTGTGATTAACCAAATCAACAATAGACTCACTAAAATTGAATTTATCGAGTGTGAACAGAAAGATATTCAAAAGTCTGTATCGTTTTGTGTCGCAAGTTTTGGCGAAATGAAAGCTGAACCAATCAAAATGAGCGATAATTTCAACAAAGCTATGACGGAAATCACTGTTCTGCGAAACCATGTTGAAACACTTCAAAACGAGCGTGAGATAACTAACAGCGAGATACAGCGGCTTAGATCTGAAAATAACGAGCTCCAGCAATATGTTCGCATAAATAACATAGAAATGCATGGGCTGCCTGTGGTTATCAATGAGAAGCCTGTCCAAATCGTGAAAGATGTTGCCAAGTGTCTAGGAGTAGACATAAACACCAATGACATTGACGCGTGCCACAGACTTCCTCAGAATAAAACAGAACTACCGCCCCCTCTGTAGGTAAAATTTTGCAGTCGCTTGAAGAAAGAAGAAATTCTAACAGCAAAGAGAAGCAAACCAAGAATGACCTCCACTGATGCCGAGATTCAAGCTAAGTCACGGAATATATATATCAACGAACAACTGACATCCCAGAATAAATATCTGCACAGAAAGGCAAGGGATCTTCGGCGGCACGGATTTAAGTATGTTTGGACGAAGGACTGCAAAATTTATGTTAAAAAAGGACGACACTGGAAGGACTACGCCTATTACCAGTATAGATTACATGTACAAACTCCAACCCGAAATAACGAACTAAACAATGGAAGCCGTATTAGCAGCAACTAGAAACAACATCTCCGTGGACATTCAAGGTAGCATTGGCGGTAAAACGCCGATGACGAGAGGGACGATACCGACAGACCACACTATCTACACTAATCCCTACGACTGTAGGGAATTAAAATTTGTGAGTGTGCATGACTACACTATTCATAGTAATATCATTCTTCCTGACTGTAATAAGCTAAAAATATTGCATATTAACAGTAGAAGTGTTAAAAATAAGCTAGACGAATTAGAAATACTGCTCCACATCTTAGGTGAAGTTGATGAATTGGTTATATTCGAAACCTGGGTTAAAAGCAACGAGGCTAAATATTACAATTTAAGTAACTACTCATGTTTGTTTGCTCACAGAGATACATAAGGGAGTGGTGGGTCAGGGATATTTATCCATAAAAAGGGGGAAATTTAAAATACTGCACAATGTGAAATGAAACATAGCTTGATCTGGGTTGAGATTTGGGGAGACATCTCAGCTGGTAATTCCAATCCCGATAGTCTGCATATAATTGGAGGATATAATCCTGTGAGGGGTAATGCAACGTCATTTTAACATCTTTGGAAAATTTCCTTTCTCAGACTGACAATACTCCTTGTTTTTTATTGGTGTATGACACTTTTACTGAAGATTATTTAAAAAGCAGTATAGAAATATCCTTTCATGCTATGCGTTCACACTGCGTAACAAAATTTATGCAACACGTACGACTGACAAAACATCAACTCTTCTGGATCATGTAGCAGTTAACACAGATAAAATATATTTCGCAGTTTCGAATGTAGATAATGACATAAGTGACCATAACATCCTTATCACAGATACTGTATGACCACATAAAAGAACCTATATCCAAAACAACACTTTGACTTTACCCTTAAAATGCAGGGATAACATTCATTTAAATAACACTAATTTCCTACCAGAGACTGCAAGACATTCTGCCCAGGAAATTAATATAAACCACATGTACAACTCCCTTATTACTCAAATCCAAAACAACACAAATAGAGGCAATCACCATACCATAAAGCATAAAAAAGCATTCAAAATAGATGTGACAGCTCCTTGGATAACATCTGAATCGATAAAACTCGTTAAGCGACGGAACACTCTTCACTCTAAACTTAAGATTGGGCAACACAAAGATAATATTCCTTTGAGGGAGGAATACATTAAATGTAGAAATTCAGTAACATTCCTAAACATTCCAAATTATTATTCGAAAAAATTAAACGTGTATGATAAAAATCCTACGAAAAAGTGGGAAATTTTGAATGAAATTATATATAACAATAAGCACAGCTCAGAAACTTGCAAAACTCTATCAATAAGGAATGTGGTAATTAATTATAAACAAGAAATTGCTAATGAATTCAATAAGTATTTTACATGCATAGCCGATAATTGTGCATCTCAGATAACCACACATGATATCATAGATCTGAATAGTAACCGCCAGCTTGATTCCCTTTTCTTATATCCAACAGATAACACGGAAGTCAAATGTATAATTAAGAATTTATAAAGTAAAAGAAGTTGTGGATGATCAAATGTTTTGATGAACAGCTAATAACTAAGCTTGTTACATTACTTAATGAATCCGTGGCAACTGAGGTTGTACCGCAAGCTTCAAAAATTGCCAAGTTATCCCCATTTTCAAAGGAGGGAACACTAGTAACGCAGGGGACTATAGACCTATATCCATACTACACATCATTTCCAAAATATTAGAAAGCATTATAAAAGTAAGACTAATGGCTTTTCTTAAAAAACACAGATTTTGTTTTCGATCCCAGTATGGCTTCAGGGAGAATTCCAGCACAGAACTCGCAGTTACTGATCTTGTGTCGATGCTTCAGGAAAGCGTTGGCGGTAACCAGATTGCAGCCGGATTGTATATTGATCTCGCTAAAGCTTTCGATACGGTAAATCACGAAATTCTGTTATCTGAATCAGAAGAGGCTGGAATTCGTGTTGTTGCATTAAAGTGGTTTCGCAGCTACCTTAGCGGAAGAAAGCAATTTATTTCCGTCAATGGTTATCAGAGCAGGACAAGGAGGTGAATTGTGGGTTTCCACAAGGGTCTATCTTGGGTTCTACATTGTTTCTGATATACATAAATGATAAAAAATATTCTAAATTTAAAGGGTAAAATCATGCTCTACGCTGATGACACAAATGTATTCTATACTGGTGACAAAGTGGACTCGGTGATCAATAATATGCAAGGAGATATCATCGCAATAAACAAGTGGCTCTGTATCAATAAATTAACTATTAACGTCAATAAAACTAAAAATTTGATAATAACTAAGCCGAGTATACAAAATATTAATCATTCAAAGATATATATTAACAACACGGGAATACGGGAATAGGTGAGGTCGATCACTTTAAATATCTGGGTCTAATAATAGATAAACATATAAGCAAAAAAGAAAACTCCAGTATCTGGGCTTTTGAGAAGAGTATGTTACTCATTCATCCACAGTCACCTACAATACCTAAACGTAATTTGGTCTCCTTGCAGAAAGACAGTCCATGAACTTATGGTAATACAAAATAGAGCAATCAAAAATATCTATAATCGTCCTTTTGACACACCCACTCGAGTTCAATACGCTAATAGTAAAATTATGCCCTTATCTATGTGCACTGCGTTTAGATCATCAATATTAATTCACGAAATTAAACTAAACAGTGTACTGCACGATAGTAACTACAACCTGAATTCAGACATTCATAATTATAACACACGAGAAACAGGTGACATAGCTCTCTTTGAAGTACACTCATATAAGTATGGCAACTGTAGCTTTAAGTTCTCACCCATTCAATCATATAATCATCTTCCAAGAGATTTAAAATCAGTTTCCAATCTGTCATCTTTCAAAATTAAATTAAAGAAAGTGCTATGGAATCAGTACCTAAGCAAGTAGATGACTTTCTTGATAAGACTTTGTGTAATGGTAACGTAAAGGAAATATATAAGAGTAACGTTCATTATATCAAATTTATGTATTTATTTGCAGCCAATGTATATGTATCATATTAATTTTAGACGCTAAACAAATTGTATTGTACAATTCTTGTATATGAGCATTTGGTTCGTTGGAATTAATTAATAAAGTAATATAATAAGTTGAAGGAAATGCAGGGAGGTCAGATCATATTGTAGAAGAGAAAATAATTAGGAGGGAACCAGTGTGCTATGATGATTATGTCACAGATGTGGATAAGGTGGTTGAAGGAAAAGAAGAAGAAGATCTGCCATTTGCATTATTTTTTCAGTCAGAGGTTGATGTCCGATCAGGTTACAGGCATGTTAAGGTTATGTACAAATGTAAATATTAGTTTAACATTGAGGGGGGAATGTTGAGGGTCAATGTTCACTCATATTGTATACTCTTTGGTTGAGGCATTTAATCAGTGAGAGTGTATAGACTCTATGAATCAGCTGTGTGCCTATATGAATATGGACCACTTGTACGAGGCACCAGTTCCAGATCTTGCAGTTTCAGTTCCATTTCTACCTGTAGTAGAGATACAATATTAGGATGTGTACAGTTGTTGATGAGTGAACGTTTACAGAGATGTTGGGATGTTGAATAAACATTCTTCTAACTAACATCTGGTATCGTTGTTATGTTACACCTCGCATAGCCCGATAGTTAGTTCACCTACACAATATATTGATGCAATTCAATCAATCAATCAATCAATGATCAATCAGTCAGTCAATCAATACTGATCTGCATTTAGGGCAGTCGCCTTGGTGGCATATTCCCAATCTGTTGTTTCCTAGATTTCTTCAAAATAATTCCCAAGAAATTGGAAATTTATTGAACATCTCTCTTGGTAAGTTATTACAATCCCTAACTCCCCTTCCTATAAACGGATATTTGCCCCGATTCGTCCACTTGAATTCCAACTTTGTCTTCATATTGTGATTTTTCCTACTTTTAAGACACCACTCAAAGTTATTCGTCTACAAATGTCATTCCACGCCATCTCTCCGCTGACAGCACGGACCAGTTAGTCGAGCAGCTCGTCTTCTTTCTCTCAAGCCTTCCCAGCCCAAATTTTTCAACATTTTTGTAACACTACTCTTTTGTCGGAAATCACCAGAACAAATCCAGCTGCTTTTTTTGGATTTTTTCAGTTCATGAATCCAGTAATCCTGTTGAGGGTTCCATACACTGGAACCTTACTCTAGTTGGGGTCTTACCAGAGACTTATATGCCCCCTCCTTTACATCCTCACTACAACCCCTAAACACCCTCATAACCATGTGCAGAGATCTGTACCCTTTATTTACAATCCCATTTATGTGATTACTCCAATGAATATATTTCCTTATATTAACACCTAGATACTTGCGATGATCCCCAAAAGGAACTCTCACCCCTACAACGCAGTAATGTAAACAGAGAGGATTTTTCTTATTTGTGAAACTCACAACCTGACTTTTAACCCCGTTTATCAACATACCATTGCCTGCTGTATATCTCACAATATTATCTATGTCATTTTGCAGTTGCTCACTGTCTTCTAACCTGTTTACTACTCTATACAGAATAACATCATCTTCAGAAAGCCTTATCTCTGATTCCATTTCTTCACTCATATCATTTATATATAAGTAAACATAAAGGTCCGATAATACCGTCTTGAGGAATTCCGCTCTTAATTATTACAGGGTCAGATAAAGCTTCGCCTACTCTAATTCTCTGAGATCTATTTTCTGGAAATATAGCAACCCATTTAGTCACTTTTTCTAGTCCAATTGCACTCATTTTTGCCAGTAGTCTCCCATGATCCACCCTGTCAAATGCTTTAGACAGATCAATCGCGATACAGACCATTTGACCACCTGATTCCAGGATATCTGCTATATCTCTCTGAAATCCTACAAGTTAAGCTTCAGTGGAATAACCTGTCCTAAACCTGAACTGCATTTATTAATTTCGCAAACATGTCTATTATAATCAGAAATATTGCCTTTCCAAAGCTTACATGCAACGCACGTCAAACTTACTGGCCTGTAATTTTCAGCTTTATGTCTATCAACATTTCCTCTATACACAGGGGCTACTATAACAACTCTCCATTCATCTGGTATAGCTACTTATGCAAACAATTATCAAATAAGTACTTGAGATGTCGTACTACATCCCAATCCATTGTCTTTAGTATATCCCAGGAATCTTATCAATCCCAGCCGATTTCCTAGTTTTCAAATGTTGCAACTTTTTGCAAATGCCATTGTTATCATATGTAAATTTTAATACTTCTTTAGCATTAGTCACCTCCTCTATCATTACTTTCAAAATTGGTTCGTCAGTATCGTTAATCAATATCTCAAACGTTCATGATTAGTTGCGCTAAGGGTTCTCTCAGTAATTCGCCACGAAAATGACTGCATATCAAACTCTGTAGCAATTATCCGTTATAACATTTAAAAAAGTTATCAACTGTTTATTGTGCATGCAGCGAAATATATGTGCCTTATTTGTAAATTTTTTATGTATTTATTTATGTATTAGACGAGGCACCTGAGCTAAATTTCACTGAGTTGCAGTACATTCTAATAGTATTATGGCTACAGAGTATTTATAAATTAAATTAATGCACTCCGCCACTATAACTCTGTTATATCAAATTAGTTAATAATAATTTTGGTTACAAAAGTAGATGTAAGTACTACACATCACACATAAGTTACGTAAGTATATAAAATAATAATAGAAAGGTAATCATATGTACGTGTTTTTTCTTTATATAATTGAATTATTTCATAATGATACACTGTAAGAGTAAACAAGCAGATAAACGGCTAAATATACAAGACGGAAAATGTAACAGACAGCTTCAAAATGTATTAATTCTCCGTTTTCTACTTAATTCTTCAATATTTTTGAACATTTGTGTTGAAGAGGAGTTCTTTTTATCTTCCGGTAGTTTATTGTAGAGACTAAGAGAATAATGCCATATGGAATTACTTCCATATTTAATTGAATGGATAACAGTGCAGTGGATATTATGACCATTGGTTGTATTATAATTATGAATTATTAAATTTGTTTTACATGATGTATTTGAGTGTGCCAAATTGCGAATAGTTTTGTACATCGTAACCAATGAAGATTTCTGTCGTAGGCTATCAAGTGAGAGCACATTGCATAGTCTGTAAAATTGTTCAGTAGGAGTGAACAGAGTCAGTTTAAAAGTATTTTCAGCGCTCTTTTATGCAATATAACAACTCTAGTTAATAATTATTTAGTACAACATGCCCATGTATGGATCATATAAGTAATATGGCTCTCAATTAGCGCTTGGAAAGCACTTTTCAATAAATCATGAGAAAATTTGTATTTCTCTCTATTTAGAATGCCAATAGCTGGAATCAGTTTATCACAGATAGATTCGACATGATTTTTCCACGTTAGATTTCGTCAATAATTAGTCCAATAAATTTAGCAGCCCTCGCTGTAGGTACTAATTGCCCAAAAAAGTCAGATGGAAATCATAAAAATAGTCAATTTTGGGCTCCACACTAACAGAGGATACTTCTGGTTTTTATGCACGTTTCACGGGTGCCAACGTCGAATTTTAGTGTGAAGAATTATGTAATATTTTGATCCATACATAGCAAAATATGAGAGGCACGCCAATGAATAGAGCTGAATTGTCTGCGTATCCCAGACTTAAAATATGGAATACTTTATTCACGGGGTGAATTGAGGTCACCGGATGTCCAGTTGTAATGTATTGCCAACACGTGTGATTGTAGAGCGTCTCCCAAGCCAAGAATTGAGCTCAAATGTAGCTCCTCCCTTAAAGGAACGCGAGTGATATAAGTAATGTCGAGAGCTTGATTACGTAAGAACTGCCGATCGGATTGCAATCACACTTAGTTCAAGTGAAGGGGTTATCAAGGGCTACAACACACGACCTATAAATGTCTTGAATTCTCGTGATTAACGGAGCCGATTTCCTAAATGAAGCGTGAAATACCCTCCGACCTCAAGGTCCAGCGGGGAGACAGTGTAAGACTAGCCCGGCCCTCGCTGAGGACAGTCAACAGTTTACGATCCACAGTCTCCAGTCTATTGATCGCGTACAAAGACGAAGTTATTATGTCCGTCGCGACCAGAAATTTAAAAATCTTATGAGCTGTATGTAGTAAGTCGGGAAATAGCCAAGCGAGCCTGGGCAAGGGTCTCAGTGCTGTGCATCAATTAAGAATTCCGCTAACTTTGCTCAAGTGAAGCTAAAATAAGCACCCTTTAAATGTCTTGAATACCCGTGATTAACCCCTCAGCGTCGCAGCCGTGTAAAGAGATTCCTTCCCCGCGGCCGGATGAGATTTCAACTACGCGCGACTGAAATACATTGATTCACGTAAAGCGTTACTACTAGTATAAGAGTAGCCCGATATTCACGAAATTTGGAATTCCTTATGGTAGAACTATGTACATGAAGATAATTACATAATTGTTTCACATTTCCTTAGTAATTTAGTTCCATGTGATAGTGTTCGAAGCACTCTTCGAGACAGACACCCAAGGCACACTCCAGGAAGCAGTACACCGATGTCTTCTTTTCACCGTGTTTTGAACACGCGATACACCGTCTCTGAGGTTTGGATTTCTCACCCTTGGGTGCTAATTTCCTGATAAAACGTATTTCCTGCAACCTTAGAACTGTATTATCTGATGCGCGCCATCGTTGAATATTTCGTTTCCCACCCGAGAAGCGTATTTTGTACTACGTAAACAAATCTTCCATCAGCTGAAACTGATAAGATAACTGCTCAATGTTTGTCCCTGTGACTTGTCTAAATATTATTGGAGAATCTAGGAAACATAATTCACTCTTGAAAACTTCCCTTTGACCTGTATGCGTATCTATAGTCTCCTACACGAAATTTCCAAGTACTGGTTCCTCCTCATCGTCACTCTCATCATTTACCACTGCATCGGCTACAGCCACATCATCTATTTCATTATCACTACTGCTAATACTGCCATTACTACTTCCGACTAAACTTTCATTTGAATTATACAATATTTCAAGCACTTTACTCTCAGCAGGAGCTAGCCATTGAGCGCGGTGCGTCACACAAGCTGATAAAGCTGCAGCGGGACCGAAAGCGGCAGGATGAAACTGAATGAGGGGAATAACATTTATGACGAATCAAACCAACTCGATACATATTTCAGATTAAAAGGTCGATACATCGTCTTTCAAACGAGATATATACCATGCACAACTGCTTCTCGTGTCGTATCACAGAAAGCAGCACTAACTGATGCCTACACAGAGCACTCGTGGAGAGTTACGAAAAGACTACAAACTGAGAAATAAAGACAAATATAATAAATAAACCGCACTCTTAATACAAAATTAGAGCAAAGAACATCACACGAAAAGACAAACTTCTCAGATCATCATTTCTTTATTTTATTCTGTGGGAAAGAATGAAGCAAACGGACTATTAAAAAAGCAGGGATTGGTGCTCAGACATAATTGACAAATACTTATCCTTGCAAAAGCAACTACACTTTAACGATTTTCAATTTCTATTTAGAACACTGATAAACCCGAAAATATCTTCTTGGAAACAAAACAATTTGCATATCCATAACACCAAAACTCTTGGCGCTATAGCCGTAAATGCGAAACCATGTATGGGTCTATACCACGTTTGGAGGTCGGCGGCTACGGAAGAAAAGGGGGTCTATACCACGTATAGAGGTCGGCGCTGAGGGGTTAACGGAGCCGATTTCCTTAATGAAGCGTCTCCAGTCTGTTGATCGCTTACAAAGACGAAATGATTGTGTCCGTCGCGACCGGAAACTTTAAAATCTTGTGAGTTGTATGTAGTGAGTCGAACAATAGCCAAACGAGCCTAGGAAAGTGTCTCAGTGCTGTGCATCAATTGCGTAGACCGCTAGAATCATTCGTTAATGAATAGTGGAAGTCGGTTATGAACAATGACGGCATAAATTAGTACCGTACGCGCTATCAATAAATTGATGGTAGAGTAGCGTCGACAAAAAATCCGCTATTCAGAGTCCGGGTTCTTCAATCCTTATGAGTCAGCCGACTCACTCTGTGACTGCGTGTAGACCATGGTTAGAAAGACCTGCCTGCATAAGGGAAAATATTGTGAAAATTCTAGTATGTGTCGTTGTAGACAAAGGAACGTGTGACGAGTTCTGGAGCTGATACCAATGGGATTACTTTAAGATTGTACCAGTTGAAGGAGCCAACCAGGATGTTGGACTGTTGCAGATCAGGTTCGAAGGCTAAAACTCTCGTCTCCAGCGCCGAGAGGATGGACGAGTAAAACTCTACCATGGATTTCCCGTGGAAGGAAAAACGACCACCATACAGATCAGTTGATGTCATTTTATTTATTAGCAAGTTAAGGCATAACCGGAGTAATAAAGGTAGGCTTTCTTTTGTTAATACATAAATGTTGAAAATAATGCATGTCCTAACATGGAATTTCCCTTTTCCATTTGTCATGGCAACGTAAATTTAGGGAGCTAACTCTCCGGACAAACCATCTCTTTCTTTTTGATTCGTCTTTTATGAGGAGTGGTTTATTGTCAGTAATGAATAATATCCTACTAAGTTTGAGAAACAAGGATAGAAGAGTATTTTGAGTTCACTAAGGTGGGTTGGAGACAATAGTGAGTGATGAACAAGGGATACCATGTCCAAAGTTTGCTATTGATGTGCAAAATGGGGGTCGCAAGAGACGGGAGGAGCTCACGAGTCATTTAGCTGATACGTACAATCAAGGCATGAACATCAAGAAAGAAGAGTTCTGACTGAGAGAAATACAAAATTGTGTTATTTACGTAAATTATGTTAAGGAAAATATGAAAATTACCTTGATTATTGATTATATTACCAGAGTCTGTCTGGAGTCTTCTTTTTGTACGTAACCAGTGTGGAATGCGGAGATGCCGGAGGCTTAGTGGTCAGAATTCTTAATGGTGAGCGTAGAGAAATATGAAGGGCTGAGAAAGGAATAATGATGGTCCTATGTCCAAGGAACTAGGATACGCGGTATGAGAAGTAACAAGAAGGCCGATCGCACAAAATAGTCTACGATGAGATATGAAATGAGGAATTCGAGTCTTATATGGCTCCAAGATAATCGACATTAAGGGTGAGAGAGTAGAGAATAAGTGAATAATATTTCTAGGAAATTCTGCGGTAATGTGAAATAAGCGGAATAAACAAATGACTTGGGAGATAATAATTTGTATCCTTGAGAGGAGAACTGGCCGCTGTAATTCAGAAGGGTCGTGGAGCCCTTGCAACCACTGAATTGGAGTGACCGGTCTACTGACCGTGTCACGTACAGTGGAAGGGTAACCTTCCCTTTCGTTTTCTCTTCCATAAGTGCACAGCAGCATACCATGTTATTGAATTTAAAAGTTATTGACCCTTGAATCTCACACTGTGTCTTTTTTCAATGGTTCGGGCTAAGAACACTTGTGTTAAATAATAATAATAATATCACGTTTATTTAGATGACAGTAATACAAAATTATATATCCCCCAGTACCCTGTAGTATTAGGACACGGATTATATAGGGAATTTCAGATATGTATCTCTCAGTCAGAAGGAGCCCGGTTCGAGACCAGGTCAGAATGAGTCGGAGTAGTATAATTGGATGGTTCGGCGGCCACCACCGCCACCGGGCTCCCAGGGGCCTCCTCCACCACCACCACCACCACCACCACCACCACCACCCGGGAGGCCTTCCCAGGGGCCCGCGCCGCCACCGCCTCCCCAGGATCCTTCCCAGGGGCCTGCTCCTCCTCCCGCGGGAAATTTGAATTGGTAAACAAAGCCACGTGCTTTTTGACAGCTATCATCGACAACAACGCATCGCTAACCTTAGTACTGCCATCTTGACGGGCCTAAACCTTAGTGGTACCAACTTAACCTAACTAGCGCGAGATTTGAATCGGTAAACAAATCCACGTGCTTTTTGACAGCCACGTGCTTTTTGACAGACAGCAACGCATCGCTAACCTCAGTGCTGCCATCTTGACGGGTCTAAACCTTAGTGCTGCCAACTTAACCTTACTAGCGCGAGATTTGAATCGGTAAACAAATCTACGTGCAGCTGTCATCCGCCATCTTTAATCAAGAGAGCACCGTGCTGCCCTCTTGAAGGTAATTTCGTCAGCTGTCATCCGCCATCTTTAATCTACAGACACCGTGCTGCCATATTTATGGCTACTACCTTAAGCACGTAGTAGCGGGCAATTTGAAAAGTTCCGTCAGCTGTCATCAACCATCTTTAATCAAGAGAGCACAGTGCTGCACTCTTCAGCTACTTACCTTTGAAATGTGGTGGCGGCAAATTCCACGTGCTCGTGTTTGGAAACAAATCCACGTGCTTTTTTGACAGCTTTCATCCGCCATCTTTAATCAACAGAGCACCATGCTGCTATCATGCGGGCAATTTCGTCCGCTTCATCCGCCATCTTTAATCTACAGAGCACCGTGCTGCCCTCTTTATCGTAGTAGTAGGCAATTTCTACGTCACAGCTGTCATCCGCCATCTTTAATCAACAGATCACCGTGCTGCTATCATGCGGGCAATTTCGTTAGCTGTCATCCGCCATCTGTAATCAAGAGAGCGCAGTGCCCCACTCTTTAGTTGAAATGTGGTGGCGGCTAATTCCACGTGCTCTTGTCTGGAAACTAATTCACGTGCTTTTTGTCATCTGCCATCTTTAATCAAGAGAGCACCGTGCTACACTCTTTAGTTGAAATGTGGTGGCAGACAATTTGAGAAGCTGCCATCTTTAATCAACAGAGCACCGTGCCGCACTCTTTAGCTAGATACCTTTTAGCGGGCAATTTCGTCAGCTGTCATCCGCCATCTTTAATCAAGAGAGCACAGTGCCGCACTCTTTCGTTGAAATGTGGTGGCGTCGATACAACATATGATCAGAACATCGATTGATGTGTTTAGAACATGTCTGGGGGTACACCTTCCTTCTAAGAGAAAAAATAATAAGACTACAGTTCTGAACAGCTTGCGTAAGATAGCGATTGTCATAACCTCCCTTTTTCCCTGCTCTGTCAAGGCATAGCTTTATTGAACATACAACGCGATCTTATGCATAAGACAGCGCACGTATCGCGCAACTGCAGTGATGCATGTTCAGACGTGAACACATACTGCTGTTTAAAAACTTATTACAACTAGAATCGCATATTATAGTTCGATGTTGTAGAACACAGCATTGCAAGACTAGAATCAAGCACTGTTTAGAAAAAAATTATCTTCTCAACATACTTACTGAGCTGCTCTTCCTGCTCTGTGATTGTAAAACGTAACAAGACTAGAATCGAACACTGCACTCGATGTTGTTAACTTCAACATGTGATTAAAACATTACATCAGATTAAAACATGGCAAGACTAGAATCAAACTCTTCCTGCTCTGTCAAGGTACATCTCTATCGAACATGCATAGCAAAAGCAAGATTGTAAAACATAACAAGACTAGAAGCGAACACTGCACTCGATGTTGTTAACTTCAACATGTGATTAGAACGTTAAATCAGATTAAAACATAGCAAGACTACAATCGAACAGTGCACTCGATGTTGTTAACCTTAATATGTGATCAGAACATTAATTGATGTGTCCAAAACACTAGATAAGTGATCAAGACTAGAATAGAACACGATACGACATGTTTGAGAATACCTTTATACATATCGCGTAATTGCAGTGATGCGTGTTTAGACTTGAACACATACTGCTGTTTAAAACCTATTACAACTAGAATCGCGTACTATAGTTGTAGAACACAGCACTGCAAGACTAGAATCAAGCACTGTTTAGAAAAAAAAATTTATCTTCTCAACATACTTACTGAGCTGCACTTCCTGCTCTGTCAAGGTACATCTCTATCGAACATGCATTGCAAAAGCAAGATTGTAAAACATAACAAGACTAGAATCGAACACTGCACTCGATGTTGTTAACTTCAACATGTGATTAGAACATTAAATCAGGTTAAAACATAGCAAGACTAGAATCGAACTCGTCCTGCTCTATCAACGTACATCTCTATCGAACATGCATTGCAAAAGCAAGATTGTAAAACATAACAAGACTAGAATCGAACACTGCACTCGATGTTGTTAACTTCAACATGTGATTAGAACATTAAATCAGATTAAAACATAGCAAGACTAGAATGGAACACTGCACTCGATGTTGATAACATTAACATGTAATCAGAACAATAATTGATGTGTTCAAAACACTAGATAAGTGATCAAGACTGGATTCGAACACTGTACTCGATACAACATGTATTTAGAACATGTTAAGGGATACCTTTGTTCTAAGAAAATCAGTTGGAACATAACAAGGCTAGAATCGAACACGGCACTCGATGTTCTTAACTTTAACATGTGATCAGAACATTAATTGATGTGTTCAAAACACTAGATATGTGATCAAGACTGGATTCGAACACTGTACTCGATACAACATGTATTTAGAACATGTTAGGGGATACCTTTGTTCTAAGAAAATCATATTGAAACGTAACAAGACTAGAATCGAACACTGCACTCGATGTTGTTAACTTTAACATGTGATCAGAACATTAATTGAGGTATTCAGATCACTAAATAAGTGATCAAAACTAGAATCGAACACTGTACTCGATACAACACATAAGATCAGAACATCGGTTGATGTGTTTACAACATGTCTGGGGTATACCTTTGTTCTAAGAAAAAAATTAGACTACAGTTCTGAACAGCTTGCGCAAGATAGCAACTCTTATAACTTCCTTTACCTTTACTTACTCTGCCAAGGTACATCTTTATCGAACATGCATTGCAAAAGCGAGAGTGTGCAAGTTTAAACTTGAACACATACTACCGTTCAAAAACATACATACTATAGTCCGATGCTGTAGAACACGGCATTGCAAGACTAGAATGAAGTACTGTTTAGAAAAAAATACCTTCTCAACATACTTACTGTGCTAGACGATAACATACTTACGAATTTAATGAACACCTTCTTTCTTGCTCTTATTCTTCTTCGAGAGGAAGGAGTAGGAGGAGAAGGTAATACCTAATCTAAAATAAGAATATGCCAATTCTACAGTATTTATTTACATCTCGTATGTACAAGTTTTATCATGAATGATTTTACTTGTAGTGATGTTTGCGTACTTTTCCCTTCTCGATGTAATTCTTGTATGTACGTGCTTTATCTTACAATTAATAATGCAAATCTTGTATGTATGAGTTTTAGTTGATGTTCTGCTGTAGTAAACAATGCTATAACTAAAAACCGAGCGATACAAAACTTAGACTGTTTGATAGTAAATCAATTAACTAATTAAATCAATCAGTTTTTAACCTTGCGACTCGAGAGAAGGACATTAAGTAACACCCTCATTGAACGTTATCTGCAAGAGTGCTTTAGTTTTTCCGAACTCGCGATCATGTCTGACCTCTATAGGTTAAAACTTGGTTTCTTCCGAACATCACAACTTTCGCCTAATCTCCATTGATAAATGGTTGTTCTCTTTTCAGATGTTTCCCTGCTCGCAGTGTAACGAAACATTTGCAAGACGAGACAGACTCACGCGTCATATGAAATCAAAAACATCAGGCATCTACTATGTTATTCTGCGAGCAGTGTAGTGTAATATTCGCAAGACAAGATAGCCTTACACGCTTAATATCGAAAACAACGCTTGCAGGATAAAATTCCGACACTACAATAATTTAAAGCTGCTGCAATAGAACAACATTTTAACTAAAGAGCGTAAGTTAGCTAAAGTTATTGCATTTTAACAACGGTAGGGGTACAGATGTATGTTTGTATTAAAATTGTATGTGCATATAACTAATATGTAGAAATACTTCGATGTGCTTAGTGTAATTTATGCATTAAGAGCTTTGCAAGGTGTAACAGGTGTAGGTTCCTAATTTATTACGCATCAACAAAACTAATAACACAAGATTTGTTCTCTATTCCGCGATATATAATGCAAATAGAACGTTGATTTAGTTCTTCTATTTCTAAATCAGTTAGCACACTAAATCTATTAGGTAAAAAACTTGAAAGTCTTTGCAGACGCATAAAATCCTTTCTCCAAATTTCGTTTTTAATCTTCGTAGTGAAATCACTTTAAATTGCTCATTTAGCGGTAGACTTGTCAGCGGTTTAGTAGTTGGAGTTGAAATATGACCTATCTGGTTAATCTTCTCCATGGTTTTTCTACAAAAGAGCGGAATACTATTTTTTAATTTTTTAAAAAACAATGTAAACATATAAGATCAATTAAAAAAGATCGAAACATACTTAAAAATGTTCAAGTTTCAGACCTGCAAACTGTTACTCGGATAAATAAAATGTGTACGTTCAAGCCTGTAACTCGAATAAGTGTCGACGATAACTCTTGATGTACCTAGAAAAGAACAAAAATATATAAATGTAGCGTTAGCACTTGCATCGCAGATAGTGATGATCGGATATGAAAGGGCTACAAAAGTTACTAGTTTGATAACAGCTGGCCTAGGCTAAAACTTTGAAGGTTACAAAAGTTATTTGGTTTGTTAGCAGCTAACTCAGCTATCTTTAAATCAAAGACCTTTATAACCTAGCGTGAAAGCAGATGTAATAATGCACTAAAAACAATTAAGGTTACAAAAGTTACTTGGTTTGTTAACAGCTAACCTAGTTATCTTTAAATCAAAGACCTTTATTACCTAGCGTGAAAGCAGATGTAATAATACGATATGAAAGGACAAGTCAGCTAGCCTAGAGTTGCGATGTTTAGAAGAAACCAAGTTTCAACCTATTGAGATCAGACATTGTCGTGAGTTTGAAGTCATGAGATTAACCTCTTCCTTGTCTACGCCTTCTAATCCTCCTATCGTAAAATGTTAAAAACAATGAAGGTTGCTAAATTTACTTGGTTTGTTAACAGATAACCTAGCTATCTTTAACTCAAAGACCTTTATTGCCTAGCGTAAAAGCAAATGTAATAATAGGATATGAAGGGATAAGTCAGCTAACCTAGAGTTGCAAAGTTTAGAAGGAACCAAGTTTCAACCTATAGAGGTCAGACATTGTTGTGAGTTTGAAGTTACAAGATTAACCTCTTCCTTGTCTACGCCTTCTAATCCTCCTATCGTAAAATGCTACAAACAATGAAGGTTGCATAAGTTACTTGGTTTGTTAACAGCTAACCTAGCTATCTTTAAGTCAAAGACCTTTATTCAATCACTAACTAACAGTTTTGGCTTACGTTAAGTGGAAGGCTGCAAACTGGAGAATAATATTTACAGCAGACAGTGATTTTCTAAAAAAAGAAAAAAGAAATCGTAAATAATAATAATAATAATAATAATAATAATAATAATAATAATAATAATAATAATAATAATAATAATAATAATAATAAAGGAATTAATCTTACCTTCCTTTCTACTACTAGACGGTAGGTGAGCAAGTAAAGGATACGTACACAATTAACGTACACAGAGAACTGCGAGGAGCGCTTCACACAGGCTGCACCGAGTAAATATGCAGCTTGTTACTAAGCGGATGTAGGAGATGCAGACGTGTGCGGTGAACTACGTACTCTGCTGATGCATGACATTCCAACGGCAGCTCGCCAGCCTGATGTAGCTTGTGTGTCGGCTTGCTTCAAACTCCATCTAAAAACACACATCCCAGATATTGTTTCCTGTTCAGGTAATCTAAAGTCTGCTTATTCGAAACCCGGTGCTAGTACATACCTACTCGCGAGGTATAACGCCTGAACTACACTAGGAAGCAGCTAGCTGCTGCTCTCCTACTCCTAGTCCTGTTTTTACAGCCGGATGCCCTTCCTGACATGAGATTTTAAGTCGTAAGAACATGTTTTACAGCCGGATGCCCCTTCCTAACGCAAGAATCTGTTTTTACAGCCGGATACCCTTTCAGGATTTTAAATCACAGTATCAAGTGCTTTACATCATGAACTATTGTGTTACGGCTACATGCCCTTCCTGACGCTGAAAGACCAGGATTTAGCCAGTTACCCTTCCTGATGTAACAAGACTAGAATTTATTTTTTCGCTAATTTACAAAAGCATGTTAGGTGCAAGTTATGCTAAGCAAACAATCAATATCTTACGCAAGCTGTTCAGAACTGTAGTCTTATTATTTTTCTTTTAGAACGAAGGTGTACCCCCAGACATGTTCTAAACACATCAATCGATGTTCTGATCATATGTTGTATCGACGCCACCACATTTCAACTAAGGAGTGGAGCACTGCGCTCTCTTGATTAAAGATGGCGGATGACAGCTGACGGAATTGCCCGCTAAAAGGTATCTAGCTAAAGAGTGCGGCACGGTGCTCTGTAGTTTAATGATGGCGGATGACAACTAAAAAAATTACCCGCAAGAGGGCAGCAAGGTGCTCTGTAGATTAAAGATGGCGGATGACAACTGACGAAATTGCCCGCTACTACATGCCATAAAGAGGGCAGCACGGTGTTCTGTAGTTCAAAGATGGCGGATGACAGCTGACGAAATTGCCCGCATGATTGCAGCACGGTGATCTGTTGATTAAAGATATCGGATGACAGCTGTGACGTAGAAATTGCCTACTACTACGATAAAGAGAGCAGCACGGTGCTCTGTAGATTAAAGATGGCGGATGACAGCTGACGAAATTGCCCGCATGATAGCAGCATGGTGCTCTGTTGATTAAGGATGGCGGATGACAGCTGTCAAAAAAGCACGTGGATTTGTTTCCAAACAAGAGCACGTGGAATTTGCCACCACCACATTTCAAAGGTAAGTACCGTAGCTGAAGAGTGCAGCACGGTGCTCTCTTGATTAAAGATGGCGGATGACAGCTGTCAAAAAAGCATGTGGGTTTGTTTCCAAACAAGAGCATGTGGAATTTGCTGTCACCACATTTCAAAGGTAAGTAGCTGAAGAGTGCAGCACTGTGCTCTCTTGATTAAAGATGGTTGATGACAGCTGACGGAACTTTTCAAATTGCCCGCTACTACGTGCTTAAGGTAGTAGCCATAAATATGGCAGCACGGTGCTCTGTAGATTAAAGATGGCGGATGACAGCTGCACGTAGATATGTTCACCGATTCAAATCTCGCTCTAGTAAGGTTAAGTTGGCAGCACTAAGGTTTAGACCCGTCAAGATGGCAGCACTGAGGTTAGCGATGCGTTGTTTTCTGTCAAAAAGCACGTGGCTGTCAAAAAGCACGTGGATTTGTTTACCGATACAAATCTCGCGCTAGTTAGGTTAAGTTGGTACCACTAAGGTTTAGGCCCGTCAAGATTGCAGTACTGAGGTTAGCGATGCGTTGTTGTCGATGATAGCTGTCAAAACGCACGTGGCTTTGTTTACCAATTCAAATTTCCCGCGGGAGGAGGAGCAGGCCCCTGGGAAGGACCCTGGGGTGGCGGTGGCGGAGCGGGCCGCTGGGAAGGCCTCCCGGGTGGTGGTGGTGGTGGTGGTGGAGGAGGAGGAGGAGGCCCCTGGGAGCCCGGTGGCGGTGGTGGCCGCCGAATCATCCAATTATACTACTAGTCGGCCTGCGCAAGCCTGCCTTAAGCTTTCGCCGGGGGGCAGAGGAAAGTTATATCCATGTTATTCTTTTAGGAATAGCACCATTTATGGATGGAAATGTACATACGATTGTGTTCAGTGTTTACTGTGTATTTCTTTGAGTTCAAAGATAACCGATGTTCAACGTTGTCTATCTTGGTGCCAGGCTATTGTCCTGGCGAGAGAATAGAGAATCGTACGGAGAGTCTTGCTCAGTGTTCTGTGTTTCCTGTTTGTGTTATGTAAATATTTTTCTCACGTATCGATTATGTAGCGTAGGGACCAGTTAATTACGTTCTAAGAATATAATGTATTATGTAGGGGTCATCATTTCTAATTTCACGATCTGATCGACCGAAGCAATGAAATTAACGATGGAAAGATAGATGATGTTAATAGCCAAACCTCGAGTATATCCTTTTCTAAATGAGGTTTGTGCTGCGCGAGGTCAGTGAACTCCCCTCAGGCGACTCATTGTAATTTGCTTATTTCTTTGCCTTTTACCTCCGTATGCAGAGAATTTATGGTAATAGTGTTGTTCCTCTTATGTCACAATTCAGAATTAATTAGTATTCGTGACCTCATTGCATGTTTCTTGTCATTTCTAGGAGTGCTAATCAGTATCCAGTAGATAGTTGAACCCAGAAATCCTACTTTCACATTATGTAAGACTCCATCAATTAGTCATCAGTTTCCATATCGGCAATTCCTGGCCAATAATAAGTCTTCCGTTAGAAATACTCCGCGGCACTTTTGAAAATAATGTTTCACGTCCCATTAACTACTTTTACGGTTTTCAGGGACGCTGAGGTGCCGGAATTTTCTTCCGCAAGAGTTCTTTTAGATGCCAGTAAATCTACCAATACCCCCTGTGAACGTGGGACGTAGACGGAGAATATATCCGCGGCATTTCCTGCCTGTCGTAAGAGGCGAGTAAAAGAGTCGACCAAGTGATGAAGGAACTGGAACCATGGGGTTACTTGTGATTACTACCATTAAGAGAGAAACACCATGGTTCGACGTTACTTGCGATTAGAACCATTATGTGACGAACACCATTGGTTTGGGCGTTGTCTATGATTAGTACTATCGTGTGCGGGAGGAGCTGCCGTGCGCCGCGCTGAAATGCTTTACCTATGAATATTACCACTACATGAGGAGCACCATGGACCTGCATTGCCTGTGCTTAATGCAATTATGAGGGGCGGGTGACCTAAATGTTGGACCCTGTGAACAACAAGCGTCGGCCCCACGATGTAGGTGTAGCTGCCTGCCTCTTACCCGGAGGGCTCAGGTTCGATTGCCGACCAGGTCATGGAGTTAAGTCACACATAGGACGTACTGAATCACACGTCAGGGACTCTCGGTATTTCGTTAACAAGCTGTCAACCATAATTTTTCAACCTAATGCACTTTTCGTGAGTTTCGATGTGGAGTCCTTGTTCACTAAAGTGCCGATTGACTCGGTCATGTCTCTCATTGAACACCTGTTCCCTGAGGACATTACTAAGCTTTACCACTGCATGACTTCCAGCTATTTCTTGTGGGGTGGGAATTTTTACGAACAGACGGATGGAGTGACTAGGGGATGTCCACTTTTGCCCATAGTGACTAATATCTTTATGGAGCATTTTGAGGAGGAGACTATTGCTTCGGCGCCCATCAAACCTATGATAGTGGAGGAATATTGATGGTGCATTTGTGGTCTGGACAGAAGGTCCTGAGGAACTTCATCTATTTCTTAACCACCTAAATCTTCAACATCCATCAATTAAGTTCACTATGGAGATGGAGTCGGACGGACGCCTCCCTTTCTTGAATGAATGTTCTAGTAAGAAAGAAATAGTACGGCTCCTTAGGATTGTACCCACGTTTACATCCTGGGTTATACGAAATTCCGTGTACTTGCGGTAAGGTATACATCGGCCCAACATGCCGGTCCATTGAAACCGTATAAAGGAACATGAACGCAATATTCGTCTCAACCAGCTAGACAAATCGGCAATAGCTGAGCACTCTCTATCGTCGGGTCATGATGTCATGTTCCAAGATGCTCGAGCTCTTACCCGCACTAGACACTACAGGTCGAGGATTATACTGTAAGCTGTGGAAATACGTAGAAATCCTAACAATTTCAACAGGGACACTGGCTATCAATTAAGTAATGCCTGGTTGCCAGCCATTAAGCCTTTACGCAGGTAGTTTCCTTCCCTATCCCTTCATTATTGTTATTTCTTCCCATTGTTTTCCAAATTCGTGCGCTCCTCATCGCCAGATGTTTCATTCCAGGCTTGTGTCAATGTCATACAACTGTCAACTGTCAATATCATATGTTACGTGCACACGTTACGTGACCTTCTTAGACTGATTCTGATGATTCGGTCAGCTTTCGCTTCGTACGCTAGCGCTGTGCCGCGTACGTAAGGCCATCTGGTGACGAGTGAACGTACATTTTTCTACTTCTATTATAACGTCTAAATTTGCATAGTTCATGGTTTAAGAAAGCTTTCTCGCGGACAATCGAGATATCCTTCTGTTGATGCAAAGCACAGTTCTCTGCGAAACGTAAATAATTTTTATCTTATTTTCTTGACACGGCATAAGCCCAAAAGCCTATACAGTATCTTGTCTGTAAGTACGCTCTGTGAGAGCATCAATGGCAACATATAATTTTATGTTTAAAACAAATGGAAAATTATTTGACACGCTGCAAGTCATCAACTAAAATAAAAATGAACTCGTAAGGAAGAGGGAAACTGCGTGTTATTGAAGTGGAGGATAGTGTTGATCCTGAGTCAAGGGAACTAACCATTGAAGGTTCAAAATCTCCTATGCGGCGGGCATTCGAACCCGGAGTTCTCTGATCCGAACACGTATGCGCTGACCATTCAGCCAAGGAGTAGAGGAAACCTAATTTCGAAAGTTGTAGTGTATCACGTGTAGTCTCACCCAGCGATGCACTCTATGCTTAAGAAACTACACAAAATGAATAGCATACTGTCCTTGCAAAAAGCCCCATGTCAGTTTATTTACTTAGCCTATATCTTTATGTCCAGTTTCTTTATGTTTAGAACAGAAAGCACAAATGCAGGTTCAATCAATCACAACTGATCTGCTGTTATGGAACTCGCCTAGGTGGCAGATACCCTATCTGTAGTTTTCCTAGCCTTTTCTTACATGATCGCAAAGACATTGGAAAATTATTGAACATTTCTCTTGGTAAGTTATTCCAATCACTAACTCCCCTTCCTATAAACGAACATTTGCCCCAATTTTTCCTCTTGAATTCCAACTTTATCTTCATACTGTGATCTTTCCTACATTTATAGACACCACTCAAGCTTATTCGTCTACTTATGTCCTCCCACGCCATCTCTCCACTGAGAGCTCGGAACATACCACTTAATCGAGCAGTTCGTCTCCTGACTCCGAAATCTTCCCAGCCCAAACTTTGCAACATTTTTGTAACGCTACTCTTTTGTCGGAAATCACCCAGAACAAATCGAGCTGCTTTTCTTTGGACTTTCTCCAGTTCTTGAATCAAGTAATTCTGGTGAGGGTCCCATACACTGGAACCATACTCCAGTTGGAGTCTTACCAGAGACTTATATGCCCTCTCCTTTACATCCCTACTACAACACCTAAATACCCACAAAACCATGTGCAGAGATCTGTATCCTTTATTAACAATCATATTTATGTGATTACCACACTTAGGTACTTACAATGATTCCCAAAAGGAACTTTCACCCCATCAATGCAGTAATTAAAAATGACAGGACTTTTCCTATTTGTGAAACTCACAACCAAACTTTTAACCCCGTTTATCATAATACAATTGCCCACTGTCCATCTCACAACACAATCGAGGTCACCCTGCAGCCGCTCACAATCTTGTAACTTATTTATTACTCTGTACAGAATAACATCATCTGCAAACAGCCTTATCACTGATTCCACTTCTTTACTCATATCATTGATATTCCGTATATTAGAAAATATAAATGTCCAATAATACTGCCTTCAGGAATTCCTCTCTTAATTATTACAGGGTCAGATAAAGCTTCGCCTTCTCTAATTCTCTGAGTTCTATTTTCTGGAAATATACCCACCCATTCAGTCACTCTTTTTTCTAATCGAACTGCACTTAATTTTGCCACTAGTCTTCCATGATCTACCCTATCAAGTGCCTTAGATAGGTCAATCGCAATACAGTCCATTTGGCCTCCTGAATCCAGGATATCTGCTATATCTCGCAAAAATCCTACAAGCTGAGCTTCAGTCGAATAACCTTTCCTAAACCCAAACTGCCTTCTGTCAAACCAGTTATTAATTTCGCAAACATGACTAGTATAATCAGAAAGAATGCCTTCCCAAAGCTTACATACAATGCATGTCAAACTGACTGGCCTGTAATTTTCAGCTTTATGTCTATCACCATTTCCTTTATACACAGGGGTTACTATAGCAACCCTCAATTCATTTGGTATAGCTCCTTCAACCAAACAATAATCAAATAAGTATTTCAGATATGATACTATATCGTAACCCATTGCCTTTAGTATATCCCCAGAAATCTTATCAATTCCAGCTGCTTTTCTAGTTTTCAACTTTTGTATCTTACTGTAAATGCCATTATTATCGTAGGTAAATTTTAATACTTCTTTAGTATTACTCATGTCCCCTATCTGGACATTATCCTTGTAACCAACAATCTTTACTGCTAATTGAATACTTCTGCCTTTTGAAGATCCTTGCATACACACTCCCCTTGTTCATTAATTATTCGTGGAATGTCCTTCTTTGAACCTATTTCTGCCTTAAAAGCACCTGTACATACCCTTCCACTTTTCACTAAAATGTGTATGACCACCAATTATGCTTGCCATCATGTTATTCTTAGCTGACTTCTTTGCTAGATTCAATTTCCTAGTAAGTTCCTTCCATTTCTCCTTACTTCCGTAACCATTTCTAACTCTATTTCTTTCCAGTCTGCACCTCCTCTTAGTCTCTTTACTTCTCTGTTATAATATAGTGGATCCTTACCATTCCTTACTACCTTTAGAGGAACAAACCCGTTTTCACATTCCTCAACAACTGCTTCAAACCCATCCCAGAGTCTGTTTACATCTGTATTTACCATTTTCCAGCGATCATAGTTACTTCTTTTATACTCCCTAATGCCTGTTTTATCAGCCATATTGTACTGCCTAATAGTCCTAAGTTTAATACCTTCCTTTCTTTCACATTTATTTTTGACTACGACAGAAACAGCTTCGTGATCACTAATACCATCTATTACGTCGGTTTCTCTACAGAGCTCATCTGGTTTTATCAGCACCACATCAAAAATATTCTTTCCTCTAGTTGGTTCCATCACTTTCTGAATCAGCTGCCCTTCCCATATTAACTGATTTGCCATTTGTTGTCATGCTTCCTGTCGTTCGCATTACCTTCCCAATTGACATTTGGTAAATTGAGATCACCTGCTACTATCACATTCCTTTCCATATCATTTCCAACATAGCTGATTATCTTATCAAATAATTCTGAATCAGCGTTAGCGTTACCCTTTCCCTGTCTGTACACTCCAAAGTCATCAAGTTCCTGTTATCCTTAGAGAAGAGTCTTACACCTAGAATTTCATGTTTTCATCCTTAACATTTTCGTAGCTTACGAATTCTTCTTTCACCGGAATGAATACTTCCCCTCTACCATTCCTATGCTATCTCTACTATACACACTCCATTTCTGTGAGAATATTCCTGCATCCATTATATCATTTCTCAGCCATGATTCAACTCCTATTACAATATCTGGTAAGTATATATCTATTAAATTACATAATTCGATTCCTTTGTTTACAATGCTTCTACAGTTGAGCACTAACATTTTTATCTCATCCGTACTTGATTTCCAGTTCCCTGTTCGCTTAACACCGCTCCCTAGGCCACTCCATTTCTCTGAATATACCTGCCTGTAACCCTTCAAAACAAGTTTCCTAACTTATATGTACCACTGCTGTTTAAGTGAAGGCCATCTGGGCGCAGATCCCTGTCTCCTACCCATCCATTAGGATTTACAAATCTCACTCCCAGTTTCCCACATGTCCACTCCATAGACTCGTTGAAATCCCGAATCACCCTCCAGTCAGTATCCCTCCTACACAGTATTCCACTAATAACAATCTCCGCTTTCTTAAACTTCACCCGTGCTGAATTTACCAGATCCCACATATTTCCAACTATGTTGGTACTTATATCAGCTTGCCTTACGTTGTTGGTACCAACGTGAAGCACTACCACCTTCTCCTTCCCCTCCTCCTCCTCTTTTATTTTCCTCAACATCTGCCTCAACCTAATTCCTGGATAACATTCTACCCTGGTTCCCTTTCCTCCACACACTTTCCCAACGTGTCCAACGATGGAATCCCCCATGACCAGAGCCTCAACCGTACCCACCTCATTTGATCCCCTCCCCTCCTGGTCAGCCCTATCTTTCCTGATAACTGCAGAAGCTCCTTCCTCCTTCCTTTTCTCCCTCCCATGACCCTGTTCCACCTGTCTTTTTCTTTCCAATAAACTACATTTCCCTCTCATATCTTTTCCTTTCCTCCTACTTCCACACATCTCAGCAATAGTTCTCTGTTCCTGATCTTCCCTGGGTTGTTCTACCTGCAGTAACTCGTACCGATTTCTAACAGACACCTGTCCTGAATTCTGATCCTGAACCGAGTCCTCAGGCTGCAATATCCTTCCCCTTTAAACATTAGACCACCTGTCTCCTACAATTTCCCCATTTACTTCACATCCCTCCTTTACACCTACTGTATCCTGTACATTATTTGAGGGAGGGCTACTTTCCTTCCTGTCCTCTGAGAGCTTCCTAATTATCTCCCTCAAACTCTCCAACTCCTCCCCCATACTCCTTAATGCCTGTCCACACCCACATTTCCTACAGTTGCACTGTTTAGCCATTATTTACGGAATAATGGGAAGAAAAGGAAAAATAAAATTTGTTATTCTGTGCAAATAAAGATGAAGGAAAGATTTATTGCCCATAAAAATGAAAGAGAAGAAATATTGTCTAGGATAGTTCACAAAAATCATACAACGACAAGGTAATTAATATAAGCTACTGCTACACTACAATACTTTATAGTTGTACGAATTTGTTTCTACAACACCCTAACAGAATGAAAATTGCTGTTAATTGCTGAAAACCGAAAGTCCATTAGACACTCCATGTCGTACGATGTCGGCATGTAAAAGATCTCTGGTGACACATTTGGTGTTTACCCGACAAAATTCATTAAATCTCAGCCATAGACGCCCAAGAGAGTTTCGGTTTACTCGGTCTGCCATCTAGTGGGGGCCTAGAGTAAAACGGAACGTCGAAATCGACGAGCAGACAGCCAGATGGCGTCAAATTGAAGTGTCTGCACACGGTAGCTGAGGCCGTACGATTATTATTATTATTATTATTATTATTATTATTATTATTATTATTATTATTATTATTATTATTATTATTATTATTATTATTATTATTATTATTAATTCTAAACTGCAGTTAAGTCTGACCTAATTACTGCAACACTATTCTAGTAAGAGAGGTAATACAGATACCACAGATACTATATATACTACACAAATATTTCACAGTAATAGAATAACCATACTAATTTAAGATACCTACTATAATACACTACAGTGATTTTAAACTGCGTTCAGACCTATCCTAAAATACAACAGGTTATTATTAAGCCAAACTGAAATGGAAATTACAATTAAAATTTGAAATACGCAAGACTACTCAAAATAATAGAATAAGCACTCTAAATCCTACTAAGTCACTCCAATACACTACAACAGTTTTTAAACTACGTTCAGATGTATCCTAATTATAATGGGTTATTATTAAGCACAAATAGAAAAGAAAATTGCAATTAGGCCTAAAGTTGCTAGGTAGCAGCAACGAACCTGTTTGTGACACAGTTGACTCAGGCGTAGTATCTTGTCTTCTCCGTCTTCTTTAGTTACATTGAATTTGGTATTTTTTAATTCTATTGCACTTCTTGTTGGTTGATTTCGAGACCTTGGACAATATAGATAGATATCAGCGATGTCGCGCAGTATTAGTAATAGGGGATTTTAATTACATTCTTGAACTCCCTGAGGGGAGTGTTTTATGGTAAAGATCTGGTGGGGAGTTATGGCTGAGATTAGATAGACAGTATGTGGGTGTCGACCTTATTGTGTCGATGATAATACGCACCGTGGTGTTGAGCTGCAAATCTATTAGCTTGGTTGGGGTGAGGGCTATTCATCCTAAAAGTAGCACAGTATTCAGCAGTCAAAAATACAAGGAGCAAAACTGTGCATCGAATTAAAGTGGCCGTTTAACCCCAAGTTGTACCACATAATTTTTGGATTACTTTGTTGCGAGTTCTTACTTTGAATTGGATGTAACGAAGGTGTTGTTTAAAGGAGTGTGTTCTATCCATGGTGACTCATAAATGTTTAGGGAATGCATTATGTCCCAGTAATGGATTTCCAATGTATACCCGCAATTATTAGCCATCTTGTTGTTTAGATGGAAGCAACATACTTCTGTTTTATTGCCATTTGGTGTAAGTCTCCACAACTGAAGTTCTTTATCAACTCTTTAAGGTCGTCCGTTAGGGTCATCTCAGATTTCTAGAATGCTGTATCTCTGGTAGCAGTCAGTGATTTCCTTAAAACTAGTAATTGTTGTAATTTTACTGATTACTTGTAGAAACAGTCATTTGTAGTTGAGTAAAATATTTCTCAGGTAAGTGTAGTTCCCATCACTGGCTATCATCAATCTTTACCTCGTAAACGATCGATTATTCATCTCTATCCACACTTCTCACACCTGGTATATCTAAGGAAATTAACCGTTCAATAGGAAACATGAAATTGGAACTGGTAGAACATTTCAACAACTAGATTGTCTTTAAGTCAAAGTGATGATACAGTGAATAGAATGTTATCAGACTACGAGTTCATAGTTGTGGCACTCCAGCCCCGTTATTTATAAGTGTCCCGCATACACTAGTGATGAACGGGATGCCTATCCACTGGTTTAGAAAGCAGCGCTACAGCGAGCCATGTTTGAAACAAATAGCAGTCATTTTAAAACACACGTTCTGTAACAGGTTGCATTTGTAAACACGCCAAAGATGCAGAAAATATAGTTTAATAACTCATTAAAGTATACACATATAGACATTCCACTCCGCCAAAAAGTTGCTTGTACGTCGTATGGGCCTTGAACTATCCGTTAGTTCTCAATTGCACCTCTGTCGGGTGAAATACGTGTATAGAAGGCAGGCGGTTATGTGTAAACTCCGCGGAAACCGTCTGCAAGCTTCGGCTGCATTCCGACCAGATTCTCCATATGTCTGTGTGTTCGTTGTTGCTGAACAAACTACCAGCCTGTTACTGAGGCTCAGTAACGAAATGGGGGCACATTTGACGGGTACCGCTGAGGAACATGCGGCGAACGGTCGACCGGTGGTTATCTCTACATATTGTGACGTAACCTGCCTGCAAGCAGTAATCAGTTATTAGACATCCCAGTCATCACTATAGGTCTTTTCTGTTCTGATGGTGGGCGGCCTACATGCCGTCAGGGGAAGCGGGGAGCATGTGGTCGACCAATCCAGCACGACGTGAGAGGCCGCTATTACAACGTTGCCAGGAGCGCCCGCGCGTGTTAAAGTTGTGTTGAAATCCACATAACTTTGAAATACAGTTTGAAATATAGTTCGAGTATGGCCTGTGGATGAGTTTTATTATTTTTATTTATGTATTTATTTACTTTTAATATTTTATTATATCTTCGATGTAGTACGATACGAGTTTAATTAATAATGCATATAAAAAGTGCATTGACAACAGACCGGAAAATAATTCGTTTATATTCACAGAGTTACACAACACATTTGTTCAGTGTCGGGTATTCACCCTTTACGTAATAACTGAGGAGAGTTCTTTTTATTACATCTTCACGGAATTCGTCAATTGCCTTTGTTATACAGTTCATTTTGATTCGTTTGCGCAGTAATTGAAATGGGATGGAACCAGATGACTGGGTACGGTCTTTACCTTCCTTTTCTATACCCTGAACGATTCGCGTACTAACTTGACAAGCTTCCGACACTCTCTGCTGCACTTTATGCACACTCACTAAAGGGCCATTATTTTCTGGTTCCTTTTGAAAATGTTCATGAACATTGCTGATCATTTTTCTACCCTGGCTCCTTATCTCCTTCCACTACGCCATTGTAAGATGTATAGTGCAGTTATTACATAGGACATCAACAACAACAACATAGAGCAATGCAAACAGAAAAAACTAACGTCACATCACATGCCACGAACACGCTAGTCGAATAATGCAGTAAAGGACGCGGCAAGAATTACTCATAAAACAAGAATTATACTAAAACTCGTCAAGCAAGCTCTTTGTAATACCCACACGCACAATGCAAGGCTACTCGGCAACACAGCAGTTCGGAGCGCGGCGAATTCCCCGGGAGACTGAGTAGTTCTCAGCGCTACCGCCAGGCGATCTTTTGCCTGATTGGGCAGTTACATACTGCCCGCACCGCACAGTATGTTGGCCGCCCGCCATCAGAGCAGAAAAGACCTATAGTGCATGCGGGACACTTACAAGTAGAAAGTACACGTAGGAAACACTGTTCAGTGACTCTTGTCTCACTACTCTAATCAAACTCAAAGCAGGAAACACAAACTCTGTCAAAGCAATTGCACTTGCACATACGATGCATAATAAATATTCATTACACATGTGTATATCCGTTGCAATAGTACCGTGTTAAAAATTCAGAATTTGAGAATGTACCAATGCAATTTAAGAACTGGAGATCGCACCCACAAGCTGAATTACCTTACATTGATCTAATTTTAGACCAACCCTGTGATATTGCATAGGAAACAATGGGAATTGGTCATCTTATTCATAAACTAGAGCTGAATGTCATTATTGAAGCGATAATGGTCCCTGGAGCAAACGGGTGGGAACAATGGCAGAAGACACTATAAAATGGAATTAAAGGCAAAGTTTACAATGAAAACAGTGCACTAATCTGTACACTTGGAATGGTTTAGATAGACATGTGAAACAAATTGAAAAGGATAGGTTTTTAATAGACATCACCCAAAAAAATTCGAAATGTATATAAGAGTAGAAAATGGTGGTCAGATTCGGAACTGAATGCTTTAAAGACGTGTGGTTTCGGAAGGGGCAACAAAGTTATTTATTTATTTATTTATTTATTTATTTATTTATTTATTTATTTATTTATTTATTTATTTATTTATTTATTTATTTATTTATTTATTTATTTATTTATTTATTTATTTATTTATTTATTTATTTATTTATTTATTTATTTATTTATTTATTTATTTATTTATTTATTGACTTTAGCAGTGGAGAAGTTAGGGCTCGTGGCCCTCTCTTACTCTTAACCACATAATTAATCTACAGATAATACATATGTAAAAGAAATGTACTATTCTACCATAAAATCAAAGATAAGCTAAAAATTACAGATTTGGACAACATATAATGAAGAAAGAAAGCAGAATTCAACAAATAAAATAGAATAAAATTCGGAGCGTATGGATAATGAAAAAGAGGCAAAGTCATAATGAAAAAGTAAGATACAAACTGCAAAAAATCAAATCAAATCAAAATCCCTTTATTTGCAAATGAGGTGTCTACCTCGGTGGCAAATGGTACACTAAAATACATTATTGTCAAGCACTAAATGTTAAATTAACAAGAAGAAAATTTTCCTATAATACAATATTATACAATTTACGCTAACAATTTTTTTCTATTAAACACACAGCTCATCCTTAATAAATTTATATTGTTTGCAAAATTCTACTTATAATATCTCCTGTACTACTTACAAATATAGTCGACTGATATACACTATGTGGAATTACTTCAAATAGTACTATACAACTGGTATAAGATTAATATTTACATTACATTTATTTATTTATTTATTATTTTTAACTCATTCTGGAATTAAGTAGCGTAACGACCTGCTGCGTCTTAACCAGAGCCCCTTTTGTCACAACTTTTCAGAGTTCCTGAAGGGCCTTCACAGCTACCGTAGCGGTCCCAGGGCCCTACAAATCCCCACTGTACTTCACCCCTACTTTGGCTCTCCAAACTCCTTAAATCAAGGGATGGAATTAATTTATTCACACACATTTTTTATTTACATTAACCTGCACTGGCCGAATGCCCTCTAACTTTTAATTTATTTTCTCTGCTCCTGTTTATTCTCTTCTTGAATATCTGTACAGATTTTGGAAAAGGATCAAACTCTACCCCTGGTAAACTGTTCCACTCCTTCACACCCTTCCCAATGAATGAAAATTTACCACAATTGCTTCTGCTAAAATTCCTCCTAATTTTATATTTGTGGTCAGTCCTGGCGATATAATTATTTTCCAACTGAAGCCTCTCACGGATACCCCCCCATGCTTCTTCTCCTGTATTGAACCCATAATTCTACGATGAGAAAAATATTTTTTTCTCAATATTTATTTCAAATCAACAAGCTACTTTTATTTTTCAGGGCAGCCATGTTGCGCTCCTAAGAGACTCGATGTCGCGTGGGAAGGATCTCACCCGCGGCAAGCTCGTGAAATACCGTGACACCTCGGCGGTCTTCGAGTGCCCGATAATTCTTTAAATTCACGGAATTCTGCGTAACGAGGGATTTTGGCAATACAGTAAATAAATAAATTATCTAAATTATTCTTAAACCCTACGTGAAGACAGAGCCCCCAGGGTAAATTATAAATGCAGTTAAGCCTAAGTACAAGTCAGCGTCAGATCAGTGAACGTGCCAAGGTCAATGGATGAAGAAAACGCGCGAAACGTTCGGGCAGAAATAATTTATTTCACCTGTTGTGAGTGTGGTAAAATTATGAGATTAACATCTAAAATAATTACAAGTCTGTCCGGAAGTCTGGGAAAAGTCTCATAAAAATCGATCTATTAGACGCGAAATTAGCAGATCACGCAATCAAGCTTAGTAGTGTGTGTAGCGTCCCTCCTAAGACTATAAGAGGAACCCCCCATTGCATATTTTTCAGTGTCGATCTGGTTCTTGAAGCGGCGGTAGCTTACGCCCGTCGTCAGCAGAAAATTGTACCAGATTGATCTACAAACAACTTAATACATGTTAGTGGCTAAGGTCCACATAGTCGGTTAGAAAGGGAAGGTGTAAGAAAATTTTTGAACTATTACCGACAAACTGTGAAAGTATAGGCGTCTGTTAAAGTACACAGCAAATGTTACTGTATCACCTCATGTGCGTTTGAAAGTGGTAAGAGAGTTTGGGAAGCTAGTCAGAGTAGTTCTGATTTCGTTATCTGTTGAACACCTGTCGTGGTGTGGGTGACAGAGAGAGACAACTCTGGGACGAAAGCAGACAGTAGCAGTTGATTGCAGAACGAGGGAGGTTCGTGATTTGTGTTGTAATTTAATATCGTGCGAAAAAGGCAGTGTTTGTAAGAGTGATATGTTGGAAATGATGATGTTATTTGTGCAAATGTACGGCTAAAGGCACGAGGTCATCTGGCGACAATGTAGCCAGAATACCGAGGATGGCGCAATTTTGCAGGTCTGTCTATATTTGTATTATGTTGTAGTTAGATTTTTTTGTTCTGTCCCAACAAATTTTTCAAGATGATTGTCGGGTTGATATTTGTAATTATCAGGCGAAAAGTGTTATAACTTTGGTCAGCGTGTGAAAATTTTAGTTTGAAAAATTTCACGTCAAGAAACTGTAAAAATGCGACGTTTAAATCTGGTGTTAATGTTGTATGAAATATTGTCCAAAGCGAGAAAATTTAGGAAAGCTATAATTGTAAAATAGTCGTGAAGAGTGTCTTAATTTCAAATATCAGTTGAATTCAGAAATGTTTGTCGATAATAATAATAATAATAATAACTATAATAATAATAATAATAATAATAATAATAATAATAATAATAATAATAATAATAATAATAATAATGTCTACCGCGGGATAAAGAAATTTGTCTATGTTAAAAGTGCATTTAACCTGTATATTTTACAAGGATCACAGGCACTTAGAATATTTCAGTGAAATTCGATAGAGTTATATTTATTCATGGGAAGTAAAAATTTTGGGACATCGTGTATATCAGTGATACGGAAAGTCGCGGTGTGTTCTTGGATTCTCGAGGTCCGAAAGTCGTAGTAATAGTAAAATAAAGAGGTGTATTTCATAATGGCTGTTGTTTTCACTAGAGGATTGAAAAAGGAAAAGGGTCTTGGAAATATAAGAAAAATGGATTGAGAGCGAAGAATTTATATATGTGGAGATGAGAGGGATAGGAATATTGAAGATGAAATGAAGCCTGGATTTTAAGTGATACCGCTGGGATAAGGCGAGGAGAATGAGTTTGAGACAGGCTATGTTTGCCGAGGAAGTATTTGTGAAACAGGCTGTATTGTGACAGGCTGTAGAGTATTCCGCTACCAATCTGCAATTTGAGACGACTACTGTGTGAGGCATCGTAGATTTCTAGTAAGATCCCAAGTGAAAACGACTCTAGTAAAAGGTTAAAAATCTCGGTAGTAAAAGTCAAGTGACTAGTTACGTAAAGCCCGTATGAATATTAAGGTAATGCGACCTCAAGGATAAAAGAGCATTTCGAATACATGGCTGGTGTTGTATTGAATTTCGTTTCACTGGATATGTCATTGATATAAATATTTGGAATTGACGGTAGGCGATTTGAGAGTTTCTAATGCAGTAGTGATGATTATTATTTTGAATACATCCACTAAATGGTAGACGTGTGTTGGGAGTTATCATTGCTTCCCTAAAAACTTCATGGCACAAGCTGAGATTGTGTTTGAGTTGGAGAATTGTTCGTCACGTATATTTATTTTCGAGTTCACATATTGTAACGAGATGGAGACTTACTGCATTTTTCGACTTGCATTCGTTTAATAGTAAGAGACGTGATCCCATGTGTATTGAAATGTCAGAGTTGGTTTGAAATTGTTAGTTCGCCTGATATGCTAGGGGATACGTAGTACGATCCATTTTGACGCCCGACCATAGATTTTGGACGTCACATGTTATCCGTGGAGTTATTGATGATGAGATGTCCTAATTCACGCCCGACGATAGAATTTGGAAGGTATCATGTACATAGAGATTAGTGTTAGGATGTACAGATTTTAAGTGAGCCCGACGATAGGTCTGGGTTGTCAGCTGTACATACTCAAGTCTCAGATTAGATGTTTCTTTTGTTTTTTTGCGAAGTGACCTGGGCGAAGGTAGCCTCTACAGTAAAATATGAAATATGAAGAGGGTTAAATCGACAACAATGAGGCCAACTAGTGCGTAGCTCCAACAGCTGAAGGGTGTTCCTTGAGATAACGGGGCCGTTATCGGTGAATGAGGGTTGCCCAAATATTGGATATCGACCTGATGGAGATTAAATATTTTTACTGTAATTATCCATGCGTGTTGAGTTTTAATGACTTCGATATGTTATTTTATTTTACGGACTTAATTCAAAATCAAAATCTCTTTATTTGCAAATGAGGTGTCTACCTCGGTGGCAAATGGTACACTAAAATACATTATTGTCAAGCACTAAATTTTAAATTAACAAGAGATGAAGAAATTTTTCCTAGAATACAATATTATACAATTTACGCTAATAATCATTCTTAATAAATTTATATTGTTTACAAAATTCTACTTATATAATATCTTACAAACATAGACAACTCATATACAGTATGTGAAATTACTTCTAATAATAATATACAACTGGTATAAGATTAAAATTAACATTGAATTTATTTACATATTTATATTTTACCCATTTTGGAACCTAAGTAGCATAACGACCTGCTGCGTCTTAACCAGAGCCCCTTTTGCCACCACTTTTCAGAGTTCCTGAAGGGCCTTCACAGCTACCGTAGCGGTCCCAGGGCCCTCGAAGTCCCCACTGTACTTCACCCCTACAGGCAGTCCCCTAATTGGGCTGTCCAAACTCCTTAGACCAGGGGATGGAATTAATTTAATCACACACATTTTTATTTACAATATCCTGCACTGGTCGAATGCCCTCTAACATTTCATTTATTTTCTCTGTTGTTGTTTATTCTCTTCTTGAATATCTGTACAGATTTTGGAAAAGGATCAAACACTACCCCTGGTAAACTGTTCCACTCCTTCACGCCCTTCCCAATGAATGAAAATTTACCCCAATCGCTTCTGCTAAAATTCCTTCTAATTTTGTACTTGTGGTCAGTTCTACCAATATAATTATTTTCCAACTGAAGCCTCTCACGGATATCTCTCCATGCTTCTTCTCCTGTATAGGCTCTATATAATCCTATACGTCTAGTTTTCTCCCTTCTCTTACTTAAAGTTTCCCAACCAAGTTCCTTTAACATTTCTGATACACTACTCTTTCTCCTGAAATCCCCGGTTACAAACCTTGCTGCTTTCCCCTGCACACCATCTAGTTCTTTTATTAGGTATTATTGGTGAGGATCCCAAACAAAGTTTGCATATTCCAATAATGGACGAACCATACTTAAGTAACTTTTTCTTTTAATTCTTTGTTGCATCCTTTAAGTAGCCTCATTATGACATGTAACGATCTGTATGCTTTCCCAACAATGTCATCAACATGACCCTTTCGGTGCGAATTAATTTCAAATCTCACACCTAAGTATTTGCACTTGCCATCTTTAGGGATAACTAAACCAAACCAAACCAAACCCCTTGGCACTACAGCCCTTGAAGGGCCTTGGCCTACCAAGCGACCGCTGCTCAGCCCGAAGGCCTGCAGATTACGAGGTGTCGTGTGGTCAGCACGATGAATCCTCTCGGCCGTTATTCTTGGCTTTCTAGACCGGGGCCGCCATCTCACCGTCAGATAGCTCCTCAATTCTAATCACGTAGGCTGAGTGGATCTCGAACCAGCCCACAGGTCCAGGTAAAAATCCCTGCCCTGGCCGGAAATCGAACCCGGGGCCTCCGGGTAAGAGGCAGGCACGCTACCCCTACACCACGGGGCCGGCTTTAGGGATAACTACCTCATCCAAAGTATATTCAAATTCAGTTTTAAAGCTCCTGTTTGTAAATGTTGTAACAGTTGATTTGCCTCCATTAATCTTCATATTATTTTCTTCAACCCATTCTTGGATACTCTCAAGGTCCCTTTGTAATTCTGAGCAATCCTCAATGTTATTTAGTTCCCTATAAACAATTGTGTCATCTGCATACAATCTTATTTTCGATGTTATATTGTTCCCTAAATCATGTACGTATATTAAGAAAAGTAACGGACCGATTATACTACCCTGTGCAATTCCCTTCCAAACTTTCTCTTCCTGTGATATATTATTTCCTACTTTGACTTTCTGAACCCTTGAATTTAGAAATGTTCTTATCCAACGTACACTGACTGACAGAGCAAATGCAACACCAAGAAGGAGTGGTCAGAACTTTATGCCAATTGCAGGGTAGACTGACGTCACTGAGGTATGCTCATGATGTGAAATGCGCCGCTGTGCTGCGCACGTAGCGAACGATAAATGGGACACGGCGTTGGCGAATGGCCCACTTCGTATCGTGATTTCTCAGCCGACAGTCATTGTAGAACGTGTTGTCGTGTGCCACAGGACACGTGTATAGCTAAGAATGCCAGGCCGCCGTCAACGGAGGCATTTCCAGCAGACAGACGACTTTACGAGGGGTATGGTGATCGGGCTGAAAAGGGCAGGTTGGTCGCTTCGTCAAATCGCAGCCGATACCCATAGGGATGTGTCCACGGTGCAGCGCCTGTGGCGAAGATGGTTGGCGCAGGGACATGTGGCACGTGCGAGGGGTCCAGGCGCAGCCCGAGTGACGTCAGCACGCGAGGATCGGCGCTTCCGCCGCCAAGCGGTGGCAGCCCCGCACGCCACGTCAACCGCCATTCTTCAGCATGTGCAAGACACCCTGGCTGTTCCAATATCGACCAGAACAATTTCCCGTCGATTGGTTGAAGGAGGCCTGCACTCCCGGCTTCCGCTCAGAAGAGTACCATTGACTCCACAGCATAGACGTGCACGCCTAGCATGCTGCCGGGCTAGAGCGACTTGGATGAGGGAATGGCGGAACGTCGTGTTCTCCGATGAGTCACGCTTCTGTTCTGTCAGTGATAGTCACCGCAGACGAGTGTGGCGTCGGCGTGGAGAAAGGTCAAATCCGGCAGTAACTGTGGAGCGCCCTACCGCTAGACAACGCGGCATCATGGTTTGGGGCGCTATTGCGTGTGATTCCACGTCACCTCTAGTGCGTATTCAATGCACGTTAAATGCCCACCGCTACGTGCAGCATGTGCTGCGGCCGGTGGCACTCCCGTACCTTCAGGGGCTGCCAATGCTCTGTTTCAGCAGGATAATGCCCGCCCACACACTGCTCGCATCTCCCAAAAGGCTCTACGAGGTGTACAGATGCTTCCGTGGCCAGCGTACTCTCCGGATCTCTCACCAATCGAACACGTGTGGGATCTCATTGGACGCCGTTTGCAAACTCTGCCCCAGCCTCGTACGGACGACCAACTGTGGCAAATGGTTGACAGAGAATGGAGAACCATCCCTCAGGACACCATCCGCACTCTTATTGACTCTGTACCTCGACGTGTTTCTGCGTGCATCGCCGCTCGCGGTGGTCCTACATCCTACTGAGTCGATGCCGTGCTCATTGTGTAACCTGCATACCGGTTTGAAATAAACATCAATTATTCTTCCGTGCCGTCTCTGTTTTTCCTCCAACTTTCATCCCTTTCGAACCACTCCCTCTTGGTGTTGCATTTGCTCTGTCAGTCAGTGTATAACCCTTACGTCCAATCCTATTCCCTCCAATTTCTTTAATAATATTCCATGTTCCACTCTATCAAAGGCTTTGGAAAGATCTATGGCTATGCAATCTAACTGGCCTCCTGAATCCAACTGATCTGATATGTCCTGCTGAAATCCCACCAGTTGTGCCTCACAAGAAAATTTCTTTCTAAATCCATACTGGCTCCTCATGAACCAATTTTTATCATCACATCCCAGATTGTTTTGTCGTTCTGGCGTCCGTTTCGTTTTGATAGTGTGCATATTGACACTCAGTGTATTAGTGTGAGACTTGAGTTGCGAATGCGGTTTCGATTCGTCAGCCAGTAATATTATTTTATTTTCAATCTTTGTCGTACTTTCATTTTATTCGTAGTTGAATTCGATTAAGTAATCATTTTCTAGGTAGTGTGTTGGGACAGACAATAAGTAGACGGATCTGTAAAGGTAGTCATTGTTTTCTTAAGGAAAGTATTCCTTAAAGTTGTAATATTTTTCAATGTGGACTGGTAATTTCATTAAGCGTAACAACCATTTCTAGCCTGAAAATCGGTTTGATAATAATACTTTTCAAGTGATTTACCACTTTTTAATTAACTTCAGTGTTTGGCATTTCTTCTAAATGCGTGATGAATAAGTGTTTCCTGCATTTCGCAGTTTTGTTCCTTTAGAACGACGTAACGTAAGATCCTCGCGGATCATGCTGTTGTTGGTTCCTTCCGAACAGCTGTTTGGGTGATGCACATTTAGCATCGGGATTACCTTATCACTTAAGGGTGTCATGAAGGACAAATACATGGTGGAATTTTATTTCAATTGTGAATGATGCTGTTAACTTGTAGTGAACACCATGCTTTCCCATAATATTTCGCAACCTATCCAAAGCAACTGATAGTCAATATGGTTCGATTAAGGGTTCATTCGGCGGGTGTTCCGTATCCGTAAAGGGTATTCGACTGGTGGATAACCTTAATTGAGAGGAAATCAGGCGTTCTACTTGTTGAAAGTCAGATTTTCCACGGATCGTGTGGATTAATTCTCAGTTCTCGTGTGGAGTAAGAGGTGCCCGGTTTTCAGGTCATTCCATTTTCAGTTTTCAGTTTCGCTGCCCACTAATGTACTAATTTCTCCGAAGCAACTCTTCGATATTGTGAGAAATAAATCAACGATATGCAATGTGACTGCGTTTGAAACATTCAATAATAAATAATTTATAATTTTTTTATCTCAAGGATTTATATTAAATAACAATGTTGTCGTGTCATTTCGATTTTAATAAAAATTAGTAAGCACATATTTGCTCCTCATTTCAAGTAGTTAGGCTCTCTTCTGAACCCCATCGTTTGGTTAAGATCGTGACCGAATTTATTCCCGCAACGACCCATGATTTAAGAGTTCTATATTGTTCTACTGTAGCACCCGTGGCCGACCAACGATGGAATGTTAAGTTCAAGGGATCAGTATAGGCTCTATATAATCCTATAAGTCTAGTTTTCTCCCTTCTCTTACTTTAAGTTTCCCACCCTAGTTCCTTTAATATTTCTGATACACTCCTCTTTCTCCTGAAATCCCCTGTTACAAATCTTGCTGCTTTCCTCTGCACACTATCTATTTGTTTTATTAGGTATTCTTGGTGAGGATCCCAATACTGTTTTTATATTCCAATAATGGACGAACCATACTTACGTAACTTTTCTCTTTTAATTCTTTGTTGCATCCTTTAAGTAGCCTGATTATAACATATAACAATCTGTATGCTTCCCAAACAATGCCATACACTTGACTCTTCCAGCGCAAATTACTTTCAAATCTCACACCTGAGTATTTGCACTTGCCATCTTTTGGGATAATTACCTCATCCAAAGTATATTCAAATTCAGTTTTAAAACTCCTGTTTGTAAATGTTGTAACAGTTGATTTGCCTCCATTAACCTTCATATTATTCCTTTCAACCCATTGTTGGATACTCTCAAGCTCCCTTTGTAATTCTGAACAATCCTCAATGTTATTTATTTCCCTATATACAATTATGTCATCTGCATACCATCTTATTTTTGGATGTTATATTATTCCCTAAATCATGCACGTATGTTAAGAAAAGGAACGGACCGATTATACTACCCTGTGCAATTCCCTTACAAACTTTCTCTTCCTGCAATATATTTATTCCTACTTTGACTTTCTGAACCCTTGAATTTAGAAATGATTTTATCCAACGTGTAACCCTTGCGTCCAATCCTATTCCCTCCAATTTCTTTAATAATATTCCATGCTCCACTCAATCAAAGGCCTTGGAAATATCTATGGCTATGCAATCTAACTGGCCTCCTGAATCCAATTGATTTGATATGTCCTGCTGAAATCCCACCAGTTGTGCCTCACAAGAAAAGTTCTTTCTAAATCCATACTGGCTCCCCATGAACCAATTTTTATCATCGCATATCCCTCTGATGTACTTTGATTTTAAACTCTCCAGTATTTTACAAACTATACTGGTCAGGCTGATTGGTCTGTAGTTTTCCGGTTTCCTTTTATCACCCTTTCCTTTAAAAATTGTTTTTTTTTATAGATTCCTTCCATTCTTTTGGTATTACACTATTATTTATGACATAGTCAAAGAGAAATTTTAAATGTCACTATGTACCACCCCATTGTCTTTAACACCTCCCAGTAATTTGATAACTTCCTGCTGCTTTTCCTTGCTGAAGCAGTTGGATTTCTCTGAAAATATCTTCATCTGTGAATGAGAAGCTTCTTGTTTCCCTCTGTTTCTCTCACTCTCTATCTTCTGTTTCGGTTTCCAACTCCTGACAGTCATCTACTGAATCTCTGAATTCCCTACTAAATAGGTTTGCTTTCTCAGTATCTGTTAAATAGTGTTCACCCCTTCTCCCACCATTGTAGGAATTTGGATACCTTTTCCTTTTTGATTCCTGATATATGAATACGGCTTTTCCCATTTCCCTTTGTGGTCATTACCCTCTTGAAGTATGCCATTCATATAATTCTCTTTTGCTTCCTTTTTCACTCTATTCAGTTTCCTCATTAGCTGTTTGCTAGTTTCTCTACTCACCCTACCTTATTTGATTTTTCTGTTTACTATTCTTTATTTTCTTTTTAATTTTCTTATTTCCCTTGTGTAATAAACAGGGTCTAAGGTCATTTTACCCTTCTTAACAGGTACAAATCTCTTCTCTCCTTCCCAAATAGTTCCTTTAAATGTAGCAAAAAGTGTATCCACATTACTCCCTTCACTTATCCAACAACTGAATTGTGATTTAAGGTAAGTCCCAAGTTCATCAACTTTAGTTTTTCTGTACAATTTCTTGTCTTGTGTGATCCTCTTATTAAGCCTTTTTGGTACCAGTCCTACATCCATTATTACAGCTTTATGGTTTCCTATTCCTTCAATTACGTCAGTTTTATCAACAATTTCCCATGGTTTAACCAAGAATACATTTAGTAAGTTATTGAGACGAGTCAGTTCTTGTACTACCTGTGTAAATCATCCCTCCCAAATTAAATTATTTGCCAATTTCTGTTCATGGGCTTCACTTGCAGCTCCATTCGTTTCAACTTCAGGCAAGTTTAGAGTTCCCCCAATTATTACCATATCATTATTATTGTTTCTATGAGTATAATCTATTATTTTCTCAAATATATCCATGTCTCTTTCCTCTCTTCCAGGCCTGTATGTTCCTGTAATTCCCACCTCCTTCATATTATCACAAACTAATTTTATCCCTAATATTTCATCCCTTTCATCGGTAAACCATTCATGTGAACAATAAGTTTCCTTCACCAGAATAGACACCCCTCCATTTTTATCTCCTCGGTCTCTACGATAGACTGTGTACCCTTCTGGAAATACTTCTCTATTACCCACCCCTTCTCTCAAACTCGATTCCACTCCTATCACCACATCAGTCTCATATGATTCCATCAATGTACCGAGTTTTAATTGTTTATTTACTATGCTCTGACAGTTTAGCAAGAGCAATCTCAGACCCCCTTCCTCCTTCAAACTTGACTGTTACAATTGGGTAATTTGAAATTCCTTATTTTTCTGAGTTTTATTTTCTAGTTGACTGAGCCAGCTTGAAGCACAGCTGGCTCTTTCTACTAGTTTTCCTGGTCAGTATTATAACTCAAGGGAGTTTCCTTTTATAGAGTACATATCTTAAGATTAATAAAATCTAGAACAATATTTGCTATCTTTCGTTTACCTGAATTGTTTAGATGAAGACCATGCTTTGTGTAACAGTGTCTCTCGAAACTGCTGCTATCAATTACCTGTGTATTACGAAAATGTTTACAAATTTTAACCATACCATCTGTATTAACTTTGTCCTCTTCAGTGTTCACACACGAGGCTCTAATCAAATCATGCCTGTGGGGCACGTTCACTACAAATATGTTAGTGTGAGTCAGCTTACCTAATGTACATTTAAGTTGAGAAATGACATTCTTAGCGTCGTTGTGAGCTACGTCGTTCGTCCCGTCCATGATCATTACTGCAACACGACTTCCGAGATTTCTTGCTGCATGTTCGGTGTTTTCCAATACTTTCTTGATTGGGGCCCCAGGATAGATGACGGCTGATGCTGCAATAACTTCATTGTTCATTTTCTCCGCAATTCCCCTCGCCTGGCTATCACCAAATATAAGAATGTTCGACACTTTCGCCGGTGCACTGTGTGGGATTTTAGGCCTAACTTTGCCGCTTCTCGTAACGGATTTTGCGCTATACGTTTGACTGCTTCCCATACGGATACCTTTCGTATCGCTTACTTCCCTCAGGGCTGAAAATCTATTTTTGGTGTCAATTACAAAGTTGTCCTTATTTAACTGTACACTTTTCCTCCTAGAATCTGAAGCAACTTGACACCACGCGCTAGAATTTACAGAGCCACCTGTGTTCTGAGTGTTTACTGGTACCGGTACTTTCGATTCCAGTAAACGTACCTTCTCCTTTAAAATCTCATTCTCCGCTTTTAATGCTTGTAAATCCTGTTGCAATAAGGAGAGAATTACAAGTACATTATCATTACCTTATCCTCCAAGGAATGAGACGCCAGCGATTCGTTGACCGTTGTAGGCCTAGGTTTGTTACCGCTATTCAAATTGATCTCCCCACAGCTCACACAGGTCCAAGTATCTTCATTTTTTAGCGAAACCAGCACTAGATATACACTCAAAATGGCACCAAATTAAACACTTTTCACACTGGATATCATTCTTCACTCGCTTCTTATTTACATCACACTTATTCCCTATTATTTCGCAAGAGAACTGGGAGCTATCTTCACTTACATCCTTCGCTGACGCCATTTTGTACCTGATTAGCAATGCATAAAGGGAACACAATAAGTAATAAAGTAAATGGAAATATAAGTATGGCCATAAAAGTGATCTATGTACATGAGTAAGAAGCTAAATATTATGTACATTACAGTATAATAATAATAATAATAATAATAATAATAATAATAATAATAATAATAATAATAATAATAATCACACAACCTATTATACGTCATCATACACACGAAACAATCAGCGGTATTCAACAGATAATCTCCACATGCAGTCTTAAATTTCGATATTGAGTTTCAGTTCCTGACAGCAGCTGGGAGTGAATTCCAAAGTCGTGACCCAGCCACAACGAAGGATCTGTTATACATTAAAGAGTGGTTGACGGGAATAGCGAGGGAAGTGCCAGATCTAGTGTTACAATTATGGAATGAGGATAATAAATGGAATTTTGAAGAGATGTATTTGGGTAGTTTTTCCTTCTGAGTTGGATATGTTACCGCTACTAGAATGGTTACACAAAACAAAGCACTAAACACAATAACGGGGGGAAGTAAGAGCAACTACTACACAATGTCAGAATACATCAGCAGATCTCCGCCAACAACAACATAATACGTAAATATCAGTAGAGCCAACTAGTAGACAGTAAACCAGGAAGGTGGAAGGAGCTAGGATTTTACCGAGGGTATGGACATGGCTTCGGTTGCGGTTTCCGAAATAATTCGCCGTGATCCTTAAATTTGAAAAATATTATTTACAAATGAAATTTTACAAATACATTCCGAAACAAAATCCACCAACTTGCAACTTACGAACTATAAGCTCTGTGATACGCATAACTTAGAGGTTCTTTGATAATGCTCTTCTGCAAGTTCAAAATTTCAAACCAACTATACATCTAGTTACCAATGCAGTTGTACAATGCAATTTACAGTGAAGTAAACATACTCTCCAAAACTCTAGCGTACATCAAGTGACACTGAACTACCAGAGGCAAACTCCAAGGTAAATATATTAAACTACAATCTACATATTTCGTGAAACAAGAAATGGGAATGCCTCGAAAACAAACCGGCAAGCCCAGCTGAAAAGCTAAGGCATCATAAAAAATTAATTTGGCGAATCTAGGTTAGGCTAGGGCAGACTCCTATACGAAATAGTAACCGAACATTACGGAAATTTTAGCCGGAACCGAATTCAAGAGTGCTTACCCGAAGGGGGCCAATCCCGGAAACGAGGCGTCGCACACGACGTAAAACTTCAGACAGACCAAGACAGACTAAGTCAGACCAGGCCAAGACAAGACAAGACAGACCGAGTTATCACGAACGCTGCCTCACTCTCTCTATATAGGTAAACCCTGGCTTTGGAGTAGCCAATCAAAACGCATGAGCCCGCCCATCGTCACTCAGATTACCAATCACAATTCCTACTCCCGTCGCGAACGTTTAATAACATTCTCGAATACACACGCTCGCGAACCTTCCATTTCCAGAACAGTCAGAAAATATATTTTAGAAGACATAAGCAACAAAATACAACACAACCTGCTCAAAAATTTATGTAACATTTCTGGATACTTCCAGTAAGTACAGAACTGAAATCTACTGTTTACAAATACCATATGTTACAAATATTACACAGTACAGGTTAGGTCATTACAAATAAAACATACTACCACACTTTACAAATAAAGTTTTCAATAAACTTTTCCCACTTCCACTACATTGTTCATCTGTGACACGATATATCAACGTAAGTACATGGAATTACCGTCGCCCGTCGGGTTTCAGCCAGGAAAGAAATGTTTAGCTAGGGGTTATGTGGGCATCGTAACTCAAGTTAAAAACAAATCGAAGACCAGAGTTCAATGCTCGTTGAAGTTTCATAGTTTGTTCACGGGTTGCATCCATGAGGACAATGTCTCAGTAGTCAAGTATTGGTAGTGTCAAAGTTTGGAGTGCTTTTATCTTTATGTTTTGTGGCAAAATGTCCTTATGTTGTTTCAGAGGGTTTAGCGTCGCGTACATCTTTCTACATGTATTTCTTACGTGTGCAGACCAGTCAAGAGTTTCGGTCAGGGTCATACCTAGGTTCTTCAATTCCTTACTGAACGGAATTATGGTGGCATTTAATGTCACCGGAGGAATAGCATAATTTTTATACATGATGTTTAATCATTCCTGAGAACCGATAATAATTGTTTGAGTTTTTCGGGGGTTGAGGAGAGAGAGTTTTCACTGGCGTACACACTGAGTTGTTGAAGGTCGGAGTTAATATCTCTTATTGCAATCGATATATCATTTATATTAACGTGGCAGTAAATTTGGAGGTCGTCGGCAAACAGGTGATATGTATTACACTTTATTTTAGAGATGTCATTTATATAAAGGACAAACAAAAGGGGACCAAGAACAGAACCTTGGGGGTTCCTGCCTTCCAGAGTCGCCACTGAGAAGCAGTATCTTGTACTGTAACACGTTGCATACGATCTGTAAGATATGCGGTGAAAATTTTTAAAGCAACATTACCGAAAAACGATTTGAGCTTCATCAGCAATGTATGGATGTTTATCGTGTCAAAGCACTGCTGAAGTCAAGGAGTGTGAATATAGTCACTTGTCTTTCGTCCATTCCTTGTCTGATGTCCTCAGTCACTTTGAGCAAGGCAGTGGCTGTGCTATGACCCTTCTTGAAGCCAGATTGCAGGGGGTCAAGAAGAGAGTGAGCCTGAAGGTATTCCAATATTTGCGCATGTACCAACCGTTCTAACGCTTTGGAGAAAGCAGGAAGAATCGAAATGGGACGGTAATGGGATAGGAGTTTCGAACCTGGGTTTTTAGGAAGTGGAATTACATTGGCGTACTTCCAAATTGTCGGTAATGTGCCGGTTTTGAGACAGTAATTAAAAATATGGGTGAGAATGGGTAGAATAGCGCCAATAATATTATGTGTGAAAGTAATAGGAATTTCATCGATACCGCTTGCTTTGGACTTAATAGAATACAAGACTGTCTTAACTTCATTAGTGCTGACGATACGAAAGGCAAAGCAGGGCGATTTTGTGGGACAGGTGTTGGGACGTTATTTACGTGTGGTCTATTAAGCGGATTAGACTGAGCTCTCTCTTCCGTGAAATACTCATTTAAATCGTCGAGTGGAATGTCAGGTACCCGAAGCTGTTCTGTGTTCTTCCTATGCCCATGGCTCGGAGATGCCTCCAGGCACTAGCCGTAGTAGTATTACATATGAGTAGGTAGGAATATATGTAACTGTGTCGAGAAATATAATTTACAAATTGCATTTAATTTTCTTCCCTGAACATATTGTAGGAAAGTAGAATGTTATGATATAAAGATATAAAATCTCACTCATTGCTGTATTTTTTGCTTAGATGACAACGAATTTACCTACGCAGAACAACGTAAAGCTCATATAGTGAATATAGCTTTCACGGAAACACACTATATAATTAGTGTGTCACAAGCTCCTGACTGTGAAATAATAATATGGGACTGGTGGACGGGTGAAAGAATGGCTAAAGCTTTCCATGACGTTGAAGAATTGTCTCTTCAGATGACGTAAGTGACTTATCACACTCACAAATGTGTAAAATATCTAAGTTTAATTATATAATATAATATTGAACTGTAAATTGTAAAACTGAAAGTGATGAGGGTTCACGGTAACACTCAATTTACTGTGAACAGTTTGAAACCGTAGGCCTTATGTGTATGACAATTACAGTATAAGGGAACCTAATATTATTCTCAAGAGTGAACTCATTTTTATACTCTAGTTCTTGAAACTATGTACTGTACATTTTGTTGAAATGTCTTTGGGATCATCCAACTCAGTGTTCTACAACCATTTTATGTATTCAAGGTACACCATACATGAATTATGATTCAACACGGCTCACCAAAATGTTGATCCCATCAAAGCATATGATGTAAATTTTATTATTATTATTATTATTATTATTATTATTATTATTATTATTATTATTATTATTAAACGTAAATTGTATGCATTCTTTCACTGTTTATCGACTTCAATTTACTGTATAAAAATAGGCTATATTTCTATTATTAATGGACTACTTATGCCTGCTTACCTGCACTCAGGCAGCTGGTCAGTGGAAGCCTCATTTCTCTGACGGATTTCAGTCTCTCCTTTTTGAGGTTTTAATGTTCCAAGAGGCAATTTGCAAACCTACGTAGATTTTGACTGGTGCGGAGACAGGGGTAAGTTTCTCTAAGAAAAAGTCTGCCAAACTTCTTGACAAAGGTACAAACATAATTTACAGAATAAGAGATCCCTCATCATATGTTGACATACCGTAAATATGGCTTATGACTTGGTGTAACTTAACGCGACAAAAATGTGTGATGGAAGCATAACCATAGTAACCATTGATGGAAGGTATGTATGAGTGAATGTTGCCATCTGAAATGAACAGCCACGACTGGGAGGCATATTTGTGATCATTTGATTTTCGTAAAGGGAAAAGTGGCTTCCTTACTTTATATTTGATTGTTGGATACACAATGCACCAATGAATGGTCGGCTGTTCTAAGAGCTTTGTACTGTCGTAGAAATAAAGTAGTTCATACTCATGGAAATGTGTTAAGAAGGAAGCTATACTTTTCAGCAGCTATTCAGCTAATGCAACTGAAGTTTTTCAGTGTTTTGAACACTCTTTATAACACATCTGTAAAGAAACATACTTTTAAACACACAAATTAAACAAACAATGTTGGGTGAGGTATTCTTGTCTGTAGTAAATTCTCTGAATTTATGCAGCGTCTCACCAACTTCAGTGGATTATTATTCACCACTAAAAACGTCTTACAAGATACTGTACTCTTTAATTCAATCTCATATGTTTATTTCATCAAAATCATTAACATGCACTCATCTTCAATACACAACAACAACAACAACAATAGTACACTGCCTGGAACAATTATTGAAGAACCTAGAAGGGGAGGAGGAAACGAAATTAAAGTTCTCGTGTTGAGAAGGTATGTGATGTTATTTCAGTGATTACAAAATCGAGTCAAAATTATAAAGAACTTGGCAGTACGGGCCCACTTATCAGTATGATGCTGCCCCCATTCTGGCCTAGGTGCATGCGCCGATTCTTTTGGGAAGGGTGTCATAAAGCCATTGTATCCTCTTCTGAGGCTAGCTGGTCCACAATTGTTGTGACATTGTTGTAACTAGTGCTCGATATCCAGCATACTGGCACTGCGACGGAGCTAACGACCGAACTGATTTCACACGTGTTCTATCTGGGACTGATCTGGGATCTTGTTCTCCACGGGAGTACGTCAATATCACACAGACAATTCATAGAGACCCGTGCCGTTTGTGGACGAGAATTGTCCTGTTGAAAAATGGCACCACGATACTGTCGCATGAGAGGAAACACATGAGGACGCAGTGTGTCCGTTACGTAGTGTTGTGCCATCAGAGTTCCCTCAATTATTAGCAGCCGTGACCTGAAATGATACCTGATGGCTCCGCACACCATGACGACATCGTTGTGCCTCTCCAAAACAAAGGAAGTATGGGACCTCTACTCAGGTTGCCACCATACTCGCAGACAATGGTCATGTGGGGTACTGCTGAACCATAATTCATCGCTGAACACAATGCGACACAAATCATCAACAGTCCATGCTTTCCGGTCACGGCACCACTCTAAACGCAGCCGTGGACGGTAATTCCATAGTCCGGCTGACGTAGAATGTCGCAGGGAGTCCATTAGTTATTCTCGGAAGGCAGGCGCAGATGTGAAGGGGTTACGATGTGCCTCCCTTGTGGTGTCAGGCGTTATCGAGCGAAACCTTGACGTTGAATATGCCTGTCCTCACGTTCACATGCAACCAAACATCGGGCCGTTGTCACATCCGAATGCCCCACACATCTGGATATTGTACGATTTGGTCTGCTATCCAAATTATACCCACAATCAGGCCCGTTAAAATTCTGTCAGATGCTGATAACGCTGTCTCACACGAGTATGCGGTTATCTCCTTATCCTTCACAGTGATCTCTCAACTGTTCACGTCCTTTATTTATATCTTACCAGACCTGGTGATAACACTATACACGAACAACACTAATGCACTCTGGTGGCCGTTCTACATGTCTAATCACTTACATACCCACCGATTATGTACGTGTAAAAAGTTACATTGACATCTGATCATTTCTTTTGGATACTTCAATTTTTATGTCAGGCAGTGTGATAAAGCTACAAATGCAATACAGAAATGGCTGTGACATCACAGGAAAATTACTGGTGAATTAACCAGCCCATTAAATGCTGATTAAACAAACCAACTTCAATGACTACATGCATTTAACCACCACCTCCCCCCCCCCCCCTCCTGCCTGCTATACGCCCTACTGAATTGATCTCAGCAACATTTCACAGTTTTTGCATTAATGTTTAATGAGTCCCCCAAGAGGTTACTCGAATTTAAATGTCTGTAATTCCAGCTTCCTATGATCATTTGCTTTCTAGACTATAGGAAAGCCTTTGTCTGTGTTCAATGGGAGAATCTTTGGCAAGTGTTATTGGAAATTGGAGTTACAAAACATCTTATCTGGTTCATAAAGAATCTATATGAGTGTAGCACAGCAGTTCTTAGGATAAATGGCAAGATATCTGAAATCTTCAAGACACAAAGGGGCGTTCGTCAAGGCTGTACATTGTCACCCCAGCTTTTTAATATTTATGGTGAATACATCAAGCATTGGCTGGATGGACTGGAGGATTTCCTATTGGTGGCAGAAAGATATAAAATCTCCGATATGCAGATGACACTGTATTGATTGCTATGGATGAGGCAGAAATGACAGAGCTTTTAGACCGTGTCAGTTTGGGTTTGCAGATCAACATGCAAAAGACAAAAATTATGGTAGTTGATAGACCTGGCAAGCTGAACGAACTCAATGCCTTCAGCGAAATGGAAATGGTTTCAGAAATGTTGTACCTGGATGCCATTATAACTAGCAACAATAGCTGTGAAATAGAAATCAGGAGAAGGATTGCCATGGCCAAGAATATCATGTCTTAGTTATCTCATATTTGGAAGGATCCCTCCATTTCTGTAAATCCAAAGCTGAGACTAGTACAGACACTGGTTTTGTCTATCTTTCTTATGGTGCTGACACGTGAACTTTACGAGCTTCAGATTTGAATACGATGAACTCATTCGAGATGTGGTGCATGAGAAGAATACCTCGTATTTCTTGGACAGCATTTCGAACCAACGAATCCATCCTCAAGGAGCTGAACATCAGTACCAGGTTATCGGCAAAATGTCAACAGAGGATTCTCCAATTCTGTGGTCATATTATGCGTCGTGGAGCAGGAAGCCTTTAAAAGCACATAATCTTGGGAAACGTGCCTGGAAAGAGGAAGCGTGGTCGAGCACCTATATCCTGGACAGATGGCATAAAACATGCAACAAAGACATCGTTCATACAATCTACCCGTATAGCAGAAGACCGTGGAGGATGGAAACGGGTACAGAGAAATATTTTCAGAGGTCACGATCCTCAGGATTGAGGGACCGATATAGGCACATACACACACAACGTGGGTTAGAATATTTTTATCAGTTGTAAATTTTCTGAATTTACGCAACATCCTAGCCACGTTTTTGTAGAATGTCTTACAAGATAACCTTTAATTCAACTTCAAACTTTTATTTCATCGCAATCATTAACGTTCCTTTACTATCTAATACAAAATAATAATAATAATAATAATAATAATAATAATAATAATAATAATAATAATAATAATAATAATACATTACCAGGAATGTTGTTGGCGGCACTGGAATATGACATAACGGAAAATTACCGATATACTAGCCAACCAAATAAATGCTCATTAAACAAACCCTGTATAATTTCCAAAACAATTAAAATACGTGAGTAATAATAATGTCATAAATAAAAGGTAGAAATGAAAGTAGGCAGTGACATCACAGGAACATGACGGAACTGGCCTGATGCCAATGACACCACCTTGCTCTCCTTGTTGGACTCCTTGTTGTTGATAGAAATTGATGACCTTCCAAGAATGAAATATGTCAAATTCTTCCTTTAATAGTGTGTTTTTACAGGTATGTTATAGTGTTATACTTACAGTTAGACAGACTGAAAAGTTTAATGTTACATGTTGAAATTTGGTTTAATTTGCTGTGTGTGATCCATTTAATGCTATACATATTGATGTTCAGTGTTTGTTGGTAGTAATTAAGATTAGTGCTATTCGTTTAAATTTTACATTGAGTGGCTGCGTTGGTGTTTGGTAGGTTAAGTACGTGAGGTCTGTTCTGTATCGATATTGGGTTGGAGAAAGAAGAAATAATGTTAAATTCCTATTTAAATATCAGTAGGTTTGTTGATAGAAGTCGTACAAAGACAGAATATTATAAGAAACAATAGATTCCGCAGCTCTTATATTGGTGTAGTGACTAGACAGGATACTTCGCAGCGCAAGAGCTGGTTCACCGACTCCATCTATCACGAAGGTAATACATTTCATTAAATAACATGGTGCCCTTCTCAATTTTGGTTAAAGAAATGAATTCAAGAGAATATGCTGTATTTTACCTGTCAAATAGTTAACAGTCGTTATATTGTTATCGATTATTGCCACTCTTCCTATTTAAACATTAAAGTTCCTTTAAAAGTGGTGAGAAATGGTAAAGACCCACCTTATTATAATAGGGAAAAAAGAGACTAAGAACGAGGTGCAGATTGGAAAGAAATAGAGTTAGAAATGGCTGCGGAAGTAAGGAGAAATTGAAGTAACTTACTAGGAAATTGAATCTAGCAAAGAAGGCAGCTAAGGATAACATGATGGCAACCATAATTGGCAGTCATACAAATATTAGTGAGAAATGGAAGGGTATGTATAGGTATTTTAAGGCAGAAACAGGTTCCAAGAAGGACATTCCACGAATAATTAATAAACAAGGGAAGTGTGTATGTGAGGATCTTCAAAAGACAGAAGTATTCAGTCAGCAGTATGTAAAGATTGTTGGTTACAAGGATAATGTCCAGATAGAGGAAGTGACTAATACTAAAGAAGTATTAAAATTTACACCGAGCTCGATAGCTGCAGTCGCTTAAGTGCGGCCAGTATCCAGTATTCGGGAGATAGTAGGTTCGAACCCCACTGTCGGCAGCCCTGAAAATGGTTTTCCGTGGTTTCCCATTTTAACACCAGGCAAATGCTGGGGCTGTACCTTAATTAAGGCCACGATCGCTTCCTTCCTACTCCTAGCCCTTCCCTGTCCCATCGTCGCCATAAGACTTATCTGTGTCGGTGCGACGTAAAGCAACTAGCAAAAAAAAATTAAAATTTACCTATAACATCAATGACATTTACAGAAAGGTACAAAAGTTAAAAACTAGAAAAGCGGCTGGAATTGATAAGATTTCTGGGGATGTACTAAAGACAATGGGTTGGGATATAGCACCATATCTGAAATACTTATTAGGTTATTGTTTTCTTGAAAGAGCTATGCCAAACGAATGGCGAGTTGCTATAGTAGCCCTTGTGTATAAAGGAAAGGGTGATAGACATAAAGCTGAAAACTACAGGCCAGTAAGTTTGACATTCATTGCATGTAAGCTTTGGGAAAGCATTCTTTTTGATTATATTATACATGTTTATGGAATTAATGTTACGAACTTGAGCAACAGGTCCTTGAACTACAAGAATCACCTCTATAATGTGTCAGCCAAGATCAAGACCAGAAATAACATCCTCCAAAAGCTGGCAGGTACATCCTGGGGTGCTAATGCCCAAGTCCTGAGAACCACTGCTCTTGCACTCTCTTATTCCGTCGCTGAATATTGCTGCTCTACCTGGCTTAACAGTGCTCACACTGGATTAGTAGACACCCAGCTGAACCAAGCAATGCGTATCATTACAGGATGCATCCGACCAACTAACACACACTGGCTTCCCACCCTAAGCCACATACCACCTCCATCCCTAAGAAGATCACAGTCACTGCTTAACTTGTGGAAGAAAATTGAAAACAATCCTCACCTTCCTATTCATTCTGACATAGCAGCTTCCCCAGCTAAACGACTGAAATCCAGACACCCTTCTTGGCGTACTGCAATGAATTTACAGGACACCTCCTTTAATGTATCGGACGCCTGGAAAGAACAATGGCAACAGCAATCCGCATTACCACATCACCACATCATTGAGAACCCATGCAAGTGCCCAGATGGTTTTTCTCTTCCCAGACGGCAGTGGAGGATGCTAAATCGAATTAGGACCGGCCAAGGTAGATGTGGAGCCACTCTCTTCAAATGGGGATGGAAGACATCACCGCAATGTGACTGCGGACAAGGGGAACAGACAGTGGAACACCTTGCATTTGAGTGTCCTTTGCGTAGTTACAGAGGCTCTATTGAGGACTTAAACTGTGTCTCAAACGAAGCTCTTCTCTGGCTATTAAATTTTGACATGGAACTTTAGTTACGAGCTGGAGATGGTAGTTGTATATATTGTAAATAATATTGTATTCATCATACGCTAAATAAATAAATGGAATTAATAACTGGTTCGATAGAAGGCAGTTCGGTTTTAGGGAAGGTTATTCCACTGAAGTTTAACTTGTACGATTCCAGCAAGATATAGCAGATATCTTGGATTCGGGAGGTCAAATGGACTGTATTGCGATTGACCTGTTTAATGCATTTCATAGGGTGGATCATGGGAGACTACTGGAAAAAATGAGTACGATTGGACTAGACAAAAGAGTGACTGAATGGGTTGCTATATTTCTAGAAAATAGATCTCAGAGAATTAGAGTAGGCGAAGCTATATTTGACCCTGTAATAATTAAGATTGGAATTCCTCAGGGCAGTATTATTGGACCTTTATGTTTTCTCATATATATAAATTATATGAGTAAAGAAGTGGAATCAGAGGTAAGGCTTTTTGCAGATGATGTTATTCTGTATAGAGTAATAAATAAGTTACAAGATTGTGAGCAACTGCGACGTGGCCTCGATAATGTTGTGAGATGGACAGCAGGCAATGGTATGTTGATAAACGAGGTTAAAAGTCAGGTTGTGAGTTTCACAAGTAGGAAAAGTTCTCTCAGTTTAATTACTGCGTTGATGGGAGTGGAAGTTCCTTTTGGGGATCATTGTAAGTATCTAGATGTTAATATAAGGAAAGATCTTCATTGGGGTAATCACATAAATGGGATTGTAAATAAAGGGTACAGATCTCTGCACATGGTTATGAAGGGTGTAAAGGAGAGGGCATGTAAGTCTCTGGTAAGACCCAACTAGAGTATGGTTCCAGTGTATGGGACCCTCAGCAGGATTACCTGATTCAAGAACTGGAAAAATCCAAGGAAAAGCAGCTCGATTTGTTCTGGGTGATTTCCTACAAAAGTGTAGCGTTACAAAAATGTTGCAAAGTTTGGGCTGGGAAGAATTGGGAGAAAGAAGACGAGCTCCTCGACTAAGTGGTATGTTCCGAGTTGTCAGCGGATAGATGCGTTGAATGGCATTAGTAGACGAATAAGTTTGAGTGGCGTCTTTAAAAGTAGGAAAGATATATAAAGGTAAACTTGGAATTCAAGGGAAAAAATTGGGGCAAATTTCATTTATAGGAAGAGGAGTTAGTGATTGGAATAACTTACCAAGGGAGATGTTCAATAAATTTCCAATTTCTTTGAAATCATTTAAGAAAAGGCTGGGAAAACAACAGATAGGGAATCTGCCACCTTGTCGACTGCCTAAATGCAGGTCAATATTGATTGATTGATTGATTGATTGATTGATTGATTGATTTAATACACAATAACAATAATAATAATAATAATAATAATAACAATAATCATAATACATTACCAGGAATGTTGTTGACGGCACGGGAATATGAGATAGGTAACGGAAAATTACCGATTTAATAGCCAACCAAATAAATGATCATTAAGCAAATCCTGTATAATTTCCAAAACAATTCAAATACGTGAGTAAGAATAATATCATAAATAAAAAGTAAAGAACAAATGGTATAGCTTAGTCGAGGAAACAAACATAATTATCAGTTGATTCCTGTATTCCGATAACTTGTTTGTAGCCCTGAGTTGTTCAGGTCTCCGGTGAACGTTATACTTTGTACCTTCAATCTTTCAGTATTTAAAGGCAGTTCTAATTTCGGTTAGCATGAAAAAAGAAAAAATTTCCAACAAGTATTTAGTTTTATCTACATTTCAGTTGTTTCAGTTAACCTGTGGTAATTAGGATAGGACTAAACTCCGCGCCGTTTAAAATTGTTTTAATGTAGGAATTTTATTATAAAACATCGTGCTTGGTTTATTATTGCATAATTTTGTGTACTGGGGAAGCAGTTTCTCTAGGAATTTATCTCTTAACAGAATTCTCTTGTTTCAGTTAACCTATTGTCATTAGAATAGGCTTATGTTTGCGTGCAGTAGTAATACACATAATAATAATAATAATAATAATAATAATAATAATAATAATAATAATAATAATAATAATAATAATAATCTGTGTACATATGTATTTGGTGTAACTACACATTTCGATAGTTAACCTGTCATTCCTATTATTGTATAATTAAGATATATCTAAGTAGAATAATTGTACGGTAGTGTTGTTATTTTATCATTTAGTACTTGCTTGCGTTATTGCTGTGAAATCGTCTTGAAGTATACATGATTTCCTCTCTCAGACATATATACTTACTTCTATTCATAGGATAACTATTTTATTTCAGTTGACATTTCCAAGTTATTTCATAGTTTTTGAAGAGTTAAAATAATGGCTGACAGAGACAGATGTCGGGAATTTAGTTGTGGGAGGCATTAAGGAGTATGGAGATGGAAATGGACGTGGTCGTGGAAATTGAGGTAGTGGCTTAAGTTCGGGTAAAGGTGGAAGCTGAGGTAGAGGTGGAGGTGGAGGCTGAGGTAGATGTACGCTTACCTGTTAGGGGAGGTGGTGAAGGTAGAGGTAGAGGCTGAGGTAGATGTACAATTACCAGTTAGGGGAGGTGGTGAAGGTAGAGATAGAGGCTGAGGTAGATGTACGCTTACCTGTTAGGAGAGGTGATGAAGATAGTGGCTGAGGTAGATGCACACTTACCTGTTAGGGGAGGTGATGAAAGTAGAGGTAGAGGCTGAGGTAGATGTACAATTACCTGTTAGGGGAGGTGATGAAAGTAGAGGTAGAGGCTGAGGTAGATGTACAATTACCAGTTAGGGGAGGTGGTGAAGGTAGAGGTAGAGGCTGAGGTAGATGTACAATTACCAGTTAGGAGAGGTGATGAAGATAGTGGCTGAGGTAGATGCACACTTACCTGTTAAGGGAGGTGATGAATGTAGAGGTAGAGGCTGAGGTAGATGCACACTTACCTGTTAGGAGAGGTGATGAAGATAGTGGCTGAGGTAGATGCACACTTACCTGTTAGGGGAGGTGATGAAGGTAGAGGTAGAGGCTGCGGTAGATGCACACTTACCTGTTAGGAGAGGTGATGAATGTAGAGGTAGAGGCTGAGGTAGATGTACGCTTACCTGTGAGGGGAGGTGATGAAAGTAGAGGTGGAGGCTGAGGTAGATGTACGCTTACCTGTTAGGAGAGGTGATGAAGATAGTGGCTGAGGTAGATGCACACTTACCTGTTAGGGGAGGTGATGAATGTAGAGGTAGAGGCTGAGGTAGATGTACGCTTACCTGTGAGGGGAGGTGATGAAAGTAGAGGTAGAGGCTGAGGTAGATGTACGCTTACCTGTTAGGGGAGGTGATGAAAGTAGAGGTAGAGGCTGAGGTAGATGTAAATATACCTGTTAGGAGAGGTGATGAAGATAGTGGCTGAGGTAGATGTACGCTTACCTGTTAGGGGAGGTGATGAAAGTAGAGGTAGAGGCTGAGGTAGATGTACGCTTACCTGTTAGGGGAGGTGATGAAAGTAGAGGTAGAGGCTGAGGTAGATATACGCTTACCTGTTAGGGAAGGTGATGAAAGTAGAGGTAGAGGCTGAGGTAGATGTAAACTTACCTGTTAGGAGAGTTGATGAAGATAGTGGCTGAGGTAGATGCACACTTACCTGTTAGTGGAGGTGATAAAAGTAGAGGTAGTGGCTGAGGTAGATGTACGCTTACCTGTTAGGGGAGGTGATGAAAGTAGTGGTAGAGGCTGAGGTAGATGTAAACTTACCTGTTAGGAGAGGTTATGAAGATAGTGGCTGAGGTAGATGTAAACTTACCTGTTAGGAGAGGTGATGAAGATAGTGGCTGAGGTAGATGTACGCTTACCTGTTAGGGGAGGTGATGAAAGTAGAGGTAGAGGCTGAGGTAGATGTACGCTTACCTGTTAGGGGAGGTGATGAAAGTAGAGGTAGAGGCTGAGGTAGATGTACGCTTACCTGTTAGGGGAGGTGATGAAAGTAGAGGTAAAGGCTGAGGTAGATGTACGCTTACCTGTTAGGGGAGGTGATGAATGTAGAGGTAGAGGCTGAGGTAGATGTAAACTTACCTGTTAGGAGAGGTGATGAAGATAGTGGCTGAGGTAGATGTAAACTTACCTGTTAGGAGAGGTGATGAAGATAGTGGCTGAGGTAGATGTACGCTTACCTGTTAGGGGAGGTGATGAAAGTAGAGGTAGAGGCTGAGGTAGATGTACGCTTACCTGTTAGGGGAGGTGATGAAAGTGGAGGTAGAGGCTGAGGTAGATGTAAACTTACCTGTTAGGAGAGGTGATGAAGATATTGGCTGAGGTAGATGTAAACTTACCTGTTAGGAGAGGTGATGAAGATAGTGGCTGAGGTAGATGTACGCTTACCTGTTAGGGGAGGTGATGAAAGTAGAGGTAGAGGCTGAGGTAGATGTACGCTTACCTGTTAGGGGAGGTGATGAAAGTAGAGGTAGAGGCTGAGGTAGATGTACGCTTACCTGTTAGGGGAGGTGATGAAAGTAGAGGTAGAGGCTGAGGTAGATGTACGCTTACCTGTTAGGGGAGGTGATGAATGTAGAGGTAGAGGCTGAGGTAGATGTAAACTTACCTGTTAGGAGAGGTGATGAAGATAGTGGCTGAGGTAGATGTAAACTTACCTGTTAGGAGAAGTGATGAAGATAGTGGCTGAGGTAGATGTACGCTTACCTGTTAGGGGAGGTGATGAAAGTAGAGGTAGAGGCTGAGGTAGATGTACGCTTACCTGTTAGGGGATGTGATGAAAGTAGAGGTAGAGGCTGAGGTAGATGTAAACTTACCTGTTAGGAGAGATGATGAAGATAGTGGCTGAGGTAGATGCACACTTACCTGTTAGTGGAGGTGATGAAAGTAGAGGTAGAGGCTGAGGTAGATGTACGCTTACCTGTTAGGGGAGGTGATGAATGTAGAGGTAGAGGCTGAGGTAGATGTAAACTTACCTGTTAGGAGAGGTGATGAAGATAGTGGCTGAGGTAGATGTACGCTTACCTGTTAGGGGAGGTGATGAAAGTAGAGGTAGAGGCTGAGGTAGATGTACGCTTACCTGTTAGGGGAGGTGATGAAAGTAGAGGTAGAGGCTGAGGTAGATGTACGCTTACCTGTTAGGGGAGGTGATGAAAGTAGAGGTAGAGGCTGAGGTAGATGTACGCTTACCTGTTAGGGGAGGTGATGAAAGTAGAGGTAGAGGCTGAGGTTGATGTACGCTTACCTGTTAGGGGAGGTGATGAATGTAGAGGTAGAGGCTGAGGTAGATGTACGCTTACCTGTTAGGAAAGGTGATGAATGTAGAGGTAGAGGCTGAGGTAGGCATAAAGAGTTCTCAGTACAAAAGTCTCTTATTACATGCTATATCTTGCATGAAAAAGAGAGAAAGAATTCTAAGTCACTTTCAAAATGCAATAAAACTCATATTCACATGGCAATCATCTCTGCCTATAACAAGGATTCAGCGTTTGCCATCATCGGTTGAAGTCTGACAACCACACAGCAGTTAGCAGTTGACTCTCTAAAGTGAACGCCTCAATATTGAAACTTGTATTGAAATGTGTGCAAAGGATTTTTCAGGGCGAGACAGTCTTCAGCGACATAAGGGTGTCGAGCATAACTTCAGAACGTTCGCATGCGGTTATTGTACTTCTATATTTAAAAGGTGCAATAATATTGCACGTCATGCGAGTTCTAAACATGATTGCTCAACGCTTTTACGATGCGAAGTCTGCGATACCTATTACCCTAATTTAGTCTCATACAGCAGATACGAATATAGAAGGAATATGTAACATCTCGAAACCAATCAGTAAGAGTAATCTACCAGTAAAACGCATAAAAATATCCTCTGAATGTCGGCAGCGCAATATGAAGAAGAAGCGTAATCTAAACGAAGAGAGTTGTACTCTAAAGAGGCTGAAACAATTTCATGAAAAAGGTGTCACCTCAGCAGCTTCGCTAACATCAAACAAAGAGATTACCCTGGCACAAAACAATATTCAGCGTAAGTTTAAATAGTTCAAACGTGTTCCAGCATATACTGATTTTTTGTTGCAAAGAGAACTCAACACGGCTCTACATGAGCTATCTAATTCTATCTCCTTGTCTAGACCTGCTACATGTTCTGTTTCTGATGCGACCATCTCATGATGGAGAGAAACAGGATAAAGAGAATAATGAAGGTGAATTGAACATATCTTTACCATCAAAGCTTTTTAATTCTACCTCATCGTCTAAGCCTAAAACACGATCTATCACAGAGCAAACATCACAAGAAGAAGAGCAGCAAGATGAGGAAGAGGAGAAGCAGAATGAAGAGGAAGAAGATCTTAACGCCTCTTCACCACCAGAGTAAGTTAATGTTGTACCTATAAACCTTATTACCTTCTACTTCAAAACAAGATCTACCTTCCTTGTCTGAGGTTACAAATACACCACAGTCTAGTGATCAGTTAAAAACACCTATGGTTTACTCTTTGCTCCTCACATAGACAAATTCTTTACAGGACACACCGACATGAAGATGACTGTTTTCGTATAGGTGATGCTGAGGTTACGATTAACAGAGACAGTCTCGTAATGAAAAGTATCACCTACAAATTCCAGGCTAGGTCATGGATTTTATTAGATACAAGGCTGCTCGGCTGTATAATTAGCATACTGACCTTAAGTTTACAAGGCGTTCGGTTCGATCCCCGTCGAGTCGTGATTTTAACTGTGTATAAATAAGTTATCTGGCTTGAGAACTAAGTGTTTACATAAACAAGGACTTAGGGTTCAATTTTCGGCTAGGTCATGAATTTAACTGTGTATGATTACGTTTTTTCGTTTGGGAACTAAGTGTTTTCGTCGTGTTGATCTAAATATATTAAGAAAAAGGTTAAGAAGGAGGAGAGAAAAGGAATAAAAGAAGAAAAAGAAAGAGCATGTCCTGTATTCCACATTCCATGTTTAATACTATTGTGATGCCTTAGTTACAAGTTGTGAGCCCATGAGGCAGCCCTCTAGTTAAATCTAAACGAATAAAGTATAGCAGCTATCTTGCACAGCAGCCATGTTTCGAATATTAAGCTGATAAAAAACTAATAAGTTATAAGTTGTAAACCCCTGTAGTAGCTCTGCAGAGTTAGGTTTATGCCATACTCAGCTACAGACCCCTTTGTGCCAAGAGATGCAGAGTCGAAGTGTGCTCGGGTCAGATATTTCATTCATGTCAATTGTAACGGCATGCATCTCTGGGACAGCTGTGTTGCTTACATAGCGTAACCGGCTACACTGTCAGCAGATTCCTAAAGCCTCGTGGCTATGAGTAGAAGTTTGTTTTCCAGTCAGTAAACCTTCGATTCCCTATTCAAAAAACGTTTTATAACTATAATTAATGCCAGACTCAGTGTGAGGTTCTCTAGCCGCTAATAGCACGCTCGGAAGTTAAAAGCCCTCCAGCACCCCTTTCTTAGTCGTTTCCTACAGCAGTATTCAATCACCCTCCTTCCTACCTATGTTACATCACTCCACTGAGAGTCGCAAGTTAGGAAGGGATCCGGTTGAGAGGATAGAGCCTCGAATTAGGGTAATACGTGAAAAAAAGCCCTAGCACAGCCTCCGCCGGGTTAGTGCCATAAGAGTCCATGTATACGCATTTTCACGCCTTTCGTAGCCGTTGTCTTTCTTTGGCTGATATCTTGCGCGGTCGCTCATCTCCCCTAGACCTAAGGTTGCTTTTCAGCGTTAAGTCTCAATGAATAAAGCATATTATGTATTAAGTCTTACACCATCTCCCTGGTACCATGCCAAGTCCTAGGAGTTAACGAGTGGTCATCGCAAAGGTTAGGACAGGGGCCTATTCCACAAAAGTATGGTCTTGTACATTACAAGTAAATTCTCTAGTAACTAGTACAAATACCAGATTTTCTGTTCCGCAAAAGAATTTTCTACAGTTGTACTTTACTACTCCATACTTGAAAATTACCAGTGAATTTTTATGGGTGTGTTCCATAAAAGTACTAGTACTTGTAACTTACTAGTGAATTGGGAAGTAGGGTATTCTCTACCAGTGAAAGGACATTAATACATAAATGCACTTGTGGTATTTAAATATGCTTATTTCAGATACATTTTGATAAATATGTAGTCTAGCAGTAGTGATAGTGATGGTGATGAAAATGAAAACTACCGTCTGTAATGGGAAAGAACAAACTTCCAGTTTAACACTGTATTTCAATACAATGAACGTTTTAGGTTAAGCACAATACAAGTGGAAGAACTTTTGATAGATATTGGGCATAGGTTAAAATATCCTACGAACAGAAATAAATCTATGTCTGTTAACAAGAGTTACTAACGTCACTACATTGGACAGGAAATGGTGGTCAGTACCATGGTATTGCAGATGTTCATGGGATGGCAAAATCTTCGGTCTGTAGGTCAATACATTCTGTGGTAGCTGCAATAAATGATATAAAATTTCCTCAAATTGTTCGTTGGCCTGAAAATACTGAACAAACATGTTCCTAAAAGGACATTCCTGGAATCATTAATGAGCAGAATATTTCTTACATACCGTACGTCCAACATTTCCCCCTCAAAAGCTCCATGAGCTTTTCCCAAGTCAAATATTTCCATCCAACCATTTATTTTGTCTTGTTTTTTCAGACTCTCGCTGAATACACCAAAACAAATATCTTTTATTCTTTCTATTTCCTTGATCTTCGTTTCTCTTGACATAATTTTAACAATTCAATTTCGTAACAATTAAGTTTGGCGGCCGAATATCGTTAGCGGCAACCGATTCCTAATGGCAGACCAAGGTATGTCAGACTATCGTGGAACATAACTTATGCGAGGATCACGGAATGACAGAATGGGTGATAATAACGGAGTAATTTCCTATCATCAAAGAAATAAACTGAAAAATAACATAGTAGCATTAAGAAATTCACAGGAATATTATTTCTTTGAATCTTTGCTGCATAAGTTACCTTAAAATACGATATTACGATAAATGAGGCAAGCATAACCTAATTCAACAAATGGAATGCGAAGATAAACAGCTGATTCATGCTATGACATAGTATGTTTGTTGATATGTCATCACTTGGAAAACTTATAACAATTCACTGGTAATACTATACCATACAATACAATACAATATACAAGAGACTTTCAATCTTTTGTGGAACAGAAATGTACAACTCCATACATTACAAGAACCCACACTAGTAACTTGTAATGTACAAGACCATACTTTTGTGGAATAGCCCCCCGCAGGGGCATCGAACGTTAGGTGTGGGTTGGGATTTTATTCCGTATTCGAGAATTCTGATAATACGCGAAATCCTGCAGAGCTAAGTTCCGGCACCACATTATTTTTTACGTATTATATTAGGTATTCGGTATGAACATAAGTTAGGTCTTTCTGCGTGATTGTGCCTAAGTTGCAAACTTGTAAGAAAAAAGAAGTACCGATAGCTTAGTGGTTGTAATTATAATGTTAACTACACTTTAAGTCCTAAAAAATGAGTTGAAAATTAGGAATAAGGGTGTTCTAGGCTTGCGGTGGTGGTGATATGGAAAAGTGAAGTTTGGTTGTAGCTAATTAGAAATGTCTGATTCCATCTAGACAGGTGTTGTTTGGACCAATATGGAAGTAATAAACAATTTAGACTCGCTTTTACCATGTGAAGTTTTTGGCGGGCATTTTGAGATATCAGGGTTAATATACATTTCTGGGTATGCAGTAAGACCAATGTCCAGAAGGATAAGCTGTGACAAATATTTAGGTCTCGTGCAGAGTAATGAAACAGATGAACCCTAATTTGAAGAACTCAGAGAGGTGCCATCAGATTGTGTTGTGTGTCTGTATGACAGTGACAGGAATGTTTACCTTGTTAGTTTCTGAAGAGTAGCTAAGTTACCTTGATTGTGAAAATCAAAAAGAATTTCTCTTCACTCTATCCAGAGCTGTTTTAGGAAGAGATGCTATTTTTTTGCTAGTGGTTTTACGTCGCACCGACACAGATAGGTTTTACGACGACGATGGGTTAGGAAAGGCCTTGGAGTTGGCAGGAAGCGGCGGTGGACTTAATTAAGGTACAGCCTTAGCATTTGTCTGGTGTGAAAATGGGGAACCATGGAAAACCATCTTCAGGGCTGCCGACAGTGGGATTCGAACCCACTATCTCCCGGATGCAAGCTCACAGCCGCGCGCCTCTAACCGCACGGCCAACTCGCCCGGTAGCAAGAGATGAAAATTAATAGTTCTGATTTGAACACCTTCATTGTCGGCGTGACAATAATGGTCTGATAGATTGTTTATTGTCTACACTTACCAATGTCGTCTTAAATAATTGTACAAAGCACACGAAGAACACGAGTTATATCAGCAGTGAGTATAAACACACCAAGTGGAGGAAACCGTCAACGCTCCACAATAATTGATCTTGTGGATACTCTTCTTATTTATTATTTTTTGTTTTATTTTTATTAATGTAGAATGTGTATTTCTAACTTCAGCGAATGCCTTCACTGATGCGTGGGTTTCTTAGTACCGGTAGGTATCATTTTACGATAGGGGCAAACGATCTCTATAGGTCGATACCCCGAAGAAATAGCATTAAAAAATATCATTTTACGAAGAGTGTACATTTATTATAATCATCGTGTTGGTCTAAATGTAGTGAATTTGTGTGAAGTCATTCGGGGCGGACACGTCCCTTTTCATCTCGGCCTCTGCTTGACAGATAGGTACAGCGTTGCCAAGAGTACCATACGGTTTTAACTGTAGAAGGCTCTGTTTTCAACTAAAAATTGAGGTTGTGGGTTCGGATCCCACTGGTGTCTGGTTGGCCATTTTTGTTCTGTACTTAACATCTCTTCAACACGTACTAAATGTACGTAACACGACCTAATAGGTTGAAAGTCGTTTTCTATTATAAGAATTTATTTGTTTTGGCAACACTGAACACTAGACGTATAGAAGGCAGTGACTTGTGTTCACGAAGTTTCAGTTGCTGTGTTTGTGAATGGGGGTATTTTATTTATTTTTACAGTGAATTTATTTGTTATAATGAGTTTTGTTAATATTTATAACAATGGGTACATCAACAAGAGTATTCAGAAAAACTGAAACATAACATTCAGAAGGCAAGAATATGTTCCCGTACGGGTTGTGGTAACGAAGGATATGAACAGTTATTCTACCTCAAATGATTCTAGGCCGAGGCTATCACGGGGATTACTCAGTGAACTTTCAGGTGAGGAGGCTGTAAGTAATATTTCGATAAATACTGGATGTAGGTTGATTGATATTGAACTACTTTGTAAGGCCATCAATTCCGTTGCTAATGATCATCATTTTTCTCACTGAGGCTTCTAAATGCCAAGTGAAACAGTTTATACACTTTTAATAGCAGCACTTATACGTTATTCTTAATTTTCTAAAGCTTACAAATTTTGAAATATTGCTGCACTTTTCGTCAAAACCGTCTGGTATATTTAGCTTAAATTTAGCATGCTTACTCATCTATAATAAAACTTTATTTCCATGCAAGCAGATCCCAGTATTTGAACAACTTTTTCTGTTTTCACTGTTTTTAATTTCACATCCATAAAAGCATTGTTATGTAAATATTTACAAAAAGTTAAGTACGGTAAATATTTGATTAAAGTTGGATGAAAACCAGTGTGGTTTCAGACCACAGAGGGGCTGTCAGGATCAGATTTTCAGTATGCACCAGATAATTGAAAAATACTATGAAAGGAATAGACATTTATATTTATGTTTCATAGGTCTCAAGGAAGCATATGATAGACTACCGAGGGAAAAGATGTTCACTGTACTGTGGGACTATGGGATTAAGAGTAGATTATTAAAATCAGTCAAAGGTGTTTATGGTGACAAACTGCAGTGAGAATTGATGATTCAGGGTACTTTACAGGTGTTAGACATGGCTGTAATCTTTCACCTTTGTTGTTCATAGTTTACATGGATCATCTGCTGAAAGGTATCAAGTGGCAGGGAGGAATTCACTTTGGTGAAAATGTAGTAAGCAGTTTAGCCTATGCTGATGACTTGGTCTTAATGGCAGATTATGCCAAAAGCCTGCAGTCTGATATCTTGGAACTTGGAAATATGTCCAGTGAGTATGGTACTAAACTTAGCCTTTGCAAGACTAAACTGAGGTTAGTAGGTAAGAAATACAAGAGAATTGAATGTTGGATTAGGGATACAAAGCTCGAATATGTAGATAATTTCAGGTATGTAGGATGTGTGTTCTCCTAGGTTGGTAATATAGTAAGGGAGATTGAATCAAGGTGCACTAAAGCTAATGCAGTGATCTTGCAATTGTGAAGGAAGAAGGAAGTTAGCTCCCGGACGAAACTATCTTTAGATCAGTCTGTTTTCAGACCAACTTTGCTTTATGGGAGTGGAAGCTGGGTAGACTCAGGATATTTTATTCATAAGTTAGAAGTAAGAGACATGAAAGTAGCAAGAATGACGCTAGTAAAAACAGGTGGGAACAAAGGCAGAATGGTACTCTGAATATGGAGGTAAAGGCTAAGTTAGGACTGAACTTGATGGATGAAGCTGTTCACGTAAACCGGCTTTGGTGGTGGAGTCAGGTGAGGCAAGTGAAGGAGAATAATGGATTTTGTTATGAAGGGTAAGAAAATTAAAGGCAGACAAAAGCGACAATGTGTACATTCTGTTTTTAATGATTTAAAAATAAATAGAACAGAACTAAACGACACCATATTAATATTTACAGATGAATGGGTGTTCGCAAAAAAAAGCTAACCATCATTTTGACAGAACAGAGATAAAGCAACTTTTTCAAATGTCAAGAAAAAACTATTTTGTCATGTTAACATTACTTTCATAGCTTGTTCTTGTAGACCTGATATGGGCTTTTGGGCTTAGGCCAAGTCAAGAAAACAAGGTGAAACTCTTTATGTTTTGCAGAGAACTTTGCTCTGCATCTTCAGAAGGAAACCTCATCTGTTCATGAGGAACACTTCTATAATAATGAGGGTTTGAATTTAAGAAGTTGTAGTTGTACGCTAATTCATCACCACGTGGCTCACTGTATCCTGGCACAGCAAGCTGACGACAACATTAAGATATATCTGTGTCAGTGCAATGTAAAGCAACTTGTAAAACGATTAAGAATGTCTGAAATGACCATGTTAAGACATTGCATTTTGCCTGATGCATGGGCACCCGCAGGATCTTTTCCAGGGGGAGGCACATTAACAATTTTCTTGAATATAAAAACCAATATAACGTCAGCAACATTAAATTGTTTACAGAAACTTCCAGTTATAACATATGCTAGATGACTGTCAGTAATTTCAGCTTATGAAATAATCTGGTATGATATTAAACAGTTGAACATCAGCATGTTTAGAATTCCAGGGGGGGGGGCAAGTGCCCCCCCTTGCGGGCGCCCATGGCCTGATGATAATTAGTACACTTAATGGAGTCACCTTATGAGCACTTAATTGACACAAGAACACATGCATGTGTTCCTAGAGTTAAATTTGTACTGACCAGCTACCTGTCCGGCTTTCAAGCATGGCAGTGAGATGTTCAAGACAAGAACTGCAGGGCTCGGCCAACTGCGAGTGGAGTGGTCACATGAAAGATAAATCACCTGGTATACATTTTTTTTATTGCCTTACGTTGCACCTACGTAGATAGGTCTTATGGCGATGATGGGAGGGGAAATAGCTAGGAATGGAAGGAAGCGGCCGTGGCCTCAATTAAGGTGCAGCCCCAGCATTCTCCTGGTGTGAAAATGGAAAACCATCTTCAGGGCTCCCGACATTGGGATTTGAACTCACTATCCCCTGAATGCAAGCTGACAGCTATGTGCCCCAAACCACGCAGCCACTGGCTTGGTACATGGTATAAAAGTACGGTGGCTATGAAGACGGCAAACAGAAATACATTCTTTGAGAAACAGTGTTTTAAAAAAATTATCTTGCACGTGTGAGGAGCTGAATCCTCTTGTACAATGTTATATGCAAACTCAGGTAGTTTAACTAATGCTCAGTTGGGTTCAAGTCCAAAAACTTAGGAAGCTATGGAAGTACTTGGAAATCTTAGAATTCTTGCTCTTCCACTCACCATCAGACATTTCTAGCCATGTGACATGTCTGATAGTCTTGGTGGAAAACCCCACCTGTCCCACTGAAGATAACCAATTTATATGGGTGAGCGTAATCTGCCAGGATTAATTTATAACCAGATCTGTTCAGACTGCCTTCTACATGGATGAGTGGTCCCAGAAAATACCACAAAACTTTTCCCAGATCATTACACTGCTGCTACCAGCAATGGCTGTAGGGTGTTTGATCTCAACGGTTTCTTACCTTCATTCAATGAAGCAGAAGATGGATAGTTTGGGGAACTGGAGGTCCAATTCTGTTATCATCCTCCTCCTTTCCACTTGTCCAGCTAATGCCAGGTTGGGACATTTAGAGTACTTCTCCACCTTCCTCTCTCCTTCCACCATTCCTCTTCTGTCCCTCTCCAGGTTTCCTCTTCTTGCACTCCTCTTTGTTGAATTGATCAACCTTGTTCTAAGTCTCCCTCTTACTCTCTTCCTCTCGAACTTCATCACCATAATCTTTTTTTTTTTTTTTTGGTATTCTCTCTTCCTCCTTCCTCTTTACATGTCCAAACCATCTTAGTTTACTCCTGTCAATTCTCTCATTTAGGTTTCCCATTCTGACCTTCTTTCTTCATTTCTCAGTCTGTTTTTCTTTGTCTTTCCTATCATACTTCTTTGGTAATTCATTTTGCTGCCTTGAATTCTACTCTCCTCCCGACTTGTCATTGTTTAGGTCTCAGCTGTGTAAGTCAGTATGGGTGCATAATAAATTTTGTACATCATCTCTTTACACTTCCTTATTCCAGACACGATTTCTTACACTCTGGTAGAATGAATTACACTGTTGCACTCTCTGGTTAATCTCCATGGCCAGTCTTGTATTCTGCATTAATTTACTACCTAGGTACCGTACTTGAAACTGTCAACAATTTCAAGGTTTTGAACAATTTTCATAATACCATGCAAGTCGAAGCCTTTCCTGCCAAAAGAGCTTCATTAAAATAGGTGAATTGACTGTCAGTTTGCTTTAGAGCCCCATACATAGTGGGTTTCACTAGAGGGTTGTGTGGTAGCCCCCTGGTCTGTTATCATTCACCTCTCACATCAATGGCACTTACTGCTCCTGAGGTTTCACATTGATTATTATTCACAATAGTGTCATTTGTCCTCTCACTATACAATTTCATCACAGCGGCTCACAAAAGTTCATTGCTTCAGAAATACTGCCATCCTTTGCCAGATTGCTAACAACCATCCCTTTTATCAACTTCATTAAATCATCCATTTTAAGCATGACAATATTGGTTGGTATGTGTGCAGACAGCCTATGACACACCTTATAAAAGCTTGTGAAATATGACACATTTTATGGGCTTTGACTGAAGGATGCACCCATAATAATGTGACTTGATAGGTTGCTAAATGGACTTTCCAGATCCTCTAAGGAGAATTGAATTGCAATGTTTATACACATATTTGTGAATTAATATTCTCAACATTTTGTTGCTTGCTTTATGTTTTGTGCAGTGGGAATTCCAAATTATTTTGAATGTTAATTGGTTCTTTGGAAATAGACATTGGAAGTACTGAATAAAACTGTGAAGGAAATTTGATTAAGAATCTGATTGGTATAAATTATTTTGAGAAATGTCTTGTTCTGTCTCCTCAGATGAACCATAATTTAGCAAGTATAATGACTGTTTTACATTTCTTGGAATAAGATTAGCAAGTTAAATCTGTAAGTGCTAAACATATGTTATGTTCTGTGCACTGTACTTATTGTAGGTAATAGATTGTTGCTGTCTATAATATGAATCAGTAAGTTAATCAAAGCAATAATCTAGATTTCATTTGTTACAGCTGTACCTTCACATTTCCCATCTATATGGCTATTGCATCAAAGGTTAATAGTCACTGCAATGTCTATGTAATCCACATGGCTAAAAAGCAGTGTTACATTTCTGATATAAAAATTGCAATAAAATTCCATGCAGTTTTGAATGACATCAGTATTTCTCCTAGTGGAACTTTGTATGCAATTGATGGAGAATGCAGGATACACAGCGTAAGTATATAGCTAATAACAGATCAATACTACATCCTGTGAACTCTCAACTTGTACCGCTAACATCTGCTTATGGAATGACTGTCATTTGTTTACTTCTCGCGGCCTTCTCATGGATGATGTGGTCTGGCGGTCAACAAGGCTGCTGACCTGTCTAGTTAGGAACTAAGGTTAGAAAAGGTGGATTATGAAGATGAATTACAACTTTATTTCTTGCCATGCTGACTTATCATTTGAACTAGTGGCAAAACAATTGATCTGGATTGGTTAGGTCTGATTAGTGACATAACTATTGACTGTAATCAAGCAAAGGAGATCTGGTGGGCTTAAGCCGCAAAGTGACTATTAGGCATCTAGCATTTTGTAGGGCAATTGTCTTCTTTACACATTTTATTTATCTATTTATCTAAATATGTATCCAATTATGATCATTGACGGGAATGTCATCCCATTTTACGTCAACCAATAGCAATGCTAGTAGCTAGCTAAGCAGTGTGCTGCTCTTTATTAGATTATAAAAGCAAATATACTTCTGGGAGCGGGCTGGTGAACACATCTCTCCTCTAATACCAGTTACAAGTAACATTTGCATAAATTGTAATTCCTTATAACATTATAAACCTTGAGGTACACAGAGTAAATTTTTACCAATAACAGAAATTTACAATATTTTTAAGTCTGTTTTTCCTCATTGACACCAAAATTGCCATTGTAGGAACAATGAGTGCCTAATCTTAAGAACATAGCTGTTGTTTATGAACATTTTAGCTAAGAAATTGCATTCAGGACATTCTAATCTTCAGGGAAATTTATTATTTATCAGTATATTCTGATAGAATCTGGAAGTGCAAGTAGTGAGAAGGTATGTTTTGACAGTAATTAGAAATTGGTTCAATGTTGGCGTGGCTTGCAATGAGTAAAACAACAGCTCTTACGAATGGTTGAAGCTTGCGATAAGGAAACTATATAGAAGATGTTGGAAGTGAGTTACAATAGAGAAGATGGCTGAAATGATTTCAATGTGGAACTGCAAGATACTTTCTCAAGAATCTTCTGCCGGCCTATGTAAGGAGGAAAACTGGGATGTTGAATCAGTCCAGTCTGGAGTCAGGCACGAGTCACTCAGGAGTGCATCGATGAGCAGTAAACAAGATGGCTACGTGTCAATCAGCATGGCTTGTGAGTCGAAGGGGATGAGAGCAGGATTTCTACACACCAGAGGGTTGTGAGTGTAAACTGTGTGAAATGGATTGCACTTGTAAATAACTGTACATAGAACAGTTGTGCTCTGAGTGCAGATTTTAGTTTTAAGACCCTGATCATTTGCCACAACTGGTGTTAGAATCACAAATGAATTAGTAGCATGCTTTTTCCTTGTTAAGGGGTAAGTTTTAGAATAATTAACAAGTTGGAGTCTGGCCTGCAAGCTCTCTTAGATGAGCTCTGCAAACTTAAACCTAGCCAGGATAATCTTCAGTTGGGCCTGGATGAACTTCAGATGGAATTTTATTCTATTCAAGGCTGAAGATCACTACAGCTGCTAGTTCAACCCTGTACCACCATCTGTTGGCACATTATACCGACTTGTGATGTTAACACACTGATGTCTACTGGAATACTGCCTTATCAAGGCTTAAGATCACTACAGCTGCTAGTGCAACCCTGTACTGCCATCTGTTGGCATACACAGAAACTTCTTGATCTGACTTCATAAGAATTTGTACTTTTAATCCTTGCGATCCCTCCTTTCCATGTGGTTTTAATGCCCTTATCAATTCAGATTTAAATTTTTCTACATACATCACTTCACCAACACTGGGCAAGTTTGGCTACATAGCTTGGGTCACATAGCTGCAAGCTTGAATTTTGCAAATAGTGGATTAAAATCCCACCATCAGCAGCCCTGAAGATGGTTTTCCATGGTTTCCCATTTTTATGCCATATAAATGCAGGGGATGAACATTAAGACACCTTCCCAGTGCTGGTCCTCCTATCCCATTGTCAACGGAGTTGGTGCAACATTAAAACACTTCTATTGTACCTACATACCCTTCTCTTTCTTACAACCATTTTACTGCCAAATGTTACCATTGATATTGCTTTGTCGATGTTCTTATTCTTTATCGTATAACTACAGAACCTTAAAATTTCAAATATACCTCCCCTACAATAATTCCCAATTTCCTCTGTGTGTTTCTGCAGGGCAAAATTATGATGCCTCATTGTTTCCACAAGCCTCAAGGGAAATTAGGAAAATGTTTTAGAGAATCACTATCTACTACTCTTTGTTATATTCAGTGGCATCCTGTGCTGTGTTGAATTACAGTATACTTTTCTAATTTTTTGTTAATCCATTGATAGAGAGGTTGCTGTATCATATCAGTGGGTTGGATAACAAAAAGTAGTAGATAATGATCCCACAGTAACTAAACAATTTGGGCAGTATTGGCCTGGTTTGAGCACTCGATGATGGTATGTCTGGTCAGGTCCTCCATCAGAAAATCATGTCCGATGCTTTTCCCATCACCCATGGACTGAAGCAGGGGTGTTTATTTGCCTCAATGCTCTTTGCACTGTGTGTGACTGCTGTGCGCTATGATTCACCATGTACTGACATATCTGGCATTGATTTAAGGTATCATCCTGATGGAAGTCTCTTCAACTTAATTAGACTTTGTTCATGTTGCTGAACTCATGTGACCAGGATAACTGAACTGCAGTGTGTTGATGATACTGCATCACCTGCTCTTACCCCTGAGGACCTGCAACAGTCAATCAGTCGCTTCAAGAGCGCGTATGATTATTTTGGCCTCACCAGCAATGCACAAAAAACCAAGATCCTTGCTCAACCTGCCCCAGAGACTAGCGTTGTTGAGTTCAATATCTCAAATGTCATTCTGGATCATGCAGATCACTTCTGTGTTGTCTAAATGATGCATTCCAGAAGAGGTTGAGGAAAACAGACTGCACGTTGCTCATTCGGCATTTACTGGGCGAGTTAGCCATGCGGTTAGGGGTGTGCAGCTATGATCTTGCATCCAGGAGATAGTGGGTTTGAACTCCACTGTCAGCAACCCTGAAGATGGTTTTCCGTGGTTTCCCATTTTCACACCAGGCAAATGTTGGGGCTGTACCTTAATTGAGGCCATGGCCACTTCCTTCCCACTCTAGGCCTTTCTTATCCTGTTGCCACCATGAGACCTATCTGTGTTGGTGCGATGTAAAGAATTGTGAATATAAAAAGTCTTTGGCATTTTATCTGTTTTAAAGACCTAACAGTTCATACCAAACTCATGGTGTATAAAGCAGTCTCTGTGGATGTGAAACATGGACCCTGTACTGCCATGACATCAATAAGCTTGAATGTTTTCATCAGCAGAAACTTCCTTCAGTCTTAAATATCAAATGGGAGAACCATCTCTCCAGTCTTGCAGTTCTTGAGAAAGTATGCGTGAATAGTGTAGACGCCTCTGCCATTGGCCATCGGCTTCGGTGGACTGTGCACGTGCACTGTATGAGGGACACCGGACTTACTCGCCAATTCCTTTATGGTGAACATTCCTCAGGTACAAGCTTTGAAGTATTATAAAGAACAGCTTAAAGCAACTGTAAAGGTCACTTACATCAACCCTTAAACCAGGCTTACACTTGCCGAGAATCAGGATCGCTCGCTTAAGCACCAGACCACCTCTGATGCTGTTGAACTCGTTGAGTTAGAGTGTTACACCACAGTTAGGCATACTCCATCAGAGGCAGCCTTGTCCTACCCCATCCATCCAGTACAATCTGTGCGGATGATGTTTCACGCTAGAATTGCCTTATTAAGACATCAAAGGTACAAGCACAAACAGCACTGTGTGCTAGTGGATTGTAAGCAGGAGAATTGTTATATTCAGAAACGAGGAGCAGCCAGTGATGACAAATCAAGTGATATCTGAAATGTTATAGGTAATAGCTTAATATTACTGACATATTCAGTTTTAATGCAGTGAGAAGATTCTGGGGCATAATAGTTTTACTCTTTTATTTTGATGAGTGATTTTAAGGAATGATAATTTTTCATCTGTAATACTGAATACCAAGTTGTGAAGTAAAAGGAAAACTCCTTCATGATGTGAAATTTATTTTTGCAAATGTGTTCATATAATTGGTTTATGACAAATCATAACAACGTAAGGTTCAATTGTTAGCAAGCAGTAGAACAGATAAACACAAACAAACAAAATATTAGTATGAGCAATTGCCACCTGGGTGACTGCCCTAAATGCAGATAAGTAGTGGTTGATTGTTTATGGATGATGTACAACTGTACCAACATTTAATCCAGTTCTATAGTACTACAAAAACTTCATTCCATGTTGTGCACAAGGTGTCTGGGATATAGTAGGGAACAAGGCAAGTGTTGCAACTGTTTTATGAAACTGTGACATATTGTCAGACAAGGCACAACTTAGAAATTTGAATTACTAGTAGATGATACCACAAAGATGTGATCAAACACTTTAATTTTAAAATCATATGGTGCAAGTTGTATTCCTTGTTTTATTCACTTCTCTTAAAACTGTTTGTTATCATCACTGTGTCTGAATAAATTAGGAACACAAAAGTTAATTATAGGCAAAGTGGTGGGATTTCTGGTTTTTGCACAGTTCAGAACATGCAGGATAAATATTCACCCAGTAGAGTTTTTAAAACCAGGCAAGTTGGCCGTGCGGTTAGGGGTACGCAGCTGTGAACTCGCATCCGGAAGATAGTGGGTTTGAACTCCATTGTGGGCAGCCCTGAAGATGGTTTTCCGTGGTTTCCCATTTTCACACCAGGCAAATGCTGGGGCTGTGCCTTAATTAAGGCCACAGCTGTTTCCTTCCCATTCCTAGGCCTTTCCTGTCCCATCATTGCCATAAAACCTATCTGTGTCAGTGCGACATAAAGTAATTAGCAAGAGTTTTTAAACAACAGGTGAATAGGAGTGAGAGTTGCCTTTAAAAATTTGAAGAGTAAAGTGATAGTATGACTACACGACACCTCGTAATCTGCAGGCCCTCGGGCTGAGCAGCGGTCGCTTGGTAGGCCAAGACCCTTCAAGGGCTGTAGTGCCATGGGGTTTGGTTTGGTATTTTAAAGTGATAGTAATAAATTTCATAACAAATCTTGGCACCATAAAAGATCCTCTATTAGAATTTCATGACAAATCGCTTTCATTGTATAAGCATAACATTACAATTTCAGAAGCTGACTGAATTCTGAGTGCAGTAGGATGGTCAGAGTAATACTGTTACTTATTCTTAAACATGAACATGTGTGAGAAAGTATTGATGTAATAGTTAAATCAGTGTTTAAAAGTGCTGGTTTACATAATAAAAAAGAAAGAGATATATGAAATTTTACAAGAACAGCTTTTCATGTACTGTATTTAGCCATAAATTTTGAAAAGGAGACTTTCTTTACATATGAACACATCATTCCAAGAGTCACAAATGACTGAGAACCTCCCCATCAGATGTTGCATTGTTATGTGAACAAAGTAATTAATATATCCTATGTCACAAGAACAGAAAATAGGCTTGAAGATACAGCTTCTGATTATATCGATTAATACAGTACCACAGTCGTGTCTTACACTGTATATGACCACACGTTCAGTGTAATATACTACGTTGTTTGTCTGTCCCTGTAGCGTAATGGTTAGTGTTATTAGCTGCTGTCCTCAGGGGCCCAGGTTCGATTTCCAGTACTGCCAGAAATTTAAGAATGGCAGAAGGGCTGGTATGTGGTTGAAATGGTACATGCAGCTCACCTCCAGTGGGGGTGTGCCTGAAAAGAGCTGCACGACCTCGAAATGAGGATACAAGTTTACTTTTTACTACGTTGTTCCACCCATTTGAGTTGATTGTCATAGAATCCGCTTCAAATTATATTTTCGTTAGAAGTAAGGGTTCACTTCTCAACACGTTTAATGTAGAATATTACATCAAATGATGGCTACCAACAGAAAGATGAACCATAAAACTTACACCATTATTTTTTACTGCACTATAGCCACCAAAAGTAACTGATAAGACTACATCAACATTCACAAAGTTGTTTAATGAAATGAATGCTGTACTAAGATCTCATCAACAGCCATTACAGTTGTTTTTTGAAACCAGGCTTTAAAAAATATAGTCACTGTAAATCTCACTCAGTTTGCAGAGCAGGTATTGTGGAAAGTAAAGCTACAACCAAGTAGAAACAATTATTACGAGAATAGGCAGGCAAAGGCTCTTTGTAGCGTCAGGACCAGACAATTCAATTGACAGCAACAAACTGTTTGCCAGAATAAAACTTTGTGTTCTAAGTTTCTTCCTTCTTACACAAAAACTAAATCTTTTGTACAGAAATTTCTATTGGGTGTCTTATCTGAGACGTGTTCAGTAATGTACATTCATTTGTATGTCTTTCCCGATGCCAAGACATATACATATCTTAACATAATTGTAATATGTTAATCAAGTAATCTATAAGATTACATTTATAGTATCTCAATTAAAATATAAAGTTTCAACCTAATCAAAACAATTTTTGTTAAGGGGAGAGATTTCATAAAATGGTATAGAATGCCTTAATTTTCCAATACATACTGTAAACTAGAAATACTAATTAACATATGTATAATTTTCTCTTTCAGTACCAAGTTCATGCATTGACAGGTGATGAAGGAAAACTTATGAAGCTAGAAAAAATGCATTCTAAAAGAGCAAAGAAACTGATAAGAAACTTCATAAAATGGACTTATGATGGAGTGATTGTTGCATGTTGTGATGGCTCTATAACAGTAAGTAAAACTTAAAAATATTACCATAGAGTGCATCTGCACATTCAGTCATGTAGTAGATTGTTATAGTTTTCTCTTTCATGCTGACTCAGTGCTTCCCTTCCTTCGGCCAAACTGACTGATATCTTCTGATAACATTTTGGTGGTTCAAGTTAGTAATATCAAATACTGCTCCTTCTGCTACACATTTCTGTTTCACTATCCCTTTCCATCTAGAATTTCTAGTAGTTGGAGTTATTTTTGTCATTATCTGGACAACGTACTTAAAGTTTTCTCAAATAACAATATAACATTCCAATGTGTCACCTCATAGTTCAGTTTCATGTGTTTACCACATGACGTACCTTGTATAACACTGATGGAATACGTGTTCCAAACTCGTTCAACATAAACACAAGTAATTGTGGAGAAACTCTCACTCTACCTTCATAATCTTTCAAACTCTCGAGATACAGGAACTGTTGAAATTAAAAACTGGCCACATGAAAACACAGCTTTACAGCCCAAGAAAAAAATTGAAGGCCTTAATGATAGTCAAGGCAAGGATGAAGACGATATGCAAAATTAATGTCATGCAAGGGTGGGACGCGAAGAATGAAAAGGGAAGGGATTCGTGCAGAAGTGTAAACAAACGTGTCTGTCTCCGCAAGGTACCTCAAAGGAAGAATAAATCAACAAAAGGATTATGCCAGACTACTAAAAAATTAAAAGAAAAAAGGCTTCAAAGTGGCCAAACAAAAGAAAAAGGAATTAAAGTTAAAATAGGTTTAATCTGCCTATTTCAGTTAGTATCAAGCATGATGCATGGGCTACAGACAAACACACAACACATGTAATCACCATCTCCAAATTCCATGTGCCAACGAACATGACATCATCCAAATGTCTATCATCATCATCATCATCCTAAACCATCTCCAGTTTCCCGGGTGTGGTATATGAGCCTCCTCCATCTCATCCTGTCCTTGTACCATTCTTCCTCCACCAACTTGTCCCAATCAGGACCTCTCAGCAGTACATCGCTCTTAACTAAATCCATCCATTTCCTTCGTGGCCTTCCCACGGGTCGTCTTCCTTGTACCTTTCTGTCAAATTCCTTCCTTGCAGTTCTGTTTACTGGCATCCTCTTCATGTGACCAAACCACTTCAGTCTTGATATCTGAATCTTACTGAGGAGAGAATCATCTATTCCTACTTCTTCTCTAATTTTCTCATTCCTAATCTTGTCTTTCCTGGTTTTCTGGATCATAGTGCGTAGGAATTTCATTTCAGCTGCCTGAAGTTTGGAATTATCTCTATTGGTCAGTGTTGTGGTTTCAAGACTGTATGTAAGAATTGGTGTATAATAGGACTTGTACAATATCATTTTTGTTTTCATGGGTATTTGCTCATCCCACAGCAGGTGTCTTACCTGGTGGTAAAATTGTGTTGCCTTATTGATTCGATTGTTCACCTCATGTTTTGCTAGGTTGTCATTTGATATAACGCTACCCAAGTATTTGAAAACTGGAACGCTGTCCAGTTGAGCTTCATTTAACATGACTATTGGTTCTGCTCCTTCCCCATACACTTTCATCACCACTGTCTTGGTCTTGCTGATGTTTAAACCATATTTCTTAAACTCCTCATTCCAGCTTTGTATTCTCTCTCCCAATTCCTCTTCTGAGTCACTCCAAATCCAAATGTCTATAACCAGAAATAATCTAGACGAATGGCTTAAATTACCTTATCAATAGTGTCTTAAGCTTACATATGCACTGTCACCATGAATTACTTATCCAATCACTAGGTCTCACAGAGAAGAGCTTCGATTCTAGATTCTGTAATGAAAGGGATGAAGCATTATATGATCCTGTAATGATTAAGAGGGGGTCCTGCAGGGCAGTATTATTGGACCTTCATGTTTTCTTATATATGAATGGTATGAGTAAAGATCTGGAATCACAGAGAGGGATATTTACAGATGATGTTATACTGTATAGAGTAGCAGGATTGTGAGCGCCTGCAGGAGGACTTATTCAATGTAGTGAGATGGGCAGCAGTCAGTGGTATGAATGTAAATGGGTTGAAAAGTCAAGTTGTAAGTTTGACCAAGAGGAAAATTCCTCTGTGTCCTCTCGCATAGTACCTCATGGGGAACAATGTCCTAGGTCTTAATACAAGGAATGATCTTCATTGGGTCAATTATGTTAGGAAAGTTTACAGGTCTATTCACATGGTTATGAGGGTATTCAGGGGTTGTAGTATGAATTAAAGAAGAGGGCATGTAAGTTTCTGGTAAGACCGCAGTTAGAGTATGCCTCCAGTGTATGGATTAACCACAACATATCATAGTCAGACATACAGTACATGTTTTTATAACCCCTTTGTCCATAATACTAATATCATTATTAGTTAGAACATTGTAAATACAAGCATTATTCCTGGTATTTTGAGAAAAAATTAGGTAGGCATTATGTGACCTTAGTAGATTTACAAATTCCTGGACTATAGGTGTATCTTTCTTAATGTTGATGTTAAAGTCTCCTAGGATAGAACATTTCACTTTACTATTTACAAATAACTCTAGGAAGGATTGTAAATTATGTAAAAAAATTATATTATTCATTTCAGCAGTATATAGGCCTACTGATATTATGACCACATCATGTTTTAGAAGTTTAATTGCACATACTTCAAAATCATTGTCAGTCCCAAAATTTTTAACCTCAATTTTCTGAAAAGTGATGTTTACCTTTACAAAGATCAAGGATCCACCATAAGTTAACTGTGATGTTCTACAGTATGCTGAGCCTAATTTATAGTGACAGGGAGTATATAAAATTAGCTCAGCAAAAGTAAGCCAGTGTTCATTAATTAATATAATATGTGGAGCAGATTCAACACAAAATATATCTAATTCATTGAAAGAGGTCCTTAAAGATTGTATATTGAGGTGAGCTATATACAGCTATGTACAGCTTCAGTTTCTGGAACTTTGCTGTTGTAACAAAAAGCTTTAAGTTTAGAGCAAGCTATAGTTGAATTAACACTTGTGTTTGAATGATGGTCAAGATGATGATTTTTGACAGTAACTGTTTTTGCTTTTGGCCAAGGTTATTTTTTTCTTCACAAACTTGGCCTCACAGCAAAGTTTCCCTGACTACCCACAAAATCATATTTAATGGATACTTACCGGTATATACTATTTAAAATAACATTACTAATATCTACAGCCATGGTGTAGGTTTTATATTAAGAGAGGACATTGATGTCATCAGTGAGGTAATATATGTTAATGAAAGAATTATTAAGTTGAACATCTCTCTTAACAAGAGTGTGCTGACAGTAGTCCAGGTATATGCCCCACAGACTGGCTGTAACGAAGAGGAAAAAGAACAATTCCGAACTGATTTAGAAGAAGCTATAAGATAAGATAAGATAAGAAAACTCTTTATTGCCACCCTAGTTTGCACCATCGGTTACAGGCAATAAAGAAGATGAAATACACATGAACCCAAAAAAACCAAACAAAACAATATAAACTAACATACTATTATATATAATGTAAAGCTCTTACTATCTGCACTAAAACTATTAACTATGAACCCAAAAAACCACACAAAATAATATAAACCAAACAAAACAATTTACTATCCACTCTACTTATTTAGTGGTGCCCGTGCCAGTGGAATCCAGCCTAGCACTGCACCAACTTGCCTAAAACTATTGAGATGCCTCTGGTATGCGAGGAACACCTCCGCATGTTAGGGCATCCCCTACCTTAATTCTAATGTACTAACCCATATCTACTCTCTACAGCTAACTAAACATAAAGAAAAAGAAACTTTGGCTGCACGCGGCATTCCCTGGTAAGGAGAGACCCATCCCACCCAGCACCGCTATCAGCCACTCCTCCCGGGTTAGATATTACCCCCACCTATAACTCGTACTTCTCTCCTCATTTTACGTGGCGAATCGTAGAGGCGGATGCCGGTCCATCATACGATCCGTCACGCATTTATCTACTGCTCCACCTATAATCGTGTCGTCTTACTTCATTCCTGCCACCATCTTGATTCACTTGTTATTCTGTGAGCGGACATGTTTCATCTTTCACCTAGGGATGGGACTGTACCATCCCACCCGTCTGTCTCTTATACCCCTCCCCCCTTCCATCCCCAATCTTCCCCTCTTACTTCTTCCTCGCCTCTGTCCATCTCTCTTATAATACTTATTCGCTAACTTTTGCAGATAATCATCCACTATACCGTATAGTTAATATTTAAACACTATATACAAACGTACTTGTTGACAATTTTCCAGTTCCTTATTCATCACTTTTCTTTCTTATTCTTGCGTCTCTTAGACTAAAGCTACTTCCTAATTGCATTTTTTCCCCTACAGTTGAACTTACATATTATACCACCGAATTGCCACAAATCAGATCTGTCTTTTTCTTGTTCCTCACATCACTTATCAATCCTTTCCATCTCTAAACAGTCCAACAGTTCCACTTCCGCACGGCCACTCATTACTTATTAAAATTTTAAACCAGTGTTTAAAGTTTTCTTCTATTATGTTATCCAAACTCCTTTTCTTGTCCACTAACCCTATAGTTAATATTCAAACACTGTTTACAAATGTATTTGTTGACAATTCTCTAGCTCCTTATTCCTTACATTTCTTTCATCTACTTACGACTCTTAGACTAAAACTCTGTTGAGACTCAGCCCTAGCTTGGGGGACTACTCTCTAATTATTTTTTTAACTTACATCTTAAACCATCGAATTGCCAACAATCAAACCTGTCTTTTCCTTATTCCTCCTCTTTCTTCCGCTTATTTCCGTTTCTAAACAGTCCATCAGTTCCTCTTACTCACAGCCCTCGTTACTTTATTGTCCTTTTTTAACATTAGCTACCACCTCCGTTCTCTCACACATGCAATCCTCTCCAAATATATACAGATCTTCTTTTCATCATACAATCTTATCAGATTATACTCCGAACTCCTCTTATTGTCATAAATTTTTATATAACCTAGCAGTTTCGTCTACCTCTTTCCTCTCCTTCCTCTGTAACCCTCTTTTACCCCTTATTCTCTTAATTTCTTTATAAATCTCATTCTAACCATATTTAAATATTTGGAAATATTTGTTCCTCTTCCCCATTCTCTGGCCAGCCATACCGTCATCCATTCAATTTTTTCTACTTTTTCTATCTCTTTTTTACTCAACGCTTTCTTTTTCAACTCTTCTAACTCCCTACATTCGATGAATATATGTAGGTCCGACCATCTTTCTCCACACAGAATACATCTACCCGCATTTTCTCTACCTATCCACCCTCTGTTTCTAGGAATTCCAAAAATTCATCAGTATAGACCTCTTTTGCCCTTCCTGTCCTCAACTTCGATTTTCGGGTTCACCGGGCGAGTTGGCCGTGCGCGTTGAGGCGCGCGGCTGTGAGCTTGCATCCGGGAGATAGTAGGTTCGAATCCCACTATCGGCAGCCCTGAAGATGGTTTTCCGTGGTTTCCCATTTTCACACCAGGCAAATGCTGGGGCTGTACCTTAATTAAGGCCACGGCCGCTTCCTTCCAACTCCTAGGCCTTTCCTATCCCATCGTCGCCATAAGACCTATCTGTGTCGGAGCGACGTAAAGCCCCTAGCAAAAAAAAAAAGATTTTCGGGTTCATGGTTTCTAACAATTTGTTTAAAACTGATAGTGAGGCTCTTTCTCTACATTCCATTATTAAACTCTGTCTCTCTATATCGGCAACTCTCCTTATAACCCTTCTCCATACCCATTCTTTCTTCTCTCTCCACCTCTCATATCCTATATCTCCTAACCCCAGTTTTCGTAATTTATTTTTGCACTTATTTACCCAATACCTCTCGTTCTCCATATTTTTCTGGAACCTCTACGTCTCTTGTAGTAAATCCCCTGCCTTCCCTTCTTCCAATCTCATCCAATACTTCATCACCCTCTTGGTTATAGTAGTGTCTATCGATTCTTTACATACTAATCTAGCCCCCACATTTGCAGTACAGTTTGGGACTCCCATAATAATCTTACTAAATTTCGCCACCACCTGGTTTAGTTCTTTTCTATTTTCCTCTAATCCCCATATTTCTACCCCATTTAACATTTTTCCTTTGACCATTGATTGGAACACCAATCTCTGTATTTTGTACTTTATATCCGGAAATTTATTTTCTAATATCCCCACTACTGCCAGTGCTCCCCTCCCTTTATATCTGGCTCTTCTAATCTGATTTTCCCACGTGCCGTTACTACTAATTATAACTCCTAAATACTAAATTCCCTGCTATTTTCACATACTTCGTAATTAAAGTATCCAAAATCCATACATTATCCACAGTATTTTTCTCTTCGAAATCCATTTTGATAGTCCGAAATCCTACCATATTTCTCTGCCCAATTTATAATCCTACTAGCTAGAATTCCTGTATATACCTTCGACAGCGAGTCCAGGAGTGTTATTCCTCTATAGTTGTTTGGATCACTTCGACTTCCTTTGTTCTTGTATATAGGACAAAGTACTCCTTTTCTCCACTCGCTAGGGAATTTATTCGTTTCCCATATCTTGTTAAAAAATTTCACCATCACTTTCAGCATTACTTCATTTGCTCCTACTTCCTTCCATATCCTGTTAGTAATACCATTTGCCCCACCCGCAGTTTTGGTTTTTACTTTACTTAACACCCTGACTATTTCCTGACTTGTTATCTCCTCATCTAGTAACTGTACCCCTATTTGTACTTCCTTTATAATATACGTCTTTTCCATACCCCCCTGTCCTTCTCCCCTCCCACCCAAAAGCTCTGCAAAATATCCTATCCACTCATTTTCTGTTATCATTGTTCCTCCCCCTGTCGATCTAGTTCTCTTTCTTATTTATAGTTTCCCAAACCCTATCAAATCTTTTCTCTTTACAATACCTGTTCACTCTCTCAGCTTCCGCCTCTTTCCAGCACTTTTTTCTCATTTAGTAACTTCTTGTAATCTCTTCTTAATTTACAATATTCCTCTCTTTTCCCTTGTTCCCCTCCTTTCTTGAAGTCCGCTAGAGCTGTCATTACAACCACTCGTTTCCTCTTACACTCTTCATCAAACCACCCCGTGCCTATGTTTCTGTCTATCTCTTCCCTTATTCTCACTTTCTTACCCACCTTCCATACTGGGCGTTCTATTAGTTTTAAAACTTCATCCACATCCCCTCCTTCCAACATCCTTTCACTTTCAACACTTATACTTTCTTCACTCTCTTTTAACTCTGTTCTCAATCTCTCGATCGTAGTATCATTCCAAATGTACTTCCATCCCTCCTTATACCTGTCTCTTTTTCCTACCCTTCTCTTCACACCATCATACTCCCCTCTTAATTTTATCTTGATGGGCATATGTTCTGTTATCACACATTCTGTCACCTCAAAACTTATTATCTTCTTTAGAGCTATTTCCGTGCTTACTCCTATATCTACTACACTCCCGCCCTTCGATGTGATGAATGTCAGTTCACCATTACTATCTCCCTTCATCCATCCATTTAAAATATGTAATTTTTCTATAGCACATAACTCTAATAATCTTACCCCATAGCTATTTATATCTTTGTCTTTACTATTTAGAAGAAGCTATAGAAAGAGAGCAAAATATCATAGTAATGGGAGATCTAAATGCTCAAGTTGGATCAGACAGGCTTGGATATGAAAATGTACTAGGTCCACATGGTTATGGAGACAGAAACCCAGAAGGAGAAAGTCTTCTAGATCTATGTGTAAGGAATGGCTTGAGAATAAACAACAGTTGGTTTCAGAAGCAGCTAAGTCATAAACTAACAAGATACAGTTGGAATGGATATACTAAAACTCTGATAGATTATTTTATATCAGACAATGAAGCAGGAAAGACCATATGTGATGTCAGAGTTATACCAAGTGAAAGCCTGGACAGCGACCACAGACTTCTCCTCGCAACAATAAAGTACATTAAAATTTACAGACCTCAGAAATACAGGAAACCAAAATTCAAGATATGGGAGCTAAAGAAGGCAGAGAAACAAGCTGAATACACAAAAAAGTGGCCAATAAATTACCATCAGATGCATTACAAGAAGGCAACATCGAGTGGACTAGATTCAAAGAAAGCATTGTTGGAGCTGCAGTAGAAGTTTGTGGTAAAACTAATAGCAAAATGAAGGCAAAAGAAACTTCTTGGTGGAACGATCGGGTGAAGATTGCTGTGAAAGCAAAAAAATGAAACCAGGAAAGCCAGAGACAAAGAAATGCAAAAAGGAAGTCAAAGGAATTAATCTAGAGTAAACGAACTGCAGCAGAAATACAGAGATCAGAAGCTACGAGTAAAGAAAATTGTGGCTGAAGAAAAACAGAAAGTTTGGACTGATTTCACAGATAAACTAGAGCAAGACAGCAAAGCTAATTCTAAACTACTTTACTGAACAATACGAAATATAAGAAGAGACAATGAATACATAACAGCAATAGAGGAACCAGATGGTAACATGGTCAGGGAAGACACAGAAATAAGGAAGATCATGAAATCCTATTTTGATAATTTATACAACTGTTCTGGGAAAGACTCCAATGATGTAACCATGCAGGTCAGTTTAAGCTGCAATAATGAGCCTGACCAAGAGAGCCTGCCAACATGGAAGGAAGTAGAGACTGCCCTTAATAGTATGTCCAAAGAAAGATCAACAGGATTTGATGAAGTCAGTGCAGATATGATCAAAGCAACTGGTGCAATAGGAATACAGTGGCTTCATAGAGTAATTAATGCAATATGGAAGGATAGGAAAGTCCCAGATGATTGGAAAAAGGGAATAATAATACCTCTCTTCAAAAAAGGAAGCCGGAAGAAATGTAGCAATTATAGAGGGATCACTTTATTGTCTCATGGTTTGAAAATATTTGAGAAAATACTTGAAAAAAGGCTAAGGAAAATAATACAACCACAACTACAGGAAGAACAATATGGATTCAGAGAACACCAATCAACTACCGATCTCATATTTGCACTTAGAATACTGTTAGAAAAGCATTGGGAGAAGGGCAAAGACTTAACACTAGTGTTTTTCGATCTCGAAAAAGCATTTGATAGTGTTCCAAGGAAGACTATTTGGGAATGCTTAAGAAAGAAAAATGTACCTAAAGGTCTTATCCAGAAAGTTAAAATGCTTTACGAAGACTGCTGCAGTTGCGTACAGATAGGAAATAGTAATTCTAATTGGTTCCAAACCACTAAAGGAGTGCAACAAGGCAGTACCCTTTCACCCTTACTTTTTATCACTGTCATGGATGAAGTCATGAAAGAAATTAAGCAGAAGAACAATATGGACATCAATGCATTTGCATTTGCAGATGATGTAGTAATTTGGGGAAATACAGAGAAGGAAGTCCTAGAGAGGCTGAATACCTGGAATGAACATTTGAAAGCACTTGGATTAACAATAAATAAATCGAAAACTGTTACTATGTCTGTCAACAGGCAGAAGAAGAAAGGAAAAATAATGCTGGAAGGTACACAGCTGGAAACAGTAGACCAATATAAATATCTTGGGTGCATCATTTCAAGTGATAACAGAATACAGCATGAGATTAACAACCGCATTCAAAAATCAGCTCAGTTTTACCTTCAAGTTCGGAACCTCCTCTGGAACGAACAAGTTCCCTTAAGATCAAAGCAGATTCTATTCCAATCATACTTCACCCCCATACTAACATATGGCTTAGAAACCTGCACAACAACCCAACAAGTGGATAGCAAACTACAAGCCGCAGAAATGAAGTTCCTACGTACTGTGGTACAGAAGACAGAAAGGGACAGGGTAAGGAATGAAAGAATAAGGGAGGAAGCTGGTGTATACCCATCCCTGAATGAAAAAGTGACAAGAGCCAGTTTGAAATGGTTTGGCCATGTCAAACGATTGGACGATGGAAGGACAGCAAAACAATGGCTACACACAGTCGTGGCCGGAAAACGACCAGTAGGAAGACCTAGGAAGAGGTGGCTGGACCAAGTGAAAGAGGACATAGGAACAAGAGGAGTCAGCTGGGATGTCGTCTTGAGAGAAGAGTGGTACATGGATAGACAGAAGTGGAGAGTGCTCCTAAACCACACCCGGGCAACTGGAGTGGAAAACTGATGATGATGAATATAGCCATCTACTGTTTTAAGTGCATACCATGGTTAGTATGGTTAATATTATGACATTTACTACAAAAGAATTTTATACAATCACTTGTTTTCTTAACCTGTAGAGAGCCAGGCAACGATATATCGTTGTTTCGTATATACGCGTAAAGTGCCAACCACGATATATCGTTGTTTGGATAGCGCGCAATTCTATACGAGTTTGTACAACTTGGGCCGTCAGATTGCAACATTTTATGTGTCGAGTCTATAGAGAATTGTCATTAGATTTTAACTATGTCGCTAGATAGTGTGTAAATTCATTCGTTATCATGCATTGAATTTCTAAAATCCATGTTCATCTACGACGTATGATCTCCATGCCGCGTGTGTAAAATGGCGACTAGCGGGAGAAGTTATTTTGTTAACGATGACGAACTGGCTGTGTATCTTAATAATTTTTAGTAAAGAAGGGGATGATGAAGACTCTGATGAGGAATTCACTCTTCCAACAAGTGAGGAATGGGAAAGTGTTATTGGGACTGATAACGGCGAGTTTTCTGTAAACACTCAACCACGTGCTCATTGTCCGAGTGTAAACATTGAAAGTGGTAATGACCGTCTGAGTGACAGTACTGATGATGATGGCTGTAACAATACACAACAGCAATAATTTCATGTTTTCCGTGAAATTCATTTAGGTCAAGATGCAAAATACCAACCCTCACCTGATTATTATGATACTCCTGGCCCGAGACACGCCCCTTCGTCAGACGCAAACCTATAGTGTATTTTCATTTTATTTTTCACGGCTCAATTATTGAATCTCATAACTACAGAGACAAACAGATACGAGAAATTATGTCTTGTCACCACAAGCCAGAGCACAGCAGTGGCGCTCGGTTACGTTGACTGAAATGAAGGCTTTCATTGCCTGTTTTGTTGGAAATGGGTATAGCTAGAAGGCCGAGCATATTTTCTTATTGGGTCAAAAACTCCCGTTATATTCCTTGGTTTGGAAATATGTTCTCAAGAAACAGATTCCAATTGATCTTGAGATTCTTTCGTCTTGTGAACAACGATAATCTATCACCATCTGGTCACCCTGACTACAACCCATGTGCCAGGTTCGATCCCATTGCTGGCCATGCCAATTGTATATTACGATACCACTGTACGTAACTCTTAAAATACTCGAGATAAAAATATGACACTTTACATGTTTATTCATCTGAAATAGGACATTGCAAGGAAGTCATCAATATATATCGTTGAGTTAAATTTTCTGTTTTTTCTGTTTTGTTTCTGATTTTTAAATTTTGGTGTTTGAAAATTGTTTGGAAAATATTTTTTAAATACCCAAGGGCATTTTAGTGTTTTAATTTAGTTCAGCAGTAAGAGTGTATTCTTGTTAACATTCAATAAAAATTTCAAGTCATAGTTATAATATTTGTGAACTATATAGTCCAGAGAGTGAGAACCTGCAAAATTCTCTAAATCTGTCTGGCACTCTTGGCATACTGTGAGCTCCTGGGCCTGGCACTAAGAGGGTTAAGTTCGGTATTCACACATGACCAACTTCAAAGATCATACCTGAGAGGACAGGTAGTCACAATAAGATTTGCAGTGTATGTAATTTACAGTAACTTATATTAATGAAATTTTTTATGAACAATTTTGCACAGTTCTGATAAACATCATTTGCTCCTGCCATCAACACTGTGAAATTAGGCCTAGTTTTCATTTCAGTGGGCATATTTTCATCACTCAGTTTCAGTGGGTTCAATCTTGGTTGAATTTTGCACCTGGTTTTGCATTACCATGAGCATGAAAATTCTTATTTAAGTTATTAATTTCCATAGCTATACTCTGACCATGACTGTCTGAGAAAACACTTATATCTACACTTTCTGACATCAATTTTTTTTATATTACTGGTAGGCTTACTTTTCAATGTATTTTTCACTTGCAATTCTGGTACATTTACCTCTGAAGTACATTCTGTCTTATCACTACTATCACCTAAGATGGAAAATTTATTTAATGTCACAACATTCGAATATCCTTGGGGCTGGGATGTAGGCCTCGCCTTGTGTTTCTGTGTTCTCAATGTGACCATGCAAATTGCTGGTTCACAGCACTCTCCGTACAATTTGAGGTTAAGTCACCAAATTCACTTGATGTTCCAATGGAAGAAGGCAGTCTTTGTGAGAGTTTATCTAAATCCTGATGTAGCACATTAATTATTTCATCCTTTATTTTAAGTTTGTTTCCAAGATGTTTTATTTGATCCTTTGTACACCACTCGCAAACGTGAGAATCACTATCTTCAAAGTAAGTCACATTTACCTTAGCACATTTCTCATGTATCCAGAAGTTACAGTTTATACAGAATATACCTTTCATCACTTTTTTGTACATATTTTACAAGAATTACCATTTATATGGATCAAAGTTTGGGAAGTAGTAAGAGACGAATCATACGCCGTCGCCATTTTGTTTCAGTTTTTACCCACCAGCCATTGAACAGTCACCCTTGTGTTGCACAACAGCCATACTATAAAGTCACACACAGTTGGCTGGGAAGGTCTTATGACCAGGCTCAGTCTGTTGCTAACACAGGGCATAAAATTTATCTTTGCTGGCTTTTTGGTTGAGCTACTGTAGATGGCATAATATCACAGTCCACCCTCTCCAAAACTGAACATTTTGTAAAGAAATTCCAGAAAATCACTTATATACTATTTTATTTAGCAAAGTCTTTTGGCATTGTAAATTGTAGAACACTTATGTTGCATTAGTCTGTCTGTGCAATGAATAATCTGAGGATTTTAACTATTTGTACCTGGGACTACTATATATGTGCAGAGTAAATTTAAAAATCCCTTTTAGGAAAAATTATAACAAATAAAAAGGCATTGGTTAGTCGATATAACTTTAATGCCTTTTTAAGTGCATAAAAAATTATTTTTAAATTTCATTTTATCTTTTTTTTTTTTCTGCCCCGGTATATCTCATCTCATTGATCAGCCAATCACATTATTGGAGGTTGAGGGACAATCAATTTGGAAATATACTGACTGAAACGAGGCATAATTTTACACCAGAAAAACTTAAAAAAACATACAGTGGTCAACTGTAATGTAGCTGTTAGGTATAGTTTCATTCTGTCTTTAAAGAGTTGAGATCAATTACAAACTGATAATTCCAAACACAGGTAAACCCCTATTTAACGTTGTTAAGGAGATTATTCAAAATTTTTAAATAGAGGATGGTAGCCAAGTTGTATTAAAACAGTAATTACCACCACCATCATTTAAATTTGAAATGCACTCATTGGCAATAAAAAGAATAAATTGCTGATCACAAATGAGCCATTGGAAAGTGGGTATAGGCATAGACTATGGTAGCATAAAGGAAACACACCAAACTAAATATGTGTTCAGGCTAACTTTGTACAGTGTTGCATTGCCGGTAGCAAGCAGACAAACAATAATACAATTGAGCATGAAGACTTGCAGATGTTGGATATCACTCTTGCCATAGTTGGTGCAACTGAACCTCCAAATCTACCGTAGTTGCTGCTGGTCTGAAATATTCTTGATGGGCGAGAGGTCTGGAGACCTTGCAGGCAAACAAAGCCAGGTCAGAAATAGTATGCTGTATGGGGGTGTCAAGGTTCCTGTATCCACTTCATCAGAAGCTGGGAAGCAGAAACAAACTGAGAACCAAGTGGAGACTCTCCTTGTTCTTCTTCCTCTTTCTGCACTGACCTGTTATCATCTGCACATCAGCATTTTAGAGATATGTGACGTTTTGAGCACAAAGCCATTTCCACTTTCTCTTTCAGTCGACTTCCACTAATTTACTTCCATATAAAATAAATATGGAAATTTTCCTTCTTTCAGAAGACATAAATACAGCGGACTCTTGATAATTCACGGTAATTAATGCACGAACATCTGCAACAAATTATGAATAGTTTTTCTTTTGTGCCTAGCACCGCCTGTGGGGGGAGGAACGCAGACGAAGAATACACCCATGGTATTCCCTGTCTGTCATAAGAGGCGACTAAAAGAGGTGACCAAGGGATGATGACATAAGAACCATGAGACTACACGCGATTGGTACCATTACGTGTGGAACACCATGGGTCGACGTAACTTGTGACTAGTACCACCTTGCGAGGAAAACCATGGGTCTACATTACATAGGAGCAGTCCCATTAAGCAAGGAACACTACATGTCTGGATGTTGTTCGCAATAAGTGTCATCGTGTGCATTCCACTGCTTTTAAAAAAAATACTTTTATTTAACAGCATGTTCCATTACAATGATTGAAATACTACATGCTCTGTAAACATAACTTTTACTTAATATAATGACATAAATTGAGTACATATATTTCTTATTATTGAGGGCTATTTTTCGAATGTCATTCATGACTATCTTGGTTCAGTTTGTGGATGTACCGTGTACTAACATTAGATATTCTGCTGTATTATCCTAGAACCCGTCCAAATCACTTACAGTAACTTACATTAATTTATATTGTGCACATTTCACTAACATATAATAATATTCTAAAGTTTGTCTAAATCTATCGAAGTATAAAATTAATTCTTTTGTATAGGCTCCGTGCGCTGATGGGAGAAATGCACCACTGCGCTGCGAGTGGCGAACATTGTAAGTTGATGCGTTTCAACGCGCACATATCCGCTGTCGTCTCACCGTGTGCTGTCATGGCCGAGTAAATAATAACAGTGGGATTTCAGAGTGTTTCATGCAACAACAATTGGCCACATTATTCCAAACTTGCAGAAAGTGGTCATGTAATAAATTTACAAGAAAAATAGTTTGCAGGAAATAGCAACAGAGCAATAACTGCAAATGTGATCAGAAAGAAACATTGGTTCATTAGATATCCTACCATTTCATGATAGATGCAACGTAGTAATTGATGAATTTTAGTAGTCGTGACAATGAGATTAGTGTTCATATACACATTCAGCAATGCTGTCTTCAGAAAAATATCCTTGGTCTATTTCTAATACGATATCATGTTAGCATAGGTTAATGCTGCTAGGGAGGCGATTTCTTTTAAATTTGAATTTATTCTAAACATAACCATGTTTCCTAAGAAAGGCCTTGGTAACAATCAGTATTTCATGAAGGCAAATAATTGTTTCCATGAAATGTTAGCATATTTCAGCTGTTGTTTATGCATATTGCTCAGAACATGTCACCTCGCGTACTGATCGACCGCGTGAATGGTCTCGACCTTGCATCTCAAACGTAGGGAAAGAGAACTACAACAAGGGGAAGAGAGTAGAGGAACTTTTTCTGATAAAAAGTCTCAGGCTTGATGTTGAACCTATTGAAATTCCTGATATTGAAACCGCATATACACTATAAAAATTATGCATGAGAAGAAAAGTTCACAATCACTTAAAGTTTCCAATAACTGATTATTTATATTGTGTGTCTGTATTTATAATATGATCAAGTCCACCTCTGTAATACAACGGTTGGCGCTACTAGCTGTCTTCCTCGGGGGCCCGGGCTTGAATCCTAACACTGCCAGAAACTTAAGATTGGCATGAGGGTTGGTATGTGATTAAAACGGTGCGTGCAGCTCATTGCCATTAGGAGTGTAATTGAAAAGAATGCACCACCTCGGGACGAGGACATGAATTTACAGATGTAAAATATGGTATTTCTGTGAGCTATTAATATTGCGTAATGGAGGCCTATTTGTGTAATTATATTTGTCTACTGTTTTTTCCAAATCCATTTCGTTAGCTTGTAATGGAGTACTATATAATTTCACACTTTGGTGTGTAGTAGAGTATATTATTATTATTATTATTATTATTATACTGGCTATAATTAAGACTATGACAATACAATATGTATCTATTATTATGTGTGTGCTATAAGAAAGATAGCCTAATGCAACTTGCTTTGCATACATAACATTGCTGTAATAATTTTCTTCTATTTGTTAACCTATTTGTAAAATTGTTAAAATACATGTTGTAAACAATTACTTTGTATTAATTAAAATGTGTAAATTCCGAATTACTTCTTGCGAGTTACTGCTGTGATCCACCGTCTTTTCAAATGCCATTCATGAGGTCGTGAAGAAAACCTTTGTATCACAGTATCTATTAATGCAGCTAACAACAAGCATATAGTTCTGCCCTAAAGTTATGACATTAAAAATTAATCCTCTGAGGACAGCATTGTAAAATTGTTCTTCTGATATTTATTGGATTCTGCTTTCGTGTTTTACCCAGCCACTAGTTGTTTTATCAAGTAAAGCCTAAACTATGAAGGATGGTATATTAGTTGTAAAGTGGAGAAGATAAAAAAATAGCTGAAAAAACATACGCAGGTATCATATACTATGTCAAAAACAAAACTAAACTTGGGATAGAGAATGTACGGGGACACAAGGTTCTACTCTTCACGTCATTGTGATCCATCACGGTGGCTATATACATCGCAAACATGACTGGATCAACACACACGGAATGTGGTTGTAGATTGTAATAATGGCTTTAGAAACATAGAAAGGGATTCAGCGATAGAGGGTGACTGTAAAATGATTGAATATATGTATGTAAACATCACACATACTCCAGCTTCTTATGGTCATCTGTTAACAAACAAGCCCCTAAGTAGTTCTCGTAATTTCCACAGGCAGCAGCACATTGCTATACACACGGAGCCTATAGTGTTCCATTAGTTTCACTTTGTCACATGTACATTTTTCAAATTTCTTTATCATGAAATGAAAATCCACAGCCTGTTTCCAATCATTCGACCGGGTCAGCAGGGGGGATAGGAATTGTGCCGGCCTGTCGCATTTCTCTGGGGCAATGATTAATGAATGACAGATGAAATGAAATGATATTGGAGAGTGTTGCTGGAATGGAATGTGACAGAGAAAACTGGAGTACCCAGAGAAAAACCTGTCCCGCCTCCACTTTGTCCGGCACAAATCTCACATGGGGTGACTGGGATTTGAACCACAGAACCCAGTGGTGAGAGGCTGAACTGCCTGAGCAACGGAGTCTACTTTCTTCCTTAAACATTTGTCTTTCTCTATCTAGCTTTACACATCTAAATAACAAATGATTCACTGTTTGTTCTTCATTTCCGCACATGCATAAAGGACTGTCTTTTATTTTAAAATGAAAAAAATACGAATTTATTTTACAATTTCCTGTTAAGAAAGTCGTTATTTTTCCGGTCAACGGGAAATTTAACTTTAATCTGTCCTTCACACTCGGTATGAATGATTTTATCACTGCTCCATTTGTTTTCCCACTTATTTATGCTCACTGCTTGTTGTTCACTTAACACTACACTGGCTGGTTTATGGTCGTAAGAGACAGATAGATCTTTCTCCCTTGCTGCTTGTTTTGTCTGTGTGTCCACTATTTCATTACCGGGATCCTCATTGTGTGCTTTAATCCAGGTGTAATGAATTATCCAGTTTTGAATTTACAGTTTTCGTGTTTGTTCTCTTATTAATGCTATTAGATTATGTTGGATAGAATGATTTTTTAGTGATTCTATAGTTATCCTGCTGTCGGTGTGAAGTTCTGTTGTTTTCTGGTGCTTAGGGAACTTTTTTTGCTATTAGTTTTAAGTCGCACCGACACAGATAGGTCTTATGGCGATGATGATATAGGAAAGGCCTAGGAATGGGAAGGAAGCAGCCGTGGCCTTAACTAAGGTACAGTCCCAGCATTTGCCTGATGTGAAAATGGGAAACCACGGACAACCATCTTCAGGGCTGCCGACAGTGGGGTTCCAACTCACTATCTCCCGGATGCAAGCTCACAGCTGTGCGCTCCTAACCACACAGCCAACTCGCCTGGTTAGGGAACTTTTGACAAGTTTCCAATACTCTATTGCTTTTAAAATCGCTAACTGTTCCGCTTGGTTATTCGAGCAGTAGTCTTGTAGCCTATACTGTAGTTGATGTACTAGTTCTTTATCAATGAATATGGCGACCCCAGCTCCAACTCCAATGTTCCCCTTACTCCCATCAGTAAGTATTTCAAATATGTAGTCTATATTATCTTGCTTTCCTTTAATGGTGCATATATCTGCAGGATGTGGCCTCTTCCAGTAGTGCTTGGTTCCACTGTGTTCATGATGGGTCTGTGCTACCTATGAGCAGTACCAATTTATGAAAAACACCATCGGTGTACGTTACCTGTTAATAGTACCACTGTGTGAGAAACTCACGGGTTTGGCTGTCGCCCGTGATTAGTACCACTATGTGAGGAAAATAATGGGTCTGTGTCATTATGTGAGGAACACCATGGTTTTGTATTGCTTGTGGTGTTACCATTATTTGTGATACACCGCAGATCTACATTGCCCATCATTTGTACCACTATGTGAGCAACACCATGAGTGTACGTGGCCTGTGATTAGTTCCATTATGTGAGGGACACCACGAGAATACCGGCGCCCTTGATTAGTCCCGCTATATGAGGAACACTGTGGGTCTACCTTGCTTGTGAGTAGTACCCTTATGTGCGAAACACCACAGGTTTGTTGTGATGTACCTGGATCGCCACATTTGATAAAGTAATATATAATTAACCACCTCTGCAAGCTCTCCAATAAAATAACTGTGATCTGTCCAGAAATTGCCACACACATAAAAATTAACACTGATAAATAGGATTATAACTTTCCTGTAAATAGTTTCCATGGTTACCCATCCCAGTTTAACATTAGATCTCCCTTGTATGATGATTGGGCATCAGTCCAGACAATACTTATATCTAAAAGAGAAACTCTCAAAACAGTCCCTTGTGTAGGATGACAGGACCTAAACATTAAGCAATCTAGAGAGGAACAAGGATAATTAATGCGATCAGAATTAACTTTAAAAAGAACAAAGAAAATTTATTAATAAAAAAGACAAAATGATGGTATTGTACTAAGAACTGAAGTTTTAATTAATTACATTTTTAAAAAAATCAAGAAAAATTGACTTCGCGAGAACTTGAAACAGTTTGATGCGAGATGACGAGCAGTCAGCAGACCTCGTCATCCACTTTATGGGGGATAGTGGTCTGTTTTATCATGTCTAATGATGTCCTTTGTCCTCGTGTATTTGTGTCAATTGCACATTTATCCCATTGACTTAATTTTAGTTTGTGTTGCGTATTTTAATGTGTTATTTTAACGTCTAATATAAATTAAGTACTGTATATATATCTGCACTACCAGGCAATGTCTTATTCATTTTTTCCCTGTATTATCTCTTATTTTATTAGAAAATATGGCATTGCAAATTAGATCCACTGCTGTTTTAATCTCTTACTCATTGTCTCATCACCGTTTCTTTAACTCTTGTCAGTGAATACATTTTAAAATTTTAAATATCATGTATCATGTTGTCCATTTCGTTCCAGTAGGGGCCGATGACTTTCGATGTTAGGCCGCTTAAAACAACAAGCATCATCATCATCAAAACATTTTGATGAATGGCTCGCCAACTGTAGACTCTCATCTGAACTGCTTGCGAGGTACTGGATTTCCTGCTCAACTGGGGCTGCTTCCATGGTTGTAGATTTCCTTTTCATCAGGGCTGCTGAACTCATCATCGGAGTACCATTCCGACCTGTTATGTGCATCAATCACTAGTTGAAGGATGTCTTATCTATCTTTAACACTCCCTATTACACTAATATCCATAAGGAGAATATTAGTCCTGATAAAGTAGACCACCATGAGTACATGGCCATGGAGAGAATCCTAGATCGGAATTCTTCCAAGTTAATCAGAAAGACTTTCTAGATATAAAATCCAGCTATACTTGAATAAGACTGAAGTCATTTTCAATCAATCAATCAATACTGATCTGCACTAAGGACAGTCGCCCAGGTGGCAGATTCCCTATCTGTTGTTTTCCTAGCCTTTTCTTAAATGATTTCAAAGAAATTGGAAATTTATTGAACATCTCCCTTGGTAAGTTATTCCAATCCCTAACTCCCCTTCTTATAAATGAATATTTGCCCCAATTTGTCCACTTGAATTCCAACTTTATATTGTGATCTTTCCTGCTTTTAAAGACGCCACTCAAACTTATTCATCTACTAATGTCTCTCTGCTGACAGTCGGAACATACAACTTACAGAGACTTACATTAATTGAAAATCTTCTACCTTTTTTGATACTTTTTATTTGCTTTTTAGCAAATTAATTATAAACAGTACATGTTTCTTCCTTATTTGAGAACATCTTCAGCTGTTGTTTAGCTTAGGTGAATCACTAAGTTTTGAGTACATTATTTTCAGGTACATTGTTCCTCTTAAAACTATTTGAATATAAATTGGATTAAAATGGTATTAAAACAATGTGGTGGTTAATGGGTTGATGAAATGAGACGGGATGAATACACAGTTAGCCTACTTAAAAAACTGTATCTATTCATTTGAATAGTTGTTGCTAAAAATTTCTAAACTCTGTTACACTAAAAAATATCTCTCTCTCTCTTCCAGTTAAGTTTTTTTTTTAAATGATTGACTTCTTGACACTGTTCTAAATATTGTTGAATGTTCACTTCTTTCACTCCTTCCAGGTTGGCTGTTACTTATTTTGAGCTTACTTAATGTGTCTTAAATTGAGTTTAATGTGGAACTTTGAAGCCGATTGCCGCTTACTTTTTTGAGAAGGGAGCTTCATCTCAATTTCCGAAATGAAATGAGGAAAATAGGGATTTGCTTTTTATAATGAAAACATGTGTCTTTACAATGTAATTTAATGTATACAATGGTTTCATACCTTACTGTTGTTAAACTCCAATTCTACCGTGGCCCTGGAGGAGCTGCATTTGAAGCTGCTTTACGTCTTGTATAATAATGATGTGTGTTTTCCGATGTTTGCTCCTCCTTCTGGGGAGGCAAGGCTGTGGAGAGGGGAGGAGGCGTGTCGCTTACTGATACGGCTTTCGTTTTAGAAGGGGTAGGAGGGAGTGGATATACAAAATAGTGGAAGTTCGTTCTTATTCATCCTTTTATTGTCTGTGTTGTTTATTTTGCCTAAAGTTGCAAGATTTGATAATATCCCTTCAAATATAGGGTTCCTATTGTCAATTATATCATTCAGGTTATTGTCCTGATTACTTTTTTGTTCTAAATAAGTACATAGATTTTCTAATGTATTTAGAAGAGCTCCTTTGTTTATTTTTCGTAATGTAGTTAAATCCTGCTCTATAGTTGTGAACTGATGTCCGGTTGTGCTCATGTGTTGGCTCATCACAGAAAACTTTTTATGTCTTTCAGCATTGACGTGTTCTAAGTATCTTACAGTAAAACTGCGCCCTGTTTGCCCAACATAAGTTTTTTCACATTGTTGACATTTCAATTTATAAACTCCTGATTCTGAATGTTTTTCCCTAGGGAATTAACACTATTGTAAAAGAATTTTTGCTTTGTGTTATTGCTGGTTGAAGACGCGATCTTATACTGTAGTTATGTTTTCTGAACAAATTCGATACTGTATATAAGTTAGGGTTGTTGAATATGAACTTGGCGTATTTCTTTCTTTTTTATTTCGGGTCTTAGATAAGTTTGTAACTTCTGTTTGAATGTTTTGATTATTTAGTTTACCATATTTAGTTCAAATCCGTTGTATTGGGCTTGTTTGCGGATAAAGAGCAGTTTTTTCTCGTTCCGTGTGAGTAAGGGGTATATTAAATGCTCTATATATGTAACTGTACTAAGCTGACCTTTTTTGTGATTCTGGGTGCAGTGAGTAGTTCTTTATTGTAATGGGAGTAAAAGTAGGTTTTCTGTATATCTTGAAGACAAACTCCTCCTTTTTCCGTGTTATATTTATGTCTAAAAAATTTATGGAACCTTCTTTTTCTGCTGTAAACTTTATTCTAGAATCCAATGTATTTAATTTATTGAGGATATCTTCACTGTTGTTCACTCTATGGTCTACTACTACAAAAGTGTCGTTTACAAAGCGTATCCATAAATTGAGACCCTCTGTTTGTCCTATTATTTTGGTATGTTCGACATAATCAAGATAAATATTGCCTAAAATGCCCATAGGGAGGCCTTCCTGTCTATATATCTTCTTATTGAAAGTGAAACAGTTGTGTTTTGTAACGAATTTGAGTATGTTAATGAAATCTTCTATTTCTGGTAGGCTGAGTTGCTTGTGTTCTATTACATTCTTCCTGATAATTTTTATGTTCATCCACTGGAATATTTGTATGCATGTCCTTGCTGTCAAAGGAGCATGTTACTTGATGTGGTGTTAATTTAAAGTTCTTGAGTATTTTGCAAAAATCTACAGAAATTTTTATTGGTGTTTTGTTGTAAAAAAACGTAATGATTGGTTAGGAATGTATGTATGTATTGCGATGTTTTATAAGTAGGACTGCTGCGGAAGTTTATTACTGTTCTAATGGGTATTCCTTCTTAATGTAACTTGGGTAAGGCCCTAGCAGTTGGAAGACCGGGAATCATATTTATCAGTTTCTGGAAATCTTGTCCACTTAAAATGAAGGTTGCGTTTCTTAGTAATGTTTTTAACTTTTCCTGAGTATTAATTGTAGGGTCTCGATCTATTTCCAAAAAGTGCTATTTCTGAAAAAGTTTATGTTTTCCTGACATACTCCTCCTTATCTAAAACTACTATTGTCCCCCCCTTATCAGCTTGGGTAATTACTATTTCTTCTTGTTTTATTTTATGTGATAATCTTAAAGTGGGTTTATTTCTGTTTTGGGAAACTTTTAAACCTTTTACAATGTACGGAATTTTCTTTTTTACCTCGTGTCTGACGTCATTTTGAACTTTGTTAGGGAGTTTTTGTATAGCCGTTTCAACTTCTGCAATGGTGGTTATTAGCTCTTTTTCATTGTTCTTTCCTATCCAGTTGGAATTAGGGCCTTGACTTAGGGTTTTATTTTCCTACTCAGTGAGATTAACTTCAAATGTAGCTCCTCCAGGGCCACGGTAGAATTGGAGTTTAACAACAGTAAGGTATGAAACAATTTTATACATTAAATTACATTGTAAAGACACATGTTTTCATTATGAAAAGCAAATCCCTATTTTCCTCATTTCATTTCAGAAATTGAGATGGAGCTCCCTTCTCAAAAAGTAAGCGGCAATCAGCTTCAAAGTTCCGCATTAAACTCAATTTAAGACACATTAAGTAAGCTCAAAATAAATAACAGCCAACCTGGAAGGAGTGAAAGAAGTGAACATTCAACAATATTTAGAACAGTGTCAAGAAGTCAGTCATTTAAAAAAACTTAACTGGAAGAGAGAGATATATTTTTTAGTGTAACAGAGTTTAGAAATTTTTAGCAACAACTATTCAAATGAATAGATGCAGTTTTTTAAGTAGGCTAACTGTGTATTCATCCCGTCTCATTTCATCAACCCATTAACCACCACATTGTTTTAATACCATTTTAATCCAATTTATATTCAAATAGTTTTAAGAGGAACAATGTACCTGAAAATAATGTACTCAAAACTTAGTGATTCACCTAAGCTAAACAACAGCTGAAGATCTTCTCAAATAAGGAAGAAACATGTACTGTTTATAATTAATTTGCTAAAAAGCAAATAAAAAGTATCAAAAAGGTGGAAGATTTTCAATTATTGTAAGTCTCTGTGATTAGAATTTGATACGGAAAATGAAGCTGATTACTTGCAAAACATACCACTTAGTCGAGCAGCTTGTCTTCTTTCTCCCAATTCTTCCCAGCCCAAACTTTCCAACATTTTGCTAACGCTATTCTTTGGTCGGAAATCACCCAGAACAAATCGAGCTGGTTTTCTTTGGATTTTTTCCATTTCTTGAATCAAGTAATCTTGGTGAGGGTCCCATACACTGGAATCATACGCTAGTCGGGGTCTTACAAGAGACTTATATGCCCTCTCCTTTACATCCTTACTACAACCACTAAACTCCCCCATATCCATGTGCAGAGATCTGTACCCTTTATTTACAATCCAATTTATGTGATTACCCCAATGTTTCCTTATGTTAACACCTAGATATTTACAATGATCCCCACAAGGAACTTTCACCCCATCAATGTAGTAATTAAAACTGAGAGGAATTTTCCTATTTTTGAAACTCACAACCTGACTTTTAACTGCGTTTATCACCACACCATTGCCTACGATCCATCTCACAAGATTATCGAGGTCATTTTGCAGTTGCTCACAAACTTGTAACTTATATATTACTCAATACAGAGTAACATCATCCGCAAAAAGCCTTTCCTCTGAATCCACTTCTTTACTCATATCATTTATTTGTCCATTCAGACTGGAATAACTGACTGCAAGTAGTCTGAAATAGTAACTCCACATGAGTTAAGATATAATTTAGCCGTGAGGCTCTAAGTGAAATTTGAAGTACATCGGCTCTGCCGCTGTTCTGAAGTAAGTGATGTCTCTTGCTGGTCTAATGGAAATGGGTTCTGCTGCTATACTGATAGAAATATGGGTGAGTGGATTTAGTATCTTGTATATTCAACCCTCTACCCTTCCTGCCTTTGAAATGTGGCGCCGGCTCGAGACATCCCAGGGTCGTTGACTGGGTACTACCCTCAGAGATATCTTCAGATATTATAAACTAACCTTAAATTAATCAAGCGGGAAGGATAAAGAGAAGAAATAAAATAATTAAATAAAATCCGAATGAGAACATTTACGAATGCAAAATTTATTGGAAAAGCTAAACTTTGGCAAAGCAATATACTTCTATACAAACAATAATCTCTTCGGACCAAATATTGTTCACAACCTCTATCACCCTCGACTATAAAATATCAACCTCATGACTCATAGATTTCAAATCCTTCTAAACACATTACTTCATCTTTATTACAATTCCCTTTCATCTTATTCATCAACTCTACTTCAGTAGTTCAAATTTTTTTAATCCAATTCCATTCCACACATATCTTGGTACCACCATATTTCAAAATTTTCAATAATAAAATATTATAATAATCTATCATCATGACCTTCGTTAATTTGTCAAAGTACCTTTTTAAAATGTTAATACAACCAAAACTTCTTCCGTTCATTCTTTGAATAACAAATTCATATTTGCTCTCCATACCTTTAAGTTATTTCCTCACCATATTATAAACCTTGTAGTTACCATTTACTAAATACCAAATTATTTATTTAAATACACTCTTCGAAATGAAATGTATGAGGCTGTGTAAATTCATTAAGCAACATCCGCCGTGTAATTCACAACTCATCTTTTAATTAATTAAATCCATTAAATTCATTATGATTTACAAATTCGCAGTTATCAATGTCGGTATAATTGTTACCTTGAAAATCATAAGTTTATCCAATTAAGTTTGTTAGATTTGGTAATTCAATCCAAAATTTTATATATCATAAAATTATTCATCACAAATTTTATATAAAAAAATAGTCCCTATTATGATTTGAGTCCGAAACTATTTAACTTATTCTTTCTCAATACCATCCTCCCTCATATAATGCTGATAATATGGAACGCACGCACGAAATCGAAAAGTAACCCTGACATAAATAAATTAAATTAATTTACCGATTCATTAAAATGATAAATATCTCACATATGCTTAATTAGCTGTTTTATCATATACAAAACATATGCCTACCCTGTAGCAAGAAACCCTATACTATAATATTAAATACATCTTAACCTACACTGATTCTACAGACAATGGGATGAACCTCATTGCCGCAAGTATAAACAACCACATGAACTGAATTCAACATCAAAAAAAAATATTGCAACTGCAAAATCAAAATTTGCATTGCCCACATATTGAAGAACATATAACATAAACAAACACAACATAATTTCAATCATATAGTCACAGGGGAAATCATTATACACTGGCTCGGCCGGGCATCGAACTCCGACCCTCAACATGGCATCATTACAGTGACCTATCATTATGCTTGCCGCAATGATCTGTCACGAAGTCTAGCTATCATTATTTAATCTAATTATGCTGTCCTGAGTTCCACAAACAGAATTTTTCTTACGGATGAATGCGATATTTTGTTACTTATAAGACCTTACTACAGCTGCCATAGCCTCTCTAATACACAACGCGCCGTCCTGGTCTGTAGCCTTATCGCACGCCCGACTCATTTCATTGACACGGCATTCTAACATGTTCGCACCCACTTAAATTCTCTCTCTCTCTACTCTAAATGAAGCCATATGTTCCTCCACAATATCATGCGCCTGTGCGAACAGTTACTAATTATATAATACTCTCAATATATTTTATTCATTTCATATTTCACGTATTATTCTACATTTCTCACTCCATTATCAGGAACACGTATATCATTATGCCGGTATTTACATATATATATGGCGCTACACAATCATTGGTTCGACTCTTGCGGTCGGCATTTTGTGTCTTAGAGGTCCCTATTTCAACACTAGCTAACTACTTCTCGGACATTTTTAGGATGACAATTATTCCCTTCAGCACAAAATTTCTCATTGATTAACGGTGCACGTTACTTACTGATGACATATATTTTCCAAAATCCCACTGTAATGTGCCAGACAGTCCGGGTTCGAAACTTGGGTCAGTGAAAATTTTCTTGACGAACTTTTCATGCGACATGCCAGGTTAATCTATCTATTCCCTCTAACTAATCCTTACTGATGCCTCCTACGTCATTAAATATTCACACACGCACACGCTAATATTTGCTAGAAGATCACGCACTGAGAAAAAAAAAAAAACCATGTTTCACACCCGTAATGGAAGATCATTATTTACACACATTATTTTCACACTCGCGAAGACCATATTTTACCACACGCTAATATCACAATATGTACACCCCCCTAGGCATCAGCATAAAATAAAACCTAAAAAAAAAACCTAACTATCCTTGCTACAGTACTTAAAAAGGAAAATAAACGAATAATCATGCATTAACTTATTTACAGTTAACAGCTAATCATGCACATGCTAGATAATGAATCAGGGTACTTATCGACTCGGCGACGCTCCATACTCAGCTCCACGGCCTCATGGTTTCAGGTCGGCCCCATGATGTACTTAAGCCATCATGCTAACGGCCTCAAAACCTGAACCCATACCATTCTCCACACCCATGGTCTTCACTCTTGTTGCTTTCATGAAATCACACGCTCATCGCTTCCTACTACACTAAAATACATATAAAAAACACAGATAAAGTTAAATTATTCTAGCACATACACTTCTTCACAATTGTAATATACACTTTGTCTCTGCTTTCCGCGAGTTTACACGTGGCACTGCGATGCGTCCTTGTTTGATCTCGCTCCGATCCTAATTTTTCAGTTAATGTTGTAAAAATTCACCTTCTTGAATTTACAAAAATTTCGGTCATTATTGAGTTAAATGCAAAGTCTATCGGACCCGTAGTATCTTCGACAGCTAGTTATTTGATAGGAAATGCTCTAGATTAGGGTTCTCGTGAACCACATACACGTACGTCCGACACGTTCAAATTTCCGTAGCAGAGTGCCTGTTCTTAGCGGCTCGCGTCCTCTCCATGCACGCCAGATTCTGGATATGGAGCTCGGGGAACCCCATTAACAATGATGTAACATCCCGTCACATATGCCTGCGATTATTTATTCCAATAAATTGTTGCAAATACGCCGTCTTTAATTATTGTTCTCAAAATGGTTTAATCTTGTTTTCACCTTATCCCCTGGTGGATTTAAACATTTTTAGAAGTCATTTATGCGGCACCCATCTTTAATTTACCCCCATCATTCCAAAACCTGCTCTGCTGCGATTCGCTGCCTGAAAATGTTGCCAACTTAAATCTGGTGACTTTTGTCATCACACCTCATGGAATATTCCAATGCTTTCCATTTCATCACAAGATGACCTTGACACGTGGAACTATCTTTAAACCTGGGCAAGCGTAATGGCGCCACACATCCGGCCTATAATGTAACTGCGGCTATTCCCTCATATGCCATTTTTTTAATTTCTAATATTCTTAAAGACAATGATATGAGCCAATTGGGCTCATCTTTCCCCCACTTTCTTTTTGGAAAAATTACTGACAAGGGATTTTTCCAACCACACATCTTCCAAATATATCATTGTCTTTCCATTATTTACTTAACAAATCCAGATTTTAGACTCAAATTTTCTTCCTTAAGACGAGTATTATTCATTGTTAACTTAGTAACCACCTTCTCCATCATTCCTCTTAATTCAATTAATTCTTCACAGGCACATTCTCCGCCAGAACTTTCGTTTTCATCCATTTCTCCTCTGGGCATCTCGTATGTAGTATCGTAGGTTAACATAACATCTTCTTCTTCTTCATCTTCCATCTCATCGTCTTCTCCACCATCTTCTTCTCCTCCTTCATCTTCTTCAGGATGTCCTTCAAGATCGTCTTCGTCAACCATTGTTTCCTGGTCAATATTTCTCCTTGTGGGATAATATAATTTCAAATTTCCAGCATTATAAGTGCTTTCAACTCCTGTCTCTAAGTTTTTGACTTTATAAGAATTATTCTCATAGTCCTGTATGACTTCATATGGCCCAATATAAAGTTCAGCAAATTTATGATAAAATTTTGAACTAGGATTTGAGACTGCAGGTTTCTTCACGAGCACCAATTCTCCCACACGTAAACTTCGGTGGAACCTCTTATTACGCATTCTTCGTAAACGTCGTTCAGCTTGTTCCTTGAGATGCTGAGATGTATTCTGGACGCAAAGCTCGTGTGAAGGTCTTGGATCACTTGGTAACGGGATTATACCTTCCCATGGTCTTTTTGGATACTCATTATGGTGTACGACAGCGGGTATCTGGCCAGTAGATTCATGTATCGTTGAATTAATACTCTCAGTTATGATTGGCAATACTCTGATCCATTTCCAATGTTCATTCCGACAATAAATTCTACAAAACTTCCCAATCTCTCTCATAATTCTCTCAGCAGGATTTGACTGGGGATTTCTAATTGAACTGAGCACATGTCCTATTCCCAAATTCTGAGTATCCCTTTTAAAAATTTCGGACGTAAACTGAGTCCCATGATCCGTTAGTACAAATTCCGGCTTTCCCATCTGAGGTATAATTTTGTTCTTTATTTGATTAATAACGGCTTTCGTAGTTGCTCTTTGGATAGGGCATAATGTCACAAATTTTGTGAACACATCAACGCATACCAGAATGTATTTTAGTCCTCTACTTGCACGTGGCAAAGGGCCGTAGAAATCCATTGCAAACAACTCTTTAGGCTTAGAGGGTAGCACTGGCCTAGGAATTTGTCTCATTAAAAATGGACAAGGTTTAATTCGCTGACATATATCACATGTCATTATGACTTTCCGCACCATGTCTTTCAAATTTGTCCAAATAAAGTTTTCCTTAATGGTCGCCGTCACCTTATCAATCCCAGCATGTCCTATCGAATGATGTGTAAGCCAGATCAATTCACATCTCAACTGTGGTGGTACAACAATTCTCAATTTCGTGTGCTCTTCATCAATGAATTTGTGAAGTATGCCATTAAAGAAACTGTAATTTATAGCTTGTTTTTCTGCTTCTCTATATTCAACTGTTCCCGACTGCAATTTCTTCTGAAAATAATCCCTCAATTTCTTGGTCTCATCCCACAACTCTTGTGCTTCCGAAATGTTCCTAAGTTTTTCCAAAAACTGATTATCCTCTTGTGTAATTTCAATCAAATTTACTTCTGCTTTTCCAGATTCAGGATTTCTACTCAACGCATCTGCAATCACATTTAACTTGCCGGCACAATGTTCAAGGGTAACATCATACTGCTGAACAAATAAGCCCCATCGGCTAACCCTCTCGCTTGACATAGTTGTCTTGAAAAGGAAGGTTAAGGCTTTATGATCCGTCCGAATGATAATAGGATAGCCATAAATATACTTCCTCCAATGTCCCAATGCTGTAACAATGGCAAGCATCTCCAACTCCGTCGTAGTGTACTTAATTTCGTGAGACCGCAATTTCCGACTCATAAAGGCCAAATAATTTACTTGGTGATCTTTGCTTTCCGACTCTTGATATAAGACTGCTCCAATTCCCACAGCTGAAGCATCTGTCTGAACTATAAATGGTTTTCCGAAATCTGGGTACCCCAACTTCACACTATTAGCTAATAATTCCTTCGTCTTCAAAAATGCATTTTCACAATTTTCATCCCATTTCCATTTCTTATCCTTCTTTAACAAATCCTGAAGAGGTGCAACAACTTCCGTATACAAAGGACAATGGTCTGAGAAAAAGTTACACATTCCCAAGAACTGACGAACATGTTTGATTCTCATGGGTCTGGGGAAATTTTGTATTGATCTGATCTTTACAGGACTAGGTTTGACGCCATTACCGTCCACAATATGACCTAAAAACATAATACTTCTTTGACAAAAGTGGGACTTTTCAAGATTTACTTTAAAATTTGCACGATTTAAATTTTCCAAAAGTTTGTGCAATACATCAAAATGCTCTTCCAAAGTCTCCGTTGCAATCATGATATCATCTACGTATCTGACCGTAGAATCTTTGACTTCCTGCGTTAAATTCTTATCTAGGGCTCGGATCAAAGCAGAACCAGCTGTCTTCAAACCAAAAGGTAATCGGTTAAAGATATACGTCTGTTGGTCGAACAGGAATCCTGTCAAAACCTTAGTAGCTTCATCCAACTCAATATGGTGATACGATGACGTTAAGTCGATAGTCGTAAAGTAATGTTTGCCTCGGAATTTTCTCAGCAATTCCTTGATAGGAGGGGCCTTATCGTATTCAGGCACAAGTCGTTGATTTATGGCCCTTGCGTCCAAGCAAACACGAATGCTTCCATTAGGTTTTTCAACAATCACCAAAGGATTCAAAAATGGTGTAGGTTTTTTAGATATTAAACCGTTATCCTCCATTTCCTTGATTACTTCTTTAACTTTAGGGTAAAACTTCTCTGCTACTGGATAAGGTCTTTGTTTAAACGGTTCCCAACTATTTACTTTCAGCTCATATTTATAATTTGGAATCTTCCCCGGTTTGGATCCGAATACTGTTTTATGGTGGCCTAAAATCCCCTTTAATTTTGACTTATCTTCTTCTCCTATCATGGCTTCTGATACTTTATTTTTGACTTTGTCCCCGAAATCTGGTAACTCAGTCTCCCTTTCCAATGCGAAAATCATTTCCTCAAATTCTTCTAGAATAGCATCCTGATTTTGATGTATGTTTCTAACTATATCTTCCACCGATTGTTCTGCCAACCAAATTCTTTCTTCTCCCTCAACGTTTGGTAGTTGGTTTAACTGAATTTCTGACTGATCATCACTGAGATTGAAGCTTATTACATCCTTTTCCATATCAATAACTGCCTTAAATTCTCGGAGAAAGTCAGCCCCTATAATCATGTTGAATTCCATTCGGTTCATTATAATGAATGGGTGAGACATGATATTACTTCCAACTTCTACATCTACATAAGCTTGACTTTTACATGTTGTAACTTTGTCTGGTATTATGCCTCGAATTTTAACTGACGCTACTGGTATAATTGGTATTTGACATTTCCTCTGTAATTCATCGATTAAAACTTGTGATACCACGCTGACACTGGCCCCAGTATCCACCAAACACCTGACCCTCAGACTCCCAACTCTGACATAAATGACAGGTAACTTCTTTATTTCATTATTCACAAATCTATCTTTATCCTCTACAAGATCTTCTGGTCTAGCTATCCAAGAATCAATGGTTGCAATTGCCCATCCATGATTATCCTGATGGCGACGTCCTGCGGTTGCACTATCTTGGAATACTACATTTCGGCTTTTTTTTTAGCTCCACTTCCCTCCATTGAAAACCTCGGGGCATTTATATTTAATCCACCAGATTCCTCTCTACGTCTATGAGCCTGATATTCCCTACTCTCAGCTCCATGACTTCTGTCCTGATTCCCTTGTTGAATCGCACTCTTCCACTGGTCTGACGATACTCCTTTCGTGGCCAACTCCTCAACATATCTTCTAGACTCATTCCTGCGTTCTTGAAGATCCATTCTGTCATTTTCTTCTCTTCTTGGTCGACCTCTTGCATCACCTGATCTATTATATGGTGGATATGGTCTTCTCATCTCTCCAAACCTTCCATATCTATATCGGTACCCTTGTCTTCTGTTTCCTCCATAATTCTGATTATAATTTGACTCATAACTTCTATCGTTGACTCGTCCTCTTCCAAAGGATTGAGCTTTCCAATTTCTTCCCTGGTATCCTCCTCGATACTCTCTGTTCTGATTATCATCGTTCTTATTGTTGTACGTGTTGGTTCCCTGGGTCTTCTTCTCTGATGAATTCTCTTCCTTGGTCAAATCAATAGTATGGACTGCTTCAATATTCCGATTCCTAGGATGATACAAGTTCGATGTTTGATCTAATTGCCTCAACAATACTTCGGCCTCTACAGCTGTTTTCACGTTCGCAGCTATCAATGTCCTTTGCACATCCACAGGTAACTGTCTTTCGATTGATGCAATTAACTCTTCTTCTGGAGGCGGACAGTCTAACTCCCTAAGCTTCAAAAGTTGCCCACTGAAAAAGTCTGCGTATCTCGTGGGTACTGTGCTCTGGTATTTTCGTGAATACAGTTCAAGTCTGAGTCCTTGTTGAACCTCCTGACCCCAGTATTTTTGTAAAAAGGCACGCTTGAAACCTTCGTAGTCATCAAAACAATATTTGAATGCTTTAAACCAGATCAATGGTTGTCCATCTAGAAATCGCTCTACAATCCTCAACTGTCTATCCGGATGAATTCTATTGTCCTGAATATATTCTGTCATCTCTCTAAGGAAACTTTTCGGTGTTATCTCGGGCCCGCCAGTAAATTTCCTTGGCTTTCCCTCTGATAATCTCATCAATTCAAAATATGGAATTGGTCCCATAATCTGTGGCGTTGAAGTTCGTTCTTCAAATGGTTGGTTGGTAGTTTCAGGTAAACGGGTCTGATCTACTCCATTTCCCAATCCTACACTACTAGAATGGCTTCCTGCTTGCTCTAAGACATTTTGTTTATTTATCATCGATCGCATGAGCAGTTCTCCCTTAGTCTCCTGTAATTTCAATATCTCGACATCTTCCTTAAGTCCCTTGATTTGTCCGATCTCCTCTTTCATTTCTTTCATTAATTCTTCATGTATGACTACCTTCACTTCCGTCTTATGGCATTTATGAGCCCATTCACTAATTTGCTTCGTTACTTCACAACCTTCAGCTCGAAGATCCGCTTGCACTCCATTTATTTCCTCCAAGAGTTCCTTCCTATTTTCAGCCATCTCTTCTTTCAGTTGGTCTTCTACCTTCTTAACTTCTCCATGGACATTATCTCTCAATTGCAACAACCGGTCATTGAATCCCTCGGCAGTCTTGACAAACGATTCATGTGTTTCTATTTGTAGCTTGGTGACTTTGGCGTCTGTCAATACGATCGCTTCCTCAATATCAACCATCTTATCCTTGATCGAATTTACAGCTTTCTGTTGACCCTCGACGTTTATTTCGACTTGACTCAGTTTCTCCGACAACCTGGCATCTACTTGCGATACTGTTAAAGCGACCTGATCTATCTTTTCTTCCACCTTGTCACTGCGGGTGACTGCTTCCATTCGGACCTCTTCTATCTGCTTCTCTAATCTTTGAGCATTCCTATCGCAGCCCTCTTTAACTATAGTTATCTCTGTCGATAGCTGATCTTTGATACTGACCATCTGGTCCCTAACTTCTTTAAATTGTTCATTTGCACTCTCCTTAACTTCTTTAAATTGTTCATTAACACCTTGAAATTGTTCATTTGCACTCTCCTTAACTTCCCTAAATTGTTCATTGGTGCTCTCCTTCGCTTCCCTAAATTGTTCATTCATGTCCTCCCTCAATTCATTCATGAGTTCGGTCATAAGACCCTTCATCACCTCCACATCTACCATATTATCTTTCTGAGAAAACGGGCCTTCCCTCTAACCATGTGCCGTGGATATGAGAAAGAATAAGTTCAAATTTCCATAATTACTATTATATAATTTAATTCCAGCTTCTTTACTTTACGTTACGTGGATAATATCAATCAAAAATTTGGCCAAACTTTGCCATCTAAAAGCTGTCCCTATTTCATCTACATTTTGCCAAAGTTTTATACAAAGAAAACAAAACCCGAAATAAATTCGCTAACAAATAATTAACACAGCCCCAAAGAAATTTAACATTGAACCACCGAATATCGCGATACTACCATTGGGCTTTCGAATTATTAAGTACTTCACATACAGTACATGCCAGTATACAAACACATGCCCTCAGCATTACGGCGGATATGACCGAAACAATGGCCCATATCGTCGTAAACTGACACCATAACATTTGTTACTGCCATTTTCCACAACTTGAGACCGAGGTCATCTCATCCTTCCACGAAAATCTACAATTTCTTAAACTATTGCCCCTGGCTGAATTTATTTGAAGAATAAACCAGACATTTTTAACCTCGTTTGGATTTAACACAATCCCTCTATTCTTTTGGGCATTTCTATTAAGTGACTGCCATGAGCCTATGTCCATAACAATGGTACTCACGATCTGTTCTCATTCAGTTTCACAAAATAATCTACATTTACATGTCACTCATAAAATATCTAGCAAAAATCGTGAAACCCGAAATTTAGGATTTTCCAAAAAATTTTCCAAAATTTCTATCATCACCATGATCAACTTGGTTCCACTTAATGGGTAAACACACAATCGTGCCCCACGTCACGGGCGACAACTCAACCCTCTACCCTTCCTGCCTTTGAAATGTGGCGCCGGCTCGAGACATCCCAGGGTCGTTGACTGGGTACTACCCTCAGAGATATCTTCAGATATTATAAACTAACCTTAAATTAATCAAGCGGGAAGGATAAAGAGAAGAAATAAAATAATTAAATAAAATCCGAATGAGAACATTTACGAATGCAAAATTTATTGGAAAAGCTAAACTTTGGCAAAGCAATATACTTCTATACAAACAATAATCTCTTCGGACCAAATATTGTTCACAACCTCTATCACCCTCGACTATAAAATATCAACCTCATGACTCATAGATTTCAAATCCTTCTAAACACATTACTTCATCTTTATTACAATTCCCTTTCATCTTATTCATCAACTCTACTTCAGTAGTTCAAATTTTTTTAATCCAATTCCATTCCACACATATCTTGGTACCACCATATTTCAAAATTTTCAATAATAAAATATTATAATAATCTATCATCATGACCTTCGTTAATTTGTCAAAGTACCTTTTTAAAATGTTAATACAACCAAAACTTCTTCCGTTCATTCTTTGAATAACAAATTCATATTTGCTCTCCATACCTTTAAGTTATTTCCTCACCATATTATAAACCTTGTAGTTACCATTTACTAAATACCAAATTATTTATTTAAATACACTCTTCGAAATGAAATGTATGAGGCTGTGTAAATTCATTAAGCAACATCCGCCGTGTAATTCACAACTCATCTTTTAATTAATTAAATCCATTAAATTCATTATGATTTACAAATTCGCAGTTATCAATGTCGGTATAATTGTTACCTTGAAAATCATAAGTTTATCCAATTAAGTTTGTTAGATTTGGTAATTCAATCCAAAATTTTATATATCATAAAATTATTCATCACAAATTTTATATAAAAAAATAGTCCCTATTATGATTTGAGTCCGAAACTATTTAACTTATTCTTTCTCAATACCATCCTCCCTCATATAATGCTGATAATATGGAACGCACGCACGAAATCGAAAAGTAACCCTGACATAAATAAATTAAATTAATTTACCGATTCATTAAAATGATAAATATCTCACATATGCTTAATTAGCTGTTTTATCATATACAAAACATATGCCTACCCTGTAGCAAGAAACCCTATACTATAATATTAAATACATCTTAACCTACACTGATTCTACAGACAATGGGATGAACCTCATTGCCGCAAGTATAAACAACCACATGAACTGAATTCAACATCAAAAAAAAATATTGCAACTGCAAAATCAAAATTTGCATTGCCCACATATTGAAGAACATATAACATAAACAAACACAACATAATTTCAATCATATAGTCACAGGGGAAATCATTATACACTGGCTCGGCCGGGCATCGAACTCCGACCCTCAACATGGCATCATTACAGTGACCTATCATTATGCTTGCCGCAATGATCTGTCACGAAGTCTAGCTATCATTATTTAATCTAATTATGCTGTCCTGAGTTCCACAAACAGAATTTTTCTTACGGATGAATGCGATATTTTGTTACTTATAAGACCTTACTACAGCTGCCATAGCCTCTCTAATACACAACGCGCCGTCCTGGTCTGTAGCCTTATCGCACGCCCGACTCATTTCATTGACACGGCATTCTAACATGTTCGCACCCACTTAAATTCTCTCTCTCTCTACTCTAAATGAAGCCATATGTTCCTCCACAATATCATGCGCCTGTGCGAACAGTTACTAATTATATAATACTCTCAATATATTTTATTCATTTCATATTTCACGTATTATTCTACATTTCTCACTCCATTATCAGGAACACGTATATCATTATGCCGGTATTTACATATATATATGGCGCTACACAATCATTGGTTCGACTCTTGCGGTCGGCATTTTGTGTCTTAGAGGTCCCTATTTCAACACTAGCTAACTACTTCTCGGACATTTTTAGGATGACAATTATTCCCTTCAGCACAAAATTTCTCATTGATTAACGGTGCACGTTACTTACTGATGACATATATTTTCCAAAATCCCACTGTAATGTGCCAGACAGTCCGGGTTCGAAACTTGGGTCAGTGAAAATTTTCTTGACGAACTTTTCATGCGACATGCCAGGTTAATCTATCTATTCCCTCTAACTAATCCTTACTGATGCCTCCTACGTCATTAAATATTCACACACGCACACGCTAATATTTGCTAGAAGATCACGCACTGAGAAAAAAAAAAAAAACCATGTTTCACACCCGTAATGGAAGATCATTATTTACACACATTATTTTCACACTCGCGAAGACCATATTTTACCACACGCTAATATCACAATATGTACACCCCCCTAGGCATCAGCATAAAATAAAACCTAAAAAAAAAACCTAACTATCCTTGCTACAGTACTTAAAAAGGAAAATAAACGAATAATCATGCATTAACTTATTTACAGTTAACAGCTAATCATGCACATGCTAGATAATGAATCAGGGTACTTATCGACTCGGCGACGCTCCATACTCAGCTCCACGGCCTCATGGTTTCAGGTCGGCCCCATGATGTACTTAAGCCATCATGCTAACGGCCTCAAAACCTGAACCCATACCATTCTCCACACCCATGGTCTTCACTCTTGTTGCTTTCATGAAATCACACGCTCATCGCTTCCTACTACACTAAAATACATATAAAAAACACAGATAAAGTTAAATTATTCTAGCACATACACTTCTTCACAATTGTAATATACACTTTGTCTCTGCTTTCCGCGAGTTTACACGTGGCACTGCGATGCGTCCTTGTTTGATCTCGCTCCGATCCTAATTTTTCAGTTAATGTTGTAAAAATTCACCTTCTTGAATTTACAAAAATTTCGGTCATTATTGAGTTAAATGCAAAGTCTATCGGACCCGTAGTATCTTCGACAGCTAGTTATTTGATAGGAAATGCTCTAGATTAGGGTTCTCGTGAACCACATACACGTACGTCCGACACGTTCAAATTTCCGTAGCAGAGTGCCTGTTCTTAGCGGCTCGCGTCCTCTCCATGCACGCCAGATTCTGGATATGGAGCTCGGGGAACCCCATTAACAATGATGTAACATCCCGTCACATATGCCTGCGATTATTTATTCCAATAAATTGTTGCAAATACGCCGTCTTTAATTATTGTTCTCAAAATGGTTTAATCTTGTTTTCACCTTATCCCCTGGTGGATTTAAACATTTTTAGAAGTCATTTATGCGGCACCCATCTTTAATTTACCCCCATCATTCCAAAACCTGCTCTGCTGCGATTCGCTGCCTGAAAATGTTGCCAACTTAAATCTGGTGACTTTTGTCATCACACCTCATGGAATATTCCAATGCTTTCCATTTCATCACAAGATGACCTTGACACGTGGAACTATCTTTAAACCTGGGCAAGCGTAATGGCGCCACACATCCGGCCTATAATGTAACTGCGGCTATTCCCTCATATGCCATTTTTTTAATTTCTAATATTCTTAAAGACAATGATATGAGCCAATTGGGCTCAATATGTTAACCATAATGACTACCACTTTGTAGATTGTCACATGTTCCAATAAAATTGGAGTTCTGTCTCCCTCTACTCTTTTGATCAATCATTCCATCAAATCATGCTAAGTAGCCTCTTCTTCATAGGTGGAAATTTGCCGCCATCAAGTAGCGTTTCACGCTAACTTAAGTGTATGGGCGTTGCCGCATTCAAATCTTCCATCATAAGGACCTTGGCCTACCTCTGACATAGATTTTCTGGAAACTCCCCTTTTCTGTGGCGTGTGCATCTACCTAATGTCGTTAGCGCTTAGTGAAATCCTTGCAAGTCAGTTTTAGAATACCTATTGCAATGTGTTGCCTCAATGGAAACACTCTTTCAGCTCTTGCTAACAGCTACCGTATATAATATAATGAGATGATAAATGACAAAGTGAAGCCCTAGAAATATATTTACACAGACACATAAAATGGCCAATACACCAATTCAAATTATTTACATATAAACTATTCTGGGATTAGTACCATTATAAGAGGAACACCATGCTTGTGCTTCACAAGTGATGGGCTGATGACCTGGATTTTGGACCCCTTTGAACAACAAGCATCATCTCTGAAAAATAAGGAATTGTGAATTGGATCCACTGACTGTTTAGGATTCATGGTCATTTCTTCATCATCATTCATTTTAGATTCTAGTCAGTGGATACATTTTGAAGTTTTATTTATTGTATCATTAGGGGCCAATGACTAGCTGTTAGGCCCCTTCAAACAATAATCATCATCATCACTTATGCCTAGTAAAAATATGGTCATCAGTTTAAATATTGAAATGTATGAACAAATAAAAAGGTAATGATCAGATTTTACATTATATTGCAAGGCACAGTACATGAGCTTTGCAGGTTTCAAGTTTTCACTTGTGCTTAAACTTTACGACTGCTGATATTGTGATCACTCGCAACTAAATTATTACAAAATTTAGAACGATTCTGCATGTTCAGTGCCTATGTTCGCCCCCCCCCCTAGCATATTCATTCTCCAGATATTTCAAAAATCCCACGCATAATTTTGGATTGAAAGTGTGGGATGACAAACATCAGTCGTCCTTCGAACAAATCTGTTAGAAACTGATTTTATGTGTTTTGAAGCGTGTTTCGAGATATCGCTAATGTACATTGTATTGATAATTTATCGATAATTCTCCGTAACGATCTCCCACATCGTGTTTAGTTGGCATCAAACATCTTTGAAATAATTGATCGTTAATTTAGCGTGTGTTGTTGGAAGTTTTGCATATTAGCCAGTGGCTGAGAGGTAGTTGTATGCTGTGGAATATTGTACCATCTGTTTCACAGGTGAAATTATGTGATTTTTGTAGAACTTCCATGGTGTTGGCATTAATAGGCCGGTAGGCTATTGTGTTTTTTGGCCTGAGTGAATTTGTTTATTCCTTGGTAATATGGTGAAGAAATATGACGTGCGTATAACTCAGTCAAGAAGAGGCTCAACATTTGCTTTTTGTAATGTTTGTAAGTGTGATTTCAGTATCTTGCAATGGGTAGGGAGGGAGGAAGACATTTTAAAATGTGTGCTCATGCTCACGAAGAAACGTAAAGATAATGTCCAATGTTTTGAAAAATCAAGAAATTCGATTGCAAGTGTAAGGATGATGAAACTGACAGTCTAACACGTGTAGAAGTACTGTCTATGTCATTTAGTATTGAACATAATGTTCCAGTTAATCGTTCCAATCAAGCTGGTCCTTTATTTGGGAAGATGTTCTCGGATTCAAAAGATGGGTGTGGCAGGGCTATTGAGAAGGGGAAAAAGGGTGGGTATTTTTTAAAATTATAGGATGCCCTTGCCATTTAATAAATTTAGCTGCTGAAATTGTGTATGTAGTTGTATATGTAAATGTTTGCAGTCATTTGTTAGCCTGTGTATGCATCATGTTGATTAAAAAATCCAGATGTTTTTCACGTAACTGATAACTAAACAGCCCATCCCACCCCATCATCAAATCCCCAAATTTTTCAGGTTTTTAAAGCTGGCACCTATGCTCTTGTATTATCTCTGTTTTGAAGAAGAAATTTGTGCTATAACACTCGCAACAATGTGCTCTAATGTTTCCAAATTTGTAACATTTTTGTTGCAGTATGCAAGTACGCCTAACATGCATCATATCGCAAAAGAAATTCCTATAAATGATTCAGGCATATTATTTTAGTATTTGTGATGATTAGTTGTTACTACATTTAGTTCCAAAGCCCACCATCATTGCTGCAGAATTTCCCAAGCAAAAATTGCTTTTTACAGGAAAAGGATACTAGTTACATCAAGGAATTTAAATGTGGAGACCAAGAAGAGTTTTATTAAGTGCTATGTCTGGAGTGTGGCCTTGTATGGTTCAGAAACGTGGACTGTTAGTACACGTGATAAGAAACATTTGGAAGCATTTGGGATGTGGTGTTGGAGGAGGATGGAAAAGATCTCATGGGCAGAAAAACTCACCAGTGAAGAAGTTCTTCGATGAATAAGTGAAAAAAGATCCTTTTTAGCAACAATAAGAAAAAGAAGAGAGCAGTTAATTGGCCATCTCTGTAGGCACAATGGATTCATAGTTAATGTCATAGAAGGAAAGATTCAAGGTAAAAGAGGAAGAGGAAGACCTAGACTGCAATATTCAAGACAGATCAGAGATGACGTTGGAACAGGCTCATATGTGGAAATGAAGAGATTAGCGGATTACAGAGAAGAGTTGAGAAGACGAATTGCTGCCAACCAATCTCAGGATTGAGAATTAAGAAGAGAGAAGAAGTTGTTACTAAAGAAACACTCTTCTAGACCTACAAATTAACCGCAAAGTGTATTATCTGCATGCAGATTACCGGGAATCAACTGTAGCCCTTTCCACCCTGAGCCACACAATCGTGCGGGTTGGCTTTTTATCTTATTAAAAGAAAACTAGCCAATTTCCCTGCATCACAACGGGCTGCAATGATCGTGCAGGTTCCGCGCTTCACATTGCACTTGTTTTTATTTTGATAGTTGGGCACAAGGAGGCAGCATATTTCTTTAAACTTTTTTAAACTAAACATACCATATGGCCTCAAGTTAAATTGTCCCTTTTTATTATCTTTTACATATTGATTTTGTTGCAAATCTTTTTAAAACATCCTAGAATCATCATAGAAGATATATATATCCTTAACAATGCCACTTTTTGAACCTAGCGGTTATAATAAACTGTCAATCTGTAACTAGCACAATGTTGCGGATTAGGGTTTAATTCGAGGTAATGGTGTGTTTCTAACCTCAAAAGTGATCGTTAGTATTCTGGGAAGATTTTTCTAACTAAGCATTAGTATACTTATGTGAATACAAAATACATGTATTTATATGAATTTTAGGGATATCAGGTGAAGAAATAGCGAGGTTAACCTATGCATCTGATTGTGAGGACTTACTCAGTGAAGATGATGATGATGATGAGTGGGTACCTAAACATATATCTTTACACCTAGGCAATGATTCTGATGATTCTCATCATGGAGGCGATATTGATGAAGAGGAAGAACACATAGGAGGTTATGATTCTGCTGATAATAATTCTCTAATAATTTACCTACACGTCAATCACAGTGTCCCCAACTGGCATCGAGCCGAAGACTACTTTTCAAAGAATATTCTGTTTATATAAGTCCTGTATTGTTGTTTTATAACCTATTTTACTTCATATATTTGATTCACTGTAAATAAAATCATCCACTTACAGAATTTCATATTCTCAACATGTGTCATTCAGCAAAGAAATGTGCTCAAATATACCCTAACTAGCATGATAGTGCGGGTGGTTTTGCACGAGAATGGCAAAGAAAATTTTTTTTACTATTTTTCCTGAAATCTAGGCTGAAAATTACGTACATTGAAGTAAGAAAAATTCAAATTTCAAAGAAAATATATCAGGGTGGAAAGGGGTAGCTAGGACTAATTAATAATAATATTACAATTACTGTATTATGTTACAATTTGTAATATGCTTGAATATCTTAGTTTTCCATGCTCTAAATAACAATGCTAATGAAGTACTTTCTTTTGTTTAGAATTATGACACAGAAAAATGTTGTCAGAAATGGAAATATCAGAACCTCAGCCTTCCTCCATACACTGCTTTTGTAGTAGGTTATAGCAAGCAATACTGCTTTGGAATAAATATTAAGGTAAGTGAATTTAGCTCTATTGTCAATCTTAAATGTATGTAATCTAAACATTACAGCTCATTAACTATCAGATGTAGGTATTTGTATTGGCAATGATATTCAAACATTTATTAACCATTATTCTGAAAGTGTATATCAAATTGAAATGTGACACACAGGCATGTGAAGAGCAAGTTTCTCTGCTTCATTGTAATGTACTTGCCCACTTGTGTGTAGTGCAATTGAATCTAGTCACTTTATAGCAAGAGTTCTGAACAAATTATCCAAGACGAAGATGCATCTCTCCATGCCTTATCCTTTATTATTCAGTTAAAACTAAAAGTTCACATCACCATTACATTATCCCTGTACATCTCCAGTTTTCTCCTGACAGAAGAAATAGAATGACTCCGAGATCTTCCTCTCTGATTACCTATTCAATACTTTCACCATTTTTTTCTGTCACTTAACTAGGTTCCATTCCATTGGACTCTAGATCAGTGCAGTGCCTTGTACTGAGACTGCATTGTAATAATGAATATACAAGATTTAATGAGATGTGTGCTTTTGTCTCAGAGTCAGTTTCACAGGCAGACTTACATTTTGACTTACCTACATATCATCATTATCCCCATCAGCTTACACTTACACTTTCCAAAGTACTGTTGATAAGCCTCCTTCACTATCCTCTTTTTATAAATGTCTTGTCTTTCATTGAATCATTCAACTCCTAGCTGCAATGTCACTCTTAACTATATCCATCTCTCAGGTTCTAGGTTCATACTGCAAAAATATCCATTTGTGCTAAGGAAAGAGACATTTGAATTCTGGCTTTTAAATCTCTCTCTCTAATCTACACTATTACTGTATGTGTGTCCATGTGCATAAAGACATCCTTTTGCATGATGACTTAAAACTGATGGATTCTGTCAGTCTGTTAAATGCATTATTTCTCTCATATCTGTGCTCCTATAGACTCATTCCTGCTTCTCTTTTTTTCTCAGAAAAGAATGATGGAATGAAAGAGGAAGTCATGGAGTCATGGACAGGTTAAAAGAGGGATACCAAGAGTAAGATTCTTGTATTCTCATTATGCTCATGAGTAACCAAGAGAGTATGGGAGAGAAAGTGTGATGCTTGGGGGCAGCTAGGAATAATGTGTAACAGTGATGGAAAGTGGGATTCCTGTCTTTCGTTTCTTTTTTTAAAATGATATTTGTTCATGGCTTTGACCTCTCTATACCTTTTGCCACTACTTTCACCATATGATAGGAACTTGTGTATAAGTGGAATTGCGGAAGTGTAGAGTGTTGAATGTGCGGAAAGAAACTTTCAGGACGACAAAAACACCCAGTCCCTAGGCCAGGGATATTAATCGTTTACAACTAAAAACCCCTGATCTGGCCGGGAATCGAACCCTGGGCCACCGGGTGACAGGTGGATGTATTGCTCCCTACATCGCGGGGCCGGACATTCCTGTCTTAGAATAGGACACAGAGTGATAATTAGCAAAATTCCTGTATTCTTATCACCATCGGGGAAAAAGGTTACAGATGCAATGTAGGAGTATTCTCTTATTTTCAAGAGCACCCTAGAGTAAGGTATGAGAGTAATAAAGTAGACTCATGCCCTTGTATTCCTTAATGAGGTGCAGTTCTTTTCAGGCATTGAGCTGCATGTATGTTCCCAACCACTTGCCCACCCTCCTGCCAGTTTCAAACCTCTGGCAGTACCAGGAATTAAACCCAGGTCTCCAAGGATGACAGCTAATAATACTAATTACACTACAGAGGAAGACAACAGAGTCATGATGAGCAAGATTGCCATAATTTCATATGACTTGAGAAAGAGTCAAGTTATATAGTATCATAGATATCCAAGAATAGGATATGAGGGAGGGGAGAATTTCTCAAGGCAGTATCATTGGACCTTTGTTTCCTTGTATATACATGTAAATGATATGAGTAAAGAAGTGGAATCAATGATAAGACTTTTTGTGGAGGATGTTATACCATACAAAGTAATAAATAAATTACAAGATTGTGAACAACTGCAAGAAGACATTGATAATGTTGTGAGGTGGACAGCTGGCAGTGGTATGATGATAAACAGGGTAAAAAGTCAGGTTGTGAGTTTCACAAATAGGAAAAGTCCTCTGTTTTAATTACTGTGTTGATGGGGTGGAAGTTCCTTATGGGGATCACTTTAAGTATCTAGATGTTAATATAAGGAAAGATGTTCATTGGAGTTATCACATAAATGGGATTGTAAATAAAGGGTACAGATCTTTGCACATGATTATGAGGGTGTTAAGGGGTGCCAAAGTATGGTTACCAGGATTACTTGATTTGAGAACTGGAAAAAATCGAAAGAAAAGCAGCTCGATTTGTTCTGGGTTATTTCCGACAAAAGAGTAGCGTTATGAAAATGTTGCAAAACTTGGGCTGGAAAGACTTGGGAGAAAGGAGATAAGCTGCTCGACTAAGTGGTATGTTGCAGGTTATACATTTCATTTCTCGTCCATATTGAAGATCTGCATATGATGCAAATTATTATAATTTTATTCAATACCACTTATTCAATACATAATAAACTAATGAGGATTTACATGGTTATTAAATTGTTAACATGGTACATGTTTCACTCCTTTATTGTGAGCATCATCAGCCAATTAACATTTACCCAGGGTTTAATAAGATCGTGAACATATTCTATTAAGCTAAAATATGCTTTGTAAGCATTAGTGACAAATCTTATAATATTTTACAGATCATGTAACAATAAAAGTTATGTTTTTTAAGTTAAAACCACTGATCTCTATACATGGATCGCTGATGGCAGGTCTCCGCTGCAGGAGAAAGTACGCCAAGTTGAGCGCGTGGTTCGCCATGTTGGCGTACCCAACCTAGAGCTCTCCTTACGGGGAAGCAATGACAATATAGTCAATTTTAAGTCGCAATTAATGGCGCATTGGAATAATTAAAAATATAGAGACATGTTCACTCAAAGCATAAGGACATTGGGATCATTGACACGTCATTCCGAGGTCAGTAAATCTCCGGGATAGCAATAAACGTGAGTGTATAATAACGGCCGACAAATATTACCTTAGGTGCTGAATACATGCAATTAGCGATCGGTAACACAATACGAGTGAAAACCAGTTTCTGGAAACATTGCTGTAAATTGTATACATGTATGCCACGAAATTATGCATTCTTAAAATGATGTACCTATAAACGTAGCTCACTATACAGGCCTAGATTCGGCATATCGTAATCGGTGCTTGATAATGAATTTCTGTTTCCTGTTTCCATGAAATAACGCGCATATTATCAAATTAAAATATCATTGAAGCAAATGTTCCGCCTCTGTGGTGTAGTGGTTAGCGTGATTAGCTGCCACCCCCGGAGGTCCGGGTTCGATTCCCGGCTCTGCCACGAAATTTGAAAAGTGGTACGAGGGCTGGAACGGGGTCTACTCAGCCTCGGGAGGTCAACTGAGTAGAGGTGGGTTCGATTCCCACCTCAGCCATCCTCGAAGTGGTTTTCCGTGGTTTCCCACTTCACCTCCAGGCGAATGCCGGGATGGTACCTAACTTAAGGCCACGGCCGCTTCCATCCCTCATCCTTGCCTATCCCTTCCAATCTTCTCATCCTCCTACAAGGCCCCTGTTCACCATAGCAGGTGAGGCCGCCTGGGCGAGGTACTGGTCATACTCCCCAGTTGTATCCCCCCGACCAAGAGTCTGAAGCTCCAGGACACTGCCCTTGAGGCGGTAGAGGTGGAAACGCTCACTGAGTCCGAGAGAAAAGCCGAATCTGGAGGGTAAACAGATGATGATGATGATGATGATGATGATGATGATGATGATGATGAAGCAAATGTACACATTTATAAAACCAGCAAATATTCAAAACTTGTCAATATATCACATAACCTGCAGCTTAATTTACTATTACAGACCTCTTAATTAAATTCAGCTAGCAAAGCGATATTGATAGTCATCATCAGAAATATGTAACACCAGTTAAAAGAGTCCCAAATACCACGAATAGTATAATGGGATAGCCCCAAACACCCACCACACTTTCCCTTCTCCCACCACTCCAGTGTCTGAAACCCATAATTATTACTAATGTAAATAAGGTCTAGAATTCCTCCAGACTTCATTTTCTTAGATTGTTATAAGGTCACGTCAATTATTTCTTCGAAACCGTCAGTTTAATTATGAGAAATAAAAAAATGTAAGTAAATATTTACTTGCAGTTATGTTCAGTAAAATTGAAAACAGTTGGCTGTACATCACTTCTAAGGTGTACAGTTTGTCCATTTTTATCAAAACAGTCTTCCTCTAAGTGATCCGAGCAGAGAACAGCTGTTTTAGAAGGCTCCCAATTCTCCCGCCTGATACTCCTAATCCATGATCTTAGAAGTTCGGGTCTCGAGAAAGGAAACCTACAAAAATTAATTGCTATTTTGCTCCCGGAATATGCGAAAAAAGATACAATAAACCTAAAACTCAAAACACTACCCTAGGAAGATTCTTATGTACGGTACAGTATAAAACTCCCCGATGAAATGATTTCTCCTTCTGCTGCTCGGTTCTGTTTGTACATCCATAAGCTGAACACTGCGGTATGTTAATACCCCGTAGAATGTTTCTTCATTCATATTTCAGATAAACACATACATATTTAAATTGAATCTTGTAATCCACAAGTATACTACAAGGCAATGAACCTAAATTCGTAAAATACACTACTATTTACTTTGCAATAACACAGCACAGAACACTCGTGGAACTACAATCAAGAGGCCTGGCGTCACTGAACTAAGCATAAACAAAGCAAGCGCGCTCCTCGTGGTCTATTGCACCATGCGCTCGCTGCCATCTTACTACGCCAGTCATCTTCTATTCGGCTTACTGCTACCCAAGCTACCAGCCATCCAGGTATAAAGATCAGTGGTTAAAACACATTTGTCTAAAATCATAGTATTAACATTGTCCTTTGAAGTTATGAGCAAAAGTCATCTGTTGTACATCTTCTTAAGCCATTTGAGATCTGGCTAATTATATTGATTCAGTATTTCTTGACTTGTGTAATTATCCTTGTCCTTCGTTGTATATATTAATGATTTTATGAAGTTATTAATAATTGCCTATATTATGAACCATTGTCTTATTCTCGATCTTACTAGAGTAACACGAGTACAATACGTATTGGCATAAATTCAATATCGTCAATATATCAGTCTTGTTTTGAATGAACTTGTTAGTAAAATGAAAACGTTCTAATATGAAGTAGAATTTTAATGAACACCGTAAGTTTCCAAAGTGAGCTTGTTGATATATCTGTAATGAAATAAAATAAAAAAATCTGTTTAAGGCTTCCTCTTTAATTCTGTATAAATTTCTTATTCACAGAATTATCACTTACCTCTCCTTCTGCTGCGTAATTATCTAGTGTTACAACCTCATGACAACTACTTGTTGTCCCGTTTGCGCTCCTTGTATTATATGAGTGAGTGTGAATTTGCTTGCGTATTGGCGGGAGTGGGAAGGGGAAGTGAAGGTAGGCGGTGCATTGATAGCTACAGTAGATGGTGGAAGGGGCTGCCTAGGAGTAGTAAGGGGAGGAGTTGAGTTTATTTGCCTCAATAAGCTCCTAAAGTTTGTCGGATTAAAATGATTATAGAATTTATTTATATCAGATTTAAGCATTTGTATAAATTTTAGTAATTGTACTAAAAGGGAGTTCTTTATCTCATTTTCGTAATTAGGTTTTTATTCTTGTTATATTGCTGGTCTAAATGAATGTATACGGTATTTTCCAATTCTGTCATTACTTTTCCCTTTTTTACTCTAATTCTTAAATCCCTTTCAATAGTTGTAAAACAGTGTCCAGTTTCTTGCATGTGAGCGCTCATTACAGAATGTTTCTTGTGTTTTGCTGCATTTACATGTTCAAGATATCTTATCAGAAAGCTTCGGCCATTTTGACCAACATACAAATAATCTCACTCTGCACGTGCAAGCCTATAAATTCCTGATTCTTGGTATTGATTGCTATTTATATTAACATTATTGTGATTGAAAAAGATATTTTGGTTCGTGTTTTGGGTGTTGGAGGTGATATTAACATCTCGTTTTTTATGGTATTACTGACTTAGTATATGGCTGGGTTAGTAAATGTAAAAGTTGCAAACTTGGATTTCTTATTTTTATCTGGTATGAGATTTGTGGCCAATTTTATTTTCACTTTGTTAATGATCTTGTTAATCATCTCTATTTTATAACCATTATTGAGTGCTAGGTCCTTTATAAAATTAAGTTCTTTCTTTAAACTCTTGTTTGCTAGTGTAATTTTTTAGTTTAGTTTACAGAACCCTTGAACTAATATGGCTTATTATTATTATTATTATTTATCAGTTCACTTGTTTCCACATGGACAGCGAATCTTCTCCACCTACTTCACAGTAATAATTTGACTTTGAAGCGCAACTTTCACCTTCAGTTTCTTAAGGACATTAAACGAGAAGCTCTTTGGACATCAGTGTACCATGTTTCTACATTGTTCACTGCATGTGCATAAATTGTTTTCTAAATGATACTGCTACCATATCAATGACTTACAGCTGTTAGAACTTTGTAGCGAAGGTTACACATATTTTCAAGAACCTTTGGCATTCAGATAGATCAAATTGAATCATCCTTCAATGGCACCTAAGTGCTTTACTTTAATCCAACTTATGCATAATTTAAAACTTGTATCCCCATTGTGACTGTTTCATCTTCAACTTTTAACTTTATAGCATCGGACCACAATATTTCTGCAGTATATGTACATTGTTTAAGGACTATTTAATATGTTATGCAATTCGTGTTGTTGGCTGTTGATGATCATCTTGACCTTAGGTCAAAACTTGTTCCAAATAAATGTTTCATTTGTAATGTAACCTGTATTACAAACATTTTGTATTGAAAAGGTAGAACTGTTAAACTAAACTTCTAATTTTATATGTAATCACAGTTCAATACGGACCATTAAACATGAAGTTTATATCTCTTAAAGATCTTGCACATCCCCAAGTATGTTAGTACTTATATTGCCATTACTTTGTTGGTACCAACGTGAAACACAGCCATCTTTTCCTTCCCCTACGCCTCCTCTTCTACTTTCCTCAGCATCTGCCTCAACCTAATTCCTGGATAACACACTACCCTGGTTTCCTTTCCTACACACACTTTCTCCACATGTTTAACAATGGAATCCCCCCTGATCAGAGCCTCAACCCTACCCACCTCATTTGATCCCATCCCCTCCTGGTTAGCCACCAGTCTGTTCCTGTTCTCTACTCTACATTTCTCTTTCCTACCTTTTCCCTTCCTCCTACTTCAACACATCTCAGCAACAGTTCCCTGTTCCTCACCTTCCCTCTGTTGTTCGATCTGCAGTGACTCGTACCGATTTCTCAGACACCTGTCCTGAATTCTGATCCTGAATAGATCCCTTAGCTTGCAATCTCCGTCCCTTTAGAACATTAGGCCATCTGTCTTTTTCAATTCTCCCCTTTCCTTCCCGTCCCTCTTTTATACCTACTGTATCCTGCACATTGTTTGAGGGAGGCCTACCTTCCTTCCTGCCTTTTGAGAGAATTCTAATTATCTCCCTCAAACTCTCCAACTCCTCCCTCATACTCGTCAATGCCTCGCCACACCCACAGTTCCTACACTTGCACTCCTTAGCCATTCAACCGTATCCTACTTTCCAGTATCCTCTCCATTATCTTAGCAACATGGGATATGAGAGTAATTCAACTGTAGTACTTCAATACTTTCTTATCACCTTTCTTGAAAATTGGGATGATTATTCCTTTTTGCCAATCCTCAGGGACCTCCTTATTCTCCCAGACAATCCTGAGAACTCGGTATGTCCACTGCAGACCAACAGCTCTAGCTGCCTTTATCATCTTGATGCAAGTGTGATAACGGGTATGACTTGAAAACAATGTTCTCTCACCCATGGGTAACTAACACAAATATCGAGCTCGAATTATTATTATTATTATTATTATTATTATTATTATTATTATTATTATTATTATTATTATACTATGATTGTTATTATTACTGTATGTATGGCTATGAAGTGAAGTACATCCATTTAGTATTAGTATTATTATTTACATAGTCGAACGATCATATTGTGTGTGAGGTTATGTCATGAGACCTGTGCTGTGCAAACATTGATATCAGTTAATGTAAATACCTGTAAATTAATATTATTTATTCTTACCTGTATATATAAATTGTAATCCATAATTGTGAAATACACATTAACTTCCAGAATGGTAATAGATGAGAACGATTGAGAATATTCTGTACATTACAATCTATGTATTACGCACTCTAGAATTTTCATGAAGGTATTTCTTGTAACATATCTTTTTGGGAGCCTGGCCAGGATATATGTAAAGAGACGATGTTGACAGTGAAAGTGAGTTGTTGAGATTTACTGTGAAGTGAGTTGTTGGAAGTTATTGGTTGAAGAGTCACGGTGTAGCAAGAATATACTTGTGATTACGTGTGAACATGCTTTTAAAGCAGTCAGCTGTTTTATTTATGTTCCAAGGTAGTAACCTCTATGTGCTGTGTTATTCAGTTGTTTTAAAATGGTGGCTTGGTGATGTGAGTGGTTTTTTTGCAACAGCAGTGATCAAGGTTGTGTGTGTGTTTAATTTGTAAATAAATGTGAATAAAAATAATTGTACCAGCTGACAGCATCTCGTGTGCACCTTTGTGGATACGTTATGGACATCCAGGAGGCTGGGAGACATATCAGTCTATCAGACGAAGATTCTTTTGGGTCTACATCCTGGACTACGTGAAGGAGTGCTACATCTGTGACTGCACCAAGGCGAGCAACAGGAAGGCAGATTCCAGCCAATGACGAAGACGGCCACAACACTCGTGTGAGGTCATAGCCCTGGACTTGATTGGTCCTTACCCTAGAACACCACAGGGTAAAACAGAATTCCTAGTAATCATTGACTGTCAGCAGCCCTGAAAATGGTTTTCTGTGGTTTCCCATTTTCACACCAGGCAAATGCTGGGGCTGTACCTTAATTAAGGCCACGGCCGCTTCCTTCCCACTCCTAGCCCTTTCCTGTTCCATCGTCGCCATAAGACCTATCTGTGTCCGTGCGACGTAAACCAACTAGAAAAAAAAGGAGTAATCATTGACCTTCTCACAAGATGGATTGAGGCCTTTCCAATACCTGAAGCCACAACGGGATGCATCACCAGCCTGCTACAAGACGAGGTATTCAGTCGCTACGGTTATCCATGATGCATTCTGTCAGACAACGGGAGTCAGTTCACGTCGAGGAAGTGGCAGCAAATGATGACGGAATGGGGTGTGGAGCACTGGACCACCCCTATCTACAACCCAAGGGCAAATCCAATGGAACGATGGAACTAGGAGCTGAAAAGGATGCTACGAGTCCACCTGATAGACAAAGAACATCGACTGTGGGACCGTCAGATACCGCAGTCACTCTTATGGCCGGTTTCACCAAGCTTCGTTTATGAATTTGACGACTGTTTAACTTTGACGATTCGTTTAACGTCCATTTTTTTTCGTTTCTTCAATGTCTGTTTACTTTGACGATCGTCAAACGCACCGTCAATTTTGACGCGACGATTTTCGACCTTCAAATATGACGATTCGTTTAAAATGGTGTGTCCGTGTTGTAAACATTGCAGTGTTCAATAGTAGTTGGAAATTACAGATCTCTTTTAAAGTGTTTTAAGCGTTTCGACATTTTACAGGAAGTGTTAAAGCATTTCACAGAACGTTATTTAGAAGACTTTGATGCTGAATTACTGTATATAGAATTATTGGAAAATCTGGGACCTGAACGTGCAATTTCTGACCGTAATGATCATTTCTTCTCAATAGATGACTTCAATTTTGTAACTAGGTACAGACTTTCCAAGAGAGTAGTACTGAAACTTTTAGAGCAAATTGAAAATAGACTGGAATATCCTACTAATAGAAACCGTCCGTTAACACCGATACAACAACTACTTTTAACTCTACGTTTTATGCTACTGGTTCTTTTCAATTGGTACTAGCAGATGTGAATAGTGTATCTAAATAAACAATTTGTCGCTATATTAGAAAAGTTTCCAAAGCAATCGGTTCCTTGAGACCCCTGTATGTGAATTTTCCTGAAGGTGACGAAGCTCGTTCAGTTATTCGCGATTTTTATATGATAAGCAACTTCCCTGGAGTAATAGGTGCCATCGACTGCACACATATACCTATACTGTCTCCTGGTGGACATAATGCAGAAGTTTTCCGCAACAGAAAGTCCTATTTCTCAATTAATGTACAGACTATTTGTGATGCTAATTTACTAATAAGGAATATTGTTGCTAGATGGCCTGGATCGGTTCATGACAGTTTTATTTTTGATAATTCTGAAATAAGAATGAAATTTGAGACGGGAGGAATCCAAGACGGACATCTCCTAGGGGATAATGGATATCGGCTAACACGTTTTCTTCTTACGCCATTCTTAAATCCACGAAATCAAGGCGAGGAAAACTAAAACATAGCCCATATTAAGACAAGAAACACTGTTGAATGACAATATGGAGTATGGAAAAGGAGATTTCCGGCCTTGTCACTGGGTTTAAAAACAACAGTAACAACATCTTTATCTGTCATAGTGGCTACCGCTGTGCTACATAATATTGCTATGCAAACAAAGGAAGATGAACCCCCGGAAGATGAAGTACTCCATCACTATCTAGAAGAAAAAAGACGACTTAACAGGAATTATTTAGTCTTTGAGGAAATTAATGTAGGCCTACCTGGCTTAGCTGATCAAGATGGTCCTCCAGTTGTTAATCGGAACAGAATCGTTGAAAACCATTTCCGTTAAGACACTGCTATAAAAGTGGAATACATTTAAAACACACGAGTTCTGTATCACTAATATTATAAAAACAAGCACACACTTTATTGTTTTCTATAGCATATAACAGGCAATATTTAATGTGACTGTATGTTTGTTACTAATAGGTCATTGGTTAATAATGTTACTTAAGTTTATAGGTTAATAGTTCGTAGATCATTATTACGTTATTATTATTATTTATTATTATTATTATTATTATTATTATTATTATTATTATTATTATTAAATTTAGTCTATTGTTTCTTCAAATAAAAGGAAAGTTTTGCCTCTAGCACTGCACTTCTCAGTTTTTCATTTTCTTGCTTAATTTTTTCGGTTTCTTTTTTCATGTGTATTAAGGCTAGTTCTTCGTTATGCCTTAATTGCAGCATGTCTAATTCTTGCTTGCAGAGATCCCTTCTTGCTTCTGACAATTCAATAACTTTTTCACGAGCTTTCAATGCTTCTGATTTCTTTGTCTTCTTAAAAGAAGGCCGGTTTCTTGATGCCCACGATATCTTGCTACCGCTAGTTGATGGTGGAAGGTCATGGATTGTATTCGGGACCGTTTCTTCACTGGTAGGAATAAGGATCTCTGTACTGGGTTCTTCTTCAAACGTCACCAGTACATTGCATGGTTCAATAGTGTTGCTACTGGATGCGGTTAGGCCTATGTATGCAGAATCGCTACCCAAGTTGTTGGGAAGAGGCTCTACTTGGTCCCTGATTATTTCTAGGAGTTGTGATGATGTTTGATCTAATGAAGGGGTTACAGCAACTCCACCTCCAGTTTTAAACATATTCACCTTATCCTGGCATCTTTTTTGCTTAGCCCTTCTTTTGAAGTTGTCATAAAACATTTTCAGTTGTTTCACTGACCTCTTACAAACAAATTCTCGAGAATTAAAACAATTTGCAAGTTCTATCCACGCTTTCTCTTTATCACGCAACGTTATGCCATCGGTTTTCTTGTTTTCGATTGTCTCGTTCCTTTCGGCAACAAGACTCACGAACAAACTCTTCTCGTCTTCAGAGAATTTGGATCCTCTCTTCTTTGACGAAATATTGCTATCTTCCATTTTTGAGACCACTCTTACAACAGAAAATTAAATTACAAAACAAGTCTATTTTCAATCACGGCTCAGTACTTCAATTATTAATCGAGAAATGGCAATCCGAACGTACGATAAAACTCGATATATCGCGATATAACGTCGTTTTGAAATGCGAGATCGTGTCAAAATAAACGGAGCGTCTATTCCAGCTCACTAGTGATGATGAAATGTAAAAGGTTTTGACGAAGCGTCAAAAAGAAACGGGTCGTCATTTTTGACAGCCGTCAAGCATATTAGGACAAAGCTTGGTGAAACCGGCCATCTTAGTCCTGTGATGACGCATCAGCCGTGTCACCGGCTATTGCCCAGCAGAGCTGTCTCTTGGTATGGCACCAGGGATTGGGAGATTCGTCCACCACCCCACTTCGGGGCAAGGTGATGCAGCTGTTTCCCTGGCAGAGTTACAGCAGCAGCAACAGAACATCAAGGAGAAGCAAGCCTTGGCCAAGAAGAGATCCCTTACCCAGGCCAAGGCTCAAGATGTCGAAGAGACCCAGATCTTCCTACCAGGCCAACAAGTACTGCGACGTTGCCACCCAGTCAGTAATAAGATTGGAGGGTTTCACGCAGGTCTCGCACCTAAGTGGGTTGGTCACATCGAGGTGGATAAATAGCTGGGCCATGGGGTCTACTTACTGAAGACCCACCCTCCTGGCAAAATCCACGCATGGGAGTTGCGGTGGGTCACCCAACCTCTGCGCATACAGAGTAAGCTTGGAGGAGAGGCTACTAATGACACAGCACCATCTGGTCATCGTGAGGAGAACACGACGACTATCATTGAGGAAGAGGCTGGCAGCAAGGCAACCCCGACCCCCGACACGGCACATGCTGGTTAAGGGGAGGAGAGCACATCTAGCGATATCGAGGAGGAAAGAAGATACAATCTACATCCAAGGCAAAGTTGATGAGTGTGACAATGTGTGGAAATTGTTTCAAGTTACAGGGGGGATATTGATGCAAGTGCGATCACAGGTATAACTTGAAAACATTGTTCTCTCACCCATGGGTAACTTATGCAAAGATCGACGTCGAATTATTATTATTATTATTATTATTATTATTATTATTATTATTATTATTATTATTATTATTATTATTATTATTATTATTATTAAGATTATTTTATGATAATTATTATTTTATTATGATTATTATTATTATTATTATTATTATCACTTGTATGTATGGCTATGAAGTGAAATACATCCATTTAGCATTATTATTTACGTATTCGAATGATCATATTGTGTGTGAGGTTATGTCATGAAATTATTATTATTATTATTATTATTATTATTATTATTATTATTATTATTATTATTATTATTATTATTATTATTGTACCGGGCGGTACACCTCCACGCCGCTAATTCAAAATGTGCGCCAGTTGAAACTCCTCTGCTGGAGGAAGTCTGAACTTTATTGACGGTATTAATTTTCTACTTTCTCAGAAGATGTCACTACCTGGAAATTTTGGAGTTTTAGAACTGTGTCATTTTTGATGTGTTTTTGTTTTGCTTGAAGTAAGAAGTGTGAACTTTCTCTTCTAGAGGACACTACTGAAGATCAACAATAGTGCACCCTGGTGGGAAGTGAAAGAACTGGTTTTTTTGGAGAAAATGTAATTTCAAAAGTTTTCTTTGCTAAATTTCTTTCAATCATTGGTTAAGTTGGCAATATTAACCCTTTCTTTCCCCTTGTTTTAAATCTAGCCAATCCCGAATTTCTTAACTTAATTTTCCACCAATAATGTGTTTCTTCTTCATCTTGTGTAGGGGTTTCTCTTTTTTCTCCAATAAAGTGATTGTGGGCGGGTGTTTTCTTTCCCCTAACGCCTCGAACCTTCCGCGAGAGCATATAAACTGCTGATTTTTGGGTCTCCGGGCCACTTCTGTTCCATCTTTCAGTGTGTAAAGTACCTAGCAGGGGGCGGGAAGCGCCTCTTTCTTCGGCGGCGGTCAACAACCAGGTAATGGCCGATTAATTACTTCTTTTCTTGCTTGCTCAGCAGTTTAACTCTCGGGGCGGGTCCGAAGTTTTTCCATTATGTAACCTTCCTTAAAATGTAAAGAAACTTGTATCTATTCCATCTTTTAAACTGCATATCGGGATAGAGAGTGCTTAACCCTCTCGAGCTCCCAATCATATTGTTTTGAGGTGAACTTAATTTTCTCAACCTATTCTTCGTTAATGTAATGTAAATTGGTCTTCTCTAAGTCACCTCTGTAGTATGGGATTAGCCCTTGCATTAGCGGCCTAGAGCCCGATCAGGTTTTAAACGAATGTATTAGGAGAGCAGATCGCCTCCTCCCAAATTGTTATTTTAGAGGCCATGTAATTTTCCTTTTTTTTAATTAATAGGCCTCAGTAGGTTGGGTATTTTACCCCTGTGTCTAGGTCCGTAGAGGACAACTTGAAGGTGGAGTTTGGTGTGGCCTTTGATAGGCTTAAAGTTGAGAGCGAGGGGCTCTTTTTCGAAAACTGAGTGTTGTATGCCTCGTGGAGGCTTTTCAGTGTAATTTGGAGCAAGTGCTCTTGAGCATGAATGGGGTTTTCTGCCCCTCTGTTTATACTTATTTTGAAGTAAGGTTGGGCTGATTGCCCAAACAATGTGAAGTCGGGGCGCGAAGCCCAAACCCTGTAAATATTGTAACTACCCTTTTGACTTGCTACTTTGTACCTGCCATGCTTGTTATTTCTTTATTTTGAAAAGAAAATATAACCTTGTTAAATTTTAAATTAATTTTACTTTCGTAGCTTGAGACCTATTCACCACCCCGCACCTTCTTTCACCTCTAACTACCACGGAAAACTCCGTAACAAGTGGTAGCAGAGCGTGGTTGAATGGGTCTCATTTTTAGCCCCTTTTGACGGCTAAACATAGTTTCGATCCGAACTCTAACCATTTTCTCAGTTGCTGGAATTTTTTGAGTTTTTCAAAATTGTTCTGTCATCATGCCCGGCCCTCGCGATGTTCTCCATCTTAACTACTTGCGCAAGGAGGAGTTGATCTATGAATTGACTATTAGAAATGTGCAATCTGGAGGCACGGTTGCGGTAGACACAAATAAGCTTAGAGAGTCCCTTGATTTGCCCATTTCCATCCCCACCTTGGGAGAGAAAGAAATTGACGACTCTCTTTCCACGATCGTCGAGAATATTACGGGGCTAGCATCTGTAGTTAGTTTTTTTGATGAAAATGATCCTTCTCCTAATCAAATTAAACGTGTACAAGCCAGGCTGTTTCATTTTTCAAATAGAGTTAACGATCTGTTGTCTCTAAAGTTGAATGACGTTCAGGGGAAGGAAGCTAGTACGCTGCTTGAAAATATTTCTGAGTTATCTAGCAAGGTCACTCAATTGTTAACTGGGGAAGTTCCTCCCAAAACTGATCACCCCGCCACGGTGAATGTAGGTAGCGAGGAAGAGCCTACTAAGGGAGAAGTAAATAGGAAAACCATTGCTGTTCAAACGACTTCTGCCCCATTGGACGAGTCTGAACGCCGTAACTCATTAAATAATGTACGTTCGGAATTAACTTCCTTGCCATTGAAACCTTTATCTACTATGTCACCCGGGTTTAGCAGCTTGCCTCATCCATTGGCAATGTTGCTCAGAGGCATCTCTAAGTTTTCCGTTAATACCACTAGTGACGTAATTTCATTTTTAAGATTTCTAGTTGAATTTCAGGATCATGCCCTTGTGTTTTCTCTTTCTCCATGTCAAATTTTGCAAATCATCTATCCTTATGCAATTGGTATTCTCTCTGACAAAATAGTAAGAGCCATAGCTGAACAGTCATCTATTGAAGATTTTCACGCACACTTGCTTGCAAATTTTATTCCTGCTCGCGCGAGGTCATCTCTGATTCAGAAGTACTATTACCGTGTACAGCGCTTGGGTGAAAACTTGGCTGATTTCATACAGGACATTAAGTTTTATACTAGGGTGTTTGCTCTTCACTTCCCAGAGGATCAGATTGTACAAGCCATTGTGGAAGGTATCTCACCATCCTATAGGTCATATTTGTGTTTCGCGGCGTGCCCGCAAACTTTCTCTGAACTTGAAGCATTGGCCGTCTCAGCGGAAGGAGTTAGATACGCCGATTCTTTGCGTGTCGCGAAAGAACCCCCTCCTTCTCTTAGTAATCCTCGGCCTCCACCTCGCCGACCAGTCAATCCCCGTAAATGTTATGCTTGCGGGTCGCCTGACCATCTTCGCAATAAGTGTCCACTGATCAAGTCTAGTAGGGCAAATAATGGAGCTGGTTCATCACAAGGCTGTTTTAAATGTGGGGCTTTCTCACATATCGCCAAGAATTGCCCACACTCAAATAGCACCCCCTCCTGCTCAACTTCTGGTGCAAATTCCACCAATGCCAATAACAAAATGTGACTAGCGGCTTCGGCTGAGTCGATTAATTCTGCTTCTCAAGGCTCAGCCCCTGGCAAAAAGATCGTGAATTCAGGGAACGTTCAGTTTGCCAATCCATCTTTCGAATGCCCCAAACAATGTCTTAGGATTGCGGCGGATACCCCCGCACCGGTTCCTTTTCTTAAGATTGAGTTAAATAATGAACCTGTAACAGCTCTCTTAGATTCAGGCAGTGTTTGTTCGATTATTTCGGACCAATGGTATTCAAAATTGAAGTCTGTTTGTAAATTACCTGACTATGGCTCATCCACTGTTCAATATGTTTCGGCTAATTCATCTCCATTAGAAATTCTAGGTTCCGTACAGGTCAAAATTCGTATTTTTAAATTTACATGGAAAATTAAATTGTTTGTGGCTAAGCACCTGTCTTGCCCCATCATATTGGGAGCTGACTTTATTTCTCACACTGGTCTTGTGCTCGATCTTCAGAGTAAGTCGTGCACATTCAAATTTGCGTCCAATTGTAAAATCCCCTTGTTAAAGTGTAATTCTGTATCATACTCATCTATTTCGCCTACCCAGGATGAGATGTTGTTAGACCTTAGACATCTACCTGAGGAGCAGGCTGATAGTATTCGTAAATTATGTCAGTCGTTTCCAGAGGTGTTCTCTGATACTCTTGGTGTTACTGACCTTATCGAATACAAAATCGAGGTCACAGATTCGATTCCTGTCCGTTTTCCACCTTATAGGCTATCTCCACCTAAAATGAAGGCTCTGAAAGAAATCATCGATCAGATGTTGAAGGACGGTATTATTAGGCCCTCTAAGTCGGCGTATTCGTCACCTATTTTTCTAGTCCCGAAACCCCAAGGAGGCTTCAGGCCTGTCATTGATTATAGGGCTCTCAATCGGAAGGTGGTGTTGCAATCTGTGCCCCTTCCTGACCTTCATTCTTGTTTTTCATGGTTTCGTAAGGCCAAGTTCTTTACTATCTTGGACTTGAATCAGGCCTATAATCAAATTCCCCTTGCCGAAGAGTCTAAACATCTTACAGCGTTTGCCACGGATTGGAATTTGTATGAATACAACCGCGTGCCTTTCGGGCTCCCCACGGGAGCAGCTGTACTCACTAGGTTGCTAGATAGGGTCTTCTCCGACATCAAATTTGAGTACTTGTACCACTACTTGGATGATGTCGTCGTATTTTCGGAGACCTTTGAAGAACATCTAGATCATCTGCGAGAAGTTCTCGATCGCCTTCGTAAGGCTGGGTTAACTGTAAAGTTGTCCAAGGTTGCCTTTGCTAAGCCCTCTATGTCATTCCTAGGGCATATTGTGTCACCTGATGGTGTAGCAGTCGATCATTCTAGAACACAGGCCATCCGTGATTTTAAACCTCCCAAGGACATTAAAGTATTCGCCAGGTTCATTGGTATGGTGAATTTCTTCAGGAAGTTTATTCCTAACTTCGCTAATAGAGCGGCGCCCTTAAACCTTCTTCGTAGGAAAGGCATCAAATTCGAGTGGGGACCTTCTCAACAAGCCGCCTTTGAAGATCTTAAATTAGCTCTCTGTAATGCCCCTGTCCTTGCTATGCCTGATTTCTCAAAGAAATTCATCGTCCAAACCGACGCGTCGTCGTCAGCAGTAGCTGCAGTCCTTCTTCAAGAGACTGAACTAGGGAGGCGACCCATCGCCTATGCATCTAGGACCTTGTCGGCTCAAGAAGCCAAGTATTCCATCTATGAGCTCGAAGGGTTGGCAGTCTTATTTGCCTTAGAAAAGTTCCGTCTCTATCTGGAACACGTCAAATTCGACCTGGAGACAGATAATCAAGCTTTAAGCTGGGTCTTAGGTAGGCCGCGTCGTACTGGTCGTATAGCCCGTTGGGCCATCCGTATTTCTGCCTTCCAATTCGATGTCCGGCATATCCGAGGTACCGAAAATGTTGTCGCTGATGGACTCAGCCGTATGTTTTCCAACGACGTCGAGACCCATGAACCGGTCGACAGTTCATCACCTCCCGAGTCCATACTATTTGATGTTAATGCCATCTTAACAGATGCTCCCATGCTCTTTAGGGATATCGAGAAATACCAACGTGAAGATCCGACGCTGGCTCCGATAATGGAAACCCTTTCTTCTGGGGAACATGTTGTCCCTTATGTTCTGAGGAATGGTGTTTTATGTTGCCCTTCGAGGCATGATAAGATGATGAAAGTTGTCGTTCCAGCTGTTCTTGTACCTATGATCTTCAAGGTACTATCATGGGACCCCATTAGGGGGGCATCTTGGAATCTTTAAAACTCGTGAAAAGATTCGTGAAAGGTTCATCTGGAAGGGTATGGACGGTGAAATCCGTGAACTAGTGAAGGCTTGCAAATCCTGTTTGCTTAGTAAACCCACCATGTCCACCAAGGTAGGCCTTTTGTCTTCTCATCAAGCGTCGCGCCCCATGGAACGCCTGTATATTGATTATGTAGGACCCTTCCCCCTGTCAAAGGGAAATGCCAACAAGTTCATCTTTGTGTGCGTAGATGGCTTTACTAGATTTTCCTGGTTATTTCCGACTAAGCTGGCTACCGCTCAGTCTACCATTACTTGCTTAAATTCTATTTTTGCCTCTTTTGGTCCGTGCCAATACATCGTGTCTGATAATGCTAAAGCGTTCACATCAAATCTTTTTCGTAAATTCTGTTTTGACTTGTCCATCTCTCATGTAACTACTTCTGCTTATTACCCTCAACCATCTCTGGCTGAACGGGTTAACCGTAATCTCAGGTCCGCGCTTATTGCCTATCATCATGAAGATCATTCCAGGTGGGACACGTCCCTGCATTGGTTAGCTTTTGCTTTGAATTCGGCGGTCCATGATTCACATAAATTTACTCCAGCCTCTTTGATGTTCAAGTTTGTTCCCAACACGCCGCTCTCTAACCTCTGGTCTCTGAGTGACATTCTACCCGAGACAATAGATCCGGACAACATCAAAGATCTTTGGAAGAAGGCTAAAGCCAATCTTAAAGTCTCTCATGAAAAGGTTAGGGAAAGGTATGATCGTGGACGGAGACCCACCCCTTTGAAGGTAGGTGACCAAGTTATGGTCAAGAATTTTGTTCCCGCGGGCAAGCTTGCCCCCAGATTTCATGGGCCATGTGTCATTCTCGATTTCCTGACGCCGGTTACGTTATTATTAAGTAATCCAGCTACCGAGAGGATATTTAGGGTTCACCTGTCACAGGTGAAACCGGTGTAATTTCTGGGTTAACTTGCTTCCTATAATCGTGAAAGGAATATGAAGGTTATATTTTTTTTTGAGTTTTCACTTTTAAGGCATTCTGCCCCTTCTATAATATTTTGTTTCATATGTAAGTTTTTGTAAACCCCTCCCGCACGGTTAAACTGCCATTCTGTCCTTACCACGGCCATTACCACGCTCCCGTCTCCTGCTATACACACTGTGGCTTGCTTATATTATATGACATGGATATCTGCACGCCGCTGGCCCCTCAACCTCTCCACAAAGCCTGTGCCCTCAAGAAAGATGATGGTCCAACACATTCTGCCGCCTAGTTTTAATGTTTCAGTGCCCCCGCAGCCGCGCGGCGCCGTGCCGCGACTGGGCTAGAGGAAGGGCCCCCTCGACCCCAGCGAGGACGACATGTGCACGGCGAGCCGGAGCTCTCCTCCCGTCCAAGGCTGATGTGCGGCGCACGACCTGCTACTGGCCTGCAGCCTGTATATGTTCACCGCGGGCGCGGCGTGCTTCAACACCTCTGCTCCCCTCATAGTGCGGGCGAGCGGTATCTCAGGGTACTTGAGGGTTCCGAGCGGCCGTCTTTGGACGCCGGCTGCAACGGCCGATCTGGCCATTCAACTTAGTCTACATCAACTACATGGACATTCCAGTTCAACATTACTACCTTCTCTTGGATTTTTCGGCAATACCTGGTGGACTTAGAAATTTTTTTTCTCAACTTTAAAAACTAAAGTTTTACTTCGGAATTCAACTTCTACAAACATAAAGACCTTACTTCACCTGTCACAACAAAAATTTTGAAACTGAATCAAACCAAATTAAGAAAATCTTAAAAATACTTCTGCAATTAATCTCCACATCTACATCAAAACTTGGACCTAGTTTTCAAACAAATTTCATGTGTCACCCCTGGAGGAACTTTTGGGGGGGGGGGGAGGTCTGTACCGGGCGGTACACCTCCACGCCGCTAATTCAAAATGTGCGCCAGTTGAAACTCCTCTGCTGGAGGAAGTCTGAACTTTATTGACGGTATTAATTTTCTACTTTCTCAGAAGATGTCACTACCTGGAAATTTTGGAGTTTTAGAACTGTGTCATTTTTGATGTGTTTTTGTTTTGCTTGAAGTAAGAAGTGTGAACTTTCTCTTCTAGAGGACACTACTGAAGATCAACAATAGTGCACCCTGGTGGGAAGTGAAAGAACTGGTTTTTTTGGAGAAAATGTAATTTCAAAAGTTTGTTCTTTGCTAAATTTCTTTCAATCATTGGTTAAGTTGGCAATATTAACCCTTTCTTTCCCCTTGTTTTAAATCTAGCCAATCCCAAATTTCTTAACTTAATTTTCCACCAATAATGTGTTTCTTCTTCATCTTGTGTAGGGGTTTCTCTTTTTTCTCCAATAAAGTGATTGTGGGCGGGTGTTTTCTTTCCCCTAACGCCTCGAACCTTCCGCGAGAGCATATAAACTGCTGATTTTTGGGTCTCCGGGCCACTTCTGTTCCATCTTTCAGTGTGTAAAGTACCTAGCAGGGGGCGGGAAGCGCCTCTTTCTTCGGCGGCGGTCAACAACCAGGTAATGGCCGATTAATTACTTCTTTTCTTGCTTGCTCAGCAGTTTAACTCTCGGGGCGGGTCCGAAGTTTTTCCATTATGTAACCTTCCTTAAAATGTAAAGAAACTTGTATCTATTCCATCTTTTAAACTGCATATCGGGATAGAGAGTGCTTAACCCTCTCGAGCTCCCAATCATATTGTTTTGAGGTGAACTTAATTTTCTCAACCTATTCTTCGTTAATGTAATGTAAATTGGTCTTCTCTAAGTCACCTCTGTAGTATGGGATTAGCCCTTGCATTAGCGGCCTAGAGCCCGATCAGGTTTTAAACGAATGTATTAGGAGAGCAGATCGCCTCCTCCCAAATTCTTATTTTAGAGGCCACAGTCTAGCTCGAGCGGTCGAGGAGAGAGGTTGCGTAGTGAAGTGCGTGCTGTAAACATGGTCGGCATTGAACAGTACCGGGCCGCTATTGGGAAATGGCAGGCAAGGCAGAAGAAGGAGACCAGGAGTGGATTGGTGATAAGTACGGACGGATTGAAAATGAGTGAAGCGGTGCTGGTGGTGACAGTGATAGCAGTGCTACTGGTTATTGGGGGGGGGGGTGGAAGTAAACCCAGGCCCAAATACCAGTGGAAAATATAGTACGGAGGATTTGGCCGCACTCAGGGTGGTTGTAAGTGAAGTTATGCAGGAAAAGTGTCAATGGGATAAGGTGCAGGAAATAAAGGACATGATGGAGGAGCAGAGAAAGGAGATAGGGAACATGAAGAAATGGCTTGAAACGAAGACAGAGGAATCGAGCAGGAGAGTGGTCAATAACGAGAAAGAAATCGAGTTATTGAGAGGGGAAGTGAAACATCTGAAAGAGGAGGTGATGAAGATGAAGAAAGAAGCGGAGGGGTACAGGCAGGAGAGATTGAAAAAAGCCATATTTATATATGGAGTTGAGGAAGGGGCGAGAGAGAGCAAGATTGAGCTGATATATAAGGTGGTGGAAGTTATACGTGATGCAATGAAGATAAACTTTAGTGAGATAGACATAGATGATGTAGAGAGAGTTGGTAAAATCAAAGGTCGGAGGCCAATTAGGGTTAAATTGTTCTCAACCTTAATGGCAGAAACTGTGTTAGGTAACAGCAAGAATTTACAAGGGCTGAAAATAGGGGTGAAAGGAGACATGGGAAGAGAAGGAAGTGAAAATATGAAGATCTTGAATAGGCACCTATGGAGAGCGAGGAACCAGGGGCTAAAGGCCCGAATAAGAGGTCTGAGGTTGGAGGTGACAAACGGGCGATGGGTTAGAGTACATTCAGTGACGAAGCTAAAGGAAATGGACGAAAACGAGAGGGTTGAGGGTGGTGAGAGGACAAGGCAAGATGGGAAGAAGAAAGAAGAAAAGAAGAGGAGGAGGGACGTGGCAGGAGAGCAGAGCATCTCGGAAGAGAATGGGCAGTGCAGCCGGGAGACAGAAGATCAAGATAGTGAAGTGGACGGTGAGAGTGAGCAGCAAGAGACTGGGAGAGTAGAGTGTAGAGGTGCAGTGAGCAAGAAAGGACAAAGGAAGGTGGATTCAGAAGTCCAAAATAGTGAGGGGGTGAGTGGGGGTGAGCAGCAAGAAGGGGTGAGAACAGGGTGCAGTGGTGTAGTGAATAAGAAAGGTCAAGAGGAGACAGATCGACAAGAAGGTAAAAAAAATTATGAGTAAAGTCAGAAGTAAGAGCTTAAAAGACATATGGGGAAAAGTACGTAGAGGGATGGAGGATACAGAGGAAGAGAGGTCGATAAATACTAGAAGTAAAAATAGAGGGGGAGACCTAGAAGGGAGGGAGGGAAAGTTATAACTATATTGGAAGATAGGATGTGTGAATATTGAGGGACTAAGGAACAAATTAGGAAACAAGAAAGTTCGGGAAGTAATTGAAAGTTTTGATGTTGTGGCACTCTTGGAGACGTGGTTGGAAACAGGGAGGGAGATTTCATGGAAGGGGTTTGAGATAAAATATAAATATAGAAGAAAAGAGAGGAATAAGGGACGAGCACCAGGAGGGATGATAGTTCTAATTAGGGAAGAAATTAGTGAAAGAGTAGAGGATATAGAGACCGATATGATGGAAACCATATGGCTGAGATTGAATTTGGGAGGGAGTGAGGGAAGGAGGAAGAAAATAAATCTAGCTTTTGTTTACTGCCACCCTAGTAATTCAGCATATGCAAATAAATATTTTGTGAAGAGTTATTGGTGGATATTGGTAGGATAAGGGGAATGTATCCAGGTGAGGAGGATATGTTGTTATTTGGGGATTGGAACGCGAGAATAGGAGAACAGAGCCCAGTTTATAGTAGGGAGGATGGAATGTGTTTGTTGGAAAGTAGAAGGAGTGAGGACAAAATTATAAATAGTTATGGAGAGAAGCTCCTAGAGATGTGTGCTGTGGGAAATTTGTATATTCTGAATGGGTGGATAGAGGGTGACAGGACGGGGAAATTGACATATGTTACGGAGAAGGGGGGTAGTGTGATAGATATGGTTTTAAGTTCGGAAGGGATGATTGAGGAAGTTGTAAGTATGGAAATAGGAGATTGGATTGAATCACACCATTTCCCGGTGAGGGTTATGCTGAAAAGGGAGGAAGAGAAGTGTACAATGAAGGAAGATGAGACAAAGGATAAACGAGGGAGTGGTTATAATAAGTATAAATGGACAGAGAAGGTGGGCCGGGATTGGAATAGGGTAGTAAAGGAGGAGCTACATCTTCTGAAATATGGGTGGGAAGGGGCGTTAGAAGAGAATAATACTGATAAAGCCTTGGAATTGTTGCTACATCCAATAAAGATGATAGCGCAGAAGGTGAAAGCTAGAAAAGGAAATAAGAAAGAGGGAGAAGAATGGTTTAATAGGGAGTGTGAAGGATTGCGGAGGAAGGTGATGGACGCGTTAGGAGAATATAGAAGGAAAGGTGGGAGCCAAGAAAGGGAGTTTTTCTGTAGATTGAGGAAGGAGTATAAAAAGAAAATCTCTGAGACAAAAAAGACGTGGTTAGAGGAACAAATGGAAGCCATAAATAATGACTGCAAGACAAACAATTTTGAGAGAGTTTGGGATAAGATTAATAGAATTATTAAGGGTGGAAGGAATATAGAGAGAACGAGTATTGAGGAAGTGCAATGGGTCAGGCACTTTGATGAATTACTAGGAAAAAAGGGGGGTGATAGATGGAGAGGTTCGGGAGAAGAAGTAATTTGGAGGAATAGGGGAGTGGCAATTTATGACCTGGATAAAGAAATCACAAGAGAGGAAATCCGGAGAGTGATAAGCAGAGCCAGAGCGAAGTCGGCCGGGGGGTGTAATGGTATAAATAACAAGTTTTGGAAGGAAAGTAGTAAAAATGAGATAATGATAGAGGGCATGGTTAAACTATTCAATAGGATATTTGAGGGAGGAAATTACCCTAAGGAATGGGAAACAGGAATTATATGCCCTATATACAAGGGGAAGGGTAGTAGGAACAATGTGAACAGTTATAGAGGTATATCTCTGTTGGATTCTTTGAGTAAAATATATACTGGGGTGCTAGCGAACAGAATAAGCGGGTGGGCGGAAGAAAATTAAATTTTGACAGATTACCAAGGGGGATTTAGGAAAAAGAAAAGAACAGTGGATAATATAATGATAGTAAAGACTATTTTAGAAAAGTATAAGAATATGGCTAGAAGTACGGTTTATGTAGCAGCAATAGATTTTGAGAAAGCTTTTGACAAGGTGAATAGAGAGGCCCTACTAGAGAAATTAGGTAGGTTAGGGATTTCGGAGAAGATGTTGAGGGCAGTGGAAGGAATATATAGGGACGTCAGGTTTTGTGTAAAATTGGGAGAAGGGAGAATGAGTGGACCATTAGAGTCCAAGGTGGGTTTAAAACAAGGATGCAAGTTATCGCCAATACTGTTTATTTTATTTATCAACGATATTTTAGAGGGGTTTGGGGCAGAAAATTGGGCTGTACCAGTAATTAATGGTTTGGAAGTACCAGGACTGATATTTGCGGATGATGTGTTATTGATGACGCTAACTTCAGGGGCGATGAATAGGGCCTTAGAGTCAGTGATGCTATTTGCGAGGAAATGGGGATTGAAAATTAATGGAAATAAGTCTAAAATATTGGTAGTACAGGTGGACAAAAGAAGAAAGATAGAAGGGAATTGGGTAATTCAGGGAGAAAGATTGGAACAGGTAAGGAAGTTGGAATATCTAGGAGTTATTTTTAATGATAAAGGAACTTGGAGTGACCAGATCAAAAGAGTGAAATATAGAGGATTGGCAGCCTTAGCCTCAGTCAGAAATTTGCTACTCAAGTACCCGGGGATCAGTTATAAAACACTGAGACTCGTGTTCAGGTCGGTAATCGTTGGGAGGGTATTATACGGAGCAGAAGTTTGGGGGCTGGATGAGAAAAGAGAGGAACTAAGAAGGATTGTTAGTAGTTTTGCTAAGTTAGTGATGGGCTTACCGAGGTGTACAGCAAATGTAGGGGCGGAATTAATGTGTGGGGAGGATTTGGAATCAGAGGGTGTGAAAAGAATAGTTAGATACTGGATGAATTTAAAAAGACAGGAAGGTGGGAGAGTATTACAGGCAGCATATGTACAGCAATTTAAGAGCATGTATAAGGGTGGATGGTTAGAAAAAATAAAGGGATATTTGGAGAGGATAGGATTAGGACACCTGTGGGGGGAGGTTTGGTCAAAGACAGAAGTGAGAGGGATGAATATACTGGAAAGGAGAATTAGAGATATCCATAGGCAGAAATTATTGGGGGAAAGCAGACTAAGAAATTCGCTGACTGTTTTGACGAAAATAGAGGAGATAGCAGGGTTGAATATTAGATACGTCGATAGGTCAAAACGATATGGGATGATGTGGTGGCTTTTAGGTTTGTCAAGGAATACAGGCTGGTTACAGGGGAGGGATAAGACAAGGTGTGTACTTTGTGGAGATGTGAATGATGAGTTTCACTTGCTAAGAGACTGTGAGGTAACGAGGGGGTTAAGACATAGATTATTGAGTGCCGAGCATCGGGAAATATTGGGGAGAGGGGATGAGAACGCAATACTGAGATGGATTATTAAACAATGGGAAAAAGGGGGTGAATTGAACAGGTATTTTTGTGCGACAAAAAAGGCCTGCGAGTGTAAAATGAAGGAGAGTGAGTTAGAGGGTGGGCAGGGGAATAGGGGGGTGGAATAGTTATCTGTATAAGGGAAGGGGATAGTATGTTAAAATTCTAATGGATTAGGGAATATAGGGACTGAGTACTTAGTTAGGTGGAGTTGGGTAAGAGGACAGGATTGCATGGTCTGTTTGTTTTAAAGTTAGCTGGAATGCAAGTGCTGAAATGCTGAGTGTTGTTGTTTGATTAGTGATCAGGTGTAGGTCAGTAACAAGAATGTGACGCAAGTACAGAGCATAATAAGGACACTGGATGAACACTGAGTGAGTGAACTGCTTCAGCTAATGACTGCTAATTATTCTTATTATTATTATCCTTATTATTATTATTATTATTATTATTATTATTATCCATTTTATTATTATTATTTATTATTCATTTTATCGTTATTATTATTATTATTATTATTATTATTATTATTATTATTATTATTATTATTATTATTATTATTATTATTATTATTGCATGTGAACATGTATAGGGGCGAAGTCGCCTGTTATGTTCAATAAATGTATGTATGTATATTTTAGAGGCCATGTAATTTTCCCTTTTTTTTAATTAATAGGCCTCAGTAGGTTGGGTATTTTACCCCTGTGTCTAGGTCCGTAGAGGACAACTTGAAGGTGGAGTTTGGTGTGGCCTTTGATAGGCTTAAAGTTGAGAGCGAGGGGCTCTTTTTCGAAAACTGAGTGTTGTATGCCTCGTGGAAGCTTTTCAGTGTAATTTGGAGCAAGTGCTCTTGAGCATGAATGGGGTTTTCTGCCCCTCTGTTTATACTTATTTTGAAGTAAGGTTGGGCTGATTGCCCAAACAATGTGAAGTCGGGGCGCGAAGCCCAAACCCTGTAAATATTGTAACTACCCTTTTGACTTGCTACTTTGTACCTGCCATGCTTGTTATTTCTTTATTTTGAAAAGAAAATATAACCTTGTTAAATTTTAAATTAATTTTACTTTCGTAGCTTGAGACCTATTCACCACCCCGCACCTTCTTTCACCTCTAACTACCACGGAAAACTCCGTAACAATTATTATTATTATTATTATTATTATTATTATTATTATTATTATTATTATTATTATTATTATTATTATTATTATTATTATTATTATTTACGTAGTTGAAGGATCGTATTGTGTGTGAGGTTATGTCATGAATCCTCTGCTGTGCATAGACATTTATATCAGTTAAAGTAAATACCTGTAAATTAATATTATAATTTTTCTTACCTGTATATATAAATTGTAATCCATAATTGTGAAACACACTGTAACATCCAGGAGGGTTATAGACAAGAACGATTGAGAATATCTGTATATTACAATCTATGTATTACGCACTGTAGAATTTTCATGAAGGTATTTCTTGTAATGTATCTTTATGGAAGCCTAGCCAGGATAAGAGACGATGTTGACGGTGAAAGTGAGTTGTCGAGAGTTACTGTTAAGTGAGTTGTTGGAAGTTATTGGTTGAAGAGTCGTGTAGCAAGAATGTGCTTGTGAACACGTGTGGACATGGTTTTAAAGCAGTCAACTGTTTTATATTTGTGTTCCAAGGTTGTAACTTCTATGTGCTGTGTTATTCAGTTGTTTTAAAATGGCGGCTTGGTGATCTGAGAGTTTTTTTGCAACAGCAGTGATCAAGATTATGTGTGTGTTTAATTTGTAAATAAATATGAATAAAAATAATTGTACTAACTGACAGCATCTCATGCATCTTTGCGGATATGTTAATCTCCACTGAAATTTCATCTATTCTGGCAGTTTTCCATTCTTCATCTTTCTTACTGCCATTTCAATTTCATTCATTGTAATTTCTTTATACATTTCTTCATCAAATAATTGGCTTTCCTGGTCGTCCATTGAATGACTGTCATTATTTCGAACGTATCCACAAAGATGCACACGAGATGCTGTCAGTTGGTATAATTATTATTCACATCTATTTACAAATTAAATACTCATAACCTTAATCACTGTATGACAAACAAAACACTTGTCTCCGAGAACATCAACAGAGCCGCCATTTTGAAAAACAACTGCCAATCGCTGCGCATGGAAATTACAACCTTGAAACACAGTTGAAACAGATGACTACCGACTTCAATATGGAGACTGCAACTACTGCATGTCAACCTGAGATATGTATATTCTTGCTACGCCATAATTCTACTGAACAATAGCTCCTTTACCAATCACTCCGTTACCGTGAAGATCGTCTTCTTGTATATGTCCTGGCCAGGCTTCCAGAAAGATACATTACAAGAAATACCTTCTCAGAAACTCCAGAATGCCTAATACAGGGCCTGTCAGAGTGCATGCACTGTGTATGGTGCAAAAGACGACTTCGCTTGGTTGACCAGAGTGCAGGTCCCTACTCCTCGATTTGGAGCAATAGCACTGTCTCTCTCTTTCCCCACGCCTGTCTCACTCGCTCCGCCTGCCTCTCTCTTCCTCACTTGCTCTGTAGTGCTCCACATCCGAGCAGAGTTGAGCCGAGCTTAGCCAAGTAGTCCAGAGACGAAGTGCTGGTCCGAGGCGAACCAAGCGAGACCGATGCACAGTGCACGCAGCTCTTGCATCTCAATTTGCACGCGTGAGATTTTGGGCGCTTGAGAGGCCCTGGCCTAATACATAGATTATACAGAATATTCTCCATCGTTCTCGTCACCTACTGTATTACCATTCTGGAAGTTACAGTGTATTTCACAATTATGGATTACAAATTATAAACGCAGGTAATGGTACATTATAATATTAATTTACAGGTATTTACATTAACTGAACTCATACGAATATTTAGGTACAGCACATGTTTCATGACATAACCTCACAAACAGTGCGATCATATCATATGTACATATGATGTAATAATAATAATAATACTAATACTTAATGGATGTAACACTTCATAGCTATACATACAAGTAATAATAATAATAATAATAATAATAATAATAATAATAATAATAATAATAATAATAATAATAATAATAATAATAATAATAATAATAATATTTATGTCAGAGGTGGCCATGACTATATCGTTACATATATGAGAAGCTCTGTATTAGTACTTTTATAATTCTGCTTTTTCTGAATTGATATAGATTTGATGCTGTTGTTATGAAACTTATAAGTCATCTTTGTAATATACACTTACTGGTGTCCTGAATTTTATAGTCGTTTTTTTGGAAAATATGAAAATTATGGTGCTGTGAAGGATTAGTGACAGTTGCTATGGTTATCATAAACAAGTCTTTTATATTCTTTGAATATTGAAGTTTCCTTATACGGTGAATATTTTAAAATTATGATATTTTATACACTTTATATGTATTTTATCTACACCATGAAGAACTTGGCATATTAACCTATTTGTTATTGTTCTGTATATTATCCAAAATGAACTTTATGTGGAATACATAACCTCTGCGGGCAATGAAAAGGACAGTGAAATGGACACAGATTGGAAGAAGAAAAATACTTTTAGATGTGCTACCTGGAATGTACAAGGTATCTCAAAATGGAAAACTCTAAATTCCCATGGAGGGAATTAGATATTTTTCACCAATAGAGCATGTCAAAAACATATCAGATGTAAGGCTTTTCAGGCATTTGCTCTATTAACCAGCGTTTCGTCTTAGGTCTGACACTAAACTCGTCAGAATGGGATGTGTCAGACCCTACCCACTGACGCTGGGTGTATGCAGGTGAGCTTATCAGAAGCCTATATAAGAGGCACAGTCTGATAACTGCATACGGGAGATAAATCTCCACGATGAAATTATTGCCCGCCTAGCAATTCCGAATGGAAAATTCTAAATTCCCATGGTTAATAGAGCAAACGCCTGAAAAGCCTTACATCTGATATGTTTTTGACATGCTCTATTGGTGAAAAATATCTAATTTCCTCCATGGGAATTTAGAATTTTCCATTCGGAATTGCTAGGCGGGCAATAATTCCATTGTGGAGATTTATCTCCCGTATGAAGTTATCAGACTGTGCCTCTTATATAGGCTTCTGATAAGCTCATCTGCATACACCCAGCGTCAGTGGATAGGGTCTGACACATCCCACTCTGACGAGTCTAGTGTCAGACCTAAGACGAAACGCTGGTTAATAGAGCAAACGCCTGAAAAGCCTTACATCTGATATGTTCAAGGTATCTCACACAAAGATGACCAGCTGGAGGACATTCTCGCAAAAAATACATTTTAATTGCAGCAATTTCAGAAACAAAAAGGAAGCTTCAGTGATCAAGAGAGACAGTAAATTATTTACAGTTTTACAGTGGGGTTGACGGAGATACTAGAGCACAGGCGGGTGTACTGCTAATGGTACACAAAAGATTATGATCAACAATTGATAGCTACAATTTTTGGAATGAAAGGATTATCCAATTAAAACTAAAACTATTCAGGGGTTATCTTACAGTTATAGGGGTATACGCTCCAGTGGAGGGCAGTTCAAACAAAAGTGATGGGTTCTATAATGATCTGCAAAAGGTAGTCAATAAAATTAACAAACAAGATATGCTATTATTACTGGGAGACTTCAATGCCAGAGTTGGTAATGAAAAAATTCAGAATCACATCGGAATCCATGGAGAAACAACCTGTAATAACAATGGAACGAAATTAATAGATTTCACTGTCTTCAATCAGTTAAATATTATGAATACAATGTTCCCCCACAAGGACACCCACAAGTATACGCGGTCTGCACGAAATCAGAAATCGATTATAGTTTATATAATTTGTAATGATAAATTGGCAGATTTAGTCTTGGATACAAGAGTCTATCGAGGCCCTGAATTGGAAACTGATCACTATCTATTAGTAGCACCTATTCGTCTGAGGCCTAGATGGTATAAAAGAAACAAACAAACAACACAAGAAATTAAAACTTCTTACAAGGTTAACCTATTAAGAGACCCCAGTATAAAATGGCTGTACCAGAACAGACTTAAAAAACTTACACAGATGACACCAGTTAGTGACAGCGTGGAAATGGAGTGGTCTAATTTGTGTTCAATTTTAAAGCAGTCTGCTTCTGAGAGTTTGGGAGTTAAGAAAAAATGGCAGAGGAAAAAGGGTTTAAGAATCTGGGATGAAGAGATTGAAAAAGTTATTTCAGACAAAAGAAATGCTTATACAAAATTTTTGTCAACTGGCAAATTAGAAGATAAAATGGAGTATCACCACAAGAGGACAATAGCAAAAAGGGAAGTGCGGAAAAGGCACAGAAAGAGTTGGGAAAACTTTGTTTCACAGCTGGAGACTGATATAACAAGACCACAACCACAGACCTATAAAATACTCAAGAAACTAAATAATGATGTAAAAGAAGACATACGCATTAATGCAATACCTCTAACGGAGTGGCTCATTTATTTTTGGAACCTTTGGAGAGGTTCAAATATTGAGCCATTTCTTCTGCCAACATCTCTTAACAAGTCTTTGGAAACCATTACACTCGAAGAACTGGAGCTAATACTCAGAAAACTTAGAAATGGAAAAGCATCTGGAGAAGATTCAATAAGTGCAGAATTATTCCAAGTATTCCAGTGACATCTTCAAGCAAAGATTTCTCAAATTCATCAATTTAATATGGAATGGCAACAGACCACCAGAGAATTGGCAAAAAGCTATAGTTATTCCTCTTCATAAGAAGGGCAGTGTGAAAGATTGTGGAAATTACAGAGGGATAAGTACACTCAACTCAGGTTACAAAATTTACTCTAATATTGTCAGAGAAAAATTATTCAGGTATTATGAAAATGTGATTGGAAATGAACAACGTGGATTTCGAAAGGGACGCTCATGTGCTGATGCTTACTTTACCTTGAAAATCTCAGTCGAAAAACGCAGGGAAATTAACTTGGAAACTCACATAGCATTTGTTGATTTTAAGAAAGCCGTTGACCTAGTTAACAGGAACAGACTTCTTAATATCTTAGCAGAAGATAATGTCCCACAACAGTTAATAGATAACATATACAACATGTACAGTGACAACCTTATTGCAATAAAGTTAGGTAATCATCAGACTGAATGGAAACCGGTCAGCAGAGGTGTGAGACAAGATTGTGGACTTTCTCCTTTGTGGTTCATAATCTATATGAACAACATAATACAGGAATGGAGGCATGAAAGGCATGGATCAATCCCAGTCAGCAGATATCTCACACATCTTGATGCCATACTCTTTGCTGATGATGTTGCATTGGTAGCATCATCAGAAGATGATCTTCAGTGGTCAGTATTTAATCTCCAGAAAGTCTCTTCAAAATTCGACATGGTCATTTCGCCACAAAAGAGCAAAATAATGGCCTTTAAGTGGAAGGACCCTATCCTGAGTAAAATCTGTTTAGATAATAAAATTTTGGAAAGAGTCAACGAATTCAATTATCTGGGATACAATTTATCTTACCAAGGGGAAATTGATATCTCTGCAAAAATAACCAAATTTACCAGAACAAAAGGAATCATAAATCATATCATGAAGCCATCTCTTGTCCAAAAACACACTCGCTTACGTCTTTATAACACTTTAGCCAGACCAACCCTTTGCTACGGCAGTGAGGCATGGACAATAAGAACTCAAGACATTTCCAGAATTACAGCACGTGAAATGACATTCATGCGCAGAACAGCAGGTTATACGAAATGGGATCTATAAGAAATGAAGATGTGCTTAAAGAACTGAATGTGAAATCAGTAATCAATTACATCTATGATTACCAAGAAAACTGGAAACGTCATGTTCAAAGGATGGAATCTGGAAGACTACCAAAGGAGATCCTACGCTATCAACCAAGAGGACAGAGATCTATAGGGCGTCCAATGAAGCGATGGAAAGAAAATGCAAGACGGTAACGGGCCACATGGCCCAGTACTTGGAAGGATGATGATGATGATGATGATGATGATGATGATAATGATTATGACATAACCTCTCCTGCCCAAAGGCCAACCTCACCTTCCCGAGATGAAGAAACCTGTTCCCACAGATTAGGCCTTGTCGACAGAGTCACGGCGGTATAACCGTTATATCCATTATGGAGGAAATGCTGTGATTTCAGCTAGTCCATTAGCTGAGAGGTGGCAGCCCCACCAATGGTCTTACTTCCTTCAGGCTAGCAACCCGTCGGAAGGACATTTGATTGCTTTCAAGTCTTGCAAAAAGTAAAATGCAAGACCCTAACGGTTCACATGGCCCAATACTTGGAAGGAAGATGATGATGATGATGATAATGATGATAATTCATGCTCATTCCTTGCTTTAGTTACCCATGGGTGAGTTAATATTATTTTCAAGTTATAACTGTTTTTCGCACTTGCGTCAATATCCCCCCCTATAACTTGAAACAATTTCCACACTTTGTCACATTCTCTTGGACTTCACCATTTAACTGCACACAGAGACTACCACAGTCACACAACTTTTCTGTCGGTGCTGTCAAAGTCCACAGTTCGCAGCCCGGCAGTTCCATCGGCGACCACCACCTTCCCATGTTGGGTCCGCTGGGTTAGGTATACAGTGTCTTTGTTCCTGCTGATGGTGATCCACAAGTCCTCATGTGGCATTCAAAGTTCCGCTGGCTTTCTCCTCGTTCATACCTTTGTGTTCTGTCAGGTGACACCCTCATTTGTTGGTTGTCGGTTCGGACCCCATTGGTTCATTACAAGTAATGAAAATCATCTTATTTTCCGTATTGAAAGAATCTCAATAATAATATAAGATAATTTATTGGACTCCAACCTATTCAATACATTACAGGATGTTAACATTTTTAGTTAAACATCGTTAAAATGGAGACATGTTTCGCCCCCCATGTGGGGCATCATCAGTCATATCAAAGCACCTCAAAATTAAACCAGATGTCTGGATGGAAATTATGAACATAATATGTAAGAAGGAGTACATTAAGAAACACTTACAAGATCCTATCTTAGACGAAATAACAATAGACTAGTTACACACAGTAAAATACGCTAGTGGTTTCTTAATATTAAAATAAGGCCATCATATGTACAGTATAATAATGAAAGTAATTCAAGTCTATCTGATATTGAGTTCATAGGTAGTTCTACATAGTATATACAAATGTTGGCAAAGTAAAAATACAATTTACAATTACTGTACACTTATTTATAATTGTTAAAATTGATGAGGTGAAATATTCCAATTTTGTCTATTTGTGATTTTGGCTCTAACCAAAATAAATTTGCCCTAGGATTCATGAGGTAGTCAACTCCGTTGGTCACTATCTATATGAATGGAGTGCACAGTGCAAGTGAACAGCTTTTGTTGATTATAGAATGAGGCTGTGCTAAGACAGAATTAAAAAACAACACTGGCTTCAAATGAAATTAGATTCTTCCTAGTTGACTAGAGGTTTGCGTATGTTTTTGTTGTTGAAGTGTGGAAAAGTCAGTTGTTGGTTGAATGGGCAGCGGTCGAAAATATTGTGCAGTGCAATCGGTGTTTGAGCTGTCCTACGTATGAGAGAATCTCAAAATGGAGGATCTGTCTTTATTAGTTAAGTGAAATGACAGAAAAAGAGATGAAAAGGGGGGAAATCATTGAGAAATGAAAATGTGAAAGTTAAATCTTACCTTAAAAGCTGTTGAGCTGTTACCTAACTGCTAGGAGGTTTGTGGAGCACTGGCTGTAGCTGATGTCCTGCTCCTCGTGTTGTACGTGTGTCGTCTTAGAGGAGGGGAGTGGGTTTGAGAAGACGGAGCTGTGGGTATGTGATTGGTGCTTGGAGAGGAGTTGTGTGTATTGGAGGGAGTATATGGGCGCGATGAGTTGAGCGGCTTAGTGGGGGTGCTTGGAGAGCTTGTTTTGAGGACGTTAACAAGTCTTTTGTCTTTCAGATTTAAACTATTGAGCAAAAATATTAATTGTTCGTAAAGAGGGCTTCGGTTGTCTATTGGATCATTTAAATTATTATTCTTATTATATTTTTGGTCCAAAAATGTACAAATATTCGAACTCGGTCATGAGCCTGCCTTTATCTAGTCTTTTTAAATTTTGGAAGTCCTGTTTGATTGTGGTAAAACTATGTCCGGTGTCTTTCATATGGATGCTCATGGCTGAGTGTTTATTGTGCTTTTGGGCATTGAAATGTTCTGCATATCTAATTGCAAAGCTTCTACCAGTTTGACCGATATATGAACTATTACATTCAGCACATTTCAGTCTATAAATGCCAGAGCCCGAAAATTTATTGTTGTCCGAGTTTATCTTATTGTGGTTGAAGAATAGCCTTTGATTAGATTTATGGGTCTTATAGGCTATCTTAATATGTTTTTAAAGGGGTAGCGATTTGATGTATGATGATGTTAATGTAGGTGAAAGATGCGTATTTAGGCTTATTTATTTTTACTGGGGAGAGGTTCGTGGCCAATTTCAGTTTCACTGTATTGATTATTTTCTGTATGATTGAGGGATTGCATCCACTGAAAACAGTTATTTCTTTTATGGTATTTATTTCTTTTTTTAAATTGACGGTTGACATGGGAATTTTTAACGCTCTGTACACTAAACTGTAAAACGAGGCTTGTTTGTGCGATTGTGGATGAAGAGAATTTTTTTATGGTTGTGGGAGTGAATTAAGGGCTTTTTGTGAATCTGGAAATCGAAATTGTTTAAAGTCCTGGTGATTGTAATGTCTAAAAAATTGATGAAATTATTGTCCTCATCTTCTTTAGTAAACTTGATGCAATTATCAAGGCCATTTAAGTTAATATGTCTTCACTATTGTTGCAGCTTTTGTCTATTATTGCTAATGTGTCATCGACATAGCGTAGCCAAAGACACAAACCATTAATGCTGTTTGTTATTTTACTATTTTCGAGGTTGTCTATGTAAATTTCGGCGAGTATTCCCGAAATGGGATCACCCATGGCTAGACCTTCTTGTTTGTATATCTTATTATTGAACGTAAAATAATTGTTATGAAGGACGAAGGTTAGTAATTTTAAGCATTCTTCTATTTCTAACCGACTTAAGGTGCTGTGTTTAGAAAGATTAGTTCGTATAATTTCGATAGTTTTCTTAGCGGGAATGTTCGAGAACATTTTGGTAATGTCAAATGAGCACATTATGTGGTTAGGCTGTAAATTAAATTTACTTAAAGTTTCGCATAGTTCTATTGAGTTTTTTATGGGGTGTTTATTGTCAAATGTAAAATGTTTCTTAAGGAATTTTTGGAGGAACTGTGAAGTTTTGTACGTTGGGCTGTTTCGGCTATTTATGATGGGTCGAATGGGAACGCCATTTTTATGTTTTAGCTGAAACAGCCCAATGTACAAAACTTCACAGTTTCCCCAAAAATTCCTTAAGAAACATTTTACATTTCACAATAAACACCCCATAAAAACTCAATAGAACTACGCGAAACTTTAAATAAATTTAATTTACAGCCTAACCACATAATGTGCTCATTTGACATTACCAACATGTTCTCGAATATTCCCGCTAAGAAAACTATCGAAATTATACTAACTAATCGTTCTAAACACAGCACCTTAAGTCGGTTAGAAATAGAAGAATGCTTAAAATTACTAACCTTCGTCCTTCATAACAGTTATTTTACGTTCAATAATAAGATATACAAACAAGAAGGTCTAGCCATGGGTAATCCCATTTCGGGAATACTCGCCGAAATTTATATGGACAACCTCGAAAATAGTAAAATAACAAACAGCATTAATGGTTTGTGTCTTTGGCTAAGCTATGTCGATGACACATTAGCAATAATAGACAAAAGCTGCAACAATAGTGAAGACATATTAACTTACTTAAATGGCCTTGATAATTGCATCAACTTTACTAAAGAAGATGAGGACAATAATTTCATCAATTTTTTAGACATTACAATCACTAGGACTTTAAGATTCTCTCATACGTAGGACAGCTCAAACACCGATTGCACTGCACAATATTTTCGACCGCTGCCCATTCAACCAACAACTGACTTTTCCACACTTCAACAACAAAAAGATATGCAAACCTCTAGTCAACTAGGAAGAATCTAATTGACATTTTAACTGTCTTCATTTGAAACCAGTGTTGTTTTTTAATTCTGTCTTAGCACAGCCTCATTCTATAATCAACAAAAGCTGTTCACTTGCACTGTGCACTCCATTCATATAGAGAGTGACCAACGGAGTTGACTACCTCATGAATCCTAGGGCAAATTTATTTTGGTAAGAGCCAAAATCACAAATAGACAAGATTGGAATGTTTCACCTCGTCAATTTTAACAATTATAAATAAGTGTACAGTAATTGTAAATTGTATTTTTACTTTGCCAACATTTGTATATACTATGTAAAACTACCTTCGAACTCAATATCAGATAGACTTGAATTACTTTCATTATTATACTGTACATGTGAATGCCTCATTTTAATATTAAGAAACCACTAGCGTATTTTACTATATGTAACTAGTCTATTGTTATTTCGTCTAAGATAGGACCTTGTAAGTGTTTCTTAATGTACTCCTTCTTACATATTATGTTCATAATTTCCAACCAGACATCTGGTTTAATTTTGAGGTGCTTTGATATGACTGATGATGCCCCACATGGGGGGCGAAACATGTCTCCATTTTAACGATGTTTAACTAAAAATGTTAACATCCTGTAATGTATTGAATAGGTTGGAGTCCAATAAATTATCTTATATTATTATCCCCATTGGTTCTCCGTCTACTAGAGGGGTCTTACTGGCTGTGTCATTGCCATCGCTGCCTCCATCTCCTGGGACATTGTCTGAGCCTCCCCATTGTTCTGCTCTACGCTGAACATCCTCCCTGTACAGTTCATGGTGCCGTGGAGATTACTGCGGCTGTTGAGCGCCTTGCTCTTGGTGTCATACTGGTACGGCCCATTCACCGTCGCGTAGTCTGGTTGTTCGGTCTTGACATCGAATACACATGGCGTTCTATCGGTGCGCTGAGTTCCCTCCTGCAGCTGGACTCGGTAGTCAGCTCTTGGTTGATGGACACTGCCGCGCCCGCTGACCTCTCCCACAACTTCCTTGCAGGTCGAACAAGACTGCGGGCTGCGTCAAACTTCCATCTCCTGCCCACGAAGTCTAGCGATGGGGTATTCGGTTCCCACTTCTGACGTCTATCTGGTCTTGAACTGGGTCCCGATTTTCTCCTCGAGTTTTCCGAACTGGGCTTCAAAGTTCTTCTCGGGCTTTCCAAACTAGGTCTCGATGTTCTCCTTGACTTTTCCAAACTGGGCCTCGATATTTTTAGCCAAAGAAATTAACTATTTGAACATCACTACGGTCCTATGGTCGTTCTTCATTTTTCATTAATGGATTCGAATACTCCTGTCACAGTTGCCAGTTAACATACCCACAAAGACGCACACAAGATGCTATCATTTTGTACAATTATTATTCACATCTATTTTCAAATTAAACATACATAATTGTAATCACTGTATCAGAAACAAAACAATTTGCTCTGAGAACATCAACAAAGCTGTCATTTTGAAAAACAACTGCCAATCGCTGCTCATGGAGGTTACAACCTTGAAATACAGTTGAAACAGATGACTACAGATTTCAATATGAAGAATGCAACTACTGCATGTCAACCTGAGGTATGTATATTCTTGCTACACCATAAGTCTACTGAACAATAGCTCTTTTACCAATCACTCCATTACCACGAAGATCGTCTCCTTATATATGTCCTGGCCAGGCTTCCAGAAAGATACATTACAAGAAATACCTTCTCAAAAACTCTAGAGCGCCTAATACATAGATTATAATGTACAGAATATTCTCCATCGTTCTTGTCACGTATTACCATTCAGGAAGTTACAGTGTGTTTCAAAATGATGTATTACAAATGATATATAAAGATAAGAATAAATTATAGTATTAATTTACAGGTATTTATATTAACTGAACTCATATGAATATTTAGGTTCAGCACATGTTTCATGACATAACCTCACAAACAGCGTGATCATATTGTACGTACATATGATGTAATAATAATACTAACACTAAATGGATGTAACACTTCATAGCTATACATACGAGTAATAATAATCGAAAAATAATAATAATGCAAGCTCGTTATTTGCATAAGTTACCCATGGGTGAGCGAATATTGTTTTCAAGTTATAACTGTTTATCACACGTATGTCAGTTCTCATGTTCAGCAACTTCTGAAAATACTGTATTCTCTCCATTTATTTCCTATTTCTTCTGGCTTTGTTAATATTACGCTACCTTTATCTTTTACAAATCTCGTGTTTACTTGATCTCCCTTTTTATTTCTTAAAATACCATACAGTAATTCCTTGCTGCCCTGCGTATCATCTTTCAATTTCTGTGTGAATAAGGACCAGCTTTTCCTTTTTTCTTCCTCCACTACTTTCTTGACCATATTTTTTGCCGCCGGGCTGAGTGGCTCAGACGGTTAAGGCGCTGGCCTTCTGACCCCAACTTGGCAAGTTCGATCCTGGCTCAGTCCGGTGGTATTTGAAGGTGCTCAAATACGTCAGCCTCGTGTCGGTAGATTTACTGGCACATAAAAGAACTCCTGCAGGACTAAATTCCGGCACCTCAGCGTCTCCAAAAACCGTAAAAGAGTAGTTAGTGGGACATAAAACTATTATTATTATTATTATTATTAAATTATTTGCCTCCACATATCTTCTTCTACTTTCTTCAGTCTTAGATGTTTTCCATGCTTTCCATGCCATTTTCTTTTTTTTCACTTTAATCTTTACCCTATCATTCCACCAATGTGTCTTTTTGTCTTTTACATTTCCTGTTGTTCTACCACATACCTTTTCTGCACATTCAACCAGTGCTTCCTTAAATCTTTTCCAGTCATCTTCAACATTCTCCATCTCCGTCCTGGGTACCAAGGGTATTATTTCCCCTTGAAATTCATTTTATATGCTTTTCTCTTTCAACTTCCATACCTTAATTCTTTTCTCACTTTTAATGGGGGGTTTTCAGTCTTTCCCCACTTTCAGTTTTCCTATCACAACTCTATGATCTCCACCAAAGGCTTTTTCAGGCAAGGCTGTAACATCTAAAAGGTTCTTATGGTGTTCTTTCTCTATGATTATATAATCAATCATGGTCTTTGTTAGTCTGTCTCCCCAACAATACCTTGTAATCTTCTGACTGTTCTTCTTCCTAAACCAGGTGTTTCCAACAATCATTTTATTCCTCGTGCAAATATCCAACAACCACTAACCTTCTGAGTTTACATTTCCTTATCCAAAGGCCTTGTCTTTCCATTCCAACTTGTGCATTTAGATCTCCCATCAGTAGCACTTCCTTATCTCATATCTGTCTTTCCACTTTCTCTAAAAAGTCCTCTAGATGTTCATCTATGCAACCCATTTGTGGAGTATACAACTGAATTAGATCTTTCATGCCATTTTCAAACTGGAGTCTCATCACCATCATGCTATCGTTGATGCATTTTTTATATTCCACATATTCTTGGATTTCTTTTCTAAGTATGATGGCCACTCCACTTTTTGCCTCATGTCCTCTGCTGTAATACAGCTTGTATCCTTCTTTCAGAGGAATCTCGCCCATACCCCTCTTCTTGGACTCACGCAATCCAAGTATGGTTATCTTTTTCTTTCATGAAGTCAACCAGTTCTTCTTTCCCGTCAGTGACAAGACATTTACTGTCACAATCTTGATGTAGTTTATTGCTGGTTGTCCACTTCTCACAGTACCCCAGCACCTGAAGAGCTGTACATCACTTTTAGCAATGGACGCCCTAACCTTTTCCGAGGCACCGTATCTACTTTATCCATATAGGCTATTGTTACTGATACGGAGTTATCCGTGGAAGGCATAGGTGAAAGAAAGTGCGGGCTGGAATGGGTCTAACTACAAGTCTTAAAGATGAAATTTAAATTTAAATACAGGTTATATTTTCAACAGATAACATTTAACAATTTTCACTAAGTGAAATAACGAAGAAAATCAGGTACAATGCAACTTTACAAAAGAAAGCACAAGTTACGGGGTCTTTACAATTTCTGGGCTATGAGCCCAAATTCATCAATCCTTGAGCTCTCAGCTCACAACCACAAAAAACCAAAGGGCAGAACGCCCCTCATTACATGGAGCACTTGTTCCCAACTTCACATCTCAAGCCTCTCTAAGGCAATTTTACCACAACACCATAAAGAGCTAACCCGCTTTCGATCTTTCGAGCCTATAAAGGCAATAACAGACTATTACACTAAATTGCCATCAAGGTATAAAGAAACAGGGGTATCTCGTACCCAATCTACTGGGCCTTAGTGGGCAAAAACTAGGTTAATTTAAATGGCCCAAAACGCAAAAGGGATGCAGGCGTGAATTAGCATTCCTAAATACACATTTTAAAACCTAAGTGGCGCTAGGCCGATTACACAGGGGCTAATCCCAAGCTAGGGAGGTGACTAGTATGAGAAAACTTTAATGCATTAAGGAAGAAAAGAAACGGTTATGAAAACGTAGTCACCTCAACTTCAAAATGAAGGGGAACTCGAGAGGGTAAAGTACTCTCTATCCCCGCTTTACAGTTAAAGAGATTTGTAGTTTTTACATAGACTGAAATGGGATTTACATTTGAAAAAGGTTGGTTACATATTAAAGGTTTCGAATCTTCCCCGCGATTTAAACTGCTGAGCTAGCAAGAAAAGATGTTAAATGGCTATTACCTTGTTGAAGATCTGTTGCCCGAAGAAAGAGGCGCTTCCCGCCCCCTGCTACATATCCACACACTAAGCAAGATGTTGTTAAAGTGGCCCGGAGACAAGAAATCAGCAGTTTTTATACCCTCGTGGAAAACTCGAGACCTTTCATGAATGATCAAGACCCGCCCACAAAAGTTTATTGGTTAACAGCGAAAGTTACACACAAATCGACGAAGAAACACCTTATTGGTGGGAAATTAATTACAGAAATTTAGGATTAGTTAAATTCAAAACAGGCGGAAAGGAAGCTTAATATTGCCAACCCTCAAATGAAAGAACAAAATTTAGTAAAGACAAAACTTATGAATACAAAGTATCTCCACGAAAGTTCATTCCTTCGCACCAGAGTGCATTATCATAGTTTTTAGTAGAGACACCTGTTAGAGAATGTCCACACTTCTTGATCAACAAAAGCAAATCAAAAACACCTAGTGACATCTTCTGATAAACAGGAGAGTTGATTCAGTTGTTACAGTTCCGGGTTTCTCCTGTAGAGGAGTTTCAATTGGTGCAAGATTTGAACTTGCGTCATAGAGATGTACCACCCGGTACAGTTACGATGGGTTCCCCCCAGTCAGAGGCATTTTATACCTACTGCCAAGTTCAAAATTAGGCCACTCCAAACATGGAGACAAATGCCTTTTGTAGCCATTCCTTTGGAGTACAGACGCTACGGGTTTGCCCCTTCTGCCATCTCCACTATACCGAAGTCCACCTTCTCCGCCGTAGATGCCGTTGAGGTCTTCACTCATAACCCTGTGCTGGGACCCATACCAGATGTTACATACTGGGTCAGTATGCTCTGGGACTCCCATATGCAGGGGCGCCACTCCCTGGGTAGATCTGCCTCCGAAGAGGGTCCTTATTTGCTACCTACTATATCTAGATATGTATGAATTATGTATTTACTATGTTTAGTGCAAGTACTACTAATGTGTAGAAATGTCAGTAATTCTGTTTTTGTTTGTTTGTTTGTTTTTTGTTTGTTTGTTTGTTTGTTTGTTTGTTTGTTCATGCATTTATGTATTTATGTATTTATTTATTTATTTATTTATTTATTTATTTATTTATTTATTTATTTATTTATTTATTTATTTAGGAAACCAAAACATCTAATGATAAAAATAGAGGAAAAAATTTAAAAACTAACAAAATAACTGTAAGGAGACAACAATTAACAACAAAACATAAAGGCAAAAAACCAATGAGGAAAATTAAACATGGAACGTAAAATGAAGAGAAGAACTTATAGCTAGGCAGAGTAAGATTAATACAGATATAACACATGAGTAACAGTACAGTAGTAAAAAGTAAATAAATATTACATTATGTACAACAAAAGGGACAGCAATATGAAGAGAAAAAAGGAATATGAAGAAAATGAGCTAGGTTAAGCAAGAATTGATTAAAGGAGGCTTATGAAGAAAAAACATCCAAGTTCCTGTCAGAAGATAAAGGGTTAAGGAGGGTTGGTATGTGGAGAAATAAAGTTTTTGAACAAGAGAGAGGTGGGAATATGGAGTATGAAGGAGTGGATTAAACCTGGTTTTGCGAGTTGGAACATATAGGGAAAGGTGTTGTATCTGTCCAGCCTCTTCTTGTCCTGCAAGCATTTTATTTTTGTGCATACAGCGCCCATGGAATATTTTGCTCGTACAGGCTCCGGTATGTTCGTTTTATTGCTAGCTACATAACAACTACACTGCAGTTGTACACACCACTTCACTGTTGCTTTAAAACAGTCTGCATACACAATGTGCAAGAAATAATTTTAAGCACATAGCTGCACTGCGGCTTCAGGTAGTATGCTTATGTAAGTTGTATTAAATTGTCTTACGTAAAAGAAGTGAACGTTTTCACAATGAAAATATTGTAATGTATGTCAACAAAGCCCAAAGTCATTCATTGTCAGATACTACCTGAGCTACAAACATCAGATTAGGAGTTTTTTATTTTTTAATTTTGAAATTCATAAGTTAGAAGAAACAGACATGAAAGTAGCAAGAATAATTGCGGGTACAAACAGGTAGGAGCAATGGCAGGAGGGTACTCGGAATGAGGAGATAAAGGCTAATTTAGGAATGAACTCTATGGATGAAGCTGTATGCATAAACCGGCTTCGGTGGTGGGGTCATGTGAGGTGAATGGAGGAGGATAGGTTACCTAGGAGAATAATGGACTCTGCTATGGAGCATAAGAGAAGTAGAGGGAGACCAAGATGACGATGGTTAGACTTGGTTTCTAACGATTTAAAGATAAGAGGTATAGAACTAAATGAGGCCACAACACTAGTTGCAAATCGAGGATTGTGGCGACGTTTAGTAAATTCTCAGAGGCTTGCAGACTGAACGCTGAAAGGCATAACAGTCTATAATGATAATGTATGTAATGTATGTATGAAAGAGGACATTGTTTTGTAATCAGGACCATACCGATATCCACCAGTATTTGTATTTATCTCCTTCAGATCATTCTTTATATGGGAACATAGTGATGGAGCTGAAATTCGAAGATTTTCTAAATAAAAAAATGCATTTTGTTCATGACTTCTTTTGCCACCACTTGCACCATATGTTATGAACATGCGAGTAATTTTAGTTACAGAAGTGTGAAATGTTGAATGTGAGGAAAGGAACGTTAAGGACGACACAAACACCCAGTCCCCAGGCCAGGGATATTAATCATTACAATTTAAAAACCCTGACCCGGCCGGGAATTAAACTCAGGTCCGCCGGGTGACAGGCGGATGCATTGTCCCCTACACCGCGGGGCCGGACAATTTGAAGCTTACTTTATTTTATTTTGTTACTTAGTTTTTCTTTCTTTGTGGCTGTCTGTGTAACTGGAATGGTTAAGTGGTCTTATTTTCCTTCATATCTGTACACCTAATTTAGTAGTAATGATCATAACATTCTGCTTAATCTGTCAGATATTTTTATGTCATTTCAGGGAGAATTTGTAGGTTTATCGTTGTTTGGTGATGCAAAACCAAAACTGAAGTACCGATTTAAGATAGGTAACCTGATAAAGGACTTTACACCACTGAATCCCTCAGGCAGATTATTTGCTACGCTCAATGATTTTGATGAATTGGCATTATGGAGGAAAACAAATGGTAATGCGGTAAGTAACAATCTGGAAGAATCGTGAACTATGAGATTATAATTTTTTTCATTTATTACATTGCCTTTTTTTGTTCCTTCATTTTATTGCTGCATTGCCAGATTGTATTTAATTGGTAGTATGATATTACTGGTATTCCTAGAGAGGAAATATATAAAGTACAAATCAGAAACAATTACATCTCATGCTATTATCCTAGTTTCTCCTTTATTGCATACCGGGCGACTTGGCCGTGCGGTTAGAGGCGCGTAACTGTGAGCTCGCATCTGTAAGATAGTGGGTTCGAACCCCTCTGTCGGCAGCCCTGAAGATGGTTTTCCATGGTTTCCCATTTTCACACCAGACAAATGCTGGGGCTCTACCATAACTAAGGCCATGACCGCTTCCTTCCCACTCTGAGGCCTTTCTTGCTTGTCCCATCGTCGCCATAAGACCTATCTGTGTCAGTGCAACGTAAAGCAAATAGCAAAAAGAAACCTGTATTACATGTTCTAATCGAAGATTCCTTCAAGAAATTTGGGAGCTTTAATTACCCAACAAATTCTAATAATGAAGAAAAATGCATGCGATTCATTATAAAAATATTTTGAGAGTGTAGTGAGTCCGATGGGACTATCTCCAATGGGAGACAGTTTTCAATAATAAATAAAATATTATTTACAAGTACAAGTAACTTAAAAATACATCCAATAATACTACTTGCATACTTATTTAAAACTCATAAACTGTTGATCATAATTTGGTGAAAAATTATTGCAACAGTACTCTTCCAAACAGTTTAATAGAGATTATAGTAGAACAGAAGAGTTGTACACATGGGCTTCAAGTACAGATATTGTAGGATATAAATTTCATATTGATTAGTCTGTATTGAACTTCGATTACATTAATATTTAAATAAGTTTTGACAGTTCCACCTTTTCAATACAACATTTTATGCAATGTGAATTACATTACAACTTATGTACTTTAAAAACGGTACTAATTTCGACCTCGTTCAGGGTCATCATCAGCCGATAATTCAAATTATACAAAACATCAAGTAGACCACAAACAATGTACAAGTTCAATAATGTTAGATAAAGCATGTGAGAATTAAAAGTTGAGCACATAATATATTAAGCATTAATATGAGATTCAAACTAGCCATTAAAAAACGTTTCTTGTGAAATGTTCTTGATGGGGAAGGATCTTGAAACTTCTGTTGCATTTGTAATAAAGTTATAATGACCAAACGACATAGTATGACAAATGTCATATAAGATTCAGTTGTGCACATGATGTAAATAAAATCAAATACAGTACAATGATGTCGTTGAAATAGGTTACATAGAGATTCTTCATGCAGTGGGCGAATGTTGCACTTGAAATCAGTGGCGGCCGGTCAATACGTGCTACCGGGCTCCAGCACGTAGCTTGGAACTGTACAGTACAATTATCCTGGTGCCTTTTCTTTGTTTTGAGTACGGTATGAATTTGTGTTTTGTGAAAATCAGGACGAGATCTGTCGAACACCTAGCTCTGTTCTCCCGATGAACTCCTCTCGTGCTCATGTGAAATGAGCTCTGGCCTGTAGCCTGGAGGAAGCAATACGCAGGCGCAGCCAAGCTTGCAACACTCCCCGTAGCCGGTGGAGTATACCATCAACCGGGATCAACTTCCACTGATCCCGTCTATGGTTACTTGTCCTCCCGCAAAGGGGTAGAAGTGCTCGATGTTTCCTGCTACCCTGATGTTGAACGTGATAAGCGATTCTGCCACTAGAGAGCAGCATCGTCTGGGCTCAAATGTACAGCGTAACTGGGGGCAATCTATCGCAAACATAACGTTGTTATTAAGGTAACCAACCAATATCCATCTTCCTTTTGTGTCAAAAATAAGAAATTCGTACGTGAGTCAAAGAATCTTGGACTGACCCTAAATGTTATCCCGCATTAGAATGTAAATTATAATAGAGGAGGTCTCAGTGATTCAGGTGGTAGCACTTTCAGTTGCTTTGTGCGGTGTTTGATCTCGTGGTTATATTGTTGGTGCGTGTTTTTCTATCACTGTGTTAGTGTTAAAGCTCATACGGAGATTTATCCAATTATTTATCCACTGCAGTGTATATCAAGTGAAATTAAACTAGTGTTCTTAGTGAGGATCTACATTTCCAAGATCCTATTTGCACTGCAGATTGAAAACAGCGTATTTAGCCTTTTTTTGTAGCACGTAGGACAATTTTTTCACGAGCCGCCGCTGCTTGAAAGTCAGATAAGTTCAATGGCCTAAGTGGTAAAGACTCGCAGTTCAATACAGAACTAACTTGACCTTGCACAGTACCTTGTACTGTATTTGATTTTATTTACATCATGTGTACAACTGAATCTTATATGGCATTTACCATACTATTTCGTTTGGTCATTATAACTTTATTACAAATGCAACAGAAGCTTCAAGGTCCTTCCCCATCAAGAACATTTCACTAGAAACGTTTTTAATGGCTAGTTTGAGCCTCATTTTAATGTCTATTACGTGCACAGCTTAAAAGTTTTTATTAAGTTAATATCATTGTGACCATTTCTCATTTTCAGTTTTTACTTTGCAAGGTTACATCATAGTAACCAAAATCTGCTTAACCATTAATTCTCACATGTTTTATCTAACATTATTGTACTTGTACACTGTTTTTGGTCTATTTGATGTTTTGTATAATTTGAGTTATTGGCTGATGATGACCTTGAACGAGGTCAAAACTTGTACTATCTTTTAAAGTAACTTGTAATGTAATTCACATTGGATAAAATATTGTATTGAAAAGGGTGAACTGTCAAAACTTACTTAAATCTTAAAGTACAGATATTCTACATCTTTTTTACATTCATTTTGGCCTTCTATGGACCACGCTTAACCTATGCTTCTGCTTCTCAGCTTCCTGTCTCTTCTGCTCCCAAAACCTCTTCATATTTTGACTTCTAGCCTCCCTCTGTCAGCCTGTCAAAGTTCGTTGTTGCTTCTCTGGTTTCTGAAATTCCCTGTGTCTGTCAACTATTTTCTGAAATTTGTTTCTGTCCAACATGCTTTCAGTGTTTAGACCTAGTTCGGGAAGATTTTTGATAATTTCTTTTGTCCATGTTGTGGTGCTGTTGCATTTCCTAGTGTACTCTCACATCCTCTTCGCCAATCTGTCGTTACTAATGTGTCCAGCAAACTTCTACATCTTATAATAGCATTGTCCTTTTCCACAGTGTAATGGTAATTGCTATTAGCTGCCATTCTCGGATGCCTGGGTTTGATTCTTGGTACTGCCAAATATTTGAAAATGGCAGAAGGGTTAGAGTGTGCAGCTCATGCTTGAAAATAGTTGCACCACCTCGGTACGTTAGCAATTGAGATGGGCTCTTCATCATCAGTGCTGCTGCAAGTCATGTACTTGTTGTTTAAAGGGGTCTAATATATAGGTCATCGGTCTGAAATGTATTTCAATCACTTTTGAAAAAATCATACAATATTCCTTCAACAAGTCTTGTCTGTTGGAATATTTTTGTGCACCCACCGAACCAGCCGGCACAGATACAACTTTACTTTGCCTTTATACAGTATATTCACTAAACCATCGAAAGGCAAAAATACAAACACTTCGTTAAGACTTGCTGTCAAACTGGTTGTCATGGTTTTCCACGAAATTGTTTGTTTGTTTGTTTGTTTGTTTGTTTGGTTGGTTGGTTGGTTGGTTGGTTGGTTGGTTGGTTGGTTGGTTGGTTGGTTGGTTGGTTGGTTGGTTGGTTGGTTGGTTGGTTGGTTGGTTGGTTGGTTGGTTGGTTGGTTGGTTGGTTGGTTGGTTGGTTGGTTGGTTGGTTGGTTGGTTGGTTGGTTGGTTGGTTGGTTGGTTGGTTGGTTGGTTGGTTGGTTGGTTGGTTGGTTGGTTGGTTTTTCATCAAATGGCCAGCACATCGAGGATTGGGCAACTCAGTTTTTCCAAATATTTTAAAACAAATTTTGTATTAGTGGTTTGTCCGTCTACCATTTATCTTGGACATAAACATCATTTTTTATTTGATGGGCCTGAAGAAATCCAGTGACTGGATGAAACATATAATTCTGTTTTTGATGACTTTATTGTCCCGGCTTTTATGTTTTCAATTTTCATTTATGTTATAAATTGAGTTTTATAAGCTGAATATCTCTTAATGTATTTTACGATATTATTTTGTATATACAAGAAAAGAAAAAAATACTTGCCATGTACATCCAAACTGATTAAAAAATTGTCACAATCATCCACTACAAAATTTTTAAACCGTGCATGTAAACACACATTCACAGACAAGTTTTCTTTGATGACCACCACCTCTAGGATGTCAGAACCAACATTTGCCCACCAATCATCAGCAGTATCTCTACTACAAAACTTCCACCCAAAGCACATGAAACATGGGTCAAACTGATTTGTTCAATCCCTAAAATCTGTACCTCATACAACAACCACCTGGGGTTACCCTACTCTTTGGTTGACAGTCAGATTTCTTGAGCTATGAATTCAATTCCCAGCCTCCTCAAACAACCTGCCGCAATACCCTCCATAACCACAGATCCAGGTCTACACTTTGAAACAAGCATTCAGTCTTCACTCATCTTCACCCCACACTCATGATCTTCTTCCTAAAAGCCTCACAGTCACATTGAGGCACCCACCAAACCTCAGAAACATTCTCATTTGCTATGAACCAAAACAGCCCACCCCTTCCAGCTCTTTTCCTCTGTGAACACAACCACTATAAGACCTGCCTTCTACATTTACTGAACCTGTTCTTTTTGAATTTTTAAGCAAGAATTTTTATCGTGTTAGCACTAGGCATGGGTCTGTTTGAAAATTTCTTACGGAATTTCCGTCCTGTTCTTGCACTACATTTCCTGTACTTGATGAAGGTATACACACACACTTACATAATGAAAATGGCATTGGAACAACACACTGAGCACTAAACACATGAACTCTTGACTAAACTGAACCTTACGCTGATAAGTTCTCTGCAGACTGTAAAGGAGGGGAACTTGTGGCACTGAGAAGCGCATTATAGCAAAGTGCTTGACGGCAGACAGGCTCACAGTGCTGGCGACCGGGCGAGTGACAATCCCCGTCATAGATATAAAATGTCCCTGTACAAATAATGATAAATATTGAATTGAAATTAAATGAGTATAAATTAAATATAATTAGAGGAAAAATTCCTAAAACCTACTAATGGTTAGTTGTTTGTGAGGTCTTTTCATACATGCAACAATGATTTTCCCCATGATGTTACATTTATCATGTTAAATTACCTCCAGTGGTATAATATGTATGTGATATTTTCATGTTAGCCAACACCAGGCTTCAGGCTACTTCGGCTGACATTTTTAAAAATGTTATGGTCTTAGTATTGAGTCATTCTTGCACAGGCCTTGAGAATTGCTTGTGAAGCTTAGCATAAAGCTCTAAATTAAAAGTTTCTCAGCATTGTCATGAAGCGCTGGCCACCTATGACACTGACTGGAGCTGTGTACCATAATTATCATATTTCCAGTTGCATAGATATTGTTTTGCTGTCGCAAACGTTGCTAATGGGTTCATAATAGTGAATATTTCTTTATTTATGTCGTCGTTTATGTAAATATGTTAAATATACTATTGTACAATTTATATTAGTGTTTATTTAAATATGTTAAATATACTATTGTACAATTTATATTAGTATATTTGTGTCCTTGGTAAATGTTGTATATTTTTCATTTTACAGTACATTAAAAACTACTGTACATATTACGGATCTTTGTAATTCGGTGTTGTGCTGTTGCAGATTATAAATTAAGGTTTATTTGTTACTGATATTTGATAGGTATTTTGCTATATTGTTTCTTTTTTATTGTATAGTGTTGTGATTCATTTTTTAATTGTTTACAAGTCTTCTTATGCACCTTTTTTGTACTTTGGACAGAAAAAAAGCAAGGGGACAATACCATTTCATGAATTTCATGTAGGCAAGGATAAATACACTCCAAAAAAATGAAAAAAGAACACCATGAATTTGATGACCTAGCAGAGAGAAATTTTATTGACACACTCTTGAGGACATATACTGTACAACATGCAGTCAGACCAACAGAGTCATACGCATCTTAGTACCATCAACAGGGCATGCGCCGTGTCAGCGCTAGTACCATGTATGCCCTCCTCTTGCCGAAATGTAGACTGCAGTTCTTCCATAGAGACGATTGTCATCATCATCATCTGGGTATCCTTCCAGCGAGCCGGGTAGGACTTTTGTGGACAATACGCCTCCATCGGTTCCTGTCATTATAGAGTTCCTCCCTTTTCACATCCTGCAGTGTTGTTCCTTTCTCGATAAGGACTTCTGGGAAGTCCAACAGGTCACCTTCCAGGTACTGCCATTTCCAAGTATTGTGTGGGAGTTGTAGTCTCTTCCATCCTTTGCACATACCCAAACCATTTCAACCGTGCAATGCGTAGTCTTTCTTCCATCGTTCAGGTCACTTGCATGTCATTTCTGATGTACTCATTTTTAATTTTGTCTCTTGGTTTTTGCATAGCAGATCATATAAATTTCATTTCACATGGTTGCAGTTTGCTGATGTCTCTTTTCTATAACACACAGGTCTCCAAACCATATGTCATGATTGGCAGGAGGTAAGATTTGAACATTGTTTGTTTGGCTTTTACGGTAACTGCTTTGTTCTACACTAGATTTTGTACCTGATAGAAGAATGTGGAACCTTTTACAAGATATTAGAATCATTCCGTATTGACGGTTTTCACTTTACACTCAAATTTTTTACCTTTGTAACCTTTTGTCACTCGATTTCCAATTTAGCACTCCCCTGGTTCGATACAATACTTCCAAGATAACTGAAGCTTTCTACACATTCAATTCTCTCTCCATGAAGTTTGAGGTCACATGATCTGGGTGTTCTACTCAGTTTCATTGCTACTGTTTTCTTCTTACTCACAGTTAATTTGTATTCTTTAAATTTGTTGACCCAGCAATCTAATTTCCTTTGGACTTCTTGCTCTGTTTCTCTCCAAATGGCAACATCATCTGCAAACACTAATCCATTCAAATCTCCAGGTTCTGCAGCTTTAATTTCCTTAATGATTACATCCATGAGTGCAAGGAAAAGTAGTGGAGATGCCTTGTTGTACACCTCTCTTTGCTTGAAACCATTCAGATCTACCATTCCCTATTTGTACACTACTTTCACAGTTTTCATATATCAATTGAATCTTACAAATCAGAGAACTTAGAGCCCCTAGTTTATGTAGTCATTTCCATATTTTTCTCCTTGGAACACTGCCGTAGGCTTTTTCTATATCTATGAACACTACTATCGTATCTTTCGCTTTTAACCAGTACTTTTCCATTAGTTGGCTAATGGCAGAAATTAGATCTATTGCTCCTCTGTTGCCTCTGAAGCCGTGTTGTTCTTCTTCAAACTAACGTTCTATCCTTAATCTCTTAGCTATGATCTTTTCTGATATCTTGAGGCATCGTGGTAGCAGGGTAATTTCTCTGTAGTTTGTACACCTTTTTCTGCTTCCTTTCTTGAATACTGGTATGATCAATCCCTTTTTTTCATTCATCTGGTATCTTATTTTCTCTCCTGATTTGATGTAGCCACTGAAGACCTTGTATGCCTGACGCTTTGATTATATCTGCAGATAATCCATTTCCTCCTGGTGATTTTCCTCCTTTCATAAGCTTCAGGGCATTTTCTGTTTCTCACCACATAATTGTTCTTTCTTCTTCTCCATGTCTGATAGGTTCATTTTTTCCATGCTCCTCTTCTTCATTGCCATTTAACAACTTGTCGAAATAGTTTCCCGTTTCTTCTGTGATGTTTTCTATATTTTGGATTAGGATTCCATCTTCTGTTTCCTCTTTGTCTGATCCCCCACTCTTCAATATTGCATACAACATTCTTTGATTGTGTTTTGAGTCGTCCTCTAGTTTTTGTGTGAACATCTCCCAACTCTTATCCTTCTCTTTCTTCACAATTCTCTTCACTAATAATTTCTTATCTCTATATATTTGTTTCTTTGCCACATTTCGGTCTTTAATAGCATCGTTTACTTTTTCACTCCACCAACTGGTCTCTTTCTTCTTTCTTCCTCTTGTTTTGTCTCATACTTCTGCTGCACAACTCACTTGTGGTGTTTTGAACAGGTTCCATTCCTCCTGTGCACTTTGTGTTTCATTCTTTGGTACCTTTTCCATCACTAGTTCTTGAAAAGCTTTTTTATTTGCCCCATCTTTCAATTTCCAATCTTTTATTCTTGGTATTTTCTGTGTAATTGGTGCTCGCACCATCTTATAGTTCAAGTCGGCTATTACTAGCCTGTGATCTCTGTCTAAACATTCACTGGGAATAACTTTTACATCTCTCGCGCCAACTCCACTTTTTCTATCTGTTATTACATAGTTGGGGGAGATCTACACTTGCCTGAAGTTGAATGGAATGGAGCTGCAAGTGAAGCCCATGAACTGGAACTGGCAAATAAGTTAATTTGGGAGGGAGGATTTACAGAAGTAGTACAAGAACTGACTCGTCACAATAACTTGCTAGATGTATTCTTGTTTAAACTATGGGAAATTGTTGATAAAACTGTAGTAATTGAAGGAATAGGTGACCATAAGGCTGTAATAATGGATGTAGGACTCGTACCAAAAATGCTTAATAAGAGGGTCACACAAGACAAGAAATTATACAGAAAAACTAAAGTTGATGAATTTGGGACTCACCTTAAATCACAATTCAGTTGTTGGATAAGTGAAGGGAATAATGTGGATACACTTTGGGCTAAATTTAAAGGAATCATTTGGGAAGGAGAGAAGAGATTTGTACCTGTTAAGATGGGTAAAATGACCTCAGACCCTGTTTATTATACAAGGGAAATAAGAAAATTAAAAAGAAAATGTAGAATAGTAAACAGAAAAATCAAAGAGGGTAGGGAGAAGAGAGACACTAGAAAACACCTAATGAGGGAACTGAATAGAGTGAAAAAGGAAGCAAAATAGAATTATATGAATGGCATACTTCAAGAGGGTAATGACCACAAATGGAAATGGAAAAAGCTGTATTCATATATTAGGAATCAAAAAGGAAAAGGAATCCAAATTCCTACAATGGTGGTGAAGGTGGTGAACACTATTTAACAGATACTGAGGAAGCAAATCTATTTAGTAGGGAATTCAGAGATTCAGTAAAAGATTGTCAGGAGTTGGAAACCATAACAGAAGTTACAGAGGGACAGACACAGAGGGAAACAAGAAGGTTCTCATTCACAAATTAAGATATTTTCAGAGAAATCCAACTGCTTCAGCAAGGAAAAGCAGCAGGAAGTGATCAAATTACTGGGGAGGTATTAAAGACAATGGGGTGGTACAAAGTGCCTTAATTAAATTTATCTTTGACTATGTCATAAATAATAGTGTAATACCAAAGGAATGGAAGGAATCTATTATAAAGGAAAGGGTGATAAAAGGAAACCAGAGAACTACAGACCAATCAGCCTGACCAGTATAGTTTGTAAAATACTGGAGAGTTTAATAGCAAAGTACATCAGAGGGATATGTGATGATAAAAATTGGTTCATGAGGAGCCAGTATGGATTTAGAAAGAAATTTTCTTGTGAGGCACAACTGGTGGGATTTCAGCAGGACATACAAATCAGTTGGATTCAGGAGGCCAGTTAGATTGCATAGCCATAGATCCTTCCAAAGCCTTTGATAGAGTGGAACATGGAATATTATTAAAGAAATTGGAGGCAATAGGATTGAACATAAGGGTTATATGTTGGATAAGAACATTTCTAAATTCAAGGGTTCAGAAAGTCAAAGTAGGAAATAATATGTTGCAGGAAGAGAAAGTTTGGAAGGGAATTGCACAGGGTAGTATAATCGGTCCGTTCCTTTTCTTAATATACGCAGATGATTTCGGGAATAATATAACATCGAAAATAAGATTGTATGCAGATGACATAATTGTTTATAGGAAAATAAATAACATTGAGGATTGTTCAGAATTACAAAGGGACCTTGAGAGTATCCAACAATGGGTTGAAGATAATAATATGAAGGTTAATGGAGGCAAATCAACTGTTACAACATTTACAAACAGGAGCTTTAAAACTGAATTTGAATATACTTTGGATGAGGTAGTTATCCCAAAAGATGGCAAGTGCAAATACTTAGGTGTGAGATTTGAAAGTAATTTGCACTGGAAGGGTCATGTTGATTACATTGTTGGGAAAGCATACGGATCGTTACATGTCATAATGAGACTACTTAAAGGATGCAACAAAGAATTAAAAGAAAAAAGTTACTTAAGTATGGTTTGTCCATTATTGGAATATGCAAACAGTGTTTGGGATCCACACCAAGAATACCTAATAAAAGAACTAGATGGTGTGCAGAGGAATGCAGCAAGATTTGTAACAGGGGATTTCAGGAGAAATAGTAGTGTAGCAGAAATGTTAAAGGAACTTGGGTGGGAAACTTTAAGTAAGAGAAGGGAAAAAACTAGATTTATAGGATTATATAGAGCCTATACAGGAGAAGAAGCATGGAGAGAAATCCGTGAGAGATTTCAGTTGGAAAATATATTGGCAGAACTGACCACAAGTACAAAATTAGAGGGAATTTTAGCCGAAGCGATTGGGGTAAATTTTCATTCGTTGGGAAGGGCGTGAAGGAGTGGAACAGTTTACCAGGGGTAGTGTTTGATCCTTTTCCAAAATCTGTACAGATATTCAAGAAGAGAATAAACAGGAGCAGAGAAAATAAATTAAATGTTAGAGGGCATTCGGCCAGTGCAGGTTAATGTAAATAAAAAATGTGTGTGAATAAATTAATTCCATCCCCTGATTTAAGGAGTTTGGAGAGCCAAAGTAGGGGTGAAGTACAGTGGGGATTTGTAGGGCCCTGGGACCGCTACGGTAGCTGTGAAGGCCCTTCAGGAACTCTGAAAAGTGGTGGCAAAAGGGGCTCTGGTTAAGACGCAGCAGGTCGTTATGCTACTTAGGCTCCAAAATGGGTAAAATATAAATACATAAATAAATACAATGTTAATTTTAATCTTATACCAGTTGTATAGTATTATTAGAAGTAATTTCACATACTGTATATGAGTTAACTATGTTTGTAAGTACAGGAAATATTATAAGTAGAAATTTTTAAACAATATAAATTTATTAAGGATGATGTGTATGTTAATAGAAAAAATTATTAGCGTAAATTGTATAATATTGTATTCTAGGAAAATTTTCTTCGTCTCTTGTTAATTTAAAATTTAGTGCTTGACAATAATGTATTTTAGTGTACCATTTGCCACCGAGGTAGACACCTCATTTGCAAATAAAGAGATTTTGATTTGATTTTTGATAATCAATGACTGTTTTAGTTCTTCCATCCCAGCTGTATCTGGTTATTTTATTGCCGTCTTGTTTCTTGAAGAAGGTATTTTTTATTATCATGTTATTTCTGACACAAAAATCTAGGACATTCTTGCCTTCAGCATTCCATCCGCCATATCCAAAAGGCCCCATTACCTTTTCATAGCCTGTTCTATCTACTCCAGCTTGGGCATTTAGATCCCATATTATCATAATATTATTCTCTTGTACATGCTCCTCCAAATTTTCAATGAACTCTTGCTTTTCGTCATCATTACTTCCTGCCTCTGGGGAATATACTTGGATTATTGTGAGACTGTTACTGCCAAGTTTTACTCTGGCTTTGATCATTCTTTCCTTTATATATGTGATATCTGTTATGGCTTCAATATCTTTATGTAGCACAAATCCAACTGCATTCTTTGTTTCCTTCTTGTTACCAGGCCAGTATAGCTTGTAATCTTCCCTCAGTTTCTTTGATATCATCCCCTTCCATTTTTTCTCACTCATTCCTAATATATGTATTTTCCTCCTTTCCATCAGGTTGACTATCTCTTCACACTTGTTTGTCAGTGTAATTATATTCAGGGTTCCTACTCTCAGTTTGGTTTCTTGGTAAGGTTTATTCCGGTTGTTATGTCTTTGATCAGTGTATCTTCTTGCATTACCAGGATAAGGATCAAACTTCTTAAGGTCATCATTAGTTCCTGATGTGCCAGAAGTGAAGTCTTTATCTTGCATGTTCGATCCAAGGCTTGTCCGTACATTGAAAGCAATCAAACAATTACTTCCTTACTGGCTCACTGGGCTTAACATAAGGAAGGATTTTCTTTCAGGGTTTACTCCCTTAGCCTTTGAGGATGCCTCCTCATTCCACAAGGCAATGGGTTCATTTGTACTACCCCAGAGAATGGGTTGCCTCTTCCGCCAGCTCTGCCGTACCGAATCATCATATCTGCCTTCGCTACCGTTGAGGTCTTCACCCGTAACAATGGACACAGGTTCCGTGATATACCCCATGGGACTGGGTCCCTATCAGCCATCCTATCACTCCAGCTTACTGGAGTGCAGGATGCCCACCCCCTCAACGTGGATGCACCAGGCAAGAATTACTAACAGGGAAGGTGGCTCTGTCTCCCTTGAGCTGGGTTAATGGTTGTATATGATGCTACAACCAAAGGCAGTCTTGCAGAATGGCTTTTCATACAATTTCCACTTGGTGCCTCAGTTGGACCAGATGTCCTGTCGGTTGTCCAGACTGCACAAGATGACATTTCATCCAGTACCAAACCTACTCAGTGAGGGACAGATCTGGGAATCGAACTGGCCAGAGCAATTGATGTATACCTCAGAGAGCACGTCGGGTGGCACTGGATATACGTGGATATGCGTTGTCCTGTTGGAAAAAGCACATCTCCTTGTTGGTGTATGAACAGTAGCATGATGATTTGAATGATGGTTTGGATGTACTGTGCAGTGTTCTATGTTCCCTCGATGACCACTAGAGGAGAACGGCTTGTGTAGGATATGGCTCCCTACACCATGATGCCAGGTGTTGGCCCTGTGTGCATCTGTCGTATACACTCCAGACATTAGCGCTCATCTGTACGATACCACACATGCGTACGACCATCATTAGCACCCGGACGGAAGCAAATCTCATCATTACATCTCCATTCATTCTTGCATAAGTGCCTACCGCGACATCACTAGAAGTGGGCTGCACAATTTTGGGGCGTGAGCGAAAGGCGCCCTAATAGCACGCAGGATAGTAGCCCTGCTTCATGGAGATGATTGTGAATGGTCCTTACTGATACCCCCGGAGCAACAGTCCAATTGGTTATGAAGTCGCAGTGCAGTCCAGTATGGCGCTTCGTAGGATGCGATGGTCTTGGCGTGCAGCTGTGTATCACCGCTGTCCGGACCAGGCCGATGGGCATGTGCATCTTCTACTGACCACTAGCGACAACGTCGATGCACTGTGGAGACCTCTCGCCCCACGTGTTGCGGAATTCTGCGGTACGACCATCCAGCCTCCCGCAGGTCCACTGTGCGCCCTCGCCCACACTCTGTCACTTGCACAAACGGTTCATGTACACACTGTTGCGGCATGCTAACAATGTTGCAGACACAGGTGGAGCTCCGTATGTCACAGCAAACTAGCTACCACTGGCTCTGGCGTTGAACAACTGTTGTGCAGTTTGCAACATTCCACAGCTGATAACACTGTTCCTGGTGTGTCCGCAGCACTGCACGTTAGATCATTGCATGCACTCTCCTCTCGTAGTGTCCCTTGCAAGTATGGCAGGTCTTATTCACTTGCGTCACGGTGTTCTTTTTTTAATTTTCTCGGAGTGTATATAAGTAACTCAAAGCAATTTCTCACTAACTTCATCTTAAATATTGTTCGTCCTTGGACGCACTATAAGATGGTAGGTATTCTAGGCGAGTGGTGGTGTGTGTGGATTTCTTATGGACTGTATGCTAGTGTGTTTCACTTAAGTATGACAACTCGAGGAAAACGTGTGAAACATGGTGACAAAAATTATGCAGAAAAATACTCTGAAATATGTTCCTGATAGAGGAAACAGGCTGACAGTGTGGGATACAGGCATTCTTGAAGAAGCTTACCCAAGATCAGGCTGAGATGATCCAATTACATAACCTCGAAATTGCACCTTATAGAAAGGTAATATAATCTATCATTTTTGAAAGACTGATTGCAGAAAACCAGGGTTCTCACAGGATTATGTTAACTGATGGTCGGGTGGGAAAGGTAGATGTTCAATGATTCAGTGATTTGTCTAGCATCTAGTGTCATGTCTGTTTCGAACTTCGGTATCATACATCACTTAGCCTAGGATCTGGTTGATGTTCAATGTGGACAATACAATTTCTTCCTCACAATTAAGACCGCTTTGAGTACTGTCCTCTAAAGCTATCCCAGGGTGATGGAAACTCTTAACAGTTGGTTAAATACCGCTAATACACAGTGTATATGAAATGTTTGAATCTCATAGTCATACCTCCTATCATATCCTTGAAGTTTTTTAATGCAATGTAATTATTCTTGAGCTTGAATATTTTCATTTTTAGGTAAATAAATGTATTGCCACATGATAATTACATCATTCTTTGCAGGTTGCTCATTTATATGTGAGAAATGCTAATATCATAGCAGCTCATCCACAAAAACCAATATTAGCAGTTGGAAGGAAAGATGGAAAGATATCTTTTATAGACTGTGATATGCCTTTTCGACCAGTGGTGTATCATGAGCTGAATCTAACTGACAAAGCTATTGATCAAATAGAGTATGTATTCACGGAGACTACTGTGGTTCGTATCATTGCTTTGTCATACTCGCGTCACTTCATGTTTCTACTGAAGGTAAGTTTGCAAATGTTACCCTTTGTGTGGTTACTTAAGGTTTACTTTATAGCACTGCTTATTTATGTTCTAAATTAGTCTGTAAGTTACATGTAATGTAAGTCATATTTAAACCTATTGACAACTTTGAACAGTTTTATGATATTCATCATCATCATCATTATCATCATCATCATCGATTTTCCGCTCCAGCAAGCCAGGTGTGGGTGTTTATGAGACTCTTACAGTTCGTCCTTGCCATCCACAGCTGATGTTCTACATTTTTCTGCCAATTTACATCACGTTTGGCAATGTCTTTGAAAATTTGCCTTTCCCAACTATCACGAGGCCTTCCTGTGGCCCTCTTGCCGACAACATTCCTTTCGTAGTATGCTATTGGGGTCCCAATTGGAGCCACCCTTTTCATATGTCCATACTATAGTAATATGCTTAATTGTAAGGTTTCTAACAGGCTCCTGTCAAATCCAAGTTGTTGCCAAATTTGTTGCCTTATTTTGTCCCTCCTTTTCTTTTGGAGACATGACCGAAGGAACTTCATTTCAGTAGCCTGTAGGCGACTTTGTACAGATCTAGTCAACATTGCTGCTTCCAGTCCGTATATTAGAATTGATACAAGATAAGTTTTGTACAGCTTGAGCTTGCAAGCTTGGGGAAATGACTCATCCGAAAGTAATTGACGAATGGAGTGGTAGAATTTTGATGCAGCTTGTATTCTATTGCCTATTTTTCGTTTATGGTATTGTCCGGAGAAACGAAGCTTCCTAAGTATTTGAAGTTATTGATAATGTCTACTTCTTCATTTTGCACTCACAGGTGGACTGCTTCAGGATTTCGACTCATCACTAAACCGACGGTTTTAGTTCAGCTGATGATCATTCCCATTCTTTCAAAATCTTCTTGCCAAAGATCTGGTTTAACTTGAACTTCTGTTTCTGTCTCACCCCATAGCATAACATCATCAGCAAATACAAGTGCATTTGTTGTCTGATCCTTCATTTTCACTGCTTTTTTTACCCTCATATATTATAGTAATGAAGAGAAGTGGTGATAGACAACTTCCTTGTTGAACTCCGCTCTTGGTTTCAAAACAGTTGACCTGCCTCCGTGAATTCGCACACAGCTCTTTGTCTCTTGATATAGTTGCTTTACTTGAGCTATAAACTCATCTGGCACTTCTTTACGTCTCAGACCTTCCCATATGTGCTTACGTGGTACATAGGGTTTAGAGGGTATCCTTGTGTCTCGTCAGTTGTATTACAGTTCACTAAGTGATTGAAATATGTACTGAACTCCTGTATGATATTATTGATAAAAAGTTCCAACTTTACAATACACAAACATTTTAATCTTTAAAACAAAATTAAAAGAACATGTTTCATCCCTCTTGGAGATATCTTCGGCCTTACAAAGAACGAAAGTTAAATGGTAAAGATAAAAGCATACTTAAAATGTTGTTACAATACATATGTTCTATAAGGTCTCTTCAATGTTGAGTCTTTGTGTGCCATTTAACTACAAAGTGCCAACGTGCAATAAGAAATCCACTTGAAAAACTTAGTCATTGATTAAAGTATTAAAAAGGTCTTATGATTGCCAATGGGACAATAACTTGTTGTACAGTCTTACTTTCCTCCTAGTGGAATGCGTCCATTGATAAAACTAAACTTATTTACACAGCAGCAGCTTTTCATGTCGCGTTGTTGGAAATTGAATTGCCAGGCTTGGGTAATAAGATGGTCTCGTATGTAATGTAGTACATACATACATACATACATACATACATACATACATACATACATACATACATACATCATTATACACCATTATGCCTTACAGCATTCAGTTTGCAAGCTTCTGTGAATTTACTAAATATTGCCACAATCCTCTTTTTGCAACTAGTGCTGTGGTCTTATTTAATTCTATACCTCTTATCTGTAAATCATTAAAACTGAGTCTAACAATCATCGTCTTGATCTCCCTCTACTTCTCTTACCCTTCATAACAGTCCGTTATTCTCCTAAGTAACCTATCCTCCTCCCCTATTCGCCTCACATGACCCCACCACCAAAGCCGGTTTATGTGTACACCTACATCCAACAAGTTCATTCCTAACTTAGCCTTTATCTCCTCATTCTGAGTACCCTCCTTCCATTGTTCCCACCTATTTGTACCAGCGCTCATTCTTGGTACTTTCATGTCTGTTAGTTATAACAAGTGAATAAGATATCATGATTCTGCCCAGCTTTCACTACCATAAAGCAAAGTTGGACTGAATACAGACCAATGTAAAGATAGTTTCATCTGGAAGCTGACTTCCTTCTTACAGAATACTGTTGATCACAACTGCGAGCTCACTGCATTAGCTTTAGTGCACCTTCAGTCAATCTCACTTAATATACTTCCATCCTGGGGAACACACACATCCTAAATACTTGAAATTATCTACCTGTTTCAGCTCTGTGTCTCTAATCTGACAGTCACTTCTCTTAAATTTCTTACCTACTGGTATTGCAAGTGATAAAAATCATTGTTATCCGTATTGAAGATACTGAATGTAGGATGCTAAAAGGTTTGTTTTGTCACCTATTCAATACATAAAAATTTTACAATTTAGGAATTTATTATTGATTCCACTTGAGACATGTTTCACCCTTCATTGAGGGCATCATTAGTCAAATTATCTCACCAAGGCAAGGTATCAATTTAGCCTGGAAAGGCTAATTTTCATACCATACTCATTGCACCTATTTTCAAGTTCCAAGATGTTAGACTACAGGCTTTCAGTATAATCTGCTATTAAGACCAAGTTGTCAGCATAGGCCAGACTGTTTACTACATCTTCAGCTAACTAAATCCCTCCCTGCCACTTATAGTAATACCTTTCAGCAGATGATCCATGTAAACTATGGAGACAAAGGTGAAAGATTATAGCCTTGTCTAACCGCTGTAAGTACCCTGTAACATAATGTAGAATGAAAAATAGTTTTGTGAAATTTGTGCATGAAAATGAACAAAAAAGAAAAGGCACTTCTGAGCACTCGCTTCCTCGCCAGTCAGTCTTTGTCTTGGCAAGCCTTCGTGTGGCCTTGTGCCAAGTGTGATCTACTGTTTACTGGGAGTAGCGGCCAAGTTGGGGAAGGAGTAGGGTAGGCTTGTATTCTGGTATGGGTAGTATTTCTATTAATTATTTCTTTAAAAAGATGTTAAGATTTCTGATGTTTTGTTTAAGTTACTATTAGGATTCATTCTCTGATCTATACCAATAAAGATGTTTCCATAAATATTTAACAGAGTACCTTTACTAGATGTCTGGAGGATGGAAAGGTTTTGTTCTATTGTATAAAATGAATGGTTTGAGTGTGACATTGCAGAAAATATATTATGCGTTTTGGCATTTATATGTTTGTGGTATCGAATAAGAAAATGACATCCTGTTTGGCCTACATAAGTGGCTTGACAATTTCAGTTATATACTCAGGAATTTGTTACTGTTACTGTGAATGCTTCAATGATTGTGAAAAATAGTAGAATTGTTATCAACTGTTCTGAATGCTGTGTTAAAATGTTTATTTTTTGAAGATCTTTATAATCTTATAAATCTTCTCATTATTAAAGGTAAACGTGATGTAATTTTCTTTCTTTTTAGAATCCTCGAGTAACTTGGTAGAAAATTTGTTTTTGATTTTATCAATGATTTTGTCAATGAAAGTCTTTCTAAAACATTCCTGTCAGCTATGGTATAAATTATATCCATTTCTTTCTTAAAACTTTCCTCAGACATTGGGACATTGTAGGCTCTGTAGATTAAGCTAAAAAAGGCTGCTGCTCTTTTCTGGGCTCCAGGATGAAGCAAGTCATGTTTAATAGTATTGATAGTCTGTGTGGTTTCCTGAACATATTAAACGAAAGTTTGGTATTATTTTTTGTTAAACTTAAGTCCAAAGAATTATTAATTTGATTCCAGTGTGAATTTAATACATGGATCTATTTACTAAAAAATTCAAGACCGCAATTCACTATTTATGACCCTCTAATCCACTATAGCAAAGTCGTTGTCAACATTCGTGACCCAGAAAAAGATTTCTTCAATGTTGTTGACAATTTTAGTCTTTTCTAGGTGGTCCATGTATAAGAAAAATAATTATTGGATTAGACAAACTTTTCTATGTTTATGAACGTTATTTTGAATCGAGTTAACAGTTTCCTTTAAAGGTACTTTAGAGTACATATTTTTAAAGTTGAATGAACGCATCATGTAGTAGGGTTGCAGTTCTAATTTCATACAGGTTTGGATTTACTATTAGAAAATGTATCCCTTAAATTTTTAACAGGTGGCTAAAAACGATGTTCTAAGTGACTGCTGTCAATTTAACAGATACACACTTTGACAGCACGGAAATTGACATCCTAGAGAAAGGTCCTAAACACAATTGGCAAAGCCAGACAAAACTGAGGAGCACATTCACTACTATAGCAGAGACTGAACAAGGTATTGCAAAATTACCATCAGAGAAACAAGACAAGGTTCGATTCGAGATCCGTAAAATGGTGCCCAGTTCTGCCTGTCACCCGGAGCCTTCGGGTTCGATTCACGACCAGGTCAGGCATTTTTAATTGTAATTGATTAATATCCCTGGCCTGGGGACTGGGTGTTTATGTCATCCTTAACGTACCTTGCCTCACATTCAACACACTACACTTCCACAATTCCACTTACAAGCAGGTTCCTCTCAAATGGTAAAAGTAGTGGCAAAAGATCTTCATAGGTCGACACCACAAACAAATATCATTTTATCATTAAAAAAACACTGAGTGACCAAACGTCACAGGAAGGGGTGTCCAATTAGCAAAAGTGTTGTGTAAGACCCCTGAGTGTTGCGGCTAGCTGCGGCATAGCTGAGCAGTCCGTCACAGACACCAGTGTTGTGAAGATGGCAACACGTCGTGAGGTAACTGACTTTGAATGTGTGATGATCATTGGTAAACAGCGCATGGGTCATAGGATTGTGGAGATTACAATCGAATTCAGGTTTCCTAGGTCAACAGTAAATTGAAAAGGATCCACCTTTTCAGTACAACTATTGATGTGAGTTAGATCACATGTTTATACAAGATTGGTACTAGTTTTGACGCTCATTGCGCGTCATCATCAGCCAATGAATCAACTGAGCAAATCATAACTAATCAAAAAACAATATAAAACTCATGATAGCACCTACAATGACAAATGTTGTATAAACATGTGATCTAATTCACATTAATAAGCTGTCATTGTATTGAAAAGGTGGATGATATAGATGTTGATTCCCACGGTATGCACTAGCCAGCGTATTGGTAGGTGTGCTAGGTACCAACTGATGAGCCCACCCTAGCACACGAGGGCGAAACGCTGGCAACCAAGAATGAGCTAGCTGGAAAATTTGTAATGTCCAATAACGGACCATTTATATTGGTATTGAAAAGGTGGATCCTTAACATTTTCAATTTACTGTAATCCCAGTTCAATACGGAACATAATGTAGTTTCTAACTTTTAATGAGGTCAACAGTGTCAAGGATGGATCTTAAATATCGCAAAGAGAATGTTAGTACGTGTGTAAACCACCACACGGAAAGACCACAGGTGTTCAACGAACAGACGTCACGTCACCTCCGCAGGACCATACTGGTCGCTCGATGGGCTGCTGTGAGTAAAATCTTTCAAGATTAAAAATATTGTGTCCACCTATTCAATACCAATATATATTTTAGTGGTTAAATTCTACATGAATTAAACACACCAGTTAGGGACATGTTTCGCCCTAGTTATGGGCATCTTCAGGCTATATTAAACTTAAGGTCAAGAATTAAAACTATAACATTGGAACTAATAGTAAACTAAATACTAAATACAATTGTCTTATGCCATTTACATAGTTTACAATAGTTTACAATATGTACAATATATACAATATGTGCATTAACATTGCCAGAATTTATGAACAATGAATTAACTTATTTTATTATGACTAGACTTCCAATCGTGGATTGGATTGATCACAGTGTGAATTGGGGTTTCTCAAATTGTACTGACTAGAATTTATCACTGCGTGAGTTGGGGTTTCTTCAACTGTTATGGTCGCCTGAGTCGCAAGAACTTTTACAAAACCATCGATTGGCCCTCCAGATCCCCCAGTCTTAATCCAATAGAGCATTTATGGAGTGCTGTTGATGCTGGTATACGTTCCATGAACCCCGCACCAACTATACAAGACCAGTTGTAGGTAGCAGTGCAAGATGCGCAGGTCCTGATCCCTCCAGAACGATTTCAATATCTTGTAGAGTCAATGCCTCACTGTATTGCTGCAGTTTTGAGGCTTGCAGTGGAGCAACTCATTATCATCACATTCAGCATCTTCTCATGACTTTCGGCCACTCGGTGTAATTCATAACCAACACTCAAAAGTTCATCAAATCCCTGAAAAGAACAATAAACTTTAAATAACCTTAGTCATAAAATGAAAGACAACAACAAACAGTAGAACCTCGATAATTCAAAATCGGTTAATTCAAAATCCTGCCTAATTTGAAGAAGCTCTCGTTCCTGAACACATGAGGTACGGTTTTGCATGTTATTTAAATTGTTTAATTCAAAATATGGATAATTCGTAATTCGAAATTCAGACTTTTAATTCAAAACTGCCTTTACATTATTTAATGATAGTATTTTTCGGAGTAATTTAAATTCAAATTTTATCCACTTCATGCTAGAATGCATCTTCCGGAATGTGCTGCGGTAGTTTTCCGTACTGACACTCACTTCAGTATGTGTACAGTTGAGCCACACCCTCCCAAACTAAAGGACACACGTAGTGAATCATGACCATCGTAGGGAAACAAATTTGCCATGGATCCCCGATCAGGAAGGGCGAAATACATAGCCCTGAGCTGAAAACATTATTCTCCTGAAACAATTAAAGCTAACAACTAACACTACTACGAGTAAAAATCGTTATAAATGATAGATGAGAATTTATTGTAATGTAACGTAAATCAAAGGGATTAATTAGATGAAATAACCAGTAATAATAACAAGGTAATACATACACATTCGGCGTCAGCCCAAAAGATAATCGTACCAAGGTCTCGTGACCTCATCTTTTCTTACATGCATAGGGCACAGTTACTCTTGAGATGATAGCATTTATTCCACCACTGACCTCGCTACTAAACACTGCGAGCTGAATATCATTAACTCAATCTTTATTCAATCTTTCCTTCGGCGAGGAATAGAAACGCAATTCCAAGCGTGGGAGTCATTTTCAATATCCACACTTATTTTAACAATACCCCTCTCATATCGATTCCACACACCAAGGAGCAGATAAAATAATAAAGTGATTAAATCAGAAAACTGCCGGACCAAGGAAATAATCCACGAGGGGCAAAGACAATGCTGCATGGAGCAATGAACGCAAAGCAAAACGATAACAGAAAACATGGACCTGCACACAGCCATGAAATAAATAAACCAACATGGCGAGCTCCAGGTCGTAAACAACAAGGATGCACACCATACAGAATAAAGACTTCGCACCCAGGAGAAAAGAGGCACGATAGGGAACAAATAGGCATAAATTCAACAGACCGATACGTCATCTTGGCACTCAGCTCATTCATCTACACATTCATTCAATCACGCGATCCTTTTGCCCCCAAAGGCAAATAATTCCGGCAGATTGGTGCGAGTAAATAAAATCAAGGCAACTCGAGGAGTGCAGTTCAACATTTCATCAATAAGGTCTCACGTCAGTAGTAGATATATTACCCACCTAGGGCAAATGACAGTAGGACGTTTGTGACCCCACGGTCACGCGTAGGTCCATCACCTACATACTGCGTACGGCTAGAATAGACCTGGCCGATACACAGACCATACCTCCAAATAATGGCAAAATGTTTCAAAAGAGAAATTCATTTAAAATAATCAGAGACCAGATTTTGACGCACCACAAACACTTACACAACTCATACACATGCCATTCTCGCTTCGAGTACCGAGATGGACTTCGGTCGGCCATAATAAAAAGAAAGATAATACATCAAATAAATTTAAAACGTTACATTACCGTCAATATCATTCATCAAAGCATGCAAATGATGCAGCAGTTTTGCATAGTTTTAAACTTATAAAACCACCATAAGAAAAGCAAAAACGCCGCTCCTGTGTGTGTGTGACACATCTCTTCTTTCCCCAGCATAAAAAGCCCATATTACATCAAGGAGAAGATATTCAAAAGGTCTCGCCGAGAAAAGATCCTTCACGCTCGCGACAGAGGGAGCTGCCCTCTGTCGACAGAAGGATGAAATACAATAACTATAGGAACAGCCAGATATCTACTCATGGAGACATCGGTATAATCACATTAGAAACCATGCTAAATTAGCATGTTTCACAGTGTACTTTATTGTTTGCTAATTTCGAGTAAAATCATAATGCTTTTGTATTCTGCATTTTACGGAACACCAGAATGTCGCATAATAGGCAGTGTGTGGAGAAGCAAAATCCGTGAACACTGGCGATGCCGACAGTTGGCGAAACAGCATGGCTCATGTAATCAGTTCGTATGCATCGAACAATATTGTCACTACCGCTGAATCTGCATTCCTTTGTTTAATATCAAGCCTAAATGGACTTATGGTTTTAAAGAAGAGAAATGCCAGCCGGGAAATTGTACAAGGGTGGGGGTCATTGTACGGTGTTGCAGTGCACACAGAAGCGAGAGACTTCCTTTCCACATCATAGGAAAGTTTGATAAGCCATGATGTTTTAAGCGCATCGGGCACAGTCCGTGCAAGTACAAGGCATCTAAAAATGCAAACAGTACAGTAATCCAAAACATAAAGCATCTGTCCTTGTCTTCAAATCGTGTTTTTTCTTTAGTTGCGTGAGGTTATGTTTGTACGTGATTTATCCAAATGCATTATTTGAATAATGTAAATGCACCTTGTTGGATACATTTTGGAAATATGTTTTTTCCATTGCATTTCAAAGGTTTAAACTGTGAATTAAGGTTAATTGCATGCAGTAATGGGCCTTAGGATAATTTGTGATGCGGCAAGGGTTGGTATTTCTGAATTGAGTTGGCGGTTAAATCAAAATCATGTAATTCGAAGTCCTATTTCTGCGCCCCAACAACTTCGAATTAACAAGGTTTTACTGTAATAGTTATGAAGGCTGATAAAAGAATTACTACCGTAATCATGAAAAAAAGGGTATGCAAGAGTTGACTAAAGGAAATAGCATTGCCGAATACAGTCAAACCTTGATATATCGTACGTCCATTACTCAAATTTTCAGTATCTCGAAGTAGCTTAAATTTCCTGGTCGTTTGTCCTATTCTTCACGTGTATTTATTTCTCTATTACTTAAAATTAAGACTCGGATCCTTTACCAGCCTGCACCCAACTCCATCTCCGTATGCCCTACAATCACAGTCCAAGGCAAAGTTCTGAAGAACATAGAACATTTCTCATTCCTTGGCAGCCATCTCTCAGCAAATGCAAATCTTGATGATGAGATTCAACACCGTCTCAAATGTGCTAGTATGGCTTTTGGTCATCTTCGGGTAAGGGTCTTTGATAATCATAATATCAGCACTCAGACCAAGCTTTATGTGTACAAAGCTACCGTTATACCATCTCTTACATCTAGATGTGAAACGTGGACTACCTACAGGAGGCACATACGATGCCTGGAAAAATACCATCAACGTTGCCTCAGAAGGATCCTGAGGGTTAAATGGCAAGATAGACGCACTAACATCAGTGTTCTGGAAGAAGCTAACTCCACTAGCATTGAGGCCATGATTATCAAGCACCAACTTCGCTGGACATCGTTCACATGCCTGAATTCCGTCTCCCAAAACAAATTATATACTCCCAGCTAAAGGATGACCATATAAAAATTGGAAGACCACAAAAGCGTTACAAAGATGCACTAAAAACAACATGGAAAAGTATCAAATGAAAACTAACAAGTGGGAAGCTACGGCACATAACCGCACAGTCTGGCGTCGCAATGTCTGGGAAGGAACTCAGCGCTTCGAGCAAGAAAGGCGGAGAACAGAAATCGACAAGCGCAATGCAAGAAGACAACGTCAGCTCATGAAGAAAAACCAAACTACAGAGCCAGCACCTAACAGAACAAATGTGTGTCAAAAATGTGGGAAAATCTGCGGTTCTGGAATTGGCCTCTACAGTCACCTAAGATCTCTCAAAAACTAAGTTCTTCATACTTGTTTACGAGGGATAGCCCATCACTTAAAATTCGGTTACACAAATTTCTTGATTTCTCAAAGCAAACATTTCCTCCCTTAAGCAAAAAATACTCTGTAACTCTAATTTTGTGCAACGTTAACTGTGTAATATGGCATTTGTGGTTAGTGAGGAACAGTTAGCAAGTGAGGAAATGTTTACAATGATGCTGGGAGCTAATATGACGGAAACAGAAAAACGAAAACTTCTAATGATCGGAAAATCGGTGAAGCCTTGCTGTTCATTGGGTGTAAATTATTTACCACTCATGTACGAAAACAACCCCAAAAGCTGTGGATGACAAGTTCCATTTACGAATCTCGGCAGCGTGGTGTTGATGACAAGTTTCAATGTGAAGGACAGAAAAGTTAACAGCAACAAACAGAAGAGACTAACAGATTGTTTTCCAAAGAAGTTAACCAAGGCATGTTTTTTTCACTACTGTACGTACTGTATCCTGTCTTCTAAAAAGTTGCTATAATAAGGGTTATAATTAAAGTGATGCGTAAAATAGTGTTCGTTTATATACTTCTAAATACTGTTGAAAATAATGTGTTCAGTATAAGCCTGTAGATACATAAGATTCTATTAATTGTGATACATGGTCAAAAACAGTATTCTCTATATCTCAAAATTTTGATAACTGGAAATAAAATTTACCTTCCGAGGTGATTCGAGATATCAAGGTTCCACTGTATTTATCAGACATCATGCCAATGGACTATAAAGCTGTCAAATACAATTCAAGTTTGTCATAGAGCTGTGATTCGCAGGCTGGTGATAGCTTTCGGATAATTGTCTGCTGTTTCTCTTGCCCTGCATCCCTTAATAGTAGTCTGAATTAGGTACTGAAACTTATCTTCCTCTTGTGGACCTCCATCATTGTGTATTCGGCTGAACAGTATCCACAAACCCAGCCAATCTATTTTTTTTGCTACTGGTTTTATGTCACACTGACACAGATAGGTCTTATGGCAACAATGGGAAACCACGGAAAAACATCTTCAGGGCTGCCGACAGTGGGGCTTGAACCCACTATCTCCCGGATGGAAGCTATCAGCCGCGCGCCCCTGACCGCACGGCCAACTCGCCTGGTGAGCCAATCTTTAAACTCACCTCCAAACTGCTTTCTCTTCGGTAATTTCAGTTTTCTGCGAGAACTGGTTGAAGAGCATACTGTGTTAGAGTTGTTCTACGTGTCGGTATATAACCTGCACCTCATCAAACTTTTCTTTGTACTCTTCAATAGCTGCATGTTCTACCTCAAAGTCATCGTCTTTGACCTCCTTACTAGCGACGGTAAGGTTGTACCACTGACACTCCAGTTTGTACAATTCTTTAGCAAGCCTTTCTATAGTACTGTATTTAGCCTTGACAATATCCACAAAAGAAGGAAGGACAGCTGATTCAGGAAGTGACGGAACCAACTAGAGGGAATAATATCCTGGATGTGGTGCTGGTAAAACCAGATGAGCTCTATAGAGAAACCGAATTAATACATGGCATTAGTGATCATGAAGCTGTTTTTGTTGTAGTCAAAAATGAATGTGATGGAAAGGAAGGTCTTAAAAGTGGGACAATTAGACAGTACCATATGGCTGATAAAGCAGGCATGAGGCAGTTTCTAAAAAATAACTATGATCAGTGGAAAACGGTAAATAAAAATGTAAACAGACTCTGGGATGGGTTTAAAGCGATTGTTCAGGAATGTGAAAACAGGTTTATACCTTTAAAGGTGGTAAGGAATGGTAAAGACCGACCTGATTAGAATACAGAAATAAAGAGACTAAGATTGGAAAGAAAAATAGAAATGGCTGTGGAAATAAGGAAAAATTTGATGGGACTTACTAGGAAATTGAATCTGGCAAAGAAGGCAGCTAAGGATAACATGATCGCAAGCATAATTGGCAGTCATACAAATATTAGTGAAAAATGGAAGGGTATGTATAGGTATTTTAAGGCAGAAACAGGTTCCAAGAAGGACATTCCAGGAATAATTAATGAACAAGGGGAGTGTGTATGCAAGGATCTTCAAAAGGCGGAAGTATTCAGTCAGCAGTACGTAAAGATTGTTGGTTACAAAGATAATGTCCAGGTAGAGGAGGAGACTAATGCTAAAGAAGTATTAAAATTTACATATGGTAACAATGACATTTACAATCAGATACAGAAGTTGAAAACTAAAAAGCAACAGGAATTGATAAGATTTCTGGGGATATACTAAAGACAATGGGTTGGGATATAGTACCATATCTGAAATATTTATTTGATTATTGTCTGGTTGAAGGAGATATACCAAATGAATGGAGAGTTGCTATAGTAGCCCCTGTGTATAAAGGAAAGGGTGATAGACATAAAGCTGAAAATTACAGGCCAGTAAGTTTGACATGCATTGTATGTAAGCTTTGGGAAGGCATTCTTTCTGATTATATTAGACATGTTTACAAAATTAATAACTGGTGCGATAGAAGGCAGTTTGGTTTTACATACCTGCCAACTTTTACGGTTTAACGGATGGACGTTGTCATTTTACAACTTCGCGGACAAAAATTTTAAACAACATTCGATAATCGCTCCACTTCCGTACAATCAACCGTTTGTGTGGGTCAAAGCATGCTCGGTCTTGGTTGAAGGCAAGTCCACGATAATCGATAACCCTGTGATGTTTCGATGTTTGTGTCGTTATTCAAACTGAATTTAAAACCGGGGTCCGGGATAACAGTTCTTCCGTGTAAATCTTAGGTGTCAACAGGCTCTGCTCCTCAAATTCTTTGTTCTGCTCCGTTCGCTTGTTGTGATTTAACCTATATTCTTTGACTACGCGAGTGTTGTTCTTTGTTTACGAGCAGTACTTCCAGACATTTAAAGAATCATATTCTGTTCATTTTCCGTGCATATTAAAATCAAGAATGTTTTTGCCTTTTAAGGTTATGATTATTTTTGGAAGCGTTCGAGTTTTTGTGTTATAACTTCGTACTTCGCAGTTTCCTGTATTCGTTGGACTACTATAATTACATTCATTCCAATGACTGGGTATACCGCTGTTAGCAAAGCCCATTAAGTTATAAATAATAATAATAATAATAATAATAATAATAATAATAATAATAATAATAATAATAATAATAATAATAATAATAATCACATTAGTTCCACGTGTATGTGTGTATGTTTTCTACAATGTGCATATTCTTTGTTAACGAGGTTGGTGTCATGTTCATTTAATTGTTTAAGACTTTGTGTGCTTTGACATGTTTTAATAAAGTGTTTGACTGCCTTAAGTGTTTATGTTATAATTTTATGTGACGTTCAGTGGTTCAGGTTCCTTTCGATATTTCAGTTTGTTCTCGGACATTTCCATACGCTATATTCCGATTGTAGATTATCATGAATCATATTCTGTTGATTTTACGAGCATACTAAAATGAAGAGAGGTAGAAAAATTTGCCTTTTGCCTGGTATGTGAGTGTGATATTAATATTGCATATGGCGGATGCAACGATTTAAGTGATGATGAGTTAGTTATTGGCATTCAGACTTGCAAATACTGGGGCTGTACCTTAATTAAGGCCACGGCCGCTTCCTTCCCACTCCTAGCCCTCCCCTGTCCCTTCGTCGCCATAAGACCTATCTGTGTCGGTGCGACGTAAAGCAACTAGCAAAAAAAAAGACACTTGCAACATAGTGAATGATCTCCAGGATACAGATAAATCCCTTTTCTTTTCATCAGTGAGAAACTACTTTGGTACTGTCTGAGACTATAGTACGTGAACCTTTTCTTGAGCCCTGAGCTCCATAGTGCTGAATGGGAACTAGGGCTCAAGAAAAGGTTCACCTACTATACATCATCAACAAGTTTCCACTCAAAGATGATGTGTTAAAGTATGCTCAAGTTGCTAGGTTAGTCAGAATATAAGATGCACAGTTTTCTTCCATTTGTTTTTTTTTTTCTTGGAAAGGTTTCCTATCATGTTATGCAAGGAAGAGAATGAAATTACAGATGAGGTGGTGAATGAGTTCAGGTTGATGACACTTTAGTTGCAAATCACTATTCTGCAAGCAATTCCAGTTGGGCACAAATATCAAGAATTCGTGGAGCCGATGGACTTCTTAAGTATAACCGAATTTGTAGAGTAATGCTGTATATTCTCACCATACCCATAGCAATGCAGAATGTGAACCTGATTTCAGCCTTTTGAAGAAAAATAGAACAGCGTTTAGATCATCCATGACCAATGAATACCTGGAGTCTATTTCTATTTTGAAGATCAGAAGTTCTGGTCCCTGTTATGGCAAAACATGTTCTAAAGACTTTTTGCAGGAAGCTAAAAAGGCCACAACTAAGACTTTCAGGTAGAACTAGCGTGTGATTTGCAGTGTGTATTATATTATTTCTTTCCTGGGTTACAGTAAATGAGTTTTATTGTGTAAAGCCTTTTTCAATTAGTGCATATGTGCTTAATTTATCAAGGAAGTCCTGTTATGTATGCTCGAAACTAATATTCACCACGTCTGCTGCTGTTTAACATGGATTTTTTCTTAATTGTTATATTCCTCTACAGATCATTGGCCTATGTTGTAAGTAGGTATGATTTCATTGAAATATCCCATTTAAAGCATGAATTATTGTATTTTGTAGCCCAGAAATATTATTTTCGCCAAGCACGGGTACAATACCAATATAAATGGTCCGTTATTGGTATATTGGTATTATAAATTTGCTCATTCAGGACAAATATTTCTGATTCCCTATGGGAATCAACATCTATATCAAGCACGGGTACGTCGAAAATCATTAGATTTTTGTTGCGCGTGAGTTTTACTGATAACCCTTTTCAAAAGTTGGCAGGTATGGTTTTAGGAAAGGTTATTCCATTGAAGCTCAACTTGCAGGATTCCAGCAACATATAGCAGATATCTTAGATTCAGGAGGTCAAATGGACTGTATCGCGATTGGCCTGTCTTAAGCATTTGATACAGTGAATCATGGGAGACTACTGGCAAAAATGAGTGCAGTTGGACTAGACAAAAGAGTGACTGAATGGGTTGCTATATTTCTAGAAAATAGATCTTCGAGAATTAGAGTAGGCGAAGCTTTATCTGACCCTGTAGTGATTAAGAGGGGAATTCCTCAAGGCAGTATTATTGGACCTTTATATTTTCTTATATATATATAAATGATATGAGTAAAGAAGTGGAATCAGAGGAAAGGCTTTTTGCGGATGATGTTACTGTGTATAGAGTAATATATAAGTTACCAGTTTGTGAGCAACTGCAAAATGACCTCGATAATGTTGTGAGATGGTTAGTAGGCAATGGTGTGGTGATAAACGCGGTTAAAAGTCAGGTTGTGAGTTTCAAAAATTGGAAAATTCCTCTCAGTTTTTATTACTGCATTGATGGGGTGAAAGTTCCTTTTGGGGATCATTGTAAATATCTAGGTGTTAACATAAGGAAAGATTGGGATAATCACATAAATGGGATTGTAAATTAAGGGTACAGGTCTCTGCACATGGTTATGAGGGTGTTTAGGGGTTGTAGTAAGGATGTAAAGGAGAGGGCATATAAATCTCTTGTAAGACCCCGACTAGAGTATGATTCCAGTGTATGGGACCCTCACCAGGATTACTTGATTCAAGAACTGGAAAAAATCCAAAGGAAAGCAGCTCGATTTGTTCTGGGTGATTTCCGACAAAAGAGTAGCGTTACAAAAATGTTGCAAAGTTTGGGCTGGGAAGAATTGCTCGACTAAGTGGTATGTAATACCAATATAATGGTCCGTTATTGGACATTATAAATTTTCCAGCTAACTCATTCTTGGTAGCCTGTGTTTTACCCTCGTGTGCTAAGTTGGGCTCATCAGTTGGTACATAGCACACCTACCAAGATGCAAGGCTAGTGCATACCGTGGAGGGCACTGCATAGGCTACTTGAAGCCACCAGCAGTGCCAATGCACTATGAGAGACTGTCTCATTTCCAAAAATTGATGCCTACCTGGCCATCAGATGATAAAGATGTTGATTCCCATAGGGATCATGAAATATTTGTCCTGAATGAGTAAATTTATAATACCAATATAATTGTCTGTTATTGGACATTATAAATTTGCCTCCACGGTATGCACTAGCCTTGCGTCTCAGGAGGTGTGCTAAGTCCCAACTGACGAGCCCAACTTAGCACACGAGGGTGAAATGCAGGCAACCAAGAATGAGTTAGCTGGAAAATTTATAATGTCCAATAACGGACCATTATATTGGTATTATAAATTTACTCATTCAGGACAAATATTTAAGTTCCCTATGGGAATCAACATCTTTATCATAAGTGGTATGTTCCAAGCTGTCAGTGGAGAGATGGCATGGAATGACATTAGTAGCCAAATAAGTTTGAATGGCGTCTTTAAGAGTCGTATTCATGAACGAGACTTTGACTTAGAAGGCAGTAAGTCGCCATTTCTATTTCATAATCGCTACTTGGAGGTAAGTAAACTTAAATGGTGACTTACTTCCAAGTCGCCAATGTTCCGTACTTAAGTAGACTCTCAGATAAAAAAATAATAAAATGGCAGATATTGCTGATGTAGTTAATGTTTTAGACGAAGTTGAAGAGATCCAGGAAATTATTCAGTACTTTGTGCCTAATCCTCAGTGTATTATGAGAGATGCACATAACCCAGTTGAATTTTATACAGAAAATGAGTTCAGAAAACGACATAGATTCGACAAACGTACAGTATTAGATGTACTAATGATGTTTGAAGACGAATTACAGAAATATAATAATCGAGGATCACCCATACCTCCAATAATACAGTTGCTAATTTCGTTAAGATATTATGCTACAGGTAAGAGTAAAATTGTTGTTACTGTAGTGCAAAGTTTTTGCACTTTCTACTCATTGTGTTATCTAGTTAGGTTAAGGGATGATCAGTACAGATTAATGCATTCTAGTGGTAATTACAATAGCCTTCCACACTTCCATGGTTTTCAGGTAACTTCCAAATTGACTCCGCTGATTTACGAGGAGTAAGCCAGCCCTCAGGATGTAGAATAATCAGAAGAATATTGATCCTGATTGCCCGAAAGAGACCACAGTTTGTTTCGTTTCCAAATGAAGCTGAATGTCAAAATAATGCGCGTCATGTGTAGGAAAGATCCCGATTCCCTGGAGTGGTTGGTGCTATTGACTGCACCCATGTACCAATAATAAAGTCCAGGTGGCAACCATGCTGAGGTTTTCCGTAATAGGAAAGGAATTTTTAGTTTCAATTGTCAGGGCATAGTCAACCACGAGATGAAGTTTATTGATTTTGTGACGGGTTGGCCAGGTTCTACACATGATAATAGAATTTTCAACAACAGCAGGATTTTTTACAATTTGAAACGGGACAGTGATGTAGATTACTCATTGGAGACAGCGGTTACGCTTGCAGGCCATTCTTGATGACACCCCTTATTAATCCTCAAACACCAGCTGAAGAAGCATACAGTGCCTCTCACATTCTTGCTAGAAACGTAGTAGAGAGAATATTCGGAAGCTGGAAGAAAAAATTTCAGTGTTTATCAAGAAAGTTTATATTGAAATTAAACAACATACCTCCGGTCATTGTGGCTACCGTTGTACTTCATAACATTGCTGCAGATCGTGGTCTCCTGGAAGAACCTGATGAAGGGAATGACGGTGGTGAACATCATGACCGACCTACACCCCAAATGTTGTGGCATCTAAAATAACAACATTACCCTTTCATAAATACATTACCACAATTATTTAATATCATTTACTTCATAAAATTGCTTTATTAATGCCCTAAATTGTATTTTATAATAATTGTGCCCATTTATATAATAATAGTAGTGTGATCATTAATGTTAGTCATTTCAGGTTAGGTTAATAAATATATATATATATATATATATATATATATATATATATATATATACATTATTAGTTGTACTTTGTTGTTTTTTTTAATTGATGGACATTCATCTGCATACTAGTCAACTTATGCACCTCCTCTTGGTATTTCATCCTTGCTGCATGGAACTCCTCCTGCTGAATCTTGAGTTTGTGAAGCTCTTTCATCTGCTCTATATCAAGTTCCCTCATGGCTTGAAGATATGACACTGCCTCATTTCGTGGTCTATTCACACATTTGGACATACCTGTACTCTTTCTTCTTTCTGTGGCTTGCTTTTTGGCTGATGATTCTGCCACTAAGTAGGTCCACTCTCAGCTCCGGATGTTTCCCAGTCAATCAATACTGATCTGCATTTAGGGCAGCCACCCAGGTGGCAGATTCCCTATCTGTAGCTTTCGTAGTCTTTTCCAAAATGATTTCAAAGAAATTTGGAAATTTATTGAACATCTCCCTTGGTAAGTTATTCCAATCCATAACTCCCCTTCCTATAAATGAATATTTGCCCCAGTTTGTCCTCTTGAATTCCAACTTTATCTTCATATTGTGATCTTTCCTACTTTTATAAACGCCATTCAAACTTATTCGTCTACTAATGTCATTCCACGCCATCTCTCCGCTGACAGCTCAGAACATACCACTTAGTCGAGCAGCTCTTCTTCTTTCTCTCAATTCTTCCCAACCCAAACATTGCAACATTTTTGTAACACTACTCTTTTGTCGGAAATCACTCAGAACAAATCGAGCTGCTTTTCTTTGGATTTTTTCCAGTTCGTGAATCAAGTAATCCTGGTGAGGGTCCCATACACTGGAACCATACTCTAGTTGGGGTCTTACCAGACACTTATATGCACTCTCCTTTACATCCTTACTACAACCCCTAAACACCATCATAACCATGTGCAGAGATCGGTACCCTTTATTTACAATCCCATTTATGTGATTACCCCAGTGAAGATCTTTCCTTATATTAACACCTAGATACTTACAATGATCCCCAAAAAGGAACTTTCACCCCATCAATGCAGTAATTAAAACTGAGAGGACTTTTCCTATTTGTGAAACTCACAACCTGACTTTTAGCCCCGTTTATCAACATACCATTGCCTGCTGTCCATCTCACAACATTTTCGAGATCACGTTGCAGTTGCTCACAATCTTGTAACTTGTTTATCACTCTATAGAGAATAACATCATCCGCAAAAAGCCTTACCTCAGATTCCACTCCTTTACTCATATCATTTATATATATAAGAAAACATAAAGGTCTGATAACACTGCCCTGAGGAACTCCCCTCTCAACTATTACATGGTCAGACAAAGCTTCACCTACTCTAACTCTCTGAGGTCTATTTTCTAGAAATATAGCAACCCATTCAGTCACTCTTTTGTCTAGTCCAATTGCACTCATTTTTGCCAGTAGTCTCCCATGATCCACCCTATCAAATGCTTTAGACATGTCATAATACCAATATAAATGGTCCATTATTGGATATTATAAATTTTCCAGCTAGCTCATTCTTGGTTGCCAGCGTTTCGCCCTCGTGTGCTAGGGTGGGCTCGTCAGTTGGTACCTAGCACACCTATGGGAATCAACATCTATATCATTAGACATGTCAATCGCGATACAGTCCATTTGACCGCCAGAATCCAAGATATCTGCTATATCTTGCTGGAATCCTACAAGTTGACCTTCAGTGGAATAACCTTTCCTAACACCGAATTGCCTTCTATCGAACCAGTTATTAATTTCACAAACATGTCTAATATAATCAGAAAGAATGCCTTCCCAAAGCTTACATACAACGCATGTCAAACTTACTGGGCTGTAATTTTCAGCTTTATGTCTTCACCCTTTCCTTTATACACAGGGACTAGTATAGCAACTCTCCTGGTATAGCTCCTCCGACCAAACAATAATCAAAAAAGTTCTTCATATATGGTATTATATCCCAACCCATTGTCTTTAGTATATCCCCAGAAATCTGATCAATTCCAGCCGCTTTTCTAGTTTTCAAATTTTGTATCTTATTGTAAATGTCATTGTTATCATATGTAAATTTTATTACTTCTTTGGCCTTAGTCTCTGCCTCTATCTCGACATTATCCTTGTAACCAACAATCTTTACATACTGCTGACTGAATACTTCTGCCTTTTGAAGATCCTCACATACACACTCCCCTTGTTCATTAATTATTCCTGGAATGTCCTTCTTGGAACCTGTTTCTGCCTTAAAATACCTATACATACCCTTCCATTTTTCACTAAAATTTGTATGACTGCCAATTATGCTTGCCATCATGTTATCCTTAGCTGCCTTCTTTGCTAGATTCAATTTTCTAGTAATTTCCTTCAATTTCTCCTTACTTCCACAGCCATTTCTAACTCTATTTCTTTCCAGTCTGCACCTCCTTCTTAGTCTCTTTATTTCTCTATTATAATAAGGTGGGTCTTTACCATTCCTTACCACCCTTAAAGGTACAAACCTGTTTTTGCATTCCTCAACAATTTCTTTAAACCCATCCCAGAGTCTGTTTATATTTTTATATACAGTTTTCCACCGATCATAGTTACTTTTTAGAAACTGCCTCATACCTGCTTTATCAGCCATATGGTACTGCCTAACAGTCCTACTTTTAAGACCTTCCTTTCTATCACATTTATTTTTAACTACCACAAAAACAGCTTCATGATCATTAATACCATCTATTACTTCAGTTTCCCTATACAGCTCATCTGGTTTTATCAGCACGACATCCAGGATATTTTTCCCTCTGGTTGGTTCCATCACTTTCTGAATCAGCTGTCCTTCCCATATTAACTTATTTGCCATTTGCTGGTCATGCTTCCTGTCGTTCGCATTTCCTTCCCAATTTACATCTGGCAAATTCAGATCTCCCGCTACAATCACATTTCTTTCCATGTCGTTTCCCACATAGCTGACTATCCTATCAAATAATTCCGAATCCGCATCAGTGCTACCCTTTCCCGATCTGTACACTCCAAATATATCAAGTTGCCTATTATCTTTAGAAATGAGCCTTACACCTAGAATTTCATGTGTCTCATCTTTAACTTTTCCGTAGCTTACAAATTCGTCTTTCACCAGAATGAAAACTCACCCTCCCACCATTCCTATCCTATCTCTACGATACACACTCCAGTGCCGTGAGAAAATTTCTGCATCCGTTATATCATTTCTCAGCCATGATTCAACTCCTATTACAATATCTGGTAAATATATATCTATTAAATTACTTAATTCTATTCCTTTCTTTACAATACTTCTACAGTTCAACACTAAAAATTTTATGTCATCCCTACTTGATATCCAGTTCCCTGTTCCCTTATCACCGCTCCCTAGGCCATCCCGTTTCCCTGAATGTACCTCCCTATTACCCTTCCAAACAAATTTCCTAACTTATACGTACCACTGCGGTTTAAATGAAGGCCATCCCAGCGCAGATCCCTATCTCCTACCCACCCATTAGGATCTAGAAATTTCACTCCCATTTTCCCCCATACCCACTCCATAGTCTCATTTAAATCCCCAATCACCCTCCAGTCAGTATCCCTCCTACACAATATTCCACTAATAACAATCTCCGCTTTCTTAAACTTCACCCGTGCTGCATTTACCAGATCCCACACATCTCCAACTATGTTGGTACTTACATCAGCCTGCCTTACGCTGTTGGTACCAACGTGAAACACTACCACCTTCTCCTTCCCCTCCTCCCTCTCTTCTACTTTCCTTAACATCTGCCTCAACCTAATTCCTGGATAACATTCTATCCTGGTTCCCTTTCCTCCACACACTTTCCCCACGCGTCTAACGATGGAATCCCCCATGACCAGAGCCTCAACCCTACCCACCTCATTTGATCCCCTCCCCTCCTGGTCAGCCCTATCTTTCCTGATAGCTGCAGAAGCTACTTCCTCCTCCCTTTTCTCCTTCCCATGACCCTGTTTCACCTGTCTTTTCCTATCCTCTACTCTACATTTCCCTTTCCTACCTTTTCCCTTCCTCCTACTTCCACGCATCTCAGCAACAGTTCCCTGTCCCTCATCTTCCCTCTGTTGTTCTACCTGGAGTGAGTCGTACCAATTTCGCACAGACACCTGTCCTGAATTCTGATCCTGAATAGAGCCCTTGGCCTGGAATCTCCTTCCCCTTAGAACATTAGACCACCTGTCTTCTACAACTCCTCTCTTTCCTTCCCCTCCCTCTTGTACACCTACTGTAACCTGTACATTGTTTGAGGGAGTCCTATCTTCCTTCGTGTCTTCTGTGAGAATCCTAATTATCTCCCCCAAACTTTCCAACTCCTCCCTCATACCCCTCAATGCCTCACCACACCCACAATATGTACACTCGCGCTCCTTAGCCATTCTTTACGGGGGGAAAATTTTAAATTAAAAAATAAAATAACTTATTTGCAAAAGATAAATAAATAAATAAATGAACGGAGGGATATATTGTCAGGGATAGTACACAACAATAAGGTAATTAATATATGACTACACTACAATACTACTTAGTCGTGCTCTATTTTTTAAATCCTACAACCCCTAACAGAGTAAAAACTGCTGTTAATTACTGAATATCGAAAGTAATACACAAGAACTACACAATTCCAAACTGCAATTAAGCCTATCCTAATTTCAACAATATTTTAGTAAGAGTTTCTACGGATACCTCTACTAGACCAGTACTACACAAATATTTTACAATAATAAAATAAGCACACTAAATTCTAATAGGATATTACTCGTATACTACTGTACAGTACACTACAGTAATTTTTAAACTACTTTCAGACATATCCAGTGACTTCATCATACAACACTTCCTCTTCCGTCTCCTCTTCACCCATGACCATTACTGTTAAACTCACTCGGAATCCTCAGATTAAGGTGAGGTACTCCACTTTCCTCCATTGCCAAAAAACTGACATCCTTGTCACCTTTTGCTCTACGGCCTCCACCAGTTGCAATACTTTGCTTTCTTTGCTCTATTTTGCATTGCCTAGATCAAAATTTAATATTGTTCCAACAATTTTTTAACTGCTGTCCACTTCTCTTGCTTGTGTTAGCTACATTACAAAATTTTACACTAATATCCTCCCACGCTTTTAATTTTCCCCTCATATTAACACTGTCTGTCTTTTTATTTTCGACTATATCTTTCTTCTCTTTCACTAGTTCTAATAACACTTCCCTTTCGTAGTTGTTGAAGGCTGGCAGTTTTTTCTTTCCATCCATCGTCGAGAAATAGAAATTTAACTGTATTGATTTTAGAGTCCAATACGATGTATAACGCAGGAAACAGCTGACTTTCTTCTTCTTCTACTGCTTTATTATGAAAACAACCTTGAGTGACGCAAGACGCTGCACTGCTCTCCCATTGTTTTTATTGCCAACTTCATATCTAATTCTTCACATCGTAACTTACCAAAGTCTACTTACGCCAGAGTCTACTTTGTAAAAGTTGCGTCTATGAAACAGACTTTCATGAAACTCAACTAAGTGAACTTACATAAGTCAAAGTCTCGTTCATGAATACGACCCTAAAAGTAGGAAAGGTCACAATATGAAGATAAAGTTGGAATTCAAGAGGACAAATTGGGGCAAATATTCATTTATAGGAAGGGGAGTTAGGGATTGGAATAACTCACCAAGGGAGACGTTCGATAAATTTCCAATTTCTTTGAAATCATTGAAGGAAAGGCTAGGAAAACAACAGACAAGGAATCTGCCAGCTGGGCGACTGCCCTAAATGCAGATCAGTATTTATTGAGTATTTATGCAGAGTCCAATAACGATCAAGAAGAAGAAAAAGCAGAGGAAGATGTACTGCACCCACCCCTACCATATGATCATCGGCGTTAAATCTTCATGGTCGCTAATGGGTTAAAACCAAGTGCGCATCAAATATAAAATAACTTAGCGGCATAATGGGTAGGAAGAGACGGGTGTCGTATCTATATTAGAATGAGAATAAGTTTTTATACAATAAAAATTAAATCTAATGGTTATATTAAATCCTGATGATTTTGAGGAATGAAACATACAAGTGATTTACATTGATTCTACATCATTTTGGATTATTTTAAAATGTGATATTGAGGGATAAGGCCGAGTACCTACCATTCGTAAAGCAAATGTCAGTTTCCTGATTAAACACTCCATGTTTGTGATTACCGTTATCAAGTAATAAGACTTATCTCTAAGTGCCCATGCTATTCAACTTACAGATCTCATCGATGAGGTACGAAGTACGTTTATCACTTCGATCATATGAATCACATCCAGGTCATCATAATGTGGGAAACATTCTTTCTACCCGAATTGAATTTGGCATTTACTGTAAACCACTGAGATTTATTCAGTTTTCGTATTTACATAAAACAGCAGACTTACTTCGTTTTTGTTGCTAACATAACATCAAGGAATACACACTCATGGTATCTGAACTCCATGATAGTACTTGCAAGGAGAAAACAAAACAGAACATTTACAACATATTAATCTTTACTATGAATCTGTGTTCTCTTCTCAGACAAGTCTCATTTTACCCTCAGGAAGTGTTTGAAGGAGACCAGGAGAGTGATATTTTCCATGCAATTTGTCTTCAGGAACATTATTCCATAGGGTTACCATCCTGTGGGCAGAAAGTAACCTAGCTGCTTGTACAGAGGTTGTCTTACAGACCACCATTACATCAGGGAAGGCTTTCTAAACCACACCATTCCCTTTGCCTCATTTGTTGGAGATAGATTGATCTTAATATATGATGATGAAGCATTTTCGTGTGGTCCAATGTGTGACAGATTTCCTCAACACTGTCGGTATTTGGAGGATGGACTGGTTGACATGTAGCAACATGTGTGGCATATGTTAGGAAGAGGGGTGCGTTAGTGAGCCTTAGTGCAACAACTTCGAGAGATACTAGAGGAAGATTGGTACATCATTACCCAAGAAGACATTGCAGGCCTGAAATTGTACTGGAAGTGATTAACAAGATTTTTCTTACCTGCTTCTGAGGATATATTGAATTGCAAAAGCATGTCGTTCTCTATATGCGATTTTCTATTTTACGCAATAAAAATATCACACGAGAACACTTTTACGTATTTCTAAAAAAAAAAAAACTTTATTATCGCTACGAACTTATCCTGTCAGATGAAGAAAAACAATCACTCGTCACAAAAACAATCTACAAAGAAAAAATATACATGTTTCACATCAGAGATCTAATGGTGCTGTTCCCTGACGCCATATTGGAAGTCTGTGTGTCCGTACGTCCGCACGTTATACGTCCATGGACACGAAACATAAATATAATAACATAATACTTTCGGCTCATCATAAAACTTCAAAATACGAGTATTGAAGGTTTTATCATAATTAGGATACCTGTCCTACGACAAGCATGCTGTCAGGGAGGAAATGTGACAAAGAATGTGTTCAAAGCAGAGATTTTAAATTGGAAATCCTTTCAACTTACACACTCCTTTTGCAAGTAACAAATACTTTTACCAAAGTACAAGTGAAAGCTTTCAAGCACGTACGTTGTGTGCAGAGACAGTGAATTGTATTAAAGAATACGGTAAATATATTGCATTGTTAGGTAATAGTTACCACAAGAAATTAAATCTTCTGTAATGGGCATTACATTTTTTGTCTGTGAATTTCCACGGTTTTATTCAGTTGTAATAGAGCGGCAGTAGGCCATTCCTCCATGTTATTACTGTTATTACTGTATTACTGTGTATGCTTACTTTTTAGTGTACAATATTTTACCCTTATTAATACAATAAATATAAATAGTTTTCTTTCAGGTAATACCAGATATATGACAGTATTATCATACATAATTGTTCTGTTTCAGGAATTACCAAAAAATCAAATTATAATACTGGACCTCTTGGTATTCAAGCTCCCAATTATTGACTTTGCACCATTTAACAATGATGTCTCTCACAGACTGTTTGTATATGTCTTGATAAGGGATAAAATAAAATACCCTTCGGCCCAGAAAATGGAGTTTTTTACGACTAATAATGATGAGAAATTTGTACATCTTGAATCTTACGACCTTCTAGAACCAATGTCAAGTATCTGGATGAATCACTATAAGAAGGAATTAATTCTGACATCAAATGATGCTCACACATTTTTCATATATGACATACATAAGGATGTAAGTATGATTTTTATTTTTACATCATGCTATAATTCATTGAATAGAAAGGACTTCCTAGTTGACAGATTTTTCATAGGGTGGTAGCATTACGAATTCTATGCTACCGATGTCCAAGTTTCTGCTCCATAAGTTGTATTGGGTATGTAATACATCTTGTACATAGTTTTCTTTGCTTCCATTGGTACATTTCTGTCCCATAACATGTGTCATATAGTATGATAGAAACAGCTCCCAGCTTGAATCCTCTTACTAATTTCAGCATTGAGTCGAGCATTCTCCATTAATTCAGTCCCCAGGTACTTGAACATCTCCACTACTTCCAGGGGCTTGTCTGCAAGTCTAATCTGACCTTTCCCTTCTTTCTTCCCTCTAGTCATAACAAGAGTTTACTCTTTTCTACACTTTTTGTTGGAATGTTGCGGTTTTCTCATAAAAATAAAACGTCATGTATCATATCTTGTATATATCTTAAGGAAAACAACATTGAGGTTATGCGTTGGTAACTCATTTTAATTTAGTCAAGTGTTTCATCTTCGTTTGTTTTGTTCTTTGAATCTTTGAATTGCTTGGTGTGTGTGAAAGTCAGGTGTAGTCAACAGCTCGTAATAAATGGATGTATGTGACCAAGCTGGTGTTTCTATGGTATAATTTGCTTACCTAAACCAGTGTAATGAGCAAGAAATGAAGATATATCAACACTTTTTCAATCTATATTCATTGATCTTTCCATTAACCTCATCGAACTGTTCTTGAACATTCATGTTGTCTTCTCCCCAAATCATAATATCAGCTGCAGATAACAACATGTTCATTTCTCTCCCTCCATATGCTGCTTTTGCTATTCTCATGATGTCATCCATTACTATTGTAAACAGGAGTGGTGATAGAACACTTCCCTGTCTCAGCCCACTAGTGAATTTGAACCAACTTGTTCTACCATCTTTTGTTTGCACACAACTACAACATTCCTTGTATATTGCCATGATCATTTTTATTATTCCCTGTCCGATTCCTTTTTGCACCAGACTGTTCCAAACTTTAGTCCTGGGGACAATGCCATATGCCTTTTCATTGTCAATGAATGTCATCACCATACCATTCCCATACTCCCATTCTTTTTCCATTAGTTGTTTCATAATGAAAATGGGCTCTATTGTTGACCTTCCACTCTGAAACCAAACTGATTTTCCTGTATCTGATATTCAACCTTCAACCTTATTCTGCTTTCCATTATCTTAGCAACTTACCAAGGGAGATGTTCAATAAATGTCCAATTTCTTTGAAATCATTTCGTAAAAGGCTAGGAAAGTAACAGATAGGGAATCTGCCATCTGGGTGACTGCCCTAAATGCAGATCAGTATTGATTGATTGATTGATGGTATATCAGAGTAATTCCCCTGTAGTTCTTCAATACTTTCTTATCGCCTTTCTTGAAAATTGGGATGATTATTCCTTTTTGCCAATCCTCAGGGACCTCCTTATTCTCCCAGACAATCTTGAGAACTCGATATGTTCAATGCAGGCCTACAGCTCCAGCTGCCTTTATCATCTCCACTGAAATTTCATCTGTTCCAGCAGTTTTTCCATTCTTTATCTTTCTTACTGTCATTTCAATTTCATTCATTGTAATTTCTTTATCCATTTCTTCATCAACTAATTGCCTTTTCTGGTGGTCCATTGAATGACTGTCATTAGTTCTCATCTTCAGCAACTTCTAAAAATACTCTGTGCATCTGTTTCTTATTTCTTCTGGCTTTGTTAATATTATGCTGCCTTCATCCTTCACAAATCTGGTGTTTACTTGATCTCTCTTTTTGTTTCTTAAGATACCATACAATCATCTCTTGCTACCCTGCATATCTTCTCTCAATTTCTTTTCTTTTCTTCCTCCACTACTTTCTTGGTGAGATTCTTTGCTTCTACATACCACATACCTTTTTCTGCACGTCCAACCAGTGCTTCCTTAAATCTTTACCATTCATCTTCAACATTCCCCATCTCCATCCTGGGTACCAAGGGTATTATTTCCCTTTGAAATTCTTCTTGTATGCTTTTCTCCTTCAACTTCCATACTTAAATTCTTTTCTCTCTTTTCAATGGGGGTTTTTAATCCCACTTTCAATTTTCCTATCACAACTCTATGATCTCCACCAAAGGCTTCTTCAGGCATGGCTGTAACATCTAAAAGGTTCTTCCAGGGCTAAAAGTCAGGTTGTGAGTTTTACTAATAGGAAAATTCCACTTATCCTTATGGGGTGTAAGTTCCTTATGGGGATCACTGTGCGGTAATTACTTAGGTGTTAATATAAGGAAAGATCTGCATTAGGGAAATCATGTACATGAGATTGCAAATGAAGCGTTCAGATCTCTGTACATGGTTTTGAGGGTATTGAGGGGTTGTAGTAAGGATGTAAAGTAGAGCACATATAAATCTCTGGTAAAACCCCAACTAGAGTATGTTTTCAGGTATGGGACCCTCACCAGTATTACTTGATTTGAGCTTGGAAAAATCCTGGGAAAAACACCTCAATTTGTTTTGGGTGATTTCTGATAGAAGAATAGGGTTACAAAAATATTGCAAAGTTTAGGCTGAGAAGAATTGGGAGAAAGGAGATGAGCTGCTCAACTAAGTGGTATGTCTTTCTAAAATCAAGTTTTCTTGAGAGTCCACCTTTTTAATATGGTATTGCACCATACGGAGGTACATCATTCGTACTGTGCCTCTTCCCCAACTGCCTCAAATGCTCCGGCTAATAATCTAATAAAATATTGAATGGTCAAATAAATATAATCATCTCCTCTAAATTCCAGGTCGACATGCAGGAAATAATGAAAATAATTACATTAACTTAGGTCTGTAATCAAATAATATTATAATCATCTATATTTGCAAAAAAAATTGTTTGTATATTTCATCCCATCCAACATGTGCATTCATTTGTCTACATCGATATTGGCTTATTTCGGTGAATATCACATGAGAATCGTATTTTGTTATCAAACCATATATTCGTTCGCTGCACAATACCTTTCAGGGATACTAATTTCAATCAACCCTTTTTTTAACGTGGACTCAACTGAGAAATGCACAGCCTTTTCCCAAAGTCCGTCCGCAAAACCACTTCCGATTAATTGTAGCCAATAATGAAATAGATCTTAGAATGTATCCATTGATTATTTATAAGTATTCCGTCTAATATCTCTTCCGATAATGAAATAAATAAATAACAAGAATACCGGTTAAAATCCTTATCTCCTATTTTATTGAAAGTTCATTGTACTTGGAATGAAGTATGATTACAATTACATGTTCAGTTACAATCTTAGGAATTCCAATTCCAAATTGAAATACAATTCATATTTTCTTAAAATAATATAAAAAATCGTCGAAATTAACATTAAAATATCGTTTCAATATTCTTGAAATATTATTAATTCATTGAAATATTATTGAAATCTTGTAAAATATCCCCTAAACATTGTCGAGATGTCGTTGGAATGGTTGAAATACCTTGGAATATCGTTGAAATAATGTAGGAATATTCCTTAAAAGTCATTGAAGAGCCACTGAAATGACGGAAATACCTTGGAATATCGGTGAAATAATGTTGAAATATTCCTTAAAAATCATGGAAAAGTCACTGAAGTGACTGAAATACCTTGCAATATCGGTGAAATAGTGTTGAAATATTCCTTAAAAATCATTCAAAAGTCACTGAAGTTACTGAAATACCTTGGAATATCGGTGAAATAATGTTGAAGTATTCCTTAAAAATCATCCAAAAGTCTCTGAAGTGACTGAAATACCTTGGAATATCGGTGAAATAATGTTGAAATATTCCTTAACAATCATTCAAAAGTCACTAAAGTGACTGAAATACCTTGGAATATCGGTAAAATAATGTTGAAATATTCCTTAAAAATCATTCAAAAGTCACTGAAGTGACTGAAATACCTTGCAATATCGGTGAAATAGTGTTGAAATATTCCTTAAAAATCATTCAAAAGTCACTGAAGTTACTGAAATACCTTGGAATATCGGTGAAATAATGTTGAAATATTCCTTAAAAATCATCCAAAAGTCTCTGAAGTGACTGAAATACCTTGGAATATCGGTGAAATAATGTTGAAATATTCCTTAAAAATCATGGAAAAGTCACTGAAGTGACTGAAATACCTTGGAATATCGGTGAAATAATGTTGAAATATTCCTTAACAATCATTCAAAAGTCACTGAAGTGACTGAAATACCTTGGAATATCGGTAAAATAATGTTGAAATATTCCTTAAAAATCATTCAAAAGTCACTGAAGTGACTGAAATACCTTGGAATATCGGTGAAATAATGTTGAAATATTCCTTAACAATCATTGAAAAGTCACTGAAGTGACTGAAATACCTTGGAATATCGGTGAAATAATGTTGAAATATTCCTTAAAAATCATTGAAAAGTCACTGAAGTGACTGAAATACCTTGGAATATCGGTGAAATAATGTTGAAATATTCCTTAAAAATCATCCAAAAGTCTCTGAAGTGACTGAAATACCTTGGAATATCGGTGAAATAATGTTGAAATATTCCTTAAAAATCATGGAAAAGTCACTGAAGTGACTGAAATACCTTGGAATATCGGTGAAATAATGTTGAAATATTCCTTAACAATCATTCAAAAGTCACTGAAGTGACTGAAATACCTTGGAATATCGGTAAAATAATGTTGAAATATTCCTTAAAAATCATTCAAAAGTCACTGAAGTGACTGAAATACCTTGGAATATCGGTGAAATAATGTTGAAATATTCCTTAAAAATCATTCAAAAGTCACTGAAGTGACTGAAATACCTTGGAATATCGGTGAAATAATGTTGAAATATTCCTTAAAAATCATTCAAAAGTCACTGAAGTGACTGAAATACCTTGAAATATCGGTGAAATAATGTTGAAATATTCCTTAAAAATAATTCAAAAGTCACTGAAGTGACTGAAGTACCTTGGAATATCGGTGAAATAATGTTGAAATATTCCTTGACAATCATTCAAAAGTCACTGAAGTGACTGAAATACCTTGGAATATCGGTGAAATAATGTTGAAATATTCCTTAAAAATCATTGAAAAGTCACTGAAGTGACAGAAATACCTTGGAATATCGGTGAAGTAATGTTGAAATATTCCTTAAAAGTCATTGAAAAGTCACTGAAGTGACTGAAATACCTTGGAATATCGGTGAAATAATGTTGAAATATTCCTTAAAAATCATGGAAAGTCACTGAAGTGACTGAAATACCTTGGAATATCGGTGAAATAATGTTGAAATATCAAGAACATTAACTAAGTATCACTCAAATATCAATTAAACGTCATTAAAATATCTGAATTTCATTGAATATCCCTACAAAATTCATATGTATGATCTTTGCTTTCTTTGTTTTCTCAAGTCTTCATTGTGTAATAACGATAACAATATAAGTAAGTTCCATAAATATGGTTCAAAAATTACTATACAGCTATATACCGACTCAAATAAAACCGAAAATAAAATATTCTTTATACTAGGTAAACTAATTTGGTCATAAAACCATCTGAAAATAAATAGAACTAGCTTATCATAACATACATGTGCAAACAAGCTAATCAAACATCTAGGAATGCAATACTTCCATTCGTAAATAAACATTTTTCCGCGAAATTAAGACAGAAAATGGTATCGGAAATTTACCTGTTTACAAGCAGTAGTCATTTAAGTCATGAAGACGTTTCCTCCCTCCAAACATGCGCTTGACAGGAAATCAACTTGGGCTTAGCTTATTATGTGAGATTCTTAAAAAAAAATATGTTAATTTTTAACCGCAAATGCCTTGTTTTAGGATATAATTTTTGATGACCGTACACCACAAGTAGCCTGTAGGTTCATTAACCTCTTACAATCGTATGCATGTGCCATATAACCCGACTTCGTATACTTCTACATAATTCACATGACGAAAACATCAACTATAACCTAACATTAGCGTTATGTTGCTTAAATATTACCAACTGCTCAAATGTAGTCGAATTTCACCAAATACGCATTCTATCAATAACAATTCCTCATTACTTATACACTTCCGTATATCCATTATTTTAGCCTATAATCTCTTAAGATCATCGATCATAAGAACGATTCCACATAACAAAATCATTCGTTGCTTTACATATGGTGCAGTATACGTATATTCCATTCACATAATCTCATCACATATCATGGGTTTACGGTATTCCGTAACATAAGCAATCACATATCCCCAGCAAAGAACGCATGTGTTAATATTTCAGGTTCTACTTACTTACTTTTGGTGTCAAGTTATCGTCAAATTAAGTTCTATTAATCTAGAAGACGGTCTTATACCATTCTGCATTGCACTGGAGTTGAATTACACAATGAAAGGCATAAATCTTCAGAATCACATTGATAACGTCGGTTTTCAAAGCTTCACATAAAATAAACAACTATTCCTACTCATTGATTATAGATTTGAAACGTCAAAGACTACCTAACTCCATGTCCTAAATAAGTTATATGGATTCCTTTTTAATGACACTACTCATGGAACTTTTATCTTAAAGAATTAAACATTAACCATACTACAATCATATATTAAAGTAATCATTTACTATCGTTCTTCCAAATATAAGTAATTTAACTACGAAAAGTAAATGTATGGAACTTGACTTATCTTGCTTTCGCTATTCGACTGGGATGGTCTTCATTCTGGATCTCCTTTGGCTCCTGACTCGAGTTGCGGTTCACGTGGATGATGGCCTCGGGTGTGGATGATGACGGCTGGCAAGGGCTCCCACCGGATTGTGACCCCATTCTTCTGGTTTACTCAGCCATAATATCTCCGTCGATTACATGCGATGGAAACATAATGAAGGATAGCATTAGATGCATTCTCTAGACAGGAAATAAATAATTTTGAATATATTTTATCTATCTAGTAAATTATTCGTCAAGATGCAATATTTAGCGCAATACTTTAAGTATTTCTTGTTTGTCGCTAGCTTAAACAATAACCTGCCGATCTGTAAATCTTCTTTAAGATTTCAGCTATGAGTTCGTATTGGCAACTATTACGGGGCGATGTCTTCCTCTTTCCTTTCACTTCTTTCACGCCCAATGCTTTTAATTCGTATTTATGGTTTATATACCGCCGTAATTATACTATTAGCAGTTCTCTTCTCCGATTTCAACCTCTTCTTTTCTTGAATACCAATTCTAGCTTACACTTTCGTTCCGATGATCAATACGATTTTTTTAAGGTGTAGTCTTTTTTTTACTCGGGACAACAATCTGATTTTTTTACTCACGGCCATTTGGATTCCTTAGGTCTGATCGTCGCAATATTAACTCAAGGCCTACTTGACTGGTTATATCCGCATCTTCTCTCTAGAATATATTCTTTCATTATATAACCTCCGTCATTTTCATCGCGATGCATGGCAAGTATTAGGGATGTAACTCCCGCTCATGACGCAAAATCGGGCAATGAAATGGTACAGTATGTTTTTATTGATTTATTAAAAAATTACATTATGTCTTAAGCAGGACATATTTTGACATTTTTAGTCATCATCAGCCACTGTTCCTACTGCCTGAGAATAAAATAGCCAGAATCTTGGGTTTTGTTTACTAATAAAATACCTAAAATGGTTAAGCTGACATGAATTATCTTTACTAAAAGATATTTTTATGTGTATTATATGATGTGTAGAAACAGTCAGCTGATATGAATTGTTATGATAGTGAAATGTGTTTACATGTACTATATATATAAAAATAGCTTGCATAGAATTATTCTGTCTAAAAGGGCAAGTCTACAGTTATTGTACATTTGATAAAAACCTAAGTGTTATGCTTTAACAACTTATGATGACATCAGTTGGTTTGGGTGCTCTCACTGGAATCTTCATGAACTTGTGTTTCACCTTGAGAATAAAATTTGGTAGTGTTTTTGTAAGATAATATATGATCCTTTGTCCGAATGTTGCTTTATGTCGCTTAAAATTATGTAAAATCTTGCCACCTGCCATTGTGAGGGTTTGAGGAGGGGACTTCTCAAGGTCATTTTGACAAATTGTAGTAGTCTTATAGCTTCATTTAAGGGTTGATATTGGTGGATTGAGAGTCCCCTTGCCTCTCTTGCGGCTGGCTTGCTCTGTCTGACTGGTGGTGGTTGAACACATAGAAGGTGCGAAGGTGACCACCGTAAGTGTCTGTTTTATTATTTCAGGATATATACATACACAACTCTATTCCACACTCACTGTTCCCAAGTCTCTGCTTTGCTTTCACTTCTCCAAGTCACAGCAACTGCATGCAGATAGCTACTACTGACTACACAAAAGATGATCATTGTTCCTTTGTTCGACTCCAGTGACAGTCCAGTAATTCACGCAATCACATGCAGTGGACATGTAAATAGCAACAGCTCCAACTATAGTCACGATAGCTGCTTTGGTCACTGACTCAAGGCAGTTCTCAGTCCACAGTACTCTAAGGCAGTACACAGTCTTCGGTCCCGCTACTTACTGCACACTCCGACATAACAACCACCACTCGCTTGCAGCAGCCTTGTATTCCCTATACCTTGAGAATATTCAGGGTTTGGCTGAAGATGGAACATTTCCTGTTGTACCTTCCAGAAGTCGTGTGGAGAAACTAGACGAAGGGAACAATAGAGGAAAGGCTGGGAGGTTGCCCGAACTGGCTTAGTCCACCTTTTCGGGATGTACCAAAAATGCTGTCACAAGGCCCATGGTCACTTGAGCATGTAACATTGCACCCCTTCAAGAGCTGATCGTCCCGACCAGTTCAGCTGCTCCCCAGTAAGCTGCCAATCAATCCAGATGCACCACCTTCATCTTGCTTCTCCGACTCCGCTGTATGCGATAGAGACGTCATTTATTCTCTTGATCAGACAGTAAGGACCTTCCCATGCTGGTTGAAGCTTTGGGGACAAGCCTCTTTACCTTATGTGGTTATACAGCCAATCAGGTCGTTTTCATGATACTTGATAGCATCTACTCATTGGTCGTATTGTGTCTTCATTCATTCGCTCTCAGTTCTCAATCTCTTCCAGACAGCGGCGTGTACATCCTTTAGTTTTTTTGCTAGATTGAGGCAGTACTGGTCAGGGGCAGGATGGTCCTAAACACTAAAACCACCAGAGACGTTCTCTCCCAAACAATGTCCTCGCTGGTGTGCATTCAGTGGCCTCGTGCACTCCAGACCGGTACACCAAGAGGAATAGGGAAAGGTGACAATCCTAGCCCCTCAGATGATTGCCGACATCTATTCACAGGTGATTCTCGATTATTGTATTGAATCGTTCAACCATTCTGTCCGATTGGGATGTAGGTGCATGGTCCTGGTCTCCCAGATACCCAACAAATGGCACACACTTTGGATGCAGCTCAAGTAGTATGCCGTACCTGCTGACAAACACATTCATGAGGGTTTCTCTCACCATCATTGTTTCCTATTTGGGAAACACATGCACCACCAGCCACTTTGTGAAATAGTTTGAAAATGTAGCGATTTCCCATGTCACTGGTAGGGAAAGGTTTGGCCACATCAATTGCCACTCTCTCGAGAAGAACAGTCAAAGGTTCCAACTTAACAATACTAAATTTTTTGTTGTTGTTTAATTAGCAATTAACAAATGTCGGGACATGTTCTGTCCTTCTTGGTGGACATCATTAGCCAAAATACTAGTAAGATAAGTAAAATAGACTGATACAGATACACATTAAAATACGATTTGGATTACCTTACGTCAAGTTAAAATGCATGATAAAATTTGGAGAATTAAAATGCTGGAGCACAATTGTTTCTTAGTTCTGTTAAAAATACATACATACATACATATATACATTATCATTATAGACTGTTATGCCTTTCAGCGTTCAGTCTGTAAGCCTCTGAGAATTTACTAAACGTCACCACAATCATCGATTTGCAACTAGTGTTGTGGCCTCATTTAGTTCTATACCTCTTATCTTTAAATTGTTAGAAACCAAGTCTAACCATCGTCATCTTGGTCTCCCTCTACTTCTCTTACCCTCCATAGCAGAGTCCATTATTCTCTTAGGTAACCTATCCTCCTCCATTTGCCTCACCTGACCCCACCACCGAAGCCAGTTTATGCGTACAGCTTCATCCATCGAGTTCATTCCTAAATTAGCCTTTATCTCCTCATTCCAAATACCCTCCTGCCATTGTTCCCACCTGTTTCTACCAGCAAGCACTCTTGCTACTTTCATGTCTGTTACTTCTAACTAATCTAACTTATGAATAAGATATCCTGAGTCCATCCAACTTTCGCTCCCGTAAAGCAAAGTTGGTCTGAAAACAGACCGATGTAAAGATAGTTTCTTCTGGGAGCAGACTTCCTTCTTACAGAATACCGCTGATCGTAACTGCGAGCTCACTGCATTAGCTTTACTACACCTTGATTCAATCTCACTTACTATATTACCATCCTGGAAGAACACACAACCTAAATACTTGAAATTATCAACCTGTTCTAGCTGTGTATCTGACATTCAATTCTGTTCAATTTCTTACCTACTGACATCAGTTTAGTCTTCAAGAGGCTAATTTTCATACCAAACTCATTGCACCTATTTTCAAATTCCATGATATTAGACTGCAGGCTTTCGGCACAGTCTGCCATTAAAACCAAGTCATCAGCATAGGCCAAACTGCTTACTACATTTCCACCTAAGTGAATCCCTCCCTGCCATTTTATACCTTTCAGCATATGATCCATGTAAACTACAAACAGCAAAGGTGAAAGATTACAGCCTTGTCTAACCCCTGTAAGTACCCTGAACCAAGAACTCATTCTACCATCAATTCTCACTGAAGCCCAATTGTCAACATAAATGCCTTTGATTGATTTTAGTAATCTACCTTTAATTCTATAGTCCCCCAGAATAGTGAACATCTTTTCACTTGGTATCCTGTCATATGCTCTCTCTAGATCTACGAAACATAAACACAACTGTCTATTCCTCTCGTAGCATTTTAAAATTACCTGGCGCATACTGAAAATCTGATCCTGACGGACTCTCTGTGGTCTGAAACCACACTGGTTTTCATCCAACTTCCTCTCAACGACTGATTGCACCCTCCCTTCCAAGATGCCAGTGAATACTTTGCCTGGAATACTAATCAATGAGATACCTCGATAGTTGTTGCAATCCTTCCTGTTCCCTTGCTTATAGATAGGTGCAATTACTGCTCTTGTCCAATCTGAAGGTACCTTACAAACACTCCATGCTAATTTTACTACTCTATGAACCCATTTGATCCCTGCCTTCCCACTATACTTCACCATTTCAGGTCTAATTACATCTAATCCTGCTGCCTTATGACAATGGAGTTTATTTACCATCCTTTCCACTTCCTCAAGCATAATTTCACCAACATCATTTACCTCCCTCTCATGAGCTTGGCTGTTTGCAATACCACCAGGATGATTTCCTTTTACATTGAGAAGATATTCAAAATATTCCCTCCACCTCTCCAGTGATTCCCTGTGATCTATTATGAGTTCACCTGAATTACTCAAAACACTGTTCATTTCCTTTTTCCCTGCCTTCCTAAGATTCTTATTAGTGTCCAGGAAAGGGCCTGATTATCAGTCTTTACAAGGAATTCTTTATGCTCCAAATATTCAGCAAAGTGTTCGATAGTATTTAATAGGGCCAGGGCTTCACGTTCAAAGATAGAATATTTCCTTTCAGTAGGAGAAAGAAGTCGACTGAAATAGGCGATAGGTAGAGGGACATCATTCACAACCTGAGTTAAAACACCAGCAACAGCAAGATTAGATGCATCAGTATGAATTTCAAAAGGTAGGGAGAAATCAGGAAATTGAAGAATGGGAGCATGCATCAAAAGAGATTTAAGCTGAAGAAAGGCATCCTGTTGAGATTGAGTCCAAGTAAACGGAACATTTTTACGTTTCAGATAATTGAGAGGGTCAGCAATGTGGGAAAAGTTAGGGATGAACCGGTGATAGAAAGAAACCAGACCTATTGGTATTGGTAGAACTGGCCAATGGCTCATGCGATTGTCCAGATTTAAGTTCTCCCTTAAATTCATTTCTAGCTCTGAAAATTCTGTAGCGGACGCTCTTAGCCGTTTATTTGACACTTCTGCTCCTCAGCCTAGTACCACTGATGATTTACCCCTGAATGTCTCTATGTTGCCTTCACCTTCCTCTGTTAATGCTGTTTTTTCCTTAACAGATTTTCCCCTTTCATTTCAATCTTGTCAGTCGCATCAGCTCACCGATCAGTTCTGCATCCAACTCAAACAATCTTTATCTGACCCCTCTTACCAGGGTCCGTTTACTATTTTTAAAGACCTCTTGGTCTACAAACCCACCAAGAAAGCTTCTCCTAAAGTGGTGCTCCCACAGGCTCTTTAACCCATGATTTTGCAATATTATCACTCCTCCCCTGTAGGTGGGCATCTCGGCATCACCAAAACGTACAACCGTATAGCCTCTCTTTTCTTTTGGCCTCAAATGCGTAAGTCTATTCGCAACTTTATTCACACTTGTGAATTGTGTCAAAAATCTAAACCTTTAAACATAAAGTCTGCTGGTCTTCATTCTGCCCTTCCACCTACTCACCCTGCCCAAACCTTTTTCATTGATCTAGTTGGACCTATTGTTCAGTCTTCTCGTGGCAACTTGTATATTTTCACCCTGTTGGATGCATTTTCAAAATTTCTAGTCCTCCGACCCTTACGTAAAATTTCTACCAAGATTGTCATCAATTTACTCACTGAACAAATTTTTCCTATTACTGGTTTGCCAGCTAATATTGTTTCTGATAATGCTTCTATCTTCACTTCCGGTGTCTTTTTTAATATGTGTTTTCAACTGGGTATCAAACATATTTTGACTTCTCCCTACCATCCTCAGTCCAACACCGTGGAAAGGTACCACCGTAATCTTAAAGTTGCTTTATCTATATTTCATAGTTCTTTTCAGAAAGACTGGGATTCTCATCTTTCCTCTTTGGCGTTGGCCTTTAATTCCAGCATCAATAGTTCTACTGCTCAAACTCCGGCTAAGCTCTTTCTTGGTCGTGATCTTCAAACTCCTCTTTCCTTAAATTGGGATTTACACAAACTTTTTGAATCTTCTGATCAGCCATCCTCTTCATCACTCTGGAAAGACGCCTTTAATCAATTGCTAAAAGCTCAACAAGTGCACAAAAACGTTTATAATCCTCGTCATAAGCCATCAAATTTTAAAATTGGCGATTTAGTCCTCGTTGCCAATCATCCGCACAGCTCGGCAATCAATGCCACCTCTGCTAAACTTGCTCTTCGATGGCTTGGTCCATACCGTATTTTGTCTTTCCCTACCCCTGTCACTGTATTTTTGCAATCTACGACTGATTTGTTCGACACTAAGAAACTTCATCTGAGTCAGCTCAAGCGATTTCATCCTTCTTGAACTTTCACATCTTGCTTTTCTTTGCACTGTGTTTTCCTTCTCTTGTTATTACCTCTTCTTTCTAAAAAATTTTTTCTCTCTCTCTTTTCTGCTTCTAGTCTGGAAATGTCTACTGCTCCCAGTGTTATTTTTCTTTGTTTTTTTTCTTGTTGTTTGTCTACCTCATCACTTCCTTTTGCTCCCTTTATGGATTTTTTTTTTTTCTCCTTCTCCCCCTCCACACAGGTCTCTCCAGTCTCCCTCCCAGCCCAGTCGGCACAGGTTGTAATGGGAGTGTAAATATGCTTCCCAACCATTTTCTTTCTCTCTTTTAAAATTGTTCTTCATTTTTATTGTTGTTTGTGATATTTACATTTATATATTTATGTATATATTTCTATTTATAACTACTTTCCTCTCCTTCCCTTCTCCCCTTGCTAACGCGTTAGCCCTTTCCTTTTTCTTCTTCTTCCCCGACCTCTGTGTGTCTTCCTATTTTTCTGACTACGCATGTTCTTTGTGTTTGGATACTTTTTCTGCCGCCTTTTATTTTGTTTTGCAGTACTTTTCCTTTTTGATATACTGTTGCGGCTGCCGTCGACCCCCGCTCCAGCTTTTGGAAGGGCCCTCCATCGCTGTTCCTGGGGCCGTCTCGCCGTCGCCATCCAACTGTATCTTCGGCTTTTCGTCTCCTCCCAGCAATCTTCACTCTTCAATCATATCAACTACTTCAACTTCAACTACAGTAACTACCAAATAACAACCAACAAGAAAAAAAAAAAAAATCCTTTGGATTTTTTTCTGGTGCCCGGCGGATAATGTAACGGACTCTTCACTTCATCAGCAACTACTGTTATGAAACTCGCCACGCACATAACCTTTTTTCTACGATTAGTATGGACTTACCCTCATCATGATATAAACTGCATTTTTTCTCCAACTGGAACTTGCATACTTCATACCTTGCATGAACTCTACTTTATTCATCTTCACCAGCTTCGATAAACTAACTTCCTTTTTGCCGGCTGAAGTCATGTGACCGCCTGGTTTATTCGCGCATGCTTCACTAATCTCTGGAATCTTCCAGATATATTTCTCATTCTACTCCACACTATAAATACCTGGCCTTCCTCTGGAAACATTGAGATGGACTTAGGCCTGTGTGGAGGGAGCACCATTCTACGTCAACTTCATCCTTAATTATATGTGCCCAGAAGACTTCATGTGCGGGCAGTTCAATTTGTTCCAGATGAGGTATGACAAACTGATTTCTTTACTGTAAATACTTTTAATCGCATTGGGATAGACTTTGCCTGCAAAATTAAGCTGGGAGCATGGCATTTCCAGGCCGAAATTTCACTTGCCCTTTTTGGATTTAAAACTTTTCATTCACGACCTTTCGTAACAACTTTCTTTTGAAATGTGCGTGTGGTGTATTGGCAACTGTGCGACTTCTATTGTGCACGTACTTCTATTCGTCCAGTCCTTCAGGATATTGTGAAACTGGTTTTATGAAACTACATGGTGATTACTCGGCTGTAGAACTACGTTACCTAGTGTTAATCTGTGGGATAACTGAAGTAATGGTGACCTGGATATTGTATTTGCATTTTGTTCAGATAATTTTTTTCTGCTGGTGTACTTGAATTTGCTAACTGAACATCTTCCCTTTCTTGTCGTTCTCGATTTCTCTTTTTATCGCAGTATTCATTCTTTCCTTGTTTGCCCTTTTCCTTTCCTGCGGCATCTTCTCTTTTTCCTTTCTTTCTCTTGCATATCTTATCTCTTTTTTTTTGTTGTTGTTGTTGTTGTTGTTGTTGTTGATATATGAATTTGTAATCCGTGTAAGTGGTTGGGAAAATTTTATATTTATATAGTTCTCATTTCATGAAAATTGTCAGATGTTCGATTTATTGTTTCAATATATATATATATATCTATTTTTAAATCTTATACTGGTTTCTGATCTATTTTCACTTATGTCCCTTATTTCTTCGTATATTTCTCTTTAACTTTCCAGGTTATGTAGCATACTCCCTTTGCCCAATGTCTTGTAACTCTGCAATGCTTGTTGGAGATTTCTAAGTCCACGGCCTCCATTCTTAATTTGATTGTTACTCCACTGCATAAATTTTACTACTCGAGGGAAACTATTCTTAGATTTTCCATTGGCACTATTATACATAATATATGTGTATTATTCCCATGGGCCCAGTTACAACATATGGGACTCATTCTTTCTTCCAATTAAAATACATCTTTGGGACCGGTTTCGGCAATCCACTGTGCCATCATCAGCCATTGAAAGTTTGATAGCAAGGAACATACAAAAAAGTAAAAATATGCTATAGAATCAGTATAGAATGTATGCTTGGCATACTTTTAACAGCAAGTCCTATTCTATATGAAAAACATTAAAAATGGCTAGATAACATTGACCCATTGTATTATACAAGTAACATGTCTTTTTAAAAATACAGTATTAATTTGGTGTGTCTAAAATTGTTTTTTAGGTGATTGAAAAAGTCTATAATTTGGTGTAGTTGATGTACAGAAAGTTCATATAAAATTGATAAATTATTCTACAAAACATCTGCCACTATTAAAGCACAGCTTTTTGGTTCCTCATGATATGCGACTTATACTGTTTCATAATATATACAGGTTCCTCTTTCTTAAAAAATATTGACAAAACAGTCTATGTTTGACTAATATAAGGAGTAGCAGATTTCTGATATGTTTAATCTTATTTTAGTATTTGAACCTTGTTTCGTAGTATTTTTTTCAAGATAAATAACTGTATGGCTGAGAGTTGTTCTCTCTCTACACGCTGTTGCATTCAACCTGAGGTCCGTGCTGGTTCGAGATTAATACTAATTACTGCCCACTTCCACCTGGCATATAAAATAATATTCAAGATCTCCACCATGGTTTCGGAGTTGAATCATGGCTGAGAAATGATATAATGGATGCAGAAATTTTCTCACGGAACTGGAGGGTGTATCGTAGAGATAGGATATAAATGGTAGGAGGGGAGTATTCATTCTCGTGAAAGAAGAATTTGTAAGCTACAAAAAAGTTAAAATGACAAACAAAAAATTCTAGGGGTAAGGCTCATCTCTAAAGATAATAGGCTACTTGATATCTTTGGAGTGTACAGACCAGGAAAGGGTAGCGTAGATACTGATTCAGAATTATTTGATAAGATAATCAGCTATGTAGGAAATGATAAGGAAAGGAACGTGATTTTAGCGGGTGATCTCAATTTTCCAAATGTCAATTAGGAAGGTAATGCGAACGACAGGAAGCATGACCAACAAATGGCAAATAAGTTAATATGGGAAGGGCACCTGATTCAGAAAGTGATGGAACCAAATAGAGGAAAGAATATTCTGGATGTGGTGCTGGTAAAACCAGGTGAGCTCTATAGAGAAACCGAAGTAATAGATGGTATTAGTGATCACGAAGCTGTTTTTATGGTAATTACAAATAAATGTGAAAGAAAGGAAGAGATTAAAATTAGGACTGTTAGGCAGTACCATATAGCTGATAAAACAGGCATGAGGGAGTTTAAAAAAAGTAACTATGATCGGTGGAAAATGGTAAATAAACATGTAAACAGACTCTGGGTTGGGTTTAAAGCAATTGTTGAGGAATTGGAAAAGAGATTTGTACCTTTAACCTGAATCCGCCCAGCGTGCCATATATGGCACGGCAAACTACACAGTCTTCTTGGACTCTTATTATTGTAACCGCGCCCACTGTATCCAACGCTAAAAGTTACAATTTTATTCTCAAAAAATTCAATCTTGGGCGGATCCAGGTTAAAGGTGGTAAGGAATGGTAAAGATCCACTATGTTATAACAGGAAAGTAAAGAGGCTAAGAAAGATGTGCAGGTTGGAAAGAAATAGTTAGAAATGGCTGTAGAAGTAAGGAGAAATTGAAGGAAGTTAATAGGAAATTGAATCTAGCAAAGAAGTCAGCTAAGGATAACATGATGGCAAGCATAATTGGTGGCCATACTCATTTTACTGAAAAATGGAAGAGTATGTATAGGTACTTTAAGGCAGAAACAGGTTCCAAGAAGGACATTCCAGGAATCATTAACCTTTTGCACTCCTATGTCGAGTGCGGTTCGACATTAAAATATTAGTCTTGCACTCCGATGTCGAGTTCTACTCAACATGACAATATCGCGTACTTTCAGTGCTCGTATGATGACTGTGCTTTATTCTGGTATTGTAGAGCCGGTCTCCACTGATAAACATTTAACAACAACATGTTAAATGTTAAAAGTGTTAAATGTTAACTGGTGACACCATCAGCATGTTAAATGTCAAAAACTGTTTCATTTAACATTGTGTCCACACTTAATAAACATGTTAAACTTGACATTCTTTGTTTATATACAGGTAGTTCATCATATCAATTTATGGTAATACATTTAGATGGTGTCTAGTATTTTTAAATAAGGACAATGGACTCAGATGAAGAGGAATTGGCCTTTGTTATTGCCACTGTTGCTTCTTGTTATGATGTAGAAATGCAGTTTTATTAGACACACTTTCTCCCCTCACTCTGCTCATTGCTTGAAAAGCAAACCACTTTGAAGTATAAACTTCGTCCGCTCCCGACTACCGAATGTTCTGAACTTTCTGCAATTCTCGACTGTACTGGGAGCGGAGGGACGCTAGTTTTTTTTTTTTTTTTTTTTTTTTTTTTTTCCGATTTACTTGCGGGAACAATTATAGATATTTTCGAGTTCCTGGAAACTGTCGGCTTTCTTCGCTTTATATCTGTATTCCTCTGATGAGACATCCCACAAATAAGGCCTTTCTATTATATCATTAATTAAGTCCAGAGTAATCTCCTTGCTCTACTCCATTTCTGACTATACATTTTTTAGTATAGTGCAGAGAGAACGACACACGTGCGTGTACTGTATTTGTAGCTTATAACAAAGAGAAGGAGTGTTGCGGAGAGTTGTAATTATAATCCTACTACATGAGGAGCATGTCGTTTGCGTCGTTTAGGTTATGTGTTGGCATGGAAACGGCAAGGAATTTGCCGAAGCTGTGCCAACATCTCACGAACAACGAATTGACTTGACATGTTTTCCACTTGGAGCGGAAAACACGCCAACATGTTAAAAGTGTTAACCTCAACATTCTCAGTTAACATGCAAAGTCAATTGGAAGGCACAATCACAATATACATGTTAATTGTAACATGTTAAATTTAACATGTTGGTGTTAAATGTTTATTAGTGGAGACCGGCCTTTACAGTCTCTCAGAGAACACGTTTTCCTATTTACAATAGTTTGCGGGAATTGTGGTAACTTTCTTAAGCTCCGTTATTCTCGAATGTTTATGCAAATTCACAGATGTTGTTGCTTGAATGTAAACATGGCTTCTGCTTCGTCTTCACTCACGGAACTGGATATTTTAGAACAGTTAGTGGACAGTGATAGTGACAATGATGAACCAAGATTGGAAGATTTATTAGAGAATAATGTAACTGAAAGTGAACAAACCGGAGTAGGTGATGCTCCTCAATACTCATGGTGCGAGTGGAAAGGTTTACCTGCATTCTCATTCAGTGAAACAATTTTGGATACAAAGCATCAGGTAGGAACAATCCGTCAACACCTTACGGATTATTTAACTTATTTTTAGTGACGAGTTATTCAAGCAAATTGCCAACGAGACCAACAGATATGCTAAAGTCAAAATTCAGAAAGTGACGCCACTTACAAGGCATTTGCCTTGGTGGGGGTGGATTGATGTTATTGTCTCAGAAAACTGTTTTGAAAAGTTCCACACAGAGAAAACCTATAAGGATTAATGTATTTTGTGTGCCTAATTGTAAATATATTCACGTAACATACTTATATTTTGTGTCAGATTCTTTTGCATTGTTCACATCCTACAGCTGTTCATAGTGCAGGATGAATTAGGAGAGAAGCAGGAAGCATATGCTAAGGATAATGGAGCTCAAAATATTAATGAACAAGGGGAGTGTGTATGCGAGGATCTTCAAAAGGCACAAGTATTCAGCCAGCAATATGTAAAGATTGTTGGTTACAAGGATAAGGTCCAGATAGAGGAGGTGACTAATACTAAAGAAGTATTCAAATTTACCTATAACAGCAATGACATTTACAGTAAGATACAAAAGTTGAAAACTAGAAAAGCAGCTGGTATTGATAAGGTTTCGGAGGATATACTAAAGGCAATGGGTTGGGATATAGTACCATATCTGAAGTACTTATTTGATTATTGTTTGCATGAAGGAACTTTACCAAATGAATGGAGAGTTGCTATAGTAGCCCCTATATATAAAAGGAAAGGGTGATAGACATAAAGCTGAAAATTACAGGCCAGTCAGTTTGACATGCATTGTATGTAAACTATGGGAAAGTATTATTTCTGATTATATTAGACATGTTTTCAAAATTAATAACTCGTTTGATAGAAGGCAGTTTGGGTTTAGGAAAGGTTATTCCACTGAAGCCCAACTTGTAGGATTCCAGCAAGATATAGCAGATATCCTGTATTGAGGGGGTCAATTAGACTGAATCGCGATTGACTTATCTAAGGCATTTGAAAGGGTAGATCATGGGAGACTACTGGCAAAAATGAGAGCAATTAGACTTGACAAAAGAGTGACTGAATGGGTGGCTCTGTTTCTAGAAAATATAACTCAGAGATTTAGAGTAGGTGAAGCTTTATCTGTCCCTGTAAAAATTAAGAGGGGAATTCCTCAAGGCAGTGTTATTGGACCTTTATGCTTTCTTATATATATCATTGATATGTGTAAAGAAGTTGAATCACAGATAAGGCTTTTTGCAGATGATGTTATTCTATACAGAGTAATAAATAAGTTACAAGATTATGAGCAATTGCAAAATGACCTCGATAATGTTGTGAGATGGACAGTAGGCAATGGTATGATGATAAACGGGGATAAAAGTCAGGTTGTGAGTTTCACAAATAGGAAAAGTCCTCTCAGTTTTAATTACTGCATTGATGGAGGAAAGTTCCCTTTGGGGATCATTGTAAATACCTAGGTATTAATATAAGGAAAGATCTTCATTGGGGTAATCACATAAATGGAATTGTAAATAGTATTTAGGGGTTGTAGTAAGGATGTAAAGGAGAGAGCATGTTTGTCTCTGGTGAGACCCCAACTAGAGTATGGTTCCAGTGTATGGGACCCTTACCAGGATTACTTGATTCAGGAACTGGAAAAAATCCAAAGAAAAGCAGCTCGATTTTTTTCTGGGTGATTTCCGACAAAAGAGTAGCGTTACAAAAATGTTGCAAAGTTTAGGCTGGGAAGACTTGGGAGAATGGAGACGAGCTGCTTGACTAAGTAGTATGTTCCGAGCTGTCAGTGGAGAGATGGCGTGGGAGGACATCAGTAGACGAATAAATTTGGATGGTGTGCTTAAGAGTAGGAAAGATCACTATATGAAGATAAAGTTAGAATTCAAGAGGACAAATTACAGCAAATATTCGTTTATAGGAAGAGGAGTTAATGATTGGAATAACTTACCAAGGGAGATGTTCAATAAATTTCCAATTTCTTTGCAATCATTTAAGAAAAGGTTAGGAAAACAACAGATAGGAAATCTGCTACCTGGGCGACTGCCCTAATTGCAGATCGGTATTGGTTGATTGATTGAGAACAGAATCAATGCCAAGATAATACAATAATGACACAGTTAAGTAAAGCCCAGGGAGAGATAAGATAAAGCAACAATGACACAGTACAGAATAGGTCAAGGCAAGGCTAAGATAATAAAACAATGTGCCGAAAAGATAACGATACCGAACGTTACAAAATCCTCCTTGTAGGAATTGCCTAAAATCCCACCAAACAATATATGTTAAATGAATAATTTCTTGAATAATTACATTTTAAGATTACAAACTTGGAATGAAACCAACTTAAAGGTTTGTACATCCCAGAATTTACTTCAGTATGTATCGGGACAGAAATATGCAGCTTAATATGAAGTTCAGATTAACTGTAAGCTATTAATATAAAAGGGAGATATAACTTTACTAGGGTAAAATTAATTAATAATAATAATAATAATAATAATAATAATAATAATAATAATTAAATAAAAACTGTGACATATATTGATTAAGCTGTGCATAGGTCAATTCACTGACATACTGGAGTCGAAACATTCCGAATGAAAATTAATTAAACCAGAACGGAATGACAGAATAAAATTTAACACCAGCACTGGCAAATAGCAACAACACACACCTGAAGGAACACATCCCAAGCGAACAGAATAAAAATATGTCAGAGGGGAAAATAAAATCAGAATGATCAAAGCAAATTTTAAGGTTACCAGTCAAACAATATCTTATCTTTTAAATCGTACCAAACATGACACATAAACGACGTACAGAGAAATTAATACCGACCTAGAAAATCTCACCACCGGGTGAGTTGGCCATGCGTTCAGGAGCACGCGGCTGTGAACTTGTATCCGGGAGGTAGTGGGCTCGAATCCCACTGTCGGCAGCCGTGGAAATGGTTTTCCGTGATTTCCCATTTTCACACCAGGCAAATGATGGGGCTGTACCTTAACTAAGGCCACGGCTGCTTCCTTCCAACTCCTAGGCCTTTCCTATCCCATCGTCGCCATAAGACCTATCTGTGTCGGTGCGGCGTAAAGCAACTAGGAAAAAGAAAATCCGACCACAAGAAGCAAACAAAAAATTAAACCACAAATTAAAAAACAATTACATTACCAGAAGAAAAATTATAAAATGAGTACTTACATCGTAGCAAGATATTCCAAGGCAACTTACCGGTAATCAACCTATGCGCTGTTAACACTTAAAAAGGGGAGTTTTAACAAATAAAAACAAAATCAATAACAACTACATATCAGTGTTAGAAACAAAAAATAAACTAATCCCTAAAAGTGATTTACACTTTTTTAACTGACACCAATTGGCTGATGTTCCATATTTGAAGATTGGAAGTTGGCCATGGCTACAAAGCGTCCACTCACTACCAGTTCTCACAACAGACACACACTTTGCGAATTAGCCCGCGTGAAGCGGTAAAGTCTAGCGGTGCTTGCATGCTCTGGAGATCAGATTCAGTACACAATACACGTTACACCGTTTGTGGATAGATGGCATCAGTCCAATGCACACACATATTGCCAACACGGAAATGTTAAGTGCTCCATGCATTTTATCATATAAAATTAGCTGTGCTATACTGACACGTAGTTCACATATGTGGCTTCTCGTATATAGTCAGATCCAAATTATTATTATTATTATTATTTTTTGCTAGTTGTTTTACGCCACATCGACACAGATAGGTCTTACGGCGATGATTCCAAATTATTTATATTGATATTGTCATAATGTCACAGTGATTATTATTATTATTATTATTATTATTATTATTATTATTATTTGTATGTATGGCTGTGAAGTGTTACATCATGTGAGTGTTTGTATTATTATTACTATACGATCATGTTATGTGTGAGGTTACGTCATGAAAGTATTAGTATTATTATTTACGTAGTCAAATAATCGTATTGTGTGTGAGGTTATGTCGTGAAACATGTGTTGTACATAGACATTGATATCAGTTCCATTAATGTAAATACCCGTGGATTAATATTATAATTTATTCTTACCTGTATATATAAATTGTAATCCATAACTGTGAAACACACTGTAACTTCCAGAATGATACAGGCATGAGAACGATTGAGAATATTCTATACATTATAATCTGTGTATTATGCACTCGCGAGTTTTCGAGAAGATATATTTTTGTAAGGTAACTTTCTAGATGCCTGGCCAGGCACATATATAAGGAGACTATCTAGACAGTGAAGTTAGTCATTTTCAGAGTTGTTGGAAGTTAGTTGTTGTTTAGTAGAGTTATGGTATAGCAAGTATATATCCTGGGCTGACATGCAATATTTGCAGTCTCCATACTGAAATACACAATCATCTGTTTTCAACTGTGTTTCAAAGTTGTAACCTCTATGTGCTGTGTTATTCAGTTGTTTTAATAATGGTGGCTTTGTTAATATTGCAAGTGATAAACATCATTATGGTTCCATATTGAAGATACTATACTTGTAGGATTCTAATTAATTTATTATTTAATCACCTATTGAATACATTAAAATTTTATACAATTAGGAATTGATCGTTGTTACCTTATGAATGTGAGACATGGCTTGCCTTTCATAGAAGGCATCATCAGTCACTGTACCTCCTCAAGGTTAAATCAGGCACCTGATTTAAAATTAAAGTATAATTACTAAGATCTAATATAATTTTTACAATAGAAGCAGTCTAAGGAAAAGAATACAGTATTCAGTATATCAGCCATTGGCTGCTGATTACTAGTTGTGTAAGAAACATATACAGTGCTTAGTAACAGTGGTCTGATTGCCTGTAGGGGTGATGTACAGTGGGGACTGTATGTGCCCCATGACCGCTACGGTAGCTGTGAAGGCCCTACAGGAACCCTGAAAAGTGATGGCTAACGGAGCTCTGGTGAAGACCTCAATGGCAGCAATGGCAGAGAAGGAGGCCTTTGGTACAGCGAAGCTGGCGGAGGAGGCAGCCCTTCTTCTTGGGGATAAACCACTGCCTTGTGGTAAAGAGGGATCTTTAAAGGCTAAGGGAGATCCTGCAGTCTAGCGCAGACAGGAGGCAGCCCCTCCACTGTGGGCTAATAACTCGCATACCTGAATTAAACTCTTTAAAGAAACCAGACGAAATTTATGCCAGCCAGATTTTTTGGAGACGACGTTTGCAATGAAATACAGGACGCAAATCAGATTCTGGAATGTGAAAACTATGTCTGAAACTGGCAGACTGAGAGAAGTAATGGCAGATATGGAAAGGGTTGAGTGAAACAAGATGGACAGTCTACTGAGAGGTGAGGACAGAAGAGGGTGGTGTCTTCATTTACTCTGGAAGGGAAGAAAATGATCAGCATTCAAGTGGAGTGGGTATCTTACTCACAAAGAAAGCAAAAGATAACATAATGGAATGGACCCCTGTATCACACAGGATACTTACTGTACAAATAAGAACCAAAGTTAGACCTGTGACCATAGTACAGTGTTATGCGCCAACAGAGGTAGCAGAAGAGGAAGAGAAGGAGGAGTTTTATGATAGGCTGACATTAACATTAGTAGGGTAAAGAAGGACATTGTGGTATTGATGGGAGATCTAAATGCAAAAATCGGTAGTGAAAATGAAGGAAATCATCATGGGTAGGCACAGAGTAGGAGAAGAATATAATAATGGCCAGAGAGTCATAGACCTATGCAGTATTGTAATTTTGGATGGATTATAGGTGGATCATTGTTTCCAAATAAGAACTACCACAAGATCTTGTGGGTGTCATCTGATCTCCGGACAGAAATCCAAATTGATCACTTGGCAATAAGTAAAAGATGGAGACATTCACTCTTGGATGTAAGGAATAAACGTGGAGCAGATGTAGGGAGCGATCATCACCTTATGATTGCTGATATTTGATTGAAGGTGGCAGCACCAGTAAAACAGGCAGCAGTATGAATGAAACGTTTCAACTCCGGGAAATTTGGGAAACTTTAGGTGCAAAATGAATTTAAGATACATTTCAAGAACAGGTTTGAAGCCCTTGCCGAACAACCAGATGAAGAGGAAAATACTAAATGGAACACAGTCAAGGAACTCCATAACACTTGTGAAGAGATAGTGGGCTACAGAGAACCAGGGAGGAGAGAATGGATATCGGATGACACTTGGGAATCAATCCAGAAGAGAGTGCAAGGCACTCGTCAACTCCAGTAGAACAAGAAACCAGATAGCAGTAGCAATGGAAGAATACAGGGAGGCCAACAAAGAAGTTAAGAAGAAAGTGAGGAAATATAAACAAGTGTTTATAGACCAACTGGCAACACAAGCAGAAGAAGCAGCAAGAGTCGGCAACAGCAAAGAAGTATATGCCATTATGAGAAAGCTTTCTAGGAGGAACTTTTAAGGGCAGAAACCAGTCAGAGATGCAAACGGAGTAGCCTTGACATCTGAGACACAACAGCTGGAAAGATGGAGACATCACTTCATGGAAGTACTCAATAATCTTGGTGAGGAATCAAGAACTGAAGAAGTTGAAACCATTTTGGAGGGTCCAGACATTACAAGTGATAAAATATATAAATCAGTAAACACTCCCACACACACCACCCACCGCCCCTTCTCCCGCTGCTGGCAACTCCTCCTCATGTGCAGCGAATGGGCCTTCTCAAACTCGACCCCCTCCACCAAGACTTCACAAGTACAACACGTGAAGTAAGAGCTCAGTGACTGCCAGTTGCTCTAAAGCCCTTAACATAAGTTAACATCCCTGCGGTCAGAGGGGTAAGTATCAACACTTTCCATCTAACTTCCACTATTCAGCCCCTTAATTCCAATTATGGTCCTTCATTAAATGTTCAAAATAACAGAATTTCATCACACACTTGGCTACCCACCGATTGACAACAACGTTCCCTTTCGACTAGTACGCTCACCTCAACACATTCAACAACAAAGAGCCAAACCTATCACAAACTCTTCCCACAAATACTACATTATAGAAGATGGCCTAATGACATCTACACAAACTTCAATATAGCCTATGGCACCAGCGTTTCAACTAATATTATCTTAAAAAGAACCAGGCCATATGAAAATTCTTCAAATTTATAAGCATATAAATGAAAATCAATACTTATTAACTTCAAGAACCAACGACCGTTACCAATGCTCAACTTTCCTCAAGTTTTTAACATGTCATTTGACAATTATATGGAATGTTCTTTCTGATTTTTATGTTTATTGTAACATCTTTTAATATCAAGAAGCAACCGCCTATGTTGTAATCTTCAAATAATTGTCATGTTTTTAGACTCAATATTGTTACGTAATAATATATCACATTTTATATTGTAATAGTTGTTTAACGATCTCTTATCCATTTTACAAGACGTAGTTTTTAACAGTATTCATAGGTCATTTCCAATCAGGTATCTGATCTATTTGTAAGGTAAAAAATGGCTGATGATGCTTACTATTGATAGGTGAAACATGTTCCATCCAGTGTGTTAATTTTATGTTAACATTTTGATATGGAAAAGTCCTAACTTTTAAGATTGTATTGAATAGGTGGGAGGATCCAGACATCTCGGTAGAACCACCATCATGAAAAGAGATCACACAAGCAGTGAAACAAATGAAAAGTGGCAAAGCACCAGCCTAAAAGCCTAAAGGTAGATCCAGATTTAACAGCAGAATCATGGAGCCACTTCTAACACTGATATGGAACAAAGAACATCTTCCTGAGGAATGGAAGAAGGGTGTCCTCATCAAGATACTGAAGAAGGGTGACCTCTCAGATTGCAATAACTGAAGGGGAATAACATTGCTCTCATATGTGGGAAAAGTGATGTCAAGAGTCCTACTGAACAGAATAAGCATAGCAGTTGACAGGAGACTACGTCAAGAACAGGCAGGTTTCACAGGTCATTCTACTGAGGATCTGATTAACACACTAAGGCTAATCATTGAACAATTTGCTGAGTTTCAGACATCTCTGTATATACTTTTCATTGATTTTCAAAAGGCCGTTGACTCTGTCAACCGGAGGAAAATGTGGAAGGCTATGGAAAAGTTCGGAATTCCACAAAAGATAGTCCGTCTTACACAGGCAGATAGATATACTTGTCAAGTAGAACTTAAAGGGAACCTGTCTGAACCTTTTGCTGTAAAATCTGGAGTAAGACAAGGATGTCTACTGTCGCCAATCTTGTTTATCATGACAGTGGATTGTATGCTGAGAGAGGCAACGAATAGAAAGCGTGGCATTCAGTGGGGATTAAATAACCGATTAGAGGAACTAGATTATGTGGATGATCTCTGTCTACTTACAGAATGTTTTCGGGACATGGAAATCAAACTGAATGACTTAAAAATAGAAGCTAAAGAAGTAGGCTTAAAGATTAATAACAAAAAGTCTAAGGAAATGCGCATAAACCATCATAACAATTGTAGCTTGACTCTAGATAGAATGGATATAGAAAGGGTAAAGGAATTTTGCTACTTAGGAAGCATGATAAGCCAGGATGGAGGTGCTTTTAGAGATGTAGTGAGTCATATAAATAAAGCCGAAGGAGCTTTTGCACAGTTACGACCAGTATGGAGATCCCCTCACATTCGTATAAAAATGAAGCTAGGGATATTCCTCAAATGTTAAATCTGTGTCACTGTATGGAAGTGAGACCTGGAAAATGACCAAAGACAGACCTTTATAAATCGGTGTTTGAGGTACATTATGAGAATATGGTGACCAAAGACCATTTCAAACAAAGACCTTTGGGAAGCCACAAGTCAAAATCCCATTACAAGAACAGATAATGAGAAGAAAATGGAGATGGATTGGGCACACCCTGAGAAGACCACAAGTAAGTATCACAAGGCAGGCATTCAGTTGGAATCCACAAGGCAGTCGCAGGCAAGGCAGACCAAGGATTACCTGGAAGAGAACTATAGGAGATTGCTGGAGTTAACAAGACATGGAAGGAGGTGAAAGCATTGGCAGCCGATAGAACATGCTGGAGAAATTTCCTCGAGGCCCTATGTTCCACCTGGAATTAAAAGAAATAGTGAAGTAAGTCAAGATGATCATGCAAAATTTTGGAGCAGTTCTTGTGCTTATGTGAGTGAGATCTCTTTAGCAGCTACCATGTACAGTCGCTTCCAGTTACTCAGTGATGGGGTAGAATAGCAACTGTTGCTTTTGTTGTGGCTGTGCCTTCACCTACAGTCAACTTGAGAGAGGTGGCAAGCAGTAGCCATGTGAACTCCGCCAACATTTAGCACTATTACAGCAGCAGATCAGATAATGTTTTAATGATTGTGCAGGTACTGTATTTAACTTTTCTTTGAAGAAAACAGTGGGAGAGCAGATGTTGATAATCTGAAAAGTCACTGAAAACGATCAATAAAATACCCTTAAATTTATGGGAAAATGCTGTAAAATAAGTAAAAATAGTCTTAAAAATATTTGACCAAACTGAAATCTGATGACTCTGAAACAAGTTCCATACACTGTAGTCTTGTTTTCACAGAAGTAATCTCCTAATTTACTTGAAAGTGTTCATCAAGATGGACATGATGATTTGCTGGATTTGGTTCCCTACACTCTTTGCAGCTATTGGGTGTCTTCCTTGCTTAACTTTCCTTTCCACACTCAGTTTTAACACTGTGCAATTTACATATCTGCCTGTTGTAAATATGACTTTTCCAAAATCTTTCACTGGATGAATTAAGATTACTTGTGGACTTTTATTTGCCTGGCAAAAAAATTTACTGAATAATTTTTTTAAATCTAAAATTTCTTCAAAATGCGATATATTGACCTAAAACCTTCTTGAAAGTTGAAATAATGACTGATCATCCCAAATTGGCAAAAAATGCAAAATATAAACATGTTATTATTGTTTATTATATTGCAGAATGACATTTGAACAGTATCTGCCCCCTAATTATAAGCAGTACTCCGAATTGTAGGTGATCAGTCCGGTCGGGTATTTTGTGAATGTTACACAACCAGCTTTGTTGTATACTAAGATGATTTTCTATGTATTGCAGGAACTGGACGACAATGATGGACACGAGTCTCTTCACTCTATGGCTGGTTTCACTGTATTCTCTGGACGTTGGCTCGGGAAGGACCAGCTTGTCAGCTATGGATGTGATGGTTGCCTGTACATTGATCTTGAATTAGACTTCAATGTGCATCCACCAGACGAAGTGTGTAAAGCTCGAGATCCTCATAGAGCACGCTACTGTCTACGAACCGGCCCAGAGGGAGATCATCTTTGTATGCATTCGTATTCTCCTGGACTTGGTCGTGAAATTAGCTTTACGAAAGATGATGAAGACGACTTGACCATGCCATTCAGTGCTCGAGAAGCAGTCTGTCTACATCGAGGCTGTGATGAAATAGACTCCCTCTTTATGCCACATCACTGGATGGATGGAGGAATTAAGAAGGTTATGATTGATCCAGTGAAGTACTGTGCTTACTCATTAGGACATTCTGGAAACCTTGTTTGCACTGTCATTGGGTAAGCCAAGTCTGAATAAATTATGTACTATTTGATTTTTTCAAGATGAATTAATTTATTTTCAATAATTTTCATGGTTTGGGAAATCTGTGGTCGTTGACTAGTTCGACTGAAGGTTGTGCAGTAAACCCTATGTTGTGCATGCGATTTGTGACATTGTCGGTCGTTTCACCACTACTACCTTAGTTGAAAGCAGAATCGTGGAAACGTTAAAAATGAATGGATGCAAATGTCAACTTGTCAGTATGCTGAACAAGGAGAGGTGGCCATGGAGTATACAAAGACAGGTAATGTAGAAGACATAGCCATATAACGGTGTGGCCAAAGATCCCGCACACTCCAAAACTCGAAGGGAGTTTATGGCAATTCAGACTTTCATAAATGGGTGAAACTAGGATATGGAAATGGGAGAAGGAACATACCATATTCCCCCACAATAAGAATATTTGTTTACCATAACAAAAATAACGAAGAGCCTCCGTGGCTCAGACGGCAGCTCGTCGGCCTCTCACCACTGGATACCGTGTTTCAAATCCCAGTCGCTCCATGTGAGATTTGTGCTGGACAAAGCAGAGGCAGGACGGGTTTTTCTCCGGGTACTCCAGTTTTCCCTGTCATCTTCCATTCCAGCAACACTCTCCATTATCATTTCATAGGATCTATCAGTCATTCATAAACCCACTATCGGCAGCCCTGAAAATGGTTTTCCGTGGTTTCCCATTTTTCACACCAGGCAAATGCTGGGGCTGTACCTTAATTAAGGCCACGGCCGCTTCCTTCCAACTCCTAGGCTTTTCCTATCCCATCGTCGCCATAAGACCTATCTGTGTCGGTGCGACGTAAAGCCCCTAGCAAAAAAAAAGTCATTCATAAATCACTTTGGGAGTGGCGACCCCATTGTACTAATAGCCTATATATGTTTCATTCATTACCGTACATCCCTGACCTGGTCAAAAACTGGAAAACAGGTTGTAGGTTTTCAACAAAAATAACAAAGTTTGATATAAACAGGAAACTTAGAGATATGTTTCATAACTTGTAACTCAGCAAGTACAGTTCCAAAAGGATCTATAGACAGCATGTTGAAGTGTTTAATTCAAACAACCCTACCAGACCTATTTTCATGGAAATTGTATAATTTTATTCATTAGACTCCCCAACCTTTAAAGGGAAAATGCAGAAAGCATTCAAATAAAACATGATATGACATCATTTTACATAACGTAACTAAAGGTTCAAGTAACACACTAAAAGGAAACTTTAACCGTTAACAGTATCCTTCTTAACAAATCGTAAGACATAAATTACAATAAGACAACAACTTATTGTACAAAGCATAACAATCATGCCTCGGAAACACCCAGAGCCAGAGAGAAATAATTTTTTTCTCACTCCATTATTCTCAAAGTACACATCCTCTTTTTTCACTTGTGGCACTCGTAAATTCCATCGGACTTCATAGCTTGCCCCAATATTGGGTTTTTTTCTTTGCTAGTTGTTTTACGTCGCACCGACACAGATAGGTCTTACGGTAACGATGGGACAGGAAAGGGGTAGGAGTGGGAAGGAAGTGGCCGTGGCCTTAATTAAGGTACAGCCCCAGCATTCGCCTGGTGTGAAAATGGGAAACCACGGAAAACCATTTTCAGGGCTGCCGACAGTGGGGTTCGAACCTACTATCTCCCGAATACTGGATACTCGTTTAAGTAAGAGCTATCATCAGGCCAATAAATTAAGAGAAGATTACCTATAAGTCCCCAATATGGAAAAAGTCTGTAAACACTCATGGCGGCTGTGTAATTGGATTCTAATAATCAGAAGACCTTGAGCAAAGTGCATTATTAAAAATTCAATCATGAATCTGCATACCTCGTGGTGCAGGAAAGTCCAGAGCTTGGGTGAAACAGAAATCCTCTCTCTCCAGCAGTTAAAATGAAAAGATAGAGAATCGGTTGAAAAGTTCTGAGGAGAACTAGAAGAGATAATAGACACCACACATCAATCCTAATGGGGGACTTCAATGCCCAAATTGGAAAAGAGCAAAGATTCAAAACCATAGTTGAGGAATATCCAGCACATAAGAGAATCAAGATAAATGGAGAGCAACTGATCAATCAGTGCAGAAACTACAATCTAGTCCTTAAGTCTGCTCAGGAAAGGGAAGACATGACTTGACTATGTCACCATTAGCAGAAGAATTAACAAAGAAGTGCTAAATGTCAAAGTTCTAAGGAGTGCAAACATTAATTAGACCACTACTTGTCTGTGGTCAAAATTAATTTCATTCCTCTCACAAGACATAGAGATCCCAGCTGCAGAAAGTCAAAAGTTCTAAGATTCAATGCAACCATGTTGAAAGATAACAATGACTTCACCAAGACCTTAGCTGACCATAATGAGAACTGCAGAACGGTTTTTGTTGCTATTCTGTCAGCCAGAAGAAACAAGTCCATGATATGTGACAAAGAGAGAAGACAAGCAGAGTAATGCTAACTACACAAACTTCTTAACAACTGGGTAATCTACTACCAGAAACATCAGAAACACTAAGGCCAATACAATAAGGATATTATCGAACAGTTTCAGAGGAACAACAGAAGAGACCTCTATCAAACCCTTGGGGCACACTTCACCTCTGGGGGACCAGATGGGAAGATGATCATGAACAGTGCCGATTACACATCTACCCTAACAGAATATTTCAACAACCTCCTCAATTCAGAGGAACCCAGAGAGAAACTACTGTATATAATAAAGGATGTTCCTAACCCAAATTCCCTCTCGCCAATGGAGGAGATCCAGAAAGTAATTTCCGAGATTCAGTCCAACAAAGCAGCGAGTGAAGATGGTATAATTGTAGAATTGTGGAAATATGCAGAAGAAGATTCCATTCAATGTATTCATGAGATTATATCTGACATCTGGATAATAGATAAACTACCCAGTGATTGGACCTTGGCTATCATCCACCCTCTGCACAAGAAGAGAGACAAATCTTGTCCAAAAAAATACAGAGGAATCTCACTCCTTTCTGTGACCTACAAGAACTCTTCCAAGATACAGTATGTCTCTCAAGGTTAGAAGCTCAAAGTGATTCCTGCATTGGAGAGTATCAGAACCGTATTCAAGAAATTAAGATCATGTGCAGAACACATTATTCTCACTCACAAGGTTATGAACTCTTCACTCTTTGTGGCAATTTTCGTTGACCTCCAGAAAGGTTTTGATCCCATAGATAGGCAATCTCTCTTTCAGATCCTTGCTGAATTGAGACTACATAAAAGGACCCTGAATCAGAGGTAAAGTCTACTTTGATGAACACCAAGACAAAGGTAAAATTCCAAGGGGAACTGTCAAAAAGCTTTGATATCAGAACAAACTCCCTGTGGGTGGGGAACACAGACAAAGAATACACCCACAGTATCCTGTGCCTGTCGTAAGAGGCGGCTAAAAGGAGCCCCAGGGGCTCTCAACTTGGGGGGGGGGTTGGTGACTGCAGGGCCCTTAGCTGAGTCCTGGCATTCCTTCTACTTACCTGTGCCAGGCTCCTCACTTTCATCTATCCTGTCTGGCCTCCCTTGGTCAACTCTTGTTCTTATTCGACCCCGATGGTATTAGAGCATTCGAGGCCTAGGGAGTCTTTCATTTTCACGCCCTTCGTGAGCCTTATATTTTTTCGTCCGTTACTTCATTTTTCAGAGTGACGGATCCCTTCTTTTTCTTCTTATGTCTCTCTCTCTACCCCCTCTGGGTGGGGGACGCAGATGAAGAATACACTCATGGTATCCCCTGCCTGTCATAAGAGGTGACTAAAAGGGGCATCCAAGGGGTGATTGTTTTTGAACCGTGAAACTACTTGTGATTAGTACCATCATGTGGGGAACACCATGGGTTGCCTTTACTTGTGAGTGGTACCAGTATGTTAGGTACATATGGCCAGAGGTAGTTATGTGCATCTGTGGTCAAATATTGCCAGAAGTATTGGATCTAGTATATTTTTGTGCGCAATAACGCAGGAGCCGGCTCCATGGTGTAGCGGTAGCGTGCCTGCCTCTTACACGGAGGCCCCGGGTTCAATTCACGACCAGGTCAGGGAATTTTACCTGCAGCTGAGGGCTGGTTCGAGGTCCACTCAACCTACTTGATTACAATTGAGGAACTATCTGATGGTGAGATGGCGGCCCCGGTCTAGAGAGCCAAGAATAACGGCCCTGAGGATTTGTCGTGCTGACCATACGACACCTCGTAATCTGCAGGCCTTCGAGCTGAGCAGCGGTCGCTTGCTAGGATAAGGTCCTTCACGACTGTTGCACCGGGGGATGGGTGGTTGTAATAACGCTGAATTCTATCAGACCTCTTGTCTACTAGAATACAAGTGTGTTGGTACCGGTATTTCCTGGCGACGTTGCCGATAAGCGTTAACTTACAGTCTTACGTATTTCAAATGAGAACTCATAATATGTAGGTGGTGAATGAATTGTACACTGTCTCGCGACCATGTTGTCAAACTGCCGATAGCCTACCGGTAAGCCATGCGTCGTACATATACCGGAATTATTTATTTATACGTTGTGCATCATCTCGCAAGTGTGAATGTGTTGCCAAATTGCTCATAAACCATACACGTATTTAAATTGCACATTCATGTGCAGCTTACATTGCAGTTGCATTTACCTTTTAACCAGATTGGTGAACAAAATTTGGACGTGCGACGATGATGCGATTATATGTTTAAAGTCTGATTTTTGTATTGAAAATAAAGGATGCGATGATTACGCGGTGGCGACGGTTATGCCGGGAAATATAGTAATAAATCCATATACTTCTCAGCACATCTTTATCTGATCTACATTCTAGGCCCTCTGTAATGTGTGGCACCATACACAACCATTAACTCGGCTCAAGGGAGATAGGGTCACCTTCCCTATTCCTCCACTTGAGTAATCCTGTCTTATGTTATAGACAAGAAAGTTTCCACCTTTTCAATACAAATTTATTTATATAAAAGTTTAATCTACAGTACCGGTTTCGACCTTTTTACATACGGTCATCCTCAGCTGTACACTGTTACCTTCACATAAGTCAAGTTTTATTGTTTTGCCTTGTCCATTATAAAAGTCATGATATAGAGTATGTCTTACGTTCTAATTGGGCATACTTGACTATATATACAATCTAAAATAACTGTGGGTGAATCATTTTAGGCCTAAAAGTTGTGTAGGTGAATTATTATTAAATATACAGGTACATTATCATTTTAAAATATGTGGTACATGTTGAATGGCATGTTAAAATATACAGTTCATGTTAAAATCTGTTTCAATAAATAGGGACACTTTGTTAAATTGAGTCTGGCGTCTTGCATTCGTCGAATCTTCTTTTTTTTTCCAGTATAAATGGAGAATGTCTGTATTTCATTCGTGAGCGGTGTTCTTATTTTAGTCCTACTACAAATTATGCTTATTCATTAGTTTGATTGATGGACTTCTTCAATTGTTGATAACAAGTTTGATGTATGGCCAGAGGTAGTTATGTGCAGCTGTGGTCAAATATTGCCAGAAGTATTGGATCTAGTATATTTTTCGATAAGTGTCAAATGCAGAATAGTGGGTCTTTTCTGGTCTATAGTTGCTGATATGTGTCTGTAAGAAACGAAATGTAGAATTAAGAATTTATGATCTAAAGAATGCTTGTTTGTGTGTGTGTTTCCAATATAACAGAAGAACTATACATATCATTAGATCAATATACCAATCCTAAATACAATATAAACGAAATTACAGATAAAACCAACACCATATTCAACAAAGCCATCCCCGCCTTAAAAAACTATTATCTTAAAGTAATCAACAAACAACGTTCAACACGCGCCATTGCACAGATAATTGATACACCCAACTCCACCCCTGCTCCTATGACAACAACTCTCCCCACCCACCCCTCCGTTCCCCTTTCAGCAGCAGACACTACCACCAAAAGAACACAATACAGTACACGCCAGGCAGCCAAAGCTAGCACATCCCAACCATAGCAGCGATAGTAAGTATTCTACTGGAAACACACACACAAAAAAGCATTCTTCAGATCATAAATTCTTAATTCTACCTTTCGTTTCTTACAGACACATATCAGCAACTATAGACCAGAAAAGACCCACCATTCTGCATTTGACACTTACCGAAAAATATACTAGATCCAATACTTCTGGCAATATTTGACCACAGCTGCACATAACTACCTCTGGCCATACATCAAACTTGTTATCAACAATTGAAGAAGTCCATCAATCAAACTAATGAATAAGCATAATTTATAGTAGGACTAAAATAAGAACACCGCTCACGAATGAAATACGGACATTCTCCATTCATACTGGAAAAACAAGAAAATTCTACGAATGCAAGACGCCAAACTCAATTTAACAAAGTGTTCCTATTTATTGTAACAGATTTTAACATGAACTGTATATTTTAACATGCCATTCAACATGTACCACATATTTTAAAATGATAATGTACCTGTATATTTAATAATAGTTCACCTACACGATTTTTAGGCGTAAAAAGATTCACCCATAGTTATTTTAGATTGTATATATAAAGTCAAGTATGCCCAATTAGAACATAAGACGTACTCTATATCATAACTTTTATAATGGACAAGCAAATCAATAAAACTTGACTTATGTGAAGGTAACAGTGTACAGCTGAGGATGACCGTATGTAAAAAGGTTGAAACCGGTACTGTAGATTGAACTTTTATATAAATAAATTTGTATTGAAAAGGTGGAAACTTTCTTGTCTATAACATACGATAACTGTCAATACAGAAAATGAAACTGATAAATCAAGATAATTCCTGTCTGACGTGTCCACGTTGTGGGGGTGGGCAACCTACACATCCGTAGGCCAGAGTGATAGGATGGTTGAGTTCAGTCAGGGACTCAGTCCCATGGGATATAACCCGGAACCCATACCCAGGGATACGGGTGAAGACCTCAATGGCAATCACTGGTATGGTGGATCTGGTGGAAAAGGCAACATCTGATCCCTGAGAACTGACTCAGGACCTGCTGCCTTGCAGGTTGATAGGGGACCATTAAAGGCTAAGGGTGATAACCCTGTCAGAAAAATCTTCGGAAGTGATAGCCCCAGCATGTCAGCTTCTGAATCATTTGGAATTGCTTTCAAAACTAAACAAGATCTCGAATGGAAATATTGTAATCACCAGAATAATGACTCTAGTTCCCTCCTTGGTAATGATATTAATGGCAGTTTAATACCCGATGCTCCATCACTACCAAACAGGAGAACACACAACACTCGATATGAGACTGTAATCAAAATTGCCACGCTAAACACTCTGACGCTAGCTGGCAAAATAGAGGAATGTGTAGACTTAATGAAAACAAGGAACATAAACATACTGGGACTCAGTGAAACCAAGTGGAAGGGAAAAGGATCAATGAAACTCAGAGAGGGATATCATCTATTCTGGTCAGGTGGAGATAAAACAAAAAAATGGAATTGGTGTTGTTATGGATCATCAAATGAAAGATCATGTAGTAGAAGTAAAATATGTTTCTGATCGGATTCTTCACATAAAGCTAAAATTGGATTCTTCCCAGAACATCAACATCATTCAGTGCTATGCACCACAGACTGTTTGTGAAGATGAAGAAAAAGAATACTTTGAAAAAGACATAGAGGAAAGAATAAGAGGAAAAACAAATGATTATCGTAGGGGATGTGAATGCTCAAGTAGGGACTGTGAGATATGGAAATGAAAGTATTCTAGGAGCACATGGAGGGGGTCCATGAAACCCAGAAGGAACTAGACTCCTTGACCTCTGTCTGAGGAACAACCTTGCAATAGAGAACTCATGGTGTCAGAAACAAAAAAAGCCATAAGGTCACAAGATATGGATGGGATGGAAAAAGTGAATCTCCTATAGACTACTTTTTGGTTGAGAAACAACTACAAAATAGACTGTTAGACGTAAAAGTGATTCCTAGTGTCTTCCCTGGAAAGTGATCATATATTTTCTAATATTATTGAAAGTTTGAATACATTGTGATCAATAGTTTTTATTATATTTAATGTTTTCTTAAACAATGTACCCTGCTTCAATTTTTTCCTAAATAATAGGTTGAAACTTGGGGATAAATGGAGTGAAAATGTGGGCAGAAAAGTGTTGAATGGTGGGGAGCTGCCTGTCAAGCTGGTTGTTTACAGCAGTGGATCAACAACATTTTTGACTGAATTAATTGTATTAGTTTGAATAATAAATGAGGATAACCAACATGTTTAGTCAGGTGTAAATATATGTAAGTCTATTAGTTCTATCTAATAAAAATAGCATCACTTTTAAATAGGATATAAGAAGATGCCCAACAGCAATCATTACCACATGAATATAGGTTTTTTTTTTTTTTTTTTTTTTTTTACCTAGGTTTACCGATGGAAGCACTGTCCTCGAGTATTTTGGAGAACTTATATATGGACCACTTAGAACACACACACATCATAGATAAGATCAAAGCTATAAAATACTGGACAAGTTACGTCGACGATGTGCTAGCTGCCATCATAGATAGCAGCGTTAACGAAGAAAATGAAATTTTAGAACTACTCAACAGTTTAGATCAGAATATTAAATTCACTATGGAAATGGAGAATAATAACTTGCTTTCTTATTGAAACATAACACTTAGCACGTCATAAGAATAATCATCTGGCATTTAACATTCACCGGAAATCAACTTACACTGCTTGTGGCACACCATCAATCGCAGACGAGGGCAACAAATCAACAGGCGGCGCAACACCGCAGCCCAAGTCCGTGATTGCTAGTGCAACCACCAAAGAGATAAGAGGCTTTTCCCAGCGTTATCACGCCAGCTACATAGAGAAGGGCCTCAATAGAACACAAACACAGGCAATGGGAAGCGATGGAAATCTGGGCGAGGCCAATAGGTTAACAACCATAACAGAGGGTGGAAGGAGAATTGGGTAGAGCAATTTACAATAATGACACACTCCGTAACACTTAAAAAAGACCAAAATATAATATACTCAAAAGAATAATAAAGGTGGGTGGTGCAATTAAAAAAAGGAAAATGAAAAAACAAAACATCATCTTTTAAGAAAAGGGAAAACTGATGACAAGGCTCATTTATACCAAAATCACCAATCGCAGTCACCATAACCAATAGTTACAATTAATTTTTTTCTTTTAGAAGAAATTCCACATTATTTCCCAAACACCATTAACTTCAGTAGATTTTTTGAAAATTCATTACAGTTTACTGTTTATTACATTTTGTCTTTTCGAGCTCGAAACCATTTTTCTTTAAGGAAAACCATAAATAATTATTTTCAGTTATTCATATTTTAGGTGCACCTGAAAACGTTGTGCGCGACCTTACAATTTACCCAAAGTTTAAAAAAAGGTTTGATATTGCCCAGTGAACACCGAAAGCGTTTCGAATTACAACATCCAATGGACGGGCAATGTCCTCAAGGAACATTAAGGTAAAAGAAAGAACCCACTTCAAAAGAAAAAAAACAAAATGATAGATGGAGATTAATAATAATAATAATAATAATAATAATAATAATAATAATAATAATAATAATAATAATAATAATAATAATAATAATAATAATGTAGCACAATAATGCAGAAACAATAAACACTCATCTTGTGACCCAGCCCATCACATTAACAACATAGACACGCCATGCAACAACGAACGTCTGCACACCACGAGTATTGTTGACAGACTCACTTCGCGAGAATGCAACTGAAGCACGCCATTATCAGAAAACAAAAGACGGAACATACTGTGACAACAATGGAATAGAAATGGAGCGAAGGTACAAACCGAAACATAGAATCAAATCTTAAGCAAGAAAAATTTAATAAAATAATATTAATAATAGTAATAATAATAATGGAAGAAAATTAATTTAAACCGGAAAATGGAATTAGATACAGATCAATCCGAAACACGCTTCAGTATTCACTAGGATTTAAAATAATTTTACAATTTTAGTCGCCTCTACGAGGCTAAAGACACAATAGACTACACACGCCTTCACCTGTCACAGCTCCAGTTAAAAGAGCAGATCATTTTAAACCACACTGTTCCCGTGACGCATAAGTATGTGCATCAATAGAAAATAATTCAGTTGTTTAAGTATAACATAACTGGTAGGCCATATTTAGATTGGCAGAATTCAATAATGGAAGATGCGACCGAGAACACAGATAAGATCAAGATTAATACAACCTAACGTTCACAAGATTAATATAACAATGTATACCACACCAATAATAGTTAGAACATTAGCAACTTCCGTATACTTCAGAAGAAAGAAAATATAATGAATCTACCTACAATATCACCTTAACAAATATAAATATAGTAGTGTCCAACAGCTATTATATTCATGAAGTATCTTCAAAAATATTACATTTTATTAATGCCTTGAAACCCATCTTTATCACATCACCAAGATGTAGCACGATATAAATATTAACCGTAGCAGTTTTGGAAGTAGAAACCCATAAGAATATTTACTGAACCAGTACAATATTCTCAACTAAATTTTATGAGTTCTTGACAGAAAGGTATTTATTATTCTTTAGCGTATTTCAAAATACTAGTTTTGCGAAGGGATACACACGGAAATCCTTTCAGGACATAATTTGGCACATAAACGTTGCTTTCCGGTAAGTAGTATGTTGAAGTTGTGGATCACAAGACGTCTCCGCAGAAATAATATTCATTCAAAACATGGGACAAGGGAGCCATGTTGTCGTCTTTCTTACTGCAGGATAATCCCCAGTAGTGCACATGGAAGGTCCTTCGTAGTTAATATTAAACCAGACGATCACTTACCAGACTGTTGATAATAATCCTGAGGTACTCACTTATTTCTTTAAAAATATTCCCAAGGATGATATAATAGTCAGCTGCAGGCACTCGGAAACATGCATAGAAGTTACGTTCCACATTAACTAACAAGCTTAAATTGCACCACCAAAAAAAAACTGAACCAAACGTAAAAGAATATACAAGGCCTAAGCCTTCCTTTCACAATTATACTATGGTGGTTTCCAAACTTTTTTGCCCGCCATAGCGAATACCAGCAAGCCAAGCGACATGACGTCCACAGAACAGCTCGTTTGGAATTATGGCCGCTAGACAATCAAGCAGCAGAGCTACCAACTAACGAGCTCATAGACAATAACGTTCAATGAAAGTCCAGTGGCGAAGCAATTGCCCACAGTAATATTGCATTATTCCGGCATAGCGGTGATTAAAAAAATTATACCACTACATGCTAACACCATTAAACAAAATTCAATACATCCTGAAGCTCAAAAAAATGCTGCCTACAATAACATGTTAGAAAGAGCATTAAAAATTCTGCTCTTAAAGAAAAATTTGAAAAAAAGAAATCAGAACCATCTGCAAAATAGCTTTGAACAACGGATTCGGCACAAAATTTATAAGTAAGCTAATCAGTAAACACACTAACAAGCCCACAACTGCTTTAACAAAAGAGTCAAAACCAAAGAAAAATATGCCATGTTCACATTTAGCAATAATAATATATACATAATCACCAACATCCTAAGAAAACTGAACCCAAAAATTGCTTTCAAAACCAGCAACACTAATGAAAGAATATTATTTAACTCTCACATAGTAAATGCTAGCAATAAATACATAAATTCTGGAATATATAAACTGGAATGTCAAGGATGCGGGTTTATGTCGGCCAAACTGGTAGGAACTTTCTCATAAGATACAGTATACAGAACATCGTAACGAGTAACCGTCACAATTACACTACAATAGATCAAGATCTAAAATTCTACAACATGAACAAAAAGGCCCACTACTCAATATTTTAGAGAATTTTTACATCTGTACGGATCAGTATAAGAACCCAGCCCTCAGCTCAAATGAGACTAATGAAGAAAAGAACGTAATATGGGAAATTTTTATTCTGATCATTTGTAGTAAACAACAGGAACATAAAAACTCACAATTATTACAGTATTTAGTGTACTGAACCTCCCCAGAAAAACTTTTGGACTGGTATCGTCACCATTAGAAATTCTTATCAACGAACTTTGACAATGAACATTGCCGTATCTCATTTAGAGTAGAATACCTTGCCATTTTTGTACGATATTTGACTATTTCTTTCAACTTGATCCGTGCAGTGCTGTGTTCTTTTGTCTACACTTTTGAACTCCCGATACTGCTTCAGGCAATCTGCGCACATGTTGCAAGCTGCCTGGCGAAACTACTCTCCTTAGCGAGCTGACGCTCTCACTTGGAGACTGGCAGCCATCATGAAGAGGGGTTTGTGTCTGTTCAGCGCGATGGCGTGGCTGTGGGGAATTGACCCTGGATAAGACTAACTTACTACAGGCATTGTAGCCCATTGAGTTTTGTGGAGTTGTTCTTCCTTTATATTTATAAATCCACGCTAGTTTACCTGCAATTTTCTTCAAATCTCTGCAGTTTCAATGATGGGAAAGTAGCATCCTTCGACTTCGTGTAAGACACACCTGGTATACTGCAAAACTGTAAGTTATCTGTTCTTTTCTTTAAAAACCATGAAGAGAGTGTTTTTGAAGAAGAAAAATAGGATTCATGGTTCCACGGAACTCTAAATTGAACCTCCAATACATCGCGTCTCAACCTAATAATAATAATAATAATAATAATAATAATAATAATAATAATAATAATAATAACAACAACAACAATAACAGCAATAATAATAATAATAATAATAATAATAATAATAATAATAATAATAATAATAATAATAATAATAATAATAATAATAATAATAATAATAATAATAATAAATGATGATGATAATAATAATAATAACTTTGGTGTTGAAATGAGTTTTTGTTCGGCAAATAACTTCAAACTGTATGACCAAAACTTCATCTCGGCTTCTGGAAAATGTGCTTTATTGATGGTTTTTCAAAATTTTAATTTCTTTTTAAACCATGTAAACTGTTAAACATTGCGTTGTGAAACAAGCATGGTTTACGCAAGGATTCATTTAAATCTACTTAACCTTTTCTAAATTTTATTTTGATTTGACCTTATGATTTATTTTTATCCTGATCTTGTCAGCTTATTTCCTTTGATATTTATTTTTCTAATTTTGGCTGGATCGGTTTCATTACGCCTTGGGCAGACATGTTGTTTGGTGTTGTTGCCATACTGATGGTTGTTTATGGTATTGTTGTAAAAAGGCTTGTTATGGCTTGAGTCCAGGTGTTGCGATTTTTACTTCTTGCCTGTAAATTTTTAATAGAATTTTGGTTTTTCGGTTTAACTTTGCTCTATTTCCCTTTGGTCCACCTGATTGATTTTGTGAGAGTTTTGGGCTGTTCCTGTTCGCACCTGGTAAATTATTTTACGTCCTTGCAATAACCAGCTTGGTCGAATTAAGAGTCAAGCCACGTAATGACTTATAGGACCCGAAAGGAAAGTACTTTCCTGAAACTGATAAATTGTAACTAGCACTAATTAGTAGTAAGTTTCTTATTCATATTTAGTATTTTATCATAGGTGACAGGTCAAGTGGTTGAGTGTAACATAGGTTAAGTAATTTGTTGGAGGACAAATCACTGTACAATATACAGCGCGACTCCTCACATACCAGCAATAAAAAAATGTCTCTCACAAAAGTTCGTCCTGCAAGTATATCTGGCAGAAAAAGGACGTTGAAAAGTGGCAATCTGGCAACAGTGTAACCACATGTAGAGTAACTACCTCTGCTAGCACATATCAGTCGTTCTGTACAGGTGGTGCAGTGGATAGAGTTTTGGGTTAGCAAGCAGGAGGTCGGGGGATCGATCCTGGGTTGAGGCATATGTTTTTTATTTCGTAAATGTAGTCCAGGTGGTATGGTACCTGACATCTTAATCGTCAAGTGCGATTGCAGTGGGTCCTATAGAACCCATTTGCACTTAGATACTACGATCCTAGAAATGGACGAACAATAGTTTTGATTGGTCAGCTTTGAAAGACGCCCTTTCCACATCGTGGGTGTGAATTAATTCGCTGTTGACGATTAAAATGCCAGATACCATACCACCTGGACTACATTTACAAAATAAAAAACATACACCTCAACCCAGGATTAACCCCTCGACCTCCTGCTTGCTAACCCAAAACTCTACCCACTGAACCACCTGTACAGAATGCCTGGCACATGCTGGCAGAGGTAGTTACTCTACATGTGGTTACACTGTTGCCAGATTGCCACTCTTCAATGTCCTTTTTCTGGTGAATACACTCTCAGGACTAACTTTTGTGAGAGACATTTTTTGATTGCTGGCATGTGAGGAGCCGCACTGCGACGCCCGAGTGCGCGAATTTCGCTTAACCCTGTATTTGTTTCCCTTTTTGGTTAACCTAATTAATTGAATTAGTCACTTATTAATTTGTTTTCCTCCTAGTTAACGTACTTAATTGAACATTTGTTTATTTTGTGCCATTGAGTTTTCTTAATTAACTTAACAACTTAGAATTCTTTTATTTCCTCCCTTTGAGATGTTGCAAGCAATTTATCCTTATGAATTAAAGTTACCTTGTGTTTAAAGAATGGTGTTGATTTTCATTTTGTTGGATCGATAGAGCACTGTCACTGTTTTTAAAAAAAATTTCTCCACGGCCTTAAACTACTCCTTCCATTTCTTAAAAGGTAAGCGTGTCTTTCTTCTCCTTTTGCTGTTTATCGTGTTATGTTGCTAGTGTTTATTTTCCCTTGTGTCCTTTGTCACTCTTTGGTGTTCACTTTAATTCCCTTCTGGTGGCAAATACACTATCAACCTTTTCACCTTTTGGTGTGTAAGGTTAATTACCCATCGTCCAAGGGGTTGTTTGGGGTTGCCCTGAGGATGGTGCCGGTTTGAGTTTGTCACCTTCCCCATTATTCCGCATTCCATTCTCTCGCAAGCCCCGCCCCATTTCTCCCACTCCACTTCCTTGCTGCAACACATCTTGCGTCTCGACCGCGGGAGCAAGTCAGTCGAGAACTGGACTCCATAGCCAGAGAACACGGTTGATACTAGCGGGCCATGTAACGTAAGTTAATTTTCATTCTTCATAACCTAATCTCAATTTTCTTCCTGTTAGTCACCACATTTCAACCGTAATTTGATTTGTATTATCCATTTTATAGACTAAAATCAGACAGTTCAACTTCAGTATACAGATACCAGCTGAACCACACCAAAGGACAACAAAAAACATCAGAACGACTTCCAGCTCAACGATCAACATTTCACAACTTTCATCATGCTTTTTTAAAAACTTTTAAACTAACATTTCATTTTGTGTGTTTCCTATGTTGTTAATGCATCATACATGTCTTACTGAGGGTGACTCAATGCCGGGTCGAAACATGTTTATTTATGTGTAAACTTTCGTCTTAATTGGACGTAAAAAATATATAGTATTGACTAGGAGGATATAATTTTGTACAATTTTGTTCAACCGTCAGTACAGATTCAACAATGAGATTCATAGTCTGTAACATGAATATAGATCCGTGGATGCAAAACATCATGTGTTAAGAATACAGGCCACTAGACACAGAGTGGAGGCTATAGGTGCGAGAGAGAACACCAGAAATAACGAGAAAGGACCAATGAAAATCTGTTTAGAGTATGGCTTATATGTATTCATTTATTTAGTTGTTTTTAAATTTAATTTTCTATTGTAGTTGTAGCCACAATGACACATCATGCTGTCTGTGATCTGGCAACAAATAACTTGAGAAATGGATGTTTTGGGCATTCAATAATATTTTTAGATGTCAGGACCAATATAATTTTTATACCGTATTTGCTCGCATATAACTCGCCACCGCGTACATCTTGCACTCCATTTTTAACATTTGAAATTGCAGTAAAATAATCCCCACACATAACTCACATTAATTTCTGACGTCATAAAGACATACAGTACACACACAAAATACAGTTTTGGTACTCTGTGGATGTGCCTACATTAAATATCAGGACTATACCAATTGCTTTTATGGTATTTTGTACGTGACATTACAAGAAGAAGCTGCATTTCTTTCAACCTGCAGCTGTTGCAACAAAAATATGCAATTCGCAAACTAGGCCACATTTCTAGCCAGTCAGTCACACTCAGCCATCCCTCTCACTCTTCCGTCATCGTCAATATGCTTATCGTTGTCCGTCCGGCAGAGATGATCACATGAACTTGGAGTGTTTCCCTGTCCAGGCAGTCAAATGATCACGGTATTAGGTATCATCCATCTGTTGTATTGTCGACAAGTACCAGTATTCTGTCTTCACGTTTTATTTTTGTTTCTCAGTTAAGTTTTCTTGTGTAGGTCGATCTTTATGGAGAAACGTGGGAGTTACATGGCTGGGTTTAAACTCAGAGTGATTAAATATGCTGAAGAACATGGTGACAGAGCTCCTAGTCGAGAATTCAGTGTTACTGAGATTAATGTTCACTACCTGGCGTAAACAGAAAGCTGTGCTAGAAACCACCAACCGAACATGTAAGATATTCAGAGGTCTGAAAACTGGTAAATTTCCTGAGCTGGAAGAAGAGTTGCTTCATTATGTTACAGAGTTGAAAAATGATGGCTTTAGTATCACTCATGAGATGCTACATTTCAAAGTGTGTGAACTAGTGATTAAGGGAGGTATCGGCTGTTCGGATCTGAAAGTGGGCCGGGATTGGATCCGTACATTCATGACGCGAAAGGAATTGTGTCCGTGAAGGCAAATATATCTCTGTCAGAGAATGCCAAGGAATTTCAGTGACAAAATCCTAGATTTTCATCGCCATGTGATAGCAATGCAGAAGAAAAACATTTACAACTTATCTCAAATTGGCAATGCAGATCAAACCCCGATAAACTTCTACATGCCATGCAACACCACCATGAACAAGAAAGGAGAATCTAGCATGCTTGTACATACAACTGGGTATGAAAAGCAGCATTACACTCTCATACTAGTAATAACCGCAGATGGAAGAAAATTGTCACTGTACGTTATTTTCAAAAGAAAAACAATGCTCAGAGCAAATTTTCCCAAAGGCATTCGTGTACAGGTTCAAGAGAAAGGCTGGATGGATACAGCTCTTGTCCAGGAGCGGGTCCATGCGGTGTGGGGAGCATGGCCGGGGGCACTGCTTCGACGCCCATCAATGCTAGTGTGGGACAGTTTCCGTGGACACTTAGTGGAAGACATGGAGAAATGTCTTCAGGAAAAGAAATCTGACATTGTTATAATTCCTGGTGGACTTGCACATTGTCTACAGCCAAATGGATGGCAGGAAGGGAGCACGAGCTGACGTCACCCGTTGAGCTTGTGTGGGTTATGGTGTCGACAGACAGAGTTTCTTGAAGACAGGCATCGAAAGGAAGTCAGGATGAGGCAGTGTGGGATGATGTACGTGAGAATACCTCGGAAATTATATTATTTGCACTTCCCAGTAGTAGTAGTGGTAGTAGTAGTAGCAGCAGCAGCAGCAGCAGCAGCAAGGCCCCGCACACTCATTCACTGCCGCCGGTAGACGTTCGTTCACATGTCCTTCATGTACATCCAGAATTAATAGAGATTGGTGGGAAGCCTGGCTCGCTGATAATGGGTTATGTAGTAATATGGATTCACCTTAGATATTACTACACCAATAGAAGAACATTTCAATGGACTGATGCAAGAACGAAACAAGGGACTGTGCAGTAGAAAAGTGGTAGACTATTCAACAATTTTAAAACAGTGAATAAGTAAGGTTCTGGTAGCGAACTTTTGTCTTATGTCACGACAACTGTGTCTGATGACAAGCACATGTAATACAATTATATTTTAACAGTGTACTGGTAACCAATATTTTAAAGGTCATTTATTTCAGTTGTTTTAGGAAACATGTAATAGCAATAGAAGGAAGGGTTTTAATATGTTAAGAGTATTTTGTACAATGGTTGTTGAAGGGATTAGAATAGAATCCTGAAACATGTACTGCACTAAATAAGTATTGACTAGGTGGACCCACATAACATAGATTATTGTTTTGAAGTCAACATTTCAGAAGATAGAGTCCTCACTTCGGAGTGAGGAGGGGTGTATTCAGGGGCACGAAACCACATTTTTGATCACTGACATCATGTCCATAAATAAACCTTCCAGTGATCCATTCAGTTTGTTGGTTGGTATGTTGCAGAAATCTAACAACAGCAATGTGGGAAGAAGGACATACCATACTATGGCATCATAGAACAACTACACCTTCCTTTTTCTCTGCTAAGCATGCACTGCGAGGTTGGTATATATTTATAATATAAATAAGTAAGATTTTTGTTTTAAGATCGTGTATGTCCAAAGCATGTCACAATCTATATATCAATTCTCTGAACAAAGACACTTCAAAATTTACTAATCTATACATATTAAATATGAGTTTTGTCTGTACATTTGATACATGCAGACATAATTTAATAATATATTCTAATTTTTGGCATTAAAATATTGTGATTTTATTGCAGTCATCACAACAAGACACACATCGCTGTTGAGAGAGCCATGCAGGTTAAACATCCAGGAAATGCTTCAGTCATTTGTACCAGTGACCGTTCTCTATGAGGCTATTATTCCTAATGTGTACCCACAGATGGGTGGTGATACTAAAGGAATGTTTCGTGCTTTTTCATTACCAGGTATGAATTCCTTGGAGGTTATGACAGTGTTTCTTCTTCCAGCATGAATCTTGGAGATAATTTTGTAAGAATCGATGTTATAATACAGTGTATGGCAGATACAAACAGTTGGTAGTGCATGCCATCAGTAGGCAAACAAAACCTCATAACTCCACATTGTGTGATTTTACAGAAGAAATAAAATATATTGTCAGAAGTTCTGCTTTTAGGCTAAGTTAACACTAGCAAGTAACTTGCTAAAGTTATTGCTGCAAATTGTTGCAAGGCACTTGCTGCTGGGTTTTGTAACTATATGAGAAAATTGAAACACAAAATAGATAATCTGTAACTAGAATAAAATATAACTAACAAAATTGGGTGCAGTCTGCAAAAATTTACAGGAATAATTGACTCTGTAGAGCATGACCAAACTACTCCTCCCAAGGTGACGGTCATCCAGCTGACGACGCTCCAAACTTGGTTCATTACCTTACCTGCTACTATTTAACCCTCAAAATAAATTTGGGTAGCATGCCAGGTTTTTCCTTACTCCACCAATAAAAGATTTACCACAAGTGTCACTACGTGAATTTACTCCTGAAACAAGAAAAAAAACCAAACACCAACAACAACACGGGCCTGCATTTTTTCGGTTGTATCATGTTTTTTAAGTTTTGTTGATTGAGTCATAGGTATTTTTGTGCGCTGAATCCAAAAATGACCTTAGTTTTTCTCCATCACATCAGAACTTTTTGCAAATTGCATTCTGTGAAAAGTGTCATATATCAAAAGAAATAAAAAATATAAGATGTACTGCCAGATTTAAATACATAGGAAATTCTGCCTTCTGTCAGTTTACGATGAAAACAAGTTGTTCACATCATAAGCTTTGCAGATGGCAACATTTTCGTCCTTAAACGTTTTCAATACCTCAACTGTCAGGGTTGGAGTAACCGTTGATGCTAACTTTAATAAATGTTCGACATGGTGTCTGCAGATTCATTTTGTTACATTTGTGGTGAGTTAATGGTGTCAAGGCAAAAAAGGAATATAACATCATTCGTGCGGCAAATGTATCTCACATATTTTGGTGTAAATTTAGGAGACCAAGACAAAACTTGGGCACCTCACTATGTTTGCTATACATGTGTTTTAAAGGATTTTCTAATAATAATTTTATAATAATAATAATAATAATAATAATAATAATAATAATAATAATAATAGAAAATCTGGAATAAATCAGTAACGGTTCAAGACAAGTTAAGTTCAGCCATTTTGGTAAAACAATACCTCTCTGGAATCCATTTCACTGACCAAGAATTAGACACTCTTAATAGAGGACCTAAATTTAATTGGCCAAGTTTTAATAGAGATGATGATATCACTACAACTATTGCCAAAGCAGAATCTAATATCTAAAAACTTCCTGTGGACTTTCATGATGATCTTACATACAAAATAAAGAAAAGACTCCCTCGGTTAGTTAGTGAGCTTAAAACCAATATTCCATTAGACAAGGTAAAGTGTAACAAGGATCTGAGAAATAAAATTAAAGACAATGACTTTATCATGACTAAGGCAGATAAAGATGAATGTACGGTCATATTGGACAGGAAAGATTACATTGAAAAAACAGAAAAGTTTTTCTCTGACGAGTCATTTTCCAGAATTAAAATAAAAATCTTTAAGGTTCCACCTTGTTCAATACAAATACTGTACACTGTTGTTAGATGACTTTTTACAACATATATTTTATTGCAGTACTAGTTTTGGCGCTCTATTAAGGCACCATCATCAGCTGCGCAATAACTTGAAGATATAACAATACAAAAACAACATACTGATATACTTAACTCCTTAATTTCTATCTAATGGTAAGTTTAAAACTCTAAGTTACAAGCAAGTCGAGTCGAAATTGTAAAATCTCATGAGTTGTCCTTAAAATTCTGTGATGGCTATAATTTTTTACATTTGTAAAAAATCAAGTTCAACAACATTCCTAAAATCGTGAAATTAAAGCTGAATCAAGTCCTAAAATGTTAAAATGTTCATTTCACAGATGCATTAGTTGCCATGTGTTGGATAAAAAACTCGTCGTATTCATTAAATTTTCAGAGTCAGTAAAAACCCTACAGCTAGGGTACAAAAAAGTTTAAAATCATTATTGAAGAATTCTAAGTTCATTCTCAATGAACACAAAATTCAGATCAGTCAATTCAATCAATCAATACTGATCTGCATTTAGTGCAGTCGCCCAGGTGGCATATTCCCTCTGTTCTTTTCCTAGCCTTTTCTTAAATGATTTCAAAGAAATTGGAAATTTATTGAACATCTCTCTTGGTAAGTTATTCATATCCCTAACTCCCCTTCCTATAAATGAATATTTGAACCAATTTGTTCTCTTGAATTCCAACTTTATCTTCATATTGTGATTTTTCCTACTTTTAAAGAGGTCACTCAAACTTATTCGTCTACTAATGTCATTCCACGCCATCTCTCCGCTGACAGCTTGGAACATACCACTTGTATTAAATAAAACTAGTACGTTTTTATTGTTCACCCATCTATTCAGTACAATACAATCTTAAAAATTACGACTTTGTGCTTATGAAAATTGTTAACATAAAATTAATACATTGGATGGTGCATGTTTCGCCTATCGATAGTAGGCATCATCAACCATATTTTTTTGCCTTAGGAAAAGATCAGGTACCTGATTGGAAATGACTTATGAATACTGTTAAAAACTATGTCTTGTAAAATGGATTAGAGATCATGAAACAACTATTACAATATAAAATGTAGTATACTATTACTTAACAATATTTGTGTTAATATTTGAGTCTAAAATCATGACATTGCATCCAGGAAATCGTGGGTTCGAATCCCACTGTCGGCAGCCCTGAAGATGGTTTTCCGTGGTTTCTCATTTTCACACCAGGGAAATGCTGGTGCTGTACCTTAATTAAGGCCACGGCTGCTTCCTTTCAACTCCTAGGCCTTTCCTATCCCATCGTCGACATAAAGGCCAGTCTCCACTGATTAACATTTAACACCAACATGTTAAATTTAACATGTTACAATTGACATGTATATTGTGGCTGTCTTCCAATTGACTTTGCATGTTAACACAGAATGTTGAGGGTAACACTTTTAACATGTTGGCATGTTTTCGGCTCCAAGTGGAAAACATGTCAAGTCAATTCATTGTTCGTGAGATGTTGGCACAGCTTCGACAACTTCCATGCCGTTTCCATACCAACAGATAGCCTGAACGACGCAAACGACGTGCTTGTCGTGAAGTAGGATTATAGATACAACACTCCTTCTCCTTGTTATAAGCTACGAATACAGTATGCGCACGAATGCCATTCTCTCTGCACTATACCGGTACTAAAATTTTATAGTCAGAAATGGAGTGGAGCAAGGTGATTACTCTGGACTTAATTAATGATATAATAGAAAGGCCTTGTTTGTGGGGATGTCTCATCAAAGGAATACAGAGATAAAGCGAAGAAAGCAGACAGTTTCTAGGAACTCAAAATTATCTATGATTGTTCCCGTGAGTGCATCGAAAAAAATCTAGCGTCCCTCAGCCCTTAGTACAATCAGGAATTGTAAAAAGTTCAGAAAAGTCGGAAGTTGGGGACGGGAGTTGATGAAGTTTGTACTTCAAAGTGGTTTGAACAGAATGAGGGCAGGAAATATGCCTAATAAAACTGCATTTCTAAATCGTAACAAGAAGCAACAGTGGCCAAATCCTCTTCATGTTTTTCCTTTTTGCTAGTAGCTTTACGTCGCACCGACACGGATAGGTCTTACGGTGACGATGAAATAGGAAAGGCCTAGGATTTGGAAGGAAGCGACCGTGGCCTTAATTAATGTACAGCTCCAGCATTTGCCTGGTGTGCAAAAGGGAAACCACGGAAAACCATCTAGAGGGCTACCGGCAGTGGGATTCGAACTTACTATCTCTCGGATGCAAGCTCACAGCCGCGCACCCGTAACCGCACGGCCAACTCGCCCAGTAATCCTCTTCATCTGAGTCCATTGTCCTTGTTTGAAAGTTGTAAACACTACCTAAATGTATTACCACAAATTGATATCACGAACTACCTGTGTATAGACAAAGGAATTTGAGTTTAACATGTTTATTAAGTGTGGACACAAAGTTAAATGACACAGTATACAACATTAAAAAAAAGAAAAAACATGATAATTATTTGAGGATTATTACATAGGTGGTTGGTTCTTGATATTAAAAGATATTACAATAAAGATAAAAATCAGAAAGCACATTCCATTTAATTGTCAAATGGCTTGTTGTTAAAAACTTTAGGAATGTTGAGTTTTGGTAACGGTCGTTGGTTCTTGAAGTTAATAAGTATTGATTTTCATTTATATGCTTATAAATTTTGAAGTATTTTCATATGGTGTGGTTCTTTTTGAGATAATATTAGTTGAAATGCTGGTGCCGTAGGTTATATTGAAGTTTGTGTCGACGTCATTGGCCATCTTCTTTGATGTTGTAACCGGCACTTCAGCGGCTACACCAAACACAGTTAAAGGGAGGAAAGCAAGTGCAATTACATGGTACCTAAAACACTACACACACTATAAAACATCTGATGAACTACGCGGAACTCCGCCGATAGCAACACTGGTAAATATCAGTAGGGGCAACTTGATGATAATAAACCAGGAAAATGGAAAGGAAACTGGGAAACCTTACCAAGGGCCATGGAGATGCGAAGGTTGCGGTTTTTTGAAAAGCCAACAGTGATCTCTTGTTTTCAAAATGTTATTTACAAAATCGGCAATACAAATTAACTTCCGAAACAAATTCGCCAGTACACCAAATCTAAACACACACTACACACGACATACACATTCTTTGACAAATATAGTTTTAGATGTTCCTAGACAAGAGCTTTGCCTTAAGTTCAAAGAGTTAACCAAGTGCATCTCAGTACAAAACAAATTCCACAAATACAATATTAAAGGTAAGAGGAAGTACACAATACTATTACATTTTAGAGTGATATCAAAACTTGCTTTTCACATCTGATCAAAAGATTGGCGATTAGGGCAAACTCCTGTGATACACCAACGAAAACTAAATGGAACTTAAAACCAGACAGAAAGCAACAACGCTTACCCCAAGGTAACCGAGGAGATGTTCACGACGTCAAAAACTTCAGCAGGTTCGGCAGGCCAAGACCAAGACAGCTCGGAGACTTAAGACCTCTGACGAAATGCTGCCTAGCCCCTTTTAAAGGAACTCTGGCCTCGGAGTAGCCAATCAGAACACAGGAGCTTGCCTGGATTGACCAATCACAACTCTTTCAGCGGTCGTGGTCTTTGAATGATTTTTTCAAACACAAACAATCGCGATCCTTCCATTTCCAGAATAGTAAGAACATATTTCTCGAATGCGTAACTAACAGAAGCCAACACACCCAGTTCAAAAATTTGTGTCACAAACTTTATGCACTGTTCCAGTAAATATAGAAATGTAATATACTAGTTACAAATACAATATGTTACAAAAATATTTATACTGTACAGGTTAGGTAGTTAGGCCTACATGGAATACAAATAAAATATTCTATCACAGCACACCAGATCATACATTAATTACTACTTAAAAAGGTTTACAAATAAAATCCACTACAAACACTTTCCACTTCCAATATATTCTACACCTGTGTCAGATGTAGTATTTGTGGAAAGAGTTTGTGATAGGTGTGGCACTCTGTTGTTGGACGTGTTGAGGTGAGCATACTAGTCGAAAGGGAACGTTGTTGTCAATCGGTGGGTAGCCAAGTGTGTGATGAAATTCTGTAATTAAAGAGTTATTTTGAAAATTTAATGAAGGACCATAATTGAAATTAAGGGGCTGAATAGTGGAAGTTAAATGAAAAGTGTTGACACTTACCCCTTCGACCGCAGGGATGTTAACTTATGTTGAGGGCTTTCGAGCAACTGGCAGTCGCCGAATTCTTACTTCACATGTTGTATTTGTGAGGTCTTGGTGGAGGGGGTTGAGCTTGAGAAGGCGTGGCTAAAGGCCCATTCACTGCGCGTGAGGAGGATTTGCTGGCAGCGGGAGAAGGGGAGGGGTGTGGTGTGTGTGGTACATTAGTGGGAGTGTATACTGATTTGGTGCTAAATATTTTATAAAAATTACTATTCAGAAGGAATGGTTTTTGTAGTAGAATTGGTATCTGTTTATAAAGAGGACTTTTGTTATCTATTACGTCATTTAAGTTTTTGTCTTTGTTAAACTGTTGATTTAGGAAGATGTATAAGTTTTCATATTCCATCATGAGCTTACCCTTTTCAATTCTTTTTAAGATTTGTAAATCCTGATCTATTGTAGTGAATTTGTGACCTGTTTCCTTCATGTGGTTACTCATCACAGAGAACTTATTAGGTTTTTGGGCGTTATAATGTTCTGCACATCTAGTTGAGAAGCAGCGGCCAGTTTAGTCAACATAAGAAAAGTCACATTCTGAGCATCTGAGGATATACGTAGGTGGTTTGAAAAGTTCTCGGAATGTACTAGAATTAAGTATCTTACCTCAGTGGAACTGCTTTTATTTTTCAACATAGTCTCCCTCTAGACTAATGCATTTGGTCCAGCGATGTTCCAGTGCCTTGATCCCATCTCGAAAAAGAGATTCCTCCAGGCCTGCAAAATACCTCTCCAATTCAGCTGTCAGTTCTTCCCTTGTAGAAAATCTCCGTCCACCGAGGAAAATTTTCAGCTTGGGGAATAGATGAAAGTCTGATGGTGCCAAATCAGGTGAATAAGATGGATGTGGCAACAATTTGTACCCCAGTTCATGAAGTTTTGCCATGGCAATAACATTTGTGTGCGGCGGAGCATTGTCCTGATGAAAGATGACCCTTTTCCTTGCCAAACCAGGCCTTGTTTCGCATATCTTTTCCTGTAGTTGGTCTAGGATGCTTGCATAGCATTGCCCCGTAATTGTTTGGCCAATAGGAAGATTATCTATCAGCAGAATGCCTTTTGCATCCCAGAAAACTGAGGCCTTGACCTTTCTGGCCGAACGCACTGCCTTTGCTTTCTTTGGTGGTGGTGAATCAGCATGTTACCACTGCTTTGACTACTGTTTTGTCTCTGGGGTATAGTAGTGGACCCAAGTTTCATCTGTAGTCACAAACCGGCGCAAAAAATCTTGTTGGTTGCACTGAAAACGGGCCAGACTTTGTTCGGACATTTCCAATCTGGTGCGTTTATTGTCCAATGTCAAGAGCCGCGGCACCCATCTTGCGGATAATTTTTTCATACCCAATTCTTCAGTTAAAATATAATTTACCCATTCAGAAGACATCCCTACAGCTTCAGCAATCTCCCGCACTTTCAGTCGACGATCCTCCATGACCATTTTATGCACTTTTGCGATAAATTCTGGGGTTGTAACACTTTTTGGCTGTCCACTACACGGATCATCGTCCAAGCTCTCCCGACCAAATTTAAACTCGCTGGTCCACTTGGCAACAGTTGAAAATGAAGGAGTAGAGTCCCCCAGTGTGTTCTGAAAGTCGGCATGAATTTCCTTTGCTTTCATACCTTTCTTTACAAAGTATTTAATCACTGCCCGAATCTCAGATTCTTCCATTGTCACAAATCACTACACGGGAACAACTACTTGTCAGTACCACACTCCTGCAGCTAGATCACTGGCACGCCACGTGTTCACTCACAAAGGATGTGAGATTATTTCGCGGAAACCTCGTTGCTCTAGCACTGACATCTAGTGGTGATTCCGAGAACTTTTCAAACAGTCCTCGTATATACCTGAGCTTGAATATTTATTACTAGTGGAATTGACTGAGTTATGATTTAAAAATAAATTTTGATTTGTATTCTACATTGTGTAAGTGATTTTTTTAAAGCCCTCAACATTAAGTTAACATCTCAGCGGTCGAAGGGGTAAATGTCAACGCTTTTCATTTAACTTTCACTATTCAGCCCCTTAATTCCAAGATGAAAGGAGGGGAAGCCCCAGGGTTAGATGAGGTGAGTATTGAGATGGTGAAGGCAGCAGGAGAGGTAGGGAAACAGTGGCTTTATCGTGTGTTGAAAGTAGTGTGGAAGGAAAGGAAGACCCCAGAAGACTGGAAGAAGGGGGTAATCATAACCATTTTCAAGAAGGGGAATAGAAAAGAGTTTAAGAACTATCAGGGAGTCACATTGATATGCCACTGTGCAAAGGTGTTTGAGAAGATTCTGGAGAATAGAATCAGAAAGAGGGTGGAAGAAAAGTTAAGAGAAGAGCAGTATGGTTGCAGATCAGGAAGGTCCACAGTAGACTTTATATTCGCAGTACGTCAACTACAAGAGCTGCATTATGAATGGGGTAAGGATCTTGTTATGGCCTTCATGGCCTTTGAGAAAGCTTATGACCGTGTGTGTAGAAACAAGGTATGGGAAGCCTTACAGAAAAAGTGTCGAGGAACAGACCGTAGAAAGAATGAAGGAGATGTACAATGGGAGTGTCAGTTGTGTGAAAATAGGAGGGAGAGAACAGGCTGGTTTGAGGAAAAAGGTGGATTAAAACAAGGAAGTGCTCTGTCACCTTTGCTCTTCGTAGTAACAATGGATGAGATAATGACAAAAGTGGTAAGGAAAATTGGAAAAGGAAAAAATGAAAGTGATGTTTGCAGATGACCTGTTAGTCTAGGGAGAAAAGGAAGAGGATATCCAGGAACAGTTAGAGGAGGTGGAACAATATGGAATGAAATTTAATGCCCAAAAGAGTGAGATAGTGATCACAACTAGAAAGAAGGAGAGACCAACGAGAGGGATAATGCTTGGAGGGGAACAGCTTAGGAAGGTAGAGAGTTTCAATTACTTAGGAAGTATCATAGAGGAAAGTCTGTCTGTTAGGTCATCAGCCCAGAGGCTGGTTGGATCCTCAAATAGCATCACCAAAGGCTATGCAGTTATAGGGAAACCACAAAAACCAATGGCAGTACCCAAATGAGGCGTACTAGGCAAGATGAGGGGTGAGGTAGTTTGCCATTGCTTTCCTCACTGGGCTAGACAGTGCTGTTATAGCATAACTAACCCTATGAGCAACACCTTTCATGACACTCAGACACACTGGTTGTGCTCTGAATGTCATTAATCAGCACCACCCATATCCCAGCAGTTTCCATATTGTCACAGCCATGGATGAGACTGGGACTTCAGTGGAAGCTACACTTTGCTCTGGCCTGTGCCAAGAGATGGATGCAAAAGTACTGTATCCATCAAGAAATGACAGCAGGCGGTATAGAGGAAAGTGGAAGAAATGATAAGGAAATAATCAAGCGTGGAAAACAAGCAGAAGCATTCCTGAAAAGTGTCAGAAGCTTGGTTTGGAGCAAGGTTGTCCCTCAGAGAAGCAAAACGGTGATATACAGGATGTACTATATACCTATTCTGAGGTACCCAGCTGAGAATTGGGTAATGAGGCAGAGAGCTGTGAATAGAATACCGGCAAGTGAAATGAAATTTCTGAGAAGCAGGATAGGAGTGACAAGATGGGATAAGATGAGAAACGAGAAGGTTCGAGATGTAATAAAAGAAGAGCCACTACAGAACAGGACTGAGGCATCCTGACTTAGATGGTATGGACACATGAAGAGAATGACAGAGGAAAGGATACCGAGGAGGATGCACGAAATGGAGATAACAGGTAAACGACCAAGGGGAAGACCAAGAGACAGGTGGATACAAGGAGTGGAAGAGTGTGTACAGAGAAGAGAAGAGGACTGGGGAGAAGTGGTGGAAAGACAAGAGGAGATGGAGAGGCAGACCCGGCCAATAGCTGGAAACTGCAGATGATGATGATGATCATGATGATGATGATGAATACCAATTATGGTCATTCATTAAATTTTCAAAATAACTCTTTAATTACAGAATTTCATCACACACTTGGCTACCCACCAATTGACAACAATGTTCCCTTTCGACTAGTACGCTCACCTCAACACATCCAACAACAAAGAGCCACACCTATCACAAACTCTTCCCACAAATACTACATCAAAGAAGATGGCTTAATGACGTCTACACAAACTTCAATATAACCTACGGCACCAGCATTTCAACTAATATTATCTCAAAAAGAACCATGCCATATGAAAATTCTTCAAAAATTTATAAGCATATTGTTGTGAATGACGAAACAACATATCGGCTGCACATAGCAAAGTTCAGTTCCATAGGCGCACAAGTACAATTTTGAAACAAATCAAATGGACGACCAGACTGCCCAAAACGAGCAGACACAAACACATCACTCACAAGGTGATTCAAACATTTATTACACATGAATAAAACACTGCATATTTACACATTATGTACAACAAATTCAGAGGTAACCTAAACACGTGTACTGCTGCCGGTCGCCATGTTCATTGTGTCTGTATAAAACAAAACGCAGCAGTACCCTGCCAACTGTAACATATGAAATGCGGCAGGCGAGTACCAACACAAAAGCTGCAACACATATAAATGAAAATCAATACTTATTAATTTCAAGAACCAACGACCGTTACCAATGCTCCACTTTCCTCAAGTTTTTAACAACACGCCATTTGACAATTAAATGGAATGTGCTTTCTGATTTATATCTTTCATGCAATATATTTTAATATCAAGAACCAACCACCTATGTCACAATCCTCAAATAATTGTCATGTTTTTAGACTCAAATATTAACACAAATATTGTTAAGTAATAGTATAATACATTTTATATTGTAATAGTTGTTTAACGATCTCTAATCCATTTTACAAGACAGTTTTTAACAGTATTCATTAGTAATTTCCAATCAGGTACCTGATCTATTCCTAAGGCAAAAAATGTGGCTGATGATGCCTACTATCGATAGGCGAAACATGTACCATCCAATGTATTAAATTTATGTTAACAATTTTGATAAGGATGAAGTCCTAATTACCGAGCTCGATAGCTGCAGTCGCTTAAGTGCAGCCAGTATCCAGTATTCGGGAGATAGTAGGTTCGAACCCCACTGTCGGCAGCCCTGAAAATGGTTTTCCATGGTTTCCCATTTTCACACCAGGCAAATGCTGGGGCTGTGCCTTAATTAAGGCCACGGCCGCTTCCTTCCCACTCCCAGCCTTTCCCTGTCCCATCGTCGCCATAAGACCTATCTGTGTCGGCGCGACGTAAAGCAACTAGCAAAAGAAGTCCTAATTTTTAAGATTGTATTATATTTAATAGGTGGGTGAACAATAAAAACATACTAGTGAAATTTAATATAAATACTTTCAATATGGACCCAAAAATGAATTTTATCACATGTAACATACCACTTAGTCGAGCAGCTCGTCTTCTTTCTCCCATTTCTTCCCAGCCCAAACTTTGCAACATTTTTGTAACGCTACTCTTTTGTCGGAAATCACCCAGAACAAATCGAGCTGCTTTTCTTTGGATTTCTTCCAGTTCTTGAAACAGGTAATCCTGATGAGGGTCCCGTACACTGGAACTATACTCTAGTTGGGGTCTTATCAGAGACTTATGTGCCTTCTCCTTTACATCCTTACTACAACCCCTAAATACCCTCATAACCATGTGCAGAGATCTGTACCCTTTATTTACAATCCCATTTATGTGATTACCCCAATGAAGATCTTTCCTTATATTAACACCTAGATACTTGCAATGATCCCAAAAGGAACTTTCACCCCATCAACGCAGTAATTAAAACTGCAAGGACTTTTCCTATTTGTGAAAAACACAACCTGACTTCTAAGCCCGTTTATCAACATACCATTGCCTGCTGTCCATCTCACAACATTTTCGAGGTCACGTTGCAGTTGCTCACAATCTTGTAATTTATTACTCTATAGAGAATGACATCATCCACAAAAATCCTTACCTCTGATTCCACTTCTTTACTCATATCATTTATACACATAAGAAAACATAAAGGTCCAATAATACTGCCTTTAGTATCTCATGCCTGCAAAATTTTAATACGTTTTATTTACAGAAGAATGGAAAAACAAGTTGAAGCTGAGTTGGAAGAAGATCAATTTGGCTTGAGAAGAAATGTAGGAACACGTGAAGCAATCCTGACTTTATGTCTGATCTTAGAGGTTTACATAAAATCAGCTTCATGGTCCATATCGCACTTCAATAGATTCACAATTAAGTATTTATTTATTTTCCACCTAGTCGATACAATGATTGCTTAAGGCAATTTTTAATGGTTAAAAGTGGTACATGTTTCATATATTATCAACATCTTCAGCCACATAACACTGTTTAGATGAAAAATATATAAATTGACAAAGTAATGCTTTAGAGGAAGTGTCCTTAAAATTAACATAAGATTGACAACATTAAAACAAGGATTAAGAAAGGATCGTATCAGGAAGGACAAGCCCACGTACATGGCATTCGTAGATCTACAAAAGGTATTCAATAATGTTGATTGGACCAAGCTATTTACGATTCTGAAGGGGATTGGGATTAGATACCAAGAACGAAGATTTATCTACAATCTGTATAAAAATCAGTCTGCAGTGATAAGAATCGAGGGCTTTGAAAAAGAACAAGCAATCCAGAAAGGAGTGAGGCAAGGCTGCAGTTTGTCCCCCCTCCTCTTCAATGTTTACATAGAACAGGCAGTAAAGCAAATCAAAGAGAAATTTGGAAAGGGAATCACAATCCAAGGAGAGAAAATCAAAACCTTAAGATGTGCCGATGATATTATTATTTTATCCGAGACTGCAGAAGATCTCGAGAAGCTGCTGAATGGTATGGATGAAGTCTTGGGTAAGGAGTACAAGATGAAAATAAATAAGTCCAAAATGAAAGTAATGGGGTGCAGTCGAACGAAGGCAGGTGATGCAGGAAATATTATATTAGGAAATGAAGTCTTAAAGGAAGTAGATGAATATTGTTACTTGGGTGGTAAAAGAACAAACAATGGCAGAAGTAAGGAGGACATAAAATGCAGATTAGCACAAGCAAGGAAGAGCTTTCTTAAGAAAAGAAATTTGCTCACTTCAAACATTGATATAGGAATTAGAAAGATGTTTTTGAAGACTTTCGTGTGGAGCGTGGCATTGTGTGGAAGTGAAACATGGACGATAACTAGCTCAGAAAGAAAGAGAATAGAAGGGTTTGAAATGTGGTGTTACAGAAGAATGCTGAAGGTGAGATGGATAGATCGAATCACGAATGAAGAGATACTGAATCGAATTGGTGAGAGGAGATCGATTTGGCTAAATTTGACAAGAAGAAGGGATAGAATGATACAACAAATCTTAAAGACACCCAGGACTTGTGCAGTTGGTTTTTGAAGAAAGTGTAGGTGGTAGGAATAGTAGGGGTGGACCAAGGTTTGAATAGGACAAGCAGATTAGAGCAGATGTAGGATGCAGTAGTTACGTGGAAATTAAAAGGCTAGCACAGTATAGGGTGGCATGGAGAGCTGCATCAAATCCGTCTATGGGCTGATGACTCAAACAACAACAACAATACTACCTTGAGGAATTCCCCTCTTAATTATTACAGGGTGAGATAAAGATTTGCCTACTCTAATTCTCTGAGATCTATTTTCTAGAAAAGAATCAGTCATTCTTTTGTCTAGTCCAATTGCACTCATTCTTGTTCGTAGTCTCCCATGATCTACCCTATTAAATGCCTTAGACAGGTCAATCGTGATACAGTCCATTTGACCTGCTGAATCCAGGATATCTGCTATGTCTTGCTGGAATCCTACAAGTTGAGCTTCAGTGGAATAACCTTTCCTAAAACCGAACTGCCTTCTATCGAACCAGCTATTAATTTTGCAAACATGTCTAATATAATCAGAAATAAATGTCTTCCCAAAGCTTACATACAATGCATGTCAAACTGACTGGCCTGTAATTTTCAGCTTTATGTCTATCACCCTTTGCTTTATACACAGGGGCTACTATAGCAACTCTCCATTCATTTGGTATAGCTCCTTCACGCAAAAAGTTTTTTTTTTTTTGCTAATTGTTTTACGTCGCACCAACACAGATAGGTCTTATGGCAACGATGGGACTGGGAAGGGCTGGGAGTGGGAAGGAAGCGGCCGTGGCCTTAATTATGGTACAGCCCCAGCATTTGCCTGGTGTGAAAATGGGAAACCACGGAAAACCATTTTCAGGGCTGCCGACAGTGGGGTTCGAACCTACTATCTCCCGAATACTGGATACTGGCCGCACTTAAGCGACTGCAGCTATCGAGCTCGGTCACGCAAATACTAATCAGATAAGTACTTCAGATATGGTACTATATCCCAACCCGTTGTCTGTAGTAAATCCCCTGAAATCTTATCAATTCCAGCCCAGGTTACCTACGGCTAGAACGTTTCCAAAAAATCCATAAAGTAGGAGTACCTGTTAGATCTATTATTAACTGTAAGAAAAGTTCTACGAATAAAATCTCCAAATTTATACACAGATTTCTTTCTAACAACTACAGGTTTCACAATAAGTCAATAATAAGAAATTCAGTAGATTTCTGTCAAAGTTTGGAAAGTATCAAACTTCTGCCACATCATTAATGTTCATGTGACATAATTAATATAAATACAAATATCCCAGTCAGTAAAACAATAGATATTATTAGAATGAATTTAACTTGTCAAGGTCATATAGGGAAGATAGAGATTGAGTAATTTATGAAATTTCTGGAGTTTGTCACAAAAAACAACTATTTTACATTCAACAACACTATTTATAATCAAGAGGGATTACCAGTGGGGGCTCCAGCATTGGGTATCCTAGCCAATATTTATTTAGACCGTCTAGAACACCACAAAATAATTGGACATATTCAAGATTTGGATTTTTGGACGCAGTTCATGGAGGATACTTTTGTAATAACAGATAAGCGTTATAACAATAGCAACAGTATCTTACAATTTTTAAATTCATTAGATGAAAGAATAAAATTTACACTTGAAATTGACAAGGACAATGCTTTAAATTTCTTGGATGTGACCGTTAAGTTCTCTTATAAGGTATACTCCGGTGACCATTACATCCTAGGAGTCATAACAGGGATGCTTCTTTCAGTATGGTTTATCGAGCCTTCAATTGACCTTTATCTCATATGGAAAGAGAAAAAGAATTATGGTACGTACAGAAGATAGCTGTTATGAATGGGTAAAAAGGAAGAACAACATAAGACTAACACCAGAGAATGGCAAGAGTTCAAAGCATTCTACTTTTACATTTACAAACCCAAGGATTTTTCAAGTCACAAAATTAGCTGTCAAGAGTAATTTCCAACAAAGAACAATAATGGTCTTATATTTGATAATCATAATAATGTAAATTACAATAGAGAGAATTTCTTAGATTCAGGAATCTATAAACTTAAGTGCGATCAATGTTTTGTCATATACGTGCGGCAAACGTGTAGTAGTTTTCAAACTAGATATCTCAAACATGTCAATGCCAACAGACACAAGAAGTATTCTGCTATGGGTGTCCACATGGGAGATACTAGTCACCAATATACTGACATAAATAGGGACTTGACTATATCAGAAAAGGTGAGCAAAGGGAACATGATGAGCAATTACAAGAATATTTATATAGGTTTGGACCAGAGTATTAATACAAACAAAAATTTGAATGACATACAAGAGAACAGAAATCCGTTATATGAACAGATACTGTCACTTTTATCATGACGAAAAATTAATAATTTGAAGTCGCCTCCTCAAAAACAATTATCCCACCCTCCCGCTCTACCTATAGGCCGAGTTATTTCCCCTTGATATAGATGTTGATTCCCATAGGGAATCTGAAATATTTGTCCTGAATGAGCAAATTTATAATACCAATATAAATGGTCCGTTATTGGACATTATAAATTTTCCAGCTAGCTCATTCTTGGTTGCCAGCGTTTCGCCCTCGTGTGCTAGGGTGGGCTCATCAGCTGGTACCTAGCACACCTACCAATACGCTGGCTAGTGCATACCGTGGAGGCCACTGCGTAGGCTAACTGGAGCCACCGGCATTGGCACTGCCCTTCTCCTACTAATAGCACTGCTCTCTCCCCCACCTACTGCCCCTAGCCAAGTTCTGCCTGGCGAGAGGAAACATAATTATAACGCGCATTAGCGTGACGAGAAGCAAGTCAGAGCGAGACTCAGTTGTGAACTAGCCTTAGGGAGTTTCACCAAATTCGATGGTAAGCTTTTACGTCACGCATTCATGATGGAAACTCATTTCTTAAATTTCTGAGGGTTTTAAACCGTTAATTTTTTATATCTCTTTCTTTTCAGTCCTTGTTTTTCTTTAAAAAAAGGGAATATTCACAAGAATTAAGCCATCAGTATGGTGGTCACGCAGCGCTGATCTTTGCCATATGACAGGCTGTCTCAGAAGCTGTAGATTCCTTCCACCAGATTTAGCTTATTTTTTGAAAGAAATTTCCATATGAGTTACAGATTTTAAATATTCTGATGTGGATTTGGACCCATTCCTATTCCAAGGCCAGAATTTCAATCTCCCTCAGTCAGCAAGTACCAGCATGTAAGATTTTCAAGAAAGGTCATTCAAAATTTAACACTGAAGAAAGATTTTTGCAAGAAGTGTTGAACTGTTTAATTGTAAATAATGTGTATATTTTTCTTTAGTTATTCTCAACAGTTCATAAAGGACATGGGTTCTTCTGTTTTTAAATGACTAGACAGCGACAATGAGCTTTGTAATCTACTACAAGATTTTATGGCTGATGAAGTCTCAAATGAGACAAAACATATTCCAGGATATATTTAATATGTTTTTATATTAAATATGTTTAGGTGTATTGATTGGATGGACCATTGAACCTAACATTGTTTCTTATTTTTTACATACCACTTGAATGAATGAATACTGATCTGCATTTAGGGCAGTCGCCCAAGTGGCAGATTCCCTATCTGTTGCTTTCCTAGCCTTTTCCTAAGTGATTTCAAAGAAATTGGAAATTTATTGAACATCTCCCTTGGTAAGTTATTCCAGTCCCTAACTCCCCTTCCTATAAATGAATATTTGCCCCAGTTTGTCCTCTTGAATTCCAACTTTATCTTCATATTGTGATCTTTCCTACTTTTATAAACACCACTCAAACTTATTCGTCTACTAATGTCATTCCACGCCATCTCTGCGCTGACAGCTCGGAACATACCACTTATTACAAGTGATGAAAATCATTTTTTGTCCGTATTGAAAGTTTCATAAACTGTATATAAGGATAATATCTTTTGTTTATTTCCACCTATTCAATACATTACAAGAAGTTGGCATTTACTTTAAAACATTATTCAGATGAGACATGTTTCGCCTCTCACTGTGAGGCATCTTCAGTCATTATCAAAAACCTTATTATTTTACCAGGCATCTGGTTAAAGATATTCAAAAATGTGTTTGAAGATTATAAGAGAGTTAAGATTTTTGTTAGTTTAAACATGTTCATGAAGTAACTAAAAATCTAATATATTGATAAAAACAATAAGTAGTTCTTTGTTGAATAGGAACTTGTTTGATTGTACTATATAGTAAAAGAAGGTGGCTTGAAGCCATAGTCATTATTAGATGTCTAATACATAGTGGAAGGCATAAAATATCAGTTCTATGAGAATATACATTACATTCAAATGATACTAAAAACTAGTGGATTCAAAGATAGTACATATAAAATGTTCAATGAAATAACTGTGATCTAATAAAAAGATAAACACATATGTAGTTCTTTGTTAATAAGGACGTTATAAGATTGTACGGCTTAAAGCCGTAGTCATTAATAGATGTCTAATACATAGTGGAAGGCATATGAAATCAGTTCAATGAGAATATATAATACAAAACAATTGGTACATAAAAAGTGGTAGATTCATAAGAGGTATCCTAATAGCGCCTCACACAGCTTGTTAAATGGGCCTACAATGCCATAGAACCATTCTATAACAACAGTAATTCAACAGCTTCATCAAACTTCCATAATACTCTTCAATAGTATAAATTATTTACAATCAACGTTTTATAAATATATTGTCATCGAAGAAGAACACAACAGCTCTCCAACCTTCACGTCAGAAAACCATACCAACGTTGAGAATTTCCACCCATCATCATCTCTGCATCTTTCTTTTTACAAATTAGGCCAACTATAAACATCTGGTGAACTTCTTGTCAACGCAATCTTGCCGAATAAATCTAAAATAACCTACGAAATGTTGACCAATAAATATCACGGACAAACGCATGCCAACGTCAAGTAACTTTTGTCAAGCAATTGGAATGTTTTTCCTTCATATATTTTTTATACTAAACTGTATATTTTGACTTATATCTTTTTACCATATATTTAGCAGTTATTTGACCTACATTTCAAACTTTGACTACGGCTTTAAGCCATCAACTGTCTTTTATAGTCACATGACGCCTTCATTTTTAAATGTACCTCTTATGAATCTACCAGTTTTTATGTACCAATTGTTTTGTATTATATATTCTCATTGAACTGATTTCATATGCCTTCCACTATGTATTAGACATCTATTAATGACTACGGCTTTAAGCCGTACAATCTTACAACGTCCTTATTAACAAAGAACTACATATGTGTTTATCTTTTTATTAGATCACAGTTATTTCATTGAACATTTTATATGTACTATCTTTGAATCCACTAGTTTTTAGTATCATTTGAATGTAATGTATATTCTCATAGAACTGATATTTTATGCCTTCCACTATGTATTAGACATCTAATAATGACTATGGCTTCAAGCCACCTTCTTTTACTATATAGTACAATCAAACAAGTCCTATTCAACAAAGAACTACTTATTGTTTTTATCAATATATTAGATTTTTAGTTACTTCATGAACATATTTATAACTAACGTAAATCTTAACTCTCTTATAATCTTCAAACACATTTTTGAATATCTTTAACCAGATCTCTGGTAAAATAATAAGGTTTTTGATAATGACTGAAGATGCCTCACAGTGAGAGGCGAAACATGTCTCATCTGAATAATGTTTTAAAGGAAATGCCAACTTCTTGTAATGTATTGAATAGGTGGAAATAAACAAAAGATATTATCCTTATATACAGTTTACATACCACTTAGTCGAGCAGCTTGTCTCCTTTCTCCCAAGTCTTCCCAGCCCACAATTTGAAACATTTTTGTAATGCTACTCTTTTGTCGGAAATCACCCAGAACAAATCGAGCTGCTTTTCTTTGGTTTTTCTCCAATTCTTGAATCAAGTAATCCTGGTGAGGGTTGCATATGCTGGAACCACACTCTAGTTGGGGTCTTACCAGAGACTTATATGCCCTCTCCCTTACATCCTTACTACAACCCCTAAATACCCTCATAACCATGTGCAGAGATCTGTACCTTTCATTTACAATCATATTTATGTGATTTCCCCAATGAAGATCTTTCCTTATATTTATACCTAGGTATTTACAATGATCCCCAAAAGGAACTTTCATCCCATCAACGCAGTAATTAAAACTGAGAGGACTTTTCCTATTTGTGAAACTCACAACCGGACTTTTAACCCCGTTTATCACCATGCCATTGCGTACTGTGCATCTCACAACATTATTGAGGTCATTTTACAGTTGCTCATAATCTTGTAACTTATTTATTACTCTATACAGAATAACATCATCTGCAAAAAGCCTTATCTCCGATTCCACTTCTTAACTCATATCATATATATATATAAGAAAACATAAAGGTCCAATAATACTGCCTTGAGGAATTCCACTCTTAATTATTACAGGGACAGATAAAGCTTCACCTACTCAAATTCTCTGAGTTCTGTATTCTAGAATTATAGCCACCCATTCAGTCACTCCTTTTTTCAAGTCCAATTGCACTCATTTTTGCTAGTAGTCTCCCATGATCCACCCTATCAAATGCATTACGTAGGTCAATCGTGATACAGTCCATCTGACCTCCTGAATCCAGGATATCTGCTATATCTTGCTGGAATCCTACAAGTTGAGCTTAAGTGAAATAACCTTTCCTAAACCCAAACTGCCTTCTATCAAACCAGTTATTAATTTTACAAACATTTCTAGTGTAATCAGAAAGTATGCTTTCTCAAAGCTTACATGCAATGCATGTCGAACTGACTGGCCTGTCATTTTCAGCTTTATGTCTATCACCCTTTCCTTTATACACAGGGGCTAATATAGCAACTCTCCATTCATTTGGTAAAGTTCCTTCATGCAAACAATAATCAAATAAGTACTTTAGATATGGTACTAAATGCTAACCCATTGTCTTTAGTATATCCCCCAAAAGCTTATCAATTCCAGCTGCTTTTCTAGTTTTCAACTTTTGTATCTTACTGGAAATGTCATTGTTATCGTAGGTAAATTGTTATATTTCTTTAGTATTAGTCACCTCCTCTATTTGGACATTATCCTTGTAACCAACAATCTTTACATACTGCTGACTGAATTATTTTGGTCTATGGTTTCATTTAGCCAAAATCAATTGCGTGCAGAACAGTACCTTAGGTCCAGATTTTGAAGATCCTTGCATACACACTCCCCTTGTTCATTAATGATTCCTGGAATGTCCTTCTTGGTACCTTTTTCTGCCTTAAGGTACATATACATACCCTTCCATTTTTCACTAAACTTTTTGTGATTGCCCACTATTATAATATTAATTTCTAACATCTTAATTTACCAAGTGCACATGATTTCCACTACTTGATGTTAGAAATTATTTTACTAAATTTCCTAACCTAAAATTGAGAGATAGGAAATGTTTGTAAATTACTAACATAAAACTATGAATTGTACTTTTGTATGGTTTCCACAGGATATGGCAGAAACAATCCACCATTTTCAACAGTTGGTAGTGGATATTGTCAGTATTCAAACAAAACCTCGTAACTCCACATTTTGTGATTTTGCAGAAGAATTTAAAAAAAAAAAAAATTGCCCAAAGTTCTGCTCTTAGGCTAAGTTAACACTAGCAAGTAACTTGCTAAAGGTATTTCTGCAAATTGTTTCAAGGCACTTGCTGCTGGGTTTACACTTCATGCAAGAAAATTAAGCAAGTTACTTGCACAAGTTTTTTCACTAGTAACTTGCTGCAATAACTTGCACATATGTTTTACTTGTACTTGCAATGCCATTCAACTAAAATGGTGACACACTGACAGATCACGTGCTGCAGCTCTCTTAATTATTATGAATAAAGGGGAAAAGGAGGAGGGAGGGGAAAGTTTGGGTTAGGAACTTTTTTTTTTGCTAGGGGCTTACATCGCACCGACACAGATAGATCTTATGGCAACGATGGGATAGGAAAGGCCTAGAAGTTGGAAGGAAGCGGCCATGGCCTTAATTAAGGTACAGCCCCAGCATTTGCCTGGTGTGAAAATGGGAAACCACGGAAAACCATCTTCAGGGCTGCCGATAGTAGGATTCGAACCTTCTATCTCCCGGATGCAAGCTCACAGCCACGCGCCTCTACGTGCATGGCCAACTCGCCCGGTGGGTTAGGACTAGACACTTAAAAGAGCACATTATGAAGCCTTCAATTATCTGTTGCATGGATGTGAATAGCTTTCAAATTTTTGTAGAATGTCTGCAAACGATCTGGAGCGTTTATTGTTGTTAATTAGAATGAAGTGGAAGTGTGCTACATGACAAAATTTCTGCAGGATTTTCTCCTAGAGATCAAACTCACAATAAATAGCCCACCCAATGCATACCCATGCTAAACGACAAAGAGATACAAATCTGTTTGTAAAAAACACTGCCAGAAAATATTCACTTTGTAATTCAACTACAGTGAAACTGTATTAATGCGTTCCTCATTGGCGCGTCGTGAACTCGAAGTCCCGATTACCATCGTATTAAATCTGTATAAAAATACGTATCACGTCACATATTTCCGTTATTACTGTTTAGTAAAATCACATTTTTCTTAGCCCTGAAAATGTTATTTGTCATCCCTTGTGAAAGAAACTTGATTTCCAACTCGGGTAAGGGCCGTCTCCACAGTTGCATGATTACGGGAAAAGGCCTTGAATTCCTGAACTTCACAGGATAACTTGCACCTGTGGGGAGCAGTCCGTTAGCCTCAGAAATGTCCCGCTTTGCTTGACAGTTAGCAGTGAGATTGCTAAATAACTTGGTGCTTGTATTTCACATTCCATTCAGAGTTAGAAATTTATTTTGTGGTGAGTTCTACAGTGAAGTATAGCGAATATTTGTCACATTACAAGATATTAGCCCATGTTGCTTATACACACTCAATTTTTGCATTACAGGTTTGAACTTCCTTGGCGGTTTCCGCTATGAGTCACTCGCATTTTACCTGGCATTTGTTCTCTTCACAAGGATAGTTACCTCAATTTTCTCGCTGCCCTCTTGATTACATGTGATTGTGACTCAATGAAAACAGACTGTTATTTTCAACATACATTGTAACATACTGCACATTTAGACTAATAATTATTTATTGTTTTATTGTTTTATTTTTTTATTTTTTATTTATTGTTTTAATTCCCTCATGTCTCATATGTTTTTATTCGTTTCTTCATTGTATTTCAACATATTCTTTTAGCATCAATTTTGTACATTTTAATCTTTAACTTTCATCACTGAAGATGGCTCAGATGAGCTGAAACATGTATAACTAATATTACTCCATCTAAAGATGGAGAGGGACCGATGACCTTCGCTGTTAGGCCCCTTTAAACAACAAGCATCATCATCTAAAGATGGAGATATGTAGGTATTGAACAGGAGGACATATTAAATTTCCTTTGTAAAGTGTATATGTCGCATGATAGTCTGTATCCGGGTTAGGAACATAATTGTGCAAAACTGACTAGCAAGATACATTTTGTCTTGTGATAGCCTTGTTATGGATGTGAAAAAGTTGAAATTGTGTACTAATGAAGACAAAATTAAAATCTTTCAGAAAGTGGACTGGCATCGGAAGCTTTAAATGTGCAGAGGTCACGAATGTTGAAACTCGCACCTTTGAATTTTGACTCAGTCACTCAAGTTGGTCGAAGTTTTTTCAGATTCGAAATGGTGGCCAAAGTCATTCCTTGCAGTCACACATGGTAGAGTGTAACTTGTAATTCATTGTTCAAGTGTGACCAGAAAATAAAGTTTAATAACCCACTGGTCCAAAAAAAATACTTCTACTAACATTTGTTTTAGGAAGAGTGTGATCTGCATTAAGACTTTGGTATTTTTATTGGCCCCTGTGCACGTTTTCATATTAATTCTTTAGTGTTTTTCACACCTTTCACTGCACTTGTCCTCAGAGTCAGAATGCCGGTTGCTATGGAATGAAAGTGGGCATCTCGGACACATTTGACTGGCGAGGGACTCCTTGGATACAACTTTGAGAACGAAATGGAATTTGATGGGGAGCTATTTATATTAATGGGGCTTATCGAAGAAAGAAAGTAGAACTGGCCAAGTTAGCAAAGAGGATGCATTTAGATGTGCTAGGAGTAAGTGATACTGGGGTAAAAGGAGATAATGAGGAAGAGATAGGAGATTATAAAGTGTACTTGACGGGTGTTAAAAAGAGAAGGGCAGAGTCTGGGGTAGGGCTGTTCATTAGGGATACTATTCCACACAACATAGTTGTTTCTGTTAGGCACATAAACGAACGAATGATGTGGGTAAATTTGGCAGTTGGAGGAATTAGGACGAGAATTGTCTTGGTGTATTCACCCTAAGAGGGTGCAGATGAGTTTGAAATTGACAATTTTCATGAAGCATTGAGTGACATCATAGTCAGGATCAACAGCAAGGTTGGGATAATGTTAATGAGTGATTTCAATGTGGGAGTTGGAAATAGAACTGAAGGATACGAAAGGGTGATAGGTAAATGTGGGGAAGATATGGAAGATAATAGGAATGGGAAGCGTTTGCGGGACTTCTGTCCTAGTAAGAGTTTAGCAGTTAGGAATACATTCTTCAAGCATATGGCTATTCAGTGCTACACATGAGAAGGTAGGGGTACCAGATCCATAATAAACCATATCTTAACCGACTTTGAATTCAGGAAATCTGTTAGGAATGTACGGGTATTTGGGCAGCCACCTCAAATTAGAGATGTCAGACCTCGTAGGCTGGGCAGACTGGGAAAACAAGACAGGTGGCGAACTGTGACGGAACTAATATCAGACTTTAATGCTGGGCAGAGTACAAGTGTTGAGCCCTTATAAAGTGCTCAATTAATAAATCAGTCTTTATTCAAATATAAAGAGAATATTTCATTTTATTAAGTATTAATAACTGGCAGGAAACATCTACATTGAAGAGCACATGTCGCAATTTCTGCAGGGAGCTAGGAGCTCGGGTTTGTTTGCTCCCCAGCTAAGTTCAGAAGGTGGAATTTTGACATGACGCACACAAAGCCGAACAAGGGAACAATAGAACTCCAACGGACAACATTTCAGATGCCAGGGCGAGAGGCTAAGGTCCCTTATAAGAGATGTTTGAAGTAAGTGTCAGGTACGCGATGTGTTGAGCCAATGAAATGATAGAGCCACCGGCGATACGGAGAGGCATTGGTCTAGAAGAGATGTGGCCCCAATCGAGGATACGACGGCGTCTTCGAGGACGAGTTAATAAAAACGATGACCACGTCATTTAGTTACCCTATTATTCGGCGAGATTCTGTGCAGGTAACATCGTGAGAAGTTTTTATTTACGCGAGTGATCGTGTGGGGATTTGTAAGATTTTGTTGGAAGACACTCAGTCTGCATTTGATATACTCAAGTTTCTAATACTGGGAGAATGGCATTTAATTTACGATTACCAATGGGAAAGAACAGTTCCATTTAATCATTTCAAAATGCATAGTAGCCTGCCTGTGTAAATAGTTTTCCGAGGGCATAAATTTTACAATTTCCAGCCCAGCCATTTATAAAATGGTAAATATTTGTTCTAGTTACAGGAGTAGATATGAGAAGCAGTTCCGCTACTGAATGGGAACTGGTTTCACGGTGGGTGGAATTACCCCTGGCTGTAGTATTCTAGTAACCAGCAGGTTGATCTTGACCTAGTTTCTACATCGTGAACGAGGTGATGTTTTAGACGACATCCAGAAGCAGAAGCAGCAACGGAAAATACGACATCCCTTTACTACCCCTCAATGGAGACAAAAGGACTGATCCAAGTCTTTTCTGAAGGCAGCAGCATCATCATGGATATGGCTGGTTAAAAACAAGATGGGGTCGGCTGTCTCCGGAAGACAGGCGGCCATAAGTCAACATGACAGATGAGTACAGAGTTTTAGTGTAATTATGTGAGTGTGAACGTGTTTAATGTTGCAAAAGGGGATAAGTTAGTTTGATATTTAATTTCTGTAGATGTAGCTTTGTTTGGAAGGACTACGTCCTATTTAAAGTAAATGATAAATTGTAAATTGTAACATAAATGTGGACCATTTGCATGAGGTCGCAGCTTGCTTTCTTACATTATATTATGATTTATTTAGCTGTGTGGTTAGCAGCATTTCTTTTATGAGTCAGTGTTTTTTTTTTTTGCCTTATATATGTATTTTTTTTGTTTCGTTTCGATATTTGAGACACAGTGTACATCTTGGGGCTTAATTGTAAGTGTAAATAAGGATTCAAATTAAAGTCGGGAAGGACTAGATTAAAGTATTATTATTGGGAGCTCAAAGTATTCGGAAACATGCCGTCACGTTTTCTGGGATTTATTGCATGATGTGTGAATGAGAGTGTGTAAGACGGTGGAGTGTGGATCCACGAAGTTGTTAGCGTCATCTTCACGACTATTTTGTATATCTAGGTTGTAAATTAGTAATTGATTCACGAGTTCCACGAACGTTGTTTCGTATTTCGAGTTCCGAATATTAGAATAAAATTTCTGTAAAATTTATTATTATTATTAATGAGAGTCTCTCGCGATGTAGGATTGAGATATTTCAGTTTCTTAGTTTCTGTTTAACATATTTATTACAGAGTTGGCCACTTTATTATTCATGTGAGTGCTTTGATTCGTGACTAGCTGGTCGGCGCTACAGTCCTTGTAGGTCCTTGGCCTCCTTTATCACCTGCCTCCATTCATCTCGGTCCTCAGCTTTTCTTCTCCAATGTTTAACTCCTAACTTTCTAAGGGTATCCTCAACATCATCAATCCATCTTTTTCTGGATCTTCCTCTCCTCCTCCTTCCATCAAGTTTTCCTATAAACACCTTTTTAACGGTGCAGGTTTCTGCCGTTCTCTGAACATGACTGGCCCACCTAATTCTTCCCTGCTTAATTTTGGTAACAATATCTGGCTGGCCAAACAGTACTTGCAGCTCTACATTTGTCCTCATTCTCCACCCATCCTGATCTCTTACTGCACCGAATATCTTTCTCAATATCTTCCTTTCCCACCGTAACAACCACTGTTCCTCTCTGGAGGTCATCACCCAGCATCTGATCCATACATAACTATTGGTCTTAGTACTGTTGTGTATATTTTAATTTTTGTATTCCTGCTGACATTCCTGGATTTAAACATATTTTGCAAGGCATAAAAGCATCGGTTTGCACTTGTTATCCTCTCCCGTATTTCCACGGGGTTTTTATTGTCCTCTGTTATTATAGAGCCTAGATATTTGAAAGATGTGACTCTTTGATATTCCTTTCCATTTAATCTTACTGTGGTCCTTCCTCTTACTCCCTCTATATCTCCCATATTCATATATTTTGTTTTTTTTATATTCACTTCTAGTCCTAAGTCCCGTGCTTTCTCTTCTAATACTGAGTAGCTCTCTTCAAGAGCTCTTTCATTTCTTGCGATTATTGCTACATCATTAGCATATGCTATCACTTGTACTAATCTGTTTAAAATGGTTCCCCCTGGGTTGATGGGCAACTGACGGATTACTTTTTCCAATGCTAGGTTAAAAAGCAGTGCGGAAAGTACATCTCCCTGTCTTAGTTCTCTCTCCACTAAAAACTCCTCTGACAGATCTTGCTCCAATCTCACCTTGCATACTGTTGTTTTCAAGGTTTTTCTGTTAATCTAATCAATTTCCTCGGGATTCCAAATTCTTTCATAATCTTGTAAATTTTACCCCTATCTAGACTGACATACAACTGATGTAGCTGTTTGTCATATTCATTAAACTTCTCTAGCACTTGTCGTAATATAAATATCTGATCCAGAGTAGAGCGATGTTTTCTAAAGCCTGCTTGGTAATCCCCTAATATTCTTTCCATCCATAATTCCAATCTTAAGGCTAGTACCTTACCAAAAACCTTGTACATTCTATCCAGCAAGGTGATTCCTCGATAATTTCCACATACTGCCTTATCTCCCTTCTTATGTATTGGGTAAATTATACCCAATGTCCAATCCTTGGGTATTTCCTCCTTTGTCCAAACTACCTTAATCAATTCATAAACAGCCTTTTCTATTCCCTCTCTCCCATATCTCAACAGCTCTGACTCCATTCCATCTTCACCTGGGGCTCTATTATTCTTTAATGCATTCATTGCAGCTTTGACTTCTTCTAAGTCTAGCTATTTTACTGATTCCTCTTCCAATTCTCTTTCTTCCCCATCAAAATTTATATTTTCCTTCTCTCTATCATCTTCATTATTTCCATTGAGTAACTCGTAAAAATACTCCTGCCATCTTCCAAGCACTTTGCTTTTATCACCCAGAAGGTTTCCATCTTTATCCTTGAAGAAAACAGCTCTTGGTTGAAATCCTCTCTTAAGGTCTTTTGTTCTTTCATAGAAATTTTGTACCTCGTTTCTATCCTTCATTTCATCCAGTTCTTCAATTCTCTTTCTTTCAAAAGCTCTTTTCTAATATCTACATATCTTATCTGCTCTTCTTCGTTTCTCTCTATACTCTTCTACTGTCTGTCTTGTTCTCCTTTGAAGCATTCTGTTTCTAAAGAGCATCCAGCGTTAAGAAAAGACTACAGGCCTTATGGGCTTTTACTTCTATTGGTGTTACCCATTTTAGTTCTACATGTATATAAAAATTATAATGAATTCCTATCAAAATGTATAATTTTTCTTATGAAACAAGCATTGGTTGTGCCATACAATACTAAAGAAGACGTAAAATCATTTTGATATCTTTGAGTTTATCCTTTTAAATATCGTATATGCGGTTCAGTACACGGAACAGCCGGCCATGCTTGTCGCACTGCGCGCCACATTTCAGCGTGTAGTGCGGAAGTGTGTACAGTAGTCAACACGTGTAATAACTCAGCTTAACCACTGCGAATCATCATTTGTGAGGTCAGTGCGGCATGTTTCCCTTTTTGTGTGTGTCACTCATTACAGTGATTGCTTATGTAAGGGAGATATTCGGCAGAGTGAAGTGATCGTCTTCCTGGGGCGCATAGTGTTTTGTTATAAATACAGTATATTGTGTTTCATTTTTCGTGTATTGCATTGCTTTTTGTTGTGTGTATCGTGTATTGTCTTTTTCTGTTTAGTATTTTATATAATCAATCAGCGAGTAATACATTTAAATTATAGCTGAACATGTGAAAAGGAGAAGTAGTTAAGTTGTCAGGAGAAAGGAACGGCAAATGGTGCTTAATTCATTTTCATATTTGAAAACAAAGCATCCAGGACGAAGTGTAAACTGGGTAGTAGATAAAGCCGCAAAGTTTTTAGGAATTTCGAGGTCTTCTGTCTTCAAAATAAGGAAGGAAGCCAGCGAAGGGCCATTCCAGAGTCCCAGCAAGAAGCGGGAAAGGAACGCAGTAATTCCAGACTCATTAAATACGATGATTTTGTCAGAAGTGGAATACGGCGCACTGTTCATGAATTCTATTTTAGAGATGAACCGCCAACTCTGAACACAATCCTCACTTCCGTAAACAGCAACCCCGAACTACCTGATTTTAAGAAATCATACGAATAGGTCATTCAGCATTCTGTATTTTATGTTGCGGAAGAATATTTAAGTTATCGTATTTTGTGATAAACATGAAGCCCTTGCATCTGTTGTCACTTACGAGTAAATTTATCTGAAATGAGCTGAAGGATACATCACCGAGATAGAGATATCTCGCCGTCAGCTTCCTGTGTTGTAACCACACAGTATTTGCCTTAATAATGAAATATTTCTGGCGGCTAATAGACTCAGCACTGCGCTCCCTTAAAGCAACAACGATCATGAAACGTTCTCAGATATAAGAAACAAGACTATCATTACGGTTTCTGGGCTTGCTTATTATTATTATTATTATTATTATTATTATTATTATTATTATTATTATTATTATTATTATTATTATTATTATTATTATTATTATTATTATTATTATTATTATTATTACTATTATTTAGTTTGCATCCCTGCATGTTCAAACTCTTACTCTATTTCGAATGATACAGTCAGTGGCTATTATCCTTAGAAACGTTATGGCAAAACGAAATGTCATGACTGTAATTTCATTAATTCATTAATGCTTGGAGATAATCTGGCATTTACAACAGCTGTACCAAGCGATGTATAATTTTATGTCATCACTGTATTTCACAAGCAGTGTCCGAGCCGCGGTGAGTGAGCGTGTATGGCAACAGTGGAAGGCAGCAGGCCCATAAGGCCTGTAGTCTTTTCTTAACTCTGGATGCTCTATAGCATCATTCCTTTCTTGGATTAATGTTGAACATTCCTCATCAAACTATTCTGCTCTCTTTACCAATTTCTTCTTTCCCAGGGTGTTATCTGCAACTTCACTGATAGTTGTTTTCAGTATCTCCCATTTATCTTCCACTTCTCCTTTCCCTCATAATTCCCTTTTTATTTCCAAAGATTCAGCCATTTTATTTTTGTATTTCTCTTGCAATTCCTCATTTTCTAGACCTTCAATATTGTGCTTTGCCTTTCTTCTTACTTTTTCCATTCTTGCCAAATCTATTTTTTGTCTGTACTTGACTCTAACAAGATAGTGGTCTGTATCTGCATCAGCACCTCTGCAGCTTCTAACATCCATAATATCTGATGCATGTCGCCTGTCTATGATAACATGGTCTATTTGATTTCTTGTCACACCATCTGGTGAAATCCAGGTCTCCTTGTGAATGTTTTTCCTAGGATGACAAGTACTTTTAATTATCATCTGCTTTCCACTGACAAAATCAATCAATCTCAATCCGTTATCATTACTTACTTCATGTAGGCTTTCTTTCCGTACTAAGTGTTTGTACACCTCTTCCAATTTTTGCATGTAAATCTCCAAGGATAATTTTCACATTGTGTCTTTGAACTTTATTAATTTCTTCCTCCAATTTAGTATAAAATGCATCTTTCTTCTCATCTTCTGCCTCCTCAGTAGGGGCGTACACACAAAACACAGTTACGTTGAAGAATTTTGCCCTAATTCTCACAGAGCATATGCTATCATTGATTGGAGTAAAGTTGATCACGCTTTGCTTTACCGACTTATGTATGAGGAATCCTGTGCCATTACTGCCTGCTCCTTCTCCACTGTACATCAAGATATGTTGTCCAGACATCATCATCCCTTGCCCTTTCCATCTTAGTTCCTGTAGAGCTGCTATTTTCACTCCATACTTATCCATTTCATTCCTTAATTCTTTCAAATTGCCAGGTCTCTTCAATGTCTTAACATTCCACGTTGCTAATATAATATCCTTTTTCCTTCTCTTTAGCCGTTTTTCTCGCTGGTTCGTCACCAAGTTTTCCAGTCCTGCTTTATTCATTCTTAAGGTATCCGTAACAGTTATTTTTTTATGAGGTAGGGGAGTTAACCATACGCTCAACTCCCAACCTGGAGGACTAGGGTATCACTCTTAGTCTGGATCATCACCTTAGACCTGTCCGGCTTGGGTGGCCCTACCAGGAGCAGATGCTCCCGCCGACATAGCTCTAAGCATCATTTGACCACACAAGCCTCCAATAAACACCCGGCAAAATATATTTTGCCTTCGTCAAGGTGGTGATACCTTTGGGAGGATTTGTGACTAGCACGGTCGTGTTTCTTTCATGCGAGCAAATGTTAGACGACGTCCTTCATATTTCTTCAGTTTTACGCAACTTGAGGACATGAGATGTTATTTGTGTGACTTGTGTAAGAGGACGCGTTCCTCATCTGAAAGGCCTGCATTTTCTTGTTTATGTGACTTGCCTCGGGTAGACTGTTGAGCAGCATGTGTAAAGGGTTGGACCCTGTGATTTTGGTATTTGCAGCTTTATTTTTTCGAGGCGTTGATCTCCACTTGGAGTCATTCTGCCGTGTGTTCGCGAGAGTGATATGTTTGTCTACCGAGGAGTGTTTTATTTGAGCGGTCTATACTTTGTGATTTATTGTTTCTGTCCATGTCTCTACGGTTGTTTCAGTTGACGAGAGTTTTATATCAGGACGTTTTGTTCAGATTTTCTTTTATTGATATAACCGCGCTGAGGAATATTTTGTGTCATGTAATCTCTTCTAGGATACAACATTGAATTAGGTGTTGAAAGGTAAAGCCTACTCAGTCCTTTTCTTTTTTTTTATGAATTTGTGTCACGTAATTTCATTTCTCAGGACTCCAAGTTGATTTGTGCGTGGTATTGTAAAGTCCACCAGTTGATTGATTTTGTGTCATGTAATCATTTTTCAGGAACCTGTGTTGAATAGGAAGTGTTGCTTAAAGTGTAATTATGTTTCCTTTTATTTCCATTGAGGCTTTGAGTGGATGCAAGTTGCATGAATGCCGCATGCTTTCTTAATGAGCCCTGGAAAATATGACATCTTGTTTTGTTTCTTTGAATATATATATATTTTGCCATTCATGTGATTTTGATTTGTGTGGTTCCGATCCACATTGTTTGTTAAGCTCGTAAGATTGCTCATGACTCGTGATGTATATTGTGTATTTTGTGTGTAGGATGTTTTACCACTCAGCATGTTATATATTGTACAGTTAGGTTAGTTTTGTTCCCCCCTTTTTGCGTATTAAATCACGTATTTTCTTAAGGTTAGGGACCCTACTGCAATGTCAAGTGTGCAGAAATGGGGAACGTACTCATCTACAGTTAAAAGTGTTAACAAGAAAGTAAAAGCCAGGAGCGTGGTGCGCGCACGCAAGCCCATATATTAAAATTAATGAAATTTCAAGATTTGATTTGTTAAGTAAGTGTACCTGCAAACATTATAAATTTGTAATATTTTCTGATTCTCAAGATGGACTTTATCAAGCTGAGGGAAAAAACCAATCTGAGTCATGTAAAATCTGGATTATTTGATACTTTGCTATTTTTTAAATATTAATCTTGTTTATTTTAATAAACTGATTTTCTTCCAAAACTGATGTCATGCTTTGCCTTGCTTTATTTATTGTTTTTAATTGACCTCACCGTGTCTGTATTTAGATCCAGGGAGTATGTATTTTTAGGGCATTATTTTTATCATAGTTCAGACTGAGCACGCCTGGGATTGGCTGACTAGTCTGGGGCAAATTACCTTGATGGTAGAAACAGGGATATATAAGTGGCGCAGCCAGCGTAGGGCTTTTGTTTTTGCTTCTCACGCTTTTTTTCGGTATTTTGGACATGGTGGCCATACGAATTGCTTGCTCAATGTGTGATATAATATTTTTTAAAAATATATTTTGGTGATGTTGAAGTATCCATTTTTACCGGATGCGAACGACGTGAGGAACGTGGAAGTTAAGTAAAATAAAGTTAAGCTTGAAAATAGAATCCACATTACCTATAAGATGGACAAGCAAGAGGTGAAAGTAAAATGTAAATTCATTTTAAACGCAGTAATATACTATTTCATCTTTTACCATATGGAAGGCTATGCCTAGTACGAGTGGTTTCAAGTATTATTAGAGCGAGGCTTCAATGTCAAAATTTGGTGATAGGATGGGCAACATGACCCGGTAAAGTCAGACAGATCATAAGTTACAAAGCAGGTTGAGCCATATATAGTATGCGAGCTAACCGTATAGCAGAGTAGAGATTTGATATTTTCACCCACCGTGGTATGTTTTTAGTTTGCTCCAGGTAAATTGTAACGTAATGAAACCTGTCGGGAAGTATTTCTTTCAGTTTTGTTCAAGGTAGGCTATAGAATTAAGGGCATGACACAGAATGGAGCTGGCGCCTGAGATAAAAGTGACCAGATTATTATTATTATTATTATTGTTATTATTATTATTATTATTATTATTATTATTATTATTATTATTATTATTATTATTATTATTATTATTATTATTATTATTATTATTATTATTATCAGTATATTTGATGTCGAGGTTTAAGGAAAATTTTGTTTATAACAGTGAGATGGAGTTCGTTTTCTTTTATTCAGCCCTGATAAAACCTACGCGGGCAGGTTATTTTATTTTTCCAAATTTTATGCGATTATCTGATGAGATAATCGTTGGCACTAACAATAATATTTAAGTGAGCTGATTTTTTTCTTTTTACGTAAGGGCACTGGCTATTTGTTGACGCTTTCAACTGAATGACTAGGTTGCTATGTCTGAAGGACAGCCATTCCCATATGTCTCTATATAAGTGTTTAATAATGGCTACGTTAGAGGAGATTAGCAAGTTGTTGGAGAACAATAGAAAGTTAATTGAAAACATTAGGCAGGCACAGGAGAGGAGCGATGAAAACATTAGGCATGTACAAGAAAACATTAGGCAGGTGCAAAAAGGAATCAAAGAGGAGAATAGGCAGTCACAAGAGAAACTGTTAGAACAGATAAGGACTTTGAAACTAGAGTGCAACACTGGTAGGGACGAGCTATCCCAACAACTTGTGCAAGGGCAAGAGCGGGTGGCCCAACTGAAGGGAGAGATAACGAACACTAGGGCTGACTTAATGGTCATCGTTAAAAGTTTAAATGCAGTACAGAACGAGGTAAGCACACTCAAAGATGGTATGACGCAATTCAAGGAGGAGGTCAGTGTTTCAGTTGGCGAAGTCTCCAACAATTTTAAATATAGAATATCAAGTTTGAAGGTGGAGGTGTTGACGGTCGTAGAGGCTATCCAAAAGAAGACAGAAGGTCAGATAAACAGGGTCAAAGAAGAGATGACAGCTGAGATCAAGAAGGAAGTCCAGGAAGTGAGACAGTTTGCGGAGGAAGAAGTCGGCCGTGTGAAGACAGAAATCAGGGGCTAATGTCTAGTCTCTGGAAGGAAGTTAACGGCAGGATCACTCCAAACCAGGAAGAAAGTAGCCAAAACGGCATAGAGCTAAGAGAACGGATCATGTCATGGGGTGAACGACAGCAGAAGGTCGAGATCAGAATAGATAGCGGACCTTAAGCGTGATTTAGGGATGCACGCTAGCATAATACTAGACCTCCAGAGGGAGATGACACAGTTAAGATTGCAGGAGCATAGGTCCATGACTAACCTAAAATCTATGTCATACCAGCAATGTTACCTGGGACCGGAACCATTAAATGAAGCCAGTAAGCTAGGACAACCGCCAGATGACACAGCGCATGATAGTCAGAGTATACCCAGTAACATAGAGGGAGTGCACATGAGCAGAAATGCACAGGTGTCAACGCAAATAATTAATATTATTCGGACAGGGGACGACATGCCCAGGAAGTTTGATGGATTAGGAGCAGTGACGCCCAAAGTTTTCTTGCGTCAGCTGGAAGACTACATGCACGACCACAGAGTACCTCGTGAAAAACAGCTCAGGACCGTGTAGAAGCTACTGGACAGACACAGCCTAACTTGGTTTACGGTGTTTCATTACTCATTTAGTAACTACAAGCAATTTAAGCAAGTGTTCCTGTGGAAGTATTGGAACCCACAAACGCAGCAGGCTATAAAATTGGAGCTATATTCCAGAAAATACCCAGAAAATTCTCCATCTAAATACGCTAAGTTCTTTGCGGCACAGCTGCAACAACTCAAAGAATTAGATAATGCACCCACGGAGGAGGAATTTATTAGCACGATAGAGAAGCATATGCCAGTCGAAATTCGAAGGATCATGATCGCTTCGAATATCAAGACGCTAGTGGACGCTAAGGCAGTTCTGAGACAGTTAGACCAGACGACTCACGCATACCACCACAGGAACGTTAGACATCACGACCATCAGGTGAACTTAATTAACGCCACCATGGAAGAGGAAAAACCACGCGGAAGAGACCAGGGGACCAACACGTTCGTTAGGCAGGAAGGGACGTGGCAGCCAAGGCCAGAGTACCGCTACAACGAAGGGAACCACTACAGTAGGCAACTCACTAGATTCGAGCGATGGAACCCAGGAAAATGGCGATGGCAGGATAGGAGACCGGCGAGAAGGCGAAGAAAATTCTAGCCACCCCTACAGAAATAACAAAGTATTCACAAACTGCACCGGGACTGGAGGCCGAGAAATGGAACCAACCGCGCCGTAACTTCAGGGATGAAATCGAGGAGCGACGAAGAGAATCCGAGAAATACTTAGATGAACTGGCCCATAAGGAACGAGAAGATGCACAATGGAAGGAGACAATATTGGAGAGAGCGACATAAGAAGGATGTGAGGGAGCCGAGAGTGAGGCACTTAAACATGGAAAGCAGAGAAATGGACGGCGTATCGTTCTACGTTGTGATTTTATTTGACGTAAATAAATATCACATGAGAACATGTTCACTTCCTTGTATAAATTATTTTATTTATACTACGTCACAATACACAATTTTACACAGTAGCAAATGACACTATATACAACATTCAATAGCGGAGTACCCTGAAGTCGATTCTGACAAGTACAGATATCAACAACACTGACGCGTGCACTATAACATACTCTCTTTTGAATTCACCGCCTGAGTCACTTGAGTCCAGTACTCAGACTCCACCTCGGAGCCCAACAGTCACTCCCAGTCCATCACTTACCTGAGTCCCAAGAACTAAGCACTGCGAACTTAGAACTAAGAACTGCCTTCATTGACTGACAGCTCGATATTTATACAATTCGATCAACCATCTAGAATGATTGACTTCTGGAAGAGTTCTTACAACACTCTAATGGAACACACTCGAAACATCGATCGACCAGCTAGTCGAATGGGTACTAGAACGTTCCTTCAATATTTAAAAATGTACATGGAAATATCTACAACATTCGTAATGTCTCTATGTGTATCAGGACAATAAAACCTTACAGTAAGTTTCCAGAACCCTTCATATACACCAAATATAGCACAATAAGTCTAACATACGATCATTATGGAATTTTCTACCGCTTTCGACTGTATAGATTTTGAGGTTAAACAATATGTATTTGAGGTTATACAATTCTACACTACATATTTACAGAGAAACCATATACTAGTCATGTTTAACACTTAGTAAAAGATAATTTAGCATTAAATAAACTATAATTAAAATATATTAACCATACTAATTGAAGGTTTTACACCAATTACGATGTCGTACCTACAACAGGCGCCAATGTAACCGTTCATAAAGCTGCCAATTTGAGTCTGTATTATAGACCTGACAGGGTTGTAGAAAGAGACGAAGAAGAAGATGATGATGATGAAGAAGAAGGAGAAGCGGGCGAAGAAATTAGAGCGGAGGTCAATGCTTGTGGACCAGAGCCAAGTAAACATTCACGTCTCGACCAGGAAATGCAGGAGCAAATCCTGAGTGTGAGGCATGTGAGGAAGACGAGAAGGTACGAAGGCAACTATGACTATGGTGCAAGCAGGCACTGGAAGAAAATGCACGTCTCAAGGAAGAACGCCAGATTCTGATATTAGCTGAGGAATTCAAGCGGAAGCAGAAGGCTGCACAGGAAGAGACAGGAATCATGCCCAGTTGAAAACGAGATACCACGGAGAAAAAAAATCATTCCACAATTTTTTTTTGCCGAAGTACAGAGAATATGAGCCCTTATTGAAGTGCTAATTTAATTAATCAGTCATTTATTCAAGTATACAGAGAATATTTCATTTTATTAAGTACTAGTAACTGGCAGGAAACGTCTACATTGAACAGCACAACTTGTGAAAATTTGGATTTTGTAATTCCACCTTTACAATAATGTAATTGTCTTTATTACAAGACTACATTAAATTACACTCATGAAACATGTTTCGTCCTCTTATAGGACATCTTCAGTCACAAATATAAATACATAACATTAAAAATAAGGCAAGGACACATTAAAATAATTAAATGCAAAGTCTTTGTATCCTGTGACGAGCCGTGATGGTGTCTTGTCAATCTTCAATGTTAAAATAGTGCAGCGTGAACATGATATGCAGCATGAAGTCCAATTAATATCATATGTTGAAACTGTTATTGAAAACAATGAATTGTCAATTATAAAACACCGTAAGTGGCTATGCGAATAAAATTATGTACATATTGTACATAAAACAGTGTTGTGGTGATGCCACATTATAATAGCTTTCTTGATTAGGAGGTGGAGTTATACTGATGCAAGCTGAACCTGATTGTGTGTTGACAATAGAGGCCTAAAAAGAAAAAGAAAATATGAATGAATTGAAGAATAAAATTCCGTTAAAATCTGAACTAAGTGCCCATCCAGTCACTTACCTCCTTGCCCGTCGACCACTCCACCTCAAGTGCTAAAGCTAACTGAGTGACGTCCTCGAAGGTCGTTGAGGACTGACTGTGAGGGGAGTTTGACGTAAGGGGAGAAGCACGAAGTGGAATTATAAAATCTAAATTTTCACAAGTTGATACTTTGACAATACGGGCTCTAATATGAAATTTATAACGTGCAATTGAACAGCACATGTCGCAATTTCTGCAGGGAGCTAGGAGCTCGGGTTTGTTTGCTCGCCAGCTAAGTTCGGAAGGTGGAATTCTGACATGACGCACACAAAGCCGAACAAGGGAACAATAGAACTCCAACAGACAACATTTTGGATGCACGGACGAGAAGCTAGGGTCGCTTATAAGACATGTTTGAAGTAAGCGTCAGGTACACGATGTGTGGAGCCAATGAAACAATAGAGCCACCGTTGATATGGACAAATTACCTTGATGGTAGAAACGGGGACAGTGTGTCTGAACACACAGTGCACTGAACACTCCTAAGGATGAACCTCCGCAGCCGACGACCCATGCATGTGCTACTGTCAACACTACGACATCGGCAGCTACGTCTGAAATGGGCACGTGACCATCGTCACTGGACGTTGGTGCAGTGGCAGAGCGTTGCATGGTCTGATGAGTCCCGATACCTTCATCAGGCTGTGGGAGGGTCCAAATCCATTATCCACCAGGGGAACAGGTCCTTGACACCTGTACTGCGGCACGGACACAAGTTGGTGGTGGCTGAATTATGTTCTGGGGAACATTCACGTGGGCATCAATGGGTTCAGTGGAGTTCATGCAAGGCTCCATGACAGCCAAGAAGTATCATTTACTGGTTGCATACCACGTACACCCCTTCATGACGAATATGTTTCCCAACGGCAGTGGCATTTTTCAACAAGACAATGCGCCATGTCACAAGGTCAGGAGTGTGATGGAGTGGTTCAAGGAACACGGGGGTGAGTTGCAATTGATGTCCTGCCCCCCCCCAACTCGCCAGATCTTAACCCGATTGAACACATCTGGGATGTGACTGAACCGGTGTCAGAGCTCATCGCTCCCTCCCCGGAATTTACGGGAATTAGGTGACTTGCATGTGCAGATGTGATGCCAACTCCCTCCAGCTTCCATGCCAAGTTCTGTCACCACTATTATCCGTGCCAAAGGTGGACATACGTTGAAGGTTAGGTCAAATGTTCCACCTTTACAATACTAAGATTCTTTATTAACTAAATATTTACATGATTTTTAATTATATCGGGACATGTTTCGTCTACCTTGTAGACATCATCAGCCATAAAAACTTTTGAGAAAAAGCTACAAGGACAAGGACAAAGTAACACATAAAAATAATTCGGATAACCGAATATGTCATTTAAAATGGTGAAGAATTCAGAACTGTTTTGAGCACAGCACTTAAGAATACCGTTGACATTAAAATTAAAATTGTCCACATGGGATGATTCAGTAAAAACTTTGCGTTAAAATTCTTCCTTTTTGTGTGATGTGTTAATATATAATATTCTGTTATGTCGTGAAGGCTTGATAATGAATTGCACAATGTTCATTCCAATAGGATAATAACGATGTATAAGAAATCCAGTGAGCATATGTTAAAGCCGTCTTATTGGTGTAGTATTGGCATTTCCTGTTGAGAAGTTAGGTGGAAAATTTGAACGTGATGACGTAATGTGGAATGTGCAGTAGAGGGCCCTAGAATAAGAAAGATAGCTGTTGTTAGTGTTAAAATAGGCAAGTTTTTTGTGTCTTGAGATGTAAAGTAATGAAAAATGAGAAGTGCGGCACATCTGATTACTTACGTTCTCGCCTGTCTGACAGCGACTAGTTCAGTGTGGAAGCCTGTGGTTGACTGAGAGCGAACTATGGAGGTCGTGTGTGAAGGGAGCCGCCATGAGGGGAAATTAGGGGAAGGTTAGGATCAGTAGGCGGGAAGCCGTCACATGGAAGCTTGTTATTGGATTTGTTAAAGTAAGAACTATTGAGCAATGCCTCAAACGTTACGTTCGCAGTTTCGGAAATTTCATTCAAATTGTGAAAGGGATTGCATTTATGATCTATATTAATATAGATGTTTTCTAAAACATTGAGTAAAGTGCTTTTATTATGAAAATAAAGAATTTTTAAGTCATGTTCTATGGAAGTGAAGGAATGATTGGATTCTGTCATGTGAGTACTCATGGCGGAGTACCTTCTATGTTTAGCGGTGTTGATATGTTCCTTATATCTAACTGAAAAGCCTCTTCCGGTTTGCCCAATGTAGCTCGCGGAACATTGGTTACACTTTAACTTATAAACGCCTGACCTATTATATTTATTCGTAGTGTTGTTAATTTTATGTTGGTTGTAAAAAAGATTAGTATTATTGTCGACTGTTTTAAAAGCAATGTTGATCTTATGTTTCTTGAAGGTGTTGGTGATATCATAAATCTTACTATTTGTGTAAGTGAAAGTGGCATATTTGTCTGTTTTTCTTTTTGTTTCTCTAAGTAAAGTTGAACTGGATTTGTTAGCAACTTTACTGATTATCCTGTCAATGAAATGCCTGCTAAAACCATTTTTACTCGCTATTAAGCGGATAAATTCAAGTTCTTTTTTACGATTAGCATTTGATAAAGGCTTCCCGCCTACTGATCCTAACCTTCCCCTAATTTCCCCTCATGGCGGCTCCCTTCACACACGACCTCCATAGTTCACTCTCAGTCAACCACAGGCTTCCACACTGAACTAGTCGCTGTCAGACAGGCGAGAACGTAAGTAATCAGATGTGCCGCACTTCTCATTTTTCATTACTTTACATCTCAAGACACAAAAAACTTGCCTATTTTAACACTAACAACAGCTATCTTTCTTATTCTAGGGCCCTCTACTGCACATTCCACATTACGTCATCACGTTCAAATTTTCCACCTAACTTCTCAACAGGAAATGCCAATACTACACCAATAAGACAGCTTTAACACATGCTCGCTGGATTTCTTATACATCGTTATTATCCTATTGGAATGAACATTGTGCAATTCATTATCAAGCCTTCACGACATAACAGAATATTATATATTAACACATCACACAAAAAGGAAGAATTTTAACGCAAAGTTTTTACTGAATCATCCCATGTGGACAATTTTAATTTTAATGTCAACGGTATTCTTAAGTGCTGTGCTCAAAACAGTTCTGAATTCTTCACCATTTTAAATGACATATTCGGTTATCCGAATTATTTTTATGTGTTACTTTGTCCTTGTCCTTGTAGCTTTTTCTCAAAAGTTTTTATGGCTGATGATGTCTACAAGGTAGATGAAACATGTCCCGATATAATTAAAAATCATGTAAATATTCAGTTAATAAAGAATCTTAGTATTGTAAAGGTGGAACATTTGACCTAACCTTCAACGTATACTCACGACAATATGGGCTTTATAATGAAGTTTATTTTATGTAAAGGTGGACATATCGACTTAGGTAGGTGTTCATAATGTTCTGGCTGATCAGTGTAGTAATGTATTAATTATTATTGCCATAGTTAAATATTATCATTAATTATCTCCAGAGTACTGCCAGCATTGTTGTGATCAACAAGCATTATATTATGAATAATAAACATTTTTCCCATTAATTGTAAAGTCCTAACCATAAGAGGCATTCCCTCGCTCAAGCTGATAGCTTATTTGGACAATACTCAGAATAAATGAATAAATAAATAAATTTTGATGATCCACTTGGGGAGGAGGAGAACTTGGAGTCTCCAGTTCCTGTCCAGATCGCAACATACTCTCATGCTTCATATTTGCTATGTACTGTGAACACTGCTGAACATGTTCTGTACATCAAATTTCATTGTAGCGTCAAGATGACTATGGCAACATGTCTTGCACATTGTTTTTAATGATCCTACAGATTGCTGCCACTAGGACTCACAAAACTGACTAATTTATCTCATAACTTGGGAATATTCCTGGGTGGGTCAACTGACTGGAAAACCAATTCATATGTAGGCATCTAGGGGCATGTAATCTGGGAAGTGGGAATGGTACAGGAAATCAAGTGATGTCCAATTTATTTTTGCAGTAAGGCAAGTAACTCCCTTGCGATATGGCTGAATCCATTGTTGTTGCAGTGGCAGGTGTCTCACAACATTTAGTAGTTTTTGATTGTCAGGATATGTTTGTAATTTCAGTACCATTTCTTTCCTGAATGCTTGTTATTTTCACACCCGCATTTACTCATTATCAGAATAAATTTGTCTCTCTTTCCATGTGTATGCAAAATAGTATTCAAATGAGGTATCCAGTTAAACAATTATTATTATATACTTTGTTGTATAATAACTTCTAAAGCTTCAATTACAAGTAATTAAAATTCTTGATCTTTATTTTCAAAAATAATATTTAATTCCAAAGTCAGGTAGCGGTAATTAAAAAATTCAATGTTTCAGAAACAATCCCTGAAGATATAGTGCCACTAAAACCCAGCTTTCATGAAGAGGACGAGGAAGAAGAGGAGCAAAAACCAATTACAATACCAGCAACAGCTAAACAAGAGATGGCAGAAGAAGTACCAACCAGAAGAATGGCTTTTATGTATGAGCTCGCTATTCCTGTCGAGCGTCCATCGGTAAAACCCAGACCCATAGGTAGGCACGTTGCACTAACATTTTAAGTTTTATGTTGTTTGATCTTCATACTGTACTTTGAATTTTCAACTAATACCTCATGTACGTCCTAGATCTGATATGAAGGGAATAATTCCAGCTCCATTTTTCTATTTCTTCTTCACTCTGTCTGATTTGACCGTTATACTTTGTTGCCATATATACTTTCCCTCTGTATTATTATTGTTTACATCGCTGATGAGAACTGTTTTAAAAATATAACCTGGATATGAATTATTTTGTTACTTTTAGATAGAAGATAGATTTATTTGTCATCAGCAGGTTATTCGCCCATTTACAGATCATTCAGTAAAACATAATATACAACAAATACACCTTAAATAAATAACACTAATTTCCTAACATAATAACTGCCTCAATCTATCAGTCTCGTACTGCCGCCATCCAGAATTTTCCCCCTCCAAAGGGCGTCAAGGCTGTAGCCAGATTCATTGGCATGGTGAATTTCTTTCGCAAGTTCATTCCCAATTTTGATGAATGTGCAGCCCCATTACATGCTTTGAGAAGAAAGGATGCCAAATTTGTGTGGGGTGATACCCAACGTAAAGCCTTCTTGGACTTGAAATCTGCCTTATGTAATGCTCCTGTACTGGCTATGCCAGACTTTTCTAAATGTGTCATCCTTCAGATGGACACCTCTTCCTCAGGCATATCCGGTGTTCTTCTTCAGGAATTTCAAGAAGGGCATCATCCTATTTCTTATGCTTCACGTGCCCTGAATCCTGCTGAGCAAAATTATACCATTTATGAGTTAGAAGCCTTGACTGTTGTCTTCTCATTAGAACGCTTCATAATGTACCTGGAACATCTTCCTTTCGATCTGGAAACTGATAATCAGGCGTTGAGTTGGACACTGGCCAAGCCACGAAAGACCGGTCTTCTAGCACGTTGGGCAGTGTGCATCTCAGCCTTCCAATTTGAAGCCCGTCACATTCGTGGCACCAAAAATGTTGTGGCTGATGGCCTCAGCAGGATATTCTATCCAGGCAGCTCTGACCCTCAATCGGAGCCAGCAGACCCATCTCCCGAACAAGTATCAGCTTTTGTCAATGTAGTTCTCACCGACTCTCCCTTCCTTTGATATAGATGTTGATTCCCATAGGGAATCTGAAATATTTGTCCTGAATGAGCAAATTTATAATACCAATATAAATGGTCCGTTATTGGACATTATAAATTTTCCAGCTAGCTCAGTCTTGGTTGCCAGCATTTCGCCCTCGTGTGCTAGGGTGGGCTCATCAGTTGGTACCTAGCACACCTACCAATACGCTGGCTAGTGCATACCGTGGAGGCCACTGCGTAGGCTAACTGGAGCCACCGGCAGTGCCAATGCACTAAGAGACTTTGTCTCATCACTAAAAATTGATGCCTGCTTGGCCATCAGATGATATAGATGTTGATTCCCATAGGGAATCTGAAATATTTATCCTGAATGAGCAAATTTATAATACCAATATAAATGGTCCGTTATTGGACATTATAAATTTTCCAGCTAGCTCATTCTTGGTTGCCAGCATTTCGCCCTCGTGTGCTAGGGTGGGCTCATCAGTTGGTACCTAGCACACCTACCAATACGCTGGCTAGTGCATACCGTGGAGGGCACTGCGTAGGCTAACTGGAGCCACCGGCAGTGCCAATGCACTAAGAGACTTTGTCTCATCACTAAAAATTGATGCCTGCTTGGCCATCAGATGATATAGATGTTGATTCCCATAGGGAATCTGAAATATTTGTCCTGAATGAGCAAATTTATAATACCAATATAAATGGTCCGTTATTGGACATTATAAATTTTCCAGCTAGCTCACTCTTGGTTGCCAGCGTTTCGCCCTCGTGTGCTAGGGTGGGCTCATCAGTTGGTACCTAGCACACCTACCAATACGCTGGCTAGTGCATACCGTGGAGGCCACTGCGTAGGCTAACTGGAGCCACCGGCAGTGCCAATGCACTAAGAGACTTTGTCTCATCACTAAAAATTGATGCCTGCTTGGCCATCAGATGATATAGATGTTGATTCCCATAGGGAATCTGAAATATTTGTCCTGAATGAGCAAATTTATAATACCAATATAAATGGTCCGTTATTGGACATTATAAATTTTCCAGCTAGCTCACTCTTGGTTGCCAGCGTTTCGCCCTCGTGTGCTAGGGTGGGCTCATCAGTTGGTACCTAGCACACCTACCAATACGCTGGCTAGTGCATACCGTGGAGGCCACTGCGTAGGCTAACTGGAGCCACCGGCAGTGCCAATGCACTAAGAGACTTTGTCTCATCACTAAAAATTGATGCCTGCTTGGCCATCAGATGATATAGATGTTGATTCCCATAGGGAATCTGAAATATTTGTCCTGAATGAGCAAATTTATAATACCAATATAAATGGTCCGTTATTGGACATTATAAATTTTCCAGCTAGCTCACTCTTGGTTGCCAGCGTTTCGCCCTCGTGTGCTAGGGTGGGCTCATCAGTTGGTACCTAGCACACCTACCAATACGCTGGCTAGTGCATACCGTGGAGGCCACTGCGTAGGCTAACTGGAGCCACCGGCAGTGCCATTGCACTAAGAGACTTTGTCTCATCACTAAAAATTGATGCCTGCTTGGCCATCTGATGATATAGATGTTGATTCCCATAGGGAATCTGAAATATTTGTCCTGAATGAGCAAATTTATAATACCAATATAAATGGTCCGTTATTGGACATTATAAATTTTCTAGCTAGCTCATTCTTGGTTGCCAGCGTTTCGCCCTCGTGTGCTAGGGTGGGCTCATCAGTTGGTACCTAGCACACCTACCAATACGCTGGCTAGTGCATACCGTGGAGGCCACTGTGTAGGCTAACTGGAGCCACCGGCAGTGCCAATGCACTAAGAGACTTTGTCTCATCACTAAAAATTGATGCCTGCTTGGCCATCTGATGATATAGATGTTGATTCCCTTAGGGAATCTGAAATATTTGTCCTGAATGAGCAAATTTATAATACCAATATAAATGGTCCGTTATTGGACATTATAAATTTTCTAGCTAGCTCATTCTTGGTTGCCAGCGTTTCGCCCTCGTGTGCTAGGGTGGGCTCATCAGTTGGTACCTAGCACACCTACCAATACACTGGCTAGTGCATACCGTGGAGGCCACTGCGTAGGCTAACTGGAGCCACCGGCAGTGCCAATGCACTAAGAGACTTTGTCTCATCACTAAAAATTCATGCCTGCTTGGCCATCTGATGATATAGATGTTGATTCCCTTAGGGAATCTGAAATATTTGTCCTGAATGAGCAAATTTATAATACCAATATAAATGGTCCGTTATTGGACATTATAAATTTTCTAGCTAGCTCATTCTTGGTTGCCAGCGTTTCGCCCTCGTGTGCTAGGGTGGGCTCATCAGTTGGTACCTAGCACACCTACCAATACGCTGGCTAGTGCATACCGTGGAGGCCACTGCGTAGGCTAACTGGAGCCACAGTGCCAGTGCCTCCACGGTATGCACTAGCCAGTGTATTGGTAGGTGTGCTAGGTACCAACTGATGAGCCCACCCTAGCACACGAGGGCGAAACGCTGGCAACCAAGAATGAGCTAGCTAGAAAATTTATGTATGTATGTTTAGTCCTCAGCCCGAAGGCTGGTTGGATCCTCAACAGCTCTGCCATCAGCTGTCATAGATGGCCTAGGCATCACTGAAGAGGCGTACTAGGGAAATGAGGAGTGAGGTAGTTTCCCGTTGCTTTCCTCACCGAGCCAGAAGTTGCTATTACATATCAGTCCGCCAAGCCCACTGAAATGCATGCACCAACCGACCCTATGAGCAATATTTTCACACCATTCATAGCAGGGACTGGCTGCAGAAAGAATGGCATTACTAGCATCACTCATACCTCAGTCACTTTCATTTTGTCAAAGCCAAGGATAAAGCTAAGACAGATCAATGAAAGTAACAAAATTACTCTAGCCCATACCAGAAGACATAGTGCACTGTAAACACTAGGTCCCGCCAGCAAAGGCAAAGAAAATTTATAATGTCCAATAACGGACCATTTATATTGGTATTATAAATTTGCTCATTCAGGACAAATATTTCAGATTCCCTATGGGAATCAACATCTATATCATCTGATGGCCAAGCAGGCATCAATTTTTAGTGATGAGACAAAGTCTCTTAGTGCATTGGCACTGCCGGTGGCTCCAGTTAGCCTACGCAGTGGCCTCCACGGTATGCACTAGCCAGCGTATTGGTAGGTGTGCTAGGTACCAACTGATGAGCCCACCCTAGCACACGAGGGCGAAACGCTGGCAACCAAGAATGAGCTAGCTAGAAAATTTATGTATGTATGTTTAGTCCTCAGCCCGAAGGCTGGTTGGATCCTCAACAGCTCTGCCATCAGCTGTCATAGATGGCCTAGGCATCACTGAAGAGGCGTACTAGGGAAATGAGGAGTGAGGTAGTTTCCCGTTGCTTTCCTCACCGAGCCAGAAGTTGCTATTACATATCAGTCCGCCAAGCCCACTGAAATGCATGCACCAACCGATCCTATGAGCAATATTTTCACACCATTCATAGCAGGGACTGGCTGCAGAAGGAATGGCATTACTAGCATCACTCATACCTCAGTCACTTTCATTTTGTCAAAGCCAAGGATAAAGCTAAGACAGATCAATGAAAGTAACAAAATTACTCTAGCCCATACCAGAAGACATAGTGCACTGTAAACACTAGGTCCCGCCAGCAAAGGCAAAGAAAATTTATAATGTCCAATAACGGACCATTTATATTGGTATTATAAATTTGCTCATTCAGGACAAATATTTCAGATTCCCTATGGGAATCAACATCTATATCATCTGATGGCCAAGCAGGCATCAATTTTTAGTGATGAGACAAAGTCTCTTAGTGCATTGGCACTGCCGGTGGCTCCAGTTAGCCTACGCAGTGGCCTCCACGGTATGCACTAGCCAGCGTATTGGTAGGTGTGCTAGGTACCAACTGATGAGCCCACCCTAGCACACGAGGGCGAAACGCTGGCAACCAAGACTGAGCTAGCTGGAAAATTTATAATGTCCAATAACGGACCATTTATATTGGTATTATAAATTTGCTCATTCAGGACAAATATTTCAGATTCCCTATGGGAATCAACATCTATATCATCTGATGGCCAAGCAGGCATCAATTTTTAGTGACGAGACAAAGTCTCTTAGTGCATTGGCACTGCCGGTGGCTCCAGTTAGCCTATGCAGTGGCCTCCACGGTATGCACTAGCCAGCGTATTGGTAGGTGTGCTAGGTACCAACTGATGAGCCCACCCTAGCACATGAGGGCGAAACGCTGGCAACCAAGAATGAGCTAGCTGGAAAATTTATAATGTCTCCCTTCCTTTTCAAGGATATATCCATACAGCAAGAGGATGATGCTGAGTTAAAAGAGATTATCGACAGGATTAAATCCGGTGAGCATGTTAAGCCCTACATTCTTAAGAATGGTGTCCTGTGTTGTCCTGCTCGCGGTCGCAGAGACCCAAAAATTGTAGTCCCAACTAACCTGGTCCCGGCTCTCTTCAAATATTTTCATGAATCCCCAGTGGGCGGTCATCTGGGCGTTTTCAAAACAAAAACAAAAAAGATTCGTAACCACTTCATTTGGAAATCCATGGATAGAGTGATCCGTACCCTTGTCAAGTCCTGTAAAATTTGTAACATCAGTAAACCCGCCCCGAATACTCGTCTAGGTCTCTTGTCTTCCGAGCAAGCTTCTCGCCCAAAGGAAAGACTCTTCATAGACTACATCGGGCCCTTCCCGAGATCTTGGAATGGTCATCGTTTCATACTTGTGTGTGTTGACACCTTTTCGCGTTTTACGTGGCTGTTCCCCACTTGTATGGCTAACGCCAACACTACCATCTCGTGCTTGAAACAGATATTCGCCTCGTTTGGACCCTCTCAATTTTTGGTAAGTGATAACGCAAGAGCCTTTACTTCTGCCCAGTTCCGGAATTTCTGTTTTGATCTATCCATTGCTCATGTTACCTCATCGCTTATCACTCCTCAGACCACTCCAAGTGGGATTCCTCATTCAATTGGTTGTCATTTGCATTAAACACTGCTGTCCATGAAAGCCACAAGCAAACCCCTGCTTCGTTAATGTTGGCTTTTACTCCGAATTTTCCTCTATCTAATCTGTGGTCAATTAATGATTTTCTGTGGGTGACCAGGTGTTTATTAAAACACATCCCGTCAGTAGTGCTGCGGACCATGTTATCAGTAAGTTGGCCCCCAGATTTCTAGGTCCGTGCACCTTCTTAAAGTTCCTCACCCCGGTGATATCATTGGTAAGCGATCCCGAAAGGAAAAGGATCAGCAGAGTCCACCTCTCCCAGATCAAGGTACCTTAAGTCTGGTAAGGAGGGGTAAATGCCATCGTTGGTGACCATGTAGATTTTAGTTCTGTACTTAATGGAAGTATCCAGAAAGTTACATGAATTTTTGAACAGGGTGTGTTGCCTTTTGTTGGTTATGTGCGAACGTGCGTATTCGAGAAGTTTAGTTAAAATTCGCAACTGAAAGTAGGAATTGTGATTGGGAAACTAGGTGGCGATGGGCGGACTCATGCTTTCTGATTGGCTACTCCAAGGCCAGGGTTTACCTATATATATTGAGCAAAGCTGCATTCGTGATAATTTGGTCTGTTTGGTCTGTCTTGGTCTGTCTGAAGTTTTATGTCGTGTGCGACGCTTCGCTACCGGGATGGGCCACCTTCGGGTAAGCACTCTTGAATTCCGTTCCGGCTAAAATTTCCGTAATGTTCGGTTGCTATTTCGTATAGGAGTCTGCCCTAGCCTGACCTAGATTCACCAAATTAATTATTTATGACGCCTTAGCTTTTCAGCTGGGCTTGCCTGTTTGTTTTCGAGGCATTCCCATTTCTTATTTCACTAAATATGTAGATTGTAATTTAATACATTTACCTTGGGGTTTGCCTGTGGTAGTTCAGTATCACTTGATGTATGCTAGAGTTTAGGAGAGTACATTCACTTCACTGTAAATTGTAATTGCTTTTACATTGCTTTTGACCTACTAAATTCCATTGTACAACCTACTAAATTGCATTGTACAACTGGATTTGTAACTAGATGTATAGTTGGTTTGAAGTTTGAAACTTGTAGTGAAGCCATTATCAAAGAACCTCTAAGATATGTGTATCACGGAGCTTATAGTTCGTAAGTTGTAAGTTGGTGGATTTTGTTTCGGAATGTTTTTGTAAAATTTCACTTGTAAATAATATTTTTCAAATTTAAGGATCACGGCAAATTATTTCAGAAACTGCAGCAAAGGTTACAATAATGAAATTTAAATTAAACCTAGAGACCTTTATATACACACATTTACAACACCTTAAATAAATAAATATGAATCTCCTTAAATAATTGTCATGATTAAACGACATCTAAAGACATTTAGATACACACATTTTACAGAGAGGACCTTACATTCATGAGGTCTTTAGGGCACGTGAGTGAAAAAGGTCCACTGATTCACCCACCTCATTCAGTGATGTTAAGGCCCTCAGCAGCCATGAGTTTGCTCGAGCCACAGTTCTCACTTTAGGCAGATGGGAAGTATACCTTTGCCTACTATTGCGGCGAGGAACATGAAATGGCATCAACTCCAACAATGTTGAGCAATCCACTCTGTTCGTCAGACACTTATAAAGAAGCAGGGCATTGCTATATCTGCAGCGTGAGTGCCATTTCCTCGTATTCATAGTCTCAAAAAAAGACTCATAATCAGACGAAGAGAGAGTAATTCCCATACCTTTGTAGCTGATCCATTTCATGAACCTTATTTGGACTCTTTCCAAGTTTTGTATTAAATACTGTTGAGAAAGTAGCGACATCTCGTAACAGTATTCTAACGATGGCCTGAGTAGAGTGATAAGGGAACAGGGAACTGGAAATCAAGTAGGGATGACATAAAATTGTTAGTGTTGAACTGTAGAAGTATTACTTTACAAAAGAAAATATTTATAAAATCCTCCTATCAATACAATTCAAGTCATCTGTTAGATGAAGCAAAGTCTATACATGTTTCAGCCTAATCTCAAGGCCATCTTCAGTAGTAAAACAATTATTACATAATATACAAACAAATTAAAAAACGTAATGATGTGAAGTGACAGTGATCATGATAAGTGAGTTAAAAACACATTGAGGTGCAAAGTCCTCTCGTCTAATAGATCTTGCTGGCTGTTAAATAAAATATTATGCTGAGGAGTGTAGTGAGACCGTCAATACTACGAATAAAACGTGTAACATTTGTAACTAAAAGTTGTCGTCTCGAATGGAGATGACCTTGTCGGTCTCAAGTCACATTGACAACTAAGCCTGTGTGTGGCTTACTGTGTATACACATTCGAGACGACAACTTTTAGTTACAAATGTTACACGTTTTATTCGTAGTATTGACGGTCTCACTACACTCCTCAGCATAATGTTTTATTTAACAGCCAGCAAGATCTATTAGACGTAGGACTTTGCACCTCAATGTGTTTTTAACTCACTTATCATGATCACTGTCACTTCACATCATTACGGTTTTTAATTTGTTTGTATATTATGTAATAATTGTTTTACTACTGAAGATGGCCTTGAGATTAGGCTGAAACATGTATAGACTTTGCTTCATCTAACAGATGACTTGAATTGTATTGATAGGAGGATTTTATAAATATTTTCTTTTGTAAAGTGATAACCGTCAATACGGAATGAGATTCATAACTTGCAAACTGTAGAAGTATTGTAAAGAAAGGAATAGAATTAATTTAATAGATATATATTTACCAGATATTGTAATAGGAGTTGAATCATGGCTGAGAAATGACATAATGGATGTAGAAATTTTCTCATGGCACTGTCTAATATAATCAGAAAGAATGCCTTCCCAAAGCTTACATACAATGCATGTCAAAGTCACTGGCCTGTAATTTTCAGCTTTATGTCTATCACCCTTTCCTTTATACACAGGGGCTATTATAGCAACTCTCCATTCATCTGGTATAGCTCCTCCGACCAAGCAATAATCAAATAAGTACTTCAGGTATGGTACTATATCCCAACCCATTGTCTTTAGTATATCCCCAGAAATCTTATCAAGTCCAACCGCTTTTCTAGTTTTCAACTTTTATATCTTATTGTAAATGTTATTATATGTAAATTTTAATAATTCTTTAGCCTTAGTCTCCTCCTCTATCTGGACATTATCCTTGTAACCAGCAATCTTTACATACTGCTGACTGAATACTTCTGCCTTTTGAAGATCCTCACATACACACTCCCCTTGTTCATTAATTATTCCTGGAATGTCCTTCTTGGAAACTGTTTCTGCCTTAAAATACCTATACATACTCTTCCATTTTTCACTAAAATTTGTATGACTGCCAATTATGCTTGCCATCATGTTATCCTTAGCTGCCTTCTTTGCTAGATTCAATTTTTTATTAAATTCCTTCAATTTCTCCTTACTTCCACAGCCATTTCTAACTCCATTTCTTTCCAGTCTGCACCTCCTTCTTAGTCTCTTTATTTCTCTATTATAATAAGGTGGGTCTTCACCATTCCTACCTCCCTTAAAGGTACAAACCTGTTTTCGCATTCCTCAACAATTTCTTTAAACCCATCCCAGAGTCTGTTTACATTTTTATTTACCGTTTTCCACCGATCATAGTTACTTTTTAGAAACTGCCTCATGCCTGCTTTATCAGCCATATGGTACTGCCTAATAGTCCTACTTTTAAGACTTTCCTTTCTATCACATTTATTCTTAACTATGACAAAAACAGCTTCATGAACACTATACCATCTATTACTTCGGTTTCTCTATAGAGCTCATCTGGTTTTATCAGCACCACATCCAGGATATTTTTCCCTCTGGTTGGTTCCATCACTTTCTGAATCAGATGCCCTTCCCATATTAACTTATTTGCCATTTGTTGATCATGCTCCCTAGGCCACCCCGTTTCCCTGAATGTACCTCCTTATTACCCTTCCAAACAAATTTCCTTACTTATACGTACCTGAAATCGTCAGTGAATTCAGACTCAAACAAATGTGTCACTTCCCAATAAGAAACGAGAACATCACGGACCTTGTTCTAATCCCAGAACAATACTATGGACACTTGGACTGCTTTGAGACAGAAAAGGTAATTACATCTGACTACTGAGCTGTAGAATTCACTTTATCTTTACCGTGAGTTATGCGCCCCGTATCGTGGAGGAAGTAATGTTCACATGGACTAAGGCCTATTTTTCTTAAATGAGTGATCTACTTTCATTGTATCCTTAGAATTTAATCAAAGATTTCCCCTCCGTCGATGGGGCATTAACCCTTTTTTGCGACCTCCTTCACGCTGTAATAAAGCACACTGTACTGTCCTGGATAGTTAAATACATGCGAAAGTACCCATGCTGATACGACATGGAGGCAACAGATAAATTAAAAGAAAAGGAGAGGCTAAGAAGGAAGTTTTAAAAAATGGGCCACAGTAGTAATCACGTGCAATTTTTGACCATTCGCAGTGAATTTAAGCATCTTCAGCTCAAAAAATACAGAAACTATGTAACTTTGATGGAATCAATATTAGCTGCCAACCTGAAGTGTTTCTCGCCTGTCACCTACTGTGCTTCAGGACGGGAAAGAATTACAGGACAAAAGGAGCATCTTGGACAGTTTTGCAGATATGTTTGCAAAGTATCACTCACCTGCCGCAAAGTGTAATCTCTCCACTTCGTCCGTGTGTGATATAGCCCTAACCTCAATAGTGACCTCTCCAGCAGAGTTAACTTCAATTCTTGCATCTTCGGATACCTCCAAATCCTTTGGTCCGGATGACGTACCTGCAATAGTTTTGAAAGAATGTGCATCTGAGTTAAGTAAGCCACTTAGCATCATAATAAATACGTCATTCTCATCAGGGTATTTCCCACGTGAGTGGAAGAAGGGTTACATCATACCAGTGTTCAAGATAGGAGACGAAATGGTGTTTGATAACTATAGGCCTGTTGTGTTAATGTACCTGATTTCAGAGGTGGCAGAGAAAATTGTGTATAAGAGATTGTAGTGTTCAGTTTCACAGTATGTTAATATAGCTTAGCACAGTTTTATACAGAAATGCTCTACCGTCTGGCCACATGGAAGGGAAACATTAAATGAATTTTTGGAACACCTAAATTCCATCAACAGTAATCAATTTCTCGATGGAAGTTGAAAATGAAGGTAAATTACCTTTTTTGATGTGCTAGTAAACAAGAAAAATGATGGTACACTAGGCCATGCAATGTACAGGAAACCTACACATTCTGAAAGATACCTTCATGAGTCCTCACATCACCACCCGTGCCAAAAATAAGCTCTCCTTCGAACGTTATTTACTAGGGTGAATAACGTTGCAGATGCTGATAACCACTCGAGTGCATTAAGAGAACTGACAACATCCATGAAGAAAAATGGCTGTACGTCAGGAGACATAGCACGAGCTGTGAAGATCAAGGAGCCTAACAGGGATAGTACCAACCAGGACTACAGTATTCCTCCCGTACGTGGCAGGTATAACTGACAGAATAGGGCGCATTCTTAGGAAGCACAATATAATTCCAGTTTTCACCACAAACCAGAAGCTCAAATCCCTGTTTCGACCATTCAAAGGAAAACCACATCTTGAAACACCGGGCGTATATGAATTTCCATGTGGTTGTGGTTGCTCATATATTGGCATGACGAACAGGCTTGTCAGTACCAGGGTGAAAGAACACATTAGGTCGATAAAGAATGTCGCTCTTTCATACTCCATGGAGAATGCCAAAAGCCAGTCTGCCATAGCAGAACATTTCTGTCACAGGTGTAGAATATATTGGAAGTGGAAAGTGTTTATTGAAGACTTTATTTGTAAACCTTCCGTAGTACTTACGGTATTATCTGAAGTGTGGTGATATATTTTATTTGTATTCCATGTAACGACCTAACCTGTACAATGTAATATTTTGGTAACATATGGTATTTGTAAATAGTAGATTTTGGTTCTATGTTTACTGGAAGTATCCAGAAAGTTGTTACATGAATTTTTGAACAGGGTGTGTTGCCTTTTATTGGTTATGTACTCTAGAAAGTGTTTTCTGACTATTCTGGAAATGGATGATTCGCGATCGTATGTATTCGGAAAGTATTTTAACATTGCGACTGAAGTAAGAGTAATGATTGGTGAATCTGCATAGCGATAGGCAAGCCCCTGTGTTCTGATTGGCTACTCCAAGGCCAGAGTTCCCTTTTTATAGTGAACAAGGCAGCATTTTGTGGTCTATCTGTGGTCTGTGATCAGTCTGTCTGGTTGCCTGAAGTTTTGTCTCGCTACCATGGGCCACTTTGGGGTAAGCATTCTTGATTTCCGTTCCACCTTAAATTTCCTGTAATGTTCGCTTTCTTTTTCATATAGGAGTCTGCCCTAACCTCACCTAGATTCGCCACTCAATTATTTCTGATGCCTTAGCTTTTCAGCTGGGCTTACCTGTTTGTTTTCGAGGCATTCCCCGTTCCTTGTTTCGGTAAACATGTAAATTGTAGTTTTATATATTTACCTTGGGGTTTTGCCTCTAGTAGTTCCGTGTCACTTGATGTACGCCAGAGTTTTGAAAGGTACGTTTAACTTCACTGTGTTTTTCCTACCTTCTAAATTGTATTGTACAAACTGTTTGGTAACTAGATATATTGTATTGGCTTGACTCTTTGAACTTGTAGGAAGCTATAGTCAAGGAACGCATATTAATAATTGGTGTGTCTCAGCAGAACATGTAAGTTGCATTACTATAGTTCTATGTCAGTACCTTCCACATGGCTGAATTTGTTCCGAATTTATTTGTATCCTTTGGTAAATAATACTTTTGAAAATTAATTATCATGGTTGATTATTTTGAAAACTGCAACCTAAGCCATCTCCATGCCCTTGATAGATTCCCAGCTCCTTCCCACCTTCCTGGTTTATTGTCATCTAGTTGCCCCTACTGATATTTACTAATGTTGTTATCGGCGGAGCTCCGCGTAGTTTCAGCCGATGTTTCACTAAGTGTGTAGTGGCTTTTGGTACTGTGTAATTGCACGTACTTTCCTCCCTTTACTGTGTTTAGTGTAACCGCTGTAGTAATGGTTACAATTTCTACAGTACAGACCATGAAATCCTCTTTGACCAGGCGAAGGTCATCGCGCCTGTAAAAGACTTACTTTTATGCTCGACTGGTAAGAGAAGCCATAGAGATAGAGCTGCACCCAAATAACATCAACAGGGAAGACGGCTTCAAGTTAGCAAATACATGGAGAGCCGTACTGCAGAAATAGTTGCATAACACCACCATGGAACAGCAGGACGCACTCATGAAACCGTCGACAGAGGGTGGTGAATTACAGCACGAAGATCCTTGAGACCTATTAGTGGGTTAGGCTGTGGATAGTACGGCCATAACTTCCATATTTCTATGAATTTCTTTGCTCACTGTCGGAAGCAGAATTTAACTTGCCCTGATGAAGCCAATGCAATTTGGTTGAAAGCTCGGCTTCATTAAATAAACGTTGTGGTAATAATTTTATTTACGTTGGTGAACATCATGTCTACTACTACTACTACTACTACTACTACTACTACTACTACTTGCTTTACGTCCCACCAACTACTTCTACAGTTTTCAGAGATGCCAAGGTGCTGGAATTTAGTCCTGCAGGAGTTCTTTAACATGCCAGTAAATCTACCGACATGAGGCTGACGTATTTGACACCTTCAAATGCCACCGGGCTGAGCCAGGATCGAAACTGCAAATTGGGGTCAGAAGGCCAGCACCTCAACTGGCTGAATCAGCTTGGCCATCGTATCTATGGTGCGACGAGTAAATGCACATATTACGACTTTTTTTTTTTAAAGGATCATATACAGTAGTTCCCAGTCAATTCGAGCTTCAACAGGAACAAAGTTTCACTTGAAAATTAAATAATCTAAAACTTGAATTCAAACATATCTAAATAACTCTACAACTCCACGATAAAATATCAGTGAACATCTCAAAATGGAATTCTATAAACATTCACATCACACATAACTAACTGGTAATACAAATCTTAAAGGTAAACTTTCAAAAATTATCTGGGCAATGTTGAGTATTACAGCTAGTGTTTGATTAAAGAAAATGCAACAATATCAGAACTACACAGGAATGATACTCTTTAACGAGGTCCCATTAGAATGAAGAGATATGTCAGTGAAATCCTTTCAAAAAACTCTAAAAAGCTGGTTCATGGGAAACTGCATTTACAGTATACAGGAATTGGTGCACTTCCAAAATTAGTAAAGATGTGGATATATTACTTATAGTATCCATAGTGTATGTGTAGTGACGATTTGTAAGAACATATTTTTTATGGAATGTTGGCCTTTGTCTATTACAATGTACATTGTTTAATGACAATAAATTCTATTCTCGTCTTTTGCCATACCATCTTTAATATAACTCTCCTTGCATTACTACAAGTTGCTAGGCGAGGTTGCATCTCCTTACTTTGAATTTTAATGCCGATTCAAACATTACAAATTTCCCGAATTGCACGATCCCCAGCAAGATGATCCAGCCTAACCTCCACTAACACAAATTTATACAAAATATGGAATTAACTTTCTATGCACTGACTTAGCAAATGTCATGGGATAGTCACCTAATAGCGTGTGGGGCCTCCTCAGGCCCTGTGAACTGCAGTGAGATGCCGTGGAAGTGAGTCGACAAGTCCCTGGTAGTCCTCTGGACACAGCTGACACCAAATCGTTTTCAGAGTGGCTGCCAATGCTGGTCTATTCGTGGGTGTAGGATTCATGGCATGGAGCCTGCGTTCCAGGACATCCCAGATATGCTCGATAGGGTTCATATCGGGGCTCCTGGGTGGTCATGGCGGTCGTTGGACCTCCGCTGCATGTTCCTGGAACCTTTCCCGGGTGACGTGGGAGCGATGTGGCGGCGCGTTATCATCTTGAAACACCGCAGAACCGTCTGGGTGCTGGAAGGCCAAAAATGGGTGGAGATGGTCTCTGAACAGCTCAACATACGGCGTACCATTCAAAGTCTCTTTCAGAACAACTAGGGGGCCCATTCCATACCAGGAAAATGCACCCCAGACCGTAACAGAGACCAGCGCCCTGGACCACACCTTCTAGGCAGGCGGGATCCATCGCTTCATGTGGTCTGCACCATACACGGTGCCTCCCATCGGCATGGTGCAGTTGAAATAGTGATTCTTCCGACCATATCACGTTACACCATTGTTCCAGTGTCCCTCCCTGGTGACTGGCGACAAATGCGCGTCGTTGTGGCCGATGACGTTGGGTTAACAGTGGCACCCGTGTGCGGCGCCGGCTCCCATACCCCATAAAACCCATGTTCCTACAGATTGTCCACTGGGAGACATGTCTAGCACGGCCTGTGTCAAATTGAGCCGTGATTTGTTGCATGGTTGCCCGTCTGTCACTATTGACAATCCGTCTCGCATGTCACCGGTCACGTCATCGAGGGTAGCTGGACGGACGGTCGGTCGTTCGTCTGTTGTGGATGGTGACACCCGCATTCAACCATTCACGATACACCCTGGACACGCTTGATCGTTTGAAGCCGAATTCCCACACCACTTCCGAAATCGCACTTCCCATCCGTCGGGCACCGACCACCATACCCCGTTGGAACGTGTCAGCTCACGACGACGTTCCATGTTACACCTGTCACATGCACAGCCACTCCTCACAAGGTCTCCTATACAACTGCTTCTGGCACAGGAGGCGTGTGGTGTGCAGACAGCACACCTGCGCATCATTGCTCCACTATCCCATGACATTTGCTCAGGCAGTGTATTACAATTCTCTTAACCTAAATAATAAAACGGACTCATGTCATTATCTTATCTGCTAACATGCCCTACTAATTTAAAATAATATATTAGTGGAGTCCTTGTCTTATAGTAATCGAGGGGCCCGTATCGTGGTATGGTTACAATATTAATGAAAGGTAGAATATTCAAAGTTAGAAACCATGAATTTGACCACCGTGTGAATAGAAAATGGAGGTGGTGTTGGGAATAAAATGAAAAAGCAATGAAAATGTATTGGAAAGAAACACGTAGCTAAAAAAAATAATACTGGTGAGGACTTTATAAGCTATGTTCCTGCTCACAAACAAGGTGCTGGTTGCATGTGTAACATTAATGCAGCAAAGTCTAACCTCAGATGGTGCTGTTCTGTTTCATTGCATGAGGGCACAAAAACAGTGCTACTTAAGACGTTTTACAAATTAAATGATTATAACATCCAGAATTAATTTTTATTTTGATTAATTTCATGGAAAGGGTGTATTGTAATTATTTTAAACCTGAGCGAAGTGATTCTTCTGTGGGAAACGGAAGTACTCTTCCGAGTATAATGTTAAATTCCAAAGTGGTGAATGCAGGAGAGGTTTGCTTCTGTCTATGGAGTCTGAGTGTATGGTTCTTACCTTCAGTGGTTGTCCGACTCTACTGCCAGCTGTCAGTCTGTACGTTGACAATCAAGGACCAGTCCATTTACGCAGAAAGCATATTCTTGGGCATCATCATTTTATGAGAGAAATCAAACTGAAGCATCTTGCAAAAGAAGAGATTCCAACAGATGTGCTCACAAAAGGATTGCCCAGAGTCAAGCATTGCAATCTCGGTCTCAAAAAGTGAACTCACTTTGAGAAGGGGGTGCTGCCACTTAGTATTATTTTGCTCAGTTCAGTTCAGTTTGTGCCGGTCACATGACTCGATTCTTTTCACATTCAATAAAGTTGCTCTCTAAAGTAAAGTACATGAGACTTAATATGATCACTTTTATTTTTTTGATGATTTTTCTGTCTCTTACTTTACAAATAAAATAATTTGTTCTTAAAATTGTCATCACGAAGCCTCGACCACTTTGGTAGAAGTACATCTTCACATTTACTGAAAAGACACCCCTCAGGGGCACTTGAAGGAATATCTGTGTTTAATTTAACCCGACACCATGGAGCGACATGTTGCAGACATCATGCAGTAACCGCCTGTTGCTGTGGAGTGATGTGTCTGACACGCATTGAGCCGCATTTGCATTATCGTACCATGTCATGAGTTTCTTTCGAACTGTATCTAAAGTCTCTTCACAGCTATCTAGATGAAGCTTCATTCTTTCGTTTCATGCATCTATCGATCCATTTCAGCGATTTCTTGCCAAGTTATCGATGTGTAAAATTCATCGACTATTCGTTCGTGTACCTTTCTTGCAGTGGCGTCAGTAAACAAGGATAATTTTTCTAGCATTGCTATACAAGGCATGTTAGAGTGCTTTATTGATTATGGGGATAGTAGTTATAATTTTACCGTGGTGTAGGGGTAGTGTGCCTGCCTCTCATCCGGAGGCCCCGGGTTCGATTTCCGGCCATGTCAGGGATTTTTCTCTCGACGGGAGGGCTGGTTCGAGGTCCACTCAGCCTACATGATTAGAATTGAGGAGCTATCTGATGGTGAGATGGCGGCCCCGGTCTCGAAAGCCCAGAATAACGGCCAAGAGGATGCGTCGTGCTGACCACACGGCCCCTCGTAATCCGCACACCTTCGGGCTGAGCAGCGGTCGCTGGGCGGGTCAAAGCCCTTTCAAGGGCATTAAGTGCTATGGGGTTTTGTTTTTTACTTATAATTTTAGCGATGATTCTGATGACAGCGTTGTTGATATTGCCGAATTAGACCATAATGAGGCTGAAATGATACGGAAGATACTGTTGTTTCCGACTCTATTCATGCTAGATGTAATAGTGTATTGTTTACAGAGAGAACATAGATAAATACATAAAAATGAACATTTTTTAAGGTCTTTCCATCCCAAGGTTTAGCTCTAAATGTCATGCAACCAGTAAAGTCTTCCAAACATTTCTTTTTCACTTGAACTCGTCCAGCTGAGTGTAATGGAAACAAATCGCTACATGAAGTCCCGAGGAATGTTATTTCCATTTCTATCTACGGTAAGGGAATTGATTCCAGTCAATGTGTATGTTACCTTAGTCCTCTTCATGTTAGTACAGGTCTTACTTACTATTGTCATTTGATTCATATCTTTAAACAAACTTGAATCCTTATGCAAATTACCTCACTTCAGTGACGAGATTAGTCACAGTCCTGTATCTATGGTGGACCAAAGAAACTATTTCCAATATAGGCTAACCAAATTGGTTAAAAATTAACAGAGATATGGTATCATAAAACAATAGAACCTACTTCAGTATTTGTTTTATGTTATATAGATATTGGCTCTTTCTCCTTCACCACAATGTTTTTTGTTGATGTTAAAGCTCATGTATTGTGTTTTATTAACGTATATCTGTTACATGCATAACCTGAGAAGATGAAGATTTTGAGGAAAATGTGATGAAGAGGATTGCTGTTATTTTTGAGGCCGACATTCCCACTGACCTTCCCCAGGAGAATGTTCGACCTGTTGTATCACCAGGTGAGATCTCAGTAACTACAAGGTGGTAAGACTGGCCTTTCATCCCATTTACCATCATACCATTATCCGCTGTCCATCTCTTTGCAGTTGTTCTCAATTCTGTAACTTATAGTGTAACATCATCCACAAAAAGCCTTATCTGTGATTCCAGTTCTTTCGTACAGATATGTGTTTATATGCTCTCACTCAGATGGGTTTAGAACATCATAGGGATACGTTCTGTTGTCATTGACGCCCTTCAGTGTCCTTCCCCAATCTGCAGTGTCTTTCGAGTAGGTTCTTGGTCTTCCCACCATCTGTTTTCCAAGTTAACATCCTCATTACATGCCCAAACCACCTCAGTCTGGACATGCTGACCTAATCTAACAATGCTGTCTTGTCCAGTTTTAATGTTTTATACAGATTTGTATCATCTCCAGATTTTTTTAAAATGTGGACCTAATAACTTCATCTCAGTTGCCTGTAACCTTGATAAGTCCTTAGTAGTAAGGTTACAGGTTTCAATACCATAGGTTAAGATCAGTATGAAATACTGATTGAATGTCACCATTTTTTATTTTGTTGGTACTTTTGGATCTCAGAGGAGTGTTTGTATTTTGTGGTAAAAGTTAGAGCACTTCTACACTCTTTTTGCCACCTCCTTTGTAGCTATTATGTCTCTAGATATTACACTAATATAATCAGAAAGAATGCTTTCCCAGAATTTACATGCAACTCATGTAAAGCTGACTGGTGTGTAATCATCTGCTTTGTATGTATCACCATTATATCTGTAAATATTGAATGCTTATCTCCATCTAAAGAAGGAATATTATATCAGCTTTGTTAAGCGTATGAATGTGATATATTGTGCCTTCAGGAAACTCACACAGATGAGCAACTGGGGTGACCAAAAATAGCAGGAATTAGACTACTGGTCAAGATTCCCCACAGACAGTATAGCAGTGCTGTTTTTGCCAAATCAGATTTACAAATTTTGTCTGTTGCAGCCACCACCGAAAATCAAATTGAGATAATAACTGTGGAACTCAGTAACTGCACCGTTTCGGGTGTCTACAAACCACCAAATGTAGATTTCTCTTCCAAACTCCAGATAACTACTACAAGCAAAAGACAAACTTTGTGTTTGGAGACTTCAACAGCTATAACAGTGTGGGGATATACAGATGACAATAATAATGGAGAGGCTGTGTTGGAATGGGCTGATACTTCCAATTACAACTTATTCATGACCCCAAACTACCTCCATCCTTTAATAGCAGTAGATGGCGATGAGGCTTCAACCCAGACCTGATATGTATGAGTGAACACGTGGCACAGCAATGTGTGAAATCAATCTGCAAACCCAACCCAAATTCTCAGCATCGGCCCATAATGTGTCCACTTTTCTCAGCAATTCCACCAATAAAGGTTCCATTTCAAAGGAGGTATAATTTCAAAAAAAAGCAGACTGGCAGAAGTTCAGCTCAACTCGTGATAAAATAATATCAGATATCCATCCAACACCAGAGTTTTATGATGAGTTTATTGAAGCTGTAAAGAAAGCATCCCGCATCTCCCTACCACTAACTATATACAATGTCTAACTTCAGACACAACTACTCAAATGAACACACATATTTCACTGTTTCAGGAAGATCCACTAAGTGAAGACACTATCTCAGCTGGAAGGAAACAGCTTTCCTGAACTGCAGAGGCTAAGAAAGATGCTTGGATCAAACTTATGGAGGAAACAGACATGTTAAGGGAGAGCCAAAAACCTTGGAAGCTACTCAAATGACTTAGCAACGATCCAACCAAGGGACCAGACCATGGAAATGTTATGACGAACCAAATCGCAAATCAACTTGTCATCAATGGGAAAACATATTTTCATTAGAAAATAGAACATATTATCCCAAAACACGAGGTAATGGAGTCCACTAACCTATCCCGGTGGTCATTTGAAAGAATGGAATTACAGAAAGCAATTTAGTGTAGCAAAAATGGAAAAGTGGCACAGTTAGATGATATCACAATAGAGCAAATAAAACAGCTCAACCACACAGGCATGGCTTTTGAATTTCTTCAACAATGGTTTTACTTCCCTGAAAGTTCCAAAAATATTGAGAAAATCCAGGATGATCGCATTTCTAAAACCTGGAAAGGAATCTTCGGACCCCAAAAATTTCAGACCAATCTCCTTACTCTGCTACCTATACAAAATAATGGAAAGAATGTTGCTCAGTCGCTTAATGGGAGTAGTAGACCAAGTCCTAATCCCTCAGCAATTTGGCTTCTGCCCAAGGAAAGAGTTGCACAGCACAGATTCTACATCTAACCCAGCTTTTGTGGATCTCTCAGTCGCCTATGATACAGTAAATCACAGGATATTATTACACAAGCTTTATAGAATGATTACAGACGTCACGGTAACCAAGATGATAGCTACTCTCCTGGCAAATCGTCGCCTTTTTGTTGAATTCCAAGGACGTCGAAGAAGATGGCGAAATCGAAGGAATGGACTACCTCAAGGCAGTGTACTGGCTCCTATTCTTTTCAACATCTGCACTAATGACCAGCCATTACCAGAAAATACTAAAAGGTTTATCTATGCCAATGACCTTGCACTTACTGCTCAAACTGATACCTTTGATGAAGCAGAGATCTCTTTTACTGCTGCATTAGAAGGGCTAGGTACTGGTACATATTATAAGAAAAACCAACTAAAAACAAATCCAGCTAAGACTCAAATTTGTGCATTCCATCCACCTTTTTAATACAAATTACGAGTAGTATAGGATATTATTTACAACATTTATTTAATAATGGTAACGGTTTCAACATTTAAATGTCATCATCAGCCATAAAATACATATACCGTATATTACACACACTTTAGCTTGTCCAGGCACATTATATTTTAATACTTATAGTTCCTTTGTTTTGATTTTGCTTCAGGCTGACTCAAATCCTTCCAGTTGAATTAAGAAAAATTTTTGTTCACCTGTGTACTACATCTTCTTACTTTATAATCTTATTTATACATCAATGTATAATTTTAATGAACACAACAAGCCTTTCGAGACGACGTGTGTAATGAGATATATTAATGCATAGTTCTACAAGTTCTTTACATGAACAAGGTGTTATCAACTAGAATTATGTTTTCACTTTGACTACATTTGAAGCAAGTGTCTTAATGGACTGACAAATTATAGTCAAAGATTCAAATGCAACCGTAAACATGACGTGATGATTTGAGTATTAGCACATAAACAGATAAACAAAACAGTGTAACAAGTGATTGCTATTAGTTTATTACTATTTTATTTAGCACACAATGTAAATAAGTGTTTCAGAAGACTTTTATATGTCGATAACATGTCATAACTTTTTGTTAAAAAACTATGTACAGTATGTATTATGTGACGGTGGTTCTAGACTAGCGTACACAAACAATAAATAGAATAATAATATAATAATAAAAAATGTGAATACAGAAATAGTAAATAATAGAAACACTTAATAATTTGAATAACGAAATAGTAAAATGACGCATTGGCGGTGAATTCGCATCAAAACCTGGAAACGTGACTAGTATCCGTTGACACGCAATATTAAATCAAATACAGGGAACATTTACAGGCCTCAAAATGACAACTAAGAAAGGATGTGAAAGCTGCTGAAAGCCCTATGAGGTGCATGGAAACATATGACGTTATTGGGGAGAAAAGACTTCCAATAATACACCCTCTAGCACAACTATATTAAAAATAACAAACTAAAAATTACCAAAACAAAGTTAAATCACAAAGCAGCTGATACTTGACACTTTTGACAAACTGATACCATTACGAATCCAAAAACACAAATGAATGGATTGTTGATTTATAAAAAAAAAAAGTGAAAGACTTGAAATTACCAACAGCGGGAATCGAGGGCAAACTCGGACATGTTAAATTTAAAACTTTAAAAATGACATTAAGCAAGGAAATACCGAAATACCAAAATAATTAAATTAAATTAAACGAAACCAGAAAACATTGAGATTAACATTGAAATAACACTTACCCAATAAAACTGGGGTTCCTGAAAGGAGCTCTCGAGCACACGCGTTCGCTAGGGCGGTCGGATGTAAAAGAACGCCGAGCACACGCATGATTATTCCGAAGCCGGCAGAAAGTCCGGAAATGGCCCGATCACAACCAACCAATGGGAAACAATTTCCACTAGATTCGCTATCTTTTCACCAATAGGAAATCTCGTTATTCTAGCGAATGAAATTGCATGACCATATATGGTCATATTAAGATAGTTAGCAACTTCTCGAGATTTCCTATTGCGACACCTATTTCAACACCCATAACCGCACATGCAGTATAGGATGTTTAACAACTAATAATTACAAAAAATAATTTTCAAATAATTCTTCAAGAAATTCTACAAGTTATAACATCCCAAGTGTCTTTGCTTGCTGACATTAATTTAAATTAGCAATTACATCAAATTTACATACAAAATAAATCACTGTTTGCATCTTGCAATGTTCATACTGTTGAATATATCTTGCCTATTGCCAAAAAAAAATTATTACACATATATTTAAATTAATATTTCTTGCCATTACATAAAATAATTCCAGCAGAGTCCAGAGTTCCAACCGAAAATGAAATCTTTCAGACACTTTAAATTAAAAAAACTTAAAATTATATTTCCCACTGTTGTAGTCCCTGTCCCACCACATATTACATATTAATGTGTCTAAACGTCAGTTTTATTTATCATGTCCTTTCTCAATTGTGTGATTAATGTATTTTATGGCTGATGATGACATTTAAATGTCAAAACCGGTACCATTATTAAATGTTGTAAATAATATCCTATACAACTCGTAATTTGTATTGAAAAGGTTGAACCTTAAAAAACTTACCTCTGTGAACTCAGTTCAATATGGAAACAAAAATGAAGTTTATATTTTTGAATGTACAGGCCTCTCAGAAACTCAAAATACTATGGAAAGGGAACTTACTGGAACACTGCTTTATACCAAAGTACCTGGGAATTATGCTGCATTGCACATTAACATATAATAAACATTGCCAAAACTTAAAACAGAAGATAGTTGCTAGAAACAACATTCTACGCAAATTGTCAGGAACAAGTTGGGAACACAACCATAATCAATTAGAACATCAGCTCTAGCTCTATGCTACTCTGCAGGAGAATATGGCTCCCCGGTTTGGTACAGGTCAGGCCATATGAAGCAGGTCGACATCGCTCTCAATGAAAGTTGCAGGATCATTACTGGATGCTTGAAACCTACACCCATTGAGAAGATCCAACTTTTAGCTGGTATTGCTCCCGGTGAGATTCGTAGGGAGGTAGCAGCTAACAAAGAAAGGCTCCAATCATCTACTTTAGAAGCACATCCACCCAGACACACAGAGGCTAAAACCTAGAAAATGTTTTCTCCGCACATCAGTTATGCTTGAAGCGAAAGTAGAGAATGCTAGGATCAAAATGTGGAAAGAAACTGGATAGAGCCAGAGGAAAGTCTTCCGTGAGGACACCAGGCAAAGTGGACAATCTGGAAAGTCCAGAACAAAAGTAAATTTGTGAAAGTGGGGTTTCTCAAGCTATTCATCACTTTGTGATTGTGGAGAGCAGCAGATGATCCAATGTCTATGTCAGTGTGTTTTATGTCCTTCAATGTGTACTATGAATGACTTGATTGCAGCCCCCCCCAATACTATTGACAGGGCAAGAATCATCTAGCTCTCGAATTGTCCATGTGTGATTGTTCGTATAGTAAATGTTTTTTAAATGTCTGTATTTTAAATTGGTACTTCTGACACTAATAAAGAAAGAAAAAAGACCCTTTCCTTGTTCATGACACTGTTGTCTGTATATGACGGTGGGTTATGTAGACCAGAGATATCTATGAAATGTCACTGTAATATTTGTCCCAAATGGAACATAATAATTGCTTTTACACAAATAAAGTGAAAAATGTGTGGTATATTAAGAAATACCATCATTACTAGAGAAATATCTAGAGAAATATGTATATGTACTTACGGGCTGTAGATAGGACTCCCTTACGTTGTATTTTGCTGCTTGTGCCATCTTTTGTTTCTTTCTTGAGGTCCAGGGATAACACCGATGACGACGAGTGGGAGTGCTATGTCTGTGAATTCTCATTATCTTTGTCCATATGACTAGCGCGGGCAGTTCAAACAGCAAAATAGCATGATCCCTGGACCAATAAATAAGTTACTTTTTTGTTGAAAAGAAAATAGTACGATTCCTGGACCAATAAATATATAATTTAACGAATGAGGTAGGACAAAAAAAAACGAATGAGCAACATGAAGAAAATGACACCTAATTAATTCAAACAACTTCAGTGAGCAAAGACGCTACACACACAAGTGTTAGACAAACAAAACACATACGGAAGCGCTGCAGCGTAGCAGAAAAAATAGTTGTAAGGTAGTAAAGGTAGTAAAATGTTTCGCACTATTTCTTAATTTATCGCAGATTTTACACTTTATTTGAGTAAAAGCAGTTATTAACTTCCATTTGGGACAAATATTACAGTGACATATCCTAGATGTGTAATGTTAAGCTAGTAGTAAACTCAGCCTATAATATTGTAAGCCTAGTTGCTAATAATGATATGAAGAAGAAGAAGAAAAATAATTTTTGATATAGCTCATTCTTGTAAACAGGTAAGTACTTCAGATATGGTACTATATCCCAATTTATTGCCTTTTTATTTCCATGGAAATCTTCTCAATCCCAACTGCTTTTCTAGTTTTCAACTTTTGTATCTCTTTGTACATTTTTGTAATTCATAGGTACATTTCTGTTATTCACTAGTCTTAATCTTCTCCTCTACGTGGCCATTATCCTTATATCCAGAAGGTCTGAAATTGTGGGCAGAAGTTTATTTTGTAGAATATCTGTGTAAGTATTAGCATTGACAGTCCCCTCAACAAAATGCTGTTTGGTTTTCAGGAAACTTAATTTTTACATCAAGGAATTCAGGTAGAATTTGTTGACCACTTCAATGTCAGGGAAAATTTTTATCATTCCCAAGTAAATAAGACTGATACTCACTTGAGAATATTACCCACACCAACATTTCTACAGTTCATTATACCTTTCATCTTTGCCATTTCAAGTGTACTTGTCTCTTTTTTTCCTTGTAAACAAATACATTTTCTTTCTGGGTCTCAGGCATCCAGATCTGCTTTCTTCAGCCTGATACTAACTATGATACCAGATCATGTAACTCATACAATCTCATGCGCCTCTTCATTAATCATATCTTTTAATTCTATTTTGTGCTGCTGTAGACACCCTTTCACATCCTCTTCCTTCTCTTTCATCTACATTTGTAGTTTCTCTAAATTTATTTAATGTTCTGAACATTGGTAATGTTTAAATCCAGTTCTGTTTGTATTGGATGTTATAGACAAACCCTCATTTGCTAGAGTTACAATAGTACTTGTATGTCTTTAGGATAAATTTAACCATCTATATGATTAACCCAATCGCATCATTATTCGTGGTGTATGAATCAAATGACGAGCTCTGCTCGCGGCGATGCACAGCTGTACATCAATCCATGTAGTTCAGTCACTAACCCACAGACACCACTTGTATGCATTCTGAGCTGAAGTTTACACATGAGGCTTCGGTTTTTTCCCTTTCACCAGGTTCTCACACACTTCCGGAACAAGAGATGAGAAAATCTTTTTTCATATTATTTTGCTCTTGTCAGTTGCCATCATGGCGTCAAGCAGATGTGCTGGTTTTGATGAAGAAGGAATATGGAAGCTAATATATGGTGTTTTAGAGAGTGATATTGAAGGCAGTGATGTTTGTGACGATGAAATGGACCCTCAAGTCCTTAGTTTGACTACTAGCGATGCGTATAATAGTTCTGATGACACGGAAAGTGATGCAAATAACGATGGTGTGCTGAGTCTTTTGAAACGAGCTCGTACTTCGGCACAGACTAACTTGACTGACTGGAACTGGACAAAAAGTGACAATAAACCTGTTGTACATAAGTTTAATGAATACAGTGGGGTTAGTGAAAACTTATTGAAAAAGTTTGATACGCAGCCACTATCTGAACTCTCAGTTTTTGTGAATACCCCTTTGTTCAACAAAATATCTGTTGAGACAAATTCATATGCAGCAAAATAGTTGAGCAATCCTGACAGAAAAGTTGGTTTGAGACTACACGCAACAAAATTAGGGCATATTTTGCGTTAGGTATACTAATGTCACAAGTGCGAAAGTCAAGAATACAGTTATACTGGAGTAAAAACAAGTGTATAAACACTCCCATTTTTCATGAAACCATGAGCAGGGGAAGATTTATTATAATAACACGATTTTTATATTTTGTTGATGATGAACAAGTAGTGACAAACTAAGAAAGATTAGGCCTATAATACAACATTTCTGCTCCAAATTTTCAGAATTATATTTACCTTCACAAGACATTGCTCTAGAAGAAAGTCTAATGAAATTCAGAGGCCGCCTTTCATATGTCCAGTGTAATAGATCTAAACGTTCTAGGTTTGGAATAAAAATTTACAAAAGCTGTGAATCAAGTTCTGGCTACTGTCTGTCTTCCAAAATTTATGTAGGTGATGATGAAACGGATCCAAGTCTGCCAGCAAGTACAAACGTTGTGCTCAACATGTGTGAACCCTTGTTAGGCCGAGGACATACATTGTTTTTAGATAACTGGTATTCTTCCCCAGATTTATTCAAAAGGCTACATGACAAGTAGATGAATGTAATTGGAACTGTTAGACAGAACCGAAAAGACATGCCTCGCGTTATCAGTAATACGAAACTAAAACGCGGAGAGTATGAGACGTGGGCTGCCAACAGTATGTTGTGTGTGAAGTGGAAAGATAACAAGGATGTTTGCTTTCTCACCATGATAAAGCCCAAGTGTGGCCTTGAATATCAGAAGGGGATGAGTGGTGTTGACCTTCAGGATCAGGTTACAGCTCTGTTCCCTGTCATGCAACGCACAGTGAAAGGGTGTAGGAAAATATTCTTTTATCTCCTAGATATGTGTATTTTCAATTCCTTCACTGTGTATCACAAGATCGCTGCTAACAGAAAGATGAGCTACATGGACTTCAGAACTAACATTGCACAGCAGCTACTAGAGACTGTTCAGTTGCCGGAGTACTAGGTTCGAGGTCGACCTTCAGCGAGCACCACTCCCACCAGATTACAAGCTAAATCATGGGCCCACTTTCCCATGCATATTCCCCCTACCGAGAAGAAATAAAGTCACAAGAAGGTGTGTTGTGTGCTACAGCCGGAGTAAAAGAAGTGAATGTTGCTGGCAGTGCAAAAAGTGTGGTGTAGCTCTTCACTTAGAAGAATGTTTTGAGGTGTACCATACCCAGCAGACGTACTAAAATAGTAGCATTGGTATATTACTTCGTTATCATGCATGCAAATTTTCAGAAAGGAATATTTACTGGTTGGTTTTGTATGATTTTCTAAATAATAGTGTGATGACGATGGCCGTAGAGCTGTATTTAAATGTGATCTCTTAGTACACTCCTATGGTATTTAAATGTGAGGCAAATAGGTTAATAATTCCAATAATTGGATATAAATTGATGTGACAATGAACTTAACATCAGCCATGCAACAATGCCAGTGATTTACAAACTTACTTCATATTATAACTGCTTGGCGATTTTGAAAATATAAAATGGATGAAGGGTCCCTAGGATAAAGTATAAATAACAAAATTGGGCACCACCTGCAAATTTTTTTACAGGAATAATTGATTCACAGAGCATGACAGAACTCCCTTTCCCAAGGCGACAGTCATCAGACTGACGATGCTTCAAACTTGCTATATAACTTTACCTGTTACTGTTTATCCCTGAAATTACATTTAGGTAACATGCCAGGTATTCACTCCATCAGTAAAAGTTATGATAAGTTTAACTATTAAATTTACTGAGAATTAAAGTTTATCAAAAATTCTAACATTACTCACAATATACAATTACATTTCCATCTTGCCTATTTCACAAACAACATATCCTCTAGTGTGTGTAGCCATCACTTTAAAATTTACACTGTACATACCTCATGTGGTATCCCTTATAACAGATTCAAACACATATTTTCACTCAACATATTAATTAGTAAGGACAAGGTGCCACAACTAGCGTTATGATTTGAAACCAATTATTTGCTAAGAATGTCCCTCACCTAACACAACACTCACTTCTTAAATCTTGAGTTCTGGGCCTTTCCAATTGCACCAAAACATCACCACCCAGGAAACACTGCACCAATTCCACTGATCTTTATCCGGACTGCTTAGCCTCTTACTGACAGTTTAGAAGTACGAGATCTTCGTCCCATTTTGACTTCATATATAAATTGAATAAGAAGCACCATCACCGTTTGAGAATACCAAGTACTGTCACTGTATGAGGTATTAATATAACGACACATCGGCATGCTAGATGAAATCAAATCAAATCTTGGCTACGTACAATATCAAGTCAGGTATTCGCGAAAATATCAAATTAAGTGGAGCGAAGAGAACTGCAGCCAAACAAGTATAAATTAAAACTGTTCACACACTGAGTCCATACACATTTATGAATCTGAATGCACAGTGGACAATGCAAAAGAATAATGACCCACTTACATTCTTGCATAAGTTTATAAAGGCTCTCTCCACGTTAAATAGCAACAAGCATGTTGTATTCTTCCAAGAATAAGCAAGTAATGAACAATTAGGCTGTTTTTCATCAAGTCGGAACTAGTTCTGTGAACCACATATTACCTCCACCCTACACATATAAAGGCAGCCCACAATGTGCATTTAGAACAGCGAGGAAAAATCCATAGTCTTCCACCAACCGCTCACTGGGAATGTCAATTAACGAGGAAAGCACTCTTGACTCCGTAATTATGTAGTAATGCTCCTGTAAAAAACTTGTGCAGCACCCACTTCGCGGTATCCTTTGTCATCAACAGTAACCTCAATAGCAATAATCACGAACTGTAACAGTCGTGCACAATAATACCAATAAACTCGCAGCATGCACGCACATATATAGACTTGCTCCGTGCAGCGCAGCGTCTGCCGAAATCCACATGTTGCAACACTTTAACCAACTTCAACTGTCTTTACTGATATAGTAGCTGTTTTCCCAGTTGCATAATCTTTACTGCTATGCCATGTGCAGATTCTTACACAAATTAAAGTTACGCCAATATAAAGATACACAGATACAAAATTCCCTACTACCAATTCTTCTTATAATATAATAATGTTATTACATCTCAATTTAAAACTCACAGGATATTTACTACTTTATATTAAAAATTATTTAATGAAAATTTCCTAACCTAAAATTGCAAATCATACTCTTGTACACTTACAATATCCAGGTGTAATAACTTCATACGCAGAGTGATAAGATGTCAACTGGTCTTGTACTTCCCTGGATGTGTGAAGTACTGGAACGTGTACTCAAAGGAACATCGCTTCTGGTCCTGGATTCAAACTGACACCAAAGACTTTGTACACAGGGATGTAAATTTGCACACAAAAACCACAAAGTAGCCTACTGTCAATTTTTTTGCCGGTTACGTGACAGATTGAAGAGTCACTGCATTTTGATGGTGAGAATGCCATCAACCTTTATCTTCATTTCCAAGCTGCATTTTTTATTATACAATCGGTTAAGTGTGCTACATCTGGATACGTGTCATACAACATGCCACTTCTGTTCCATAATGTGTTTGACAACAGTTTTGCTGTTCTGGAATTATACACTTCTCGTGACTTCCATCATTATTTGTTGGTGGTGTAAGATCCAATGAGGTGTGGGTATGAAATTTGAAAATCAAAGATTTTGTACATTATCTCAGCATATGTATTCTTCTTCTTCCTCTTCTATGGCTCTACAGTTCATTGTGAACCTTGGCCTCTTCAACAATCTTCCACCATTTATCTCGATCCAACGCTAAAACTTTCCAATTCCTATAGCCCATTTCCCAAAGATCTTCAGTAACTCCATCCATTCATCTGGTTCTTGGTCAACCTTGTCCTCTCTGTCCCCCTGGATTTCCATTTAACATCTTTTACGTACTTCTGTATCACTCATCTGTGCTACATGCCCGGCCCACCTCAGTCTGGCTGTTTTCACTATTCTTCTAATAGGTGGGTCCTTATAAATGTTGTACAATTCATGATTGTACCTCCTCCTCCATGTTCCTCTTTCACAGACTGGGCCGATGATTCTTCGAAGTATCTTTCTTTCAAAGGCATCCAGCATTCTTATGTAAGCACAGGTCTTATAGGTGTTTTATAGATGGTTAATTTAGTGGTACGGGTCAAGAGCCTTGAGGAGAGAAGCCTTGTTAGAGCAAAATAGGCTCTGTTGGCTGCTATTAATCTTTGTTTAATTTCATGAGAGGTATCATTTGAGTAGGTGACTGTTGATCCCAGATATTTAAACTGCTCAACCCTCTCAAAAATGTAATTGCCCACAGTTATTGAGGGTGGCATGTTCTCCTTACGTGCTTTCCCAGCAGCCATATATTTAGTTTTCTGCTGGTTGATGTTCAGTCCCATTTTCCTGCTGGCCCGTTCAAGGGCAATAAATGTCTCTTCCATTGCCTTTCGAGTTCTTGCCACTATATCATCGGCATAAGCAAGTATCTGCACTGATCTATAGAAAATTGCTCCCCTATTCAGGAGGTTTGCATCTCTCATCACCTTCTCCAGGGCAACATTAAGAAGGAGACATGCCAGTGCATCTCCCTGCCGTACACCATTTTCAGTATTTAATGTCTCGGACATCATTCCTCCTGTTCTTGTACTATTTCATGACCCACTCATTGTCATTCTCGCCAGCCTTACCAATTTTCCAGGAATTCCCAGTTCAATCATAGCATGGTACAATTGCTCTCTGTCTATACTGTCATACCCTCCTTTGTAACCAATGAAGAGGTGATGTGTGCCAATCCCAAATTTGATTGTCTTCTCTAAAATTTGCCTTAAGGTCAAAATATGATCTATGGTGGACTTTCCTGGGATAAATCCACACTGATAAACCCCAGTCTCTCTCTGAACAATTGAGAAAAGACGGTCAACTAAAATGTTGGAGAACACTTGATATTCCAAGTAGCATAATTCCTCTGTAACTATCACACTCAAGCTGATCCCCTTTCTTATATATAGGATATATAATTCCTTCTTCCCATTGCTGAGGTATTTTCTCCTCATCCCATACTGAAGTAGGCCTAGTTATTTTTAGGAAAGTTTGTTGCAATTCATTGCCACCTGGCTTGAGCAGTTCTGCTGGAATATAATCTGTTCCTGTTGCCTTGTTATTCTTCAATTTCTTCATGGCAGTTATCACCTCTTCTAAAGTTGGTGGACCTATATTTTTATCAGGGTCATTTTCTCCTTGCACATCAATTGAGTGTCTTGTTATTCTGAAATTCAGGACTCTATCAAAATGTTGCTGCCATCTTTCACATATCTCTTTCCCCTCACTAACAATTTTTCCTGTTTCATCCTTTATCAGGCTAGTTTTGCCACAGAAGGGTTTCCGTGCAGCATTTACCTCTCTGTAAAATTTCCTCACCTCATTTTGATTTCTCAGAAGCTCCATTTCTTTGATATTTGCCTTCATCCACTCTCTCTTTTTCCTCTGATGGATCTTCTTCTCAATCCTCCATTTTTCTTTATAGACTTCCTTCATTCTTCTTGTACAATTTGATTGTAATGTCCTTCTGTATGCCATGTTCTTCTCTTCTGTTGCTATTTCACAGTCATTGTGAAACCAAGGAGATATTTTACATCTTGTTTCAATTCCCAGTGTTTCACTTGCTGACGTCTCCACTGCATTTTTAATAATTTCCCACTGATACTCAGTGTTGTTGCATTCTTCAGTATTTTCAAGCATCTGTATTATCCTCTCCTGGTATTGCTTTTTAACTTCAGATGATTCTAGAGCTGTTATATTGTATTTTGGTATGTTGGTTCGGGTTCCTTTGAATGCACTGGAGACCCTAGCCCTAATTCGCGAATGTACCAGGAAGAGGTCTGAGTTGATATTTGGGTATCTGAGACTCCTCACATTCGAGAGATCTGATTTGTGCCCTGCATCAGCATATGTATATCACATAATTTACTGGAAGATTGTGTTTGAAACTTTGTGACTTAGTTACCCACTCAACTATTATAACCCTTTAGATGGTTTTTGGGTGACAGCGACGTACCCTACTTTACTCTCTTACTTCATTGTAGAATGTTTCATGGTGATTGTCATCTGTACCATACTTGCATTGAAGAAGCGGCACATGTTTGAAAAAAGCATTTACATTCTAGCATCAAAACCCTTGTTGATCATGTTACCTACGTAAATCATAAGTTGTGTGATGTTTTAAAAATTTGTTTGGATGGATGCAAAGGATTTTGAACAATTCTCAACACCATTCTTTAGGAAATTATTCTGGATTACAGTGTATATGCAGTTTGAGGAGATCAGCAGCAAAGATTCTTCACTGGTATGTCTGAAAACGATGCATCAAATATTGCTGCTCTTCCTCTATTTGAAGAGAACATCTGTGAATGAAGGTCCATCTAAACCTGTTAGCAAGAGAACATTGCGATGGGAACTATATGCTAGCGGCTTTATGTCGCACCGACACAGATAGGTCTTATGGCGACGATGAGATAGGAAAGGCCTAGGAGTTGGAAGGAAGCGGCCGTGGCCTTAATTAAGGTACAGTCCCAGCTTTTGCCTGGTGTTAAAACGGGAAACCCTCTTCTTGGCTGCCAACAGTGGGATTCAAACCCATTATCTCCCGGATGCAAGCTCACAGCCGCGCGCCCCTATCTGCACAGCCAACTCGCCCGGTGGGAACTGTATGCAATGAACATTTGGAGTCAGTCATCTTGCAAGAGCCCATTGCTCACAAAGGTACATAAAGCTGCATGTCCTCAATGGGCTAGAATTCATTGAACACGAACAGCAGCTGACTGGCGGAATGTAATGTGGTCTGACGAATTAAGTTTTTGCTTGTACTCCAATTACGCACTTAGTCAAGTGCACCAAAGCCACAGGATAGTACGAGTCCCTGTGATTAGTACTCCTGCGTGAGGGTCACCATGGGTTTGTGTTGCTTATGAGTGGCACCAATGTGTGAGAAAACCACAGGTCTGCATGACCTGTGCCTAGTATATTACCTGTGAGCATACCTGTCAACTTTTACAGTTTATCCATAAAATTTACGGAAATTGCAGCGTTTTACGGATGGATGGTGTCATTTTACGATTTCGCAGACAAAAATTTGAAATGTTAACATTCGATAATCACCCCAGTTCTGTGTTGCGTGGGTCAAAGGCAAGTGCACAATACTCGATAACTCATTTTTTGATATGATTGGTACTTTTAACCGTGTGGTGTTTGTGTCATCATTGGAATTGAATTTAAAGCCGGGATAACAATTCTTCCATGTGAATCTTAGGTATCAACAGGCTCTGCTCCACAAATTCTTTGTTCCGCTCTGTTTGCTTCTTGTAATTTAACCCATATTCTTTGACCACTTGGGTGCTGTTCTTTGTTCATGAAGTTGGCATTCCTTGAATGTTTTGGCCTTTTAAGGTTATGACATGAAGTGTTCGAGTTTTTGTGGTATAACTTCGTGCTTCGCAGTTTCCTGTATTCCTTGGAGTAGCTACATTCGTTCTACGTGGATTAAGACTTTTTGACATAGTTTAATGAAGTGTTTGACTGCCTTGAGTGTTTATGTTATAATTTTATGTGATGTTCAGTGATCCAGATTCCTTTTGATGTTTCACTAGATGTCAAGACATTTGTTCTTGGACATTTTCGTACGCTATATTCCAATTGTAGGATTCATGAATAAATCAACAAGAAACAATACTTCCAGACATTTAAAGAATCATATTCTGTTGATTTTCCATGCATACTAAAATCAAGAATGGGAGAAAAATTTGCCTTTTGCACGGTATGTGGTTGTGATATTAATATTGCACATGGTGGAAGAAACGATTGAAATAATCATGTGAAGTGCAGTATACATGTAAGTTATGTTAAATCAAAGGAAGATAACAAGAAAATCAACACCTTTTCTTTTGCCAAGTCTGGAAACGTTTAAAGTGATGTAATTAGGGCCGAGTGTGTGTTTACTTTCTTTTTGGTGGGACACAATGTTCCCTTAAGTGCACCTGATCATGCTGGTGCTTTACTTGAGAAGATCGCCGGGCGAGTTGGCCATGCGGTTAGGGGCGCGCAGCTGTGAGCTTGCATCCGGGAGATAGCAGGTTCGAACCCCACTGTGGCAGCCCTGAAGATGGTTTTCCGTGGTTTCCCATTTTCACACCAGGTTAATGCTGGGGCTGAAACTTAATTAAGGCCAGGGCCGCTTCCTAGCCTTTCCCTATCCCATCGTCTCCATAAGATATGACATAAAGAAACTAGCAAACTTAAGATGATGTTTCCCACATCAGAAGATAACAAATGGTCATTTACTCTCTCTCTATCTCCCCGTACTTCGGTCGAACAGCTGTTGTGGAATCAAAACAAATCTGGCATGCATAAGTCTGGGAAGCATAACGGGATCTCATAAAATTCACTTTCTCTCGACACGAGGAGAACACAGTGCTCAGCTGTCAGACGGGCACATTCAGTGGCTGTGGAGCTCATACAAAGGGCCTGGCCTTGGCCATACTACTCCTCTAAACACTGAAACAAATATTCATTCACATTTCTTTGCTCAGCCGTCGCTTTCTTCGCAACTGATCAGCTGGATAATCATCGCATATTCAGACATGGCTCCCAGCAATAAGATGGATTATCTTGCCTAATCACACATATTTGGCCCCCAAAATCATCCCTCTGGCATTTCAAGCCTTTCACTTTATATATCCTGGCTTAAATCCCATGCTTGTTCCTGGACTTGCCTTCTTGTTAATATAAATGACCCTCTTATGTCCCAACGATGGACACATAGTCACAGCACATTTTGTAGTAGCTGAAAATAATACAATCCACATGCAAAGAAAGAAACCTGACTAAAATTCTACTGTTAATAATAATTCTACTGTTAATGATGAATAAGAAAATAGGGCAGCGGGTAAGCTACTACGACCAGCATAGTGAAAGAATTATTGTCGTCAAGATAGACACCAAGCCAACACCCACCACAATAGTGCAGGTCTATATGCCTACTAGCTCAGGGGATGATGAGAAAATCGAAAGAACATATGAAGAGATAGAATATTTAATACAATATGTAAAAGGTGACGAGAATCTAATTGTGATGGGAGACTGGAATGCAGTGGTAGGCCAAGAAAAAGAAGGTAATACAGTAGGAGAATTCAGATTGGGACAAAGGAACGAAAGAGGAAGTCGGCTGGTTGAATTCTGCACTGATCATAGTTTAGTCCTTGCCAATACTTGGTTCAAACACCACAAATGACGTCTTTATATGTGGACGAGACCTGGAGACACTGGAAGGTACCAAATAGACTTCATTATGATTCGGCAGAGATTCAGAAACCAGGTGTTGGATTGCAAAACTTTCCCAGAAGCAGATGTGGACTCTGACCACAATTTGTTGGTCATGAAATGCCATCTGAAGCTGAAGAAACTGAAGAAAGGAAAGAATGCAAAAAGATGGGATCTAGACAAGTTGAAAGAAAAGAGCGTGAGGGATTCTTTCAAGGAACATGTTGCAAAAGGACTAAATGAAAAGGCTGAAGGAAACACTATAGAGGAAAAGTGGATATTCATGAAAAATGAAGTCAGCAGGGCTGCTGAAGAAATGCTAGGAACGAAGAAAAGATCAACTAAGAATCAGTGGATAACTCAGGAGATACTAGACCCGATTGATGAATGACGAAAATACAAGAATGCTAGAAATGAAGAGAGCAGAAAAGAATGATGTATGTTGGGTATTCAGACCGAAGACTGGTTTGTTCCTCTACAGCTCCACCAACAGCTGTCACAGATAGCTTAGGTGTCACTGAAGAGGCATACTAGGGAAGTGAGGAGTGAGGTCGTTTCCCGTTGCTGTCCTCACTGAGCCAGAAGTTGCTACTGCATATCAGTCTGCCAAGCCCACTGAAATGCATGCACCAACCGACCCTATGAGCGATATTTTCACACCATTCATAGCAGGGACTGGCTGCATAAGGAATGGCATTACTGGCATCGCTCATACCTCGGTCACTTTCATATTGTCAAAGCCAAGGATGAGACTGAGACAGATCAATGAAAATAACAAATTTATTCTAGCCCATACCAGAAGACATAGTGCACTGTAAACACTACATCCTGCCAGCAAAGGCCTCAGAAAGGAATACAGGCGATTAAAGAATGAAGTGGATAGAAAGTGCAAGGTAGCTAAGGAAGACTGGCTGAAGGAGAAGTGCAAGGATGTTGAAGGTTGTACGGTCCTAAGAAAGATAGATGCTGCATACAGGAAAATCAATGAAACCTTTGGAGAAAGGAAATCTAGGTGTATGAATATTAAGAGCTCAGATGGAAAGCCACTTCTAGGGAAAGAAGACAAAGCAGAAAGATGGCAGGAACATATCCAACAGTTGTATCAAAGTGAAGATGTGGATAATATGGTGCTGGAACAAGAAGACGCTGTTGATGCTGATGAAATGGAAGACCCAATTTTGAGGACAGAGTTTGACAGAGCTGTGAGAGACCTAAATAGGAACAAGGCACATGGAATTGATGACATTCCCTCTGAATTACTGACTGCCTTAGGAGAAACCAGCATGGCAAGGTTATTCCATTTAGTGTGTAAGATGAATGAGACAGAAGTCCCATCTGATTTTCGGCATAATATTGTTGTACCTATTCCCAAGAAAGCCGGTGCTGACAAGTGTGAAAACTACCGCACCATTAGTTTAGTATCTCATGCCTGCAAAATTTTAACATGTGTTATTTACAGAAGAATGGAAAAAGAAGTTGAAGCTGAGTTGGGAGAAGATCAATTTGGCTTCAGAAGAAATGTAGGATCACGTGAAGCAATCCTGACTTTACGTCTGATCTTAGAGGATTGAATCAAGAAGGACAAGCCCATGTACGTGGCATTCGTAGATCTAGAAAAGGCATTCGACAATGTTGATTGGATCAAGCTATTTAAGATTCTGAAGGTGATTGGGATCAGATACCGAGAACGAAGAATTATCTATAATCTGTATAAAAATCAGTCTGCAGTGATAAAAATCGAGGGCTTTGAAAAAGAAGGAGCAGTCCAGAAAGGAGTGAGGCAAGGCTGGAGTTTGTCCCCTCTTCTTTTCAATCTTTACATAGAACAGGCAGTAAAGGAAATCAAAGAGGAATTTAGAAAGGGTATCACAATCCAAGGAGAGGAAATCAAAACCTTGAGATTTGCCGATGATCTTGTTATTTTATCCGAGACTGCAGAAGATCTTGAGAAGCTTCTGAATGGTATGGACAAGTCTTGGGTAAGGAGTACAAGATGAAAATAAATAAGTCCAAAACAATAGTAATGGAGTGCAGTCGAACGAAGGCAGGTGGTGCAGGAAATATTAAATTAGGAAATGAAGTTTTAAAGGAAGTAGATGAATATTCGAAAGAGACTTTCAACGTATTAGGTCGTGTTACGTACATATAGTACGTGTTGAAGAGATGTTAAGTACAGAACAAAAATGGCCCACTGGTGTCCGGCTGGCCATTTTTGTTCTGTACTTAACATCTCTTCAACACGTACTACATGTACGTAACACGACCTAATACGTTGAAAGTCTGTTTCGATTACAATGCGGTCGTGAAAATTCAATATTCATAGATGAATATTGTTACTTGGGTAGTGAAATAACTAATGATGGCAGAAGTAAGGAGGACATAAAATGCAGATTAGCACAAGCAAGGTAGAACTTTCTTAAGAAAAGAAATTTGCTCACTTCAAACATTGATATAGGAAGTAGAAAGATTTTTTTGAAGACTTTTGTGTGGAACGTGGCATTGTATGGAAGTGAAACATGGACGATAACTAGCTCAGAAAGATAGAGAATAGAAGCTTTTGAAATGTGGTGTTACAGAAGAATGCTGAAGGTAAGATGGATAGATCGAATCACAAATGAAGAGATACTGAATCAAATTGGTGAGAGGAGATTGATTTGGCTAAATTTGACGAGAAGAAGAGATAGAATGATAGGACACATCTTAAGACACCCAGGACTTGTTCGGTTGATTTCTGAAGGAAGTGTAGGTGGTAAGAACAGTAGGGGTAGACCAAGGTATGAATATGATAAGCAGATTAGAGCAGATGTATGATGCAGTAGTTATGTAGAAATGAAAAGTTTAGCACAGGATAGGTTGGCATGGAGAGCTGCATCAAATCAGTCTATGGACTGATGACTCAAACAGCAATTGTTGTAAATTTATACCAACGCAGTAGGCGTATAGCCTGTTTGAATTTTAAGGAGCTCTACCTGATAATCTCTATGACAATGTCATAAAATATAGCAGAATGCACTAATCAAGCAAATAAACTAACTGCAACACTCCCAACAATTTCCCTCTATCCCATCTATCTACAGTAAATAAACACATCGCTTGGGCTGTTACATGCACACCATCCCAGCCAACATTTAACGCTAAATAAACTTGAACAATACTCTTGCCAAAGTGGCTTACATTTAATTACACAAAACATATTGAAAATTTCCCTATCCTAATATATTAGTCTTTCTGGAGCACGCTTAAATGGAAATCGTTACTTATCTTTTGCAACTAGATGTCATTCACCAAGGATTACATATCTGCTTTGTCACATCTGCTTAGCTCATCGTGACAAGGGTGGGCGAAGGTTGACTGCTCCTGGCGTCGATTCCACGTACAGCCATGGTGTCTTCTTCCCGTCCCTGGAAAAGTCGGCAGATATGCTGTGGATTAAGATCTTCTCTTCACCGCTTTGTGTGCATGAGTACACAATGTTTATTCTAATGTTAGGCTACACTTGGCACACGATTCATACATATCTCGCGAGCGCATACCAATATGAGATACTGGTTACTGTTTAACTGTACTTCTATTTCACTCATTGGGTCTCGGGCTGTTACACAACTCAGATTGATAACGTTATTACATCTGCATGGTACCAAACCGCACTTGGTATTTCAAAGTATTTGAAATAATACAAGGATATAAGTAACTATCCTTTGAAAGTACTGCTAGAGATAAGCAAAAGTGGTAATTACCAACATGCACATAGCATGTAACGGACTTTGATCAATACAAAGACAAATCACCTCTAATGCACAACGTGCAGTTCACTCAAAATACTTCAGGCGGATGGGTCTGCTTTCCCCACCATGGGTATTTAAATAGACTCGCAGTCCCTTTGTAGCATCAGATGAATCCCCAACTAACAAAGACGACAGCTTGCTAGTGGCTCTCCTTCAGCCCAACGGTTTTACATTCAAATAAGTTTAATACCAGAGCGCTCAAGTAGCATTTATTTTCACCAGAAGTGAATAATAAATATACTTCCAAATCTCTTATTAATGTGGACCTGTGGAATTTTAGCTAGGTGGCGAATATTTCTATATAAATTCAGAGACCCCAGTCCTGCGAAGATAAAGTTGTTCAACCTGAATTACTTGTCTTGGGGTTCCCGACGTTTAAACATATCCTCCCCCTAGCTGGTATCAATTGAATTCGAAAGGTGGAGTGGGGTCGGCATGCCTAGATAAAAAATCAACGGCTCAATTTGAATTTGAAAAGTTCGCTGCTTGCTGGGAAAGTACTGGGTGGTGCCACACCTACATCAGTGTTCAACGGACTCCCTGACTTCATACCCAGCTCCTTGCATATACATAAAATAGATCTTTCCACCGTGTTATAATTCATTCATTGTGGCATCTGGGGGATTGCTCTATACAGTACATGTTTCATGACATAACCTCATAAATAATGCAATCATAAACTAATAATGATACTAATAAGTATATGTACCTTACAAGTAATAATAATAATAATAATAATAATAATAATTTTCAAATGATGTGGTGATTTGGGGAAAGGGAAGAAAGGAAGTGCAAAAGAGACTGGACATTTGGAATGAACATCTGAAGGAATTTGGAATGGTAATTAGTAAAAAAGAAAACTGTGTCATGCACAGTGGAAAAGAGAAAAAGAGAAGCCAAGTGTTAATTAATAACAACTAAGTAAAGGTACAACATTTTATCATCAAGTCAGAGAGCTTTAAAATTAACATTATATAAACAGTATTTCATACCAATTTTATCATACGGACTAGAAACACTGGTAACTAGTAAGATCCAAGCAGTAGAAAAGAAATTTTTAAGAACTTCAGTTAGAAAGACAAGAAGTGATAGAATTCAAAATATTAAAATCAGAGAAGAGCTAAATATAGAACTGTTAGTACAGAAGTTACAGAAAGCAAGACTGAGATGGTTTGGATATGTAAAATCAATGGGAAAGGAACGAGTAGCAAGAAGGGAATTGGAAAGAGACTAGTTGGAAGACCGAGAAGGAGGGGGATGGCACAGATTTGGAAGAACATTACAGAAGCTGGATTGGATGTGGCAGAAGTAATGGAGCAGGAAAAGTGGAAGGACAGAAGGGAGCGGAGGAGGCTTATTAACCACACCCGGGCGACTGGAGTGCGACATATGATGATTATGATGATGATGATGATGATGATGATGATGATGAGTCATTCAAGCTCGATACTTGCATTATTTACCCATGGTGAGAGAATATTGTTTTCAAGTTATATCAGTTTATTACATTTGTGTCAAATTCCTTGTCTTATGTTGTCTACAGATTGCAGTTTTATATCCTCATATTGTTAACAAATTTTCCTTATTGATTTTGCAACTACCTTTCTAACATCTTGAAGTTCTTGAAAGGTGGCATGACCAATTTTATTATATTCATTCATAGGTTGTTCTGCCATCCGGCAGGTCCAGTCATGGCTGTGACCTCCATATCTCTCGATCTTGTGCCCTTTTCTTCACTGCTGCATAATCTTCCTTTCTTTTTCTAATGCTGTCTAATAACTGGTATCGTGTCCTTCCCCTTCCTCGTTTTCCTTTTATCATCCCTTCAATTGCTATTCGTAGTAAAGTGTTGTGTCTTAGATTATGCCCTATCCAATTTTTCTTCCTATTTTGGATTACGGTCATCATGCTCCTCACTTCTCCCACTCTCTTCAGAACTTCCTCATTTGATATTTTATCTTCCCACTTTACTCCTTCAATTCTTCGCCAAATCCACATCTCAATTGCCTATATTCTTCTCTGTTCTTCCTTCCTTAAAGTCCATGTTTCAGCGCCATATAGAGCTATACTCCATATAAAATATTAAAATAAACCCTTAAAAATATGAATGTATGGTTTTTATGGCACAAAGAATACAGATCTACCATGAAAATAAAATAAGTTTAAATGTGAAAAAGGCATAAAGGCCTATTTTACAAGTACAACTAATTTGTTTGCATGATGCTCAAAATCATCCTCTAATGATTAATTTTTGGATAAATATTGTATTTCAAAAAAAATAAGGAATTATTGATTCATCATCTTCGGAGGAATCAGGTGTATTCAGGGTCTGTCATGGGTCTGAAGATGACAGTAGTCAAAGTGATGTATCGCAAACACTAATTTAATTTCCTCCTTCAGGACTTAGATGCTCTTTCTCAGCTTTGTAATTCAAATATTCATCACCATCACAAGTATCATGAACGCTATCATCTTCCACAAAATCATAGTCTTCACTCCCTGCCTCATCTTCACCTGATTCGTACAATAATCGCCAGTATGTTATCTGGTATTCTGTTAGCCATTTCTCTTCTACAATGCCCTATGATAACAGACAAAGAGTTGATAGTGACAAAAACAATATGTTTATATTTAAGAAACAGTAAATGACTGTTTAAATCATAATATTAGCATACATACCTTTAAGTCAATTAAAAGCAAATTGCTTTGTGACCCTATCACACTATCACTAACAGTTCTTCAATATGACAATACCCACCCAATTATCACAGGTATGAACAAAGATATCACCAGTCGCACACACCCCAGTCAACAACTCCGCAAGAAATTCAGATGCACAAAATGGCAGCAGGCATGCATACGCAGTGGGCAATAAACTATACTGTATTACTACCTAGTACTATAAAAGTGAAGAAGGGTTAGTGTTCTAGGGTTAACAATGAAGGATTTTTGAGTGTGTGTTGTAGTAGTATCATTAGTTTAGTGTTTTGTGTTTGAAAAGTTATACTAACCACAGTGAGAGTGAAAAGAATAGATTCCTTCATATGTTCATTTCAGCAGTCAGAATTTGTCACAGGTAAAATGATCAGCATTATGTACCATTCTTGGATAAATTTTAAAAATTCCTTTCACTGTTTTTTCCTACAGCTATTGTTACTGACGTAGTGCTACCACGCATTCAGGATATATATAAGGATGACTTTCTGCAGCAAAGACAGGACTCTAGTCAAATGGTTACAATATTGTATGAAACTACTGTGCCCAGTGCTGAAGGTATTTATCACTTATTATCTGAAATCCTTTTTAAAATCCTGAAATCGTTGGTTTCAAGTTGTTAAAATTTTTTTTTCAGTAAATTCATTTTCAATAATTATGTTGTTTTCTTTTCCTGGTAGAAGAGGAAGGGGATCTGGCAGAACGAAGGGTGTCCTTTGTCTACGAGACTGATCAAAATACTGTATCCGAGATGTTACGAACATTTGTAGATGAAGCTGTTCGAAAATCCACAGACCAAAATACTGTATCCGAGATGTTACAAACATTTGTAGATGAAGCTGTTCGAAAATCCACAGGTAAGATTTCAAAAAAGTTAGTATAATTTACTGAAGACTTGTTTCATCTGACTCCTTGGCTGGATGGTCAGCATTGAGGCCTTCCGTTCAGAGGGTCCTGGGTTTGATTCTTGGCTGGGCTGGGGATTTTAATTACATCTGATTAATTCTTCTGGCCTAGGGACCAGGTGTTCGTGTTTTTCCCAACACTTTCCTCTTCATATTCAGACAACACACCACACTGCCAATCACGACAGAAACATGCAATAGTAATTATATCCGACCGTAAAGCAGGGCCAAATCCTCATATGCAACAGGTTTCGCACTCGCGACCCCAGAGGTGTGCTAAAAGCCGTAGAAGAATAATAAGATAACTGAAGCCTTGTTTTGTTAATATTTCTTTTTGAAGGTGTTATAAAATCACACCGAATCAGGTCTTTTGGGAATTCTTAATTAAGACAGATCATGGTGTAAAAAACCATTGTCAGAGTTGCTGAAGAGATGGTGCAAACCCAGCATCTCATGAATGCAAGGTTACAGCAACATGAGCCAAGTTGCTTGGTTTGTGGTCATGAAAAAGGAACAAGCAGCCAGTCGATAGCTTGATTAGTGAAGGTTGTAAGAATAGCAACACAATGAGAGAGAGGAACATACTTGCCATCTTCATTCAGTTCCACAATTATTTTGATTCTGTCGTAGTTATGTATCACAAGGAGATCGTACACAAACTTCAGTGGTAGTGTTTATGAGAAGAAGTCACACATTACTGTAAGCGGTTTACTGTATGTCGGAAATAAGAGTAGGAATAACACTAACAACGAGGCTGTATTTATGGTCGAAGCGTTTCCTTCCATGACTTTTGCCACAAAGAACATTGGATGAATGGAAAGTGAAGATTAAGCTTGGAATTAAATGTGTTACATTGGTTGGCTTTATTAACCCGATTGTCATTTTTAATGATGCTCCAGAAGTGGAAATAGCATTTAGTAAATTTGTCAACTTCCTGCTGACGAATCTAAGCCACATCATTCTGGCTGAACCAAGCACACCTCAGCTAGACCTACACATTCCTTATCAGCAGTGATCAGATAATGTATCATCCTCGCACCTCAAAATAACCTTATGTTACATTTAACAAGCTTTAACAGCTTCATTTTACCTTAGATAAAGCTGTATTGACTATAAAGTCAAGTAACAAATATTTAAGAATAACTTAAATATTATATTTAAGTGGTCTGCTATTCAATACATATATAATTTATTACATCTAGTACATGTTTCTTCCCCTAAGGGAGATCATCAGCTAGAAAAAATTACAATAATATATCAGAAGACAAAAATTACATTTTAGATTGGAAAGACAAATTAAAACACTTTTATATCTAAGGACATTTAAAGTAAATTATTAGCAAACTTTGTTGAAGTTGCAAGTCATATAGTCAAAAAAAAGTTGAATTCCTCATTAAAATCTTGATTAAAAAGTTCATGCAAACTAACAGTTGTATTGATAAAATCATAGGATGATCGTTGTTATGAATAAAAACCTTATATTATCTGTCCCGCATAGTAGGGAAAATAATAGTAATCCATCAGCGGTAAAATTTTTATAACAACATTTCAGTTTAGAATCGTAGTGCTGATACTGTATATTTAGATAGTACAGTATCTTACCTGCTATATTCGTGTGTATCTATTAGAGCATAGTACTAATAATAATCTGCCTAAGCATTTAGCTTTGTTGGTAATCTGTGAGTACAGTAGTTCGTGCAAATTTCAAACTTACAATTTAATTTCTGTTTGTGCTTAGTAGTGACATAAGGTACCGGTATTGTAATTAGTATACGCCTGAACGTAGTTCAAAATTATTGTAGTGTACTGTAGAGTAGTATACAAGTAATATCATATTAGAAGTAGGCATGCTTAGTTTATAATTGTAAAATTTTTTGTAGTATAGTAGAGGTATCTGTAGCAACTCTCTTACTAAAATTCTGTTGTTGTAATTAGGACAGGCTTAACTGCAATATAGAATTGTGCAATTTTTGTGTATTCCTTTCGGTATTCAGTAATTAACAGTAGTTTTTATCTATTAGGGTGTTGTAGGATAAAGATAAAATACAACTAAGTAATATCATAGTGTAGTAGTATATTCATTACCTAATTGTCATGTGATCTTTGAGTACTAACCTAGACAATATTTCTTTCCTTTCATTTTTTCTGTTGCACAAAACAAGTTATTTTTTCTTCCTTCTTTTTATTTTTTCCGTAAAGAATGGCTAAGGAGCGCGAGTGTACAAACTGTGGATGTGGCGAGGCATTGAGGGGTATGAGGGGGGAGTTGGAGAGTTTGAGGGAGATAATTAAGATTCTCACAGAAGACAGGAAGGAAGAGAGGACTCCCTCAGACAATGTACAGGTTACAGTAGGTGTACAAGAGAGAGGGGAAGGAAAGGAGGAACTGTAGAAGACAGGTGGTCTAATGTTCTAAAGGGAAGGAGATTGCAGGCTTAGGGCTCCATTCAGGATCAGAATTCAGGACAGGTGTCTGTGAGAAATCGGTATGAGTCACTGCAGGTAGAGCAACAGAGGGAAGATGAGGAACAGGGAACTATTTCAGAGATGTGTGGAAGTAGGAGGAAGGGAAAAGGTAGGAAAGGAAAATGTAGAGTAGATGATAGGAAAAGACAGGTGGAACAGGGTCATGGAAGGGAGACAAGGGAGGAGGAAGTAGCTTCTGCAGCTATCAGGGAAGATAGGGCTGTCCAGGAGGGGAGGGGATCAAAGGAGGTGGGTAGGGTTGAGGCTCTGGTCATGGGGGATTCCATAATTAGACACGTGGGGTAAGTGTGTGGAGGAAAGGGAACCAGGGTAGAGTGTTATCCAGGAATTAGGTTGAGGCAAATGGTGAGAAAAGTAGAAGAGAAGGAGGAGGGGAAGGAAAAGGTGGTAGTTTTTCACATTGGTACCAACAACGTAAGTCGAGCTAATATAAGTACCAACATAGTTAGCGATGTGTGGGATGTGGTAAATGCAGCACGGGTGAAGTTTAAGAAAGCGGAGATTGTTATCAGTGGAATACTGTGTAGGAGGAATACTGACTGGAGGGTGATTGGGGATGTAAATGAGACTATGGAGTGGGTATGTAGGAAATTGGGAGTGAAATTCCTAGATCCTAATGAGAGGTTAGGAAATAGGGATCTGTGCTCAGATGGCCTTCACTTAAATCGCAGTGGTACGTATAAGTTAGGAAATTTGTTTAGAAGGGTAATAGGGAGGTACATTCAGGGAACGGTGTTGTCTAGGGAGCGGTGATGAGGGTACAGAGATCTGGAAGTCAAGTAGGGATGACATAAAAATGTTAGTGTTGAACTGTAGAAGTATCGTAAAGAAAGCTATAGAATTAAGTAACTTAATAGATATGTATTTACCAGATATTGTAATAGGAGTTGAATCATGGCTGAGAAATGATATAATGATACAGAAATTTTCTCAGGGCACTGGAGTGTGTATCGTAGAGATAGGATAGGAATGGTGGGAGGGGGAGTATTCATTCTGGTGAAAGAAGAATTTGTAAGCAACAAAAAAGTTAAAGATGAGAAACATGATATTCTAGGTGTAAGGCTCATTTCTAAAGATCATAGGCAACTTGATGTCTTTGGAGTGTACAGACCAGGAAAGGGTAGTGCTGACATGGATTCAGAATTATTTGATAAGATAATCAGCTATGTGGGAAACGACATGGAAACGAATGTGATTGTAGCAGAAGAACTTAATTTACCAAAGTCAGTTGGGAAGGAAATGCGAATGACAGGAAGTATGACCAATCAATTGCAAATAAGTCAATATGGGAAGGACAGCTGATTCAGAAAGTGACGGGAAAAATATCCTGGACGTGGTGTTGATAAAACCAGATAAGCTCTATAGAGAACCTGAAGCAATAGATGGTATTAGTGATCACGAAGCTGTTTTTTGTAATAGTTAAAAATAAATGTGATACAAAGGAAGGTTTTAAAAGTAGGACTATTAGGCAATACCATATGGCTGATAAAGCAGCCATGAGGCAGTTTTTAAAAACTAATTATGATCGGTGGAAAATGGTAATCAGAATGTAAACAGACTTCAGGATGGGTTTAAAACAATTGTTGAGGAATGTGAAAACAGGTTTGTACCTGTAAAGGTGGTAAGGAATGGTAAAGACCCACCTTATTATAATAGAGAAAGAGTTGGAAATGGCTGTGTAAGTACGGAGAAATTGAAGTAACTTACTAGGAAATTGAATCTAGCAAATAAGGCAGTTAAGGATAACATGATTGCAAGCATAATTGGGAGTCATACAAATTTTAGTGAAAAATGGAAGGGTATGTATAGGTATTTTAGGGCAGAAACAGGTTCCAAGAAGGACATTCCAGGAATAATTAATGAACAACGGGAATGTGTATGTGAGGATCTTCAAAAGGCAGAAGTATTCAGTCAGCAGTATGTAAAGACTGTCAGTTACAAGGAAAATGTCCAGATAGAGGAGGTGACTATTGCTAAAGAAGTTTAAAATGTACACATGATAACAATGATATTTACAATAAGATACAACTGTTGAAAACAGGAAAAGCGGCTGGAATTGATAAGATTTCTGGGAACATAATATAGATAATGGGTTGGGATATAGTACCATATCTGAAGTACTTATTTGATTATTGTTTGCATGAAGGAGCTATACCAAATGAATGGAGAGTTGCTATTGTACCATTTCATTGCCCTGATCATATGAAAAACGAGGTATTACAATATCAATATTTGCCATGTACTGTAATAAAATGACAAAGATTATATAGTAGAGCAATACATCTGAAGAAAGGACGAACATACAGAATTAAATAGGCTGTAATTATGTTATAATAAAAATACGGACACATGGAATCAAAGAAGCCGTGAATGTGTCGAAAAGAATACCGATTTAACGAATCAAATAAGCCATGGTCAGGAAGTAAGACATTCAGACCTATAGAATCCACGCTGCCGTGATTAAGAAAAAATGCAGAATGTTTTAAATTGTTAAAATGGCAAAGTGAACAATCACAATTACGTTGAGCATCGAAACGAAATTATTCACTCAAAATTCGTCACGTAAAGCAGGAGGAAGTTTCTACAGAGCAAGATTTGAAGAATAATTAGAACATAGAGTACGGTAATATTATAAAGATATTATGCCAATCTACAACTAAATATCAAGATTAACAAGGAGGAAAACTTAAAGAAAAGAGAAGAATAATTAAATTATCGGAGACTGAAGCTCAAATCTAAAGTTGACGCGAGTTACCTAATGAAAATAAGATATTGCCAACTCAAAACATATTTACGAAAGGCTAGAAGTTAACTAGAGTACCATTACAAAGCTTATAACTGAAAACTGTCACTGAATTTTGGTAGTATAACTTGTTTAAAATTATAATTTAGATACAGGAGAATTTGTTGAAAGACTGAATTGTCATACTAATGATGGTGTTGAATATGTTTTTATCACATGCAAACAACAGCCTCGAGATGAATAACTAATATGTTATAATTCTCATGTTTTGGTCTGTATTGAAATGTACAATGAAGTCAAATAAATATTAAAATTCATTTATTCCACCTATTCAATACATAAATAGAGATTTTAATTAAGAAATTAAATCTTGAATAAAATTATAGGGACATGTTTTGCCCTTTAATTAAGGGCATCTTCAGCCTTAATCTCAATCTGAAAGGTAATTAATCAGGTACCTGATTGTATTAAATTTACATATGAATGTGAGGATGATGTTGGAAATGTGCTTCAAATGGTGAGCAAATGGTTAACAATAGTTATGATATTCTTAAAATGAAGCCTTAATAAAGTCTTAAAATCAAATAGTCGTAAATTTATACACTTTCTTGAATGTCCTTGTTTAAAAATTGGTAACAAATTGTATACTGGTAATTTTGTAAGAACGTAAATTGTTACGTTATACCTTGTTGAGGGCATTAGAATAATGATAAAAGAAAAAAATGTAGTTGATAATTCCAAATGGAGTATTAAAACATATTAAAACTAGTAAAGAGACATTACTGTTGCTCACTTCAAGTGTAGTTTATAATAAAATTGTTACGTTGGAACAAGTAAAGCAGGGCCTTGTGATGGTTGAGGGTGTTAGATAAAATTATCGGGTTTTGAACAGTTCAAGCGTCAGGATAATGATGAAGAATGTAGTTAATAACTCCGAGTGGAGTTTAAACACAATTTTAAAAAATAATAAAGAGACATTTCTGCTGCTTAGAACAAGTGGGGTTTATAATAATATAAAAATGGTTAGACTGTTGTAACTCTCATGTGAAGAGATAAAACCGTAGTCTTCTAAAAGCACGAGTGAAGAAGAGTGCCTGATGGTAAGCAGCTGTGTTAAATATTAGCTGGAAGGAGCGATTGTAGTCTCTTGTATATAGTCGAAAGGGAAATTAGGTTTGAAGTCTGTAACAATAGGAGAAAAACGTGTTAAAGGATGAATATGAATGAAAGGAGAGTTCAAACAGAAATCGAAGTGCGTAAAAACACTTACCTCTTTATTAATGTTGAAATTGGTTAATGTAAAGAAGAGTTGGAGAGAAAATGTTGTGTGTAATTTCATTTATTTTTAATTGTAATAGTGTTAAATAGTTGCTATGGTAGCGTTGAAATGACTGATATTTAAGTTACTAGTGTTACAGATGATGTGAGATTAATGGAGGAGAGGGTTGAAGTGATGTGTCAAGTTTATAAGTTATTGGTCTTGGCGGGTAGTGAGAAAAGAGTTAAAATCTTAGAACAATATAAAGAGAAACAATATCATCTTTATCAAGTGGATTTCAAATAAAAGTTAGAGCCAGCCTATAGTTAATCCTTTGTGAGGGGATAAATTCTTCTTCTTCTCGAGCTACGGTGTGGGAGCGAGGGAAAGTGTGACAGTAAACATCTATAATAATAAAGTTCTATAAGAATTCCGTTAATATCACTAAAAGGTGTTCTGTAAAGGGTTGAGGGTATAAGAAATCAAATTTTAGTATTAATAGTTTGGCAAAGCAAAGATTTTTTTGTGAAAAGGTAAGTTTAGTCCTTACAAAGCATGTAAGAGTGAGGAAGTGTGTTTGATGGTAAGTATTTTTTTAAAATATATATGGAGATTTTGGTTTGAGGTCTGCAATAAGGAGGAGAATTATGTATTAAATGTATGAGATTATACAGTTAATCAGTGGATTGATAATTGTTACTTGTGCTTCTGGTATTATAATGGTGAGAGAATATAGGAGGTGGAATTGGTGGAGGTGGGGGGTTAGGTGGAGTTTTAAGTTTGTGTTCAATAAATCAATCAATCAATCAGTCAATCAATCAATCAATCAATCAATCAATCAATCAATCAATACTGATCTGCATTTAGGGCAGTCGCCCAGGTGGCAGATTCCCTATCTGTTGCTTTCCTAGCCTTTTCCTAAATGATTTCAAAGGAATTGGAAATTTATTGAACATCTCCCTTGGTAAGTTATTCCAATCCCTAACTCCCCTTCCTATAAATGAATATTTTTTGGTAGTGGTGGGAATGTGGGTACGGACAGAGTAGAAGTTGTGTTTTCTGAAATCAATTAGGACTTGGAAGATAATAATTTAATAATATTTAGAATGTTATGTTGATTTAAATTTGGTGATTGCAGAAAATTTGGTAAAATTTCGTATAATGGGTTTTTTACTTCAACTATATCATTGAAGTTTCGATTTTTGTTATAGTAGTGGTCTAAAAATATATAGATGTTTTCTAATTCATTCATTAATTTTCCTTTACTTACTTTTTTAATAATTGTGAGGTCTTGATCTATAGTGGTGAAATGATGTCCTGTTTCTTTCATATGCGAACTAATAGCTGAGAATTTGTTGTGCTTGATGGCATTAAAATGTTCCAAGTACCTAGTTTGAAACCTTCAGCCTGTTTGACCAATGTATGAGGTGCCACATTGTGTGCATGTGAGTCTGTAAATGCCTGAGCCTGTGTAAAAGTTGTTGTTGAATTGATTTTGTTGTGATTGAAGAATAATTTTCAGTTAGTGTTGGAAGTTCTAAAGGTAATGCAACTGTTTTGATTTTTTGTGGGATTTGAAGTTTGGTAAATGTCTGGATTGTTGTATGTGAAAGTAATAAACTTATTCTTTTTGGGTTTGTCAGGGATGAGTTTTATTGTTAATTTGAGTTTGATTTTGTTGATTAAATTTTTAATTGTTTCTAGTTTATACCCATTATTTTTTGCTAAGTTTTTTATATAAGTGAGTTCAGTTTTTAGGTTTTTAGCTGATAGAGGGATTTTAAAGGCTCTGTAAATTAAGCTGTGAAAGGTAGCTAGTTTATGGGATTTTGGATGTAATGAAGTATTTGTTATTGTTCTTGAGGTGTGAGTAGGTTTTCTATAAATTTGGAAGTCAAAATTATCATTATCACGTGTTACTGTGATGTCTAGGAAATTTAAGGATCCGTTGTAAATTTTATATTTTGGTCCAAGTTGTTAAAAAAATTTAAAATATCAGTACTGTTATTGAGTTCTTTATCAATAATTACGAAAGTGTCATCTACATATCGAAGCCATACATTAAGGCCTTTTATATTAGTAGAAATTTTATGATGTTCTAAAGAATCTAAATAGATGTTGGCTAAGATGCCAGACAAGGGATCTCCCTTGGCTAGGCCATCTTGATGGTAAATTTTACCATTAAAAGTAAAATAGTTGTTTTTTAGAACAAAGTTTAGGAGTATTCATGAGGTATATTTTTGGGCTTATGCCATGTAATTAATGATAAAAACACACTCAACACGTTTCGAAAGGAACCTTGACTTTCTTCATCAGGAGACACAGAGAAAAAGAAACAACGCAAAACAGGTTGCTAGGAGAAAGCAACAAGGGACTTGAAATGGTGCCCTAAGATGTAAACAGGACGCCATTTTAGCCCCAGATAGAGACAACGAATGGCAACAGTAAACAGTAAATAGAGTAATATTAATTACGACTTCGTGAACTTTTCTTTGCTTTATGTTGTGAGAACCATAATTCTTTAACGAAAGAATGTTTTGATTTCAATCAAAGACTTTATTGGTTTATCTTTTGAATGAAGAGACGTTAAATGTAATTAAATATTATATCAATATATTAATTCATCCCAAAGCAATTCATGATCATGAATAAAATGAGAATTTAAACATTTCAATTATTATTATTGCAATTTATTTTCATTATTATAGCAGATCAGTTTACATTGAATTCTTGCAGGATTATTTTTGGTTGAATGAGTTTGAGTGATGATTTTTTTATTGATATTTAAGGAAGGATGGAATTGCTGGTAAATTATATGAAAGGATATGTGGGTTCCCAGTCGATCTCACGTAAAAAAATATACTTTATTGATGCACATTAGTTACCCCTGAGAGGTATCGTGTAGCAAATCGGAGAATATTTTGACGCTTACAGTGAAACGGTGAGTGGAGATATGTACCTTGATCGAAAATTATGTGGGCGTAATGAATTTATTATTGATGGATTAATGGAGATAAATGTAGCTGCCGATACTTAGCATCATTTTTAATGCATGATCCATTCAGTTGATTCCAATACGTGATGTAGTTGGAAGAGGGGAAACAGCCGGTGCAATAGATGGGTCACCCGTCATGGCAAGAAAGATGTTCCCCCAAAGGATGGTGCATTAAGTTGGTGCCCACCGTTGGAGCAAGACTGAGGATGCCCAGCATAGCTTTTTAAAAAATAATAAATGATGAGCGCAAGATTAAATCCCAAACGTTCAAGCAAAACGGAGGAGCCTAATTACAAGATGACTGTTGGGTACATTGAATTTATGCCTAACAATGAGGCAAGACTGAGGATACTTGACATGGGGGTTTTATGATGGTGATAGATAAAAACCAACAACCAGCATTGAAGCAAAGATGAAATAATTATTTGAGATTGGATACTTACAGAAGAAACCAAAAAGAAGAAGAAGTTGAGAGTTAGGCAAGAAGTCATACAGATGTGAAAGAGGAGCTGAAGAAGAGATGAATAATAATAATAATGACTAAAAATTGAATTATAATTTTTTGAATAATTAATAAGTTAAGATAATTTATAATGTTAATTTAGATCGTCGTGGTTCATGTTTCTGGGTTACTGTAGTCACGTCCTAGTTCGTGAACCATGGGCAATGGCTGAGTCCTGAGAGTCGGGATACCAGTTGCTATGGAATGGGAGTGGGCATCTCGGACGTATTCTGAGTCATGGCCCTCCTTGTGCTCAGGCGGCTAGGACTATACAATTCACCGGTGGTCCATAACCCGTTAGAGGAGAGATCCTCACTTGGACTATGTGTAAGTAGGGTAGCATCCTGCTTCATGAATTTACCGAGCTCAGAACACTTTCAGCAAGCCTCGGACCTATGGGAGTAACGCGGAGTCCCACTCCCATTTGACAGGCGAGGGACTCCTTGGAAACAACTTGGCAAACGAAATGGAATTCGATGGGCAGCTATCAATATTAATGGGGCTTATGGAAGAAAGAAAGTAGAACTGGCTGAGTCAGCAAAGAGGATGCATCTGGATGTGCTAGGAGTAAGTGATATTCGGGTGAGGGGAGATAACAAGGAAGAGATAGGAGATTATAAAGTGTACTTGACAGGTGTTAGAAAGGGAAGGGCAGAGTCTGGGGTAGGGCTCTTTATCAGGAATACCATTGCACGCAACACAGTTTCTGTTAGGCACGTAAATGAGCGAATGATGTGGGTAGATTTGTCAGTTGGAAGAATTAGGACTACAATTGTGTCCGTGTATTCACCATGTGAGGGTGCAGATGAGGATGAAGTTGACAAGTTTTATGAAGCATTGAATGACATTGTGGTCAGGGTCAACAGCAAGGATAGAATAGTGCTAATGGGCGATTTCAGTGCGAGAGTTGGGAATAGAACTGAAGGATACAATTGCAAAGAAATTGGAAATTTCTTGAACATTTCTCTTGGTAAGTTATTCCAATCTCTAACTCTCCTTCCTATAAACGAATATTTGCCCCAATTTGTCCTCTTGAATTCCAACTTTATCTTCATACTGTGATCTTTCCTACTTTCAAAGACACCACTCAAACTTATTCGTCTACTGATGTCCTCCCACGCCACTTCTCCACTGACAGCTCGGAACATACCACTTAAAACTAAGAAACAATGTTAGGTTTTGGTCCACCTAATCAATACACGTCACTTTACAAGTGAACTATTTAATTAGTAACCTATTAAAAATAGTTAGGGCTGATGAAGTCTGTAATTGTTTTTAATATGTTTTGAATTAAATAGTTCACTTATAAAGTGACGTATATTGATTGGGTGGAACAAAACCTAACATTGTTTCTTAATTTTAACTGTATCAATATGGATCTACACAATGAAGTTTGTAAATTGTACACACCACTTAATCGAGCAGCTTGTCTCCTTTCTCCCAAGTCTTCCCAGCCCAAACTTTGCAACATTTTTGTAATGCTACTCTTTTGTCGGAAATCGCCCAGATCAAATCAAGCTGCTTTTCTTTGAATTTTTTCCAGTTCTTGAATCAAGTAATTTTGGTGAGGATCCCATACACTGGAACCATACTCTAGTTGGGTTCTTACCCGAGACTTATATGCCCTCTCCTTTATATCCTTACTACAACCCCTAAATACCCTATAACCATGTGCAGAGATCTGTACCCTTGATTTACAATCATATTTATGTGATTACCCAAGTGAAGATCTTTCCTTATATTAAGACCTAGTTATTTACAATGATCCCCAAAAGGAACTTTCGCCCCATCAGCACAGTAATTAAAACTAAGAGAACTTTTCCTATTTGTGAAACTCACAACCTGACTTTTAACCCCGTTTATCATCATAGCATTGCCTACAGTCCATCTCACAACATTATCAAGGTCATTTTGCAGTTGCTCACAACCTTGTAACTTATTTATTACTCTGTACAGAATAACATCATTTGCAAAAAGCCTTATCTCTGGTTGCACTTCTTTACACATCATTTATATATATATAAGAAAACTTAAAGGTCCAATAATATTGCCTTGAGGAATTCCCCTCTTAATTATTACATGGTCAGATAACGCTTTGCTTACTCTAATTCTCTGAGTTCTGTATTCTAGAAATATAGATCAAATGCCTTAGATAGGTCAATCGTGATACAGTCCATTTGACCTCCTGAATCCAGGATATTTGTTACATCTTGCTGGAATCCTCCATGTTGAGCTTTGGTGGAATAACCTTTCCTAAAACCAAACTGCCTTCTATCAAACCAGCTATTAATTTTGCAAACATGACTTATATTATCAGAAAGAATGCTTTCCAAAAGCTTACATGCAATGCATGTCAAACTGACTGGCCTGTAATTTTCAGCATTTGTCTATCACCCTTTTCTTTATATACAGGGGCCACTATAACAACTCTCCAATCATTTAGTATAGCCCTTTCATGCAAACAATAATCAAATAAGTACTTCAGATATTTTTTCTATATCCCAATCCATTGTCTTTAGTATATCCCCCGAAACCTTATCAATTCCAGCTGTTTTACTAGTTTTCAACTTTTGTAGCTTACTGTAAATGTCATTGTTGTCATTTATAAATTCTAATACTTCTTTAGTATTAGTCACCTCCTCTATCTGGACATTATCCTTGTAACCATCAATCTTTACATACTGCTGCCTGAATACTTCTGCCTTTTGAAGACTCTCACATACACACTCCCCTTGTTCATTAATGATTCCCAGAATATCCTTCTTGGAACCTGTTTCTGCCTTAACTCTTTCGCTGCACTATTTTTAAACAGAACACTTACAGATTGTTTTTCTTTTTGTATTTTCCAAATAAACTGAAGCTTTACTTTTTTAAAGGTTAGTGACATTCAACACCAATTGCACCATTTTTAACTTTGGCAAACTAGCAGTGACATTTGACCTTGAAACACACATTACTGTGATACATCTCCGAACATGAACTCGACACATTGCAGGCTGTCCTGGGCAATTCTTATAAAAAATAAATAAATTTAAAAAAATACTGTCTGTTTTCTCTTGCATGGTCCCTGACCTTTCTTTGAACATTTTGCTGTTAATTTGCAACAAACAGCACAGTTATTGACTCTTGACAGGCGTATCAAGCTCAGCAGAGAATCAGCTTTCTGAAAATTCCACCAGGCATGTGGTGTAGATCTTACAACTGGAGTTTTGATACCAATTTCGATGCTGGCTATGAGGGAAGTTCCCAATCACTTTTTGTGTGATGTGCAGAGGACAGCCATTTTCATAACAGCTGACAAATCACTAATCAGGATTAGTATCTGTACACCATGCAGCTGATCAGAAGGTGCCATGATCTTTGGCTTCAGCCCACATTCATTGTTTTTTGAGTACTTCCATTACCCATGGTGGCTGTTAAACTCACCCACATGAACTGCAGGACTGTAGGACAGCATCAGGCCAAGATGTGTTGGGCGGTTTATAAATGTTGACAACGGTGAACTTCTTCAGCCATATTGTTGCACTGTGGATGTCTTCAACTGTACTTTGGGACAAAAGTGAAGCTCCTTGGATGTTATTCCGAGCATACACCATAGGTATCGTGTAAGTCACCCCAAGAGCTGTATAACCCGCAATGTCTGGAAGTGTTCTTCATTAGCATTATGTGTTTCCTGTATGACAGCAATCTGTTATTATCCAGCAGAACTTTCAAGAGAAACTCACACTTGGCTTTGCTGATACTTTCGATGTCGAGTTGTAAAATACGGGTGGATGGTCGGATGTTTCTTTCTGAAAAGAGCTGTTCTTGACGCCATGTGATAGCCAGGAGATCTTTTCAGGTAGACTAGCTGCCAGAAAATCGTTCGCTTAGCACCACCCTGTGGTCACGTGTAGAGTATTTTAACCCGATGAGTCCTACGCTCGCCTATAAACGGGCTGACACGGCCGGTCCACCAGTGCTATGCCCGTCTATAGACGGTGCACGAGAATTTTAATTTTTTTTTTTTTTTTTTTTGAGTTTCCCGGTTCACTTTCGAGTGCGAATTTGATCTCTGACATGTTCTGCCATCTGTTGGGCATTATGTAGAACTAACTGATCAGAGATTATAGCTTCGGGAAGTAACTTACAGAGCTTTTTGTAGATGTCTGTGGAGTTCATCTGTGATGTAAACAAACATGGCGGAACAACAATTTAGTTGCTCTTGCAGCGATGTTATTTCGGATCACAGAATCTTTCTGTTATTAACCACAGCAGAAAGTGATGATGGAGATAATCATTTTAAGGACTTGTTAAGCGATTTTGAAAGTGAGTGATTGAGAGAGTGCCGAAAATATTGTATGGGAGAGAGAAACAGAGCCTCCTTCTACATGAAAGAAGAAAAACACGGCGAGTACGAAAGCTATTTTATCGCTAATTTCATGGCGGATGGATTACTTCTCTTCACCAGAGTTTCAGGTAACTGTGAAAGGCTCTGAGGGCCAAGTAGTGTTTGATGACAACCCGAACATCATTGACTTTTTTAGAAACTTTTGTGCCAGTGGAGTTGGTGCAGATAGTTGAACAAATCGGCATCACAAACAACTAGTCGAAAACATTTAACTATCACCACATTCCAGGTTTGGAAAGTATTTTAAAATATCAACTTATATACTTCTAAGGAGTTACATGTATTATTTGCCTACAGATTTTCTGAAATATTATTTTGGGCTCTTTACTTTGTATAAAGGTAATGCATGGATGGGCACATAAGTGTAATGTTGTATTCTCTCAAAATAATATTGAACATAAATGTAGGATTTTTCATTTGCATTTAGATTTATAAACAACCACCATTTATGAACATTATAAGCTAATCACCCCACTGATGGTTGCCTAGTTGTACTTCCTCTTAAATAAATAATCTCCACTACCACCACCACTGATAAGTTAAAAATTGAGGCTTCTACAAATTTTTTTACATACGAATGAAAGAACTCAGCACTGAGGTACGAAACAGTCAACTGGTAACTCAGCACTTAAAAGGTTAATGTTATACGTATGAACGTGAGCAGCACCAACCCCCATAACTGTATTATTTCCTACAATAGTTCCTGTATTGTTCCTAATGTGATGGGTCCAAGCAGAGGTATAGATGCGAGTTGTGTATAAACTGCGTTCATTTTTTTGTGACTCTTTTTGAAGAGTATGTGTATCCTCTAGAAATTTCACGTGCAAAAACTGTTCAAAATGTGCCGTAATTTGCGTTCATCGTTTGTAACTAATTTGTAAGAGTTTTTGTGTGACCACTGCAGGTAGTAACAAAGTTTCTGACTATGGTTCACGGTATTAAAATTCAAGGAGGAAATGTGGCACAAAGTGTAACGCTTGCCCGCACTTACAACAAAGAAAGGCACCCCTGTCAAAGGGTTAAATTGATAGTCGCAGTACATTTCTACAGGATTTTCTATCTCTTCTGTGTGGACAGAAAGCATTCTGTGAATGAAATGCAACATCTTGAGCAAAATCTTTATTCTCTATCTAGCTGCAAGATACGTGAGTCACTTAAGTGTGTGTAAGGGGTGAACTTATAGCAGTAAGTAGGACACTTAAGTAGGTAACATAAATAACATAAATAGGTAGCTTTTAAGGGTCGCTTATATGTAAGTGCTGCCTATGAATTCAGCCCTAAGCCTCTTAGGCTTAGTTAGAAAGGTTATATTGAAAATGAGTTGATTATTTTATGGTTTTCTCTGTAATAAAACAACATTAAATTGTTGCAGGTATGACTGATGAAGGTGAAGACGGAATTGAAGGAAGGCACAGCAGCATAGATGTTGCACATGATGTTTTGAAGCAGATGCTTATGAAACTTGAGGATATTGATGAAGGTATTAGTTTTTTAATTATATAATTTTCATGATTTGCTGATCTGTTTTTGTCTTAATTGGATGTAAAATATATAGTATTGACTAGGAGGATTAAAACAGTTTTGTACAATTTTGTAAGAAGTTCAACCATCATATCATTCAGTCATCATCAATAATCTGCATGTAGGGCTGTTACCCAGGTGCCAAATTCTCTATCAGTTGCTTACTTAACCTTTCCTTAAAGGTTTTCAAAAATGTTTGAAGTTTATCGAACATTTCCTGTAATATATTATTCCAATCCTTTGCTCCTCGACCTATCTGTCCTCTTGAATTCCAACTTTACCTTCATATTATGATATTCCCTACCTTTGAAAGCTCCATTCAAGCTTGCTTATCTACTAATGTCACTCCATGCTACCTCTCCAGGGACAGCTCGAAACATACCACCTACAAGTAATGAAAATCATAGCGAATCTGTATTGAAAATAATCCTATAAAAAGTATGAGAAACTTATTTTTCTTCCACCTATTCAATACAACTCAGTATTTAAGTTAGAGTTAAATCCTCATTAAAATAAGAATCAGTACATGTTTTGCCCTTTCCTATGGGGCATCATTAGCCATAGCATTACCTCAAACCATATCAGGTACCTGGATTATTTTTGATCTAAAATATACTACATAATTGAATGCATTGAAAAACTTCACTTAAAAAAGCAGTCATTACATGAGTAACTTGATTTAGAAACAAGTGGAATTAACAATGTTGAGCCATGGTCAATGTTCAATATGAATGAAAGTATAAAATATTGTTTGCAAAATGATGAAAGTAAATAGAAAACAAAGATAAAATTGTTAGGAAATGCATTCCAACATTGTGCCATTTTTACGTAATACTGTATTGGACCTTGGCATGTATACTTGATATACTCTTATTGAAGAGATATCGAATAAGTTCTAAGTTTAGAGGTTTGTAACTGGCCCAGAAAGACATATTTATGTCTTAGTTCTACTTGAGGACTTATGTCTAACAATTAAATGATAACTTATGAGAACTGTTGAAGTGTCATTTAATAGCAAAGTACATCAGAGGGATATGTGATGATAAAAATTGGTTCATGAGGAGCCAGTATGGATTTAGAAAGAAATTTTCTTGCGAGGCACAACTGGTGGGATTTCAGCAGGACATATCAGATCAGTTAGATTCAGGAGGCCAGTTAGATTGCATAGCCATAGATCTTTCCAAAGCCTTTGATAGAGTGGAACATGGAATATTATTAAAGGAATTGAAGGGAATAGGATTGGACGTAAGGGTTATACGTTGGATAAGAACATTTCTAAATTCAAGGGTTCAGAAAGTCAAAGTAGGAAATAATATATCACAGGAAGTGAAAGTTTGGAAGAGAACTGCGCAGGGTAGTATAATCGGTCCGTTACTTTTCTTAATATACAAAAATGATTTAGGGAACAATATAACATCGAAAATAAGATTGTATGCAGATGACATAATTGTTTATAGGGAAATAAATAACATTGAGGATTGTTCTGAATTACAAAGGGACCTTGACAGTATCCAAGAATGGGTTGAAGAAAATAATATGAAGATTAATGGAGGCAAATCAACTGTTACAACATTTACAAACAGGAGCTTTAAAACTGAATTTGAATATACTTTGGATGAGGTAGTTATCCCAAAAGATGGCAAGTGCAAACACTTAGGTGTGAGATTTGAAAGTAATTTGCACTGGAAGGGTCATGTTGATGACATTGTTGGGAAAGCATACAGATCGTTACATGTCATAATGAGACTACTTAAAGGATGCAACAAAGAATTAAAGAAAAAAGTTACTTAAGTATGGTTCGTCCATTATTGGAATATGCAAACAGTGTTTGGGATCCTCACCAAGAATACCTAATAAAAGAACTAGATGGTGTGCAGAGGAAAGCAGCTAGGTTTGTAACAGGGGATTTCAGGAGAAAGAATAGTGTATCAGAAATGTTAAAGGAACTTGGGTGGGAAACTTTAAGTAAGAGAAGGGAGAAAACTAGACTTATAGGATTATATAGAGCCTATACAGGAGAAGAAGCATGGGGAGATATCCGTGAGAGGCTTCGGTTGGAAAATAATTATATTGGTAGAACTGACCACAAGTACAAAATTAGAAGGAATTTTAGCAGAAGCGATTGGGGTAAATTTTCTTTCATTGGGAAGGGCGTGAAGGAGTGGAACAGTTTACCAGGGGTAGTGTTTGATCCTTTTCCAAAATCTGTACAGATATTCAAGAAGAGAATAAACAACAACAGAGATAATAAATTAAATGTTAGAGGGCATTCGACCAGTGCAGGATATTGTAAATAATAAATGTGTGTGATTAAATTAATTCCATCCCCTGGTCTAAGGAGTTTGGACAGCCCAAGTAGGGGACTGCCTGTAGGGGTGAAGTACAGTGGGGACTTCGAGGGCCCTGGGACCGCTACGGTAGCTGTGAAGGCCCTTCAGGAACTCTGAAAAGTGGTGGCAAAAGGGGCTCTGGTTAAGACGCAGCAGGTCGTTATGCTACTTAGGTTCCAAAATGGGTAAAATATAAATACGTAAATAAATTAAGTGTTAATTTTATCTTATACCAGTTGTATAGTATTATTAGAAGTAATTTCACATACCGTACTGTATATGAGTTGACTATGTTTGTAAGATATTATAAGTAGAATTTTGTAAACAGGCAGCTACAAAGAATGCACGGTTCCAACACCTTACATACTGTACCTTGTTTTTACAACATATACGCTTCCATGATAAAATCAACCTGCATCAAGACGCATAATTTCAACACGTTCTGACAAATATCACCAACTTAAACATCACGACATACGGATGGAAAAACATGCTCCATTAATATATTCAAGATTTCTAATAACTCCAACATTAGTAGCTGCCTAAAATATCTCCAGATATATAACTAAGTATTACCTGATCTGCAAGCGGATTATTCAAATACTTACCTAACCGTTTTTTACATATAAATATTTTTACGGACCCATTTTATCCGAACACTATATCTAAGACTGTTGTGAAAAATTCGTCAACCCCATTTATTCCAAAACAATGTACATGTAGCACCACATATCAATAACATTAATGTAATGTGTTTTTAACCAGGCATATATGGCATACATATACCACTGTTTTAGCTATATGTCCATTTTAACAGCATTATTTAATGCCTATACTAAGCAAATAGTTTTTATTTTTAAAAAAAATTTTTTAACCCTATTCCAAGACTCAATCAAGAGTAACAGGCTTTATAAACTGATTTTAGCATCTAAGATATATGCCAGCAAGGTGTTACATTGATATTTCAGTCAAAAGTGTTCAAACCAATGTCCTACATTTTCATATGACTAATCAATAGCCAATTTGTGTAATTTATGAACCAACTTTAAATGTATATTGTTAAACTTGCCACTGTTGATTTGCACAAATGTATGTATATTCCACATTGTATAACCCAAAAAAATTAGATGGTAGTAGCATAAAAAATAATATGTGTCTTCATGGATGATGCACACTAGTCAATCAACTACCTTCACACTGTGTGCTAAAAAGTCAAAATTGACACATACAATAGCCCAAATGTACTAGACATACCAACATTAATGATCGGTTCAAATTAATTTAAGCTTTTACCACTACATGTGATGTTTTTGTAAATAATACATTTTTAATGCATGTCAACTGAGGATGACCCCCTAGGGGTCGAAACTAGTCTTGACTATATTTACCAGTTTAATGTAAAATAAATTTGTATTGATAAGGTGGAGACTCATATATATATTGTTTTTTGTAAAGTAATATCTATCAATACGGAAATGAAACTTATAAACAACAGTAGACTTCTGTAACCAATAGTCTCGACTCTCGCAAAGTACGATGTTCCCCGAGATCAGCTGTTCGCGCACCCAGTATGCCAGCAACACTTGTGAAACAAATGACGATCGAGCATCTGCAGCAGCAGCTTTCATACTTACCGCATATTTACCCATGTTCTTTGATTTACCGTGTTTCATTACCTTACATTTCACGTTTACATGCTATTGTAACCATATTTAGAAAATATCAATCTTGTTTACTAGAATGAAACTAAAACACAATAAGACCTGAATGCCCATTTACATGTGGTATATTGAGTACGGTCACAATATTCAAATCTGTTTCAGTACTCCATGTAAACATAGTAAATATTTACGAAAATGAACGGCTCGAATACGACCCACACCCAAGATTTAGAACAAATATTTTGGGGAAAAAAGTGCGGGTGGTATTCGGGATTATACAGTACTATATTTTCACTATTGTAGTATCTTTTGTCAATTATTGCCAACCAAAGACACAATCCATTAATGTTTTCTAATATTTTACTATTCTCAAGGTTATCCATGTAAATCTTGGTGAGTATTCCTGAGATAGGGTCTCCCATAGCCATACCTTCTTGTTTATATATATCTTGTTATTGAAGGTAAAATAGTTATTATGCAGAACATAATGTAGTAATTTTATGAATTCTTCTATTTCTATTGAACTTTACGTGCTGTGATTGGAAAGATTACTTTTTATAATTTCTATAGTAATGGCATGTAAAAATGGCACAATGTTGGAATGCATTTCCTTACAATTTTTATATAATCAATTTTATCTTTGTTTTCTATTCACTTTCATCATTTTGTAAACAATATTTTATACTTTCATTCATATTCAACATTGACCATGGCTCAACATTGTTAATTCCACTTGTTTCTAAATCAAATTACTCATGTAATGACTGCTTTTTTAAGTGAAGTTTTTTAACGCATTCAATTATGTAGTATATTTCAGATTTTTAAAAAATTTCAGGTACCTGATATGGTTTGAGGTCATGTTACGGCTGATGATTCCCCATAGGAAAGGGTGTATGTCAAATCAAAAAAAATAAAAAAAAAATCAAAATATCCTTATTTGCAAATGAGGTGTCTACCTCGGTGGCAAATGGTACACTAAAATACATTATTGTCAAGCACTAAATATTAAATTAACAAGAGAAGAAAATTTTTCCTATAATACAATATTATACAATTTACGCTAACAATGTTTTCTATTAAACACACAGCTCATCCTTAATAAATTTATATTGTTTACAAAATTCTACTTATAATATCTCCTGTCCTACTTACAAATATAGTCAACTGATATACAGTATGTGGAATTACTTCAAATGATACTATACAACTGGTATAACATTAATATTTACATTGCATTTATTTATTTAATTGTTTTTTTTTTTACCCGTTCTGGATCCTAAGTAGCATAACGACCTGCTGCGTCTTAACCAGAGCCCCTTTTGCCACCACTTTTCAGAGTTCCTGAAGGGCCTTCACAGCTACCGTAGCGGTCCCAGGGCCCTCGAAGTCCCCACTGTACTTCACCCCTACAGGCAGTCCCCTACTTTGGCTGTCCAAACTCCTTAGACCAGGGGATGGAATTAATTTATTCACACACATTTTTTAAATTTTATTTACAATAACCTGCACTGGTCGAATGCCCTCTAACACTTCATTTATTTTCTCTGTTGCTATTTATTCTCTTCTTGAATATCTGTACAGATTTTGGAAAAGGATCAAACACTACCCCTGGTAAACTGTTCCACTCTTTCACACCCTTCCCAATGAATGAAAATTTACCCCAATCGCTTCTGCTAAAATTCCTTCTAATTTTATATTTGTGGTCAGTCCTGCCGATATAATTATTTTCCAACTGAAGCCTCTCACGGATATCTCCCCATGCTTCTTCTCCTGTATAGGCTCTATATAATCCTGTAAGTCTAGTTTTCTCCCTTCTCTTACTTAAAGTTTCCCACCCAAGTTCCTTTAACATTTCTGATACACTACTCTTTCTCCTGAAATCCCCTGTTACAAATCTTGCTGCTTTCCTCTGCACACTATCTATTTCTTTTATTAGGTATTCTTGGTGAGGATCCCAAACACTGTTTGCATATTCCAATAATGGACGAACCATACTCAAGTAACTTTTTTCTTTTAATTCTTTGTTGCATCCTTTAAGTAGCCTCATTATGACATGTAATGATCTGTATGCTTTCCCAGCAATGTCATCAATATGACCCTTCCAGTGCAAATTACTTTCAAATCTCACACCTAAGTATTTGCACTTGCCATCCTTTGGGATAACTACCTCATCCAAAGTATATTCAAATTCAGTTTTAAAGCTCCTGTTTGTAAAAGTTGTAACAGTTGATTTGCCTCCATTAACCTTCATATTATTTTCTTCAACCCATTGTTGGATACTTTCAAGGTCCCTTTGTAATTCTGAACAATCCTCAATGTTGTTTATTTCTCTATAAACAATTATGTCATCTGCATACAATCTTATTTTTGATATTATATTGTTCCCTAAATCATTTGCGTATATTAAGAAAAGTAACGGACCGATTATACTACCCTGTGCAATTCCCTTCCAAACTTTCTCTTCCTGAGATACATTATTTCCTACTTTGACTTTCTGAACCCTTGAATTTAGAAATGCTTTTATCCAACGTGTAACCCTTACGTCCAATCCTATTCCCTCCAATTTCTTTAATAATATTCCATGTTCCACTCTATCAAAGGCTTTGGAAAGATCTATGGCTATGCAATCTAACTGACCTCCTGAATCCAACTGATCTGATATGTCCTGCTGAAATCCCACCAGTTGTGCCTCACAAGAAAATTTCTTTCTAAATCCATACTGGCTCCTCATGAACCAATTTTTATCATCACATATCCCTCTGATGTACTTCGATATTAAACTCTCCAGAATTTTACAAACTATACTGGTCAGGCTGATTGGTCTGTAGTTCTCTGGTTTCCTTTTATCACCCTTTCCTTTATAAATTGGTATTATTATAGATTCCTTCCATTCCTTTGGTATTACACTATTATTTATGACATAGTCAAAGAGAAATTTTAAATAAGGCACTATGTACCACCCCATTGTCTTTAATACCTCCCCAGTAATTTGATCACTTCCTGCTGCTTTTCCTTGCTGAAGCAGTTGGATTTCTCTGAAAATATCTTCGTTTGTGAATGAGAAGCTTCTTGTTTCCCTCTGTCTCTCTCCCTCTCTATCTTCTGTTTCGGTTTCCAACTCTTGACAATCATCTACTGAATCTCTAAATTCCCTACTAAATAGGTTTGCTTTCTCAGTATCTGTTAAATAGTGTTCACCCCCTTCTCCCACCATTGTAGGAATTTGGATTCCTTTTCCTTTTTGATTCCTGATATATGAATACAGCTTTTTCCATTTCCCTTTGTGATCATTACCCTCTTGAAGTATACCATTCATATAATTCTCTTTTGCTTCCTTTTTCACTCTATTCAGTTCCCTCATTAGCTGTTTTCTTGTTTCTCTACTCTCCCTACCCTCTTTGATTTTCCTGTTTACTATTCTACATTTTCTTTTTAATTTTCTTATTTCCCTTGTATAATAAACAGGTTCTGAGGTCATTTTACCCTTCTTAACAGGTACAAATCTCTTCTCTCCTTCCCTAATGATTCCTCTAAATTTAGCCCAACGTGTATCCACGTTACTCCCTTCACTTATCCAACAATTGAATTGTGATTTAAGGTAAGTCCCAAATTCATCAACTTTAGTTTTTCTGTACAATTTCTTGTCTTGTGTAACCCTCTTATTAAGTCTTTTTGGTACGAGTCCTACATCCATTATTACAGCCTTATGGTCTCCTATTCCTTCAATTACCTCAGTTTTATCAACAATTTCCCATGGTTTAACCAAGAATACATCTAGTAAGTTATTGAGACGAGTCGGTTCTTGTACTACTTGTGTAAATCCTCCCTCCCAAATTAACTTATTTGCCAGTTTCTGTTCATGGGCTTCACTTGCAGCTCCTTTCCATTCAACTTCAGGCAAATTTAGATCTCCCCCAATTATTACCATATCATTATTATTGTTTTTACGAGTATAATCTATTATTTTTTCAAAGATTTCCAAGTCTCTTTCCTCTCTTCCAGGCCTGTATGTTCCTATAATGTTCCTGGTATGTAACATGTACGAATTCTTATTTTAATGAGGATTTAACTCTAACTTAAATATTGAGTTGTATTGAATAGGTGGAAGAAAAATAAATTTCTCATAGTTTTCAAAACATACCATTTAGTCAAGCAGCTCATCTCTTTACTCACAAGTCTTCCCAGCTCAAAGTTTGCAACATAATCATAACACTACTCCTTTGTCAGAAATCATCCAGAACAAATCGTGCTGCTTTCCTTTGGATCTTTTCCAGTTTTCATATCAAGTATTCCTGGTGTGGGGTCCCATGCTCTAATTTGGGCCTTACCAGGTACTTATATGCCATCTCCTTTACATCTTTACTACAACTCCCAAATACCCCTACAGACATGTGACGAGCCTTTACAGCCTCGTTAATGTGATTACCTCAATGAAGATCTTTCCTCATATTAACACCTTGGTAGTTATGGTCACCCCCTGGTATACTATCACCCCATCAACACAGTAATTAAAACCAAGAAGACTCTTTACTCTTGGTTAAATTTACAACCTGACGTTTTATCCCGTTTACTACTATACCATTGTCTGCTGACTGACCACATCACAACATTGTCTAAGGTCTTTTTGTAGTTGCCCACAATTCTATAACCTATTTACTACTATGTACAGTAGCTGCCTCCAAGGATCAGTAGTACAATGTCGGCCTCCGGACCCCAAGATAGCAGGTTCAAACCCGGCAGAGGTAGTCCAATTATTGAAGAGTTGAAAAAAGTCTGTTTGACACTCAATCTCCTACAATGTCGGCATGTAAAAGATCTCTGGTGGCACATTTGGTGTTTACCCAACAAAATTCATTAAAACTCAGCCACAGGCGTCCCAAGAGAGTTTCGGTTTACTCGTTCTGCCATCTAGTGGGCCTAACATAAAACATAATGACAAGCAGACAGCCAGGTGGCATCAGATTAAAATGTCTACACACGATAGCTGGGGCCATGCGATTATTATTTATTACTCTATACACTATAACAACATCTGCAAATAGCCTTACCTGTGATTCCAGTACTTCACTCATATCATTTATTTATACAAAATATATAAAGGTCCAATAATACTGTTCTGCGGACCCCCTTCTTAATCATTACAGGATCAGATAATGCTTCACATACTCTAATTCTTTGAGTTCTGTTTCCTAGAAATATAGCCACCCATTCAATCACTCTTTTGTCTAGTTCAGTTGCCTTCATTTTTGTCAGTAATCTCCCATGATACACCCTATCAAAAGCCTTAGATAGGTCAATAGCGATACAGTCCATTTCATTTGTTGAATCTAAAATATCTGCTATATCTTGGTGGAATCCTACAAGTTGAGCTTCACTGGAATAACCTTTCCTAAACCCAAACTGCCTTCTATCAAACCAGTTAGTAAAATCACAAACTTGTCTAATATAATGAGAAAGAACGCTTTCACAGAGCTTGCAAACAAAAGAGGTCAAGCTGACGGTCCTGGAATTATCCGCTTTATGTTTGTCACCCATTGCCTTGTACACTGAAGCTACTATTGCAACTCTCCATTCATTTGGTATTACTTTTTCATGTAAACAATAATCAAATAAGTATTTGAGATCAAGCACTATATTCCAACCCCAGAAATCTTATCAATCCCAGCTGCTTTTCGAGATTTCATCTTGATATTTTTTTGTACATGTCTATATTATTATAGATAAATTTCAGTAATTTGCCAGTAATATTTTTCTCCTCCATCGGAATATTATTATTACTTGGGGCATTCAAGTACGATTGGCACTACAATTTTTTCCTTTTCACAAAAACTAAATGAGGCCACAACACTAGTTGCAAATCGAAGATTGTGGCGACGTTTAGTAAATTCACAGAGGCTTGCAGACTGAACGCTGAAAGGCATAACAGTCTATAATGATAATGTATGTCACAAAAGCTATTTATTGAACAAATGAATACAGATTATATTACAGATATTCCCCGCCGATGTCTGTGCGCTTTTGCCATCATTCTGGCAGCTTCCATATTTGCATAGCAAAACATTCTTTCAGGGTATTCCGGTACCACTGGTGGACAACTGCATGAAGTTTTTTGTTGGTGGTGAACTTCTGACCCTGCATGACTTCTATCATTGCGTCGACTATTACATAGTTGCAACGAGCCAGATCCAGTTAATATGGAAGATGTGGCAGCACAGTAAACCCTAGTTCATGCACGGTGGTAATAGTCGTCGAAGGTGACTAGATGCTCAAAGAACTCCATAGGTACTACACTACACAGTTTCACCAACTGTTAGCATATCTCCACGCGCTTCTGTTTCTGCGAAGTAGTAAAAGAATGGGACACCCATTGTGCACACACCTTTTTCATCTTCAAATCCTCATGGATGATGGTGTGGAGGGATTCCCGTGATAAATCTGTTGCCTTTTCTAGTTCATCAAACGTGATTCACTTGTGCCCCATTATCAAGTCATTGTCCAGCTCCATGTCTAAATGGTTAGCATGCTGGCCTTTGATCACAGGGGTCCAGAGTTCGATTCCCGGCAAGGTCGGGAATTTTTACCATAATTGGTTAATTCACCTGGCATGGGGACTGGGTGTATGTGTCGTCTTCATCATCATTTCATCCTCATCATGATGCGTAGATTGCCTACAGGTGTCAAATAAAAAGATCTGCACCTGGCAAGCCGAAGTCCTCGGACACATCCCGGCACTGAAAGCCATACGCCATTTCATCAAGTCATTGACACATTGGGCATTGTTTGGTTTGTGCAAAGTTGCTGGACACCCAGTGCTTTTGCATTTTACTCAACAAAACACACATCTGTGGCTCAATGCTGTTTCTCGACATATGGCTACTAACCTCTTGTGGATGTCTGAAGCAGTCACTCCTTCCCTCCAGAGAAACCACATTGTCCACTGTTGCTCATGCTTGTTTTCTTCCATGTTGTCTTATCTCTGTTCGTCAGTGTACTTGCAAGCCACAACAAGAGCTCCTGCAGTGCGCTTCCTATGGGAAGCAGGAACACCATCTGGTGGCAGTAGACAGTACTATAGTCTATCTTTACGCATACAGTGATGCAAGTGTAATAGACTAGTATAACTGGAAAACAATATTCTTTAACCCTGGGGTAAATAATGCAAGTATTGAGCTCAAATTATTATTATTATTATTATTATTATTATTATTATTATTATTATTATTATTATTATTATTATTATTATTATTATTATTATTATTTACGTAGTTTTGTACAAACTTTATTTTGCGTAATCTTGGTTGTATTATTTGTGAGGTTATGTCATGAAACATCTACTACACATATATTAATATGAGTTTATTTAATGTATGTATGTATGTTAGGTATTCAGCCCGAAGGCTGGTTTGATCCTCCACAGTGCTACCAACAGCTGTCACAGATACCCTACGCGTCACTCAAGAGGCTTACTAGGGAAATTTGGACTGAGGTAGTTTCCCGTTGCTTTTCTCGCTGAGCCAGAAGTTACTATTACATGTCAATCCGCAAAGCCCACTAAAGTTCATGCACCAGCTGACTCTATGAGCGATATTTTCACACCATTCTTTACAGGGACTGGCTGAATAAGGAATATTATTACTAGCATCACTCATATCTTGGTCACTTTCATATTGTCAAAGCCAAGGATGAGACTGAGACAGTTCAATGAAAGTAACAAATTTATTCTAGCCCATACCAGAAGACATAGTGCACTGTAAACACTATATCTCGCCAGCAAAGGTATTTATTTAATGTAAGAATTCGTAATTAATAGTATGTAAATTATTATTACCTGTATATATGATGTGTAATCCAAGGCAGTGTTGTGCAACACACTGTAATAAGTCCAGAACAATGCATTGTGTGACTGGAATTGTCTAGAAACTTCCTTACATTGTAAATAGACTGTTGGAGACTCTCGAAATTATGAGAAAACATGTTTGTTTGTTTTTTGCTAGGGGCTTTACGTCGCACCGACACCGATAGGTCTTATGGCGACGATGGGATAGGAAAGGCCTAGGAGTTGGAAGGAAGCGGCCGTGGCCTTAATTAAGGTACAGCCCCAGCATTTGCCTGGTGTGAAAATGGGAAATCACGGAAAACCATCTTCAGGGCCGCCGATAGTGGGATTCGAACCTACTATCTCCCGGATGCAAGCTCACAGCCGTGCGCCTCTACGCGCACGGCCAACTCACCCGGTAAAACATGTTGTCACAATAACAAAAGAAAATATAGAGGTTCCACCTTTTCAGTACACTGTTATTAACTTGTAACACAACATGTTAACTTTGGGACCGGTTTTGACACATTTAAAGTGTCGTCATCAGCCGATTAAGAGAACAGGGCAAGAGGACTGAATCATAAAGAATTGTAAACACACATAACAACGTTATTCACAGTCAAAAGGTTGTACGTAGAAATATCAACACTTTTTATGAAGAAGTAAATTCATTTGAAGTTCATTTGTTTTGTAAAGAGACGGATTGGTGGTAAATAACGAGTTATAAAGCTTGATCCAACATAAAATCTTGAGGGATGACTCGTTAAAAGATTGATCTTGAGAGATGCAGCTTGTGTACAGCTGTTGCTAAGCAAGGTCTTATAGGCATTTGTTTTATCGGCACATGGACCGTTGAAGAGTGGAAAGCGACTTACGTGAAGGATACGGCATAGGACTTAATTTCCTCAGTTCGATGCGGATATATGAAGCCTTAAGAAAAGGAGACTTAAATAGAAATGAAACAAGGGGTAAGAAATTTAGAGGCTCACCTTTATCAGCATGCCGTGATGATTGACAGGTGTGGGAGAGGCAAAAATATAAGGAAGTGAGGAATAAGTAGAATTTGTGAGGGGCTGGCAGGGAGGGGGGAGATTGTCTAAGGTGGATCAGGGCGGGGGTATTTTTGGAAGGGGCAAGTAGTGAGAAAAAGTGTTGTGCAAGACGTGAAAGATTGATCGACTACTTGTCAACTTCAGGTTATTCAAAATTGAGATGAAGTCGAAAAAGGGTGTTTGCCTTCTCATAAATATCATTTAGGTTAAGGTTGGAATTGAAAAACTGATGGTGTATAAAACAGTATTCAGTGATATGAAGGAGGAATATACAAGACTCTCACGTTACAAATGAACTCCAGAGGTCTGGAGACATGTATCAGTTGTCAGGGTACAGACTGTGACCTTTGTTGAGAAAATGTTCACACATGCTCATAACAGTATTAGTGCTCACAGGTAAGAAAGGGTCATTCATATCACTTCCGGTATATTTACAAATGATGTTGAAGTAGCCTGTATTTGCATCGCAGTTACTGCAGTTACATTGCACATATGGCAACCTACCACAAAATTTCATGAGGGATTCATCTAAGGCAATGTTTACTGGCAATTCAAACAACGAAGGAAATGTGTCCGAGAAGAGCAAAATTATATACCTGATTTTCCTCAGTTTGTCACTAGCATCACCTGAAATGTCATCAGTGAAATGTAGGAAACAGGAAATGAGGAGAAATCTCTCCATCCTCATTGTTTCTGAAAAGATGGTTTCAATACACCTGTCTTTACTCCAGTATAACTAGATTCAGGACCGACAATTAAGTTCCATGTTCCACTAACACACGGTAACAATTTTAATATAGACCCAAGATCTCTCTTAAATACTAAGCATCTCAGACCAGTGTGTAACTTCAGCTGTTCACCAAACATTTCATGTGATGTGTAGTTGTAATAGTCAACAAGTCTTTGTTTTTTTGTTTTTTTTTTAAAGGTTCACGTATTCTGGTTGATTGTGACAAGACCGCTCAACAAGTCTATGCCAAGTTGTGTAAATATACAATGATATTTTACTCAGATCCAAGAAAATTAAAGTGCCAAGTGTTTCACATTGGTGTATAAACTTTCAATCAATTAATTTCAACTGCGTTAATGCATTAGTTTCCAGTAAACAGAAGCAGGACCAGCAGTTCTATTCTGTGTTCCACGAACACATGACAATTTTTGAAACCAAAATCCAGAACTTTAAATACCAAGTAGTTTATTTTTAACATTCAATGTATATTTATTTCACTATTTTAGTCAGGGGAAGCAGGACAGTCAAACCCATAAACGTTCTTGTAACACCAATATCTCATATGGTTATAAGTGTTTTCATTTTTTAACAAGTGTGTTATCAAACAATATAAGTGTTCCCATTGTTCCGTGTACATGAATGCGTGACAGTTTAGACTAGATCTAAGTCTTTATACATTTTGCTTCATGGTGTGTATTTCATCCAAACTTTTTCAGAGAGCCAAGTTTTCCACACCATTATAAGTGTCCTTATTTTTTTTTTTTTTTTTTTTGTAATTATTTCCAATCCAGTACATATAATTCCCATGTTCCGTGTTCTATGAACAGAAGACTGTTAAAGCCAGAACTGGGAACTTTCTAAGCTCCAAGTTCTCCTTGCCAAGTGTATGTTGCATTTCAAGGTAATATTTATCAACTCAATGATGTATTTCCATGCAACCACCTATAGTGCATGGATTTTTCATTATGATGATTGTTATCAGATTCCCCTTAATTTAATTTTCACCAAGAACTGATGATGACTCCATGGGAGTCGAAACCGGTCTTCTTATAATTTAATAAATTGTTGCAATGTGTTGAATGGTGGAACATCCCTCAAACTCTACATTATTGGTTAAACATCAACACGGAAATGAAGATCATAACTTACGATAGAATATTCTCAATTGTTCTAGTGCCTATTACCCTTCTGGAAGTTACAGTGTGTTTTACAATTATGGCTTACAAATTATATACAGGTAAGAATAAATTATAATATTAATTTACAGGTATTTACATTACTGGAACTGATATAAGTGTCTATGTACATGACATAACGTCACACACAGCGTGATCGTATCATAATAATAATACAAATACTAACTGTATGTAACACTTCACAGCCATACATACAAGTAATAATAATAATCATAAAAAAAATAATGATAATGATTAAAAAAATTAATAATAATAATAATAATAATAATAATAATAATAATAATTCAAGCTCGATATCTGCATTAGTTACCATGGGTGAGAGAATATTGTTTTCAAGTTATACCTGTTATTGCACTTGCATCAGTTCTGAGGGTATTTAAGAATTTAAACCGCAGGACCCACACCAGGTAACTTGATACAAGAAAACGAAAAGATCCAAACGAAAGTAGCACAATTTGTTCTTGGTGATTTCCAACAAAAGAGTTATGTTATGAAAATGCTGCAAACTTTGGGCTGGGAAGACAAGCTGCTCGACTAAGAGGTATGTTTGCAAGAAATCGGCTTCATTTTCCGTATCAAATCCTATTTACAAAGACTTATAACAATAAAAATCTTCCACATTTTTTTATATATTTGCATTTTAGCAAATTAATTAATTACACACAGTACATGTTTCGTTCTTTTTTAGAACATCTTCAGCTGTTTACATAGCTTAGGTGATTCACTAAGTGTTTATCTTTTTAAGTACATTATAATCAGGTACCTTGTTCTTCTTCAATACTATGTAAATATAAAATGAATTAAAATGAATTAAAAACAATGTGGTGGTTAAATGGGTTATTGAAATGAGATGGAATGGATATACTTATAGTTAGCATATTTTAAAAACTATTTCTATTCATTTGAACAGTTGTTGTTGAAAAGCACATTTTCACTAAAACATTTCACTTGTCTTCCAGTAAAAAGTTTTTGAAAAATGTATGTCTTTTCTTTGACACTGTTCTGAATATTGTTAAGTGTTCACTTCATTCAGTCCTTCAAAGGTGGCTGGTTTTTGTTTTTGAATGTACATAATATATCTTGAATTAGATTATTTACGGAACCTTGAAGCTGATTGCCATTTGCTAATAATAAAGGAGCTTCCCCATATTCTGAAATGAAATAAAATAGAATAAAATGGGGGATTTACTTTTTGATAAAAAAATGTGTCTTACAAGGAAACATAGTATATAAAAACTGGTTTCATACCTTGCTGTTGTCAAAAACATTTCTACTGTGACCTTGGAAGAGCTACGTTTGAAGCAGCCTTCCGTTTTGTGTAATAACGATGTGTGTGTTATAATGCTTGCTCCACTTTTAGGGTAGGCAAGGCTATGGAGAGGGGAGGAGGCGTGTCACTTACAGTCACGGTTTCAGCTTTAAAAGGGGTAGGGGGAATGGATATATGAAAGGGTTCCTGTTGTCAATTATATCATTCAGGTTATTATCCTGATCACTTTGTTGTTCTAAATAAATATAAGTGTGATGAAATTCCCTTTGACCGCTGAGATGTTAACTTATGTTGAGGGCTTTAGAGCAACTTGGCTACCCACCGATTGATAACAACATTCCCTTTTGACTAGTACGCTCACCTCAACACGTTCAACAATAAAAGCTACACCTATCACAAACTCTTCCCACAAATACTACTTCAAAGAAGATGGCTTAATGATATCTACACAAACTTCAATATAGCCTATGGCACCAGCATTTCAACTAATATTATCATCTTAAAAAGAACCAGGCCATATGTAAATTCTTCAAAATTTATAAGCATGTAAATAGAAATTTCATGAACCAATGACCACTACCAATACTCAACTTTCTTCAAGTTTTTAACAACACGCCCTTTGACAATCAAATGGAATGTGCTTTCTGATTTCTATCTTTATTATAATATCTTTTAATATCAGTGTTGTAATCTTCAAATGATTGTCATGTTTTTAGACTCAAATATTAACACAGTATATGTTAAGTAATAGTATACCACATTTTATTTTGTATTAGTTGTTTAACAATCTCCAATCCATTTTACAAGATATAGTTTTTAACAGTATTCATAAGTCATTCCCAATCAGGTACCTGATCTATTCAGAAGGTAAAAAGTGGCTGATGATGCCTACTATTGATAGGCGAAACATGTGCCATCCAATGTATTAATTTTATGCTAATATTTTGGTAAGGACAAAGTCCTAACTTTAAAGATTGTATTGTATTGAATAGGTGGGAGAACAATATAAACATTCTAGTGTTATTTAATACAAATACTTTCAATATGGACCCAAAAATGAAATTTATCACATGTAATAAGTGGTATGTTCCGAGCTGTCAGCGGAGAGATGGCATGGAAAGACATTAGTAGACAAATAAGTTTGAGTGGCGTGTTTAAAAGTAGGAAAGATCACATATTAAGATAAAGTTGAAATTCAAGAGGAAAAATTGGGGCAAATATTCATTTATAGGTAGGGGAGTTAGGGATTGGAATAACTTACCAAGGGAGATGTTCAATAAATTTCCAATTTCTTTGAAATCATTTAAGAAAAGGCTAGGAAAACAACAGATGGGAATCTGCCACCTGGGGGACTGCCCTAAATGCAGATCAGTATTTGATTGATTGATTGATTGATTGATTGATTGATTGATTGATTGATTGATTGATTGATTGATTGATTGATTGATTGATTGATTGATTGATTGATTGATTGATTGATTGATTGATTGATTGATTGATTGATTGATTGATTGATTGATTGATTGATTGATTGATTGATTGATTGATTGATTGATTGATTGATTGATTGATTGATTGATTGATTGATTGATTGATTGATTGATTGATTGATTGATTGATTGATTGATTGATTGATTGATTGATTGATTGATTGATTGATTGATTGATTGATTGATTGATTGATTGATTGATTGATTGATTGATTGATTGATTGATTGATTGATTGATTGATTGATTGATTGATTGATTGATTGATTGATTGATTGATTGATTGATTGATTGATTGATTGATTGATTGATTGATTGATTGATTGATTGATTGATTGATTGATTGATTGATTGATTGATTGATTGATTGATTGATTGATTGATTGATTGATTGATTGATTGATTGATTGATTGATTGATTGATTGATTGATTGATTGATTGATTGATTGATTGATTGATTGATTGATTGATTGATTGATTGATTGATTGATTGATTGATTGATTGATTGATTGATTGATTGATTGATTGATTGATTGATTGATTGATTGATTGATTGATTGAGAAAATAGGCATGTCAAATACACCAAGAATAGTTTTTCTTACTTTGAACTATGAAAAAACAGGGCACATAAATTATGCCATTAAGAGAATTATGTGAGTAAATTTGGTACTGTAGCCATGATTTTGTAATTATTACTCATGTTGCAGGCACTTCAGGAGTAAGCATTGGTCCAGAAATTGAGTCTGACACAAAAAACATGCCTGCATCCAAAGAACCATCCCAAGAGATTGAAATACTTTTGCAAGATCAGTCAAGTAGAATTTCAACAAGAAGAGGTAATGAAACAATGAGTTCTTAGGATTTTTTCAATGATTTTGCTTTCTGTATTGTAATTATATGCTTCTGATGCAGATATTGTGGAACACAGTGTTCACGAGCGTGAAAGTAAGAAGGATGATAAGCAAACAGATGAGGCGTCTGAAAATATTTCCCTGACAGGATTGTACCAAACGCCAGAAACAGTTGAAGCTGAAATGAGCAATGTGATGGAAGCCCCAGGTATTCAGCTAACTTGTAAATAATAATAATATATTTAAGTTTCAGTTTTAATTTGATCGTATGGAAGTACTGATGAACTTTAATTTCAGCAGCAAACAATTTAATATACTGTATGATATGTTTAATTTTTTTAATGCTGAATTATGGTATGTTGTCCAGTTTCTCATGTTATATGAGCCATTTCCTTGAATGAAAATTTTCTTTTCATTTTTTCTGAGCAATGATAAACAAGCTCTCGTGGCCAGGTGTATACCCAGAATCCGAACTGGTGGGGTTGGCAGCCCTTGTTAGTAGAGGAGGGAGGGGAGACAAATCTCAAGATTTTGAAAAACTGATTTCATTAATCAGTCTAAACATTATTTTAATACAGTGTTACCATTATTAGAACAAAATTATCTGGATCGCCTGGAAGTGAGACAGTTCTTTTTATATTTATACATGAATGCTTTTCTTATTACATTTAAATTTATCTATTACTACCTTAAAAATTACACTTACACCTAATTAGTCATGACCGCAGGTCACGACACGCCTCTCTTCCTTTTGTTATGGATGAATGGACTCGAATGAGTATTGAATCTGCAACTTCTGAGAAAAGAGGTGTTGTATAAGCTTTAAGAGAGTGTAAGTGCTTCCAATGTTGGTGATGTGAGCAAGTGAGTGATAATTTTAGAGTATAATTCATATATTAATACACAAAATTCAGTGTAAAGCAGAGCTTAGTGGGAGAAAAGTCCTGTGCTGTGTGTAATATTGCGAAACAAAATCTCCAGTCAGGCCAGCACCAGTACAGAAACTTAGAACTCGACATGAGGCCCTAAAGGATAGTTCTCGAAAACATTGGAAGAAAACATCACATAAACCACATAATAACTTGATGTCATAGAAAAATATTGTTCTAATAATTTCCAGAGACCTTGAATAGACAACACCCATAAAGTGGTAGGAGGGTCATGAGAGCCAGTCAGGTTAAAGCACATCAGAGTTATCGAGAAGCAGAGGTGATATTTGATAAGAATGCTCGTTACTTCCTGAAGGACAAACTGAATATTATTAGCGTGAATTTCATGACATATGGGGAGAAACCTGGCAACTTTGATAGTGTTCACGTCGTGAGAGACGCCGTATAGGTCGTATTGGGAGAAATTCTGCAACTGTGGTCAAGTTCATGTCGAGGGAAAGTTCCATAACTGTGATGAGGTTCATACTTAGAGAGAAGCCCTATTCGTAGTTTAGAGTGGAGTCAGGATATGGAGTAAAGAAGCAGGAGTTCGAGTCTGAGGATCTGCATTTTCATTTGACTAGTCAGCCAGGCATCTGAGGTGACAGAGGCTTCGGGAAGAAAAGGAGGAGGAAGAAAGAGAAGAGAAGAAAGAAGTTATGCAACGGATTTGTATTTAAGGTCAAGGACTAATGTGTGAGAGGATGTTTATAATTTATTACTAAGGGAACCAAAGAGACATTTAGCTTTATTTACTATACAATGGATAGGATGTTCCATAAGTGCCATCCAGAGAAATACTGTGTACATAATTTGTAATAGACAAAGTAATTGTACCTATATGTGTCAATATATGGTGTCATTACTTGATGAAAGGTCAATCTGATTTGGTGTCAATTGCTCCTAGAATCGAACCCAAGTCTGCAGCCTGTCCAATCCAAAGGATGAGAACATACTATTTACAACCAATCTCTAAATTGTAGTCATTTTTGTCCCAGACATTAACGGTGTTATATGGGCTATCCATACCCCGGTTTCTCCTTAGCTAACTGTAGACATCGTGAATTAACTAGATGAGCTGCTCTCTCTCAGTCATGGATAACTACCAACTGGGTAGGGAGCATGTGAGTGATTAGATGAATTGAATGCTCTACAAAACTCCTGCATATAAGGTGAGATCATTCCAACATGGATGAATAGGTGGACTATTGAATGAACTGAACTCATGCATGCATGAGAAAAGAGACCCTCTCCCAGTCACAGGAGAGAGAGCCCTCATTAATGAATGAATGCTCTCAACCTACAGCTACAGAATTCCAGCAGCTGAGGGAGAAACATTTTATCTCTTGTTTATGACTTTTCTTCTTGCAGTAATTTTCTCAGGTTTACTGAAAATGTTTCTAAAACCCTATCACAGTTTTCTTTCAAGGAATCTTGATGTAATCTGGTCAGCCTAACCTCTCCTGTACTGCTCCTTTACTGTGGGACCACTCTACAGTCACCCTTGTGATTGGAATGGCTATCACAAGGAATAATACATAGGTGACATAAAAACTCAATTACAGTAAATCCTTGTTAATTCAAAGTCATTGGGACTCATAAATTCGACTTCGAATTACGTGATTTTGAATTAACTGCCAATTTGTAATTCAGAAGTGTCAACCCTTGCCGCGCCACAAAATATTCTGAGGTTTGTTTTTACTGGATGCAATTAACCTTGGTTCACAGTTTCAACCTTTTAAATGCCATGAAAAAAGAACTATTCGTAAAATGTATCTAACAAGGTGCATTTACAGTATTCAAATTATGCACTTGGATAACTCACAAACATGACCTCACACAAGGAAAGGAAAAAAAGCATGATTCGAAGATGAGGAGAAATGCTGGCTTCCCTGTGCAAGTGTTTTATTCATTGGATTACTGTAACGTATGCATTTTATATGCCTGTTCTTGGACGGAAAGTACCCGATGCCCTTAAAACATCGTGGCTAATTGAACTCTCCTATGACCAGGGGAGAAAGTCTCTTGCTTCCATCTGCATTACAACACAGTACAGCCTCTCCCAAGGATCATTTAGGTCTCTCTGTCCTTATACGATATCCCGCCATAGCATATCTCTCTTCATTCAGAAATGCCAACCCTTGCCACGTCACGAAGTACACTAAGATCCATTAACGTATGCAATCACATTGATTCACAGTTTAAACCTTTCAAATGCCATGGAAAAAAAACTATTTCCAAAATGTATCCAACAAGGTGCATGTACAATGTTCAAATAATGCACTTGGATAAGTCAGTGACAAACATAACCTCACATAATGAAAGAAACACACAATTCAAAGACAAAGACAAATTATGCTGTCTCTCCTGTGCAAATGGATTGCTGTACTGTTTCAATTTTAGATGCCTTGCACTTGCACGAAAGTGCCCAATGCCCTTATAACATTCTGGCTTTACATCAAAGAAAGGACAATAAGTTTCACCTTTTCAATACTATATATTGTGTGAAAGTTTTACATTACAGTTAAAACATCACAACTTTTGTACATTCGGTACCGGTTTCGACAGATTCCCTGTCATCATCAGCCGAGAATAATTAAACAAAGACAAGTATAGATCATGATTCTTATGGTGTGATTACAATGGTGGAACTTATTGTCCTTTCTTTGATGTAAATCTTGTTTCAATACGGAACCTAAATATGAAATTCTTAACGTTAAAACATTCTGGCTTATCGACCTTTCCTATTTAAAGATAAAAATTTCATAATGTTCCGTATTGAACTGTATCACAATTAAATTGAAATAACAAATAATGTACTTCAACCTATTCAATACAAGTAAATAAGAAATGTGGTGTTACATTCCTATTTTATTATAAGCGGAAGCGGTACCGGTTTCGACCCCAATCTGGGTCATCATCAGCCGAATAAAATGCAAAAACAGTGCATGGGTAAATAAGAATTTAAAGGATGAGTCTTGCACAAAAACAGTTCAAGAAGCAATATAAGATAATGGGGATTGGCACTGCGCGATTTTAAATCGTAAAATCGAGAAGAAGTAGAAGGTCAGTCCCTTAAATGAAGTAAGGAACAATATTCTGAAGAGTAGCACAACACACGCAATATTCGGCACTGTGTCTCAAAATGTTTACGAGAAGAGGTGAACAGTTAAGTGAGCCAGCATGCATATTCTATCAGGCGCGAAGTCACAACACAATTTAATAAATATGAAGTCCCAAAATTGTGTAGAAGTCGAAGACGAGTCGCTTGATTGAATCAAATTGCTATCTTCTGAAGATCAGCGCAACATACTCATTATCTTATATTGCTTCTTCAACTGCTTTTGTGAAAGACTCATCCTTTAATTTCTTATTTACCTATGCATTGTTTTTGCATTTTATTCGGCTGATGATGACCCAGATTGGGGTCGAAACCAGTACCGTTCCGCTTATAATTAAATACGAATGTAACACTACATTTCTTATTTACTTGTATTGAATAGGTTGTTCATTCATTCATTATTTATATACCATAAACCAGGAATACATGATTCAAGAACTGGAAAAAATCCAAAGAAAAGCAGCTCGATTTGTTCTGGGTGATTTCCAACAAAAGAGTAGCATTAAAAAAATGTTGCAGAGTTTGGGCTGGGAAGAATTGAGAGAAAGAAGAAGAGCTGCTCGACTAAGTGCTATGTTAAAATTATAAAATCCTTTTAATCACAACCACCTACTCAATACATTATATTACTCATTGAATTATAAAACAATCATGAGGTGTCTTAAATAAAGGAACATGTTTCGTTCGACATAGCGAACATCATCAGCCTTAATTTACAAGGATTAGGTCAGGGCCCTGAACTGAATGATAAAAATTATTAAAAAGGTGACAATACCATAATAAAAAGTAAAATGATAACATTAAACATGAAATTATAACGATATGTACAGATTAACAGCAAGAATGCAGAGGAATACTTTGAATGATGGTAGTCTATAGAGTTAAAACAAACATGAGGTTGTAAAAGTAAAAAGATACAGATGTAGTAGATCCCAAATTATAAGTCAATGTGTGAAGCGTGGACCAATCGCCAACCATGGAGCTCCTAATTGAGCAAACCAAAAGTTAAAATAGAGTCTACTGAACAGCGCGAGCCAAGCTGAGTCAGTCAAAAGGCGCAAAGCGACGAAGCTAAGGTTGAAATGACGTAAACTTCAGTAGTTAGGAGTTCTGTAGGAGAGCCAACACAATGCCAGAAGGAAATACAGGTTGAACTAGTCCGTATTTACACGCTAGCAGTAGAATTAAACTTATACAACGTAGGACACCAATGTGGATTCGTTAAGTAACTATAACTTGAAAGTAGGGAGAGTTCCAGCAAACCAGATTGAATGGAGCAGATTATGGCACAATTGGAGTTAGAAATCTGAAAAGAAAGAAAAGGGAGGAAATATTTATATTTAAGACACCTCATGATTGTTTTATAATTCAATGAGTAATATAATGTATTGAGTAGGTGGTTGTGATTAAAAGGATTTTATAATTTTAATATATTGTCCTCAATACGGTCCCATTATGAGATTAATTACATGTAAGTGCTATGTTGAAGTCAAATAAATAATAAAGTTTAATACATACATACATACATTATCATTATAAACTGTTATGCCTTTCAGCGTTCAGTCTGCAAGCCTCTGAGAATTTACTAAACGTCGCCACAATCCTCGATTTGCAACTAGTGTTGTGGCCTCATTTACTTCTATAACTCTTATCTTTAAATTATTAGAAACTGAGTCTAACCATCATCATCTTGGTCTATCTCTACTTCTCTTACCCTCCATAACAGAGTCCATTATTCTTTTAGGTAACCTATCCTACTCCATTCGCCTCACATGACCCCACCACCAAAGCCAGTTTATGCATACAGCTTCATCCATAGAGATCATTCCTAAATTAGCCTTTATCTCCTCATTCCAAGTACCCTACTGCCATTGTTCCCACCTGTTTGTACCAGCAATCATTCTTGCTACTTTTACATCTGTTACTTCTAACTTATGAATAAGATATCCTGTGTCCACCCAGCTTTCACTCCCGTAAAGCAAAGTTGGTCTGAAAACAGACCAATGTAAAGATAGTTTCGTCTGGGAGCTGACTTCCTTCTTACAGAATACTGCTGATCGCAACTGCGAGCTCACTGCATTAGATTTACTACACCTTGATTCAATCTCACTTACTATATTACCATCCTGGGAGAACACACAACCTAAATACTTGAAATTATCGACCTGTTCTAGCTTTGTATCACCAATCTGACATTCAATTCTGTTGAATTTCTTACCTACTGACATCAATTTAGTCTTCGAGAGGCTAATTTTCATACCATACTCATTGCACCTATTTTCAAGTTCCAAGATATTAGACTGCAGGCTTTCGGCACAGTCTGCCATTAAGACCAAGTCGTCAGCATAGGCCAAACTGCTAACTACATTTCCACCTATCCGAATCCTTCCTTGCCACTTTATACCTTTCAGCAGATGATCCATGTAAACTACGAACAGCAAAGGTGAAAGATTACATCCTTGTCTAACCCCTGTAAGTACCCTGAACCAAGAACTCATTCTACCATCAATTCTCACTGAAGCCCAATTGTCAACATAAATGCCTTTGATTGATTTTAATAATCTACCTTTAATTCCATAGTCCCCCAGTATAGTGAACATCTTTTCCCTCGGTACCCTGTCATATACTTTCTCTAGATCTACGAAACATAAACACAACTGCCTATTCCTCTCGTAGCATTTTTCAATTACCTGGCGCATACAGAAAATCTGATCCTGACAGCCTCTCTGTGGTCGGAAACCATACTGGTTTTCATCCAACTTCCTCTCAACGAATCATCGCATCCTCCCTTCCAAGCTGCCAGTGAATACTTTGCCTGGTATACTAATCAATGAGATACCTCGATAGTTGTTGCAATCCTTCCCGTTCCCTTGCTTATAGATAGGTGCGATTACTGATTTTGTCCAATCTGAAGGCACCTTACCAACACTCCACGCTAATTTTACTACTCTATGAAGCCATTTCATCCCTGCCTTCCCACTATACTTCACCATTTCAGGCCTGATTTCATCTATCCCTGCTGCCTTATGACAATGGAGTTTATTTACCATCCTGTCCACTTCCTCAAGCATAATTTCACCAACATCATTTTCCTCCTCCCCATGAGCTTGGCTGTTTGCAACACCACCAGGATGATTTCCTTTAACATTGAGAAAATGTTCAAAATATTCCCTCCACCTCTCCAGTGATTCCCTGGGATCTATTATGAGTTCATCTGAATTACTCAAAACCCTGTTCATTTCCTTTTTCCCTCCCTTCCTAAGATTCTTTATCACTGTCCAGAAAGGTTTCCCTGCTGCTTGACCTAGCCTTTCCAGGTTATTACCAAAATCTTCCCATGACTTTTTTTTTGGATTCAACAACTATTTGTTTTGCTCTGTTTCTTTCATCTACATACAAATCCCTGTCGGCCTCAGCCCTTGTTTGGAGCCATTTCTGATAAGCCTTCTTTTTACGTTTACAAGCTGCTCTCACTTCATCATTCCACCAAGATGTTCACCTTTTCCCGTCTTTACACACAGTTGTTCCTAGGCATTTGCTTGCTGTTTCTACTACAGCATCCCTGTATGCCACCCATTCACTTTCCATATCCTGAACCTGCTTACTGTCTACTGTTCGAAACTTCTCACTAATCATATCCATGTACTTCTGTCTAATTTCCTCGTCCTGGAGATTTTCTACCCTTATTCGTTTGCAAACAGATTTCACTTTCTCTACCCTAGGCCTAGAGATACTTAGTTCACTACAGATCAGATAGTGGTCTGTATCATCAAAAAATCTGCAAAAAGCTCGTACATTCCTAACAGATTTCCTGAATTCAAAGTCTGTTAAGATATAGTCTATTATGGATCTGGTACCCCTAGGCTCCCATGTGCAGCGGTGAATAGACTTATGCTTGAAGAAGTATTCGTAACAGCTAAACCCATACTAGCACAGAAGTCCAGCAAACGCTTCCCATTCCCATTAGCTTCCGTATCTTCCCCGCATTTACCAATCACCCTTTCGTATCCTTCACTTCTATTCCCAACTCTCGCATTGAAATCGCCCATTACCACTATTCTATCCTTGCTGTTGACCGTGACCACGATGTCACTCAATGCTTCATAAAACTTGACAACTTCATCCTCATCTGCGCCCTCACATGGTGAATGCACGGACACAATTCTAGTCCTAATTCCTCCAACTGACAAATCTACCCACATCATTCGCTCGTTTACGTGCCTAACCGAAACTATGTTGTCTGCAATGGTATTCCTGATAAAGAGCCCTATCCCGGACTCTGCCCTTCCCTTTCTAACACCCGTCAAGTACACTTTATAATCTCCTATCTCTTCCTCATTATCTCCCCTTACCCGAATATCACTTACTCCTAGCACATCCAGATGCATCCTCTTTGCTGACTCAGCCAGTTCTACCTTCTTTTTTCCATAAGCCCCATTAATATTGATAGCTCCCCATCGAATTCCATTTTGTTCGCCAAGTTGTTTCCAAGGAGTCCCTCGCCTGCCAAATGGGAGTGGGACTCCATTACTCCCATAGGTCCGACGCTTGCTTAAAATGTTCTGAGCTCGGTAAATTCATGAAGCAGGATGCTACCCTACTTGCACATAGTCCAAGTGAGGATCTCTCCTCTAACGGGTTATGGACCACCGGTGAATTGTATAGTCCTAGCTGCCTGAGCACAAGGAGGGCCATGACTCAGAATATGTCCGAGATGCCCACTCCCATTCCATAGCAACTGGTATCCCGACTCTCAGGACCACGTACTAGGCCACTCAGCCATTGCCCATGGTTCACAAACTAGGACGTGACTACAGTAACCCACAAACATGAACCTTCAATACATAGAAAGAGATGTTAATAAAGAATTAAATCTGTAAATAAAATTATAAGGACATGTTTCACCATTTAATTAAGGGCATCTTCAGCCTAATCTCAATCTGAAAGTTAATTAATCAGGTAGCTGATTGTAATTAAATTACATATGAATATGAATATGGATATGATGTTGGAAATGTGTTTCAAGTGGTGAGCGAAATGGTGGACAATAGTTATGATATTCTTAAAATGAAACGGTAATAAAGTCAAATATATAAATAGTCGTAAATTTATGAATGTCCTTGTTTAAAAATTGGTAACAAATTGGATACTGGTAGTTTTTTAAGGACATAAATTTTGTAAAGAGACATTTCTGTTGCTCACTTCAAGTAAGGTTTGAAATAAATTGTTGTGTTGAAACAAGTAAAGCAGAGCCTTTTGATGGTTGAGGGTGTTATAGAGAATTTATCGGGTATTAAACAGTCAGCATAAAAATTGTTAGACTGTTGAAACTCTCATGTGAAGAGATGAAACTTCAATCTTCTAGAAGCACGAGTGAAGAAGAGTGGTTGATGGTAAGTAGTGTTAAATATGAAGTCTGTAACAACAGGAGAATTTACGTGTTAATGAATGAAATTGAATGAAAGGAGAGTTTAAAGGGAAATCGAAGTGTGTAAAAACACTTACCTCTTTATTAATGTTGAAATTGGTTAATGTAAAGAAGAGTTGGAGAGAAAATGTTGTGTGTAATTTCATTTATTTTTAATTCTAATAGTGTTAAATAGTTGCTATGGTAGAGTTAAAATGACTGATATTTAAGTTACTAGTGTTACAGATGATGTGAGATTAATGGAGGAGAGGCTCGAAGCGGTGTGCCAGGTTTATATGCTATTGGCCGTGGCGGGTAGCGGGAAATGAGCTGTCAGTTGAGAGATGGCGTGGAATGACATTAGTAGACAAATAAGTTTGAGTGGCGTTTATAAAAGTAGGAAAGATCACATTATGAAGATAAAGTAGGAATTCAAGAGGACAAACTGGGGCAAATATTCATTTATAGGAAGGGGAGTTAGGGATTGGAATAACTTACCAAGGAAGATGTTCATTAAATTTCCAATTTCTTTGAAATCTTTTAGGAAAAGGCTAGGAAAACAACAGATAGGGAATCTGCCACCTGGGTGACTGCCCTAAATGCAGATCAGGATTGATTGATTGATTGATTGATTGATTGATTGATTGATTGATTGATTGATTGATTGATTGATTGATTGATTGATTGATTGATTGATTGATTGATTGATTGATTGATTGATTGATTGATTGATTGATTGATTGATTGATTGATTGATTGATTGATTGATTGATTGATTGATTGATTGATTGATTGATTGATTGATTGATTGATTGATTGATTGATTGATTGATTGATTGATTGATTGATTGATTGATTGATTGATTGATTGATTGATTGATTGATTGATTGATTGATTGATTGATTGATTGATTGATTGATTGATTGATTGATTGATTGATTGATTGATTGATTGATTGATTGATTGATTGATTGATTGATTGATTGATTGATTGATTGATTGATTGATTGATTGATTGATTGATTGATTGATTGATTGTATCTATGGAAGGCCAGGGGAAAAGGACAGGCCCCCTACATGTAGTGCCCCCTGACCTTTGAAATAATTACCTAAATCCTAAACTGAAACAGTTAAATACACTATTTACAGGTAAAGTAACCAAGAAAAGCCTGATATATATATATTTCTCATTTATACAACCTTTCACTCCCTCCTTCATTCTTCCACATATTCACACGCATTTTCTCACCGTATGTGCTTCCAAACGTAACATTTAACTATATTTACATTTCTGCATTTAAAGTTGGCGGGTAGATCGTTCCAAAGCTGCGCTGAACGAGCAAAGAAACCTAGTTTATATGACTCAGTTCATGCAAAGGGGGGTATAAGACACACCCGTTTGCCTCTACGGACAGAGGTGTAGGATAAGGGGAGTTGAGGGAATGGTGAAAGGTGAATGGCCCCTGTGAGGGACTTGTGTAAGAAGGTGATGTCGCTTTGTTTACACAAGGAGGCGATTGACGGGAGCTGTTCTTGTTAATTAGTCGTTCAGCGCGACGTTGGATTCCTTCTAGTTTGTGAAGGTTAGTTGCAGTGGTAGGGTGCCAGGCAGGTAGTATAGGTCTCACTAGTGTCAGGTAAGCCGTCCGTATAGCATTCGACTTGCATCCACGGTGGCTTCTGTGCATAAAACCGAGCACCCTGGCAGCTTTGCATCTCACTTCCTCTGTTTGTGCGTTCCATTTTAGTTGTTCAGAAATGGTTATTCCTAACAAATGCATGGTTTTAACTTGCTCAATATGTACATTATCAATGTTATATATACATTCTACTGGGTGTCGAGACCTATGTAACTTTACTTTGTTATTTCAATTTAATTGTGACCTTTCCTATGACGAGGGGACATTGCAACACAGTACAATGACACCACCCTTGTACGATTTCCTGGCTGGCACTTCTCTCCTTTAAAATACGAAGTCCGTTTGGGCTCGGCATTATAACAATGCAGTTTCATCGGCACTGATAATATTGTTTGGTGCGTATGAATTGATTACATGAGCCACGCTTTTTCGTCAACATTCGGCATCACCAGTGTTTGCGGATTCTGCTTCTTCACACACTGCCTGCTACTTGATATTGTGATGTTCCTGAAAATGCGGAATACAAAAGAAGTACTATTTCACTCGAACCTAGCAAATACAAAGCACACTGCACAGTAGACACATTGAAGTGCGTGAAAGTGCAGAAAGCTACACCTGCACTTTCCAAAAGACGCGTTCTGTCATGTTGCAGATAAGTTTTGACTTTAAATTACTCTGTAACATACTTTTGTTTTAAAATGTAAAGACAGTTTTGAATTAAAAGTCTGAATTTCGGTAATGGGACCGACATTGTACTTCGAACTTTGAATTAAACAGTTTAAATAGCATACAAGACCGTACTTCATGTTTACAGAAATGAGAGCTTCTTCAAATTAGGTGGGATTTTGAATTAACCGATTTCAAATTATCAAGGTTCTACTGTTCTTCACTACTATTTAATCTGTCCCGAGTTAAATTATTTTTCTCTCACAGTTCCAGTTGTGCACTGATATCATCCAACTCATAAATCTCTTTGACAGATATTGTATTTTATTTTCAGTCCCTGAAACTCATTTTGAGCTTGCATGAAGGATTTAGTTTTTTATAAGGCAAAAGCTGTGTTATTTTCCTGCAAAAATTGAATATTATTTTAAATGTGGTATACAGTACTCATTGTCACTGACTGATGGAGGATTACTCCTGTGTGTTTATTCTGAGCAAGACATGGAACTTCTGTCAGCCAGTGCATCAATAATTCCTGTTTTCCCACCCTGATCAAATTCATGCTCTTTGCTTTAACTACCGGCTCCAATACTGCTAAAAATTTTGCTATAATAATTAGGGCAGTGAAGAACGATGATTTTATTACTGCTGAATGCAGTTGGGATACAGGCTTTCTTGTGGCATAGTTTCCCTTGAAGAATAGTTTTTCCAATGCTTCGAAATGTTGGGGTAATTTTGTGAATGATTTTGTATTTTTTATATATTTCCAATAGATTGGAAGCCCAGTACTTGTGAGCAGTATATTCCTTTATAGTGACTATAGTGTCTCTAATCTCCTGTATATTGTTCACCACAAGGGAGAATTTGTGATTTAAGCAATGGAAAAATAATGATCGGGAATACTTTTTCCTTGGCCTCCACTTGTGAAACAGCCATCAAAACCAATAATTCCTACACAATATTCTGGTGAAAGGTTATAGCTGACCAAAATTTCTAAAAAGGTTTGGTGATTGATAACTCATTTTGTGCTTTCATTTCCAGAAAACTACAAATCTTTTTCTGATTTTCCCTTGGCTTGCATCATAAAAGCATAAGTCAACATTGCACCTGTTCATGCTGGTGTCCCAAACTAGCATTTATCTCTGTGGTGTTCGGTTCATCTCTAAAAACTAAAAGTCAAAACTCCTGTACTAATAAGGTGCTCAGATAATACTACAGGGGTGAATAGGACATGCAAAATTTTATAGGGTAAGAGCTCATCTGTTTTAAATCAAAGGGAGGGTGAGATGAAAAATGAAATGATCTATGGCTTTTAGTACTGGGAGTGTGTGAGGACAAGTTCGGCTCGCCAGATGCAGGTCTTTTGATTTGACACCCGTAGGTGATCTGTGTGTCGTGATGAGGATAAAATGATGAAGAAGATGACACATACACCCAACCCCCGTGCCAGTGAAATTAACCAATTATGGTTAAAATTCCCCACCCTCAGTTATGCATTAGCTTGAAAATAAACACATTCTGATGGCCAAAGTAATGACCAACTGGGGTCAAACAGCGACACTTATCTTACGACACAACCTGTATTGGTATTGAACCATTTGGGGGCCATGGGTGTGAAGGTAAAGGTAACCTTGAAGGCACCTCCACGTTCCCCAAGATAAGTTACTCCATAGCGATTTACCACATCTAGTCCAAAATTCTGCCTATGAAATGCTATCGTTAACAAGAGGAGATTTGACGCAGGGACCCTAGCCTAACAGTACAGATGTATGATCATGCCTGTATCAGCTCGACTGAATGAATCTTATCTTGCTATTTACATCGTCAGTTCAACACATAAAATCCTCGGAAAGTGTCTCTGAAAGCTCACATGATCATTAAATTCACCAACCATGGTCTTAATCACAAGGCTCCTGAGGAAAGCCTAACTTTCTGGCATCTAAACAGCCTGACTTATGGCAACCACAATTATTATTATTATTATTATTATTATTATTATTATTATTATTATTATTATTATTATTATTATTATTATTATTATTATTATTATTATTATTATTATCACCCAGTTGGCCTCCTAAGTATTGGTAGGTAAACCATAGATCTAACTGACATGAGAAAATGACCATCTTGTGCAAAACCAAACACTTACATAAAGATCCACGATAAGCCTAGCAGGCCAGTGGCTGGCGTCTTGTATCACTTTCAAACTAAAAAGAGCTTTGGATGGAAGTTATACCTAATATGACACAGTCCTTGAGCAGATTTATCAGGTATGATGGCCAACATGGTTTCGATGATAGGAGGGGATTTGCAAAAAGAGAGAAGTACAAATTGGGACCATGAATATATTGAGCCTAATTGGTAAGACAGAAGAACTCATAGATGTAATGGAAAGGAGAAACATATTTGTATTACGTCTGTGCAAAACGAAATGGAGAAAGACAGGTAGCAAGTTTCTCAGAGATGGCTGCAAATTATATTCATGTGGACTGAAAAAGGAGGCCAAAAATGGTGTGGGTTTTTTACTGGCGAAGGATATGGATGCCATGGAATGACAGGATTATAAAATTATCTATACAATTAGAGTCAAAAAAATTATGTGATTGTACAAGTGTTTGCCACACAGACTGAATGCAGTCTTCAATACAGATGATGTAATCAGTGAAGAAAACATTATCATTATTGGAGACCTAAAGGCAAACAGGCAAGGCTGTGAGCCACACAGGTTTGAAAACAGAAATACAGAAGGTGAACACTGATTCATCTTGCAAAAATGGGAGAGCCATAAAATAACATGGTGTAGTTTGGAAGGCAAACAGAGGTGGGAGAAATGGTTGACCATCATGGACTTGAACCATATGACAGATGTAACTCAGAAGAAGATAAAAAAGAAACGAAAAATAAAGACATGGAAACTAGCAAAAGCAGAGTTCATATCAGAATAGAATATGAATATGACAAAACCTACCACAGGGAGAGACAACAACAGTAGGGGAAGAGTGGAAAATTTTTAAAGATACATTTGTGGGAGAAGGTAAAGAACTCTGTGGGATAACAGGATCGACCAAGAAGGCAAAAGTACCTTGGTGGAACAACAAAGTCAAAACAGCCATTAAAGCAAGAAACCAAGCAAAATTGATGCTAGATAAAGAAAAGAAAAAAAGAAAAAACTGTCCAAGGCGAAGTAAGCCCAGAGGTTTGTAGACTACAGGAATTTTATAGAACAAAGAAAGTCATACTTGAGAGGGTAGTAAGAGAAGAGAAGGAAAAAGCATGGGATGAGTTTGTAAATAAATTGGAATTAGACAGCAGAGGAAATAGGATATTATTGTACAGGGTAGTCAAGAACAGAAGGTGTGAACAAGAGGATATAAAGGCAATAGAAGGGGACAACGGAACCGTAGTGCAAGAAGAGGATGAAATCAAGAGTGAATTTTAGACCTTTTTGATAAGCTCTTAAATGGAGTAGCAAGCACTACATCAGACAGTGAGGAACCCTGTAGTAGCAACGAGGAAAGTAGAAGCCTAGAACCACCAATTACAAGGCTGGTGATAGAAAAGTATGAGGAAAGGAAAAGCAGTTGGAGTGGTTGAGCTAAGTGCAGATATGTTGCGAGCAGCAGGAACTCCAGCAGTCCAGTGGTTATATAGACTCCTTAAGACAGTATGGCAGGAAAACACTATCCCAGAAGACTGGAAGAAGGGTATAATCATAGCTCTTTTCAAGGAGAGGAGTAGACAGAAATGCGTCAACTACCATGGAATTATTCTGCTCTCTCATGGTCTAAAACTTCTGGAAAAAATCTATTAAGAGGAATTGTAGAACCTTTAAAGGGGAGGAACAATATGGTTGTAGGCCTGGAAGAACAACTACAGACCTTATTTTTGCTGTCAGGATGTTAATGGAAAAGCATGGGGAAAAGGGAAACCATCTTTTCTACTATTCCTAGACATCAAAAAGGCTTATGATAGCATCCTAAAGTAGCGTCTTGGAATTCCGAAAAGAGCTGGGAGTTCGTAACAGTGTTATTGCAAAAGTGAAAATGCTGTATGAAAAAAAAACAAAAGTTGTGTGCAAGTGTGTTGCAGGCTGTCCAAATGGTTTGAAATGAAGAGAGGAGTACAGCAAGGCAGTGCTTTGTTTCCCCTCCTATTTAACACTGTGATAGATGCCATAATAAAGGCACTAAAACGAAAGGAGCAGCAGGACGACATGGTGATCTGAGGTGAAACCAAAAATGATGTGGAAGAAGAGCTGCTGAAATTGAGTCAAGAGTTTGACATGATGTAAATATCAACAAGTCTAAGGCGGTGGTGATGAAGTTACAGAGGGGAGATGACAAATCACAAATCAGACTAAATGACACCAAACTGGACAGTGTTTCTAAGTTTGAGTTAAAAAAGGGAAGTAAAGAAAATCCTATCAAAAGACAACCTTGCAAAATATGAGGTGGGCAGTCGAATTAGCAAGGCAATTTTACCACCAAGTAAGACGATTGCTGTTGGGTAAACAACTACTATTCAAAACTAAGATGACATTACATAAATCATATTATACACCCATCCTTATGAATAGCTTGGAAACGATCACGGTAATGAGATAAGACAACTCAAAACTACAAGTTGCAGAAATTAAGTTCCCACACACCATGATACAGAAGACCAGGAAGGACAAGTTCAGGAATGAAAAAGTGCGAGAGGAGGTGGGTATAGAAGAGAGACTTCCTACTACAAATGATCCAGAACTGTAGTGTTTTGGCCATATAAAAAGGATGAGTGCAAGCAGAACTGCAAGAAGGGTAAAAGGGAAAAGACCAGTGGGCAGACTCAGAGAAAATGGGACCAATCTGTTGAAGAAAGATTTTGAGGAGAGATCATAAGATTGGGAAAAGGTTATGAGAGAACAGTGGTTCTTCGACAGACAAAAGTGGAGGGGGCTTGTATACCATACCCAAGCAACTGAAGATGGTCAACGATGATAATGATTGTTAATTTTACTGTCATTGAGTTATTGTTATAATTGTTGAGCCTGTTTAACTTTGTAATAATTAGCATTCAGTCATATTTTTCCTTGTGGAGATTTAACCTTTATAATCTCTCAAGTTGTGTTGTTTTAGAACTAACCAAACACACAGCCTGTCCTTGTCCATTCATACATCACATGGTCTCCAACAACAAACTTCAATCACATTTGCATGCGGTGGCAGCGTATTATTGTTGGTTATTTTTCTCTTTTTTTTTTTTTTGTTATTTTCTTTACGTCGCACCGACACAGATAGGTCTTATGGCGACAATGGGATAGAAAAGGCCTAGGAGTGGGAAGAAAGCGGCCGTGGCCTCAATTAAGGTACAGCCCCAGCATTTGTCTGGTGAGAAAATGGGAAACCACAGAAAACCATCTTCATTGCTGCCGACAGTGGGATTCGAACCCACTATCTCCTGGATGCAAGCTCATAGCTGCGCGACTCTAACCGCACAGCCAACTCGCCCGGTAGCGTATTAATTATCATGATTACTTAATCAAACACAATTTAGGAACCGGGTTCACAATGTGAGCATAACATTGGTCACTCTTCCACTGAAACACTTTGGCACGGTTTACATTAGGTTTCATATTTAATTCCCAACAGTTGATGTTATTTAAAGTTAAAAATTTCATTGTTCTGTATTGAAGAATATTACAGTTAAAATTGAAATAATTGATAAATAGATTCAACCTATTCAATACAAAAGAATAAGAAATGTAGTAAATTACATTCCCATTTAATAATTAGAAATGGTACCGGTTTCGACCCTAGTCCAGGTCATCGTCAGCCTATTAAATCATGAAAAACAATGCATAGGAAAAGGGAAAGATTAAGTACACTCCGGATCAGTAGAAGATGCGATGAAAGGGGTAGACACTGTAAAACTCAAAAGAAGTAAAATGAAAGTCAGTCAAAAGAAAACAGTGCGCAATTCTCTGAGCGGCAGCATGGCACACGCAGCGCTTGGCAAAGTCTCACGTTGTTTACGAATAGGGGAGAACGGTTAAATGAGCAAGTTTTTAAACACTGTCAGGCACAAAGTCACATCACAATCGAAGATCCATGAACGTGCAGGATTTAGGAGTAAGTGGTTGTTTATCCCTCTTGGAGCCAAGAGCCGATCTGATCGGCCGCTCCCCATCAGCTGGAAGAGGCCAGAGCTCCGCCTCCACTCTACTACTGTAAAGTGCCAGGCCGTTTTCAGTGGAAATACATGTATTTTAAAATTCGCGTAACCGGTGTATAGCAAATACCGGCATGAAATTTTCTACATATCGACTACTTAGAATAAGAAACTGGTCTGGAGTGATATTAAGAGTCAAAGACGTTTTATTGTTGATTTATAGTTGTCGATAACGTTTATTTTTAGGAAGAGAGAAATATTTTCGCACTTTCTCTCTCAATATCTACTTTGAAAAAATAATTTACGATACAAAAGAATATACTTAATTATGTATAATGTATTTCTAAATACAATTCTATAGAATAACTAATTTGAACGAGAAAAATAAAAACGTAAAAAATAGAAAATCAAACGTATGTCACTAATAAAAACAAGACAATTTTACTCACCGATAAAATTTGCGTGTATGTATCGATGTTTGGCAAATACTGACAACAAATTTTCTACGTGCGGACAACACAGTATTAAAATAATTCTGAATTATTAAATAAGTAAAAAATAGTAGTTGATATTATAGTTTTTTGTTTTCAGAAAAAATAGTTTCTCGTTTTTGGTTGTAGTAGTATATATTAGAAAAATAATTTTACAATATAACAGAATTTAAGAAATTAAGAAATGTATGGCACTAAAGCCGTGATTTGCTTTTGGCGTACTAAGCGACCGCTGCTCAGTTCGGTACCTGCAGTTTACGAGGTGAATCATGGTCGGTGAGACGGATCCTCTCAGTAATTATTCTTGGTCTTCCAGACCGGAGTCGCCCTCTCACCCTCAGATATCTCCTCAATTACAATTACTTAGGGTCACTTAGATTGAGTGAACCTCGAACCAACCCTCAGGACCAGGCGAAAATTCTTGACCTGGGCGGGAATCGAACCCATGACCTCCGGGTGAGAGGTAGGCATGCTACACTTGGCCCGCGGAGACCGGCATTTAGGTAATGATAGAGGACTATATGTGACTATAAGGTTTAGCAGAGAGTAAGTGAAAAGTAATTTGAAGTGTGATACGGGGAGAGAATCAGACTGTAGGTCATGTTTAGGCCCAAGAACTTCCTTGAAGGAGACAGGAGGTTGAGGAATGTTGTCGGGTTCATTGGGACAAATTTCCACAAAATGTTCTCCAGAGACATCATCATCATATTCGTTATCACTAGTTTCATCTACCACCATATTCAGAGTAGCTTTAGTGCTGTTAGACACAATTAAACGTCTCTTCTTTTGCTGCGGTGATTCCACAGACCTGTCTGGTATAATTTCGTCGCTACTCTCTGAACTAAATTCCATATCGCTGTCCGATAAATCATCCGCGTTAAATTTGCACTGTTCTAAATACTGCATTAATTTGTTGTCATCAATACCGGCTGAAAAATTATCACGTGAACAACATGGCATTTTCCTGTCACAAATCCACTCACTGCAAGGAGCAATCTCTTACTGACAGGTTAGCGGTATTTGTAAACACAGGAAATGACTCTTGTGAAAGGTATAACACCCTCTTAGAACTGCCAAAGCAAGGCCAGGCACACAATAACGTGTAGCCCCTTTACTACAGGTTGTAACAAAAGTATGCACATCACTATAGGTTGCCTCAAAATTATGTATATCACAGAATTTTAAGCCGGCCGATGTAATCGGCTCTGGCAACTTCCGACTGGATTGTTAACGGCCGACCAGATCGGCTCTGGCAATTTAAAGGGCGCATGCTCACATTACCGCCTGGCACCAAGAGAGTTATAGCATAGGTGGTAAGCCCTTCAATATCGGAATTAATATGCTGAAGTGTTTCATGTAAATTGTTTGTATATCTGCACATCATCAGCATAAGTGGTAGTTGCAATACTGGAGTGTGGAAGTTATGTCATTAATGTAAGCTGCGGTGGGACAGAGAACTGGAACTGGATGTTGTGTGTTGCAAGAAGTTAGAGTTTGGAAATGAAAAAGTTTTTTTTTTAATTTAACATATCTGAAGGATTTTATTTTGTTTGTAATATTTTAGAAATGAAGAAATAAGAACTCTGGACTTTGCTGGAATATTTGTTTATGTAGCTGAAGTATGTGTGTAATAATCTTTCTTTTAGGCAATAAGCAAGAAATGTTGAACTGTATGAACATTGCGAGATGCAAGAAGTGTTTTGATTCTGAAATTTTGTACCTAGTAAATTGTAATTTAAGAAAACCTCAAGATTGGATTGTTAACATTGCAAGAGTGATAAAGTGATTTGTACATCATGATGTAATTGGTGACATTTAAAAAATGTAAAGGTGCTTTAATTTGGAACCGCCTATACCGCATGTGCGGTTATGGATGTTGAAATAACATGTAACTTATCTAGCGTTTGTAGATAGGAAATGACCATATAAGGTCATGCGAATGTATTGGCAAACGAGAATCTAGTGGAAATTGTTTCTTATTGGTTGATTGTAATCGAGCCATATCTGGTTTTCTTGCCGGCTTTGGAAAAATGATGCGTATGCTCGGCGTCATTTTCCATCCGACCGCCCTAGCGAGCGTTCGCGCTCGAGGGCTACCCTCGGGAACTCCTGCCTTTCCGAGGTAAGTGTTATTTCAGTGCTATTTTCATGTTATTATCAATGTTTTCTGATTTCATTTAATTTAATTTAATTCCTTTGCGTTTCGGTATTTTCTTGGTTAATGTGATTTTCAAAGTTTAATATTCTACCTGTCTTGAGTTTGCCCTAGATTCTCGTTCTCATAATTTAGTCCTTCTCCTGTCTTTTAATCAACTATCCTTTCATTTGTGTTTTGGTTTTGTAGTTATTCCGTTTGTTAAATGTGTAAAGTATCTGCTGCTCTGTTATGTAATTTAGTCTCTTGTAATTTTGGTTATTTGTTATTTTTAATAGAATTGAGCTAGAGGGTGTTTCATGTAAGTCTTTTCTCCCCCATAACGTCATACGTTCCATAGACCTCGTAGGGCTTCCAGCAGCTTCCACATCCTGTCTTAGTTGTCATTTTAGGCCTGTAAGTGTTTCCGATATTTGGTTTAATTTTGCATATCGATAGATACTCGTCACGCTTCTATGTTTTGATGTCAATACTCTGCCACTGCGCAACCAATAAGAAACAATTTCCACTAGATTCTCGTTTGCCAATACATTCGCATGACCTTATATGGTCATTTCCTGTCTACAGACGCTAGATAAATTACATGTTATTTCAACATCCATAACTGTGCATGCGGTATAGGCTGTTCCAAATTAAAGCCATAAGTGGTAGTTGCAATACTGGAGTGTGGAAGATATGTCATTAATATGTAAGACGAACAGTAAGGGCCCTAGAACAGACCCTTGAGGGACACCGGATGACTTTACAACCCATTGGGATCTTTGATTGTTTACCACTATGCACTGGCGACGATTTGTAAGGTATGACTTTAAAAAATTAAGGGCTATCGAGCCGATATGCAGATAGCATAGCTTGGATAACAGTATGTCTACATTTTCCGTGTCAAACGCACTACTAAAGTCAAGGGGTGTCAGTCACCTGCCATTTATACATTGCTAGTCTTATGTCATCTGTTACCCGAAGTAAGAAGTTAAAATTTTACATGGTGGTTAGTCATGGTTGTAGTTATTAAGAAATATTTTAAAAACATACGTCCTAGATGTTAAGTAAGATAGGGTTTAGACGATTCAAGTTCGGTGGGATTCAAATTAGTTTCGGATCCAAAAATAATCATATGAACTGAGGGTGTATTTTACAGGCTCATCCATCAGTGGCGTGCCGAAAAATAAAACTTTCAGTTTATTACGTAAGAGAGCACTGGTATCTTGCTTGTACTATTTGAAGAATAATTTGTAAATTTGTATTGAAGTACCATTTGTATTGTAGGTACTGTTCAACCTTCTGAAGGAGAAAGCAAGCTCAGAGTCATATTGCCAGAGCAGTTAGCACCAAAATGTGAGTAAAGAACTGGCTTCTTATGACTTCAGCATTTAGGTTAAACATAATGTTTAATTGCATGTCCTGTTGTTACAGCTGCTTTGGAAGTTGGAAATGAATTACAAGCACAGGATAGAGGAACTGAAGAACATGCTACTGAGGAGGTCGCAAGCACTGTACCTGGAAAAGTCACAGCCTCTGATGAGGGAATATTACCCCGTGAGTTAAAGAAATGTAATCTCCAGTTCAAGATGTTAATAATCTACTGTTTCAGGGAACTGATGCCCAAACAGCTAATTATGGGAGATTATATTTTGTGACACTGGTATCACTGTCCCTGTTCAAAAGTTTCTGTCTGGCTTCTAGGGCCATCATCATTCCCTGAAGATCACTTGTCTTTCACCTCAAGTTTCGAACGCCAAATTCAATCTGAGGTATTGTCTTGAACTATTTTCTACCCTTTTGCTTTTGTTCTGCATAATGTGACTTTTAAATTGTACTTCAAGGGTGTGCACCTTCCCCTGTAACTTGTGTTGTCCATCCTTAAATTTGTTGAACTCGGCTTTAATGTCGTCAACCAAACGAGTGTAGCTGTTAGCTTGCACTCAGGAAATATTGGGTTTGAAACTCAGAATTGGCAATCCATAAGACATGTCTGAGTTGGTGCCATGTAAAACAAATAACAATGATCATCTCACTTAAATTCATGCTGAGAATGTTGAGTTCATCATTATTAACTTTTAAGTTCACAGAGCTTAGGAAGCTCATATCCAACCCCAGTTGCACCAGGATGCTGGAGAGCTAGCATATATTGATACCAACTAAATTTATTAAACTACTGTTTTTGTTGTTGTTTGAGTCCATAGACTGGTTTGATGAAGCTCTCCATGCCACCCTATCCTATGCTAATATTTTCATTGCTACATTACTACTACGAGGGTAAGTCAAAAATAACTGGAATGATTTTATTACTGCAAAATACTGGCTACCGTTATTCAAATTCACTTACGGACCTTAAAAGTACTCTCCCTCAGACACAATACAATGGTTTCACTATTCAAAACACTTCCTGAAGCCCCTTCTTGATAGTCTGTTGATTATACCCAAAATTGCATTGTTTACTTCTTGATCTCTTTGAAAATCATGACCCCGAGGTTCCTTTTTCACTGCGGGAAATAGGTAGAAGTCACATGGTGCTAGGTCCGGAGAATAAGGTGGATTCGGTTATTGTGTCTTATGTCTTGATTGCCCGATGCACAGCTGCCATGCTGCCTTAGCTATTACAGAAAGTAATTTGCAATCTAATAGTTACGAAGTGGACAAGGTGAATAAAAATAAAACATTCTACAAAAATATTTTACACCCTACAGGTTAGGTAGCGAAATGGGATATGAATAAAATATTCTACATTCTACAACATTCCACATCACACAGTTGAGCATTCTTTAAAAAGATATACAAATAAAACACTCCTCAACAACTTTCTCCATCATAGAAATTCTACACAGGTCTCAATTTAGTATATGAAAATGATATGTACAACAAAAATCATAGAACTTATTTCCCTTTTCATCTAAAATGGGGTTCCCCCATGCTTGGTGTTTTGCATTTATATCCCCTAGTAACAGTAACTGACTTCCGTTTAGTGATTTAGAGATGAGATCCAATTTACACACAAAATTGTCAAAGTCACAATCTGGATTGAGGTAAACATTACACACATATAGGGTTATGCTCCACCAACTCACACACACTACAACACAGCCATGGCAACAGAACTGTACCAACTTCAAAACATTGGGATAATTTGTAGCTATTGTAGCTCGCACTCTGTGCTCCGATGGATCAGCAGAATGAATGTTCAAATTTGTGCCTAGTCCCTTTATCAGTATTATTTCGAGTGTATGGTTCTTGAATGCACAAAAGTTTGATGTGCTGTGTATCTGATAGATTTCTGGCGTGAATAAGTAATTCTTGTGTAGGAATAAGAGATCTGTGAAAATTATATTGATATACTGTTAGTTTAGCCATAATTAATCTTGGATTTAATTATATTTAAGATTGTAATATAGGCCGGACACTGTGAGGATGTTGCTGTGTGATTTGTATTTATGGCTTGAAAAGATGTCCTGTTCCCCATTTCTTGGTTATATGATTTGCAATTGGCACATTCACTTCTGGTCTGGGGGCATACATCTACAGTATGTTCCTCTGAAAAGATTGGGCATCTTTGCGAATTACAGTTTGCTGCAAAATGGCCATAACTGCAACATAAGTGACGACGTATGACAGGGAAATAGTCTTTAACATTGCACCTTTGGTAGCCAATATAAGCTTCTCTTCTTTCATCACGGCAGGATACTTTAATGCCTTCCATACAGTCACAGGCCTAACATACACCACCACTAACCACAGTTACTACATAATGAGAAATTAGCAGCGCGCGACAGCTGAGTGTAAACTTATGCACTGAACTGTCCCTGTAGCAGGAGCTCTGTTAAGAGGGGATGCGCTACGCTGGATCACCGAAAGTGCGCATGCATGACCAGACATCTTCCTAGCTGGCCCAACCTCTACTATCTATTACTTCAGTTTCTCTAGAGAGCTCATATGATTTTACCAGCACCACGTCCAGAATATTCTTCCCTCTAGTTGGTGCCATCACTTTCTGATTCAGCTTTACCTCCCAATTAACATCTGGTAAACTGAGATCACCTGTTACAGTCATTTTCCTATACTTGTTTACCTGAATTGGTAGGCTTTTATAGATAATTAAATTTCTGGGTGAATCCTGGCCATCAATGGAGTTGAAGGCTGAACCTGTAGTCAAAAGAGAAACTAAAATAGTGGGTATTTAAAGCAAAATATTCAGTAGTAATATTTACTGAGTTTGGTTTGAAGTACTGAAATTATATACTTTACATCTAGGTATTCTACAACCAGGTGGACCATCAAGTATTGCTGTGCTAGAGCAGTTGTATTCAAAATTAACTTCTGAAGTGTGGCATCCTGCAGAGGAGGTGGCACGATCAATTATGCAAGGTAAGCATACAAATGAAGGAGGTAACTATTACCTATTTATGATCAAGCTGTAGAAGAGTAATGACTTTTACTGGTTCTTTGGCTGTCAATGATTATATCTGTATGTTTCAGAGATCCTTGAACTAGAAATAAAGAAACAGAAAGCACTTGTTTCACAGCATGATCAGCTTGCAGGTGCCTCTCAGTCCGGAGTAGTTAGCAGTTCGGAATTAACCGAGTCAGAGGATGCTGAGGTGGAGCAATTATTTCAGAATTTAATTTCTGCTCTAGAAGGTAATAATAAAAATTCTAAAAAGAAGCTAAACATGATAGTATTCCTTGAGTTTAATTTAAAATATTTTAATAATTTTGAATTTTAGCTTTAATTAGACAACGAATGGGATCTCAAGGACTTGAGGGCGCAGGGGAGGCACCTGAAACACTGCCTTCTACACCATGGAAAGAAGACCAATTTCTTGAAAATAAAGGCCGCAGAATGTTCGTTTTCAATAGTTCTGTTTTACGTCCCATATTTCGAACGCTTGCGTCGATGGATAAAGCCCAAGAAGTCACTAAAACTTTAGGTAACTTTTCAGTATATATCTGACTATATTTCTCTGTTTATTTACTGATGTTTGATGTAAATGTGAGGTAAATTGTCTCCAAGAGTCTCCATGTGTAAACAGTACGCTACATCTTATAATTCTCCTGTAAAATCTTTCAACTGCAATTTCATGTAGGGTAGAGCTAAGCAAATTTAGAGGAGAGTAATTGAGGCTAAATAAGCACTTTGTACAAAATATTAGTCAGCCACTTCAAGGAACACACTGGTTTCTTTGGTGCTGCACTGATACTACTATGTTTATGAATTTCATGTTATTCCCGTATCTATGTTGAAAAATATCCAATTGTCAAGTGAAAAGGTCCTCCTATGCAGCGCTTTTTTTATAATGTACATTTAATTGTGTATCATTTCTGTGGAATACACATTTTGCTTCCTATGGAGATATCTTCAGCTCCTTAAAAGTCTTACCCTAAAATCATAACGATAACACTTAAAATGATGTTTGCAGATGTAGTTTTTAAATTGATACTATCATGAGCACCAAACTTGTCATCTGTATGAAATACACACAAAGAAAACCATTTTTTAAGATATGGTCTAAAGTCGATGAAGTTAAAATATAATGGTGAATCTCCTATGGAGACATCCTCAGTTGTCTCCGAAGACCTTAAAAAGTAGTTAGTGGGACGTAAAGCAAATAACATTATTATTATTATTACATCCTCAGTTTGTTATAAGACTTACCATAGAATCATAACGATAACACTTAAATTATTTTTTGCAGGTATAGTTCTTAAATCGTTAAAGTCTTAATAATATCATCAGCCTTACACTTGTGATTCATATGAAACAGTTGACAATTGCAGTCATGTGACCCTTCATTACTGACACATCACCGTTCCAGTCCAAAAATCATGTCATTGAGAAATAGGGGGTTGAAATGCTTTTAACTCATTGTGGACCGTGGACGGCATAAGACGTTTAAGGTTGCTCCTATGCTGCAGGCCGTGGACGGCGTAAGACGTTTACTGTTCTGCACGAAGCAATGATGTTTATATTCGTCAACTATGCATTCATACACCTTAGTCAGCGTTACTGGTTGTAGCAGGAAGTTGGTTGACGTTGTTGAGATAACCCTCGCGTTGAGTGGGCTCATGTTTATCTCAGCTGTTTTAGCGGGAAAATCTCAGCACTTACTCGCGCGTCAAGTTGGTACTTGAGATTCCAATGCAGTGCATGTCGTTCTTACCGAATGTAGTATAATGGCTTGTAAAACAATGTTTCTTACGGAAAAAGAACTTCACAATGAAGACTGGTGATGAACTTATTCCTGAAATAGACTCAGATAGTGAAAATAAAGAAATTCCAATTTCCGAATCCGATAGGCCTATAGAGGAAAGTGAAGTGCCTGATACATATCATCCTAGTTATTGTCCACCTGTTCCACCATTTACAGGATTAGCTATTTTTCAGTACGGAATAATGACGAGAGTAATGGATTGTAAAGTAATCATTATGTCAAAAGTACAGATAGGCTGTATAAAATTAGACGTATTTTAGAACCTGTGACACCAGGTATCACACCCTCAATGTTTACTAGAGGTAAGCACAAAGTATCATATTTCTGACATTTACAGTTCAGGAGTAATGGTAAATTTTATTAAGTGATGCATGTTAAGAGGGCTGGGCATGAAAATGGCTGGTCCATGCATTCAAGTGTCCCACTCAGAAGCAGGTACTGAACGTGCCCGTGCAAAATTACAACAATTGCAGATGATGTGTTCTTGCACTGAAGAAAAACGAATTTGCATTGTAAAACGTATACATCTGCAGATGTTTTGCATTGAACATATTTCAAAAATACTCAAATGTTCTTGTGACTCATGGCTTTACTGGGAAGTAACTCCAATACAAAATTGATATCTCTAGACAACAGTCATATACAAATAACAAAAGTACAGATGTATGAGGGAACAGAGTCTTGTTTCAGGCTATCCAGTATAGGGCTGGTAAATTGATTAAATACTCAAATATAAAACAAATTAAGTTTATTTTAAGGGCTTTAGCTATTCTTGCACTTATACATTGAAGATAATACTAAAATACACCAGATGCCAGTGAAGTACGTTGTGTTTAGAAGTGAATTTGTTGGGGCACTGTCCAACATGTCTGCAAGGAATGGCGTAAGAACTACGAGGTATGAAGGTTTCTGAGAGAACTGTAGGAGTTGGGAACCCAAACATCACCGAACATGAGCAATAGTAGTGTAATTTGGTACGATGAGTCACGATTTTGCCTGTTTTCAAATTACGTAAGGCTTTAAATGCACGAACAGCCCAGTGAGGCATTTAACCCTCAGGCCGGAGTTTGTTGTTTCTCGTGGATTATTGACATTGGCTGATGAGCAGGCGAGTCTCAACGACAGTGATGTATGTATAGGTAGTTTTGATGTTTTGGGGACCGAGCTTGATAGCTGCAGTCGCTTAAGTGCGGCCAGTATCCAGTATTCGGGAGATAGTGGGTTCGAACCCCACTGTCGGCAGTCCTGAAGATGGTTTTCCGTGGTTTCCCATTTTCACACCAGGCAAATGCTGGGGGCTGTACCTTAAATAAAGCCACAGCTGCTTCCTTCCCACTTCTAGCCCTTTCCTGTCCCATCATCGCCATAAGACCTAACTGTGTCAGTAAGATGTAAAGCAACTTGCAAAAAATATGTTTTGGGGGTGTTTTTCGTACTATGACTTAGGCCCACACATGAACATGAATGAGGATAATTATTTCTCTGACTAAGTATTGCCCTTCATTCAGCATCTTCAAGATGACAACACCTTTCAGTAAAAGAGTGTGTGCTATATCCACAATAAGACAGTTGTGGGAAAATGCAAGAAATCTATAATAAAAGGCACATGGGATATACCCATGATCGTGTATGGTACAGCTTTTAAGGAATTACATAGTTTTGGTCTGGATTGTTCATGACATTCAACAGTATTGAACTACTGCAGTGCATGTGGACGAAATACCAATATTTTTTTTTAAAATGAAAATAGCTTTTGAACAGACTCTCCTCAATCATTTTCCTTTATAGGAATTTTTATATTATAGTTTTTATCCCTGCAAATGTATTGTGCCTGTGCCAGGTGACCTTTTCGTTAGAGACACAAACTATACACAACGCTTACACTTATGTTTAAAATTATCATGGGAACGTCCCAACATCTGAGTGATTTTCACACGTTTCACATGTGGATTAGCATCCGCTTTCTCAGTGAACTTCAATTTTCCATCATTTATAAACTGTTTAGGTGTCATCTTCATAACTGAATGTCCTGCAATCACTATGTGTAAGTACAGTAAGCCTAATTTACATACGTTATTACACAATTCATTTACAAACATGCAATTAAGCACCATCACGTCAGCTGTATACGTACGTACTGTACGCCTAATTTATATACGTTGTTACACAGTTCACTTGCGAATGTAAAACTAAACACCAACATGTCACACGAGCTACTGTTGTGCAATCCAAACAAACGCACTCCTACATCAAAAACTGGTTTGCTGCAGCTGTAGGCCGACATGCTAGAGCCGTGAAATTAAGTTCTCTGCCAAATCCTGAGTCATAGCTGGCTCACCCTGTGCGCAATGTGGCTGGGGATGCTAATTTAAATTTTTTATGGTGGAGTTACCAGTGTACTAAAGAATGATGTAAATGTGGTATCCAGGCTTCTTTAGCGTGTATTTAACCCATATGCACCCACCCGCCCTGTGCACTGACATTGCTAGGAATCCACCAACTTTTTAGTATGCAACCTTGGTGTTGCAAGCTTTCGGTTAAAACAGTATAGTGGGTGATAGACTGCATGTAAATTTATTATCACGGGACCTGTTTTATATTATTGAGAAATTCCACGCTGTTGCTCATGACACGAAAAACAGAACAGTACAGAAATATAACACATAAAAAATCTGGGCGCAACTTTTTAAGAAGATAGGAAGTATCAGCTACCTCAGTTTTAATTACTGCATTGATGGGATGAAAGTTCCTCTTGGGGATCATTGTAAGTATCTGGATGTTAATATCAGGAAATATCTTCATTGGGGTAATCACATAAATGGGATTGTAAATAAAGGGTACAGATCTCTGCACATGGTTATGAGGGTGTTTATGGGTTGTAGTAAGGATGTAAAGGAGAGGGCATATAAGCCTCTGGTAAGACCCCAACTGGAGTATGGTTCCAGTGTATGGGACCCTCACCAGGATTACTTGATTCAAACTGGAAAAAATCCAAAGAAAAGCAGCTCGATTTGTTCTGGGTGATTTGCGACATGAGGGTAGCGTTACAAAAATGTTGCAAAGTGTGGGCTGGGAAGAACTGGGAAAAAGAAGACGAGCTGCTCGACTAAGTGGTATGTTATAGATGTTGATTCCCATAGGGAACTTAAAATATTTGTCCTGAATGAGTAAATTTATAATACCAATATAATGGTCCATTATTGGACATTATAAATTTTCCAGCTAACTCATTCCTGGTTGCCTGCTAAGGTGTGCTAAGTCCCAACTGACGAGCCCAACTTAGCACACAAGGGCGAAACGCAGGCAACCAGGAATGAGTTAGCTGGAAAATTTATAATGTCCAATAATGGACCATTATATTGGTATTATAAGTGGTATGTTCTGAGCTGTCAGCTGAGAGATGGCATGGAATGACATTAGTAGACGAATAAGTTTGAGTGGCGTCTTTAAAAGTAGGAAAGATCACAATATGAAGATAAAGTTGGAATTCAAGAGGACAAATTGGGACAAATATTCATTTATAGGAAGGGAAGTCAGGGACTGGAATAACTTACCAAGGGAGATGTTCAACAAATTTCCAATTTCTTTGAAATCATTTAAGAAAAGGCTAGGAAAACAACAGATAGCGAATCTGCCACCTCGGTGACTGCCCTAAATGCAGATCAGTATTAATTGATTGATTGACCTCATTGTTAGCCAGATGTAAATATTTGCTCAGTTCGAGAAATCTGCCACGAGGCATGACAACTCTAAAATAGGGTGTATCAACGCTTACATCTTTGCACCAGTAACTATGAATTGTTGGTTTTTGTACCAGTCCCATTAGAATACAAAGAGCAATATATACACGTATTACATTCGAGGTCGTCTGAGAAAAGTTGGGATCAGCACTGGCATACCTATTAGTTTTGTCTGCTAGGAACTGTACAATGTTGTAATTTAAGTACTTCTGTAAAATGAAATCTCTACTTACGTTTCTACCTATACCACTACCAGGATTCTCTCCACTTGCTCCAGAAAAATAGTGAATAATTGGAGAATTCTGTACGGGCACCCAATTCCATTGAGGTTGCTCATCATTTTCACTAAAATCACTTTCACTCTTGCTTGAATCATTCGATATATAATCTCTTTATTTGCAAATGAGGTGCCTACCTCGGTGGCAAATGGTACACTAAAATACATTATTGTCAAGCACTAAATATTAAATTAACAAGAGAAGAAAATTTTCCTATAATACAATATTATTCAATTTACGCTAACAAATTTTTCTATTAAACACACAGCTCATCCTTTATAAATTTATATTGTTTACAAAATTCTACTTTAATATCTCCTGTACTACTTAAAAATATAGCCAACTGATATACAGTATGTGGAATTACTTCAAATGATACTATACAACTGGTATAAGATTAAACTTTACATTGCATTTATTTACTTTTATTTTATTTTATTTTATTTTACCCATTCTGGAACCTAAGTAGCATAACAACCCACTGCGTCTTAACCAGAGCCTTTTTTGTCACCACTTTTCAGAGTTCCTTTTCTTGAATATCTGTACAGATTTTGGAAAAGGATCAAACACTACCCCTGGTAAATTGTTCCACTCCTTCACACCCTTCCCAATGAATGAAAATTAACCCCAATCACTTTTGCTGAAATTCCTTCTAATTTTGTATTTGTGGTCTGTCCTGCCAATATAATTATTTTCCAACTGAAGCCTCTCACAGATATCTCCCCATGCTTCTTCTCTTGTATAGGCTCTATATAATCCTATAAGTCTAGTTTTCTCCCTTCTCTTACTTAAAGTTCCCCAACCAAGTTCCTTTAACATTTCTGATACACTACTCTTTCTCCTGAAATCCCCTATTACAAATCTTGCTGCTTTCCTCTGCACACTATCTATTTCTTTTATTAGGTATTCTTGGTGAGGATCCCAAACACTGTTTGCATATTCCACTAATGGACGAACCATACTTCAGTAACTTTTTTCTTTTAATTCTTTATTGCATCCTTTAAGTGGCCTCATTATGACATGTAACGATCTGTATGTTTTCCCAACAATGTCATCAACATGACCCTTCCAGTGCAAATTACTTTCAAATCTCACACCTAAGTAGGCCTATTTGCACTTGCCATCTTTTGGGATAACTACCTCATCCAAAGTATTGTAGCGTGTTGGCAGGGTAAATAAATGAATAATTGAGTACAGGACCTGCTAGCGTCCTGTTTCTAAGATTTATTAACTAAGCACTACAATTACAGATTTGCACACAGACGATAGCCGAGCTTACAATTTATGCAAGTACACTAACGCCGTTCGCGCTCTCTCTCTTAGTTTCTCATGTTCCATCTACAATGACACACACACACACACACACACACACACACACACACACACACAGTCATCGATTATGTACACTACACTCACTCAGCCACTCAGTCACACTCGCTAGCGCTGTCACGGTCCACAGCCTACACGTCAGTCTCGCAGGTCGGGATAGTATCCGCTGTTCACTCAATCCGTCGAACCCAGGACGCAGTCCGCACACATCAGCACCCAGTGTTCCCTTCTTTGCTGCTCCAGAACACTCCAGGTTCTCCTCCAGCTGCCAGCCTCAAGGGACACACACACACACAACATCAGGGAAACAGGAACGAGCACTCGGCTGCAACAGGCAGATGCTCCATCAGGCTGCACTCTCCCAGGCCATCATTGACTGCGCTCCAGCAAACTCAATCTCGCTCTCACTCACTCTTACTCACAACGTCTAACTCTCACTGACTGCCTGACTCCAAGTTACTCCTCTCCTTATATACCTGCTCTGGGCCTTCCAGAACAGTCCGGATGCTAGATGTATCCAGGAACCTTGCGAGATAGAAGACTCCAGATTAATCGTCGAGTAATTTCCATCATCCCGTGCGGCGCAACCATGCACATAAGAGAGAAGGGCCCGCCCAGCACTTAAATGTTGCTCGCGATTGGCGTGCTCGAGCCTAAGGGGGTGGGGTGATGGGTGAAGAGCTCGGCGCGTAGCGACTTGGCATGGCGGACGCTATAACCATTACAGTATATTCAAATTCAGTTTTAAAGCTCCTGTTTGTAAAAGTTGTAACAGTTGATTTGCCTCCATTAACCTTCATATTATTTTCTTCAACCCATTGTTGGATACTTTCAAGGCCCCTTTGTAATTCTGAACAATCCTCAATATTATTTATTTCCCTATAAACAATTATGTCACCTGCATACAATCTTATTTTTGATGTTATATTGTTCCCTAAATCATGTGTGTATATTAAGAAAAGTAACGGACCGAGTATACTACCCTGTGCAATTCCCTTCCAAACTTTGTCTTCCTGTGATACATTATTTCCTACTTTGACTTTCTGAACCCTTGAATTTAGAAATGTTTTTATCCAACGTGTAACCCTTAGGTCCAATCCTATAAGGAAATCATCCTGGTGGTGTTATGAACAGCGAAGCTCAAGGGGAGGAGGAAAATTATGTTGGTGAAATTATGCTTGAGGAAGTGGAAAGGATGGTAAATAAACTCCATTGTCATAAGGCAGCAGGAATAGATGAAATTAGACCTGAAATGGTGAAGTATAGTGGGAAGGCAGGGATGAAATGGCTTCATAGAGTAGTAAAATTAGCGTGGAGTGTTGGTAAGGTACCTTCAGATTGGACAAAAGCAGTAATTGCCCCTATCTATAAGCAAGGGAACAGGAAGGATTGCAACAACTATCGAGGTATCTCATTGATTAGTATACCAGGCAAAGTATTCACTGGCATCTTGGAAGGGAGGGTGCGATCAGTCGTTGAAAGGAAGTTGGATGAAAACCAGTGTGGTTTCAGACCACAGAGAGGCTGTCAGGATCAGATTTTCAGTATGCGGCAGGTAATTGAAAAATGCTACGAGAGGAATAGGCAGTTGTGTTTATGTTTCGTAGATCTAGAGAAAGCATATGACAGTGTACCGAGGGAAAAGATGTTCGCCATACTGGGGGACTATGGAATTAAAGGCAGATTATTAAAAGCAATCAAAGGCATTTATGTTGACATTTGGGCTTAAGTGAGAATTGATGGCAGAATGAGTTCTTGGTTCAGGGTACTTACAGGGGTTAGACAAGGCTGTAATCTTTCACCTTTGCTGTTTATAGTTTACATGGATCATCTGCTGAAAGGTATAAAATGGCAGGGAGGGATTCAATTAGGTGGAAATGTAGTAAGCAGTCTGGCCTATGCTGACGACTTGGTCTTAATGGCAGATTGTGCCGAAAGCCTACAGTCTAATATCGTGGAACTTGAAAATAGGTGCAATGAGTATGGTATGAAAATTAGCCTCTCGAAGACTAAACTGATGTCAGTAGGTAAGAAATTCAACAGAATGAATGTCAGATTGGTCATACAAAGCTAGAACAGGTCGATAATTTCAAGTATTGAGGTTGTGTGTTCTCCCCGGATGGTAATATAGTAAATGAGATTGAATCAAGGTGCCGTAAAGCTAATGCAGTGAGCTCGCAGCTGCGATCGACTGTATTCTGTAAGAAGGAAGTCAGCTCCCAGACGAAACTATCTTTACATCAGTCTGTTTTCAGACCAACTTTGCTTTACGGGAGCGTAAGCTGGGTGGACTCAGGATATCTTATTCATAAGTTAGAAGTAACAGACATGAAAATAGCAAGAATTATTGCAGGTACAAACAGGTGGGAACAATGGCGGGAGGGTACTCGGAATGAGGAGATAAAGGCTAATTTAGGAATGAACTCGATGGATGAAGCTGTACGCATAAATCGGCTTCGGTGGTGGGGTCATGTGAGGCGAATGGAGGAGGATAGGGTACCTAGGATAATAATGGACTCTGCTATGGAGGGTAAGAGAAGTAGAGGTAGACCAAGACGATGATGGTTAGACTCGGTTTCTAACGATTTAAAGATAAGAGGTTTAGAACTAAATGAGGCCACAACACTAGTTGCAAATCGAGGATTGTGGCGACGTTTAGTAAATTCACAGAGACTTGCAGACTGAACGCTGAAAGGCATAACAGTCTATAATGATAATGTATGTATGTATATATATTCCATGTTCCACTCTATCAAAGGCTTTGGAAAGATCTGTGGCTATGCAATCTAACTGACCTCCTGAATCCAATTGATCTGGTATGTCCTGCTGAAATCCCACCAGTTGTGCTTCACAAGAAAATAACATTCACAGGATCACTAATAACTTTTTCCTCACTATCACTGCTGGAATCAGAGCCTAAAACATCAAGTAAGCTTTGAATTTCGCTATTACTGAGCATATCGCTCGAGCAAGCACCTTTCTCAGCCATCTTGTCAGAAATAGAATACCGATTTCTCAATCGATATTTTAATCAATTCTCTTTGGCAAAGAAGCATACCAGAGCACTTTGGTGACACTTTGAGACAGCAAGAACAGATTTCAAGTAGAAATGTTTCCAGAAAAAGCCAGCAGATGTCACAAACATCTCCAGTATGCGACCTTGCACCCCGGCGTATCAGGCCGGTTGTGGCGTCCTGGCCCAGCCACTCGAGCACATACCAGTCCGCTTACGGGTGCAGAGGAATTAATAGAACATGGACTGGGACTTTGGAATAATGTCATAATATCCAGGGAAATACACTAGGGGAACATCTTAACCAGTTTCAACTGTATTTAGTTTGGAAAATATTATTTGCACTGTTATACAAATTATATACTTGTAGGTTCCAACTTTTGATCCTCTTTATTTTGTTGCTTCATATTTGCCTGCTGGTTTGTATTGTCTGCAAAACATTCCTCTCCAAAATACAGTGAAAACTAGTCCAACACACTTGATCCTACAAATAACTTGTGGAGAGTATCTTGATCTTTAGTGAAGGGATTTGGTGCGATATAATCCAAATTATTAGACCATTGTACAGACGTAGGCCTAATTCATTGAGCTGTCTTCACCAGCGGGGGACCAACATCTTCCTGCATTTCACACTCCTCATCTTCAAATCCTCTGATTTCTATTTCAAAATCACTACCATCAGTGCTGTAGCTGTCACTTTCATAAGTATAACCTCCTAAATCAACACATTCGTCCCATAAATAAGGTATTTCCTCATCAGTAATACAACCCCCCTCTCTCGGTGCCTCCATTTCCGTTACATCAAATGCGACTTTGCCGCGACACTTTAGTCACATATTTGTAAAGACATTTAAACTACTATCCAAAGATAACTAAACATTAAGATACATAGCAAACTTTTCTAAATACTCTGTGCTAAGAGTACCAGTAGTTAATTCTGAAATTCACCAAGAGATGGCAGCGGTATACGCTTCTAAAACACAGGTACGACTTAGTAGAATACGACTCACAATGCAAAATTTTTTTGCTACATCTTAATACAATATATTACGGAGGGGGTTAAGAACTACCTATCTCCTTTGACCTAAGAATAAATTGTTTTATAAAACTGCTATGCTCTTCACAGTTCTTGCTGTTGACAGTATGTTTGGGAAATCAGAAAATCCATAAACTAAAACACTTCTGCTGTGTTTGCAAAGCCAAAAGTAATGTAACATAATTTGTGCACCCAAAAAATTGTTGAGAAGCAGTAGGTCTTTGATATGTATTGTCATTCGTAGAAATAATTCTCTTTCTGCTCAACTTCTCTGAGATATCCTCGAGGAATGGAATTGGACAATTGTTGTTTTGCCTATTTTATTTAAGACATGAGATTTAGGCAAATTCTAATTTTATCACTTGGTTTGTCAGCAATATACTCTATTTACTAATGCAAGGGTCGGCAGGAGGCTCATGTACTCTATCCATCACTCCTGACGACTTACAATATTTACCACTTCTTTGCAATAGTACCTGCTACAAATGTCCCCTTCATCGTAATCGATTTTCATGCATTTTCTCCTACATTGTCTCTACAGTGAACAATCTAGTTCCATGAGAAAATTTCTGCACCTGTAATATCACTTCTCAGACAGGATTCAACTCCTATTGCAATGTCACCATTAACTTGGCTTCCAGCTCCACCCTATCTCCCTGAATGTAACTCTTTTAAACAAAACCACTAAGTTATACATACCATTGAGATTCAAGTGAAGGCCATCTGAAGTACATCCCTGTCCCCTATCCACCCATTAGGATCCACAAATCTCACCCTCAGTTTCCCACATAGCCATTCAATAATCTCATTTAAATTCCCAATCACACACCAGTGAGTATCCCTCTACTGATAACAGTATCCACTCCCTTAAACTCCTCCCTGATCTCATAAACAGATCTCATACATCATTAACTACATATTCCTACCTGTGTACCAGTGTGACCTCCTACATGGCCTTCTTTCTCACGACCCTGTTCCTATTATCTACTCTGTTTTACATTTCCTATTGCTTCTCCCTTGTAACACTTGATTTTCCCCATTGTCCCTCTGCTCTTCTATCTGCAGTGACTCATCAGTACCTCTCCTTTGCTCTCACCCTCACGGAACCTATAACCCTCATTTCCTTAGATAATCTGCCTTCTACAACTTCTCACCTTTCTTTCCCTCCATCTTGCCTACCTACTGTATCCCGTACATTAATCCCTGTCCTCCGTTGAAAGCCTAATTATCTTCGTCAAACTGTCTATTTCTTCCCTCATACTCTTTAATGCCCACACACATCCACAGTCCCTACACCTGCTTCTCTCCGCCATTCTCATATCTTCTTCACAGAATTATGAATGAAAATGAAAATATCATCAGAAATAATGTAGTATACTCTGTGAATAAAAATACATATATCAGAGGAAAGACACACAGTTTACTAAATAAGGGTTTTATCACAATGAAGCAAGCATGACAGTAAGTAATAAATTAACTGCACGTTCTACTTAGGAATATCCTGATTCTAAAACAGTAAGGAATAACTGTCTGATGGAAACTATAGAAATATAGTTACACTAAAAATTTAGGCGGCTTATTATTTTTATTATTGCTGCTGCTTCATGCAAAACAGAAATGAAAAGGATTACACAAGGGTTACAAAACAATAAACATGCAAGATACTATCTATTAGAATAAGAAGACTACACTAAAACTTGTCCTAATTACAAGTTAACTGAAACAAAAGAAATGTAGTTAAAACTAAATACTATAGTTATTAGCAGATTCATATTCTACAATCTAACAAGGCATAAAGTACAAAGTATGCTGGTGGCTGAACTACAAATATCAGAATACCAAAATTGGCTAATTAATTAGTTTTTGTTGTCCATACGCGAACAGTGCTCTGTTTGAAAATGAAGAGCGGCAATAACCACCAATAGTTATATGATAATGGGAATAACAGGCTGAAATATTGAATGTAGAAGTGTAAGTCAGTGACTCAGTAACTACACTGGAGACTTGAACTATGCCAACAGGGGAGTATTTGAAATGAATGACAGGAATTATCACCAACAATGCAAGCTACATTTTCAGTGAAATACCTTACATCCTCTTGATGTCTTTTTCCTTTCATTAAATTCACAATGCTACCGGTATTGTATTGTTTATTTAATGAAACTGTTTCCTTTGTGCAATGGATCATAGTCCATAAAAGGTGTCATGTCTAGTAGTATACAAATATCATCATCATCATCATTTCTTCACTCCAGCAAGCCGGGTGCAGTTGTTTATGAGCCTCCTCCAGTTTGTCGTATCCATCCACAGATGCTGCTCATGTATGCGACACCAGTTCACGTCTCTAATTTCAAGGTCCTTCATTATCTGTTTTTCCCAAACATCACAAGGTCTTCCTCTTGGTCTCTTCCCAGGAACATTGTGTTCAAAGTATGTTCAAGGAGTCCTGTGAGGGTTCATTCTTTTCATGTGACCATACGATTGTAATCTCTTCACTTCTAGAGACTCCAGCAAGCTTCTTTCCAATCCAAGCTGTTGCCGGATATCCATATTCCTTACTTGATCCATTTTTGTTTTTTGTAGACAAGAACGGAGGAACTTCATTTCTGTTGCCTGAAGAGTACTCTTTGTCGGTCCAGTAAGTGTTGCTGCTTCCAGGCCATATGTCAATATAGGTACCAGATATATTTTGTACAAGCTGATCTTGGAAACTAATGGAAATGTTTCATCCCAAAGTATTTTACATACAACATGATAGAATTTGGAAGCTTTCTGTATTCTATTGCTAATCTCTTGATGTCTGTTGAAAGAACACTACCTAAATACTGCAAGTTATCTACAATATCCCTGTCCTCATCTCCAGTTCTTAGATGAACAGTTGGAGAGTTTCTGCTCATCACCAAGCCAACTGTCTTTGTTTTGCTGATTTTGAGACCTAAGGTTGTAAAAGCTTCATGCCAGAGATCTAGTCTAGTTTGTACTTCCACTTCTGTCTCACCCCAAACCATTACATCATCAGCAAAAACCAGGGCATTAGTTGTTGGATCCTTTCTTTTAACCGCTTTTAAAACTTCATCCATTATGATTATGAAGAGAAGTGGTGAAAGACAACTTCCTTGCTGGCTTCCACTCTTCGTTTCGAACCAACCTGACCTTCCATCGTGGACCTGGACACAACACTTGATTTCGTCATACAATCGTTGTACTCGTGCTGTGATGTCATCGGACACTTTCTTATGTATCAAACGTTCCCATATATGCCTGCGTGGTACATGGTCATATGCTTTCTCGATGTCCAGAAAAACAGTTATAAGTGTTTTACCTTTCTCCCAATACTTCTCATAGAGCATTCTGGTGGCAAAAATTTGGTCTATAATTGATCTATGAGGTCTAAATCCATGTTGTTCCTCCTCAAATGTAGGTTCAACATATTTTCTAATCCTTTCATTGTCATTTAATTTTGCTTCTATCAGTGGCGCATTTCATATAGAGTTTTAGTTTGTATTTAATTTTGCCATAATATTCTAACAATTTAATTTTGCCTGTTGTTAATATGAGTGCCGTTAATGCCATAATACAATGGCCATCGCATCTCTGGGAAAGAGTGTGCATGGCCATTTATCAACATTTGTGGTTTATATCATTTTAGTTTAAATCTGCCTGTAGGTTGTACAATGTTATTTTTCTCACTTATCAGATCAATAGGGTATTGTTTACTGTAGATCTCAAGAAAAATACTAAAAATGATATTTTCTAATCCTGCTCTCAAGGATAGATTCGTAGATTTTGAGGCCATGTGACAGCAGAGTTATACCTCTGTAGTTGGTACATTTCTTTCTATTACCTATTTTCAACAATGGCATTGACTCCTTGGGTATTACATTCTATTCCCAGATTCTATTTAGTACCCTGCACATCCACTGTTGTCCAACCTCTCCTAGTGCTTTGATCATCTCAACACTTAATTCATCTGATCCAGATGATGTGTAGTTTTTCAGCTTAGATATTGCTGTCTCTACTTCCAACCATGTCAGACTAGTGGTATTTGTGCTGCCAAAATCATAAGGTTTGTCGTTTAATGGAGTGACATTTTCTTAACTGTTCAGTAAAGTTTCAAAGTGCCTTTGGAACTTCCTTTTTTTTTTTGGTCTTATCCCTAGTCACCTCACCATTAGGAAGTTCTACAAGTTGGATAGATTCATTTTGAGTTCTCCTTTTCTTAACAATACGGTATAACAGTTTTTTATATCTATCCTGCACTATTTTAGTAGCCAGATCTTCCTTGCATTTCTGCTTTTCAGCTACAACCGATTGTTTGACCTGTAATTTTTTCTCTCATGTTAATCTCCCCATGTTCTTGCTTGATATAAGGTTCTTCTTACATGGTTTTTGTCATTGATAGCCTTTTTAATAGTTAAATTGAAATAATAAATATGGTAGTTCAACCTATTCAATACAAGTAAATAAGAGATGTAGAGATTACATTCTTATTTAATTAAAAGTGGAAATGGTACCGGTTTTGACCCCAGTCTGGGTTTTTTCACGTCAACTGTTCTAAAAATCTGCAAGATCATAATTACGTATTCAATTATATTGAATCGTATTATAAGTATATATATACATAGGTACATTTTCGTGAACTAAGCAAATACTTGGTCATTAATCTATCCTTCAGTCTCCGTCAGCGTATGAAACTACAGCACTTGACGTTGTAAACACCGCGCCGATCTTCTGGAGCTTGCAAGTTACTTCGGTTGAGCTGCTCGTCTTCGGCTTCTTCATGACTTTAGATTTTCATATTTGGATTGTGTTATGACTTTGTGCCTGACAGTTTATGCAGTCTGGCTCATTTAACTGTTCTCTGCTTTTTGTGAACATTGTGAGACAGTGCCAAACATTGCGTGTGCCGTGCTGATGCTCGGAAGATTACGCATTAATTCTTTTAAGTGACTTACATTCCACTTCGTCTAAATTTTACAGTGCCTACCCCCGTCATTTTTATATCACCTCTTCAACTGATATTGTGTGGACTTGACGGTTAACTTCTTTCTTACTTATGCATTGTTTTTCGAGTTATAATCGGCTGATGATGACCCAGACTGGGGTCGAAACCGGTACCATTTCCAGTTTTAATTAAATAAGAATGTAATCTCTACATCTCTTATTTACTTGTATTGAATAGGTTGAACTAATTTATTTATTATTTTAATTTAACTCTGATACTTTTCAATACGGAACAATGAAATTTCTATCTTTAAAAGCCTTTTTAATCTCGTCATTCCACCAGGCAGTTTCTTTAGGTTTCCTTATTTGACTCTGTCATCCACATACATTTTTTGCTGTACCAACCACAACCTTCTTTAGAGTATCCCGTTCTTCATCTACCAATTTCAGTTCTTCTCTTGGCAACAACCTGTGGACACCTTCCCTGAATTCTACCTTTACACTTGGCTTGGTTAGTTGCCAAGTTTTTATTTTTGGGACTCTTTTGTTACAGACTTTGGGAGTTTTTTTTTCTCTGCAATAACTGCAACCAACACAGTCTATGGTCTCCACCAAGGTCTTCACTTGGAATGACCTTGACATCATTGACATTTCTCCATACATTTTGATCTATAAGAATATAATCTATTACTGTACCTATTTTATTATCCCAGCTATATCTTGTGATTTTATGGGAGTCCCTTTTCTTGAACCAGTTGTTACTCACTATCAGTTTGTTTCTCATGCATAGGTGTAGCAGATATTCTCTCTCTTCATTTCTATTTCCTATTCCATGAGGGCTCAGTGTGAATTCATAACCTTTTCGTTGTGAGCCAACTTGTGAATTAAAATCACCCATTACAATTAGATTTTCATATTCTGTGTCTCCTCTCCTGCAAACCATGTGACCTTGCCACAGTGGGGAGGCTTGCATGTCCCAATGAAGCAGATAGCCAAGCCGCAGGTGCAACCATATCGGATGGGTATCCGTTGGAAGACCAGACTAAGGAATGGTTCATCGAAAGGGGGGTAGCAGCCTTTCGGTAGTTGCAAGGCGGCAGTCTAGATGATTGGCTGGTATGGCCTTGTAATAATACTCAACATGGCTTAGCTGTGTTGATACTGCTACACGGCTGAAAGCAATGGGAAACTACAGCCGTAACTAACTCCAGAGGACATGCAGCTCTCTCTGTATGAATGATGTACTGATGATGGCTTCCTCCCGCGTAAAATATTCCGGAGGTAAACTAGTCCACCATTCGGATCTCCGGGTGGGGACTACACGAGAGGGGGCGATCATCAGGAAGATGGATACTGACATTCTGCGAGTTGGAGCGTGGAATGTTAGAAGTTTGAATCGTTGTGGTAGGTTAGAGAACCTGAAAAGGGAGATGGATAGGCTAAAGTTAGATGTACTTGGTATAAGTGAAGTATGTTGGCAGGAAGAACAGGATTTTTGGTCAGGCGACTACCGAATTATCAACACAAAATCAAACAGCAGAAATGCAGGAGTTGGTTTAATAATGAATAAGAAAATAGGGCAGCGGGTTAGCTACTACGACCAGCATAGTGAAAGAATTATTGTCGTTAAGATAGACACCAAACCAATGCCCACCACAATAGTGCAGGCCTATATGCATACTAGTTCAGTAGATGATGAGGAAATCGAAAGAATGTATGAAGAGATAGAAGATTTAATACAATATGTAAAAGGTGACGAGAATCTAATTGTGATGGGAGACTGGAATGCAGTGGTAGGCCAAGGAAGAGAAGGTAGTACAGTAGGAGAATTTGGATTGGGACAAAGGAACGATAGAGGAAGTCGGCTGGTTAAATTCTGCACTGATCATAATTTAGTCCTTGCCAATACTTGGTTCAAACACCACAAATGACAGCTGTACAGGTGGATGAGACCTGGAGACACTGGAAGGTATCAAATAGACTTCATTATGATTAGACAGAGATTCAGAAACCAGGTGTTGGATTGCAAAACTTTCCCAGGAGCAGACGTGGACTCTGACCACAACTTGTTGGTCATGAAATGCCATCTGAAGTTGAAGAAATTGATGAAGGGAAAGAATGAAAAAAAGATGGGATCTAGACAATTTGAAAGAAAAGAGTGTGAGGGATTGTTTCAAGGAACATGTTGCACAAGGACTAAATGAAAAGGCTGAAGGAAACACAATAAAGGAAGAGTGGATAGTCATGAAAAATAAAGTCAGTAGGGCTGCTGAAGAAATGTTAGGAAGGAAGAAAAGATCAACAAAGAATCAGTGGATAATTCTGGAGATAGTAGACCTGATTGATGAATGACGAAAATACAAGAATGCTAGAAATGAATAGGGCAGAAAAGAATACAGACGATTAAAAAATCAAGTGGATAGAAAGTGCAAGGTAGCTAAGGAAGAATGGCTGAAGGAGAAGTGCAAGGATTGCAAGTAATCAGCTTCATTTTCCGTATCAAATTCTAATCACAGAGAGTTATAATAATTGAAAATATAACACGGAAAAAGGAAGAGTTTGTCTTCAAGATACACAGGAAACCCACTTTTACTGCCATTACAATCAAGAACTACTCATTGCATCCGGAATCGCAAAAAAGGTCAGCTTACTACAGTTACATATATAGAGCATTTAATATACCCCTTACACACACAGAACGAGAAAAAGAACTGCTCTTTATCTGCAAACAAGCCCAATACAACGGTTTTGAACTAAAAATGGTAAACAAAATAATCAGAAAATTCAAACAGAAGTTTCAAACTAATCTAACACCCGAAATAAAAAGAAAGATAAATATGCCAAGTTCAGGTTCAATAACCCTAACTTATATACAGTAATGAATTTGATTAGAAATTATAACTGTAAGATTGCGTATTCAACCAGCAATAATACAATGCAAAAATTCTTTAATTACAATAGTGTTAATTCCCTTGGAAAAAACAAACATTTAAATTCAGGAGTTTACAAATTGAAGTGTCATCAGTGCAAAAAAACTTATGTTGGGCAAACAGGGCACAGTTTTACTGTAAAATACCTAGAGCATGTCAATGCTGAAAGACATTAAAAAATTCTGCGATGGGCCAACACATGAGTACAACCGGACATCAGTTCACAACTATAGAGCATGATTTAACTATATTATGAAAAATAAACAAAAGAGCTCTTCTAAATACATTAGAAAATCTATATATTTATTTATAACAAAAAAGCAATCAGGACAATAACCTGAATGATACAATTGATAATAGAAACCCTATATTCGAAGGGATATCATCAAGTCTTGAAACTTTAGGCAAAAGAAACAACACAGACAACAAAAGGACAAACAAGAATGAGCCTCTGCCATTTTGTACATCTACTCCCCCTACCCCTTCTAAAGCCGAAGCCGTGACAGTAAGCGACACGCCTCCTCCCCTCTCCACAGCCTTGCCTCCCCGAAAGGAGGAGCAAACAGCGGAGAACACACACCAATAACTAGACGTAAAGCAGCTTCAAATGTTCCCCCTCCAGGGTCACGGTAGAATTGGAGTCTAACAACAGTGAGGTATGGAACCATTTTATACATTAATTTATTATGTAAAGACACATGTTTTCATTACAAAAAAACAAATTCCTATTTTCCTCATTTCATTTCAGAAATTCAGACAAAGCTCCCTTCTCAAAAAGTGACCAGCAATCAGCTTCAAAGTTCCGCATTAGACTCAATTTAGGGCACATTAAGCAAACTCAAAATAAATAACAGCCTACCTGGAAGGAGTGAATGAAATGACCATTCAGCAGTAATAAGAACAGTGTCAAGAAGCCATACATTTTTCAAAAAAACTTTTAACTAGAAGACAAATAGATGTTTTTAGTGTAACAGAGTTGAAGCTTTTAACAACTATTCTAATGAATAGATTTAGTTTTTAAGCAGGCTAACTATGTATTCATCCTGTCTCATTTCATCAACCATTAACCCTCACATTGTTTTAACATCAGTTTAATTTAATTTATATTCAAATAGTCTTTAAGAGGAACAATGTACCTGAAAATAATGTATTCAGAAACTTAGCAATTCGCCTAAGCTTATTACATACTATCCACTTCATTCCGTATCAATATTGTAATCAAAATAACAATTAAGTAAAAGGTTTCACCTGATCGATACTTTTTATTATTTAGCCTTCGGCTAAATTTTTATGTCATTAAAAACTTACAGTACATGTTTCGATTGCTTAGCAATCATCATCAGCTGTTTTACTTAAAGCTTAGGTGAAATAGCATAAAACATTTCATAATTAAAATTAAAATGTGTTAGTAAGGGACACTTAATTGGTGAGGTAGGATGGGGGGTTGTGATAGTTAGTTAAGGTCGAGGACGGTGGAGACAGATACAAACTCGTAAACATTGGACAAGAACTAATTGGACTGGGGTCGCACACCAAACTTTTCAACTTAATGATTCCGAATTAAATTCGTTCAACGAATAATTGGACAGGGGTCGTACTCCAAACTATCCAACTAAATGAAAACTGAACAATTCAACAACAATCTACATAATCTTCTCCACCGGACAGTAAGAAAGATCTAGAAAAAGAAGGAACACTATACAATCAAGACAGGTGTGCAAGAGCTTAAGTGGAAAACTGTCGAACTTAATAAAGAACCAGTAAAGTGACAAAGAATGAAATCAAAGACGTTTTAGTTTAGAAATAGTTTTTAATTTGTATAATTTTAATCTAAACTAACAATCACACCCCCCACCCCCACCCTACCTCACCAATTAAGTGTCCCTTACTAACACATTTTAATTTTAATTATGAAATGTTTTATGCTATTTCACCTAAGCTTTAAGTAAAACAACTGATGATGATTGCTAAGCAATCGAAACATGTACTGTAAGTTTTTAATGACATAAAAATTTAGCCAGAGGCTAAATAATAAAAAGTATCGATCAGGTGGAACCACTGATCTCTATACATGGATCGCTGATGGCAGGTCTCCGCTGCAGGAGAAGGTACGCCAAGTTGAGCGCGCGGTTCGCCATGTTGGCGTACCCAACCTAGAACTCTCCTTATGGGGAAGCAATGAAAATATAGTCCATTTTAAGTCGCAGTTAATGGCGCATTGGAATAATTAAAAATGTAGAGACATGTTCACTCAAAGCCTAAGGACATTGGGATCACTGACATGTCATTCCGAGGTCACTAAATCTCCGAGATAGCAATAAACATGAGTGTATAATAACGGCCGACAAATATTAACTTAGATGCTGAATACATGCAGTTAGCGATCGGTAACGCAATACGAGTGAAAACCAGTTTCTGGAAACATTGCTGTAAATTGTATACATGTATGCCACGAAATTATGCATTCTTAAAATGGTGTACCTATAAACGTAGCTCACTATACAGGCCTAGATTCGACATATCGTAATCGGTGCTTGATAATGAATTTCTGTTTCCTGTTTCCATGAAATAACGCGCATATTATCAAATTAAGATATCATTGAAGCAAAAGTACATATTTATAAAACCAGCAAATATTCAAAACTTGTCAATATATCACATTACCTGCAGCTTAATTTACTATTACAGACCTCTTTAATTAAATTCAGCTAGCAAAGCGATATTGATAGTCATCATCAGAAATATGTAACACCAGTTAAAAGAGTCCCAAATACCACGAATAGTATAATGGGATAGCCCCAAACACCCACCACACTTTCCCTTCTCCCACCACTCCAGTGTCTGAAACCCATAATTATTACTGATGTAAATAAGGTCCAGAATTCCTCCAGACTTCATTTTCTAAGATTGTTATAAGGTCAGGTCAATTATTTCATCGAAACTGTCAGTTTAATTATGAGAAATAAAAAAAATATATGTAAATCTTTACTTGCAGTTAACATACAGTAAAATTGAAAACAGTTGGCTGTACATCACTTCTAAGGTGTACAGTTTGTCCATTTCTAATAATAATAATAATAATAATATTATTTGTTTTACGTGCCACTAACTACTTTTTAAGGTCTTCGGAGACACCGGGGTGCTGGAATTTAGTCCCGCAGGAGTTCTTTGACGTGCCAGTAAATCTACCGACATGGGGCTGTCGTATTTGAGCACCTTCAAATACCACCGGACTGAGCCAAGATCGAACCTGCCAAGTTGGAGTTAGAAGGCCAGCGCCTTAACCGTCTGAGCCATTCAGCCCGGCTTGTCCATTTCTATCAAAACAGTCTTCCTCTAAGTGATCCGAGCAGAGAACAGCTGTTTTAGAAGGCTCCCAATTCTCCCGCCTGATACTCCTAATCGATGATCTTAGATGTTCGGGTCTCGAGAAAGGAAACCTACAAAAATTAATTGCCATTTTGCTCCTGGAATATGTGAAATAAGATACAATAAACCTAAAACTCAAAACACTACCCTAGGAAGATTCTTATGTACAGTATAAAACTCCCCGATGAAATGATTTCTCCTTCTGCTGATCGGTTCTGTTTGTACATCCATAAGCTGAACACTGCGGTATGTTAATACCCCTTAGAATGTTTCTTCATTCATATTTCAGATAAACACATAGCCTACATATTTAAATTGAATCTTGTAATCCACAAGTATACTACAAGGCAACGAACCTAAATTCGTAAAATACACTACTATTTACTTTGCAATAACACAGCACAGAACACTCGTGGAACTACAATCAAGAGGCCTGGCGTCACTGAACTAAGCATAAACAAAGCAAGCGCGCTCCTCGTGGTCTATTGCACCGTGCGCTCACTGCCATCTTAGTACGCCAGTCATCTTCTATTCGGCTTACTGCTACCCAAGCTACCAGCCATCCAGGTATAGAGATCAGTGGGTGGAACCTTTTACTTAATTGTAATTTTGTTCACCTAAGCTTAACAACAGCTGAAGATGTTCTCAAGTGAGAACGAAACATGTACTGTTTATAATTAATAATTTGCTAAAAAGTAAATAAAAATATCAAAAAAATGGAAGATTTTCAATTATTGTAACTCTTTCTGAAGTGCAAGGATGTCGAAGGTTGTATGGTCCTGGGAAAGGTAGATGCTGCATACAGGAAAATCAAGGAAACCTTTGGAGAAAGGAAATGTAGGTGTATGAATATTAAGAGCTCAGATGGAAAGCCACTTGTAGGGAAAGAAGACAAAGCAGAAAGATGGCAGGAGCATATTCAACAGTTGTATCAAGGTAAAGTTGTAGATAATTTGGTTCTCGAACATGAGGAGGCTGTTGATTCTGATGAAATGGGAGACCCAATTTTGAGGTCAGAGTTTGACAGAGCTGTGAGTGACCTAAATAGGAACAAGGCACCTGGAATTTATGACATTCCCTCTGAATTACTGACTGCCTTAGGAAAAACCAGCTTAGTGTGTAAGATGTATGAGACAGGAGATGTGCCATCCGATTTTCGGCATAATATTGTTGTACCTACTCCCAAGAAAGCCAGTGCTGACAAGTGTAAAAACTACCGCACCATTACTTTAGTATCTCATGCCTGCAAAAATTTAACACGTATTATTTACAGAAGAATGGAAAAAAAAGTTAAAGTTGAGTTGGGAGAAGATCAGTTTGGCTTCAGAAGAAATGTAGGAACACGTGAAGCAATCCTGACTTTACGTCTGATCTTAGAGGATTGAATCAAGAAGCACAAGCCCACGTACATGGCATTCATAGATCTAGAAAAAGCATTCAATAATGTTGATTGGACCAAGCTATTTAAGATTCTGAAGGTGATTGGGATCAGATACCGAGAACGAAGAATTATCTACAATCTGTATAAACATCAGTCTGCAGTGATAAGAATCTAGGGCTTTGAAAAAGAAGCAGCAATCCAGAAAGGAGTGAGGCAAGGCTGCAGTTTGTCCCTCCCTCCTCCTTTTCAATGTTTATATAGAACAGGTAGTAAAGGAAATCAAAGAGGAATTTGGAAAAGTAATCGCAATTCGCAATCGAAGGAGAGGAAATCATAACCTTGTGATTTGCCGATGATATCGTTATCTTATCTGAGACTGCAGAAGATCTCGAGAAGCTGCTGAATGGTATGGACGAAGTCGTGGGTAAGGAGTACAAGATGAAAATAAATAAGTCCAAAACAAAACTAATGGAGTGCAGTCGAATGAAGGCAGATGATGCAGGAAATATTAGATTAGGAAATGAAGTCTTAAAGGAAGTAGATGAATATTGTTACTTGGGTAGTAAAATAACTAACGATGGCAGAAGTAAGGAGGACATAAAATGCAGACTAGCACAAGCAAGGAAGAGCTTTCTTAAGAAAAGAAATTTGCTCACTTCAAACATTGATATAGGAAATTAGAAAGATGTTTTTGAAGACTTTTGTGTGGAGCGTAGCATTGTATGGAAGTGAAACATGGACGATTACTAGCTCAAAAAGAAAGAATAGAAGCTCTTGAAATGTGGTGTTACAGAAGAATGTTGAAGGTAAGATGGATAGATTGAATCACAAATGAAGAGATATTGAATCGAATTGGGGAGAGGAGATCGATTTGGCTAAATTTGACGAGAAGAAGAGATAGAATTATAGAACACGTCTTAAGTCATCCAGGACTACTTCAGTTGGTTTTTGAAGGAGGTGTAGGTGGTAAGAACGGTAGGGGTAGACCAAGTTATGAATATGACAAGCAGATTAGAGCAGATGTAGGATGCAATAGTTACGTAGAAATGAAAAGGTTAGCATAAGATTGGGTGGCATGGAGAGCTGCATCAAACCAGTCTATGGACTGATTACTCAAACAACGACAACTCTGTGTGTTCTTTCAAGTTATTAAGGAAATTTGCCTTTTCCTCTTTTGTGCATCCTACTTGTGGAGCATAGACTTGGATCATATTGTACTATTTCCCTCCTAAGTTCACAGATAACTTAATTGTCCTTTCACTAACAAACTCAACCACACTGCAAGCATCTATGTCTTTATGTATTAAAAATCCTACTCCATTCTTAGACTCTATTTCATTTCCAGACCAGTAGAGACTTTAGTCCAATCTGAAGACCTATACAAATGTAAATGCAGGAAATATTAACCTGTCCTTATAAGTATCCTCCCAACATGACTATAGGTATTTAAACCAAAAGAAATGCAATATTATTTATTTACCCCAACCCAGGTACAAAATAAACCTATGTAACCTATGTACGTAATTTGCCGATCACCATCATAATTGCTCTATGTAAAATTTAATAAAGTATACATTTTTCATCATTCATATTATACTGTTAGAGAAGAGAAACAGATTCTAAATAACAAGTATACAAGACTATCACTAAAAATATCATAGCATAAGCAGTATGTTTTATCTGGAGAAGAACAGGCCGCAAGATCATCCAGAATGAAGAAGTTTGGAAAAGAAAAAGTTGTCAAGTGTTAAAACCGAACTTATTCTTTGAAGACTTTGTTGTATAAGGTGTGATTTTGGTCTTCTAATGTGGACATTAACAGTGTAAATAAATAAACAATACTGTTACAATTTACAGTAATGTCCTTAATTATTGCTTGGATTTAGGTAAAAGTAATTTCCTCTTTTGAGCACTACATTGATAAAAACATACTTCAAATTAATGCAGGGTGCTTATTTCTTATAGGTCTTAGTGTCGGAGATGACGGATTAGAGGCAGTGAAGCTTGATTACAATCCATCATTATCTGAAGAGGAAGAATCTCTAATGTCTCTAGCTCAATCTGAAGACTGGCTGTGGAAGGACCGACAAGTAACTGTTGTCTATGAGACCGTGATTCCTGAAATATTTGAAGAACCTGGAGATCACATTGGATTAAAAGGTACGATTTCTAGAATCTTTTAGTATGCTAGTCAATTTAAGGAAGAATTGTGAACATGGAACTTATGAATCATCGCAGAAATGTTGCACTAAAATGACTCAATCTATAAGGGAAACACCCTAAGTGGAGACCGTACCTCATTGTAGCAGGAAAAATCATTTTTTTAATTTAACATAAATTTGGTAGAGTCTGCTATTTCTGAATATGTGATTATTTTCTCTCTAGTATCACTAGAAAGGCATAATATGTGTGTTTTTGCACCGTCGGCCATGCTGGTTACTCTCCCTTTTGAAAGTTGCTTCGTTCGTGGAGTTTTGCATACGTTTGTTCTTAAAGGTGCAAATTAATTGTCCACTTGATTGTTTAAAACTTCAAGAAGATTTACATCATCTGTAAAAGTACAATATTAAAAATGGGTTGAAACTTAATCATGAAAAATGTAAAATAATATTGCCTTTTAAAAACAAGAAAAAAATATCATACAAGTATGTATTTAGTAATAACAACATTATAACTCTTTCACAAGTTAATGACCTTGGTGTTTTACTCAGTTATAACCTATAACTTGATGAACATATTGAAAATATTTGTAAGAAATCATTACAAAGATTGGGTTGCATTACTAGATATTCCAGAGAATTTTCATACTTAGATACATACCAATTACTGTATGCGTCTATGGTACATCCTATACTAGAATACTGTACACCGGTATGGAACCATTCTCATCCATGGATTAGATTCAGTACAACATAAATTTCTTTATTTATATTCATTTAGTGCAGGATTCTCATATGAAAATGTTCATTATACAGCCCTACAACAGTCTTTAAATTTGCATAGTCTGTCACAACGGCGTGAATTCCTGGATACATTTTTCATTTTTAAATTGCTTCATTCCTTGGTGAATTGTCCAGAACTCCTTGAAAAATTTAACATACATGTACCAGACAGATGCACGAGGTTTAAGAATACATTGTCTACAAATTGGCATAGAACCAACTATGAATTCAGTGGGCCAATTGAACGAATGTTAACAAACTGGATATTGATATATTTAACTGCTCATTATCAAAATGCAGAAATCACTTTCCTGTGCTTACTTGTAATATAAGCTTCATATATATCTGTATATATTTTTCTACTTATACTCCACTGAATTTTCTTTTTAGTGTTTTTGTTTTGTTTATTTTTCTCTATTGTTGTGTAAAATGGTATCACCATTAATAAAGTATTATTATTACCTTATCATGTGATGGCTAACCTGCTTGTGGATGCAGACTTCACTTGTTTACTGTTTAGGTTCATCATTATTTCCACTTGTTTTGATTTTATTTGAAGTTTAGAGAAGTAAAGATGATGCTCAAGAAGCAAAGAGGAGGGCCTGGAAGAAAGCTAAAGTGCAGTGCAGTGCTTGAAAATAACATTTCTGGGACTAGTATTGCCTCAGAGAGCCGAAATAGCATAGTGAAAAATACGGAAGACATTTCTAGGTTAGATACCTCTAACAGTAACATTGCTTCTCTTGACACCACATTCACATCTGATGTCAGTGTAACCAATAATGCTCCACCCAATGCGTCATGTAATAAAATAACTTTACATAAAAAATAGGATGGCTGGAAGGAATCAGAGATTGATGGACATATTATTACTCTCAGCAGCTGTCTGTAGTTTTGCTCAGTGTAAACATTGTAATAGTACAGATTGTCTGTATTGCTTCGAGGATGTTCACTTGAGATATGGACTGTCTTCATAAATTGAAGTCAAGATGGCGGCAAGAGGAGACGTGCTGCTGTAGTTTGTATTGTTTGTGAGGTAATAATCAGAGTTCTTGCACTTTACAGTTCTCCGTACGGTTCTATTCGAGTTAAGGAATCAGTGTGTGCAAATGAAAAAGTGAGTTCTCCTTTTACATGGCTACTAGCAGAGAGAAGCGACTACATTCTGGCGTTCTCTCTGACTGGATGCGCCATGTTTCAGACATATAGGCGCCTCCCTACTCGCTCTGGGCCAAACAAGCCTAGGCCTGGTCGCTTAGCCATTAGGAGGTTGCTTTGTCTCCTACTACTGGCTGGAGATATCCATTTAAACCCTCATCCCACCACTTGTGAAATGAAGACAGATCAAAATATCTATTGTCAGATCGTGCAAAGCCTAAATAATAAGCTGTCTGACTGCAAACTATCCCTGCCAGTCTTAAGAGAAGTTGACATGATCGGACTTAATGAAACATGGCTCTTGTAGGCTAGTGACAGTGAACTACCACTCAGTGTTAATTACAGCATATTTTACCAAGATCATGCTACTGTAGGTGGTGGAGTGATGCTAACAGTGAACAGTGCATTATAAACAAAGGACATCTTGAAGAGAACTGTGAGTTAGTGTGGGTGGAGCTACTCTTTCCTTAATGCCCTGTACTTCTGGGATGTTACTGTAGACCACCAAACAGCCCACTCTGTAACCTTGAACAGTGCCTGAACTCAGTCATTGCAGCTCTCCCTCATGGTGAAGTAATTTTAATGGGCGACTTTAACTTGTCTGTAAAGTGGTCTTCTCCAACTACTGGACTGTCAGTTAACCACTGTGATGCATATTTTATAGACAGTTTTATTAATGGATTCAGACTGAAACAGTTTAGTATATACCCAACCCGAGGACCTCTTGCTCTCCTCATTAGAACTTAACAATAACCCCAAACAAAAACCTTTTCCTCTGCAACCACCAGTCTCTTGATGCTACATTCCACCTACTCCACGCTTCCTCAAAGCCCCACAACAGGACATCCTCCTGCCCTACCTACTTCTGGCGCTGTGCCGACTGGCCTGCAATTTGTTATGCCTTGGAATGCCTTCCCTGGGGCCTTCTTGAAATAGCTGATATCGAATCGGCTGTTGACCTGCTGTACGACTGGGTGCAAGCTGCAATTAATAACTTTGTACCTGCACAACAGGCTATTACCAGCAAATATCAACGCTGGATATCACAAGAGACCATACTGATACTAAATGATAAGAAGAGAGCTTGGCACCTCTGGAAAGACTTCCCTAACCCACACACTCACAATACCTTTGTTAAAATCCATCACAACGCGAGGTTTATGGTCAGAAGAGACTACAAAACACATGTAGACAGTCACTGTTAATGTCCGCAGCAACCCCAAGTGCTGCTGGAGTCTCATCAACACACGGAAAAGGATGGAGCAGATTACTATTAGCGTGAACCACAACGATACAACAGCAGGCGGCGACGATCGCAATGAACTGTTCAACAGGTATTTCATCTCCAACTTCTCCCCTCCCTCACAAAAGCAACCGCTTCCTCCCATAGGTACTGTTTCAAACAGAACCCTATCCAGCATAACTGCCACACCAAGTGAAGTTCATAACCTTCTTCAAACTTTTTGTACCAACAAAGCTACCAGTCCCGAAACTGCAGGTCCTCTTCTCCTAAAACAATACTACCAGCATCCTTTGCATCCCTCTCTCTAAATTATTTAACAGATGTTTTACCACAGGCTATTATCCTATTACCTGGAAACAGGCAAATATTGTCCCATTTCTCAAGTCAGGCAACAAATTTCATGTTTCATCTTACCGACAAATTTCTGTTCTCACCACACTATCCTTTTTACAGAAAAAATTATACACCAGCATCTCCTCGCATTCACCTCGCCCTATATCTCAACCAATCAGCATGGTTTTCTACTAGTTTTCTCTTGTCTAACAAATCTGGCCACTTTGCAGAGTTTTGCATCACATGCCATTGCAGTTAAATCACAGCTGGATATCTGCTACATAGACATTTTGAAAGCTTTCGATTATGTAGACCATACTCTGCTGCTCGATAAACTCTCAGAACGATTTAATATACATGGCAATCTTCTGACCCATCTTGCTGGCTTCCTACATAACCGTTGGCAGAGAGTGGTAATATCAGGCACTTTATCCACATGGTCACCAGTCACCTCTGGTATTCCGCAAGGCAGTACTCTTGGCCCCTTGCTGTTTTCTTTGTTTATGGACGATCTGCCATCCAAACTCAATGAAACAGCAAATACCCAACTTTTTGCTCACAATTGCAAGATATTTAGGCAGATCAGGAATCCTGCAGTGCAGCCTGTTCTACAGTCCTCACTTAACGCCCTCTCGAACTGGTGCCGTACTTGGAAACTTATCCACAATCCACAAAAATGCAGCCACATGACTATAACACTACAAATCTCCTCTACCGACATCATAATACCTAAATTGTGATACAGTTCAATACGGAACATCATTAAATTTTTATCTTTAAATCATAATACCTACTCGACAAGCCCATCACTGTAGTTATGCAACAGCATGAATTAGGTGTAATATTCGAAAGAAAATTACAATTTAACCCTCACGGAGTCGCGCACTCATTTGAAACATTAGTGGTCGCGCGGGGTGTTGACTACACACCAACTATCATTTCATAGTACAACCTACATAGACATTTTTTTCCAAAAATGTATTTTATTATGTGTAATATAGATTTATAAACGAGACTAGCATATGAAAATCATAAAATGCACAATATTCATCTATAAAAATCCAAGCATATGAAAATATTGAAATTATTACTCAATTTCTGCATTTCAGTACAAAACAAATTAATACAAAAATATTTTTGAATTACACTCAATATTTCTGTTATGAGATTGAAGTAAAGACATGTAAGAATACATTCAACATAACACAAGGTTAGGAACTTAGTCTGTGTCCCTTTTGTGGTTCATCTGCATCTTGGTAATAATTTTCACACACTTTCCTCATATGTTTCAGACACATACCTCTACAACAGCAATCACAGTATGACTTATTCTTTACATCTTTATATCTAAGGCATAATGTGCACCGTGATTGTTTCGGAGCTCGCTCTCGGACGTTTGTCGTCTTACTGGGATCATCAGTACCAGTTAGTTTTGCCATTTTTTCCCGAATCGTCTTGGGTAGGCTTTCGGTATAGAGTCTTTTACGCATTGTGGGATTCACTAATTCCCTTTCAAGTGCACACAGGAACATTCGGCGTACAAGTTTCTTCTCAGGGTTGTTTGAAGAGAATATGCTCCGAGCAATGTCAAGAATTCTGAAGAATACTGTTAATGGCCAGCGTCTGCATTTCTGTGATGTCGAATATGTGCCAGACATTTGATCCACTCCTGTTTTAGTCATATTGTACATTTTTGCAATTGCACATTTCTTTTCATTTCCTGTACTAGTATCAAATTCATCATTAAAATGCAATGACGAGAGAAGAACTACACATTTGTTCTTCTTTGAGACATACGAGACAATACTCATGTGTTCCCGGAACCCAGACAGGCTGCTTTTTACATCTCTGTCCTTCGCACACGTGAACTCCTCTTATTCTTACGAAGTGTATCAACTAGAGTCAGCTTCTTTTCACGAAGTACCGAGCTCGATAGCTGCAGTCGCTTAATTACGGCCAGTATCCAGTATTCGGGAGATAGTGGGTTCGAACCCCACTGTCGGCAGCCCTGAAGATGGTTTTCCGTGGTTTCCCATTTTCACACCAGGCAAATGCTGGGGCTGTACCTTAAATAAGGCCATGATCGCTTCCTTCCTATTCCTAGGCCTTTCCTATCCCATCGTCGCCGTAAGACCTATCTGTGTCGGTGCGACGTAAACAAATAGCAAAATTTTCACGAAGTTCTCTTACAAGAGGAATGCTGCAAAACCAATTATCAGTTATGTTACGCCCAGTCTGTTCAATACGTCACACTAACCTCTTTACAACTTCTGTCGGTGAGTTATGTACTATGTATGGCCTCTCAGGTTGTTTGCCAACATAAATTTCCATTGACTGAGTGTACCATGTCCTAGCATCAGACAGTGTCATAATTTTCAAACTATATGTAACTTGTTTGCTTCAGATGTACACTTAAAAACTACATCTACCTCTAAATAGAACCAAGTTGCTCATCAAGAGTTGCACATTCAGAAAGTGTGTAATTATTCTCACAGCTGGAGAGAAAAAATTCAAAAATCTCCCTGACTGGGGCTAATTTATCAAGTTCCCTTCTTTGTCGTCTGTCCCTGATGTCATAAAACCAAACAGCATACAACAAGAACAGGAATCTGTGTCAACTGATTGTTGTATGAAATGTATCTACTCCGAAACCAGTCTGATCCAATAAGTCTTTGAGATTTTGATGTCCAGAGCGATAAGCACTTGCTAAAATCAGAATACTAATCACACACTTTATTTCGGATTCATCGGTGTGCTTATCATTGCGATCTCTCGAATAATTTCCAGCAATAGTGTCTATGTCAATGTTTGTGCAGTTAGTAATAGTTCTGATTATTACATCATTCACGAATAGCGAAAAACACTCGAGCACTGACTTAGCACTTTTGGCACAGGCCTTGACATCAGGGAGATATAATACTGTTTTGTTGACATGTCCTAACCTTCCTTGCGGGGGATCTTTCTTCCACTTAGTCTGTTTATCTTTACCCAAGTAATGATTTCCTCTCTCATGGTGAAACTGAGTCATTATCACTCTGTCCGTCATTATCTTCTTCACTATCAGCCTCTATATCATTGTCTTGGATAAGTTCCTCACAATTGTCGCTTTCTTCTGGAAATGACTAATCAAAATCTTCTTCACAACTTTCATTTTCTTCTAAAAGTTTGCATATTCTAGCCTCTTGTCATTCATAGCTAAACATATTCACAGGAAATGAGACTTTCACCACTCAAGCGAGAACTGAGTACTGAGCCGAAAATGTTATGATAGTGGTCGCGCGGGGGTATGACGACACCCCAAGTGCAAAGAAAGAGCGCTAACGCCTCTCACAGCAATTCTAATTATAAGCACTCCCTCAACACTTCATGATCAAGGTCACTTTGAAAGGTATAAATGATTACAGCAAGCTAAATGAACTCGATTGCAAGATTTAGCCTAAAAAAATGAACGTGGGGCCAACACCCCATTCGACTCTTAGAGGGTTAAGAACCACATAGAAACATATACAACCAAGGCTATGAAATTACTAGGCATTCTCTGCCGCTTCACAGAAATTTCTGATCCCATTGCTCTACGTCACTTCTTCCTCATGATCATTCAACCTCTCTTGAACTACTGCTTTCTATTTGGACAACAGCCTACCCCTCCAGTATTAACCACTTAGACAGGGCAGTGTCCATCTTTGCTGCAATTGTAAGGAACAGAAACCCCAAGCTCAGAAATCTGTCTACGCAGCAGGTATTAATGGCAATAAATGTGTCACCGCTGCACATCAGGCAACAGGTAGCTGACCTGAGTTTCCTCCACGGGATCTTAAACGGGCATTACCGCTCCGAACATCTTGTCTCATTCTTATCTCTCCGTGTTCCTTCCTGCTTCACCAGAACCAAAGACTTTCTCTACATTCCCCTTACTCAGCACTCAATACTTGAATGATCTTTCCTAATCTGCCTCCGAATTCTCTTTAACACTATTAATAGGAGACAAGAGCTTGATATAGCATCAAGTAAAAGTATATTCTGGAGGGGTGTAAGCAGTCTCTTAAGGAAGAGTTGATTGACCCACGATGACTTGGCTATGAACATGGACATTCTCATGGTTTTCGATTAGGACTGTTATTAGTAGGCTGTATGCCTGATCATGTTATCTGTTGTTATATTTGTTATAATTTATCATGGAAGTTTACACTTGTTAATTAGTCTATTGACAGTGCAAGTGAAATGTGCCCATTTTAGCTGTATCTTGGGCTTTGTGAATAAATCAGTAAATAGATAATTTTAAAATATAAAGTTTGTGACAAAGAACACTTTTTTTATACCAGTAAGGGAGGAGAACACAGGTATGATTTGTGCTCCATTGGAAATGGGAAAAGTACAGGACAGTCATGCTGCGCAGTGATGAATCTTCCCACGGGTCCCACCAAATGCCAGAAGTATGTACAACAGATTGCTCAGTAATACTGTAAGAGAATGTGCTATGGAAGAAGCAGTAGAAGAGAATGAGAGAAGCTGGCAACGAAGAGGCCATAAAAGTCTGAATGGTGGTGTTTCTGCTACCACCATTGACAGCGGCAAAGTGGAAATGCTGACAGAATACTGCCACTACTGTGCCGTAATGAAAGACAAGATCATACCAGATCTACATAAAGTTAGTGGTGGTTTTGTGGCAAATTATACTGGTGCTATTGGTGGTCTGGGGGTAGAAGATCTTTATAGAGTAAGATATACTAAATACTTATGGGATAGGGACAGCAAAGGGTTTCTAACTGTAGTGAATGCAAAACCTTACGGTGTAACACCAGTAGAGAAGTTGGAATGCATTGGTTGTGTGCAGAAGAAGATGGGAACGAAACTTCGCAAGCTCCAGGAAAGAAGCTGTCTGATGCAAAACCACTAGGAGGTAAAGTTAGACTGATAAATAAGGAAATGGTACTCTGCAGAGCTAAGAAGAAACTGTGACAATGTTATCAAAATGCGGAAAGACATTTTAGCAATTGTGTTTCATAAGTCATGCACCAATGAACATCCTTGCCATTTCCTTTGTCTGAAGGATGAACACTCTTGGTGTAAGTATAATGTTGTCAAGTTGAAAGGTGAACAATGTACTCACAAGCACTCTTTGCCTTATGAAGTGATAGAAGTTATCAAACCCATACTCAGAAGTTTGAGTGACCCGACCTCTTGAAGAAATGTATTCACGGAAGGACTCGAAATGCCAATGAGTCCTTCAACAGTGTTATCTGGAACAGAGTTCCAAAATCAGTTTTTGTGTGCTTATAAGCTTTTAGGTTAGGTGTATATGATTCATTGTTGGCATTAAATGGTGGTAATGCAAGAAGAAGTGAAGTTTTAAGAAGAATGGGCATCACACCATGGTCGAACATGAAAAGCTGTTATAACAAAATGGAGAAACTTTGAGTTTTGAAGGCTGACCAAGAGATACAGAACATCTTGAAGGTGGCTAGGATGAAATCTAGGAACATGAAGAGGTCCAGGGAAGACCTGGAGGAGGAAGGTGAACAGTTTTATGGTCCAGGGATGTACATGTTACATCTATTAAATCCAGTTTTCTCTGAAATGATTTTTATCATACAAATGCCCCCTTTCCTCTGAAACTATAAATCACAATAACTTCAAATTTTAACACAATATAGTAAGCCTACAGTTGTAACAATGGAAAATTTCCCATAGTTGTACCTTTAACGAGACTCAGTGATGAGCATTCCGTTGCTCAAAATCAACATAAAAAAGGGCATTTCGGAAAAAAAGATATATTGTTTATTCCAATATTGTTAAAGATATGTCAGTAGATAGCAAGGACATACATCTATAACCGCACCAAAAATTAAACAAATTTATTGAGTAGTTTCTGAGAAAACGAGGCACCAACTTCATGAATTTAACATGGAGGTTATAGGAGGTACGGTCTCCCCTTAACACATTGCTGATGGGACTAGAGTCTACTCGTGTTAGGCTGGCCTAACATCAACTCATGTTCACAAGACTTGTAGATTTGATGACATCTGTTGGAACTTCTGAAACTAGCTAGCAGTGAAGGTTTATAGAATCTCATTGTTGAAGGTTTTGTTTATTTCCTGCTACCTTACTTTTCATTGTTTCTCTGTTTTATTCTCCAATTTCTTTGTTTTCTGACCTCATGCTTTTGTCGTTCAAAGAGCCATGTGGTGGGTAAGGTGCTTCCCATACTGACCGCATGTTTAGATCAGGAGATAATTATTTGGAGTGCCCAAGTAATGTAAGAACGCGAGTTTGATATTGAAAGCTCTTCTTTGAAAGTGTGAATAGTGATGGTGAATATATACACCCTTCAAGACAACATGAAATCTGTATAATTTGCCGTATCCCCTTGACCGAGGTCATTGCTACACAACTTTCCATACCAGAAAGCATTATTAGGACTCCTTCAGAAAGTTCCCAGTAAATGTTATCACAGTCAGTACAAGGTTAGTGAAGCCAGGCTCATTTGATTCTAAGTATGCGGCTTCGCATTAAGTTGTTCAGGAAATGGCCGGGCAATGTGAGGAGCACCTGATCAGCAAAGTGTTAAAATAGACTGTTCTAAAATGTGTGTTCAGGACAGGGCATGTGAACATTTACAAAAATTGACAAACAAATATATTTTTATTACAACCTTTATGAAAGTGATTTTACTTGATTGTAGGATATCCACAGAGGAGATGGATTACTTCAATTACAACTTTGCAGTTACTTAGCCAGATGTATCCTAAATTCAGTGAAGATTCTATTATGAAGATGGCTGAAAGACTCTTCCTTATAGATCCAAATATAATGCCTCATCTGGGTGATATCTGGAAGAAAGCTCAGCCTATCCCTTCAGGTAAGATATTGTTTGTAATTTATTTAGGAGAGCTACCACACTTCAGGAAATGTCAAGTTCTTATACAATATATTATACAGATATTATTAAGGATTAACTTGTTAGAGTGCTCTGCAGACATCATCTAAAACAGCTAATTTACAGGACAAGAATACTTGATATCTAATGTCTATCATCAATCATCTTGCTCAGAAAGGCACATTTGTGATTTTCTTTGCCACATTCACATATTCTTCTAACAATTTCATGTCATTTTTCTAATCTTCCTCATTTACTGCATATTCTGTTTAATTATTTAACATCATTGTTGGAGTGCCAGATAACCTCAATAATACATTTCTGTATGGGACAAGGAAACTGAACGTGTAAAGCGAGAAAACATACTGTTGAATACACAAATAAAATCTACCCAACAGTTATATATGAATACTTGGAAGGTTTTTCTCTGACATGCATGCATTTTACATCATGCATGTACGGGTACAGTGAAAAATATAGACTCTCTGCCGTTTCTAAAGATGAGATGAGAGCATTAAAAGGTGCAGAGAAAGATGAGAGAACACTGGAGCTTGTTAAATAAGTGTATCAAAAGATGTGTAATACACCAGGCAACAAATACTGGGGCCCATAAAGGTATCTAAATTTATTTAGGTAATATCTGAAACAAATTTTATACTTCAAACTAACATTGTTTTCTGGTCACACTCTTGGAGGTTAAACTTGGCCATGTGTGAGAGAATAACTTTCACCACCATCTTGAATGCAACAATGCTTAGATTTGCTTTTATCGACTAGAAGGTGCAAGTTTCGACGCTTTCGCAGCACCGGTGATATATGCAGATGTCTGTCCATTTCCCGGATTTTAATTTTGTCTTCATGATAGTAAGCAATTTTTAGAATATTTCAGTATCCATAAATGGGATACCACAAGACAAATAAGCACCATGCTAATCAACTTCACACGATTATGTTCCTAATCCGCGGGTAGGCTATCGCACGACATCACTCAACACTTCACTGCATCACTCAACATAGAATCAATTTCTAACTTCTGAATGCAAAGTGAAATACGAGCACAAACAGGCTTACTGGGTTTTTCAGCAGTATCACTGAAAACTGGCAAGTAAAATTGAACTTTACTGTGGCTTACGGCTTGCTCCCTGAAGGTAATATTTACCTCTGTAAAGGTCAGGAATTCAAGGCCATTTCCTGTTTTTGCACAACTTACTCCAACCTGCCTCCTATGTTGGAAATCATGTTCCTTTCACAAAGGATGACAAAGTACATTTTCAAGGCTAAGGAAAATGTGATCGTACTGAGCGGTAATAGCGGAAATTTGTGACACAATAAGTGAGGTATTTTTATTTAATACAATGTGAATTGGGACTTTGAATTTATGACGTGCTAAATGAGAAAATGTCTTAATGAGGAACACCCTAACTAAGTTTCTCTGTATCTTTTTAATTTCAGTATTTTCCTCTGTTTTTTCTTGGCTTTTCACAGTCCACAGTCCACAGTTAGCTGTACCACTTCCATGTCTTTAGTACCTAAAATACATTATTTTCCTTAGTTTCTTCTCATAGGTTTTCCATGTGCATCCCCCCATTAAGCACCTCTTTTTACTTTTAATAAATATTTCTGTCCCTACCATAATTGATTTACTTGTTGTATGGTGAGGCCGTTATAAGTTTCCAGTTTGTCATTCAGTGAGAATTATAGAAGTTTCCAGTTAGTTATTTAGTGATAATTATAGTGATTTTATGCCACTTCTTGTGTCCTAAGTTTTCATTTTGTAATACAAATTGTGCATGAAAGAACTGAAACACATTCTCACTGACATCAAGCAGACACTGAAATAACAGATCTGCTAGTGTTCTTGCTACTATCATTGTTTGTTTTTCTACGTCTTTTGCTCTTTAGAGCATGATTTTACCCAAGCCGGTGGTCTTCCCTGTGGATAATTACGTCTTTTCCAGTAATACTTTATTCCTCCAATATTTTCTGTTCCTACCCATCAAGTAATCACTTATTTTTAAAATTTAATTTCATATCAGCCACTTATCTTTCCTCACCTTGCTTCCCCCTCTTGGTGGGGGCAGTAGAATAACACCCACGATATCCCCTGCCTATCGTAAGAGGCAGCTAACAGGGACCACTCGGGCTCTTAACTTGGGAGCATGGATTGCCGACCGTGGGGCCCTTAGCTGAATGCTGGCATTGCTTCCACTTACTTCAGCCAAGCTCCTCCCATTCATTTATACCAGAAATTCTCAATTGATTGAGATTGTATCCCTCACTCATAGGTGAAAGTTCAGTGTACCCCCCTCAAAATATCACTAAATGGTAGGTTTAAAAAATATGAGTACCTGGTTAATTCTTCTTCTTTTGAGACCACATTGGATCACTTTAATCAACCCCTTGGTTTGTCAATTTCTTGGTGGGAACTGTCCGAGCTTTGCGGTCCTCCCAGTACTTCTTCATACGTGTTGATATTCTTGCCTTTTCTTGTCTAGAGAATATTCTAGTTGGGATTTTCTTCTTTGTGAGTCATATTTTTAAGTGTTTTGTTTACTTTTTCACCGAGCTCGATAGCTGTAGTCACTTAAGTGTGGCCAGTATCCAGTATTCGGGAGATAGTAGGTTCGAACCCCACTGTCGGCAGCCCTGAAAATGGTTTTCCGTGGTTTCCCATTTTCACACCAGGCAAATGCTGGGGCTGTACCTTAATTAAGGCCACGTCCGCTTCTTTCCCATTCCTAGCCCTTCCCTGTCCCATCGTCGCCCTAAGACCTATCTGTGTCGGAGCGACGTAAAGCAACTAGCAAAAAAAAAAAATTACTTTTTCTTATATATAGTGTCATCTGGTGTAAGGCCAATTTCTTTCAAATCCTCCCAAATTTCTTTCATTCATCTGCATCCAGTTGTAATATTTTTTGAAGCAAGATTGTACTGCACCAGCTGTTTCAGAAGTCACGAATCTGCCATTCTCAGGATGTGGTCAAAGTACCCTAATCTTTTCTTGCACATGGTATCAGTATTGGGTTCTAATTCCTGATATACAATGTTGTTAGGTACTGTTCGCCATTGTCCCCCATCTTTTTGATAACTTTATTGATGCACGATCTTCCAATTCGTTTTTCAATCCTTTGTAATCTGTCAGTTTTGGATTGTTTGTTTAGATGGAATAATGTTTCTGCAGCATATGTGGCTTCTGGCTTTATGACTGTATTGTAATGTTTGATTTTTGCATTAAGGGATAAGCATCTTTTTTGTAAATTTCCCATGTTAATTATGTGCCTTAGATAACTTGTTTGCCCTTATCTGAATCAAAGGTTTATCATTTAAATTATTTGTTATTAACTCACCTAGATATTTGAATTGTGTTATAATTTTAATTTTAGTACCATTAAAATGTATTCTTTTAATGGTGTTGGTGTTTGGAGCATAATTTTTGTTTTCTCAAATGATATTTTAAGGCCAGTTTTATTTGCAGTAGTGTGAAGCTCCGATATTTAAGTTTTTGCTTCATGTAAATCTTTGACTAGTAACGCTATGTCATCTGAAAAACCAAGGCAATTTGTTTGGATTTTCCTACCTATTTTAATATTTGGAGGGCATTTCCTAAACCATTCTCGCATTACCATTTCTAGTGCACAATTAAATAGTCATGGTGATAAGCCGTCACCCTGCCGTAACCCAGTAGTTACTGCGAATGGGTCTGATAATTTGCCTCTGAACTTCACTTTTGATTTGGTCTCTGTAAGAGTTAATTTGATCACATTTACTAATTTAGGATGTAATCCCATGTGTCGTAAAAATTTTAATAAAGATTTCCTGTGAAGACAATCATAGGCCTTCTTGAAGTTGATAAATGTTATCACGATATCTCTATTCTTTTTCTGTTGTAATCCATTATCAGTTTGAGGCTCGTAACTTGGTCAGGGCAACTCCTCCCAGGCCTGAAAGCTGCTTGATATTCTCCCAGTTCATTGTCAAATTGTAATTTAATTCTATTGAGAATAATTCTAGAGAAAATTTTATGAGTAATGTCCAGGAGTGTAATCTCTCGGTAGTTATTGTGGTCTATTTTGTCCCCTTTTTTATGTAGTGGGTGGATGATTGCTCTTGTCCAATGTTCTGGGAATTTTTCTGTAATCCAGATGTTGACTAGTTATGATGAAGGGCAATTATTGCTGAACTTCCAGCATATTTCTCAAATGGCCGTAAAGGAATATAATAATAATATGTATATTAGTGCTGACTGTATATGTATGTTTTGTGTACTGTACCATCCACTAATAATAATACTCTCAGCAGATGATGATGATGATGATGATGAATTCATGCTAATAAAATGTAGATGATGTTGTATAGTATGTAAAGGATGGAGGGACTGAAATGCAGTGTTTGGGCAAGGGAATGAATGTAGGAGAATATATACTGTTACAGAGAAATTGAAGAACAACTCAGGTGATAGAATTGTGCACTGATCATGATTTCTTCTTCTTCTTCTCCTTCTTCTTGTACCATATACTTGTTGGATGTCGACTGTTGTTAGGGTGATCTGGTTCTCGTTCACCGTTGGGGTGAACGTGTTAATGTTGTATTTCTAGAGACAATCTACTCTGACTGAAGATGGAAATATAATTACGGTAACGGTACTGTTTCCTATTCTAGCTCCTCATTACATCAGTGGATCTCTCAGATGACTTTAAATGTCATGTAGAATGTAGTTAGAACGGGAGGCAGGACCTGAGGGCTTAAATCATTCTCCCTTTTCAATGAGTCTCAATAATAAACATGGTCAGCCTGTCATGCGAGGCGAGACAGGTGGATATCCCCTCTGCCTGCATAGCACTTCTCAACAGTTCCATCAAACCTTTCCAGCGTATCAGCTGGTATTTTAATCATCACATACAAATGCCTTTAATATCTGGCTCAACATATTCATCACTTATTTCACTCCCTGTTGATTTCACATTTCATCCTCTGTGTCATCTTGAATGATTATAGCCTCCCATTCAACTTCCTGTGAACTCTTCCTTCTAACATTCAGTGATCTTGGGAGTTTCCACTCCCGAATCTTTTCTCAATCGATATTTCCTCATTTATTCTTTCCTACTATATAAAATGTAGACTACCTACAGAAGGCACATATGATGCCTGGAAAAATACCATCAACATTGCCTGAGAAGGATCCTTAGGGCGAAATGGCAAGATCGATGTACTAACATCAGTGTTCTGGAAGAAGCTAACTCCACTAGCATTGAGGCCATGATTATCAAGCACTAACTCCGCTGGACAGGCCACATCATTCATGTGCCTGAATTCTGTCTCCCAAAACAAATTATATACTCCCAGCTAAAGGATGGTCATAGAAAACTTGGAAAACCACAAAAGTGTTACAAAGCTGCGCTACTAAAAACCAACATGAAAAAGTGTCAAATCAAAACTAACAACTGGAAAGCTACTGCATGTAACCGCACAGTCTAGCATTGTAATGTCTGGGAAGGAACTCAGCACTTCAAGCAAGAAAGGCGGAGAACAGAAACTGACAAGCGCAATAAAAGAAAACAATGCAAACTCTTGAAGAAAAACCAAACGACATAGCCTGTGCCTAACAGAACAAATGTGTGTCCAAAATGCAGAAATATATGCAGTTCTAGGATTGGCCTCTACAGTCACTTAAGATTTCACAAAAACTAAGTTTTTCAGGAAGACAATAATATTCGTCAACGAGGGATAGCCCATCACTATATGATATTAGAAAGGTCACCAGAAATCACTCCGTCACAAGGTTTTGTGCTCCCAACTGCTGACTCAAAATGTTGGTTGGATCTCCAAAGTATAACATGCACCTTGAAAAAACATGCACAGATTCCTACTCTTATCCTTACTTAAAATGGGTGCCCATTTATCTTTTGGCCCTCCATTCAAGTCCTGTCTGAATGTATGTGTGTAAAAAATGAAATTAACATCTCTGTCATTCCAAACTCTCAATAGTTTTTATTCTTGAAGATCCTTGTCCAATATGTTCCCTCTATCTGATACCCCTCTTGGGCACTGAAGTCCCTCTTAACCACTTTAACAACATGCTTTGTTACTTGTGCTAATTCTAGTACCAAGTTTTCATAAAAGGTATCTTTTTCTGCCGACTGTGCTTCTTCTGTTGGTGCGTATGTACATAGGAAAATTATATTGAAGAAGCAGGCTTTTACTCAAAGAACACTAATTCTGTCATTAAAGTACCTGTACCTCTATATCCTCTGCCTCCACAGCTGTAGAACAAGGTGTGTGTCCCAGTTGAGCTACTACCATTGCATTACGTTTACTCAGTGTGCTGTTTCCATTGCCAGTGTTGGTTTCCTTTCTCCTTTGCTTCCAAAACAAGTGCTTTTTTCCGGTGTAGCGTTGTTGACACCACGCCCAACCCGGAGGACCAGGGTACTGATCTTAGTCTGGCTCATCACCTTACACCTGTCCAACTTGGGTGGTCCTTTTTCTGGGGTAGGGTTGTTGACACCACGCCCAACCTGGAGGACCAGGGTACTGCTCTTAGTCTGGCTCATCACCTTACACCTGTCCAGCTTGGGTGGTCCTTTTTCTGGGGTAGGGTTGTTGACACCACGCCCAACCCGGAGGACCAGGGTACTGCTCTTAGTCTGGCTCATCACCTTACACCTGTCCAGCTTGGGTGGCCCTTTTTCTGGGGTAGGGTTGTTGACACCACACCCAACCTGGAGGACCAGGGTACTGATCTTAGTCTGGCTCATCACCTTACACCTGTCCAGCTTGGGTGGTCCTTTTTCTGGGGTAGGGTTGTTGACACCACGCCCAACCTGGAGGACCAGGGTACTGCTCTTAGTCTGGCTCATCACCTTACACCTGTCCAGCTTGGGTGGTCCTTTTTCTGGGGTAGGGTTGTTGACACCACGCCCAACCTGGAGGACCAGGGTTCTCCTCTTAGTCTGGCTCATCACCTTACACCTGTCCAGCTTGGGTGGCCCTTTTTCTGGGGTAGCGTTGTCTACACCTCGGCCAACCCGGAGGACCAGGGTACTGATCTTAGTCTGGCTGATCACCTTACACCTGTCCAGCTTGGGTGGCCGTACCAGGAGCCATAGCTCCCTCTGGTATAGCTCTAAAGGTCACTTGAGCACTCAAGCCTCAAGAAACACCTGCCTTCGTCAAGGTGCCTGTACCTGCTTGAAAAGTATGGAAGGTGGAAATCCCCTGTTAAAACCAAATTTGAGATTGAGTAGGGAAGGAGAGAAAACAGTTCATAGTATTGGGGAAAAAAGGTCAGCTTTATCTTTGTAAGTATTTGGAGGATTTAGGGAAGGATTTCTAGTTTTTTATGGTCTTTTGAAATTGTTTCAAAACTCTCGTGGTATATGATCTTGTATCTCAGAACGTTCATCTGTGCTGTAATCTAGTGCCAGGTTCTAGTGTTCTGATATGCGTAAGTCATATTAATTATGAGCTTTTTGGAGGAATGGAAGGGTTTAGAAGGTCGGTATGAATGGCGACACCCCTCACGGCTGATAGGGCCTCCTACTGTGCTCAACGCCGTTTTTCTCCTGGAGAGGTGTCAGATGATTTGGACGCAACCACAACACAATGAGTTGCTTTCTGTCTTGAGCACAATTAGGCCTAGTCCAATTCATTTCGCTTTCCATCATATCATGCTTGAATGCTACAAGTACTTGCATTGCTACACACTATTGTTTTAATTATTTATTAAGAAATGTTAAGGTCCTTGTGTTTTACAATAGTTTTTAAGTAGCTTTACATGAACACCTCTTTTACATCCAGAGGTGCCAAACAGTGATGATGAAAAGAAAAACATTGACTCTTTAGACATTTAAATCTTTTATTTAGTCAAGGACAGATTGTTTTTAATGTTGTGTTTTACCTGTGTTACTTGTGTATATTTTAACTGTCATTCAAGATCACAACTGAAGATGTCTCCCATGGAAAATGAAACATGTACCAATAAAAAATAAACAATGTTATTGTAATTAAGATTTTAAAGTGGTGGAAAGGTGGAACGAACAAGTTAGAATTACGTATATGTGTAGTTGTTAGTGTTTGTTTGATTTTTGTTATTGATAAAAGGAAGTTGTGGTAGGAAGTTGGAGGAGGTGTGTTTTAAAGAATATCTGAAATAGTCGTCCAGTTCGTTTGGTTATATCGTGGATCGGGTTTGACCTCTGCCTATTTAAGGGAAAGTGGAAAAGAAGGACCGAATATAAGTATGTGTGGAGCAGTGTTGGTTGTGAAAGAGGAGGGATATTGAAATGTAACTTTTTAATACGGCTCAGATTTTTGTGTAATATCAAAATACGAAATGTAGTACAGTAGAAGTCCATTATAGTGAGAATTCATAACGGCAAAAAATTTACTCGCTATAGTGGCTTGTCATGTCAGATTTTTTGTAAAATTTGGGAAAACCACCATGCACATTACAATTGGTATGAAATGGCAATCAGTTTGCGTTTTCGCAGATGATATCCACACTACAGCTTACTTGTTTATTAAATTTTGAAATCCGATACAGTGTGAAAGTGTATGTTTAATTTCATTCAGAAAAAATTATAGTATCACTCCAGAGGCTTCTGTGGCAAACATTTCAGTTTTCTTCAAACATCATCACCTAACCTGACTGTATATATATCATGAAAACATATTTCAAGCACATATAGAGAAATGATAACCTCCTCACTAAAATTTACATCAGAATAGCTTTCCCAAAATTGTACCAGATGTGAGAAAAAATAAATTACCTTCTGAAATCAGTGATGTACTCTGCCATATCTTGAGGCATATCACATTCGTACATATTATTAGTATATAACATTAAAATTAAGTGATTGTTTACTTCAGCCTTTATTTTTAACGGGTTGACAAGTGCTATCAGCCACATTATTTACACATTTAATACAAGAACTTGTTCTCTTTCATTTCAAATTTTCTTTATGGAGCAGCAGTTCAGTTCACGGGTATTACTAATCAGTTCCGACATTGCCTTCAAATGTCAATGAGAGAGTTTGGAAGTGCACATAGTGAGAAAAAGATACCGAAGGTCACATTTTGTGGCAAACGCTTCAGCTTTCTTATTTAAACAGAGTCACCTAACCTAAGTTAACCACATATATACCATGAAAACATATTCAAGCGCCAGTAGAAAAGTGATAACCTCCTTGCTATAAATTTACATTGGAATAGCCTTTCCGAAATTTAACCAGACATGAGAAAATATAATCAAACCTCTGAAATCAATGATGTGCTCTGCCATATCTTGAGGTTTAATGCAGTCTACTTAATTTCAGTATTAAATTTATGTGAGCGTTTACTTAGCCGTTATTTCTGACCATTTAACAACTGCTATCAACCATGTTATCTGCACATTTATTACAAAAACATGTTCTCTTCTTTCATTTTGATTTTGCTTTACGGAACAGGAATAGACAGGTATTACTAATCGGCTCCAACATCGTCATCGAATGTCGACGAAAGAGCTCCCAAGTGCACATAGCGAGAAAACAATACCGTACCTAAGATAATCGATTGCATTTTGTGGCAAACGTTTTAGTTTTCTTATTCAAACAGCATCACCTGACCTAACTTAACCATACTCTATGGATGATGAAAACATACTTCAAGCACCAGTAGAGAAACCTACTTCCTAAACATTTACATTATAATAGCCTTTCCAAAATCTAACCAGATGTGAGAAAATATAAACTATCCTCTGAAATCAGTGATGCTCTCTGCCATATCTTGAGGTGTATCCCATTCTTACTTAATTGTGCAGCAGCAATTCTCAGAGCATGTCTACACATAATAATAATATTATTATTATTTACATAGTTTACACCCACATTGGAGCACTTAAATCAAACCCAAATACATTTGTGTTAACAAAGAATTATCTGAAGATTTAGCTTGCATCATCTTCTTCCTTTCCCAAAACCTCTTCATTCTGGCTGACCTTTCTTCATCAGATATGACATATTGTTTGAGTTGTACAGTTTTTAATGACAATCTTATTTGTTTGTTCTTGAGAATCCTTTTTTCTTCTCTATTTTCAATTTGCTTCATTATAATATTCAGCTCTTCTAAATCATTCTGAACTTCTTTAAACCAATTACTTTTTGTTTTACTTTTCCAAAAGTAATTAAATAGTTGTTTTATTATCCTATTATCATTTAATCTAGAAAGATGGTAGAAAAAGTCAATTCTTCTTTTTCTCATCGTATCTATTATAGATTCACTTTCCCTATAAACCACTGCGTTAGGCAATAATCTCCATTGTCCGTCCACCTGATGTTTTTTATTAATGATTGTTCTGAGTATCCCTCTGTTGTTGCTTTGGTGTTCAATTTAAATAGTGTTTCACAAGCATAAGTCGCTTCTTCAGGTTTAATGACGGAACAGTAATGTTGAAGTTTAGCATTTATTGAAAGAGATTTTTTCTTGTACGTTGGCCATGTAATTCGTTGTGCTTTTTTTAACTTAAATGTTCTGCTTTCTATTGATGATTTTTCATTGGAGTTCCAAGTTGTAATTTCACCAAGATATTTAAACTTATTCACAATTTTAATTTGTTTGGTATTGGCTAAGGTAATGGTTGGTGCTGTAACAGGGAAGGTTGGCATTATTTCTGTTTTTTCATATGAAATTTGCAATCCAACTTTTTTTGCTATGTTATCAAGTTCTTCTATTTGCAATTTAGCTTCTTCCATATCATTAGCAAGTAGTGCAAGATCATCAGCAAATGCTAAACAATTCAGTCTTATTTTTCTGCCAATCCTGATGTTAGGTTGACACATCTTATTCCATTCCCGCATGATTTTTTCCTACACACAATTAAACAATAATGGTGAGAGTCCATCTCCCTGCCGAAGTCCAGTATTAATGTCAAATGGCTTTGAGAGTTCATTTCTAAATCTGACTTTAGATTTAGTGTTCTGAGGGTAATTCCAATAAGGCGAATAAGTTTTGGATGTAAACCCAATTCTTTTAGGATATTCAATAATGACTCACGATGGATACTATCATACGCCTTTTTAAAATCAACAAAAGTGATAACTAATTTTTTTGTTTCTAACCCTATGATGCTTCATAATTCACTTTAAACTGATAATTTGATCTGGACAACTTCTCCCTGGGTCAAAGCCTCCTTGGTATTCTCCAAGTTCACAGTCAAGTTGTTCTTGAATTCTCATGTATAATAACTTCGAAAAAATTTTGTAAGTGATATCCAACAATGATATCCTCCGATAATTGTTGGGATCTCATCTATCACCTTTTTTATGTAAAGGGTGTATTATCGCCATATTCCACTCTTCGGGCATTTTTTCAGTATTCCAAATGTCTATGAGGTATTTATATAAATTCTGAATGGTTTGTGTATTAGCATTCTTCCATATTTCTGCAGTTAGTTGATTCTCGCCTGAAGCTTTGTAATTTTTAAGTGAATCGATGGCTTTCAACACTTCATTGTAATCTGGTGGTATAACCTTTTCTAATGGTGTTTTATTTTTTGAATGAAGGTCATACTCTAGGCATTGTGTTGGTTCTTTGCTATTAAGTAATTCTTGAAAGTATTGAGCTAAAATTTCTGCATTCTCTTGGTTACTATGTGCCAGTTTTCCATTTGTATTTCTCATCATAAGTGTTGGTGGAGTATAGTTTGATTGATATTCTCGAAACGTTTTATAAAAATCCCTCGTCTTATGTTGTATGAATGCTTCATCTATGGCATTTAATGATTCTTTGTGATAATTTCTCTTAACCCTTCTGATTTCTTTGGCTGTTTGTTTTCTAGCATTATTTAGTTCTTCACAGGACTTGTTGATCATTCAACCATGCTTTGTGCCTGTTTTGAATTGCTGTATCACACTCCACCAAGCATGTTTCCTTCGTTTTTTAACAGGAGCAATTTCTTCAGCTATGGTTTTTAATTTTTCAATTACCATCCCCAAATTGTCGCTTAGAGGAGTTTTAAACCTTTCAAAATACATTTTATCATTAATTAAATAACTAGGGTCATACTTCTTCCTCCTATTGGATTTGGATAATTTGTTCTTCTTTTTTGGCATTAATTTTATTTTAATCTTGGAAATATAGTGATCTGAATCTATGTCTACCCCACAGAGTACTTTCACATTATAAATTTCTTTGTGGTAATTCTTGTCCATGGCCACATGGTCAATCTGGAACTCCCCCAATTTAATATTAGGGCATTTCCAAGTCATTAGTTTGTGTGGTCTTCTTTTAAACCTTGTAGATTCCAAAATTAATCCATGATCTATACAAATACTAATACTAATACTAATACTAATAATAATAATAATAATAATAATAATAATAATAATAATAATAATAATAATAATTGTTATGGAGTTATCCGTGGAAGGCAGAGGTGAAAGAAGGTGCGGGCTGGAATGGGTCTAACTACAAGTTCAAAAGATGAATTAAAATTTCAACAAAGGTTATATTTTCAAAACTTAACAGTGGTGACATAGAATTTGAAAACTTAACAAGTCAACAACAAGCCAAAATCAGGTTCAAATAAATTATAAGTGTTAGGGGATAATTACACGATCTGGGCTTTGAGCCCCACAATGACAATCTTTGAGCTATTAGCCCAACTTTACCAAGGTACAAAATTGAACAAAGGGGCAGAAAACCCCATCATGCCAAGGAGCACTTGCTCCTAATTACAATGTTAAGCCTCCTAGAGGCACACAGAGATCAAATTTAGGAAAGAGCAGACCCGCTCTCAAAGTTCAAGCCTATCAGGAGGCCATAAGCAGACTTCACACTAACTGCCCTCAAGGCACACATATAATGGTACAGGGGTACCTCGTACCCAATCTACTGGGCCTTCTCAGGAAGGAAAACAAAACGAGTTAAATAAATGGCCCAAAAAAAAAAAAAAATGAATGGAAGCGATTACTTGCACTCCTACACTAAAGTTTTTTTTTTAAACCTATGTGGCGCTAGGCCGATAATACAGGGGCTAATCCCAAGCTAGGGAGGCGACTCGTATGAGAAAACTTTAATACATAAATGAAGAGAAGAAACGGTTACAAAAACGTAGCCACCTCAATTTCAAAATGAAGGGGAGTTCGAGAGGGAAAAGCACTCTCTATCCCCGCTTTACAGTAAAAGAGATTTGTAGATTGTACATAGACAGAAAAGGAATTTACATTTTAAAGAGATGGGTTACATATTAAAGGTTTTGAACCTTCCCCGAGAGTTAAACTGCTGAGCTAGCAAGAGATAAAGATGTTAAGAGGCCATTACCTTGATGAAGAACTGGTGCCTGAAGAACGGGGCGCTTCCCGCCCCCTGCTACATATCCAGACACTGAGTTAGATGTTATACTAGTGGCCAGGAGACCAGAAAATCAGCAGTTTTTATACCCTCGTGGAAAATTCGAGACCTTTCAAGAATGAGTAGACACACCCCCTCAACTTTATTGGATAGCTTAGAGCTACATATCCATATCGAAGAAGACATACATGGTTGGCTGAGAATTAATTAAATAAATTCGGGATTGGCTAAGTTCAAACCTGGCGGAAGGAAGGATTAATATTGCCAACCCAAAAATAAAAGACAAAATTTTAGTAAAGACAACAACTTTTGAATACAAAATGTCTTCAAGAAGGTTCATTCTTTTGCACCAGAGTGCATGATCATAGTTTTTTTTGTAGAGACATCTGGTAGAGAATGTCCGCACTTCTTGATCAATTACAAACAAAAACACATCAAAATTCACACAGAGCCATCTTCGGAGAAACTGTTGAGTTAATACAGTTTTTTAAAGTTCAGGCTTTCTCCTGTAGAGGAGTTTCAATTGGTGCAATATTTGAACTAGCAGCGTGGAGGTGTACCACCCGGTACAATAATAATAATAATAATCATAATAATCGTCATAATAATAATAATAATAATAATAATAATAATAATAATAATAATAATAATAATAATGGACAGGATAGTTGGTAAGGGAACTCCCTTACTAGGAATGGCCTTCATGGTACATAAAAGTATAGTAGGCTCAATAAAAGAAGTCACTCCCATAAACAACCGGCTCATGACAATGCGAATCCAATGTGCTAACAAGAAATATACCGAGCTCGATAGCTGCAGTCACTTAAGTGCGGCCAGTATCCAGTATTCGGGAGATAGTAGGTTCGAACCCCACTGTCGGCAGTCCGGAAAATGGTTTTCCGTGGTTTCCCATTTTCACACCAGGCAAATGCTGGGGCTGTACCTTAATTAAGGCCACGGCCGCTTCCTTCCCACTCCTAGCCCTTTCCTGTCCCATCGTCGCCATAAGACCTATCTGTGTCGGTGCGACGTAAAACAACTAGCAAAAAAAAAAACAAGAAATATACAATAGTGAACGTACATGCACCCACTAATGCTGACAATAAGAAAGAACCACAAAAGACTGATGCATTCTGGGCTAAACTTGAGAAAATCATGGCGAAGATTCCAAAAGAGGATAGAAAATTTTGCTGGGTGACAATAACACGCACAAATTGGTAAAGAAAAAGAACACCAGAAAACTGTTGGCAAATTCCCTGCTCACGAATTCACTAACAAAAACGGGTTGAGACTCATTGAACTGTGTCAACAAAATAATCTTAAAATCATGTCAACTTCTCTGAGAAAATCTCCACGGAAACAGAAGACCTGGAGGTCTCCCGTTCCAGGGATCGGTGAATTTCAAATTGATCACATTGCCATATCTCATCCCATGCAGAGAGAGGTACACGATGTACAGGTACGCCAAGGAGCAAACGTCGATTCCTATCACTACCTAGTGAGAATAAAGGTAAAATTCACCCCGAAGAAAATTCATCATAAGAGGTCACACATACCGAAGTTTGACACGACACAGATTGGAAACACTAATCTGCAAGAAGTGTGGGAAAGGGAACATGCAGGCACCTGGTCGAAATTCCACAACAAAATCATCCAGAAAGCTCGAGAGCAAATTCCCCCTAAAAAGAATACTAAACACCCTTGGTGGAATTCTGAATGTGAACGTGCTTTGAAGAAACGAAAAGAAGCATTCCAGAAATACAACAGCAAGAAATCACCATAAAACCAAACATATTTCAATGAAACCAGAAATTGAGTAGCCAAAATCATCAGGCAGGTCAAGAGAAAACACTTGAAGCAACAACTGGACTCGATTGAAGATAACTTTCGTAACTACAACATGCGAGTTTTCTACAGGGAATTCGGAGGACAAGTCCGTGGGTATGCTCCTCAAAACCTGGCTTTCAAAAGATCAGATGGAAAACTTGCACTCAGTAATCAGGAAAATTGTCAGGAACTAGCACTTTACTTCGCTGATCTTCTCAACTGTCCAGAGCCCCTTACAAGATTCCATCAAGAACCCCCAAGGCACACTTTCCCAGAATCTCCACCACCGACACAGGAAGAAATTCGCGGCCACATCCTGAAACTTAAAAACTATAGGACCTCCGGAGAAGATGGCATCATTGCAGAACTTCTGAAAAATCTTGGACCTAACTCCCTCAAGGAACTCACTCAAATCGTTACAGATATCTGGCAATCGGAGAAATTACCTCAGGATTGGAAGTGTGCCCTCATCCACCCATTACACAAAAAGGGAGATAAGACTGACGTGAACAATTACAGGGGCATTTCTCTTCTCCAAGTGACATACAAAATTCTTTCAGCTTGCCTTTTGAAGAGAACGCAGGAACAACTTGAAAAAAGTATTGGCGAATATCAAGCAGGCTTCCGCCCTGGTCGCTTGAGTGCAGAACAAATATTCAACTTGAAGGCAACTCTTAAATACAAAGCATTGAGGAACAAACCGGTCATCTGCATTTTTGTTGACTTCAGGAAAGCGTACAACTCGGTTGATCGACAGTCTCTCTTTGTTATTCTTGAGGAACTGGGGCTTGATTCCAAGACCCTCAACCTCATCAAGGCAACACTCACTGACACTATCTCCAAAGTTAAATTCATGGGGGAGATCTCTGAACCATTCCCGATTAAAACTGGCGTCCGACAAGGTGACGGCTTATCTCCGCTTCTTTTCAACCTCGTCCTAGACAAAGTTATCCGCGAGTGGGAGAAGGCATTGAAAGACATGGGATACTGGCGCCCCATACGACTAGGACGACCCAAAGACGGTATTGAGATATCATGCCTCGCTTTTGCAGATGACCTTGCCATACTGACAGATGATGTAGTCACAGACGTTAAACAAATTGAAACCCTTAATGAATGTGCTGGAAAGGTTGGTCTACAAATTTCCTTCGAAAAGACCAAGTTCTTCTGTTCAAAACTTGACATCCAAAATTTGAACACGACATATGGGCAAATCAGCCGAGTACCACACTTCAAGTACTTAGGAGAAATACTTGAACCAACGGGAGGCGAGAAGGCTGCCCAGAAAACTCGCCTACAAAAATTTCGGAAAGCCTACGGTAGGGTTCACAACATATACAATAAAAAGTGCTTGTCGCGCCATGCAAAGATCAGACGCTATAATACAGTAATCAAGCCCGAAGTCTTATATGAAAGTGAGACCCTTACACTAAATGGGAAAGGTGACCTAGAAAACATTTTAAAAGAAGAAAGAAGAATCCTGAGGAAAATTCTCAGCCCCCGAAAAACAGAAGATGGATATAGACTGAGGTCACGCAAAGTGACAGAAGAGCTTTCCAACATTGCAGCAGACATCCGCAAAAGACGTCTGAAATTTTATGGGCACGTTCGCAGACTGCCGGCAAGTAGACTGACACACAAGATTCTCACCTACATAGAACATCTAAAAAATATTCCATGGGTACTGGAAGTGAAGAAGGATCTGGAAAAAGCCCAAATGGACTTAACTGACACGGCAGACAGAAACTTCTAAAGGAAAAAAATTAATGGATGGAAAGTGCAACCAGAGAACGAAGTGAAAAAGAAGACTGGAGCAAAGTGGACAGAAGAACGAAAAAGGATCCATGGAGAAAGGATGAGAGCTGTTTGGCAACTCAGAAAACAGAATCGTTAGAGCTTTGCGTGATCCATTGGGTCCATACGCACATAATAATAATAATAATAATAATAATAATAATAATAACAATAATAATAATAATAATAATAATAATAATAATAATAATCACTATCACTATCAGCCATATTCAATCGTTTTTATGATGTGGCCTCTTTAAGTCCAAAGCAAGGTAGGTTTTCATGAGATCTCTCCATCTGGGACGGTCTTGAGCGATGATCTGCCAATTGATCCCAGTAAGCTTACGGATGTCTTTATCCCATCTGTCCGGTGGTCTTCCCCTAGGTCTCAGATGATCTTTCAGACTCCACTCAAGCACAAGCTTTGTCCACCTACCATCAGTTCTCCGAGCAACATGTCCTGCCCACTGCCATTTTAGGGTAAACACCCTTTCTAAAATGTCACTGACCTTTGTGACTGACCTGATGTAATCTGCTCTCTTCCTGTCTTTCTTCATGAAGCCTAGCATGAACCGTTCCATAGCTCTTTGGGTTGTTCTGAGTTTTTGCTTGTCAAACTCGCTCAATGTCCAGGTTTCACAACCGTAAGTTAGTACAGGGAGAACACTCTGGTCAAAGACTATCTTCTTCAGGTGGGTTGGCATGTTGGATTTGATGATTGAAGAATTTCTTCCGTAAGCTTGCCATCCTAGTTTGATACGTCGGAAGATTTCCGGTCTTAAGTCCCCTTTCATGTTTACAAGCTGCCCAAGATAGACAAACTCATTGACCTGCTGTAATGTGGAGTTTCCCACATGCAGCTCTCCTGCTGGAGCCCATTTGTTGAGCATTACTTTGGTTTTAGAAAGGTTCATGGATAGTCCCACTTTTGGACAGGCTGAGACAAGATCTTGTATTAGACTTTGTAGTTCATCGATGTCGTTGGCCAAAAATGTAATGTCGTCTGCAAACATTAAATTATTCAGCCTTTTTCCATTGATTTTGATTCCTGTACTTTGCCAGTTGATTTTTGACATGGCCATTTCTAATACTGCTGAGAACAGCTTGGGAGATATGGGGTCGCCTTGCTTTACACTTCTTCGAATGGGAAAATCTGTGGTTGGCACCTTGACGTTCACGAAGGCTGAAGAGGTTTCGTAGATATGCTGGAGTACTCTTATGTAGGCAGCATCGACGCCGTGTTCGGCTAAGGCTTGCATAACAGCAGCGTGGCTCAAAGGCCAGACAGAGCGACATTTGGTATTCATTACTTCTGCTGATAACTTCACGAAGCGTGAGTATGTGGTCGATTGTTCCAAAACCTCAGCAGAAACCTGCTTGTTCAATTGGTTGGGCAAAATCAAGCATTGAACTGATTCTATTTGTCAGTACCTTGGTGAAAACCTTGTAAAGGACAGAAAGCAAGCTAATAGGACGATAGATTCTGATGTCATGTATGTTCCCTTTTTTGTGCAGGAGAATTATTATTGCTCTGTTCCATGATGGAGGGATGAATGCATTGCGTAGACAAGACGTGAATATTTTTGCCAAGTGGCTTAAAGTTTCATCACCAGCAAGTTTGAGAACGCTAACTGAAAGGTTATCGCTACCTGCTACTGATTCTATTTTCATACTGTTTATAGCATGTCTGATCTCAGATGGGAGAACTTCCAGGACTTGGGAAATGTTGGATAAGTCAGGCAAGGCCAGGTTATCATCAGCCTTCTCGTACAACTTCCTATAAAAGTTCCTGATAAACTCAAGAAGTTCTTCCCTATCAGTAATTCGTCCGTTGTCCCCATCTAATGCAATTAATTGCTTCTTACCGATCTGTAGCTTCCTTTTAGCAGACTTCAAACTTGTTTTTTCAGATAAGCAAGTTCTTAGAGTATCTTCATTGAATTTCTTTAAGTCGGTTTTAATTCTCTTTCTTATGGTTTTGCACAGCTCAGAGTACTGTATTTTGTCACAGTCAGACTGAATTTTCATTTCTCTCCTCCTCTTTAGCAGGTTCCTGGTATCGTCACTGAGTTTCTTATCCCGAGTGTTATTCTTTTTCAACCCTCCAATTACTTCAGCCGTATCCATTAGCATTTTTGCCAGATTTTCACCAGTTGTTTCATGTAGGCTTTGTTGAAGGGTTGGATGGAATTTCTCTTTATTTTCTTCTCAATGTTTAAGATTTATTTGTTTTTTTTTCTGCCGCACTAGTTTAAGTCGATGTTCCCTAATGTTTAACTCGGCTCTAGCCCTTGCTAGTCGGTGGTCACTGCCAGTATTGAATCTGTTGAGGACTGATACATCTTTAATGATTTGAGGGATGTTAGAGAGAACAAAATCGATCTCGTTGGTGAATTCAAAATTGGGACTTCTCCATGTCCATTTACATCCTGGGTGTTTCTTAAAGAATGTGTTCATTATACGCATGTTGGTGTATTCGGCAAACTGGACCAATCTCTCCCCTCTCTCATTTCTCTCGTCTATCCCATAGTTTCCAATAACAGTTTCACCAGTCTTACAGGTTCCAACCTTCGCATTGAAGTCGCCCATTACTATTTGAAAGTGACAGTCACTCCCCTTCTCACAGGTTTCAAGTAGACTCTCATAAAAGGATTCTCCTCATCTGAATGGCTTGATGTGGGCGCATATACTTGCACAATGTGCATTTCGTATCTCTTAGAGAGTTTTAGAACTAATCGCGCAATTCTACCTGAAGTACCTTCCAATACAGAGACCTTGTTTACGAGACGATGATTGATTAGGAATCCTACTCCATTAAGCCCTCCTTCCGGTTCACCACAGTAATAGAATAAATTACCAGAATTCAAAAGGTAACACCTTTCTCCCTTACGGCGTACTTCAGATAGACTGATTACGCTCCAGTTGATCTTTCCAAGTTCATCTCGAGCTCTTCTAATCTGTCATTGCCTAATAGAGAACGACAGTTGTACGTGCAAAGCTGGTTGGTTTGGATTTTTCCTATGGTTGTTTCTCTTTCACAAGACATCAAAGTAGCGCCCATGCGGAGATCCGAATGTGGGGCTGTTCTACCTCCGGAATGTAGGAATTTCACCTTAATGTCACTCATTGTCTTTTGACTTAAAGGATGTGAAGCATAATCACCAAGCCTGCTTCATTGACGGATTGGTGATCTTCCCGCACTGATTGGCTCGCCGACCCAGCTTCCCACTGGGTTGCTACCAAGGTATCCACGGTACTGGGGTGAATGGGTCTATCTACAATATTCAAATTAATTTAAAATTTGAACTGAAGGTTGTATTTCTTCAAAACAACAAACCACAATTTTTCACTTAGTGAAAACGACAGTGATATCTCAGGTACAATGCCAAAGAGGTGTGGAGCACCCCAGAATAGGGAATTTAACAATTTTGGGCTTCAAGCCATCGATTTCCAAGATCCGAGCTACAAGATCAAGTTTACAAAATTTACAATTCAAAATGAGGAATAATTTAGTCAAGGGCAGAAATCCCCCAATTCAAGAGCACTTGCTCCAAAATTTACAATTTTTAGCCTTCCAGAGGCACTTCACACAATTACAAAACTTTGAAAAGAGCTTACATCCTCTCGATTTCTTACAGCCCACTCAAAGCAATATTACATCAAAATCTTACACTCTCTGGCCTCACAAGGCACAAATTACGAATGGAAATAGTTATTCACAGGGGTATCTAGTACCCAACCTACCGGGCCTTTGTGGAAAAGAACAGGTTAAATAAATGGCCCGAACACAAACTGAATGGAGGCGTACACTGTGCTCCCAGATAATGAAACATTAAAAACCTACAGGGGCTCTTGGCCGATGAAACTGGGGATCGTCCCAAGATACTGAGGTGGCTCGCATGGAAATAACTTTAATATATTACAGGAAAGAAAACAGTTACACAATCATAGTCACCTCAAACCAAGATGAAGGGGAGCTGGAGAGGGTAACTCGCTCTCTATCCCCGATTTACACTTAAAGACTGAAATTTTACATGAAAAAGAAGACGTTTACATTAAAACGGTTACATAGTTAAAAATTCGGACCTTCCCCTCAGATAAGTATGCGGAAACAGCAAGAAAGATTGAATTTATGTGGCCATTACCTGGCTGATGTACTGCCTGCCAACGAATGAGGCGTCCCGCCTCCTGCCTTAACATACACACTCAAAAAGACGACAATCAACAGACAAGGAAACTCGAAAAGCCGCAATTTATATTATACCCTCAGGGAAGGTTCGAGAGGATTCTGGGCTAATCCAGACACACCCTCTCATTTTTATTGGCTGAACCCAAAAGTTAGACTCAAAACCGAACAAGAAGCCTGGGATAGGCTGAAAATTAATTACAGAAAATTTTCATTGGCCAGATTAAAAACTGGCAGAATGAGACAGAAGTGTTGCAAACCTAGAATTACAAAAAAAAAATGACAGTTGAGTAAACCTATAAACACAAAATTTCTTTCTTCAACTTCCTTTACCTTGCACCAGAGTGCATGACCATAGTTTTTTGGTAGTGATATCTATTGAAAAATGCCCAAACTTCTTGATATAAACAGACACACAGCACATAAAACCAGTCAGTTTACACATCTTCAGAATAACACAATTACTTAATATTTCAGTAGTGACACCATCTGATTGTCAACTTTATGTAGTAGCAATTTCACATTTTGGTCGGTAGAGGAGTTCATTAAGGTGCTTATTTTGAATGTGCAAAGTTGAGGTGTACCTTCCAGTACAATAATAATAATAATAATAATAATAATAATAATAATAATAATAATAATAATATGAGAATGATGATAAAAAATAAAAATGAATTAGGAAAACATCATTGTAGCGACGGCTTAACATCTAGGCCGGAAAATGAGATGGTTGACTTATAATCATAACTTACAGGTCTAGCAACGACAACTACAGAAGGATTGTGGAATATGGTAGGAACCGTAATTTTTTTTTGCTAGGGACTTTACGTCGCACCGACACAGATAGGTCTTATGGCGACGATGGGATAGGAAAGGGCTAGGAAATGGAAGGAAGCGGCCGTGGCCTTAATTAAGGTACAGCCCCAGCATTTGCCTGGTCTGAAAATGGGAAACCACGGAAAACCATTTTCAGGGCTGCCGATAGTGGGATTCGAACCTACTATCTCCCGGATGCAAGCTCACAGCCGCGCGCCTCTACGCGCACGACCAACTCGCCCGGTGGGAACCGTAATAAGGCCATAGGAATGTACATCGTTGTGGGGAAAGGGAAGCACGCATTGATTACCCTTGAGCTCAAATATATTAAAATTAACAAAAGATACAAAATCAAATAAATCAAAACAAAGACATAGAAAATGACAAACACAACCAAAATAAAGATATTTAAATAAATTGATAAAACACAAGGTTTAACATAAAGTTGATGCTGAATTACAGTAAGTTGCCAATAACAAGATGTGGTGACTGTCTGTCGAAAACACGGTCATTCAGAAAAGTGAAACTGGCGAATAGGGGAAACTAGAACAAACTCCAACATGCCGAAATTAAATCATGGAGTTACATTAAATAAGCAAAGACCAAAATACAAGAATGAATTAAATAAAATCAAACAATAGAAACAGCACTTACCAAGAAAGGCTGGAGTTCCCAGAGGGGGACAGGCCCTGGGAGCGACTGCTTACTAGGCTGATCAGATGGAAAACACACGGACCACATGCCTCACATACACAAAGCTGGCATAGGGCCGGAAATGGACAGATCACAAGCAATCAATAGGACACCAAATTTTTCTAGATTCTTGTTTTCACCAATTGGAAAGGTCATTATTCTGACCAGTCCAAATACATGACCTTATATGGCCCGTTTCTAAACTGCTGTGAAATTAAAATTACATCACCTATTTCCTCAGCGTTGCTGTACATGTTGGTCCAAAAGTTATGTACTGTACGCATTTTACCAAGACCCAATATTAATTTTCTTGAAGTTACATTTTTAAAAAATTTCTTCCTCAAAGTCCAGGGTCGATATTCTTCATAGGCTTCTTGGAATTAATTTATATGATACACAACCGTTTCAAAATTCACCACACAACTAAAAAAACCAAGCCCTGTTGCACTACAGCCCTTGAAGGGCCTTGGCCTACCAAGTGACCGCTGCTCAGCTCGAAGGCCTGCAGATTACGAGGTGTCTTGTGGTCAGCACGACGAATCCTCACGGCCATTATTCTTGGCTTTCTAGACCGGGGCCGCTATCTCACCGTCAGATAGCTCCTCATTTGTAATCCCGTAGGCTGACTGGTCATCGAACCAGCCCTCAGGTCCAGGTAAAAAACCCTGACCTGGCCGGGAATCAAACCCGGGACCTCCGGGTAAAAGGCAGGCAAGCTACCCATACACCACGGGGCCGGCAAACAACTACATGAAATTTAAATACAAAGATACTTCAAAAATAATTCTTGCAATGTTCGTTTACAGCTCCAAATAATATATAAATCATTTCTTGATCTCTCCAGAAAAATAAAATGGTAAAACACCATATTACACAATTCCATAAATGTTCCTTCTTCATAAAAACTGTTGGATGGCGAGACAAGGATTTCTTAGGCTTCATTGGTTTCTGTACACTGCTGTTCAACAATGGTCACATCTTCCCCTCCTTTAAACCTGAGCTATGCTCGAAACAAACACAATTTAACTTTTACTGAGGGGGTTGTCACCACACATCTTTGTTCTCTCCAGGAACGTCCATACAGGCCAAGGAGTCACAAGGTGACCACCGGTATCGCTGATTAATGAAGGCGCTGACCACGGCCGATGCCAACGACCTCCACACACGTTCATTCCCACTGAGGTCACCAGCGAAGCTTCTTTTCAGCTCATTCAAGCAGTGAACTGGTCTATAACAGGCAGAGGAAAATGGCGCCATACTGCCAACTGCCACTCTTAGGAACACTTGTCCAATCCAGCGTCGGATATTAGTGGCCAATAAATACATTGCAGCCTCCAAACAGGCCCCATAGTTCGAAGAAAGACCAGGGTATCACAGCCACTGCAACAGAAACCAATCCACAGCAGAAAACAGAAGACATCAGAAAACGGCATCGTCCGACCATCTGGAAGGGCTTTTAAGAATAATGAAGGGCTGAAAGGTGGAATTTCTGTTTTCCTTCCTTAAGTAACTAATTAGAGGCACCAGACCAGTGACTCCACAAGACTCCTTAGGGAGGTCCCCTCCCATAGACCTGGGGATACCCCAACCCCCTTGGCAAGCGCTATTCCAAATTTCAAAAGGAAAACGTTGACAGACTAAAAGAAAATATGCTGGAGTTTACCCTAGTACCAGAAAATTTTACAGAGAGTCCCTAGTTATGCACCTGAATGAAGATTTTAATCTTATCCCAAAATACACTATACTACAGTATACCTAGCATGGTCAACAATGACCACTCTCATAACAACTAAAACAACTCCTAATGAAACTATAAAATCCAAGAGATGGCTGGCCAGCTTTTTACATAAAATAAAATTTGCTTACAACTAAGATTCCTTATAACTACCCAAATTCAAATTAAGAAAATTTACCACGAAAGTAAATTTTAAAATACATGTTACTGAGGATATAGCAGGACACATTACCATTCACTCAATTCACCTCTTCAAGCACTACAGGCATGACAGCTCAGCATAAAAGAGAAAGCATCCTCCAAGTGATAAATTACCCAAACTAGACCTTCATAGACTGAAGTACCACATACATACATACACTACTCATATCCTCTTTAGAATTTTACTTTAAATTAAATTACTATGTGCATTTTAAATTGCCCAACATTTTAAACTAAAAAGGAAAAAAATTAGGATGTTGCAAGGGAACTCAAAACACGGAAATAGTTAAGTTACTCCAATATTCAATTAAATGAGGTTAGTAAGTCACTATTTATTTATTGCTTTAAAATTTTAACACTGATAAAACTCACACTACGTATCACGTGTCACACCAGTCAAGTTAAAATGGAATTAAGCCAGGAACACAGAATTAAAATCACATTACTTTATCGATAAACAGAAAATCCAAATAAAACAATGAAAACCATTCAAAAGTGCTCATACAGCAATCCAACTCACCAATATAAGAAATAAAAAGGCACAAATAACACCTTCATACCAGGGAATATCAGATTACAGCATGACACAAAGAGTACCCTATCTGTCCTCCAACACATGACACTACAAGAACACGCACAAGACACAAGTGCGATGACCCCTGAATCAGCAGTACCAACCAATAAAAAAGGCATACAACAACCTCAATACCACCGATTCCATCACACGACAGTGAGACTCTTAGAACCAATATCGTACTCGCAAGAGAGGAATGGCTTCTCAGCACCTTAAGTCCTAAGTCTCGGTACATAAATGCCTTCCCAAGGCACTGACGACAAACGCAAATTACATCCAATATTTACAACTATTTACAAATATGGATGGACAGACACAAGGCTCATTATGAAATTTTGAAAACTTTACTCAGTTCACAGGATCCCATACTCAAGCAAACTGGGTAAATAAATTTAGAAGACACGAAACCAGAAACAAATGAAAATTTAACACCAAGAAAATAAAATAAAATGAGAACAATGAAGGGTAATTAATTAAAGACCTCTTACTAAATTGTAGCACCTATAAAATTTTACTATCAATTTTCGTGATGAATTTAAAATACCAGAAATAAAATCTTGATGACTTGCCAACCAACTTTGAATTTAACTGAAATTAATAGCTCAGCATAATGATACCAAAATAAACATTTGAAGAAAATCTTCCTCGTATTAATTTACAATAGCACTGGACATTATCGTCCATCTAGCCACCTAATATAAAGAAAAGATCATGAGGAATCTCATATCAGGTGCACCAGATTTTAAAAATGTCATGAGCATAATTGCAGACCCGTAACCCATCAAAATTTGCCGTAAAGGCCTCAGCTGACGCTGGTCTATAAATATGGTGAGCACGTTTCACCCTATGAGACTATCCCAGTCCTCATAGAACCCTCCCTATCAAATATAGGAATACATGGGTAAATAAATGTATGTGACAAAGGAAACAAGACGCTTACATGATGGAAACGCTCAATACACTAACTAGGAAATTTTCAAACAGATTAAGAGATGCCATACTCCCTAATCTGATTGGAGAATTTAGTAAATGGCTGGGAACCGCCCCAAATAGTCCCATACCTACTTGGAAGCAAACCCAGGTACGGTAGAACACCGAACACAACACAACACATGTCCAGAAATTTAGACATTCACTGAGCCCAAAACACGAAGGAAAAGATCATTTCAAAAGGTCGCACATGAAAAATAATACCAAAGAAAACTCAGAAGATGACAAGATATAAATTTTGAAAATAATTAGCTGAAACATAAAAATTACAAAACACTGAACACTTAAAAGACTGACGAAAATTACGAACTTTAACCCCAAAATTATTACCAAAAATTTACAAAAACGAAAATTTCAGAAATATATATAATGCGACTCTATGCTAAAACTTATTAACCTGAACACAATGTTTAGTACGGCAATCAACACTACAGTTTAGTCATCTGGAGGAAGAACAAGAAGATTACGACACAAGTAACTTTATAAGATGGAATATGCGCGCAGACTCAAGGTAGGTCAGTAAACAGCTGTCTCCTACAGATAGGCACACCAGCCGTTCGAAAGATAACATGCAGTCAGACAAGGAAGTACAGTACAGTACTTGGCATAATTTCATGACATACCAGAAGTTCAAAGCAACAGGTGATCACAGAGATGTTACGATCAGAACACGGCTTGAAGAAACTAAGTTAATGAACACACATTTAAATTTATCACAAAGACTTAGGGCCGCTTCACACTAGGTGACTGGAATCGGCGACCAGTCGCCCATGCTTGTGAAACATTGTTTTAAATGGAGCTCACACTGGGCGACTCAGTAGCCGAGCTACAGAAAGAAGCCCGGCGACCGACTTTGCATTAGCCCACTCCCGCTACCGGTCGCCGAGGGAAATTCCGCAACGCCGCCTGGCGACTGGTGAACCATTGTTTTGTATTGGAGTCGTCACACTAGGCGACTGTGTAGCCCAGCTACTCGTCCTCTTTGCATTCCATTCAAAACACCCTTCAGTGTCATTGTGCATTTCAAGTTCCTTCCTGTTGCGTATTCCGTTTCAGAATATTACAAACTGTACTAAATAAAGATATTACATTCAGAAAACGTAAAGTGAAGACTTGGAAATTAGAAGAAGAGAAGCTGAGGGAATAATATAAAATAAGGATACAGAGACACTTGCCAAAAGGAAGTGAATACAGTAGAAGAAGAATGGAAATTTTTTAAAGATACCTACTTTAGTGGGTGAAGCTGAAGACCTATGTGGAGTAACAGGATCGACCATGAGAGAAAAAAAGACACCGTGGTGGAATGACAGAGTCAGATTGGCTTAAAAGAGAGAAATTGGGCAAAAAAGGTGCTAGACAAAGAAAAGCAAAGAGATGCACAAGATCCAGATGCAGGAACTCTACAGGGCAAAAAACTTACAGCTAAGAGGATAGTAAGAGAAGAGAAAGAGAAAAAAATGGAATGAGTTTGTGGAAAAGTTGGAAGAGGACAGCAGAGGAAACAAGAAACTGCTTTACAGAGTAATTAAAAACAAGTGATATAACCTAGAAGACATCGAGATAATAGAGCAGTACAATCAGTAGTACGAGAGGTGGATATTAAAAATAACACTTGTAACATACTTTGCATTTACGTATATTTCAATACAGACCTAACATGAGAATTATAAGGTGTAAGGAAGATGGAATTCGGAGAGAATTCAAGACCTTCTTTGACAAGCTCCTGAATGTAGAGGCATCAAATGTAATTCCAAACAGAGAAGAATCTGGAAAAAATGAAGAGCCCAGTAAAAATATGCAGCCACCAATCACTTGGCTGGAGGTAGAGAAGAGCCTTAAAAGTATGAAGAAAGGGAAAGCTGCAGGAATAGATGAGTTAAGTGTGGACATGTTTAGAGCAGGAAGAACCCCAGAAATCCAATGGCTATATAGACTCCTAAATACCATCCCAGAAGACTGGAAGAAAGTTATAAGTGCACCTATATTCAAGAAAGGCAGCAGACGGAAATGTACCAACTACCGTGGCATCACTCTACTCTCTCATGGACTAAAAATTCTGGAAAAAATTATAGAGGATAGATTATGAGAAATTATAGAACCACTTTTAGAAGAGGAACAATATGGCTTTAGGCCTGGAAGATCAACAACAGATCTTATATTTGCTGTCAGGATGCTAATGGAAACACATTGGGAAAAATAGAAGCCTGTTTATCTACTGTCCCTTGACATCGAAAAGGCCTATGACAGCATTCCCAAGGGAGCTTATTTGGGAGTGCCTGAGAAAGCTCAAAGTTCAAGACAGTCGAAATCATGCTAAATGGCACTAAGCTGGGCATTATCACAGAATTTAAGTACTTGGGTAGTATAATGTTCAAGGATAGCTTTGCTAAATATGAAGTAAACAGTCGAATCAGCAAAGCAATGCATTCTTACCTCCAAGTAAGACAGCTACTATGGGGTAAACAAATACCACTCAAAACCAAGATGACACTGTATAAATCACACTACACCCCTATCCTCACATACAGCCTGGAAACCGCTACATTAACAAGAAAGGACAACTTGAAACTCCAAGCAGCAGAAATTAAGTTCCTACGCACAATGATCCAGAAGACCACGAGGGATAAAATCAGGAATGAAAAAATCAGAGAAGACATAGGACTAGAAGACTCCTTACTCCAGAAGATCGAAAAGGCAAGACCGAAGTGGTTTGGTCACGTGGAAAGAATGAGTGCCAATAGGTCTGCGAGAAAGGAGTATGAAAGAGAAATAAGGTGGAAGAGACCATTCGGCAGACCTAGAGAAAAATGGACAGACTTAGTGAAGAACGATGTAGAGGAGAGAGGTCAGGATTGGGAGTGGATTGTTAACGAAGAATGGTACATGGACTGAACAAAATGGAAGGGGCTCGTATACCACACCTGGGAGACTGGAGTTGGTCAACGATGATGATGATGATGGTGATGATGATGACTGAGATAGATCACCCTGTTGTTGGCAAGGGACATAGAAACATAGGATAACGGTGCTGGTCAAGTTGGCAATGATTCGGTGTTGACGAATATGAGGCACAAGTGCCAGTGCTCTTGACATTGGCTGACATAGCTGGAACAGGAGACATTGATTGGCTAGCTTGATGTTTATAATGAGCTGATGAAGATGTTGGTATGCATCTAACGCCGTGTCCCATTTATCGTTCGCTACGTGCGCAGCACAGCGGCGCATTTCACATCATGAGCATACCTCAGTGACGTCAGTCTACCCTGCAATTGGCATAAAGTTCTGACCACTCCTTCTTGGTGTTGCATTTGCTCTGTCAGTCAGTGTATAATAGAAAGGCCATCTTTGTGGAATGTCTCATGGAAGGAATACTGACATAAAGCGAGGAAAGCCAACAGTTTCCAGGAACTCAGAATTATCTATCATTGCTCTCGCGAGTGCTAGCCTCCCTCTGCTGCCAGTACAGTCGAGAATTGCAAAAAGTTCAGTAAGGTCGGAGGTGTGGGAACGCAGAGTTATCCCAAGGCGCAGGTGAAGTGGAATAGCTGCTCAAAATTGTGTGTCCTTGGTGCTTATGGTAAGAAGTACTTTTTTCCAAAACTATGTTACAGTACGTTGGGGCGAAGTCTGAGTTCAGAAACAGAATACAAGTTCAAGATCAAATTTAATAATTATAATAATGAAACACTTATGCAGGTATGCAGTGGAAAACAAGCCCAGAAGGATCTGGGATGTAAAAGGGTAGTAGCAATGTATACAATTAAAGGAAAAGAGAGTTTTGATTGCAGTAACAACAACCTTTACTTCAATAAATATATATGTGTTACATTACTGACCAGAAGGGTACAAAAAAATAACATAAATAATTCGAAAGAGGATTTGAAACAATTTTTGCAAGTGATGTTAAGGCAAGATATAGTGTAAGTATGAAGAATGAGATTTCCACCTAATCAATACTTTATTACAAAATGTTTAAAGTTATCTACATTGAAACAGTACCGGTTTCGACCTGTTAAAAGCTCATACTTGCATTCTTAATTCATCAATACGGACAAGAAGCTGATAGATTATAGTAAGATATAGTGTGACAAAATTAGAAAGGGTGATAACAAACTTTGGTTTAAATAGTTTATCCAGAATGCTAGACGTACAAAGACTAGTGCCAAAATCATTTACAAAATGTAATCTACGGAAAATGTATTTCTTTAAAAATGTAATAAAGAGCTTGTAGGTTTAAATATACAAGTAACTGTATCCGAGAAAATCGACTGTGGCATTAATCAACATAGACAATACATAGATACATACATACATACATACGTACATACATACATACATACATACATACATTATCATTATAGACTTTTATGCCTTTCAGCATTCAGTCTGCAAGCCTCTGTGAATTTACTAAACGTTGCCACAATCCTCTCTTCGCAACTAGTGTTGTGGCCACATTTAGTTCTATCACTCTTATCTTTAAATCATTAGAAACCGAGTCTAACCATCGTTGTCTTGGCTTTCCTCTATTCCTCTTACCCTCCATAACAGAGTCCATTATTCTCCTAGGTAACCTATCCTCCTCCATTCGTCTCACATGACCCCGCCACCAAAGCCAGTTTATGCGTACAGCTTCATCCATTGAGTTCATTTCTAATTTAGCCTTTATATCCTTGTTCTGAATACCCTCCTGCCATTGTTCCCACCCTTTTCTACCAGCATTCATTCTTGCTATTTTCATGTCTGTTACTTCTAACTTATGAATGAGATATCCTGAGTCCACCCAGCTTTCACTCCTGTAAAGCAAAGTTAGTCTGAAAACAGGCCGATGTAAACGTAGTTTTGTCTGGTAGCTGACTTACTTCCTACAGAACACTGTTTATCCTTGAAATTCTATGCCTAGAACACTGTTGTTCGCAACTGCGAGCTCACTGCATTAGCTTTACTACACCTTGATTCAATCTCACTATAATACCATCCTGGGAGAACACACAACCTAAATACTTGAAATTATCTGCCTGTTCCAGCTTTGCATCACCAATCTGACACTCAGTTCTGTTAAAGTTTTTACCTACTGACATCAATTTAGTCTTTGAGAGGCTAATTTTCATACCATACTCATTGCACCTATTTTCAAGTTCCAAGATATTAGACTACAGGCTTTCGGCACAATCTGCCTTTAAGACCAAGTCGTCAGCATAGGTGAGACTGCTTACTACATTTCCACCTAACTGAATCCCTCCCTGTCATTTTATACCTTTCAGCAGATAATCCATGTAAACTATGAACGGCAAAGTTGAAAGATTACAGCCTTGTCTAACCCCTGTAAGTACCCTGAACCAAGAACTCATTCTACCATCAATTCTCACTGAAGCCCAATTGTCAACATAAATGCCTTTGATTGATTTTAATAATCTACATTTAGTTCCACAGTCCCCCAGTATAGCAAACATCTTTTCCCTCGGTACCCTATCATATGCTTTCTCTAGATCTATGAAACATAAACACAACTGCCTATTCCTCTCGTAGCACTTTTCAATTACCTGGCACATACTAAAAATCTGATCCTGACAGCCTCTCTGTGGTCTGAAATTACACTGGGTTTCATCCAACTTCCTCACAACGACTGATCGCACCCTCCCTTCCAAGATGCCAGTGAATACTTTGCCTGGTATACTAATCAATGAGATACCTCGATAGTTGTTGCAGTCCTTCCTGTTCCCTTTTTTATAGATAAGTGCAATTACTGCTTTTATCCAATCTAAAGGTACCTTACCAACACTCCATGCTAATCTTTCTACTCTTTGAAGCCGTTTCATCCCTGCCTTCCCTCTATACTTCACCATTTCAGGTCTAATTTAATCTATTCCTGTTCCTTTATGACAATGGAGTTTATTTACCATCCTTTCCTCTTCCTCAAGCGTAATTTCACCAACATCATTTTCCTCCTCCCCATGACCTTGGCTGTTCACAACACCACCAGGATGATTTCCTTTTACATTGAGAAGATGTTCAAAATATTCCCTCCACCTCTCCAGTGATTCCCTGGGATCTATTATGAGTTCACCTGAATTACTCAAAACACTGTTCATTTCATTTTTCCCTCCCTTCCTAAGATTCGTTATTACAGTCCAGAAAGGTTTCCCTGCTGCTTGACCTAGCCTTTCCAGGTTATTACCAAAATCTTCCCATGGCTTCTTTTTGGATTCAACAACTATTTGTTTCGCTCTGTCTTTCATCTACGTACAAATCCCTGTCTGCCTCGGCCCTTGTTTGGAACCATTTCTGATAAGCCTTCTTTTTACGTTTACAGGCTGCTCTCACTTCATCATTCCCCCACATCTTTACACACAGTTGTTCCTAGGCATTCCCTTGCTGTTTCTACTACAGCATTCCTGTATGCCACCCATACACTTTCTATATCCTGAACCTGCTTACTGTGTACTGTTCAAAACTTCTCACTAATCATATCCATGTACTTCCGTCTAATTTTCTCGTCCCGGAGATTTTCTACCCTTGTTCGTTTGCAGACAGATTTCACTTTCTCTATCCTAGGCCTAGAGATTCTTAGTTCACTACAGATCAGATAGTGGTCTGTATCATTGAAAAATCACTGAGAAACCCGTACATTCCTAACAGACTTCCTCAATTCGAATTCGGTTAAGATCTGGTACCCCTAGCCTGCCATGTATAGTGGTGACTAGCCTTATGCTTGAAGAATGTATTCGTAACAGCTAAACCCATACTAGCACAAAAGTCCAGCAAACACTTCCCATTCCCATTAGCTTCCATATCTTCCCCACATTTACCAATCACCCTTTTGTATCCTTCAGTTCTATTCCCAACTCTCACATTGAAATCGCCCATTACCAGTATTCTATCCTTGCTGTTGACCCTGACTACGATGTCACTCAATGCTTCATAAAACTTGTCATCTTCATCCTCATCTGCACCCTCACATGGTGAATACACGGACACAATTCTCGTCCTAATTCCACCAGCTGCCAAATCTACCCACATCATTTGCTTCTTTACGTACCTAAGAGAAACTGTGTTGCGTGCAGTGGTATTACTGATAAACAGTCCTACTCCATACTCTGCCCTTCCCTTTCTAACACCCGTCAAGTATACTTTATAATCTCCTATCTCTTCCTCATTATCTCCCCTTACCCAAATATCACTTACTCCTAGCACATCCAGATGCATCCTCTTTGCTGACTCAGCCAGTTCTACTTTCTTTCTTCTATAAGCCCCATTAATATTGATAGCTCCCCATTGAATTCCATTTTGTTCGCCAGATTGTTTTCCAAGGAGTCCCTCGTCTGTCAAATGAATGTGGGACTCCGTTACTCCCATAGGTCCGAGGCTTGCTTAAAATGTTGTGAGCTCAGTAAATTCATGAAGCATGATGCTCCCCTACTTAAACATATGTCAAGTGAAGATCTCTCCTCTAACGGGTTATGGACCACTGGTGGATTGTATAGTCCTAGCCGCCTGAGCACAAGGAGGGCCATGACTCGGAATATGTCCGAGATGCCCACTCCCATTCCATAGCAACTGGTATCCCGACTCTCAGGACCACTTACTAGGCCACTCAGCCGTTGCTCATGGTTCACGAACTAGGACGTGACTACAGTAATCCACACCATGACAAAGGTAGCTAAATTCTCATACAATTCTGTTATATATCTGTGTACCATAAAATATACAAAATTTTAAACATATGGGCTAGAATAAGAGATGGGACGGGGATGAGGGATAATGTTCTCATTGGATGCATAGGGAATAACTGCAAACACGTGAATATAGAGTTATGCTTGAAAGGTAGAAGTAGCTTGAATATGCTGGAATGTGTATGTCCAAGTTTGCTTTTAGGATCTGTAGCCATGAACACAGAATGCTCTCTAACTTGGTGACTCTCCATGTTTTACATAATGTGATTTCTATGTCTCACCTGTAGAACACCAGCGGTCGATGGGAACAGAGAACGAGCTCTGTTGCGCTTGCACATCCAATGGGGAGCGGCCTCTTGTTCAACTTGGCAAGTTAGGTCGGGTGGCGAGTATTTATACGATCTTAGATTTCATTCTAGAAGTTGCGAGACATAGAGTTGATGTCAGGGGAGGGGGAGAGTCAGCTAATAGTCAATGATGGTGGTCAGTAAGTGCAAAACAAGGCTGGCAGAAGGTAGAGTAATATGAAGTGCCAGGGGTACAAGGTATGTTCGGGGCATAAGAGCACTACTACTCAAAAATCATTCTCAGATATTCTCAGAAGGTTTAAAATCCAAACCTGTCTTCTACTCTTAGCTCATTCAGAATATCATCCACATTGTGCCTTTTATTGAGATATTGTAGTACCCATATTCTCCTTTTCTTCCTTCTCAAGATCTTGTAAGAAGCAACAGTGACAATAACAAAGGCCAAATTCTCTTCATCTGAGTCCATTGTCCTTGTTTGAATGTCCCTGAATGTATTACCACAAACTGATATGATGAACTACCTGTATATAAACCAAGGACGTCAAGTTTAATAATAATGTTATTTGCTCTATGTTCCACTAACTACTATTACAGTTTTCGGGGACGCAAAGGTGCTGGAATTTTGCCCTGCAGGAGTTCTTTTATGTGTCATTAAATCTACCGGCATGAGGTGACATATATGAGCACCTTCAAAACCTCCGGACTGAGCCCGGATCGAACCTGCCAAGTTGGGGACAGAAGGCCAGCGCCTCGACCGTCTGAGCCACTCAGCCCAGTAAAGTCATGTTTAACATGTTCATAAGTGTGGAGACAATGTTAAATGAAACAGTATTGTACAGTTAACATGTTGATGGTGTCACCAGTCAACAGTTAACATGATGGTGTAACCAGTCGACAGTTAACATGTTGTTGTTAAATGTTAATCAGACCGGGCGAGTTGGCCGTGCGCGTAGAGGCGCGCGGCTGTGAGCTTGCATCCGGGAGATAGTAGGTTCGAATCCTACTATCGGCAGCCCTGAAAATGGTTTTCCGTGGTTTCCCATTTTCACACCAGGCAAATGCTGGGGCTGTACCTTAATTAAGGCCACGGCCGCTTCCTTCCAACTCCTAGTCCTTTCCTATCCCATCGTCGCCATAAGACCTATCTGTGTCGGTGCGACGTAAAGCCCCTAGCAAAAAAAAAAAAAAAAAAAAAATGTTAATCAGTAGAGGCCGGCCATAATGTGCATCCTGATGTTGATTCTGGTACTGGACTCTTCCCATTAAAAACCTTCTTACATCCTTCTGGAAAGCTGTGGGAACTTCTATAGCCAACACGTTGGACAGGCCTGAATGATGTTTCCTCCATTGGTTCTTTGCCAGTAGTTTCCAGCTTTGTTGACAGATATCACGCTCACTACGGGAACTAAGTACTATGTCCTTCAGGTATATTAAAATTATTACAAGCTTTTATATGTTGTACAAGATGTTACTTTTGGTTTTAAATGTAGACTGATGACCTTGATGTTTGGCCCCTTAATACAGCAATCATCATCATCATCACTTGGGATGAAGGTACCCTCCTCCATATTTCTACTATAGTAATAGTAAAACAATATTTAATGTGGAATTGTCCAGGAGTTATTCATGTTTGTGATTGGTCTTGTTGCAGAAAGTTCTATACTAGGTGTTGACTGTAACTTGTCTCAGATCTCTATAACTAAAGGCTTAGATGATCCAAGAACACTCTGCCAAAGGATGGCTATTATAAATGGCTCCATCGTTCCAATATTGTATCAGATGCTGAGCAGGGGTGACATTGAAGATGAGGATCATTCCATTGCTTCATACCATGGTAAGATTTACATTATAATTAGGGTAGCATTTAATGATCTAATTTTTAGAACTCCTCTAGTGGGGAGAATTAGAACTTTCATCGATTGAGAGAAACAGATAAGGAATTGGTGTATTTAAATTGTACATTTCATTTCAGTTAGTGTGAAAGCCATAATCATGAACAAAAGGAGGATGATCAGTGCATACTTTCTGTTTTGCATAGGAATTATCTGTCAGGATGAATTTTCTAACATTATTGATATTGAAGAGGAAGATGTAGAACTGTACATGGAGCGAACGTCCATGATGTCAATGAAACATGACGGAGATAATGTGGATGAATTAGCCCGAAAAGTAACCATTGTGTATGAGACAACCATACCATTTGAACAAATGAAACAACACATGGATCCAGATCTGCTCCAGCTACTTGCAGGTACAGTATTATTTTATAAACAAATGACCATGGTAAGCCTTATGGTAGATACCACCATGCAATTACAACAGCAGTCAAAAGCTAGTTTAAAGAAAAATTGCATTTAAAGTTTTGCTAACTATCACACAGAGAAATATCTACATACACATAAAAATATTGTACACTGTTCAGAACTGAACCAGTAGGCATTAATATTGTAAATTATAACATACAGTTTTACAGTTCCTCCAATGAACAGTACACAGTCTTTTTTCACTCAAAACATGGATATTCTAAAAAGCTACTGTGTGAACTCTGTAGCTTTTATTTAAATGAATGACTTTATAAACTACTGTGCGCAGTCTGCGAGAAGGCCTGGCAGTTCCACAAACTGTAATCTTTTCACTTCCACACTTGTCATTAGTCTAATGAACCGAGCTTAAGTGTGGCCAGTATCCAGTATTTGGGAGATACTAGGTTCGAACCCCACAGTCAGCAGGCCTGAATATTGTTTTCCATGGTTCGCTATTTCCTGTCCCATCCTCACCATAAGACCTGTCTGCGTCATAAAGCAACTTGTAAAATGCTCTTCTCTGAATTGTAATCCCCAATTTCCTGTCACATCGTCGCCATAAGACCTCACTGTGTTGTAATGCAAATTGTAAAATGCTCTTCTCTGAATTGTAATCCCCTATTTCCTGTCACATCGTCACCATAAGACCTGTCTGTGTCGTAAAGAAACTTGTAAAATGCTCTTCTCTGAATTGTAATCCCCTATTTCCTATCCCATCCTCACCATAAGACCTGTCTGTGTTGTAAAGCAACTTGTTAAATGCTCTTCTCTGAATTGTAATCCCCTATTTCCTGTCACATCCTCACCATAAGACCTCACTGTGTTGTAATGCAACTGGTAAAATGCTCTTCTCTGAATTGTAATCCCCTATTTCCTGTCACATCCTCACCATAAGACCTCACTGTGTTGTAATGCAACTTGTAAAATGCTCTTCTCTGAATTGTAATCCCCTATTTCCTGTCACATCATCACCATAAGACCTCACTGTGTTGTAATGCAACTTGTAAAATGCTCTTCTCTGAATTGTAATCCCCTATTTCCTGTCACATCCTCACCATAAGACCTCACTGTGTTGTAATGCAACTTGTAAAATGCTCTTCTCTGAATTGTAATCCCCTATTTCCTGTCACATCATCATGATAAGACCTCACTGCGTCATAAAGCAACTTGTAAAATGCTCTTCTCTGAATTGTAATCCCCTATTTCCCCAAATTGTCCAAATATCTTCTCGAGCCACTTTGTAAAACCACACCGACAAGGCACTTACTGAACGAAAATCTGTAATTTCAAGCAGATACTACCCTACAACTAACATCTATTAAAATGCTTAAGTAATTTATGAGGGTTGAACACAAATAACAGATTTATTGCTCCATGCTGTAGCCGACAGGCAGCGCATAAGGTCCAACAATGTGCTGTATTCAGATGGAGGTTTCATTTATAACCAAGGCATTTTGAGCATGCACACTTAGCAACCACGAAAGACTGCACTTAATACTAATATATGTTGCATACCATTCACCTCTGCTATTATGAGTGCCTCATTTGATGACTACTAAATCAATCCACAGCTACATTTTATTTCAATTAGTCTGAAAGTCTTAATATTTAATCAGTTATTACTAACAGAAGGAGGACAATCAGTTTTTAATAATTTCAATGCAGTTACATGAAATTGAGTAAATCTGTCTTTTGTGCAGATGCCATTCGTCAGTCTTCTCACTTAGGACTTAATATGAATTATAGCTATTCTTTTCCCATTTCTATTATAGTATGGCACTCCTGCAATACTTACTGGTGATGAGAGGAGATTTTGATATTATGCCAATATGTTCTTTACCTCGGTGGTATGCATTTTCAAGTTATTGGAACCCTCTCTGTAAGCAGTCCTCTTTGATGTTTGGCCTTATATAGCTACCTTTTCACAGTTAAACAGTATCCAGGCAAACATCTAATTCACAGCACAAATAGAAGTAGACCCAAAATTATCATTTCTAAGCATTTTAGTAAAAACGAGAGCTGACATCAGCCTTGATGATCAGTACTTCAATCCATACCCACACAACCATGTGTATCAGTTACTTCTTAATGTTGTCTACCAAGATTCTTTTCATCCCTGTCCGAAACGCTTAACAGTTATAAAGGGTAGTAATTAGGTTAAGGCAGATGTTGATGAAAGTAGAAGGCGAGGAGTACAGTAATGGGAATGTGGTACTAGAAACGTACGCCATGGTATGAACATAGTTGGGGATCTGGTTAATGCATTGCAGAAGGAATTTAAGGGAGCAGAGTACTGTGTAGGAGGGATACTAACCGGAAGAAGATCAGGGACGGAGTAGGTATGTGGGAAACTGGAAGTGATAATTCATAATCATCATTTTACAGCTCCAGTTTCCCGGATACTGTTAGTGAGCCACTTCGATTCTGTCTTATTGAGATACATTCTGGTGTTAGTAACATCCCCCCATGTCCTTCCCCGATCTGCAATGTCCATCGTTCCGATGTACATCCAGTGGGTTCTTGGTCTTCCCATCATCTGTTTTTCTGCTCCATGTCTCTCCAAGTTAACATATGCTGTCCTTGTTGGCACCATCCTCATTACATACCCAAACCACCTCAATCTGGACATGCTGATCCAATCTAACAGTGATGTAACAATCCTAGCTTCCTTGCTAACCACATCATTCCTTAACTTGTCCAGTTTGGTTTTTGAATTGTGAACCTAAGGGACTTCATCTCAGATACCTACAACCTTGATGAGTCTTTCTTAGTGAGGGTGCAGGTTTTGATACCATACATTAAGATTGGTATGAAGTATTGATTGAACATTACCAGCTTTGATTTTCTTGGTACTTTGGTATCCCAGAAGAGTGTTATTACTTGCTGGTAAAAGCTGCACTCTATTTGCCACCTTCTTTGTAGCTAGTGTATCTTGAGATATTATACTGCCGAGGTATGTAAAAACCCCTGTCGGTGGGGGAAGCAGACAAAGAATACACCCAAGGTATTCCCTGCCTGTTGTAAGAGGCAACTAAAAGGGGCAACTAAGTGATGATCGAATTAGAACCATGAAACTACTTGTAATTAGTACCATCATGCTGGGAACAGTAGTACCACTATGTTAGGTACACAATAGGTTTGTGATTAGTAGCAACAGAGTGTGAATCAGGATGGGTTTTACAGTACCCGAGGTTAGTACGATTTCATGCGGAACATCACAGGCTTATTTTGCCTGTGATTGGTACCATTGTGTGAGAAACACCACGGGTCTGTGCGTTGCCTGTGATTAGTACCCACTATGTGAGGAACACCACAGGATAGTACGAGTTCCTGTGATTAGTACACCTATTGATGCAAGTGTAATGGACTAGTATAAATTAGAAACAATATTCTCTAACCCATGGGTAAATAATGGAAATATCAATTATGATTCCTTTTTTATTCAACTTTGCTAATCGGCCATCTAGGGACCACGAAAAGCCTTACTTTACATTCTGGCATTTGTTCATTTTTTGTTGATCCACATCGTCTTCATTAGCTCACTGTGTTTAGCATGATGTTCTTCTGTCCATTTCGCACTAGTTGTCCGTTTTCCGTCCTGGAAAGTCTTGATGGCAGCTATGAAAAGATTTTGGTCTTGTGCATCTTCTGCTTGTATGCCCAGTTCTTTAAAATATTTCCTGACATTAACGTACCATGGCATTGCCGTTTTTGGTATTGAGTCAGATATACTGAAGATACGTTTCTTCCTTTGAGATTCAATTATCGATCATATATGACCGTACAAGCAAACTCTGCCTTTACGCGTTGTGTCCCTATCTTAGAGTATATTTGTTGCCTGGATTTTCCAAGTAGATGCCAAGTATGGTTCTTCCTCTCCTCTCTACATCTGCAAGCAAACATTTCTCAGACAGGATAAGGCATTCAGATGCACACAGTGATACTGGTATGATGACAGTGTTGTAGTGATGAATTTTTGTGTACAGAGAAAAGCACTTTTTGTTGAATATGTTGCAGGTGTTTGGAAAGTGACTTCCATTTTCTTGATTCTTGCTACTGTGGCCTGTTTGTTAAGTCCATTTTGCTGGTTCCATTCCCTAAGGTGTTTAAATGTATTTACACAGTTTATCGTTCCATATTTGATGTTTAATTGTGCAGTATCATCTTTGATGTTTGACATTACTTCTGTCTTTTGAAAGAAAATTTGTAAACCTGTTTGTTCTGCTACTTCCTTCAACACATGGATCTGTTCTGTTGCACTTTCAAAATTTTCTGTCATCAGGGCTATATCATCAGTGAACGCTAAGCAATCTGTTTCCACTCCGTTTTTCTTTGTCCCAATCCTTAAGGGTTTGTAAAAGTTTCTTTCTTTTAATGTCTTTCGCCACTCCTGTATTACCTTCTCACTTACGCAGTTGAACAAAAGAGGTGACAGCCCATCTCCCTGTCGAGCACCTGTCTTGATCTCAAAGGGTTCAGAGAGACATCCTTGGAATTTTACTTTGGATTTGGTATTAGTTAGTGTTACCCTTGTTATCATCAGCAATTTATCATCGACTCCCATTTCTGCAAGTATGTTAAGCAACACATCACGGTCGATGGAGTCGTATGCTTTCCTGAAGTCTACAAATGTCGATACATAGGATCAACCTCTCAGCATATGGTATCTTATTATGCCTTTTAGGTTAAGTATGTGTTCTGCACTTGATCGTCCTTTCCAAAAACGTGCTTGATATTCCCAGACTTCGTGTTGTAGTTTTTCAAGGATGGTTAGTGACAGGATCTTGTAGGCTACTGACAAAAGAGAAATTCCACGGTAATTGTTCACATCTCTTATATTTCCTTTCTTGTGCAAAGGATGGATCAAAGCCAGCTTCCAGTCCTCTGGTAGTTGTTCTTTTTCCTATCTGTCTACAACGGTTTGGAGTAGGATGTCGATTGCTTCTTCTGGGGCATGTTTCCACAGTTCTGCAATCATGGAGTCTTCACCTGAAGCCTTGTTAGATTTCAGTCTCTTTATGTAGCATTTGATTTCATTGTGATTTGGTGCAAAAGATGGCAGGTTTTGGCACACTGCTTTGTTTGTTTTGGTGGGGTTGGCTGGTTTTTCACAGTTTAAAGGGTCGTTAAGATACTTAGCCGATATTTTGCAGTTTTCTTCATTTGATGTTGCAAGAGTTCCATCTTTCCTTAGAAAGCAAAGGGAAGGTGCCTTGTATCCTTGTACCTTCTTTTTAAAATTCCTGAAGTATTCACGGGTCTCACCTCTATGAAAGTCTCGTTCAATCTTGTCCATTAGTTCCTTTTCATACTTGCATTTTTCACTGCATATTATTTTTGCTGTTTGTACATGTTGTGTTTAGTACATCGTCCAGTCATCTTCTTTTTTTGAGGTGTAATACTTTTTCCAGGCATTCAGACGATCCCCTAAGTTCTTCTCGCAGTTATCGTACCACCACGTATGCTTCTTCCTCTTCTTGATTTCGGCCACTCCTTTTACAGCTTGTATCATGTGCTTTCTCATGCTGTTGAAGTCTTTTTCCACTGGTTGGGCAAGTTCTTTGAATTCATTCTCTCTTTCTCTGAGCTTTTTTGTGTCAAAACGAATTATGGTAGGTTCTTTTTTTGTTGAGAGGGATTGGCCGAAACTTTATTACTGATACATAGTGATCTGAGTCTGTGTTTATTCCCTTTTTTATGGTAACGTTCATGATTTCTGGACTGTATATTTGAGATATAGCGACATGGTCTATTTGGAATTCTCCTATTGTTTTGTTTGGGCATCTCCATGTCGTCTTTTTTCTAGGTAAGTGACGAAAGTGTGTTGACATCAGTTGGAGGTTATGTTTATCACATAGTTCAATGAGGCGCGGTACATTCTTGTTTGTTCTTTTGTGTGCTGGGTAGAGCCCACCAACTCTCATGTGTTTCCATTCACATCCTACCTGTGCATTAAAATCACCTATTAGGATCTTGATGTGGTGTTTCGGGATTTTCGCTAATCTGGCATCCAGGAGGTTCCAGAATCGATCTTTGTCTTCCAGGTCTTTTTTGTTTTGTTTATTAGTTGGACAATGAGATCCGATCTAACCCAGGTCTAAATGAATCGATGAAGGAAAGACTTAGGTCATCTAGACTTAAATGGTTTGGGCATGTTAAACGAATGACTAACAGAAGGTTACCATGTGCCTATTTGGAAAAAAGAATAACAGGTAGGAGACCAGCTGGAAGACCAAGAAGAAGTTGGATGCACCGACTGAGGAAAGACGTGGAGAGAAGGGGATAGAATTGGGAATCTGTCATGACAACAAAATTTTTTGAATAGGCAACTTTGGAAGATGCTCGTTTTAAAACACCCTACCCGGCTCGCTGGAAGAGCAAGCCGATGATGATGATAAGTTAGAGCATGTGCATTCATTAGCATGTATGTTTTGTTTGCACAAGGTAAGGATAGTAGGCATAACCTGTCATTAACAGCTTCAAATTTTGAGACTGACCTAAGGATTCTGGTGTTGACAGCAAAAGCTGTGCCAAAGGGATGTTTTTCATTACTCTCTTATGGGATTTGCTCTTGAAGAATTGACACCCTTCAGACTCAAACGTATCTTCATCAGTGAAGCGAGCTTCTTTCTTATATAGGTCAAACTGGACGGAGCTTTTACACGAGATATTTGGAACATTATAACTCTCAAAAACATAACAAGTACTCAGCAGTGAGCCAGATATGGGTGAAATGGGACATCATTTCACATCTATAGAGAATGATTGTACCATAATTAGAAGTATAGGTAAAGGGAAATTAATGAAATTAATGAATGAACCAGAAAATTTACACATTTTTTTGGATCACGTCTATAATAAAAATCTTAATCTCAATGATGTTATTAAAATTAAAAGTCCCCTGTACTAATTAACACCTAAGTTAATTGGTATCTGGAATCCAAACAAGAGCAAAATCCCTTGTTTATTTAAATCTCCCCACTCAAATGTTTCATCCACCATGCCAAACATTGAGCCCGACCATGCCGCTTCTAGAAACTCCCCTCCAGCAATAGCTCATACGTCCAAATAACAGCCTACTCCCTCTCTCTCTCCACGCTCCGCCCCTCCATTTTCGCATCGATATTGTTACCGCTACTAGAGTGGTTACACAAAACAAAGCACTAAACACAATAAGGGGGAGAAGTAAGAGCAACTACACAATGTCAGAATACATCAGCGGATCTCCGCCAACAACAACATAATACGTAAATATCAGTAGAGCCAACTAGTGGACAGTAAACCAGGAAGGTGGAAGGAGCTAGGATTTTACCGAGGGTATGGACATGGCTTAGGTTGCGGTTTCCGAAATAATTCGCCGTGATCCTTAAATTTAAAGATAAAAATTTCATTGTTCCGTATTGAAATTATTGATGTTAAAAATTAAATAACTGGAGGTTCAACCTGTTCAATACTCAATACCTAGACTAAGGTCGAAACCGGTCCCATTTAAATAGAAATGTGATTGCTACGTTTCTTTCTTTTGAGTATTGAACAGGTTGAACCTCCAGTTATTTAATTTTTAACATCCTTAAATTTGAAAAATATTATTTACAAATGAAATTTTACAAATACGTTCCAAAACAAAATCTACCAACTTGCAACTTACGAACTAGAAGCTCTGTGATACGCATAACTTAGAGGTTCTTTGATAATGCTCTTCTGCAAGTTCAAAATTTCAATCCAACTATACATCTTGTTACCAATGCAGTTGTACAATGCAATTTACAGTGAAGTAAACGTACTCTCCAAAACTCTAGCGTATATCAAGTGACACTGAACTACCAGAGGCAAACCCCAAGGTAAATATATTAAACTACAATCTACATATTTCATGAAACAAGAAACGGGAATGCCTTGAAAACAAACCAGCAAGCCCAGCTGAAAAGCTAAGGCATCATAAAAAATTAATTTGGCGAATCTAGGTTAGGCTAGGGCAGATTCCTATACGAAGTAGCAACCGAACATTATGGAAATTTTAGCCAGAACGGAATTCAAGAGTGCTTACCCGAAGGGGGCCCATCCCAGAAGTGAGGCGTCGCACACGACGTAAAACTTCAGACAGACTAAGGCACACCAGGCCAAGACAAGACAAGACAGACCGAATTATCATGAACGCAGCTTCACTCTCTATATATAGGTAAACCCTGGCCTTGGAGTAGCCAATCGGTGCATGAGTCCGCCCATCCCCACCTAGTTTCACCAATCACAATTCCTACTTTCAGTCGCGAACTTCTACTAAACTTCTTGAATACGCACGTTCGCGGATCTTCCATTTCCAGAATAGTTAGAAAATGCCTTCTAGAACACATAACCAACAAAAGGCAACACACCTTGTTCAAAATTTCATGTAACTTTCTGGATACTTCCATTAAATACAGAACTGAAATCTACTTTTTACAAATACATATGTTACAAATATTACACTGTACAGGTTAGGTCATTTCAAGTAAAACATTACCACGCTTTACAAATAAAGGCTTCAATAAACATTTTCCACTTCCACTACATTGTTCACCTGTGACATCTTCCTCCTCCCGAAAGTCGAGCCACGCTCGACCATTAACATAGTTTCACAGGGGAGAAAGCAATAAAACGTTCTCACACAGTACAGACAGTAAAGATACATTACTCTAACACACATGATTTCTTGAAGTTGACTTCCTAAGTAATCAAAGCAAAACAAACCAAACCGTCACATAATTTTCAAAAATAATGAAGGTGTTCATAGATCCACCTATTCAATAAATATCACAAAAATCTACATGGATAGTCACATTACATCTTCAAAGCACCTTCTGAACCTTTTACAATTGTTTAGACAATTTGTACTCTGTCCACCAAAGGGTGTACACACTTTCTTTCTGCCAAATGTTAGTCAGCCAGGAACTTCTCACTTTGTTGCTAAACAGCATTCAAAGCCTCCTTATAGGCTAGATTACAGACTAAGTATTTTGCACCACATTTCCACAGCAGTCACAGCACAGCTAGGCCACAGGTTCTCGTTGCCGCCAGCCTCCATTCAACTTCAGTCCGACCCAGGTAGCTATGTAATTGCAGTCCAGTGGTATCTTGCACCAGATAAGCAGATGGGTGAGACACCGTCCAATCAGACTGCCAGCATTAGGACATTCGTCAGAGGATTGTGGTGTGGCATGGTAGCACCCAAGGCACCGAGTGTGCCTCCCAACTTGGCACTACAGGTTGCCGTCAGAAGAAGTTGGTCACTGCAGCCACTGTAACATAAACAAACCGCAGCAGACAGGGAATACTTAAGGAAAGTATGCTGCTGGGCTCAAAGATCTTACGCAGTCACCCAAAGGGTGGCTTAATGAGTATGCAGTAGGAACTCTCCCTCGAACATCAGGGATATTAGGGCACTAGTCCTGGGGTAAGCACTGCTATCTATAATTCATTTGACAAGATTATGGTGGAGGTGAAAAGAACCTATAGGAGTTTACCCTAAACCTGAAAGTAAGGGGAATAATTTCCAAGGAGTGACCCTAAACTAAAACCTACCTAACTTATAATATTAAATCTATTACACTAGAGGATACCTAAAGTATTCACCTTATAATAAAACTTATTATAACTAAATTTACATGGTCACCAACAATGGTATTTACCCCTCCCTACCAGACTTAAGGTACCTTGATCTGGGAGAGGTGGACTCTGCTGATCCTTTTCCTTTCGGGATTTCTCACCTATAATGTCACTGGGGTAAGGAACTTCAAGATGGTGCAGGGACCTCAAAATTTGGGGGCCAATTTGCTGACAACATGGTCCGCATTACTACAGACGGGATGTGTTTTAATAAACACCTGGTCACCCACAGAGAGATTGTGCGGTCTTCGCCCGTGGTTGTAATTACGCTGGACCTTAGCGTAATAAACATTCAAGTTCTTTCATGCACGGTACCAATTAGCTCAGATCTTTTCTGGGCTGGCATCATCGGGCAGAAGATCATTAATTGACCGTAGGTTAGATAGAGGAGAATTTGGGGTAAAAGCCAACATCAACGGAGCAGGGGTTTGCTTGTGGCTTTCATGGACAGCAGTGTTAAATGCAAATGACAACCAATTTAATGAGGAATCCCACTTGGAGTGGTCTGAGGTGTGATAAGCGATGAGGGCAGATCGCAGGTTACGATTCACTCTCTCAGCGTAATATGGCTTCAAGTAATACAGGGTGATGGTTACATGAGCAATGGATAGATCAAAACAGAAATTCCAGAACTGGGCAGAAGTAAAGGCTCTTGCATTATCACTTATCAAAAATTGAGAAGGTCCAAACGAGGCGAATATCTGTTTCAAGCACGAGATGGTGGTGTTGGCGTTAGCCATCCGAGTGGGGAACAGCCACGTAAAACGTGAAAAGGTGTCAACACATACAAGTATGAAATGATGAACATTCCGAGATCTCGGGAAGGGCCCGATATAGTCAATGAACAGTCTTTCCATTGGGTGAGAAGCTTGCTCGGAAGACAAGAGACCTAGATGAGTATTCGGGGCGGGTTTGCTGATATTACAAATCTTACAGGACTTGACAAGGGTACAGATCTCACTATCGATGGATTTCCAAATGAAGTGGTTACGAATCTTCTCTCTTGTTTTGAAAACGCCCAGATGACCGTCCACTGGGGATTCATGAATATATTTGAAGAGAGCAGGGACCAGGTTAGTTGGGACTATAATTTTGGGGTCTCTATGACCGCGAGCAGGACAACACAGGACACCATTCTTAAGAATGTAGGGCTTAACATGCTCACCGGATTTAATCCTGTCGATAATAGCCTTTAACTCAGGATCGTCCTCTTGATGTTTGGTTATATCTTTGAAAAGGAAGGGAGAGTCAGTGAGAACTACATTCACAAAAGCCAATACTTCTTCGGGAGATGGGTCTGCCGGCTCTGACTGAGGGTCAGAGCTGCCTGGATTGAACATCCTACTGATGCCATCAGCCACAACGTTTTCCGTGCCACAAATGTGGCGGGCTTGAAATTGGAAGGCTGAGATGCGCACTGCCCAATGTGCTAGACGACCGGTCCTTCGCGACTTGGCCAGTACCCAACTCAACGCCTGATTGTCAGTTTCCAGATCGAAAGGAAGATGTTCCAGGTACATACAGCCAAGGCTTCCAACTCAAATGGAATAATTTTGCTCAGCAAGATTCAGGGCACATGAAGCATAAGAAATAGGACGACGCCCTTCTTGAAATTGCTGAAGAAGAACACCGGATATGCCTGAGGAAGAGGCGTCCGTCTGAAGTATGAAGTGTTTAGAAAAGTCTGGCATAGCCAGTACAGGGGCATTACATAAGGCGGATTTTAAGTCCATGAAGGCTTCGCGTTGGACATCAGCCCACACAAATTTGGCATCCTTTCTTCTCAAAGCTTATAATGGGGGCTGAACGTTCAGCAAAATTGGGAATGAATTTGCGAAAGAAATTAACCATGCCAATGAATCTGGCAACAGCCTTGACGTCCTTTGGAGGGGGAAAATTCTGGATGGCGGCAGTACGAGACTGATCGATTGAGACACCCCTTCCCAACACAATATGTCCTAAGAAGGACATCTGGGGTTGTGCGAAGGAAACCTTGGATGCCTTGAGGGTTAGACTTGCTTGGTGCAGTCTTTCAAGCTCTTTGTTGAGATGCAGTAGGTGTTCCTCGAAGCTTTCACTAAAAATTATGAGATCATCAAGGTAATTATAAACGAACTTGAACTTAATGTCCGATAGGACGTAATCTAGTAACCGTTTAAGGACGGCCGCTCCAGTCGCCAGACCAAATGGGGACGTGCTCAAATTCATATAGGTTCCAATCGGTCGCAGAAGCTGTGAGATGCTTGGATTCTTCAGCAAGAGGTATCTGGTAATAGGCCTGATTTAAATCGAAGGTGGTGAAAGTTTTTGCATTAGCGAACAAAGAAAAACAAGAGTGCAAATCAGGGAGGGGGACAGATTAGGGGACTAACTTACGGTTCAACATCCGATAGTCAACTACAGTGCAGGTTATAAATTTCATTTTCTTTGTCCGTATTGAAGATCTACTTGTGATACAAATTCTTATAATTTTGTTAATTACCACCTATTCAATACAATAAAAATGTAGTACAAACTTACATATTTATTAAGATGTTGATATGGTACATGTTTCGCTCCTTTTTCGCGAGCATCATCAGCCAATTATTATTTACTTAATGTTATATAAGATCATGAAACAATTCTTTTGGATTAAGATTATGCCTATAAAACTGATTGACAAATCTTGTAATATTTTACAAGTCATATAACAATAAAATTATGTCTTTTAGTTAAAAGATATTTGTCTAAAATCTATCTAACATTTTGTTGACGGAACTCATCTGGTGAACATCCTTTAAAATTGTTTAAGCTGGGGCTGTACCTTAATTAAGGCCACGGCCGATTCCTTCCAACTCCTAGGCTTTTCCTATCCCATCGTCGCCATAAGACCTATCTGTGTCGGCGCGACGTAAAGCCCCTAGCAAAAAAAAAAAAAAAAAATTGTTTAAAGAAATAAAAAATAAAAAACTTTTGAGATCTGGACATTTGACTTGTTCTCGTTGCTGGATTAACATTTATACATATGTATTGGCATTGATTTTATATTGTCAATAGGAGAATATTGTTCATTAACAAACTTGTTGATGAAACACTTTCTAATGTGATATAGGATTTAAAATGTTCTCGTATGTTCCAAAATGGCTTGTTGGTATATTTTTCTTTCTGCTGCATAATTGTGTAGTGTTACTCCTGAGTTAGACTTAGATAGTTCAGTGTTTAGTGTTACTCCTGAGTTAGACTTAGATAGTTCTCTTGTTCTTGCCATTGCTTGATTACTCCCAGATCAAGTCCCTTCTCGATGATCGTAAGAACAGGTTCATTGGATTCACTCTGGAGTTTTTGTGGAAACTCCGTCTCGACAATGGTCCTGTTAGCTTCGGTTTCCATCGCTGGGTGCCCAGATAGACTGTCTGCTCCTGTGTTTGTCGATCCTGGGACCTGACACTCATCAAAATCAAATTCTGCGATTAACAGAGCCCTTCGCATCAGTTTAGATTTTGAGTCAGACACCGAGTTCAACCATTTCAGAGTTGCATTATCAGCATACAGCTGGAAATTCCTTCCTTCCAAGTAGCCTCTGAATTTGCCCATGGCCCACACCATGGCTAAGGCTTCCTTCCTGGCAGTGCAGTAGCGTTGTTCAGTGGGAGATAACTTTCTATTGGCATAATCGATGTTCCTTCTGCCGTCAATCCTCTCCTGGAATAACACTGCTCCTAAGCCAGAGTCGCTGGCGTCCTTCTGCGGGCACATCTTTCCTTGAGGGTCGGGATGGGCTAGACTGGGAGCGTTGCATGTCGCAGCCTTGACGCCTTGGAATGCTACCTCTTCCTTGCTGGTCCATTGCAATGGGCGGTTGTTATGGAGTAGATTGGTGAGTGGCATTGCCTTCTCTTCAAAGTGTGGGAGGAAGCTGCTATACCATCCACACAAGCTAAGGAACTGACGTACTTGCCGCTTGGTCCGCGGGCGTTCAGCCTCTTTGATAGCTCGATTTTGCTCCGGTTGCCTTTCAAACCTTCAGATGTTAGAACATGGCCAAGATATTCTACACAGGACTTGGCAAAGTTGCACTTCTCCAGTTGGCGAGTCAGTCCATGAATTTTCAGTCGTTCCAGCACTTTCCTCAGATGCACAAGGTGTTCTTGAAAATTCTTGCTGTGAATTAAGATGTTATCAAGATACACTTGGCAGAAACACCTACATATCCTGATAATACCTTATTCACCTGTAGTATGAAGGTTTCAGGAGCATTCGTCATTCCAAAAGGCATTTTTGTAAATTTGTACAATCCTCTAGGTGTCATGAAGGCGGTCAGTGGCCTAGAACTTTCCTCGACCACCACTTGCCAGCATCTGGAGTTGAGATCCAACTTGCTGAAAATCCTAGATCAACTCACTTTAGTGAGTCTTTCAGGTCGGGCATGGGGTAGGTGTCACTAACGGTTTTCTCATTGAACTTGCGGGAGTCCACACACAGTCGATACTTCCCGTTCTTCTTCTTCTTCTTCTTCTTCTTCTTCTTCTTCTTCTTCTTCGGTAGGACTATAGGCAAAGCCCAACATGTTGTATAGGGTTCGGTGAGACCTTGCCCTTCCATCTCTTGAATCTTCTGAATGATGAATTTGCACTTATCCGGATTGATTGGATATGTGCGTTGCTTGATGTGTGAGGAAGTGCTGCATTCAATGGTGTGCCTTACAGTGGTAGTCCATCCTATTTTATTGGTGATGACTTCTGGAAAGTCCGTTAAGGCGTGTCTGAGCTCCTCTTCTTCACTTGGTTGAAGATGTGGTAACTGGATATCTCCCAGGGTCTACGTCAACTTCTACATAACTGCGAGTCCGGAGATTTCCATAGAGCCAGGCAACCCTCAGACATCTGTCTTTTCCCAAAAAGACTTCATAGGCTGCATAGTCTAGGATCACCTTGTATTCTACCAAAAAGTCATAACCCAGTATGTTGTCAGATATTAGGTTCTGAATCACTGCAACGTTAACTACAATATTTAGATCCATGCATTTAGCGGTTAGGTTAGTCTGTACTTGGATGGAATAGGTTACCTCGTCTGCTGCTCGCAGTACTCTTCCGAGATGGTGAAACTTCATAGGCGGTAGTAATCTGGCAACAGTCCCATTTATAAATGAGCAGCTTGCTTGGCTGTCAAGTATGGGTGAAAAATTCTTGTTGCCTGTCCTGAAGATGATAGCTGGATGGGGTTGGTCTGTTCTGCTCACAGTCTGACCAATCCCTTTCCTACTTGTCCAGGAGTGTTTCTCTGTTGGGTCTTGAGGCGTATTCCTGTTCCTGGTCTCATCATCCCTCAATCCAGAAAGGGCCAGACCTAGTTTTCAAATGCCAAAGTTGGGCATTTGTTCTTCAGTACTGGTAACATATCCTAACCAGGCTGGTCTCTTGTGTGGCTTTACTCTTGTGTTCTTCTTCCAACTGGGTGATGGTTCTACGCAGATCATCAAAGGATCTTGGTTGTGTTACATTCAGTAGAGGTTTTATCTTGTCGTGGAGTAGCCCTGCAATGTCTGGTAGGCTCTCGTTCTCGTTTCCTTCAGGATGCAGCCGTTTGAAGAGCTGGTACTTCTGGAGGATGAATGTGCTAGCTCTCATGCTGGTGGGTTGTGCATTAGTCAGTAGCTTCACAACAATTTTTCGTCTACTTTTACGTTTAATAATAAACAATTTTAACAAATTACAAACACCTTTAAAAAGAATGGTGTTAAAATAGCCTTCAAAACTTGCAGTTTGTTTCTACAAGTAGGCTAACTCAAAATGTTTGTTGACATACCTAATAAACCTCGATATGCGCACCATTGCTGGCGCGACAGGCATCTAATCGGTATTCCTCTTCTCTCCAAGTGTTCTGCAGCATTGTAGGCATAACATTTGTGATAGCTGCACGAATGCAATTACGCAGATCTGGTAGATCACGAACTGGTGTCTGGTACACCTGATTCTTGACAAACCCCCCACAGGAGAAAATCAAGTGGCGTAATGTCGGGGCTTCTAGGCTTCTAGGGGCCAAGCAGTTGATGGACTACCTCTCCCAATCCAGCGATCTGGGAACTCACGATTCAAGAAATCCCTCACACCTTCCGCATAATGGCATGGTGCACCATCTTACTGAAAGATCACGTCGCAAGGAAGTTGTGGCACAACATACTGCTCCAACATGTCTAGGCAACATGTTCCATTAACTGTAGGCACCGCGAAGAAGAATGGACCAATAACCCTGTCCTTCAACACTCCACACCACACATTCACTTTTGGAGAGTCCCGTTCTAACTTTATCACTACGTGGGGGGTTCAGATCCCCATATGCAGCAATTGTGCTTGTTTACCATGCCAGAAATATGGAATGTAGCCTTGTCCGAGAAGCGGACCAAATCGAGGAATGCCTTCTTTCCATCAATTTTTGCCAGAATTGTCTCTGCGAATGCCTTCTGTAGCGGGCTGTCCTGAGGTTTGATTTTCTGACGAAGCTGCAGTTAGTACGCCCGTAGGCGCAACCTTTTGTAGACGACATTGTGCACTGCCGAACGAGGTAACTGTAACTGCTTACTTGAGTGTCGAATTGACTTACGAGGGCTCCGCTTGAAGGACTCGCGGATTAAATCAACAATAACCTCTGAAACTGTGTGCTTGGTGTGGTGGCTCGACATTGACAGCAAGGTCCCAGATTCCCGAAGGCGCCTGTCCCACTTCATGATTGTTATGTAAGTGGTAACATCATCAGTTGGTAACAGTCCATACTCACGCCAAAATCTACATTGTACTAGTGTAATGGATTTTATCTCTGCGAGTGAAAACACTCAGAACACCTTCTGCTGTAGAGTCCACATGGTTACTGGCATGCTTCTCGTGAACAATGCAGTTATGCGCATGCGCATATTGTACCACAGCCACCGCAAGCGAACACAGAAAACATATTGAGTTACCCTACTTGTAGAAGCAATCCGCTAATAAATATCTCTATTATTTCTCAAGTTATTAAATTTTATATTATTATACCTTTAACCCGGTCACCTTGTATTTTACACAATACCAGTTCTATTAATCATAGAATTGGAGTAGGTAAAGCGTTATCTGACCCTCTAATGATTAAGAGGGGGTTTCCTCAAGGCAGTATTATTGGACCGTTATGTTTCCTTTTATATATATATATATATATATATATATAAATGATATTTGTAAAGAACTGGAATCAGAGATAAGGCTTTTTGGTGATGAAGTTATGCTGTATAGAGTAATAAATAAGTTACAAGGTTGTGATCAACTGCAAAGTGACCTTGATAATGTTGTGAGATGGACAGTAGGCAATGGTATGATGATAAATGGGGTTAAAAGTCAGGTTGTGAGTTTCAGAAATTGAAAAAGTCCTTTAACTTTTAATTATTGTGTTCATCGGGGAGGAAGTTCCTTTTGGGGATCATTGTAAGTACATAGGTGGTAATATATGGAAAGATCTTCATTGGATTAATCACACAAATTGGATTGTAATTAAAGGGTGCAGATCTCTGCACATGATTATGAGGGTATTTTGGGGTTGTAGTAAGGTTGTAAAGAAGGGGGTATATAAGTGTCTAGTAAGACACCAATTACAGTATGGTTCCAGTGTATTGGACCCTCACCAGAATTACTTGATTCAAGAACTGGAAAACAAATCCAAAGAAAAAAAGCTCTATTTGTTCTGGGTTATTTCCAACAAAAGAGTAGTGTTACAAAAATTGGCTCAAGTACAGTAATATGTATAACTTGAAAACAATATTCTCTCATCCATGGGTAACTGATGCAGATATTGAGCTGAAATTTTTCTGGTTATTATTATTATTATTATTATTATTATTATTATTATTATTATTATTATTATTATTATTATTATTCAAGAAGGTAGTTTTTTTGTAATGTAACTTTCTAGATGCCTGGCCAGGCACCTATGTAAAGAGGCGATCTTGACGGTGAATTAAGTTACTGTTAGTTGTGGTTTGGAAGTTATTGGGAGAGAGTTATTGTTTAGTAGCATGTGGCTGACATGCCGAATTAGGCAGTCTCCATTTTGAATTGATCAGTAGTCATTTGTTTATCTGTGTTTCAAAGTGTAACCTCTGTGGTATTTGGTGTCAGTTGTCAACTGTTTAACATGTTGGCGACTATGAGACCCGCTGGCAGGTCACCCCAACTCTTTACTTGTGGACGGTGAGAACCGCCAGCGGTCTCGTGACACAATATATATACTGGAGCTGTATCGCGTGCTGTTCACAGATTTTGCTTTCGACCTTTCTGGTTTGTCTCTACATAAGGCAAACTAACTTCATATACAGTGGGACATGCAGGGAGTACATAGTGTTACGGGCTCCCAAAATTACGCTATTATGTTCATCCGTCGTCATACCTTTTTGCCTACTTCATCGCCTTGCTGCTATCAACATTTCTTTTGGCATCACTGTACTCCTTCTCCTCATCCGCCACATCTGCAACTGCCTGCTCGTCCTGCTGCCTGCTCTGCACTTGATTACATCACCTGATTCCAGTATGTTCTGGGCCTCGCTTCGCTATGTTATATAAACTTGCCGTATCCATCGAATTACCATTCAGGCATTCTCTGTGAATATAAGCAGCGGGAGCAGGCACCTTTTCGCACGGCTGGTCCGTGGCGATTTTTAAATTATTATTTAACTCTACGAGACTTCTCTTCTTCACTGTGCAGGGTGAGCAGACTTACAATCATATTATTCTGACTTCTTAAAAACTTAGGCTTCTTACGCCCTAACTTACTTTCTCTTTTCGAACTCTGGCCCATGCTGGGTACTTCAAGCAGTTTGCGATAGACTTTTTCTGCCCTACAGTGTTTGTGATATTTCTGCAAGGACTTGTGCTTGGGCGAACATCTTTCTATGTTACTAACTTTCTGTGCTTCCTGTTTGCGTGTGATTTCAAAGAAAACAGAGACAGCAGCCTGATTTCTCCCTCCTTCCATCCTTGCCATTCACGTCAATTCTTTTCCTATTCCCAGTCCCTTTTCTTCCCTTTTTTTAAATTCATGTCCTTTGATTTGTAAAAGTGGCCTATGCTTATTTCAAACTAATTGGTATTTGGTGTGCGATTCGTAGTACCTTATCTCTCTTTAAATGTTCAGGATTGCTGTTAGTTTCCTTCTTTAATTGCAATAATATTATTCTATTCTGAGTCAGAACTGCTTGTTGTTCCACAAGTGTATTCCTCAAGTGTAAAAATATGTTGTTTTCTTAGTTATCAGGTTATTACCCAGGTGTAGTCTCAGTCTAGAAGATCGCCCTTTGAAAATTCTTTGTGTAACTATCACTCTTTGAAAATTCTAGTCAAACAAAACTATTTTTGTAACTTGATTTTTATAATTGTGTGAATTTACTTGGTTGTATTACGTTTTCCCTTTGGTCATGTTATTAATACATCTTGTGGTTTGAACCTTGTGGTTTTGAGGTGTACTTTACTTCCCCACTTTTCCTATTCTCATGTACATACCACAATATGCCTCCTGGGCACAGGTCCAGACAATCACTGCGTAAACTCTGCTGGAGTCATGTTGTTTCTTTAATTTTATAACGCTTCGTTCTATTTCCTTCGTCGCTTGTTGTTCGAGCTCCCGTACTTTATATATGCTACATGGCTGGTGTTCTCTATGAGGCGTGACGTTGACCTCTGCGTTTCTGGCATCTGAGCACATACTGATTTATGAGTGGTCCTTTTCATTACCTATGCATTCGCATACATTTATTGTAAGAATAAAATATCTGAAAAATAAAGTGTAACAAATGGTACCAGAGTATTTTTCGTTTTGACTCGTTTTTTAGTATACTCAATCTGTACTTCTCTTCACATATTCATTCCTTTTCAATTTTTCTTTATCTTCAAAGATGGCATGCTTTTCTGATAATTTTCTGTTAGGGGAAGATACTAGCTCATTACCTTCCCCCTTATCCCATAATTTGTCTTTGCCTAACCCTCCTCTTCATGACTTAATTTCCTTTTCTAGTTCTACTTCTCCTTCCATTTACCCATCATGTACCACTTATACACCTGACCTAATAACCGAAGATGTAAAACCTTCTTTTTTCAACAGAATTCTATGGCTCCGTCCCCACCTGGTTATTCTGCTCCTCCCGTACGTCAACTTGCGTCAGTTGACAGTTCACTCAATATACAGATTATCAAGCAATCATTTCTTCATGTTCCTCATTTGCAGGCAACTGACCCTCATAGCCTAACCATCTGGCTTTCCTTGGTTCAAAAATTTTAAAATATTAAGGTCGCTTCCTTTCCGCAATTAATTGGCCTCTTATTTGCTAAGACTACATTTTTTTGACTTTTTGGTTAGATAATATGTCCAGTTTTTCTAATTGGTATGAATTAAGGCATGCCATACATAATTATTTTTTACCCCTTGAAGTCCGATATAAGCTGAGTACCGAGTTCATTCGACGTCATCAGTTGCCTACTGAACCAGCACATGATTACCTAGATTCAGTCATCACCTATAGTGATGTTCTCAATATTGCTTATAATACTTCGGAATTAATTTCCATTGTACAATTCTATGCCGCTCCTTCATTCCGTCAACTATTTAATGTACTTAATCCTCCTGTTTCCCTTTTTCAGGTATATAATTTAGCTCACCAACATGCCATTAATTCTTTAGGTGATCATTCTTATTATGCTTCTATTCCACAATAAGTAATTCATTCTACTTCGTTACCTCAATCATTGTCTCCCTCTTCCGTTCGTACAGTTCGTCCCCCTGTGGTTTGTTTTCGTTGCAAAGAACCTGGCCACATTGCAAAATATTGTAACACTCAGCCTTCGAGAAATGCCTTTCTCCCACGTTGTTGGGCAGTAGACGTTTACTGGGGGAAAACCTGCCTTCTGTTTCTCAGGTATCTCAGCCTTACTCTCCAATACACACTTTTGAATTTTCCACTGATTGTGCCTCATTTTTACCTCCCACCTCCCACGTTCTTGTAACTGTAAACAATTTACCCTCTGTTGCTCTCCTTGATTCGGGAGCTGCAGTTTCTCTTATTAGTTTCCAGTTTTTTCAATCTTTAAATTTCTCCCCAACTGCATTGTCTTCCATCCTCTACTCAATGTCTTTCTGCTTTGAATCAACCCTTGCATGCTCTTGGTATGATCTCTTTGAATATCAAAATGCAATATTTCTCTTGGCCTTTCACTTTTCTTGTTTTAAAGGATTTATCTTCTCCTATTATTTTAGGTTATGATTTTTTCTCATACCGGTCTTGTTCTTGATTCCGCGCATTCTAAGGTTCTTTTTCATTTTTCTTCCAAGTCCGTTCCTTTGATGGATACTTTCGATTACCCCCATTCTTTACATTCTACTTCTTCTAATAAACACTTCTGTTCATTCTGATCACATCCACGCTTTGCTTACCGAATTCTCTGGCGTCATCACCCCAACTTTGGGTACCGTCAAAAATTTATCTGCACATATTGACCTTACTGATACTACTCCTGTTCGTTCCTCCCCTTATTTTCTTAGCCCTCCTAGGATGAAGGTTTTGAACCAATTAATTGACAAAATGCTTAAAGATAATACTATCATTCCTTCAACTTTTAATTACGCCTCACCTGCATTTGTTGTTGACAAGCCCGATGGATCCGCTAGATTCATCGTGGATTACAGGAAGTTGAATGATAGGATATTATATGATGCCTACCCTATGCCTAAATTACAATCCGCTTTCCAACCTTTTTCCGGTTCCAAATATTTTGCCATTTTCGATCTCAATTCTGCTTACAATCAAATACCTTTGGACGAAATCAGTTCTCGTTACACTGCTTTCATTACTCCCAAATGCTTATACCAGTTCAAAGAAGTTCCTTTTGGTTTAAATCTTGGTTCCCAGATAATGCAACGTTTTGTTGATTCTTTGTTTTCTGACATTAAGTATTTGTTTCCTTTATTGATGACATTTTGATTTATTCTCCCGATCTTCAATCTCATATGTCCCACGTTCGTGAAGTCCTTACTCATCTTCGCACTATTGGTTTAACCGTTAACCTTTCGAAGGTTCTGATTGCACACACTTCCATTAAAATATCTTGGACATATTTTGAGTTTGCAAGGTATCACAGTTGATCCCGATAGAGTTTCCGCTAATCACAAAGTACCTCCTCCCAAGAACGTAAAACAATTACGTTCTTTTCTTGGGATGGTTGGTTTCTATGCCAAGTACATTCCAAATTTTTCATTAATTTCTGAACCTATAAATCTTCTCAAAAGGAAAGGCATCAAATTTCATTGGTCCTACCCTCAACAAACTGCATTTGATTTGTTGAAATCTAAATTATCTCATGCTCCCCTTTTACATATTCCTGAGTTTAATGTAACCTTGGAACTTTCCACTGACGCCCCTGACGTAGCTATTGGTGCCGTTTTGAAACAAACCCTTGATTGCCACACTCTCCCCATTGCCTATTTCATCCGCATCTTATCACCTGTTAAACGCAAATATTCCACCTATGAAAAAGAAGCCCTTGCCCTCATTCTTTCCATTGAACACTTTGCCGATTATCTTGATCACCGCGAATTCATTTTCAGTACTGATAATGAAGCTTGTTTGTGGCTCCTTCATAATGCACCTAAAATAGGTCACACCGGTCGTTGGTTGCTCCGTTTATCCCGATTCAGGTTTTCTCTTAAGTTTACGTAGGTGCTTTGAAAAGTTCTCGGAATGTACTAGAATTAAGTATCTTACCTCAGTGGAACTGCTTTTTAATTTTTCAACATAGTCTCCCTGTAGACTAATGCATTTGGTCCAGTGATGTTCCAATGCCTTGATCCCATCTCGAAAATGATATACCTCCAGGCCTGTAAAATACCTTTCCAATTCAGCTGTCATTTCTTCCATTGTTGAAAATCTTCGTCCACCGAGGAAAATTTTCAGCTTGGGGAATAGATGAAAGTCTGATGGTGCCAAATCAGGTGAATAAGGTGGATGTGGCAACTATTCGTAACCCAGTTGATGAAGTTTGGCCATGGCAATAACACTTGTGTGCGGCGGAGTGTTGTCCTGATGAAAGATGACCTTTTTCCTTGCCAAACCAGGCCTTGTTTCGTGTATCTTTTCCTGTAGTTGGTATATGAGGTTTGCGTAGTATTGCCCCATAATTGTTTGGCCAGTAGGAAGATAATCTATCAGCAGAATGCCTTTTGCATCCCAGAAAACTGAGGCCATGACCTTTCCGGCCAAACACACTGCCTTTGCTTTCTTTGGTGGTGGTGAATCAGCATGTTTCCACTGCTTTGACTGCTGTTTTGTCTCTGGGGTATAGTAGTGGACCCAAGTTTCATCTGTAGTCACAAACCGGAAAAAAATCTTGTTGGTTGCACTGAAAACGGGCCAGACTTTGTTCGGACATTTCCAATCTGGTGCGTTTATTGTCCACTGTCAAGAGCCGCGGCACCCATCTTGCAGATAATTTTTTATACCCAATTCTTTGGTTAAAGTATAATATACCCATTCAGAAGACATCCCTACAGCTTCAGCAATCTCCCACACTTTCAAGTCGACGATCCTCCATGACCATTTTATGCACTTTTGCGATAAATTCTGGGGTCGTAACACTTTTTGGCCGTTCACTACGCGGATCATCATCCAAACTCTCCCGACCAAATTTAAACTCGCTGGTCCACTTGGCAACAGTTGAAAATGAAGGAGCAGAGTCCCCCAGTGTGTTCTGAAAGTTGGCATGAATTTCCTTTGCTTTCATACCTTTCTTTACAAAGTACTTAATCACTGCTCGAATCTCAGTTTTTTTCCATTGTCACAAATCACTACGCGGGAACAACAACAAAGAGTCGTCACTACCACACTCCTGCAGCTAGAGCACTGACGCGCCACGTGTTCACTCACAAAGGATGTGTGATTATTGCGCGGGAACCTCGTTGCTCTAGCACTGACATCTAGCGGTGATTCCGAGAACTTTTCAAACCGTCCTCGTATTTCTGGTTATCACAATTCCGTTGCTGACGCCTCGCCCATCTTTTTGAAGATCATCAATCTCATGATTCTGAAATAGATTCTCTTCCGATTAATTCCATTACCTCTGTTTCCTCTCTCACAAATTTTCATTTTTCTTTTCACTCTTGCTTACAATATCAGAAACTTGACTCATACTGCCTACAACTTGCTCGTGATCTTTCCTCCCCTGATTATTCTGGTCCCTTCCATTTCCGGAATCAGTTAATTCTTTTCAAACCTACTCCTAAGACTACCCCTCGTTTTGTTCTTCCTTCTGCCTTATGCTCATTGATTTTTCAATATTTTCATGGGTCCCCCTGTTGGAGGGCACTTTGGTAGGGCTAAGACCTACGCCCACCTTGCTTGTCAATTTTTCTGGCCTCAAATGCGTAAAGACGTTTATTCTTGGGTTCGCTCATGTGACTTAAGTCAGAAACATAGGCCCCTAAATCATCTCCCATATGGTACATATGCTGCGTCTCCTTCCACCTATCCCGTCAAAAATTTTTACATTGATATTGTTGGCCCACTTGTTAAATCTTCTAAATTAAACACGTATATTTTTACCTTTTCTAAATTCCTTAATGTCCGCCTTTTGCGTAACATTTCTTCACAAATTATCATAAACCTGCTATCTAATCAAATTTTTCCAATTACTGATCTTCCGAAGATCCTTGTTTGTGATAATACATCGATTTTTACTTCTAAAGTTTTTTATAATTTCTGTTTTTCTTCTGGCATAAAAAAAATTAGTACCTCATCTTACCATCCTCAAGCTAATATTGTTGAACGCTACCACTGCAATTTAAAATCCTTTTTATCCATTTTCCATTCCCTTGATCATAAATCATGGGACACTGAACTTCCATATTTTGTGTTAGCATTAAATTCTACTATCAACAGTTCCACTTCTTATACCCCGGCTAAGCTCATTTTAGGCAGAAAACTACACCCCCCCCCCCCCCATCTTTCTTTAAGTTGGAATCTACCCTCCTTGTTGGATACTCCCCCTCACCTTCTTACTCAGTCTCAGTTGCAACGTGTTCTTCATAACCTTCTTCGCGCTAGGGATCGTCATAAAATAGCCTGTAGCTCTCGGGTCCGTACCCCTACCTTTCAGCTTTTTGATCTTGTACTACTTAAAAATCACCCTGCCAGTTCTGCATCTCAGAATCTTTCTGCCAGACATTCCCCTCATTGGCTTGGCCCTTTCCGCATACTTTCCTTTCCCTCTCCGAATACTACCCAACTCCAATCCACTCAGTCCCCTACTGACATTAAAAAAAAAAAATTTTTCACAATTAAAACCATTCTCTATTTAACTTTTGCTGGCAGGGAGGAAATGTATTGATCAGACTGCTGTCACTATTCTCTTTCTCTCCCCCCTTTTTTCATTTTCTTTTTATTTTTTTATTTTGTTCGCCCAGGCATGACTCCTTTTTGTTATACTAGTTTTACTAGCTTATTTTTAGTCTTTTATCCTCTTTTCTGCTCATCCTACCCTGCTGACCCCACTTAACACCTTCATGCCTTACTCCCCAATGACTTTTTTTTTCCTTTCAATTTTCTTGTATCTTTCTTCACATGGGAAACTGAAAATTGTTAATATTATTTTATCTTTTCCCATGTCTTACTATGTATTTTCTACAATATAATCATTCCTTCTTGCTCTTTCCTTCACCCTGTCCTTTTCTTTCCTCTTATCCCATTTTTTTTCACGCTGCTGCATATTTTTTCTTCTGTTTCTGTATTTTGGGTGTTATCAATGGCCTCCTGCTGGAGATAGTGCCTCTTCAGGACATCGTGGGACCTTCGTCGCATCTACTTCTCCAGCTACTTCGCTTTCCATCTACGTCTCGCCACTGCTCCATCACCAATCCTTCGGATTTTCCTGGGTGGTGGGAGTAAGTTACGGGCTCCCAAAATTACGCTATTATGTTTGTCTGTCGTCTTACCTTTTTGCCTACTTCATCGCCTTGTTTTTATCAACATTTCTATTGGCATCACTGTACTCTGTCTCCTCATCTGCCTCGTCTGTGACTGCCTGCTCATCCTGCTGCCCGCTGTGCACTTGATTACGTCACCTGATTCCCGTATATTCTGGGCCTCGCTTCACTACGGTATGTAAACTTGCCGTATCCATCAAATTACCAGTCAGGCATTCTCCATGAATATAAGGGGTGGGAGCAGGCACCTTTTCGCACGGCTGGCCTGTGGCGATTTTTAAATTATTATTTAATTCTACGAGACTTCTCTTCTTCACTGTGCAGGGTGAACAGACTTACAATCATATTATTCTGACTCCTTAACAACTTTGGCTTCTTACGCCCTAACATACTTCCTCTTTTCGAACTCTGGCCCATGCTGGGTACTTCAAGCAGTTTGCGGTAGACTTTTTCTGCCTTACAGTGTTTGTGATATTTCTGCACGGACTTGTGCTTGGGCGAACATCTTTCTATTTTACTAACTTTCTGTGCTTCCTGTGTGCGTGTGATTTCAAAGGAAACAGAGACAGCAGCCTGATTTTTTCCCTCCTTCCATCCTTGCCATTCACGTCAATTCTTTTTCTATTCACAGTCCCTTTGTTCCCTTTTTTTAAATTCATGTCCTTTGATTTGTAAAAGTGGCCTATGCTTATTTCAAACTAATTGGTATTTGGTGTGCGATTCGTCGTACCTTATCTCTCTTTAAATATTCAGGGTTGCTGTTAGTTTCCTTCTTTAATTGCGATAATATTATTCTGTTCTGAGTCAGAACTGCTTGTTGTTCCACAAGTGTTTTCCTCAAGTGTAAAAATATGTTGTTTTCTCAGTTATCAGGTTATTACCCAGGTGTAGTCTCAATCTAAAAGATCGCCCTTTGAAAATTCTTTGTGTAACTGTCACTCTGTGAAAATTCTAGTCAAACGAAACTATTTTTGTAACTTGATTTTTACAGTTGTGTGAATTTACTTGGTTGTATTATGTACCTACCACGATATGCCTCCTGGGCACAGGTCCAGACAATCACTGCACGAACTCTGCTGGAGTCTTGTTGTTTCTTTTGATTTATAACGCTTCGTTCTATTTCCTTCGTCGCTTGTTGCTCGAGCTCCCGTACTTTATATATGCTACATGGCTGGTGTTCTCTATTAGGCGTGACGTTGACCTCTGCGTTTCTGGCATCTGAGCACATAGTGATTTATCCATGGTCCTTTTCATTACCTATGCATTCGCATACATTTATTGTAAGAATAAAATATCCAAAAAATGAAGTGTAACAATAGGAGCTAGGATAATTAAGAAATTATTCAATCAGCTTGTTCCATTACTTAAATCATTCTCTGTGAAGAAAATATCTGCAAATATAAGAATAGAGACATTCAGGTTAACACTGTTCAGAAAATCATAACTATTGGTTGTATTGAAGTTGAATATTTAACAGCATCATTGTTATTAATAATAATATCAAGAAAATTATATTGTACACATGGGTTATTAAAACAGTTAATATTTATTTAAACTAATACACTGATGGTAAAAAAAGGGAATGAATGTAACAATGTGAGGTACCACTTCAGTGTTGCTTATGGAAACAAAGCAGGCACAACGATGGCTTCTTGGGACAGTCCTCACAGTACGTGGACACTTTCTTCCAGTGCTTCTGAGCATAAGTTTTGTCATGGATGCTCACTAGTTCTGCGTAACAACTGATGCAACGTTTACGTACTTTTCTATTTCGGCCATCTTTTTCTTCTGTTGCCTTCAAAATATGACGGCATTTGGGAGAAGTGGAGAGAGTAGCTGCTGTTCTCACACTGTTCCTCAAAATTCCAATGACCAACTTCTCTCTAAATTTTCCAATTTGCAAATTCTTCCCCATTACTTCATTATGTGAAATTAGCGCATTCACAATAGCTGTTCCAAGCAGCAGTTCCAGTGTAACTTTATGATACCACCTAATTGTTCTGCATAAAGACCACCAATTTCAGTCGCCGACGGGTCACAGAGTGTGCGCCAACCCGGTGCATTACTTGTGGACGATGAGACCCGCCGGGCAGTCTCAGCACACAGTGGATACAGTGCACCCTAATGCCATATAGGCCATACTTAAGATATGTAATAGTATGTAATATATCCATTAGAGTTCACGTGTATCTGACTTTTCACTTTGTTCCTAATGAATAATCTCAGAAAACAATACACCGTAGTCAATGTGTTAAAGATGGCAGCTTTGTTGATATGCTATAGGTGAAGTGCTTTTGTTTCGTGATACGGTGATTAAGGTTATATGTGTATTAATTTGTGTATATATGTGAATAAAATTAATTCTAACAACTGACAGCATCTCTTGTGCGTCTCTGTGGATACATTCAAAAGTTGCAAAGTTTGGACTGGGAAGACTAGAGAGAAAGGAGACGAGCTGCTCCACTAAGTGGTATATTCTGAGCTGTCATTGGTGAGGTGGCGTGGAACGACATTAGTAGATGAATGAGTTTTAGTGTTTTCTTTAAAAGTAGGAAAGGTCACAATATGAAGATAAATTTGGAATTCAAGACAACAAATTGGGGCAAATATTTGTTTATATAGTTAGGGATCGGAATAACTTACCAAGGGAGATGTTCAATAAATTTCCAATTTCTTAGCAATCATTTAAGAAAAGCCAACAGTTACGGAATCTGCCACATGGGCAACTGCCCCAAATGCAGATCAGTAGTGATTGATGATTGATTGATAGTGGGATGCATATAATCATGCTTTTTCTGGATTGGGTTTGAGATGATTGGCATCAAGATAAGTCTGTTAGGATTCCAGGGCAGATGTTAGCGTAGTCTCAACTTCCTTGAGCAGCATTGACCGTATCATCTGCACGGATGAAAGCTCAGCTTCTTGTAAAACACCGGAGGTAGTATACGTCCTTGTAGCAGAACACTCGTCTGTTCGGCAGTAAGCACCTGTGTCAGTCGAACGTTCTTGCACCTGTCTTGTTGGTAAGCAGAATACGGTAATATGTTTACTGTCTTGTCCTACCAGCCAGTCCATCCTTTTCGAAAAGGCTAAGCTTCGTGGCTGCAGCCACACCCCACGGTCTTCATTGTGACATAGGAAGCAAAACTCAGCTGAGTAATTATGTTCCTAAGGTATGAGAGAATTCTTCCCCAGGACCTTGTCTTCGAAGACATTTTGCAGAAAGGTGTCATGTCGTAGGACGTGTCCAAGACATTTAGCTTTCCTCTGCTCTATTGAATAAATTCAGGTCCTTTTCTCATTAACGTCATTCAAGATTTGTATATTAGTCTTGTTTTCTGTCCAACTCATCCCTGTCAGTCTTCTCCAGAACCACATTTCTGCAGCTTCAGGTCTTGATTGTGCTTGTTTTCACGAAGTCAAGGTCTCACAGCCGTAAGTTAGCATGCTCCAAAGAAAGGTTTTAACAAATTTCTTCCTGGTTTCAATTCCTATGTGCTTATTTAACAATATAATTTTCCTGCTTTGAAACACTTGTTTGGCCATAGCAATTTTTCTTTTGACTTCTGTCAATGACTGATTATCATTGGTAATAACACTACCCAGATAACAAAATTCTTTAACCTGATCTATTTTTCCACAGCCTAATTTAATGTTTGTTTCCAATTCAGTCTTCTTCCTTTGAACGACCAACATTTTTGTTTTCTTTGTGTTTATTTTTAGCCTGAACTTCTCTAACGTGTTGTTTAGTATACCAAGCATCCTAGTCATTTTGTGCTCTGAATCAACTATCATTGTAATATCATCTGCAAAGCGAATACTATGAATTTGTTTACCATTAAAATAGAATCTACCGAGCTCGATAGCTGCAGTCGCTTAAGTGCGGCCAGGATCCAGTAATCGGGAGATAGTGGGTTTGAGTCCCACTGTCAGCAACCCTCAAGATGGTTTCCCACTTTCACACCAGGCAAATGCTGGGGCTGTACCTTAATTAAGGCCACGGCTGCTTCCTTTCATTTCCTAGGCCTTTCCTATCCCATCGTTGCCTTAAGACATATCTGTGTCCGTGCGACGTAAAACAAATAGTGTTACAAGTGAACTATGTAGGATGAGTGGAATGTAATTTTTTTAAAGACTTTATTGGCGAAGTAACATTATGTTTTATTTATCATGACCTAACCTGTACTGTTATTTGTAGAGCATAAGATAATTTAATGACCTAACCTGTACTGTATAATGTTGTAACATAGGCATTTGTAAATAGTAGAATTCTGTCTATAGTTCCTGGAAAGATCTAGAAAGTTACATAACTTTTGTACTGGGTGTGTTACTTTGTTGGTATGTGTTCTAGAAAGTGTGTTCTGTTTATTCTGGAAAAATACGACTTTCGCGTTCGTGCGTATTCTAGAATGTTAGGCAGAGTTCGCAATCGAAAGTAAGATTGTGATTGGTGAGTCTAGGTGGGGATAGGGAACACGTGCATGCTAATTGGTTGCCTCCAAGGCCAGTAATTCCTATATATAGTGAGCGAGGCAGTGTTTGAATGAATTTCTGTACCCTGAATTCCGTCGGTCTCGGTTTATCTGTCTGTGAGCAGCCTATCTGGATGACGTCCCTCCGGTTTTCGGGATGGCACACTCCTCGAGTAAGCACTCTTGAATTCCGTTCCTGCTAAAAATTCCGTAATGTTCCGATTTGGTTTTCATACAGGAGTCTGCCCTAACCTCGCCTAGATTCACTAAATTAGTTATTTATGACACCTTAGTTTTTCAGCTAGACTCACCTGTTAGTTTCCGAGGCATTCCCGTTTTGTTTCACTAAAATATGTATATTGTAGTTTAATAGTATTTCCCTTGCGGTTTGCCTCTGATAGTTCGGTATCACTTTAGGTACGCTAGATTTTGGATAACCTGTAAATTGCATTGTACTACTGCATTGTAACTAGACGTACGTTGATTTGTAATTTGAATTTACACTGCTACGAATAACCTATGTATATCACCGAAACTTATAGCTCATAACTTAGAATGTATGTGTAGAATTATCTTGTAAATAATATTTTTAAAACTAAGGATCACGGTGATTCATTTCGGAATCCGCTATCTAAGCCATGTCCATGCCTTTGGTAGGTTCCCAGCCCTTCCATCTTCCTGTTTTGTCGTTCACTAGTTGGCCCTACTGATAGTTACGGACTTGTTTTGTTGGAGATCCGCGTATGCTAGCTACTGTTTTTCCGAGTGTGTAGTGTTTTCTTATATTGTGTATTGTACTCTTACCTTCCACCTTTAACTGTGTTTGTGCCTTGTTTGGTGTTACCACTGTTGTAGAGGTAACAAATAGAAAAAAATAGAATATGGAAGGAGAATGTAATACCCAATGACTGGAAGCAAGGAGTCATCATCCCATTGCTGGGAAAATGTGATAGAAGGAAATGTACCAACTACAGAGGTATAACTCTGCTGTCACATGGCCTCAAAATCTACAAATCCATCCTGAGATCAGGATTAGAAAATATGTTGAACCTACACTTGAGGAGGAACAACATGGATTTAGACCTCATAGATCAACTATAGACCTCATTTTTGCCACCAGAATGCTCTATGAGAAGTATTGGGAGAAAGGTAAAACACTTATAACTGTTTTTCTGGACATCAAGAAAGCATATGACCGTGTACCACGCAGGCATATATGGGAATGTTTGATACATAAGAAAGTGCCTGATGACATCATAGCATGAGTACAACGATTATATGACGAAACCAAGTGTTGTGTCCAGGTCGAGGATGGAAGTCAGGTTTGTTTGAAACGAAGAATGGAGTCCAGCAAGGAAGTTTTCTCTCACCACTTCTCTTCATAATCATAATGGATGAAGTTTTAAAAAAGGTTAAAATAAAAACTAATGCCCTGGTTTTTGCTGATGATGTAATGGTTTTGGGGTGAGACAGAAGTGGAAGTACAAACTAAACTAGATCTCTGGCATGAAGCTTTTACAACCTTAGGTCTCAAAATCAGCAAAACAAAGACAGTTGGCTTGGTGATGAGTAGAAACTCTCCAACTGTTCATCTAAGAACTGGAGATGAGGAGAGGGATATTGTAGATAACTTGCAGTATTTAGGTAGTGTTCTGTCATCAGACAATACCATACATCAAGAGATTAGTAACAGAATACAGAAAGCTTCCAAATTCTGTCACGCTGTACGTCAAATGCTTTGGGATGAAACATTTCCGTTAGTTTCCATGATCAGCTTGTACAAAATATATTTAATACCTATATTGACGTATGGCAGCAATACTTACTGGACCAACAAAGAGTCGTCTTCAGGCAACAGAAATGAAGTTCCTCCGTTCTTGTCTACAAAAACAAAAATAGATGAAATAAGGAATGTGGATATCCGACAACAGCTTGGATTGGAAAGAAGCTTGCTGGAGACTCTAGAAGTGAAGAGATTGCAATGGTATGGTCACATGAAAAGAATGAACCCTCACAGGACTTCTCGAAAGAACTTTGACCACAATGTTCCTGGGAAGAGACCAAGAGGAAGACCTCGTGATGTTTGGGAAAAACAGATAATGAAGGACCTTGAAATTAGAGACGTGAACTGGTGTCGCATATATGTGCAGCATCTGCGGATGGATAGAACAAACTGGAGGAGGCTCGTACACAACTGCACCCGGCTTGCTGGAGTGAAGAAATTATGATGATGATGATGATTAAAATTTATCCCTTTGTTTTTTCGTTTACTGTTCTAATAGCTAATTCTATGAAGATATTGAACAGAAAAGGAGATAAGGGACAGCCTTGCCGCATTCCTCTTCTTATTCTTGCTTCTCTTGTCATTCTGTTGATGTTTATTTCTGTGCTTTGGGCTTTATACAGGTTATCGTTCTCTATATGTGATTTTCTATTTTACGCAATAAAAATTTCACACGAGAACTCTTTTACGTATTTCTAAAACAACTTTTTTATCACTACGAAACTTATCCTGTCAGAAGAAGAAAAAACATTTAGTGCCTCTCTGAGAATACAAAACGGTCGCTCTCAAAATCATCTACATTGAATTTATGCATGCTTCACGTCAGAGATCTAATGGTGCTGTTCCTTGACGCCATACTGGAAGTCTGTGTGTCCGTACATCCGTTGCTATGTTAACCAGGATAAGCATATGCACGTTATACGTCAATGGACACGAAACATAAATATAATAACGTAATACTTTCGGCTCATTGTAAACCTTCAAAATACGAGTATTGAAGGTTTTATCATAATTAGGATACCTGTCCTATGACAGTTATCCCCCCTAAAACCTTCAATACTGATTCCGGACCTTCTCTTCTCCAGGTCCTAAATTGCAACTAGTCTTCTTGTTATCTATGTCTTCAGCTATTCCATCCTCCAGAACAGGCATCAGTGCATATTGATCCTCTCCGAAGTCCGTACTCCTCCGGGACCCCCTAGAGAGTGCCCACTCTCCGGTCTCTCCGCTCTCCTGTAGGGGTCGAGATAATATCTTCTCCTTGAGAAACCTCACTGCCATTTCAGTCGTCTTACCCTGATGAAGTCTCTCAGCCTCTTTTCTAAGAAATCTATCTTCACGATAACGTACATATCGCCGTAAGCGTGCCCTTGAGTAATAATGGATGGTTAGAACTTTCTCTTGTTCTTCATACCATGACAAGTAGGTAAGACACAAATCATAGTAATACACCCCCACCTTCCGGGCATATTCAGCACCTATGGTTTCAGTTTGTCTTAAGATTTGGGTGCGATTTCCTTCTCTTCTTCTCCCCCAGCTTTCTTATCAGCTTTTCCATCTCCTCCGTTGTTGAGATTTTCGTTCTCGAGAAATGGTAACTGGTTTCCTCGTCCAGTTTTGCTACGATGTGACGGAGCTCTTCAAACGTTTTTGGTTGTGCCACTTTAACAAGTGATCGTACCTTATCATGTAGCAGCTCGATTATATAAGGAACGGTCGTATCGATATTTTCTTTTTCATGGACTCGTTTAAATAGTTGGAGTTTTTGAATTATGAAAGCTCCTGCTCTCATCCCACTGGGTTGCGTTTCAGTAAGGAACTTCTTTTAGACCGACGCTTGGACAGACTCTGAGTCAAATCTCTGGACGAATTCCTTCTTAAATTCCTCCCAGTCGAGGCTGAGCCCTTTTATTTTCTGCCACCAAGTCCCTGCTGATACTTTTAGTTGTTGACTGACAATTTGTAAGTATATCTCCGTAGGTATATTTGTCCTACCTAGTAGAGATTCTGATGTCTTTAGGAATACTTTAGGACATTCTTCCAATCTCCCATGAAATTCTGGTAGGCTTTCTCTGATTACTCTGGGATCGACCGGTATCCCAAGGGAAAGGTCCTTATCTCTGTTAGGTTGTCCACTGCCTACGGAAATGTTTTCTTCCAGGGTTGAAATTTTTCTCTTAACCTCAGATTCAAACTTCGTAAGTTTCTGGCCTACTTCGGTTTTAAACTGGTTGGATTCCCACTCGATTTCCCCAATCTTTCCTTCGACTTTGTTTTCCAAGGTATGCATATCATTTACTATTTTGTCTACGTCTAATTCTAAGCTGTTGATTTTATCATTAATTTTTGTAATATCCTCTTTCAGATCTCTTATCAAGGAATCGATTCGGCCTTTTATCTCCTAAACCTGGGCCTTGATTTTCCCTTCGAGTTTTTCAGATTGTGTCCCAATCAAAGTAGTTAGTTGCGTAAGCATAATGCCTACCCGGTCGTTGGCTTCCTTCTCCGAGACAACTTCAAAATCGAAACTACCTGGGTCTTCTTCATTTTCTATCAGATCCTGGCGTAGTCTCTCTTGTAGTTCCGACTTGCTCCCAGCCGTCGGTAACCCTCGGGATATCAGTGCCTTTCGTAAAATCACTATGGTCATTTGATCAATTTTCACCGTTAAGTTTCCGAAGTCCTGTCACGGTCGCCAATTTATCGTTCTCTATATGCGATTTTCTATTTTACGAAATAAAAATATCACTCAAGAACACTTTTACGTATTTCTAAAACAACTTTATTATCACTACGAAACTTATCCCATCAGAAGAAGAAAAAAACATTTAGTGCCTCTCTGAGAATACAAAACGATCGCTCTCAAAACCATCTACTTAGAATTTATACATGTTTCACATCAGAGATCTAATGGTGTTGTTCCTTGACGCCATATTGGAAGTCTGTGTGTCCGTACGTCCATTGCTATGTAAACCAGGATAAGCATATGCGCGTTATATGTCCATGGACACGAAACATAAATATAATAACGTAATACTTTCAGCTCAATGTAAACCTTCAAAATACGAGTATTGAAGGTTTTATCATAATTAGGATACCTGTCATACGACAAGGTTAAAAAGCAAACATCCGTCCTTGGAATCAAGACCCAACATTCTCAGAGTTTGAAATAGTAACTTCCAGTCAACCTTGCTTTCTCTAAATCAGTGAAAGCTATATAAGTTTTCCTGTTTACTTCCAGTCTTCTTTCCAGGATTTGACACAGGGCTACAATTGCTTCTACCCTTACCTGCTCTGAAGCCATATTGGTCGATTTTTCTGCTGATTCGGCCTGCAAGTATTGTCAGTGGGATTTTAGAAGCATGGGATAGAATGGCTGTTATTCTGTAATCTGAACATTTCTTCGTATTTCCTTTCTTTGGGAGTGCTATTGTTCCACTCATCATGAAGTCAGGTGGTATGATTCCTTCTTCATAGCAGTTTGTAATGATATCAAATAATCTTTCCCGCCACAGTTCTTTATGAGCTCCGCTGAATTGTTATCAACAGAGCTCGATAGCTGCAGTCGCTTAAGTGCAGCCAGTATTCAGCATTCGGAGATAGTAGGTTCGAACCCCACTGTCGGCAGCCCTGAAAATGGTTTTCTGTGGTTTCCCATGTTCACACCAGGCAAATGCTGGGGCTGTACCTTAATTAAGGCCACGGCCGCTTCCTTCCCACTCCTAGCCCTTTCCTGTCCCATCGTCGCCATAAGACCTATCTGTGTTGGTGCGATGTAAAGCAACTAGCAAAAAAAAAAAGATTTGTTATCAACACCTAGCCTTTTTTATCCTCCAATAAGCGTAGAACCATATTAAACTCACTTTTTGTAATTAGTGCACCTTTTCTTTCTAGCTCAATCAGGCTCTCATCCTCTACATAATCCCAAATGTTATCTATTTCCTGACCTTCATAAATATATCTTTAATATATTGCTTCCAGTGGTCACCTACCTCCTCATTTTCAAAAAAGAATCTTTTCTGCTTTGTTTTTAACCGCATTACTTCTGGTTATTTTCTTGTTCTGCAATAATTTTATTTTAAAATATGCGTTATTAGATTTCTCTGCTTTTAAGGCTCTTTCGATCTACTCGCCAATTTCATTCATCCACCTGTATTTTACTAAGTGAAACTTGTCTGATATTAAATTTTTTAATGCTTTTTATTTTCAAAATCCCTGCTTGTCATTTTGTTCCTCTGTTCAGTGACATCTAAAATTTCTTGAGTCATCCAAGGCTTCTTTGTTTCCAATTTTCTTTTACCCAGTATTTCTGAAGTGGCTGACATTAAGCTGTTCTTGACATTATCTCATCCAGTACTTTCATTGCTCAGTTGATTAGTTTGCTCTTTGAATTTTGAAGCCAAATCTGAAATGTGTAAGTTATTCAAACACCATTTCTTCGAACCGTACGCTTTACGTTTTCTGATTCTATTACTGCACTTTGCTGCAACTAATATATGATTGCTGTCTACATTAACCACTGGATAACTGTAACTGGTGAGCACTTGGTTTCTCTATCTCTGTCTTACTATTGTGTAATCTAACAGATGTCTTCTATCAGCCAGTAAACATTTGTATTGTTATATGTAAGAGATGTCACTGATATGGTAGCTGGTATATTAAGAAATCATAATACATTATCAACAATATTACTCCACTTGTTTGGGATATTATATATTCATCAACCACCCATACACCTGCTGTGCACAGAATAAGGATGCAATTATGATGTAGTAAAATATTTGGCATCCACAGTCTTAAGAAAATCATGAGTAATACCTGCCTATTTCTTCTATGTATCATATTGGTGATGGTCCTCTTTGAATGTGCTACCCTCCAGAAATTGCAGGGATTTAGAAATGTTTTCAATGCTGGGGAAAGCAACGATTATAATATCTTTTGGAATATTTAGAAAAATCACCCTTTCCTCTACACAAAAATGAGTTTTAATTATCATAATAGTGCAGAAATGTTTAAATATACATTTATGAAGTTAACAAGTTCTACAAATGGAATAAAATTCTGATGCAGTTATGGATGCCAGTTACGTTAATATTCTGAAATTTGACAAATATTGAGGCACATCCACAAAAACATACTAATACAGATTCTAATCTGATTGGTCAGTTGGCACAGTTATTGTTTCCTGCCGTTTGTTGCTTGACGACGGCCTGCAGTTGTCGTGTGCACACAGGAAACAACCCAAATGTTTAGGGAACAGTATAAAAGTGCATTATGGAACACTCTTCACACCAGTTTGAAATTAACAATTATCTAAGTTTACTTGCCTGAAGCACCGGTGTGTAATTGTTATCCTCGTTCTCAATTTCAAAAACACGAGTCTTCCCTAAGAACATCCAGTATGAATTCATCATGTAAATTTTATACATTTGAGTTACACATGCTTAATGTTCACAAGAATGACACAAAGAAGCCTACCTCCCAAACACACACCTCATTTCCTGTCCGTACGTGTATACATTCCTGCTCATTTCACAGCTGAGAGTGAATGATGATGTAGGAACGTGGCTCTCAACTTATGCTAATGTAGTGTCCAGCACTATTCTGCTGAAGGCAGAGCTCGCTGAAACGACAGTGAAATCATGCGCTCGTCAATTCTTCAAGCTCCGTCAGCAGCAATGAAATGTCTCCTGTCTGTTTGGTCTACCACGCCAGAAAGAAGACATCCATTGTTATTATTTAAGTTTCCTGTTGAGCACTGAATTGACGGGAGAGGTAGGGAAATATTGTCAAGGGGGATGATGGATAACACCTTGACCAGACATGGGAACCAATGTTAAAATCTTCAACATCTTTCTCAAAGCAAGCGGAGGATTATTTCCTATTGCTGAAACAAACAATTTGGGTGAGTGAAAGTATATATTAATATAAATAAATTTAACTGGATTAAAGTGACATATTTCACAAGAATAGCTTTACATTGGCCTTCATCAGGGCATGTAAGGGTCTGCTTCTGACAGTGATCATAGAAATTCTTCAAGGAACGCAGAAGTCTCGACCACATTATTCACGCCCACCCACTAATTAGACTCGTGGATCTTCACATTGTGCTGTGGTCCAGATAATGTGGTCGTGACTTCCACACCTGCCCACTAACTAAACTCGTGGATCATCTCTCTGTGCTGTGGTCCAGATCTCTTTTACATATTTGAGTTGTCTTCTTTTCTGCATAATCATAAATCCTAAAGGTTGATGCCATAAAGGCTGATAATTATCCATCATAATATATATAGCAGAAGTAATAAAAATCTATCGTTCTCAGTGCAATTTTATTTTGGTGTAAATAAATATCACACGAGATACATTCACTTCCTTGCATAAAACCACCTTGTCACTTCAACTATTCCTTAACAACACAGTAATACACAATTAACACTACACTATTAAGGGAAACACACTGAAGCAATTTACTTTTGATTCTGTCAAGTGCATATATCAACAAGTTCTCACACTGGTTATTCACTTTACCATCAGACATTTGATTCTGGAAAGTACGGATATCAATAGTCCACACACTGATTATTCACTTTGCCATCACAAGGCAAGACTGACTACCCTCTCAATTCTGATAAGTTCAGATGTCAACAAACTCCTCGGCTCACTGTAGCACTCACTCTAACCCAAACTCTACATTCTTTTACTGCACTGTCACTTACTGACTCACTCACTCACTCTCGGCCTGTCAGCTCGATATGTATATATATATACTGTTCGACAAACAGTCTAGAAATATCGACTTCTGGACATGTTCTTGCAGCACTCTAAGTGCAACACATCCAAACATAAAAAGAACAATCGATCGACCGGCCTCTTGATTGGAGTAGATCAAACTCAAATGTTTGATTACGGTTCATAAACACATATAGACATGTCTGCAACACTCCTAATGTTTCTACATGTTTGTGGATAATAAATAATTACTGTAAGTTTCCAGAAACCCCCATATGTATCAGATTGATAGTGAATTATACCCAATATATGAATATTACAGAGTTTTCTACAGTTTTTGATGACACAGATTTTGAGATTAGATGTATTCACAATATGTATTTAAGGATATACAAATGTAGAATACATATTTACAGTGAATAGTCATACTTAGCATTTAATAAAAGATAATTAATATTTATTAAACATGAAGGTTTTACAAGAGTTAGGTTATGTGTAGTATGGTGTGCATTACTTTGAAGTATGTAATGTAGAAATGAAAATCAATATATAATTTCTAATATGAACCTGTCTTTTACATTTTCTTGACATCAGATTTGAAGCATGGTCGTCCCTCAGTATCGGAGTCGATGATACTGAAGAAAAGAAAGGCCTTCACTGATGACAGCATCCTTCCACAAGTAATTCATTTGATTGATGCGACTGATGAGCAACCAATAAGCATTCAATTAGCACGTAAGATTTTCTCAAGCATATTCTGTTAAAGTTCAAATGGAATATCAAAATTTCATTAGTTGATATTGATACATGTATGATGTGGTTGGAGATGAAATCAAAATGAGTGTGGTGTGTTCTTAGGTTGATTTATTTGCTACTTGGTTGTTGGTAACAGGTTTATCATCACTGGGTTCAGAATGTGCTGAACCCCTGTTTGAAATTGAATCAGATGAGTATATGGTCAGAAGAAAATACAAGATGGTGACTGTGGATGATGAAATTATACCAAGAATACTAAAAGTTTTACATAGGAATGCTGATGAACTGGAAGGTATGAAATTAGTATTGTGAGTATAGTTATAAGCTGTAAATTTCATTTTTGTTATATACATATACTGTATATTGTGGGTATAGTATAGTTGTAATGTTCCTTAAATATCACTGATAAAGGAACAGTTTTTTTCTCTAAGAATAATTTTCAGGTAGATAAGTAGATCTGAGTAGAGTTCTGTATGATACGAGCGATTTTGTAATGTAGGAGAATAAAATACAGTAAATCAATATTCCTTAGGTAATTTCTACAAAAATCTGTTTGAATTTAGAGATCTGGATCATGAGTAGTTGATAAGTCATCATTGTCAGCATCAGCACCCTGATGCATTTGGGTTGGGGCAAATATTATTCCTTACTCTGTCTTCCCACCACGTGCCATCAATCACTGTGTTCCAGGATAAGTTTTTTTTTCAGTTTCTTTACATTCCACTGACACATATACACAGCAGATTTTATGGCGACTATGGGATAGGAAAGGGCTAGGAGTGGGAAGGAAGTGGCCGTGGCCTTCATTAAGTACATCCCCAGCATTTACCTGGTGTGAAAATGGGAAACTATAGAAAACCATCTTCAGTGCTGCCAACAGTGGGCTTCGAATCCACTATATCCTGAATTCAAGCTTACAGCTGCATGGCCAACTTGCTCCATCCATAGAAGCAATCTGCTCATTACAGTGTATTTTCGTCTGTTTGTTGATTCATTTATTTATTTAATTTTCATGTTTCTATTGTCTTCTGCATAATTCCGGTACTTTTTAGAAACTTCATTTCTGATGCCAGTATTTTGATTTTAAATTGGAGCCCTTTAAGGAAAGGAAAAAGAAACTTTGTGAGGATACAGGAGAATTAACTCTAGAGGTGACAAACATCACGCTTGCGATGCAGTGTAATGTCACATGTACAACGCATACTGCAGACATTCACTTAGTCAGTTATAAGATCATCTGTCTTTCACCGACATGTTCATATTGAGTACGACATTGAGGGAAAAAGTTTGAATCTTTCATAAATCATTCCACACTAATCAGAAATGACTCATTTCAGCACAGGCAGGTATCTCAGTTGCTGTGAAATACACTGACTGACAGAGCAAATGCAACACCAAGAAGGAGTGGTCAGAACTTTATGCCAATTGCAGGGTAGACTGACGTCACTGAGGTATGCTCATGATGTGAAATGCGCCGCTGTGCTGCGCACATAGCGAACGATAAATGGGACACGGCATTGGCGAATGGCCCACTTTGTACCGTGATTTCTCAGCCGACAGTCATTGTAGAACGTGTTGTCGTGTGCCACAGGACACGTGTATAGCTAAGAATGCCAGGCCGCCATCAACGGAGGCATTTCCAGCAGACAGACGACTTTACGAGGGGTATGGTGATCAAGCTGAGAAGGGCAGGTTGGTCGCTTCGTCAAATCGCAGTCGATACCCATAGGGCTGTGTCCACAGTGAAGCAGCTGTGGCGAAGATGGTTGGCGCAGGGACATGTGGCACGTGCGAGGGGTCCAGGCGCAGCCCGAGTGACGTCAGCACGCGAGGATCGGCGCATCCGCCGCCAAGCGGTGGCAGCCCCGCACGCCACGTCAACCGCCATTCTTCAGCATGTGCAAGACACCCTGGCTGTTCCAATATCGACCAGAACAATTTCCCGTGGATTGGTTGAAGGAGGCCTGCACTCCCGGCGTCCGCTCAGAAGACTACCATTGACTCCACAGCATAGACATGCACGCCTGGCATGGTGCCGGGGTAGAGTGACTTGGATGAGGGAATGGCAGAACGTCGTGTTCTCCGATAAGTCACGCTTCTGTTCTGTCAGTGATAGTCACCGCAGACGAGTGTGGCGTCGGCGTGGAGAAAGGTCAAATCCGGCAGTAACTGTGGAGCGCCCTACCGCTAGACAACGCAGCATCATGGTTTGGGGCGCTATTGCGTATGATTCCACGTCACCTCTAGTGCGTATTCAAGGCACGTTAAATGCCCACCGCTACGTGCAGCATGTGCTGCGGCCGGTGGCACTCCCGTACTTTCAGGGGCAGCCCAATGCTCTGTTTCAACAGGATAATGCCCGCCCACACACTGCTCGCATCTCCCAACAGGCTCTACGAGGTGTACAGATGCTTCCGTGGCCAGCGTACTCTCCGGATCTCTCACCAATCGAACACGTGTGGGATCTCATTGGACGCCGTTTGCAAACTCTGCCCCAGCCTCGTACGGACGACCAACTGTGGCAAATGGTTGACAGAGAATGGAGAACCATCCCTCAGGACACCATCCGCACTCTTATTGACTCTGTACCTCGACGTGTTTCTGCGTGCATCGCCGCTCGCGGTGGTCCTACATCCTTCTGAGTCGATGCCGTGCGCATTGTGTAACCTGCATATCGGTTTGAAATAAACATCAATTTTCATCCGTGCCGTCTCTGTTTTTTCCCCAACTTTCATCTCTTTCGAACCACTCCTCCTTGGTGTTGCATTGTCACTGTCAGTCAGTGTATTTGAAAAAAAATTTGGGATGGCCGAGTTATAACACAAATGCTCCTGTTGCAGCTGTAAGAATTGCATCACTTGGGAATGTAACATTTTGTTCACAGATGAACTTGGTACAGAATTTGCAATGAATAATATTTAAAACTTATCCTGCCAAGTGATAAACTAAATATCACTCTCTCTGTCATCAAGCCCAGCAGTGGGCATTTCTGATTTGGTTATGCGACTTTCCCAGTCTTGACATTGCGGGTTTGAATCCTGAATTTTAACCTTTCAAAATACCAGAAAGAGCTGACCCGCTCCCAATCGTCCAAGCCCATTAAAGGCAATAATAGATTATTACACTTAACACATTCACGCCCATCATCTGAGCTGGCTATTTAAAGAGCTGGCCCAGCTATTTCAGCTGTTAGTGGCAGAGCAAACAACAATGAATTCTTTTCACAATAAGTTCTTAACTAAACAAGATATGGAAACAAAATTTTCCACATACCTTAATGAAGTCCTCTAGTATCTCTGTAGGCTGTGGTAGCTAATGTCACACTTTCCTGGGTGAATGGGAAGACCACACTTTCCACAAAAATAGCGTGTTTCACTAATAATTTTATTTTTGAAGCATACTTTGCACCTTCTTGAAGGGAACTTTACTTTATTTGATGGTGGAAACTTGAAGAGAATATGCTCTTTTCTCTTCCCATCTAACCTAAATGGTTGATCCTTGGCCGGTGCCCTTTTTGGAGGCAAAATCGCGGGACGTTGACTTGGAGCTGATGAAGTAGATGGAGCTGAGATGTCGGAGAGAGGTGACTGTACTTGTATGTCGGGTTCAGTTTTTTCCTGGAGCAAGTTCCTAACTACTGTCTGCATGAAATTCAGAAATGTTTTTGATTTTTGGGGATTTGAGTTCTGGAAGAGCCGAAATGCGTTAAAAAGTGAACAGCACAGTAAATAAAAAAACACCTTTTTTGGCCACTTTATAGTTTTCCTCATGAAAGGATAGAGCGCCAAGTACTGGTCTGCAGTATCGACACCATGCATGTGTTGATTATAGTCGGTCACAGACTCTGGTTTCATTTGTATTTTTCCAGATTTCTTTGTTTCGACCATTTCTGCCGAATGGATGGTAGTCACCATAGTAATAACCTTCTTGTCTCTCCAAGAAACAAGCAATACCTCCTCGTCCCTCCTGAAAGTCATTTCCCCCCGTTTGAGAATTGCCTGGTGTTCCTTTAGATCTTTTGGTACACCCCTATTTGACCGTATTGTTCCACATACGGCAGTGTTCTGTTCCCGTAATTGTTTCGCGAGTCCAACGCTATTGTAATAATTGTCCATATAGACTGTATACCCCTGGCCAAGATAATTTTCAAGCAGCTGAAAAACTGTGCTTTGTAAATTCGCACCACTTGCATCATATATCATGAGTTTACAGATGTACCCCATGTTAGACTCGCAAACCATCCTCACTAAAATGCCATATTTTATTATTTTACCGGGGTTATATACGCAGAATCTTAGGCACCCTCTCCAGGCTAGCATTCCTTCGTCCAGAGCAATTTTCTGTTTGGGGGTATAAAGCTCTGTAAATCTGTCCGAATGTTTCTGTAAAATAGGTCTGATTTTATACAATCTGTCAGTGCTGTGCTCGTATTCGCTGCTGTCACTAAAGTGGAGAAATGAGAGGATACTTTCAAAGCGAATTCGTGACATTGTCTTTGAGAAAATCCGAGTGGAGAAAATTGGATCTTCTGTCCAGTACATTCTGAGACATGGTTTACTAATAATGCCGGTAGTGAGCATCAAACCCAGGAACTGTCTCATTTCTGAAACAGTCACCGGACTCCAGGTTTGAGCAAGAGAGTGTTTAGAGAAGGGGCGCGGTGCAGCACTGATTACATGACTCGCATACAGATTTGTTTGCTCGCATAGGTATTCGAGAAATTCAGCTGTGAGAAATAGATTTACAAATGACATCTCGTTAGTGTTTTCTGTTTCAGTATTTATACCTGGTTTAGCAGTAAATGGGATCGCAGGGGGGTGATATAAAGGCGAACATTCAGATACCTGTACTATGTTTTCTGTCACGTGTCCAGGAGAATCGTCTTCACTGTCATCACTGTCACTTTCAATTTCACTTAGTTCAGGAATCAGTTCATCACCTGAGTCTTCATTGAAAAGGATGTCAGCAATTTCGCCAACACTTACATTGTCCCTACACGCCATGGTTGCACTTCAGAACGCGACTATACACACGCTTGTGCAATCAGAAACCAACTACGCAGCCAGCTGGGCCAGCGCTAGGCTACCTTCAGAAACAAAACAAAAAAAGTGCATTGGTTTCTGTTGAGTAGAAACATTCATAAGGGTATTACCTTCGTCTCTCTCGCACATATTTGTGACCAAAATAGATCCCAGCTGCGTAGGAACGGCTGCAATTCAAGGTTGCGCTTATCCGGGCTAACTCGGATACGGTCCACAGCATGCTCACGCGCTATAGGCAATAACTCGGATACGGGCGTGAATGTGTTAACTGCCATCAAGGCACAACTTATAATGGAACAGGGGTACCTCGTACCCAATTTACTGGGCCTCCGCTGGAAGGAAAACAAAAACGGGTGAAGTTAATGGCCCACAATACAAAACTGAATGGAGGCGAGTACCTGCACTCCTATATGAAAGCTTGTTAAAACCTAAGTGGCGCTAGGCCGATTACACAGGGGCTATTCCCACACTAGGGAGGTGACTTGTATAAGAAAAATAATTTAACACATTAATGAAGAGAAGAAAATTGGTTATGAAAACGTAGTCACCTCAAATCCAAATTGAAGGGGAGCTCGAGAGGGTAAAGCACTCTCTATCCCCGATTTACAGTTAAAGTAATAAGAAAATGTTACATAAGCCGGCACTAAGTTACATTTTTTAACAGGTAGGATACTTTGAAAAGGTTTCGAACCTTCCCCGGGGGTTAAACTGCTGAGCAAGAAAGAAATAAAGATGTTAAAAGGCCATTACCTTTGCTGAAGAGCTGCTGCTCGAAGGAAGAGGCGCAACCCGCCCCCTGCTATACTTCCATACACTAAGCTAGATGTTGTTGAAGTGGCGGCGAGCCATAAAAATCAGGCGTTTTTAAACCCTCATGGAAGATTCGAGACCTTTCATGAATAATTAAGACACACCCACAAGCGTTTATTGGTTGCCCAAAATTTACACAGTAAAATTGGAGAAGAAGGACACTATTGGTCCAAAATTAATTAAAGAAATTCGGGATTGGCTGAGTTCAAAACTGGTGGAAAGAAAAATTAATATTGCCAACCCATCAACGAAAGAACGAAATTTAGTAAAGACAACTTATGAATACAAAATAACTTCAAGAAAAGTTCCTTCGCTTCACACCAGGGTGCATGATCATAGTTTTTGGTAGAGACATCTGTGAGAGAATGTCCACACTTCTTGATAATTAGTAAACAAAAACAATTCGAAATTAACACAGTGACATCTTCAGATAAACGGTTGAATTAATTCAGTTTTAAAGTTCAGAGTTTCAGCTGTAGAGGAGTAATTTAAGGTGGAAAATTCAAATGTGCGGCGTATAGGTGTACCAACCGGTACAATTATTATTATTATTATTATTATTATTATTATTATTATTATTATTATTATTTCACCGGCTGAGTTAGCCATGTGAATGAATAATCAATCAATCAATAGCGGTTAGGAGTGCGCAGCTATTAGCTCATATCCGGGAGATAGTGGTTTCGAACCCCACTGTCAGCAGACCTGATGATGGTTTTCCATGGTTTCCCATTTCCACACCAGGCTGTACCTTACTTTCGGCCATGGCCGCTTCCTTCCCATTTTTAGGCCTTTCCTGTCTCATCATCGCCATAAGACCTACCTTTGTTGGTGTGACGTAAAGCAAAATAGCAAAAAATGTATTATTATTACATGCTCTATGACTATAAAATGAAGAGGAATATTACAGATGTAAGGGTAATACTACCAAAGGCCGTAGATAGTGACCACAGATTAGTGGTAATGAAACTGAGAAGGAAGAGGACAGAGAAGCAAGAAAGACATATCAAAATACGTAAACTGAAGGAGAAGAAAACCAAGGAAGAATACCAGAAAAAAATAAGATTGAACTTACCAACAGATGATACAAAAACAGGAGAGGAGGAATGGGAAAGGTTCAAGAGGACATTAGTAAAAAATTCAGAGGAAGTTTGTGGGAGAACTAGTACCAGGAAGAGATTCAAGGAGACCCCCTGGTGGAACGACAGAGTCAAATTGGCAGTTGGAGAGAAGAATAAAGCTTTTAGAGTGTGGTTTCAACAGAGGAGAGCAGAGACCGGACAGTAATATAAGACCAAAAAGGAAGAAGTTAAAATGGTTGTAACAGAGGAGGAAAAGTGGACAAACATAATGGAAGAACTTAACAAAGGAAATAAAAAAGTACTGTATGAAATGGTCAAGGGAATGAGGAAAGATGTTATAATGGTAGGTAAAAGGAGAAACTCAAAGAGAAAGCCTCAGGTTTAGATTAAGTAAGTATTGAGATGGTGAAGGTAGCAGGAGAGAAAGGGAGACAGTGGCTTTATCGTGTGAAAAAAATACAAAGGGGTGTCAAAAAATAATCAGAATGATTTCATTACAGCAATATAGAGGTTACCTTTATTCAGATTAACTTACAGACCTTAAAAGTATTCTTCCTCAGACACAATACAGTGGTTCCACTATTCAAATCACTCCCCAAAGTTGATAGTCTATCGAGTATACCTGAAATTGCATTATATACTTCTCGATCACTTTGAAAATTGTCTCGAATATTATTACAATATTTTTTTAAGTCCACCTGTTCAATACAATACAATAAAAACCACTATTTCATATGGTTAAAATTTTATACATACCGGTAATACATACAAGTCAATGGTACATGTTTCACCCTCCTTTATGGGCATCATCAGCCATATCAATCTTAAATTAATACATATGGAGTTTTCTAATCTTATGAATAATGAACAGGTGGACTTAAAAATATTGTAATAATATTCGAGACATACGTCATCTTCAATACGGAACCAAAATGAGAATAGTTACTTGTAACTTGGTAGCCAACCAGGCAAAATCCAAATTAAATAGGTTTATCAATCTTAAAATTAAAATATCCAAGTTGTCTAAAGATATAACATTTTTAATGCAATGTTTAAAACTAAAATTGATCCCAAATTTTTTGAAACCTACACAAAGAAAGAACTTAACCGTCCCACGTATGAATAAAGTCCAAGACAAAGTAAATGAAATATCGTTAAGGAATGCAATTAGGTCACTATACAAGAAGAAATCCCAATTGAACTTACAACTATATAAAACTCATTTAACAGTAGCTCAGACATTAGCCCCATTAGAATGGAACTCTTTCCAACTTCACGTAGACTACAAAATGATGGTTTTACTTGATAAGAAACAAGCTACTTTAGACAAGAAATGATCACATTTAAACGCAGTCCATTGTACGAATTACAGATAAACAAAGAACAAGTCTTTCAAATGTTCACAATTGTTAATTTAACCAACGTGCAGTTTTCTGGGACAGAAACGGAACTCCTGAATAAAGGTCCAAAGTATAACTGGCCTAGTGAAAAAAGGACTTAGATATTATTACCACAGTGGCTGAGGTAGAGGCCAACATTTCTAAACTCCCCTTTGAAGTTCAAAATGACATTAGATTTGACATAAAAAATAAATTACCTACACTAGCTAAAGAACTTAATGCTAAATCCGACTCTAATCAAAAAACTTTAATACGTAATTTAAGAACTAAAATAGAAGATAATGACATCATAGTCACAAAAGCTGATAAGGGAGGGTCTATAGTACTAATGGATAAGGACAATTACATAAATAAACTGAAGAATTTTTTAAGGATAAGATTTATACAATAGTTAGCAACGATCCTATCGTAGGAATACAACGCAATTTAAAATCTATAATTAAGAACTCCACATTCCTTCTCAATGAACAGGAACAACAGAGACTGATCAACATGAACCCCAGCATTCCAATAGCCAGAGCCCTACCTAAAATCCATAAAAACAACATTCCTGTACGTCCGATTATTAATTGCCGTAATAGCCCTACCTATAAAGTTTCCAAATATATCCACGGTTTTCTAAAATAACATTATAAGTTTAATAATAAACTTCCTTTAAAGAATTCAATCAAATTTTGCGATATTTTAAGCAAATTTGACTTACAACCTAACCATATAATGTGTTCCTATGATGTCATAAACATGTACCCAAATATACCTACTAAAGAAACAGTCAAAATTATCTATGACAATATTTCAAAACATAGCAACCTGAGTAAGCTGGAAATTGATGAATTTATGAAGATCCTGAATTTTGTATTGAATAACAACTTTTCTCCTTTAATGGTAAGATTTATCAACAGACTGGCTTAGCCATGGGTGACCCTTTGTCCGGCATCCTGGCCGACATCTACATGGACTCAATAGAGTACACGAAAATCAAAGAACATATAAAAGGTATATGTTTATGGCTAAGATTTGTGGATGACACTTTTGTGGTTATTGACAAAAATGTTACTAACAGCGACGAAGTTTTAGAGAATTTAAATAAAATTGACCCTAATGTAAAATTCACTAAGGAAGACGAAGTTAAACATTCCTTAAATTTTTTAGATATAACGATCACGCGCGCCAATAATACTTTCGATTTTCAAATCTACAACCATAAATAATTCCTCTTTACATCCTAAATCTCAAAAACAGGCGTCATTCTATAATTTAATACACAGAGCCTTGAAAATCCCACTCTACCCTTACAACTTAAAAATAGAATTAAACTATATAAGGAACTTGGCTAAACTTAATGGGTTCAAAGTTGAAATGATTAACCAGTTAATCAATAAAGTTAAATATAAACTATCCACGAATCTCATTCCAGATAAACCTAAAAAAACTCGTTACGCTACATTCACATACAATAACCAAGCCATCCACCAGATCGCCAACACACTGAAGAAATATGACACTAATATTGCTTTCAAAACAGTAAATACAAATCAAAGTATATTTTTTAATCATAATAAAGTCAATTATAAAAACAGCCGTTTTTCGAGATCTGGTATTTACAGATTAACTTGTGCACAGTGTGGATTTAGTTATGTTGGACAGACTGGGCGCAGCTTCTATACGAGATATATGGAGCATTACAATGCCTTAAAACACAACAAATATTCAGCGATGAGCTTACACATGAGTGAAACAGGACACCAGTTTACATCAATTGATAAGGATCTCACTATTCTAAAATGTATAGGCAAAGGAAAACTTATGAATGAATTAGAAAATCTTTACATCTTTTTAGACCAAGCCTATAACAAAGACCATAATCTTAATGATGCCACGGAGGCAAGAAATCCTTTATATGAGCTAACTCCAAAGTTATTAGGCATTGTGAATTCAAAACATAATACAATCCCGCGAACTTTTAGAACTTCTTGTTCTAAAGCTTCCACCACCTCGTTAAATGTTAGGCCCGCCCATCTTGCTCCTAACAACCTTCCAATAACAACAAATGCGCGCAAGGATCCACCCACCCTTGCCCCCCCCCTCCATGTCCTTCACTGCCTCAGCCACACCGTTATAATACTAGAAGTAGAAAGCTCAGTCAAGCTAGCTTTGCTGGAACAGCCTGACGTACTTAATACGCACTGTACGAGTAAGTACCGCCTTAGGCATTTTTGACGTACGGGAAATCTCTTGTACATTATTATTTAACCAACTTTCTTTAACATTTTGTTTCAGAAAGAACTCGATCATTTCTTCCAACAAATGTTTCAACGGGGTTATAACACCAACTTGACCGTTTTTGGATCCAATTGACTACCAACATAATTACTGACACCCGCTAGCTTTGACATACGTTATCATTAGCAACGCCTCCAATAAAAGTTCCATTTTCTTTTCTACTTTCAGATACATCAACCGTATACACATTTTAACATGTTTATTACGTTCACATTTCTGTTTTAAATAACTGACAGTGATTTTACCATCTTGGATTCATACTATGGGAATTGAAGAAACATCCCCCTTTGATTGTGTTTACACTCAAGGCCGTCACAATCTTAGTGATATATAACAAAAGGATCCATTTTAGTTTTAAACTCTCAAATATTCATGTTTAACCACGTTTAATCTTCAAAAACTGTTAATTTTTTTAACACACTTTGGTGCATTATCGTTGTTTTAGATGTTATTGTATAATGTTTTACGAAATCATTATTCATAATTCATAAGATTAGAAAGATTCCATATGTATTATTTTTAAGATTGATATGGCTGATGATGCCCGTAAAGGAGAGTGAAACATGTACCATTGACTTTTATGTATTATGTATAAAATTTTAACCATATGAAATAGTGGTTTATATTGTATTGTGTTGAACAGGTGGACTTAAAAAAATATCGTAATAATATTCAAGACATACGTCATCTTCAATACGGAACCAAAATGAGAATAGTTATTTGTAACACTTTGAAAATGCCGACCCCAAAGTTCCTTTTTCACTGCAGGAAATGGGTAGAAGTCACATGGTGCTAGGTCCGGTGAATGGGATGGGTGTGGCACCATCTCAGTGCCCAATTTGGTTATTGTGTCGTTGTGTCCTGATTGGCCGAAGCACAGGTCATTGTCCTGGTGTAGGATCCACCCTGTTTGAGCAAGGTTTTGGTCTTTTCTCTGCAATTTTCCTACCCGCAACATGACATCAGTTGTGTGCACATTGATGTCGGTTTCCGAAGTTGAGGGTCTTCCAGGGTGTGCAGCATCCTCAAGATCAGTTTTACCTTCCTTAACCCTTTCTCGCCCTTAGCACCCGAAAGCGCCAGACACTTCACCTTGCCTTCCGGTCCTTAGCTCCCGAAAACGCCCGGCAGCATTCTTTGTTTTCTTCGGCTTTGAAGTATTTATGAGGCATTTATGAACACGCAGTGCAGTCTACAAGGAAATAAAGGAAGAGCGATAATCTGTTTTGACGTCGCCTAGGAAACAGACTTAAACTTCCGCGACAGCGGGACAGCTGTTTCGTTCGTAAACATGGCGGGATTGAATACTGCGGATATTGAAACTGAGCTGAATATAGGCGATGAAAGTGACACAGATTCGTTGAGTAGGTGTGGAGGTGAGATTTTAGTGAGGGAATAACGTATCAACGAAGATAATTTTAATGATAACAGTGATCTAAGTTAAAACGGATATCGAGAATTCGGACTTGATTGCGATGCCGCAGAATTTCAGTTAACACAAATATTTCGTTTCGTTACTCCAAATAATTATATGTATGATGTTGAACCTGTCCATAATTTTGAAAGAGTATTACGAGAAATATATTATTTTTGACATATGTTAGGAGGAGACAAACTAGTCAGTGAGGTAGCCACTTGCATATATATCAATGCAGCATTCAAACAGGCACATTCCAGAAACATAGATGCAGAATGTGAAGACACTTGCTCAGCGGAAATAGAAGCTGATATACAGTATACATTCCACTTCCAGAATCACCCGGTTATTGGTTTAGAGGGATTCATACAACATGAGAATTTGACAAATAGAGCCTACCTTTGTGTCGAGTAACACAATTTGGGGGGGGGGTGGAGGTTTGAACCAACAACCTTATGACTCAATGAATACGGAAATGTATGTGATGGTATGTTTTGTAATATTATTGAAAATTTGAATATATTGTGATCAACTGTTTTCATTATATTTAATTTTTTCTGAAACAGTGTGCTCTGCTTCACTTTTTCCTAAGTAATAGGTTGAAATCTGGTGATAAGCGGACTGAAAATGTGGGCGAGAAAGGGTTAAAGCATTTTTGCCACTAAAAAATTTGCGTCTTTCTCATGTCTTCCTCTCTGTAAGCTTGCTGCAACATTTCCACTGTTTTGTCCAGGAGAACACAAAAACTAATTGAAGTGCACTGTTGCAACTTGAAATCCATGTTGGGTACAGTGAACACGGTTGCTCCCCTGCAGTTGAGAAGCCCGAGGTGAGTGATGCACTTCATGATCAAACCTTTGCAGTTCTACCACCTGCAAACTCCATTGCAGGATTATTGAAACACAAAAAAGTCATTCCAGTTATTTCTGACATCCCTTCGTAGCATGGACGGAAATTAAGACCCTGAAGACTGAAAGTATTGGATTTCTCAAGAAGCATAATAGAAAAGATAGGAGTGGCGTTGATATGTCATTGTGCAAGGTGTTTGAGAATAGAATCAGAAAGAGGGTGTAAGAAAAGAGAAGATCAGTATGGCTTCAGGTGAGGAGGGCCCGCGTTACACCATCATTATGAGTTGGGTAAAGATTTACTGTTGGCCTTCTTGGACTTTGAGAAAACATATGATCGTGTGTGCAAAAACAAAGTATGGAAAGTCATAGAGAAAAAGGTGTCTAGAAGCAGACAATAAAAAGAGTGTGGGAGATGTACTATGAGAGTGTCAGTAGTGTGGAAGTAGGAGGAGAGAGAACAGACTGGTTTCAGCAAAAACGTGGATTAGGGCAAGGAAGTGCTCTGTCACCTTTGTTCTTCATTGTACTAATGGAATGACAAAAGTGGAAAAGAAAACCCAGGAAGGAAGAATGAAAGTGATGATGTTTGCACATGACCTGTGAGTCTGGGAAGAAAAGGAAGAGGATACCCAGAAACGATTTGATGTATGAGGTGTAACAATGTGGAATGAAACTGACTGCTAAAAAGAGTGAGATAGTGATCACAACTAGAAAGAAGGGAAGACCTGCGAGAGGATAACGCTTGGATGAGAACGCAAGTACCTGGGAAGTATCATAAAGGAAAATAGAAGAAATTATAAGGAAAAATAATCAAGCGTGGAAAGTGTCAGAAGCCTGGTTTGGAGCAAGGATATCCCTCAGAGAAACAAGAGAGTCATATACAGGACGTACTGTGTAGCTGTTCTGATGTATACAACAAAAATTTGGTAGTGAAGCAGAGATACAAGCAAGTGAAATTTTCCTTTCGACTTTTAATACGAGAAGCTACAAACACGTCTACCAGCTAATTATAAAAATAGTTACGTTTCTGACGAGTACTTGTCCTTGCTCGTAAGTGCCTCAAGTAGTTTGTTGTCTCATCTTTTCATATAAAATTAACAACTTCAACTTTGAATTTAACTACGACTATAAGCTCCTTACACCATCTCCAGAATAAGGCACCATATTTACCAGATTTCATTTCAACGGAGCAATTTACGTATTCTTTTCGAACTTTTAACCAACTACTTGTTACCACATTTAAAAAACAAGACATTCGCAAAGATCTACAATAAGGATTGATTATAAGACTTTATCATAAGAGTACTTATAACTATTATATTCTACTTGCTAGTCATTTTATACACATTTGTACCTGAAACAGTATCCTCTTATTTATATTTTAGGCATATAAGAACAATCAGGACCCTGATCTATCTTTCTTTCAGGTATGAAATTTTTAGGCTGATGACGCTCTCATTATGGGTGAAACATGTCCCTATATCTAATATGTTAAGAACTATTTCTTAATGTAAATACATAACTCTTATGAATTGAACAGGTGGAATTTATAATCTAGTATTATTATTTGAATTTATTGTCAAGGTTTGACATTTACGTGTCACACTTTGTGAAATTAATGCACATAAAAGAAAATGTAACTTGACCATAATATGTCAAGGATTGACTCGCAAATGTCATAGTTCGTAAAACACAAGAACATTGTTTTGTTAACAAAATCACTGGATATTTACACTAATTTTGTGTTACTTTCTTGCGTTTGGCAGTCCCTTCCAAAGTAACTTGAAGTAATGTTGCAAGATGTCCTGTCCGAATGTGCATGGGCATCTACTGCTATACATCATGATTGCTGTTCAATTTAACATATGCTTCAACACATTTATACACTATAGTGCTTGCATGCTCACATTAGTGAACAAAGTAAAAGTTTACGAACACATTACGACACCTTCTAGAAGTTCCGAACAACTGACAACGTATAGACACTTCGCCGTTGTAAAGACAGTGTTTCCACAAACATACTACGGTGGCGTAGCACGGGGAGAGATGATACTCCCACATGGCGGTAGGGGTGTCCTAACCGGCTGGCCGGCGGACTTGAGGGAAATAAAATACCTCTCGCGGAGCAAACACACAACCCCCTGTGGGTGGGGACGCAGACGAAGAATACACCCACGGTATCCCCTGCCTGTCGTAAGAGGCGACTAAAAGGGGCGACCAAGGGATGATTGTCTTGGAACCATGAGACTACTTGTGATTAGTACCACTACACGGAGAACATCATGGGTCGCTTTTACTTGCGTGTAGTACCACTATATTAGGTACCAAATAGGTTTGTGATTAGTAGCACACAGGAGCCCCGTGCGGTCAGCTTTTGCAGTACCTATGATTAGTACCACTGTATGAGCAGGACCATGGGACGATAGCTACCATGGTTCTGCCTTGCCTATGATTAGTACCCTCTGTATGAGGAACACCACGTGATAGTGCAGGTCCCTGTGGTCAGTACTCTTATGTGAGGAACACCATAGGTTTGCGTTGCCTGTAACTGGTGTTGCAATGTGAGAAAAATCATAGGTCTGTATTATATGTCGAATTTCATAACCTGTGATCAGTACCATAATGTGTGGAATATCGTGAGTCTCTGCTACTTTTGTTTAGTACCGTAACATGACAAATACCATGGTTCTACTTTCCTAGCGATAAGTACTGTTATGAAGGGCCGATAACTTGGATTTTGGACCCCCTTTAGACTGCAAGCCTCATCGATTCAGGGTTATGCTTAAACAGCAGTCCCTTGGTCAGCAATCCTATTGTTTTACGTCAGTTTCTGTGAATGTAAGGCATTGCAGGTCGCATCACTGATTGTTTTAAATTCATATCCACCCATTCATTCTTTGTCCTCACATTTTGAATTCTGGTCAGTGGAGAATTTTAGGCTTTCAATTTGACATTCCATTTCATCTCATTTCGTACCATTAGGGGCCGATGACCTCGATGTTAGGCCCCTTTAACACGTTCACTGCGTATTAGCACAGCAAAATATTTGTGTGGGACTCTTTAAAAGTTGTAATTATCGAAGTTTTGTATGTTGGTAGGACGACTTCTGTCGAACTCGTGGACTTACCACACTCACGCGCCTGGTGTGTGACCCGCACGGTGGTTGAAATCTAGAAGTAATACTGGTCACCAGACGGATCATGCGCCACGCGCGTTGGTAGATTACTGTGCATTATTTACCGCGGATAACAAACAAATGCATAAAGTATATTACGGGTATAAATATATTCATATTTACACTTCTCTATTACAGAATTTGACAAAAAAAAATGAAATACTTTGGCTAATTGGGAAGGTCTCGTGATGTTGAAGGAACCATATTGTCGGCCATCAGAAAAAAATAAAAATAAAATGATAACATAAGCATTACGACGCAGTCAAAAATGATTACTGCATGTTCTTTCTAGTTACTTATAAAGGTGGTGAGGAATAAATAACAATTAGTTCTTTCTTGTTATACACATATATGATGCAAGAATAAATGACAGTTACAAGCTCAGTTCTTTTACTGAAAATATTGCAGTAGTGGAATTTATTTATTTCTAAAGCAGAACCACTCATAATTCTCCTGAAGAATTAATAAACAGAAAATGCAGTGTCTTAGTTCGCATTGAAGTGGTCTTGCTGCTCAAAAATCCCATAAATGAATGATGACGTATGATAACAACTATGGAGAGGAAATATGCGGGAAACGGAATGCGCATGCGCAAATATGGCTACGGATGAATCTACTAGTAGACTGGACTTACACGATGTGCGGAATGACAAATAGAGCCTTTCTTACCATGCGGGAAACCTGTGATTCACATTTCCTAGCGACCGTCCCATGACGCGCTAGGCGCGTACTCCGCACCTGCTTATAAAGTAGCATCAAGCGCCCAGCGCGTGATCCACATTGAATGTATTAAACAATGAGCATCATCATCAAGACAGTGTTCTGTAATGTAACCTTCTCCAGATTTTGAACAGCTGACAACGTACAAACACTTCACTATTGTAAAGACGGTGTTACGTAATGTAATGAAAACAAAATTCTTCTCTGCGTCCGTTTTATTCCCTCCATGTTGTCCAAAGATATTGGGCGGAAAGATGTGTCACTTCCCAGTATTATCATGTGGTCCAAAGAACATATCATGAAGATGGCACACATGGGTCTGGGAAACATTGGGTTGGACTCATGCAGGTAATCATTCCGTGTACACTATCAGTGCGGTAATTAAAACCAAGAGGGCTTTTCCTATTAGTGAAACTCACAACCTGACTTTTAACTGCGTTTATCATCATACACTGAAAAAATAGAAATTACAACACCCAGAAGGAGTGGTGCTACATTGCTGTAATTGAACATGCAGAACGAGTGTTCAGTTGTGATTCGATTATTACGCTTGCAGGTCCCTCTGACCGCAAGTTTCAACAACAATCAATACAGGATGAGCCCACCACGAGCTGCAAACATTGATGAATTCGCCGAGGCACGGTGTCAGTAAGGCCCTGGATCACTTCCTGAGGAATTGTGGCCCATGCTTGCTGCACTGCATGGGTCAGTTGTTCCAGAGTTGTGGGTGGCTGAGGACGGTTGGCCAGTTGTTGACCCATCATGTTCCACACATGCTCAATAGGACTGAGGTCTGGGGATCTGGCGGGCCATTGTAAGGTTGTGATGTCGTGGAGAGCTTCTCTGGAGATTCATGCAGTGTGAACCCGGGCATTGTCCTGCTGAAACATCCCATTAGCAATGTTCGCCATCATAAGGACAACCACTGGATTGAGTACCCTATCAACGTACTGTCGAGCAGTCATAGTGCCCTCAACAAGCACTAATTGTGATTTCACATTAAAGCCAAAAGCTCCCCAGACCATAATGGTTGAAGTTGGCCCTGTGTGCCTCTCGGCAATAAGAGATGGACGGCCCCTCTCCCCGGTATGTCGGCGCACACGATTCCGGCGATCACTGCGGGCAAGACAGAAGCGCGATTCTTCACTTAAGACGACACTGTGCCATACGTCGACCCATGTCGATCTTTCTCGACACCAGGCCAGCCTTACACGTCACTGTTGTGGGGTCTATGGAACACCTTCTGCAGGGACACGGGCTCGTAAGCCAGCTGCACGCAGGCGATTACTAACTGTTTGTTGTGTAACGTGGGGTGACACAGCTGCTCGAATTTGCGATGCTGTGCACGGGGTTCCATCCGGGCCATCCGAATAATGCGGCGATTCTCTCTCACAGTTGTCTGTCGCGCTGGGCCTGTGCCAGGTCTACGAGTGTGGGTACCTTCATTTGACCACTGCTGCCATACACGTTGTACTGTAGATGCCTGTCGGCCAACATGTGCAGCGACAGTCTTTAGCGATAATCCAGCCTCACACAGCCCAATTATCCGAGCCCCCTCAAACGGCGAAAGTTGTTGATAGCATGCTCTTCTCTGTCGTCGAGGCATGTTTGATGGGGAACACTTCACTGCACAGACTGCAAGTCAACTACGCTACACCAGAGTCCGTATACTGGAGTTGATTCCTCCATGACCAATCACGTGGGGAGACCTGTAGCAACAATCCAATGGGTCTGAATCTTTGATCGTTTACATACCTACATGACATCGTTCCATTTCTTGAAAATCAACACAAACGACCAAAGCCTTCAAGGTGTTGCAATTTCCATTTTCTTAAGTGTATCATTGTCTGCTGTCCATCTCATGACATAATCCAGGTCATTTTGCAGTTGCTCAAAATCTTGTAACTTATTTATTGTTCTCGACAGTGTAACTCCCCTTCAAACTACTGAAATTCCTGAACAGATAAACGTTGACTCAAATAAGTGTAAATAACAAGGATAATGGGCGCCACCTGCAAAACACTTGCAGGAATATTTAATTATGTAGAGCAACGAGCCACTCCCTCTCCCAAGGCGACGGTCATCAGGCTGACGAGGCTCCAGACTTGCTTTGTAACCTTACCTGTTGCTATATAACCCCTGAAATTAAATTTGGGTAACATGCCAGGTTCAGCCTCACTCCACTGACAAAAGACTCACTTAAAGTTTGATTCTATGATTTTACTCCCAGAATAAGAACTAATATGTGACAAACACCAACAAAAATAAACACTTATGCAACCCACTTAGTGCTTGCTGTTTACATAGAGCTAATTTACACAATACTATACAACAAAATCATCTCTACAAATCGAACATCATTATACTTTTAACATACCTCCAGGTAAGAGCCCCACTGCACTCCGCTGTTACCGTGAATCCTAATCTGGTAGAGAAAAGTACGACGACTATTTCTCTACATATGGATGCAACCTTCTTTACTAACAGCATCCCTAACCTATTTACACTTCTTCGTCGTCTTGAATTTCTTCACAATTGCTGGCTGGACAGACAGCGTTACATGTCCGGAGGCAAGCAAACAGCAAAATTCTCCACCAACTGAAGCTGCATACTCGGGTCACAAGTTCCAAACAAACACTTTCTTTTACAGAAAGTCCACTGCAAAGCCGGTAAGTCGTTGAGATTATACCATGTTCACTCCGTAACAGATACTCCAAACAATAGCAGATCGTATAGCAAACTGCGCAAATACGTCGCTCCCGCAGACCAGTACAAATGAGAAACACACAGTATCAGCATCAGAGTCAGAAACACAATGAGAATCAGAATCAGAATGCCTCGCCGCACACGCTTACCCACTTATATATCCTTGCTACGCGTGGTAATCGCGTCCTGAAAAGTTATTGGTAGCAACGCTCACACCGGCACTTCTTCCCGCGTCACTCTGTCAACACAAACCTCGCTCAAAACAAAGCCCTCGCATTGGCTATCGAGTATATGATGTGACATAGACCGTCCACTCATGTATGTCCACATTGATTCACCCCAATTCTTCAACCGATACAACCTGCCGTACCCCGTGTTTTCAAGCCACCTGTTGCAACACCTCCAACTGACTTCAACCGTCCTTCCCGATATAGTCGCAGTTTTCCCGGTTGCACAATCCTTACGGCTAGGCCATATTTACAGACTCTTACCCAAACGGAAATTTATACAAAATATAATGATGAACATATGCAATATTCCCTAACTATACATTCTTCTTATAATATTACGTTTTTACATGGTATATAAACAAAATTACATGATTTTAACCTAACAAACTATATACGAAAATTTCCTAACCTAAAAACTCGGGAGTCGTACATACGTACGGTTACAATACCTCCCCTTGATTTGTGAAGATTATATACAATACATCTGAGCAAATCACAGTCTTTTCAGTACAGCAGCCTACACAGCCTGTCAAAGTCACTCAGGATTTAAAGAAAATTCACACATTCTTCTTAACATACACAAAACATCTGAACTTACAATACTTCACCTTACATACCTCTTAAGATTGTGAATATTGTGTGTACCAATCATGTCACCTTTGTTATTCAACAGGTTATAAGCACACTTGCCACCTTTCTTACCTACTGTATAAGGTCCCTGATACAATTTAAAAAACTTATGAATTTCTTTGTTGTCTGCAGATGAAATGTGTGGAACCTTTAGTAACACCTCCTCCCCTACTTCAAAACTATCTCCATGATGCCTCCCCTGCTGCATCATTCTCCTATCAGCTGACTTCCTTAAATTCTGCCTCGCTAAATCCATCACCTTTGAAGATACCACTTCAGCTGAGGGTAGATCTACCCTGGTTGCCAATCTCACACAAAAACTCTCTTCCCATTCTTTCACACACAACTTACACAGACTTTCATTCGGAACACATATACATTTCACAATCAAAACATCCCTCCTGTACTGAAAACACACCACAATCGCACCTCTTTCATCCATACTCTTCCACACTTCAATGAAATCATTCGTATGATCTTCAGCATCAGATATTCCACACAACATACGTTTGAATCGGCCTCCTGTTCTCTCATACACGTCACTCTCACTTTCTTTGAACTTTCTCCAAATACCAAAAAGCTTTCCAACACAATTACTCCTCATAAAATCTTCAAACCCTGAATCCCCATAATATTCACAACCACTCTTATGATTCTCATTATGCACAAAATGTGACCTAACCTCCACTTCACAAAGAATTTCACCCACAGCATCGACAGTTTTCCTCCACTCATCCTTATCGGACATACCAGCTTCAACCACCTCAATCTCATTCACACAACCCTTCTCACACTTTCCTTCACTCACACTCTCTCTCTTCCTGAAATCACTACTATCACTGAACTCGAGATCCCGACCATTACTACTAAATTCTCCCACTTCCATATCTTTCATCGCTGTTCCCACTCGCACATCATTCATGCCATCAACACTGTTGCTCTTGACCCTCTTAACGGAAGTTTCATTAATCTCAAAATCATCACTACTCAGACACATTATCGACGTAACATTAATCTCCTCAATTACACCATCCTCTACAACATGATATGTCTTCCTCCAAGACTCCTCCTCCACAAAATAATCTTCATCACCTTTACAACTAACTTCCTTTTCAATTTCTGCAACTTCCCAAAGAGCATCAATTACCACAGTGTTATCACCATCAATTTTAGCACATAGTAGGTCCTCCGACAAATCCTCCTCCTTTTCTTCACACCCCTTACCCCCAAAATCCCTCAAATCATCACCTTCCCTCCCTACATTATCAATTCCTTTCTCCACACTACTACCCCAATCATTAGCTGCCGTACAATGCTTATCAATTAAATTACTTACCTCCTCCCCTACATTACTAATTTTATCACTTAATTCCTTCCCCTGATTACTAATTTGACTACTTAAATTATTCCCTTGATCAATCAATTTATCACTTAATTTAGCCAACTGCTCTAATACTAACTTCATAAACTCATTATTACCCCCCATGTTACTTTGATTTTGCTCACTAGCTTCCCCTTCACCCCCCATTACAATTCCATACACTTTTTCCATAGACATATTATCACTCTGAAAACAACTTTCATCAAACTTTGTGTGCTTGTGCCACAACTGCTCTCCTCATCATTAACTGACATACTTCCTTTATGCACTTTTCTCCTTCTCAAATTCATTACACTACTATTACTCTTACTATTATTCATATTCCACTGATAAAACATAGAACTCAAAACATGACAACACCGATACATAACTCCTGACACAAGCCCACTAAAACACTGGACCAAATGTGCCTACCAAGGTTATATAGCAAGTCTGGATATCATTCTGCCTCACGTTGGCGGCGCCAATTGTAACTCCCCTTCAAACTACTGAAATTCCTGAACAGATAAACGTTGACTCAAATAAGTGTAAATAACAAGGATAATGGGCGCCACCTGCAAAACACTTATTTAATTATGTAGAGCAACGAGCCACTCCCTCTCCCAAGGCGACGGTCATCAGGCTGACGAGGCTCCAGACTTGCTTTGTAACCTTACCTGTTGCTATATAACCCCTGAAATTAAATTTGGGTAACATGCCAGGTTCAGCCTCACTCCACTGACAAAAGACTCACTTAAAGTTTGATTCCATGATTTTACTCCCAGAATAAGAACTAATATGTGACAAACACCAACAAAAATAAACACTTATGCAACCCACTTAGTGCTTGCTGTTTACATAGAGCTAATATACACAATACTATACAACAAAATCATCTCTACAAATCGAACATCATTATACTTTTAACATACCTCCAGGTAAGAGCCCCACTGCACTCCGCTGTTACCGTGAATCCTAATCTGGTAGAGAAAAGTACGACGACTATTTCTCTACATATGGATGCAACCTTCTTTACTAACAGCATCCCTAACCTTATTTACACTTCTTCGTCGTCTTGAATTTCTTTACAATTGCTGGCTGGACAGACAGCGTTACATGTCCGGAGGCAAGCAAACAGCAAAATTCTCCACCAACTGAAGCTGCATACTCGGGTCACAAGTTCCAAACAAACACTTTCTTTTACAGAAAGTCCACTGCAAAGCCGGTAAGTCGTTGAGATTATACCATGTTCACTCCGTAACAGATACTCCAAACAATAGCAGATCGTATAGCAAACTGCGCAAATACGTCGCTCCCGCAGACCAGTACAAATGAGAAACACACAGTATCAGCATCAGAGTCAGAAACACAATGAGAATCAGAATCAGAATGCCTCGCCGCACACGCTTACCCACTTATATATCCTTGCTACGCGTGGTAATCGCGTCCTGAAAAGTTATTGGTAGCAACGCTCACACCGGCACTTCTTCCCGCGTCACTCTGTCAACACAAACCTCGCTCAAAACAAAGCCCTCGCATTGGCTATCGAGTATATGATGTGACATAGACCGTCCACTCATGTATGTCCACATTGATTCACCCCAATTCTTCAACCGATACAACCTGCCGTACCCCGTGTTTTCAAGCCACCTGTTGCAACACCTCCAACTGACTTCAACCGTCCTTCCCGATATAGTCGCAGTTTTCCCGGTTGCACAATCCTTACGGTTAGGCCATATTTACAGACTCTTACCCAAACGGAAATTTATACAAAATATAATGATGAACATATGCAATATTCCCTAACTATACATTCTTCTTATAATATTACGTTTTTACATGGTATATAAACAAAATTACATGATTTTAACCTAACAAACTATATACGAAAATTTCCTAACCTAAAAACTCGGGAGTCGTACATACGTACGGTTACAATAAAATCAAGTAATCAAGAGGAGGTATATTAAATTGTAACTCCCCTTCAAACTACTGAAATTCCTGAACAGATAAACGTTGACTCAAATAAGTGTAAATAACAAGGATAATGGGCGCCACCTGCAAAACACTTGCAGGAATATTTAATTATGTAGAGCAACGAGCCACTCCCTCTCCCAAGGCGACGGTCATCAGGCTGACGAGGCTCCAGACTTGCTTTGTAACCTTACCTGTTGCTATATAACCCCTGAAATTAAATTTGGGTAACATGCCAGGTTCAGCCTCACTCCACTGACAAAAGACTCACTTAAAGTTTGATTCTATGATTTTACTCCCAGAATAAGAACTAATATGTGACAAACACCAACAAAAATAAACACTTATGCAACCCACTTAGTGCTTGCTGTTTACATAGAGCTAATTTACACAATACTATACAACAAAATCATCTCTACAAATCGAACATCATTATACTTTTAACATACCTCCAGGTAAGAGCCCCACTGCACTCCGCTGTTACCGTGAATCCTAATCTGGTAGAGAAAAGTACGACGACTATTTCTCTACATATGGATGCAACCTTCTTTACTAACAGCATCCCTAACCTATTTACACTTCTTCGTCGTCTTGAATTTCTTCACAATTGCTGGCTGGACAGACAGCGTTACATGTCCGGAGGCAAGCAAACAGCAAAATTCTCCACCAACTGAAGCTGCATACTCGGGTCACAAGTTCCAAACAAACACTTTCTTTTACAGAAAGTCCACTGCAAAGCCGGTAAGTCGTTGAGATTATACCATGTTCACTCCGTAACAGATACTCCAAACAATAGCAGATCGTATAGCAAACTGCGCAAATACGTCGCTCCCGCAGACCAGTACAAATGAGAAACACACAGTATCAGCATCAGAGTCAGAAACACAATGAGAATCAGAATCAGAATGCCTCGCCGCACACGCTTACCCACTTATATATCCTTGCTACGCGTGGTAATCGCGTCCTGAAAAGTTATTGGTAGCAACGCTCACACCGGCACTTCTTCCCGCGTCACTCTGTCAACACAAACCTCGCTCAAAACAAAGCCCTCGCATTGGCTATCGAGTATATGATGTGACATAGACCGTCCACTCATGTATGTCCACATTGATTCACCCCAATTCTTCAACCGATACAACCTGCCGTACCCCGTGTTTTCAAGCCACCTGTTGCAACACCTCCAACTGACTTCAACCGTCCTTCCCGATATAGTCGCAGTTTTCCCGGTTGCACAATCCTTACGGCTAGGCCATATTTACAGACTCTTACCCAAACGGAAATTTATACAAAATATAATGATGAACATATGCAATATTCCCTAACTATACATTCTTCTTATAATATTACGTTTTTACATGGTATATAAACAAAATTACATGATTTTAACCTAACAAACTATATACGAAAATTTCCTAACCTAAAAACTCGGGAGTCGTACATACGTACGGTTACAACAGAATAACATCATCTGCAAAATGCCTTATCTCTGATTCCATTTCTTTACTCATATCATTTTTATGTATATATATCAGAAAACATAAAGGTCCAATAATTATGCCCTGACCCTGCGCCAATGACCTTACATGTCAGGCCTTTTTAAACAACAAGCATCATCAGGACTTCCCCTCTTAATTATTACAGAATCAGATAAAGCCTCACCTACTCTATTTCTCTGAGTTTTTCTAGGGCAGATAACCCTTGTGGATTTTCTCTCTCTCCAATAGGTCAAATTAGTAGAAGATTTTAGATACAGTATCAGGAGCATGTTAATGCCAAAACATTAAAAAATAGCCAATGAAAGAACATATGTCAGATTTTAATTATTCATATTTTTCCTTCTGTAATGATTTGGTTATTTTACATAGACTTCAAGAAGGTCTGTTGCTTAATATTCTCAAAGATATTTATATTCGTATGGATCAGAAAAGTAATCTGAATACAGTTCTAAATTAAATTTCTGAGAAAATCAATATACTTTATGACCAGTTGATAAATATATATTTTTTAAAGTAATAAACAAACTTCCACTTCTTCTTATCTTTCAACACCTCCCTTACAACCACCCCTGGTTTCCATCAGTGGCAAACCTCCTCAGCATTCAGCCTTGAGCAACATCAGTTCAGTGTCAACTTCTCACCATATACATACACAGCCTTCCTGAGTTGGTGTTCATAGTTTATTTTCCTGTGTTCCTAGTTAATAATCTGATGAAATGAAATGGCGTATGGCTTTTAGTGCCGGGAGTGTCCAAGGACAAGTTTGGCTCGCCAGATGCAGATCTTTTGATTTGACTCCCGTAGGCGACCTGCGCGTCGTGATGAGGATGAAATGATGATGAAGACAACGCATACACCCAGCCCCAGTGTCAGCGGAATTAACCAATTATGGTTAAAATTCCGGACCTTGCCGGGAAACGAACCCGGGCCACTGTGGCCAAACGCCAGCACGCTAACCATTTAGCCATGGAGCCGGACAATAATCTGATGAATGACTACTATGCGCACATTCAGTGGCAAATATTTTTTCTCCAATTCCATATTGGTAAAGGCACAGGTACCATGTTGATATTTATTATCTAATTTGAATGACCGAACATCTTTTAAATCTTAAAACACACAAATTGTAAAACTTATGCAACTGTTATTAGTTCAACAGGATTTTAGATTGGCTATAGACTGCAGTGATTGGACAAGAACTGGTGTATTCAACATGGTATGGCCATTGGCAAATTGGTGATAGAATATATTTAAATTACATTCAGTTCTGTGGTGTACAATTAATTTTAATGATGTATTCATAAGCTCGATGCTTTCGTGAATGATTCAGTTTTGATGTCATTTTGAACTAGATGTTTAAAATTCACTGTCCCATGATATTGATATGATATGTACTTTTCATGAAAAATAGGACATTTTAAGATTTTGAAATACTGTATACATGTTTTGACTTGTTGACCAAAAAAATTTAATATTTTAATTTAAACCATTAACTCTGTTAGGATTATTAGCTGAACACGGCCCAAAAGGGTCCAAAGCATGTGCTAATAGCAATTGTTCATATAAGTAGTGTTGAATAAGTGGATTTGACTTTTAAAATGTCTTTATAAGAAATTTTGTCAGATTTCAGTTGTAAGTCAATACAGAATAGATCATGAAGTTTATCGAATACAACACCAGACCATCTGCAGAAATATAAGGGCAGTTGCTTTTATTATTGGGTCTGGTTCAGAAATGCACATTGAATGTCTTGCTACCTACTGTTTTGCCAGACCATGTGCGGAAATACACAATTAAAAAAAATTAGGAGAACATGTTTTGTAACATTTGGTATGTGAATGTTAATCTGGTAGATGGGGTTCCAATGGTCGTACAGCATACCTTCAGACCTTAGCTACTCAGGGTATGTCAGATTGAAGCTTTACTCCATCTGTAGGCGTAGCCATCCATTAAACTGTCAGAGTACTCCTCAAAACAAATTGAATAACATGTAATACCAATACAAATGGTCCGTTATTGGACATGGGAATCAACATCTATATCATTGAATAGCATGTGTCGTTGAGAGGTACACTACTGCAGTCATTTGAGCATGTTGTACATCAACCATCACTTCCCACGAGACATCTTAACAAGGTTCTAGTCGCAAGGGCCGTCACTTTGATCCAGCAGGGATGGACGTTTTGTCGTGTTGCTTTGGATCTCAATGTTACTAAGGTTAAGTTGTAAGGAGATTCCCACCCTCCAATACTTGTCAATTTCTTATAACAGTTTTATTGCTTCCATGACATAATCTAGCATAATCTCTAGGTGTGTACTAAATAGATAGAACATGTTTTGTTCTGATTATGGAACACCTTCAGCTAAAAGAATAAACAAAACTGGCAAGACAATTAAAACACATGTAATGATATGGTGATGAAATAAAATGTTCATTCATGTTGGGTTAAAATTTCCAACAAGTCAATGTCCAAGTAACGAAGTAAAATTGGCGTAAGAGGCCTTCTTTATGCTGGAAATGTTTATACTTGGTGGTCTTGAAGATAAAATTAGTAATATAAATGATTTTCTTAGAAATTGGTAGTCGGGGAAACTCTTGTAAACAACCGTAGTTGAAGTTGAGTTTTGGAGTTAGACTGTTAAAATGTGTCCGAAACAAGAAGAAATTAAATAAGGAGGGAGATATTTTAAATGAGAAAACCTTGTAAGAATGTATGTATGTTAGTGAGGTATAAAAGGATATATGCAATTCTTTTACCTCACAGTCGGTCGTATTGTATTTAGCGTCCTCCCTTATGCCGTGTCGTCACTGACTGAGTTCTAAGTGTGTGTGTGAGGAGCTTGCAGTAGGCGAGGAGAAGTGGAAGGAGAGGTAGGGGAAGTGAGGGAAGCAGGGGGAATGTTGTGTAGGGTGGAGCTAACTGAGAAGTGGTGTTGTGATGGGTGAGGGGAAATGGAAGGTGAAGTAGGGGGAATGTTGTGTAGGGTGGAGCTAACTGAAAGGAGGTGTGTTGGATGTTTTTCCGGATCATTTTTGATGGCTTTTCTAGATAAGTCTAATTTAGTAGCCTCTTCTAGCAATATATTGATATTCTCCGTTATTTTGTTAATGTTCTGGCTGAGGTTTTGTTTCTGATCAATCTCACTATAGATATTCTCCAAAATGTTCATTAATTTACCTTTGTTTAATGTTTGCAGAATGGTCAAGTCCCTTTCTATTGTTGTAAAATTATGTTTATATTCAGTCATATGGAGGCTCATAGCCAAGTATTTCTTATGTTTCTCAGCATTAATACGTTCCTGGTATCTTACTAAGAAATTACGTCCTGTTTGCCCATTGTATGAATTGGCACAATTTGAACATTTAAGTTTACATATCCCCGAATTTAAATATCTGTTATCTCACGGCTTCGCTCACAAGAATTTTGTAATTTGATAAATATTACTTGTTCCTCGGTACTGCACTAAGACATTATCTGCAAATCCCTGAAGTATAAAACTCGCTGAAAAATTGCATTTTCATTTACCCCAGAACCTCTTTGTAAACCGTGTTTGTGGCATTGCCTTTGGGGCTATGATGACCAGGCTACTGGCAGACCTAAATCTGGAACACGGGACATGGAACTCTATGAGTAAGAAACAGTCCTCTTTTATGTCGAAAAAACAAGTTTTCTTTATTTCTAAAGGAGGTTCCAAATATCAAATTTCACGTATGTAACATCTTAGTTTTTGAGATATAAGTATCCTCATAAACAGAATTCAACTCCTTCCTCACTTATTTTCAATCTCCAGCTTAGGTTGATTTTCCAAAGGAAAAAAGTATTTATTTATTTATTTATTTATTTATTATGGCTTCTTTCATGTGGCGAAGTTAGGGCACACGGCCCTCTCTTACACTTAATTTTTCTTTAATTTTAAAGAAGACTACAAATACCAATTTTCACGTCTGTAACATGTTTCGTTTATGAGATATAATGTAGATATACTTGTTATAAAAACTGACCCACTCCTTGGCTGTGTGATCAGTGTTGAGTTCTTCAGTTCACAGGGTTCCAGCTTCGATTCCGGGCTAGGTCGGGGTTTTTAATTGCATGTTATTATTTCTCCTGGCTCGGGGACAGGTTGCTTGTGTTTGTCCCAACATTTTCACTCACATTACTAACCACAACAGAAACACGGAATGGTAATTACATCCTTACACATACAGTTGCTGTCAGGAAGGGCATCCAGCCGTAAAAGGGTCAAATCCAAATGTGTAACACAGTTCGCACCCGCAACCCCACAGCTGCGGGTAAAGCGGTAGAAGAATGAGATACTCATTTTAAAATTTCACCTGCTTTTTTTATTCTTTTCACCCCCTTAAGTGGATTTTCCAAAAAAAAGTCTTCCTTTTCAAAGGAGATTCCAAGTACCAATTTTAACATCCGTAATATTTTCTGAGATATATGTATCCTCATATAAATAATTCAACTCCTTCCTCACTTCTTTTCATCCCCCACCCCCACCCCAAGTGGATTTTCTGAAAACGAATATTTGTGTTCTGTTATTTTTAAAGGGGATCCCAAATACAGATTTTCATATCTGTAACATGTTAGGTCTTTGTGATATATTGTAGATAGTTCCACTTCACAATGGTTGTTATGTATTGCTTTTGGTTATATGGACTAGACCAATTATGTTTGGGTCCTTTGTTCATGATCTGTAACTCTTTGTATTCAGAAACGTCAGTTACATCTTAGTTGGAGGGTGAAAAGTTGAATTGGGTTTGATGTTAATGGAGGATTCTTTTGACTGATTTATGCTTTTTTGATTTAGAGTAAGATTGTAAAGTTTTTTGTTTCACTTATAATAATGGGAACATTTACCAGATTAATAATATTTTTTTGAAACTTAATTTCAAAAATGCTTTTCACACCAATAATAACAATCACCATTATATTTCAATTACCAAAGCATTGCAAGTAATAACAGATATTTAAATTCGGGGATATATAAACTTAAATGTTCAAATTGTGCCAATTCATACATTGGGCAAACAGGACGTAATTTCTTAGTAAGATACCAGACACATATTAATTCTGAGAAAAATAGGAAATACTTGGCCATGAGCCTCCATATGACTGAATATAAACATAATTTTACGACAATAGAAAGGGACTTGACCATTCTGCGAATGTTAAACAAAGGTAAATTAATGAATATTTTGGAGAATATCTATATTGAGATTGATCAGAAACAAAACTCCAGCCAGAACATTAACAAAATAACAGAGAATATCAATATATTGCTAGAAGAGGCTACGAAATTAGACTCATCTAGAATAGCCATCAAGAAGGATCCAGAAAAACATCCAACACACCTCCTTTCAGTTAACTCCACCCTACACAACATTCCCCCTACTTCACCTTCCGTTTCCCCTCACCCATCACAACACCACTTCTCAGTTGGCTTCACCCTACACAACATTCCCCCTACTTCACCTTCCATTTCCCATTACCTATCACAACACCACTTCTCAGTTGGTTTCACCCTACACAACCTTCTCCCTGCTTCCTCCACTACTATTATTATTATTATTATTATTATTATTATTATTATTATTATTATTATTATTATTATTATTATTATTAAGTGTATGGAATTTACAAAATGGACAAGTATGTACAATATTATACAAAAGAAAAACCTGCAAAGAATATATGGTAAGAAGGGAACAATTACACATGGATATCTAAATTGTTTATCCACTACACTAGGGGTACTGAGACATCAGGAAAGTCTTTTTGGTCTAGACCATAGGCACGCAGAGGGCATTTGTCCATAATATGATGCATGGTTTGAACTAAAGCACCACAATCACATGCTGGAGAGTCCCTGAAGCCCCACTGGTGAAGGGAGAATGCAGATCTTTCACAGTTAGTGTGAAACCTGTTTATTGATGCCCACATTCTTTTTGCCAAACTGAAACCACTTCCTCCACTACCCCTATCTCTCCTTCCGCTTCTCCTCGCCTACCGCAAGCTCATCACACACACACACACACACACACACACACACACACACACACACACACACACTTTGAACTCAGTCAGTGACGACACGGCATAAGGAAGGATGCTAAATACAATACGACCGACTGTGAGGTAAAACAATTGCATATATCCTTTTATACCTCACTAACATACATACATTCTTACAAGGTTTTCTCATTTAAAATATCTCCCTCCTTATTTAATTTCTTCTTGTTTCAGACACATTTTAACAGTCTAACTCCAAAACTCAACTTCAACTACGGTTGTTTACAAGAGTTTCCCCGACTACCAATTTCTAAGAAAATCATTTATATTACTAATTTTATCTTCAAGATCAACAAGTATACACGTTTTCAGCATAAAGAAGGCCCCTTATGCCGATTTTACTTTGTTACGTGGACATTGACTTGTTGGAAATTTTAATCCAACATGAATGAACATTTTATTTCATCACCATATCATTACATGTGTTTTAATTGTCTTGCCATTTTTGTTTATCCCTTTAACTGAAGTAGTTCCATAATCAGAACAAAACATGTTCTATCTATTTGTTGCTTGTTGTTTAAAGGGGCCTAACATCGAAGGTCATTGGCCTTCTATCTATTTAGTACACACCTAGAGATTATGCTAGATTATGTCATGGAAACAAAAAAACTGTTATATGAAATTGACAAGTATTGGAATGTGGGAGTCTCCTTGTAACTCCTTGTAACTTAACCTTACTTGCGTTGAGTCAATACGGGACAAAATATGAGATTGATAAGCTCTCAGTGTCCCTCAGTCAGTTATTCACCGCTTGTGGAATCGCTACATTGAGACAGGCGAGTTCACAAGGAGGGTTGGAGAAGGTTGTGGATGCATGGCAGCCCTGTGCATTGTGGCATCATTCAGTAACTGACAGAAAACTGCAACATCGCTCAGCTCGCCTTCTGTTTGCCCGTACCTGTGTCAACTGGTAATTTTGCCAATGGAGACCTGTGTTGTTCACGAGTCCAGATTTCCCCTGACACAGCGTGAGGGATGTCTGCATGTATGGAGATGCCATGGTGAGCACTACATGCGAAATGTTGTCCAGGAAGGCGACTGATTCGGACAAGGTTCTGTGATGGTGTGGGGTGGAATCAGTATTGAGGGCCATTCGGATCTTGTCGTTGTCCATGATAATCTTACCGCTGTGGGGTACATCGAGCAGTTACTACTACATCATGTGTTGGTTGCTGTACATGGTGTTGGCCCTGATTTCGTACTCATGCACGACAATGTCAGGGCTCATGTAGCGCGCATCACCAGAGCTGTCTTGCGAGAGCTGGACGTTCGAGGGATGGAATGGCCAGCAGTGAGTCCCGACCTTAATCCCATTGAACATGTGTGGGATAGGCTTGACAGAAGTGTTCTTGGGCATCCTGATCCACCACAGACTCTCCAAGACCTCGAACAGGCTCTCATTGAAGAATGAGACGTGATACCTCAACGTGACCTCCGTGGACTTATACCTAGCATGCCACGTAGGTGCCAAACTGTAGTAAATGTGGAGGGCATACACCATATTGAAACTCTCCAACTGTGATAAAAATACACCCTGGAGAACTGTTATCACTTTGTTTTCGTTCCTATATGGACATTTCCGTTTGTGTTCTGAAAATGAACGTGAATCATCGATGTTCTTTTGTTTACGTCAATGGTAAAGAATAAAGGTTTAGTTGGTAATATGCCATTATTATTATTATTATTATTATTATTATTATTATTATGTTGAAGAGTAAGTCATAGCTAGTTCTTCTCATTGTGAACATTTTCTCACTAGGTCTGAAGGTACCGGTATGTGATTATTCAGATACCTCCCTCCCTGAATTACCAGAAACTTCAAGACCTGATAGAAAGACGATCCTTGTTATTCCACGAATAATTATGGTGATGGACAAAATAAATCAAGGTTAAGTATTATAATATTTATGTATCTTTGAAAGTAGAATTCTCTTTATATACTGTACATGTTTTTATTTTTTATTTAGTTCCATCTTCATCATGATCATTTTCATTTCCCCTTGTCCAGCTCTTGCCAGGTCAGTGTGTTGATGGCTCTCCTTCAACCACTCCTCTTCAATAATTGTTTTCCAGACCAGTCTTCTTTTTTCTTATACTGTTCTTGCTCTGTGCCTCCCCCTTGCCCTCTTTCCTTCTAACTTAGCCTCCAACACTTATTTTGGTATTCTTCCCTCCTCCATCCCCTTAACATGTCCAAACCATCTCAATTTTATTCTTCTCCAACCTATCACTCAGTTTTTCTACCTCTGTTCCTTTTCCGGCTTCAACACATCTTACTCTGTCTCTCCTTGTCTTCCCTACCATACTCCTCAGGAACTTCATCTTAGTGGCCTGAATTAGACTCTCATCTCCTAGTCTCTGATGCAAATGTAAATCTTGTACATTATGTCTTCACTAGTTCCATCATGAAGGCCAGGAAAGAAAAAAGAAATGGACTCACGTTGTGAAGAATGTGATAGACATTCCTATTATGGAGTTCAAGAAAAAAGTTTGTATAGGTTATGTCAATCAATCAATCAATCAATCAATCAATCAATCAATCAATCAATCAATCAATCAATCAATCAATCAATCAATCAATCAATCAATCAATCAATCAATCAATCAATCAATCAATCAATCAATCAATCAATCAACCAATCCAGTAAATCAATCAATCAACTGCATATAGGGCTGTCATATCCAGGAGCAGATTCCCTATCAGTTGTTTACCTAGAATTATTTTAATGATTTCAAAAACTTGGAGTTTTATTGAACATTTCCCTTGATAAATTATTTAATTCCCTAATTCCTCTTTCTACAAATGTATAATTGCCCCAATTTGTCATCTTAAATTTCAGCTTTATGATATTTCCTTTCTGTAAAAGCTTTCCTCCAGCTTATGTGCCCATTAATGTTGTTCAGCGCCATCTCTTCTCTGAGAACATAGCTGCTCAGCACTTTAATCCCAAGTTTAATCAGCCCAAAGTTTACGACATGTTTGTAACACTACTCCTTTGTTGGAAATCACCTAGAACAAACTGTGCTGATCTTTTCTCTTTCCTGTATCAAGTAGATGGTCTGTAACTGTAACCCAGAGCAAAGAAGAGGAGGGCCAAAATAACTCTATCAGCTGATTCCATCATGGACAGCATGTAAGCCCTGAACTATGCATAATGTGTTTGTCTTAATAACATACAAAAAATGTAAGAAATTCAGCTTTGTAGCCTTATTTAGAAAATATAATAAGTTAAACACAAACGCTCTTCATCCTCTCTCCTTCAGCTTTTATCTTGTCTCCCCCGCTGGCACTTCTCCATCCCTGCCACCTTCATCCCCATCTCAGTCCAGACAACACACTTAGCTCCTGTCTTTCCACTCGTCCATCCTGGTCACATGTCCAGTGAATCTTGCTCTGTTGAGTCTTATTCCCTCGCAGATCATCCTCATGTTTTGGTATAGTTCTTCCCTTCATCTTTGTTGCTATGTTTCACCTCGTGTTTGGGTCCCAGTTCCTTTTTCTTTCTCCACTTGCTTTGCCCCATGCCATCTCGGCCGAGTACAGTGCCTGAGCTTTGTGTCTTGTCGCAAGGTGGGTAGTCCTCATCGTTTATCCCACCACTGTTGTTACACACTCTCCTACCTTGTGGTGTTTTCCAATCACCATTAGTGTTAAGGGTCATCCGGCTATCTTGCTCCTGTTATGGAGTTGTTTCTTTGCACCTCTTCCGTCTCACTTGCTGTGGCTGTGTTGTTCACAGAGTCTCCCCTCCGAGTGTCAAGCTTTTCTTTGTTTCCCAGCTTTATCATGAGGGCAGTTGATGTGGGATGTACAGGATGATGGTTCAATACAAGTAATATAAGAATTGATTTGCACTTGCTTTTTGCATACCATTACTTAATAGTTTAAAATAAAACATTGTGCTAAAGTGTTTCACATATTAATTTTTAAATTTCAGTGAACTGTTCTCAACTCATTAGTAAAACCTTGCTTTTGGCTGTTGTAGTGCAAATAACTAACATTTCCAGATGAGTAACAGGAAAAACTGAAACTCTCAAAAAAAGTACATTACAACTCTTGTTACAGAAATGAAACGTGATCCAGAAGCAGATCCTGGAATTGCAGGCTATGGAAAGATAGCTATTGTTGAAAACAACTTGATTACAAACATATTTAGTGATCTACTTGGTACTGGACTTAAAATGCGTAAACTGGCTGTACCGGAAGGTAAGATTTTATAAATAATAAGAAAAGAAAATTCTTGTGTGACAATGTGAATCACAAGTATTTTACCTTTCACAGCTATAGTCTTCTTCATTCTGTGTTTGTCATGTAGTGCTACAGCCCTTTGAATTCAGTCATGGCTTCCTCCACCGTCTCTCAGTTCCCAGCATCCGTAGCTCTGCCTCTGAGTCTTCTATGTCTTCTTTCCAGTTTTCTGTCAGATATCTTCCTAATAACATGTTCAGCCTAATTTAATCACATTTCCTTAATTACTGAATATTATTTAAATTTATAGGAAAGTAAATATTTTTGTCCCCATCGACATGATCACATGGGAGATATGAGTTTATAAAAACATTATTTTACATATTAGCACAAACAGCAAGTTATCTCGTCAGTGTATAAGCCACCAGGTATTGATTTTTCCTTTATGCCCCCTGATAACTTTTGCAAGCAAACTTCGAAATTTGTAGTCGACAATTTCAACAGTCATAGTACAGTTTGGAGTTATGCACATGATGATGGAAATGGGGATGCTGTATTGCTGTGGGCTGATCATTTCCAACTTAGCCTTATACATGACAGTAAGCTTCCACCAAGATTCAACAGTGGTCGATGGAAACGCGGTTACAATCCAGACCTTATTTTCGCCAGTGAACATGTATCTCAGCAGTGTGCGAAATATGTCTGTTCTCCCCTACCTAACTCTCAACATCGCCCTATTATGTGCCAAATAACCACTGTAACACGACCGATTACAGTACCTTTTCGGAGAAGGTTTAACTTCAAAAAGGCTAATTGGGAAAAATTTAGCAATACACTTGACAGCTTCATATGGGAGATTCCTCCAGAACCAGAATCTTACGACACTTTTGTTGATGCAGTATCGAGAGCCTCACGTTCATCAATACCTACAGGTTGCAGAACACACTACTACCAAGGTTTAACTGCTGATGCAAAAGTCTACCTAGAGAACTACCTTGTCCTCTTCGAAGTGAACCCTTTCAGCAAGGAGACAATTTCAACCGGACATGACTTACTCTCTTCAATCTCAGAAAACAAAAGGAAAACTTGGTTGAAACTGATGGAGGAAACAGATTTCTCAGTTAACAGTCAAAAGGCTTGGAGACTTCTGAAAAAACTGAACAGTGACCCAACCAAATGTTCAGTCCATGCTAAGGTCACAGCCAACCATACTGCTTCACAGTTGCTTAATAATGGCAAATCACGATCAACTATTAGGAAATCAGAGTCAAAAAATGTGACCGGAGAATCTAAGGCTATCAGTACTTTAGCCAGATGATTTAATCTCAGTGAATTAGAAACTGGTATTACAATGTGCAAAAGTGGTAAAGCTGCAGGTTTGGACGATATCTGCACTGAGCAAATAAAGCACTTCGGTTCTGGAACAAAGTTGTGGCTCATGGAATTATTCAACAAATGCCTAGCATCATCCAACATCCCAAAGATTTGGCGGAAGACACAGGTGATTGCAATCCTAAAACCAGGCAAAAACCCTGAAGATCCAAAGAGTTATAGACCAATATCTCTTCTATGCCACTTGTATAAAATCATGGAACGAATATTTTTGAATCGCCTTACTGAAGTTATTCCACAGCAGGCAGAATTTAGCCCTGGAAGAAATTGCACCTCCCAGATTTTGCATCTAACTGAGCATATTGAAGATGGCTTTGAGTTAAAAAAAGTCACAGGTGTCACATTTGTTGATCTCACAGCGGCGTATGACACGGTAACCACAGACTCCTGTTAAAAAAATTTCAGTCTTACTAAAGATCTTGAGTTACCATGACTGGTAGCTACACTTCTACATAACCGCCGATTCTTTGTTGAATTTCAGGGTCAGCGAAGTGGTTGGCGAACTCAAAAGACCGGCTTGCCTCAAGGAAGTGTACTGGCCACTTTGTTATTTAATATATACACAAATGATCAGCCACAGCCTCAAGACACCAAGAGTTTTATCTATGCTGATGACCTTGCTCTCGCTGTCCAGTCAGATAGTTTTGAAGAGATAGAATGCATCCTGAAAGCTGCCCTAGAAGAACTTGGCAACTACTATGATCAAAACCAACTTGTGCCAAACCTGAGCAAAACGCAAGGTTGTGCATTCCATCTACGACATTGACAGGCCAACAGGAAACTCACTGTGACATGGAATGGAGCTACGCTAGACCACTGCTTCCATCCCAAATACTTGAGCATCATTCTCGATCGCAGTCTAACCTTCAAGGTGCACTGTATGAATGTAAAACAAAAGGTCTCTTCCAGGAACACATTACTTAGAAAACTTGTTGGATCTACGTGGGGCACACACCCACAAACTGTTAGAACTACTGCACTAGCCTTATGTTACTCCGCCGGTGAATATGCCTGTCCGGCTTGGTACAAATCTGTCCACACAAAACAGATTGATGGGGCACTCAATGAAAGCTGTAGAATAATTATTGGTGTCCTGAAGCCAACTCCTCTCAAGAAAATCAATTACCTTGGCTTGTATTGCTCCTTGTGATGTTAGGAGAGAGGTTGCTGCTAACAACGAAAGGCTTAAAACAAATCTAATGCCTTCACATCCACTCTTTGGATACCAACCTGCCCAACGAAGATTGAAGTCCAGGAAAGCATTTTTAACATCTTTAGAACATCTGGAAGGATCATCGGACAAAGCCAGGATTACCAAATGGAAACAAAAGACCCCTGGCCTTTTGAAATGGATGGAACCATGGGAAGCGTTGCCTCCCGGTCACACCGAGGATTGGTTGACATGGAGGTCCTTAAACAGACTTAGATCTGGAGTGGGTAGAACCAGAGCGACTCTACAGAAATGGAACTTCCCCATCAATACGACCTTTTGTGACTGTGGTGAACTTCAGACAACCAAACACCTGCTATGTTGTCCCTTGTGTCCATCAAACTGCACAATGGAAGACTTGCTGCTGGCTAATCCAAATGCCCTTGAAGTGGCCAAATTTTGGGCCGAATCTGTATGACATATATTGTTGTAGACCTTTTACTTGTATATATTTGTGTGTATAGTTTGTTTCTTTTAAATGTAGTATTATTCTATTGTACTTCTGATTCTAATAAAGAAAGAAAGAAAGAAAGAAAGAAAGAAAGAAAGAAAGAAAGAAAGTTATGTTCATAAACATGTACACTTGAACCAATAATGATAGGGGGTTTATTGAAAGAAGAAGCCACTTCCCTGTCGTTTTGATTCCACATAAAACTGGACATCTCATGGCTACAATCACAATATCAAATTGCAAGCTTATTTCTTAATAATTAGGACCAAAATTGCTCATTTTGTTGGCATTAAGTGTTACAAATGCACTGAGCTATTTGAAATTTGTTGCCTGTTGGCTAGGTTTATTACAGTTGGATTATTCGTAGTAAATAAACATTTTCAAACTGCAACATGGACATGACTACTTTAGCAATTGCTTCAGTACTATCTTTAGTTTGTTGCAACAGTGCATATTTAACTTTTTGCCATTCCTTATTTAGGGCTGGAATTAAAGAGTTTTGTAACGGAGGCATTTAAATCACAAGAGGCACAGCAGCCTAAATGCCACCCTTCAGTGAAAAAGAAAAGCCAATGATCACGAATGTGTCTATCAATAAATGGAACTCAGATATTGATAACAAATTATTTATTTGCATCATCATTTCACAGAGATGGAACTTGACTTTTAGCCGCAGCATCTTTTGCAACCATGGCCTACGGTAACGACTAATGCAACATCACTTATGTCACACATTTTGTTGTATTACGTTATGTGGTAGAAATCACTGATGAATGGAATTTGGACTCCCAAAACATGTACAGCTGAAATAATTGTACAAAATTAGGAATTTGATAATATATTGACAGGGTGGACCAAACTGTCACCCGTAGCATATTTGAGGCGGTTCATTCCAAAACTCGTCTTATCCATCATAAGTGATTTTTCAGGAAAAGCGAAAAACCTGTAATTTTTGTAATATAAGTCTCACTTGTTTAAATGTATTACGACGCGTTCAAGTCCAATGTCATGGGGTCGTCTTACTGAAGAATTATAAATATAATTATTAGAATGTCAATAAATTACATTTGTATTTTGGATAAGACGAGTTTTGGAGCATCCAAAAAAATTCAAAATATATTACCTCATACAACTTATTTTTAAACAAGAAAAATGAAACGATTGAGAATTTAATGTTGTAATAAAACTCACCAGTACACTCATGCATCTTTTTTGCTATCAGTTTAATTATATTCACAAATAAATTATACACAGCAGTGTGGTTTATCATATTTACATCCTATCCATAGTATTTTGAGAGAATTCTTCCTTTATAGGCTACACTGCACTGACAATAGAAGTAACTTGAACAATAAAACATCACTTTGTTGTTAAACTCTCAAATCTGTTCCCTCCTCTTGAGATCCATCACAAAGAACTTCTGTTTCTTCAACAAGATTGTTTTCATCTACAAAAATTGAGGTGAACAGATTCTTATAAAAAGAAAGCAACTCATTCCTATCCCAATTCAAAATGCTATTCAAGCAAACTTTTTACGTCCTTTACTTTGGTGGGATTCAAGTTTACTCCTGGCAATAATTCAGCATATCTCGCAGGCGTTTTCCCTTTTTCATTACGGATTTTCCTAAACCGATGTCTGAGTTGTAATGAGGTTCTCCCCATAAGGGTGACATTTCCCAGTGAGTCTTTGCTAATAACAAATCGTTTCACTGAAGAAAATTCAAAGTGCCAAGATCAGGCATTTTCATCATATTTTCAGAAAACATTTTCCAATTGTTCACCGAGCAGTCTCTGCCAAACTTGAAGACTTCAGCATGTTTGCTAAAGATGTCTTCATATTCTGCTGGATTACAGATTATAGGGCATTTCCGTATCTCTCTCTCTCAACTCGAGCAAATACCCTGTCAGAGGGCAGAAATGAGTGGCCTGTCATAGGAGAGACCAATTCAACACTTTCTATATTAGGTGGAGCTGTCCCTTTCCGAACAGTACCGACAACCATCTCCCTGCGTCTTTCCCATCTTCATGGCGTATACGCCGAATCTTCCATGTCCTGTCAGGATCTGCGACAGATAGTAATCTACCTGCCGATGTCTACATTTAAGCCAGTCTCCTATGTTGGGTATTAGCTTTTTTGTCCAGTGGCCAACATCGGTTGTGCCATCCCATCGGTCTTGCCAGTCTAGTAAGAGCTGGTTCCTCGAGGCTTTCTTTTCTTCAGCAGATATAGTTGCACACCTTTCATGCCAAAGTTTTCTCTCTATAACAAGGAGGTCAATGGGAATACTGGCAGCTACAACTTGTAAAGCTGCTGTCGAAACAGTTCGATATGCACAGGTAACTCTGAGCAGCATTTTCCTCTGTACTCTTTCCATAGCTCTTCGGTGAATCTTCCTCCTGAGTGCATTGTGCCAGATAGGTGCAGCATAAAGTAAAATGGAATATACTGCAGAGCACATAATCTGTCTCTTAACTGTTCTTGGTCCCCCGATGTTAGGCATAAGTCTGGCTAATGCCGATGCCTTCTTCTCTGCCTTTTGGGTTACTGCCTTCACATGTGCACCAAATGTGCAATTCCTGTCAATAAGAACCCCAAGGCATCGCACAGACTTTCCTGGGATAATCACTGTATCATCTAATAAGAAACGGACATTTTTCCAATTCCTGGAACCTTTCAAAATTACAGCCTCAGTCTTATGTGGAGCCAATCTCAACTTATTATTTACCATCCAAAGGTTAACTCGTCTCAGTGATTCATTTACTCGGAAGGTCAGTTCTTCTACATTCTCTGCTATTACCACTATTGCAAGGTCATCTGCATAACCAATAGATGTTGTCCCTTTTGTCAGCTGCAGGCGTAAGACACCATCATATAGAATGTTCCACAAGGTGGGTCCTAGGACAGATCCCTGTGGAACGCCAGCACTCATTTCAAGATCTTCTAAATCATGAAATCGTATTCTTCGTCCTTTGAAGTACTTAACAATTATTTGTTGTAGATACTGAGAAATGTTCATCCTACGAAGTTCTCTCAAAATAATGCTCCAAGAAGCAGTGTTAAAAGCATTTTTGACACCTAGCGTTATCAAGGCAGCCCATTTCTCACTGCTTTCTGCCTGTATTTGAATCACCCTCTCAATAGCTTGGGTTGTGGTTCTACCCTTTCTAAATCCAAACTGGTTCGAAGAAAGTCCTCCCTGTTGTTCAAGTTCTTTCTCCAGTCTAGTTTTAATCAATCCTTCGTAAAGTTTGCTCAAGGTGTTTAATAAGCAAAGTGGCCTGTATGCTGATGGATCTAATGATAGTTTCCCTGCCTTCAATAACAGCACTAGCTTGGCTACTTTCCACTCATCGGGGAATTCACGCTTTTTTAATAAATCATTGAAGACTGATAAGATCCAACCAGGTGCCACCTCAACTGCATACTTGATGGCTTCTGGTGGGATTCCATCTACACCTGGTGCCTTACCAGTCTTCATATTGCGTGCTGCCTCTTGTAACTCAACCACAGTGAACGGTTCTGCAACACAAAAATCTGATTCCGTTTCAAGTCTGTCATTAGTACAAGGGAACAACTCCATTGCTATGGCTTTCCTTCTATCAGCTGGGAGCTGAACTGGTACCCTGTTGATTATTCGACCGGTCACTATCTTATATCCCGCTCCCCAGATATCACTGTTTAGATCTTCGCATAGCTTTTGCCAGAGATTTCTCTTAGAATCCTTTATTAGCTTCATTAGTTGCCTCTTTGATGCCTTATAGTCAGCTTCTAATGGTATTAAGTTGACCTGGCTGATTTTTTCCTAGATCTTGTAAGAATTTGTCTCTTGTGATTGCAGTCTTTCCTTTGCATGTCTATTTCATTGTTCCACCAGTAAGGGGCTCGTGTTTTATATTTTTTTGATCCCCTCAATTGGCTGGTCCTACAAGCATCTTTAAGAACATCAGTTACATCTTTTAGAGTATGTTGCACTGTATCTACAGTTTGTGACATCCACTCGATTGCAATTTTAAAAGTTTCCCAATTATAGTTCCACACAGTTTTCGTGATATCATTAAGCTTCTTCGATCCATTAACTTGAAAGTAAATAAAACGATGGTCGCTGAGATATTCATCTTCCATAACTTCCCAGTCAACAATGAATGATGCTATACCCTGCGTTGAGCAGGTGACGTCTATGAAAGACTCTGAGTTCCCTCTGGAAAAAGTTGGTAAGATTCCAGTGTTATGAACCACCAAGTCTAGGGTCGCTATCCATTCTGCCCAATATTCTCCCCTACGGTCTGCAGTTGGTGCCCCCCACAGAGGCAACTTGACATTTAGGTCTCCGAGAATGATAGATTCAATACCTGACGCCATGCAGTCCTGAACTATTGCATCTACTTCAGCTTTGAAAATATCAAAAAGGATGTTAGGAGAGATATAACAACAATAAATCTGATATTGCTGAAGTTGAATACACAAATATCCTTCTTCTGCCCTTATGCTTAGCACCTCCAACTTATCATTTAAAAAATATGCAGCTACATCACATCTTTTGTCCGTGAACCAACCACCTTCGGCTACTCGCCTTCTGTTTGGCTCGCTAACAAGCACTAAGTCTACTTTCTTTTCCAAGGCTGTCGCATACATGATGTCATGACTGTCGGATTTCCTCATGAGATTCGCCTGCAGTATGTCCACTATTGGTCGTTTAAATTCAACTTCCTTGCCTCTAATATTAGCTTCCTATAAGTAGGGCATTTCACTTGATCTGAGCGGTGGCCCTCCACTTGGCACATGGTGCAAAACGAAATGTTCCCACAATCCTTCGCCAAATGGCCTTCTTGTCCACAATTTAGACAGCTCCGTGACCGGTCATCCTTAACGTCGCAGTGTGGTGCTTTATGTCCAAATCCAAGACATTTAAAACACCTTGCAACTGTAACTTTTTCCTTCACCATACAGGTTGCCCATCCCACATTTATTTTCTTTTTCTTTAACAGTATTTTCGATGGTTCCGTTGGCAATATAACGGTAGCATTCAGATTTCCAAACCTCCCCGGTCTTACGGACGTAATATTGATCTGAGATTCTTTGACAGCAGCTTCTAAGGAGAGTGTTGCTCTGAGATAGTTTTCATTTAAATCCGGATCCATACCGTACACTAGAATTGTTGTCTCCTTCCTTTTTGTTGAAACCTCTATTTCCTTGACGTTTTTAGTTATCTCACGTTGTAATACGTCAGCCTTTCCTTTGCCTTCTACAGTAAGTATAATGTCATCCTTTGCTGTTTTCCTTATTCGTTTTATTTTAACGCCAATTTTTTCGATGTTTACTCCTTCCTTTACTGTTTTAAGCAATTCGGTGTACGTTTTTCCCGCAGCTTTGCACATAACTGTTTCCTGAGTATTATCATTTGGGGATTTCTTTTTCGATGTTAATCCCACAGAAACAGCCTGTTTTACCTGCGTTTTACCTGATTCCAAGCACCCTATTTCAATATCACTCTTACGAAACATCCATTCCAAGATTTTCCTTATATAATTCCGATCAAGGGTATCCGGGATAGTTATCAGCACCTTCTTTCTTGCATGAGTCTCAATTATCTCTCTCCAGTGGGTGAGACATGAATACAGGCTCTGCAGGTCATTTACTCCATCCTGATTAAATGAATATGGTATTACATATACATATCGCAGCTTCTCCCGCTCTCCTCCTCGAATCGTGTAGGTTTGCGTAACAGTGCACAGGAATTCCGTCTTACCTTCCTCTAGATTAGAGTTCAGCAAGTCAGAGATTTCTGTATGCATATTCTTCATGCTTCTCGTAATTCCATCGTCCTCTGTAAGATGTTTGGGATTTACAACCATTGATATATCCCAATCAGTCAATTTCCCTATATTTCCAGAGATGACGTGCGTTTTACTGTAAACACAGTCAGGCCATTCCTTATCCAATAGCTTCGCAAACTCGTCAAAGCACGTAGCTTCCAAGAGGGTCTGCTCTATATCTAGCACTCTGTCACTGAATTGCGCCTGTGTCCCAACATCACGGGTTATTTTCTTACTGGAGGTAGTGCCCTGTTTCAAATCACTTCTAGCCTTTGGATCTTCATTCACATTAAATTGTTCCCATTCCCACGAACGACTACGGATTTTTTCTGCCATTTGTCCTATTTCTTTAATACCTTTCTTTATCTCCGCTTTGGTATTGGGAGTCATCTTAACTAATGCTAATAAGTCTTCACTATGCTTGACTAACTTATCAACTTCTAGTCGCATCTCTTCTAATCCACTCTTTGGTTTATAGTCTTCGTACTCTGTAGTTCCATGGTTACGTCCAGCTCCTCATCCGACATAGTATCTCTTTGGTTTTCTACGTCTATTTCAACCTCTTTGGATTTGACATTTCTATTCTCAGTACCTCTACTCTCTTTTCTCTTTGAAAACATAACCTTAAATCATTTAAAGTAATATAAATGGCCTATTTACCTTGTCAGAAAAGGGATGCCTCTTTAGCTCATCAAAGAGAGATAATACCACGTTCTGAAGGGCAGCACTTCCACTTATAATCGCAATATATTTTATCCATACACAGCCTTTAAAACACCACTTAATTAAGCAAATATGCGGAGCACTAAACAACACCAGCCATTCAGTAGTAGTAGTAGTAGTAGTAGTAGTAGTAGTAGTAGTAGTAGTAGTAGTAGTAGTAGTAGTAGTAGTAGTAGTAGTAGTAGTAGTCACAATTTAATCAGAAACTTTATTTCCTTTTCTTCATATCTATTAACCATATACTTCTGATATTAAGACCAATCTGAGTTGCTGCTGCCATATCTTTCTCACATTCAGTCAGATTTCTTTCTGGTTTTTGAAATAATACTACTTAAGGAGGGCATCGCGCCTGAAAAGGGTCCCAGTGTGGTTGCCTACCTGCAGTAACAGTACAAACTTAGAAAGCTCATACAGGTTCAAATGAGCAAGCATGTCCTCCACACATCTGTCACCTATCCTAGGCCAAGCCAAGTAGCAGAGGCGCCAGTACCGGGCAGTTGGCCGTGCGGCTAGGGGTATGTGGCTGTGAGCTTGCATCCGGGAGATAGTGAATTCGAATCCCACTATCAGCAGCCCTGAAGATGGTTATCCATGGTTTCCCATTTTCACACCAGGCAAATGCTGGGGCTGTACCTTAATTAAGGCCACGGCCGATTCCTTCCAACTCCTGGGTCTTTCCTATCCCATCGTTGCCATAAGACCTATCTGTGTTGGTGCAGCTTAAAGCCACTAGGAAAAAAAAGAGGTGCCACTACTGCCACCTCCATCGTAAGAAATAAGGTCTAATTGATTGAGTGACTCCACCTATACAATACAGTACAATATTCTCTATTAATTTTATTTTAAGGAGAGGGACATGTTTTGTATCTTCTGTTGTGAGACATCTTTACCCTAAGCTATTATGGTAAAAACACATGATAATCTTAATACTAAAAACAATGACATACATCAAAATGTTGAAGAGTCAAGGTGGCTCCATCTGTCACGTTTAAACATGGATTATTAAAAACACAGTTCATGTAAGTCTTAAAACAAGTTATTTGAATAATAAAAGTGCTATTGAGTTTTAATGTACAAAATGAATTGAAAAGATGGTCACAGCTTGCTAAAATCAGAGTTCAAACTTGAAAAATGTCAATGTTATCTCATGTTGGAAGTCTTGAGTACACTGATCAAACAGGGCTTGCTTGTATGTTGAATAACTCAGTTGAATTATATTATGCGGCAGGACAATTCTTGCAATCCATATAATATTTGGAAAATCTAAGAAGAAAAAATAAAAAGAAGAACAAGATAAGAACCTGTATGAAACATTGAAATAAATAGTGTTTTTATGGAGTCTGAGTACTTACTTCTCCGCCCTGTTTTTCTCTCTCCCTTGTCCAGCCGACTTGTGTATAGCTCTGTGTGGGACTGCTGTCTTCTAAAGGTGGAGTCACTCAGTCAATTACACCTTATTTCTTGCTGTACCTCCGTCGATCCTAAGTCATCGTAGTCTGACGTCGCACACAAATGCAGTTGGAGCTATGATCTCTGTCGATTACACAGTGGCAGCATTGTTCCACCGCTTTATAGAAAAAATTAAAGGTTTATTCCAGTTTAGCCACCTGAAACTATCTTTTGAGTTTTGGCTGACTGAAGAACCTGTCTGAAACTAGCAATTTGTAGAAATCCTGGTATTTTTCAGCTAATTCTTTCCTTTCATTTCATTAATTATTAAGGAAAAAGTTGTCAGAAATACGTACAAAATGTTGTTCATCACCGCTCATGGATTTGTACTGAACCATATCATCATATTTTCCAATTAATTATGTAAAACAATGTGGATATATTTTATTTAAAGCATCATTGCATGGAAGGAGACAAAGGCCGGAATGTAGAGTTGGCCAGTATCGATCTAGTAGAAATGGGTATTTCAAGTTTGAAGGGAGCCATTGGCTGAGAAGTTGTCATGTAGACAACTTGTTCTCGAGTTCAGATTCAACCGACTGCAGACTGGAGGGGAGGATATTTGAACATTGGGATCCACCAAACAGCAAAACCAGGCTGACCAACTTCATCTACCCAGGAGTAGGATCATTTGAATATAAGATGAGATCCATCACTGAGCTATAATTCCCCAGCTTTGACTTGTTATTATATACCCAAGTATGATAATAATGACTAGTTGTGTTCTATTGATTATAGTATGCATTTGAACATAAAGCCGTTTGAACTTGCTTGGCCGTTGGAAGAGGAGTGCCAATATTTGATGGGGAAATCCCATCACAACGGCATCACAGTGAGGCTTTAAATGGTCCAGTGGGAGGGGAACTACTCTCATTTGGTTCTTAGTCGTTCTGATGCACTTGTGAAACATTTTGTCAGTCGTATGTTACTCGATGTGAGTTGATGTGTTTTTGAACTCGGCTACACAAGCTCTTTCTTCGTGTCATCGTTAATTTAGCCGCACACTGTATGTGCATAGTGCAAGCTGTTTAATTCGCTTTGTGACTAGAAGTATTTTTAAAGATAGTTACTTCTATTTTGATTTTTCTTAATTGTGATAACACCAAGGTGCAAGCTGTCATAAATTTTAAATATTGTTAAACATTAAACGGTGAGACTTGTACTTGATATCTGCGAGTGAACCCTCGCGAGTCTGTAAATTCTGTTATTGGCAATAAACATTCAGGTTGCGATCGTGGATCGTGGGACTATATGTGCGTTCCATGATTGAAAGTGCTGCTAAAAAGGATAGATTCTACCCGGGCTTTTGTTCCCTTAAATTAATGGTGTACAGATCAGGCAGCCAAGCATTAAGGGTAGAATCATGTGCACGCACAACTACATGGTGAAGCAGACATGTTCTAACTCAGCTAAATTACAGGAGGTTCCAGGTTCTAAAGGACGGCAATGGCAGTACCTGAAGTCGATAGGATGACCGTTCAACCCCTGGAGATCGCCGTCAGGTCATATAAACGTTGCTCATGATAGGCGTCGACGAAAGCTAAGTTTCCTATGTCCATTTTAGCATGGTGAACATAGAAATAATACACTAGTGAGATTATTTTTTCAAGTAGAATGTCTTCAGTTAAATGTCAGCCAGAGTGGCTTTTGCTTTGTTTTGTGTTATTAACATACATGTGTTCAGAGCTAACGCATGCTCTAGCCTGTAACAATTGCATATAATTTAGTTAGATTGAATTAAAGGGATAAGATAGGATACCTGTAGGTGTGTTTTCATTTGTGATGTTTGTGAATTTTCTTTTTTTCTTTTGTTATGCATACATTTTTTATTTGATAGAGAGATTTGGATAGAGTCTTTACACATCAAATAGGCTGTATCCCCTCTGTGTCGTTTTGGGTCAGAGTAATTATTAACATCAGTAGAGCAGGATGTATCTTCTATGCATGAAGCTTGAATTTTCAGATACGGTAACGAGATGTGTGGTAGGGCTGCATTCAACATTGAATAAGATAGGATCTTTAAATATGCAGGGATGGCAAGTTGGAACATAAAGGGTTGAACCAAGGAAATGTTAGTTGGGAGGCCAGTGTTGCCCATGAATTAGTGAGGTGCAGGGTCGAACCAAGGAGAGATTAGTTGAGAGGCCAGTGTTGCCCATGAATGGCTAATAAGGCCATATGTATTTGAGATAGGCAAGAAGCCATAATAATTTGCTGGGAGCAAATTGATGTGTGTGATATAGCCAGCATGTGTATTTGCTTAATGAAAGCAGTGGCTGTGCACTGTTATTTGAAAGAAAGATTTCATGTATCATGTTAGAGACAGAATATCGGCTTAGACCCGACAATCATGTATGTTTCCCAGTGAAGGTAGCTAGACAGATGGCGGGCTGTGAGCCCTTCAAGTGAAAGTATTTTCGAGGTGAGACTGCTAACTTCCATGAAGAGCAGATCATCCTACCCACGTGGAGAGAGAGAGAGAGTTATATCCTGATAACTCTGTCATGAAGTGCACATACTTGTGTGTTTTTACATTGTAGATTTCTTGTGAGAGTGTATTTTGTATGTGTTTGTGTTATGATTTTTATCCTGCATTGATTAATGCAATTTAGCTCGATGTTTCATTGTCGGGATGACAGTTTCTGTACCGGTCTATTTGCATGTGGGTTGGACCCATAAGTAGAATCAGTGAATTTTGATGGGATGATTAAGGATGGCTCTGAAGTAGTTGTTTTATTTTTCTTTGTGCCCGAGTTTTCTCGGAGTGTATATTGTACTACAGCGGTTACACTAATTACTACAGCAGTTGCAATCAACAAACACTAAACACAGTACCAAAATCACTACACACTCAGAGAAACATCAGCTTGAACTACGCGGCTCTCCGCGGACAACAACATACGTAAATATCAGTAGGGCCAACTAGTGGACAATAAACCAGGAAGGTAGAAGGAGCTAGGACCTACCGAGTGCATGGACATGGCTTAGATTGCAGATTCCGCAAATAATCAACCGTGATCCTTAAATTTAAAGAATATTATTTACTGTGATATCAGGATTTCTTCATTTCGATAATTACTTATAAATTGTATAATTTTTAATTTATAAATTGATCTTTTTTCATGAATTATTAAGAAAAGAATATTTATTAGGACAATTTCTCTCTGGAATATTGTACAAGTGTTTCCTTGACGACTGCTTTCTATTGTAGAAATAATTTATATATTTTCTCTTGAGTTTTTTGTTTGTTTTAATCTTGTCAATCTTATGTTAATTTTAAGGACACTTCATCTAAAGCATTACTTTGTCAATTTTATATATTTTTCATCTAAACAGTGTTATGTGGCTGAAGATGTTGATAATATACGAAACATGTACCACTTTTGACCATTAAAAGTTGCCTTAAGCAATCATTGTATCGACTAGGTGGAAAATAAATAAATACTTAATTGTGAATCTATTGAAGTGCGATACGGACCATGAAGCTGATTTTATGTAACATACCACTGAGTCGAGCAGCTCTTCTTCTTTCTCTCAATTCTTCCCAACCGAAACTTAGCAACATTTTTGTAACTCTACTCTTTTGTCGGAAATCACCCAGAACAAATCAAGCTGCTTTTCTGTGGATTTTTTCCAGTTCTTGAATCAGGTAATCCTGCTGAGGGTCCCATACACTGGAACCATACTCTAGTTGGGGTCTTACCAGAGACTTATATGCCCTCTCCTTTACATCCTTACTACAACCCCTAAACACCTTCATAACCATGTGCCTTTATTTACAATCCTATTTATGTGATTACCCCAATGAAGAACTTTCCTTATATTAACACCTAGATACTTACAATGATCCCCAAAAGGAACTTTCACCCCATCAACGCAGTAATTAAAACTGAGAGGACTTTTCGTATTTGTGAAACTCACAACCTGACTTTTAACCCCGTTTATCAACATACCATTGCCTGCTGTCCATCTCACAACATTTTCGAGGTCACGTCGCAGATGCTCACAATCTTGTAACTTATTTATCACTCTATAGAGAATAACATCATCCGCAAAAAGCCTTACCTCCTATTCCACTCCTGTACTCATATCATTTATATATATAAGAAAACATAAAGGTCCGATAATACTGCCCTGAGGAACTCCCCTCTCAACTATTACAGGGTCAGACAAAGCTTCACCTACTCTAACTCTCTGAGATCTATTTTCTAGAAATATAGCAACCCATTCAGTCACTCTTTTGTCTATTCCAATTGCACTAATTTTTGCCAGTAGTCTCCCATGATCCACCCTATCAAATGCTTTAGACAGGTCAATCGCGATACAGTCCATTTGACCTCCAGAATCCAAGATATATCTGCTATATCTTGCTGGAATCCTACAAGTTGAGCTTCAGTGGAATAACCTTTCCTAAAACCGACAATACATGTCAAACTTACTGGCCTGTAATTTTCAGCTTTATGTCTATCACCCTTTCCTTTATACACAGGGGCTACTATAGCAACTCTCCATTCATCTGGTATAGCTCCTCCGATCAAACAATAATCAAATAAGTACTTCAGATATGGTACTATATCCCAACCCAATGTCTTTAGTATATCCCCAGAAATCTGATCAATTCCAGCCGCTTTTCTAGTTTTCAACTTTTGTATCTTATTGTAAATGTCAATGTTATCATATGTAAATTTTTTTACTTCTTTGGCCTTAGTCTCCTCCTCTATCTGGACATTATCCTTGTAACCAACAATACATACTGCTGACTGAATACTTCCTTCCTTCAATCAATCAATCAATCAATCAATACTGATCTGCTTTTAGGGCAGTCGCCCAGGTGGCAGATTCCCTATCTGTTGCTTTCCTAGCCTTTTCCGAAATGATTTCAAAGAAATTGGAAATTTATTGAACATCTCCCTTTGTTGCGAACGACGAAACAACATATCGGCCGCACATAACAAAGTTCAGTTCCATAGGCGCACAAATACAATTTTGAAACAAATCAAATGGAGGACCAGACTGCCCCAAACGAGCAGACACAAACACATCACTCACAAGGTGATAGATGAATAAAACACTGCATATTTACACATTATGTACAACAAATTCGGAGGTACACCAAAACACGTGTACTGCTGCCGGTCGCCATGTCAGTGTCTCTGTATAAAACAAAAACGCAGCAGCACATTGCCAACTGTTACAAAATGAAATGCGGCAGACGAGTACCAACACAAAAGCCGCAACATACTCCCCCCTTTGAGGGATCTCAACACTCAAAATCAAAGTCAAGTGTTCATGTTCATCACAGACAAATTAATAAAAAGTAAACTCAGATACAACATATACAAATATACAACTATACAACATCCTTGGGCAATGGACACAATTTCACTATGGCACGGCGCAAAAGACCAGTTTTAGTCTTTACACTGACCACACGAGTAATATTGTCACAACCAGGATGGAGCTCCTGAATTATACCAGTTTTCCAAACCAGAGGAGGAAGGTTATCCTCCCTTAGAAGCACTAAATCTCCCACTGTTGGAGTCCACTTTCCTACAGAAGACCATTTACGTCTTTGTTGAAGTGATTGTATGTATTCTTTTGACCATCTCTGCCAAAAATCGTGATACAGCTGTTGCACCAAATTCCATTTAGTTAGACAGGAGCGGGAGCTGTTGGATATGTCTGGAGAGGGGATAGAGGTCAATCGTCTACCTACTAGAAAATGTCCAGGTGTCAAATAGCATTGATCATTGGGGTCGTCAGTCATTGAACAGAGAGGTCTCGAGTTCAACACAGACTCAATTTGATACAAAAGAGTACTCAGCTCTTCAAAATTAAGAATGCATTTTCCTAGGGTCCGCTTTAAAAGTGATTTTGTGGACTTTATTCCAGCTTCCCAAAGCCCACCGAAATGAGGACTGGAGGGTGGAATAAACTTCCAATTCACATTCAAATTAGATGAATATTCCTCTATTTCAGTAGAGCTATCCTTAATAAATCTTAATAACTCATTGTTGGCTCCAACAAAATTTGTGCCATTATCACTCAAGATGAGATTTGGAAATCCTCTACGCGCCGTGAATCTTCTAAATGCGGCGAGGAAATCCTGAGTCGTTAGACTCTTCACAGTTTCAAGATGTATTGCCTTAGTGACAAGACAAACAAAGAGAGCAATGTACGCATTAAACTTTATCTTACTCCTCGGGTTATCACCTTTTATGATGACTGGGCCACCATAATCAAGAGAAAACATTTGTGAGGGTAAAACACCTCGAGACAAGTGGTCAGCTGGATTGATGTGGGTCGGTACGTGTCTCCAGTCTGAGACTGAAGTGAGGGATTGAATTTCAGCAACTCTATTAGCGACAAAGGTTTTCCAACAATTGGCGGGTTTCTGTAACCAACACAGAACTATCGTGCTGTCAGTCCAGCAGTATGCTGAGAAAGGAATGTGCAATTTCAGCGATTCAGTTACCTTACTCATTAGGCGAGAAAGCAATAGAGCAGCACAAAGCTCTAAACGGGCAATAGATTGCTGTTTTAATGGAGCAACTCTCGATTTAGAAGTCAACAGGATCACTGATACATCATCATCATCAGATACTGTCCTAATATACACACAAGCACCATAGGCAGCTTCTGAAGCATCAGAAAAGCCATGGATTTCAATAACCTTATTCTTAGCAAAGGGCATTACATTTCTTTGCACTCTGAGGTCAGTAAGCAAGGGGAGCTCACTGTAGATAGCATTCCATGTTTCAATAATTTCAGATGAAGGTTCTAACACAAAATCCCAATCAATTTTCAACTGCCAAAGAGACTGCAGGATAAGTTTACACTTAACTACGGCACATCCTAACAATCCAAGGGGATCAAATATGGAAGCAATGATAGTGAGAATGCTTCTCTTAGTGACTTCCTTAGGTGCTTTCTTCAAGTTTATTTGAAACTGAAACTCATCACATTTAGGATGCCACACGATACCTAATGTTTTAATAGCTTCATCCTTAGTGAGGTTACAAGGTGACAACATTTCTTTATCCTCTACAGGGACATTGGCAAGAGCTTCTGGACAATTTGACGTCCATTTTCTAAGATGAAAATGTGCACTATCAAGCACAGAAGAAATTTCTGATTGAAGCTCCTTAGCTTCTTCAACTGAACTAGTACCTGTCAGCAGGTCGTCAACATAAAAACAAAAGCGAATGATCTCTGATGCAGTGGGGTGAGATTCCTTGTGTTCATCAGCAAGTTGAACTAGACATCTCGTAGCAAGAAAAGGGGCGGAGCTTGTACCGTATGTGACAGTAGTAAGACGGTAGTCCTTGATTTCTTCATCAGTAGATTCACGCCAGACAATTTTCTGAAGATTTCTGTGGTCAGGATGAATTAGCACACATCTATACATCTTAGCAATGTCAGTCGTAAGAGCAACAAAATAGGTTCTGAACCTTAAAACAATGGACAGCAAGTCAGGCTGAATAGTAGGACCAACCATTAACATAGAATTCAATGCTATCCCATTTGATGATTCACAACTTCCATCAAAAACAACTCTCAACTTGGTTGTAGTGCTAGAATCCTTGAGCACACAATGATGGGGCAAGTAAAAGCTTATAGAGTTAGAGGTCTCTGGAGGAGCAATTTCCATGTGACCCATTTCACTGTATTCACGCATGAAATCTACATACTTCCTTTTCAAGTCTGGAAGCTTAGCAAACTTATTTTCCATCTGTTTGAGCCTTCTAACTGCATTATGCTTAGACTCAGCCACAGGTGGCACTTCAGCACGAATAGGAAGTTTGACAACAAACCTACTAGAATCATCTCTTTGAACACTATTCACAAAGTGTTCTTCACAAGCCCTTTCTTCAGGAGTAAGAACTGGTTGATGAAGTTCTTCAAGCTCCCAAAACCTTTGGAGTTTAGTGTCAATAGAATCAAGTTTTACAAGATTAGCACGACGAGCCTTGGCATTATTCTTAATGCATGACTCAGGGAAAGTGCCTGACAGCACCCAACCAAATTCGGTATCTAATAAGGCGGGATAACCTTTCTTATGCAAAATATTAGAAGACACAATTTCATAGTAGACATCAGCACCTAGCAAAATATCAATAGTAGAGGGCTGATTAAATGTCCTATCACTCAAAATAATATCATCAGGAATAACCCAATTGGAACAATCAATTTCCTGCGCCGGAAGTGGACTTGTGATTGTGTTCACTACTGCACAGTTCAACTTCAATGTATAATCTGATACATTGGAGAATAAAACAAGGTTACATGTGGAGCTTACAGGAGACACATTCGCATTGCCTATACCAACAATAGGTAGACCACAAGACCTAGTACGAATACCAAGCTTCTTGACAAGATCAGAAGTCACAAAGGATAATTAACTCGCAGAGTCTAACAAAGCTTTAACTAGTATAATCTCTCCTGAGCTATTTTTTACTCCTACACACGCTGTGCTCAGCAAAACATTCGAACCTAGTCCTGAAACAACCTTCATGGCAGTGGGTGAAACAATTGCAGAACTTGTAGCATTCATATTATTATTGTTATTATTGAGACTTGTTTGTTCCTTGTGAACCAATAAGTTGTGGGGCCCATTACACTGGGTGCATTTGTTTTGCTTACAATGTTTAGAAACATGAGAAGCGGAAAAACAAAGATAACAAAGTTTATTTTCCCTCACAAACTTGCGACGGTGATCAATGTTTGCTTGTTTGAACTTTCTACAATCAGAAATGCTGTGATTATCAAGTTTGCAAAACCTACAATTTAAGGAGGTGCTATTGTTGGCAATGTGAAGGGCTTTTAGGTTGGATTTTAAGTCTCATTTTTGCTCAATAACAGGTTTCTTGCAATCTGTTAGCTCTAATGTTTTACATTTTCTTTCCAATAAATCAATCAAATTATTTAGTGTGGGAATATCAGTGGAGGCAAATTTGTTTTCCCATTCACTCCTATGGTTGGACTTGATCTTACTTAAAATCAATTCCTGTAGCAAAATTTCATGTAGTGGAACTTGACCCTCCAAGTTGTCAACAGCACTAAGATTAGATTTTACTTGGTTTATCAATTTGCGATATTCAGCGGAAGATCCACTAGTACAATTATGGAGATTGAGCAAATGTTTTACGTGCTGTGAAACAATCAAGCGTTTGTTATTGTACCTTTCATCAATTAAATTCCAAGTAACAGTGAAATTATCAGCACATATGGATAGGTTATCTAACAAATCCCTAGGTTCGCCTTGAAGAGACGACAATAGGTAGTGTAGTCTTTGCACATTGTCAATGCGGGTATTGTTAATAACCAAGCTTTGAAAGGTGTTCCTGAAACTCAAATATTTTGTCAAATCTCCTTTAAAAACAGGCAATTCAATGGGCGGGAGCTTCAAGCTACAGTTGGACCGAGTAGAGTTATCAGAAATAATGGATGCATTGCTTGGACTTGTGGGTCTCTCAAATGAGCAAAGCAATTCTTGAATCCTAGCAACTATTGCATGATATCTGTTTTCAAATTCATCATGCTCTCCAAAGTGAGTTTCGCTAGATTTTGAGTCTAATTCACATTCTAGATACTCCCTAACAATGCTGAATTCCTTCCAAATTTCGGGCAGCCTATTTTGCCTAGAAATTAGTTCGTGATGGTTGATGTTATCTTGCTTTAAGTAATTTTCAAGGTGAGTTAATGACCTTTTAGGTAGACCACGTTTTTGAACAGCCTTTGCTTCGGATTCAAACACCATGATGAATGGTTCAGGTAATCAATTATTGACAAGATAATAATAGAAATTAATCTTACAACAATGGTGACTATACAAACAATAAGCTCTATATTCAGTGCACTGCATTCATTTTGCATTGTTGAAATTAGTGACAGTCTTTGAATGGAACCAACAATGTAGGTAGATGAACAAAAGCATAAAATAACGTATAATAAACCACGTACGTTCTAAAATATACAAAATACACAAAGCGGCCCAACTAATTATTAGCACGAAATCGTATAATGCCCATGAGAAGTCAAGACAAATCTGTTATTCTATACACGGAAAGTGCTAGCAGTAGGGTTAGGATATCAGGCAGGATGTCTACCCTAGTCCAGATAGGAACAATAAAGACAAATGGAACAGACTTACAGTACATGGCGGTGCTGTATCATCAATCATCACTACCACTGGAAACACTCCTTGGCTGGAATCACATGCCTAACGTGACTGGAAAGTCCAAAGGATGACGTCTGTGATGTAATGTTCACTGGAGTCCAAATTCCAAGTAGCATTTAACATCTCGAACATCAGGGTATCAGATACAAGCTGGCATAAATAGCTCACAAGAACAAATGCAATAACACGTGGTAACTTCCACAGATTGTTAACGTGCGATATCAAAGCAGTTCCAAAACAATGTAGACTTCGTTGAAATCTCAATATGACGAATTCAACCATTCGTAGTAATTAGCCTTAAGCACGACATCCTGGTGCTTTTATACAATAACTGTTCACGATGCTTTTCGCGCCAAGCTCGTTGCTATGTTCAAACGGCGATTGCAGGCAGCAATTCATGACGATAACAATTTTTAGGTGACTAGCACAATGTTCAAAGTTCACAATGATTCTCATCGCGGCCCGGAAGGACCAAAATTTTATGTTGCGAACGACGAAACAACATATCGGCCGCACATAACAAAGTTCAGTTCCATAGGCGCACAAATACAATTTCGAAACAAATCAAATGGAGGACCAGACTGCCCCAGACGAGCAGACACAAACACATCACTCACAAGGTGATTCAAACATTTATTACAGATGAATAAAACACTGCATATTTACACATTATGTACAACAAATTCGGAGGTACACCAAAACACGTGTACTGCTGCCGGTCGTCATGTTCAGTGTCTCTGTATAAAACAAAAACGCAGCAGCACATTGCCAACTGTTACAAAATGAAATGCGGCAGACGAGTACCAACACAAAAGCCGCAACACCCTTGGTAAGTTATTCCAATCCCTAACTCCCCTTCCTATAAATGAATATTTGCCCAAGTTTGTCCTCTTGAATTCCAACTTTATCTTCATATTGTGATCTTTCCTACTTTTATAGACGCCATTCAAACTTATTCGTCTACTAATGTCATTCCACGCCATCTCTCCGCTGACAGCTCGGAACATACCACTTAGTCGAGCAGCTCTTCTTCTTTCTCTCAATTCTTCCCAACCCAAACATTGCAACATTTTTGTAACGCTACTCTTTTGTCGGAAATCACCCAGAACAAATCGAGCTGCTTTTCTTTGGACTTTTTCCAGTTCTTGAATCAGGTAATCCTGGTGAGGGTCCCATACACTGGAACCATACTCTAGTTGAGGTCTTACCAGAGACTTATATGCCCTCTCCTTTACATCCTTACTACAACCCCTAAACACCCTCATAAACATGTGCAGAGATCGGTACCCTTTATTTACAATCCCATTTATGTGATTACCCCAGTGAAGATCTTTCCTTATATTAACACCTAGATACTTACAATGATCCCCAAAACGAACTTTCACCCCATCAACGCAGTAATTAAAACTGAGAGGACTTTTCCTATTTGTGAAACTCACAACCTGACTTTTAGCCCCGTTTATCAACATACCATTGCCTGCTGTCCATCTCACAATATTTTCGAGGTCACGTTGCAGTTGCTCACAATCTTGTAATTTATTTATCACTCTATAGAGAATAACATCATCCGCAAAAAGCCTTACCTCCGATTCCACTCCTTTACTCATATCATTTATATATATAAGAAAACATAAAGGTCCGATAACACTGCCCTGAGGAACTCCCCTCTCAACTATTACAGGGTCAGACAAAGCTTCACCTACTCTAACTCTCTGAGAAATATAGCAACCCATTCAGTCACTCTTTTGTCTAGTCCAATTGCACTCATTTTTGCCAGTAGTCTCCCATGATCCACCCTATCAAATGCTTTAGACATGTCAATCACGATAGAGTCCATTTCACCTCCAGAATCCAAGATATCTGCTATATCTTGCTGGAATCCTACAAGTTGAGCTTCAGTGGAATAACCTTTCCTAAAACCGAATTGCCTTCTATCGAACCAGTTATTAATTTCACAAACATGTCTAATATAGTCAGAAGGAATGCCTTCCCAAAGCTTACGTACAATGCATGTCAAACTTACTGGCCTGTAATTTTCAGCTTTATGTCTATCACCCTTTCCTTTATACACAGGGGCTACTATAGCAACTCTCCATTCATCTGGTATAGCTCCTGCGGCCAAACAATAATCAAATAAGTACTTCAGATATGGTACATCCCAACCCATTGTCTTTAGTATATCCCCAGAAATCTGATCAATTCCATCCGCTTTTCTAGTTTTCAACTTTTGTATCTTATTGTAAATGTCATTGTTATCATATGTAAATTTTATTACTTCTTTGGCCTTAGTCTCTTCCTCTATCTCGACATTATCCTTGTAACCAACAATCTTTACATACTGCTGACTGAATACTTCTGCCTTTTGAAGATCCTCACATACACACTCCCCTTGTTCATTAATTATTCCTGGAATGTCCTTCTTGGAACCTGTTTCTGCCTTACAATACCTATACATACCCTTCCATTTTTCACTAAAATTTGTATGACTGCCAATTATGCTTGCCATCATGTTATCCTTAGCTGCCTTCTTTGCTAGATTCAATTTTCTAGTAAGTTCCCTCAATTTCTCCTTACTTCCGCAGCCATTTCTAACTCTATTTCTTTCCAGTCTGCACATCCTTCTTAGTCACTTTATTTCTCTATTATAATAAGGTGGGTCTTTACCATTCCTTACCACTCTTAAAGGTACAACCCTGTTTTCGCATTCCTCAACAATTTCTTTAAACCCATCCCAGAGTCTGTTTACATTTTTTTTTACTGTTTTCCACCGATCATAGTTACTTTTTAGAAACTGCCTCATACCTGCTTTATCAGCCATATGGTACTGCCTAACAGTCCTACTTTAGAGACCTTCCTTTCTATCAGATTTATTTTTAACTACCACAAAGCAGTTTCATGATCACTAATACCATCTATTACTTCAGTTTCCCTATAGAGCTCATCTGGTTTTATCAGCACCACATCCAAAATATTTTTCCCTCTGGTTGGTTCCATTACTTTCTGAATCAGCTGTCCTTCCCATATTAACTTATTTGCCATTTGTTGGTCATGCTTCCTGTCATTCGCATTTCCTTCCCAATTGACATCTGGCAAATTCAGATCTCCCGCTACAATCACATTTCTTTCCATGTCGTTTCCCACATAGCTGACTATCCTATCAAATAATTCCGAATCCGCATCAGTGCTACCCTTTCCCGATCTGTACACTCCGAATATATCAAGTTGCCTATTATCTTTAGAAATGAGCCTTACACCTAGAATTTCATGTGTCTCATCTTTAACTTTTTCGTAGAATACAAATTCTTCTTTCACCAGAATGAAAACTCCCCCTCCCACCTTTCCTATCCTATCTCTACAATACACACTCCAGTTGCAAGTGATAAAAATCATTGTTATCCGTATTGAAGATACTGAATGTAGGATGTTAAAAGGTTTGTTTTTTTCACCTATTCAATACATATAAATTTTATAATTTAGGAATTTATTGTAGATTCCACTTGAGACATGTTTCGCCCTTCATTGAGGGCATCATCAGTCAAAATTTCACCTCAAGGTAAAAAAATTAGGTAACTGGTTAGTAGTAGACATGTACAAATTAATACATATTATTAACAACATACAAAAATTAAGTAGGGGAAATAGTTGCACAAAAGTGATGGTTGAACATGTAGGTTTATAGATGAAAGGTCAGCACCAATGCCTAAAAATAACATAGTAGAGTTCTGCAGTGGTGCTCTGGAGAAACAGTTGACGCAATCATATGATAATAAAAAGTTAAAAATATTTACATTATAACAATTAAGGGAGAAAAGGTGTAGTGTTTGGCGTCAATGTTTTTAACCTACAATTGATGTCAAAGGTTGGTAACTATACAGTATTTACATTGTTCTATTGAACAGTTGAGAAAAAGTTTTAAAAAATATTTACATTTAACATTCAGCGTAAATGTTTGTAAATAAAAACTAATGTCAATGGTTGGTAACTATTAGTAATTACATTATCTAATTGAATAGTTGAGAATTTACAATTAAATACATATTTACACAAGAGCAGTTGGTGCGCAAGGATAAAAAAAAAATTTCTAGTACCAAGTGCGTCCTGATGTTTTAGAGGTTGGAAGAAGGAAATAGCATTGATATTTCAGAAAATGTAGAGCAGTTTATTTTAGTTAAAAATCACCGGGGGTAGGGAAAATTTCATAGCCGTATGAGGTTTTTTAGGCATCAAACTGAAAGTTTTCCGGTTGCAGCGCCGAGATCGGGATGGAGACTGGTCAGTGTGGCTGGAGATTCATGGGTAATCCGTGCGTTTGAACGGCAACAATGGTGACAGTTAATAGTGGGTAATTGCTAATTAGGAAAAATGTTGCGGGTTGAGACTTCCGCTTATTCTTTTAGTTGACTTCTGTAGCATCGATTGTGATGTGAAGACATCGGTGTGAAATGCCGGTGAGACAAAATGATGTTGTTCCGTGGAATAAAGTAAGGCGGACTACGGGATGAAGTTGTTGTTCTTTACTGGTCTGGTGAGATAGAATAGAGTTGCTTGTGTTGTGGACTGCTGCGGAGAATTAGAATGTATACAGCAACTGCAGAGTCAGAGCGTTAAAGCTGGGGTGAGGCATCTTCTTATTCTGACTGCGAAGAGGAGCCGTAGTGGCACGCCATATTTGTGCCGATGTGCGCTGGGTTCCGGCGAGTTGTTGAAAGTTGTATTGTATGAAGTGGAAGCTATCTGTAATTGAGATGTTAATAGTATTAGTTGGTGTGTAAGAAAGGTTTATGGTAAGTAATGAAGAGTGAATGTTATGTTACGTACCTGTTGTGTCGCTGAGAGGTAATTGTTGATGAGAATTGGTGGACTATGAATGAGGCTCAGTCGGTAATACGCACATACGGTTAGCAATGGCAACGGGAGGAGTGGAGAGCTTTGGGGGGGGAGGGGCATGGGCGGAGTCATGCGCAAAGGTGAGCTGTCAGAATGGAGGAAGGTAGAGTGGAGGGGCGAGCTTGTTGTGTATAGGGAGTGCAGGTTGATGTAGTGTTGGTTATAAAAAGGGGGGGGGGGGTGGGGGGATAAGGAACCGAAAGTTACGCGGATAATATTGATGCCATTTGTTAATGTGGTGAATGTTATTTGCTTGTGCTGGGTGTTGTACTGTTTTTGAAGGTCGAGTGGTTCTTATTTCTCGTGTTGTATCGGTGGGGTCGTGGTGGAGGGGGAGGTGCTTGGGTGGGAGGACGTGTGGGCTTGCTGTCGTTGTGTGTGGGGGAATTGGTCGGAAAGGGGGAGGTGGGGGGTAGGGGGGTAATTGTCGACGTGCTGGGTGAGTTAGTTAATGTGGTATTGAGGATTTTAGACGCGTTGTTGCCTTGAAAATTTATTTTTTGTAGTAAGGTGGGAATTTGTTCATAAAGGGGTTTTTTTAAATCTATTATCTTGTTGAGGTTTTTATCCTTGTTGAAGTGTTGGTCTAGATAGATGTATAGGTTCTCAAACTCAGTCATTAGTTTGCCTTTCTCGACTTTTTTTAGGATTGTTAAGTCTTGTTCTATTGTGGTGAAGTGGTGGCCAGTGTCCCTCATGTGGGTGCTCATTGCGGAAAATTTATTATGTTTTTGGGCATTGTAGTGTTCTAAATAAGGGGTTTGGAAGCTTCGGCCAGTTTGTCCGATGTACGAGGAGTTGCATTGTGAACAGGTGAGTCTGTAAATACCTGAGCCCGCGTAGAGGTTTCTTCTTGGGTTGACAGAGTTCTGGTTGAAAAATATGTTCTGGTTAGTGTTCTGCGTTTTGAAAGCAATGTTGACTCCACCAGATAGCCAACCCCCTAAAAAAGCACGAAGTCAACATTGCTTTCAAAACGCAGAACACTAACCAGAACATATTTTTCAACCAGAACTCTGTCAACCCAAGAAGAAACCTCTACGCGGGCTCAGGTATTTACAGACTCACCTGTTCACAATGCAACTCCTCGTACATCGGACAAACTGGCCGAAGCTTCCAAACCCCTTATTTAGAACACTACAATGCCCAAAAACATAATAAATTTTCCGCAATGAGCACCCACATGAGGGACACTGGCCACCACTTCACCACAATAGAACAAGACTTAACAATCCTAAAAAAAGTCGAGAAAGGCAAACTAATGACTGAGTTTGAGAACCTATACATCTATCTAGACCAACACTTCAACAAGGATAAAAACCTCAACGAGATAATAGATTTAAAAAACCCCCTTTATGAACAAATTCCCACCTTACTACAAAAAATAAATTTTCAAGGCAACAACGCGTCTAAAATCCTCAATACCACATTAACTAACTCACCCAGCACGTCGACAATTACCCCCCTACCCCCACCACCCCCTTTCCGACCAATTCCCCCACACACAACGACAGCAAGCCCACACGTCCTCCCACCCAAGCACCTCCCCCTCCACCACGACCCCACCGATACAACACAAGAAATAAGAACCACTCGACCTTCAAAAACAGTACAACACCCAGCACAAGCAAATAACATTCACCACATTAACAAATGGCATCAATATTATCCGCGTAACTTTCGGTTCCTTATCCCCCCCCTTTTTATAACCAACACTACATCAACCTGCACTTCCTATACACAACAAGCTCGCCCCTCCACTCTACCTTCCTCCATTCTGACAGCTCACCTTTGGGCATGACTCCGCCCATGCCCCTCCCCCCCCAAAGCTCTCCACTCCTCCCGCTGCCATTGCTAACCGTATGTGCGTATTACCGACTGAGCCTCATTCATAGTCCACCAATTCTCATCAACAATTACCTCTCAGCGACACAACAGGTACGTAACATAACATTCACTCTTCATTACTTACCATAAACCTTTCTTACACACCAACTAATACTATTAACATCTCAATTACAGATAGCTTCCACTTCATACAATACAACTTTCAACAACTCGCCGGAACCCAGCGCACATCGGCACAAATATGGCGTGCCACTACGGCTCCTCTTCGCAGTCAGAATAAGAAGATGCCTCACCCCAGCTTTAACGCTCTGACTCTGCAGTTGCTGTATACATTCTAATTCTCCGCAGCAGTCCACAACACAAGCAACTCTATTCTATCTCACCAGACCAGTAAAGAACAACAACTTCATCCCGTAGTCCGCCTTACTTTATTCCACGGAACAACATCATTTTGTCTCACCGGCATTTCACACCGATGTCTTCACATCACAATCGATGCTACAGAAGTCAACTAAAAGAATAAGCGGAAGTCTCAACCCGCAACATTTTTCCTAATTAGCAATTACCCACTATTAACTGTCACCATTGTTGCCGTTCAAACGCACGGATTACCCATGAATCTCCAGCCACACTGACCAGTCTCCATCCCGATCTCGGCGCTGCAACCGGAAAACTTTCAGTTTGATGCCTAAAAAACCTCATACGGCTATGAAATTTTCCCTACCCCCGGTGATTTTTAACTAAAATAAACTGCTCTACATTTTCTGAAATATCAATGCTATTTCCTTCTTCCAACCTCTAAAACATCAGGACGCACTTGGTACTAGAAATTTTTTTTATCCTTGCACACCAACTGCTCTTGTGTAAATATGTATTTAATTGTAAATTCTCAACTATTCAATTAGATAATGTAATTACTAATAGTTACCAACCATTGACATTAGTTTTTATTTACAAACATTTACGCTGAATGTTAAATGTAAATATTTTTTAAAACTTTTTCCCAACTGTTCAATAGAACAATGTAAATACTGTATAGTTACCAACCTTTGACATCAATTGTAGGTTAAAAACATTGACGCCAAACACTACACCTTTTCTCCCTTAATTGTTATAATGTAAATATTTTTAACTTTTTATTATCATATGATTGCGTCAACTGTTTCTCCAGAGCACCACTGCAGAACTCTACTATGTTATTTTTAGACATTGGTGCTGACCTTTCATCTATAAACCTACATGTTCAACCATCACTTTTGTGCAACTATTTCCCCTACTTAATTTTTGTATGTTGTTAATAATATGTATTAATTTGTACATGTCTACTACTAACCAGTTACCTAATTTTTTTACCTTGAGGTGATATTTTAACTGATGATGCCCTCAATGAAGGGCGAAACATGTCTCAAGTGGAATCTACAATAAATTCCTAAATTATAAAATTTATATGTATTGAATAGGTGAAAAAAACAAACCTTTTAACATCCTACACACACTCCAGTGCCGTGAGAAAATTTCTGCATCCATTATATCATTTCTCAGCCATGATTCAACTCCTATTACAATATCTGGTAAATATATATCTATTAAATTACTTAATTCTATTCCTTTCTTTACAATACTTCTACAGTTCAACACTAACAATTTTATGTCATCCCTACTTGATTTCCAGTTCCCTGTTCCCTTATCACCGCTCCCTAGGCCATCCCGTTTCCCTGAATGTACCTCCCTATTACCCTTCCAAACAAATTTCCTAACTTATACTTATATGAAGGCCATCCGAGCGCAGATCCCTATCTCCTACCCACCCATTAGGATCTAGAAATTTCACTCCCAGTTTCCCACATACCCACTCCATAGTTTTATTTAAATCCCCAATCACCCTCCAGTCAGTATCCCTCCTACACAGTATTCCACTAATAACAATCTCCGCTTTCTTAAACCTCACCCGTGCTGCATTTACCAGATCCCACACATCTCCAACTATATTGGTACTTATATCAGCTTACCTTACGTTGTTGGTACCAACGTGAAACACTACCACCTTCTCCTTCCCCTCCTCCCTCTCTTGTACTTTCCTCAACATCTGCCTCAACCTAATTCCTGGATAACATTCTACCCTGGTTCCCTTTCCTCCACACACTTTCCCCACGTGTCTAACGATGGAATCCCCCATAACCAGAGCCTCAACCCTACCCACCTCATTTGATCCCCTCCCCTCCTGGTCAGCCCTATCTTTCCTGATAGCTGCAGAAGCTACTTCCTCCTCCCTTTTCTCCTTCCCATGACCCTGTTCCACCTGTCTTTTCCTATCCTCTACTCTACATTTCCCTTTCCTACCTTTTCCCTTCCTCCTACTTCCACGCATCTCAGCAACAGTTCCCTGTCCCTCATCTTCCCTCTGTTGTTCTACCTGGAGTGACTCGTACCGATTTCGCACAGACACCTGTCCTGAATTCTGATCCTGAATAGAGCCCTTGGCCTGCAATCTCCTTCCCCTTAGAACATTAGACCACCAGTCTTCTACAACTCATCCCTTTCCTTCCCCTCCCTCTTGTACACCTACTGTAACCTGTACATTGTTTGAGGGAGTCCTATCTTCCTTCCTGTCTTCTGTGAGAATCCTAATTATCTCCCTCAAACTTTCCAACTCCTCCCTCATACCCCTCAATGCCTCACCACACCCACAATAAGTACACTCGCGCTCCTTAGCCATTCTTTACGGGGGGGAAATTTTAAATTAAAAAATAAAATAATTTATTTGCAAAAAAATAAATGAACGGAGGGATATATTGTCTGGAATAGTACACAACAATAAGGTAATTAATATACGACTACACTACAATACTACTTAGTCGTGCTCTATTTTTTTTTATCCTACAACCCCTAACAGGATAACAGCTGCTGTTAATTACTGAATATCGAAAGTAATACACAAGAACTACACAATTCCAAACTGCAATTAAGCCTATCCTAATTTCAACAATATTTTAGTAAGAGTTTCTATGGATACCTCTACTACACCAGTACTACACAAATATTTTACAATAATAAAATAAGCACACTAAATTCTAATAGGATATTACTCGTATACTACTGTACAGTATACTCCAGTAATTTTTAAACTACTTTCAGACGTATCCTAATTACGATACCGGTACCGTACCGTATGTCACTACAAAGCACAACAGAAATGAAATTTGCAAGAACTACTGTACTCAGAGATTACCAACGAAGCTAAATGCTTAGACAAATTATTATTAGTATTACGGTCTAATAGATATACACGAAAGATAACACACGAATATAGCAGGCAAGATACGGCACTATCTAAATGTACTGTATCTATACTACAATGTATCTACACTACACTACACTGCGTTTGGTTAAATGCTTAAGTATCAAAAGGATTGCAGTACACGAAGAAAAACACGAATATAACTGGCAAGATACTATCTAATATATTATACCTTATCTTCACTGCAATTCTACTGAAATGTGGTTATGTGATTATTACAGCTGGTGGATTACTATTATTTTCCCTACTCCACGGGACGGAGAAAAAAAAAAGTGTCCTTAATTAGGCCTACTGAAAAATACGAGGTTGTCTACAATAATTTCTCAAATATTACTATCAAAACTACTACTACTACTACTACTCCAGGGACTTGAACTGCAATTACTGGGATATATGAACTTTATTATTATTAGCTAACTACTCATAAATACTGAAAGATCGAGGGAGCGAAATATAAATTACGGATACTAACTACCTACTCAGAAGTACAAATGAATGGAATACAAGGTCAGCTGATTTTTATTTATATTTACTTGACTACACTACACCCTTTGTTCACAACTGTAGCCAACAATGCAATATTTAAATATGAGGAGCGACAATAATCAATAACAATACGACTGTTAACTATTACCGTGTAATCTCTTTAACTTCTTTTTAAATGGAAGTTTACAGGCGTATCATGTTTTTTAATGTAGTAAATTATTACCTTCGCGATAGTTTGATTGTATATCTATACGAAATACCGGAGAAGTTGAAGATCTTCACATACACACTCCCCTTGTTCATTAATTATTCCTGGAATGTCCTTCTTGGAACCTGTTTCTGCCTTAAAATACCTATACATACCCTTCCATTTTTCACTAAAATTCGTTTGACTGCCAATTATGCTTGCCATCAACAAACTGTCACATAATTTTCAAAAATAATGAAGGTGTTCATAGATCCACCTATAAATATCACATCAAAATCCACATGGATAGCCACATTATACTTCAAAACGCCTTCTGACCCTTTCACATTTGTTTAGGCAATTTGTACTCTGTCCACCAAAGTATGTACACACATTCTTTCTGCCAAATATTAGTCATCCAGAACTTCTCACTTTGTTGCTGAACAGCGTTCAAAGCCTCCTATTAGACGAGTTATGTACAAGTATGTTGCACCACTTTTCCACACCAGTCACAGCACAGCTAGGCCACAGGTTCTTGCAGATGATGCGGCTGCCGACACGGCCATTTGCCGCCAGCCTCCATTCAATTTCAGTCCAACCCAGGTAGCTATGTAACTTGCAGTCCAGTGGTATCCTGCACCAGATAAGCAGATGGGTGAGACACTGTCCAGTCCGACTGCCTCCACTGGGATGTTCGTCACAGGATCATGGTGCGGTATGGTAGCACCCAAGGCACAGAGTGTGCCTCCCAACTTGTCACTTCAGGTTGCCTTGAGAAGGAGCTGGTCACTACAGCCACAGTAATATAAACAAACCGCAGCAGACAAGAGAATACTTGAGGTAAAGGTATGCTGCTGGGCTCAAAGATCTTGCGTGGTATCACCAATGGGTGGCTTAATGTGTATGCAGTAGGGACTCTCCCTCGCACACCAGGGATTTTAGGGCACTAGCCCTGGGGTAAGCACTGCTATCTATAAATCATTTGACAAGATTACGGTGGGGTGGAAGGAAACTATAGGAGTTTACCCTAAACCTGAAAGTAAGGGGAATAAATTCCAAGGAGAGACCCTAACTAAAACCTAAATAACTTATAATACTAAATCCATTACACTAGAGAATACCAAAAGTATTTACCTACACAATTATTTACAACCAACTTACAACAAAACTTATTATTACCTTATAAATAAAACCCTATAAATACCTTACAATAAACTTGTCATTATTTTATAACTAAATTCTTACATATAGCTTACAACTAAATCTACATGGTCACCAACAATGGTATTTACCATTCCGTACCAGACTTACGGTACCTTGATCTGGGTGAGGTGGACTCTGCTGACCCTTTTCCTTTTGGGATCGCTCACCAATAATGTCACTGGGGTAAGGAACTTCAAGATGGTGCAGGGACCTCGAAATCTGGGGGCCAACTTACTGATAACATGGTCCGCAGCACTACTTACGGGGTGTGTTTTAATAAACACCTGGTCACCCACAGAGAGATTGTGCGGTCTTCACCCGCGGTTGTAATTACGCTGGACCTTAGCGTAATAAACCTTCAAGTTCTTTCGTGCATGGTGCCAATTAGCTCAGATCTTTTCTGGGCTGGCATCGTCGAGCAAAAGATCGTTAATTGACCACAGATTAGATAGAGGAGAATTTGGGGTAAAAGCCAACATTAACGAAGCAGTGGTTTGCTTGTGGCTTTCATGGACAGCAGTGTTAAATGCAAACAACAACCAATGTAGTGAAGAATTCCACTTGGAGTGGTCTGAGGAGTGATAAGCGATTAGAGCAGATCGCAGGTTACGATTCACTCTCTCAGCATAATTTGGCTTCGGGTAATACGGGGTAGTGGTTACATGAGCAATAGATAGATCAAAACAGAAATTCCGGAACTGGGCAGAAATAACGGCTCTTGCGTTATCACTTACCAAAAATGGAGAGGGTCCAAAACAATGCGAATATCTGTTTCAAGCACGAGATGGTGGTGTTGGCGTTAGGCCATCTGAGTGGGGAACAGCCACGTAAGACACGAAAAGGCGTCAACACACACAAGTATGAAACGATGACCATTCCATGATCTCAGGAAGGGCCCAATATTGTCTATGAACAGTCTTTCCATTGGGCGAGAAGCTTGCTCAGAGGACAAGAGACCTAGACGAGTATTCGGGGCTGGTTTGGTGATGTTGTAAACCTTACAGGACTTGGCAAGGGCACGGATCTCACTATCCATGGATTTCCAAATGAAGTGGTTACGAATCTTCTCTCTTGTTTTGAAAACGTCCAGATGACCCGCCCACTGGGGATTCATGAAAATATTTGAAGAGAGCCGGGACCAGGTTAGTTGGGACTACAATTTTGGGGTCTCTGCGACTGCGAGCAGGACAACACTGGACACCATTCTTAAGGATGTAGGGCTTAACATGCTCACCGGATTTAATCCTGTCGATAATAGCTTTTAACTCAGCATCGTCCTCTTGATGTTTGGTTATATCCTTGAAAAGGAAGGGAGAGTCAGCGAGGACTACATTGACCAAAGCTGATACTTGTATGGGAGATGGGTCTGTCGGCTCTGATTGAGGGTTAGAGCTGCCTGGATAGAACCTCCTTACTGAGGCCGTCAGCCAAAACGTTTTCCGTGCCACGAATGTGTCGGGCATCAAATTGGAAGGCTGAGATGCGCACTGCCCAACGTGCTAGACGACCGGTCCTTCGCGGCTTGGCCAGTACCCAACTCAACGTCTGATTATCAGTTTCCAGATCGAAAGGAAGATGTTCCAGGTACATTCTGAAGCGTTCTAATGAGAAGACAACTGTCAAGGCTTCTAACTCATAAATGGTATAATTTTGCTCAGCAGGTTTCAGGGCACATGAAGCACAAGAAATAGGATGACGCCCTTCTTGAAATTCCTGAAGAACAACACCGGATATGCCTGAGGAAGAGGCGTCCATCTGAAGGATGAAGCATTTAGAAAAGTCTGGCATAGCCAGTACAGGAGCGTTTCATAAGGCAGATTTTAAGTTCATGAAGGCTTCACGTTAGGCATCACCCCACACAAATTTGGCATCCTTTATTCTCAAAGCATTTAATGGGGCTGCACGCTCAAAAAATTGGGAATTAATTTGCGGAAAAAATTAACCATGCCAATGAATCTGGCTACAGCCTTGATGTCCTTTGGAGGGGGAAAATTCTGGATGGCGGCAGTTCAAGACTGATCCATTAAGACACCCCTCCCCAACACAATATGTCCTAAGGAGGACATCTGGGGTTGTGCGAAGGAAACCTTGGATGCTTTGAGGGTTAGACCTGCTTTACGCAGTTTTTCAAGCACTTCGTTGAGATGGAGTAGGTGTTCCTCGAAGGTTTCACTAAAAATTATGAGAATACGAACTTGAACTTAATGTCCGATAAGACATAATCTAGTAACCAGAGGACAGCCGCTCCAGTCGCCAAGCCAAAAGGGATGCGCTCAAATTCATATAGGTTCCAATTGGTTGCAAATGCTGTGAGATGCTTGGATTCTTCAGCAAGAGGTATCTGGTAATAGGCCTGATTTAAATCGAAGCTGGTGAAAATTTTTGCATTAGCGAACCAAAAAAAAGAAGAGTGCAAATCAGAAAGTGATTAGATGACTACCTTATGGGTCAACATCCGACAGTCAACTACAGTACGTTATAGACGAGAAAGGTTCCACCTTGTCAATACAAATTTATTTATATAAATATCTACAGTACTGGTTTCGACTCTTTCCATGTAGTCATCCTCAGCTGTACACCGTTACCTTCACATAAATCAAATTAGTTGATTTGCCTTGTCACAATGATAGTCATAATGATAGGATATATCTTACTTCTAATTGAGCATACTTTAGGGTAAATTTGACTACATACAGTCTAAAATGTGTAGGTAAATCTTTTAAGCCTAAAATCATGTAAATGAATGGGCTGTTGTTAAAAGTACAATTACATAAACACTTTTTTAAAAATGTATGTAGTACATGTAAAATGCTGTCTTAAAGTATACAGTTCAAGTAAAATTCGTTATATCCCTTTCAGACCTGAAAGAAAACTGGAGGTGTGAATTTTTGTTTGTACGTCAAGAACTGACTAAAATGCTCCTCAATACACATATTAATAGTTTATTTTACAAAATAAAAACTAACATCCGAAAAACAGGACCCACACAATTGTGCGTATCAAAATTCAAAACCTCGTTGTATCACGTACGATGGTGTAGCTTCAAAATTTACGTTCACTAACCAATGTACACACTTCATTGAATATATTCCGGTATTCAGTAAAGCTTCTAGATTAATATAAACGCAGTAAATAAATACTTACTTTCGGCACTACTGCTTCCTGCCATCTCGCCGATCAACTGTGCTTTTAAAACTCTTCTTCCTTCGCCCTGGCGGTCAAGCGCATACTAAAATCAATTGAAATACACGCCACGTGTCCTGCACAGTCACTGCAGTCCGGTGTAGCGCCGAAAAAACATCAAATACGGTCAGGGATAACTAAAATACGAACCCGCACAATTGTGCGTACTCGGTCTGAAAGGGCTATTAGAAACTTTTCGTTAAAATAAGTTTTTCGTCTTGCGTACGTTGATTTTCTTCAATATGATGTGAAAATCGTATAAATGAACTATTATTAAAAGTACAGTTACATAGGCACTTTAAAAAATATATATATTACATGTAGAATACCAGCTTAAAATGTGCAAATACGTATAAGATTTATTGCATTAAATAGGAAACAATTTTTTATAGAATAAGTTTCCGGTCTTGCATTAGTTGATTTTCTTCAAATGATATGGAGAATGTCTATGCTTTTTTGTAGGTGGTGCTCTTCTTTCTGTTGTATATTGTCCTTGTTCATTAGTTTATAGTTGACTTATTCATCATTAATAACAAGTTTGATGTATTGTCTGAGGTAGATGTGTGCAGCTGTGGTTGAATATGGCTGGAATATAGAATAAAGAATATGGGCACAGTGCACACCAAGCAGCCAAATCTAGCGCATCACAACCACAATAGCAATTACACACATCGACATTTATAGACCGGAGAAGACCCACCTTCCTGCATTTGACACTCACAGAAAAGAAATTTATATTCTATATTCCAGCCATATTCAACCACAGCTGCACACATCTACCTCAGACAATACATCAAACTTGTTATTAATGATGAATAAGTCAACTATAAACTAATGAATAAGGACAATATACAACAGAAAGAAGAGCACCACCTACAAAAAAGCATAGACATTCTCCATATCATTTGAAGAAAATCAACTAATGCAAGACCGGAAACTTATTCTATAAAAAATTGTTTCCTATTTAATGCAATAAATCTTATACGTATTTGCACATTTTAAGCTGGTATTCTACATGTAATATATATATTTTTTAAAGTGCCTATGTAACTGTACTTTTAATAATAGTTCATTTATATGATTTTCACATCATATTGAAGAAAATCAACGTACGCAAGATGAAAAACTTATTTTAACAAAAAGTTTCTAATATAACGAATTTTACTTGAACTGTATACTTTAAGACAGCATTTTACATGTACCACATACATTTTAAAAAAAGTGTTTATGTAATTGTACTTTTAACAACAGCCCATTTACATGATTTTAGGCCTAAAAGATTCACCTACACATTTTAGATTGTACGTAGTCAAATTTACCCTAAAGTATGCTCAATTAGAAGTAAGATATATCCTATCATTATGACTATCATTGTGACAAGGCAAATCAACTAATTTGATTTATGTGAAGGTAACGGTGTACAGCTGAGGATGACTACATGTAAAGAGTCGAAACCAGTACTGTAGATATTTATATAAATAAATTTGTATTGACAAGGTGGAACCTTTCTTGTCTATAACTTACGATAATGGTCAATACGGAAAATGAAACTAATAAATCAAGTCAACTACAGGTCGATAACCACCTTGCGGTTTAGGGACCAAAAACATGGAAAAAGAATAGGCTGATTTGGACGGGCGTATCACTCCATCAGTGAGCATTTGATCAATGATAGCCTTCAGGGCTTTCATTTTGGGAGATGACAACCGATACGGAGGGGAGCGAACAGGTATGTTATCCGTAACCTCAATTTTGTATTCTAAGACATTGGTGACACCTAACCTGTCGGTGAAGACATCAGGGAACTTATCGCAGAGTTTCCTAAGTTGATTGGCCTGCTCTTTGGGTAAGTGATTAAAATCAAAAGCCTTGGGTTCATAAGAATCTTCAGGAACAGCGTTAACGTGACAAGGCAGAATAGGGGAGCGATCACACAGCTCAAAGGTTCTTGCACAAAATTTAAAATGGTATCTGTTGAACTGGAGGTCCAAACTCATGCCTGTTTTAACAATAAAATTGGCACCCAATATGAACTGGCAGGATAAATCCTTTGCCACTAGTACTGGCATTTTCCAGGTGAAATCACGGACTTGAATCTTGACCTCTAGGGATCCTACAATGTTCAACGAATTAGAATTAGCAGTATGGCAGGTTAAGGACACAGGTTCTAATGTAAGTAACTTGCAAACCGTTTTCATAGAATTGTACCAGGTCTCGCTCATCAAGCTGACACTACTCCCAGAGTCTAGTAACGCACAGACAGGTTCATTATTTACCTCTATGCATAAATATGGTAGTTTACAAGAAGCTATGACAGAAATCCTACAAGATTACAAGAAATGAACACTAGAGTCAGACTGTGAGCAATCATTAGCCTCAGAATTAAGTAATTCATCCAAGGTACAGTCATGATTGACAAGACAAGAAGCCATGCTGTGGGGTTTACCATCCGAACTGGCGGTTAGTCATCTAGCAATATTATGGCCAGGGGGTCCAGAGCCAGAAATGTTACGTGATGTTAGATCACATTCTAGTATATAGTTTCATTACTGAGGCAGCAAATAAGGCAGTTTAATTATTGAGCCTACGGGCAGGGACTGAGGAAGTTTAGCCAAGTCAAGACACCATCTAAATATGTCATCCAAGTTTCCAATGTGTAAAGTTTTGTTATTATTTCCGCATCGTTACCCGATTGCGTTTTGTATCAATTTTATCCTGTCAGATGTACTTTCTCATATGTGCATATCACATATTTTTATGGCTGATTTGGGGTCAATTTCTTCTTCTTCTTTGTTGTTTAGGCGTACTGAGGGCCACGGGGCTCGTATCTACTCTTGGGTAAAGTTGTTGCTTTCTTCTTCTTCCAATACTCCTTCATTTGCTGATTATGATCCAGCTTTCTCTCCTCGGTCCACTTAGTGCCTGTAGTCTTCTTACTTGTAAGGGATGTTGGGAAAACTCCATGTTGGATGGCTTGACGGAACAGTAGTCGGTCATGAGTTTGTCCCAGTGGGATATCTAGTTGTTCCATATCTGACTTAACTGATGTGATCCATTTGTTCTTAGAAGCCTTGCCTCTTCCTGTTACTGTGAATATCCTGTTCGTGAGTCTTTTCGAATCCATACGGGCCAAGTGTCCATAAAAGGTCAGGCGCCTTTTCCTTATAGACGTGACGATGTCCTCCTCGTGTTCATACAGTTCATCATTATGGCGGATTCTGTAAGTGCCTCCTTCCTCTCTGATTGGTCGTAATATCCTCCTCAGGATCTTTCTCTCTTTTAACTCCAGCTTTCTGAGTGGGCCCTTCCTAGCTATTACAAGGCACTCAGAAGTATACAGAATAGATGGTTTGACTGCCAAGTTGTAGTGTCTGAGTTTGAGGTCCTTGGAGAGGCACTTAGATGAATAGATACTACGACACGAGTGATAAGCCCTTTCAAACTTGGAACATCTGGCATCTATGGCTGGGTTCTATCTCTGATTCGCAGAGATCCATTTTCCCAAGTACTTAACTGCAGGTACTTTTCGTATGGTAGCGTCTGTGGGAGGAATTGTAGAAGGGGCCTCCTTGATATAGGTCATAAATTTCATTAATTATTCTTTCAATTTATTTTATTAGTGTGAATTAAATCAATGTTTTTAGCCGAATAAATCCATCATAGCCTTTAATCTGCGTTATTATTCATAAAATTAATGTAGTCTTATTTCCTGTCTATATACTCTTTAGTATAAGATATATTTAGAGATTTTTCATGTCGCCTACTTTTTCCCGAACATGTCCTGAGTTTAGCCCAATTTATGACAGAATACGGCGCAGTACAGTGCTACAGCAAGTAGTGGAGACTCATGCAGCAGTGTGTAGCATGTGCCCTGAGGAAGGGCAGCAGGGGTATTCACGTGTTTGCCGCACAAATTAATTAGTCTGACAGTCTCGTTCAGCAACGTCTCTGTGTACTTCCATCTGGTGTCTGTTACTCTGTTACTGCATAGCTAAATACTCAATTATTTTCGTATTGTATAATCATGCAGTACTTCCGTTTCATTGCAATACATCTGAGTATTTTGATAAGCTTTAAATGTTAAAAAATGTATAGCATGGAAATGATAAAGACTGCTGAACCTGTTGGTATGCGGTGGTGTAAAGAGCTACTAAAGTATATGTGGAAACACAAATGTATACCACAAGACTGGAAAAAAAGGATAAAAATACTAGTGTTTAAGAGAGGGGACAAGAAAGTTTGTGGTAAATATAGACGGATCACACTTATATTGCATGTAGTTAAAATAGCGGAAAGGATATTAGAAAGAAGAATGAGAAGAAAGATTGAAGGAGAGTTACAAGAGGAACAATATGGCTTCAGGAGTGGAAGATCTACAGTGGATCCAATCTTTAAAATGAAACAGCTGATGGAAAAAACTGGGAATATGGAAAGTATCTATTCATGACTTTCATAGATATAGAAAAGGCATGTGATAGTGTCCACAGAGAGAAGGTTTGTGAAACCATCGTTAAAAAAGACTTTGAAGGGAAATGTTAGAAATGGTGCAAGCAATATCTATAACTGTGTTAGCAGGGTAATGACCCCAGTTAGAAAGACAGAATGGTTTAGGAATAAGACTGGACTAAGACAGGGGAGTGTGCTGTCACCTCCTTTGTTTATTATCATCATGGACAAAGTTGAAAAGGAAACAAAGGAACCCTATGGGGATAAAGAGATGAAGATACTGCTATTTGCTGATGATGTTGTAATCTGGGGAAAGAAGTGCAACAACAACTAGACGTACTGAACGAAAAAATTGAGAAGTATGGCATGAAAATCAGTACAGATTAAAGCAAGAGTATGGTTATGTTGAGAGGGGAAAGGCAAGGAAAAGGCACTGTGAGAATTGGAAATCAGAGTCTGGGAATTGTCGACGGGTATAAATATCTTGGAAGTGAATTAATGCAAAATGCTAGGGTGGACATGGAGATTAGCAGGAGGGTACAGCGGGGCAATGCATTCTACGAAAGTGTAGGAAAACTTGTTAGGAGCAAGGAATTACCAAGGAAAAGTAAAGATACACTTAAGAAAATGGAAATTGCAACACCATGAAGGCATTAGTCGTTTGTGTTGATATTCAAGATATGGAACGATGCCATGTAGGTATGTACACGATCAAAGTTTCAGGCCCATTGGATTGTTGCTACAGGTCTCCCAATGTGATTGGTCACGGAGGAATCAACTCCAGTATACGGACTCTGGTGTAGCGTAGTTGACTTGCAGTCTGTGCAGTGAAGTGTTCCCTGTCAAACATGCCTTGGTGACAGAGAAGAGCACGCTATCAACAACTGTCACCGCTTGACAGGGCTCGGATAATTGGGCTGTGTGAGGCTGGATTATCGCTAAGGACTGTCGCTGCATCTGTTGGCCAACAGGCATCTACGGTACAACGTGAATGGCAGCAGTGGTCAAATGAAGGTACGCACACTCGTAGACCTGGCACAGGCCCAGCACGACAGACAACTGTGAGAGAGGACCGCCGCATCATTCGGATGGCCCGGATGGAACCCCATACAACAGCAGCACAAATTTGAGCAGCTGTGGCACCCAATGTTACACAACAAACAGTTGGTAATCGCCTGCGTGCAGCTGGCTTACGAGCCCGTGTCCCTGCAGAAGGTGTTCCATTGACCTCACAACAGCAACGTGTAAGGTTGACCTGGTGTCGAGAAAGATTGACGTGGGTCGACGAATGGCATAGGGTCATCTTTAGTGATGAATCGCGCTTTTGTCTTGCCCGCAGTGATCGCCGGAATCGTGTGCGCCGACATACCGGGGAGAGGGGCCACCCAGATCTTATTGTTGAGAGACACACAGGGCCAACACCAAGCATTATGGTCTGGCGAGCTATTGGCTTTAATGTGAAATCACAATTAGTGCTTGTTGAGGGCACTATGACTGCTCGACAGTACGTTGATAGGGTACTCAATCCAGTGGTTGTCCCTATGATGGCGAACATTGCTAATGGGGTGTTTCAGCAGGACACTGCCCGGGTTGACACTGCACGCATCTCCAGAGAAGCTCTCCACGACATCACAACCTTAGAATTGCCCCGCCAGATCCCCGGACCTCAGTCCTATTGAGCATGTATGGGACATGATGGGTCGACAACTGGCCAACCATCCTCAGCTACCCACAACTCTGGAACAACTGACCCGTGCAGTGCAGCAAGCATGGGCCACAATTCCTCAGGAAGTGATCCAGGGCCTTATTAACTCCATGTCTCGACGAATTCATCAATGTTTGCAGCTCATGGTAGGCACATCCTGTACTGATTGTTGTCCAAACTTGCGGTCAGAGGGACCTGAAAGTGTAATCATGGAATCACAATGAAACATTCGTCCTGCATGTTCAGTTGCAGCAATGTAGCACCACTCCTTCTGGGTGTTGCAATTTCCATTTTCTTCAGTGTATAATGTACAAAATGTACTGTGTACATTTATGTCTACCACCCCCATGCCCCCAATATATGCCTAAGATCTTGTGTTGCCCCCTTCTCTCATCATACTCTGTGAAGACTTGGACTTTGACTAGCAGGCAAGAGAGTAGAATTCAAGCCAAAGGGATGAAATTCCTTAAAAAAAAAAGTATGATAGGAAAGACAGAGGGAGAAATGAAGATGTTAGGAAGGAAGTTGGAACAGGAAAGCTAAATGAGAGAATTGAAAAGAATAAACTAAGGTTGTTTGGACATGTAAAGATGGAGGAGAATTAAAATTCCAAGACAGATGCTGGTGGCAAAGTGAGGGCAAGAGAGCAAGGGGAAGACCTGGAAAAAGATGGATTGAATGAATGAAGAACGGCATAAGAAGACAAAATTTAGACTGGGGACAAGATCGTGGAAGAGAAATGGTGGAAGGGAAGAGGAAGATGGAGCAGCGCCATAAATACCCCGACCCGGCAGGAGCTGGATAAGGGGAAATGATGATGATGATGACATGTGTAATTCTTGTTCCTTAAGTGAAAGTTTTATTGTATAGTATTATTATTACTGCACTTAACCCTTTACTGCATACTGTGTCCATTAGGCAACATATAACTTTTCTCCTTATAAATAGATACAGATTTTGGACAGAAGTAGTTTTACGGCACACCTTCAATTGTACAGTCAGTTAAAAAACGCATATACCAGTGTTGCCTTGGTTTTTGTACTAAACATATGACAAAACAGCCCTACAACCAAAGGTACTCCTTCCACGCCATCAACATCCACGCATACCAACCACCGTTTATTTTATGTGGGCCCTCCCCATCACATTACCATGGGCTTCAGAAGTACTTCTGGCTCAACCTCAAAGACATTACCGACCTACAGTCGTGCAAGTATTCTTGCATCATCCAATATGTACCCATGGACAGTAGGCAGTAATGTTTGGTCCGGCTCCATGGCTAAAAGGTTAGCGGGCTGGCCTTTGGTCACAGGGGTCCCGGGTTCGATTCCCGACAGGGTAGGGAATTTTAACCTTAATTGGTTAATTTCACTGGCACGGGGGCTGGGTGTATGTGTCGTCTTCATCATCATTTCATCCTCATCAAGACCCGCAGGTCACCTATGGGAGTAAAATCAAAAGACCTGCATCTGGCGAACCGAACTTGTCCTTGGACACTCCCGGCACTAAAAGCCATACGCTGTTTCATTTCATTCTAGTAATGATCAATCTTTGATTATTAAATGCTCAGCGTAAAATCATGAAAAATCATATATATACCCCATTATGGCAATCCACATCACATACGAGTGTTAAGCTATTTGCCCAAGTTAAGAATTGCTGGTAGGTCTAAAACACTGAACGTGAGTCGAACATTAAAGCTGTCTATATAATGTGCATTGTGAGTGCAAGTGTGATTTGACTTACACTCATTGTCTCCAACTGGTCGCTTACGTGCCTGTCGGAAACATGTTGTGTGCTTGTGTACTGCTCCTTGTGCGGCGAGGGATGGCGTTTTTGACAGTGAAGGGCTTGAGGAAGGATTTGGATAGGAGGGGGGGTGTCCTAGATTCGTGGTTGTGTGTTTTTGTTTCTGTTAACGTTCTTTAAATAAATGTTTTTTAACGCAGGAATGCTAGAATCAAAAAGAATGTTGGTTTTTCTGTTATCCCATTGAGATTAGTTCAGATTGGCAAACTGGTCCTTTACAATAATTGAAATTAATAAGGATCCTCCTATTCAGTACAAAGATATTTATTAATGTGAATCAATCACATGTCATTCACATGAGGTACTAGTTTTGCCACTGAACTTGTGCCATCATCAGCCAACGAGTCAAATCAGGCAAACACAATAACAAAAAACAATTTTAAAACACACCTGCATAGATGAATATTAAATAAAATATGGTACATGATGATATTGCACTTTAGTATAAAATCCTTTGAAAATGACTTCATTACTAGCAATCTTTCGTTTACCTGAATTGTTTAGATGGAGGGAATGTTTTGTATAACAGTGTCTCTCAAAACTGCTGCCTTCAATAACCTGAGTATTACGAAAATGTTTACAAATTTTAACAATATCTGTATTGACTTTGTCCACTTCATTGTTCACACATGAGTCTCTACTCATATCATGCATGTGTAGCACGTTCACCACCATGTTCACTACAAAGACATTAGAGTGAGTCAACTTCCCTAGCGTATATTTAAGTTGTGACCTAATATTCTTGGCATACTGCATTACTGCTCCCAAAGTTCCTAGTTGCTTCTTTTACATTTTCCAGGACATTGCTGATAGAAGCTCCTGGATATATTTCTCCGGTTGCTGCTATATTCTCGTTGTTTATCACTCCCGCAATACCCCTTCTTGAGCTGTCACCAAACACAGCTACATTCGCTGATTTAGGCCTAGCTGGGCCTTGATTCTGAAATCTAGGCCTAATTTTTAACCTCGGCACGGCAACAGCAGCAGTTGGCGATGATTTAGTTTCAAGCGCGCGATCACTTTCTTCCAGAATTAAATTATTTCTGATTTTTATTTCCAGAAATTCAGTTTCATTTTTACTTAGCCGGCCAACCATGAACTACTTGACATCACGTGCTCGAGTTTGTTACTGGTACCGGTATATCACTCAAAGAATGGTTAGTTCCAAATTCTAGCGATCGCAGTCTCTCTTTCAATTCTTGATTTTCTACTTTAAGAGCCTCATTGTCCTTTTGTAGAATGTTTATAATTTCGAATGAACTTTTGTATTCCTCATCGTTCATTTTCGGTACTTCATTGTCAATGCCGTCACCAACTACAACATTCCGAACACACTGCTCACAAATCCAGTCAACATTTTCATTAGTTTTTTCATCTCTAGGGCGATTTCCGCACGTATAATGCCACCATTGTTCACATGAATCATACAACATTCCATTTTTTCACTAATCTTGGACATTTTCCGCACTTTTTGTCACATTTTACGATTAATTTACTCGGAGGATAAAACACTACGACATCATTACCGGGCACCATTTTGCCACATATATATCCCCACCCATTGTCTTTAGTATATCTCCTGAAATCTCATTAATTCCAGCTGCTTTTCTAGTTTTCAACTTTTATATCTTATTTTAAATGTTGTTATCATAGGTAAATTTTAATACTTCTTTAGTATTAGTCAACTCCCCTATCTGGACTTTATCAATGTAACCAACAATCTTTACATACCGCTGACTGATTACTTCCACCTTTTGAAGATTCTCGCATTTACACTCCCTTTGTTCATCAGCAATTCCTAGAATGTCCTTCTTGGAACCTGTTTCTGCCTTAAAATACCTATACCTAGACTTTCATTTTTCAGTAAAATTTGTATTACTGTCAATTAAGCCTAACATCATGTTAACCTTAGCTGACCTCTTTGCTAGATTCAATTTCCTACCAAGAGTTTAATATCAAAGTATATGAGAGGGATATGTGATGATAAAAATTGGTTCATGAGGAGCCAGTATGGATTTAGAAAGAAATTTTCTTGTGAGGCACAACTGGTGGGATGTCAGCAGGACATATCAGATCAATTGGATTCAGGAGGTCAGTTAGATTGCATAGCAATAGATCTTTCCAAAGCCTTTGACAGAGTGGAACATGGAATATTATTAAAGAAATTGGAGGGAATAGGATTGGACATAAGGGTTACACGTTGGATAAAAGCATTTCTAAATTCAAGGGTTCAGAAAGTCAAAGTAGGAAATAATGTATCGCAGGAAGAGAAAGTTTGGAAGGGAATTGCACAGGGTAGTATAATTGGTCCATTACTTTTCTTAATATACGCAAATGATTTAGGGAACAATATAACATCAAAAATAAGATTGTATGCAGATGACATAATTGTTTATAGGGAAATAAATAACATTGAGGATTGTTCAGATTTATAAAGGGACCTTAAGAGTATCCAACAATGGGTTGAAGAGATATGAAGGTTAATGTAGGCAAATTAATTGTTACAACTTTTACAAACAGGAGCTTTAAAACTGAATTTGAATATACTTCGGATGAGGTAGTTATCCCAAAAGATGGCAAGTGCAAATACTTAGGTGTGAGATTTGAAAGTAATTTGCACTGGAAGGGTTATGTTGATGACATTGTTGGGAAAGCATACAGATCGTTACATGTCATAATGAGGCTGCTTAAAGGATGCAGCAAAGACTCAAAAGAAAAAAGGTACTTGAGTATGGTTCGTCCATTATTGGAATATGCAAACAGTGTTTGGGATCTTCGCCAAGAATACCTAATAAAAGAAATAGATAGTGTGCAGAGGAAAGCAGCAAGATTTGTAACAGGGGATTTCAGGAGAAGGAGTGGTGTATCAGAAATGTTAAAGGAACTTGGATGGGATACTAAGTAAGAGAAGGGAGAAAACTAGACTTATAGGATTATATAGAGCCTATACAGGAGAAGAAGCATGGGGAGATATCCGTGAGAGGCTTCAGTTGGAAAATAATTATATCGGCAGGACAGACCACAAATATAAAATTAGAAGGAATTTTAGCAGAAGCGATTGGGGTAAATTTTCATTCATTGGGAAGGGTGTGAAGGAGTGGAACAGTTTACCAGGGGTAGTGTCTGATCCTGTTCCAAAATTTGTACAGATATTCAAGAAGAGAATAAACAGCAACAGAAAAAATAAATGAAGTGTTAGAGGGCATTCGACCAGTGCAGGTTATTGTAAATAAAAAAATGTGTGTGAATAAATTAATTCCATTCCCTGGTCTAAGGAGTTGGACAGCCAAAGTAGGGGAATGCCTGTAGGGGTGAAGTACAGTGGGGACTTCAAGGGCCCTGGGACCGCTACGGTAGCTGTGAAGGCCCTTCAGGAACTCTGAAAAGTGGTGGCAAAAGGGGCTCTGGTTAAGACGCAGCAGGTTGTTATGCTACTTAGGTTCCAGAATGGGTAAAAAAAAAAAAGTAAATAAATGCAATGTAAAGTTTAATCTTATACCAGTTGTATAGTATCATTTGAAGTAATTCCACATACTGTATATCAGTTGACTATATTTGTAAGTAGTACAGGAGATATTATAAGTAGAATTTTGTAAACAATATAAATTGAATGAGCTGTGTGTTTAATAGAAAAAATTGTTGGCGTAAATTGTATTGTATTATAGGAAAATTTTCTTCTATTGTTAATTTAATATTTAGTGCTTGACAATAATGTATTTTAGTGTACCATTTGCCACCGAGGTAGACACCTCATTTGCAAATAAAGAGATTTTGATTTTCGATTTTGAATTTCTCATTACTTCCACAGCCATTGAACAGAACAGCCCATGAACAGAAACTGGCAAATAAGTTAATTTGGGAGGGAGGATTTATACAAGTAGTACAAGAACTGACTCATCTCAATAACTTGCTAGATATATTCATGGTTAAACCATGCAAAATTGTTGCTAAAACTGAGGTAATTGAAGGAATAGGTAACCATAAGACTGTAATAATGGATGTAGGACTCATACCAAAAAGGCTTAATAAGAGAGCAGGGGCTGCCTGGCCGAGGCGGTAAAGGCGTGCTCGGCTCGCCCGGAAGGACGTGGGTTCGAATCCCCGTCAGGAAGTCGAAAAATTTAAGAAATGAGATTTCCACTTCCGGAGGTGCATATGGCCCTGAGGTTCACTCAGCCTACACCAAAAATGAGTACCAGGGTAATTCCTGGGGGCAAAGGCGGCCGGGCGTAGAGCTAACCACTCTACCCCATCAAGTGCCGAGGTTACGGATAGTGGAAGCCTTTACCTTCCACCCCTCCAAGGGCCTTCATGGCCTGTAGGGAGATGACTCTTTAATAAGAGAGCTACACAAGACAAGAAATTGTACAGAAAAACTAAAGTTGATGAATTTGGGACTTACCTTAAATCACAATTCAGTTGTTGGATAAGTGAAGGGAGTAATGTGGATACACGTTGGGCTAAATTTAGAGGAATCATTAGGGAAGGAGAGAAGAGATTTGTACCTGTTAAGAAGGGTATAATGACCTCAGACCCTGTTTATTATACAAAGGAAATAAGAAAATTAAAAAGGAAATGTAGAATTGTAAACAGGAAAATCAAGGAGGGTAGGGAGAGTAGGGAAACAAGAAAACAGCTAATGAGGAAACTGAATAGAGTGAAAAAGGAAGCAAAAGAGAATTATATGAATGGCATGCTTCAAGAGGGTAATGACCACAAAAGGAAATGGAAAAAGCTGTATTCATATATTAGGAATCAGAAAGGAAAAGGAATCCAAATTCCTACAATGGTGGGAGAAGGGGGTGAACACTATTTAACAAATACTGAGAAAGCAAACGTATTTAGTAGGGAATTCAGAGATTCAGTAGATGATTGTCAGGAGTTGGAAACTGAAACAGAAGATAGAGAGAGAGACACAAAGGGAAACAAGAAGCTTCTCATTCACAAATGAAGATATTTTCAGAGAAATCCAACTGCTTCAGCAAGGAAAAGCAGCAGGAAGTGATCTAATTACTGGGGAGGTATTAAAGACAATGGGATGGTACATAGTGCCTTACTTAAAATTTCTCTTTGACTATGTCATAAATAATAGTGTAATACCAAAGGAATGGAAGGAATCTATAATAATACCAATTTATAAAGGAAAGGGTGATAAAAGGATACTGGAGAACTACAGACTAATCAGCCTGACCAGTGTAGTTTGTAAAATACTGGAGAGTTTAATATCAAAGTACATCAGAGGGGTGTGTGATGATAAAAATTGGTTCATGAGGAGCCGGTATGGATTTAGAAAGAAATTTTCTTGTGAGACACAACTGGTGGGATTTCAGCAGGACATATCAGATCAGTTGGATTCAGGAGGGCAGTTTGATTGCATAGCAATAGAACTTTCCAAAGCCTTTGATAGAGTAGAACATGGAATATTATTAAAGGAATTGGAGGGAATAGGATTGGACGTAAGGGTTACACATTGGATAAAAACATTTCTAAATTCAAGGGTTCAGCGAGTCAAAGTTGGAAATAATATATCACAGGAAGAGAAAGTTTGGAAGGGAACTGCACAGGGTAGTATATTCGTCCATTACTTTTCTTAATATATGTAAATGATTTAGGGAACAATCTAACATCAAAAATAAGATTGTATGCAGATGACATAATTGTTTATAGGAAAATAAATAAGATTGAGGATTGTTCAGGATTACAAAAGGACCTTGAGAGTATCGAACAATGGGTTGAAGAAAATAATATGAAGGTTAATGGAGGCAAATCAACTGTTACAACATTTACAAATAGGAGCTTTCATACTGAATTTGAATATACTTTGGATGAGGTAGTTATCCCAAAAGATGGCAAGTGCAAATACTTACGTGTGAGATTTGAAAGTAATTTGCACTGGAAGGGTCATGTTGATGACATGGTTGGGAAAGCATACAGAACGTTACATGTCATAATGAGGCTACTTGATGGATGCAACAAAGAATTAAAATAGAAAAGTTACTTAAGTATGGTTCGTCCATTATTGGAATATGCAAACAGTGTTTGGGATCCTCACCAAGAATACCTAATAAAAGAAATAGATAGTGTGCAGAGGAAAGCAGCAAGATTTGTAACAGGGGATTTCAGGAGAAAAAGTAGTGTATCAGAAATGTTAGAGGAACTTGGGTGGGAAACTTTAAGTAAGAGAAGGGAGAAAACTAAACTTACAGGATTATATAGAGCCTATAGAGGAGAAGAAGCATGGGGAGAAGTAACAGTAAAGTAGCAGGGTAAATTTTCATTCATTGGAAAGGGCATGAAGGAGTGGAACAGTTTACCAGGGGTAGTGTTTGATCCTTTTCCAAAATCTGTACAGATATTCAAGAAGAGAATAAACAGCAACAGAGAAAATAAATGAAATGTTAGAGGGCATTTGACCAGTGCAGGTTATTGAAATAAAAAATGTGTGTGAATAAATGAATTCCATCCCCTGGGCTATAGAGTTTTGGACAGCCGAAGTCGGGGACTGCCTGTAGGGGTGAAGTACAGTGGGGACTTCGAGGGCCTTGGAACCGCTACGGTAGCTTTGGGAACTAGAAATGTGGTGGCAAAAGAGGTTCTGGTTAAGATGCAGCAGGTCGTTATGCTACTTAGGCTCCATAATGAGTATAAAATAAATAAGTAAATAAATGAAATGTAAATTTTAATCTTATTTATTAAGGATGAGCTGTGTGTTTACAGGTCGTTATGCTACTTAGGTTCCAAAATGGGTAAAAAATAAGTAAGTATATAAATGCAATGTAAATTTTAATCTTATACCAGTTCTATAGTATTATTTGAATAATTTCACGTACTGTATATGATTTGACTATGTTTGCAAGTATAGGAGATATTATAAGTAGAATTTTGTAAACAATATCAATGTATTAAGGATAAGCTGTGTTTAATAGAAAAAATTGTTAGCATAAATTGTATAATATTGTATTCTAGGAAAATTTTCTTCTTCTCTTGTTAATTTAAAATTTAGTGCTTGACAATAATGTATTTTAGTGTACCATTTGCCACCAAGGTAGATACCGCATTTGCAAATAAAGAGATTTTGATTAAATCTATTTCTTTCCCACCTGCACCTCCTTCTTGGTCTCTTCACTTCTCAGTTATAATATAGTGGGTCTTTACCATTCCTTACTACCTTTATAGGTATAAACCTGTTTTCAGTTTTTTCAACAGTTGCTTTGAAACCATCCCAGAGTCTATTAACATTTTTATTTACCGTTTTCCGCCATTCATTGTTAATTTTAAAACCCCCCTCATGCCTATTTTATCAGCCATATGGTACTGCCTAATAGTCCTAATTTTATTACCTTCCTTTCTATCCCATTTACTTTTAAGTATGACAAAACCAGCATTGTGATCACTAATACCATCTATTACATCGGTTTCTCTATAGAGCTCATCTGGAAGGTAATGAAATTAGGACTAACTTAATACCTGGATAACACGCTAACCTGGTTCCCTTTCCACACACTTTCCCCAAATGTCTAAGAATGGAATTTCCCATGTCCAGAGCCCCAACCCTACTCATCTCATTTGATCTCCTCCCCTCCTCGTTAGCACTACATTTCCTGATGGCTGCAGAAGCTACTTCTCTCTTTTGTCCCTTCTATGACCCTGTATTTATAAATGTCATCACTAAATCCTTCCTGAACTCCCATTTCCTCCATCATATTCCTTAACCCTTTGAGCTCGTGTGTCGCCCAGAGGTCGACAGCCGTCACTCAGCATTATAGCTCGTGTGTCGACCCTGAGTCGACACAATGTTTTGCCGCTCGTTGCTAGGTTACCAGGAATGCAAGGGCTTTTGTACTTCGTTTTGTAAGTGCTGGTCCCTTCCAGAAACCAAAATAAACCAAATAGGTGTGTTTTAGTTTACCTTTGCTTGGCAAAATTGCTCCGTTTCCTTGACAATGGAAAGCAGTCGCGTGAAGCAACATGGCGGCGCACAGTCTGACTGAAGCTGAGATCCTTGTGACTATTTAGGCTTATTTTGATGATAGTGACTATGAAAGTGATAAAAAAATTAAATTTGGTGATGAAAGTGATATATCCATTAGTGATTCAAAGGACAACATTGATATCAGCGTCGTAAGAAATCATGGAGGAGGTGATAGTATTTGGACTCGTCCCGGTCCCAGTCATACATTGCTGACTTCAAACATAACTTGGAGATTGCGGAGAACGGGTGATACAGGACTAGCCAAATTTCCTTACAGATTAGTCAGTGGATTCATAAGTTGTGGCAATAGACCTAAAATAGAACTAGAGTACTGGTAGCTATTTTTTACTGATCAGTTGATAACCTCTATTGCCCATGAAACAAACAAATTTGCCGAAATGAAAATACAGCAAAAAAAAAAAAACTCCAATTCAGAAGAGATCTTTCTGGTTTTCTTGGAAAGCTGTGGCATTAGAAGAGCTGAGGGCATTTATTGGTATAATTATCAACATGCAGATGAACAGTAAGGCAGAAATGCAGGATTATTTTAGTGAACACTGGTTGGATAAGCAAGCAGGGCTCCATCCAGGCATTTGCTTTGAATGCTTCCACACACTCAAGACATACCGTTCAGAAAGTGAAAAACATGATTTTATGTCATGTAAATACCATACATTCATTAATTTTGTAGTTTCTTCCTGTATATATTGTTACAACCAGTACTTAATACCAAGTTTTAAAATATGAAGAATGCTGAGAGAAATAAATACGAGTTGGGAGAAATCAGGACTTACAAATATTTCTAGTGGAAAGGGTTGATGCAGAAATTATATCAAAAGTTGATCCACCACTTATCAATCCATATTGTTCTTCCTCCATTGACTATTTCACTGAAATCCTTTTGACTCCTTTGTCCATCAGTTATTATCCAACTCTCTGATCTTCGTATACTTTGGCTTTCAACTACTTTGCAATATATCTTGTTGCTATATTTGAATATCTGATGAATTTAAAATGTTTGTACAGAACTACCAGTTATATTGTTTAGTGTAATAATGAATGGTAATTGTGTATGTTACAGAGAGGCTCAGTGCATCAAAACTGCTAACGAAGAGCAAGAAGGGGGCTAGAGAAGGACATCAAAGGTGGCGCAAGTGGATGAAGGAGGATGACTTAGCTGAATTAGCTGAAAAGTACGGAATGTCTGTCACCTCCACAACCTCGGTGACTGAGGGGGAAAAAACAAAAAAATATCGAGAACGTATAGAATTACCAGGTATGTTTCTTGAATAATTGAAATGTACTATGTGTGTTGCTATTCAGTGCTTGTTAGTTGTATGCTAGCTGGGAAATGTTAGGTAATATGCTGTTAACTCTAACAAAAGTTGTTGTGATTTCCGCTGGGTCGTAACATTTAGTCTACAGATGCCCCCTTGTTAAGTACACAATAAACACAGCATTAGACACCACATCCATATATGTTATGAAACATGAATGAGTACAAGAGGTTATTGATCTCTATGTTCCTTGCCCATTCTGTGAAATAATGCATATCACGTCAATTTTGACTCCTGAATAATTTATAAGAAATTACCCATGCCTGGGTAAAATGTGTGTCTATTCTTCTGCAGTTTGAAATCAATTAATCAACTTCGAAATATGAAACTAGCATTAACCTGCAGCTGTACACGCGTAGAATTCCTTCTGCTTTGATACAGATTTCAAGGAATATTAGCAAATTGCTGGTTTCCGTCATCAACTGTGCTCTGTGTGACTTATATCCTCGTCTCACCTCTTTAGCTGTAAGTTGAAGAAGAGTGCATGTTTTTTAATAATTCCTAAGCAATTAAAAATACATATTGTGGCATGTATTTATTACTGATGCTTACTATGAAGATCTTGAAGGAGTTTGCATTATTTACATAGTTTTTCATGCTTTGTGTGTACCCAGGGCTGCATGCTCCAAATGCTCCTATAACAGACAGAAGTACAGTACAATTATCTGGAAATCCCTTAGAGTTATAAAAAGTGCATATTGATATTTTTGTAGGAAAATCTGTTGTAAGTCATGTTGTTTTGTTTATAAGGCTAACAGTTTGCCAGTTATTTTTTCACTTAAATTGAAATAAGCATTTTTTTTCTTTGGAAACTGCTGGAAATTGGATGAAATTGTCCATGAACCTTTTTATTGAGAATTAAATTCTAAATGTACTTTATGCATATCATTGTTAAGTAGGACTACCTTTTCAGGCAGTGTCTTAACTTTTAAGGGTTCCAGACTCAGAATTTTTCTGACTTAACCAACTTTTTTTTCAAAAATCTACTTGTTCCCCGGATAAGCTAGCATAATTCTTTTGTGCATGGGCTCAAGGATATAAGTAAAAAAAGTAACTAGATTTCAGGACAAAAGTTTGAAATTTAAGAAAAAATATATAATTGTAGATGGTTTAAAATTAGTAAAACATCAACATATTTCAGAAAATGGATTTTATTTTCATATTTTATATTTTTCTGCTAACTTGAAAATTAAGTGTTTGACATTATGAATAGTCTGTAATAATTTGAAAGAAATAGGCGTTATAATGGGGGAAAGTATTACTGAAATTGGTGAAGTGGTTCCTGCGATAAGCTTCCACACACGAACTTTCTCTTCTAGGATTTGAAAACTGTCTCCCATTGGGCATTTCCAATACTTATATTTGATGTCACGTGCTATAATATTCAATATTCAAATAATATTCAAAAATTACATTTATATTTACCTGATTGATTGATTGATTGATTGATTGATTGATTGATTGATTGATTGATTGATTGATTGATTGATTGATTGATTGATTGATTGATTGATTGATTGATTGATTGATTGATTGATTGATTGATTGATTGATTGATTGATTGATTGATTGATTGATTGATTGATTGATTGATTGATTGATTGATTGATTGATTGATTGTGACCAGTACTGTTACTGATGGATGCAGCTGCACTCAGGACTGAACCATATTAATTGCTAGCAGCACTGAACCTGCCTCGTATAGGGATACTTCAAAATACCCTGGAGTCCTCTGGAATCCTTCCTGCCCCTGTCAGGGAGGCTTGAAATAAGATTGCAGAATGGTGGCAGTGAGGGTGATCCTGACTACAATGACTCTATATGTACAGTGTGGCCAAGTTCAGTCCAGCTGCCATGTTTTAGCCAAGTACGGTACTCCATCAGCTGATAAATGAAGAAGACTGATATGATTACTGTTTTAATAAACAATAGACTAGTTCATTGTTTTAAGATGTTATTTATTTTGCTTATACTGTGTGTAGGAATCGGTATTTGGTATATTCAAAGTCTGACTACCTGACATAAGACTTCAAAATTTAGATTTATAAGTGATACACAAGAGGTTAGATATTTTGTGTTGGCAGATCTGTCTGTCCATTCTACTGGACCAATTTGCATCATTTCTGTTTTGTTCTCTCCGGAATTACCTGCCGGTGAATCATAGATGTCGATAGGTCTCTGAATATTGAATTTTCACGACCGCATTGTGATCAAAGCAGACTTTCAATGTATTAGGTCGTGTTACGTACATGTAGTACGTGTTGAAGAGATGTTAAGGACAGAACAAAAATGGCCAGCCGGACACCAGTGGGATCTGAACCCACAACCTCCCGATTTCGCGTTGGTTGCTCTACCAATTGAGCTATGGTAGCCTAGGCCATCTTTATTCTGTTTGAAAGAATCTGAGCTACATGTCTGGCACTACTGCTAGCACACCGTAGAGTGCGTTTAAGTCGCCCGTTGTGGGGCATGTCAATGAATATTGAATTTTCACGACCGCATTGTGATCAATGTATTAGATGTCAATTGGGAAGGAAATGCAAACGACAGGAAGCATGACCAACAAATGGCAAATAAGTTAATATGGGAAGGACAGCTGAATCAGAAAGTGGTGGAACCAACCAGAGGGAAAAATATCCTGGATGTGGTGCTGATAAAACCAGATGAGCTCTATAGGGAAACCGAAGTAATAGATGGTATTAGTGATCATGAAGCTGTTTTCGTCGTAGTCAAAAATAAATGTGATAGAAAGGAAGGTCTTAAAAGTAGGACTATTAGGCAGTACCATATGGCTGATAAAGCAGGCATGAGGCAGTTTCAAAAAAGTAACTATGATCGGTGGAAAATGGTAAATAAAAATGTAAACAGACTCTGGGATGGGTTTAAAGAAATTGTTGAGGAATGCAAAAACAGGTGTGTACCTTTAAGGGAGGTAAGGAATGGTAAAGACCCACCTTATTATAATAGAGAAATAAAGAGACTAAGAAGGAGGTGCAGACTGGAAAGAAATAGAGTTAGAAATGGCTGTGGAAGTAGGGAGAAATTGAAGGAACTTACTGGAAAATTGAATCTAGCAAAGAAGGCAGCTAAGGATAACATGATGGCAAGCATAATTGGCAGTCATACAAATTTTAGTGAAAAATGGAAGGGTATGTATAGGTATTTTAAGGCAGAAACAGGTTCCAAGAAGGACATTCCAGGAATAATTAATGAACAAGGGGAGTGTGTATGTGAGGATCTTCAAAAGGCAGAAGTATTCAGTCAGTAGTATGTAAAGATTGTTGGTTACAAGGAAAATGTCAAGATAGAGGAGGAGACTAAGGCCAATAAAGTATTAAAATTTACATATGATAACAATGACATTTACAATAACACACGTCATAACAAACCGACGAATCACAAACCTAACCCCGCCCCTACCTTCACAATAGCCACTCCTCCATCCCCTCCACTACCATCCCTCCACACAGCTAACATGAGCCCCAGACGTACTCGTAGCAGAACACAACAAATCTCCAAACATATCGGTACACAACCTCCACAGCAACAACAGTAAGTACTCTTTTCATTTCACACATACATCCAGGCATTCCTTAATACGCTATACTCATATTAGCTTTTCTTTACAGATAACAACCATATAACGTGCATAGACGAGAGAAGTGTCACCACCAACTACTCTAAAATTAAACCCTATCTCACTGTATATACAAATCTTTCTGGACTACCTCAACAGTTGAATTGCACAGTACTCAACTTTCAAATTTTAATGACAAGAGTTCTTATAACATACCAATACAAAGTGTATCGGCCATAGAACATTCTCAATGATCACCTAATACAACTTAATCAACACAAGAACTACAAGAGGATTGAAGAATGAATGCAACGCAACATGAACTCAAATTTTAATAGACTTTTTAAAATATACCATGTTTTAATGTGTTTAATGTGCTATGTTTTTTAGTGTCTTATGATGTGGCATATATATTTTAATGTGTTTATGTACTCATGTCCATGCTCAATCAATAGGTTTTAGTTTATTATAACCATCACCAATTTTAATCAGAGATATTTTAACGCAACATACTGCAATATATTTTACTTCCATTTTTCATTAGACATCCGGATGCTCTAACATAACATCTTTGTAATTTTGTCTAATGACTGTAAATTTGTGTGCTAGCTGATGATGGCCAAGATAGGCTGAAACCGGTACTAGTGCAATAATTCATTCACAATAAATGTATTGATCGGTGGAACATTTTTCTTGTCTATTACATTGAATCCAATCAATATGGAATATGAAACTTATAGATAATAATAAGTGGTATGTTCCGAGCTGTCAGTTGAGAGATGGCATGGAATGACATTAGTAGACAAATAATTTTGAGTGGCGTTTATAAAAGTAGGAAAGATCACAACATGAAGATAAAGTTGGAATTCAAGAGGACAAACTGGGGCAAATATTCATTTATAGGAAGAGGAGTTAGGGATTAGAATAACTTACCAAGGGAGACGTTCAATAAATTTCCAATTTCTTTGAAATTATTTAGGAAAAGGCTAAGAAAACAACAGATAGGGAATCTGCCACCTGGGAGACTGCCCAGATCAGTATTGATTGATTGGTTGTGTTACGAACATGCAGTACGTGTTGAAGAGATGTTAAGTACAGAACAAAAATGGCCAGCCGGACACCAGTGGGATCCGAACCCACAACCTCCCGTGTTCAGCCAACTTTAAGTAAACATAAAATCAAGTCACTAAATGAGCACTCCAAAAATTGCAAGTGAAGACTTAGCATAACCTGCAATACATTCTGTACTTAGCAGGTTGCTAAGTGAGGTATGTGATTTTCATCCTTAGTTATGTGATTGCATGCTACTGCCTGTCAAGCCACTTTTTCTGATCATGGAAGGATACTATTCTCTACTAGATCCTCTTAATTCTCTGACCTTCCCCAACTTCTAAATATACAAAACGGATGGCAGAAGAATGTTCCTGCTGCCAAGGTAAAACAGTCTATGTACATACAGCCAGAAAGGGATCAAGTCGACCAGCCTTCCGTATGACCATTAACAAAGTGTTGAAAAAGTGGGTACTCTACTCACCTGAACCAATATTCACTGCCTTGAGCAGGATCATTTGAAAATGTTAAGATCCAGATACGGTTGAATGGTCAAAGCACAGAGAATATTGAATGGAAAGAAGTGTTATAAAATTACATTTCTGGTATTAAACATTCATAAAACTATTGAAAAGGACAGGCAAAACAAAATGACTGCGACAACAGTGGTTATCCTGGTCCCGGAGCACTTGTATTCAGGTCGCACTTACCAACCACCTGCAGTTCAGCCCCATGGTGTGGGACTAATTCTGAGCCCTGGTTCCGAAAACCGTAAAAATAGTAGTTAGTGGGACATGAAATCAATAACGTTATCTCTACCCCCATAGGTTGTATTTTAAACACTCCATTTTGCTACTACCGGTTTTGCTAATACATTGTCATAATTTTCTTCTTCTACCGCTCTTCCCACAACTGTGGGGTCACCAGTGTGAACTGTGTGGCCCTGTAATCACTACTGCTCGTGGGGTTGGGACAAACACAAACAGCCAGCCCCGAGACTGAAGCTATAAAAAATCCCCAACCCAGCCGGGAATGGACCCCAGGACCCTCTGAACCGAATGACTGTCTGCTCACCATTCAGCCAAGGAGTCGGACTATTTTTGTTATTATTATAAAGTATGAGAAAGCTCAACTTGATGCTAGGTGCACTTATGACCTGGTCCTTTAAGAGATGAACGTCCATAAAAGCTCATACATTGAAAATGAATAAGACATAAAGACCAGAAGTGACCTTTCCTGTAACTTTTGTTATATACAGGTTTTAGATAAAACAGATATTTTGGAGGATATTTGGAAACTTGTGAAAATAATAATCAAGAAAATTTCCATTATTTTTCCTCACATGGTAAAATCGCACAAAGCATAAAAGATCGACAATTATATCCTAAAATATTTGGGTTTTGTACAGGTTTACGATACGTCTAATATTAACGGAGAAATCTGACATTTACTGCCTTGGCCTCCTTAAAATTACTCTTCCATTTTGTTATTATTGGTACCATTATAATGTACGAGACAACTCTACTCGTTGCTAGGTGTGTCTTATAGCATGCTAGTTTCAGAGCTGAAAACAAGCAATTGTCTAATTTCATTTTGAAATCCTTTCTGGATGTGTTTCTGCATCCATGAGCACACTAGACTGGTGTTTTTTTTTTGAAACTCAGACCTTAAAAATATTTAAATTCACACACATTTAAAAACTAACAATACTAGATAATCCCCGTGTTTTTATTAAACATGCTATAAGTACTACTTAAGTTAAAACAGGTAACCTACTGTACACTACACTGAAATTGCATAATGAGTGGTATTACCCTCTGCAGAATACATATGTTTAAATCTGCTGACAGGACATTTGGCTAAAAGATGGGGGAGCCAATCAGAATGAAGCACTCGTTGGTCACACTGTAATCCTGAGTAATTCCAGCAGCGGCGAGCGGGCGGGGCACTAACTCAGTGACTTGCTTATCCCAAGGCCTTAAATTAAAGTGACAGATATTGTCACAGTATCGTAAAGGGCATTGAAGTTTTTACTTTTTCCAATAGACAATTTTTTACATAATCAGTGGGTGACATCATCAGTTCTCCGCTCTGGCCTGTTTACAAGCCTTTTCCAGTTCGCCCTGTTGATCCACAGCTTATGTTCTACTTTCTGCTGCCAATTTACATCATATTTTTCAAGGTCTTCGAAACTTTGCTTTTCCCAACTGGCTCCTAACTGGAGCCATCCATCTCATATACCCATATTATTTTAATCTGCTTAATTCTAAGGTTTCCGACAGACTGTTGTCCATTCCAAGCTGTTGCTGGATATATTCGTTCCTTATTTTGTCTCTCCTTGCCTGTAGGCAAGTTTGTTGTTACGAGTCTGTGTGGTAGAATTGGTAGAACATTTGTACAGTGCGAGCTTGGAAGCTTGGAGATATGAATCATCCCAGAGTATTTGACAGATATGCAGCTTTTATCCCATTGCCTATTTCTTAGCTTATGTTATTGTCAGAAGAAACAAAGCTCCCTAAGTATTTGAAAGTATTAATAATGTCTACTTCTTCATTTTGTACATGTAGGTGGAATGCTTCAGGAATTTGACTCATCACTAAACCAATGGTTTTAGTTTTGCTGATGATCATTATTATTTTTTAATTCTTCTTGACAAAAATATAGTTTGAACATCTGAATATCAGCAGATATCAGTGCATTAGTTCTCCATTCCTTTATTTTGTCTGATTTTATAAAATCAACCTGTAGTAATGAAGAGAAGTGGAGATAGACTCTGCTCATTTGACCTGCACTATATTTGTGTCTCTCATACTCGTTTATGTGGTCAGATGTAGGGTTGCCAGGTCTCACATATTTGAAGGTTTAATGTACCGTTCTGTTTTAAAAGCATATAAGATGCCTTTTTTTCCCCCATATTTATACAACTCACTTCTGCCATGGTTAAAATTACCTATTTACAGTACTCTTAATGAAGCAATACTTGAGCATAAACTTACCATTGCTAAAACTTATGATAGAATGTCAGAATTGAAGTCCAAGTTAAGATGATAATTTTTTCAGTGGGGAAGTTAAGTTATTAATAGATCAGCTCCTTCTAAAACTTCAGAATGAATTAACCTAAAGAGCTTTGACAATGCCGCAATAAAACATCTGTAAAAATTGTACGACTTGAGTGATGTTAATATTTTTAAACAACTAGATGCTTTGCATTTGAAAAATGTTACAATTTGTGGTTCTGAAGAAATGATTGAAAATCCACAGCCTGTTTCCAGTCATTTGACCGGGTCAGGAACGGAATGAATGAAGCCCCCATCTAGCGGCGAGAATAGGAACTGTGTCGCCTGCCGAAGCCTGTCGCACTCATCTGGGGAAATAATTAATGATAGACATTTGAAATGAAATGATATTGGAGTGTGTTGCTGGAATTAAAGATGACAGGGAAAACTGGAGTACCAGAGAAAATCCCTGTCACGCCCCCACTTTGTCCAGCATAAATCTCACGTGGAGTGATCAAGATTTGAATCACGGAACTCGGTGGTGAGAGGCCGGTGCGCTGCCATCTGAGCTTTGAAGAAATGATTTATTCTTTGAAATTTGCTGAAATTTGTCCAGCTTTTAGTTTGGATAGGTTTTGCGTAGAATTTTCTTCCAATAACATTGAATTACATGATGCTGGAGCTGTACTGATACTGATGCTGTTCCAAATATCGTATGTACTAAGTAGACCTGTCCGCCTCTGTGGTGTAGTGGTTAGCGTGATTAGCTGCCGCCCCCGGAGGTCCGGGTTCGATTCCCGGCTCTGCCACGAAATTTGAAAAGTGGTACGTGGCTGGAACGGGGTCCACTCAGCCTCGGGAGGTCAACTGAGTAGAGGTGGGTTCGATTCCCTCCTCAGCCATCCTGGAAGTGGTTTTCCGTGGTTTCCCACTTCTCCTCCCGGCAAATGCTGGGATGGTACCTAACTTAAGGCCACGGCCGCTTCCTTCCCTCTTCCTTGTCTACCCCTTCCAATCTTCCCCATCCCCCACAAGGCACCTGTTCAGCATGGCAGGTGAGGCCGCCTGGGCGAGGTACTGGTCATTCTCCCCAGTTGTATCCCAGACCAAGGGTCTGAAGCTCCAGGACACTGCCCTTGAGGTGGTAGAGGTGGGATCCCTCGCTGAGTCCGAGGGAAAAACCGAACCTGGAGGGTAAACAGATGATGATGATGATGATGACTAAGTAGACCTGCTTGAAATGAATATGTTGAAACAAGTTGAAATGATGCTCAGCAACTCTGATAACGTCAGAAATTCAAGTCTCACTTAATTTAGATCATGTCCGGCCCTGCAGTGCAGGGGCCAACGCGTCCGCCTGTCACCCAGCAGCCCCGGGTTCATTTCCTGGCCGTGTAAGAGGTTTTTAATTGTAAATGATTAATATTGTAATGGTCATACCGTCCGCCATGCCAACTGGCAGTGGGCCCGGCCTGGTACCATATAAGCTCACCCCTTATGCTTCAGCTGCGCCAATCACAAGCAGCGCTTAAGTGCTAGGCCAGCCCCACTCGCTTCCGCTTGCGGTCCCGTAGCAGAGGAGTATGGAAATGACTCCATGATGTTCCTGGATCCATCCAGCATCCGAACGATTCTAGAAAGGCCTGCGCAGGTATATAAGAGAGGAGCGACCTACCTGCAGTCAGTTAGTGAGTGTTAATAATGTTATTTGCTTTACATCCCACTAACTACTTTGTCGGTCTTCGGAGACAGTTAGTGAGTGAGTGAGTGAGCCAGAGCAAGATTGAGTTCGTGGGTGTTCTGGAGCAGAGCGAAGGGAACCCGGGTGCCGATGTGTGCTGACTGCGAACGGAGTTCGACGGATTGAGTGAACAGCGGATACTATCCTGACCTGCGAGACTGACGTGTAGGCTGTGGTCCATGACAGCGCAAACGAGTGTGACTGAGTGGCCGAGAGAGAGTACTGTAAATAATCGATGACTGTGTGTGTGTGTGTGTGTGTGTGTGTGTGTGTGTGTGTGTGTGTGTGTGTGTGTGTGTGTGTGTGTGTGTGTGTGGGTGTGTGGGTGTGTGTGTGTGTGTCATTGTAGATGGGATATGAGAAACTAAGAGAGAGCGCGCGAACCGTGTAAGTGTGTAACCGTGTACTTGTGTAAGTTGTAATCTTGGCTATCGTGTGTGTCTGTGTGTAAATCTGTAATTGTAGTGCTTAGTTAATAAATCTTAGAAATAGGATGCTACCAGGTTCTGTACTCATTTATTCATTTATTTACCCTGCCAACACGTAACAATATCCCTAGCCAGGGGACTGAGTGTTTGTGTCATCCTTAACGTTCCTTTCCTCACATTCAACACTCTACACTTCCGCCATTTCCAAATACATACAGGTTCCATAACATATGGTGCAAGCAGGGGCAAAAGGTCTTTCTGGGTTGATGTCACGAACAAATAGCATTTATTTTTAAAAAATTTAAAAAAATTAATTTAGATCATAGCTGTCAAAAATTTCATGATTTAATAGGAAAATACAGCATTATTGAAACAGGCTAAAAGTGAAGAAAAGTGTTGAAAATGAAACAGCACTAAATGAAAATGAATCTGGGATAAAGCAATTTTGTGAGTTATGATCGCAGTTACACCACAAAAAGTTAATTTAGGCGATACATATTAGCACCTTCAACCACCATTTTTCAAGCAGAACTCCTTGCTATAAATACGGCAGTGGTTTAAAATATTTATTTATTTATTTATTTATTTATTTATTTATTTATTTATTTATTTATTTATTTATTTATTTATTTATTTATTTATTTATTTATTTATTTATTTGGTAATACGAAGGTACACAGGCTAAGCCCAATTACGTTCCTTCATGACATATAGACTTTAAAGTGTAAACACATCAAACAAAAATAATAACAATAGTAACAATAATAGAAAGAAGTACAGAAGAAAACTAATAAGCAGAACAATTTTAAAATTATTACTACAAATGAAAACATAATAATATAGGCTATAGATCAGCCATAGAAAATTACTAAACAAGTTAAAAAAAAAACACAAACAAAAAAAAAAATGAGTACCTAGCATTCCAGCAAAAAGGAATTTAATAATGATTTAGTAAAAAATGGCCTTTATTTGCTTATTGAACAACCTAGCGCCAGCAAATAAATCAACTTGTGCACTAATTGAATTATAAACTGACAATGTTTTGACTAGTGGTGAATTAGAGTGATGAACCCTTCTTGATCTTGGAATGAGAAATAATACTTGCTGTCGTGATGTTACTTGTGGTACATGAAATGGGATGAAGGTAAGTAATTCTTGACAGTCAATATTTCGATTCAAAATTTTCCTCAATATATGTAATGATATTATTGTTCTCCTGTTTTTCAAAGACGTGAAATTGAACAAACTTCTTAAATAGTGGGTTGAAATGTCAAATGAACAAAATACATTGAAAGTTTTATAATATAAATATCTTAGAAATTTATTTTGTACAGTCTCAATGTGACGTGTTTGGTCCTTATAAAGGGGGTCCCAGATTACCGATGAATATTCTAACTTACTTCGTACTAAACTTATATACAACTTAACAACTTCAGGTTGAGTATATAATTTGGAATTTCTAATAATAAAACCAAGCATCTTGTTAGACTGACCTATTACTTTTGCAATATGGCTATTAAAAGTTAACTTGCTATCGAAAGTAATTCCTAGATCATTAATAGACGTTACAATTTCAAGTGTTGTTTCACCAATATAATATGTCGGATTTATATATTCCTTTTTCCCGGTAAATACCAGAACTTTACATTTTTTAACATTTAGGAATAATTTGTTACTATCACACCATAATATAATATTATTAATATCCTGTTGCAAATCATTCACGTCACTGCATTTATATATGGTCTTATATAACTTAACGTCGTCAGCAAATAACAAACAGTCAGAGGAACAAACCATTCCAGGCAAATCATTAACCATAATGAGAAATAGGAGAGGCCCAAGATTGGAACCTTGTTGCACACCTGAAGAACTTACAAAATTATGTGAAATTTCACTTTTAAAATAAACAGATTGCTGCCTATATTTTAAATAGGAACTTAATAGTTGAAGTAATGATTTAGAAACTCCAAACTGATGCAGCTTTATCAAAAGGATTTTGTGGTCCACCTTATCAAAGGCCTTTTCTAGATCCATGTATATTACGTAGGTTCTTCTATTTGTGTCTAATGCATTGTAAATCTTTTGAGTAAAACCCAGCAAATTAGTAATGACAGATCTGCTGGGCATAAAGCCATGCTGACATTGTGATAGCTCTACCTTAATATGGTCGTAAATCCTAGAGTACAGTATGTGCTCATATATCTTCGCTATAGCATTAATTACTGAAACAGGGCGATAGTTTGCTATCATCTCTGAGTTCCCTCCCTTTAGGATCGGAGTAATTTTTGCCATTTTTCACTTTTCCGGGAAGCAGGATATCTTTAAAGAAAGATTGAACAAGAAGGTTAATTGAGCAACCAGTATGTCAGCACAGCCCTTGATTATGTATGGTGGAATGCCATCAGGTCCGCTGGATTTCTTAGGTTTTAACTTTTTATTAATGACTGTTCTTACTTCATCTACCAGTATATGAGTGATGTTCAATTCATCAACCCTGGGAAGAACAAAAACTTCATTCAAAGGAAGATGTTCCACATTATAATTAAAATCTGTGTTCACATACACCGATGAGAAATATTCAGCAAACCCATTTGCAATGTTTCCAGGTGTATAACAATTTTCATTCAGTAGAAATGAGTTGTCACATGAATGTGATTCCTGCTTACTTTTGACATATGTCCAAAACTGACTAATATTATTCTTAACTCCATTTTCTAAATTATGAATATAAACAGTATAAGCCACATGTAATTTCATTTTCAATTCTGACCGAATCTGTCTAAATCTCGTATCGTAATATTTCGAAAATCTCCTTTTTATAGCACATTTCTTCTTTATTTTTATGGACTGAATAATATCACGCGTGAACCAAACTGGATATTTGGATTTTCAAATGACTTTCTGCTTTGGAATGCAGTTTTCGAAACGTTTGTACAGCGATGTATAAAAGAAATCAACAGCAAGATCAATATTTTTGAAAGAATACAATAAACTCCAGTCGAAGTCTCGTATGTTACAATGCAGTCGCAAAAAATCAGACTTTTTAAAGTTGTAATATTCACGATTAATTATCGGAGGCAATGGAACTTTTTTAAAGGGCAGTAAAGCTAAACAAAGTGCAGGGTGATGTAAGTCTTCAGATACTAATTTGAATTCATCATGCTTCAGTTCAACTTGAATATTACCTAATACTAAATCTAATGTCCTGAAATTACAATTTTGAATATTGTTACGTGATGCTAATCCAAGATATGAGATGAACTGAAATAGATGACGACTGGTCATTGATCCTTCATTAAAGTTATAACTGGCATTAATAACTTCAGGTACCGGTATGTTGAAGTCACCGACAATAAGGCAGTCAGATGTTATAAGACCCTCTATGTTTTCAACGTAATTGAAGTATTCTTCATATACAGACAGTTTAAAAGAGGGAGTAATGTACACAGCATTTATGAATAACTTACGAATATGACCCGGAATGTAAAGAGTTATTGACTCTCACCGTTGATCGTTATATTTAGAACACAGTTTGGATTTGTACCCCTTTTTGACAGCTACTAAAACTCCACCACCTCTAGTCTTCCCAGATAAAAACAGATCCCTGTCATTTCTGAATACTACATAGCGATCATCGCAGAATTCACTATCCATGATATCCTGACCCAAAAAACTCTCTGTCAGTACAATTACATCATAATCACTACATATAAGATTTTTAAGAAATACAGCAGTTTTTGTTCTTAGGCCACGAACATTTTGATAATAAATTATTAATTCATTCTCAGGCATCATCAAATATTAGTAGAAAATTATAAATATTAGAAAATAGAAACAAATATTTACACACAAATAATTAAATAATTTCAAAGAAAAAATAAATTAAATGTATAAGGAAATGCATGGAGATCAGAGCTTACTCAGGTCCTCATTATTACTGATGACATGTATAGGACTACCGTCTACCTTCCTAATCATGATCTTTCCACTTCTACTAACCCAGAGGTATTTATAGTCGTTTTCATGTTGCAACTGCTTCGCCTTTGCAAATAAAACTCTTCTAGCTGGGGCAAGAGATTGATTGACATAGATTGGGTTGGGAGTTGACATGCCGAGCTGAGTTGTGGATAAGGTTTGCTTGACCTTGCGCCTGGCGAGTAATTGCTCTTTATGGGTCCTTCTAACAAATTTAACTATAATTCCAGAAGTTGGACGATTAGAGACCTTTTTTAATCGATGACAAGCATCAGTCATGTCCTCCTTCAAATCTAAGTCTAAAGCCTTGCCTATATTGATGACAGTCTGCACTACATCCTCATTAGGAGACTCGGGAACACTAAATATTTCAACAGTGTTAGACCTTGAATATTGCTCAAGGTCATCACACCTCATGGCAAGATTGTTTACCATTTTCGCAAGCCACCTATTTTCGGTGACCAAATTGTCAATAATAATTTGTTGCCTGTCTATTATTTCCTGCTGTTTACTAATAAGTTTACTGTTTTCATCCAGTCTCTCATGACAAACATTAATTGAATTGCCTAGTTGTCACTCGATGTCAGTAGTACACTTGTTTACACTGTCCAACTTCTCTTACATAGTTAGCAGTAATTTGTAAATATCACCCACAGATGGCACCACTGTCGCATCACTATGTAAACTCATACGCCTCTTGTTAGAACACTGTTTACACCTCCATACCTGACCCTGCGATGACATATACTCCACATCCGTTTCCTTAAGATTAACACACTTGCTATGAAACCAATTACTACAGTCATTGCACTGAATCTTTGCTGTTACGTCTTGCCTAGGCACGGCCTTTGTACATTCCAGGCAGGTACTCATCGCTACACTCTTTCGATATATCGACTTGACTTGACAAAAGAGCGTGACAGTGAGGATACTCCGACACTTCAAGTTAATTAGGTTGGCAACACTGGTGTTTTAATTTTTTCATATACATTATGACTATAAAATTGCTCGATTAAGCAATTATATGAATATCTACTGATTTAATTTATGTATTGAATATTCCTATGTAACTTACTGCAGCAGTAGACACATATTTTAGGCGCCTAACTTCAATATGCACCAGGAAATAGCACAATTAATACGGAGCACGACCCGACACGACCTCAGCCAAGCATGACGTCACTATGTCAAATGTCAAAAGTATTCAAATGTCCAATAATTCTGGATCTTCTGTCGCTGCCATTGGAGACAAATACAGTCTACACCCACTGGCGTCAGACTTTAGAAATTTAACCTTGACCAGCAACTTGCTTATCTGTTTCAGTTTAGTCAGTACTGATCTGCATTTAGGGCAGTCGCCCAGGTGGCAGATTCCCTATCTGTTGTTTTCCTAGCCTTTTCTTAAATGATTGCAAAGAATTTGGAAATCTATTGAACATTTCCCTTGGTAAGTTACTCCAATCCTTAATTCCCCTTCCTATAAATGAATAGTTGCCCCGATTTGTCCTCTTGAATTCCAACTTTATCTTCATATTGTGATCTTTCCTACTTTTAAAGACACCCCTCATCTAATAATGTCATTCCACACCATCTCTTTACTTATATTTGGGTCCACCTTTGCAATACACTTTTAATGACTGAAAATTATTAATTTTTCATACATGTTTCATGAACAAGATTCCTGCTACATCTCTCTGGAATCCTACAAGTTGAGCTTCGGTGGAAATAACCTTTCCTAAACCCGAACTGCCTTCTATTGAACCAGTTATGAATTTTGCAAACGTGTCTAAAATAATCAGAAAGAATGCTTTCCCAAACTTGCATGCAATACATGTCAAACTGACTGGCCCGTAATTTTCAGCTTTATATCTATCACCCTTTCCTTTATACACAGGGGCTACTATAGCAACTCTCCATTCATTTGGTATAGCTCCTTCATGCAAACAATAATCAAATAAGTATTTCAGATATGGTACAATATCACAACCCATTGTCTTTAGTATATCCCCAGAAATCTTATCAATTCCAGCCGCTTTTCTAGTTTTCAACTTCATTGTTATCACAGGTAAATTTTAATACTTCTTTAGTGTTAATAGATAAGTAAAATTACAAATCCACCTTTTCAATACTAATATTAAACCAAATAAGTTATAACATTTACTTGGAACTAGTTTCGATGCTGGTGAGCGTCATCTTCAGGCAAATACGAGAACAGGCAATTGTAAATATACATATCATCATTAAATCAGTGCACGTATAAACACTCTTAATATGGGACTTATGATGCCCCTAAAAGTATCTGGAGAATAAAACTTCAAATAATCGCAATTTCAGAATCTTCAAGTCGCGAGTAGCACGACACTTAACAGTATAATCCTTTTCATTGAAGTTAGAACTTTAAAGTATTGAGTTCTACTTAGAACTGTAAGATTCTCAAATAAATAAAAGGTCTTCTCATAAATGAAATGTAATACAAAGGTCGAACCACATATATTTACAGAGAAACTATATGTGGCAGCTGATTCAGAAAGTGATGGAACCAACTGTGGTGCTGGTAAAACCAGATGAGCTCTATAGAGAAACTGAAGTAATACATGGTGTTAGTGATCATGAAGCTGTTTTTGTCATAGTTAAGAATAAATGTGAAAGAAAGGAAGGTATTAAATTAGGACTATCAGGCAGTACCATATGGCTGATAAAACAGACATGAGGGAGTTTTTAGAAGTAACTATGATCGGTGGAAAACGGTAAATAAAAATGTTTTACATTAATTCCATCTTGGACGGAGAATTCCACCTCTCACCATATGCAGCATTTTTCAAGAAGTAGTATGTAGAATGTACACATTCTATCTGAACCATTAAACTGAATAATATTTGGATTTTAAGCAAGTGATATAATACCCTCTGTGCCAGTGATGTATGAAATTAAACATTCAATCATTGATAGGACTGTACACTTTAGTCATAGAACTCACTAGAAACAGTTTGAAAATTGTGGCCACAACGCCATGAAATTTCTATGCTTTTATCTTGCACAATACTTAATGTCTATGTAGCCTAATTTCCTAATACAATCATAAAATTGAAGTAATGTACAATTGATCCACAAGTTATAGATTCACCGATGATATTGTACTTTAAACTTAGACATTCTTATTGACTGTGTTGCAAATGATTAAACAACATATCGGCCGCAGATAAGAAAGTTCAGTTCCATAGGCGCACAAATACAATTTTGAAACAAGTCGGATGGAGGACCAGACTGCCCCAACGAGCAGACACAAACACATCACTCAGAAGGTGATTCAATCATTTATTACACATGAATAAAATACTGCATATTTACACGTAAGTACAACAAATTCAGAGGTACACCAAAACACGTGTACTGCTGCCGGTCACCATGTTCAGTGTCTGTTACAAAATGAAATGCAGCAGGCGAGTTCCAACACAACATACTCCCCCCTTTGAGAGATCTCAACACTCAAAATCGAAGTCAAGTGTTTATGTTCATCACAGACAAATGAATAAAAAAAAGTGTAACCTTTCTACGGTGGTTACACAAAACAAGTACTAAATACAATAAAGGGGGGAAGTAAGAGCAACTACACACTATCATAAAACACTATACACTCAGAGAAACCACCTTATTATAATAGAGAAATAAAGAGACTAAGAAGGAGGTGCAGACTGGAAAGAAATAGAGTCAGAAATGGCTGTGGAAGTAAGGAGAAATTGAAGGAACTTACTAGAAAATTGAATCTAGCAAAGAAGGCAGCTAAGGATAACATGATGGCAAGCATAATTGGCAGTCATACAAATTTTAGTGAAAAATGGAAGGGTATGTATAGGTATTTTAAGGCAGAAACAGGTTCCAAGAAGGACATTCCAGGAATAACTAATGAACAAGGGGAGTGTGTATGTGAGGATCTTCAAAAGGCAGAAGTATTCAGTCAGCAGTATATAAAGATTGTTGGTTACAAGGATAATGTCGAGATAGAGGAAGAGACTAAGGCCAAAGAAGTAATAAAACTTACATATGATAAAAGTGACATTTACAATAAGATACAAAAGTTGAAAACTAGAAAAGCGGCTGGAATTGATCAGATTTCTGGGGATATACTAAAGACAATGGGTTGGGATATAATACCATATCTGAAGTACTTATTTGATTATTGTTTGGCCGAAGGAGCTATACCAGATGAATGGAGAGTTGCTATAGTAGCCCCTGTGTATGAAGGAAAGGGTGATAGACATAAAGCTGAAAATTACAGGCCAGTAAGTGTGACATGCATTGTATGTAAGCTTTGGGAAGGCATTCTTTCTGATTATATTAGACATGTTTGTGAAATTAATAACTGGTTCGATAGAAGCCAATTCGGTTTTAGGAAAGGTTATTCCACTGAAGCTCAACTTGTAGGATTCCAGCAGGATATAGCAGATATCTTGGATTCTGGAGGTCAAATGGACTGTATTGCGATTGACATGTCTAAAGCATTTGATAGGGTGGATCATGGGAGACTACTGGCAAAAATGAGTGCAATTGGACTAGATAAAAGAGTGACTGAATGGGTTGCTATATTTCTAGAAAATAGATCTCAGAGAGTTAGAGTAGGTGAAGCTTTGTCTGACCCTGTAATAGTTGAGAGGGGAGTTCCTCAGGGCAGTGTTATCGGACCTTTATGTTTTCTTATATATATAAATGATATGAGTAAAGGAGTGGAATCGGAGGTAAGGCTTTTTGCGGATGATGTTATTCTCTATAGAGTGATAAATAAGTTACAAGATTGTGAGCAACTGCAACGTGACCTCGAAAATATTGTGAGATGGACAGCAGGCAATGGTATGTTGATAAACGGGGCTAAAAGTCAGGTTGTGAGTTTCACAAATAGGAAAAGTCCTCTCAGTTTTAATTACTGCGTTGATGGGGTGAAAGTTCCTTTTGGGGATCATTGTAAGTATCTAGGTGTTAATATAAGGAAAGATCGTCACTGGGGTAATCACATAAATGGGATTGTAAATAAAGGGTACCGATCTCTGCACATGGTTATGAGGGTGTTTAGGGGTTGTAGTAAGGATGTAAAGGAGAGTGCATATAAGTCTCTGGTAAGACCCCAACTAGAGTATGGTTCCAGTGTATGGGACCCTCAGCAGGATTACCTGATTCAAGAACTGGAAAAAATCCAAAGAAAAGCAGCTCGATTTGTTCTGGGTGATTTCCGACAAAAGAGTAGCGTTACAAAAATGTTGCAATGTTTGGGTTGGGAAGAATTGAGAGAAAGAAGAAGAGCTGCTCGACTAAGTGGTATGTTACATGTAATAAATATCATTTTTGGTCCGTATTGATGATGTAGATTGAAATAATAACATTAAGTTATTTATTAGACCACCTAATCAATACAAAATCGTCTTGGATGATTTACATAAATTTGTTAGCTAATAGTGGGACATGTTTCGCCTTCTCTGAAGGCATCATCAGCCGTAGTCTTAACCTTAAATTAAAATAAGCGTCTAAATAACATGTAGTGATGAAATGAATTTTAAAATCTTGAAGAGATTTGAAGTAAAATAACATTAAAAATAACAATGATGGTTTGAAAATACAATGTGATGAGATACAATAGTGGAAGTATTAACAAAATTAACCTTAGAAGGCTGCTAAAATAAGTACAATGGAATAAAACAACAGATTGTTATACAACAAGTAGTAAGATTGCATAAAAGTAAAGTTGATAGTAATGGCGGTTATAATTAGACGATGGCGAAAAATCTTATGTAATCAAAGTAAAGAGGAGAGAGTAAAAGTCAAAGTTAGTCGAGAGATCCGAAGTTCATTATGATCTTGAAGATAAAGGATGAAAGTCAGATGCATATGGTGAAGTTGTAGAACACGTTGAGGATATGAAGTTGGTGAATAGAAGTTGAAGAACAGTTTCAAATAGGATCACTATGGACCATCTCAAAATTTGAAGTGATGTTCAAATGTTGTAAATTGTGAGTTTGTAGATATTCTAGTTGAAAAAGCATATACAAGTGGAATCTGTAAATGGAAGCAAGAAACGTAGAGTTAATTGTGTGAAAAGATATTTGAAAAATCTTGAAGTAGAATCGTATGCACTTACCACTTGACGGTGACAAAGATAGCTTGTAATATTATGAGTAAGAAGTATTTGCAACAGTAGACTTCTTGCTACGTGTGTTATAACTGAAGTTTTGTGTTGGAGGGGGATCTGTTTGCGTTGACGTAACTATTAGAGGGGGGCTGCTATTGGTGGGAGGGAAGGAAGAGAGTGTATTACTGCGCGTGTTGTAACGGTGTAAGGCTATTGGAGGGAGCGATGTTCCGGTGGGTGTGGCTATGGGTTTATTGGTTGTATTTGAATTAGAGGTACTAGCGGTGGGGGGAAGGGAGGGGGGTACCTATACCTATAAAACCTCTCAATTCCTACACAAATTCCTAAAAAAACACTTCAAATTTCACAACTCCAACCCCATAAAGAACTCGATCGAACTCTGTAATTCCCTAAATAAGTTCAGTCTACAACCAAACCACGTTTTATGTTCTTTTGACATCACCAACATGTATACTAATATCCCTATCAACAATACTATTAACATCATAAAAAACAATCTGTTGAAACATAGCACATTGAGTAAAATCGAAATTGATGAATGGTTAAAATTACTTAATTTCGTTTTAGACAACAACTATTTTACCTTCAATAAGAAAATTTACAAACAAGAAGGTCTAGCGATGGGAGACCCGTTATCTGGAATACTAGCCGACATATACTTAGATAATCTCGAACATAGTAAGATTATTAATAACATCAACGGACTCTGTCTTTGGCATCGCTATGTTGATGATACCATAGCTATCATTGATAAACAAATCAACAACAGCAATAACATACTATCATTCCTCAACAACTTAGATAATAATATTAAATTCACTAAAGAAGATGAGCTCAATAACTCTCTGAACTTCTTAGATATCAAAATCACACGAGCATTGAACAAATTCGACTTCCAAATATACAGAAAACCCACCTTTTCTCCAACAACCATAAAAAATGATTCTTTACATCCCAACTCACATAAAAAAGCCACTTATCACAGTTTAATATATAGAGCATTAAAGATCCCTATGTCCTCTACTAATTTAAAGAAAGAATTACTATTCATCAAGGAAATAGCTAAATTCAATGGATTTAACACGAATATGATTGATAAAATCATCAATAAAACCAAACTAAAACTAGCTACCAATTTAACTCCATTAAAACCCGTCAAACCAAAATACGCTAAATTCACGTTCACTAACCATAGCATTTACCCGATAACCAATTCATTAATGAAGCACGAAATAAAAATAGCCTACACAACAAAAAACACTAATCGCAATTTATTCTTCAATCACAACTCTATCAACATCACAGACAATAGTTACTCTGGATCAGGAATATACAGATTGAAATGCTCTACATGTAATTTTTCTTATGTTGGCCAAACTGGCCGCAGCTTCTCTACCAGATACGCCGAGCATTACAATGCCCAAAAACACAACAAATTCTCCGCAATGGCCAACCATATGAGGGACACCGGGCATAAATTCACCACAATAGAACAAGACCTCCATATCCTAAAAAGAGTTGATAAAAGCAAACTCATGACAGAATATGAAAACTTATTTATTTTCCTCGACCAACATTTTAATAAAGATAAAAATCTAAATGACACTATTGATAAAAAAAGCCCCTTGTATGAACAGATTCTTATTTTATTACGAGAATCAACTTCCCTCACCAACAAATTCTTAAAAATCTTCAACCTCACATCAATTAGAGTTCCCACCTCCCCTACAGCTAATATACCCCCCTCCCTTCCCCCCACCGCTAGTACCTCTAATTCAAATACAACCAATAAACCCATAGCCACACCCACCGGAACATCGCTCCCTCCAATAGCCTTACACCGTTACAACACGCGCAGTAATACACTCTCTTCCTTCCCTCCCACCAATAGCAGCCCCCCTCTAATAGTTACGTCAACGCAAACAGATCCCCCTCCAACACAAAACTTCAGTTATAACACACGTAGCAAGAAGTCTACTGTTGCAAATACTTCTTACTCATAATATTACAAGCTATCTTTGTCACCGTCAAGTGGTAAGTGCATACGATTCTACTTCAAGATTTTTCAAATATCTTTTCACACAATTAACTCTACGTTTCTTGCTTCCATTTACAGATTCCACTTGTATATGCTTTTTCAACTAGAATATCTACAAACTCACAATTTACAACATTTGAACATCACTTCAAATTTTGAGATGGTCCATAGTGATCCTATTTGAAACTGTTCTTCAACTTCTATTCACCAACTTCATATCCTCAACGTGTTCTACAACTTCACCATATGCATCTGACTTTCATCCTTTATCTTCAAGATCATAATGAACTTCGGATCTCTCGACTAACTTTGACTTTTACTCTCTCCTCTTTACTTTGATTACATAAGATTTTTCGCCATCGTCTAATTATAACCGCCATTACTATCAACTTTACTTTTATGCAATCTTACTACTTGTTGTATAACAATCTGTTGTTTTATTCCATTGTACTTATTTTAGCAGCCTTCTAAGGTTAATTTTGTTAATACTTCCACTATTGTATCTCATCACATTGTATTTTCAAACCATCATTGTTATTTTTAATGTTATTTTACTTCAAATCTCTTCAAGATTTTAAAATTCATTTCATCACTACATGTTATTTAGACGCTTATTTTAATTTAAGGTTAAGACTACGGCTGATGATGCCTTCAGAGAAGGCGAAACATGTCCCACTATTAGCTAACAAATTTATGTAAATCATCCAAGACGATTTTGTATTGATTAGGTGGTCTAATAAATAACTTAATGTTATTATTTCAATAAGTGGTATGTTCCGAGCTGTCAGCGGAGAGATGGCGTGGAATGACATTAGTAGACGAATAGGTTTGAATGGCGTCTATAAAAGTAGGAAAGATCACAATATGAAGATAAAGCTGGAATTCAAGAGGACAAACTGGGGCAAATATTCATTTATAGGAAGGGGAGTTAGGGATTGGAATAACTTACCAAGGGAGATGTTCAATAAATTTCCAATTTCTTTGAAATCATTTCGGAAAAGGCTAGGAAAGCAACAGATAGGGAATCTGCCACCTGGGTGACTGCCCTAAATGCAGATCAGTATTGATTGATTGATTGAACATCAGCTGGCCTACGCGGATCTCTGTCAACAACAACATAATACAAAATATCAGTAGGGCCAACTAGTGGATAATGAACCAGGAAAATGGAAGGAATTACGACCTACTGAGGGCATGGATATGGCTTAGGTTGCAGATTCCGAAATAATTCACCGTGATCCTTAAATTTGAAAAAATATTATTTACAAGTGAAAATTTTACAAATACATCCGAAACGAAATCCACCTAACTTGCAACATACAAACTATAAGCTCTGTGATATACATAATTTAGAGGGTGTTTGATAATGCTTTTCTGTAAATTCAAAATTTCAAATCACTATACATCTAGTTACCAAAGCAGTTGTACAATGCAATTTAGTAGGTCAAAAGCAACGTAAAAGCAAGTACAATATTTACAGTAAAGTGAATGTACTCTCCTGAACTCTAGCGTACATCAAGAGACACTGAAATACCAGAGGCAAACCCCAAGGCAAATGTATTAAATTACAATCTACATATTTAGTGAAACAAGAAATGAAAATGCCTCAAAAACAAACCGGGAACCCCAGCAGAAAAGCTAAGGCATCATAAATAATTAATTTGGTAAATCTAGGTTAGGCTAGGGCAGATTCCTATATGAAATAGCAACCGAACATTACGGAAGCGAGGCGTCGCACACGATGCAGACCAACACAGACTAAAAGCAGATCAGGCCAAGACAAGACCGAATTATTACGAACGCTGCCTCGCTCACTATATATAGAAAACCCTGGCCTTGGAGTAGCCAATCGGAATGCATGAGTCCGCCCATCCCCTCCTAGGTTCACCAATCACAATTCCTACTCCCATCGCGAACTTTAACTAACATTCTCGAATACACACGTTTGCGAATCTTTCATTTCCAGAATAGTTTAAAAAAATCCTTCTAGAAAACATAACCCACAAAAGGGAATCAACATCTATATCATAAATAATAATACGGTAAAACCAGTAGTAATAATAATAGTACTTAATAATATGACTAAGGAAATAGTTGTAAATAACGCAGTGGCGGTGTATTGACATCATTAAAATACGCAAAATTAAAGCAAATATAGAAAACACTTACAGGCCTAAAATGACAACTAAGAAGGGATAGTGAAACGTGCTGGAAGCCCTAATGAGGTCCATGGAAACGTATGACATTATGGGGGAGAAAAGACTTACAATAATACACCCAACAGACAAATAATTATTAAGGAAATGAAATGAACATACAATTATAAATGAACAAATAAATGAACTGCGGATTAACTGATACTTGAGATACAAACAAAAGATGTGCAAGGGAAACAAACTTTTCGGTAACGAACAAACTTTGACATGACGATTCAGAATTTACAGAATGAAAGGAGGCAACCTTAAACGAAACAAAATTAATTACATAATTCATGAAGTTTTTACAGTTACTTACAATTACAACTGAAGTTAGAAAAGAAGGTCTGCCTGTGAAAACAAAACGTTGCGGACTAGCATAATTGCTAAGTCATATAAATGCTCTATTTTGGAAAATGTGGAAAACTAGAGGAAACTCCGCCACACGAGATGAACTTCTACATAATTACTGAATTTATATTAAGTGGGAATAAGAATGCATTTAAATAGCATAAGGCAAAAATGAAGCGCTTACCTTTGGCGGCTGACGACCCATGGCGGGACGGACGCAAAACGCGTCCGCCCGTTGTAGTGATCCAAATTCAAAGACGCGGACAAAGTGACTCGCATACGCGAGGAGCCACGAACAGGAAATAGAGTGATAACAAATGACCAATAGCAACACTCCAGTTTGCCACATTCACCAATTACAAATTCTGATATACTGACCAATAAAAACACTTGTACTTTTGGCCAATGATGATTATCTTCTGGAATGATCCTTTCTGCTGAAATTTCATCTTCGCGGATATTACAAAACGACAGGAAAGGGCCACTTACACGTGGCACACCCTGCCTCACAAGTCATGTATAAAATTTGCACATCCCTTTCTATAATTTACAGAAAAATACAATTTAAATCAGGAAATGTAAATACCATAAATCTTCTTCATAGTCAATTTCTTCATATGCCTAAATATGTAATAACTTTTAAATAAGAAAACTTCATACAACAATTTACTTTACATAAACACTTCAGTTCTTTAAATGTTTTTGTTTACCTAAAATGATGACAAGATAAAATTTACATAACATTACATACATAATAAGGACTTCTGTTGCTTCACTGATTTCTGCTCACCAATGGCCACAAGGATTATGAACATTAAAATAAGAAAAATAGTTAACACCACCTTTCCAATACTTAACTTTCCTTATATTTAGGAAATAAACAATACAACAGGCGTTGTAAGATGGGACATGTTTCACTTAACTGTCGTAAGCATCATCAGCTGAAAGCAAATAGCCTAAAGTTAGGTCAGGGCCCCGAACCTAGTGTCCTTAAAATATATGCTACCCTAAGAAACAACATTTACATTTAGAAAATCAAACAGGCTAAAACTAGTGTAAAGGAAACAGAACATTACAATATGGCTAAGAGAAAAACACACAATCGTGCTGAAACAGAGGATAAAAACAGAAAGTACAATACAGAGCTGGTAGTGAAATAATTAAAATCATTAGGGTATCATTACTACCAGTCAGTCAATCAGAATGTTAAAACATAAAACAAAAGTGAAAATATATAAGTGTTCATCATGGCTAAGTGGGGAAAAAACACGTAATTGTGTTGCCAGAGGTTAAAAACGTAAGGTACAACACAGAGCTGGCAGTCAGTTAATAAGAATGTTCATTGTGACAAAAAATGATTATATTCTTTTGAATGAAGAAATAATTAAATCCCACTCTTCTGTAGATACGTGAGACGGGCAAGAGAAATCACATATTGTAGCAGATATGGAGTCATAACACTTCAAACAGGAATTGCTCATGCCTGAAGCTGCTTCATTTTTACTGGGAGTTCAAGATTGAAACGGAAAAAATAAGATGCCAAGTGCATGAACTGAAATCTGAAAAATGGAAAAAGGAAAAATATGTATTCGGGCCTTGAAAATAGGGTGTTCAAAATGGCAGTCTAAGATCGCTTACCTCATATGTTGGATGAGCATTGACCGGAGACATTAGCCGTTCGAGGGGGTTTATTAAACGTATGCCCGTTGCTGCATGTGTTGTATCTGTGTGCTTGCTTAGGCGGAGAGTAATTTGGGATGGGAGGGGTAGGCGCAACAATGAGAGTGCTGGAAGCTGGCGGTGGAGTTGTATTATGGGGAGGGTGTAAGGTGAAATCTGTTATGATGACTGGAGGGGTATTTAAAGGTTTATAATTGAAGATTTTTATGAAATTGTTATGATTCATATTAAAATTAGTGAGTAACTTGGGGACTTGTTAAATTAATGGGCTGTTGTTCTCTGGGACATCATTCAAATTATTATTAATGTTATTAAAATGTTGATCCAAGAAAATGTATGTATTTTCCAATCCAGTCATTAAGCTGTTTTTATTTACATATTTTATAATGTGGAGGTTCTGATCAATTGTAGAATAATTGTGGCCGGAATCCCTCATGTGGTTGCTCATGGCAGAGTACTTTTTGTGCTTCAAGGCATTATAATGTTCCAAGTATCTAGTTCTAAAACTGCAGCCAGTTTGTCCGATATAAGAAAGTTCACACTGGGGGCATTTGAGTCTGTAAATACCAGAGTTTGAAAATTTGTCCTGAGAAGTACAAGTTGGAATTAAGGAATATATTCCTATTAGTGTTGCGGGTTCAGTAGGCAATTCTGATGTTATGCTTCCTAAATGGGTTAGTAATGCTGTATATGGTGGGGTTAGTGAAGGTGAAGGTGGCAGTGTTTATTCTTTTGGGCTTATCTGGAATTAAATTTGTAATATTTTTTTATTTTATTTTATAATAATCTTATTGATCAGGTTAGGTTTATAGCCATTAAGTTTTGCAAGTTCTTTTATATATTTGAACTCTTTTTTCCGGTTAGAAGGGGATAATGGAACATTTAATGCTCGATGAACTAAACTGTAGAAAGTTGCTTGCTTATGAGATTCAGGGTATAAAGACTCATTCTTTATTTTCGAAGTAGCAGCAGAGGGCTTTCTGTAAAATTGGAAAATAAAATTATCACTGGCTCTGGTCAAAGTTAAGTCCAGGAAGTTTAAAGATCTGTTGATTTCGTCTTCCTTGGTGAAGCTGACATTGTGGTCAAGTTCATTAAGAGTCTTTAAAATGTTAACACTATTATTGCGATGTGTGTCGATGATGGCAAATGTGTCATCGACATATCTTAGCCACAGCTGTAGACCATTGATTTTATTGATTATCTTGTTAGTCTCAAAGTGATCCATCAAAATGTTAGCAAGGATTCCAGATATCGGGTCGCCCATCGCTAGTTCCTTCTGTTGGTAAATTTTGTTATTGAATGTAAAGAAGTTATTGTTTACTACAAATTTTAGCAAGTTGATCAGTTCATCTATTTCACATTTGCTTATAGTGTTATGTTTCAAAAGGTTAGTTTCTGTTAAACTAATGGTTTCATTTACTGGTATACTAGTGTAGATATTGGTGACATCATACGAAACCATGACGTGATTGTCATGTAACTTGTATTTAGAAAGTTTATTACAAAAATCAACTGGATTTTTGACATAGGCTTCATTATTGAACTTCTAATGGCTATTTAAAAGAATGGTGTAAAATTATTAGAAGACACAATTTCATAGTAGACATCAGCACCTAGCAAAATATCAATAGTAGAGGGCTGATTAAATGTCCTATCACTCATAATAATATCATGAGCAATAACCCAATTGGAACAATCAATTTCCTGCGCAGAAAATGGACTTGTGATTGTGTTCACAACTGCACAGTTCAACTTCAATGTATAACCTGATACATTGCAGAATAAAACAAGGTTACATGTAGAACTTACAGGAAACACATTCCCATTGCCTATACCAACAATAGGTAGACGACAAGACCTTGTACGGATGCCATGCTTCTTGACAAGATCAGAAGTCACAAAGGATAATTCACTCACAGAGACTAACAAAGCTTTAACTAGTACAATCTCTCCTGGGCTATCTTTTACACCTACACACGCTGTGCTCAGCAAAACATTAGAACCTAGTCCTGAAACAACCTTCATAGCAGTGGGTGATACAATTGCAGAACTTATAGAATTCATATTATTATTGTTATTAATGGGACTTGCTTGTTCTTTGTGAACCAATAAGTTGTGGGGCCCATTACACTGGGAACATTTGTTTTGCTTACACTGTTTAGAAACTTGAGAAGCAGAAAAACAAAGATAACAAAGTTTATTTACCCTCACAAACTTGCGACGATGATCAATGTTTGCTTGTTTGAACTTTCTACAATCATAAATGCTGTGATTATGAAGTTTGCAAAATCTACAATTCAAGGAAGTGCTATTGTTGGTACAGTGAAGGGCCTTTAGGTTGGATTTTAAGTCTCGTTTTTGCTCAATAACAGGTTTCTTGCATTCTGTTAGCTCTAAAGTTTGACATTTTCTTTCCAAGAAATCAAATTATTTAGTGTGGGAATATCAGTGGAGGCAAATTTGTTTTCCCATTCACTTCTATGATTGGACTTGATCTTATTTAGAATCAATTCCTGTAGCAAAATTTCATGTAGTGAAACTTGACCCTCCAAATTGTCAACAGCACTAAAGTTAGATTTTACTTGGTTTATCAATTTGCAATATTCAACGGAAGATCCACTAGTACAATTATGGAGATTGAGCAAATATTTTATGTGCTGTGAAACAATCAAGCCTTTATTATTGTACCTTTCATCAGTTAAATTCCAAGCAACAGTGAAATTATCAGCACATATGGATAGGTTATCTAACAAATCCCTAGGTTCGCCTTGAAGAGACGACAATAGGTAGTGTAGTCTTTGCACATTGTCAATGCGGGTATTGTTAGTAACTAAGCTTTGAAAGGTGTTCCTGAAACTCAAGTATTTTGTCAAATCTCCTTTAAAAACAGGCAATTCAATGGGTGGGAGCTTCAAACTACAGTTGGACCGAGTAGAGTTATCAGAAATAATGGATGCATTGCTTGGACTTGTGGGTCTCTCAAATGAGCAAAGCAATTCTTGAATCCTACCAATTGCATGATCCAATTCACATTATAGATACTCCCTAACAATGCTGAATTCCTTCCAAATTTCTGGCAGCCTATTTTGCCTGGAAATTAGTTTGTGATGGTTGATGTTATCTTGCTTCAAGTTATTTTCGAGGTGAGTTAATGACCTTTTAAGTAGACCACATTTTTGAACAGCTTTTATTTCAGATTCAAACACCATGATGACTAGTTCGGGTAACCAGTTATTAATACCAATTTAATGGTCCGTTATTGGACATTGACAAGATAATAATAGAAATCAATCTTACAACTATGGTGACTATACAAACAATAAGCTCTATATTCAGTGCACTGCATTCATTTTGCATTGTTAGAATGAGTGATAGTCTTTGAATGGAACCAACAATGTAGGTAGATGCACAAAAGCATGAAATAATGTATAATAAACCACGTAGTTCTAAAATATACAACATACACAAAGCGGCCCAACAAATTATTAGCACGAAATCTTATAATGCCCATGAGAAATCAAGACAAATCTCTTAATTCTATACATGGAAAGTGCTAGCAGTAGGGTTAGAATATTAGGCAGAATGTCCACCCTAGAGAAGATAGGAACAATAAAGACAAATGGAACAGACTTACAGTATATAGCGGTGCTGTATCATTAATCATCACTACCACTGGAACCACTCCTTGACTGGAATCACATGCCCAAAGTAACTGGAAAGTCCAAAGGATGACATCTGTGATGTAATGTTCGCTGGAGTCCAAATTCCAAGCAGCATTTAACATCCTGAACATCAGGGTATCAGATACAGACTGGCGTAAGCAGCTCACAAGAACAAATGCATTAGCATGTGGTAACTTCCACACATTGTTAACGTGCGATATCAAAACACTTCCAAAACAATGTAGACTTAGTTGAAATCTCAATATGACGAATTCAAACATTCGTAGTAATTAGTCTTAAGCACGACATCGCGGTGCTTTTATACAATAACTGATCATGATGCTTTTCGCGCCAAGCCCGGTGCTATGTTCAAGTGGCAGTTGCAGGCAGCAATTCATGACGATAACAATTTTATGGTGACTAGCATGACTAGCACAATGTTCAAAGTTCACAGTGATTCTCATCGCAGCCCGGAAGAACCAAAATTTTATGTTGCGAACGACGAAACGGCATATCAGCCACACATAACAAAGTTCAGTTCCATAGGCGCACAAATACAATTTTAAAACAAGTCAGATGGAGGACCAGACTGCCCCAAACGAGCAGACACAAACACATCACTCAGAAGGTGATTCAATCATTTATTACACATGAATAAAATACTGCATATTTACACGTAAGTACAACAAATTCAGAGGTACACCAAAACACGTGTACTGCTGCCGGTCGCCTTGTTCAGTGTCTGTCTGTACTCAGCAGCACATTGCCAACTGTAACAAAATGAAATGGGGCAGGCAAGTACCAACACGAAAGCCGCAACTGACTGTTTTTATCTAATCAATCGGCATCTCGATCTATTTTAATCGCATTTCATATATTCAACCACATTTTATAATGCATGTTATTGAAGTATACATATAGATTACTCTATTAGCTTTTATTACTTCACAAGAGGATATTGTGCCACGACATTCGATAAACAAAGTATAATTATTTTAGGCAGTTGATGACCCCAATGAGGTCGAAAATGGTACCTAGCAATGCATTCTGATATAAACATAGGCATTTCAAGTACTTGTATAGTACTGAATAGGTGATACTATACTTGTGAAAATTACAGGCCAGTCTGTTTGCCATGCATTGCATGTAAGCTTTGGGAAAACATTCTTTCTAATTATATTATACATGTTTGCAAAATTAATAACTGGGTTGATAGAAGGCAATTTGAGTTTAGGAATCCAGCAAAATGTAGCAGATATCCTGGATTCCGGAGGTCAAATGGACTGTATTGCGATTAACCTATCTAAGGCATTTGATAGGGTAGATCGTGGGAGACTACTGCAAAAATTAGTGCAATTGAACTAGACAAAAGAGTAACTGAATGGGTGGCTAAATTTCTAGAAAATAGATCTCAGAGAATTAGAGTAGGTGAAGCTTTATCTGACCCTGTAATAATTAAGAGGGGAATTCCTCAAGGCAGTATTATTGGACCTTTATGTTTTCTTATATATATCAATGATATGTGTAAGGAAGTGGAATCAGAGATAAGGCTGTTTGCACATGATGTTATTCTCTACAGAGTAATAAATAAGTTACAAGATTGTGAGCAACTGCAACTTGACCTCGATAATGTTGTGAGATGGACAGTAGGCAGTGGAATGATGATAAACGGGGTTAAAAGTCAGGTTGTCCTTTTCATAAATAGGAAAATTCCTCTCAGTTTTGATTACTGCGTTGATGGGGTGAAAGTTCCGTTTGGGGATCATTGTAAGTACCTAGGTGTTAATATATGGAAAGATCTTCATTGGAGTGATCACATAAATATGATTGTTAATAAAGGGTAAAGATCTCTGCTCATGGTTATGAGGGTATTTTAGTAAGTAAGTAAGTAATATGTTTTATTTATCCTGGCAAAGTTAGGGATATACTCCCTTTCTTACACTTAACCAGTCTTAGCCTAGAACACTTAACAATAACTACTGATGACAATAATATGGTAATAACAATAGTAACAGTAATAGTATTAACAGAAGTAATCACACTTACAAAAATCATATCATCTATATAATACAAATCGTACGTAGAGTAAATGAAAAATATATGAATAATGAGTACTTTAACTACTACTTAAGAGAAAGTTTAGAAAATACACACGTTAGTACAGTACACTGAAATATCACGTTCAGTTGAGAGGGGAATTGAAGGATTAGTAAGAAGAAGAAATTATGAAGAAAAAGAAGGACGGTCTGTGAAAGGAAGAGGGAAATAATGATGGAGAGGTGATAGGAGGAGGTGTTTTCAGGTCATAGCTTGATGATTCATGTATGTTTACCTATGTATGTGTGTTTAAGGGTTGTAGTAAGGTTGTAAAGGAGAGGGCATATAAGTCTCTGGTAAGACCCCAACTAGAGTATGGTTCCTGTGTATGGGAACCTCACCAGGATTACTTGATTCAAGAACTGGAAAAAATCCAGAGAAAAGCAGCTCGATTTGTTCTGGGTGATTTCCGAGTAGCGTTACAAAAATGTTGCAAAGTTTCGGCTAGGAAGACTTGGGAGAAAGGAGATGAGCTGTTCGACTAAGTGGTATGTTACATGTGATAAAATTCATTTTTGGGTCCGTATTGAAAGTATTTGTATCTTCTTCTTCTTGCGTTACGGCCTCTGTAGGACCACGGACAGCTCCTTCATGGATTGCATTTTCTTCTTCTCCTCCCAGAACCTCTTCATCCTTTCTCTTCTTCTCTCCCGCTCTTCTTCCGAGATATTCAGTATCCTCTTCTCTTGTCTACTCCACTGGTGAGTCTCAATCCTTTTCCTGTATCCATCCCTATCATTGATCTCTGGCATATTAGTCGGTATGTATTTGCTTCTCCAATTTTCCTTTTCTTCCACCTTGATCCCCAATTCCGACCAATCTTTCCAGAGTTCAACTACCCACTTGGTTCCTGTCTTTCCTCATGTCCTCGCTGTTGTTTCCCATACTCTTTTCGTCATTCTATCCATATTCATCCTGATTACATGTCCCGCAAACCTTGCTCTTTTCAGTCTGATTTCTTCTGTGATTGTCCTCATGTTCTGGTATAGTTCTTCCCTGGGTCTCCTCATCCATCTCTCACCTCCTCTCTTAGGGCCTAGTATTTTCCTCAATATTTTTCTCTCCTCTTTCTCTAGTTGTTCCGCACCATTTCTTCCTAGTGCTATTGTCTCAGCAGCATATAATACAGCATATCTCACCGTTGCCTTGTAATGTCTAATCTTTGCGTCTGTAGATATATTCTTTTTATTGTATGTATCTCTGGTCATACAGAAGGCTGGTCGCATCTTCTTTATCCTCTCTGTTATTCCCTCATTGCTCCTATTCCTTCCAGTATTTGTATTAAATAACACTTGTATGTTTTTATTGTTCACCAACAATTCCAACTAATATTGTCTCAAAAAGAACCTGGCCATATGAAAAGTCTTCAAAATTTATAAGCATATAATTGAAAATCAATACTTATTAATTTCAAGAACCAACGACCGTTACCAATGCTCAACTTTCCTCAAGTTTTTAACAACACGCCATTTGACAATTAAATGGAATGTGCTTTCTGATTTGTATCTTTATTGTAATATCTTTTAATATCAAGAACCAACCACTTATGTCATAATCCTCAAATAATTGTCATGTTTTTAGACTCAAATATTAACACAAATATTGTTACGTAATAGTATACTACATTTTATATTGTAATAGTTGTTTAACGATCTCTAATCCATTTTACAAGACATAGTTTTTAACAGTATTCATAAGTCATTTCCAATCAGGTACCTGATCTATTCTTACAGTAAAAAAATATGGCTGATGATGCCTACTATTGATAGGAGAAACATGTACCATTCAATGTGTAACTGGTTTCCAGTGGTTACACGAAACACAGTTAAGAAAAGAGAAAAAAATCAAATTACACGGCACTTAAAACCTTAGCACACAATATAAACATCAGATGAACGGCGCCAATACCAATAAACGAACATCAGGTTGGGCAATGTGACAACTATAATAAAGGAATGTGGAGCGGGTCTTGGAAACCTACCAGGGCCATTGGGATACGAAGGTTGCAGGTTTCCAGTAAAATCAACGGTGATCCCTTAATTCAATATATTATTTTTCAAAATAAACATTACAAAGAAATTCGGGATGGACATCTTAACCTGAGGTTAACAGGAAACACAGGTTACAAATACAATATTAAATAAAAGTTAAGGCATCTGAGAAATTGAGTGGGGAGTGTGGGCGAGTAGGTCAAACTCCTATGTGAAAATACAAGCAACAAATTGGGTCAAATATTTGTTTATAGGTTGATGTATGGAATGAGGAGATAAGAAACTTTGGAATGAAGATTAGACTTTGATCATGACAGGAGGTAACAGAAAATTCAGGGGAGTGAAAAAAAATAGGAATTGAACCTCTTGTAGTAGTGAAGTACATAGGAAATGAACCACTTGAAGTAGTGAGGTACATAGGAAATGAACCTCTTGAAGTAGTGAGGTACATAGGAAATGAACCTCTTGAAGTAGTGAGGTATATAGGAAATGAACTGCTTGAAGTAGTGAGGTACATCGGAAATGAACCGCTTGAAGTAGTGAAGTACATAAGAAATGAACCGCTTGAAGTAGTGAAGTACATAGGAAATGAACCGCTTGAAGTAGTGAGCTACATAGAAAATGAACCTCTTGAAGTAGTGAGGTACTGCAAAAAATAAGACTTTGATCATGACAGGAGGTAACAGAAAATCCAGGGAAGTGATAAAAATAGGAAATGAACCTCTTGAAGTAGTGAAGTACACAGGAAATGAACCGCTTGAAGTAGTGAGGTACCGCAAAAAATATAACTTTAAACATGACAAGAGGTAATAGAAAATCTGGGGGAGTGATAAAAATAGGAAATGAACCTCTTGAAGTACTGAAGAACATAGGAAATGAACCTCTTGAAGTAGTGAGGTACATAGGAAATGAACCTCTTGAAGTAGTGAGGTACATAGGAAATGAACCTCTTGAAGTACTGAAGTACATAGGAAATGAACCTCTTGAAGTAGTGAGGTACTGCAAAAAATAAGACTTTGATCATGACAGGAGGTAACAGAAAATTCAGGGGAGTGACAAAAATAGGAATTGAACCTCTTGAAGTAGTGAAAATTTTTTAATATTTGGGCAGCGTGATATCACAAGATGGAAATTTGGATGGAGGAACTGATTTAAGAATACAGCAAGTTTCTACCAGTGTGTGAGAGACATTGTATGGAACAAAGATGTGCCAACGAAGTGCAAGAAGGTTTTATACTCGCCCCATCATAAACCTATACTGACCTATGCTTCAGCAGCCTAGACGGTAACTAAGTGGAACCAAAGTGAGATACTAACAGCTGAAATGAGGTTCTTGAGGAGCATACAGGAAAAGACGAGACGAATAGAATACGAAGTGAGGAAATAAGGAGAAGCGTGGGAGTGTGTAAACTTCAAGAAGAGATTGATATAGCAAAGCTAAAATGGTTTGGACACATGATGAGAATGCCAGGAGAAAGAATACTACCAAAGAGAACATTCATGGATACAGTGACTGGAAAGAGGCCTAGGGGATGTTCTAAAATGAGATGGAGGAACTCTGTTGTGGACTGTATTGCAAACAGATGAGTCAATAGCAATAAAGTGCTAGAAGAAGAATGGTGGAAAGATCGAGTAAGGTGGAGGGCTTTGGTACACTAGCCTACCCAGAGAGAATCTGGAAAAGGGAATGGATGAAGAAGAATAAGAAGGTAGGGGAGTTAGGAATTGGAATAACTTACCAAGGGAGATGTTCAGTAAATTTCCAATTTCTTTGTGATCATTTAAGAAAAGGTTAGGAAAACAACAGATAGGGAATCTGCCACCTGGGCTACTGCCCTAAATGCAGATCAGTATTGATTGATTGAATAACGAATTGATAGTGGTAGTGGTAAATATGTCTCAATATAGAAACCAGTTACAACAGTTAAGCTCACAAAGCACATTAATGTTTTGGGTGAAAGGCCATGCTGAAACTGTTGGAAGTGAGGGGGCGGACATGTTAGCAACATCCTCAGCTGGATGGGATCCAGATTTCAGCTTTTGCACGTATCCTGTTTTTCATGTGAACAAGATATATAGAAGCAACTGGAAGAGAGTTGGAACTCTGTGTGGACAAATAGCATGAAAGGACATGTCGCACGGCGGTTGTTCTTTCCAACCGTTCATTTACATTTAACCTCAAAATATCTTGAACCCACTTTTATACTTACACAATTTATGGTCGAGCATGGTAAATTTATGAGTTATTTTCAATGGTTTAAAATACCATCACCAGAAAGGTACCTTTGTAAGTGCCAGTCAGAATGATCAGTAGCTCATTTCATTTTCTACTGTCCACTACATGCTATCAAATGAAACAGTTTGTTAGGACACCTCACTTACTGTAATGTATATTTTTCCCCCTCCAGTTTCTGATATATATATATATATATATATATATATGTGAAAAGGTGTTGCACGCCAGCTTTTATCCATTTCAATGTTTTTAACTCTTTTTAATTCTTATGCATTATTTTATTCAACTAATCCTTAATATTGTATCGTTATAATGGATATCCCTAAGATAATTTTAGGTATAATAGGGCTACCTTCCTTGGAGAAATAATAATATATTTAGTAACTTCAGTGTTAGATTTAACTTATTCTCATTTACAGGTGTATCGTCTCAGACTTTCTGGCTGTCATATTCAGTGTCTTCTACTGAGTCATCAGATTCTCTTGGAGCGGAGCGATACCCAGTTAGTGAGTCAAAGTCAGGTATACAGGAGCCAACTGAAGAAGGAATGGAAGAATATGTTGGTCCATCTGAGCCAGAGGGTAAGATTTATCTACTGCAGTAACTATAGAATATTTAGTGTAGGTATCAACTGGAATAAAATTTAGGATATTAGCATTTCACTGTTGTTGCTTATTCATCATGGTTGTTTCATTATGAATTCTTTAAGTTACATACACTAATCAAACCACTGATCAGGGAGATATGATATGCACTGTTAACATACAATACTTGTGACTTCAATTGCCTTACTTTACATCTGAGAAGATCAAGGAGATATTAAGGGACCTGGAATTTAAGAAGTGGTGCCATCTGTCTCACACATCCAGCTTCCAATCAATGTGTCAGCCACCACAAAGTGAATGGAGAGATGGCCTCAAGCAGCAGTTCGTGCTGTGACTGGTAGGTCCATGGACATTAACCATTGTAGGAGATTCCTCAACAAGACTGAAACATTTGCAAACGTCCTTGATTCCTGCCAGTATGGCAAAACTCTACATATCACTGGGCATCACAAATAAGAACCACCATTGCCCAGGCCCTCAGAAGAATCAAATTCACCATCCATGAACAGATTCATGGTTTGCTAGAGAGTGGAAGCCCTTGAAGGATCAATAAAATTGCCTACAAATACAACAATGTAGGATATATAATCCATCCAACCATCTGTCTCCAATCCTCCGTAAGTCAGCCTGACAATGTTGATCGTGAGAAGAAGGGAATATATAAGCCAACAGTTCTGTTTTACAAGGAAGCATACAAGGATCGAAGTTATAGGCTTGCTAATCGGGAGTAGGGGCACAATACCTTGAAAATTTGTTGAGTTCTGCAAGATCTGCCGAAATCTTTGATTATTTCTTCCTTTAAATTGTCATTAAGTACTGTCCCCTTCAAATTTGGCCTATAATGAATATTTTATAGTATGTGGCAAAGAGATGTTATCATTCTTTCATTAGGGGTGATATGTTACAAGTTTATTTCAACTCAGTTGTGTTTTAGTGCAGACAACCGGTTTGAACAGATAAGGTGGTCAGTGTATTGATTTTTCAATCAACCGGCCAGCTGTAGTCATGTGACCTACTTGGAATTTCTCAACGCCACCCCAATTGATAGAGTTCTCGATACTGTACTCTCTCGAATTATGAGAACCTATCAGGTGAAGGTACGATGTCCAATTACGACGCGATATAAGGACACACCTCACGGTGTAAATGTATAAATACCTGTGCTTCAGGAATAAATGTCCCTTCCTATTGCGAGTTCTTGGAGTGCAGCAGATTTTCGAGGACAAGTTACGTATCATTCTACGATAAATTCCACGTGGTTGTGTGTGTGGTCACATTCTAAAACTTTTGTGTCAGTTTCAGCTCTCATCAAGAAAAGAAAGAAGAGGACCTTTACATACTCAATTCTTTTCACCAGGATGTCTCACCCATCTTCTGAAAGATTGATCTACGAGAGTCTGGAAATGGACTTTGCTGTCAGCATGCAGTGTTAAAATGTAGGCACTGTCTGACATGGGGGAGACAATGACTGGATGCAGATTGCCATGTAACCAGATCACCACGTGAGCAGTTTCCTTCATCGACGGCGAGATCCAATTTCATCAGAAATTTAAGTACCTTTTTATAATAAATGCCGGCCCCCGTGGTGTAGGGGTAGCGTGTCTGCCTCTTACCCGGAGGCCCCGGGTTCAATTCGTGGCCAGGTCAGGGATTTTTACCTGGACCCAAGGGCTGGTTCGAGGTCCACTCAGCCTACGTGATTAGAATTGAGGAGCTATCTCACGGTGAGCTAGCGGCGCCAGTCTACGAAGCCAAGGATAACGGCCGAGAGGATTCGTCGTGCTGACCACAGGACACCTCGTAATCTGCAGGCCTTCAGGCTGAGCAGCGGTCGCTTGATAGGCCAAGGCCCTTCAAGGGCGGTAGTGCCATGGGGAAATTTTTTAATAAATTTCCTGTTCATCTCTGTAGAAATAGTACTAGCTTATTCAGTGATGGTAGTATTTCTTTTAGATCAGAGTTTTTGACAATACAGTAGAGTCTCGATTATCCGACTTAAACGGGACCTGGAGTACGTCGGATCACCGAAAATGTCGGATAATACGGAATAACTTTGGAAACGAACTAAAACAAACAGGAAGGCTATACTGTATTATGTACTATGTTTTACGGTACTCTATTTATTGACTTATTAATTCAATTGTACAGTAGATGCAGTACTCTTTTCTTACTACGCCTGTAGCCACGTGCAGACGTCTTGGCTTGGGCTGCAAGAGTTTTGATGTCAGCATCTTGAAATTCAGCCCAGTCTCATCACAATTAAAAATCTGATCGCCGGATAATCCTTCAGCAAGAATTATTTCTTGAAATTGTCTTTCAAATTTCACAACCTCATCGGATTTAGCTGACAGTTTTTCTCCACAGATATTAAGCTGCCCAATGCCGTACCGTTTTTTCCACCGATCAAGCCCCCCAGCACTGGCAGTAAAATTAGGGTCCCTTTATTAAACTCCTCCTGGATATACACCGCCATTTCTTGCACAATGGGGCCAGATATTAACAAGCCCTTTTCCTGGTTTTTAGTGAACCAGAGAAATAGTGCTTCACTTACTTTTTTGTACTAACATTTTTCATTGTTTTTTTTTCTAATTTTCAGTGTATCACTTGTTGCTTGGGTAGAGCACCACTTTTCAATTTATTCCCTCGTATGTTTCCAGTCTCCCACTGTAACACGTTCAACAGCATAATCTGAAGCCATTTTTTGGAGAGTTTCCCCTTTGTCCAGTCTCTTTAACCCACTGTACTTGTCTTCCACAGAAACAATCACTTTCTTACTTTTACTCGCCATACTCATAGAGGATATGAAAACTATAACATCCGCACCCAACCAATACTACATTGAACAATACTACCGCATGACTGCCAGTGCTTGTCCCACAGTCGCACCCTCCACACCCCGTGTCCCAGAATTGCATCTACCTAAAGTTCAAATTAAGACTACCAGTGTCGGATAACACGGAGTGTCGGATAAGCGAAGGTCGGTTGAGCGAGACTCTACTGTATATCCTATGGGTAATGGTAGTGTTGGTCTAAATGTCCCTCTGAATGATTAGAATGCTATTTAAAAATCAAAGACCTCTCTGATAAAAGATCATTTTATCTGAGATTAATATCAAATGTGTGAACTCGTTTGGGACAAAATTAGATCACATTTGACATGTTGAATTCCAGAGTACACTTCACCTTACACATTTCATTGAATTAATGCAAGGTAATATCATCAGACTCAGTGTTGAATTCAGATTTCTGATGAAGTTTTAAAGTCAGCACTCATAATAATAATAATAATAATAATAATAATAATAATAATAATAATAATAATAATAATAATAATAATAATAATAATAATAATAAAGTTGAAGGTCGGGTTAAACTGAAATTTAATGGTCATGAGTGATTTGCTATTATTGCATTATGTTTGATGTGTGCTCTACTGGTGGATTATGAGCCTGGAACACATTAGGAGTGAGGGTAATTGTTTCCACCTATTCAATACTACACCAGTGTGACGTCATTAATACCTCACGTATTTATTAGATGTATTAATGACGTCATACTGGTGTAGTATTGAATAGGTGGAAACAATTACCCTCACTCCTAATGTAAATCTGGATTCAATACGGACTAAAAATGAAGTTTTTGACATTAAATAGCCTGGATTGTGGCGGATCCTGAGAGATTAATTGTGCAATTTTAGTTTTGGAAGTATGTGTCTTGAGAACCGTGTCTTCTGCGAATTTTGAAGCACGTGTTAAGTAATGTGGATGAGATTTAGGAGTAATAATAATTTATCGCGACTCATGAACCACATGTCCGATGATATTAATGTTTGTATAGACAAGAAAAGGTTCCACCTTTTGTATTGATAAGTGTATTGATACGTGAACTATCAATACGGAAATGAAACTAGTAAATCGAGATATTAATGTTTAACCAATATTTGTGTGTGTTATTAGTCAACCAATTCTTCCGAATATTGAATTGCTGATTTTTTCGATGATAAACGTTGTGATAACTCCATTATTTTCTTTACAAGTGATTGCCCAGATTTAATCACATTTCTATGAGTGTCATGTGCTACTATGTATCCGATACCATCATCTGAATATTCCATGGATAGGAGAATATAAATCCAAACTTAATATTCAAATTCCTGAATCCTATTGTAAAATATGTAAATAATAATTATGTATCATTTGTGTGATTGTGGAATGAATGCAGTAGTTAGAAATATTTTTCTGTGATTAATTGAAATGTGCTTCTGACCTGGCCACATGTTCATCATGTTGGGCCCAGGTTATTCCAGTGTTGTTGTGATGACTTACTTTGATATGATAAACAAGTTTAGTAAATTTTATTTGAATTTTACGTATAGTTAACATTAAGGTACCAGTCAAAAATGAATAAGTGCCTGTTATTTTAAAATCGTATGAGCAAAGTACCAAAAATCGTAAATATTGTAAAGTTCATTTTCAAGGCGTCGAGTAATATGAAATAAGTAATGTTCGATATTATTCCAAGCAGTTCAGAAGGATTTTCGTGGAAATAATCATTCTTGTGAATGTAATTTGTACCGGGAGGTACACCTCTATGCCGCACATTTAAATCTTGGGCCAATTAGAACTCCTCTACAGGAGAAACACTGAACTTGGAACTAGACGTACTTAAACTTTTCCTCAGAAGTTGTCACTACCGTAATTTATGATTATGAAGTTGCCAGTACTGTGAGAATTTCAACTTTTTTTGTTTTCCATTGATCGAGAAGTGTGGACATTCTCTCATAGATGTCACTGCTAAAAGCTATGATCATGCAACCTGGTGCTAAGTGAAAGAACCATTCTGAAGAAATTTTGTATTCATAAGTTTTTTCTTTACTGAATTTTGTTTATTCATTTTTGAGTTGGCAATATTTATCTTTTCTTTCTGCCTGTTTTTAATCCAGTCAATGAAGGATTTCTGTAATTAATTTCCCACCAATCCCGTATTTCTTCTTCGATATTGAGTGTAACTTTTGATTTTATCCAATAAACGCTGTGGGTGTGTCTTCATTATTCATGAAAGGTCTCGAACTTTCCCCGAGGGTTTATAAACTGCAGATTTTCAAGTCTCTTGGCCATTTGATCAACATCTAACTAAGTGTGTGTATGAAGCAGGAGGCGGGAGGTGCCTCTTTCATCAGGCAGCAGTCTTCAGCAAGGTAATGGCCATTTAACATCTTTATTTCTTGCTAGCTCCACAGTTTAATCCAAGGGATAGGTCCGAAACTTTAATATGTAACCAAGTTCTCTAAAATGTAAGTACTGCTAGCTAATGTGAAAATATCATAAAATCTGTAACTGTAATTCAGGGATAGAGAGTGATTTACCTTCTTGAGGTCCCCTTCATATTGGTTTGAGGTGATTATGTTTTGTAACGGTTTTTCTTCCTTTCCGTAATGTCTTAAATTATTCTCATAAGAGTCACCTCCATAGTTTGGGAATAGCCCCTGTTTCATTGGCCTAGTGCCTTTTAGGTTTTTAAATGCTTATTTAGGAGTGCAAGTACATGCCTCCATTCAATTTGGTATTTAGGGCCATTTACTTAACCAGTTTTTTTTTCTGCTAAGGCCCAGTACGTTGGGTACAAGATACCCCCGTTTCAATTTTTTAAGTTGTGCCTTGATGGCAAGTAATTGTAAAGTCTGATATTGCCTTGAATAGGCTTGGAAAACTGAGAGTGTGTCAGCTCTTTTCAAATGTGGTAATTGTGCCTCTGGGAGGCTTGATATTTGAAGTGGGGAGCAAGTGCTCCAGGGACTGGGGGTTTTCTGCCCTTGTGTAAAATAGTAATCTTTTGTAAGGTCGAGCTGAGAGCTCAGGAAATGTAAAGTGAGGGGCTGGAAGCCCAGATTACTAAACTGTCACTAAATTTTGGATGTACTTGCCTTGTATAAACTTTGTCATGATACCTGGTATGTTATTGTTATCTCACCTAGTGAAAAGTTGTTAAAGTTTTGTTGTTGTTTATTTTTGAAATTCAAAAAATATAACCTTTGTTAAAGTTTTAAATTACCTCTGATTTTGTAGTTAGACCCATTCACCCCGGCACCTTCTTTCACCTCTGCTGGTCCATGGGTAACCCCATAACAAGTGGTAGCAGAGCGTGGTTAAATGGGTCTTAATTAAGCCCCTTTTGATGGCTAAACATAAGATTCGATGTGTACTCTAACAATTTCTCAGTCGCTGGAATTTTCTTTTTCTATTTTCTAAATTTGTAAAATTTTGTGTCATCATGTCCGGCCCTCGCGAAGTCCTCCATCCCGGCTACTTGCGCAAGGAGGAATTGATTTATGAATTAGCTATTAGAAATATTCAATCTGGAGGCATGGTTGCGGCCGATACCACCAAGCTTAAGGAATCTCTTGAATTGCCAATTAGTATCCCAACTTTGGGAGAGAAAGATATTGATGAGGCTCTCTCTACGATCACGGACAACACTACTGACCTAGCATCTGTAGTTAGTTTTTTGAAGTAAGTGATCCATCTCCAAATCAACTTAAAAGAGTAAAAGCTAGACTGTTTCACTTTTACAATAGAGTTAGTGATCTATTGTCTCTTAAGTTAAACGATGTTCAGGGTAAGAAGGCAAGTAATATTGTTGAGCACCTTTCTAAAATGTCCAGTAATGTTAGTCAATTGTTAACTGGGTGTACTACTCCCAAAACAGACCAAGCCTCTGTTGTAAACATTGTATGTGAGGAGGACTTGTCCAAGAACGTAGAAAGCAGAAAGTCCGGGGCAACTCAACAAATTTCTGCCCCATTAGGCAATGAACCTGAGCATCGTACATCCATTCCACCATTCTTTTTTAATAATGCTGTGTCCGAGGCTTCTTCACCCCCTAGGCCGTTACCTGTTATATTACCTGGTTTTAGTAATTTGCCCCATCCTTTGGCTATGTTACTTAGGGGAATTTCTAAATTTTCTATTAATTCCACTGACGAGGTTATTTCATTTTTAAGGTTTTTAGTTGAGTTTCAAGATCACGCTCTAGTGTTTTCTCTTTCCCCTTCTCAGATTCTTCAGATTATTTATCCTTACTCCATTGGTGTCCTCTCGGACAAGATAGTCAGAGCAATAGCTGAACGATCATCTATACAAGACTTCCACGCCCATCTGCTAGCTAATTTCATTCCAGCTCAAACCAGGTCTTCCTCAATACAAAAGTACTATTACAGGAGTACAGTGACTCGATGAAAATCTTGCTGACTTCATTCAGGCCATTAATTTTTACACAACGGTATTTGCTCTTCATTTCCCTGAAGATCAAATTGTGCAGGCAATTGTGGAAGGGATTTCACCACCCTGTATGTCATATCTGTGTTTTACGTCGTGTCCTCAAACCTTCGCTGAATTGGAGGCTATGGCTGTATCAGCTGAAGGAGTTAGGTATGCCGATACCTTAAGAGTCGCTAAGGAACCCCCTCCATCTTCAGTAGTTTTCGGCCTTCACCTCGCCGAACTTCCACTACCCGCAAATGTTATGCTTGTGGATAGGCAGACCATCTGTGTAATAAGTGTCCTATGATTAAATCCAGTAGGACAAAGAATGGATCAGGGTCATCACAAGGATGCTTTAAATGCGGCTCATTTTCTCATATCACCAAGAATTGCCCTAATGCTAATAGCACCCCCTCCTGTTCAACTTCTGGTGCAACCTCCGCAAACTTGAACAATTGAAAATGACTAGGGGCATCGGCTGAGTTGGCAAATTTATTTTCACATGGCTCAGCCCCGGATAAAACCACCGAAAGCTCAGAAAAGGGTAGCAGTTCTTCTAACCCAGCTTTTGAATGCCCCAAAAAATCAATCAATCAATCAATCAATCAATCAATCAATCAATCAATACTAATCTGCATTTAGGGCAGTCGCCCAGGTGGCAGATTCCCTATCTGTTGTTTTCCTAGCCTTTTCCGAAATGATTTCAAAGAAATTGGAAATTTATTGAATGTCTCCCTTGGAAAGTTATTCCAATCCCTAACTCCCCTTCCTATAAATGAATATTTTCCCAATTTGTCCTCTTGAAATCCAACTTTATCGTCATATTGTGATCTTTCCTACTTTTATAAACACCACTCAAACTTATTCGTCTACTAATGTCATTCCACGCCATGTCTCCGCTGACAGCTCGGAACATACCACTTAGTCGAGCAGCTCTTCTTCTTTCTCTCAATTCCTCCCAACCCAAAATTTGCAACATTTTTGTAACACTACTCTTTTGTCGGAAATCACCCAGAACAAATCGAGCTGCTTTTCTTTGGATTTTTTCCAGTTCTTGAATCAGGTAATCCTACTGAGAGTCCCATACACTGAAACCATACTCTAGTTGGGGTCTTACCAGAGACTTATATCCCCTCTCCTTTACATCCTTACTACAACTACTGAACACCCTCATAACCATGTGCAGAGATCTGTACCCTTTATTTACAATCCCATTTATGTGATTACCCCAATGAAGATCTTTCCTTATATTAACACCTAGATACTTACAATGAACCCCAAAGGGAACTTTCACCCCATCGATGCAGTAATTAAAACTGAGAGGACTTTTCCTATTTGTGAAACGCACAACCTGACTTTTAACCCCATTTATCAACATACCATTGCCTGCTGTCCACCTCACAACATTTTCAAGGTCATACTGCAGTTGCTCACAATTTTGTACCTTATTTATTACTCCATAGAGAATAACATCATCCGCAAAAAGCCTTACCTCCGATTCCACTCCTTTACTCATATCATTGATATATATAAGAAAACATAAAGGTCCAATAATACTGCCTTGAGGAATTCCCCTCTTAATTATTACAGGGTCAGATAAAGCTTCACCTACTCTAATTCTCTGAGATCTATTTTTTAGAAATATACCAATCAATTCAGTCACTCTTTTGTCTAGTCCAATTGCACTCATTTTTGCCAGTAGTCTCCATAATAATAATAATGATCCACCCTATCAAATGCTTTACACAGGTCAATTGCGATGCTGTCCATTTGACCTCCAGAATCCAAGATATCTGCTATGTCTTGCTGGAATTTACAAGTTGAGCTTCAGTGGAATAACCTTTCCTAAAACCGAATTGGCTTCTATCGAACCAGTTATTAATTTCACAAACATGTCTAATATAATCAGAAAGAATGCCTTCCCAAAGCTTACATACAATACATGTCAAACTTACTGGCCTGTAATTTTCAGCTTTATGTCTATCACCCTTTCCTTTATACACAGGGCTTACTATAGCAACTCTCCATTCATCTGGTATAGCTCCTCTGACCAAACAATATTCAAATAAGTACTTCAGATATGGTACTATATCCCAACCCATTGTCTTTAGTACATCCTCATAAATCTGATCAATTCCAGCCGCTTTTCTATTTTCAACTTCCGTATCTTATTGTGAATGTCATTGTTATCGTATGTAAATTTTAATTCTTCTTTGGCCTTAGTCTCATCCTCTATCTGGACATTATCCTTTTAACCAACAATCTTTACATACTGCTGACTTGAATACTTCTGCCTTTTGAAGATCCTCACATACACTCTCTCCTTTTTCATCAATTATTCCTGGAATGTCCTTCTTGGGACCTCTTTCTGCCTTAAAATACCTATACATACCCTTCCATTTTTCACTAAAATTTGTATGACTGCCAATTATGCTTGCCATCATGTTATGCTTATCTGCCTTCTTTGCTAGATTCAATTTTCTAGTAAGTTCCTTCAATTTCTCCTTACTTCCACAGCCATTTCTAACTCTATTTCTTTCCAGTCTGCACCTCCTTCTTAGTCTCTTTATTTCTCTATTATAATAAGGTGGGTCCTTATCATTCCTTACCACCCTTAAAGGTACAAAAACCTGTTTTTGCATTCCTCAAGTATTTCTTTAAACCCATCCCAGAGTCTGTTTACATTTTTATTTACCATTTTCCACCGATCATAGTTACTTTTTAGAAAATCTCTCATGCCTGCTTTATCAGCCATATGGTATTGCCTAATAGTCCTACTTTTAAGACCTTCCTTTCTATCACATTTATTTTTAACTATGACAAAAACAGCTTCATGATCACTAATACCATCTATTACTTCAGTCTCCCTATAGAGCTCATCTGGTTTTATCAGCACCACATCCAGGATATTTTGCCCTCTGGTTGCTTCCATCACTTTCTGAATCAGCTGTCCTTCCCATATTAAATTATTTGCCAATTTTTGGTCATGCTTCCTGTCGTTCGCATTTTGTTCCCAATTGACATCTGGCAAATTCAGATCTCCTGCTACAATCGCATTTCTTTCCTTTCCCACATAGCCGACTATTCTATCAAATAATTCCGAATCCACGTCAGTGCTACCCTTTTACGGTCTGTACACTCCAAATATATCATGTTGCCTATTATCTTTAGAAATGAGCCTTACATGTAGAATTTTATGTGTCTCATCTTTAACTTTTTCGTAGCTTACAAATTCTTCTTTCGCCAGAATGAATACTCCCCCTCCCTCCATTCCTATCCTATCTCTACGATACACACTCCAGTGCCATGAGAAAGTTTCTAAGGAATGTCTTAGGATTGCGGTGTAGACCCCTGTACCTTTTCTCAAAATTGAGTGGAATAATGAACCAATTACTGCTCTGGTAGACTCAGGGAGTGTTTGTTCCATTATTTTGGCTGAGTGGTATTCCAAATTAAGGTCTGCCTGTAAATTTCCTGATTATTGTTTGTCTTCAGTTCAATGTGTTTCGGCTAACTCCTCTCCCTTAGAAATTTTAGGGTTATCTTTGCCAAAATTCGTATTTCTAAATTCACCTGGAAAGTAAAACTGTTTGTTGCTAAGCACCTGTCTTGCCTCATTATATTTGGAGCAGATTTCATGTCTCACACCGGTCTAGTGCTCGACATTCAGAGCCAATCTTGCACCTTCAAATTTGCTAGTAATTGTAAAATTCCATTGCTAAAATGTTATTTTGCATCATGTTCATCTGTTTCGCCTACCCAGGATGAGATTAGACCTTAGACATCTACCTGAGGAGCAGGCTGAGAGTATTCGTAAGTTGTGTCAGTCATTTCCAGAGGTTTTCGATATGCTTGGTGTTACTGACCTTATCGAATACAAGATTGAGGTTACGGATTCGATCATCATTAGGTTTCCACCTTACAGGTTATCTCCACCTAAAATGAAGGCTCTGAAGGAGATTTTCGATCAAATGCTAAAAGATGGTATAATTCGACCCTCTAAGTCGGCGTATTCATCGCCTATTTTCCTGGTTCCGAAACCCCAAGGTGGCTTCAGGCCTGTGATTAACTATAGGGCATTAAATCGGAAGGTTGTGTTACAATATGTGCCCCTTCCCGACCTTCACTCTTGTTTTTCATGGTTTCGGAAAGCGAAGTTCTTCACCATCTTAGACCTGAATCAGGCATATAATCATATCCCTCTTGCCGAGGAATCAAAACATCTAACAGCTTTTGCGACGAATTGGATCTTGTATGAGTACAACCACGTGCCCTTCGTGCTCCCCACTGGAGCAGCTGTGCTAACGAGACCGGTAGATAGGGTCTTCTCCGACATCAAGTTTGAATACTTGTACCATTATCTTGACGATGTCGTCGTATTTTCGGAGACCTTTGAAGAACATCTGTATCATCTGAAAGAGGTCCTTAATCACCTTTGTAAGGCAGGGTTAACTGTGAAGTTATCTAAGGTAGCCTTTGCTAAGCCTTCCATGTCATTTCTAGGACATATCGTGTCACCCGATGGTGTTTCTATTGATCATTCTAGAACACAGGCCATCCGTGATTTCAAACTTGCTAAGGACATTAAAGGTATTGCCAGATTCAGCGGCCAGATTCCCAACAAATTTGAGTGGGGGCCTTCTCAACAAGCCACTTTCAAAGACCTCAAATTAGCTCTTTGTAATGCCCCTGTTCTTGCTATGCCTGATTTCTCGAAGAAATTCATTGTTCAAAGCGATGCATCGTTGTCGGCGGTGGCTGCTGTACTTCTTCAAGAAACTGAACTCGGAAGGTGACCCATCGCCTATGCTTCTAGGACACTATCGGCTCAAGAAGCCAAGTATTCCATCTATGAACTTGAGGGTTTGGCAGTCTTATTTGCACTAGAGAAGTTCCACCTGTATCTAGAAATGTCAAGTTTGACTTGGAAACAGATAACCAAGCCCTAAGCTGGGTCTTAGCTAGGCCGCATCGTACTGGTCGTATAACCCGATGGGCCATCAGGATTTTGGTCTTCCAGTTTGACGTTAGGCACATTACAGGATCTGAAAATGTTGTTGCGAATGGACTAAGCCGCATGTTTGCTCATGATCTGGAGACCTCTGAATTGGAAGATAGTTCATCTTTTCCCACGCCCATACTTTCGGGCATTAATGCCATTCTAACTGATGCCCCCATGCTGTTTAGGGACATTGAAAAATATCAACGCACGGGTCCAGTGCTGGCTCCTATTATGGAAACCCTTTCTTCTGGGGAACATGTCGTCCCTTGTATGTTGAGGAATGGGGTTTTATGTTGCCTGTCGAGGCATGATCAAAAGATGAAAGTTGTGGTTCCAGCTGTTCTTGTACCTGTGATCTTCAAGAACTACCATGAGACCCCATTAGGGGGGCATTTAGGCATCTTCAAAACTCGAGAAAAGATCCGAGAGGTGTTTATCTGGAAAGGTATGGACGGTGAAATTCGAGAATTAGTAAAAGCTTGTAAATCATGTTTGCTCAGTAAGTCCACCTTGTCCACTAAGCTAGGGCTATTATCTTCTCATCAAGCATCACGCCCCGTGGAATGCTTCTGTATTGACTATGTAGGACCCTTCCCCCAATCTAAGGGGAATGCCCGCAAATTCATTCTTGTGTGTGTAGATTGTTTCACAAGATTTTCCTGTTTATTTCCGACTTAGCTGGCTACCGCTCAGTCCACCATTTCTTGTTTAAATTCCATCTTTGCTTCTTTTGGTCTGTGTCAATACATAGTTTCTGATAATGCTGAGGCATTTACATCTGACCTCTTCCGTAAATTCTGTTTTGACCTGTCTATATCACACATAACTACTTAAGCGTTGCCTCAACCACCTCTGGCTGAGTGGGTCAATCCTAATCTGAGATCGGCACTCATTGCATTTCATCATGATGATCATTCCAGGTGGGATACATTCCTGCACTGGTTGGCCTTCGCTTTGAATTCGGCGGTTCATGAATCTCATAAGTTCACTCCAGCTTCCTTGATGTTCAAATTTGTGCCCAGCACGCCGCTCTTTAACCTTTGGTCACTCAACGATATTCCACCAGAGACAATAGATCCCGATAATATTAGAGATCTATGGAAGAATTCTAAGGCCAATCTTAAAGCTTCTCATGAAAAGGTTAGAGAAAGATATGATCTTGGACGGAGTCCCACCAATTTAAAAGTCGGAGATCAAATCATGGTTAAAAACTTTGTTCCCTCGGGCAAGCTTGCCCCAAGATTTCATGGGCCGTGCATCATTTTAGATTTCCTGACTCCAGTTACATTATTGGTGAGCAATCCAGCCACAGAGAGGATCTTTAGAGTCCACATCTCGCAAATAAAACCTGTGTAACGTCATTGTTAACTTAGCTATCAACATGTTAGCAGGAGCTTAAAGGTTATATTTTTCTTTAAATCTAAGGCCTTCGGCACTTTGGTTGTATTTTGTTGTATACTAAATGTATGTTCTTTCCTTCCGGTTTTCTTGCTGTCCAATCCTGTGTTCCTGTGTGGCCATTACCAAGCCCCCGCCTCCTGCATATCCACACTGTGGCACGAGAAACCTTCCACGCCGCCCGGTCCTCAGCATCACCAATTAAGATCGTACCCTCTATTCTCAAGTCACCAACAACACTTTCTGTCGCCGAGATCTTACTGTTTCAGTGCCCCACAGCCATTTGTCGCCGTACCGCCACTGAAGTGGGGTACGGGCCCACTCCACTCCTATGATGTCTACCTGTGTATGGCGCACTGGAGTCCATCTCCTGGCCAAGGCTGATGTGCGGCGCACTAACCGCCAACTCACCTGGGGACTGTACATACCATTCTGATCTGCAGCGTCCTTTGCCACAACTACCCCTCTCATATTAGCAGGAGAGGCAGCGGTGGCAGGACTTGCCGTCACAATTAGCAACATGTATTTCAAAGTATACTGCAACAAAGACACTCCAAAGCTGAAGTTTAACTAGTTGCTACCTGACTACTTCCAAAAAAAAACTTAGAACTTTTTTTTTCTCTTCAAAGTTAAATAATAATAATTTTTTTCAAAATTTTTCTGTGTCACCCCTTGGAAGGACATTTGGGGGAGAAGGTCTGTACCGGGAGGTACACCTCTACGCTGCACATTTGAATCTTGTGCCAATTAGAAGTCCTGTACAGGAGAAACACTGAACTTGGAACTTGACCTACTTAAACTTTTCCTCAGAAGATGTCACTACCGTAATTTTGTGATTATGAAGTTGCCAGTACTGTGTGAATTTCAACTTGTTTTGTTTTCCATCGATCAAGAAGTGTGGACATTCTCTCATAGATGTCACGGCTAAAAGCTATGATCATGCAACCTGGTGCTAAGTGAAAGAACCTTTCTGAAGAAATTTTTTTATTCATAAGTTTTTATTTACTAAATTTCGCTCATTCATTTTTGGGTTGGTAATATTTATCTTTTCTTTCTGCCTGTTTTTAATCCAGCCAATGAAGGATTTCTGTAATTAATTTCTCACCAATCCCGTATTTCTTCTTCGATATTGAGTGTAACTTTTGATTTTATCCAATAAACGCTGTGGGTGTGTCTTCATTATTCATGAAAGGTCTCGAACTTTCCCCGAGGGTTTATAAACTGCAGATTTTCAAGTCTCTTGGCCATTTGATCAACATCTAACTAAGTGTGTGTATGAAGCAGGAGGCGGGAGGTGCCTCTTTCATCAGGCAGCAGTCTTCAGCAAGGTAATAGCCATTTAACATCTTTATTTCTTGCTAGCTCCACAGTTTAATCCAAGGGATAGGTCCGAAACTTTAATATGTAACCAAGTTCTCTAAAATGTAAGTACTGCTAGCTAATGTGAAAATATCATAAAATCTGTAACTGTAATTCAGGGATAGAGAGTGATTTACCTTCTTGAGGTCCCCTTCATATTGGTTTGAGGTGATTATGTTTTGTAACTGGTTTTCTTCCTTTCCGTAATGTCTTAAATTATTCTCATAAGAGTCACCTCCATAGTTTGGGAATAGCCCCTGTTTCATCGGCCTAGTGCCTTTTAGGTTTTTAAATGCATATTTAGGAGTGCAAGTACACGCCTCCATTCAATTTGGTGTTTAGGGCCATTTACTTAGCCTGTTCTTTTTCTGCTAAGGCCCAGTACGTTGGGTACAAGATACCCCCGTTTCAATTTTTTAAGTTGTGCCTTGATGGCAAGTAATTGTAAAGTCTGATATTGCCTTGAATAGGCTTGGAAAACTGAGAGTGTGTCAGCTCTTTTCAAATGTGGTAATTGTGCCTCTGGGAGGCTTGATATTTGAAGTGGGGAGCAAGTGCTCCAGGGACTGGGGGTTTTCTACCCTTGTGTAAAATAGTAATCTTTTGTAAGGTTGAGCTGAGAGCTCAGGAAATGTAAAGTGAGGGGCTGGAAGCCCAGATTACTAAACTGTCACTAAATTTTGGATGTACTTGCCTTGTATAAACTTTGTCATGGTACCTGGTATGTTATTGTTATCTCACCTAGTGAAAAGTTGTTAAAGTTTTGTTGTTGTTTATTTTTGAAATTCAAAAAATATAAACTTTGTTAAAGTTTTAAATTAACTTTGATTTTGTAGTTAGACCCATTCACCCCGGCACCTTCTTTCACCTCTGCTGGTCCACAGGTAACCCCATAACATAATTAATTTTGGTAAGTTCTTGAATAGACATGATTCAGTAAAATTACATAATGGAAATATTTTAAGAGTAAAGTTCAGTGGAATTCACATCAGAAAGACGAAATACAGTAATATTAATGGAATTTATCCATGCAAAGAAAGATAATGATGTAATATTTATGACAATATTTGCAAGGTTTAATGATGCCATTATTTATTAATTTATAGTTTATGAAACCTGGAATAACTTACTGCTGAATTTTTTTTTATTTTGCTGATAAGCCAACCAGTGTTAGGAGGAGGTTCTCGCACAATAATTTTCATTTTTATTCAAGCAAGATGTGGGCTAATAGTTACTTATTTTATATTACAGTAAAATGCAAGCTTTGGTATGGTAGGAGAATGAAGGTGTAGTGTGTCAGAAAACTTTTGGAGAAGAATCTAAGTCAAAATCATCAAGATTAATTTGTTAAATTTGTTAGTTTGTGTTGTATGAAGTGCTAGTTGTAATAAATGTCAAACCTGTTGTTTCAATGGTTTTTTTTTTTTTTTTTTTAATTGCTGTCAGTCCTTAAGTCTTACCTGCCCATATAAAATAAGCAAAGCCTGACAGCGAACGGTCCACATCTGGGACTCTCGCTTTCCGGCTGAGCCGACCGGGAATAAAGGGGGCGGTACTTTAGAAACCATATTAGCCAATTTTCTTCAAAATTCAGTGGACGTTTATTTATTTTTCCAGTACATGATATTAGTTGGTATTAAGTTGAGGAAGTGTTACTATGCGACACATGCATATACCGTAGGGGCTCAAATATAAAACGCCTCACATATAAGGAGACCCTGAATTTTTGGAAAGGTTTTACAAGACAGGCTAACAATATAAGTGACACTATAGCAAATACAAGTATAGTTTGTGGAGAAGTGACTGGATGTTCACGGTTTCTACATCAGTAAATATTCAACACTCATTGATTAGATTATACGCTGTGAAGAGAGCTCTGGGCGACAAGCACAAAGGTAAAATATCCATTACTCCAACAGAACTTACCCTTGCTCCAGAGGACCCCAGCCATATCCCGGGATAAGGTAAAAGAAAGCATTATTTTAAAATTAATACCCAAAAAGAAAAGTGCAGGAATTCCTGAGTACACCTTCTTTTGCATACCACACCAAATACCGTAATAATGAATTAATCTAAGCTGATGGAATATCGTGACATAATAAATTAGCATACGTGTAAATCTTAAAACCGCTTACAGACTCTGAATCCCAGAAATGCAATCTAACTCAAAATCTGAAATAAATATCTGACCTTACATAATTTTAAAAATTTAAAACATATGACTTTACAAACTTATTCGAATTAAAACAAACTTGTGGGGATATCAGATAAAACAAAACATGATAATAAGCTTTAGCCGTGTCAGAAAAGAAGGTGTAATTCTTTACGTTTTGCAGAGAACTTTGCTCCGTATCTTCAGAAGAAGAGCAAGACTTCTCTTATTTTTGTGAAATGCTTCACCATTGGTCTTGGGTAGTAAGTGTGTTAAGCAGGCCACTCACGAGCGAACTTGTTGGCCAAGCAAGTTGCAGGCTCCTGAAGAAATACTAAACACCTCAACACGAGCTGAGCATGATGCTCCGCGTGTGGCGCTGCCTCAAATTGTTGCAACCGGGCAAGTTGGCCGTGCGGCTGTGATCTTGCATCTGGAAAATTGTGGGTTCAAGCCCGAGTGTCGGCGGCCCTGAAGATGGTTTTCCGTCATTTCCCATTTTCACACCAGGAAAATGCTGGGATGTACCTTAATTAACACTACGGTCACTTCCTTCCCACTCCTAGGCCTTTCCTATCCCATCGTCCCCATAAGACCTATCTGTGTCGGTGCGACGTAACAAAAAAGTTTGTAAATTGTAACATGTTGCAACGTGTAGACAACCAGTTAGATAGTGGTCTGCTTTCAGTTATCATCATGTACAAAGAGTTTTGGAAATAACTGATTGAACTATATGAATCTTTACCATGCTCGTGGAATGGTAAGGAAATATTCAAATAAGCACCTAAGGAATGAAGCAAGGCAGACATTAATGAAAAACTGTCAAAGTGTTTATCCTAATGCGGACAAGGAGTTCATAAATAAATAAAAAGAGTCTAAGAGCGTCATTGAGACAGGAACTCAGAAAACTGTTAACGTCGAAGAGTAATGGTGCATCTCTTGATGACATTTATGAGTCGTCTCTATGGTACTACGACTTGCTTTTATTCACTGCCGATTGTGAAATTGTTTGAGATGGTATGTCATCCATGATCCATGTTTCTAGCAATAATGAGGATGGGGAGGTCATATGCCGCTAAGTAATTGTCATTATTAATACTAAGTATTTGTATCACATTCCAGTTTTCTTAGCACAAGGTACACAATATCCAGCTGTTAACGTCCACTAGTCAGTTCAATGACTGATCATTGTCTCTTGAAGAGGTACACATCCAGCATTGCTACTGTAATAAGTTTTGTATAAGTCTCTTATTCCTGTCTGTCGTAATAATGTTTGTTTTCTTGCTCGCAAGCGTTGAAGACCCAAAGATTTATCTACTTCTCGACGCCAGTCGCCGTCTGTTTCACCGCTTGTTGCTATTTTCGAAACCTGTAGAAGACGACTGCAAGTAATTCGTGCTGTGTCTCACTACCTCTAATAGAGTCGCAAACGTTTTATCGTCCATTCTTAAATAGTACTGGAAGTCTGCTGGTTTCGTAGATTTCAGTTCTCGCAACATATTCATATGGGTGAATTTTCTGCAATTTAATAGCCACTGTGTTGTCCATATACTTCAGCTTTTTCTACACTTTTCCATCACTATTTGCAGGCCTATTGCAATTGCCAGTTTCTGTTGCATAGACAACACTGCCATTTTTACGGATATTACCCACTTTGATATACTAACAATTTGTTGGTTATTTTGATCCACCTTTTCAATACAAATTACAGTTTGTGTTGCTAAGTTGTAATGTTACAACACTAATTTACCGGGACATGTTTCGCTTTTATTCACAAGCATCATCAGCCTATACAATTGCCTCAAGGTTTGTCATATTTGGGTTGTTGTTACAAATTTCATTACATTGAATGTAAATCTAATTTCAGTGATAACAATATTTAAAACAAGAATAATATACACATTAAAATTATGACAATATGATTTGCAATGTTAAAATGGATTAACTCTTAATTCTAAAACACATTGACGTCCAAAACACAGTTTTTACAATTTGAAAATTTGGCTAAAAATTGTTTGCAATGTTAAAATAAAATTGATTCAACTATAATTTGGCAATAAAATTTGAGTCATAAATATAAATATTGGATGTTAATATATAGGAGCCATAGTTTCTGAAGTGCGTTGGTTTCTAGAATACAGTAACATTTCAGTATTGAGAAATTTAGTTAAGAATTGTGCTCTCTAAATAATGTTATTTAAAAAGACTGTAATTTTGCATTATGCGTGATTAGTCAAGATGATAATCTAGAATTGAAGTCTTGAGTTCGTTGGAAAATGGCTTCTAGATTTGATGAGGTTTGCTGCTGCAGTTTGGCAATTTGATCAGAGGAAGTATTGACATATTTAATTCTTGTTTGTAGTGACCAGACTCTCCGTTGGAAGTTGATTGTTTTGATGTAAGTTATGGTTAAAAGGGGGCTTCAATCAAAATTTTGAGTACCGGTATCTGATTATGTTTCTTTCAATTTATGGAATGGAAGAAGCATCCCTTTGTCTGCTGCTACAGAATCTTGTGGGCCTTATTGCGTTACTGTGACTATTGTCTGTTGTGGCTCTACTTTAAGCCCCTTTTGATGGCTAAACATAAGATTCAATGTGTACTCTAATAAAGAGTCAGAAATGTGCCAGCTTTTATACCCAAGGGGAAGGTTCTAGAGAGCTCTGGGCTAAGGCCTGACACACCTCCAATTCTTATGGGTTAATAAAATAAATACTAGATATAGTTTGATTGGCTGAAAAATAAATATAACCATATTTTCTATTGGCCAACATCTTAAGTTGGCAGGAAGAGATCAAAGTATTGTCAACTTTAACATACCAAAAACAAAGAATAATCAACTCAGTGTAGTAAACCTTAAAATAAAAGAAATACTTCACAATTCTAATAATTCCTCTTCACACCAGAGGGCATAACATAGTTTGTAACAGAGACATCTGTTGACAAAAGTTCAGACTTCTTGTGCTAGTTATTGCAAGTTTTAGATTTAAGATGTCATTTTCCAAGATGCTTCATTTGAATGAACGGGGTGGGTGTACCTTCTGGTACACTCACGATTATTATTATTTTCTGTTCTATTTTTCTATCCTATTGGTTTTTGATTTCACTTTACTCCATTTGTTCATTTCATTTTGTTTTTATTTATTATTTCTTCTACTGACCTTGCTGTTTACTTCGCATGCACATGCGATGGAACAAGAAACATCTTAACTGGAGCTCGGAGGCTGCTGCACAGTATGCCATCTCGTGTCAAACGAAAGTACCACTTACGATATGCATCCAGGAGATAGTGGGTCGAACTCCACTCTCGGCAGCCCTGAAGATGTTTTTCCGTGTTTTCCCATTTTTGCACCAGGCAAATGCTGGGGCTGTACCTTAATTAAGGCCATGGCCACTTCCTTCCCACTTCTAGCTCTTTCCTATCTGCGGAACAAAGTTCTCTGTGAAACGTAAAGATTTTCACCTTTTTTTAAGACTTATGTCTACAGTTATGGGTGGTGAAAGCATCAATGTAAATAACAAAAGAAGACATTAGAGCACACTGCTTCACACAGAATTAGGGAATTCGATCCTGGCCTTTATTTCTAATCCTGGGTTTTCAAGATTGCACTTTGTCTGTCCTGGCATCCCTGGATTATCCCGGGATTGAAGATTACAAATAAAAATAAGAAAATCTTACAGAAATCAGCTGTTTTATCAGCAAATCAAAATTTAGAAAAGATCAACATATTTTATGGTATACAGCTAGCTAATCTAATCACTCTAACTAATCAAACTTAGTCAGACTAACCAGATTTAAAATCACTCAGTCTCTATGTTAAAATTATTCTTTTACAAGAATCAGTGAGATCTCTTTAAACTTAAATAAATTAAACACCCCTTATGTAGCAGACTATGCAAATAAACTTTGGAAATTAACAACAATCTCTCTGAACATAGACTAAATAGATGACTTTCATGTAACAATATAATAAGTAGGTAGAAAGTTTCTTAGCCAAAAATATTTAAAAATAACATTAATCAGTCACATTTCACAGTTCTCATAAATATAAAGAAAACTAATTTAATAGGAACATTCTAATTTGAATTGAGAAAATCATGCTCTATTTTCACATATTTTTGAAGAATGGTATAATACTTCAAGGACACTCTTTTGTAAATAAGAACCACTTTGCAGACATTTTTATTACACCCTTGATGTTCTGGACATTTGTCAAATCTGGGCAATTTTCTCTTTCTTCAAGGTCTAATCCTGATTCAAGATCTTTGTCATCATCATCATCATCATCATCATCATCATCATCTGAGTCTACATCGTGGAGCTCAGTGGACTCATTTTCTGAAGCCAGTATACAGGATATACTTTCTTTATAAAGTAAATCGCAAACGGCTAAGTGAATGCCATGATGAGCAAAACAAACAATGATGTCAATCCCAAAAATCCTGGGATCCGGAAAACTTAATTCTGAAAACTGCTGGATTGAAAAGTGGTCGGGATTCCAAGTTCCCGGTTTTTGCGATCTCGGAATTGAATCCTCTACACAGAATACATAACTCCTAAAATGCACAAAATGCCATCTCATCCCAGAGATGCACCACATCAGGACACAGGCATGACAGGTAATGGATTACCAAAACATGACATTCATCCATTCTGATGGACTGCATCCGACCACAAAATTACAACATCGAGATTCATTCACATGTACACATCACATGACCATTACATGATAACTGCGTGATACCTCTTCAAGCTGCATAACCTGGATTACTTGTGTGTATCCCTTTAATTTCTAAATGTAATCAAAAAGGAGGAAATTAATTTAACCAGTTAAAGAATTCCAAACACATGGTAAAATTAATTTAAACCATCAAATTTAGTTGGCACTGCTGAGAGTATCAAATGTCTAAACAAGCAATTTAATAACTTTAGCACCAGTAACAGTAGTTCTTTCTTGGCATCATTGCCACATTCTCTGATATTGTCCAGAACACCAGTAACAATGGTTCCTTCTGGCATCATTCCCACATTCTCTGATATTGTCCAGAACACCAGTAACAATGGTTCTTTCTCTGTCATTCCCACATTCTCTGATATTGTCCAGAACACCAGTACAATGGTTCCTTCTGGCGTCATTCCCACATTCTCTGATATTGTCCAGAACACCAGTAACAATGGTTCTTCCTGGCATCATTCCCACATTCTCTGATATTGTCCAGAACACCAGTAACAATGGTTCTTTCTGGCGTCATTCCCACATTCTCTGATATTGTCCAGAACACCAGTAACAATGGTTCTTTCTGGCATCATTCCCACATTCTCTGATATTGTCCAGAACACCAGTAACAATGGTTCTTTCTGGCGTCATTCCCACATTCTCTGATATTGTCCAGAACACCAGTAACAATGGTTCTTTCTGGCATCATTCCCACATTCTCTGATATTGTCCAGAACACCAGTAACAATGGTTCTTTCTGGCGTCATTCCCACATTCTCTGATATTGTCCAGAACACCAGTAACAATGGTTCTTTCTCCGCCATTCCCACATTCTCTGATATTGTCCAGAACACCAGTAACAATGGTTCTTTCTGGCGTCATTCCCACATTCTCTGATATTGTCCAGAACACCAGTAACAATGGTTCTTTCTGGCATCATTCTCACATTCTCTGATATTGTCCAGAACACCAGTAACAATGGTTCTTTCTGGCATCATTCCCACATTCTCTGATATTGTCCAGAACACCAGTAACAATGGTTCCTTCTGGCGTCATTGCCACATTCTCTGATATTGTCCAGAACACCAGTAACAATGGTTCTTTCTGGCATCATTCCCACATTCTCTGATATTGTCCAGAACACCAGTAACAATGGTTCCTTCTGGCATCATTCCCACATTCTCTGATATTGTCCAGAACACCAGTAACAATGGTTCTTTCTCCATCATTCCCACATTCTCTGAAATTGTCCAGAACACCAGTAACAATGGTTCTTTCTGGCGTCATTCCCACATTCTCTGATATTGTCCAGAACACCAGTAACAATGGTTCCTTCTGGCATCATTGCCACATTCTCTGATATTGTCCAGAACACCAGTAACAATGGTTCCTTCTGGCGTCATTGCCACATTCTCTGATATTGTCCAGAACACCAGTAACAATGGTTCTTCCTGGCATCATTCCCACATTCTCTGATATTGTCCAGAACACCAGTAACAATGGTTCTTTCTGGCGTCATTCCCACATTCTCTGATATTGTCCAGAACACCAGTAACAATGGTTCTTTCTGGTGCCATTCCCACATTCTCTGATGTTGTCCAGAACACCAGTAACAATGGTTCTTTCTGGCGTCATTCCCACATTCTCTGATATTGTCCAGAACACCAGTAACAATGGTTCTTTCTGGCATCATTCCCACATTCTCTGATATTGTCCAGAACACCAGTAACAATGGTTCTTTCTGGCGTCATTCCCACATTCTCTGATATTGTCCAGAACACCAGTAACAATGGTTCTTTCTCCGCCATTCCCACATTCTCTGATATTGTCCAGAACACCAGTAACAATGGTTCTTTCTGGCGTCATTCCCACATTCTCTGATATTGTCCAGAACACCAGTAACAATGGTTCTTTCTGGCATCATTCCCACATTCTCTGATATTGTCCAGAACACCAGTAACAATGGTTCTTTCTGGCATCATTCCCACATTTTCTGATATTGTCCAGAACACCAGTAACAATGGTTCCTTCTGGCATCATTGCCACATTCTCTGATATTGTCCAGAACACCAGTAACAATGGTTCCTTCTGGCGTCATTGCCACATTCTCTGATATTGTCCAGAACACCAGTAGCAATGTTACTTTCTGGCGTCATTCCCACATTCTCTGATATTGTCCAGAACACCAGTAACAATGGTTCTTTCTCCGTCATTCCCACATTCTCTGATATTGTCCAGAACACCAGTAACAATGGTTCTTTCTGGCATCATTCCCACATTCTCTGATATTGTCCAGAACACCAGTAACAATGGTTCCTTCTGGCGTCATTCCCACATTCTCTGATATTGTCCAGAACACCAGTAACAATGGTTCCTTCTGGCATCATTCCCATATTCTCTGATATTGTCCAGAACACCAGTAACAATGGTTCCTTCTGGCATCATTCCCACATTCTCTGATATTGTCCAGAACACCAGTAACAATGGTTCCTTCTGGCATCATTGCCACATTCTCTGATATTGTCCAGAACACCAGTAACAATGGTTCCTTCTGGCATCATTCCCACATTCTCTGATATTGTCCAGAACACCAGTAACAATGGTTCCTTCTGGCGTCATTCCCACATTCTCTGATATTGTCCAGAACACCAGTAACAATGATTCCTTCTGGCATCATTGCCACATTCTCTGATATTGTCCAGAACACCAGTAACAATGGTGCCTTCTGGCGTCATTCCCACATTCTCTGATATTGTCCAGAACACCAGTAACAATGGTTCTTTCTCCGTCATTCCCACATTCTCTGATATTGTCCAGAACACCAGTAACAATGGTTCCTTCTGGCGTCATTCCCACATTCTCTGATATTGTCCAGAACACCAGTAACAATGGTTCTTTCTTCGTCATTCCCACATTCTCTGATATTGTCCAGAACACCAGTAACAATGGTTCTTTTGGCATCATTCCCACATTCTCTGATATTGTCCAGAACACCAGTAACAATGGTTCCTTCTGGCGTCATTGCCACATTCTCTGATATTGTCGAGAACACCAGTAGCAATGGTTCGTCCTGGTGCCAGCAAGACGTGTGAATCAAATAGCCATGCCTGCCTTAGGGTACCGGCATTTTACTGTGCAGAACCTAGATTCCTCCCTTTACCATGCAGTCCCAAGGATAACTGTATATATTCATTTTATAAACTGGTACAGAAACTGGTGATTTAAAATTCATGGTTGTTGGTCATAGTGATATGGATTGTGACACAATGCCTTTGGCCATCAATACAGAGCAAGAAAGAGTCAGAAAGGTGAATTGGCCCACTGATTGGAAGTGTAAGAAGTAGGGGTGACACGAGTATCATCTGAATAGCCACGTGACTATTAGGAGAGGAGAAGTGATTGGAATCTAGTCCGGTAGCAGAGGATATGCTGCTTAAACTTCACAAAGCAGTGTCAATTTGTTACAAAATTTAAAGAACACTTTGACGAGGAGTTTAGAGCTCTGGACTGTAACAAGATCTCATTGTCAGACATCAAATGTCCATCCTGCCTATACCATGTCCCCGTTCAAGTCACTGCCTCTGACACTAGGACCAGAATATTGGCCATTTTATGAAAATCTACTATACTAGGAAGATCCAAAATGTTTTGAATGATCATCCGAAGACACAAGTGAGTGAGTTCTGACAGTGACGATACTGATTTTGCAATTTTATGGTAAATAAGCTTGAGGAGAAATGTCCGCCTCTGTGGTATAGTGGTTAGTGTGTTTAGCTGTTACCCCCAGAGGCCCAGGCCATGAAATTTGAAAAGCGTTATGAGTATTAGAATGGAGTCCACTCAGCCTCGGAAGGTTAACCGAGTAGAGGAGGTTCGATTCCCACTTCAGCCATACTCAAAGTGGTTTTTCGTGCTTTCCAAATTCTTCTGCAGGCAAATGCTGCGGTGTTACCTAACTTTAGGCCATGGCTGCTTCCTTTGCTCCTGCTTGTATATCCCTTCCAATCTTCCCATCTGCCACAAAGCCCCTGTTCAGCATAGAAGGTGAGGCCACCTAGGCAAGTTACTGGTCCTTCTTCCCAGTTGTATCCCCGACTGAATACCTCACATTCCAGGACACTGCACTTGAGCCAGCAGAGGGGGCTTACCTCACTGAGTCTGGGGCGGGAACAACCCTAGAGGGTAAACAGATAAAATAAAAAATGGCTGTGAAGTAAGGAGAAATTGAAGGAACGTACTAGGAAATTGAATCTAGCAAAGAAGTCAGCTAAGGATAACATGATGGCAAGCATAATTGGCGGTCATAAAATTTTAGTGAAAAATGGAAGGGTATGTACAGGTACTTTAAGGCAGAAACAGGTTCAAAGAAGGACATTCCAGGAATAATTAATGAACAAGGGGAGTGTGTATGCAAGGATCTTCAAAAGGCGGAAGTATTCAGTCAGCAGTATGTAAAGATTGTTGGTTACAAGAATAATGTCCCGATAGGGGATGTGAGTAATACTAAAGAAGTATTAAAATTTACCTATGATAACAATGATATTTACAGTAAAATACAAGAGTTGAAAACTAGAAAAGCAGCTAGAATTGATAAGATTTCTGGGGATATACTAAAGGCAATGGGTTGGGATATAGTACCAGATCTGAAATACTTATTTGATTATTATATGGTTGAAGGAGCTATACCTGAAAATTACAGGCAGGTCAGTTTGACATGCATTGCATGTAAGGTTTGGGAAAGCATTGTTTCTGATTAAATTAGACATGTTTGCAAAATGAATAACTTGTTTGACAGAAGGCAGTTTGTGTTTAGGAAAGTTTATTCCTCTGAAGCTCAGCTTGTAGGATTTCAGCAAGATATAGCAGATAACCTGGACTGTATTGCAATTGACCTATGTAAGGCATTTGATAGGGTAGGTCATGGAAGACTATTGGCAAAAATTAGTGCTATTGGACTAGAAAAAAGAGTAACTGAATGGGTGGCTATATTTCTAGAAAATAGAACTCAGAGAATTAGAGTAGGCAAAGCTTTATCTGACCCTGTAATAATTAAGAGGGGAATTCCTCAATGCAGTATTATTGGTCCTTTATGTTTTCTTATATATATCAATGATATGTGTAAAGAAGTAGAATCAGATATAAGGCTGTTTGCAGATGATGTTATTCTGTACAGAGTAATAAATAAGTTACAAAATTGTGAGCGGCTGCAGGGTGATCTCGATAGTGTTGTGAGATGGACGGTGGGCAATGGTATGTTGATAAACGAGGTTAAAAGTCTGGTTGTGAGTTTCACGAATAGGAAAAGTCCTATCAGTTTTAATTACTGTGTTGATGGGGTGAAAGTTCCTTTTGGGGATCACTGTAAGTACCTAGGTGTTAATATAAGGAAAGATCGTCACTGGGGTAATCACATAAATGGGATTGTAAATAAAGGGTACCGATCTCTGCACATGGTTATGAGGGTGTTTAGGGGTTGTAGTAAGGATGTAAAGGAGAGTGCATATAAGTCTCTGGTAAGACCCCAACTAGAGTATGGTTCCAGTGTATGGGACCCTCACCAGGATTACCTGATTCAAGAACTGGAAAAAATCCAAAGAAAAGGAGCTCAATTTGTTCTGGGTGATTTCCGACAAAAGAGTAGCGTTACAAAAATGTTGCAATGTTTGGGTTGGGAAGAATTGAGAGAAAGAAGAAGAGCTGCTCGACTAAGTGGTATGTTACAAGTAACTATTCTCATTTTGGTTCCGTATTGAAGTTGACGTATGTCTCAAGTATTATTACAATATTATAAGTCCACCTGTTCAATACAATACAATATGATCCACTATTTCATATGGTCAAATATTTTTATACATAATACATAAAAGTAAAAGGTACATGTTTCACCCTCCTTACGGGCATCATCAGCCTATATCAATCTTAAAAATAATACATATACTTATAAATTATAGGTTAAAATGTTGAAAAATGGTTTCGTAAAACATGATACAATAACATCTAAAACAAGGATAATGCACCAAAGTATGTTAAAAGAGAGTGAAATTAACAGTTTTGAAGCTTAAAACGTGATTAAACATTAAATTTTTGAGAGTCTAAAACTAAAATGGATCCATATTTTTATAATATCATTAAGACTCTGATGGCCTTGAGTATAAACACAATCATCAAAGGGGGATGTTTCTTCAATTCCCAAGTTGAATCCAAGGTGGTAAAATCACTGTCAGTTATTTAAAACGGAAGTGTGAATGTAATAAACAAGTTTAAAATGTATTATTATTATATTATTGAAATTATAAAAATATGGATCCATTTTAGTTTTAGACTCTCAAAAATTTAATGTTTAATCATGTTTTAAGCTTCAAAACTGTTAATTTCACTCTCTTTTAACATACTTTGGTGCATTATCGTTGTTTTAGATGTTATTGTATCATGTTTTACGAAACCATTTTTCAACATTTTAACCTATAATTTATAAGTATATGTATTATTTTTAAGATTGATATAGGGTGATGATGCCCGTAAGGAGGGTGAAACATGTACCTTTGACTTTTATGTATTATGTATAAAAATATTTGACCATATTTAATAGTGGATCATATTGTATTGTATTGAACAGGTGGACTTATAATATTGTAATAATACTTGAGACATAAGTGGTATGTTCCGAGCTGTCAGCGGAGAGATGGCGTGGAAGGACATCAGTAGACGAATAAGTTTGAGTGGGGTCTTTAAAAGTAAGAAAGATCACAATATGAAGATAAAGTTGGAATTCAAGAGGACAAATTGGGGCAAAGATTCGTTTATGGGAAGGGGAGTTAGGGATTGGAATAACATACCAAGGGAAATGTTCAATAATTTTGCAATTTCTTTGCGATCATTTAAGAAAAGGCTAGGAAAACAACAGATAGGGAATCTGCCACCTGGGCGACTGCCCTAAATGCAGGTTAGTAGTGATTGATGATTGATGAAAAAAAAAATACTTGAAGGTGAAAAAGTGAATAATTCTTGGATATTTCTGAAGATTTTAACATTATTATATATTTCTTCGTAAATAAATGTGCTTATGGTAGTTAGCAGTTTGTAGGTAACTCACCATCCGGACCAGTGTAACAAATAGATATCTCTTTTTTGAAAAGAAAATCTGAATAAAAGTTGAAAGTACTGACCATCTCAAATGAAATAAGCATATCTCTTAAGAATTATTTAAAAAAATTTATAAACAAAGGATTAAAGTCCAAGAAATGTTCAAACAGGTTTTTTGCTATTGATGATGGGACCTTAGTAAAACCAGTTTTGTTATGTGGCTAATCCAGATATGATAGAAGGAAGAATTTGTGTTTTTGATACAGAGATAGGAAGACTGAAAAAGAGAAAAACAAAATTTAAAACAACACTTTGAAAAACCTGTTGTTAGAAAAGTGATGGAAAAAAAACACCATGTCACTGGCTTATATTTTAGGAGCAGAGGAGATACTTCTGAACAGAATGTTCAATTCTCAACCGGCTGTGAGACACTTTAGTTTACCTGAGAGCAAGGTGGTAGGATTGTGTGGGAACCATGGGGAAGCAGGTAGAACTAAATGTCACACTTGAAGATGCAAAAGCTAGGCGAAAATGAACTAGCACCTTTAATAAAATTACTTATGAAATTTTGCAGATTTTCTAAAAATATCTCATTTTGTTAACATAATTTTAAAGTTTTTCAGTCTACTGAAAACACTAATTATAACATACCTGTAAAAAATACACACTATTAAACAAAAATGACATGTTACAAGAACATCCTCGGATTCTATCAAATCTCTTTAAATCGTGTGAATATATGTACAGTGTTGTTTACATTGTGTAAACCTGTCAGTAATTAAGAGTGCTGGGCTGAGTGGCTGAAACGGTTTAGGCGCTGGCCTTCTGACCCCAACTTGGCAGGTTCGATCCTGACTCAGTCCGGTGGTATTTGATGGTGCTCAACTACATCAGCCTCGTGTCAGTAGATTTACAAGTAGATGAACAAGTATCAATCAATCAATACTGATCTGCATTTAGGGCAGTCGCCCAGGTGGCAGATTCCCTATCTGTTGCTTTCCTAGCCTTTTCCTAAATGATTTCAAAGAAATTGGAAATTTATTGAACATCTCCCTTGGTAAGTTATTCCAATCCCTAACTCCCCTTCCTATAAATGAATATTTGCCCCAGTTTGTCCTCTTGAATTCCAACTTTATCTTCATATTGTGATCTTTCCTACTTTTATAAACGCCATTTAAACTTATTCGTCTACTAATGTCATTCCACGCCATCTCTCCGCTGACAGCTCGGAACATACCACTTATGTCTCAAATATTATTACAATATTATAAGTCCACCTGTTCAATACAATACAATATGATCCACTATTTCATATGGTCAAAATTTTTTATACATAATACATAAAAGTCAATGGTACATGTTTCACCCTCCTTACGGGCATCATCAGCCTATATCAATCTTAAAAATAATACATATGGAGTCATTCTAATCTTGTAAATTATAGGTTAAAATGTTGAAAAATGATTTCGTAAAACATTATACAATAACATCTAAAACAACGATAATGCACCAAAGTATGTTAAAAGAGAGTAAATTAACAGTTTTTGAAGATTAAAACGTGGTTAAACATGAAATTTTGAGAGTTTAAAACTAAAATGGATCCTTTTGTTATAATATCATTAAGACTGTGATGGCCTTGAGTGTAAACACAATCATTAAAGGGGGATGTTTCTTCAATTCCCATAGTTTGAATCCAAGATGGTAAAATCACTGTCAGTTATTTAAAACGGAAGTGTAAACGTAATAAACATGTTAAACTGTATATGGTTAGTATATCTGAAAGTCGAAAAGAAAATGGAACTTCTTGTAGAGGCGTTGCTAATGATAAAACGTACATCAAAGCTAGCGGAGTTCAGTAATTATGTGGTAGTCGATTGGATCTAAAAGATAGTCAAGTTGATGTTATAATTCCGTTGAAACATTTGTTGGAAGAAATGATCAGGATTTTTCGTACGGTGCGTATTAAGTACGTCAGGTTGTTTCAGCAACCCTAGCTTGACTGGGCTCTCGACTATAATTTCGACCTATAATTTCTAAGATTAGAATGACTCCATATGTATATGTATTATTCTTAAGACTGATATAGGCTGATGATGCCCGTAAGGAGAGTGAAACATGTACCATTGACTTTTATGTATTATGTATAAAATTTTTTGACCATATGAAATAGTGGATCATATTGTATTGTATTGAACAGGTGGACTTATAATATTGTAATAATATTTGAGACATACGTCAACTTCAATACGGAACCAAAATGAGAATAGTTACTTGTAACATACCACTTAGTCGAGTAGCTCTTCTTCTTTCTCTCATTTCTTCCCAACCGAAACATTGCAACATTTTTGTAACGCTACTCTTTTGTCGGAAATCACTCAGAACAAATCGAGCTGCTTTTCTTTGGATTTTTTCCAGTTCTTGAATCAGGTAATCCTGGTGAGGGTCCCATACACTGGAACCATACTCTAGTTGGGGTCTTACCAGAGACTTATATGCACTCTCCTTTACATCCTTACTACAACCCTTAAACACCCTCATAACCATGTGCAGAGTTCGGTACCCTTTATTTGCAATCCCATTTATGTGATTACCCCAATGAAGATCTTTCCTTATATTAACACCTAGATACTTACAATGATCTCCAAAAGGAACTTTCACTCCATCAACGCAGTAATAATACTGAGAGGACTTTTCCTATTTGTGAAACTCACAACCAGACTTTTAACCCCGTTTATCAACATACCATTGCCTGCTGTCCATCTCACAACATTTTCGAGGTCACGTTGCAGTTGCTCACAATCTTGTAACTTATTTATCACTCTATAGAGAATAACATCATCCGCAAAAAGCCTTACCTCCGATTCCACTCCTTTACTCATATCATTGATATATATAAGAAAACATAAAGGTCCGATAACACTGCCCTGAGGAACTCCCCTCTCAACTATTACAGGGTCAGACAAAGCTTCACCTACTCTAACTCTCTGAGATCTATTTTCTAGAAATATAGCAACCCATACAGTCACTCTTTTGTCCAGTCCAATTGCACTCATTTTTGCCAGTAGTCTCCCATGATCCACCCTATCAAATGCTTTAGACAGGTCAATCGCGATACAGTCCATTTGACCTCCAGAATCCAAGATATCTGCTATATCTTGTTGAAATCCTACAAGCTGAGCTTCGGTGAAATAACCATTCCTAAACCCAAACTGCCTTCTGTCAAACCAGTTATTAATTTTGCAAACATGTCTAATAAAACCAGAAACACTGCTTTCCCAAAGCTTACATGCAATTCATGTCAAACTGACTGGCTTGTCATTTTCAACTTTATGTCCATCAACCTTTCTTTTATACACAGGGGCTACTATAGCAACTCTCCATTCATCTGGTATAGCTCCTCCAACCAAACAGTAATCAAATAAGTACTTCAGGTATGGTACTATATCCAAACCCATTGTCTTTAGTATATCCCCAGAAATCTGATCAATTCCAGCCACTTTTCTAGTTTTCAACTTTTGTATCTTATTGTAAATGTCATTGTTATCATATGTAAATTTTATTACTTCTTTGGCCTTAGTCTCCTCCTCTACCTGGACATTATCCTTGTAACCAACAATCTTTACATACATAAGTAATAAGAAATAACGATTGTATAAGTTTTTTCAACAGCCACTGTATTAACTTATGTGTCTGTACTTATCTAAGCTGCTACAGGGTGGTACGTTGCTTTCAAACACTGCTTCAAGACTGTCTGTTAATCTCTGATAAGTTTATACAACATAAACCATCTATAACTGGATGTTGGTGTATTTGAGATTAATAGACTCAAAAACTACTCAATTGATTTTGCTGAAAATTTCAATTTGTTTTTATTACTTCTGAGAAGGATTGTGAAGTGGTTTGGATGAAATCGAATGGGTACTTTTATTATTATAAGTAATTATATGTAATTTTATTAAATTGCAAAGCCACACCAAGATTGGATCAACTTAATGGACAGATTGTTGCTAAGTAACACCAACTTATGCTGTATCATGATAGTCCACAAATCCATTGTTCATGTGTCGCTGAGATGAATTGTGATGCTCTAAATACCATTTCAATCCATGTTCAACCTCCATTGAGAAGGGAGGCTTTATGGGGACGGGAGGCTGAATGGGGTTTAATAGTAAATAGTCTAAAATGACCGAGATTAATGTTTAATCCATTACTTTTGGGGTCGCAAGGCTGATTGTTGACAGTCTCAAAGACAGTTGAAATGGTGTAGATGATATCCTTAGTGTGACAGAAGAATACATGTAGTTATCACTTATTACTTTTTTTGAAGGGATGATTCCCAGTAAATTTGAGCTTCCCCAAGGATAAAGTTTTACTTGAAATTTAAATAATCTAAAACCTGAAATCAAACACATCTAAATATCTCTAAAACTACATAAGAGATGGTGAAAATCAATATCCCAAAACTGAATTCTATAAATATTCACTTCACATATAACTAACTAATAATACCAATCTTAAAAAGTAAGCATTCAACAACCAACCAAGTAATTCTGGGTACTACAGCTAGTATTTAAAGCGATTTGATAGAATCTGAGGATGATCTTGTAACATGTCATTCTTTGTTTAGTCGTATGCATTCTTTACAGGTATGTTATATGTGTTATGATGTCCCCGTCAAATTTGGCGATATCTAGTATATTTCCAACAAGTGGATATTAAAAGTTTTATTGTCTGCCTGGAGCCGTAATTTGTCATTTGGGAAGTAGTTGGCGAGCTCAGAACCAGTTTTTTTTTTTTTCATCATTCAGAGGGGCAATGTATTGATTGAGCTTCGACAAGACCAAGGCAAATCACGTGACGAGTCCATGCACTACCCTGCCACGCGTGAACGACAGACAGCCTGATTCCAGAATAGTCTGAACCAATTAAAGGAGACCTAATGACCAATTACCGTTCTCGTTGGAGTACACGCCTCCCAAGCCGACAATATAAAATGCCTCGTTCCGAGTAAATCACTCTCTGAATACTCTGAACTCTCTGCATTCTCTGAACTCTGTACTTGCTATTCTAGCCTGCTGTGCGACGCTACGACCACGTGGAGAAATAACTTTCAGTGCAAGCAGACGCCCATTCTGCCACAATTTAGTGAAATAATTTGGTAACTCCTATGGAGTAAAAATCATCTCAAAATCCAAGTTAAGTGTGACTATCTAGAAGAATAATCAAAATTCTGCATGTGTTTGTGGCAATATTTACTCTTGTCATCTCAGTTACAGCTTACGTCCGGAACTCAACAGAAGTCGTCTTGAAAGCCGCAGCACATCAACATGGATAATTCTGCAATCATCTGCAACTCAACTTCATCGAGGGACCTCGATTACCAAGTCTCCATGGATCTCTAAAATGTGAGGCGTCTCTGGTCATTGGATGGAAACTGGCCGGGGAAATACTGGAATGATTGACTGCTGCCTGGGATCGAACCTCATCTAAACTTGAGTACCATTTAATTTAATTTCTGTCTCATCTTTTGTAAAACTAGAGGTCTTTCTTTTTTAAATCGTAGATCTATTAGTTTTGTTGTAGTTAGAAACATTTCATTTTTCCATTTCTTAAGGTGTCGTGGTAGACAAGTCATGTGTGTGAATGAAATTTTGAACCTGTTAGAGTAGACATATAGTCTGTCTTTGAATGATTTCCCGTGCTTAGGAGCTAAATATCTAAAAATCACTGACCACGCGATAAATCTACCTTTTTTTTTGTAATGTTGAATTTTATCGGACTTGAATTTACGTGTACATTTTGTGAGATAGGGTCGAACCTAGTGTCTTTTCAAGATCACTTGCATTCCTTAGGATCGAGTCATCTAATTTTATGATATTTCATGAGGATTGGTAGATGTAATAATCACCTGAATAATAATAAAAATGACTAAAGATCGGGTAAAAAGAGAATTAAACTCTCATGAGCCATAACTTACTTTAGATTCCATATATATGTGAGATTGAATGTGCTCTGTTCATGAAGTGTCTGGAATATGACCAATCCTGCGGGATATTAATTATGTAATTGAGCAATTGGATGATTTATTTATGATGATTGACTTGTTCTTGTGTTATTGGGAGCACAAGATAAATTATAATTAATGGAGCACGTGTTGCGTGTGTATTTCATGGATAGGGAATAATAATAATGTGATTGAGGCTCACGGACGCGATAGTTTCAACTTGTAACCCATGTGATGGTAGTGGTTATGGATTTTATTGGAATCTTCAGTTATAGTTTCAAAAGTTAGATGAATTTCCATCGTTGTGAGAAGCATATTCCTACCCAAGTGATATCCCTAACTTTGATCACTAGTCACCATTAATGATGAAAATAATATCTGTACACAAATTATCTCCTACTGGATATGACGTGACCTGACCATTCTTAAAAATCAAGAGTAAACTTGCAGGAACAGGATTCGATGTAAATAATGTATATAAAATACGTGTTCCCCAGTATGAAGGAGTGTGTGTGTGTAAATATGTGTATTTTTCTTGTATCATGCTTGTTTTATTTAACTTGATCTGGTCGTGTACTTGTGGCAATGCAGATTACATTCATCGTTGTGTGCTACCTTAAGAAGTAATTTTCGTGCCCTTAAGGGAAAATTTGATAAGTTTAAGCCGAGGTAGACTAGGAAAGAATTTATTTTGTTGATGAACGTGATTTAAAAGGAAAGATCATCTCGTTATTTTCACATAGGCAATCGATTTGTAAAGTAAATTATTATTTAACTAGCTCACACGTGGATAACAAAGTTTTCCTAACACATTTATATTTGAATTTTGAAATATTTTAAAATTAATTTGAAACATATATGCCATGCAAAGATCAGAAGTAGATGTTCACTAGCTGCATAATTACTTTGAATTCTGGTGATAATGAGTGACAATAATTAATTGGAGACTAATTATTTTGGAATGTAAATGACAATCGCTATGTGAATGATGCAGTGAGAAATTAATTAGAAACACGATCATGTGATGGTGAAGAACGTGTTAATTAGATAAGGAGAGAGATTGATAATAATAATAAGAAGAATAATTAATTAATTTTGAAGTTTTTTTGAAATTAATTTTGATTTTCTATTAAAGCTTATACAGGTGTAATTGACCAATGTTAAATACTTTAAATGATAAAACTTAGTAGAATTCAGCTTAAACCACATGTTGAGGCTACTTTAAAGTCATGAAGCCTTTAACTACTTTGTTGTAAAACATTAGCAAGACTGTCATTTAGTTATTTTGTGAACCTCTTTGTTAAGTTTTTTGAATTCTTTCAGCCGAATATTTTGATTTTAAAAGGCGGTAGGCCTAATTTTTCTTTGATTTTCGTTACAGAACAGTAAGGCTGGAGGTTAAGGAATACGTGTCTCTCAAACTGAGGAAGAAATGAATATTATAAAAGTTCAATGTAAAAAAAAAAGTAATATCAGTAAGAACATTTTCATTTGTGATCTGCTTGTGTTAATAAATGTCAGAGTGTTGTTTTAAAATTTTTTTTTATCCTTGCTTGGTCATCAACCCTTCTTTTCCCTTAAATGCCTCTAGAAAACAGTAGCCAATGAACGAACGGTCCACCTTGGGATCTCTTGCTCACTGGCTGGGCTTAGCTAGGCAATAATGGGGGCAATATTGAGTGTTTTCAACTGACTGAAAAACTTTAAATTTACATTACTGACTTGATACTGGAAAATATGGTTTCTTTTGTAACAAAATAACTAGTTGATGTCCAGCTCCATGGCTAAATGGTTAGCGTGCTGGCCTTTTGTTTCAGGGGTCCCGGGTTTGATTTCCGGTAGGTTTGGGAATTTTTATGTCATTTGTTAATTTCACTGGCACGAGGGCGTGGTGCATATGTCATCTTCATCATTTTATCCTCATCGCAGCATGCAGGTTGCCTATGGCAAATCAAAAGACCTGCACGTGGTGAGCCAAATATATCCTTGGACACTCACGGCACTAAAAGCCATAAGCCATTTCATTTCATCTAATCGATCTGATATAACAGAAGGCTAAATTCATGAGAGTAGGATTAGAAAATATGTTGAACCTTCATTTGAGGAGGAACAGCATGGATTTAGACCTCATAGATGCTCTGTGGGAAGTATATACTTATTACCATTTTTCTGTATGACAAGAAAGCATACGACAATGTAGCACTCGGGCATATATGGAAATGTTTGGGACATAAGAAAGTTTCTGATGACATCATAGCACGAGTACAACAATTATATGATGAAACCGGAAGTTGTGTCAGAGTCCAGGATGGAAGGTCTGGTTGGTTCTAAACGAAGAGTGAAGTCCAGTAAGGAAGATGTCTTTAAAATCAGTTGAATAGGAGGATCCAACAACTAATGCCCTGGATTTTGCTGATGATGTAATGGTATGGGGTGAGACGGAAGTGGAAGTACAAGCTAGACTAGATCTTTGTCATGAAACTTTTACAACCTTAGGTCTTAAAATCAACGAAACCAAGACAGTTGGCTTGCTGATGAGTAGAAACTCTCCAACTGTTCATCTAAGAATTGGAGATGAGGAGAGGGACATTGTAGACAACTTCTAGTACTTAGGTAGTGTTCTGTTCACAGACAATACCATACATCAAGAGATTAGCAACAGAATACAGAAAGCTTCCACATTATATCATGCTGCACGTCAATTACTTTGGGATGAAACATTTCTGTTAATTTCCAAGATCAGCTGTACTAAATATATCTGGTACCTATATTGACGTATGGTCTGGAAGCATCAACAAAGAGTTGTCTTCAGGCAACAGAAATGAAGTACCTCCATTTTTGACTAGGAAAAACAAACCTGGATAAAATAAGAAATGTGGATATCTAACAACAGTTTGGATTGGAAAGAAGCTTGCTGAAGACTCTAGAAGTTATGACATTGCAATAGTATGGTCACAGGAAAAGAATGGATCCCCACAGTACTCCTTGAGCATACTTTGACCACAGTGTTCCTGGAAAGAGACCAAGAGGAAGGCCTCATGATGTTTGGGAGAAACAGATTTTCAAGGACCTTGGAATCAGAGATATAAGGAGGAACAACATCCGAGGATGGACAGGACAAACTGGAGGAGGTTCATACACAACCACACCCGGCTTAGTGGAGCAAAGAAAGGATGATGATGATGATGTACATGATGTACATGAAGTCAGCTTCCATACATTAATGGAAAGTTCATTTGATTTCCATTTAAGTGTATCACTATTTTTGAATTTAGAATTCCATTTACAAAATTGACCAAAGGTTACAGATTGATATATCAACACATAGCTGATTGTGTTGTATTATTGTCATCAACCATTCTACTTAAGATAATTTGAAGAAAGAAATATTCAATAAATCAGCTGATAACTCTCCAAGATGACTTACATTCTTTCTTCTCAGATGTATCACTAATGCCTCATTGTCTAGAAAGCCAAATGGTTTCCACTTGCTAAACACAGTATGTAATCATCTGATAAGGGATAATCTTCAGCCAAATTATACTGGAATCTATTTCACACTTGTTTCTTGCCATTAATGCTAATGAAGTTTGGTTCTTCATTTCTTACAGATACGACCCAACATGTAGTACTATTAGCTGAAACAGAAGAAGAATATCCTGAACCAGAGGAAGAAGACCTGGGTGAGGAATATGATGTTCCAAAAATTATTCCCAAAATACTACGGAAAATGAGGACCAAAGCAAACGAATGGATGAACATATACGGATGTATTGGTAAAGTATCTAGATGAACACTGTATTAATTGTAGAGTTATGAACAGTCACTAGTGTGCTGCCATGTCGCTTCTTTACCTGGTCTTTTCATCAATGATTCCAAAGAAGTGGAAATTATTCATCTAATATCACACTTGGTAAATTATTACAATCCCTAATTCGTCCTATGAATGAATATTTTCCCCCATTTGTCCTCTTGAAATCTAACTTTACCTTCACATTATGACTTTTATTACTTTTAAAAACCCCACTCAAAGCTTATTTGTCTACTGCTGGAAACTCGGAACATACCCCCTTTTTTTTGCTATTGATTTTACGTTGCACCAACACAGATAGGTCTTATGGCGATGATGCGACAGGAAAGGGCTTGGACTGGGAAGGTGTGAAAATGGGAAACCACGGAAAACCATCTTCAGGGCTGCCAACAGTGGGGTTCAAACCCACTATGTCCTAAATACTGGATACTGGCTGCACTTAAGCAACTGCAGCTATCGAACTCGACATACCACTTTAATTACCAGTACCAAAATAATGGTCCAAGATTAGACATCATAAATTTTCAGATTAACCCATTCCTTTTGCCAGCATTTTGCCCCAGTGTGCCAATTTAGACAACAGTAATGAGTTAGTCTGAAAATTTATAATGTCCAGTAATGTATCTGTTATATTGGTATTATAAATTTACTCATTTGGGACAAATAATTCGGGTTTCCTGAGGGAATCTATATCCATATCGTCTGATAGCTCAGCAAGCTTCAACTCTTATAAAAGTCTCTGATAGTGCATTGGCACTGGTGGCAGTGCCTCCACACTATGCACACTGGAATGAAGAAAATCGGGACATCCATCAATCTCTGAAGATTGATGAGATAAGCACCAAAATAAACAAGACATCCCAGAAATTCTATTCTGGACTAATCCAAAAGCCCAACGCTCTCATCTCCATCTTGGAAATAGCACCCAAGATCCAATTCCGGTCAGAGGGCTAATATCATCAACAAAACGGTGTATTAGAATTCTGATTTGACATATGGCCATGCATCCTGGTAGGTGTTTAGTGTAGTTTAGTTTATTGCTTCCACCATCAAGTGCAGGAAATGTATGCTAGGTATTCTCAGTATTAATAAAAATAATGTATAGACAGTATCTCAGCCATAATGCCCATGTGAGCCCAGTTAGCACACTGGGACACAACACTGGCAACAGAAATGAGTTAGCCTGAGATGGAGCCATATTGGTATTATAAATTCATTCATTCAGGAGAAATAATTCAGGTTCCCTAAGGGGATTCTATATCCATAATATACAACTTTGTCAAGCTGTTTGTATCCTTCCTAGCCAAAAGTTGGCAACATCTTCTTAACATTACTCGTCTGTCAGAAATCACCCTGAATAAGTCGAGCTACTTTCCTTTGGATGCTCTCCAGTTCTCGAATCAAGTAATCCTAGTGAGGATCCATACTTGAAATGTTACCAATGAATTAAACACCCTCTCCTTTACATCCCTACTCATCATTATCATCATCATCATCATCATTTCCCATTATCCAACTGTAGCCATGTTCCTGTAGCATGGTTCCTCTCCACTTTGTTTGGTCTTTCCACCACTCCTCCTCCAACACTGTATCCCACTCCAGGTTTCTTTTTCTAATACCGTGTTGGATTGTGTCCTTCCATCTCAATTGTGGTTGTCCGCTGCCTCTCCTTCCTTGCATTTGCATTTCCATCACCTTTTTTGGCATTCTTTCATCACTCATTTGCTTTATGTGCCCAAACCATCCTGATTGGCTCATTTTTGTTCTATCATTCATTATTTCAACTCCAATTTTTTTCCAGATTTTCCCATTCCTTATTTTGTCTCTTCTACTTCTCAGAAACTTCATTTCGGCTCCCTGTGTTCGACTCTCATCCTTCTTTGTCATTGTCCAAGTTTCAGCTCCATAAGTTGTTTTGGGTGCGTAATACATCTTGTACGCAGTTTCCTTTGCTTCCATTGGCACATCTTTGTTCCATAACATGTTTCTTACATTACGATAGGAACAGCTTCCTCTTACTAATCTCTGCATCCAGTTGAGCATTTTCCATTTATTCACACCCCAGGTATTTGAATGTCTCCACTACTTCCAGGGGCTTGTCTGCAAGTCTAATCTGACCTTACCCTTCTTTCTCCCCTCTAGTCATAACAAGAGTTTTACTCTTTTCTACACTTATTTTCAATCCACCTTCTTCGATCTTCCCATTCACCACATCCAACTGTTCTTGAACATTCATGTCCTCTTCTCCCCCAGATCACGATATCATCTGCAAATGACGATATGTTCATTTCTCTTCCTCCATATGCTGCTCTTGCTGTTCTCATAATGTCATCCATTACTATTGTAAACATCCCTGTCTCAGCCCACTAGTGATTTTGAACCAACTTGTGTTTGAACACAACTACAACATTCCTTGTACACTGCCATGATCTTTTCTATTAATCCCTGTCCAATTCCTTTTTGCACCAGACTGTCCCAAACTTTAGTCCTGGCGACACCGTCATATGCCTTTTCACTGTAAATGAATGTCATCACTGTATCATTCCCATGCTCCCATTGCTTTTCCATTAGTTGTCTCATAATGAAAATGGGCTCTATTGTTGACCTTTACTGTAACTGATTTTCAACACTCAACCTTATCCTATTTTCCTGTATCCTCTCCATTATCTTAGCAACATGGGATATCAGAGTAATCCGCTGTCGTAATACTTTCTTATCACCTTTCTTGAAAATTGAGATGATTATTCCTTTTTGCCAATTCTCAGGCACCTCCTCATGTTCCCAGATAATCCTGAGAACTCGATATGTCCACTGTAGGCGAACAGCTCCAGCTGTCTTTATCAATTCCACTGAAATTTCATCTATTCCAGCAGTTTTTCTGTTCTTCATCTTTCTTACTGCCATTTCAATTTCATTCATTGTAATTTCTTTATTCATTTCCGCATCAACTAATTACATTTCCTGGTGGTCCATTGAATGACTGTCATTAGTTCTCATGTTCAGCAACTTCTAAAAGTACTCTCTCCATCTATTTCTTATTTCTTCTGGCTTTGTTAATATTACGCTGCCTTCATATATCACAAATCTGGTGTTTACTTCATCTCTCTTTTTGTTTCCTAAGAGACCATACAATAATTTCTTGCTGCTCTGCATATTATATCTCAATTTCTGTGTGAATAAGGCCCAGCTTTTCCTCTTTTCTCCAATACCTTCTTGGCCAAATTCTTTGCCTCCACATATTTTTTTCTACTTTCTTCAGTCTTAGATTTTTCTATGCTTTCCATGCCATTTTCTTTTCCTTCACTTTAATCTTTACCCTATCATTCAACCAGTGTGTCTCTTTGTCTTTCACATTTCATGATGTTCTACCACATACCTTTCCTGCACATCCAACCAGGGCTTCCTTAAATCTTTTCCATTCATCTTCAACATATCCCACCACCATCCTTGGTACCAAGGGTATTATTTCCCTTTGAAATTCTTCTTGTATGCTTTTCTCCTTCAACTTCCATACTTTAATTCTTTTCTCTCTTCTTAATGGGTTTTTTTCAATCTTTCCCACTTTCAATTTTCCTATCACAACTCTATGATCTCCACCAAGGGCTTCTTCAGGCATGGCTGTTAGTCTAAAAGGTTCTTCCGCTGTTCTTTCTCTATGATTATATAATCAGTCATGGTCTTTATTCGTCTGTCTCCTCAACCAAGACCGACTCCAATCCTCAGACCGTAATATAAAAAAAACACGGCGGCTCGAGTAGCCGAATTGCTGCGATTGGCTAACGCGAAAATATCACGTACACAGGCGGTAATTTAACATTACAAATGGAACATCATAGGGAAAACCACTCTTGCATGTACGAAAACATGTCGGCAACCACTGCCCATCACATATAATCAACTAGATGTACATATATTCTACTACAATAAATGGACAACCCCAAAATAAAAAAAGGAACAGCAAGCTGATTATTTAGAAATTTCACTTAGTCATACAAACACTGTCTCTTCAATTTCACTTCACAGGATAATGGAAAAATATTACAAAACCGGTTAAATAATCTTATAACATCATTTTGAACATTTAAACAAATTATGGTGTAAAATTTCTCAATTTGTTCCTATGCATGAGAGCCAAGAAAGCATAACTTTTGCTCTGAGGGAATCAAACATTTTAACAAGAATATCACAGAGCAGAGTGAATTGGTGAGGGTGTGGGGCTGGAATATTCCTGGAATGAATCAAGGTAATGTTTGAAGGTGAATGGAGGTATTCAAGCCAGCCAAGGGAAATGGGTGCCAATGCTACAGAACAATAAATTAATGTAAAATATGCTTTAGGCCTACCTTATTTACTGCTGAGTTTTAATGCCTTACGTTTGTTCACTTTAACTCCAAGTTCCTCAGTAATTTTCCTTCTATGTTCCTGGTTCTCAAGTTTCTTTGCCAGTTCGCTGGACACATTTTTATCATGCAGCACTTTTGAATAGTTATTAACAAATATGTTAGCAAACACTTTCACACATTTCTTGACAATTTTTATCAAAGGCATTCATCACTTACATTGCTTATATTGCTCTCTATAAACTGTATCCCTAATGTAATCACAGCATCTCTCTGATTTTCTAACTTTAAAAACGCAGGCTCAAACCTGCTGCTAATGAGTACCTGAAAAAGTCTATAAATGTCACAACATAAGCACATCAAAAAAGATGAAGGACACTTCAAACCACCCCTGTTGAGTTCACTGAAGTAAGATAGAAGATCTTCCTTGTCACAATTGATGATCAAATCATCTTCAGATTGTAATACTTGCTTACACTGTGTACACTTTCCACTTTTCTCTAACTTAACAAAACCTTCATGCTCGTGTAACTTGCAATACATACAATTATTTTTAGCGTCTCAAGAGAAATCGACACTAAAGGTGTTTCATCCAAGGCAGACTGAAATTTGTCCAAGTTCTCAACTATTTTATCTTGGCTGAAAGTAACTGTCAGATCCTTGAGAGTAAATTCCCCCAACTTTGTAGAATGAAGTTTTAACAACCTTATCACCTTGAGTCTTCATTCAGATTCTAGCACTTGTTCTACTGAGACATTATATGTGCAGCCACTTAACCTTCTGTACGCTCCGAATCTGCCCTCTAAACTGTCTGTCTGTAGCTTACCTGTCAGAATGTAGGACCATTTATATTTATTGAAAATATATCTGCATAACTGAACAACTGCAGTCAACGTGTGTGTAAAAGCTAAGAATGTTTCATTACTAAGTTTACCCTCATTGTGTGAGGTGCTGCTATGCCATATATCAACATATGTCTTAACAGTTTCCAGAAAGAGAAGCTTAGCATCACCAGGGCCATTAATCAGGCTAGCATCATCATTTCGTGTGTATTTCCCTTTCATTGGGTGCTGAACATTAGAAATAGTCCACCACTTAGAAACTAATTTTAAAAACTGGACAGTCCGCTCAGAAATAGTGAAACCCTCACTTTTAAGCATATCCAATGCCACTGTGTTTTTGGTATCAAATATACTCATAGCAAGAGCAATATTCTGTCTCTCTATAGCAGTGGGATACAGTGACTTTCTTGATAAGTTTGGAGCCAGTTTTAATATCATATCTTTTTCAGAATGGAACAGGTCTCTAATATCAGATAACTTTGCCTCAACATCTGTGTACTGAAAAGTAGATTGGTTTGCAGTAGAGTGTAGCAAGCTTTCTATTTTTGGAAATATCTGCTCAGTGTTAGGAATGACAAAAGTTTGACTGGGTTGATTTAACCAATTGTTTCTTACACATTTCAGCAAATGTACACTGTCGAACAGAAGAAATAGTGACCTGGAAGGATTAGCTGGGTTTGCAATGCAGGATTTTAGAGTACCACCACCCAAAAGCTCAAACATCTTGCGATTGATGCTATGGTTATCTGATATCAAGCAGACTACATCAAATTTAAGCTCCTCCATGAAGGTTAAGACATCAGTAGTTAGAGTCAATAGAGTTTTTGCATTCATGTTTCTCACAGGGAAAAGACCTATTACATCTTTATTGTCTGAATGTAAAGAGGACAACATGAAAGCCTGAATGGTAGTGGCAGAGTCTCCTCCTGAGCTATTTTCAGCCATTCCTATTATTTTCCCTGCTTTATAACTGAGTTTGGAATTGACATAGATCTCATCCAGCAAAATAGCAACAACTTTCTCATCATCATTCAGGAGCTTACTTTTTTCTCTTAAAAATGACTTTTGCAAAGGGCCGATACCAGAACTGTTTGGACCTATTTTGGACAAGAACTGTCTCAGATAAACATGGTGAGGTAGTGTCATTATGTTTGTTCTTCTCAAAGATTGATAAGCCCCTGGATGTGAGTAAGAAATACTTGCAGCCCATATTAAAAGATCTGCTGAGTATTTAATTTGACAAGAAAGAGCAAGTTCCAACTGTTCTAATGCAAACTTTATCTTTCCAGCCCTCTCTACGTTCATATCAGCATCGAGTAGCAAGCCCTCCTTTGTAACATTTATCAGTGAAGTTACCCTTTCAGAGAGGGATACATTTTCCTCATTATAATTAGCAAGACAACTCACCAGATTCTCCAGTTTGCTCCATCTATCACACTTGTAGGTTTTGTTTCCATTAGACTCCAAGATCCAGGCAAACTTTTCCACAGGTAAGCACAGATTCTTGTAAAATACACTTACATCTAAATTGCTGGGCACTTTAAAGCACACAGACACTGATGGAATATCTCGATATCCATTATCATCTATTTTAATGAAACTAACATAGTCTTCGTTTACAATCGATGTGAATGGATTTACCTGCCTATTTTTAATTTCACATAAAAAAGAATCAAAATCTGCAATAGTATCCTGTTCACACCATTCATTAAAATTATCCTCATCTCTCTGTAATATCTTCTGCACACGTTCTTCAGGATCTTTTCTTCCTTTACTTAGCCTGACTGTTAGATATGATGGTTGATTAGGGAAAATTGTGGGGTAAGCATCATTACTTAGTTTTGGATATTTTCGAGGAACACGAATAGGTTCTCCATTTAGAACTGGAAAAACATCCTCCCTAACCACAAACTTATCCTCAAAGTGGTGTATGCACACGACTGTTTTATCATTTACTTCAAAATTGTCATGGTGTATACTCCTAATCCACTTTTCTCTTAATGTTTTCTCCTTAGGAAATTTAAAAATACTAGTACGAGAGGCATTCGTGTAGTTTGATTTACAACCCGGCACACAGCATGAGCGACCCATATTAAAATAAACACCTTTTCACATTACTACATATAATTACATATCATGAATGTCCACTGATTCATATACACACTCCCACGCTAAAATTCTGCAAATAACCTAACGTTTATCCTCAACTTTCATGAAAAAACACTGACTGAACACGATCACAACAAACCAAAACAAACCCACGTTTCCAACAAATTCGGCTACTCGATTCGCCATCTTTGAGCCATCGAGAGTAGCATTAAGGTCTGAGGATTGGAGTCGGTCTTGCCTCAACCATACCTTGTAATCTTCTGACTGTTCTTCTTCCTAAACCCGTTGTTTCCAACAATCTAGTTCTCCCATCAACAGCACTTCCTTATCTTCTGTCTTTCCACTTACTCAAAAAATTCCTGTAGACATTCATCTATGCAACCTGTTTGTGGGGCATACAACTGAAATAGATCTTTCATGCCATTTTCAAACTGGAGTCTCATTACCATCATTCCATCCCTGACGCAGTTTGTGGATTCTGAAACACCCCCTAATAATGATGGGTGAATAACATTCTGAAGAGAACGTCATAGGGAAGTGCGCACCAAGACAAAATTTAAACAAAGGAGCAAAACAATAAATAACCCCTCAAAAGAAAAATGAGTAAGCAAGGAAACATGGAAGAGTGCAGGACCTAACCCATAAAATAAGATAGAGGAGGGGATCACTAGGAATTGCAACGAACAACACTCAAATAACACCAACTTTAAAATTTTAAAATAAATATATACTTGAAAGAAAATTCATTTTTACATATTATCAAATAAAAGAACTCTTTAGACCCCAATAAATAAAATGAATTATAGGGAATGAAAATCAAAATGGCACCCATGAAAATTGGGTAAAATAAATAATCTAGATATGATAAAAATTAATATTCTTTAAAATAAAATCGTTTCCTCATTTTAAGAAGAAAATCCTGGTGCACCAGACAGCTTACTCTTAACAAGTTACTACTAAGTGTTCGTAAACAAACTTAAAATTTTAATCAAATTAACATCAAATTATTTAATAGAGGGCTTACGACACACCCTAGTGGAAGGATCATTCCCCAAAAAACCCACATAACGTAGATCAAACAATGCATCAAATAAATGGAACTCCACATTACAACCGACCAATATGAAAACACATGCCACAAAGAAATTAAAATAATATCAACACAAATAAATTATGAATTAAATCACCCCACATAGTAGACGTGGTAATTAACGAAAACACGACCCGTAATAAATAATGTAATGAGGCAGGACACACAACCACAAGGAAGAAAACACACGATCTCGCCTCAATACCACAAACAATACGTCATTATATTCACAGTGGCACACATCAGCATACACAAAACCCCACGAGACAATAATGCCCAATTTCAGTTGCGTAATTGCCACACGATGATAAGATAAGATAAGCAACAATAATCAGAAGAGTAGATAAGACCCAAGCTACGATCTCTCCGCGCTAGGGGTGCCCCAAAACCCTCAATTAAAACCCCAAACTTTAGATTGTTAAGGAATTACATCTTTGAAATAAATTTCATAAAGCAATAATCAAATAAAACCACCCGCAGAAATGAAAGAAATATACAATCCTATTCCCTAACTATACGTATTAAACAAAAAATAAATCTACGAAATATTCAACTAATAATAATAATAATAATAATAATATAGTTTTAAGAAAGGGGTGGTGTTCAGTGCAAACGTAGTAATTAGGTCGGAACACGAATAACAGGAGGGCGAAACACATGAAACAAAGCACAAAACAATAATATGAGAATCACAAAATCAGAGAAAAGACGAAAATGTGCACCACAATGAACACCGCAATATGAATATGAAATTTACAAATAGCAACAGCACACGTACAAAAAACTCAGGGAAACACATGCAGATACACCAGAAATAGGAATAAACCAAAGGTAAACACAAAATTTGGAAAAAGCAAGGACGAATTTTGACGGTTACACACTTCAAGTATGAACGCCATCACCCAACAGTGGCCTAATTTCACTTACAATAAAAACACTTATAGAATACAGTAAATCACACCAAGAAAGTTATATACACAGTAATAAAACCTGAAGGCATATCTTCATGGTGATCAATTATGCTCAGGTAACCTACTTGTGTTATACCTAATTACTACTGCACCCACAAATAAGAATTAAAAAACTTACGTAATAAATACAACTGTACTTAAAATACTGTACAACATATTAGTCTTCCTCGCTAGGCAAGGTATACCCTCCTTTATTAACCGATTCCAATCGGTTCAGTCATAATAATAATTTGAGTAACAGCGTAGCCATTAGCCATGGCGATTTGCTTCCAGTCACGGGCAAGTGCAACAGCCAAAAGATACACTCCACACACCGCCACTTGGCACGACACAGTCTCAACACCGCTACATGCTCTGGCGAAACACACAGAGAAGTTGCTAGGCACACTCATAGATGGCATAGAAGTCCATGTATCTGTCCAACCATGTAATGATACCTCGTAGAAGCACTACCCAAACAGAAAACTACGTGACGAAAAGTCACAATTGCCACGTTTAGACAAAATAGATGACCAATATTCAAACAGTTCAGAACGGTCATGCATTAATTAACCCAAGTCAACCAGGTACAAGGTTTTAGTCATCCCATACTCCAAATGGTGTTGAATTCCAGTTTCATATGATCATGGTATAATCACAGGTCCGTACAGTAACTAGGCCGTGAACATGATGTCCGTAGAGGAATTAAATAATTCATCAAAATTACAAGTTCCAATGAGAGACACCATATAAATATATGTCGCGTAGACAGTAGATTGTTCAAAGTATATGACATAACAAGCGTATTTAATAAAATAACGCTTCAATTCCATATATTCTTGGATTTCTTTTCTAAGTATTATGGCTTCTCCATTTTTTTTTTCAGGTCCTCCGCTGTAATACAGCCTGTATCCCTCTTTCAGAGGAATCCCTCCCGTACCCCTCTCTTTGGTCTTTACAGTCCAAGTATGGCTATATCTGTTTCTTAATGAAGTCAGCCAGTTCGTCTATCTTTCCCGTCAGTGTCAGGACATTTACTGTTTCAATCTTGATGTAGTTTGTTGCTAGTTGCCCACTTCTCACAGTTCTCCTAGCAGCCAAAGAGCTGTGCATTGCTTTTAACAGGGAACGCCCTAACCTTTTCCCAGGCACCATATCTGCTTTATCCATACAGACAATTGTTATGATAGGCTTGCCACACCCAGAGGCATTTTATACCCACTGCCAGGTTCAAAATTAGGCCGCCACTAACATGGAGACAGACACCTTTCGTAGCCGCTCCTCTGGAGTACAGACACTACGTGTTTGCCCCTTCCGCCATCTCCACCTTATCGAAATTCATCTTCTCCGCCGTAGGTGCCATTGAGGACTTCACCCATAACCCAGGACAAGGGCCCTCCATATTTATGACCCCTGGAGAGAAGGTGTTCCAGTATTTTAAAGCCCACAGGAATTGGACTTGGTCCGCAGGTTGTATTGGGTATTTCAGCCAGCCTTACATACTGTAATTTATCCACAGAGATGCACATGAAATGCTGTCAGTTGGTACAGTTATTTATTCACAATTATTTAAAATTAACACACACACAACTTTAATCACAGGATCATAAACAAAACACTTTGCTCCGAGAACATCAACAGAGCCGCCATTATAGACATCTGCTGATCACTTCAACATTGAGACTGCAACCACTGCATGTAAACACAAGGTCACAGGTATATTCTTGCTACACCATAACTCTACTGAAAAATAACTCGTCCTTACCACCAAGACCATCTCCTTACATACGTGCCTGGCCAGGCTTCTAGAAAGCTACTTTACAAAAAATACCTTCTTGAAAATTCTAGAGTGCCTAATACATAGATTATAATGTACAGAATAATCTACCATCATTTAATGCCTTTCTGGAAGTTACAGTGTGGTTCAGAATGCTGTAGTGGATAACAAATTTTATATACAGGTAAGAATAAATTATATAATATTAATTTACGGGTGTTTACATTAACTGAACTCACTTAAATATTTATGTACAGCACTTGTTTCATGACATAACCTCACACACAATACAATCATTTGACTACATATATATAAAATAATAATAATAATAATAATAATAATAATAATAATAATAATAATAATAATAATAATTTGAGCTTGATACTTGTATTATTTACCGATGGGTGACAGAGTATTGTTTTCAAGTTATATCTGTTTACCACACTTGCGTCAATATCGCACCATCACTTGAAACAATTTCCACACTTTGTCACACTCGTCAACTTTGCCCGGGACAAAGATTTTATCTTCTTTCTTCCTCGATGTCGCTGGATGTGCTCTCCTCCTCTTGACCAGCTTGTGCCGTGTCGGGGGTCAGGGTTGTGTCGCTGCCAGCCTCTTCATCGATGATAGTTGATGCGTTCTCATGATGACCAGATAGTGCTGTGTCATTAATAGCCTCTCCTCCAGGCTTACTCTGTATGCGCAGCAGCTGGGAGACTCGCCGCAACTCTGATGCATGGACCCTGACAGGATGGGTCGTTTTTGGTAAGTAGACCCCATGGTCCAGCTGTTTATCCACCTCAATGGTTGCAACCCACTTAGGTGCAAGAACTGCGTGAAACCCTCCAATCTTATCACTGACTGGGTAGTTATGTCGTAGTACTTGTCGGCCTGGTAGGAAGATCTGGGTTTCTTCGACATCTTGATCCTTGGCCTGGGTAAGGGATCTTTTCTTGGCCAAAGTTTGCATCTGCTTGATGTCCTGCTGTTGCTGCTGCTGCTGTCACTCTGTTAGGGAAACAGCTGCATCATCTTGATCATACGTGGGTAGTGGATGAATCTCCCAATCCCCAGTGCCATACAGCTGTCGACCAAGAAACAGCTCTGTTGGAGAATAGCCAGTGACACGGTTGATACCTCGTTGCAGGGCAAAGAGTGACTGTGGTACCTGACTGTCCCACAGTCTACGTTCTTTGTCTATCATGTGGAAATACTTATAAAATCTTACAGGTTCCACCTTTTTCACTACAAAAACAATGTTGTCAGATGTTTTATAACATATTTTTAATTGCAGTACTACTTTTGGCGCTAATTACGGCGCCATCAGCTGCGTGACAGTAAAGAGAAACTTGGCAATACACATAAAATATACAACATATTCATACAAATAACTCCCTAATATCTTGTGTCAACCTGCCAATGCACGAGTTGAGTCTGTGAGACCCACGCGCTGGTATTTTGAACATTTTCTGATATACGGTGATAGCTGCATACTTCCGGCTTCTGCTACCTTCCTTTTATCATCGGTGTACTATTCCTGCAGACGAACATGGAAGTTATTGCTTTAGTACGTGAGCAGTGATAAGTTAAAGTGCTCTGTGGGCCTGTGAGACCCAACCCATGCAGTCGTGTAAGTTTTTTTATCATAAGCATTTTTGTCCTTCAATTTTAACCGTGTGCATAAAGAAGATTATAGGGTGATTATATCTTAGCGTCTTGTCCAAATCCGTGGTTTAGCTAGCCTGGCTGTCTTTCACCTTAGTTCCTTGGGTTTTAAGAACACAGGTGAGACTGAAAATGGGTTGAACTGGGCTGATGAGTTCGTTTCTTCGTAGGTCTAAGGAAAAGGAGTGTTATGATGTCAGCAATCCACGTGATATGGAACGAGTTGCCACATTATTGGAGGAACCATTATCAGATGATGAAATTTACTGTGGTTTTCCTCTCATGGATGCACAGTGATGATAAAACTGAGGAAAGTATAGGAGGAAAGAGGAAGCCTCTAATAGTCACATTCTATAATTCAGCTAAGGGTGGTGTAGGCTGTGTAGACGAAAGGACGGCTCGAAACACCAGACGTTGGACAATGGTGGTCTTCTATGCGTTGCTGAATATTACAGGCTTTAACGCATATTTAATATTCATAGCCAACAACCTTAACTCTCCAAACTCAAGGAACAGAATAATTTTTTTGAAGAAACTTTTGTTTCTTTTAACTCAAGAACAAATAAGAGAAAGAGCTGTCTCAAGATATCTTCCTAAGAGCATTCGCGATACTGCAAGAAGGATATTTGGGTTGACGGCAGAAGCAGGGCATGAAAATACAGAAAATAAAAGAGGACGTCGTGCATACTGTAGAGTCAGAAAAGACCCGCTACTCGTGCTGTTTGTACAGAAAGTTAATGTATCTTGAACTCTCCGTATTTGTGTGCAGTGAATGTAAAGCTGAAATGTGAATGTTCTAGTGAACATTCTGGATCGTGAAGATTAGGTTATGACGATTTCATAAATTTTGACTTGATAAATTCTGAATTTTGTGATCAAGTAAAATATTGTGCGTAAATTTGCAGTGGTTGGAGAACTGCTTTGTTAAATGTTAAGTAAGTGTTAATCATCAACACTTTTGTGACAGCAATGTGTTTATAATGTTATCAGAATATGAGGAAATGAATACTGAAAATAAAAATATATTAGCATACTATAAAAAAGAAATATGATGATGGGTCTGTGAGACCCAACCCGTTTACTCATGTAACTTCTTGTGACCCGTGCACTGGCGGGTTAAATTGTGTTAATTTAAAATTATCCCAGGTTACTACAAGCTAACAACATGTGGGTCAAAACATTAAAAACACAACTGAAAAATCTCATCTCAAGATAATGAGTTGGATTCCATTATTTAGTAATACTTAATACTTTTTAAACTGTCTATAACAGTTCATTGGCATTGAATTCCAAGGTCAAATACAATATTAGAGTTAAATAGTATAGATCTAAATTCAAATTTATGCTATTAAAATGTTCATTTCACTTTAAAAATCTTATGCCTATAAAACTCGTTGTGTTTCGTTATTAATGTTATAATAGTAATTGTATGCTGTCTTCTGAAACTTGGTGGTTGTATTGCTGTCTGATTTGGTAGAACTGTGACACTAATTGCCTTGAAGATGTTAAACGGACTAAGCTTCTCAGTTCAATACCAGATCCCTGCAATGATGAAAGCCCAATATTAATGAAGGGAGACTGGTTGCAAATCTTGTCATATTAAACTTGTTTTAATAAACTCATCTCAATGGCCTTACGCTTAGCACAGCAGTTGCAGCACAACCAGTGTGGCATGTGTGTGTTGCATGGACAGGCCACACTCATTGTATATTTTATGTGTATTGCCAAGATTCTCTTTACAGTCACACAGCTGATGATGGCGCCATAATTAGTGCCGAAACTAGTACTGCAATTAAAGATATGTTGTAAAACATCTGACAACATTGTTTTTTTTATTGAAAATGGTGGATCCTGTAAGATTTTATAAGTATTTGTAATCTCAGTTCAATACGAGTAAATCAAGATGAAGTTTCTTATGTTAAACTGTCAGGTGGACTCGTAGCATCTTTTTCAGCTCCTGGTTCCATCATTCCATTGGATTGTCCCTTGGGTTGTAGATAGTGGTGGTCCAGTGCTCCACACCCCATTCCGTCATCATTTGCTGTCACTTCCTCTACGTGAACTGATTCCTGTTGTCTGACGGACTGCACCGTGGATAACCGTAGCGGCTGAACACCTCGTCTTGTAGCAGGCTGGTGAGATACCCCGCCGGGGCTTCAGGTATCGGAAAGGCCTCAGTCCATCTTGAGAAGAGATCAGTGATTACTAGGAGTCCAGTTTTTCCCTGTGGTATTCTAGGGTAAGGACCCATCAAGTTCAGGGCTATGACCTCCCACGGGTGTTGTGGTCATCTTCCTCATAGACTGGAATCTGCCTTTCTGTTGCTTGCCTTGGTTCAGGCACAGATGTAGCACCCCTTCAAGTAGTCCAGGATGTCTTTCCGCAAGTTGACCTAGAAGAATCTTTGTCGGATAGACTGATATGTCTCTTTGCCTCCTGGATGTCTGGCTTCCATGCTGTTGTGGAACATCTCAAGGATGTCCATCGTGTGCTGGGGATCACCACTACTACAGGCATGTCAGAGAGGTGCGACCTGTACATCAAGAGACCTCCGTCAGCCCAGAAGTTCTTGTAGCACATCTTGAATTCCCTCGGGACAAGTCGACTATCGGTGTTCTGTCTCCTAATCCATTGCGTCATGGTCCCACAGGGCTTGTCTTGTTCCTGCCACTGTTTGATTACTCGCAGATCAAGTTCCTTCTTGATGGTCATAAGGACAGGGTCACTAGGCTCACTCTGGTGTTTTCGTGGGAACTCCCTCTTGGCAATGGTGCTCCTAGCTTCAGGTTCCATCGCAGGGTGTGTAGATATGCTGTCTGCTCCTATGTTCATCGGTCCTTAGATGTGACACACATCTAAATCGAATTCTGCAATTAACAGAGCCCATCACATCAATTTGGATTTTGAGCCAAAGACCGAGTTCAACCATTTCAGAGTGGCAATATCGGTGTAGAGCTGGAACTTCCTTCCCTCCAAGTAGGCTCTGAATTTGCCCAAGGCCTACACCACGGCTAAGGCTTCCTTCTCGGCAGTGCAGTAGCATTGTTTGGTGGGAGATAGATTCCTGCTGGCATATTCGATGATGTCCCTTCCGCTGTCACTCCTCTCCTGGAATAACACCGCTCCTAACCGGAGTCGCTGGCATCCGCCTGCTGGCACATCTTCCGTTGAGGATCGGGATGGGCTAGACCGGGAGCATTGCATATCGCAGCCATAATGACCTGCAATGCTGCCTCTTCCTTGCTGGTCCATCGGAACGGGCGGTTGCTATGGAGTAAATTGGTGAGTGGTATTGCCTTCTCTTCAAAGTGTGGCATGAAAGTGCTAGTTCTCATGCCAGTGGGTTGTGCCTCAGTCAGTAGCTTCCTTTTCGTGGATCTCTTCACCCCTTCGGAATTAAACCTAGCGAGGAATTCCCTCTTGTAAACCGTCCGGTTTAGATTGAAACCCTTCAAGTTGTTCCACCACGTAGCGGCTTGCCACTTTAATCGTAGTGTGATGAATTGCACGAAGGTGTCCTCTGGTAAATTAGTCCTTCCTAATAGGCTGACCGATCCCTCGACGAAGCTAGTCGGGTTCTCCTCCAGTCGCCCGTGGTATTCTGGAAGGCTCTCTATAATCACCTTCGGGTCTAGGTGTGCTGTATTGCCGGTTAGGTTTGAGGGGTTTAGAGATGTGGTGATATGTCCTGTTTGCGTTCATCTATCTTCTAATGCATGAAGGATGCTTTTCCTTATATTCTTCATATCTCCCTCAATGGTCAAAAACCTGTTTTCTGACCTTCCTTTTGCAGCAGAAATGTGGCTCCCAAGATTTCCCTCGATGGCAGGGATACGGCTTTCAAAATTTCCCTCGATGTTAGAAATCCTCCCCTCACCTGTTGTTTTATGCTGGAAACCTGGATTTCCACCCTCTCCTTGAGGTCCAACATATCCCTTCCAGCTGGCTTACTCTCGTATCAATCTGGTCAACCTGTCCCAGTTTTGACCTGATGTTCGACATCTGCTGCATTTATTGATTGGTGATGTCGCTAATTTGCGATTAAATTTTGTCATTTACGGTTGAAATTTCTGATTCTATTCCCTGTTCTACATTGCAAACCTGCATGTACACTTGTGCTATCTGTCCGGTTAAAACTGAGTTAGTTTAAGAAATTTTGCCTGAAAGTTTGTCTGAAAGTTTGTCTGAAAGTGCCTGCATCCTGGTCATTAAGTCAGAACACATTTTAGGGATATTTAGCTCTTCTTCTGTCTCGGAATCTTCATCGACTTCAATGAAAAACTTTTCGGGATCTTCTCCTTTTCCCACAAGATCTTCCTGTAGCCGCGCCTCTAGCGATTTTTTCTTCCCATTTGTTGGGAGATTCCTCCTCATAACTTCCTCTTTGAGCTGTTTCAGCGACATATTCTTTAGTATGACTTGCATTTTGATCTACTACACTCGTATTCACTCATAAATTTTTATGTTCTGTCAACGGTCGCCAGTTAACGTATCCACAAAGATGCACACGAAATGCTGTCAGTTGGTACAGTTATTTATTCACATCTATTTACAAATTAACACACACATAACCTTAATCACAGTATCACAAACAAAGCACTTCACTCCGAGAACATCAACAAAACCACCATTCTGGACAACTGTCTATCACTTCAAAATGGAGACTGCAACCACTGCATGTCAACACAAGGTCACAAGTTAATTCTTGCTACACCATAACTCTACTGAACAATAAATTGTCCTTACCATCAAGACTATCTCCTTATATACATGCCTGGCCAGACCTCTAGAAAGCTACATTACAAAAAATACCTTCTTGAAAATTCTAGAGTGCCTAATACATAGATTATAATGTACAGAATATTCTACCATCATCTAGTGCCTTTCTGGAGGTTACAGTGTGTTTCAAAATACCATAGTGGATTACAAATTATATATACAGCTAAGAATAAATTATATAATATTAATTTAAAAGTATTTACATTAACTGAACTCAAATATTTATGTACAGCAGATGTTTCATGACATAACCTCACACACAATGCGATCATTCAACTACGTATGTGACAGTAGACAGCACTGCGTGTGACTTTCTGTCCAAGGGTCTGGCAGCCGATACCAAACCAGGGAAACTAAAGGAAAACCAATAGCTGTGAGTAGAGGAGTTTTCTCTTAGAAGGTTGGATGAGACCTCTGTGTGGGTATAACACATAAATTCAGTGAGGCAGGAGGCTGCTGAAGGCTAAGGGAGACCACCCTGGTTCATCAGGCCTAGCAAGTCAGTAATTTCAAAACAAAAATGAGCCTCGGAATGAACGTCGACAATACTTCACGTACTCTCAGAATAATAACAACGTCATGTCCGCTGTTCGTTCAAGAAGAACGGATCATAGAAACAAGCTTTGGATTGGAACCTTATGACTCTAACAGAAAAATGCAACAAAATCATGGAATTAATGAACCGTAGACATGTTCATATCCTAGGGCTAAGTGAAACCAAATGGGAAGGTTGCAACACAAGAATGTTAGAGGATGGATATAAATTATACTGGAGTGGAAATCCTGCAGTGGCAAGGAATGGAGTTGGTTTTATACTCCATAAAGACATTGGTAGTGTAACAGATGTCTCATTCGTCAGTGAGAGATTAATCAAAGCAAAAATATGCCTAAATGGAGAAACCCAAACTGTGATCCACGTTTATGCTCCCCAACAGGTTTGTAGTGACGATAAAAAAGCAAGCTTCCTAAAACAAATGGAGGACATCATTGATGAAAAGAACATAATGATAATTTGGGATTTTAATGCCCAAGTAGGAGCTGATAGGTCAGGTTATGAGGGAATTATTGGTCCATATGGATTTAGTAATAGAAATGCGAAGGTGAACTTCTGGTTGATCTATTTACACGAAACCAACTTCTGGTCAAAAAGTCATGGTTTCAGAAATGGGATAGCCACAAGATAATGAGGTACAGCTGGGATGGTCAGTGTAGATCAGTGATAGACCTTATCATCACAGATAGGCCAAGTGGAGATAAAGAGCTTGATGTAAAAGTGATACCTAGTGAGAGCCTTGATAGTGACCATTGCAGACCTAAGAGTCACCAAACCTATTATTAAAGTAAACAAGAAGAAGAAACCATGAATTAAAGACTGGAAATTGAAAGATCTGGAAGTCGAACAGCAGTTTCAAGAGGAAATCAGAGCTAAAATACCAATAACAGATACAAAGTAATAATAATAATAATGCTATTTGCTTTACGTCCCACTAACTACTTTTAAGGTCTTCGGAGACGCCGAGGTGCCGGAATTTAGTCCCGCAGGAGTTCTTTTACGTGCCAGTAAATCTACCAACACGGGGCTGTCGTATTTAAGCACCTTCAAATACCACCGGACTGAGCCAGGATCGAACCTGCCAAGTTGGGGTTAGAAGGCCAGCGCCTTAACTGTCTGAGCCACTCAGCCCGGCCCACAGACACAAAGAAAGGTAACGAAGAATGGAATGATTTAAAGGCAAGTCTGGTTGGTAGTGCAGATAAAATATGTGGAAGAACAAGCAGAAGAGTAAGAGAGAAAAGAACATCTTGGTGGAATGATAAAGTGAAAGAAGCCGTAATGAAAAGGAATAAGACCATAAAAGCTCTTAATGTGGCTAAGTCTGACAGAAGAATCAACAGCGACCGAATAGACAACAATAAATTGGAAGAGATGGCAAAAGAATATAGATACAGGGAGTTGGAAGTCAAGAGAATTGTACGGGAAGAAAAAGAGAAAAGTTGGAAAGAATTTACAACTAAACTGGAAGTTGACATTAAAGGGAATATGAAAATGATATATGGAATAGTAAAAAAGTAAAAGATCAGATAAAGAAGCAATTACAGCTCTGGAGATGGCAGATGGGAATATAATTTGCAATATGAAAGATATCACGGATACAATGGGACAGTATTTTGACAAGCTCCTAAATGGCCCTTAGGAAATCTCCGTTGAGGATGTAGAACAGAAAACAATAGAGGAAGATATCCCAATTGCATGGACAGAAGTGGAGCAAGCTCTCCAAAAGATGAGAAGTTGTAAGTTAGCAAGAGCTGATGAAGTTACAACTGGCATGATTAAAGCTGCTGGCCCACCAGGAATACATTGGCTGTATAGAGTTCTCAGAACAATATGGAAGGATAACGAAATACCTGAAGATTGGACAAAAGAGATGATAGTTCCTATCTTTAAGAGAGGGAGTAGAATGAAAAGTGAAAATTACAGAGGCATTACCCTCCTATCACATGGCTTTAAAATTATGGAGAAAATCATTAAAGCCAGAGTAAGGGATATAATAGAGCCTGTCTTAGAAGAGGAACAACTGGGCGAGTTGGCCATGCGGTTAGGGGCACACAGATATGAGCTCGTATCCGGGAGATAGTGGGTTTGACTCCTATTGTCGGCAGCCCTGAAGATGGTTTTCTGTGGTTCCCCATTTTCACACCAGGCAAATGCTGGCGCTGTACCTCAATTAAGGCCATGGCCATGTCCTTCCCATTCCTAGGCCATTCCTGTCCCATTATCGCCATAAGACCTGTGTTGGTGCGACGTAAAGCAAATAGCAAAAAAAAAAAGAAGAGGAACAGCATGGCTTTAGGGCTGGAAGAAGCACAATAGATCTGATATTTGCTTTGAGAATGTTGGCAGAGAAACACCGGAAAAGAGGAAAATACCTAACTTTGTGTTTATGGACCTTGAAAAGGCATATTATAATGTTCATAGATCAACTGTAAATCTAAGAATACTTGGTATACCGGAGTACCTTATTAGGAAGATCCAAATGCTATATACTAATTGCAAACGCTGTGTCATTATTGGAGATGGTCACTCTGAATGGTTCAATACAACCAAAGGAGTATCACTTCCTGTATTCATAGCAGTTAAGGATACCATTTTAAAGGAACTAAAAGGAAAAGGTAAACACCAGTTTGCAGACGATGTGGTAATATGGGATGAAACAGAGGAGGGAGTGCAAAATAATCTGAATGCATGGTGTAAGAAGTTTGATGATTATGGAATGTAATTGAACCCATCAAAAACAGTAGCATTGAAAATCAGCTGACATAATACAGAATGCAACATAAAAATACAGGACCACCAAGTTGAAGTAGTACACGAATTCAGTTATTTAAGAAGCGCAATGGCTATTAATAACAGAGCTGAGATAGAAATAACAAACATAGTAACCAAAGGCTCTAACTTTTACAGCATCGTTAGACACCTACTATGGGATGAGGTCCCACAAAGAACAAAAATGACCCTGTACAAGTCATATTTCATTCCCATCCTTATATATTCTCTGGAAACCTGCACATTAACATCAAAGGATTGTAGTAGGATTCAAGCCTGAGAAATGAAATTTCTTAGAACTGCCCTCCAAAAGACGATTTGATCATGTGAAAAATGGTGAGATCCGATCTAACCTAGGTCTGAATGGATTGATGGAGGAAAGACTTAGGTCATTTAGACTTAAATGGTTTGGACATGTCAAACGAATGAATAGCATAAGGTTACCATGTGCTTATTTGGAAAAGAGAATAACAGGTAAAAAAACAGCTGGAAGACCAAAAAGAAGATAGATGGACCAGTTGAAGGAAGACGTGGGGATTAGTGGATGGAATTGGGAATCTGTCATGGACAACAAAATCTTTTTATAGGCAACTTTGGAAGACGCTCATTTTCAAACACCCTACCCGGCTCGCTGGAAGAGCAAACCGATGATGATAATGACTAAATGGATGTACATCACAAGTCATAATAATAATAATAATAATAATAATAATAATAATAATAATAATAATAATAATAATAAAAATAATAAAATGATGACAATATGTATGAAGAGATCTGTTATAATATTAATATAATTGTGGCTTTTCTAAATTTATTTACATTTGTTGCTGCTGTTTCTGTAACTTAAAGTCATCTTTGATAGATACATTTATAGGTGTCATGAATTTTTAGTGTTTTTCTTGGGAAAAGGTGAAATTTATGGAGGGGAGGATTGATGATGGTTGCCATGGTACTATAAACAAATTAATTCTGTTCTTTGAAGGATAACGTTTTCCTTATACAGGTTTTTTGTGTTGGACTGAATTGTGGTGAAGTGATAGAACTTGCTTATCTTTCAGTGTTATACATTGTTTTTTTAAAATTTATTCTTTTATGGCTTTTGAGTGCATTAAGTTATTGAAAAAAGAATTTATTTCTATGATCATGTTACACATCTTTTGTAAGTAATGGTTTTATGTGGGTGTTTTTGTAGTGGTTGTTACAGTGGCTTTAAGACATAAATTATAAAAGTAATTGTCATAAATATAATCATTGGAAACTGCTGCCTTGTAGATCTGGTAGGAGACTATCAAAGGCTAAGGGAGTAAACCCTAACAGAAAATCTTCTAGTACATTAGGCCTAGCAAGCCAGTATAAAGACTAAAACTGTAGTTGCTTTCAAGAATAGAAAGAGTCTCATATCAAAAACTAAGAGGACACACAGGCCTAGACAAAACGATGGGCCATGTGATGATGAGTACATTACGGAAAGGACTACAAACTCAAATAGGGTCTATGAGCATAATTAGCCTAACTGGAAAGTGTGAGGAATTAGTAGATGTCATGGAAAGGAGATCAATATCTATCCTTGGCCTGAGTGAGACCAAATGGAAAGGTAAAGGGAGAAAAGAACTCAGGAAAAACTATACCCTTTACTGGCATGGTAACAATAAGCATATTAGGAATGGAGTTGGATTGATTGTGTCAAAAGACTTAGAGAGTATTACTGAGATTTCATATGTCAATGAGAGGATCACCAAAGCAACAATACATCTAGGGACACTGGTAGAAGTGTATGCACCTCAGACTGGTTGCAGCCAGGACAATAAGAACAAATTCCTGGAGAACCCAGAACAGACCATTGATGGCGAGAAAGCAGTGATAATTAGAGACTTGAATGCTCAAATTGGGACTTTAAGGAATGGTTATGAGTGGGTGGTGGGACCACATGGCTATGGCAATTGAAATTTAGCTGGAGAGCATCTCCTTGAATTCTGCATGAAGAATGGTCTGATGGTGAAAAATAGCTAGTTCAAGAAAAGAGTCGCTCACAAAGTTACTAGGTAGGGTTGGAACGGACAAGACAAGTCTGTTATTGATTATGTCATTATAGATGAAGAGAGGAAAAGTCTTATAACAGATGTCAAGGTAATTCCCAGCGAGAACCTTAATAGCGACCACCGGCAGACCTGAAAGACATCCAGGTTCCTAAGTTAACAACAAGGAGGCATTCAAAAATCAAACTATGGGAATTCCTTGACAAGGAAAAGAGAACTAAGTATCAAGGTCAGATAGAAAGGCAGCTACCAACTGATGAAATGAAGAACAGAGAAGAAGAATGGATCAGATTGAAGAACGTTCTAGTGAAGGAAGCCATTGAGGTGTGTGGGAAGACAAGCACAAAAGTATACAATACAATACTATATAATGGATTTATTTTGTTTGGCAAGATTAAGGCTATTAGGCCCTCTCTTCCATCTAATACAGTATCTACATGTGCAAATTTGAAATTTAGTTTTTCATGGTCTTTTCCCTCCTAGCAAAATTTCTATCCTTTATGGCTGTTTTCACCTTTGTGTTCCACCAGGGTGTTTCCTTCTCTCATATATTAAAAAAAAAAAAATCATAATATTGTATTGTTTAGTAGTTGCAAGATGTTTCAATTGTAAGTGTAAAGTCACAGGATATACGGGATGAGGTGAAGATCAGAATCCTTGAACAAGTGTACCATGATAAGAAACTGAAAGCCAAAAGAATAATTGAGGAGGGAAAATTGAAATGTTGGGACAACTTCACTCAGAAACTGGAGGAAGACAGGAAAGCAAACGTGGAGTTGCTGAACAAAGTGGTCAAAAACAGAAGAAAACCAGTGGACACCATAAAGGCTCTTGAAGATAGCTGTGGAAATGTGGTCACGAAAAATAGTGGCATCAGGGAGGTCTTGATGAATCACTTTGAGAATCTGCTAAATGGGACAACAGAAGAGCTGAAGAATATAAAATCAGTGATGGAAGAATACACTGAAGAACCTCCGATAGCATGGATGGAAACGGAAACAGCCTTGAAGAAAATGTCCACTGGAAAATCACCAGGATATGATGACGTTAGCGCTGATATGATCCAAGGTCTACAGTGGTTACATAGAGTACTCGGTGTAGTCTGCAGACTGGAACAAGGGTGTAGTCATGCCATTATTCAAGAAGGGAAAAAGACTACAATGCACAAACTACAGAGGAATGACTGTCCTATCACATGGGCTGAAAATCCTGGCAAAAGTCATTGAATGAAGACTGAGGATCATTTTAGATGAGCAAATAGAAGAAGGGAGCTAATAGGTCAGCATCCACTTGTTGATAGAAAAACAGAGGGAGAAAGGCAAGGATCTCTTCATGGTTTACTTGGATGGTGAGAAAGCATATGACAGTGTGATCTGGGATTGTCTAAGAGAAATGTGCCTGAAGGATGTTGTATGAGGACTGCACAAGCTGTGTGAGGGTTGGTAGTGCACTGTCACCACTACTGTTCATCACTGTGATGGAACCCATCAAAGAAACATCATTAGGTGAATTAAAAGCCATGGCCTTTGCAGGTGATGTTGTCATCTGGGTAGGGTCAGAAGTGGACGTTCAATCACAATTAAATGTTTGAAAAGCCAAGTTCGAAGCATTCAACCTTAAGATCAGCATGACTAAGACCGTAATGATGGTAGTGAGCAGAGAGGGTCATTTAGCAGGGATTACACTAGCAGGCCAACTGCTGGAATGTGTAGAAAGCTTTTTCTATCTCGGTAGCATAATCTCTGGCGATGGCCTAGTCACAAAGGAGATAAAGAATGGGGTGCAAAAGAGTTCCCATTTCTATCAACAAGTGAGGACGCTTTTTTGGGATACCAAAGTTCCAAAGAAGGCAAAATTGACCATGTTCAACAGCTACTTTGTACCTTGCGAGACGTGTCAAGGCTACAGGCTTCAGAGATGAAGTTCCTCAGGTCCACTACACAAAAAACTAAGTTGGGCAAGATAAGAAATCAGGAGGTGCAAAAGAGAAGTGGTATAAAGACATCGCTACCAGATTGAGTTAGCAGTTCTAGACTATGGTGGTTCGGAAATGTGATGAGGATGGAACCAAAAAGAATGGCCAGACTGAACCTAGAGAGAGAGGTGACAGGAAGAAGAATTGTGTTAAGGCCTAGAACATGTTGGATAGACATCGTTAAGATAGACATCAAAGACAGGGGATAAACAACAGCAGACGTCATGGAGAAGAAGACGTACATGAATAGAATGGAATGGAGGAGTCTCATTAACAGTACCCGGAGAACTGAAACTGTGAAATGATGATGATGATGATGATGATGATGATGATAATCACAAAATAATGATGATAATAATAATAATTCAAGCTCGATACTTGTATTATTTACCCATGGGTGAGAGAATATTGTAACGCATTGGCAGGGGTAGATAAACAAATGCGTACAGAACCTGGTAGCAACCTATTTCTAAGATTTATTAACTAAGCACTACAATTACACATTTACACACACACAGACGATAGCCGAGCTTACAACTTACACAAGTACACGGTTACACACTTATATGGTTTGCGCGCTCTCTCTCTTAGTTTCTCTTATGTTCCATCTACAATGACACATACACACACAGTCATCGATTATTTACAGTACACTCTCTCAGCCACTCAGTCATACTCGTTAGTGCTGTCACGGTCCACAGCCTACACATCAGTTTCGCAGGTCGGGATAGTATCCGCTGTTCACTCAATCCATCGAATCCCATTCACAGTCTACACACGTCGTTACCCAGTGTACCCTTCTTCGCCGCTCCAGAACACCCAAGGTTCTTCTCCAGCAGCCAGCCTCAAGGGACACACATACACAACAGCAGGGAAACAGGAACGAGTCCTCGGCCCCAACAGGCAGACACTCCATCAGGCTGCACTCTCCCAGGCCATCACTGACTGTGCTTCAGCGAACTCAATCTCACTAACTCTAACTGACTGACTCTCACTCCAAGTTACTCCTCTCCTTATATACCTGCTCTGGGCCTTCCAGAGCAGTCCGGATGCTAGATGTCTCCAGGAACCTCGCGAAATGGAAGACTCCAGATTAGTCGTCGAGTAATTTCCATCGTTCCATGCGGCGCAACCACGGACAGAAGAGAGAAGGGCCCTCCCAGCACTTAAATGTTGCTCGCGATTGGCACGCTCTAGCCTAAGGGGGTGGGGCGTTGGGTGACGAGCTCGGCGTGTAGCGACTTGGCATGCGGACGCTATAACCATTACAATATTGTTTTCAAGTTATATCTGTTTATCACACTTGCATCAACTGTAGGGACTCCTATCCACCACCTTGGGATGCACTCTGTAGAGGTCGGGTAACTCTGCAAATAACCTCAGCCTTTGTGGGTGAGGTTAACTTCCAAAAGTAATCAGGGGAGTTATATGCAGAGTTACATCCCTACTGCAACCCCTAAATATCCTCATAACCATGTGAAGAAATTTGTAACCTTTATTTACAATCCCAATGAAGCCCTTTCTTTATCACGTAGTTACTTTCACTGTATCAACACAGGACTCTTCCTCTTGGTGAAACTTACAAAATAATCTCTTCATCCCTTTTACCATTATACCGCTCATTGTCTGTTGTCGAGGTCTTATTGAAGTTGCTCATCATCCATAGTAGAAAGATCACTAATTAAGGCAGGGGTGAAAGAAGGACAAAAACAGTTAAATTAATTCTTTTTGGGTGAGAATACAAATCGTGAACTGTTAATGGATGTAACAGCACTACCAGTTCAGGCATTTGATGGATACCACAGAGTAGTGGTGGTAAAATTGAAAATAGGTAAAATTGTGAGAGGAAGGGCCGGTTGGACCATCTGCTGGTAAAGTGGCTGGCAGCTGTTCGGAGGTAAACTACCTTGGGGTGTAAATCAGCTGGTACTTTGGCTTGCATGCAACCATGTCCGCACAAACACTAGGTAGCTACCTGGAGCTAGACACCAATATACGGAGTTGGCTAGCCTGATTTTCAGCAACTTCTCGCTTTCGAGTGTGGTGCTATCTATCGTCAGATGTATGAAGCTCATTTCGATTGTCTTCTTTTCCTGTGCTTGCATCTGCTGATTATCACCAAAAAGCCTAATAAGGGAGTCTTAAGAGTTATGGACAACGATTTATGTCAAGCTTTCATAATTTTAAACTATGAGCTTCAAAATCAATACCTAATTAGGATTAAAATCTCGAGATTACATTTCCTTACGCCAGTTATAACCTGTCGTGTAAGGCAGCGTTTTTGAAAAGTATTCTCGTAGTAGATTGGTCATGTCGCTCACTCTGTAATAGAAGGAACACAGGTTTTCATTGTCTTTCTAATTTACATTTAAAAATTTATTTTCGTTCCTTGCCATTGTTCTTAACTCTCTTTTACGCGCTTCCATATACGTACACACACACATCTTCCATACATACTTATTGCCTTTGAGCATTCTATCTGCAGGCTTCTGTGAATTGATTAAGTATCTCCACGATATTCTATTTGCAACTAGCTCTGTGACCTCATTTAGATCCACATGCTTCCATTTATTGATAATGCATTTCATTCTAATGTTTAACTTTATGAAGATAAAGTTGGAAGGTATTGTAAAAGTAAAGAACTAATCGGGATAAATATCCATTCATAGGAAGAGGAATTCGGGAATGGAATAGTTTCTAATTTCTCCAAAATCATTTACAAGAAGACTATTCAAACAACTGATAGGGAATCTGCTACCTGGGCGACAGTCCTATATGCTATATTGATCATAACATCACTTTCTATAAGTAGCACACACTTTTATGTATTATGCATAAATTTTAATCACATAAAATAGTGGATTGCATTGTATTGAACAGGTGGACCTATAAATATTATAATAATATTTGTGATATATATCATCTTCAATACGGAACCAAAATGAGAATAGTTACTTGTAAGGTAAAGTCTTATCAGGACTTTGAAGTGGCCAATAAATTACGCGCTGGGTAACTATGATTTATGCTGCCGATAGCGCTACCTGGGAGTGGTCAAACGGAAACATCCTTTTACGTGGAGGGCAAGTTACGCGCTACTTTACCAGTAGGTGGTAGAACCGGCCCTGAAGGAAATAAAATAAAAGTATGGAAATTAAAAGATAAATGAACTCAGGAGAAATTTCAGGAAGAATTAAAACATAACATCCCTATATTAGAAATAGAAAGTGTAGAAGAAGAAGGGACCAAATTTAAATCACATTTGAAACCTGTGCGGAAAAGATCTGCGGCAGAACTTCGGCGAGAGAGATGTTAAAAGGAGGCACCTTGGTGGAATGAAAAGGTGAAGGAAGGAAGGAAGGAAGGAAGTCAGATTAAATATCATGAAATGAAAAGTAAGTGTAAAAATGTGGTAAATGAGGAAGGAAAAAAATGTTGAAAGCTGGAAAATGATGGAAATGGTGGGAAAAGGATATTGTATGGCTTGATAAAAAGTAAGCAAAAAAATCTACTCTAAACAGGTGAAGGAAGAGAGTGGAAATGTAATAACTGACCCAGAGGCAATAAAGAATAGGTGTAAAGATTATTTTGATAATCTCCTGAATGTGCAAAATGTTGCAGGAGAAAGTGTAGTGATAAATGAGGATGATCCAGAAATGGGGAGTAATATTGAAATGGTACATGGCTGTTAAGCAAATGAAAACAGGAAGAGCAGCAGGGTTGGATGAAGTATATGTGGAAATGATCAAGGCAGCAAGACCTATTGGTCTACATTGGTTACATTGCTAACATGTATATGGAGGAAAAACGAAGTTCATGATGATTGTGTAAAGGTGTAATAATACCAGTATTTAAGAAAGGTGAGAGGAAGGTATGTGACAATTACCGAGGAATTACACTGTTGTAATATTGGAGACAGAATAATAGAAAGGTGGATGAGAGGAAGGGTGGAAAGAAATGTGGAAGAAGAGCGGTATGGATTTTGACAGGGCAGGCAACGCCATACCATGAGATTACTCATGAAAAAAATTAAGGTGGGAATATGGAAAAGATCTGGTGATGGTATTCCTTGATCTAGTGGAAGCATATGATAATGATAACAGAGAAAAGTAGTGGGGAAAGCCTGGAATGTGGAAAGCAATCAAGGGAATTAGTGAAAGCAGACTGCAGTGAGGGACTAAGACACACTGCCTGACAAAACAACTGAAGCACCCAGAAGGGGAGGAGGAAACAGAATGAAACTTCACGTGTTGGCACACCCTCTGGTCTGGATGATTCGTTTGGGAAGGGCGTCATTAAGCTGTTGCATTCTCTCCTAAAGCAAGCTAGACCACAACTGTTGTAACTGGTACTGGAATGGAGTTGACGTCTTTGCTGATCATATCCATGTTCTATCGGGGACAAATCTGGGGATCTTGCTGGTCATGGGAGTACCTCAATATCACACAGACAGTTCATAGAGACAAATTTTGTGTGTGGACGAGCATTTTCCTGTTGGAAAATGTCACTGTGATACCGTCACATGAGAGGGAACACATGAGGATGCAGGATGTCCAGGACGTACCGTTATGCCCTCAGAGTACCCTCAATCCCTACCAGGCATGACCTGAAGTCAAACCCGACAGCTCTGCACACCATGACGCCAGGAGTAACACCGCTCTGCCTCCAAAAAATATTGGTCATAGTCAATCGCAGAGGGGCGACAACATTCATCAGCAGTCCATGCTTCCCGGTCACGGAGCTGTTTGTGTTGTGGTGTTAACGGCAGCGTCGGATGGGAGGCGATGATGTGAAGGGGTTACGATGTGCTTGGTGCACAGTACGGGGATCCTCCCTTCTGATGGTCCGATGTGGTTGACCGGAAGCTTGATGACGAGTATGCCTGACCCTGTGTTCCCGTGCAGTCTGTCACCCACAATGAGGCACCTTTCAAACTCTTGTCAGGTGCTGACGACACTGTCCTTAGCAGTGATCACTCAACATGTACCCTACCAGGCCTGGCTGTTCTACCTGTCACAGAGGATTCCAACGTGTGTACGTGTACAAAATTATATTGACATCTGACCATTTCTTCTGGGTGCTTCAACCTCTTTTCAGACCATATATTTATAATGGTTATGGATGAAATTCTAAAGAAAACAGAGGCAACATATGGAAGGGATATGAAAATACAGTTGAACCTGCTTTATACGTAACTCTATTCTACGTAATTCGTATTTGTACGTAATTTCCTTTAGGTCCCAGCTAAATATAATTTAAAAGCGTGTTAATTAAACCTCATTTATACGTAATCCGTTTATATGTAATTCGCTTTTATACGTATTAAGTGTCAGTGAAATATAACTGAGTTTTGCGTACTTGTAAAGAGAACGTGCTTTTTTTTTTTTTTTAAAGAAACTACTGTATTTACGAAGTTTCCTCTTTGCCGGCGTAGGCGGAAATAGAGTGATTGGGTTTCGGTGCTGAAACAGAACATACAGAGTTTCGCTGAGTAACATTGTTGACCCTTACTTACTGGCGGCTTAACAAAGACAAGTCCTCTTCGCTCCTCCTCTACCTTCATTGTTTTTGACATGCCGCCAAAGATTAAGATACATTATAAACAAAGTGGGCGGTTTTGGTGCGGAAACAAAGAAAATACAGTAAATGTGTTTGAATATGAGAATTTCTTTCGTGGGAACAACGGTGAAGTAACATGTCCACAGCGCCGGTATCTAGTGTTCACTGTTGAACAGTAGTTTTGTCATTCAGTTGCTTTTGATTAGCCATGGAGAACAGAAAAAGGAAAAGTTATACGAGAAGTGGACGCTAATCCACACAAAACAAAAACGGAAATTGCTTAGACCGTGCTATGTACAGTCATCAGTAAAAGAAACGCTACTTTGGATGAGTTCCTAAAACTGTGTTCAAAATCAGCAAAGCGCAGCCGTCAGCAAGAAGGATGGTACGCAGATTTTGAGAAATCACTTTTCACATGGTTCTGGCAAAAGAGGGCTGCAGCTCTACCAATTAGTGGCAACATGCTGAAGGCAAAGGCGATAGATTTAGCTAAAATGATGAGTATCACTGATGATTTCAAGGCTTCATCAGGATGGTTGCAAGGATTTAAAGATCATCAAGGAATCACAGGGAGAACAATTTGCAGTGACTCAAAATCTGCGGATGACGTCACTGTGCAACACTGGAAAGAAGAGGTTCTGCCGGGTATCGTAAGCGAGTATCAGCCTCCAAACATCTACAACTGTGATGAGATTGGCCTATTTTACAATCTCCTTCCTAATAAAACATTAGCTGAAAAAATGACTCATGCCATGGAGGGAAGAAAAAAAGTAAAATTCGTGTAACAGTACTTCTCGCCACCATTGCAGATGGATCTGACAAACTTCCTCCACTTGTGAAAGGAAAATCGAAGAATCTGAGGTGTTTTAAGGGTGCGAAAACAAAACCTACGGAATATGAATCCAATGGCACAATGGTTGAAAAAACTGGACATTAAAATGAAAAAGAAACAGTAGAAGATCCTTCTTATGGATTGATGTGCAGCATATCCACCTCAAATCGTTCTGGAGAATGTCGGAGTTGAATTTTTCCCTTCTAACTGTACCAGTGTTCTACAACCGCTTGATTCAGGCATCATTGCAAAATTCAAAATGCATTATAGAAAAATGCTGGTTCAACATTTGATAACACTGAGTGATGCAGGAATTGAACCTCTCTCCATTAATTTGCTACAAGCCATGGACTTTATTTCGGCTGCCTGGAAGCAGGAGTCATCCTCCACAACAAGCAACTGTTTCCGCAAAGCTGTTGTCTTACTCGAAGAGGCTGCCTCTAATGATGATTATGGAGATGAAGTTTTGTCTGGCAATGAGCTAATGCTACCGGAAGGGATAGAAGTCGATACTTTTGTACATTTCGATGACAATCTGGCTGTATGTGGAGAACTACCGAATGAAGAGATTATTGCTGATGTATGCCAACAACGCGGCGGTGATGGACCAGCTACAAGTGATAGTGACATTGGAGATGGAGATAACAACTTGAATTTTGAAACACCTGAACTGAGTGAAGTGTTAAGTGCAATCGGTGTGTGTAGGAAAATTTGTAGTGAAAATGTTTTGAATTCATTACTAAGTTTGCAAAAGGAGGTTTATACTCTTAATGCAAGAAAAGTGAAACAAGCTAAACTATCTGATTTCTTTAAGGCTGGACTAAGTTCAAAATAATATTTTCTGTCTTAATGTGTTTCTTATTTGCAACGATTTACACATGTAGGTCTATTCCATTGGTTTTTGAGTAAATATGTGATGTATTGCGTAAATCTGATTTCTAAGTAATTCTGAGTTACAAGTAGTTTTTTCTTTTCCCCTTGATATACGTATAAGTCAGTTTCAACTGTATTGTTGTTTGCAGATGACATAGTGATCTGGGAGGGTGAACAATATAGAAGTGCAAATCCAACTAGAGGCTTTAAATGACAATTTTGAGAAATATGGTATGAAAATCAGTGTGGAGAAAAGCCCATTGATGATGACAGGAGGAGAAAGAGAAGGAAAAGAAATCATTAGTATCAGGGGACAAAACCTTGAGGTTGTTGAATATTTGGGAAGTGAAATAATGCCAGGTGCAAGAGCAGTAGAAGGATACAAAAGAGAGATGCATTCTACCAGAATGTAAGGAACCTGGTGAAGAACAGAGCAGAAGGAGATAATGAACAAAATTTACTATACCCCTATATTAACGTATGCATCAGAGACTTGGACTTTGACAGCAAGAGATGAGAGTAAAATTCAGGCCAGGGAGATGAAGTTCTTGAAGAGTATGGCAGGGAACACAAGGAGAGGGAGAGTAAGAAATGAGATAGGGGTAAAAAACTGAGGGACAGATTGGAAAAGAACAAATTGAGATATCTATTTCGGGTATAATCTGTTTCCTCTTTTCAGGCCTGGCGAGGAGCTGGATTACGAATTGGCATACTGAATATACAAACATTGACCAGAAAAGTAGAAGAGGTTGTAGACATGATGGAAAGAAGAAAGCTGGATGTACTAGGGCTGGCAGAGACTAAGTGGAGAGGTGAGGGTAGGAGAGAGCTGCGGAATGGTTTTGGGTTGTACTGGATAGGAAATGATGAGGGAAAGCTAAATAGAGTAGGAGTGGTAGTAAGAAATGGATTGAAAGAGGAAGTAAAAGGGATCAGTGACAGGTTGATAAAAGTCAAAATAACAGTCAAAGGAAAAACCTGGGAAATTGTACAAGTGTATGCTCCACAAGTAGGATGCATGCAACAAGATAAAGATGACTTTGAGGAAGAATTGGAGAGACAATTGAATGGACAAAATAACGTGTTAATGGGGGACTTGAATGCCCATGTACACATGGAAAGGGAGGGTTATGAGAACGTGCTTGGAGTGGAAGGATTGGGAAATAGGAATAAGGAAGGAGAAAGACTACTGAATTTGTTCAAAAGAAATGGGTTGGTGGTCGGTAACTTGTGGTTCAGAAAGAGAGAATGCCATAAGATAATGTGGTATAGCAGTGACTGGTCTAGGAAATCCATTGTAGATTACATGATCTACGACTGTAAAAGGAAGAGGAATGTTATAGATGTAAGGGTAATACCATCAGAGGCTCTAGATAGTGACCACAGACTACTGGTAATGAAACTGAAAACAATGACGGAAAGGAAGAGAACAGAGAAGCAAGCAAGACATATCAAAATATGGAAACTGAAGGAAAAGGAAACCAAGAAATAATACCAGGAAATAATAAGATTGAATATACCAAGAGATGAAACAAAAACAGGAGAAGAGGAATGGGAAAGGTTCAAGAGGACACTAGAAAAAAAAAAATTGTACCGGGCGAGCTGGCCATGCAGTTAGGAGCGCACAGCTGTAAGCTCACATGCAGGAGATAGTGAGTTCGAACCCACTGTCGGGAGCCCTGGAGATGGTTTTCCGTGGTTTCCCATTTTCATACCAGGCAAATGGTGGGGCTGTAAATTAAGGCCATGGCTGCTTCCTTCCCATTCCTAGGCCTTTCCTGTCCCATTGTCGCCATAAGACCTATCTGTGTCTGTGCGACGTAAAGCAAGTAGCAAAAAAAAGAAGTAAAAACTGTAGAGGAAGTTTGTAGAAGAACTAGTGCCAGGAAAAGAATGTAAAGAGACCCCATGGTGGAACGACAGAGTCAAAGCGGTTGTTATGGAGAAGAATAAAGCTTTCAGAGTGTGGTTTCAACAGAGGACAACGCAGACAAGACAAGAACATAAGTTGAAAAAGGAGGAAGCTAGAAAGGTTGTAACAGAGGAGAAGAAAAATGGATGGAAAAGTGGACAAACTTGATGGAAGAGGATAGCAAAGGAAATAAAATAGTACTGTATGGAATGGTCAAGAGTAAGAGGAAAGACAAGAGGGAAGATGTTATAATGATAGACAAAAATGGAAATGAAGTGTAGGAAATAGAGAAACGCAAAGGAATGTGGAAGGAGTATTTTGAAGATTTACGAAACCCACAAGGATTCACTGAGGAGGAAAGTTGAAGCAGGGAGGAAGGAAGAAATATGGAAGAAGAAAAAGACTTAACATGGGCAGAAGTGGAGCTAGCACTGGACAGGATGAAAGGAAGGAAAGCCCCAGGGTTAGATGAAGTGAGTATTGAGATGGTGAAGGCAGCAGGAGAGGTAGGGAAACAGTGGCTTTATCGTGTGTTGAAAGTAGTGTGGAAGGAAAGGAAGACCCCTGAAGATTGCTACTTGCTTTACATCGCACCGACACAGATATGTCTTATGGTGACGATAGGATAGGAAAGACCTAGGAAGTGGAAGGAAGCGGCTGTTGTCTTAATTAAGGTACAACCCCGGTATTTGCCTGGTGTGAAAATGGGAAACCACGGAAAACCATCATCAGGGCTGCCAACAGTGGGGCTCGAACCCACTATCTCCCGATTATTATATACTGGCCGCACTTAAGCGATTGCAGCTATCAAGCTCAGTCCTAAAGATTGGAAGTAGGGGGTAATCATACCCATTTTCAAGAAGGGGAATAGAAAAGAGTTTAAGAACTATCGGGGAGTCACATTGATATGCCACTGTGCAAAGGTGTTTGAGAAGATTCTGGAGAATAGAATCAGAAAGAGGGTGGAAGAAAAGTTAAGAGAAGAGCAGTATGGTTGCAGATCAGGAAGGTCCACAGTAGACCTTATATTCGCAGTACGTCAACTACAAGAGCAGCATTATGAATGGGGTAAGGATCTTGTTATGGCCTTCGTGGCCTTTGAGAAAGCTTATGACCGTGTGTGTAGAAACAAGGTATGGGAAGCCTTACAGAAAAGGTGTCGAGGAACAGACCGTAGAAAGAATGAAGGAGATGTACAATGAGAGTGTCAGTTGTGTGATAATAGGAGGGAGAGAACAGGCTGGTTTGAGCAAATAGGTGGATTAAAACAAGGAAGTGCTCTGTCACCTTTACTCTTCGTAGTAACAATGGATGAGATAATGACAAAAGTGGCAAGGAAAATTGGAGAAGGAAAAAATGAAAGTGATGTTTGCAGATGACCTGCTAGTCTGGGGAGAAAAGGAAAAGGATATCCAGGAACAGTTAGAGGAGGTGGAACAATATGGAATGAAATTTAATGCCCAAAAGAGGGAGATAGTGATCACAACTAGAAAGAAGGAGAGACCTACGAGAGGGATATTGCTTGGAGGGGAACAGCTTAGGAAGGTAGAGAGTTTCAATTACTTAGGAAGTATCATAGAGGAAAGCGTAAGAAATGATAAGGAAATAATCGAGCGTGGAAAACAAGCAGAAGCATTCCTGAAAAGTGTCAGAAGCCTGGTTTGGAGCAAGGTTGTCCCTCAGAGAAGCAAAAGAGTGATATACAGGATGTACCATATACCTATTCTGAAGTACCCCAGACTTGGGTAATGAGGCAGAGAGCTGTGAATAGAATACAGGCAAGTGAAATGAAATTTCTGAGAAGCAGGATAGGAGTGACAAGATGGGATAAGATGAGAAATGAGAAGGTTCGAGATGTAGTAAAAGAAGAGCCACTACAGAATAGGACAGAGGCATCTAGACTTAGATGGTACGGACACATGAAGAGAATGACAGAGAAAAGGATACCGAGGAGGAAGCACGAAATGGAGATAACAGGTAAACGACCAAGGGGAAGACCAAGAGACAGGTGGATACAAGGAGTGGAAGAGTGTGTACAGAGAAGAGGAGAGGACTGGGGAGAAGTGGTGGAAAGACAAGAGGAGATGGAGATGCATATGTTCCAAGTAGACCCGGCCAACAGCTGGAAACTGCAGAGGATGATGATGATAAGTTTTATTAATCCTACCATAATTTTGATAGACTGAATAACTTCGTCATCATGAATTCCTTCCAGCGAAGCCAGGTAGGATGTTTAATAACGATGTACCTCCATTTATTACGGTCCTGGTATGCTTCTTTTGTCTCTAGGGCATTCCATGTTTCTCCTCTCTTCTCTAGGTCTTCTCTTATCTGATCTAACCACCTTTCTCTAGGGTGTCCAATTGGTCTTCATCCTAGAACGATTTTTTCAAAATAGTTCCTTGGTGTTCATGATGATGATGATGATGCTTGTTGTTTTAAGCGGCCTAACATCGAAGGTCATCGGCCCCTCTTGGTGTTCAAATCACCTGCGTCCGCTTCACGTGTCCTAGCCACGTCAGCCTTGCAGCACTCGGCCTTTCTTCCAAGGTCAGCTAGACTTGCAGGTCTCTTCGTATCTGATCATTCTTAATTCTGTCTTTCCCTGTTTTCTGTACAGCTGATCTAAGGAACTTCATTTCTCTTTTATGTTTGACACAACTCTCTAGACTACACTTCATGATGGGCATGAGACAAGTCTTAAACAGGATTTGTTTAGCCCTCTGAGGAACTCCCTTCTCCCATACTGTGTTCTGTCCTTGATGGAAGAAGTTGCACTTTGTTCAACACTTCATTCTTGGCACTTCTGTCATTTGATGTTGGCCTTGGAGCTGGCATCAGACAGTCTCCTTAACCCGGTCAATGAGATGTCAAAGATGATGTGCGTTTACATGGATAAATCATATCAGGCGCGTCCACGCCGCGGGTTCTTTAGTCGAAACTACAGTAGCGGCCAAGTTCTGATGGGGACCCAGTTGCTTGGGGTATAAACATGGGCCCTGTGCACTGGGATACGTTTGAAGACCTTAATAGCAGTAAATGCATAAAATGAACTGAATAATTTGACCTTTTATATACTCCCTGCCATGTGAGAGTACAACCTTACTGCTCCTGCCCAGTTAATACTGAAGGTAGTTGTGTTTGCTGATCGTACAGTTCAGGGACCTACTGCCAATACGATGTCTTACAGTTACTGTTGACACTAAATAGTTCGTGACTTGCGAGATTAAACGTACGGTCACTAGCGTATTATGAAAATCACTAGTGTTACTATTGCAGTTATAAGTAAAGCATATTGTATTTTTCTGGCATTTTGGCATGTTCAAGTAATGCATTCAATAATGCAGTTGCTGTTATATGACGAACGCAGAATTTTATTATTACAGTTTTATTTCATCTAATTTGTATGCATAGAATTCAATTAGGATGTATAAGAAGGAAGAAGAATCTGCAAGAACTCCTCCAAGAAGGGAAAGCAACGTTATCTCCTGTATAAAGATCAGTTCAGTTGAAATGGAAGGAAATTTCATTATCAACTAACCTTATCTTGTCATGACTTTGGTGCAGTTTGCATTCTTGACCTTTGTGTATTCTTATTGACTTACAGCATACATACATGTAATATAATTGTTTGTATTATTAGAGCATGGTTTCTCTTCAGTCCGACAAACAATTGCAAATTTCAAGAAGGGAGCTGAATTATTTACATCAGGCCAACAGCGAAGAATACAGTTATAGTAACATATATCAGAATAAAAGCAGAAATACATAACATTAAATTAAGTAACGTTGAGAGAAAGTGTGTATTTCCTTAATTCCTCATTAAGCTTGAAATCCAACTTTATTATGAATATCTTGATTGATCATTTACTTGGGAACCTTAATACACATTGAGGTTAGTTTGTTGATGATTGTGTCTCATGGTCAAGTTGGCAGCAGTGATGAGCCATTCCAAAAAAAAAAAATAGACAGTTGGGTGGTAATATATGTTTTTTAGTGTACAGCCTTACAAGCCACGTACTATGCCACCTCTGTAGAGCTCATCAGTACCATGAATTAGCTGTCCTTTCCAGATTGACCTATCTAAGGCATTTGATAGGGTAGATCATGGAAGACTACTGGCAAAAAGAGTGCTATTGGACTAGAGAAAAGAGTGACTGAATGGGTGGCTATACTTCTAGAAAAGAGAGCTCAGAAAAATAGAGTAGGCGAAGCTTTATCTGACCCTGTAATGATTAAGAGGGGAATTCCTCAAGGCAGTATTAATGGATCTTTATGTTTTCTTACATATATCAATGATATGTGTAAAGAAGTGGAATGAGAGATAAGGCTGTTTGCAGATGATGTTATTCTGTACAGAGTAATAAATAAGTTACAAGATTGTGAGCGGCTGCAGGGTGATCTCGATAGTGTTGTGAGATGGACGGTGGGCAATGGTATGATGATAAACGGGGTTAAAAGTCAGGTTGTGAGTTTCACAAATAGGAAAAGTCCTCTCAGTTTTTATTACTGCGTTGATGGGCTGAAAGTTCCCTTTGGGGATCACTGTAAGTACCTAGGTGTTAATATAAGAAAAGACCTTCATTGGGGTAATCACATAAATATGATTGTGAATAAAGGGTACAGATCTCTGCACATGGAGGGTATTTAGGGGTTGTAGTAAGGATGTAAAGGAGAGGGCATATAAGTCTCTGGTAAGACCCCAACTTGAGTATGGTTCCAGTATATGGGACCCTCACCAGGAATACTTGATTCAAGAACTGGAAAAAAATCCAAAGAAAAGCAGCTCGATTTGTTCTGGGTGATTTCCGACAAAAGAGTAGCGTTACAAAAATGTTGCAAAGTTTGGGCTGGGAAGAACTGGGAGAAAGGAGACGAACTGCTCAATTAAGTGGTATGTCTTGATTTATTAGTTTCATTTTCCGTATTGATAGTTCTTGTATATTATACATATGAAAGGTTCCACCTTATCAATACAAGTTTTATTTAATTAAGATCCTACTTACAGTACCAGTTTCGACTTTTTATACTGTCGTCTTCAGCTGTACAATAGTACCTCCACATAAGTCAAAGTTGGTTAATATGCCTTGCCTAGTAGGAAAGTCATAATAATGGAATGTGTCCAAGTTCAAATTGGGCATGTTTCAAAGGAAAAGCTGGCTTAATGTACGATCTAAAAGTTAGTGTTGGTGTATCTTTTGGCCTAAAATTTGTGTGGATTAACTTATTTTAAAAGTACAGGTACATAAACACTTTAAAATATATAGTACATATTAAAATCACATATTAAAATATACAGTTCATGTTAAAATCTATTATAATGACTAGGAACACTTCTTTAAAATGAATTTAACATCTTGCGTTTGTCGATTTTCTTATTTTTATCCAATATAAATGGAGAATGTCCGTGCTTGTATTCATAGGCAGTGCTCCATTGGGGTTCTGGTATATGTAAGGCTTATCCACTAGTATGTGTAATAGATTCTTCAGTTATTGATGACAAGTCTAATGTGTAACCAGAGGTAAATATGTGCAGCTGTGATTGAATGTTGTCTTAAAGTATTAAAATACAGTCTGATTTTGTGCATAAGTGTCAATTGCAGAATGGTGGCTCTTTTCTCGTCTATAATTGCTGATGTATGTCTGTAAGAAACGAAAAGTAGAGTTAGGAGTTTATAATATGAAGAATGCCTGCTTGTGTGTGTGTTTCCGTAATGAATACATACTATTGCTGTCGTGGTTGGGTTGTGTTCGATTTGGCTGCCTGGCGTGTACTGTATTGTGTTCTCTTGGTGCTAGTGTCTGCTGCTATGAGGGGAATGGAGGGGTGGGTGAGGAGAGTTGTTGTCGTAGGAGTAGGGGCAGAGTTGGGCGTGTTGGTTGTCTGCGCTCTGGCACATGTTGAACACTGTTTATTGATTATTTCTTTAAGGTAATAGTTTTTTAAGGCGTGGATAACTTTGTTAAATATGGTGTTGGTTTTTTCTGTAATTTCATTTATGTTATAATTAGGATTGGTGTATTGATCTAGTGATATGTACAGTTCTTCTGTTATATTGAGGGGCCTTTAGGGTTTATATTTAGTATCTTCATGTCGTTTGCAATGTTCGTGAAATTGTGTTTGTATTCGTCAATGTGTTGGCCTATTGCGAAAAAATGATTGTGTTTAACGGCATTAATATGTTCATTATATCTGATTGCAAAGTTCCTACCGGTACGTCCTATGTAGCTTGTTTCACAGTTGTTGCATCTGATACGGTATATTCCTTAATGATAGTACTTGTTAGTATTATTGATTGTCTTGGTATTATGTAAGATGTTAATATTATTGTGCGTAGTCTTGAAGGCTATTTTTAAGTTGTGTTTTTTAAATATGTTAGTTAATGGATATATGTGTGTGTTGTTGAAGGTGAATAATGCATAGTCCTTTTTAGGTTTTTCTATTTTTGTCAATCTGGTTTTTGGTTGAGATTTGATTTTTTGAATGATTATATTGACCATTTCTTTCTTATAACCGTTATTTTTAGCTATTTCATGAATTAATCGTATTTCTTCATTTAAGTCAGTTTTTGATAATGGTATGTTGAAAGCCCTATAGATCATACTATAATACGCTGGTTTTTTATGAGTATGGGGATGGATGGAGTCTGTTTTGATCGTGTTCAATGTGTGTGTGGGTTTTCGCTATATTTTGTATGATAAGTGGTTTTCATGCCTGGTTATTGTCAAAACAAGATAATTTAATGTATGGTTGTTTTCGGTTTCATTTGTGAATTTTATGCACGGGTCCATTGTGTTTAGTCTTTCGAATAAGATGTTTTCATTGGTGTGTCTATTGTCAATGACGACCAAAATGTTAATAGAGCAAACGCCTGAAAAGCCCTACATCTAATATGTTTTTGACATGCTCTATTGGTGAAAAATATCTAATTCCCTCCATGGGAAATTAGAATTTTCCAGACAAAAATGTTGTCGACAAATCTACACCAGAAAAATATACCGTCTATTTTGTTAATGAATGTATGTTCTATCGTAGCCGTAAGACATATCTGTGTCGGTGCGACGTAAAGCAAATAGCAAAGAAAAAAAAAATGTATGTTCTAGATAGTCTATGTACATTTCAGCCAGTATACCGGAAGCAGGGGACCCCATTGATAGTTCTTGTTGTTTGTAGATTGTGTCATGGAATCTAAAATAGTTGTTATTAGTGGCAAATTCAAGTAATTTTGTGAATTCTTCAATTTCTAGGTTGCTTAATTTGCTGTGATGTTTGAGATTAGACAAATTATTTCTATGTGTTTTTTTTTTTGTGGGAATGTTAGGATACATATTGGTTATGTCAAACTAAACGATGGTATGGTATTGCTCTATTTGCAGGTTTTTGGTTTTCTTACAAAATTTATTGAATTTCGTACAGTTTTGTTTGCTTGAAAAAATAATGTTTCTTAAGGAATTTTTGGATGAATTGTGAGAGTTTGTATGTTGGGCTTGCCCTGTAATTTATTATAGGTCTCATTGGTATGTTGTCTTTGTGTATTTTTGGATAGGCTTTTGCAGTTTGTAGTTGGGGTTCATTGTCATGAGGTTCGTAGATTCTGTTTCTGTAAGTAAAATATGTGTGTTTTTGAGTAGGGTTTTTTAGATTCCTTTGTACACTGTTGGTTGGATGATTCGGAAGGTATTGCCTCTAAAACATTCTTTAGTTTTTGATATGTATTCATCTTTATCGATGATAACGGTGGTGTTGCCTTTATCTGCTTTCCTTATGAGAAGGTTGTTCTGTGTGATATTATTTTTAAGTTTATTAATGCGTGCTTTATTTGCAATATTACTGTTTGAATTGTTGTTACTAATTTTGTTAATGTACTGTGGTAGTTTTTTTATGATGTCACGTCTAACTTCTTCACGTGAGTCATGTGGAATATTTTGTATGGCATGTTCGGTTTCTGTGACGGTAGTTATGATGTTCTGAAAAGTTGACATATTGCCCCAATTATGGGTCCCTTGCTCAATATATCAGTTTCTGCTTCGTTAAATAGAATTTTAGTGAGATTCTTCACTGGTGAATGAAAACTGTGTTCAACGATTTTGTTGGGGTGAGTTGGAGTATTCATGTTCGTAGTTGAGATCGTTGGTTTCGTTTTGAATGGCTGTTTTAGGGACTCTAGTTTCTTGTTTAGAGTGCTCTGTTTTTTTATAGCTAGGTTTCCTGTTTTTTCCTTAGTGGTGTGTTGGAAGTGATCCCAGTAGCTATATGGGAGCTCTTGGAATGCCTTCAAATGCAGTTGGTATAGTTCATTGTTCATTTAAATTTATTTCTGCTTTTAGCCAAATTCTATTGGTCCTTTTTAGTGTGTTGCATGTTTGGGTAGTGGATCTATGTTTGTTGTTATATTTACTGAGAAATTTGGGGGTTAAATAATTTGCAAGGCATTCTTTCAGAAATGCAATGTTTTTGGTTGCATTCATTAGTTTGATCTTAGTCTTCCGGTATTTGTATGCATTTCGTTTTGCCTGGTTGGCAGTTGTATCTTCATTTATTAGTTTTATTTTCCGTATTGATAGTTCTTGTATATTATACATATGAAAGGTTCCACCTTTTCAATACAAGTTTTATTTAATTAAGATCCTATTTACAGTACCAGTTTCGACTTTTTATACAGTCATCTTCAGCTGTACATTAGTACCTCCACATAAGTCAAAGTTGGTTAATATGCCTTGCCTAGTAGGAAAGTCATAATAATGGAATGTGTCCAAGTTCAAATTGGGCATGTTTCAAAGTAAAAGCTGGCTATATGTACAATCTAAAAGTGAATGTGGGTGTATCTTTTAGGCCTCAAATTCATGTGGATTAACTTATTTTAAAAGTACAGGTACATAAACACTTTAAATTATATAGTACATATTAAAATCACATGTTAAAATATACAGTTCATGTTAAAATCTATTATAATGACTAGGAACACTTCTTTAAAATGAGTTTAACATCTTGTGTTTGTCGATTTTCTTATTTTTATCCAATATAAATGGAGAATGTCCGTGCTTGTATTCATAGGCAGTGCTCCATTGGGGTTCTGGTATATGTAAGGCTTATCCACTAGTATGTGTAATAGATTCTTCAGTTATTGATGACAAGTCTAATGTGTAACCAGAGGTAAATATGTGCAGCTGTGATTGAATGTTGTCTTAAAGTATTAAAATACAGTCTGATTTTGTGCATAAGTGTCAATTGCAGAATGGTGGCTCTTTTCTCGTCTATAATTGCTGATGTATGTCTGTAAGAAACGAAAAGTAGAGTTAGGAGTTTATAATGTGAAGAATGCCTGCTTGTGTGTGTGTTTCCGTAATACATACTTACTATTGCTGTCGTGGTTGGGTTGTGTTTGATTTGGCAGCCTGGCGTGTACTGTATTGTGTTCTCTTGGTGCTAGTGTCCGCTGCTGTGAGGGGAATGGAGGGGTGGGTGAGGAGAGTTATTGTCGTAGGAGTAGGGGCGGAGTTGGGCGTGTTGGTTGTCTGCGCTCTGGCACGTGTTGAACACTGTTTATTGATTATTTTTTTAAGATAATAGTTTTTTAAGGCGTGGATAACTTTGTTAAATATGGTGTTGGTTTTTTCTGTAATTTCATTTGTGTTATAATTAGGATTTTAACATGAACTGTATATTTTAACATGCGATTTTAATATGTACTATATATTTTAAAGTGTTTATGTACCTGTACTTTTAAAATAAGTTAATCCACACGAATTTTAGGCCAAAAAGATACACCCACACTCACTTTTAGATTGTACATATAGCCAGCTTTTACTTTGAAACATGCCCAATTTGAACGTTGGACACATTCCATTATTATGACTTTCCTACTAGGCAAGGCATATTAACCAACTTTGACTTATGTGGAGGTACTAATGTACAGCTGAAGATGACAGTATAAAAAGTTGAAACCGGTACTGTAAATAGGATCCTTATTAAATAAAACTTGTATTGATAAGGTGGAACCTTTCTTATCTATAATACACTGACTGACAGAGCAAATGCAACACCAAGAAGGAGTGGTTCGAAAGGGATGAAAGTTGGGGGAAAAACAGAGACGGCACAGACGAATAATTGATGTTTATTTCAAACCAATATGCAGGTTACACAATGCGCACGGCATCGACTCAGTAGGATGTAGGACCACCGCGAGCGGCAATGCACGCAGAAACACGTCGAGGTACAGAGTCAATAAGAGTGCGGATGGTGTCCTGAGGGATGGTTCTCCATTCTCTGTCAACCATTTGCCACAGTTGGTCGTCCGTACGAGGCTGGGGCAGAGTTTGCAAACGGCGTCCAATGAGATCCCACACGTGTTCGATTGGTGAGAGATCCGGAGAGTACGCTGGCCACGGAAGCATCTGTACACCTCGTAGAGCCTGTTGGGAGATGCGAGCAGTGTGTGGGCGGGCATTATCCTGCTGAAACAGAGCATTGGGCAGTCCCTGAAGGTACGGCAGTGCCACCGGCCGCAGCACATGCTGCACGTAGCGGTGGGCATTTAACGTGCCTTGAATACGCACTAGAGATGACGTGGAATCATACGCAATAGCGCCCCAAACCATGATGCCGCGTTGTCTAGCGGTAGGGCGCTCCACAGTTACTGCCGGATTTGACATTTCTCCACGCCAACGCAACACTCGTCTGCGGTGACTATCACTGACAGAACAGAAGCGTGACTCATCGGAGAACACGACGTTCCGCCATTCCCTCATCCAAGTCGCTCTAGCCCGGCACCATGCCAGGCGTGCACATCTATGCTGTGGAGTCAATGGTAGTCTTCTGAGCGGACGCCGGGAGTGCAGGCCTCCTTCAACCAATCGACGGGAAATTGTTCTGGTCGATATTGGAACAGCCAGGGTGTCTTGCACATGCTGAAGAATGGCGGTTGACGTGGCATGCGGGGCTGCCACCGCTTGGCGGCGGATGCGCCTATCCTCGCGTGCTGACGTCACTCGGGCTGCGCCTGGACCCCTCGCACGTGCCACATATCCCTGCGCCAACCATCTTCGCCACAGGCGCTGCACCGTGGACACATCCCTATGGGTATCGGCTGTGATTTGACGAAGCGACCAACCTGCCCTTCTCAGCCCGATCACCATACCCCTCGTAAAGTCATCTGTCTGCTGGAAATGCCTCCGTTGACGGCGGCCTGGCATTCTTAGCTATACACGTGTCCTGTGGCACACGACAACACGTTCTACAATGACTGTCGGCTGAGAAATCACGGTACGAAGTGGGCCATTGGCCAACGCCGTGTCCCATTTATTGTTCGCTACGTGCGCAGCACAGCGGCGCATTTCACATCATGAGCATACCTCAGTGACGTCAGTCTACCCTGCAATTAACATAAAGTTCTGACCACTCCTTCTTGGTGTTGCATTTGCTCTGTCAGTCAGTGTATATACTGTAAGTGGTATGTTCCGAGCTGTCAGTGGAGAGATGGCGTGGGAGGACATCAGTAGACGAATAAGTTGGAGTGGTGTCTTTAAAAGTAGGAAAGATCACAGTATGAAGATAAAGTTGGAATTCAAGAGGTCAAATTGGAGCAAATATTCGTTTATAGGTAGGGGAGTTAGGGATTGGAATAACTTAACAAGGGAAATGTTCAATAATTTTCCAATATCTTTGCGATCATTTAAGAAAAGGCTAGGAAAACAACAGATAGGGAATCTGCTACCTGGGCGACTGCCCTGAATGCAGATCAGTATTGATTGAGAATTCACTTTATTTACCATTTGTTGGTCATAATTTCTGTCATTCACATTGGGATGAATGATATCGGTCCAGCTTAATATTCCCTTTCTTGAAAGCTGCTTTTAATCCATCACCAGCTTGCTGGGCCTGTCATGACTTCACCACATTATGATACATGGAAATATAGAGTGTTTGTACTACGACTTACAGATGAATCAAGTTCTTCTGTGTTCTGTTTTCCACACAAATTCTGCATCAATGTGACTCTGTGCAGGTCTGTACACCCCACCCCGAACATCAGTTTGCCTATTATATTTAGAGATGAGCCTTACACCGAATATTTCATGTGTCTCATGCTTAACTCATAGGTTACAAATTGTCCTTTCACCGGAGTTAATACTCCCATTTCTGTCAAATCTGTCCTGTCTCCATGATAAACATTCCACACCTGGGAGAAAGTTTCTGCATACACATTAACCCTTCTTAGCCATGATTGAACTCCTATTACAATATTCCAATGAATAAATCTATTAAATTACTTTTTCTCTTTCTTAGAATATTTTTAACATCCTAACTTGACTTCTAGCTCCCTTTACTTTCATCACCAGTCCCTAGACCACTCTGAATGTACCTTACTAAACAATAATGTCCTAATTTGTACATACCATTCCAGTTCGAGTGAAGGCTGCCTGATTACAGATTCCTATCTCCTCCCACATATTAGGATCTACAAATCGCACTCCATATTGTCAGATGAAGCTCTCATCACCCTCCAGTCGGTATCTTTCCTATGCAATATCCCACTGATAACAACCTCTGCTCCATCATGCTGCATTAACCAGATCTACAAATTCACTTGTATGTTAGTACCTATTCCACCTTGCCTTATATCAATTAAATATGAATACCCTCTTTGTCAACACTAATATGAAATTTGTTACAATTTCAATACACCAAAGATATTTCAAGAACCAGAGTTCTTCCCTTCAGTGGCTTAAACTAGCATTACAGATCTCAGATCTTATGTTGTCAGAACCAATGTCCTGACTCTCCTCCTTCCCTTTTACTTTCCTCAACACCTGCCCGACCCTAATTCCTGGATAACACTGTACTGTTGTTGCCTTTTGGCCCTCTCATGAACCTGTTCCATATCTTCCTATCATCTACTCTGTTTCCCTTTTCTCTTAACACCCTCTCTTCTGCAACACTCATCTTTTCTTAATAGACTGATAACTTTCAACTTTTCAAAAACAACTTTTCAAAAGATAAAGTTGGAATTCAGGAGGACAAATTGGGGCAAATATTCGTTTATAGAAAGGGGAGTTAGGGATTGGAATAACTTACAATGGGAGATGTTCAATAAATTTCCAATTTCTTTGCAATCATTTAAGAAAAGGCTATGAAAACAACAGATAGGGAATCTGCCACCTTGGTGACTGCCCTAAATGCAGATCAGTAGTGATTGATTGATTGATTGATTGATTGATTGATTGATTGATTGATTGATTGATTGATTGATTGATTGATTGATTGATTGATTGATTGATTGATTGATTGATTGATTGATTGATTGATTGATTGAAACTCTTATGGTCAGTGTCTTTATCAACTTATTCCATTTGTCATTTATAAATATATATCGTTTATTTTTTTCCAACAGGTGTTGTGGCGCAGCTTGATGCATCACGCCTGGTGTGGAGGTGGGCACTGACTGATATTGCTCTGGACGATCCAATTTCTCCACTAACTGGGAAAATACAGTGGAGAATGTCAGGCTTAATGGTAGCCATGATTGATAATCCTGTCATGCCAAGAATACTCAGAGAGTTATACTTTGATGCTAAAAGGGCCACGTACATTGAACCAGATGGTAGGATAGTCCAAGTATTATTTTACAGACTGATCTTAAATCTTGTACGGTAGAGGTTTCCTCTGTAGTTTCGTTTCATTGTAATTATGTCACTTAAGAACTACCAAGTTACTGATCATAATGAGTTGCCCCCTCCCCCTCCTTCCCCCTCCCCATTTTATTTGCTCTTAAACTGGCAGGACACATGATAGGTACATTTTACCCACAACCAAAAATCCTCCTTAATTCTAAATTGTAATTATTGTAAACCATGTATATGATGATATATTGATGCACTAAATCAATCGTAATAATTTTGGAGTAATTATAGCAATGTGCAACTTGATATAATAAAAATGATTGAAATATTCATATTCTCAGTATGCTTACAAATACATTGGCATCACTCAGCTTTTTAATATTAGATCGTTTGTATTGCACACACATTTTCAAGATCAAGAGAGTCACATACAATAAACACCCATTGGGTACAGAGGAAATATCAGAGGTAAGAACTGTAGAGGATGTTCGAAGATCAAACTTGAACATATTTTACTCCTGTCCCATTACTTCATATTGCTCTTTCACTTCTGCCACACAGTTTCCAAACACAGCCTTCACATGTTCCCAGCAAATTGGTTCTTTGCACATTACACAACACGTTGTGATTTTTCTGTCCTTTTCATTTCCGCAGTAATCTCATCTTCCTGCTTGATGTTTCCTGAGGACTGTACTATTTCTTTCCAGAGAACCACTGAACACTACTTTGGAGAACAGTTTGGAGAGTCAGTCTTTAACTTCTTGATGCTTAATGTTCCTTTGTGAGATCCAAGGACAACATTTTGAAGATAACTCAACGGTATGTAGGTTCAGAGTTGAGACAACTTGAGCGTTCAGAATGATGAAAAATATTGTTAGGGGCCATTGAGACAGTGTAAGTGCCACACATTTCATCAAGTGTCTACACCCCCTTTAGTACCATTGTACAATGTCATCATTTCTGGTTTCTTCTTGGCTCCAGACTCTTTTTCAATGGATGCATCATGATGCATACTGGATACTAGGGGAACAACTCTCCCTTTTTTTCTGGCACATAAGATGTTGGTGTTATGTGCTCAGTGAATCCAAATAAGGAAGAACAAATTTCTTGATTTTCACAAATTCAGCTGGAATTTCTATTTTCTTCTTCCTTATTGTACCTGCACATTTGATGCTGTGATTTATAAGTAAATCTGTTGCAAATGCTGTGCTCATGAACCAGTTATCCAGAATCAAGTTTCTTCCTGTTTTGTCGATTGGTTCTATGAGCCTAATTGCTATGGACGGTGGTTTATTATCACATCTGAGGGTCTCTCGGGCTGCAGTCTGGCATGTATATCCACATTTGTTATATAAAATGTATGTGCAGAAGCTAGAAGAAATATCTTCATGCCATACTTTATATACTTCCTGAAACTACACCGTCTTCTGAATTCTCATCCAGTGTGGCAAATTCCCCAATAGTATAATATTTCTTTATGTTCACATTGAACACTTCAAAAATTTCCATGATTGGAGACAACTTGTCTGACTTTCTTTGTTTCGAACATGTGCGAATATCATCAAACCTCAGTAGAAATAAAAATCTCTTTCTGGACATGTTAGCAATAAATATGTCTATTCCACTGGCATCTGTTGCCCACACGTCACTTGTGTTTAGAGGTGCAGAATGCACCATTCCAGCATGATAAAGTAATCCAAAAAAGGGCTCTAATTTCACTCTTGTCAATCTGTGTTGCATCACAAGCATAAGAGAATTGTTATCTTTTACAGTTTCAATATACTTATTCGTGTAACTCACTATCAGGTCCAAAATTTTGTCGTCAGCAGGGAGAAAGACTCAGAGTTTGTACAAAACGTGCTCTGTTCTTTGGGCCTGCTAAGTGTGAGCCCTAGTTCTAACATTTCTGCAGGGTACTTCACTACACCATTTCGTCCCATCCTTACCTTCATAAAATGGGGATCGTCGCCATGCAGGAATATCATTGTGACCAACATCTGCAGTTTCACATTCACCAACCTCACTTTCTTCTGAGCCTCGATGTCGCTGTCTTAAGCTCTTTAGGCCTGTTCAGTCATGAAACTACCAACGTTTTGCCCCAGTGGGCTCATCAGTTGGATTGCTACACCGTTCCAATGACGGTGCACTGCCTGAGGAGCATAAAGGTTTTTTAACATTTGCAATCATTGAAATTAAATTATGGTTTCCTTCTGGGGACTTAATTTTTGATCTAACAGATTTGTAATTTCATTCTGAGTCAGAGAGCATTACAACTTCAATTCCTGAAATTTACCCAAATTTCACGTGAACTTACAAAAAGCACAAACATTCCATAAAGTACACTTACCTAATAATAACTGCTGCACTGTTAGTCCATAAAAGTGAAGCAGTTAACAATAAACAACAGTGGCATTCCTATATATATATAACTGTGCGCACAAGTGAAATGTACCACTCAATGTTTGTCTCACACTATGTGTGGAACTGGCAAACGTGCGCGGCTGATTCAAGGTCAGGATATTTGGTAGAGTTCCCTACAAAGGTTCTGACAGGGGAGGCCTGAACTGCATATTAGAAATAACTGAAATTCGCATTTCAAATTCCCCTGGGTAATTTTTACACATATGCACGTCCTTATGGGTTAACATATGCAAGGAAATTGTATTAAAATCTTGATTAAAAATACTTGCAAAAATACATAGAGTAATGTTTGCATTAGCATGCTTGAAGAATGTGTCTAAAATTGTTAATCTCGTACTAGCACAGATATTAAAAGAGATCTTTCAAATGCTGTTAGCAATTTTAGACTTTACCAATAACCGGAGAACCTTCCTTTTATTCTCTGTTCCATATCAGCTGGCGATGCTGCCACAGAGAATTTAGAACTTTTTTTTCCTGATGATTTAATTTCACACCAACTTTGGCAGAGTTCTCAACAATGGTGGGATAGGAAATTGGTAGGAGTGGGAAGAATGTGGCCATGGTCATAATTAACCCTCTTTGTGACATGCTCTCATGCTGAGGTTGCCAGCTGATTAGTAGCATTTTGCAAATTCCTATTGAATGCACCACATAATTTACAATTTTGAATATTTTGACTTACTTACTACTGACAATGATTACAATACCAGTAAGTTTCAAAATACATTTAAAAAAATTATTTTCAACACTTTAAAAATAAAACTAAAAATGAATTTCAAAAATAGCAATAAAAAATAAATCACAATTAAAATTACAGATAAAATGAGGTAATCCCTCCGCAGTACAGCCACCCAAGTGAATTGACAGAAAATTTGAAAAGTAGGCCAAGTGTGTGATAGTTCAGTAGGTAATTACTGTTACATAAACATCACATGACCAGAGAAACATACGAATTTCAGAAATCCAGTATGCATAAGTAAATGAACACATGAGCTGCATGGTGATAAAATTAGAAACTACACTCTCACTTTAAGAACAAGAACTGTATTTATTTACCTTAAGCCTTGCTTTTTCTTCATTCCTACAACATATTATAATAAAATGAAATTAACCAGTGCTCTTCATAGTTCATTCTGATTATTGAAGTTCTTTTCTTGTAAGTTTATCGAAACAGTTCTTAGATGCTGTAATTTATGGAAATGGCATTGCCTTAAATAAACATTGCATTACTCTGAGTAAATTTATGAACATACCACTGCATCAGGATGAAATTTTCACCAACTACAGTACCATAGGGAATTACAGGCTCTGCTAACATCTCTATGATGTAACAGTAAGCACTCAGAGCACCTCCTGCCCGGGCCTCAAAGCTGATACTGGCTGATACCATGATGGAGAAACACCTAAATGGTGACCTCTTTGAGATGTTGCAAGGCAAATATTTCTCCCCATGCCTTCTCACCTTTAGGCGACTGAAAGCATAATTGTGACTTACCTGTGAAGAGTACCATTGATGTTGACGTGCAAACTGTAATCAAGATGCTCTGTGCTGGATGGTAAGCTGTGGACCAGTTGCACTCTTCTTGAGGTCAAATTGGCTTCTCAGAGTCTTCGTCTGACAGTCCTTGCAGTCACAGTGATATTTCTTCCTGCCTCGAGTCGAATTCTGACTTGGTAGTTTGGCGTTTCCTCAAGACTTGGATGACCAGAAACCTATCGTCCCTAGTAGGTGTAGACCTCTGCCGGCCTGATGCAGGTCGTCCGTGGTAGATACCAAGTTCACAAAATCATCTTAGAACATGCTGGACGGTTCCATGTGATGCACCAATGACATTAGTCGCGTAACAAATTCTGTGTCCATCATCCACGAACACCACTGCTCTTGCAAAGTCTAATGGGCTAAAAGGCATCTTAACTTGTCAAATGTAAAAGAGAAACTGAAGGAAAATGTTCATTTGTGACAGATATTGTCTCATACACACTGATAATCCATTAACAGCTTCCACCCTAGTATCGTAAAACTTCAAAGTTGTTATTGCTAGTCGATGCAATAAAATTGAGTGTCTAGAACTTAGGGGTGGAAAGTGGCTCCTTAAGTTTATTTATGATCTCTAAATATCATATTCCTCTCCAAAGCTGCAGGATAAAAGTTAATGTAATTAATGGAACAATTCTACTCGTAATTCGTGTTCAACATGTTTAGCATGAAAGACCATGTACACGACTTCCGATAGTGGGGTTTGAACCGTCCATCTCCAGAATGCAAGCTAACAGCTACACAGCTTATGTCACACAGTAGCCATAAACACTTGCAGGCTGTCTCCATGGTGTCTCATCATGACTATAAACTCTGTCAGTAAGCAACTGATATCCATAATCAACCTTTGAACTTGGCATGTTTTGCTTACTAGGCGAACCCTCTGGGCCAGGTTATTTTATAGGAAGAAGGAAGAAGCTCTGTTTCCTGATACTCGTTGAGGAATGAGGTGAGATATTTTACAGCTGGATGCTCTTCCTGATGCCAACCTCAGTTGAGAACATAGTGAATATTAAATGAATGATAGTGATAGGAACTGTCCCTACATTTTCCTGGAAGTGACAAAGGGAAACCTCACAAAACCGTTCTCAGGACAGCCTATGGTCGCCTCCCAAATGCAGAGCTTGGCTCAGTCATGCTACCCTACCACTTGGTACTCGTACTCATTTACATCTAATTCCCTGTATAATACCATGGTTATGCTTGAGTAAGCACTTGTAAACATGTCAGTTTTATATGTTTGTTTTTATCTAGATGCAGTATTACCCCAAACGAATGTTGTGTACATAAACATTAGATGCCTGTACTGGTATGTTCGTTGTTCCCTGTCGTGTTGTGATGTCCGCAATGCACTTCAAGGATTACACACAATGTGGTTCCTGCATTTCACTTCCTTAGTGACAGTTGACAGTGTGCAATCATTATTATGGCTCCAAGAGTGGAGATATCCATAGAAAAACGTGCTGCATTGGCAGCACTCAGGCAAGCAGCTTTATCAATTCGCCAAATTGCAAAACAGTGTAGTGTGTCTGTAGAGGGAGCGCAATGCACCCTTTATTGCCAGACAACAGGTTGCAGTAAGAACAGACCATGACCAGGACAACCTCGTAAAACAACTAAAAGTGATGAGAAATGCATCAGAATTACTAGTTAGAGAAATAGGTTCAAAACAGCACCACAAATTTGCGCAGAATTGGTAGAAATTAACAAGAAACAAATGTCTATTGCAACAGTAAAAAGACTGATTAGAGCTGCCTTAAAGGATGTGTAGCAGCAAGAAAATGCCTTCTGATGCCCATAAATAAAAAGAAGAGACTCAAATGGGCTAGAAAACACCATAATTGTACATATGAAGAGCAGAAGAAAGTTTCATTCACAGATCAATCAAAGTCTGAGATTTTTGAAACCAGAAGGACGATATTTGTTCCCCTACCTGAAAGGGAAAAGGTGGCTCAGCAGTGCATTTTACCTACAGTTAAACACGCTGGGGGTCCTATTTTGGTTTGTGGGTGTTTTGCAGGAGATAGATTTGGAGACACTGTGAAAGTAGAAGGATGTATAGATCAGAAGCACCACCTCCCCATACTTCACTATCATAAAATACCATGTGAGTGGTAGAGCAGTGGGGAATCAAAATCACAGTGTCAGCATTTTCTTGCTGAGTCAGCACCCAAGGTCTAGTAGTGTAGCAATGCGGGTCTGACCCGAGGTCATTGACCCCTAGTATATTAGGTCTGCAATGTCGATTTTGCGGATTTGCATTAGAGAGCAAGCCTAACCTTACAGACACTATCTTGGAGGGCCCTAACATCAGTTTTATGGCTAGATGCCCTTCCCGACACCTAAGAGAGCGATCCTAACCTCACATCTAACTACATGGAGGAGCTTAACCCTCTTAGTGCCAGGCCCGGGTGCTCGCAGTATGCCAAGAGTGCCAGACAGATTTAGAGAATTTTGCAGGTCCTCACTCTTTGGACTAAATAGTTCACAAATGTTATAACTATGACTTGAAATTTTTACTGAATATTAACAAGAATACACTCTTACTGCTGAACTAAATTAAAACACTAAAATGCCCTCGGGTATTTTGAAAAAATATATTTTCCAAACAATTTTCAAACACCAAAATTTAAAAACCAGAAACAAAACAGAAAATTTAACTCAACGATATATATTGATGACTTCTTTGTAATGTCCTATTTCAGATGGATAAACATGTAAAGTGTCACATTTTTATCTTGATTATTTTAAGAGTTACGTACAGTGGTATCGTAATATACAATTGGCAAGGCCAGCAATAGGATCGAACCTGGCACATGGGTTGTAGTTAGGTTACCAGATGGTGATAGATTATCATTGTTCACAAGATGAAAGAATCTCAATATCAATTGGAATCTGTTTCTTGAGAACATATTTCCAAAGCAAAGAATATAACGGGAGTTTTTGACCCAGTAAGAAAATAAGCTCAGCCTTCTAGCTATACCCATTTCCAACAAAACAGCAGTGAAAGCCTTCATTTCAGTCAATGTAACCGGGCGCCATTGCTGTGCTCTGGCATGTGGTGACAAGACATGAATTCTCATATCTGTTTTTCTCTGTAGTTATGAGGTTCCATAACTGAGCCGTGAAAAATAAAATAAAAATACGCTATAGGTTTGCGTCTGATGAAGGGGCGTGTCTCGAGCCAGGAGTATCATAATAATCACGTGAGGGTTGGCATTTTGCATCTTGACCTAATTGAGTTTCACGGAAAACATGAAATTTTTGCTTTTGGGTATTGTTACAGCTGTCATCATCAGTACTGTCACTCAGACGGTCACTACCACTTTCAATATGTCGGACAATGAGCACATGGTTGAGTATTTACAGAAAACTCGCCGTTATCAGTACGAATAACACTTTCCCCTTCCTCACTTGTTGGAGGAGTGAATTCCTCATCAGAGTCTTCATCATCCCCTTCTTTACTAAAAATTATTAAGATATACAGCCAGTTCATCATCGTTAACAAAATAACTTCTCCCGCTAGTCACCATTTTACTCACGCGACATGGAGATCACACGTCGTAGATGAACACGGATTTTAGAAATTCAATGCATGATAACGAATGAATTTACGCACTATTCAGCAACGTAGTTAAAATCTAATGACAATTCTCTATGGACTGGACACATAAAATGTTTCAATCTGATGGCCCAAGTTGTACAAAGTCGTATAGAATTGCGCGCTATCCAAATAACGATATATCATGGTTGGCACTTTACGCGTATATACGAAACAACGATATATCATTGTCTGGCTCTCTACGGGTTAACCTCAGTTCTACGGGCAGATCCCTTTTCCGACGTTAATTGCGCAAGATGGCGGCTATACATAGCCTCTTATGAGACGGCCCAAAGGCTACTGCGCAAGATAGCAGCTGCTCTTATGAGGCGACCCATGGGCGCTTGCGTAAGATGGTGGCTGCTCTTATAAGACGACCCATAGGCGTTTGCACAAGATGGCCGCTGCTCTTATGAGATGGGCCGAGGGGTGGTTACGCAAAATGGTGGCTATACAAAGGCGGCCTAGGGGCGTTGGTGCAAGATGGTGGCTATACTAAGACCTGTGAGGCGGCTTTAGGGCACTTGCGCAAGATGGCTGCTGTACATAATGGGTGAATGCACAAGATGGTGGCTATGCACGGGCTCTTACAGAGATAGATGCCGCCATGGATGATTATATAAGATGGCGGCTATTCATAGACTCTTATAGAGAGATGACAGCCATGGGCAATGGAACAAGATGGCGGCTATACACAGCTTCTTATGGAGAAAGATGCTGGCCATGAGCGATTGCACAAGATGGCGGCTATATATAGACTCTTATGGAGAGAGATAATGGCCATGAGCGATTGCACAAGATGGCGGCTATACATAGATTCTTATGGAGAAAGATGATGGCTATGGGTGATTGCACAAGATGGTGGCTATACACAGGCTCTTATGGAGAAAGATGCCGACAGTGGACATTTGCACAAGATGGCGGCTATACATGGCTTCTTATGGAGAAAGCTGACTGAGGAGAGACTTAGGAGACGGCTTAGGGGTGTTTGCGCAAGATTGCGGCTATACACAGACTCTTATGGAGAAAGCTAGCCTAGAGGCTACTGTGCAAGGTGGCGGCTATACACAGGCTCTTATGGAGAAAGCTAGCCTAGGGGCTACTGCGAAAGATGGTAGCTATACACGAGCTCTTATGGCCTCCTCCTCCTCTGATGGGACATAAGAGGTCAGCGTATATCTTTATGTATCTGTCCGACAAGTGTAAACATGCATAACAATAACGACGCTTTACGCATTACAGGTGTGAGAATGTGCTCTTATTCTGTTTTCAACTTGCAGTGATGACGTTACGATGGTTATGCATGCTTAGACTTGTCCGTTATCAAGGTTACTCACTCAAGCCTTTATAGATGGAATGAGTAGGTGTAAGGAGGCAAAGGAATGCAATAAGTACAACATTTTGAATTCAATGAAATATTTATTTACAGAATTAAAACAGCCTACTACAACAGTCATGGTTTTGCTGCCGACAAGGTTGCTATGCTTCATAACAGCTTACTGTGAAGAGAGGTAGCATGCTTCCAAAATTGTATTACCTCCTGCAACATTCAATTTAAACAAAACATTTAGTGTTCATACTATGTATGTATGTTATGCTTTACAAAGAAGATAATTAATTTCTTACCTTTTTTGTTATTCATGTGGTTTGTTCCTTTTCTGAATCATCCTGATTATGTACTGAAATGAATGGAAAAAGTTCATCCAAACACTGTGTACAGTGTTCAATCCTCGGATTTGGTCCATCTCACTGATCATCACCATTTTCACCTCGATGCTTGTAATGACATTGACAGGCTCTGTGTAAAGCTACATCGATTGACATCTTACTGTGTAGAGGAATGATGTCCCAAAAATCATTCACGGAAGAGGCAGCATACGTAGGTAAAAATCCAGGTGGTAAACATTGAATGATTTAAAGATGAAAATTTTATAATGTTCCGTATTGAACTGAATCACGATTAAATTGAAACATGAAATAAAGTGGTTCAACCTAATTGATACAAGGAAAATAAGACATGTAAACTTTACATTCTTATTTCATTAAAAGTGGGACCAGTTTCGACCACTATTCTGGGTCATCATCAGCCGATTAAATAAAAATATAAAACAATGCATAGGAAAACAATAAGTAGCGTAAAGTATAAGTCTTTCACTAAAAGCAGTTCAAGAAGCACTGTAACACTATGGGGATTATCATTGCGTGATGTAGAATTCTAAAACCCAGAAGAAGTCGAAGATCAGTCATTTAAATGAAGCAAGGTGCAAGTTCTTGGAGAGCAGCATAACATATGTAATATCCAGCACTGTGCTTCTAAATGTTAATGAAACTCGGTGAATAGGTAAATGATCAAGCCTCCAAATGCTTCTAGGTGCAAAAATATATAATACAATTTAATATAATTGGAGTATATATTAATGTATGATAGATTCTTTAGAGATGCAGAACAGTTGACATAAAAAACAATTGTGAGGAGACGTACCGCGGTTTTCCAAGCTACTTTGTTGCAACACTTTTCAACTGACTTCAACCGTCTTTCCCGATATATCCACTGTTTTCCGTGTTGCCCAATCTTGAGCAATCTACACTGCCATGCCATGTGCAGCCTCTTACACAAATTAAAGTTACACCAATATAAAGATACAAAATTCCCTACTACAAATTCTTCTTATAATATTACATTTTTACATTATAAATTAACAAAATTATATGATTTTCATGACGTTAATATTACAAATTATTTTACAAAAATTTCCGAATTTAAAAATTGGGGATCATACACTTGTACAGTTACATGGGATACACTTCAAGATATGGCAGAGTATATCACTGATTCAAAGGTTAGTTTGTATTTTCTCACATCTAGTTTAAATTTCAGAAAGGCTGTTCCCGTGTAAATTTGTAGCGGGGAACTTATCATTTTTCTACGTGCATTTGAAATATATTTTCATGATACATATACCTTTAGGTTAGGTAACACTGTTTGAAGAAGAAACCTAGAACATTTGCCACAGAGGCCTCTGTAGTGATACTATATTTTTTCAGAATGCAATTAAACATACACTTTCACATAGTATTGGATTTTGAAAAATGACAAACGAGCAAGCCACAGTGTGGATATCATCCTCGGAAACACAAGTTTCAAACAAACTGATTGCCGTTTCATACTGATTTTAATGTGTATGGGGTTTTTCCCTACTTTTATGAAAAATCAGATATAGCGACAATCCGTTATAGCAAGTCAAATTTTTGCCGTTATGAATTCTCGCTATAATGGACTTCTACTGTATAATATATCAACAGTTTTAAAATCTTAAGTGTTAGCTGACATGAAGCAAACAATGTTTTTCAAAACTAGATGCTCAAACTAGCACAAAGAAAAAAGAACACTTTAAATATCTCATATAGGTACAGAGATATAATGTTTTTTAAACCCTTAAAAATGTCCAGTCCAGAACCTTGTTAGGGATATTCAGGCCCAGGCCAGAATGGGTTAATGATTGGACTTAGATGGGAATTTTGTACAGTAGCTGATAGTAATTGTTAGTAGAAGACATATGTAATTGGTAAGGTACTGAAATAGCGAGACTTTTAAATTCATGGTATGTGCTGTTCTTGGTGACTCTGAGTGGTTGCTTTGGTATTAAAATTTCCTGTATTGAGTTTGGTAAATTTGTACTTAAGCAAGCTACATTGTGTTTCTTATTACAGAAGTTGCTGAAGTAGGCGTGGACCTGCTCAATGTAATGAAATATAGAAAATACAAACATATACCATTTGCTGCTCTATTGGAATGTCATCTTCTGCCAAGGATATTCAAAGAATTATTGGAATGTACAAAAGTGTCAAGAGATGAAACCGCATTATATGGTAAGGATTCTTATAAATAATCCTTTAACATCATATTTGAGAGTACCTGTACATACTTCTGTAAAGACCATTATGCTGTTTACCATTCAGTTTGCAAGTGCCTGTGAATTGTGTACAATTGAGCAATAAAAAATTAATGCATGAAAATGTTTAGGTCCTGTGTCTGGTATAATTGTACTCGGCTGTGGAGGTACAGCTACAACAAAAAGTGATGTAACTCTGTTATTGTTAACCTTTTTTGTGCCATGCTCTCATGTTGAGAATACCTGGCTGATTAGTAGCATTTTGCAAGTCCCTATGTAAAGTGGCACGTAATTTATAATTTATAATATTTTGAATTTAAAATTGCAGGAAATGTTCAGGATAGTATATACTTCTGTTTTCTTTATTAAAATACTATTTATTCAGGGCGTCGACCTAAAAAGATCTTTTGCCCGTACTTTGCACCATATCTTGTGAACCTGCGTGTATGTGGAAATGGCAGAAGTGTAAAGTGTTGAATGTGAGGAAAGGAACATTAAGGACGACACAAACCCCCAGTCGCCAGGCCAGGGATATTAATCATTTACAATTAAAAACCCCTGACTCGGCAGGGAATCGAACCCGGGGCCACCAGTTGACAGGCGGACGCATTGCCCCCTACACCCCGGGGCCGGACATATAGTATGTACTTACTATCAACAATGATTAAAATACCTTTAAGTTTCAAATTTGTTTTTTGAATTTTTCTGAACACTTTGAAAACAAAAATCAAATTTCAGAAGTAGCAATAAAAATAATTCAAATTGAAATTACAGATAAAATATGGTAATCCCTTTGCAATGCAGGCCAGTATATAAAGATAGAAAATTTGAAAAGTATGAGTTCGGTAGTACAGTGGGTAATTACGGTTACATAATTGCCAGTCACCACCTGATCACAGAAACATGTGAAATTCAGAAATCCAATGTGTGTAAATAAATGAACAAATGAGCGACGTAGGGGTAAAATTAGAAATTACGTTCTTTACTCTAAAGAAACAAAATGTAAGACATTGCCATCTGACATTCATATTTATGCTAAATGCAAAGAGAAAGGCATTGCTGGCATATTATGCACAAGTACCAAAGAATGATATATCATCGTTAGGCATTCTAAAGGATAATATTTTCAATTCCATTCACTACTTCCTTACCACCTACAGGTTCTAACAATATATATTTTACTTTTCTATCTCTAATGTTATCGCTGGCTCTTTGTTTTGACATCACCAACTATAGCTTCTTCTGCTTGATCTCTCAAGAATGTCGCCAACTCGAGGTTCATCCTGGTGATCTGACCCTTGATGGATTCTTATGTTCTAACACAGTTACTGTCACTGTCAAGACCAAGGAAAATGTTTTCAAGAAATACTTTCTTTATTGAAAATAATTTTTCAAACCACTGAATCCCGTTCATCTGCCAGGCTGATATCTGAAGGACATGATAGGCTATGAAAGTTCTACCTTTGTAATAGCAATATCTCATCCATTTAGATATTTATTTTTCCACTAGTATTTCACATCCTAAACAAACAACTACTCTCATTTTAACTATCTCAACATTAACCCTATGTTGTTCCTAATGCTTCAGAGCATTCGAGTTTTATGAGTCATTGAATGCTCCAAAGCCCTCATCACACACGCTGTCATTAGAAGTGTACTGACAAAAATATTGAAGAGTCTTGTGAAATCACGCTGCATTCCCATGACTCAGCAAACTCTCAACATTTTGTGGATATTCTTTCCTTGTGTATTTCACAAAGAGATCTAGTTTATAAACATCATCCTCTGATTAGAGTTTATTCACGTTCGAGTTTGATATGGGTAAAGCAGTGGAAACAGAGATAAGTCTTTATGCTAATGATGTTATTCTGAATAGAGTAATAAATAAGTTACAAGGTTGTGAACAACTGCAAAATGACCTTGGTAATGTTGTGAGATGGACAGTAGGCAATGGTATGATGATAAACGGTGTTAAGTCAGGTCGTGAGTTTCACAAATAGGAAAAGTCCTCTCAGTTTTTATTACTGCATTGATGGGGTGAAAGTTCCTTTTAGTGATCGTTGTAAGTACCTAAGTGTAAATATAAGGAAAGATCTTCATTGGGGTAATCACATAAATCAGATTGTAAATAAAGGGTGCAGATCTCTGCACATGGTTATAAGTGTGTTTAGGGGTTGTAGTAAGGATGTAAAGGAGAGGGCACATAAGTATCTGGTAAGACCCCAACTAGAGTATGGTTCCAGTGTTTGAGGCTCTCACCAGGATTACCTAATTCAAGAACTGGAAACTGGAATGACTTGGGAGAAAGGAGACGAGCTGCTCAACTAAGTGGTATGTTTGCAAGAAATCAGCTTCATTTTCCATATCTTATTTACATTGAATCAATAACAGTAAACTTCCACCTTTTCAATACTTATATTTGCTTTAAGCAAATAAATTAATCATTTACTGTACATGTTTCATTCCATTTCGAACATCTTCAGCTATATTACAACGCTTAGGTGAAATTACAAAGAACATCTTAATAAGCACCATGTTATGCTTAAAATCTACTGTATGTGAATTTAAAAAGTTGAAATATTAATATCAATGTGGATGGTTGATTGGGGCAGTGAAATTTGAAGGGAAATGGATTTACTTATTTTAACCTGTTTTAAAAAATGTTTTTGTTCCCAGCACTTTTTTCTATGATGTGTGATTTTCTAGTTGTCTACTAATGATTTTCTTTTGTCATTTTTCTATTTTTTGCAAGGATGTTCTCTTCATTTGCTCTTTTATATCAAAAAGGTGGAAGTTTACTGTTAATGATTCAATGTAAGTGGTATGTTCCAAGGTGTCAGTGGAGAGATGGCATGGAATGACACCAGTAGAAGAATAAGTTTGAGTGGTGTCTTTAAAAGTAGGAAAGATCACAATATGAAGATAAAGTTGGAATTCAAGAGGACAAATTGGGGCAAATATTCATTTATAGGAAGAGGAGTTACGAACAGGAATAACTTACCAAGGGATATGTTCAATGAATTTCTGATTTCTTTGCAATCATTTGAAAAAAAAAGGCTAGGAAAACAACAGACAGAGAACCTGCCACGTGGGTGACTGCCCTAAATGCAGATCAATGGTGATTGATTGAGTTGAGAGAGTTCATACCATGCAGTCTACATACCGCAGAGTAGTATCGATAGGTTTTAGAGAATGCAATATTGGAGATAAGTTAGAAGTTAGTGGAGATAGTGAACTTTCTAGTAGTGGTACAGAATTGTATTTTTATTAATGTAGTAGTGATAATGATTCCAGGAAACAAGAGAATTATCAGCTAATATAATGTGAAGAAGACCAAGGGACAGGGCTACTAGTGATAGATGGAGTCACACTGGAAATAAAGGATAACAGTGCTAGTCCAAATCACTATTTACCTTCCAGGAGTTCAGAAAAACATTTCTTTGAATTATTTGTGGGATGGGGTTTCATGAGCTGGTAGCAAAGCAGATGAATATTCTTGTTGAATATTTACAAAGAAGAACTAACACTGGTGGTACTACCTGGCAAGACACTAATGGTGACAAAATAAGAGAATGTGTAGGTGTTCTAATTCATATGGGTTTGGTTGTTTTATCTGGAATTGATTATTACTTCCTAGGAGGCTTTAACACATGTCCGTTAGTAAGGCAGGCAACGGCACAAAAATGGTTTAGAAAATGGTCATGAAAATAGACTTACACTACACGATGAACTTTATGACACTGTGCATGAGGCATGTTTTTTTAAGTAAGTGCCATTTTGATATAGAGAAAACAAGTAATGCTATTTTTTAAATAATTCTCTTTTTACATGTAAGCCTGTAACTAAAACTATATCTCATCATAAGTTCCAAGCATATTAAGGCACTTATCATGAAACCAAATTCTCAATTCCATCCTCATAGAAATCTGGCACCTGATGTGCCAGCCACTGCAGCACAGTCGTCATCGTCATGGCGCTGATAGTCACTAGGTGCTATGTCAAAACTATACAGAGGATGATCAAATTGCCTCCAATCAAATGAAGTGATGAGGTCTCAGGTTAGATTAGCTGTGTGAGGTCACGCATTGTCATAAAGCATATGAGCATGCCACGCCGTTTGTTTTGGATGGCATGACTTTGTTTACGTAACGTCTCGCAATAAGTCTCAGCATTTATTGTGTCACCCCAGTGCAAAACACACCCTGCCTACCCTGAAACATGTACATATGAGTTTGAAATTGTTTGCTTGCGTTTCACTTTCTGGGTGATGTTGAGTGTCTCCATTCCATGGATTGCTGTTTTATTCTGGCGTACCATAAGGCAACCATGTTTCATCACCGGTGATAGGAACACATCTCATTCATCACTGTACCGCTCAAGGAAGGTCAAAGCACTGCCTATGCACTTCGTCTGTCCAGCTCTCTCAGCATTCTCAGCACCCACCTGCGAGCACAACTTCCGATAATCTAAGGGTCCTGACAAAAGTTTCATAAGGAACACTCCTTGAAATTTCAGGCAACTCATAACTAATAAGGAAAATCATAACTCATCTGTTTTCTCAAACCTTTTCTTCAACTTTTTGCACAAAGTCTTCAGTAATAACAGATGGTCGCCCATTATGGCCTTCCTTAAGTACTCTGACCCAAATTTTCACACCATTCCTTCACTCATAGTGTGTTCTCCATACACTTCACTAATCTGGGGAGGAATTACAAGATCTTTCACATCTTTTGTATTTAGAAAACGAATCACAGTGCGTACTTCACACTCGGTAGGACTGTTAATTGTCAGAGGCATTTTCAATATGCACGAACAAACCTAAATACGGGCAAATGCTTCTGTAATGGCTTTTGTGGCTAGCCTACAGATATACATACTGAGCACGCATGCTCTGAACGGCGGTCGAAGAACTGCAGCGGACATATATAAAAACGGCGCTTACTAAAAGAACATGCTTTGTATAAAGCAAGATCAGCTCTGCAAGATACTGAAAAAATTTGGAATTTTGTACACACCTGGCTGGGAACTTACAGTAGATGAAGCCATGATAGGTTCCAAGGCAAGATTTATCTCCCAGGGAAATCCACCAAATAGGGTGTCAAGGCACAGGAAATTGCTGGCAGTATAAATGGCTACCTTCTGAAATGTGAGATTTACAAGGGATCAGAGAGCAGTTGGTTTTACATCTGACAGAGAAATGGCATCATGTTTACTTTGGTAACTCTTCATTTCTGCAAAACTGATGACATTATTGCTAATGCATAACACCTACAGCAGTGTGACAATGAGCACAGCTGAAACTCAAAAGGGGAGAATGTACGAAAATGCAAACATGCTGTCAACAAATTCAGATTTTGTAAATGATGGTACAGTGAAACAGAAAACAGGTTAAAGCAATGAAGAAATAGAAAATGTGTGTCTTCATGCTGTCATATGGGTGGAGTGTACATCACTGTCCGGCTCCAGGGCTGGCCTTTGGTCAAGGGCATTCCGGTTTTGACCCCTGGTAGGGTCGGGGATTTTAGCCTTCATTTGGTAAATTCTGATGGTTCAGGTACTGGGTGTGTGTGCTGTCTTCATCACTTAGAAATCATCGTAGGTACGACCCCATCCTCACAGATACATGGGTTGCCTGTACGGCTTCAGCTCAGAAGACTAGGCCTCTTCAGAGGCTACACGCTAGTAGTAGTTGTAGTAGTAGTAGTAGTATAATACCAAGATGATGATGATGGTTGGACTCAGTTTCTAACAATTTAAAGGTAAGAGGTATAGAAGTAAATGAGGCCACAGAACTAGTTGCAAATAGACGATGTGGTGATGTTTAATAAATTCATAGAGGCTTGCAGACTAAACGCTGAAAGGCATAATGGTCTATAATGATAATGTATTATTATTATTATTATTATTATTATTATTATTATTATTATTATTATTATTATTATTGTCCTGGGGTATCTGTGGAACATAGAGAGGTGAAAGAATGTGTGAGCTTGAATGGGTCTAACTACAATGTCAAAATTGAATTAAAAGTTTAACTGAGGTTATATTTCTTTTAGAATTTCCAACTTAACAATTTTCTTTCACTGAGTGAACAATAACAAATTTGTGGATTAAACTAGAGAATCCTAGAATAGAGCATTTAACAATTTTGGGGTTCAAGCCCCCGATTTATAATTTCTGAGTTACAAGCTTAAGTTTACAAAATTTACAAAATGAGGAATAATTTAGTCAACAGCAGAAATCCCCTCATTCAAGAGCACTTGCTCACAAAATTACAATATTAGCCTTCCAGAGGCACCCTTCACTATTACAAAACTTTGAAAAGAGCTTACTTGCTCTCGATATCTTACAGCCTACTCAAGGCAATCTTACACACTCTGGCCTCATAAGGCACGAATTACAAACGGAAATAGTTTTACACAGGGGTATCTAGTACCCAACCTTCTGGGCCTTTGCGGAAAAAGAACAGGTTAAATAAATGGCCCTAAAAGAACCAGAATGGAGGCATACACTACGCTCCCAGATAATGAAATATTGAAAACTCACAGGGCTCTCGGCCGATGAAACTGGGGCTAGTCCCAAACTACTGAGGTGGCTCGCATGGAAATAACTTTAATATATTACAGGAAAGAAAGGTTGGAAAATGGTAGTCACCTGAAATCAAGATGAAGGGGAGCTCAAGCGGGTAAGTCACTCTCTATCCCCGATTTACAGTTATAGACTTTACGAAATTTTACATGAAAAGGAAGAACTTTACATTAAAATGGTTACATACTTAGAAATTGAATTAAAAGTTCAACTGAGGTTATATTTCTTTTAGAAATTCCAACTTAACAATTTTCTTTCACTTATCCCCTTGGATAAGTATGCTGAAACAGCAAGAAGGATAGAATTCACGTGGCCATTACCTGGTAGATGTTCTGCCTTAACACACACGCTCAGAAAGACGATGATCAATAGGCAAGGAAAGTTGAAAAGCCGCGACTTATATACCTTCAGGGAAGGTTCGAGAGGATTCTGGGCTAATTCGTACAAACCCTCTGATTTTTATTGGTTGAACCCAAAAGTTACACTCAAAACTGAACAAGAAGCCTGGGATTGGCTGAAAATTAATTACAGAAAATTTTCATTTGCCAGATTCAAAACTGGCAGAATGAGACAGAAGTGTTGCAAACGTAGAATTACATTTTTAAAAAATGAAAGTTGAGAAAACCTATAAACACAAAATTTCTTTCAATAACTTTCCTTTACTTTGCACCAGAGTGCATGACTATAGTTTTTTGGTAGTGACATATGTGGTAAAACGACCAAACTTCTTGATGTAAACAACCACACAGCAAATAAAACCAGTCAATTTAGGCAACTTCGGAATAACACAATTACTTAATAATTCAGTAGTGACATCTTCTGATTAAATTCTCAACATTATGTAGTAGCAATTTCACATTTTGGTCAGTAGAGGAATTCATACAGGTGCTTATTTTGAAAATGTGGGTTTGGGGTGTACCTCCCAATTATTATTATTATTATTATTATTATTATTATTATTATTATTATTATTATTATTATTATTATTATTATTATTATTATTATCATTATTATTGACATCAGGGATCAGAAAAGAGAATACGATGGGTTTGATAAATTGTTTAAATAATGATGATTTTTTTTTTTCGTTTTGTGACTAGTGTGTGCATTGTGAAAACTTTCATCCTGTACAATGTGAATAACTGCCAAGCTCTCACTGCTCATTGGGAACTTCATGTCACACAAACGTGCAAGATGTTTACCATCGGCATGCCATCTCCTAAATTATGTCATTATCTTGTGAAGTTACCTGGCCATGCTAAGGTGTGTGCTTTAAGAACAGGGCAAACAAACAACATTGAGATGTACTGTAAGTAGTGCGATGTACCACTGTGGAGGGCGAATACCACAAGGAGCAAAATGTGAAGATCATAAATACATACGCACTGATCATTTAGAAATGAAATGCAAAAGATATAACGGCAGTTTTTGTCTTCGGTTACAGTGAGAGCACTGACACATGCGATAAGTATGCACTCAGCGATTATACTGCATGCGTATCGTTTCCTCGCTGTGTCCACTAGCGAGCTCTCTCATCGACATTCGAAGGCGATGTCACAGTTGATTAGTGATACCTGCTGGCTGCTGTTCCATAAGGAAGAACAGAAATGAATGAGGAGAATATGTTTTCTTATTAAATGCATAAACAACATCCAATAACTGTTGTTAACTCTTAGAAAGTTGAAGTAACGCTCGCTTAATTTTAATGCTAAATTCTGCAATTACTCTAAGTAAGAATGGGATACATCTCAAGATATGGCAGAGTGCATCATTGAGGTTAGTTTTATATTTTCTCGTGTCTGGTTAAATTTTGTAAAGAATATTATCATGTAAATTTATAGTGAGAAGGTTATCATTTCTCTACTGGTACTTGAAATATGTTTTCTTGATACATGTCGTACGGCTAAGTTAGATTAGGTGACGCTGTTTGAATAAGAAAACTCAAACGTTTGCCACAAATTGTAACTGATCATCTTTGCTATGGTGCACTTGTGAGCTCTCTCGTTGACATTCGAAGGTGATGTCGGAGTCAACTGCTGCTCTGTAAGGAAAATCAGAAATGAAAGAGAACATATTTTTGTAATGTATTCACACATGAGATGCTGTTAATTTTGTACACTGTGTATTTACCTAATCATCCCCTGTGAACCCTGTGACCTTGCCACGGTGAGGAGGCTTGCGTGTCCCAATGGAGCAGATAGCCGAGCCACAGGTCCAACCGTATCGGGTGGGAATCTCTTGAGAGACCAGACTAACGAATGGTTCATCGAAAGGGGGGTAGCAGACTTTCGGAAGTTGCAACGCTGTCAGTTTAGATGATTGACTGATATGGCCTTGTAATAATACTCAACATGGCTTAGCTGTGTCGATATTGCTACATGACTGAAAGCAACGGGAAACTACAGCCGTAACTATCTCCCGAGCGCGTGCAGCTCTCTCTGTATGAAAGATGTACTGATGATGGCTTCCTCCCGGCTAAAATATTCTGGAGGTAAACTAGTCCCCCATTCTGATCTCCGGGTGAGGACTACATGAGAGGGGGTGATCATCAGGAAGATGGATACTGACATTCTGCGAGTCGGAGTGTGGAATGTTAGAAGTTTTAATTGTTGTGGTAGGTTAGAGAATCTGAAAAGGGAGATGGATAGACTAAAGTTAGATGTAATTAGTATAAGTGAAGTACATTGGCAGGGAGAACAGAATTTTTGGTCAGGCGACTACAGAATTTTAGATATTTTAGATATTTTATTCTTCCACCATCAAGTACAGAAAATGTACACTAGGTATTGTCAGTATTAATAAAAATAATCTATATGGAATATCTTAGTCATAATGCCTGAATCATTAGAAAAATTATTTTATCTACCTATATTAGGTCAGTTTTTGAAATACCATATTCTAGATATTCTTCTACACTATAAAATGCCTTTTTCCTTAAAAATTGTGACAGTACCCTGTTAAATGCACTATTGTATAATGTTCGAATAGGTAGTGGAAGCTTATTGTACATCGTAAGCTGTTGATAACAGTGGCTGTTTGTGTTTTTACTAAGCCTGGAGTAAGGAGTATCCAGATCATTCTTGTATCTTGTGCCTTGCATGTCAACTGTAGATCTTTCTTTAAATTCGGAAAGATTCTCTTTCACATGCATAATATTTGTAAGAATATATAAACAGGGAACTGTCATAATTTTTAGCCCCACATAGGAAGTTTTACAGGAGTCTCTAAATTCTAATCCAGCAATTAGACGGACTGCATTTTTCTGCCATATAAATATATTATTTGATGTAGGACAATTGCCCCATAACCTGATCCCATACAGTATATGAGGGTGAAAGAAAGCATGATAGGATACAAGTAGCATACCCCTACTGATGCAGGTTTTCAGTTTCCACAACAGATACCACACCCTGGATAATCTCTTACAATGTTCTGATGTATGTATTTCCCAGGTAAGTCTTGTATCTACATGTAGGCCTAATAATTTAACAGAATTATTGTAGCCATTATTTACAGTGTGATCCAAGGTAAATAGGATATTTTCTGTTTTAGTGACATTAATACTTAATTTATTGTGATGAAACCATTTTTCAGCAATTTTAACAGATGTGTTGATGTGGTTTTGTAGTGTTGTGATATCAACATTACTGTTTAGGAAAGTTGTATCATCAGCATATAGAACTGATGTGCAGGGAACATTACATGCTAGGTCATTGATATAGACCAAAAACAGGAAAGGTCCCAAAACAGACCTTTGTGGGACACCTGCTTCAACCGTTTCCATCACTCATTACCGCCATCTGTTTCCTTTGATGAAGATAGGATGCCATTAATTTCAGTTCATGACCCCTTACTCCATAATAACCGAGCTTATGAATTAAGATTTCATGCGAGACACAATCAAAAGCTTTTGTCAGGTCAATTAATGTAGCACCTGTGACTGTTTTATTCTCAAAATTATTTAACATGTCCTTGATGACACATTCAACTGCTTTTATCATTGAATGACCGTTTCTAAATCCAAACTGTTTGTTGTAAAGCAAATTACTTTTGAAAAAGTACTTGTCGAGTAGTACAAATATACAGGATTCAATAATTTTGCTCAGAATGGGTACTATTGTTATAGGGCGGTAATTTGATGGGCACATTCTATCTCCCTTTTTAAAGATAGGTATCACTTTAGACTTCTTTAAACACTCAGGAAAAACACATTGTCTAAGCACTAAATTTATTAAAAATGTCAATGGGATGAATATTATGTCAATAACTGCTTTGATTGTATTGTTGGAGAGACCATAAATGTCTTGGGTACTAGATGAATTCAAATTTGTGACAATACTTCTGACTGTCTGCAGATTTACTTCCACCCACCTAGAATCATTATTCAATACATTTGAGGGAAGATCAAAGTATGCAACCAGTTTAAGAAATTATGTTTGCTTGCATCCCCATCTGATGATATCAAAATCAAATCAAAATCTCTTTATTTGCAAATGAGGTGTCTACCTCGGTGGCAAATGGTACACTAAAATACATTATTGTCAAGCACTAAATATTAAATTAACAAGAAGAAAATTTTCCTATAATACAATATTATACAATTTACGCTAACAATTTTTTCTCTATTAAACACACAGCTCATCCTTAGTAAATTTATATTGTTTACAAAATTCTACTTATGATATCTCCTGTACTACTTACAAATATAGTCAACTGATATACAGTATGTGGAATTACTTCAGATGATCCTATATAACTGGCATGAGATTAAATTTTACATTGCATTTATTTATTTATTTATTTATTTATTTATTTATTTATTTATTTATTTATTTATTTTTCTTTACCCATTCTGGAACCTAAGTAGCATAACGACCTGCTGCGTCTTAACCAGAGCCCCTTTTGCCACCACTTTTCAGAGTTCCTGAAGGGCCTTCACAGCTACCGTAGCGGTCCCAGGGCCCTCGAAGTCCCCACTGTACTTCATCCCTACAGGCAGTCCCCTACTTCGGCTGTCCAAACTCCTTAGACCACGGGATGGAATTAATTTATTCACACACATTTTTAAAATTTTATTTACAATAACCTGCACTGGTCGAATGCCCTCTAACACTTCATTTATTTTTCCTGTTCCTGTTTATTCTCTTCTTGAATATCTGTACAGATTTTGGAAAAGGATCAAACACTAACCCTGGTAAACTGTTCCACTCCTTCACACCCTTCCCAATGAATGAAAATATACCCCAATCGCTTCGGCTAAAATTCCTTCTAATTTTATATTTATGGTCTGTCCTGCCGATATAATTATTTTCCAACTGAAGCCTCTCACGGATTTCTCCCCATGCTTCTTCTCCTGTATAGGCTCTATATAATCCTATAAGTCTAGATTTCTCCCTTCTCTTACTTAAAGTTTCCCACCCAAGTTCATTTAATATTTCTGATACACTACTCTTTCTCCTGAAATCCCCTGTTACAAATCTTGCTGCTTTCCTCTGCACACTATCTATTTCTTTTATTAGGTATTCTTGGTGAAGATCCCAGACACTGTTTGCATATTCCAATAATGGACGAACCATACTTAAGTAACTTCTCTCTTTTAATTCTTTGTTGCATCCTTCAAGTAGCCTCATTATGACATGTAACGATCTGTATGCTTTCCCAACAATGTCATCAACATGACCCTTCCAGTGCAAATTACTTTCAAATCTCACACCTAAGTATTTGCACTTGCCATCTTTTGGGATAACTACCTCATCCAAAGTATATTCAAATTCGGTTTTAAAGTTCCTGTTTGTAAATATTGTAACAGTTGATTTGCCTCCATTAACCTTCATATTATTCCCTTCAACCCATTCTTGGATACTTTCAAGGTCCCTTTGTAATTCTGAACAATCCTCAATGTTATTTATTTCCCTATAAACAATTATGTCATCTGCATACAATCTTATTTTTGATGTTATATTATTCCCTAAATCATTTACGTATATTAAGAAAAGTAACGGACCGATTATACTGCCCTGTGCAATTCCCTTACAAACTTTCCCTTCCTGCGATACATTATTTCCTACTTTGACTTTCTGAACCTTTTAATTTAGAAATGTTTTTATCCAACGTGTAACCCGTACGTCCAGTCCTATTCCCTCCAATTTCTTTAATAATATTTCATGTTCCACTCTATCAAAGGCTTTGGAAAGATCTATGGCTATGCAATCTAACTGGCCTCCTGAATCCAACTGATCTGATATGTCCTGCTGAAATGCCACCAGTTGTGCCTCACAAGAAAATTTCTTTCTAAATCCGTACTGGCTCCTCATGAACCAATTTTTATCATCACATATCCCTCTGATGTACTTCGATATTAAACTCTCCAGAATTTTACAAACTACACTGGTCAGCTGATTGGTCTGTAGTTTTGTGGTTTCCTTTTATCACCCTTTCCTTTATAAATTGGTATTATTATAGATTCCTTCCATTCCTTTGGTATTACACTATTATTTATGACATAGTCAAAGAGAAATTTTAAATAAGGCACTATGTACCACCCCATTGTCTTGAACACCTCCCCAGTAATTTGATCACTTCCTGCTGCTTTTCCTTGCTGAAGCAGTTGGATTTCTCTGTAAATATCTTCATTTGTGAATGAGAAGCTTCTTGTTTCCCTCTGTGTCTCTCCCTCTCTATCTTCTGTTTTGGTTTCCAACTACTGACAATCATCTACTGAATCTCTGAATTCCCTGCTAAATAGGTTTGCTTTCTCAGTATCTGTTAAATAGTGTTCACCCCCTTCTCCCAACATTGTAGGAATTTGGATTCCTCTTCCTTTTTGATTCCTGATATATGAATACAGCTTTTTCCATTTCCCTTTTGTGTCATTAACCTCTTGAAGTATGCCATTCATGTAATTCTCTTTTGCTTCCTTTTTCACTCTATTCAGTTCCCTCATTAGCTGTTTTCTAGTTTCTCTACTCTCCCTACCCTCTTTGATTTTCCTGTTTCTTCTTCTTCTTCCTTCGTTATGCCCATTCATAGAGCGCGTTTGAACTTGATAGTTGGTTTGATGGTTTGTGCCTTCTTATCCTCCCAAAATCTCTTCATGAATGCACTGTGTTGCATCTTGCGTTCTGTCGACCACTTCCTACCAGTTGTCTTTTTTGGTTTCTCCCTAAATTTATGATTAGCTACTTTGGTTCTAAAAGCTCCATGATTTTCCATGATGTCGTCTGTAATATTTATTTCTTGGAGGTCCGCCTTAGTTTCTTCTAGCCATTTTATTTTGACCTTCTTTGAGTTGATTACTTTGAATAATCTTTTAGTTAGTCTGTCGCTGTTCATTCTGTAGATATGGCCATAGAAATTAAGGCGCCTTTTCCGTACAGCATCAGTAAACCTGTCGGTGAAGGAGTAGAGATCCGCTGTTTTCCTCTTAATCCACATTCCATTTTCTCTCGTAGGACCATAAATTTTCCTGAGAATTTTCCGCTCCTGCTTTTCAATTTCTGTAATTTTAGAGTGACCACCTAAGCATATGGTTTCTGAGGCATATAAAGCTTCGGGCAATACAACTGTCTTGTAGTGTCGTAATTTTGCATTACGCGATATGACTCTTTTGTTGTAGTAATTCCACGTCAGTCTGTATGCCTTATGTAGTTTGGTGTTTCTTTCTACATTGGCACTACTGTCTAATCCTGATGGTAGTATAATTTCTCCAAGGTATTTGAAGGAGGGCACCTGTGAAATTGTGCCGTTTTCCATCTCTAGCGGAGTTCTTTTGCTATTTTGACGTAGATTTTCCATGTACTTGGTTTTCTCGTAGGATATCTGGAGGCCTGCCTTTGATGCTATATTGTGTAGTCTCTGTATGGCATACTTTGTTTCATCCTTGGTCTTAGTAATGATTGCGAGATCATCAGCAAATGCTAAACATTTCACATTGACCTTGCTTCCCAAATTTCCGATGTTCACACCCTTGATATCCTTTTCCCACTCTCTAATAACTTTGTCTAGAACTAAGTTAAACAGAATAGGGGAGATGCTGTCACCTTGACGAACGCCCGTACATATTTCAAAAGGCTCAGAGATTTCTCCAAGGAATTTCACTTTAGAGGTCGTACTTGTGAGGGTCTGCTGGATAAGTGCTCTGGTCTTCTTGTCCACTCTGAGTTCTTCTAGGATATCAAATACTGTCTGTCTGTCCACAGAGTCATACGCCTTCTTAAAATCCACAAAGGTGACGATCGTGCTGGCACTTCGGCGAATCCTTAATATCGTCTTCAAGTTCCATATTTGTTCTGCACATGATCGACCTTTCCTGAAACCCGCTTGGTACTCGCCAATCAGATGATCTGTCTGTTTTTCTAACCGGTTCAAGAGCGCTTTGGAAAGGATTTTGTATGCGATTGGCAGTAGAGATATGCCTCTATAGTTGTTTGGATCTGCCTTGTCACCTTTCTTGTGCAATGGGTGTATTAATGCACACTTCCAATCCTGTGGAATCATTTCCGTTTCCCATATTTCTACTAGGATTGCATGAATTTTGCTTACAAGATCATCTCCAAGTTTACACATCTCCGCAGTGATGCCGTCCTCTCCAGGAGCTTTATTATTTTTAAGCGATCGTATAATCTCTGCTGTTTCCTGTATTGTCGGTGGCTGTGAATCGGGGTTGGGCATGGGCTTTTCAAAGTTCAGTCTTTCCTTTGGAGGATCACAATTGAGGAGGTCTCGGAAGTAGTCAGCTAGAATAGTGCAGTTCTCTTTGGTGTTCGTTTCTAATGTTCCATTTGCTCGACGGAAACATAAAGATGGTGGTTGATAGCTAGATAAATTCTCACGGAAGGTCTTGTAGAAATTCCTGGAGTTGTTTCTAAGGAAATCTTGTTCGATTTCCATGAGTCTATTTTTGTCATAGGCTCGTTTCTCCCTGCGGATTATTTTTGAGGAGATTTTCTGAACTTTTAGGAAGGTCTCCCATCTCTTAGTTGTTTGATGTCCATTCCACTGATTCCATGCTTTCATCCGTTCATCAATGGCTTTATCACAGGTCGTGTTCCACCACCTATGTTTGCGTTTCCTTGGAGGCTGCCCTAATTTCATGGCTGATGTCTGAAGTGTTTTACGAAGGCCTGGCCAGTCCTTGGGGTCCTGCTCTCGTATGTCTTGTAGAAAGGTCGTGGCGTTCTGTCGAAGACATTCTGGATCAACTCTTAGAGATCTTTTGTGTTTAGGTCTGCATCTGTTGGGTTGGAATCTCACTTTGATTTGTGTTAGGTAGTGGTCCGAGTCGACAAATCCCTTCCGTACTCTAACATTTTGGATCTCACACATATTCTTTCTGGAGATTGCGACGTGATCGATCTGGAATTCGCCCAATAACGGGTTTGGTGATTTCCACGTTTTCTTCTTATGTGGGGGTCTCGCAAAATGCGTAGACATTAGTTTTAAGACAAATGTTTTACAGAAGTCTATAAGACGTTCTCCATTCTTGTTCGTTCTCCAATGTGCCGAGTGATGACCAACAATCCATTTGTGTTTCCTCTCTCTGCCAACCTGTGCATTAAAATCACCTACTAAGATTTTCACGTGGTGCTTTGGAATCTTGCTAGTGGTTTCTTCTAAGAGTTCCCAGAAGGCTTCCACTTTCTCTGGGTTTTTCTTATTGTCAGTGTTTGTGGGAGCGTGGGCATTGACCAAGGAGTAAGCTTTATTGCCAGATTTCACAGTAAGTACTGAGATTCTTTCAGATGGGGATGTAAAGTCAAGTACAGAACTGATGATAGTTTTTCGTACCGCAAAAGCTGTTCCAAGTTGTGTTAAGTTCCCATGGATTCTTATGGCAGGTTTACCCTTAAATATCCTGTACTCTTCAGAGTCAAAATGGTTTTCATCCTGGTAGCGCGTTTCCTGGAGTGCTATGATTTGAATATCGAACTTATCCAGGGTGTCCGTTAGCTGTTTAAGCTTGCCTGTTTTCAGTAGGGTGTTGACATTAATTGTACCTAAGAAGGTCTTTTTCTTGGGACGAAGAGATTTTGAGAAGCTCCGACTCTTCTCTGCATGATGCTCCCGATCCCCCAGAATCCGATGATCGGGAGAAACCGGACTAGGTGTGTCCAGAGCCTGGGGTAGTTGCTGTGATAACGTGTTATCCATCATGCCAATGTTGCAAGTTGAAGATACATGCAGGGGGTGATCATACTGGTATGATCACAAGGTTACAACTCGATGGTTAAGATCAAGAGGTGCCTCTTGGTGTCTTCCGGCTAAATTATCATTTACGATTACTTAGGAGTCCGTGGTTAGAACTTCGGTTGTAAGCCGAAGAGCCAGTTCTTCCGCTCTCTCAGCCGTTGGGAAATATCCTCTTCCGCCGTCGAGACCGTTGACTGCAGTCCTTTTTGCCTCAGTTGATCCGCGGGTGCTTATTTGGCTTGGCCTTATTCACACCTGTCCTGCATATCTACAGGAGCATCCCCTATCAGCCATATGGGACGCGCCGTGTCGGGGTTGAGGCCCCCCACCCCAGTGTCTTCCGAGGAGTTATGTCTAGCGCTTACTCAATTCGGTGCCAGACCCCCACGAAAGCTGGCTGTTTACTATTTTACATTTTCTTTTTAATTTTCTTATTTCCCTTGTATAATAAACAGGGTCTGAGGTCATTTTACCCTTCTTAACAGGTACAAATCTCTTAGCCCAAAGTGTATCCACATTACTCCCTTCACTTATCCAACAACTGAACTGCGATTTAAGGTAAGTCCCAAATTCATCAACTTTAGTTTTTCTGTACAATTTCTTGTCTTGTGTAACCCTCTTATTAAGCCTTTTTTGTATCAATCAATCAATCAATCAATACTGATCTGCATTTAGGGCAGTCGCCCAGGTGGCAGATTCCTTATCTATTGCTTTCCTAGCCTTTTCTGAAATGATTTCAAAGAAATTGTAAATTTATTGAACATCTCCCTTGGTAAGTTATTCCAATGCCAACTCCCCTTCCTATAAATGAATATTTGCCCCAGTTTGTCCTCTTGAATTCCAACTTTATCTTCATATTGTGATCTTTCCTACTTTTATAGCCGCCATTCAAACCTATTTGTCTACTAATATCATTCCACGCCATCTCTCCGCTGACAGCTCGGAACATACCACTTATTACAAGTGATGAAAATCATTTTTCGTCCGTATTGAAAGTTTCATAAACTGTATATAGGATAATATCTTTTGTTTATTTCCACCTATTCAATACATTACAAGAAGTTGGCATTTACTTTAAAACATTATTCAGATGAGACATGTTTCGCCTTTCACTGTGAGGCATCTTCAGTCATTATCAAAAACCTTATTATTTTACCAGGCATCTGGTTAAAGATATTCAAAAATGTGTTTGATGATTATAAGAGAGGTAAGATTTACATTAGTTATAAACATGTTCATGAAGTAACTAAAAATCTAATATATTGATAAAAACATATGTAGTTCTTTGTTGAATAGGACTTGTTTGATTGTACTATAGTAAAAGAAGGTGGCTTGAAGCCCTAGTCATTAATAGATGTCTAATACATAGTGGAAGGCATAAAATATCAGTTCTATGAGAATATACATTACATTCAAATGATACTAAAAACTAGTGGATTCAAAGGTAGTACATATGGAATGTTCAATGAAATAACTATAGATCTAATAAAATGATAAACACATATGTAGTTCTTTGTTAATTAGGACGTCGTAAGATTGTACGGCTTATGGCCGTAGTCATTAATAGATGTCTAATACATAGTGGAAGGCATGTGAAATCAGTTCAATGAGAATATAAAATACAAACAATTGATACATAAAAACTGGTAGATTCGTAAGAGGTACATTTAAAAATGAAGGCGTCATGTGACTATAAAAGACAGTTGATGGCTTAAACCCGTAGTCAAAGTTTGAAATGTAGGTCAAATAACTGCTAAATATATGGTAAAAAGATAAGTTAAAATATACAGCTTGGTATAAAAAATATGAAGGAAAAACATTCCAATTGTTTGACAAAAGTTACTTGACGTTGGCATGCGTTTGTCCGTGATATTTATTGGTCAACATTTCGTAGGTTATTTTAGATTTATTCGGCAAGATTGCGTTGACAAGAAGTTCACCAGATGTATATAGTTGGCCTAATTTGTAAAAAGAAAGTTGCAGAGATGATGATGGGTGGAAATTCTAGTGATTAGTATCCTAATAGCACCTCACACAGCTTCAACTTGGCTGAACAGTGCTCATACTGCGAAGATTGATGCTCAACTAAATCAAGCAATGCGCATTATAACTGGTTGCATTCGCTCTACAAACGTGGCCTGGCTGCCTACACTCAGCAATATTCCACCGCCTTGCTTAAGAAGGTCTGAAGCTCTTCTAAAATTGTGGAAGAAGATCAGCCAGGACTCCAACCTCCCCGTTCATCAAGATATTAATCAATTTGCCTCTCCACGACTTAAGTCTAGATCTCCAACCTGGCGCGCTGCACTTACACTGGAAGAATCTGGGTTCTCCATCACGAACGCCTGGTTACATCAATGGCAACAGTCTTCTGTTCCCAATCAACATCTTGTGACCCTACCTCATGTTCAACCTCCCGGATTCCATCTACCCAGACGTCAATGGAGGACTCTAAACAGGATTAGAGTCAATCAAGGAAGATGCGGCTATACTCTTTATAAATGGGGCTGGCAGAAGTCTCCTGGGTGTGATTGTGGAGCTACCTCACAGACCATCCACCATGTAATTGTCGAGTGTCCACAGAGAGCATTTCAAGGTTCTTTGGAGGACATTCATAACGCAACTGAGGAGGCCTTAAAATGGATCAAAGGGCTTGATTTTGAACTATAGGCTTCTGTTTGTATATATTGTGTATATATTGCATACTTATTTATATATTCTTTCTGTGTACATCATACGATAAATAAATAAATAATAACACAGCTTGTTAAATGGGCCTACAACACCATAGAACCATTCTATAACAACAATAATTCAACAGCTTCATCAAACTTCCATAATACTCTTCAATAGTATAAATTATTTACAATCAACGTTTTATAAAATATATTGTCATCAAAGAAGAACACAACAGCTCTCCAACCTTCACGTCAGAAAACCATACCAACGTTGAGAATTATCCTATATACAGTTTATTTTTACATACCACTTAGTCGAGCAGCTCTTCTTCTTTCTCTCAATTCTTCCCAATCCAAACATTGCAACATTTTTGTAACGCTACTCTTTTTGTCGGAAATCACCCAGAACAAATCGAGCTGCTTTTCTTTGGATTTTTTCCAGTTCTTGAATCAAGTAATCCTGGTGACTGTCCGATACACTGGAACCATACTCTAGTTGGGGTCTTACCAGAGACTTATATGCACTCTCCTTTACATCCTTACTACAACCCCTAAACACCCTCATAACCATGTGCAGAGATCGGTACCCATTATTTACAATCCCATTTATGTGATTACCCCAGTGAAGATCTTTCCTTATATTAACACCTAGATACTTACAATGATCCCCAATAGGAACTTTCACCCCATCAACGCAGTAATTAAAACTGAGAGGACTTTTCCTATTTGTAAAACTCACAACCTGACTTTTAGCCCCGTTTATCAACATACCATTGCCTGCTGTCCATCTCACAATATTTTCGAGGTCACGTTGCAGTTGCTCACAATCATGTAACTTATTTATCACTCTATAGAGAATAACATCATCCGCAAAAAGCCTTACCTCCGATTCCACTCCTTTACTCATATCATTTATATATATAAGAAAACATAAAGGTCCGATAACACTGCCCTGAGGAACTCCCCTCTCAACTATTACAGGGTCAGACAAAGCTTCACCTACTCTAACTCTCTGAGATCTATTTTCTAGAAATATAGCAACCCATTCAGTCACTCTTTTATCTAGTCCAATTGCACTCATTTTTGCCAGTAGTCTCCCATGATCCACCCTATCAAATGCTTTAGACATGTCAATCGCGATACAGTCCATTTGACCTCCAGAATCCAAGATATCTGCTATATCTTGCTGGAATCCTACAAGTTGAGCTTCAGTGGAATAACCTTTACTAAAACAGAATTGCCTTCTATCGAACCAGTTATTAATTTCACAAACATGTGTAATATAATCAGAAAGAATGCCTTCCCAAAGCTTACATACAATGCATGTCAAACTTACTGGCCTGTAATTTTCAGCTTTATGTCTATCACCCTTTCCTTTATACACAGGAGCTACTATAGCAACTCTCCATTCATCTGGTATAGCTCCTTCGGCCAAACAATAATCAAATAAGTACTTCAGATATGGTACTATATCCCAACCCATTGTCTTTAGTATATCCCCAGAAATCTGATCAATTCCAGCCGCTTTTCTAGTTTTCAACTTTTGTATCTTATTGTAAATGTCATTGTTATCCTCCTCCTCCTATGGCGCGACGGCCCGTTTTCGGGTCATGGCCTCCCCAGTTGCTCTCCGCTAAACTTGTCGATCTCGTGCAGCTACTCTCCAATTCCGGATCTTGAGGATATGTGCTGCGTCCTGATGTACACCATCTTCCCATCTGTTACGTGGCCTCCCCACAGGCCTTCCTCCTCCAAAGTCTCCTAAGAATACCTTCTTTGGGATTCGGTGTTCTTCCATCCTAATTAGATGACCTGCCCATTTAAGTCTCTTCATTCGAATGGCATGCGACAGGGGTGCCTCCCCATACAGGGAATATAGTTCATTGTTATATCTAATTCTCCACTCCCCTTGTACGCATATGGGTCCATAAATTCTCCTCAGGATTTTCCTTTCGAAGGAATCTATCTTCTCCACGGCTTTCTTTGGGAGGGTCCACGTATCACTTCCATACATCACTATACTGCGAATGAGGGTTTTGTATAGCATAACTTTTAAGCTCTGATTTATATCTCTACTTCTGAAAAGTGGTAGTACTGCAAAGTATGCTCTGTTGGCAGCTTGAATTCTTGCCTGTATTTCCACCATTTCCTCATTCTTGTTGCTCAGATGTACACCAAGATATTTAAATTCATCCACCACCTCCACTTTGGATCCTTCAGGGACAAGTTGGTCATTTGTATACTTCCTTCTCCGAGCCTGCACCATTACCTTCGTCTTCTGTTCATTGATCTTAAGTCCAATCTCTTTGCCTTCCCTATTCAAGTCTTCAAATGTTTCTTTAACTGTCCTTGTTTTTCTTCCCATCAAATTTATGTCATCAGCATATCCAACTAGTTGAGCTGTTTTGTACAGAAGTGTTCCACTGGTGTCCACCCTTAACTTTCTAATCACTGACTCTAGTGCCAGGTTAAATAGAATTGGTGCTAAGCCATCTCCTTGCTTCAATCCCTGATTCACTTCGAAGAAGCTGCCTACTTCAGTCTGAATTTTCACTCCCACCATCGTATTTCTCATAGTCAATTCCACCAGTCGCACCAGCTTTTCTGGTATCTTGAACTCTCTTAATACCTCCATTAATTTATCCCTGTCAATAGAGTCGTATGCTTGTTGAAAGTCGATAAACATCTGTACCACATCTATGCCCCGTTCCCAACACTTCTCCAACACTTGTTTCACAGTAAATATCTGATCAATAGTGGATCTTCCCTTCCGGAACCCTGCCTGGTATTCTCCTAGAATTTCTTCCACCAGGGGTTCTAGTCTCTTCTTCAGAATGGAAGTGAACAGCTTATATACTGTACACAGCAGTGTGATCCCTCTATAATTGCTACATACCAACTTATCCCCTTTCTTGTATATTGGGCATATGATGCCTTTGCGCCAGTCTTCAGGCATTTCTTCTGTATTCCACACACTCACAATTAGATCATATATAGCTTCTTGTAGTGTGGTTCCTCCGTATTTCCACAACTCTGCAGGGATTCCATCGATACCTGGTGCTTTATTGTTTTTCAGTTGCTGTATGGCTTCTATCACTTCTTGCATAGATGGTGCTGTGACTTCTGATTCATTTGTCTCAGTATTCTTCCTTGAGGTAGTTGGTGTTTTCTCTTTCATTTCTACTGGGTTCAGGAGGTGTTGGAAATATTCCTTCCATCTATCTTGGATCCCTTTTTTATCTCCCAAAAGCTGTCCATTTCTGTCCTTACACATGTTTGTTCTTGCCTTGAATCCTTCTTTCACTTCCTTAACTTCTCTGTAAGCCATGTAGCTATTATCTTCTTTAAATTCCTCCACTATTCTAGCCATTTTCTCATTTAATTTTCTTCTCTTCTTTCTTCGACATACATTCCTTACTTCTTTATTCTGGTTTTCAACCTCTTGTTTCTTCACCCTTGTTGGTCTCTCTAGGTATGCTTTATATGCTTTATCCCTTTCTTCTATGGCTTTTTGGCATTCCTCATCAAACCATTCCTTTGTGTTCCTTTTGGGTACAATGTCTAGTGTGTCCTTTGCCACGGCCTTAACGCTTTCCTTCAGAGCAGTCCATTTGGTCTCGACCGTTGCTGTTTGGTCCTTATTATATTTCTCTACCAGCACTTCTGCCATTCTTTCCCCGTATCTTTCTGATACTTCCTTATTCTTCAGTTCACAAGTATTTTACTTTTCTATCCTACTCATTCCTTCCTTTCTTGTTTTCATAATGCGGCACCTTAAGATTGCCTTAACTAGAAAGTGGTCGGAGCCACAACTTGTTCCTCTGAATGATCTGACATCCATGATATTGGATGCCCATCTTTTCTCCATTATTACATGGTCTATTTGATTACAGGTCTTTCCATCTGGCGATATCCATGTTTGCTTGTGTACCTCTTTATGAGGGAAACAAGTTGACATCACTTTCATGTTTCTGCTGGTAGCAAGGTCAAGCAATCTCTGTCCATTATCATTAGTAGTGTTATGTAAACTATGGATCCCTATTATTCCTTGATATATCTCCTCCTTCCCAATTTGTGCATTTAGGTCTCCTATTATCATCTTAGCATCGTTCGATGGGATTGAATCTAGCACTCGTTCCAGTTCAGCATAGAACTGATCCTTGACTATCTGTTCCTTGTCTTCCGTTGGTGCATATACATTTACGATTGTTAAGTTGTAGAATCGCATTTTAACACGCAATGTTGCCAATCTTTCATTTACTGCCAAAAACTGTAGTACATCATCTTTAGCTTGTTTTCGTACTATAAATGCTACTCCTTCTTCTTGTGCATTCCTTGGCTTCCCACTACTGAATATTGTGTGGGTTTTGGTGTCCCATATCTCATCCCTTCCTGACCATCTAGTTTCTTGTATGGCTGCTATGTCCACTTTGTTGACTTCTAGTTTCTGCATCAGTACTTTCAGTGCTCCGGCTCGTAGAAGTGTGCGTACATTCCATGTACCAATTGCGTAGTCCATTGCCTTTAGCTTAGCTCGTCGTCTATTAAATCCACCATTCCGAGGCATATTCTGGGGCTTCGCAACAGTTGGTTTTCCGGAGCGAGGTTGTTAGCCTTGCTCCAACCCCCAGCAATCCTGGAGGACCGATGTTTTCTGTTAGGGTTGTCTCCCTTAGCTGATAGGTCCCCATTTAAGCGTCGGGAACTCGCTTTCTGCCCTTACATGACTTAGCCGTGTACCTTAAAGAATGTACCCGTTGCCCAGAGGCCACGGCGTGGACGTGCATGTATCGGACTTGGTAGGAATAGATGGCATTTCCTGTGTTTTGCTAGTACACTCCCATCAGCAAGAAGTGCACCCACAGGACCACATACTACCCCTTTGACCCCCTGTCACTGTTATCATACATAAATTTTATTACTTCTTTGGCCTTAGTCTCTTCCTCTATCTCGACATTATCCTTGTAACCAACAATCTTTACATACTGCTGACTGAATACTTCTGCCTTTTGAAGATCCTCACATACACACTCCCCTTGTTCATTAATTATTCCTGGAATGTCCTTCTTGGGACCTGTTTCTGCCTTAAAATACCTATACATACCCTTCCATTTTTCACTAAAATTTGTATGACTGCCAATTATGCTTGCCATCATGTTATCCTTAGCTGCCTTCTTTGCTAGATTCAATTTTCTAGTAAGTTCCTTCAATTTCTCCTTACTTCCACAGCCATTTCTAACTCTATTTCTTTCCAGTCTGCACCTCCTTCTTAGTCTCTTTATTTCTCTATTATAATAAGGTGGGTCTTTACCATTCCTTACCACCCTTAAAGGTACAAACCTGTTTTCGCATTCTTCAACAATTTCTTTAAACCCATCCCAGAGTCTGTTTACATTTTTATTTACCGTTTTCCACCGATCATAGTTACTTTTTAGAAACTGCCTCATACCTGCTTTATCAGTCATATGGTACTGCCTAACAGTCCTACTTTTAAGACCTTCCTTTCTATCACATTTATTTTTAACTACCACAAAAACAGCTTCATGTTCACTAATACCATCTATTACTTCAGTTTCCCTATAGAGCTCATCTGGTTTTATCAGCACCACATCCAGGATATTTTTCCCTCTGGTTGGTTCCATCACTTTCTGAATCAGCTGTCCTTCCCATATTAACTTATTTGCCATTTGTTGGTCATGCTTCCTGTCGTTCGCATTTCCTACCCAATTTACATCTGGCAAATTCAGATCTCCCGCTACAATCACATTTCTTTCCATGTCGTTTCCCACATGGCTGACTATCCTATCAAATAATTCTGAATCCGCGTCAGTGCTACCCTTTCCCGGTCTGTACACTCCAAATATATCAAGTTGCCTATTATCTTTAGAAATGAGCCTTGCACCTAGAATTTCATGTGTCTCATCTTTAACTTTTTCGTAGCTTACAAATTCTTCTTTCACCAGAATGAAAACTCCCCCTCCCACCTTTCCTATCCTATCTCTACGATACACACTCCAGTGCCATGAGAAAATTTCTGCATCCATTATATCATTTCTCAGCTATGATTCAACTCCTATTACAATATCTGGTGAATATATATCTATTAAATTACTTAATTCTATTCCTTTCTTTACAATACTTCTACAGTTCAACACTAACAATTTTATGTCATCCCTACTTGATTTCCAGTTCCCTGTTCCCTTATCACCGCTCCCTAGTCCATCCCGTTTCCCTGAATGTACCTCCCTATTCCCCTTCCAAACAAATTTCCTAATTTATACGTACCACTGCAGTTTAAATGAAGGCCATCCGAGCGCAGATCCCTTTCTCCTACCCACCCATTAGGATCTAGAAATTTCACTCCCAGTTTCCCACATACCCACTCCATAGTCTCATTTAAATCCCCAATCACCCTCCAGTCAGTATCCCTCCTACACAGTATTCCACTAATAACAATCTCCGCTTTCTTAAACTTCACCCGTGCTGCATTTACCAGATCCCACACATCTCCAACTATGTTGGTACTTATATCAGCTTGCCTTATGTTGTTGGTACCAACGTGAAACACTACCACCTTCTCCTTCCCCTCCTCCATCTCTTCTACTTTCCTCAACATCTGCCTCAACCTAATTCCTGGATAACATTCTACTCTGGTTCCCTTTCCTCCACACACTTTCCCCACGTGTCTAACGATGGAATCCCCCATGACCAGAGCCTCAACCCTACCCACCTCATTTGATCCCCTCCCCTCCTGGTCAGCCCTATCTTTCCTGATAGCTGCAGAAGCTACTTCCTCCTCCCTTTTCTCCTTCCCATGACCCTGTTCCATCTGTCTTTTCCTATCCTCTACTCTACATTTCCTTTTCCTACCTTTTCCCTTCCTCCTACTTCCATGCATCTCAGCAACAGTTCCCTGTCCCTCATCTTCCCTCTGTTGTTCTACCTGGAGTGACTCGTACCGATTTCGCACAGACACCTGTCCTGAATTCTGATCCTGAATAGAGCCCTTGGCCTGCAATCTCCTTCCCCTTAGAACATTAGACCACCTGTCTTCTACAACTCCTCCCTTTCCTTCCTCTCCCTCTTGTACACCTACTGTAACCTGTACATTGTTTGAGGGAGTCCTATCTTCCTTCCCGTCTTCTGTGAGAATCCTAATTATCTCCCTCAAACTTTCCAACTCCTCCCTCATACCCCTCAATGCCTCACCACACCCACAATAAGTACACTCGCGCTCCTTAGCCATTCTTTACGGGGGAAACATTTTAAATTAAAAAATAAAATAACTTATTTGCAAAAAAATAAATGAACGGAGGGATATATGGTCTGGGATAGTACACAACAATAAGGTAATTATTATACAACTACACTACAATACTACTTAGTCATGCTCTATTATTTTTATTTTTTATTTTTTTATCCTACAACCCCTAACAGGATAAAAGCTGCTGTTAATTACTGAATATCGAAAGTAATACACAAGAACTACACAATTCAAAACTGCAATTAAGCCTATCCTAATTTCAACAATGTTTTAGTAAGAGTTTCTACAAATACCTCTACCGCACCAGTACTACACAAATATTTTACAATAATAAAATAAGCAAACTAAATTCTAAGGATATTACTCGTATACTACTGTACAGTACACTACAGTAATTTTTAAAGTACTTTCAGACGTATCCTAATTACGATACCGGTACCGTACCGTATGTCACTACTAAGCACAACAGAAATGAAATTTGCAAGAACTACTGTACTCAAAGATTACCAACGAAGCTAAATGCTTAGACAAATTATTATTAGTATTACGGTCTAATAGATATACACGAAAGATAACACACGAATATAGCACGCAAGATACGGCACTATCTAAATGTACTGTATCTATACTACAATGTATCTACACTACACTGCGTTTGGTTAAATGCTTAAGTATCAAAAGGATTGCCGTACACGAAGAAAAACACGAATATAACTGGCAAGATACTATCTAATATATTATACCTTATCTTCACTACAATTATACTGAAATGTGTTTATGTGATTATTACAGCTGGTGGATTACTATTATTTTCCCTACTCCACGGGACGGAGAAAAAAAAGTGCCCTTAATTAGGCCTACTGAAAAATACGAGGTTGTCTACAATAATTTCTCAAATATTTCTATCAAAACTACTACTACTACCACTACTCCAGGGACTTGAACTGCAATTACTGGGATATATGAACTTTATTATTATTAGCTAACCGCTCATAAATACTGAAAGATCGAGGGAGCGAAATATAAATTACCGATACTAACTACCTACTCAGAAGTACAAATGAATGGAATACAAGGTCAGCTGATTTTTATTTATATTTACTTAACTACACTACACCCTTTGTTCACGACTGTAGCCAACAATGCAATATTTGAATATGAGGAGCGACAATAATCAATAACAATACGACTGTTAACTATTACCGTGTAATCCCTCCAACTTCTTTTTAAATGGAAGTTTACAGGCGTATCATGTTTTTTAATGTAGTAAATTATTACCTTCGCGATAGTTTGAACGTATATCTATACGAAATACCGGAGAAGTTGCTGCAGAAGTTACGGTACTATTCCTTATGATAATCTGCCTTTGTAAGTACAACCAACGAATCTACAGATATTTACAAATATTTTTAAAGTTAATATTGTTACCTAAAGTATTACCTAAACCTAAATTCGAAACAAGGTGCACCTAGCTAGCCTACTTAACCTAGAAAACGTAATTTACTGAAGACCAACTGAATTACTTGTTACAAAATTTAAATAATTATTACTACTCCCAATTTCTACCAACAAGCACTAAACACCACTATATAAACAGCACTAAATGAATCAGATATACACAAAATTTAGCTATTTCAATAGGTTTTCACTACTTTATCACTACAATAATGCAAGAGCTCTCTCAACAGCCAACCGTTCTCAAGTGCATCCAACAATGCCACCTACGAGTCCTACATCCATTATTACAGCCTTATGGTCACCTATTCCTTCAATTACCTCAGTTTTATCAACAATTTCCCATGGTTTAACCAAGAATACAGTTATTGAGACTAGTCGGTTCTTGTACTACCTGTGTAAATCCTCCCTCCCAAATTAACTTCTTTGCCAGTTTCTGTTTATGGGCTTCACTTGCAGCTCCATTCCATTTAACTTCAGGCAAGTTTAGATCTCCCCCAATTATTACCATATCATTATTAGGTATTGTTTTTATGAGTATAATCTATTATTTTCTCAAATATTTCCATGTCTCTTTCCTCTCTTCCAGGCCTGTATGTTCCTATAATTCCCACCTCCTTCATATTATCACAAACTAATTTTATCCCAGATATTTCATCCCTTTCATCGGTAAACCATTCATATGAACAATAAGTCAATCTCCTTAACCTTCTATTATCCTGATCACATGTGCTTTCATGTGCATTAATAAAATACTTATTACACTGATCAGGTTCTAGAGGAATCACATCTTTGTTATTTAAAGAGTGACTAGCACTTCTTATGATAGACCATGCAGCTTTGCATTTATTGTTCGCACTTTGGATATACCTGTCATTTGCTGCAAGTTTAGCCTCATGTATATGTTTTTTATATAATTTCCTGTAGTTTTAAAATATTTCTTTATCTTCTAAATTATTATTTAGTTTATACTTATTATAATAAGCTAATATAATGCTATGCATTTTACCCAAATTAGGCATAAACCAGTTTTTAACTCTATTTCTTGGTTTAGATCTGTTGGCCTTAATAGTTACAACTTTTTCAGGGAAGGCTGAATTCAAATATATAATTATCATGTTAATGAAATAAGAAAATGCAAAGTTGACATCACTCATGGCATAAAGGCTAGCCCAGTCTGTTCTTATTAATTTGTCTTGGAATTCATAAACCCCTTTAATTGATATGACACGTCTGATGCATTTTTAGTTTATTTCTAATTGACTGTAAGTGAATGTGAAAAATAACTATGTTGATCATGATTGTTTCTACAGTTTTATTGATTTTAGTGAACTGATGAGAACCTGACCTAGTCTATCTACCTTGCACATTAATACAATTCCCCAAAACCTTTTTAAAGTACCTAACCTGTCTAGACAACCATAAGCATTAATATAATTCCTTGACTCTAACATAACGGACCGACCTACATTGGTCACTTTCTCTAGTTTTTAGAGGAATGGGAAAAGTTTTACACTCTACATCTTGAATTTCATTAGCAAACTCTAATATACTATTTACAACATACCTTTTTCCCAACCTATTTAGGTGCAGACCATGCCAGATATAAAATCTTCTTCCTAAATTACTTATATCTACATATTTTACATTCTTGAAGTGCCTACATGTTTTCAAAAGTTGTTCATTAACCTTGTTTACCTCCTTGTTAACACAAGACCATGCCGGAAGATTGTGTCTATGAGGAACCGAAAATACCACAACATGGTTGTAATGCAACTCCTGGAGTCTTGAACTGAGGGAAGAGATCATTCCTCTTGCATTATTTCTTCCCACGTCGTTAGTCCCTGCTAGATAATCAGCAACCCTCGTAGCTCCTAAATGTTTACGGTACTTTTTACTTTCTGAGGTTATGTCTTTAAAATTTGCACCAGGCTTAATCACAGCAGAACCATTATGTTTACTGTTTCTAATTGGTTCTGTAGCAATATTCCTCCCCTGACTATGAGCAGAAAGTCTTATCTTCACAGATTTCCACGAGGTTTTGCAACTTGCTTTTACAATATTCTTGTTACTTTTACTTCGAAAATCCAACAAATTTACTTCAGAGCTGTTATCTACAGATTCATGAGTGCAACTTGCAAGGGGTTCAAACCTATTCTTTAAAACAGGAAAGTGACAATCGTCCTTTATCTGCTTTCTGAAGCCCGCGTGTTTTACCGGCACCGATTCCCATTGTCTACAGTTTTTAGGCTTAACTGTTTCAGTTCGCACAGGTTCATAATTCAAATCCAACTTGAGCTCTAATCCACATATGAATAGTAACACAGTAAAGGTTTCCACCTATTCAATACTAATATGTATTTACAATATTATAAATTACATGGGTCGAAACTAGTTCCATGTAATTTATTATATTGTAAATACATATTAGTATTGAATAGGTGGAAACCTTTACTGTGTTACTATTCATATGTTATTCTCAGTTCAATATGGACCAACAACATGAAATTCATAACCCTCTAATCCACAGTTCAAATACTTACCTTCCATCACATTAATCTTATCCTTAAGTGCATCTTTTTCAGCTTTAAGATCCTCAATGTCATTTTGCAAAATATTCATAATTTCCAACGCATTTTCATACTTTCTATCTTTAGATTTCAAGCCGCCATCACCGATAACAGCATTCCCAATGTACTGATCACAAAACCAGTCTTCAATTGCATTAATTTTTTCCTCCCTGGGCCTCTTCCCACACTTAAAATGCCACCAACGATCGCACAATTTACACAGGATGCCGTTTTTAACTGTTTTACGGCATTTACCGCACTTATCATAAAGTTTTACACTTAATTTCTCGGGAATAGACATAACCGTGTTCACAAAACCGGAGTCCATGAAATTACCAACACAAAATGAAACAGGGGAAATGCAGGAGTTGGTTTAATAATGAATAAGAAAATAGGGCAGCGGGTGAGCTACTACGACCAGCATAGTGAAAGAATCATTGTCGTCAAGATAGACACCAAACCAATGCCCACCACAATAGTGCAGGTCTATATGCCTACTAGTTCAGCGGATGATGAGGCAATCGAAAGAAGTTATGAGGAGGTAGAAGATTTAATACAATATGTAAAAGGTGATGAGAATCTAATTGTTATGAGAGACTGGAATGCACCGGTAGGCCAAGGAAGAGAAGGTAGTACAGTAGGAGAATTTGTATTGGGACAAAGGAATGAAAGAGGAAGTTGGGTGGTTGAATTCTACACTGATCATAATTTAGTCCTTGCCAATATGTGGTTCCAACACCACATACAATAGCTGTATACGTAGAGGAGACCTGGAGACACTGGAAGGTATCAAATAGACTTCATTATGATTAGGCAGAGATTCAGAAACCAGGTGTTGGATTGCAAAACTTTCCCAGGAGCAGATGTGGACTCTGACCACAACTTGTTGGTCATGAAATGCCATCTAAAGCTGAAGAAATTGAAGAAAGGAAGAAATGCAAGGAGATGGGATCTAGACAAGTTGAAAGAAAAGAGTGTGAGGGAGTGTTTCAAGGAACATGTTGCATAAGGACTAAATGAAAAGGTTGAAAGAAACACAAGAGGGGAGATTGGATAATCATGAAAAATGAAGTCATTAGGCCTGCTAAAGAAATGTTAGGAAGGAAGAAAATATCAAACAGGAATCAGGGGATAACTCAGGAGATATTAAACCTGATTTATGAATGACACAAATACAAGAATGCTAGAAATGAAGAGGGCAGAAAAGAATACAGGCGATTAAAGAATGAAGTGGATAGAAAGTGCAAGGTAGCTAAGGAAGAATGGCTGAAGGAGAAGTGCAAGGATGTTGAAGGCTGTATGGTCATGGGAAAGGTAGATGCTGCATACAGGAAAATCAAGGAAACCTTTGGAGAAAGGAAATCTAGGTGTATGAATATTAAGAGCTCAGATGGAAAGCCACTTCTAGGGAAAGAAGACAAAGCAGAAAGATGGCAGGAGCATATCCAACAGTTGTATGAAGGTAAAGATGTAGATAATTTGGTTCTGGAACATGAGTGTTGATGCTGATGAAATGGGAGACCCAATTTTGAGGTCAGATTTTGACAGAGCTGTGAGAGGCCTAAATAGGAAAAAGGCACCTGGAATTGATGACATTCCCTCTCAATTACTGACTGCCTTAGGAGAAACCGGAATGGCAAGGTTATTCCATTTAGTGTACAAGATGTATGAGACAGGAGAAGTGCCATCCGATTTTCGGCAGAAAGTTGTAATACCTATTCTCATAAAAGCCAGTGCTGACAAGTGTGAAAACTACTGTACCATTAGTTTAGTATCTCATGCTTGCAAAATTTTATCACGTATTATTTACAGAAGAATGGAAAGACAATTGAGGCTGAGTTGAGAGAAGATCAGTTTGGCTTAGGAAGAAATGTAGGAACACCTGAAGCAATCCTGATTTTACGTCTGATCTTAGAGGGTCGAATTAAGGAGAACAAGCCCACGTACATGGCATTCATAGATTTAGAAAAAGCATTCGATAATGTTGATTGGACAAAACTATTTAAGATTCTGAAGGTGATTGAGATCAGATACCGAGAATGAACAATTATCTGCAATCTGTATAAGAACCAGCCTGCAGTGATAACAATCGAGAGCTTTGTAAAAGAAGCAGCAATCCAGAAAGGAGCGAGGAAAGGCTGCAGTTTGTCCCCCTCCTTTTTAATGCTGACATAGAACAGGCAGTAAAGGAAATCAAAGAACCGACACAGATAGGTCTTATGGCGATGAAGGGATAGGAAATGCCTAGGAGTGGGAAGAAAACAACGGTGGCCTTAATTACGGTACAGCCCCAGCATTTGCCTGGTGTGAAAATGGGAAACCACAGAAAACCATCTTCAGGGCTGCCAACAGTGGGGTTCAAACCCACTGTTTCCCAGATGCAAGCTCACAGCTGCACAGCCTACCGCACGGCCAACTCACCCAGTAGTCGTTTAATATATAGTCTATTATGGATTTGGTATCCCTACCCTCTTGTGTGTTATGGTGAATAGCCTTATTCTTGAATAATGTATTCATAACTGCTAAACCCATACTAGCACAGAAGTCCAGCAAACGCTTCCCATTCCCATTAGCTTCCATAACTTCCCCACATTTACCAATCACCCTTTCACATCCTTCAACCCAATCACATCATTTGATGACCCTAGCTCATAAAAGTTATTCGTGGCATATGAATCCAATGACATGCTCAGCTCGCGGCGATGCACTGCTGTAAATCAATATATGTAGTACAGTTACTAACTCACAGATGCCACTTGTATGCATTCTGAGCTGAAGTTTAGACATGGTGCTTCAGTTATTTCCTACGCTCCAGATTATCACACACTTCTGGAACAAGATATAAAAGAATCTTTGTTCATATTATTTCGCTCACGTCAGTTGCAATCATGGCATCGAGCAGATGTGCTGGTGTTGATGAAGATGGAATATAAAAGCTAATGAATAGTGTTTTAGAGAGTGATTATGAAGACTGTGATGTTTGTGACGACAAAATAGACCTTGAAGGTCTTAGTTCGAGTTTGAGTGATGTGTGTAGTAGTGCTGATGACACAGAAAGTGATACGAATGATGATGGTGGGCAAGTCTACGGTGAGACCACTTGACAGAGGCCGTAATTTTATGTTGGCTGTGGATACGTCATGGAAGATCTACATGTTTTAAACTCCTAAAGGGGTAAGACCCCTCAGTGTGTTTTATGTGGTGCCGACTTCACCGTGGCCCACATCCTCACAGTGTGTGCCGTAGTGCAGGATTCAAATGGGCTTTCTCAGTGAACTGCTGCAGTATTTAAATAGGATGCGAATGGGTTCAGTTCTATTTCCTACTCTCACACTGAAATCGCATTATTGTATCCTTGCTGTTGGCCCTGACTACGATGTCACTCAATGCTTCATAAAACTTGTCAATTTCATCCTCATCTGCACTCTCACAAGGTGAATACACTCTGACAATTCTCATCCTAATTCCTCCAACTGCTAAATATACCCACATCATTTGCTTGTTCACGTGCTTGTAATAGTATTCCTGATGGACAACCCTACCCCCATAGAGTTAGCCACCATCTACGAGAAAATCACTGTAGCGAGCGGAGCATGTTGAAATCGCAGCTGTTTGGCAAACTGCTCACTCTTCTGTACTCATCAATATTAATAGGGGACTTTTAAAACTGTGTGGATATAGATAAGGTTTAAAATTCTTACATGTAAACATTCTCAGATACTAGAATATACGTGTGATGCTTCTCTCCAGTAAGAAAACCCTAAAAGCATAAATACACCAGAAATGCATGATAAAAGAGGACGGTGTTCAGGTGCAGTTAAGTAACACAAAATCAGTTTACCATTCATATTAAGTCTTCTAACAACATACGTTTAAAAGTTCATGTATATTTTGTGTAAATGACCGGCGCTTTGCTATAATTCTGCCCAACGACCGAAAATGTCCTCTCTCGTACAAAGCAGAAGAGCGAGTTTTAGGCCTAAAAACGTTGGCGAGATTTTGGGGTAAAGTAGACAAAACATTGTCATCGCTGTTTTTGATGCTGGATTTCTGAGCCCAAGTTGGCAGCTTCGATCCTGGCTCAGTCCGGTGATACTTGAAGGTGCTCATATATGTCAGCCTATTGTATATAGATTTACTGGCACATGAAAGAACTCTTGTGGGGGGAAAAACCCGACACCTCAGCGTCTCCAAAAACCGTGTAGGTAGTTAGTGAAATGTAAAGCTATTATTATTATTATTATTATTATTATTATTATTATTATTATTATTATTATTGCTATTATTGCTAGTGGCTTTACGTTGCACCAACACAGATAGGTCTCGTGGCGATGAAGAGATAGGAAATGACTAGGAGTGGGAAGGAAGCACCCATGGGCTTAATTAAGGTACATCCCCAGCATTTGTCTGGTGTGAAAATGGGAAACCATAGAAAACCATCTTCGAGGCTGCTGACAGTGGGGTTTGAACCCACTATGTCCAGAAAGAAAGCATACAGCTGCATGGCCCTAACCGCATGGCCAACTCGCTCGTTCAATAATTTATTATGTTTGTATATAGTCCTATATGACATTTAAAGGAATAATATTGATGAAAGTAAAGGATTCAGATGTTGGACATCTAATCTCTAAACTTTAAAATCTGGTGAGGTATGAATGGAGACTGCTACACATATTGTATCTACAAACTGTATCTACAGAAAATATATTCAGTAGTTATTAATACCATAAATACAATACAGATAGTGAAAAACGGAGCACATTTCCAGGCTATCATGCACATCTTTTCTTATTTTATTTTTTTGTACCAATTTACTTTACATCGCAGAAACACACATAGGTCTTATTGCAACTAGGGGACAGGAAAGGGCTAGGAGTGGGAAGGAAGCGACTGTGGCCTTAATTAAGGTACAACCCCAGCATTTGTCTCGTGTAAATATTGGAAACCATCTTCCGAGGTGCCGACAATGGGATTCAAACATACTATCTCCTGAATGCAAGCTGACAGCTACGTGATCTAAAACCTGCAGCCACTCGCTCGGTGTCATGAACATGCTTCTTCCGGATATTCGCTTTCAAAGGCATGGTCATTCAGTGAAAGGAAAATGTCATCCCTTATATTTCCTAAAACATTAATTTCAGTCTAAAGGAAAGATCTAAAGAATCTCGTTCATGCCGAAAGGGGATTCAGTCACGAAGTCAGCCCAAATAGGCCAATTCACATGACAATAAGTGTCACACAAAGTATTATTTTATATGCACGGAAATGAATTTCAAGGAAACATATCTGTGAAATGATATGCCACTGCCCTTTATGAACCTCTCTATGCACCCATAAGTTGCAGAGGAGACTTGGCATTTTCCTTGAGAGAAGTATTTACTTCAATTTATCTGGAAGCTCCAGTAGTTAAAAAGAGAAAGGTTCCATCTATTCAATACAATGATAAACTGTTGCACAAACTTATGTCACAACATGTTTAATTTTGTTTGGGACCGGTTTCGACACATATTTATGTCATCATCAGCCGATAGAAAAACACAGCAAGAAGTATACAGTTATCAACACACAAAAAAACACATTGAAGGATAACTGTAACACATATAACACTTTCATGAAGAAGTGAACAGTTGAAATTCATCTAGTTTGTATACTCTTGCTGTGAGTGTTAAAAGAACTGAAGGATACAAGTGAAATGTAACACTTTTCCATGAAGATAATTTTTTGTAGAGATCATAAGCAGTGTGACATTCTTGAGCACTCTTGCTGCAAGCTTTGAAGTCAATATATTAGATCTTGAGGTTAAAAAGGATCTTGAAGGATGGAGCATAATATACAATTGTTGCTAGGCTAGGAATACATTTGTTGCTAGGTAACGAATAACATGATTTTGTTTTATGTACTTCTAAAGGTGGATAGTGATATATATAAAAACTCCTAGAGTATATTGTAGGATATGAACTTATCAGTATTGATATGGATTTATGAGAGGTGCCAAAGAATCCAGCTTTCGCCGAACAGCGCGCTCGTTCAACTTTGCATGCGTCTCCAGCACCAGTGCTACCTCCAGTGTATTATTTACTAACTCTGTGCCTACCCCAGACTCTACCCTTCTCTTTTTAATACCCAACAAGTACACTTTGTAATTTTCTATCTCTTCCTTGTTATCTCCCCTTGTTTCCAAGGACTCCCTCACCTATCAAATGGAAGTGGGAGTCCGTACCTCCCATAGCTCCGAGGCTTGCTTAAAATGTTCTGAGCTCGATCATAATAAGATGAGAAATATATATTAGAATTGTGAGTATGCAGAAACTGAAAAGATTTTCCTATGACATTTAATTTTAAAATGAGCAAATATTGTTGACAAAGGAGTATTTTTTGTCTGCTGAAGTAAATTGTAAACTTATTTAAAAATGGGAATGGTTTTAAGCATCAGTTTACTGTTTTCCTGAAGAACTGATTATTGTGAATCTATTGAAATATTTTTTCTTCCTCCTCAGCTCTGTGTCATATTACGCCTGAAGATGATGATAACGATGAGATTAAGGACGACGACTTTCTCCGGAAGGATCGGATGTGGACCCGTCTAGATAAGTTTCCATCCCCATGGTTGAAGAAAGTTCTTGGCGACAATATCACTCAAAAGACCCTTGAAATTCTAGATCTGGGTGTTGAGGGATACAAAAGGCTTATGCGTCTGCGCCGCTCAGATCAATGTAAGTTAATTTCTCCTGGAGATTATGACCTTGAAATGTGTAATTTATGTTGCTTGTATCCCATAGGAATCATTTCAAAACTGTCATCAAGCAGTGTTCTCTCTCCCTCTCTCTTTATGATCAAACATAATAATGTAGAATTTAGTATGTTAAGTTGTGCTAGTAGCCTAGCAGTTTCATGCTGTGATACAAGTAGAGGAGGAAAGTAAGTGTCGCTACTATTTTGAGGAATGTTAAGGAATAGGATGAGAAATTGATATCAAATGTGTCAGTAAATTCACAAGACTCCCCTATAACCATCTGCCATTATTAGCTGACCTAATTGAAAAGTTGATTTCTGTGTGCTGAAATACATTGCCTGACAAAAAAATTGAAGCTGCCAGAATGGCAGGAGGAAACTAAAGGAAACCTCATGTGTTGGGAGGGTATGTGATGTTATTTCAGTAATTACAAAATCGGGTCAAATTTCCAAACAACTTGGTGTTATGACCCCAATTATCAGTATGATATTGCACGCTCCCTGGCCTGGGTGGAAAAACTGATTCAGTTGGGAAGGGTGTTATAAAGCTGTTGTATCCTGTCTTGAGGCAAGCTGGCCCACAACTGTTGAAATTGGTCCTTGATGTCCTGGGTCCTGGCATTGGGACGGAGTTGACGTCCGAGCTGGACCCGCCCGTGTTCTGTGGGGGTCAGATCTTGGGATCTTGCTGGCCATGATGCAGACAGTTTGTAGAAACAAATGTTGCTGTATGGGCGAGAATTGTCATGTTGAAAAATGGCACCACGATACTGTCGCATGAGGAGTAACACATGAGGGCGCAGAATATCTGTGACATACCGTTGTGCTGTCAGAGTACCCTCAATTACCACCAGCCGTCACCTGAAGTCTACCCCACACCATGACAGGACTAACAAAACATTGCATGTTATGAGTCTCATTCCGTATTGACGGCTATCACTTTACAATAGAAAAATCTTTATGTTATCCTCCTTTTCGATATAAAAGTTTCCATGTCTAACTAGACATGCTCAGTTTATCTAAAAGCCATCTTCAGTAGAGAGCTTAAGATGTTACATATTGGGACATATTAAGGTCCAGCCCCACTGTTGGGTGACGAAAACGGGACGTTTTGTCTAGTAAATTAAGCGTGGTGAAATATATATGGGGCCTAACTGTTACATTATATATAATATGCGCTGTCAGTATCGTTCATCCTAAGGCTTCATCATAAATCCATTACAAACAACAACAGATATGTACATCATGAATGATAATTACATCAAAATCATCGTTAGGTAGAATGTTGTAATAGATATCTCATATGTGGGTTTGGCGAATATTCATATTCATCATATTATATTCTTTCTTTCTTGGGAACCGGCCAAACTTAGGACCACACCAATATTCACTTCCTTCTTATCATCCTTTCTTCCTTCCTCCTCCTCCACAGTGCCTTCGTTCTTTTAGAATGTTGCACTCTTCTCTCTTCAGTCCATCTTCCCCCTCTGCGCTCTTTCTTTTCTTCCACAAGAACTTTTATGTTGGAAAGTCTTTTCCTGAATTGGTCTCTATCACGACATTCTTCATCTGCAATTCCTAACCTCTTGAGTTCTTCCTTCACCTGCTTGGCATATCCCCCCTGGTTCTTCAAGTAGTATATTTTATTAAAAATATGTTTAATAACAATATACTATATACCATATCTGATGAAGAAAGGGCAGCCAGGTCAGCCAGAATGAAGAGGTTTTGGGAAAGGAAGATGATGATGCAAGCTAAATCTTCAGTTAATTCTTTGTTAACATAAATGTATTTAGGTTTGATTTAAGTGCTCCAGTTTGGGCATAAACTATGTAAATCAAACAATCAATCAATCAATCAATCAATCGATCAATCAATCAATCAATCAATCGGTCGGTCGGTCGGTCGGTCGGTCGGTCGGTCGGTCGGTCGGTCGGTCGGTCGGTCGGTCGGTCGGTCGGTCGGTCAGTGCTGGATCCATTGTGAGCATGTATCCATAGAATCACAACCATCTTTTCCTTATTGATGTTTCCAGGTCTTCTGTTCTTTTGTATATATCCTTATTTGATTATAATCTGTAGTTTCCCTCTGCCACTCTTGGGCCATAAATCCTCCTTAATATTCTCCTTTCAATCTTTAGTAGTTTTTCTAGGTTTGTTAGTGTTGCTGTTTCCACCCCATACAGAATCACTGGTTTTACCACAGCATCATAATGTCTTAGTTTGGCATCAATTCTTTTTGTTGTAAATGGCTTTGGTGGCCTTTCCAACTTAAATCTCCTATTTTCCATGGCCACTCATCCATCCCGTTGCTAACGATAATCTGTCCCAGGTATTTAAACTGCTTTGTGACCTTCACTTCGCCATATTTTGTGTTCATTGTTCTCTTCACATAATTCCTGCCCGTGCTTATCATCTCTGTTTTTGTGAATGAGATTTTTAAACCTGTTTTCTCGGCTATCTGCTGTAGTTCATTTATCTGTGTTATTGTTTCCTGTTCTGTCTCAGCGAAGAATGCCAAATCATCAGCAAAGGCCAAACACTTGGGTTTGACATGTTAATTTTTACTACCTATTATAGCACCTGAGTCATTATGTTTCCACAGTGTTTTCATGACCTTATCTAGAACCACGTTGAAGAATGTTGGTGATAAGCTGTCACCCGGTCTCAGACCTGTTTTTATCTGGAAGGGTTTGCTGATCTCTTCTCAAAATTTCACTTTGGATATAGTGTTTTTTAGTGTTAACCTAAGTAAGTTGAGTGTTTTTTGATCAATGCCATATTCTCTCAAAATGTCCATCAGTGTGTGTCTATCTATTGAATCGTATGCTTTTTGAAAGTCAACAGAAGATATGAAGATGTTCCTTGGTCTCACATTGTAATATTTGATTATTATTTTTAGACTCAAAATATGATCCTGACAAGAGCGCCCACTCCTGAAGCCACCCTAATACTCTCCCAACTTGTGGTCAATTTGCGGTGTCAGTCTGTTTAATAAGAGTTTGGAAAAAATCTTATACATGGCAGATAAATGTGATATTCCTCGGTAGTTGTTGACGTTTGTTTTTAGTCCCTTTTTATGTAGCGGGTGTATTAATGCCACTAGCCAGTCTTCTGGTATTTTTTCATCTCTCCAAATATTCTGGAACAGTTCTGTCGCTTCAGTGATAAAGGCGTCATTGGCTATCTTCTACAGTTCTACTATTACTCCATCTTCACCTGATGCTTTGTTGTTCTTTAGGGAGTTTACTACTTGCTGTACCTCTTCCTCATCTGGTAGTTTGGAATCTGGGTTCGGGGTTGTTTACTTCTCAATCTCCAATTTTTCGTATGGCAGTTCACAGTTAAGGAGATAAACTGTGAGATCCTTGCAAAATACTTTGAAAATCATATTACAGTGAAACCTCGGAATGCAAGTAACTTGGTCTTTGAGTGTTTTGCAAGACAAGCAAACATTTTTAATAAATTGTAACTTGATAAGTAAAAGATGTTCTGCAATACGAGCATCATGTGTGCCTACATTTTTCCCTCCTCTGTTCCTTTGTTGAATGGATGAACAAGGTCTTTGGTCCTGTAATGAAGAAATACCTTACAGAAAATAATCTGCCACTCAAAGTCTTGCTGGAAACTCTCACTTCAGCTGAGATTCGGGAGAAGTGCAAAATATGGGAAACGGTGCTAAATTTTGTAGAAAAACACCACCCGAATTAGGCTGTAGCAGTGCGAGCGATGAATCAGTTCAATGACAATGCAATGTCACATTTTCGTGAAATCCTCAAAAAGAGGCAAAAGCAACAGTCATTGGACAGATTCATCATTAAAGGTGCACGTAAAGAAAACAATTCTAGTGAGCCAACAGATAGCAGTGATTCCGTTAGTGAAATTCGTGCTACACAGTAACTCTTCTCATGTCATCTCTCGTCTTCCTCACACCAGCAATTATTCTATTGTAAGGAAAAGTGCACTTTAATTTGTTTTATGTTATATTTTGTTTTAGAAATGGTATGCGAATAAATATGTTTGTATTGTGGATGAATCAACCGTGTTTCAATTGTTTATTATGGGAAAACTTGCTTTGATATACGAGCGCTTTGGATTACAAGCATGTTGCCAGAACGAATTATGCTCGCAATCCAAGGTTCCACTGTATAATATTATCGTACTCAATCATTTATATTTATATATGTATTTCGCTTAGCTCCAGCAGAACATAAGATTCCTAATTCAAGAGTAGGTTCTCACGACATTTTCACCCCAATGTTAAAATAATCGTAAAAGAATAAAATATACCACAGACAGACAGGCATCTCGTGCAATGGTAATAATTAATTGTAAATCATCAATCAGTCAGTCAATACTGATTTGCATTTAGCGCAGTCGCCCAGGTGGCAGATTCCCTATCTGTTGTTTAACTAGCCTTTTCCTAAATGCTTTCAAAGAAATTGGAAATTTATCGAACATCTCCCTTGGTAAGTTATTCTAATCCCTAAACCCCTTCCTATGAATGAATATTTGCCCCAGTTTGTCCTCTTGAATTCCAACTTTATCTTCAAATTGTGATCTTTCCCACTTTTATAAATGCAACTCAAACTTATTCGTCTAGTAATGTCATTCCACGCCATCTCTCCGCTGACAGCTTGCAACATACCACTTGGATGGATGGATGGATGGATGGATGGATGGATGGATGGATGGATGGATGGATGGATGGATGGATGGATGGACGGACGGATGGATGGACGGACGGACGGACGGACGGACGGACGGACGGACGGACGGACGGACGGACGGACGGACGGACGGACAACAATAGCATATCTAAACAATGACCTTTAAAATGACAACATGTCCGTAATTACAATTTTGCATTTAAATATTTAATCGTCAGCAGTGGTAGCTCAGGCATTTAATACTGGGGGGGGGGGATGCATGTATAATTACTGAATTTTACCTTATTTATAGATGAGGTGCATTTGGTGACACTTGTAGGTTGAAAATATGTTGATAACCTACTCATTGAAATTTGGTATATTTCTCATCAAAGTAGTTTCCATTGACAGCATTGTCAGAGCTGTCAGTCTTTCTTCATCCATAGTGCTGCAGAGGTACGTTTTTATCCACTTCATGGCTAATAAGCACCTTTCTGGCTCACTCGTGGTAGCTGGCAGAGTTGTTGCAATGCGAAGAAGTGTCACTACTTCTGAAAGTGATGACTGAAGATTGTTCAAGATGTTGAACTTAAGCAGCTGGATAGCATTCTTCTCTGGAGCATCAAACAGATAGTTTAGTTCGTAGTTTTCCTTTGTCAAAAGTAGGAAAAAGTTGTACAGTCATTTAGCTCTTTGTCAGGAAAATTTGATTTGAAGGAAGAAAAATTTGATGGCATCACCAGAGTTGACACTTGGAGATGATTTGTAAATTGAAACTGGCTATTTGCCTGGGTTATGATGACATCACAGACTTCCTTGGCTGCAGGCACTCTTGTCACAGTTTCCTGAGCATGACTTCATTTGTTTACATTTTCAGTTTCAGAATTTTTGTTGGAGTCCAGTATTGTATTTCTCACATCAGTAACATTTTTAACAAAGTTTGAAACACGGCAACAAATTTTTGCTACATCTGCCTGCAGATTTTGAAGTTGATTGTATAATATATCAAGATGAGGCATGATATGATGAAAGAATTTCAGCCAGTAGTTGAACTCTTCATCCTGAAGGTACTTGTACTGATTGTGATGTCACTTGAAGACTCAGATTCCATCAGTAGTTCAAAGCAATCTATTAAAGCATCTTTTTTCTCGAATACAGTATTGACTGTTCTCAATTTAATTCCATCTTGTGGCTCCAGGAGCAGGTATCCGTTCAGCCACACTTCTCTTCTCTTCTCTTCTCTTCTCTTCTGGGTGATCGGGAAAAGAATGCTGGTATTGAAGACAAGTTTTCAAAAAATATTCTTGCTTTCATGATTTGCTCAGCAGTTGTCTCCATTATCAAATTTAGTTGGTGTGCAAAGAAATGTATAAAATGGGCGTTCGGGTACTCTTCCTTAACTCTCGTCTGCATGCCACTGATGGCACCACTCATAACATATGTGCCATTGTACGCCTGGGCAATGAGTTTATTCTTCTTATCTTTCAGAATAAGCACAAGAACAGGCTGAAATCCATCTGACATATCCATCGTCTCATTAGCCATGATTACTATGAATTCAGACTCGGATACCTCTTCCAAAATAGCCTTTCTGCATACCCCCAGCAACAATTCTTCCTGGATCATTTTCGATGTTCCTTTGAAACATGAAGCACTCTCTAGATGTGATTTAAAAACAGAGTCTAGTTCACTCGTGTATTTAATTAAATTCAGAAATATATCCAGCATTTTCGGTGTCTGGCCTCTTGTCATATCCTCTCAATGCCAGTTCGTTTGACCCACACAACTTAATACATTTTATTATTCTGGATAGTACTTGCCGATTTTTGCTTATTTCATTGTTATGACACTGTACAGATTCCTCATAGGCCTTACTTAAACCCTAGCGCACATCTACAGAACCTAGAAGAACTAAGTCTAGCACACTGTTCACATGTTTTTCTGATTTTTCATGTTCCTTTATTTTATCACTGAAAATCTTAAGGCCTTGAAGTATAACCGTTACTCAGCCATGACCGAACATTGTAAGGATCTTAATCATAAATATACAACAATTGACCAAGATTTAAGGATTTTAATTTATGAATAGAAAGCTCCTTTACTCAATATACTTCAGAATATTTATATTGGTACTGGTCAATACAGTAATTTTATACATATCTTAAAGAAATTAACAACAAGAAGAATATTTTGCTTGAATATTTTTCCTGCTTATTTGTCAACAGTTTGATATTAAGAACGAGTTTCACTGTCAACATTACAAAAGTTTCGCCCTTCTGCTTCCCTTCCCAACCACATGAGCTCTGATGCGCTAGCTACACATACGTCTAATGTCAACAGCAACATGAGACTGTCAAGGTCATGTCATTCAAGAGGACAGCCACCTAATGAGGAAGTTGTTTGGAGCTATATCCTTTTATTTCATGCAGTGTTTTATTTGTATCACCTGCTTATTTCCCTCTGTAACGTTATCCACTCGCCTTTGCCGCTTTCGTCTTTTATACCTTAACACACTGCCACAGCTACAGGATTACTGTCAGCTGATTACCTGTGTCAAACCTGGATGACGTCATTGAGCCATCGACTCTACACTGCTCACGGATGTTCTGGGTGCTTCTGTGCCATGTGTCATGCTTTCCCCTGTACCTCCTCTCTGTACAGCCGACTCTATATAAGCTGCACTCTTTGCCTGCTATCTCTAGGCATTCTTCGGCTTTTGGAGAGAGGGGAAACTCCGATGTAAATTTTCACACCTGTATGGGACTTATTCTTCAACCATGAGGTATTCTTAACTTTGCATCACTGTGTTCTTGAGTTGTTGTACTCAATCATGTATCCATAACGGAGCACCTGGATGTCTAATTCCTTTGTTTGGAATCCTGTTTTGAGTTACGTGACTATGAACTTTTTGTGTGTCAAAACTCTCAAAAATTTCTGGTACTTCAATTTAGTTTTCATTCTTCTACTGCATAAAAGTCTTACCTTGAACTTGTTTACATTTATCCTGTTGGGCTAAATGCATCCGTGTTACATCCAGTGTTTTCATTAAAGAAAATAACAATTTAAAACTCTAGTAATAACAATAATAGAATAACCTGAAAATACAAAAGAGTGATAAATAGAGGAATAACCTTTCTTTCTTCAAATATTTGAAAAGAACCAACAATTTAAATACTCACAGTACACAGACAAAAGACAATTAGGAAAAATACAGTAAGATGTGAACATATTGAAAAGGGAAATGTTGCACTGTTTATAAGAGTAGCCAATGGCACAACAGTCCAGGCAACTTAACCACACGAAATACAGATCTTCGAAGAGTTAAAAAAAAATGAAGGATGGAGCTCACTAGGTTCGGCGCATCGGCTCAACAGGCCAAGTCCAGAGTTCTATACAATGCTTTTTGGTCGAAGGCACAAATCGACGATGAAGGCGAGGGGGTATAATGACAAATAAAGGAGCAGAAAACTTTACCAGTCCATGGATTAGGTCCACAGGATCATCTAGCACTTCAGAAAAGTAACAATGTAGATTAAAACTTTATAAGAAAGGACTTAACTTGGAAGAACCAGCTTACCCAGAAAGTTGAAATGTCTCTCCCCCTACCTGGGTAATAGATGAATCTTCGTGCAGACGGAGTCGAAATAGGTTCCAGTCCCGAGCTGATCCGGATGGCCGAGAATATATAGTCGGCAGAGTGTGACGTAAACAGACGTAATGGTAGGGGCGAGAGGGGAAAGTTCCAGAAGTTCCTGAATACGCGTGTAGTGTAAGTAGAAGTGTAGAGATCCAGTGAAGAAAGTAAGGTTAGGAACATGTGCCATGGCATATAGGTGGCGGAAAGTAAGAGAACATTACAAATATAATTGTCATTTTTACATTTTATATACATCTGTCTCACTGGCTTTTTATATTTAGTGCCAACCAAACAAACTGTAATTACTTTACACATTGAGAAATATACATCAGAGCTTTTTGGTAAATAAAGTGTTTAAACGCGGTATTTTAAAATATACAGGCCGGTTCACGAAAAATGAGACAATATGCACATCTTTTTTTTTCTTGTTTTCTGGCTCGTGGGGCACTTTAGAGAAATAATGAACAATCCTGTAAATGAAGGGATGTCTGGTAACCCTGCCTTAAGCTGTACATATAAGTTCATTATCCTGAATGAAGAGAAATGTAATCCTTCTAAGGAATGGCATAATATTGCCTTTCTTATCTTAATCTATTTTGTCATATCTCTTCTCTTTTGTCATCTCTACTCGCTCATGTAATATCATCACTATCCAAAGTCATGTTGCTGCAACCATTCTCTTCTCTGCTGCTCTCTTCTCTTGCTGGTAGTTTATCTTCAGGTCTGCGAACTATGATTTTCTAAGTCTTCCCCCGCTTCCCTTTCGCAGCACTTTTCCTTCAAAAATATTTCCCAGGAACTTAGCATGTCTCAACAGGTGGCCTGCAAGTTTTACTTTCCTTCCTTCCATGTCTCTAAATGAGGGTCTGGTTTTCATAATTATCAGCAATCAAAATAACTTTATAACATATTTGTCAATTTGTTGTGTGATTTCAGCTCATAGGCTAACTGTGTTCCCTGAGATGAATGAATTAACCACCGCAGTGCTGCAGACCATACAAGATTTTCAGGAGCAGCCAGGAAGAGACACTGGAAGACTCAGCTGTTTGTATTATCAAAGTTATTTCTATTCTTGAATTTTATTACTCCATGAGTTACTCCAAGAGGTAATCAATAGTCTAATTAAATATACAGTAAAACATTGTTAAGGTATTTCAGCAGGGGACAAGGAAAAGTAACATGTTAAGTGAGAAAATGTACTACTGCAATCCCACAGGGATATGGAAACACTAGATACGTTTTTCTCCAACATGACAGCATTTTACATCGTGCATCTGCAGCTACCGTTAAACAGGGTGATTTCAGACGATTTTGAGGTTATTTTCATATTAACTCATGAATGGCATATTAAATTGCATTATTTATCATCCTAATAATGAGGAAAATATCCAGTTAATACAACAAAAAAGATACGCCAACATATGTGTTCCTGAGAAAACAAAAAGTAGTGTCAGAATTCACCCCGTACATCGGGGTGATTACAGACGCACATGCTTTTTAAACTGCTGTCCGAAGTTTCAAAGCGTATTAGGGGATTTTGGACACAAATAGTCCTTTATTGTAATTCTACATTCTTTCTGCTTTAGTATTGTGATGTTTAATGTGTTCTGTGGGTATTCAAAGTATGACTAGCTGGTTAAAACCATCATAATGATAAATTTAATGTTTTATTGATCGATCTTTATTTTCTGACAAGGTAAATGTAAAATTTTCTGGTCTAAATTGAAATATTAATACTTATAAACTGTACAGAAATCCTACTGAAAGATCTTCATCATTTTTCGTACAAACAATATAAATCGCAATGCCAAAGGAAGTCAATACAATGAACATGTAGCTGCCATGTCGTATAAATTCCTCGCTTTTCGACTTGGGCTGGAACTATTTTCGAAATGTGTTCTTTAGCTGTTGTTAGGGAGCACAAACATATTTCTGCTGTTTTATGTGGACGCAAGTATTTGGTATCCACATCCCTTGAACGAATATTTGATTCCACGCCAAAATACTGCCTCGTATGCTCTTTGTTCCCCAACTTGTAAACTTATATATAATGTGCAACAAGGAAAGCCTCTTCTTGCAACACCAGAACGCTATTATCTTGGTCATTACCTTCACTGTGTGATTCATCTCATTTATTTTCACTGCTGCTTTCATTTGCTATGGCGGTAAGTAGCAGGTTGTGTTGGAGGGTAACGAGCATTTCCTTCTTCCTCACTTAGCACTGTTTGTCCTCCCATTTTTTTGGATGTCCTTTCTGCACTTTATTTTGTCGGGTGGACCAAGGTATACCATACAAATCAAATGCTTTCCTATAAGACAACTTGCCACTTTTAATATCACGTACAGTACCGGTACGGTTTTTTCTAATAGTTTTGGTTCATAATTACATCCTGAAGTAGCTCCTGTCTGCCATTAATAATTTCTAGCCATTGTCTGAAATCACCCAGGCTGGTTTCAATTTTCAATAACATGTGATTAAAACAATGCTTTTCATTAAATCACACCAAAATTACTAAGCTATCATTTGTAAACACTTCAGTCAGTTGAAGGGTCAGGGGAAAAAAACAGGAGAGTCAATATTTGTACAACTTGAGAAAAAGCAACTTTTGTGCTTGAATTCCCTATTTCTTTCCCCTAACAGCGAAACTTTGAGTGCTAATTTCTCCTGACTTGCCTGCTTTTTTTCCCATTTCCGACCTCTCAATAGATGCGTATGATCACTCTGAAGCGGACTGTAACAATATCTCAATTTCGATGAAAAAGTGACTTGCCTGGTTTTTTCCCCCGACCCTTCAGTTGATCTCACTAAGAACCATAGTTATAATTCATTTCTTCCGGTCGGGGCAATCAAAAGTATCCACTTAATGATAATGCTTGAACTTTCAACATTGCCAGTGCACACTGGAAATTTTCAAAAGTAAGAAGTCGACTCTTAATAAAAAAAACAAACACTGGGCTGAGTGGCTCAGACGGTTAAGGCCCTGGCCTTCTGACCCCAATGTGGCAGGTTTGATCCTGGCTCAGTCTGGTGGTATTTGAAGGTGCTCAAATACGTCAGCCTCGTGCCGGTAGATTTACTGGCACGTAAAAGAACTCCCGCGGGACTAAATTCCGGCACCTCAGCGTCTCCGAAGACCGAAAAGGTAGTTAGTGGGACATAAAGCAAATAACATTACTATTATTAATATTATTATTATTAAAAAATGCCAGACGCAAGAAACATAACATCAGTGTCAAACTAAAATGCGTGCTGAAGTGCAAAGCAGCTATGCAACAAAAGAAGGCAAATCGACCATACTGTCCGCAACCACCTCTGTGTCCGAAATTGCCCCATTTGACGGTACAGTGAAAACTATTTCTACCATTTCTAAAGCTGAGAAGAGAATATTAAATGGTGAGAAAAACATGAGAGAACAAATATGAAAACCTTTTCCGCTGGAACTTACAAAATAACAAGTGCACTGAAAGGTGTGAAAAACACCAAACAACAAAAATATGAGGGGCCATGAAAATACCAAATACTATTGCAAATCACACTCTTTCTAAAACGAATCGTAGTAGAAGCCTTTTATTTCAGAGCAGTGGGTTATTGAACACAATTTCCTCTTCATACTCTTAGAGAGTGAGTTTGAGGTTACACTCCTCCAAGAGCGACTGTGATTTTGACTGCAATTTTGAAACTGACAGAACTTCTGTTCGACCATCTCGAATGATCGAGTCAAAACAGGAAAGTCTGAGTACACGTTTAAAGATGCAGGTGCCAGTCCAATTTGATAGAATTTAATTTTGTCCTTATTAGTAAAGAATTTCACACCTTTTTCAAAATCCCACAAATAGGCTATCAAGTCAAATACGCACCACGCTAGTCAACTTCACATGACTTTGTTCCTAATCCAGATGTAGGCTATCAGGCAAAAACTATTCACAACCCTTCACTGTACCACTCAACACAAAATCAATTTTATTTCTGAATGGAATGCGAAATACAAGCATAAACAGGTTCACTGCGTTAGTCAGCAATCTCGCTGCTAATCTGGAAGTAAAACTGAACATTCCTGAAGCTAACGGCTTGTTTTCCGAATGTGCAACTTATCCTGCAAAGTTCAGGAATTCAAGGCCTTTCCCCATTATCACACAACTGTAGTGAAGGCTCTTTCTTACTTAAATTGGAAATACTTTCCTTTCACAAAGGATGGCAGATGACATTTCTCAGTGCTAGGAAAAATGTGATAATCCTAAGCAGTAAATTACAGGATACAGTAGAAGTCCATTATAGCGAGAATTCATATCAGCGAACAATTTACTCGCTATAACGGATTGTCGTTATATCCGATTTTTTAAAAAACTCGGCGAAACCCTCGTACACATTGAAATCAGTATGAAACGACAGTCAGCTTGCACAAAACTTGCATTTTCACAGATAATATCCACTCTACGGCTTGCTTGTTTGTTATTTTTCGAAATCTGATATTACGTGAAAGTATGTCTAATTTCATTCTGAAAAATTATAGTACCGTAATTCTTCAAATCCAAGACGCTCCCACCTTTTTCTTCAAAAAATTTATATCAGTTTTAAAAAGTGCTTTGTAAAATCATATGAATGCCTTTCTTATAGAGTACGCATTTTAGACTATTTTTAGATGCCGAACATTGGCTTTAGTTATTGCGTATTACTTTTTGGCTGCACAATTTTTTTCTATTTCAGCGGGTTTAATAAGCATTGACTTATAATTGGCATCATAATATCGAAAAGAACCCCATGAAAATTTGCCGGCAATACCTATTTCATGCGTTTCTACAATACGACGGTTCATCAGGAAAATATTCTTACTTACTAATAATAATAATAATAATGTTATTTGCTTTACATCCCATAACTACTTTTACGGTCTTTGGAGATGCCGAGGTGCCGGAATTTAGTCCCACAGGAGTTCTTTTACATGCCAGTAAATCTACCGAAATGAGGCTGTCGTATTTGAGCACCTTCAAATACCACCGGACTGAGCCAGGATCGAACCTGCCAAGTTGGGGTTAGAAGGCCAGTGCCTTAACCATCTGAACCACTCAGTACGGCTTCTTACTTACTATAAAACTGTTACTTTCACTCAGCGTAAAATGTAACTGGCGGCTGCTACACGTACGTCTCAATTGCCTGCTTTGGTCAACTTCAGCGGCTAGCGATGTGTAGTCCTAATCACAGCCGTTGAAGGTCAACAAACGTGTTTATTGCTCCACGGTATGGCAATTCTGCCCTTGCGTTTTTTGTGCACATACTTCACAATTTCATCTGCGACTTCTTTAAAGTGTCCATGTTGCGGACCACAAATGCTATCCTTGTTTTCACGCTAATGCCGAATATTGGCTTTAGTTAGGCCTGTGCCGTATTTTCTTTTGAATGCACGATTATTCAATTACAAATAGGAAAGGATTTCCACCTATCAATACTTGTTTATTGCACTTATTATGCTACAGGATCGATTTCGACCCCTTACATAAGGTCATCTTCAGCTGAACCATGCATAAATATCTATATGATGAAGCTATGATTAAGATTGTATTGTCAAAGGATGGTTAATGTTTGTGGGTTACTGTAGTCACATCCTAGTTCGTGAACCATGGGCAACAGCTGAGTGGCCTAGTAGGTGGTCCTGAGAGTCGGGATACCAGTTGCTGTGGAATGGGAGTGGGCATCTCGGACATATTCTGAGTCGGGGCCCTCCTTGTGCTCAGGCGGCTAGGACTATACAATTCACCAGTGGTCCATAACCTGTTAGAGGAGAGATCCTCACTTGAACTATGTGCAAGTAGGGTAGCATCCTGCTTCATGAATTTACCGAGCTCAGAACATTTTAAGCAAGCCTCGGACCTATGGGAGTAACGGGGTCCCACTCCAATTTGACAGGCGAGGGACTCCTTGGAAACAACTTGGCGAACAAAATGGAATTCGATGGGGAGCTATCAATATTAATGGGGCTTATGGAAGAAAGAAAGTAGAACTGGCTGAGTCAGCAAAGAGGATGCATTTGGATGTGCTAGGAGTAAGTGATATTCGGGTAAGGGGAGATAACGAGGAAGAGATAGGGGATTATAAAGTGTACATGACGGGTGTTAGAAAGGGAAGGGCAGAGTCTGGAGTAGGGCTCTTTATCAGGAATACCATTGCATGCAACATAGTTTCTGTAAGGCACGTAAATGAGCGAATGATGTGGGTAGATTTGTCAGTTGGAGGAATTAGGACTAGAATTGTCTCAGTGTATTCACCGTGTGAGGGTGCAGATGAGGATGAAGTTGACAAGTTTTATGAAGCATTGTGTAATACCGTGGTCAACGTCAACAGCAAGGATAGATTAGCGCTAATGGGCAATTTCAATGCGAGAGTTGGGAATAGAACTGAAGGATACGAAAGGGTGATTGGGAAATGTGGGGAAGATATGGAAGCTAATGGGAATGGGAAACATTTGCTGGACTTCTGTGCTGGTATGGGTTTAGCTGTTACGAATACATTCTTCAAGCATAAGGCTATTCACCGCTACACATGGGAGGCTAGGGGTACCAGGTCCGCAATAGACTATATCTTAACAGACTTTGAATTGAGGAAATCTGTTAGGAATGTACAAGTTTTCGTGGATTTTTCGATGATACAGACCACTATCTGATCTGTAGAGAACTAAGTATCTCTAGGCCTAGGGTAGAGAAAGTGAAATCTGTCTGCAAACGAATAAGGGTAGAAAATCTCCAGGACAAGGAAATTAGACAGAAGTACATGGATATGATTAGTGAGAAGTTTCAAACAGTAGACAGCAAGCAGACTCAGGATATAGAAAGTGAATGGGTGGCATACAGGGATGCTGTAGTAGAAACAGCAAGGGAATGCCTAGGAACAACTGTGTGTAAAGATGGGAAAAGGCGAACATCTTGGTGGAATGATGAAGTGAGAGCAGCTTGTAAACGTAAAAAGAAGGCTTATCAGAAATGGCTCCAAGCAAGGGCCGTGGCAGACAGGGATTTGTACGTAGATGAAAGAAACAGAGCGAAACAAGTAGTTGTTGAATCCAAAAAGAAGTCATGGGAAGATTTTGGTAACAACCTGGAAAGGCTAGGTCAAGCCGCAGGGAAACCTTTCTGGACAGTAATAAAAAATCTTAGGAAGGGAGGGAAAAAGGAAATAAACAGTGTTTTGAGTAATTCAGGTGAACCCATAATAGATCCCAGGGAATCACTGGAGAGGTGGAGGGAATATTTTTAACTTCTTCTCAATGTAAAAGGAAATCATCCTGGTGGTGTTGCAAACAGCCAAGCTTATGGGGAGGAGGAAAATGATGTTGGTGAAATTATCCTTGAGGAAGTGGAAAGGATAGTAAATAAACTCCATTGTCATAAAGCAGCAGGAATAGATGAAATTAGACCGGAAATGATGAAGTATAGTGGGAAGGCAGGGGTGAAATGGCTTCATAGAGTAGTAAAATTAGCGTGGAGTGTTGGTAAGGTACCTTCATATTGGACAAACGCAGTAATTACACCTGTCTATAAGCAAGGGAACAGGAAGGATTGCAACAACTATCGAGGTATCTCATTGATTAGTATACCAGGCAAAGTATTCACTGGCATCTTGGAAGGGAGGGTGCGATCAGTGGTTGAGAGGAAGTTGGATGAAAACCAGTGTGATTTCAGACCACAGAGAGGCTGTCAGGATCAGATTTTCAGTATGCGCCAGGTAATTGAAAAATGCTAGGAGAGGAATAGGCAGTTGTGTTTATGTTTCGTAGATCTAGAGAAAGCCCATGACAGGGTACCGAGGGAAAAGATGTTCACTATACTGGGTGACTATGGAATTAAAGGTAGATTATTAAAATCAGTCAAAGGTATTTATATTGACAATTGGGTTTCAGTGAGAATTGATGGTAGAATGAGTTCTTGTTTGAGGGTACTTACAGGAGTTAGACAAGGCTGTAATCTTTCACCTTTGCTGTTCGTAGTTTACATGGTTCATCTGCTGAAAAGTATAAAATGGCAGGGAGGGATTCAGGTAGGTGGAAATGTAATAAGCAGTCTGGCCTATGCTGACGACTTGGTCATAATGGCAGATTGTGCCGAAAGCCTGCAGTGTAATATCTAGGAACTTGAAAATAGGTGCAATGAGTATGGTATGAAAATTAGCATCTCGAAGACTAAAGTGATGTCAGTAGGTAAGAAATTCAACAGAATTGAATGTCAGATTGGTGATACAAAGCTAGAACAGGTTGATAATTTCAAGTATTTAAGTTGTGTGTTCTCCCAGGATGGTAATATAGTAAGGGAGATTGAATCAATTTGTACTAAAGCTAATGCAGTGAGTTCGCAGTTACGATCAACAGTATTCTGTAAGAAGGAAGTCAGCTCCCAGACGAAACTATCTTTACATCGGTCTGTTTTCAGACCAACTTTGCTTTACGGGAGCGAAAGCTGGGTGGACTCAGGATATCTTGTTCATAAGTTAGAAGTAACAGACTTGAACGTAGTAAGAATGATTGCTGGTACACACAGGTGGGAACAATGGCAGGAGGGTACTCAGAATGAGGAGATAAATGCTAATTTAGGGATGAACTCGATGGATGACACTGTACGCATAAACCAGCTTCGGTGGTGGGGTCATGTGAGGCGAATGGAGGAGGATAGATTACCTAGGAGAATAATGGACTCTGCTATGGAGGGTAAGAAAAGTAGAGGTAGACCAAGACGACAATGGTTAGACTCAGTTTCTAACGATTTAAAGATAAGAGGTATAGTACTAAATGAGGCCACAACACTAGTTGCCAATCGAGGATTGTGGCGACGTTTAGTAAATTTGCAGAGGCTTGCAGACTGAACGCTGAAAGGCATTACAGTCTATAATGATAATGTATGTATGTATGTAATGTCAAAGGAATGCCATATGATTATGAACATTTGGTCATGTCCAAATGGGGCATGTTGTAACGTGAACTGACATATATGTCAATATGTGCAACAATGCAATTGTATGCCTAAAATAGGATTTTTAAGGTCTTAAAATTAGTTTATAAAACATTTCTCTACTTAAAAGTAACTTATATATATACAAGATGAATACAATATATAAGAGCACTTCATGCACATGAACGTTCGTGTCTTGCTTGATGTTCAATTCATCGGCTGATAACCGTGTTCAAGTCTTATTTACACAGTTGTACACTCAGCTGCTGTTCCTGGAGTTTAAATGATATGGTTTGCTAGTAAAATTGTATGAGTAAAAGATTTAGTCTTCATGTATACACAAAGAATAGAACACTTTCCAATTCTTAAAAGGTGCCAGACGTATGGATAGGATTAGGCTAAAATATGTTCAGCTCTGCTATGTGTGTTGCCTTATGTTGAAATCAAATCGTGTTGTCCTATGGTGTCCATATAATTTGAGTGACATTGGGTTCAAAGTAGTGGCTCCTTTCCCATTTGTAGCTGTGCAGTGATGTTATATGAATCTGTGGAGGATAAGATTGAGCTATGAGTGATATTTATGTTGGAGGAATGTCTACGGGTTGTGTGTGTTAATTTGACTGTTGTTGGTGTGGCTGAGTTATGTTTGATGTGCGAGCTTGTTGTGTGCTACTTCATGTTCTTCTTGGGCTCATACTAGCTGCTGTGAGGGGAAGGGAAGGAGGGGTAGGGAGAGTTGCTGTTGTGGGGGTGGAGTTGGAGCTGGGTGTGTTGTTTGATGTTTTTCTGTCGCGTGTCGCGTTCTGTTTATCGATTATCTTAAGGTAAGAGTTTTTTGGGGTGGGGATAACTGTATTGAAGATGATGTTAGTTTTTTCTGTGATTTCATTTATGTTGTAATTTGGATTGGTATACTGATCTAGAGTGATGTAAAATTCTTCTGTTATGTTGAGCAGTGGACCTTTGGGGTTTATGTTCAGGATTTGCATGTCGTTCTCGATGTTTGTAAAACTGTGTTTATAGTCTACGACATATTGTCCTATTGAGGAAAAATGATTGTGCTTTACCGCGTTTATGTGTTCATTATATCGGGTTAGGAAGTTTCTACCGGTGCGTCCGACATAGCTTGTCTCACAGTTATTGCATTTGATGCGGTATACCCCTGAGTGGTTGTATTTGTTGTTGCTGTTGATTGTCCTGACGTTGTGTATGATGTTGGTACTATTGTGTGCAGTTCTAAATGCTATTCTTAGGTTATGTTTTTTAAAAATGTTAGTTATGGGGTATATGTGTACAATATTGAAGGGGAATAGTGCATAATCTCTCTTGGATTCGTCTGCTTTTGTTAGTTTGGTTTTGGGTTGGAATTTTATTTTGTGTATTATTTTGTTGACCATTTCTTTCTTGTATCCATTGTTTTTAGCTATGTTTATTTCTTTATTTATTTATTATGGCTTCTTTCATGTGGCGAAGTTAGGGCACATGGCCCTCTCTTACACTTAACCACAATACAACAAATAATATTAAGGTTGCCTATTACTAATTATACTAATTACACTACTTATACTATTTCCTAAATTAAGCTTAAGTTACACACCCACACGATATGCAGTTTATTAGCTTATTAGCTCGTTACTTCAGTCCTCTTTTCTATCTCCCACAGACACTTGCACACACACTTACAATGTACACACTTATCAACTACCCTTACGTTTACATTATATAAAACTAACAGAAACAATTTTTAATTTTACAATTACCAATCACACGCACACAATACACACTTCAATCGGTAACTCTCAACAAGTAGTCTCGGCAAGATATTTTAAATTTGAGGAAGGAGTCAATGCCCCTGACACTTACTGGCAGGGAATTCCAAAGCCTGGAACCGGTTACAATGAAAGATTTATTATACACAGAAGAGTGGTGAAGAGGAATAGCTAAAGTGAAGCCCAAGTGAGTGTTACGATTATGGAAGGAAGAGAGGAAGTGAAGTTTAGGTGAAATATACTGGGGGGAGTTACTATGCAGGAGTTTGTGTATTAAGACGAGTATATGATATTCACGTCTGTTATCAGGTTTCAACCAGTGCAGTGCTTGATAATAAGGAGTAATATGCACATCATACCTTAGGTTAAAAATGAATCTAAGGCAACAATTCATAATACGCTGCAGTTTCCTAGTTTGTTATTTAGTAGCGTCTACCAAGATAACATTACAGTAGTCAAGGATAGGAAGAATTAGGGTCTGTGTTAATCTTCGCCACATGTTTAGTGGTATTATATCTTTATTTAATTTCAGTGGGTGTAAAGTAGCAAACACCTTCTGACTTACTTTTTTGATATGTTCTGTCCAGTTTAGAGTTTCAGTCATAGTCACCCCAAGATTTCTCACTGTTTTACTGTACAGAATTGTGCTATTATTTATTTGTAAAGGAGGAATGATCAAATTGTTGATCTTGTGTAGGAGCTTCTGGGAACCGACAATGATAGCTCAAGATTTTGATGGATTTATGAGAAGTCTGTTTGCGAGAGCATATTCACTGAGTTTTTTCATGTCATCATTTATGCATTTTACTGCGTTTGGTAATTCGCTTAAGCTGCAATGGTAATAAATTTGGAGATCATCAGCATATAGGTGATAATTACACATTTTTAGAGAAGATGAAATGTCATTGATATACAATGTAAAAAGCAACGGTCCTAAAATACTACCTTGTGGCGTGCCAACTTTCCTTGTACACCATTCTGAATTTCTTTCACGAGTTATCACCCGCTGTCTCCGATCTTTCAAATATGAAGTAAAAACTTCAGTACTAAAGGGTCAAACAAGTAAGATTCCATTTTCTTAATTAGTAGCTTTAAGTCTATTGTATCAAATGCACCACTGAAATCCAGTAGCGTTAGTACTGTAAGTTGTCGTTGTTCCATAGCTAGTCTGATGTCTTCTGTCACTTTAAGGAGAGCCGTGGCAGTGCTGTACCCTTTCTTAAAGCCCGATTGTAATGGGTCAAGGAGAGAATAGTTATTTAAATATTTCAATACTTGCTCGTACACCAGTCTTTCCATAGCCTTAGAAAGCGTTGGAAGAATAGAAACTGGGTGATAGTCAGAGGTCAGTTTAGGATCATTTATCTTGGGCACTGGGATGACATTAGCTTGTTTCCAGAGTGCAGGGAAAGTTCCATTTCTAAGACAGTAATTGAATATATGTGTGATAATCGGGAGGATAGCACCTATTATATTATGTATGAAATGTATAGGGATGTCATCTACTCCTACTGCCTTAGATTTAATAGAATACAGTACTTTTTTAATTTGGTTGCTAGTGACCTCTTGGAATGAAAATTGAGGACGGTTAAGTGGAGGGATGGCTGGTTGATTCGTATTTAATTCTGCCTGATTGATCGGTTTAAACACGATTCGTTCTTCAGAGAAATATGTAATAACCTCGTCTAGGGGAACAGTTGGTTCATGTTGTTGTTGTTGGCCTTTTACAATACTAAGAGAGCGTAGTTCTTTCCAGGAATTCCTGGCATTCAGTTTACCTGAAAGACAGTTTAAGTACTTAAATTTCTGATTTCTGATTTCTTGCTTAATTCTGTTCCTAAGTACCCGATAGTTTTCAAAATCGGATTCATTACGGGTACGTTTGTACCATCGGAACCATGAATCATGGCGAGACATCAAATTCTTAATTTCGTCATTTAACCATGGAGCGACTCACTTTCACTTGTCTTTTGGGAGCGTGTTTGTCGTATAGACTAGTAATGAGGGAATTTAGTTTGTCTATTTTTGCGTCAATATCGTCTAGTAGTAGAATATCATTCCAGGGTAGGTTGTAGGCGTCATACTTCAGTTGATCTAAATTAATATCTCTTATATTCCTACAAGTGGTGAAGTTAGGTTTGTATTTGGGTATGCGAAGAGAATAGGATAAATAAACTAGGTCATGTGTTGAGATCGATGGAACAGGAAATTGTCCATGATTTAAGGCTTTCTGGGGATTGTTTGTTATGATTAGATCGATTAGTGAGTGTGAAGTGTGATTATTGCTATATATATGGTTGGTAGGATGTAATGGGAGAATCGTAAGGTTACAGGAAAATAGTATATCAAGTAGTTTGTCCTTCTGAGCTGATTCTTTCAGTAAGTTTATGTTTAAGTCCTCTAATAGTACGATATGTTCGTAAGTTGGTACTGGGTTGAATAAACAAGCTTCCAACTCCGTCATGTTTACTGTATCTGGAGGTTTATAAACTACAGCGAAGAGGACTTTCGTCCCTTTAATGGTGATCTCCACGAACATGAACTCTGGTCCTGGTTGAGTGGCATTGTTAAGTATGTGTGTCAGCATACATTATAAATTTGTAATATATTCTGATTTTCAAGATGGACATTATCCAGCTGTAAAGGAAAACAACAATCTGAGTCATGTAAATCTGATTCTTCGATACTTTGCTATTTTTTAAAAATATGTATCTTGTTTATTTTAACAAAAAGATTTTCCTCCAAAACTGACGTCATGCTTCGCCTTGCTTTATTGGTAGTTTTAATTGACCTCACCGTGTCCGTATTTAGTTATATGATCCCCATCAAGATCCAGGGTGTATGTATTTTTAGGGCATTATTTTTATTATATTTCGGACTGAGCACGCCTGGGATCGGCTAATTAGTCTGGGGCAAATTACCTTGATGGTAAAAACGGGGACAGTACATCACGAAGACGAAGATAACCCCACTGAAAGTATGGAACGTGGTCATAGATTATTAATTGTGGAATTAAAACAAGTAAAAATCCCTAAAATAGTACTGAAGAAGAAACCAAAGATCAGGATTTGGGAATTGGAGGAGGATAAAAGAATGGCATCCCAAGATTGACTAAAAAGGAAGTTGCCTAACATGGAAATACGAAGTGGTGAAGAAGAGTCGGACAATTTAAGACAGACATTTGTGGAAGCAGCAATTGTGGTATGCGGGAAAACAAAAGCAAAGATTAAGGGAAAGGAGACACAGTGGTGGAGAGACAAAGTTTAAAAAAAGAAATAAAAGAAAGGAACAAGGTGTAAAAAGAAATCGATAAGGAAAAGCAAAAAATGTATCAGAGGGATGAGAATAAGTTAGAAAGGTTACATGTGGAATACGAAACATTGAAACTACAAGTAAAGAGGAGTATCAGGAAAAAAGGAGAAATGTTGAGCAAGATAGTCGAGGAATTCAGAAACTATTATACAGAGCAATAAAATCAAAAAGAAAAAATCAAGGCATTAGAGAGAGAAGATGGATCGATAGTACATGATGAAAAGGATTTTCATAAGGTGATGGCATATATTTTGAAAAACTTTATAATGGAAATGACTGCTCAGAGGAAGGAGGAGATAAGAAAATGGAAATAACTGATGGTGAAAAAGAAGAACCCGATAACATGGTTGAAACTTGAAAGGGCAGTAAAGCAAGTGGAAAAGACTAATTCAATTCTAATTCAATGCTGATATGATTAAGGCAGCAGGAAGCATTGGATTACAGTGGCTATACCGAGCCCTCAATGCCATATGGAAGGATGAAAGGATACCTGAAGATTGGCAACAAGGAAGTATCGTACCATTGTTCAAAAAAGGAAATAGGAAGAAATGTGAAAATTATAGATGCATGAAATGTCGTATGGCTTTTAGTGCCGGGATATCCCAGGACGGGTTCGGCTTGCCAGGTGCAAGTCTTTCTACTTGACGCCTGTAGGCAACCTGCGTGTCGTGATGAGGATGAAATGAAGATGAAGACAACACATACACCTAGCCCCGTGTCATTGGAATTAACCAATTAAGGTTAAAATCCCCGACCCGGCCAGGAATCGAACCCGGGACCCTCTGAACCGAAGGCAAGTACGCTAACCGTTCAGCCAACGAGTTGGACATTATAGAGGTATAACCCTATTATCACATAGGCTAGACATGAACTACCACACACATACTGGAACAACTTCCAACAAATAACTAACGAAAAGATAGAAAATATAGCCATACAGAAACAGAACACCCTGAATAAGAAACTCAACGCACTTAAGACACCACTAAACCAAACCAATCATACACAGAACAGACAACACACTACCGTTCTTACTGAAAGCATCCAACATATATTCCACCTGCCACTCAAAAACCTAACTAACACAGTATTCAATGAAAAAGAAACTACTATACTGAGCAAGGGACCGAAACATAACTGGAAAAACAATTCAGTTTTTGAAAACATTGCTACTATTATTACTGAAACGGAAGATGCTCTAAACAAAATACCTCAAGAAAAACAAAATGAAATTAGATATGAAATTAAAAAAACACTACCACAATATATCAATAAAATCACCCAAAAACCTCAAAATCAAGAAATCACAAACCAAATACAAATTAAGGTACTCAAAAATAAAATCCAGCAAAATAACTTACTAGTAACAAAGGCAGACAAAGGAAACACTACAGTCATTATGGATAAAGAGGAATATATAACAAAAACAAAAACCTGCTTTCAAGATGAAACTTTTCAAATTAAGACTAAAGATCCTACTAACAGTATCCAAAAGAACTTAAAAACTCTCCTAAAAAACATCAATTTTCTCTTGAACGAACAGGAAACTACAAAATTAATCACCATGAATCCAGGGATACCTACAGCTAAAGCTTACCCTAAAATCCATAAAGACAACATTCCCATGAGACCCATAATAAACTACAGGCCAAGCCCCATCTATAAATTATCCAAATACATACAAAAATTCCTCAAAAAACATTATGTCTTTCAAGCAAATAAAACCATAAAAAACTCAATAGAATTTTGCAGCATTACTAAGAATATAAGAATAGAACATTTCTACAAGCTAGCAACATATGATATAACAAACATGTATCCTAATATACCCACACACAAAACTATTACTATCATAGAATCCAATCTTTATAACCATAGTAAGCTAAGCAAATTGGAAATAGATGAATTTATAAAACTATTACAATTTGCTATCAATAACAATTATTTCAAGTTCCATGACACTATCTATCAACAGAAAGGATTACCCATGGGATCACCAATATCAGGCATAATAGCTGATATATATATGGACTATTTAGAACACCAAGAAATCAAAAAAATAGAAAATATCATCTATTGGTGCAGGTTTGTCGATGATGCATTCATAATCATAGACAATAGACATACTAATAAAAACATAATCTTAGAACAACTAAATAAAATAGATCCCCATATAAAATTTACCATGGACACTGAAAATAACAACAATATAAACTACTTGGATATATCCATAACCAGACATAACAACCACCTAACATACAACATATATAGAAAACCTACCCATACATCAAATACAATAAAGATAGACTCCACCCACCCACATACTCACAAGAAAGCTGCATACTATAGTATGATTCACAGAGCATATAACATTCCACTTTCAAAGGAAAATCTAAATAAAGAATTAATCACAATCCACGAAATAGCAAAACAAAACGGATATAAAAGAGAAATGATAAACCGGATCATCAACAACGTCAAAAACCAACCGAAAACCAAGCTAACCAGAATCACCAAAGATAAAAAAGAATATTCACTGTTTACTTACAACAATAACCATATACATCCCATAACCAATATCTTCAAAAAACAAGGTCTAAAAATAGCATACAAAACTACACGCAATAACACCAACATACTGTACAATTCCAAATCAGTTAATAACATAAATAAATACAACCACTCAGGAGTCTATCACCTCAAATGCAACGACTGCCGAGCCAGCTATGTAGGGCTTACTGGTAGGAGTTTTTTAATACGATATAATGAACATGTAAATGCCGTCAAACACAGACACTTCTCAGCTATGGGTCAGCACATTGACGATCAGAAACACAATTTCACGGACATTAATAGTGACATGCAAATCCTCAATATGAATCCAAAAACTCCCTTGCTCAGTATAGTAGAAGAATTTTACATAAACTTAGACAAATACGTCAATCCGAACTCCAACTTAAATGAAAACATAGACAGAAACAATATTCTTTTTCATGCAGTAATTCCCTTACTAAAAGATTACTACCTTAAAAGAATTAATAAACAAAAATCCATACGTTCAAATCAACTGCTCCAAGACCTCCTCCCCTCCAACCCCACTCCCTTTACTAACACTCCACCCATCCCCCCAAACCTCCCCCCTACCGTCGCCAACTACAATCTCAGAGCAACACGCATTAGATCTCAACAGGCAGCTACACAGAGTGCACGGTTCCAACACCTAACGTAAGTGAAACGACATACGATATACTATTACACTTTCATACCGCACCATTTTCACACTCATTATTTCTACTTCCAGATACTTTGTTTTCACAACATATATGCTTCTACGATAAAATCAACGTGCACCCTATCAGGACGCATAACATTCAACGCGTTCTTACAAATGTCATCAACTCAACATATTACGGCACACGAAAAGAAGAACATGCTCCATCAATAACATTCAAGACTCTTAATAGCTCTAACAACAGTAGCTGCCCAAAATATCGCCAGACATTACAACCAAATATTACCTAAATTGCAAGCAGATTATACAAATACTTATCTAACCGCAATTATGTATATAGTTATATATTTTTATGGACCCATTATATCGGAACATCATAACTAATCAAATACTGTTGTGGAAACTTCGTTAACTCCATTTTACCCCAAACAATGTATATATAGCACCACATATTAATAATGTTAATGCAATGTATTTTTAACAAGGTATATATATATATACCACTGTTTTAATTATGTGTCCAATTTAACAAGATTATCCAATGCCTATGCTCAACAAAACAAATAGTTTTCTAAAAGTTCAACCCTATTCCAAGACATAAAATAAGAATAATAGGCTTTATAAACTGATACTTTATTATTTAAGATATATGCCAACAAGGTATTGCATACTAATATTTTAATCACAAGTGTCCAAACCAATAATTCTACATTTTCATATGACTGATCAATAATCAATTAATGTAATTTAAGAACCAATTTTTAATGTATATTACTGAACTTACTACTATTAATTTACACAAATGTATGTTTATCTCATCCACATTGTACAACCCAAATTAGATAGTGATAACATGAAAAATAGCATGTAATTTCATGGATGATGTATATTAGTTAACTATTTACCTTGACACTGTATGCTGGGAAACTTAGGATTGACACATACAATAGCTCAAATGTACCAAGACATACATACCAACATTTATGATCAGTTGGACTTAATTTAAGTTTTAATCATTATATGTGATGTTTTTGTAAAATATCTCTTTTATGCATGTCAACTGAAGATGACCCCCTAGGGGTCGAAACCAGTCTTGACCATATTTACTAGCTGAATGTGAATAAATTTTGTGTTGATAAGGTGGTGACTTATATTTATATTGTTTTTGTAAAAAAAAAAAAAAAAAAAAAAAAAATGGCTAGTGCATACCGTGGAGGCCACTGCGTAGGCTACTTGGAGCCATTGGCAGTGCCAATGCACTTGAGATTTTGTCTCATTACCAAAAATTGATGCCTGCTTAGCCATCAGATGATATAGATGTTGATTCCCATAGAGAATCTGAAATATTTGTCCCGAATGAGTAAATTTATAATACCAATATAAATAGTCCGTTATTGGACATTATAAATTTTCCAGCTAACTCATTCCTGGTTGCCAGCGTTTTGCCCCCGTGTGGTAGGTTGGGCTCATCGGTTGGTAGCCTACACAGTGGCCTCCACGGTATGCACTAGCCGTGCGTCTTGGTAGGTGTGCTAGGTACCAACTGATGACCCCAACCTAGCACATGGGTGCAAAACAATGGCAACCAGGAATGAGTTCGCTGGAAAATGTATAATGTCCAATAACGGACTATTTATATTGGTTTTGTGTAGAACTAATTCTAGTGTATTACTTTCAGTTTTCAGTAATTAACAACAATTTTCATTCTGTTAGGGTGTTGTAAAAATAAAAATTTGTACAACTAAGTAGTAGGCCTATTGTAGTGTAGTAGTAACTTATATTTATTACCTTGTTGTTGTGTTATCTTTGTGAATTATCCTAGACAATATTTCTTTCCTTTCATAATTATAGGCAATATTTCTTCCCTTTCATTTTTATTTTGCACAGAATAAGTTATTATATTTTCCTTTTCATCCCATTATTCTGTAAATAATGGCTAAGGAGTGCAAGTGTAGGAACTGTGGGTGTGACCAGGCATTAAGGAGTATGAGGGAGGAGTTGGAGAGTTTGAGGGAGATAATTAGGATTCTCTTAGAGGACAGGAAGGAAAGTAGGCCTCCCAAAAATAATGTACAGGATACAGTAGTTGCAAAGGAGGGTTGGAAGGATATGGGGGAATTGTAGAAGACAGGTGGTCTAATGTTTTAAGGGGAAGGAGATTGCAGGCTAATGGCCCTGTTCAAAATCAGAATTCAGGACAAGTGTCTGTGAGAAATCGGTACAAGTCACTGCAGGTAGAACAACCGAGGGAAGATGAGACACAGGGAACTGTTGCTGAGATGTGTGGAAGTAGGAGGAAGGGAAAAGGTAAGAAAGTGAAATGTAGTGTAGTAGAAAGGAAAAGACAGTTGGAACAGGGTCATGGGAGGGAGAAAAGGGAGTAGGAAGTAGCTTCTGCACCTATCAGGAAATATAGGGCTGACCAGGAGGGAAGGGTTCAAATGAGGTGGGCTCTGGTCATGGGGGATTCCATCGTTAGACATGTGGGGAAAGTGTATGGAGGAAAGGGAACCAGGGTAGAGTGTTATCCAGGTATTAAGTTGATGCAGATGTTGAGGAAAGTAGAAGAGAGGGAAGAGGGAAAGGAGAAGGTGGTAGTGTTTCACGTTGGTACCAACAATGTAAGGCAAGCTGATATAAGTACTTACATAGTTGGGGATGTGTGGGATCTGGTAAATGTAGCACGGATAAAGTTTAAGGAAGCGGAGATTGTTATCAGTGAGGATACTGACTGGAAGTTGATTGGGGATTTGAATGAGACTATGGAGTGGGTATGTGGGAAACTGGGAGTGAAATTTCTAGATCCTAATTGGTGGGTAGGAGACAGGGATCTGCGCTCAGATGGCCTTCACTTAAACCACAGTGGTACATATAAGTTAGGAAACTTGTTTAGAAGGGTTTTAGGCAGGTACATTCTGGGAAACAGGGTGGCCTAGGGAGTGGTGTTAAGTGACCAGGGAACTGGAAATCAAGTAAGGATGACATAAAAATGTTAGTGCTCAATATTAGAAGCATTGTAAACAAAGGAATCGAATTAAGTAATTTAATATATATATAATTACGAGATGTTGTAATAGGAGTTGAATCATGGCTGAGAAATGATATAATGGATGCAGAAATATTCTCACAGGACTGGAGTGTGTATCGTAAAGATAGTATAGGAATGGTAGGAGGGGGAGTATTCATTCTGGTGAAAAAAGAATTTGTAAGCTACGAAAAAGTAAGGATGAAAACATGAAAATCTGGGTGTAAGGCTCATCTTTAAAGATAATAGGCAACTTGATGACTTTGGAGTGCACAGACCGGGAATGGGTAGCGCTGATGCTGATTCAGAATTATTTGGTAAGATAATCAGCTATGGTGGAAATGATACGGAAAGGAATGTGATAGTAGCAGGTGGTCTCAATTTACCAAATGTCAATTGGGAAGGTAATGCGAACGACAGGAAGCATGAACAACAAATGGAAAAAAAGTTAATATGGGAAGGGCAGCTGATTCACAAAGTGATGGAACCAACTAGAGGGAAGAATATTTTGGATAAGGTGCTGATAAAACCAGATGAGCTCTGTAGAGAAACTGAAGTAATAGATGGCATTTGCGATCACAAAGCTTTTTTCATTGTACATACATACATACATACATACATACATACATACATACATACATACATACATACATATATACATTATTATTATAGACTGTTATCCCTTTCAGCATTCAGTCTGCAAGCCTCTGTGAATTTACTAAATGTCGCCACAATCCTCGATTTGCAATTAGTGTTGTGGCCTCATTTAGTTCTATACCTCTTATCTTTAAATCGTTAGAAACTGAGTCTAACCATCGTCGTCTTGGTCTACCTCTACTTTTCTTACCCTCCATAGCAGAGTCCATTATTCTCCCAGGTAACCTATCCTCCTCCATTCGCCCCACATGACCCCACCACCGTAGCCAGTTTATGCGTACAGCTTCATCCATCGAGTTCATCCCTAAATTAGCCTTTATCTCCTCATTCCGAGTACCCTCCTGCCATTGTTCCCACCTGTTTGTACCAGCAATCATTCTTACTACTTTCATGTCTGTTACTTCTAACTTATGAATAAGATATCCTGAGTCCACCCAGCTTTCGCTCGCATAAAGCAAAGTTGGTCTGAAAACAGACCGATGTAAAGATAGTTTCGTCTGGGAGCTGACTTCCTTCTTACAGAATACTGCTGATCTCAACTGCGAGCTCACTGCATTAGCTTTACTACACCTTGATTCAATCTCACTTACTATATTACCATCCTGGGAGAACACACAACCTAAATACTTGAAATTATCAACCTGTTCTAGCTTTGTATCACGCATCTGACATTCAATTCTGTTGAATTTCTTACGTACTGACATCAATTTAGTCTTCAAGAAGTTAATTTGACTCTCTGCACCTATTTTCAAGTTCCAAGATATTAGACTGCAGGCTTTCAGCACAGTCTGCCATTAAGACCAAGTCGTCAGCATAGGCCAAACTGCTTACTACATTTCCACCTAACTGAATCCCTCCCTCCCATTTTATACCTTTCAGCAGATGATCCATGTAAACTATGAACAGCAAAGGTGAAAGATTACAGAAATGTCTAACCCCTGTAAGTACCCTGAACCAAGAACTCATTCTACCATCAATTCTCACTGAAGCCCAACTGTCAACACAAATGCGTTTGATCAATTTTAATAATCTACCTTTAATTCCATAGTCCCCCAGTATAGTGAACATCTTTTCCCTCGGTACCCTGTCATATGCTTTCTCTAGATCTACGAAACATGAACACAACTTCCTATTCCTCTCGTAGCATTTTTCAATTATCTGGCGCATACTGAAAATCTGATCCTGACAGCATCTCTGTGGTCTGAAACTACACTGGTTTTCATCCAACTTCCTCTCAACCACTGATCGCACCGTCCCTTCCAAGATGCCAGTGAATACTTTGCCTGGTATACTAATCAATGGTATACCTTGATAGTTGTTGCAGTCCTTCCTGTTCCCTTGTTTATAGATAGGTGCAATTACTGCTTTTGTCCAATCTGAAGGTACCTTACCAACACTCCACACTAATTTTACTACTTTATGAAGCCATTTCAACCCTGCCTTCCCACTATACTTCACCATTTCAGGTCTAATTTCATCTATTCCTGCTGCTTTATGACAATGGAGTTTATTTACTATCCTTTCCACTTCCTCAAGCATAATTTCACCAACATCATTTTCCTCCTCCCCATAAGCTTGGCTGTTTTCAACACCACCAGGATGATTTCCTTTTACATTGAGAAGATGTTCAAAATATTCCCTCCACCTCTCCAGTTATTCCCTGGGATCTATTATGAGTTTACCTGAATTACTCAAAACACTGTTCATTTCATTTTTCCCTCCCTTCCTAAGATTCTTTATTACTGTCCAGAAAGGTTTCCCTGCTGCTTGACCTTGCCCTTCCAGGTTGTTACCAAAATCTTCCCATGACTTCTTTTTGGATTCAACAACTATTTGTTTCGCTCTGTTTCTTTCATCTACATGCAAATCCCTGTCTGCCTCAGCCCTTGTTTGGAGCCATTTCTGATAAGCCTTCTTTTTACGTTTACAGGCTGCTCTCACTTCATCATTCCACCAAGATGTTCGCCTTTTCCCATCTTTATACACAGTTGTTCCTAGGCATTCCCTTGCTGTTTCTACTACAGCATCCCTGTTTGCCACCCATTCACATTCTATATCCTGAACCTGCTTACTGTCTACTGTTCGAAACTTCTCACTAATCATATCCATGTACTTCTTTCTAATTTCCTTGTCCTGGAGATTTTCTACCCTTTTTCGTTTGCAGACAGATTTCACTTTCTCTACCCTAGGCCTAGAGATACTTAGTTCTCTACCGATCAGATAGTGGTCTGTATCATCAAAAAATCCACGAAATTCGTACATTCCTAACAGATTTCCTGAATTCAAAGTCTGTTAAGATATAGTCTATTATGGATATGGTACCCCTAGCCTCCCATGTGTAGTGGTGAATAGCCTTATGCTTGAAGAATGTATTCGTAACCCATACTAGCACAGAAGTCCAGCAAACGCTTCCCATTCCCATTAGCTTCCATATCTTCCCCACATTTACCAATCACCCTTTCGTATCCTTCAGTTCTATTCCCAACTCTCGCATTGAAATCGCCCATTAGCACTATTCTATCCTTGCTGTTGACCCTGACCACGATGTCACTCAATGCTTTATGAAACTTGTCAACTTCATCCTCATCTGCACCCTCACATGGTGAATACACGGACACAATTCTTGTCCTAATTCCTCCAACTGACAAATCTACCCACATCATTCGCTCATTTACGTGCCTAACAGAAACTATGTTGCGTGGAATGGTATATGGTATTCCTGATAAAGAGCCGTAACCCAGACTCTGCCCTTCCTTTCCTAACACCCGTCAAGTACACTTTATAATCTCCTATCTCTTCCTCATTATCTCCCCTTACCCGAATATCACTTACTCCTAGCACATCCAGATGCATCCTCTTTGGCAAGCATAATTGGTGGTCATACAAATTTTAGTGAAAAATGGAAGGGTATGTATAGGCACTTTAAGGAAGAAGCAGGTTCAAAGAAGGACATTCTAGGAATAATTAATGAACAAGGGGACTGTGTATGCAAGGATCTTCAAAAGGCGGAAGTATTCAGTCAGCAGTACGTAAAGATTGTTGGTTACGAGGATAATGTCCAGATAGGGGAGGTGAGTAATACTAAAGAAGTATTAAAATTTACCTATGATAACAATGACATTTACACTAGGATACAAAATTTGAAAACCAGAAAAGCAGCTAGAATTGATAAGATTTCCGGGGATATAGTAATGGCAATGGGTTGGGATATAGTACCATATCTGTAATACTTATTTGATTGTTGTTTTTTTGAAGGAGCTATACCAAATGAATGGAGAGTTGCTATAGTAGGCACTGTGTATAAAGGAAAGGGTGATAAACATAAAACTGAAAATTACAGGCCAGTAAGTTTGACATGCATTGGAAATAAGCTTTGGGAAAGCAGTGTTTCTGGTTATATTAGACATGTTTGCAAAATTAATAACTGGTTTGACAGAAGGCAGTTTGGGTTTAGGAATGGTTATTCCACTGAAGCTCAGCTTGTAGGATTTCAGCAAGATATAGCAGATATCCTGGATTCAGGAGGCCAGACGGACTGCATTTCAATTTTCCTATCTAAGGCATTTGGTAGGGTGGATCGTGGAAGACTACTGGCAAAAATTAGTGCTATTGGACTAGAAATATTAGTAACTGAATGGGTGGCTATATTTCTAGAAAATAGAACTCAGAGAATTAGAGAAGGTGAAGCTTTATCTGACCCTGTAATAAGTAAGAGGGGAATACCTCAAGGCTGTATTATTGGACCTTTATATTTTCTTACATATATCAATGATATGTGTAGAGAAGTGGAATCAAAGATAAGGCTGCTTCCAGATGATGTTATTCTGTACAGAGTAATGAATAAGTTACAAGATTGTGAGCGGCTGCAGGGTGACCTCGATAGCGTTGTAAGTTGGACTGTGGGCAATGGTATGATGATAAACGGGGTTAAAAGTCAGGTTGAGAGTTTCACAAATAGGAAAAGTCCTCTCAGTTTTAATTACTGCATTGATGGGGTGAAAGTTCCTTTTGGGGATCATTGTAAGTACCTAGGTGTTAATATAAGAAAAGACCTTCATTACTTGATTCAAGAACTGGAAAAAATCCAAAGAAAAGCAGCTTGATTTGTTCTGGGTTATTACCGACAAAAGAGTAGCATTACAAAAATGCTGCAAAGTTTGGGTTGAGAAGACTTGGGAGAAAGGAGACGAGCTGCTCGATTAAGTGGTACGTTCCAAGCTGTCAGTTAAAGGCTGGCGTGGGAGGACATCAGTAGACGAATAAGTTTGAGTGGTGTCTTTAAAAGTATGAACGATCACAATATGACGATAAAGTTGGAATTCGAGAGGACAAATTGGGACAAATATTCGTTTATAGGAAGGGGAGTTAGGGATTGGAATAACTTACCAAAGGTGATGTTCAATAATTTTACCAATTTCTTTGCGATCATTTAAGAAAAGGCTAGGAAAACAACAGATACCGTAGAGAATCTGCCACCTGGGTGACTGCCCTAAATGCAGATCATTAGTGATTGATTGATTGATACTGATGAGCCCAACCTAGCACACGATCGCAAAATGCTGGCAACCGGGAATGAGTTATTTGGAAAATTTATAATGTCCAATAACGGACTATTTATATTGGTATTATAAATTTACTTATTCGGGACAAATACTTCAGACTTCCTATGGGAATCAATGTCTATATCAATGTGGTTTTAGACCGAATTGATCAACATAGACTTGATATTTACAGTGCGAACAATAATGGAAAAACATTCGGAAAGGAACATGGAAATCATCTGCGTATTTTTGGATTTGGAAAAAGCTTATGATACAGTTAAGAGAAAACATGTTTGAGAATGCCTACTGAAAAAGAATGTACCAAAATCATTAATTAACAAGATAAAAATGTTGTATCATGAGAGTTAAAGCAGTGTACAAGTGGGATGTGGTGACTCTAAATTATTTTATACAAAAAAAAGTCTCAAGCAAGGAAGTGCACTGTCACAATTATCGTTAATTATATTTTTGGGTGAAATCATAAAACATGTCAAACAGAGTATCAGTAGTAATGCTTTTGTATTTGCAGATGATGTGGTGATTTGGTGAAAGGAAGAAAAGGAAGTACAAATGGGACTGGACCTTTGGAATGAAAATCTGAAGGAGTTTGGAATAGAAAACTGTAATGGAAGTAATGAAATCAACCCTGAAATTAATAACAGACTAAGTAAATTTGAGGAAAGGGGGGAAAGCAAGTACAAAGGAGACTGGATATATGGAATGAAAATCTGAAGGAGTTTGGAATGGTAATTAGTAAAAAGAAAACTGTAGTCATACACTGTGGAAAAAAAAAAAAAAGAGAGGCCAAGTGAACAGAGACGGAGAACGGTTAGAGAATGTAGAACAGTTTACATATCTGGGTAGCATTATATAACATACTGACTAGAAGCGCTGGTAACTAATAAGAGACAGGGTAGTAAGATCCAAGCATTAGAAATGAAATTTTTAAGAACATCAGTTAAAAAGACAAGAAGAGATAGAATCCAAAATATTAAAATCAGAGAAGAGCTAAATATAGAACCATTAGTACAGAAGATACAGAAAGCAAGACTGAGATGGTTCGGACATGTAAAGGGAATGGGAAAGGAACGGGTAGCAAGAAGGGAATTGGAAAGAGAAGTTAAGGGAAAGAGACCAGTTGAAAGACCGAGAAAGAGGTGGATGGATCAGATTTGGAAGGACATTAGAGAAGCTCTATTTAATGGTGTGGAAGTAATGGAGGAGGAAAATTTAAATATATTAAACATAATAAATGAAGGTTGTACAAGTTTTAGGTTATGTGAAGGATGACGTACATACAACAAGCAAGTATATCTTGTGTCAGGCTTTCATTGAATGAAGTATAGAAAGGAAATATGTTTGTATTGTAATATTCAGGTTTTCTCTTTTATAAAATTTTCACTACCTACAATGTTTAAGAGAAATAAAATATTTCTCTGAGAAGAGTAGTGATGGAAGAGTTTTGAATTCTTTTAAATGTATTGGAAGATTTAATTGTGTTAGAAACATAACGTATAACATCAAAGATATTAGAATAAAACAAAATAAATCCAAATACTCATACTACAAGCATATCACTTCTAGAAGCCATATAATACAACATAACATGGGTCTACATTACGCAAATAAAATGTAAATGTGGTGTACTTGTACCAACCAAACACAAGCTCCACAACGTGATCACAAGCTAACTAGGACTCAAACTTTAAACATCCACTTAAAACTTGAACTACACAGGGTGATGCTCATACAACCATTATTTTTATTATGATTATTATTATTATTATCATTATGTAAACTAAACTGCTGTAGCACATAAGTAGCATCTACAGCTTTCTGGACTCCCCAATACATTTACACTTAATTCACTGTTCTGGAACACAACTATCAAAAGAAAACTGATGGTTGAGGCGCTGGCTTTCTGACCCCAACTTGGCTCAGTCCGGTGGTATTTGAAGTGCTCAAATACGCCAGCCTCATGTCGGTAGATTTACTGGCACGTAACTGAACTCCTGCAGGACTAAATTCCAGCACCTCAGTGTCTCCGAAAACCGTAACAGTAGTTAGTGGGACGTAAAGCAAATGACATTATTATTATTATTATTATTATTATTATTATTATTATTATTATTATTATTATTATTATTATTATTATTATTATTATTATTATTATTATTATCATTATTATTATTATTATTATTATTATACTTGGTGATACACAAGATGAAATAAGCATGAGAATAAATTATCACTCAATGTGGGGTCTTAGGCTGATGATATCCCCACTTGCTGACCCTGACCAACAAGACCTCTCTTCCAACAAACGAGCCATAAAATAGATTTCTGCAAGTCACATGATTTTCTCAGTACTAGCTAATCACAATCTACAGTATCTGTCACATATGGCATGCCGTTTTTGAAATTGTGAAGCTCAACTCTGGTGCACTGACACCTAGAAAACTGGCTATCACCTCACTGTTTATCTCTTCTTATTCTCAACCCACACAGAATTTACATGTCATAATATCAATCTTTAAAAAATTAGCTGGTACAGCGACTATTTCTATCAACACTTTATTCAGACTTTGTCCGTCCATTACCACACGCTAAACTCACTGTACATATATACACAAAACTTTAACTGGAATTTGTATGTAATCTGGCTAGTCTGAATAATGGGATCACATACCTATGCAGTATAACTTGCTACAACATATCGAATTGATCTGTAGTGGTTGATTGATTGCAGTTGAAAGCTGATGTTAAATACCACCATACCTCATCCATACTCCGTGACAACTTCGGTGACAAGTTCTTGTTTGGTTGTTTCATATATTGAAATCATACTCACATTATATTTCCCCAAGTGCATTGACAAAACCCTTCATAGGGTATATTACATTTAGTGTAGATATCGTATGAAGATCTCTAACCCTGCATTGCGTCTCAACTGGACATCCATAGACGAGACCGATCTCCAAGAGACAGACACCAGCATAAAATATGCCTTAACAACGCACGCTTCAAGCAGGATAACCTGGTCTCAATATTCCCACTACTCAACACCAATAAAACCTCTCATCCAACAAGCCAGCCATAAAAGAGACTTCTACAAGTCACATGATTTTCTCAGTACTAGCTGATCACAATCTTCAATATCTGTCACATGTGGCACGCCATTTTCGAAATTGTGAAGCTGAACTTTGGCGCACTGATGCCTATAAAAGTGTTCTGAGACACACGTCATTTTTAGGCAAACCAACATCTTACACAACACTGTATATTAGTTTCCTTGCTTAACACAGATTTTCCCACTTTCAGCTACAGAATGCCACCAGGTTAATACAGAGTTCTTACAACGTCCCAACAACGACTCTCATACATCAACAAATACGCATAGTATTCCTACAATGAAATACATGATAGGCCCTACTGACAATACAAATGAATACCTAACCTATAACTTGGCGTAAATATAGACATAAATACGAAAACTGACTTACGTGGGGTTGAGATTTTGTACTATTACAGTAGTATGACCAATATGTCACGCTTCCTTGGTGGCATCAGTCAGGGTCTGAGGAGCACATGTAGTTGGGCACAACTTGCAGACAAGGAGATGGTTTACTGCAATCTCATAGCGTGGAGTCACTTTCTCATGCTGCCAGTTCCAGAGCACAGCTTGTTGAGTGCTTTCCTCATGACCTGAATGGAGACTTTCAGAAGCTGCATCACCATGAATTTACTCTAAATTTTGAAGACTTTCTGTTGAATGAAGGAAGCTTTTTCTGGACTTAAGCCTTCAGGTTGCTGGTTGATATCAATATAGGGTGTAGGTCCCCAAGTATCTAGTCTGGCTGCATACTCACGATGTATATCTGCTTGACAGCATGCTTTTTCAGTTCGTGTAGACTTCAGACAACCTGTAAGGCGATATCCACTTGATCAGCATACCAGAAGATATGCATACCAGAAGAGACAAGTGTATTCTTCAGCCGAATAGCAAATTGCTATAGCTGAAGTTGTAACATGTGAGTTTTCGTCCCCCAGGTTGTAAGTTTCCTTGCTGATACCTTTATTGTGGTGTTTTTCCCAGATCACCTGCAATTTCCTTGATGCTTCCCTGTTTCTGAGGTGGAAGGTGCAGACTTGTGTTTTTCATGGATTTTGTTTCAGCTGATTCTAGATCTTGCAGAACATGTGAGAGCTTCTCTTCAGCTTGTTTAAAATATGCCTCTTGAACTACTAGAACGAGATCATTACTAGTAGAGGAGAGAGCATAGTTTTAGGGACAAAAGTATCATTTAGATTTATTATTTACATTACTTACATTGACCATATGTCATAAATATTAAAATAATTTACATTTGTAATCATGACCCAGAACATCATCTTTTGATCTTTACAGATCACCGACCACCACCATACAGCTACCTGGGCACCATGTTCGATAAAGAGATGAAAGAAAAACCAAAGGAAGCAAGGCCTCCAAGTGCAGGTAAGTTTCCCTTGTTGATACAGTCTACAGGCTTGAGATTTCTTTCCTCTAGGGATAACGCGTTCAATGCGGATCACGCATGGTGCTAGCTTACAAGTGTGTGCAGAGCACTAGGGTGCTAGAAAATGTGAATCACAGGTAAGAAAGACTCCCCATGTCATTCCGCACATCGTATATGTCCAATCTGCTGGCAGGCTCATCCGTAGCCAGATTTGCGCATGCGCATTCCACTTCACATGTATTTCCTCTCCACAGTTTTCGTCACATGTCATCCTTCGTTTTGGGATCTTTGAGCAGCAAGTCAGCTTCAGAGAATTACAAGTCATTCTGCCTTTGAAATTCATTCTACAACTGTAATGAAATAAGTTCAGTGTCACTGTCATTCATTCTTGCCTCATATTTATGAGTAACATGCAAGCACTTCTAATAATCATTTAGGACTGCGTCGTGATGCTGATGTTATCATTTTATTTATAATTTGTTCATATGGCCGACGATGCACTTTCTTGAATAGCACGAGGCCCACCCAATACAAGGCGCACTTTGACAGAAAAAATACAGCTTCAGAAGTTTTGAAAGATAAAGATATTGTGGCATAGAATTCAATAATAGAGAAAATGTGTAAATATGAGTATATTTATCTTTGTAATTATTATTTATGCATTTTTTGTTATCCACTGCAAATAATACACAGTAATCATCCCACGTGCCTGGCACCTCATCCACCTGGCAAACAGTATTACGTCTCGATTTCAATCAGAGAGTGAGTGATGCACCAGGCACGTGAGTGGGATAAGTTCGATACCAATGTTGAAAACTCCAATCATTACAACTTTTAAAGAGGTCCACACAAATATTTTGCTCAGGTTGGTGGGTATGCAGTGAACGTGTTAATTTTTGTTTCATGTATCACTCTTCTCAAGTGAACCTAGGCTTGGAGTTAGAGAATTGTCCACACAAAGAACAGCTGCCTTTAGCTTTGTGTGCAATATCTCACTCATCCTAATGATGCAACTTTGTAGTAAGTTTTGAATCTTGAGTAAATAAAAGTGAATGGTAAGTTATTTATTAATGCGAAGTATTAGGATCCAATTTCTACAAACCAATGCAGCTTTGTCAAAGGGATCAGTACAACTGACGCTATTGATATAGTCCATCTTATTGTGGAAAAACAAACCTCTACACCTACCCTTTTTGGACTTAGAGAAGGCTTTTGTACAGATACCACATAAGCGTATTTCGAAAGTCCTCTGATGCCATAATATGCCAGAAGCCTATGTCTGATGGACCCAACTTCTCTATGTCAATGTCACCAGTCTGGCAGGGATCTCACCCTCATTTCCTATCAAAGTTGGGATTCATCAGGTTTGTGCACTGTCATCTCTCCTATTTATCCTATGTATGGATACAGTTACAGCTGATATCCAGGTGCCATACTCATGCACCGTCTTATATGCTGATAATGTTTTCCAAGGGAAGGAAACTAGAAAATCTCCCACAAATTTGGAAAGACTGTTTAGGGGAATGTGGCTTGCTGATATCATCGGCAAGACCTAGTTAAAGCTAACCAATTGAAATACCATGGATCACTTACAGTGTTTTCACTTGGACCTTTTTAATGGGCGCACCACCGTGCCATTTTTACAGACTGCCCTCCTAACATAATCTAGATATTTGCTGGTTAATATATATTTGAGTTATTGGGTACTCCAAATTAAAATGTGAATACTGCAAAACTGTTTATTTAAATCAAGAATCTTCATTATTGTTAGTATACAGTAATTGCGTCAATTACATCAGAGTTTAACTTGACTATCATGTAGCGTCATGTGTAAGCAGTGTCTGGTTTAGAGAGCACTCGATTAAACCTGTATGGCACTCCACAGCAACCAGGTGGTAAGTCCCGGTGTTATGAACGAGCAGTAGAAAAGTAGAGGTTATGCCTAAAATAATTCAATTTTTCATTTAATGTTTACCTATCTGATATTATTGTTAATGCTCTTAAGGCAGTTGATTGAAATTTGTATCATAATCATTTTTTACATAATATTCACCCACATGGCTACACATTCCTGCCACGCAGCTGACGAAAATTTCTGGGTAGAACACTGACTTACAGCTTCAGATGGAGAGACATTACCAGACACCTGAGCACAAGTAAATGCTACATGGCTGAAATGGTGTCAAGTCACTGGTGTGCTATGAGACGAGAAAATTCCCACTTGCCTGATAGGAAAAATATACAAATTTATGGTCTGACCAGTTGCACTCTATGGGTCGGAATGCTGGCCTACAAGAAAGAGTATGAACAGGTTCTACATGATAATGTTACATTGGTCACTGGATCTTACAAGATTGGACCACATCAGAAATGAAGATGTCTTTTTTTTTTTTCTTCTAAAATTTGCTTTATGTCGCATGGACACAGATAGGTCTATGGCGATGATGGAACAGGAAAGGCCTAGAAGTGGGAAGGAAGTGGCCATGGCCTTAATTAAGATACAGACCCAGCATATGCCTGACGTGAAAATGAGAAACCCCGGAAAACCATACTCAGGGCTGGTGACAGTGAGGTTCGAACCTACTATCTCACAGCTGCACACCACTAACCACACAGCCAACTCAGCAGATGTCTGTAGGCGATTGGGAGTAGTGCCTATTCTAGAGAAGATGCGAGAAGCACAGCTTGGATGGTACGGTCATGTTGTCCGAAGGCCTGCAGACTCAGTGATACATACAGCCTTCCAATTTGATCCTGGAGGTCATCCCAAGAAGCGATGGTTCAACTGCATCAAGGAAGACATGCATCTTGTAGGCATCCCTGAATCAGACGTCCTTGAGTGCAGGGAGTGGAGGAAGGACCCTGCACCAATACGGACTAAATGCTAGGACAGGAGAAAAAGTGTTACGGTCAACAATAAAATGATTTAACATAATCGGAGAAAATAATTCTATATTTCTTACATTTCTCAACCTTAAATCTCGATAAGATATGGCTTCTGTGGTCCAGAATATGCTAGTAATATTTTAGTTAATTTAGATCAGTCAGTGACTCAACAGTAATTGTATGACAGTTACCCCATTATTAGTAAAGGCCTGGGTACTGCTTGAGATTGAACATTGGCAGGAGTGCTGATATGTTGTGTGTAATTCACCACCATCTCCACCTCAAGAATTATCAGGACACAAATTTAATTTTTTAAGGAAATCAAGAAGTAATTGGACCTATTGGATATGGGAAAAACAATGCAGTAAAACTCATAGATTTTTGAGGAATAAATGGTTTGATTGTAGCCAGTGCATGGTTTAGAAAGAAAAATAGTTGGAAGGTTACAAGATATGGTTGGGGTGAAAGAAGGAGGAAGACAGTAATTGATTACTTTTGGTAAATAAAAGAAAATCATAGATATTGACATAACAGCTCTTCCAGGAGAAACTTTTAGTGAAAATGAGTAGGTTATGTATTGGTACTTCAAGACAGAAACAGATTCCAAGAAGATCATTCCAGGAATTAATGACCAACGCAAGTGAATATGTGAGGATTAACAGAAGGCAGAAGTATTCAGTCAGTAGTATGTATAAATGATGATATAAGGATAATGTCCAGATAGAGAAAGTGACTAATACTAATGAAGACATAACAAAGACATTTACAATAAGATACAAAACTTGAAAACTAGAAAGGCAGCTGAAATTCATAAGATTTTTGGGGATATACTAAGACAATGGGCTGTGATATAGCACCATATCTGAAGTAATCATCTGTATCACTCAATCAATACTCTGCATTTAGGGCAGTCGCCGAGGTGGCAGATTCCCTATCTGTTGTTTTCCTAGCCTTTTCCTAAATGATTTCAAAGAAATTGGAAATTTATTAAACATCTCCCTTGGTACGTTATTCCAATCCCTAACTTCCCTTCCTATAAATGAATATTTGCCCCAGTTTGTCCTCTTGAATTCCAACTATCTTCATATTGTGATCTATCGTACTTTTATAAATGCCACTCAAAATTATTCGTCTACTAATGTCATTCCACGCCATCTCTCTGCTGACAGCTCGGAACATACCACTTAGTCAAGCAGCTCTTCTCCTTTCACTCAATTCTTCCCAGCCCAAACTTTGCAAAGTTTTTGTAATGCTACTCTTTTGTCGGAAATCACCCAGAACAAACCGAGCTGCTTTTCTTTGGATTTTTTTCCAGTTCGTGAATCAGGTAATCCTGGTGAGGGTCTCATACACTGGAACCATACTCTAGTTGGGGTCTTACCACAGACTTATATGCCCTCTCCTTTACATCCTTACTACAACCCCTAAACACCCTCATATTCACGTGCAGAGATCTGTACCCTTTATTTACAATCCCATTTATGTGATTACACCAATAAAGATCTTTCCTTATATTAACACCTAGATACTTACAATGATCCCCAAAAGGAACTTTCACCCCATCAACTCAGTAATTAAAACTGAGAGGACTTTTCCTATTTGTGAAACTCACAACCTGACTTTTAACCCCGTTTATCAACATACCACTGCCTGCTGTCCATCTCACAACATTTTCGAGGTCACGTTGCAGTTGCTCACAATCTTGTAACTTATTTATCACTCTGTACAGAATAACATCATCCGCAAAAAGCCTTACCTCTGATTCCACTCCTTTACTCATATCACTTATGTATATAAGAAAACAGGTCTGATTATACTGCCTTGAGGAATTCCCCTCTTAATTATTACAGGATCAGATAAAGCTTCACCTACTCTAATTCTCTGAGATCTATTTTCTAGAAATATAGCAACCCATTCAGTCACTCTTTTATCTAGTCCAATTGTACTCATTTTTGCCAGTAGTCTCCCATGATCCACCCTATCAAATGCTTTAGACAGGTCAATCGCGATACAGTCCAATTGACCTCCTGAATCCAAGATATCTGCTATATCTTGCTGGAATCCTACAAGTTGAGCTTCAGTGGAATAACCTTTCCTAAAACTGAACTGCCTTCTATCAAGCCAGTTATTAATTTCACAAACATGTCTAACATAATCAGAAAGAATGCCTTCCCAAAGCTTACATACCAAGCATGTCAAACAACTGGCCTGTAATTTTGAACTTTACGTCTATCACCCTTTCCTTTATACACAGGGGCTACTATAGCATCTCTCCATTCATCTGGTATAGCTCCTCTGACCAAACAGTAATCAAATAAGTACTTCAGATATGGTACTATATCCCAACCCATTGTCTTTAGTATATCCCCAGAAATCTGATCAATTCCAGCTGCTTTTCTAGTTTTCAACTTATGTATCTTATTGTAAATGTCATTGTTACCATATGTAAATTTTAATACTTCTTTAGCCTTAGTCTCCTCCTCTATCTGGACATTATCCTTGTAACCAACAATCTTTACATACTGCTGACTGAATACTTCTGCCTTTTGAAGATCCTCACATACACACTCCCCTTGTTCATTAATTATTCCTGGATGTCCTTCTTGGAACTGGTTTCTGCCTTCAAATACCTATACATACCCTTCCATTTTTCACTAAAACTTGTATGACTGCCAATTATGCTTGCCATCATGGTATCCTTAGCTGCCTTCTTTGCTTGATTCAATTTTCTAGTAAGTTCCTTCAATTTCTCCTTACTTCCACAGCAATTTCTAAATCTATTTCTTTCCAGTCTGCACCTCCTTCTCAGTCTCTTCACCTCTATTATAATAAGGAGGGTCTTTACTATTCCTTACCACCCTTAAAGGTACAAACCTGTTTTCACATTTCTCAACAATTTTTTTAAACCCATCCCAGAGTCTGTTTACATTTTTATTCACTGTTTTCCACCGATCATAGTTACTTTTTAGAAACTGCCTCATGCCTGCTTTATCAGCCATATGGTACTGCCTAATAGTCCTACTTTTAAGACCTTCCTTTCTATCACATTTATTTTTAACTACAACGAAAACAGCTTTTTCATCACTAATAACATCTATTACTTCAGTTTCTCTATAGAGCTCATCTGGTTTTATCAGCACCACATCCAGGATATTTTCCCCTCTGGTTGGTTCCATCACTTTATGAACTAGCTGTCTTTCCCATATTAACTTATTTGCCATTTGTTGGTCAAGTCTCCTGTCATTCGCATTTCCTTCCCAATTGACATCTGGTAAATTCAGATCTCCCGCAAAAATCACATTTCTTTCCATGTCATTGGTACATAGCTCATTATCTTATCAAATAATTCTGAATCCGTGTCAGTGCTACCTTTTCCCGGTCTGTACACTCCAAATATATCAAGTTGCCTATTATCCTTAGAAATGAGCCTTGTGTTGTTTGAGTCATCAGTCCATAGGTTTGATGCAGCCCTCCATGCCACCCTATCTTGTGCTAACCTTTTCATTTCTACGTAACTATTGCATCCTACGTCTGCTCTAATCTGCTTGTCATATTCATACCTTGGCCTACCCCTACCGTTCTTACCCCCTACACTTCCTTCAAAAACCAACTGAACAAGTCCTGGGTGTCTTAAGATGTGTCCTATCATTCTAACTCTTCTTCTCATCAAATTTAGCCAAATTGATCTCCTCTCACCAATTCGATTCAGTATCTCTTCATTCGTGATTCGATCTATCCATCTCACCTTCAGCATTCTTCTGTAACACCACATTTCAAAAGCTTCTATTCTCTTTCTTTCTGAGCCATTTATTGTCCATGTTTCACTTCCATACAATGCCACGCTCCACACGAACGTCTTCAAAAACATCTTTCTTATTCCGATATCAATGTTTGAAGTGAGCAAATTTCTTTTCTTAAGAAAGCTCGTCCTTGCTTGTGCTAGTCTGCATTTTATGTCCTCCTTACTTCTGCCATCGTTAGTTATTTTACTACCCAAGTAACAATATTCGACTACTTCCTTTAAGACTTCATTTCCTAATCTAAGATTTCCCGCATCACCTGCCTTTGTTCGACTGCACTCCATTACTTTTGTTTTAGACTTATTTATTTTCATCTTGTACTCCTTACCCAAGACTTCATCCATACCATTCAGCAACTTCTCGAGATCTTCTCCAGTCTCAGATAAAATAACAATATCATCGGCAAATCTCAAGGTTTTGATTTCTTCTCCTTGGACTGTGATTCCCTTTCCAAATTTCTCTTTGATTTCCCTTACTGCCTGTTCTATGTAAACATTGAAAAGGAGAGGGGACAAACTGCAGCCGTGCCTCACTCCTTTCTGGATTGCTGCTTCTTTTTCAAATCCCTCGATTCTTATCACTGCAGACTGATTTTTATACAGATTATAGATAATTCTTCGTTCTCGGTATCTGATCCCCATCATCTTCAGAATCATAAATAGCTTGGTCCAATCAACATTATCGAATGCCTTTTCTAGATCTACGAATGCCATGTACGTGGGCTTGTCCTTCTTGATTCGATCCTCTAAGATCAGACGTAAAGTCAGGATTGCTTCACGTGTTCCTACATTTCTTCTGAAGCCAAATTGATCTTCTTCCAACTCGGCTTCAACTTGTTTTTCCAATCTTCTGTAAATAATACGTGTTAAAATTTTGCAGGCATGAGATACTAAACTAATGGTGCGGTAGTTTTCACACCTGTCAGCACCGGCTTTCTTGGGAATAGGTATAACAACATTCTTCTGAAAATCGGATGGGACTTCTCCTGTCTCATACATCTTGCAGACTAAATGAAATAACCTTGCCATGCTGGTTTCTCCTAAGGCAGTCAATAATTCAGAGGGAATGTCATCAATTCCAGTGCCTTGTTCCTATTTAGGTCACTCACAGCTTTGTCAAACTCTGACCTCAAAATTGGGTCTCCCATTTCATCACCATCAACAGCCTCTTCATGTTCCAAAACCAAATTATCTACATCTTTACCTTGATACAACTGTTGGATATGCTCCTGCCATCTTTTTGCTTTGTCTTCTTTCCCTAGAAGTGGTTTTCCATCTGAGCTCTTAATATTCATACACTTAGATTTCCTTTCTCCAAAGGTTTCCTTGATTTTCCTGTATGCAGCATCTACCTTTCCCAGGACCATACAGCCTTCGACATCCTTGCACTTCTCCTTCAGCCATTCTTCCTTAGCTATCTTGCACTTTCTATCCACTTGATTCTTTAATCGCCTGTATTCTTTTCTGCCCTCTTCATTTCTAGCATTCTTGTATTTTCGTCGTTCATCAATCAGGTCTAGTATCTCCTGAGTTATCCACTGATTCTTAGTTGATCTTTTCTTCCGTCCTAACATTTCTTCAGCAGCCCTACTGACTTCATTTTTCATGACTCTCCACTCTTCCTCTATAGTGTTTCCTTCAGCCTTTTCATTTAGTCCTTGTGCAACATGTTCCTTGAAACAATCCCTCAAACTCTTTTCTTTCAACTTGTCTAGATCCCATCTTTTTGCATTCTTTCCTTTCTTTAATTTCTTCAACTTCAGATGGCATTTCATGACCAACAAGTTGTGGTCAGAGTCCACGTCTGCTCCTGGGAAAGTTTTGCAATCCAACACCTGGTTTCTGAATCTCTGTCTAATCATAATGAAGTCTATTTGATACCTTCCAGTGTCTCCAGGTCTCGTCCACGTATACAGCCGTCGTTTGTGGTGTTTGAACCAAGTATTGGCAAGCACTAAATTATGATCAGTGCAGAATTCAACCAGCCGACTTCCTCTTTCGTTCCTTTGTCCCAATCCAAATTCTCCTACTGTACTACCTTCTCTTCCTTGGCCTACCACTGCATTCCAGTCTCCCATCACAATTAGATTCTCATCACCTTTTACATATTGTATTAAATCTTCTATCTCCTCATATATTCTTTCGATTTCTTCATCATCCACTGAACTATTAGGCATATAGACCTGCACTATTGTGGTGGGCATTGGTTTGTTGTCTATCTTGACGACAATAATTATTTCACTATGCTGGTCGTAGTAGCTTACCCGCTGCCCTATTTTCTTATTCATTATTAAACCAACTCCTGCATTTCCTCTGTTTGATTTTGCGTTGATAATTCGGTAGTCGCCTGACCAAAAATCTTGTTCTTCCTGCCAACGTACTTCACTTATGCCAATAACATCTAACTTTAGCCCATCCATCTCCCTTTTCAGATTCTCTAACCTACCACAATGATTCAAACTTCTAACATTCCATGCTCCGACTCGCAGAATGTCAGTATCCATCTTCCTGATGATCGCCCCCTCTCGTGTAGTCCCCACCCGGAGATCCGAATGGGGGACTAGTTTACCTCCGGAATATTTTACCCGGGAGGAAGCCATCATCAGTACATCATTCATACAGAGAGAGCTGCATGTCCTCGGGAGTTAGTTACGGCTGTAGTTTCCCGTTGCTTTCAGCCGTGTAGCAGTATCAACACAGCTAAGCCATGTTGACTATTATTACAAGGCCGTATCATTCAATCATCTAGACTGCCGCCCTTGCAACTACCGAAAGGCTGCTACCCCCCTTTCGATGAACCATTCGTTAGTCTGGTCTCTCAACAGATACCCATCCGATATGGTTGCACCTGCGGCTCGGCTATCTGCATCATTGGGACACGCAAGCCTCCCCACCACGGCAAGGTCACATGGTTCGCAGAGGAGGAAATAAGCCTTACACCTAGAATTACATGTGTCTCATCTTTAACTTTTTCATAGCTTACAAATTCTTCTTTCACGAGAATGAATACTCCCCCTCCCACCATTCCTATCCTATCTCTACGATACACACTCCAGTTCCTTGAGAAAATTTCTGCATCCATTATATCATTTCTCAGCCATGATTCAACTACTATTACAATATCTGGTAAATATATATCTATTAAATTACTCAATTCTGTTCCTTTCTTTACAATACTTCTACAGTTCAACACTAACAATTTTATGTCATCCCTACTTGATTTCCAGTTCCCTGTTCCCTTATCACCGCTCCCTAGGCCACCCCGTTTCCCTGAATGTACCTCCCTATTACCCTTCCAAACAAATTTCCTAATTTATACGTACCACTGTGGTTTAAGTGAAGGCCATCTGAGTGCAGATCCCTATCTCCTACCCACCCATTAGGATCTAGAAATTTCACTCCCACTTTCCACATACCCACTCCATAGTCTCATTTAAATCCCCAGTCACCCTCCAGTCAGTATCCCTCCTACACAGTATTCCACTAATAACAATCTCCGCTTTCTTAAACTTCACCCGTGCTGCATTTACCAGATCCCACACATCTCCAACTATGTTGGTACTTATATCAGCTTGCCTTACGTTGTTGGTACCAACGTGAAACACTACCACCTTCTCCTTCCCCTTCTCCCTCTCTTCTACTTTCCTCAACATCTGCCTCAACCTAATTCCTGGATAACATTCTACCCTGGTTCCCTTTCCTCCACACACTTTCCCCACATGTCTAACAATGGAACCCACCATGACCAGAGCCTCAACACTACCCAACCTCATTTGATCCCCTCCCTTCCTGGTCAGCCCTATCTTTCCTGATAGCTGCAGAAGCTACTTCCTCCTCCCTTTTCTCCTTCCCATGACCCTGTTCCACCTGTCTTTTCCTAGTCTCTACTCTACATTTCCCTTTCTTACCTTTTCCCTTCCTTTTGCTTCCACACATCTCAGCAACAGTTCCCTGTCCCTTATCATCCCTCTGTTGTTCTACCTGGAGTGACTCCTACCGATTTCGCACAGACACCTGTCCTGAATTATGATCCTGAATAGAGCCCTTAGCCTGCAATCTCCTTCCCCTTCGAACATTAGACCACCTGTCTTCTAAAACTCCCCCCTTTCCTTCCTCTCCCTCTTGTACACCTACTGTAACCTGTACATTGTTTGAGGGAGTCCTATCTTCCTTTCTGTCTTCTGTGAGAATCCTAATTATCTCCCTCATACTCTCCAACTCCTCCCTCATACCCCTCAATGTCTCACCACATCCACAGTTTGCACCCACTGTTTGCATGAAGGAGCGATACCGAATGAATGGAGAGTTGCTGTAGTAGCCCCTGTATATAAAGGAAAGAGTGATAGACATAAAGCTGAAAATTTGACAAAGATTGCATGTAAGCTTTGGGAGCATTAATTCTGATTATATTACGTATGTTTGCAAAATTAATAACTGGTTCGATAGAAGGCAGTTTGCGTTTAGGAAATTTATTCCATTGGATCTCAACTTGTAGGATTCCAACAAGATATAGTGGATATCCTAGATTCAGGAGGTCGAATGGACTGCATCGCTATTGACCTGTCTAAGGCATTTGATAGGTAGGACATGGGATACTCCATCATCATCATCAATGTCCCACTCCAGTCACCTGGGTGTGGTTAACAAGCCTCCTCCACTCCTTCCTGTCCTTCCACTTTTCCTTCTCCATTACTTCCACCACATCCAACCAAGCTTCTCCAATGGGATACTACTGGCAAAAATAAGTACAATTAGTCTAGACAAAGGAGTGACTGAATGGGTGACTATATTTCTAGAAAACAGAACTCAGAGAATTAGAGTAGGTGAAGCTTTATCTGACCCTGTAATAATTAAGAGGGGAATTCCTCAAGGCGGTATTATTGGACCTTTATCTTTTCTCTATATATATCAATGAAAGAACTATAATCAGACATAAGGCTGTTTGCAGATGATGTTTTCCTTTACAGTAAATAAGTTACTAGATTGTGAGCAACTGTTAAAAGACCTTCACTATATTGTGAAAAGGACAGCATGTAATGGTATGATAAACAGGGTTAAAAGTCAGGTTGTGGGTTTCACTAATAGGAAAAGTTCTCTCAGTTTTAATTACTGCATTGATGGGTAAAAGTTTCTTTTGGAGATCACTTTAAATACTTATGTGTTAATATAAGGAAAGATCGTCATTGAGTTAATCATATACATGGGATTGTAAATAAAGGGTACAGATCTCTGCACATAGTTATGAGGGTATTTAGGTGTTGTAGTAAGGATGTTGCAGTCCATTCGACCTTCTGAATCTAAGGTGTCCTCTATATCTTGCTGGAATCCTACAAGTTGAGATTCAGTTTAAGAAAACTGGGAAAATGAATTTCAGATTGGACTATAGTCTCTACTAGTTTGGAAATGAAGTAGAGTCTAAGAACGGAGTGGGATTTTAATACATAAAGATATAGATGATTGTAGTCAAGTTGAGTTTGTTAGTGAAGGGAAAATTAAGTTATCTGAAAACAAAAATACAATGTGATCCTGTTCTATGCCCTACAGATTAAGATGCTAAAAAGAGGAAAAGGCCAACTTCCTTAATAACTTGAAAGAACACACAGAGTATAAAAATGTAATTATAATGGGTGATTTTAATTCACAAGTTGGCTTACAGCAAACAGGATATGAATCCACACTGGGCCCTTATGAATAGAAATGAAGAGGGAGAATATCTGCTAAACCTATGCATGAGTAACAACCTGATAGTGAGTAATACTTCTTTCAAGAAAAGGGACTGCCATAAAATCACAAGGTATAGCTCGTGTGATAAAAATGGTATAGTAATAAATTATATTCTGATATAACAAAATGTATGGAAGAATGTGAATGATGGTCAAGTTTATTCCAGGTGAAGACTTTGGCGGAGACCATAGACTGCTGGTTGCAGGATGTAATCATCTAAGATCAGGTCGAAACTGATTGCAATTTATTGCTTCTTATTTAAGGTAGATTGAGAGATCAATACTTTTTGAGTGCAAATCAAATGTTATAATTAACTACAACCCTAATATGCTCATTCTAAAGCGCCCTGATTTCATTCATGATACAGTCCTAGTAGTAAAATAATTAAGAAGAATGTACTAATAATTGATCATGATATCATATTTGATCAGTTTATAATAATAATAATTGGAAGGAGTAGGGCCTGTAACAAAAGAGTCAAAAAATAAAAACTTGGCAACTTACCGAGCCAAGTGTAAAGGAAGAATTCAGAGAAGATGTTGGCAAATTGTTGCCAAGAGAGGAACTGAAATTGGTAGATGAACAATGGGACACTAAAGAAGGTTGTGATAGTTACAGCAGAGAAAGTATGTGGATGACAGAGCCAAATACAAAATCCTAATGAAACTGCCTGGTGGAATGATTATATTAAAAAGGCAATCAATGATGGAAATTGTGCATCAATAGCCCTATATTAAGCAAGAATACGGGGAGATGATCATGTAATGGTGGAAAAGCTGTCAGTTTAGAGAGAGAAAGAATTACATGTCAAACAGATAGTTATAGCTGCAAAGAAGATCTGATAATATTAGACATGTTTGCGAAATTAGTAACTGGTTCGATAGAAGGCAGTTCGGTTTTGGGAAAGGTTATTCCTACTGAAGCTCAACTTGTAGGACTCCAGCAAGCTATAGCAGATATCATGGATTCAGGAGGTCAAATGGACTGTATCACGATTGACCTGTCTAAGGCATTTGATAGGATGGATCATCGGGGACTATTGGCAAAAATTAGTGCAATTAGACTAGATTAAAGGGTGACTGAATGGGTTGCTATATTTCTAGAAAATAGATCTCAGAGAAATATAGGAGGCAAAGCTTTATCTGACCCTGTAGTAATTAAGAGGGGAATTCCTCAAAGCAGTATTATTGGACCTTTATATTTTCTTATATACTGGGTGGCCCACTTAAAACTTTCACCGCAAATGTATCTGGAACAACAAGAGATATTGAAAAATGAGTTTCATGTGTATGAAGGCAGGGAAGAGGCTAATAAAAGTAAATACTATGAGCCAGTCAAAAACATAAAGAAAATGTGACTTTCAACATGAACTTACATTTTTTAAATGGACACTCTGTATTATATCTTGTGCAATCATTAACATAAAAAATCACATTTAGGAATGGCATATGTTTCATCGCAGTAGGTCAGTTACATCCCAAGGTATTGCAACGTGAAGTTGACGCTTGAGATAAACAAAATGCATAGCATTTGCACATCCTGAAATTCAAGCACGAACCTCACATTCCTCTTAATCATGATGTGATTGACGTACTGTTACGAAGAGGGCTTGAAACAATACCAGTTTCCAGTCACACACAATGGAAAATAAAGAAAGGTTTTACTCGTTCGTGTTCTGTTGATCTCTACTACTCTACAGTACTAGAATGGAAATAAAGGTGATGAAATTGAATATCACCGGTCGGGGTAAATCAGTGGCTGACCAAGGATCTAGCAGAGGGGAAAAATGCTGGTTTATTGTACATAGTTATACATCAATTACATAACATTACATGACAAGTACAGGACATGTTACCTAACATTTTTAATTATTACATAACAATTGAAATTTTGCACACGGTGAAGTTACAACATAAACGTATGTTTGTACAGTAGCACCTACAAAACAAACAAACTTCTCAGAAACACACAAACATGTACGCCGGTATGCAACCAGATTTCTCACAACAGAATTCTGCAAAACATGTTCGAAGAGATGGCCATTTATATTGCAACACCGCTGTGCACTATCCAACACTGATCGACTCACTGCTATCAGTGCTTTGGTGTTATTACAGCACATGGAGCGGTAATACGGTCTTTCATGTTGTCCGTTGTTGTTGGAAGCTGCTGATACACCACATATTTCACATATCACCAAAGAAAAATATCTAATGGGATGAGGTCCGGCGATCGCGTTGGAGATGTCTGAAGAGGACTGCCTTGTCCTATCCATTGATTTTGGAATTGTTCGTTTAGTACATTTCTTGCCACAACGGCATTATGTACAGGGCATCCATCATGCCGATACCACATTATTTGACACGATTCAGAGGTAGGTCCGTCTCAAGAACTGCCTGTACTCTCACCCGGTAAGATACAAGACCACACCCCACTGACGTTGATGTTCTACCTGGGTTTTCTGTTGCCTAGTAATGCATATTGTATAAGTTGACGTGGCTTCATCAGTAAACAGTGCCCTACACATAATTTCATGGCCTTGCTGCAGAACCACTGGCAGTATTCTAGACGAATTTGAAAGTCATTGCCGTGAAGCTCTTGATGTAGCGACAAGAGGTATGGGTGGTATTTATGCCTGTGAAGAATGCACAACATGCTTTTTCTAGGGATTCCAATCTGTCTTTCCATTTCATGACAACTGGCATGAGGATGTATTGCAACGGCTGCCACAACAGTTAATTCTGCTACTTCATGTGTTACTTTCTTGCTTTAGACCTGCGTTTGCAGAGACAAGCTGCCTGTCGCGCGAATTTTTCTAACAATATTAGTGAACATAGGATTGGTTGGGTGACGTTGGCTAGGATAATGCTGTGCATATGGTTGTGGTGCTCATGTGCCATTTTGGCGACATGCTCCATAAAGTAATAACATGTCAACAAATTCTTCATTTGTGAAAACCATGTGAAATGCTGAGAAAGGATGGACAGGTAAATTAATGCCACATTTAAAACATTCATATCAATCACTATGTACACTACACCAGTGTCGTTTACCCGAACTTACCTCCAACAAGTCAACCTTCTTCGTAGAGAACCGTTCTCACACACACACACACACACACACACACACACACACACACACACACACTCACACACACACACGCACGTACGCACGGACACACAGAGCGATGTCATATAATTCCATTCCAGTACAGACCTTCAGAGGCGAGGATTGTATTGGGTAATGCCATGGGTTGGCTTACACTGACTGGTGACATTAAGTTTCATTACAGTAACTCTGCTGTGTACAATACAGAGTACTCTACTGTGTAGATAAATAGAACACGCAGAAGAGAAACTGTTATTTACGTATCCCTTTGCTGTGGCAGGGAACCCTATTCTTATTTTCAGCCCTCTCAACAACAGTGCAAATAACATTAAGTACAGTGCTTATCACATTGTAGTATGTCAATCACATTGCGATTAGAGCAACATGGGGTTCGTGCTTAAATCTCGGGATGTGCAACTGCTGCGCGTTTCGTTTATCTCAAGTGCCAACTTTACGTTGCAATGCCTTGGGATGTAATTGACCTATTGTGATGAAACAAATACCATTCCTCATGAGATTTTTCACGTTATCTATTGCGCAAGAAATAATACAGGGCGTCATTAAACAATGTAATTTTATGGTGAAAATTGTATTTTCTTAAGTTTTTGACTGGCTCACAGTATTTACTTTAATTAGCCCCTTCCCTGCCTTCATACCCGTGAAAGCCATTTTCAATATCTCTTGTTGTTCCAGATATATTTGTGTTGAAAATTTTAAGTGGGCCACCCTGTATATAAATTACATGAGTAAAAAAGTGGAATCAGAGATAAGGCTTTTTGCCGATGGTGTTATTCTGTATAGAGTAATAAATTTTACAAGATTGTGAGCAACTGTAAAAGTGACCTCTATAATGTAAGACGGAGAGCAGGCAATGGAATGGTGATAAACGGGGTTAAAAGTCAAGTTGTGACTTTCAAAAATAGGAAGAGTCTTCTCAGTTTTAATTACTATGTTGATGGGGTGAAAGTTCTTTAAGGGATCACTGTAAGTACCTAGGTGTTAATATAAGGAAGAACTTCATTGGGGTAATCACGCAAATGGGATTGTAAATAAAGGGTACAGATCTGAGCACATGATTGTCAAGGTGTTTAGGGGTTGTAGTAAGGATATAAAGGAGAGGGCATACAAGTCTCTGGTAAGACCCCAGATAGAGTATGGTTCCAGTGTATGGGACCCTCACCAGGATTACTTGATTCAAGAACTGGAGAAAATCCACAGAAAAGCAGCTCGATTTGTTCTGGGTGATTTCTGACAAAAGAGTAGCATTACAAAAATTTTGCAGAGTTTGGGCTGGGAAAATTTCAGAGAAATAAGACGAGCTGATCAACTAAGTGGTATGTTATTAAAATCTAATTTTTATTTTTCAGTTTTTCCACCTTTTCAATACAATACATTTTCTTAATACATTAGAAATGTTACATAATTTTTAACCCTCTACTGCATGAATTATTTTTCATTTCCATTTGGTGAAGAAAATTTCAAGCTTTAATGTTCAACATACGTTCGGTGTTTTAACTCAAAATCATAGAAATATAATCTGGATCCTGTTTATATTTGAACTTGCATTACTCCTTAAAATACAATGAAAGTTAATTAAAATGTGCTTTTTCATCACAATAGGTGTCCACATTTGACTAGTTAAAGATAACTTATGGAATTATGTATATACATAGCATGAAATACTGAAATCTAATATAGAATTATTGGAATAATACTAAAATATTTTTGTAGCGTTGCTTCAGGATGCATACACAAATAAATAAAGTAATAATAATAATCATAATAATACTGGTAATAATAATGTGGAATTAATAATAATAAAAATAATAAATGTTGACATAAAATGTGAATCAAGGAACAGTTGTAAATAATATACATACTTAATAATGTGAATAAGGAAATAGTGAAATAACGCAGTGGCGGTGAATGCACATCAGAGCATGGAAACGTGACGGATAACTTACGATACGCAATATTAAATCAAATACAAGGGAACACTCACAGGCCTAGAAATGACAACTAAGAGAGGAGAGTGGAAGGTACGAGGCCCTATGAGGTCCATGGAAACGTATGGCGTTATGGGGGAGAAAAGACTTACAATCATCACCTCGAAACTTATCATATTAACATAATCAAAACCAATATTACAAGAAACAAGATTATGACATAGCAACTGTTACTTATGCACAAAAGTTTAAAAGACTTTAACAAAATACAGTTCCACGACATGGAATCAAGACATACTTAAGTAACTTAGAGAAAATTTGATTTAACAATAGTAGGGTGATGCTACATTACAAAGTATAGTTTAAAACACAAGTAAGTGATAGAACTGAAATTATGGCAACGGGAACCTAGGGCAAACTTGGACACATTCAATTTTAAACTTTGAAAAAGACATTAAACAAAGAAATACCGAAACGCAAAAGGAATAAAATAAAATCAAACAAAATTAGAAAACATAAAGAATGACATAAAATTTACACTGAAATAACACTTACCAGTAAGACTGAAGTACTCGAGGGAAGGCCCCGAGCACGAGCGCTCACTAGGGCGGTCGGATGTAGACGATGCCGAGCACACACATAATTTTTTCAAAGCCGGCAGAAGACCTGATCACAATTAAACAATAAGAAACCATTTCCACTAGGTTCCCTTTCTTTTCGTCAATAGGAAATCTCATTATTCTAACGAATGAAATTGCATGACCATATATGGTCATATTAAGATAGATAGCAACTTCTCGAGATTTCCTATTGCGACACCTATTTCAACAGCAATAACCGCACATGCGGTATAGGATGTTTCACAACAAAAGCACCTTTACATTTTCATCAGATTACAATTTTGACATAGAGAATTACAAAAAATAATTTTCAAATAATTCTTCAAGAAATTCTTCAAGTTAAAATGTCCCAAGTGTCTTTTCCTCATGCTTGCTGACATTAATTTAAATTATCAATTACATAAAATTTACATACAAAAAAATCACTTCAGAACAATTCTCATATCTTGCTATGTACATTTACAGTTCCATGTTATCTTGATGTTTCCCTAAAAATATTATTACAATTTTAAAAATATTCCAGCAGAGTCCAGAGTTACAACCAAAAATGAAATCCTTCAGACACATTAAATATAAAACTTTAAAATTATATTTGCCATAGTTGTAGTTCTCCATCTCACCACATATTATAATTTTGAATTTAAAATTGTTCAACAACTTTGGCAGATTCATGCATTTAATCTTGTTGATCAATAGTACACTCTATTACAAAAGAAAAGAAATGATGCACCGGGAAGGCGTTGTCCGATTGTCAGGAAATTACGTATGCAAAGTCATTCGGACCGAACAAGCAAATGATTAAAGTTTCGTGTCCAATGAATGAATAGCGGGAGCTCCCGTGCATCGAAACTGCACATGCATCAGGTATATATAAGGCACGATTCCAAAGCGTATGCTCAAAGTATCTGTTGCATTCGACTGTGCTATCTCAACGTCGGCTGTAAGAAAGCCACGCCGAAGGATTCATGCTCATTATGGGCAGATGTCAGAGTTTGAAAGAGGTCGTGCGATCGGATTGAAAGAAGCTGGTTGGTCGAATCGAGCTGTCGCTAGACATTTGGGTCAAAGTGATGCGGCGATCAGACGATGCTGGCAAGCGTGGGTCAGCAACGGCAGGCACCAGCATCAGGACGGCAGTGGTCGACTAAAGGCCACAACATCACGGACAGACAGAGCAATTGTCAGAACAGCTGTCACAGCACTGGAGTCGTCGTTATCAACGATCCAGTGTGTGACGCACATACGTGTCCGTCATGACCATCAGCAGATTCTGAGCGAGAGGATTTTGTGCTCGCGCCACCCATTACGCCACTTAGAATTCACGCCTGTTCACCGTCAAGCTAGATTACAGTGGTGCCATGCTCGAGCAACATGGAACTGTGCTGACTGGGGACGTGTAGTCTTTAGTGACGAGTCTCATTTCCAACGGTGCGCTGAGGACAACCGCAAACGTGTTTGGAGACATCCAGGCCAGCATGGGGATCCCGCCTTTACTATCGCATGCCACACAGCCCCACATCAGGGGGTGATGGTCTTGGGTGGCATCTCCTTTGATAGCCAGACCCCTCTGGTAGTAATTTCTAGCACACTGACAGCAGAGCGTTATGTTGATGACATTCTATGGCCGGTTGTGTTAGCATTCCTTCAGTGACATCTAGGCCTTACTTTCCAACAGAATAAAGCCCGGTCGCATACGGCACATGTTGCTATGAACTGTCTTCAAGCTTACCCTATCCTTCCTTTGCCAGCTGGGTCACTGGATCTCTCTCCCATAGAGCACATTTGGGACGTCATGGGAAGGCGACTGCGAACATCCTGGAATGTCGCTGATTTAGCTCAACAGTTGGAGACCATTTGGCACAAAATTCCACAGGAACTTTATCAGTCTATGCCATGTCCAGTGACAGCTTGAATCCAGGCCAGGGGTGGACCAACACCTTTTTTGACGTCCTCACTTTGTAACGCTTTAACTCTGCAATAAATCATTCGATTGTTCTGCATTTTTGATCATTTGTTTTTCTATGTCTGTTCCTCCACTGATTTTTATTGCCATCAAACAATTCCTTCCGGGTGCATCTTTTTTACTTTTTTACAGTGTATATTGATTCTTATTTTAATTCACATTGAATGTTCTCTGGTTAATTGTCTAGTAAATTTTGTTTACTATCATACTTACATACTATTAATATTGTAAAATAAACTAATAATTTGTGACTTATTAAAAGGCATTGGCTTGTAGAATACAGCAGTCCTGTGTTTTGGAGGTATATCCTGTAAAATTTATTTGAAAAACCTGAAAGTCACTTTTTCTTGACTGGCAGTTGATTTGTTACCGTCAGCAAGACAAGCCTTCCACACGAAAGACGAGGAGACACTCAATCAACTCCTTTCTTCAAACTTGAAGCTGCTGATTCCATCTCAAAGTATTAAATTGAGAAGTCCCCTATTAGACCCTCGTCAATGACAAGCGGAAAGTTATTCTTACAACTAAACAACAACAAACATCTAATCAATGCAAGAACATCCATTTAGTCCGCTACAAGTTAAATTTTTCAGGAGGACACCAGATTTGACACAATAATAATAATAATAATAATAATAATAATAATAATAATAATAATAATAATAATAATAATAATAATAATAATAATAATAATAATAATAATAATATTTTAAAGAAATATCATTCAAATGTTAACATGTGAAGAATTTTTACAAGAAGTGTAGGACAATTTTGTGAAAATAGTGTTTATTGTCTTTAGTGTATTCTCAAACAGTTCATAAAGGACATGGGTTCTTCCATTTTTAAAATTATTAGACAGCAACAATAATGTATCATAATCTGTTGTGTGACGCTATGGCTGAAGAAGTCTCAAATTAGACGAAACATGTACCAAAGAATAATTAATATATTTTAATACTGAATGTGTTTTCACTTGTGAATTAAAGTGTATGGATTGGGTGGACCCTTAAACCTAACACAAGTTCTTAAGCAGTATGACTGAGCTGTCAGTGGAGAAATGGCATGGAATTAATTTAGTAGAAAAATAAGTTTGAATGGTGTCTTTAAAAGTAGGAAAGATCACAAAATGAAGATAAAAATGGAATTCAAGAGGACAAATTGGAGCAAATATTTGTTTATAGGAGGAGGAATTAGTGATTGGAATAATTTACAAAGGATGTTCAATAAATTTTCCAAATGCTTTTCAGTTATTTAAGAAAATATTAGGTAAACAACTGCTAGAGAATCTGCCACCTGGACGACTGCCCTAGATGCAGACCTGAGATGATTGATTGATTGCTTGGGATGAAGACAATCAAGAAGTGGTAACAAGGATGAAAATGGGGAAAATGAAGAGAATAAAGGAGACAAGACAGAAGAAAATAAAAGTATGGAAATTAAAAGAAAGGAAAAAATACAGGAACATTTTCAGGAGATCCTAAAATATAACATTTCATAGACAGAATTGGGAAGTGTGGAATAGAATGTCTGTACCAGAACATGAGCTTAATGTATTGTACAGGAATATTTCTTAACACCATTATTGACAAAAGGAACTTCCAATAGAACAAAAAAACACACGCCTTGTGCACTTCACGAATGTCATCCTTTTCTAAACAAAACAAAAGGGAGGGCTGTCATGATACCAACCACTACAACACATAACAGGATAGAAATCAAAATTCTCTTAACATCCTCCCCACCTTGCAATTTCCGTATACACTAATACACAGATAAAATTGCAACACAATGAAAATAAACAGCAGCATTCTACAATAAACATTACAATCTTTCATTTGACACTGATTTTCATACAATGCTGGTCTCTTCTGGAATATTTAGAAGTCCAAACATTTTGGTGTTTTCACTATTTTACCACTTCTTGTAGACTTCACTTGTGGATTTGCCACTGCATCAGATGATCCATGCGAAGCCTTCTCTGGCTGTATCTCCAGGATAGAATCTGGCCAATTGCTCTGTATTACTGCAGATTCATCTGATGAGGCAACTTCTAAGGGATAAAGCCTTTGAACTGGCCGCACCCTCTTGCCCGCAGCCATTCTCAGTTTGACAACCCTGACGACGCCATCCTTACCAGGGTACACCTCCTGGATGACACCTAGTGGCCAATCGACTCGTTTGATGTCATCAGCTCCGATCAGCATGTCTCCAACGTTCACTTCGTTGGATGTCCTACCTCCCTGTTGAATAAGAAGAGCCAGGTATTCTTTGCGGAACCTCTGCCAAAGATCGTCCCGCAGTTTCTGTAGATAACACCATCTTCATTCTATTCCTTTTCTGTCAATGGCATCCAAATCTGGCACATCAGTACTGGGTATCTCATGAAGAAAATCAGCTGGTTTTAGTGGTTTCAGATCGTGTAACTCATTGGATACATATGTCAATGGCTGTGAATTTTTAATAGCTTCACAGTCACATAGTATCATGCTTAACTCTTCGCAAGTAACCGAAGCCTTGCCCAAATTACGACGAAGCAGCTCTTTCACCATTCCAATAAGCCTTTCCCACCACCCTCCTCACCATGCAGCAGTGGGAGGGTTGAATTTCCAAGTTATTCTTTCTACAACACAACTGGAAACTATTTCTTCCCAGTTTAAACCTTGCAAAGCGTGGTTAGCCCATGTGAAGTTTGTGCCATTGTCAGAGTAGATAACTGACACCCTGCCCCTGTGAGCAATGAATCTTCGTAGGGCATGTAGGAATGTGTTTGTTGACAGGGACCTGACAAGCTCAATATGAACTGCTCGATAGACGGCACAGGTGAATAACATGACCCACGCCTTTTCTCCAGTCTTCAGATACAATGGTCCAGCAAGATCTACCCCGGTGACTTGAAATACTGCGGTGCAGTTAACTCACTCCTTGGATGGGAAGTGGGGCAGATTGTGTCTCCATTGACTTGGACTGATACCTCTTACATCTGACACAGCTCATTATAATTTGCCTAACCAACTTTCTTCCTCCTATGATCCAGAAGTCTTCTCTAAGCATTGTTAATAAAGTTTGAAGTCCAACGTGCTTAGAGAGGCAATGTTTTTCCATCACCATTCTCTCAACGACAATGTTATCTGAAGGCAGCACAATGGAGTACTTGAAGTTTTCTTTTTAATCACCATAGGCTAACTTTGTTTGCAGCCTTAGAATTCCCTGACTATCTTCAAAAATCTGAGTTTTCCTTTTCATCTTTTGCTCTATGATCTCTCTGTTCTCTGTTAGATCACATCTTATCAGACACTTTTCTGCCTCGACTACTTCTTCTACAGACAGTTCTCCCTTCCTTTTGGCATCTTGGTGTCGTAGGTTGTAGACAGATCGCAGTGCCCAGCCAGTCATGCGTAACGTTCTATGGTAACTAGAAAAATAGCAGAGTCTGGATGTAAACTCTTCCTCATCAAATACTGTTATGAAAATCTTTCTCTTCTCCTTGTTGACTTCATCCTCAGGAGCAACAATGTCCAACTTAGGCCATCGTTCAGTGTCATCCTTGAGCCATGTGGGACCTTCCCACCACTTACTTTCTACCAAAAACTTTGCGCTCATGCCTCTGGATAGTAGGTCAGCAGGGTTTAAAAACCCTGGAACACGATGCCAATCCTTTGGGTTACTGAACTTGCGTATTTCCTCACACGATTTCCTATGAATACACTCCAGTTTCCTTTCGTCTTGATCCAGGTGAGCACCACTGTAGAGTCACTCCAAAAGTATATTTTACAGTCTTGGAGGTTTAATGTCCTTTTCACTTGTGTGCAATAACAGCTAACAATTCTAGGTGGGGTATAGTTATCAGTCCTAAAGGTGCAACCCTAGCTTTAGCTTGGACCAACTATAATGACACAATAGAGTCCTTTTCTGCCCTTAGGAATATACACGTAGCATATGACAACTTGCTAGCATCAGCAAACATATGAATAGTTAATCCCCTGCTATCAAATTCCCATGGTACAAGTCTTCTTGGAATCCTGCATTGTTTCAACAAAGGTAAGAGTTTCACCCAAGAATGGAATTTGTTTGTTATTTGTTGTGGTAATTCCTTGTACCATCCACATTTTTCTCTCCAGGCTTCCTGCATCAATAATTTAGGGATTAGTGTTACTGGACACAGAAAACCAAGTGGATCAAATATACGTTGTACAATTGACAGTAAGCTTCTCTTAGAAGTTGAAAGTGTGGTTAGCTCAACTGTATTCATGATACAGAACATCTCATCTGTCCGAGCATCCCACATAAGACCAAGTAGTGAAACAATGTTCTCTGACTCTGATTGCTTATCCACCCTCTTAATTCAAAATGTGCTGAACTCATCATTTTAGTAGATTTTTCAATGAACTCGCTCATCTCTTCTTTGGTTTCACAGCTTGTGACACAATTGACCACATAGAAAGAATTCTGCAGCTTCTTGGCCGTTTTCAGATCTTCAGCTGAAACTTTACTCAGGTGATGCGCTGTCGTTGCTCCTAATAGGAATGGGCTGCACGTAACCCCAAACACTACTCTGCAATGCTGCAATGTGATGACCTCGCATTTGCAATAATCTTTCCACCAGGAAATCTTAGAAAATCCCTGTCATCGTCATAGAGACTTATCTGCAGGAACACCTTTTTAATATCAGCCGTGACCCCTATGTCATGCTTTCAAAACTGCAACAAAAGTTTGGGAATAATCTCAATTAAATTTGGTCCCTTCTCCAAGCATTTATTCAGCGAATTGCCATGTCTGTCCTTTGCCAAGGCATCAAATACAGGCCTAATTTTAGTAGTCAAAATTGATTCCTTAATTACTGCTCTGTGTGGTAAATAGTGGCCTGACGTCTCGTTATTCTCATTTACAGTCTCCACGATTCCACGTTCTATCCAATCCTGAATCACATCATCATAATCTTTAAGCTTGTCCAAGTTTATCAATCTTCTAGTGACTGCTTCCAACCTCTTCTCAGCTAACTTCCTGTTATCCAACAATTCTGAATGGCCATCATTCCAGGGGAGACGAACCTTGTATCTCCCTTCTTCATTCATCCTTACAGTTTCATTGAAGTGTTTCACGACTTTCTCTTCCATCTCTTTCTTTGACTGAAACTCTGCAGGGTCCTTTATGCCAACGGTTTCTAACTTCCACAAGTCTGATATATCCATTGCTTTACCACAAGTGAGACTGACTAGTGACTGATCGCCGTTAGCCAGATCTCGCTGACCCATCACTGTCCAACCTAACTTGGTTTCCAGTGCATACATATTTTCATCCAGGCTAATCAGAACTCCTGTAAGCAGCTTCCCCAAAACATCTGCTCCAAGCAACAAATGCACCTCTGGAACATTGACCCCAACATCTGTTATCTGAATGTTTCTACTGTAGTTGCAAGAACAGGGTAAACATGTTGAGTTTCTAACCTTGGATCATAACCACATATTTTCTTCTTATCAAGCACTGAGACTGTGCATTTGAAATTCCCTTTTAGTGCTTGCAGTGTTACATCATAAACATTATGGGTCTCTTTGATAGTTTCTACACCCCCAAACAAACAATGAGACATCACTTCCTTTCCCACTTTTTGTTGTCCTAACTTCCTAGCACTTTCTTTGGTTATGTAAGACATTTGTGACCCAGAATCTAATAAAATTTGTGCAAGCTTGACAGGTCCTTCACTACCAGAAACCTTCACAACAAGAGTTTGTAATAGCGTCTCTGCATTTTGATAGGCAGTTAAAGTCTCAGTGTTTTGATTAACCTTTCCCTTTGAACTTTCCCTCTCCTCTTTCTTAGTAACTAAATCAGGACATAAGATAGCACAATGATCCCTTTTTAAGCAAATCATACACTTCACAAATGCTTCACATTTGCTCAAGTTATGTCCTTACCTTAAACAACGAAAGCAATCACTCCTTTTCTTCAAAATATCCTTCTTCTCTCCATTCTGGTGATTCCTCACTTTAAAAAAATCAGCAGATCTATGGGAACTCTTGTCACACCAGATACAACCTGTTTCAGTTTTCTGACCCTCACCTGAGTACAAAGCAGCAGCAGTGGGAAGTCTCTCTTGTTTTCCTGGCTTGCATAACATGTCATCCCTCTTCACAATAAAACTAGAGCGAGCAAGTGACAAACGTTCTTCGCTCTCCACTTCTTGTTTTATAAACAGTAACAACTTGCTTAGGTGATGATCGTGATCATTTGCTGATATATGAGATACACGAACTCTCTCCCATGCCTTCATAACCTCTTCTGGTAATGCAGACTCCACCAGAGGATACAGCATTGCTGTATACTTATCACTAGTGACTCCTAAAGATTCCAAAGCTCTCAGTTGTGTTTCTAATTTATCATAGAGTCTTCCAATACTAGCTTGAAGCAGAACAAGATTTAGAAGTTCTCGGACTATACTTCTATAAGTAATTCTTCCCTGGCATACCTGGATTTCAAGTGATCTATTGCTTTTCGATGGTTCGCTGCAGACGGAGGGAAACTCTCAACTAGCTCCCTGGCCACAGAACCTGGAACAGTAGCCTGTAGAAGATACTGAAATTTATCTTCCGGGTCGATATCACTATCGTCGTTTATTTTCTTAAACTGTCCCCAAAAACCAATCCAGTTTTTTAGATCTCCATCGAACTGTTTAAGCTGTAGCTTGAGTGAACTGAAATTCCTTTTCTTCGTCATCTCGATCTCACTCACTAAGGCCTCACTTCCACCAACAGATAAATTCACTTGAAAATTATTTTCGAACTTAACCTTAGCTTGTAGCCAATTCTTGTGGTACGTTTCTGCCGTGTCGAATTCCCTGGCGTCGTCTTCTTCTGTCGTTTCTTCAATACCCCTTAGTGCTTGAACCTTTTCATCCAAAGATAGCATCCGCATTGCCTTATTTTCTAAAATACGGAAGTATGTCAACATTTCTTCGGCATCTACGACTGCTTCCGATATTTATGATTGAAACTCGCCATGTGCTCTCATAAATAGTCTACGTATTTGTGATCTTTCCTTATTATACTGTTTAAGCTCCTCCATCTTAACTATGTCCTGTCGCGGTCGCCAGAAAATGTTCCATATTAATAAATTTGGAGCTTAATCTATAAGGAAAATAATTTATTGTACAGGAATATTTCCTAACACCATTATTGAAAAAAAGAACTTCCAGTAGAACAAAAAACACACGCCTTGCACAATTCACGACTGTCATCCTTTTTTTAAACAAAAGGGAGGGCTGTCATGATACCAACCACTACAAACACATAACAGGATAGAAATAAAAATTCTCTTAGCAAGGAGACTCCATGGTGGCATTAGAAGGTGCAGGAGGCTGTTGCATGGCAAGAGTGGAACAGAGAAAGGGAAGAAGAAAGTAAAAGGTGATGTAAGAAAGAGGTTGGTCAGGCCTCATATGAGAGATGGAAGTTGATAAAAGGATACTGTATAAGAGGAAAGAGAGAGTATATACCAACCTATTTAAAGAGAAGACTGGAGAGTTATTAACACAGCCCGAAGAGATTCAGAAAAGATGGAAAGAGTATCTTGACAAACTATTTAATGTAAAGTATGCTGTCACTACTGTTGTTTACAGAATAATGATAACGGGTGAAATTTGGAAGGAGTCAAAGAAGAATTTGGTTAAAGGCAGACGAAAGTAATGTTACTTGCTGATGATAAGAAATTCAAGAGGATCTTCAGACAGTTGGACTCAAAATTACAGATGCAGAGAACAAGAATTAAAATTACCACCCTTCTTAAGAATCACAAATTTTCAACTGAAATGATGTACAGAAGAGATTTCAGACGAATTAAGAACACTGCAATCAGAACTAATGAAGAAGTACTGGGCAGATAAGAAGAATCAAACAGTACAACCTTCAAAGAAAAAGTGTACATGGAAGACTCAAGTGGTCCAATGTGGCCAATACAGTTAATAATAATAAAGATGCTATAATTAAAAGGTATGGACTTGAATAAGAGGGAGATATTACTATGTTAGAGATGGACCTAGCAGTCAGAAGAATGAAATTGGGAGAAGCTGATGGGATGAATTAAGTAAGAGTGGAGATGATAAAGCCAGCTGGACCTATTGGTCTGCAATGGCTTTATAGAGTGATGCAGAAATTTGTGAATGGGGAGAGAGAATAATAATACCTGTGTTTAAGAAGGGAGACAAGAAAATGCGTGATATCTATCAAGGATTCAAATAATGCAAAAGGTAATAGATAGGAGATTGAGATGGAATATAAAAAGGATACGTAGAAGAGGAGCAATATGACTTTAAAAATTGCTGTTCTCAAGTGTGAGACATGGGGAGTATGACAGAGTTCTCGTGATGACTTTTCTCTATATAATAAAGGCAAAAGGTATGGGAAACAGTAGTAAGACAGGTGCTTGACAAACAAACTACATGTGATGTACCATATGGCAAATGTTTTAGTTGTGTCCAGACCAAATTTAGGCTAGGGTAGGGAAGTATGCTGTCACTACTGTTGTTTACAGAATAATTATAACAGCTGAAAATTTTGAAGAAGTCAAAGAAGAATTTGGTTAAAGACAGATGAAAGTAATGTTATTTGCTGATGATAAGACAAACAGATACGAATGAAGTACAACAACAGCTGGCCATATTGAATGAAAAAATTGTGAATGACATTATGAAATTCAGTGTGAAGAAGAGGAAGAGAATGGTAATACAAGAGGTGAAGGTTTAAAATTTGTAGGAACAGATTAATGCAAATTACAAGGCTATATATAGAGATTAGCAAAAGTGTGCTACTGGCACTGCCTGAGTGTACGGAAGAAGTATGTAAGGAAGTGATATACAGTGTTCTCCCCAGAAATTTTCATCAGCTGGGTGGCAGGGATGAGTAGCTGGATGGGGAATACTACTCAAAAAAATGAATGTGATAATACTGTAAATTATTCCCCTCAGGGCATTAACAGTAATATTAGACAGGTAAACAGCAAAATTGAACTATTTTAGTGATATTATCCTGAACAAGTTATAACAGTATATTTTAAACTTTTAGTGTTCTACTGCTTGTTCATAATCACATACCACTGTTGCTGTGGAATGCCCTACGGGTTTGTGACATCTTGCAAAATAGAGTGCTACTTGTGATTCCATGTCAATCCAGACAGTGCTCACACATGACACTATGATACTCAAGCTAAATATTTAAACTATGATGGAATTGATGCAATTATGCTGACAGAAATGAAGATTTATCATTTAAATTATCAGTTTTACAGTACTTAGAACTAATTTTTTTGTTTTGCTTTATGTCGCACCGACATAGATAGGTCTTATGGCGACGAAGAACTACATTTTAATTTGGAGCAGCCAACGACTCAAATATGCATACCTGGTACATATCTAGGTTATCTTAGCCGGGTGGTCTGTAAAAATGGTGTATTAAAGGGTCCTAGGGAGAACACTAATGTACAAGGAGTACTATAATATACACCCATACTAACATAAGGAGCATAGAGTTGGGCAGTGCCATATAGAGAGCGACAGTGAACAGTGATTAGTCAAACCCTTCTAGGAACTGCAGACTTACAAGACAACCTTGGTCTGCCATATCAAAACAACACATTACTTCTAGAGCTGACTGCTTTCTCCTACTACAGCAATCCAACAGATTGAATAAGTTAAACATGGCACAGTTTGTATATTACCTCTGAAGTTAAGCTAAATATATTGTCAGAGATGGATTCTGAATGACTACAAATGAAGATTGATTAAAGAATGTTAGCTTACTTTGTACTTAATTTTTAGTTGGTATTGTAATGGTTCAAATCCCGTTACAAGGTGATATCTGTATTATTATTATTATTATTATTATTATTATTATTATTATTATTATTATTATTATTATTATTATTATTATTATTATTTTAACTGAGAGATTACTATTATTGTATTATCATTCTTGTTCAATTCTATTCTGCAATGCTTGTCGCTTGCGTGATTGTAGTTAAATGTATGCATATATACATGTGTGTAGATTAACACTAAATACATGTACAGTAAAGAGTTGCTGTATGTCAGATGTGGATGTGACATTGCTACATTGTGCAATACTGCTGGAGTAAATGCAGAGTCATCGCTACGTCATGGCTATGTAATCGTGAGCATTTAGCGATGAGCTCAGTTTCTTTGAGTTTCCTAGGGAGCCCTGGGCTATTTCACCATTGTATGTAATATCTGTCGCGAGGTGGGAGTATATTATTGTTATTTCTGGAGGTTACGTAGGTGCATCAACCTAACTTCTATATAAGGTGGCTGCATATTGTAGCGTTAGTCATTATTCTACTGAAAGGAGAGGCTACAGTTGTCCATTAAGTGAATGAGATGGAGTGGCCTCAGTTAGTCAACGGGAATCATTAGTTAAACGGAAGGTGAAGAGAGAGGAAGTGGATGGTGAACAGTGATGGAGTCATAGAAGTTTACACTTGTAATGATGTAATACCATACAGACTTACAAAGAAGTCATATGATATGGAGAAGAAGCAGTCACATGGATACATCACCAAATTAGGCGTGACACATCTACAGTAAACACCAGATCTAAGGAATACGTCGTAATTACACTCAAAGTGTTGAAGGTACAGTCAAGTGAACCAGTGAGGGATATATTTCGTATGAATTGTTAAATGTCCGGTCAAGAAGAATTCAAATTCATGCCTAGTTTCTTTCAGTTGCAATGTCATAAGTTCATATTCTCATCTCTTTTATTGCAACAAGACTTACTATTTTTTATTTACAATTTCAAGAATATATTTTGTTCTATCAACTTAATCTTTCGTTTCATTTATACAGTAAAATTTCTTAACCTCAAATTTAATGGGGAAACCGAACGCCACTCTCCTTTTCCCTGAACTTATATGGGATGTTGCCAAAAGTAAGCTTATTACCCCACACCCTGTTAATTTTAAATAGTCTCAATTTGGCCCTGCAACGTGGTGCTTGGATAAATTCAGAATTTGTTCGGAATGACAGCATATCATAGGTTCATTTTGGGAGGAGTATGCACAACTAGAGCCAGCAGAAGTATTACCGGTAAACGTCAGAGGTGTAATTTTGTGATATATATTTGTATTTTGGTGGCATGTCAAGGGATTTGAAGAAGGAAATTAATTTGAGATCGTGCACTATCACTAGCGAACCAAAGATCGACAAGGAAGACAATAGCAAGTCATGTGAAGAGGAGACTGTTGCTTCTAAGAACATCCAAGGTGAAGTTGAAAATAGGGAGCAGGTGGAAACGATTGAAGGTTCTGAGGTAATTCAGGAAAGTGCAGAAATTGAGAAGCACACTGAAACTCAAAAGGAAGTCGCTGGGGGAGGGAGAACCAAAGTACTCTAAATTTGCTGATGGCCAAATTTACGTAGATCAGTAATAAAAAAATGACCGAGCTCAGTGAAAAGAATAGTGAAAAGAATAGGATATAGATTGAAACTAGTAATGAAAATAGTAAGAAACAGGTTAATTCTATAAATAAACAGATTAACTCTCTAAGTAGTAAAATGGAACACGTAATTAGTAGTAACGAAAACAGTAAGGAAGAGGTGAAAGAATTAATTAGTACTAATAATGAAAATTGTATTAAACAGATTGACTCCATAAGTGCCAACGGCCATAGCCGTGTTGACGGATCCCGCGAGATCTCCAAAGTTAAGCAACATTGGGTGAGGTCAAGATGTGGATGGGTTGCCATGCGCTGTTATTGGGGGGGGGCAAGGGAATGGAGGAGCGAAAAGGAACTGCCCACCCTACCATACGTAAACTCCGGCTTTGGCACACCTCTGAGGAGGATCGGACCTGCCTTCGGGCAGAATACACCCTTACCTTACCTTACCTTACCTTACTCCATAAGTAGTAAAATGGAAGAAATGATTGGTAGTTGTAACGAAAATTATAATGTGATCAATGATAAAATAGATGGGTTAAGTGAATCACTAAATTCTAAAATAGATACTAAGATAGTAGAGGTAACTAATCAAATATCTAAGTTAGAAAATAAGTTAAACAAAGAGTGTGTTGACCTTAGAGGTGACATGGAGTTGAATCGGAGCGATCTTTGTAATCAAATTGAGCATGTCAAAGGAACATGTACAGAGAATATCGTAGAGTTGAATCATAAGATTTCTCAAATTTAATGGGGAAACCGAACGCCAATCTCCTTTTCCCAGAACTTATATGGTATGTTGTCAAAAGTAAGCTTATTACCCCACACCCTAGAGATAGTCAAGATTCTCATTCTATTATAACTGCACTGAGTTTTAGCTGGCGCCCATCAAATAACGTATGTGTAAGTAAGCAGGTAAGAAGGAAGTGTGAGTACAAGGTCTGATGATTGTGTATTTTATTTAATGAATATTAATTTTCATATTTTTCATTTTAAATGCAAATATTTCATAATTTACATTTTAAATGCAGTTTGATATTATTCAAAAGATATTCAGTGAGATAGGAACCATTACAGTAGGATGTTAGAAGAGAGAGACAAAGAGTGTTTTTATGCAATAATGTTGATGATGATTATTTGCCAAAAAGATTGTATTATGATACGGCTTAATTACAGGTCTTCAAAGAACTCCATATCCACATGTCTTTACTATGATGGCAACTGTACTCAAGAATATTGATGATGCAGAGAATGAGAGAGAGAGACAACTGTTAGACGCTGCTATGAGTGGTAACGAAGTCCAATAACCTATTTAGTATATTTTATGTGGTATTTAATCTTTCGAGAAAGGAAAGTAAATTGTGCGGATATTCTTCTAAGGAACTACTCAAATCAGTGGTGTTGTCTAAATGAGGTTCATATAACTAAATTGCTGTCACTATATTCACTTACCTAATATTGTCGGAGTGCATTTAAGAAACTACCATTATCGCTCTTCTTAAAACAAACCACCTGAAAAGTGCACTTTTGCTTAAGATTTGCATGTCTAAAGGAAGATGTACAGTCATTTGATCAGTGGTACTGTATGTTATTTACACATGTTTTGTACACCTAATAATATAAATTTAGGGGTGGGTCAATACAAAACAAAATTTCTTCAAATATGCTTCTTTCACCATCCATGCCCTTCTGATCAATCAATCAATCAATCAATCAATCAATCAATCAATCAATCAATCAATCAATCAATCAATCAATCAATCAATCACTACTGATCTGCATTTAGGGCAGTCGCCCACGTGGCAGATTCCATATTTGTTGTTTTCGTAGTGTTTTCTTAAATGATTGCAAAGAAATTGGAAATTTATTGAACATCTCCCTTGGTAAGTTATTCCAATCCCTAACTCCCCTTCCTATAAACAAATATTTGCCCCAATTAGTCCTCTTGAATTCCAACTTTTCTTCAGATTGTGATCTTTTCCCTATTCTACAGGTATACACGTAAATACACAATAATAACATTGTATGGCAAGACATTTTACCAATGTGAATGTTTAAAACCAAAGTTGCATTTATTGGTGGCATATCATACCTGCCAACTTTTACGGTTTATCTATAAAATTTACAGAAATTGCAGCATTTTACAGTTTTATGTTTGGACGGTGTAATTTTACGACTTTATGTACAAAAATTTTAAACGTTAACATTCGATAATTGATTGTTTGCATGGGTCGAAGGCAAGCCCATGATAGTTGATAATTCATTCTTTGATATGTTTGGTATTTTTAACCATGTGATGTTTGCATCGTTATTGTAATTGAATTTAAAGCCAGGGAAACATTTCTTCTGTGTGAATCTTACGTTTTTACAGGCTCTGCTTCACAAATTCCTTGTTCTGCTCTGTTCACTTGTGAGTGTTGTTCTTTGTTCACAAAGTTGGTGTTCTTTAATTGTTTTCGCCTTTTAAGGTTGTGATATATTTTAATGATGTGCTGTAGTTTTTGTGTTATAACTTCATGCTTTGCAGTTTCCTGTATTTGTTGGACTAATTACATTCATTCCAGTGACTGTGTATACTACTATTAGCGAAGCCCATTAAATGATGATGATGATGATGATGATGAAGAAGAAGAAGAAGAAGAAGAAGAAGAAGAAGACGAAGAAGAAGAAGAAGAAGAAGAAGCAGAAGAAGAAGAAGAAGAAGAAGAAGAAGAAGAAGAAGAAGAAGAAGAAGAAGAATTACATTATGTGCCACATGTGTGTACGTTTTTTACCATGTGTATATTCTTTGTTCACGAGGTTGGCATCGTGTTCATTTAATGGTTTAAGACTTTTTGTGCTTTGACATGTTTGAATAGAATGAAGTATTTGACTGCCTTGAGTGTTATAATTTTGTGTGACGTTCAGTGATCCAGGTTGATTTCAATTTTCAGTACATTTGTTCTCGGACATTTTCATATGCTACATTCCTATTGTAGATTATCATGAATGAATCCAATGAGAAACAGTACTTCCAGACATTTAAAGAATCATATTCTGTTGATTTTCTGTGCATGCTAAAATGAAGAAAGGGAGAAACATTTGTCTTTTGCATGGTATGTGGGTGTGATATTAATATTGCACATGATGGAAGAAACAATTTAAGTGATGATGAGTTGGCTATTGGCATTCAAAGTTCCAACATAGTGGATGATCTCCAGGATACAGATAAATCCCTTTTCTTTTCATCAGTAAGAAACTAATTTTGTACTGCCTGTGACTACATCATCAATAAGTTTCCACTCAAGGATGATGTGTTTAAGCATCCTCAAGTTGCAAGGTTGGACAAAATTTAAGATGCACAGTTTTCTTCCATTCGTTTTTCTGTGGAAAGGTTTCCTACCTATCATGTTATGCAAAGAAGAGAATGAAACTACAGGTGAGGTGGTGAATGAGCTTCAGAGGTAGTTCACAGCTGTTCAGGTAGATGACACTTTGGTTGCAAATCAAGATGCTGCAAGTGATTCCAGTTGGGCACAAATATCAAGAATTTGTGGAGCCGATGGACTTCTTTAGTATAACCAAATTTCTAGAGTAATGCTGTCTGCTCTCACCATACCCCATAGCAATGCAGAATGTGAACCTGATTTCAGCCTTGTGAAGAAAAATGAGTTCAGATCATCCATGTCCAATGAATCTCTGGAGTCTATTTCTGTTTTGAAGGCCAGGAGTTCTGGTCGCTGTTATGTCAAAACATTTTCTCAAGACTCTTTGCAGGAAGCTAAAAAAGGCCATAACTATGACTTTAAAGTCGAACTAGCGTGTGATTTGCAGTGTGTATTATATTATTTCTTGCCTGTGTTATGTTAAACAAGTTTTATTGTGTAAAGCCTTTTTCAATTATGACATATCTGCTTAATTTATCAAAGAAGTCTTGTTATGTATGTTCCAAACTAATATCCACCACGCCTGCTACTTTTTAACATGGATTTCTTTTTGACTGTTATGTTCATCTACAAATCATTGGCCTATGATGTAAGCAGATATGATTTCATTGAAGTATCCTATTTAAAGCATGAATTATTGTATTTTGTAGCTCAGAAGTATTATTATTTTTGTCACGCCAGGGTAGGTCGAAAATCATTAGATTTTTGTCACACGTGAGTTTTACTGATAACCCTTTTCAAAAGTTGGTAGGTATGATATATATATATATATATTCATTTCACACTTTATGAAACAGAACATGTGAATTTCAGTGCACCTAAAAGTACTTAAATCAGGGGTTAGCTCCTAAAATAACCTTTCTTCAAATAAAGAATGTTATTTTCCCATTGAAACTTACTGTAAAAATATTTCCACCACTATTATAAGTGGTCAGACAGAGATAGTTTAGGTTACTACCTTTAATGCGGCACATCTCATGCCTCCCACTGCACATGACACATGACACCTTGATGCAGCTGATAGATGGCCGGAAGGAACGTAACTGGGTGGCCTCTAGTTGTCGACAGAGAGTACAGTAGGCAGCAAGTGTGGTGAATGGGTGCTGCAATACTTTTGTAACTTCACTTACTGTATAGCGAAACAAAAATGGATTGCTATAGATTGAAACGTTACTACAATTGGTCGAGTAGTTTTCTCTGAAAACCTCTTTGTGAAGTGTACTTAAGATTTCTGTCATTTATTTTAGGTTAATTGTGAATATGGAGCAGCATAAGTCTGCTGCCGCGCACATTGCTGATGTCGCTAGAAGAAATAAACCCAGCAGCAATAGTTAGCAATCCTGAAGGATGTTGGTGTCTGCAAACATGCCATGGAACGTGCTAACCAACCTGGCTATGAAAACATCAGTTGCTGCATTCAAGAAGCAGAACCTAAGAAGAAAACCTATTTTAACCCTTCCCAAGCAGATGCTTTTATGGCTCTGAGCAGAATATTCTTTCTGAATTTTGAAATATGTAGAATATATTTTTCACGCACTAAATTTAATTATGCCACAGCTGCATTACACTTACTTGTTGGTACTGGAAGGTTGAACACCATCTGTTGGTTGTAAAGTTGAATTTTCTTATTTTATGTCCACACATTTAGTGCATTAACGGTATAAGTCACTGCAATTTTACATATATACACTGTAAAATTTTTCTACAAAACACACATAACTTTCACAGCTTTTTAGAAATGTTGTGAAGTGTGGTACATGCTTTGCCTTTTGGAACATCTCTTCGACTTCTCTATCTACTTGATGAATCAATAGACCCTCTTATTACAGTAAAAACTCTAGGCCATCAGTGATATTGAAGTTATGAATATACAGACTTTTTGCTTGGAGGTCACCGTTCGAGGACCAGGGACTCAACAAGTCATTGCCTGAACTTTCTACGTGTAATTGGTTCAGAGTTACAGTTTTTCTGGACCATAGCATACAGCAGATAAAAGTTCACAATCCTTATCTCAAGGAGCCAGAAGAACATCTTTCTATACCACTTTATTGTTCTATGCATGAAGTGGTAAGGGGCTATATTGTGATCACTAATCCACTCCACCCATGCGTTTCGTGCAGTCTACAGTCATATTGGGTTTGTCTATCGGGGAGCTTGTTTGGGTATTTGGAGGAGACTGATCTAACATCTGTCTTTGACCATTTTGGCTAGGGCTTAACATGGACTGTCCTTTTATCAGTTTGAGCCAGAGCAAGTTTAGATTCTTTGCAAAAATAAATTATGTCCCCTTATTTCGTTTTGCTCAGATTTTTTTTTTGTTTTGAGCTGATGTGACATGTTCTTATGGGATGGCAGGATAGGAGTTGGTCAGCTAATTGTGGTGACTTATAATACCTGTCATTATAAGCACGATAGCCAGAACGAGGGTTCATGTGAGAGAAGCAGAGAGATCAGTAACAATCTCAGTGGTTGTTAGAAGGTCTGAAATAGCTTCCTCTTTACCAATGTAAGGATTGAAATAGTACACATACCCTTTACTACTGTCAGTAGAACAAACATTTTGAGTCCAAATTTTCATTGGGTTATAAACTTTAAACAAAACTCTCCCCTTAAAGGATATTGTACTCCCGTCAATAGAAATCTCACCAGGGGTATAGTGAAGCATACACTTTTATCTCATTTTATTAATGACAGGCTTTACATATTGAAATTTTCTGAGACAATCTTGATTTTGGGAAGCGTGTACGAAATGTAGATTCCAAAACAGGAGTAAACATTCATCACGGGGAAATATGTCTGTAAAGAATGGTACCTTACTCACCCATGCCTTAGAGAAATACTCAGTACTATCCGTCAGCACCATGTTTATCACGAACTCCTAGAGTGCTTTTATGTCTGAGTTTAGCGGATGTTTCCATTCGTTTAGCCTTGACTTCTGTGTGAGGGGAGCGTTCTTTTTTTTTTTTTTTGTGTGTCACCGTACAGACAGGTTTCTTCACGAATTATATTTCAATCAATCAATTACTACTGGTCTGCATTTAGGGCAGTCGCCTAGGTGGCAGATCCCTATCTGTTGTTTTCCTAGCCTTTTCTTAAATGATCGCAAAGAAATTGGAAAATTATTGAACATTTCCCTAGATAAGTTATTCCAATCCCTAACTCCCCTTCCTACAAACGGATAGTTGCCCCAATATGTCCTCTTGAATTCCAACTTCATCTTCATATTGTGAACTTTCCTACTTTTAAAGACACCACTCAAACTTATTCGTCTACTGATGTCCTCCCATGCCATCTCTCCACTGGCAGCTTGGAACATAACACTTATTGCAGGTTATAAATTTCATTTTTGTCCGTATTGAAGATCTCAAAATTATAAGAATTTGTATCACATACCACTTAATCGAGCAGCTTGTCTCCTTTCTCCCAAATCTTCCCAGCCCAAACTTTGCAACATTTTTGTAACGCTACTCTTTTGTCAGAAATCACCCAGAACAAATCGAGCTGCTTTTCTTTGAATTTTATCTAGTTCTTGAATCAAGTAATCCTGGTGAGGGTCCCATACACTGGAACCATACTCTAGTTGGGGTCTTACCAGAGACTTATATGCCCTCTCCTTTACATCCTTACTACAACCCCTAAATACCCTCATAACCATGTGCAGAGATCTGTACCCTTTATTAACAATCATATTTATGTGATTACCCCAATGATGGTCTTTTCTTATATTAACACCTAGGTACTTACAATGATCCCCAAAAGGAACTTTCACCCCATCAACTCAGTAATTAAAACTACTTTTCCTATTTGTGAAACTCACAACCTGACTTTTAACCCCGTTTATCATCAGACCATTGCCCACAGTTCATCTCACAACATTATCGAGATCATCCTGCAGTTGCTCACAATCTTGTAACTTATTTATTACTCTGTACAGAATAACATCATCTGCAAACAGCCTTATCTCTGATTCCACTTCTTTACACATATCATTTATATATATATATATAAGAAAACATAAATGTCCACTAATACTGCCTTGAGGAATTCCCTTCTTAATTATTACAGGGTCAGATAAAGCTTCACCTACTCTAATTCTCTGAATTATATTTTCTAGAAATATAGCCATCCATTCAGTCACTCTTTTTTCCAGTAAAATTGCACTCATTTTTGCCAGTAGTCTTCCATGATATACCCTAACAAATTCCTTAGATAGGTCAATCGCAATGCAGTCCATTTGGCCTCCTGAATCCATATATCTGCTATATCTTGCTGAAATCCTGCAAGCTGAGCTTCAGTTGAATAACCTGTCTTCTGTCAAACCAGTTATTAAATTTGCAAACATGTCTAATATAATCAGAAAGAATGCTTTCCCAAAACTTACATACAATGCATGTCAAACTGACTGGCCTGTAATTTTCAGCTTTATGTCTATCACCCTTTCCTTTATACACAGGGGCTACTATAGCAACTCTCCATTCATTTGGTATAGCTTCTTCAACCAAACAATAATCAAATAAGTATTTCAGATATGGTACAATATCCCAACCCATTGCCTTTAGTATATCCCCAGAAATCTTATCAATTCCAACTGCTTTTCTAGTTTTCAACTTTTGTATCTTACTGTAAATGTCATTGTTATCATAGGTAAATTTTAATACTTCTTTAGTATTACTCACATCCCGCTATCTGGACATTATCCTTGTAACCAACAATCTTTACATACTGCTGACTGAATACTTCTGCCTTTTGAAGATCCTCGCATACACACTCCCCTTGTTCATTAATTATTCCTGGAATGTCCTTCTTTGAACCTGTTTCTGCCTTAAAGTACCTATACATACCCTTCCATTTTTCACTAAAATTTGTATGGCCACCAATTATGTTTGCCATCAAGTTATCCTTAGCTGAATTCTTTGCTAGATTCAGTTTCTTAGGAAGTTCCTTCAATTTATCCTTACTTCCATAACCATTTCTAACTCTATTTCTTTCCAGTCTGCACCTCCTTCTTAGTCTCTTTACTTCTCTGTTATAATATAGTGGATCCTTATCATTCCTTACCACCTTTAAAGGAACAAACCTATTTTCACATTTCTCAACAATTTTTTTAAACCCATCCCAGAGTCTGTTTACATTTTTATTTTCCAGCGATCATTGTTACTTTTTAAAAATTCCCTCATGCCTGTTTTATCAGCCATATGGTACTGCCTAATAGTCCTACCTTCCTTTCTTTCACATTTATTTTTAACTACGACAGAAACAGCTTTGTGATCACTAATACCATCTATTACTTCAGTTTCTCTATAGAGCTCATCTGGTTTTATCAGCACCACATCCAAAATATTCTTCCCTCTAGTTGGTTCCATCACTTTCTGAATCAGCTGCCCTTCCCATGTTAACTTATTTGCCATTTGTTGGTCATGCTTCCTGTCATTCACATTACCTTCCCAATTGACATTTGGTAAATTGAGATCACCTGCTACTATCACATTCCTTTCCATATCATTTCCAATATAGCTGATTATCTTATCAAATAATTCCGAATCAGCATCAGTGCTAACCTTTCCTGGTCTGTACTCTCCCAAGACATCAAGTTGCCTATTACCTTTAGAGAAGAGCCTCACACCCAGAATTTCATGTTTTTCATCCTTAACTTTTTCGTAGCTTACAAATTCTTCTTTCACCAGAATGAATACCCCCCCCCCCCTACCATTCCTCTCCTATCTCTACGATACACACTCCACCTCCATGAGAATATTTCTGCATCCATTATATCATTATATCCATTATATCATTATATTATATCAAACCATCATTGAAAAATAGCACAAAATAATCTACAGGCTCTGTATTACTATCAAAACTAGACAGAAGAACTGGAGCAAGGTTTATGCCTAACAATTGAACCCTAGGACTAGGCCCCGGATTCCTATTGGGCATATCTCTCCACTCTGAGTCACTGCCGCCGTCAAATACCACACTGTCACTTGTGCTGTTCTTGCTCTCACACTTGTCAGTTTCACTTATTTCACTGTCACTGTCAGAAAAACTAACACACTCTAACGTCCACAAATTCTCATATGTGTGCATCTGAATAAACAGATATTTGTGAAGTCACAGAGGTAAGAATTTCATAGTGTTCCGTATTGAAGTGAGTTCACTATTACGTTGAAAGGAGAAATAAGTATAAAAGAAAATTCACAAGTAAACAAAATGTGAAGATTAAATAATTCTCTCAGATACTGTTTATGAAACACTATAAGACATTAGGGAGCATTGTGTGTTGAAATTTCAATGTTACGAAGAAGTCTAGAATCAAATGCGTATTTTTCAGTTGCAGTTCATGAGGCACTGTGTAATTTTAGTGGGTCAGCACTGCATGTTGACAGTTCCAAATATATTGAAGAAGTCATAGATCAAATACGTAGATGTAGTATGGAGCAAGTTCTTGAAGAGTAGCAAGACGTATGTGCTGATCGGCCTTTTAAAGCCTTTAAATGCTGATATGAGTGAAATCTGCCTGCTGTGATTTCTTGATGGATACAGTACTTTTGCATCCATCTTTTGGCAAAGGCCAGAGTAAAGTGTAGCTTCCACCGAAGTCCCAATCAACAACCATGGCTGTGACAATATGGAAGCTGCTGGGGTATGAGTAGTGCTGAGTAATGGCATTCAGAGCACGACTAGTGCATCTGAGTGTTATGAAAGGTGCTGCTCATAGGGTTAGTTGTGCTGCAATAGTACTTTCTGACCCAGTGAGGAAAGCAATGGCAAACTACCTCACTCCTCATCTTGCCTAGTACGCCTCATTTTGGCGCTGTCATTGGTTTTTGGGGTTTCCTTATAACCGCATAACCTTTAGTGGTGCTATTTGAGGATCCAACCAGCCTCTGGGCTGATGACCTAACAGACAGACACAGACATGAGTGAAATTGTATATTATTTGTCGAAATAAATATATCCAAGTTAAAGAAATTCATATGTTATACATAGAAAAAACAATTGTGAAGAGAACAAAATACTAAAAAGCGCAAAATTGGAACAGTTGTGAAGTATAATGATATACCATGTGATATCTCGAAAGTAAGAATAGCGTAATGTATAAATTTAAAAGTTAGAGTGGTCTAAATCATTAGTGATGTTAGAAAATATAATTCAATTAGGAGAGGGAAAAAAGGAAAGAAAAAGCTGAAGTAGAAAAATAATGAATAAACGAAAAATAGGGAAATAAATGAGGAGGTATAGTGGTTTAAGGTGGATCAGGTGGATGGGTTGTAGGAAGTGGAAAATGTCACTAGGAACTATATAATGCCTGGAATATTGAATTTGGGTTTGTAAATTTAGCATGTTTGAAAAACAGACAAGGAAGTCAAATAAAATATTCGGGTTTTCAGAAATGTCATTTAAATTGAAATTGGGGTTAAAGTATTGGTCAAGATGAATAAAATAATTTTCAATAGTGTTTACAGTAGAAGGGGCCCTTTGTTAATGTCTTTTTCAGTACTGGTGAAATTATGATTAGAGTCTTGTATGTGTTGTCCTATTGCAGGGAATCTGTTGTATTTGTAGCGTTGTTTCAAGATATATGCCTGCACAAATAAAAATAAAAATAATAATAATAATAATAATTAAAAAATAATAATAATACTATGATATTGGTAAAAATGAACTTAGAAATAATAATACTGACAATTAATATGAATAAGGCAATAGTAAAATAGTACAGTAGCGGTGATTACACATCAAAACATGGAAATACGATGGTAGATAATAATAATAACTTTGTGTGGCTATTTCTAGCCGAGTGCAGCCCTTCTAAAGCAGACCTTCTGGTGAGGGTGGGCGGCATCTGCCATATGTAGGTAACTGCATGTTATTCTTGTGGAGGATAGTGTTATGTGTGGTGTGTGTGAGTTGCAGGAATGTTGGGGACAGCACAAACACCCAGCCCCCGAGCCATTGGAATGAACCAATGAAGGTTAAAATCCCTGACCCGGCCGGGAATCGAATCCGGGACCCTCTGAACCGAAGGCCAGTATGCTGACCATTCGGCCAACAAGTTGTGCGGTAGATAATAAATACGCAAAATCAAACCATATGCGAAGGGAACACTTACAGGCCTAATGATGACAACTAGAGAAGGGATTGTGGAAGGTGCGGAAGCCCTATTGAGGTCCATGACAAGGTATGACGTTACGGGGAAGAAAGGGACTACGATAACTCATCCTTGACTAAGTATATTGAAAATAACAAATGAAAAATTACAAGAAACAAGTTAAATGACTGAGCAGTTGATACTTAACTCACAAACCAAGGATGTTTAAAAGACTTTAACCAAAGATAAAGATCCACAAAGTAACTTTGAAAACACAGGATTTGACATTGTAAGGTTGTGCAGAATTACTAGGTGCTGTCTATTAAATATGCAGGTGAAAGAATTGAAACAGAAAATAATGCAAATCTAGGGCAAACTCAGGCATGTTGAATTTAAAACATTAAAAATTACCTTAAATGAGAAAATACCAAAACACGAAAGAATTAAATAACATCAAACATAAAGAAAAGGATAGAACTAGCACTTACCAAGGAAAGGCAGAAGTTCATGAAGGGAACCCTCGAGCGCGACCGCTGTTGAGGACAGATTGGAATAGATTAAAATTGAAATAATTGATAAGGAGATTCCACCTATTCAATACCAAAGAATAAGAAATGTAGTGAATTACATTCTCATTTAATAATAATTAGAAATGGTACCGGTTTCGACCCTAGTCCAGGTCATCATCACCCGATTAAGAAATGGAAAACAATGCATAGGATCAGTAGAAGAGGCAATATGAAAAGGAAATGAACGGGGTAGACACTGTAAAACTTAGAACAAGTAAAATACAAGTCATTCAAAAGAAAAACAGTGCGCAATTCACTTAGCGGCAGCAAGGCACACACAGCGCTAGGCGAAGTCCCACAATGATTACGAATAGCGGAGAACTGTTCAAAGCCAGTTATTTAAGCAATTTGCCAGCTCCCGGTGATCAGCGCGACACATTCAATATCAGGCACTGTGGTTTCAAACTCCAAAGTAAAATGGAGAATAGCTTGACGATCCAGTTATTTTCCTTGGTTGCGGGAAAGTAAGTATATAGATAAATATAATAATTGACTAAGTAATTGTGCTCCTATAGAATTCTTAGTACAGTTGACCATGACCATGTATGGTTATTTCCTGACTTGCTGAAGCAAGAGGAATTGCATCACCTAAACTCTCCATGTGCAGTACCCACTGGTCCAGAAGTTATGTATCGCACGAGTTTTATCACCATGTTACAATTTTGACATACAGAATTTTAAAAAATAATTTTCAAATAATTCTTCAAGTAATTCTTCAAGTTAAAATGTCCCAAATGTCTTTTCTTCACACTTGCTGATATTAATTTAAATGATCAATTACATAAAATTTACATACAAAAAAATAACACTCAAAAATAATTCTCGCATTTTTGCAATGTTCATTTAACGTTCCATATATCTTGATGTTTCCCTAAATTACATTTTTTTTAAATTATTACAAACATATTCAAATTAATATTTTCTTCCAGTTACATAAAAAAATTCCAGCAGAGTCCAGAGTTCTTATTTCTTGATGTTTCACAATACAAAAATATTACAGACAAAAATTAAATCCTGATGTCCTTTCTTGATGACAAAATTGCAATTCTGATGTTCTTTCTTAATGACACACCTGTCACATTCAGTAAAACGAAAATGAGTGGTTAGAGTCGAAAATGTTGATCAATACAGGTTTCCTTGTCCTATGGAAACTTTCATCAAGTTTAAAGTAAACAATGGTGACATTTTACCATTTTAAAGCTTTCTTGCTCAAAATATCTCATTTCTATAAAAAAATATTGAAACTGACATAACTCATTCAATTTTTATGATCATCATGTGCAGTTTCCAGCTGTTGGCCAGGTCTGCTTGGAACATAAGCCTCTCCATCTTGTCTTGCCTTCCAATCACTTCTCACTCTTCACTCTTTCCCCATCCTCTCCTCATCTCTGTACACACTCTTCCACTCCTTGTATCCACTATCTCTTGGTCATTTTCCTGTTATTTTGTGCATTTTCCTGGGTATCCTTTCGTCTGTCATTCTCTTCATGTGTCCATACCTCCTCTATCCTGTTCTGTAGTTCTAACCTTCTCATTTCTCATCTTATCCATTCTTGTCACTCCCATCCTGCTTCTTAGAAATTCCATTTTACTTGCCTGTACCCTGCCTCATTACCCAAGTTTCTGCTGTATACATCAGAATAGGTACATAGTACATCCTGTACATCACTCTTTTGCTTCCCAGAGGGACATCCTTGCTCCAAATCAGGCTTCTAACACTTTTCAGGGATGCCCCACTTGTCTTCCATGCTTGATTATTTCCTTATCGTTTCTTCTACTTTCCTCTATGATGCTTCCCAAGCCGTTCCCCTCCAAGCATTATCCCTCTCATAGATCTCTCCTTCTTTCTAGTTGTGATCACTATCTCCCTCTTTTTTGACATTAAATTTCATTGTTCCACCTCATCTTCCCATGCACCTTACCTGTTCCTTGCCACTGCTGTCATTAGCTCATCCATTACTACAGTGAAGAGCAAAGGTCTTGTCTTAATCCACTTTTTTTCTCAAACCAGTCTGTTCTCCCTCCTCCTACTTTCACACGACTGGTTTTTGTGATAAAAATCTAAAATATTACATTTTTTTAGAAGTTAATGCTGAATTTAAAATTAACAAAATCTCAATGTTAGTTTCCCACTTGACAAATGTTTATAAAGCTGTCAATACAGCACCCTCTCTTTCTTATATTAGACAACCATACAATACTTGCAGCATACAATTAATGCAAAGAAAATGAAAAAAAGATTCTTCGCCATATATCACATCGGTTCCATGCACCGTCATAGTGGGTTGAAGGCTGTCTTTAATCGAGAATGTGATACATATCTGAGCTTGCATTCCCATGAGAACATTCTCTCCTTATGATCTAGAGCAATTGTTCAACAAGGCTTTCACACAAGTGGCCGCATTTAAGAAGTGTGTCTCTGGATAATTCCTCTAGATGCAAACCAATTCCGTGCTGATGACCGCACTGCTAGATTCTCACTTTCTACAGCATAAGTGTAAAAGGAGCTTGAAGATTACCCCACCAGTGGAGATCGGTCAAGCAGAAGTGAACCATAAAACGGGCCTACTACTCAAACATCACCTTCATCACACAGGCCTCAACCCTCAAAACAAAGACAGTATTCTGTCATACTCACAGCAACACCAAACAATATATCACTAAAAGCTAAGAAAGAAGATGAAATAACAAAATGATGAGGAGGCATGCAGAAAAAGGAGATGGTTAAAAGAAATCTGAACAGGTCAAGAATCAGATGAATTTGAACTGCCTGTTGGAGATGAAACTGGAATGAGCCAGATGAACAGTGGTGCTAGGACAAAGTAAGACTAGACTTTATGTGGAGAGTTCGGCAAAGACAATGGACTAAGGTATCCTTGCCTGATGCATTGTAGTTGAATTCATTCTGAATGTAATAATGCAGAATGCACAAATAAATATAAATGTGACTCTTTCAAAGTAAAAAATTGATAGAAAACTTCCAGTTCAGAGGGGCTTTTTATTATCTAATGTTTCTTATTTAATTTGATCAAAAACATTAATTTTTATGCTAATACTGACAAATTTTCAATTTATTCATATAGCCCCTATTATTTTTCTCAATATTTAAAATCATTGATGTTAATATTTTTCCCAAAATGTTTATGTATCATTTCCTTCAGTTTGCATATTTTTCGTGTAACTTCACTCAGTTATGTATTATTGATAAATACATTTTCTTATCTTATAATTAATTTATACTTGATTATCATCTGTTGAACTTAAGGTACTGGGTGTCGTCGCCCTATATGATGTATGTGGTGGGTAATGCCACATTTTGCAGATCTCAAAATTACAATTTTTAGAGTACTTGAGATAGATCCTAACGTTATGTCGATGGTATGTACCGGTAATGAAAGAGATGATTTAAATTTTAAAAATGGTTTTTACAGTTGGCTTTACATTGTACCAACACAGATAGGTGTTATGGCAATGAAGGTATAGGAAAGGGCTAAGAGTGGAAAGGAAGTGGCTGTTGCCTTAATTAAGGTATAGCCCCAGCATTTGCCTGGTATGAAAATGGGAAACCATGGAAAAGCATCTTCAGGATGCCGACAATGGGATTTGAATCCACTATCTTCCAGATGCGAGCTCACAACTGCAGGCTCCTAACTGCATGGCCAATTCACTCGCTAGTCTCAAGTCTACTTTGGGTAAGAAAAAACTGTATTTTCCTCAAGTGTACACCATTGTTGTGCATTTCCCATATCATTGGAGATGGTGCCAGCCATTACATCACCACTCAGGTGGAAAATGTCCTCTACCATCACGGAGATGCTAGTGGATAATGTTGAAGAAGTTTTGTAAAGACTAGGAAACAGACAAGAAGGAATGGACATCAAAATGTGGATGGAGTGCAAGAAACATCATGTTATATCTTATAATATGAGTATATAAAAGGAAATATCCTAGTGCAGTAATAAATCATGGGGAGGGGGGGGCAACGTGTAAACCTATAAAGAAGTCATATGAAAAATAACTGCAACAAGAAATGAAGGCATGTTGTGATGCTGGGATATGCTTCAGCGATCACCAGGTTAAAAACAAACGGTGAAAGTTCTTGTATATCTGGATTTGCCTTAGCTGTAATGTCAAGAATGGGCTAAGCCACTGCCTTGTAGATGTTGGTAACCAACATAGTAAATTATGTTGTAAATGAGAAAGTGTATCGTATAATAGTAGATAATATCAATATATTTCAGTTTTACAAAAGAGAATATTTTACATTTTTTATAACTCAGCAATAGGTACACTTATTGATGAAAATCATACATGCAATTCAGTTTGATCAACAAATATAGAATCTGTACATTTTTTTTTTTAAATCCTCCTCTTGAAGTCCATGGCCATGGCACTTTGGGTGGTGTTTCCGGTTAAGGCTCCTTGATCATCTCTGACAATATTGATAATACTCTTATAATCTCTTGAGTATTGCAGTACTTGAGCTGCAGTTATCTTGGCACATAAACAACAATGAAAGTACCTGAATACCTTTTAAGCTCTTGTTTAAGTACAGTTATGGTGAAATACAGGCTTATGCTTCTGTGGAACTAAGAAGTTTTATAAATTTCCAAATTCCTTGCAATTATTTATGAAAAGACTATTTAAACAATAGATAGGGTATCTGCCACCTGGGCAACTGCCCTAAATGCAGATCAGTGGTGATTGATTGATTTAGAAGAAAAACAAAATTGGCTGGTAGACCCTCAGGTAGTTGTGTGACATTCCCCACCAAATATCAGGGTCCATAACCCATAAATACTGAAATATTTTAAGGAACTAATGGATTTCGTTCCACCATTTCATCATGCATACTACCAAAACATTAAATAAGTTGCAAAATCGTAGAACATACCTGATGAGAAATGTTTCGAAGACAGCAATGACTTCTGTTAACATCTTAAACGATAAATTTTCTGGGCAAAATATACAGCTATTAAATGCAGTGAACTTAGTATAATATTTTCAAAAGAGGTTAAATGAGAATTTACAGTGATTACTTTTGAGTTAGTAGTGATTATGAAGATTATTTCTAATATTGGAAATAGCTTTGGGAAGGATCAACGTGTAATCCTTTTATTATTGATATTGTCTGGTTTTGGGCTTATTAAAGGAAGTCTATAATAAAATATGTAAATTTATACCATGTGCTTGACCCTCATGTTCACAGAAATTAATACAGATAAATCCTTATTTTTTTCAGTCTTATTCACAAAAATCAATTTTTCTCCGTAAAAAAAAAAAGTGTGGGTCAACCCATTTCTCCAGACATGTCTTCAAATGCTGTAGATAGGGAGGATGAGAATAGACCCAAATAAGTAATTAAGAAATCATGGGAGGGACTGGAGTATGGGAGTAAAATGGAAATGAACAGTATACTGTAAGTGGGATGAGCTTTGTTCTGGATCCTGATGAACATGGCAGTTTAGGATCGTATCATGGCCTGAAGTTCTAGAAGTACTATTTGCACATCATGTCAGAAAACTAGGTAAAAGAACCACTTCTAGGGGTACTAATTCCCATTACTTAAACTTTAGATGTTATGTATCTTTCAATATGTTTAAAAGTACAACACTTAACTCGTTAAATATTCCAAGTCTTGTATTTCTCTCTCTCTGTTTATAGGCATAGAAGGAGAAGGTCTTGATGGAAGAGAGTTGAGTGAAGGGGCATTTGCTGTGGATAGCTCATTCATCCATGATATTCTTCAGAATTTATCCAGTTTTACCTCTGCAGGTATGATTGTTTAAGGGATATTTTACAAATTAAAAAAAAAACTTTGAGCCTTTGAGCTGAAAAATTACATTACAAAACCTGTGTATGAATTTCTCTTCTATATCACTGTTTAACTACAATAGTAGCATTAGACTCTAATTAGGCAACTAAATTTCACATCTGTTCTCAATGTTAACTGTACCTGAAGAAATATGAAAATACTTTTTGAGATGCTCTTTGCGGAAAGACTCAACAGAGTCATCGTAATTAACATCAGGTATTGTACCAGGAACTTCCAGCGGTCTGGAACATAATTTAACACTAAGAAGACAGGATGACTCATACCACCTAGAAAGACGGGTCAAAAATAACCCTTGAGTGATATATCACCTTTATTCTATTATTTGTGAATACAGATGTGGGGATATATTTTCTGTATTGAAAATAAATATCAATGATCTTCCTGATTGAATATTATGTGATAAATCATACAATCATATCAAAACTTAAGTTATAAATGGATGTAAAATCAACCAAAAAATCACAATCAGATATTATTTGGATACATAATGAAAGTCTCTTGCCTGATTTGTTTTCTATTCTCATGAATGTATGTATCCATACTAAGCTCATCCTTCAATAGTCTGAAGAACATGTGATGACGTAGAGTATGTCTGTGAATGAGTGTATTGTCAACCTCAAAGCTTACAGACATTCTACACAGGTGACAATAATTTTCTCTTTTCCAATACATCTCTTGCCTTACACACATGCCCACCTTTTGTGTCCTTGCATTTCCTGTGTTTTCAGCTAGATTAAGCTTCTATACCACTATCATCGTCTGCAGTATTGGTCCTTTTATTTCTGCTCTGCGTGTTTGCTTGCAGTAAGTTCCTCAGCAAGTTGTAGGAGAAAGTTTCTTTGCAAGATCTTGATATTTGTAACCTGTTTGTATAGCACCCAAGCGTTTAGTCCTGCTGATAGATAGATAGATAGATAGATAGATAGATTATATTAGTTCTGCTAAGTCGAGGACATTACTGAATTAATGTAATGGCCGCCTATGTGCAGCTGGCTTGACAGTATGCTTTCTGGCCGTTTGGTCCACAACGTCGGCTCCATGCTTAGTTTTGTTGTAAAATGTTACGGTATTGGGTTTCTTATTTCTGTCCATTCCCACCTGGACATCTGGATGAAGTGAACTGAGCAAAAGTACATTCTTACTGACCTTGCTTTTATAAATACTAGAAAGTTACTGTCTTGTTCCTCTTCAGAAGTTGTGCTTGGGAAGTTTTCACCTTCGCCAGATCCTCCCTTCTTACCCAATGTATTGTATCACGAAGGCTGGTTCTCTGGGATTTCAGTTTTTCAGCTAGCTGCAGTGATGACGCAAGTGACATTCCTACCCTTGTTTATGATCGCCCAAATGCACATTTTCAGGGTGCTGTTCATGCCTTCTTACATAAGGAAATACATTCAAGACATATTTTAATTCTTTATCCCTCTGAATTACTGACTGCCCTAAGAGAAACCAGCATGGTAAGGTTATTTCATTTAGTGTGCAGGATGTATGAGACAGGAGAAGTCCCATCCGATTTTCGGCAGAATGTTGTTATACCTATTCCCAAGAAAGCCGGTGCTGACAGGTGTGAAAACTACCGCACCATTAGTTTAGTATCTCATGCCTGCAAAATTTTAACATGTATTATTTACAGAAGTATGGAAAAACAAGTTGAAGATGAGTTGAGAGAAGATCAATTTGGCTTCAGAAGAAATGTAGGAACATGTGAAGCAATCCTGACTTTACGCCTGACCTTAGAGGATCGAATCAAGAAGGACAAGCCCACGTACATGGCATTCGTAGATATAGAAAAGATTCGATAATGTTGATTGGACCAAGCTATTTATGATTCTGAAGATGATAGGGATCAGATACCGAGAACGAAGAATTATCTACAACCCGTATAAAAATCAGTCTGTAGTGATAAGAATCGAGGGATTTGAAAAAGAAGCAGCAATCCAGAAAGAAGTGAGGCAAGGCTGCAGTTTGTCCCCTCTCCTTTTCAACGTTTACATAGAACAGGCAGTAAAGGAAATCAAAGAGAAATTTGGAAAGGGAATCACAGACCAAGGAGAGGAAATCAAAACCTTGTGATTTGCCGATGATATTGTTATTTTATCTGAGACTGCAGAAGATCTCGAGAAGTTGCTGAATGGTATGGATGAAGTCTTGGGTAAGGAGTACAAGATGAAAATAAATAAGTCCAAAACAAAAGTAATGGAGTGCAGTCGAACGAAGGCAGGTGATGTAGGAAATATTAGATTAGGAAATGAAGTCTTAAAGGAAGTAGATGAATATTGTTACTTGGGTAGTAAAATAACTAACGATGGCAGAAGTAAGGAGGACATAAAATGCAGACTAGCACAAGCAAGGACGAGCTTTCTTAAGAAAAGAAATTTGCTCACTTCAAACATTGATATCGGAATTAGAAAGATGTTTTTGAAGACTTTCGTGTGGAGCGTGGCATTGTATGTAAGTGAAACATGGACGATAACTAGCTCAGAAAGAAAGAGAATAGAAGCTTTTGAAATGTGGTGTTACAGAAGAATGCTGAAGGTGAGATGGATAGATCGAATCACGAATGTAGAGATACTGAATCGAATTGGTGAGAGGAGATCGATTTGGCTAAATTTGACGAGAAGAAGAGATAGAATGATAGGACACATCTTGAGACACCCAGGACTTGTTCAGTTGGTTTTGGAAGGAAGTGTGGGTGGTAAGAACGGTAGGGGTAGACCAAGGTGTGAATATGACAAACAGATTAGAGCAGACATAGGATGCAATAGTTACGTAGAAATGAAAAGGTTAACACAGGGTAGGGTGGCATGGAAAGCTGCATCAAACCAGTCTATGGACTGATGACTCAAACACACATCCGTGGCCATACAGAATTTCTGCCCTTATTTGTCAGGCTTGGATGCCATAAATTGCAAAAAGCGGCAGTGAGTTTTGTGGAGAACACTTGCTCATCAATTGTAATCCAAGCTCAAGGTTTATACCAGATTTAACAATTTGAAATAAACGTTTCCCATACATCTGATATCAGGGCAAACTTATCAGTTTTAAGTCTCCCTGATCTTGAGGATCTGATATTGAATCTCAAGAATCTCAAAATTTCTATAAAACGATCTTGTGACATAGCATTCTTATTTCAAGATATTATTTGTAAAATAGCATTCTTACACAATTCAAGTCCCCACTTTGTGAACCAAAGTGATTTCAAATCCAAGGTTCTTGCACAGGTTGTCCTCTGAGCATATCATATACCTAGAAATGCATCAAGTTCATCCATAGCCACAGACCAGTTCTTACACTGTAGCTGCCTTTCAGCCTCAGTTTCTGTACATTTCTGTATGTGTTTGAGGATAAATTCATTCATGAAGAGTCTCTATGTGCTTGTGACGCACCCATCAACAATATTTCATTTTGCATGTGGTGCTGGACATGACTTGTCCCGAGAGTCATCTTCACTTAATTCCTGGAGAAAAACAATTATATCATCCAGTCTCAAATACCTTCTGTGCTCCAATTTGAGGAATAATTCATAAAACAAACAAACAAACAAACAAACAAACAAACAAACAAACAAACAAACAAACAAACAAACAAACAAACAACAACAAACCATTTATAATACAAGTTTCGCAAGCTCCTTTCTGAGAAAGGCGGGATGGCGGGTTTGTTCTAACCTTGTCTCAAGTTGGTGGAGTGGGGAGGGTGTAAATAGGTAAGGTAGCAGATGGAGTGGAGTTGGGGGGGGGGGGGGGGGGGAAGCAAACAGTCTGCATCATGCATAGGAAGCAAAGTTATGGAAATACGATACAAGTTCTTGTAAAATTTAATACCGGTCAAAAATGATCCTTCTGTCCTAGATTAATTGAATTATGAGGGCCAAGCTGTTAGGGTTGAGGCATCCAAATGTTAATGACAGCAAATAAAGTTAAGCCACCAGCGCAGTAAGTCACTACACTAGCGATTAGCAAACATGCACCGGCCGGTACTACCTATAAACCGGTGTTAAATAAACAATGTTTATTAAACAAATTAAGGAAATCAGTCACAAGGATAGGAAAATTACATCCAACAGTTACTTACCCAGCAAGGCCCAAATAAAACTCCCAGAGGAAATGGATAAAAATTCCTTGTTTCGGCGCTGAACCACACAGATAATAAAAGGAGACACTGGTTTCAATCAAATAAACTTTTAATTAAAGAATGAAAACTTAACATGAAACCAAAAGAACATCGTCCTATCTGAGGGAATAAAAGTATTTTAAGTAGTTCAAAAAACAAAAATTAGTGAATAATAGAAAATACACGGATGAAACTGAAAAACGTAGTCCTTTTCAGAAAATGATACTGATGGAAATCATTAACTTAAAAACAGAAAATTGTACTAATTAAAGACACTAAATCCATTACCAGAAATAGTACACTTTGATAACATTACCATAATAACAGAAAATGATTCGAATTAAAACTTAAATTGTTCACAGAAGGTTTAAACGGGCCCGTTTGTTAGACTTACTAAAATGAAATTAAAACTAACGTATTAAACCTAGGGAAAGCCACTCAATTAACGAGTTTCATTGAACTTTCTTAATAAGAGGAGGCTTCGCAGGAGCATAGAACTCTAGCCCAATTAATAAACTACGAGGGGTCAAATAAGATTAGCGAACGGAAAACACACACAGTAAACAGGGGGAAAAGGAAGAAAACCGTAAGAGATCAAGTGAGGAGCAAAGAAATCTTCCACATAAATCGAAAATTCTTAAGTAAACTCAGGCTCCACAATAAACACGCAAAACCCACAGGCAACAATCACCATCATGCCCCCAAAGGCAAATCGTTACCATAGCAACGAAAACATACGCCCGCAAACCAATCATGGTACAAGGCACAACAAAGGCAAGAAACAAAAAAATAAAATCAGGAAACACAAAAGTTTAAAATACCAAAAAAATAGAAGCAAGGTTTTTTTTTTTTTTAAACCAAGGAAACTAGAATTATATGCTTCTGCAGAACCTCACGCAGTATAAAGGGCACTAAGTGCCCGACACATTTTGAATTTACATGATCAATGAAGTTCATTAACGGGTGAAAATGATAGTTAATTTAAAAAGGATTTCCTTATTTTCGTAGTCTTTACATACCAATAATTTTGATATATTATTAGAATTAACCACACGTCCGTCCGCTTAGTAATTTCCAAAATAATTATTTTCACGAAATTCCACCTTGAAAGAGTTAATTTTCAAGACACGAATCACACGAATTTCCTTGCAGTTTCATAATCACAGGATATAACTTGCCAAATGATGAAGCCACTTACTTGGGTGAAGCTGACGCTCAGGCATGATGAGCTAGTTCCTCACATACTTACAGATGCTTGCTGATGAGTTTGGTTTCCCTGGTCAGAATTAGTTGAAAAGTATCATAATAGGACGATGCAGGAAACAAAGTAATTTGGGTTCAAAACCCACATCTCAAGACCCTCAGCCGGGGTCTATACTCCAACATGACGCCAACATGTTAAGAATCCAATTAACACAACCGCATGCCATGACTTCCCCATGCGTACTGTCGGGGGTCAAAATGGCGAGGTTTGCTCCATCAGGAAGTAGCCGCGCTCTGATAGGTAGAAGAGCGCTTGGGGAGGGGAAACTTATTGTGGGTGTCTGGCGGAAGATTGCAGCACTTATTAGAAGAGAAATGAAACAGTCCGTACAATTCAGAAATGCGATAATCCAAAGACGTTGCCATCAGTCCACAATAAGAAATATAAATAAGTTCGATGAGTATCACCAAAGCACGTAGTAGTAGGAGGGAAACCATCCGCTTAGACATATAGAAAGATTAAGATTTTCTACGGCGATATTGCCAGTTCAAAATAGGTTCACAGGGTAGGGTAAATTGCGTTACACCGTAACAAAGCTTAAGTGATGAGAAGTCACACAGTCTAAACAAAATCTAAAATAAATGATGGCAACAGCAGAGTGTTGAATTCATAAAAGGGTCAAAAATGACCCCTCCGTCTTTCTAGTGTTAATTCGCCATGAGGTACTGCAAAGTAAACAAAGTCACAGCTGGAACTTTTGTTGAAAGAGCGAGTAACTATGTCATGAGCTCCACGCAAGCAACTGACCTTGCTGTAATGCACCAATCGCGCGTACAGTGCGTGATTGCATGGAAAGGAATGGAACATATTTTTACGATATTTTAATCTGGATAAGCTATCCAATAATGGAATAGATAATTTTGTAGCCCATCAGTTAAAGGCAAACATAGCCAAATTTCAAGTAAATTGGCCCCGGGGTTTATGAGTATTTCCACCTCAAAAGAGATCAATTCTGCCACGTGGAGACTAAGTCAGACTCGGGAGAATGGTATAAAAGAACAGCAATTCGCAGCTGAAGGAACAGCACGACATTGTATGCGAGTGACTACGCGGAGGTTCGAACATAGCTGTTGCCGGTGAGGTTCACCGGTAAGAACTTTGCCGTAATTGTCGTCAAAAGACTTGTAATCAAAGTGCTACTTTTGGACTTGGGATAATTTTTCGAAAATTAAAATACAGACTTAGTCTTCACAAACTACTAGGAGTATTTTGAGAACGTGTGACAGTAACTTGGAATAATGTGGAATAATGTATTTGAACTTCAACACAGTTGAAAGCAAGTACTCACACCAGATTTGTTTTTAACTTGGAACATTTGTAATAAGCGTGTGCATATTAATGCAATTTTCCAGTGAAATACATAAATACTTAGTCTGTTAAAGCAAATAATGCAATAAAAGTGCTTAAAGATTCGTATTTAATAAAAATGTGATTAACTCTAAACAGCATTAAATCTTTCGTCCCGGGTGTACAAGACAGTGCCGCATTAACTATTTCTTCTTCATAACACTCAAACTATTTGAACGTACAAACATTCATGAGTTTAGAACACTTCTACTGTTGTAAACAGACTTTTTCTTCGTGTGACCAATGATTGTATTAGAACTCTGTTTTTCCTCTGAATTATTATTATTCCGATTAATGATTTTTTGTATTTTTTCTGCCAGTGTTAAAAACAGTGAACAAGTGCATGTAACAAAATACCATGCATACTTTCATGAAGTGCAAATATGAGTTATTTTGAATAGGACACTACTAAGCAATCATAGTCATTTGAACTTTCTCGTGTTCGCTACACTACACAGTAATGCGTGAAATCCTGAAGAGTGCCTATTTCTCATAATTATCATATATGCATGCCACTACACAAGCTGAATCTCGAGTCGACGTGGGACGTATCAACGAGGGAATGGAACCATGGTATCAACGTGGGATATGGAGCGTGGTGCTATGGTAATGACTTCACAATATCGGCTGCCTATGGTAGCAATTTACTGTTCACTGACCAGCAGCTGTCTACATTCCAGTCCTGAGTTCCAGTAAAAACAGGTGATATGAAGTTCATTTCAAACCACTTTTAAAACAAGTGCATAAAATTCCACAAAACTAACTGTCTTCTTGCCAAGTGGAACAGTAAAATCAGTGACTTCATTTAGCAGCTTTACAAACAGTTATTACAATGCTCATTGGAAACTAGACTTTCACAAATTCTAGTTTGTGTTATTTTCGAAGTGTTAAATTTTCCATACTTATAAAAACTTTTAGGAAGAACTTCACAAACTTTGAAAGTGAAAGAGTATTTATTTTAAAGTGAAGGAATATTTATTATTATTATTTAAGAAGACTGTAGGAAACAAGTTAAATTTATTATTTAAAAAAAGCTGTAGGGAAAAAAACAGATATTTTGAATTTTGAATTCGATCTTCAAGTAAAAGACACTCATTTCAATTAATTTATGGTGACTAAAAAAGAGAAATTATTTTCAAAACATCAAGATAAAGACAGTCTTATGTGGATATCATGTTATTAAATCAGGCAAATATAAAGATGAACTTTATTTATTGTGCATTATGAAAATTTCATAAAATAATTTGCTTTATTGTTTAACCTGCCATTGGTCGAGGGGTGAGTGCGGCACTCACTTTCAAATTAATTTTGCTGTAAAAGGCTGTGAGTCGCAGGTAGTGTCATGTAACTATGAGTAGCTGTTCGTTGGAATATCTGGAGTGAGGGGGAATAGTCACTACCTAACTGAATCATCTTGCAGTGACTTCAATGCCACTAAACTGTGCACTACTACGAGCCGGCCGTGTTGTACATTTTTACTTAGTTTGTTTGATTCTCGATTTTCATATTGTGTGTTTAGCTTGTCAAATTCCTACAATTCTTATGATTAATTACTCAGTTCTAATTATTTTTCCAATTTTATGTGTAGTTCATTTTTTACATTGTGAATGATGAATATCAAATGACCAGACTATGAAGAGAATATGCTTCAGGACGGTAATAGTTCTTCTGATGATTCTCCAGAGTAGATCAGGTTGTTAAAACTGCAATATGCTGAAGAAAATGAAGAGGAAGGAATTGCCATTAGTTTTGGGTTTTATTACACTGACCATACAAGACAACACAATGGATAATCCACGTACCGAATCTGTGCAGACACAGACCAAGGGGGAGCATCGTAATTGAACTTCCAGAAGTGACAGGGAAAGCCAGGAATTCAGAGACAATTACCGACGTCTGTAACCTCTTTTTACCAGTATTGGTTCTTGAAGAAATAACCTACCGTACGGATGAGAAAATTAGAGTGAAGCACATGCGTATATCTGATGTGGTTGATACAATCTAGAAGAAATTAAAGCCCTTATGGGATTGCTTTATCTGGCTGGGGTGATGAAATTTTCCCACATAAGCACGTTAGATTTTGGGGCAAATGATGCAACTGCACCTGAAATATTTCATTTGGTTATGAGCTACAAATGCTTTTATTTATTGCTTAATGCCCTTCGCTTTGAGAATATTTTCTTTACATTGATGGAATAAATTCCAAAATCATTATGAACTGCAATACTGGAAAAGTCTTTCAAGTGGAAAATTCCTGAAAACCTCACGTCTAGATCTCATAAAGACACAAGAGCCTCATACAATGATCTAAAAAGCGATCTATCACGTGAGTTGGCCATTGCGGTTAGGGGCACGCAGCTGTGAGCTTGCATCTGGGAGATACTGGGATCGAGCCCCACTGTCGGCAGCCATGGAGATGCTTTCCATGTTCACACTGGGCGAATGCTGGGGCTGTACCTTAATGAAGACCAGGGCCGCTTCCTTCCCACTCCTAGCCCTTTCCTATCCCATCATTGCCATAAGACGTATCTGTGTCGGTGCGTCGTTAAACAAATTGTAAAGAAAAAAGTGATCTGCAGCTTAAAAATAGAATATTAAAAATGTAAACCTCCCGAAAATATAACAAAGTAAAAATAGTCTACAAAAGTTAAGAAAACCTTATCAAGGACACCCTTGGCCATCCAATTTCGTCCGTTAGGCTCAATGAACGGTGGATTAAATAATTTGTCAACAGAACAAATATTTCGTCAGGAGGAGCAGAAATAATAGGAAACATTGCCCATAAATTCCTGGTGATGAATAAATGGAGTTTTAAGCCTAACTAGTCTTTTGCTCTTCATAATCCTCTCTGTACCTGCTCCATAATAGGAGTCTACCCCTAAGTGAAGATTCTCATGCCCAGATCCCTGATCATTTCCTGGTATAGTATATTAAAGTGAGTGGGGGAGGCCCTTGATTCACAACCTGACCCAGAAGACTAAGAACATATTCTTGATTGAATTGTATTGCTGAAGGTTATTTTGTGTATGGGTTGGCATCACAAATGTTCATATTCATCCTTATTTGTCCACAAAGTAGACATTGAACTGTCACCCTTATTAAGCCACAAAGTAGACATTGAACTGTCACCCTTATTAAGCCACAAAGTACAGTGAACTGTTAAGAAATGTAAACAATGTGAGGGCATATCAGATTTAAACCAGAATATTCAGTCAAGAGGTGTTAAAGCAACATGTCATCTTCCAACATCATCTCCTGACTTAGAAACGTATTTTTTTTATTGAATTGGCAGCCTTGAGGAAGAATGGTAATGCATTGCACACCACTGGGCTGTAAGGAGGCTATTCTACTCATATCTTCCAGCTTATTTCTTGTCAAAGCATCAGCAAGTGGCAGTACACCATTACTGACAACCAAAAGGCAGCCAGGTCCAACAGGATGAAGAAGATTTTGGAGTGGAAGAAGAAGCTGAAAAGCTAACTGTATTTAATACATTAGACTTAATATATATGACATTAAAGTGCTCCAATGGGGGTGTAAACTATGTAAAAAAAAAAAGAGGGGTAGAATTAAACACATACTAGAAATAATTAAAAGAAACAGGTCCAGGAATTATAACCTATTGTAGCAATGTGGTATCAGAATACAGACACTAACTAAAATATTTTAGTAAAGTTAAAATATAGAAAAATTAGTACCAGTATCATCCAAAAGAAGGAACTACAGTGATGGAATTAATCCCAGACATAATTAGCTTGAAACCCACTCTTTTTTCGGGCAAATATATGGATGTTAAAGTAAGCCTGAGATTTAGAATCCTTGAATATAAGGAAAGTAACAAACTGTGCACATCTTTATCATCAGGCAGCCTTCTGAACCCACATAATGTTCTTATTCATGTGGCTTCAAATGTAATTATTAAAGGGGTATTTTAAATTACAGCGGTTAATGAAAAGTTGATAATTTAGAAAAAGGTGACAGCACAGGCCTATATCCTTTTTACAACCCTACCTTGGTATATCATATTCCTTTGTACAGCCAGCTAGTCTCATACTATATGAACCACAGACTTGAAATGTAAAATTTACAGTTACAACAAAGTTTAAGGGTTTGCCTGATTCACAAGAAATGTATAGTGTATTCGGTATATTGTGAAATTACCTCGTTGACTCCTAAATGCCTGCCAATGTTCAGTTACACTAGTTAGAAAGAACCATGAGCTGGCACCCTCTGAGAATCAGGTTCTCAGCCCAACACACAAGAAATGAATCACTCTTTTTTAAATTTCCTCGTCCAACCTAAATCCCCTCTGTTGTACCCCACAAGTATCCAGAAAAATGGGAATATGTGAACCAGTCAGCAGCTAGGGCACACCGTGCACCCCCTAACTTGAGGGTGGAATATCCCCACACTATCCAAACATATACAGGCACAAAGGTTCATCACACGATTTCTCACTGTCGCCAAAATATATTGAGAAAGAAAATGTTTGGCTTCATACAAGGGGCTTAATAGGTCAGTGGCTCAATATTTAGACACCTCACTTTTTCCTGAGTGATCAAATTTTATTTTTTATTGGAAAAACATTAAAAAAATGAAATTTGATTGTATCAGAAATGGCTCCAAACAAGGGCAGAGGTAGACAGGGATTTGTATATAGATGAAAGAAACAGAGCGAAACAAATACTTGTTGAATCCAAAAAGAAGTCATGGGAAGATTTTGGTAATAACCTGGAAAGGCTAGGTCAAGCAGCAGGGAAACCTTTCTGGACAGTAATAAAAAAATCTTAGGAAGGGTGGGATAAAAGAAATGAACAGTGTTTTGAGTAATTCAGGTGAACTCATAACAGATCCCAGGGAATCACTGGAGAGGTGGAGGGAATATTTTGAACATCTTCTCAATGTTAAAGGAAATCATCCTGGTGGTGTTGCAAATAGCCAAGCTCATGGGGAGGAGGAAAATGATGTTGGTGAAATTATGCTTGAGGAAGTGGAAAGGATAGTAAATAACCTCCATTGTCATAAAGCAGCAGGAATAGATGAAATTAGACTTGAAATGGTGAAGTATAGTGGGAAGGCAGGGGTGAAATGGCTTCATAGAGTAGTCAAATTAGCGTGGAGTGTTGGTAAGGTACCTTCAGATTGGACAAAAGCACTAATTGCACCTATCTATAAGCAAGGGAACAGGAAGGATTGCAACAACTATTGAGGTATCTCATTGATTAGTATACCAGGCAAAGTATTCACTGGCATCTTGGAAGGGAGGGTGCGATCAGTCGTTGAGAGGAAGTTGGATGAAAACCAGTGTGGTTTCAGACCACAGAGAGGCTGTCAGGATCAGATTTTCAGTTCGCGCAGGTAACTGAAAAATGCTACAAGAGGAATAAGCAGTTGTGTTTATGTTTCGTAGATCTAGAGAAAGCATATGACAGAGTACCGAGGGAAAAGATGTTCGCCATACTGGGGGACTATGGAATTAAAGGTAGATTATTATAATCAATCAAAGGCATTTATGTTGACAATTTGGCTTCAGTGAGAAACGATGGTAAAATGAGTTCTTGGTTCAGGGTACTTACAGGGGTTAGACAAGGGTGTAATCTTTCACCTTTGCTGTTCGTAGTTTACATGGATCATCTGCTGAAAGGTATTGGCAGGGAGGGACTCAGTTAGGTGGAAATGTAATAAGCAGTCTGGCCTATGCTGACAACTTGGTCTTAATGGCAGATTGTGCCGAAAGCCTGCAGTGTAATATCTTGGAACTTGAAAATAGGTGCAATGAGTATGGTATGAAAATTAGCCTCTCGAAGACTAAATTGATGTCAGTAGGTAAGAAATTTAACAGAATTGAATGTCAGATTGGTGATACAAAGCTAGAACAGGTCGATAATTTCAAATATTTAGGTTGTGTGTTCTCCCAGGATGGTAATATAGTGAGATTGAATCAAGGTGTCATAAAGCTAATAGAGTGAGCTCGCAGTTGCGATCAACAGTATTCTGTAAGAAGGAAGTCAGCTCCCAGATGAAACTATCTTTACATCGGTCTGTTTTCAGACCAACTTTGCTTTATGGGAGCGAAAGCTGGGTGGACTCAGGATATCTTATTCATAAGTTAGAAGTAACAGACATGATAGTAGCAAGAATGATTGCTGGTATAAACAGGTGGGAACAATGGCAGGAGGGTACTCGGAATGAGGATATAAAGGCTAATTTAGAAATGAACTTGATGGATGAATCTGTACGCATTTACCGGCTTCGGTGGTAGAGTCATGTGAGGCGAATGGAGGAGGATAGGTTACCTAGGAGAATAATGGACTCTACTATGGAGGGTAAGAGAAGTAGAGGTAGACCAAGACGACGATGGTTAGACTCCGTTTCTAATGATTTAAAGATAAGAGGTATAGAACTAATGAGGCCACAACACTAGTCGCAAACCGAGGATTGTGGCGACGTTTAGTAAATTCACAGAGGCTAGCAGACTGAACGCTGAAAGGCATAACAGTCTACAGTATAATGATAATGTATGTATTGTACCCATAAAAATGTGTTCATATCTTTAAGGCGCTTGATATTAAATGAACGAGCATGAGGCTTAATCTCTGTTGTGGCTTTAGCATTGGAGCTGGTACAGAGAGAGGTATAGTTATCAAATTGAGAGATTATTTTGATAAATTGAGTTTATTGATCATCAAAAGCAAGTTCATATCACCTTCATACAGCAGCGTGGAAATGTCGTGGCTGGTTGGTACCTCCAAGTCCTAGGATGTTGCTGGACATCGACTGGGCAGGGACCACACCTGCTCGGATGAGGAGTTCTGGAACGTCTGGAGGTTCTGGAAGTGTCTCGACGTTCTGGAAGTCCCGACGTTCTGGAATGTCTCGAAAATTGGTACGTGTTCCTGGGTTCGATTCGAGACGTAATTCACACCTGAATTTCCTGTACGGCACTCCACACATTCAGGGCACTGTCTGAACAGATATGACTTTTTAAATTATGATTACTGCAAAAACGTTCTAGAATAATCACTCGAAGAACAAGTACCGGTAGAAATGCAAGTTCATAAGGCAAGCTCACAGTAAGTCAGAATGTTCTAGAGGATTACTGTTACTGCAGCCCTAAATGCACAGTTCTGAAGGTTTAAAACATATTGGCAATGAACTGAATAAGTAGCACTCGGAAACTGTCCTGTTGCATTAATAAGCGAAGTGAATAGCCATTAAAGAAAATAATATTTGAAAGAAAAAGTCTGACTTCATAAATTATGGATCACTCAAAATACTGGAAAGTTCTAGGCTTTAGGGAAATGCGATATGCGTATTCCGAGTTGTCACAGTCTTTAAGAATCAAAACATAAGTCCCTGTGCAGCACTTGGAAAGCATTGCATATTTCACAATTAAACGTAATGTTTAATGTCCCCTAAGTTCAATGTTCCAGAAATTGATTCAAAAATATAAGTTCGCGTAAGTTCAATGTGATACACAACACACGTGAAAATTCAATCGTCGTCGAATAAGTAAGTCCTTATGTGGCACTTCAAAAAAACAAAAAAACAAAGTTCCAATGTGTAGAAATAACAAAGTTCCAATGTGCCGAAATGTTAAAGTCCCAACACGACACTCGAAGAAAATAAAGTTCCAACGTGTCGAAATGTTAAAGTCCCAACACGACACTCGAAGAAAATAAAGTTTCGATGACAATGTTCCAGTACGTCACCTTAAGAAAATAATAAAGTCTTATCGCGACACTTGGCGAAAATAACTAAGTTCCAATGAGACGCTTCAGAAAAAAAACAAAGTTCTTATATGGCACTTTAAGAAAATAAACAAAGTCCAATCACGACACACGACAAAAAACAAAGTCCCAATGTGCCAATATGACAAAGTTCCAATACGATGTCCGCAGAAAACAAAGTCCCATTCAGGCACTTCAAGAATATGGCAAAGTCCTGATACAACACTTAGAGAAATACCGAACTTGGATTTCGCAGACTGTCAACCAGAAGTTCGACACACACAAGACTTCTCTTGTCACCCGTGTCACAGAGACGGCGGAGTGACAGACACTGAATTCGTAGGTCGGGTGGTCTTCCTTTTATACACGTTCGCATGGAAGTGTCTAGAACTCGGGTACTATCTACCCTTATAACTTCTATAATACTCGGTGGATTTTCTTGAAATCTGAACAGATGATGTCTATTGTAAAGGCCTTTAAGATGGCAGTGTCAAAATAGCGATAAATTAGCTCAAAGATGTACTTTTGAGGACGAGCTGGATCATTACCATATATGGTAGCGGAGAGCTGGCTTACGGCGGCCACGTCACTCGCTGGGTACGTCACTGCGTTCGGCGGGCTGCCTACCTTCCATCTCGCGCGAAGTTCAACAAACATACTTCGGACTTCTGTCGTAGCGGTGTTCCCGGTACAGTATGTATGTAGAAGAACATTATTTGTAGAAGGGGTAACTGTTGGCTCGATGTCATTTGATTTGATATTGTTTTTTTTCATAAAACCCTTTCAATCTTCAGAACCTGGTGGCTTAATATTTCGCCGCTGTTCATTTGTACTGACAATAGGCTGGTGGCTAAATATGTGCACAGGGATTATTGACAATACTTAAAAATTATATGAAATTATGAATAGTGGGATATAATATAGCAATCACTCAGTATATAGCAACAAACTGAGAATATACACAACATGTGATACTGCTAGGTATGCAGGAACTCATTGTCTAAACATTTAGCCACTTTCATCCCAGATGGCAGCACAGTGCAGGAAGTGACACACAGAACAGAAAGTGGCCAAATATTAAGCCACTGGATGTCTGCAGACACCACCAAATTCAATAAGGCTCAATATCAATGGCTTCTGTCAAGCATATTTGACTTTAATGAAGTATCCACATATTTAGCCACTGTTCATGTATGCGAACTAAACATAAATTAATGTGAGCGTTAAAGGGTTGAATAATCCCTTTCACCATTTTATTGTGCAGTAACTAACTAATGCTGCACGTATTTTATTTTTATTTTAATAATGAAGGTACGCACTTTATATTTATTAAATTATATGTTTCTATGATTTGAGTAATACAGCATTGAGATAGGTGTTATTTTTGAGCCAACAGTGAGACCTAGTGGTCATCGGTGACTGTGAATGACCTGTACTGATTAAGTTTGAAATGATTCCACGTCTGAATGATATCTTCTTTCACTTGCACTCCTTGACATAAAATGAATAATAATCAAATGTCAACATTTTCCTCCTAAGCATAATGAACTTTCACTACGGTAGTTGCTGCGGAATATAAATCAAAATACAGTGACACCTCGTTAATGCATTCCTCATTAACACACTTTTTAGCTGTTATCTCTTCCTTGATCCCGTCTATCCGACCTTCTGTCTTCTTTTGGATAGCCTCTATGACCGTCAACATCTCCGTCTTCAAAATTGATATTCTATATTTAAAATTGTTGGAGACCACCTCGTTGAATTGCACCATGCCTACCTCGTTCCCTACTCTATTAAGTCAGCCCTAGTGTCCGTTATCTCTCCCTTCAGTTGGGCCACCTGGAAGGTGATGTTATCGTCCCTACCAGCGTTGCAGTCTAGTTTCAAGGTTCTTATCTGTTCTAACAGATTCTCTTGTGCCTGCCTATTTTCCTCTTTAATTCTTTCCTGCACCTGCCTAATATTTTCTTGCACCTGAATAAGGTTTTTTTGTATTTGCCTATTGTTTTCGTCACTCCTTTCCAATGCCTGCCTAATGTTTTCGTCTGTCTTTTCCTGTGCTTGCCTAATATTTTCTTGTACCTGCTTAACGTTTTCTGCAGTCTTCCTGTTGTTCTTCTCCAACAACTTGCTAATCTCCTTTAACGTAGCTATTATTAACCACTTATCAAAGAGACATATGGGAATGGCTGCCCATCAGAAATAGCGACCTAGTCATTCAGTTGAAAGAGTCAACAAATAGCCAGTGCCCTTACATAAAAATTCAATTCACTTAAATATTACTGTTAGTGCCAACGATTATCTCATGAGATAATCGCATACAATTTGAAAAAATGAAAATACCTGTGCCACATAGTTTACATGTAACAAGCTGAATAAGAAGAAAAAACAATGAAGTCTATCTCACTCTTATAAACATAATCTTCCTTAAATCTTGATGTCACATAATAATAATAATAAAAATAAGAATAATAATACTAAAATTAATTATTTGGTACGGAGACATCCGTGGGGCAGAAAGAGGTGAAAGAAGGTGCGGGTGTTGAATGGGTCTTTCTACTATATCAGAAATTGAATTAAAACTTTTACAAAGGTCATATTTCTCTTTAAATAACAAACTTAACAAATCTTTCACCCACTGAAATAATGAGGTTACAGGTACAAACAGCAATCTTGAAACAAGACTTCGAAAATCCGAGATTAGTGAATTTTTACAGATTTGGAGCTTCAAACCCTTAGTTTACAAATTCTGAGATACTGGACCCAGTTTACAAACTTGAAAAAACTCAATGTTTGGACAAGGACGGAAATGTCCCCATTTAAAAGCAGTTGCTCCAAAATTTACAATATTTAGCCTTCCAGAGGTACCCCTCACAATTAAAAAAACCCAGAATAGAGCTTACATACTCTCAATTTCTTTCAGTCTACTCAAGGCAACATTACACAAAATTTTAGGATCTCTGGTCTCTCAAGGCACGATTTCCAATGAGAATAGTTTTACACAGGGGTATCTAGTACCCAACCTACTGGGCCTTCGTGGAAAAGGAATAACAGGTTGAATTAATGGCCCGAACACAAAATGAATGGAGGTGTATACTTGCCCTCTTAAATGAATAATAAAATCCTAACGGGGCTCTCGGTCCAGAGATACAGGGGCTAATCCCAAGCTACTGAGGTGACTCAAATGACAGTTACTTTAAGGCATTACAGAAAACAAGAAAAACAGTTATAAAATCGTAGTCGCCTCAAACCAAGCTGAAGGGGAACTCGAGAGGGTAACGCACTCTCCATCTCCAGAGATACAGGGGCTAATCCCAAGCTACTGAGGTGACTCAAATGACAGTTACTTTAAGGCATTACAGAAAACAAGAAAAACAGTTATAAAATCGTAGTCGCCTCAAACCAAGCTGAAGGGGAACTCAAGAGGGTAACGCACTCTCCATCCCCGAATTACAGTTAAAGATTTTATGAAAGTTTTACATTAGCTGAACGAAAATTTACTTTTTAGAAAAGGCTAGTTACATAGTTAGAAATTCAGATCTTCCCCTCAGATAAATTTGCAGAGACAGCAAGAAAGATAGAATTTATGTGGCCATTACCTGGCTGTTGTTCTGCCTGCCTCCTGCCTTAACCGGATTGACATCAGAAACGGGAGCCAAATACCTGATCGCTGGACTTTGTGCCCAGGATATGGAAGCACGACGCAGCCCGCAACCATGTTCAATCTGTGAGAAAGTTGTGGGAGAATTCGGCTGGCGCGGCAGTGTCCACCAGCTGGGAGCCGACTGCCGAGTCCGGCTACGGGAGGAGGCAAAGCGTGCTGATGGAGCACCACAGTTGTTTAACACCGAGCCTGAACAACCAGATGACGTGCCGGTGAATGGGCCGTACCAGCATAACATGAAGAGCGAGGCGCTCGACACCCGCAGTAAGCTCCACGGCACCATGAACGGCCCAGAGAGTATGTTCAGCATGGAGCAGAACTATGGGGAGGCTTGGACAATTTCCCAGGAGATGGAGGCAGCGATGGCAACAACACAGCCAGTGGGACCCCACGACGGGACGGAGAACCAATGGGGCCCGAACCGACAACCACCAAAAGGAGGGTGCCACCTGACTGAACACAAAGGTACAAACGAGGGGAAAGCCAGCGGAGCTTCAAAGGCCACGCAAGGACCTATGGATCACCATCACCAGGAGCGAGGACACCATCGACCAGACTCAGGAGACCCACCTTAGGAAGGTGGTGGTCCCCGATGGAACCGACTGAGGTAGTCCGTGTGTGGTTATATGGTGTGGACCAAGAGAGTGTAACAATGTATGGAAATTGTTTCTCAGGTTAAAGGAGGGATATTGACGCAAGTGTGATAATGGGTATAACTTGAAAACAATGTTCTATCACCCATGGGTAACTAACACAGATATTGATCTTGAATAGTCATTATTATTATTTTATGATTATTACTATTTTGCAATTATTATTATTATTGTATGTATAGCTGTGAAGTGTTACATACATTGAGTATTAGTATTATTTACGTAGTTAAGTTATATGTATGGACAATATGATTGCGCTGTTTTTGAGGTTATGTCATGAAAGAGGCACTGGATATAAACATTTATATCAGTTAATGTAATACCTGTAAATTAATATTATAATTTAGTCTTACTTGTATATATATATAAATTGTAATCCATAGTTGTTACTTCCAGAATGGTAAGGCACTAGAATAATTGAGAACATTCTGTACACTATTTCTATGTATTGTGCACTCTAAGAATATTCAAGAAGTTTTTTTGTAACGTATCCTTCTGGAAACCTGGCCAACATATACATAAAGAGATGATTTTGACGGTGAAGTTAGTTACAGTTTTTAGTTAGTTATTGTTTGGAAGTTATTGGTTATTGGAATTATGGTGTAACAGTGTTATATCTGTAACCATGGATCTGACATTCTGAAGTAGGCAGTCAGTAGTCATCTGTTTTATTTGTGTTCCAAGGTTGTAACCTGTATGTGCTGTATAATTCAGTTGTTTTAATAATGGCAACTTTGCTGATATCCTCAAGGGGAAGTGTTTGTTGTGATACTATGATTAAGGTTATGTGTATGTTAATTTGTATATATGTGAATAAATTTAATTGTACCAACTGACAGTATCTCATGTGCGTCTGTGTGAGTACGTTACAGTTCAACAACCTAAACACCTTCCTGCATGCCTAGCCCTCAGACTCACCCTCACCTAAGTCATCCTTCTCTTCTGTAGCCTATAGTGGATCAAGTAGCTATACTGGTACAGGCTCTTCTCCAACATTCTCTTATCCTTACGGTGTTAACTCTGCCTCTAGATGGAGAGCCAGTCTCAAGCCCAGTTAGAGAGAGGAGAGGCACCCTAAATACTAGAAAAAATGTTAGCCCTTTTGCTCTTTGGTCGTATTGCCCTTTTGCCATTTAGCTCTTTTGTCTTTTATGCTGTCGCATCCTTGCAGAGGGAGTAGAGTACTTGCTACACTTCTGTAAGACAAGCTTACAACCTCTGCTGATATGTTAATTGTGGTTTCTACCTTCTAACATCCCGGTTGGCTTGTAACCCTAACACCTGCATACCTCGAAGCTCTAAGTAGTTGATGTTAGAGCTCTCATAGAGCAAGTAGAGTACTGGCTACACTTTGATAAGATGAGATTACAACCCCTGGTGTGGTGTCAATAGCGGTTTCTACCTTCTAACATCTCGGTTGGCTTGTAACCCTAACACCTGCATACCTCCAAGCGTTGAGTGGCTATCTTCCTGCGAGAGCCCTAGTGCAGCTCTCCCATCAGAGCCTTTTTACATACATGAGCCCCTGCATTAGACTGATGTTAGGAAGGGCATCCGGTTAGGAGGATTAAAGTCCCGCATTAGCCCAATACGTGAAAATCCCTAACACAGCTCTCCCAGGTTAGTGCCATAAAAGCCCATGTATCACCACTAACTCCTGTGCTAAAGTTATAAAGGGTAGCTGGTTAGAAGGATGAGCGATAGCCCAGCTCCTTAAAGTTAGTCTAATCTACCAATGTACAGCAGCTATCTTCCCTAGTAGCCCCTGCCTCAGTTCCCTAAAATTAGGCGATAAAACTAATGGGCCATAAGTTACAAGTTGTAAGCCCCTGATGCAGCTCTCTAGGTACAACAGAGTATAGCAGTCATCTTACATAGCAGCCCTTGCCTCAGTTCCTGAAAGTTAGGCTGGTAAAACTAATAGGCCATAAGTTACAAGTTGTGAGCCCCTGAGGCAGCTCTCTAGGTACAACAGAGTATAGCAGTCATCTTGCATAGCAGCCCTTGCCTCAGTTCCTGAAAGTTAGGCTGGTAAAACTAATAGGCCATAAGTTACAAGTTGTGAGCCCCTGATGCAGCTCTCTAGGTAGGTCTATATGAACAGAGTATAGCAGTCATCTTACATAGCAGCCCTTGCCTCAGTTCCTGAAAGTTAGGCTGGTAAAACTAATAGGCCATAAGTTACAAGTTGTAAGCCCCTGAGGCAGCTCTCTAGGTAGGTCTATATGAACAGAGTATAGCAGTCATCTTACATAGTAGCCCTTGCCTCAGTTCCTGAAAGTTAGGCTGGTAAAACTAATAGGCCATAAGTTACAAGTTGTGAGCCCCTGAGGCAGCTCTCTAGGTAGGTCTATATGAACAGAGTATAGCAGTCATCTTACATAGTAGCCCTTGCCTCAGTTCCTGAAAGTTAGGCTGGTAAAACTAATAGGCCATAAGTTACAAGTTGTGAGCCCCTGAGGCAGCTCTCTAGGTACAACAGAGTATAGCAGTCATCTTGCATAGCAGCCCTTGCCTCAGTTCCTGAAAGTTAGGCTGGTAAAACTAATAGGCCATAAGTTACAAGTTGTAAGCCCCTGAGGCAGCTCTCTAGGTAGGTCTATATGAACAGAGTATAGCAGTCATCTTACATAGCAGCCCTTGCCTCAGTTCCTGAAAGTTAGGCTGGTAAAACTAATAGGCCATAAGTTACAAGTTGTAAGCCCCTGAGGCAGCTCTCTAGGTAGGTCTATATGAACAGAGTATAGCAGTCATCTTACATAGCAGCCCTTGCCTCAGTTCCTGAAAGTTAGGCTGGTAAAACTAATAGGCCATAAGTTACAAGTTGTGAGCCCCTGAGGCAGCTCTCTAGGTAGGTCTATATGAACAGAGTATAGCAGTCATCTTGCATAGTAGCCCTTGCCTCAGTTCCTGAAAGTTAGGCTGGTAAAACTAATAGGCCATAAGTTACAAGTTGTAAGCCCCTGATGCAGCTCTCTAGGTACAACAGAGTATAGCAGTCATCTTGCATAGTAGCCCTTGCCTCAGTTCCTGAAAGTTAGGCTGGTAAAACTAATAGGCCATAAGTTACAAGTTGTGAGCCCCTGAGGCAGCTCTCTAGGTACAACAGAGTATAGCAGTCATCTTACATAGTAGCCCTTGCCTCAGTTCCTGAAAGTTAGGCTGGTAAAACTAATAGGCCATAAGTTACAAGTTGTGAGCCCCTGATGCAGCTCTCTAGGTAGGTCTATATGAACAGAGTATAGCAGTCATCTTGCATAGTAGCCCTTGCCTCAGTTCCTGAAAGTTAGGCTGGTAAAACTAATAGGCCATAAGTTACAAGTTGTAAGCCCCTGAGGCAGCTCTCTAGGTAGGTCTATATGAACAGAGTATAGCAGTCATCTTACATAGCAGCCCTTGCCTCAGTTCCTGAAAGTTAGGCTGGTAAAACTAATAGGCCATAAGTTACAAGTTGTAAGCCCCTGATGCAGCTCTCTAGGTACAACAGAGTATAGCAGTCATCTTACATAGTAGCCCTTGCCTCAGTTCCTGAAAGTTAGGCTGGTAAAACTAATAGGCCATAAGTTACAAGTTGTGAGCCCCTGAGGCAGCTCTCTAGGTACAACAGAGTACAGCAGTCATCTTACATAGCAGCCCTTGCCTCAGTTCCTGAAAGTTAGGCTGGTAAAACTAATAGGCCATAAGTTACAAGTTGTAAGCCCCTGAGGCAGCTCTCTAGGTAGGTCTATATGAACAGAGTATAGCAGTCATCTTACATAGCAGCCCTTGCCTCAGTTCCTGAAAGTTAGGCTGGTAAAACTAATAGGCCATAAGTTACAAGTTGTAAGCCCCTGAGGCAGCTCTCTAGGTAGGTCTATATGAACAGAGTATAGCAGTCATCTTACATAGCAGCCCTTGCCTCAGTTCCTGAAAGTTAGGCTGGTAAAACTAATAGGCCATAAGTTACAAGTTGTAAGCCCCTGATGCAGCTCTCTAGGTAGGTCTATATGAACAGAGTATAGCAGTCATCTTGCATAGTAGCCCTTGCCTCAGTTCCTGAAAGTTAGGCTGGTAAAACTAATAGGCCATAAGTTACAAGTTGTAAGCCCCTGATGCAGCTCTCTAGGTACAACAGAGTATAGCAGTCATCTTGCATAGTAGCCCTTGCCTCAGTTCCTGAAAGTTAGGCTGGTAAAACTAATAGGCCATAAGTTACAAGTTGTGAGCCCCTGAGGCAGCTCTCTAGGTAGGTCTATATGAACTGAGTATAGCAGTCATCTTGCATAGTAGCCCTTGCCTCAGTTCCTGAAAGTTAGGCTGGTAAAACTAATAGGCCATAAGTTACAAGTTGTAAGCCCCTGAGGCAGCTCTCTAGGTAGGTCTATATGAACAGAGTATAGCAGTCATCTTACATAGTAGCCCTTGCCTCAGTTCCTGAAAGTTAGGCTGGTAAAACTAATAGGCCATAAGTTACAAGTTGTAAGCCCCTGAGGCAGCTCTCTAGGTAGGTCTATATGAACAGAGTATAGCAGTCATCTTACATAGCAGCCCTTGCCTCAGTTCCTGAAAGTTAGGCTGGTAAAACTAATAGGCCATAAGTTACAAGTTGTAAGCCCCTGAGGCAGCTCTCTAGGTAGGTCTATATGAACAGAGTATAGCAGTCATCTTACATAGCAGCCCTTGCCTCAGTTCCTGAAAGTTAGGCTGGTAAAACTAATAGGCCATAAGTTACAAGTTGTGAGCCCCTGATGCAGCTCTCTAGGTACAACAGAGTATAGCAGTCATCTTACATAGCAGCCCTTGCCTCAGTTCCTGAAAGTTAGGCTGGTAAAACTAATAGGCCATAAGTTACAAGTTGTAAGCCCCTGAGGCAGCTCTCTAGGTAGGTCTATATGAACTGAGTATAGCAGTCATCTTGCATAGTAGCCCTTGCCTCAGTTCCTGAAAGTTAGGCTGGTAAAACTAATAGGCCATAAGTTACAAGTTGTAAGCCCCTGAGGCAGCTCTCTAGGTAGGTCTATATGAACAGAGTATAGCAGTCATCTTGCATAGTAGCCCTTGCCTCAGTTCCTGAAAGTTAGGCTGGTAAAACTAATAGGCCATAAGTTACAAGTTGTAAGCCCCTGATGCAGCTCTCTAGGTACAACAGAGTATAGCAGTCATCTTGCATAGCAGCCCTTGCCTCAGTTCCTGAAAGTTAGGCTGGTAAAACTAATAGGCCATAAGTTACAAGTTGTAAGCCCCTGAGGCAGCTCTCTAGGTAGGTCTATATGAACAGAGTATAGCAGTCATCTTACATAGCAGCCCTTGCCTCAGTTCCTGAAAGTTAGGCTGGTAAAACTAATAGGCCATAAGTTACAAGTTGTGAGCCCCTGAGGCAGCTCTCTAGGTAGGTCTATATGAACAGAGTATAGCAGTCATCTTACATAGCAGCCCTTGCCTCAGTTCCTGAAAGTTAGGCTGGTAAAACTAATAGGCCATAAGTTACAAGTTGTGAGCCCCTGAGGCAGCTCTCTAGGTAGGTCTATATGAACAGAGTATAGCAGTCATCTTACATAGTAGCCCTTGCCTCAGTTCCTGAAAGTTAGGCTGGTAAAACTAATAGGCCATAAGTTACAAGTTGTGAGCCCCTGAGGCAGCTCTCTAGGTACAACAGAGTATAGCAGTCATCTTACATAGCAGCCCTTGCCTCAGTTCCTGAAAGTTAGGCTGGTAAAACTAATAGGCCATAAGTTACAAGTTGTGAGCCCCTGAGGCAGCTCTCTAGGTACAACAGAGTACAGCAGTCATCTTACATAGCAGCCCTTGCCTCAGTTCCTGAAAGTTAGGCTGGTAAAACTAATAGGCCATAAGTTACAAGTTGTGAGCCCCTGAGGCAGCTCTCTAGGTAGGTCTATATGAACAGAGTATAGCAGTCATCTTACATAGCAGCCCTTGCCTCAGTTCCTGAAAGTTAGGCTGGTAAAACTAATAGGCCATAAGTTACAAGTTGTAAGCCCCTGATGCAGCTCTCTAGGTAGGTCTATATGAACAGAGTATAGCAGTCATCTTACATAGTAGCCCTTGCCTCAGTTCCTGAAAGTTAGGCTGGTAAAACTAATAGGCCATAAGTTACAAGTTGTGAGCCCATGAGGCAGCTCTCTAGGTACAACAGAGTACAGCAGTCATCTTACATAGCAGCCCTTGCCTCAGTTCCTGAAAGTTAGGCTGGTAAAACTAATAGGCCATAAGTTACAAGTTGTGAGCCCATGAGGCAGCTCTCTAGGTACAACAGAGTACAGCAGTCATCTTACATAGCAGCCCTTGCCTCAGTTCCTGAAAGTTAGGCTGGTAAAACTAATAGGCCATAAGTTACAAGTTGTAAGCCCCTGAGGCAGCTCTCTAGGTAGGTCTATATGAACAGAGTATAGCAGTCATCTTACATAGCAGCCCTTGCCTCAGTTCCTGAAAGTTAGGCTGGTAAAACTAATAGGCCATAAGTTACAAGTTGTAAGCCCCTGAGGCAGCTCTCTAGGTAGGTCTATATGAACAGAGTATAGCAGTCATCTTACATAGCAGCCCTTGCCTCAGTTCCTGAAAGTTAGGCTGGTAAAACTAATAGGCCATAAGTTACAAGTTGTAAGCCCCTGAGGCAGCTCTCTAGGTACAACAGAGTACAGCAGTCATCTTACATAGCAGCCCTTGCCTCAGTTCCTGAAAGTTAGGCTGGTAAAACTAATAGGCCATAAGTTACAAGTTGTGAGCCCCTAAGGCAGCTCTGTAGGTACAACAGAGTATAGCAGTCATCTTACATAGCAGCCCTTGCCTCAGTTCCTGAAAGTTAGGCTGGTAAAACTAATAGGCCATAAGTTACAAGTTGTGAGCCTCTAAGGCAGCTCTGTAGAGTTTGGCCTATAAAAACTATGTATCGCCATTAGCTCCTGGTCCGTCTCCTTAAAGTAAGTCTCATATAACCATTGTATAGCAACCATCTTGCCTCGGGGGCCCTAGCACTACAAAGTTGCGCATGGCGACCATTTTGGTCATTCACCCCTAGGCCGTCACTTTAAGTCCTATGTATACCGCCTATCCTCCCCTGCACCAGCTTTCTCCATCTTTCTCTTTCTCCACCTTGTACAGTAGCCCCCACACCAGCTCCCAGGAGTTAGTCCCATAAGAGCCTATGTATAACTGCCATCTTGTGCATTACCCCCTGCGCCAGTTCTCTCATTTTCCCCTACTCTTAACTTACTGCTTATAAAGTTAGTCATATCATTGTAATTTTCTTTGCTTGCCTGTTTGCGGTATAATGGGGCTAGCCCTTGGAACTAAAGGAATCTTCAGTTCCAAAAAGGTTTTCGAATTTGATATGCTGCCGCCTTATGGTGCGCATCCATTATACAAAGGTAATTACATGTTCCAGAACTTAAAATCTCCTTGATGCCTGATTGCTTATTGTGTGTTCTAATTTGATATGCTGCCGCCTTATGGTACATATCCATTATATGAAGTTAATTATATGGTCCAGAATTTAGAACTTCCTTGATGTCAGTAGCTTATTGTGTGTTCTACGAATAATTTGATATGCCTCCTCTATGAACCATGCAACCTTGTTGCGGTGAGGAGGCTTGCATGTCCCAATGAAGCAGATATCCGAGCTGCAGGTCCAACTATATCGGATGGGTATTTATTGAAAGACCAGTCTAACGAATGGTTCATCGAATGGGGAGTAGCATGGGCGGCAGCTAGATGGCCTTGTAATAATACTCAACATGGCTTACACAGCTGAATATCTGGTGAACACTGTTAGAATATAGTAGTGAAGTTAATACTGCTATTCACTATTCATATGGAATCAAACCTACTTTCAGGCTGGCTTCTGAGAATATGAGTAAATCTAAAGTCATTTCAGATATTTCAGTCAACTCATTACTATACGAGGACGGTTTGAAAAGTTCTCGGAATCATCGCTAGACGTCAGTGCTAGAGCAACGAGGTTCCCGCGCAATAATCACACATCTGTTGTGAGTAAACACGTGGTGCGTCAGTGCTCTAGGTGCAGGAGTGTGGTAGTGACGATTCTTTGTTGTTGTTCCCACGTAGTGATTTGTGACAATGGATAAACTGAGATTCGAGCAGTGATTAAATACTTTGTAAAGAAAGGTATGAAAGCAAAGCAGATTCATGCCGACTTTCAGAACACACTGGGGGACTCTGCTCCTTCATCTTCAACTGTTGCCAAGTGGACCAGCGAGTTTAAATTTGGTTGGGAGAGCTTGGATGATGATCCGCGTAGTGAACGGCCAAAAAGTGTTACGACCCCAGAATTTATCGCAAAAGTGCATAAACTGGTCATGGAGGATCCTCGACTGAAAGTGTGGGAGATTGCTGAAGCTGTAGGGATGTCTTCTGAATGGGTATATTATATTTTAACTGAAGAATAGGGTACGAAAAAATTATCCGCAAGATGGGTGCCACGGCTCTTGATATTGGACAATAAATGCACCAGATTGGAAATGTCCGAACAAAGTCTGGCCAGTTTTCAGTGCAACCAACAAGATTTTTTGCACCAGTTTGTGACTACAGATGAAACTTGGGTCCACTACTATACCCCAGAGACAAAACAGCCGTCAAAGCAGTGGAAACATGCTGATTCACCACCACTAAAGAAAGCAAAAGCAGTGCGTTCAGCCGGAAAGGTCATGGCCTCAGTTTTCTGGGATGCTAAAGGCATTCTGCTGATAGATTATCTTCCTACTGGACAAACAATTATGGGGCAATACTATGCAAACCTCCTAGGCCAACTACAGGAAACGATACGTGAAACAAGGCCTGGTTTGGCAAGGAAAAACGTCATCTTTCATCAGGACAATGCTCCACCGCACACAAGTGTCATTGCCATGGCAAAACTTCATGAACTGGGGTACGAATTGTTGCCACATCCACCTTATTCACCTGATTTGGCACCATCATACTTTCATCTATTCCCCAAGCTGAACATTTTCTTCGGTGGATGGAGATTTTCTACAAGGGAAGAACTGACAGCCGAATTGGAGAGATATTTTGCAGGCCTGGAGGAATCTCATTTTCGAGATGGGATCAAGGCATTGGAACATCGCTGAACCAAATGCATTAGTCTACAGGGAGACTATGTTGAAAAATAAAAGCAGTTCCTCCGAGGTAATATACTTAATTCTAGTACATTCCGAGAACTTTTCAAACCACCTATGTATTGCACTAAGTGATACTAAGCGACGTACAAACTATTTTATTATTTTGTTCTTTCGTATAATGTTGTTTCAGAAGGTGAAGGGGTGACATCAGTACAGAGCATAATTGATGAAATGCTGCGTTCTATTAGAGATGAAGGTAAGTTACAACATCTTCCTTTTCTCCATTTAATGTAGATCTATTGTGATCTATTGTGAAAAAAATTGACAGAAATTTTCACTAATTTTCATATAATGAATTTAAAAAGGGTATATATAGAGCTCCAGGTGACCTAAATTTCTAATTGTAGTTTTTCAGTTTTCTGGAAATAGTCATTCTAAAGAATGCACTCGTGTATCTCTTTCTGGGTATTGCAGTGAGTATGTTGTGAAAGTTATGGACTAGTCTCAAATATTTTGTAAATGTGAATAATTTGCTTAATACAGTAGAAGTCTGCTATAGCGAGTACGGCATATAAGGAGAACCCTGTTATAACAACAATTTTTGTCTGTCCCTTCAAAATTTCTATATTAAACTTTGTATTATCCTTCAGATAGAGCAAGAGCCCTATCACTGATGTATCCAAGCAATTATGTTGCATGCGATTGATCACCATCAGTATCATTTCCTCGCTATGTCCACTAGCGACTTCTCTTGCCGACTTTCGAAGGCAATGTTATAGTCAATTAGTAATACCCATCGACTGTTTATCCGTAAAGAAAACTTGAAATGAAAGAGAACTTGTTTTTGTAATAAATGCATAAATAACGTGTCCGATAACAGTTGTTAACTCATTAAAAATAAAGACTGAATAAACAATTGCTTAATTTTAATGCTAAATGCTGCAATTAAGTATGGGATACAACTCAAGATATGGCAGAGTACGGTACATCACTGATCTCAGAGGATAGTCTATATTTTCTTGCGTCCGGTTACATTTCAGAGAGGCTATTCCTATGTACATTTTTAGTGAGGAGGTTATCATTTCTTTACATGCATTTGAAATGTTTTCATGATACATATACGGTTAGGTTTCATGATGCTGTTTGAAGAAGAAAACTGCAATGTTTGCCACAGAAGCCTCTGGAATAATACCGTATTTCTCTGAATCCAAGACGACCTGTTTTTCTCCGAATCTCATGTGAAAAATCAGTGGTCGTCTTGCATTTGCAACATAACAGTTAAGAATACCACTGGAAATTACCGCGGTAATGACGCTGCTTCTTTTAACCCCTGCGCGCGCGTGCACAAAACTCGTTGGCAATAAACGACCGCGTCTTTATTATACTTCACTAGCCGCGGCAATCGGTTGCACAGTGCCTTGTGTAACGTCCCTGGATAAGTAAACTCTTTCAAGATTAAATTATTGTGTCCACCTTTTCAATACAAATATATATTTTTAGTGGTTAAATTCTACATGAATGAACACACCAGTTAGGGACATGTTTCGCCCTAGTTATGGGCATCTTCAGCCTATATTAATCCTAAGGTCAAGAATTAAAAATATAAACATTGGAACTTATAGTAAACTAACTTAATACTAAATACAATTGTCTTATGCTATTTACACAGTTTACAATATGTACAGTATGTACAATAAGTGCATTAACCTTGCCAGAATTTATGAACAATGAATTACAGTTTTTACAATGACCAGACCTCCAATTGCAGATTGGATTGATCACAACTTGAATTGGGGCTTCTCAATAGTATTGACTAGCATTTATCGCTGCGTGAGTTGGGGTTTCTTCGGCTGTTATAGTCGCCTGAGTCATAAGAATTTTTACAACACCGGAATCTTGGATAAAGTTGTTAATTTTCAATTTATAGTCCACATGTAGTTGGAAATGAAATCCATTCAAACGAAGACAACATTTGGGCCAAAAATAAATGAAATTTATATAATTTTTATATAATGTATATAATTGTTTGAATGGATTTCATGAAACACATAATAGAAGTGCAACAAATCTATAGATTCAAATTCACTCTTCACCGTAATTACTCCTTTTCAAACTGATACCCTATACAGTTCCCAGTCTAAAAGCATTCAAGTAAGCACATGTCAAGAATGCAGCTGATTACTTCCCACGTGAGGTGAACACATAGCGTGCTTCTGCACGGAAGCAAATTTTGTTGAATGACATACAGCTTTGTCTGCTCGATTTCTATCAAGTAGAAGTACTTACTAAAAATACCACTTGATGACCAGAGCATATAGGCTCAAATTCGAGAAAAAAATAAAAGAAGCAGTGTATGACTGAAGTTGCTCTCTCCACCTGTCTGGTTATTTCCTTGAGCGAATTAAGTCGCGCTCCCCAGTAAATGGGTTAAACCATAGTCTATTAGGACTTGTTTATAAAACTCTGCTTACATTAATGTAACAGTTTCATTCAGTTTATAGTTCCTGTTGATCCTTGTGGAAATTTTAAATTGACTGTTAAAGTTCACTGTCAACTCTAATGTACACTGATATACCTAAATACATCTGAACTTCTATTAAGTACAATATATTAACATGTACCTATTTATAAAACTTACTTACAAACAGCATGTACAGTCTCCTTGATGTTCCAAATCTAAAAATACGTCCTTGAGTGCCTGAAAGTTCATAGTCTTTGCTCCGTACGTATATTTAATAGTAAAATTACTTGAAGCTGTATTAATAATATTGAAATGTAGACTTGTTTACTCTGTGAGGGAACATCTTCCACAATTCAGTTGCCAATATAAACTTCCAATGTTCTCCTAATGAAAGACTCCTGCATTTGAAAACTATATCTTGAATCTGGCTGAAGGTAGAGTGGATGTTCTTTCTTGTTCTTTTGGAGTGCCTGTCGGCCGTGTTCTCTGTACACTGCAGTATATGAGCAGAGATCAACACGAACTATAAACTGACTGTTACACTGTAATGTAAGTAGAGTTTTATAAACAAGTCAAATGATAAGGACTTCCAAATTTGTACAAATCATTACAAAGTTCAAATGGACTACATATTGAAAACTGTATTTAAATTTTATCAAATATGACGTACCCTTTTACTCTATGCTTTTTAACGTGTGCTAATTTGTATTTTAAGTTTATCTATAAAGCTGAAGTTGGGGCCAAAACTAGTCCCAAAAAAAATCTTTTAAGAATTTTATGTGTTCATTAGGAGGAACAACCTTATCAATTTTCACTGTCAACAGAAAAATAACTTGTTCAGACTGACTCATTTTTATTGTCTGTAGGAGTCCAAAAGGAAAGAAATAATTCCATAAATTTATGTGAAGACTATTTATTCTATCATGTGTTATGGTTTAAAGCCAATAGTGCAAAGAGGTACTTAACTGTTATGACTTTCAAATAAAAAAAAGTGTTGAAATAAAAGCCATTATATCCTATTGATCTTTCATTATGCTTTTATTTTCTAGAAGGAGATGATGCACTCCGCGTAATGAGCAGTGTAATGAACGAGTTAATGCGCAATATTGGACAAGAAAAGGAGAAGCGTGCATCAAGTAAGTGATACAAGTAATACCTGATTCAATTTGGTTAAAGACTCTACACTGTTCCATGTGTACACTACCTGATCAAAAGTAATCAGACTCATATATGAAATTGCACTTAGACTTTACCCGTGTCATATTCCTTAATATTGGACATTTATATGGGTTTAACCATTTGGAGACGAAAGACTGGTGCTTATTTTTATTCATAAATATAAATATTGCTGATAATTTATATCTGTAGCATGTATTGAAGTGTTTGTAAGTTCCTTGACTGCTATCTATTATTTCACATAAGTATTTTGTCTTCTGTGGCCATCTTTTCAGGTGTGCATGTGGTTTGTTTATCACAATTGAATTAAAATCTAGCAGGTTCCACCGTTTCAATACAAAATACAATGTTGTTGGATGATACTAACAACATTATTTTATTACAGAACATGTTTCGGTGTTTCATTTTGACACCATCATCAGCTGTATAGTAAGTGTATTGGAAAGGTGGAACCTGCTAGATTTTAATTCAAGTTGTGATCTCAGTTCAATACGGATAAGAAATATGAAGTTCCTTACGTTTAATGGTTTGTTTATATTGTGATCATGGCAGAACGAAGGCTTGAACGCAATAAAGTCTATTGAATCTGGTGAATTTTATGAGTGGGTGAACGAGTTCTAAATGAAAGTGACTGTGATATAAATGATAATAAATTCAGTGAAGATAATTTTGATGACAATTTGAGTGAAAGCAGTGAGGATAGTGAGGAGTGTCTAAACAAAGACAATGTATGCGCGAGTGATTCACGAGCTGAATAATCCAGTAAAATTACAGATGCGAGGTAATCTATTGATTTCTTGACAACTGCTTGAATCTGGAACAGAGATGTGATTAGTTGATTCTTTTGGATGGAGATCATAAACGAAACTAATAAATATGCACACAATGCATTTCTGGCTGGCAGTTGGGGGGGCAGAACATAGAAAGATATATCTGTACATGAAATGAAGGCTTATTTTGCCTTCATCATAATAACACCACAGAATATGAAACTTAACCTAAATTATTACTGGAGCATAAAGAAAGCTTCATATTCCAGTGCTAGAGGTGCCATGTTCCTCTTCATTTTGAAGAATGTTTCAAAACATACCACACAAAGGAAACTTTGACCGAGCTCGATAGCTGCAGTCGCTTAAGTGTGGCCAGTATCCAGTATTCGGGAGATAGTAAGTTCGAACCCCACTGTCGGCAGCCCTGAAAATGGTTTTCCGTGGTTCCCATTTTCACACCAGGCAAATGCTGGGGCTGTACCTTAATTAAGGCCACGACCGCTTCCTTCCCATTCCCAGCCCTTTCCTGTCCCATCATCGCCATAAGACCTATCTGTGTCAGTGCGACGTAAAGCAACTAGCAAAACAAAAAGAAAAAAAGAAAACTTTGGATGCCCTTGGAATGTTGTATTCAGTTGCCATTTGTTGGTCATGCTTCCTGTCGTTCACATTTCCTTCCCAATTGATATCTGGTATATTCAGATCTCCTGCTACAATCACATTCCTTTCCATGCCGTTTCCCACATAGATGATTATCTTATCAAATAATTCTGAATCTGTGTCAGTGCTACACTTTCCCGGTCTGTACACTCCAAGGATATCAAGTTGCTTATTATCATTAGAAATGAACCTTACACATAGAATTTCATGTTTGTCATCTATAACTTTTTCGTACCTTACAAATTCTTCTTTCACCGGAATGAATTTATAGCAATGGGAGTTAGGGATTGGAATAACTTACCAAGGGAGATGTTCAATAAATTTCCAATTTCTTTGAAATTATTTGAGAAAAGGCTAGGAAAACAACAGATAGAGAATCTGCCACCTTGGTGACTGCCCTAAGGTCAGATGAGTATTGATCGATTTGAATGTAGTGTGCTAAATAACCAATTGTGCATTTGTGATGTCATTATCGTATATGGAGAATGCATCATCTACATATCTATTCCAGCGTAGGACTCCTTAAGAAATCGTTTTCAAAGTTATTTAGGAAGACGTTTGTTATTATACCTGATAATGTTGAGCCTATGTTTATCCCTTCCTTTTGACAATAGATTTTTTAGTTGAATGTAAGGCAGTTTTGGTATGAAGTTGTTGTCAGAAGGTTAATTATTTTGTATATTTTGTGTATTGAATTTTTCATTTAGATGGCTTTCTAAAATGTTAATTGAATATCTATTAGTATATTGATATACATATTGGTAGAGCCTCCGTGGCTCAGGCAGTAGCACGCCGGTCTCTCACCACTTGATTCCGTGGTTCAACACCTGGTCACTCCATGTGAGATTTTTGCTGGACAAAGCAGAGGCAGAACAGGATTTTCTCTGGGTACTCTGGTTTTCCCTGTCATCTTTCATTCCAGCAACACTCTCCAATATCATTTCATCTGTCAGTCATTAATCATTGCCCCCGTGAAGTGCGACAGGCTTAGGCAGCGGGCACAATTTCTATCCTCGCCACTAGTTTGAGGCTTCATTCATTCCATTCCATTCCTGATCTGGGCAAATGACTGGAAACAGGCTGTGGATTTTCATATACTGCACCCGACAGGGGCATGATCCAAGGACCTTGGGTCAATACTGGTCTTTAAAATTACAGACGTAATGATCTTTGAGGGAATAAAACCAAAAATAATTAAGATTCATATCTTTAAGACAGATAAAATGAGCCTTTTAAATTTATTCTACAGGAGTTCATTACTTGTGATCTATTGCGCAATATCTTCCTTTGTGTAGCAGGAACCTGCGGCAGAAGTCAAGCCTACCTAGACTCGGGCGGGGCTGCAATCAGTGCTCCACCATGACATAACTCGAGAGAAGACATCCCTTCCTCATGACGAGGAGAATGAGGGGAAGCAAAACGAAATGTGGGAACCATCCTTAATTCAGACTAGCCAACTTAATTATCTACGATGTAAAAATTAATGAAATCCAAATTCTGGAGTCATCTCCCGATTTAAAAGAGATAACTGTCACTGGGACATTTATTTAGAGTGTCTACTGTCCTCTTACTCGATAACTTTCAGATGAAGAAAGAATACTGTGTTGTTTCTGTGTGGAAAAGTACCGGGGCCATCTGTTTATTCTCAAAGGCACCTCCTTGACAAGGGAGTTCATCCTCGCATGGAAGGGAAACCGGACAGACTTTAATTAATTACAGGAGATCCTACGAAGAATAATCGTACGGATATATCTCAATCACATCAGGTGAATACTGGTCACCTGATAGTCGTACTATTTGACCTCTAGGGGCCGTCGATAGGCTATATGCAGATTTGGAATGGGAGAAATTGTCTCCTTGTAAAAGGCACTGCCGAGTTCGAAGCGCGTCATTCGGGACTCTCAGTTTACCGAGGGCGGAGCTATGTTTAGCTAAGCTCCCATTGATCCTTTGTTTAAGTGACTTTGAACTTCATTTTCAAGTGAAATAGCGTACTGTACGTAAATATTGCATAGATTCGATAGACATGACACCAGTGATTAAACTTTAAAAATCAGTGACGTGTCGCAAACACTCAATACGATTCGTAATATTATTATTATTACTACGGCACTACTGTGTCGGGTAGTAACAAAAGTACACGCAATCCGATACTGAACCACGGATTACGAAGTAATATCCGAAATCATGGCCGGACGTTCACGCTGAATGGAATAAAACAGATTTTGAAATAAATAGTGACGTGTTATGTGCTCAGGAATTACTGCCAGCAGCTTCATCAACCAGGAACTATGGACTTCCAGTCTGAAGGAAGAATGGTACCGCCAGAGATTGCTTTGGTGCCAATGGGTCGGCAGTAAGACCTGCAATGGATCTCCCGAGCTGATCAAAGGTTGCAGGTTATAAATTTCATTTTCTTGTCCGTATTGAAGATCTACTTGTGATACAAATTCTTATAATTTTGTTAATTACCACCTATTCAATACAATAAAAATAGGTGGTGAATAGGTGGTAATTAACAAAATTATAAGAATTTGTATCACAACTGATCAAAGGTGTCGTCAAGTGATGGAGGTGAGTATTTTCTTATTAATATGGGCTGATTAGAGGGGACGGGAATTATTTATCATAAGCTGACACTACCATGGTAGGGATATAAGTTTATTTAAATGTTGAAGTGCTGAAATGGGGCACATAGCTTTTATTTCTTATTTTATTTAATTAATAACAGGTCTGAGTGATTTAACTGTAAATAATTGTGACAATAATCTAAGAGGTTTGCCTGCGATAGAAGATTTACTTAGTTTATTTTGGGAGACTTGTGGTCAATTAAGGCATCAGGAGACTAGTATTTTAGTAGTTCAAGCTAGGCTGTAGTTGATCCTGTATTAATAAATGCATGACTGATAAATAATATAAATATGCTACGTGAGGCCCCAGAGTCACGAGAAATGTATATGGAACTGATGCCCCAGGCCTCCTTTGGAATATTTAGCTAGGAAGTGTTACAATTTAAGCTGGATTATTTGATCCAGTTCATCATAAATTACTTACAATTTAATTGAGGTAATTACCAAGTGAATATTTAATTGTGTTAATTACTGAATGAATATGCAATTGAGTTAATTACCATGTGAATATTGAATTGAGTTAATTACCATGTGAATATTTAATTGAGTTAATTACCGTGTGGAAATATAATAGTGTTAATTACTGTATGAATAATTAATTGGGTTAATCACTGTTTGAATATTTAATTATAAGTTCATTTCAGTGTGAATATTTAATTGAGCTGATTGGCATGTGAATATTTAATTCATTATTGTATTACCGTGTGACAACTTAATTAGAAATTAATTATGTGTTAATTATAAATTTATTAGGGTTTAATTATGAATTAATAGCCGCTGGATTATTTAATTACATCGTGATTACGAGGACGTTCGGTGTGTTCACTCAGCATGATCTAATTATCAGGTAAGTCATGTAGGAAGGTAGCATAATGATAAAACCAACAATAATAATACAGTAATAATAATAATAATAATAATAATAATAATAATAATAATTGTGATGATGGAAATCATATAAATATTGGTATCATAAAAACCGGTGTCGTGTTGAAAGATAGGTGAGATGTTTGAAGTAATGATTGGGCCATGAACATATATGTGTTGAATCAAGGTGATTTATTTGACACCGATGCAATTTGATAAATGAGGGATAGGCCTCAGTTTATTGGGAATGTACCTCGGGAGAGGTGATTTGTTTAAAGAAATGGCTTGTTATGCCTGAGCAGGGCAAGGCCATTGACCACCCGTGATAGGGGCTTGAGGCGCTTGACCCAGCAAACAGAAATGTTTTAGTGTGTGTGTCCGCCTCTATAAGAGGGGAGCCTTGAGCTAAGAAAAGAAGTCTAGTAGGAATCGACTAATAATGGGAAACATTCAACACGCCTGAATGAAGTATTCACTAATAAATGACATGGTGATTGGTACTAGTATTTGTTAGATTACTATTGTTACTCATTTGAGTATAATTTAGGTAGGGGTTTCAGTGTCCTACTTTCATCCCAAGGGGTTGTCAGTTCAGTTCCCTAAGTTGGCATTGGTATTCCACAATGCTAAAATGAAGAATAGGGTGCCTCACGTGTTCATTGTATATAATATGTGATTCTCTATGTTGTTTATGTAACATGTTGTGACTATAATTAGCGTCGGCGATGGTTCTGACCTATCAGGGCTGCGAATTGCATTATAGTGAGGGTTGGTTCAAACCCGGGTGTTTGTTCCACATTTGTATAATTTCTTTAATGGTATTTCGTTGGGAAATAATTGTGTGTTTTTTAGAATAGGGATCGCTCAGACTTGTTGCATGAATGTTAATTCCATTTGTCAATAATATCACATAGCCTCAGTGTTTATGGTAAATGTTTCCATTTGTATCACGTCACGGTGAATCGCTTTGCGATAAACAGTACTCGGATCCATCACACACGACTACAAGTCGATAATAAACCACAACAGTTGTTAATAATTAATGTAATTCATTTGTGAATATAGATGCGTCATGCCCATCGTCATCAAGGTCTAATAAACTGCTTGTGTTAATTTAAACTTCAATTTGATCGTGTTCTCATTGTAGTTAAGTATGCCCCGTTCCTCCTACCCTGTATGCCATTAAGGTAATGTTAGCTAAGTGCCTATTTTATTATATTTTCATCCCGTTAATGCCCTGTGGATATTTTGCCGGAGCCTTTTCTTGGTAGGGGCAGGTACATACGTTTGGCGTCCTGTAACATGGGGCCTGTTTTATCGTTTAATAGGCGTGTATAGATATATTTTACATTTGACGCTAACATGCGGGACCTGTACGATAGTTTAATATTATTATTTATAAGCTACATTTTCCGTATTGATTGGATTCAATGTATAGACAAGAAAAGTGTTCCACCCATCAATACTTATTTATTGTGAATGAATTATTACACTAGTACCGGTTTTGGCCTTTCATGGCCATCATCTGCTAGTACATAACATTTAGAGCCATTAGATAAAATTACAAAGATGTTACGTTAGATCATCCAGATGTCTAATGAAGAATGGAAGTAAAATATATTGCAGTATTGTTATGTTAGAATATTTGTGATTAAAGGTGGTGGTGATGATCACAATAGACTAAAAACTATTGAGTGTACATGGATATGAGTACATTAAACACATTAAAACATATAGGCCACAGTATAAAACACTTGAAAAATATAACATATTAAAACATAGTGTATATTTTTAAAAACGTCTATTAAAATTTGAATTCATGTTGTTTAGCATTCATTCTTCAATCTTCTTGTGATTCTTGTGCTAATTTAGTTGTATTAGGTGATCATCGAGAATGTTCTTTGTTAGACACGAAATCAGTAGAAAGATCCCGCAATACATCAATAACATTCACAATAACCTAAACATGAATACCACCAATAAATTGGACCTAAACAAACTCAAAAACAAAATAAAACAGAACAATCTACTAATAACAAAAGCCGACAAAGGCAACACTACAGTCATTATGGATAAGAATGAATACTTAACAAAGACTAAAGAATGTTTCCAAGACAACACTTTTTCAATTAAACGCCGAGATCCAACCAATAACATACAAAGGAATTTAAAAAATCTACTCAAGAACACACATTTTCTTCTCATCGAAACAGAATCTGCTGAACTTATAACTATGAATCCCCAATTACCATCCGCAAAAGCCTACCCTAAAATACACAAAGAAAATGTACCCATGAGACCGATTATAAACTATAGAACCAGTCCGACCTATAAATTATCACAATTCATTAAAAAAATTTGAAAAAGCATTATTCCTTTTCAGCAAACAAAACAATACAAAACTCAATAGATTTTTTCAACAGAACCAAAGAAACCAAATATGTTAATTAAAGAAAAGGGGATTGCCTCCAAAATCAAAAGGATATGCCTAGCTGTAGAGCTAAAGCATTATAAGAAAAGTGGCTAATGCCAAGGTCTAAGGTAAACTCCAGGTGTAAAGGAAATTTACATTTTAATTTAAAGTTCATGAGGAGAAAACGTTCTTACCCTGAGGTCACTGGAGCCCGCTGACGGATGACACCTAAAGTGCGTCCAGCTGCTAGGCCATAGAAAAACCAAAGATGCGAACAAGAACCCTGTTCCCACCAAGGAGCCAAAGGCCGGAAATTGAGAAACACGCAAAAGCCAATTAGGGATGCTCGCTACAATTCAGACATAAATTTCACCAATAGGCGAGGTCGTTATTCTGCCCTTTCAGAAGGCTGTTTGAGCAACTTCCTTCTGATGAGCCAGCAAAGGACAGGAAACTGCAAGAAAAATACTCCTGGAAGTGCTACGTGCCCATACACTCTGTCACAAAAGTTAGGTACTGAACACAGTTTCATCATGTTACCAGAATACACAATTACCGAACTCGATAGCTGCAGTTGCTTAAGTGCGCCCACTATCCAGTATTCGGGAGATAGTAGGTTCGAAGCCCACTGTCAGCAGCCCTGAAAATGGTTTTCTGTGGTTTCCCATTTTCACACTAGGCAAATGCTGGGGCTGTACCTTAATTAAGGCCATGGCCACTTCCTTCCCACTCCTAGCCCTTTACTATCCCATTGTTGCCATAAGATGTATCCGTGTTGGTGCGATGTAAAGCAAGTAGCAAAAAAAAAAAAAATACACAATTAGTTCAAACATCAAACAAACACTGGTTCAAATAAAATTTTACATTCTTCCAAGATCAAAACTTCTTCAAAATGTGCCCATTGCATTTTCTGACCAGTTCCAAAGAAACTGATAATTTCCTGAGATAATGTCTTTGCAGCAATTGATATCTTATGTGTTTGTTTTTGTCATGCAATGAAGTGTTATGTTCATAGCTTTCTTCTTGTTTCAGGGATGCTAAGTAAAATGTCAGTGGGTGACTCGCAGTTAACACTAAGTAGAGAAAGTGGTATGTCACGGAGGATGTTAGTAAGCGACAATTCAATCATTTCAGCAGTAGAGCAAATGTTAGCTGATGAAGGTGATGAAGAAGGTGAGACCTCTTAAAAAATAATGTATCAAGTACATTGCTGAAATATTTTGACTAAATTATTTTTTTGCCATCCAAGGTAGATGCTTTAATGAAATCTGGCAATATTGTAAAAATAATTAAACAAAGAAATTAAATAAATTATTGTATATTGTAGCTCTGATGTAGATAGTTTTAAAGTTGTCATTGGAAGTTGTCTTTAAAGCTGAAGATCTCTGCCTTTTGTTTTTCCTGTTGAGTTTGAAATATTCTGATCTATTTCCACTTCATGGCACATTGACTTGAATTTCTGCTGCATTCTCATTGACTAATCATTCCAGTAGCTTGGGATTTGGGCTGAATGAATCTCTGAACTATTGTTTCTGGTTCTTTGGCTCAAAGTTTCCGAGGCAACAATTCCCACAGTTTTTATTGCATCATGAAAGAACAGATGCAAATACAAGAACGTAACTTTCATTCCATATAAAGTGTCAAAGGTCTCTTCTCCATTAGTAGACTGCAGTCATTATTTTCAGTCTCTACTGTAAACATTTTTAAATAATCTCAGCTAAAATGTTGCAACTGTGAATTTTAAAAGTGATCTCTTCATTTTCTTAGTGCTTGCACCTGAATCATCTCCATCCGCTGGGTCAGATGGCACTGTAATGTTCTGCTCTATGTGTCTGACCAGGTTCTGGAGTAGACCATAATGCCAGCAACTCAACACAGAGAACTGGGCAGCAGTAAATAACCCGATTTCCTATGGCAGCCAATGACTTCAGGCAGATGAGCCCCTTTAGGTTAAAATGACAGCCCCCTAAGTGGAGGAACTGGTACTGGAAGCCATCGAGCTCTTTTTTTCTGACCCTACGGTGAAACGGACAGAAGTGGAACATTCACTATTCATTTCCCAATGTTCGTGGGTGTGGAGAAGGTCACGCCATATGGATTGGCCGTGAAGGCACATCTCAACTACATTTTGGCATCCACACTAAACAAATCCACACCTGCTATTTTCACTCACTCTTTGAAGTCCAGAGGGTATGGGATAAAGACGGTCGGGTGAAACTGGTAGCTTCTTCTCTGGACCTGCACATTGGCGATAGATGTGTGACGAGAAATACTAACTCATAACGGGTCCACCTTTAATACAATGTAACCTTACTGTACAGTAGTCATGTTGGGCCATCCTTGGCTGGTTTGAACAATTGAACAGTGCTGTTAACTTGGCCAAATTCTGGGCTCTAAATAACTCTAGAATTTTATGTAAATATTGTAATTTCATGTACTTCATTTAATTTTGTAATATTCATCTATAATTTATATTGTGCTACTGAGATGAATTTGAAAATCCATAGCCTGTTTCCAGTCAATCACCATGAACCTACTATGCTGGTGTAGCAGAGGGAGAGGTGATACTCCCACGTGGCACGTTCCAGGAGGCAGATGGGGGGGTCCTAACCGGCTTGCCAGCGGACTTGAAGGAAATAAAATACCTCTCCCGGACCAAACACACAACACCCTGTGGGTGGGGGATGCAGACAAAGAATACACCCATGGTATCCCCTGCCTGTCGTAACAGGCGACTAAAAGTGGCGACCAAGGGATGATTATATTAGAACCATGAAACTCCTTGTGATTAGTGCCACACGCAGGGAACACCATGGGTCGCTTTTCCTTGCGCGTAGTACCACTATGTTAGGTACCAAATAGGTTTGTGATTGGTAGCAAACGAGAGCGCAATGGCTTTTACAGTACCTGTGATTAGTAGCACTATGTGAGCGACACCATGGGATGATGGAACCCATGGTTCTGGCTTGCCTACGATTAGTACCCACTATATGAGGAACACCACGGGATGGTACGAGTCCCTGTGGTTAGTACACTTAGGTGATGAAAATCATAGGTTTGCGTTGCCTGTCAATGGTGCCGCAGTGTGCGAAACACAGTAGGTCTGTAACACTTGTGCGAATTTCATTACCTGTGAGTAGTACCATAATGTGTGCAATACCGTGAGTCTACGCTACTCTTGATTAGTACAGCAACATGAAAAATACTGTGGTTCTACTTTTCTAGCGATAAGTTCCATTATGAGGGGCCAATGACTTGGATTTGGACTCCTTTCGACTACATCATTGATTCAGTATCGTGCTATAGAAGCAGTCCCTTGGTCAGTAATACTATTGTTTTACACCAGCTTCTGTGCTGGGTCGGTTCCACTGATCATTTTAAATTCACATCGATCCATCCATTCATTCATTCTTCATCCTCACATTTTGAATTGTGGTCAGTGGAAAATTTTGGGTTTTCAATTTGTCATTTCATTTCATCACTTTTTGTACCATTAGGGGCTGATGACCAAGATGTTAGGCCCCTTTAAACAATAAGCATCAATAATCAATTCAGTCATTCGACCGGATCAGGAATGGAATGAATGAAGCCCCCATCTAGTGGCAAGGATAGGAATTGTGCTGGCTGCCAAAGCCTGTCGCTTTACTCTGGGGCAATGATTAATGAATGACAGATGAAATGAAATGATACTGAAGAGTGTTGCTGGAATTAAACATGAGAGGGAAAACCGGAGTACCCGGAGAAAAACCTGTCCCACCTCCGCTTTGTCCAGCACAAATCTCATATGGAGTGACCAAAATTTGAACCAGGGAACCCAGCGATGAGGTGCCGGTGCTCTGCCACCTGAGCCACGGAGACTCCCCTACTGACATATATAAATAAAAATAAATAAATAACAGTATAAAAACTTGATGATAAGTCACGAACACTTAAAACATTATTAAAAATGGAGTTTAGCATGTTTCACTCAAAATATATCCCATTGTTTCAAGTTAAGAAGTTTTTCCAGAATGTTATAGTCATAAGACAGGACCAAATATTTATCAAGCTGAATTGTGGACAAGTCTCATTGTTTAACTACGGTGGAACTGTTGTTACTCATGGGAAAATGTCTGCATGGGAACTCCTAATTGCACTTCTTTAATGCCTCTTGGAGTCTAGAAAAAAAAAAAAGTGGAAAATAAGAAACCGAGGCTACAGAAAACAAATTGGATAAATGATGATGATGATGGCTTCTGTCCTGTGCATGCTGTGTCACATCATGTTAATGTTTCAGTGAAGACTGGCGGGCAGTTGCAGAGACCTGTTGTTATTGGGAGAAGGTAGCTGACAAGGGGAAGTGAGGGGAATAGGAAGGTGAGGGTAGTGAATTAGCTTGCCTGTAACATGCTTTGATTTTGTTTTAGTTCTTCATTCTAACATAATTGTTATTAATTCATCAAAAAGAATGTTGATTTTTTCAGATATTTTGTTATGATTGAAGTTAGGGTTAAATTTTTGGTCTAAATATATATAGATATTCTCATATATATTAAGCAAAATATCATTATTGGCTATCTGTAAGGGCCTGCGATCTAAATGTTATGTCCCTTTAAACAACAAGCATCATTATAATCATCAGTTGGCTATGTGTCTCATTTTATGGAAGTAAAGGTGTAATTAACATCACTCATAGCTGAAAATCTATTGTATTCCTTGGCGTTTGTGTTCTTTATACTGACTTAAAATCTCCTCCCTGCTTGACCATTGGAACTGACATCAAACATTTTAGTATATAAACTCCAGAATTCAAATGTTTATTAATCACTCAATATTCATTGTACCTCTGGTGGACTATACTTGCTCAGAACATGTATCATTGCTGTTTTCTGGGACCTTTTTTCACCTCATGAATCAAGAAGTTGTGTACATTGTGAAAGCTTCATTGTATTTTTCTTGTAAAGAAGAAATGACAAACCAATTTCATCTCTGGAAACATTCTCGCTTTCTCAATGTGACTGTGAATGATAGACAGAATAGGGGTTTTATATATGTATATATAGATGTAGACAAGTGCACTGAAAGGTGTGCAAAATATCAGACAACGCCTGATGACTGTGATGAATTACAGACTGTTCTCAATTCGTGTGGTGACTGGTTTAAGAAATGGAATCTTTCTCCCAATGTTAAGAATTGCAATACAATCTCCTTTGCATTGCTAAAGCAAAGAATGAACACTGCATATACCAGCCAGGGAAATACATTGCAATCGGCTTCTCAGGTAAGAGACCTAGGTGTTATAATAGACTGTAAACTAACCTTCTCTGCTCACATTCACTCCATAAAATCCCGTGCTATGCGTACTCTAGGCATTCTTTACAGGTTTACTGAAATTAATGATATTAATGCCTTAAAATTATACTTTGTCTCGTATGTTCTCCCCATTATTGACTTTTGTTCCCCTATTTGGTCCTCATCTGCTATCACAAACATATCTCAACTAAATAGTATTTTTAACTTTTTCACTTTCATTGTTAAGGCTCACAATCCTGTTTATAAGAACAAAACTAAATCTGACATTATGAACTATCTAGGTATACTTGACCTGAGAAGCCATTTACAGTTCTGTGATCTATGTTACCTTCACAAAATAATCAATGGCTACACCAAATGTAACACTCTTCCGGCGTACTTCCCTATATACATTCCTCCCCGCCCTACACGCAACCGGTGCACTTATCATGTGTCCCATCCGCACCTAACTTTACAACAACGCTCTATCTTCCACTGTCTCCCTACTCTTGGTAACTCACTACCCGATATTGACATATTCACACTTTTCGCATCCTTCAAACAAAAAAATTAGAAGATTCCTCTAAGTCCTCCCCAGGTTTTCACTTTCTTCTGTCCCTCCAACCCTCGACCTTTCTTCTTCCTAATTTCAGTAACCGACACTTGCCAGTTACCGTTGTCATTGTTGTTACATTGTTACTGTTAAAATTGTTAATTTATTGTTGTTACTTAATATTGTTGTTTATACCTTTGTTATCTTTGATACGTATTTAAACTTATTATTATTATTAGTGTAAAATGGCCCTCCATAGGCTGTATCTAATAATTAATTAAATAAATAAAAAAATGAAAATCTGTACACAGGGGCCAATAAAAATATCAAAGTATTACTGCAGACCACACTCTTTCTATTTCAGAGCAGTGGGTTATTTTCTGTTCATACTCTTAGACAGTGATGACGATGTGCAACCGACGAGGAATAACTTAGGCCGCCATTTCAAATAAACTTCGACCAACTCGAGTGATTGAGTCGAAAGTTGTAGGTGCGAGTTCGACATTCGTGATCTCTGCACACTTTAAGATATATACGCCAGTCCATTTTCTGACACATTTTAATTTCGTCTTCATTAGTAAGGAATTTCACGACATTTTCCATATCCATAACTAGGCTATGACAAGACAAATATGCACCAAGCTAGTTAGTTTCACATGATTATATTCCTAATCCAGATGTAGGCTATCATGTGACAAATATTCACTACCCTTCACTGTACCACTCAACACAAAATTAATTTATAACTTCTGAATGGAATGTGAAATACAAGCACAAACAGGCTCACTGTATTATTCGGCAATCTTGATGCTAACCGATAAGCAAAACTGAGCATCCTTGAGGCTCCCTGAAGGTGCAACTTATCCTTTGAAGTTCAGCAATCCAAACCTCTTTCCTGTAATCACTCAGTTGTGGCGACAGCTCTTACCCGAGTTGGAAATCACGTTTCTTTCACAAGGGATGACAAATAACAATTCTAGGGCTTGGAAAAATGTGATCATACTAAGCGGTAATAGCAAAAATTCATGACATGATAAGTGAGGATTTTCTATATAGAATATGATGAGAATTAGGACTTTGGAAATACAACGTGCTAAGCAGGAAAATGTGTTAATGAGGAATGTACTGAGGAGGTTTCACTGTACTCATAAAATTTTCATTATATTATCTTTTGTATTTTTAACATTATGAATTCTTTAACTTGATGGTGTCTAAACATCTGTTGAGCTTTAATTTAAATGGTATTGTTTGAGTCATCAGTCCATAGACTGGTTTGATGCAGCTCATCATGCCACCCTGTCATTTCTATGTAACTTCTGCATCCTACATCTGCTCTAATCTGCTTGTCGTATTCATATCTTGGTCTACCCCTACCTTTTTCACCACCAACACTTTCCTCAAAAACCAACTACACAAGCCCTGGTCGTCTTAAGATGTGTCCTATCATTCTATCTCTTCTTCTGGTCAAATTCTGCCACATCGATCTTCTCTCACAGTTCGATCTAATATCTCTTCATTCATGGTTTAATCTATCCATCTCACCTTCAGCATTCTTCTCTTAACACCACATTTCCAAAGCATCTATTCTCTTTCTTGCTGAACTACTTATCATCCATGTTTCACTTCCCTACAGTGCCACGCTCCAACGAAAATCTGCAAAATCATCTTTCTAATTCCTTTATCAATGTTTGATGTGTGCAAATTTATTTTCTTGCTTGTGCTAGTCTGCATTTTATATCCTCCTTACTTCTGCCATCGTTAGTTATTTTACTACTTCATTTAAGACTTCAATTCCTAATCTATTATTTCCTGCATTACCTGGCTTTGTTCGACTGCACTCCATTACTTTAGTTTTGGACTTATTTATTTTCGTCTTTAGTCCTTACTCAAGACTCTGTCCATACCATTCAGCAATTTCTTCAGATATTCTGCAGTCTCATATAAAATAACAATACCAACAAATCTCAGAGTTTTGATTTTCTCTCCTTGGATTGTGATTACCTTCCCACATTCCTCTTTGATTTCCTTTACGGCCTGTTCTATTGAAAAGGAGTGGGGACAAACTGCAACCTTGCTTCACTCCTTTCTGGATTGCTGCTTCTTTTTCATAGCCCTTGATTCTTATCACTGCAGACTGTTTTTCGTATTGATGAGAGATAATTCTTCGTTCTTGGTATTTGATCCTGATCACCTTCAGAATCTCAAATAGCTTGGACCAGTCAACATTATCGAATGCCTTTTCTAGATCTATGAACACCATGTACATTGGCTTGTCCTTTTTAATTCGATCTCCTAAGATCAGATGTAAAGTCAGGATTGCTTCATGTGTTCCTACATTTATTCTGAAACCTAATTGATTTCCTCCCAACTCAGCTTCAGTTTGTCTTTGCATTCTTTTATAAATAATATGTGTTTAAATTTTGCAGGCCTAAATACTAAACTAATATTGTTGTAGTTTTCACACTTGTCAGCACTGGCTTTCTTGGGAATAAGTACACTGAAGAAAATGGAAATTGCAACACCCAGAAGGAGTAGTGCTACATTGCTGCAATTGAACATGCAAGACAAGTGTTTGGTTGTGATTCGATGATTACACTTTCAGGTCCCTCTGACTGCAAATTTGGACAACAATCAATACAGGATGTGCCCACCATGAGCTGCAGTACATTGATGAATTCGTCGAGGCATGGAGTCAATAAGGCCCTGGATCGCTTCCTGAGGAATTGTGGCCCATGCTTGCTGCACTGCACGGGTCAATTGTTCCAGAGTTGTGGGTTGCTGAGGACGGTTGGCCAGTTGTCGACCCATCATGTCCCATACATGCTCAATAGCACTGAGGTCCAGGGATCTGGCGGGCCATTCTAATGTTGTGATGTCATGGAGAGCTTCTCTGGAGATGCCTGCAGTATGAACCCGGGCATTGTCCTGCTGAAACACCCCATTAGCAACGTTCGCCATCATAGGGACAACCATTGGATTGAGTACTCTATCAATGTACTGACAAGCAGTCATAGTGCCCTCAACAGGCACTAATTGTGATTTCACATTAAAGCCAATAGCTCCCCAGACCATAATGCTTGGTGTTGGCCCTGTGTGCCTCTCGACAATAAGATCTGGGTGCCCCCCCCTCTCTGGTATGTCGGCGCACACGATTCCGGCGATCACTGCGGGCAAGACAGAAGTGCGATTCATCACTAAAGACGACCCTATGCCATTCGTCGACCCACGTCGATCTTTCTCGACACCAGGCCAGCCTTACACGTCGCTGTTGTGGGGTCAATGGAACACCTTCTGCAGGGACACGGGCTGGTAAGCCAGCTGCATGCAGGTGATTACCAACTGTTTGTTGTGTAACATGGGGTGCCACAGCTGCTCGAATTTGCGCTGCTGTTGAATGGGGTTCCATCCGGGCCATCCAAATGATGCGGCGATCCTCTCTCACAGTTGTCTGTCGCGCTGGGCCTGTGCCAGGTCTACGAGTGTGGGTACCTTCATTTGACCACTGCTGCCGTACACGTTGTACCATAGATGCCTGTCGGCCAACACGTGCAGCGACAGTCTGTAGCGATAATCCAGCCTCACACAGTCCAATTATCTGAGCCCTCTCAAACGGTGACAGTTGTTGATAGCGTGCTCTTCTCTGTCGTCGAGGCATGTTTGATGGGGAACACTTCACTGCACAGCCTGCAAGTCAACTACGCTACACCAGAGTCCATATACTGGAGTTGATTCCTCCGCAACCAATCACGTGGGGAGACCTGTAGTAACAATCCAATGGGTCTGAAACTTCGATCATTTACATACCTATATGGCATCGTTCCATATCTTGAAAATCAACACAAACGACCAATGCCTTCATGGTGTTGTAATTTCCATTTTCTCAAGTGTATAACAACATTATGCTGAAAATTGGGTCACACTTCTCCTGTCGCATACATCTTTAAATAAACTTGCCATGCTGGTTTCTCTTAAGGCAGTCAGTAATTCAGAGGGAATTTCATCAATTCCAGATGCCTTGTTCCTATTTATGTTTCTCAAAGCTCTGCCAAATTCTGACCTCAAAATTGGGTCTCCCATTTCATCAGCATCGTCTTCTTCCTACAATTTTCTGCTTTGTCTTCTTTCCCTAGAAGTGGTTTTCCATCTGAGCTCTTAATATGTTTGCACATAGTTTGCCTTTCTCCAAAGGTTTCCTTGATTTTGCTGTATGCATCTCTACCTTTCCTAGCACCATACAACCTTTCAACATCCGTGCACTTCTCCTTCAGCCATTCTTCCTTGGCTGTCCTGCACTTTTTATCTACTTCATTCTTTAATTGCCTGTATTCCTCTCTGCCCTCTTCATTTTTAGCATTCTTGTACTTTTGTCATTCATCGATCAGGTCGAGTATCTCCTGACTTATCCATGGATTTTTAGTTGATCTTACATTTCTTCCTAACATTTTATCAGCGGCCCTACTGACCTCACTTTTCAAGACTGTCCATTCTTCCTCCATTTTGTTTCTCTTTTTGTCCTTGTGCAATAAGTTCCTTGAAACATTCCTTCACACTCTTTTCCTCCAATTTGTCTAAATCCAATCGCCTTTCATTCCTTCCTTTCTTTAATTTATTCAACTTCAGATGGCATTTCATGACCAACAAGTTGTGGTCAGAGTTCACGTCTGCTCCTGGAAAAGTTTTCCAAAGCAACACGTGGTTTCTGAATCTCTGCCTAATCATAACAAAGTCTATCTGCTGCCTTCCTCCTTCTCCTGGTCTCATCCACATATACAGCCATTGTTTGTGGTGTTTGAATAAAGAGTGTTTTTTTTTTTTGTTTTTGTTTTTTTTTTTTGCTAGGGGCTTTACGTCGCACCGACACAGATAGGTCTTATGGCGACGATGGGATAGGACAGGGCTAGGAGTTGGAAGGAAGTGGCTGTGGCCTTAATTAAGGTACAGCCCCAGCATTTGCCTGGTGTGAAAATGGGAAACCACGGAAAACCATCTTCAGGGCTGCCGATAGTGGGATTCGAACCTACTATCTCCCGGATGCAAGCTCACAGCCGCGCGCCTCTATGCGCACGGCCAACTCACCCAGTGAATAAAGTATTAGCAAGGACTACATTATGATCGGTGCAGAATTCAACCAGCCGACTTCCTCCTTCATTCCTTTGTCCATATCCAAATTCTTCTACTGTATTACTTTCTCTTTCTGGGCCTGCCACTGCATTCAAGTCTCCCATCACAATTAGATTCTCGTCATCTTTTACATATTGTATTAAATCTTTTGTCTGTTCATCATCTGCTGAGCTAGGAGGCATATAGACGTGCGCTATTGTGGTGGGCATTGGTTTGGTGTCTATCTTGACAACAATAATCCTTTCACTATGCTGGTCGTACTAGCTTACCTGTTGTCCTATTTTCGTATTCATTATTAAACCAACTTCTGCACTTCCTCTGTTTGATTTTGTGATGATAATTTGGTAGTCACTCGACCAAAAATCCTGCTCTTCCTGCCAAAGCACCTCACTTGTACCAACTACATCTAACTTTAGTCTATCCATCTCCCTTTTCAGGTTCTCTAATATACCTCAACGATTCAAACTTCTAACATTCCACGCTCCGATTCGCAGAATGTCAGTATCCGCCTTCCTGATGATTGCCCCCTCTTGTGTAGTCCCCACCCGGAGATCTGAATGGGGTACTATTTTACCTCCGGAATATTTTACCCGGGAGGCAGCCATCATCAGTACATCATTCACAGAGAGAGACCTGCATGACCTCAGGAGTTAGTTATGACTGTAGTTTCCCATTGCTTTCAGCCATGTAGCAGTATCTACATACCTAAGCCATGTTGAGTATTATTACAAGACCATATCAGTCAATCATTCAGACTGTTGCTCTTGCAATTTCCAAAAGGCTGCTACCCCCCTTTCGATTAACCATTCATTAATCTGGTCTCTTGACAGATACCCATCGGATACGGTTGCACCTGCGGTTTGGCTTTCTGCTTCATTGGGACACGCAAGCCTCCCCACCGCAGTAAGGTCACATGGTTCACAGGGGAGGTCAATTTAAATATTGCCTGGGAAATGAACAGCTCAGGATAATAATATTTAGCTGTTAATAATAGCAAAGATGTTGTCAAAATAACTTGGCCAAAATTAACACTTTAATATTGTCGATGATTTTTTTCTTTTGTTCCAAATTATCAATATAGATCTCGGCTAAGATGCCCAAAGCTGGTTACATATGGGCAGACCTTTTGCTGATAAATTATGCCATTGAAAGTGAAATAATTGTTATTTTAAATAACTGTTAAAATACTTTTTTAAATCTTCAGTTTCTAATTTATGTTTGTTTAAATTATTATTGATTAAATTGATGGTTTTGTTTATATTATTATTATTCTCATGTCAGATACATCAAAAAAAAAAAGAAAACAGTTACAATAATTTCAAGTAACATTTAAATAATCTTGGACCAATACAACGCTACTTCGAGTCCTCTCTTCGTAGCTCGATGCAGGTCATCTTGCGTGCACAAAGATGGACACAGCGGACACTGAAGCATATGCTGGATGGTTTGATCTTCTCCGCAGTCACACTTGGTGTTGTCGCCATTGATGAAGCCCCATCTTGCCAAATTAACTTTGGACCTTCCCACTCCTGATCTCAACCTATTGAGAGATTTCCAGATTGTCCAGCTCTCATTGCAACAGGGTGGCAAACGTTCCTCAACCGCCATCTGCTCAGAGCCTTGGGGGATCTTCGTCTTCCATAGCTGTATCCTTGCCTTCTCAGCTGGTATTATAAGTTCCTGAGATGTTCGTAGGAAGCTCTTCCTAGATTTCAGTCTCTGTACTGGAAGCTCATGTCCATGCAGTAGATGAGTACTTTCGTGCTTAACCTTTGTCCTTTCCTTATTTGCAGCTACTTCTCTTCGCACACCGGGTGGTGCTATCCCTGCAAGACGATAGAGTTTTTCAGTTGGAGTAGACTTTAGACAACCTGTAACAAGTCTGCAGGTCTCATTAAGTGCTATGTCTACCCGTCTGGCATGGGATGAATTGTACCAAACAGGGCAGGCATATTCCGCTGCAGAATAACATAGTGCCATGGCGGAAGCACGAATAGTTTTTGGTTGACTGCCCCATTCTGATCGAGATAATTTACGTAGAAGATGATTCCTGGTGGAAACTTTAAGTTTAGTGTTCATGCAGTGTTTCTTGAATGTAAGAGCTCTATCAAGCATCACTCCTAGGTATTTTGGATTTTTACAGTATTGTAACTCAACACCTGACCACACTATATGCAGCTTACGATGAGCTTCCCTATTTTTCAGATGAAAGGCACAAACTTGTGTTTTCATAGGGTTAGGCCTTAACTGGTTTGCCTTGTGTTAGGATGACAAACTTTCGAGGGCGATGGTTAGATTCCTTTCCACTGTCTCAAAGTCTGTACATTGTTGTTTATATTAATGTTGCAATATATACATTAGATATGTCAAAGTAATTTATGGGATGGTAACTTGAGTTTATTTGGAAATGTTGTAGAATTTGATTGACATTTTAACACTTATTCTATAAAAAAGAGGATAATGTTTTGTTAAGAATTTCTGAATGAATTGGGAAGTTCTGTAAGTGGGGTTACTTTTAAAATTGATAATTTGTCTAACTGCGATACTGTCTTTATGGATTTTTGGTCAAGCTCTTGGTGCGAAGAGTATTAGGTTCATATTTATTTATTTGGAAGTTTCTTGGTCATTGAAGGAAAAGATATTATTATTATTATTATTATTATTATTATTATTATTATTATTATTATTATTATTATTATTATTATTATTATTGTTGTTGTTGTTGTTGTTGTTGTTGTTGTTGTTATTATTATTATTATTATTATTATTATTATTATTATTGTTATTATTATTATTATTATTATTATTATTATTATTATTATTATTATTATTATTATTATTATTATTTATTTTCCTTAAGTTGTACATGTACAATTTAGGGGTGGTAGATGGAGAAAGGGCAAGCCCCACATACACGGAAGTGCCTCATCTCCACATGTGTACATAAACTCTACTGAATATTTACATATAAACTTATGTAGACAATTTTAAATTTACGTATTTACACTACAAACACTGTAGCCTTAAGAATAATAATTATCTTGATTTATCCTGAAAATATTAGAGTAAGAACACCTAGACATTTATAGTCTCACTCAGACTCCTGTATACACACTCATTCACTCCCACTCCCACATGTGCACGCATACACATTCACCCACTTACACCTGTACTTGCACCCATCCTTCTTGCAATTCTAATTTATACAAGTTATATACATCGCATATGGGTTTCTATTTACATATGCATTTTCTTTACTTCGCGGAGGAAGTGAGGAAGAGGAAGCAGCTTTACCTCTGATGGTATAAGGTTCCAGGTACGAGCAGCCCTTGAGTAAAACCCATTTAAATATGAGGTTGTTCTAGCAAAGGCAGGGACAAGAGTAACTCCTTGGCCTCTTTTAACAGAGCAGTAATTGAGCTGAAGGCGGTGGAAAGGGGAAAGGTGTGTGTTATCTGTCAGGGATTTCCTAAGGAAGGCTACATCTATTTGTGCACATAACAAGTTCACTGGTGGCAATGACCTGGCTGTGTTTAAGGGGATGTGTTTGTTAATTAAATGTTCTGCTCGTCACTGGATACCTTCTAGTTTCCTCATATTTTCCGTTGTCATAGGATGCCAGGAAGGAAAGCCATATAATAGTATGGGTCGCACTAGGGAAATATAAGCCGTTCCCCCCGAGACACATCTACGGATGAAACCTAGTGCTCTGTATGCCTTACACCTCACTTCCTCCACGTGTTTATTCCATTTCAGATTGTCCGTAATGTGAATACCGAGCAGTCTGATGGAGTTGGAAGTCAGCAGTTGGATTCCACATAGAGTAGGTTGGTTCTGCTTAGTCTACTTACTTCACACCACAGAGCTATACTGCACCGTACCCAGGGGTAAATACCCTCTAGGACGATGCCTCCATTCCTGTATGAACATCCGACTAACTCAGGGTTGGGCAGAGTGTGGGTAGGTTGTCGGTTGGGTCAGGATAAAATGTCGAAGTTCTACTCTAAAATATCAATCAATGACAGGAAATGGAGGTATAACACGAATGAGAAACAATCATAGGGGGTAAGATGGATTTATTGATAAATATCCCTGATCATATTACGAGAAAACAATTAAATCAAGAAAAAATAATATGTAAAAATGAACTCAAAATGTAGAAAATAAATGGAAATCAAAACGTTACTTGAATGATAATACAAAATTTGAAATCAAAATCAAGTTCAACAAAGAACATTATATACATCAAGACTGAGCTGCTTCTTATAGTCCATTGTTTATATTGTCTGGCAACAAGTGTACGCAAACACCGACATGTGGTATTTCCATATGGAGTTACACACTATCACATCACAACGATACGGTTTCCAAATTTAAGTTAAATCCGAGAGTCGTCGAAATACTACCGTTAAATAAAAGTTACATTATAAAGAAAAGTTACTACGAAAAGGAAAATAATTAAGATGCAATGGATGCTATGTAAGTTATGCAAAATACTAGGGGCATATCCTACACTATATTTACAACAATCCAAACAATCAAACTAAACACATCTATATACATCGGATATCGAGTAAAGTCTTAAATGCTACACAGATTCTAATGTGAAACCCGGTTCACTGCAAAAGATCTAGACAGAACTAGATAAACCACCAATACTTCAGCACTCAGGCTGTTCCCTTTTAGAACAACGAGACAAGGTATATGACCACAAATAACAATGTAAAACATCAACCTGTAAGGGAAAGACAAATAACCCTTGATATCATGAAGAAAGCAATGGGCAACATTGCCTCCTTCTGCTGCATTTGAGCGCTCAACAGCGCGGTCATCCGTCATGTACTTCCGGGTAGATTACAAGCTGAAAAGAAATGTTGACCTCAACACTATGCTAAAGTTTAGATTCTGTCTCCCGAGGCTGTCACTAGGAAGTTTCGTCTCCTTCACACCTACAGATAAACACAGGCCAGAAATCAGCTTGCCATGAGATAACGCCTTTCGCCGGCTACACGGAAACTCACGTATATTCATTCCTTCCTAGCATGCTTTTACCATTGAATATCATCAGACTCAATAGTCTGGAATTAATACTGTCCATTCTGATCACAATACACACTGAGAAGACACTTAGCAGGCACTCACATCTGCACAATATTCTTTCTCTTGTCAGGCATACCATCATCCTGCATCAATACATTATAATTCAGCATGCAATCTTTATCTCATTATTTAAATCCCATTGGCCTTCCACATTATGAGACTCAGTTCATGTCCTTTACAGACCATCAGGTAAAACAGAATCCAACTTAACTCAAAGATCTTATTTTAACAACGACGTTCTGCAGCTCCTTCAGTCAGCTTCCGTAAAATCACGCATCATGCAGAATATCTATACCTGTCCCTCTGAATAACTGAAATGAAATGAACTAATACGTATGGAACGTTGTATAAAGATGAACCTGTCAATTTAGCCCTTCTAGCCTATAAATAAGGAAAACTCGGAATATCCTATACTAAGTAACATACGTAAATAAACAACAACTAATCCTATCAATCCCTCATTTTCCCAATCATCTAATCATAAAGCAAAATGAAAATAAAATAAACATGCATTAATCTCGTATCCAAATCTATCATATTAACAAAATCAAACAAACACATGCCGTCAGGCTTACTTTACATGAAAATTAAAAATTCTATCTACACTGCCCTAGTACCTTAACATAATTTACATATCATGCCATAAATAACACATGCGTCTTAACTGAATTCCATCCGACGACTCTCGAGATACCAGGATAGCAGCTTACATCCCCGCTGATTTAGGGATTTACTCCATGTTAATCACAGCATTTACATGTGGGAATGCACTTCCTTCTTCTGCATGCATGGCCATCATCTTGCTTGAAAATAATCCACTGGAACACAGAAGGCTATGGTTGACAATATCTTCGCTGCTTAATGCTACGAGCCGAAATACCCTTTCTCTTTACAAGATCAGCTAAACACACTGATATAATTATAATACACTTCACTTAAAGGGTGAGAATACAGTTTGAAAAGCAGCACACGGTTCGCAACGGAAGTTCCTCACAAAACGCGCCCGTCACGAAGTAGTGAAACAATATCACGTTTCCACTACACTTGTTACACAGCGGTCACTAAGCACCGTCTTTATATATTGAAAGTAAACTCTGCCAAAATATACTATTCCATTTACTCAAGAACAGTAAAATCTTCCAACTGCACAATTTACAAAGTTATTTAGAACAGTTACTGATACTGGAATAACACCACGTTAATCACGATCACCAATTCAGAGTTTGTGCTTCCGCACTATCCAAGCATTTAACACAGAGTGACGCTCTCCAGAGCTTGGGTTACTGAGGAGGCTTCGGTGACGCCATATTAATACTGGGGTTTCCGGGTGTCTGAACCAACCACCAATCAGAATATTCGTCGTATATGATGACACAATATTATTTGTGATATATTTACAAAACACAGCTCAAACACTAGCAAATCGCTTCCACCAATTTTTATATTACTTTTCCAAATATATCTGACTTCAGAAACTGTGGAAAACCGATTACGGACAGAAACTGACTTTAGCAACAGAGCACGTTGGTCATTCTGGAATTAAGATTTGGCACGGTGTGGCCTCCATATTTCCCAAGTTCTTAATTTCCATTGGCTGAAATATATTGCTTAGTCAGCATCTACTACACGTGTCGATCCTTGCCAGCGCTTGGTTACGCCACCCTTTCTCATGGTCATACGGAAATACGAAGCAATGTCCAGCGACTCACTGTCTTGCTCAACATCCGGTATCAACTATCTTGGGATACGATGCTTTAACATGTTAGACTGTAACTTTTATGAATAAATTTTACATATTGGGTCAAATAATACTCTAATTATTATTATGGGCCGGCAGGATACGGCTCAATACTATCCAGATCCGATTGGAATTTTACAATATCATCACTGTTTTTCATGGCTCTGTAAATGACTGTGTCATCGGCATACTCCGCCCCTTTGTCAGCCTCGTCACATTTGACTCCACCCATCCTCTCCTCCCTTCCGCACTCCCCTATTCCTTCCCCTCCGAGTTCACTACCGCCTCTGCAGCACAGTTATAACACCAGACTCAGAGCCAACAGACGGGCAGCAACCAACTCAACAGTAGTTAACAAATAACATCTTCCACTTACATAAAACTTATTTCTGCATCTGTTGACATTTTCTGGCAAGGATTCAGCCATTTTATTACCTACCGGTGCTAACGGCCTCTTACAATTTTTCAATAGACGCTTCTGCCTTACTTGCTACGAATTTCATCAGTGGCCTTGAAAAGATTGTATTCATGACAATCAAGTTTATGCTTGTGTACACGCCCTCATGTCGTTGGCTTTTTATTACTACCACTTTGATTTTCCAATATTTTATATGAACTGTTTTAATTAAAATTTTAATAGAAGTTTTAGTCTCCGACAAGATTATAGTTTAATCATAAGACAGTTTTCCATTAGCATCTTTTTATTTTATCATTTTTCACATTTTTATTGTTCCGAATTTTAATAACAGACTAAACTTTTAACTTCCACTTTTTATTTTAGTTGTATTTTTGATGATTGTATTTAACTTCCACTTTTAATTTAGTTGTATTTTTGATTATTGTATTTAGGCTGAAGATGCCCTTAATTGAGGGCGAAACATGTCCCATGTAACTAAGAATTTAATTATGTAACAACTATAAGTGAAAATATAAGTATTGAATAGGTGGAATAAATTAAAACACCTTTATTATTGTTGAACTGTTAAAATAACATGTAATACTGTGCCATGGTTGAATTTACACAATCCGGTAAGTCAAGAGCATAAATCGTGTACAGGAGGGGCCCTATCACACTGCCCTGAATTACACCAGAAGTAATTGTGGTTTGGTCTGATTTGGCTCCTCCGTACACAACACATTGCGTCCGACCCACCAAAAATGACCTCACCATGACAGCAGTTTACCCTGAATGCCGTAGTTGCTAAGTTTTAACAGAAGTCTTTGATGTGACACCTGGTCAAACGCTTTGCTCCAGTCCAGAGTCACACAGTATATTTTTAAGACATCAGTCTGCTCCAAAGAGAACTGCCAGTCATCAATGACTTTTGTTAAAAGTGTTGTGCAGGATTTTCCTGGAATGAAGCCGTGCTGGTTTGAGTTCAGCAGGTTTCTCTCCTTGAGAAAATCCAACATACATTTAGCAACTAGACGTTCCATACATTTAAAGACCCCTGATGTTATAGAAACTGGGTGGTAATCATCTACTTTTCCTTATCTCCATCTTTGAAAACTGGCACTACGTTGGCTTCTTTCCACTCCACAAGTACAGACCCGGTATTAATGGAATAGTTGAAGAGAGAGCAAAAAGAGGGTGCCAAGGCGACTGCACAATTCTTGAGAATTCTTGCTGGCACTCGGTCCTGCCCGGTCACGGCATGAGGTCTTGTTTTCAGAAGGCTCTCCTTTACTTTATTCGTTGAGAAATACAGGTTGGTTAGAGGGAAGAGAGGGGTAGATGTTGTCCTTGAATATAGCATGTTCTCTTCCTCAGTAGGGATGGAGAAGTTACTTTTAAATTTCCTGTTGAAGGTGTCTGCAATTTCTTGTGGTGTGGAGACTGCCGTACCGTTGTGTTTAAATACAGATGGAGCTCTGTTGCAACCTTTACTTCTGAGAAAAGCCCAGAATTCCTTGGAGTTGGTGTTGAGACTGTGGATGTAAGAATCGTAGGAATCTCTCTGATAGATTGTTTAGCCTTGTTCCTAGCCAGCCTGTATTTCTCCCACTCATAATCGGTTGGATTTCTTTTCCATTTTTGGTACAGGCGGTCCCTTCTTCAAATTTTTCGCACTATCTACTTGGTAATCCATGGAAATTTCCATCTGCTGGTTATATTTACTGTTGGTGTGGTTTCTCCTACGCATTGAAAGAAATTTTTCTTCCAGTCGTTCCATATCTTGTTTATGTCAGTACTGCTGGTGAAATCTGAGGTGAGAAGGGGAAGGCAGTTGGATAGTAAAGTGGATAGATCGTTCCAGTTTGTTTGGGAAAAATTATAAACTGTTTTGGTATGGAGTTTGGGGGATGGTTTTATATGGGTCAGTGTTGCAAGAATTGCCTGATGGTCACAGAATCCAGGAATAGTATTAAGAGATTGAATAGAATAGAATAGAATAGAATAGAATAGAATAGAATAGAATAGAATAGAATAGAATAGAATAGAATAGAATAGAATAGAATATATTTATTTATCACCTACAGGATGTCCCAGTTACAGATGATGTAATAGAAAAATTAAATAAAAAATGAAATTAAATAAAAAATAAATTAAATAATATACATACAAATATACATATATATATATACAAGCAGGTTTTCTACAGATGATTCACATAATTTACAAAATTATCACGTTCCTTTCTTGAGAAGAACATTACGAATTGCAGTGGAAGGGTGGTGAAAAATGTCGAGTGACCCTTCCAGCTGATTTATTGTCCTAAGGGCTTGCATGAGCCAAGAATTTTCATGCACAACCGTCCTACATTTGGGCAGGTGGAATGTACATTTCTGCCTTGTTCGTCTGCTTGGAACAGGAAGTGGGATAAACCAAAGTATAACCGGACAGTCCACTTTACTCTTCAAGCATTTAATCGCTAACATTGCATTCGCACACTTTCGGCGCATTGCCAGCGTATTCATTCCAAGAATGTTTACAAACTCTTCATACCTGCCTGAAGAGAGTGGCATGCCCAGGAATACGAAACTAATCCACTTCATGAACCTTATCTGTACTCTCTCGAGATGGTGTATGTGGCCTTTCTGATACGGGAGCCACGCCTCACAACCATACTCGAGACAGGGTCTCACCAGGGAACAAAACAGGGTTTTGACACGTGCAATATTACTGAAATCTTTACAATTCCTCTTGACAAACCCTAGGAGTCTGAAAGATTTCTTTATAATACCATCGATGTGTTTCTTGAAGGATAAGCCATTCCTGTTACTAAGAATTACACGGAGATCATTAAACTCCTCCACACGATTTAAACTTTCTCCACTGATTTTATACCTGTAAAGTACAGGTGTTAATTTCCGAGTAAATGACATGACACCACACTTTAAGGGACCACTTATCACACCACTCGCATATTTTCTTCAGATCCTCTTGTAGATAATCACCATCACTGTCTTCTTCTATGACTTTATGTAGTTTCAAGTCATCAGCATACAAGAGACATTCACTGCTCTGAACGACTGTAGTAATATCATTTAGAAACAAAACAAATAGAAGAGGCCCTAACAGTGATCCCTGTGGGACGTCAGATGAAGGTTGATAGGGGTTAGAGATCAAATCCTCGGACTTGACAAAACATATTCGTTTTGTCAAGTAGCTCTTTAGCCACTCGAAAATACTCCCAGATGGACTGTGGTATGTTACTTAGGAAAAGATCAAGGGTTGAGTGTGTTGTTTGCGTGATACACGTGGCTTCGAACATTAATTGATGAAGGAATGAATCATAGAAAGTGGAAAGGAATTTATTGGTGAGGGGGTTATTTGGAACAGGTGCAGCATTTCTGGACCACGTAATTTCTAGGTTGAAATCACCAACAATATGGCATCGTAATTTTTTTGTACATGTTGCACACGCTCGAGAGACAGGATTAGTTCACCGTTCATTTCCGGCGGCGACTTAGGGGTGCGATAAATTGATCCAATAAGGAATTTGTGTTTGTCACGTCACTTCCACCCACAGTGCTTCGGCTGCTGTCTCCAGGTGATGAACGCGAGTTGGATGACATTCTGGCTTGGCTGCAATTAGAACTCCCCTTGCAGTGCAGTGGGATCGGTCCTTACGGAACAATATCAGCAAGTCAGGGAACACTTCTGAGTCATTAATTTTGCTGGACAACCACATTTCATTGACACATATGATGGTCGGGTCAGGTCTTTCAAGCGATGCACGGATATTTTGTAACCGTCCAGGTCACATAATACTGCGTGCATTGAAGGCAAAAAGTTATATATTTTTATTTACATATGTACATTTAGAATTATTTACTAAGTCACTGGGTGTATCGCTGGTAACTGTAAAGAACGAGTCTGATAACTGCGGCATTTCATACTTCCAGCATAACCATGTACGGGAACCGTTCTTTATTTTTCTGAATTCAGACGCTGAGACTTTTGCGCAAGTTCTATGGCCTTTTAGTGAGCAATTATTACAGTGGACAAATAATTGGTTCCTCCTACCACTATTTCCACACATTGTGCACTGTTGTGGACCCGGATTCAGTTCGATGTCCCCACTTAGGGCAAGTACCAAGCACAGCAGTGGCTGATTATTTACAGGCAGTCTGATAACACCGCTCCGGTCCTTTCGCCGAGGCCGACCTATGGCTGCCATCCCTAGACTTTCAGCACTGCACCACGTCAAACCGTTACGAGTACAGTTTACACTCACCAATAGTTTTTCCAATAGAATTATGTTTTCCAGGTATCCAGGAGGGTTATCTGAAGTGATCGCAGCACTTTTGGAGTAATGCACTGCTCTCTTTACCACCAAAAATATAATAATACTGCACATAACACTCAGCGTCACTTCTGCACATGCCGCCATCTTAGTTACCTTGTCATAATTAGTGAGTAATTGTTTCAGATTTTTTGAATCTTGTTATTGGGATCCTTTTTTTATTTTCGGTAAGCTATTATCTGAAAAGTATTGTTCAGTTTTTCAACGCAGTCATTGTTTTAAAATCATCAGTTCAGTAGTGTTACTTTTATCAGCCTTCTTGATAATGGTATTGACTTTTATTTTGTGATTTTGGTCTGTAATCCGTTTGTTGTTCTTTTACTAAGCACTTTTCCTAACTACATATCTTGTTTTTATACTGGTAATTTGTTGATAGCAGGTAGAAGAGTTCCTGTAATTGTATTTAGGCTGGTTTGCTTAGTTTCATTGAAAGGTAAGTCACTGAAATTTTCGATAAGAGGATGAAAAACATGGGTGCTGTTTCTACTCTGAGGTTTTTACTTTTATCCATTGACTTTTGATCTTTAGATTTCCCAACATTTTGTTTAAGATGTTCTGCTTTTTAGACAATCAATCAATCAATCAATCAATCAATCAATCAATCAATCAATCAATCAATCAATCAATCAATCAATCAATCAATCAATCAATCAATCAATCAACCTTGATCTGCATTTAAGGGAGTCACCGAGGTGGCAGATTCCGTATCTGTTGTTTTCCTAGCCTTTTCTTAAATGATTGTAAAGAATTTTGAAATTTATTGAACACTTCCCTTGGTAAATTATTCCAGTCCCTAACTCCCCTTCCTATAAATGAATATTTGCCCCAGTCTGGACTTTTGAATTCCAACTTTATCTTCATATTATGACCTTTCTTACTGTTAAAGACACCACTCAAACTTATTCATCTACTAATGTCATTTCACACCATCTCTCCGCTGACAGCTCAGAACATACCGCTTAGTTGAGAAGCTCGTCTCCTTTCTCCCATGTCTTCCAGGCCAAACCTCACAACATTTTTGAAACACTACTCTTGTCAGAAATCATCCACAACAAATTGAGCTGCTTTCCTTTGGATTTTTTTCCAGTTCTTGAGTCAAGTAATCCAGGTGAGAGTCCCATACACTGGAACCATACTCTAGTTGGGGTCTTACCAGAGACTTATATACCCTCTCATTTATATGCTTACTATGACCCCCAAATACTCTCATAACCATGTACAGAGATTGGTACCCTTTATTAACAATCATATTTATCTGATTACCTCAATGAATATCTTTCATTATATTAACACCTAAGTACTTACAGTGATCTCCTTGAGGAACTTTCACCCCATGAATGCAGTAATTATAATTGAGAGGACTTTTCTTATTTGTGAAACTCACAACCTTACTTTTAACCATTGCCTACTGTCCATCTCACAACATTATAGAGGTCATTTTGCAGTTGCTCACGATCTTGTAACTTATTTCTGTGGCTTGGTTCTAAAAGAGCCAATGTCATTTTTTATTGAAATTGAGATATTAACTGATACAAATGCGTTTTATCCTGGCTCGGAACATGTTAAAAGAGAAAATGTCTCTGTTAAGTACTAAAGGAACAGTTAACATTTAATTAAATAAGTCCTTGCCAATAATGTTAGATTACCAATAAAGATTAGATTTTAAAGAATACAATAGAAGAAATTAGCATTTAATAAGGTGACTTCCACAAAGAAAGACTAAATTAATTTAAAGTTGGTTGTTGAAAAAAAAAAAAAAAAATTGGAAAACTATAAGCAAAACTTCAAATCCTCATAGTTCAAAAACAGGTTTTTTGACATTGACCCTTTTAGAACCAAGCCACTGATTTATTCCTACATACAGTAGAACATCATCTGCCAAAAGCCTTACCTCTGATTCCAGTTCTTTACTTATATCGCGCGGCTGTGAACTTGCATCCGGGAGATAGTAGGTTCGAATTCCACTATCGGCAGCCCTGAAAATAGTTTTCCGTGGTTTCCCATTTTCACACCAGGCAAATGCTGGGGCTGTACCTTAATTAAGGCCATGGCCGCTTCCTTCCAACTCCTAGGCCTTTCCTATCCCATCGTCGCCATAAGACCTATCTGTGTCGGTGCGACGTAAAGCCCCTAGCAAAAAAAAAAATTACTCATATCATTTACATATATAAGTAAACATTAAGGTCCAATAATACTGCCTTGAGGAATTCCCTGAAAAAGTTTCTGATCCATGTAGTATTGAAGGGGCACAAAGAAGGGGAGTAATGTAACATGCACTGTATAATTTGGCATTCAAAAAAGTTTTGTTTTGATAAAGAAATGTTATTTCACAAGTTAATTCTTAAATGAATTTCACTGTCCAATTTGTGCTCTTGAGTTTCATGTGATAAAAACTTAAAACATTGGGAATTAAATTTTCTAGTAGACGCAATTTAAAAGGGAAATATCTTTACAAATTTTTGCTACTTTAATCTTAATAGTGAGATACTGATTGACTCTGTTATTTTGCCTGGTTGGCAAAACCTCATGATAGTTTCTTATTCAGAAATACTAATTCTTAGGAGAATTTCTGTTACAGGCCATCTTTCAATACAATTTAATGTTGAATTTAGTCATGTGAAAGTCCTGCAGATATTTAGATTCTTGTAACACGGAGTAGCCATTTCTCTGCCAAGTGAACTGTTGAGGTCTTTCTGAAGAGGAGATGTTCCAGCACTGAAAGCCACTATGACATCTGCATGGCGTTCACATGTTCTGGAATACACGACGCTCACAGCACGAGATGACAGGTACAAAGCACCGTGACGAGCCAATTTGCCGGACTCACTGGAACTCTCTCCATCCCTAAATTAAAAGAACTATTGCGTAGGAGACAGTTTGCCAACACTGTGGAACATGGGAGTGCAAAGTTAACACAGGTATCCAGTGTCTTGTGTGTTGTGGACTACTTTGAGGTGTTTTCCATTAAAATTACTGTTCATGGCTCACAGTTTCCTCACTTACGTCCTACACCCACACCCATCTGTGTCTGGTAGATCCCACATTTGTTTGAAAAAAAAAAAGTGCAGTGACTTGTACCCTAACCCTGGTAAATCAGAGTACTCAAGAGTCCATCAGTTAAATAACACATTAAAAAAATATTGCATGAAGAAACAATATACACTTATCCCTTCTGAGCTACGACATTTAAAAATTGAGCCTCTCTGGATGTGGGAGGAGATTTCACTGGGCATTTAAAGGTTATGCACCTAACTGTTTTACAATACCATCATCATCATCATCATCATCATCCATCTCCAGTTTACCGAGTGTGGTATATGAGCCTCCTCCATCCCATCCAGCCCTTGTACCACTCCTCCTCCACCAACTTGTCCCAATCATGACCTCTCAGCAGTACATCTATTCCTATTCCTACTTCTTCTCCAATTTTCTCATTCCTAAACTTGTCTTTCCTGGTTTTCTAGATCATAGTGCATAGGAATTTCATTTCAGCTGCCTGGAATTTGGAATTATCTCTATTGGTCAGTATTGTTGTTTCAAGACTGTATGTAAGAATTGGTATATAATAGAACTTGTACAATTTCACTTTTGTTTTCATAGGTATTTGCTCATCCCACAGCAGATGTCTTACCTGGTGGTAAAATTGTGTTGCCTTACTGATTCGATTATTCACCTCATGGTTTGCTAGGTTGTCACTTGATGGAACGCTTTCCAAGTATTTGAAAACTGGAACGCTGTCCAATTGGGCTTCATTTAACATGACTATTGGTTCTGCTCCTTCCCCATACACTTTCATCACCACCGTCTTCGTCTTACTGATGTTAAAACCATATTTCTAAAACTCCTTGTTCCAGCTTTGCATTCTCTCTCCCAATTCCTCTTCTGAGTCGCTCCAGACCGCAACATTATCTGCAAATGTGAAGGCTTTGATATCTCCATGTTCTTTCCTTTTAATAGATTTCATTACTACATCCATCACAATAATAAATAGACCGGGTGATTTGGCCGAGCGGTTAGGAGCGCGCAGCTGTGAGCTTGCATCGGGGAGATAGTGGCTTCGAACCCCCACTGTCGGCAGCCCTGAAGATGGTTTTCCATGGTTTTCATTTTCACCAAGGTAAATGTTGGGGCTGTACTTTAATTAAGGCTACGGCTGCTTCCTTCCCACTCCTAGGCCTTTCCTGTCCCATCGTCGCCATAAGACCTATCTGTGTCGGTGCGACATAAAGCAACTAACAAAAAAACAAAAAAAAATAGAAGTGACGACAATGAGCTGCCCTGCTGCACTCTTCTCTTTCTTTCAAACCAGTCCGAGAAACCACGTCCTACTTGAATACAACTTCTATTCCCACTGTTCAACATTTTCACTTTGTCTATGTGGCTGTCTCACACTTGAAGTTCTTTCATACATTGCCAAATTCTTTCCCTTGGTACACTGTCGTAAACTTTCTCAATGTCCAAAAATATTACAAATAAAGGCTTGTTCTTCTCCCAGTATTTTTCCAGTAGCATCCTAATTGCAAATATAAAGTCTGTAGTTGACCTTCCTGGTCTGAAACCATACTGCTCTTCTTCCAAAATTGGTTCAACAATATCTCTGATTCTGGTCTCTATTATTTTTTCCAATATTTTCAGGACATGAGACAGTAGTGTGATACCACGGTAATTAGTACATTTTCGTCGGCTTCCTTTCTTGAACAGAGGTACAATGATGCCCATCTTCCAGTCCTCAGGAATAGTATTTTCCTCCCATATCTTGTTGAGCAGTCTATAGAGCCATTGGATTCCTGGAATTCCCGCCGCTTTCAGCATATCTGCACTTAGTTCATCTATGCCCACTGCCTTTCCTTTCTTCATGCTCTTGAGCGCATTTTCAACCTCAAGCCATGTAATTGGTGGTTCAGTTGTGGTTCCTCGACTTGACTCTCCTCTATCCATTATGTTTTCTGTATCTCCATTCAGCAGCTTTTCAAAATAGATCTTGAGTTCCTGTTTAATTTCTCCCTCTTCTTGTGCCAGAGTTCCATCATCACGTTCTATTGCTTTTATGGTCTCTTGATCCCTTCACTTGTTTTTCATTTCTCTGTATAGCAATTACATATTTCATATTTCCTCTACTGTCCTCTTCCAGTTTGTCTGCAAACTCATTCCATTTCTTCTCTTTTTCTTCCCTTTCTTCCCTTGCTTCTTTACAGCAAGTTTCTTGTTCCTGTATAATCCTTGGAGTCTTTGTATTTCTTGTTCATTTCGTTCTTGTCCCTGTTTTTGTTTTTCTTTGTCCAGTGCCTTCTTTATTTGGTTTCTTTCTTTCACCGCTGTTTTCACTCTATCATTCCACCATGGTGTCTCCTTTTTTCTTTTGATAGAACTTGTAACTCCACATAGGTTTTTGGCTCCTCCCACACAGGTGTCTTTGAAAGCTTTTCCACTCTTCATTAACGTTGGTTACTTCACCTTTCAGCAGACCCTGTTGAATCCTTAGTTTGTATTCTTTCTTTATTTGGACTTCTTGCAACTTCCAAGTTTTATCCCTTGGCTTTTTCATAATACAGTCGAACCTGCTTTATACGTAACTCTCTTCTACGTAATTCGCATTTGTACATAATTTCCTTTAGGTCCCGGCAAAATATAATTTAAAGGCGTGTTAATTAAACCTTATTTATACGTAATCTGTTTATACATAATTTGCTTTTATACGCATTAAGTGTCAGTGAAATATAACTGAGTTTTGCGTAATTGTAAAGAGAATGTGCTTTTTCTTAAAAGAAACTACTGTATTTACGAAGTTTTCTCTTTGTCGGCGTAGGCGGACGTAGAGCGATCGGGTTTCGGTGCTGAAACAGAACACAGAGTTTTGCCGAGTGACATTGTTGACCCTTACTTAGTGGTGGATTAACAAAGGCGAGTCCTCTTCGCTCCTCCTCTACCTTCGTCGTTTTTGACACGCCGCTAAAGATTAAGATACATTATAAGCAAGGTGGGCTGTTTCGGTGCGGAAACAAAGAAAACACAGTAAATTTGTTTGAATATGAGAATTTCTTTCGTGGGAACAACGGAGAAGTAAAATGTCCACTGCGCCGATATCTGGTGTTCACTGTTGAACAGTAGTTTTGTCATTCAGTTGCTTTTGATTAGTCATGGAGAACAGAAAAAGGAAAAGTTATACGAGAAGTGGACGCTAATCCACACAAAACAAAAACGGAAATTGTTTGGATCGCGCTATGTACAGTAATCAGTAAAAGAAATGCTATTTTGGACGAGTTCCTAAAACTGGGTTTAAAATCAGCGAAGCGCAGCCGTCAGCAAGAAGGATGGTACGCAGATTTCGAGAAATCAATTTTCACATGGTTCCAGCAAAAGCGGGCTGCAGCTCTACCAATTAGTGGCAACATGCCGAAGGCAAAGGTGACAGATTTAGCTAAAATGATGAGTATCACTGATGATTTCAAGGCTTCATCAGGATGGTTGCAAGGATTTAAAGATCATCAAGGAATCACAGGGAGAACAATTTGCGGTGACTAAAAATCTGCGGACGACGTCACGGTGCAACACTGGAAAGAAGACGTTCTGCCGGGTATCGTAAGCGAGTATCAGCCTCCAAACATCTACAACTGTGATGAGACCGGCTTATTCTGTAATCTCTTTCCTAATAAAACATTAGCTGAAAAGGTGACTCATGCCACGGAGGGAAGAAAAAAGTAAAATTCGTGTGACAGAACTTCTCGCCACCAATGCAGATGGATCTGACAAACTTCCTCCACTTGTGAAAGCAAAATCGAAGATTCCCAAGTGTTTTAAGGGTGCAAAAACAAAACCTATGAAATATGAATCCAATGGAACAGTGGTTGAAAAAACTGGACATTAAAATGAAAATGAAACAGAATAAGATCCTTCTTCTTATGGATTGATGTGCAGCACATCCACCTCAAATCGTTCTGGAGAATGTCGGAGTTGAATTTTTCCCTTCTAACTGTACCAGTGTTCTGCAAACGCTTGATTTGAGCATCATTGCAAATTTCAAAATGCATTATAGAAAAATGCTGGTTCAACATTTGATAACACTGAGTGATGCAGGAATTGAACCTCTCTCCATTAATTTGCTACAAGCCATGGACTTTATTTCGGCTGCCTGGAAGCAGGAGTCATCCTCCACAACCAGCAACTGTTTCCACAAAGCTGGTGTCTTTCTATAAGAGGCTGCCTCTAATTATGATTATGGGGACGAAGCTTTGTCTGGCAATGAGGTAACACTACCGGAAGGCGTAGAAGTCGATACTTTTGTACATTTCGATGACAGTCTGGCTGTATGTGGAGAATTACCGGATGAAGAGATTATTGCTGATGTATGTCAACAACGCGGCGGTGATGGACCAGCTACAAGTGATAGTGACATTGGAGATGGAGATAACAACTTGAATTTTGAAATACCTGAACTGAGTGAAGTGTTAAGTGCAATCGATGTGTGTAGGCGTTACATCAATGCGAAAATTTTATAGTGAAAAGGCTTTGAATTCATTACTAAGTTTGCAAAAGGAGGTTTAAAATCTTAATGCAAGAAAAGTGAAACAAGCCAAACTATCAGATTTCTTTAAGGCTGGACTAAGTTCAAAATAATATTTTCTGTCCTAATGTGTTTATTATTTGCAAGGATTTACACATGTAGGTCTATTCCATTGGTTTTTCAGTAAATATGTTATGTATTACGTAAGTCTGATTTCTAAGTAATTCTGAGTTACAAGTAGTTTTTCTCTTCTCCTTGATATACGTATAAGTCAGGTTCAACTGTAATTTTCTGCATTTCATTAGTCTTATATTTGAAGTCTACTACCAACAATCTGTGGTCACTGTCCATGCTTTCACTAGGGATGACCTTTACATCTGTGATGTATCTACCACCATCTTTATTCATGATTATATAGTCAATCGGTGTTCTATACTGGCCATCCCAACTGTACCTTGTTACTCTGTGACTGTCTCTTTTTTTTTTAAGAATGCATTTTTGATTGTAAGACCATTTCTTATGCCCAGATCTAATAGTTGTTCTCGTTCTGGGTTCCTTTATCCAAATCCATGTGGACCAATGTTCTCGTATCCCAGTCTGTCTACCCCAACTTGCGCATTTAGATCACCTATAATAATAATAATAATAATAATAATAATAATAATAATAATAATAATAATAATAATAATAATAATAATAATAATAACATTTTCCTCATTAGCTGTATCTTCCAGGTCTTGCCAAAATTTCTGTTTGTCTTCCTCACTGCAGCATGTCTGTGGGGCATACACTTGTATGGCGATGTACTTAGTTTTCTCCAGTTTCACGAACATTTTAATGATTCTATCACTTTTGCAGATGACGTCAGCTGTAGCATCAGTCCCTTCATTATTAAGAATCCAACACCATTTTTCACTACCTTCTCCTGTCCACTCCAGTATAATTTGTATCCTCCATGAAGTGTCTTACTGCCAATCCCTTTCCATTTGGTCTCACTTAAACCCAATATTGATATTTTTCTTCTATCCATCATGTCCACGAGTTCTTCTACCTTTCCAGTTAATGATAGAATGTTCATAGTTCCAATTTGGTATTTGAATCTCTTATTTATATTGGGTTTCCTTTCAGAACATTGTGTATCATCAGTCTTGCAGTCATCGTACTTTACAATTGTCTGAGAGGACATGTCAGTCCAGTCGATAATCTTCTTATTGAAAGCGTCTGTACCCTACACACTCCTGCTGACTTGCTAGGCCTAACGCATGAGAGAATTCTCTTTCAGGGTTTACTCCCTTAGCCTTCCTTGTCCTACATGGCAGTAGGTTCCATCTGTACACCCCCAGAAGGATAGGTTGACTCTTCCGCCATCTCCACCGTACCGAAGTCCATCTTCTCTGCCGTAGATGCCGTTGAGGTCTTCACCCTTAACCCAGGGCAAGGGCCCTTCATATTTATGACTCCTGGAGAGAGGGTGGCCCAGTATTCTAAAACCCCCAGGAATTGGGCTACCTGTTGGTCCATGGGTTGTATTGGTTATTTCAAACCAGGCCTACACCCTGTAGGGGCCCCCTATCCGCCACCTGGGGACGCACTCTGTAGGGGTCAGGTTTCCCTGGTTACTTGTTGGAAGATAACCCCTCCCACAGGGAGTGAGGTTATTTGCAGAGTTTTATAATACCACATCTCTTTTAATTGTGTTTAGTCTTGTTGTCGTTGAAGTGAGGAAATTTGCATATGGATTCAAATTTCTCGAGAGTGAGGACAGATCGAAAAAGGGGCATGATAATTGTACAATTTTTCAAGAGGTAACACCTATACGTTGGTTTCTGCACTATTCCCATCAGCATGATGAGGGCTAAGCTAACACACATCTTATTTTCAGTGACTGGAATCAGTTTCCTTACCCTAGATCAAATTGGAAATAACCTTCCACAGGACTGTATGTACCGCTAAGCAAAGGAATTCGTTTTTGTTACAGTCGGCTGGACGAGTTCAAGTGAAAGAAAATGAAAACTGTTTGAAAATCTTTACCGGTTCCACAACATTTTTATTTCTTACATAATTATTCATGTCTTTCCAGTAAAAATTGCACGCAGCACTACCATATCCATGCATGAACATTTTTTTTTTTTGCTAGTTGCTTTACGTCGCACCGACACAGATAGGTCTCATGGCGACGATGGGACAAGAAAGGGCTAGGAGTGGGAAGGAAGCGGGCGTGGCCTTAATTAAGGTACAGCCCCAGCATTTGCCTGGTGTGAAGATGGGAAACCTCGGAAAACCATTTTCAGGGCTGCCGACAGTGGGGTTCGAGCCTACTCATCATCATCATCATCCTAAACCATCTCCAGTTTCCCGGGTGTGGTATATGAGCCTCCTCCATCTCATCCTGTCCTTGTACCATTCTTCCTCCACCAACTTGTCCCTACTATCTCCCGAATACTGGATACTGGCTGCACTTAAGCGACTGCAGTTATTGAGCTCGGTATGAACAGTATTGGAAATAACAGTCTCTTCTATATCATTTCACCCTAATCATGGTCTAATTTGGCAACATCACCATCCTTGTCATCAGAATTGTCACTTAATTATAATTACTGTCCTCATAATCACTAACACACTCATCTAATATGCCTTGTATAGCACCGTTAAAAAATTATCCTTATTTACCAACACCTTTGCGGAAAAAGTACACAAGCGAATAGTGAATACATCGATAACGAGGAAAAATGTTGTTAAAATGGATCAATAGATATATGAAACGAAAGAACAAAGCTTTATTTAGATGGCTGTGAAGAGATGTCAGATATGGTTCGAAGGAATAACAATGCAGATGCGGCAGAATGAGTGTCAGACACCTCACTCCACAGCGGCTGACGGCTACCGCATTACATATGCTACTAATCTGACCTTTCTTGCATCTTGTTACTTCATTTAATCATATTCCATCACCACTTTATTTATTTAATCATATGGTGATTATAACAACAAGTTCATAAGTCCAGGTCCAAGTTTTTCAACTATTCTAGAGCACTTTCTGAAATATGAATAGGTCACTAGGGCTTCTGGAGTAGACATGAAGAGGGCAGTGCAAGATGACATGGTCCATGGTCTGCTCATCTTCACTGCATTCACACATTGGAGAATCCATCCAACCCCACTTATGACATAAGAAATTGCAGCGTCCGTGCCCAGCTCTCAGTCTGTTGAGGCGACACCATAGTTTTCTTGGGAGGTTGAATCCCTTCATTTTACAAGTTGGATTTAGCTCATGAGCATTAGTTCCAGATGTTGAATTTGACCACTCATTGCACCAGCTCTGGTTTAGATTTAAATTATCCCTCAAGAGTCGGCCGGCCGATACACTTACCGGTGTCCTAGATCTAAGTCGTCGTGGCAATGGGTAACAAAATTCCTGGTAAAAAGACTGATACCCATTAATCATAAGCAGTCAGCCGAGGCTGGCCAGGAACTGCCACAAAGCTTGTGCAGGATGTTATTCCTTGTAGCAACTTTGTGAGAGAGCTTGGTGAGATGTTCTTTGTAACTCAGAGTTCTGTCCAAGGTGACTGCTAGGTATTTCGGGAAGGGGTTTTACTTTACTTTTTCACCAAGGAATAAGGCAGATGGCTTTGGCTCATAGTTTGTGAGTCAGTTGCTGAGATGGAAACATAAAACCTCAGTGTGGTGAAAGAAGGTTCATTTTACTCTGTGGGATTTTGAGTAAGCCAAGAAATTCAGAACCTAGACTACTGTAATGCACTGGCACGGTACAGAAACTGGTAGTACTTAACTTGTAAGGTTGCTTATTCTACACATTAACACACAGTTCACGCTCTCTCTTATTCTCACCAATTCACTCAGTCTTCTTTCACTATCACTGCAGTGTAACTCAGTCACACAGTTACTTTGTTGCTTCACCCGTCATTCTCAGAGTCCAGGATGATATTCACTGTCCGCTCAGTCCAGTAGAACTCAACTCTTCCACTCCACTACAGCTCAAGCTTCACAACGACAGGCGTACAGAATGAGTCCACAGTTCTACAGATGGACGCTCCGACAGATTACCACTCTCAACTCAGACTCGTCCACTGACTGACTGAGCTCTCACTGTATTTAAACCTAGGAATTTCATTTTTGTCCGTATTGAACTGAGAAAGGATGATAGGAAAACTTAAAACGGTCCACCTTTTCAATACAATAATGTTATAGTTTATTTATAACATGTATTTGTACTTGGAACTAGTTTCAACGCTGATTTGCGTCATCATCAGCCAAAATGTGGGAATAGGCAAGCATTTAGGCATTTATATTACACAAGGCGTTACATTAAACAATACACATCTTACAAGGAGATAAAAACAGGGACGAGTATAGAAACAAATGAATTGTTGAGAAAACAAAAGTTATACATATTAAAAATAACCTTAACCACACATCTTGCAGTGCGAAAGTGTTCTTCTTGAATGATTCCTGAATATAAAAACACACGCGCACACATTTCTGAAGAGCCAGCAGGCAGGACAAAGTAAAGTGAAACCTTAACATCTTACAAGGAGATGAAAACAGATGTGTATTGTTTAATTTCCTGTTGTGTATGTTTATCAGGAACTCAAGGGAGACTTCATTAGTTAGTCAGATCATAGAAAGAATGATGAACTCTTCTCAGAAGAACTCTTAAGGTTTCACCTTATTTTTTCCCCGCCTGCTGGCTCTTTAGAAGTGTGTGTGCGTGCGTTTTGAATTCAGGAATCATTCAAGGCAGATGTTTTCGCACTGCAAGTTGTGTGGTTAAGCTTATTTTTAATATGTATAACTTTGCTTTCTCAACGATGCATGTGTTTCTACATTCGTCCCTGTTTTTATCTCCTTGTAAGATGTGTATTATTTAATGTAACACCTTGTGTACAAAACTGGGTTATATGAAGGAGTTATATCATGTTCAAAATAATGCTTTCACGTCTCTGCACAATATTTAAAATGAAATTTTACCGTTGGTCTTAATAGCTATTGTTGAGAGTGAAGGAAAATTTCCTGTTTTGTATGTTTATCAGGAACTCAAGGGAGACTTCATTAGTTAGTCAGAACATAGAAAAATGAGAACTCTTAAGGTTTCACTTTACTTTGTCCTGCCTGCTGGCTCTTCAGAAATGTGTGCACGTGTGTTTTATATTCAAGAATCATTCAAGAAGAACACTTTCGCACTGCAAGATGTGTGGTTAAGGTTATTTTTAATATGTATAACTTTTGTTTTCTCAACGATTCATTTGTTTCTATACTCATCCCTGTTTTTATCTCCTTGTAAGATGTGTATTGTTTAATGTAACGCCTTGTGTAATATAAATGCCTAAATGCTTGCCTATTCCCACATTTTGGCTGATGATGACGCAAATCAGCGTTGAAACTAGTTCCAAGTACAAATACATGTTATAAATAAACTATAACATTTTTGTATTGAAAAGGTGGACCGTTTTAAGTTTTCCTATCATCCTCTCTCACTGTATGTCATGCCTGATTTGTATACCTGGGCCCACGCCATAAGGGACACTCCTCCCAGAGTCTTCTCAAAGATGAATACTCCCAGCACACCTTCCATAATGCCAGAGGCCTCCAAAAAGAAAGCAGGACAGTCCAGATAGCAACAGCGGGAGCACTGACTGGCTCTCCTCTGCCTGGTGGTGGTAGTAGAGAGAAGGTGGGTCTTACTTGGCGATGTGCGTACAGCTTGGAGGGGGGTGTCCTGCATCAATCGCTAGTCCCGTCCAAAGTTGGAGATGGCGGATGTGGAGGCCACATGTTGCGCTGCCGTGTATTGAGAGGCACATAACCCGGTGTTCTTTTAGTCCGCAAAGAAATAGGTACCATTTTAATTCCTGAGGAAGAAGGCAGTGTCTAGGTTACAATTAGTGTGAAAGCCTTTACTTTCCCCTCATCTTCATGGCCTGCGCTTTGCTATGGTTTTACTCATTCCTCCTGAGATCTTCCTCAGACTCATATCAAATAATAAAGTGAATTGCAAATATTGCAATAAGTTTAACTGACATACAGTTACAGTTTAGTAGTCATTGTGCCACCATTTCATGGTATCAACAGTGGTATGTTTATTACTTTGAAAGCATAATGAAGTCAAACATTGGTTTTTGATTCATCTGTGAAGTAAGAAGATGTTTAGTATTGTACGGTACTAAAGTACACCAACATTGGATTACAGTGAAACCTTGATTCTCCATTTTTGGGGGGACCACAAAAAAATGTACAACACAGGAAAACGGAAAACCCAGGAATGAATGCAAAACCATCAACAATTTACAACACAGGAAAACGGAAAACCCAGGAATGAATGGAAACCATCACCAGTTTGGCTAAGCATCACAAAAATGAAACATGTATAATTATAACCATACAAACACTCCTAAACCAAATCAAACCAAACTACAGCCCCATTGGACCTTTGCCTGCCAAGCATCCGCTGCTCAGCCCAAAGGCCTGCAGAATATGAGGTGACACATGGTTAGTGTGTGACGAATCCTCTCGGCCATTATTCCTGGTTCTCTAGACCGGGGTTGTCGTCTCACCATCAGATATCTCCTCAATCAAAGGTAATCATGTAGGCTGAGTGGACCAGGAACTAGGTCTTATATCCAGGTAAAAATGCCTATCATGGCCGGGAAACGAACCTGCGCCCACTGAGTGAGAGGCAGGCAAGTTAGATCGTGGGACTGGCTTCAGACATTGATTACTGGTACATGAGTTAAAAATCTCGATATTTTATATTCAGTTTTACTGGGGAAACTTCATCAGATTTCCGTGAAAACTTCTTTCAGTTCAGCAACTTTTGATCATTCAAACTCGCTGAAAAATCTAATAACGCCAAGCCAAAACAACAATTGAACTCAAGTAGTTTTTAATTCTCTAATCCCCGTTGCCATAAGACCTATCTGTGTCAGTGCGATGTAAAGCAACTAGCAAAAAAAAAACAAAAATCTCTAATCTAATAAAATAAAGCACATTAGATACAAAAGCCCCCAACAGATGGCGAAATCCCCTTTCTTAATCATCCATTCTAATTTGGTCACCGTTGTACTGTTCGTAGGCAGATTCCGGAAATCTTGTACCGCATAAATTAGGCCTACATCAACATTTACAGGTTATGTTGAACTTGAGAACATGGTTTGGAATGTAAGTATCGATTCTCAAAACTTTGCGAATGCATTATTTGCAATTCTGCCCACCACTGATCACAATCAAATTGGAAAAAGAAAAAATATCATCAAAACTTCAGAAATTAAGGTTATTCCGTGACCTTGAGCTCAGCTAGAAAGTGCGCTCACTGCACGAGTGGGAAATGATTCAAACTTTTTAAATGTAATGTGCGCAAATTAAACAACTGCGGTTTTTATGATATTTTAACATAAAAACGTAAAATTCCCAAATCCCAGTCTTATAGGCAATCCCTGACCTCCCGGTATGTCTCGATAACATTATCATATTTAAAATAATTTATTTGTGTTAAGAAGGATTCCTGCCTGAAAGCCCAGTCACTATACAGTGCCCTGAGGGAGCTACCGATAACCCATTCGGCAATGCAATCGAAAAACATAAACATCTAACCCTGCACATGATGTGGACGTATTACTGGTACGAACATTTGACGAAATTCTTTACGTCTTTAGGTTCCCTATGGGAATCAACATCTACATCATTCAAGTAGAGCTGTCGAAATGTGCTCTCTCTCCTTCCATTTGTTGTGGCCCCTCTCTGCTACATGATTTCTGAGGATTCTTTAAACAATACCACCCAAATAGTCCCATAAGTTCACCGGCGATCTTTTTTCCAGAACAGTAGCCTACTTGCTCTAGTTATCGCAATGACGGGGTGTTAACCCCAAGATCTATAAGTATGCCGTAGAAGTCCTTTCACGAGTAACAGTTTCTTGAAAGTCGCTTGATCGAGGATGTAGCGTTAATGGGACTGAAAATTGTGGGCAGTTGATCTGGGAAATTGTTTCTTCAAGGAACAAATAATACAGAATTTTTACAATGTGATTTAATTAGGATGTTCACGGAACCATGTAATTTGAATGAATAATCCAGATAAACGTAGTTTCCAGGAACAGATAATCGAGGTTTCACTGTATAGGGATTATGTGCTGTTTAATTATTCTGAAATATTGCAGATTGACAGAGGTCATTATCATCATTTGCAGATGAGGAGGAATTTCTATGGAAATTAGTAAAATGTTCAGTTATTTTTACAAAATTCTTCTGAACAATTTGATTCTTCAACTTCGATTGACCCTTTTGAAATTGTAGAATATTTATCTTAATTTTTATGCAAGTTTTGTTGTTTGGATTTTAATGTCACCTGGAGTAAACACTACAATCTTTCTTACAGCTATGCGTAGAAGAAGAGAAACTGCTGGAGGGGGTCGAATGATGATTATTGTTGATGATCAAATCATTTCTAAAGTAATTCAAATATTGACCCATGACACTGAAAGACCAGGATTCTCTGAAACAACCTTAGGTATGGTTATCTTACTTAATAACTATAGATAAACTTGAAAAAAAATAGAAAGTTGATAGTAATTATCCAGGCTAAGTATTTCATGATATCATCTCAGCAATGGTGGAAGGAATAACTAACATGTATGTATGTTGGGTATTCAGCCCGAAGGCTGGTTTGATCCTCTGCAGCTCCGCCAACATATCATAATAAATGTTAATTATTCTTCATCTGTATGCAAGTCTATTTGAATCATTACCGTCAGCCATGCAGCTGGTGATTCAGATAATTTATATTTTATTTAACATAAAATAATGTTTGCACTTCTTGTTCCTTGAAAACAAATTGACCTCCGTCTGATTTTTGAATTAACAGCTTATTGCATTCAGGTAAACTTTCACAACATTGAGCTTTAGAAATAACATATTCATAATCTTTGTTTAAGTGAATTTTTCTTCCTTAATAATTGTCTTTGTTGTTTTAAGTGTTACTGAATTGTGATTATTGACTTGCCTAATCATGAATCTAATTTAAATCTTAAGTTTCATATATTGAAAATATTTACCCTGAATAGCTTTATCACATTTATTGTTCTCTCTGTGGCAATGTTTATTTTGAATTTTGGCAGATTTCTTGAAGTTCATCTTCCCTTTGTTACGAAGTAATAACCAGCCCCAACATTGTTATTAACTCCAGCTGGTCGGGGATGAGATTTATTCAAATATGGAAGTGTGTGTATAGGTATGTTCAAGTAAAAACAGGTTCCAAGGAGGACATTCTGGGAATTATGAATCATGAATTGGAGTATATATGTGAGGATATAGTAAAAGCGGAGGTGCTCAGTCAGCAGCATGTACAGATGGTTATGTATAGAGGAGGTGACTTATATTAGTGATAAGCTGAAATTTACGTATGTTACCAAGGATGTAGTAAGGATGTAAAGGAGAGAGCATATTTGTCTCTGGTGAGACCCCAACCAGAGTATGGTTCTAGTGTATGGGATCCACACCAGGATTCAGGAACTGGAAAAAATCCAAAGAAAAGCAGTTCGATTTGTTGTAGGCGATTTCCGACAAAAGAGTAGCGTTACAAAAAAGTTGCAAAGTTTGGCCTGGGAAGACTTGGGAGAAAGGAGACGAGCTGCTCCACTAGGTGGTATATTCTGAACTGTCAGTGGAGAGATGGCATCGGAGGACATCAGTAGATGAATAAGTTTGAGTGGTGTCTTTAAAAGTAGGAAAAATCACAATATGAAGGTAAAGTTGGAATTCAAGAGGACAAATTGGGGCAAATATTCATTTACAGGAAGGGGAGTTAGGGATTGGAATAAGTTACCAAGGGAGATGTTCAATAAATATCCAATTTCTTTGCAATCATTTAAGAATAGGCTGGGAAAGCAACAGATAAGGAATGTCACCTGGGTGACTGCCCTAAATGCAGATCAGTAGTGGTTGATTGATTGATTGATTGATTGATTGATTGATTGATTGATTGATTGATTTATTGATTGATTGATTGATTGATTGATTGATTGATTGATTGATTGATTGATTGATTGATTGATTGATTGATTGATTGATTGATTGATTGATTGACATCTGATTTAGGTTATTCCACTGTTGCACTCCAATGATGTTCAAATTAACTTCTGCAAGGAACTTCCATCGATGTATGCCAGTGCATTAGATAAAATTTCAATCACAAATAATTATATTATATTATTACATATATTATATTCATGATAAGAAGTGAAGGCTTTAAAAAAGAAGCAGCAATCCAGAAAGGAGTGTGTAGCCTCGTTGTTACACACAAACACAAATTAAAAGAAAGGTAAATTATAATAATAAAAATAATAATGAAGGCACACTTAAAATGTTAGACACAATCAAAGATATTAAAACACACGTACCTTTTCACATGAAAACAAAAAACAGTAATGATCAGGTTAAGCAACATGACGGCTAAGAAAGGAAATGGAAAGTGGCTAGGAACCATATCCAGGCAGAGAAAGTATTGGCAATGCTGAAGAAGCAAAATCAATGGTGATTCCATTTCAGTGAGTAGTTTACTTAATAATTTAAATGGAATTAACACGCAAATGTGGTCAAACAAAATTACACCTTTTAAATGGGAAATAATTCAAACAATAATTACAAAATCACCCAGAAGGCTCGAATTCAGTTATATTACTTTAGGACGGAACATCTCACACAATGTTCAGATTTCATGGCGTAACATTTAAATCACGTAATCCTGTCAGAAAGAATAAAAAGTAAGTAACATTATACAGTCAGAAGGATATACACGGAAGAAAGGAGAACACAACATTTAAGATTATTATCCTAGTGCAGAGCACTTTTAGGAGGCAGCCCCCTCAAAGCACTTTTGAGAAAGGGTGCCCGTGTTAAATATGAACACTCTAAGATGAAACAGAACTATGAGACAGCCCCAAAGGATAAATTTACAGTTTACAATTACAGCGAGAGGTGTTGAACACACACTTTAGGAAAACAAAAGAAATGGGAACTATCTCTGAACAAATATGACATGACTTGCCATAAAGGCTAAGTCAAATTAAGAAAATTTGGCGACCGAAGGAAAAACGGTGAAGCTCCAGCAAAAACAGAAATTAAAAGGAACACTACATTTGAAGATAACTAGCCGAAAAATAAAAAAAACTAAGTGCTTACCTGTTGGAGGGGCCAAGAAAACTCGTCACCTGGAGAAGGAAACCTCTCCCTTCAGTAGTCAAAATTACAAGACGGCTCGGAAGAGCTTGGCTCTAGCGGAGAGCTCCTCTCCGGAAATTGCGAAACCGTAAAACAACCATTGAGCGTCCGTTATTTTCCTTCATCTGCCAGTCACAAATAGTTTTATTATATCCAATGAGGGCCCAGCAAATAATGCTGATAAAGCGCCTCGTGTTGCATCGCGAACCTTCCAAACGGATGCAAAATGATGCAACCGGAAACTCCTGGAAGCATCCTACCCGATCTGGCCATGTGCTACAGTATCACAGCAATTAAAATAAGAAGTATTTCTTTTATCCACCTATTCAAAACAAATCGCCTTTATTGGTGTTTACATTTTCATACAATTAATTCTTCTAAAGGACATGTTTCGCTCTTATAAAGAGCATCTTCAGTCATTAATTTTAATCTTAAAATGATGTTCGTGAACAGTTTTAAACATATTAAAAAGACAATAGTCAAAATTAAAATTACAGTAGTCTAAAAATCTAATTACATCACAACTAAAAAACAACATTAAAACACTTCAAAATGTGATAACATGAACATTTAAAATTATCACAATGTCCATTCAAAACCTTGTCTCTGAAACTATTATTGAAACTTCGTCTTAAAAACAGTAGTAAATGTTTTTCTATAAAAACAGTACCAAGGTGACATAGTGTTTCCAGAATGTAAGTTAAAATAGTGTGCTCACAAGCTGAATTGTGAAAACACAATGATCCATATTGCTTTAAACATAACAGGCAGGTCGTAGAACATATGCAGGCGTCAAATGTGGGCCCTAGTTTAATATGATGGTTAACTTGTTTACAAATGTAGGTCGTAAGCATGTGTCATGTTACACAAATTTGAGAGGTATAAGAACTTCAAGTATTTATTTATTTTCCACCTAGTCGATACAATGATTGCTTAAGGCAATTTTTAATGGTCAAAAGTGGTACATGTTTCGTATATTAACAACATCTTCAGCCACATAACACTGTTTAGATGAAAAAAAAAAAACTGACAAAGTAATGCTTTAGAGGAAGTGTCCTTAAAATTAACATAAGTTGACAACATTTAAACAAACAAATAACTCAAGAGGAACTATATAAATTATTTCTACAATAGAAAGCAGTCATCAAGGAAACACTTGTACAATATTCCATAGAGAATATGTTCTAATGAATATTCTTTTTTTAATAATTCATGAAAAAAGTTAATTTATAAATCAAAAATTATACAATTTATAAGTAATTATCGAAATGAAGAAATCCAGATATCACAGTGTGGCTCTTATTATTAACCCTTTCTGCTCGTGTGTCGACCCGAAGTCGACAGCCGTCACTTAGCGTTATAGCTCGTGTGTCGATCCTGATGATATAGATGTTGATTCCCATAGGGAATCTGAAATATTTGTCCTGAATGAGTAAATTTATAATACCAATATAAATGGTCCGTTATTGGACATTATAAATTTTCCAGCTAACTCATTCTTGGTTGCCAGCGTTTCGCCCTCGTGTGCTAGGGTGGGCTCATCAGTTGGTACCTAGCACACCTACCAATACGCTGGCTAGTGCATACCGTGGAGGCCACTGCGTAGGCTAACTGGAGCCACCGGCAGTGCCAATGCACTAAGAGACTTTGTCTCATTATCAAAAATTGATGCCTGCTTGGCCATCAGATGATATAGATGTTGATTCCCATAGGGAATCTGAAATATTTTTCCTGAATGAGTAAATTTATAATACCAATATAAATGGTCCGTTATTGGACATTATAAATTTTCCAGCTAACTCATTCTTGGTTGCCAGCGTTTCGCCCTCGTGTGCTAGGGTGGGCTCATCAGTTGGTACCTAGCACACCTACCAATACACTGGCTAGTGCATACCGTGGAGGCCACTGCGTAGGCTAACTGGAGCCACCGGCAGTGCCAATGCACTAAGAGACTTTGTCTCATCAAAAATTGATGCCTGCTTGGCCATCAGATGATATAGATGTTGATTCCCATAGGGAATCTGAAATATTTGTCCTGAATGAGTAAATTTATAATACCAATATAAATGGTCCATTATTGGACATTATAAATTTTCCAGCTAACTCATTCTTGGTTGCCAGCGTTTCGCCCTCGTGTGCTAGGGTGGGCTCATCAGTTGGTACCTAGCACACCTACCAATACGCTGGCTAGTGCATACCGTGGAGGCCACTGCGTAGGCTAACTGGTAGGTGTGCTAGGTACAGCCCCAGCATTTGCCTGGTGTGAAAATGGGAAACCACGGAAAACCATTTTCAGGGCTGCCGATAGTGGGATTGCTGAGAATCTTCTATGTTTTTCAGCATTCACATGTTCCAAATATCTAACTTTAAAATTGCGGCCAGATTGTCCTATGAATGTATTCTTGCATTCAAAGCGTGTGAGTTTATATATTCCCAAATCAAAAAATTTATCTTTTTCCGAGAGATTTATTGTATCATGGTTGAAAATACTATGTTTCATGTTGTTATTGGTGGAAAATGCAATTTTGAAATTTTTCCTCTTAAATAAATTTGTTATTATGTGTATGTTTGGATTATTATATGTGAACTTGATATATTTTTCAGTTTTACTAGGTTCGACTGCTAATTTAGATTGTTGCTTCTCCGAAAATGTATGAATTATTTTATCAATCATGTTATTGTTGGAACTATTCAAGCGGGCTTGTTGTCGGATAAACAACAGTTCTTTATTCCTTTCAGATTTGGATAAAGGAATACTAAACGCTCTGTTAACGTAACTATAATATGCTGATCTTTTCTGTGCCTCAGGGTCTAACGAGTTGTTCTTGATAGTGGTCAGTGTGAAAGTGGATTTTCTGTGTATTTTGAAAGAAAATCCTTTTCCTTCTCTTGTGACTATGTCCAGAAAATTCAGTGATCTTTCTACTTCTTCTAAAGTGAATTTTATATTGGAATCCAAATTATTCAATATATTTAAAACTTTATTGCTATCGGTGAGTCTGTTATCTATTATAGCGTAAACATCGTCCACATAACGTGTCCAAAAATCCAAACCCTCTATTTGATTAATAATTTTTAATATTCCTGATGTTGGGGCTCCCCTTTGAGAGTCCTTATTGTCGGTAAATTTTATTATTAAACGTAAAATAATTTTGATTTAACACGAATTTTAAAACATTAATAAAATCTTCAATTTCTGGTATGCTTACTAATTTGTTCTTCATTAAATTCTTCTTAATGATTCTGATAGTGTCTTCTATTGGAATGTTTGTATACATGTTGGTTATGTCAAATGAACATGTCGTGTGAGATGATCCAAGTTTAAAATCTTTAACTAGATTGCAAAAATCCACTGAGTTTTTGATAGGTGTTTTACAATGAAATACGTATTTACTTGATAAGAAATTATGTACAAATCTAGAAGTTTTATAAATGGGGCTATTTTTGAAATTTATGATAGGTCTAATCGGTTCTCCCTGTTTATGTGATTTCGGCAGTGCTCTTGCAGTCGGGAGTCTAGGGTTCATATTTTTTAATGTTTGCACATCATGTTCATTAAACAAGAAAGACGTGCTTTTTAATAGTTTTTTAAGATCCCTCTGAATACGTGATGTTGGGTCTTTATCAACTGTACTAAACGAATTGTTATTAAAAAATGTTTCTGTTTTTTCAACATAAACATTTCTATCTAGGGCTACAACTGTTCCTCCTTTATCTGCTTTTGTGATTATTAAGTTATTTAGTTTGATTTTTTGTTTCAAGTTATTAACCGCCTTGTTGGTGCCTCGAAGTGATTGTAAACCTTTTACTAAAATAGGAATTTTCTTCTTAGCTTCATACCTTATGTCATTCTGTAAGTCTACAGGTAGATTCTGTATTGCTGTTTCTGTTTCAGCTATTGTGGTGATTAAATCATAACTTTTGTTTGAACGTGGCCAATTGAAATTAGGGCCTTGACTTAAAATAGAGGTTTCTTCTTCATTAAATTCTATCTCAGACAAGTTTTTAATTGGAGGTGGATAAACACTATCATCAAACGTAACATTAGGAACTGACCTTCTTTCTTCTCTATTAGATGCTAAATTTTTCAACTTAAATAATTTATTATCCAAAATTTCTGGTTTCATTCTAAGTGTGTTCTCCATTTTCTCATTGATATGTTTCTGGAAAGAACCCCATTCCAGAGGAAGCACGTTCAGTGGTGCTGACAGGTGTGCGAAGTACATTTTCTCATTAAGATGTTTCTTTCTCTTATACATAAATTGTATTTCTCTTTTTAATCATATTTTATTGACCTTCATTTGAGTAAACTTATGATGATTAGAATATATAGTTTTTCTTTGGGCACTTTTTAGAAAACTGGGAGTCAAGTTATTTTTAAAGCATTCCTTCAAAAACACTATATCTTTTGTCACTTTAGCTATTTTAAGTGGACCCTTATGCCTCATTGGCGGTATAGGCAGGGCATTCTTGCGAGTGACGGGAGCATGCTTAATGTTTGGAGGAGTTCTTTCAATAGCTTACCTTTTTCCAAACTCCTAATTATCATCAAATCTTTTTCTACGGAAGTAAAATGGTGTCCTGTGTCTTTCATGTTTATACTCATACCTGAGTATTTATTATGTTCTGTGTTAAAATGCTCCATGTACCTCGTTAAAAAGCTTCTCCCAGTTTGTTCAATATAAATAAACCCGCATTCTGAGCATTTCAATCTATAAACTCCTGATTTCGAGTAACGATGGTTTCCCTGATTAATTTTGCCATGATTAAAATATATACTTTGATTCGCATTAGAAGTTCTAAAAGGTATGTTCACACCATGTTTCTTGAATGTATTCGTGATTTAGTGAATCGTCGGATTAGTATACGTAAACGTGGCATATTTGTTTTTGTTTTTTTTAGTTCTGTCTGGTATTGGATTCGTAGACAGCTTATTTCTAATTTTATTGACTAAGGAATTGACTATACCAACTTTAAAACCACTTAATTTTGCTAAATTCTTTATGTAGTTTAATTCTATCTTTAATTTATTAGGGGAGAGTGGAATTCTCAAAGCTCTATAAACCTAACTATAAAAAAAATGCCTGTTTTTGTGAACTGGGATGTAATGACGAGTTGTTTATGATTATTGGAGCATATGTTGGTTTCCTGTATATCTGTCTTCCTTCGCAAACTTTATGTTAGGGTCAATCCTGTTTAAATGTTCTAGTATCTCATTACTATTAGTGATGTCGTTATCAATAATAACGAATGTGTCGTCTACAAATCATAACCATAAATTTATGCCTCTGATTTTTTTCTTTTATCTTTGTGTGTTCCATCAAGTCCATGTATTGTACCCACTCAAAGCCTGAGTCCCAACCAGCATTTATCTCAGGGAGTGTTACGGTCCGAATCTATCGCAACTAATAAACAATAAAAAATTATATTTTGAGATATAAGATCTCAAACTAAATGTAAGGGCGCCATCCAATCAGTACTACAGGGTTGAACGGGACACTCTAATCTTTAACTTTAAGGCTCATCATAAAACACACAAATTATATATCTATTCAGATCAAAGGGAAATTACGAAGGCTCCATCCTAGGGGTGGGGACGGATATTTAAACGGTCACCAAGGGTTTACTATTCTACAAGAACAAGAACCTGGAACTGTTTCCTTGCAAATGCTAAAGGAGCATTTTATTTAAGTAAACAAAATAATTTTTACACACAACAAAATCTGTTGACCCTTGATTTGCCGGTAATTTGGCAAATTATTCCTGAAAAATGATTACATAATATTTAATCACTTTTGACCACCCTTCCATTTGGGTGGTGGAACCGTTGATATCTGAAGGCATCAGATTTACCTTCGTTAACACCATGACCATATTTGGTCATGGACCAATTACCTGTTGGCTAAGTAGGCGCGATCACATGGACCATGTTATCGCCTCCACTTTGATTGAGATGAGACCAACCCAGGAAACCACAAACTCTCCCCGGGTTCCTAATCAAGATATGCTAATCGTTAGTTGAAGGAAACGACAAAGAGACTATTAACTATTAACTTAACTTATTATTCACAACACTTGACATTATTACGTTAATTCGCCAGCTGATTTCCCTAGTATCATTCATCATCAGCATCCGAAATAATAAAATAAAATACAAATATTAAAAAAATATTATTATTATTATTATTATTATTATTATTATTATTATTATTATTATCAACATTATTATTAATAGTGGAAATCATGATTATCGTAATCCGTAATCATCCTCGCTATAATACTTCAACTTCTCGCTCTTATTATTCTCATCAAAAAAAAAAAAAGCTTCCTTTTTATTCTTCTTCTCCTTCTTCAAAAATTCTCATCATTATTATTATTATTATTATTATTTTTTGATTCTTTGTGCCCAGCTGTGGAGCGCGTTTGAACTTATTTTGCACAATGTTTCTTCTTCTTTTCTTCCCAATATCTCTTCATTTTTTCACTGTGTTCCTTTCTGCGTGTTTCTGTCCACCCTGTATTTTTTCTTGTTGGTTTCTCTGCAAATTTATGTTTGTTTACTAAGCTTCTAAATTTCATTCTATCTTGAATGGTTTCATCCTCAATACCCATTTCTTGTAGATCTTCATGAATTTCTGCTAACCAATTGTTGCGGATTTTCAGGGTTAGAGCTAGATTTAGAATTTTCTTTGTCAGCCTGTTGTTATCCATTCTGTGTAGGTGTCCGTAGAATTTTAGTCGTCTCTTTCTGATTGTATCTGTGATTTTTTCTGTGAATTGAAAAATTTCGTGTGGTTTCTTTTTCATCCAAATTCCATTTTCGAACTTTGGTCCTAGGAACAGGCAAAACCCCCACAGGATTATTATTATTATTATTATTATTATTATTATTATTATTATTATTATTATTATTATTATTATTATTATTATTATTATTATTATTATTATTATTATTAGTTAAAAATCTCAAATTTTTCATTTCAACTCCCAACATCATTATTATGTCCAAAATATAAAAAGTAAATTCTTCTTCTTCAAATATTTATTATTATTATTATTATTATTATTATTATTATTATTATTATTATTATTATTATTATTAATTTTACAAAAAATTTATTTCGCTTGTTACACGGTAGTCCACTCTTAATATGTTTAATGCATAACCCCTTTTACAATTCCGATTTATTTGGCACTAATCAATCCAGACATGATTTACTTGGAATATTATCATTATCATTATAGACTGTTATGCCTTTCAGCGTTCAGTCTGCAAGCCTCTGAGAATTTACTAAATGTCGCCACAATCCTCGATTTGCAACTAGTGTTGTGGCTTCATATAATTCTATACCTCTTATCTTTAAATCGTTAGAAACCGAGTCTAACCATCATTGTCTTGGTCTCCCTCTACTTCCCTTACCCTCCATAACAGAGACCATTATTCTCCTAGGTAACCTATCCTCCTCCATTCGCCTCACATGACCCCACCACCAAAGCTGGTTTATGCGTACAGCTTCATCCATCGAGTTCATTCCTAAATTAGCCTTTATCTCCTCATTCCGACTACCCTCCTGCCATTGTTCCCACTGTTTGTACCAGCAATCATTCTTGCTACTTTCATGTCTGTTACTTCTAACTTATGAATAAGATATCCTGAGTCCACCCAGCTTTCGCTCCCATAAAGCAAAGTTGGTCTGAAAACAGACCGATGTAAAGATAGTTTCGTCTGGGAGCTGACTTCCTTCTTACAGAATACTGCTGATCGCAACTGCGAGCTCACTGCATTAGCTTTACTACACCTTGATTCAATCTCACTTACTATATTACCATCCTGGGAAAACACACAACCTAAATACTTGAAATTATCGACCTGTTCTAGCTTTGTATCACCAATCTGACATTCAATTCTGTTGGATTTCTTACCTACTGACATCAATTTAGTCTTCGAGAGGCTAATTTTCATACCATACTCATTGCACCTATTTTCAAGTTCCAAAATATTAGACTGCAGACTTTCGGCACAGTCTGCCATTAAGACCAAGTCGTCAGCATAGGCCAGGCTGCTTACTTCATTTCCACCTAACTGAATCCCTCCCTGCCATTTTATACCTTTCAGCATATGATCCATGTAAACTACAAACAGCAAAGGTGAAAGATTACAGCCTTGCCTAACTCCTGTAAGTACCCTGAACCAAGAACTCATTCTACCATCAATTCTCACTGAAGCCCAATTGTCAACATAAATGCCTTTGATTGATTTTAATAATCTACCTTTAATTCCATAGTCCCCCAGTATAGCGAACATCTTTTCCCTCGGTACCCTGTCATATGCTTTCTCTAGATCTACGAAACATAAACACAACTGCCTATTCCTCTCGTAGCATTTTTCAATTACCTGGCGCATACTGAAAATCTGATCCTGACAGCCTCTCTGTGGTCTGAAACCACACTGGTTTTCATCCAACTTCCTCTCAACGACTGATCGCACCCTCCCTTCCAAGATGCCTGTGAATACTTTGCCTGGTATACTCATCAATGAGATACCTCGATAGTTGTTGCAATCCTTCCTGTTCCCTTGCTTATAGATAGGTGCAATTACTGCTTTTGTCCAATCTGAAGGTACCTTACCAACACTCCACGCTAATTTGACTACTCTATGAAGCCATTTCATCCCTGCCTTCCCACTATACTTCACCATTTCAGGTCTAATTTCATCTATTCCTGCTGCCTTATCACAATGGAGTTTATTTACTATCCTTTTCACTTCCTCAAGCATAATTTCACCAACATCATTTTCCTCCTCCCCATGAGCTTGACTGTTTGCAACACCACCATGATAATTTCCTTTTACATTGAGAAGATGTTCAAAATATTCCCTCCACCTCTCCAGTGATTCCCTGGGATCTGTTATGAGTTCACCTGAATTACTCAAAACACTGTTCATTTCCTTTTTCCCTCCCTTCCTAAGATTCTTTATTACTGTCCAGAAAGGTTTCCCTGCTGCTTGACCTAGCCTTTCCAGGTTATTACCAAAATCTTCCCATGACTTCTTTTTGGATTCAACAACTATTTGTTTCGCTCTATTTCTTTCATCTACGTACAAATCCCTGTCTGCCTCGGCCCTTGTTTGGAGCCATTTCTGATAAGCCTTCTTTTTACGTTTACAGGCTGCTCTCACTTCATCATTCCACCAAGATGTTCGCCTTTTCCCATCTTTACACACAGTTGTTCCTAGGCATTCCCTTGCTGTTTCTACTACAGCATCCCTGTATGCCACCCATTCACTTTCTATATCCTGAACCTGCTTACTGTCTACTGTTCGAAACTTATCACTAATCATATTCATGTACTTCTGTCTAATTTCCTCGTCCTGGAGATTTTCTACCCTTATTCCTTTGCAGAGAGATTTCACTTTCTCTACCCTAGGCCTAGAGATACTTAGTTCACTACAGATCAGATAGTGGTCTGTATCATTGAAAAATCCCCGGAAAACTCGTACATTCCTAACAGATTTCCTGAATTCAAAGTCTGTTAAGATATAGTCTATTATGGATCTGGTACCCCTAGCCTCCCATGTGTAGCGGTGAATAGCCCTATGCTTGAAGAATGTATTCGTAACAGTTAAACCCATACTAGCACAGAAGTCCAGCAAACGCTTCCCATTCCCATTAGCTTCCATATCTTCCCCACATTTACCAATCACCCTTTCGTATCCTTCAGTTCTATTCCCAACTCTCGCATTGAAATCGCCCATTAGCACTATTGTATCCTTGCTGTTCACCTTACCACGATGTCACTCAATGCTTCATAAAACTTGTCAACTTCATCCTCATCTGCACCCTCACATGGTGAATATACGGACACAATTCTTGTCCTAATTCCTCTCACTGACAAATCTACCCACATCATTCGCTCATTTACGTGCCTAACAGAAATTATGTTGCGTGCAATGGTATTCCTGATAAAGAGCCCTACCCCAGACTCTTCCCTTCCCTTTCTAACATCCGTCAAGTACACTATATAATCTCCTATCTCTTCCTCATTATCTCCCCTTACCCGAATATCACTTACTCCTAGCACATCCAGATGCATCCTCTTTGCTGACTCAGCCAGTTCTACCTTCTTTCTTCCATAAGCCCCATTAATATTGATAGCTCCCCATCGAATTCCATTTCGTTCGCCAAGCTATTTCGAAGGAGTCCCTCGCCTGTCAAATGGGAGTGGGACTCCATTACTCCCAAAGGTCCGAGGCTTGCTTAAAGTGTTCTGAGCTCGGTTAATTAATGAAGCAGGATGCTGCCCTACTTGCACATAGTCCAAGTAAGGATCTCTCCTCTAAAGGGTTATGGACCACCGGTGAATTGTATAGTCCTAGCCGCCTGAGCACAAGGAGGGCCACGACTCAGAATATGTCCGAGATGCCCACTCCCATTCCATAGCAACTGGTATCCCGACTCTCAGGACCACTTACTAGGCCACTCAGGCGTTGCCCATGGCTCACGAACTAGGACGTGACTACAGTAACCCACAAACATGAACCATATGATTATTATTAATATTCTTATGCTTTCGAGAATCTTTATTTTTATTCCCCATCTTTATAATTTAGTCACATACGTTCTCTCCCCTCAACGGCATCTACAGCGGAGAAGATGGACTTCGGTACGGCGGAGATGGCGGAAGAGGCAACCCATCCTTCTGGGGTGTACAGATGGAACCTACTGCCTTGTAGGATGAGGAAGGCATCCTCAAAGGCTAAGGGAGTAAACCCTGAAAGAAAATCCTCTTATGCATTAGGCCTAGCAAGTCAGCAGGAGAGTATTGAGTACAGTTGCTTTCAATAAGAAAAAGAGCCTCGGAAAGAATATTATAGACCGTACTGACACGTCCTCTCAGACAATTGTATAGTATGATGACCGTAAGGCTGATGATATACAATGTTCTGAAAGGAAACCGCAAATAAAAAAGAGACCCAAATACCGAATTGGAACTGTGAACATTCTATCATTAACTGGAAAGTTAGAAGAATTCCTAGACATGATGGATAGAAGAAAAATATCAATATTGGGATTAAGTGAGACCTAATGGAAAGGGATTGGAAGTAAGACACTTCGAGGAGGTTATAAATTATACTGGAGTGGACAGGAGAAGGTAGCGAAAAATGGTGTTGGATTCTTAATTAACGAAAGGACTGATGCTACAGCTGAAGTTATCTGCAAAAGTGATAGAATCATTAAAATGTTCATTAAACTGGAGAACACAAAGTACACCATCATACAAGTGTATGCCCCACAGACAGGCTGCAGTGAGGAAGACAAAGAGAAATTTTGGCAAGACCTGGAAGATACAGTTAATGAGGAAAATATTATTATTATTGGAGATCTAAATGCGCAAGTTGGGGTTGACAGACTTGGGTACGAGAACATCATTGGTCCACATGGATTTGGACAAAGGAACCCAGAAGAAGAACAACTATTAGATCTGTGCAGAAGAAATGATCTTATAATCAAAAATACATTCTTCAAAAAAAGAGACAGTCACAGAATAACAAGGTACAGTTGGGATGGCCAGTATAGAACATTGATTGACTGCGTAATCACAAATAAAGATGGTGGCAGGTACATCACAGATGTAAAGGTCATCCCTAGTGAAAGAATGGACAGTGACCACAGATTGTTGGTAGTAGACTTCAAACATAAGGCAAATGAAACGCAGAAACTTATTACGAAAAAACCAGGGGTTAAAACTTGGAAGTTGCAAGAAGTCCAAAGAAAGGAAGAATACAAACTAAGGATTCAACAGAGTTTGCCGAAGTGTGAAGTAACCAGCGTTAATGAAGAATGGAAGGCCTTCAAAGACACCTTTGTGGTAGAAGCCAAAAACCTATGTGGAGTTATAAGTTCTATCAAAAGGAAAAAGGAGACACCATGGTGGAATGATAGAGTGAAAACAGCGGTGAAAGAAAGAAACCAAATAAAGAAGGCACTGGACAAGGAAAAACAAAAGCAGGGACAAGAACGAAATGAACAAGAAATACAAAGACTCCAAGGATTATACAGGAACAAGAAACTTGCTGTAAAGAACATTGTAAGGGAAGAAAAAGAGAAGAAATGGAATGAGTTTGCAGACAAACTGGAAGAGGACAGTAGAGGAAATATGTAATTGCTATACAGAGTAGTGAAATACAAGCGAAGGGATCAAGAGACCATAAAAACAATAGAACATGATGATGGAACTCTGGCACAAGAAGAGGGAGAAATTAAACAAGAACTCAAGATCTATTTCGAAAAGCTGCTGAATGGAGATACAGAAAACATAATGGATAGAGGAGAGCCAAGTCGAGGAACCACAGCTGAACCACGAATTACATGGCTTGAGGTTGAAAATGCGCTCAAGAGCATGAAGAAAGGAAAGGCAGTGGGCATAGACGAACTAAGTGCAGATATGCTGAAAGCAGCAGGAATTCCTGGAACCCAATGGCTCTACAGACTGCTCAACAAGATATGGGAGGAAAATACTATTCCTGAGGACTGGAAGATGGGCATCATTGTACCTCTGTTCAAGAAAGGAAGCCGACGAAAATGTACTAATTACCGTGGTATCACACTACTGTCTCATGTCCTGAAAATATTGGAAAAAATAATAGAGACCAGAATCAGAGATATTGTTGAACCAATTTTGGAAGAAGAGCAGTATGGTTTCAGACCAGGAAGGTCAACTACAGACCTTATATTTGCAATTAGGATGCTAATGGAAAAATACTGGGAGAAGAACAAGCCTTTATTTCTAATATTTTTGGACATTGAGAAAGCATACGATAGTGTACCAAGGGAAAGAATTTGGCAATGCATGAAAGAACTTCAAGTGCGAGACAGCCTCATAGACAAAGTGAAAATGTTGTATAGTGGGAACAGAAGCTGTATTCAAGTAGGATGTGGTTTGTCGGACTGGTTTGAAACAAAGAGAGGAGTGCAGCAGGGCAGCTCATTGTCACCACTTCTATTTATTATTGTAATGGATGTAGTAATGAAATCTATTAAAAGGAAAGAACATGGAGATATCAAAGCCTTCACATTTGCAGATGACATTGCGATCTGGAGTGACTCAGAAGAGGAATTGGGAGAGAGAATACAAAGCTGGAATGAGGAGTTTAAGAAATATGGTTTAAACATTAGCAAGACCAAGACGGTGGTGATGAAAGTGTATGGGGAAGGAGCAGAACCAATAGTCATGCTAAATGAAGCTCAACTGGACAGCGTTCCAGTTTTCAAATACTTGGGTAGTGTTATATCAAATGACAGCCTAGCAAAACATTTGGTGAACAATCGAATCAATAAGGCAACACAATTTTACCACCAGGTAAGACACCTCCTGTGGGATGAGCAAATACCCATGAAAACAAAAATGACATTGTACAAGTCCTATTATACACCAATTCTTACATACAGTCTCTAAACACAGACCAATAGAGATAATTCCAAACTTCAGGCAGCTGAAATGAAATGCCTACGCACTATGATCCAGAAAACCAGGAAAGACAAGATTAGGAATGATAAAATTAGAGAAGAAGTAGGAATAGATGATTCTCTCCTCAATAAGATTCAGATATCAAGACTGAAGTGGTTTGGTCACATGAAGAGGATGCCAGTAAACAGAAGTGCAAGGAAGGAATTTGACAGAAAGGTAGAAGGAAGACGACCCGTGGGAAGGCCACGAAGGAAATGGATAGATTTAGTTAAGAGCGATGTACTGCTGAGAGGTCATGATTGGGACAAGTTGGTGGAGGAAGAATGGTACAAGGACAGGATAAGATGGAGGAGGCTCATATACCACACCCGGGAAACTGGAGATAGTTTAGGATGATGATGATGACGTTCTCTCCCAAACAGAAATCACCAAGATCCGAATTCACATCGGTCGGGACATAATAGTGTTCGAACCCGCACCCTTATTTTTGTACTGTCATTAATTCATGGAGACCATATGCTCCTAAGACAATTCTCAAATCCCATAACACCTCGCAGTTGGGCAAATACCTCCAATCTCTGCAAGTGTTAAATTATTCCTTCCTTTTCCATTTTGAAGTCCATTTATCCATCGGAACTCTTCAAAACATTTTCATTAATTAACCCTCGGTGTGTGGACTCTCTTCTGCCACTCAATACACCAGTATAGAAATACAACCCCTATGTAGGCCTTAAGATCCATCTATTTCTTCATCAACATCAGTACAATTCACTTTCATTTCAGGCCGGATTTCTGTCCCACAAAACTCCAAATCTCAACTTTTGGCTCAAATCACTCTGGGCCTCAAACATAGCGTGACCATATTATCAAAATACCTATCTCGTTTCTACCAAAATTATTTATGATTATTAAGGAGTCAAAAAACGTTAAATCAACAATTAGTGTTAAAATCGGATTATTATTAAACACGCCTTTACACATTACCCAATATTACTGTAACTACTTCGACACTTCTACTGATTATTATTATTTTGTCCACTGGCGAACTTCGCGATATTTACGAACTAATCAATGGACTTCATTCCATCCCACAACAATTTAAATCACTTGGCAACCCTACCTCTGGATTATCTAGACAACATGCCTTAATATCTATAAAACATCCAATAATGGAAAAACACTTTGGAAGCACTTCTAAATGAATATTAACATTATCTTTACATGAAACATGCTCCATATCATATCAAACAACTCAAGCACTTGAATGAACAAATAAACACTACTCTACTCTATTTAATAATCAAAATTATGATGAGTGCTTGATCTAATTATGTACATATTAATTTGTCCCTTTGTCTATCTATGAATTTATACGAGCCGGAAATGGCTCGTTTCACAATTAAGTTACATAATAAATTAATATAATTTCCTCCCCCTAACGATAGCAATCTACAAATATCTCAAAAGGTTACTTATCTCTGCCCTTGTAGTCTGCTAAAACCGGGCATGGAGCCTAGCCCCTCCGGTTTTTAGCACTGCATTTTACTGGTGTTCATGCCAGCTTGAAGAATTAATCCTTGACCCTTTTCAACTTTACACATTTTGAATAAAAACAAATAAAATAACTGTTGCACTTTGGAATAATTCCCACCCTAAATTCTACTCACAAATGTTACACTCTCAGCCTTGTATCTAGCCCACTTAATGTAGATATACATTCTTCATTCCTTTCCCGGACACTAGGAACATGGGATACCTCGGGATCCCCTTTACAACGGCCCGTGCACGCACTTGAATTTCCGTCACACGTTCACACAGCTGACCAGGTATCAGTTTTTAATCGACTGTTTACTAAGTGAAATACATCAAACACTCGTGATCGTTCTCACGTAACGTACTTCCTAATCTGTTGGTAGAATCTCACACTCCATAAGTTATGCTTTACTGAGTCCTGTAACTATTTGAAACACTTCATACTAGTATATTGCTCAAGACTGTAATATGAGCTACATCACGTTATGAATCACTGTACTATGTAACAATATAATACTTTGAACCCTACTCCACGAGTAAGTACACACATGCACCCCTGGCGTAATTATGGCTCGAACAAATTATCAGAAGTTGTCATGCACCCCAGGCATGGTATCCGTCCAAGCACTTTGTCAGAAGTAGTTGTCAGTCCTTGTCCACGACCTTATATTTATACTTGTATCCCTTTTCTTCCAAGTTCACCTGAGTTCATCTTGGGACACGCAGTCCCGATATCTTCATACAACAATTTGCGGTTTGGCCTGTGGCTTAAATATGATATCCAATGATGTAATTATGTTCTCAAAGGCTCTATACCAATTCTCAACTATTATCTTTCGCTGGTAATGGATATATTTGCGAATTTAGCTGCCGTATCCCGGCCTGGGCTTTTGCGCTATATTGTGGCGTCCTTTGCCTCCAGCCAATCATCGGATAGTATTCATTAATTCTCAGAATTACAGCATGCAATCTCCCGCAATTATTAACTTTTTATAAGTTTTATAATATAGTAAGGCTCCCAAATTCCACCTTATTCTAAATTGATATCTCACTTCCTTCTATCAATTTAATCCGCGGAGTTAGCCTCGCTAGTGCTTCTTACAATACGACTTGTCGATGAAATTTTCTATTGGTCCACATAAACCACGGGACCGGGGAGGCTCATTTTTTTTTTCTTCCAGTGCCAACCCCGCGTTCAACTCCCGCTAGTACATGGAGATACCCTGCCATCATTTCTCAGAAATTTGCACCCGGCTCTTTTCGCTGTGGCAACTACCTATTCTGTCCGGGGCTATGAAAACTTTGGCAACAAATTATCCTCTCTCTTTCCTCGTTGTCACAATTTCTGAGAATTCTAATTCTGCCGTTCATTGTTTTTGTTAATCTCAGTGGAGACAATAGTCTGTGTAGGTTTCACAACATCCTCTCGACCTGGTCTATACTTATAATATACAAAGTACGATCTTCTCGCTTCTGAAAATGAAATATATATTCCTCCATAAATAATTACAATTGCATGACGCTTATCACACCCCCACCAGGGCGCAGTATATGTCTGCCATGATACCAGATATGGGGTCTCCCATTGTCAGTCCACTTTGTTGGAAAATATGACCGTTAAACAAAAAAATGTTGTTATCCAATACGAATTTCAGAACCAACATAAACTCATTCACTTCCAGTTTACTAAGGCCGCTGTGTTTGGAGATGTTATTGTAAATAATTTCAATAGTTTCTTTCACTGGAATGTTATGTTACATATTGATTACGTCGAATGAGCACGTTACTTGATTGGGTTCAAGGTAAACTTATTTAAAATGTTGCAAAAGTTGACTGAGTTCTTCAATGGTTGTTTATTATTAAAAACATAGTGTTTTTTAGGAATTTATGGGTGTATTTAGATACCTTGTAAGTTGGACTATTCCGACAATTAATAATAGGTCGTATAGGGATGTCTTTTTTGTGTACTTTGGGAAGGCTGTAGCTAATGGTATGCTAGGGTTCATGTTAATGAGTTTTTGTTGGTCCTGTTCATTAAATAAAAAAGTTGATTTCTTAATTAAAGATTTTAAAATGTTGTTGTATTCTTATTAAGGGATCCTTTAGAACTGTTGTGTAATCGTTATCATTTAAGAACTCTTCTGTTTTTTAATGTACATATCTTTATCCATTAGTACTATTGAACCTCCTTTATCAGCTTTCTTATCAAAAATGTTGATATTTTCTATTTTTGTTTTTGTGGTCTGTATTAACTTATATTGATTAGCATAAAATTTAGTATCAAGTTCCTTTGCTAGCCTCTTTATTTTTATTTTTTTTCTGCTCTAATATCATTGTGTATTTCATTCGGGAGTTTAGCAATGTTTGTTTCCTTCAACTTGTTAGGCCAGATGTGTTTCAGGCTTTTACTAAGGAGCTCCGTTTCCCTATCTGTAAATTGTATATTAGTCAAATTTATTATCTTAAGATTATTGGGTGGTCCATGTTTGTGGGTTACTGTAGTCACGTCCTAGTTCGTGAGCCATGGGCAATGGCTGAGCAGCCTAATAAGTGGTCCTGAGAGTCGGAATACCAGTTGCTATGGAATGGGAGTGGGCATCTCGGACATATTCTGAGTCGTGGCCTTCCTTGTGCTCAGGCGGCTAGGGCTATAAAATTCACTGGTGGACCATAACCCGTTAGAGAAGAGATCCTTACTTGGACTATGTGCAAGTAGGGCAACATCCTGCTTCATGAATTTACCAAGCTCAGAACACTTTAAGCAACCCTCGGACCTATGGGAGTAATGGAGTCCCACTTCCATTTGACAGGCGAGGGACTCCTTGGAAACAACTTGGCGAACGAAATGGAATTCGATATGGGAGCTATCAATATTAATGGGGCTTATGGAAGAAAGAAGGTAGAACTGGCTGAGTCAGCAAAGAGGATGCATCTGGATGTGCTAGGAGTAAGTGATATTCGGGTAAGGCGAGATAACGAGGAGTAGATAGGAGATTATAAAGTGTACTTGACGGGTGTTAGAAAGCGAAGGGCAGAGTCTGGGGTAGGGCTCTTTATCAGGAATACCATTGCACGCAACATAGTTTCTGTTAGGCACGTAAATGAGCGAATGATGTGGGTAGATTTGTCTGTTGGAGGAATTAGGACTAGAATTGTGTCCGTATATTCACCATGTGAGGGTGCAGATGAGGATGAAGTTGACAAGTTTTATGAAGCATTGAGTGACATCGTGGTAAGGTGAACAGCAAGGATAGAATAGTGCTAATGGGCGATTTCAATGCGAGAGTTGGGAATAGAACTGAAGGATACGAAAGGGTGATTGGTAAATGTGGGGAAGATATGGAAGCTAATGGGAATGGGAAGCGTTTTCTGGACTTCTGTGCTAGTATGGGTTTAGCGGTTACGAATACATTCTTCAAGCATAAGGCTATTCACCGCTACACATGGGAGGCTAGGGGTACCAGATCCATAATAGACTATATCTTAACAGACTTTGAATTCAGGAAATCTTTTAGGAATGTACGAGTTTTTCAGGGATTTTTCGATGATACAGGCCACTATCTGATCTGTAGTGAACTAAGTATCTCTAGGCCTAGGGTAGAGAAAGTGAAATCTGTCTCCAAACGAAGAAGGGTAGAAAATCTCCAGGATGAGGAAATTAGACAAAAGTACATGGATATGATTAGTGAGAAGTTTCAAACAGTAGACAGTAAGCAGGTTCAGGATATAGAAAGTGAATGGGTGGCATACAGGGATGCTGTAGTAGAAACAGCAAGGGAATGCCTAGAAACAACTGTGTGTAAAGATGGGAAAAGGCGAACATCTTGGTGGAATGATGAAGTGAGAGCAGCTTGTAAACGTAAAAAGAAGGCTTATCAGAAATTACTCCAAACAAGGGCCGAGGCAGACAGGGATTGGTACGTAGATGAAAGAAACAGAGCGAAACAAATAGTTGTTGAATCCAAAAAGAAATCATGGGAAGATTTTGGTAATAACCTGGAAAGGCTAGGTCAAGCAGCAGTGAAACCTTTCTGGACAGTGATAAAGAATCTTAGGAAGGGAGGGAAAATGGAAATGAACAGTGTTTTGAGTAATTCAGGTGAACTCATAATAAATCCCAGGGAATCACTGGAGAGGTGGAGGGAATATTTTGAACATCTTCTCATTGTAAAAGGAAATCATCCTGGTGGTGTTCCAAACAGCCAAGCTCATGGGGAGGAGGAAAATGATGTTGGTGAAATTATGCTTGAGGAAGTGGAAAGGATAGTAAATAAACTCCATTGTGATAAGGCAGCAGGAATAGATGAAATTAGACCTGAAATGGTGAAGTATAGTGGGAAGGCAGGGATGAAATGGCTTCATAGAGAAGTAAAATTAGCATGGAGTGTTGGTAAGGTACCTTCAGATTGGACAAAAGCAGTAATTGCACCTATCTATAAGCAAGGGAACAGGAAGGATTGCAACAACTATCGAGGTATCTCATTGATTAGTATACCAGGCAAAGTATTCACTGGCATCTTGGAAGGGAGGGTGCGATCAGTCATTGAGAGAAAGTTGGATGAAAACCAGTGTGGTTTCAGACCACAGAGAGGCTGTCAGTATCAGATTTTCAGTATGAGCCAGGTAATTGAAAAATGCTACGAGAGGAATAGGCAGTTGTGTTTATGTTTCGTAGATCTAGAGAAAGCATATGACAGGGTACCGAGGGAAAAGATGTTCGCCATACTGGGGGACTATGGAATTAAAGGTAGTTTATTAAAATCAATGAAAGGCATTGAATGTTGACAATTGGGCTTCAGTGAGAATTGATGGTAGAATGAGTTCTTGGTTCAGGGTACTTACAGGAGTTAGACAAGGCTGTAATCTTTCACCTTTGCTGTTTGTAGTTTACATGGATCATATGCTGAAAGGTATAAAATGGCAGGGAGGGATTCAGTTAGGTGGAAATGTAGTAAGCAGTTTGGCCTATGCTGACGACTTGGTCTTAATGGCAGACTGTTCCAAAAGCCTGCAGTCTAACATCTTGGAACTTGAAAATAGGTGCAATGAGTATGGTATGAAAATTAGCCTCTCGAAGACTAAATTGATGTCAGTAGGTAAGAAATTCAACAGAATAGAATGTCGGATTGGTGATACAAAGCTAGAACAGGTCGATAATTTCAAGTATTTAGGTTGTGTGTTTTCCCAGGATGGTAATATAGTAAGTGCGATTGAATCAAGGTGTAGTAAAGCTAATGCAGTGAGCTCGCAGTTGCAATCAGCAGTATTCTGTAAGAAGGAAGTCAGCTCCCAGACGAAACTATCTTTACATCGGTCTGTTTTCAGACCAACTTTGCTTTACGGGAGCGAAAGCTGGGTGGACTGAGGATATCTTATTCATAAGTTAGAAGTTACAGACATGAAAGTAGCAAGAATGATTGCGGGTACAAACAGGTGCGAACAATGGCAGGAGGGTACTCAGAATGAGGAGATAAAGGCTAATTTAGGAATGAACTCGATGGATGAAGCTGTACACATAAACCGGCTTTGGTGGTGGGGTCATGTGAGGCGAATGGAGGAGGATAGGTTACCTAGGAGAATAATGGATTCTGTTATGGAGGGTAAGAGAAGTAGAGGGAGACCAAGACGACGATGGTTAGACTCGGTTTCTAACGATTTAAAGATAAGAGGTATAGAACTAAATGAGGCCACAACAGTAGTTGCAAATCGAGGATTGTAGCGACGTTTAGTAAATTCTCAGAGGCTTGCAGACTGAACACTGAAAGGCATAACAGTCTATAATGATAATGTATGTATGTATGTATGTAAGATTATTGGTATGTGTTGAAGTCTTAGGTGTGTTTGTATTCTGTTTTGGTGATCGTGACGGGGAATTTTTTAGCTGTCCTAGCTGTCGCCTGTTTTTTAATCTAATATCCCTATTAGTTTATAGTCCAGATATTGTTAGAACGAATACCATTCCAATGGGGCCAGAAATTGCACTACCTTTAAATGGGACTTGTATAGTTGTATATTCAACTGAGTTTTGTTTTTGTGTAAACCTTTTATTCATTCTTCCAAATTTCGTTCACCTTGTTTTGAGTTTTAATCTGATTGGAATTATTTAAATTCCTTCTTTGTGTTGACTTTAAACATTTTGGAATTAATGATAATTTTAAATGTTCATGTTATCACATTTTTGAAGTATTTTAATGTTTTTTTTAGATGTGATGTAATTTGATTTTTAGACTACTGTAATTTTAATTTTGACTATTGTCTTTTTAATATGTTTACAACTGTTCACGAACATCATTTTAAGATTAAAATTAATGGCTGAAGATGCTCTTTATAAGAGCGAAACATGTCCCTTAGAAGAATTAATTGTATGAAAATGTAAACACCAATGAAGTTGATTTGTATTGAATAGGTGAATAAAAAATACTTCTTATTATAATTGCTATGATTAACATCATTCAGTACGGAACAACCATGAGGATAACGACCTGTAATGTGCTACAGTATGTCGCACAAATATTTCATCTTACCTTTAAACGTTTTTTGATTAATTTTTCACAATAATTAAATAATTTTGAAGCGGATTCACAACCAAACAATTCCAAATATTCCCACACACGAAAGACACAAAAACAAATAAATAAATGAACACATGAATATACAAAATGAACACATGAACATCTAAAATTCCCCAGAGTCTTCCAGTCCAAATCACATTTTCTTTCCTTTTTTTAAAATCACTACAGTTTCTCGTATCTCCCATATTTATGGGTTCAAGGTCGTGTGTAATAGTGCTGCGTCTTACATCCGCCTATACAGAAAACCTGCGCTTCTTTCGTAGTTTCTGAGGAGTATTTGTGATTTATTTTGGGTGCTGAGTTTGTTTTAGTGTTATCCAAAGAATATTCTCTTGTTTTATAGTGCTTTTAGTGTAATATTTATTATAAATTTTGTGCAGTAAGTGTCAGCCATCTTGTTAACTGCTACAATAGTTCTACAGATAACACTACATTGATAGCCACTCGTTATGTTCGGCTAACATCTTTGCCCTCACTTTCACCCATTTTGTTTCTTTTGTCTTTGCTACCATAGAAACTATGATGAAGATTGGCACTCTGTTTAGCATTCTTAGCGTTGCCTAGGTCACACAGCCGGCCCACATTGATAGCCATCTTTAGGATGAGTAAAGTGAGGCTTCTGTACTAACAGCATCTTACACATTACCTGGTCAGCTTGCGTGGGGGTTTGGCTCTGAAATGAGTAGGAGCTAAACATAACCCTGCGTGAGACACTGGTGTGGGGGGCCTCAACCATGACACGGCACGTCCCAATGGCTGATAGGGGACGTCCTGTATATATGCAGGACAGGTGCGAATAAGGCATGGTCAAATAAGCACCCGTGAATCAAATGAGGCTAAAAAGAAAATGGTCAACGGTCTCTAAGGCGGAAGAGGAGGTCTCCCAATGGCTTGGAGGATGGAAGAGCTAACCTGAAGTCTTACCAAGTTGGTTTTATTCTTGGATAGAAGATATATACCAAATACCCCCCGGGATAAGGGGACCCCCTTTACTAAGTGCCAACGGCCTCCAAGGAGGGTGGATGAGCGGGTATAGGGTAGGGCTCTCTCTTGCCCTTGGAGTGGGAAACTGCTCCTGAAGGCAGATGAACCAGTATGGTCAATGGCATAGGATGGAGAAGGTCAGAGGGAAACCACTCCATTAATGATCCACTTGGTATGCCGTGTTATGCAGCAATGATGGTGGGCTTTGGAACTAAATGTAATTCCAGAGGTAAAATAGTCCCCAATTCGGATCTCCGGCAGGCGTCAGGGACAAAGCGTGGAAGAAACACAAGAAATATTATCTTAGGACCTTGGAGTATATGATCTCTCAACATTTATGGTAAACTAGAGAACTTAAAAAAGGTGATGGCTAAACATGATATAGACATATTAGGAGTGGGTGAAATAAAGTGGCCTGAGAATCAATCAGTCACTACTGATCTGCATTTAGGGCAGTCGCCCAGGTGGCAGATTCCCTATCTGTTGTTTTCCTAGTCTTTTCTTAAATGATTGCAAAGAAATTGGAAAATTATTGAACATTTTCCTTGGTAACTTATTCCAATCCCTAACTCCCCTTCGTATAAACTTATATTTGCCCCAATTTGTCCTCTTGAATTCCAACTTTATCTTCATATTGTGATCTTTCCTACTTATTCGTCTACTGATGTCCTCCCACGCCATCTCTCCACTGACAGCTCGGAACATACCACTTATTGCAGGTTATAAATTTAATTTTTTGTCTGTATTGAAGATCTACTTGTGATACAAATTCTTATAATTTTATTAATTACCACCTATTCAATACAATAAAAACATAATAAAAACTTACATATTTATTAAGATGTTGATATGGTACATGTTTCGCTCCTTTTTCGTGAGCATCATCAGCCAATTATTATTTACTTAAGGTTATATAAGGTCATGAATCTATTCTATTGGATTAAGATTATGCTTGTAATTCTTATTGACAAATCTTATAATATTTTACAAGTCATATAACAATAAAATTATGTCTTTAAGTTAAAACATATTTGTCTAAAATCTATCCAAGTCTAACATTTTATTGACGAAACTCATCTGGTGAACATCCTTTAAAATTAATTTAGAAATCCTTTTGAGATCTGGCTAATTGTATTGATTCAATGTTGCTTGACTTGTATGATAGCCGTAGAAACTTCGTTAACTATATTAACAATTTTGTACAGTTGATAATTGTCTATGTTATGAACATTTAACTTGTTCTCGATGTTGCTGGAGTAACATTTGTATTGACATTAATTTTATGTTGTCAATACGAGAATACTGTTCATAAACAAACTTGTTGGTGAATAAACACTTTCTAATGTGATGTAGAATTTGAATTGTTCTCGTATATTCCACATTGGGCTTGTTGGTATATCTGTAATGGAAGATAAAATATATGTTTATGGTTTTGAATTATATTTCTGTATAAACTTCTTATCGAAAGAATTGTCACTTACTTTTCTTTCCGCTGCGTAATAGCCTAGTGTTACTCCTAGCCTCTTGAGAACTATTTGTTGTTCTGTTTGCACTCCTTGTATTATATGAGTGAGTGTGGATGAGTTTACGTTTTGGCGGGGAGTGGGAAGGGGAAGTGAAGTTAGGCGGTGCAATGATGGCTGCAATGGATTGTGGAGGGGACTGCCTAGGAGAAGTAAGGGAAGTAATTGAGTTTGTTTGCATCAATAAGCCATTAACTTTTGTCGGATTAAAATGTTTATAGAATTTATTTATATCAGATTTAAGCATTTGTATTAGTTCCGGTAATTGCACTAAGAAGGGGTTCTTTATTTCAATTTCGTCATTTAGGTTTTTATTTTTGTTGTATTGCTGATCTAAATGAATGTATATGTTTTCTAATTTCATCATTTCTTTCCCTTTTTCTACTCTTCTTAAAATTCTTAAATCTCTTTCAATAGTTGTAAAACTGTGTCCAGTTTCTAGCATGTGTGCTCCCATTGCAGAATGTTTCTTGTGTTTAGCTGCATTTACATGTTTGAGATATCTTATCATAAAGCTTTGGCCAGTCTGGTCAACATACGAAAAATTGCATTTAGCACACGTAAGCCTATATATTCCAGATCTTTGTTATTGATTGCTATTTGTATTAACTTTATTGTGGTTGAAGAAAATATTTCAGTTCATGTTTTGGGTTTTGAAGGCAATGTTAATATCTCATTTTTTGATGGTATTAGTGACTTGGAATATAGCGGGGTTAGTAAATGTAAAAGTTGCAAATTTGGATTTCTTATTTTTATCTGGTATGAGACTTGTGGCCAAATTTATTTTCACCTTATTAATGATCTTGTTAACCATCTCTATTTTATAACTGTTAGTGAGTGCCAGGTCCTTTATGAAATTAAGTTCTTTCTTTAAACTCTTACTAGTTGGTGGAATTTTTATGCTCTATAAACCAAACTAAAAAAATGCTGCCTGTTTGTGAGAATTGGGGTGGAGTGACTCATTTTTAATCATTATTGGAGTAAATGTTAGTTTTCTATAAATCTGGATATCAAATTTATTTCCTGCTCTCTTTACATTTATATCTAGAGAACTTAGCGAATTTTTACTTTCGTCTTCTTTAGTGAATTTTATGTTACTCTCTAATTTATTTAAAAAGTCCAAAATATTATCACTATTATTCAGTTTACTGTCTATTATAACAAATGTGTCATCCATGTATCTCAGCGAAAGGTTTAGTTCTTCTACGTTATTCAAAATTTTAACAAGTTCTAGATGATCCATGTAGATGTTAGCTAGTATACCTGATGCAGGGTCATGCCGTTCCCAAGCACATTTGATGATATATCTTTTGATTAAATGTGAAGTAATTATTATTTAAAACAAATCTCAATACATTTATGAATTCTTCTATTTCACACCTACTTAATTTGCTGTGATTTAGTATGTTCTAAAAAATCCAAGTGGATTTCAGCTAAGATGCCTGAAGCCGGTGATCCCATGGCCAAACCCTCCTGCTGATAGATAATACCATCGAAAGTGAAATAGTTATTATTTTTAAACCAATTTCAGGATAGACATAAAATCTTGTATTTCCAAAGCACTTAGGTGGCTGGAATCCTACAAGTTGGGCTTCAGTGGAATAACCTTTCCTAAACGCAAACTGCCTTCCATTTATTAATTTTGCAATCATGTCTTATATAATCAGAAAGAATGCTTTCCCAAAGCTTGTAATTTTCGGCTTTATGCCTATCACCCTTTCCTTTATATACAGGGGCTATTATAGCAACTCTCCATTCATTTGGTTATTTATTTAGCGTATGGCTAACACATCATATTATAGATACAATAATAATAAATAATATTTACAATTTGAAGTATTTACAGGTTCAAATTATTTACATATTCAACACACGAGGGTGAGAGCAGAAAGAAGTATCTTGGGTTTCCCTGGTGGGCAGGGAGAGGACACTGCTCCACAATGTGCCGAACTGTTTGCTTCACAGCACCACAACTGCACGCCGCCGAACTAATTATTCCCCATTTATGGAGGGAGTCGCCACATCTGCCATGGCCAGGTCTTCCGTGGAAGATCAAAACCCTCTGGTTTGTTTTTCAGCCATGCTAGATAGTGATATTCTGATGGAGCTCTGGATATCCATACTTGCTTCCAGGCCTGAAGCAGATTAAAGTTAGCGTCTGCTAGGTTTCTGGCTGTTCTAACAGGTGGGCATTTTGATTTTAGCCTGTTAATAAGAACATGATTCATTTCACCATGGATTGGCAACTGACTGTTGTTAGTTATTTTCTTATAATCTCATAGGAGAGCATTTTCTCGGCGGAGGTTGGGTGGTGGAATATGGGATAGAACAGGTAGCCAGAAAGTGGGAGTAGATCTAATTGTCCCTGATATCATACACATAGTGTGATTCAGCTGAGTGTCAATTAATTTGGTGTGACTGCTGTTCAGCCTTATTGATGAGCAGTATTCTGAAGCAGAGTACACAAGACCAAGAGCTGAAGACCGTAGGGTAGATGCTAATGATCCCCAGGTGGTTCCACACTGGTTCTGTAAGATGTTGTTTCTTGATCATAACTTAGCAGCCGTATTCTGAAGATGTTTCTTGAAGGACAGAGTTCTGTCAAGAGTAATCCCTAGATATTGTGGATATCTGTTGTGGGCAAGACAAGTGTTCTCAACCTGAACCTTCAGTTCACGATTGGCCATTTTGTTGCTAAGGTGAAAACATGTAACTTCACTTTTATTTGGATTCAGTTGTAATCTCCATTTGCAAAAGTACTGTCCCAAGGTGGTAAGATCAGCCGTCAGTGTTTCTTCAGTGTTTTCCATGAATTTATCTTGTACTGCCAGAGCCCAATCATCAGCATATCCGAATTTCCTAGAGCTAGTTTCAGGTATATCAGCTATTTACAGGTTGAAAAGCAGAGGAGCTAATACAGAACCTTGGGGAAGGCCATTGTTTAGAGTTTTCTCACTGCTAGTGCCATTTTCCAGTATTACACGAAACTTCCTCTTGGTGAGCATGCTATCAATAAGTCGTGCAATCTTCTTACATGGCAAAACACGTAATAGTTTGCAGATAAGTCCTTGTTTCCACACAGTGTCATAAGCTGGAGTCAAATCAATAAATGCCACAGAGGTTTTCAGTTGTTCTTGAAAGCCTGCCTCAATAAATGTTGTTAGTGACAAAACCTGATCTGTACAGCTGCAGTTTGGTTGGGACCCTGCTTGTTCAACAGGCAAATTTTGAAAAATGACAGAACTAATTCTGTTGTAGATTAGCCTTTCCAGAAGTTTGTATACTATGCTCAGAAGAGCAATTGGACAGTAATTTTTGGGTTGATCATTAGATTTTCCTGGTTTTAGGATAGCAATGATCTTCATCCATTTCATAAGCCGAGGGATAGACCCTCTCTGCAGGATGTCAGAGCAGAATTTAGCAAGCCATATTCTAGAATATTTTCCACAGTGCAACAGAAATTCAGGGTGAATGCCATCAAACCCAGGGGCTTTGCCTGACTTCATACCTTGTAAGGCATTTGATATATCTTGTGGAGTGAATGGCTTGGAATAAGCACTCTCTTCTGGAATGGTTGCCCTCAATGTTTTCAGTTTACGTTTTATCCATGTAGTATGATCCCGATCTTCTGGAGCTTGTGAATTGTTCACAATCTGTGCTGCAACCATATCCGGAGTTACTGGAGAACTAATTCGATCTATCCGACAGCCCCCTCCTAGCTTTCTTAGAATGGACCATGCTTTTCGACTTGAGCGTTTGAAGTCAAGGCTTTCAACTGTTTCTGTCCATTTCTGCCTGCAGGCAGCATCCAGACTGTGGAGTAATTCATCTGCTATGCACGGGTCACCAGTTGTAAGGAACTCTTGGTAGAGAACATCACTGTTTTCATTCCAACCAGGGATATATTCCTTTCGGTAGCCTCTAGGTATAAACTTCTTTGCTGTGCTTGTTATAGCACCAATAAATCTCTCATAGTTGTCTTTTACAGGTGGAATCCATCCTGGGAACTTATCAAGTTGTTCAGCATAGCCAATCCAATTTGCTCTCTGAAAGTTCCAGCGTGGATGAGGAATTGAGGATACTATTGGAACTTTAATTCCAATTTCCACTACAACTGGTCGATGTTGGCTATGGGGAAAATCAGGGAGAACTCTTCGCATGGTTGGTAGAGGAATAGTGCTGCAGTCGGTAGACACATAGCATAAATCAGGATTATACTCTCTCCTCCAAGCAGCTGATCTGAAAGTACGCCGATCTTGAGTCATAAAGAAGATGGAAATTGTGCTCCTCAGCCCACGAAGTCAAAGCGTCTCCATTGCAATCAGTCACAGAATATCCCCATTGCTCATGGTGACTGTTAAAATCACTGAGATAGACAGTTGGGTGAGGGTATGGTTGAATGACATGTGCTGGCCAGATGGTAGCAGGAGGTTTATAGATATTGATGACTGTAACATCTCCTATCTTGATTACAATGCAATGGACATCATCTCTTGTGCTTGTAGAGATCAGGGAAGCATTCTCTACTGTATTTCGTATATATGTTGCACTTCCATATGCATGATGGAATGTTGCACCTTGAAGTTCATAACCTGGTATTTTACCTCTGGTACGCAATTGGCCTTCGTTTTCTATGTGAGTTTCCTGCAAAGCAATTACATCAATATTGTTTTCCAGAGATAATCTTGATAAAAACTGACACTTTGATCTGCTTAGCACTTCTATGTTGATCTGCATTATTTGAATACTTCGACCTAGGTTCCTATATTATTGTTGGTCCTTATAAGGACTGTTTCCATGAAGTCTTGCCATTGTGATATGTTTTAAGCCAGGAGATCCCAACGATTGTCTGGCTGCCAATGTTGTTGCTTTCTCAGCACCACCCAGGGGTCACGTGTAGGGCACTTTGAGGTTAAATCTACGGACGTGAAGCAACAGCGTAAAGTTCCTTCATGCAAACAAAAATCAAACAAGTACTTCAGATATGGTACTATATCCCAACACATTGTCTTCAGTATATCCCCCGAAACCTTATCAATTCCAGCTGCTTTTCTAGTTTTCAACTTTTGTATCTTACTGTAAATCTCATTGCTGTCATAGGTAAATTTTAATACTTCTTTAGTATTAGTCACCTCCTCTATCTGGACATTATCCTTGTAACCAAAAAGTTTTACATACAGCTGACTGAATACTTCTGCCTTTTGAATATCCTCGCCTACACACTCCCCTTGTTCATTAATTATTCCTAGAATGTCCTTCTTGGAACCTGTTTCTGCCTTAAAGTACCTATACATACTCTTCCATTTTTCACTAAAATTAGTGTGGCCACCAATTATGCTTGCCATCACGTTATCCTTAGCTGACTTCTTTGCTAGATTCAATTTCCTAGTAAGTTCCTTCAATTTCTCCTTACTTCCACAGCCATTTCTAACTCTATTTCTTTCCAACCTGCACCTCCTTCTTAGTCTCTTTACTTCCCTGTTATAATATACTGGATCTTTACCATTCCTTACCACCTTTAAAGGTACAAACCTATTTTCACATTCCTCAACAATTGCTTTAAACCCATCTCAGTCTGTTTACATTTTTATTTACCGTTTTCCACCGATCATAGTTGCTTATTAAAAACTCCCTCATGCCTGTTTCATCAGCCATATGGTACTGCCTAATAGTCCTAATTTTGGAGTGGTAACTTTAGAATTATACACTCTGGAGAAAAAGGAAGCCATGCAGGTGTAGGAACAGTATTAAGTAAAAACATAGGTGTATGAGTTCAGAGCTATGTACAATACAGTGATAGAATAATTATGGTGAGAATAGAAAACGAACCAGCTGACATGATAATAATACAGGTGTACATGCCAACAACGAATCATTCAGATGAAGAAGTAGACCAGGTATATGATCAGTTAGAGAAGTTGATGGATATGATTAAGGACAACGAGAACCTCATTTTTCTTGGAGACTGGAACGCCTCTGTTGGTGAAGGAAAAGATGGGAAGACTGTAGGTCAGTATGGTCTTGGAGTAAGAAATGACAGAGGACAACAACTAATAGACTTTTGTAAAGCAAAAGGACTAATACTTACAAACACCTTGTTCAAACAGCCCAAGAGAAGAAGATACACCTGGACTGCACCTGGAGATAAAGCAAGATACCAAATAGATTATATTATGGTAGGGGAAAGATACCATAACCAAGTCAAACAATGCAAAAGTTATACAGGGATTGATGTAGCATGTGGCCACAACCTAGTATTGTTAAAATCTGATTTAAGACTAAGAAAGAAGAGGAAGAATGTGGAAAAATATTGCAGATATGTGAGGAAACTAAAACAAGACAGAATCAAGGAAAACTATCAAACACTGGTAAAACAGAATGTCGCAGAAATACCCAATGGTACAGTAAATGAGAAATGGATGGGCCTTAAACACTCTATCATAGAAGCTGCAAATCAGGTAATAGGGAAAATGACGAAACAAGCACAAGAACCATGGGTTACAGATTATGTGCTTGAACTTATAGAGGAAAGGTGGAAATTTAAAAACGCAAAGATTGAAGAAGGAATCAGAAACTATAAAAGACTCCGTAACCTAGTCAACAGAGAAGCAAAGAAGGCTAAGGAAGTATATATATATATATATATATATATATGATGAGACAATGCAAAGAAACAGAAGAAAGAATGGAGAAAGGAAACGTGGAAACTGCTTATGAATTGATTAAGAAATAATTCAGAACAGTCACTGGTTGTAGTAACAGCATATTAGGTGAAAATGGGAAACTGTTGTCTGAGAGCAAAGAAGTGGGAGAAAGATGGAAGTGATACATAGAAACATTATGTGAAGATCCTACTGACATAAATGAACTTGAAATTGAAGACAATATTACAAGTGACCAACTGGGACCCTCTTTAACAAAAGAAGAAAATCTTAAGGCTGTGAAAGAATTGAAACCTAATAAAGCACCAGGATGCGATGAAATAAGTGGAGAAATGATACAGAGACTGGATGAGGAAACACACAGCTATATTTTAAAACTGATCATGGAAATATATGAAACGGAGAAATTCCAGAAGATTTTAAAAAGTCTCTCATATCCCTATACCAAAGAAACCTGGAACTCTAAAATATGAAGAACATTGCACCTTGAGTCTGTTGTTACACATGTCAAAAATATTTACAAGAATAATATATAACTGAATAAGCAATAAAATTGAACCACATTTGGCTGAAGATCAGTTTGGATTTACATGGAATATAGGCACATGAGAAGCTATTCTAACGCTACGACAGGTTATAGACAAAATGCTAGACGTAAGAAAACCTTTGTTTATTGCATTTGTGGATTTAGAAAAAGCTTTTGATAATGTGAACTGGAATATGTTAATGAAGATTATGCCTAGTGTTGGTCTAGATTTTAGAGATTGACGAATTGTATATGAACTCTATAACAACCAAAGGGGCATCATAAACATAAATGCTGAAGTATGGGAGGCTTATATAAAGAAAGGCGTACGACAGGGATGTAATTTGTCACCAGTGCTGTTCAACTTGTATATTGAGAAAGGCATTGAGGAATGTAAAGATGATATGGAAGGGATAAAGATAAATGGAGTAGAAATCAAAATGATAAGATTTGCTGATGACATACCGGTAGCTGTCATAGAGGAGAACGAAGAGAAACTACAAAGTGCATTAATAAGAATGAATATGATATTGAGAGATAAGTATAACATGAAAATTAATACAAAAAAGACCGAAATTATGGTATGTAACCTCCAGCATATTGCAGTCGACATCAGAATTGGTGATATACCACTAAGGCAAGTAAATGTCTTTAACTACTTAGGAAGTAAAATCACTCCAGATGGTAAAAGTTCAGTCGACATAAAGAGCAGAATTTCCCAAGCAAAGATTGTTTTTTACAAGAAAAGGATGCTACTTACATCAAGGAATTTAAATGTGGTGACCAAGAAGAGATTTATTAAGTGCTATGTCTGGAGTGTGGCCTTGTATGGTTAGGAAACGTGGACTCTTAGTGCATATGATAAGAAACATTTGGGAGCATTTGAGATGTGGTGCTGGAGGAGGATGGAAAAGATATCATGGACAGAAAAACTCACCAATGAAGTTCTTCAACGAATAGGTGAAAAAAGATCCTTTTTAGTGTCGTACGTACGACGCTGTAACTGGTGTAAAACCTTCTATGAGTATGTTTAATATATTCTAATTATAGTTTATTTAATGCTAAATTATCTTTTGTTAAGTGTTAAACATGACTAGTACGGTATATGGGTTCTCTGTAAATATGTAGTATAAAATGGTATAACCTCAAATACGTATTGTTTAACCTCAAAATCTATAGAGTCGAAAGCGGTAGAAAATTCCATAATGTTTGTATGTTAGACTTACTGTAATATATTTGATATGTATGAAGGGTTCTGGAAACTTACTGTCATGTTTTATTATCCAGATACATGTAGAGACATTACAAATGTTGTAGATATTTCCATGTACATTTTTAAATATTGAAAGAAAGTTCGAGTACATGTTCAACTAGCTAGTCGATCGATGTTTTGAGTGTGTTTCATTAGAGTGTTGTAAGAACTCTTCCAGAAGTCGATCATTCTAGATGGTTGATCGAGTAGTATAAATATCGAGCTGTCAAGTCAGTGAGTCAGTCAGATCATTAGACTCGAGTGAGTGAGTGAGGCGGGAAATTCAAGAGAGAGTATGTTATAGTGCGCGCGTCAATGTTGTTGATATCTGTACTTGTCAGAATCGACTTCGGAGTACTCCGCTATTGACTGTTGTATATAGTGTCATTTGCTACTGTGTATAATTGTGTGTTACAACTACAGTGTAAATAAAGTAATTTAAGAAGGAAGTGAACTTGTTCTCGTGTGATATTCATTTACGTAAAATAAAATCGCAACGTAGAACGATATTAGCAACAACAAGAAGAGACCAATTAATTGGCCATCTCTATAGGCACAATGGTTTCATAGTTAATGTCATGGAAGGAATGATTCAAGGTAAAAGAGGAAGAGGAAGACCTAGACTGCAATATTCAAGACAGATCAGAAATGACGTAGGAACAGGCTCATATGTGCAAATGAAGAGATTAGCGAATTACAGAGAAGAGTGGAGAAGATGAATTGCTGCCAACCAATCTTAGGATTGAGAATTAAGAAGAAAAAGAAGACAGTTTCTCTCCCCTCCTTTTTACTGTTTTTATAGAACAGGAAGTAGAGGAATTCAAAGAGGAATTTGGGAAGCGAATCACAATCTAAGGAGAAGAAAACAAAACATTGAGATTTGCTGATTTTATCTGAGACGGCAGAAGACACGGAGAAATTGCTGAATGGTATTGATGGAGTCTTGGGTAAGGAGTACACGATCAAAATAAACAAATCTGAAATGAAAGTAATCTTGTGCAGTTTAACAAAGTCAGAATATATTAGATTAGGGAAAGATGTTTTAAAGGAAGTAGATGAATATTGTTACTTGGACAGTAAAATAAATAGTAATGACAAAAGTGAGGAAGACATAAAAGGCAGACTAGCACAAGCAAGGAAGGTCTTTATCAAGAAAAACGAATTTACTAACTTCGAACATTGATACAGGAATTAGAAAGATGTCTTTGAAGACTTTCTTTCGGAGCGGTGCACTGTAAGGAAGAAGATATGGACGATAACTAGATCAGAAAGAAAGAGTGTAGAAGCTTTTGAAACATGGTGTTACAAAAGAATGCTGAATGTGAGATGGATACATTGATTCATGAATGAAGAGATGCTGAATTGATTTCGGGAGAAAAGATCTATGTATGTGGCTCAATTTGATGAGAGGAAAAGAGAGAATAATGGGTCACACCTAAATCACCCAGGATTGGTTCATTTGATTTTTGTTGGAAGTGTAGGTACTAAGAACGGTATGGGTAGACCAAGGTATGATTATAACAAGCAGATTAGATCAGACGTAGGATGAAGTAGTTACAAAGAAATGAAAAAGTTAGCACAGGATATTCTGTGGAATACAAACTCAAAGAAAAACCAGAAAACTAAAATTTCTACCTTCATTTTCAGAATATTAAACAAATTCACATAGTTCAATCATAAAATATACCTGTGATTTGCCTTGGTGTACCTTGGGCTCATCAGTAAGAAGTCACCACACCCCAAGACACTGGCTGGCTAGTACACCACTGTGACCATACTGTAAGCTGTTCTGTGATAAACACAATGAAGATATGTCTCCCCACATGCTAGATATGTCCTAGACTAGTACACCACTGTAAGCTGTTCTGTTATAAACACAATGAAGATATATCTCCCCACATGCTAGATATGTCCTAGACTAGTACACCACTGTAAGCTGTTCTGTTATAAACACAATGAATGAAGATATGTCTCCCCACATGCTAGATATGTCCTAGACTAGTACACCACTGTAAGCTGTTCTGTGATAAATACAATGAAGATATATCTCTCCACATGCTAGATATGTCCTAGACTAGTACACCACTGTGACCATACTGTAAGCTGTTCTGTGATAAACACAATGAAGATATGTCTCCCCACATGCTAGATATGTCCTAGACTAGTACACCACTGTAAGCTGTTCTGTTATAAACACAATGAAGATATGTCTCCCCACATGCTAGATATGTCCTAGACTAGTACACCACTGTAAGCTGTTCTGTTATAAACACAATGAAGATATATCTCCCCACATGCTAGATATGTCCTAGACTAGTACACCGCTGTGACCGTACTGTAAGCTGTTCTGTGATAAACACAATGAAGATATGTCTCCCCACTTACTAGATATGTCCTAGACTAGTACACCGCTGTAAGCTGTTCTGTTATAAACACAATGAAGATATATCTCCCCACGTGCTAGATATGTCCTAGACCAGTACACCGCTGTGACCGTACTGTAAGCTGTTCTGTGATAAACACAATGAAGATATATCTCCCCACATGCTAGATATGTCCTAGACTAGTACACCACTGTAAGCTGTTCTGTTATAAACACAATGAAGATATGTCTCCCCACTTACTAGATATGTCCTAGACTAGTACACCACTGTAAGCTGTTCTGTTATAAACACAATGAAGATATGTCTCCCCACATGCTAGATATGTCCTAGACTAGTACACCACTGTGACCCTACTGTAAGCTGTTCTGTGATAAACACAATGAAGATATATCTCTCCACATGCTAGATATGTCCTAGACTAGTACACCGCTGTGACCGTATTGTAAGCTGTTCTGTGATAAACACAATGAAAATATGTCTCCCCACATGCTAGATATGTCCTAGACTAGTACACCACTGTAAGCTGTTCTGTGATAAACACAATGAAGATATGTCTCCCCACATGCTAGATATGTCCTAGACTAGTACACCACTGTGACCATACTGTAAGCTGTTCTGTGATAAACACAATGAAGATATGTCTCCCCACTTGCTAGATATGTCCTAGACTAGTACACCACTGTAAGCTGTTCTGTTATAAACACAATGAAGATATGTCTCCCCACATGCTAGATATGTCCTAGACTAGAACACCACTGTAAGCTGTTCTGTGATAAACACAATGAAGATATGTCTCCCCTCTTGCTAGATATGTCCTAGACTAGTACACCGCTGTGACCGTACTGTAAGCTGTTCTGTTATAAATACAATGAAGATATGTCTCCCCACATGCTAGATATGTCCTAGACTAGTACACCACTGCAAGCAGTTCTGTGGTAAACACAATGAAGATATGTCTCCCCACATGCTAGATATTGAACCCTTTAGGTCCATATTGGGGGATACCTACCTTCCTTACCTATCAGCAATGTTCATGAGATCTGTCTCTTGGGTCGTGTCGGGTTCTTCGTCACTTGCTGAGGTAAAGGTAGGGTTCAGTAATTCTAATCTATCTACTGGAATGAAAGGTCTGTTTAAAAGATTCCTTTTTATTCAGGAAAATTATGAAACAATCCGATATATCAACGGTATTATAGAAGTCAACTATGTCCACTGGACACCACAATTATTTTAACATAATGGTCAGAACACTGGTGTGAGACTTTAACGTAACTGCCTGACGGGCATTCATACTAGAAACCATTGTCTCAATTATGAATCATTTAAGAAAGGAAAGTATGGAAATCCTTAAATTCGGCTTCCATGTGTGACCACGTGTACCATCATAGTGATTCGTTATGGTCCAGCCCTCGTAACACGAACTCTGGACTCTGGGTATAATTAAGGCAGTCCAATTGGTGTGTGCCACACAGTGGTTCTACGGCATGGACCCTTAATTGAATCGATGTGACCTGCGTCTATGTCATGGACCGACATCTAATCTTCTAAGTTACTTTAAAGTCATTGTGGATGATGACTGCAAGGAAATGATGCTACAATGGCATATGGCCCTAATCCAAGTCACTGAGGTTGATGACCCCCTGACCATCCAAGTTTCTAGGCTGAAGGCTAAACACAATTAAGTTACATCGGTTGATGACCAAAGTTTCCATTTTACTATCCCAGCACATTCACTGCTCAATCAATCAAAGTTCAATAATTACAACAATAGCAATGCTCACAAACTTTGTGGCAGTAAAATCCATTTCCTTCGGATATGTCCCCTTAATCTTTACTTTATTTTTAAATATTCCCCAGAAAACAAACTAAAATTTCCAGAATGCATCTCCAAGTTATTCGCTTGATTAAAGTTATTTCAAATGCGGTTTCACTGAATTTAATAATTAAATAAATTTAAATGATTTAACGAAATGTTAACGAACAACAAATTTTATCTCCGCGGACTCTGGTTTCTTGTTGCAAGTGATAAAAATCATTGCTATCCGTATTGAAGATACTGAATGTAGGATGCTAAAAGGTTAGTTTTTTCCACCTGTTCAATACATATAAATTTATTATTGATTACACTTGAGACATGTTTCGCCCTTCATTGAGGGCATCATCAGTCGAAATATCACCTCAAGGTAAAAAATCAGGTAACTGGTTAGTAGTTGACAGTACAAATTAATACATATTGTCAACTACTAACCAGTTACCTGATTTTTTACCTTGAGGTGATATTTCGACTGATGATGCCCTCAATGAAGGGCGAAACATGTCTCAAGTGGAATCAATAATAAATTCCTAATTTATAAAATTTATATGTATTGAATAGGTGGAAAAAACTAACCTTTTAGCATCCTACACTCTGGTTTCTTCACAAATTTCTACGCAGGTGTGATGTGAATTCAATCTGGTGATATTTATCTGGCTGGGAAAGAATTGTTACATAATTCATGTCCAGTTATATATCTTGTCTCGTGATCTCACACTTTTAAAATCTAATCTAGTCCTAACCGTTATTAACACTTGGATATCCTAATAATCTACGTACAAACCAAACAACTCACCATATAATTACGATGTCATATCTCGTCATTACCATTTATGAATTTTGCACACCCCTCACAGACAAACCGATCATCACAACCATCGCTCTATATTTTGGACAACCCTAACTTTGGTTACTCTGTTCCTTATACTCAAAGTTCATAATTTCAAATGTTCATTACGTCCCCAATTACAGTATTTCACAATACTCAGATCATTACCGGCTATGAATTTCAACTAAAATCCAGCATTTTAACGTTTTCCCTGGCCAAGAAATACAATACAATCTCAATTCTACGCCTGTCCCGTTATCACAGCTGAGGCCTCTCATCCCCCAAGTTCGCTTGGCAGTTACATGAAACACCTGGTTTACTCACAGTTGACTGGCTTCTCAAAATGCTCTCTTTAAACTCTGCCGACATAATTAAACAAATACGATATTCTAACCAACAAAATGCACAGATTAAGCTTCAAGATACCCACACTAATTATACGCGTCGCCAATTAATACCGCTATGGATTTCTATGAATTTCTTTCCATTCCCAACATTATAAAATACCTCGGGCTGTCGTGTCCCGGCTTTAATGACAGGACTCTAACCTGATTCGCACATCTCATCTCAACTCATATAAAACATTCCTCGGGCTTCCATGTCCTGGCTTCAATGACAGGTCCAACCTGATTCACAAATCTCATATCAACAAACTAACCTCTGTTTCCCAGCTCCACAATTATCATTGACAAAGGACTGGAATAAAATCCTTACTAGATATCTCGACGTCTAATATCGCACAATGCATTAATCATGAATAACTCCGCATAAATGATATTGTATTTAATAACTTGATTTTTACGAGAAATGACTGAAACATTCTACTAGATCTTTTTATTGTCAGTCAGGCACAGTTTAAAATGGGCATAGAAAAACGTTTCTCTCCGTGACCAAATTCATCACCCTAGGTTCTCACGCTTCCACTCGATTGAAAATGAGTGACCATGGATTTCTACATTATTAACTCAAATTGCAGACAGGAAAATTTTACGTCGACTGAACATCTTAATTTGGCATCAAAAAATATAGGCAGTACACTTCACACGGATGACGATCTACATTGGACGTGATATCACTTCGAAACCCTATTCAGTAACTTTTTACAACATTATATGGCACTTGCAAGACTTCAAAAATTTATCCAAGTGGAAAATAAAACAAATGACTCTTTTTTTTAAGTCGTATTCTCACATTTACAAAACTTATTAGGGTGACCACTGCGTCATATATCCCCATTCAAATACATTCAAATACACCTTTTGAGATCATGAGACAAGATATAAGAGGTAGTAAGATGGAAGGTCACCTACCTCATGTAATCACGCCAGTGTTCGTCATAGGGCTCACCTGCGACCCTGGCATTTTATTTAGCCATTTTTACATTCATGGCTTTACAAACCATTTTGTTTCTTCAGGTTTCCTGGAATAAAGCATAAAAAAAGAAAATACCCTTCACTTGTTTGCTGAGTGCACACGATGGATTATAATTATTTCCGCACACGAATTACTTAATCACATTAGAATTTATTCAGTACTTTGACCGTCCTATCTGGTACAATTATTTCACTCAAGAAAACTATCTCCTCACGGAGTCAAGACCTAGCCGCAATGGCTAAAATCTGCAGTTGAACTCAGTCTACTTTCGTTGTTTGATTTCGCAGAGCAGCTCAACAATTTATCGTCCGCTTTGTATCACAAATGCCGGAGAAGGAGATTTCGTCATGGCGTCCCTTCATCTTTATAGCAGTTACCCCCTCTCTTCGGATCTCTCCCTTTGCCGCCAAGAAAATTTCTATAAATTTTCTGACTTACCTAAACTGTAATTTCAAAAGTTTTGAAAGTGACTACATGCTTGCTACATTTCTGGCGGTAGTGTTCATGGACATTTAAAATTTTTACGGGTTCGATTTGCGAGATGATTGACCCCCTTTGATAGGCACTATATTTTTTTGACTTGGCTTGGTTCACGCCATGTACACGCGCTTTGAAATAGTTCACAAAAATGACTTGAGATTCTTCCGCCGTTGACACGTGTGGCTGACGTCATGTACCCCAGAGCGTGGGACCGAAGGTAATCACCCCCTCGTCACGTGTCAAATCCATGCTATCAAGAATCCAACTTTTAAATGATTGTCGATTTATGCATAATGTTCTTAGGGCACAAAGGTCATGGGTTCAATATGTCCTGGACTAGTACACCACTGTGACCCTACTGTAAGCTGTTCTGTGATAAACACAATGAAGATATGTCTCCCCACGTGCTAGATATGTCCTAGACTAGTACACCACTGTGACCCTACTGTAAGCTGTTCTGTGATAAACACAATGAAGATATATCTCCCCACATGCTAGATATGTCCTAGACTAGTACACCACTGTGACCCTACTGTAAGCTGTTCTGTGATAAACACAATGAAGATATGTCTCCCCACGTGCTAGATATGTCCTAGACTAGTACACCACTGTAAGCTGTTCTGTGATAAACACAATGAAGATATATCTCCCCACATGCTAGATATGTCCTAGACTAGTACACCACTGTAAGCTGTTCTGTGATAAACACAATGAAGATATGTCTCCCCACATGCTAGATATGTCCTAGACTAGTACACCACTGTGACCGTACTGTAAGCTGTTCTGTGATAAACACAATGAAGATATATCTCCCCACATGCTAGATATGTCCTAGACTAGTACACCACTGTAAGCTGTTCTGTGATAAACACAATGAAGATATATCTCCCCACATGCTAGATATGTCCTAGACTAGTACACCACTGTAAGCTGTTCTGTTAAACACAATGAAGATATGTCTCCCCACATGCTAGATATGTCCTAGACTAGTACACCGCTGTAAGCTGTTCTGTGATAAACACAATGAAGATATATCTCCCCACATGCTAGATATGTCCTAGACTAGTACACCACTGTAAGCTGTTCTGTTAAACACAATGAAGATATGTCTCCCCACATGCTAGATATGTCCTAGACTAGTACACCGCTGTAAGCTGTTCTGTGATAAACACAATGAAGATATATCTCCCCACATGCTAGATATGTCCTAGACTAGTACACCGCTGTAAGCTGTTCTGTGATAAACACAATGAAGATATATCTCCCCACATGCTAGATATGTCCTAGACCAGTACACTGCTGTGACCGTACTGTAAGCTGTTCTGTTATAAACACAATGAAGATATGTCTCCCCACATGCTAGATATGTCCTAGACTAGTACACCGCTGTAAGCTGTTCTGTGATAAATACAATGAAGATATATCTCCCCACATGCTAGATATGTCCTAGACTAGTACACCACTGTGACCGTACTGTAAGCTGTTCTGTTATAAACACAATGAAGATATGTCTCCCCACATGCTAGATATGTCCTAGACTAGTACACCACTGTAAGCTGTTCTGTGATAAATACAATGAAGATATATCTCTCCACATGCTAGATATGTCCTAGACTAGTACACCACTGTAAGCTGTTCTGTTATAAACACAATGAAGATATGTCTCCCCACTTGCTAGATATGTCCTAGACTAGTACACCACTGCAAACTGTTCTGTGATAAATACAATGAAGATATATCTCTCCACATGCTAGATATGTCCTAGACTAGTACACCGCTGTGACCGTACTGTAAGCTGTTCTGTGATAAACACAATGAAGATATGTCTCCCCACTTGCTAGATATGTCCTAGACTAGTACACCACTGTGACCCTACTGTAAGCTGTTCTGTGATAAACACAATGAAGATATATCTCCCCACATGCTAGATATGTCCTAGACTAGTACACCACTGTAAGCTGTTCTGTTATAAACACAATGAAGATATGTCTCCCCACTTACTAGATATGTCCTAGACTAGTACACCACTGTAAGCTGTTCTGTTATAAACACAATGAAGATATATCTCCCCACATGCTAGATATGTCCTAGACTAGTACACCACTGTGACCCTACTGTAAGCTGTTCTGTGATAAACACAATGAAGATATGTCTCCCCACATGCTAGATATGTCCTAGACTAGTACACCACTGTAAGCTGTTCTGTGATAAACACAATGAAGATATATCTCCCCACATGCTAGATATGTCCTAGACTAGTACACCACTGTAAGCTGTTCTGTGATAAACACAATGAAGATATATCTCCCCACATGCTAGATATGTCCTAGACTAGTACACCACTGCAAACTGTTCTGTGATAAATACAATGAAGATATATCTCTCCACATGCTAGATATGTCCTAGACTAGTACACCGCTGTGACCGTACTGTAAGCTGTTCTGTGATAAACACAATGAAGATATGTCTCCCCACATGCTAGATATGTCCTAGACTAGTACACCACTGTAAGCTGTTCTGTTATAAACACAATGAAGATATGTCTCCCCACATGCTAGATATGTCCTAGACTAGTACACCACTGTAAGCTGTTCTGTTATAAACACAATGAAGATATGTCTCCCCACATGCTAGATATGTCCTAGACTAGTACACCACTGTGACCGTACTGTAAGCTGTTCTGTTATAAACACAATGAAGATATGTCTCCCCACATGCTAGATATGTCCTAGACTAGTACACCGCTGTAAGCTGTTCTGTGATAAATACAATGAAGATATATCTCCCCACATGCTAGATATGTCCTAGACTAGTACACCACTGTAAGCTGTTCTGTTATAAACACAATGAAGATATGTCTCCCCACATGCTAGATATGTCCTAGACTAGTACACCACTGTAAGCTGTTCTGTGATAAATACAATGAAGATATATCTCCCCACGTGCTAGATATGTCCTAGACTAGTACACCGCTGTAAGCTGTTCTGTGATAAACACAATGAAGATATATCTCCCCACATGCTAGATATGTCCTAGACTAGTACACCGCTGTGACCGTACTGTAAGCTGTTCTGTGATAAACACAATGAAGATATGTCTCCCCACATGCTAGATATGTCCTAGACTAGTACACCACTGTAAGCTGTTCTGTGATAAGCACTGTGAAGATATGTCTCTACACTTCAAAAATATGTCCTCCTAGACTAGTACAGCACTGTGACCCATTCTGCAAGCCCTTCTGTGGTAAACACAATGGAGAAATACGTCTCCATTTGCTAGATATGCATGTTCAAACTTTGGCCACGCTGCTCGTTAACCTATTATTCATGTTAAACTAGAAAATGTATTTGTATAGTCTCTTTTCTAGTGGTAATTCAAATTAATGCTTTATATAGTTTTGTTTACCTGTAGTAACTATGCAAAAACTATACAATATTTTTAATGGCAATTATTTTTTCAGGGAGGAGTGATGTAGATTTAGTAACTCCAAGCAGTAGCAGATTTATCAGACGGGACATTTCCGATCTTCAACTGGAGGAAAGTTTCACTCAAGAAGATGGTAAGAATGTATAGATTTATGTGTTTTAATAAACTGATATAACCAGTTTTATTTCCTTTTTGAATTATTTGTGAGTGATAATATCACATATTTCTGGACATTTATGTGGACAACTATCAATCCTAGTTTTTATTACTTAGTCGTCACAAATAAATTGGTAGTTGTGGTGGTGTGTGATCATTACCATGATGATTCTCATTTTATTTTGGAATGACCACAATTGAAACGTTTGCAAATTATCTGGCTTAGAGGAAGAATAATGATGAGAACAAGGGAGATCTGTAGTAATCTTCAACTGATCCCATTAAAGCACGCCTTTGACTCTTACTGTCAATCAATCAATCAATCAATCAATCAATCAATCAATCAATCAATCAATCAATCAATCAATTACTACTGATCTGCGTTTAGGGCAGTCACCCAGGTGGCAGATTCCCTATCTGTTGTTTTCCTAGCCTTTTCTTAAATGATTGCAAAGAAATTGGAAAATTATTGAACATTTCTCTTGGTAAGTTATTCCAATCCCTAACTCCTCTTCCAATAAACGAATATTTGCCCCAATTTGTCCTCTTGAATTCCAACTTTATCTTCAGATTGCGATCTTTCCTACTTTTATAAACGCCACTCAAACTTATTCGTCTACTAATGTCATTCCTCGCCATCTCTCTGCTGAGAGCTCAGAATATACCACTTTAGTCAAATAAATAATAAAGTTTAATTATTCCACCTATTCAATACATAAAAAGAGATGTAAATAAAGAATTAAATCAGTAAATAAAACTCTAGGGACATGTTTTGCCCTTTAATTAAGGGCATCTTCAGCCTAATCTCAATCTGAAAGTTAATTAATCAGGTACCTGAATGTAATTAAAATACATATGAATATGAAGATGATGTTGGAAATGTGTTTGAAATGGTGAGCGAAATGGTTGACAATAGTTGAGATATTCTTAAAATGAAACCTTTATAAAGACTAATATATAAATAGTCGTAAATTTATGAATGTCCTTGTTTAAAAATTGGATACTGGTAGTTTTTTAAGAATGTAAATTTTGTAAAGAGACGTTTCTGTTGCTCACTTCAAGTGAGGTTTGAAATAAATTGTTACGTTGAAACAAGTAAAGCGAGGCCTTTTGATGGTTGAGGGTGTTAGAGAAAATTTATCGGGTATTGGTTCATGTTTGTGAGTTACTGTAGTCATGTCCTAGTTCGTGAACCATGGGCAACGGCTGAGTGGCCCAGTAAGTGGTCCTAAGAGTCGGGATACCAGTTGCTATGGGATGGGAGTGGGCATCTCGGACATATTCTGAGTCGTGGCCCTCCTTGTGCTCAGGCGGCTAGGACTATACAATTCACCGGTGGTCCATAACCCGTTAGAGGAGAGATCCTCATTGGACTATGTGCAAGTAGGGCAGCATCCTGCTTCATGAATTTACCGAGCTCAGAACACTTTAAGCAAGCCTCGGACCTATGGGAGTAATGGAGTCCCACTCCCATTTGACAGGCGAGGGACTCCTTGGAAACAACTTGGCGAACGAAATGGAATTCGATGGGGAGCTATCAATATTAATGGGGCTTATGGAAGAAAGAAGGTAGAACTGGTTGAGTCAGCAAACAGGATGCATCTGGATGTGCTAGGAGTAAGTGATATTCGGGTAAGAGGAGATAAGGAGGAAGAGATAGGAGATTATAAAGTGTACTTGACGGGTGTTAGAAAGGGAAGGGCAGAGTCTGGGGTAAGGCTCTTTATCAGGAATACCATTGCACGCAAAATAGTTTCTGTTAGGCACGTAAATGAGCGAATGATGTGGGTAGATTTGTCAGTGGGAGGAATTAGGACAAGAATTGTGTCTGTGTATTCACCATGTGCAGATGAGGATGAAGTTGACAAGTTTTATGAATCATTGAGTGACATTGTGGTCAGGGTCAACAGCAAGGATAGAATAGTGCTAATGGGCGATTTCAATGCGAGAGTTGGGAATAGAACTGAAGGATACAAAAGGGTGATTGGTAAATGTGGGGAAGATATGGAAGCTAATGGGAATGGGAAGCGTTTGCTGGACTTCTGTGCTAGTATGGGTTTAGCGGTTACGAATACATTCTTCAAGCATAAGGCTATTCACCGCTACACATGGGAGGCTAGGGGTACCAGATCCATAATAGACTATATCTTAACAGACTTTGAATTCAGGAAATCTTTTAGGAATGTACGAGATTTTCAGGGATTTTTCGATGATACAGGCCACTATCTGATCTGTAGTGAACTAAGTATCTCTAGGCCTAGGGTAGAGAAAGTGAAATCTATCTGCAAACGAATAAGGGTAGAAAATCTCCAGGACGAGGAAATTAGACAGGAGAACATGGATATGATTAGTGAGAAGTTTCGAACAGTAGACAGTAAGCAGGTTCTGGATATAGAAAGTGAATGGGTGGCATACAGAGATGCTGTAGTAGAAACAGCAAGTGAATGCCTAGGAACAACTGTGTGCAAAGATGGGAAAAGGCGAACATCTTGGTGGAATGATGAAGTGAGAGCAGCTTGTAAACGTAAAAAGAAGGCTTATCAGAAATAGCTCCAAACAAGGGCCGAGGCAGACAGGGATTTGTACGTAGGTGAAAGAAACAGAGTGAAACAAATAGTTGTTGAATCCAAAAAGAAGTCGAGGGAAGATTTTGGTAATAACCTGGAAAGGCTAGGTCAAGCAGCAGTGAAACCTTTCTGGACAGTGATAAAGAATCTTAGGAAGGGAGGGAAAATGGAAATGAACACTGTTTTGAGTAATTCAGGTGAACTCATAATAGATCCCAGGGAATCAATGGAGAGGTGGAGGGAATATTTTGAACATCTTCTTATTGTAAAAGGAAATCATCATGGTGGTGTTGCAAACAGCCAAGCTCATGGGGAGGAGGAAAATGATGTTGGTGAAATTATGCTTAAGGAAGTGGAAAGGATAGTAAATAAACTCCATTGTCATAAAGCAGCAGGAATAGATGAAATTAGACCTGAAATGGTGAAGTATAGTGGGAAGGCAGGGATGAAATGGCTTCATAGAGTAGTAAAATTAGCGTGGAGTATTGGTAAGGTACCTTCAGATTGGACAAAAGCAGTAATTGCACCTATCTATAAGCAAGGGAACAGGAAGGATTGCAATAACTATCGAGGTATCTCATTGATTAGCGTACCAGGCAAAGTATTCACTGGCATCTTGGAAGGGAGAGTGCGATCAGTGGTTGAGAGAAAGTTGGATGAAAACCAGTGTGGTTTCAGACCACAGAGAGGCTGTCAGTATCAGATTTTCAGTATGTGCCAGGTAATTGAAAAATGCTACGAGAGGAATAATAAGTTGTGTTTATGTTTCGTAGATCTAGAGAAAGCATATGACAGGGTACCGAGGGAAAAGATGTTCGCTATACTGGGGGACTATGGAATTAAAGGTAGATTACTAAAATCAATCAAAGGCATTTATGTTGACAATTGGGCTTCAGTGTAATTGATGGTAGAATGAGTTCTAGGTTCAGGGTACTTACAGGAGTTAGACAAGGCTGTAATCTTTCACCTTTGCTGTTTGTAGTTTACATGGATCATCTGCTGAAAGGTATAAAATGGCAGGGGAGGATTCAGTTAGGTGGAAATGTAGTAAGCAGTTTGGCCTATGCTGACGACTTTGTCTTAATGGCAGATTGTGCCGAAAGCCTGCAGTCTAACATCTTGGAACTTGAAAATAGGTGCAATGAGTATGGTATGAAAATTAGCCTCTCGAAGACTAAATTGATGTCAGTAGGTAAGAAATTCAACAGAATTGAATGTCAGATTGGTGATACAAAGCTAGAACAGGTCGAAAATTTCAAGTACTTAGGTTGTGTTTTTTCCCAGGATGGTAATATAGTAAGGGAGATTGAATCAAGGTGTAGTAAAGCTAATGCAGTAGGCTCGCAGTTGCGATCAGCAGTATTCTGTAAGAAGGAAGTCAGCTCCCAGACGAAACTATCCTTATATCGGTCTGTTTTCAGACCAACTTTGCTTTACGGGAGTGAAAGCTGGGTGGACTCAAGATATCTTATTCATAAGTTAGAAGTAACAGACATGAAAGTAGCAAGAATGGTTGTTGGTACAAACAGGTGGGAACAATGGCAGGATGGAACTCAGAATGAGGAGATAAAGGCTAATTTAGGAATGAACTCGATGGATGAAGCTGTACGCATAAACCGGCTTCGGTGGTGGGGTCATGTGAGGCGAATGGAGGAGGATAGGTTACCGAGGAGAATAATGGACTCTGTTATGGAGGGTAAGAGAAGTAGAGGGAGACCAAGACGACGATGGTTAGACTCTGTTTCTAACGATTTAAAGGTAAGAGGTATAGAACTAAATGAGGCCACAACAGTAGTTGCAAATCGAGGATGGTGGCGACGTTTAGTAAATTCTCAGAGGCTTGCAGACTGAACGCTGAAAGGCATAACAGTCTATAATGATAATGAATATATGTATGTATGTATGTATGTATGTATGTATGTATGTATGTATGTATGTATGTATGTATGTATGTATGTATGTATGTCAATAGTAATAGTGTTAAATAGTTGCTATGGTAGCGTTGAAATTACTGATATTTAAGTTACTGGTGTTACAGATGATGTGAGATTAATGGAGGAGAGGCTCCAAGCGGTGTGCCTGGTTTATATGGTATTGGCTGTGGCGGGTAGCGGGAAATGAGTTCAATTCTTAGAACAATATAAAGAGAAACGATGTCATCATTATCAAGTGGATTTCAAGTAAAAGTTAGGACCAGTCTATAGTCAATCTTTTGTGAGGTGATAAATTAGACTTCCTCTCGAATTACGATGCGGGAGCGAGGAAAAGTGTGAGAGTAAACATCCATAATTATAAAGTTCTATAAGAACTCAGTTAATTTTGTTAAAAGGTGTCCTGTAAGGTTTTAAGAAATCAAATTGTAGCATTAATACACTGGCGAAGCTAAGAATTTAATTTTTTAATTCTGTAATAGAGAAAGAGTGTTGTGGGAACAGTTAATACTGCTAAAAGGCATTCAGCAAAGGATTGAGGGTGTAGGAAATCAAATTAAATCTTAAACGGCTTAAAATTAGAATAAAGCTGAGGAAATTTTTTTGTGTGGAAATGTAAGGGCATTTTTTTTTTTTTTTTAAAGATTTTGGTTTGAAGTTTGTAATAAGGAGGAGAATAAAGTATTAAAAGTATGAGATTATAGAGTTAATCAGTAGTTTGATACTTGTTACTTGTGCTTCTGGTATTATAACAGTGTGAGAGTATGGGAGGTGGATGTAGTGGAGGTGGGGGTTAGGTGGGGTGTTAAGATTATGTGTTGTTGATAGTGGTGGGATTGTGGGTACGGGCAGGGTAGGAGTTGTGTTTTTTCAAATTAATGGGAACTTGGAAGTTAATAATTTAATATTATTTAGAATGTTATGTTGATTTAGTGATTCCAGTAATTTTGGTAAAGTTTCGTATAATGGGTTTTTTACTTCAACTATATCATTGAAGTTTATATTTTTGTTATAGTATTGGTCTAAAAATATATAGATGTTTTCTAATTCATTCATTAATATTCCTTTACCTACGTTTTTAATAATTGTGAGGTCTTGATCTATAGTGGTGAAATGATGTCCTGTTTCTTTCATATGGGAACTCATAGCTGAGAATTTGTTGTGTTTGATGGCATTAAAATGTTCCAAGTACCTAGTTTGAAAGCTTCAGCCTGTTTGTCCAATGTAAGAGGCGCCACGTTGTGTGCATGCGAGTCTGTATATCCTGAACCTGTGTAAAAGTTGTTGTTTGAATTGATTGTGTTGTGATTGAAGAATAATTTTTGGTTAGTGTTGGAAGTTCTAAAGGTTATGCAACTGTTTTGGTTTTTTATGGAGCTTGAAATTTAGTAAATGTCTGGATTGTTGTATGTCAAAGTAATAAACTTGTTCTTTTTGGGTTTGTCAGGGATGAGTTTTGTTGTTAATTTGAGTTTGATTTTGTTAATTAAATTGTTAATTGTTTCTAGTTTATACCCATTATTTTTTGTTAAGTTTTTTGTATAATTGAGAATAAAGCTGAGGGAAATTTTTTTGTTTGTGAAAAGGTATGTTTAGTCCTTTTGAAGCATGTAAGAGTGAGGGAGAGTGTTCGATGGTAAGTAGCCCGTTTATCATCATATCATTGCCCATCGTCCATCTCACAACATTATCAAGGTCACCCTGCAGCCGCTCACAACTTTGTAACCTATTTATTACTCTGTACAAAATAACATCATTGTCAACCATTTTGTTCACCATTTCAAACACATTTCCAACATCATCTTCATATTCATATGTATTTTAATTACAATCAGGTACCTGATTAATTAACTTTCAGATTGAGATTAGACTGAAGATGCCCTTAATTAAAGGGTGAAATATGTCCCTATAGTTTTATTTACAGATTTAATTCTTTATTAACATCTCTTTTTATGTATTGAATAGGTGGAATAATTAAACTTTATTATTTATTTGACTTCACATACCACTTAATCGAGCAGCTCGTCTCCTTTCTCCCACATCTTCCCAGCCCAAACTTTGCAACATTTTTGTAATGATACTCTTTTGTCAGAAATCACCCAGAACAAATCGAGCTGCTTTTCTTTGAATTTTTTCCAGTTCTTGAATCAGGTAATCCTGGTGAGGGTCCCATACACAGGAACCATACTCTAGTTGGGGGGTCATACCAGGGATATATATGCCCTCTCCTTTACATCCTTACTACAACCCCTAAGCACCCTCATAACCATGTGCAGAGATCTGTACCCTTTATTAACACTCATATTTATGTCATTACCCCAATAAAGGTCTTTTCTTATATTAACACCTAGGAACTTTCACCCCATCAACACAGTAATTAAAGCTGAGAGGATTTTTCCTATTTGTGAAACTTACAACCTGACTTTTAACCCCGTTTATCATCATACCATTGCCCACCGTTCATCTCACAACACTATTGAGGTCACCCTGCAGCTGCTCACAACCTTGTAACTTATTTATGACTCTGTACAAAATAACATCATCTGCAAACAACCTTATGTCTGATTCCACTTCTTTACACATATCATTGATATATATAAGAAAGCATAAAGGTCCAATAATACTGCCCTGAAGAACTCCCCACTTAATTATTACAGGATCAGATAAAGCTTCGCCTACTCTATTTTTCTGAGCTCTCTTTTCTAGAAATATAGCCACCCATTCAGTCACTCTTTTTTCTAGTCCAATAACACTCATTTTTGCCAGTAGTCTTCCATGATCTACCCTATCAAATGCCTTAGATAGGTCAATCGCAATACAGTCTATTTGGCCTCCTGAATCCAGGATATCTGCTATATCTTGCTGAAATCCTACAAGCTGAGATTCAGTGGAATAACCTTTCCTAAACCCAAACTGCCTTCTGTCAAACCAGTTATTAATTTTGCAAACATGTCTAATATAATCAGAAAGAAAGCTTTCAAAAAGTTTACATGCAATGCATGTCAAACTGACTGGCCTGTAATTTTCAGCTTTACGTCTATCACCTTTTCCTTTATACACAGGGACTACTATAGCAACTTTTCATTCATTTGGTATAGCTCCTTTAACCAGTGGCGGTGGGCTCTCAGGAGCACAGGAGCACGTGAACACCCAGTTTTATTACATATTTATGCATTCATTCTTTTCTTTCGACCTGATTTCGACAATCGATCGAAAGCATTCGACAATCGACTTATATCAAAGCTCCGTTACACCGACAGTTGTTCGTTTTGACTGAGAGTGCAGCGAGCACACTGGATAATGCGCTATTGTGCTGAAGACTATACGCATGCACAAAGCAGATGACGTCATGGTTTTCTGCACTGGTATTCCCATTAGCGAGGAGCACGGTAAGGTACGTGCCTTGTCGTCTAGAGCCACCCTCAACCCAGTGGCAGTATTACAGTTGACCACAAGGGTCCGCCACCTCCCCTATTATGGTTAGCCAGAGCCTCCCAGGAGCTACTATTGCATTACATTACCGGCAGATTTCGCTAGTACCCTAATTCTGAATAGGCATTTTGGTGTCTATTCAGACTCTTTTCCGGAAAGAGAACTGAATACAGTGGCGCATATGTATCCCTGCCTAAATAAGACACAGCTGAAGACTGAACTAGAAGTATTGTATATGAGAAATGGCTTTCAGAAAGATGATGGGGCCATTTTCATGTTGCAGTTTCTGCTTCACAATGAACTAGATAGGGACACATTTCCACAAGTATGCGAATTACTCCGAATTGTTGTCACAACCCCAATTACGACAGCGGAGCCCGAGAGGTGTTTTTCTACTTTGAATACGAATTAAAACGTTTCTGAGGAACACCATGACTGGAGAACGACTGTCAGCGCTGGCTATGCTTGCTATTGAGAAGAGATTTGTCAACATCATCAGTGACTTCAATCGTAAAGTGATTGAGAAATTTATGCGATTGAAGGACAGAAGGATTGCTTTCCTGTACAAATAATCAGCATTTATGTGAGTTGCTAAACTAAATCCTATCATTTAAATAAGCATGATCTAGTATTGTTGGTTGTACTGCATGCTAAATTGTTTAGAGTAGTGGCTATAATTTGCAAAATGAGAATAATTACCATGTGAAACAGTAGAACCTGACTAACCGAGATAATGTGGAGACTATTGGGGTCAATTCGGAAATAATTATTTTAAAAAATTTACCGGTAAATGTGGTACACATTCCTTCTATGCTTCTCGATATATCCAGGTGAACTTCGTGCTGTTTAAAAACCAGGAATAGTGCTCGCATCCTTCAGTGTTCGCAGTGCAGTAAAGCTATTATGAATTTTGCTACTGTTCTACACTAAGACAGCCTGCCCGCGGTGTAGGGGTAGCGTGCCTTCCTCTTACCCGGAGGCCCCGGGTTCGATTCCCGGCCAGGCCAGGGATTTTAAGCTGGATCTGAGGGCTGGTTCGAGGTCCACTCAGTCTACGTGATTACGATTGAGGAGCTATCTGACGGTGAGATGGCGGTCAAAAAAGCCAAGAATAACGGCCGAGGGGATTCGTCGTGCTGACCACACGACACCTCGTAATCTGCAGACCACCGGGCTGAGCAGCAGTCGCTTGGTAGGCCATGAGGTTTGGTTTGATTCTACACTAACACCCAGGTGAAATTCGTGCTGCTTGAAAACCAAGAATAGTACTTGCTTCCTTCAATAATCTCCGTGTAGTAAAGTTATTGTGAATTTTACTTTTGTTCTACACTAACAAATTACTCTCGTATAAAATTTATCCTCGGTTACAGGGGTTCTACCAAAGTATTTGTGAAGAAGGAACCGTACAAGGAACTCTTAATGAAATGATTTATGTACCTATGTTACTTTTTTGCTGATTTGCGACATGAACAAAAATGTTGTGAACCCCCTAAAAATTTTGTCATGAGCCGCCACTGCCTTTAACCAAACAATAATTAAATATGTATTTCAGATATGGTACAATATCCCAACCCATTGCCTTTAGTATATCCCCAGAAATTCTATCAATTCCAGGTGCTTTTCTAGTTTTCAACTTTTGTATCTTACTGTAAATGTCATTGTTATCATAGGTAAATTTTAATACTTCTTTAGTATTACTCACCTCCCCTATCTGGACATTATCCTTGTAACCAACAATCTTGACATACTGCTGACTGAATACTTCTGCCTTTTGAAGATCCTCGCACACACACTCTCCTTGATCCATTAATGATTCCTGGAATGTCCTTCTTTGAACCTGTTTCTGCCTTAAAGTACCTATACATACCCTTCCATTTTTCACTAAAATTTGCATGACCACCAATTATGCTTGCCATCATGTTACCTTAGCTGACTTGTTTCCTAGATTCAATATCCTAGTAAGTTCTTCAATTTATCCTTACTTCCATAATCATTTCTAACTCTCTTTCGTTCCAACCTGCACCTCCTTCTTAGTCTCTTTACTTCTCCATTATAATATACCGGTAGTGGATCTTTACCATTCCTTACCACCTTTAAAGGTACAAACCTATTTTTACATTCCTCAACAATTGCTTTAAACCCATCTCAGAGTCTGTTTACATTTTTATTTACCATTTTCCAGAGATCATAGTTACTTTTTAAAAACTCCCTCATGCCTGTTTCATCAGCCATATAGTACTGCCTAACAGTCCTAATTAATACATCCCTTTCTTTCACATTTATTTTTAACTATGACAAAAACAGCTTCGTGATCACTAATACCATCTATTACTTCGGTTTCTCTATAAAGCTCATATGGTTTTATCAGCACTACATCCAAAATATTCTTCCCTCTAGTTGGTTCCATCACTTTCTGAATCAGCTGCCCTTCCCATTATTAACTTATTTGCCATTTGATATTCATGTTTCCTGTCGTTCACATTACCTTCCCAGTTGATATTTGGTAAATTGAGATCATTACATGTAACTAATCTCATGATTAGACTTGTATTGAAATTTGGTATACCGGTACTATGCTTACGTGATTTTTTATTCCGCCTTTTCAATACAGTTGGTTTTATGTTGTTATATCATAATGCTACAACACCATTTTATCAGGACATGTTTCGCTTGAATTTCAAGCATCCTCAGCCTATGTAATCATCTCAAGGTCATATTTTATATGCTTTTGCAAATTTGTGCTTGATTATAAATCTAAAATTAAGTAATAAAATATATAAACATAGAAATTTGTGAACACATTAATAACTTAACAATATGAACGACTAGACTAAAATTGGAATATTTGTTAATTCTAAAGACATTGACGTCCAAAACACAGTTTCTTCAAATGTTGAAAATTTTTTCTAAAATTGTTTTCTCAACATTCTAGTTTATCAAAAACAATTGTAATTTGACTTCTATGTTAAAATTTGAGTAATAATTATTGTTAAAACGTATTGTGTCTGAAGATTAAAAATCCTGGATACGTTGGAATTCAGCTTCAGGTTTTAATTTTAAGGCTTGCTACTGTAATTTATTAGTTTTGAACAGTAAAATGTTGAATTAGGTAGTTTCATCAAACTAATCTTGTTTTGTCAATCAGATTTTCCTTTGGTAGTAGTTTGTTTTTATGAGGGTTTTGTCAAAAGGGACGTCATTCCAAAATCTTGAGAAGTTGATTTGTTTCTTTCATAATATTTGAATGATGGTGCGTCTGTAACAAAGGAAATTTACGTGAATAATGTTGTGTGTTATTGTGCTTTTACAGTGATCTAATTGTATGTATTCATTACCCCTTTGACTGCTACTACAATAGCTTGTGGAATTTCTTACATTATGGTGACTGTTATCTGTTGTGGTTTCTACTCCTTGTGTTATATGTATGGAAAAGCTATTGTGAACAGCAGGTAGGGGGATAGGGGAAGAAATATTAGGTGGGGCGTTAGACATTGGCATATCATGTGGTGAGGAGTCCTTATCTGTTGTCGAGGTGGGGGTAGGTGAGGAGACGGTAGGCAGGGCTTTGGACCTTGGTGTGTTGTGTGGAGGGGAATCTTTATGCGTTGTCGAAGTAGTTTCTGTGGTAGGAGTTTTCAGATTAAATATCTTAAAGAATTTACTATTATCTGATTTGAGAGTTTGTAGTAATATTGGCAATTGCTCTATTAACGGACTTTTTATATTGACCGCGTCATTCAGGTTTTTTTTCCTTTTTAAAAAGACTAAGAAATCAAAATATGCAACTTTTACTTACACCAGTCAAACGATTCATCAAACAGCAAACCCACCAAAAAAACGGGATATGCAAATATCCTTCAAAGCACATAACACCAATAAAAACTTATTCTTTAATCATAACATAATAAACTCCAACAATAACAAATTTCAAGGTTCCGGAATATACAGACTATCATGCACACCGTGTAAATTTTCATATGTTGGCCAAACTGGCCTCAGCTTCCTTACTAGATACATGGAGCACTTTAACCCTTTAAAGCATAACAAATATTCAGCAATGAGTAACCATATGAAAGAAACCGGCCATCAATATAGCTCAGTAGACAAAGACCTCACAATAATCAAAAGGATTGAAAAGGGGAAGCTAATGACGGAGTTTGAAAATATATATATTTATTTGGACTAATATTTTAATAAGGAAAAACTTGAATGACATGGTCGATATAAAAATTCTGTTAATAGAGCAATTGCCAATATTACTACAAACTTTCAAATCAGATAATGGTAAATTTTTTAAGATATTTAATCTGAAAACTCCCACCACAGAAACTACTTCGACAACGCATAAAGATTCCCCTCCACACAACATGCCAAGGTCCAAAGCCCTGCCTACCGTCTCCTCCTCTACCCCCACCTCGACAACAGATAAGGACTCCTCACCACATGATACGCCAATGTCTAATGCCCCGCCTAATATTTCTTCCCCTAAATTCCCTACCCGCCCTTCACAACAGCTTTTCCATACATATAACACAAGGAATAGAAGCACAACAGATAACAGTCACCGTAATGTAACAAATTCCACAAGGTATTGTAGTAGCAGTCAAAGGGGTAATGAATACATATCATTAGATCACTGTAAAAGCACAATAACACACAACATTATTCACATAAATTTCCTTTGTTACAGATACACCATCATTCAAATATTATGAAAGAAACAAATCAACTCCTCAAGATTTTGGATTGACGTCCTTTTAGACTAAACCCTCATAAACACAAACTACTACCAAAGGAAAATCTGATCGTCAAAACAAGACTAGTTTGATGAAACTACCTAATTCAACATTTTACTGTTCAAAAGTAACAAACTCCAGTAGCAAGCCTCAAAATTAAAACCTGAAGCTGAATTCCAACGTATCTGGGATTTTAAACTTCAGACACCAATATGTTTTAATTTCAATCACTACTGATCTGCATTTAGGGCAGTTGCCCAGGTGGCAGATTCCCTATCTGTTGTTTTCTTAGCCTTTTCTTAAATGATTACAAAGAAATTGGAAATTTATTGAACATCTCCCTTGGTAAGTTATTCCAATCCCTAACTCCGCTTCCTTACAACTCAAATTTTAACATAGAAGTCAAATTACAATTGTTTTTGATAAACTAGAACTTTGAGAAAACAATTTTAGCCAAATTTTCAACATTTGAAGATACTGTGTTTTGGATGTCAATGTCTTTAGAATTAATGGATATTCCAATTTTAGTATAGTCATTCATATTGTTAATCCATTAATGTGTTCACAAATTCTATGTTTATACAGTGGAACCTTGGATTGCGAGCATAATTCGTTCCGGCAACATGCTTGTAATCCAAAGCACTCGTATATCAAAGCAAGTTTTCCCATAAGAAACAATTGAAATGCGGATGATTCATCCATAACACAAAAAATATTTATTCCCATGCCATTTCTGAAACAAAATATAACTTAAAACAAATTAAACTGCATTTTACTTTATAATAGCATCATTGTTGGTGTGAGGGAGATGAGAGATTACATGAGATGAGTTACTGTGTAGCACGAATTTCACTAACAGAATCACTGCTATCTGGTGGCTCACTGGAATTGTTTCCTTTTCATGCAACATTAACGAGGAACCTGTCCAATGACTGTTGCTTTTGCCTCTTTTTGAGAATTTCATGAAAATGTGTCAATGCATTGTCATTGAACTGATTCATCGCTTGTACTGCTACAGCATTATTCGGGTGGTGTTTTTCTACAAAATTTTGCATGGTTTCCCATATTTTGTACTTCTCCCAAATCTCAGTTAAATTGAGAGATTCCATTTACTTTTCCTCCTCCTCTTCCCCGCGCGAGATCTCCTCCATAACCTCCTCCTGTTGTTCGCGATGCAGGACCATCAGTTCATTGGTGGACTGTTCCTGGCTATGTTCTTCCACCAGCTCTCGAATGTCCACGTCATTCACCTCCAAACCCATAGTCTTCCCTAAGGACACAATTTCATCGACAATCGGCGGCTCATTGTCACCAACAATCCCCTCAAAGTCACGTCCAAGAACACGGTCAGGCTACAGCTTTCCCCAAGCAGAAGTGAGAGTTCTCTTGGTAACCACATCCCAGGCTTTATCGATGATCTTCAAGCAGTTCACATTGGGGAAATGATTTCTCCCAAACTCTTGGAGGGTAAGGTTTGTTCCTTTGGTAACTTCGAAGCATCGCCGAAATAGTGCTTTGGTGTATAGCTTCTTGATGTTTGAAATGACTTGCTGATCCGTAGGCTGGAGTAGTGTTGGGAGGAAGAAACTTAACCTTAACAAACTTGAATTCCTCCAGTAAGTCGTCCTCAAGGCCTTAAGGCCTGGAGGATGAGCAGGAGCATTGTCCATAACCAGCAAGTCTTTGAGCAGCGGATTATTTTCTGAAAGGTATTTCTTCACTACGGAACTAAGACCTCGTTCATCCTTTCAACAAAGGCACAGGGGAGGATAAAACCTAGGCACATGTGACACTCGTATTGCAGAACCCCACTCGCTTATCAAGTTACAATTTATTTAAAATGTTTGCTTGTCTTGCAAAACAATCGTAGACAAAGTTACTCGCATTCCGAGGTTTCACTGTGTATTTTATTACTTAATTTTAGAAATATAATTAAGCACAAATTTGCAAAAGCATATCAAATATGACAGGTCTTAACCTTGAGATGATTACATAGGCTGAGGATGCTTGAAATTCAAGCGAAACATGTCCTTATAAAATAGTGTTGTAGCATTATGACTTAACAGCATAAAACCAATTGTAATGAAAAGTTGGAATAAAAAATCACAATATCGTAAGCATACAATCACGTTCCTTTCCTTATCGTTTCCCACATAGCTGATTATCTTATCAAATAATTCTGAATCAGCATCAGTACTACCCGTTCCTGATCTGTACACTCCAAAGACATCAAGTTGCCTATTTTCTTTAGAGATAAGCCTTACACCCAGAATTGTAACCTTTAAGGTAATCAATAGTGAGTTGGACTGTAAGTAGTTACAGTCTGACGTAAACCTACTAAGTAACTGGTGTAAAAAGTGGCTGCTTGGTTTGAATACTTCAAAATGCAACACAATTACATTTTCTTGCAAGTTGGAACCAGTGAATTACCCTTACCATTTATGCAATTTCCAAATAGCTCATGTGAATGAAATAAATGATCTTGGTGTGACACTTTCAAACTGCTACGGTCTTTCCTTCGAGAAACATTTAGACAAGATTTCTAGGAAAGGGTTTAAATTACATGGCTTTCTGAAAAGAAATGTTGCCGAATTTGTTTCTCCTAACACTCTAATAACTTTGTTTTGCACTCCAATCAGGCCATCGTTAGAATACTGTTGCGAGGTGTGGCTGCCTTCTCAGCAGTATTTAATACAAAACTTGGAAAGAGTCCAAATAAGGTTCATGAAATGGATCAGCTACAAGGGTTTTGTCTGATTACGAGTCTTTTTGTGAGACTATGAACATGAGGACATTGCACTCACGCTGCAGATGTGCCATTGCTCTCTTTCTTTATAAGTATCTGACAAACAGAGTGGATTGCTCAACATTACTGGAGCTGGTATATTTTTCATCTGCCTAAAGTAAGAACTGTGGCTCAGGCTAACTCATGGCTTGTGAGGGCACTAACATCACTGAATGAGGTGGGTGAATCAGTGGACCTTTTTCACTCAGCCCCGTCTAAAATCAGACATGCCCTAATGACCTCATGAGTGTAAGGCCCTATCTGTAAAATATGTAATTGTTACTAGATCTAGTTTAATAATGTCAATTATTTAAGGAGATTTAGTTTTATTTATTCATTTATTTTATTTATTTAAGGTTTTGTAAATATGCATATAAAAAATCTCTAGATTTCGTTTTAACTTGGTTATTATTTTAGGAAATTAGTATTATTTACTTAAGGTGTATTTGTTGTATATTATGTTTTACTGAATCATCTTTAATTGGGAAAATAACCTGTTGATGATAAATAAATCTATTCTATCTATTCTATCTATTCTATTCTATTCTATTCTATTCTATTCTCATCCTTAACTTTTTCGTAGCTTACAAATTCTTCTTTCACCAGAATGAATACTCCCCCTCCTACCATTCCTATCCCATCTCTACGATACACACTCCAGTTCCGTGAAAATATTTCTGCATCCATTATATCATTTCTCAGCCATGATTCAACTCCTATAACAATATCTGGTAAGTATATATCTATTAAATCACTTAATACTATTCCTTTCATTACAATACTTCGAGAGTTGAGCACTAACATTTTTATGTCATCCCTACTTGATTTCCAGTTCCCCGTTCGCTTAACACCACTCCCTAGGCCACCCTGTTTCCCTGAATGTACCTCCCTATAACCCTTCTAGACAAGTTCCCTAACTTATATGTACCACTGCGGTTTAAGTGAAGGCATCTGAGTGCAGATTCCTATCTCCTACCCACCCATTAGGATCTAGAAATCTCACTCCCAGTTTCTCACATACCCACTCCATAGTCTCATTTAAATCCCCAATCACCTACCAGTCAGTATCCCTCATACACTGTATTCCACTGATAACAATCTCCACTTCCTTAAACTTCATCCGTGCTGCATTTACCAGATCCCACACATCCCCAACTATGTTGGTACTTATACCTGCTTGCCTTACGTTGTTTGTACCAACGTGAAACACTACCACCTTCTCCTTTCCCTCTTCCTTCACTTCTACTTTCTTCAACATCTGCCTCAACCTGATTCCTGGATAACACTCTACCCTGTTACCCTTTCCTCCACTCACTTTCCCCACATGTCTAACAATGGAATCTCCCATGACCAGAGCCTCAACCCTACCCACCTCATTTGAACCCCTCCCCTCCTGTTCAGCCCTATCTTTTCTGATAGCTGCAGAAGCTACTTCCTCCTCCCTTTTCTCCCTCCCATAACCCTGTTCCACCTGTCTTTTCCTTTCCTTTCCACTACACTACATTTCCCTTTCTTACCTTTTCCCTTCCTCCTACTTCCACACATCTCAGCAACAGTTCCCTGTTCCTTATCTTCCCTCGGTTGTTCTACCTGCAGTGACTCGTACCGATTTTTCACAGACACCTGTCCTGAATTCTGATCCTGAACAGAGCCCTTAGCCTACAGTCTCCTTCCCCTTAAAACATTAGACCACCTGTCTTCTACAATTCCCCCATTTCCTTCCTATCCCTCTTTTACATCTAGATTGTTTGAGGGAGGCATACTTTCCTTCCTGTTCTCTGAGAGAATCCTAATTGTCTCCCTCAAACTCTCCAACTCCTCCCTCATAGTCCTTAATGCCTGGCCACACCCACAGTTCCTACACTTGCACTGCATAGCCATTATTTATGGAATAATGAGAAGAAAAATAAAAATAAAATAACTTATTCTATGCAAACAAAAATGAAACCAAAGAAATATTGCCTATAAAAATGAAAGGATGAAAGGAAAGGAATATTGTCTAGGATAGTTCACAAAGATCACACAACAACAAGGTAATTAATATAAGCTACTACTACACTACAATACTACTTAGGGCCGGTTCTACCATCTGCTCTTAAAGTGGCTGGCAGCTGCCCGGGAGGTAAACTACCTGGAGGTGTAAATCGGCTGGTACTTTGGCTTGCGTCCAACCACCTCCGCGCAAGCGCTAGGTAGCTACCCGGAGCTAGACACCGATATACGAATTTGGCTAGACTGATTTTCAGCGATTTCTCGCTTTCGAGTGTGGTGCTATCTATCGTCAGATGCATGAAACCCATTTTGATTGTCTTATTTCCCTGTGCTTGCGTCTGCTGATTATCTCCAAAAAGCCTAATAAGGGAAGTCTTAAGAGTTATGGACAACGATTCATGTCAAGCTTTCGTGATTTTAATCTGTGATCTTCAATATCAATACCTAATTGGGATTAAAATCTCGAGATTACATTTTCTTACGCCAGTTATAACCTATCATGCAAGGCAGCGTTTTTGAAAGGTATTCTCGTATTAGACTGGTCAAGTCGCTCGCTCCGTAATAGAAGTACGCAGGTTTTCATCGTATTTCTAATTTACATTTTAAAGTGTATTTTCGTTCCCTGCCGTTGTTCTTAACTCTCTTTTACGCGCTTCCATATACGTATATACACACATCTTCTTTACGGACTTATTGCCTTTGAGCATTCTATCTGCAGGCTTCTGTGAATTGATTAAGTATCTCCGCGATGCTCTATTTGCAACTAGTTCTGTGACCTTGTTTAGTTTCAGATGCTTCCATTTATTGATAAAGCATTTCATTTTAATTTTTAACTTTATGAAGATAAAGTTGGAAGGTACTGTAAATGTAAAGAACAAATCGGGATAAATATCCATTCATAGCAAGAGGAATTCGGGAATGGAATAGTTTCCAATTTCTTCAAAATAATTTACAAGCCTATGTAAACAACTAATTGGGAATCTGCTACCTGGGCGACAGTCCTATGTGCTGTTAATCATAACATCACTTGCTATAGGTAGCATACATATAAAGCAATTTTCCTAGTAGACATAATATTATGATAAGAACGTATGAAAAGAGGCATACAGATTAACAGAACGCTAATAATGGAAATAAAAGAGATTCGTCATAATAAAGACTCGAACCTGCACACTTCGTATTACGAAGCGAACGTGTTAACCATTACGCTACGAAAACGCTTGGGTTAGGTAGGATACATACAGTAGTATATATCTCGTGTCGGAAAACTGAAAAAGTAGAAAATTAAAGCCCATTTGAAATGATTTCCAAATAGATTTTGATTTTACATCCTTTTAGAGTTTCTTTACGAAAGCTTGACGTATAAAATGTGTTCCCTGCGCTACCGATGCGAGAGGCTGGTGTGACTGTTGCAACTAAAGGGAAGCATTAATGTTCAAAATCCTGCAATACAATATCGATCACTGTTACAGTATATTGCTTTTTTCAGTATACTAAGCTAATTTGAGTTGCATATCACCAGAAATACAGCTAATAATGTTCAGCTCTCAGAACTTGCCCAGCAGGTAAAGTCTTATCGGGCCCTCGAAGTGGCCGAGAAATTACGCGCCGGGTAACGACGATTTATGCTGCCAATAGCGCTACCTGGGAGTGGTCGGACGGAAACATCCTTTTACGCGGAGGGCAAATTACGCGCTACTTTACCAGTAGGTGGTAGAACCGGCCCTTAGTTGTACAATTATTTTTTTTTTGTACAACACCCTAACATAATGAAAATTGCTGTTAATTACTGAAAACCGAAAGTAATACACAAGAATTAGGTCTACACAATTCTAAACTGCAGTTAAGTCTACCCTAATTACTGCAACAGAATTCTAGTAAGAGAGTTAATACACATACAACAGATACTATAGATACTATACTACACAAATATTTCACAGTAATAGAATAAACACACTAATTTATAATAAGATACCTTCTATAATACCGTACAATGATGATAAACTATGTTCAGATGTATTCTAATTATAATACAACAGGTTATTACTAAGCACAAACTGAAATGGAAATTACAATTAAAGTTTGAAATTTGCAAGACTACTCAAAATAATAGAATAAGCACTGTAATTTCTAATAAGTCACTACAGTTCACTACAACAGTTTAAAAACTATGTTCAGATGTATCCTAACTACAATAGGTTATTATTAAGTACAAATAGAATTGAAAATTGCAATTAAGTTACGCCTAAAATTTGAAAAAAAAATCAGATAAAAAATTAGATGTACGGCTTTTCAGGCGTTTGCTCTATTAACCAGCATTTTGTCGTAGGTCTGACACTAGGCTCATCAGAGTGGGATGTGTCAGACCCTACCCACTGACGTTGGGGTGTATGCAGGTGAACTTTTCAGAAGCCTATTTAAGAGGCACAGTCTGATAACTGCATACGGGAGGTAAAAGTCCACAATGGAATTAATGGCCGCCTAGCAATTCTGAATGGAAATTCTAAGTTCGCATGGAGGGAATTAGATATTTGTCCACAAATAGAGCATATAAAAAATCAGATAAAAACTTGATGTCGGCTTTTCAGGCGTTTGCTCTATTAACCAGTCAGTGTCAGACCTAAGACAAAATGCTGGTTAATAGAGCAAATGCCTGAAAAGCCATACATCTAATTTTTGAATTGATTTTTGATATGCTCTATTTGTGGAAAAATATCTAATTCCCTCCATGGGAAAGAATTTCCTTAAAATTTGAAATTCGCAAGAACTACTGTACTCAAGGATTACCAACAAAGTTAAATGCGTAGATAGAAGATTATTTCTTTAGTATTACTTTATCCTACTATGCTCTAATAGAAATGAAACCTTGCGTTTGGTTAAATGCTTAAGTATCGACAGGATTGGCGTACACAAAGGAAAACACGAATATAACAGGCAAGATACTATCTAATATACCTTATCTTCACTACAATTCTCAACTGAAATGTGGTTATGTGATTATTACAGCTGGTGGATTCCTATTATTTTCCCTACTCCACGGGACGGAGAATAAAAGTGTCCTTAATTAGGACTACTGAAAAATACGAGGTTGTCTACTGTCATAATTCCAGCTGTAGCAACCCATTGCATTAGTGTATACCTTTGAATGTTATTAACAACTGGTCGCATTAGGGCATGCCTTTGACTCTGTCATAGCTTCCATCCATAGCAATCCTCAACTGATCGCATTAGGGCATGCTTTCGACTCTTACTATCATAGTTTCCAGTTGTAGCAACCGTTAACTGATCGCATTAGTGCATGCCTATGAATGTTATTAACGACTGACCGCATTAAAAAAAAATCTCTTTATTTGCAAATGAGGTGTCTACCTCGGTGGCAAATGGTACACTAAAATACATTATTGTCAAGCACTAAATATTAAATTAACAAGAGAAGAAAATTTTCCTATAATACAATATTATACAATTTACACTAACAATGTTTTCTAATAAACACACAGCTCATCCGTAATAAATTTATATTGTTTACAAAATTCTACTTATAATATCTCCTGTACTACTTACAAATATAGTCAACTGATATACAGTATGTGGAATTACTTCAAATGATACTATACAACTGGTATAAGATTAAACTTTACATTGCATTTATTTACTTTTTACTTTTTTTTCTTACCCGTTCTGGAACCTAAGTAGCATAACGACCTGCTGCGTCTTAACCAGAGCCCCTTTTGCCACCACTTTTCAGAGTTCCTGAAGGGCCTTCACAGCTACCGTAGCGGTCCCAAGGCCCTCAAAGTCCCCACTGTACTTCACCCCTACAGGCAGTCCCCTACTTTGGCTGTCCAAACTCCTTAGTGCACACCTTCGATTCTTAATATCATAGCTTCCAGCTTTAGCAACCCTTAACTGATTGCATTAGTGCATGCCTTCAACTGTTACTAACATATAATACCAATGTAATGGTCCGTTATTGGACATTATAAATTTTCCAGCTAACTCATTCTTGGTTGCCTGCGTTTCGCCCTCATGTGCTAAGTTAGGCTCGTCAGTTGGGACTTAGCACACCACCCAAGACGCAAGGCTAGTGCATACCATGGAGGCCACTGCATAGGCTATTTGAAGCCACCAGCAGTGCCAATGCACTATGAGAGCTATGTCTCATTTCCAAAAATAGATGCATGCCTGGCCATCAAATGATGCAGATGTTGATTCTCATAGGGAACTTAAAATATTTGTCCTGAATGAGTAAATTTATAATACCAATATAATGGTCCGTTATTGGACATTATAAATTTTCGAGCTAACTCATTCTTGGTTGCCAGCGTTTCGCCCTCGTGTGCTAAGTTAGGCTTGTCAGTTGGGACTTAGCACACCACCCAAGACGCAAGGCTAGTGCATACCGTGGAGGCCACTGCATAGGCTATTTGAAGCCACCAGCAGTGCCAATGCACTATGAAAGCTATGTCTCATTTCCAAAAATAGATGCCTGCCTGGCCATCAAATGATGCAGATGTTGATTCCCATAGGGAACCTAAAATATTTGTCCTGAATGAGTAAATTTATAATACCAATATAATGGTCCGTTATTGGACATTATAAATTTTCCAGCTAACTCATTCTTGGTTGCCTGCGTTTCGCCCTGCGTTTCGGACCATTATATTGGTATTATAAATTTACTCATTCAGGACAAATATTTTAGGTTCCCTATGGGAATCAACATCTGCATGTTACTAACATAGCGCGGTAGCAACCCGCAACTGATCACATTAGTGCACGCCTTCAACTGTGACTGTTACTACCATAGCTTCCAGATGTAGCAACCCTCACCTGATTGCATTAGCGCATATCTTCGACTCTTACTATCATAGCTTCCAGCTGTAGCAACTCTCAACTGATCTCATTAGGGCTGGTCTTCGACTCTTCCTGTCATAGCTTCCAGCTGTAGCAACTCTCAACTGATCGCATTAGTGCATGTCTTTGACTTTTACTATTATAGCTTCCAGCTATGGCAACACACAACTGATTGCATTAGTGCACATTTTCGACTCTCACTATTTTAGCTTCCAGGTTTAGCAACCCTTAACTGATCGCATTAGCGCACATTTTCGACTCTCACTATTATAGCTTCCAGCTGTAGCAACCCTTAACTGATCACATTAGTGCATGTCTTTGACTTTTACTATTATACCTTCCAGCTGTAGCAACCCTCAACTGATCGCATTAGTGCATGTCTTTGACTTTTACTATCATAGCTTCCAGCTGTAGCAACCCTCAACTGATTGCATTAGCGCACATTTTCGACTCTCACTATTATAGCTTCCAGCTGTAACAACCCTCAACTGATCACATTAGGGCACACCATCGATCTTACTATTATAGCTTCCAGCTGTAGCAACCCTCAACTGATCACATTAGGGCACACCTTCGATCTTACTATTATAGCTTCCAGCTGTAGCAACCCACAACTGATCACATTAGGGCACACCTTCGATCTTACTATTATAACTTCCAGCTGTAGCAACCCTCAACTGATAGCATTAGTGCACATCTTTGACTCTCACTATCATAGCTTCCAGCTGTAGCAACCCTCAACTGATAGTATTAGGGCACACCATCGATCTTACTATTATAGCTTTCAGCTGTAGCAACCCTCAACTGATCCCATTAGGGCTGGTCTTCGACTCTTCCTGTCATAGCTTCCAGCTGTAGCAACCCTCAACTGATCACATTAGGGCACACCTTCGATGTTACTATTATAACTTCCAGCTGCAGCAACCCTTAACTGATAGCATTAGCGCACATCTTCGACTCTCACTATTATAGCTTCCAGCTGTAGCAACCCTCAACTGATCACATTAGGGAACACCGTTGACCTTACTATTATAGCTTCCAGCTGTAGCAACCCTCAACTGATTGCATTAGCGCACATCTTCGACTCCCACTATTATAGCTTTCAGCTGTAGCAACCCTCAACTGATCACATTAGCACACGCCTTCAACTTTTGCTATCATAATTTCCAACTGTAGCAACTCTCAACTGATCACATTAGGGCATGTCTTTGACTGTTGCTAACATAGCTTCCAGCTTTAGCAACCCTCTACTAATTGCATTAGTGCATGCTTTTGGCTCGTACTAACATAGCCCTTTCAGACCGAGTACGCACAATTGTGCGGGTTCGTATTTTAGTTATCCCTGACCGTATTTGATGTTTTTTTGGCGCTACACTGGACTGCAGTGATTGTGCAGGACACGTGGCATGTATTTCAATTGATTTTAGTATGCGCTTGACCGCCAGGGCGAAGGAAGAAGAGTTTAAAAAGCACAGTTGATCGGCGAGATGGCAGGAAGCAGTAGTGCTGAAAGTAAGTATTTATTTACTGCGTTTATATTAATCTAGAAGCTTTACTGAATACCGGAATATATTCAATGAAGTGTGTACATTGGTTAGTGAACGTAGATTTTGAAGCTACACCATCGTACGTGATACAACGAGGTTTTGAATTTTGATACGCACAATTGTGTGGGTCCTGTTTTTAGGATGTTAGTTTTTATTTTGTAAAATAAACTATTAATATGTGTATTGAGCAGCATTTTAGTCAGTTCTTGACGTACAAACAAAAATTCACACCTCCAGTTTTCTTTCAGGTCTGAAAGGAATAGCTTCTTTCTGTAGCAACCCTCAACTGATCACATTAGGTCACATCTTTGAGTGTTACCAACATAGCTTCCAGCTGTAGCAACCCTCAACTGATTGCATTAGTACATACCTTCAACCCTTACTAACATAGCTTCCAGCTGTAGCAACTCTCAACTGATCACATTAGTGCATGCCTTCAACTCTTACTAACATAGCTTCCAGCTGTAGCAACCCTCAACTGATCACATTAGTGCATGCCTTCAACTCTTACTAACATAGCTTCCAGCTGTAGCAACCCTCAGCTGATTGCATTAGTGCATGCCTTCAACTTTTACTAACACAGCTTGCAGCTGTATCAACCCTCAACTGATCACATTGACTGATCACCATGCCTGTGCATCTGAACAGGTACTTAAATGGCATCCAGTGTGTCACAACACATCTCAGTGACCAAGGAAACTATGGATTCGACACTAATATTGGTTGTTTTTTAGAATATTCTTGTATGTCATTCCTTTCACTAGTAGGGGCCGATGACCTTCGATGTTAGGTCCCTTTAAACAGCAAGCATCATCATCATCACCTTTCACTAGTATTGCTAGGGGTGTCTTATCCCTCCAGTATTTTTTCAAGATAGTAATTCATATTTGTACAAAGTTTTGTTGAGAGCTATTCTGGAAGGTACATATACAACCTCAGTCATTTTCTCTTTCGCATCTTTTACTTTTAGAATTTGTATTACCTGTTTGAAGTGATTTATTTTTTCTTAATTGTGACATTGATTGATAGTTTATGAACTTTTTGGTAGATTTAGAAATATTGTTATATGTAAAATTTCATGTTTTATTTGAGATTATTTAGTTATGCATTAAAGTATTTCCTTCTGGCAGTCCATATTGTCTAGGAAGTAGTTGATCCTTTTAAAGAAATAACACAAATAATTTAAAATGTAATGTATTTACAGTTGTCACTGGGACTGTCACCAGTAATCTTGCCTATAGGTGCTCAATTCAGAGAATTAGGGTAGGTGAAGCTTTATCTGACCCTGTAATAATCAAGAGGGGAATTCCTAAAGGCAGTATTATCGGATCTTTATGTTTTCTTATATATATAAATGATATGAGTAAAGGAGTGGAATCGGAGGTAAGGCTTTTTGCGGATGATGTTATTCTCTATAGAGTGATGAATAAGTTACAAGATTGTGAGCAACTGCAACGTGACCTCGAAAATGTTGCGAGAAGGACAGCAGACAATGAATGGTATGTTGATAAACGGGGTTAAAAGTCAGGTTGTGAGTTTCACAAATAGGAAAAGTCCTCTCAGTTTTAATTACTGCGTTGATGGGGTGAAAGTTCCTTTTGGGGATCATTGTAAGTATCTAGGTGTTAATATAAGGAAAGATCTTCATTGGGGTAATCACATAAATGGGATTGCAAATAAAGGGTACCGAACTCTGCACATGGTTATGAGGGTGTTTAGGGGTTGTAGTAAGGATGTAAAGGAGAGGGCTTATAAGTCTCTGGTAAGACCCCAACTAGAGTATGGTTCCAGTGTATGGGACCCACACCAGGATTACCTGATTCAAGAACTGGAAAAAATCCAAAGAAAAGCAGCTCAGTTTGTTCTGGGTGATTTCCGACAAAAGAGTAGCGTTACAAAAATGTTGCAGAGTTTGGGTTGGGAAGAATTGAGAGAAAGAAGAAGAGCTGCTCGACTAAGTGGTATGTTCCGAGCTGTCAGCGGAGAGTTGGCGTGGAATGACATTAGTAGACGAATAAGTTTGAATGGCGTTTATAAAAGTAGGAAAGATCACAATATGAAGATAAAGTTGGAATTCAAGAAGACAAACTGGGGCAAATATTCATTTATAGGAAAGGGAGTTAGGGATTGGAATAACTTACCAAGGGAGACGTTCAATAAATTTCCAATTTCTTTGAAATCATTTAGGAAAAGGCTAGGAAAGCAACAGATAGGGAATCTGCCACCTGGGTGACTGCCCTAAATGCAGATCAGTATTGATTGATTGATTGATTGATTGATTGATTGATCGATCTCAGTGACCCTGAAAACTAGGATTTGACACTAATATTGGCTGTTTTTAAATATTTTATATATAACCCAGGGGCATAGCCAGGGGGGGGGGGGTTACTGGGGGTTACAACCACCCCCATGGAACTTTCACAAAAAGAAAGTAAATAGAAACTGACAGTAAACAATAAACTAAATAAACATTGCTCAAACTAGATAATGACGCTTTCCGACAGGTCTATTAACTGTTGGAATATGCAAAGTCAGTATGTAGGTGATTCAGTGTCTGCATGTCTGCTCTTTGGTCCTAGTGTGTGTATGCTTCGAAACACCGCCGGCTCAATCAGCTGTCTCGATGCCTCGACGCCACAACGCTTCGTGTGCCGTGTGTCGCGTGAACAGTGACGGTGCTTTGTTTATCTTCTCGCCTCAATAGAAACACTCCGCTTGACATTGCCCTGAAGTTGAACCGACACTCGTTCATGTTCCGAAGGTATTTGTTGTACACAGAAAAATGACATTATTGTTCTGAAAGCAGGGTCATACTATGGCAGGAAGACACTCCCGTTTGTCAAGTGCAAACTTTTCGAAAATTATGTTTTTAAACTTCAAACTAAACTAGATTTTAAAGCTGGATTAGGTCAAATATGTTACTGTACGACCAACCAGATGAAGTAGACAGACAAAAGAAGTGCCAGTGGATTGTATGCAAATGCAAGGGACATAGCAAACTTTGTGGGAAAATCTGCTAAGGTAAGACATCACGCGCACAGTATTAGAACTATTATCACCAGGTTGAACTACAACCCTGAACTGCCAGTGGGTACATTTTTAAACGTTCGGAAGTGGTTATTATTATCAGTTGTTACACTTTGATGATTAATTCCATAATTATAAGTATTTTATCATTATCGAATAGTTACAAATAAAGTAGAAAAATTTACATTCACTTATGTAAATTTTTCAGATGGACGTTGAAACTAGGCACAATGTTCTGACTGATGTTTGGGTGCCAGATTACAACTTCAAGTTTCCAGGTAGTGGCAAGAAGAACTTAAAATTTCAACTCCATTGGTTAAATAAATGGAAGTGGCTAAAATATTCTCAAATCGACGATGGTGCTTATTGTAGATATTGTGTGCTCTTTTCTTCTCATGGAGCTGGAGTAGGGCATCAGCCCTTGGGAAAACTTGTTAAAGCTAAGTTCAATATGTGGAAAGGTGCCGTTGAAGAGTTCAATAGGCATGAAAAAACCAAGTACCACAAGAATTGTATATTACGGGCGAGCCAATTCAAACTTGTTGCTGAGAATAAGCAAGACCCAATCGACATACAAATCGACAAGAACATGAAAAAGGAAATAGAAGACAACAGAAAGAAGATTATTCCTATTATCGAAACTATAATTTTGTGTGGCCGCCAAGGTTTACCCCTTAGAGGACATAGGGACGATGGACCCATTATATTGAATGATGAAGAGCCTACTGAAAGTGATGAAAAGTTTAGGACTTTTCTTCGTTTTTGTGCAAGAAATTGGGATGAGGATTTAAAAACTCATTTGCTCACAAGCAGCCGCAATGCTACGTACATTAGCCCACAAACTCAAAACGAGATCATTCACGTATGCAATGACTTTATTGTTGAAATCATCGTGCGCACAGTGAACAGATCACAGTGCTTCACTATACTGGCCGACGAGACAAGTGACATTTCTGGAATGGAACAAATGTCACTTTGTGTTCGGTATGTCGACCCTGACTCTCAGACACTCAGGGAGGACTTCCTCCAGTTTGTACCGATCACTGACGCCACTGGAAGGTGTTTGGCTGCCAAAATAACTTATGTGCTTCAGAAGATAGGAGTCAACTTAAATTATTTAAGAAGATAAGGATATGATGGAGCTAATGCTATGAGTGGGCAGTTTAATGGCGTCCAAGCGTTAATAAGGGAGACCTACCCATTGGCTTTGTACGTGCACTGCAGCTCACCTGTTCTCAATCTTGCTATAACCCATGCATGCTCAATCCAAGGAATCAGAAACTGTTTGGGTACTATGGGGAATATGTGTTCATTTTTTAGGTTTCCTAAAAAATTAAATGCATTTAAAGAATCGATAGATGCCACTGTTCGTGAAAGTGACAAAACGAGGCTTAAAGCATTGTGTCTAACATGATGGGTGGAGCGTCATGACTCAACTGCAGTATTTTTAGAACTGTTTGATGCTGTCGTTGCAGTTCTTGAAAATATAATACAATGGAATAATAAAAAGGCCTCTACTAATGCTCAACAATTGTTGTGTACTGTGCAGAACTCAGAATTCCTTGTATCCATACATATACTAAGTAAAGTATTTAGTATAAGTGCACCTCTTAGCAGATTTTTTTCAAAGTGAGGAGCTGGACATTGCAAAAGCATTTTCATATGCTAATGTTGTGGAGGACAGGATTATCAAGATCAGAGGAAACGCAGAAGAGGAGTTCATAAACATATTCTCAATTGGACACACAAATTACCATTCCTTGTATAGCAAAGCGCGAAAGGCAGAGGTGCAATGTTGAAACATTTGGTAGTCCAGAAGAATATTTTCGCATATCCATATTCATACCTTTTTGGACAATTTCTTAGCAGAACTGAGAGAACGTTTCACATCTCATAAACTGAATTTGCAGTCTTTTATATGCCTTCTACCTCCAAGTGACAAGAAAACACCTACGAAGGAAGATGAAGAGGCAATTAAAGTCTTAAGACAAAAGTATTCTGTGGATCTCCAATGCGGTGAAGATAGTGCTCTAGGAGAGATGAGTGTGTGGTACGGCTTGCTTTTATCTCTACAGTATAAACCCAAAGGTGCCCTTCCTTTATGTGATCAAGATAAACTCCCTGCAATCTACTGCTTGTTGAGAGTGTTTGCCACACTACCTGTCACCGCTGCGGCCAGTGAGAGATCATTTTCAACATTAAGATGCCCGAAAACCTACCTCAGAAATACCACAAGTGAAAATCAACTCAATGGGTTGGCTCTCTTGAACATTCACAGAGACATAGTTGTAAAACCAACAGGTGTATTAAATTTATTTTCTAGGAAGCCTCAAAAATTGGATTTTTGATTGTAAACTGAACATACCATTCGAGATAAAACTGCTGACCTCGATCATATTGTTCTTATTCTGTATTTTAAAGTCAGAATTTTGTAGTGTATTGCAATCTGAATATCACATACAGTAATTCACTCTCATATCAGTATCCTTATGACAGTCATGCACGCGGGTACCAGACACGCACAAGCACTTTCATTATGTTATATCTTAATTTTGGAACTGTAACCCCCCCATTGGCCGATCCTGGCTATGCTACTGATATAACCCCCTCCCCTAGGGGTTTCCTAAAGTATCTTTTCATGATAGTAATTCATATCCATACTCAGTTTGGTGGAGAGCTGTTCTGGAACATACATACATTCACAGTCTTAGACAATTGACATTTTTCCATCACATCTTCTCACCCCCTCCCCCTGCTGATAGGAGATGACCTTCAACTTAAAGTTATCCGGAGTGTCTGTATTCATCTGAGCAACCCTGTAAACTGTGGATTTGGCAGTAATATTTGTCGTTTTCAATTATTTTTAATGTCATCCCCTCCACTAAGGGTTCTAGGGGTGTCTTACCCCACATACGTTTTTTCCAAATATAGTAGTATAATAAGTCATGTGTTCGTCAAATTTAGTTGACAGTCATGCTGGAATATAACACATACATCCATAATCTCAGCCATTTTCGACATTCTTTTTTAACACTTCTCAACCTCCTTTCTGAATGGGTCTGAACTGTGACTTAAGAAGCATCCAGAGTGTCACAGTGTTAGGGGAGTCCTGCCCCCACAGTTATCTTTTTAGATAGTAAGCCATATGTGTACTATATTTGGTTGAGAGGTGTGCTGAAACATAAACACATTCATCCGTAATCTCGGTTATCTTGAATATTTTCTTTTTCACTCTTCAACCCCGTGGCAATGCGGCTGAATGTAGACTTAAATGATATCTGGAATGTCACTGTTAATCTCAGCGACCCCGAAACCTATTGACTCAACACTATTTTTGATTACTTTTATAAGCCACCCCTCCCCACCTCCTCCCATAGGGGTGGCTTAGTCCAACACGCATAGTGTAGCAGAATATCTCCTTGGCCTTGCCTCTATTTGAACACCAGGCCTGTATTCTACTGTAGAATACTTGAGCTGACGTTGCCATGGTTACGGCTGATCATTTCTTCGTGCAATTCCTAGAGCGGGATAGTGTGATGCCAGTATCTCCATAATTGTTGGTTTAAGGCCCTTAAAACATGGATTACAGGGCCAATATGGGCTAAATGTGTTTTGTTCTCTGCATCGTGAAGCTGTAAATGTGCATTTTCTTGTCCTTGTTTGACAAATTTGATATTTTGCCTGTATTAACAACCTATGTTAATGTGCCAAAGGACCTAAATCTAAGGAAAAGAGAGGGATGTTAAAATTTCCTGTAGATGGAGTTATCTACAGGGTCCCAAAAGGTAAGTATACAAAATTTGGTTCAGATTGGTGGAACAGTGTAGATTTGTATAAAGAACAGCCGGACGGATGGACAGACATTCTGCTTTATTTATACATGGTTCCCAGGATTTTAATGGTTTCTCATGTGGTTTTCAGAACAAGAAGAAGCGCCTGAGAGTAGCAGTTCAAAGGGAAGAAAGAGTGTTACATTCAAGGGGGAAATTTACCGGAGGCCTTCAAAGGATTTCCATGGGTTTAGAAGACTGTCAAGAAAGAAAGCGTCCTTCGTTGAAGATTCAGATATTGCGAAGGTTCTTCAGATGTTAGCAAAAGAGGCTGCAGTAGGTATGATTTCCAGAAAATTCTATATATTAAAAGAGTTTGCTAAAAATAGCTTTGGCAAATCCATCCGTCCGTCCTTCTGGACTGATTTGCTTCATTTTCTCCAGAATGACGTAGGCCTACTAGTGAATCAGGAGCCAACTTTGAGCAATCATAAATCAGATTATTAAATGATCACTCCAATAATCGCAGGCAATAGCAAGTTGCTAAGCGACTAACACTTTCATTAATATCCTGATCGTTAGTAATGTCATTGCATGCAGCCATGTTTGATTACTCCCTGTGACTTCCTCTGATCATGGAAGAATACTATTCCCTGCTAGATACTCTGTGATTCTCTAACCTTTTGCACATTCCAAATATATTCAATAAATGGCAGAGCATTTCTAATAACTTAAATGCTGCTGAGAAAAGTATATGTACAAACTGAGCCCTTATTGAAGTGCTCATTTAATTTATCATTTATTTATAGAGAGTACATTGAATATTTCATTTTATTGAATCTCAGTAACTTGCAGGGACCAAGGCATGGGTTTCACAATTTCAGCAGGAAACTTGGAGCCAAGGGTCTATTTGTTTGCAAGCTATATTAAGAAGGAGGGGTTTCTACATGACGCACCCGATCTTTACATGCTTGCTTTAGAACAAGGAAATGATGGAAGACAGTGGCGTGGACCAACGAACCACATTTTTGGAAGCCCGGTGTGAGGCTAGAATGTCATACGACATGAGTTTGAAGTGAGCGTCGGGGACGCGATTATTTGTACCAATGAATAGTTAGCATCATTCCAATATTGGCTATACATTGGTTAAAATGAGAGATGGCCCTGATTGAGCATAGGACACCATCTGTGGAGGTGAATTAATAAAAGTGACCAGCACGTGGAATAGTTACCGTTATTCAGCCGGAGTCTTCGAAGTAGTAACGTTGTGAGAAGAAGTATACTTATGGCGAGTGCAGAGTCAGGTATTATGTGTCTTGATCATATGGGGACTTTCTTACATTTAGCTCAATATGCTCTGACTTCACTTAATTACTCATGATCTAGGAGCGAGCTAAAAATATTTGTAGGCATGGGGGCCTGTAAGAACAATGCCAAGATAATAGCTTCACCTTTATGGACTAACATTTCTGGGTGGAATTGAACTTTAATAAATTGGCATTTTAGTGTCTTCAAACTTCATATGGAAGGAATAGTTTTGATTTGTACATTTATGCATATAGTTGCCTGCCTATTTGAAGTAGACTTTCTGAGGATGCGAACACCTGATAGCCAGATAGACACAGTTTGTAGTGCAGCATTGTGTACTGTTTTCCACGTGTTGAGATGTGACATTATACAGTTGAAGTGCGGAGTGAGTAGGAAATTGACCTAGTTACGGTGTTAGATAACTGAAGAGTTGCCGTGTGGTTGAATGGGAACTGATTTTCATGGTCACAGAAATTACGCCGACTGTTGTAAATAGTAACAGGCAGATTGTATTGACCCAGTTGTAATACCGTGAATGAACGGAATGTTACAGTCAAGGTTCGAACTGGCAGTAGCAAAAAGATGACTGGAACCTGACTTCTACATGAGGATGGAGAACCACGGACTGAACGAGTTCCAATTTGAAGGCATCACCATATATGTGGCTGTTTAGAAGGATTGGGAGTGAGCTGACTGCAAGCGGGCGACCGAATCAACAAAAGATGATTATTCGAATTGCAATGTAAAAATGTATTTGTACAACGTGTTTTAATGTAGCCAAGGGGCTAGGTTAGTTTCTTTTCTTACTACTTAATTCCAGTAGGCTTAGCTGTTGGTTGGAAGGACTATGTCCTATTTCAGTATGTGTAAGGTAGCTTGTATATTTAAATGTAAATAACTGTAAAGTACATGTGAACCGATTGCATCAGGTAACAGCTTTTCTTCTTCTTCTTCTTCTTCTTTTATGACCACATAGGATCACTTTAGTCAGTCCGTCGTTCAGGTCTCTTTGAAGGGATTGTTTGGGCTTTGCGGTCCTCCCAGTACTTCTTCAGACGCTCCGATCTTCGTGCCCTTTCCTCAGTTGAAAATGTGCGTGTTGTTGGTTTGTTTTGTGTAAGGGTAAAGCGGAGGTTTGTATTCTTGAGTTTTGTATTCAATTTTATCTTATTTTTGGTGTCTTCTGTTGTAAGGCCTATTTCCTTCAGATCCTCTCTTACTTCTCTGATCCATTTACATCCTGTTGTGGTATTTTTTGAGACGAGATTGTGTTGTACTAGTTGTTTCAGAAGTCTCGAGTCCTGCATCCTCATGATATGTCCAAAGAATCCCAGTCTCCTCTTACGCATAGTATCTGTAATGGGTTCTAGCTCTTTGTACACGACTTTGTTAGGTATTAACCGCCACTGTCCATCTTTCTGATATTTTTTGTTGATACAGGTTCTTCCAATCCTCCTTTCAATTTTCTGAAGTCTGTCAGTCTTTGATTGTTTATTCAGGTAAAAGAGTGTTTCTGCTGCATATGTAGCTTCCGGTTTTATAACTGTGTTGTAGTGTTTTATTTTTGTATTTATTGATAGACATTTCTTTTTGTAGATATCCCATGTTAATTTTTGTGCTTTAGCTAATCTATTTGTTCTTACTTGGATTGAGATTTTTTCATTTAAGTTATGTGTTATTACTTCTCCAAGATATTTAAACTGAGTTACTATTTTGATTTTATTACCATTTATGGTGACTTCTTTTAGCTGTGTTGGTTTTTGGGGCATAATTTCTGTTTTTTCAAATGATATTTTGAGGCCAATTTTATTTGCAATGTTTTGAAGTTCTGATATCTGGGTTTTTGCTTCTTTTATGTCCACTGCTAGTAATGCTAAATCGTCAGCAAAACCCAGGCAATTTGTTTTGATTTTTCGGCCAATCTTTATTTTGGGGGGACATTTTCTAAACCATTCCCTCATTACCATTTCTAGAGCACAGTTAAATAATAGTGGTGAGAGCCCATCTCCCTGCCGTAGTCCAGTTTTAATTTCAAATGTCTCTGATGTTTCACCCCTAAACTTCACTTTTGACTTGGTATTGGTGAGAGTCAATTTTATCATGTTTATTAATTTGGGGTGTAGTCCAAGGTGTCTTAAAATTTTAAACAGAGATTCTCTATGGATGCAATCATAAGCTTTCTTGAAATCTACAAATGTTACCACCATATCTCTGTTTCTTCTCCTGTTATAGTCCATTATCAACTTAAGACTCATGATCTGATCAGGACAGCTCCTCCAGGGTCTGAAACCTCCTTGATATTCTCCTAGTTCTTTCTCAAGTTGTAAACTTATCCTATTAAGGATGATTATTGAAAATATTTTGTATGTTATGTCTAGGAGCGAGATTCCCCTGTAGTTATTAGGGTCGGTTTTGTCCCCTTTTTTGTGCAGAGGATGAATGAGGGCTGTTGTCCAGTGTTCTGGTAGTTCTTCTTTAATCCAGATAGAGACAAGTTGTTGATGGAGGGCAACTTTTGCTGAGGTTCCTGCATATTTCCAGATTTCCGCAAAGGTCTGATCTTCTCCTGGTGCTTTGTAGTTTTTTAATTTATTCAGAGCTTGGTAGACTTCCTTTATTGTGGGGGGATTGATGTTTTCTGGTGATGTTTTTATCGGGGTGTTGGTGTCCAAATGAAGGAGTTCTGTAGGTTCCTCACAATTTAAAAGCTTGTTGAAATGTTTAGCCAGAATTTCTGCATTGTCTTTATTGTTATGGGCCAGCTTACCATCTTCATTCTTCATCAGTAGAGTTGGGGGTTCATATTTTTGGAGCTGCTTTCTGAAGGTTTTGTAGTAGTCCCTTGATTTAGTTTTACTGAACTGTTCTTCAATTAACTGCAGGGTGTCCTTATGATGTTGTCTTTTTATTCTTCTTAAGACTTGGGTAGTTTCTTTTCTCTGTTTTACTAGCTTTTGATAGGATATTTCTGTCTTTTGGGACTGATGTAATAGCCATGCCTGATGTCTTTTCTCCACTGTTTCATCACATTCACTGTTCCACCATTGGTGTTTTTTACGTGGTTTAATTGGAGCTAGGTCTTCTGCAATTTGTTTAAGGTTGTGTACTAAGTCTTCAAGTTTGTCTGTGATTTTTATTTTTTCAGTTGCTTTCTGGTAATTTTTGTTGTTGATTAGCTGGGTAGGATCTATTTTTCTTTTAGTTTTAAGGGCTTGCTTTTGTTGTCTCCTCTGGGGAGTGAGTTTAATTTTAATTTTAACTACGTAGTGATCTGAACCTGTGTCTATTCCTCGGAGGACTTTGACGTTATAGATCTCTTTGTGGTGGTATTTGTCCATGCAGACGTGGTCCAGTTGCCATTCTCCTTTAGTGTAGTCAGGGTGTTTCCATGTTTTGAGTTTTTGAGGTTTCCTCTTAAAACATGTAGATTTTGAGATTAAATTATGGTTTCTACACAGGTCAACTAGTCTCTCTCCATTTTTATTTGTTTTCTTGTGTGCTGGCCATTTTCCGATGATGTCACGGTATTTTCTTTCTCTGCCTAGTTGAGCGTTGAAGTCGCCTATTAATAATTTTATATGGTGTTTGGGGATGTTATCTATGGTCTGGTCCAATAGGTCCCAAAATTCTCCTGTTTCCTCCTGGTCTTTTGAGGAGTTGTTTTTATCATTAGTGGGAGCATGGGCATTTATTATAGTATAGATTTTATTAGATGCCTTTAAGGTGAGCGTTGAGAGTCGTGGAGAGCTTTTATATAAGAAAAAATTCTATTTATTCGGGGCGTTGACGTAAGAAGTTCTTTTGTCCCTACTTTGCACCATATATTATGAATCTGCGTGTATTTTGAAATTGCGGAAGTGTAATGTGTTGAATGTGAGGAAAGGAACATTAAGGATGACACAGACACCCAGTCCCCAGGCCAGGGATATTAATCACGTATAATTAAAAACCCCTGACCCAGCCGGGAATCGAACCTGGGGTCGCCGGTTGACAGGCGGACGCATAGCCCTCTACACTGCGGAGCCGGACAGATCACAGCTTACTTTTCCTTTTATTGAGATTTTATAGCTGAGTGGTTAACATCATTCCTTTATAAGTCAGTTTCTTGCTTTTAACCTTGTTTAATATTGATTTGTTTTCCTTTGATATTTGAGACGCAGTGAATGTCTCAGGGCTTAAATGTAAAAAGGAATTAAATTAAGGTCGGGAAGGACTAGATTCATTAGATACTGGAATTTCAAAGCATACAAAAAAATTCCGTCACATTTTCTCTGATTTATTACTTGAAGTGTGGATGAGAATGTGTGTTGGTGGTGCTTGGATCCACGACCTTTGTTAGCGTTATCTTCATGATTATTTGAATGTAAATATGGGTGTGAATTTGTGATTGGCTCATGATATCCTCGATAGCAGTTTCGCATTCCAAGTTCCGAATATTAGAATCATTTTTCTTTCAGTCTTGCTATTATTATTATTATTATTATTAATAATGCATTTTTCTCGAATTGAACGAGTAAGATATTTCAGTAACTTTCAGATTTTCAGACATGATCTATGTCTATATGGTAATTTCTCAGTTTCTGGTTATTGTATTATTACAGAGTTAGCCATTTTATTTAAAGTTAACTTTAAGAGCTTGAGTGCTCTGGTATGTGACCAGCCCTGTGTTTTCTGAGAGCAAAAGTTAGACAACATCATTTATATTGGTATCAATTTTGGCAAATTTAAAACGTGTGATATTTTGTGTGATGTTGAGTAATGGGAGGCGTCCCTCAGTCTTAAAGGCCTGCATTTTTATGTTTGAGTAACTTGCCTTGGGTAGATCTGTGAGCAGCATGTGTTAAGGGTTGGACCCCGGATGTTTTTTGTATTTGCTGCAATTTTGGGAGACTGAATCTCCACTTTTTATTCATTCCACCATGTGGTAGGCAAGGATGATGTGTGTTTCTACTGAGGAGAGTTTTATTTTAGCAACCTATATCTGTTGATTTTATTGGTGTTTGCCCATGTCACAACGGTTGATGCTGTTGCCGAGACTTTATATCATGACACTTTGTTTTGACTTGTCTTTTATGATATGACTGCACTGAAGATTATTTGTGTCATGTAGTCTTTTTCAGAGACCAACGTTGAGTTATGTGTTGAAAGTAAAAGCCCACTCTGTTATTTTCTTGAATTTTGTGTCACATAATTTATTTCAGGAAGCCAAGTTGATTTATGCAAGATGTTGTAAGGTCCACCAGATGATTGGTTTAGTGTCATGTAATCTATTTCAGGAACTTACATCGAATAGGAAGTGATTGCTCAATGTTTAAAATTTATCACATTAGTGTTTTCCATCGAGACTGTGTGTGAGTGGGAGTTGCATAAATGCAGCATGCTTTTTCTTGGTGATGCCTGGAAAATATGACAACATGTTTTTTTCTTTGATGTGTATATGTTGTGCCATTTATGTGATTTTGATTGGTGTGTGGTTCTGTTTCACGAGTATACTCATGATCGAGTTGTATAGATTGGTAGGATGTTTTAACGCTCAGCATATTTTTTATTGTGTAGAGTTAGATTAGTTATTTTCACCCCAGAGCGCATTAAAAGACATATTTTCTTAAGCTTAGGGGCCCTCACTGTAATGTAAAATGTGCAGGAAATGGGAAATAAAGTGGAAATAATTAATAAACCAACCAGAAGCATGGTGCCAGAAGTGTAAAAATGCTAAAGTTTAGGAATTTCTTGCTAAATGTTACATATGTGTGTCGGCGTACACTTGTTCAATGTAATATATAATTTTGATCCTCAAGATCAACTCTATAAGCATTGAGAAAAGTCTGAGTCATATTTTTTTCATCACTTTTAATGATTTTCACTATATACTTTTCTATTTTCTTGTTTATTTTTTATTTTATGTTTATTTTAATAAACCTGTTTTTTCTAAACTGATATCATGCCTCGCCTTGTATCTTTTATAGCTATTAGTTGACGTTGTCTTGTCCATATTATATTATGTTCCCCATCATATCCAGGGTGTAAATTTTAAAGTTATTTTTCATAGTTCGAACTGAGCATGCCCGGGAGGGGCTGACTAGTCTGAGGCAGATTACCTTGATGGTAGGAAATGGGGAAAATACAAACAGACTCATCATGACACATGCCTTAGACATTGTCTGGGAACACGCATCAAAGGATAACCTACCTACACTAGAAATATTGAAGACCGTGTATCTTTAAAAAGTTCTCCGCCTGGAAAAGAACACTCCTTTGAGACTAACCTATGAGCTCGCAAGACAACCGTTTTATATAGAAGAACTGTGATTAAAAATACCATAGTCTTCTACATCAAGAACAGCAGAACAAAAAAGCAGGTTTAAGGATGGATTTTCAAAATCAAAAATCAAAATCTCTTTATTTGCAAATGAGGTGTCTACCTCGGTGGCAAATGGTACACTAAAATACATTATTGTCAAGCACTAAATTTTAAATTAACAAGAGACAAAGAAAATTTTCCTAGAATACAATATTATACAATTTACGCTGTACCGAATTTTAATTGTTTATTTACTACACTCTGACAGTTTACCAAGAGCAATCTCAGACCTCCTTCCTCCCTAAAACTTGACTGTTGCAATTGGGTAACGTTTGACTCATGAGTTGAGAATGTCCCTGGAACCCAGATCCTTGTACATAGATCTTGATTTAAGGGTCTGGGTTTTCTGGCAAGTTTCCCTGTATGTGCCAGTTTAGTGGTATGGGTTTTCTTAAGTACAAATTAGTTTGCAAATCTCTGTTGATAATTGTAGCAATTTGTCTACAGTGATTTGCTTTTCTATTACCATTCAGATGTAACCCATGCCTAGTAAACATTTTCCTGCCAAGACCTAAAGTATCTACCAAACAGACAACGTGATGACATCAGAATGGATTGATTCTGAATACGAACTGTGGAATAACATAACGTTTGTCTTATTAAAGGACAGGCAAAACAATATGACAACGACAAGTGCAGCTCGTTTGTATTATTATTCAGGGGAAAGTCAACATTATTTTGAATCACTTAATTTAGTTTTTCATGAGTGATAGATTTGATATGAAGCAGAATTCTTTAGCAGAAAATGATCACTTATTGTAAAGGAAGGCAATTCCAATTTTGATGTTCATTTCAGAATTCACTGCCGAGGAAGCAGAGCAAATTTTGGAGGGCGACGATACAGGTCCAACATTTCAAGAAATTACTTCACACTACTGGGCCCGCAGAAGGACAATGCTGTCTGAAGAATTACCACCAAACATATTTGAGCTGTTGGAACGTATAGTTGAGGAGGGACAAATACCACAAATATATACAGGTAAGTTTCCTTGGATTCATCTAATCTATTAAATTATTATTCAGTTCTTTTTTTGGGGGGGTTGAAATGTCAGATAGAAGATAGATTTATTTATCATCAACAGGTTATTTGCCCAATTACTTGTGATTCAATAAAACATAATATACAACAAATGCACCTTAACCACTTGATGTACTTTGACGGATCTCTCCGTCCGCATGTAGTGTTTGTTTCTTGACCCATTCTAAGCCGGTTTCCTTTGTGAAAGGATTTTACATTAGTAAGGTAACCTCTTGACAGATGGAAGCACTGTTTTATTCCATTTATGCATTCAATAAACACTATTATTTTTCTTTTTCACACTATTCAATCACTACTGATCTGCATTTAGAGCAGTCGCCCAGTTGGCAGATTCCCTATCTGTTGTTTTCCTAGCCTTTTCTTAAATGATCACAAAACAAAAAAAAATGGAAAATTATTGAACATTTCAATTGGTAGGTTATTAAAATCCCTAACTCCCCTTCCTATAAATGAATATTTACCCCAATTTGTCCTCTTGAATTCCAACTTATCTTCATATTGTGATCTTTCCTACTTTTAAAGACACCCTCAAACTTATTCGTCTACTAATGTCCTTGATGGTTATGAATTTCATGTTTTTGGTCTGTATTGAACTGAGAATAATATATAAGTAATAATAATAATAACGTAAATGTTTCCACCTTTTCAATACAATATATTCACAAAATTACAAAATTATACGGTACTAGTTTCGACCCATCTAGGGGTCATCATCAGCCGTATTGGAGCAAAGATCATTTGTGGCAAAATCCTAAGACAATATTATTTTAAAGAATAACAAGTGAAATGAGATGTTATGGTAATAGTTAATAATACAAGGAATATACATACTAAGAGGTTTTTAACAAAGAATAAAGTATAAATGGGGTGTTGTAAAAATTATAATCATGGAAATCATTAAGTTCTTGTATTGAAATGAAATATGGCTTAGGAAGAGGGCTTAAGGTGGGGCTGAAGGGTGCGGGAGAAAGTGTAAATGTCTTGGAAAAGTACCTTTGATTAAATTTAGGATTGAGTTTAGGTTGGCTGCATTATTGTTTCTGAGGAAAGTGATAAATAGATCGAAGAGTATGTTGGGTTTCTCTGAGATTTCATTGAGATTGTGACTGGCATTAAAGTATTGGTCTAGGTGTATGTAGTAATTTTCCATTATGTTCAGTAAAGGGCCCTTGTTTGCTAATACGAGGATGTGCATGTCTTGTTCAATATTGGTGAAATTATGGTTATAATCTTGCATGTGTTGGCCGATGGCTGAAAACTTGTAGTATTTTATTGCGTTAGTGTGCTCGTGGTATCTGATAATGAAGTTTCTCCCGGTTTGCCCGATGTAGGTTTTTTTACAGGTGGTACATTTGATCCTATAAACTCCTGATTTTAAAAAACTGCTGGTCTTGTTGATGTGTGAAGTATTGTATAAAACATTCATGTTCTTATTGTTGGTTTTGAAGGCTATTTTAACGCCTTGTTTCTTAAAGATGTTGGTAACTTGTAGATATCATTGTTGAACGTGAAGGTGGAAAATGTTAGAGGTTTAGTTATTTCTTTTTTGAGGGTAGTTTTTGGGCGATGTTTGTGTTTATTGATTATCCTTTCTATAAAATGATTGCTGAAGCCGTTGAATTTTGCGATTCCGCGGATTGTGTTGAGTTCGTTTTTTAGATCTTTATTGGACATAGGTATGCTGAAGGCTCGGTGAACTAGGCTGTTGTATGTGGCTCGTTTGTGGGACTGGGGGTGCACTGAATCTTGGCGAATGGTGGAGGCTGTTTGAGTGGGTTTTCTGAAAATTTTATAACTGAAAGAATCTGAGTTTCTAGTGATGGTTAAATCTAGAAAGTTGACTTTTTGATTTGATTCGGATTCTAGTGTGAATTTGATATGAGGATCAATATTGTTGAGTCTTAAGAGGGTGGTGGGTGCGTTAATTGATTTCTCATTCATGATTACAAAGACATTGTCGACATATCTGGCCCAAAAGAGAATGTTTTCGAATTCGTTGTCAATTTTGGTGTATTCGAGGAAGTCCAGGTATATTTCTGCTAAGATACCTGAGGCCGGTGACCCCATTGCCAAACCATTTTGTTGATATATGACATTGTCAAAAGTGAAGAAGTTATTGTCGATGATAAGTTTTAATATTGTGATAAAGTCTTGTATCTCTAGTTTGCTTAAGTGGCTGTTTTTGTTTAAATTGTTTATAATTATCGGAATTAATTTAGATACTTGTATGCTTGGGTACATGTTTACAATATCGAAAGAGTGGATGGAGTGATCCGGTTGCAAATTGAACTTGTTTAGTTTTTCTACTAGCTCAGATGTGTTTTTAATAGACTTTTTGGATAAGAATTGATAATTTTTTCTTAAGAAACATTGGATGAATTGTGATATTCTGTATAAGGGGCTCGGTCTATAGTTGATAATTGGCCGGATGGGAATTCCGGTTTTGTGAATTTTGGGAAGAGCTTTAGCAGTGGGGAGTCCTGGGTTCATATGTATGAGTTTGGATTTTTCTTGTTCGGTAAATAAAAATGAAGTGTTTTTAAGAGTTTGTTTAAGTAGTTTTTGAATTTTTTGGGCGGGGTCTTTTTTGATTATGGAAAATGAGCTGTCTGTGAAAAAGTTTTTTGTTTATTCAATATATACTTTTTTATCCATGATAACTGTTGCATTGCCTTTGTCAGCTTTGGTTACGATGAGTTCGTTGTCTTTAATTTTCTTCTTGAGGGCGTATATGCGCTTTTGTTCAGCAATTGTTTCTTTATTATTGAGGTTATTTGCGGGGTTGGATAAATTGTGGGAGATATCAGTCAGTTTCCTTTTAACATCGGTTCTAACCTCATTTTGCGTGTCTTCCGGCATTTTGCTGATGGCTAGCTCTGATTCTGTGATCATAGTACCGGTAGCGGCTATGTTGAGGCTGTTCAAGTTTGGCCAGTTGTGTTTCGGTCCTTTGGATAAAGTTAAGTGTTCACTTTCACTTAAGGGCGTGTTAGATAGATTTACAACAGCCGGATGAAACTACGTACGATCGAACGTGTTAATATTGGAGTTTCTAGTTTGTTGGTTATGTAGTTGGCAGTTTTTTAGCCTGTTGAGTTTATTCTCCAAAATTGACTGTTTTTTGGCTAGTTCGTAGAATAATTTGTTGTCTACTTCTTGATAGAATAGTGTCCATTGTGCGTTTGAAAGTAGTTTAGCCGCTGCGAGGTGAGTGTCGTATAATTTCTGATTCAAAAAATATTTCTTCCTGTACAAGAATTTAATTTCGTCTCTTAACCATATTTTGTTTGTTTTGTTTTGAGTTTTGACGGTTTGAGGTGAAGTCCGATGTTTCTTTTTATTGCTTCTTAGAAAATTAGGTGTCAAGTTAAGTGATATACATTGCTTTAGGAAATCGATGTCTTTACGTAATTTGGCTATCTTTAATTTTAGGCCTAGATATTGAAAGGCTTTCTGTTTTGCCTGGTAAGCTACATCATTGATGGTTATGAATTTCATGTTTTTGGTCCGTATTGAACTGAGAATAATATATAAGTAATAATAATAATAACGTAAATGTTTCCACCTTTTCAATACAATATATTCACAAAATTACAAAATTATACGGTACTAGTTTCGACCCATCTAGGGGTCATCATCAGCCGTATTGGAGCAAAGATCATTTGTGGCAAAATCCTAAGACAATATTATTTTAAAGAATAACAAGTGAAATGAGATGTTATGGTAATAGTTAATAATACAAGGAATATACATACTAAGAGGTTTTTAACAAAGAATAAAGTATAAATGGGGTGTTGTAAAAATTATAATCATGGAAATCATTAAGTTCTTGTATTGAAATGAAATATGGCTTAGGAAGAGGGCTTAAGGTGGGGCTGAAGGGTGCGGGAGAAAGTGTAAATGTCTTGGAAAAGTACCTTTGATTAAATTTAGGATTGAGTTTAGGTTGGCTGCATTATTGTTTCTGAGGAAAGTGATAAATAGATCGAAGAGTATGTTGGGTTTCTCTGAGATTTCATTGAGATTGTGACTGGCATTAAAGTATTGGTCTAGGTGTATGTAGTAATTTTCCATTATGTTCAGTAAAGGGCCCTTGTTTGCTAATACGAGGATGTGCATGTCTTGTTCAATATTGGTGAAATTATGGTTATAATCTTGCATGTGTTGGCCGATGGCTGAAAACTTGTAGTATTTTATTGCGTTAGTGTGCTCGTGGTATCTGATAATGAAGTTTCTCCCGGTTTGCCCGATGTAGGTTTTTTTACAGGTGGTACATTTGATCCTATAAACTCCTGATTTTAAAAAACTGCTGGTCTTGTTGATGTGTGAAGTATTGTATAAAACATTCATGTTCTTATTGTTGGTTTTGAAGGCTATTTTAACGCCTTGTTTCTTAAAGATGTTGGTAACTTGTAGATATCATTGTTGAACGTGAAGGTGGAAAATGTTAGAGGTTTAGTTATTTCTTTTTTGAGGGTAGTTTTTGGGCGATGTTTGTGTTTATTGATTATCCTTTCTATAAAATGATTGCTGAAGCCGTTGAATTTTGCGATTCCGCGGATTGTGTTGAGTTCGTTTTTTAGATCTTTATTGGACATAGGTATGCTGAAGGCTCGGTGAACTAGGCTGTTGTATGTGGCTCGTTTGTGGGACTGGGGGTGCACTGAATCTTGGCGAATGGTGGAGGCTGTTTGAGTGGGTTTTCTGAAAATTTTATAACTGAAAGAATCTGAGTTTCTAGTGATGGTTAAATCTAGAAAGTTGACTTTTTGATTTGATTCGGATTCTAGTGTGAATTTGATATGAGGATCAATATTGTTGAGTCTTAAGAGGGTGGTGGGTGCGTTAATTGATTTCTCATTCATGATTACAAAGACATCGTCGACATATCTGGCCCAAAAGAGAATGTTTTCGAATTCGTTGTCAATTTTGGTGTATTCGAGGAAGTCCAGGTATATTTCTGCTAAGATACCTGAGGCCGGTGACCCCATTGCCAAACCATTTTGTTGATATATGACATTGTCAAAAGTGAAGAAGTTATTGTCGATGATAAGTTTTAATATTGTGATAAAGTCTTGTATCTCTAGTTTGCTTAAGTGGCTGTTTTTGTTTAAATTGTTTATAATTATCGGAATTAATTTAGATACTTGTATGCTTGGGTACATGTTTACAATATCGAAAGAGTGGATGGAGTGATCCGGTTGCAAATTGAACTTGTTTAGTTTTTCTACTAGCTCAGATGTGTTTTTAATAGACTTTTTGGATAAGAATTGATAATTTTTTCTTAAGAAACATTGGATGAATTGTGATATTCTGTATAAGGGGCTCGGTCTATAGTTGATAATTGGCCGGATGGGAATTCCGGTTTTGTGAATTTTGGGAAGAGCTTTAGCAGTGGGGAGTCCTGGGTTCATATGTATGAGTTTGGATTTTTCTTGTTCGGTAAATAAAAATGAAGTGTTTTTAAGAGTTTGTTTAAGTAGTTTTTGAATTTTTTGGGCGGGGTCTTTTTTGATTATGGAAAATGAGCTGTCTGTGAAAAAGTTTTTTGTTTATTCAATATATACTTTTTTATCCATGATAACTGTTGCATTGCCTTTGTCAGCTTTGGTTACGACGAGTTCGTTGTCTTTAATTTTCTTCTTGAGGGCGTATATGCGCTTTTGTTCAGCAATTGTTTCTTTATTATTGAGGTTATTTGCGGGGTTGGATAAATTGTGGGAGATATCAGTCAGTTTCCTTTTAACATCGGTTCTAACCTCATTTTGCGTGTCTTCCGGCATTTTGCTGATGGCTAGCTCTGATTCTGTGATCATAGTACCGGTAGCGGCTATGTTGAGGCTGTTCAAGTTTGGCCAGTTGTGTTTCGGTCCTTTGGATAAAGTTAAGTGTTCACTTTCACTTAAGGGCGTGTTAGATAGATTTACAACAGCCGGATGAAACTACGTACGATCGAACGTGTTAATATTGGAGTTTCTAGTTTGTTGGTTATGTAGTTGGCAGTTTTTTAGCCTGTTGAGTTTATTCTCCAAAATTGACTGTTTTTTGGCTAGTTCGTAGAATAATTTGTTGTCTACTTCTTGATAGAATAGTGTCCATTGTGCGTTTGAAAGTAGTTTAGCCGCTGCGAGGTGAGTGTCGTATAATTTCTGATTCAAAAAATATTTCTTCCTGTACAAGAATTTAATTTCGTCTCTTAACCATATTTTGTTTGTTTTGTTTTGAGTTTTGACGGTTTGAGGTGAAGTCCGATGTTTCTTTTTATTGCTTCTTAGAAAATTAGGTGTCAAGTTAAGTGATATACATTGCTTTAGGAAATCGATGTCTTTACGTAATTTGGCTATCTTTAATTTTAGGCCTAGATATTGAAAGGCTTTCTGTTTTGCCTGGTAAGCTACATCATTGATGGTTATGAATTTCATGTTTTTGGTCCGTATTGAACTGAGAATAATATATAAGTAATAATAATAATAACGTAAATGTTTCCACCTTTTCAATACAATATATTCACAAAATTACAAAATTATACGGTACTAGTTTCGACCCATCTAGGGGTCATCATCAGCCGTATTGGAGCAAAGATCATTTGTGGCGAAATCCTAAGACAATATTATTTTAAAGAATAACAAGTGAAATGAGATGTTATGGTAATAGTTAATAATACAAGGAATATACATACTAAGAGGTTTTTAACAAAGAATAAAGTATAAATGGGGTGTTGTAAAAATTATAATCATGGAAATCATTAAGTTCTTGTATTGAAATGAAATATGGCTTAGGAAGAGGGCTTAAGGTGGGGCTGAAGGGTGCGGGAGAAAGTGTAAATGTCTTGGAAAAGTACCTTTGATTAAATTTAGGATTGAGTTTAGGTTGGCTGCATTATTGTTTCTGAGGAAAGTGATAAATAGATCGAAGAGTATGTTGGGTTTCTCTGAGATTTCATTGAGATTGTGACTGGCATTAAAGTATTGGTCTAGGTGTATGTAGTAATTTTCCATTATGTTCAGTAAAGGGCCCTTGTTTGCTAATACGAGGATGTGCATGTCTTGTTCAATATTGGTGAAATTATGGTTATAATCTTGCATGTGTTGGCCGATGGCTGAAAACTTGTTGTATTTTATTGCGTTAGTGTGCTCGTGGTATCTGATAATGAAGTTTCTCCCGGTTGGCCCGATGTAGGTTTTTTTACAGGTGGTACATTTGATCCTATAAACTCCTGATTTTAAAAAACTGCTGGTCTTGTTGATGTGTGAAGTATTGTATAAAACATTCATGTTCTTATTGTTGGTTTTGAAGGCTATTTTAACGCCTTGTTTCTTAAAGATGTTGGTTAACTTGTAGATATCATTGTTGAACGTGAAGGTGGAAAATGTTAGAGGTTTGGTTATTTCTTTTTTGAGGATAGTTTTTGGGCGATGTTTGTGTTTATTGATTATCCTTTCTATAAAATGATTGCTGAAGCCGTTGAATTTTGCGATTCCGCGGATTGTGTTGAGTTCGTTTTTTAGATCTTTATTGGACATAGGTATGCTGAAGGCTCGGTGAACTAGGCTGTTGTATGTGGCTCGTTTGTGGGACTGGGGGTGCACTGAATCTTGGCGAATGGTGGAGGCTGTTTGAGTGGGTTTTCTGAAAATTTTATAACTGAAAGAATCTGAGTTTCTAGTGATGGTTAAATCTAGAAAGTTGACTTTTTGATTTGATTCGGATTCTAGTGTGAATTTGATATGAGGATCAATATTGTTGAGTCTTAAGAGGGTGGTGGGTGCGTTAATTGATTTCTCATTCATGATTACAAAGACATCGTCGACATATCTGGCCCAAAAGAGAATGTTTTCGAATTCGTTGTCAATTTAGGTGTATTCGAGGAAGTCCAGGTATATTTCTGCTAAGATATCTGAGGCCGGTGACCCCATTGCCAAACCATTTTGTTGATATATGACATTGTCAAAAGTGAAGAAGTTATTGTCGATGATAAGTTTTAATATTGTGATAAAGTCTTGTATCTCTAGTTCGCTTAAGTGGCTGTTTTTGTTTAAATTGTTTATAATTATCGGAATTAATTTTGATACTTGTACGCTTGGGTACATGTTTACAATATCGAAAGAGTGGATGAAGTGATCCGGTTGCAAATTGAACTTGTTTAGTTTTTCTACTAGCTCAGATGTGTTTTTAATAGACTTTTTGGATAAGAATTGATAATTTTTTCTTAAGAAACATTGGATGAATTGTGATATTCTGTATTATACGACACTCACCTCGCAGCGACTAAACTACTTTCAAACGCACAATGGACACTATTCTATCAAGAAGTAGACAACAAATTATTCTACGAACTAGCCAAAAAACAGTCAAATTTGGAGAATAAACTCAACAGGCTAAAAAACTGCCAACTACATAACCAACAAACTAGAAACTCCAATATTAACACATTCGATCGTACGCAGTTTCATCCAGCTGTTGTAAATCTATCTAACACGCCCTTAAGTGAAAGTGAACACTTAACTTTATCCAAAGGACCGAAACACAACTGGCCAAACTTGAACAGCCTCAACATAGCCGCTACTATGATCACAGAATCAGAGCTAGCCATCAGCAAAATGCTGGAAGACACGCAAAATGAGGTTAGAACCGATGTTAAAAGGAAACTGACTGATATCCTCCACAATTTAACCAACCCCGCAAATATCCTCAATAATAAAGAAAAAATTGCTGAACAAAAGCGCATATACGCCCTCAAGAAGAAAATTAAAGACAACGAACTCATCGTAACCAAAGCTGACAAAGGCAATGCAACAGTTATCATGGATAAAAAAGTATATATTGAAAAAACAAAAAACGTTTTCACAGACAGCTCATTTTCCATAATCAAAAAAGACCCCACCCAAAAAATTCAAAAACTACTTAAACAAACTCTTAAAAACACTTCATTTTTATTTACCGAACAAGAAAAATCCAAACTCATACATATGAACCCAGGACTCCCCACTGCTAAAGCTCTTCCCAAAATTCACAAAACCGGAATTCCCATCCGGCCAATTATCAACTATAGACCGAGCCCCTTATACAGAATATCACAATTCATCCAATGTTTCTTAAGAAAAGTTATCAATTCTTATCCAAAAAGTCTATTAAAAACACATCTGAGCTAGTAGAAAAACTAAACAAGTTCAATTTGCAACCGGATCACTCCATCCACTCTTTCGATATTGTAAACATGTACCCAAGCATACAAGTATCTAAATTAATTCCGATAATTATAAACAATTTAAACAAAAACAGCCACTTAAGCAAACTAGAGATACAAGACTTTATCACAATATTAAAACTTATCATCGACAATAACTTCTTCACTTTTGACAATGTCATATATCAACAAAATGGTTTGGCAATGGGGTCACTGGCCTCAGGTATCTTAGCAGAAATATACCTGGACTTCCTCGAATACACCTAAATTGACAACGAATTCGAAAACATTCTCTTTTGGGCCAGATATGTCGACGATGTCTTTGTAATCATGAATGAGAAATCAATTAACGCACCCACCACCCTCTTAAGACTCAACAATATTGATCCTCATATCAAATTCACACTAGAATCCGAATCAAATCAAAAAATCAACTTTCTAGATTTAACCATCACTAGAAACTCAGATTCTTTCAGTTATAAAATTTTCAGAAAACCCACTCAAACAGCCTCCACCATTCGCCAAGATTCAGTGCACCCCCAGTCCCACAAACGAGCCACATACAACAGCCTAGTTCACCGAGCCTTCAGCATACCTATGTCCAATAAAGATCTAAAAAACGAACTCAACACAATCCGCGGAATCGCAAAATTCAACGGCTTCAGCAATCATTTTATAGAAAGGATAATCAATAAACACAAACATCGCCCAAAAACTACCCTCAAAAAAGAAATAACCAAACCTCTAACATTTTCCACCTTCGCGTTCAACAATGATATCTACAAGTTAACCAACATCTTTAAGAAACAAGGCGTTAAAATAGCCTTCAAAACCAACAATAAGAACATGAATGTTTTATACAATACTTCACACATCAACAAGACCAGCAGTTTTTTAAAATCAGGAGTTTATAGGATCAAATGTACCACCTGTAAAAAACCTACATCGGGCAAACCGGGAGAAACTTCATTATCAGATACCACGAGCACACTAACGCAATAAAATACAACAAGTTTTCAGCCATCGGCCAACACATGCAAGATTATAACCATAATTTCACCAATATTGAACAAGACATGGACATCCTCGTATTAGCAAACAAGGGCCCTTTACTGAACATAATGGAAAATTACTACATACACCTAGACCAATACTTTAATGCCAGTCACAATCTCAATGAAATCTCAGAGAAACCCAACATACTCTTCGATCTATTTATCACTTTCCTCAGAAACAATAATGCAGCCAACCTAAACTCAATCCTAAATTTAATCAAAGGTACTTTTCCAAGACATTTACACTTTCTCCCGCACCCTTCAGCCCCACCTTAAGCCCTCTTCCTAAGCCATATTTCATTTCAATACAAGAACTTAATGATTTCCATGATTATAATTTTTACAACACCCCATTTATACTTTATTCTTTGTTAAAAACCTCTTAGTATGTATATTCCTTGTATTATTAACTATTACCATAACATCTCATTTCACTTGTTATTCTTTAAAATAATATTGTCTTAGGATTTCGCCACAAATGATCTTTGCTCCAATACGGCTGATGATGACCCCTAGATGGGTCGAAACTAGTACCGTATAATTTTGTAATTTTGTGAATATATTGTATTGAAAAGGTGGACACATTTACGTTATTATTATTATTACTTATATATTATTCTCAGTTCAATACGGACCAAAAACATGAAATTCATAACCATCAATGATGTAGCTTACCAGGCAAAACAGAAAGCCTTTCAATATCTAGGCCTAAAATTAAAGATAGCCAAATTACGCAAAGACATCGATTTCCTAAAGCAATGTATATCACTTAACTTGACACCTAATTTTCTAAGAAGCAATAAAAAGAAACATCGGACTTCACCTCAAACCGTCAAAACTCAAAACAAAACATACAAAATACCGGTATGGTTAAGAGACGAAATTAAATTCTTGTACAGGAAGAAATATTTTTTGAATCAGAAATTATACGACACTCACCTCGCAGCGACTAAACTACTTTCAAACGCACAATGGACACTATTCTATCAAGAAGTAGAGAACAAATTATTCTACGAACTAGCCAAAAAACAGTCAAATTTGGAGAATAAACTCAACAGGCTAAAAAACTGCCAACTACATAACCAACAAACTAGAAACTCCAATATTAACACGTTCGATCGTACGCAGTTTCATCCAGCTGTTGTAAATCTATCTAACACGCCCTTAAGTGAAAGTGAACACTTAACTTTATCCAAAGGACCGAAACACAACTGGCCAAACTTGAACAGCCTCAACATAGCCGCTACCGGTACTATGATCACAGAATCAGAGCTAGCCATCAGCAAAATGCCGGAAGACACGCAAAATGAGGTTAGAACCGATGTTAAAAGGAAACTGACTGATATCCTCCACAATTTAACCAACTCCGCAAATAACCTCAATAATAAAGAAAAAATTGCTGAACAAAAGCGCATATACGCCCTCAAGAAGAAAATAAAGACAACGAACTCATCGTAACCAAAGCTGACAAAGGCAATGCAACAGTTATCATGGATAAAAAAGTATATATTGAAAAAACAAAAAACTTTTTCACAGACAGCTCATTTTCCATAATCAAAAAAGACCCCACCCAAAAAATTCAAAAACTACTTAAACAAACTCTTAAAAACACTTCATTTTTATTTACCGAACAAGAAAAATCCAAACTCATACATATGAACCCAGGACTCCCCACTGCTAAAGCTCTTCCCAAAATTCACAAAACCGGAATTCCCATCCGGCCAATTATCAACTATAGACCGAGCCCCTTATACAGAATATCACAATTCATCCAATGTTTCTTAAGAAAAGTTATCAATTCTTATCCAAAAAGTCTATTAAAAACACATCTGAGCTAGTAGAAAAACTAAACAAGTTCAATTTGCAACCGGATCACTCCATCCACTCTTTCGATGTTGTAAACATGTACCCAAGCATACAAGTATCAAAATTAATTCCGATAATTATAAACAATTTAAACAAAAACAGCCACTTAAGCAAACTAGAGATACAAGACTTTATCACAATATTAAAACTTATCATCGACAATAACTTCTTCACTTTTGACAATGTCATATATCAACAAAATGGTTTGGCAATGGGGTCACCGGCCTCAGGTATCTTAGCAGAAATATACCTGGACTTCCTCGAATACACCTAAATTGACAACGAATTCGAAAACATTCTCTTTTGGGCCAGATATGTCGACGATGTCTTTGTAATCATGAATGAGAAATCAATTAACGCACCCACCACCCTCTTAAGACTCAACAATATTGATCCTCATATCAAATTCACACTAGAATCCGAATCAAATCAAAAAATCAACTTTCTAGATTTAACCATCACTAGAAACTCAGATTCTTTCAGTTATAAAATTTTCAGAAAACCCACTCAAACAGCCTCCACCATTCGCCAAGATTCAGTGCACCCCCAGTCCCACAAACGAGCCACATACAACAGCCTAGTTCACCGAGCCTTCAGCATACCTATGTCCAATAAAGATCTAAAAAACGAACTCAACACAATCCGCGGAATCGCAAAATTCAACGGCTTCAGCAATCATTTTATAGAAAGGATAATCAATAAACACAAACATCGCCCAAAAACTACCCTCAAAAAAGAAATAACCAAACCTCTAACATTTTCCACCTTCACGTTCAACAATGATATCTACAAGTTAACCAACATCTTTAAGAAACAAGGCGTTAAAATAGCCTTCAAAACCAACAATAAGAACATGAATGTTTTATACAATACTTCACACATCAACAAGACCAGCAGTTTTTTAAAATCAGGAGTTTATAGGATCAAATGTACCACCTGTAAAAAAACCTACATCGGGCAAACCGGGAGAAACTTCATTATCAGATACCATGAGCACACTAACGCAATAAAATACAACAAGTTTTCAGCCATCGGCCAACACATGCAAGATTATAACCATAATTTCACCAATATTGAACAAGACATGGACATCCTCGTATTAGCAAACAAGGGCCCTTTACTGAACATAATGGAAAATTACTACATACACCTAGACCAATACTTTAATGCCAGTCACAATCTCAATGAAATCTCAGAGAAACCCAACATACTCTTCGATCTATTTATCACTTTCCTCAGAAACAATAATGCAGCCAACCTAAACTCAATCCTAAATTTAATCAAAGGTACTTTTCCAAGACATTTACACTTTCTCCCGCACCCTTCAGCCCCACCTTAAGCCCTCTTCCTAAGCCATATTTCATTTCAATACAAGAACTTAATGATTTCCATGATTATAATTTTTACAACACCCCATTTATACTTTATTCTTTGTTAAAAACCTCTTAGTATGTATATTCCTTGTATTATTAACTATTACCATAACATCTCATTTCACTTGTTATTCTTTAAAATAATATTGTCTTAGGATTTCGCCACAAATGATCTTTGCTCCAATACGGCTGATGATGACCCCTAGATGGGTCGAAACTAGTACCGTATAATTTTGTAATTTTGTGAATATATTGTATTGAAAAGGTGGAAACATTTACGTTATTATTATTATTATTTATATATTACTAATGTCCTCCCACGCCATCTCTCCACTGACAGCTTGGAACATACCACTTATTGCACGTTATGAGTCTCATTATGATAGCCGTATTGGGGCAGAATGTAAAAGTTTCAAACAAATTTATTTAAAAACCACCTTTCCAATACTTTAAAATCTTTAAGTCTAAGATACAAATACTACATACATGGGACATGTTTCGCTTAGGCTTTGTGGTGCACATGCTGTCTGCACAACACAGCAAGCCAGATTACCTTGAATTGGTGAAGTATGATGGCAAGAAGAAGTTCAGATCTAATCTTGTTGTTAACTACAACTGTGGAATGGGTGGTGTTGATTCCCATGACCAGAGACTAGCATCATTCCTCTTGATGAGGAAGTATGCAAGAGGATACAAAAAATATACTTCTACATACTAGACATGACACTTCTGAATTCAAACATCATTCATTGCCTCCTCAACCTTGACAAGAAGCGAGTAGGCTTTACCAGTGTCCGGATCAATTTGGCCGAACAGCTGTTGGCAAGTGTGTCCTTGCCTGACTATCCAAACCGAGGATGCCCAAGCCTTGGGAATACACCACTGAGATTTCAGGGAAGGCATTGGGGACACTTTTCAACAAAAACATCCCCAACAGCGAAGAAGGTTATCCCATCATGGAGGTGCAAAGTCTGTGTGACACGGGGTCTGAGGAAGGAATCTTCATTTCAATGCCACCAGTACAAGGTTGCGCTGCACATAGATGACTATTTTATGATCTAACATACACATAAAGTCTTTACAAAGTACATCTGACAGTATTTTGGATATTTCCTCTCATTCAGTTGCTGTAAAGCATACTTTTTCAGTGTCAGTGGTAATATCATGTAAAGTAATGAAAATAAATGGAACACCAAGGCATAAATAAGTTGAATTCAATGGTATGTGAATGGGTTAAATAATGAAAACCTACAATCTGTTTTCCAGTCAGTGACCGGGTCATGGATGGAATGAATGAAGCCCCTATCTTGCGGCGAGGATAGGGATTGTGCCTGCTGCCGAAGCCTGTTGCACTCCTCTGGGGCAATGATTAATCACTGACAGATGAAATGAAATGGTAGTGGAGAGTGTTGCTGGAATGGAAGATGACAGAGAAAACCAGAGTATTAGGAGAAAAACCTGTCCCGCCTCCGCTTTGTTCAGCACAAATCTCACGTGGAGTGACCGGGATTTCAACCACAGAACCCAGCAGTGAGAGGCCTACGCGCTGCCGCCTGCGCCACGAAGGATTATAATGGGTTAAGTTATACTAAATAATAACCCAGTTTAAATATAAAAATTAAAATGAATCTCCTTAAATAATTGTCATGTTTAAACGACATTTAGAGACATTTACATACACACACTTTATGGAGAGAACCATACATTCATGAGGTCGTTACGGCACATCTGATTTTAGATGGGGTGATTGGAAAAGGTCCATGGATTCATCCACCTAATTCAGTGATGTTAGGGCCCTCAGCAGCCATGAATTAGCCGAGCCATAGTTCTCAGTTTAGGTAGATGGAAAATATACCTTTGCCTAGTATTGCGATGAGGAACATGAAATGGAATCAACTCCAATAATGCATTGTTGTTTCAGGTTTCTGGCACTTCAGATATATTGCAGTACTCAAGGTAACTGATGTCATAGGCGTTTAACTTGTCCATGGCTGCTTGGAGAGTACCCAAGCAGGCTGGTCACATGTAAACAGCAGTACTGACAGGCCGGTACACTCTTGCGCTACTGAACGTAGCACAGAGATCAACACCTCTGCACCCTAAAGATCAATAAATTAAGACATCTTTAACGCTGTGAGTGATCCCCAAAAAATGAATGGAAATTGCCAATGTTGCTCTGAGAGACCTTCGTTTCCTCATTCTTTGATAGCCTTCTAGACCGAACATGGTGCTTAATCTTGGCACAACCATTAAAGAGAGTTCAAGCTACCATGTTCTGACAACATTCTCTTGTTTTCTGTCTATCGATAATCTCAAGCAATAGTTAAATTTCCTTGGCCTGTTTACACATGACTCGTAAAAGCATGGGATTGAAGTGAAAGAAGAGTGTGTAAGAGAGGAGAAAATTAAAGAACTAACAAGTCTAGGAACTGTTGTGGAGCCTGCGCACGATTGTCCTGGTCAACATTCCTTTCTTCCCAGTCACCATTAGTATCAACATCATCACTATCACTTGCTTGGTTATGTACAGCCACATTCTGTGCAGGTAATTAATTTTGTGAGACCAAATTGACTCTTATTCATTACCAAGATCATAATCACTGTCCACAAAGTCCAAGAGGTCGCGACTTGAGTCACCAGGCTTAGGAACCATATATGGTTCTGTATTTTCACTGCTGGTTTCTTATTCAGGTTGTATGTGATTATTTCACCTAAATATTTACATTTTTCTACAATTTTTATTTCTTGGTCTTCTAGCTTAATTTTGTTTTGCAAGCAGAATTTGAGTTAGCATAATTTCTGTTTGTTCCAATGAAATTTTCAAACCAATATTTTGAGCTATTTCCTGTAAAGATATTTATTATTCGTTGTTTTGTTTCCTGAATATCATTGGCCAGAAGAGCTAGATCATCAGTAAATCCTAGGCAGTTCAGATGTGTGTTATCCTTCTGGGTTCAAATTTTTATATTTTTCGAGTTCTTCTTGTACCATTCCCTCATAGCGTACTCTGGTGCACAGTTAGAAAAAGGATGTGACAATCCATCACCCTGTCTTAAATCAGTTGTTACCAAGAATGGTTCAGAAAGTTATCCTCTGAACCTAATTTTAGAAATTGTATTAGAGTAAGTTCAATCAATTTCACTGGCGTTGAGTGAAGTCCAAAATGTCTTAAAATTTTTAATAATGATGGTCGGTGATGGAGTTGTAAGCTTTTTTGAAATCTATAAATGTTACTGAAAGGGGCTTGTTTCGTTTTATGTAATATGCCATGACTAGCTTCAGAGCAGCTTCTCCAAGGTCTGAAGCCTTCCACTCTATCAATTTGATCTTTAATCTAATTATATAGTATCTTAGAGAAAATCTTATACTGCAGTCAAGGTTGGAAATACCTCTATAGTTGTCACCACCTTTATTAATACAATGCTTCCAAACACTTGTTTCCCCTTATGGAATTACTCCTGTCAGGCAACTTTGGGGACTGTGTACAGTTATACCAGTGACATCAGGTTGATCTCTTCACTCGACTGAAACTGTCATCCTTTCAGTGTGAATTTGAGTTTGTGGCAGTCTGCCAGGGCTAGGTCAGCTAAGTAAAATTGACAGGGAAGCATAGTTGTCTTCTTGTTCAGTAAAATTACTAATAAACAGCAATGCATCAACGGTAATGGAGGAGGCTCCAATAATTATTCCTCCTCAATCTGGCCTTCTTCTTCTTCTGATAATTTCTCTTAAATATCTCAAGACTTGAGGTATTGTGATAATACCAGCAGTTTGTAACATCTGCAAGCTATTGAAATTATTAAATGGATAAATGGTGACTGAGATAAGTATAAATAACAAAATTGGTTGCCACCTGCAAAAACAATTACAGGAGTAATTAACTCTGTAGAGCAACGAGCAACTCCCTCTCCGAAGGCAATGGTCATCAGGATGACAAAGCTCCAGGCTTACTTTATAACCTTACCTGTTCCCTGAAATTAAATTTGGGTAGCATGCCAGGTTCATCCTCACTCTACTGATAAAAGATTTACAACACGTTTCATTCCATGACTTTACTCCCAGAATAATAAAAAATATATTACAAACACCAACAATAATCGTCACTTGATGACACCAACTTGTGTTTGCCGCTTACTAGGGCAAATATACAAACAACTAAAAAAAAACAATAAAAATTATTTTCACTCTATACATCTCACAACATACCTCCAGGTAGGAGTCCCACTGCACTCCCTACTGCTACATCAGAAAATCCTTATCCAGTAAAGAAAAGTACGACCACTTTCTCTACATATGGATGCACCCTTCTTTACAAAGGGCATCCTGATTGCCGCACAGGTTAGTGTGACGCCTCACGTTTCTGCAACTGAAAAGCTGCATACTCGGCCGACGATTTCCTTTACCAAGAATTAGCTCTGTGCACAACCACACATCCACTCCAGAATGTAGATTCAGTATGCACCACCACATCCACAGTACATTATCTCGTAGAAGAATTACAGCATAATTATTATACAGAGTTTAAGTAACAAATAAACACAGTAGTGTCTTTTACAGAATGGCCACCGGAAACTCGTTAGCATCTGTGATTGTTGAGTGCTTACTCTGTAATGGATACTGAAGAACACAGAACAATGCATAGGAAACTGCGCAAAGTAGCCCCCGGTCACCGGTTCGAACGAGGAACAGAAACAGAATCAGAATGACTTGCCGCACACTAGTACATACTTATATAGGCTTGCTACATGTGGGTATAGCGTCCTAAAAAGTTTACTGGTAGCAACACCCTCACAGGCACTTCTTCACGCATTACTCAGTCAACCGAACATTGCTTACAACAAAGCCCTCGTATTGGGTATCGAGCGTCTGATGTGACATGAAACGTCCACTCACGTACATCCACATTGATCAGCTCCAATCTTCAGCATATACTACCTGCCGTACCTTGGGTTTCCAAGCCATTTTGTTGCAACACTTTCAATTGACCTCAACCATCTTTCCTGATACAGCCACTGTTTTCCGTGTTGCACAATTCTTGAGCAACCTACACTGCCATGCCATGTGCCGACTCTTACGCAAATTAAAGTTACACAGATACAAAATTCCGTACTACAAATACTTCTTATAATATTACGTTTTTACGTTATAAATGAACAAAATTACATTATTTTCAGTACTTCACTATTACAAATTAATTTACAAATATTTCCTAACCAAAAAGTTGGGATCATACATTTGTACAGTTACAATACCTCCCCTTGATTTGTGAAGATTTATTTGCAATACATCTGAGCAAATCACACTCTTTTCAGAATAGAAGTTTACACAGCCAGTCAAATACACTCAAGATTTTAAAGAAAATTTACACATTCTTGTTGACATACATAGAACATCTGAACTATAAATACTTCACCTTGCATACCTCTTAAGTTTGTGAATGTTGTATGTACCAATCATGTCACCTTTATTATTCAACAGATGATAAGCACACTTGCCAACTTTCTTACCTATTGAGTAAGGTCCCTGATAGAATTTTAAAAACTTATGAATTTCTTTGTTGTCTGCAGATGAAATGTGTGGAACCTTCAGTAACACCTCCTCCCCTACTTCAAAACTATCTCCATGATGCCTCCCCTGCTGCATCATCCTCCTATCAGCTGCCTTCCTTAAATTCTGCCTCGCTAATTCGATCACCTTTGAAGATACCGCTTCTGCTGAGGACAAACCTATCATGGTTGCCAACCTTACACAAAAGCTCTCTTCCCATTCTTTCACACACAACTTACACAAACTTTCATTCAGAACACACATACATTTCACAATCACATCTCTCCTGTTCTGAAAACACACCACAATCACACATCTTGCATCCATACTGTTCCATTGAAATCATTCGTACTAAATTCAGCATCAGATATTCCACTCAACATACATTTGAATCGACTTCCTGTTCCCTCATACACATCGCCACACTCACTTTCTTCGAACTTTCTCCAAATACCAAAAAGCTTTCCAACACAATTACTCCTCATAAAATCTTCAAACCCTGAATCCCTATAATATTCACAACCACTCTTATGAATCTCTGTGCACAAAATGTGACCTAACCTCCACTTCACAAAGACATTCACCCACAGCATCAACAGTTTTCATCCACTCATCCTTATCAGACATACCAGCTTCAATCACCTCAATGTCATTCACACAACCCTTCTCACATTTTCCTTCACTCACACTCTCTCTTCCTGAAATCACCACTATCACTGACCTCGAGATCCCGACCATTACTAGTAAATTCTCCCACAATTCCTACATCTTCCATATCTTTCATCGTTGTTCCTGTTGCTCTCGACCCTCTTAATGGAAGTTTCATTAATCTCAAAATCATCACTACTATGACACATTCTCGACGTAACATTAATCTCCTCACTTACACCAACATCTACAACATGATTTGTCTTCCTCAAAGACTCCTCCTCCCCAATATAATCTTCATCACCTTCACAACTAACTTCCTTTTCAATTTCAGCAACTTCCCAAAGAGCATCAATTACCACACAATTACCACAATTGTTGAGGAATGCGAAAACAGGTTTGAACCTTTAAGGGTGGTAAGGAATCGTAAAGACCCACGTTATTATAATAGAGAAATAAAGAGACTAAGAAGGAGGTGCAGACTGGAAAGAAATAGAGTTAGAAATGGCTGTGGAAGTAAGGATAAATTGAAGGAACTTACTAGAAAATTGAATGTAGCAAAGAAGGCAGCTGAGGATAATATGATGGCAAGCATAATTGGCAGTCATACGAATTTTAGTGAAAAATGGAAGGGTATGTATAGGTATTTTAAGGCAGAAACAGGTTCCAAGAAGGACATTCCAGGAATAATTAATGAACAAGGGGAGTGTGTATGTGAGGATCTTCAAAAGGCAGAAGTATTCAGTCAGCAGTATGTAAAGATTGTTGGTTACAAGGATAATGTCGAGATAGAGGAGGAGACTAAGGCCAAAGAAGTAATAAAATTTACATATGATAACAATGACATTTACAATAAGATACAAAAGTTAAAAACTAGAAAAGCAACTGGAATTGATCAGATTTCTGGGGATATACTAAAGACAATGGGTTGGGATATAGTACCATATCTGAAGTACTTATTTGATTATTGTTTGGTCGGAGGAGCTATACCAGATGAATGGAGAGTTGCTATAGTTGCCCCTGTGTATAAAGGAAAGGGTGATAGACATAAAGCTGAAAATTACAGGCCAGTAAGTTTGACATGCATTGTATGTAAGCTTTGGGAAGGCATTCTTTCTGATTATATTAGACATGTTTGTGAAATTAATAACTGGTTCAATAGAAGGCAATTCGGTTTTAGGAAAGGTTATTCCACTGAAGCTCAACTTGTAGGATTCCAGCAAGATATAGCAGATATCTTGGATTCTGGAGGTCAAATGGACTGTATCGCGATTGACCTGTCTAAAGCATTTGATAGGGTGGATCATGGGAGACTACTGGCAAAAATGAGTGCAATTGGACTAGACAAAAGAGTGACTGAATGGGTTGCTATATTTCTAGAAAATAGATCTCAGAGAATTAGAGTAGGTGAAGCTTTATCTGACCCTGTAATAATTAAGAGGGGAATTCCTCAAGGCAGTATTATCAGACCTTTATGTTTTCTTATATATATAAATGATATGAGTAAAGGAGTGGAATCGGAGGTAAGGCTTTTTGCGGATGATGTTATTCTTTATAGGGTGATAAATAAGTTTGTGAGCAACTGCAACGTGACCTCGAAAATGTTGTGAGATGGACAGCAGGCAATGGTATGTTGATAAACGGGGTTAAAAGTCAGGTTGTGAGTTTTACAAGTAGGAAAAGCCCTCTCAGTTTTAATTACTGCGTCGATGGGGTGAAAGTTCCTTTTGGGGATCATTGTAAGTATCTAGGTGTTAATATAAGGAAAGATCTTCATTGGGGTAATCACATAAATGGGATTGTAAATAAAGGGTACAGATCTCTGCACATGGTTATGAGGGTGTTTAGGGGTTGTAGTAAGGATGTAAAGGAGAGGGCATATAAGTGTCTGGTAGACCCCAACTAGAGTATGGTTCCAGTGTATGGGACCCTCACCAGGATTACCTGATTCAAGAACTGGAAAAAATCCAAAGAAAAGCAGCTCGATTTGTTCTGGGTGATTTCCGACAAAAGAGTAGCGTTACAAAAATGTTGCAATGTTTGGGTTGGGAAGAATTGAGAGAAAGAAGAAGAGCTGCTCGACTAAGTGGTATGTATTGCAAGCTGTCCACTTCATGGCCGTATCGATGAGTTTAATCAACAAATTAATCTAAAAAGCCACCTAATCGATACTTTATTTCTTTTGCCTTTGGCAAACTTAAAAATACATTAACAAACACAGTACATGTTTCGACCACTTAGTGGTCATCTTCAGCTGTATATAGAAAATCTTAGATGATAACATTTAAAAGCAAGCACATTGGATCTTAAAACTATATCCCATGGGAATCCAAAAACTATTGTTCTAGATGCTTTAAATGAATTGGAAGATGGGGGGGGGGGGGGGTTTAGGGGTAAGGAGATTTATGTGAATGATACTTAAATTACAGTATCGTTAACAATTGTGTTTAAAAAACTTAAATGATGAAAAACATATGTAAAATATTTAAAAGCGTCTATGGTAAAAAATTTTGATAAAATTAGGTGGCGTGAATAAAAAGTTCGTGTTTGTAATAATCTTCAGGCATTTGTGAAAAAATAATAACTTAATTAAAATTCGCGTCTGTGGTGCTGTTAAACACTTTGTTTTTAATAAACATACTTTAAAATATTCTAAAGTGTTTATGGTAAGGCACTTATTCAAAAACACTTGTGCTTGAATGAAAGTTTATGTCAGATGCACCAGTCTTCAGGTATTTATTGTTTATATTTAACAACTTCCTTGAGTGATATTCTTGTGGTTAAAAGGCCGTGTTGACTGTTTAACTTCCGAGAATTGCTCTTCGGAGTGTGATAAAAGAAATTGTGTTAGTCGTTTAACTTGTTAACACTAGGTTTACCGCAGCGGTCAAAATGACCGTTTTCAGTTTTGTTTTCTCTATCACTCTCGTTATACGGTTAGAACATACAAACCCTTCAGTGGCTTTTAACGATATTTAGTGTACTTTTCGGCACATAGCTTCAAAAATCCGTAACTCCTTTCTAGTTAGCGCTATGAGGTCATATACCTACTTTTACCGGGCGGTCATTTTGACCGGTATATCAGTAGCTCCTCCATCAGACTTTTGTGGCATTCATTTAGAACGGGATATCACTCTAAAAAGCTGTTACAGTGTACTTTATTACCATAGTATAGGATAGAACTTATTGTTGTGCTGCGATGGGACAGCCGATGGCTCTTTTCAAACATGATACAAATACACTGACAGGAAAATATAGTCTGTATTTGTTCAGTAATGAAAGGTGCGCAATCGTAAAGAGCAGTCAATTGTCGTGTTCACTCGTTACAAACATTCAAACTAGATTTGCATATAATTTCCCCCAGACCTCGATGATTGCGAAGACCTGTATAGCTTGGCAAATGGAAATAGTTCGGATAGTGATTCTAGTTGCGTCAAGCCTGCAGAATTTCCACGTGAACATGAAATCACACAGCAGCCTTCGACCTCAAAGGATAGGGAACTACCCGCCAAATGGCGATGCACGCACACTAGCAAAGCAGCTGATGACAAAGGTAAGACTATTTGAAGTTAGTTGTTTTTTATTTATGTAATTCTGTGCACAGTGTAAGTAAGTTTGGTATTACATTTTTCAGGTGAAGGAAACGCTATGTAAGATAATGAAATTACTAGCAAGTAGCACGATATCAACTACAGAAGGCCGAGCATACGCTGTGGTGTGTCAACATATGGCCGTGGTCATAATATGACGGTCGGCGAGGAAGAAGTCGCTTTGGATGGAACAGTGCGGACTCTTGTTGATCAACAAAGCCTGCCAGGCCGTCGAGGACTGTAAAATATACTGAGGGAAGTCCGAGGTCCCACAGGACATGCGAAACGCCACATTGAAGGAACTTGTGCCGCTACAGCTTGTCGTCTTTTTATTGACGAATCCAAGCAGCTCCACATCGAATGATATACCGCGGTTGGATCCCGCGAAGTTCTGAACAATCCTGAACGGACACTTTCTTTGGAAGAATTGGACGCTGTCATTGGTATTTTATATGCACCCGGAACGTATGGAGCTGACACGAACGTTCTCGATCTGTGGTCACAGAAGTGAGGTCCTGGAATTTTCTCCCAAACTGTGGCACGAAACCGTTTCCTGGATATCATGGGGTTTCTTCGATTCGATGACAAATCTACCAGCAGGGATCACGTGAAAATTGATGGATTGGCGCTTGTACCTGTTGTGCGGGACAAATTTATATCTAATTCTACTACTTGCTTCAGACCAAGTGAGAACATTACCATGGATGAACAGCTCTTTCCATCGAATGCTAGATGACCATTTATGCAGTATATGGCCAATAAACCAGAAAAGTTTGGTATGAAATTTTGGTTGGCTGTGGATGTGGACGTCAAGTATGTTGTAAACGGTTTTTCTATCTTGGAAAAGATGAAACTCGACCCACCGATCAGACCCTAAGTGAACACGTAGTATTGCGTCTTGCTGAGTTTTTCATCAATCAGGGAAGAAGTGTGCAAAGGGAACAAGATAATTGAAAGGTGTGCAATCTCTAAAACAACTGATCTGTTGTTAAGTTCACTTCAAAGGTGACCAATAAAAGTGTGTGTGTGTGTTCAGTGCGACAAATAAATTGAAAAGCAGAAAGTGACATTCATGCAGATATGTATACAATGAAAGGTAAAGTGTGTAAGAACATTCTGCCTTACTAGTGTACTTATTTGTTTATTTATTTATTCATTCATAATAGTGTTTACAAGTCGTGCATGATAATAATTAAATTATGGTCTATGATGGTTTTATACTAAATTTGAACCTTTTTCAGACATCAATATCCTCAAGAAACGAATACCTGCCACTATCGGTCAAAATGACCGCTTCGGTAAAAGTAGGTAGAAAGAATGTTTGGTAATCCTAGTGTTAAATCCCTGTGGTGGCTTCTGTATACAAAATGGCGATCTGATTCGGGCAGCTTGCCTCGCGATCTTATCTGGCAGATGTTTAATCCGTGTTGCCTTGGAGAACTGCCTTCGTGCACGACCTAGTGTGATACTTTATTTCTTTTGCCTTTGGCAAACTTAAAAATACATTAACAAACACAGTACATGTTTCGACTACTTAGTGGTCATCTTCAGCTGTATATAAAAAATCTTAGATGATAACATTTAAAAGCAAGCACATTGGATCTTAAAACTATATCCCATGGGAATCCAAAAACTATTGTTCTAGATGCACTAGGTCGTGCACGAAGGCAGTTCTCCAAGGCAACACGGATTAAACATTTGCCAGATAAGATCGCGAGGCAAGCTGCCCGAATCAGATCGCCATTTTGTATACAGAAGCCACCACAGGGTTTTAACAAGTTAAACGACTAACACAATTTCTTTTATCACACTCCGAAGAGCAATTCTCGGAAGTAAAACAGTCAACACGGCCTTTTTAACCACGAGAATATCACTCAAGGAAGTTGTTAAATATAAACAATAAATACCTGAAGACTGGTGCATCTGACATAAACTTTCATTCAAGCACAAGTGTTTTTGAATAAGTGCCTTACCATAAACACTTTAGAATATTTCAAAGTATGTTTATTAAAAACAAAGTGTTTAACAGCACCACAGACGCGAATTTTAATTAAGTTATTATTTTTTCATAAATGCCTGAAGATTATTACAAACACGAACTTTTTATTCACGCCACTTAATTTTATCAAAAAGAATTTTACCATAGACGCTTTTAAATATTTTAAATATGTTTTTCATCATTTAAGTTTTTTAAACACAATTGTTAACGATACTGTAATTTAAGTATCATTCACATAAATCTCCTTACCCCCAAAACCCCCCCCCCCCCCATCTTCCAATTCATTTAAAGCATCTAGAACAATAGTTTTTGGATTCCCATGGGATATAGTTTTAAGATCCAATGTGCTTGCTTTTAAATTATCATCTAAGATTTTTTATATACAGCTGAAGATGATCACTAAGTGGTCGAAACATGTACTGTGTTTGTTAATGTATTTTTAAGTCTGCCAAAGGCAAAAGAAATAAAGTATCGATTAGGTGGCTTTTTAGATTAATTTGTTGATAAGTGGTATGTTCCGGGCTGTCAGCGGAGAGATCGCGTGGAATGACATTAGTAGACGAATAAGTTTGAATGGCGTTTATAAAAGTAGGAAAGATCACAATTTGAAGATAAAGTTGGAATTCAAGAGGACAAACTGGGGCAAATATTCATTTATAGGAAGGGGAGTTAGGGATTGGAATAACTTACCAAGAGAGATGTTCAATAAATTTCCAATTTCTTTGAAATCATTTAGGAAAAAGCTAGGAAAACAACAAATAGGGAATCTGCCACCTGGGCAACTGCCCTAAATGCAGATCAGTATTGATTGATTGATTGATCACAGTGTTATCACCATCAATTTTAGCATATAGTAGGTCCTCCGACAAATCCTCCTCCTTTTCTTCACATCCCTTGCCCCCAAAATCTCTGAGATCATCAACTTCCCTCCCTATATTATCAATTGCTTTCTCTACACTGCTACCCCAATCATGTCCGACTTATTGGCTGAATGGACAGGGTACAGGCCTTCGGCTCAGAGCGTCCCGAGTTCGATTCCCGGCCTGGTCGGGGATTTTAACTTCCATTGGTTAATTCCAATGGCCTATGACTGGGTGTTTGTGCTGTCCCCAACATCCCTCCAACTCACACACCTAACATAACACTATCCTCCACCACAATAACACGCAGTTACCTATAAATGGCAGATGCCGCCCACCCTCATCGGAGGGTCTGCCTTACAAGGGCTGCACTCGGCTAGATGTAGCCACACGAAATTATTATTACCCCAATCATTAGCTGTCGTGCAATGCTCATCAATTCAATTACTTACCTCCTCCCCTACATTACTAATTTTATAACTTAATTCCTTCCCCTGATTACTAATTTGACTACTCAAATTATTCCCTTGATCAATCAATTTGGTCAACTGCTCGAATACTAACTTCATGAGATTGTTGCCCTCCATATTACGTTGATTATGCTCACTACTTTCCCCATCAACCCCCAGGGCAATTCCATACACTTTTTCTGTAGACATATACACTCTGAAAACTGTTCATCAAAGTTTTGTGTGATTGTGTCAGAGCTGCTCTCCTGATCATTTCCGACATACTTCCTTTATGCACTTTTCTCCTTCTCAAATTCATTACACTACTATGACTCTTACTATTATTCAAATTCTACTGATAAAATACTGAAAACAGGAAAACACTTATAAAATACTCCTAACACAAGCACACTAAAACAGTGGACCAAATGTGCCTATCGAGGTGATATAGCAAGTCCGGATATCGTTTGGCCTCACATTGTGGCGCAATTGTAACATCTACAAGCTATTGAAATTATCAAAATGGATAAATGTTGACTAATATAAGTATAAATAACAAAATTGGGTGCTACCTGCAAAAACAATTACAGGAATATTTAACTCTGTAGAGCAACGAGCAACTCCCTCTCCCAAGGCAACGGTTATCAGGCTGACAAAGCTCCAGACTTACTTTATAACCTTAACCCCTCAGCGTTGCAGGAATTTAAAGAGCTTCCTACCCCGCGGCTGGATAAGATTCAACTACGCACGAATGAAATACATTGATTCACTCAAAGCATTACTACAAGTATAAGAGTAGCCCGATATTCACGAAATTTGGAATTCCTTATGAAAGAACTATGTACATGCAGATAATTACATAATTGTTTCACATTTCCTTAGTAACTTAGTTTCATGTGGTAGAGTTCGAAGCACTCTGCGAGACAGAGATCCAAGTCACACTCCTGGCAGCAGTACACCGACGTCTTGTTTTCGCCGTGTTTTGAACACATGATACAGAGTCTCTGAGGTTTAGATTTCTCACTCTTGCGTGCTAAATTCCTGATAAAATGTCTTTCCTGCAACCTCTGAACTGTATTATCTGATGCGCACCTGCCTTGAATATTTCGTTCCCCGCCCGAGCGAGCGTGTTTTGTAAACAAACCATCCATCAGCTGAACCCGATAAGATATCTGCTCACTGTTTGTCCCTGTGACTTGTCTGAATATTACTACAGAATTTAGGAATCCGAATTCACTATTGAAAACTCCCGTTTGACCTGTATAATTATCTATAGTCTCCTGCACGAAATTTCCAAGTACTGTTTCCTCCTCATTGTCACTCTCATCATTTACCACTGCATCCGCCACAGCCACATCATCTATTTCATTATCACTGCTACCCATACTGCCACTACTACTTCCGACTAAACTTTCATCTGAATTATACAACATTTCAAGCACGTTGCTGTCAGTCAAACCACGGCTGAGCGCGGCGCGTCACATGGACTGATACAGCGGCAGCGGGACCAAAAGCAGCAGGACAAAACTGAATGAGGGGAATAACAAACCAACTCAACACATATTTCAGAGGAAAAGTCGAGACATCATCTTTCAAATGAGATATATATCATGAACAACTGGTTCTCGTATTGTATGACAGAAAGCAGCACTAACTGACGCCTATACAGAGCGCTTGTGGAGTGTTACGAAAATATTCCAAGCTGAGAAATAAAAACAAATACAATAAATAAACCACACTCTTAATGTAAAATTAGAGCAAAGAACATCACGCGAAAAGACAAACTACTCAGATCATCATTATTTTATTCCGTGGGAAAGAATGAAGCAAAAAGAGATTAGTGCTCAGACTTACTTGACAAATACTTATCTTTGCAAAAATAACCACATTTTAACAATTATCAATTCTTATTTACAATACTGATAAACCCGAAAAGTCTTCTTGAAAACAAAACAATTTGCATATCCATAACTGCAAAACTCTTCGCGCTATAGCCGTAAATGCAAAACCATGTATGGTCTATACCACGTATAGAGGTCGGCGCTGAGGGGTTAACTGTTGCTGTTTATCCCTGAAATTAAATTTGGGTAGCATGCCAGGTTCATCCTTACTCTACTGATAAAAGATTTACTACACGTTTCATTCCATGATTTTACTCACAAGTTGTAAGGCTGCAGTACAAAATAACAGTGCAGTGACTGAGATAGTAAGGATATATGTGACACATGGGTGATAACAGATTACCAAAAAAAATGTACGATCTAAAACTTGATGACAAAAGACCAAGAGGGCGACCAAGACTCACGTACAAGGACATGGTGAAGATTGACATTCAACAGAGAGGACATACTTTGGAAAGCATCAAAGAAGGAGAGAAGTTCAGAGACCGCAACTGGTGGAGAAGCCTCGTTCGTCAACCCATTGCTTAAGATGGAACGACGTGGGATATGTATGTATGTATGTTTGTATGTATGTATGTATGTATGTATGTATGTATGTACGTATGTATGTATGTATGTATGTATGTATGTATGTATGTATGTATGTATGTATGTAATAATAAAAAATATATGACAAACACCAACAATAATCATCACTTGATGAGACCAACTCATGTTTGCCGTTTACTAGGGCAAATATACAAACAACTTAAAACCATCAATAAAAATTATTTTCACTCTATACATTTCACGACATACCTCCAGGTAGCAGTCCCACTGCACTCCGTACTGCAACAGAAGAAAATCCTTATCTAGTAAAGAAAATTACGATGACTTTCTCTACGTATGGATGTACTCCTCTTGATGAAGAGCATCCCTGACCTTATTTACACTCTTCTTCATTGATGTCTTGAGTCATTCCCGATTGCCGCACAGGTTAGTGTGATGCCTCACGTTTCTCCGACCGAAAAGCTGCATACTCGGCCGACGATTTCCTTTACCAAGAATTAGCTCTGTGCACAACCACACATCCACTCCAGAATGTAGATTCAGTATGCACCGCCACATCCACTGTGCATTGTTTCATAGAAGAATTACAGCATAATTATTACACAGAGTTCAAGTAACAAATAAACACTTAGTAGTGTCTTTCACAGAATGACCACCGGAAACTCATTAGCATTTGTGATTATTGAGTGCTTACTCCATAATGGATACTGAAGAACAATAGAACAATGCATGGGAAACTGCGCAAAGTGGCTCCTGCGCACCACTCCGAATGAGAATCAGAATCAGAATGAATTGCCGCACGCGCGTACATACTTATATAGACTTGCTACGTGCGGGTATAGTGTCCTGAAAAGTTTACTGGTAGCAACGCCCTCACAGGCACTTCTCCACGCGTCACTTAGTCAACCCAACCTTGCTTAAAACAAAGCCCTCGTACTGGCTATCGAGCTTCTGATGTGACATGGAATGTCCACTCATGCACATCCACGTTGATCAACTCCAATCTTCAGCCTATACTACCTAACATTCCCCAGGTTTAAATTAAAATTCAATTTAATTTAAATATTTGGGTGAAATAATCACATACAACCTGAATGAGAAACCAGCATGCAAAATAGAATAGATAAATTGGTTACAGCACAGCATGTTACCAGGAATAAATATAATAAAAAGTGTCTCTCAATAGCAAACAAATTGAAACAGTACAAAAGAGTCACCCAGCCACAAATTACATATGCATGTGAAACATTATTCAAAACAACAAACACAGTTGCAATAGATAGAGTACTTAAGTTAGAAAGGAGAATAGTGAGAACCTATTTAAATAAAAATTATCAAGTAAGTGGAGTCTGGAGTCTAGCTTCCAATGAGTCAGTTTATAAAGAAATAGAACCCGTGACTAGCACAAAGAAAAAGAAACAAATATCATTCTTAGGCCATCTAATACGGTCATCAGAAAATAGAATCAGTAGAAAAATAATAGAAAAATTATGGAATTATGGAAGAGAATATTATTAGCTGGGTCACAGAACTTAAAGAAGACATGAGAGAGTTGCATATTACAATAGAATAATTAAAATACAAAACAAATACACTTGACATATTGAAAGATAAACACACTAGACTACAGAAAAAATCAACAAGCAGAGAATAGGAAGAGTGATTCCAGAAGCAGAAAGAAAATTATGTTCAGAAAGGATGAAACAGTACTGAGCTGACAAAAAGAGACTTTTTTTCTTTTTCTTTTTTGCTAGTTTCTTACGTCGCACCGACACAGATAGGTCTTATGGCGATGATGGGACAGGAAAGGGCTAGGAGTGGGAAAGAAGCGGCCATGGCCTTAATTAAGGTACAGCCCCAGCATTTGCCTGGTGTGAAAATGGGAAACCATGGAAAACCATTTTCAGGGCTGCTGACAGTGGGGTTTGAACCTACTATCTACCGAATACTGGATACTGGCCACACTTAAGCGACTGCAGCTATCGAGCTCGGTAAAATGAAGAGAAACCTCCATAAACCTGAATAAGTAGTCCTATGTTGGCTAAGAAATTAAAATAAAATAAAATAAATTTTGTTTTTTATTGGTTAAAGCCTGTGCCAAACTACAGAAAGGCATTCTTCTTGGAAAACTGATAAGAAAATAAAAATTAAGTTCTTGTTGTTGAAAATTGAATTCTATGTACAAAGCCTTTTCAATGAACAACTGACCTATGAAAATGTGAAGTCATAGCAGAAAGTCAAAGAATAATACTAGATCATAAATTACATCTATACAATACATATGTATTAAGTACATTTCAATACGGACTATAACATGAGATTTGTAACATGTCATAGCAGTTTCCAGTAAGTAGCATTGTGTAGTGATATCTTTCTGAAACAATTAGTTATCACTCAGAAACTGTTTTTGATTGTGTTGAGTGTATGTTGTGATTGAGGACGTGTCTGAACATTATGAATATTATGCCAGCATTTGCTTCTGTTTCAAATTGGGAAAATATTTTCCAGGATTTACTGTACCCTTTTTGTGGTCTCAGTACATTGATTAGATTAGAATAGTCCTGGAACATGACATTAGAATGGAGTACCTTGGATGAGACCTTCGAACAAAGCCCGGCATTGAAGTGTCATCTCCAAGCTGCCATTCCCCTTTTGTCCAATCAGGATGTTTCCAAGTTTTAAGTTTGTGTGGTTTTCTTTTAAAATATGTAGATTTGGAGATTAGTCCATGGGTTCTGCAAATTTCTATGAGTCTTTGGCCATTTCTGTTAGTAACTACAGATTTTACTGAATGTATAATTCCTAAGGAATATTTTCCTTTCAAAAAAAGGTTTGCTCAGAACATACTTCAAGTCCATATTAATAATATAATTCATGGATGAAGATATTTGTATATGCTGAGGGCCTTAACAAAATTGCTTTCTTTCTCTGGAATAAATGTAATATTACAAATATGTTTAAGAGAAATGTCTAGGATCCTCAAATGTTCAAATACCAAGCACATTAATATAAATCAAAGGGGGGTTTTCTGGCCCAGTGGCTAATGGGAGATGACTGCAATACATTTGTCTTACGGGACTAATTCTGGGGAGCTAGCATTGGGACTAGGCTAAGAGTGCATGAATAAACTGACATGTTGTTATAACCTGATTCTCGCTACGTGTGCAAGCTTAACCTTACACTTCCGGATTCAATTCCAGGCTGAACCTCACAGACCAAAGTTTGATGCCTGGCCTAACTGCATGAGCTATAAACTTATAACTTATTCGAACAGATTCAAGTTGTTTGTTTCCATTCCAATTTATCAATTTTCATGTTTATTTGATAATTTTTACTTTTTTTTGCTATTTGCTTAACGTCGCACCGACACAGATATGTCTTATGGCGACGATGGGAAAGGCCTAGGAATGGGAAGGAAGCGGCCATGGCCTTAATTAAGGTACAGCCCCAGCATTTGCCTGATGTGAAAATACAATAATTTCTTCAGCTGCTAAGGGCCTAATTGTAACTAATATATTTCTCATGGCAGAACTGACAATGCTTATTTTCTCGTCTGCATAAGCTACAAGCTCATATCTTATGCCAACAACCGAACTCGATAGCTGCAGTCACTTAAGTGTGGCTAGTATCCAGTATTTGGGAGATAGTAGGTTCGAACTCCACTATCGGCAGCCCTGAAGGTGGTTTTCCGTGGTTTCCCATTTTCACACCAGGCAAATGCTGGGGCTGTACCTTAATTAAGGCCATGGCCACTTCCTTCCCACTCCTAGCTCTTTCCTGTCCCATCGTCGCCATAAGACCTATATGTGTCGGTGCGACGTAAATAAACTAGCAAAAAAAAAAAAAGAAACTTATGCCAACAAATTCAAGTGGTATGTTTCTGATCCAATTTAATTAATAAGTTATATATATTATTAGCATATAGTAATGTACACAAAACAATACAAAGATTTAATATACATGAACAGTGAGCACAAACTATTATATACATAATTACAAGATATACACATTATAACATTGAAAACAATCATGCAAGCGAAAGGGTTCAAAGAGTTAGATCTAAATTCTCTAGCCATTGTATGGCCTCAGCAGAAGCCACCACAATGTCCTGGCTGGATCCAGTGAATGCCCTTCCAATGCATTCAGTACAATATGGTCGATAGTCTGCTTAACTGCACCGCAGTCACAGGCTGGAGAAGATCTCATATACCCCATTTAAACATCATTGATCCACATCTCTCATGGTTAGTACGGTCTCTGTTGAGGGCTACCCATGTCTTGCAGGGCAATTCAAAGCCAGCTGGAAGATTGTTATAATTGAACAATGTCTGCCATTGAGTCAGAGCTATGCTGTTTAACTCTCGATGCCAATCAGTTTTTGGATTGAAAACCCTCCTAACAAGTTCCTGTGCGGTTTGAATAGGAGGAGATCTTGATTTGAGGCGACTGAATCTGACGTTAACATCTTCATTCAATACTGATCTGCATTTAGGGCAGTCGCGCAGGTGGCAGATCCCCTATCTGTTGTTTTCCCAGCCTTTTCTGAAATGATTTCAATGACACTGGAAATTTATTGAAAATCTCCCTTGGTAAGTTATTCCAATCCCTAACTCCCCTTCCTATAAATTAATATTTGCCCCAATATGTCCTCTTGTATTCCAACTTCATCATCATGTTGTGATCTTGCCTACTTTTAAAGATGCCACTCAAACTTATTCGTCTTCTAATGTTATTCCATGCCATTTCTCCGCTGACAGCTCGGATCATACCACTCAATTTTAACCACATGAAATAGTGGATTATATTGTATTGTATTGAACAGGTGGACCTATAAATATTATAATATTATTTGAGATATACATACCACTCAGTCGAGCAGCTCATCTCCTTTCTCCCAGTTCTTCCCAGCCCAAACTTTGGAATATTTTTGTAACGCTACTCTTTTGTGAGAAATAACCCAGAACAAATCAAGCTGCTTTTCTTTGGATTGTTTCCAGTACTTGAATCAAGTAATCCTGGTGAGGGTCTCATATACTGGAACCATACTCTAGTTGGGGTCTTACCAGAGATTTATAAGCCCTCTCCTTTACATCCTTACTACAACCCCTAAATACCCTCTTAACCATGTGCAGAGATCTGTATCCTTTATTTACAGTCCCATTTATGTGATTACCCCAATGAAGATCTTTCCTTATATTAACACCTAGATACTTACAATGATCCCCAAAAGGAACTTTCACCCCATCGACGCAGTAATTAAAACTGAGAGGGCTTTTCCTACTTGTAAAACTCACAACCTGACTTTTAACCCCGTTTATCAACATACCATTGCCTGCTGTCCATCTCACAACATTTTCGAGGTCACGTTGCAGTTGCTCACAAACTTATTTATCACCCTATAAAGAATAACATCATCCGCAAAAAGCCTTACCTCCGATTCCACTCCTTTACTCATATCATTTATATATATAAGAAAACATAAAGGTCTGATAATACTGCCTTGAGGAATTCCCCTCTTAATTATTACAGGGTCAGATAAAGCTTCACCTACTCTAATTCTCTGAGATCTATTTTCTAGAAATATAGCAACCCATTCAGTCACTCTTTTGTCTAGTCCAATTGCACTCATTTTTGCCAGTAGTCTCCCATGATCCACCCTATCAAATGCTTTAGACAGGTCAATCGCGATACAGTCCATTTGACCTCCAGAATCCAAGATATCTGCTATATCTTGCTGGAATCCTACAAGTTGAGCTTCAGTGGAATAACCTTTCCTAAAACCGAATTGCCTTCTATTGAACCAGTTATTAATTTCACAAACATGTCTAATATAATCAGAAAGAATGCCTTCCCAAAGCTTATATACAATGCATGTCATACTTACTGGCCTGTAATTTTCAGCTTTATGTCTACACCCTTTCCTTTGTATAAAGGGGCTACTATAGCAAATCTCCATTCATTTGGTATAGCTCCTTCAACTAAGCAATAATCAAATAACTACTTCAGATATGGTACTATATCCCAACCCATTATCTTTAGTATATCCCCAGAAATCTTATCAATTCCAGCCGCTTTTCTAGTTGTTAACTTTGGTAATCTTATTGTAAATATCATTGTTATCATATGTAAATTTTAATACCTCTTTAGCATTAGTCACCTCGTCTGTCTGGACATTTTCCTTGTAACCGACAATCTTTACATACTGCTGACTGAATACTTCTGCCTTTTGAAGATCCTCACATACACACTCCCCTTGTTAATTAATTATTCCTAGAAGGTTCTTCTTGGAACCTTTTTCTGCCTTAAAATACCTATACATACTGTTCCATTCTTTACAAAAATTTGTATGACTGCCAATTATGCTTGCCATCATGTTATCCTTAGCTGCCTTCTTTATTAGATTCAATTTGCTAGTAAGTTCCTTCAATTTCTCCTTACTTCTCAGCCATTTCTATTTCTTTTCATCTGCACGTCCTTCTTAGTCTCTTTATTACTCTATTATAATATGGTTGGTCTTTACCATTCCTTACCATCTTTAAAGTTACAAACCTTTTTACACATTCCTCAACAATTGCTTCAAACACATCCCAGAGTCTGTTTTCATTCTTATTTACCATTTTCTACCGATCATAATTACTTTTTGTAAAACTGCCTCATGCCTGCTTTATCAGCCATATGGTACTGCCTAATAGTCCTACTTTTAAAACCTTCCTCGCTATCATATTTATTTTTAACTACGAAAAAAAGCAGCTTCATGATCACTAATACCATCTATTACTTCGGTTTTTCTATAGAGCTCATCTGGTTTTATCAGCATGACGTCCAGTATATTTTTCCCTCTAGTTGGTTCCGTCACTTTCTGAATCAGCTGTCCTTCTCATATTAACTTATTTGCCATTTGTTGATCATGCTTCCTGTCGTTCGCATTTCCTTCCCAATTGACATTTGGTAAATTAAGATCTCCTGCTACAATCACATTCCTTTCCATGTCATTTCCCACATGACTTGTGTCCTCAAAACAGGTGGTGCACCTCTTGTAAGGCAGATGAGAGCAGGCGTTATCTGCTGTGTTTAGGGTACCGTGTGTTTTTGTAGTGGAGGATAGTGTAGAGTGCTGTGTAATAAACTACTGTCTTCATACTGAGGTGGTGCACCTCTTGTAAGGCAGATGAGAGCAGGCGTCATCTGCCGTGTATAGGATAATGCGTGTTTTTGTAGTGATGGATAGTGTAGAGTGTGGTGTAGTAGACTCGTGTCCTCATACTGAGGATGTTCAGCACTTTTAGTGCAGAATCTCAAACGAGGGCAGACGTCATCTGTCATGTATAAGATGCTGCGTGTATTTGTAGTGGAGGATAGTGTAGAGTGTGCTGTAGTAGACTCGTGTCCTCATACTGAGTTGGTGCAGCTCTTGTAAGGCAGACCAGAGCAGGTGTCTTCTGCCGGGTATAGAATACTGCGTGTTTTTGTAGTGGAGGATAATGTACAGTGCTGTGTAGTAGACTCCTGTACTCACACTGAATTTTGGGATGCTCTTGTTAGCCAGATGCTCTAACGAGGACAGGCGTCATCTGCTGTCTATAGGATAGTGCGTGTTTTTGTAGTGGTGGGTAGTGTAGAGTGCGGTGTAGTAGAATCATGGTGCTGCTCTTGTACGGCAGACGAGAGCAGGCATCATCTGCCATGTATAGGATGCTGCATGTTTTGTTAGTGGAGGATAGTGTAGAGTGCAGTGTAGTAGAATCGTGATGCAGCTATTTCAAGGCAGGCTGGAGCAGGCATCATCTGCCGTGTGTAGGATGCTGCGTACTTTTAAAGTGGAGGTTAGTTTCGTGTGTGGGTTAATGGACTCCTGTCCTAATACTGAGGTGGTGCAACTCTTGTAAGGCAGAGGAGAGCAGGTTCCACCCGCCATGTATAGGATGCTGCATGTTTTGTTAGTGGAGGATAGTGTAGAGTGCGCTGTAGTAGAGTCATGGTGCTACTCTTGTAAGGCAGATGAGAGCAGGAGCCATCTGCCGTGTATAGGATCCTGCGTGTTTTGTTAGTGGAGGATAGTGTAGAGTGCGGTGTAGTAGACTCGTGTCATCATACTGAGGTGGTGCGGCACTTGTAATTTAGACACTGTAACGAGGGTGGGCTGCAACTGCCATGTATAGGGTGCTGCGTGTTTTGGTATTGGAGGTTAGTGTAGAGTGTGGTGTATGAGAGCTGTATAGAATCTCTGTGATTTGGAAAGTGTTTATAGAATATTGTATTTGTAAACCATTTTTTGGTATACTTACTGTATGATGTGGAGTGTAGTGGTAGAATGTTCCATTCAGCAACCTAACCTGTATGGTGTAAAATATTTTGTAGTATGTTTTATTTTTATTCCCTTTATCTACTTAAGTAACTACGAGAACAGTCCAGAGAAGGTTGTGACGCGGACTTTAAAACAGGGTGTGTTATGTCCTGTCGGTTGTGGATACTAGAAAGAAGTCCTTACTAATTCTGGGAAATGGAAAGTTCGCGATTAGTTTCCGCTGCCCCGCATCAGAAGTGCTTTTGGTGTGGGAGCAAATTGAGCTGGCCTCTGCGCCAAGTTTAGATATTTCTGATTTCCCCCTATTTCAATTATGTTTCTCAGATGTTTTAGAAAGCAGGTTTACTTTCATTCTAAATTGTATTTGTTTCTTGTGTGCCTTCTTACCTTCAGAAACGTATTGTAGAACTTGGATCATGCTAAGATATTTTTGGTTAACTTCTTGGGCTAATAGCTAAGCTCTTGTCAAACATCTAACCTTGTATTCATAAATAATGTGACTGGATTGTAGGATAGATAAATATGTTCGGAAGTTACCTTGTAATGTTGATTTCGGAAAATAATATTTTGAAAAGAAGAGATTACCGGTTTTTTTCTGGAAACCTTTGCATCTCTATGGCCTTTGGTAGGTTTCCCAGCCCCTGTTCCACATTCCTTGTTTGTAGTTGTCAAGTTGCCCAGCCTGATATTTGTTTGTGTGTATCCGGCGCAGTTCATCTGATGTTTATTGCGTGTCTAGGGTTTAAAGTACCGTACTGTTTAATTTGATTTATTTTCCTCCCTTTTAACTGTGTATCGTGTAACCACTGCAAACCCGGTTACATGTTGTTAGCCGAGCAAGTGAATGTTGATTCTTAGGGTCGTCAATAGTAAATAGTGGAGTTCTACTTGAATCGTCGTGCGGTATACTACCTTGTTTGTGCGGGTCAGTTGTGCGCGGCAGTGGTAATCAATTGTGTTCGCTTATGTGTAGTGAAGCAGTGGTGAACCATGGAGAATGACAGTGGAGGAACGTTAGTATTGTCTGGGTCTAATTTTTTTTTCCCCTAGGGGCTTTACGTTGCACCGACACAGATAGGTCTTATGGCGACGATGGGATAGGAAAGGCCTAGGAGTTGGAAGGAAGCGGCCATGGCCTTAATTAAGGTACAGCCCCAGCATTTGCCTGGTGTGAAAATGGGAAACCACGGAAAACCATCTTCAAGGCTGCCGATAGTGGGACTCGAACCTACTATCTCCTGGATGCAAGCTCACAGCCGCGTGCCTCTACGCGCACGGCCAACTCGCCCGGTCCGGGTCTAAATTACGAGTGGAATGTGAGATAGTCATACCCATGGATGAGGAATCCATAACTGATTCACCTAGTAATACGAGACAAATACAAGGTTCGCAGTCAACTGAGACTGATTCACAGCGTCGTAATACGGAAGTGTCAGATCGTCCTAATACAGAACAACTTAACAAACAAATCGAGGTATCAAAAGTAGTTTCCCCCCCGGAATATTATAATCGCTTTCACCATGGACCATATGTTGTATTCGTGGAATCCAGTAACGCACAAAACATCGGTAGTTTACACCCTATGGCACTTGGTCGTCGATTCTAAGTTAAACGTCAAATCGATCCAACGTAAGGGACGAAATAGACTTCAAGTCACTTTCCATACGGCTTCTCAAGCCAATGCCTTTTTGAGCAGCTCTATTCTTGGAACCCTAAAAATTAAAGCCTATATTCTATCTTCGCAAGTGTTGCGAGTAGGAATAATTCGGGGAGTCGAAAAAGGTTTAACTAATGAGGAAATTCTATAATACTTGGAATCTGAAGTACCAGTTAAGAGCGTTCAACGACTTAATCGTAGCGCAATTCAAGATGGAGAAACCCAATACCTCCCCACGGGTTCTATTAAAATAGTTTTCAGGGCACAAACGCTTCCATCCCATGTTGCCTTATATAAGGTTTATATGGAAGTTGAACTCTACAGTTTTTCACCAATCCGCTGCCGCAAATGCCAGCGCTATGGACATGTAATACGGCATTGTCAGGCCAAAAATGCACGTTGTGGAAAATGTTCTCAGCAGCATGAAACCCAGGCTTTTACTGAGCAATTCACGCAATGTGTTTACTGTAAGAAAAATCATGTTACGGGTTCCTCGATCTGTCCTGAACACAAGTATCAGGTTCAAATTAAACGGTTAATGAGCATCGAATATCTGTCTTTTCCAGAAGCTAAAGCTCGAACCGCCCTTCCAATTTATCATTCAGAGCAACAGGAAAATCAATTCCCTCCGTTCATCCCGACTCCATCAAGAAATCCAGCAATTGCTGGTAATGTTACCCCAAAGTATGAGCCATGAGCCACAGACACACCATGTTCTATATAAACTAAGAGATCATATAATGAACATTCTCGTATGATTCAATTATTACAATGGACATGAATTACAAATTCTCACAAATGAAACGCAAGCTAATCTTATTTTCTTACAAGAAACGTGGTTTCAACCATATTTTTCTTTCAGATTAAGAGGTTATCAAGTGTTCCAATACGATGGTAATGGTTCTGATGGAGTAGCCACATTTGTACAAGATTCACTACACTTCACACAACTATCTTTGCAATATATTATTCCACACACGTATGCAGTAGGGATCCTACACCATAATACTTGTTTTATAAATATTTATTGCCCCCCTCGCATTTACGTTACTCAAAATCAATGGACGCAATTTTTCCAGCAATTCGCACAATTCCAACACCTTCTTATTCTCGATGATTTCAATAGCCACCACACCGAGTGGGGGTGTACAATTGACACGATAAAAGGCTCCAATTTACTTGTTACCTCCAATCATCAGAATCTGTTTATTTTAAATGATGGTTCCCCAACCCGTTTAACTCCGCCTGGATCCCCACCCAGTGCCGTGGACCTTACATTATGCCGTACAAATATGGTTCCTATAACCACCTGGCACACATTATCCGACACCTACACTAGTGACCACTTCCCAATTGTTATAACATGTGGGAATCGGCCAATAACTTCCCAGTATACGCCACCTTCCTTCACAAGTAATGTCCGATCCTATAAAAATTTCAATATTTTAAATTATCAATCATATCTCAATCACATTTTACAGCAGGAACACGAGTCACCTATTACCTTTTCAATATTACTCCCTTATTTAACTCAATATTTAAATATGTTTCATCCGTGTAGACCGCTTAAGGTAATGAACCCCCCACAGGACTACGAAATAAAATGGTGGGATAAAGAATGCCACGATCTCATTCATAAGAGAAAACAACATCGCCAATCCATGACCCAGCATCATTATTTCCAGTTACGAAATCATATAGCAAAAACAAAGCTTGTCTTTAATGCCAAAAAAGGAAAAGTTTGGCAATCCTTTATTTCTACTCTAACACCCCAGTTACCAGCCGCGAAATTCTGGAACGTTATCTGCATGATAACTAGAACATTCCAATACCAAACTCATTTTTCATATCCGCGACAAGTTTTAGAAGACTTTCTTTATACCCTCGCCCCAGTATCAGCAATTCGTCCCTTTCTAACTAACTCAATGGATAATTCTCGTCAATTTACTTCATTATTAAACCCAATTACATATAATGAACTTCAATCTGTATTATGCACCGTTAATAGTTCATCACCAGGACCTGACGCCATTACTTATCTTATGCTAAATGCCCTTCCCCCCCAACGTCCAACTTTATTTACTACAATATTACAATGGTATTCTTGAGTCGTTACAAATACCAATAACATGGAACGATTTTTTCATAACCCTTATTTTGAAACCCACAAAACGACCTGCAGACCCTGAAAATTTTCGTGGCATTGTACTGGGATCATGTATACGAAAAGTTTTCTGTAAAATCCTCATGAAATGAATGGCATGGTTATTAGAACATCACTCTTTATTACCTAAGTATCAGTTCGCTTTTAGACGTGGTCATAGTACTCAGGAACCTATCATTATTTTCCTACTCGATATTTTATTAACAAAATGGTGGAAACAATCTACCATTGCAGTCTTTTTAGATATTAAAGGCACCTATGATGCTGTATTATTGCATATCTTCTGGGAGAAATTAATTATTTATGGATTCCCCATCAGATTTCTTTATATTTTAAATCAACTATTCACCAGACGTCGGTTAACCATCAAATCAACTCAACACACAATTGAAAGCCGATATACATCACAGGGATTACCACAGGGATCGATATTAAGTGGAATTTTGTTTGCTCTTTATATGCAAGATCTAGAATCTATCGTGACACCGCATGCTCGAATTCTAGCCTTTGCGGATGACTATGTCATTTATTATTCCCACCCAAACATTGACAATTGTAGAGCCACAATATCTCATGTTTTGAGTTTAGTTTTTCGATGGTTAACGACCCACGGACTTTCTCTTTCTTTATCTAAGTGTGCAGCGATGATTTTTACTAATAAACGAACCTTTGATAGAAGTCCTATTACTTTTGATACTTATAGCATCCCCTTTGTCCCACAACACTTATATTTAGGCGTCTATATAGACCAAAGACTTACATGGCAACCCCAAATACAGTATTTAATTACGAAATCTGATCGCTATATCACCATATTACGAACAGTAATGAAACGTACATGGGGAGCTGACCCCTTGTCAGCATTACAATTATATCGTGCAACTAACCGTTCCACACTTGATTATAGTACACATATTATCGATTTAACCTCTAAAAACAGTTTATTAGCCTTTGATCGTTTACAATTTTCTGCGTTACGTATCAGCGTGGGTGCCCTCCGAACAACACCTACTAACGCTTTATTAGTGGAAACTACAGAAGAACCGCTGCCCATTCGAAGGATAAAAATTTCGAAAAACTTTCTACTTAAACATATTAGCAGATCGAACTCTCTTATCATCCCCAAATTAAAATTATTATATGAATACTATCAACAGCGACCTCCACCTAATCATCAGTACCCCGCCATATATATGGCATATGCTGAAATGTACCATATTGCTGAGCTTATATTACGAACACCACGCTTAAATATGTACTCATATAGCTACGATATTCAAACATTCCGTCCATCAATTATCATTGTACCTTTTGATTCTTCGAACCAAACAATGCATGCACCTAACCTCATACCATACGCTCATAAGAAATTTAAAAGTTTAATTACTTCACCAGATTATCACATTTTTACCGATGGGTCAAAGTCATGTACTGGAGTTGGAGCAGCATTTTTTGATCCACAAACACAAACTAGCTTTAAATATCTGTTGCCTAATAATTTAACTATCTTTACAGCAGAACTATATGCCATATATCAAGCTCCATTATATGTCCAACAATTGCATTCCAGAAAAATAAATATATTTAGCGATTCTCAAAGTGTGCTACAAGCTCTACAATCTTTCTCCCACAATCACAATACATATGTCTACGAAGTTAAACATCTCCTTTATCAGCTCGAAACATCTGGCTTTGTTATAACGTTATTATGGATTAAAGGACATAGTCAGCACGTAGGCAACGACATGGCCGATATAGCAGCCAAAGAGGCTAGTGCAGATACCACGAACTTATTACAAATCAAAATTCCGGTATCAGATTTCCTTCCATGTATTAAACACGAAGCTCAACACGCATGGTACATACAATGGCGTATATCAGCTGGTACGAAAGGCCAATATTATTACCAAATTCAACCGAATATTCCCACACTCCCGTGGTTTGCAAATGGTAAGTACACACAACGTCACATCACTAATATAATCAATCAATCAATCAATCAATCAATACTGATCTGCATTTTGGGGCAGTCGCCCAGGTGGCAGATTCCCTATCTGTTGCTTTCCTAGCCTTTTCCTAAATGATTTCAAAGAAATTGGAAATTTATTGAACATCTCCCTTGGTAAGTTATTCCAATCCCTAACTCCCCTTCCTATAAATGAATATTTGCCCCAGTTTGTCTTCTTGAATTCCAACTTTATCTTCATATTGTGATCTTTCCTACTTTTATAAACGCCATTCAAATTTATTCGTCTACTAATATCACTCCACGCCATCTCTTCGCTGACAGCTCAGAACATACCACTTAGTCGAGCAGCTCTTCTTCTTTCTCTCAATTCTTCCCAACCCAAACATTGCAACATTTTTGTAACGCTACTCTTTTGTCGGAAATCACCCAGAACAAATCGAGCTGCTTTTCTTTGGATTTTTTCCAGTTCTTGAATCAGGTAATCCTGGTGAGGGTCCCATACACTGGAACCATACTCTAGTTGGGGTCTTACCAGAGACTTATATGCACTCTCCTTTACATCCTTACTACAACCCCTAAACACCCTCATAACCATGTGCAGAGATCGGTACCCTATATTTACAATCCCATTTATGTGATTACCCCAATGAAGATCTTTCCTTATATTGACACCTAGATACTTACAATGATCCCCAAAAGGAACTTTCACCCCATCAACACAGTAATTAAAACTGAGAGGGCTTTTCCTATTTGTGAAACGCACAACCAGACTTTTAACCCCGTTTATCAACATACCATTGCCTGCTGTCCATCTCACAACATTTTCGAGGTCACGTTGCAGTTGCTCACAAACTTATTTATCACCCTATAAAGAATAACATCATTCGCAAAAAGCCTTACCTCCGATTCCACTCCTTTACTCAAATCATTTATATATATAAGAAAACATAAAGGTCCGATAACACTGCCCTGAGGAATTCCCCTCTCAACTATTACAGGATCAGACAAAGCTTCACCTACTCTAACTCTCTGAGATATAGCAACCCATTCAGTCACTCTTTTGTCTAGTCCAATTGCACTCATTTTTGCCAGTAGTCTCCCATGATCCACCCTATCAAATGCTTTAGACAGGTCAATCGCGATACAGTCCATTTGACCTCCAGAATCCAGGATATCTGCTATATCTTGCTGGAATCCTACAAGTTGAGCTTCAGTGGAATAACCTTTCCTAAAACCGAATTGCCTTCTATCGAACCAGTTATTAATTTCACAAACATGTCTAATATAATCAGAAAGAATGCCTTCCCAAAGCTTACATACAATGCATGTCAAACTTACTGGCCTGTAATTTTCAGCTTTATGTCTATCACCCTTTCCTTTATACACAGGGACTACTATAGCAACTCTCCATTCATCTGGTATAGCTCCTCCGACCAAACAATAATCAAATAAGTACTTCAGATATGGTACTATATCCCAACCCATTGTCTTTAGTATATCCCCAGAAATCTGATCAATTCCAGCCGCTTTTCTAGTTTTCAACTTTTGTATCTTATTGTAAATGTCATTCTTATCATATGTAAATTTTATTACTTCTTTGGCCTTAGTATCCTCCTCTATCTCGACATTATCCTTGTTACCAACAATCTTTACATACTGCTGACTGAATACTTCTGCCTTTTGAAGATCCTCACATACACACTCCCCTTGTTCATTAATTATTCCTGGAATGTCCTTCTTGGAACCTGTTTCTGCCTTAAAATACCTATACATACCCTTCCATTTTTCACTAAAATTTGTATGACTGCCAATTATGCTTGCAATCATGTTATCCTTACCTGCCTTCTTTGCTTGATTCAATTTTCTAGTAAGTTCCTTCAATTTCCCCGTACTTCCACAGCCATTTCTAACTCTATTTCTTTCCAGTCTGCACCTCCTTCTTAGTCTCTTTATTTCTCTATTATAATAAGGTGGGTCTTTACCATTCCTTACCACTCTTAAAGCTACAAACCTGTTTTCGCATTCCTCAACAATTTCTTTAAACCCATCCCATAGTCTGTTTACATTTTTATTTACCGTTTTCCACCGATCATAGTTACTTTTTAGAAACTGCCTCATGCCTGCTTTATCAGGCATATGGTACTGCCTAACAGTCCTACTTTTAAGACCTTCCTTTCTATCACATTTATTTTTAACTACAACAAAAACAGCTTCATGATCACTAATACCATCTATTACTTCAGTTTTCCTATAGAGCTCATCTGGTTTTATCAGCACCACATCCAGGATATTTTTCCCTCTGGTTGGTTCCATCACTTTCTGAATTAGCTGTCCTTCCCATATTAACTTATTTGCCATTTGTTGGTCATGCTTCCTGTCGTTCGCATTTCCTTCCCAATTTACATCTGGCAAATTCAGATCTCCCGCTACAATCACATTTCTTTCCATGTCATTTCCCACATAGCTGACTATCCTATCAAATAATTCCGAATCCGCATCAGTGCTACCCTTTCCCGATCTGTACACTCCAAATATATCAAGTTGCCTATTATCTTTAGAAATGAGCCTTACACCTATAATTTCATGTGTCTCATCTTTAACTTTTTCGTAGCTTACAAATTCTTCTTTCACCAGAATGAACACTCCCCCTCCCACCATTCTTATCCTATCTCTACGATACACACACCAGTGCGGTGAGAAAATTTCTGCATCCATTATATCATTTCTCAGCCATGTTTCAACTCCTATTACAATATCTGGTAAATATATATCTATTAAATTACTTAATTCTATTCCTTTCTTTACAATACTTCTACAGTTCAACACTAACAATTTTATGTCATCCCTACTTGATTTCCAGTTCCCTGTTCCCTTATCACCGCTCCCTAGGCCATCCCGTTTCCCTGAATGTACCTCCCTATTACCCTTCCAAACAAACTTCCTAACTTATACGTACCACTGCAGTTTAAATGAAGGCCATCCGAGCGCAGATCCCTATCTCCTACCCACCCATTAGGATCTAGAAATTTCACTCCCAGTTTCCCACATACCCACTCCATAGTCTCATTTAAATCCCCAATCACCCTCCAGTCAGTATCCCTCCTATACAGTATTCCACTAATAACAATCTCCGCTTTTTAAATTTCACCCGTGCTGCATTTACCAGATCCCACATATCTCCAACTATTTTGGTACTTATATCAGCTTGCCTTACGTTGTTGGTACCAACGTGAAACAATACCACCTTCTCCTTCCCCTCCTCCCTCTCTTCTACTTTCCTCAACATCTGCCTCAGCCTAATTCCTGGGTAACAGTCTACCCTGGTTCCCTTTCCTCCACACACTTTCCCCACGTGTCTAACGATGGAATCCCCCATGACCAGAGCCTCAATCCTACCCACCTCATTTGATCCCCTCCCCTCCTGTTTAGCCCCATCTTTCCTGATAGCTGCAGAAGCTACTTCCTCCTCCCTTTTCTCCTTCCCATGACCCTGTTCCACCTGTCTTTTCCTATCCTCTACTCTACATTTCCCTTCCCTACCTTTTCCCTTCCTCCTACTTCCACGCATCTCAGCAACAGTTCCCTGTCCCCCATCTTCCCTCTGTTGTTCTACCTGGAGTGACTCGTACTGATTTCGCACAGAGACCTGTCCTGAATTCTGATCCTGAATAGAGCCCTTAGCCTGCAATCTCCTTCCCCTTAGAACATCAGACCACCTGTCTTCTACAACTCCTCCCTTTCCTTCCCCTCCCTCTTGTACACCTACTGTAACCTGTACATTGTTTGAGGGAGTCCTATCTTCCTTCCTGTCTTCTGTTACACTTTAATCATTCATTAACCCCTGTATACTTATCTCGATTTCACATTACGAATGACCCAACTTGTTCCTGTGGAGAACCTCATGGCGACAGCGACCATTTATTTTTCCAATGCCCCCAATATTCACACTACCAGGCAATTTTAATGCAGAAATTAATTAAGGAACACGTACCTTTACCTACACGACTATCAGTCTTGCTGTCTCAACCTTCACCTATTATCATTGCTATTTTATACGAGTACCTTGATAATACTCATATCAAACTGCAGTTACGCTCTAGATTTTCAGTTGTTTTTTCCGACATGTTTGCGAAGTGGCATTTCTATACGTTCCTGGTGAGTGTATCTCGCCCCAAGAGTTTTCCTTAGTCCTAATCTTGTACAGTGTATTACGTTTATGCTGCTAAAGAACCATAAAATATCTGTGTATTCGAACTGCGTATATAGTGTCATACTTCCATGGATCTACACACAAAAGACACAACAGTACCTTTTTCAGTTTGTCTATCTAAGTGTATTTGTGTCTAAAATGATAATTAATTATGTAAATGTGTGTTGATGTGATACAAGTGAAATATTACCTTGGACTTGTGACTGGGAAATAATATATTGAATCCAAAATAAATATCCTCAAGACAAGACATGATTCTTAGGGTGCCATATATGTTAAGGACACTAGGTTCAGGGCCCTGACCTAACTTTAGGCTAAGATTTATTTTTGGCTGATGATGCTTACGACTGTTAAGCGAAACATGTCCCATCTTACAACGCCTGTTGTAATGTTTATTTCCTAAATATAGGAAAGTTAAGTATTGGAAAGGTGGTGTTAACTATTATTCTTGTTTTAATGTTCATAAGTGATTGATTGCGGACGAAAGAAAAGAGAACGGTGATCATACCTAACCTAAGTTTGAAATTCGTAAATTGCCTTGAAATTTTGTTTTTACCCTTCAGGATGGCTTGGGCTGCTAATTCTTTCCATTTGAGAAAGTCAGAACTAATTTACAAACTTCGTATCTGCAAACTATATTCTACAGCCAATGTCAGAGATGACACTAGCCTATTGAAACACAGACGAGTTGTGTGAGTCTTTGGCTGTTTTTAAAGGTAAATTGGTAGAATTTAAGGCCATTCTTGTGTCTTTTGGTGCTTCTAAGCCATCGCATGGCCAATTAGCATGGGTTAAGGAACAGTTATCACATTACCTGGACAGAATTAGGGATTTGTTGTCTCTCAAATTGCCGGCAAATGAGTGGCAGGTGTGTGAATCCTTCCTAGTACAGTTTTCTATAATATCAGACAAAATCATTGACTTGCTTGCAGGGAAGTAGTTGATTAACACTCGTTCTAAGTGAAAGTGTTAACTCTGGTTCTGCATCTGTAGCTGCTCAAAGGTGTACCATAGCAACTAGTGCTAGTGTTATTCAGGAGTCTGATGTGAATAATGTTCGCCTGGGATTTTCTGGTTTGTTGTCAAGAGCTATGACACCTGTAAGTGATTCATATAATATATCTTCTCTGTATGTCGGTACCTCTTCTAATTTTCCTGTGGTAACTGGTAACTCTGTCGTGGCTCAGTGTCTGCCCTCTATTGTTACACAACCTGGTTCTTATGCAATGGTGCAAAACTATACCCCGACTTAGTGCCACCGGTATCAAGTGCCCTTTTAGGTTGCATTACCCCTACACAAGTGGTTAATGCCCCGATTGTCTCTCAGATTAGCGAGAACTTTTCACAGATGAAGTTATCTGCGCCTGTAACTCTGCAGGCTAACAGTGGTCCTAACCTAACCTTCAGTACTCCATCCTTTTCGCAAGAGCACCCGAATCAAAGGTATGATGCCTCTGTAACCCCTCAGGATCACTCTAAGCCTTCCCAGGCACCTCCTACACCTGCTTTTGCTCAGATTTCTCTAACCTACCCCTCCCATTGACTACTGTGTTTGAGGGGTCTCTAAATTTTTGGCTAACTTCTTTGATGAGGTTATTTCTTTCCTTCTGTTCTTAATTGAGTTCAAGGATCAGGCAGTAGTGTACAATCTCAGTAATGACCACGTATTTCAAATCCTATACCCGCATGTATCTGGAGCTCTTTCTGAGCATATCGTCAGGGCCATTTTCTGAAAGATGGACTGTAGATCAATTTCACACACATGCTTGAATTTTTCATTCCGTCTCATGCCTTGTCTTCATTAGTGCAGAAGCACTATTTCAGGGTGCAACATTTCAACAAGTCATTATCTGAATATGTTCAGGATATTAAGTTCCGGGCTAGGATTTTCCAGCTCCAATATTCCGAGGTCCAAATGGCTGCCAACATTATTGAAGGTCTCGCCCCGAACTACGGATCATATCTGGCTCTTTCACCGTGACCAGCAACATTCGCTCAGTTGGAAGCTGTCACGTTTTCTGCAGAAGGTGTTTGATATGCCGACCAGTTACGCCTCGCATTAGCCCCCCCTCCTATGAACATGTTCTCTCCTCAGGATTCTAGAACCGCCCTTTCACCTGCTTCCAACTCGCATAACCCTCGTTCATGTTTCAATTGTGGCTCCTCTGCTCATCTCAAGCGGGACTGTCCTAAGGTTGGGGCCTTAGGCAATGTAAAATCTGCCATGGGAAGAGGCTCTTCCACCAATACTTCTTTCCGTAACTGTGGGTCACCTTGGCACTTGTCTAGGCAGTGCCCATGTCATACTTCAGGCTCTGGACCTCCAGGCAACATTAATTATAGACAACTAACTGCCAGTTCTGATAGTAAACCCCAAAGTTTAGCTTCTTGTTTTGTCTGTCATAACTGTACCTTGGAGGATGATTTGCCTACCTCTGAGGCTAATGATTGGTCCAGTTTGACTCTAGTGCCCATTTTTTGCAATCTTCTGGGATTTCTGCCATACCTTCTTGTGGATTACCATACTTATGCATAGAGGTAAATAATGAACCTGTCTGTGCATTACTAGACTCTGGGAGTAGTATCACCTTGATGAGCGAGTCCTGGTACGATTCGATGAAAAATATTTGCAAGTTACCTACATTAGAACCCGTATCCTTAACCTGCCATACTGCTAATTCCTACTCATTGAACATTGTAGGATCCCTAGATGTCATGATAAGAGTCCGTGATTTCACATGGAAAATGCCAGTACTAGTGGCAAAAGATTTATCCTGTCAGTTTATATTGGGTGCCAATTTCATTGCTAAAACTGGCATGATTTTGGACCGGCAGTTCAACAGATTCCATTTTAAATTTCCTGCAAGAACCTTTGAGCTGTGTGATCGCTCCCCTATTCTGCCTTGTCACGTTAATGCTGTTCCTGAAGATTCTGGCGAGCCCAAAGCTTTTTATTTTAATCATTTACCTGATGAGCAGGCCAACCAACTTAGGAAACTCTGCGATAAGTTTCTTGATGTCTTTACCCAAGTTAGGTGTCACCATTGTCTTAGAGTACAAAATTGAAGTCACGGATAACATACCTGGCCAAACCGTGGAGGACCGTTCGTCTTGTGTGTTGGCCAGTTCGCATTTCAGACTTCCAGTTTGAAGGTCGCAACATTCATTTCACGGAAAACATTGTGGCTGATGGCCTCAGTAGGATGTTCTGTCCAGGCAGCTCTGACCCTTAATCAGAGCCTGCAGACCCCTCTCCTGAACAAGTATCAGCCTCTGTGAATCTAGTTCTCACTGACTCTCCCTTCCTTTTCAAAGATATAACCAAATATCAGGAGGACGATGCTGAGTTAAAAGCTATTATCAACAGGATTAAATCCAGTGAGCATGTTAAGCCTCATGTCCTTAAGAATGGTGTCTTATGTTGTCCTGCTCACGGTCACAGAGACCCCAAAATTGTAGTCCCAACTAACCTGGTTCTGGCTCTTTTTAACTATTTTTATGAATCCCCAGTGAGGGGTCATCTGGGCGTTTTCAAAACCAGAGAGAAAATTCGTAAGCACTTCATTTGGAAATCCACGGATCAATCAATCAATCAGTCAATCAATCAATCAATCAATCAATCAATCAATCAATCAATCAATCAATCAATCAATCAATCAATCAACCACTACTGATCTACATTTAAGGCAGTCGCCCAGGTGGCAGATTCTCTATCTGTTGTTTTCCTAGCCTTTTCTTAAATGACCGCAAAGAAATTGGAAAATTAATGAACATCACCTTTGGTAAGTTATTCCCATCCCTAACTCCCCTGCCTATAAATGAATATTTGCCCCAATTTGTCCTTTTGAATTCCAACTTTATCTTCATATTGTGATCTTTCCTACTTTTAAAGACACCAATCAAACCTATTCGTCTACTGATGTCCTCCCACGCCATCTCTCCACTAACAGCTCGGAAAGTACCACTTAATCGAGCAACTCGTCTCCTTTCTCCCAGTTCTTCCCAGCCCAAACATTGCAACATTTTTGTAACGCTACTCTTTTAAAATTGAAATAATTGATAAAGAGATTCAACCTATTCAATACAAAATAATAAGAAATGTAGTGAATTACATTCCCATTTAATAATAAGTAGAAATTGTACCAGTTTTGACCCTAGTCCAGGTCATCATCAGCTGATTAAAACATGAAAAACAATGCTTTAATGTTTTAATCAGCTGATGATGACCTGGACTGGGGTCGAAACCGGTGCCATTTCTACTTATTATTAAATGGGAATGTAATTCACTACATTTCTTATTCTTTTGTATTGAATAGGTTGGATCTCTTTATAAATTATTTCAAATTTAACTGTAATATTCTTCAATACGGAACAATGAAATTTTTAAATTTTAAACGCTACTCTTTTGTCGGAAATCACCCAGAACAAATCGAGCTGCTTTTCTTTGAATTTTATCCAGTTCTTGAATCAAGTAATACTGGTGAGGGTCCCATACACTGGAACCATACCCTAGTTCGGGTCTTCCCAGAGACTTATATGCCCTTTCCTTTACATCCTTACTACAACCCCAAAATACCCCCATAATCTTGTGCAGAGATTTGTACCCTTTATTAACAATCATATTTATCTGATTACCCCAATGAAGGTCTTTTCTTATATTAACACTTAAGTACTTACTGTGATCCCCAAAAGGAACTTTCACCCCATCAACACAGTAATTAAAACTCAGAATACTTTTCCTATTTGTGAAACTCACAACCTGACTTTTAACCCCATTCATCATCATACCATTGCCCAACGTCCATCTCACAACACTATCGAGGTCACCCTGCAGCCGCTCACAATCTTGTAACTTATTTATTACTCTGTACAGAATAACATCATCTGCAAACAGCCTTATCTCTGATTCCACTTCTTTACAAATCTTTACACATATCATTGATAGACTATATATGAGAAAATATAAATGTCCAATAATACTGCCTTGAGGAATTCCCCTCTTAATTATTACAAGGTCACATAAAGCTTTGCCTACTGTAATTCTCTGAGTTCTATTTTCTAGAAATATAGCCACCCATTCAGTCACTCTTCTTTCTAGTCCAATAGCACTCATTTTTGCCAGTAGTCTTCTATGATCTACCCTTTGAAATGCCTTGGATAGGTCAATCACAATACACCCCATTTGTCCTCCTGAATCCAGGATATCTGCTATATCTTGCTGAAATCCTACAAACTGAGCTTTAGTGGAATAACCTTTCCTAAACCCAATCTGCCTTCTGTCAAACCAGTTATGAATATTGCAAACATGTCTAATATAATCAGAAAGAATGCTTTCCCAAAGTTTACATGCAATGCATGTCAAACTGACTGGCCTGTAATTTTCAGCTTCACGACTATCACCCTTTCCTTTATACACAGGGACTACTATAGAAACTCTCCATTCTTTTGGTATAGCTCCTTCACCTAAGCAATAATCAAATAAGTATTTCAGATATGCTACTAAATCCCAAGCCATTGCCTTTAGTACATCCCCAGAAATCTTATCACTTCCAGCTGTTTTTCTAGTTTTTAACTTTTGTGTCTTATTGTAAATGTCATTGTTGTCATAGGTAAATTTTAATACTTCTTTAGTGTTTCTCACCTCCCCTATCTGGACATTATCCTTGTAACCAACATTCTTTACATACTGCTGACTGAAGATCCTTGCAAACACACTCCCCTTGTTCATTAATGATTCCTGGAATGTCCTTCCTCGAACCTGTTCCTGTCTTAAAGTATCTATACATACCCTTCCATTTTTCACTAAAATTTGTAGGACCACTAATTATGCTTGCCATCATGTTATCCTTAGCTGACTTGTTTGCTAGATTCAATTTCCTAGTCAGTTCCTTCAATTTCTCCTTACTTCTATAGCCATTTCTAACTCTATTTCTTTCCAACCTGCACCTCCTTCTTAGTCCCTTTACTTCTCTGTTATAGTATGGTGGATCTTTATCATTCCTTACCACCTTTAAGGGTACAAGCCTATTTTCACATTCCTCAACAATTGCTTTAAACCCATCCCAGAGTCTGTTTACATTTTTTTTATCCGTACCCTTGTTAAATCTTGTAAAACTTGCAACATCATTAAACTAGCCCCTAATACTCACCTAGGTCTGTTGTCTTCTGACCAAGCTTCTCGTCCAATGGAGGGATTATTCATAGACTACATTGGTCCTTTTCCGAGATCACGGAGCGGCCTTCATTTCATACTTGTGTGTGTTGACGCCTTCTCGCATTTTATGCGGCTGTTCCCAACTCGTATGGCTAATGCCAACACCACCATCTCGTGTTGAAACAGGTCTTTGCTTCATTTGGACCCTGTCAATTTTTGGTGAGTGATAATGCAAGAGCTTTTACTTCTGTCCAGTTCCGGAATTTCGGTTTTGATCTATCCATTGCTGATGTAACCAGTACCCCGTATTACCCGAGGCCAAATTATGCTGAAAGAGTGAATCATAACCTGCGATCTGCCCTCATCGCTTATCACTCTGCTGACCACTCTAAGTGGGATTCATCACTAAATTGGTTGTTGTTTGCATTTAACACTGCCGTCCATGAAAGTCACAATCAAACTCCTGCTTTGTTAATGTTGGCCTTTATACCAAATTCTCCACTATCAAATCTATTGTCTATTAATGATCTTCTGCCTGACGATGCCAGCCCAGTAGAGATCCGAGCTAATTGGCACCGTGCACGAAAAAACTTAAAGGTTTATTACGCTCAAGTCCAGCATATTTACAAGCACGGGTGAAGGCCGCACGATCTGTCTGTGGGTGACCAGTTGTTTATTAAAATGCACCCCATCAGTTGTGCTGCATACCATGTTATCAGTAACTAGGCCCCCAGATTTCGAGGTCCCTGCACCATCTTAAAATTTCTTACCCCGGTGTCATTATTGGTGAGTGATCCCGAAAGGAAAGGGATCAGCAGAATACATCTCTCTCAGATAAAAGTACCTTAAGTCATATAGGGAGCAGTAAATACCATTGTTGGTGACCATGTAGATTTAGTTGTAAGGTATTTGTAAGGTAATTGTAAGATTTTAGATGCTTGCCAGCATGTATTAGTTATATCTATACCCTTATCATTAGTAATTTGTGTTAATTAGTCATGACTATAATTGTGTGGGTAAATGCATTAGGTATCCTCAAGCATTTATCTCCCTTAGTGTAATAGGTTTAGTATGATAAGTTAGGTAGGTTTTGGTTTAGGGTCACTGATTGAAATTTATTCCCCTAACATTTTGGGGCTCAGGGTAAACTCCTGTAGTTTTCTTTCACCCCCACCGTAATCTTCTCTAAAATGTATGAATAGTGGATAGTGCTTACCCTGGGGCTAGGTGCCCTAATGTCTCTGGTGCTGGAGGGGGTGGGTCTCTACATGAAATTCATTAAGCCACCCGTTGGGTGACTCTCTACTAGTTCGTGAATTAAAGAAAAATCTCTAACCCTCCTCAAAACCTTTTTTTCTCCAAGATCTTCTAGTCCGACAGGGTAGTCTTGCCTCGAGTATTCCCCTGTCTGCTGCATGATGGCTTATGTTACAGTGGCTGCAGTGACCAACTTCATCTGACGGCAACCTTACGTGCCAAGTTGAGAGGCACACTGTACACCTTATCGCTAACATTCGGCACCACAATCCTGTGGCGAAATGTCCCAATTGAGGCAGTCTGGCTAGGCTGTGTTTCACCCATCTGCTCATTTGGTTCAAGATAGGGCTGGGCTGTATTGCAACTTACGTAGCAACCTGGTTTGGACTGAACTTGAATTGAGGCTGTTGGCAAACGGCCGTGTCGGCAGCTTCATCATCAGCAAGAACCTGTGGCCTAGTTGAGCAACTTCAGCTCTATGATTGGTGTGAAAGATGATTCAAGATTGACTTATTGCAAAACCTTGCTAAGTAGGAGGCATTGGACGCTTCCTTACAAAAAAGTGAAAGGGCTCTGAGTTACTGACATTTAGCAGAAGGAAAGAGTGTACATCCTTTTTGTGGACAGAATTAAGATGGCCAAAGTATTTTGAATATTGAAAAATGCATTTTGCACTATATCAAAAGGACATTTGGTGTAGTGACAGTTTGTTTTTCAATGTTGTTAGTAGGATGACTGTCGAACATTCCAAGAACTGTAGTTGTGAATACCATTATGTATGTTTACTAACCTATGCTATGGTGTGTAAGTTTCCAGAAGTGATCAACCTCCCCAGTAATATTATATTAATTGTCGAGTGTAGCTCGATTTTCGGGGGGGGGGGGGGGGGGGAGAATGATTTGGAAAGTGTTTGTAGATTATTTTATTTGTAAACTAGTTTTTGGTATACTTACTGTATGATGTGGTAGAATATTTTATTCGCATTCCATCTAGCTACCTAACCTGTATGGTGTAAAATATTTTGTAGTATGTTTCATTTTTATTCCCTTTATCTACTTAAGTAACTACTAGAACAGTCCAGAGAAGGTTGTGAGGCGGACTTTTAGAACAGGGTGTGTTGGCTCCTGTCGTTTTTGGATTCTAGAAATATGTCCTTACTAATTCTGGAAAATGGAAAGTTCGCGATTAGTGTCTGTATATGTTCCGGAATATTGTATAAACATTGCGACTGGCTAAAGAGTTGTGATTGGTGAATCTGGGTGGTGATAGGCAAGCTCTTGTTCTCTGATTGGTCACTCGGTAATTGCACCAAGGCCACACTTCCATTTTTAAGGGAGCAAGGCAGGTTTTCCTGGTCTTTCATTCTCTTGTCAGTCCAAAGTTTTGACGCACGTCGGCGACTCCTCGCTCACGGAATGAGATACCTTGGGGTGAACACTCTTGATTTCAGTTCCACCTTAAATTATATTTAATGTTCGCTTTAATTTTCATATGGGAGTTTGCCCTACTCGCCCCAGACTCGCCACTCAATTAATTCAGTTGCCTTAGCTTTTCAGGTGGGCCTGAGTGTTTGCTTTTGAGGCCTTCACCTTTCCTTATTTTGCTAAACATGTAATTTGTATATTAATTTATTTCCCTCGGGGTTTGCCTCTAGTAACTCCTTGTCACTTGATGCACACTAGTTTTTCCGCTGCCCCACATCAGAAGTGTTTTTGGTGTGGGAGTAATTTGAACTGGCCTCTGCACCAAGTTTAGATATTTCTGATTTCTCCCTATTCCAATTATGTTTCTCAGATGTTTTAGGAAGCAGGTTTACTTTCATTCTAAATTCTATTTGTATCTTGTGTGCCTTCTTACCTTCAGAAACGTATTGTAGAACTTGGATCATGCTAAGATATTTTTGGTTAACTTCTTGGGCTAATAGCTAAGCTCTTGTCAAACATCTAACCTTGTATTCGTAAATAATGTGACTGGATTGTAGGATAGATAAATATGTTCGGAAGTTACCTTGTAATGTTGATTTCGGAAAATAATATTTTGAAAAGAAGAGATCACCTTTTTTTGTCTGGAAACTATCATATCTCTGTGGCCTTTGGTAAGTTTCCGAGCCCCCATTCCACGTTCCTTCTTTATGGTCGTCAAGTTGCCCAACCTGTTATTTGTTTGTGGGTATTCGGTGCAGTTTATCTGATGTCTAGTGTTTAAATTACTGTGTAATTTGATGTTTTCCTTACTTTTAACTGTGTATCGTGTAACCTCTGAAAAACCGGTTACAGTGTAGTACACTCATATCTTCATATTCCTTTCACGCACACCCCCAATGGAGGTGAGCTATATATACTATTTCAACCACACACAAGCTCTCCTTCCATTCTTTAATTTCTGGCAGTACCGAGAATCGAACCCAGGGTCCAAGTACGGCACCTAACAGCACTAATTCTTATGCAATAATGGCTGACTGCACTTATCATGGTTTTCACTGGTGAGGTGTTTTTTGATGGTGGTGGTAATGATGATGATGACGATGACGAAGAGTATTGTTGTGATTTTAATACAGATTGGGTTTCTTTGATATTACACCTTACTGATTCCCTCCTAATATAAAACATTATATCAGTATCCATGGCAGGGAATTGACAGCTTCATTTCCATTGATTTTTTCAGCATTAAATTATTTAAAAGTTTAGATGAAATTGTGAAAGTACATATATATCTGTCTGTTGCAGATATCATGGAAAGTATTGATGCAAAAGAAAGAGCCGTCAGTTTACAGTTTGCTCATGGTGCTGTGACAAACGTGATGAGCAGACTGAGTACTACTGAAGGTAAGAGTTTGTGATATATTTATATAGAATTTATTTATCTATAAAAGATAGAAACAACATTGATATGTGCCTTATATTGTTATCAACTTAAGAAGCAATTTACAGTTGATCCTGCTGAGTACAGATATCAACAATCACAAGGCGAGATGAAGTAATTACTCAGCTCAATATATATACTGTCTGATAGCTAGTCCAGAAATCTGTAATGTCCTTGCATTGCTTTGAAAGGAACGCACCCAATCATTCAAGGACTAATTGATCAACCAGCCTCTCTATGAGAGTACTCCACTGTATATTAAATCTGAATATTCAGTTACAGTATGAAAAAACAGTGAAGAAGAAATTTACATGATTCCTAAAGCGTCCACACATATCTGGGTAATAAAACATCACAGTAAGCTTCCAAATGTCTCCATTTATATCAGAATGACAGTGGATTATCCCCATTATAAGAACATTAGAGCATTTCCTACAGTTTTTGACTGAGCAGAATTTGAGATTATATGAAGTTAAATATGGTACATATTTATAGAGAAATCATATGTTAGTCATACTTAGCATTTAATAAAAGATAATTAAAATACTGTACCGTACCCAGGGGTAAATACCCTCTAGGACGATGCCTCCGTTCCTGTATGAACATCCGACTAACTCAGGGTTGGGCAGAGAGTGGGTTGGTCATCATTGGGTCAGGCTAAAAGTCGAAGTTCTACCCTTAAATATAAGTAAATGACAGGAAAATGGAGGTATAACTCGAATGAGAAACAATAATATGGAGTAGGATGAGTTTGTGCATAAATATCCCCGAATCATACTACTCGAAAATCAAATAAATCAAATAATAAAATGTCATTTCAAAAATCTCAAAATTAAAGAAATAACTGGACATTAACAACGGTAATTGTTCAAATAAACAAAAGTGAAATGAAGTATCAAGCACAAGATTGAATACTTGCATACTTTCAGAAATAATCTTCTTCTTATTGTCCATTGTTCATGTTATATGGTAACATATGTACGATTATACTGATACGTATTTATCTCGGATGGATTGACACTTGAAAATATCGCATTGATACGGGTTTGTAATTTAATTTAGAGTCGTCGTTTAAACGTTAAAAGGAAAATTACAATATAAAAGAAAATTACGATGAAAAGAAAAACTAAGATAAAAGAAAATTAAGATGAAATGGGACATGATATGAATTATGAAAAATGCTAGTGGCATTTCCCTACGCTATATTTACAATGAACAAAAATAAGCAAAATATCACATCCATTTACATCGGATAAAGAGAAAAGTCTCACATACTACACAGATTCTACGTGAATCACAGTTCACCACAAAGGATCTAGTGAGAACTAGATTGACCATCAATATAACTCAGCACTCGGGCTGTTCCCCATTAAACAACAAGACTACATATTCAAACAACATGAAACATAAAACACCTTGCTGTGAGAGAAAAACATATAATTATCCATCAATATTAATGTGGAAAGCAATGGGCAACATTGCCTTCTTCTGCTGCATTTGCGCACTCAACAGCGCGAACATTCATAATGTATTTGCTGGTGTGCTGTGAGCTGAAAGGAAATGTTGGAACTCAACACTGTACTAAAGCTTGGATTCTGTCCGCCAAGATTGTAACACGGAAATACCATCTCATTCACGGCGGCTAAGAAAACACGGCCAATATATCAGCTTGCAATGAGATATCATCTTTCGTCGGCTACACGGAAACTCACGTACAATTGTATACCTTCCTAGCATGCTTCGACAAATTTAACACACATCAAACTCTTTGGTCTGGAATCAACTCCGTCAATTCCGATAATTAATATTCTCTCAGAAGACAATAGCAGGTACATATCCACTGCACATTATTGTTTCACTTATCAGGCATGCAGTCAGCCTGCATAATCACTTTATAACTCCGCATGCATTATAACTTCTCATATCTCTCACAAATCACATCAGCCTTTTACATTATGAGACCTGGTTCGTTTCCTGTGCAAATCATTGGGCAAACACAGATTCCAACCCAAATTCGAAGATCCTATTCTTTCAATGTTGTTATGCAGCTCCTTACGTACAGCTTCTGAAATAACATGAGTCATGCAATTAACAGTTACTGTCTCTCTAAATGACCAAAATAAAATAACGTAGCATGCGTTTATCTTTGAAAATTGGATGAACTTGTCAATCTAATCCTCCTAGCGCTAATATACAAGGAAAAATCGGAATAAAACTATACTAAATTATCATGCATAAATGAATAAAAAAATAATCCTAACAATTCCCTCATTATCCCAACTATCTAGTCATAAATCAAAATAAAAATAAAGAAAACATGCGCTTCTCTTTTATCCGTATATACAACAATATAAAGGTGAAATAAATACATGCCGTCAGGCTTACTTTATGTTAAATAAAATCCCTATTCTAAACTCCACTAGTATTTTAACATAACCCATATAACATGCCATAATTAACACATGCACCTTATCTTGGACGACTCTCTGGATACATGGCAGCAGCTCACATCTCTGCCTTGCTGGGTGTCTACTCCATGTTAATCACTGCTTCAACAATCAATCAATCAATACTGATCTGCATTTAGGGCAGTCGCCCAGGTGGCATATTCCTTATCTGTTGTTTTCCTAGCCTTTTCTTAAATGATTGCAAAGAAATTGGGTATTTATTGAACATCTCCCTTGGTCCCCAAACTCCACTTCCTATAAATGAATATTTGCCCCAATTTGTCCTCTTGAATTGCAACTTTATCTTCATATTGTGATCTTTCCTACTTTTAAAGACGCCACTCAAACTTATTCGTCTACTGATGTCCTCCCACGCCATCTCTCCACCAACAGCTCGGTGGTCGAGCAGCTCGTCTCCTTTCTCCCAAGTCTTTCCAGCCCAAATTTAACATATTTGTAACACTACTCTTTTGTCGGAAATCACCCAGAACAAATCAAGCTGCTTTTCTTTTGATGTTCGCCAGCTCTTGAATCAGGTAATCCTGGTGAGGGTCCCATACACTGGAACCATATTCTAGTTGGGGTCTTATATGCCCTCTCCTTTACATCCTTACTACAACCCTTAAATACCCTCATAACCATGTGCAGAGATCTGTATCCTTTATTTAAAATCCCATTTATGTGATTATCCGAATGAAGATCTTTCCTTATATTAACACCCAGATACTTACAATGATCCCCAAAAGGAAATTTCAACCCAGTAATTAAAACTGAGAGGACTTTTCCTATCTGTGAAACTCACAACCTGACTTTTAACCCCGTTTATCATCATACCATTGCCTACTGCCCTTCTCACAAGATTATTGAGGTCATTTTGTAGTTCCTCACAATCTTGTCATTTATTACTCTATACAGAATAACGTCATCTGCAAAAAGCCTTACCTATGATACCACTTGTTTACTCATATCATTTATATATATATCAGAAAACATAAAGGTCTGATAATACTGCCTTGAGGAATTCCCCTCTTAATTATTACAGGGTCAGGTAAAGCTTCACCTACTCTAATTTTCTGAAATCTATTTTCTAGAAATATAGCAACACATTCAGTCACTCTTTTGTCTAGTCCAATTGTACTCATTTTGCCAGTAGTCTCCCATGATCCACCGTATCAAATGCTTTAGACAGGTCAACCGCGATACAGTCCATTTGACCTCCAGAATCTAAAATATCTGCAATGGCTTTCTGGAATCCTACAGGTTGAGCTTCAGTGGAATAACCTTTCCTAAAACCGAACTGCCTTCTATCAAACCAGTTAATAATTTTGCAAAAATGTCTAATATACTCAGAAAGAATGCCTTCCCAATGCTTACATACAATGCATGTCAAACTGACTGGCCTGTAATTTTCAGCTTTATGTCTATCACCCTTTCCTTTATACACAGGGGCTACTATAGCAACTCGCCATTCATTTGGTATAGCTCCTTCAACCAAACAATAATCAAATAAGTACTTCAGATATGGTGGTATATCCCAACCCATTGTCTTTAGTATATCCCCAGAAATCTGATCAATTCCAGCCGCTTTTCTAGTTTTCAGCTTTTGTATCTTATTGTAAATGTCATTGTTATCATATGTAAATTTTAAGACTTCTTTAGCCTTAGTCTCCTCCTCTTTCTGGCCATTATCCTTGTAACCAACAATCTTTACATACTGCTGACTGAATACTTCTGCCTTTTGAAGATCCTCACATACACACTGCCCTTGTTCATTAATTATTCCTGGAATGTCCTTCTTGGAACCTGTTTCTGCCTTAAAATACCTATACATACTCTTCCATTTTTCACTAATATTTGTATGACTGCCAATTATGTTTGCCATCATGTTATCCTTAGCTGCCTTCTTTGCTAGATTCAATTTTCTAGTAAGTTCCTTCAATTTCTCCTTACTTTCACAGCCATTTCTAACTCTATTTCTTTCCAATCTGCACTTGCTTCTTTGTCTCTTTATTTCTCTAATATAATAAGGTGGTTCTTTACCATTCCTTACCACATTTAAAGATAAAAACCTGTTTTCACATTCCTCAACAATTGCTTTAAGCCCATCCCAGAGTCTGTTTACTTTTCATTTACCGTTTCCCACCGATCATAGTTACTTTTTAGAATCTTCCTCATGCCTGCTTTATCAGCTATATGGTACTGCCTAATAGTCCTACATTTAAGACCTTCCTTTCTATCAAATTTATTTTTAACTACGACAAAAACATCTTCATGATCACTAATACCATCTATTACTTCGGTTTCTCTATAGAGCTCATCTGGTTTTACCAGCATCACATCCAGGATATTTTTGCCTCTGGTTGGTTCCATCACTTTCTGAATCAGTTGTCCTTCCCATATGAACTTATTTGCCATTTGTCGGGCATGCTTCCTGTCTTCACATTTCATTCCCAATTGACGTCTGGTAAATTCAGATCTTCCGCTACAATCACATTCCTTTCCATTTCATTTCCCACATAGCTGATTATCTTATCAAATAATTCTGAATCCATGTCAGCGCTACCCTTTCCTGGTCTGTACACTCCAAAGATATCAAGTTGCCTATTATCTTTAGAAATGAGCCTCAAACCTAGAAATTCATGTTTGTCATCTTTAACTTTTTCGTAGCTTACAAATTCTTCCTTCACCAGCATGAATATTCCCCCTCCAATCATTCCTATCCTATCTCTACGATACACTCTCCAGTTACGTGAGAAAATTTTTGCATCCATTATATCATTTCTCAGCCATGAGTCAACTCCTATTACAATATCTGGCAAATATATATCCATTTCCATGTTAACAATGCTTGGCATTGATATGGACTAAGTAACAAAAGTCTAAATTCATTATTCTATTACCATACTCGGTACGGTAAAACTGTATAAGACATAAGTGATTGAAACATGTATTCTCTACAACTTTTGTTACAGTATGTAATACTTTTTGATAGGAGGAGAAGAAGAAAGGCCCAGGTGATTCATGGTGAGGTTATTTTCCATAAGCTTGACAACTCGCCTACTTTCAAGTGCGCTCGTACAGGACTTGTCTTATTGTGATTCATTTCTATCCAACAATAAGTTCAGCTGTGATAATTATTTTAAGCAATTGTCTCGATATATGGGAAGTTATTACCCTGTGCACGCCTGTCTACTGCCAGTAATTTTAGTTCTCGTATATTGTTGAATAGTGTAATATCAAAAATGAACAGATAAAGAAAACTGACAGATCACGTAGTAATACACTTCCTTCTTTCATAGGCAAAGCCATCTTCTTGCTGAAAGTTATTAAACACTGCAACACAGAAGGCTCTGGATGAATATCTCTTCACCGCTCAATTCTGCACGTGCCGAACAACCCTTTTTGTGGCTACAAACTCAGCCAAACACTGACACGTAGATACACTGTAAATTTTATACTTGACGGTTTATGTACACAGTTTTTGAGAGCGGCACGTGGTACGAATCGAGAGTTCCTCGTGAAACGTGACCGACACGAAAATATGAGTTAATGGAACGTCTCTCCTGCACTTTCTACACTGCGGCTAATTATCACCGTTGAACCGCTCTGCTCTTGAATGGGGTCCCCCTGTGGGTGGGGGCGGTAGAATAACACCCACGGTATCCTATGCCTGTCGTAAGAGGCGACTAAAAGGGGCCCCAGGGGCTCTGAACTTTGGAGCGCGGCATTGCTTCCAATTACTTGTGCCAGGCTCCTCACTTTCATCCATCCTATCCGACCTACCTTGGTCAACTCTTGTTCTTTTCCGACCCCGACGCTATTAGGTTTGCGAGGGCTAGGGAGTCTTTCATTTCCACGCCCTTCGTGGCCCTTGTTTTCCTTTGGCTGATATCTTCACTTTTCGAAGTGTCGGACCCCTTCCATTTCTTCTCTCTGATTAGTGTTAAATAGAGGATGGTTGCCTAGTTGTACTTCCTCTTAAAACAATAATCACCACCACCACCTTGACTGGGGTGTCAATTTCCTATTCAAGCCCCACTGTTGATGACAATATTTTTGAACCAAGTTGGGCCGACAATTTTCTTGAACCCAACACTTATTTTTGCAACCACGTTTTGAGTCCCATGGCGTCTCTCTTCTTTCCTTGTCCCACGTATGGGAGTCATTATTTCTTCCACTTAACTACATGCCAGCGTTCAAGAAAATCTCCAGCTAGCTATGCTGGACAACTCAGGGATTATCCTATATCAAACTAAATATTGTTTTTTACGTGAATCCGACTGAGATACGCGCCCATCATATATGCATGACTAACAGGTCAATAAATCAAAATGCGATCGATCTTAAATTCAACTATTTCCATTGCGAAATGACCTTAAATTAATCTTCTAACCTATAAATAATAATATTAATAAGTAAAATTCTTAAATACTAATTGTATTCAAAATTATTTTTTGTACTAAGGATAAGTTGTCAATCAAATAAGTCTTATGTACATGTAGGTATTTCATCAAATTAAAAAAATGTGATTGCCTTGAAGTTTTCATGCTAATTGTTAGTTTCCATTTCACATTATCAATATTTTTCTCAACATCCACGGTCTCGTCTACTCCCATAAACAATCATCTCCCTCAATTTCTCTGCGGAATTTTATTATTTCAGGAGGCTCTCCTGACCTGACGTGGATTACCTTCTACATCTCCCCAGTCTCGTATAAAAGAAAATTAAAATGTTCAATCCACTAAACTAACATAAATAATTCCAGCATTCCTTCTGGCTAACTCAAAATTAACGAACTGTTATATTAAGAATAAACTAAAATAAAATTATCTGGGAATAGAACTCTCAAATTCTCCTTAAATATCAAATCCTAACTTGTTAAATTCTATCAAGATTTTAAATGATTACATAATATGTTTTACATATGCACATGATTATTGAAAGGTTCGTTCAATCATGCATTTAAAGAATGCTTCTTTTTGGTGTCTCATTCTAATATTATTTCATATTTATGACTCTATCATTAATAACGTAGACGGAGTAAGCAATGTTTCACATGTGTAGCTTTCAATTTCTACCTAAGCTGATATATATATATTATCATACTTGGACATGTTCAAAATATTCCCAAGAAAGTATGTAATAATTCTTCAATAAAATCTCAACAAGTTTATGTCTAGGTTAAATTAAGGTCGTAATGCTTTATAAATCCAATCAACTCAATGTTAATGGCCAAGGACTACCGTAGATGTAACTTCCACACTCGCAAATAGCAATAACATAACAGTATGAAGGCACTACCGTCAATGATTTGCATTTCCTACTTAAGTCGTTTTAAATATTGAGTAACAGGTAAAGTTTTCTCAAAAAATGCCATCATTATACTCTACTATAGGTTATCTAGGGTTATTTTTGAAGATCATACTTTATTATTAATCTGCAAGTTCACTAACCAACTGTCAATAACTCATATAATATGACAAGCCATATTACATGTCGCTATAATCGTCAAATATATCCTGATCCATAAATGCTTGAAATAAATTGACATCAATTAGCCATACTCTGAATTCCTTCCTAATTCTTCGTCGTATTAGTCATAATTCCCCGCCTAATATCTCAATGCATATATCATTTATAACATTCACAAATCTTACCTCAATAGTTCCGACGTATATGATCTCACTGCATATATAAACATCATTAACTCTGTTCAAAGTACTGCTCAATTCAATAGATTCAATATCTCATCACAATTTATATTATATGGATCCACAACTATCATCTATATCGACGCACACTTCTCTCATCAAAGTACGAACATATTAAGTCTGTATCTATTTACATTTGGCAAAAAGTTGACGTCGAATCCGCTCGATAACCTACAATTCAATGTGCTACATATTCTCATTTCAAATACCTAAGATCACATTATGTACGGCAATATTCTTTGAAAGAAAGCTGAACATTGCTAGCAAAGCACATCATTTGCGTGTGTTTTCTTTCCTACACATGGGAGTGATTATAAGTTTTGGAAGATTTCCTAAATCCATCAGTTAAACTTCACTATTGGTTCATTCGCGCTGCAACTCGAAATTGAGATCATCTCTCGAAGACATATCGACCTAGCTCTTGTACAAACATCATTGACAACTTGATATCAAATAAAATACATATACCTAAAATTGAAGGAAAGAACTTTGTGAAACTTAACTTAATCCGTCTGCGTTTCTGGACTGGGATGGCTGCTTCCTGGTTATTCTAGGACGATCATCTCCGGATTATCGCTGCATCACGATCGGGCTGCGGTCTCGGTCCTCGGGTCCGTAGGAATGGTTGGTGGGTTATCGCCAGACGTCAATCCCTTCTTCAGTTTAGCCGGTCATCGTGTAGCTCTCGAAGACATGCATAAAACACATATTTGAAAATGTCATTAGTTTGACAATCATACTACTTGTAGATCTTCCTTGATCTATACTTATGTTGAGGAAAGTAGGTTATGACGTGACAAACGTCAATATTTTAATTTGAATGATCTAAGATGTATCTTAAATATTGCCCTGTTCTGAGTAGATACATTATCTGATCAATTTTCAACGTCTCCAGTGATCTGCGCTCCACTCTTTACTTCGTTTACTTTTTATACTCCGCTTGGGATTCCTGTTACGACTACGAAAGATGTATCGTTATAACTTTAACGCAATCTGGTTTCACAACAATTTAGGAAGTATCCCTTTTAAATATTCTGTTTTTTTGCATATCAATCCACTCGTAAATCTTTTTCTGGTAACTTCATGCGATGTTCCCCTGTTCCTATTGTTGGTTCTTCCAATTAAAAGTCACTTCATTCGCCTAAATCACGGCCATTTGGATTCCGTTTGTCTGTACTTTCTTACTTCACGTTTACGGCCTGTTTGATTCTATATGCTTGTATATTATAATTCGTATTTTCTGCCGCATGATTTCCGACACTTTATCGCTATTCACGGCAAAACGACGATTTTAACACCATGATTCGCAATTATCAGGGCAATGAAATGGTACACCGTCTATATATTGGTAGTGATCTTTGCGATAATATAATCTGCAATTAACATTGCGTTAGTTACTTTATTCAACTGCACGACTGAAACACTGTTTATTGGTCTTAAAAACCATACTCTGTTAATGATATATTCACGTGGCAACTTTTAAGTACAATACTCGGAACACATCGAACAACGTCCACCTCGTGTCAGTATCCACGATCAGAGTTACACTTCTACACTGTCCAAACTGCCCGATCTGAGTGACGCTCTCCAGAGCTTGGGGTGCTAAGGAAGCGTAGGTAATGCCGTTGCAACTATGGGATCCCCGCTTGTCTAGGCAAACCAGCAATCAGAATGCTTGCCATTTATAATGACACAATATCAATTATAACATATCAATAAAACACAGTTCAAATAATATCAAATCTCTTCCTAGAATTATTATACCATGTGCCTTTGCTGGCAAGATGTAGTGTTTACAGTGCACTATGTCTTCTGGTATGGGCTAGAGCAATTTTGTTACTTTCATTGATCTGTCTCAGCTTTATCCTTGGCTTTGACAAAATGAAAGTGACTGAGGTATGAGTGATGCTAGTAATGCCATTCCTTCTGCAGCCAGTCCCTGCTATGAATGGTGTGAAAATATTGCTCATAGGGTCGGTTGGTGCATGCATTTCAGTGGGCTTGGCAGACTGATATGTAATAGCAACTTCTGGCTCGGTGAGGAAAGCAACGGGAAACTACCTCACTCCCAATTTCCCTAGTACGCCTCTTCAGTGATGCCCAGGCCATCTATGACAGCTGATGGCGGAGCTGTTGAGGATCCAATCAGCCTTCGGGCTGAGGACTAAACATACATACATTCCTGATTATATTTCACTTATAGACCTGTGGAAATCCGCGAAATAACAGTATTTATCTCAAGCAACCGTACACGTTGGTCAACCTGGGATTATGACTTCGCGCGATGTAGACTCCATATTTTCCACATCCTCACGTTCTTATTGACTGAATATTTCGCTTGGTCAGCACTTTGTACACGTGCCGAGATGTGCCAACTCCTAGTGACGCTAAGCCATTCTCACGGTCCCGAGGAAGTATTGAGCAATATCCAGCGACTTGGTGGCTCCATAAACTTCCGGTCTCAGCTATCCTGCGATTCCTTACTTTACCATATATGACTGCAGTTCATATCAGTAAAATTTACATATGATGTCAAATAATAATCCGATTATCTTTTATGGGCCGGCAGGATATGGCTCATCCCTCTCCCACTCAGGGAAAAAATGAATTCATAGTATTTTTATATATATCTTATTGGACTGTATTGTATCTTCTGGAAATGTGGAATCTCTTTCTTTTAGTGCTATTTGTCATTTCGCAGGTTTACATTTTCTTCGCATAATCGCTCATTGTCTTGGCGGATGTTGTAATATACATCTAATAGTGCGTGAAAACGTCGCTGTACGCTGCCACATTCTTAGCAATTTTCTTCTTCTGAATAAGTATCTCTTTCCATTTCGGTAAAGTTAACATTCTCAGTGTCTTCTTCGTTGTTGTCTCCTTCCACCATCACTGGTCTGTCTTTAGGGTCTTCCTCTTTTTCTCCATCATCTTCATTTTCTTCCTCTGCTATCTCTCCTTCCTCCCCTTCCGGTATGTCGTCAATTCTGATTTGACCTCTGGGGTAGTAAAGCCTAAGGTTGGCAGAGTTGAAAAACTTATCTACTGATCCATCCAAGCTTCGTACTTTGTAGGAATTGTTTCCATACACTTGAATAACTTTATATGGACCTATGTACAATTTACTTTGAAGTTGCAACGGTTGAGGTCTGCCAAAAGACGGTTGATTTTATCCAAATGTTCTTCAATTGTTTTTGAACAGAAAATTATATCGTCGATGTAAATAATGGTAAATGTTCTTATGTCTGGACTTAAATTGACTTCCAGTGCACGGATTAATGCAGAACTTGAGTTCTTGAGCCCAAATGGCAATCTTAAGGAGTGATTAGTTCTGTTTCTTGAACATGAAACCGGTTAGCATACTAGATTCTGGGTGTAATTCAATGTGATGGAACGACGAAGTTAAGTCGACGGTGCCGAAGTATTCCATGCCTCCAAACCTCTTTAAAATGTCCTTGATTGCTGGAGCTTGCGTATACTCAGGTACTAAGCGCTTGTTGACCTCTCTCGCATACAAACATACCCTTACAGAACCGTTTGCCTTTGGAACATCCAAGGTAGGACTTAAAAGTGGTGTAGGCGATTTGGTTATAATCCCATTATTCTCCATATCGTCTACCAACTCCTTCACCTGAGGAAAGATCTTCTCGGGAAATGGGTATGACCTCTGTTTAAATGGTTCCCAATTGTTCACAATGATTTTGTACCTATAGTTAGGTATCTTTCCTGCTTTGGATCCAAATACATTCTTATGTTGTATCAACATTTCCTTCATTTTTCCACGGACTTCTTCATTCACTGGTGCCTCAGCTAATTTCTTCAGTAACAATTTAGAAAATTTTTCATCCTCCTCGGCTTCTAAATTTAGCGTCATGGCCTCAAAATACTCTGCTAGCTCATTACAATTTTCTACAAAATTTACTGGGAATTCAAACGATTCTTCTTTTCCCTCATTTACAGATGCTGTCCAAATCCTTTTATCTAACATTTTCTTCGACCTGGTCCAATCTCAGCTCTTCTCTAGAATTTTGCGTCCGAAAAATTATGTTGTTGTTTCCCATATTATTCAAGGCATTGTATTCTCCGAGAAAATCTGCACCGAGAATTGAGTTAAATTCCATCTTGGGTAAAATTACACATGGATGTGACATGACTAGATTTTCAATTCCGATGTCTAAAAGAGCCTGCTCCTTACATACAGCGGTCTTGTCCGGCACGATTCCCCTAACTTTCAACTTTGATATGGGAATAGTAAGTACTTTCATCCATAATTTCAGTTCGTTGGTCATTGCCTGAGACATTACACTAATCGACGCTCTTGTGTCCACCAGAGTTTTCACGCGTAAATGACCAGCTCCGGTATATTTTACGGCACTTCTTCTTCCAGTAGATCGTCTGGTTTTACAATCCAACTGTCCATGTATACTACGATCCGTCCATTATTATCCCCTTCATTCAAATTCAGGCTATCTTCCTCATTCTTTACTGTCCTTTTTTGTCCGTCCCTCTGCCCTCATAATTAGGTGCATTGGGATTCAACCTATTCTCTTGCTGTCTTACGTGGTGCTTCCTGTAAGCAACAGTTTCTGTCCCATGACAGTCTTCATTACTGCTGGCTTGTATGGCTCCTCTCCATCGGTCTTCCTCCTGACTTTTTCCTCTCAACTCTTCAACATACCTTCTTGACTCTTCGCTTCTTTGGTCATGGTTCTCCTGGTAATTTCCTCTTCCTGTTCTTGTATATCATTCCTTCTCATCCCAGCGATAGTATTGCCTTCTGGGTCCACTATAGTTCCGGTACTTTTATCGGTAAGTCCTCCCATTATGTCCACTTGGATAACTATATCTTTGCTGATTTGTGCCATTTTCTTGATAGTTATTTCTTCTGTATTGATCTCTTCTGTCTACCCACTGCCAACTTCCCTCCTGAGGTACAGCATTTCCATGTGTTTGCTCACGAGGCACTGTCTGAGTCCCTGAGCTCTGCTGATTATTACACCTCCTCATTCTTGGTGGATTACTTCCTTCTTCTACCTCAACCGTATGGATAGCCTCAACATGCCTCAACCTTGGCTGATTTTGACTTTACGTTAAGTCTAGTTGTCGAAGAGTCACTTCCGCTACGGCTGCCGTTTTGACGTTAGCAGCGATCAATGTCCTCGGTATTTCGAGGGGTAATTGCCGAGATATCGCGGCGATAATCTCGCTCTCGCTTGCGGGCATGTCTAAGTCCCTAAATTTTATCATTTGTGAAATAAAGAACTGAGAGAGCTTCGTTGGCGACGTGGCTGGGTACTGCGAGAGTACAGCTCCATTCGCAATGACTGTTGTGTCGACACGTCCCAGAACTTCTTAAGAAAAGCCTCCCTGAACTCCTCATATGTGGTAAACGTATATCTGAAAGCGTTTGCCCATTCCGCAACAGAGTCACCCAAAAATTTCTCTACTGTTCTCAATTTACGCTCTGGTGGTACTCTGTAGTCTGGCAGAAAATCATCCATCTCTCTTAAGAAAGCTTTTGGTGTTCTTTCATCGTTTCCCGTGGTTTTTCTTCGCTACTCCGTAAGATATTATAAACAGGAACGTTATGAGTCTCAATAGGAGTCGAACAGTGAACCTCCTGGCGCGGTCATTGTAGAATATCGCTCAGCGCAACGTTATCACTGGTTTGACTCGGCGCCTTTTCCATACTGCTTTGTTGAACAGCGCACTTTAATTTACTGAGCTCTTTGTCAGTCCGTAAGTCTAACAGTTCCAATTTATCCTTCGTGTATGCTATTTCCTTTTCTACAGCCCCTATCTTAACTTGATTTTTCTGTGAAACTTCCATCCACGTCTCCAGACTCGAACCAAGTACCTGTAAGTCTTCCTTAGTTCTTTCCTTGTCTGCCTTGATCATACTCTTAACTTCCGTCCCAGTCTCTGCAATGTCTTCCTGCATTTCAGAGCGAAGCTGATTTTCTATTTCCTTCAGTCTGTCCTTGGTCTCTCTTTGCTACCCCTTAAGCTTCAGGTCAATCTTATTTTCCGTCTTATGTTGAGCCTCCATAATTTGTTTACTAATGTCCGTGGTGAACTCTTCCAGTCTCGTCTCCGTATCTGCTCGCAGCTTGTCAATTGCACCTCGCTGAAGTGTAATTTCCGCTGTAGCCTCTTCTAAAGTAGACGATAACTCTCCCAGTCGCTTATCAGTCCTAGTCATATGTTCTGTCACCCGACCGGCGATTTCCTCAACAGTATCTTTAATTTTTCAATGTGCGTCTGTGTTTTATGTTCTACGGTATCTAGTTGTTCTCTAATTTTCCCATACCTTCTAGACAGCACCTACGAACAAAGTCAATTTTTCCCTGTAGCTCAACGGTCGCCGCCTTGAATTGCTCCTCAGTTTTAACTACTACCTGTCTAAACTGTTCATCAGTCCTTTCCTCTGCCTGATTAAACAACTGTCTAGTCTCTCTGGACTGTTCTTCGCTCTTTTCCGCGACCTGTTTCAGCTGTTCATCAGTCCTTTCCACCGCCTGTTTAAAGGAGGGGAAGGAGAAGGTGGTGGTGTTTCACGTTGGTACCAACAATGTAAGGCAAGCTGATATAAGTACCAACATAGTTGGAGATGTGTGGGATCTGGTAAATGCAGCACGGGTGAAGTTTAAGAAAGCGGAGATTGTTATTAGTGGAATACTGTGAAGAAGGGATACTGACTGGAGGGTGATTGGGGATTTAAATGAGACTATGGAGTGGGTATGTGGGAAACTGGGAGTGAAATTTCTAGATCCTAATGGGTGGGTAGGAGATAGGGATCTGCGCTCAGATGGCCTTCATTTAAACCGCAGTGGTACGTCTAAGTTAGGAAATTTGTTTGCAAGGGTAATAGCGAGGTACATTCAGGGAAACGGGATGGCCTAGGGAGCGGTGATAAGGGAACAGGGATATGGAAATCAAGTAGGGATGACATAAAATTGTTAGTGTTGAACTGTAGAAGTATTGTAAGGAAAGGAATAGAATTAAGTAATTTAATATATATATTTACCAGATATTGTAATAGGAGTTGAATCATGGCTGAAAAATGATATAATGGATGCAGAAATTTTCTCACGGCACTGGAGTGTGTATCATAGAGATAGGAATGGAAGGGTGGGAGGGGGAATGTTCATTATGATGAAAGAAGAATTTGTAAGCTACGAAAAAGTTAAAGATGAGACACATGAAATTCTAGGTGTAAGGCTCATTTCTAAAGATAATAGGCAACTTGATATATTTGGAGTGTACAGATCGGGAAAGGGTAGCACTGACGTGGATTCGGAATTATTTGATAGGATAGTCAGCCATGTGGGAAACGACATGGAAAGAAATGTGATTGTAGCGGGAGATCTGAATTTGCCAGATGTCAATTGGGAAGGAAATGCGAACGGCAGGAAGCATGACCAACAAATGGCAAATAAGTTAATATGGGAAGGACAGCCAATTCAGAAAGTGATGGAACCAACCAGAGGGAAAAATATCCTGGATGTGGTGCTGATGAAACCAGATGAGCTCTATAGGAAAACTGAAGTAATAGATGGTATTAGTGATCATGAAGCTGTTTTTTGTGGTAGTTAAAAATAAATGTGATAGAAAGGAAGGTCTTAAAAGTAGGACTGTTAGGCAGTACCATATGTCTGATAAAGCAGGCATGAGGCAGTTTCTAAAAAGTAGCTATGATCGGTGGAAAACGGTAAATAAAATTGTAAACAGACTCTGGGATGGGTTTAAAGAAATTGTTGAGGATTGCGAAAACAGGTTTGTACCATTAAGGGTGGTAAGGAATGGTAAAGACGCACCTTATTATAATAGAGAAATAAAGAGACTAAGAAGGAGGTGCAGAATGGAAAGAAATAGAGTTAGAAATGGCTGTGGAAGTAAGGAGAAATTGAAGGAACTTGCTAGAAAATTGAATCTAGCAAAGAAGACAGCTAAGGATAACATGATGGCAAGCATAATTGGCAGTCATACAAATTTTAGTGAAAAATGGAAGGGTATGTATTGGTATTTTAAGGCAGAAACAGGTTCCAAGAAGGACATTCCAGGAATAATTAATGAACAAGGGGAGTGTGTATGTGATGATCTTCAAAAGGCAGAAGTATTCAGTCAGCAGTATGTAAAGATTGTTGGTTACAAGGATGATGTCGAGATAGAATAGGAGACTAAGGCCAAAGAGGTAATAAAATTTACGTATGATAACAATGACATTTAAAATCAGATACAAAAGTTGAAAACTAGAAAAGCGGCTGGAATTGATCAGATTTCTGGGGATATACTAAAGCCAATGGGTTGGGATATAGTACCATATCTGAAGAACTTATTTGATTATTGTTTGCATGAAGGAGCTATACCAGATGAATGACGAGTTGCTATAGTAGCCCCTGTATATAAAGGAAAGGTTGATAGACATAAAGCTGAAAATTACAGGCCAGTAAGTTTGACATGCATTGTATGTAAGCTTTGGGAAGCCATTCTTTCTGATTATATTAGATATGTTTCTGAAATTAATAACTGGTTCGATAGAAGGCAGTTCGTTTTTAGGAAAGGTTAATCCACTGAAGGTCAACTTGTAGGATTCCAGCAAGGTATAGCAGATATCTTGGATTCAGGAGGTCAAATGGACTGTACCGTGATTGACCTGTCTAAGACATTTGATAGGGTGGGTCATGGAAGACTACTGGCAAAAATGAGTGCAATTGGGCTAGACAAAAGAGTGACAGAATGGGTTGCTATATTTCTAGAAAATAGATTTCAGAGAATTAGAATGGGCAAAGCTTTATCTGACCGTGTAATAATTAAGAGGGTAATTCCTCAAGGCAGTATTATTGGACTTTTAGGTTTTCTTATATATATAAATGATATGAGTAAAGGACTGGAATCGGAGGTAAAGCTTTTTGCGGATGATGTTATTCTCTATAGAGTGATAAATAAGTTACAAGATTGTGAGCAACTGCAACGTGACCTCGAAAATGTTGTGAGATGGACAGCAGGCAATGGTATGTTGATAAACGGGGTTAAAAGTCAGGTTGTGAGTTTCACAAATAGGAAAAGTTCTCTCAGTTTTTATTACTGCGTTGATGGGGTGAAAGTTCCGTTAGGTGATCATTGTAAGTATCTAGGTGTTAATATAAGGAAAGATCTTCTTTGGGGTAATCACATAAATGGGATTGTAAATAAAGGGTACAGATCTCTGCACATGGTTATGAGGGTGTTTAGGGGTTGTAGTAAGGATGTAAAGGAGAGTGCACATATGTCTCTGGTAAGACCCCAACTAGAGTATGGTTCCAGTGTATGGGACCCTCACCAGGATTACCTGATTCAAGAACTGGAAAAAATCCAAAGAAAAGCAGCTCAGTTTGTTGTGGGTGATTTTCGACAAAAGAGTAGCATTACAAAAATGTTGCAATGTTTGGGTTGGGAAGAATAGTGAGAAAGAAGACGAGCTGCTCGACTAAGTGGTATGTATTACATGTTATAAACCTCATTTTAGGTCCGTATTGAAAATTTAACAGTTCAACAATGATAAAGGTGTTTTAATTTATTCCACCTATTCAATACTTATATTTTTCACTTATAGTTGTTACATAATTAAATTCTTAGTTACATGGGACATGTTTCACCCTCAATTAAGGGCATCTTCAGCCTAAATACAATAATCAAAAATACAACTAAATTAAAAGTGGAAGTTAAATACAAACATCAAAAATACAACTAAAATAAAAAGTGGAAGTTAAAAGTTAAGTCTGTTATTAAAATTAGGAACAATAAAATTGTGAAAAATGATAAAATAAAAATTTGCTAATGGAAAACTGTCTTATGATTAAACTATAATCTTGTCGGAGACTAAAACTTCTATTAAAGTTCTAATTAAAACAGTTCATATAAAATATTGGAAAATCAAAGTGGTAGTAATAAAAAGCCAACGACATGAGGGCGTGTACACAAGCATAAACTTGATTGTCATGAATACAATCTTTTCAAGGCCGCTGATGAAATTCGTAGTAAGTAAGGCAGAAGCGTCTATTGAGAAATTGTAAGAGGCCATTAGCACCGGTAGGTAATAAAATGGCTGAATCCTTGCCAGAAAATGTCAACAGATGCAGAAATAAGTTTTCTGTAAGAGAAGGAAAAGAAGAAATAAGAAATTGAACGTAAGGAGAGGATTCAGTCTTACATAATTTTGAAACAGATAAGGACTTACATGTAAGTGGAAGTTGTTATTTGTTAACTACTGTTGAGTTGGTTGCTGCCCGTCTGTTGGCTCTAAGTCTGGTGTTATAACTGTGCTGCAGAGGCGGTAGCGAACTCGGAGGGGAAGGAATAGGGGAGTGCGGAAGGGAGGAGAGGATGGGTGGAGTCAAATGTGACGAGGCTGACAAAGGGGCGGAGTCAACTGCATTGCTGGAAGTAGGCCTAATATCTGTAGGTATGGGAGGAGTATTAGGGTTTGAAGAATTAAATATATTAGGTATCCTAAATTTATTCGAACTAACTGACTTTAATAATTTCGGCATTAATTCATGTAACATACTTTTATTGTCCGTGGTTTCATTGAGATTCTTTTGCTTATTGTACGTCTGATCTAAATAGATGTATAAACTTTCTAATTCATTCAGCATTCTTCCTTTTTGTATGTTTCTAATTATCGTTAAGTCTTTCTCAATGGATTCAAATCTGTGGCCAGTCTCCCTCATATGCAAACTCATCGCTGAGTATTTCCTATGTTTTTCCGCGTTATCATGTTCCATGTATCTTGTCATAAAATTTCTCCCAGTCTGTCCAACATATGAAAAATTACACTGAGTACATTTAAGTCTGTATACTCCCGATCCTAAATAACGATTCTTATCATAATTAACTTTTTATGATTAAAGAATATGGACTGGTTAGTATTAGTAGTTTTAAAAGCTATATTAAAATTATGTTTCTTGAATACGCTAGTAATCTGGTGTATAGCTGGATTATTAAAAGTGAATGTAGCATACTCAGTTTTTTTGGTCTTTTCTGGTATCAGATTCGTAGATAATTTGTTCTTAATTTTATTGATTAATTTGTTGATCATTTCTATTTTGAAACCATTTTGTTTAGCGAGGTATCTAATATAATTTAATTCTTTCTTCAAATTCATGGGAGATAGAGGGATTCTAAATGCTCTATAAATTAGACTGTGAAAAGATGCTTGTTTATGTGAACTCGGATGTAAAGAGGAATTGTTTATAGTTGTAGATGATTGTGTCGGTTTTCTAAATATTTGGAAATCAAAAGTGTTAACCTTACGCGTAACTGTTATATCTAGAAAATTCAATGAGTTATCGACTTCGTCCTCTTTCGTGAATTTCAAATTAGGTTCGATTTCATTTAATTTATTTAAGATTTCTTGACTATTAGTGACATCTTTGTTTATGATTACAAATGTATCATCTACATATCTCAACCATAAACCTATTCCTTTAATTTTTGCTATTATTTCATTGTGTTCGATTGAATCCATAAATATGTCGGCAAGGATGCCCGATATTGGGTCACCCATTGCTAATCCATTCTGTTTATAAATATTATTGTTAAATGTGAAGTAGTTATTGTCTAATACGAACTTTAACAATCTAGTGAATTCTTCTACTTCCATTTTACTAAGATTACTGTGTTTACAAATATTATCATGAATGATATTAACAGTTTTATCTGTCGGAATATTCGGGAACATATTCCCTACGTCATACGAACACATCATCTGGTTTGGAAGTACGCCAAATCCAAGCAAAATGTCACACAAGTCAATGGAATTCCTTAATGGTTGTTTATTATTAAAAGTGTAATGTCTTTTCAAAAAATTGTGAATGTATTTGGAGACTTTATACGTGGGAGAATTACGGCAATTGATAATCGGACGAATCGGAATATCTTTTTAATGTATTTTGGGCATAGCTCTAGTTTCCGGGAGCCTAGGATTCATATTGACAAGTTTTAATTGTTCTTGTTCAGTAAAGAGAGATGTGGATCCTTTAAGTAAGGCTTTTAAGTTGCGTTGAATTTTAGTTAGCGGATTTTTTGTTACTAATGTGTATTTGTTATTATCAAAAAAATCTTCAGTTTTCTTGATATATGTATCTTTATCCATCAAAACGATGGCGCCCCCCTTGTCAGCCTTGGTTACTATAATATTGTTATCTTCAATTTTCGATTTCATGTTTTTTATTGTTTTCTGTTGTTTGGGATCAAAATTGGAATAAATTTCTTTAGCCGATTCGTCCGATTATCAATTGCCGTAATTCTCCCACGTATAAAGTCTCCAAATACATTCACAATTTTTTGAAAAGACATTACACTTTTAATAATAAACAACCATTAAGAAATTCCATTGACTTGTGTGACATTTTGCTTGGATTTGGCGTACTTCCAAACCAGATGATGTGTTCGTATGACGTAGGGAATATGTTCCCGAATATTCCGACAGATAAAACTGTTAATATCATTCATGATAATATTTGTAAACACAGTAATCTTAGTAAAATGGAAGTAGAAGAATTCACTAGATTGTTAAAGTTCGTATTAGACAATAACTACTTCACATTTAACAATAATATTTATAAACAGAATGGATTAGCAATGGGTGACCCAATATCGGGCATCCTTGCCGACATATTTATGGATTCAATCGAACACAATGAAATAATAGCAAAAATTAAAGGAATAGGTTTATGGTTGAGATATGTAGATGATACATTTGTAATCATAAACAAAGATGTCACTAATAGTCAAGAAATCTTAAATAAATTAAATGAAATCGAACCTAATTTGAAATTCACGAAAGAGGACGAAGTCGATAACTCATTGAATTTTCTAGATATAACAGTTACGCGTAAGGTTAACACTTTTGATTTCCAAATATTTAGAAAACCGACACAATCATCTACAACTATAAACAATTCCTCTTTACACCCGAGTTCACATAAACAAGCATCTTTTCACAGTCTAATTTATAGAGCATTTAGAATCCCTCTATCTCCCATGAATTTGAAGAAAGAATTAAATTATATTAGATACCTCGCTAAACAAAATGGTTTCAAAATAGAAATGATCAACAAATTAATCAACAAAATTAAGAACAAATTATCTACGAATCTGATACCAGAAAAGACCAAAAAAACTGAGTATGCTACATTCACTTTTAATAATCCAGCTATACACCAGATTACTAGCGTATTCAAGAAACATAATTTTAATATAGCTTTTAAAACTACTAATACTAACCAGTCCATATTCTTTAATCATAAAAAGGTTAATTATGATAAGAATCGTTATTTAGGATCGGGAGTATACAGACTTAAATGTACTCAGTGTAATTTTTCATATGTTGGACAGACTGGGAGAAATTTTGTGACAAGATACATGGAACATGTTAATGCGGAAAAACATAGGAAATACTCAGCGATGAGTTTGCATATGAGGGAGACTGGCCACAGATTTGAATCCATTGAGAAAGACTTAACGATAATTAGAAACATACAAAAAGGAAGAATGCTGAATGAATTAGAAAGTTTATACATCTATTTAGATCAGACGTACAATAAGCAAAAGAATCTCAATGAAACCACGGACAATAAAAGTATGTTACATGAATTAATGCCGAAATTATTAAAGTCAGTTAGTTCGAATAAATTTAGGATACCTAATATATTTAATTCTTCAAACCCTAATACTCCTCCCATACCTACAGATATTAGGCCTACTTCCAGCAATGCAGTTGACTCCGCCCCTTTGTCAGCCTCGTCACATTTGACTCCACCCATCCTCTCCTCCCTTCCGCACTCCCCTATTCCTTCCCCTCCGAGTTCGCTACCGCCTCTGCAGCACAGTTATAACACCAGACTTAGAGCCAACAGACGGGCAGCAACCAACTCAACAGTAGTTAACAAATAACAACTTCCACTTACATGTAAGTCCTTATCTGTTTCAAAATTATGTAAGACTGAATCCTCTCCTTACGTTCAATTTCTTATTTCTTCTTTTCCTTCACTTACAGAAAACTTATTTCTGCATCTGTTGACATTTTCTGGCAAGGATTCAGCCATTTTATTACCTACCGGTGCTAATGGCCTCTTACAATTTTTCAATAGACGCTTCTGCCTTACTTACTACGAATTTCATCAGCGGCCTTGAAAAGATTGTATTCATGACAATCAAGTTTATGCTTGTGTACATGCCCTCATGTCGTTGGCTTTTTATTACTACCACTTTGATTTTCCAATATTTTATATGAACTGTTTTAATTAGAACTTTAATAGAAGTTTTAGTCTCCGACAAGATTATAGTTTAATCATAAGACAGTTTTCCATTAGCATCTTTTTATTTTATCATTTTTCACAATTTTATTGTTCCTAATTTTAATAACAGACTAAACTTTTAACTTCCACTTTTTATTTTAGTTGTATTTTTGATGTGTGTATTTAACTTCCACTTTTAATTTAGTTGTATTTTTGATTATTGTATTTAGGCTGAAGATGCCCTTAATTGAGGGTGAAACATGTCCCATGTAACTAAGAATTTAATTATGTAACAACTATACGTGAAAAATATAAGTATTGAATAGGTGGAATAAATTAAAACACCTTTATCATTGTTGAACTAAGTGGTATGTTCCGAGCTGTCAGCGGAGAGATGGCATGGAATGACATTAGTAGACGAATAAGTTTGAATGGCGTTTATAAAAGTAGGAATGATCACAATATGAAGATAAAGTTGGAATTCAAGAGGACAAACTGGAGCAAATATTCATTTATAGGAAGGGGAGTTAGGGATTGGAATAACTTACCAAGGGAGATGTTCAATAAATTTCCAATTTCTTTGAAATCATTTAGGAAAAGGCTAGGAAAGCAACAGATAGGGAATCTGCCACCTGGGCGGCTGCCCTAAATGCAGATCAGTATTGATTGATTGATTGATTTAAATTGTTCCTCTAACCTATTCGATAGCTCAGCCATACGCTCCTGTTATCTTCTGTCCATCTCCTCCAACAACTCCTGCAACGTCATCGCCATACCAAAAACGTATATTGAGAAAACGCAGAGATGCTCCCTGATGCCTAGTATCCTATTCCGTATCTTGTGTACTCCATCCGAATAATATTTACTTCACTGATAACCTTCTATAATTTATGTTAATCATCATACAAAGAAAACATGGCCTCTAAATTGCCATATAGAAGCTTCCTATCGATTCGGGACATTTATATTCTACCGCGAATAACATAAACAAACGCGTCATCATTCATTTTGAAAGAGATTTACTAATATTGTAGCCCCAAATTCTTATAATCCAAACATCATTAATTCACCTGTATTTTGGGGTCTAGGCTAAGTACTAGACAACAGCACTGGGCCATATTTACCATAAATACCTCCGACTTAAGGCTAATATACCAGCATAGGTCTACCAGTCTCGAATCATCACCATTTATTGTAAACATCACAACCGTTTACTTAAGACTGAGGTGATCTTAAGTTCCCTAGCCTTACTCTAAATCAAATAAAATGATCCTTACTGGCAATTGAAATGCGCTCTGCACACAAATTCCAGGCTATGTCAAGATCAACGCATATCTGAAGGACGTGTCATCGACCATTCTACCTCATTTGAGAAATCTTTTTAAAGTTCTCTGACTCAAATAGAGTTCCTTTATTACTTCGACACGCCTCACTTACCAGCTATGAGTTTCTCATTTTTTCTAACATAGTTTAAATCAAATATTTTCCCGATGTTTCTAACGTAATGCACTTAGATTTTGCTCTGTTTTCTAAATACACGATTTCCGCTGAAACCTTGCCCTTTCATGTCCGCCTACTGTCATTTGTAGTACTGAACATGGGACTCTAGACTCAAGTTGTCTCAACGTTAGGTTGCCAGGTTCCTAAATTGCGCCTTTGGTTCAAATTTACATATCTATTATTCTTAAATTTAATGATAATCTGGAACAACTCTTGGCCTCTTCCAGCTTTCGAACCATAATCCTAATCAAATCTAGCCTTCGGAATGGCTCGTCAAACCACATTCACTATTGTAAATCTCAATTTGACCTGCCCAAATTTGTAAGGACAACCTAGACATCTTTGGCTGTCACAAACATACTCCCAGCGGGATACGAACATATTACAAGTTATAAATCTCATTTTTCAACCGTATTGGAGTTCAGAGCAATAAATTATTATATTTATAATATATTTGAAAAACCACCTTACCAATACACAAAATCCTTATGTTTAGGATGAAACCGTTAAATCAGAAATTGGACATGTTTCGCTCAATCTTAGTGAGCATCATCAGCAATAGAAAACCTAAAACATTGGTAGGTCAGGGCCCTGATCCTGGTGTATATCACAAAATAATGTCTAAAATACATTGGTAAAATGTATGAATTTAATATACATTGGTAAAATGTATGAATTTAATATACATTGGTAAAATGTATTTTAGACATTCTTTTGTGATATACACCAGGATCAGGGCCCTGACCTACCAATGTTTTAGGTTTTCTATTGCTGATGATGCTCACTAAGATTGAGCAAAACATGTCCAATTTGTGATTTAACGGTTTCATACTAAAGATAAGGATTTTGTGTATTGGAAAGGTGGTTCTTCAAATATATTATAAATATAATAATTTATTATACGAACATATGCCGAAGTGCCTACTTGCCTTAGTTGAGGCGCCACAAATACTGTACCGTACCCAGGGGTAAATACCCTCTAGGACCATGCCTCCGTTCCTGTATGAACACCCGACTAACTCAGGGTTGGGCAGAGAGTGGGTTGGTCATCATTGGGTCAGGCTAAAAGTCGAAGTTCTACCCTTAAATATAAGTAAATGACAGGAAAATGGAGGTATAACTCGAATGAGAAACAATAATATGGAGTAGGATGAGTTTATTCATAAATATCCCCGAATCATACTACTCGAAAATCAAATAAATCAAATAATAAAATGTCATTTCAAAAATCTCAAAATTAAAGAAATAACTGGACATTAACAACGGTAATTGTTCAAATAAACAAAAGTGAAATGGAGTATCAAGCACAACATTGAATACTTGCATACTTTCAGAAATAATCTTCTTCTTATTGTCCATTGTTCATGTTATATGGTAACATATGTACGATTATACTGATACGTATTTATCTCGGGTGGATTGACACTTGAAAATATCGCATTGATACGGGTTTGTAATTTAATTTAGAGTCGTCGTTTAAATGTTAAAAGGAAAATTACAATATAAAAGAAAATTACGATGAAAAGAAAAACTAAGATAAAAGAAAATTAAGATGAAATGGGACATGATATGAATTATGAAAAATGCTAGTGGCATTTCCCTACGCTATATTTACAATGAACAAAAATAAGCAAAATATCACATCCATTTACATCGGATAAAGAGAAAAGTCTCACATACTACACAGATTCTACGTGAATCACGGTTCACCACAAAGGATCTAGTGAGAACTAGATTGACCATCAATATAACTCAGCACTCGGGCTGTTCCCCATTAAACAACAAGACTACATATTCAAACAACATGAAACATAAAACACCTTGCTGTGAGAGAAAAACATATAATTATCCAATCAATATTCATGTGGAAAGCAATGGGCAACATTGCCTTCTTCTGCTGCATTTGCGCACTCAACAGCGCGAACATCCATAATGTATTTGCTGGTGTGCTGTGAGCTGAAAGGAAATGTTGGAACTCAACACTGTACTAAGGCTTGGATTCTGTCCGCCAAGATTGTAACACGGAAATACCATCTCATTCAACACGAAAATATGAGACAATGGAACGTCTCTCCTGCACTTTCTACACTGCAGCTAATTATCACCGTCTATATATTGGTAGTGAACTTTGCGATAATATAATCTGCAATTAACTCTGCATTAGTTACTTTATTCACCTGCACGACTGAAACACTGTTTATTGGTCTTAAAAACCATACTCTGTTAATGATATATTCACGTGGCAACTTTTAAGTACAATACTCGGAACACATCGAACAACGTCCACCTCGTGTCAGTATCCACGATCAGAGTTACACTTCTACACTGTCCAAACTGCCCGATCTGAGTGACGCTCTCCAGAGCTTGGGGTACCAAGGAAGCGTAGGTAATGCCGTTGCAACTATGGGATTCCCGCTTGTCTACAAGCCACCAATCAGAATGCTTGCCATTTATAATGACACAATATCAATTGTAACATATCAATAAAACACAGTTCAAATAATATCAAATCTCTTCCTATAATTTTTATGCCGAATCCTGATTATATTTCACTTATACACCTGTGGAAATCCGCCAAATAACAGAATTTATCTTAAGCAACCGTACACGGTGGTCAACCTGGGATTATGACTTCGCGCGATGTAGACTCCATATTTGCCACATCCTCACGTTCTCATTGGCTGAATATTTCGCTTGGTTAGCACTTTGTACACGTGCCGAGATGTGCCAACTCCTAGTGACGCTAAGCCATTCTCACGGTCCCGATGAAGTATTGTGCAATATCTAGCGACTTGATGGCTCCATAAACTTCTGGTCTCAGCTATCCTGCGATTCCTTACTTTACCATATATGACTGCAATTCATATCAGTAAAATTTACATATGATGTCAAATAATAATCCGAGTATCTCTTATGGGCCGGCAGGATACGGCTCAGTATATTAAACATAGTACAGTAATTGAAGGTTTTACAAGGGTTAGGTTAGGTGTAAGATAGTATACATACAACACTTAGGAATGATCAAAACTTCAAAATCCATGCCAGATTATTGTGTTTATACTATATTTATTTGCTTATCATAACAGGAGTAAGGTATTCCAATTTGTTTGCCAGAAAGATGTAAACTTTGAGATAAATTCCTAGGTCTGTTTGACATGAGAATTCCAAACTTTTTTCTAGAGATCTACCTTTGGTACTAATTGTGGTGACTGTAGCTCTAATATTTATGCACAATTTGCTGAGAAGCACATCATTTTAGAAAAAATCCGCGCAAAAATCTGCAGAATCCATATGATTGTATTTATTTACTTTACATTTTATGACCTACATTGGAACACTCTAGCTAGTTACCAAGGGCACCCATGCCTTGGAGGGGGGTGCAAGGGGAGGCCGCGGTCCCCCTCTAGCTAATACCAGTATAAATGGTCCGATATTGGACATTATAAATTTACTCATTCGGAACAAATATTTGAGATTCCCTTTGGGAATCAACATCTATATCACACCCTCTAGCTCTCGGGGAAAGTAAAACATCGAATGTAGTCAGGTGTTTTTCTTTTAAGAAAATGATTTAAAAGTTGGTATTACGTAGAAGTATGCCGGCCCCGTGGTGTAGGGGTAGCGTGCCTGCCTCTAACCCAGAGACCCTGGTTCGATTCCCGGCCAGGTCAGGGATTTTTACCTGGACCTGAGGGGCTGGTTCGAGGTCCACTCAGCCTACATGATTAGAATTGAGGAGCTATCTCACAGTGAGATAGTGGCCCCAGTCTAGAAAGCCAAGAGTAACAGCCAAGAGGATTTGTCATGCTGACCACATGACACCTCGTAATCTGCAGGCCTTCAAGCTGAGGAGCGGTCGCTTGGTAGGCCAAGGCCCTTCAATGGCTGTATTGCCTTGGGGGGGGAATTACGTATAAGTGGTAGTACTGCTCCCCACCAAAAGGCAGGGGACACCGTGGGTGTTTTTCTACCGCCATTTATCTTCCAAAATTTTAAAAATACTACATGCCCCCAGGTCTAAGAACCCCCTACAAACTGTCATATGGGCATCCATTCCAGTTACCATATGCAAAGGATGTTTTAATTTCCTGTCAGCCCAAAATTTCTTTATTCTGAGAGATGGTACCTTCCTCTCTTCAGTTGAAAACATTGAAAACACCCTCCCATTAGACCTTGGTCTGTAGCCTGGCATGTGTGTGTGTCTTCAAGTATCTTGATTTTGTCTGTTTTGTTTTTTAAGATCATTTATTGTTATTTCTAGTTTTTAATATCATCCATAATTCCTATAATACATTCATTCTTGGTCTTGCTATTCCATAATTTTTCAATTATTGTTCTGCTTATTCTGGTGTCAGCTGTTCTGAAAAAAAAGTCCAAAGAATTATACAGCCCCAGCACTTGAATTTATAAATACCACTTCTGTAGCCAATCCCATATGGCTTCCTCAGAGTACTGACTAGGAAGTCACAATAATTCGAATTACAGGACACAAATCATGGTATGATCTAGAGAGCAATATATATCCTAGTAGCAGCAAATCAACTGGAGCAGACAGAACTCTCAGACGGAAATTATGATATTTTATAAGCATTTTGCAGTAGGACCCTGCTACATAAGCCATTGTGATTTTAATCATCTCGACTTTTAACCCTGTTTAACCCTAGAATTTTAGGGTATGTAAAAATTATATGCCTCTCATGAATAAGTGCATCCCTACTACTCCACTGTCATCATTATCACTTGTTCAGCTGGAAGTGCATTCAATCGGTTGTGAAGTAGATAGGACCCCGAATCGCATCTGTACTCCCATCAGTCTGTTTCTACTAATCGCCCACTGGAGCTAAGCACATAAATGAGACATACTTTACCAATACCTGTAAATTTCTGCACGTCTGTTTGACATATGGATCCTTTCTGGACTCTCATCATACGGTGGCACGTGTTTAATGGGCTAGAGCACATCAAATTTGGAGGTCTGGTCCAAAGCATTGTCCACTGATGAAGTGCAAATTGGTTTACATCTGTGCAAATATGAACGGCAAGAGGGGAAATTACAGTGAATCAGTCTCAGTAGGAAGTTACCAAGAGCTTGGAGCAGTATCATGTTCGGCTGCTGCACACCACTGTTTCACATTCAAGTGTATGAACACAACAGCAGAGATGATAACGCTCGTCTCCTTCATGCAGTAGCTGGAAGGATATGAGATCCTGAAAGTGAACTAGCCAGCATAGATCACACATGGACCTTTCTTAACCCTCAAATGGTTAAACGATGATTTATCGCCCTTTTCATACATTTAAATCTAAGAATTTCATTTTTGTCCGTATTGAACTGAGAATGGAAGATAGGAAACTTAAAAGGGTCCACCTTTTCAATACAAAAATGTTATAGTTTATTTACAACATATATTTACACTTGGAACTAGTTTCGACGCTGTTTGGCGTCATCTTCAGCCAAAATGTGGGAAATAGGCTAGCATGTAGACATTTATATTACACAAGGCATTACATTAAACAATACACATCTTACGAGGAGATAAAAACAGGGACGAATGTAGAAACAAATGAATCATTGAGAAAGCAAAAGTTATAAATATTAAAAATAACCTTAACCACACATCTTGCAGTGCGAAAATATTCGCCTTGAATGATTCCTGAATATAAAATGCACACGCACACATTTCTGAAGAGCCAGCAGGCAGGAAAAAGTAAAGTGAAACCTTAAGAGTTCTTCTGAGAAGAGTTCATCATTTTTTTTTTTTTTGTTTTTTGTTTTATATGTTCCGACTAACTAATGAAGTCTCCCTTGAGTTCCTGATAAACTTACACAACAGGAAATTCTCCTTCACTCTCAACAATACCTGTAAACACCAACGGTAAATTGCATTTTAAATATTGTGCAGAGACGTGAAAGCATGATCTTGAACATGATATAACTACTTCATTTAACCCAATTTTTTTAAACAAGGTGTTACATTAAACAAATACTGGCACAGTCAACCTCCAAACTCTCAGAAAACGTATTCCTTAATACCAATTTTATATTCTTGTCAAGCTAAATACCGGACCTGTGAAGATTACAAGATCATTTTGTGCATCTACAGAATGGTGGTGTTAATGAAGCTATGTAATATAGAGAGAGACTTTCAAAAGGTGGTTAAATGAAGAAGTTATATCATGTTCAAGATCATGTTTTCACGTCTCTGCACAGTATTTAAAATACAATTTACCGTTGGTCTTTATAGCTATTGTTGAGAGTGAAGGAGAATTTCCTGTTGTGTATGTTTATCAGGAACTCAAGGGAGACTTCATTAGTTAGTCGGAACATAGAAAAAATGATGAACTCTTCTCAAAAGAACTCTTAAGGTTTCACCTTACTTTTTCCTGCCTGCTGGCTCTTCAGAAGTGTGTGCGCGTGCGTTTTGTATTCAGGAATCATTCAAGGCAAATATTTTCGCACTGCAAGATGTGTGGTTAAGGTTATTTTTAATATGTATAACTTTTGCTTTATCAACGATTCATTTGTTTCTATATTCGTCCCTGTTTCTATCTCCTTGTGAGATGTGTATAGTTTAATGTAACACCTTGTTTAAAAAAATTGGGTTAAATGAAGAAGTTATATCATGTTCAAGATCATGCTTTCACGTCTCTGCACAATATTTAAAATGCAATTTACCGTTGGTCTTTATAGCTATTGTTGAGAGTGAAGGAGAATTTCCTGTTGTGTATGTTTATCAGGAACTCAAGGGAGACTTCATTAGTTAGTCGGAACATATAAAACAAAAAAAAAAAAACAAAAAAAAAAATGATGAACTCTTCTCAGAAGAACTCTTAAGGTTTCACTTTACTTTTTCCTGCCTGCTGGCTCTTCAGAAATGTGTGCGTGTGCGTTTTATATTCAGGAATCATTCAAGGCGAATATTTTCGCACTGCAAGATGTGTGGTTAAGGTTATTTTTAATATTTATAACTTTTGCTTTCTCAATGATTCATTTGTTTCTACATTCGTCCCTGTTTTTATCTCCTCGTAAGATGTGTATTGTTTAATGTAATGCCTTGTGTAATATAAATGTCTACATGCTAGCCTATTTCCCACATTTTGGCTGAAGATGACGCCAAACAGCGTCGAAACTAGTTCCAAGTGTAAATATATGTTGTAAATAAACTATAACATTTTTTGTATTGAAAAGGTGGACCCTTTTAAGTTTCCTATCTTCCCTTTTCATACATGTCGTCGTGGTCAAGCAAAGAGCAGGAAGAAAACCGGTCTTCCTTTTAACAACTGCATGCCATGCAGAAGATGGATTGGTACGAAGTAAGAGAGGGTTAGAGACAGTGAAACCTCTGCTTATCAATCACTATAACCAGGATATGTGAGGTGTAGATGTCAGTGACAAGTGCGTTTATCATACAACTTGCAACAGAAATACACACAAGTACTGGAAGAAAATCTTTTGCAATTTGATTGATCTCACACTGTTCAATGCTTTTGTTCTGTACAGCTTGAACACTGACAAGCCAACAACAAGAAGAGATTTCATTATTAGTATTGTTGAATGTCTATCAACTTCAACTGACCATATTCCTCCACAAATCGCAGGCCCTCCTGGAGATGGAGGCCTTGCACACAAGCTTGACAAACTTTCTGGAAAGCTGGAACGTTTATGCATAATCTGTGGACCTACAAAAAAAGGGGAAGGACCCGGTATTGGTGCTGTTCACAGGGAGTGTTCCCACAATTTACAGCACTTTTGGAGACCTGCAAGGGGAGGAAGAAAAAGGAGAACACAGTCTAGTTCTGGTAGCTCCTCTGAGGCGTTCTAGTGCTTGTGTATATATGTGTGTATATCTTTATTTGTGTATATATCATCTAAAGTGTTTATGTTTTCTTGAAGTGCATGAAATTATGAACAATATTGTGATTTGATGTTCTTGCATAAGTCAAGTATTTTAGTGTCTGGTATGGGTGCAAACATTTTGACAATAATATTTTGAAACACTTTTCTGGAAACTGAGAATGGCTGTAAATATATAATGAAAGGTGCGAAACAAAAATATTTTTATATCAATAGCCTATGATATTAGGATTTAATAAAATGTATTAAAATGCATGCTTTTCTTTTAAAACCTATTTTTAAGAATTTTTTACTGAAAGTATACAAAAATCCTGAAAATTGTCTGACCATAACAGTCATATAAATGGACCATTTGAGGGTTAAAAGAGCAATTTCCTACCATCAACACCCACCATTAACGATTCATGCCCTGCAAAATGAATGTAACTGTTCACCTCACGAAATGCTGAGCCTGCTCCATTTAATGCCTCAGAGACTCAGTGACCACATCTTTAATTTGTGACTTTTTAACTGATGAGGTTCTTCAATTTGTTTGGTTTAGTCACATGCTGAGGGCTTTTCTTTCCATACTGAGTCCACTGTTACCAAGAAATGTACAGTATTGACTATCCTGAGTTTAAACCTCAACACAAAAGAATCTGGTATATGCTTTTTGGGGATGTCCAGAGACATGTTCAGCTCACCTTATGGCGGACATGGGCGACGTGCACATTTGGATGTGCGATGATCTGGCTCTGCCTCCTGTCCCAGCTTGCGACTGATCCAGAGCCATCTCCCCCTTGCCTTCTATAGCCACTTGGCTCGACGCGTGTAGGAGGAGACAGCACTGGCGCAGCCGCGCTGGGGCAAGAGGCTATAGAGCCGTGGAACCCCTGAAGAGTGGTTCCACCCATGCTGTCTTTATTTAATTTGTACAGTAGAAAGACAATAGAGGTTATACATAAATAATACCCATAGAGTAAAGGCAACAATGAACAAAACAATGAAGGCACTAATACACACAGCTTCACTTAAGGCACTTTGCGTTGTCCTGCCAGCTTCCGGGGACTGCGTTGACTCGGAGGACGTCCCGCGCTGGGCGGGGCCGGCGTTTGGGAAGCCGTTGAAGCGGTGAAGCTCGCTCGCTAAGTGTCGGTGATGGAATCGGGCTCTGCCGGGCCCGGGGGAAAGGGTCCGGTGGTGGAGCAATGGTCACCTTGTCTACTGTTGAGGTGCTGCTGGTGCTGCCCCTTGTCCTCTTCCGCCCCGTCCACCGCGGCCCCTCCCCCTTGTTGTCGGGGCGCGACTGACCGGTAACCTCAGAAGAGGTTGGAACTGGAAGCCCTGTGGCAAGAGTGCCACTTCGTCTCCTGTACCTTGGTCGAGTTGTATAGCTGCTTGCCATCCACAGGAGAGTGCAATGTATAGCAGGTTGGCTCTGTTGAATGTGTATTTGCATTATGCGTGATCGAGGTTGTCCCAAGCTGAGAGGAGCCACAAAGTGGTGGTGGCGTCGTGGTGGTCCCGGCCAGCTGGTATCCCCAGCAAAAGACCTTCCAGAGCGGTGGCAATCTGGAAGACTCTGTAGTCCGACGGCACTTCCAGTCCCTTCGGGTAGTTGTGTGGGTGTAAGCTCCGAAAATTCAGGTCCCCAGCTTCGGACGCCCCTCCGCCATCGTCGGATGCTCAATTGTCGGCTAAAAAATGCAGGGTGAGCATATTCATATTCACTACTAGTTGGTTGACTATAGCAGAAAGTTGTTCCCGTGTCTGCAGGGGTTGGGGCTGGCGTTGTGGTTGAACTGCTGGAGGTTGCTCTGGCTGTTGCTGCTGTTGTGGTTGTGGCTGCTGTTGAGGTTGGTCTGCCATGTTGGGTTGTCGCCTGATCAGGATTGGTGTTACTAGAAGTTGCGATGGCGAGGCGGTGGAGGCTTGCTGTCTGGCTGTGTCTCTGGATAACTGTCACTTTTTAATAACCTTGTAGGATAATGTAGTCTGTCGAGATTGACCGGCTGACATTCTCCGATGATCCGGTGCTGAGACTGGTGCGTGGGAGTGCTTGACGTTCCGCACCTCTGTTAGTTAGCTCTGCCTCCTGTCCCAGCTTGCGACTCCCAATCCGATGGGCATATGATCACTCCATATGAACATTGCAGTCTAGTGCCACCACCTCTTCTTCCACCAGTGGGACTTGTTCAGGCTATAGATTCTATAGATCATGGCCACCAGGTGGACTATACATGCTGCTCAACCAGAAGAGGAACAACATTAAGGAAGGTATTAAATTTTTTAATTTGACATTTGTCCAGCTCCATGGCTAAATTGTTTGCATGCTGGCCTTTGGTCACAGGGGTCCCAAGTTCAATTCCCAGCAGAGTCAGCAATTTTGACTATCATTGGTGAATTCCGCTGGCACGGGGGCTGTTGTCTTCATCATAATTTTATCTCGTCACGACGTGCAGGCCGCCCCTGTCCTTCACTTCCAAAGACCTGCACCACGCGCCCTCAGACACTCCCAGCACTAAAAGCCATATGACATATGTGTACCAGTTAAAGATTGTGGAATGGATATTTGATAATATCATTCTTAGTTATTTTCGATTTTATATTTATCTTGAAGATGAGCTGATTATTTTTACGGTTTTCTTTGTAACAGGTTTAGCTGATGAAGATGAAGAAAGAATGGGCAAAAGACTCAGCAGCATAGACACTGCACGTGATGTCTTGAAGCAGATGCTTGTGAAACTTGAGGCTATTGATGAAGGTATTCGTTTTTAAATTTTTTTATAATTTTCATGATTTGCTGATCTGTTCCATGGGCAACGAACAAACCTAGTGTGTAATAACATGTCACAAAATACTGTAGGTTTGTCAGTCATATCATTCAATCATCATCAATGATCTGCATTTAGGGTGGTCGCCCAGGTGTCAGATTCCCTATCATGTGATTATCTAACCTTTCCTTAATTTTTTTTTTTTTAAGTTGGGAATTTATCAAACATTTCCTGCGATAAATTATTGCAGTCTCATACTCCTCATCTTATAGATGAATATTTGCCTCAATTTGTCGTCCTGAATTCCAACTCGATTTATATTATGATGTTTCCTTATTCATCGGCTAAGGTCACCCCACTGATTGCTAAAAAAATACCTCAATCGAGTATCTCTGAAGTCTTCTGAGCGCAATGTTTGCAGCATTTTTGTTATACTACTCCTTTGTTGGAAATTACCCAGAACAAATCTGTTGGACTCCAGTAGCCTCCATGTTCTATCAGTTATCTTCCCAGCATATCCAATTTATGACAGGAAGGCTTTGGTCATTTTGTCTCCCACAAACAACCTGGTTGGAGTAAACACCATATATAGGCCAACGAAGAAAATCCAGGAATTACTAAAGTCTGCTAAAGACAAGCACCACATTTTCCACGGGAAGTGTCTAGGAGATCCCGCGCAGTTGTGGCTAAGAATACACGGGAACTACAAAACCTAGAATCGCCGCACGACTGACACTGGTTAGGATAAGCAGAAAGGTCATCAGTCGCTGAACACTCTCTGCTAGCAAGCCACGACATCCAGTACAACAACACTAAGGGAAGCCATCAAAATACTGAAGCACACCAATAGCTTGAACAGTAAGGAGGTACAAGAACGAGTCAACAAAGCCTGGTTTCCAATCCTAAAAACCTTAAATCGCGGAGTACACAGTGGCCGTGGCAGGCCAGATCAGTCTCTGCCAAAGTGGTTAAACCAATGCTGGGTTCAACATGGCTTCAATCATTGGAAAAAAAAAGAAGCCAATCAGTGTCTGCCCCCAACAATAGCGGACTGTATTGATTTCGAATTGTGACACCACTCCATTCCACTGAGAGCTTTGTAGCCTCCAAAGTCATTTGGAACTCTTGGAGATGCCAAAAGCAATATTCGCTGAAACATCATATGCTCTTCAACCACGGCCTACAAGACTGGAAAATACAGACTTTCTTTATAATGCCAGCCATGAAAGCCTCAGCTGCTTTATAAGGTCTTATCCTAGTCTTCTGTGCTCATTCATCACCTTCTGTAACATATGGAACTTGTCAGAAATGTTACCGTTCCTGTTGTTCTCCTTTGTGGCTGCCATAACTTTGTAAATTACTTCTCCAACTTTACTTGATATATCTGTTGCAGAAAACATACCGTACTCATAATGTATTTTCACATCTGATTTTGGCAGCATGAAAGATAACTGCATCTTCTTGTTAATTTCTCCCTTGAAAGTAGGTATTAAATTTCTATTTTACAACTTTTCTGGCACTTATTTCAATCAATCATCAATGATCTGCATTTAGGGCTGTTGCTCAGGTGACAGATTCCCTATCAGTTGTTCATCCAGCTTTCTCCTAATCATTTTCAAAGAACTTAGAAATGTATCAAACGTTTCTGTTGATAATTTATTCCAATCCCTTACTCCTCATCCTATAAATGAATATTTGCCCCAATCCCTCTTGAATTTCAGATTTATCTTCATATTATGATCTTTCCTACTTTTAAAAGCTCCACTCAAGCTTATTCTTCCTTACCATCTCTCCACTGACAGCTCAAAACATACCACATATCATAGGTTGTGATTTTCATTTCCCTGTTGACGTATAACTAATATAATAGGATTTGAGGAATGTTCCACCATTCAACATAATGTATAACATTGGAAATTTATTAAGCGAAGACCGGTTTTGACTCCCATGGAGTCATCATCAGTTCTTGCTGAATAATTCAATCAAAGGGAATCTGATAACAAACATCATGAGAATTGCCTAAATACGTATCAGTAGGTTGACATACAATATACTGACAAAATTATATACACATTGACAATATTGCCTAAATACAATCAGTAGGTTGACATAAAACATATTGACAAAATTATATACACAATGAGATGAAATGCTTGGCACTTGAAGAAAGTTCTTGGATCTTGGATAAAAATACTGCCATGTGTTTGTAGAACATAGAACAGACTTGTCGGCATTGTTTCAATCAACTTGAAATCATATGAGCTAGTTGAAATAAAACACATTTGAATGAAAAATATGACAAATATAGAAATTGCTTTGCTCCAGTGCTTTTGTACAATGTGGATCAAACTTGTCGGTCTTGTGGAGAGCTGATGTTAAAATTAGCTGAGGGGTTGGAGTAACATCCTTCATTATGGGACATCTGCTTTTGAAGTTGAAAATGTCGTCTACTATTGTTGCTGATATAAGAATTGATGATGGTATGGCCTGGTTTATGGTACCGTATCGTTAAAGGTGGATGTTCCCTTGTTCCCGCTCATGGTGACCTGCTGTTAGGAGAGTAGGATGCACTCTGTTCAACTGTGTTTGTGTGTTTGGTGCTCCAAGGGAGTCAAAACCGGTCTTCTCTTAATAAATTTGAAATATTTTACATTGTGTTGAATGGTGGAACATCCCTCAAATCCTAATTACATTACATACCATATAGTCTAGTATCTCGTCTCCTTACTCCCAGGTCTTCCCTGTCGAAAGATTTCAACATTTTAGTAACACTACTCCTTTGTCAGATATCACCCAGAAGGAATCATGCTGCTTTCCTTTGAATTTTTTCCAGTTCTTGTATCAAGTTGTCCTGGTGAGGTCCCATACACTGGAGCTATACTCTAACTAGGGTCTTACCAGAGACTTATATGCCCTCTCCTTTACATCCTTATTACAACCTCTAATTATTCTCAGAACCATATGAAGAGATCTTTAACCTTTCTTAACTACTTTGTTAATATGATTACCCCAATGAAGATCATTCCTTATATTAACACCTAGGTGCTTGAGGTGCCATCAGCACAGTACTTGAAATTGAGAGTACTTTTCATCCCAGTTCCATTCATACCACTGTCTGCTGTCCATCTCACAACATTGTCTAGGCCCCCCTGCAGTCGCTCACAATCCTGCTACTCATTTCCTACTTTTCTTCTTCTTGTTCTTCTTCTTCTTCGTCTATGAACACATAGGATCACTTTAGTCAATCCACCGTTCAGGTCTCTTTGAAGGGATTGTTCAAGCTTTGCGGTCCTCCCAGTACTTCTTCAGATGCTCCAATCTTCGTGCCCATTCCTCGAATGAAAATACGCATTTGTTGGTTTGTTTCATTTCCTTCAGATCCTCTCTTACTTCTCTGATCCATTTATATCTTGTTGTGGTATTTTTTGAGACAAGATTGTGTTGTACTAGTTGTTTCAGAAGTCTCGAATCCTGCATCCTCATATGTCCAAAGAATCCCAGTCTCCTCTTACGCGTGGTATCTGTAATGGGTTCTAGCTCCTTGTACACAACTTTGTTAGGTATTATCCACCAATGTCTATCTTTCTAGTATTCGTTGTTGATCCAAGTTCTACCAATCCTCTTTGCAATTTTCTGAAGTCTGCCAGTCTTTGATTGTTTATTCAGGTAAAAGAGTGTTTCTACAATGGCCTGCTACAGAGACAGAATGTGCCTCTTGTCATGATGAGCAGGCATTGCTGATTTCATCCTTTTGTATCAGCAATACAGTCTAAACCTATTAAAATATATATCTTTAAACAAATATGGGGTTTATGACAAAATCCCTTCAAAATTCAAGAATTATCCCATAAAAATATGTTTGCAATGCTCGTTTATTTCAGAAACCAGTTAAGTGGAATTTTTTTCCAGTTTTTTTACAGCATAGATAATAAGCAAAAAATATTTTTCCTTACATAGAAATTAAGAGATATAATACTTTCAAGCTAAAATATTAAAACCCCTACCATAACATTTTGTCTGATGCTAGACAGTTTTTATCATTTTCCCAAAAATGACAGACTTGGCGCTTGACTGGTTTCTGAAATAATCGATTGAATTAAAGTACAGCCCCAGCATTTGCCTGGTGTGAAAATGGGAAACCACGGAAAACCATTTTCAGGGCTGCCGACAGTGGGGTGGTGGTGATTATTGTTTTAAGAGGAAGTGCAACTAGGCAACCATCCTCTATTAACACTAATCAGAGAAAAAAAAAATTGAAGGGATCCGACACTTCGAAAAATGAAGATATTGGTCAAAGAAAGACAAGGGCAATGAAGGGCATGAAAATGAAAGACTCCCTAGCTCTCGCAAACCTAATAGCGTTGGGGTCGGAAGAAAACAAGAGTAGACCAAGGGAGGTTGGATAGGATAGATGAACGTGAGGAGCCTGGCACAAGTAAGTGGAAGCAATGCCAGGATTCAGCTAAGGGCCCCATGGTAGCCAGCCCACGCTCCAAAGTACAGAGCCCCTGGGCCCCCTATTAGTCGTCTCTTACAACAGGCAGGGGATACCGTGGGTGTTATTTTATCTCCCGAATACTGGATACTGGCCGCACTTAAGCGACTGCAGCTATCGAGCTCGGTTCATCTCCTTTCAGAAGATCGGCTACCATCATAGAGATTCTTGCTTTGGATGTTGCTAAGTAGTGGAACAGTTGAACCAAGTTTTCAAATTATCAGTCCAAGGAATGCGCCTTCTTCCTGGTCTTCTTTTGCCTTGTATCTTCCCTTGAATAACCAGCTGCAGTAGACGATATTCTCTTCTCTCATCTATCCTATCTGACCACATTTGATCAACTCTTGTTCTTTTCTGACCAAGACGGTATTACGAAAGGAAGCCTATGGAATCTTTCATTTTCACGCCCTCCATGGCCCTTGTCTTTCCTTTGCCGATACCTTCATTTTTTGAAGTGTCGGATCCCTTCCATTTTTTCTCTCTGATTAGAGTTATATAGGGGATGGTTGCCTAGTTGTACTTCCTCTTAAAAATATAATTGTGACATAAAGCCCCTAGCAAAAACAAACAAACAATAATCACCACCACCACCACCGCACTGCAACTGAAAAACGGTTGTATTCTTGTAACTGTTTCATTCAACAATGGTTGTGTTCCCGAAATGGTCGCGTTCTATCTGTCCCAGCTGTAATGGGTATTACAAACAGTGACACATGCACGGAGCCTCAAGGAGGGTTGTAATGCAGAAACAGGGGAGGTCCGCCTGCAAGCCTCGTATCGAGAGCAAGGGAAGCAGTGCAGCGGTGAGTTTCCATGCACACTAGTAACAAACGTAGATTTAAACCCATATCCAGAGGCGATTCTAGTCCTGGCGGGGGGGGAGCTCAGTTTTAGTGAAATAATGATTTTAAAATTCCTTGATTAATGAAGAAATTTATAATTTACAGATATAACTCATTTGAAATAAACATGTTAATGGTTGAGCTAATGTTGCCCATTGTATTTTCACAAACATGGTTACTTTTCTTTTGAATTCCATTACCAAGACTTTCAATTCCAAACAGCCCCCACCTCCTTTTTAAGTTTATTTTTAATTTTTTGCTAGTTGATTTGCATCACATCGACACAGATAGGTCTTATGGCGATGATGGGACAGGGAAGGGCTAGGAGTGTGAAGGAAGCGGCTGTGGCCTTAATTAAGGTACAGCCGTGCGCGTACCTGTGAGCTTGCATCCGGGAGATAGTAGGTTCGAATCCCACTATCAGCAGCCCTGAAAATGGTTTTCCGTGGTTTCCCATTTTCACACCAGGCAAATGCTGGGGCTGTACCTTAATTAAGGCTATGGCCGCTTCCTTCCAACTCCTAGGCCTTTCCTATCCCATTGTCGCCATAAGACCTATCTGTGTCGGCGCGACTTGAAGCCCCCAGCAAAAAAAATTAAGGTACAGCCCCGGCATTTGCCTGGTGTGAAAATGGGAAACCATGGACAACCATCTTCAGGGCTGCCGACAGTGGGGTTCGAACCTACTATCTCCCGAATACTGGATACTGGCCGCACTTAAGCGACTGCAGCTATCGAGCTCGGTTTTTAAGTATCTAGAACCGCCACTGCCCATATTGTAATAGCTACAACTGAAAGAGGAACAACATATATTTATAGCCATTTATTCTTATTCTACTAAATCTTAAAATAGTTTTATAAATGTACACACACAGAGATAATACGGAAACATTAGTAGCAACTACTATTCATTATTCGGATTCTCAACCATTACTGCATCTCTTTCTGTAACGTTATGCCATTTAGCCATTATTTTAGAGAGATATGTTGTAGCTTATTCGAAATGACGATTCACCTCCGACCTACGATTACCAATAAGAATAAGTTAACTGTCTTAATCAAAATCGAAACCGACTTTCAACCTATCAGGTTGTGTTATGTACATTTAGTACATGTTGAAGAGATGTTAAGTACAGAACAAAAATGACCAACCAGACACCAGTCGGATCCAAACCCACAACCTCCCAATTTCGCGTCAGTTGCTCTACCAATTGAGCTATGGTGGCCTAGGCCATTTTTTTTCTGTTGGAAAGGATCTGAGCTACAGGTCTGGTACTATTACCATCTCGCTGTAGGTTGCGTTTAAGTTGCCCATTGAGGGCAAGTCAATGAATATTGAATTTTCACGACCACATTATAATCGAAACCGACTTTCAACCTATTATTATTATTTATAAATTTCATCTTCCGTATTGACAGATTCAAAGTATAGATAAGAAATGTGTTTTTCCACCATTCAATACACAATTTATTTTAATAGATTAAACTAGTACCGGTTTCGGCTCTTTAACGGCCATCATCAGCTAGTACAAGATTTGTTTTAGCCATTAGACAATTCACAAGTTGTTATTGTATTAGGCATCCGGATGTCTAATGGGGGATGGAAATGTATACAATAGCATATAATTAAAATATCAGTAGTCAGGGTAAAAAGTTACAAATTAGAACATGAGTATGTAAAACATATTAAAACACACAGGCCACAATATATAACATTTAAAAAGTTTCAACACATTAAAATAGTACGTATAGGTAGACACTTGTTAAAATTTTCAATTCATGCTACATAGATTCCATTCTTCTGTCCTCTGTGCAGTTCCTTTGCTTCTAAATTATGTTGATTTTAGCTGCGTAAGGTAATCTTCGAGAACATTCTGAAACTGGTGTACGTCTTATTGATATGGGCCTTTGTCATGAAGAAATTTTGTTGTGTTATATATCCCAACTTGAGATATACTATGGCAAGTTTCAATATAGCAAACAGCAGGTCTCGAGCTTGTATTTAGAAGTAGTTGGTGGCAACACCTCTCTCATCTATGTTTCTTGTTGTAGTCTGTAAAGATAAGGTGATATAAGTATACCGGTAGTGTGTGTATGAAGGAATGTCTAGTGTGTGTATGGAAAGAGTACTTACTATAGTTGTTGTAGAAGTCTTGTGCCGATGTGTTTGAAGGCTTGTTGTGTTCTACTGCGAGTGCGTCTGGGGCTCATATTAGCTGTGGAGGGGAATGTAGGTGGAGGGGAAGAAGGAGTGGCCGTTGGAGAAGTAGGGGCGGGGTCAGGCTTGTGATTCGTTGGTTTGTTAGAGCGTGTGTTCACTATTTTGAGGTAATCATTCTTTAATGTCGGAATGGCTTTGTCAAAAATGATGCTGGTTTTTTCAGTAACATCATTAATGTTATGATTGGGGTTGGCGTATTGGTCTAAAGAAATGTAGAAATCTTCGGTTATGTTGAGCAGGGGGCCCTTGGAGTTTATATTTAGTATCGTCATGTCGTTATTGATATTTGTGAAACTATGCTTGGATTCTTCTACATGTTGACCTATTGATGAGAAATGGTTATGTTTTACTGCATTTATATGTTCATTGTAGCGGATGGTGAAGTTTCTGCCTGTACGTCCTATGTAACTTATGTCACAGTTGTTACATTTGATACGGTAGACACCTGATTGGTTGTATTTATTGTTATTATTGACTGTTTTAGTGTTATGTGTAATGTTGGTACTATTGTGTGTGGTTTTGAATGCTGTTTTTATGTTGTGCTTCTTGAAAATATTAGTTATAGTATATATGTGGGTGTTGTTAAAGGTAAATAGGGCATAGTCTTTTTTGGGTTTGGCTGTTTTTGCTAATTTAGTTTTAGGTTGTGATTTTATTTTGTGAATGATTTTGTTGACCATTTCTTTGCTGTATCCGTTATGTTTAGCTATCTCGTGGATTAACTTCAATTCATTGTTTTGGTCTTCTGTTGTCATTGGGATGTTAAAGGCTCTATAAATCATACTATAATAGGCTGCTCTTTTTTGTGTATTGGGATGGAGTCATTTTTTATGGTATTTGAGGTGTGTGGGGGTTTCCTGTAGATCTTGTAAGATAAGTGGTTGTCGTGTCTGGTTATTGTTAAGTCTAGGTAATTTAGTGTACAGTTATTTTCGGTTTCTTTGGTGAATTTAATTTGGGGATCTAGAGTGTTAAGCTTGTCTAGTATAGTTTGTGCGTCAGTGGATCTATAATCTAAAACTACGAAGACATCGTCAACAAATCTGCACCAAAAATGTATATTATCTATTTCTTTGATTGACGTGTGTTCTAAGTTATCTATATATATTTCTGCTAATATTCCGGAGGCAGGAGACCCCATAGGTAGGCCTTGTTGCTGATAAATGGTATCGTGGAATCTGAAATAGTTATTGTTTATGGCGAATTCAAGTAAGTTTATGAATTCGTTTATTTCTAAGGTGCTCAAGTTGCTATTGTTTTTTAGGTTAGATTCTATTATTTTGATTGTTTGTTTAACAGGAATGTTAGGGTACATATTTATTATGTCAAATGAAGCAAGGGTATGGTGTTGTTTGATCTTTAGCTCTTTGGTTCTGTTGCAGAAATCTATTGAGTTTAGTATTGTTTTGTTTGCTAAAAAATTATAGTGCTTTTTAAAAAAATTTGGATGAATTGTGATAATTTGTAGGTTGGACTGGCTCTATAGTTTATAATTGGTCTCATAGGTATGTCTTCTTTATGTATTTTTGGGTAGGTTTTCGCAGTCGGTTATTGGGGGTTCATTGTTATGAGTTTAGCAGATTCAGTTTCGGTGAGAAGAAAGTGTGTGTTTTTAAGTAAGATTTTTAAATTCCTTTGTATGTTGTTGGTTGGATCTCGGCGTTTAATAGAAAAAGTATTGTCTTGGAAACATTTTTTAGTCTTTGTTATGTATTCATTTTTATCCATAATGACCGTAGTGTTGCCTTTGTCGGCCTTTGTTACTAGTAGATTGTTCTGTTTTATTTTATTTTTAAGTTTGTTTAAGTTCGATCTATTGGTGGTATTCATGTTTGGGTTATTATTGTGGATGCTATTGATGTATTGCGGGATTTTTCTACTGATTTCATGTCTTACTTCGTCTCGTATATCATATGGGATCTTTTGTAAAGCAAGTTCTGTTTCGGTAATGGTAGTTATAATATTCTGTTAGGATGATGCATTACCCCAGTTGTGTTTGGGTCCCCTGTTCAATATATCCGTTTCTACGTCGTCAAATACAGTTTGCGTAAGATTTTTTATAGGCGGATGGAATTTATGTTGGGAATCCTTGTTAGGAAGAGAGGGATCTTTGTTTTGGATTATGGTTAGTGGCTTTGGTTTATTTTGTTGCCACTAACCATAATCCAAAACAAAGATCCCTTTTTCTATTAAACGCCGAGATCCAACCAACAACATACAAAGGAATTTAAAAATCTTACTTAAAAACACACACTTTCTTCTCACCGAAACTGAATCTGCTAAACTCATAACAATGAACCCCCAATTACCGACTGCGAAAGCCTACCCAAAAATACATAAAGAAGACGTACCTATGAGACCAATTATAAACTACAGAGCCAGTCCAACCTACAAATTATCGCAATTCATCCAATTTTTTAAAAAAAAAGCACTATACATTTTTAGCAAACAAAACAATACTAAACTCAATAGATTTCTGCAACAGAACCAAAGAGCTAAAGATCGAACAACACCATACCCTTGCTTCATTTGACATAATAAATATGTACCCTAACATTCCTGTTAAACAAACAATCAAAATAATAGAATTTAACCTAAAAAACAATAGCAACTTGAGCACCTTAGAAATAAACAAATTCATAAACTTACTTGAATTCACCATAAACAATAACTATTTCAGATTTCACGATACCATTTATCAGCAACAAGGCCTACCTATGGGATCTCCTGCCTCCGGAATATTAGCAGAAATATATATAGATAACTTAGAACACACGTCAATCAAAGAAATAGATAATATACATTTTTGGTGCAGATTTGTTGACGATGTCTTCGTAGTTTTAGATAATAGATCCACTGACGCACAAACTATACTAGACAAGCATAACGCTCTAGATCCCCAAATTAAATTCACCAAAGAAACCGAAAATAACCGTACACTAAATTACCTAGACTTAACATTAACCAGACACGGCAACCACTTATCTTACAAGATCTACAGGAAACCCGCACACACCTCAAATACCATAAAAAATGACTCCATTCATCCCAATACACAAAAAAGAGCAGCCTATTATAGTATGATTTATAGAGCCTTTAACATCCCAATGACAACAGAAGACCAAAACAATGAATTGAAGTTAATCCACGAGATAGCTAAACATAACGGATACAGCAAAGAAATGGTCAACAAAATCATTCACAAAATAAAATCACAACCTAAAACTAAATTAGCAAAAACAGCCAAACCCAAAAAAGACTATACCCTATTTACCTTTAACAACACCCACATATATACTATAACTAATATTTTCAAGAAGCACAACATAAAAACAGCATTCAAAACCACACACAATAGTACCAACATTATACATAACACTAAAACAGTCAATAATAACAATAAATACAACCAATCAGGTGTCTACCGTATCAAATGTAACAACTGTGACATAAGTTACATAGGACGTACAGGCAGAAACTTCACCATCCGCTACAATGAACATATAAATGCAGTAAAACATAACCATTTCTCATCAATAGGTCAACATGTAGAAGAATCCAAGCATAGTTTCACAAATATCAATAACGACATGACGATACTAAATATAAACTCCAAGGGCCCCCTGCTCAACATAACCGAAGATTTCTACATTTCTTTAGACCAATACGCCAACCCCAATCATAACATTAATGATGTTACTGAAAAAACCAGCATCATTTTTGACAAAGCCATTCCGACATTAAAGAATGATTACCTCAAAATAGTGAACACACGCTCTAACAAACCAACGAATCACAAGCCTGACCCCGCCCCTACTTTTCCAACGGCCACTCCTTCTTCCCCTCCACCTACATTCCCCTCCACAGCTAATATGAGCCCCAGACGCACTCGCAGTAGAACACAACAAGCCTTCAAACACATCGGCACAAGACTTCTACAACAACTATAGTAAGTACTCTTTCCATACACACACTAGGCATTCCTTCATACACACACTACCGGCATACTTATATCACCTTATCTTTACAGACTACAACAACAAACGTAGACGAGAGAGGTGTTGCCACCAACTACTTCTAAATACAAGCTCGAGACCTGCTGTTTGCTATATTGAAACTTGCCATAGTATATCACAAGTTGGGATATATAACACAACAAAATTTCTTCATGACAAAGGCCCATATCAATAAGACGTTCACCAGTTTCAGAATGTTCTCGAAGATTACCTTACGCAGCTAAAATCAACATAATTTAGAAGCAAAGGAACTGCACAGAGGACAGAAGAATGGAATCTATGTAGCATGAATTGAAAATTTTAACAAGTGTCTACCTATACGTACCATTTTAATGTGTTGAAACTTTTTAAATGTTATATATTGTGGCCTGTGTGTTTTAATATATTTTACATACTCATGTTCTAATTTGTAACTTTTTACCCTGACTACTGATATTTTAATTATATGCTATTGTATACATTTCCATCCCCCAATATACATCCGGATGCCTAATACAATAACAACTTGTGAATTGTCTAATGGCTAAAACAAATCTTGTACTAGCTGATGATGGCCGTTAAAGAGCCGAAACCGGTACTAGTTTAATCTATTAAAATAAATTGTGTATTGAATGGTGGAAAAACACATTTCTTATCTATACTTTCAACCTATTAGGTCGTGTTATGTACATTTAGTACGTGTTGAAGAGATGTTAAGTACAGAACAAAAATGGCCAACCAGACACCAGTGGGATCCGAACCCACAACCTTGGTTTCGGTTGCGAAATCCCTTAAACAAGCTACTTTTTACAGTTTAATTTACAGAGCTTTAAAAATCCCACTATCACCTAAGAGTCTAAAAACAGAAATTCATTATATTAAAAACTTAGCAAAATTCAACAGTTTTAGAATAGAAATAATCAACTGAATAATTAATAAAATCAAATATAAACTAACAACAAACCTCATCCCTGATAAACACAAAAAATCTAAATTCGCCACTTTTACTTACAATAATCCAGGCATCTACCAAGCAACAAACCCTCTAAAAAAACAAAACATTAACATTGCCTTTCAGATGACAAACACCAACCGCAGCCTGGTTTTTAATCACAATACACTCAACATAAACAATAGTATTTACTCAAACTCAGGCATATACAGGCTCAAATGCACGCAATGTGAAAAATCATACATTGGGCAAACAGGCCGGAGCTTCCTTACTAGATACCAGGAGCACTATAATGCCAATAGACATAACAAATTTTCAGCCATGAGTTCTCATATGAAAGATACAGGTCATCATTTCACAACTATCGAACAGGACCTTACAATCATCAAAATAGTAGGCAAAGAAAAATTAATGGACGAATTAGAAAACATTTACATATATCTGGATCAACATTACAACAAAGACCTAAATCTCAATGATCCCGTCGAAATAAAAAATCCCTCATACGAGACTTTACCCAATTTATTACAATCTTTAAATCCAAATTTAAATAAAATCCTTAAAAATCTTAAACTAACTTCCAATAAAGATCCAAACTTCCCTTTAAAGGTAACTCCCTCCGTCTCCACCCCTGCTAATCTTCCACAGCCAACAGCGCGTAAGCTCGACTCTCTGCCCACCTCCTCTTCTCCCTTACACCCCTCTCCCTAAATTCCACATCTTCAACAGCCAATAGCACGCAAGCTCAATGCCCCGCTCATTTCCTTTCCTCCATCACACCCCCCTCCCTCAGTTCCACACAGATACAACACATGACATTCAAATCTTACTCGTTCCGAGACCATACAGACAACCTGTTCATACTACAAAAATCGAGAACATAAGTAATTGAATACATATCATTTCGCCTAATTTAACCGTTTTTACCTCTAAACTGCATATCTTTTCATTCTCTTTTCATTACTGATTCTTCACCATATATCCTTCAATAGTTAATCTATATTCAAAACTCCAACCAACAACAAGTAAGAATGTTCCCATTTAACTATCAGTCTACGAGTTAACAAAGATCTATACGGCAACATTCAATTATGAACTCTTTATCACTCCTTCAACAAAATTACGGAGACCGCGAATCCACTTCGTAAATAACGAGATTAATGGATTAGTGGATCCAACTTTATAATCTACATAGCGCCATACTACAGTTTAATATTACAAGTTTTCAACAAGAAAGTTTCAGTGTCATCTTAAGTGGCCACTAAAGTCCATTAACCTTCTCTTCAACATGTAAATCAAGATGCTTCCGCCGAATTTCACTCGAACTTTCATACGGCAACTTTAGCCATGGACCTTCTTGTTATTATGTTTTTAAAGCCTAGTTTGTCTATTTTATAAAATTAATTTAAAATTACTAGTGTAATATCATACCAAATTCAACCTTTTCTTTGCAAACATTTTAAATGAAGTTACAATTGTAAATTATTATTTAAGAACTCATAACAATTTCTCACATTGTACAGTACTCATTCCAATCTTATATTCTCATTTTTATATTTTTACCATGACAATCAGGATCCTGATTTTTATCTTCGAGTATGAGTGTAAAAAGGCTGAGGATGCCCTTTTAAAGAGCGAAACATGTCCCTTTAAATTTTAGTTTAATAGGATATAAGTCCTAACTTTTGAAATCCAATTATATTGATTAGGTTGATCCTAATAAATTTTGATAATATCTTAAACTAATGACTATAGTGTTCGTTACATATGAACTGATAATAATTAGGAGCCATGCTTTTCTCGTTTAATGTTGGAGTCGTCAGTCTTCGCGGATTCTGCTTCTCCACACACTGCGTGCTGCATGATATTAGGTCTTTCCTTAAAACGCCGAATACAGAAGAATATACGATTTCACTTGAACTTAGCAACTATGAAACACACTATAGACACACCAAAGAGAGTGAAAGTGTGGAAAGCTACCCCTGCACGTTCTGGAAGACACGTTCTATCATGATGCAGAGAAATTTTGAATTTAAATTACTCCATAAAATACTACTTTTTAAAAATGTAAAGACAGTTAATAATTAAAAGTATGAGCAGTTTTCTGCTTAAATATGACATATGGGGACAGTTTTATTCCACCTGCGATTACATAAAATATAACTGTACACCCAACATCAAAAACTAGGTTAGCCAGGAGTATGTTGCCAATCTTGACGCAAATAAAAAAACCACCCAAATTTCATGCCTCAATTTGTTTTAAAAAAATATGCAGGGATTCATCGTCATCATCCTAAAACATCTCCAGTTTCCCAGGTGTGGTATATGAGCCTCCTCCATCTCATTCTGTCCTTGTGCCATTCCTCCTCCACCAACTTGTCCCAATCATGACCTCTCAGCAGTACATCATTCTTAACTAAATCTATCCATTTCCTTCCCACGGGTCGTCTTCCTTCTACTTTTCTGTCAAATTCCTTCCTTGCAGTTCTATTAACTGGCATCCTCTTCATTTGACCAAACCACTTCAGTCTTGATATCTGAATCTTATTGAGGAGAGAATCATCTATTCGCACTTCTTCTCTAATTTCCTCATTCCTAATCTTGTCTTTCCTGGTTTTCTGAATCATAGTGCGTAGGAATTTCATTGCAGCTGCCTGGAGTTTGGAATTATCTCTACTGGTCAGTGTTGTGGTTTCGAGATTGTATGTAAGAATGGTATATAATAGGACTTGTACAATGTCATTTTTGTTTTCATAGGTATTTGCTCATCCCACAGCAGGTGTCTTACCTGGTAGTAAAATTGTGTTGCCTTATTGATTCGATTGTTCACCTCATGTTTTGCTAGGTTGTCATTTGATAGAACGCTACCCAAGTATTTGAAAACTGGAACGCTGTCCAGTTGGGCTTCATTTTTTTTTTTTTGCTAGGGGCTTTACGTCGCACCGACACAGATAGGTCTTATGGCGACGATGGGATAGGAAAGGCCTAGGAGTTGGAAGGAAGCGGCCGTGGCCTTAATTAAGGTACAGCCTCAGCATTTGCCTGGTGTGAAAATGGGAAACCACGGAAAACCATTTTCAGGGCTGCCGATAGTGGGATTCGAACCTACTATCTCCCGGATGCAAGCTCACAGCCGCACGCCTCTACACGCACGGCCAACTTGCCCGGTGGGCTTCATTTAACATGACTACTGGTTCTACTCCTTCCCCATACACTTTCATCACCACCGTCTTGGTCTTACTGATGTTTAACCCAAATTTCTTAAACTCTTCATTCCAGCTTTGCATTCTCTTTCCCAATTCCTCTTCTGCGTCACTCCAGATCGCAATATCATCTGCAAATGTGAAGGCTTTGATATCTCCATGTTCTTTCCTTTCAATAGATTTCATTACTACTTCCATCACAATAATAAATAGAAGAGGTGACAATGAGCTGCCCTGCTGCACTCCTCTCTTTGTTTCAAACCAGTCTGACAAACCACGTCCTACTTCAATACAACTTCTATTCCCACTATACAACATTTTCACTTTGTCTGTGAGGCTGTCTCGCACTTGAAGTTCTTTCATTCATTGCCAAATTCTTTCCCTTAGTACACTGTCGTAGGCTTTCTCAGTGTCCAAAAAATATTAGAAATAAAGTTCTTCTCCCAGTATTTTTCCATTAGCATCCTAATTGCAAATATAAGGTCTGTAGTTGACCATCCTGGTCTGAAACCATACTGCTTATCTTCCAAAATTGGTTGAACAATATCTCTGATTCTGGTCTCTATTATTTTTTCCAATATTTTCAGGACTTGAGACAGTAGTGTAATACCACGATAATTTTTGTCGGTTTCCTTTCTTGAACAGAGGTACAATGATGCCCATCTTCCAGTCCTCAGGAATAGTATTTTCCTCCCATATCTTGTTGAGCAGTCTGTAGATCCATTGGATTCCTGGAATTCCTCGACTTGGCTCTCCTCTATCCGTTATGTTTTCTGTATCTCTATTCAGCAACTTTTTGAAATAGATCTTGAATTCCTGTTTAATTTCTCCCTCTTCTTGTGCCAGAGTTCCATCATCATGTTCTATTGCTTTTATGATCCCTTCGTTTAGTGAAAAACATGCGAAGGAATCATGCGGGGAATATTTGTGTAAATACGGTGTTGTAAATATTAATTTTTGCTGATGTAGTCATATGCTCAGTAAACAGCCTAACACTACTAGAATCAATTAGTCATCAATGATCTGCATTTAGGACGGTTGCCGTATCAGTTGTTTACCTCATCTTTACATTTATTTATGATTGTTTACCTAGATTTTCCGTACATATTTTCAATGCACTCAGAAATTTACCAACTAACTAGCAAATGTCACTTTATCTAGGAAGGATTAGTGTATCGACCTTCCTTACACTTGTATGCCCCTTCTTAACCTCCTCAATATACTAAGCGAATCTACACATAGAACTTCACAGTGTAAAGTAACTATTGTGGAATTAATTAATGCCGAATGTACGGTTGAATCAGTCAAAAAATGACCAAGCACTGAACACTTACCCTACAATTTTGCTGACCAATAATCAGTTCTGTGCCCTCCTACAGAGTATTTCAGTGATAATAATCTCTGCTCCCTTAAACCACTGAGCACTGTACATTCTCTGGGAGAAGAATACCATGTAGTGTCTTCTACAGAATGTGCACCTCATAAAGAACTAGTAATAAATTCATAATATCTTTGTGGGCAATCAAGGTTCTTCAACGGTACTAACTCCGTAATGGATAACTAACTTGTCACACGTAAGTATGCATGCATATAGGCTTGCTCCATGTGGATGTAGCATGAACAAAAGTCAATGGTAGTAACACATCTCCAAGCGTCTCTCAGTTAACGCAACCTGGTTGATAACAGGAGCCTGTGGAATGCCTCTTAAGCAGCTGATACAAAAATTAGCATCTCTTGTGTTCATCCACATTGATGAATTACAATCTTCAGCCTATACTTCCCGATTGTGTGCCAGGTTTCCAAGCCACTTGTTGCAACACTTTCAACCAACTTCAAATGTCTGTACCTATATAGTCACTGTTTGCCATGTTGCACAATCTTGACTAATCTACACCACTACACCATGTGTACAGACTCTTACCCAAACAGAAATATATACAAAATAAAGTGATGTACGTGTTCAGTATTCCCTGACTAAAAATTCTTCTTATAATATTATATTCTTACAGCTTAATTTACCAAACTCACATGATTTTCACTACTTTGTATTACAAATTATTTATGAAAATTTCCTAACCTAAAATTGGGGATCATCATTTACACACATTTCCTGACCTAAAATCAGTAGGTCGTACTTGTATCGGTTACTAAGTTGGTCTATTAGGAGGTTGGGAATCTAGCGTTAGGGGCCTATGAGCTGATGGATCACTGTTTCACAACACACGACGCTGACGTTCCACTCGACCAAGGCAATGGTGCATGTTTCACAGGTTTACATTGCCGTGATTTGTATGTTGTTTTGTCACTAAACAAGATACATTATAAATCGGTGTCATCATCTTTTCCATTTCATGTTTCCAGCACTGAAACACTTCCCGGTTCGGGTTGTGAATCAAGGATGTCCATCGATGCCTGTCTCTCCACCACTCTTCTCCATTTTTAAGTACATGTTGTGGTTTTCCTCCCCTCTTCTCTATGCACTCCCACACTGAATCTGTCCACCTTTTCCGGGGTCTTCCTCGTGGTCACTTTACTGTTAACTTCTCTGAAAAAGCTTGTTTTGGCACACTCTCTTCTCCCATTCTCATCATACGCCCATACCACTTAAGCTTTGTTGCTTCTGTCCTGTCTTGACATATCAAGATTCCTGTCCTTTTCCTTATCTCTTCATTTCTACTTCTATCCTCTCTGGTCTTTCCCTCGATACCTCTTAGGAATTTTATCTCTGCTGCCTGTATTTTACTCTCCTCTCGTTTTGTTGTAGTCCACGATCCACCTGCATAGGATAGTGTGGGTTCATAATAGGTTGAATATAATAGTTTCTTACATTTCTTTGGGATAACTTCGCTCCAAAAAATACCCCTTACACTCTGGTAGAAGCTGTTTAGTTGTTCTATTCTTTTTCCAATTTCCTTGGTAATTTTTCCATCTTCCATAATCACACTTCCCTTGCACTTGAAACTTTTAACCACTTCCAGAATTTTACCATTCAGTTTTATCTTTCCTCTTCCTTCCTTCCTTCCTTCCTTCCTTCCTTCCTTCCTTCCCCTTGTCATCACTACTGTTTTACTTTTCTCTGTGCTTACCTTCATCCCAAATTTTTCTATCTCTTTATTCCATACATCTACTTGTTTTTACACTTCTGTTTCATCCTCACCCCATATCACTGTATCATCTGCAAACAACATGGCTTTTGTTCCCAGTCTTCCCAATCTCTGTTTAGTGTTCTTATGAATTTCATCCATGGCTGTGATGAATAATATGGGTGATAGTACACTTCCCTGTTGGAGACCAGTTTCATCTTTAAACCATTTTGGTTTTCCTGTACTAGTCTTCACAATACTAACACAATTTTTGTACACTGCTTTCATCATTTGCACTTCCACTCTGTTAACTTGTTTTTTTCTTAAGGTGTATCTTGTCTTAATGTCAATATTGTGACGAGTTGGTGGGGTAGTAGAATTAATTAACACTAGACTGGTAGCTTTTATACTAAGATTTATTATCTAAGCATTAAACTACGCAGGACTACACATCTTTCGTTCATAACACACACAGTTCATGCGCTCTCTCTTAGTTTCTCACTTGTTCTAACACTACAGACTGTTCTTACAAGGTAAACAGTTACGTCACGAAGTCACACGGTTACGCGTTCTCTCCTTCGCCTTCAGTCCACACTGTAGAACACTAGTCCGACAGTCACGTTCTTCACAGTACTGGTAGTCACGCACTGACGGAGCTCATGGCAGAACTACACCAACTCCGACCCAGGCAAGTCTCTCCTCTTATATATATGCGCCGGTCATTCCAGAACAGTCCGGATGCTGGTTGTATCCCGGAACCTTGCAAGATGGAAGACTCCAGATTAAACATCTCGTAATTTCCATAGTTCTCTGCTGTGCTAACCCGGACGGAAGAGAGAGGGCATCGGTCTAACACTTAAGTCTTGTTCGTGATTGGCATGGTGGAAGCGTAAGCGGGTGGACCGATACAGTGACGCACCTGGCCCGTAGCAAGCTGGTATGGTGGACGCTATAACCATTACTATATGCAGAAGTTAACACGATTCTCAAAATCATTTCCATGCTGCATGGGGAGAGGCATGATGCCTGTGCAATTGCATAGAACTAACGTGTGGATCTACAGCAACAGCAGCTTCTCCAGTCACTCGTTTGTTTCCAGGTGTTACACTTCAAGGTTCACAAATATTTCTCGAGATAATGATGTCTGTTGGGATATCATTCTGTGTACCGAGCACAAAAAATGAACAGCATTTTCAGCTCTGGTACATACCATCTACTTGTTGAACTATCATGAAGTAACTGACAAGTAAGTCACAGTGCAATCAGTGGACTACATTGACATTACTCTAGTTTTACTTTGTTTCATTTGTATTAATTATTAAAATCTTGTAGGAGCTACAAGCTTGGTTTGTCCACGCACAACACTCCATTAGCCTTAGCACACAAGTTAAGCTGTGCCTCGCAGGACAGGCGAAGAACTAAATAGTCGGATGTGCCTCTAACCTATTTGTTAAGTTTCTCCTAACATTGCCTTCTTTCAACTCTTGGCACAACCTGACATCCTTCTCGTGCATTTCAAATTTAAAAAACTCTGCCTGTTTATGGCCTTGCAAAGCAAGCAATTTGTACTAAACTTTTGAATTTGATACATGAAGAACTTGTCCAATAGCCAGACGTTCAATGAAACTTTTGTGTACTAGTGACACTTATAGCATCATTTTTAGCTTAATAGGCTGTGCAATTATCATCGATATAGAATTTTAATGTCCCCTTCAACATTTCTTTAAACATGTCATATGCATTGGGAATACAAATCATATTTTAATTTTTAATGACTTTCTAATATCCTTGTTATATTTTTAATTCATCTTTGTAAAATCAGCTGAAGATGTCCACAATAATGGACGAAACATGTCCTGAAAATTATTAATGTTGACTTGAAGAATACAAACAAAATATCAGTAGTGTAACAGTGGAGAGTCTCACATGTTCTCCCTGTTTGAAAACCCCTTCTATTTCAGAAGTACTTGGGTGAAAGTTTCAAGTAATTCACTGCTTTTGTCCTATCAGAAGGTATATTACTCACATTCCATGGTTAATCCTCAAACTCTGTAAAGCCATTTCATGTCCTTCTTCTCACTATATATTACCATTTCAGGTGTAAAATTTATCTATTCCTGCAGCTTTAAGAAACTAATTTATTTCCGATCATTTCCACTTCCTCAAACTTAATTTTATTGCCATCATTGTTCTGAACTACAAGAGAGAAATTCCTTTTTATGCTGAGGAAATCTTCAAAACGTTCCTTCCATTCATCCATATTTTGCGAGCTTCTACCATGAGTTTAACCTGATTCATCCAATACACTGCCCCTTCCATTTTTCATCTCTGTCTAAGATTCCTCACTGAAGTCCATAAAGGTTTCCCCGCGGCTTGATCGGGCCTTGCCAGGAAAATCTGAGGGGAAGGAGAAGGTGTTAGTCTTCCACATTGGTACCAACAACGTAAGGTAACCAGGAATTGGTACTAAAATAGTTGGAGATGTTTGGAATCTGGTTACAGCAGCATGGTGCAGGAGAGTTACTGACTGGAAGGAAACTGGGGATTTAAATGAGACTGTGGAATGGGTATGTGGAAAATTGGAAGTGAGATTTGTAGATCCTAATGGATGGCTACAAGATATGGATTTATGCTCGGATGGCCTTCACTTGAACTACAATGGTATATATAAGTTAGGGGCTTTGTTTAAAAGAGTTATAGGGATAAGGGATGGTTAGGGAGTGGTGATGCCGGTATTTGTAGTCATGATCATCACAAGAATTTGTAGTTTGTTTCCTATAAATTAATAACTGAAGTAGTCAACTATGTCGTACCGATGATGTTTACTATTTAAGTACTTGAAAGTAATAATTAAATAAATAGTACATAATGTGAAGAAGAAGGTCCATGAGACTTTTAAAAATTTACAACGTCAAAAAATTCATGAAGCCTTTAGCCAGATTACTCACCCTAAACTTTAAAATGTTTTACAACATAATAGCCTTCATTCACCATTTCAAGTCTGAACGACACTATTGAGATTTAGACATTCCGTGTTTAAAAGAATTCAAGAATTTTATTGTAATTAATCTAATCTAATTGAAAGTGTACAGCCAAGCTGGTATTTTATACTGTCTAATAACTGATCTTCAATTACTATATAATTTCTTGTAAATTAGTTTTTAAGATGATAATTAAGTACAAATAACTCATAAAGGTTCAAGTCAGGATCCTGAACTAACCTTGACACATTATTATGGCTGATGAAGCCTGGTAGATGGTCGAAACATGTATCAAATATAGAATTTATAAAAAGGACGAGGTCCTAATTATAAATGTATTTTATGAATTGAATAGGTGAACTTCCAAATAAACACTTGTATTTTGACATTTATTTTGAATTTCAATACGGGCATAAATGAGAATATTTACTTGTAAAATACCACTTATTGCAGGTTATAAACTTCATTTTCCTTGTCCGTATTGAAGATCTACTTGTGATACAATTCCTTTTGTCAATTGCCACCTTTTCAATACAATAAAAATATAGTACAAACTTACATATTTATTATGATGTTTATATGGTACATGTTTCGCTCCATTACGTGAGCATCATCAGCCAAACTATCATTAATCTAGGATTGTATAAGATCATAAAACAATTCTTTTGGTTCAAGATTGTTCCTATAAAACAGGAATCAACTCAACTAGCCAGATTTCAAAAGTTTTTTATTTTATTCTTATTTTTTAAACAATTTTAAAAGATGTTCACCAGATGAGTTTCGGCAATAAAATGTTAGACTGAAGAAGATTTTAGACAAAAAGTGTTAGCTTAAGACATAGTTTTATTGTTGTGTGACTTTTAAAATGTTATACGATTATCATTTAGTTTTATAGGAACAATCTTGAACCAAAAGAATTGTTTTATGATCTTATACAATCTTAGATTAATGATAGTTTGGCTGATGATGCTCACGAAAAGGAGCGAAAAATTTACCATATAAACATCATAATAAATATGTAAGTTTGTACTATATTTTTATTGTATTGAAAAGGTGGCAATTGACAAAACTAAAGGAATTGTATCAGATACCACTTAGTCGAGCAGCTAATCTTTTTTCTCCCAAGTCTTCCTAGCCCAAACTTTGCAAGATTTTTGTAACTCTACTCTTTTGTCAGAAATCACCCAGAACAAATCAAGCTGCTTTTCTTTTTCCAGTTCATGAATCAAGTAATCCTGGTGAGGGTCCCATATACTGGAACCATACTCTAGTTGGGGTCTTACGAACGACTTATATGCCCTCTCCTTTACATCCTTACTACAACCCCTAAACACCCTCATAACTATGTACAGAGATCTATACCCTTTATTTACAATCCCATTTTATGTGACTACCCCAATGAAGATCTTTCCTTATATTAACACCTAGATACTTACAACAATCCCCAATAGGAACTTTCACCCCCATCAATGTAGTCATTAAAACAGAGAGGACTTTTCCTATTTGTAAAACTCATAACCAAACTTTAACCTCATTTATCATCATACCATTGCCTGCTGTCCATCTCACAACATTATGGAGGTCATTTTGTAGTTGTTTGTAGTTGCTCACAATCTTGTAACTTATTTATTACTCTATACAGATTAATGTCATCCGCAAAAGGCTTTATCTCTGATTCCACTTCTTAACTCATATCATTTATATATAAGTGGTATCTTTAAAAGTAGGAAAGATCACAATATGAAGATAAAGTTGGAATTCAAGAGGACAAATTGGGGCAAATATTCATTTATAGGGAGATGTTCAATGAATTTCCAATTTCTTTGCAATCATTTAAGGAAAGGCTAGGAAAACAACAGATAGGGAATCTGCCACCTGGGCGACTGCCCTAAATGCAGATCAGTAGTGACTGACTGATGTGAAATATGACAGGAAATGTTATACAAGGTACAAAGCTAATACAACTTATGGTATAGAGGGTCAGGATGGGAGAAATAGGATACTAAAAGAACACAACGCAAAGTGTACATCAGATGTATAGATGTTATGGTAGATGGCCATTCATTTCTATAATTGCAATTTGACATGAGTAAAAGATAAGTTCTTAGCATAAGTATCTTAACAGTACACAAAGTGTAGACCACTCCCCCAACTCCTGCCAAGATGCCCGAGGAAAAGAATAATAGACTTAACCCTCTACTGCATACTGTTGCCTTTAAGCAACAAATAACTTTTCACCTGTACAAATGGACAAATATTATAGACAGAGGTAGTTTTACGGCACACCTTCAACTGTACAATCAATTAAACACATATCCCAGTGATGCCTTGTTATTTTTTACATAACATAAGTCAAAACAGCCCTACAACCAAAGGTCCACCCCGTCAACATCCACACGAACCAACCACTGTTTATTTTACGTGGGCCCTCCCCATCACATTACCACAGGCTTCAGGAGTACCTCTGGCTCAACCTCAAAGACATTACCGACCTACGGTTCTGCAAGTTGTACTTGCGCCTTGCAGTACGTACCCATGGCCGGTAGGTAGTAATGTTCGGTCTTTGAATGTTAAAAGCTTAGCGTAAAATCGTGAAAAATCGTATATATATTCAACTATGGCAATCCACATCACATATGAGTGTTAAGCTATTAGCCCCAGTTAAGAATTGCTGGTACATCTAATACACTGAACGTATGTTGAACATTAAAGCTTGAAATTTTCTTCACCAAACGAAAACGAAAAATACACTGACTGACAGAGCAAATGCCACACCAAGAAGGAGTGGTCAGAACTTTATGCCAATTGCAGGGTAGACTGACGTCACTGAGGTATGCTCATGATGTGAAATGCGCCGCTGTGCTGCGCACGTAGCGAACAATAAATGGGACACGGCGTTGGCGAATGGCCCACTTCGTACCGTGATTTCTCAGCCGACAGTCATTGTAGAACGTGTTGTCGTGTGCCACAGGACACGTGTATAGCTAAGAATGCCAGGCCGCCGTCAACGGAGGCATTTCCAGCAGACAGACGACTTTACGAAGGGTATGGTGATCGGGCTGAGAAGGGCAGGTTGGTCGCTTCATCAAATCGCAGCCGATACCCATAGGGATGTGTCCACGGTGCAGCGCCTGTGGCGAAGATGGCTGGCGCAGGGACATGTGGCACGTGCGAGGGGTCCAGGCGCAGCCCGAGTGACGTCACCACGCGAGGATCGGCGCATCCGCCGCCAAGCAGTGGCAGCCCCACACGCCACGTCAACCGCCATTCTTCAGCATGTGCAAGACACCCTGGCTGTTCCAATATCGACCAGAACAATTTCCCGTCGATTGGTTGAAGGAGGCCTGCACTCCCGGCGTCCGCTCAGAAGACTACCATTGACTCCACAGCATAGACGTGCACGCCTGGCATGGTGCCGGGCTAGAGCGACTTGGATGAGGGAATGGCGGAACGTCGTGTTCTCCGATGAGTCACGCTTCTGTTCTGTCAGTGATAGTCACCGCAGACGAGTGTGGCGTCGGCGTGGAGAAAGGTCAAATCCGGCAGTAACTGTGGAGCGCCCTACCGCTAGACAACGCGGCATCATGGTTTGGGGCGCTATTGCGTATGATTCCACGTCACCTCTAGTGCATATTCAAGGCACGTTAAATGCCCACCGCTACGTGCAGCATGTGCTGCGGCCGGTGGCACTCCCGTACCTTCAGGGGCTGCCCAATGCTCTGTTTCAGCAGGATAATGCCCGCCCACACACTGCTCGCATCTCCCAACAGGCTCTACGAGGTGTACAGATGCTTCCGTGGCCAGCATACTCTCCGGATCTCTCACCAATCGAACAAGTGTGGGATCTCGTTGGACGCCGTTTGCAAACTCTGCCCCAGCCTTGTACGGACGACCAACTGTGGCAAATGGTTGACAGAGAATGGAGAACCATCCCTCAAGACACCATCTGCACTCTTATTGACTCTGTACCTCGACGTGTTTCTGCGTGCATCGCCGCTCGCGGTGGTCCTACATCCTACTGAGTTGATGCCGTGCGCATTGTGTAACTTGCATATCGGTTTGAAATAAACATCAATTGTTCTTCCGTGCCGACTCTGTTTTTTCCCCAACTTTCATCCCTTTCGAACCACTCCTTCTTGGTGTTGCATTTGCTCTGTCAGTCAGTGTAATTCATGCAGTAGAGGGTTAAAATATTTTTAAAAAGACTCCATATCTCTTACCTCTAGGTAGCAACAGTGAAGTGATGGGCAGAAAAATATATCATGCCTTGACAAGGTCTTGTGTTCTTTGCAGTCTCGATTCCACCTGCCGAAATAGGCAGGGTGGCGAGAATATATAGTTGGAGAGATCATTCTAGAAAGTGTATTGTGACAAACAGCTGAGCTGGTGATGTATGATGTTAGCGCAGGAATCAGATGAGCATCAAATATAGTGATCACATGAATATTAGCAGGAGGGAGTGGAGGATTAAACCGTGGAAACATATGCAGAGTAGAGATGAAGAGGTAAGTTCACCAAAGTAAAGTCAGTGTGTATAGCACACTAAGTAGGATGGCTCAATATCCCCACACATGCAAAATAAAGATCAGAAGAACATTTTTGTAGCAGTGATGATGTGCTCCAGAGTCTTCAATGGTGCAAGTCCAGCGTATTTGACAAAGAGATGCACCAATGCAAAGTGTGGTGCTGGATCAGTGGCACCAACCAAGAAACAGCAGCATGTGGAAGTCATAGACAAAAGACTGAGGGATATAATAGAAACACAGTTAGAGGAAGAACAATACGGCTTTAAACCTAATAGATTAACAATAGACTTGATATTTACAGTGCGAACGATAATGGAAAAACATTTGGAAAGGAACAAGGAAATCGTCTTTGTATTTCTTCGGTTTAGAAAAAGCTTATGATACAGTTAAGAGAAAACATGTATGGGAATGCCTACTGAAAAGGAATGTACCAAAATCATTAACAAGATAAAAATGTTGTATCATGAGAGTAAAAGCAGCGTACAATTGGGGAGTTTTTGACTCTGAAACATTTTATACAAAAAAAGATCACAAGCAAAGAAGTGCGCTGTCACCATTATTCTTTATTATATTGATGGATGAAATCATAAAACGTGTAAAACAGAGTATCAGTAGTGATGAAGTGAATACTTTCATATTTGCAGATGATGTGGTGATTTGGGGAAAGGGAGAAAAGGAAGTACAAAGGAGACTGGACATTTGGAATGAAAAGCTGAAGGAGTTTGGAATGGTAATTAGTAAAAAGAAAACTGTAGTCAAGCACTCTGGAAAAGAGGAAAAGGGAAGCCAAGTGAACAAGACGGAGAATGGTTAGAGAATGTAGAACAGTTTACATATCTGGGTAGCATTATTAATGAAAGTAATTAAATCAACCCTGAAATTAATAACAGACTAAGTAAAAGTACAACATTTTATCATCAAGTCAGAAAGCTTTTATAGGATGGCAAAGTACCCAAGAGAATGAAATTAACATTATATAAACAGTATTTCAAACCAATTATGACATAAAAACTAGAAACACTGGTAACTAATAAGAGACAAGATAGTAAAAACCAAGCAGTAGAAATGAAATTTTTAAGAACATCGGTTAAAAAGACAAGAAGAGATAGAATCCAAAATATCAAAATCAGAGAAGAGCTAACTAAATATAGAACCATTCGTACAGAACATACAGAAAGCAAGACTGAGATGGTTCGTACATGTAAAAGGAATGGGAAAGGAATGAGTGATACAGATATTGATTCCTATGGGAAACCTGAAATATCTGTCCCGAATGAATCAATTTATAATACCAATATAAATGGTCCGTTATTGGACATTTATCAGCTAACTCATTCCCAGTTGCCAGCGTTTCGCCCCAGTGTGCCAAGTTGGGCTCTTCAGTTGATAAATAGCACACCCACCAAGATGCATGGCTATTGCATACCGGGGAGACCACTGCGTAGGCTATTTCGAGCTGCCAATGCACTCATTACTATTGCCATAGCAATAGACATGCATCTTGGTGGGTGTGCTATTTACCAAGTGAAGAGCCCAACTTGGCAGACTGGGGCGAAATGCTGGCAGCTGAGAATGATTTAGCTGGGAAATTTATAATGTCCAGTAAATGACCATTTATATTGGTATTATAAATTTACTCATTCGGAACAAAAATTTCAGGTTATCTATGGTAATCAATATCTGTATCATCTGATGGCCAGGCAGGCATCAATTTTTGGTAGTGAGACGGCTCTCTTATAGTGCATTGGCACTGCTGGTGGCAGCAAATAGCCTACACAGTGGCCTCCACGGTATGCACTAGCCATGCATCTTAATGGGTATGCTATTTACCAACTGAAGAGCCCAACTTGGCACACTGGGGCGAAACTCTGGCAACCGGGAATGAGTTAGCTGGAAAATTTACAATGTCCAATAACGGACCATTTATATTGGTAATAAAGGAATGGCTAGCAAGAAGGGAATTGGAAAGAGAAGTTAAAGGAAAGAGACCAGTTCAAAGACCGAGAAGAAGGTTGATGGATCAGATTTGGAAGGACATAAGAGAAGCTGGATTGGATGTGGTGGAAGTAATGGAGCGGAAAAAGTAGACAACAGAAAGGAGCGGCGGAGGCTTGTTAACAACACCCAGGCGATGAGTGGGACATTGATAATGATGATGATGATGATGATGATGATGGACCAATGCAGCCGTAAAAGCGCAATAATAATAAATAAATATAAAGTTCTCTGGAGATTTGTTAATGGTCTGTATCTGCAGAATATCCTTGTATTCATGATAGATATTCTGAATTCATCCCATCCCATGGATAAATAAATAAATAAATAATGAATAAATAATATTAATAATAATAACAACAATTTTTATTATTGTTGTTGTTGTTGTTGTTGCATTGTAGATTGTTTCTGTAATAGGATAACTACACTTAATTTTGTTCCATGATGAAGATGAGATCAGTGGAAGAACCAGTAGTATACAAGTCATCCATGAAGCTGTGTCAGATGTTGTTCAAGGATATCAAGGAAAAAGTAAGAATCCTAGTTATATTTCTCTATTATGGTATTATTAGGGCAAGTTATTCATGAGTAGATAGAAACTTATAGAAAGATAGATAAATAAATACATAATATTACCTGAAAATGATTTTTTGAAACAGTTAATGTTATAAACATGGGCATTAAGATTATCTTATGTAGGAAGTATCATGACCTAAAGGTGGATAGTATTGAATAGGTGAACAATAAATAATTTCCTATTATTATTGTTGTTAATAACAGTATTCAGTACGGATTAACCATGAGGCTAATGACGTGTAACATACCACTTAGACGAGCAGCTTGTGTTCTTTCTCCCAAGTCTTTCCAGCCCAAACTTTGCACACAAAAAATTTAACGATACTCCTTTGTGGGAAATCACCCAGAACAAATCGAGCTGCTTTAGTGTGGAATTTTTCCAGTTCTTGAATCAAGTAATCCTGGTGAAGGTCCCATACACTGTAACCATTTGTTTATCAGCCTTGACAAAGTTTTTTCTCATATATTAACAGACTAGACATCCCTGCATCCAAGAAATTGGATGGAAAGTTAGAGGAGTTTTTGAGACAGGTTTTGTTGCCAGTATGCAGGAAAAGCATCTTATGTTGAATTTTCAGGCCAGATTAGAAATGAGAGGGAAGTTTATCATCTATACACATGCTCCAGCAAAAGAAAAATATGAAGAAGATTCCTTGGATGAGTGTCCAGGCCGGGGGTATACAGAATCCAATGATAAACTTTGCTTCATCAAGGAACATGGTAGTGAAATGCTTTTAACCAGATTCAACACCGCCTTACAGATGCTAGACACATGTCTAATCAATATTTAGATAGACGCTTTCGTGGCTCGTGATTGTAGACATGATAATAAGCTTTTGGGTTTTGCTGCATCAGAAAACAAAGTTAACATAAGAAACTTCATTTTTTGTCCTATTGAACTGAGATTACAATGATTCCACTTTTTATAGGGTCCACCTATTCAGTACAATAATAATGTTGTCTAGATGTAATTATAACATTCTAAATTTTATTCAGGACTAGTTTCGACGCATTTTTGTGTCATCCTCAGCTGTATAAAGAGCTTGGAAAACAGGCAATTATATAAAACTTGTGATATATATTAACTTTTATATAAGATAAAAACCCTATGATGTCTACATTAAAACTACAACACATAATAAAACCTTTAAATTACAATGTTTACCTGTTCTTTCTTTCCCTACAAGTTGAAGACTTGCGAGTCAAATATACTGGATGTTGAATAACAATTCACAAGATGATTCATGTCCCTATAGACATACAGTACTGAGTTTAAGATATTTGGTTTACGATCCACAATAATAAAATAAAATAGCTTGTAAATTAAAACATTTTACATATTTATAATTTCTAGTTCTTAAACTGCGTTTCTCATGTCGAGCCATCTTAAAATAACCGTGAATATAAACAGCTGAATGAGATTTGAGTGTGGCGATATTCTTCTATACCTAATGCCTTTGGGGTGGAAACATATAAATAAATCCTTAAGATGTAAACAGGAACTGCATTTCCCAGTTCATATGTGGAACCGGTGAATAATAAAAAACCGCTAATAATAATTTGAAGTGGAAAGTTTTAAGACCCTACTCTATAATATAAGTGTTTATAAGACTCACCCCGAAATGGCCGTAGGCTGAACGTAATGTAATGAAGTGCAGTAAGCAATGAACAGATCCCTTCCACACGCCCTTCTTCTGCCTACCCCTACCACCCCTTCCTTGTCCCATCCAGATACGCAGACCTGACCCAGCTGTTCATTGCTTACTGCACCTCATTACATTACTTTCAGCCTACGGCCATTTTGGGGTGAGTCTTATAAACACTTATATTACTAGCAATTTGAATCTAGCAAAGAAGTCAACTAAGGATAATATGATGGCAAGTATAATTGGCGGTCATAAAAATTTTAGTGGAAAATGGAAGAGTATGTATAGGTATTTTAAGGCAGAAACAAGTTCCAAGAAGAACATTCTGGGAATCATTAATGGACAAGGGGAGTGTGTATGCTAGGATCTTCAAAAGGCAGAAGTATTCAGTCAGCAGTATGTAAATATTGTTGGATACAAGGATAATGTCCAGATAGAAGAGGTGACTAATGTTAAACAAATATTAAAATTTACCTATGACAACAATGATACTTACAGTAAGATACAAAAGTTGAAAACTAGGAAAGCAGCTGGAATTGATAAGGTTTTGGGAGAAATACTAAAAACAATGGGTTGGGAAATAGTACCATATCTCAAGTACTTATTTGATTATTGTTTGGTCGGAGGAGCTATACCAGATGAATGGAGAGTTGCTATAGTAGCGCCTGTATATAAAGGAAAGGGTGATAGACATAAAGCTGAAAATTACAGGCCAGTCAGTTTGACAAACATTGCATGTAAGCTTTGGGAAAGCATTCTATCTGATTATATTAGACATGTTTGTGAAATAAATAACTGGTTTGATATAAGGTAGTTTGGGTTTAGGAAAGGTTATTTTACTGAAGCTTAACTTGTAGGATTCCAGCAAGATATAGCAGATATCCTGAATTCAGGAGGTCAAATGGAATGTATCGCAATCGACCTACCTAGGGCATTTTATAGGGTAGATCATGGGAGACTACTGGTAAAAATGAGTGCAATTGGACTTGACAAAAGAGTGGCTGAATGGGTAGCTAGTTTTCTAAAAAATAGAGCTCAGAGAATTAGAGTAGGCGAAGCTTTATCAGTCCTTGTAATAATTAAGAAGGGTTTTCCTCAAGGCAGTATTATTTTTTTGCTAGTTGCTGTATGTCACACCGACACAGATAGGTCTTATTGTGACTATGGGACAGGAAAGGCCTAGGAGTTGGAAGGAAGCAGATGTGGCCTTAATTAATGTACAGCCCCAGTATTTGCCTGGTGTGAAAATGGGATACCATGGAAAACCATCTTCAGGGTTGCCAACAGTGGGGTTCGAACCCACTATCTCCTGGATATGAGCTCACAGCTACACACTCCTAACCGCACGGCTAACTCACCCGGTGGCAGTATTACTGGACCTTTAAGTTCTCTTATGTGTAACGGAGTGGAATCTGAGATAAGGATTTTCGCAGACGATGTTGTACTGTTTAGAGTAACAAATAAGTTACAAGATTGTGATCAACTGCAATATCACCTTGATAATGTTGTGAGATGGGCAGTAGGCAATGGTATGATGATGAAAGGGGTTAAAAGTCAGGTTGTGAGTTTCACATATAGGAAAACTCCTCTCAGTTTTAACTACTGCCTTGATGGGGTGAAAGTTCCTTTTGGGGATCATTGTAAGCACGCAGGTGTTAATATAAGGAAAGATCTACATTTTGGTAATCACATATATATGATTGAATATAGTGTACAGATCTCTGCACATGGTTATGAGGGTGTTTAGGGGTTGTAGTAAGGATGTAAAGGAGAAGGCATATAAGTCTCCGGTAAGACCCCAACTAGAGTATGGGGCCAGTGTATGGGACCCTCACCAGGATTACCTGATTCAAGAACTGGAAACAATCCAAAGAAAAGCAGCTCGATTTGTTCTGGGTAATTTCTAACAAAAGAGCAGCATTAAAAAAATGTTGCAAAGTTTGGTCTGGGAAGACTTGGGAGAAAGGAGACGAGCTACTTGACTAAGTAGTATATTACATGTTACAAATCTCATGTTAGGGTCCGTATTGAAATATACATAAAATCAAAAAAATAATACTACATTACAAATTCCACCTGTTCAATACATAAGAGTTTATTTAAATTTCAAAATAGTTCTTAACATATTAGATTTAGGGACATATTTCACCCATAATGAGGGCATCAACATCCTAAATATCTCATATCTGAAAGAAAGATCCTGATTCTTCTTATAAGTAATTTTTAATGAAGGTCTAAAATATAAATAAGAGGATACTGTTTTAGATACAAATGTGTATAAAATGACTAACAAGTAGAATATAGTACTTATAAGTACTCTTATGACAAAGTCTTACAACCAATCCTGGCAGTAAACAGTGATTTAGATTTTTCTCAGAGTGATGAAATGTTCGGTAATAATATGTGTATGAAGCGCAATGGATTTTTTCATGGAAGTAATGCTAGTCTTAATAGTCTTAATGATTCTTATGAGTGCGTATTTAAGAATACGTTTGGTAGCGAAGTGTCGGATCCAGTAGACGATCTCGTTTCCGATAACCTCACTTTGAACTTCTTGCATTTGAGGTTTAGAATAAGAGATCTGGAACTTGAACTCTCATCCAAAGATGAAATAATTAAAATGTTATCAACAGATCTAGAAAATGCTCTGCTGGAATTGAAGAACTTTAAACAAAATAATGTTGGAATGTCGAGACAATACGAAAATGGTTTTAAAGAGGTTAAGTCGAAGAGTGTTAGGCCTGACCGGAAATATGTTGCATTTAAAGATTCTGTAAATAATAATTTAGTGACACAAAAGAGTTTTCAAGTGTTAGAATCTAATGATCATGAGGCAAACATAGAACATGACTCAGCTGAAGTGTCGAAAAGACAAAAAAAATCCTGTCGGTGACCGGTACATAAACAAGCCCGTACAGTAATAGTGGGGGACTCCAGGCATACGAGTGGGTCAACTTACAGAACATATAAACAGTCACAGTAATAAAGAAAATCCCGAAGCCCTGATAGTTCATTTTGGCACAAATGACCTTCATAATTTCTCAACACCTAGTGACATAATGGCCAAAATTGATAAGCTTATTACTGCGATAAAAAGGAAATTTCCAGCGGCAAAACTTTGTCTCAGTGGCATTTTATATTGGCATGATGTTGATTATCGCTATATAGATGATGTCAACTCCACTCTTGACTGGTTATGCTGTAATGGAGATGTCCTTTTTGTCGATGCTAATAGTTGGCTTAGAGGTAGTGATTTTAGAAAAGATAGAAAAGGAACCTCTAAGTTTGGTAAACTTCTCAATAGAATATCTAGTAGAATGCTCTCGGGAAACTAATTAAGAAAGTGAGGGGGGATGCTAATCCTAATGGCAAAAACTTTAATGATACAGAAAATGATTTAGAAAGTATAACTTTTATCAGGAATATAATACAATACTAAGAAAGCACCAAACACATCAATAAAAAGGTGATGTGGAACTCGGACTCGAAATGTATTCAATTTTCAGATGTGATAGGTCCTCTTTAACGAGTAGGAAGGCATCCCATGGGGGGTTAATGATCTGCATTAGCAAGAGGTTTAAACCTACTCTGATACCGTGCGGTAACACAGTTGAACAGTTGTTTGTGTCCCTGACTTTTAACACCACAAAATTAATCATTGGTGCTGTATACATTCCACCAAAGTCTCCTGTCCAAAAATATTTCGAACATTGCAGTGCTGTTGAAAAAATTATGTCAAATCTCAACGACCATTTATTGCTCATTGTCGATGACTACAATCTACCACATCTTAATTGGATAGTAAATGAAGAAACATCTTCTGGCCTTATGTCAGTAGGTAACCACACTATGCAGTCCAGTTTAGTTATAGACACTTTTTCTTATCTCTGTTTAAATCAGTTTAATGCTATCCCAAATTTTCTGAATCACTTTCTTGATTTGGTTTTCAGTAACTCCAGCTCCATTGAAGTAAAATCTAGTAATGAAAGCATTGTTCCCCTCAATAGACACCACCCAGCATTAGAGATTTCTTTACCTATAAATGAGCTATACAATTCCGTGCCTGCTGTTAGGTTTTATTTTGATTTTTTAAATGGTGACTATAATGGACTAAATTATTATCTGTCACAGTTCAGCTGGAAGGTAATGTTTCAAAATGTATCAATTGATAAAGCAGTAGAAACCTTCTATTCAGTACTACATTATGGCATGGAACTTTACATCCCTATACGGAATTTTAAGACTCCCAAATTCCCAAAGTGGTTTAATCATAAATTCAAGTCACTGATTATTGATAAGAAGAAATCACATAAGCGATACAAAATATCAGGTCTCAATAGTGATTATCAGCATTTCTTGAAATCTGTATATATAAAATAAGAGTTTTGTCTGTACATTGCTCAGAATTTGAAAAGAATGATATTTCTGTATCGACCATGTCCGCTTTAACAAAGAAATGAACTGTTTACTTTTCCGTAATTTGTGTCTGTCTGCCTGTATGTATGTATGTACACGCATCACTAGAAAATGGCTAGAGAGAATTTAATGAAAATCAGTATGCAAGGTCGGATAATAAGTCGCTACAATCTAGGTCATAAATAATTTTATTCACACTGAATGAAATGGTAGTTTAGGAGAAGGCCTAAAATTTAATTTTCAAATATTTATGTTATTAGTGGTCCTATCTTAATAAAAATTGGTATGCAAAGTCGGGGAATAAGTCCCTACAATCTACGCTATAAATAATTTTATTCACACTGAGTGAAATGGTAGTTTAGAGGAAGGCCTAAAACTTAATTCTTAATTATTAGTGGTCCTATCTCATTGAAAATTGGTATGCAAAGTCGGAGAATGAGCCACTACAATCTAGGCTATAAATAATTTAATTCACCCTGGGTGAAATGATAATTTAGTGGAAGGCCTAAAATTTAATTCTTAAATATTTATATTATTAGTGTTCATATCGATAAGTACCACATAACCAAAGTTATATAGAATTATATTTCCGACCATTTATGTCTTATACATTTTTACCGTACCGGCCATGATAACACAGATATTAATGAATTTGTGATTTTGTTGCTAAGTCCATATCAATGCCGAGCCACGAGAACTGGGTTAACAGAATTTAATGAAAATCGGTATATAGAGTCAGGGAATAAGAAACTACAGTCTAAACTATAAACAATTTTATTCACCCTGGATGAAATTGTAGTTTAGGGGAAGGCGCCTAAAATGTAATTTTTCAATACCTATGTCATTGGTCCTGTCGAAATATACTACATAACAAAAGTTATAGAGAATACAATTTCCGGTCATTTATGTTTTATTTAGTTTTACTGTACCGACTATGGTAAGAGAAGTATTTCAAAGTCGGAAGCAAACTAAATGTGAAGGCCTACAATATCGAAAGCGCATAACATTATCAACAGTAACATTACATTGGCCATTGTTTGTTGTGATATTGTTTCTCCCTTAAGCTGCCTCTTAACTCCGATAGATGGGATTACTGCTGCGTACCGAGTATAATAGCCTGAATGAATATTGGCGAAAAATAGCTGGGTCGTTAGAAAACTTTCTTTAGCATGCCATTCCTTTGGTTCTGATATTGCTGGTACGTAACACACTGGTTCATCATAGTATTCCAGCTATTTGATCCCTACTTTGATGCGCTGTTTCGAATGAGCAGTGGGCATACTTAAGTTAGAGGCTCACTTAGTAAAGTAGTAGTATGGCCTGGTCTAGAATAACAATTAGGGCTATTGCAAATCATAGCACCACACTTCACTAAATAACTCAAAATTCAACCCTGAAAAGAGCCGTTTCTTAGGGAAAGTTTCTTCCCCTTCAATATTATTAAATTCCACATTCATTTTATTCCAAATTAGCAGTGAAGAGGGGGTTTCCCTCTCTGGCTTGGAGGAAAAATTTGCCTCGAAGTCAGATAAAATTTTCCATCGCCAGTGTAGTCAATTGATACTTTCCGACTCATCGGGGTGCTCCTAGGAAACAGATTAGTAAAAGGGCATTGTTTTCGCCCTGGGAGTCATCTCTATTCGACCCCCCCCGCCGAAAATGGACGAAGAAGGTTTATGTCTCACGGCTTGGTCACTCCAGCTCTGGAAATTTGGACTGTTAGATCGGCAGCATAGTACTGTTCTTTAAAAGTGAAAAAATTTGTGGTTTTTCATTTGATCGAGTATTTCATATGGAAGCTTTGCTTTAAACCGCGCCATTCCTACTGACACCATTGTAATGTATGCCCATTTCAGCTGGGAAAACCACTAAGAGAGTCTTTCTGAGGATGTAAAAATTCAGGTGGAGTGTGTCTACCATTATAATGAAAGCTCCCCAACCTGATTGTTACTGATGGTATGCAAGCGGGTCTACCATTATAGTGAAAATTCTTTAACTCAATCTTCATATGAGAAAATATGTCGCATTTCTAGGGTAATGTTAAGAGCTATGCAATTCATACAATCTTGCTCACAACATGTACACTACCTAACCTAGAATTCTAATGTAGAATTCCGTAGTGAAGCATGGGTACATCAGCTGGTTAAGAAATAAATGTAAGTTTGAATCTAAATCTTGCTGTACAATGTATGTCTCGAACTGTGAACGAAGTATTACTTCCAGTCCACAGAAATTCTGGCAGTATCTAAATTCTAAAAGGTCATGTGATACTATTCCTTCAACAATACATCTTAATGAAGTTACAGCAGATACTTTAGAAAATATTGTCATTCTTTTTACTAACCACTTTTCATCTGTTATTATCAGAACAGTAGTAGTATGTCATATGATTATCCTTTCTCTGTCAATCTATCAATTATAAACATTAGTAAGGCAGAAATTTACAACAAACTGATATCTCTGGAATTAAAGAAAACTGTGGGACCTGATTGTGTTTCAACTTACCTGCTCAAGTACTGCTCATTTATTTTATTATTAATCGATACGGCCACCTGTGGGCCACGTTTACACAATCTTCCTTCTGTCACGCAGACTGATACCCTTCTCTTTACACTCTCGCCAAAGATTCTTGAGTCTTTGACTTCTTCTTGCTCGTTCTTCCACCGAGATGTTCCGTGCCTTCGCATGTTGCTCTTCAGACGCATCCCTCAATCCCGCAACCTTCTTCCTAAATGATGTCCTTTCTTTTATATCCTCCTCCTTGATACCTATTTCTGCCAAGTCATTGTGCACATGTGTAAGCCATCCCGGTTGTTTTTTCCACCTTTCCTGCAGAAGAAGTATTCTGTTGGTCAATCTCTCAGGGTTCATTCTTTTGATATGTCCATAAAACGTCAGTCTCCTTTTTCTCATCACAGTCGTGATTCTTTCTACTGTCTTGTAGAGCTCCAAATTCGATCTTAACCGGAATGTGTTTGGGTCACTCGTCGACTTTCTAGGGCCTAAGATTTTTTGCAAGAATCTTCTTTCTCTTTTTTCAAGGACTGGGTCAGCCATCCTCGTCAAGGTTTCTGCTCCATAAAGGCACTCTGTTCTAACCACTGTGCAGTAATGTTTTAACTTGGCCTGAATTGAGAGAGACTTGGACTTATAGGTGTCATGACATAGTCTGAATGCCAGCTCCATCCTTCTCACCCTCTCCTTTAATCCCTCCTTTTCATCTCCATTGGGGGTGAGTATTTCTCCCAGGTATTTAAATTTTTGCACACGCTGGATATCCCCATACAATGTAACAAGTCTGTCCGTGTCGCCTTTTTTTATAGAATCCATGAATGCTGTTTTCTCGAAAGAGATTCTTAACCCTGTTTTGACTGCAACATTTTGTAGTTCTTCGACTTGTTTCTTGGCTGTTTGACGGTTGTCTGTAATAAGAACGACATCGTCTGCGAAGGCAAGGCAATCCAACATCATCGCATTTTTTCCACAACCTATCTTTACCCCATTCTTCATTCCATTTTCAGTCATTCTCAGCCTCCATTCCCTAATAACTTTTTCTAAAATGCAATTAAAGAGTAGTGGAGAAAGGCTGTCTCCTTGCCTCAAACCCGTTTTTATCTCAAATGGATTTGAGAGTTCGCCCATAAATTTGACTTGAGAAAAAGTGTTTGTAAGAGATTGCCGAATTATGGCCAGAGATTTCTCATCCACTCCAAACTCCTGCAGAACGTTCATGAGCACTCCATGATCTATGGAATCATATGCCTTTTTGAAATCAACGAAGGTTATGATTGTCCTCTTCTGATTTCTCATAGATCTTATTTTTATAAGTGATTTTAGAATATAAATCTGCTCAGCACATGAACGCCCTTTCCTGAACCCTGCCTGGTATTCACCAATTTGTTTATCTAGATGTGTTTCAAGCCTCCGCTGCAATGCTTTGGATAGAATTTTGTATGCTATAGGAAGAAGAGAGATACCTCTGTAGTTGTTGATGTTAGTTTGGTCCCCTTTTTTGTGTAAAGGATGAATTAGTGCATTTTTCCAATCACTTGGTATTTCTTCTTTTTCCCAAATAAAAGCGAATAATTCCTCTAGTTTTTCCACTATATTTTCACCTGCAAATTTGAATAACTCTGCAGTAATTGAATCTTTCCCAGGAGCTTTGTTGTTTTTTAGTTGCTTAATGATGTCCCTAATTTCTTCCTTATTTGGTGGTAATGAATCCTTCAACTTGAATTGAGGCTCTCCAAATAGCAATCCATCTTCGGGAGGTTCACAGTTCAGAAGATTCTGGAAATAGTTGGCCAGATACTCGCAGTTCTTCTTGTCACCAATAATGAGTTTCCCTTGTTCACTTTTAAAACATAGATTACCAGGGGAGAATTTTTTGATTTTGTTTTTAAACCTTCTATAGAAATCTCTTGTGTTGTTTCTCTTGAAATCTTCTTCTATGTTGTGCAGCTGTTCTTTCTCGTACTTTCTTTTCGTATTCCGAAGAATTTTTGCTGTGTGTTTCTGTTGTTACTTGAAGTCTTCGAAATTCTTGTGATTAGTACACCATTTATTCCACGCTTTAGACCTTTCCCGTAAGGCTACTTCACAATCGTCATTCCACCATGGATGTTTCTTCTTTTTGGCGATCATTATAGTCTTTTCAGCTGCTTCTTGTATCCTCCTTGCCATTTCGTCCCAATTCGAAGATTCCAAGACCTCAAGCTCTCGTTTATAGTTCTCAACAATCTCTTGGTTTATCTTGAGTTCATCAGTTCGATATTTCTTGATTTTGGGTGAAGGTCTCATGAAGGACTTTGGAATAAATCTTATCTTGACTCTAACAAGGTAATGGTCAGAATCTATGTTTGCACCTTTTTGCACTTTAACGTTCAAAATCTCTGCAGGGTTCGATGTGGCTACATGGTCTATTTGGAACTCCCCTAACATGGGATTTGGTGAACGCCATGTCATTAATTTCTTCCTTTCTTTCTTGAATTGGGTGGACATTAACTTGAGGTTGAATGCTTCACACACTTCAATAAGCCTTTCCCCATTTCTATTGGTTCTTATATGCCCAGGATAACTGCCAACTATTTTTCTGTATTTTCTTTCCTTGCCAACTTGAGCATTAAAATCACCCATTAATATTTTAATCATATGTTCCGGAGTTTCCAACAACTCTTTTTCCAGGAGAGACCAGAATTCTTCAACTTTATCTGGATTTTTCTTGTTGTCCTCATTAATAGGTGCATGCACATTGAAGATAGCATATGATTTCTTTCCACTCTTCAAGGTTAAGATGGAAAGCCTAGGGGAAGGTGATCGAAAATCAATGATTGCATCTATAATTGAATTGTGAACAAAAAATGCTGTTCCTAGAATTGAAGGTGATTTTCTTTTATTACCCATTTTATATTCCCTGATCGCTGGTTGACCCTTTATTATCTTGTACTTGCCCATCATAGATACTTCATTAGATGAGAATCTTGTTTCCTGTACAGCGAGTAGCTTGATCTGATATCTCTCCAGTTCTTTGATAAGTTCCATCTGTTTACCGACTCTTAGGAGGGTATTGACATTCACTGTACCAAAGAAGTATTTTTTCTTGGTCCTGATCTTGCGGGGTGAGGGATCCTCCGACTGATCCCAACATGATGGTGCAGGGCCCCCAGAATCCAATGCCCTGTTTAGACCAGACTCTAACTGGCCCCGGATTTTACCGGCTGGGGTAGTTTCCGATGTGCGTTGTACCATCATGGTAGATTGTGTGAATCATTTCACATGAGGGTGGAACCCGTAGGTCCCACAACAATTAGAACCAGATTGGTAAGACCTGGAGCATGCTTAAACAGCCGACCCTGACCTGGATACAGACGCTGACCACAACACCGCCCGCTGCGGGATCAGACATGTATGGATTTACATTTCAAAGATAGTTCTTCCACCTTCTTCACCGTTGGGATCCAAATTCCTCATTCGCTGCTGAAGCTGTTGACTATCTTCGTGAATGCTTTTTATTACTATCCCAAAAAGCAAGGATGCCTCTTCCGCCAGTTCCGCCGTACCAATGATCTTCATCTCCGCCTTCACTGCCGTTGAGGTCTTCACCCGTAACCCTGAGCTGGGACCCTTACCAGATGATACACACCGGGTCAGTGTGCTCTGGGACTCACATAGGCAGGGGCGCCACTCCCTGGGTAGGGCTGCCTCCGAAGAGGGTCCCTACCTGCTACCTGCTCATTTATTTTATGTGAAGCACTCTTTTATCTGTTCAACTTATCATTAAACCAAGGCGTTTTTTCAGTGGAATGGAAGAAAGGATTTGTTAGTCCAGTTTTCAAAAATGGTGATAAAACTGATAATAAAACAATATAGACCCGTTATAATTTCTTCTCATATTTCCAAAATTTTGGACTCAATAATTCTTGACAAAATCACACCTCTCTTTAGAAACATCTTTGATGAGTAACATGGATTCTTTTCAGGACGGTCAAACCGTAGCAATATTCTTTTTTTCTATCAGTTCCTCTTGGATGCAATAGAGAACCACTCCCATATAAGAAGCATTTCAAAGGGAAATAATACCCTTGGTACCCAGGACAGAGGTGGGGAATGTTGAAGAGAAATGGAAAAGATTTGAGGAAGCACTGGTTGGATGTGCAGAAAAGGTGTGTGGTAGAACATCAGGAAATGTGAAAGACAAAGAAACACACTGGTGGAATGATAGGGTAAAGATTAAAGTGAAGGAAAAGAAAATAGCATGGAAAGCATGGAAAACATCTAAGACTGAATAAAGTAGAAGAGAATATGTGGAGGCAAAGAATTTGGCCAAGAAAGTAATGGAGGGAGAAAAGAGGAAAAGCTGGGCCTTGTTCACACAGAAATTGAGAGATGATACGCAGGGCAGCAAGAAATTACTGTATGGTATCTTAAGAAACAAAAAGAGAGATCAAGTAAACACCAGATTTGTGAAGGATGAAGGTGGCATAATTTTAACAAAGCCATAAGAAATAAGAAATAGATGGAGAGAGTATTTTCAGAAGTTGCTGAACATAAGAACAGATGATGGTCATTCAATGGATGACCAGGAAAGTCAATTAGTTGATCAAGAAATGGATAAAGAAATTACAACGAATAAAATTGAAATGGCAGTAAGAAAGATGAAGAATGGAAAAACTGCTGGAATAGATGAAATTTCAGTGGAAATGATAAAGGCAGCTGGAGCTGTAGGCCTGCAGTGGACATATCGGGTTCTGAGGAATGTCTGGGAGAATAAGGAGGTCCCTGAGGATTGGCAAAAAGGAATAATCATCCCAATTTTCAAGAAAGGTGATAAGAAAGTTTTAAGAACTACAGGGGAACTACTCTAATGTCCCATGTTGCTAAGATAATGGAAAGGATACTGGAAAGTAGAATAAGGTTGAGGGTTGAGAATCAGATCCAGGAAAATCAGTTTGGTTTCAGAAGTGGAAGGTCAACAATAGAGCCCATTTTCATTATGAGACAACTAATGGAAAAGCATTGGGAGTTCGGGAATGATATGGTGATGACATTCATTGACATTGAAAAGGTATATGACAGTGTCCCCAGGATGAAAGTTTGGGACAGTTTGGTGCAAAAAGGAATCGGACAGGGAATAATAAAAATGATCATGGCAGTATACAAGGAATGTTGTAGTTGTGTGCAAACAAAAAATGGTAGAACAAGTTGGTTCAAAATAACTAGTGGGCTGAGACAGGGAAGTGTTCTATCACCAATCCTGTTTACAATAGTAATGGATGACATCATGAGAACAGCAAAAGCAGCATAAGGAGGAAGAGAAATGAACATGATGTTATTTGCAGATGATATTGTGATTTGGGGAGAAGACGACAGGATGGTTCAAGAACAGTTGAATGTGGTGAATGGGAAGATCGAAGAATGTGGATTGAAAATAAGTGTAGAAAAGAGTAAAACTCTTGTTATGACTAGAGGGGAGAAAGAAGGGAAAGGTCAGATTAGACTTGCAGACAAGCCCCTGGAAGTAGTGGAGACGTTTAAATACCTGGGGAGTAAATTAATGGAGAATGCTCGACTGAATGGTGAGATCAATAAAAGGATTCAAGCTGGAAGTTGTTTCTATCATAGTGTCAGAAACATGTTACGGGACAAAGATGTGCCAACGGAAGCAAAGGATACTATGTACAAGATGTATTACGTACCCATAACAACTTACGGAGCAGAAACTTGGACAATGACAAAGAAGGATGAGAGTCGAATACAGGCGGCCGAAATGAAATTCTTGAGGAGTATGATACACAAGAGGAGTAGAGACAAAATAAGGAATGAGAAAATCCAGGAAGAAATTGGAGTGGAAAAAATGAATGATAGAATAGAGAAGAGCCAACTAAGATGTATTGGACACATAAAGCAAATGAGCGACCCAAAAAAGGTGATGGAAATGCAAATCCAAGGAAGGAGAGGCCGTGGACGACCACGATTGAGATGGAAGGATACCATCCAATGCAGCATTATAGAAAGAAACCTGGACTGGGTCAGTGTTGGAAGAGGAGTGGTGGAAAGACCGGGAAAAAAAAGGAGAGGAACGATATTTGCCCCTACCCGGCTACAGCTGGATAAAGGGAAATGATGATGATGATAATAATAATAATAATAATAATAATAATAATAATAATAATAATAATAATAATAATAATAATAATAATACTTTATTAACGGAAATACCATTTTACATAACAGTAGAGAAGTATAGAAAAAACACAGTAAAAAGAAAGTTCAATGGAGTATAAGTAGAAAAAATATGTACAGATATATACACAGGATATATTACAAGTAAGCACAGGAAAGTAATACAAAACAGTAAAAAGAAAGTTCAATGGAGTATAAGTAGAACATATGTACAGATATATACACAGGTTATATTACAAGTAAGCACAGGAAAGTAATAGTCAATTCTGGAGATTATGTAAATGAGTTCTAAATTTTGACAATGAGCAGTTAAATATATCAATATCCACTTTGTTTAGAGATCTTGACATTTGTTCAATTGGCCCGTTGAATGCATAGTTAGTTCTATGCCAATTTGTAGACAATGTATTCTTGAACCTTGTGCATCTGTCTGGTACATGTACGTTAATTTTTGCAAGGAGTTGTGGACAATTCACCAAGGAATGAAGCAATTTAAAAATGAAGAGTGTATCCAGTAATTCACGGCGTTGTGACAGGCTTAGCAGATTTAAGCACTGTTGTAGGGATGTATAATCAACATTACCATATGAGAATCCTTCTCTAAAAGAATATAGATGAAGAAATTTATGTTGTACTGAATCTAATCTATGGATAGAGGTCTGATGAGAAGGGTTCCAAACAGGTGTACAGTATTCTAGTATAGGGCGTACCATAGATACATATAGCAATCGATAGGTAGCTAAGTTTGAAAATTCCCTAGAATATCTAGTAATGCAACCCAATCTTTGAAATGCTTTCTTACAAATATTTTCAATATGTTCATTAAATGATAGGTTATAACTGAATAAAACACCAAGGTCATTAACTTGTGAAACAGGAGTTAGAATGTTGTTATTACTAAATTTGTACGGTAATGCTATTTTCTTCTTGTTTTTAAAAAACTATTTTATTTTACATTTCTCATGATTAAGTTTCAACCCATTTTGAATACAGTACTTTTCCAGATGATGTAAATCTTCTTGAAGTTTTAAACAATCAAGTGGACAATTAATTTGCATAAAAAATTTTGCATCGTCGGCAAACAAAAGCAATTTAGAATTCTTAAATATATTTTCAATGTCATTTATGTAGAGAGTAAAAAGTAAGGGCGCAAGGTGAGACCCTTGAGGAACTCCACTGGTAACAATAATAGGTGCAGAAAAATGATTCCTTATTTTAACAATCTGCAGGCGATTTTTAAGATATGTTTCAAACCATGAGAGGAGAGGCCTATTAATTCCGTAGCCCGTTAGTTTTTGCAGCAAGATATCGTGATCGACAGTGTCAAAAGCTTTTGAGAAGTCTGTATAAATGCAGTCCACTTAGGAGTGGATCTCTATTGCATCCAAGAGAAACTGATAGAATAAAAGAAGATTGCTACAGGTTGACCGTCCTGAAAAGCATCCATGCTGCTCATCAATGATGATGTTTCTAAAGAGAGGTGTGATTTTGTCAAGAATTATTGAGTCAAATATTTTGGAAATATGAGAAGAAATTATAACTGGTCTATATTGTTTTATGTCAGTTTTATCACCATTTTTGAAAACTGGACTAACAAATCCTTTCTTCCATTCCACTGGAAAAACACCTTGGTTTAATGATAAGTTGAACAGATAAAAGAGTGCTTCACATAAAATAAATGAGCAGTACTTGAGCAGGTAAGTTGAAACACCATCAGGTCCTACAGTTTTCTTTAATTCCAGAGATATCAGTTTGTTGTAAATTTCTGCCTTACTATGTTTATAACTGATAGATTGACAGAGAAAGGATAATCATATGACATACTACTACTATTCTGATAAGAAGAATAAACAGATGAAAAGTGGTTAGCAAAAAGATTGACAAGATTTTCTCCAGTATCTGCTGTAACTTCATTAAGATGCATTGTTGAAGGAATATTATTACATGACCTTTTAGAACTTAGATATTGCCAGAACTTCTGTGGATTGGAAGTAATACTTCGTTCACAGTTGGAAACATACATTGTATAGCAAGATTTAGATTCACACTTGCATTCATTTCTTAATTTTGAGAAATGCTGATAATCACTATTGAGACCTGATATTTTGTATCGCTTATGTGATTTCTTCTTATCAATAATCAGTGACTTGAATTTATGATTAAACCACTTTGGGAATTTGGGAGTCTTAAAATTCCGTATAGGGATGTAAAGTTCCATGCCATAATGTAGTACTGAATAGAAGGTTTCTACTGCTTTATCAATTGATACATTTTGAAACATCACCTTCCAGCTGAACTGTGACAGATAATAATTTAGTCCATTATAGTCACCATTTAAAAAATCAAAATAAAACCTAACAGCAGGCACGGAATTGTATAGCTCATTTATAGGTAAAGAAATCTCTAATGCTGGGTGGTGTCTATCGAGGGGAACAATGCTTTCATTACTAGATTTTACTTCAATGGAGCTGGAGTTACTGAAAACCAAATCAAGAAAGTGATTCAGAAAATTTGGGATAGCATTAAACTGATTTAAACAGAGATAAGAAAAAGTGTCTATAACTAAACTGGACTGCATAGTGTGGTTACCTACTGACATAAGGCCAGAAGATGTTTCTTCATTTACTATCCAATTAAGATGTGGTAGATTGTAGTCATCGACAATGAGCAATAAATGGTCGTTGAGATTTGACATAATTTTTTCAACAGCACTGCAATGTTCGAAATATTTTTGGACAGGAGACTTTGGTGGAATGTATACAGCACCAATGATTAATTTTGTGGTGTTAAAAGTCAGGGACACAAACAACTGTTCAACTGTGTTACCGCACGGTATCAGAGTAGGTTTAAACCTCTTGCTAATACAGATCATTACCCCCCCATGGGATGCCTTCATACTCGTTAAAGAAGACCTATCACATCTGAAAATTGAATACATTTCGAGTCCGAGTTCCACATCACTAATTTCATCATTTAAGTTTGTTTCGGTTAATACCAGGAAGTCATAGTCGGCTAAACATGAAGAAATTTTAAGTTCAGTTAGTTTACTTCGAAGTCCATTTACATTTTGATAGTATCCTGTAAAGTGTTCAACTAACCTTTTTATTGAAGTCTTTGGTGCTTTCTTAGTATTGTGTGTCTGACTTCTGTGAAATGATTCCCTATCTATATTTTGCATAATATTCCTCTTATAAGTTATACTTTCTAAATTATTTTCTGTATCACTTACGTTTTTGCCACTAGGATTAGCATCCCCCCTCATTTTTTTAATTAGTTTCCCAAGAGCATTCTACTAGATATTCTATTGAGAAGTTTACCAAACTTAGAGGTTCCTTTTCTATTAAGGTGTAGCCCATCTTTTCTAAAATCACTACCTCTAAGCCAGCTATTTGCATCGACAAAAAGGACATCTCCATTACGGCATAATCAGTCAAGAGTGGAGTTTACAGCATCTATATAGCGATAATCAACATCATGCCGATATAAAACGCCACTGAGACAAAGCTTTGCCGCTGGAAACCTCCTTTTTATCGCAGTAATAAGCCTATCTGTTTCGGCCATTATGTCACTAGGTGTTGAGAAATTATGAAGGTCATTTGTGCCAATGTGAACTATCACGGCTTCAGGATTTTCTTTAATACCGTTTAAAACTTGTTTAAAACTTCAAGATGATTTACATCATTTAGAAAAGTACTGTATTCAGAATGGGTTGAAACTTAATCATGAAAAATGTAAAATAATATCATTTTTTAAAAACAAGAAGAAAAATATCATTTCAGTACAAGTTTAGTAATAACAACATTCTAACTCCTGTTTCACAAGTTAATGACCTTGGTGATTTATTCAGTTATAATCTGTTGTTTAATGAACATATTGAAAATATTTGTAAGAAAGCATTTCAAAGATTGGTTTGCATTACTAGATATTCTAGAGAATTTTCAAACTTAGCTACCTATTGATTGCTGTATGTGTCTATGGTATGCCCTATACTAGAATACTATACACATGTTTGGAACCCTTCTCATCAGACCAGATTAAATTCAGTACAACATAAATTTCTTCATCTATATTCATTTAGAGCAGGATTCTCATATGATAATTTTGATTATACATCCCTACAACAGTCCTTAAATCTGCTAAGCCTGTCACAACGCCGTGAATTACTGGATACACTCTTCATTTTTAAATTGCTTCATTCCTTGGTGAATTGTCTACAACTCCTTGCAAAAATTAACGTACATGTACCAGACAGATGCTCAAGGTTCAAGAATACATTGTCTACAAATTGGCATAGAACTAACTACACATTCAATGGGCCAATTGAACGAATGTCAGGATCTCTAAATAAAGTGGGTATTGAACTGCTCATTGTCAAAATTTAGAAATCACTTACATAATCTCCAGAATTGACTATTACTTTCCTGTGCTTACTTGTAATATAACCTGTGTATATATCTGTACATATTTTTCTACTTATAGGGTAAACCTACCTAGCTGTGTGATATTAAGTATTGTAATTAATATATCAGGACAAATACTCAATCTAGGAATTTTATGTTTTACATGCTGAGTACCTATACATTATTCTACAAACACATGATAAAGAATGTTCAAAAAATACAAAACATTTGGAGTTATAATATGTAATAAGCGAAGTGGGCAAGCTACCTAATTTTGTGATATCATACCTAATTCCGTGACACAGTATACCTAACTTCGTGATAATGTACTTAACTCCGTGATAACTTTTCTGAGCATTGTTACAGTTCACTTCGCACACTTTTCACTCATTTTCAGTATCGGTATCGTTGTCACTGACATATTCACAAATACTACACATAAATACAATAACATCAGATGAATCAATGGACTGACAATTTTCATGGAAGCATCGCAAACACTAGCAACACTGAATCCAAGGACTTTTATTCTTCCCATTACTGTAGCTGTCGTTACAGGGGGCACAGATGTCATCATTTTTCTGGTTTGACTTCTGTTTTTCCGTAGATACCGGTTTCACTATAGTGATATGTGTAGTAGATTTTCCGGCTTGATCAGAAACAGGTGTAGTTCGATATGTGTTGGCAGCTCTGGCCTGATCAGGAACATGTGGCTGGTATGCCGTGGAATAGTCACAACGATAATTTCATTCTTGCATGTGATTTCCAGTACCTCTGGTGTCACGTGACAGACATGGGAATTCATTATCAGTATCACAGGTCTTTCTGCACCAAGGCCTCGAACAAATATCTTGAAGCTTTTTAAGAAAAGTTCACTGTTAATCCATTCACTCTGTGACAGGGCTACTGAGGCGTTAGGAAGGCACCATTCGTCAATGATTCTGACATTCTCACTTCTTTAAAAATGATTAGAATTGAACCGAATTCACCTGCAGCATTTCCAGATTGCACAATTTTTCACTTCACTGAATGGGAACTTTGTCATTGTTTGCATACCGTTTTTTGGCAATAGCATGCGCAAAATGTCTTATTCGGTTAACGTTCAGACCGATCCCTATTTCCTGCATTTTTACTATGAAATTAACTAACTTAATCTCCAGTTCACTTGTAAGGGCAAACGGTCTACCCATTTTCCCAATAATCATACTTTCTTTTAGAGTACTCCACAGAACAATGAAATGTTTAGCAGCCTTGTATATAGACCACTTTTCCTTCAAAACCTTATGAAGCGCTCCCCGAAGGTCAACTGATGAATAGGCTTGTCTTCTTTGGTCACAAGACCCGTTTTTTTGAGTTTGTTGCTGTTTTCCTTCTTCACACATTTGCTTAACACTGGACCCATTATGTCTGAAATGGACACAAAACATAAGAGTTGTAGTCATTTTCCTAAGCAATTATTTCATTAATAATGCACTTAAATCCAACTCTGGCTACTGATATTATAAGTGTGTTCCTTTGAGAATATAAGTGCATATACTTGTCTGAATAATTACTTGACCAACTTACCTTAATAACGTTTTACTACAGGAACAGACCAACAAGTAGCATGTTTCCATCCACACAACATACAATCAACTGCCTGTCCTTCACCCAGCGGCAATTCCCGCATAAAACATTTTCCCCATGTAAAGGCACTCCTGCTATGTATGGAGGACTGGTGGGACTCTGTGTAAAATGCTTACCTTAGTTCAGGATCAATAATATGTTGCATATCACAAAATAAAGTATGTCACGAAATAAGGTAGGTTTACCCTACTCCACTGAACTTTCTTTTTAGTGTGTTTTGTTTTGTTTTGTTTATTCTTCTCTACTGTTATGTAAAATGATATTATTGTTATTATTATTATTATTATTATTATTATTATTATTATTATTATTATTATTATTATTATTATTATTATCCTCTGCGAACCATGTGACCTTGCCGCAGTGGGGAGGCTTGCATGTCCCAATGATGCAGATAGCCGAGCTGCAGGTGCAACCATATCGGATGGGTATCTGTTGAGAGACCAGACTAACGAATGGTTCATCGATAGGGGGATAGCAGGCTTTCGGTAGTTGCAAGGGCGGCAGTCTAGATGATTGACTGATGCGGCCTTGTAATAATACTCAGCATGGCTTAGCTGTGTTGATACTGCTACACGACTGAGAGCAACGAGAAACTACAGCCGTAACTACCTCCCGAGGACATGCAGCTCTCTCTGTATGAATGGTGTACTGATGATGGCTTCCTCCTAGGTAAAATATTCCGGAGGTAAACTAGTCCACCATTCGGATCTACGGGTGGGGACTACACGAGAGGGGGCAATCATCAGGAAGATGGATACTGACATTCTGCGAGTCGGAGCGTGGAATGTTAGAAGTTTGAATCGTGGTAGGTTAGAGAACCTGAAAAGGGAGATGGATAGGCTAAAGTTAGATGTAGTTGGTATAAGTGAATTACGTTGGCAGGAAGAACAAGATTTTTGATCAGGCGACTACCGAATTATCAACACAAAATCAAACAGGGGAAATGCAGGAGTTGGTTTAATAATGAATAAGAAAATAGGGCAGCAGGTAAGATACTACGACCATCATTGTGGAAGAATTATTGTCGTCAAGATAGACACCAAACCAATGCCCACCACAATAGTGCAGGTCTATATGCCTACTAGTTCAGTGGGTGATGAAGAAATCGAAAGAATATATGAGGAGATAGAAGATTTAAAACAATATATAAAAGGTGACGAGAATCTAATTGTGATGGGAGACTGGAATGCAGTGGTAGGCCAAGGATGAGAAGGTAATACAGTAGGAGAATTTGGATTGGGCAAAGGAACGAAAGAGGAAGTCGGCTGGTTGAATTCTGCACTGATCATAATTTAGTCCTTGCCATTACTTTGTTCAAACACCACAAACGACAGCTGTATATGTGGACGAGACCTGGAGACACTGGAACGTATCAAATAGACTTCATTATGATTAGGCAGAGATTCAGAAACCAGGTGTTGGATTGCAAAACTTTCCCAGGAGCAGATGTGGACTCTGACCACATCTTGTTGGTCATGAAATGCCATCTGAAGTTGAAGAAATTGAAGAAAGGAAAGAATGCAAAAAGATGGGATCTAGACAAGTTGAAAGAAAAGAGTGTGAGGGATTGTTTCAAGGAACATCTTGCACAAGGACTAAATGAAAAGGCTGAAGGAAACACTATAGAGGAAGAGTGGAGAGTCATAAAAAATGAAGTCAGAAGGGCTGCTGAAGAAATGTTAGGAAGGAAGAAAAGATCAACTAAGAATCAGTGGATAACTCAGGAGATACTAGACCTGATTGATGAACGACGAACATACAAGAATGCTAGAAATGAAGGCAGAAAAAAATACAGGTGATTAAAGAATGAAGTGGATAGAAAGTGCAAGGTAGCTAAGGAAGAATGGCTGAAGGAGAAGTGCAAGGATGTCGAAGGCTGTATGGTCCTGGGAAAGGTAGATGCTGCATACAGGAAAATCAAGGAAACCTTTGGAGAAAGGAAATCTAGGGTATGAATATTAAGAGCTCAGATGGAAAGCCACTTCTAGGGAAAGAAGACAAAGCAGAAAGATGGCAGGAGCATATCCAACAGTTGTATCAAGGTAAAGATGTAGATAATTTGGTTCTGGAACATGAAGAGGCTGTTGATGCTGATGAAATGGGAGACCCAATTTTGAGGTCAGAGTTTGACAGAGCTGTGAGTGACCTAAATAAGAACAAGGCACCTGGAATTGCTGACATTAACTCTGAATTACTGACTGCCTTAGGAGAAACCAGCATGGCAAGGTTATTTCATTTAGTGTGCAAGATGTGTGAGACCAGAGAAGTCCCATCCAATTTTCGGCAGAATGTTGTTATACCTATTCCCAAGAGAGCTGGTGCTGACAGGTGTGAAAACTACCGCACCATTAGTTTAGTATCTCATGCCTGCAAAATTTTAACACGTATTATTTACAGAAGAATGGAAAAACAAGTTGAAGCTGAGTTGGGAGAAGATCAATTTGGCTTCAGAAGAAATCAGGGACACGTGAAGCAATCCTGACTTTACGTCTGATTTTAGAGGATCGAATCAAGAAGGACAAGTCCACGTACATGGAATTCGTAGATCTAGAAAAGGCATTCGATAATGTTGATTGGACCAAGCTATTTATGATTCTGAAGATGATAGTGATCAGATATCGAGAACGAAGAATTATCTACAATCTGTATAAAAATCAGTCTGCAATGATAAGAATTGAGGGCTTTGAAAAAGAAGCAGGGATCCAGAAAGGAGTGAGGCAAGGCTGCAGTTTGTCCCCCTCCTTTTCAATGTTAACATAGAACAGGCTCTAAAGGAAATCAAAGAGAAATTTGGAAAGGGAATCACAGTCCAAGGAGAGGAAATCAAAACCTTGAGATTTGCCGATGATATTGTTATTTTATCTGAGACTGCAGAAGATCTCGAGAAGTTGCTGAATGTTATGGATGAAGTCTTGGGTAAGGAGTACCAGATGAAAAAGTCCAAAACAAAAGTAATGGAGTCCAGTCGAACAAAGGCAGGTGATGTAGGAAACATTAGATTAGGAAATGAAGTCTTAAAGGAAGTAGATGAATATTGTTACTTGGGTAGTAAAATAATTAACGATGGCAGAAGTAAGGAGGACATAAAATGCAGACTAGCACAAGCAAGGAAGAGCTTCCTTAAGAAAAGAAATTTGCTCACTTCAAACATTGATATCGGAATTAGAAAGATGTTTTTGAAGACTTTCATGTGGAGCGTGGCATTGTATGGAAGTGAAACATGGGCGATAACTAGCTCAGAAAGAAAGAGAATAGAAGCTTTTGAAATGTGGTGTTACAGAATAATGCTGAAGGTGAGATGGATAGATCGAATCACGAATGAAGACATACTGAATCGAATTGGTGAGAGGAGATCGATTTGGCTAAATTAGACGAGAAGAAGAGATAGAATGAAAGGACACATCTTAAGACACCCAGTACTTGTTCAGTTGGTTTTTGAAGGAAGTGTAGGTGGCAAGAACGGTAGGGGTAGACCAAGGTATGAATATGACAAGCAGATTAGAGCAGATGTAGGATGTAATAGTTACGTAGAAATGAAAAGGTTAGCACAGGATAGGGTGGCATGGAAGGCTGCATCAAACCAGTCTATGGACTGATGACTCAAACAGACATTATTATTATTATTATTATTATTATTATTATTATTATTATTATTATTATTATTATTATTATTATTATTATTATTATTATTGTAGATCTTTATAAATGTCTTGCTTTTTAAATGTGGTAAAAGAAGTTAGTTAAAAGTTGTAAAAGAATACATAAATTGCTGGGTTGAAATGAAATCTGGTAAATATGGTGCCTTTTGAACTTGTAACTAACTACTTGTTACCACATTTAAAAAACAAGACATTCGTAAAGATCTACAATAAGGATTGTTTATAAGACTTTATCATAAGAGTACTTATAACTACTATATTCTACTTGTTAGTCATTTTATACACATTTGTATCTAAAGCAGTATCCTCTTATTTATACTTCAGACCTTTGTTAAAAATTATGTATAAGAACAATCAGGATCCCAATCTATCTTTCTTTCAGGTATGGGATTTTTAGGCTGATGATGCCCTCAGTGTGGGTGAAACATGACCCTATATGTAATATGTTACAAACTATTTCTTAAATTGAAATAAACTCTTATGTATTGAACAGGTGGAATTTATAATCTAGTATTGATTTTTTTACTTTAAGTAGTATGTTCCGAGCTGTCAGTAGAGAGATGCTGTGGAATGCCATTAGTAGACAAATAACTTTGAGTGGTGTCTTTAAAAGTAGGCAGTATCACAATATGAAGATAAAGTTGAAATTCAAGAGGACAAATTGGGGCTAATATTCATTTATAGGAAGGGGAGTTAGGGATTGGAATAACATACCAAGGGGGATGTTCAATAAATTTCCAATTTCTTTGCAATCATTTAAGAAAGGGCTAGGAAAACAGCAGATAGGGAATCTGCCACCTGGGCAACTAACCTAAATGCAGATCAGTATTGATTGATTGATTGATTGATTGATTGATTTATTGATTGATTGATTGATTGATTGATTGATTGCTTGATTGATTGATTGATAGTATCACGTGGCCGTAAAGAACATTAGCACCTCCCCATCATGTCACCATATTGTTGAACGTAGCACTCATTATATCAGTGAGGACTAAAGAACAGTAAAACCTCCACAACATGTCACCATATTGTTGAACGTAGCACTCATTATATCAGTGAGGACTAAAAAACAGTAGCACCTCCACATCATGTCACCATATGGTACCACGTAGCACTCATTATATCAGTGAGGACCAGAGAACAGTAGCACCTCCACAACATGTCACCATATGGTAGCACGTAGCACTCATTATATCAGTGAGGACTAGAGAACAGTAGCACCTCCACATCATGTCACCATATGGTACCACGTAGCACTCATAATATCAGTGAGGACTAGAGAACAGTAGCACCTCCACATCATGTCTCCATATTGTTGAACGTAACAATCAATCAATCAATCAATCAATCAATCAATCAATCAATCAATCAATCAATCAATCAATCAATCAATCAATCAATCAATCAATACTGATCTGCATTTAGGGCAGTCGCCCAGGTGGCAGATTCCCTATCTGTTGTTTTCCTAGCCTTTTTCTCAATGATTTCAAAGAAATTGGAAATTTATTGAACGTCTCCCTTGGTAAGTTATTCCAATCCCTAACTCCCCTTCCTATAAATGAATATTTGCCCCAATTTGTCCTCTTGAATTCCAACTTTATCTTCATATTGTGATCTTTCCCACTTTTATAAACGCCACTCAAACTTATTCGTCTACTAATGTCAATCCATGCCATCTCTCCGCTGACAGCTCGGAACATACCACTTGTGAGGACTGAAGAACAGTAGAACCTCCTCAACATGTCATCATATGGTTGAACGTAGCACTCATTATATCAGTGAGGACTAAATAACAGTAGCACCTCCACAACATGTCACCATATGGTTGAACGTAGCACTCATTATATCAGTGAGGACTAAATAACAGTAGCACCTCCACATCATGTCACTATATGGTTGAACATAGCACTCATTATATCATTGAGGACTAAATAACAGTAGCACCTCCACATCATGTCACTATATGGTTGAACGTAGCACTCATTATATCAGTGAGGACTAAATAACAGTAGCACCTCCACATCATGTCACTATATAGTTGAACGTAGCACTCATAATATCAGTGAGGACTAAATAACAGCAGCACCTCCAAATCATGTCCCCATATGGTTGAACGTAGCACTCATTATATCAGTGAGGACTAGAAACAGTAGCACCTCCACAACATGTCACCATATGGTTGAACGTAGCACTCATTATATCAGTGAGGACTAAAAAAACAGTAGCACCTCCACAACATGTCATCATATGGTAACACATGGCACTCATTATATCAGTGTGGACTAAAGAACAGTAATACCTCCACAACATGTCACCATATGGTAGCACGTAGCACTCATTATATCTGTTAGGACTGAAGAACAGTAGCACTCCGATATAATGTCACCCTATTGTACCAGGAACTGTTCCAGCCCGGTACATCTATATATATAAAATAAGAGTTTTGTCTGTACATTGCTCAGAATTTTAAAAGAATGGTATTTCTGTACTGGCCATGTCCACTGTAGCAAAGAAATACACGTTTTACTTTTCCATAATTTCTGTCTGTCTGTCTGTCTGTCTGTCTGTCTGTCTGTCTGTCTGTCTGTCTGTCTGTCTGTCTGTCTGTCTGTCTGTATGTATGTATGTACACGCATCACTAGAAAATGGCTAGAGAGAATTTAATGAAAATCGGTATGCAAGGTTGGATAATAAGTCGCTACAATCTAGGCCATAAATTATTTTATTCACGCTGAATGAAATGGTAATTTAGGGGAGGGCCTAAAATTTAATTTTCAAATATATATGTTATTACTGGTCCTATCTTAATAAAAATTGGTATGCAAAGTCGGGAAATAAGTCCCTACAATCTACGCTATAAATAATTTTATTCACATGGAGTGAAAAGGTAGTTTAGGGGAAGGCCGAAAACTTAATTCTTAATTATTATTGGTCCTATCTCATTGAAAATTGGTATGCAAAGTCGGAGAATGAGCCACTACAATCTAGGCTATAAATCATTTAATTCACCCTGACTGAAATGGTAATTTAGTGGAAGGCCTAAAATTTAATTCTTAAATATTTATATTATTAGTGGTCATATCGATAAATACTACATAACCAAAGTTATATAGAATTATATTTCCGACCATTTATGTCTTATACATTCTATCGTACCGGCCATGATAACATAGATATTCATGAATTTGTGATTTTGTTGCTAAGTCCACATCAACGCCGAGCCACGAGAAAATGGGTTAACAGAATTTAATGAAAATCGGTATATAGAGTCAGGGAATAAGAAACTACAGTCTAAACTATAAACAATTTTATTCACCCTGGATGAAATTGTAGTTTAAGGGAAGGCGCCTAAAATGTAATTTTTAAATACCTATGTCATTGGTCCTGTCGAAATATACTACATAACAAAATTTATAGAGAACACAATTTCCGGTCATTTGTGTTTTATTTAGTTTTACCGTACCAACTATGGTAAGGGAAGTATTTCAAAGTCGGAAGAAAACTAAATGTGAAGGCCTACAATATCGAAAGCACATAACATTATCAACAGTAACATTACATTGGCCATTGTTTGTTGTGATATTGTTTCTCCCTTAAGCTGCCTCTTAACTCCGATAGATGGGATTACTGCTGCGTACTGAGTATAATAGCCTGAATGAATATTGGCGAAAAATAGCTGGGGAATTAGAAAACTTTCTTTAGAATGCCATTCCTCTGGTTCATACAAGTTCTGATATTGCTGGTACGTAACACACTGGTTCATCATAGTATTCCAGCTATTCGATCCCTACTTTGACGCACTGTTTTGAATGAGCAGTGGGCATACTTAAGTTAGAGGCTCACTTAGTAAAGTAGTAGTATGGCCTGGTCTAGAATAACAATTAGGGCTATTGCAAATCATAGCACCACACTTCACTAAATAACTCAAAATTCAACCCTGAAAAGAGCCGTTTCTTAGGGAAAGTTTCTTCCTCTTCAATATTATTAAATTCCACATTCGTTTTATTCCAAATTAGCAGTGAAGAGGGGTTTCTTCTCTGGTTTGGAGGAAAAATTTGCCTCGAAGTCAGATAAAATTTTTCGTCGCCAGTGTAGTCAGTTGATACTTTCTGACTCATCGGGGTACTCCTAGGAAACAGATTAGTAAAAGGGCATAGTTTTTGCCCTGGGAGTCATCACTCTTCGACCCCCCCACCGAAAATGGTTGAAGAGGGTTTTTCGTCTCACGGCTTGGTCACTCCAGCTCTGGAACTTTGGACTGTTAGACCGACAGCATAGTACTGTTCTTTAAAAGTGAAAAAATTTGTGGTTTTTCATTTGATCGAGTATTTCATATGAAAGCTTTGCTTTTAACCGCACCATTCCTACTGACATCATTGTAATGTATGTCCATTTCAGCTGGGAAAACCACTAAGACAGTCTTTCTGAGGGTGTAAAAATTCAGGTGGAGTGTGTCTACCATTATAATGAAAGCTCCCCAACCTGATTGTTACTGATGGTATGCAAGCGGGTCTACCATTATAGTGAAAATTCTTTAACTCAATCTTCATATGAGAAAATATGTCGCATTTCTAGGGTAATGTTAAGAGTAATGCAATTCATACAATCTTGCTCACAACATGTACACTACCTAACCTAGAATTCTAATGTAGAATTCCATAGCGAAGCACCGGTACATCAGCTAGTTATTTTATAATTGCCGCAATATATGGAAAAGGAACGGCGATAATATGTGTTCGTATGCCCGACATCTTGTGCGAGCGCGATATGAAGTTCCTTGTGGTGCGTTGGACACGTCATGAGCAATGAACCTGCAGGTGACGTCACTATCACATGTTGCATGCGTTTCTCTCGAATGTACTGGAAAGAAAATTTCTAACTTTTTAGCTGATAAAGACACAGAAATGACACATACACCATCGTGTGGCTCATATTCTGAATATAAACATGTGTTAATTTCAATAAAATCCATCACGGCATTCAAGAGATATAAGCGAGAAAGGAATCACATTTCCCCCAGTGACGTGGCAAGCAACCTTGGGTCGTACGGATTGTAAGCAGCAGACCAGACCATAGCAGTTCAGTTCGTATTCTTCACTGCTGGCTCGCATGTCATGCTGATCGCGACGAGTCGAACTCAGTGTTCATCCTACCGGAACATTGTAATACTTATATAACTTCGACTGCAAGTTGACATTTAGTTTCTGTGAATACCAGTGAGTAACTTATAAATTGTTGGACTTGCAATTCGTCAGACGTTCAAACTTAGGAAATTAACATGTGTATAACATCAAAGTCATAAGACTTGTAATATTTCGCCAAATTTGGACTTGACAAACATCTCAGTTTTCGTGTGAATGACTTGAACAAACTTGAAGTCTGCACGGCTACTTTAAATTGTAATGATCTTGAACTGTTTCAACTCAGAATATCGTGAGTGTAGGTCACAACACATTGACTATTTTGAGTAGTATCAGAGCCTAGAACACTTTAATTTGTGCCGAAAAACTGTTCGTGTATCATCGTAACAGAGTGTACCATTTGAAACAACCCGTGTGGATAGACTGTATAATGAACATAATTCAGTGATATTGTGAAGTATAAAATTCATGCACGAATACTTGTAGAACTGTGATAGTGAGAAGGAACATTACGAGATATTATGAGAGAGAGCTATTTATTTATTTCTTTGTTGTGAAAGTGAGCCTTGATAGACTGTGCTTCGAATGAAAGTTGTTCTTGACAATACGAACAGTGTGCAGTAAGTGTCAAGATAAACTATGCATGGAAGTGTGTTTTCTAATTTTTCAATTATCGTAGTTTATGATAATAGACAGTGCTTCAACATATTTCTCATCCAGTGAATAGTGATTATTTATGAGACAGTCATAATCAGTTCTAACAGTGCAAATCAAATGGTGCACATTTCAACCTAGTCAATTGGACTTTCTTGTGTTAAAGCCACTCTTTTATTAACATGAGAAATCCTGACTCGAGACGACGGAGATCGATGGAAAATGACGTAGATTGCTGGAGATTTGATGCAGATCAACGTGATCTAGTACCACGAGGGACAGTTCCAGGGACGTGGTACTATGGAACATCGTGGTGCTGTCTGTTAGCTGAGTTCCAGATTGCTGCTTGCAGAGCAGTATTCAACTGTTTGAGCTCAACAAGAAGGCGTATATCAGGTGATATCAGTGCTTTTTTTCCATTCAAAAACATAATTATAACTTTGAACGGAACTTTTATAAACGTTGTCATTCCTGACAAAGAACATTAAAAACTCACTTACTTGGAAAGTTAACGATTTACAACTCTTAAAAGTGAAGACAGACTTTCAAATAACAGTGTGCTCTCGTAATGTTGTATTTTCTCACTTGTTGGAACTTTAGGATTTCAACTGAGTGTTTCATTCATAGTGAAAGTGTATCATAAACTCTTAATTTACAATATTTACGTCAAGTGTATAATAATTTACAAAAAATAGGACAATACTCAGAACTTTATACCAGAAGATTAGATTTAATTTCAAGTGTTTCATATTAGAGTTTGATGTGTTTACAGGAAGGAATTACAGATTTGACTTTATTTAATTTATGTAGAAAGCGTAATCTGAAATCGCAGGTGCTAATAGAAAAGACTTTAGGATTTCTTATTTACTTACCACATGCTTTATTATTAATTTATGCCATGAAAGTTATGATGGACATGACTGATTGAGAAATACATTATTCAGTTGAATTTTACTTGAACAACTTGATTTTTTGATATTCTGTTGTTGAAATTGGGATTTATTTTCTAGTGAATATCTATGATTCTCAGACATAATAGGGTGACATTCCAGAGATTGAATAATGGAAAGAAAGATATAATATCTATTTTTTGCCTTGTGATCCTCCCTCTCTGTACCTTCTCCTAAGGACTAAGCAGCCCTCAGAAAGACCTCAAGCTCTTGAAAATCAACTTTTCCTGGTACAATATGGTTGCACGTAACACTCATTATATCAGTGAGGACTAGAGAACAGTAACACCTCCACATCATGTCACCATATGGTAAAACGTGGCACTCATTATATCAGTGAGGACCAGAGAAAGGTAACACCTCCACATCATGCCACCATATGGTAGCACATGGCACTAAGGAACAGTAGCACCTCCACATCATGTCACCATATGGTAGCACATAGCACTCATTATATCAGTGAGGACCAGAGAACAGTAGCACCTCCACAACATGTCACCATATGGTAGCACGTAGCACTCATTATATCAGTGAGGACTAAAAAACTGTAGCACCTCCACAACATGACACCATATGGTAGCACATGGCACTAAGGAACAGTAGCACCTCCACATCATGTCACCATATGGTAGCACATAGCACTCATTATATCATTGAGGACCAGAGAACAGTAGCACCTCCACAACATGACACCATATGGTAGCACGTAGTACTAAAGAACAGTAGCACCTCCACATCATGTCACCATATGGTAGCACGTAGTACTAAAGAACAGTAGCACCTCCACATCATGTCACCATATGGTAGCACATAGCACTCATTATATCATTGAGGACCAGAGAACAGTAGCACCTCCACAACATGACACCATATGGTAGCATGTAGCACTAAAGAACAGTAGCACCTCCACAACATGACACCATATGGTAGCACATAGCACTCATTATATTATTGAGGACCAGAGAACAGTAGCACCTCCACAACATGACACCATATGGTAGCACGTAGTACTAAAGAACAGTAGCACCTCCACATCATGTCACCATATGGTAGCACATAGCACTCATTATATCATTGAGGACCAGAGAACAGTAGCACCTCCACAACATGACACCATATGGTAGCACGTAGCACTAAAGAACAGTAGCACCTCCACAACATGACACCATATGGTAGCACATAGCACTCATTATATTATTGAGGACCAGAGAACAGTAGTACCTCCACAACATGACACCATATGGTAGCACGTAGCACTAAAGAACAGTAGCACCTCCACAACATGTCACCATATGGTAGCATGTAGCACTCATTATATCAGTGAAGACTGATGAACAGAAGCAACCCCTCTCCCCTCCTTGCATCGCAAGTCCTTGTTTCATTATTTATGCCATAGGGATAAAGCTTGTTAACCTTTTCGGAAGACTTACCTACTCAGCTGAGCACTGTGAATCGCGTTCTAACAGAGAATTCTTCTTACTACATTATTTGCCTGGTGTGGAAATCGGCAACCACAGAAAGCCATCATGAGGATTGCCAACATCGGGGTTCAAACCTATCATCAGTTATATGACCCAAACAATGTAGCTAGTTTTCTCCCTTGTTTCATGTACATTCCGACCAAATGTTGTGATATTATTGAGCAATTTTCACAGGCCAAAGATATAAAACCAACTCAGGATCGAAATGAGAAGTACATGTGCACTTGGTTGCAGACAGAACCCACATACACAACAGGAATTATCAGTATTTTGGAAATGCCTTTATTTTAAAATGAAATATAAATATCTGTTTACAACTTGGAGATAGACAGATAGATGGATAGATGGATAGATAGATAGATTGATTGATTGATTGAATGATTGATTGATTGATTGATTGATTGATTGATTGATTGATTGATTGATTGATTGATTGATTGATTGATTGATTGATTGATTGATTGATTGATTGATTGATTGATTGATTGATTTTAATATTTACATCAACTACATTATTTTGTATATAATTTAATCATACAGTGACATACAGATTTATAAACATGTGTTTTCTTTGACCCCACATAAAGAGAAGCGAATACGATGGGAAGGGCAGGAAGAAACGATCCTTGAGGAGGAAGAAGAGGATTTAGGTAGGCATACTCACATATTTGATCATTTATGACATAATTCCTCATGACCTCAAATGAAGGTTAATATATCAGTATTTAAATATTTACAAAACAAACTTATTATGAAAAAAATTTCATGACGATCCATATTGACAATTTATTGTTACACTTGGTGAGTAAAATGGGTCTACCTAATCAATGCAAGGAATATATAAAGACATCTAAAAAAATAGGAAACAGATTAAAATCAGTCTGCATTAAAAAACTTGATGACACTTCTGTCCACAATTCGCAAAACATTATACTGCAAAATTAAAATACTAACGAGGTAAACGTAATGGTCAATCTTAACTTGCTCTCTCTGAGTTTTTGTTTCACTACAGCGGTTCGGTTTTCTTCACTTTCCTTACAGATATCTGGTCTGATCCATATGGACAGATTAAAATACCAACTGCGCCATTACTGCTCTATGTAATTATCATTCTCAGTCATTTACAAGTGTATCAAGGTTATTTTTCAAGACCAAACACCTTGCCATGTTTTGTGACATGTGGACGGGAGTCTCACAGCCTTACTGTAATGTGTTTCCTAGATTATTATATGTCTTTGAATATTGTAATGTTTTATTTATGCCCATTTTTAAAAATTTGTATGGATGAAGTTGGCCTGAGTGACTGAAAACTAGTCCCGTGTACTAATACCGTGACCAAGTTTGATAACTCCGCTCTCTTAACATTGTAGTTGGTGGTCCTGCCGGAGTGCAGCCCTGCAGCTGCAACAACATGTGCGAAAAGTATCGGCGATGGTATAGCGTGGTGATAATTTTAATGACTATTTGTTTGTTTTAATGTTTTATGTAAGTCCATGTTAATATCTTCGCAGTGCTTTGTGTGTGGAATCAACTAGTTTTCTATTATTTTGAGAAAATGTTGTACTGTTTCGTTCCTGGTTGTAAATCAGGTTACGGAAGGAAGCGCGATAGGATGATTTTTTTACACCGTCAAAAGAAAATAATCTGTCCGCAAAGTGGGCTAGAGTTATTCTGCAGAAAGGTAAGCCAAAAGCAGAATATGTGACCTGCATTTTTTGGCAGATTTAATTATAAAAGTGGACTGTTTCGTTGTGAGCAGTGAAAACGTTCAACTTCCTCGTGTGAGGTGGATATTAAAACCAGGAGTGGTACCTCACATATTTCTAAATTTACCGATATACCTATCCACTGAGGTAAAATTCTGAAAGGCACCCAGCAGGAAAAGGAGTGAGGACAGTATCAAGAGGATAAGGAACAAGAATCACAAAGTGAGTGAAGCAGTGATGACAACGGTAAGCGGTGAAGTTCAAGTTCCAGGTCAGCCCAGTTGTAGTCAAATTCAGGGTTAGTCTAGTTCTCTTTCCAATGCCAAAAAGACGATATTGTCTCTCAAAAGGCGACTAAAGAATGCAACTCATAATTTAATGCGAGCTAAATGCAGTCTTTCCTCAGTCAAAGCTGGGATTAATTTCCTAAAGGGCCAAATTAAGAACACAGAATTGCGATTTAAAGATTGTTAGTTTCTTAGCAAGAAGAAGAAAATTATTATAGACACTATTAAAGAAATGCCGACTAAATTCTCCCAATGGTATGAGGTACAGCTGTGATTTTCTTTTAGAGAGTTTATTACATAGAATAAAATCACCTAAAGGATACAGGCACTGTCTGCGGCATAATTTGTTACCTCTTCCCTCACAAAGCCATTTGAGGAAACTCTGCAAAGGACTTAAATGTCCCTATGGTGTAAATCGGCGTAGAGATGTGGTGACCCCATCGCCCAGTGGGAAACCACTGCAGTCAGCCTCCCGATTATTGGTAGATAAACCATAGCTAGTTGGGTTTGGATGAAATGACAACCCAAAACCGTGACTGTCTTCGGTCACAATAGGATAATCACCCATTAGGTTGGGCAGCTTCTTGCCTATGCCAAAAGTAACGGGATACTACCACATTATATTTCCCAGGAAACACATGGTATGGCTCTTTGTGTAAATGATTTCGGAATTAAAACTTTGCTACATCGGATCTCCGGGAGGGGATAACAATAAGACAAACCAAGATAAGTAGAAGGAAGATGAGAAAGGAAGGTCAAACGAGGTTAGGAAGAAGGAAGAGAAGATAAGAATTGGGACATGGAATGTTCTAAAGCTGCTACAAGGTGGCAAGCTGGAAAATGCAAAACAGGAGATGAAGAAAAATCGACTGGACACCTTAGGAATGTGTGAAGTAAGGCAGAGAAGCTGTGGTGAGGTAGAAAGTGGAGACTACAGGTTGTTTCATTCAGGAAATGAAACTGGTGGTACTAATAGCATGTAGGAAAACAGCTGAAGAACAAAGTATTGAAGGTGGATTATATAGATGATAGATTGATGATGATTAGATTAAAGGGTGATAAGAAGGATGTTGTTCTAATACAAGTTTACGTACCAACAAGCCAACACAAGGATGAGGAAGTAAAAGTGTACTATGAAAAGATTGAAGAACTTACGGTAAAGGAGAAGAGAAGTGAATGCATTATTGTAATGGGGGATTGTAATGCAGTGGTTGTTGAAGGATAAAAAGAAGTAGTTGAAAAACTTCGGACTGGGTACAAAGAACAACAGAGGTGAAATGTTGGTTAATTTCTGCAAAGAAAACTCACTTGTGATTTGGAACACTTTTTTCGAACATCACAAGAGATGGCATTACATGTGGACATCCAGGTTGAATGGTGAGAGGTATCAAATTGATTATATCATGATACAGAACAGGTAGAGAAACTGTCTAAAGAATGCAAAAGCATACCCCGGAACAGATATTGATTCAGACCACAACTTGGTGGTGGGAGATTTGCATGTGCGGTTGAATAAAGTGAGAAAGGGTAAACCAAGATAAAATTTTGACGTAGAAATTCTAAAGGAAAAAGGTAAAGACAAGGAGCTGGAAGACATATTTATGTCAAAGTGGAATAGAGGTTCTGTTGAAAAAAGTGCAAACGAGACATGGAAGAGGATGAGAGAAAACCTCACAGATTCTGCAGAAGAAGTAGTTGGGAAGAGGACATCTGCAAGAATTAGGAAAGTATGGGTCACAAATGCAATGCTGAGCAAGATGGAGGAAAGAAGGAATGGAAGAATGTAGGATCAGAGGAAGGGAAATGAATTTACAGAAAACTGAACAACGAATTAAGGAGAGAAACAGATAAAGCAAGGAAGACATGGATGAAAGAGAGATGTGAGGGAGTAGAGAAACTAGAAAAGGAAGGGAAATATGAAATTATGTATATTTTAGCTTCAGGACTGGTATGGAAATAGAAAGAAATGATGGCACATTGGTGTATAAACCTGGAGCAGTAAGGGAAAGGTGGAAAGAGTATGTAGAGTGCCTATGTGAGTATGATCAAAGAACAAATTATATAGAAATAGAAGTTGAGACAAGAGTATTAGAAGATGAAAAAGGATATAGCATTTTGGAAGGGGAGGTAGAAAAAGCTTTGAAAGAAATGAAGAATAACAAAGCAACTGGGATTGATGGGTTACTGTTAGAGCTTTTTAAGAGTCTTGGAAATAAAGGACTGAAAGAGCTAACATATCTTTATAATAAGATATATGAAAGCAGCGAATGGCCAGATGATTTTCTTTCAGTAGTAATGGTACCGATTGAAAAGAAGAAGAATTAAAAGAAATGTGAAGATTTTAGGACCATCAGTCTGATCACACATGCAGCCCAAGTATTACTGAGAGTACTGAACAGAAGACTTCATGGAAGGCTAGAAAACTGTATCTCTGAGGAACATTGTGGCCTCATGAGAGGTAAAGGAACAAGAGATGCAATTGGACAATTAACCCGACAGTACTTGCGGCCGGATGTATAACGCCGTTACTCGTGGGTGAGCATGGCGCTCACCTCGTGTACGTTCATTTTCCTAACGATTTATTTTGCCAGCGTTCTTTCAGAGAAGGAGATTTATTAATTATAATTGCAGTTTTGAAATAATAGTTTACATTCTTGGGTTTAACTCACTTAATATAGGTTTGAATGCATGATAAGTAGAAATTTAGGTTAATCTTACTGGAATTGGGGTTCGCTCACTTTATTCAGGTTAGAATGCATTAATTTCTTGAAATGTGGATAGTAGCATGACATATAACCACCTTCTTCACAAACAAAATCCAAAAAGAAAAACCGAACGAAAACCAATAAAACAATGTTTCTGCCTATAGAACTGTCATTGTTGAACCTGTTCGTAAATTAGGCAACAGTTCATGTTCTTGTGGAACAGATTTTTCAATATAAAGTCTCAACACTGTTGTCGCCTGTATTCCGTTTCCAAGTCACTTTGATCCGGATGTGGAAAATGGCATGGTTTACGAACAGTTACTATGTGGTCTCCGCAGTTTGGTGCACTGCATTTCACACATCTGGCTGCTGATTTCCTGTTCTTCTTTCTTAGACAGTACGCACACTTTTCCCTTCCCGACGATGTCACCTGTGAAGGTTGCAGCTTTTTCCCCAGAACTTTCAGAATTTTCAGGTGCAGATCTGAGTGAATTCGAGATTTTGCAACTCTTTCTTCAAGATGGAATTTTGTAAGGTCCAGGGTGAGTGTCTTCAGGTACTTCCTTCACAGTAACTCTTCAGATGTGTTCGAACAGAAAATAATCTGACTGTTGATACAGGCAATATCCAATATTGTGAAGAATATTCTTAGAAGCCATCTGCAGCACACTCTAGATACAGAGTACAAAGATTTCATTTCATCAACAACATCGATCCCTCCTTTCGTCAAATTATAAAAGGTAAGTCCTTCTGGTTTCATAAGGTCCCTAGTTGTTTCATCAATTACTGGAAATTTGTGCATACTTGACATGAGTATTACGTTTCTATTCCTTTTAGGCACATACGAAATCAGCATGCAATGCCCCCCAAAAGCAAAAATGCTGCTATTTACAGGCCTGGATCTAGTGTTGACTAGTTCTGGCGGAATCTCCCGCTTAAGTTTCTTTAGTGTTGCGACCGGTTGCAACCAGTCACGTTCCGGCTGCTGTTTTCTATTGGCTGAACCAATCTTCTGACGACACTACTTGTCTATTACAAAGGGACCTTCAGGCTGTCTTCCCGCATAAATCTGCATATTTGCAGTATAAAACATCTGAGAACAAACCAAGGCAAAAATTTTGATTCCGTATTTGGATGGTTTGTTTGGAATGTACTGCCTGAAGCTGCACCTGCCACAAAATGCTTCGTCTAGTGTGATGTATTCCCCGACACTGTAATTGTCTTCACATCGCTGAAGAAAATCTTTAAATATTTCTCTGATTTGCGCCAACTTATCCAGAGCTTTCCTTTGTTGCCTAGTACGAATATCATCAAACCTCAGAGCGTGAAGAAGCAAATAAAATATATTTCAACTCATTTCACTACCAGGCAAAAATACTCCGGTACTCTCATATCAGCTGGATATTTTGTTGTGATAATTTCATAATTCCTGCTAAGTATAACGAACCAATCAGGGCCTTTATCTCGTTCACATTTGTGTAGTTCACTATTTCAGCAATCACATCATTAGGAAAGGACAGGTCCCATGACTGGAGAACTGTCGCTGCATGCTGAGCACGTGTTTTCACACCTGGCGGATGAATGACAATATTCTTCCTGCTCCTTTGCCTGTTGTGTGGAGGGGAATGAATGTTCTACACCGTGACATTGTCCTTACCAACATAATGAGGCCCAATGTGCTCATCGAAATCAGAATCGTCAGCGGTTACTTCACTGCCAGTGTCATGATCACTGTTTTCAATCACTCCCTCCGAATCTTTACTATCACTGTCTACTATCAGAGGAGAGCCTAAAATGTCATCATCAGATTCCTCTAACAACCACTTCCAAATGTGTTTTTTATGTTCCGTACTCAATATGTTAATAAAACATCACTCGGAACTCAGACTCGCACTACTTCGCACATTCATGAAAAGTTACATGGATCCTCGCGGTTGAGTGCTGCGCTCACTTCCGTTTGCGTCTGCGCCAAGATTGAAATCAAAGCGTCTGGGAAGCACTCACATTTCCGGTTTCCTGTATGCATCAAAGTGGATACTCAGAAAGGAAGGTAGACGAGAGTTTGGCTTCCCAATTTCCACTAGGTTAGAGTTACAAGCTGTTAAAAATTAAAGTGAGCTCAGCGCTCACACGCGAGTACTGGTGGGTTAAGAACATTAGGTGAGAGATACATTGAAAGAGAAAGAGAAATATATGCTGTGTTCATTGACCTGGAAAAAGCTTTCGACAGAGTACAGTGGAAAAAGTAAATGGACATTCTAAGCAGGAATGGAGTCAACTGGAAAGAGAGAGGGCTAGTTAAGAATCTGTATCTACATCAGAAGATAAGAGTGCAGATAGGTAGATGACAGAGGAAACCACAATTGGAAGGGGAGTAAGACAAAGCTGCTGTCTCGCCCCCATACTTTTTAACATGTATTTGAAAGAGATTATCCAGAAATGCATGAATGGAAAAAGAGTGAAAGTTGATAGTAGGAGAATAGAATGTATTCGATTTGCTGATGACATGGTCCTAGTGGCAGAGAGTGAACAAGCTATGATGGTGATGCTAACAGATCTAAATGCTGTCTGTGAAGAATTTGGAATGAGAATTAATAAGAAAAAGACAAAATGTATGGTGATAAGCACAAAAAAAGTGAAGGGCAGGAAATAATATAACAGGGGGATGCTTTCACATACTTGGGAAGTGTAATAACAGAGGATGTGAGGTGCAGTTGAAAGGTGAAAACTCATATTGCGATTGCGAAGGAAGCAGAAGAAGAAGAAGAGTAGACTTTTTTGTGGCGACATGGATAGAGACTTCAGGAAGCGATTCGTGAAGTTTTTTGTATGGAGCGTGGCACTATATGGAGCTGAGACATGGACATTGAGAAAAGAGGACGAAAGAAGACTGGAAGCATTTGAGATGTGGATTTGGAATAGAATGGAAAGTATACAATGGATAGAAAAAGTAAAGAATGAAGAAGTCTTGAGAAGAGTTAGGGAAGAGAGAAATATATTGAAAGTAATCAAAAAGAAAAAGCACAGTTAGATTGGTCATTGGATGAGGAGAGATTGATTGCTTGTAGATGCTATACAAGGAATGGTAAATGGAAAAAGACAAAGATGACAGAGAAGATATCAGATGCTGGACAGTATCAGGATAAAATACAAGTATGAGGAAACAAAGAGGGTGGCAAGAGACAGGATTGCATGGAGAGCTGCCATGTGAAGACCTGCCATATGGCAGAACACTGTTGATGATGATGGTGTAAATCCTCGTTGCATAAGTGCTCTGTCACATTATTGTAAGTTTGAAATGGATGAGAATAAATGGTACGGGACAGTTATATTCAATGAGGTTGAACTAAAAGAAGGGATTCAATTTAGTAGGTAGGTAAGGGTTATTCTGCCCGAAGGCAGGTCTGAACCTCTGCAGAGGTGTTCCTGAGCTGGAGTTTACGTGCGGTAGGGTGGCCAGTTCCTTTCCGCTCCTCCATTCCCTTACCCCCCACCAACAGTGCGTGGCAACCCATCCAACTCCTGACCACGCCCAATGTTGCTTAACTTCGGAGATCTCGCGGGATCCGGTGTTTCAACACGGCTACAGCTGTTGGCATTCAATTTAGTGTGCAGCGATAATTTTTATGAGTGTCTTGACTCAATTGAAGTGATTTCATTTGTGCCAGGAGCTGGCTGTTGTATATTGGACACACTTTGGGCATTATTCCAAAACTGGTCTAACCACTATTTAAAGTGCTGATTCTTCTTCAGAGCTAGCAAAATCTGCAGAGAACTGCAAGCTTGACAATCTGCTATGTCTACTCGTAAACTATCGAAAGTGGCCTCGAACTAGTTTTGGTGAGTAATTTACTTCATTTATTTGAGAAAGGTGTCAGTGTTACTTACAATCTGGTGTATATTTAATGTGCTCTGTTGAAAATGTATTCTTTAAATATGTAAAGCAAAATATTGCTTTCGCTTTCCGTAATATTTCATTTTATTTTGTGTGTTCTCTTATTAAAGTTCAAAGATATTTCTTTGTGGGGACTGAGAATATTATTTATAACTTTCTGACAGTACTATTCATGTGTTGTATTTGATATTTTCATATCAATGTAACTTCTATTAAATCAGCTGACCGTGTAGTTTTGGTGTTAGAATCCACTAGCGCCACTCTGCGGGAGTGTGCTTGAAGTCGGTGCGTGATCTCACGAGGTATTCTATTCATCATGCTAATACTGTGATGATAGTGTAGCTTTAATGAGATAATATAGTTATATTTGTCATTAACCTTGAATTGAATAGGTGGACCCGGTTTACTTACCATGTGTATAACACTTTATTGATTTGTCACCAATTAAGTAATTCCTGCTTGCCAGCCCTTAAGGATTTTTGTAGATTGTTCCCTTCCCTGTTCCTTCACTATTGTTATTTTGTCTCGGTGTTTTCCAAATTCGTACGTTCCTTATCGCCAGATGTTTCATTCCAGGCTTGTGTCAAGGTCATACACCTGTCGATGTCATATGTTTCATACACATGTTATGTGACTCTCTTAGACTGATTCTGATGGTTCTGTCAACTTCTGCTTCGAACGCTAGTGCTGTACCACATCCGGGTAGCCATCTGGTGACGAATGAGCACACCATTTCGCTTTTTATTATAACGTCAAAATTCAAAAGCTCATTGTTTAAGAAGCCTTTCTCGTGGACAGTCAAGATTTTCTTCTGATGATGCAAGGCACAATTCTCTGCGAAACGTAAAGAATTGCACCTTTCTTGACATGGCATATGTCTATACCTTATTGATTGTCACTTGATCATGTTGTGATGTAAATGTCTAGTTGATCAGAATAATAAGGAATTTGGTGAATGGGACAGCATGAAAAAAATATTTATTAGAGACGTGGCAGATACAGGTACTTAATACTGCTTCCTTAGTGCTATAATAAAGGTTCTGTTTTCTTCATTCTCTTACATTTAACTCCTTCATACTGTCAATACAGTGAAATGTTGTTAGCGTGTTCCTCATTAACGTGTTTTCCCACTTAGCACGTTGTGAATTCAAAGTCCTGATTCTCATAGTTTTTAATCTATATAAAACTGCCTCATTTATCATGCCACTAATTGTTGCTATTACCGCTTACTACGATCACAATTTTCCTAGCCCTGAAAATATTATTAGTCATCCCTTGTGAGAGAAACATGATTTCCAACTTGGGTAAGAGCTGTCACCATAGTTGCATGATTACGGGAAAAGGCCTTGAAATCCTGAACTTGACAGGAAATGTTGCACCTTTGAGGAACAAGCTGTTAGCCTCAGGAATGTTCAGTTTTGCTTGCCCATTAGCAGCGACATTGCTGAATAACACGGTATTTGTATTTTGCATTACATTTATGTTGTTTTGAGTGGTACAGTGGAGTGTAGCGAATATTTATTGTGTAATGCAGTGGCCTACATCTGGATTAGAAACACAGTGATGTAAAGTTGACTAACGTGGTACATATTTATCTCGTGATAGCCTAGTTATGGATACGGCAAAAAGTCATAAAATTCCTTACTAATGAAGACAAAATGGAAATCTGTCAAAGAGTGGAATGGCACCCATATCTTAAAGTTCACAGAGGTTGTGAATGTTGAAATCGCACCTTCGAGTTTTGATTCGATCGCTCAAGTTGTTTGAAGTTTATTCAAAATGGTGGCCAAAGTCATTCCTCCTGGTCGCACATGGTGGAGTGTAATCTTCAATTCATTGTCTAAGATTGTGACCAGAAAATAATGTTTAATAACCCACTGCTCAGAAATAGAAGGCTTCTACTGACATAGTGTGATCTGCAATAATACTTTGATATTTTTGTTGGCCCCCATGCACATGTTTTCATATGTCTTGTCTGGTGGTTTTCAGCGCACCATTGTTATTTTATAAACCCCAGCTGAAAAGGTTTTCCTCTTGTGTTTTTCATACCTTCTAATAACTTACTTCTCTTTCATCTTTAGAAATGGTAGATAAAGTTTACACTGTACCCGTGGATACATGTTGTAAAATGTCCTCTAATCAGAAAAAACCATATCTAATGTTTCCATAACCCTGTTGGATAGTTTTTATTCATGTACTCAGTAGTACATTTTCTCTCTTTACTGTACCCGCTCAAAGCCTGAGTCCCAACCAGCATTTATCTCAGGGAGTGTTACGGTCCGAATCCATCGCAACTAATAAACAATAAAAACATATATTGAGATATAAGATCTCAAACTAAATGTAAGGGCGCCATCCAATCAGTACTACAGGGTTGAACAGGACACTCTAATCTTTAACGTTAGGGCTCATCATCAAACATACAAATTATATATATATATTCAGATCAAAGAAAAATTATGAGGGCTCCGTCCTAGGAATGGGGACGGATATTTAAACGGTCACCAAGGGTTTACTATTCTACAAGAACAAGAACCTGGAACTGTTTCCATGCAAATGCTAAAGGAGCATTTTATTTAAGTAAACAAAATAATTTTTACACACAATCAAAATCTGTTCACCCTTGATTTGCCGGTAATTTGGCAAATTATTCCTGAAAAATGATTACATAATATTTATCACTTTTGACCACCCTTCCATTTGGGTGGTGGAACCGTTGGTATCTGAAAGTATCAGATTTACCTTCGTTAACACCATGACCATATTTGGTCATGGACCAATTACCTTTTGGCTAAGTGGGCGCGATCACATGAACTATGTTATCGCCTCCACTTTGATTGAGATGAGACCAACCCGGGAGACTACAAACTCTCCCCGGGTTCCTACCAAGATATGCTAATTGTTAGTTGAAGGAAACGACAAAGCGACTCTAACCTAATGGTCCAGATATAGGGATTTGCCTTCATTTTACAACTACTAACTTAACTTATTATTCACAACACTTGACATTATTACGTTAATTCGCCAGCTGACTTCCCTAGTATCATTCATCATCAGCATCTGAAATAATAAATTAAAATAAAATATTAAAAAAATATTATTATTATTATTATTATTATTATTATTATTATTATTATTATTATTATTATTATTATTATTAATTAAAAATCTCAAATTTTTCATTTCAACTCCCAACATCATTATTATGTCCAAAATATAAAAAGTAAATTCTTCTTCTTCTCCTTCAAATATTTATTATTATTATTAGTTAAAAATCTCAAATTTTTAATTTCAACTCCCAACATTATTATTATGTCCAAAATATAAAAAAGAAAATTCTTCTTCTTCTTCTTCAAATATTTATTATTATTATTATTATTATTATTATTATTATTATTATTATTATTATTAGTTAAAAATCTCAAATTTTTCATTTCAACTCCCAGCATCATTATTATGTCCAAAATATAAAAAAGTAAATTCTTCTTCTTCCCCCTCTTCAAATATTTATTATTATTATTATTATTATTATTATTATTATTATTATTATTATTATTTTTATTATTAATTTAAAAAAATTAATTTCGCTTGTTACACGGTAGTCCACTCTTAATATGTTTAACACATAACCCCTTTTACAATTCCAATTTATTTTGGCACTAATCAATCCAGACATGATTTACTTGGAATATTATTATTATTAATATTCTTATGCTTTTGAGAATCTTTATTTTTATTCCCCATCTTTATAATTTAGTCACATACGTTCTCTCCCAAACAGAAATCACGAAGATCCGAATTCACATCGGTCGGGACATAATAGTGTTCGAACCCGCAACCTTATTTTCGTACTGTCGTTAATTCATGGAGACCATATGCTTCTAAGACAATTCTCAAATCCCATAACACCCCACAGTTGGGCAAATACCTCCAATCTCTGCAAGTGTTAAATTATTACTTCCTTTTCCATTTTGAAGTCCATTTATCCATCGGAACTCTTCAAAACATTTTCATTAATTAACCCTCAGTGTGTGGACTCTATTCTGCCACTCAATACACCGGTATAGAAATACAACCTCTATGTAGGCCTTAAGATCCATCTATTTCTTCATCAACATTAGTACAATTTACTTTTATTTCGGGCCGGATTTCTGTCCCACAAAACTCCAAATCTCAACTTTTGGCTCAAATCACTCTGGGCCTCAAACATAGCGTGACCATATTATCAAAATGCCTATCTCGTTTCTACCAAAATTATTTATGATTATTATGGAGTCCAAAAACGTTAAATCAACAATTAGTGTTAAAATCGGATTCACTGCCCATATAAAATATTCATGCCACATAATATCTCCACATTTAAATTAATTTAATTTGCAATCATTCTATCCAACTAGACCCATGCCTTTATTCTCAAAGATTATTATTAAACACGCCTTTACACATTACCCAATATTAATGTAATACTTCGACACTATTACAGATTATTATTTTGTCCACTGGCGAACTTTGCGATATTTACAAACAAATCAATGGACCTCATTCCGTCCCACAACAATTTAAATCACTTGGCAACCCTACCTCTGGATTATCTTAACAACATGCCTTAATATCTATAAAACATCCGATAACGGAAAAACACTTTGGAAGCACTTCTAAAATGAATATTAACATTATCATTACGTGAAACGTGCTCCATATCATATCAAACAACTCAAGCTCTTGAATGAACAAATAAACCCTACTCTACTCTATTTAATAATCAAAATTATGATGAGTGCTTGATCTAATTATAAACATAATAATTTGTCCCTTTGTCTATCTATCTTGGAATTTTTACGAGCCGGAAATGGCTCGTTTCACAATCAAGTTACATGATAAATTAATATGATTTCCTCCCCCTAACAATAGCAATCTACAAATATCTCAAAAGGTTACTCATCTCTGCCCTTGTAGTCTGCTAAAACCGGACATGGAGCCTAGCCCCTCCGGTTTTTAGCACTGCATTCCACTGGTATTCATGCCAGCTTGAAGAATTAATCCTTGACCCTTTTCAACTTTACACATTTTAAATAAAAACAAATAAAATAACTGTTGCACTCTGGAATAATTTCCACCCTAAATTCTACTCACAAATTTTACACTCTCGGCCTTGTATCTAGCCCACTTAATGTAGATATACATTCTTCATTCCTTTCCCGGACACTAGGAACATGGGATACCTCGGGATCCCCTTTACAACGGCCCGTGCGCGCATTTGAATTTCCGTCACGCGTTCGAGTAGCTGACCAGGTATCAGTTTAGAATTGACTGTTTACTAGGTGACATAAACATTCGTGACCGTTCTCACGTAATGCACTTCCTAATCTGTTGGTAGAATTTCACACTCCGTAAGTTATGCTTTACTGAGTCCTGTAACTATTTGAAACACTTCATACTAGTATACTGCTCAAGACTGTAATATGAGCTACATCACGTCATGAATCACTGTACTATGTAACAATATAATACTTCGAACCCTACTCCACGAGTAAGTACACACACGCACCCCTGGCGTAATCACGGCTCGAACAAAATATCAGAAGTTGTCACGCACCCCAGGCGTGGTATCAGCCCGAGCACTTTGTCAAAAGTAGTTGTCAGTCCTTGTCCACGACCTCATATTTATACCTGTATCCCTTCTCTTCCGAGTTCACTGGAGTTCATCTTGGGACGCGCAGTCCCGATATCTTCATACGACAATTTGCGGTTCGGCCCATGGCTTAAATATGATATCCAATGATGTAATTATGTTCTCAAAGGCTCTATACCAATTCTCAACTATTATCGTTCACTGGTAATGGATATATTTGCGAATTTAGCTGCCGTATCCCGGCCTGGGATTTCGCGCTCTATTGTGGCGTCCTTTGCCTCCAGCCAATCATCGGATAGCATTCATGATTTCTCAGAATTACACCATGCAATCTCCCACAATTATTAACTTTTTATAAGTTTTATAATATAGTAAGGCTCCTAAATTCCACCTTATTCTGAATTGATAACTCACTCCCTTCTATCAGTTTAATCCGCGGAGTTAGCCTCGCTAGTGCTTCTTACAATACGAAGTTGTCGCCTTGCTTTGGTCAAGTGAATTTTTCCATTGGTCCACCTAAACCACGTGACCGGGAAGGCTCATATTTTTTTTTCCAGTGCCAACCCCGCGTTCAACTCCCACTAGTACATGGAGATACCCTGCCTCATTTCTTAGAAATCTGCACCCGGCACTCTGCGCTGTGGCCACTACCTATTCTGCCCGGGGCTATGAAAGCTTTCCGCAACTTGTCAACAACTCGTGCCTTTCTCTTTCCCCCTTCGTCACAATTTCTGAGAATTCTAATTCTGCCGTTCATTGTGTTTGTTAATCTCTATAGTCTGTGCATGTTTCACCATACCATCTCAGCCTGGCTTGCTCTTACTGTATGTACAGTACGATCTTCTCGCTTCTGAAAATGAAATATATATTCCTCCATAAATAATTACAATTGCATGACGCTTATCACACCCCCACCAGGGCGCATTACATGTTCTTTTTTCCTGCAGAAATGTCATAACGATGTTTTAATGTATTAATTTAGCCATTAAAATAGATCCTAGGCTTTTTTTTTTTTTAATGATTTGGACAGACAGTGGTATGAAGTTTCCTAATGCTGTACGTTTGTTATATGTACTTCACACTGCCATAAGTTCTGTCAGTACTTTCAATGCATATAATTATGAAATAAAGCTATGGAAATGCATTAATATACATACCAAACCAAACCAAACCCCATGGCACTACAGCCCTTCAATGGCCTTGGCCTACCAAGCGACTGCTGCTCAGCCTGAAGGCCTGCAGATTACGAGGTGTTGTATGCTCTGCACGGTGAATCCTCTCGGCCGTTATTCTTGGCTTTCTAGACCGGGGCCACTATCTCACCATCAGATAGCTCCTCAATTCTAATCACGTATGCTGAGTGGACCTCAAACCAGCCCTCAAGTCCACGTAAAAATCCCTGACCTGGCCAGGAATCGAACCCGGGGCCTCCGGGTAAGAGGCAGGCACGCTACCCCTACACCACGAGGGCAGCTTATTAATATACATATATTCTGAAAAACCACAGACAAAAGCTATAGAATGAACATACTCTTATACGAACTGAACATCATGCGCGGCAACACAGCTGCAAAGACGGTGAAGACACTCATCAACAGCTGCACAAATCGTGTCCAGTGAAATGTTTTTGACAGCTGACATAATGATTTTTTTTAACGTCTCAATATTGCAGTCCCGTTTTTAACATGCTATTGCCTCGAGCTTCTGCGACAGAGAATAATCCAATGGACTGAGGTCCGGACTTCCACTAGGCCAGTAAACAGCAGCAATGAAGTGATACTGGCTCTCCCCATACATCATTAACAAAGCTTGGGATCAAACCCTGAGTATCTCCTTTAATTTTTCAGTTAGTAAATGCTGCATGTATTTTTTATATGTACCAACATGTAAATCATCCTTTCAACTATGTGATGTACTGTAGTTCATAGAGATATATTCATTTCTTGAGACAAAATTGTTTGTTTGCCCAAAGGATTTTGTTGAATTCTTGCACGAACAGCATTCACAACTTCTTTTCTCTATACACACCTAGGATGGCCTTATCTGACGTGATCAACAGTTGCACCCATTTGTTTATACCATGCTATTGTCAGAAACACAAATTGTTTGTTGATACTGAGAAGTTTCAGTGTAGAAAAAATGTTCTTAGCTCACTTTCTGCAATGAAATAATACCAAAGCAGTGATATGATTCTCATACACTCCTCACTCCAGTTTTTACTGCTGCCTGCTGTTGGTACACTGCAAGCCGGTTACTGGCGGAGTCGTGTAGGTGATCTTGTGGACGACTACATACAGTGTCGCCATGCTTCTTTATTTACAATTACCATACTGCATTTTACTGACAGAACTTATGACAGTACTTTGTATAGATGAGGAGGATTAGGAGAAGTAAGTTAGGTTGGAGAGCAAGGAACAGCAGATACTAGCTTATTCCATTTCATGTGATGTGTTCTATGTTTTGTTTCACTCAGCTAACAACATAATTTTGTGTGTGCAACAGAAGGTGGTTCACCAAGTAAGAGTGCCTCTGTACTAGAATCCGTAGGCCAGACAGCAAAGGGTACAAGGGTGGCCGCAGTCAGGGAGGATGGAATCCCTGAAGTGCTTGAGAAGTTGTCTGCTGAGGCCTGGAGACGAAGCAGCCAGTCAGTAACAGATGGATTACAGCAAATGTTTGAGATACCAGAGATGCAGGACAGTGACTCTAGAGCAACCTCGCTACAGAACATTGTCATGTCAACTGTACATGAAGTGTTAGATAGAGTGTGTGCTGAAGGTGAGTTATTTCTTTGTACTGGCCCTAAATATAACATGCAAAACACTGATTCAAGGACAAGGCAACATACATTTTGGAAATAAAATAACTTTTACACTAGCATATCCCTACTGGGCAGTATCCATATAGTATTGTAAGATATTAATATAAGATGTCCATTGTTAATTATATATTAACACAATGCAGATGGGTCCTGGGAAAGCTCTCTTGTTGCACAGTTGATAGTTTCATTTCTTCTCGATTATTTTTCATTTTATATTTTTTCTTAGGATTTCCTACCAACATATTTACAAAGTTTAGAGAGCCATGCAGCTAGAAGGATGACGGCACCCAGGGATCAGTTGTGTTTTAGACTGGGATGAAATTATTCGTGAATTATGCGTTGATACAGGTTCAGAATATCTGAATGATGGTAAACATTTAGAGTTCAATGATGAAATATCTTGTAGCAGAAATGTTTCAAGTGATGACGAGGATTTAATGGTGTGTAACTGCTGTGATAAAGAACAAATCTGATAAATTCATAGTCTAAATGATATAAATTATTTATTGTTTTCTGACAATTGCAATATGCATAATGATGCATTCAGGATTTTGAAGGCATTCCTCGTGTAAATTAAGCTGAAAACAAAGATCAAGTAGCAGGAGTGTGTAGCTGAGCAGACAGGAAAACTCACTTGTTTAGTTTGCAGGGGGCAGATTCCCTTTTTGTAACTGCTATCTGGTGGTTACACGATACACAGTTAAGAAAAGGGGAAAAAGTCAAATGACATGGCACTTTAAAATCTTAGCACACAATAAAACATTAGATGAACTGCGCCAATAGAAACAAATAAACACCAGGTTTGGCAACATGACGACTATAGTAAAGGAACATGGAGCTGGTCTCGGAAACCTACAAGGGTCATTGGGATACAAAGTAAACATTACAAAGAAATTCGGAACAAAATCTCCCGATCCCAACAATCCAGTTACACTATTTCCAAAATACAAATTAGATGTAGTTTGCCAAGAGCTTTGCTTTTATGACAAGAGTTCAACCACAGATATCTTAACATAATGCAACTTCTACAACACAATTTTAGTCCAAGAGGAACCACAGGATACAAATATAATACTGAATGAAAGTTAACGCGCTTTCTAAGGCATCTGAGAAATTGAGTGGCGAGTCTGGGCGAGTAGGGCAAACTCCTATGTGAAAATAGAACATACATACATACATACATTACCATTATAGACTGTAATGCCTTTCAGCGTTCAGTCTGCAAGCCCCTGTGAATTTACTAGTAGTTCTATACCTCTTATCTTTAAATTGTTAGAAACTGAGTCTAATCATCGCCTTGGTCTACCATTATTCTCCTAGCCTCCTCAGTCCATATGTAGCATATACTCTACATGTGGTTTTCTTTATTTATAATAATACAAAACAATTTAAAGCAAAAATAATAATGGTAGGAACGTCAACTCTGAGTCCTGATGAAGCATATATGCTACACGTCATAAAACAACTGAGTGAAACATACTACATTCTTTGGAAAATTTTTAAAATTTATTTGAAAAAAACTATAATCCATCGAGTGCAAAAAAAAAAAGCTCGGGACTGAAGACGCTAGGTAACCTATCCTCCTCCATTCGCCTCACATGACCCCACCACTGAAGCCGGTTGATGCATACAGCTTCATCCATTGAGCTCATTCCTAAATTAGCCTTTATCTCCTCATTCTGAGTACCCTCCTGTCATTGTTCCCACCTGTTTGTACCAGCAATCATTCTTGCTACTTTCATGTCTGTTACTTCTAACTTATGAATGAGATATCCTGAGTCCACCCAGCTTTCACTCCCGTAAAGCAAAGTTGGTCTGAAAACAGCCCGATGTAAAGATAGTTTCATCTGGGAACTGACTTCCTTCTTACAGAGTACTGTTGATCACAACTGCGAGCTCACTGCATTAGCTTAACGACACCTTGATTCAGTCTCACTATATTACCATCCTGGGAGAACACACAACCTAAATACTTGAAATTATCAACCTCTTCTAGCTTTGTATCACAATCTGACATTCAATTCTGTTGAATTTCTTACCTACTGACATCAATTTAGTCTTCGAGAGGCTAATTTTCATACCATACTCATTGCACCTATTTTCAAGTTCCAAGATATTAGACTGCAGACTTTCGGCACAATCTGCCATTAAGACTAAGTCGTCAGCATAGGCCAAACTGCTTACTACATTTCCACCTAACTGAATCCCTCCCTGCCATTTTACATCTTTCAGCAGATGATCCATGTAAACTACGAACAGCAAAGGTGAAAGATTACAGCCTTGTCTAACCCCTGTAAGTACCCTGAACCAAGAACTCAATCTACCATCAATTCTCACCGAGGCCCAATTGTCAACATAAATGCCTTTGATTGATTCTAATAATCTACCTTCAATTCCATAGTCCCCCAGTATAGCGAACATCTTTTCCCGCGGTACCCTGTCATATGCTTTCTCTAGATCTACAAAACATAAACACAACTGCCTATTCCTCTTGTAGCATTTTTCAATTATCTGGCACATACTAAAAATCTGATCCTGACAGCCTCTCTGTGGTCTGAAACCATACTGGTTTTCATCCAACTTCCTCTCAACGACTGATCGCACCCTCCCTTCCAAGATGCCAGTGAATACTTCGCCTGGTATATTAATCAATGAGTTACCTCGATAGTTGTTGCAATCTTTCCTGTTCCCTTGCTTATAGATAGGTTCAATTTATGCTTTTGTCCAATCTGAAGGTACCTTACCAACACTCCATGCTAATCTTACTACTCTATGAAGCCATTTCATACCTGCCTTCCCACTATACTTCACCATTTCAGGTCTAATTTCATTTATTCCTGCTGCTTTATGACAACGGAGTTTATTTACCATCCTTTCCACTTCCTCAAGCATAATTTCACCAACATCATTTTCCTCCTCCTCATGAGCTTGGCTGTTCGCAACACCACCAGGATGATTTCCTTTTACATTGAGAAGATGTTCTAAATATTCCCTCCACTTCTCCAGTGATTCCCTGGGATCTATTATGAGTTCACCTGAATTACTCAAAACACTGTTCATTTCCTTTTACCCTCCCTTCCTAAGGTTATTTATTACTGTCCAGAAACGTTTCCCTGCTGCTTGACCTAGCCTTTCCAGGTTATTACCAAAATCTTCCCATGACTTCTTTTTGGATTCAACAACTATTTGTTTTGCTCTGTTTCTTTCATTTACATACAAATCCCTGTCTGCCTTGGCCCTTGTTTGGAGCCATTTCTGATAAGCCTTCCTTTTATGTTTACAGGCTGCTCTCACTTCATCATTCCACCTTTTCCCTTCTTTACACACAGTTGTTCCAAGGCATTCCCTTGCTGTTTCTACTACAGCATCCCTGTATGCCACCCATTCACTTTCTATATCCTGAACCTGCTTACTGTCCACTGTTCGAAACTTCTCACTAATCATATCCATGTACTTCTAATTTCCTCATCCTGGAGATTTTCTACCCTTATTCGTTTACAGACAGATTTCACTTTCTATACCCTAGGCCTAGATATACTTAGTTCACTACAGATCAGATAGTGGTGTGTATCATCGAAAAATCCCCGGAGAACCCGTACATTCCTAACAGACTTCCTCAATTCGAATTTGGTTAAGATCTAGTACCGCTAGCCTCCCATGTATAGTGTTGAATAGCCTTAAGGTTGAAGAATGTATCCGTAACTGCTAAACCCATACTAGCACAGAAGTCCAGCAAACGCTTCCCATTCCCATTAGCTTCCATATCTTCCCTACATTTACCAATCACCCTTTCGTATCCTTCAGTTCTATTCCCAACTCTCGCATTGAGATCGCCCATTAGCACTATTCTATCCTTGCTGTTGACCCTGACCATGATGTCACTCAATGCTTCATAAAACTTGTCAACTTCATCCTCATCTGCATCCTCATATGGTGAATACACAGACACAATCCTTGTCCTAATTCCTCCCACTGACAAATCTACCCACATCATTCGCTCATTTACGTGCCTAACAGAAACTATGTTGCATGCAATGGTATTCCTGATAAGGAGCCCTACCCCAGATTCTGCCCTTCCCTTTCTAACACCTGTCAAGTACACTTTATAATCTCCTATCTCTTCCTCGTTATCTCCCCTTACCCGAACATCACTTATTCCTAGCACATCCAGACACATCCTCTTTGCAGACTCAGCCAGTTCTACTTTCTTTCTTCCATAAGCCCCATTAATATTGATAGCTCCTCATCGAATTTCATTTCATTCGCCAAGTTGTTTCCAAGGAGTCCCTCGCCTGTCAAATGGGAGTGGGACTCCATTACTCCCATAGATCTGAGGCTTGCTTAAAATGTTCTGAGCTCAGTAAATTCATGAAGCAGGATGCTACCCTACTTGCACATAGTCCAAGTGAAGATCTCTCCTCTAATGTGTTATGGGCCACCGATGAATTGTATAGTCCTAGCCGCCTGAGAACAAGGAGGGCCACAACTCAGAAAATGTCCGAGATGCCCTGTCCCATTCCATAGCAACTGGTATCCCAACTCTCAGGACCACTTGCTAGGCCACTCAGCCGTTGCCTGTGGTTCACGATCTAGGACGTGACTACAGTAACCCACACCATAAACCGTTGTGAAAATAAAAGTGAACATAAAATGTAAATTAAGGTGAAACTGAAACAAACAGTGCTTACCCCAAGATAGTCCATCCCAGGAGCGAGGATTCACCGACGTGCATCTGATCGCTGGACTGACGAGAGAACAGAAGACCATGAAATCTCGCCTCACTCTCTTAAAAAGGCAAGGCTGGCCCCGGTGTGATTACTGAGTGACCAGAGCACAGGAGCTTTCCTATCGCCACCCAGATCCACAAATCAAAACTCTTTATCAAGTCGCGATGGTTTCACAATATTCCAGAACATTGACAGACACTTATCGCGAACTTTCCATCTTCCAGAATTAGTAAAGACCTGCTTCTAGATTCGACAGGGGCCAACACACCCTGTTCCAAAAGTCCGCGTCACAAAATTTCCGGAACATTACCAAATATCACTGACAGTAATAATTGAGGCGTCCCATGCCAAAACTCGCCTTTTCCACACTAACAAATTTTTTAGGAAACACAAAAAAAGTATTGCTAACATAATGCCTTGTGTTTTTTTTTTTATTAAAACAATTCTAAAATTAAGAAAGAAATCATCCAAGGTCATTAAATATTGTGTAAATAAATCATGTATTGTAGGGACTGAGTTATTTACGTTTAAAAAATGGAGAAGGTGAGTTTTGGCATGACTGATGGGATAAGGCAAGTTTTGCTCCAACACAGATGGGATAAGACTAGTTTTGCTGCAACCGAAAATTACTTTGAATATCTGTTTACATCGAACAAGGTGGACCCAATTAATTAACACCTTTGAAAATTACGTTTAAACATTCATTTATTAATACATAAAAGGTCAATGAATTTTTAAAAAATACATGAAGTAGTGTTTCATTAGTCCTTGATGATTTTATTTTAAACAATTACATCTACACCTTCTTCTTCCTGGCAAGAGTAAGGTTCTTCATTCTCGCCCTCATTGGCACCGACAACAGGTTCATAATACATACTGAGAATATTCTTCAGATAGTTCGTTGATGGATTATCAAACCACTGATCACCAAAATGACTGATAAGTATTTTTTTTGACGTCATTGATCTTGGCTGGCTTAACCATAACACCTCGTGGAACCTCATTAACAACTACGTCTTTTAATGTTTTACCTTCCTTCATAACTGACCTCGGTACGTTCATATCAGAATTGTACGATACTTCACCTCTGATCAGAACATCATTCATTGATGTTGTTCGTGAAAGTATGAACCGTTTGCACAAGAAAAACTGGAAATGCCACTGTCCTGGTTTTTTCATAACTGCTGCGGCACAGTTTTTCCAGTCTGACACTTGGCAATCTTCACCTAGTTTTGTTACTGTTCCATGTTTGTTGAAGACCTCAGTATATGTATCAGCTTCATAGATAACTGACATTTTTCTGAGTGACTTTTCAATTAAACCAAAAATCCTGTCTGATGGTAGGAAAAACTGGAAAAAACAAGTTCTATTTTCTTCACATTCTGTAGAGCACTATTTAGTAAATAATGAGCATACATAAGTAGCATTACAGAATTGCGATTACGGCCACCGCAACCATCAGCACAGAGCCTGATTACAAGGGTATCAAACAGGTCAGTTTTCGCTAAGCAATCATGGACTGCAGAAGCTATTTCATTGGATGACTTGCTATACTCATTTTCATTCCAAGTGTAAATGTGTACTCTGTCTTTAGTCAACTTTTCTTTGGATGAACCTTTGACTATGGTAAAATTGTAGGTGTAGAGTTGCCTACAATAGTAGGCACATTGGTCTTGTACTTCGGGAACTACTAAGTTCTTCTGAGAGTCAAAACTAAATATTTGCATTCCTTCTGCACTGTCCTAAAGCTTAGAGAAGAACACTTTTGCACGTAATTTATGACACATAAACCAATCATTGCCACTGATTTAGAACCAGGATCCTTTGCAGCTTTTAACTGTTCTTTTAACTGTAATGTTTAGTTAGGAACTTAAGCCTAGTACTGAAGTAAACAACAGTGTGTTACTTTCGGCGTTTTGCAATTGTTCTCTTCCAGTTTACGGGCTCTGCAGTCCTCTTCCTACCTTTCCCCTTTTCTGCCAGAGTTATACTAGTATTCATTCTAAAACTTTTTATCAAATATAGCAACAGTATACCTTTACTCAAGGCGTCTCCGAAGACCTTAAAAAGTAGTTAGTGGGACGTAAAACAAATATCATTATTATTACCTTTACTCAAACGCAACATAAACAGTAAAGAACAACAACTAACTGTCTGCCAGCCGGGTACTCATGTGACCTCCCAGCTGTACTGTGATTGGCCAGTTGGATTAGACCAGTTTAGGAATGACAGGTGCATTGGAAAAGGCAAGTTTTGCTGTGACACTCAATTTTCGGTGCTCATTTTAACAGGAAATGACCAGTTCTAGCACAATAGGTGTATCACCATCAAATAGGGATTAACCCAAGGAATCCAGTACTATAGCTATCTCAATTTCGGAAAAAAAGTGGATAACAAGTAATCAGCTTCATTTTCCGTATCAAAATCTAATCACTGAGATTTACAATATTAAAATTCTTCAACCGTTTTGATACTTTTTTATTTGCCTTTTAGCAAATTTTTATTTGGCAACAGTACATGTTTTGTTCCTACTTAGAAACATCCTCAGCTGTTACTAAAGCTTAGGTGAATTGCTAAGATTTTAAACATGTTAATTTGCAGGTACATTGATTCTCTTAAAAACTACTAGAATACCAATTAAATTAAATTATATTAAAACAATGTGGGGGTTAGTGTGTTAATGAAATGAGAACGGATGATTACATAGTTGGTCAGCTTAAAAACTATGTCTATTCATTTGAATAGTTGTTTTAAAAAAATTCATTTTGTTACATTAAAAATGTTTGTCTTCGTGACACTGTTCAAATTGTTGAATGTTTTTTCTTCTGTTCCTTCCAGGTAAGTTGTTATATATTATGAGTTTGCTAAAAGGCAAATAAAAAAGTATTAAAACGGTTGAAGAATTTTAATATTGTAAATCTCAGTGAAAAGTGGATTAGGCAAGTTTTGGCACGGGACGCCTCAATTTGCCATCTAGTAGTTAGGTAGATAAAGGGAATACAAATAAATATTCTACAATAATATTTTTATACCATACAGGTTAGGTAGATAAAGGGAATACAAGTAAATATTCTACAATAATATTTTACACCATACAGGTTAGGTAGATAAAGGGAATACAAATAAATATTCTACAATAATATTTTACACCATACAGGTTAGGTAGATAAAGGGAATACAAATAAATATTCTACAATAATATTTTACACCATACAGGTTCGGTAGATAAAGGGAATACAAATAAATATTCTACAATAATATTTTTACACCATACAGGTTAGGTAGATAAAGGGAATGCAAATAAATATTCTACAATAATATTTTTACACCATACAGGTTAGGTTGATAAAGGGAATACAAATAAATATTCTACAATAATATTTTACACCATACAGGTTAGGTAGATAAAGGGAATACAAATAAATATTCTACAGTAATATTTTACACCATACAGGTTAGGTAGATAAAGGGAATACAAATAAATATTCTACAATAATATTTTACACCATACAGTAAACATTTCTTTGAAAGAGATCTCCACAGGTCTCATAAATGATTTACAAAGAAAGGGGCAGGTGAAGAATTTGTTTCCAGAATATTACTGGTCAAGCAATCCCTTAATATTTCTGCTATTCTCATTATCACACCAGGATAGAGTATTAGGACTGTTCGGGAAGGAACACAGTAGCCCTTCAAAAGTTAGTCAAGTTTTGACAGTTTATTTAGAGAGTGGTCAGGAACAGGGCACCCGGTCTGCAATGTGTTAATATATAGACAGCCAGTGGAAAGTGATACCTCTTTAACGTATTTTAATACAAACTCAAAAGAAATCTCATTGTTTATTGTGAAAATAATGGAAGTGAATGCACTGCAGCAAAATTTAGGCTATAAATTTTTATTCTATAGCGGAACTTCACTAAATAACATTTGTGTCCTTGTTTGTTACAGAGAGCACAGAGGAGACAACCAGAAGTATGGCTGTTGTTAATGACACTGTGATACCAATTATTCTTGAAACGTTACACGATGTTATCCGAGGTGAGGGTGGGGTATGACACGTTGAAGTCCTAATGAAGGTAGTGATTTGTCTCTGTAAATGTTTCTGACTGTACCATATGTCATACAGGTGAATCAGATGAAGAACTTCATAAGAGAACTATGAGCAGTACAAAATACGACAAGACAGGGCGGAAGATGTTCATTTTTGACAGTACTGTACTCCCTACAATCCTTGAAATGTCGGAGACCGAAGGATGGAGCATCCCTTCATCATCCACAGGTAAAGTCTATTAGATCAATTGTGGCTGCAGTTAAGTGGTTTACTGTGCCAAAGACATGAACACATACAGTAAACATGTCATCCTCAGTGGGAATAAGGGGGGGAAATCTGTGCACAGTAAAACTACAGAGTGCATTGGTGGGTGGGGGACAGAGATAACTGTGAGAAGTTGGTTTGAGGAAGGAGAGAATAGCACAGTGTAAAGTGGCATGATGTTTACATCAAGGTCTCTTCTGAACTTAATGAATTGGTAGGCTACGTTAGAATCTCTTACTAGAGATAATGAGTCAGAAACATATATTCATTGATATATTTAACAGTAAAATTCCTGTTAAAGCTAGTGATCTGGTTACTAAGAGAAGGAGAAGACAGTTGTGTTATCTGAATATAAATAACGACAACAGCAATCAGAATTTAAGCATAATTTGTCCAATCTAGCTGCAGGCCCTATTATATGGCTCTGCTGCCTCCACTTCCTTTGGCCATGGGCCTGTCGAAAACATTGTAGCTTATCAGCCCATCGTTGCTTGATGCTCTTTATGACTATGGTTGTTCCAGCTTTTTGTAATTTGTTATTCCGCCCACCGCACATTTTGAATTCATTGAAGTATCCTATCTAGAGATCCATTCTGATGGCATCTTTGTCATCATGATACTTAATGGATGTTCTGCCTTTTCCACCTTCAATCAAGAAATGCAGCAGGATAGGTGAAAGTGCTATATATCTTCGATTTTGGGTGGTCTTTCATTCAACGACTGCTGGTGACCCTTTATCCAGGATGTATTAATACTTGCATTGACCCCTTCCAATATTTGGTCATTTTCAACAAACATGCTGAAGACCTAAGATATTTAAACTTTGTCATGTATGGCAGCAGGTTCTCGTTATCACTGTGTAATTAATTTATTTATTTACACTGTTTATGCGCACATTGGAGCACCAAAATCAAACCTTATACAACAAATTCTTCAAACAATAAGTTCAGCTTTTAACACTTGACAAATTTTTCCATTCCCAAAACTTGTTCATTCTGGATGATCTTGCAGCCTGTTCTTCTGCAGATCAATGTATAATAATATTAATATAATTTTCTTTTTGGGAGGCATTGTGGAAAATCTTACACAAGACACTCGTGAAGGGTCCGCACTCCACAAGTGTGTGGGATTCTTACCCACTAAAAACCACACACCCATTTTCTCATGATGTTTGTTTTTATCCCAGAACCGCTCTCACATTACTTCAGGGCAGTGTCGTGCTTTTAGTCATTCAGACTTCTTCTTCTTTCATTCATCTTTCACTGATATTCAAAAGCATCCAGATCCCTCTTCTTCTGGCGCAGGATACTTTCCACATATTCTGTCACCCTATCCCAAGATTCCTGATTCCTCAGAATCACAAGCACAATATTATCTGGCATCAGTACTTCAAGTTCAGCTTCCACAATACTGCTTTCTGTCAACCAATGATCACACACGAAGAAAGTATGTAGGACGTCATCTATATCACGACCGTAAATGCATTATAGACTGCTGGCTAAGTTCAATTTGTGCAAAAGTTTACAGAAGTATTCATGCCGTGTTAGAAGCTGAGTAATGTAGTAATTTACCTCACCATGGGTCTGTTCAATCCAATAATTTAAACATGGTATTATTCGCTTTGTCCATTTCCCTCGAGGATCACTTTCTCGTCTCTGTTTCCAGCGCTCCATTCGATGGCTACGGGCTAACTTCTTTGCACGTTTCTGTCCGAGTTTTCCTTGAATACGCCAGATTTCCTGTCGTTCAAAAGCAAGTAAGTCAATAGGCACTACTCCAGCTATGGTAAGGATTGCAGGTTTGGATACCGTACGATATGCACATGCTAAATACAAAGTATGTTACGAGTGTTATTTTTAATATCCACCTATTCAATACAAAGAGATCTAGTAAATTAAGAATTAAATATTATCATAAAAAGTTACAAGGGACATGTTTTGCCCATATTAAGGGCATCATCAGCCTCAAACTCAAACCTGTAAGGTGAATAATCAGGATCCTGATTGTTCTTACAAATAGTAAAAAGAGTATATCAATGTAGGTGTTAGTCTAACATAAAATGATTAGAATGTCCTTGGTTAAAATCGTAGTATCAAGCTGCATGTCACAAGTTCACAAGATTACACTTTCCAGAGCCCTGAGTCAATGCACCCAAAATCTGTTGAGGGTAGAGCAATAAACAGCTCAGTCTTTATAAAGAATGTGTTTCCTTGAATACTCATATTGGAGGATAAGAAAAAGTAAAGCTGATAACTGTTAAAGATGTTAATTTTTTATGTTCAGTTAAGACAACAGTCTTCTTAAGTAGCTGTTCAGCTGTCTATAGTCTTATTTAACTGGACTGAAGGAGTGAAAGTTGAATGTGTTACGATAAGATAACAGTCTTCTTAAGTAGTTGTGGGAGCAAGGAAAGTTTTTCGGCTGTCTATAGTCGTATTTATGTTGCTTGAAGGAGCAAAAGTCAAAGGTATATTGACGTTGATTAGAGCTTTTTGTTGTGAAGTCTGTAACAAGAGGAGAGTGAATGCTTAGGAAGGGTATTTTTGAAGTGAATGTGAGTTTAAAAAGAAAAAATTGGAGAATGTATAAACACTTACCCTTGCGTCTGTAAAGATGTAAATCAGTTATGGTAAGGTTTGTTTATGAAAACAATGTTATGTGTGTGTTCATTTATTTCTTTGACTGTTATGGTGTTAATCAGTTACTATGGTAGCATTGAATGAGTGACACTTGTGCTTCTAATATTGTATCAATATGAGATTGGCAGAGGAGGGTGTGGTGGATGGGAGGGGGTAGATGGGGCGTTAAGTTTAGTTGTTGTTGGCTGCGAGAGATTTGCGTGGTCGGACAGGGAGGGAGTCGTGTTGAGTTGCTGGAGATTTGCAGGGGCGGACATGAGGGGAGTCATGTTAGTTAAAGTAGTGGAGGTTCTAGAAGATGTTAATTAAAGATTTTTAAGAATGTAGTTATGTTTTGAATTTAGAGTTTGTAATAATTTTGGTAAACTTTTGTATAATTGATTCTTGACTTCAATTAAATCATTGAGGTTTAGATTTTTGTTGTAGTATTGGTACAAAAATATATATATGGTTTCAAGTTCATTCATCAACTTTCCTATGTCTACTCTTTTAATAATTGTGAGGTCTTGTTCTATTGTTGTGAAGAGATGTCCTGTTTCTTTCATATGGGAGCTCGTAGCAGAAAATTTATTGTGCTTATTGGCATTATAGAGTTCTAAGTACCTAGTTTGAAAACTCTGGCCTGTTTGACCAATATAAGAGACATTGCACTGTGTGCCGGTGAGCCTGTATATGCCTAAGCCTGAGTAAATGTGTTTGCTTGAATTGACTGTTGTGATTAAAAAATAATTTTTGGTTAGTGTTTGTTGTTCTAAAAGCTATACAGGTATTTTTGTTTTTTATTGGGTTCAAGACTTGGTGAAAGTTTAGATTGTTTTAGGTGAAGATAACGAATTTGGATTTTTTGTGTTTGTCAGGAATGAGGTTTTTTGTTCATTTGAATTTGACCTTATTTATTAAACAGTTAATCATTTCAGGTTTATATTGATTTTTGCCTCCTCTGCGAACCATGTGACCTTGCCGCGGTGGGGAGGCTTGCGTGTCCCAATGATGCAGATAGCCGAGCCGCAGGTGCAACCATACCGGATGGGTATCTGTTGAGAGACCAGACTAACGAATGGTTCATCGAAAGGGGGGTAGCAGCCTTTCGGTAGTTGCAAGGGCGGCAGTCTAGATGATTGACTGATACGGCCTTGTAATAATACTCAACATGGCTTAGCTGTGTTGATACTGCTACACGGCTGAAAACAACGGGAAACTACAGCCGTAACCACCTCCCGAGGACATGCAGCTCGCTCTGTATGAATGATGTACTGATGATGGCTTCCTCCCGGGTAAAATATTCCGGAGGTAAACTAGTCCCCCATTCGGATCTCCGGGTGGGGACTACACGAGAGGGGGCGATCATCAGGAAGATGGATACTGACATTCTGCGAGTCGGAGCGTGGAATGTTAGAAGTTTGAATCGTTGTGGTAGGTTAGAGAATCTGAAAAGGGAGATGGATAGGCTAAAGTTAGATGTAGTTGGTATAAGTGAAGTACGTTGGCAGGAAGAACAGGATTTTTGGTCAGGCGATTACCGAATTATCAACACGAAATCAAACAGGGGTAATGCAGGAGTTGGTTTAATAATGAATAAGAAAATAGGGCAGCGGATAAGCTACTACGACCAGCATAGTGAAAGAATTATTGTCGCCAAGATAGACACCAAACCAATGCCCACCACAATAGTGCAGGTCTATATGCCTACTAGTTCAGCGGATGATGAAGAAATTGAAAGAATATATGAGGAGATAGAAGATTTAATACAATATGTCAAAGGTGACGAGAATCTAATTGTGATGGGAGACTGGAACGCAGTGGTAGGCCAAGGAAGAGAAGGTAGCACAGTAGGAGAATTTGGATTGGGACAAAGGAACGAAAGAGGAAGTCGGCTGGTTGAATTCTGCACTGACCATAATTTAGTCCTCGCCAATACTTGGTTCAAACACCACAAACGACGGCTGTATACGTGGACGAGACCTGGAGACACTGGAAGGTATCAAATAGACTTCATTATGATTAGGCAGAGATTCAGAAACCAGGTGTTGGATTGCAAAACTTTCCCAGGAGCAGACGTGGACTCTGACCACAACTTGTTGGTCATGAAATGCCATCTGAAATTGAAGAAATTGAAGAAAGGAAAGAATGCAAAAAGATGGGATCTAGACAAGTTGAAAGAAAAGAGTGTGATGGATTGTTTCAAGGAACATGTTGCACAAGGACTAAATGAAAAGGCCGAAGGAAACACAGTAGAGGAAGAGTGGAGAGTCATGAAAAATGAAGTCGGTAGGGCTGCTGAAGAAATGTTAGGAAGGAAGAAAAGATCAACTAAGAATCAGTGGATAACTCAGGAGATACTAGACCTGATTGATGAACGACGAAAATACAAGAATGCTAGAAATGAAGAGGGCAGAAAAGAATACAGGCGATTAAAGAATGAAGTGGATAGAAAGTGCAAGGTAGCTAAGGAAGAATGGCTGAAGGAGAAGTGCAAGGATGTCGAAGGCTGTATGGTCCTGGGAAAGGTAGATGCTGCATACAGGAAAATCAAGGAAACCTTTGGAGAAAGGAAATCTAGGTGCATGAATATTAAGAGCTCAGATGGAAAGCCACTTCTAGGGAAAGAAGACAAAGCAGAAAGATGGCAGGAGCATATCCAACAGTTGTATCAAGGTAACGATGTAGATAATTTCGTTTTGGAACATGAAGAGGCTGTTGATGCTGATGAAATGGGAGACCCAATTTTGAGGTCAGAGTTTGACAGAGCTGTGAGTGACCTAAATAGGAACAAGGCACCTGGAATTGATGATATTCCCGCTGAATTACTGACTGCCTTAGGAGAAACCAGCATGGTAAGGTTATTTCATTTAGTGTGCAAGATGTATGAGACAGGAGAAGTCCCATCCGATTTTCAGCAGAATGTTGTTATACCTATTCCCAAGAAAGCCGGTGCTGACAGGTGTGAAAACTACCGCACTATTAGTTTAGTATCTCATGCCTGCAAAATTTTAACACGTATTATTTACAGAAGAATGGAAAAACAAGTTGAAGCTGAGTTGGGGGAAGATCAATTTGGCTTCAGAAGAAATGTAGGAACACGTGAAGCAATCCTGACTTTGCGTCTGATCTTAGAGGATCGAATCAAGAAGGACAAGCCCACGTGCATGGCATTCGTAGATCTAGAAAAGGCATTCGATAATGTTGATTGGACCAGGCTATTTATGATTCTGAAGATGATAGGGATCAGATACCGAGAACGAAGAATTATCTACAACCTGTATAAAAATCAGTCTGCAGTGATAAGAATCGAGGGCTTTGAAAAAGAAGCAGTAATCCAGAAAGGAGTGAGGCAAGGCTGCAGTTTGTCCCCTCTCCTTTTCAATGTTTACATAGAACAGGCAGTAAAGGAAGTCAAAGAGAAATTTGGAAAGGGAATCACAGTCCAAGGAGAGGAAATCAAAACCTTGAGATTTGCCGATGATATTGTTATTTTATCTGAGACTGCAGAAGATCTCGAGAAGTTGCTGAATGGTATGGATGAAGTCTTAGGTAAGGAGTACAAGATGAAAATAAATAAGTCCAAAACAAAAGTAATGGAGTGCAGTCGAAAGACGGCAGGTGATGTAGGGAATATTAGATTAGGAAACGAAGTCTTAAAGGAAGTAGATGAATATTGTTATTTGGGTAGTAAAATAACCAACGATGGCAGAAGTAAGGAGGACATAAAATGCAGACTAGCACAAGCAAGGAAGAGCTTTCTTAAGAAAAGAAATTTGCTCACTTCAAACATTGATATCGGAATTAGAAAGATGTTTTTGAAGACTTTTGTGTGGAGCGTGGCATTGTATGGAAGTGAAACATGGACGATAACTAGCTCAGAAAGAAAGAGAATAGAAGCTTTTGAAATGTGGTGTTACAGAAGAATGCTGAAGGTGAGATGGATAGATCGAATCACGAATGAAGAGATACTGAATCGAATTGGTGAGAGGAGATCGATTTGGCTAAATTTGACGAGAAGAAGAGATAGAATGATAGGACACATCTTAAGACACCCAGGACTTGTTCAGTTGGTTTTTGAAGGAAGTGTAGGTGGCAAGAACGGTAGGGGTAGACCAAGGTATGAATATGACAAACAGATTAGAGCAGATGTAGGATGCAATAGCTACGTAGAAATGAAAAGGTTAGCACAGGATAGGGTGGCATGGAGAGCTGCATCAAACCAGTCTATGGACTGATGACTCAAACAACAACAACATTGATTTTTGCAAAATCTTTTATATAATTTAGTTCTGTTTCAAGGTTCTTGGGTGTTAGAGGGATTTTTTTTAAAGCTCTCTATGCCGGGCTGAGTGGCTCAGACGGTTAAGGCGCTGGCCTTCTAACCCAACTTGGCAGGTTCAATCCTGGCTCTGTCCGGTGGTATTTGAAGGTGCTCAAATGCGTCAGCCTCGTGTCGGTAGATTTACTGGCACATAAAAGAACTCCTGCGGGACTAAATTCTGGCACCTTGGCACCTTAAAAAGTAGTTAGTGGGACATAAAACAAATAACATTATTATTATTTATTAAAAGCTCTCTATATTAAACTGTGAAAAGTGGCCAATTTATGGGAGTTAGGATGTAAAGAAGTATTTTTGATTTTTAATGGGGTGTGAGTAGGTTTTCTGTAAATTTGAAAATCAAAGTTGCCATTAATGTGAGTTACTGTCAGATCTAGGAAATTTAAGGATTCATTGACTTCATCTTCCTTGGTGAATTTAATATTTTGGTCTAGGTTGTTTAAATAATTTAAAATATCAGTATTATTAATTAGATCTTTATTGATTATTACCAGGGAACGCATTCATATGTACTGTACTAATAATTGTTGAAATATGTACATATATATTTAGTTATTTTTATTGAAATATAGAATTATATATGGACTTAAAATTACTCTTATAACATTAATTTCTATTTATCAAAGTTCAAAGAAGCTAAACAAAAATAGATCTACTTGCAACATAATGTTGCACTTCTCATTTTAATGTATATGAAGAACACACAATCTTTTATTCTTTGTTACCAAAAACAATGGACTACAAAATGTTCTTTTAAGTGCTGGAAAGTGAATCTTCTCTTATTATCTCTAAGGACAGATTTATATTGACTGAAACTGTGTTCAACATCAGAAAAGGTAATGGGGGCATAAATGAAATGGCGTATGGCTTTTAGTGCCGGGAGTGTCCGAGGACATGTTTGGCCCGCCAGGTGCAGGTCTTTTTGATTTGACGCCCGTAGGCAATTTGTGTGTCGTGATAAGGATGAAATCATGATGAAGACGGCACACACACACCCAGTCCCCGTGCCAGCGGAATTAACCAATGATGGTTAAAATTCTCGACCCTGCCAGGAATCGAACCCGGGACCCCTGTGACCAAAGGCCAGCACGCTAACCGTTTAGCCATGGAGTCAGATAATGGGGGCATAATTCAACTTCACAATATCTACTGGGGTTAAATCCAATGTTAATTTTACACTTAAATCTCCACACAGTATTGCAGCAACCTTTGTCTTTTCTTCATATCCAGGGTTCTTTGAAAGTACAGTGGCCATCTTCATATTTGCTACATCTGCAACTTTACCTGTACCACGATTTAGTTGTTCCACATATTTATTCAGAATTTCACAACTTTCAGAAAGTAAGACATGCAAGTTTTGGAGCTTTTTCAGTGTTTTTGTGATGCATGAAAAATTATGCTGAATGTAACATAAATCATTTCTCACACTTATATTGCAGACAACTGTTTTTGCGGCTTCAATTGAGGCTGCATCTTCAGAGTCCGTGACATGCAGAACGTTCTGAATACAGTCTATATATTCAACATAATATTCAACCGCTTGCAACCACTTACCCCACATAGTTAGAATTGGCTTAGGCGGCAATGGAATCCCTGGGTATATTTCTTTCAAAAGATGAACTTTTCTGTGGGCTTTGAGAATTTTTTTTCACTGAGGAAATCAATAAATCTACTTTGGGGTAACTGCCTCTTATTACTTCTGCCACATGATGAAAGGCATGTGCTACACATGTTATCATATAAGGTGTGGCATCGCTAATAAAAAGTAACACTTTATTATACTTAACGGTCTGTGGCCATAGGATACCCATAGCCTTATTGAACAGTTTAGCTATAGTTTTGTTATCGCACTTTTCTAGAACATCACAGTGTAAGAAAATCCTTTTACAATAATCTTTGCTTAACATACCAATGATTATGTTGCCAATTAGCCTGCCTTCTTTGTCTGTTGTCTCATCAGTGGAAACCCAAATTGGACCGTCTGTAATCTCTTGCCTTATCTTCTGAACAGTTTCATCGTATATGGCTGAACAGTACGTTTTTCTGAACGTTGACTCGTCCGGGATGGATCGTTTAGTATATTTCTAGAGGAATTCCCTGAAGCACTGATTATTCAGTTTGAAGAGAGGTAAAATTTACCACCAAGATGGCCTAGCTATGGGAGATCCCTTAATTAGGCATCTAGCTGACATCTACTTGGATTCTTTAGAACATCATAAAAAATAAATAAAATAAAAGGCCTTAGCTTATGGCTTCAGTATGTAGATGACACATTCGTAATAATCAATAAAGATCTCAATAATAGTACCAATGTCTTAAACTATTTAAACAACTTACACCAAAATATTAAATTCACCAAGGAAGTTGACATCAATGAATTCTTAAATTTCCTAGATCTGACAGTAACTCACATTAATGGCAACTTTGATTTTCAAATTTACAGAAAACCTACTCACACCCCATTAACAATCAAAAATACTTCTTTACATCCTAACTCCCATAAATTGGCCACATTTCACAGTTTATTTTACAGAGCTTTCAAAATCCCTCTAACACAAGAACATTCAAACAGAACTATATTATATAAAAGATTTTGCAAAAATCAATGGATATAAACCTGAAATGATTAACCATTTAATAAATAAGGTCAAATTCAAATTAACAAAAAACCTCATTCCTGACAAACCCAAAAAATCCAAATTCGTTACCTTCACCTAAAACAATCTAAACTTTCACCAAGTCTTGAACCCAATAAAAAACAAAAATACCAATATAGCTTTTAGAACAACAAACACTAACCAAACATTATTTTTTAATCACAACAGTCAATTCAAGCAAAAACATTTACTCAGGCTTAGGCATATACAGGCTCACCGGCACACAGTGCAACATCTCTTATATTGGTCAAACAGGCCAGAGTTTTCAAACTAGGTACTTAGAACTCTATAATGCCAATAAGCACAATAAATTTTCAGCTATGAGCTCCCATATGAAAGAAACAGGACATCTCTTCACAACAATAGAACAAGACCTCACAATTATTAAAAGAGTAGACATAGGAAAGTTGATGAATGAACTTGAAATATATATATATTTTTGTACCAATACTACAACAAAAATCTAAACCTCAATGATTTAATTGAAGTCAAGAATCAATTATACAAAAGTTTACCAAAATTATTACAAACTCTAAATTCAAAACATAACTACTTTCTTAAAAATTTAAATTAACATCTTCTAGAACCTCCACTACTTTAACTAACATGACTCCCCTCATGTCCGCCCCCGCAAATCTCCAGCAACTCAACACGACTCCCTCCCTGTCCGACCACGCAAATCTCTCGCAGCCAACAACACATTAACTTAACGCCCCATCTACCCCTTCCCCTCCACCACACCCTCCTCCACTAATCTCACATTGATACAATATTAGAAGCACAAGTGTCAGTCATTCAATGCTACCATAGTAATTGATTAACACCATAACAGTCAAAGAAATAAATGAACACACACATAACATTGTTTCCATAAACTAACCTTACCATAACTGATTTACATCTTTACAGACGCAAGGGTAAGTGTTTATACATTCTCCAATTTTTTCTTTTTAAACTCACATTCACTTTAAAAATACCCTTCCTAAGCATTCACTCTCCTCTTTTTACAGACTTCACAACAAAAAGCTCTAATCAACGTCAATATACCTTTGACTTTTGCTCCTTCAAGCAACATAAATACGACTATAGACAGCCGAAAAACTTTCCTTGCTCCCACAACTACTTAAGAAGACTGTTATCTTATCGTAACACATTCAACTTTCACTCCTTCAGTCCAGTTAAATAAGACTATAGACAGCTGAACAGCTACTTAAGAAGACTGTTGTCCTAACTGAATATAAAAAATTAACATCTTTAACAGTCTATCAGCTTTACTTTTTCTTATCCTCCCATATGAGTATTCAAGGAAACACATTCTTTATAAAGACTGAGCTGTTTATTGCTCTACCCTCAACAGATTTTGGGTGCATTGACTCAGGGCTCTGGAAAGTGTAATCTTGTGAACTTGTGACATGCAGCTTGATACTACGATTTTAACCAAGGACATTCTAATCATTTTATGTTAGACAAACACCTACATTGATATCCTCTTTTTACTATTTGTAAGAACAATCAGGATCCTGATTATTCACCTTATAGGTTTGAGTTTGGGGCTGATGATGCCCTTAATATGGGCAAAACATGTCCCTTGTAACTTTTTATGATAATATTTAATTCTTAATTTACTAGATCTCTTTGTATTGAATAGGTGGATATTAAAAATAACACTTCTAACATACTTTGTATTTACGTACATTTCAATACGGACCTAACATGGGAATTATAACATGTAATGCACATGCTATTCGCAATGCTGCTCTTCATTGTTTCACAGCTATCATTGTCCTATACTTTCCTATCTTCAGTGATTCAGCCCATTCCTTGGACCCATACAGAATACTGATTGGATTGTTGACATCAGAAGTCGTCGTATGCTGGATCTTGGACCTTTGTTATTGCCCATCAGTCGGCTAAGTGCGGTCAGATATTTCGCTGCCTGGTCTGTCACCCTCCGGATGTGATGCCAGAATGTGAATTTGGCATCAAGCGTAATGCCGAAATATTTCACACTCTTATTTTTTTCAACGGCTATTCCTCCAACTTGAAATGGGACAATGGTCTCAATTCTTTTTCTTCTCAAAAGAACATTTCTGTTTTATGATCAGCAAGTGTTAGTCTGTAGTTAATCATCCATCCCTTTACCCATCGCATCACTTGATTCAGTTTAAGTTGCTCCAATTCCAGATTACGTGTCACAATCAAGACAGCCACGTCGTCAGCATAACCTATAAGTGTTGTTTCTCCGGGCATCTCTAGTCACAGTAAGTCATCATAAGTATTGTTCCAAAGGTCTGGGCCAAGGATGGATCCTTGTGCTTCACCGGCTGTAATCTATTCAGTCTTTTGTCCACTCTCTGTATTATACAGCACTAAGCGATCCTTAAAATAGTCTTTCAATATTCTCATGACATACTCTGGAAGCTTGAATGTTTCTTGAAGTACTTTCAACATGCCCGTCCATCTTGTTGAGTTAAAAGCATTCTCCATGTCCAAGGTCACAAGAAGCGCCACTTTACGGGAATAATGATTGCCCATTTGTGCTCTTTTGGCAATGTTCATGACTTCTAATACTGCATCAACTATCAATATTATTAAATAATAATAATAATAATAGCAGCTGTTGTTCCCGTCATTGATGGAACTACCACTTAGCATCTATCATCCCCTTATCTTGCTGCTGAAATCCTGTCCGCCTTATTTCCTGGTTTTCCCTGGCCCTGTGCTGTTTCATCGTGTTTTACATTTGATCTGTTCCTTCTGTTTGACCACTCCTCATCGTTAATTATTGCTATTATTTTTTATATTGAATCCATTTGCCATTTTTGTAATTGATTATTTATCAGACACTTTATTTCATCCCATTAATCGTGCACAATAGAATTATTCATTTTTAATAGATTTGATAAGGGTAGATGTACAGGGTGGCCAGATGGTTTGTCATACTGATAAATAATTTGGAAAAAATTACTTAGATATTTCACGCTGTTGTAATTTTATTAGCTGTTGAAATTGGCCAATCAGATCGCTTCACAGGCAAATTCAAATGGGCTTTGCGAGGTGGTGTTGCTAAATCAACATGTGAGTTAAGATCACTTTGATAGCCGTATGAAGAAATCAGCATCAAACACAAACACAGCATCACCGTAGCGTACTTGGTGTCACCTCGGAGGTCTGTGTTCAAGTCCGTCCCATCGCGGAAGTTTTTCCTTCAACTGGTGCTTTCGAGTTGGTCTTAAGGAGCCACGTGCAGTTTTAACAACACCGCCTCGCAATGCTCTTTTGAATTTGACTGCGAAGCGATCTGATTGGCTAATTTCAGCAGCCCATGAAATGACAACGGCATTAGATATTATTTATCAATGTAACGCTCATATACTTGGTTCGAGTTGTTTCCAACCACCCAGTGTATACCGAGATTTGTTCAATTTGAACTTAGGGTTTTAACTTCAAAAAGCTGGCAAGGTGGTTAACCAGACACATCCTTATAATTTAGTTTTATGCACACCTTATGGTGAATAACGTTCTCCCCTACCTGTGTTATCAGTGTAAATTGATCCATGGACCTAGCTAAGGAAAAACTACTGTGCAATGTGCCGCACCAAATACTAAGGACCATTCTGCAAACATACATACATTATCATTATTAGCCATCAGCAGCCTCTGTGAATTTATTAAACATCGCCACAATCCTCTATTTACAACTAGCACTGTGGACTCATTTAGTTCTATACCTCTTTTCTTTAAATTGTTAGAAACTGAATCTAACCATCGTCGTCGTGGTCTCCCTCTACTTCTCTTACCTTCCATAACAGAGTCCATTATTCTCCTACATAACCTATCCTCCTCCATTTGCCTCACTGAAGCCAGTTTATGCGTACAGCTTCATTCATCAAGTTCATTCCTAACTTAGCCTTAATCTCCTCATTCTGAGTACCCACCTGCCATTGTTCCCACCTTTTGTACCAGCAATCGTTCTTGCTGGTTTCTTGTCTGTTTCTTCTAACTTACGAATAAGATATGCTGAGTCCACCCAGCTTTCGCTCCCGTAAGGCAAATTTGGTCTGAAAACAGACCGATGTTAAGATAGTTTCATCCAGGAGCTGATTTCCTTCTTACAGAACACTGTTGATCGCAACTGCAAGCTCAATGAATTACCTATACTGCACCTTGATTCAATCTGACTTACTATGTTACCATCCTGGGAGAACACACAACCTAAATACTATCAGCTTTGTATCACCAATCTGACATTCAATTCTGTTGAATTTCTTACTGACTGACATCGATTTAGTCTTCAAAAGGCTAATTTTCATACCATACTCATTGCGCCTATTTTCAAGTTCAAAGATATTAGACTGCAGGCTTTCGGCACAGTCTGCCATTAAGACCAAGACATTGATTCTTAACTGCTTGGTCAGGTATTCCATTATAAATTCTATAACCTTGCGATTCAAAATTTTCTTCTGTAGTGTTCTGCATTTCTTGAAGGCCCACTATTACAATTTTTTTGTTTATCTAATTCATCTGTGAAAGTCTTCCAGTTTTACAGAGAGAATTAATATTGTGTTTTGCAATGTAGTTAATGCTCCAACTCATTGCTGTCCCTCAGTTGGCTACCCACAGAATCCAAAGCAGCCTTCTCCTGAAGCCTAATTGGACAGGATGGTGGAATTATTTTCCTAAAAGACTTTGCCATATTGACTATCAAAGGTAACGAACCGTACCTGGAGGAAGCTCCGATTTACTACTATGGTTGTTAACCGCAGAGGTTTTCGTGTGTTTGGTCTGCGAGAGCTATTTTATTTTGCTCAAGTCCACCGGCAAGCTGGCGAGGACACGCCCTTTCCTCGTTAGATTCACATATTAAACTTATGCTTGAATCTGAAGTCAATAGTTTGTTATATTTTTGGATCTTACAGTTACTAGAAATATTAATTCTTTTACCTAGGATATTAAAGGAAAACCACACAAACCTGGAATATCATAAGACATGGTTCCCAACATCCAGGCAATCAGATAAAAGTCACTTTCTATACAGAGCTCTAAAAATCTACATATGAATGTGGTTGATGTTGTTTCAAGAATGCAGGGATACCATTCCAGAATTATTTGAACAGTTTTTTTTTTTTTTTTTTCTCATTTTCATCTCAGAAATAATCAGCTTTAAGAGGCTGTCTTCAGCTAACTATCACTAATACCTTGGTCAAGACGTATGTAAGACACTTGGCACAGCACAGCATAAATTGTCTCCCTTATGGTGTTGTGCTTCTTGTATGTTGCAGCAATGATAAGAGGACTGGAGGACCGAGATAAGGAAACACCAGGCAGTAAAATGTTAATTGTCAGTGACAGTATAATGCCTTCATTACTGAGCGTACTGGACCGTGACGGACTGGGAGCTACTACCTCGGTCATATCCACAGGAAGCTATGATGGTTTGTTCTCCTGCCCTTTCATAACATGTACTAACTGCATTGTCTATGATAATACCTGACATTTATAACCTTTAAGTTTGAAGCATTCCATAGCAAAACTTGCCTAATCCAAGTATGCACATTTTTCAGGAAGCATATAAACCAAGTGTAGGGTTTGTTACTGGGAATATTGTCTTAAAAAGTTTTCTGTTCCTAAATAAAATTTTTAAAGAGACATTTTGCATTGCAAAATACAGTAGAATCTCAATTATACGTTCCCAGAAACTACGTTTTCCCATATTATTCCTTCAAATTATGTGGTTCCGCGAGTATCCTTATTAAATCATGTTGTGAAAATCCAACATTATCCATTCCTCGAAGAAACGATTTCCCGGATCAACAGTCCAGAAATGTCAGTCCCATCGACACTAAATGCTCGATCACGCATTTTTCAAGAAACTGTGTTTCAGGAAAGGATGGCTATGGCGTACTTACGGATCTTGATGTTAACGTCCGTCATCGTGGTAATTTGAGGAAGTACTGTACTGCACTGCAAAAGCGAACGGCAGTGAACGTGCATAAGGGACCATCTTAGCATTGCATTTGGGTGGTATGGTTTAGAGAATCCTCGGAAATCATATAGCAGAGTGTGTCTACAACAAATGGAAGGAGACAGAGCGCATTTCAACAGATCTGCTTGCAGACGGAACGATTTTCGTCAAATGTTCGTACTTGCAAAATGTCTACATTATGTCCAGGGTTACATGGTGTATCGTCGAACACGTTTTCGGCACTTCCATCACTGGGCTTTCAGGCAGGAATCAAAACTGCTCCTTCTTATTATTACTCCATTATTGTTCCATCTAATGATGAGTTATGTTTTGTATAATTTTTTTCCTTTGTAAAGTGCTCCTTCTTAAGTAACACAAATTTAGTATTTTAATATTATAGTATACGATTATGTTATTGAAGTCAGTCCAGAACAGATGTTGCACCTTACATGGGAGGTTTTGGGATTACCTATTACTGGTTTGGTACTAATATAAGACGTTTTTGTGTTAAAATGTTATAAAAACTGCAGTCGTTTTATTTGCGCATGTTACATTTAGAAACTTTGTATGATTTCACAGTCGTACGGACTTGTACAGCTAAAGTGCTTTCCAGCTGAGCTCAAGGTCACAAATAACCATAATTTCACAAGTGTTAAAAATAATTTTTCTCTTTCCAATCTGATTGTGATTAGTGCATTCGAGAACTTGAGGATCGATATTTACATTCAAAACCATATTCTTGAGTTCAACATAACCTTTAAAAGTTGATATGGGACTAATTTCCGCAGTACTGGTACAAGATTTCCATAAACTGACTACGAACGGTGTACCGGTGACCAAATTACAATGGAAGAAAGAAAAGGGATTTTGCCATCATGTTGGGCACTTTGGTATCTAATATGCTTTATTTTATTAGAGTATGCAATTAAAAAGTACTTATGGTCGATTTTTGTTTGGCTTGGCATTACGGGTATTAGATTTTCAAAGAGTGATCAAAGTTGCTGAACTGAAAGAAGTTTTTAGAGGAAACTGACAAAGTTTTCCCGATAAAACAGAATATAAAGTTTTGAGATTTTTAAGTCGCGTACTAGTAATTAATTATTGAAGCTGGCCCCGCGGTCTAACTTGCCTGCCTCTTATCCGGAGAGCCTGGGTTCGATTCCCAGCCAGGTCAGGCACTTTTACCCGGATATGAGGGCTGGTTCCAGGTTCACTCATTCTATGATTTTGAGGAGCTATTTAATGGTGATATGGTGACCCTGGTCTAGAGAGCCAGGAATAACGGCCGGGAGTATTCGTCACACTGACCATAGGTCACCTCGTAATCTGCAGGCCTTCAGACTGAGCAGCAGTCGGCTGAAGGCCCATTGGGATTTTACTTTGGTTTGGTTTAGGGGTGTTTGTAAGATTATACATATTTTATTTTGTGATGTTTAGCAAAATTGTTGATGGCTCATTTCTTCCCGGATTTTCCGTTTTCCCGTGTTGTATGTTTTTTTCCGTGGTCCCTTCAAAAATGCAGAATCGAGGTTCCACTGTATTGACATACATTGTAAAAATGTAATTATCTGGATATCCCAAGTCTTGCAGTAACTCCTAGTGTGGTTGTTCACATTGATTTGGCTATTAAATTAGTGGAATGTTCAAGAATTCAAGTAAAAGGTGTTCTTTATTGATAAACTCTTCCAGTCATAATAAATTATGTCACCATCACAGATTTTACTGTCACAGTTTTGATGTTTTAAAAGATTGATTATTTTTTTTACTACAAATAGGCAAAATTGAAATTATTAAGTCCACTTGTTCTTCACACCAATAAAGTGATTATTGTAAAATTAGACTTAGCCCTACAGTTTATCAATATGATATTCATAATGACAATGTATAATACACAAAATTCTCTTAAAAAGCTAGAACTTCAGTCAAAAATGTTCAACTACAATCTCATTTTTCCATTCATTCCTATGATATCACCAATATCTATTCAAACATACCAGCTCATACTATTGAACTTATTGCTAAGACTCTCAACACTTACAGTAATTTAAGGAAAAATGAAATTAACAGTTTAGTAACTCTTCTGAAATTTGTCCTTGAAAAGAACTCTTTTTCTTTAATAACATTATTTAAACACAGGATGGCCTTCCCATGAGATGTCATGCTTCAGGAATTCTAGCTGATATTTATTTTGACAATATTTAGCGCACTAAATTACAAGGCATCACATTTCAGACTAGATATGCAGATAGTGATATCATCAAAGAAAGAAAGGAGATAAGAAAATGGACCAGACCCTGTTATGAATGGTGTGAAAATTAAATAATTGAAAAAGAGGTTCAACCTATTCAATGTATTGAATTGTATTTTATTGTATTGTAATTTTTAACGTTAATACTTTCAATACGGAACAGTTAAATTTTTATCTTTAAATGGTGTGAAAATATCGCTCATAGCGTCAGTTGCTGCATGCATTTCAGTGGGCTTGTCAAACTGATATGTAATAGCAACTTCTGGCTCGGTGAGGAAAGCAACGGGAAACTACCTCACTCCTCATTTCCTTAGTATGCCTCTTCAGTGACACCTAGGCTGTTTATGGCAGCTGTTGTCAGAGCTGTAGAGGATCAAACCAGCCTTCGGGTTGAATACCCAACACACAACATAACATACTTATTAGGAAAGGGCCAGTATTCTTATATCATGGTGTGGGCTACTATAGTCACGCCCCAGTTCATGAACTATGGGCAACGGCTGAGTGGCGTAGTAATTGGTCGTGAGTCCGACCCCATGGTGTAGGGGGCAACATGTCCGCCAGTCACCCGGTGACCCCGTGTTCGATTCCCGGCCGGGTCACGGGTTTTTAATTGTAAATGATTAATATCCCTGGCCTGGAGACTGGGTGATTGTGTCATCCTTAACGTTCCTTTCCTCACATTCAACACTTTACACTTCTGCCATTAACATAATACACACGAAGGTTCCTCACATATAGTGCAATTAGGGGCAAAAGATCTTCATAGGTCGACGCCTCAACAAATAGCTTTTTTTTTTTTAAATGGTCATTAGAGTTGGGATGCCTTTTGGGAGTGTTCATCATGGACATATTCTGAGTCATATCCCACCTTGTGCTCAGGCAGTGAAAACTGTACAATCCCCTGGTGGTCCCTAACCTGTTAGAGGAAAGAAGTGGGGTAGCATCCTGCTTCACAGAATTTACCAAGCTCAGAACATTTTAAGCAAGCCTTGGACCTATCAGAGTAATAGAGTCCCCACTCCCTTTTGATAGGTGGGGGCTCCTTGGAAACAACGTGGCAAACAAAATGGAAATTGATGGGGAGCTATCAATATTAACGGGGCTTATGGAAGAAAGAAAGTAGAACTGGCTGAGTCAGCCAGGAGAATGCATCTGGATATGTTAGGAGTTAATGATTTTCAGGTAAGGGGAATGAAAGAGGAAGAGGTAATTGATTATGAAGTGTAATTGACGGGTGTTAAAAAGGGAAGGGCAGAATGTGGGGTAGGGATGTTCATTAGGAATACTATTGCACAAATATAGTTTCTTGTAGGCACGTAAATGAGCGAATGATGTGGGTAGATTTGTCAGTTGGAGGAATTAGGATGAGAGTTGTCTCAGTGTATTCATCATGTGAAGATGAAGTTGACAAGTTTTAGAAAGCATTGAGTGACGTCATAGTCAGGGTCAACAGCAAGGAAATGATAGTGCTACTGGGCAATTTCACTGTAAGAATTGAAAATAGAACTGTAGGATATGAAAGTGTAATTGGTAAATATGGGGAAGATATGGAAGCTGATAGGAATGGGAAGCGTTTGCTGGACTTCTATGCTAGTATGGGTTTAGCAGTTACGAATAGTCCGACTTGTTGGCTGAACGGTCAGCGTACTGGCCTTCGGTTCAGAGGGTCCCGGGTTCGATTCCCGGCCGTGTCGGGGATTTTAACCTTAATTGGTTAATTCCAATGGCACCGGGGGTGGGTGTATGTGTTGTCTTCATCATCATTTCATCCTCATCGGGACGCACAGGTCGCCTACTGGCGTCAAATAGAAAGACCTGCACCTGGCGAGCCAAACCCGTCCTGGGATATCCCGGCACTAAAAGCCATACGACATTTCAGTTACGAATACATTCTACAAACATAAGGCTGTTCACCGCTACACATGGGAGGGCAGAGGCACCAGTTACATAATAGACTATATCTTAACCATCTTTAAATTCAGGAAATCTGTTAGGAATGTGCTGGTTTTCCACGGATTTTTCAATGATACATACTACTATCTAATCTGTAGTGAACTAAGTATCACTCGGCCTAGGATAGAGAATGTGAAATCTATCTGCAAATGAATAAGGATAGAAAATCTCCAGGACAAGGAAATTAGACAGAAGTACATGGATATGATTAGTGGAAAGTCCCAAACAGTGGACAGTAAGCTGGATCAGAATATTGGAAGAGAATGTGTGGCATACAGGGATGCTATAGTAGAAACAGTGAGGGAATGCCTAGGAACAACTGTGTGTAAAGATGAGAAAAAGCAAACATCATGGTGGAATGATGAAGTGAGAGCAGCTTGTAAACGTAAAAGGAAGGCTTATCAGAATGGCTCCAAACAAGGTCTGATGCAGACAGGAAATTGTATGTACATGAAACTAATAGAGTGAAACAAATTGTTGTTGAATCCAAAATGAAGTATACTTTAAGGTTAAGTCAATATTCCACCTTTACAATACCATAAGTTTATTGTTTATTTATTTAAACAACATTATTAAATAATACGGGACATGTTTCGTCTAACTTGTAGACATCATCAGCCGTAAGATATTCAAGAAAAAGCTTTATACGTAGGACAAGACGGACTTTACGATGAAATTTATTTTATGTAACCAAAATGAAGTGTCGGTCAAGCAGCATGGACGGTAAATAATCTTAGGAAGGGAGCGAAAAAAGGAAATTAATAGTGTTTTAGGTGAACTCATAATAGAACCCAGGAAATCAGTGGAGAGGTGGAGGGAATATTTTGAAAACCTTCTCAGCATAAAGGAAAATCATTCTGGTGGTGTCACAAACATTTGAGCTTATGGGCAGGAGGAAAGTGGAAAGGATGTTAAATAAACTCCCATTGTCATAAAGCAGCAGGGATAGATGAAATTAGACCTGAAGTGGTGAGGTATAGTGGGAAGTCATGTATGAAACGGCTTCATAGAGTGTTAAAATTAGCATGGATAAGATACTTACTGAATGGCCAAAACCAGTAATTGCACCTATCTATATGCAAAGGAATGGGAAGGATTGCAACAACTATTGATCAGTATAGCAGGCAAAGTATTCACTGGCAAAAGAAATACTGCTCTTATTTTAAATTTTAAATTTCTTTCCATTCTTTCTGTCATCTTCCTTTCTATTTTCTCTCCAATATTTTGGATAGGCCTAGTTGTGATAATTCCTCGATAATTGTCACATATCTCTTAAACACTGGTATGTTACACCACTCATAAGGTACTTGCTTTTTCCTCCATATACACCTTAGCATCCTATAGAACCAAGTCCTGCTGCCTTTATCATTCCCACGCGTATTTCATCCATCCCTGCTGCTTTTCATTTATTTAACAGCCATTTCCAAGTCTGTCATTGCAATATCACTCTCCATTTCTGGATCATCCTCATTTACCACTACACTCTCTTCTGCATCATTTCTCACTTTCAGAGGTTTATTGAAATAACAGTGTATGCATAAGTCTTTTCCAGTTTTACTATGAGATGGCGCCAGCGAATGGTACGCAGCATATGAATTTGACACACTCGTCAGTTTTATTCATCTGACATTAACCTACCAACACACAATAAACTAAACGCACTAAACATTAGTGTCTATGTTGTATCATTCAGTGATAATGTTGACATTATTGTCTGCAAAAGAACATTTGCGGTATGCGTTGCTTTTCTTATTTAATAAAAAGGAAAAGGCTGCGGAAAGTCATTGTTTGCTGGTAGAAACAGGTTGTGAACACTCTCCATTGATTAGAGCATGTGAGACATGGTGATTTCAATGTGAAAGACAGTGCATGCTCTGGTAGACCACAAAAGTGCGGGTGTTACTGGATGATGACCCAACTCAAACTCAACAGCAATTGGCACAAGCTTTAAATGTATCACAAGAAACAATCAACAAACATTCATGAGCAATGGGGAAGATCAGTAAACTCTGTACATGGGTCCCAAATGATTTGAATGAACAGCAAATGGAAAATCGCAAAGTCACTTTTGAAATGCTGCTTCAGTCCCACGAAAAAAAATCATTTCTGTACCGAATTGTGACGGGTGATGAAACATGGATTTGTTTTGAAAACCCAAAGCAGAGAAAATTGTGGCTGTTACCTGGCGAAGCCGAACCTTCAACACCAAGGTCAAATCACTTCGGCAAGAAGACTATGCTTCCAATTTCTTTGCAATCATTAAGAAAAGACTCGGAAAACAACAGATAGGGAATCTGCCACCTGGGCAACTGACCTAAATGCAGGTCATTAGTGATTGGTTGGTTGATTGGTTGGTCGGTCGGTTCTCCTTGGCATCTCACATTTGCAACTTTCTTATTTCAAGTCTGTTCGCTATATGTACACTCATGTTCATAAAAAAAGAACACCATAAAAGACTAGAGATAGGAAGCTCATATTCACAGAACATGTTCATTAGTATGTTGTGCAGAAACGATTTGCATTTGAGTCACCTAGGTTCAGCATGTGTCATGTTGCCTAGCGGGCACTGATAACTTGTTCCATGCTTGATGGCATCAATGTGATAAGGCATGATTGGCATCCTGGAGTATAGCCATCCATGTTGCATTCACCTTGTTCAACAGTTCATCTTTGGTGGTAGGCATTGGGTCACAGCGCCGCATTCCTTCGTTTCACCATATCCCACACATTTTTGATTGGCGACAAGTTCGGTGATTGGGTGGGCCAGGGTAACAGTTTGACATCCTGTAGCAATAAGAAGGCTCACTTTCGTGCAGCAACATGTGGTCACGCATTGTCCTGCTGAAATATGGCATCTAGGGTATCGTGCAGAAAGGGTATGGCTACGGGTTGCAGAATATCATTCACGTAGGTCAAACTGATCACAGTGCCCTGGACATGCACCAACTGTGATTTGTGGTCGTCCAAATTGCACCCCACACCATAAGGCCTTGAGTTGGTGCTGTACGTCTTGTGCGAATGCAGTCACTGTGAAGCCTCTGCCGCTGTCTGCGGCGAACCAAAACACAGCCATCATTTTCAAACAAACGGAACCTAGATTCAGCTGAAAACACTGTCTAGTGCCATTCTTGTCCCCAGTGACATCGTTCCATACACTATTGCAGTCTAGCATGTTTATGCACATTAGTCAAGGGTAGGCAGAGAAGTGGACAACACGCCAGTAATCCAGACTGTAATAAACGCAACGGACTGTCACTCCTGGTAGAGTATGATGTGTTACATGATTTCACTGTTGCACCAGAGCCAAGGAGGATACAGATCTGTCTGCAATGCCATTCGTTTGAGGTGTCAATCTTCTCGGGGGGTGGTCTGGGTGGTGCGACCATACCAATCTCTTCATGTTCTATGGCCTTCTGTGAACCATTCTGTACACACCCTTTGCACTGCCGACACACTTTGTCCCACATGAGCAGGAATTTTCCGAATGGATGCATCACGTCCTCTCATGCCAATAACGCGCCCTCTTTCAAACTCACTCATTTGGTGGTATGATGCTCGCATACATCTGTGAGACATCCTGCATGTCTGCTCAAGTCACACTGATCCATTACCTTCAGTTTATAGCAACAAGGCGAGCCGCAGGCATATTTTACCAGTCGGTGGGGGTGCGCCGAGATATCGATGTGGACCTTGAACCTGAGGGCCAACATGGTTCCATTGCTAATCATTTCTTCTGAACATAGTAATTCATATGTTCTGTGAATATGAACTTTGTATCTCTAGTCTCTCAAGGTGTTCTGGTTAACATGAGTGTAAAAGGCATTTGAAATATCGAATCCATGTTTGAAGTAGTGATAACTGAACTTAAGTGGTGTTAGGTTAATTTACTCTCTCAGTCACGTCAGGAATATTATTAATCTCTTTAGGGGACACACACGCATATAACACCTTTGGGAAGACCGATAGGAAGACAATGCACTGCAGACTTTTCCATCCACCATAGAGAAATGTTCAACCACTATTGTTTTTTTCATCATTCAGGACTACCGTAGTAGGCAACAACTTCTCTTCCTGGGCACTAATACATTGCACCTAATCCCAGATTAAGTCGGTTGTTTCTTTCTGGAACTCTCTCCACCAGCTAAGAACTGCCATGCACCAGGCCTGGTGAGGTTTCCCATGTTGCGTCAAATTAAGCTGCAGACTCCACTACTGGGGGTCCCCTTCTGTAATTTAATGGGCCTGCAGTAATGAGATGATGAAGGTGTAGGATTGTGCCAAATTGTATCCTGGTTTCCATTGTTAATAATAATAATGTTATTTGTTTTACGTCCCACTAACTACTCTTTTACGGTTTTTGGAGATGCCGAGGTGCCAGAATTAAGTCCCGCAGGCGTTCTTTTACGTGCCAATAAATCTACGGACATGAGGCTGACGTATTTGCGCACCTTTAAATACCACCGGACTGAGCCAGGATCGAACCTGCCAAGTTGGGGTCAGAAGGCCAGCGCCTTAACCGTTTGAGCCACTCAGCCCGGCGGTTTCCATTGTTTGGGTAGCTATAAAATGCTGAAGGGGCATGAGTGAAATGCAAAACAGAGACTCATCAGTTAATGATTGACCGTGTGAAACTCTCTGTTTGTAGCGACTTTGGTCTGAACCCTCATCACAGCCCCACTTCATTACAAGTTATACTGATGTTTTCATTCTTGATTTGCCAAAATCAACATATTTCCTTGTATTTGGTAAATTTGGCATTCTGTATGGTCAAGAATCACTTGTAATCTGACCTCTCCAGATGAATCAGTGATTAAAATATCACTGGGGTAACATTCGTCTTTTACTTCTTCTCACTAGATATCATCATCATCATCATCATCATCCTAAACCATCTCCAGTTTACCGAGTGTGGTATATGAGCCTCCTCCATCTCATTCTGCCCTTGTACCATTCCTCCTCCACTAACTTGTCCCAATCATGACCTCTCAGCAGTACATCTATTCCTATTCCTAATTCTGCTCTAATTTTCTCATTCCTAATCTTGTCTTTCCTGGTTTTCTGGATCATAGTGTATAGGAATTTCATTTCAGCTGCCTGAAGTTTGGAATTATCGCTATTGGTCAGTGTTGTGATTTTGAGACTGTGTGTAAGAATTGGTATATAATAGGACTTGTACAATGTCACTTTTGTTTTCATAGGTATTTACTCATCCCTCAGCAGGTGTCTTACCTGGTGGTAAAATTTGTTGCCTTACTGATTCGATTGTTCACCTCATGGTTTGCTAGGTTGTCATTTGATGGAACGCTATCCAAGTATTTGAAAACTGGAACACTGTCCAGTTAGGCTTCATTTAACATGACTATTGGTTCTGCTCCTTCCCCATACACTTTCATCACCACCGTCTTGGTTTTACTGATGTTTAAACCATATTTCTTGAACTCCTCATTCCAGCTTTGCATTCGCTCTCCCAATTCCTCTTCTGAATAACTCCAGACTGCAACATCATCTGCAAATGTGAAGGCTTTGATATCTCCATGTTCTTTCCTTTTAATAGATTTCATTACTACATCCATCACAATAATAAACAGAAGAGGTGACAATGAGCTGCCCTGCTGCACTCTTCTCTTTCTTTCAAATCAGTCTGACAAACTGCGTCCTTCTTGAATACAACTTCTATTCCCACATACAACATTTTCACTTTGTCTGTGAGGCTGTCTCGCACTTGAAGTTCTTTCATGCATTGCCAAATTCTTTCCCTTGGTACACTGTCGTAAGCTTTCTCAATGTCCAAAAATATTAGAAATAAAGTTCTTCTCCCAGTATTTTTCCATTAGCTCTGTAGCTGACCTTCCTGGTCTGAAATCATACTGCTCTTCTTCCAAAATTGGTTCAACAATACCTCTTATTCTGGTCTCTATTATTTTTTCCAATATTTTCAGGACATAAGACAGTAGTGTAATACCATGATAATTAGTACATTTTTGTTGGTTTCCTTTCTTGAACAGAGGTACAATGATGCCCATCTTCCAGTCCTCAGGAATAGTATTTTCCTCTCATATCTTGTTGAGCAGTCTGTAGAGCCATTGGGTTCCAGGAATTCCTGCCGCTTTCAGCATATCTGCACTTATTTCGTCTATGCCCACTGCCTTTCCTTTCTTCATGCTCTTGAGCGCATTTTCAACCTCAAGTCATGTAATTGGTGGTTCAGTTGTGGTTCCTTGACTTGGCTCTCCTCTATCCGTTGTTATGTTTTCTGTATCTCCATTCAGCAGCTTTTCAAAATAAATCTTGAGTTCATGTTTAATTTCTTCCTCTTCTTGTGCCAGAGTTCCATCATCACGTTCTATTGCTTTATGGTCTTTTGATCCATTCGCTTGTTTTCCACTTCTCTGTATAGCAATTACATATTTCATATTTCCTCTACTGTCCTCTTCCAGTTTGTCTGCAAACTCATTCCATTTCATCTCTTTTTCTTCCCTTACAATCTTCATTAAAGCAAGTTTCTTGTTCCTGTATAATCCTTGGAGTCTTTGTATTTCTTGTTCATTGCGTTCTTCTCCGTGTTTTTATTTTTCCTTGTCCAGTGCCTTCTTTATTTGGTTTCTTTCTTTCACCCCTGTTATCACTCTATCATTTCACCATGGTGTCTCCTTTTTTCTTTTGATGGAACTTGTAACTCCAGATAGGTTATGAGAGTAAAGGAGAGGGCGTACAAGTCTCTGGTAAGACCCCAACTAGAGTACGGCTCCAGTGTGTGGGACTCTCACCAGGACTACTTGATACAAGAACTGGAAAAAATTCAAAGGATAGCAGCACGATTTGTTGTGGGTGATTTCTGACAAAGGAGTAGTGTTAATAAAATGTTGAAAACTTTGGGCTGGGAAGATTTGGGAGTAAGGAGATGAGATGCTCGACTAGGCGTTATGTTTTGAGCTGTCAGTGGAGGAGTTAAGTTTAAGTAGGAAAGACCATAATATGAAGATAAAGCTGAAATTCAAGAGGGATTGGGGCAAATATTCATATATAAGACGAGGAGTAAGGGATTGGAATAAATGTTTGATAAATTTCCAAGTTCGTTGAAAATATTTAAAGAAAATCTAGGTAAACAATTGGTAGGGCGACCGCCCTAAATGCCGATCATTGATTGATTGATTACATCATGTTTGTAATCCCACACTATGTCTTATTACTCCATTGCTACTCTTTACAAACATAGGTATATATTATGGTAAAATGACATTGTATGATATTAGTATCTCAGAATTGAACTGTTAACTCGTAGTTTTCAAATAATAATCAATAATTATGGTTACCAAGTTGTTACCGTTAATCTTAAATTGATAAAATATTTCACCAAGTCTATTTGCGTGTTTATATCTTTACAGAAGTTGGCGCGGTCTCCAGCCGTGAAGCCAGGATAAAGGGGATTTCCAAGATACTGCCTTCCGAAGCCATTCGAAACATCCGAGAAGAAAGAGAAGGAAGACTAACTATCATCTATGAAACTCTGTTCCCCAGAAAGTTCTTGTGTAAGGTCCTGTTGGATATTCATAGTTAGGAAAGTATTTAGGGGTTGTAGTAAGGATGTAAAGAGAGGGGGGTCCCCAACAGCATGATTTATTTGATATTGCTTTCTTGTGAGAGAGGTGACTTACCTTGAATGAGACATTATTTACAAAACTGCTACTTCATAAAGGATTTATTTACATTAATTAAATCTCAACTATAGAAGCTGCCTACTATCTCCCTTCAGCCCATTTATTTATTTATTTATTTATTTATTTACTCATTCATTCATTCATTCATTCATTCATTCATTCATTCATTCATTCATTCATTTGATACAGCCTATTGATGGCCATTTTACAATAATAATAATAATAATAATAATAATAATAATAATAATAATAATAATAATAATAATAATAATAATAATAATAATAATAATAATAATAATAATGTTTAAATAAGTATAAAATATCACAATCGGTATATACAACAATATTAAGTATTAGCAATAAATTATTAACAATAACAACTAGGAAATGATAACTGGCAAGTGTCGGTTACAGAATTAGGAAGAGGAAAGGTCAAGGGTTGGATGGACGGAAGAAAATGGAAATCTGGAGAGAACTGAGAAGGAAGCTTTTAATTTTTTGTTTGAAGGAAGAGAAAGGTGTGAATATGTCAATATCAGGTAGTGAGTTACCAAAAGTAGGGAGATGGTGGAAGATAGAGTGTTGTTGTAAGGTTAGGCATGGATGGGAAACATGATGAGTGTGCCGCTTGCCTGGTAGGTGGGGAGGAACGTGTATAGGAAAGTACGCCGGAAGAGTATTACATTTGGTGCAGCCATTGATTATTTTATGAAGGTAACATAGGTCAGCGAACTGTAAACGGCTTCTCAGGTCAGGTAGTTCAAAATGTCAGATTTAGTTTTGTGAGTCTTAACAATGAAAGTGAAGAAGTTGAAAATACTATATACTATTTAGTTAATACATGTTAGTGATAGCAGATGAGGACCAAACAGGGGAACAAAAGTCAATAATGGGGAGAACATGCGAGACAAGGTATAATTTTAAGGCTTTAATATCATTAATTTCAGCGAACCTATAAAGAATGCCTAGGGTACATATAGCACAGGATTTTATAGAGTGAATATGAGCAGAGAAGGTTAGTTTACAGTCTATTATAACACCTAGGTCTCTTACCTGAAACGCTGACTGCAATGTATTTTCCTGGATGGTACAGACAGTGTTCACTCCTTGCTTTAGCAATGAAAAGGAGATAATATTGAACTTCTTAACATTGGGAGAAAGATCCCATTTCTTAAACCAGTCACCACACGAACTGTGAACAGATTGTAATTCATCACAATCATCAGGCGTAGACACGTCACTTAGGATTTTCAGGTCATCGGTGTACAAGAGGAGGGATCACTGACTATTTTGGGTGCATCGATATAGAGAACAAAGAGTAGAGGTCCGAGAATACTGCCTTCAGATACACCTGATAACACAGATAACCATGATGAGACAGATTCAGAGAATTGCTTTCTCCCAGAGAGGAAACTTGTTATCGATGACAAGACGGGGCCATGGATATTAAATCTGGTAGGAAGCTTATGAAGAAGTGCGTGATCCACTGAGTCGAATGCTTTTGCCAGATCTATATAGATTACATACTAACTGAGATTTATATTCTATTGCTGAAATGATGTGGTGATTGAGAACTGCGAGGTTAGTGAGGCATGATTTTCCGGGAGTGAATCCGTGTTGTTCTTCAGCTGTGTGAAAAAGAGGAGTCGGCAGTGGATTATTCTTTCAAGGACAGAGGATAGTATTGGGAGGACAGGTATCGGGCGGTATGAAGAAATATCATGTTTATTGCCAGATTTGAAAATAGGTGTGATATCAGTTTGTTTCCAACTGTCGGAGAATGTACCAGTAGCCATACACAGGTATAAAATTGTAGATAACTGTGCACAGAGAGATGCAGAAGTATTTTTGAGAACTATTGGGCTGATATCATTGAGCCCGGTGGAGCAGTTTGTTGGTAGACTATTGAGAATATTTTGAACTTTGTTAGGGGTCGTTGATATTTGTGACAGTGAGCAACTGCAAACACTATTGGTCTGTGGTAGTTCTGTGATAGGTGTGGGGGGCTAAAGGTAGAGTGAAAGTACTCATTGTATTTTTGAGACCTTAATTCAGTTGGGACATCATCACTATGTAGTTTAAGATTCAGTAGTAGATTCAGCCTTTCTACGTGATGAAATGATGGTCCAAAATTTTTTAGAGTTGTTTTCAAGGTTTCCAGTTATAGAAGTGATGTGCTGATTGTAGTCATTCTTAGGATGCAATTTTGAAATTTTCCTGAGGTGTTTAAAAGTATTATACATGTGTGAATTGGGGATAGACTTCCAGAGTGGCCATGCACAGGTTTTGTTCTTTAGTAGCAGTTTAGTTTCAGCACTCAGCCAGGGGGGATATTTGTGTGTTCTGGGTATGGAGAAAGGTACATACTGTTTAATAGTGGTAAATATTAAATCCTCAAACAGGCAAACCGCATTGTTGACGTCACGCTCAGCTGCTAACCAGCACCAAGGGAGGGTTGACAAGTCCTGATTGACAACTAGCCAGTCTACTTTACTCCATAGAGGAAATGCTTGCCTCGCAGCGAGTGGGAAGTCTTCATATCGATAAGCAGGTAGGCTGAGGGTAGCTTCGATAGAGTCATGATCAGCGCTAAGAATATGGTCAGCGCTAAGAATGTTTCTGCCAACAGACACTCTAACACTATTTACTTTAGAGAAGAGGAGGTCCAATGTTGCCAGATTTCAGGTGAGTTTTAAGTACAACTGATGTAGATGAAGACCGTTTATGAAGTTCGACAAAATAAATGAGTCTATCTGCAAGAACATAGGAACCTTTGTGACCAGGAGCAAAATAATGACATTTAAAGTACAAGACCAGACACCTTTCCTGGCTCTACATGAATTTCCGGTGAAATCTCAACCTTGTAGCTGCTAAGGATTTGAACCAAAGTCATCCAGCTATTTATTGTAGCCAGATCAGATGAAATGAAATGGCGTATGGATTTTAGCGCCAGGAGTGTTCAGCTCGTCAGCAGGTCTTTTGATTTGACGGCTGTAGGTGACCTGCATGACACATACACCCAGCCCCCGTGCCAGCGAAATTAACCAATTAAGGTTAAAATTCCCGACCCTGCCGGGAATCGAACCCAGGTCGCCTGTGACCAAAGGCCAGCACGCTAACCATTTAGCCATGGAATCAGATGAAATGAAAACTATTAATTACTCTAAAATAAATCCTTGGTTTGTAACAGGAGGATTGTGATCGTCGTCGCCTGTAACTCGATCTGAGTATATATAACTTCTTCCTGTGTACATTGACCAGTTCAACTCAGTTTATGGATGTGTTTATGATGACTAAACAGACCAATCCTGGCATAAAACATATGCCACACAAATCATACTGAATGGATGCAGGAGGACGGGATTGTAATTGGTGGAGTTTTCTTGCTTGTCGCTTGGCCTGTTGATGTCTGCAACATTCTCTTTCAAACAAGTTGACAGCGATGGATGTATACTTCTGCCACAATGAGCAGTCCACAGCACATTATTCCCATGTCTGTATATCTATACCGGTTGTCTTCATGATGTGTTTCAGCTGGTCCTTAAAACGCTTAAGAGGGGCTAAATGAGGTCTAATGCTGGAGTAAAGTTCACCATAAAGAATTTGGTGGGGAAGCCTGGTATCACCCATGCGGTGAACATGGCCTAAACATCTCAGTTAATGAGCGATGATTGTTGCCTCAATGCTATTTAGCTGCGCTTTGTTGAGAACTGCTTTGTTGGTCACAGAGGCCTCCCGCTTAATATTCAAGATGAATCTCATTTTCTGTTGGAGGGAGCACTCAAGTTTTTGGATATCATGGCGATAGAGTGCCCAAGTTTCACAGCAGCGTGGAAATGACAACATCTTTGTACACCATGAGTTTGGTATGCAGTTTTAGGTTGTTATTCATGAAGACTCGATGCATTAACCGTCTGAATGCTGCATGAGCAGCCCCAATTCTTTTATCAATGTCTTGTTCACAGGTACACTGTTTAGACAAAATGCTTCCAAGATATGAAAAGTGATCAACTATTCCAATGTTGTGTCTAAGATGGGACAGGTCGTGCATGTACCTTCGTTTTCTTCACATTAATGGCAAAACCAAAGCAATCCCATGCAGTTTTAAAGCAGTTGACTGACTGTTGTAGTTCTGCAGTTGTTAGAGCAGGAGATTTGGTGTCATCGGCATACTGCAGTTCTGTCACCCGGGTAATCAGACTATGTCTTTGTGAGTGGAGTCTTGCCAGATTGAAAAGGCCTCCATCAAAACAAATTTAATCTCCATGCCTAAGTTGTTTGCAGATGATTCATGCAGCATGGCAGCCTTGTACAGTGCAAAGAGTGTAGGAGCAAGCATACAGCCTTGTTTCAACTTATAAGCTTATAAATCTCATATTTTATCCCGTATTGGCTCAACACAACTAAGGTTACGTTATAAGGAGGTTCCCACCTTCCAATACTTATCAATTTCTATATAATAGTTTTATTAATTACATAATATAAACCAGCTTAATCTCTAGGACATGTTTCGTTCTGATTATGGAACATCTTCAGCTAAAAGATTTGACAAAATGGCAAAACAATTAAAACACATTGATAGTTATGATGATAGCTAAAAGATTTTAGCTGAAGATGTTCCATAATTGGAACGAAACATGTCCTAGAGATTAAGCTGGTCTATATTATGTAATTAATAAAACAATTATATAGAAATTGATAAGTATTGGAAGGTGGGAACCTATTTATAACGTAACCTTAGTTGCCTTGTTTCAATCCATGAGTGTTTGGGAACGAATCTGATACTGAGTTAACCATGAAAAACCTGTCCAGACATGCCATCATGAAGAGCTTGAACCAATTTCACGTAACATTCAGGCCATTCAAAATATCTCAATACTTTTCACAGAGCAGATTTTGGTGTTTTCCAGATCATAGAAAACTAAATGCAGAGGCTGCTGTTGTTTTCTGCATTTTTCCTGGAGTTGTCTAGCTCAGAAGATCATATCTGTTGCGGCTCTGGAGGTTCGGAAATCACATTAAGACTCCGGCAAAATCCTTGCTGAGATAACTCGGAGCCAGTTTAGTAGAATTCTTGTGAGAATTTTACCTGCAATTGACAAAAGTGATATACCACAGTCGTTCTCACATACACTACAATCTTGAAGATAGGATTGAGTTTGCCAGCCCTTTGGTGCATCTTACCATCTGACGTGATTACAGTTGAGGATCTAACCGATGGTGAGATGACGGCCCCGGTCTAGAAAGCCAAGAATAACGACCGAGAGGATTCATTGTGCTGACCGTATGACACGCCGTAACCTGCAGGCCTTCCGTCACCTGGTAGGCTAAGATCCTTCGGTGCCATTCTACCATGCGGCTTGGTTCATTTACTTTGAGTTTAAGAAGCTGATGCGGAATATTACAAAATTTGGATTATGAACCAAAGGGCTTACCAATTTTACAAACTGTAAATGGATAACAGAGTCTACTACCCTGATTCTAGCAATGTAGTTTAGCAAGGAAGCTGGCATATGCAGCCTATGACAACTTCTCATTGAACAGCGTTGAATTAATGCCCTTCTGGCACTATTAGGGATATACTTCTTAAGGATCACTTCATGAAAATCATTAATGGGACAACATTGTGATGTAGCATTTGATATCTCATCTTTTAACACACCTGTTGTGTGTGGAAACAAGACCCCAAAAATGTTGGAAGAGTTCAAATTAAAAACTTTAGCAGACTCTAATAGTTCCACAAAAAATCTTAGGAAGCGGACAGTTTCTTCTACTGGTTCTACAGTAAAATCAGAATTCCTTTTGAATATGTCAGTAATCGAAGTTGGGATGGGGTTTAGTTTCATTAGGTCATGCTCATCTAAGGGAATAACACAGTCCTTGGTTTCAGTTTTACAAGCACGATGGTCTGGAGACCATAAAACGGAATTATTTTCCTCATCACACTTACTATTATGGTCACGCAAGGGTTCTGAACAAGAGCTAGAAATATTTTACAAGTTCACATTGATGGTTAACATATCAATATCACATGCTAGTGTAGTAACCTCACATAAAAACATAGAACACTTTTCTAGGTAATTGGGGTTTTTAATTTCAAGAGATCCCTCACTCTATTCAGGTAATGTGACGTACGAGCTTTTAATCTTTTCAATTGACTAATAGATGGGTTACTATCCTCTAAGCAACAAATGCAGCACTTAATTTCATTTACAGCATTAGCAATAAAGGAAGTCGACCTACTCACCTCTTCCTCAGAGAGATCGGGTATGATAACAGGTACCTGCATTGAGTCCTTTAGTAAGGCAATATCTCCTTGGTTAGTGCCAGTAGATTGTAAATTACGAATGGATAATTCATAACAGAGCTTGGTTTTCCTCAGCAGGTAAGGTTCAGGAATCAACCGTGAACTCACAGCCATATTTACATGCAACAGAAGGAAAAAATACAAGTATGAGACAAGTTATCTGAGCCTTACAATAATAATTTAACCCTACCTAATGGTCTCACTTCACAATTTATAGCAAGGAGCAGATAACATGAACATTTAAGGTAATAAGGGTGGCATCAAAATAGTAGCACAAGGTAAAAAAAAAAAAAAAGAACCACGCGTAGCTGCTAACAAAAATTACTGTCACAGAACAATACTTACCGAGGACAGAATTCAAAGTGGAAGGGAGAAGCCCACTCCAAGAGTAGAATCATCAAAAGGCCAGGAACAACTCCTACCTAAAGCTTTAATCCTCCTTACCATGTTATGAGAAATGAGCCGCGCCATAAAGGTTAAAGTTTTTAATTAATGCATTTATACTTACAGAAGCAGTTAAAATTTTACTAAATAAAGAAATGCCTTGTCAATAAATTAATATCAGAAGTTGAAATATTTCTTAGATCGAGATAAAATAAAAACAAAGGTTGAGGTACCTCAGAACAACCTTAATTATATCTTAATCACTTATTATTATCACAATAAATTATTATTGAAGTGTGAACAGTATGTGGAACCTCAAAATTAGATTAGGCCTTGATTAACTAGGCAGGGAATACAGTTAAAAATAAAAAGGAATTTTGGTACTTGACATGCACAATCAACTGGCAATATCAAAAAATCGACTAGCACAAGTAATTCAATAAACAGGATCCACATTTAACGGATTAACTAGCAGAATAAATGACCAAGTCATCAAGCACTATTCCAACCATCAGTGGCTCATTGTCGCTCACCATGATGAACTGAAAGCTATATTTGAAAACAGTTTATTTCATATAATAGCTGTAAGTGAGAGTTGGCTATGTAGTTCAATTCCTTCCAGTGTGGTTGAAATACAAGGGTATCGTATTCGTCGATTTGATAGGATGAGCAGGCATGGAGGTGGTGTTGCATTGTTTTGTAAGCTTAATCTCAGGAGTACAGTGGTAAAAACTTCTACCACTATACAAATCCTGTTCCTGAATTTATGTTTGTTGAAATTATTATAGACACTGTTAAAGTACTCATTGGGGTTGTATATAGGCCTCCAAATGCAGGGGGCATTGGTGAGTTAGAGGCCGATTTAATGAGACTTTTACCATCTTATGAATACGTGATTATACTAGGCGACTTTAATACAAATTTGTTAATTCGGACTAGTGAAACAATACGTTTTCGGAATATTTTTCTCTCCTGTGACATGACAATATTGCCCTCGGAACCAACTAACCACGTTCATACTTCCACCGTCTCTTCCGATACACTAATTGATCTCATGATAACCAATAATCCATACAAGGTTCTTAAACATGGTCAAATACCTGTTCCTGAAATATCAACTCATGACCTTATATACTTAGCGTATTCGCTAAGAGTTCCTAAATATAGGTCAAAATACGTGACTTTTAGAGACTTTAATAATATAGATTTCAATCACCTAAAAGAAGATGCATGCAAATGTTCTTGGAGTGACATAATACTAATGAATGACATAGATGAAAAACTGGAAAATATTAATTCTCATATTCATGGACTTTACAATAAGCATGCTCCTAAGCGTTGTGTGAAAATAACACGGCCGCCCTGTCCGTGGCTGACAACTGAAATTAAATCTTTGATGGCTCAGCGTGATTCGTTATATAGACGTTACAAACGAAATTTATCAGCTGACACATTTGAACAATACCGTGTACTGCGAAATCAAATTAAACAAATTATCCGCAATAAGAAATTCGATTACTTCCGGCGTCTATCCAATAATATAAACGCTGGTAGTACTTGGCGACAACTTCGTTCATTAGGTATTGGAAGGCCTCCTGTGAACCATGCTAAACCAGAAATACCGGTTGACGAGATTAATAGACACTTTTCAACACATGTTTTTACTCCTGAACACGATATAGTGCAGGCCACCATCAAGTCTATAATACGACAAAAATCATCTGATCGTCCATATTTCGAATTTCGAACAGTTTCAGAGTCTGAAGTGAGACGAGTACTGATTTCAATTAAATCTCATGCAACAGGGGCTGATGAAATCCCTATTTTCTTTATTACTAACATTATGGATATAATATTGCCGGTTATTACTGACTTATTTAATGCATGCCTCTCCCGTAATTATTTTCCGACAAAGTGGAAAGATGCACAGGTTGTCCCAGTTGCAAAAAGGTCGCCACCTAATGTAGCATCCGACTTTTGTCCTGTATGTATTCTTTCAGCACTGTCTAAAGCTCTAGAAAAATTGATCTATAGCCAACTTGAACAATATCTGGAAAAATATTCTCTGCGTGACCCCTTCCAATCTGGTTTCAAGAAAGGACATAGCACAGGGACAGCACTACTAAGAATTACGGACGACATTAGACAAGCTATAGATGAGCGGAAAGTGACTATACTTATTTTACTTGACTTCAGTAGTGCGTTTGACACAGTAAATATTGACATATTATTAGCAAAACTACAAAGATTTAATCTGAGTCCCTCTGCTATTCAGCTCTTTGCTTCGTACCTCACCAATCGGCGACATCAATGATGGCTCGGCTGCATGTTGTCCTATTGGCAGCATCCAAAAATGAACAGCTTGCCAAATAAACTTGTTGTTCTGCAGTTGGCATGGTCATCCTGAATAGACCAGCAAGGACACATCTACCTTGGTTTTCCGATGTCTCATCTTTGATTATTACATTGGGCTTCCTTGTCCAATGCAGCATTCACCTCTGCCCTTGCTGAATCATAATCTTTGAAACATAATCTTTGCTAAGGGTACTACCTTGAGGCAGATCTCCAGATTCCAGGATGTACCTATGAGGCTAATAAAATTTAGTTAAACATGCTAATAATAATAATAATAATAATAATAATAATAATAATAATAATAATAATAATAATAATAATAATAATAAAGTTTAGGGGCAAGGACAAATACTTAAGTATTTAGTGAGTCACTTAATGAGTTTTGAAGCTTTTCCCGATTAACTTCCAAGTGATTAGTTTACACCCTAGATGGTCTATTAAATTGTAACATTTTAAAATGACGTCCGTCCACATTTTTTTATGGTCAAAAATTTGAATAACCCAACCTAAAATTCCATGTGAAGTCATCATATTAGGAAATGTGCATCCACGAGGTTTTTGGTCGAAAGTTTAAGAGACCTAACCTAAAATTCAACAAGGCCATATAGCAATTGTAATACTTCAAAAAAAAAAATCCATTACATACATACATTATCATTATAGACTGTTATGCCTTTCAGCATTCAGTCTGAAAGCCTCTGTGAATTTACTAAACGTTGCCACAATCCTCGATTTGCAACTAGTGTTGTGGCCTCATTTAGTTCTATACCTCTTATCTTTAAATCGCTAGAAACAGAGTCTAACCATCATCGTCTTGGTCTACCTCTACTACTAAAAAGAACATATACGTGGTTCTTTTTTTGGGACGGGAGGGGGGTTTTAAGCTAGTTTATGAATATTTCACAGTATTTTAGGCTATACCACTCAAGGTGGTGTAAATGTATTTTAAACAAAAACATAAGTAACGCCCAAAAATAAATCTGAAATCGGCACTTACTTTTGAAGGTAGTCTCTTAAATCAGAATGGTCCAGCTTGTGGATGGGGATATTAGTCTGCAGGCACATCTTCACAGTATCCTCAATGAATGTTTGTTTCTCACTTCTTGCTCCTTTTTGCCTTTCCACCCATTTTGGATATTGTGGATTGCCGCTTGATGCCACACTCTTCACATGCTGATCATAAGTAATAAATTTCATATTATTCCATATTGAAGAGCGATATAATGTTCACATGCTGGTTGGAAAAAAAAACGCTCCTTTACTAACGCATGGTCTTTGCTCTTGCAGCGTTTATCGAAACATATTTCTTCTTCCATCAAGTCTTTGATTGCAAAGTCTGCACATCAATATATCTGTATCACTTACATAAAAATGTTCCAATTTGTAAGTCTCAGCATGCTGGTTAATCATCACTTCACTTCTACCCATGGCCACCAGCCAGTAAATCACTATCGTACTTTAAAGCAGAACTACTACTCAAGAGAATAACTGCTATGATCAAGGTTCAACACAAAGTGAATGAACATGTGTGTTTGAAAGTATATTAAACTGTTTGATTGGTTGGTCCTTGCACTGCTCTTTGGCCATTGCATGATATTTCACACATTGAAAGATATAAGGTGCCGTAATAAATCTTTCCCCTGAAATAACATATATCTTATTTTTAAGAAAAATGCATCGGTTTTGAGAAGATATATGTTTATTTTGCATGAAACCCAGAATTTTGTATCTATTTCACATAAATTGTAAAATTTTTCATTTTCAACCAATTTTGCATTTCACTGCTAATTCAAAATCGCTAAAAACCACTTGTAGGGGTCATAAAAGCTGAAAGCACATACACTGACAAAGTTTCAAGATGTTTACCATTTATTGCAAATACTAAAACCCACAAACTCTAATGATGAGTTCTTCCTTGGCCTTGATGTGCAGGGTGGAGAGGTGAGGAGTGTTAGCATCAGGGGAAGGGAAGTGAAGTGGTTGGAACACTGTTAAAATTGCTGTACTTGTACATCAGAATTTTAGTGGAAGATTTCTTCTTAGTGCAGAGAAGAGAGAATGGGTGCCCAGTTAGAATCTTAAAATCAGTAATGGAAAAGAATGGACTATCACTATCTCTACTGATTTGCATTTAGGGCAGTCGCCCAGGTGGCAGATTCCCTATCTGTTGTTTCCTAGCCTTTTCTTAAATGATCGCAAAGAAATTTGAAATTTATTGAACATCTCCCTTGGTAAGTTATTGCAATCCCTAACTCCCCTTCCTATAAACGAATATTTGCCCCAATTTGTCCTCTTGAATTCCAAATTTATCTTCATATTGTGATCTTTCCTACTTTTAAAGACACCATCCAAACTTATTAGTCTACTGATGTCCTCCCACACCATCTCTCCACTGACAACTCGGAACATACCACTTAGTCGAGCAGCTCGTCTCCTTTCTCCCAAGTCTTCCCAGCCCAAACTTTGCAACATTTTCGTAATGCTACTCTTTTGTCGGAAATCGCCCAGAACAAATCGAGCTGCTTTTCTTTGGATTATTTCCAGTTCCTGAATCAAGTAATCCTGGTAAGGGTCCCATACACTGGAACCATACTCAAGTTGAGGTCTCCCCAGAGACAAATATGCTCTCTCCTTTACATCCTTACCACAACCCCTAAATACTCTCATAACCATCTGCAGAGATCTGTACCCTTTATTTACAATCATATTTATGTGATTACCCCAATGAAGATCTTTCCTTATATTTATACCTAGGTATTTACAATGACCCCCAAAGGGAACTTTCACCCCATCAGCGCAGTAATTAAAACTGAGAGGATTTTTCCTATTTGTGAAACTCATAACCCGACCTTTATCTCCATTTATCATCATACCATTGCCTACTGTCCATTTCACAACATTATCAAGGTCATTTTGCAGTTGCTCACAATCTTGTAACTTATTTATTACTCTGTACTGAATAACATCATCTGTGAAAAGCCTTATCTCTGATTCCACTTCTTTACACATATCATTTTTATATATATAAGAAAACATAAAGGTCCAATAATACTGCCTTGAGGAATTCCCCTCTTAATTTTTACAGGGACAGATAAAGCTTCACCTACTCTAATTCTCTGAGTTCTGTTTTCTAGAAACAGAGCCACCCATTCAGTCACTATTTTGTCAAGTCCAATTGCACTCATTTTTGCCAGTAGTCTCCCATGATCTACCCTATCAAATGCCTTAGATAAGTCAATCGCAATACAGTCCAATTGACCTCTTGAATCCAGGATATCTGCTATATCTTGCTGAAATCCTACAAGTTGGGCTTCAGTGGAATAACCTTTCCTAAACCCAAACTGCCTTCTGTCAAACCATTTATTAATTTTGCAAACATGTCTTACATAGTCAGAAAGAATGCCTTCCCAAAGCTTACATACAATGCATGTCAAACTGACTGTCCATAATTTTCAGCTTTATGCCTATCACCCTTTCCTTTATATACAGGGGCTACTATACCAACTCTCCATTCATTTGGTAAAGTTCCTTAATGCAAACAAAAATCAAACAAGTATTTCAGATATGGCACTATATCCCAAACCATTTTCTTTAGTATATCCCCCGAAACCTTATCAATTCCAGGTGCTTTTCTAGTTTTCAACTTTTGTATCTTGCTGTAAATGTCATTGCTGTCATAGGTAAATTTTAATACTTCTTTAGAATTAGTCACCTCCTCTATCTGGACATTATCCTTGTAACCAACAATATTTACATACTGCTCACTGAATACTTCTGCCTTTTTTTAGACCCACTGTTAGGGGCAGGTGCTTGAAAAGTCTACTCTTCAAGTTAGCAGCAGCCTGATCAGTTCTAAAATGTCTTTGGGTGTGGCATCCCCATCATATTAATGCACTACAAAATCGATGTAAATGTGGTGGCTGGGAAAATGGTATTTTGTTTTATGGACAGTAATATATTACTTATCAAATGTCAGTTCTAAAAACTTAGTACACAATATACTGTATTTTCACTGCCTGCTATATTTTGTCTCGTCCCCACATGAAAAAGTTCTAGAAGATTATTGGGACGAATGTTTCTTCAACTGTGCGAGTATACTTTTAATTGGTGAAAATGACATTGTGACATTTGTAAACACGTGTACTGCCAGTGTAATTGTGACAGGTGTATTTCAGAATGAATGAAAGCAATCTTATCCTAAAAAGAAAATTTATACATGATTTTTGGTTGCGTATTTCATTCAGAGTTCCGACCTCTTTCTCACGTGCCGTGAAGTTTTATCCTGGCACTAATTACTCACAATACAGGCTGATTTCAACTGGTGAAAATATGATTGAATTAGGGCCGGTTCTACCATCTGCTGGTAAAGTGGCTGGCAGCTGCCTGGGAGGTAAACTACCTGGAGGTGTAAATCGGCTGGTACTTTGGCTTGCGTCCAACCACCTCCGCGCAAGCGCTAGGTAGCTACCTGGAGCTAGACACCGATATACGAAGTTGGCTAGACTGATTTTCAGCGATTTCTCGCTTTCGAGTGTGGTGCTATCTATCGTCAGATGCATGAAACCCATTTCGATTGTCTTATTTCCCTGTGGTTGCGTCTGCTGATTATCACCAAAAAGCCTAATAAGGGGAGTCTTAAGAGTTATGGACAACGATTCATGTCAAGCTTTCGTGATTTTAATCTATGATCTTCAATATCAATACCTAATTGGGATTAAAATCTCGAGATTGCATTTTCTTACGCCAGTTATAACCTGCCATGCAAGGCAGCGTTTTTGAAAGGTATTCTCGTATTAGACTGGTCAAGTCGCTCGCTCCGTAATAGAAGGTACGCAGGTTTTCATCGTATTTCTAATTTACATTTTAAAGTGTATTTTCGTTCCCTGCCGTTGTTCTTAACTCTCTTTTACGCGCTTCCATATACGTATATACACACATCTTCTTTACGGACTTATTGCCTTTGAGCATTCTATCTGCAGGCTTCTGTGAATTGATTAAGTATCTCCGCGATGCTCTATTTGCAACTAGTTCTGTGACCTCGTTTAGTTTCAGATGCTTCCATTTATTGATAAAGCATTTCATTTTAATTTTTAACTTTATGAAGATAAAGTTGGAAGGTACTGTAAATGTAAAGAACTAATCGGGATAAATATCCATTCATAGGAAGCGGAATTTGGGAATGGAATAGTTTCCAATTTCTTCGAAATAATTTACAAGCCTATGTAAACAACTAATAGGGAATCTGCTACCTGGGCGACAGTCCTATATGCTATTAATCATAACATCACTTACTATAGGTAGCATACATATAAAGCAATTTTCCTAGTAGACATAATATTGTGATAAGAACGTATGAAAAGAGGCATACAGATTAACACAACGCTAATAATGGAAATAAAAAAGATTCGTCATAATAAAGACTCAAACCTCCACACTTCGTATTACGAAGCGTACGTGTTAACCACTACGCTACGAAAATGCTTGGGTTAAGTAGGATACATACAGTAATATATATCTCCTGTCCAAAAACTGAAAAAGTAGAAAATTAAAGCCCATTTGAAATGATTTCCAAATAGATTTTGATTTTACATCCTTTTAGAGTTTCTTTACGAAAGCTTGACGTATAAAATGTGTTCCCTGCGCTACCGATGCGAGAGGCTGGTGTGACCGTTGCAACTAAAGGGAAGCATTAATGTTCAAAATCCTGCAATACAATATCGATGACTGTTACAGTTGCATATCACCAGAAATACAGCTAATAATGTTCAGCTCTCAGAACTTGCCCGGCAGGTAAAGTCTTATCGGGCCCTCAAAGTGGCCGAGAAATTACGCGCCGGGTAACGACGATGTATGCTGCCGATAGCGCTACCTGGGAGTGGTCGGACGGAAACATCCTTTTACGCGGAGGGCAAATTACGCGCTACTTTACCAGTAGGTGGTAGAACCGGCCCTTAGTTGTTTTAAATACCTGTACTGCCATTGTAACCGTGTTATGTGTATTTCATATTGACCGGAGAAATCTTAACCTAAAAGCAGCCCTTAAACATGATTATTGGGTGCGAATTTCAGTGTTCAGACTGTTCGTTCATGTTCCATGCAGCTTTATGCTGGACTTGGCTATAACTACACACAGGCACACACCAACCACACAGCACGTTCGATACAGGCACATTCCCGCTGGCGCGGAGCGTGTAATGTTGCCTCGCTAAGTTCTCTCTACTGCGCAGTTACAGTCCCGCGTCCCGTGCGCCCACTGCACATTCAGCTAGTTGGCGAAGGGCAGTGCTTAGTGGCGCTTCTGATGGGAAGCGATCAGTATCTCCGTCTCGCTTGAGAATGTTTCGGAACAATTGACACTTGGTGTCCTAATAATGTTTCCTGGTGTGACAGGCTGTGTAGCAATGATCTCGGTGCAGCGGCACACAGCAACGTTTGAGGGGATCAGTTGTCTAGCAGTCTTTCCAACATGACTCTTTTTTTTTTTACGTGTCCTATCAAAATAAACAAAGCAAGAAATGTTCGCATCTCACTACCAGTTATACCAGTCCAGTTCAAGCTCTTAGGGGCATCTTGTGTGATGTAGCAGTTTTCTGGTGATACAAGTTCATCTCCTCGGCAACAAGTTCAAAGAAATTGCAACAAAAAGTTAGTCCTACTACTTGGTCAATGTTCTGAGATTCATCAAGTCTTACCGTTATGCCAGGAACTTCTGGGAAATCCTCTAAAGTTGCTGAACTATTATTTTCTACCCATTCAACAGAAGAAACAGACATATCACTTCCATTTGCACTCACAACATCACTTTCAGCCTCTTTCTCTAGCACCACTACTTCACGTTGTTTTGGAGGGCATACATAATTATCACCCGAGACACTTTAGTCAGAATAGCTTTCAACATCAAACTCATGATCGTCAACATCACTGGGGAATCCAAATACTTATCCGTATATAATTAATTGAAAATCTCACCTGCGAGTTACGAGTTACAGTTTGCTTTACGTCACACCTACACAGATAGGTCTTATGCGACAATGGGACAGGAAAGGCCTAGGAGTGGGAAGGAACCAAGCCTGACCTTAATTAAGTTACAGCCTCAGCATTTACCTGGTGAGAAAATAGGAAACCATGGAAAACTATCTTCAGGGCTGCCAACAGTGGGGCTCAAACCCACTATCTCCCAGATCCAAGCTCACAGCTGAGTGCCTATAACCGCACATCCAACTTGCCCGCTAATCTTGTCTGCGTCTAAACTCGTGTTCAGTCTGGGAAGCGCCATCTTACCCACCACATGAACGATGTAAACATGAGGTCGGAAAACTTAGCAAAAGGATCATAAAGCAAAGCTAGCATGGAATAAACAAAAGCTTCAGCACAGAGATTCTAGTAACCTTGACTGCCAGCTAGTTTCAGATGTTTCAAAAGATGTCACAGAAGGTACGAGTTAACTCATCTCCCATCCGCAGTGCTCGGCCAGTCTCCCATTTGCAATGTGCTGAAACGTTGAAGTGCGTCCCACAGCCCAAGGCTGTTCATTTCACTTGCAGAGTATAGAGAGCTGTCTGGCATGTCTGAGGTAACTGTGCTTCTCACAATCTTGCTGACATGAATTAAGAAGGACTGAGGGATTTTGTGATATTATCGTGGTATTGAGTTATACTCAAACAGTTAAGTTGTTTATGTTAGCCTTGTTTGCATTCTCCTACCCTTTTCTATCATTTGCAGGGGGTCAACAGCTTTTATGAATACTAGCTGCTATAAATTATTATCATTGTTATTAATATTCTAAATTGAGGGAACCTATGGCACCCATCTAGATGCAGTTTTGGCAAATTATAAATTATAGTTGTTATTGTCATCATTTATCTTGTTTTAAATGTTATTTTAGTGCAAGTTGCCAAGTTATTATTACATTTCATTGTGGGAAAAAAATGAATAGAACCTATTTCCATAATATTAAAATTGTTAAGTTAGTGTTTATGGGATTTTCACCAGGATTGCTTCATCAAAGAAGTTGAAAAGATCCAAAGGAAAGCAGCACAAATTGTTCAGAATGATTTGTGTTATGAAAATCTTGCAAATTTTGGGTTGGGAAGTCTTGGAAGTAAGTAGAGGAGCTGCTCAACTGAGCAGTATGTTTCAGGCTGTCATCTACATGTATAAAATAAAGATTTTTGTCTGTACATTGCTCAAAATTTGAAAAGAATGGTATTTCTTTATTAGTTATGTCCACAGTAACAAGGAAATGCACTTTTTACTTTTCCGTAATGTCTGTCGTCTGTCTGTCTGTCTGTCTGTATGTATGTATGCATGTATGTATGTATGCATGTATGTATGTATGTACATGCATCACTAGAAAACAGCTGAAGATAATTTAATGAAAATCGGTATGTAAAGTCGGGGGATGAGCCACTACAGTCTCACGCTGAGTGAAATGGTAGTTTAGGGGAAGGCCTCATATTTAATTCTCAAATATTGATATTATTAGTGGTCCTATCGATAAATAGTACATAACTAAAGTTACATTGAATTCAATTTCTGATCATTTATGTCATACATTTTTACCGTACTGGCTATGATAACACAGATATTCATGAATTTGTATTTTTGTTGCTAAGTCCACATCAACGTCGAGCCATGAGAAAATGGGTTGACATAATTTAATGAAAATCGGCATATGGAGTCGGGGAACAAGAAACTACAGTATAAGTTATAAAAAAATTTATTCACTCTGGACAAAATTGTAGTTTAGGGAAAGGCGCCTAAAATTTAATTCTTAAATACCTATGTTATTGGTCCTATTGAAAAGTACTACATAACAAAAGTTATAGAGAATACAATTTCCAATCATTTATGTTGTATTCAGTTTTACCGTACTGACTATGGTAAGAGTGATATGTTACAGCCAGAAGATAACTAAACGTGAAGGCCTACAATATCGAAACCACATAACATTGATCAACAATAACATTACATTGGCCATTGTTTGTTGTGATGTTCTGCCAGTCAAGTCTGAGAGATGGGATTACTGTTGCGTACCGAGTAAAACTGCCTGACTGAATATTGGTGGGAAATAGCTGGGGAGTTGGAATACTCTTCTTAGCATGCCATTCCTCTGTTTCATATATTTTCTGATAACGTTCTGCTGGTACAGAACTCACTTGTTCATCATAGTATTCCAGCAATTCGATCCCTACTCTGACGCGCTGTTTTGAATGAGCGGTGTGGACTCTTAAGGCAGAGGCTCACTTAGTAGTAGTAGTAGTGTGACCTGGTCTAGAATTACAATTTAGGCCTATTTCAAATTATAGTTTCCCAGTTCACTAAATAACTCAAAATTCAACCCTGAAAAGAGCCATTTCTTAAGAAAAGCTTCTTCCTCTTCACTTTTATTAAATTATACATTCATTTTGTTCCAGTTTTCTCCTGTGGCTTGGAGTAAAAGTTTGCCTCCAAGTCATATAGATTTTTCCGCCGCCAGTGTAGTGAATTGAGGTTTCCGACTTATCGGATATTCCTAGGGAAACAGATTAGTAAGAGGGCATAGATTTTGCCCTGGGACTCTCCACTGTTCGTCGTCGCCGTCATCCCGCCCCCCTCCCCCCCCCCACGCTGCCAAAAAAGAGCGTTCACGGATCACGGCTGTCATCATCTTGGTTATTCCAGCTCTGGAACTTTGGACTGTTAGATCAGCGGCGTAGTACCATTTGTTAAAAGTGAGAAATGTGGCGTTTTTCATTTGATTGAGTATTTTGTATGAAAGCATTGCTTTTATTCATGCCATTCCTACTGACATCATTGTAATGACCTACGTTCATTTCAATTGGGAAAACCAGTAAGACAGTCTTTTTGAGGATGTAAAAAGGCAGGTGGAGAGTGAGTGTCTGCCATTATAAGGAAAACTCTCCAACCTGATACTGACTGATGGTAGGCTAACCCAGTCTTCATATGTGAAAAGTCGTTTGGTGACTGCTCCGTTGTGTTTCTAGGGTAACGTTAACAGCTATGCAATTTAATACAGTCTTGCTCACAATGTGTACACCACCTAACCTAGAATTCTGTATAAATTATAGAATTCCATAGTGAAGCATGGGTACATCAGCTAGTGTTGGATACAGCGTGGATGGAGTTTTTAAAAGTAGAAAAGATAATAGGAAATGGAAGTTGGAGTTCAAGAGAAGAAATTAAGGCAAATATTTATTTGTGGGAACAGAAATTAGTAAATGGAATAATTTACTTTTGATTGATTGATTGATTGATTGATTGATTGATTGATTGATTGATTGATTGATTGATTGATTGATTGATTGATTGATTGATTGATTGATTTGCATGAAGTCTGAATATTTTCCTTCTTGCAGATCTCCTGAATGAATTACCATTCCAAGTAGACAAAACTCTGGTGTCAGAATGTAAAGAAATCTGTGAATGTCATGAGCAAAAATTTGTGGCAGAGTCCAGTGTCCACAGACCTATTCTCCTAAAACTAATGCAGATGTTTGAGACCATTGGAATGGAGGATTTCGTTCTTCCTCCATTTGACGGTAAGACTTCTTTCAGATAGAGTTACATCTAATTTCCTGTATAATACCATGGTTATGCTTGAGTAAGCAGTTGAAAACATGTCAGTTTTATATGTTTGTTTTTATCTAGATGCAGTATTACCCCAAACAAATGTTGTGTACATAAACATTAGATGCCTGTACTGGTATGTTTGTTGTTCCCTGTCGTGTTGTGATGTCCGCAATGCACTTCAAGGATTACACACAATGTGGTTTCTGCATTTCACTTCCTTAGTGACAGTTGACAGTGTGCAATCATTATTATGGCTCCAAGAGTGGAGATATCCATACGAAAAGTGCCGCAATGGTAGCACTCTGGCAAGCAGGTTTATCAATTCACCAAATTGCAAAACAATGTAGTGTGTCTGTACGGGGAGTGCAATACACCCTCCACTACCAGACAACAGGTTGCAGTAAGGAGAGATCACGACCAGGACAACCTCGTAGAACAATTAAAAGTGATGAGAAATTCATCAGAATTTCTAGTTAGAGAAATAGGTTCCAAACAGTGCCACAAATTTGTGCAGAATTGGTAGAAATGAACAAGAAAAAAATGTCTGTTGCAACAGTAAAAAGAAGACTGATTGGAGGTGCCTTGAAAGGATGCGTAGCAGCAAGAAAACCCCTTCTGATGCCCATAAATAAAAAGAAGAGACTCAAACGGGATAGAAAACATTGTAATTAAACACATGAAGAGCATAAAAATGTGTTGTTCACAGACAAATGGAAAATTCTAAGTTCCCATGGAGGGAATTAGATATTTTTCACCAATAGAGCTTGTCAAAAACAGATCAGATGTAAGGCTTTTCAGGCATTTGCTCTATTAATCAGCATTCAAAGTTCAAGATTTTTGGAACCAGAAGGAGGATATTTTTTCATTGATCTGAAAGGGAAAAGGTGGGTTGGCAGTGCATTTTAGTTATAATTAAGTATGGTGGGGGTTCTGTTATGGTTTGGTGGGGGGAGGGGGGTGTGTGTTGCAGGACATAGAATTGGAGACATTACTTCACTATCATTCAATACCATGTGGATTGTACTTAATAGGGAAAGGGTTCACCTTACAACAGGATAATGACCCAAAACATTGGTCAGCCTTCTATAAGAAGTACATTGGATCAAAGGAAAAACAGAAAGTACTGAAAGATATGATCTGGTCATCCCAAAGCCTGGATTGTAATCCCACTGAAATGGTCTGGGATGAAGTGGACACATGTATCAGGGAAGTTCTTATATCCAGCAAGGAACATCCCTGGAATGTTTTTAAGAATGTGTGGAATCATATAAACTCAAAATGCCTACAAAAACTGATTAACTGCATGCCTCAAGTTTCTGAGGCAGTCATTCAATCCAAGGGAGGATACTTTGATGAAATTAAAATATTATTCTGTTTGTGTTATAAATGTTTAAGTTTATATAGTTATATTTTTGGAAAAATAAATTTTGTTTTATATTCATATCTGAAATACCAGATAACAGTCTTGATGTATTGAAATTAATGAGCAGTAGGGTATAACATAAGTATTCAATCCTGTTTTCCCTCCCTGTCTTCTGTGCATCTGATGAGATGCTTGTAGAAATGTGATATATTAATATTAGAACTAATTTGATCATATCTGCCAAGATGCATTATGTGCATAATCTGCTTGTAGATAGAGAATTGGTTAAAAATTTTCTTCATCAAAATAGCAATGCGGAAGTATTGCAGGCCATGTAAAAGCACATAGTAGTAGTCCTCCGCTGGTCACCGTAGTAAAGCTGCTAATTGTCTGTTACTGAGCTCGATAGCTGCAGTCACTTGAGGGCCAGTTGTACAAACGAGGAATAAAGCTGGGCATTCCAGCATTAGCACCAGAAACCAGTTGTACGACGACTGGATAAGTTGTATTCCGAGTATAACCTCGGAAAACATTACACGGGCATGAGACGGAGGGATAGTGCGTTATTCTTAGAATAAACATGGCGGATATAGTAATAGAGTCTGATAGTGACGATGAAATCTTTCGTGATTTATTTTTAAGAACAAGGAAGAAGCGGAATGTGAGACCTCGTCCAGATTTGTTTAATAAATTTGATGATAATGAGATTTTCATCAGATTTTGCTTGACGAAAGTGACTGTTTTGCATCTTCTTGAAATGATCAACGATCGCTTGGAGCATATGACTGACAGGTAGGTTAGCCTAATATTATTTTTGATTTAAATTAATCTGCTGTGTCTAAATTGTAGTGTAGCAACACTTAATCATCAAATATAGAACTAGGTTTATTACTGTTGTTGGAAGTAGGCCTATTTTAAGTTTAATAAGTTACTTTGTGGAATTGTATGTCACTAGGAATTTGTTACACATGTGCTCATATAGAAAACTAGTAGTGCTTCCCTACAGTAGTTCCACAGAATTTCTTGCTTTGTGAGCCTATAATTGTTCTATAGTTTTTAATGTTGTATGGAACAGGAAAACATTTGTGAGGATTTAAGAAGTTTTCATAATGTTTAGCAAACTGTTAAAATTTGCACCATGTATCTGTGTGTTCTTCTGCTATGTTTGAGTTTACTTATAGTTTTCCTATATTTTTATTACCGCATTTTGGAATGTACGGTAATGCCTTAAATTCTACAGAAGTTTAACAAAAGTGGGATTAAAATAGAATGCAGTTAGGCCAGTTCTATGAAAATTTATGAACAATTACAGAGTATAAAAAGGTGTTTCTAATTAATGTTCCATAGTAGGTCTATCACATTAGCATCTCTTGAAGAAAAACAAAATAACTGTAGCCTATATGAAATTGCTGGCATTTGAAAAATCAATTCTTCACAGTACAAACCGTAAAATTACCAGTATATTGTTTAAAAAGGAATTTGATTCCACATGATTACTTCATTCAAAAAATTTAATTGTTAATCACTATAGGCCTATATGAAAGAAAGAGCACTGCATATAGAAGGCCTCAGGCTATAGTTCTATTTCACTGTTCTACTCTTGAAAATATTTTTTTAAAAATTCATGTCTATATGTTAGTACCTACTGTACATAATGGAACATCTAAATATTCTTCGTAACTCTGCTTAGAAAAGTGTTCATTATGGTGGCGTGACCTAATGTGTAGTGTGAAGTATATCTGTGGGTATGGGCTAGATCAAATTTGTTACTATTATTGGCCTGTCTTGTCCTTAGATTTGACCATATTTAAGTGGTTGTGGTATGAGCGATGCTAGTAATGCCATTTCTTGTGCAGCCAGCCCCTGTTAAGAATGATGGGAAAATGTCTCTCATAGGGTCGGTTGGTGCATGCATTTCAGTGGGCTTGGCTAACTGGTATGTAATATCAACTTCTGGCTCAGTTAGGTTAGAACAACAGTTGAGTAGCTGCACTATAATGGACAAAGTGTCATAGATTTAAAAGTAAAATAAAGGACTAATAATAGCTTCTCCTTTTCAGGAATCATTCCATCTCCCCGATGAACCAGCTGCTGCTAACACTGAGATATTTTGCTTGCGGAGATTTTGTTATATGTGCAGTAGACTTCTGCAGCATTGACAAAGGAACTGCAAGCAGAATCATCCACAAAGTTGCAGAGTCAATTGCTCATATAGCTCCAAGATTCATAAAATTTCCAGACACACGGATGAAAATTGCTTGCGTTCACCAAGACTGCTTTTCCTCGAGTGACAGGAGCAATAGATTGCACACACATAAAAGTCAGATCTCCAGGAGGAGAAAATGCAGAGGAATATAGGGGAAGGAAAGGTTTCTTTTCCTACAATGTGCAGACTGTGAGTAGTGCAGACTTAAAAATTATTGACGTAGTTGTAAGGTGGCCAGGTGCTGTACATGATCAAACAATTTTTAATAATTCTGCGCTCAGAGCTCGATTTGAAGGTGGTCTAATGGGGAATCATGTCCTTCTAGGTGATTCAGGGTATGCCGCAACATCCTACCTTTTAACTCCCATTACACATCCAAGGACACCTGCAGAAAATCTGTACAATGAGTCACAGATAAGAACAAGGAATGTAGTTGAGAGGACATATGGGGTGTGGAAGAGGCGTTTTCCAGTACTGGTAAATGGAATTAGATTGAAGACTGAAAGGGTGGAAGCAGTAATTGTGGCAATTTAGCAGTCGAAATGAACGAGGACCCCCAGCTTCAGGGAGCTATCAATGCTGAGAGAGGAGCAGTGGGATATGGTGCTGTTAGGGATTACTTTGGATCTAGGCTTTAGGTTTTCAATCACAACTGTATGAAACAACTTTTCTTCATATTTAAATCTTTTATTTTTTCAGATTTTTAAGGTTCTCCTCCTTAATTTTAATATTTAGTTCTAAGCTCCTTTTCTTTATAAGAAAGAGAGCTGCTTCTCTTTCATCTCTTTTCTGCACTTCTCGCAATTGTTCCTCCAGCAGCCTCTTCTGCAGCTGAGCTACTTCAGTCCTCGCTGTGACCCATGGTTCAATTTTCTTCCCCGTTGCAGACAGTGGTAAGCTCTTCTTTCTAAATATTGGCTTACGCCGACTAAGTAGAGGACGTTCCACCTCCGCCTCTCTTGTGTTGGTACCCGAAGTACCTGCAACTATAAAAGCAATCTTATATTTTCATACTAATTGTTAGTATGGAAAAGGAATTTTTTTTGTCATAATAGGTACATACCATCATGATTTTCCATCTGCAACGGCAGAGTAGGACTACTTGATTGGTCTGTTGAGTAAGAGAAATGAAGTCTATTATAATATTGTATCACTTATTATTTTCACTTACCGTACATGCCAGCAGAATGTAATTGCAGTGGGACACAAATTGACAAGAATATCTACAGTTAATGATTTAATTTAATTAATGTTTGTAGCTGGGCTGTTTGCATAAGCTATCACTAAAAAGGTACTTTTAAAAAATGGAAGGTATGTAGTTTTTGTAGTGTGAGACAGTTCGCTAAATGCACACTCACTCAAAACATGAGCAAGTGTACGGTATTGAGCCTTGTGGTTTTCTCTACCTGGCACGCTAGCAAAGTCAACAGTAACTTAGAAGACAAAATACTGTGTAGTCGACATACTTTGTCCTTGTGGCAGCCTCCGCATGGAAGAAGTTGTAATAATAATAATAATAATAATAATAATAATAATAATAATAATAATGTTTGTTGTGGTTTGTATTTAAAGGGGAGAGAAATTAAATTTTGATCATAATTAAATTAAGAGTCCGCCTCTGTGTTGTAGTGGTTAGTGTGATTAGCTGCCATCTCCGGAAGCCCGGGTTCGATTCCCGGCTTTGCCATTATATTTGAAAACTGGTGTGAGGGTTCAGCCTCGGGAAGTCAACTAAGTAGAAGGGGTTTCGAATTCCTCCTCAGTTATCATTGAAGTGGTCTTTCGTGGTCTCCCCACTTCTCTTTCAGGCAAATGCCAGGATGGTACCTAACTTTTACGGCCACTTCCTTTCCTCTTCCTTCCTCCCCCTTCCAACCTTTCCATTCCCCTACAAGGTCCCTGTTCAGCATCACGGATTAGGTACAGGACCTCATCCCCAGTTTTAACCTCAACCCAAAATCTCACGCTCCAGGACAGTGCCCCAGAGGCAGCAGAGGTGGCATCCCTCACTGAGAGTCCGAAGGAGGGAACCAACCCTGGAAGTTAAATGGATAATGATGAAATAATTAAAGCAAAGCCCACTTTCATGAACAGTTGCTAAAAGAAGGCTAAATACCATGAGTTGTTTAAAACAGTGTTAAGATTCTTGCGTTTCCTCAATCTTTCCTCAGAAAATGTCAGCTAGCACGATGTTAAGTTTCACGAGAGTTACAAACAATGCAAATCTTTAATACAGCTGTAGAATATGTTGCATAAAATCAACATAAAGATGTTGACCAACATTTGATTCACAGTCCCAAGGTAAGAACAAAATATTGCCTTTTCCAGACCTTTATAATCCTCTCCACAGAGTTCTGTGTGTGTGTTATGTTGTTATTTATAACAGTTTTGAGGTCTCATTTTAGGATGTAAGTAGCACAGAGTTAAACACTTTTCCTTAAAGGGCATCCATGATCTCGTAACAAGACCACTTCATTAATTGTCCCCACTTCAAACCGTGCTCCGACATGGGAGTTAAATATTGTATGATCATGTTCAGAACCTGGCCATCTAGCAACTACATCCCTGATTTGAAGGTTAGGATCACTAATCACTTGAACATTAATAAAAAAGTATCCCTTCTGAATGCAGTATATTGCAGCTGTATTGTCTCCAAATGATTGGATTCTTATGTTTGTATGGTCTATTTTTAGTATGTCACAGTTTGTCTGTTAGTAGAATGTTTTGATTAATAGTTAAATGTCTGTATTGTTGGTAGTTTGAGAGAGAGAGAGAGTGTGCGTTAGTCATGATTCTCACCTTTGAGAACATCAGGGATCGGTACCGAGTCGATCAAGTAGCAGCCAGCATTTAAAGCTGGATGCTTTGGAGTCCTCAGCATTCCTGGTGAATATTTGTTCCAAGTGATTTCTAAAAATAAAAAAATGTGTAAAAATGTGTAAGTCACTAAAATATTAATTATATACAATGTGATAATACATATATTACACCCCTGCATTACATTTATTATTACAAGATTTATTCAAAAATTAAATTATTCACATATGAAAGTTTATAAGCTGGAAGGTCTCCATATCAGATGATGTTTGCTAATACTGTATAGTCTAGAGTACTTAAGAAAATTAGAGCTTTTAACAGAAGGCAGAAAATCATGTGAAATTTGGTTGATACAATTCATAAGATGACTCATTTGTAAGTGGAGGAGATGTGCCTCTCCAAACTGACAACACTCCCTCATATTATGTATGTCATGACAATTTGGAAAGTAAAGGTGGATGCCCATATAGGGGTATGTTATACATAGTCTTTTCAATGTACAGCTTCATTTCTGAGACAATATGTGTTACATGTAGAAGATTTTACAGCGTTCTTACATGGGTAGACAATGCGTTGCCTACGTATGGCATGTACTACTTTTTCAATGAATGTGTGTTTGAAGATCTACTGTAGGGCCTGCTGTATTTCTCAAGTACTTCTATTACAGATCCAGTTTTTGTTGTACTGTATATGGAAAATCCAGTCTTTTGGCAAAATCATTTGTTACATGTGACAATGAAATGTTCCTCCTCATATTATGTATATGTCAGAATATAGAAAATTTATTTTAAATTGACATGGAGGAGTTATTGCACAACCTAGATGCAGTTCCCACCCGTTTACTTGTTTTCAGAGGGTTAGGTAAGGCCTATAACAGATGTACCAGTACATAGAAGAAATTTACCGTGCTCTATCTAAATTCGATGTATCCATTTTGGTGAACTCCAGCACCCACATTACAGACGTTACAAATTACCTAGCATTCTTTCTAAACAAATGTAATTCATTATTAAATTCATATCTACGAGACTCCCTGCATTAACATTATTGCATCTTCTGCAAAGAGTGCATAATACATACCAGAACTACTACTTGGGAGGTTATCAAACGGCAGGGAGACACTATCATCTTCCTCAATTTGAATGTCTGTATCCTAAACATAAAAGAAAATGCTCATAATATCATGTATGGAAACCGCAAAAGCCATTAAAAATAAAGGGTTAACCATAACAAACAAAAGAGAAAGTGTGATTACTTAGCTCTGTATGTTTGTATTAACAGTACAGTACAGTAATGATCGCTTCTCAATTCACTTTTATCTATGTTTATGATTCAACAGGTAATGCAATATTATGTTTTTCCACCACAATGGTGTTTATTAGGGCAGTTCTCTGATAAATGTTAATGTTCTTGGCAAGATATGTTGTCTAATTAAATGATTACATAGAACACATCATAACATAAAAGTTCAACCTTCAAGTCAAGTGATGACACTTTCTTACTCTTTGGTATGGTTCAACTGGAAACAGTATTGGCAAGAGTAACATAAATGGGTCAACACTTGACGTAACCTAAACCTAGCATTGTCTACAGAGGGATGTCTGGACCATTTCATGAGACCCATGTTAGGAATTACATTCATTTTTAAATCTTGAACTGTGTAACTTTATGAAAAATTAAAGCCATAATTATCACAGTGATGATGGCTTGATACAATTGACTAAATTACAATATGGCGTGTATCAACCCACGTTGTAAAAATCATTTAATTCAGAACTGGCTTTCAGAAACTACGTTGAATCTTCAGTTGTTTCTGAAAGTCAGTTCCAGAATAAATGATTTTTAGAAAGTGAACTGATACAGACTGCATTTTAATTCAATAAATTGTAAAACTTAATTCACTTAAAATGTGGCACAGCATATCATTTCATCATGCAGGGAAAAAATAGACAATAAAATGCCTTTGCTCAGAAGGAACCTGAGAATGTTCATCTGCCTCTCACTCAGATCTTTATTGGGTGTGAGGGTCCATAATACCACTTGAGGTTAAAAGTCAGGGTGTGACTTTCACAGATAGGAAAATTCCTCTCAGTTTTAATTACTGCATTGATGGGGTGAAGGTTCCTTATGGGAATCATTGTATGTATAAGGAAAGATCTTCATTGGGGTAATCACATAAATGGGATTGTAAATAAAGGGTACAGATCTCTGAACATGGTTACGAGGGTATTTTGGGGTTGTAGTAAGGATGTAAAGGAGAGGGCATATGTCTCTGGTAAGATCCCAAGTAGAGTATGGTTTCTGTATATAGGACCCTCACCAGGATTACTTGATTCAAGAACTGGAAATCCAAAGAAAAACACCTTGATTTGTTCTGGGCGATTTTCAACAAAAGAATAACATTACAAAAATGTAGCAAAGCTTGGGCTGGGAAGACTTGGGAGAAAGGAGACGAGGTGTTTGACCAAGTGGTATGTAATACCAATATAAATGATCCGTTATTGGACATTATAAATTTTCCAGCTAACTCATTCCTGGTTGCCAGCGATTCACCCCTGTGTGCTAAGTTGGGCTCATCAGTTGGTACTTAGCACACCCACCAAGACGCATAGTCTCTCATACTGCATTGGCACTGCCAGTAGCTCCAAGTAGCCTATTCATGGCCTCCACGGTATGCACTAGCCATGCGTCATGGTGAGTGTGCTAAGTACCAACTGATGAGCCCAACTTAGTACACGGGGGGCAAAACGCTGCCAACCAGGAATGAGTTAGCTGAAAAATTTATAATGTCTAATAATGGACCATTTATATTGGTATTATAAATTTACTCATTCGGTACAAATATTTCAGGTTCACTATGGAAATCATCATCTATATCATAAGCGATATGCACCAAGCTGTCAGTGGAGAAATTAGTAGATGAGGAAGTTTGAGTGGTGCCTTTATCAAAATATAAAGATAAACTTGGAATTCAAGAGGACAAAATGGGGAAAATATTTGTTTATAGGAAGGAGATTAAAAGATTGGAATAACTTACCAAGGGAGATGTTCCATTTTCTTCAAAATCACTTTTGGTCGGTCGGTCGGTCGGTCGGTCGGTCGGTCGGTCGTCCTTAAAGAATAAACCTTTTCACCCCAGAAATAGCATATCCTAACTGCAAGGGAACACTTCAACATACCAGCAAATCATCATTGTGTATCACTTACTCTGCAAGAAACAAAACAAAAATACAAACTGCTGATGGTTAATGGTTCTATATAGTACTCATGACATTATGGACATAACAACTATTTAAAATTCATTAAAATCTGCTCTCTTCATTTTTGCAGACTGATTCCCAGGTGAAGTTGTCATGAATTTAGGAACCAAGGATTGAACACTTACAAAATAGTATTTAAAATCACTTTTGGACACATGTTCCATTCTCATGCCAGGTATAGCAGCACAGAAACTAAATTTACCTACTCAAATTTATACTCTTCACAAGATAGAATCAATCCAGGCCCTGTACTGTATTTCTTCATAACACTTCCAATTTTCATGCCCATATCTCACTTTGCAAGGAATTATCCTTCTGATATTGAGGTACAGCTGTTATCCAATCTACATCACTCCCTTCCTTTCTTGTTTAAATTCATGCTGATTACATATTTAATTATACTGCAACCCCTTTTCCTTGGTTAATTTAGGTTACAAGTGGGAGATTACTTCATAATCTTGCACTGCGACCAATTATAGCTACTATGCTCCCCTGCCGCCGCCCATACGGAGAATGTGAAACCCAGTGTTGGCACATAGCTTGTCCCTGTTGAATAGCACGAAGGGTCCTGCTCAAAGCGCAACGTCTGATGGACGAATCATTACCAACAGCATGACATGCCCTTATTCTATACGAGCACTGAAGAGAGGTTTGCTACTGAAAGTGAGCTTTTGGCATGACCAGCATTCAGATGGTGAAATTTTTCCACCAACTGAACTCGAACAAACTAAGCGCAGCATGAGACCATAAAGACTTGACAAGTTAACGATCATGGTCACCATGCAGGCTAATTTCCAAAGTAAATCCTTACAGTAAAAGCAGGTGACGTGTTGTTTTATTAGACAGAAGATACTGAATTAATATTACTGTATCAACTTGCATATAGGTAGCAAGAAGGCAGTTGTCACAAAACCATCAAAGTTTCTGTGTGAACCCACACAGTTCATGTATGGGTTAAAAAATATATAGTATTTATAAAACTGAGTAGGCTACATAGATTAATTGCTACCCACGCACTTAAACAAAGCATGTTATCCATGGTAAGTTACCTCCATACAAATCTTGCTTATTAAAGACTTACCTTATCTAATTCAACATTAGGCAACTGCAACGAATCACCACTTGCAGATTCTATTGGCACTGAAAATACAGAATTGTAGATCAACTTACATTACTCTGAAAATTCATATTTATTATTTTTCATAATACGAATACCATTTTTGATCATTTACATAATGAAAAACCAACCTTCACACAGAAATGTTGCATCAGAATCAAAGACACTTTGATTACCCTCTGCAGATAGTCCCTGAACTCTATCATACAGAGGGTTGGCCCACCACCAGTTTGCAGTCTCTGCTGCCTCAGCTTTGAACAGTACTTTCTCATTTCCTTTTTAAGGGAGTCAAATTTTTGGTGTAGCTGCTCACCTGTTCTTCCTGTTGTGGTCTGGGCATTGAAATCTGCAGGAATTTTCTCCCAAGCCTTTGTCTATAAAAATGAGAACAATTATTTAGGATCCAGATGTATACCTATATTTACTTTACTTGCATTTGATTATATAGGCTCTTACTACAGGGCAAAGAATAACTTATTGGGAGACTAGAACCAATGCTACAATGAAGTAATCTGAATCAAATTGTTAATGGTCAGCAGTCTATAGTAATACTAAAATAGATTACAATTTGACTGCACAATGAAATAATACTAAACGAACACTAACCTTTTCGTTAGACATCACTGCATACTTTCTCTTATTTTTGACGATATCCTTATAGCACTCTACAGTGCGTAAAGCATCTGTAAAGCTTCTTCATAAGTGTAATTTTGAGCCCTTTTCATCTACTGCTGCGATATGATGTTCAATAACTACTTCAACACATGCTAAAAATGAATCAGAATTACTAATGCACACATGGTGATGTTGTTGTTGTCGAAAAGTAACAGTAGAAGATCGCAGTGCGGGTCGATTTTATGATGCAAGCATTGCCAAACTTTTTCATCACTGGCGTTATATCCGGTATAGCTAACCACAGAATAATGTGGAATGGTATAACAGACTCTATGGGGCTATACCGGGAATAGCTATACGGAGATTTATTCCTTGTTCATACATCTCGCCCTAAGTGCAGTCAGTATCCAGTATTCAGGAGATAGTAGGTTTGAACCCCAATGTCAGCAGCCCTCAAGATGGTTTTCCGCGGTTCCCCATTTTCACACCAGACAAAAGCTAGGGCTGTACCTTAATTAAGGCTATGGCCCCTTCCTTTCCTGTTCCATCATCACCATAACTCATATCTGCATTGGTACAACATAAAGCCAATAGCAAAAAAGAAATTTTTAAAATAATTGTCTGTTACCTCTAGCAACTACGTTTATAGTGAAGATAGTTCCCGGTAAGGTGTATTTGTTATGTTTTAATGAATCATCTGCAATTGGATATAACCTGTTGATGATAAATAAATCAATCTATGTATTTAGGGAGTGACGGGAATGCTGTAGGCATTAACTCTGTTCAGTGGAGAAGTGTAGGGGAATGATGGGAATGCTGTAGGCAATAACTCTGTTGAATGGAGAAGAGTAGGGGAGTGATGGGAACGCTGTAGGCAATAACTCAGTTCAATGGAGAAGGGCAGGAAAGTAGGGGAGTGATGTGAATGCTGTAGGCAACAACTCTGTTCAATAGAGAAGGGCAGGAAAGTAGGGGAGTGATGGGAATACTGAGGGTAATAACTCTGTTCAATAGAGAAGGGCAGGAAAGTAGGGGAGTGATGGGAATACTGTAGGCAATAACTCTGTTCAGTGGAGAAGAGTAGGGGAGTGATGGGAACACTGTAGGCAACAACTCTGTTCAATGGAGATGGGCAGGAAAGTAGGGGAGTGATGTGAATGCTGTAGGCAACAACTCTGTTCAATAGAGAAGGGCAGGAAAGTAGGGGAGTGATGGGACCATAGTAGGCAACAACTCTGTTCAATAGAGAAGGGCAGGAAAGTAGGGGAGTGATGGGACCATAGTAGGCAATAACTCTGTTCAATTAAGAAGGGCAGGAAAGTAGGGGAGTGATGTGAATGCTGTAGGCAATAATTCTATTCAATGGAGAAGGGCAGGAAAGTAAGGGAGTGATGTGAATGCTGTAGGAAAAAACTCTTTTGTCAATGGAGAAGGGCAGGAAAGTAGGAGAGTGATGGGAATGCTGTAGGCAATAACTCTGTTCAATGGGCAAGATTAGAGGAGTGATGTGAATGCTGCAGGCAATAACTCTGTTCAACAGAGAAGGCCAGGGAAGTAGGGGAGTGATGGGAACACTGTAGGCAACAACTATGTTAGGTGGAGAAGAGCAGGAAAGTATGGGAGTGATGGGAACACTGTAGGCAACAACTCTGTTCACTGGACAAGAGTGGGGGAATGATGTGAATGCTGTAGGCAATAACTCTGTTCAATGGACAAGAGTAGGGGAGTGATGTGAATGCTGTAGGCAATAACTCTGTTCAATAGAGAAGGGCAGGAAAGTAGGGGAGTGATGTGAATGCTGTAGGCAATAACTCTGTTCAATGGACAAGAGTAGGGGAGTGATGTGAATGCTGTAGGCAATAATTCTGTTCAGTGGAGAAGAGTAGGGGAGTGATGGGAACACTGTAGGCAATAACTCAGTTCAATGGAGAAGAGTACGGGAGTGATGTGAATACTGTAGGCAACAACTCTGTTCAATGGAGATGGGAAGGAAAATAGGGGAGTGATGTGAATGCTGTAGGCAATAACTCTGTTCAGTGGAGAAGAGTAGGGGAGTGATGGGAACACTGTAGGCAATAACTCAGTTCAATGGAGAAGAGTACGGGAGTGATGGGAATACTGTAGGCAACAACTCTGTTCAATGGAGATGGGAAGGAAAGTAGGGGAGTGATGTGAATGCTGTAGGCAATAACTCTGTTCAATGGAGAAGAGTAGGGGAGTGATGTGAATGCTGTAGGCAACAACACTGTTCAATAGAGAAGGGCAGGAAAATAGGGGAGTGATGGGAATACTGAGGGTAATAACTCTGTTCAGTGGAGAAGAGTAGGGGAGTGATGGGAACCCTGTAGGATAATAACTCTGTTCAATGGAGATGGGCAGGAAAGTAGGAGAGTGATGTGAATGCTGTAGGCAACAACTCTGTTCAATAGAGAAGGGCAGGAAAGTAGGAGAGTGATGGGACCATATTAGGCAATAACTCTGTTCAGTAGAGAAGGGCAGGATAGTAGGGGAGTGATGTGAATGCTGTAGGCAATAATTCTATTCAATGGAGAAGGGCAGAAAAGTAAGGGAGTGATGTGAATGCCGTAGGAAAAAACTCTTGTCAATGGAGAAGGGCAGGAAAGTAGGGGACTTATGGGAATGCTGTAGGCAATAACTCTGTTCAATGGACAAGAGTAGAGGAGTGATGTGAATGCTGCAGGCAATAACTCTGTTCAACAGAGAAGGGCAGGGAAGTAGGGGAGTGATGGGAACACTGTAGGCAACAACTATGTTAGGTGGAGAAGAGCAGGAAAGTATTGGAGTGATGGGAACACTGTAGGCAACAACTCTGTTCAGAGGAGAAGAGTAGGGGAGCGATGTGATTGATGCAGGCAATAACTCTGTTCAATAGAGAAGGGCAGGGAAGTAGGAGAGTGATGGTAACGCTGTAGGCAATAACTATGTTCAATGGACAAGAGTAGGGGAGTGATGTGATTGATGCAGGCAATAACTCTGTTCAATGGAGAAGTGCAGGGAAGTAGGGGAGTGATGGTAACGCTGTAGGCAATAAATCTGTTCAAGAGAGAAGGGCAGGGAAGTAGGGGAGTGACGGTAACGCTGTAGGCAATAACTCTGTTCAATGGACAAGAGTAGGGGAGTGATGTGATTGATGCAGGCAATAACTCTGTTCAATGGAGAAGGGCAGGGAAGTAGGGGAGTGATGGGAACACTGTAGGCAATAACTCTGTTCAATAGAGAAGGGCAGGGAAGTAGGGGAGTGATGGGACCGTAGTAGGCAATAACTCTGTTGAATGGAGAAGAGTAGTAAAGTAGGGGAGTGGTGTGCTTGATGCAGGCAATAACTCTGTTCAATGGAAATGAGTAGGGGAGTGATGTGATTGATTCAGGCAATAACTCTGTTCAATGGAGAAGGGCAGGGAAGTAGGGGAGTGATGGGAACACTGTAGGCAATAAATCTGTTCAATAGAGAAGGGCAGGGAAGTAGGGGAGTGATGGTAACGCTGTAGGCAATAACTCTGTTCAATAGAGAAGGGCAGGGAAGTAGGGGAGTGATGGGACCGTAGTAGGCAATAACTCTGTTGAATGGAGAAGAGTAGTAAAGTAGGGGAGTGGTGTGATTGATGCAGGCAATAACTCTGTTCAATAGAGAAGGGCAGGGAAGTAGGGGAGTGATGGGACCATAGTAGGCAATAACTCTGTTCAATAGAGAGGGGCAGGGAAGTAGGGGAGTGATGAGAATGCTGTAGGTAATAACTCTGTTCAGTGGAGAAGGGCAGGAAAGTAGGGGAGTGATGGGACCGTAGTAGGCAATAACTCTGTTCAATAGAGAGGGGCAGGGAAGTAGGGGAGTGATGGGAATGCTGTAGGCAATAACTCTGTTCAGTGGAGAAGGGCAGGAAAGTAGGGGAGTGATGGGACCGTAGTAGGCAATAACTCTGTTCAATAGAGAGGGGCAGGGAAGTAGGGGAGTGATGGTAATGCTGTAGGCAATAACTCTGTTCAATAGAGAAGGGCAGGAAAGTAGGGGAGTGATGGTAACGCTGTAGGCAATAACTCTGTTCAATAGAGAAGGGCAGGAAAGTAGGGGAGTGATGGGAATGCTGTAGGCAATAACTCTGTTCAATAGAGAAGGGCAGGGAAGTAGGGGAGTGATGGTAACGCTGTAGGCAATAACTCTGTTCAATAGAGAAGGGCAGGGAAGTAGGGGAGTGATGGGACCGTAGTAGGCAATAACTCTGTTCAATAGAGAGGGGCAGGGAAGTAGGGGAGTGATGGTAATGCTGTAGGTAATAACTCTGTTCAGTGGAGAAGAGTAGGGGAGTGAAGTGATTGATGCAGGCAATACCTCTGTTCAATAGAGGAGGGCAGGGAAGTAGGGGAGTGATGGTAACGCTGTAGGCAATAACTCTGTTCAATAGAGAAGGGCAGGAAAGTAGGGGAGTGATGGGACCGTAGTAGGCAATAACTCTGTTCAATAGAGAGGGGCAGGGAAGTAGGGGAGTGATGGTAATGCTGTAGGTAATAACTCTGTTCAGTGGAGAAGAGTAGGGGAGTGAAGTGATTGATGCAGGCAATACCTCTGTTCAATAGAGGAGGGCAGGGAAGTATGGGAATGATGGGAACACTGTAGGCAACAACTCTGTTCAATGGAGAAGGGCAGGAAAGTATTGGAGTGATGGGAACACTGTAGGCAATAGCTCTGTTCAATGGAGAAGGGCAGGAAAGTATTGGAGTGATGGGAACACTGTAGGCAATAACTCTGTTCAATGGAGAAGGGCAGGAAAGTATTGGAGTGATGGGAACACTGTAGGCAATAGCTCTGTTCAATGGAGAAGGGCAGGAAAGTATTGGAGTGATGGGAACACTGTAGGCAATAACTCTGTTCAATGGAGAAGGGCAGGAAATTTTTGGAGTGATGGGACTGTAGTACGCAATAACTCTGTTCAATGGAGAATAGTAAGGGAGTAATGGAAATGATGTAGGCAATAACTCTGTTCAATGGCGAGGGGCAGGAAAGTAGGGGAGTGATGGTAATGCTGTAGGCAATAACTCTGTTCATTGGAGAAGAGTGGGGGAGTGATGGTAACGCTGCAGGCAATAACTCTGTTCAATTGAGAGGGGCAGGAAAGTATGGGAGTGATGGGAATGCTGTAGGCAATAACTCTGTTCAATTGAGAGGGGCAGGAAAGTAGGGGAGTGATGGGAATGGTGTAGGCAATAACTCTGTTCAATAGAGAAGAGTAGGGGAGCGATGGGAATGCTGTAGACAATAACTCTGTTAAATGGAGAAGGATAGGAAAGTAGGGGAGTGATTTGAATGCCGTAGGAAAAAACTCTGTTCATTGGAGAAAGGCAGGGAAGTAGGGGAGTGATGGGAACATTTTAGGCAATAACTCTGTTCAATGGACAAGAGTAGGGGAGTGAAGTGATTGATTCAGGCAATAACTCTGTTCAATAGAGGAGGGCAGGGAAGTATGGGCGTGATTGGAACACTGTAGGCAACAACTCTGTTCAATGGAGAAGGGCAGGAAAGTATTGGAGTGATGGGAACACTGTAGGCAATAACTCTGTTCAATGGAGAAGGGCAGGAATTTATTGGAGTGATGGGACCGTAGTAGGCATTAACTCTGTTCAATGGAGAATAGTAAGGGGTAATGGAAATGATGTAGGCAATAACTCTGTTCAATGGCGAGGGGCAGGAAAGTAGGGGAGTGATGGTAACGCTGTATGCAATAACTCTGTTCATTGGAGAAGAGTGGGGGAGTGATGTTAACGCTGCAGGCAATAACTCTTCAATTGAGAGGGGCAGGAAAGTAGGGGAGTGATGGGAATGCTGTAGGCAATAACTCTGTTCAATTGAGAGGGGCAGGAAAGTAGGGGAGTGATGGGAATGCTGTAGGCAATAACTCTGTTCAATGGAGAAGAGTAGGGGAGTGATGGGAATGCTGTAGACAATAACTCTGTTCAATGGAGAAGGATAGGAATGTAGGGGAGTGATGTGAATGCCGTAGGAAAAAACTCTGTTCATTGGAGAAAGGCAGGGAAGTAGTGGAGTGATGGGAACATTTTAGGCAATAACTCTGTTCAGTGGAGAATGGCTGAACCTTCAAAATAAGATGAGTAACTGCTTTTCTAGGAATTTGTGAGTGTGAGCACATTTTTTTTTTTTTTTGCAAGTTGCTTTGCGTCGCACTGACACAGATAGGTCTTATGGCGACGATGGGACAGGAACGGTCTAGGAATGGGGAGGAAGCTGCCGTGGCCGTTATTAAGGTACCGCCCCAGCATTTGCCTGGTGTGAAAATGGAAAACCACAGAAAACCATTTTCAGGGCTGCCGACAGTGGGGTTTGAACCCACTATCTCCCGAATACTGGATGCTGGCCGCACTTAAGCAACTGCAGCTATCGAGCACTTGTTTTAATGTAGCCCAGGGGATAGGTTACGATACATACATACATACATACATACATATATACATACATACATACATACAAGCTTACATACATACATACATACATACATACATACATACATACATACTTACATACATACATACATACATTATCATTATAGACTGTTATGCCTTTCAGCGTTCAGTCTGCAAGTCTCTGTGAATTTAAAAAACGTCGCCATAATCCTCGATTTGCAACTAGTGTTGTTGCCTCATTTTGTTCTATACCTCTTATATTTAAATTGTTAGAAACTGAGTCTAACTATCATCGCCTTGGTCTACCTCTACTTCTCTTACCGTCCATGGCAGAATCCATTATTCTCCTAGCTAACCTATCCTCCTCCATTCACCTCACATGACCCCACCATCGAAGGCGGTTTATGTGTACAGCTTCATCCATCGAGTTCATTCCTAAATTAGCCTTTATCTGCTCATTCCGAGTACCCACCTGTCATTGTTACCACCTGTTTGTACCAGCAGTTATTCTTGCTACTTTCATGTTTGTTACTTCTAACTTATGATTAAGATATCCCGAGTCCACCCAGCTTTCGCTCCCGTAAAGCAAAGTTGGTATGAAAACAGCCCGATGTAAAGATAGTTTCGTCTGGGAGCAGACTTCCTTCTTACAAAATACTGTTGATCGCTTGTGCTAGCTCACTGCATTAGCTTTACTACACCTTGATTCAATCTCACTTACTATATTAACATCCTGGGAGAACACACAACCTAAATACTCAAAATTATCGACCTGAGTCGACATTCACTTCTGTTGAATTTCTGACCTACTGACATCAATGTAGTCTTTGAGAGGCTAATTTTTATACCATACTCATTGCACCTACTTTCAAGTTCCAAGATATTAGACTGCAGGCTTTCAGCAGAATCTGCCATTAAGACCAAGTCGTCAGCATAGGCCAGACGGCTTACTACATTTCCACCTAACTGATTCCCTCCCTACCATTTTATACCTTTCAGCAGATGATCCATGTAAACTACGAACAGCAAAGGTGAAAGATTACAGCCTTGTCTAACCCCTGTAAGTACCCTGAACCAAGAACTCACTCTACCGTCAATTCTCACTGAAGCTCAATTGTCAACATAAATGCCTTTGATTGATTTTAATAATCTAATAGGTTAGGTTTGGGTATGTAAATTTATTGTTGTTGTTTGAGTCATCAGTCAATAGATTGGTTTGATGCAGCCCTTCCATGCCACCCTATCCTGTGCTAACCTTTTCATTTCTATGTATTATTGCATTCTACATCTGCTCTAATCTTCTTGTCATATTCATACCTTGGTCTACCCCTACTGTTCTTACCTCCTACACTTCCCTCAAAAACCAACTGAACAAGTCCTGGGTGTGTCCTATCATTCTATCTCTTCCTTTCGTCTAATTTAGACAAATCGATCTCCTCTCACAAATTCGATTCAGTATCTCTTCATTCATGATTTGATCTATCAATCTCACCTTCAGCATTATTCTGTAACACCACATTTCAAAAGCTTCTATTCTCTTTCTTTCTGAGCTAGTTACCCTTCCTGTTCCACTTCCATACAATGACGCGCTCCACACAAAATTCTTCGAAAACATGTTTCTAATTTCTATATCAATGCTTGAAGTGAGCAAATCTCTTTTCTTATGAAAGCTCTTCCTTGCTTGTGCTAGTCTGCATTTTATGTCCTCCTTACTTCTGCCATAGTTAGTTATTTTACTACCCAAGTAACAATATTCATCTACTAACTTTAAGACTTCATTTCCTAATCTAATATTTCCCGCATCACCTGCCTTCGTTCGACTGCACTCCATTACTTTTGTTTCGGACTTATTTATTTTCATCTTGTACTCCTTACCCAAGACTTCATCCATACCATTCAGCAACTTCTCGAGATCTTCTGCAGTCTCAGATAAAATAACAATATCATCAGCAAATCTCAAGGTTTTGACTTCCTCTCCTTGGATTGTGATTCCCTCTCCAAATTTCTCTTTGATTTCCTTTACTGCCTGTTCTATGTAAACATTGAAAAGGAGGGGGACAAACTGCAGCCTTGCCTCACTCCTTTCTGGATTGCTGCTTCTTTCTCAAAGCCCTCGATTCTTATCACTGCAGACTGATATTTATACAGATTGTAGATAATTCTTCGTTCTCGGTATCTGATCCCTATCATCTTCAGAATCATAAATAGCTTGGTCCAATCAACATTATCGAAAGCCTTTTCTAGATCTACGAATGCCATGTACGTGGGCTTGTCCTTCTTGATTCGATCCTCTAAGATCAGACGTAAAGTCAGGATTGCTTCACGTGTTCCTGCATTTCTTTTGAAGCCAAATTGATCTTCTCTCGACTCAGCTTCAACTTGTTTTTCCATTCTTCTGTAAATAATACATGTTAAAATTTTGCAGGCTTGAGATACTAAACTAATGGTGCGGTAGTTTTCACACCTGTCAGCACCGGCTTTCTTGGGAATAGGTATAACAACATTCTTCCGAAAATCGGATGGGACTTCTCCTGTCTCATACATCTTACACACTAAATGAAATAACCTTGCCAAGCTGGTTTCTCCTAAGGCAGTCAGTAATTCAGAGGGAATGTCATCAATTCCAGGTGCCCATCAACAACCTCTTCATATTCCTGAACCAAATTCTCTACATCTTCACCTTGATACAACTGCTGGATACGTTCCTGCCATCTTTCTGCTTTGTCTTCTTTTCCTAGAAGTGGTTTTCTATCTGAGCTCTTAATATTCATACACCTAGATTTCCTTTCTCCAAAGGTTTCTTTGATTTTCCTGTATGCAGCATCTACCTTTCCTAGGACCATACAACCTTCGACATCCTTGCACTTCTCCTTCAGCCAGTCTTCCTTAGCTACCTTGCACTATCTATCCACTTCATTCTTTAATCGCCCATATTTTCTGCCCTCTTCATTTCTAGCATTCGTGCATTTTCGTCGTTTATCAATCAGGTCTAGTATATCTCGAGTTATTCACTGATTCATAGTTGATCTTTTCTTCCTTCCTAACATTTCTTCAGCAGCCTTATTGTAATCAGGAGATAGTGGGTTCGAACCCAACTGTCGACAGCCGTGAAAATGGTTTTCCGTGGTTTCGCATTTTCACACCAGGCAAATACTGATGCTGTACCTTAATTAAGGCCATGGACGCTTCCTTCCCATTCCTAGGCCTTTCCTCTCCCATCATCGCCATAAGACATATATGTGTCGGTGCGACGTTAAGGAAAAAAAAAGCAGCTCTACTGACTTCATTTTTCATGACTCTCCACTCTTCCTCTATTGTGTTTATTCAGCCTTTTCATTTACCCCTTGTGCAACACATTCTTCGAAACAATCCCTCACACTCTTTTTTTTCAACTTGTCTAGATCCCATCTTTTTGCATTCTTCCCTTTCTTCAAATTCTTCAACTTCAGGTGGCATTTAATGACCAGCAAGTTGTGGTCAGAGTCCACGTCTGCTCCTGGGAGAGTTTTTCAATCCAATACCTGGTTTCTGAATCTCTGCCTAATCATAATGAAGACTATTTGATACCTTCCCATGTCTCCAGGTCTCATCCACATATACAGCCGTCATTTGTGGTGTTTGAACCAAGTATTGGCAAGGATTAAATTATGATCAGTGCAGAATTCAACCAGCCAACTTCCTCTTTCATTCCTTTGTCCCAATTTGAATTCTCCTACTGTATTACCTTCTCCTCCTTGGCCTACCACTGCATTCCAATCTCCGATCACAATTAGATTCCTGTCACCTTTTATATATTGTATCTTCTATCTCTTCATACATTCCTTCGGTTTCCTCATCATCTGCTGCACTAGTAGGCATATAGACCTGCACTATTATGGTGGGCATTGGTTTGGTGTCTATCTTTACGACAATAATTCTTTCACTATGCTGGGTGTAGTAGCTTACCCGCTGCCCTATTTTCTTATTATTAAACCAACTCCTGCATTTCTCTTGTTTGATTTTGTGTTGATAATTCGGTAGTCACCTGACCAAAAATACTGTTCTTCTTGCCAACGTACTTCACTTAAACCACCTACATCTTTCGTGTATCCATCTCCCTTTTCAGATACTCTAACCTAGCACAATGTTTCAAACTTCTAAAATTCCACGCTCTAACTCGCAGAATGTCAGTATCCATCTTCCTGATGATCACCCCGTCTCGTGTAGTCCCCACCTGGAGATCCGATTGGGGGACTAGTTTACCTCTGGAATATTTTACCTGGGAGGAAGCGATCATCAGTACATCATTCATACAGAGAGAGCTGCATGTCCTCGGGAGTTAGTTACGGCTGTAGTTTCCCTGTTGCTTTCAGCCGTGTAGCAGTATCAATACAGCTAAGCCATGTTGAGTATTATTACAAGGCCATATCAGTCGGCAATCATCCAGACTGCCGCCCCTGCAACCTCCAAAAGGCTGCTACCCCCCTTTTGATTAACCATTCCCTAGTCTGTTCTCTCAACAGGTAGCCATCCGATATGGTTGCACCTGCGGCTCGTCTATCTGCTTCATTGGGACATGCAAACCTCCCCACCGCAGCAAGGTGACATGGTTTGCACTTTAGGGTAAATTTATTATGCTTAATGTATTTTGTTCTACCAGACTACATCCTAAGATGTAGGATAGATTTGACATTGAGATATAAATATTGTAATGTACATGTTTGACTATATATTTGGAATAACAGTTTGCCACTTTAATTAAAATTGTGTAGGTGATTGGTTAACATTATTTACGAGAAAATACTTTTTCTGTTTAATCAGTGGTTCGTACTTTCTTTTCTTGACGTAGAGACACAAGGGACGTCTTGAATTAACTGTAACTTTAAATGGGATTAGAATTCAATTCAGTAATGGATATGTTTAGTTAGATGACGGGTTTTCAAAGGGTATGTCTACATGCCATCTTATTTTCCAGGTCATTTGCATGAAGTATGAGAGTGTGTGAATGCCGGTGGGGTTCTGATCCACACCTCTGTTTAATGTCATCTTTATGTTTGTTTGTGTATAAATATATGAATTATTTTTGTGGCATCAAGTGCGCAATGTCATAAGTGTTGGAAATTTATTGGTGGGTTTTTCGTTCTGTCATTGCAATCTCATATTTCAAGTTCAAATTGTAGGAGTTTGGTTGTCTTTAAAATTCCATCATCATCATCATCATTATTATTATTACATACATATCCCACGTCGTTCCATCTTAAGCGATGGGTCGGCAAATGAGGCTTCTCCACCAGTTCCGGTCCCTGAACTTCTCTCCTTCTTCAATGCTTTCCAAAGTATGCCCTCTCTGTTGAATGTCAATCTCCACCATGTCCTTGTACCTGAGTCTTGGTCGCCCTCTTGGTCTTTTGTCTTCAAGTTTTAGATCGTACATTTTTTTTTGTAATGTGTTATCACCCATGCATCGCATATGTCCCTACCATCTCAGTCGCTGCACTGTTATTTTGTCCTGCAGTCTTACAACTCGAGCCTGCTTGCGGATTTCCTCATTACGGACTCTGTCCCTCCGTGTTTTGCCGATCATGCTACGGACAAATCTCATTTCTGCTGCCTGGATTCTACTAACATCTTTGTTTCTCATGGTCCATGTTTCGCAACCATATGTCAGGAATGGTACGTAATAAGTTTCATATATGACTTTCTTACCTTTTCTTGTTCGATATAATGTCTTTGTCTATTTTGTAAAAGTTGCTACCTGCCTGAATTCTGTGGGAAATTTCCTTAGCTATAGAACCAGTATCAGAGATAACACTTCCAAGATATTTGAATTGATGGTTCGTCTCTAGCTGTTTCCCCTCCATTTCAATGTGTCCCATTGGTTGCCCGTATCTCTTCATGACCATAACCTCACTTTTCTCTTGGCTGAAGATGAGTCCATATTCCTTGTTCATACAACTGGCCCTAAGTGCAGTCAGTATCCAGGAGATAGTAGGTTTGAACCCCAATGTCAGCAGCCCTAAAGATGGTTCTCCGCGGTTCCCCATTTTCACACCAGACAAAAGCTAGGGCTGTACCTTAATTAAGGCTACGGCCCCTTCCTTTCCTGTTCCATCATCACCATAACTCATATCTGCATTGGTACGACATAAAGCCATAAGCAAAAAAAAATTGTTTTAAATAATTGTCTGTTACCTCTACCAACTACGTTTATAGTGAAGATAGTTCCCGGTAAGGTGTATTTGTTATGTTTTAATGAATCATCTGTAATTGGATATAACCTGTTGATGATAAATAAATCAATCTATGTATTTAGGGAGTGACGGGAATGCTGTAGGCATTAACTCTGTTCAGTGGAGAAGTGTAGGGGAATGATGGGAATGCTGTAGGCAATAACTCTGTTGAATGGAGAAGAGTAGGGGAGTGATGGGAACGCTGTAGGCAATAACTCAGTTCAATGGAGAAGGGAAGGAAAGTAGGGGAGTGATGTGAATGCTGTAGGCAATAACTCTGTTCAATGGACAAGAGTAGGGGAGTGATGTGATTGATGCAGGCAATAACTCTGATCAATAGAGAAGGGCAGGGAAGTAGGGGAGTGAGGGGAACGCTGTAGGCAATAACTCAGTTCAATGGAGAAGGGTAGGGGAGTGATGTGATTGATGCAGGCAATAACTCTGTTCAACAGAGAAGGGCAGGGAAGTAGGGAAGTGATGGGAAACCTGTGGGCAAAAACTCTGTTCAATTGAGATGGGCAGGAAAGTAGGGGAGTGATATGAATGCTGTAGGCAACAACTCTGTTCAATAGAGAAGGGCAGAAAAGTAGGGGAGTGATGTGAATGCTGTAGGCAATAACTCAGTTCAATGGAGAAGGGTAGGGGAGTGATGGGAATACTGTAGGCAACAATTCTGTTCAATGGAGAAGGGCACGGAAAGTAGGGGAGTAATGTGAATGCTGTAGGCAACAACACTGTTCAATAGAGAAGGGCAGGAAAGTAGGGGAGTGATGGGAAACCTGTGGGCAAAAACTCTGTTCAATGGAGATGGGCAGGAAAGTAGGGGAGTGATGTGAATGCTGTAGGCAACAACTCTGTTCAATAGAGAAGGGCAGGAAAGTAGGGGAGTGATGGGAATACTGTAGGCAATAACTCTGTTCAGTGGAGAAGAGTAGGGGAGTGATGGGAACACTGTAGGCAATACCTCTGTTCAGTGGAGAAGAGTAGGGGAGTGATGGGAACACTGTAGGCAATAACTCTGTTCAATGGAGAAGAGTAGGGAGTGATGGGAACCCTGTAGGCAATAACTCTGTTCAATGGAGATGGGCAGGAAAGTAGGGGAGTAATGTGAATGCTGTAGGCAACAACACTGTTCAATAGAGAAGGGCAGGAAAGTAGGGGAGTGATGGGACCATAGTAGGCAATAACTCTGTTCAATAGAGAAGGGCAGGAATATAGGGAAGTGATGTGAATGCTGTAGGCAATAACTCTGTTCAATTGAGAAGGGCAGGAATCAATCAATCAATCAATACTGATCTGCATTTAGGGCAGTCGCCCAGGTGGCAGATTCCCTATCTGTTGCGTTCCTAGCCTTTTCCGAAATGATTTCAAAGAAATTGGAAATTTATTGAACATCTCCCTTGGTAAGTTATTCCAATCCCTAACTCCCCTTCCTATAAATGAATATTTGCCCCAGTTTGTCCTCTTGAATTCCAACTTTATCTTCATATTGTGATCTTTCCTACTTTTATAGACGCCATTCAAACCTATTCGTCTACTAATGTCATTCCACGCCATCTCTCCGCTGACAGCTCGGAACATACCACTTAGTCGAGCAGCTCTTCTTCTTTCTCTCAATTCTTCCCAACCCAAACATTGCAACATTTTTGTAACGCTACTCTTTTGTCGGAAATCACCCAGAACAAATCGAGCTGCTTTTCTTTGGATTTTTTCCAGTTCTTGAATCAGGTAATCCTGGTGAGGGTCCCATACACTGGAACCATACTCTAGTTGGGGTCTTACCAGAGACTTATATGCACTCTCCTTTACATCCTTACTACAACCCCTAAACACCCTCATAACCATGTGCAGAGATCGGTACCCTTTATTTACAATCCCATTTATGTGATTACCCCAGTGAAGATCTTTCCTTATATTAACACCTAGATACTTACAATGATCCCCAAAAGGAACTTTCACCCCATCAACGCAGTAATTAAAACTGAGAGGACTTTTCCTATTTGTAAAACTCACAACCTGACTTTTAGCCCCATTTATCAACATACCATTGCCTGCTGTCCATCTCACAATATTTTCGAGGTCACGTTGCAGTTGCTCACAATCTTGTAACTTATTTATCACTCTATAGAGAATAACATCATCCGCAAAAAGTCTTACCTCCGATTCCACTCCTTTACTCATATCATTTATATATATAAGAAAACATAAAGGTCCGATAACACTGCCCTGAGGAACTCCCCTCTCAACTATTACAGGGTCAGACAAAGCTTCACCTACTCTAACTCTCTGAGATCTATTTTCTAGAAATATAGCAACCCATTCAGTCACTCTTTTGTCTAGTCCAATTGCACTCATTTTTGCCAGTAGTCTCCCATGATCCACCCTATCAAATGCTTTAGACATGTCAATCGCGATACAGTCCATTTGACCTCCAGAATCCAAGATATCTGCTATATCTTGCTGGAATCCTACTAGTTGAGCTTCAGTGGAATAACCTTTCCTAAAACCGAATTGCCTTCTATCGAACCAGTTATTAATTTCACAAACATGTCTAATATAATCAGAAAGAATGCCTTCCCAAAGCTTACATACAATGCATGTCAAACTTACTGGCCTGTAATTTTCAGCTTTATGTCTATCACCCTTTCCTTTATACACAGGGGCTACTATAGCAACTCTCCATTCATCTGGTATAGCTCCTTCGGCCAAACAATAATCAAATAAGTACTTCAGATATGGTATTATATCCCAACCCATTGTCTTTAGTATATCCCCAGAAATCTGATCAATTCCAGCCGCTTTTTTAGTTTTCAACTTTTGTATCTTATTGTAAATGACATTGTTATCATACGTAAATTTTATTACTTCTTTGGCCTTAGTCTCTTCCTCTATCTCGACATTATCCTTGTAACCAACAATCTTTACATACTGCTGACTGAATACTTCTGCCTTTTGAAGATCATCACATACACACTCCCCTTGTTCATTAATTATTCCTGGAATGTCCTTCTTGGAACCTGTTTCTGCCTTAAAATACCTATACATACCCTTCCATTTTTCACTAAAATTTGTATGACTGCCAATTATGCTTGCCATCATGTTATCCTTAGCTGCCTTCTTTGCTAGATTCAATTTTCTAGTAAGTTCCTTCAATTTCTCCTTACTTCCACAGCCATTTCTAACTCTATTTCTTTCCAGTCTGCACCTCCTTCTTAGTCTCTTTATTTCTCTATTATAATAAGGTGGGTCTTTACCATTCCTTACCACCCTTAAAGGTACAAACCTGTTTTCGCATTCCTCAACAATTTCTTTAAACCCATCCCAGAGTCTGTTTACATTTTTATTTACCGTTTTCCACCGATCATAGTTACTTTTTAGAAACTGCCTCATACCTGCTTTATCAGCCATATGGTACTGCCTAACAGTCCTACTTTTAAGACCTTCCTTTCTATCACATTTATTTTTAACTACCACAAAAACAGCTTCATGATCACTAATACCATCTATTACTTCAGTTTCCCTATAGAGCTCATCTGGTTTTATCAGAACCACATCCAAAATATTTTTCCCTCTGGTTGGTTCCATCACTTTCTGAATCAGCTGTCCTTCCCATATTAACTTATTTGCCATTTGTTGGTCATGCTTCCTGTCGTTCGCATTTCCTTCCCAATTGACATCTGGCAAATTCAGATCTCCCGCTACAATCACATTTCTTTCCATGTCGTTTCCCACATAGCTGACTATCCTATCAAATAATTCCGAATCCGCATCAGTGCTACCCTTTCCCGATCTGTACACTCCAAATATATCAAGTTGCCTATTATCTTTAGAAATGAGCCTTACACCTAGAATTTCATGTGTCTCATCTTTAACTTTTTCGTAGCTTACAAATTCTTCTTTCACCAGAATGAAAACTCCCCCTCCCACCTTTCCTATCCTATCTCTACGATACACACTCCAGTGCCGTGAGAAAATTTCTGCATCCATTATATCATTTCTCAGCCATGATTCAACTCCTATTACAATATCTGGTAAATATATATCTATTAAATTACTTAATTCTATTCCTTTCTTTACAATACTTCTACAGTTCAACACTAACAATTTTATGTCATCCCTACTTGATTTCCAGTTCCCTGTTCCCTTATCACCGCTCCCTAGGCCATCCCGTTTCCCTGAATGTACCTCCCTATTACCCTTCCAAACAAATTTCCTAACTTATACGTACCACTGCGGTTTAAATGAAGGCCATCCGAGCGCAGATCCCTTTCTCCTACCCACCCATTAGGATCTAGAAATTTCACTCCCAGTTTCCCACATACCCACTCCATAGTCTCATTTAAATCCCCAATCACCCTCCAGTCAGTATCCCTCCTACACAGTATTCCACTAATAACAATCTCCGCTTTCTTAAACTTCACCCGTGCTGCATTTACCAGATCCCACACATCTCCAACTATGTTGGTACTTATATCAGCTTGCCTTACGTTGTTGGTACCAACGTGAAACACTACCACCTTCTCCTTCCCCTCCTCCCTCTCTTCTACTTTCCTCAACATCTGCCTCAACCTAATTCCTGGATAACATTCTACCCTGGTTCCCTTTCCTCCATACACTTTCCCCACGTGTCTAACGATGGAATCCCCCATGACCAGAGCCTCAACCCTACCCACCTCATTTGATCCCCTCCCCTCCTGGTCAGCCCTATCTTTCCTGATAGCTGCAGAAGCTACTTCCTCCTCTCTTTTCTCCTTCCCATGACCCTGTTCCACCTGTCTTTTCCTATCCTCTACTCTACATTTCCCTTTCCTACCTTTTCCCTTCCTCCTACTTCCATGCATCTCAGCAACAGTTCCCTGTCCCTCATCTTCCCTCTGTTGTTCTACCTGGAGTGACTCGTACCGATTTCGCACTGACACCTGTCCTGAATTCTGATCCTGAATAGACCCCTTGGCCTGCAATCTCCTTCCCCTTAGAACATTAGACCACCTGTCTTCTACTACAACTCCTCCCTCTCCTTCCCCTCCTACTGTAACCTGTACATTGTTTGGGGGAGTCCTATCTTCCTTCCCGTCTTCTGTGAGAATCCTAATTATCTCCCTCAAACTTTCCAACTCCTCCCTCATACCCCTCAATGCCTCACCACACCCACAATAAGTACACTCGCGCTCCTTAGCCATTCTTTACGGGGGGGAAATTTTAAATTAAAAAAATAAAATAACTTATTTGCAAAAAAAAAAAATGAACGGAGGGATATATTGTCTGGGATAGTACACAACAATAAGGTAATTAATATACGACTACACTACAATACTACTTAGTCGTGCTCTATTTTTTTTTTAATCCTACAACCCCTAACAGGATAAAAGCTGCTGTTAATTACTGAATATCGAAAGTAATACACAAGAACTACACAATTCCAAACTGCAATTAAGCCTATCCTAATTTCAACAATATTTTAGTAAGAGTTTCTACGGATACCTCTACCACACCAGTACTACACAAATATTTTACAATAATAAAATAAGCACACTAAATTCTAATAGGATATTACTCGTATACTACTGTACAGTACACTACAGTAATTTTTAAACTACTTTCAGACGTATCGTAATTACGATACCGGTACCGTACCGTATGTCACTACTAAGCACAACAGAAATGAAATTTGCAAGAACTACTGTACTCAAAGATTACCAACGAAGCTAAATGGTTAGACAAATTATTATTAGTATTACGGTCTAATAGATATACACGAAAGATAACACACGAATATAGCAAGCAAGATACGGCACTATCTAAATGCACTGTATCTATACTACAATGTACCTACACTACACTACACTGCGTTTGGTTAAAAGCTTAAGTATCAAAAGGATTGCCGTACACGAAGAAAAAAACACGAATATAACTGGCAAGATACTATCTAATATATTATACCTTATCTTCACTACAATTCTACTGAAATGTGGTTCTGTGATTATTACAGCTGGTGGATTACTATTATTTTCCCTACTCCACGGGACGGAGAAAAAAATGTCCTTAATTAGGCCTACTGAAAAATACGAGGTTGTCTACAATAATTTCTCAAATATTTCTATCAAAACTACTACGGTACTACTACTACTACTCCAGGGACTTGAACTGCAATGACTGGGATATATGAACTTTATTATTATTAGCTAACCGCTCATAAATACTGAAAGATCGAGGGAGCGAAATATAAATTACGGATACTAACTACCTACTCAGAAGTACAAATGAATGGAATACAAGGTCAGCTGATTTTTATTTATATTTACTTGACTACACTACACCCTTTGTTTACGACTGTAGCCAACAATGCAATATTTGAATATGAGGAGCAACAATAATCAATAACAATACGACTGTTAACTATTACCGTGTAATCTCTTTAACTTCTTTTTAAATGGAAGTTTACAGGCGTATCGTGTCTTTTAATGTAGTAAATTATTACCTTCGCGATAGTTTGAATGTATATCTATACGAAATACTGGAAAAGTTGCTGCAGAAGTTACGGTACTATTCCTTATGATAATCTGCCTTTGTAAGTACAACCAACGAATCTACAGATATTTACAAATATTTTTAAAGTTAATATTGTTACCTAAAGTATTACCTAAACCTAAATTCGAAACAAGGTGCACCTAGCTAGCCTACTTAACCTAGAAAACGTAATTTACTGAAGACCAACTGAATTACTTGTTACAAAATTTAAATAGGAAAGTAGGGGAGTGATGTGAATGCTGTAGGCAATAACTCTATTCAATGGAGAAGGGCAGGAAAGTAAGGGAGTGATGTGAATGCTGTAGGAAAAAACTCTTTTGTCAATGGAGAAGGGCAGGAAAGTAGGGGAGTGATGGGAATGCTGTAGGCAATAACTCTGTTCAATGGGCAAGATTAGAGGAGTGATGTGAATGCTGCAGGCAATAACTCTGTTCAACAGAGAAGGCCAGGGAAGTAGGGGAGTAATGGGAACACTGTAGGCAACAACTATGTTAGGTGGAGAAGAGCAGGAAAGTATTGGAGTGATGGGAACACTGTAGGCAACAACTCTGTTCAATGGACAAGAGTAGGGGAGTAATGTGAATGCTGTAGGCAATAACTCTGTTCAATAGACAAGAGTAGGGGAGTGATGTGAATGCTGTAGGCAATAAATCTGTTCAATAGAGAAGGGCAGGCAAGTAGGGAGTGATGTGAATGCTGTAGGCAATAACTCTGTTCAGTGGAGAAGAGTAGGGGAATGATGGGAACACTGTAGGCAATAACTCAGTTCAATGGAGAAGAGTAGGGGAGTGATGGGAATACTGTAGGCAACAACTCTGTTCAATGGAGATGGGAAGGAAAGTAGGGGAGTGATGTGAATGCTGTAGGCAACAACTCTGTTCAATAGAGAAGGGCAGGAAAGTAGGGGAGTGATGGGACCATAGTAGGCAATAACTCTGTTCAATAGAGAAGTGTGGGGAAGAAGGGAAGTGATGGGAACAATGTAGGCAATACATCTGTTCAATAGAGAAGGGCAGGGAAGTAGGGGAGTGATTGTAATACTGTAGGCAATAACTCAGTTGAATGGAGAAGAGTAGGGGAGTGATGTGATTGATGCAGGCAATAACTCTGTTCAATAGAGAAGGGCAGGGAAGTAGGGAAGTGATGGGAACACTGTAGGCAATAACTCTGTTCAATAGAGAAGGGCAGGGAAGTAGGAGAGTGATGGTAACGCTGTAGCCAATAGCTCTGTTCAATGGACAAGTGTAGGGAAGTGATGTGATTGATTCAGGCAATAACTCTGTTCAATGGAGAAGGGCAGGGAAGTAGGGGAGTGATGGGAACACTGTAGGCAATAAATCTGTTCAATAGAGAAGGGCAGGGAAGTAGGGGAGTGATGGTAACGCTGTAGGCAATAACTCTGTTGAATGGAGAAGAGTATGGAAGTAGGGGAGTGATGTGATTGATGCAGGCAATAACTCTTTTCAATAGAGAAGGGCAGGGAAGTAGGGGAGTGATGGGAACACTGTAGGCAATAACTCTGTTCAATAGAGAAGGGCAGGGAAGTAGGGGAGTGATGGGAATGCTGTAGCCAATAACTCTGTTCAATGGAGAAGTGTGGGGAAGTGGGGAAGACGGGAACACTGTAGGCAATACCTCAGTTGAATGGAGAAGAGTAGGGAAGTAGGGGAGTGATGGTAACGCTGTAGGCAATAACTCTGTTGTATGGAGAAGAGTAGGGAAGTGATGGGAACGCTGTATGCAATAACTCTGTTGAATGGAGAAGAGTAGGGAAGTAGGGGAGTGATGGTAACGCTGTAGGCAATAACTCTGTTCAATGGACAAGAGTAGGGAAGTGATGTGATTGATTCAGGCAATAACTCTGTTCAATGGAGAAGGGCAGGGAAGTAGGGGAGTGATGGTAACGCTGTAGGCAATAACTCTGTTGAATGGAGAAGAGTAGGGAAGTAGGGGAGTGATGTGATTGATGCAGGCAATAACTCTGTTCAATAGAGAAGGGCAGGGAAGTAGGGGAGTGATGGTAACGCTGTAGGCGATAAATCTGTTCAATAGAGAAGGGCAGGGAAGTAGGGGAGTGATGGGACCATAGTAGGCTATAACTCTGTTGAATGGAGAAGAGTAGGGAAGTAGGGGAGTGATGTGATTGATGCAGGCAATAACTCTGTTCAATGGAGAAGGGCAGGGAATTAGGGGAGTGATGGTAACACTGTAGGCAATAACTCTGTTCAATAGAGAAGGGCAGGGAAGTAGGGGAGTGATGGTAACACTGTAGGCAATAACTCTGTTCAATAGAGAAGGGCAGGGAAGTAGCGGAGTGATGGTAACGCTGTAGGCAATAACTCTGTTGAATGGAGAAGAGTAGGGAAGTGATGGGAACGCTGTAGGCAATAACTCTGTTCAATAGAGAAGGGCAGGGAAGTAGGGGAGTGATGGTAACGCTGTACGCAATAACTCTGTTCAATAGAGAAGGGCAGGGAAGTAGGGGAGTGATGGGACCGTAGTAGGCTATAACTCTGTTGAATGGAGAAGAGTAGTGAAGTAGGGGAGTGATGTGATTGATGCAGGCAATAACTCTGTTCAATAGAGAAGGGCAGGGAATTAGGGGAGTGATGGTAACACTGTAGGCAATAAATCTGTTCAGTAGAGAAGGGCAGGGAAGTAGGGGAGTGATGGTAATGCTGTAGGCAATAACTCTGTTGAATGGAGAAGAGTAGGGAAGTGATAGGAACGCTGTAGCAAATAACTCTGTTCAATAGAGAAGGGCAGGAAAGTAGGGGGGTGATGGGACCATTGTAGTCAATAACTCTGTTCAATGGAGAAGGGCAGGGAAGTAGGAGAGTGATGGGAATGCTGTAGCCAATAATTCTGTTCAATGGAGAAGTGTGGGGAAGTAGGGAAGTGATGGGAACTCTGTAGGCAAATGCTGATGCTGTACCTTAATTAAGGCCATGGACTCTTCCTTCCCATTCCTAGGCCTTTCCTCTCCCATCATCGCCATAAGACATATATGTGTCGGTGCGACGTTAAGAAAAAAAAAAAAAGCAGCTCTACTGACTTCACTTTTCATGACTATCCACTCTTCCTCTATTGTGTTTCCTTCAGCCTTTTCATTTAGCCCTTGTGCAACACATTCTTTGGAACAATCCCTCACACTCTTTTTTTTCAACTTGTCTAGATCCCATCTTTCTGCATTCTTTCCTTTCTTCAAATTCTTCAACTTCAGGTGGCATTTAATGACCAGCAAGTTGTGGTCAGAGTCCACGTCTGCTCCTGGGAATGTTTTTCAATCCAATACCTGGTTTCTGAATCTCTGCCTAATCATAATGAAGACTATTTGATACCTTCCCATGTCTCCAGGTCTCATCCACATGTACAGCCGTCATTTGTGGTGTATGAACCAAGTATTGGCAGGGGTTAAATTATGATCAGTGCAGAATTCAACCAGCCGACTTCCTCTTTCATTCCTTTGTCCCAATTTGAATTCTCCTACTGTATTACCTTCTCCTCCTTGGCCTACCACTGCATTCCATTCTCCGATCACAATTAGATTCCTGTCACCTTTTATATATTGTATTAAATCTTCTATCTCTTCGTACATTCCTTCGGTTTCCTCATCATCCGCTGAACTAGTAGGCATATAGACCTGCACTATTATGGTGGGCATTGGTTTGGTGTCTATCTTTACGACAATAATTCTTTCACTATGCTGGGTGTAGTAGCTTACCCGCTGCCCTATTTTCTTATTAGTAAACCAACTCCTGCATTTCTCTTGTTTGATTTTGTGTTGATAAATCGGTAGTCACCTGACCAAAAATAATGTTCTTCTTGCCAACGTACTTCACTTAAACCACCTACATCTTTCATGTACCCATCTCCCTTTTCAGATACTCTAACCTAGCACAATGTTTCAAACTTCTAAAATTCCACGCTCTAACTCGCAGAATGTCAGTATCCATCTTCCTGATGATCACCCCCTCTCGTGTAGTCCCCACCTGGAGATCCGATTGGGGGACTAGTTTACCTCTGGAATATTTTACCTGGGAGGAAGCGATCATCAGTTCATCATTCATACAGAGAGAGCTGCATGTCCTCGGGAGTTAGTTACGGCTGTAGTTTCCCTGTTGCTTTCAGCCGTGTAGCAGTATCAATACAGCTAAGCCATGTTGAGTATTATTACAAGGCCATATCAGTCGGCAATCATCCAGACTGCCGCCCCTGCAACCTCCAAAAGGCTGCTACCCCCCTTTTGATTAACCATTCCCTAGTCTGTTCTCTCAACAGGTAGCCATCCGATATGGTTGCACCTGCGGCTCGTCTATCTGCTTCATTGGGACATGCAAACCTCCCCACCGCAGCAAGGTGACATGGTTTGCACTTTAGGGTAAATTTATTATGCTTAATGTATTTTGTTCTACCAGACTACATCCTAAGATGTAGGATAGATTTGACATTGAGATGTAAATATTGTAATGTACATGTTTGACTATATATTTGGAATAACAGTTTGCCACTTTAATTAAAATTGTGTAGGTGATTGGTTAACATTATTTACGAGAAAATACTTTTTCTGTTTAATCAGTGGTTCGTACTTTCTTTTCTTGACGTAGAGACACAAGGGACGTCTTGAATTAACTGTAACTTTAAATGGGATTAGAATTCAATTCAGTAATGGATATGTTTAGTTAGATGATGGGTTTTCAAAGGGTATGTCTACATGCCATCTTATTTTCCAGGTCATTTGCATGAAGTATGAGAGTGTGTGAATGCCGGTGGGGTTCTGATCCACACCTCTGTTTAATGTCATCTTTATGTTTGTTTGTGTATAAATATATGAATTATTTTTGTGGCATCAAGTGCGCAATGTCATAAGTGTTGGAAATTTATTGGTGGGTTTTTCGTTCTGTCATTGCAATCTCATATTTCAAGTTCAAATTGTAGGAGTTTGGTTGTCTTTAAAATTCCATCATCATCATCATCATTATTATTATTACATACATATCCCACGTCGTTCCATCTTAAGCGATGGGTCGGCAAACGAGGCATCTCCACCAGTTCCGGTCCCTGAACTTCTCTCCTTCTTCAATGCTTTCCAAAGTATGTCCTCTCTGTTGAATGTCAATCTCCACCATGTCCTTGTACCTGAGTCTTGGTCGCCCTCTTGGTCTTTTGTCTTCAAGTTTTAGATCGTACATTTTTTTTTGTAATGTGTTATCACCCATGCATCGCATATGTCCCTACCATCTCAGTCGCTGCACTGTTATTTTGTCCTGCAGTCTTACAACTCGAGCCTGCTTGCGGATTTCCTCATTACGGACTCTGTCCCTCCGTGTTTTGCCGATCATGCTACGGACAAATCTCATTTCTGCTGCCTGGATTCTACTAACATCTTTGTTTCTCATGGTCCATGTTTCGCAACCATATGTCAGGAATGGTACGTAATAAGTTTCATATATGACTTTCTTACCTTTTCTTGTTCGATATTATGTCTTTGTCTATTTTGTAAAAGTTGCTACCTGCCTGAATTCTGTGGGAAATTTCCTTAGCTATAGAACCAGTATCAGAGATAACACTTCCAAGATATTTGAATTGATGTTTCGTCTCTAGCTGTTTCCCCTCCATTTCAATGTGTCCCATTTTGCCCGTATTTCTTCATGACCATAACCTCACTTTTCTCTTGGCTGAAGATGAGTCCATATTCCTTGTTCATACAACTGGCCCTAAGTGCAGTCAGTATCCAGGAGATAGTAGGTTTGAACCCCAATGTCAGCAGCCCTAAAGATGGTTCTCCGCGGTTCCCCATTTTCACACCAGACAAAAGCTAGGGCTGTACCTTAATTAAGGCTACGGCCCCTTCCTTTCCTGTTCCATCATCACCATAACTCATATCTGCATTGGTACGACATAAAGCCAATAGCAAAAAAAAAATTTTTTAAATAATTGTCTGTTACCTCTACCAACTACGTTTATAGTGAAGATAGTTCCCGGTAAGGTGTATTTTTTTATGTTTTAATGAATCATCTGTAATTGGATATAACCTGTCGATGATAAATAAATCAATCTATGTATTTAGGGAGTGACGGGAATGCTGTAGGCATTAACTCTGTTCAGTGGAGAAGTGTAGGGGAATGATGGGAATGCTGTAGGCAATAACTCTGTTGAATGGAGAAGAGTAGGGGAGTGATGGGAACGCTGTAGGCAATAACTCAGTTCAATGGAGAAGGGAAGGAAAGTAGGGGAGTGATGTGAATGCTGTAGGCAATAACTCTGTTCAATGGAGAAGGGAAGGAAAGTAGGGGAGTGATGTGAATGCTGTAGGCAATAACTCTGTTCTCTAGAGAAGGGCAGGAAAGTAGGGGAGTGATGGGAATACTGTAGGCAATACCTCTGTTCAGTGGAGAAGAGTAGGGGAGTGATGGGAACACTGTAGGCAATAACTCTGTTCAATGGAGAAGAGTAGGGGAGTGATGGGAACCCTGTAGGCAATAACTCTGTTCAATGGAGATGGGCAGGAAAGTAGGGGAGTAATGTGAATGCTGTAGGCAACAACTCTGTTCAATAGAGAAGGGCAGGAATATAGGGAAGTGATGTGAATGCTGTAGGCAATAACTCTGTTCAATTAAGAAGGGCAGGAAAGTAGGGGAGTGATGTGAATGCTGTAGGCAATAATTCTATTCAATGGAGAAGGGCAGGAAAGTAAGGGAGTGATGTGAATGCTGTAGGAAAAAACTCTTTTGTCAATGGAAAAGGGCAGGAAAGTAGGGGAGTGATGGGAATGCTGTAGGCAATAACTCTGATCAATAGAGAAGGGCAGGGAAGTAGGGGAGTGATGGGAACGCTGTAGGCAATAACTCAGTTCAATGGAGAAGAGTAGGGGAGTGATGTGATTGATGCAGGCAATAACTCTGTTCAACAGAGAAGGGTAGGGAAGTAGGGAAGTGATGGGAACGCTGTAGGCAATAACTCAGTTCAATGGAGAAGAGTAGGGGAGTGATGGGAATACTGTAGGCAACAACTCTGTTCAATGGAGAAGGGCACGGAAGTAGGGGAGTGATGGGAAACCTGTGGGCAAAAACTCTGTTCAACGGAGATGGGCAGGAAAGTAGGGGAGTGATGTGAATTCTGTAGGCAACAACTCTGTTCTCTAGAGAAGGGCAGGAAAGTAGGGGAGTGATGGGAATACTGTAGGCAATACCTCTGTTCAGTGGAGAAGAGTAGGGGAGTGATGGGAACACTGTAGGCAATAACTCTGTTCAATGGAGAAGAGTAGGGGAGTGATGGGAACCCTGTAGGCAATAACTCTGTTCAATGGAGATGGGCAGGAAAGTAGGGGAGTAATGTGAATGCTGTAGGCAACAACTCTGTTCAATAGAGAAGGGCAGGAAAGTAGGGGAGTGATGGGACCATAGTAGGCAATAACTCTGTTCAATAGAGAAGGGCAGGAATATAGGGAAGTGATGTGAATGCTGTAGGCAATAACTCTGTTCAATTGAGAAGGGCAGGAAAGTAGGGGAGTGATGTGAATGCTGTAGGCAATAATTCTATTCAATGGAGAAGGGCAGGAAAGTAAGGGAGTGATGTGAATGCTGTAGGAAAAAAAAACTTTTGTCAATGGAAAAGGGCAGGAAAGTAGGGGAGTGATGGGAATGCTGTAGGCAATAACTCTGTTCAATGGGCAAGATTAGAGGAGTGATGTGAATGCTGCAGGCAATAACTCTGTTCAACAGAGAAGGCCAGGGAACTAGGGGGGTGATGGGAACACTGTAGGCAACAACTATGTTAGGTGGAGAAGAGCAGGAAAGTATTGGAGTGATGGGAACACTGTAGGCAACAACTCTGTTCAATGGACAAGAGTAGGGGAGTAATGTGAATGCTGTAGGCAATAACTCTGTTCAATGGACAAGAGTAGGGGAGTGATGTGAATGCTGTAGGCAATAACTCTGTTCAATAGAGAAGGGCAGGCAAATAGGGAGTGATGTGAATGCTGTAGGCAATAACTCTGTGCAGTGGAGAAGAGTAGGGGAGTGATGGGAACACTGTAGGCAATAACTCAGTTCAATGGAGAAGAGTAGGGGAGTGATGGGAATACTGTAGGCAACAGCTCTGTTCAATGGAGATGGGAAGGAAAGTAGGAGAGTGATGTGAATGCTGTAGGCAACAACTCTGTTCAATAGAGAAGGGCAGGAAAGTAGGGGAGTGATGGGACCATAGTAGGCAATAACTCTGTTCAATAGAGAAGTGTGGGGAAGAAGGGAAGTGATGGGAACAATGTAGGCAAACCCTCTGTTCAATAGAGAAAGGCAGGGAAGTAGGGGAGTGATTGTAATACTGTAGGCAATAACTCAGTTGAATGGAGAAGAGTAGGGGAGTGATGTGATTGATGCAGGCAATAACTCTGTTCAATAGAGAAGGGCAGGGAAGTAGGGAAATGATGGGAACACTGTAGGCAATAAATCTGTTCAATAGAGAAGGGCAGGGAAGTAGGGGAGTGATGGTAACGCTGTAGGCAATAACTCTGTTCAATGGACAAGAGTAGGGAAGTGATGTGATTGATTCAGGCAATAACTGTGTTCAATGGAGAAGGGCAGGGAAGTAGGGGAGTGATGGGAACACTGTAGGCAATAAATCTGTTCAATAGAGAAGGGCAGGGAAGTAGGGGAGTGATGGTAATGCTGTAGGCAATAACTCTGTTGAATGGAGAAGAGTAGGGAAGTAGGGGAGTGATGTGATTGATGCAGGCAATAACTCTGTTCAATAGAGAAGGGCAGGGAAGTAGGGGAGTGATGGGAACACTGTAGGCAATAACTCTGTTCAATAGAGAAGGGCAGGGAAGTAGGGGAGTGATGGGAATGCTGTAGCCAATAACTCTGTTCAATGGAGAAGTGTGGGGAAGTAGGGAAGTGACGGGAACACTGTAGGCAATAACTCAGTTGAATGGAGAAGAGTAGGGAAGTAGGAGAGTGATGGTAACGCTGTAGGCAATAACTCTGTTGAATGGAGAAGAGTAGGGAAGTGATGGGAACGCTGTAGGCAATAACTCTGTTGAATGGAGAAGAGTAGGGAAGTAGGGGAGTGATGGTAACGCTGTAGGCAATAACTCTGTTCAATGGACAAGAGTAGGGAAGTGATGTGATTGATTCAGGCAATAACTCTGTTCAATGGAGAAGGGCAGGGAAGTAGGGGAGTGATGGTAACGCTGTAGGCAATAACTCTGTTGAATGGAGAAGAGTAGGGAAGTAGGGGAGTGATGTGATTGATGCAGGCAATAACTCTGTTCAATAGAGAAGGGCAGGGAAGTAGGGGAGTGATGGTAATGCTGTAGGCGATAAATCTGTTCAATAGAGAAGGGCATGGAAGTAGGGGAGTGATGGGACCGTAGTAGGCTATAACTCTGTTGAATGGAGAAGAGTAGGGAAGTAGGGGAGTGATGTGATTGATGCAGGCAATAACTCTGTTCAATAGAGAAGTGCAGGGAATTAGGGGAGTGATGGTAACACTGTAGGCAATAACTCTGTTCAATAGAGAAGGGCAGGGAAGTAGGGGAGTGATGGTAACGCTGTAGGCAATAACTCTGTTCAATAGAGAAGGGCAGGGAAGTAGCGGAGTGATGGTAACGCTGTAGGCAATAACTCTGTTGAATGGAGAAGAGTAGGGAAGTGATGGGAACGCTGTAGGCAATAACTCTGTCCAATAGAGAAGGGTAGGGAAGTAGGGGAGTGATGGTAACGCTGTACGCAATAACTCTGTTCAATAGAGAAGGGCAGGGAAGTAGGGGAGTGATGGGACCGTAGTAGGCTATAACTCTGTTGAATGGAGAAGAGTAGGGAAGTAGGGGGGTGATGTGATTGATGCAGGCAATAACTCTGTTCAATAGAGAAGGGCAGGGAATTAGGGGAGTGATGGTAACACTGTAGGCAATAAATCTGTTCAGTAGAGAAGGGCAGGGAAGTAGAGGAGTGATGGTAATGCTGTAGGCAATAACTCTGTTGAATGGAGAAGAGTAGGGAAGTGATAGGAACGCTGTAGCAAATAACTCTGTTCAATAGAGAAGAGCAGGGAAGTAGGGAGGTGATGGGACCATTGTAGGCAATAACTCTGTTCAATGGAGAAGGGCAGGGAAGTAGGAGAGTGATGGGAGTGCTGTAGCCAATAATTCTGTTCAATGGAGAAGTGTGGGGAAGTAGGGAAGTGATGGGAACACTGTAGGCAAATGCTGATGCTGTACCTTAATTAAGGCCATGGACGCTTCCTTCCCATTCCTAGGCCTTTCCTCTCCCATCATTGCCATAAGACATATATGTGTCGGTGCGACGTTAAGAAAAAAAAAAGCAGCTCTACTGACTTCATTTTTCATGACTATCCACTCTTCCTCTATTGTGTTTCCTTCAGCCTTTTCATTTAGCCCTTGTGCAACACATTCTTTGGAACAATCCCTCACACTCTTTTTTTTCAACTTTTCTAGATCCCATCTTTTTGCATTCTTTCCTTTCTTCAAATTCTTCAACTTCAGGTGGCATTTAATGACTAGCAAGTTGTGGTCAGAGTCCACGTCTGCTCCTGGGAATGTTTTTCAATCCAATACCTGGTTTCTGAATCTCTGCCTAATCATAATGAAGACTATTTGATACCTTCCCATGTCTCCAGGTCTCATCCACATGTACAGCCGTCATTTCTGTTGTATGAACCAAGTATTGGCAAGGGTTAAATTATGATCAGTGCAGAATTCAACCAGCCGACTTCCTCTTTCATTCCTTTGTCCCAATTTGAATTCTCCTACTGTATTACCTTCTCCTCCTTGGCCTACCACTGCATTCCATTCTCCGATCACAATTAGATTCCTGTCACCTTTTATATATTGTATTAAATCTTCTATCTCTTCGTACATTCCTTCGGTTTCCTCATCATCCGCTGAACTAGTAGGCATATAGACCTGCACTATTATGGTGGGCATTGGTTTGGTGTCTATCTTTACGACAATAATTCTTTCACTATGCTGGGTGTAGTAGCTTACCCGCTGCCCTATTTTCTTATTAGTAAACCAACTCCTGCATTTCTCTTGTTTGATTTTGTGTTGATAAATCGGTAGTCACCTGACCAAAAATACTGTTCTTCTTGCCAACATACTTCACTTAAACCACCTACATCTTTCGTGTACCCATCTCCCTTTTCAGATACTCTAACCTAGCACAATGTATCAAACTTCTAAAATTCCACGCTCTAACTCGCAGAATGTCAGTATCCATCTCCCTGATGATCACCCCCTCTCGTGTAGTCCCCACCTGGAGATCCGATTGGGGGACTAGTTTACCTCTGGAATATTTTACCTGGGAGGAAGCGATCATCAGTACATCATTCATACAGAGAGAGCTGCATGTCCTCAGGAGTTAGTTACGGCTGTAGTTTCCCTGTTGCTTTCAGCCGTGTAGCAGTATCAATACAGCTAAGCCATGTTGAGTATTATTACAAGGCCATATCAGTCGGCAATCATCCAGACTGCCGCCCCTGCAACCTCCAAAAGGCTGCTACCCCCCTTTTGATTAACCATTCCCTAGTCTGTTCTCTCAACAGGTAGCCATCCGATATGGTTGCACCTGCGGCTCGTCTATCTGCTTCATTGGGACATGCAAACCTCCCCACCGCAGCAAGGTGACATGGTTTGCACTTTAGGGTAAATTTATTATGCTTAATGTATTTTGTTCTACCAGACTACATCCTAAGATGTAGGATAGATTTGACATTGAGATGTAAATATTGTAATGTACATGTTTGACTATATATTTGGAATAACAGTTTGCCACTTTAATTAAAATTGTGTAGGTGATTGGTTAACATTATTTACGAGAAAATACTTTTTCTGTTTAATCAGTGGTTCGTACTTTCTTTTCTTGACGTAGAGACACAAGGGACGTCTTGAATTAACTGTAACTTTAAATGGGATTAGAATTCAATTCAGTAATGGATATGTTTAGTTAGATGACGGGTTTTCAAAGGGTATGTCTACATGCCATCTTATTTTCCAGGTCATTTGCATGAAGTATGAGAGTGTGTGAATGCCGGTGGGGTTCTGATCCACACCTCTGTTTAATGTCATCTTTATGTTTGTTTGTGTATAAATATATGAATTATTTTTGTGGCATCAAGTGCGCAATGTCATAAGTGTTGGAAATTTATTGGTGGGTTTTTCGTTCTGTCATTGCAATCTCATATTTCAAGTTCAAATTGTAGGAGTTTGGTTGTCTTTAAAATTCCATCATCATCATCATCATTATTATTATTACATACATATCCCACGTCGTTCCATCTTAAGCGATGGGTCGGCAAACGAGGCTTCTCCACCAGTTCCGGTCCCTGAACTTCTCTCCTTCTTCAATGCTTTCCAAAGTATGCCCTCTCTGTTGAATGTCAATCTCCACCATGTCCTTGTACCTGAGTCTTGGTCGCCCTCTTGGTCTTTTGTCTTCAAGTTTTAGATCGTACATTTTTTTTGTAATGTGTTATCACCCATGCATCGCATATGTCCCTACCATCTCAGTCGCTGCACTGTTATTTTGTCCTGCAGTCTTACAACTCGAGCCTGCTTGCGGATTTCCTCATTACGGACTCTGTCCCTCCGTGTTTTGCCGATCATGCTACGGACAAATCTCATTTCTGCTGCCTGGATTCTACTAACATCTTTGTTTCTCATGGCCCATGTTTCGCAACCATATGTCAGGAATGGTACGTAATAAGTTTCATATATGACTTTCTTACCTTTTCTTGTTCGATATTATGTCTTTGTCTATTTTGTAAAAGTTGCTACCTGCCTGAATTCTGTGGGAAATTTCCTTAGCTATAGAACCAGTATCAGAGATAACATTTCCAAGATATTTGAATCGATGGTTCATCTCTAGCTGTTTCCCCTCCATTTCAATGTGTCCCATTGGTTGCCCGTATCTCTTCATGATCATAACCTCACTTTTCTCTTGGCTGAAGATGAGTCCATATTCTTTAGCAGCTTCTGTCCAGTAGTTTATTTGTTCTTGAAGGTCTTCTTTAGAGTCTCCCCACAAGCATGTATCATCCGCAAACAATATAACTTTTATTTTCTTACCTCCAATGGTTTGGTGAACTTTTCTCTGGATCTCATTCATCACAGTGATGAAAAGGAGACAGAACACCACTCTGTCTTAACCCAGATTTTATATCAAAGGTTTCAGTCATTCCTACAGGTGTTTTGACTTTACTTCGGGTATCTTCATACAAATTCTTGATCCAGTGTATCATGTCATCCTGTATTCCAATTTTCTTCAGTGCTTCCCACGCCTTCTCTCTATTCACTGCATCAAATGCTTTCTTGATATCCAGAAAGGCTAGCCACAAATCTCAGTTGTGTTCATAGTATTTTTCCATTAACTGACGGACTGTAAAGATTAAATCAGTTGTTGATCTCCCCTTCCTGAATCCATACTGTTCTTAAAAGAGGTTGTCTTCAATAAGGGGTCTGATTTTACGCTCTACAATTCTTTCATAAAGTTTACCAGCTTGAGGTGTTAAAGTGATGCTTCTATAGTTGGAACATTTCTTTCTGTCTCCTTTCTTGTAGATTGGAATTATGATGCCTGTTTTCCAATCGACTGGTATGTCCCCTTCTTTCCAGATCTTATGAAAGAGTCTGTAGGTCCTATGTTTTCCAGAAATGCCCTTTGCCTTGATCATTTCTCCATTAATTTCATCAGCTCCTGCTCATTTTCCAGTTTTGATGTATTTCCAGCCATATTCTACATCATTCCATGTTAATTCTAACCTGTTGTCAGAGGCAGACTTGCAGGAGGTAGTACCGGTACTGTATTTTTGTGTAGGCTGCTTGCAATTCACATTTAGTAATTCATCAAAGTAAGTCCTCCAAGTCTCTTTGATCTTCACATCTTCATTATCATTCTTCTTCTTTTTCTTTGTCGTTTAGGCCTACTGAGGACCACGGGGCTCGTATCTACTCTTGGGTAAAGTTGTTGCTTTCTTCTTCTTCCAATACTCCTTCATTTGCTGACTATGAGCCAGCTTTCTCTCCTCGGTCCACTTAGTTCCTGTAGTCTTCTTACTTGTAAGGGACGTTGGGGAAACTCCATGTCGGATGGCTTGACGGAACAGTAGTCGGTCATGAGTTTGTCCCAGTGGGATATCTAGTTGTTCCATATCTGACTTAACTGATGTGATCCATTTGTTCTTAGAAGCCTTGCCTCTTCCTGTTACTGTGAATATCCTGTTGGTGAATCTTTTGGAATCCAGACGGGTCAAGTGTCCATAAAAGGTCAGACGCCTTTTCCTTATAGACATGATGATGTTCTCCTGGTGTTCATACAGTTCATCATTATGGCGGATTCTGTAAGTGCCTCCTTACAGGGGTTAGACACAAGGATGTAATCTTTCACCTTTGCTGTTCGTAGTTTACATGGATCATGTGGCCGTGCACGTAGAGGCGCGCGGCTGTGAGCTTGCATCCGCGAGATAGTAGGTTCGAATCCCACTATCGGCAGCCCTGAAGATGTTTTTCCGTGGTTTCCCATTTTCACACCAGGCAAATGCTGGGGCTGTACGTTAATTAAGGCCATGGCCACTTCCTTCCAACTCCTAGGCTTTTCCTATCCCATCATCACCATAAGACCTATCTGTGTCGGTGCGACGTAAAGCCCCTAGCAAAAAAAAATACATGGGTCATCTGCTGAAAGGTACAAAATGGCAGGGAGGGATTCAGTTAGGTGGAAATGTAGTAAGCAGTTTGGCCTATGCTGACGAGTTGGTCTTAATGGCAGACTGTGCCGAAAGCCTGCAGTCTAATATCTTGGAACTTCAAAATAGGTGCAATGAGCATGATATGAAAATTAGCCTCTCGAAGACTAAATTGATGTCAGTAGGTAAGAAATTCAACAGAATTGAATGTTGGATTAGTGATACAAAGCTAGAACAGGTCGATAATTTCAAGTATTTAGGTTGTGTGTTCTCCCAGGATGGTATTTTACTAAGTGAGATTGAATCAAGATGTAGTAAAGCTAATGCAGTGAGCTCGCAGTTGCGATCAGCAGTATTCTGTAAGAAGGAAGTCAGTTCCCAGATGAAACCATCTTTACATCGGTCTCTTTTCAGACCAACTTTGGTTTACGGGAGCGAAAGCTGGGTGGACTCAGGATATCTTATTTAAAGTTAGAAGTAACAGACATGAAAGTTGCAAGAATGATTTCTGGAACAAACAGGTGGGAACAATGGCAGGAGGGTACTCGGAATGAGGAGATAAAAGCTAATTTAGGAATGAACTCGATGGATGAAGCTGTACTCATAAACCAGCTTCAGTGTTGGGGTCATGTGAGGCGAATGGAGGAGGATAGGTTAGCTAGGAGAATAATGGACACTGCTATGGAGGGTAAGAGAAGTAGAGGGAAACAAAGACAACGATGGTTAGTCTCGGTTTCTAACAATTTAAAGATAAGAGGTATACTGTAGAACTAAATGAGGCCACAACATTAGTTGGAAATCGAGGATTGTGGCGACGTTTAGTAAATTCTCAGAGGCTTGCAGACTGAACGCTGAAAGCCATAACAGTCTATAATGATAATGTATGTATGTACATATTAATTATTCGGATACATTTCCATCAAGATTTCATAAGTGAGATCTGTCAGAATGTGGTGGTCTTTGGTCAGTGTATATTTGTTGCTTTTATTGTGATTTATGGTGTGTGGCCTGATCCAAAGTTGAGTTTGATGTCTTGTTTACTGCTCATTCTCAAGTTATAAATTGGTAGGATGTGTTACCACTCAGTGTATATTATTGTGCACAGCTAGACTAGGTTATTTTCTCCCTGAAGGGCATTAGAACATGTATAAAGTTAGGGACCTCCACTGCAATGTTAAGTGTGCACGTAAGGGAATACTCATCTGAAGAGGAAAGAATTCTCAAACAGCCAGGTGCATGGTGTGGGCATGCTAGCCAAATTGCCTCTTAAGAGGTGATAACTTTACAATCTGTTTCTTGTGTCAGTGTGAAGTACATGTATTGGCGTCTAGTTGCTTATTTGTAAATGTATATTTCCTCAAGATAAGCCCTATGAAAGATTGAGACAATCTTTCCATCGTGTAAATTTTTGTCCCACTTTGATTGGAGTGGTCTATTTCCATTTTTTTCCTGTTTGTTTTAATAAACATGTTTCCCTCAAAACTGACATCATGCCTCAACTTGTATTATTTATAGCTATTAGTTGACCTTGTCTCAACCATATTAGAGGTATGTTCCCCATCAAGTCCAGGGTGTAATTTTAAGTGATTTTCTTAGTTTGAGTTGTTCCAACTGAGCACATCTGGGAGTGGCTGACTAGTCTGGGGCAGTTTACCTTGGTGGTAGCAAAGGGGACAACCCTATGTCATGGGCTTCAGGATCTACCGAAAACAAATGAAAAATGGGCCAAGAGGGTGATAAATGTGATAGCTATAAAAATGATGTGTATACAGAGATGGTTAAAATTGTGTGCAGTTACTCTTCCTTGTTTCATGCTGTGTGTGTTTTGAATGGAAATAATCAATACTTTGCTTGCTCCAGTGACAAGCGAGAGTCAGGTGTCTGTTTGCTCAGTACTTCATTATTTCTGAGCAGAATATCAACTTTGATTAAAAATGCCATGTGTATTATTTGAACTAACATATTAGTGATACAAAATAGAAAAATAGAAATTTGAAATTGACGACACACTTATAGTGTCCATTTGCCCCACCATTACCTTACAGAATACTATAAACAGGATTGTTAATGAAGGGTACAGATTTCTGCACATAGTTATGAGGGTATTTAGAGTTTGTAGTAAGGATGTAAAGGGGAGGACATACAAGTCCCTGGTAAGACCCCAACTATTATATAGTTCCAGTGTATGAGACACTCACCAGGGATTCAAGAACTGGAAAAAATGAAAATAAAACAAGCTCTATTTCTTCTGGGTGATTTCCAACAAAAGAGTAGTGTTATGAAAATGTTGCAAAGATTGTAGAAGGGAGATGAGTTGCTAGACCAAGTGGTATGTTCCAAGATATAATATAAGATATTTATTTTAACATCAACCTATTCAATACAGTACAAGATGTTAACGTATTAGTTAAACATCGTTAAAATAGTTGAGACATGTTTCACCCCTTCTGTGGGGCATCATCAGTCATATCAATACCTCAAAATTATACCAGACGTTTGGTTGGAAATTATAAAAATATGTTGCATGAGTGAATACATTAAAACATTACAAGTTTTTATCATTAACAAAATATCAAGTTGATTAAAAAATGTTACACTAGTGAACACGTTGGTGAATTTTCACTTAAAACAAGACTATCATATGTACAGTATTGACAATGTAACCGCTACTACAGCGATTACACTAAACAAAACACTAAACACAATAAAGGGAGGAAAGTAAGACCAACTACACAATACCAAAAACCACTACACACTCAGTGAAACATCAGCTGAAACTACGCGGATCTCCGCCGATAACAACTTTAGTACGTATCAGTAGGGCCAACAAGATGACAATAAACTAGGAAGGTGGGAAGAGGCTGGGAACCTACCAAAGGCATGGATATGGCTTTGGTCGCAGATTCAGAAATAATCAACCGTGATCCTTAATTTTCAAAATATTATTTACAAATGTATTTTACAAATAAATTCCGAACAAATTCTGCCATGCGGAAGGTACCGACACATAACGATAATAAAATACAATCTCCATGTTCGGCTGACACACACCAATTATTAATACACGTTCTTTGACAATAGCTTCCTACAAGTTTGAAGATTCAAACGAACTATACATCTAGTTACAAATCCAGTTGTAAAATGCAATTTAGTAAGTAAGAAGAAATGTAATACGCTATAATTTCCAGTGAAGTTAAACGTACTTTTCAAAAACTCTGGTGTGCATCAAGTGACTCGGAACTACCAGAGGCAAAACCCCAAGGTAAATATATTAAACTACAATTTACATATTTAGCGAAACAAGAAACGGGGAATGCCTCGAAAACAAACAGGCAAGCCCAGCTGAAAAGCTACGGCGTCATAAATAATTAAGTGGCGAATCTAGATGAGGTTGAGGTAGACTCCTATATGAAAAGGCAAGCGAACATTACAGGAAATTTAAGCTGGAACAGAAATCAAGAGTGCTTACCCACAAGGTGGCCAATCCCGGTAGTGAGACGACGTCAAAACGTCGGACAACCAGATAGACTGCTGACAGACCACAGGCAGACCAAGACAGACCACGAAATGCTGCCTCGCTCTCTTAATAAGGGAAACCCTGGCCTTGGAGTAGCCAATCAGAATGCATGAGCCCGCCTATCGTCTCCCAGATTCACCAATCACAACTCCTACTTCAGTTGCGAACTTTAAATAAGTTTCTCGAATACACACACTCGCGAATCTTCCATTTCCAGAATAGTCAGAACATACATTCTAGAATACATAACCAACAAAAGGCAACACACCCTGTTCAAAAATTCGCGTCACAACTTTTCTGGACACTTCCAGTAAATATAGAACTGAAATCTACTATTTACAAATACAAATGTTATCAAATATTATACTGTACAGGTTAGGTCGTTACAAATAAAACATCTCACCACACTTCAGATTATACAGTAAGTACTACGGAAGGTCTTCAATAAACACTTCCCACTTTCTAGCACATTCTACACCTGTGACATCTTCCTCCCCCCCCCGGAAAGTCGAGCCACGCTCGACCAATAACATATTTTTACCGGGGAGAAGATGATCAATTTATAAAACGTTCTCATATATTATAGATAGGAAAGATACATTACCCTAACAATTGTGATTTCTTGAAGTTGACTTTCTAACAAAAACAAAACAAACTGTCACTACACTTCAAAATGCCTTCTGAACCTTTTACAATTGTTTCGACAATCTCTACTTTGTCCACCAAAGGATGTACACTCTTTCCTTCTGCCAATTGTTAGTAAACCAGAAACTTCTCACTTTGTTGCCATACATCCTTCAAAGCCTCGTTAGTCAAGTTATGGTTTAAGTATTTTGCACCTGTTTCCACACGAGTCACAGCACAGCTAGGCCACAGGTTCTCGCTGATGATGCGGCTACCGACACGGCTGTTTGTCGCCAGCCTCCATTCAATTTCAGTCCAACCTAGGTAGCTATGTAAATTGCAGTCCAGTGGTATCTTGCACCAGATAAGCAGATGGGTGAGACACTGTCCAGTTATGCCGGATGGAAACGCCCAAGGCACAGAGTGCGCCTCCCAACTTGGCACTTCAGGTTGCCGCCAGAAGAAGCTGGTCACTGCAGCCACCGTAACATAAACAAACCGCAGCAGACAGGGGAATACTGAGGTAAAAGTATGCTGCTGGGCTCAAAGATCTTGCGAGGAGTCACCCAATGGGTGGCTTAATGAGTATGCAGTAGGGACTCCCTCTCGCACACTAGGGTTATTAGGGCACCTAGCCCCGGGGTAAGCACTATAATTCATTCATTGACAAGTTTATGGTGGGGGTGAAAGGAACTACAGGAGTTTACCCTAAACTTGAAAGTAAGGGGAATAAATTCCTAGCAGTGAACCTAAACTAAAACCTACCTAACTTATAATACTAAATCCATTACACTAGGGGATACCTAAAGTATGTACCTACACAATAACAACTAACTTACAACAAAACTTATTATTACAACTAAAACCTTATAAATACCTTACAATAAACTTATCATTATTTTATAACTAAACTCTTACAAATAGCTTACAACTAAATCTTCATGGTCACCAACAATGGTATTTACCCCTCCCTACCAGACTTAAGGCACCTTCACATGGGAGAGATGGACTCTGCTGATCCTTTCCCTTTTGAGTGCCCTTGTGAAAAGGACGGAGTACAGGTTAGGTTAGGACTAACGTTAGCCTGCAACGTTACGGGCACAGACAACCTCACTAGTGAAAGTTTCTCACTAATCTGAGAGACCATCGGGGCATTAACCGGTTGTGTAGGGGTTATGCAACCTAAAGGAGCACTTGATACCAGTGGTGCTAAGACAGGGGGGTGGTTTTGCACCATTGCATCAGAACCGGGCTGATTAACAATACAGGGCAGACACTGAGCCTCAACAGAATTACCAGTTAGCACAGGAAAACTTGTGCGGGTACCAACATGCAAAGGAGATAGATCATTAGAATGACTTACAGGTGTCCTAGTTCCAGACAATGAAACAGAAGATCCCAGGGCAGCATTAGTCACCTCAGACTCTTGAATAACTCCAGCACTATGTGTCAGATTGCACCCTTGAGCAGCAACAGATGCATTACCAGAGTTAACACTGTCACACCTTTCAGATGGGATAGACACTTGAATTTCAGAAACTGTGTTATTTAACTTATTGCCTTCAAGAAAACCTCTGATTCTGTCGAAAATTCTCGAAAACTTGACATTTCTGCCGCTTAACTTCCGGCAATTCGAGAGACAACAAATCCTTAATTCTGTCTAAGTAGTGTAATAACAGCCTCTTAACCCGCGCTAATTGGCCATGCGAGGGCTTAGAAGCACAAAAGGACACAAGAATGGCATTAAATTCAGCTAACTTATCTTTAATCATGGCCCAAGACTCACGAAACTCGTCTGTAGTTAACTCAGGTATGGTTACAGGTGAGCGACGGTTTCAATAGGCTAGTGGCATCTCTGACATTGCCTGTTGGATTAATTTTTCGGACACAAAGTTCATAAATGAGTTCTGCTTTTCTCAAATGGAAAGGATTAGGAACAGCGCGAGCCATCCTGACGGGTAGAAACAAGCTTTCAAGCGATACACGAATCATAACTTTTACGGTGTTTTAGGTTAGGTACGATCACGGTGGCAAGGTTATTTCATTTAGTGTGCAGGATGTATGAGACAGGAGAAGTCCCATCCGATTTTCGGCAGAATGTTGTTATACCTATTCCCAAGAAAGCCGGTGCTGACAGGTGTGAAAACTACCGCACCATTAGTTTAGTATCTCATGCCTGCAAAATTTTAACACATATTATTTACAGAAGAATGGAAAAACAAGTTGAAGCTGAGTTGGGAGAAGATCAATTTAGCTTCAGAAGAAATATAGGAACACGTGAAGCAATCCTGACTTTACGTCTGATCTTAGAGGATCGAATCAAGAAGGACAAGCCCACGTACATGGCATTCGTAGATCTAGAAAAGGCATTCGATAATGTTGATTGGACCAAGCTATTTATGATTCTGAAGATGATAGGTATCAGATACCGAGAACGAAGAATTATCTACAATATGTATAAAAATCAGTCTGCAGTGATAAGAATCGAGGGCTTTGAAAAAGAAGCAGCAATCCAGAAAGGAGTGAGGCAAGGCTGCAGTTTGTCCCCTCTCCTTTTCAATGTTTACATAGAACAGGCAGTAAAGGAAATCAAAGAGACATTTGGAAAGGGAATCACAGTCCAAGGAGAGGAAATCAAAACCTTGAGATTTGCTTATGATATTGTTATTTTATCTGAGACTGCAGAAGATCTCGAGAAGTTGCTGAATGGTATGGATGAAGTCTTGGGTAAGGAGTACAAGATGAAAATAAATAAGTCCAAAACAAAAGTAATGGAGTGCAGTTGAACGAAGGCAGGTGATGCTGGAAATATTAGATTAGGAAACGAAGTCTTAAAGGAAGTAGATGAATATTGTTACTTGGCTAGTAAAATAACTAACGATGGCAGAAGTAAGGAGGACATAAAATGCAGACTAGCACAAGCAAGGAAGAGCTTTCTTAAGAAAAGAAATTTGCTCACTTCAAACATTGATATCGGAATTAGAAAGATGTTTTAAAGGCTTTCGTGTGGAGCGTGGCATTGTATGGAAGTGAAACATGGACGATAACTAGCTCAGAAAGAAATAGAATAGAAGCTTTTGAAATGTGGTGCTACAGAAGAATGCTGAAGGTGAGATGGATAGATCGAATCACGAATGAAGGGATACTGAATCGAATTGGTGAGAGGAGATCGATTTGGCTAACTTTGCATGTAATCAGCTTCATTTTCCGTATCAAAATTTAATCACTAAATTTTACACTATTGAGATTCTTCCACCATTTTGATACTGCCCCCGTTTTGCCGGGCAGCTCAGCCGGTAAGCTAAAGTCCCAGAGGCGGAACGTTCGTTTACAGGCAACGCTAAATTATAGGGGTCAGGGACAATCTAAGGACTGACGACAAATGAAAACACTAAAAAGAAATGGGTTTTAACATTTATTAAATAAAATATCAGCACTTTCCAGGTTCTATAAATATTTTCAAAATCTTGAAATAAAAATATTTATCTCTTCCCTGCTGGAATGCACCCGCAGTTCTCCATTAAATTTCATTCTGTAAAGATACGAAAGTGGGTCTTAATAAATCGTCTTAGGAAATGAAATAAATTATTATTTGAGAAAATCCTATCTCAAAATTTCAAAATTCTGAATTATTTTCCTTTTTTGAATTATTATTTAAATTAGCAATACTCTGCGATTCATTTAACCGTGAGTCAAATTTTTATCTCACACGAAAAATCAAATAAATCATTTCTATCAATTAAATATTATTCTAATTAATTATTTAAGCTTCAAATTATATAATAAAATTATTTTGAAATCAAATATCCAACTCATTAAATTCTTATTTTTATATCAATTGACCTAGTGTTGTGCGCAACTCACAAAAAGGCTTAAAATTCTCGCATTATAGCGTTAAACATTTTACATTTTGTGAGCTTAGTTCATTGACGCGATCCTTGCTTAAGTATTTTCCCTCAAAGCAAAGATCCTAATCTATCTTATTCCGTCATAAAATTACTTAAAGATTCACAATTGAGCCAAATATGCTCGCCACAAAACAACAAAATAGATCGAACTTTACGCGCTCAGCGTACACATGTCATGACGAAATATAGCCATGGAAATCACAATTATAAACAAAATCATTCATTCATCCATCTCACATTCAAGCCTTGGTCCACGGTAATATTATTAAATAGATTTAACGAATCCTATCTCTTGATTTTTAATTTTAAATTTTATTTGAAATATGAGAGCTTCTCTCGATGACAATATCAGACAAGGGCTACCATTACAATCGTCTGACGTGTGATTGTGACAGGATTATCACTTTTCCAATGAAATAGATTTCACAACGATGTTCCAGGATAATTTTGCAGTAGAAATCATCACTAAAAATTCCATAGAACTGCCTACAGTCACAGATAAATAAACATTCGCGCATACGGTCTATGAGTCACGACTTCGTTATTTTTAATCTCCTATTATCTCAAATTATTGATCAACATGTGCTGCATAAGAAGAAATTATGTTCAAAGACACACTCTCTTCCTTAACTGACTCATGTAATGGACACACAAATAAAATCCTATCTTAAGATCCATCTACAAGTCTCAAAAATACCAATAACAGTAAATGCAAAATTTGTGGACATTCAAACCACGACCAATATTCCAGGCCAACATCTACTTCAATATAGCACACATTAATCACTTATAAGCACAGTAATAATTACATTCATGACCTTTAAACATTCTATTAGACCGTAATAATGTCAATTATTATTATTATTATTATTATTATTATTATTATTATTATTATTATTATTATTATTATTATTATTATTATTATTATTATTATTATTATTATTATTATACGCGCGCGGTCGCGTCATCGCAGGCTATGGTTTAATGAAATCATAGATGACTCTATTCTATCTCGAATCTATGGTAAACCACAAAACATCAAGGAAAAATCCTAAATTCACAGAACAAGTCGATATTCTGTCCCAAATAATTCAAAAATTTATTCCATCATTATTTTATAAATTAATAACTATTATCGCGTGGGTCAAATATTTTTCACACTTTCCTCAACTTATCATGGGACAGTGAGAACATGTCACGAAGCACTCACTCAAATAGAACAAATTATAGGTCCCAAATACACTCTCGCACACATCAAATCTACCAACACCAGTGAAAGAAGAGTGAAATTCCTAACTACAAAGACTATTAGAAATGAACTCAAATATTCAAGCAAGGACTACGTCTACATAATTATTACAACAGAAAATAGAGAAAAGTATAATTTAAAATCTTAGCTGTAGTAGACTTGGCTTCTGGACTCGGCTGATGATCAGTGAATATTTAACCAAACTCCATCTCCGATGTTATTCTCTCCCGGGCTGAATTTTGCCTCACATTTTAATGATACATGGCTGCAGCAGGCGAGGACTTAGGACAAATACAAGCTCCGTCGTAATGCTGAAGTTTCATTCTTCCAAAGTACTTCAGGACTGCTAGGAATCTTGCGTCTTCTGGTGAAAGCTGAAACTAAAAGATCCGTCTTAGAAATAGCACACACTCGATTCTTCGAGATGGCACAGTTTTTACCTACTTTAAAAATTTTCTTCAGATTTATAAATTAAAGGAAATCTGAACTGCGGCGTTTCCGATATTTCTATGTCCCAAAATTTCCTCAGAAGCAGAAAATTTATCGTCTTTCCTCAAATGAATGCTGGTAATATTCCACGTCGGATACGTCGTTCCCAGTAACACATGTGCTCGAACAATTATTCCCGTAGACAACTGAGCAACTGAGCAACTGAGCAAATTAGCAGAATAAGCAGAATGAGCAATGAGAAAGATTTCCCCAAGTACATGGGTATTTATTTCTTCAAGACATAGGTGTGTTTGTTAATTAATTTTTATTGGCCGAGATTTTGCGATCGGGCTAACCTTGCGGTCCAATTGGTTAAATATTATGACGTCAAAATCTCAAAGTATTGATCGCTTTTAATCTGGTCGAGTTCCTGTCCACGTGCCACCCCTCTGATGTCTTCAACAAGGCACAAAAAAAACCAGGCTCGCATACACGGCACGGGAAAAACCTGTTTCCCTGCTGGCTAGCAGACAGTGCAGAGTTGAAATCACCTTCCTGGATGATAATTTTATACATTGTTCCACACAAGTAATAAAATATTCTTTCTATCCAAACCAATAACCAATTTTCAAGGGTGCATATTCTCCCGTGGCTGAAAAAATGATTTGATGGGCAGATTAAATCATTATTATCTGGAAATATAATTAACATGTCCCTTGAAAATTCTGAAGTACAGTTATGTGTCACATTATTCCAGATGACGTTCCAGCACGTAGCCTACTATTGTCCAGTTGCAGCGCAGCACAAAGCAGGCGTAATTGGCTCATGGCGGAATCTTGTAACTCCTGACAATCTTTATATACTTCCTCCGTCATATCGACCTGCGTTGAAGCATGAAGGTAGATCGGATCCTCATCTTCGTTCCATGACGTTTCCTCTTCAAAGATGACGTTTATTTGATTTATAGCAGATTGCTTAGGACAGTTATAACTCTTCAAATTTGAACCATTATGAACTCCTTCATATGATTGATCAAGACTTTGTATGCGATAGGCATTGTTCCCATAGACTTTAATAATTTTGTACGGCCCAATAAATAACGGTGCAAACTTGGCATAAAATTTACTTGTGGTTTCTGAGGAAGCTGGTTTCTTGAGTAACACAAGCTCATGTAATTTTAATGGACGACGAAACTTCTTGTTTCTGACACGTCTTTGTCTTCTCTCAGCTTGTTCCTTTAGAGATTTAGCTGCCTTCTCAATATTCTCCTCCAGGGTAGGTTTTATATTTCCTGGGCATTGAATGATACTATCTCAAGGTCGGTAAGGTCGTCTGTCAAAATGAAGAACAACTGGAATCTCAGATGTTGCCTCGTGCATAGTGTTATTTAAGCATTCCATCATAATTGGTAACACATCTACCCATAACCAATGTGTATTTCCGCAGAAAATACGGCAGAATTTTGACAGTTCCTGCATTACTCTTTCAGCTGGATTGCTCGATGGATGGTGGACAGAATTCAATATATGTTTAATGCCCAATTGTTCCATAGCTTGACGAAATTCAGCGGAGGTAAATTGTGATCCGTGATCAGTCAATATGGCTTTTGGCTTGCCCATATGAGGTATCAGGTTGCGGATTATCCGACGGATTACAGATTTGGAATTCGCCTTTTGTATAGGATACAAGGCAATATACTTAGAAAATACGTCGATAGTGACTATTACATGTCGGTTTCCCCTCCTAGAGATCGGGGCTGGTCCAAAGAGGTCCATTGCAAATAATTGTTTAGGCCCTGTAGGTATTATGGGAATAGGACTGTGCTGAAGCAGATGAGAGCTAGGTTTTACTCGCTGACAAGTATCACAGGTGCGGACTACATTACGAACAATGGTTCGAAGTTTCTCCCAAGTGAATTTCTCTTGAATAGTGGCAACCGTCTTGTCAATACCACCATGACCTGTTATTCTGTGCGTATGCCAGATAAGGGATTCCTGTAATTTTGGAGGCACCACAACTCTAAGTTCAGATTTTGCAGAAACAATGAATTTAAATAATATTCCATCCAAATATTGGTAACGTGAAGCTTTCCTCTTATATCTTCTATAATTAGGTTCTCCGGGTTTGATTCTCTTCTCCAAAAAGTCTATGATGTTTCTTAAATCTTTGTCTCTTTTCTGGGCTTGCCGAATATAACGTAATTTTCTTAAAAATTCGTGGTCCTCTGGAACTAATTCAATCTGATGGATATCCTCAGTATCGGCATTCGGGTTACGACTTAAACAGTCAGCTAACAAATTGCTTTTTCCAGTACAGTGCTCCAGTTTGATGTCAAATTGCTGGACAAACATCGTCCACCTGAATATTCGTTCGGATGCCATGGTAGTTTTCAACATGAAAGTCAAAGCTTTGTGATCAGTCCTGATAATAATTTGATAACCATATATTATCTTCTGCCAGTATTTGAGAGCATAAACTATTGACAACATCTCCAACTCAGTAACCGTGTAGTGCTTTTCGTGATTTCTCAATTTTCTGCTGACGAAGGCAAGATAAATTCTCCTTTCAGGGTCTTCCTTATTTTCTCGGAATAACACAGCTCCAATTCCAATACTTGATGCGTCTGTTTGTAATATGAACGGTTTTCCAAAGTCTGGATATCCCAATTTGACGTGTTGTATCAGCATTTCCTTGGTCTTATTAAATGCTATCTCACATTCATCATTCCATTTCCATCTGTTCCCCTTTTTTAGCATATCCTGTAAAGGTGCGACAGTCTGCGTAAAATTAGGGCAATGGTTGGCGAAAAAGTTGGCCATCCCTAAAAATTGCCTTACATGTTTTACTCTTATGGGCCTTGGAAATTTACTTATGGCTTCAATCTTGACCGGGTTAGGTCTGATTCCCTCACCATCTATTATATGTCCTAAAAATAAAATTTCAGTCTGACAGAATTTTGACTTGGCTAAATTTATATGAAATCCCGTTCTAGATAGATTTTCCAGCAATTTCTCCAGTTTAGATAAGTGATCTTCAAAGGTTTCACTGGCCAAAAGTAAGTCATCAATGTACCTCGACGTGAAGCTCTTTACTTCCTCCGTAAGACATCGATCCAATGCTCGAATAAGAGCGCTTCCTGCATTACATATGCCAAAGGGCAATTTTCGGAAGACGTAGGTCTGTTGATTGAACATGAGTCCAGTTAGGAGTCTAGATTTTTCCTCCAGGAGAATGTGATAATATGAAGAAGTGACGTCGACTGACGTAAAGAGATTCATCCCTCGAAATTTCCTCAGAACTTCTTTAATAGCAGGTGCCTGGTCTCTTTCAGGGATTAGCTTGCGGTTTATCTCACGAGCGTCTAAACACAAACGAAGGGATCCATCTGGCTTGCTTACGATGACTAAAGAACTAAGAAAAGGTGTACTAGCTTTCATTATAATCCCATCTTTCTCCATGCCTTCGATTAATTTTTCCACTCTAGAATGGAATTTCTCCGGGATCGGGTATGGCTTCTTCTTGAAAGGAGTCCAGTCAGTTGCCACCAATGAATATTTAAAATCTGGAATTTGTCCCGGTTTGTCATCAAACAAGTTCTTATATTTTAATAATAAATTTCGAAGTTGTTCCTTTTCTTTATCAGTTTCCTGAGCTGAATTCACCTTCTGATTTATAAGATCCAAGGGATGTGTTCTATTTTCGCCCTCTTCAATGATGTCATCCAGAACCTGATGAATTTCTTCTAAGGCCTCATGGTCTTCTTTCTCCCTCGATGTTAAGGCGCAATTTATGTGGAACACCTCTTGGTCGGTTACATCAACAGGATTCATGACTGCAATTTCTGAAAATTCCTCCAGACGAAATACTATTTGGTTGGAGTCCAAACTAATGTCTGCGTGGTATAATGTAAGAAAATCCATTCCAAGAATGATATTAAATTTGATATTTGTCATAGCCAAAAATATATTAGGGAATTTGGTGTTTCCGATTTCCACATCGAGAAATGTCTGCTGCTTGCAACTTACAATCTTGTCAGGGATAATTCCTTTAATTTTAACATGTGAGACTGGAATGATGGGTATTTCATGCCTTTCTCTTAAGTCATTCATAAATGATGTTGATATTACACTAATAGTGGAGCCGGTGTCAACTAAGCATTTAACTCTCACGCCACAAATTCTAGCTAATATTATTGGTAATGTCCTTGCATTAATTCTACTAGTCTCATGATTTTCTTCTAACAGATCATCAGATTTAGTAACCCATGAATCAATCTGAACTACAATCCATTCCTTCGGGACCTCTGAATTACAAGAGTTAGGATTCGTACTATCATTTTCTAGTTGGATGGATGTTTTTTTTAATAGCCCCTTGACTATAATCTTCCTTTTCATAGCGCTGGCGATTTTCTTCTTGCTTAGCCCTTTGGTATTCTAAGCTTTCTGCTCCTACTATATCTGGGTTCACGTCCTGGTCCTGAATCGCGTGACGCCACTTGGATTTCTCCTGATTTTCCTTGCGTAATTCCTGGATGTATTTCTCTCTCTCTTCTTGTCTCCAGTTTCTTTTTCTTCCTCCCGTATAGTTAGTTTCACTATTTCTTCTCCACCTTCCTCGAATATTTTCATAGGGTCTGCGTCGTACATTCCTTCGGTAATAATCTCTCTCCTCGTCACTTCTGTGTCCTGACCTAGGAGAACGGTCTCTCGATGACATTTCCTTTGTAGTTCGACCGCTAGGTCTCCCTTGGTTGAACGAAGTTCCACTGTCGGCTCAGACGACTGTAGCTTGCAACACCTGTTGTTCTTGACCTTGATTACGTCGTGGCTGCTCTCTCGAAGTTAAATCGAGTTGACGAAGCACGGCCTCAGCCTGAATTGCGGTCTGTGCGTTCGAAGCAATCATTATACGTTGAATGTCCGCTGGAAGTTGCCTTATTATTACACGGACTACTTCAACTTCTGAGGGTGGCATATCAAGCTCCTTTAGTTTACGTAATTGAGCTGAAAAATAATCAGCGTAGCGTGTGGGCGTAGAAGAAGCGTACCTCTTAGCGTAGAGTTCTGTTTTTAAATTATGCTGTAAGTCACTGTTCCAATATCTCTCCAGAAATGCTTTCTTAAACCCTTCAAAATCTTCAAATGAATACTTGAACGCTTCATACCATGTTAATACTGAATTCTCCAAATAGCGTTCAGTCACCCTTAGTTGGCGTTCAGGAGGTATCTTATTATCTCTAAAGTATTTCTGAAGTTCACGGATGAAGCTTTTAGGAGTAACGCCTTTAACATTATTGAACTTCTTTGGCTGTTCCTCATGAAGTTTAATGATATTTACAATTTGAGTCTGACCTGAAACATTTGCTGAATTTATCCCACTACTGTCCTGATTTATGTAAGGATTGGTGTTATTTATGGGATTAGCCATGTCCACCACTTTTGGAGTTGAAGACGGGACTTCACCAGACATCCGCTTCTCCAATTGACCTTGCCTTTCCAATAATGTAGAAGTGACAATATTATGACTCTCGCCCTGAAGTTTGATTATCTTAAGCTCTTCGACAAGTTCCTTAATTCCGTCCTGAAGTTCTCGCTTCGATGCTTCGGACTCAGCTTTTACTTCGCTAATTTCCTTGTCCATTTTCGTTTTTATTTCTTTAAGACCTGTCTGTGTCTCTTCGATAGTCTCATAGAAATATTCTAGCCTTTCTGACGTAGTTACTTGGGAAACTTTTATTTCTGCTATGACTCCCTTTTCCACCTGTTTCAAAGTTTCGTAAAGGCCGGTAAACTTTTTCCTCCATGCTGCCTTAGTCGCTGTAAGGTCCTCTGCATTGTCCACAATTTTCTCCTCAATATTCTGAAAGTTTTTCTCCACCTCATTTTTGTATTTATCAAGCCCCTGTAGTACGTCTGTCTGGACTTTAGCGAGTCTCTCACTAACTTCGTTCGACATCTCAGCTAACGAACTTGTAATACCCGCCTGTATTTCACCTTTAAAGTCTGGGAAATTCTGTTTGACTGCTACAAGTTCACTTTGAATGGATGCTATTTTCCCATTAAATAATTTCACATCCATGTGCAGTTTATTAATGTTTTCGTCCGTCCTATTCTGTATTTCTTCCAATGCACTTTTAAGATCGGATTTAAATTTATCCTGTCCCTCGTTCAGTTCTAATTTCAGTTTTTCGTTATTCTCACTTAATTCAGCACTAAGTTCCTGTTTTAATTCCTGTTTTAATTTAGCATTATTTTCACTCAGGTCCTGCTTCAAGCTATCTTTCAAATTTCCTAACGCATTCTCCAAAAATGCACGCCATTCATCCATAATAATAAACTTTTTCAAAGAAACGGCAGTTCAGACCTCGGGGAGAATAATATCAGAGTATAAACCAGTTCCACGTCTACTAATGAATTAAGCTCACCTCCTTAGGGGAAGATTTGTATATCATTTCAATAATATATAACTATTAAAATCCGAAATATTGCGCAAATGCAGTAGCATAAAAATATGAAATTTTCCTAATCTCCAAGATTTTGTTTCAAGCATTCAACATGGCCCTTCCTAACTTTAACTAAAGTGCTCTCTGCCACAGAGATCTGGGCTAATAAATGTTATCAAATAACCCAAAAATCCTATTGTCGCCGCATCTTGCTTATGTCCAAATTTTGGACTACAAGATCGAGTCCTTAGATTGGCGTCGCCGATGAAATTCGGGCCAAGCACGTTACGGGCGCCAAATTTGTACTACCTGCCCCCGTTTTGCCGGGCAGCTCAGCCGGTAAGCAAACGTCCCAGAGGCGGAACGTTCGTTTACAGGCAACGCTAAATTATAGGGGTCAGGGACAATCTAAGGACTGACGACAAATGAAAACACTAAAAAGAAATGGGTTTTAACATTTATTAAATAAAATATCAGCACTTTCCAGGTTCTATAAATATTTTCAAAATCTTGAAATAAAAATATTTATCTCTTCCCTGCTGGAATGCACCCGCAGTTCTCCATTAAATTTCATTCTGTAAAGATACGAAAGTGGGTCTTAATAAATCGTCTTAGGAAATGAAATAAATTATTATTTGAGAAAATCCTATCTCAAAATTTCAAAATTCTGAATTATTTTCCTTTTTTGAATTATTATTTAAATTAGCAATACTCTGCGATTCATTTAACCGTGAGTCAAATTTTTATCTCACACGAAAAATCAAATAAATCATTTCTATCAATTAAATATTATTCTAATTAATTATTTAAGCTTCAAATTATATAATAAAATTATTTTGAAATCAAATATCCAACTCATTAAATTCTTATTTTTATATCAATTGACCTAGTGTTGTGCGCAACTCACAATAAAGGCTAAAAATTCTCGCATTATAGCGTTAAACATTTTACATTTTGCGAGCTTAGTTCATTGACGCGATCCTTGCTTAAGTATTTTCCCTCAAAGCAAAGATCCTAATCTATCTTATTCCGTCATAAAATTACTTAAAGATTCATAATTGAGCCAAATATGCTCGCCACAAAACAACAAAATAGATCGAACTTTACGCGCTCAGCGTACACATGTCATGACGAAATATAGCCATGGAAATCACAATTATAAACAAAATCATTCATTCATCCATCTCACATTCAAGCCTTGGTCCACGGTAATATTATTAAATAGATTTAACGAATCCTATCTCTTGATTTTTAATTTTAAATTTTATTTGAAATATGAGAGCTTCTCTCGATGACAATATCAGACAAGGGCTACCATTACAATCGTCTGACGTGTGATTGTGACAGGATTATCACTTTTCCAATGAAATAGATTTCACAACGATGTTCCAGGATAATTTTGCAGTAGAAATCATCACTAAAAATTCCATAGAACTGCCTACAGTCACAGATAAATAAACATTCGCGCATACGGTCTATGAGTCACGACTTCGTTATTTTTAATCTCCTATTATCTCAAATTATTGATCAACATGTGCTGCATAAGAAGAAATTATGTTCAAAGACACACTCTCTTCCTTAACTGACTCATGTAATGGACACACAAATAAAATCCTATCTTAAGATCCATCTACAAGTCTCAAAAATACCAATAACAGTAAATGCAAAATTTGTGGACATTCAAACCACGACCAATATTCCAGGCCAACATCTACTTCAATATAGCACACATTAATCACTTATAAGCACAGTAATAATTACATTCATGACCTTTAAACATTCTATTAGACCGTAATAATGTCAATTATTATTATTATTATTATTATTATTATTATTATTATTATTATTATTATTATTATTATTATTATTATTATTATTATACGCGCGCGGTCGCGTCATCGCAGGCTATGGTTTAATGAAATCATAGATGACTCTATTCTATCTCGAATCTATGGTAAACCACAAAACATCAAGGAAAAATCCTAAATTCACAGAACACGTCGATATTCTGTCCCAAATAATTCAAAAATTTATTCCATCATTATTTTATAAATTAATAACTATTATCGCGTGGGTCAAATATTTTTCACACTTTCCTCAACTTATCATGGGACAGTGAGAACATGTCACGAAGCACTCACTCAAATAGAACAAATTATAGGTCCCAAATACACTCTCACACACATCAAATCTACCAACACCAGTGAAAGAAGAGTGAAATTCCTAACTACAAAGACTATTAGAAATGAACTCAAATATTCAAGCAAGGACTACGTCTACATAATTATTACAACAGAAAATAGAGAAAAGTATAATTTAAAATCTTAGCTGTAGTAGACTTGGCTTCTGGACTCGGCTGATGATCAGTGAATATTTAACCAAACTCCATCTCCGATGTTATTCTCTCCCGGGCTGAATTTTGCCTCACATTTTAATGATACATGGCTGCAGCAGGCGAGGACTTAGGACAAATACAAGCTCCGTCGTAATGCTGAAGTTTCATTCTTCCAAAGTACTTCAGGACTGCTAGGAATCTTGCGTCTTCTGGTGAAAGCTGAAACTAAAAGATCCGTCTTAGAAATAGCACACACTCGATTCTTCGAGATGGCACAGTTTTTACCTACTTTAAAAATTTTCTTCAGATTTATAAATTAAAGGAAATCTGAACTGCGGCGTTTCCGATATTTCTATGTCCCAAAATTTCCTCAGAAGCAGAAAATTTATCGTCTTTCCTCAAATGAATGCTGGTAATATTCCACGTCGGATACGTCGTTCCCAGTAACACATGTGCTCGAACAATTAAGTAATTACATACGACTTCACCAGACGCAAAGCAGCATCAAACGTCCTTCCAGGGTCACAGTAGAATCAGAATTCAGCTATAGCAAGAAATTTGAAACGAGGCTCCCTTCACATTAATAGATCAGCAATCAGCTCCAAAGTTTTCACATTAGACTCAATCAAAAGCAATATAAGCAAGCACACAACATACAACAACTTACCTGGAAGGAGAGGAAGAAAAACTTTCAACAATTCGAACAATGTTATGAAGTTAAACATATTTTAAAAATTTTAATTGCATACAGACTTTTTATGTAACAAAGTGAAAAATGTTTTGAACAACTATTCTAATGAATAGACATAGTTTTAAGTCAATCAACCATGTAATCATCTGCTCTCATACCAGTAACACACTAACCCCACATTGTCTTTAATATCATCTATCTTAATTCATATTTAGTTTTTAAGTGAATCAATGTATTTGTAAATCTATGTATTTAAAATCTTAACCATTGACCTAAGCCACTATAACAGCTGAGGATGTTCCTAAATAAGGAACGAAATATGTACTGTTGACATATAAATAAAAAATTTGCCAAAAGGCAAAATAAATTATCAAAACGGTGGAAGAATCTCAATAGTGTAAAATTTAGTGATTGGCTAAATTTGACGAGAAGAAGAGATAGAATGATAGGACACATCTTAAGACACCCAGGACTTGTTCAGTTGGTTTTGAAGGAAGTGTAAGTGGTAAGAACGGTAGAGGTAGACCAAGGTATGAATATGACAAGCAGATTAGAGCAGATGTAGGATGCAATAGTTACGTAGAAATGAAAAGGTTAGCACAGGATAGTGTGGCATGGAAAGCTGCATCAAACCAGTCTATGGACTGATGACTCAAACAACAACATGATCACGGTCCACTTTTCTTCGTCCGCACCCTAGTGCTTGCCTCTGCTACCAAATGTAATCGCTATCACAGAACGCCAATATATAACAGTAGTGCACAGTCCATGTTAGAGCTTGGAAACAAAGATGAGCGCAGCGCTCCTAGTGGTATGGCTTCTAAGTGATACCACGGCCGAGTGGATCCCTTGCTGTGCTAGCGAGGGCGACGAATCAAGCTGGCCGTGGTAATAGGTATGAGAATCTTAGCTTGCAAAGTACCTCCTAGTATGAAAACTTTCGTTTTGTTATTTAAGATATCACACCTCCCCACAAGTTGCTCAGTAATTTAACATATTGAATAACACGTAATAGTCTACAATTTTTTCTCGCATAATGAAAATGGCATGACTGTGCAATATGTTTTATTAGGTTCATAAATCTCTTTGTATTTTCAGAGTTTCGTAAAAGTCATCATGAACTGATAAATACAAGAAATGTCACAAATTTTCTTGAGCTAAAAAGGTCTATTTGGTTTCATTTTATTTTTTAGATATGCTTTTCTGTGTGCTTTACGTCGCAACGACATGGCGAGGATGGGATAGGAAAGGGCTAGGAACGGGGAAGAATCTACCGTGGCCCTAATTAAGGTACAGCCCCAGCATTTTTCTGGTGTGAAATTGAGAAACTACAGAAAACCACCTTCAGGGGCTGAGGACTGTGGGATTCGAACCCATAATCTCCCGAATGCAAGTTCACAGTTACGCGACCCCAACCGCATGGCCATCTCGCTCCATTTGGAAACCAACAAGCTGTAAAATAAACTTTGTCACTGGGAACAGGACCACAGTGTGGTATGCTATGCCATTATGCGTACAGTTTGGAATAAGGAGCTTTAGGTGATTTGTATTCTGTGGGTGAAACACAAACATAACCTCATCAACCAATAAAAACAACATCATGATGACATTTGATGTTTTAAAGTTTATTGAAAACATTATAAATAGTATAAATGACAACAAGATAAGCAGAGGAAACTTATCTTTCCTTCAGAGAAAGGTTATGTACATGGAAAAAGACAATCAATCAATCAATCAATCAATCAATCAATCAATCAATCAATCAATCAATCAATCAATCAATCAATCAATCAATTAGTGATCTATATTTAGGGCTGTCGCCGAGATGGTAGTTTCATTACAATGTACACAAACAATGTTTACCACCATACAAGTCTTAAAATCGCCTAGGCCTTCATTAATTAATGTAGAGAATACGGTACCATGCCTTCAGCAAAAGTACAAGCATCAATAAAATACACACATAAATCTTCATTATACAGTAGACGCTTATGCCCTCCACCGTTTAGTCTACAATCCTCTGTGAGTTAACTACTGTATGTCTCTTGAAAGCCCTCTTATATCAATAAGCTCTGTGGTTTCATTTAGTTCTACCCCTCCGACCTCACAACGAAAAGCTGTTCGTACATCAAGTTCAGTCCTAACTTAGTCTTCTCTCCTTGTTGTGAATAAAGTCCTGCATTGGATCGATCTGATTCTCATATAGTTGTTCCTATACATTCCCTTGCTGTTTCTACCATTACATACCTGGTATACCACCCACCCATCCTCTTTCTTTATCCTGAACCTGCTGGCTGTCTAATCCCTGGAAATTTTCACAAATCTTATCCATATACTCCTGTCTAATTTGTTCATTCTAGTTTTTCTACCCTTAACCGTCTGCAGACGGACTTCACTTTCATTATCTTAGATAAAATTATGCAAAGAAGGGTGCTAACCTAACCTTACTAACACATAGTCCCAGTGAGTGAAAATACTTCCCTCTAACGGGTTATGGGACCACCGGTGGATTTTATAGTCCTAGCCGCCTGAGCACAAGGAGGGCGACTACTCAGAATATGTCTGAGATGCCCACTCCCCTTCCATAGCAACTGGTATCCCAACTCTCAGGACCACTTGCTAGGCCACTCAACCGTTGCCCATGGTTCACGAACTAGGACATGACTACAGGAACCCACACCACGAACCCATACAGTATATACAGATAATATTACAACCACACAAGTCTTAAAATACCTGCGCCTACATATGACAATATGTAACCTAATCAACGAAGGACAAGCAGTATACAATACACTATACACATATAATACTGTACTTACAACCACACAACTCTTAAAACTAAATTATCCAGGCCAACATATGGCAAAGCAAACCCAATCGGCCAATGAAGAAAATATCACTGTATGATCAGTTGGATGAAATAAAATACAATACAATCTTCACGCCAGCAAAAAGGACAAGCACTCATGCAGTCTATACAGAAAACACAACTATACAACTCTTAAAAATAAATTACCTAGGCCAACATATGGCAAAACAAACCCAATTGACCAATGAAGAAAATATCTTAGTGGCAGCAAAAAGGACAAGCAATCATGCAGCCTATACAACTACACAAGTATCAAAACTACCTGATAATAAATTATAGCAAAAAGAACATGGTTTACTGGGATTTGAATTTTTAACTTTTTTTCATGTCCAGCTGAATACTTCCTCTTGACCAAATGTTTACAATCTCTTACATACTTGTAAATGAGAAATGGTATAGCTGCCTGCAAAATTATATTTTCGAGACAATGTTTTCTACAAAAGGAATAGTCTGGCCTAGAGAATACACCTTTAAAACTATCTTCTAATGCTCGTGTATGACCATATTTGTCCAAAAATATATACAATTGATCGGGAATATGAAGCAGAAAATCTTTCATTTGTTCATTGGCATACTGCAAGTTAGTTGATGAACTGTTTTCTTTGAAAGATGTAAATAAATGGCTTTCAGTCAAGTTAGGTGAATACAGATTTCCCCTACACACATCACACTCATTATTTACATTTAAAACTTTCAAAATATATCCTGCTACATATGTCACAGCTTGATTGTCTTCCAACAGTTCAGAGTGGGATTCACTAGTCTGACTTAGTAATTTATACCTTCATGATCAACATAGTCAGTGCCACTTACTCTTGGATTATCATCATCAGCACTCTTCAAAACTGGCATAAATTGCTAAGAGGAAAACAATCATCACTCTTGCAGTTACTCATAGTCTTGAAGGGCAAAGCCATATTATTTACGATAAAGGTTTTTAGAGCTGCTGTAAACTGAAAACATGTAGGATTTGTGTTGGAAATGCCGTGCTGTCGTATGCAACAAAATGCATTCTCCAAGGGGTCCTGATTGAGAGTTTTCAAATTAAGATATTTGAATCCTACTTTCTTCATCCTATTCCACAAAAATATAACAGCTCTTACAGTGATCTTCCACTCGTCAATAAAGCTAAACATGCATGTCTTATCTCTACCAGTTTTAAGGTCTGTTGTCTTCCAGGTAAGTTGTTCCAAAACTCAATGTGTGGAGAATTTTCTGAAAGGGCACATCTATACAGCTTACTTTCATGGGCATTCTGGTTACAACTGTTCAAGGAATCCAGAAGGTTGTCAATTGTTTCTAGAAATTCTGCTGTGTATATAGCTTCTGAGGGCAACACTTTAGTAGCTACATATGTTTCAATTACAGCTGCCACAGTATGGCTTAACTGTGCAGCAGCAACTTTAACTTTCATTTTTACATAACTATCCTGGAAGTTGAAATGTTGTTTTCTCAGTTTGGGCAAAATTTTAAATCTTTTCTTTTGGTCTATATTGAATACCCTCTCAATGTATTCAAAGTTTACATCCTTATGATCATTAACCTAAATCTTATTTTCTATTAAAGCATTTCTGGTATTTTTAGAAGATGGGGAACATCATATATTACAGCAACTGGTTCACTATTCACAAGAAAATGGAATGGGCTGGGTCTATCTAAATTAGCTTGACAAAGATTTCTCAATGCTCTCTGATTTGTCGAACCTTGGTTACAAACTGTGCAAACAACTTTCAACCCAAGTTCCTGTAATTTAGTTATAATAAACACAATCAGCTGTTGTAAGGCTACAATACTTACTGAATTTGTGGTAAAATAATAGGCAATTATTTGTTGCCAAGTTCTGTGAATACCTCTTAACATGAAAACGAATGCATGATTTGCTAGAGCAGGTGACCTTCCTAAATGACCAAGATCTTCATACCCACATATGCATTGTTTATTAGCCTCATAATATAACTCCTTTTCTAGTTACATTTCATCAAATAGGAGGGCACAGTATTTGTCACTGTCAGACATTTTAGAAACCTCTACTTTGAGCACTTCAACTATGAATGGATTAAGACCAGTGTCGAAAGGTATTCGAGATAGTAAAGACTTCAAAAGCCTGACAGAGGGAAGATAAAAGTGAGTAGCCAAATATCTATATAAGTGAGGCCCATGTTTATAAATTGAAAGTGCCATAACTTTATCCTCAATATTCCACCGCATAGCAGATAGAGCTTTGTTAGCGTTCCATAACTGAGCATTGATAAATGATTTGCTGACCTCATTTAGATTTTCCTCAATATATTGGAATTTCTTGGCTTCATACAAATCTTTCAGCACTTTTAATTCCTGTCTTTCACTTTTTAACACCTTTCTCAACTTTGCTAACTTCGCAATTGTGTTTCTATGAATAGTGTACATTCTTGACTTCTTAGGTGTCAAATCAGATTTTTTTACACCTGACCCTAAAACACCACACTTTTGTTTTGTCTCTGTTATGGGTGACGACAAAAAATGATACTCACCTCCATCCATATCAGATTGTGTGTTTTCTCCAGTTTCAGTCCCTTCAACATCACTTAGCACTGAAGGATCTGGATTACAAATTACAAATCCTGCTTATGAAATTACTGAAATTTCATTTCTATTTCGTGAAATACTATTACCGGTACTTGACATGGGTATCTCTAAATTACAGGGTTTATAGGGGATAAGTTCCAGGTGTTTGGGAACAACATCATAATTTAATCGGTGCCTAGTGTGGTTAACGAAGTCCTTCTCAAGAAATGGTCTTCAGATACAAAAAAAAACTGGAACAATTTACACTATCACTCACACGACACACATGCTTCCACTGCTTCAGAACGTCCTTCTTTGTTTCCTTATGAAATGTATAAAAATGCTTGTTCTTGATTTTGAGGTTGCCAGTCAAATCGACATAATAGCCACTTGTACGTGCAGGAGTACGGTGTTACCGGTACCTCTCTGAAATAAAGAACAAGACATTTGAAAAAAAAGTTTAAATACCGAAAACAAAGACAAGGAAGGAATGAAAATGTATAATTTAATACAATATTTACAATTATATTTCCATAACTTACCTTCGCTGTAGTTAGCATCTTCGGGCAGAAAATAACAATGTTTATGTTCTGATTACATGTAGCTTACAATGAAATTGCAAAACTACAGGATTCAAACATACAGCAACACTTGGATATTAAGCGTACCATATCTAAACACTTTAACCGGTTCCTTCTATATCGCAACTTCTTTGCATAACCATACAGAATTGAACAGTATTAAACAATACAGAACTGAATCGCCATTTTCAATTTATGGCTGTGATTACGAGCATAGGCTTCTTCTTCTTCTTGAAGAAAGCCAGCCAATCAAGACGCGCATAGGCCACGAGGCAAGCCAGCCAATCAAGACGCGACTCTACCCCTTGTAGCGCTTCCGAGTGATATGGCCCTGAAGTACGGCCTATTGTAGTTTTGTCGTATCTCACCTTCACCCCCGTGACCGCTACTACAGCGGTTACACTAAACAAAACACTAAACACAATAAAGGGAGGAAAGTAAGACCAACTACACAATACCGAAAACCACTACACACTCAGTAAAACATCAGCTGAAACTATGCGGATCTCGGCCGATAACAACTTAGTAAGTACTGGTATCAGTAGAGCCAACAAGATGACAATAAACTAGGAAGGTGGGAAGAGGCTGGGAACCTACCAAAGGCATGGATATGGCTTAGGTCGCAGATTCAGATATAATTAACCGTGATCCTTAATTTTCAAAATATGATTTACAAATGTATTTTACAAATAAATTCCGAACAAATTCCGCCATGCGGAAGGTACCGACACATAACGATAATAAAATACATCCTACATGTTCGGTTGACACACACCAATTATTAATACACGTTCTTTGACAATAGCTTCCTACAAGTTCAAAGATTCAAACGAACTATACATCTAGTTACAAAGGCAGTTTGTGCTGGTTCCCGGTGGCGTGTGGACGTGTGGCTATCGGCGCTAGCGTATTACTCAGTGTAGTGTGCGAGTAGGTTCGGATTTGGTAGTGTGTTTCACCTTTTTTTTCCTTCATTGGGAGTGGTGAGAGAGTTTGTGAGTATTATATGTGTTAATTTCCCAACTCAGTCCGAACCTCATGGTGGAGTCAAGTGGGGGGCAGAGTATGGAGGAGGAGTCTATTGAAGTTGGTAGTCGTGAGTTCTCTATGGAGAACACACTGGTGTTAAATGACAAAACCCCACCTGAAAGTAACCGTGCTCCCTCTATTAATGTTGATGTGTTTTCTCCAAAACCTGAAACACAGATATACGATGATAGACATACGGGCCCCTACCTAGTCTTTGTGGAGGCCATTGATGAAAGTAAGAAATTGGGCAGCATACATCCCATGGCTTTGGGAAAAAAATTTATGACCGTAAATTTGAGGGTGTTACTCAAATTGCTAGGCGAGGTCGCTATAGGATTCAAATTGAATTTCAGACAAGAAATAAAGCTAATCAATTCATCACCAACCCTATATTAAAGGAAGAACATCTTAAAGCGTTTATTCCTTCCGCATCTCTATATAAGATAGGCGTTATCAGAGGGGTTGATAAGGATTTGTTGGTAGATGAAATGTGTAAGGTTGCTGATTTGACCGTCCCTCTAGTAGGAGCTCAGTACATGAAATGGCGCTCCATTCAGGATGGACGGGTCATTTATATTCCAACTGGTACCATTAAACTCACGTTTCGCAGCCAGACTCTCCCTGCCTTCATTTCCATTTATCGGGTTCGTACCCAGGTTGAACCATTTGTCTTCCAACCGACGATCTGCCAGCGATGTCAACGGTATGGCCATACTAGAAAAGCTGTAGGACTCAAAATCCTCGATGCACCAATTGCGCACACGATAATGAAACTCCAGAATGTAAGAATTCTACCAGACTTCTTCTCAATTGTTCAGGGGAACATTCAGTCGGATCTCTTCATTGCCCAGAACATAAGCGACAACAAGAAATGAAAAAAAAGAAAGCAGGCTTTGGAAGTTTCTACTTTCTCCTCAGAGTCTTTTTTCACTCCGGTAGCCAATAGATTCAAACGACTTTTGTCCCTACAACAATTTCCTCCTCTTCCGAGCACTTCTCTGGTTCTACAGCCCCCGCCGCCAAGAAAACGTAAATTTATGGCGGTTGTTTCATCGCCTCCACCTAGTCAGGATCGTTCACCCGGTTACGACGTACAGGGATATCGTGCACTTCTAAAAACGCCTCCTTCTGCCACCAATGCAATACCTCCTATACCTTCTGTATCTGGGAAGACCATACCGGTTACTTCCAGGCAGGTAGATTCGACTGTGACCTCGAAGCAAGAAATATCCCGGGCCTCGAACCCGGTATCAGCCACCATTACAGCTATTTCAGACAAACTCTCTGCTTATGCCAGGACAGCTGAAAACGATTCTAAATGGTCAAAAATGCTCCTCACTATGCAGGAGGAAGTTCTGGCACTCCTCAATTCCTTAACATCATCTGTTTCTTTAAATTATAATTCTTCAGTGGAATGCACGTAGTGTAGTACACAAGAGACATGAACTATTTTTACTAATTGATTCCTATAAACCTCATATAATTTTTATCAGTTAAACTTGGTTGGCTCCAGCCAAACGCTTTAACATACCCAATTATACCTGTATTCGACATGACAATTATGCTTTTGACGGGGCTTGTATTTTGGTAGCTAACAGCCTACAATACTCGTCGGCATCGTTGCCGTATAGAATACCTGGTACACAGGTGGTCGCTATAGTGGTCGCCAACATACATTTTATTTCCATCTATTGCCCCCCACGAATCCAAGGCACATATGCTAATTGGACGGACTTTTTCTCGGAACTTCCGCACCCCCTTTATCCTCGCGGGAGATCTAAACGGGCACCATCAGAGTTGGGGATGCGACGTTTCGTGCCCTAAAGGCAATAAAATAGCTAAAATAGCGGCATTGTATCACTTCCGAATTTTGAATGATGGTTCACCTACTCGAGTTACGTCCCCTTTCACAAATAAGAGTGCAGTCGATTTAACCATATGTTCGCGCAATCTGGCACAACGCATGGAATGGGAGGTCGTCAAGGACACTCATTCCTGTGATCATTTCCCTATCTTTATTGGGTTGGGTGACATCCTGCCAGCCGCTCTACCCCCGTTTAAAGCGAGCAGACGAATGCGCCCCTTCAATACTTCACAGTTTCAACAGTTTTTGGTCCAAAAGTTATCTGCCTTAGACGGTCAACCGGTGTCCTATAATTCCTTCACAGCACTTATCACTGAATATTTAGATCCATACCATCTAATACAACCACATTTCCGACCCAAATCTATTCAGTATGCACGCTGGTGGGACGCAGAATGTGCAGCCTTAATATCACGCCGGAAAGCAGCTCTGCGCTCTTTTCAACGTTTGGGTATGTTACAATCTTACTTACACTATAAAGTCATGGTAGCTCAATCAACAAAGGTTTTTAATGACAAACGCCAACTAACTTGGAAAACCTTCATTGCCTCTCTAAATAGACAGTCGTCGTCCAAACATATATGGCGAGCCATAGCCGGCCTATCCAACCGCCTATTTAATACCCCATCTAAAATACATTTCAATTTTTTTTTTATACATCGAGTTGAGCCTCTATGGACTGCGTGGTAACAACCACTAGGTCTTGTTCTTGTTCCGGCTTTGACTTCCTGCCAGTATCTTCTGAGCCCAGCGACGAGTGCCTGTTTATGCTCATCAGACAAAGGTCCTTTCCGTCTTCTGGAAGTTGATGCCATTTGGAAACCTTGATAGTTGTTCACCAATCTTCTGAATGTTCTCCTGTCATGAATTTCTTGGTCTGAAATACCAATCTGCATCAGATCTTTTTCCCATTCCTGGAACCATCTCGGCCTTGTTGCCTTAGATTGAATAAAATTCCATATTCTTTTTGTTAGCCGACCATCAGTCATCCTCAAGAGATGACTAGTTCAATATGGAGGCTTTGATAAATTTTTTTCATCAACTAACGCCGGATTCTGTAGCCCCACATTATAGCTTCGTTATTCCCCCTAGTTCCAATAAATTTTCGTCGCTCATGAGCCTAATTGATGTCCAAGAATTAAATCTGGTCATCAACACCTCACATAATTCAACACCAGGATGGAATGCGATGCGATCTCGTATTCAGTATTAAAACAGCTTCCCCTTTTAGCTAGGCAGCACTTACTACAGATTTTCAATCTTTGCCTTGAGACGGCTTGAACCGCTTCCACCTGGAACGCATTTTATCTAGTCCCCCTGTTGAAACCAGGTAAAAATCCTGTCCTTCCTGACAGTTATAGGGGCATTTAGCTGGGACAATGCCTTAGAAACCTTTTCCAAAAAATTCTTCTGGAACACCTCAAATGGTCTCTCGATTTGCTCTACGACTGAATCTTGGGGATCGGATCCCAGTACGATGCTCCTGCTATATCATAATATTATTCGTTCGTCCTTGGATTATGGCTCGGGGTTTATCGACATGGCGGCCAATCAAAAACTTACTCAATTGGATTCGATTCAAGTACAGTTTGTTAAACTTTGTATTGGGGCTCTGCAATCATCCCCCAACAATGCAACACTGGTTGAGGCTGCAGAATTCCCATTAAAACTCCAGAGAAAATTACTAGCCACCAAGTTTCTTCTAAGGACTCTATCTCTTAACTCACACCCTCTCCTCCCTAAATTATCATTACTAGTTCATTACTATCACGATATGGGTACAGCTCTACACCGATTCCCAGCACTGGCATGGGCTTATTGGAATTTTAGTTACCTTCGTACTTCTATTCTGTGTAACCCGTCCACAGCTAATTACATTCTTCCCTTTCAGGCAAACTATTATGTCCCTGACATGATGCTGCCAACTTCAGGAGATGTTCAACCCTTTGGCCCGGCCCGGACACAAACTGCTAGGAAATATGTCCATTGGATTTTGTCCCAGGATGTTCACTCATTTACACCAGTATTCTATGCTGATGGGTCCAAAACTTGCACCCCCCTCCCAGGTGTGGGGGCGGCCTTTTTCTCCCCGGATTTAGATATTTCCAAACAATTTTCCCTCCCATCGGAGACTTCTATTTTTACGGCTGAAGCTTTCGCAATCCGTCCAGCCCAACTATACGTTAAATATTCACACCTCGATAATGCATACATTGCTTCTGATTCCTTGAGTGTGCTTCACGCTTTAAATAATCCCAGTTCCCGATCACATTGACACATTCAAAATCTTCGTAAACTCTCTTTCGATCTTCACCAACGAGGTAAAAAGATTACCTTAATCTGGGTTCAGGGTCATTCACGTATCACTGGTAATGAACAGGCGGATATCTTAGCTCAGGCAGCAGCGCACGGTCAGGGTGTGGTGTTTCATTTGATGTTGCCATTCATGGAGTATTGGAGCGGTTGTCGCGAGCAGATACGACAGATTTGGCAGACTGAGTGGAGTAACCCGCGTATTGTAAAGGACGTCATTTGTTCACGATCCTTCCGAACGTCCCACGTTCTCCGTGGTTTACCAAACATCATTACACTAGACGTCATATTACTAATCTTATCCGTATGCGGCTTAACCATATGTGCACGCCGGATCAATTATTTCGTATGAAGTTGGTCGAGTCTAACCTCTGTAAGTGTTGTATGTCGGTTGCTACTATTAATCATATATTCTTTCAGTGTCCGTTGCTCGAAGTTAGCAGGCATAAATGGTTACATCCTTTTTTCCGGAAACAATTCGCGTTACCCACTCAATTGACGTGTTGGATACTCGATCCCACGCCAACTACAGTAGTTGTATTATCGAATTTCCTTTATGACACCCACATTTTCCTGTCGGTTATGTCCCTTTATCTCTTCCTTATGTGTAGATCCTGTCGTGCGTGATTGGTAGAAAGTCGCCAAGTATCGGTCGCTCTGGCGTGAAGCTTAGTACCTCGTGTCCTTGTGTTTTTCCTGTGTGGTAGATATGTAGTTGAATTCATAAATCCCCCTTTACATTTTATATTTTGTTTTTCCGCCTTCTCCATACTTTGGTTTTGATTATAGGATGCGTGGCTGGGTATACCGGTCCCAAGCGAAGCCCGTTAAATTATCAAATCAAGACAAAACAAGACAATCTAGTTACAAATCCAGTTGTACAATGCAATTTAGTAAATAAGAAGAAACGTAATATGCTATTACAATTTACAGTGAAGTTAAGCGTACTTTTCAAAAACTCTGGCATACATCAAGTGACACGGAATTACCAGAGGCAAAACCCCAAGGTAAATATATTAAACTACAATTTACATATTTAGCGAAACAAGAAACGGGGAATGCCTCGAAAACAAATAGGCAAGCCCAGCTGAAAAGCTAGGGCGTCATAAATAATTAAATGGCGAATCTGGGTGAGGTTAAGGTAGATTCCTATATGAAAAGGCAAGCGAACATTACAGGAAATTTATGCTGGAATGGAAATCAAGAGTGCTTACCCACAAGGTGGCCCATATTAGACTGTACAGGTTAGGTCGTTACAAATAAAACATCTCACCACACTTCAGATTATACAGTAAGTACTACGGAAGGTCTTCAATAAACACTTCCCACATTCTACACCTGTGACAGACAATAATGATAGTTTAAAGTCTTGTTTGATTCTAAGTTCAAAGACAGTTTAAAATTTATATACAAACATTAGGAATGAATGCAGAATACAATATAATTTACTGTTACTGTACACGTATTTTACGTTGTAAAATGATGTGGAAAAGCATTCCAAATTTGTATTCATTACCATAAGAGTTTTTTAAAATCTCGATATTACATTCCTGATGTAGTCTAATCAGAATTAGCTTCAAGATATGAAATTTTGTATGTGATTTATGACCAGCTCATGTGAAAAATGTTGCATTATATCATAATTCAACTTGGATATCTATGTAGACTAATTGTATTTTAGACTCAAACGAAATAGTTCGCCAAAGTATCCATGGGCTAATCACCTCTGTTGGACACTCTCTATGAAGACGGAGTGCCTAATGCATGTAAACAACAGTTTATATGTGATTCAAAATGAACCTATGTTGAATAATGGCTTGAATGAAGGCAGTTAAAATGTCATAATCTTTCTAATTGACCAGTATTTTTAAGTTTTTCCATGTGTTCCATTTGTTGAAGTATGAGATGTCAGTTTATTGGTTGAATGGGCGACAGTCGAAATATTGTGCGATGTAATTAATATTGAGCTGTCTTACGTATGTGAAAATGTGAAAGGAAGGAGAAGTCCTTAATTAGTTGAGTGAAGTGACGAGAAAAGAGAAAGAATGAATACATTAAAGAATTGAGACTGTGAAGTTAAAACTTACCTTAAGTGTTATTGGGCTGTTACCTTATTGCTAACGTCTTGCTCCTCATGTGGTACGTGTGACGTTTTGGTGGAGGGGAGTGGACCTGAGATGGTGGGGCTGTGGGCCTGTAATTGGTGCACGGGGAGGAGTTGTGTGTATTGGAGGGAGAACAGGAACGTGATAAATTGAACGGCTTAGTGGGGATGCTTGAAGAGGTTGTTTGTAATGATAAAGCCAACCAGGCTAAAAAAAGTAAAAATAGGTATCAAAACCTCAAAATCAAAATCAGTACAATTTAAAAGATATTCTATTTTTGAAGGAATGTTAAAACTAGGTCTGGTACCCAAGTTTTTAAAATCAACCCAAAGGAAACACATTCCAAAACATAAATCTAAAGACATCCAAAACATAGTCAACACCATCTGGCTCAAAAACGAAATAAAACTAATGTATAGAAAAATTCCCTATTAAACCTCCAACTTTACCGGGAACATTTGACCACTGCTCAATCATTATCACCTCATACCAAAGACATATCGCACACAATTACAGAACATGCTGGACAAAAAGCAAAAAACCTTAAACCACAAGTTAACATGTCTAATGGAAGAGATAACTAAATCCTTGAACCAAAATAACAACGGAGAAACTGCCACCTCCTCACTCCAACCACGATCAACTTATCCAACACCACATTTTCGGACAACAAAATACATTTGTTTGACCAAGGCCTAAAATATAATTGGCCTAGTCCACACGAAGCTGAGGACATAATTACCAAAATAGCGGAAGCCGAATCAAACATAAACAAACAAATTCCCTTTGATGGACGGAACGATATGAGATAAAAAAGAACTTACCCACTCTTGTAAAAGAAGTTTCTAACATCAATAATTTCACCTCACTAAAGCAAACCCATGAATTAAAAAAGGTTGACACCAATAATGTTATAGTAACGAAAGCCGACAAAGGCAATACCGTAGTCCTAATGAATAAACATGACTACATCCAAAAAACAGAGGATTTCTTTTCCGATGATTCTTACTCAATAATCTCTGAAGACCCTACCTTAAAAACTCAACGTAATTTAAAAACACTCCTAAAAACTCACCTTTCTTATTTAATGAACACGAATACCAAAAAGCTCATCAACATGAATCCCAAATTACCCACCGTCAGATCATTGCCAAAAATACATAAACAGGACGTTCCAATTCGACCCATCATAAATAGCCGAAATAGTCCGACGTACAAAACTTCACAATTCCTCAAGAAATTTCTCAAGAAACATTTTACATTCCACAACAAACACCCTATAAAAACTCAATAGAACTATGCGAAACCTTAAATAAATTTAATTTACAACCTAACCACATAATGTGTTCTTTCGACATTAACAGCATGTACTCTAACATTCCCGCTAAGAAACTATAGAAATCATACGAAATAATCTTTCCAAACACAGCACCTTAAGTCTATTAGAAATAGAAGAATGCCTAAAACTGCTAAATTTCGTTCTTCATAACAATTATTTCACTTTTAACAACAAGATATACAAACAAAAAGGTCTAGCCATGGGAGATCCCATCTCGGTAATACTCGCCGAAATTTACATGGATAATCTCGAAAATAGTAAAATAACTAATGGCATTAATGGATTGTGTCTTTGGCTACACTATGTCGATGACACATTAGCAAAAATAGATAAAAGTTGCAACAATATTGAAGACATACTCATCATCATCATCATCATCGGTTTGCCCTTCCAGCGAGCCGGGTAGGGTGTTTGAAAACAAGCGTCTTCCAAATTTGCCTATTCAAAAACATTTCGTTGACCAAGACAGATTCCCAATTCCATCTTCTTCTCTCCACGTCTTCCCTCAGTTGGTCCATCCATTTTCTTCTTGGTCTTCCAGCTGGTCTTCTACCTGTTATTCTCTTTTCCAAATAAGCACATGGTAACCTTGGGCTATTCATTTGTTTAACATGCCCAAAACATTTAAGCCTAGATGACCTAAGCCTTTCCTCCATCGATTCATTTAGACCTAGGTTAGATCGGATCTCATCATTTTTCACATGATCACGTCGGGTCTTTTGGAGGGCAGATCTAAGAAATTTCATTTCACAGGCTTGAATCCTACTACAATCCTTTGATGTTAGCGTGCAGGTTTCCAGAGAATATGTAAGGATGGGAATGAAATATGACTTGTACAGGGTCATTTTTGTTTTTTGTGGGTCCTTCTCATCCCATTGTAGGTGTCTAACGATACTGTAAAAGTTAGAGTCTTTGGTTATTCTGTTTGTTATTTCTATCTCAGCTCTGTTATTACTAGCCATTATGCTTCCTAAATAACTGAATTCGTGTACTACTTCAACTTGGTGGTCCTCTATTTTTATGTTGCTTTCTGTGTTATGTCTGCTGATTTTCAATGCTACTGTTTTTGATGGGTTCAGTTTCATTCCATAATCATCAAACTTCTTACATCATGCATTCGGATTAATTTGCACTAATCTACCTAAATAGCCTAGACAACTGCATCAATTTCACCAAAGAGAACGAGGACATTTTCTCCACATTACAATTACTAGGACCTTAAGCAGTTTCGAAGTCCAAATTTACAGAAAACCTTCGTTCACTCCCACAACCATCAAACAAAATTCCCTTCACCCACAGTCACACAAACAAGCCTCATTTTACAGTTTTGTGTACGGAGCGCTAAAAACTCCCATGTCAACCACCAATTTGAAAAAAGAAATTAATACCATAAAAGAAATAGCTAGTTTCAATGGATACAATCCCTCAATCATACATAAAGTAATCAATAAAGTGAAATTAAAATTGATCATGAACCTCTCCCCAATGGAAATAAACAGATCAAAGTACACAACATTTACCTATATGAATCCCATCATACATCAAATCGCTACCCTTTAAGGAAACATGATATTAAGATAGCCTTTAAGACCCAAAATTCAAACCAAAAGTTATTCTTCAACCACAACAAGATAAACTCGTACAAGAAATTTTCAGGTTCCGGCATTTACAGACTGAAATGCGCTGAGTGCAATAGTTCGTACATCGGTCAAACCAGAAGGAGCTTCACAACTAGATATGCAGAACATTGTAATGCCCAGAAACACAACAAACACTCAGCAATGAGCATCCATATGAAGGACACAGGACACAGTTTCACCACAATCGAACAAGATCTCCAAATTTAAAAAAGACTAGTTACAGGCAGACTTATGACCGAGTTTCAAATATTTGTACATTTTCTTGGACCAAAAATACTACAGTAAAAAATACTTAAATGATCCAATAGACAGCCGAAGCCTTCTTTACGAACAATTAATAGTTTTGTTCAATAAGGTAAATCTGAAAGACAAAAGACTTGTTGACATCCTCAAAACAACCTCTTCAAGCATCCCCACTAAGCCGTTCAATTTATCATGCCCCTGTTCTCCCTCCAATACACACAACTCCTTCCCATGCGCAATTCACAGGCCCACCGTCTCAGATCCACTCCCCTCCACCAAAACGTCACACGTACAACACGAGGAGCAAGACGTTAGAGACAGCCAGTGCTTCACTAACCTCTTAGCAATAAGGTAACAGCCCAATAACACTTAAGGTAAGTTTTAACTTCACAGTCTCAATTCATTAATGCATTCGTTCTTTCTCTTGTCCCGTCACTTCACTCAACTAATTAAGGACTTATCTTTCCTTTCAGATTTTCACATACGTAAGACAGCTCAATATTAATTATATTGCACAATATTTCGACTGTCGCCCATTCAACCAATAAACTGACATCTCATACTTCAACAAAAGAAACACATGGAAAAACTTAAAAATACTTAACGTCATTTCAACTGTCTTCATTCAAGCCGTTATTTCAACTTCTGTCAACATAGGTTCATTTTGAATCAAATATAAACTATTGTTTACATGCATTAGGCACTCCGTCTTCATAGAGAGTGTCCAACAGAGGTGATTAGCCCATGGATACTTTGGCAAACTATTTTGTTTGAGTCTAAAATACAATTAATCTACATAGACATCCAAGTTGAATTATGATGTAATGCAACATTTTTCACATGAGCTGGTCATAAATCACATACAAAATTTCATATCTTGAAGCTAATTCTGATTAGACAACATCAGGAATGTAATATCGAGATTTAAAAAAAACTCTTATGGAAATGAGTACAAATTTGGAATGCTTTTCCATATCATTTTACAATGTAAAATACGTGTACAGTAACAGTAAATTATATTGTATTCTGCATTCATTCATAATATTTGTACATAAATTTTAAACTGTCTTCGAACTTAGCATCAAACATGACTTTAAACTATCATTATTGTCAATACTGTACATATAATGGCCTTATTTTAAGAGAAAATTCACCAACGTGTTCACTAGTGTAACATTTTTTAATTAACTTGATATTTTGTTAATCATAAGATCTTGTAAATTTTTTTAATGTATTCACTCATGAAACTAATTTTTATAATTTCCTACCAGACGTCTGGTAGAATTTTGAGGTATTGATATGACTGATGATGCCCCACAGAAGGGGCAAAACTTGTCTCAACTATTTTAACGATGTTTAACTAATACGTTAACATCTTGTACTGTATTGAATAGGTTGATGTTAAAATAAATATCTTATATTATTACTAGATTCTTTCAATATGGAGAAAATGATTTTCATTACTTGTAATGTTCCAAGGTGGTGCGGAATGACACTAGTAGACAAATAAGTTTGAGTGGTGTTTCCAAAAGTAGGAAAGATCACAATATGAAGGTAAATTAGGAATTCAAGAGTAAAATTAGGGTAAATATGTATTTATAGGAAGGGGAGTTAGGGATAGGAATAATTTACCGAGGGAGAGGTTCAATAAATTTTGAAATCCTTTGTAATTATTTAAGGAAAGATTAGGTAAACAGATAGGGAATTTGCTCCCTGGGCAACTGCCCTAAATGAAGATGTGTTGACTGATTGATTGATTGATTGATTGATTGTATGATTGATTGATTGATTGATTGATTCAAATCTAAACATTTCAGCATTCTTCCTGGAGAAATATTAAATATATAGGAGTATAAAATGGACAGTTTTAACATTGGTGACATATAGCTTTCCAACTCATCTCAAGAACAACAGCAACAAAAAATACAAAGAGTTTCATGTTGCTTCTAAGAAAGTGTTGAAATTATTGATGAATTGTTATGTAAAATTGTCATTTCTTGTGTCTTGTGTGCATGTCATACTATACTTATATGTCTTATACTAATGATACTATTTATTGTTTTATTGCAGAGATTGGAGAGGACATTAATGCTCCATCGGATGAGGCTTTCATAAGTCAAAAAGACATCATTGTAAATGACGCCCTCATCGATATAACATTACGCGGGTTGATAGAGAATGTGGGTGATGAAGTTTCTCCTGAGGAGTTGACTGGAAAGTTAGAAAAGGCCAAAATGGATGCGGGAAATGAGGAGGAATTTTTTAATACATCTGAGGTGTTTTCTGGGGAAATACGTGAAAGTGATGATGATGATGATGATGATGATATGAATTTCTTCATTGACTTCCGGGACGAAGATGGCAACCTTTTTGTTAAAGTAAAAAACAATGATGAAACATTTCATGTGGACGTTAATGAGGAAGTTTACCTTCGTGTCAGTACAGGTCGTGGTGACAAACGCGAACTACGGGAGCAGATTGGTGAGAGTGACTCCAAGAGAGCTGATGGAGTTAATGGACTTCTTCTGGTAGATCACCGTGGGGCACGTGAATCAAGAGGTAGGATTTCATAATGTGTTCAGTACATGATTAGCTGTAAATTGAGTAGTGGCAGCGTAGTCCAGGTCAGGTGGTGGTGATGTTCGTCTGAATGTTATCGAGGATTATTTGAAGCCTGTGTAGGGTGGTTACAGAATGTTTCAAGGTGTTTCGTGCGGGTTGGAACAAGACTGCAGATTTGCAACGCACAGGTTGGCCGTCCATTCCTCAAAACCAGATTGATATTGTGAGTAGCCTTCTTTCTGTAGACTATTGATGCATTGTCTGGGAATTATCTATAGAGGTTGTCTCAGTCATCAAATGTTGTGGCACGTACTAACAAAATGTCTTAACATGGGGAAATAACATCATGTTGTTTTCCGCATCAACTCACGACGTACAAATATGGCACCAGTATACACTGGCTGGCATCCACTTGTACAGATACCGTAACAAAAGAGACGCATTTCTGCAGCGTATTATGGCCATTGATGTGATATGGGCAAAAGCCTATGAACAGGAATTAAGGAGTCAATAAAAATGAATGGCATCACCCAGTTTTGCCATGTCCACAGAAATTTTGTCAGAAACTCATTCAGGTAAACCTTATGCCAATGTGGCATATGCCTACGAAGGTGTTATTCTTGTGTCTGAGGGACAAACCGTCAACAGTGACTACTATTGCCAATTTCTGGAGTGACATCTGCATCTAGCTATGCGGCGTGCGAGGTGTTCACCCTATTGTGTTGCATGACAACGCACAACAGTGTCAAGCTTTTATTGCAACAGTGGCCTTGGGAAGTCTTGAAACACTATCGGTACTCACCAGACATGAGTCCTTGTGAATTCCACCTGTTTCTGAAGTTGAAGGAACCACTCCTAGATCACTGATTTCCTATTGTGGCATCTGTACACCACACAGTAGGGCATTCTGTTGCTGTCATCAACAGAGAATGCCTTGCCAATGGTCCACAGCACAGAACACCAATATATAACAGAAGTGCCCAGTTCATGTTAGAGCTTGGAAAAAAGACGACCACAGCACTCCTAGTGGTCTGGCTGCTAAGTTATAGCACGGCCGAATGGATCCCTTGCTGCGCTAGTGAGAGCGACGCACCAAGTTGGCCGTGGTTATAGGTATGAGAATATTAGCTTGCAAAGTACCTTCTGGTATGAAAACTTTCGTTTTGTTATATAGGATATCCCACCTCCCCACACGTTTCTCAGTATTTTAACATGTTGAATAACATGTAATAGTGTACAATTTTTTTCTGTCATAATAAATATTGCATAACTGCCCAATATGTTTTACTACTGGTTCAGAACTTATTTTGTATTTTCAGACTTTCGTATACATAATGAAAGGAAATTCAATATGTTAAAATACTGAGAAATGTGTGGGGAGGTGGGATATCCTAAATAACAAAACGAAAGTTTTCATACCAGGGGGTACTTTGCAAGCTAAGATTCTCATACCTATACCATGGCCAGCTCGCTAAATTTGGAAACCTACAAGCTGAAAAATAAACTTTGTCACTGGGTACAGCACCACAATGTCGCATACTATGATACTGTGTGCTCAGTTTGGAACGAGGAGCTTTACGTGCTTTGTATTCTGTGGGAGAAACACTAACATGATGACATTTCAAGTTACAAACAGAAGAAGCAGATGAAACTGGATACGTACGTGAAAGAAGACAATCAATCAATCAATCAATCAATCAATCAATCAATCAATCAATCAATCAATCAATCAATCAATCAATCAATCAATCAATCAATCAATCAATCAATCAATCAATCAATCAATCAATCAATACACCAATCAATCAATCAGTCAGTCAACCAATCAATCAGTCATCAGTGATTGCATTTAGGGCTGTCACCGAGGTGGTAGTTTCATCACAATGTACACAAACAAATGTTTACCACGACACAAGTCTTAAAATTGCCTAGGGCCTTCATCAGTTAATGAAGATTATAATAGGCCGACCATGGTTTCAACAAAAGTACATACCTATATGTTCATGATAGACGGTTATGCCCTTCACTGTTCAGCCTACAATCCTCTGTGAATTAACTATTGTCCCCTTCTCCGGGGTCGCTCAGTCGGCGGAACGAGAGTCACAAAGGGTGGACTGTTCGCAGGGCCAACTTGCTGTTACGGGACCGACCGACAGAACATTTATTTTTACAGGGCCATTGGTTACTGGATAGCAGACATAATGTTAAATGAAAATCAGGACAAAATAACAACAATGTTTATTGAAATATAAATGAAAATCAGCCTGGACAAATGCACAATAACAAAAACATAATACAATATTTCACCAAAGTGATTCAATTCATTATTGCTTGTGAACAAATAAAATGACTGAGTTCTTGCATACTTCTCGGTTTCATTTGATTCCATTACTTCTTCAATGAAACTCCCTCCAACATTTTACTCTGCAACATTGAATTAATCATGTGATTAGCAATGCTATCATTTTCAATTGCAACACAGGTTTAGAAAATTCTCAGGTAAATTACTTTAATACCACTTTGAGAAACTTCACTATCGAAATTTGCATTTACTTATTTAAAAAAAAATTGTTAAAGATTTACTGTACCACACTTGTGAAAAATCCTTTCTAAATCATTTATCACTATCATGAAATTCTCTAGCTTATTCTTAATAAGTTCTGTATAAATCACTTTTGGAAAACTCCTTACAATGTTTGAGATCGTCGTTATAAATTTTGGAAAACTCTTTACAATATTTGAAAATTTTGAAAAATCCTTTGGCGAACTTCCCCTCTCTCGTAGACTTCGCTCGACTGTTTTCCTTTAGAATTCTTAATAACATTTCCTAACTAACTAGCATTCTATAGATGGATAGAGTATCACGCAACACTATGTGGAATCAACAAGAACATTATCAATGCATCATCAATCACATCAAATACACAAAGATAAGCATTCCTGAATGATGTGGGTAAATGTCACGAAATAACATAATTCTAACAATTGTTTAAAAGTAGATTTATCACACAATAGAACTATATTATTATTATTATTATTATTATTATTATTATTATTATTATTATTATTATTATTATTATTATTTTATTGTAACTTTCTCTTCCTCTTGAATTCGGTTGAAGACCCTTACAACATTACCTGACCGTAATGAGAACTCCTCATGACAGTAGTTATAAGATGAAATAGGATGACAACATTTTCCAGCTAACTCATTCCTGGTTGCCAGCGTTTTGCCCCAGCGTGCTCTGTTGGGCTCATCAGTTGGTAAATAGCACACCTACCAAGACGCATGGCTGGTGAATACCATGGAGGCCTCTGTGTAGGCTATTTGGAGCCACCGGCAGTGCTAATGCACTATGAGAGGCTTTGTCTCATTACACTGGATCCATACTCAAGTTGAGGTCTCACCAGAGACAAAAATGCTCTCTCCTTTACATCCTTACTACAACCCCTAAATACTCTCATAACCATGTGCAGAGATCTGCACCCTTTATTTACAATCATATTTATGTGATTACCCCAATGAAGATCTTTCCTTATATTTATACCTAGGTATTTACAATGACCCCCAAAGGGAACCTTCACCCCATCAACGCAGTAATTAAAACTGAGAGGACTTTTCCTATTTTTGAAACTCACAACCCGACCTTTATCCCCATTTATCATCATACCATTGCCTACTGTCCATCTCACAACATTATCGAGGTCTTTTTGCAGTTGCTCACAATCTTGTAACTTATTTATTACTCTGTACAGAATAACATCATCTGTGAAAAGCCTTATCTCTGATTCCACTTCTTTACACATATCATTGATACATATATTAGAAAACATAAAGGTTCAATAATTCTGCCTTGAGGAATTCCCCTCTTAATTTTTACAGGGACTCATTTTTGCCAGTAGTTTCCCATGATCTACCCTATCAAATGTCTTAGATAGGTCAATCGCAATACAGTCCAACTGACCTCCTGAATCCAGGATATCTGCTATATCTTGCTGTAATCCTACAAGTTAGGCTTCAGAGGAATAACCTTTCCTACATTCAAATTGCCTTCTGTCAAATCAATTATTAATTTTTTCAAACATGTCTTATATAATCAGAAAGAATGCTTTCCCAAAGCTTATATACAATGCATGTCAAACTGACTGGCCTGTAATTTTCAGTTTTATGCCTATTACCCTTTCCTTTATATACAGGGGCTACTATAGCAACTCTCCATTCATTTGGTAAAGTTCCTTCGTGCAAACAAAAATCAAACAAGTACTTCAGATATGGTACTATATCCTAACCCATTGTCTTTAGTATATCTCCTGAAACCTTATCAATTCCAGGTGCTTTTCTAGTTTTCAACTTTTGTATCTTACTGTAAATGTCATTGCTGTCATACGTAAATTTTAATACTTCTTTAGTATTAGTCACCTCCTCTATCTGGACATTCATTCATTCATTCATTCATTTATTTCAATTAATTCCAACGAGCCTGCAGGCTCATACAGGGGAATTGTACAGGACATTACATACTGGCGGGCACTTACACATCAAAATATAGTTTGTGTATATAAGATAATTAGTAAACGGTTGAACATATAAACTCATACAGTATATAAAATATGTACATCATCAATATGAGGATTACAGAGAATTATTTCTGACTGTATTTACGTTTACATGACATGAAAGTTGCAAAGGTACAAGAATGGATTATGGAGTATTTTCATTTACATAACATAAGAGTTGCTGAAGTACAAGAATAGATTTCAGATTATTTACAATTACATAACATAAAAGTTGCAGATGTACAGGAATTGATTACAGAGTATTTACAGTATATATACATAACACAGAGTTGCAGAGGTACAAGGACAGATTACAGAGTATTTACGTTTACATAACATAAAAGTTGTAGAGGTACAAGAGTAGTTCCGGACAGTTTGCAAGATTGTTTGGGAGAATGCCTTAAATGACAACTGATATTTTGATTTAAACAGCACTGTACTTTTCCCAAAAATAATGCTTGACTCTTTGTTTGAATTTTGCCAAAGTTGGTGCTGTTTTTATCTCCACAGGGATGTTATTAAATAACTGGATCGCAGAGAACTTCAAGCTGTTTATACCATATTTATAAGAGCAAACATTGTATAAGGCAAAGTCATTTGCCTGCCTAGTACTATATAGATGGTTAACAGAATTCAAAGTATATGTAGTGTTGTGTTGTATAAATTTATGTTTTATTTTATACATGAGTACAGCTGTATTGAATTCTGCACTCATGCTTAGGGGTGGTATTTTAGCACTTAGGTATAGATATTTTATTGGTGTTAAGTAGGGAAGATTAAGTATATTTCTAACAGCTCTATTTTGTACTACCATTAGCTCATTCAAGTCAGACTTCTTACAGCGCATCCTGATTACTTTCAAATATTGTAGGTGACTATGAATTAAAGAGTAGTAGATCTGTTTTAGAAGATGTTGTGGGATAAGATAACTAAGTTTCTTTAAAATTCCTGCAACAGGTGTGATCTTGTAACCAACAATCTTTACATACTGCTCACTGAATACTTCTGCCTTTTGAAGATCCTCGCATACACACTCCCTTTGTTCATTAATTATTCCTGGAATGTCCTTCTTGGAACTTGTTTCTGCCTTAAAATACCTATATTTACCCTTCCATTTATCATTAAAATTTTTATGACTGCCAATTATGCTTGCCATCATGTTATCCTTAGCTGCCTTCTTTGCTAGATTCAATTTCCTAGTAAATTCCTTCAATTTCTCCTTACTTCCACAGCCATTTGTAACCCTATTTCTTTCCAACCTGCACCTCCTTCTCAGTCTCTTTACTTCCCTGTTATAATATAGTGGATCTTTACCATTCCTTACCACTTTTAATGGTACAAACCTGTTTTCACATTCCTCAACAATTGCTTTAAACCTATCCCAGAATCTGTTTACATTTTTATTTACCGTTTTCCACCGATCATAGTTGCTTATTAAAAACTCCCTCATGCCTGTTTTATCAGCCATATGGTACTGCCTAACAGTCCTAATTTTAATCTCTTCCTTTCTTCACATTTATTTTTAATTACCGCAAAAACAGCTTCGTGATCACTAATACCACCTATTACTTTGGTTTCTCTATAGAGCTCATCTGGTTTTACCCGCACCACATCCAGAATATTCTTCCCTCTAGTTGGTTCCATCACTTTCTGAATCAGGTGCCCTTCCCATATTAACTTATTTGCCATTTGTTGGTCATGCTTCCTGTCGTTCGCATTACCTTCCCAATTGACATTTGGTAAATTGAGATCATCCGCTATGATCACGTTCCTTTCCTTATCGTTTCCCACATAGCTGATTATCTTATCAAATAATTCAGAATCAGCATCTGCGCTACCCTTTCCCGGTCTGTATACTCCACAGACATCTAGTTTCCTATTGTCTTTAGAAATGAGCCTTACCCCTAGAATTTCGTGCTTGTCATCTTTAACTTTTTCGTAGCTTACAAATTCTTCTTTGACAAGAATGAATACACCCCCTCCTACCTTTCCTATCCTATCTCTACGATACACCCTCCAGTTCCGTGAGAAAATTTCTGCATCCATTATATCATTTGTCAGCCATGATTCAACTCCTATTACAATATCTGGTAAGTATATATCTATTAAATTACTTAATTCTATTCCTTTCTTTACAATACTTCTACAGTTGAGCACTAACAGTTTTATGTCATCCCTACTTGATTTCCAGTTCCCTGTTTCCTTAACACTGCTGCCTAATGCACCCTGTTTCCTTGAATGTACCTCCCTATAACCCTTCTAAACAAATTTCCTAACTTATATGTACCACTGCGGTTTAAGTGAAGGCCATTTGAGCGCAGATCCCTATCTCCTACCCACCCATTAGGATTTAGAAATTTCACTCCCAGTTTCCCACATACCCACTCCATAGTCTTATTTAAATCCCCAATCACCTTCCAGTCAGTATTCCTCCTACACCGTATTCCACTGATAACAATCTCTGCTTCCTTAAACTTCATCCGTGCTTCATTTACCAGACCCCACACACCTCCAACTATGTTGGTACTTATACCTGCTTGTCTCACGTTGTTAGTTCCAACGTGAAACACTACCACTTTCTCCTTTCCCTCCTCCTTCTCTTCTACTTTCTTCAACATCTGTCTTAACCTAATTCCTGGATAACTCTTTACCCTGGTACCCTTTCCTCCACACACTTTCCCGACATGTCTAACGATAGAATCCCCCATGAGCAGAGCCTCAACCCTACCCACCTCATTTGATCCCCTCCCTTCCTGGTCAGTCCTATCATTCCTGACATCTGCAGAAGCTACTTCCTCCTCCCTTTTCTCCATCCCATGACCCTGTTCCACCTGTCTTTTCCTATCCACTACTCCACATTTCCCTTTCCTACCTCTTCCCTTTCTCCTACTTCCAAACTTCTCGGCAACAGTCCCTGTTCCTCATCTTCCCTCGGTTGTTCTACCTGAAGTGACTCGTACCGATTTCTCACCGACACCTGTCTTGAATTTTGATCCTGAATGGAGCCCTTGGCCTGCAATCTCCTTCCCCTTAAAGCATTAGACCACCTGTCTTCCACAATTCCTCCATTTCCTTCCAATCCCTCTATTTCACTTACTGTACCCTGTACATTGTTTGGAGGCCTACTTTCTTTCTTGTCCTCTGAGAGTATCCTAATTATCACCCTCAAGCTCTCCAACTCATCCCTCATACTCGTTAATGCCTGGCCACACCCACAGTTCCTACACTCGCACTGCTTAGGCATTTTTTACTAAATAATGAAAAGAAAAGGAAAAATAAGAAACTTATTCTGTGCTAAATAAAAATGAAAGGAGAGAAATATTGTCTTGGTTAGTTCTCAAAGAACACACAACAGTAAGTTATTTAATATAGGCTACTACTACACTACAATACTACTTAATTGTACTATTTTATTCCTACAACACACTAACACGATGAAAATTGCTGTTAATTACTGGAAACAGAATAATACACAAGAATTACACAATTCTTAACTGCAGTTAAGTCTACCCTAATTACAACAACAGAATTTTTGTAATAAAGTTACTACAGATACCACAGAAACGGTACTATACTACACAAATATATCACAGTGATAGAATAAACACACTACTTTCTAATAAGATGCTATAATACACTACGTAAATTTTAAACTATGTTCAGACCAAGTACAGATACTACAATACACTACAATAATTTTAAACTACTTTCAGATGTATTCTAATTACAACAGGTTATTACCAAGAAAAAACAGAAAAGAAAATTACCATTAAAGTTTGAAATTTGCAAAACTACTCAAAATTATAGAATAGGCACTCTTATTTCTAATAAGTTACTATACTACACTACAATAATGTTTAAACTATGTTCGGACGTATCTTAGCTTCTTACTAAACACAAATAGAAATGAAAATTCTAATTAGGCCTAAATTTAGATATTCCCAAGAACTACCGGTAGGTACGGTACTCAAATTTACCAACAAATTTAAACACGTATACAGATTAATATTAGTACTACTTTGTCCTAGTATGCTGTAACAGAAATGAAACCTGCCGTTTGCACAAAAATACACACAAATTTAACAGGTAAGGTACTATCTAATATACTGTATCTACACTACAATTCTCAACTGAAATGCAGTTATGTGATCTTTACAGATGATGGATTACTAATATTTTCCCTACTCCCTGGGACGGAGAATAAAAGTGTCCTTAAATGTTGAAAAATATGAGGTTGTTTACAATAATTTCTCAAAAGTATTTCTGTCTAAACTATGCCAGGGACTTGAATTGCATTTATTGGAATGTAGGAACTTGATTATTACTGGTAGCTAACTGGTCATAAATACTGAAATGTCGAGTGTGTGAAATATAAATTACGGATACATTAACTGCCTATTCAGAACTACTAATGATCGGAGTACAAGAATCAGCTGATTTTTATTTATATTTCCTAGATACACTACACCCTTTGTTCACAGACTGTAGCCAACAATGCCAATATTTGAATAAGAAGAGCGACAATAATCAATAACAATTACGACTGTTAACTATTTCACCAGTGAAATACTGTCTATTCTGTTGAAATCCTTTCTTTAAACAAAATTTACAACAGTATCGCGTTATTGAAAGAAGTTATTACCCTCATGAGGTGGGACCGTTGAACTGCTATTTGAAATACCGGTACCCTGTCAAATGCCTGTACTAACAGATATAACCGCTGCCGAAGTTACAATTCTTTTTAATATCCCGTCTTTGTAAGTACTATATTTTTATCGACAAACCTACTGATTTTAATAATACTATTAAAAAGAAAGATATATTTCTTCTTTCACACAGACCTAAATTACCGGTTGTAATCTAGCAAACGTCTACGGAGCTACTCAGTGTGAAAACTGTAAATAAATGCCACTAATTGCAGATTACTACAAATAAACACTAAACACAATTATTTGTGGAGCTAAATGTATCACACACACACACACACACACACACACACACACACACACACACACACACACACACAAAATTTGGTTAATTTCTACAATTATTAACTACCTTATCACTGAGATAACACAGAGCTCTTGGAACAGTCAACCACTTGCTAGTGCATTTAACAATGGAAATTCAAGTGTAGACACATTGTAGTATAGATACAGTACATTTAGATAGTGCCGTATCTTGTCCGCTATATTCGTGTGTTATCTTACGTGTGTATCTATTAGAGCGTAGTATTAATAATAATTTGTCCAAGCATTTAGCTTTGTTAGTAATCTTTGAGTACAGTACTTCTTCCAAATTTCATTTCTGTTTGTGCTTAGTAGTGACATAAGGTACCGGTATCGTAATTAGGATACGTCTGAAAGTAGTTTAAAAATTACTGTAGTGTACTGTACAGGAGTATACGAGTAATATCCTATTCGAATTTAGTGTGCTTATTTTATTATTGTAAAATATTTGTGTAGTATTGGTGTAGTAGAGGTATCCGTAGGAACTCTTACTAAAATTCTGTTGTTGTAATTCGGATAGGCTTAACTGCAGTTTTGAATTGTGTAGTTCTTATGTATTACTTTCGATATTCAGTAATTAACAGCAGTTTTTATCCTGTTAGGGGTTGTAGGATAAAAAATAGAGTACGACTAAGTAGTATTGTAGTGTAGTCGTATATTAGTTACCTTATTTTAGTGTGATCTTTGAGTACTATCCCAGACAATATATGCCTCCATTCATTTATCAAAATCAAATCAAATCAAAATCTCTTTATTTGCAAATGAGGTGTCTACCTCGGTGGCAAATGGTACTGGTATTTTTTGCAAATCAGTTTTTTTATTTTTATTTTCATTTTAATTTTATCTGTAAAGAATGGCTAAGGAGTGTAAGAGTATGAACTGTGGGTGTGGCGAGGCATTGAGGTGTATGAGGGAGGAGTTGGAAAGTTTGAGGGACATAATTAGGATTCTCACAGAAGACAGGAAGGAAGATAGGACTCCCTCAAACAATGTAGAGGTTACAGTAGGTGTACAAGAGGGAGGGGAAGGAGATTGCAGGCTAAGGGCTCTATTCAGGATCAGTATTCAGGACAGGTGTCTATGCAAAATCGGTACAAGTCACTCCAGGTAGAACAACAGAGGGAAGATGAGGGACAGGGAACTGTTGCTGAGTTGTTTGGAAGTAGGAGGAAGGGAAAAGGTAGGAAAGGGAAATGTAGAGTAGAGGATAGGAAAAGACAGGTGGAACAGGGTCATGGGAAGGAGAAAAGGGAGGACATTGATGATGATGATGATGATGATGATGATGATAACTGTTGCATTTAAGGGCGCCTCGAGCCTACAAATTATACATTTTAAAAGTCTGAACAAGCTAGTTGTAGTCCACGATCCAGCTGCATAGGTTAGTATGGGTTCATAAAAGGTTGAATATAATACTTTCTTACGTTTCTTCAGGACATCTTGGTACCACAAAACACCCCTTACACTCTGGTAGAAGCTGTTTGCTTGTTTTATTATTTTCCCAATTTCCTCCGTTATTTGTAAAGAGCAACATTCTATACCTAGAATCATTCGTGGGGTGAGAGAAATTTCTAAACACCTGAATAATTTAACAAATGGGATGGCTATATACTGAGCAGATCATGGCTACCCTCCATAGTTAACTTCTCAGCATCTTTCTCCTTGACTCTGGAGGCCTTGGATTGAACTATATTTGTAACAGGTCTCTCTATCTGGAGACTGGTTGTTATGGAGTGACAGTTGCCAGTAAAATCTTTGTTATTGTTCTGAGGACGATCCTGGTATGTCTTCAGCGTATTAGAATATCATACAACCTAACATCCCCAAAATTACATGTTATAATGTCATTTAGTGGTCATGAAAGTCTGTGTCTTATGATGAAAATAACAAGAATTACTTCAAAATGAACAGATTACGTTGTAACTAAACTGCCAGCTAAGGAGATAGTTAAAATATTTCTTACAGGTTGTATGGGTATAGATACATGGTTCGACCTGTTACTCTAGTGTTGGAACATAAGACGACGTAGAAACCCTTGTGTCAATTCAGGAGGTCTACATTCTTCTAAGTAATGCATCAGTGACCTCTACATGTCTTTTTTGTTTACTATGTTCTTTATAATAGATTTATACAATGGTAAATCAAATAATTAAGTAATTTTCTTATTCTTACAGCCTTCGGCGAGCATGATGATGGAAGCTCCTCGACATCCAGTACTGAATTTGAAGGTGAGGTGAGGAAGAAACGAAGAAGCATTGTATTTAGTGCTATTGTGTCAGAGCAGACTCAGGGAATCACGAGCATGTATGAAGATGCTGCAACGAAGGGGCAGTATCAATCCATAATTGATGATCCAGTTCTAAGATTTGAATTTCTTAGAATATTGTCAAGAAAAGCTGATGAATTAATTGCAACTGGAGGGCATGAGGAAGCAATATTCGAGGATGTCGTTCGAACTTACAGGATTCTAAGAGCGTTGACAGATATGTCAAGAATCCCGAATGGTCTTCTGGGAAAGACGAAACGAAAAGATGCTATCATCGACGATCCTATTCTAAGACTGAAAATTCTTCATGCGTTATCTGACTTATCCCGAGCTGATGTTCAGAAAAGAGGCAAAAAGGATGGTATTGCTGATGAATCTGTTCTGAGAGCACACATATTTCTAGCATTGCAAAGTGAACTTCAAGGGAATATCACTGCAAAGAGAAGGCCGTTCGCTCTTCATGATCTTTACAGGCTTAAGAAAGCCCGTAGCTGGCCTATGATAGATCCAGAAGGAGTAAAACTTCGGAGAAACACTATTGTTGGTGATCCATCTTTGAGGTTCCAAATGACTGATGGAAGTTTGTTGCCAAGGTACTCTCTTCACAGCTATACATTTAATGTGTTAGAAGATAATATCAAACCTGAGCAAGAAGAACAGCATACAATTGTTCGCTCTTCTTTCAGAAGAGGATCTTCAAGCTCTCTTTCTAAGGGTAAAAGAAGGTTGTTTCCTCACTCTGATGATGTCTTCCTCCACTCAAAAATAATTTCAAAGATTCCCAAAGATCCTTCTGTAAAACCAAAAAGGGCTAAGGAAGATGTAGGTATCTTCATTTCGTCTATGGACATTGACTCTGACCCGGGAATTGAGGGGTCTGTTGAAGTTTGGGCTAGGGATTCTTTTTGGGGCAGGTTCCGAGATCTGAGAAGGCATTCAGATAGGTTAAGTCAGACACAATCATCGGCAAGTGGACCCTCACAAAAGCCAAGTTTCCAGCTTGGGCGAAAAGAAGAAACCATGAAGAGGTCTCGGAGAGAACACACACTCCCGTTAAGAATGCACCAAAGATCAAGGAGCTGGCCTCGAAGAGAAATAAAGAAGGAACAAATTCCTGAGTTTGAACATGACCCAGTCATTTTATCAGAAGTGATTCTGAGACTGCTTTCCAAATCTGAAGATGATTTAGAGAAGACTATTTCTGAAAGAAGGAAATCCCACGGAGTATCCGAGTTATATAGACAAAACCCTGTCAGTTATCCAGAAGTTGATGGAAAGAAGTATTCTGAATTAGGAGAACCAGGGCGACAAACAGAACATAGTGATATTGAGAAGGGACTTGCAGAAGAGAAGAGAAAGAGTAAGCGATGTAAGTTTGAAACCAACGATGAAATTATTTCTTCTGTTCGGAAGTTACTAAGCAGTGCAGGTGGACAACAGCAAAGAGCTCTTTCTGAAGACCCAGTTCTTACATCTAGGATTCTACGAGCTATGCAAAGAATTTCTGAGGGACATCGTACTGTGAGCAGAGCGAGTCAAAACTCAAACAGGGTATTTGAAATGTTAATAAACAGAATCGTTGGAGAAGATAGTGCATTGAGGGGAAGCAATGCAGCTGACCCCTTTCTGGTATCAGAAATGGTTCAGAAATTAATATTAAGCTCCATGGAAGATACACAAGATCTTAGAGGGACGGACACACTCGTGGAAGATGCTCTTCTGAGACCGAGGATTCTTCGATCACTATCAATAATGTCTGAAGAAGATCAACAACTGAGACAAAGAAAGGTCACCATGGCAGGTGAACTCGTTGAAAGAACGAGGATATTTCTGGACACATTAGAAGGGAGGGTTGGCAACATAGAAAGCCATGATCCCATTCTTAGGTTATTGATTCTTCTAGCACATTCAGAAAAACCAGAAGATGAGTTTAATGCGAAGGAACTGAGCGGTGGAAAGGAAGCAATTATTGAAGACCCTGTTCTCAGAACAAACATTCTTCTTACACTATTAAAACTGTCTGGAAAACAGGCACGAAAGCAGTTACAATGGGAAGCCGTAGTTGATGATCTTCTTCTCAAGACAAAGATTCTCCTTTCCCTATCAAAGCTTCCAGAAGAAGAAGGAAAAAGCAGAGGAGACTGTCTTGTTGAAGACACTGTTCTCAGAGCCATGATTATTATAGCGTTATCAGAATTACTTCCAGGCAACCTTCAAGACCGACAGTTATGTGATGTGATCAGTTTTCCACACGAATCACAAATATACGAAGACCTCGCACACAGTGATGTAAGTAGATTCTCCAAAGATGATCCTGATGAAAGAGGGGTCTTCCCAGATAACTGTGGTAGATGGGAACAGAGTGAGGAGTTTTCAGGGCACTCAAATGACAGAACAAGAATTCTACAGGGCCTGTACAGAATGTCTGAAGGACTTCAAAAGAGGGAACGAAGGGGTACAAATGTCCATGAACCTGATCTAGAGACATCAATTCTTCTCTACCTCTCAGAATTGCCAGAAGAAACTCATGGAAGGATGGGAAAGAAGCGGGCCACCATTATTGATGACCCTCATGTTAGAACAAGAATTCTTTTAGCACTATCGAAACTTCCCAACGAAAATCGAAGACTGTCGAAAAAGGAAGTCTCTTTCAGAAAGAAGGTCTTCTTAGCATTTGCAAAAGACGATGAAGAATTTGGAGTATCAGGGAAAAGGAGGTCTGAAATTTATGAAAGTTCGCGGCCAAGATCGCATTCATGGCCTGGAAATTATGATACGAAGGGAGGACATAGTCGTGTCATTTATAAAAGCCCTGCCATATTGAAGGACTTAATACGGAGATTCCTAGACAGTTCTAAGCAGGAAGAACTTAAGAGACGCAGAATGACTTTTATTGTTGATGAACCATTTCTCCGAACAAGAATTCTTGAGGCATTATCAAGGAAGTATGTAGAAACTCAAAAATTACTTCATGACTCCTGGAAAGAAATGGGACGCCTTCAAAATACCTCTAAGGAGCCTGGCCTGAGGACAAGTATTCTGATGGCAATGTCAGAAATGTCTGATGAAGACCTTGGAAGGAGAAGTAGAAGAGATGGTGTTGTAAATGATCATTTTATGCCACGTAGGAGGCGGCGATCATGTAGCTGGCCTGCAGGTTATAGTAGAGGAAAATTGAGAAGGGAAACCTTAACCAATGACCCTTTAATATTATCTGAAATGATTCAGAGACTATCAACTGGCTCAAAAATAGTATCACAGGTGTCGTATAAAGATCTGGAAAGCAGGGAAAGGGAAGAGACTGATGCAGATTTCTCTTTCCATTCAACAAACAATTTTCCAGGGTCATGTACAGTGTCTAAAGAGTTTGAATGTGGAGGTCGAACAGCAGCCGTTTGTGATGAGTCTTATTTCACGAAACCTTTTCAAAAAGTTACTGAATCTGACCCCAGAGGGAGTACTCCTGTTGATGATTCTCTCTTCAAAACAAGAATTCTTGAAGAGATATCTCTAATGCCTGAAGAAAATGTTGGAACTAAAGAACGAAATAATGAAGACGCAGACTTAAGAACTTTGCTTCTCTTATCACTAAGCAAGATGTCTGAAGAAGTGTATGGAAGAAAAACGACTACCATCATTGACCCTGTACTCAGGTCCAGAATTCTTATATCATTATCTAATGAAGATGCCTCTGCAAGAGGGCATCACAGTTTTGATGATCCTGATCTCAAGGAAAAGATACTTAAGGCAGTCACAGAAACTGCTGAAAAAGATCTAGCAAGGAAAGAACGTAGAGATGCCATTCTTGATGACCCTGCATTAAGATCAAAGATTCTTAAGGCACTTTCATCAGAAGAAAAACACGACATCTCAGAGTTTAGCACATCAGGAGAGAAGAGCGTTGTAGCAGATCGTAAAATATCTAGGAGAACCACTAGTTGGCCAGGATTTGATTATGGGGGTCGGAGAAAACGTGCTTATTCCATTCTTGACCCCCTCCTTTCAAGGTCCATTATGGGAACAGAACTAGTTGAAACTATCAATCCATCTGAGTGTTGTGCACTAATGAAGTCTGAAGAGAAAGGAAGTGACTCCATGTTCATGTCAGAGCTACGTAGCGTCCAAGAAGGAGACAGTAGAAGAAGGAGGCTAACGAGTCGTCGCCGAGCTCTGAGTTGGCCTGGGGATTGTTCTAAAAGAGGACCAGGAAATAATACCATTCCGGACTACAGGGCCATCAGGAAGTGGATGATAGGAGCTCTGAGGAAGCCATCGCGGGGAGGCGAAATCATTCTTATTGACTCACTATTAAAATTAGGAGTATTGCAGGCGGTGCTGAGGTCTCTGGATGATGAGTATATCCCAACTGCATTCAAAGGTAAGATTTCTGCTACTCTGATTATTGTCACAAGTATTTAGTGAATAGTTTTCTTTATTATACAACTCTAACTTGAACATATCATGGACCTTTTGAGTTTCTTGTCTCAGCTATTCATTTCCAAATGTTATTGTTGTCCAGGTTCATCCCATCTTTTATAAACTAGTTCAGACGAGTTGTTCCAGTGGCATGCAGTGCAGTAGTGTGAGTTTTTAATAGCTGTTTCACTAAATTTCCAGCTGCTCCTTAAGGGAAAGCAGGTATAAGTGGTATAAGTCTCAGTATCTGTGAATGAAGGGTGTTCCTGAGGCTCATGACCTGAAAAGAGCAGGAACTTGAAGACAGGATTTGGAGGACGGGCAGCAGTGTAGGTCGACTCCCTATCACCAGGGTTACGCAAATTTATTGTAGCTTCTAACATTTTTTCAGCGGGCAGTTCAGAAAGAATGAGCCAACGCATTCTCAATAAAATCTTGTTTTGATTTAGTGTTTGTGTCGACCACTATAGAGAGTCCCCTGCTCATATCTGTTTGTACGTCCCATTCACTAAGTACACTGCATTGCTCTTTTTGAATTTGTTGTTTTGAAATCCACACATTCGCTTTAATTTTTGTCAGTAACAGTACAATAATCATTGTTGCATTAATAGTTATACTCGAATATATTGTATATCGTTGGTAGGCAGTGAATTCAACTCACGAAAGAACCGTGTTTCTTGTGGAGGCTTGTTGCGTGGCCTAAGAAAGGAACAGAGACTCCAGTGGGCTATCATTAAGCCAGAAACAGTTCTCCAGCCATTGCTGACCTCTCAGTTTTTGGCTTCTTCTGTAAACTTTACTCCGAAGGAGTTACAAGGTTTCCTTTGCCCAGCGATGATACATACACGAGGGCAAGTCAATAAGTATCTGCAGTTTTGCTCTAATTCTCCTTAGCTTGGCTCTATGGTGTTGTGTGCTGTCTACTTCAGTGGTAGGTTTCAGCATTTTCACATCAGTACAGCTTGCGCAGTTGCAATGTAAAGATGGCCATGCCACTCTCTGTTTGCACCGAGGAAGAACAGCTTTGCTTAATCCAGTTTTGTGGTCTAAGTGTGTACCAGGAGCAGAAATTCATAGAACAGTCACTCATCTGTTATTCACGATCATATCATGCACTTGTTCAATATTGGCATCAGTTAAGGCTGCAGATGGACACCCGGATCTTTCCTCATTCGTCACGCTCGTGCAACCCCTTTTGAACTATTCAATTAACTGGTAAACACTTCTCTCTGTCAAAACATTGTCCACGTATTGTGCTGAAAGTCTTCTATGAATTACCGCTCCTGGTACACTCAGACCACAAATAAAAGGATTACAGAACGCTGTTTTTTCTTGGTGCAAACAGAGAGGCCATCTTCACATTGCAACAGCACGAACTGTATTGATCTGATAATGTGCCATCTAGCAGCTGGTGAGCACACAATGCCATAGAGACTTATTGACTTGCCTACGTATATACGATATAGGTGGTGCAGCCTGCAATCCCGGTGTTGCTGGGGTGTCAGGAAGGGCATGTGACCTTAAATCCCCAGCCACAGATCCTTCATGCCTCAGTGCATCAATGCTGAGCAAGCTGTGTAAGATGATGGTTAGTGTTATCTCACATCCAGCGACAGTCATTCATTACTTATGGTATAATCACAATATACTTGCACATCGGTGGTAGGAAGGTAAAACAATTGGATTTTGGGGGTATTGTAACCGTACGTATGTACGATCCCCAAATTTTTAGGTTAGGAAATTTCGTATATAGTTCGTAATGTTAAAATCATGTAATTTTGTTTATTTAGAATGTAAAAATGTAATATTATAAGAAGAATGTGTAGTTAGGGAATATTACATATGTGCATCATTATATTTTGTATAAATTTCCGTTTAGGTAAGAGTCTGTAAATATGGCCTAGCCGTAAGGATTGTGCAACCGGGAAAACTGCGACTATATCGGGAAGGATGGTTGAAGTCAATTGAATGTGTTGCAACAAAGTGGCTTGGAAACACGGGGTACGGCAGGTAGTATAGGCTGAAGAATTGGAGTGGATCAATGTGGATATACGTGAGTGGACGTTCATGTTACCTCAGACACTCGATAGCCAATACGAGGGCTTTGTTTTAAGCGAGGTTGGGTTGACTAAGTGACGCGTCAAGAAGTGCCCGTGAGTGCGTCGCTACCAGTAAACTTTCCAGGACGTTATAACCACGTGCAGCAAGCCTATATAAGCATGTACGCATGTGCGGCAAGTCATTCTGATTTGGACTCTGATTCTGTTTCTGGTTGTGTTTGTGTTTTTGATTCTGGGTTTCTCACTCGGACCGGCGCGCGGGAGCTACTTTGCCCAGATTCCTAGGCGATGCTCTATTGGTGTTAAGTATATTTTACCTAACATAGTTTATTAGCGTTGGATCGTCTCCAATTTTCAGCACTACGTATCAGTGTGGGTGCCCTCCGCACAACACCAACTAACGCTTTATTAGTAGAAACTACGGAAGAACCACTGTACATCCGCAGGATAAAACTTTCCAAAAAATTCCTACTTAAACATATTAGTAGAACGAACTCCCTTATTGTCCCTAAATTACAATTATTATATGAATATTATCAACAACGTCCTCCTCCCAATCATCGGTATCCCGCCATATATATGGCTTATGCTGAAATCCACCATCTTACTGAGACTATATTTCGTACACCACGTATTAATACGTATTCATATTCAAACCTTCCGTCCTTCTATTATCATTGCCCCTTCTGATGCATCAATCCAATCAATGTCTGCACCTTATCCCACATTATATGCTCATAAGAAATTTAAAAGTTCCATAACTACACCAGATTACCACCTATTTACCGATGGGTCAAAATCAAATACTGGAGTCGGAGCAGCATTTTACGATCTACAACTACTCATTAGCTTTAAATATCCGTTACCTAATAATTTAACTATTTTTACAGCAGAATTATATGCCATATACCAAGCCCTTGTATATGCTCAACAGTTGCAATCCAAAAAAATAAATATATTCAGCGATTCCCAAAGTGTTTTACAAGCTCTGCATTCACTCGCCCCTCATACAAATACATATGTCTACGAAGTCAAATCTCTTCTATTTCGACTTGAAACATCCGGTTTTGTTATAACGCTAATATGGATTAAAGGGCATAATCGGCACGTAGGCAACGATATGGCCTATATAGCAGCGAAAGACGCCAGTGCAGATACCGCGAATATATTACAAATCAAAATTCCGATTCCCGACTTCTTTCCACATATCAAAACTGCAGCTCAACACACATGGTGCACACAATGGCGATTATCTGCTCGTACGAAAGGTCAATATTACTATCAACTTCAACTGAGTATTCCCACACTGCCGTGGTTTGCAAATGGTACGTATACACGACGTCACATCACTAATATCATCCGACTACGTTTTAATCATGCCTTAACCCCAGTATATTTAACTCGATTTCACATTACGAACGACCCAACTTGTTCCTGTGGAGAATCTGAGGGCGATAGTGACCACCTGTTTTTTCATTGCCCCCAATATGCACATCACCAGACCATTATAATGCAGAAATTACTCAAAGTTCAAGTATCTTTCCCTACACGACTTTCAGTTTTGTTGCACCAACCTTCGCCTACGATCATTACTATTTTAAACGAGTACCTTGATAACACTCACATCAAATTGTAATTATGATTTAGTTTTGCAGTTGTTTTTGTTCCGACATGTTTGTGAGGTGGCACTTCTAAATGTCCCTGGTGAGTAGATATTGTCTCAAGGTTCTTATTACTTCCCGATCTTGTACAGTGTAACACGTTACTCCTATTCCAGCTTACTAAGTTCTTTGTGTCCTTGCTCAGTACCGAATGTAATACCTCCATGAACCGCCTCATACCCGATATAATTTTTCTTCTTTAAGTGCATCTATCTACGTGTGATCATGCTAAAATCGGGCATTAGTGTTGTAAACGTGTGTTTTTGTGTTATAAGTGTAATATATTACTGATCTTGTGACTGGGAAAGAGTCTTTTGAATCCCAAATAAATATCCGCAAGACAAGACAAGATATATTTTACCTGCGGAGTGAGCATGCTAAATATCGCTGATGCTAGGAGTTTCTGGTGGCTGTTATGTAAAAGACGCTACCAAGTGTTTATTTGTAATTCCAACTCTGTACAATAATTAGACTATAAATCTTCTTCTAGATAATGTACAGTGGATGTGTGGTTGTGCACAGAGCTAATTCTTAGTAAAGAAAATCGTCGGCCGAGTATCCAGTTCCAGTTGGAGAAACGTGAGGCGCCACACTAACCTGTGCGGCACTCGGGAAGGACTCAAGACATCGATGAAGTGTGTAAATAAGTTTAGGGATGCTCTTCGTAAAGAAGGTTGCATCCGTACGTAGAGAAAGTCGTCGTACTTTTCTTTACCAGAATACGATTTTTGTTCTGTAACAGTAGTGAGTGTAGTGGGACTCTTACCTGGAGGTATGTTAAGAAATGTATATCTGGTCAAGTAATGATTTTGTTGGTGGTAGTAGTGTGTATATTAGCCTTTGTAAACGACAAACAAGTAGGTCTCGTCAAGTAATGATTAATGTTGGTCGTAGTTGTTTGTACGTTGCCTTTGTGGATGGCAATCAGGAGGGGGCCTCTTTAAGTGATGATTATTGTGGTATTTATTATATTTTGTTTATTATTTTGGAAGTAAAGTCCTGGTATCAAACTTGCAGTAAATCTTTTTATCAGTGGAGTGGGGATGAACCTGGCATGCTACCTACATCTAATTTCAGGGGTAAACAGGTACGGTTATAAAGTAAGTCTGGAGCTTTGTCAGCCTGATGACCATCGCCTTGGGAGAGGGAGTTACTCATTGCTCTACATAGTTATATATTCCTGTAATTGTTTTACAGGTGGCTCCCACTGTCTTTGTATTTATACTTATTTCATTCACCGTTTATTCATTTCATATTTTCTATAGATTGCAAATGGTTTCAGTATGTCAACCTACAAGTTTGAATACTACTGCTATAGACTACACTAGTGCTGTTCAGTGTCGCAGGTGTTAATTCAGAGTTAAATGGGCAGGTGATGTGCTTCTCAGGAATATGAATGGTTGTAGCGCAGAGTGATATTGAGGTTCGCAAAAGGTTTTTTGCTCTGGCCGCTGCCACTACTTTACAAGAAAATTCAATGAGCAACAAGCTACTGTTGAGTGGAACTTCCTTGTCAGACAATGAAACCCAGAAGAAGGCAGTTTTGCCTATATTTTGGCTACTGGTTTATATTCATTTGTAACTAAACGTTTATTGTATAAATGAATGAATATTATAAAACAACACAATTTAGCAATAATAAGACATGTATTTCACATAGCGTTTCGCCTGTTAGTGGTAGGTATTTGTTAATGACATGAACAATGCATAACACTTTGTGTTTTTTTGGGATTCATTGTTTACCTAATCTTGCTAGGATGCCCCACCCGACAGCACACCAGCTTGTCACTCACTGAACTTTGTTGCAGCTGCAGTGGCAGTGACCAGACCTCCTTGCACCAAGCACAAATTCTACCACTCCAACACTGAAAAATGACCTTAAATATAGCTCCGGGCCAAAACTGTTTCAATTTCTGCAGGGCACACCACATCAGCTAGCTACATGTGCAGTCCCAAGTAAATTCAAGTTTTGAACAAGATGAGTAGGTATTCCTTGCAAGTGTTTTAATTGCTTTGGCGATATGGTGATGATATTTACTTAGTACCATATTCTAATTATTTTAAGAGATTATTTATCAAAATTTTTTAAAATAATTACTAAAACTAGCCTATTAATAACTTTAATTAAAATTTTTAAGTTTGTGTTGATATTGGTGATAATTACAGGTTATAAATTTGACTTTGTATTTCGTATAGACAGGTAGACTTTTACAAAAATATGAACATTTATTACATCCTCCATTTCAGTATATATTACATGTCCTATGATGAATATTATTGTAAAAATATTGTTAATAATGATGGTAATGTCAGCAAATAAAACCAACAACATAAGCAGCGATAATAATAATAATAATCATCATCATCATCATCATCAACCCCTCCAGCGTGCCGAGTAGTGCGGTCTTGAACGAATCTTTGCTATCATTGTCTGTCCAGAAATATCTTCTCTCTCACCACTTACTCCCATTTCCCTCCTCTTCTCTTCACATCATCTCTCAGTTGGTGTCTTCCAATTGGCCTTCTTCCTTCAATCAGTCACTGCTGATCTGCATTTAGGGCAGTCGCCCAGGTGGCAGGCGGTGGCAGATTCCCTATCTGTTGTTTACCTCCCTTGATAAGTTATTCCAATACCTAACTCCTCTTCCTACAACCAAATATTTGCCCCAATTTGACCTCTTGAATTCCAACTTTATCTTCATATTGTGATCTTTCCTACTTTTAAGGACACCACAAACTTCTTTGTCTACTAAGGTCATTCCACGCCATCTCTCCACTGACAGATCGGAACATACAACTTATAATACATATTATTATACATATACTCATTTGGGGTAAATATTTCAGATTCCCTATGGGAATCAACATACCAATTATTTGAGCAGCTCGTCTCTTTTCACCCAAGTCTTCCCAGCCCAAAAATTAGCAACATCATTGTAATGCTACTCTTTTGTCGGAAATAGCCCAGAACAAATCAAGCTGTTTTTCTTTGGATTTTTTCCAGTTCTTGAAACAAGTAATCCGGGTGAGGGTCCCATACACTGGAACCATACTTTAGTTAGAGTCTTACCAGAGACTTACGTGCCCTCTCCTTTACATCCTTACTACAATCCCTAAATATCCCCATAACCATGTGCAGGGATCTGTACCCTTTATTTACAATCATATTTATGTGGTTACCCACTGGAGATATTTCCTTATATTAACAATGAACTCATGCGTTAGGTTTATATTTTCAACTCATATCTCCCCCTATTATAAAATTCTCACCTGGTTAAAAAACGATGAACTATGACATCTTCACATTGCAACTCTTGTATTTCGTCTGATGAATGAATCTAAACCCCAGTATTTATCTTCAAAGTTTAATTTACTCTCCTCCTCTCATGAACAAAACACACGATCGACTACTACACTCTCAATTCCTGTGCATCACTCACCTTCATTTAACCGCTCCTTTCAAGTGTCTGGTGCATGGCTATGGAATTCCCTTCCAGTCAGTGTTAGGCATTGCACTGCTTTAACTTCTTTCAAGCGGTCTTGCTTAGATTACCTATTAAATGTATAACCAGCTTGTATAAATGGCAGTATGAATGAAAGAATGAATGAGGTTAGGATTTATATTTTGTTATATTATTTCATTATTCTGTTTTATGAAGTTTATTATAGATAATATGTGGTTAAGTGTAAGAGAGGGCTGTGAGCCTTAACTTCGCCAAAAATGAAGGCATGAAATAAATACTTACAGTGATCCCCAAAGGAACTTTCACCCCATCAATGCAGTAATTAAAACTGAGAGGACTTTTCCTATTTGTGAAACTCACTACCTAACTTTTAACCCCGTTTATCATCATACCATTGCCTACTGTCCATCTCACAACATTATCGAGGTCATCTTGCAGTTGCTCACAATCTTGTAACTTATTTATTACTCTGTACAGAATAACATCATCTGCAAAAAAGCCTTATCTCTGATTCCACTTCTTTACACATATCATTGATAAAGGACCAATAATACTGCATTGAGGAATTCCCCTCTTAATTATTACAGGGACAGACAAAACTTTGTTGAATTTATTTTTCTGAGAATTTTTTTCTAGAAACAGAGCCACTTTTGTTAAGTCCATTTGCACTCATTTTTGCCAGTAGTCTCCCATGATCCACCCTATCAGATGCCTTGGATAGGTCAATCGTGATACAGCCCATTTGACCTCCTGAATCCAGGATATCTGCTATATCTTGCTGTAATCCTACAAGTTAAGCTTAAGTGGAATAACCTTTCCTAAACACAAAATGCCTTCTATGAAACCAGTTATTAATTCCTCAAACATGTCTTTTATAATCAGAAAAATGCTATCCCAAAGCTTACATGCAATGCTTGTCAAACTAACTGACTTGTAATTTTCAGCTTTATGCCTATCACCCTTACCTTTATACACAGAGGCTACTATAGCAACTCTCCATTCATTGGGTATACCTCTTTCATGCAAACAATAATCAAATAAGTATTTCAGATATGGTACTATATCCCCACCCATTGTCCTTAGTATATCCCCCGAAATCTTATCAATTCCATCTTTTCTAGTTTTCAACTTTTGTATCTAACTGTAAATGTCATTGTTGTCATAGGTAAATTTTAATACTTATTTAGTGTTAGTTACCTCCTCTAACTGAACATTATTCTTGCAACCAATTATCTTTACATACTGTTGACTGAATACTTCTGCCTTTTGAAGATCCGTGCATAAATACTCCCCTTGTTCATTAATGATACCGGGAATGTCCTTCTTGGAACCTGTTTCTGCCTTAAAATACCTATATGTACTCTTCCATTTTTCAATAAAATTTGTATGACTGCCAATTATGCTTGCCATCATGTTATCCTTAGCTGCCTTCTTTGCTAGATTCAATTTCCTAAGAAGTTCCTTCAATTTCTCTTTACTTCCACAGTCATTTCTAACTCTATTTCTTTCCAGCCTGCACCTCCTTCTTAGTCTCTTTACTTCTCTGTTATAATATAGTGAATCTTTACCATTCCTTACCAACTTTAAAGGCACAAACCTATTTTCTCATTCCTCAACAATTGCTTTAAACCCATCCCAGAGTCTGTTTACATTTTTATTTACTGTTTTCCACCGATCATAATTACTTTTTTTAAACTCCCTCGTGCCTGCTGTATCAGTCATGTAGTACTGCCTAATGGTCCTACTATTAAGACCTTGCTTTGTATCACATTTATTTTTAATTACCACAAAAACAGCTTCGTGAACACTAATACCATCTATTAGTTCGGTTTCTCTATAGAGCTCATCTGGTTTTACCAGCACCACATCCAGAATATTCTTCCCTCTAGTTGGTCCCATCATTTTCTGAATCGGATGCCCTTCCCATATTAACTTATTTCCTATTTGTTGGTCATGCTTCCTGTTGTTCACATTACCTTCCCAATTGACATTTGGTAAACTTAGATCACCCGCTACAATCACGTTCCTTTCCTTATCGTTTCCCACATAGATGATTATGTTATCCTATAATTCTTAATCAGCATCAGCACAACCCTTTCCCAGTCTGTACACTCAAAAGATATCAGGTTGCCTATTACCTTTAGAGATGAGCCTTACACCTAGAATTTCATGTTTGTCATCTTTGACTCTTTTGTAGATTAAAAATTCTTCTTTCACCAAAATGAAACTCCCCCTGCTATCATTCCTATCCGATCTCTACTATACACACTCCAGTTCCATGATAAAATTTCTGTATCCATTATATCATTCTTAGCCATGATTCAACTCTTATTACAATATTACTTAATTCTGTTCATTTCTTCACAATACTCCTAAGTTCAGCACTAACATTTTTATGTTATCCCTACTTGATTTCCAGTTCCCTGTTCCCTTATCACCGCTCCCTAGTGCAGCCTGTTTCCCTGAATGTACCTCCCTATAACTCTTCTAAACAAGTTTCCTAACTTATATGTACTACTGCAGTTTAAGTGAAGGCCATCTGAGCACAGATCCCTATCTCCTACTCAGCCATTATGATCTAGAAATCTCACTCCCAGTTTCCCACATACCCACTCCATAGTCTCATTTAAATCCCCAATCACCTTCCAGTCAGTAACCCTACTACACAGTATTCCACTAATAATAATCTCTGCTTTCTTAAACTTCATCCGTGCTGCATTTACCAGATCCCACACATCTTCAACTATGTTAGAACTTATACCTGCTTGTCTTAACGTTGTTAGTACCAATGTGAAACACTACCACCTTCCCTTTTCCCTCCTCCTTCTCTTCTACTTTCCTCAATATCTCCCTCAACCTAATTCCTGGATAACACTCTACCCTGGTACCCTTTCCTCCACATACTTTCCCAGCATGTCTAATGATAGAATCATCAACCTGCGACCGTAATGAGGGCGTAAGAATTTATGAGTGTATATGAGTATAGTGCAAAATAGATCAAAATGAAAGTGATACTAGAAAATTTGTTGGTGAAACAACTCAAAGATGAACTCACCAAGAGAAACCTTCCAACGAATGGTAAGAAGAAATCTCTGCTGACGTGGTTATGGGAAGATCTCGTGCAAAAAGCAGAAGATCCCGAAAAGTTTTCATTGAAGCCAATGAAGTTTCAGGGTCAGATGGGGAGGTAAATATTCCCAAAATGTGTTGAACATGATGCAGGTACTAAATGACAATTTCAGATGTCAATTCCTGCCTAACAGGACAGATTACAGATCAAACTTCGAAGGTAAACGACAAAATTTCTCAAGCTAACTCAGTTTTAACCAGACAAACATCACAAGTGTACATGCAGGTTTACAAAGTTGAACAGGGCTTAGAATCAAAAATTTCAACCGTAGATGACAAAATTTCATCGCAAATTAGTGACGTCACCAATCGATTAACGCAGCAGATGTCAGACATCAGGTCAAAACTGGGACAGGTTGAACAGATCGATAGTAGGTTAAGCCAGCTGGAAGGGAATATCTCAAACCTCAAGGAGGAGGTTGAAATCCAGGTTTCCGGCATAAAGCAACAGGTTGAGGGGAGAATTTCTACCACTGGGGGAAATTTTGAAAGCCGTGTATCTACCATTGAAGGAAATTTTGGAAGCCATATTTCTGCTGTTTAAGGAAGGTTAGAAAACCAGATTTTGACCATCAAGGGAGATGTGCAGAATATAAGAGGAAGCATCCTTTGTGCAGTAGAAGATAGATTAACTCAATCAGGATGTATTGTAACACCTCAAGTCCCCTCAAACCTAACCGACAATACAGGACACGTAGACCCGAGGGTGATTATAGAGAGCCTTCCGGAATTTCATGGGCGACTGGAAGAGACCCAGACTAGCTTCATCGAGGGATCGGTCAGTCTCTTAGGAAGGAATAATCTACCAAAGGACATCTTCGTGCAACTCATCACACCCCGATTAAAGGGGCAATCCGCTACTTGGTGGAATAACTTGAAGGGATTGAATTCAAACTGGACGGATTTCAAGAGGGAATTCCTCGCTAGCTTTCATTCTGAAGGGGTGAAGAGCTGCATGAAAAGGAAGCTGTTGACTGAGGCACAACCCATTGGCATGAGAGCAAGCACCTTCGTCCTGTAGAAGTACCAAATCTTCAAGCATCTGCATCCGGAAGGAAGCAGAAATGAGATCTTACCAGACATAACAGAACTACTCCACAATAAGATTCAACCCATAGTGAAAGTACCACAACCGAGTTCCTTCTATGATCTATGTAGAATCATCGCCCAGTTGGAGGAGGAACATAAGAGCAAAGCTACGGAAGAGACCAGTGCAGTGAGGAAGTCCTACCACTGTCGAAGAACAGGCCACCTGAAGAACAAGTGCCCAGGCTTGACATCGGAAAACTAGGTCCGGCTCATTCTGGATTTTGGCGGGGGGGGGTTGACCGGGAACAGGAATGCGCCTCAAGACCTGACAGACGAGCAACCCTAGTCAAGTAGGAGAGGGATTGGTGAGATTGTGAGTAGAATAGGCCAAACCTCCCAGCTATCATCTTAATGATTGGCAACGAGAAATTTTCAGCCATACTCGACAGCCAAGCAAGCCATTCATTCGTCAATGGTATGGTAGCCAGATTACTACCACCTGTGAAGTCTTACAATCTCCCAAAGGGTAGTGAGAGCAGCAGACGGTGTAACCTATTCCATTCAAGGACAGACTAACCCAACCGCTAAATGCATGAGCATGCCTACTGTAATTGACGTTGCAGTGATTCAGAACCTGATACCTGGGATCATATTAGGTCATGACTTTCTAGTGGAATACAAGGTGATCCTGGACTATGCAGCTCATAAGGTCTTTTTGTGAAAGACAAAAGTCTGAGGGTCACCTGGCATGATGGAAATCTCCAGACTCGCAAGGTTGCGGAAGTCGACGTAGACCTGGGAGATATCCAGCTAATGCGTCTTCAACTGAGTGAAGAAGAGGAGTTAAGATGCGCCTTAAAGGACTTACCGGAAGTCATCACCAATAAAATAGGACAGACTACCACGGTAACACACCATTGAATGCAGCACTTCCTCCCCCATCAAGCAACGGACATATCCAATCAACCCAGATAAGCGTAACTTTGTCATCCAGAAGATTCAAGAGATGGAAGGGCAAGGTCTCATCAAACCCTCTACATCCTATTGGGCTTCACCTATCGTCCTACCGAAGAAAAAGAAGAAGAAGAATGGGGTGTATCGACTATGTGTGGACTTCCTCAGGTTGAACGAGAAGTCCCTTAGTGATGCCTGACCTGAAAAAGTCACTTAAACAAGTAAGTGGGTCTAGGGTTTTTAGCACACTGGATCTCAAATTCGGATATTGGCAAGTGGAGGTTGAGAAAAGTGCTAGACCACTGACTGCCTTCATGACACCAAGAGGATTGTACCAGTTTGCAGTAATGTCTTTTGTATTGAAAAATGCTCCTGCCACCTTCATGAGGCTGATGGATAAGGTATTATCAGGATATGTTGGAGATTTTTGCCAAATATATCTCAACAACATTTTAATTCACAGCAATAATTTTCAAGAATACCTTGTACATGTGAGGAAAGTACTGGAATGACTAAAGATTCATGGACCGACCTGCCAACTGTAGAAATGCCATTTTGCCCAGTGCTATGTAGAATATCTTGGCCATGTCCCAACATCTGAAGGACCGGGCGAGTTGGCCGTGCGCGTAGAGGCGCGCGGCTGTGAGCTTGCATCCGGGAGATAGTAGGTTCGAATCCCACTATCGGCAGCCCTGAAGATGGTTTTCCGTGGTTTCCCATTTTCACACCAGGCAAATGCTGGGGCTGTACCTTAATTAAGGCCACGGCCGCTTCCTTCCAACTCCTAGGCCTTTCCTATCCCATCGTCGCCATAAGACCTATCTGTGTCGGTGCGACGTAAAGCCCCTAGCAAAAAAAAAAAACAACAACATCTGAAGGCTTAGAAAGGCAACTGGAGAAGAATCGAGCTATTGAAGAAGCTGAACGCCCTGGACCAAACGACAAGTATGTCAGTTCCTTGGCTTCTGTGGAAGGTATAGCAGCTTCGTACCACACTTAGAAGAGAAGGCAATATCACTCACCAATTTACTCCATAACAACCGCCCGTTCCGATGGACCAGCAAGGAAGAGGCAGCATTCCAAGACATTAAGGCTGCAATATGCAACACTCCTGGTCTAGCGCATCCTGACCCTCAACAGAAGATGTGCCTGCAGACAGGCGCCAGCGACTCCAGCTTAGGAGCAGTGTTATTCCAGGAGAGGAGTGACGGCAGAAGGGACATCATCGAGTATGCCAGCAGAAAGCTATCTCCCACCGAACAGTGCTGCTGCAATGCCGAGAAGGAAGCCTTAGCTGTGGTGTGGGGCATAGGCAAATTCATAGGCTACTTGGAGGGAAGGAAGTTCCAGCTCTACCCTGATAACTCCACTCTCAAATGGTTGAACTCGGTCTCTGACTCAAAATCTAAATTGATGTGATGGGCTCTGTTAATCGCAGAATTTTATTTCGATGTGTGTCACGTCCCAGGACCGATGAACATAGGAGCAGATAACTTATCTAGGCACCCGGCAATGGAACCCGAAGCTAGGAGCACCATTGTCGAGGGGGAGTTCCCACGAAAACACCAGAGTGGGCTGTGGGCCTAAGGAACCTATGTTTACAACTATAAGAAGGAACTTGATCTCGGAGTAATCAAACATTGGCAAAAACAAGACAAGCCCTGTAGGACCATGACAGTGGATTAGGAGACAGAACACCAATAGTCGACTCGTCCCGAGGGAATTCAGGATGTGCTGCAAGAACTTTCAGGTTGATGGAGGACTCTTGATGTACATATCTCACCTCACTACATGTTATAAACCTCATTTTAGGTCCGTATTGAAAGTTTAACAGTTCAACAATAATAAAGGTGTTTTAATTTGTTCCACCTATTCAATACTTATATTTTCACTTATAGTGGTTACATAATTAGATTCTTAGTTACATGGGACATGTTTCACCCTCATTTAAGGGCATCTTCAGCCTAAACACAATCATCAAAAGTACAAGTAAATTAAAAGTGGAAGTTAAAAGTTTAGTTCGGAACATAAAAATGTGAAAAGTGATAAAATATAAAGATGCTAATGGAAAACTGTCTTATGATTAAATCATAATCTTGTCGGAGACTAAAACTTCTTCTATTAAAATTCTAATTAAAACAGTTCATATAAAATATTAGTGGAAAATCAAAGTGGTAATAATATAAAGCCAACGACATGAGGGCGTGAACACAAGCATAAACTTGATTGTCATGAATACAATCTTTCCAAGGCCGCTGATGAAATTCGTCAGCAAGTGAGGCAGAAGCATCTGTTGAAAAATTGTAAGTGGCCGTTAGCACCGGTAGGTAATAAAATGGCTGAAACCATGCCAGAAAATGTCAGTAGATGCAGAAATAATGTTTTCTGTAAGAGAAGGAAAAGAAGAAATAAGAAATTGAACGTAAGGAGAGAATTGGTTTACATAAAATTGAAACAGATGAGGACTTACATGTAAGTGGAAGTTGTTATTTGTTATCTACTGTTGAGTGGGTTGCTGCCCGTCTGTTGGCTCTGAGTCTGGTGTTGTAACTGTGCTGCAGAGGCAGCAGTGAACTCGGAGGGGAAGGAATAGGGGAGTACGGAAGGGAGGAGAGGATGGGTGGAGTCAATTGTGACGAGGCTAACGGTGCTACCGGTGCTAACGGCCACTTACAATTTTTCAAAAGATGCTTCTGCCTCACTTGCTGACGAATTTCATCAGCGGCCTTGGAAAGATTGTATTCATGACAATCAAGTTTATGCTTGTGTTCACGCCCTCATGTTGTTGGCTTTATTTTATTACCACTTTGATTTTCCACTAATATTTTATATGAACTGTTTTAATTAGAATTTTAATAGAAGAAGTTTTAGTCTCCGACAAGATTATAATTTAATCATAAGACAGTTTTCCATTAGCATCTTTATATTTTATCACTTTTCACATTTTTATGTTCCAAATTTTAATAACTGACTAAACTTTTAACTTCCACTTTTAATTTACTTATATTTTTGATGATTCTGTTTAGGCTGAAGATGCCCTTAATTGAGGGCGAAACATATCCCATGTAACTAAGAATCTAATTATTTAACCACTATAAGTGAAAATATAAGTTTTTTTTTTTTTTTTTGCTAGTTGCTTTACGTCGCACCGACACAGATAGGTCTTATGGCGACGATGGGACAGGGAAGGGCTAGGAGTGGGAGGGAAGTGTCTGTGGCCTTAATTAAGGTACAGCCCCAGCATTTGCCTGGTGTGAAAATGGGAAACCGCGGAAAATCATTTTCAGGGCTACCGACAGTGGGATTCGAACCTACTATCTCCCGAATACTGGATACTGGCCGCACTTAAGCGACTGCAGCTATCGAGCTCGGTAATATAAGTATTGAATAGGTGGAACAAATTAAAACACCTTTATTATATCTCACCTCTCCGACTTGCCTGCAGAAGTGGTGATCCCCAGACAGCACACGACGGACATCCTCAAGAAATTCCAGGACAGCACTGAAGCCAGACACCCAGGAGGCGAAGAGACGTATCAGTCTATCCTACAAAGATTCTTCTGGGTCAACATGTGGAAAGACATCCTGGACTATGTGAAGGGGTAGCACATCTGTGCCTGCACTATGGTGAGCAACAGGAAGGCAGATTCCAGTCAGTGAGGAAGACAGCCGCAACGCCCTTGAGAAGTCATAGTGCTAGCCTTGATGAGTCCTTATCCTAGAACACCACGGGGTAAAACAGGACTGCTAGTAATCACCGACCTCCTCACAAGATGGATTGAGGCCTTTCTGATACCAGATGCCATGACGGGACGCATCACGAGCCTTCTACAAGACGAGGAATTCAGCTGCTACGGTTATCCACACTGCATGCTGTCAGACAACGGGAGTCAGTTCACGTCAAGGAAGTAGCAGCAAATGATGACAGAATGGAGCTTATAGCACTTGATCACCACTATCTACAATCCAAGGGCCAATCCAACAGAACGACAGAACCAGGAGCTGCAAAGGGTACTACAGGTCCACCTGAAAGACAAAGAACATCGACTGTGTGACCATCAGATACCACAGTCACTCTTTGCCCTGCAACGGTGCATCAGCCATGTCACCGTCTATTCTCCAGCAGAGCTGTTCCTTGGTCAACAGCTATATGGCACTGAGGATTGAGAGATTCGTCCACTACCCACTTCTGGTCAAAATGATGCTGCTGTTTCCCTAGCAGAATGGCAGCAGCAGCAGGACATCAAAGAGATGCAAGCTTTGGCCGAGAAGAGATTCCTTACCCAGGCCAAGGCTCAAGATGTCAAAGAGACCCACATCTTCCTATCAGGCCAACAAGTACTGCGACGTAACCACCCAGTGAGTAACAAGATTGCAGGGTTTCATGCAGGTCTTGCACCTAAGTGGGTTGGTCCCATCGAGGTGGATAAGCAGCTGGGCCATGGGGTCTACTTACTCCTTACTCCTTTCAAGGTCCATGCTTCGGAGTTGCGGCGAGTCACCCAACCACTGTACATACAGAATAAGCCTGGCACTACCATGGATCCACATGGAGGAGAGGCTACTGATGACACAGCTCTGTCTAGTCATAAGGAGAATGAATCAACTTTCATTGAGGAAGAGGCTGACAGCAAGAAAACCCCGACCCCCAACACGGCATGATCTGGTCAAGAGGAGGAAAGCACATCCTGCAATGTCGAGGAAGAGAGAAGATACAATCTACAACCAAGGTTAAGTCGATGAGTGTGACAGACTGTAGAAATTGTTTCAAGTTATAAGCGGGATATTGACGCAAGTGTGACAAACTGATAAAACTTGAAAACTATATTCTCTCACCCATGAGTAAATAATGCAAGTATCAAGCTCAAATTTTTATTATAATTTTACGATTATGACTATTATTATTATGACTTGTAATGTATGGCTATGAAGTGTTTACATCTATTTAGTATTAGTATTATTATTTACGTAGTCGGATGATCGCAATGTTTTTGAGGTTGTGTTGAAACATATATATATAGACCTCGTGTTTTGTTTGTACTGACATGCTGTGGCATCAGCAGTCAACTGTTACAAGATTGTAATCTCCATGGGTTCCGTGATAGGCAGTTGTTAAAATGGTGGTTTATTGATGTTTTCGGAGTGAAGTGTTTTGTTTGCGATGGCAGTGATTTAGGTTATATGCATGTTTAAGGGGTAACTTGTATATAATTCTTTGTAAATAAATAAGTGTACCAACTGACAGCATTTGTTTGCGTCTTTGTGGATACATCAATCTGCACCTGCACCAAGGTGAGCAAGAGGAAGGCAGATTCCAGTCAGCGAGGAAGACGGCTGTAATGTCCTTGGGAGGTCATAGCACTGGACTTGATAGTTCCTTACCCTAGAACACCACAGGGTAGAACAGGACTCCTAGTAATCACCGACCTCTTCACAAGATGGATTGAGGCTTTTCCGATACCAGAACCACGACGGGGCGCATCACCAGCCTTCTACAAGATGAGGTATTCAACCATTAACAGTTGTACACGGTGCATTCTGTCAGACAACGTGAGTCAGTTCATGTTGAGGAAATGGTAGCAAATGATAAGGTAATATGGGGTGCAGAGCACATGACCAACCCACCTACAACCCAAGGGCCAATCCAACGGAACGATGAAACCAGGAGCTAAAAAATATGCTACGGGTCCACCTAATAGACAAAGAACATCGACTGTAGGACTGTCAATACCGCAGTCACTCTTTGCCCTGCAACGACGCATCAACTGTGTAACTGGCTATTCCCCAGCAGAGCGGTTCCTTGGTTGACAGGTATACGGCACCAGGGATTGGGATATTGGTCCACCACCCACTTCTGATCAAGATGATGCAGCTGTTTTCCTGGCAGAGTGGCAGCAGCAGTAGCAGGACATCAAAGAGATGCAAGACTTGGCCGAGAAGAGATCCCTTACCCAGGCCAAGGCTTAAGATGTCTACTACCCCCACCCTGCTACCATAACAGAGAAAGTTACTTGTTCAAAGCTTAATTCTACCCATCTTCGATTATGGTGATGTAATATAGAACAACCTAAACACCACACTTAATGCTAAACTTCAGCGGACTTATAATACATGCATCCATTTCGTATTATATATGCCCAGACATTGTCATATATCACCTTGTCTTGAACAGCTGTCGTGGTTATATTTGGCGGAGAGAAGAAACCTTCACTCTGTTTCGCTTGTTCACAACATTCTCCGTACAGACACACCAAGTTATCTGAGAATGGATCTTAAATACTTGTCATCTCCAAACAGTATACCTACTAGGTCAGAAACCTCTTCCCTGCTGAGCTTCCCACTTTACCACACGACCGGTTATGGCAACTCATTCATACCTGCAACCATACGCTCTTGGAATTCCCTTCCGGCTGTGATTAGGGACATACATAGTAGAAATGTATTTAAGAAAATGTGTTATAAATTAATTATATTATTATTATATTATTATTATATTATATTATATTAATTATATTAATTAATTAATTATAGTATATGTATTAATTATATGTAATTAGAAATCTTAATACTCTGTAGTTTGTATAATGTAGCGCGTGTAAGATGGTCTGGCATAACAGCAGGCTTTATAGCCTGAGCCACGCCATGTAAAACAAGTCAATAAATAAATAAATAAATAAATAAATAAATAAATAAATAAATAAATAAATAAATAAATAAATAAATAAATAACACATCAACACAATACAAGACATCTATTCACAGATACCTACCTCACTTACCTCTCTTCATAAATTGCCATCGATGACTGGAACGAAATAAAACAGTTCGGAGCTGGACCCGTGCATAGACAAAAAGGGAGCGAAAGGACAGAAAAGCAAGAACCCGTAACCCCCATGAATAAAAGAATGGATCAAAAGTAATTGAGGTTTATTACCAACACACACAATATTAAAATGAAAGCAAAAATGGGAAAGTGCATTAATAATTACTTACATAACTGCAGAAAAATAGAACATCAAGTAGGATCCCGTTCAATGACATGGTAAGTTTCATGTTACACGGTGACAGTACATACGATCGCAGTATTAATTTCCCTATGACCATATACAAATTTGTTTCGGAAAAATAATGTGATGTGGGACACGTTATTGAAGGAATCAGAAAATGGAACCACCAGAAGGATAATACAAACTTACAAATGCGGACCACGCACATATCAACAGTTAGCGTATCCATGCTCCAGTCGAGTGTCCACTCGATGCTAGCGCATCACAACAACAATGCCAAAGCACAGCCTCCTAAAGTAGCAGAAGCAAAATGAACAAGTATACATTGCCACAGTTACAAAAACATAAACTGATCGCCGACAATGGAGCAGGTAATGGCCTAGAAATATAAAATAGCCCATCACACATGACCCAAACTGGCCAACTAAAATGAAAACAGAAAATAAAATGAAAGTAAATTAAAATCACAGAGAGTACTATAAACCATACACAGGCACGCACACACATGTATGAACAAGAAGAGAGACCCAATATAAAATCAAGGCACGCAACGTATATTTACGCGCAGGATAGTGACGGATATCGTGGACTCATGAGCTTGGTTTGAACACCACAGATATAATGCTGGACCGCTGCAAAAACAGGCAAGGCTGATCCAAATTTCATTGTAGCAATCGCAACTTTCGTCGACTCGCTACCCGGTACATGCAAATTGCCCCACGTGGACACACATGGATTAAACCCCGCAGCATCAAATCATACAATATTATAATGCTCAGCCATGATTCAAAACGATGAGGAAACAAAAGTGAATGTCTCAAAACTCACAAACACACAGGTCTGAACAAACAGATAGGTAAATACCACTCTCCGTTCTCACGTGTGTGCACACAAACAAAGAAAGAAAAATTTAAAACACACACAAAATTGATTAATTAAGAGCCTGCAAAGAGAGGTAATAAAAGACTACAGAAATACAATCACATAGAATCGTTCTTGTAACTATGGCACGGGAAATGAAATAAAATTAAATACCTTGGAGCAGCACATCAGGAATCTCAAAATATTTATGTCAATCAAAATAATGACTCCCAGCAGAAAGCCGAGCATTGAAACAAGTAAATCCATGATAATACCAATTTGTAGATCAAGAAGCACATTTTAAATCCCAGTTTGTTCATCATTTTCAATCCCTCCATTGTTGGTATCACGAGCAGACCAACTTAACACTTGGAGTCTGAGAGACAGACTGTGTATCAACACAGATGGCTAGAGCAGCATCTTCAGTGAGAAACTATAAGATTCACGTCACATTTGGGTAATGTTATTGCTAATGGTGACAGTCAAGGATAAGTAGGAATAAATGAAGTGCATCACCAAGACAGGCTTGGTTCGACACAGATGTTGAAGAGACCCAGATCTTGCTACCATGCCAACAAGTACTGTGACATAACCACACAGTCAGTAATATGATTGGAGGATTTCATGCAGGTCTCGTCTCGCACCTAAGTGGGTTGGTCCCGTCGAGGTGGATAAGCAGCTGGGCCATGAGGTCTACTTACTAAGACCAACCCTCCTGCGAAGGTCTGTGCATCAGAGTTGTGGCAAGTCGCCCAACCTCTGCGCATACAGAGTAAGCCTGGTACTGTCACAGGTCCACCGGGAGGAGAGGTTGCTAATGATGTTAAAAATTAAATAATTGAAAAGGAGGTTCAACCTATTCAATACTTTTATCTTTAAAGGCTGCTAATGACACAGCACAACCTGGTCATCATGTTGAGAACGCATCGACTATCATCAAGGAAGAGGTTGGCAGTGAGTCAACCCCGACCCCTGACGTAACACGATCCAGTCAAGAGGAGGAGAGCACATCCAGCGACGTCTAGGAAGAGTTAAGATACAATCTATGAACAAGGCATAGTCGATGAGTGTGATAGACTGTGAAAATTGTTTCAAGAGTACGGGCGATATTGATGCAAGTGTAATAGACTGATATAACTTGAAAACAATATTATTTAACCCATGGATAAATAATGTAAATATCAAGCTTGAATTATTATTATCATATATATATATATATATAATTCGCTGGGGCCATCAAGGACCACGTTAAGTCTTGTTGCATTTGACACTGAACTTGGCCTTCTTTAAAGCCCAAATTTCCCTCATTCTTTGCGAGTGGGCCTGCTTACGCTCCACTGTCCAAGGGGCACCATGTCTTCTCTTCGGCTGCTCGTCTCGGTTTAGCCCGTTCGTCAATATTTTCTTGTGGAAGAGATCTCTGTTAAGGGCGTCTTCAGCTGAGATATGTAGCATTTGCAGGTCTTCTTTGGTATTTCTAAACCAGGGAATTGTGGTTTTGGGGTTTGAATCAAAAAAGTGAAAGATTCCTTTAGTTAACTTTCTTCCGTCCATTCTTTTCAGATGACCGTAAAATCATGCCCGTCTTTTTCTGATCGTGTCGGTAATTTTCTCTATTTTGCTGTAGACTTCCTTGTTGGATCTCTTTTGATGGATTCCATTTCTGTACTTTGATCCCAAGATTCCTCTCACAATTTTGCGTTCTCTTTTCTCCAGTTCTTCAAGGAGTCCTTTGTTGGCATTTAGAGACAGGATTTCGACTGCATATAGAACTACTGGCTTCAGAACTGTTTCATAGTGACGTATCTTGGTGTTTTGGGAAAGGCATTTTTTGTTGTAGATTGTGCGGGACATTTGGTAGGCTATTTCCAGTTTGCGTACTCGCTCCTGAAGTGCTTCTTTGTCCAGTCCATTTTTCATGATGATCTCACCCAAGTATTTGAATTTGTCTACTCGGGTGATGTCCCCGTATTTTGTATGGAGTTTTGGTGGAGCCTCTTTGATGTTAGTCATTACTTCTGTTTTCTCAAACGATATCTGCAAACCAGTTTGTTCGGCAATTTCCTTTAAAATTTCAACTTGAGCTCTAGCGGTTTCTATGTCGTTTGAGAGAACAGCAATATCATCGGCAAATGCTAAGCAGTCTGTTGCGATCCCCTTGCATTTGGTTCCTATTCTCAATGGACAGTAGTTGGTTTCCTGTAATCTCACCTGCCAGGTTCTGATGATCTTTTCAAGAACACAGTTGAAGAGTATCGGAGATAGCCCATCACCTTGTCGGACTCCTGTTTTGATGTCAAAGGAATGCGAGAGACATCTGTGGAACTTCACCTTGGATTTTGTATCGGTCAGGGTAGCTCTAATTAATGCCAGCAGTTTCAAATCAACTCCAAATTCATTTACGATGTTTAGCAGGACTTCCCGGTCAATGGAGTCGTACACTTTCCTAAAGTCCACAAAGACAGACACATACTGCTTGGACCTGAGTGTACAATATCTGATGATTGTTTTGAGATTTTGGATCTGTTCAGCTGTTGAGCAACCTTTTCTGAACCCTGCTTGGTATTCACCTATTTGATGTTCGACTTGTGCTTCCAAACGCTCCAGGATGGCAAGTGATAGAATTTTGTAAGTCACGAGTAGCAAAGATATTCCTCTGTAGTTGTTGATGTTCTTCATGCTGCCTTTTTTGTGTAATGGATGGATCAAAGCTATTTTCCAATCTTCGGGTAGGGTCTCCTTGTTCCAAATTTCTTCTATTTGCTTTTGCAAGATATCAAGTTATTCCTCTGGGGCATATTTCCATAGTTCTGTTACTACTGAGTCTTCCCCCGGCGCTTTGTTATTTTTGAGACGGGCAATGTGGCGCTTGATTTCATCTCTGTCGGGTGGTCTGGAATCTGGGTACCTGAGTAAGGGTTCCTTGGTCTCAATGGCGCTTTGAGGTTTAGAGCAATTAAGTAAATTCTTGAAGTAATCTGCCAGAATGCTGCAATTTTCTTCATTTGATGTCGCCAGTGTGCCGTCCTTTCGCTCAAAGCATAGAGATGGTGGTTTATAGCCAGTGAGTTTGCGTTTGAAGGCTCTGTAGTACTCTCTGCTTTCATTCTTCCTAACGTTTTGTTCTATCTTTTCAATGAGAGATTTTTCGTATTTACGTTTCTCAGTTCTGAACACCCTAGCTGCTTGGGCACGTTGGGTTTTGTAGGTTTCCCAATCATTTTCTGATTTCGTAGAGTAGTACTGTTTCCACGTATTGAGTCTTTCTTGGAGGACTGATTCGCAGGTACCATTCCACCAGGCATGCTTTTTGCCTCTCTTGATTTCTGCAACGTCTTTGGCGGCCTCAACAAGGAGACTTTGGGCGTTGTTAAAGTCAGTATCATTTGGTCTAGCCTTCTCCTGGAACTCCTCGACCCTTTGCCGAAGTTTATCATTGTTGAAGCGTGTGATCTGTTTGGTTGTCTTCCTTGTGTTTGCGGGAATTGGTTTGAATTTGATAAGAGACATATAATGATATTATTATTATTATTATTATTATTATTATTATTATTATTATTATTATTATTATTATTATTATTATTATTGTTATATATAAATAATTCGCTGGGGCCATCAAGGACCACATTAAGTCTTGTTGCATTTGACATTGAACTTGGCCTTCTTTAGAGCCCAAATTTCCCTCATTCTTTGTGAGATGGCCTGCTTACGCTCCTCTGTCCAAGGGGCACCGTGTCTTCTCTTCGGTTGCTCGTCTCGGTTTAGCCCGTTCGTCAATATTTTCTTGCGGAAGAGATCTCTGTTAAGGGCGTCTTCAGCTGAGATATGTAGCATTTGCAGGTCTTCTTTGGTATTTCTAAACCAGGGAATTGTGGTTTTGGGGTTTGAATCAAAAAAGTGAAAGATTTCTTTAGTTAACTTTCTTCCGTCCATTCTTTTCAGATGACCGTAAAATCATGCCCGTCTTTTTCTGATTGTGCCGGTAATTTTCTCTTTTGCTGTAGACTTCCTTGTTGGATCTCTTTTGATGGATTCCATTTCTGTACTTTGATCCCAAGATTCCTCTCACAATTTTGCATTCTCTTTTCTCTAGTTCTTCAAGGAGTCCTTTGTTGGCATTTAGAGAGAGGGTTTTGGCTGCATATAGAACTACTGGCTTCAGAACTGTTTCATAGTGACGTATCTTGGTGTTTTGGGAAAGGCATTTTTTGTTGTAGATTGTGCGGGACATTTGGTAGGCTATTTCCAGTTTGCGTACTCGCTCCTGAAGTGCTTCTTTGTCCAGTCCATTTTTCATGATGATCTCACCCAAGTATTTGAATTTGTCTACTCGGTTGATGTCCCCATATTTTGTATGGAGTTTTGGTGGAGCCTCTTTGATGTTAGTCATTACTTCTGTTTCCTGAAATGATATCTGCAAGCCAGTTTGTTCAGCAATTTCCTTTAAACTTTCAACTTGAGCTCTAGCGGTTTCTATGTTGTTTGAGAGAACAGCAATATCATCGGCAAATGCTAAGCAGTCTGTTGCAATCCCCTTGCATTTGGTTCCTATTCTCAATGCACTGTAGTTGGTTTCCTCTAATCTCACCCGCCAGGTTCTGATGATCTTTTCAAGAACACAGTTTAAGAGTATCGGGGATAGCCCATCAAATTGTCGGACTCCTGTTTTGATGTCAAAGGAATGCGAGAGACATCCGTGGAACTTCACCTTGGATTTTGTATCAGTCCGGGTGGCTCTAATTAATGCCAGCAGTTTCAAATCAACTCCAAATTCATTTAAGATGTTTAGCAGGACTTCCCGGTTAATGGAGTTGTACGCTTTCTTAAAGTCCACAAAGACAGACACATACTGCTTGGACCTTAATGTACAATATCTGATGATCGTTTTGAGATTTTGGATCTGTTCAGCTGTTGAGCGACCTTTTCTGAACCCTCCTTGGTATTCACCTATTTGATGTTCGACTTGTGCTTCCAAACGCTCCAGGATGGCAAGTGATAGAATTTTGTAAGTCACGGGTAGCAAAGATATTCCTCTGTAGTTGTTGATGTTCTTCATGCTGCCTTTTTTTGTGTATTTTCCAATCTTCGGGTAGGGTCTCCTTGTTCCAAATTTCTTCTATTTGCTTTTGCATGATATCAAGTGATTCTTCTGGGGCATATTTCCATAGTTCTGCTACTACTGAGTCTTCCCCCGGCGCTTTGTTATTTTTGAGATGGGCAATGTGGCGCTTGATTTCATCTCTGTCGGGTGGTCTGGAATCTGGGTACCTGAGTAAGGGTTCCTTGGTCTCAATGGGGCTTTGCGGTTTAGAGCAATTAAGTAAATTCTTGAAGTAGTCTGCCAGAATGCTGCAATTTTCTTCATTTGACGTTGCTAGTGTGCCTTCCTTTCGCTCAAAGCATAGAGATGGTGGTTTATAGCCAGTGAGTTTGCGTTTGATGGCTCTGTAGTACTCTCTGCTTTCATTCTTCCTAAAGTTTTGTTCTATCTCTTCAATGAGAGATTTTTCGTATTTACGTTTCTCAGTTCTGAACACCCTAGCTGCTTGGGCACATTGGGTTTTGTAGGTTTCCCAATCATTTTCTGATTTCATAGAGTAGTACTGTTTCCACGCATTGAGTCTTTCTTGGAGGACTGATTCGCAGGTACCATTCCACCAGGCATAATTTTGCTTCTCTTGATTTCTGCAACGTCTTTGGCGGCCTCAACAAGGAGACTTTTGACGTTGTTAAAGTCACAGTCATTTAGTCTAGCCTTCTCCTGGAACTCCTTGACCCTTTGCCGAAGTTTATCATTGTCGAAGCGTGTGATCTGTTTGGTTGTCTTCCTTGTGTTTGCGGGAATTGGTTTGAATTTGATAAGAGACATATAATGATCTGAGGCCACATTGATGCATTTCTTTACATTGCCATTCATAATCTCAGGGCTGTTTCTCCTGGAGATTGTAACATCATCAATTTGGAACTCTCCGAGAGCTTGGACGGGAGAATGCCAAGTCATTTGCTTTCTGGGTAGATGGTGAAAGTGGGTCGACATGACCTGCAGGTTGTGATTTTCGCAAATGGACACCAGTCTTTTACCGTTGGGATTGGTTCTTTTGTGAGCAGGGTAATTTCCTATAACTTTCTTGTACTTCTGTTCACAACCTAGTTGGGCATTGAGGTCACCCAAAAGAAGCTTGACATGGTGTTTGGGGATTTTGTTTAATTTTTCATCCAGTAGGTCCCAGAAATTATCAACTTCGTCTGGATCAGACTTGTTCTTATCGTTTGTAGGAGCATGTGCGTTAACTAGGGCATAGGTTTTGTTTGCGCATTTAATTGTGAGTATAGACAATCTGTCATTCACAGGTTCGAAATTTGCAACCGATTTAAGGATCTTGGTTCTAACAGCAAATGCGGTTCCAAGCATCACAGCTCCATTGAGGATTCCCCTTTGTGCTTTGCTCTTGAAAAATCGGTAGCCTTTGGATTAAAAAATCTCTTCATCTGGGTACCTTGTTTCCTGTAGGGCCATTATGGATATCTGATTTTCGTGAAGAGCTTTGGTGAGAGTTTTCAGCTTGCCAGTTTGTGTAAGTGAATTTATGTTGAAATTTGCTAGAAAGGTTTTAGATTTTGGCTTGAGTTTTTGACTCTTCGGGGTACACTGAGACGCTCCAACTCGTCTCTTGCATTATGTCGAGTCTTCCCCAGGATCTAAACGAGACTCGTGCTCCGTGGCGTTCATGTTGGGGGATTTATCCGAAAATTTACCCCCTGGGGTATGTTTCTTGAAATGTTGTGCCATCATGCTTTTTGACTTGACTTTGCTTTGGACGGGTACCCATCCTTTTACAACTAGGGTTGTTAGCCCTAGAAGTTGCCTCAAGATGTTTCCTGGCTTCTGGTCATTTACCAGTCTTCGCCATAACCCTGGCAAGGGACCAGTTTTTTTTTCACGGTGGTATTTTATTTCCCTACTACCCTCTGACTCTGCTGGCGGCAGAGCCAGCGAGCTTCCCCAATTCCAATGGGATGCGCCCAATGGAGGTAACCGGTAAATCCCCATTATTATTATTATTATTATTATTATTATTATTATTATTATTATTATTATTATTATTTACATAGTAAGGTCTGGATGATAATACCTATTATTTGTGAGATTATACCATGAAACATGTGCTGTATGTATATTGATATGAGTTTAGTTAATGTAAGAATCCATAATTAATAGTATATAATTTATTATTACCTGTATATATGATGTATTTTCTTCCACTACATTATTGTGCAATACATCATAATATCCAGAATATACAACGAGAACTATGTAGAACCTTCCTTACCTTGTAACTACGCTATTGGATACTCTGGGATTCATGAGAAGATATGTTGTGACATATCCTTATAGAAGTCTGACCAGGCATATATATATATATATATAAGGTGGCGATCTTGACGGTGGAGTGGAGTTATTGCTTAACAGGAGTCGTTTTGATGAGACGTGTGTAGAAGTCGTGTTTGAAGTGTGTGAATTGGTTTTGTTGAGTTGGTAGTTGACATGCCTCTGGTGCAGTCTTAATCTTATGCTTCACGATAGTTGGTTGTTCAAAATGGTGGTTTACTGATGTGTGTTTAACGGCCGGACAATCCTCATACCTACAAAGGCCGCAGGCTGCTTACTGACATACATCAAGCATCCAGGATCTGGGAAACATGCGAATGTTCAACAATTTATTTTAAAACAACAGTTAACCATTGGGGTGTGTTGTATAAAGATCAATCCATTGTTAAATATTAATAATTGTTCATATTCTCTCACTTCTAATACGTAACAATGTAATAGTTTGGCGAACTTGCTATTGAATGCCTTTGTGAAAACTTATGATAAAATTAACAGTCTCTATTTGTTTACAAGTCTATTTAGGCACTTGACAAGCAATTTATGTAAGTTATTACCTTACACGAACATTTTCCACAGACTACATGAAGAACATGTGTCAGAGGTTTTGTTCTGTTTACAATTGGAGTTCACTTCACATTGTCGTCGCTTATGACTGGCAGATTGAACCTGAATCTGAGGCTCAGGCTGAAGTGTAGGGAATTCAATCAACCGGGATCTTGTCTTCACATAATCAGATCTTAGTTCTTGTATTACTTCAAGAATATAATCATGTTGAGAGATTACCTTCACCGTAACTTCCTTGTAGATTATCCATGAATTTATTGCTGCTAGCTCAAGTACGTTGTAAAATACATGTACAGGCCACCTTTGTCATCCAGCTCGAGTGGTGCATTTACACGCCATTTGATCAGCTACATCCACACAATAGTTAGTTCTGTTATAAAATTCAATAGTACTAGGGAGCTTCTTGTTATCTTCACTGACTTGAACACTGGGTTGTAGAGTGCTTAGCAGAAGCACATTCTTGTTCACTTTTCCTTGATATACTGTGAGAGTAGTGTGATCTTTCTTCTGAAGTATGACAGTCTCATACAGATTCATATGTAGTGCTTTGATTGACACCAGTATTTCCTTCCTCACTTGATTTATTGTTCCAACAATACTAGTTTTCTCTTCCACTCTCTCAGCCAACTTTACCGATGTAAAGAAGTTATCAGTTGTCACGTTACGTCCTTTCATGAGGTATGTGTCCATAAGTTTCATGACAACATTTTCAGGCAGTGACTCATTGGCAGGTCACATTTCGTCTTTCCCAAGATAAGGAAACCCATTGCACACATACTTAGAATCAACGTCTACCAAGTAGCCAGAATTTGATGTCAAATTTATCTGGTTTGTTGGCCATGTACTGTGTGAACCTGCACCGAGGTTAGCTGGGGAAGAGTTGTTCATCAGCTGTGACATTCGCTCCTGGTTTATACCACGCATTAACAATTCTCAATAAATCTATTCCAAATAGCCAACGCCAAAGCAAATTTATCTGTCTGCAAATGAGTGGATCTAGTTTTATGGAGATCAAAGCGCAAATACTTTAGAATTTCTTTCAACCTGTTTCTTGTCATATGGTTAGTGAAAACAGACTTGTAAGTTTATAAGCTCCAGGAGCGTATAACAAAGCAATAAAAGCATCAACATGGATGTGTAAATGAATAAACGCCAGGCGCTAACCTTGCTATTAGTCTCTACGTTACGCTTAGCATGAGAAGTAGGCCCTGCTGCCTCTTTTAGTACATTCTGAGCAGCCATCCTTCCAGCGGGGGTTCCCACTACTGTCGATAACAGTCCGAATAGTTGTTCCATTCTTACCACATAACTGATTCCCTGGTGCAAATAAAGAAGACTTTACCAGTTCATGGCCCTTTCCACCTCGCCCCCTTCATCTTCCTCTTGGAACAGGTTTCCCGCTGCTAAGAGATAGTCCTTTGCTGCAAAATTGATCACGGCTGGTTGAAAGAGTAACTGCGTCTATCGTAGATGCGAAGTCCACTGTGTGCATATTTTCATTAGCCGAATCACTATCACTATGTAACATATTATCACACTATTGAGGTATAAAGTCCTCATCGTCACACATTGCGTCTATATCTGATAATGTACCTTCGTCACCTGATTCGTCTTCTCTTAGCTTTTCAAGTTCTGCTAATAATTTAACAGGAGGAAGTTTCTGCCGCCCAGCCATTATTATGCACTATATGAAACATCAAGAGGTTTTATAACATCCTTCAAGTACGCTTAATAGATGTTATCATAACCAAACATTGTAATTAGCATCCAGACAACTTTCACTTAAATCTTTATCCTGTGATGGTACATAGTGTCTTAACATGGTGTTTATTTTATATCAAGTATTAATGTATTCTTTAAACATTGTTTCATAAGACTTTGAGTGCCTAACCACATGATAATTATTTTAATAGGTGCCAACACCAGATATCTTACAAATTATTTCAAAGAAATTTTCAAGAACTCCCCTAAATCTTGTTTATCTGTCAGTAAAAGACCATCACATTGTATTTTTAACTCATACTACTGTTTCAGTTATATGATCGTTTAATATGAATGTATCGGTATCCCAATGACAGTTGATTTTGAGGCTGAGAAATAGGCTGGTGATGTACACAACAAGGGCAAAACATGTCCCAATTTAAGTGTCATGCTTAAGTTATAAACATTCTCAAGAATGTATTGTATTGAATGGGTTGACGACTTCAATAAACTTAACTGTTTCAAATTTATATGACATTAGTAGATGTTTAAGTTTTAGTGGTATCTTTCAAAGTAGGAAAGATCACTATATGAAGATAAGTTGAAATTCAAGAGGACAAATTGGGGCAAATATTTGTTTATAGGAGGGGGAGTTAGGGATTGGAACAACTTACCAAGGGAGATGTTCAATAAATATCCCATTTCTGTAAATCGTTTAAGAAAAGGCTATGAAAACAACCGATAGGGAATCTGCCACCTGGTTGACTGTCCTAAATACAGATCAGTATTGATTGATTGATTGATTGATTGATTGATTGATTGATTGATTGATTGATTGATTGATTGATTGATTGATTGATTGAATGCAGCATTTCAATTTTTCATAGACTTAGCTTTTTTGAGACAGTCATTGATCAGTGATGTACAGTATTTATGTGGGTACTGGAAGATGGAACAAATCCTCTCTGACAGGAATAAAATATTATGTAATTACGAAGCTTCTTGTCTAGAACACGTTCTACGATTCATCTTTATAACAGAGCAAATTGTTCTAGGTCTGCAATTTTTAAGTTATTTCAGTCCACACCTTTAAAAATCAAGATTGTTCCTCCAATCTTAAAAGCATGTGGCACAATTCCAAATGAAATGATGACGGTCCCTAGCAATGCATTGCCTTTAGAAGTTTCAAGGCTCGAACCAACACTTTCTCCTATTTCTTTTGCAGATAACATGGAGAAGAAGGAAGCGTCACCAACAAAAGCCGAAGAACAGCCTGTGGAAGTATTGTATAGAACCTCTCGACATACTGTGCTTGACATATTTGGACCTGGAGCGTTGGCTCAAAAAATGTTCATCATCAATGACAATGTGATGCCTGATATACTTCATAATTTGACTGGATCTGAGGAAATTGACCATAAATCACCTCCATGTGCAGGTACATATCCTTAAATGCACTGAAATTTCTTACTTAGGATTCCAAGATTGAACAATGTTCATAATCTGTAGTAAATGGTGACAGAGAAGCCTTCTGAATGAATTTTAATAGAGGTGTAATATTAGGGTTCTTATCTTGTTAACTCTTTCTTTTATGTAGGCGTTATTGTGGAAGAGCAGGGAACAAAGAAATTGATGCTACAAGACTGGTCACCTCCCGATACCCTGAAGCAGTTATCTCAGACAGTATTAGAGGGTTCTACTTATAGTAGCCAGAGATATGTGACAAGGAGAATGACCATTGTCCTCGGCAGTGTCATTTCTAAGATACTTCCGAAAATTACGTCTGGTGCCTTCAAACAGGAATGTTCCTCACAATCAAAAGGTGGGATGTCTGAATATTAGCTTGTGAGTTTGTCATAACGCTAGAAGTGTTGTTGGTGTAGCCTTGAAAAATTTAACTTTACAATTATTACGTATTAATAAAGCCATATATTCTAAGAGTTTTGAGTTTTAAGTATTATCTAAGTTTAATTTAAGAAAACTAGCCTTCTTATACTCCTGTTATCATTGTGTTTGTTTCAGTGAAAAAAGACTTCGACGAAAATACATCTAGGACGAGACATGTTGAGCTGCTGTTGGGGCTCCCCCAAATAGTAAATCTGGAGCGCAAATTGTCTGACACGAGTACTGAAGGGGAAGAAAGTGAGGCCATACCTACCGAGATTCCACACATTCTTCAGAAAGTAAAGCAAGTTTACACAGAAAAGGATCTTCCTTCTTTGGCTTCAGGTAGGATAATAATAATAATAATAATAATAATATTAAATGTTTTGTAGTATAGTATTCTGCAATCTTTCCAGTGGTACCCTGAACGATAGATGGAATATTTTCTTGGAGATACTTATATCCAGTGAATCTATTGACCACTCACGCTAGCCAGCTGCAATGACGGATAAGCTCCAACCACACACTGGCAGCCAACCATAGAATCACTGACTTGTCAAATTCTTCAAGTCGCTTCAGCGTCGTCACATACTCGTCCTTTTGCTCTTACCCACAGCTTTCATTGGCCATGCACTTGCTTTTCTAAACCCTTCTTCTCTTTGTTCTTCTTTTCCTGCTTTGAGAACCTCATTTGATATGTTTCTCCGTCGTTCACTAAATTGTGAAGCATAATTCAGCCGGCAGTGTGTCGTGTCCATGGGTGCACTTGAACATGCACGTGGTATATTTTCATCAAAAACACTTCAAGTTAACAAGATAAGCAGTGTGAATTTGGTGGCTATGTGATACAGCACAAGAGACTGATACACGCACCACACTCACTTGGCCTCAAGTTTACATCCTGCAAATCTGCTGGCCCATTCCCAGCACAACTTCTAGCATGAGTATTCAAAACTGCAATGATTTCTAAAATGGCCAATGCTGGGTACGCTATTGAGGAGTCAGATAAGCCACATATGGGACCATAAGATGCCCGAGAGAAGGATTACAACCCACTCCTCTTCTCCTGTATGTAATCTGAGCCACAGGGTAAGCTACATTGTGAGATTTGGGACATGGAATATCAGAAGGGTGTGTAATTGTGGGGTAGATCAGAGAATCTGAAGTACAAAAGAGACTTAGAACAGGGAGGGACAGTGAGAAATTACAATCAATCAATCAATCAATCAATCAATCAATCAATCAATCAATCAATCAATCAATCAATCAATCAATCAATCAATCAATCAATCAATCAATCAATCAATCAATCAATCAATCTATCAATCAATCACAGTCACTACTGATCTGCATTTAGGGCAGTCGCCCAGGTGGCAGATTCCCTATCTGTTGTTTTCCTAGCCTTTTCTTTAATGATCGCAAAGAAATTCGAAAATTATTGAACATTTCCCTTGGTAAGTTATTCCAATCCCTAACTCCCCTTCTTATAAAAGAATATTTGCCCCAATTTGTTCTCTTGAATTTCAACTTTATCTTCATATTGTGATCTTTCCTACTTTTAAAGACACCACCCAAACTTATTCATCTACTGATGTCTTCCCACGCCATCTCTCCACTGACAGTTTGGAACATACCACTTAATCGAGCAGCTCGTCTCCTTTCTCCCAAGTCTTCCCATCCAAACTGTGCAACATTTTTGTAACGCTACTCTTTTATAATACCAATATAATGGTCCGTATGGACGAGCTGCTTTTCTTTGGATTTTTTCCAGTTCTTGAACCAAGTAATCCTGGTGAGGGTCCCATACACTGGAGCAATACTCTAGTTGGGGTCTTACCAGAGACGTATATACCCCCTCCTTTACATCCTTACTACAACCCCTAAATACCCTCATAACCATGTGCAGAGATCTGTACCCTTTATTATCTATTTTTTTTATAGTTTACGCCCACATTGGAGCACTTAAATCAAACCCAAATACGTTTATGTTAGCAAAAATTAACTGAAGATTTAGCTTGCATCATCTTCTTCCTTTCCCAAAACCTCTTCATTCTGGCTGACCTGGCTGCCCTTTCTTCATCAGATATGACATATTGTTTGAGTTGTACAGTTTTTAATGACAATCTTATTTGTTTGTTCTTGAGAATCTTTTTTCTTCTCTATTTTCAATTTGCTTCATTGTAATATTCAGCTCTTCTAAATCATTCTGAACTTCTTTAAACCAATTACTTTTTGTTTTACTTTTCCAAAAGTAATTAAATAGCTGTTTTATTATCCTATTATCATTTAATCTAGAAAGATGACAGAAAAAGGCAATTCTTCTTTTTCTCATCATATATATTACAGATTCACTGTCCCTATAAACCACTGCGTTAGGCAATAATCTCCATTGTCCATCCACCTGATGTTTTTTATTAATGATTGTTCTGAGTATCCTTCTGTCAATCTTTCGCAGTGTATCAGTTGTTGCTTTGGTGTTCAATTTAAATAGTGTACCCTTTATTAACAATCATATTTATGTGATTAACCCAATGAAGGTCTTTTCTTATATTAATACCTAGATACTTACAATGATTCCCAAAAGAAACTTTCACCCATCAATGCAGTAATTAAAACTGAGAGGACTTTTCCTATTTGTGAAACTCACAACCTGACTTTTAACCCCGTTTATCATCATACCATTGCCCACCGTCCATCTCACAGTATTATCAAGGTCACCCTGCAGCCGCTCACAAACTTGTAACTTATTTATTACTGTGTACAGAATAATATCATCTGCAAACAGCCTTATCTCTGATTCCACTTCTGTACACGTGTCATTGATATATATATATATATACAAAGGTCCAATAATACTGCCTTGAGGAATTCCCCTCTTAATTATTACAGGGTCAGATAAAGCTTCGCCTACTCTAATTCTCTGAGTTCTATTTTCTAGAAATATAGCCACCCATTCAGTCACTCTTTTTTCTAGTCCAATTGCACTCATTTTTGCCAAGTAGTCTTTCATGATCCACCCTATCAAATGCCTTCGATAGGTCAATCGCAATACAGTCCATTTGGCCTCCTGAATCCAGGATATCTGCTATATCTTGCTGAAATCCTACAAGCTGAGCTTCGGTGGAATAACCTTTCCTAAACCCATACTGCCTTCTGCCAAACCAGTTATTAATTTTGCAAACATGTCTAATATAATCAGAAAGAATGCTTTCCCAAAGCTTGCATACAATGCATGTCAAACTTACTGGCTGTAATTTTCAGCTTTATGTCTATCACCCTTTCCTTGATACACAGGGGCTACTATAGCAACTCTCCATTCATTTGGTATAGCTCCTTCAACCAAACAATAATCAAATAAGTATTTCGGATATGGTACTATATCCCAACCCATTGCCTTTAGTATATCCCCAGAAATCTTATCAATTCCAGCTGCTTTTCTAGTTTTCAACTTTTGTATCTTACTGTAAATGTCATTGTCATCATAGGTAAATTTTAATATTTCTTTAGTATTACTCATCTCCCCTCTCTGGACATTATCCTTGTGACCAACAGTCTTTACATACTGCTGACTAAATACTTCTGTCTTTTGAAGATCCTCACATACACTCTCCTCTTGTTCGTTAATGATTCCAGGAATTTCCTTCTTTGAACCTGTTTCTGCCTTAAAATACCTATACATACCCTTCCATTTTTCAATAAATTTGTATGACCACCAATTATTCTTGCCATCATGTTATACTTAGCTGACTTCATTGCTAGATTCAATTTCCTAGTAAGTTCCTTCAATTTCTCCTCCTTCCACAACCATTTCTAACTCTATTTTGTTCCAACCTGCACCTCCTTCTTAATCTCTTTACTTCTCTGTTATAATATAGTGGATCTTTACCATTCCTTACCACCTTAAAAGGTACAAACCTATCTTCACATTCCTCAACAATTGCTTTAAACCCATCCCAGAGTCTGTTTACATTTTTATTTACCATTTTCCACCGATCATAGTTACTTTAAAAAACTCCCTCATGCCTGTTTTGTCAGCCATATGGTACTGCCTAATAGTCCTAATTTTAATACCTTCCTTTCTTTCACATTTATTTTTAACTACGACAAAAACAGCTTTGTGATCACTAATACCAGCTATTACTTCAGTTTCCCTATAGAGCTCATCTGGTTTTATCAGCACCACATCCAAAATATTCTACCCTCTAGTTGGTTCCAGTACTTTCTTAATCAGCTGGCCTTCCCATATTAACTTATTTGCCAATGTCAGTTTTGAGGAAAACATGTTTATTCAAAATAAACAAGAAGTAGGAAATTTATAGCAACAAAAACCATAAAATATTACAAGAAATACATGACTCAGATCTTTCTCAATGGTTATAGAGTTCATCTTGAGGATCAAAATATACTTTACAGTTAATCAAGTGTATGCCGACATACATACTTAACATTTAGAAATAAAATTGCTGAACTTTTTTGTTTTAACACTGTGACCAGCATGCATGCGCCACGCTTCTGGTTGATTTGTTAATTCTTTCCACTTTAGATGATTATTTCCTCTTTCCTGCACACTTCACATTGCAGTGGGGGGGTCCTAACCTTAAAAGAAAAAATGTATTTTAATACGCTTCAGGATGGAAATAGCTAATCTAACTGTATACATAAAACTACGCTGAGTGGTAAAACATCCTACCCAAAATTATACACCTCAATAATGAGTATCCACATGAACCCAAATCACTTCTGGATCTGAGCCTCACACAATAAAAATCACATAAATTGCAAAATATGCACAAATCAAAGAACAAAAACATGCTGTTATGTTTTCCCCGGCATCACCAAGAAAGCATGCTGCATTCAGGCTACTCTCAGTCACACAGTCTCAATGGAAAATATTAATGAAATGAATTTCACACTTTGAGCAATCAGTTCCTATTCAACGTGGGTTCCTGAAATAGAATGAATGGCATGAAATTCAGGAAAATAAACAGAGTGGTCTTTGACCATCACATAACTCAATGTTGTTCTCTGAAAAAGATTACATGACACAAATAATCCCCAGCTCGATCATTTCATAAAGAACTAGTCAAAATCTACGTATCACTCTATAAAAGTTTTGTCTACAGCATCAGCCTTAGTGACAGGGACAAAATACCAATAAAATCAACAAAAGAGGCCGCTGTACAAAACTCTTCTTGGTAGAAACGCAAATCATCCTTGCCTACCACATGGCCGAATGACTCAAAAGTGGAGATTCAGTCTCCCAAATTTTGCAGCAAATACCAAAAATATCCGGGGTCCAACCCTTAACACACATTGCTCACAGGTCTACTCGAGGCAGTTACTCAAACATGAAAATGTAGGCCTACAATTATAAATGACATCATATTACTCTCGCTCTCAAAAAAAAAAAAAAAAAAAAAAAGAAAACCACACTGGTCACATACAAGAGCACTTGCGCTCATTAAGTTAAACTTTAAATAGAATGACCAACTCTGCTATAATACAATAACTAGAAATAGACATAATTTGTGATTGAAAATCTTAAAATTACTGAAATATCTTAAAAGTTCCACTCAAAAAAATCGCATGAATAATAATAATAATAATAATAATAATAATAATAATAATAATAATGACAAGATTTGAAGAAATCTGATTCTCATATTCGGAACTTGAAATACAGAGGGCCTAGGAAAGTTTTGCAATGTGAGTGAATGCTTTAGACTTTTTCAAAATAATTTCCACCACACTCAATACACTTCTCCATATGTCGAAACCAGTCACTGAACCAGCTCTGCCACTTTTCCTCAGTTACATTTTCATACTCTTGATCCCATGCTGCCAGTAGCTCCTTGTCGTATGCAACACGCCGCCCTTTCAGCTTCATCTTCACTTCTGGAAAGAGTGCGAAGTCACATGGGGCAAGATCAGGACTGTATGGAGGGTGATCAAGCACAGTCAACCCTGATCTGGCAAGAGAATCCATTGTTACATTAGCACGATGTGCTGAAGCATTGTCGTAATGCAAGAGCCAAGTGTTGAGCCATGACCTTAGATGGAGCTGCTTGAGAGCCTGGATGACCTGAGGCAGACAAGTCTCAATGTACCACTTCGCAGTAACTGTCCTTTGTGTTTCTAGCAAAACCCGAGTCAGGATTCCCCGTTTAGTGAAGAATACTGCAATCATCCTTTTTTTTCACTGACCTTGACTTCCGCACAGTCACAGGAGTACCCTCATCTTCAAACAGCCACACCTTGTTCTGGGATTTTGTTGGGACATTGTAATAATATAGCCAAGTTTTGTCACCTGTAACGATGCTATTGACGTTACGCGGAAGTCCCATTTTCAAACTGTTTTTGCATTTCTCGGCACCATTTCACTCAATGTGCCCTTTGTTCCTCTGAAAGTGAATAGGGCACCCAAAGGGAACAAACCTTTCTAACATGGAGATGGTAATATAGAATTGAATGAGTAGCTGGTGCAGGGATGTGGAGGGTCCCTTCTACCTACCGATATGTCAACCACCTCTCTTGCTGCAACATTTTCCTCTCAGCTTCAATGTTTTCCTCAGTCACTGATTCAGATGGTTGCTCAGAACAAGGATCATCTTCAACCCCAAAATTTCCCCTCTTGAACTCTTTGTACCAGCGGAAAATTGTTGTCCGATGTGGACAGTCCTTCCCCAGCACAGGAGTCATTTCCTCCAGGCACTAGTAAACAGTTAATCCCCGCGCAAAATTGTAGCGGATAATTATGCGATATTCACCTTTAGACCACACTGACATCTTAACTTGCTTTCAGTGCCACTGCTTGGTAACAACTGGTGTTAAGGTCGTGCCCTGATATCTTCTAGACTGGTTTTCACCCCTCTATTCATCCCTCACCATAACAGGGGTGTCCAGCCAACCATTTTTGCATATTGCAAAACTTTCCTAGTGCCCTTTGTACAAAACTGTGATCGAGGAAATTTTGAACCAATCACAAATTCACACCCATAATGACGAGCTATTGGCGCCACAAAGCACACTCATATTTACATTCAAATAATCATGAAGATGACACTAACAAAGGTTGTGGATCCAAGCTCCACCAACACACACATTCTCATCCACACCTCATGCAATTGGAAAAACGTGACGGCTTGTTCTCGCACACTTTGAAACCCCATTATCTAATGAATCTATTCTTACCTGACCTTAATTTACATGCCTTTTACATTTACATTCAAACCCTATGCGTTCACTGCATCTCGAACATTAAAGAAAAACAAGTTATGAAAAATGGCTAAAAGCAAGGATCTGACTTATATTTAAAAAAAAAAGACGGACATTAACCACTCAGCTCTAAAATCATAATACGAGAAAGAGGCAAGCTGTGACCTCATGCAATCGGTCCACATGTACTTTACAGTTATTTACATTTAAATATAAAAGCTTCCCTACACTTTACTGAGATAGGATGTAGTTCTCCCAACAAACAGCTAAACCTACTGCACTTAAATAAAGAACCCTAACCTATCCCCTATCCTACATTAAAACACGTGCACAAATACATTATGACCATGCAAGTCTAATACTCATCTTTTATCAATTCTGCCATGTGCCTTTGGTCAGTCGGCTCCCATTCCTTCTAGCCAGTCATTCTTACTGTGATGTCTTCAAACTGAAACACATGTGGTCCGTGGATCTCCATCCTGGTGTAGGTATCACGTTCCTTACGTCTTGCTGCCTCTGCTGTTTTGGAACTTTACTACAACATTCCGTTCATTCACGGTGTTACAACTGGGTCGTGCAATCTGCCATATACTGTTTATGACACTCGGGTGCAGTTTCCCATGACCGTGAAAACAAATTCTCATTCAGCTGTGCGACAACTTGCTGCTTACCTGACATTGTAACTCTGTCAATTTTCCCTCTCACTCTGCACTTCACCCGTATGTCACAACTCTACATATGGTAACAGTACACAATGCTGGACTAGAAACTGTGCTCTCCATCAGGCATTCGTATCCTAGGAAAATCTACTTCAACCCACCCAAGTATAAACTTAACATAGGCAGGCAACTATATGTGTAAATGTTCATATCAATATTTTTTTTTTTTACCTAAATTTTGCTGACGCTAAAATGTCAAATTTAACAAGTTCACTTCCACTCAGGAATGTTAGTGTGTAATGATCAAGTTATTATCTCAGCATAGTTCTTACAGGCTCCCATGCCATTACATGAATGCCATGAATGTCCCCATGCCATGAATTTTTAACACAGTGATTTCATCCTGTTTTTTAATTGTATCACACTGCAAAATTTTTAGACTAAGAGGTCCGCAACCTCACTATAAGCACTTATTGTTCGTTTCCGTCTTGTATAATTTTTTCATCTTTTCTTCATAGCTTTAAAACACTTTTTAGATTCAATTATGTAAAATGTTAATTTTTTCAATAATGTTGTCTCAATGAGTTGTTTATTGCTCCATCTAATGTTGGAAATGTTGTACATTGCATTATCTTTTATTTCTGTCATGTCTCTTTTGGTTTTCATTTGTTTTTTATTTGTTCCTTCTGATGAATCCACAAAGACGCACACAAAATGCTGTCACTTGCATATACAGATTTTATTTAGAATTAATTATTTGCACATTAAACACACATAACCTAATCAACTGCCATCACAAACAAAACACTGTTACAGAATAATCATAAGACTATGACTGCCATCTTGGACAATTGACTGCTGACTGCCACATTAGCATGTCGGCACAACACGAATTCACAAGAACAACTCCTGTTAAACAATAACTCAACGCTACCATCAAGATTGTCTCTTTATACAGTTTGCTTGGCCAGGCTTCTAGAAGGATATGTCACGACATATCTTCCTGTAAATTCTAGAGTGCGTAATAACATAGTTATAATGTAAAGAACATTCTAAAACTATCTAGTGTCTAAGATAAGTTATTCTGGATGTTACAGTGTGTTGCACGATGTTACTGTGGATTATACATCGCATATACAGGTAATAATAAATTATAACATTTGATTACAGGTTCTTACATTAACTAAACTCATATAAATATATATACACAGCACATGTTTCATGACATAACCTCACAAATAGTGCAATCATCTGACTACATAAATAATAATAATAATAAGAAGAAGGAGAAGTAAATACTTCATAGCATACCTCACAAGTAATAATAATAATAATAATAATAATAATAATAATAATAATAATAATAATAATAATAATAATAATAATAATAATAATAATCATCATCATCATCATCATCATGTGTTAAGGAATATTGTTTTCAAGTTATATCATTCTATTACACTTGCATCACTTCATTATGTTTTTAAATATATTTTATTATATTAATAACTTTAACCCCCTTAATTCACCGAAGATGGCTCAAACAAGTCAAAACATGTTTGAATGTGTTTACTCCATCTAATGATTGAATTATGTTATGTATTGAATAGGATGATTGATTAAATTTTCCTTTGTAAAGGCCCCCATGCGTAAGAAATGATGAAAAGTAAAGTCTGAGCGTCTAGAGCTACTGTAAGAATGTCCCAAGATACAATCAAGACTTATAATACCTGACTTCTCTAACTTCGCATGCGCGGTAAATTGGCTCTTCTTCTTGCAACTCGACTACTTCGAAGACTCCTGCCGAATAGACACCTAACCCAAGCGCTGGTTACTTTTATTAATTCGCCTCCACAGATGTACTTTGCTCATTCAGGGCACATCTCTAGTTTTAACCAATGTATTGCCAATATTGAAATGATGCTTCCTTTTCATTGGTCCAAATCATCACATCATCTGTGCTTACTTTAAACTCATGTCATATGACTTCTAGCCTGTGTTGAGCTTCTGAAATGTGGTCCATTGTCTTCCGTTATTCCCTTGTTCTGAAACATGTACGTGCCAGGTAAAACTCCTCTTTCTTAATTTAGCTTGCTGGTAATAGATCACCGGCGCCAAACTTCCTGTTGAATTGTGAAATATATGTCCTGGTCACTCGAAGTTTCCAAGACTTAATAAAATGAATATTCACTGTATGCTCAATAAATTATAGTACAGCAATAAAATGAGCACATTAATAAGGACTCGGTATTAATCAAAACATTATTAGTAGGCCTATAAATTTGTTCTATGTAGTGTTGTGCATTTGTATATGAGTCCTTAAGCTACATTCTGAGGGTTGGGACATCGAGTATCAGAACACTTGTACCAATGCTGCCTTGGCACAAGAATTGTTTTGGCGAAAGCCTGCAATAACTTGCACCCTTTTTCCCTGCAAGTAATTACAGGTTTTGGTTAATGTTATGCATCGTAAAACACTTACGTATTTTTATTGCTACAAAATTATAAAATTTATCATTAAAAATGAATTATGTTGTGAATGAATGATAAGTATGATACTTTAAATGTTAGGACTTAACTTGACTTGACTTAATTCTCCTCATTCCCACGGGAACATAAGGCATCCGTGAAACATCTCCATTGTGGTCATCGACTTGCCAATGCTTTAACTTCCTTCCAGGTCTTCCCTACTTCAAGAGCCTCCTCCTCTACAGACCTCTTTCAGGTCTTCCTAGGACAACCCCTCCTCAGTGCCCCTTGCGGATTTCATTCCCATGCTGTGCGTTCTATAGATCCCGCTGGCTTTCTCAAAGTATGACCTATCCATTTCCATTTCCTCCTCTTGATTTCCACTGCGACTGGAACTTGGGTTGTTGTTCTCCATAGTTCATCATTGGATATAACTTCAGGCCATCTGATGTATATAATGCACCGTAAGCAGCGGTTTATAAATGTCTCCAAAAGATTGCTTGATGCTTGTTGTTTTAAGGGGCTTAACATTGAAGGTCATCGGCCCTGCAAAAGATTAGTGATAGTTCATGTAACCTTCCAAGTTTCACAAGCATATAGAAGGACTGATTTAACATTTGTATTGAAAACTTTTATTTTCATTTTCCTTGAAATGTTGTTATTCTTCCATACTGTATACAGCTGCAAGAAGGCTCCATTTGCTTTCCTTATTCAGGCTCTCACATCCTCTTCTGCCCCTCCTTCTCTTGTCACTACACTTCCCAAGTAGGTAAATGTTTTAACCTCTTCAATCTCTTCTCCTGCCACAATCTATCCTTCATCAATTTTAGCATTTACTCTCATTTCCTTTGTCTTAACAACATTTATATTAAGTCCTGCAGCCTCAGTTTCCTTCCTTAATCCTTCTAACTTGTGTTTCATATCATTAATTCTTGAAGACAAAAGGCAAATATCATATGCAAATTCTAAATCTTCCAGTCTTTCCCCCATTTCCCATTGTATTCCTCTTTTCCTTCCATCCAACATATTTCTCATAACATTATCGAGCACAACTAAAAAGATTGTTGGTGAAAGAACGCATCCTTGGCGAACTCCACTAGTGACATTCACATAATCTGAGAGTTTTCCCTCATGCACTACTTTCCATCTATACCCTTCATACATTGCTTTCATGAGATTCAAGATCTTATCCGGTACTCCATATTTCACCAAGGTCTTCCACATTATGGTCCTACTTACTGAATCTAATGCTCTCTCAAAGTCTATGAATGTCAAGTACAATGTGGCCTGCCATTCATTACTTTGCTCTAGAATTATTCTTAGCGTATTTATTAGATCAACACAGCTGCGTTGTCTACGGAAACCAGCTTGTTCTTTTTGAAGACGCTGCTCAGTTGAGTCCTTTACTCTGTTTAGAATTATTCTAGAGAGAATTTTACTTGGTATGCTCAGTAGTGCTATTCCTCTCCAATTCTTACACACTGTGGTGTCACCTTTTTTGGGGAGTTTCACGATCAAGCCCTCTTTCCAATCAGCTGGAATTTTCTCTTCTTTCCATGTTTTCCCCAGTAATGGTAGCAGCAAATTAATGGTGGCCTCTTCATCCACTTTTAGTGTTTCTGGATCTATATTATCTATACCTGCTGCTTTACCATTCCTTAATTGTTTCAATGCTAACCTAACTTCGTGCCTTATTGGGGGATCTAGCTTTATTCTTGAGTCTTCACTATCTAAGCCTTCATTTACTTTTATTTCCTGCTCATTTTCATCATCTTTGTTTAAAATTTCTGAAAAATACTCATGCCATCTTCTCAATTGTTCTTCTTGTGATAACAGAATATTTCCTTGCTTATCCCTCACTGATTTACTCTTCCTATAACCTCTTCTTGATAACTTCCTTATAATAGTATAGAGTTGTTTCATATCACCCTTCTTCTCAGCTTTCTCTGCAATTTGTGCCTGCTGGTCAATCCATCTTCTTTTATCGCTTCTCACACACCTTTTAACCATTTTGTCAATTTCCGAACATTTCCATTCGGCTTCTGACTTCTGCTGTCTTGTTCTGCTTTGGTTTACTATAGCTTTTGCCTCTTTTCATTTTCCAATTAAGTCCCATGTTTCTTCAGGCATACAGTCTTTCTATTGATAGCTCCTATAGCCAATTTTTTTTTCACCCGTTTGTATATAAATGTTCTTAACATTTTCCCAAGTTTTTTCCACACTTAACTCTTCCTCTTTTTCGCGATTTGTGAGACAGTATTACGGATTTAAGACTCCTTTCCCAAGGAATGGTTTTGATCTGGCCAATTAGCTGTAGAAAACTGTGTCACATCTTTATTCTCAACTTGGCTTTTCTCTTATTTTTGTCTTCATATATCTTAAGTAATTACTTTATTCCCTGGGACTTGCTCTCGATACTTAACTCTTATTCGGCTGTGTGCTGCCATCTGCTATGGTGCGGTCAAAACGTGACTTCGCCTCTGACCAATCAGGGAGCTCCTCTCCATCTTAAATGATCTGCTCTCTTCCAGTGGGAGTAATCCACCTTTAAGAGGGAGAATCGCTTGACCATGGTGGAGGAACGACACGTTACTTACTCGCTCCGGCTTCAGGCCTTAGGGCACATTATGGGTCTGACATAATATATTAGTATGATGGCATTCTGCCATCCTTAAAGGTTTTATTCATTTCATTTTGAAAACCGTCCTCCTTTCCTGCAGTAAATGTAATATTTGGTGACATTATCATTATGTGAGTATGGAGCAACTGACGCTTTGATGTTACTACAAGCCTGATGCTGCAACTGTAAGTTTCCTCTTCATTTAAATTGATCCTTGTCTTCGAAGACCGGAATGATATTTTGGAAAACATGCGCTCTTCTAGAACTTTGGTGTGTTTAAGACGTTTGAAATTGCCATAATCCTAATTGTTGGTTCAAAAATTAAAAAGGCAGTACCTGTTCATGTTTTCGGGTTTCCTCTGTAGAAATTTACATATATTGATGTACATATCCTAAGTGATCTGGATATGTGTGGTATGAAGGCGTATTATATTTCATCTAATTTGGGGAATTATGCAACGTTATTATTATTATTATTATTATTATTATTATTATTATTATTATTATTATTATTATTATTATTATTATTATTAATGTGGACTTTTGGGAGATAAGCTGTATCGTCTCTAAATGTACTTCAAAGGAACTCCACCTGTTGGAAAGGTTTAAGGACCATGTGAGTTTTCTCCAGAGTATCAGAAATTAAATTTGGCTCTCGTTCAATTTTATTCCTGCTTTTCCTTTAATTTTATCTTGTAAAATGTAATTGTGCCTCTGGAATTTCTGGGTTCTCTATTTTACGACCATTGTTATGCTTATTTATTTGTGATTGGTCGTTGCTAACCCTTGATGGCGTATGTTGGTTACCATGGCTACTCTGTAGTTTCTGACACTGTAGTAAATATTCTATTTAGGTACTCATGTGCTTTGGTGCCTGTGTGACTTTAACACTTTATCCAACCTTTTACTTGACTTTATCCTTTACCTCTTTTGTGTTTGTTTCGCCTGTCTTTGCGTCTCTTTTTTCTAATTGTGTTTATGTCACTCGACACGTAATAATCCTGATCCCCTTGCGAAAGCTCCATGATCACACTATTCTGACGAAAATATTTTAGTTAAATATTTAGTTAAATGATAGTAAGAGTAAATGAAGAGAAATCTTGTACTTTGAAAGTCACCCTTGAATTGCACCCCAAAGGCAATACTCACTTAATGTAATTATCATGTAGTCATGTACCTTTTTCAGTTACCTTTGGTTGGTCGACCACATTTATTCACGACTTTTCTCAGTTGTTAATTACCTTATATTATAGTTTTTTATTTTACTGGGTGAGTTGGCTGTGCGCGTAGAGGCGCTCGACTGTGAGCTTGCATCCGGGAGATAGTAGGTTCGAATCCCACTGTCGGCAGTCCTGAAGATGGTTTTCTATGGTTTCCCCATTTTCACACCAGGCAAATGCTGGGACTGTACCTTAATTAAGGCCACGGCCACTTCCTTTCAACTCCCAGGCCTTTCCTTTCCCATCATCGCCATAAGACCTATCTGTGTCGGTGCGACGTAAAGCCCCTAGCAAAAAAAAAAATAGTTCTTTTCGCTTCAATGGACGGTTTTGTTTTTTTTCTTTTCTATGAAGTTCTTCTACTTTGGGTATCAAGATTAAATTATTTTAACCTTCTTAAGAAAATATTTGTTGTTCTTTCTTTCATTCATTTAATGTGTTCAGATGTCCAGTACAGTGGTTAATTTAATTATCCATGGTTTGTTGTGACACTTCTCCACTTGTTAAGGTAAGTTTTTCCTGGCTTTCTTGTTGTTTTGTGTGGAGTGTATAGTGTATGATTGTGCTTCCACTTGTTATTCATGAACTGGAGCAGTAGTGTAACTGCTAGTTTGTATTTTGGGCTGGCCATTACGGTAGTTGTTGTGGTGTTTGACTATGTATCGGCCCAATTTGAAAGGACTTCAAACCAATTTTTCAACTCCAGACTAAACTCTTTCCTGTTATTTTCACTGTTTAACCTTTGTATGTTGAACCTCTATTTTCTTGTTGCAAACTCCTTCGATGCAGCCTTTATTTTCAATTTAAACTCGGCTACTACTAGATGATGATCACTACCAACATCAGCTCTTCTTCTATTCCTCACATCTGTCAATGATCTTCTAAATTTCTTGCTAACAGCTACAGGGTCGATCTGATTTTCTATTTTGTGATCTGGCGATACCCATGTAACCTTATGACACCTTTTGTGAGGAAAGATTGTCCCTCCAATCACCATTTCCTGGCTGACACACAAATTTACAATCTCTCCATTATCATTCATTTCATCTAATCCATGTTTCCCTATCACATGCTCTAGTCCCTCATTATTTGATCCAATCTTCACATTCATATCACCCATAATAATAGCAATATCTCTTTTATTTATATTCTTCATAGTTTCATTCAACTGATGATAAAATTGATCCTTCTGTTGGTGCATAACAAACTACTATTGTTACATTTTGAATTTTACCTTGGAATCTAGCTGTCATCATTCTGTCTGAAATGGGACTCCATTCAATTAAACAGTTCTTGGATGTCCTATTTAGCAACATACCCACTCCATTTCTCCATTCAGCATCCTCCTAGACTGTCCAGAATAGATAAATGTATTCCCATTTCGTGTCATGATCTCTCCAAAATCGCACCACCTCACTTCACTTAAACCAAGAATTTCCAAGCCATAATTTTGCATCTCTTCCTCAACCTGCTTTAGTTTACCTTCTTCTGTCAAAGTTCTAACATTCCAACAATCAATTCTCATTTTCCATTTTGGGCCAAACTTCGACATCGAGGTATCCATCTGGTTTCGTTTCACTTCAGTTTCTTTAATAAGAGGATTTAAGATGTGCGAGTTATTAGCCCACAGCACCTGAGCCTCCAAGCCTGCCGTTTTCTGTAGGGGTTGTCTCCCTTAGCCTTTGAAGATCCCTCTTCACCACAAGGCAGTGGTTTCCCCCATTTCTTCAACCCCAAGGGAAAAGGGTTGCCTCGTTTGCCAGATTTGCCGTTCCAAAGGTCTCCTTCTCCGCCGCATCTGCCATTGAGGACTTCACCAGAGCCCCGTTAGCCGTCACTTTACAGGGTTCCTGAAGGGCCTTCACAGCTACCATAGCGGCCCTGGGGCACACACAGATCCTGCTGTACATCACCCCTACAGGCAATCCCCTACTTCATGCCATTGCCCACCTCCCATGATGTGGAGGAGGGCTTGGACTTATGGGAGGTTTAAATGTTAGGTATGAATGATTTTTATCTGAATCCCATCATCATTGTCCTTCGCTCTTGTCAAAGAAGAAACCTGTGCAGCATTTGGCTGTGCTTGAGTGTTCTGTAAATTTGAGGTGAACTGGTGACAAATATTGTAGAAGAGTACTTTACAGTGATGATTTATGGAAGCGCTTCATAGAGAGGCATTAAGGTTTGATGTTGGGTGCCCATGTCGTAAGTTTCAAACTCCAGATCTTCATTGAACAAGCACTTGTAGTGAAGTGTAGTTCATTCCTCCCTTAAAGGAGGGAGGTGAGCCTCTTGGAGAGGCCAGGAGATTCGTGATGTGTGGAGAAGGTGAGGGGTTGGCGACCGTGACCTATACTAGGAGGCGGTGGCTGAAAGGGGCTCCAGAGGTTCTTAACTTGAGAGCGTGGGTTGGCAGCCATGAAGCACTTAGTTTAGTCCTGACATAGCTTCCACTTGTGCCAGGCTCCTCACTTAAGCCTATCCTATCTGACCTCCCTTGGTCAACATTTCTTCTTTTCCAAACCCAACTGTATTACTTGTGGAGGCCTAGGGAGTCTTTTATTTTCATGCCATTCATGGCCCTTGTCTTTCGTTGGCCAATACCTTCATATCTTGAAGTGTTAGTAGGGGATGGTTGCCTAGGTGTACTTCCTCTTAAAACAATAATCACCACCACCATCACCGCGACTGCTCCTTGTTTGGCTGGTCAGTCAGAATACAGAGCTGTCTAACCATGGACCATCTGTGGCTACTTGTAGGTCAAAGGCTACTCTACAACGCCAACCTAGGAAAGTATGAATAAGTGAACCTTCTTTAAAAGGATCCAGCTCATTCCCACAACACTACAGTATGTTTGCAGCTGAATGGACTCATTATGACTACTTGAAACTTGTGATGTGATGTCCTGCCAGACAAAGTATTTCTGAAATAACGTGCTGATAGCACTTGCCGCTTTCATACTCAGTTTGTTTAAATCTTGGCACGTTTACCCCTTTGCTTCTAACCTCTTCATTTCTCCTAAAGAAGAAACCATATGACAGAAATATTTGCAAATTTCTGTGTCATTTCCATGGCGCTGCAGTCGCATTATTTAACCAAGTTATTCTGGAAATAGCATGAAACTGGCCCTGTTTTAAACAAAGGTTTACCAACTACAACAAATTAAATATGTTAAATTAATTTGGGCTTAGCCCACTAGAGATTGCTAGAAAATAGATATCAGAGGCATCTAACCATCAGAGAAGAAAGTTTTAGAAAGTCTTAAAAGTTCTAGTCACTGTCTTAAACAGCCATAGTGGAGAAGGCACACAGATTAAATAGCTGGGGATGGTGTACCCCTGGTACAGTAATAATGAAGACAAAATTAAAATCCAGGAAATGGACAGACATCCACATCTTTCACTGGTGGTGTGTATGTTGATACTCAACTCAAGTTGATCAAAGGAAATCAATGTTTTTTTTTAAATTCAAGATAGTGGTCAAAGTCATCCTCCCCCTTCTCTTGCACATGGCTGAGTTTAGCCTCCAGATAATTCATACTCAAAGAGTGTGACCAGAAAACAATGTCTAATAACCCACTAGTTCAAAATATAAGGTTTCTTAGGTAATCAATTTCATAATATTAATGTGTACTGAAGAGCAATATAATTTAAAACAACAGCTAAAGGTTTCCACCTATTCAGCACTCATTTAAAAAAAGTTACATATATTTGAAACTAGTTTTGGTCTTGCTAGAGACCATCATCATCCAAATTCATAAAGTGAATGCAAGACATGAAATAAGAGTACAAAACCAATGTCTCAGCCTAACTTTGCTATTTTGACTTTCAAGCCTGTGGATAAGTAGGCTTTGTTTCTTTGCCTGGGTGGTGTTGACTGATGATGATCTCTAGCAAGACCAAAACTAGTTTCAAATACATGTAAGTTATGATAAATGAGTATGGTAGCTTGTGTTTTACTTATAAGGCTTCAGCTAACATTTGTTTTAGGAAGAGTTTGATCTGAAATAATATGTTGATACTTTTATGGGCCTCAATTCATTTGTTTTCATACGTGATATGTTTTTTACACGCCTTTTAACACGTACACAGCCGCAGTACCTCAACCCGTCAAAGCCCAATGTCGCCTACTGGTGTCACTTAATACGAGGGTTGGAACTTAAATAGTGGCAACACTGCTGTGGAGACTCTATGCAACGGAATCTAATATTGTCGCTGATAGCACACAGTGACTGCGAGCTAGCGGTCTTCAAGAGGCTTGCAGGGAATCTACATTGCCTTGCACAACTGTGGCGAACGTTCATCGGGCACGTCGTCCTACGAGTGTTACTGAACAGTGATCGAAACCAGTTGAATCGTGAGCATTCGCTTCAGAACTGTTGCAAAGATTTGCCAGGCAGTAGACCACTCCATTCGCACCATCAACAGAACAGGCTCCGCTAAAGGTATGCTACGACTTTCACGTTGCTGGCAACAGGTTATACACAATGCTGGTGACCACATTGAAGGACAGTAAAGGTTGCTAACATGTAACTCTTTTGTATCTGTTGTAAATAAATAGTTGCCACTATTTAAGTTCCAACCTTCATATTAATAACATTTCCTGCTCATCAGGCTACTTGAACTTCTCTACCTGTTGGAAGTGTTTAAAGAAAGCTCTTATCATTTGAAATGGACCATTTTTGAACTCATAGCCTGCACTGGTCAGTCAGCTCTTGCTCAGATAAAAGAGTAAACAGACTGGATTGCAGTGGAGATGCAACTGCAAGTTATTATGGTATGAAAAGTGTGTGATAAAAGGTAATTTTATTTTGTACTAGCTGATGTACCCGTGCTTCGCTACGGGATTCTCAGGAAGACTGGCTTGGTGGTTTTCCTAACTGAATTCAACATGGGTCATTACAAAAACGTCAGTAGGAATGTAGCGATTGAAAGCAATGTTATCATATAAAATACTCGATCAAATGAAAAACTGCACACTTTCTCACTTTCAATGAACAGTACTACGGTGCCGATCTAAGAGTCCAAAGTTCTAGAGCTGGAATAACCAGGTCGCAGACTGCCGTGAACACTCCTCTGTCATTATTCCGTTAAATATGCACACTACTCATTCCAACCAGTGCCTCAGAGTAGGGATTGAATAGCTCGAATGCTACGATGAACCAGTGTATTACGTACCAGTAATATCAGAAAATGTATGAACCAGAGGAATGGCATGCTAAAGAAGAAAGTTATCTAACTCCCCAGCTACTTCCCGCCAATATACAGGCAGGCTGTTACACTCGGTACGACCAGGCGAGTTGGCCGAGTGGTTAGAGGCGCGCAGCTATGGGCTTGCATCCAGGAGTTAGTGGATTCGAACCCAACTGCCGGCATCCCTGAAGATGGTATTCCGTGGTTTCCCATTTCACACCAGTAACACCAGACTGTACCTTAATTAAAGCCTAGGCCGCTTCCTTCACGCCCCTATTCCTTTCCTATCCCATTGTCGCCATAAGACCTACCTGTGTCGGTGCGACGTAAATCAAATTTTAAAAACCTCGGTACATTGCAGTAATCCTATCTATCGGGGATGAGTGGAAACAGAAGACAAAAAGCACATCACAACAAACAATGGTCAATGTAATGTTATTGTTGATAAAGTTTATGAGCTTTCTATATTGCAGGCCTTCACATTATTTTTCTTTCGACTCCGTGATATTAGGGCGTCTAACAAAATTATTTATATCATAGACTGTAGTTACTTATTCTCAGACTTTACATACCTATTTTCACTAAATTCTGTTTACCCATTTTCTCGTGACTCCGCGCTGATATGACTTACTAACAAAAATACAAATTCTTTAAATATCTCTGTGATTATATGCGGTACGGTAACAACGTATAAGACATAAGTGATCGGAAATTTAATAACTTCTTACATAACTACTACTAAATTACGACATAACTAAAATTATGTTAGTTATGTAGTATTTATCAATACCTTCCTATCAGGTATCCCTTGAGAACCTTATTTGAGAAATAAATAAATAACTTACTTGAGAATTACATTTCAGGCCTTCCCCTAAACTACCATTTCACTCGGCGTGAATAAAATAATTTATAGCCTAGATTGTAGCGGTCCTTCACCCGACTTTACATTCCGATTTTCATTAAATTCTCTTCAGCCGATTTCTCGTGATGCGTGTACATACAGACAGACAGAAATTACGGAAAGGAAAAAAATGCATTTCCTTGTTACTGTGGACATGACCGATACAGAAATACCATTCTTTTCAAATTCTGAGCAATGTACAGACAAAACTCTTATTTTATATATATAGATTTTATGCGTGTAAATTGCTCAAATGTTCAGCGATGAAAGAGTCACATTCTTAAGTACAATATTATAATTTAAGGATGTGTTATTGAAAAGGCATGATGTCACCTATAGGTGACATTGGTCGCATGAAGTAGGCCTTTTTGTCCAGTTTCAGTTATGAATGGTATCTAATATTTTCTCCCTTTTCATTCTTATACTAGATGATGTTGGAAGATGACAGTAATAATGCACCATTGTTCCCTCCAAATGACAGATATTTTACGGATGAGGAAAGTAGCAATGAAGCAATTAATTCTGTCGATGTCAATCCCCTTCCTGGTAGAATATTGAGGTTGACAGTGGAAATAAATGTGATATCAGCATATGATGGTACACCGATACCTTCTAATGAAATACAGCAGGCGCCTGGTCTTTCTGGGACAAATAAACCAGCATCTTCTAAGAAAAAATACCATGTGTTGTGGGCAGCTACAGATGGGAATTTTCTTTTCCGATTGGGTGAGGTGACGCACATGAGGAACCTTCTGAATATGACACCACAACTGTCTCCAGTTCAGTGTTTGAGTTAATGTTCATTGAAGAAGAATAATCTCATTGAGAAAATGTCTAGGCTATATGCTCTGCTCGGGAACTATGTGTTAGACATAAATTCAGATGGTATGAAGGTTTATATCATTATACTACTGTTGACCGGCTAAATAAATTTGCAAAAATATAAGAAATAAAGAAATAAAATCAGATGTTTTCACTAACTTAGTTTCCAACAGCATGAGAAGGAATGCTTTTTTTTGCTATATGCTTTACGTCGCACCGACACAGGTAGGTCTTATGGCGACGATGGTACAGGAAAGGGCTAGGAGTGGGAAGGAAGTGGATGTGGCTTTAATTAAGGTACAGCCCCAGCATTCGCCTGGTGTGAAAATGGGAAACCACGGAAAACCATCCTCAGGGCTGCCGATAGTGGGATTCGAACCTACTATCTCCCAAATACTGGATACTGCCCGCACTTAAGCAACTGCATCTATTGAGCTCGGTGGGGGAATACATTTCTAGAAATTCATCAGTATTTGCATCCTTCAGATAATATGAATATCCCCCTTCCCCCTCCCCCCTCTAACAAACTTGGTAAGGTATGAGATACTTCAAAATTTCTAAATCAAAACTTCGGTCAGTAATTTGAGGAAATCTGTTCAACTGATCTTGCAGTGGCTGAAGCAAAGGTTACCTATTACAGTCTTTCAGTACCAAGCAACATATCCACGAAAAACCTCTACAGTTCCACCATAAGCTGTGGACAATTGCTATGCAATTTGATTACCTCATAGCCTTCAAGTCTTACCAAAGATCTAAATGGGCTCAGCATCCTGGACAGTCTGAATATGAGTTAGGGGCAGCAGTTGTCCTCGCACTTCAAAATAGACTACCAGAAAGCTGCAAACTGTAACTATACTGACCAATGTCACCTACAGGTGACACCCCTGTATTCTGTTTGTGGAACACTTTTCCTGTAGATTTTTAGTTTTTTATTGTTTTACGTAATGTACCTAACATAATCTGAAAGAAAATACATAGATATATTTTGTAAATTTTGTTTGGGCTTTGATGGGTTAATACATTTTTTTGCTTAATCGAGATTACTTTTGTGCTTTTTGGATTATCACTTAAATTATTTAAATGGTGCTGTTTGATGCAGTGTATGTGACATGACAGGTAATGAACTTGAATCGTGGAAAAAGCGTGTTCGTTCGTAACTTTCCTATGATAGATAAATATGTTTCTGAAGATTTCTGGCAAAAATGCTGCATGGTAAAGTCTGTGACATTGCTGTGTGAACAATCGCTGTACAACAGACCCAGTCAGTATGATAGCCTCTAATAGTGTGCTGCAACAAACACAGGTAGATACAGTATTGTTTGGAGTCAATTACTTCTGTGTTTTGTGGAATTTCACCAAGTATTGTTTATTGTTCAAGACACAAGCCTGGCTTTTCTGGATACACTCTACACTAGAACATGCGGAACTATGCGACCACCCGCCTTTGTAACACTGTTTGCACGGCTTCTGCAATCTGTATCCTTTCTCCTTAACCGCACATTTACTGGCAAAAGGTGGAAATGTGTTCCTGTTGGCGGTGCGATAGATTTTCGGATCTTATGAGATGGAATTTGCTCCACTGAGAAGGCCCTGCAAGCTCACTATTCTCTAAATAAAATTCAGGAAACTCAATTGTAAAAAATTAAAAATTAACAGCTTTTTGCCCCAGTGCGGCATGAGCTCCTTAGTTGGATACTGTACCTTTCCAAGGCACTGGCCGGCTAGCACACCAGTAGCGACACCACTGGATGCTATACATGAGATCAGCACAATGCAGTTCCGACGTACTAGGGGAGAACTGCATCCCCACTTTCTATATAATCCCTCTCGGGCTAGCTATCTCAATCGGAAGTCATATTTTTGGTTATATCTCACTATTTGTTGGCATTGCAGAAAATTCAGCCCAATTGTAATAACTGCAGAGATAGCAAATAGCAATTAACCTGATACCCAGTTAGAACATGTGTTTGACAATGAGATCCTCTTGTTTAGCAGAAATACAAGCTTTAATATTTGATGTGAAGTGAGACACGCGTGTCATCATCATCACTAAGTGAAAGTGGAATCATGACACATGTGTCATCACCAGTCGTGAACATGTTAATACCCTGTTATTATTTAATAATTCCTAGTGGAAAAGGTTATTGTATTTGTTCTCTCATCTTTCTTCATGCCTTTTAATGCTCTCATCTCATCTTAACAAACAGTAGATGGCCTAAATTTTTCACTGTACCCATACATGATGTGACCATTCACAACGTCACCTATGGTATGTCATGATATCCAGGAGATGGAATATGCCGTTTTCTGCGTCATTCTACGATAAAAACTGCCCAAGTTAGAATTTTTCTGCCCGCTCCAGGACTCGAGTTGCAATATCCAGAGTCGCGCGACCCAGCTCTAGTTGCTGGTAATTAGCAGCAAGGCGGTGCAAGAGCGCTTGTACGGGAAGTTTTCTCACTCCCACCGCAAGCGAGATGAAACGATACGCGTTATCACGTGACAAAGAATCTAGGTCACTAGCTGAGCCCAGAGAGTAGATCCAACGTGAAAACTAACATTATACCATGTTTTCCTCGCTTATTCACCACTGCCAACTTAACGCATTCAACTGTTTTATTTCTGTTAATTTTCATAAATCGCAAAATACCCAATGGATAATTAAGTGCAAACATTCATTTGAATCAGGGAATTTTACGCATAATTATGGGACCGAGAAGTGCTCTACTTAACTGACAGAGCGGTAACTACGCTGTAAACAAGGGCGCGTCTTAATGACTAACAGATGTTGGACCCTAACCGTGCCAAGGAACACAAGGAATCCCCTGCGCTCGTCATCATTCACCGCCAGAGACTAAAGGACGCTTTTAAGATTGCTTCAAAACCTACGAAGTTATTTTAATAACAGTCACTCAGTGGAGATGGGAATACAAGAGCTACATTTTGATATCCTGTTCGTCACTGTACGTTGCGTATTAACGGACCAATGTGTGAGAAAGGATTGCATTTTTTCCCCCACCCTCAGCATTCGGGTCTCTAGCGTAGCGCGCCTATATATTCATGAGCTGAGGAGGAGACACTACCCAGTGCATTTGCAATGTAGCCCCAGTACGGTAGTATTTCGTCGTGGTTTGTGTGTGAGTCGTTTGTGGAGAAATAATCTTGTAATTTGAGCAGTGTAATACAGTGATTCATTAAAGTCTGTGAGTATGTGGAAATAATCACCCTCTGAGTGAGATGTTATCGTGTACAGTGTGCCGCAAATTAATAAATAGGAACGGTACGAAACCGTAATAACAGATGTCCGTGTGTAGAAAAGGTCGTACATCGAGCCTCCTATGTGTCTAAGTTAATGCGGCTCAGTTAACATATATAGGGACGTACTTAGCGAAGTGGGTGGAGCGAACGTGCTTGATATCAATATGAATTACCAAGAAAGTCAGTGAACGGCTCAGTGTAGACCTAATTGAGGACAGCGCCACGTTAAAGTAATCCGTAGTACAGTTGAGAGCTCGACTCACGGCTAAGTGCATTAGAACAGGCCTGAACTAGTATCATGAATATGAGAATGCTAATACATTAGTGGCCTAACCACTGTCGTTTCTAGGGAAGCTAGTGAAATTTCTGGGCCTATAATCGCTGCCTACAAGAAGAATAGATAAATGAGAAGGGATTAATGTCGGGCTTCTGGGACATTACCGACATTGTGTTGGAATGCTCGTGCTATTGAGCAAATCCAACCATATGTTCAAATTGTGGTGTGTGATAAACTAACGTATTCACTTGAGATAATTTCCCCTCATTTACATGTCTACGTGAACGCCAGAGTGAACGCCGACGTCCAGTTGAATGCCAGAATTTTGCCTGTGTATTGGTGTGAACGAGTCATCTAGCTGTTTGCCGGAATTTCGCCTGGTAGTCGAGAACGTCTGGAACGTCGCTGTCATGTGTATGACCTGCCAGGAAGTCATCATGGGTCTTCACATCGCCGATGACGTGATGCAAGCAGTCTAAATCCATGGAGTGCCCTCCTGTAAAGCTGTGAACGTGGTATCCAGAAGGCTGAGTACATTTCCAAGTATTTATTTCTTTGAAGGTCGTGTCCCATTGTAAATATGTAAATTTTTCACTTAGATATAACGTAGACTGCAAGCACGCCATTTCAGAGGGATAATAATTATAATTTCATTTTATTTGGGTCTTTTATAGAATACTTTCTTCATGGTTTGGGAATGACCATACTTTACTTCCATTTTTTTTACAAGGGTTTGATAATGCATGACGTAAATTTAAGGACCTCAGATTAATTATGTGTGAAGTACTGTCAAGTAAAGGGCTTAAATATTCTACGTAAACGACTCCAATTATCATCTTTCTACAGCCAATAGGAGTTCTCAAATATATCTCAGTAATTGAATTTTTTTTGTACTTCACAAGCTCTTAGGAAATCCTCCTTACTAGAAATTAAACTGCTGGAACAACGAATGGAGCATGAGATTGGGGTATATATCTTACATCGCTAATTAGTTCGCGAATACGCAAGTTAATTTGGACCCTGGTGGCAGGAGATCATCAATAAATCTGCATCGTAGTCAATGTACCGAGAGGAGAAATGAAATGGGTGAACAGGCGGTAGCTATAATATATAGTGTGAAATGAAAATGTTAAGTTCCCTTGGAACTCTTTAGTAATGTACACGAAGTGGATCTCGTGTTGTGAATATGTTAATTACGGCCGGACATAGCCGACATTGAATGTGAGGCCATAGTGGCTTGAAAAAAAAGAAAGCAAGGTCGTTTACCGCGGAGTCATTGTATGAAGACGGCCCAGTGGCCGCCCTTTAGAAATGGGTCTTGGAAGGCTATCAGCTGAATAGATTTACGAGCCTGGCTGTAGGGACAAAGAGAAGTGTTTTCTACATTGAAAGTAAACAGATACAAGTGGCGAGTTTCCTTCCTTTTCGGTACAAAGATTACGCGTGTTAATTTAAATAGAACCAACGTCGCAGAGATTCCAAATGAGCATTAAATGAAGGATCCCTCCAATTTATTTCTTTAATTATTCACAGCGTATAGGGAATTCCAGGTCAGATATACCCTGTCTCAGAAGGTCCTGAGTTCATTGCAGGAGACAGTAAAGCTTACTGTCACAAGCGGCAGGTAAATAAGGCCACCTGCGGCCCATTGTGTGTATGTGAAATGTATATATTCTTGTCCATTTGTTGCAGGTAGTGCTATAATACTTTGTTTATGATGTCTGGTATTGAAGTCGCTCAATGCTTGTCCATAGGTAACATCGTTGTGTAAATAATGTCCTGATATATGTGTTGATAAAAATCCTAATGAAATGAGCGTGTTTATCATACTGCATATTTGGCAACGTTTAACTTAAGGTAGTGTTGTAACGCGACTTTCAAAGGATTGGGAGTGTAAATTGCCTATTTCAGTTCATACGATACTAGCAAACTTATATCATAATTTGATGCAAATTGAATATATTAATTCTTGGTAGGTAAACAGATTTACAGCGGGGTGTGTCCATAATGATTAAATATGTGTGTGATGTAATATAAGTGTAGAGTGAAATAATTAGAGAAGAAACGCCTCTCTAAGTCTGAGGTAGTGTAATAGTTCGAGAGGGAACGCCTTCTTAAGTTTGAATATTTAAACGTATAATGAAGTGTAGAAAAGGACTACCGAACATTTAAACGTCAAGATCACCCAAGTTACTATATGTAAGGTGTTCGTATGGCATACCCATGTAAATAATGTGTTTCACTAGTATAAGTAAAATTTGTTATACAAGATATTGTCTCTCTTTTCATTAGTAATGAAATGGTATTCCTCTCATAATTAACTTTTCCCCCTACTATAGAGACTATTACTAAAGGACTTACCACCCCATCGGACAGTCCACAGACCCGAAAATGCGATACCGACTCGGCTAGCGAACTATTCCAGTAGGGGAGGGTGAGGCTTCGACAAACCGGGCTGAGTTCGAAGCTCACCGATGGTGCTCCATTCTAACGTCATATTTATGAACAATGGTAACTGGTTCATGTACTGATGCCTTGGAAAGGTTACAATACATCATGTGAAATGCACGCGTATGTCGGAAGTGTTCACATATTCCTGTTGGATAGTTTATTTTCATGTATTCAATAGTACATTTTCTCGCTTAACACGCTCTCTGTTCTTGTCCCCTGCAGAAACGTCTTAACGAGGTTTACTGTATTACAAAGTAAACAAAGCAATAAATTTTCACTATCATATTTAAACCAACTCGCTCACTATTCCTGTCTACTAAGAAACCCACCTTCTCCTTCAACCCATGCTCTCACTTGCAGCTTTCTCCTTATTATGCAATATGCAGGAAAACTGACCATAAAATTATTACAATATCACCAAATTACTAATGGAGTAATTATCATGCTTTAAATAATCTAGCTGCTGTATTCACGAAGTACTGGGATTCACACTGTATCTCTTACTACAAAGCATGTTTTTTAAGGAAGTACTGTTTTTAAGTATGGCCTCTGCAGTGCTTCAGTTGTCCTGAGCATGGGCACTGAGTACATTCATCTGTAGGCTAGTCAAAAAATACCATTACAGAAGGCATGTTTGTGCATATTGAAAATATCTTTAACAATTAATGGTCCCACCAAGTGTGAAGTATGTGGTGTGATTCGTTTTCTAAATGCAAAAGATGTCAAAGCTGTTGAAATTCATCGGCAGATTAGTGAAGTGTATGGAGGACATACTATGAGCAAAGGGATGGTAAGAAAATGGGTTAGAACATTTAAAGAAAACCATACTAACGTCCACGATGAGAAGCATAATGCAAAGCTTCGAGACAACAGATACTTTATGATTTTGTCATTAAATTCTGAGTTGCCTGAAATTTCAAGGAGTGTTCTATATGAGAATGTGTCAGTGTGCTTAGTGGCTGGCATATTTCTATTAGGAAAGAATTCAGAAGCTGGAACTTATGTTGAGAATAATTTAATGTACAGGCTTACATGTTAAAAGAGAATTGTTTAAAAATTTCCACTACTTTTTTCTATATCAAAATGGTACTTAGAAATCATGCCACATACATGTATGATGTTGAATTTGAATAAAACTCTATGTAAAGTGTTCTTTCTTCTTGTGTCATTTCAGATATTGCAAGTATGAAAGACGATGATCAACTGTGTATTCTGCAAGAAGTTCTGAATAAAGCTTGGCAGGACACAGTCGACAAATTTTGGCGGATTAATGTATTAGGTGGAACTGTGGACTACAGGGAATCAACTACTGGTCTTCAAAAACCAGAAACGGAAGCCACTCCTGATGAAGGTGAATCAGAACAAGGGGCAGATAAATTGATGGCAGAGCCTATTTCTTACAATAGTGATCCTAGAAAAGTGCTCTTTGAATGGAGGAGAAAATCTGAGTATGATGCTGCTCTAAAAGACAAAGATGAGAGAGCTGCAACAGGCACACAACCTATAAAAGTAATCTTGAAGTGGAAGAGTGAAACATTTTCCCAGAAAGAAAGTGCCCCATTACCAACAGCTGTTGAAGAAGTGACTGATGAGAAAGGCCAAGAAGAAACAGTTCCTGAAGACAGCGAGTGTAGAGAAGTGACAAGCAAACACACTGATCTCTCGAGCAGCGGTGCTCTTGAGTATATTTTGGGAACAACGTGCTACGATGCTGATTCTGATGACTCAGTTTCAGGTCTTTTCAAGGCTCCTCGTTTTAGGGAGGTGATAAGGCGGCCAGGTATAATTGGTCTGGAGCACACCTGCCTTAATGACAAAATAAAGGATTGGTTGGACAGAATTGTTGATTCATTTATTGACCCATCCGAATTACATGGCTATATGAAGTACCCTGGAAATAGGGATCCTGAAATGGATATAGGGTATTTTCCAAACATTGTTGCCAGTGCAACAGAAACAATTCCATCAATTAGCGTAGAGCCCTTAGATGAGATCACTCCTAGGAGGAAGTCAATTCCACCAAAACGAATAACTTTTTGGGATGCAGTCATTGGAACTGTAAAAACTTCATCGGATAGTTCATCTACTTCTGAAACTTCATTGTATGGAACTAATTCCAGTAATCCCTTAGATAAAGATCTGAGTGCTCTGATACACCGTTATTCTAAAGCTCCAGGAAGTGAGCAAACACCATCATCATCAGCAGACACTTCTTCTGGCTCACAACCTAAAAGTAGTGACGCAGAGTTGTTCAACAGGCTTGTGAACTATGACCTTGATCTCCCAAGAGAAAGCGTTCTGAAAAGAAGATTAGGTTTCTCCTATGACACTGACCCTGATCTAGAATATGTCCCATCCAGAAAACGGCATTATGAGGATGAGATGAGCGGAAACATGCCCCTCGATTTGGTCAGACCATCCATGGTCCTCCATCGTTTCACTGACCAGGAGCTAAATGAGATCCACAGAAGGATGACTGGAGTTATTTCTGAGTTCACTGGTGAAGAGCAAGAAACAGTTGATCAAAAAATAATGCACAGATATGTTCTTCCAAAGCGTCCAGTTCCAACTCCAGGTATGTTTTTGTCTATTTGTTATTTGTAAGTGATGGTATTTTGACAGAAGTTTAATAATGACATAAAAACTGTTGGCAATACTGCAAACAAATGATGGGTTCCCACGTATCAGAGAATAAACTGAAGTTCTATTCCTGGGGTCGATCATGGGAGATTACTGATGAAAATGAGGGCTATTGGACTAGACAAAAGAGTGGTTGAATAGTTGGCTACATTTCTAGAAAATAGAACTCAGAAAATTAGAGTAGGTGAAGCATTTTCTGATCCTGTAAAGATTAGTGGGGGTTCCACAGGGTGGTATAATTGGACCTTTAGGTTTTCTTGTATATATCAATGATATGAGTAAAAAAGTGGAATCACAGATATGGTTATTTGTGGATGATGTTATATTGTGTACAGTAGTAAATGAGTTGCAGGATTATCAGCAACTGCAGGGGGACTTAGGCACTTTTGTGAGATGGACAATGGATAATAGAATTACATTAAAAGTAAAAATGAAAAGTCAGATTGTAAGTTACACCAAGAGAAGTCCCCCTCTCAATGTTAATTTCTGCATTAATGGGGTGATCGTACTTCATGGGGAACGCTGTAAGTACCTTAATGTTGATCTTCATTGGGGTAATCATATTAATGAGGTAGTTAAAAAAGCTTACAGATCTCTTCACATGAGTATGAGGGTATTTAGAGGTTGTAGTAATGATTAATTTGCTGTACGGAAGAGGGGCCTTCTGAATGTTATCTCTGAAGGAAAACTTGGGCATTATTTGTCTTTGCAGATTGAAATGTGTAGTACTTAGTCTTATTAGAAGTCTGAAAGAAGAAAAGAACTTAATGAAGAGAATGTAAGGATTCAGAAATAGATATTAATTTTGGAGATAGATTGGTCTGACTCACTCCCTTACTCCTCTCTTGCAGTTAACTTTCTTTAGGTGATGTGCTCTGTGTTCTTGGCTATTGCTGCTTGTCTTGTGTTGTATCTGCGTGTTACAATATGCAGAGGAGAATGAACAGAGGGAAGGAGGGGAACTCTGCCAGTCGGGGATAGATACTTGTTAGTGAGGGAGACGATTGGAGGTTGAAGTTTGTTTACTGTTTGAAATATATCTTTCTCTATCCCCAGTAACTCTAGAAAATGTAGGATTTGGTCATAAAGTGGATTTTTATTCTCTGTTGTGTCATTCAAATTGTGATTAATGTTAAAAATTTCATCCAGAAATGTGTAAGTGTTTTCAAACCTGTTTGTTGACTCTCTTTAAGATGATCAAATCCTGATTAGAAGATGTGTCTCTTCCATGTGAACGCTGATAGCTGAAAATTTGATATATTTATTAATCAGTCAATTATTGCTTTTAAGGCAGATTCCCTATCAATTGTTTACCTCATAATTATATTTATTTATAATTGTTTACATATATTTTCAATGAACTTGGAAATTTATTGGACATTTCCCGTGATAATTTATTCCAATTCCTTACTCCTTGTCTTATAAATGAACATTTACCCCAATCTGTTCTCATGAAATCCAACTTTATCTTCATATTATGATCTTTCCTGCTTTCAAAAGTTCAACCCAAACTCATTCTTTTACTTAAGTCATTCCGCAACTCACCACTGACACCTCGAAACATATGGCATAATTGTGAAGAATTAAAGGCCTTTGAGAGTTCATCTATTCAGTACAAAGTACACTTTATTTATTTGTTTACTAAGTCACATTAACACACAGGATATGTTTTGTCCTGAAGTGTTGGACATCTTCAGCTGTAGCCTGGCTAGTGATATACATCAACAAACATAAAAAAGAAAGAAAAAAAGCACGTTATTGCTACAATAAAATCATTTTTTCCACAAAAAACCAGTTCAGGTTTAAAATGGGTCTATATTCCATTTAAGAAAGTTCTTCCAAAATCTTATAGTTTGAGGAGAGTAAAAACTTATCGCATAGCACTTGTCACATTAAAAATTCTTCATGCTAAATTCCAGGCAAAGATTTAACTATAGAGAGAATGAGGATCTCTCAAAGGCAAGGCTTGAAAAAATGGTCAGTTAAAAGATGTCAAATGCGGTGAGATCTTGCATCATATAGAAGAAGGTCTGTAAAGAACGAAAAATATATATATTGGTGAATGATTGAAACTCTGAGCAGAAACATATTAATCATTATTATAAGGGAACATGTACTCAACCCCTCTCATCCTCAACGGCCGTGCTTGCTGTTATTTGTTTTCACATGTGTGCATTTTAAATCTGGTTAGATACCTGTGAGTGGTAACCGGCTGGGTTCCGTTATGTAACAAAGGAAGGGTGGAGGATGTTGACCTAGTAGGAGGAGAGACTGTCGTCTGATTGAAGAATGGAGGGTTTTTTCACCAATACACTTTCTTTATACGTTCTGAGAATTCTAAGAAGTTTGGGTATTATTTCAAACAACACATTTTTGAACTCAATGGTGTAATTTAGATTATTATTTTTGCTTGCTTGGTCCAAAAAGGTATACAAGTTTTCTGTTGTACAGTATTCATTAAACTCTCTTTGGAATACTCAAATCCTGTTTGATGGTAGTAAAAGCATGCTGCGTATCTTACGGCCAGTTTGACCAATGTAAGATGCATTACGGTGCCTGCAGTCCAATTTATAAACTTCTGAATTAGAAAAGCTATTTGATTTTTTTATTCAGCTCATTATGATTAAATAAAAATGATTGATTGTTATTTTTAGTTGAAAAAACCCTCTTGAATTTATATTTTTTGACAACATTAGCAAACTGCATTATACTTGGATTAGCATAAGTAAAAGTGCATATTTAACTTGATCTTGGGACTCGGGAATAAGTTTAGAGAAATGTTTCCTCTGAACTTTCTTTACGATTAAATTGATCATATGGGAACCATAACCATTAAAAATGTCAACTCTTTTATAAAACAAATTTCCTTTTCTCACTCTAATTTTGAAAGAGGAACGTCAAAAGCGCGATGTACCAAAATATAGTAAGTTGCTCTTTTTTGACTGATACGGTGATCATGGTCTTGATCCATATTGAATTGTGATCACAATAATAACTAACCTTATGTCTAATCGCCCACCTTTCCAATACTATATTATGCAATGTTTACGTTACATTTTTTAATGTAGGAACTAGTTTCTGCCTTGGCTGGCCATCATCAGCCGTACAACACATCTAATGACTAAAAGAAATGTACAAACACAAATGACATTGGGATTGTGCACAACGCGTAAATATATTATGAAATTAAAAGAAGGCTCTTAGATGCGTTCATTAGTGCTTCCTATTGAAATATCTTGGAAGTACCTCTTTTGGAGATTGTCGGTGGTTGAGTCAAAAACAGCACATTAAATAGCTGGCACATTCTTAGATTGCAGCTGGTAGAGATTCACAATTCATTATTGTGTCCATGAAGTTAACCTAAATAAATGGGAGTCAAAATTAATGAACTGAAAGGAGAGAGAGTGCTAATCAAATGGCACAGGTTATATGAGACTTACCTTTCATTGCGGCATGTGGTGCACGACCTTCTGTTGTGTGCCTCGTACTAACGGAGAGAAGTTGAGATTGGATCATGAGATTCAAAGGGAACAGGAAAAGGGAGAGGGCGGGGCAAGGAGAGAGGAGAGGGCAGTTAAGGCGGGGTCAAAGGATGTGGGAAAACAGGTGGCTGCTGAGGAAAGGTAAAACTTGTATATCTTCTTGGACCAAGGACACGATAATAATAATAATAATAATAATAATAATAATAATAATAATAATAATAATAATAATAATAATAATAATAATAATAATAAAATGACACTGTAGAGTTCAGCAATCCATTGTTTGAAATAATACTCCAACTTCTTAGAATTCTCGGAACGAATAAAGAAGGCGTATTAGCAAAAAAGAAACCTCTGTTCTCAAGTCAGATGACAGTCTCTCCTCCTACTAGGTCAACTTCCTCCACCCTTCCTTTGTTGCACAACAGAACCCAGCCGGTTACCACTCACAAGTATCTAACCAGATTTAAAATGCATACGTGTGAAAACAAGTAACAGCAAGGACAGCCATTAGGGATGAGACGGGATGAGTACACGTTCCCTTATAATAATGATTAATATGTTTCCGCTCACACTTTCAACCTTGCACATGATAAATTTCATATTTGAGCCCGTATTGTCAAAAAGTATCAACTTGTAAAAATTTAAATTTATGATTCAACCTTTACAATACTCTAATTGTCTTCATTAGAAAGACTTCATTGAACTATATTGGTGATACATGTTTTGTCCTCTTCAGTCACATATAAAATCATTGTAAATATGGTAAATACACATTAAAATTAGCGAATAAAAATCTGTGAATCTTGTGACGTGACATATTAGCATCTTGTCACTCTTGAATCGTAAAACAGCACAACGTGACCATGATGTGAACCATGGAGGCAGATTAACCCTATAATTATCTTGATATTGTGAACATATTGTACATGTTCTTGAACGTGTACATAAAATAGTGTAATATTAATGCCACATTAAAATAGCTTGTTGTGATGAGTTGAAGAAAGGTGAACTTATGTTGAATGATGCAAGTTGAACTTGGTTATGTTGTTGACCATATGGGCCTAAAAAGGAAAGATATATGAATGAACTAATGAAAAATCCAATGTGAACTGTAAACTGTGTGCCCATCCTGTGCCATCCACCTCACATCAAGTGTTAAAGCTAACTGCCTGCAGTCCTTGAAGGTCAGTGACGATTGACTTGGAGGGGAGGTTGTGGGGAGTTTGATGTAAGGGGATAGGTGTGAGGTAATGCACTACTTACGCACCTTCGTGTAAAGACTTTTATGATTATCTCCTCAAAAAGTATATTGCTTTCTTTCGATATTTCATTCAGATTATAAATCGGGTTGCATTTTTGATCAATATTTATAAAAATGTTTTCAAAAATATTCAATAGATTCCCTTTCTTACTTAATATGAAGGTCTTGTTTTATGTTGATGAATGTATGATTGGTATCAACCATATTGCCGAGAATCTGCCATAATTCGACGCATTAACATGGTCCGTATACCTTATGCTAAAATTGCAGCCTGCAGTCCATGTAACCGGCGGAACATTGCTGGCACTTTATTATGTAAACTCCTGATTTCTGAAATTTGTTATTGACGTTATTAATAGTGTGCTGATTATCAAAAAAGATGAGCGTTGTTGTTAGTAGTCTTGAAAGAAACTTTCATATTAAGTTTCTTGAAAACATGTATTTGAGCACCTTCAAATACCACCGGAATGAGCCAGGATCGAACCTGCCAAGCTTGGATCAGAAGGCCACCGCATCAAACGTCTGAGTCACTCAGCCTGGCGTAAGAAAATTATTTCAGTGTATTATTCGCATAGGCTTGAGCACCAGTCCAACTAATTTAATACATGAGTGTGGTAATTCTTCATGCATAAATTTGTGGAAGAGACTTTAGGAAACTCTGAACACTTCTTCCTTGTCGAGGACATCGTAGTTCACTCACGTAACACCAATGTGTGTTATAAGTTATATATTATGTATTTCTGTCTTCAGATGTAAAACAGAAAATCAAAGTACAGCAAAAGCGAGATAGCAGCGTGAGGTTAGTTCCCCTGTAGAGTTCGGGAAGATCGGCCGTACCGAAGAAAAAGAAGTCAAAATAGTGGACCAGAATTCCTGTTCCTTAATTACAGCTTCTCTTTTCCAAAATCTTAATAAATCGCGGATGTTGTTAAGTTATCTGCCTCCTCTGGCGCTTTGGCTGAAAGCGCTTCGTGCCCCCCCCCCACCTCCTCACCTTTTTATGATACCTTAATTCTTCGGAGACCAAGCTCGATAGCTGCAGTCGCTTAAGTGCGGTCAGTATCTGGTATTCGGGAGATATTGGGTTCGAACCCCACTGTCGGCAGGCCTGAAGATGGTTTTCCATGGTTTCCCATTTTCACACCAGGCAAATGCTGGGGCTGTACCTTAATTAAAGCCACGGCTGCTTTCTTCCCATTCCTAGGCCTTTCCTATCCCATCGTCGCCATAAGACCTATCTGTGTCGTAGCAACGTAAAACAAATAGAAAAAATATTATTTTCTTACAGTAAAAAGTTGACTGGATTCATTGTCTTCAATTTTCAATTTCAAGACTACTGCGATAACCATTACGCTACAGGCCCACAGGTTTTCGATTGTGAAATTTATGGTAGGCCTACTGTTTAACAATGTGGACCCTCAAGTTTGAGTATACTAGAGTTCCATATTTGTTAATACTATTGGTTTTACGTCCCACTAATATTTTGATAGAGTATTTGATTAATTTTCTTAATATAAGGGGCGTAGAATGTAACCTCAACACAGATGCGAGGTCATTACTTTTAATATTTGCGGTCCTTATCAGTTCACATGCCCATTATCTTGCTGGGTAATTTGTTCAGCGCATAACACTTTTCTTGGAATATAACTGCAATGTAAGACTATTTAATGACAAACACTGATACATTATAAACAACACGGCAGTGCGCCAAGAGTCATACAGATGGCAATATGTAATTGAAGAGTTGGTCACACCAAGCCATGTAGGTAGCAGCACTATCGACTTTTTCGTTGAAAACAGCAAGCTGTCCGGTATTGTCATATTAAAGTATTTGACTGAACTTGCACACAATGCTTATTCCGAAACTGAACTTGCACACAATGCTTAGTCCGACACTGAACTTGCACACAATGCTTATTTCTTTAGTATTATTTACAAGTCCAAATATTTTGGTATTTTTACTCTTCTACCACTTCTTGTAGACTTCATCTGTGGATATGCCACATCATCAGGTGGTCCAGCTGCAGCTCCAGGACAGATTCTGACCAATTGTTCTATACTATTTCAGATTCATCTGATGAGGCCACCTCTGAGAGATAGATCTCAACCTCCTGCCTGCGGCAGTTCTCAGTTTGACAACCTCGACAATGCCAACCTTACCTGGGTACACCTCTTGCACAACACCTAATGGCCATTCAAGCCTTTTCATGTCATAAGCTCCGATCAGCACAACGTCTCCGATGTTCACGTTGTTCAATATCCCATATCCCTTTTAAATGAGAAGAGCTAGGTATTTGTTGTGGAATCTCTGTCGAAGATCATCCCGAAGTTTCTGCAGGTAACGCCATCTCAAATCCATTCCTTTTCTGTCAATGACACCCAAATCCGGCACATCAGTACTCGGTATCTCACAAAAGAAAATCAACTGGTTTCAGGGGCTTCAGCTCATGCAAATCATCTGATATTTATGTCAATGACCGTGAATTTACAATAGCTTCACAGTCACACAGTATCATGCTTATCTCTTCATAAATAACCAAAAATTTGGACAAGTTACTTCAAAGCAATTCTTTCGCCATTCCAATGAGCTTTTCCCACTACCCTCCCCACCATACAACAGCGAGTGGGTTGAATTTCCAAGTTATTCTTTCTGTAACACAGATTGAAACTAATTCTTCCCAGTTTAACTCCTGCAGAACATGGTTAGCTCCTGTGAAATGTGTGCCATTTTCTTAGTAAATAACCAACACCCTGAATCTGTGAACTATGAATCTCTATAGGGCTTGTAGGAACGCGTTTGTTGACAGGGACCTGACAAGCTCAATATGAACTGCTCGAAATACAGTGCAGCTGGATAACACAAGCCACGCTTTCTCTCCAGTCTTCAGACAGAATGGTCTGGCAAGATCTATCCCTGTGACTTGGAATACTGCAGTGCAGTAAACTTGCCTCTTAGGAAGTGGGGCCAATTGCGTCTCCATTGGCTTGGACCTATACCTGTTACATATGACATAGCTAATTATGATTAATGTTAATAATAATGCTATTTGCTTTACATCCCACTAAATACTTTAACGATTTTTGGAGATGCCAAGGTGCCGGAATTTAGTCCCGCAGAAGTTCTTTTATATGCCAGTAAATGTACCAGCATGATGCTTGCGTATTTGAGCACTTTCAAATATCACTGGACTGAGCCAGGATTGAACCCACCAAGTTAGGGTCAGAAGGCCAGTGCCTCAACTGCCTGAGACACTCAGCCTTGCCGTTATGATTCACCTAACCAATTTTCTTCCTCCTATGATCCAGAAGTCATTTCTAAGCATTGTCAATAAAGTTGAAGTCCCACATGCTTAGATAGACAATGTTTTTCTGTCACCATTCTCTCAGTGATGATGTTATCTGGGGTACTTGAAGTTTTCATCATAATCACCATAGGCTAACTTTGTTCAAAACCTCAGAATCCCCTACCTGTCTTCAAAAACTTGAGTTTTCCTTTTTACCTTTTGCTCTATGTTATGTCTGTTCTCTGTTTGAATTCATCTTATCGACTACTTTTTCTACAGATAGCTCTCTCTTCCTTCTGGCATCTCGGTGTCATAAGTTGTGGACAAATCTCAGTGCCGAGCCAAGTATACGTAATGTTCTATGGTTGTTTTTGTTTGAGTCATCAGTTAATAGACTGGTTTAATAAAGCCCTCCATGCCACCCTATCATGTCCTAACCTTCTAATTTCTGCATAAGTGTTGCATCCTACATCTGCTCTAATCTGCTTGTCATATTCATACTGTTTATTTAAAGATAAAAATTTCATTGTTCCGTATTGAAATTTTTAATATTCATACTGTACCGGGAACGCCGCTACGAGAGAAGTCCGAAGTATGTTTGTTGAACTTCGCGCGAGGTGGAAGGTAGGCAGCCTGCCGAACGCAGTGATGTACCCAGCGAGTGACGAGGCTGCCGTAAGCCAGCTATCCGCTACCATATAAGGTAATGTTCCAGCTCATCCTCAAAAGTACATTTTGAGCTACTTTATCGCTATTTTGACACTGCCATCTTAAAAGCCTTTACAATGGACATCATCTGTCAAGATTTCAAGAAAATCCACTGAGTATTATAGAAGTTATAAGGGTAGATAGTACCCGAGTTCTAGACATTTCCATGTGAACGTGTATAAAAGGAGGACCACCCGACCTACGAATTCAGTGTCTGTCACTCCGCCATCTCTGTGACACGGGTGACAGGAGAAGTATTGTGTGTGTCGCACTTCTAGTTGACAGTCTGCGAAATCGAAGTATTTCGGTATTTTCTCTAAGTGTTGTATCGGGACTTTATCATATTCTTGAAGTGCCTGAATGGGACTTTATTTTCTGCGAGCATCGTATTGGAACTTTGTCATATTGACACATTGGAACTTTGTTATTTTTCGTGTGTCATGATTGGACTTTGGTATTTTCTTAAAGTGCCATATAAGAACTTTGTTATTTTTCTGAAGCGTTTCATTGGAACTTAGTTATTTCGCCAAGTGTCGCGATAAGACTTTATTATTTTCTTAAGGTGACATACTGGAACATTGTCATCGGAACTTTATTTTCTTCGAGTGTCGTGTTGGGACTTTAATATTTTGGCACATTGGAACTTTGTTATTTCTACACATTGGAACTTTGTTTTTTTTGAAGTGCCACATAGGGACTTACTTGTTCGACGACGATTGAAAGGACCTTGAATTTTCACAAGTGTTGTGTTGCGCATTGAACTTACGTTTCGAACTTATTCGAACTTGTATTTTTTGAATAAATTTCTGGAAGATTGAAACTTTCCGAGCGTGTAGGATGAACTTGTGCCCTACCAACATAAACTTTCGTGTGAATGATGTGACTTGTTTTCTCAAGTGCCTCATAGAATTTATGCCTTGTAAAGACTATGAAACTTAGGGGACATTCAACATTACGTTTAATTGTGAAATATGCAATACTTTCCAAGTGCTGCACAGGGACTTATATTTTGATTCTTAAAGACTGTGACGATTCAGAATACGCATATCGTATACTTTCCAGTATTTTGAGTGATCCATAATTTATGAAGTCAGACTTTTTCTTTCAAATATTATTTTCTTTAATGGCTATTCACTTCACCTATTGACGGAACAGGACAGTTTCCAAGTGCTACTTATTCAGTGCATTGCCAGCATGTTTTAAATCTTCAGAACTATGCGTTTAGGACTGCAGTGACAGTAATCCTCTAGAACATTCTGACTTACAGTGAGCTTGCATTATGAACTTAAATGAGCAAATTTATTTTCTTAAGAAAGACCTTCCTTGCTTGTGCTAGTCCTTACTTCTACCATCGTTAGTTATTTTACTACCCAAGTAACAATGTTCATCCACTTCCTTTAAGACTTCATTTCCTAATCTAATGTTTCCTACATCACCTGCCTTCATACGACTGCACTCTGTTACTTTTGCTTTGGACTTATTTATTTTCATCTTGTACTCCTCACCCAAGACTCTGTCCATACCATTCAGCAACTTATCCAGATGTTCCGCAGTCTCATATAAAATAACAATATCATCGGCAAATCTCAGGGTTTTGACCTCCTTTTCTTGGATTGTGATTCCCTTTCTAAATTCTTCTTTAATTTCCTTTACTGCCTGTTCTATATAAACATTGAAAAGTGGGCGACAACAAACTGCAGCCTTGCCTCACTCCTTTCTGGATTGCTGCTCCTTTTTTATAGCCATCTATTCTTATCACTGCAGAGTGATTTTTATATAGATTGTGGATAATTCTTTGCTCTTGGTACTTGATTCTGATCACCTTCAGAATCTCAAATAGCTTGGTCCAATCAACATTAATGAATGCCTTTTCTAGATCTACAAATGCTATATATGTGGGGTTGACTTTCTTAATTCGATCCTTTATGATCAGACGTAGTCAGGATTGCTTCACGTGTTCCTACATTTCATCTGAAGCCAAATTGATCTTCCTCCAACTCAATTTCAACTTGTCTTTCCACTCTTCCATAAACAATACATGTTAAAATTTTGCATGCATGAGATATTAAACTAATGGTGTGATAGTTTTCACACTTGTCAGCACCGGTTTTCTGCCGAAAATTGGATGGCACTTCTCCTGTCTCATACACTAACTGGAATAACCTCGCAATGCTGGTTTCTCCTAAAGCTGTCAGAGGGAATGTCATTAATTCTAGATGCCTTGTTCCTATTTAGGTCTCTCACAGCTCTGTCGAACTCTGATCTCAAAATTGGGTCTCCCATTTCATCAGCATCAACAGCCTCTTCTTGTTCCAGAACCATATCATCTACTTCTTTACCTTGATGCAACTGTTGGATATTTTCATGCCATCCTTCTGCCTTGTCTTCTTTCTTTAGAAGTAGTTTTCCATCTGAGCTCTCAATATTGATACACCTAGTTTTCCCTTCTCCAAAGGTTTCCTTGGTTTTCCTGTATACAGCAACTACCTATCCTAGGACCATACAACCTTCAACATCCTTGCACTTCTCCTTCAGCCATTCTTCCTTAGCTGTCCTGCACCTTCTATCCACTTAATTCTTTAATCATCTGTAATCTTTTCTGCCCTCTTCATTTTTTCATTCTTGTATTTTCGTCACTCATTGATCGAGTCTAGTATCTCCTGAGTTACCCACTGATTCTTAGTTGATCTTTCCTTTCTTCTTAAGCTGCCCTACTGATCTCATTCTTCATCACTGTCCATTCTTCCTCTACTGTATTTCCTTCAGGCTTTTCATTTAGTCCTTGTGCATCGTGCTTCTTGAAGCAATCTCTCACACTCTTTTCTTTCAGCTTGTCTAGTTCCCATCTCCTTGGATTCCTTCCCTTCTCCACTATCTTCAACTTCAGATGGCATTTCATGATGAACAAGTTGTGATCAGAGTCTACGTCTGCTCCTGGGAAAATTTTGCATTCCAACACCTGGTTTCTGAATCTCTGCCTAATCATAATGAAGTTTATTTGATACCTTCCAGTGTCTCCAGGTCTCATCCAAGTATACAGCCATTGTTTGTGCTGTTTGAACCAAGTATTAGCAAGGTCTAAATTGTGATTGGTGCAGAATTCAACCAGCCAACTTCCTCTTTCATTCCTTTGTCCCAATCCGAATTCTCCTATTGCATTACCTTCTCTTAATTGGCCTACCACTGTATTCCAGTCTACCATCACAATTAGATTCTTGTCATCTTTTACATATTGTGTTACATCTTCTATATCTTCATATATTCTTTTGATCTCCCCATCATCTGCTGAACTATTAGGCATATAGACCTGCACTATTGTGGTGGGCATTGGTTTGATGTCTGTCTTGACAACAATAATCCTTTCACTATACTTGTCATAGTAGTTTACCCGCTGCCCTATTTTCTTATTCATTATTAAGCCTACTCTTGTATTTCCCTTGTTTGACTTTGTGTTGATAATTTGGTAGTCACCTGATCAAAAATCCTGTTCTTCCTGCCAACGCACTTCACTTATACCGTACCAACTATGTCTAATTCAATCTATCCATCTCCCTTTTCAGGTTCTCTAGCCTACCACAATGATTCAAACTTCTCTGTTGATGCCATGCCCTCCCTTCTCACAATAAAACTAGAGGGAGTAAGCTCTTTGCTCTGTATACAAACCAGCAGCAGTGGGAATGGCATGCCCTCCCTTGACAAAGATGTTGATTCGCATAGTAAGCCTGAAATATTTATTCCGAATGAGTAAATTTATAATACCAGTATATTTGGTCCATTAGACAGTATAAATTTTCCAGCTAACTCAGTCCTGGTTGCCAGTGTTTTGCTCCAGTGTGCTAAGTTGGGCTTTTCTGTTGTTAAATAGCTCACTTACTAAGTCGCATGGCTACTCAATACCACGGAAACCACTGCGTAAGGTACTTGGGGCCACCGGCAGTGCCAATGCACTATGAGAGACTTTGTCTCATTTACAAACATTGATGCTTGCCTGGCCATCAGATGACAAAGATGTTGATTCCCATAGGAAACCTGAAATATTTGTTCTGAATGAGTAAAATTATAATACCATTATAGTTGGTCCGTTATTGGACATTATAAATTTTCCAGCTAACTCATTCCTGGTTGCCAGCATTTTTCCCCAGTGTGCTAAGTTGTGCTCATCAGTTGGTAAATAGCACACCTATCAAGACACATGACTAGTGCATACTGTGGAGGCCACTGTAGGCTACTTGGAGCCACTGGCAGTGCCAATGCACTAGGAGAGACTTTGTCTCATTTTCGAAAATTGATGCCTGCCTGGCCATCACATGACAAAGATGTTGATTCCCATAGGAAACCTGGAAATGAGACAAAGTCTCTCATATTCCATTGGCACTGCCAGTGGCTCCAAGTAGCCTACAGTGGCCTCCACGATATGCACTAGCCATGCGTCTTGGTAGGTGTGCTATTGACCAACTGATGAACCCAACTTAGCACATGAGGGCAAAACACAGGCAACCAAGAATGAGTTAGCTGGAAAATGTATAATGTCCAATAACGGACCAACTATATTGGTATTATGCCTTCCCTTCTCACAGTAAAACTAGAGCGAAGTAGAGACAAACGTTCTTTGCTCTCTATGTCTTGTTTTAGAAACAGTAAAAACTTGCTTAGGTGATGGTCGTGATCTTTGTCTCATATGTGAGACACATGAACCCCCTCCCCTGCCTTCGTAACCTCTTCTGGCAATGCAGACTCAACTAGAGGGTACAACATTGCTGCATACTTATCACAAGTAACCCCTAAGGATTGCAAAGTTCTCAGTTGTGTTTCTAATTTATCTTAGATCATATTATGCCTACTACCTTCAGTAGCTTGAAGTATGAGTAATTCTTCCCTGGCATACCTGGATTTTAGGTGATCTCTTGCCTTTTGATAGTTTGCTCTGGATGGAGGGAAACTCTCATCCAGTTCCCTGGTCACAGAACCTGGAACAGTAGCCTGTAAAATATATTGAAATTTGTCTTCTGCATCGATATCACTATCATATTTTATTTTTTTAAACTGTCCCCAGAACCCAATCTAGTTCTTTATATCCACATCAAACTGTTTAAGTTGTAGCTTCGGCAAATTGAAGTTCCTTTTCTTGGTAGTCTCGATCTCACTTGCAATGGTGTTACCACCAACGATAAATTCACTTCTCCTGGTACAATTCTGCCATGTGAAATTCTTTAGTGTCTTCTTCTTCTATTGTTCTTTCACTACCTGTGAGTGCTTGAACTTTCTCATCTAAAGATAATATATGCATTGCCTTATCTTCTAAAATACGGAAGGATGTAACGTTCCTGCTGCATCTACGACTGCCTCATATACTTTTGTTTGAAACTCGGCATGAGCTCGCATAAATAATCTCTACATCTGTGATCTTTCTTTGTTACACTTATCATCATGAAGTGAGTCCTGTCAAGGTTGCCAGAAACATTACGTACTTGATATAAATATTACGGAGAGCTTAATCTATAAAGAAAGACTTTACATAGGAATGTTTTCTAACTTTATTTTAATAAAACACACCCTCCATTAAAGGAAATTGACACAACATTCATGACTGTCTTCTTTTTTCTTTTTGAAACAAGACGTGTGGGAGGGCTTTGATGATACTAATCACTAATAATATAAAATAGCACAGAAATCAAAATTTCCCTAACAGTGGTCCTAACTTAACCCTGCCCGTGGATTACTGTTTTAATAGTATACATGGATTCTTCCGTTTAAATTACTTGTCAGCGACAATGAACATTGTATTCTGTTAGGAGACGTTATGGCTGGCATGTCATATTTCAAGTTATATTTTAAATCTGACATTGAAGATAACAAAAGTTTTTGCAAGAAGTGAGGACAGTTTTGTTGTAAATAATGTGTATTATCTTTAGTGTATTCTCATATAGTTCCTCCATTTCTGAACAATGAGTTTTGTAATCAACCACATGATTTTATGGTTGAAGAAGTCTCAAATAGAGATGAAACATGTCCCAAAATATGTTTAATATATTAAATAGTTTTCACTTGTAAAGTGATGTGTATTGATTGGGTGGACCATAAACCTAACATTGTTTCTTAATTTTCTACCTTACCCTGTTCGGAGGTCCCTCAACCACTGAAGAGTGGGCGTTCCTCAATGCAAGACCAACCTGAAGAAACGGGGATCCTTCCAGGGAAAGCAGACACTTTGTAGTGCTGAAGAAGACCCAAGTCACCTGTTTCCTCCTGCACATCACAAGATGTTTTTAGAGGAAACAACAAGGCCATCGCAGCTGCAGTTGTTTGCAAATGCTGACTGGACACAGAAATGTAGGATAGGATGAGGAGTAAGAGATTGGAATAAATTATCAAGGGAAATGGTAGGTAAATTCAAAATTCTTTGAAAATGTTTAAGGAACAATTTATTGCTACCAGGCCAACAGCTCTAAGTGGAGATCATTGATTGATTGATTGAGCCTCTTCCTTCATAACTGGAACAACTCTTTGCATTTCCGATGCATGATCCAATCACATCCTGGGCAGAGTATGATGCCATCAAATTCAGCTTCTATTTTCCTCTCTTCTGGATTAACCTGGGTGTCATTGACAGGATATGTTTGGTTATTGAGAAACTGACCTTCTGGTTTTCTTAGATACATTTTGGCTTACAAATTATTTTTAAAAGGAGAACTTGTAATTATTTTTCTTTGCTGGGGTCTTTTCTTTTAGGGAGTGGCCTAACTTTGCAGGGGAGACTTGTTTTACCACTGCTCAAGATAATTTTTCAGGATTATAATATAATTCAGAATCTCAATAATTTTGATAAATCAGCTTTCAAGTCTATTCAGATGTGAGATGATACAGCAGATGATGGGGATATGTGATTCATTCTGTTTAAAACTATTGAAATATTTTTACTTTTCAAAATCTTTGACATATTGTGGCCTCTGATGTGCCCAAGTCATTGGCCGTATCACATTTTTAAACCCCTTCTGAAAGTCTGTCATGATTCATCTCCAACATTTCCAGGGTACACACTTTCTGATTTGCTTTCCTTTCATAATTCTTGTAAGAGTGCTGTTGCCTACTATTCTGTCTAAGCCAATTGAGGTATAAATCTTATGATTGTAACTTTTTTTGATGTACTTCAGAAGTACAAGAACAACTAATACACTGAACAAGAAAATTGAAATGTATGGTATGAAAATCAGCACAAAGTAAAACAAGGCCATGATGATATCAAAAGGAGGAAGACAAGGGAAATCATTGTGAAAATTGATGGTCAAAGCCTTGAAATCTCAAATATCTAGGGAGTGAATTAAAGGATGGACATGGAGATTGTACTGCATTATTGTCTCTAAGTACCAAGGAAGTGTAGAGAGATTGACCTGGGCAGTGACAAGTGGGGAGGAGAGTAGAATTCAAGCCAGTAAAGTGTGAAAGGAAAGACAGATTTAGAAACAGAGTGTTGGAATGTTGTGATTTTCTCATAAATATCAAAATAAGATGTCATGTGTATATATCTTAAGGAAAACAACATTGAGGTTATGTGTTGGCAACTCAGGTAAGTTGAGTCGAGTAATTTATTTTGGTTTGCTTTGTTCTTTGAACGTTTGAACTGCTTGGTGTGTGTGACAGTCAGTTGTTGATAACAGCTCATAATAAAAAGATGTGTGTGATGAAGCTGGTGTTTCTATGGTATAATTTGCATACCTAAACTGGTGTAATGAGTAGAACTGAAGATATATCAGTAATAATAATAATAATAATAATAATAATAATGTTATTTGTTTTACGTCCCACTAACTACTTTTTAAGGTCTTCGGAGATACCAAGGTGCCGGAATTTAGTCCCGCAGTAGTTCTTTTACGTGCCAGTAAATCTACCAGCACAGGGCTGTTGTATTTGAGCACTTTCAAATACCACCGGACTGAGCCAGGATCGAACCTACTAAGTTGGGGTTAGAAGGCCAGCGCATTAACCGTCCGAGCAACACAGCCCGGCAAGAAGATATATCAACACAAAGATGTGATAAAGGAGGTTGGAATGGGAAACCTAAGTAAAAGAATGGACAGGAGTAAACTAAGATGATTTGGATATATGAAGAGGATGGAGGAGTAAATAGAGATGAAGTTTGAGCAAAACAAGGCAAGAGGGAGATCTGCAACAAGTTGGATCAATTCAGTAAAGAGAAGTGCAGGAAGAAGAAGCTGAACTGGAAAAAATGGTGAAGGGAGAGAAGAAGATGGAGAAGTGCAATCTGGCAGGAACTGGATAAGGGGAAAGAAATAGGATGATTGTGAAAAGCTACATGTTTGTTTATTCTGAAATATGTAAAAGAAGTTACTGGGACGTTAAGCAAATTACATCATTACATGTTTATTTTTCAATAGTTTTAAACATTAAGTTTGTATAACTTGTAGGAATGGGCAAACTTGAGCAGTATGAATTTTTATCCTGTCATAACGTGCAAACATTTGTCTCACGAGACACTTCTGAAGTTAGCAACAAGTACTGCCATCTATGGAGAACAATGTGACATATACCAGGAATGAGCTAATCAAAATGCCTTTGGTTATGAAATGCAGTTTCCAAGAAATCAAAAAGATTTACCTCATGGTTTCCAGGCTGTTGACTTGCAGAATGATCTGACTTCACTATACCCGCAATGTGCACTTTTACCCACCACTCTACTGTAGCCTTCATTTAGGAAAAAGATGTATGTTAGTTAAGTCCTTTGCCCTAAGGTTGGTTGGATCCTCAATAGCTCCAACATCAGCTGTCATAGGCAGCCTAGGCATCACTGAAGAGGGAAATGAGGAGTGAAGTAGTTTCCTGTTGCTTTCCTCACTGGGCCAGAAGTTGCTATTACATGTCAGTCTGCCAAGCCCACGTTATGAGCAACATTTTCACACCATTCATAGCAGGGACTGGCTGTATAACAAATCACATTACTATCATCGCTCATACCTCAGTCACTTTCATATCGCCAAGCCCAAGGTTAAGACGGAGACAGATATGAAAGTAATTGCTCTAGCCTATACTAGAAGACATAGTGCACTCTAAACACTAGGTCCATCCAGCAATAGCACTGAAACCATAATTCAAAGATTAAATAACATGATACCAATTGCCTGTCTAACTAATCAAGCACCTATTTCCAATATTAAAATGGAAGATGTGAAAAAAATCATTGCATATGTGGCAGCTGAAGAGAAGTTTTCTAATGGTCACTGACAGAATAAAAATCATTGTCTCAAGACACAGTTAATCATTGTCATCATAAAATAATGTCAGATTTTACTGTTTAATGCAAATACAACTACAAATAAGAAAAAGTAAGATGCCTAGAGAAATCACTAGACTTGTACTTATTGTATTTACGTATAGTTGTTTCTCCATCAACTCAAGATGGGAGGATGTCATATCTCTGGAGAAAGAGGCACTGCATCGTTTTTTTTTTAAGTTATCCTTGGACTGTCATGACAAACAGACGAATAAAGAAAGTATCCTGTTGAAGTGAAACTCATATTTATAGAAAATAAGAACCTGCAATATGCCTGTCACCATGACCATGACACCTGTTTCTTTTAATTATATAGCTATATTCCTATATCACTTATATTAACATTTAACTTGTTACAGATATTTTCCCAGCAGAAGGGGTACAACTACTACTGAATATCCAGGAAAAACTTGATGAGACACTGGGGTTCAAGATGAAAGAACACCTTAAACCAAAGCAAAGAACGGCCATTAATTTGCATGTTAGAAAAAAGAAAAACAAGCGTCACACTGCTGCAATAGAAGATGGAAATTTTGGTGAGTTCATTTGTGAGAAGTCTGGTGCACATCTTGTTGACCTTCACTTAAATTTATTATTTGTGGTTACTTGTTAGTAACATGGAATATGCAGGCATGATATTGCTAGAGAACCTTGTTTATAACTTGCTCTTTAAGTTGGTGTAACTTTTGGGGATTGTGATTTTTTATTATTCTCAAAATCACTACTTGCCTCTGTAATTTGCAAGTTAATATTTATGACCCTTAGGAGGAGTTTAAAATGAACTTTTTTTTTCAGATAGATTTGTTTAGTTTAGATTGAACAGTGTACTTAAAAGTAAGAATGTCTGTATCGATACCAAGAACCAAATTTTAACACCATGTAGATTGGCCAAATAAAACATAATTTCCTCACCAGGTACAAAGAACACAAAAATGCTATTAGATACAACAGACAGTCAGCATTCAGCGAACATATATATAAATACAAAGTATGTTACAAGTGTTATTTTTTTAATATCCACCTATGGAATAGGTACGAGTCACTCCAGGTAGAACAACAGAGGGAAGATGAGGGACAGGGAACTGTTGCTGAGATGTGTGGAAGTAGAAGGAAGGGAAAAGGTAGGAAAGGGAAATGTAGAGTAGAGGATAGGAAAAGACAGGTGGAACAGGGTCATGGGAAGGAGAAAAGGGAGGAGGAAGTAGCTTCTGCAGCTATCAGGAAAGATAGGGCTGATCAGGAGGGGAGGGGATCAAATGAGGTGGGTAGGGTTGAGGCTCTGGTCATGGGGGATTGCATTGTTAGACATGTGGAGAAAGTGTGCGGAGGAAAGGGAAGGGTAGAATGTTATCCAGGAATTAGGTTGAGGCAGATGTGTAGGAAAGTAGAAGAGAGAGACAAGGGGAAGGAGATGTGGAGATGTGTGGTATCTGGTAAATGCAGCACGGGTGAAGTTTAAGAAAGCGGAGATTGTTATTAGTGGAATACTGTGTAGGAGAGATACTGACTGGAGGGTGATTGGGGATTTAAATGAGACTATGGAGTGGGTATGTGGGAAACTGTGAGTGAGATTTCTAGATCATAATGGGTGGGTAGGAGATTGGGATCTGTGCTCAGATGGCTTTCACTTAAACTGCAGTAGTACATATAAGTTAGAAAACTTGTTTAGAAGAGTTATAGGGAGGTACATTCAGGGAAACGGGGTGGCCTAGGGAGCGGTGATAAGGGAACAAGGAACTGGAAATCAAGTAGGGATGACATAAAATTGTTAGTGTTGAACTGTAGAATTATTGTAATGAAACAAATAGAATTGACTAATTTCATCATCATCATCAGTTTTCCACTCCAGTTGCCCGGGTGTGGTTTACGAGCACTCTCCACTTCTGTCTGTCCATGTACTACTCTTCTCTCAAGACGACATCCCAGCTGACTCCTCTTGTTCCTATGTCCTCTTTCACTTGGTCCAGCCATCTCTTCCTAGGTCTTCCTACCGGTCGTTTTCCGGCCACGACTGTGTGTAGCCATTGTTTTGCTGTCCTTCCATCGTCCAATCGTTTGACATGGCCAAACCATTTCAAATGAGCCCTTGTCACTTTTCCATTCAGGGATGGGTACACACCAGCTTCCTCCCTTATTCTTTCATTCCTTACCCTGTCCCTTCTTGTCTTCTGTACCAGAACTTCATTTCTGTGGCTTGTAGTTTGCTATCCACTTGTTGGGTTGTTGTGCAGGTTTCTAGGCCATATGTTAGTATGGGGGTGAAGTATGATTGGAATAGAATCTGTTTTGATCTTAAGGGAACTTGTTCGTTCCAGAGGAGGTTCCGAACTTGATGGTAAAACTGAGCTGATTTTTAAATGCGGTTGTTAATCTCATGCTGTATTCTGTTATCACTTGAAACGATGCACCCAAGATATTTATATTGGTCTACTGTTTCTAGCTGTGTACCTTCCAGCATTATTTTTCCTTTCTTCTTCTGCCTGTTGACAGACATAGTAACAGTTTTCGATTTATTTATTGTTAATCCGTGTGCTTTCAAATGTTCATTCCAGGGGTTCAGCCTCTCTTGGACTTCCTTCTCTGTATTTCCCCAAATTACTACGTCATCTGCAAATGCAAATGCATTGATGTCCATATTGTTCTTCTGCTTAATTTCTTTCATGACTTCATCCATGACAGTGATAAAAAGTAAGGGTGAAAGGGTACTGCATTGTTGCAGTCCTTTAGTGGTTTGGAACCAATCAGAATTATCATTTCCTATCTGTACACAACTGCAGCAGTCTTCGTAAAGCATTTTAACTTTCTGGATAAGACCTTTGGGTACATTTTTCTTTTTTAAGCATTCCCAAATAGTCTTCCTTGGAACACTATCAAATGCTTTTTCGAGATCCAAAAACACTAGTGTTAAGTCTTTGTCCTTCTCCCAATGCTTTCTAACAGTATTCTAAGTGCAAATATAAGATCAGTAGTTGATCGGTGTTCTCTGAATCCACATTGTTCTTCCTGTAGTTGTGGTTCTATTATTTTTCTTAGCCTTTTTTTCAAGTATTTTCAAAAATATTTTCAAACCATGAGACAATGAAGTAATCCCTCTAAAATTGCTACATAATAACACTTGTAACATCCTAACATGAGAATTATAACGTGTAATGAACATATATATGACAACTCACACTACTTCACATATATCTACACACATCTCAAACTTTTACACATCAATATTAAAAGCTGATAATTGAATGTTAAAGAAGGTATCAAAATTACATCATAAAAGTGGCTAACCAAGCCAACCTCAAAGACCAAACACATATAAAAAATTCACCCCTATTTGCACTACTTAATTTATTTATTTATTTTAATTTTTTAGCCAACATAGGACCACCTTAGTCAGGTTTATGGAGGTTTTTCTTCTTTTGTCAGCCCAATACTGTCTCATTCTTTCTGATTCTGGAATAGCTCTTCGTATTCTCTGCTTGTTGATTTTCATCTGTAGTCTAGTGTGTTTATCTTTCAATATTTTGAGTATATTTATGTTTATTTAAACAGGTTCTCACTATTCTCCTTTCTAACTTGAATACTCTATTGCAACTGTGTTTGTTGTTTGACATGCATATGTAATTTGTTGCTGGGTGACTGCTTTGTAGTTTTTCAATTTGGTTGCTATTGATACTTTTTATTACTGTATTTATGTGAATAATTCCCGCCACCAAATAATCCTCGCACCCTAATTTTAGGAAGGCTCAATTAAAAAGAGAAATTAACTAAAATTCCTTCCATCGAAAGAGCAACAACGTAGGCATAAAAAACATTTAATTTCACTTCGTGAGGGTCCACATGGTCTTTAGGCAAATATGAACGTGCAAATTTATGGATATAACTGCTTTTCTTGAACATATTTGAGATAATAAAAATACATTATCCCTGCTATAAAATATATTTGCCATGAAAATTAGCAAGTAGTCCTAGGTATTTCATTAATATGAACTTGCAACAGGCTCGATTCCCTGTAGACTGGAAGATTCATTGTCTCTTGCATCACTAGAATCCTCTCTTAATTTACTTACAAATTCGTCACACTCTATGTCTAAAACACTTTTGACACCTATTCACTGAATCACTGACAAACATAACCTCACATGACGAAAGAAAAAAAAAACATGATGAAAAGTCAGGGACAAATTATGTAGGCTCCTCTGTGCAAGCATTTTATTTCTTGGATTACTGTACTGTTTGCGTTTTTAGATGTCTTGTACTTGCACAGAAAGTACCCCATGCCCTTAAGACTTCGTGGTTTATCGAACTTTCCAATGATGAGGGGAGGAAATCTTTCACTTCCGTCTGCATAGCAACAGAGTACAGTGAGCCTATCTCCTTTAAAACAAGTCCGTTTGGGCTAGGCATTAAAAAATGCAGTTTCATTGGCATTGACAATATTGTTCGATGCGTACAAATTGATTATAATTTTGAGCCATGCTTTTTCGCCAACTGTCGGCATCACCAGTGTTCTTGGATTCTGCTTCTTCGCACACTGCCTATTACGTGATATTGTGGTATTCCTTAAAACGCTGAATACAAAAGAATTACGATTTCACTCGAACTTAGCGACTATGGAACACACTACATAAAATCAGCTTCATGGTCCCTATTGCACTTTAACAGATTCACAGCTATTTTTTATTTTTTTCACCTTGTCAATACATTAATTCCTTAAGGCAACTTATTGGTTAAAAGTGGTGCATGTTTCGTATATTATTAACATCTTCAGCCACATAACACTGTTGAGATGAAAAATTCATATATTGACAAAGTATCAATGCTTGAGAGGAAGTGTCCTTAAAATTAACATGTACCACCTTTAGCCTTAAGCAATTAATGTATTGACAAGGAGGAAAATAAAAAATACTTAGTTGTGAATATGAAACTCACTTAAAGATAAAAATTTCATGATATTCCGTATTGAACTGTATCACAAGTAAATTGAAATAACAAATAACATAGTTCAACCTATTCAATACAAGTAAATAATAAATGTGGTGTTACATTCCTATTTAATTATAAGTGGAAGCGTTACCGGTTTCGACCCCAATCTGAGCGGAATAAAATGCAAAAACAATGCATAGGTAAATAATTCAAGAATGAGTCTTTAAAAAAACAGTTGAAGAAGCAATATAAGGGAAACGGGATAGGCACTGCACGATTTTAAGTGCCTGACCTTCTATTTCGTCTAAATTTTACGATTTAAATAATATGAAACTTATGGAACTAGGGGTACAGGGACTTCTTGGACATCCTGTACAGTACACAAAATAATATTTATCAACTAAACCTATTTAGTCATACAATTGAAAATGTTCATTTGAATACAAAATCAGTAGTTCTTACAGGGATGATTGATTGATTGATTGATCGATCGATCAATTGATTGATTGATTGATTGATTGATTGATTGATTGATTGATTGATTGATTGATTGATTGATTGATTGATTGATTGATTGATTGAACACCTACTGTTAAATTTCAGTATAAATTTTACAAGAGATTCAGCTGTGTTGTCTTTATCTAACATTTTACTCTAAACAACTTATTGAAAGTGCTGATGATAGTGATTTTGTTTATCTTAATGGCAGGAACATAGTCAAGCCATCAAAGACACTCATAGAACACCACAAGATAATATTATTGCTCCAGTATACTAGAATATGAGTATCTAATGGTTTCGTAAGAAAATGTTTTCCACCTAATTGATACCGTTTTATTTTGCCTTTGGCAATTTATAATATCATTAAAAATAACAGTACATGTTTTGATTGCTTAGCGATCATCATCAGCTGTATACACAAACGCTTAGATAAAATAGCATTAAAGTAAGCACATAATAAAATCCTTGTTGACTTTAAAACTATTGTTAGTAAAGGGCATATGGGTTGGAGGAAGGGAGGGGGGGGGGGTATTTGCAGTGGGAAGTGCACGGGTGTTACAAGGCAGTTAATTTAAAATAAGTTAAAAACTTCTATCTTGTTGAGCTAAAATGTCTTTAGTATCTATTTAAGTCCTGAAAGCGTAATTAAAATCACTTATTGTTTTAATGCTAGAAGCGGGTGTTGTAATCTTGAAGAAAGTATTGAACTCCAACCCATACGTCCTTTACTAACAATAGTCTTAAAGTCAACAATGATTTTATTATGTGCTTACTTTAATGCTATTTTATCTAAGCTTTTGTGATGATCGCTTAGCAATCGAAACGTGTACTGTTATTTTTAATGTTTGTCCAACCCTTGTTCCGTTTCTCTATGAGGTTGCGTATGAGGTGAGATGAATCTGTCATGGTGGATTTTTGTATGACTGGATGCCGTTCCTGACATCAACCTCATCAGAGGAGTTAATGAGATTAAATGAATGACGTGATGTGTAACCTTAGGTTGCAAACTTCCATACAGACACACAAATTAAAAGAAATGATAAATGATAATAATAGGCAGAATAAAAATGTTTAGATGCAATCAAAGTTATTAGAAACAAATGCACGTTTTCACAAGAAAACAACAAACAGTAATGATCAGGTTAAGCAACATGACGGCTAAGGAAAGGATAGTGGAAAGGCGGTGAAAGGTATTGGTGATTCAAATTCTATATACAGTTTACTTAATAATTTAGTTGAAAATAACATGCAAATGTGATCAAACCAAAATAACACTTTTAAAACCGGAAATAATTCTAACAATAATTACAAAAATTTACCCAGAAGGTTCAAATTCAGTGACGCTACTTTACATAACTTTAGGAAAGAACATCTCACAGAATGTTCAAATTTCATGGCGTAATATTTAAATCACATTATACTGTCAGAAAGAATAAAATTTAAGTAACATAATACTGCCTAGTCCTATCGAATAGCACCAAGGGGTCTGCTCAAGGCTAAACATTCCCATATGACGGACGAATCACCATCAACAGCGTCATATGCCCTCACTCCATATGAGCACTGGGGAGAGGTGTGGAATTTAATCCAGGCTTTTGGCACGCAATCTAGTGATTAGAAATTGTATACCACCACCTCTCCTACCCTGTCGGCCAACATACTGATGGTGAAAATTTTTTCGACCTACGGGACTCGAACCGGCTAACCTCGGTGTTAGGCCATTTAGACTTCAGCACCTTAACGATCATGGCCACAAGGCGGGCTATGTACTATTATTTTGAATGATGTTTGTTACGTGGTTACCCGTAGAACGCAGAGGTGAAAGAAGGTGCAGGCTGCAATGGGTCTAACTACAATCCAAGAAATGAATTAAAATTTTAACGAAGGTTATATTTTTGAAAATGGCAACTTAACAATTTTCACATAGAATTTGAAAATTTAACAAGTCAACAAAATCAACAATCATGTGCATGACTAGGAAAAACCAAGATTCAGAACAATTCTGAGCCTTACGCCCCTCGTTTTACAATTTCCTTGGGCTCATAGCTCCAAGCACATATCTACCAAAGGGCAGAAATCCCCTAATTACATGGAGCCCTTGCTCCCACCTAGCAATGTCAAGCCTCCTAGAGGCACATATCCAAATGTAAGAAAGAGCTGACCCGCTCTCAATTTTTCCAGCGTATTAAAGGCAATACCAGACTTTTACACAAAATTGCCATCAAGGCACAGCTTACATCAAATGAAACAGGGGCATATTGTACCCAAGTTACTGAGCCTTAGTAGAAAAATAACAGGTTAAGTTAATGGCCCAAAATGCAAAATGAATGGAGGTGAGAGTCTGCACACCTACATGAAACTTCTTAAAACCTAAGAGGCACTAGGCCGATGAAACAGGGGCTATTCCCAAACTATGGAAGTGACTCGTCTACAGAATAAATTGAACACATTAAGGAAGAGTAGAAGAATGGTTACGAAAACGTAGTCACCTCAAATTCAAAATGAAGGGGAGCTCGAGAGGGTAAAGCACTCTGTATCCCCGATTTACAGTTAAAGATATATGAAGATTTACAAAACGATGGGAGATTACATGTTTATTACATAGCAAAGGTTTCTGACCTTCCCCGCAAATTAAACTGCTGAGCTACCAAGAAATAAAGATGTTAAGTGGCCATTACCTTGTTGAAGAGCTGAAAGAGGCGCTTCCTGCCTCCTGCTACACTTCCATACACTATGCTAGATGTTGTTCGAGTGGCCAAGAGACAGGAAAATCAGCAGTTTTTATACCCTCGGGGAAGATTCGAGACCTTTCATGAATAATTAAGACACACCCATAGGTGTTTATTGGGTAGCTTACAGTTACACATAAAAATCGAAGAAGAAAGACACAATTGGTCAAAAATTAATTACAGAAATTCTGGATTGGCTAAGTTCAAAACTGGCGGAAAGAAAAGATTTATATTGCCAACCCACAAATGAAAGAACAAAATTTAGTAAAGAACAAACATGAATACAAAATTTCTTCAAATAAAGTTCTTCCACTTCGCACCAGGGTGCATGGTCATAGTTTTTAGTAGAGACATCTATAAGAGAATGTCCACACTTCTTGATCAATGGAAAACAAAACAAGTTGAAATCTGCACAGTATTGACAACTTCGTAATCACAAAATTTACTGTAGTGGCATCTTCTGAGAAACGAATGAGTTGATCCAGTTTTTAAAGTTCAGAGTTTCTCCTGTAGAGGAGTACTTATTGGCGCAATATTTAAACTTGTGGTGTAGAGGTGTGCCGCCCGGGACAGACCTCCCCCCCAAACATCCTTCCAAGGGGTGACACAGAAGAATGCTGAAGAAAGTTATTTTCCAAAAAAAAAAAATTTCCAAGTTTTTGTGGTTGATAATTTGAAGTTAGTTGAATTCCTGCTTCCTTGCAAATAGATTCGAGGAAGAGGATGGAAGAGACATAAAGAATTTCCCAGGTTTACCGAGATACCTTTCTCCCGCACTATGAGAGGGGTAGTCATGGTGAAGGACACCGCAGATGCAAAGTTTGTTTACAGTCCCCAGATAAGCTTGCGGATTGTGCGCCGCACTTCAGCCTGTGCCGGAAGATAGCCTCCGGCGTGCCGTACACAGAAGGACCTCACCACGGTGGCGGTAAGGCGACCAACGGCTGCAGGGCACTGAAACAATTGTTGTTAGTGATGTTTATTTCAGAGTTGGAGGGGCAATGGGGCCAGCAGTATGGTTTAGCAGGAGACGGGAGCTTGGTAATGGCTGCACGGGAAAGGACAGCAGAATAACTGGAGGGAAAGGTCTTACAATTTTATGCATTATCACAGTGAAATTAAACCAAGGGCAGAAGGCTTTAAAATAAAACAAAAATATAACCACTAAGGTCTTACAAGGATGTTAATGACTAAGTTAACCAGGCTATTACACAGGTTTCGCCTGAGACAGGTGTACCCTAAAGATCCTCTGGAGGCTGGATTGGTCACTAATAATGTAACTGGAGTAAGGAAATCTAAAATGATACAAGGCCCATGAAATCTAGGGGCAAGCTTGCTTGCGGGGAAAATGTTCTTAATCATTACTTGGTCTCCTACTTTTCGATTGGTGGGCCTCCGTCCACGATCATATCTTTCCCTAACCTTTTCATGAGAAACTTTAAGATTGGCCTTAGCCTTCTTCCATAGATCTCTAATATTATCTGGATCTATTGTCTCAGGTAGAATATCACTAAGAGACCAAAGGTTAGAGAGCAGCGTGTTGGGTACAAACTTAAACATCAATGAAGCTGGAGTGAACTTATGAGATTCATGAACCGCCGAATTCAAAGCGAAGGCCAACCAATGCAGGGATGTATCCCTCCTGGGGTGATCATCATGATGATAGGCAATAAGAGCCGATCTCAGATTACGATTCACCCGTTCAGCCAGAGATGGTTGAGGATAATAAGCTGATGTTGTTACATGTGAAATGGATAGATCAAAACAGAATTTACAGAAGAGATTGGAGGTAAAGGCTTTAGCATTATCAGAAACTATATATTGACACGGACCAAAAGATGGAGTTTAAACAAGAAATGGTGGACTGAGCAGTAGCCAGCCTAGTCGGAAATAGCCAGGAAAATCTTGTGAAACCATCTACACACACAAGAATGAATTTGTTGGCATTCCCCTTTGATTGGGGGAAGGGTCCTATGTTTTACATGTAACTAATCTCATTATGTAGTCGATATAGAGTCATTCCATGGGGCGCGACGCTTGATGAAAAGACAATAGCCCTTGCTTAGTGGACATGGTAGGTTTACTAAGCCAGCAAGATTTACAGGCTTTTACCAATTCCCAAATTTCACCGTCCATACCTTTCCAAATGAACATCTCTCGGATCTCTTCTCGGGTTTTGAAGATGCCTAAATGCCCCCCTAATGGGGTCTCGTGGTAGTACTTGATGATCATAGGTACAAGAATGGCTGGAACCACAACTTTCATTTTCTGATCATGCTTCGACGGGCAACATAAAACACCATTCCTCAACACATAAGGGAAATGTTCCCCAGAAGAAAGGGTTTCCATGATAAGGGCCAGCATCGGGTCTTCACGTTGATATTTTTCAATATCCCTAAACAACATGGGGGCGTCGGTTAGAATGCCATTCACCCCGGGATGTATGGACTCGGGAAGAGAAGAGCGGTCTACCTGTTCAGAGGTCTCTACATCACTGGCAAACATACGGCTTAGTCCATCTGCCACAACATTTTCAGTTCCTCTTATATGCCTAACATCAAACTGGAAGGCAGAAATTCTGATGGCCCAGCAGGCTATATGACCCATGCGACGTGGCCTAGCTAAGACCCAACTCAAGGCTTGGTTTCCTGATTCCAAGTTGAACTTGACGTGCTTCAGGTAGAGGCGGAACTTCTCTAGCGCAAATAAGACTACCAAACCTTCAAGTTCATAGATGGAATACTTGGCTTCTTTAACCGATAGAGTGCTAGATGCATAGGCGATGGGCTGCCTCCCTAGTTCAGTCTCTTGAAGAAAGACTGCAGCCACTGCCAACGATGACGCATCGGTTTGGACAATGAATTTCTTCGAGAAATCAGGCATAGCAAGGACAGGGGCGTTACAAAGGGCTAATTTGAGGTCTTCAAAAGCAGCTTGTTGAGAAGGCCCCCACTCAAATTTGACGCCTTTCCCATGAAGTAAGTTCAAGGGCGCCGCTCTGTTAGCGAAGTTAGGAATAAATTTCCTGAAGAAATTCACCATGCCAATGAATCTGGCAATACCTTTGATATCCTTGGCAGGTTTGAAGTCACTGATGGCCTATGTTCTAGAATGGTCAACTGCGACACCATCGGGCGACACAATATCCCCTAGAAATGACATGGAATGCTTAGCGAAATCGACCTTAGATAGCTTCACAGTTAATCCTGCCTTACGAAGGCAATAGGGACCTCTTTCAGATGATCTAGGTGTTCTTCAAAGGTCTCTGAAAATACGATGACATCGTCAAGATAATGGTATAAGTACTCGAATTTGATGTCGGAGAAGACCCTATCTAGCAGTCTCGTAAGCACAGCTGCTCCCATTGGGAGCCCGAAAGGCACACGGTTGTACTCATACAAGTTCCAATCCGTGGCAAAAGCTGTCAGATGTTTGGATTCTTCGGCTAGAGGGATCTGATTATACGCCTGATTAAGGTCTAAGATGGTGACGAACTTAGCTTTTCGAAACCATGAGAAACAAGAGTGAAGGTCGGGAAGGGGCACAGATTGTAACACCACCTTCCAATTTAAAGCCCTATAGTCAATCACAGGCCTGAAGCCACCTTGGGGTTTCGGGACTAAGGAAATAGGCGATGAGTATGCTGACTTAGAGGGTCGAATTATGCCGTCCTTCAGCATCTGATCTATGATCTCCTTCAGAGCCTTCATTTTAGGTGGAGATAACCTATAAGGTAGAAATCGAACTGGAATAGAATCTGTAACCTCGATCTTGTATTCGATAAGGTCAGTAACACCAAGGGTATCGGAGAAAACATCTGGAAATGACTGACACAACTTACGAATACTATCAGCCTGCTCCTCAGGTAGATGTCTAAGGTCTAACAACATCTCATCCTGGGTAGGCGGAACAGATGAACATGATACAGAATTACATTTCAACAAAGGGGTTGTATAATTACAAGCAAATTTGAAAGTGCACAACTTGCTCTGAATGTTGAGTACTAGACCAGTATGAGACATGAAATCATCTCCTAATATAATGGGGCAAGACAAGTGTTTAGCCACAAACAGTTTGACTTTCCAAGTAAATTAAGCAATCCTAATCTTGGCAAAGATGAAACCAGAAATTTCTAATGGAGAAAGGTTGGCTGAAATGCATTGAACCGAAGACGAACAATAATCAGGAAACTTACAGACAGACCTTAGTTTAGAGTACCATTCAGCCGAAATAATGGAACAAACGCTCCCAGAATCTAATAGAGCAGTAACAGGTTCATTATTTAATTCAATTTTGAGAAATGGTACAGGTGTGAGGGAATCCGCTGCAATCCTAAGATATTCTTTAGGGCATTCAAATTTGGGGTAGAAGACTTTCTACCATGTTCCAAGCCTGAAATTTCAGATGGTTTACTTGGGGCTGAGCCTTGAAAAGACGAATTTGCTGACTCAGCCGAAGCCACTAGTCACTTTTGATTATTGGTGGAAGTTGCACCAGAAGTTGGGCAGGAGGGGGTGCTGTTATTATTAGGGCAATTCTTGGCTATATGGGAAAACGAGCTGCATTTAAAACAGCCTTGGGATGACCGTGCTCCATTCCTTGTCTTACTTGATTTAATCAATGGACACTTATTCCGAAGATGGTCAGCGACCTACAAGCATAACATTTGCGGGGTGTGAAGGTTCGGTGAGGAGGAGGCTGAAGATTACTTGACGACGGAGGGGGCTCCTTCGCGACGTGTAAGGTGTCGGCATATCTAACTCCTTCAGCTGAGACAGCCATAGCCTCTAACTCGGCAAACATTTGCGGACGCGGCGCGAAACACAAATATGACCTGTAAGATGGTGAAGTTCCTTCCACAATGGCGTGAACAATTTGATCTTCTGGGAAATGGAGAGCAAATACCCTAGTATAGAATTTAATGTCTTGGATGAAGTCGGCAAGATTTTCATCCAGATGCTGTACTCGGTAATAGTACTTTTGAATTAGAAATGACCTAGCCCGAGTGGGAATGAAGTTTACCAGAAGGTGTACATGAATATCTTCAATAGTGGATTGTTCAGCGATTGCTCTAACTATTTTGTCTGAGAGGACACCAATGGAGTAGGGGTAAATAATTTGAAGAATCTGACACGGGGAAAGCGAAAACACAAGAGCTTGATTCTGAAACTACCGGGCGAGTTGGCCGTGCGCGTAGAGGCGCGCGGCTGTGAGCTTGCATCCGGGAGTTAGTAGGTTCGAATCCCACTATCGGAAGCCCTGAAAATGGTTTTCCGTGGTTTCCCATTTTCACACCAGGCAAATGCTGGGGCTGTACCTTAATTAAGGCCACGGCCGCTTCCTTCCAACTCCTAGGCCTTACCTATCCCATCGTCGCCATAAGACCTATCTGTGTCGGTGCGACGTAAAGCCCATAGCAAAAAAAAAAAGATTCTGAAACTCAACTAAAAATCTTAGAAATGAAATTACATCACCAGTGGAGTTAACGGAGAACTTCGAAATACCCCTAAGCAACATCACTAAAGGGTGAGGCAAACTACTGAACCCGGGTGATATAGTAGGTACAGGCCTAGGGGTGGAGAAGCTGTTTCAGGGAGTGCCTTATTCAAAACAAATGGAGGAATGGATGTACGATGGCCGGACTCAGTTTCTAATGGGGCAGAGGTTTGTTGGACTCCTACGGATTTTTTACTTTCTTCCCCCTTGGAAGAATCCTCCTCATTAGCTATGTTTGTAACCTTGGCTTGGGAGGAACTGTCCCAGTTAACAACTGACTAACTTTATTGGACATTTTAGAAAGGTGTTCTACAAGATTAATAGCCTCCTTTTCCTGAAGTTCATTTAACTTAAGAGACAATAGATCACTCACTTTATTGGAAAAATGGTACAATCTAGCCTGTATTCTTTTAAGTAGATTTGGGGATGGATCCCAACATCAGAAAAACTAACTACGGATGCTAGCTCAGTAGTGTTGTCAATGATAGTGGAGAGAGCCTCATCAATATCTTTCTCTTCCAAAGTTGGGATACTAATAGGCAATGCTAGAGATTCTTTAAGCTTGGTGGTATCGGCCACAACCGTGCCTCCAGATTGAACGTTTCTAATGGTTAATTCATTAATCAATTCCTCCTTGCACAAATGGAGGACTTCGCGAGGGCCGGACATGATGGCAAAAGCAAGACAAATTTAGAAATTTGGAAAAGAAAATTCCAGCAACTGAGAAAATTGTTAGAGTTCAAATTAAATTCAATGTTTAGCCGTCAAAAGGGGCTTAAATGAGACCCATTCACCCACGCTCTGCTACCACTTGTTACGGGGTTACCCATGGAATGTAGAGGTGAAAGAAGGTGCGGGCTGGAATGGGTCTAACTACAATCCATGAAATGATTTAAAATTTTAATGAAAGTTATATTTTTGAAAATGGCAACTTAATAGTTTTCACATAGAATTTGAAAATTTAACAACAAGTCAACAAAACCAACAATCAGGTGCATGACTAGGAAAAGCCAAGATTCAGAACAATCCTGGGCCTTACGCCCCTCGTTTTACAATTTCCTTGGGCTCATAGCTCCAAACACATATCTACCAAAGGGCAGAAATCCCCTAATTACATGGAGCCCTTGCTCCCACCTAGCAATGTCAAGCCTCCTAGAGGCACATATCCAAATATAAGAAAGAGCTGACCCGCTCTCAGTTTTTCCAGTGTATTAAAGGCAATACCAGACTTTTACACAAAATTGCCATCAAGGCACAGCTTACATCAAATGAAACAGGGGCATATTGTACCCAAGTTACTGAGTCTTAGTAGAAAAATAACAGGTTAAGTTAATGGCCCAAAATGCAAAATGAATGGAGGCGAGAGTCTGCACACCTACATGAAACTTCTTAAAACCTAAGAGGCACTAGGCCGATGAAACAGGGGCTATTCCCAAACTATGGAAGTGACTCGTCTACAGAATAAATTTAACATATTCAGGAAGAGTAGAAGAATGGTTACGAAAACGTAGTCACCTCAAATTCAAAATGAAGGGGAGCTCGAGAGGGTAAAGCACTCTGTATCCCCGATTTACAGTTAAAGATATATGAAGATTTACAAAACGATGGGAGATTACATGTTTATTACATAGCAAAGGTTTCTGACCTTCCCCGCGAATTAAACTGCTGAGCTACCAAGAAATAAAGATGTTAAGTGGCCATTACCTTGTTGAAGAGCTGAAAGAGGAGCTTTCCGCCTCCTGCTACACTTCCATACACTATGCTAGATGTTGTTCGAGTGGCCAAGAGACAGGAAAATCAGCAGTTTTTATACCCTCGGGGAAGATTGGAGACCTTTCATGAATAATTAAGACACACCCATAGGCGTTTATTGGGTAGCTTACAGTTACACATCAAAATCGAAAAAGAAAGGCACGATTGGTCAAAAATTAATTACAGAAATTCTGGATTGGCTAAGTTCAAAACTGGCGGAAAGAAAAGATTTATATTGTCAACCCACAAATGAAAGAACGAAATTTAGTAAAGAACAAACTTATGAATACAAAATTTCTTCAAATAAAGTTCTTCCACTTTGCACCAGGGTGCATGGTCATAGTTTTTTAGTAGAGACATCTATAAGAGAATGTCCACACTTCTTGATCAATGGAAAACAAAACAAGTTGAAATCCACACAGTATTGACAACTTCGTAATCACAAAATTTACTGTAGTGACATCTTCTGAGAAACTAATTAGTTGATCCAGTTTTTAAAGTTCAGAGTTTCTCCTGTAGAGGAGTACTTATTGGCACAATATTTAAACTTGTGGCATAGAAGTGTACCGCCCGGTTCAATATTATAAATTGCCAAATGCAAAATAGAAAGGTATCAATTAGGTGGAAAATATTTTCTTATGAAATCATTTGATTATATCATCGATATGACTATGAAGTGGATAGTTTGTAATGGAATATAAGGCTCGACTAGGCAGGTAACTTCCACTTACCCTGTCTAGTGTGTAAAGTGCTTTCCTTATTCATGTTTCTGAAAACTAGTGGAACAAAACAAAAGTAAAAAAGTGGTGTTAATACAAAAACTCACTGAAGGTACACGTGGGGCGCGAAGCAGATCCCGCGCACCGATCCGAAGACCTCACTAAATAATTCAATCGGTAGTAGCGACGGGCGGTGTGTACAAAGGGCAGGGACATAATCAACGCGAGCTTATGACTCGCGCTTACTGGGAATTCCTCATTCATGGGGAACAATTGCAAGCACCAATCCCTAGCACGAAGAAGGTTCAACGGGTTGCCCGGTCCTTTCGGACTAGGAGGACACGCTGATTCCTTCAGTGTAGCACGTGTGCGGCCCAGAACATCTAAGGGCATCACAGACCTGTTATTGCTCAATCTCGTGTGGCTAGAAGCCGCCTGTCCCTCTAAGAAGATGTGTTGTCGCCGGTAGCACGAACGGATACCGGATGCGACTATTTAGCAGGCTAGAGTCTCGTTCGTTATCGGAATTAACCAGACAAATCGCTCCACCAACTATGAACGGCCATGCACCACCACCCACCGAATCAAGAAAGAGCTCTCAATCTGTCAATCATTCCGGTGTCCGGGCCTGGTGAGGTTTCCCGTGTTGAGTCAAATTAAGCCGCAGGCTCCACTCCTGGTGGTGCCCTTCCGTCAATTCCTTTAAGTTTCAGGTTTGCAAACATACTTCCCCCGGAACCCAAAAGCTTTGGTTTCCCGGGAGCTGCCCGCCGAGTCATCGGAGGAACTTCGGCGGATCGCTAGCTGGCATCATTTATGGTCGTTTATGGTTAGAACTAGGGCTTTTGTTAGATCAAAATCAATCAGTCGACTCATCCGGTCCATTTGCCTTGGTGACTCTGAATAACTTTGGGCTGATCGCATGGTCCTCGTACCGGCGACGCATCTTTCAAATGTCTGCCTTATCAACTGTCGATGGTAGGTTCTGCGCCTACCATGGTTGTAACTTGTAACGGGGAATCAGGGTTCGATTCCGGAGAGGGAGCCTGAGAAACGGCTACCACATCCAAAGAAGGCAGCAGGCGCGCAAATTACCCACTCCCGGCACGGGGAGGGAGTGACGAAAAATAACAATACGGGACTCATCTGAGGCCCCGTAATCGGAATGAGTACCTGTTATAATGAAATGGCATATGGCTTTTAGTGCCGGAAGTGCCCGAGGACAAGTTTGGCTCGACAGATGCAGGTTAGATTAGACACCCACAGGCAACCTGCGTTTCTTGATGAGGATGAAATTATGATGAAGACGCCACATACATCCAGCCCCTGTGTCAGCAAAATTAACCAAGTATGGTTAAAATTCCCAACCCACTGGAAATTGAACCCGGAACTCCTGTGACCAAAGGCCATCATGCTAACTACTTAGCCATGGAGCTGGACATCAGTTAAAGTGTCTGGGACTTGCCATAAGACCTATCTGTGTCGGTGCGACGTGAAGCAACTTGCAAAAAAGAAAAAAATGTGCCTGGGACTGAAAGGCAACTGAGAGCTAGGTGACTACAGGAACATGTAGCACAGTGCTATATGCACATTCTGGCATTGATAAAAATAAATTTCCTTAGGGTCCGTAGGACCCAGGTATACCAGTTACATCCCAAATGAGTTTCTTCCTTTCTACGAAGAAGTTTGTATCTGGGTGAAGGCAGATTGTCATGATCCAGAAAAGGATTTCTGAATCTACAGATTTAATTTGTAACTATGCTCCTAGAGGATATCTGATCCTATAGACTCAGTTTAGCTTTTGTTAACTGTGACAGAAATATCCATACGTTTTAGGAGCACATTAACACTGTCTGTTGAGTGTTACAGCTGGTTACTTTATTGATATCGTTTTGTAATCTGAAGAGTGCGCCGATCTCTCTGGCCTAAGACGGAGCCTCGGCTTGCAGGAAACACTCGAACGCATATTAGCCGATGACGTGACTACTGCTGATCTCGTCATCTGCTTTATGTGCGACAGTGGACTTATCAAGGGTATATAAATTACAAGTGTACTGTTACTCAGGGAACGTACATTCCCTTTCGATACGTTAATAATCTGTTCGGCCTAATTCTATAATTGTTTTTTGTTTTATTTTGTACTGCGTTTCCAAATTCCTTTGTTGAATAAATAATTTTGTTCTATATTTTAAAATTCTTTTCCACTAATTTGTTCAGAGAGGATGATTACCTCGTTGTACTTCCTCTTAAAACAAAAATCACCACCACCATCACTCTGAAGAATATATAAATACATTTCTGAGTCAGGAATTATTAATGTTTCCCCTGTAAGAAAAAACAAAATGTGAAGTGCATTTTAAGATTTTGTATGAAAATAAGTCGTCTCCAAGTTCTATTTATTTTCATTTAAAGTAAGTACTGTATTATTATAAAACATATTGATGGGATCTTTATCAGCCAGGCATAATCTAATGTAAAAAAGTGAAAAATCCCTGTATGTTACACAAGCATTGAAGAAAAGTAGTTTTTATCACTCCTGTGAAATTAGTCTCAGTGGAGATTTAGCCCAAGCTCATCACTCATTCACTCTAATATACACATTACAGGAGCTGAGGCCATGGAAGTACAAAGTACTGCTGACAGTTGTTGTTATATGACGTTTACTGTCAGGCCGGCGCAAATCCCGGCAAGCTTGGTTTACTAGTCCTACCTCGTATTATTAGCAGTATGTGAATATTTGTCCAACCAGTTTAGCCATTCTCTTTGGTGTGCAAGGTTGGCCAACTTGCAAGCTTAGGATTTCTGAGATAGTGTGTTTCAGACCTACTGCCGGGGAACCCGTTGATGCTTTTCTGTGGTTTACCATTTTCATTAATTGCTTATGTTTACCTTATCTATAATCCACACCTTCCAAATCCTTGCACCCGAACCAATTTCCCTGAGCTGTTACCTGACTGCTTAACCTAATAAATTTAGCATAAACATGAGCGTATTTGCATTATGTACCGGTATATAATTTGTGGTTTGTAAATATATTTAAAATTCAATTTGATAAAGTATTTTTTACCTTTCTAAACATAATAGATCAGCCTGAAATGGACACTACTCAGCCTGAAGGACTGGTATCATTATCCTCCATGTTCGAGAGCAAAATGGCTTAAGTTTTGATCACTTAACTCTCCAATAACCGGGCCCTATTCCATGAATGAACATTGCAACTTTGCACTTTTCAGTTCAGATTTTGTTCCACTATCACTTTTCAGATTTAGCTTGCAAAGTAAAAAGTGAAAAGTTAGGAATCTTTTCACTTTTCAAGCCTGTTATGTTCCTCCATTGGTACAGAAATGCAAAGTGCAAAGAAATGAAGTGAAACGTTTTTCATAAATCTTCCAAAGAGATGATTCCCTTTTCATCTGTTAATTAACAAGTATGTACACTAGTTTCTCGGCGTAGAATTTGGTTTAATGATATAAACACATTACAACGTGAGCTTTTGTTAGCATCAAGTGAGGACAGTGATGAAGAATCCAATAAGAGAACGTACAAAGACAGGATTAATCTTCATAACCTCACTTCGACGGAATTTCGCGAGTGATTCGTATTACCCCAACACAGACTGACTATATTCTTGAAATGATCGATCATTTATTGAAACATGCAACAAAAATAAGTTAATTCCTTTTTGAAAAAAGAACAAATTCTTATATGCTTACATTGGTTAGTAAATAGTGCTGCATGGTGTAGCAGCAAAGCATGGGACATCAAAATCAATTATATTTTGAACTGTTACCAAAGTCGTAGATGTTCTAGTAAATGTAATATTTCCTAACAGTACGTTGGCTTGATAATCCACTTAATATAGCGACGGGATTTCTAATGAAGGGTGAATTTCCTTCTGTGTGTGGATATGTTAACTCTCTTGAAATAATAACATTAAGTTATTTATTAGACCACCTAATCAATACAAAATCGTCTTGGATGATTTACATAAATTTGTTAGCTAATAGTGGGACATGTTTCGCCTTCTCTGAAGGCATCATCAGCCATAGTCTTAACCTTAAATTAAAAATAAGCGTCTAAATAACATGTAGTGATGAAATGAATTTTTAAAATCTTGAAGAGATTTGAAGTAAAATAACATTAAAAATAACAATGATGGTTTGAAAATACAAAGTGATGAGATACAATAGTGGAAGTATTAACAAAATTAACCTTAGAAGGCTGCTAAAATAAGTACAATGGAATAAAACAGATTGTTAAACAACAAGTAGTAAGATTGCATAAAAGTAAAGTTGATAGTAATGGCGGTTATAATTTGACGATGGCGAAAAATCTTATATAATCAAAGTAAAGAGGAGAGAGTAAAAGTCAAAGTTAGTCGGGAGATCCGAAGTTCATCATGATCTTGAAGAAAAAAGATAAAATAAAATGTAATATGTTAACTCTCGTTAACATTGATGTGTGTCATCATTTGAGAGGTTATCTTTAAAGTTGTCACAAAAGGATGTCATGTTTCTCCTTGACAACTTCCAGCACAGCCAGCTTCTTGCAATAACCTTTCTTTCCCATGATATAAACTTTAACGGTACGACAATTATGCCACCAAGTTTGTCGCAAAAAGTAAAGCATTAAAATCATAGAGTATTAGGCCTATACAGTTTGCTCATGGAATAAACTCGATCGGATCAGTCATTCGCAAAGACTTTTCACTTTGCGAAGAAATTGAAAAGTGCAACCTAGATCATGGTGGAACAGAAAGACTTTGCATTTTGCAAGAATTGAAAAGTGAAAAGATATTCTTTGAAGATTGAATTTTCCTTATACGATGAATATTTTAAAATTATGATATTTTATACACTTTATATGTATTTTATCTATATCATGAAGAACTTGGCATATTAACCTATTTGTTATTGTTCTGTATATTATCTAAAATTTATGTGGAATACATAACCTCACCTGGCATTGAAAAGGACAGTGAAATGGACAAAGATTGGAAGAAGAAAAATACTTTTAGATGTGCTACCTGGAATGTACAAGGTATCTCACACAAAGATGACCAGCTGGACGACATTCTCGCAAAAAAAAAGACATTTTAATTGCAGCAATTTCAGAAACAAAAAGAAAGCTTCAGGGATCAAAAGAGACAGTAAATTATTTACTGTTTTACAGTGGGGTTGACAGAGATACTAGAGCACAGGCGGGTGTACTGCTCATGGTACACAAAAGATTAAGATCAACAATTGATAACTACACTTTTTGGAATGAAAGGATTATCCAATTAAGACTAAAACTATTCAGGGGTTATCTTACAGTTATAGGGGTATACGCTCCAGTGGAGGGCAATTCAAACGAAAGTGATGGGTTCTATAATGATCTGCAAAAGATAGTCAATAAAATTAACAAACAAGATATGCTACTATTACTGGGAGACTTCAATGCCAGAGTTGGTAATGACAAAATTCAGAATCACATCGGAATCCATGGAGAAACAACCCGTAATAACAATGGAACAAAATTAATAGATTTCACTGTCTTCAATCAGTTAAAGATTATGAACACAATGTTCCCACACAAGGACACCCACAAGTATACGTGGTCTGCATGAAATCAGAAATCGATTATAGATTATTTAACTTGTAGTGGTAAATTGGCAGATTTAGTTTGGATACAATAGTCTATCGAGGCCCTGAATTGGAAACTGATCACTATCTATTAGTAGCACCTATTCATCTGAGGCTTAGATGGTATAAAAGAAACACACAAGCAGCACAAAAAATTAAAACTTCTTATAAGGTTAACCTATTAAGAGATCCCAGTATAAAATGGCAGTACCAGAACAGACTTAATGAACTTACACAGATGACACCAGTTAGTGACAATGTGGAAATGGAGTGGTCTAATTTGTGTTCAATTTTAAAGCAGTCTGCTTTTGAGAGTTTGGGAGTTAAGAAAAAATGGCAGAGGAAAAAGGGTTTAAGAATCTGGGATGAAGAGATTGAAAAGTTTATTTCAGACAAAAGAAATGCTTATAAAATTTTTTTGTCAACTGGCAAATTAGAAGATAAAATAGAGTATCACCACAAGAGAGCAATAGCAAAAAGGGAAGTGCGGGAAAAGCACAGAAAGAGTTGGGAAAACTTTATTTCACAACTGGAGACTGATAAAACAAGACCACAAACACAGACCTATAAAATACTCAAGAAACTAAATAATGATGTAAAAGAAGACATACGCATTAATGCAATACCTCTAACGGAGTGGCTCATTTATTTTTGGAACCTTTGGAGAGGTTCAAATATTGAGCCATTTCTTCTGCCAACATCTCTTAACAAGTCTTCGGAAACCATTACACTTGAAGAACTGGAGCTAATACTCAGAAAACTTAGAAAAGGAAAAGCATCTGGAGAAGATTCAATAAATGCAGAATTATTCAAGTATTCCAGTGACATCTTCAAGCAAAGATTTCTCAAATTCATCAATTTAATTTGGAATGGCAACAGACCACCAGAGAATTGGCAAAAAGCTATAGTTATTCCTCTTCATAAGAAGGGCAGTGTGAAAGATTGTGGAAATTACAGAGGGATAAGTATACTCAACTCAGGTTACAAAATTTACTCACATATTATCAGAGAAAAATTATTCAGGCATTATGAAAATGTGATTGGAAATGAACAACATGGATTTTGAAAGGGACGCTCATGTGCTGATGCTTACTTTACCTTGAAAATCTTAGTCGAAAAACGCAGGGAATTTACCTTGGAAACTCACATAGCATTTGTTGATTTTCAGAAAGCCTTTGACCTAGTTAATAGGAACAGACTTCTTAATATCTTAGCAGAAGATAATGTCCCACAACAGTTAATAGATAGCATATACAACATGTACAGTGACAACCTTATTGCAATAAAGTTAGGTAATCATCAGACTGAATGGAAACCAATCAGCCGAGGTGTGAGACAAGGTTTGGACTTTCTCCTTTGTTGTTCATAATCTATATGAACAACATAATACAGGAATGGAGGCATGAAAGACATGAATCAATCCCAGTCAGCAGATATCTCACACATCTAGATGCCATACTGTTTGCTGATGATGTTGCATTGGTAGCATCATCAGAAGATGATCTTCAGTGGTCAGTATTTAATCTCCAGAAAGTCTCTTCAAAATTCGACATGATCATATCACCACAAAAGAGCAAAATAATGGCCTTTAAGGGGAAGGACCCTATCCCGAGTAAAATCTGTTTAGATAATAAAATTTTGGAAAGAGTCAACGAATTCAATTATCTGGGATACAATTTATCTTACTAAGGGGAAATTGATATCTTTGCAAAAATAACCCAATTTACCAGAACAACAGGAATCATAAATCATATCATGAAGCCATCTCTTGTCCAAAAACACACTCGCTTATGTCTTTATAACACTTTAGCCAGACCAATGCTTTGCTACGGCAGTGAGGCATGGACAATAAGAACTCAAGACATTTCCAGAATTACAGCACGTGAAATGACATTCATGCGCAGAACAGCAGGCTATACGAAATGGGATCGTATAAGAAATGAAGATATGCTTAAGGGACTGAATGTGAAATCAGTAATCAATTACATCTATGATTACCAAGAAAACTGGAAACGTCATGTTCAAAGGATGGAATCTGGAAGACTACCAAAGGAGATCCTACGCTATCAACCAAGAGGACAGAGATCTATAGGACGTCCAATGAAGCGATGGAAAGAAAATGCAAGACCGTAACAGGCCACATGGCCCAGTACTTGGAAGGATGATGATTATGACATAACCTCTCCTGCCCAAACGCCAACCTCACCTTCCCGAGATGAAAAAACCTGTTCCCAGCCCTGTTGACAGAGTCACGGCGGTATAACCGTTACATCCATTATGGAGGAAATGCTGTGATTTCAGCTAGTCCATTAGCTGAGAGGTGGCAGCCCCACCAATGGTCTTACTTCCTTCAGGCTAGCAACCCATCGGAAGGACATTTGATTGCTTTCAAGTCTTGCAAAAAGTAAAATGCAAGACCGTAATGGGTCTCATGGCCCAATACTTGGAAGGAAGATGATGATGATGATGATGATGATGATGATGAAAAGTGAAAAGTGCAAAGTTGAAAAGTTGCAAAGTTTGTTCGTGGAACAGGCCCCTGGTCTAATAACATGGGAATATCTCTCACATCCTACTGTAGAACTATGATTACCTTGGTATTGTAGTGTTAAGCGCTAGTAAACGTATCGTAGCACAGTCTCTTAGCTACAATGAGTATCATGATGCAACACAAGGTTCCAGTACCGCTCTGGCCATCTAGCCAAAACCACACGGCGGTACCTCAGAGTGCTGGGAATTTTTATTTTATTTTTTACATATATTGAAATATCACTTTGAATATTATTTTACCTCTGATTTACTATACGCAGAGTAGAAAGAAAGCTCTGGCCACTGAAATGTGTGTCCTGGCAGTCAGCATTCTCTGAAAATCAAAGGAAGGAGGCAAAGATGGAAATGTAATAAGATATCTGATTTACACTAGGAAAATAAGAATGAGACATATCAACTTACATAGAATAATTGTAGTTTGTTGATCCTTGTTATTGCTGAGTTTACCAACCACTTTTTACTGTTCATGAACTTGAAGGCCTTTATTAAAAACTATGCATCTGAATGAAGAATTTACTTGTGTTGTTTGCACTTTTAGTTTCAAAAAATTTATCAGTCATTCCAGTTTAATTATGCAGAATTTTTACAGTGACTTTTGAAAGTAACCTTTTACCACATTTCATTTTACATGCCTGATGCTAATTGAAATTACCTGGATTTGTAAAGATAAATTACAATAAATAACTTCAGAGAGGACTTATGGTGGAATTTGATCCCAGTTGACTTCAGATATCGTTCTCAAATGCAATTTTATTTGATGGGAATAAATATCACACGAGAACACGTTCACTTACTTGTGTAAATTACTTTGTTGTCACTGTGAGTCGTAACACACAATTATACACAGTAGCAAGTGACACTATAACCCAAATAGCAGAGTGCCCTGAAGTCGATTCTGGCAAGTACAAATATCAACAACACTGACTCGTGCACTATAATATACGCTCTCTTGAACTCACGGACTCCACCTGAGAGTCCAACAGTCACTCGCAGTCTATCATTTGTCTTCGAGTCCAACCTGACTGACTGACTGACTGACTGACTGACTGACTGACTGACTGACTGACTGACTGACTGACTGACTGACTGACTGACTGACTGACTGAGTCCAACACTGACTGACTGACTGAGTTCAACACTGACTGACTGACTAACTGACTGAGTCTACACTGACTGACTGACTGAGTCCAACACTGATTGACTGACTGACTGAGTCTAACACTGACTGACTGACTGACGGAGTCAACACTGACTGACTGACTGACTGACTGAATCCAACACTGACTTCTGACTGACTGAGTCCAACACTGACTGTCTGACTCACTCACTGACAACTCAATATATATACTGTTCGATCATCTGTCTAGAACTGTCGATTTCTGGAAGGGTTCTTACAACACTCTAATGGAACACACTCGAAACATTGATCGACCAGCTAGAACCTTCATTACCGTTTACCAATACACATGGAAATCTCTACAACATTCCTAATGTCTCTACATATATCTGGATAATAAACCTTACAGTAAGTTTCCAGAACCCTTCATATGTACCAAATTATTGTAGAATAAATCTAATAAACAAACATTATAGAGCTTTCTACCGCTTTTGACTATATAGTTTTTGAGGTTACACTTATATGCAATACGTATTTGAGGTTATACAAATTTAATAATGCATATTTTCAGGGAAACCACGTATTAGTCATGTGTAACATTTAAATATATTAAACATAATAATTGAAGGTTTTACACCAGTTACGATGTACCTACGACACAGAGACAATTAACATTCATCGCTGGCCAGTTTTTTTACATTCTGAGGTAGCAACTCCAGTTAGTGATTTTTGCTTTGTTAATTATTTGTTCCTATATTCCTGTACGTGAATGAAAATCTACAGCCTGTTTCCAGTGAGTCGATCAGGTCGGGAATTGAATGATTGAAGCCTCGATCTAGCGGCGAGGATTGTAATAGTGCCTGTCACACTCCTCTGGTGCACTGAGAGGTGAAATTAAATGATACTGGAGTGTGTTGCTGGAATGAAAGATGACAGGGAAGACTGTTCCACCTCTGCTTTGTCCACGATAAATCTCACTCGGAGTGACCAGGGTTTGAACCACGGAAACCAGCGGTTAGAGGCCGCATCTGAGTCTGGGGCTTATATTCCATTATATACAGTTTGTTAACACTTGTGATCTGTAATGTCGTTGCTAAGTTAACCAGCCAGATTTTACCATTCTTGAACTTGAAAGCCTTTCCTAAAAGTTATGCATTTGAATGAACATGTATATAAATACAGTGCATGCATTCAGTGAAATAAACAAAATAATTAAGTTCAGAACAGTTACAACCAAGATGATTGTTGGAGTATTTCCAAGTACCATGATGTTTGTCACATGAGAAATTATCCCTTAATGCATTCTCCATCTTTTTGTTTCAGGTATTTTTGGAGGAAATCAGGTAATGCGCTGGCTGAATGTCGCTGTAATTCTGGATTTTCTCCGCAAAGGCTACGTTGGTAGATTTCCTGAAATTGACCCTGAAGTTTTTAACATGCAGACAATGGAGCAGAGGGCCATTGTTGCGTATGTTACTGGGAGAGCAGGTTGTGTCCTACCCGAGAACTTAACGCGGACAATGGGTGACCGAGCCTGGATGAGAGCAGATGAATTCTGGGGTAGAGATCAGCTTGGACTTGAAGATAATTTCTTTCCTGATGTACCAAAGAGCATTCCTAAAATCAAAGAGTCCTTTAAGTTGACAGGTAAGTAGTTAGAAGTTTTATCTAGAAGTTTTCAATTTTTCTCTAACAATAAATATTAATTGTTTCACGTGTTGTTTCAGGCTGCCTTGGCCCAGCAGGAATTTGTAGCTTGGCTGGTGTTGGGAAAGTGACCAAACTGAACCTACTTACGGAATTTTCCAACATGCCCACCTTTATGCCATTCAAAGCTGGAAGTGTTCCAGATAGAGTATCCATTGTCAAAGGAATTGGTATGAGAGCATACAATTATTCAGGTTTAAGACAATAAACTTCTTCTTCTTATTATTATTATTATTATTACACTGAAACCCCTCAAGTCTGAACTAATTGGGGCTGTAGCCTGTTCAGAATACCCAAACCAGCCCTTGTTATGGTATAGGACTGTACATTCGGTGAGTCAGGCTGATGTGGCGCGCAACAAGCGAGGTTGGTGACCTTCATTGGTGAACATTTGGCAGCCCTGCGCTAAAAGTAGGACACTATTCTAGTAGTTTAGTTGGTCAGCTCCTGTTTGTTTTTCTGTTCATGTCTGCTGTCACTGCACTGCTTAATTTGTGTATTGTTCATTTTTGTTTTTGTTCGAGCTGCATTGTTATTGTTGAGTTTTTATTTAAGTGAACTATGTTGATTAATGTTTTGCTTTTAAGTCCTGACAAGCAAACAAAAACACAGTTCTTGTACTGTAGAACATAAACTGAAAGCTTTAAAGCGTCTGCATGCTGGGGAAAGTTTGACAAAGTTGGCTGCTGAGTTTTATGTTTGTAAAGCAACAATCAGTGACTGTAAAAAATTTTTTTGTCAAAATTGAACAGTTTTGCAATGTGCAATTGATAAAACCAACGCCTTCACATAATAGTGAAAATAATGGAAAAAAATGTGAAATTTTTTTTGTTTTTGGTTTTTCACAAGGTTGACAGAAAGGAGTACGTATTATCGGTCCACTAATTCAAGAAAAGATATTACAGCTTAATGAACTAGTCAATGGTGATTTGGTGTTCACTCCTAGCAACGGATTGTTGGATCGATGAAATAAAAGGCATGGATCAGACAACTGTCGATAAGCAGAGAGAAGCTATCAGCTGACACAGCTTCTGTGGAAGAATACCTAAATGAATTTGGTGATTTGATTTCCTCAGAAAACTACTTGCCACAGCAAATTTACATGCAGATGAGACTGGATTGAACATTGAAACCCTTCCCAGTGAAAGTCTTGCTTCTCAAGAGAAATCTTCTGTGCCAAGTTTTAAATCAACAAACTGCATCTTACAGTTTTTGCCTGCAGTAATGCTCTAGGATCAGACAAACTTCCCTTGATGGTGATTGGTAAATCTGCCAAACCAAGAGCACTTAAGAATATGAATATGAATTCTCTCGCTGTGTATTACAGGAATCAAAACAAGGCATGGATATCTAGTTCTCTTTTTTTGTGAGTGATTTGCCAAACAGTTTATTACTTCAGTGAAAAAGTTTAGTGAAGAAAATGGACTACCACCTCGAGCTTTACTTCTAATAGACAATGTCCCTTCTCACCCATCAGACATGTGGTTGGTATGTGGGGACATAAGAGCCTCGCAATATTATATTGCTGCTGCAGCCAATGGATGAGGGTTTTCTACAGAATATAAAATTTAGCTACTGAAACATGCTCTTACAATATCTTATTGAAGAAAATGGTTCTCTTCCTATGCTTGAGAAGCTGAAGAAAGTTACAATAAGAGATGTTATTTATTGGGTTGCAAAATACAAGTGTGAACTTACTGCGAAGATCTTTAGCCTAGCCTACCTACCCCTGCACCTTTCACACAAGACGATAACATTGAGCTCTTTCATCTTGTTCAGCAAGTATCAGGTTGTGAGGATGCTGGAGAGGCAGGCAACAGAATGCAGCAAACATAAAGTAGTGAGTCTGGTTCATATTCAACATGACGGCATTGTAGCTAGTGATAGTGTGACTTATACTTATGCTGCCTCTGCTCTTGGCATCACATTGCGCTTTGTAGAAAAACACGCAGCAGCCACACCTAACAGTGTCATGTTTGTGTGATGCTGGCGCACAATTGCCACTGCAGAAAGGTTTTCATCACTTTGACAATTGAAGATAACTGACTTCAAGTGAAAGATTAAGTGATATTTTGTGTGTAAGCTCTAAACATGCATCCTTCAAGAGGAAAGATGATGTTAGAAGCATTAGGAATAACTGTTATGAAAACGGTAAGATAGTTTTTTCATATTCCTATTAAAACGATTAAGGTTTATAATCGGATATTTAACATTTTTAATATCTATTTTAGGCATCTCCACAAGATCTGGCTTTTGACAAAGAGCATGCTGAACACCGCTTTCAAGAAGTAACTAATCCCGCGCAACACTTTCAAACCAATTTTCGTATACCTACTGAACGTGGCGGAGGTGTTTCTGTTCTACATGATTAATTTGATCGACCTAAAATGGACATGAATCACTGTGAAAGTAATACATTTCCACCTTCAGTCAACCAGGACCTTCTGCATTGTGATATTTCACTTCCAGTTGGAAGACAATGTGTAAATGGTTCGCCTGAAGTTGTCACATTTGGTGATGTAATGTCAAATTTGAATGCCTGTAATAGTTCCTACAGAACAGCTCAGGAGTCTGTTGAAATCGAAGTGTCCGACCCTGAGTTGTGTGCATTAATAGAAACAAAATTAGGGAATGCTGGGGAAATAAGCTTCTCTGGAGAAGATGTGCGTGTTTTAAACGAAGTGTTTTCTAATGAAAAGCCTCAGAAAGACTGTGATGATATTCCATGCTTGTACCACAAGTGTTCAGATAACAGTATTCTGTCAAACAACATTTCTATTATAAATGAAATATTTCCTAGCATATCAGGAAATATTTTATGCCAAAATTGTGACGAAATGCTGGAAACTTACACCTGCAATAATTTCGCCCAACATGGAGATACTGGGACATCAGATGTGGAGATAGAATTGGTCACTAGCGATGCTATTTCAGGTGGCCGACCAAGAAAAGGAAGAAAGCGAAAATTTGAAGATCAAACGCGAGAAATTAAGAAAAGGAAGGTAAATACCAATCAAGACTACATCAATACCAGGGGGATAGTCACATTCAGTAAAGAATTTCGGGTTTATGAATGTAATTGCAGGCTCAAATGCCACGAATTAGTTACAGTGGAGAAGAGACGAGTGATATTTACTAATTTTCATAAAGCTGGCTCTTATGAAGCTAGATGCCAAATAATAGCAGGAATGGTTAAAGAGGTCAATATTAAGCGGAAGAGAGCATTAGGATCTGAGAAGCGGAATGCATCCAGAGTGTATTTTCTATGTAATAGGAAAGTGTGTAAAGGAATATTTTTACAAACATTACGAATATTAAAAATTAAATAATTGAAGTTCAACCAATTCAATACATAAAAGAAAGAAATGTAGTAATTACATTCTTATTTAAATGGGACCTGTTTTGACCCTAGTCCAAGTCATCGTCAGCCGTAAAAACAAGTAGGCGAAATCACACAATGTTTATGAATATTGGAGAAATGGGTCAGTTTCACACTCTGTCAGGCACAAAGTCACAACACTATCAAATAATATATGAAGATTTTAAATAAACTTGAAGTCGCAGACGAATAGATTTGTAGAAGCAAACCGCCAGTTCCCGGTGATCAGCGCGGCACATTCAAGGTCATGCGCTGCGGTCTCGAACGCCAAAGTAGAGTGGAGAATGTCTTGAAGGTCCAATATTTGTCTCGGTTGCAGGAAGTACTTAACTTCCGCAACTTCGCTTGGTCTATCATTGCAAAACTCCATCCAATTTGCCCTAGGTATTTAAAATGTTTCACTGTTTTTTCTTTCCTTTCATTTACTGTTATGTGGTTTATTACTATTGGAGCTGCTGCCATTATCTAAATCTTTTTGAATTACTATATAATATTATTATTATTCATTTTCTTAGTGTTTGTCCCACAGTGGAGCGGGGTCCACTTTGTTCTCTTGAGTGCATCATTCCGAACAAGAGGAACGCAGTGCATGTATTCTTGAAGGCGATCAAGGCAGCGTTTCTTCTACAGACCGCATGGCTGAGTGCTGTCTTTACAATTGATCTACCTTCTCTACGCATTGCTTGTCCATTTCCACTGATGTCTACACTACCATGATTATCCGGATGTCCATGTTGGTGACATGATTCAAGTGGCCAGCAAAGCATGCGCATCTCCATGACATGAAGTGATTCCTGGTGAGCATTCAGAACCACACAGAACGACTGAGCCAAACCTCGGACTTCAGCCAGATGATCGCAGAGAACACCAGTGGTTTGCCGTCACTTCATCCAGGCTGCACGGCCAACTGGAATAGTGTCTCGTGCTTTTTTTTTTTTTTGTATTCAGTCTCTGTCAATTTTCTATTAGTCGTTCATTCCACTTCTGAACCAGCTGTTGAATCAGATGACACTCCTTAGCAACCTGTAAGACATCGTCAGCATACAGGAGTAATGATGGGTAATGATGGACTGTGTCCATACACAAAATGAAGAGAAGCAGTGATAGGGCCGATTCCTGGTGGTCACCAACCCGAACGGCGGGGAGTGGCGGTGAAATTTCAGCAGGGTATCGGACAGCACCGATCGAGCTTTGATATAGCAACTTTATCCAGCAGACATAATCCTCAAGGATGCCATGTGTTCTAAGTGCATGCCAAGACAGTTCATGAGGAACATGGTCTTCTTCAGGTCCAGAAAGGCAGTATGCAGTGGCCTGTTGTTCCATTCCCATTGTCTTCCTGTGAGCAACCAGGCTGCATGAATGGAATCAAATCATTTCACATCCTTTCATAAATCTATACTGGTTCAGTGTGACACTGACAGTACTCTGTACGTGCTGATCTATGATGTGTTCAAAGAGTTTCATGGTATGATGTACTAGGCGAATAGGGAATCTGCCCTAAATGCAGATCAGTGGTGATTGATTGATTCATTCATTCACTCATTCATTCATTTTATGTTACTGTAATTAGCACTTTGTGGTGTTGTGGGAGTAGGTAAAGATGGCAGTATCTATTTTTGGGAATGTCAATTCTTCTATTGAAGTACCATTCTAAAAAGTTTAACATTTTAATGCACGTATTATTATAAACTGTTCTATTACCTTCTATCTTTCAGATAATGTACAACAGACTGCTTCTGCTTGGATGATGGCAGATAAGTACAAAGCAATCGTCCATGATCAAATAGTAGGTTCTGAAATACGTCTCAGAAAAATGAGGCAGTTAGTAGGAGAAGTAAGTAAACATTCTTGAATTATATTTTCTCAAATTATTAATTTCTTTCGGCAGTTTTAACAATAAAATCAACTCTTGTAAAACCTTCAAATATTATGTTTAATATATTTTAATCATCTTTTATTAAATGTTAAGTGTAATGCACATTTGTATAACCTCAAATACATATTGTGAATACATCTAATATCAAAAGCTGTGTAGATGAAAACTGTAGAAAACTCTGTAATATTTATTTATAATTCATTACAATTCTGACACATATGGAGGTTTCTGGAAACTTACAGAAATGATTTATTATCTAGATAAATATGGAAACATGAGGAATGTTATAGACATGTACATGTGTGTTTGTAAATGGTAATCAAACATTCGAATTTGATGTACACCGATCGAGAGGCCGGTTGATCGATCGATTGTAGTTGTATGTTCATATCAGCGCTGTGCCTTAACACTCTCTCTACGGGGTCGCTTATGTTATTTTGCTAAGCGGTGTTTCTATGGGTCTGGACATTTGGGGTTTTCGCCTCATACTGAGCAATAGACGACGCTCCAGTTGACATATTTTCAAGGGTGCAATCTTTTGACTGCTTGTTTAGATCAAGAAACAATTCACTAACAAACCAAATGGAATCTCCTACATTTACAGTAATGAAATCTATCTGAAGCTATTTGCTGTTGTGAAAAATAATATTGAAATGTTCACAGCAAGAAGAGTTATACGAACAGTACGTGGTGTACATCACAATGGACAACCTGTGCGAACTATATAACAACCACACACGGAGCAAACATGTCCTACCTGAAGTGCGCGCACTTCATTTAGTGCGGCATCACGGTACCTGTCGTATTCCACAGACGACTGATAAGAGGCAGATAAGCGAACAGTTGAGTTGAAACCTAGTTGTCATGTAATGAACATAGCATACCTTGGCTCCCAATGCAGAAAAAACTACGTTCACCAGCAAAGTGAAAACAAACAAGCCGCACGCTCAGCGGAATAGTAACATCAGGCATACAGTGCCCGATAGGAATTTCTTTTCACTGTCACATTTTGTTGATACTATCTCTGAATGCCATATTATTTGGAGGGAGTCAGAATTCAAATATAATGATTTGTTAGTGTACAGAGCTTTTCTTCCATGCTCTGTGGTAGCTTTGGGGCATATAGTATTCCATGTTTTAGTTTATGTTAGTTTGTTATTATTTTGTTGTTTGTAGAACTATCGGTGTTTCTCTGGAAAGGAACATAATGGATTTGTTTTCTATGACTCCTTCAGTACTTACAGGTTAATAATATAACAGTAAAAGACTTATTGCTGGGAAAGGTGATGACTGGAATGGAGCTCAACTGATGAACTCAGACTGTAACATCTTGGTGAAATTGAAAATACTAACTGGATAAATGGTCACTAAGATAAAGTATAAATAATGAAATTTGGCAACACCTGCAAAAAAAAAAATTACAGGAATAATTAACTCTGTAGTGCAAGAAGAAACTCCCTCTCCCAAGGCGACGGGCATCAGGCTGACGAAGCTCCAGACTTGCTTTATAACCTTACCTGTTACTGTTTACCCCTGAAATTAAATTTGGAGCATGCCAGGTTTTTCCCCACTCCACCGATAAAATATTTATCATGAGTTTCTCTACAACAATTTATTCCCAAAACAACATTAAAACAAAACAAAAACCAACAATTATCATCACGTGATGAGACCAATATAAACATACACAAACAACATCTACAAGCTATACTCCACAACTGTACATAGTTCTAAAGGCCATGCTTCAAACTGATTATATCGTACAGGTAAGAAGACTGTCCCTTCCTAACCTTAAATACATTAGCACAATGGCATCATCACCGTGGAATCTATTTACCACACATGTCATAATTGTACAAAAAAACAAACCCAGTCACCTGACTATACTCTGTTACTAAGCCATACACATCAACAATGTAAAACGTTTGCTGTGGGATTAATAAATAATGACGAGCATGTCATATTATTCAAAGAATGAGCAAGTAATAAACGCTTGGGCTATGTTTTCACCAAGTTGTAATTAGTTCTGTGCACAATATATTACCTCCAAATTACACATATAAAAGACTGCCCACATTAATCCATAGTCTTACTCACAAAAGAACACAACGTAGCATCTTTCACCAACCGCTCCCCGGGAATGTGAATTAATGAGTGATGCACTCGTTATGACTCCGTAATTGTGCAGCAATGCACACGTAAAGAACTTGTACAGCAAAGACTTCACAGTGGCAGTCGTCATCAACAGCAACCTCAATAGCAATGATCAGCAACCGCAATAGTCGTGCACAGTAATAATAATAAACTCGTAGCACGCACGCACAATATGCTTCGTCCATCACTCCATAACAGCCGAGCTCGATAGCTGCAGTCGCTTAAGTGCGGCCAGTATCCAGTATTCGGGAGATAGTGGGTTTGAACCCCACTGTCAGCAGCCCTGAAGATGGTTTTCCATGGTTTCCCATTTTCACACCAGGCAAATGCGAGGCTGTACCTTTAATTAAGGCCACGGTCGCTTCTTTCCCATTCCTAGGCCTTTCCTGTTCCATCGTCACCGTAAGACCTATCTATGTCGGTGCGACGTAAAGCAAATATAGCAAAAATATAGCACTCCATAACAAGTACCGGTAAGCTAAGATACTCGTTGCACGCGCACACATATATAGGCTCGCTCCATGTGGCATAGCATCTACTAAAATCCACAGGAAACAACACTACCACTTCCACATCTTCAAGTGTCCCTTGGTCAATGCAACCTTGTTCGAAATCAGAGGTTTCAGATTGGTTAGCAAGCTGCCGATTTGCAAATGGCGATCTTACATGTTTGTCCACATCCACTTCCTGGCCTTACTCCGGGTTTCTAAACCACATGTTGTAACACTTTCATCCAACTTCCCGATACAGCCACTGTTTTCCGTATCGCACAATTCTAGAGCAACCTACACTGCCATGCCATGTGCAGACTCTTACACAAATTAAAGTTACACCAATATAAAGATACACAGTCACAAAATTCCTTACTACAAATTTTTCTTATAATATTACATTTTTACATTATAAATGAACAAAATTACATGATTTTCATGACTTTAATATTATGAATTATTTGACGAAAATTTCCTAACCTAAAAATTGGGGATCATACACTTGTACAAGGGAAGAGTGTAGATGGAACATGGAGCGGAGGAAGAGGACTGCATATATGTTCCAGGAGCATGTTAAATGAAAGGAAAGAACGGTCAAGCCTTATATGAACACTGAGACATGACATTGTGTTCATTATACCGATCCTAAAGGCCATGCTAAACTCGTTTTGTTTGGAATTGTTCATCGATGCTGATATGGTCGGCAGTGTAGTTCATTTCGCTACAAAAGAAGGCATTGCACAGCTGGCCAAAGATATAATGAAATTGAAATGACGTATGGCTTTTAGTGCCGGGAGTGTCCGAGGACATGTTCGGCTCGCCAGATGCAGGTCTCTTGATTTGATGCTCGTAGGCAACCTGCATGTCGTGATGAGGATGAAATGATGATGAAGACGACACATACACCCAAGCCCCCGTGTCAGCAAAATTAACCAATTATCGTTAAAATTCCCCACCCTGCTGAGAATCGAACCCGGCACCCCTGTAACCAAAGGCGAGCACATTAACCATTTAGCCAAGGAGCCGAACAATGATGTAATGGAGATACCGGTATAGTTTTATTGTATTATTGTTGAAAGTAATATTTCGTGCAGTCGTAATACAGCAAGATAGGGGGGTACTCGTTGCTTCATGTCCTGCTTTTGGAGTAATAATTTTTTGTATCTTTTACAGGTTATGCTCATCAGGTTCTGGGAACTTAATGAGAATGACGATCTGAAACTGCCACTTTATGAATATGATCTCAACACCTACTTCAGAGATTTAGACGAAGAATGGCTGATAGGTCGTTTATCAGTAATGAATACTCTGCTAGAAGAAGATTTCAATGAGCAGTATGCCATTTCAAAACTCCTTAAAACCGCACTTCCAGATTTCGAGACAACGAAGATCCCGTACACTATTCAGGTAAGTATGTACCATGATCCAAAACAGCGGAACCTCGATTACCCATTCCCAGAAACTATGTTTTCCTGGATTATGTGTTCAGATTACATGATCCCGTAAGCATTCTAATTAAATCATGTTGTAAAAATCCTGCATTATCCATTCCTCAAAGAAACGATTTCCCAGATCAACCGTCCAGAAATTTCAGTCCCATCTGTTCAAATGGATAGATATAGTTTTAAAATAAGCTAAAATAATCTTAAGAAGATAAATATACTTTGTCATTTCACCTAAGCGTTGTAATATAGCTGAAGATGTTCTGAATGGACTGAAACATGTACTGTACTGTAAATGATTAATTGATTTGCTTAAAGCAAATATAAGTATCAAAAAGGTGGAAATTTACTGTTGTTGATGTATATTTTGAGCTGTCAGGAATGTAAAGTGTGAAGAAGATACTGTATATTGAATATCTTTGACCTTTGCATATAGGTTCAGATCATTTGTTTGCAAAGTCAAAATTCACAATAAGGACTATTTTCCCTCTCATAAGGCTGTGAGATTTAGTATTAGTTTTCCACTGAGTGGGTGCTTACATTCGATCAGTTTTTTTTTAATGTGCGGTAAAAGTATTTTATAAAATGGAACATGCCTTATAGATCAGAGCGGCAAAGTTTTGCTACCATGGTTAAAGTAGCTTATGAGTGTTATTTTAATGAGAGAAGGAGATGGGCCTCATGTGTAATTCTATTTACCGGTTGACTAAAATGATCCATTCCTATGCAATTTCTATGATATGACAGAAATCTAACGATCATTCTCAACTGACTATTACCTTTGCAGGGATAAATTCAGAATTCAACCATAACCAATCCATGTATAAACTTCAGGAGTGCCTCATGGGCAAGGAATTCCCATATGAACTCAATAAAAAAGTATAACATAAACTGAAGAAACTGAGTAGAATGAACTACATTTCCTATCTCACAAGGATTTTAGTAATTTGATTTGAGAACTTGGCTCATCTAAAAGCAAAGCAGAATTGAAACAAGAGGACAGCAGAGTATGCTCTAAATATGAACGCGAAGAAGAATTTGAACATCTGTTTTATTTGCTCTAATCTCTGTTGAAATTGGATATGGACAATAATACAGGAAATTGCTTTTAATTCATAGTTTCATTAAGAACAAATTTGAAGGCAGTGTCAGAAACAAACATCCATGTCTATGTGTTGAGTATGTCAAATAAAAGTGCGTTACAAGTTAGATAGTGGCATAAGAGAGAACTGGACAAAACAAGAGTTTTCACAAACTAGGTTTGATTAACAATTTTGTGAAAGTGACTGATCCTATTTAGTCCCTGATCTCAACAACACACTCAGTTTCTTCAGTTTGTGTTATCACTTCTACTTTTGAAGCATAAGTTTCCAAAATTCAGTGAAGACAAAATAAAGGAAGGTATAATTATTGGCACTTAGACCAGGAAATTGATGAAAGATACTAAATTTGAAAATTTATTGAACATTCAAGAATTGGCTGCATGTTTATCCTTCAAACAATTACAGTGAAACCTCGTTAGTGCATTCATCATTAATTTAATCTATATAAAAATACCTCACTGAAAATGTTATTTGTCATTCCTTATGAAAGGAACATGATTTCCAACGTGTGTAAGAAAGATCCCTCGCCACAGTTGCATCATAACAGGAAAAGGCCTTGAATTTCTGAACTTCTCAGGATGAGTCATACCTTTAAGAAGCAAGCCGTTAGCCTCAAGAATGTTAAGTTTTTCTTGCCGGTTAGCAGTGAGATTGCTGAATAATGCAATGAGCCTGTTTGTGCTTGTATTTCGCAATCCTTTCAGAAATTAGAAATTGATTTTGTGTTGAGTGATACAGTGAAGCGTAGTGTATATTTGGTGCCTGATAGCCTTCATCTGGATTAGGAACAGTGCATGTTTGTCTTGTGACATCCTAGTTATGGATTTGGAAAAAGTCGTGAAATTTTTTACCAATGAAGACAAAAAAAATCTATTTGAAACTGGACTGGCACCCACATCTTTAAGCGTGAGGAGGTAGTGCAAATGTTGAAACTCGCACCTTTGAGTTTCGACCCAATTTAGTCCATCATTCGAGTTGGTTGAGTTGAAATTTCAAAATGGTGGCCAAAGTCACAGTCGCACATGGTCGAATGTAACATCAAATTCATTGTCTAAGAGTATGACCAGAAAATAATGTTTAATAACCCACGTTGGCAGGAAGAGCAAGATGTTTGGTCAGGTGACTACCGAATTATCAACACAAAATCAAACAGGGGAAATGCAGGAGTCGGTTTGTTAATGAATAAGAAAATAGGGCAGCGGGTAAGCTACTACGACCAGCATAGTGAAAGAATTATTGTCGTCAAGATAGACACCAAACCAGTGCCCACTACAATAGTGCAGGTCTATATGCCTACTAGTTCAGCGGATGACGAAGAAATCAAAAGAATATATGAGGAGATATAAGATTTAATACAATATGTAAAAGGTGACGAGAATCTAATTGTGATGGGAGACTGGAATGCAGTGGTAGGCCAAGGAAGAGAAGGTAGTACAGTAGAAGAATTTGGATTGGGACAAAGGAATGAAAGAGGAAGTCGGCTGGTTGAATTCTGCACTGATCATAATTTAGTCCTTGCCAATACTTGGTTCAAACACCACAAACGACAGCTGTATACGTGGACGAGACCTGGAGACACTGGAAGGTATCTAATAGACTTCATTATGATTAGGCAGAGATTCAGAAACCAAGTGTTGGATTGCAAAACTTTCCCAGGAGCGGACGTGGACTCTGACCACAACTTGTTGGTCATGAAATGCCATCTGAAGTTGAAGAAATTGAAGAAAGGAAAGAATGCAAAAAAGATAGGATCTAGACAAGTTGACAGAAAAGAGTGTGAGGGATTGTTTCAAGGAACATGTTGCACAAGGGCTAAATGAAAAGGCTGAAGGAAACACTATAGAGGAAGAGTGGAAAGTCATGAAAAATGAAGTCAGCAGGGCTGCTGAAGAAATGTTAGGAAGGAAGAAAAGATCAACTAAGAATCAGTGGATAACTCAGGAGATACTAGACCTGATTGATGAACGACGAAAATACAAGAATGCTAGAAATGAAGAGGGCAGAAAAGAATACAGGCGATTAAAGAATCAAGTGGATAGAAAGTGCAAGGTAGCTAAGGAAGAATGGCTGAAGGAGAAGTGCAAGGATGTCGAAGGCTGTATGGTCATGGGAAAGGTAGATGCTGCATACAGGAAAATCAAGGAAACCTTTGGAGAAAGGAAATCTAGGTGTATGAATATTAAGAGCCCAGATGGAAAGCCACTTCTAGGGAAAGAAGACAAAGCAGAAAGATGGCAGGAGCATATCCAACAGTTGTATCAAGGTAAAGATGTAGATAATTTGGTTCTGGAACGTGAAGAGGCTGTTGATGCTGATGAAATGGGAGACCCAGTTTTGAGGTCAGAGTTTGACAGAGCTGTGAGTGACCTCAATAGGAGCAAGGTGCCTGGAATTGATGACATTCCCTCTGAATTACTGACTGCCTTAGGAGAAACCAGCATGGCAAGGTTATTTCATTTAGTGTGCAAGATGTATGAGACAGGAGAAGTCCCATCCGATTTTCGGCAGAATGTTGTTATACCTATTCCCAAGAAAGCCAGTGCTGACAGGTGTGAAAACTACCGCACCATTAGTTTAGTATCTCATGCCTGCAAAATTTTAACAAGTATTATTTACAGAAGAATGAAAAAACAAGTTGAAGCTGAGTTGAGAGAAGATCAGTTTGGCTGCAGAAGAAATGTAGGAACACGTGAAGCAATCCTGACTTTTCGTTTGATCTTAGAAGATCGAATCAAGAAGGACAAGCCCACGTACATGGCATTCGTAGATCTAGAAAAGGCATTCGATAATGTTGATTGGACCAAGCTATTTATGATTCTGAAGATGATAGGGATCAGATACCGAGAACGAAGAATTATCTACAATCTGTATAAATATCAGTCTGCAGTGATAAGAATCAAGGTCTTTGAAAAAGAAGCAGCAATCCAGAAAGGAGTGAGGCAAGGGTGCAGTTTGTCCCCTCTCCTTTTCAATGTTTACATAGAAGAGGCAGTAAAGGAAATCAAGGAGAAATTTGGAAAGGGAATCAAATCAAATCAAATCAAATCAAATCAAATCAAATCAAATCAAATCAAATCAAATCAAATCAAATCAAATCAAATCAAATCAAATCAAATCAAATCAAATCAAATCAAATCAAATCAAATCAAATCAAATCAAATCAAATCAAATCAAATCAAATCAAATCAAATCAAATCAAATCAAATCAAATCAAATCAAATCAAATCAAATCAAATCAAATCAAATCAAATCAAATCAAATCAAATCAAATCAAATCAAATCAAATCAAATCAAATCAAATCAAATCAAATCAAATCAAATCAAATCAAATCAAATCAAATCAAATCAAATCAAATCAAATCAAATCAAATCAAATCAAATCAAATCAAATCAAATCAAATCAAATCAAATCAAATCAAATCAAATCAAATCAAATCAAATCAAATCAAATCAAATCAAATCAAATCAAATCAAATCAAATCAAATCAAATCAAATCAAATCAAATCAAATCAAATCAAATCAAATCAAATCAAATCAAATCAAATCAAATCAAATCAAATCAAATCAAATCAAATCAAATCAAATCAAATCAAATCAAATCAAATCAAATCAAATCAAATCAAATCAAATCAAATCTCTTTATTTGCAAATGAGGTGTCTACCTCGGTGGCAAATGGTACACTAAAATACATTATTGTCAAGCACTAAATATTAAATTAACAAGAGAAGAAAATTTTCTTATATTACAATATTATACAATTTACGCTAACAATGTTTTCTATTAAACACACAGCTCATCCTTAATAAATTTATATTGTTTACAAAATTCTACTTATAATATCTCCTGTACTACTTACAAATGTAGTCAACTGATATACAGTATGTGGAATTACTTCAAATGATACTATACAACTGGTATAAGATTAATATTTACATTGCATTTATTTATTTATTTACTATATATATATATATTTTTTTTTTTTACCCGTTCTGGAACCTAAGTAGCATAACGACCTGCTGCGTCTTAACCAAAGCCCCTTTTGCCACCACTTTTCAGAGTTCCTGAAGGGCCTTCACAGCTACCGTAGCAGCCCCAGGGCCCTCGAAGTCCCCACTGTACTTCACCCCTACAGGCAGTCCCCTACTTTGGCTGTCCAAACTCCGTAGACCAGGGGATGGAAATAATTTATTCACACACATTTTTTTATTTACAATAACCTGCCCTTGTCGAATGCTCTCTAACACTTCACTTATTTTCTCTGTTGCTGTTTATTCTCTTCTTGAATATCTGTACAGATTTTGGAAAAGGATCAAACACTACCCCTGGTAAACTGTTCCACTCCTTCACACCCTTCCCAATGAATGAAAAATTACCCCAATTGCTTCTGCTAAAATTCCTTCTAATTTTATATTTGTGGTCAGTCCTGCCGATATAATTATTTTCCAACTGAAGCCTCTCACAGATATCTCCCCATGCTTCTTCTCTTGTATAGGCTCTATATAATCTATTAACTCTAGTTTTCTCCCTTCTCTTACTTAAAGTTTCCCACCCAAGTTCCTTTAAAATTTCTGATACACTACTCTTTCTCCTGAAATCCCCTGTTACAAATCTTGCTGCTTTCCTCTGCACACTATCTATTTCTTTTATTAGGTATTCTTGGTCCAAGGAGAGGAAATCAAAACCTTGAGATTTGCCGATGATATTGATATTTTATCTGAGACTGCAGAAGATCTCGAGAAGTTGCTGAATGGTATGGATGAAGTCTTGGGTAAGGAGTACAAGATGAAAATAAATAAGTCCAAAACAAAAGTAATGGAGTGCAGTCGAACGAAGGCAGGTGATGTAGGAAATATTAGATTAGGAAATGAAGTCTTAAAGGAAGTAGATGTATATTGTTACTTGGGTATTAAAATAACTAACGATGGCAGATGTAAGGAGGACATAAAATGCAGACTAGCACAAGCAAGGAAGAGCTTTCTTAAGAAAAGAAATTTGCTCACTTCAAACATTGATATCGGAATTAGAAAGATGTTTTTGAAGACTTGTGTGGAGTGTGGCATTGCATGGAAGTGAAACATGGACGATAACTAGCTCAGAAAGAAAGAGAATAGAAGCTTTTGAAATGTGGTGTTACAGAAGAATGCTGAAGGTGAGATGGATAGATCGAATCACGAATGAAGAGATACTGAATCGAATTGGTGAGAGGAGATCGATTTGGCTAAATTTGTAGGATGCTAAAAGGTTAGTTTTTTCCACCTATTCAATACTTATAAATTTTATAAATTAGGAATTTATTGTTGATTCCACTTGAGACATATTTCGCCCTTCATTGAGGGCATCATCAGTCAAAATATCACCTCAAGCCAAGTTCAATGGCTTCAACACCAACATGATCAACAAGATCATCAACAAAGTAAAACTAAAATTAACAACTAATCTTTCCCCAACAAAACCCAATAAACACAAATACGCAACTTTCACATACACTAATCCAGTCATCCACCAGATAGCCAACCCCCTAAAAAAGCACGAAGTCAACATTGCTTTCAAAACGCAGAACACGAACCAGAACATATTTTTCAACCAGAACTCTGTCAACCCAAGAAGAAACCACTACGCGGGCTCAGGTATTTACAGACTCACCTGTTCACAATGCAACTCCTCGTACATCGGACAAACTGGCCGAAGCTTCCAAACCCGTTATTTAGAACACTACAATGCCCAAAAACATAATAAATTTTCCGCAATGAGCACCCACATGAGGAACACTGGCCACCACTTCACCACAATAGAACAAGACTTAACAATCCTAAAAAAAGTCGAGAAAGGCAAACTAATGACTGAGTTTGAGAACCTATACATCTATCTAGACCAACACTTCAACAAGGATAAAAACCTCAACAAGATAATAGATTTAAAAAACCCCCTTTATGAACAAATTCCCACCTTACTACAAAAAATAAATTTTCAAGGCAACAACTTGTCTAAAATCTTCAATACCACATTAACTAACTCACCCAGCATGTCGACAATTACCCCCCTACCCCCCACCTCCCCCTTTCCGACCAATTCCCCCACACACAACGACAGCAAGCCCACACATCCTCCCACCCAAGCACCTCCCCCTCCACCACGACCCCACCGATACAACACGAGAAATAATAACCACGCGACCTTCAAAAACAATACAACACCCAACACAAGCAAATAACATTCATCCCATTAACAAATAGGCATCAATATTATCCGCGTAACTTTCGGTTCCTTACACCCCCCCCTCTTTTTATAAACCAACACTACATCAACCTGCACTCCCAATACACAACAAGCTCGCCCCTCCACTCTACCTTCCTCTATTCTGACAGCTCACCTTTGCGCAGGACTCCGCCCATGCCCCTCCCCCCCAAAAGCTCTCCACCCCTCCCGCCGCCATTGCTAACCGCATGTGCGTATTACCGACTGAGCCTCCTTCTTAGTCCACCAATACTCATCATCAATTACCTCTCAGCGACACATCAGGTATGTAACATAACATTCACTCTTCATTACTTACCACAAACCTTTCTTACACACTAACTAATACTATCAACATCTCAATTACAGATAACTTCCACTGCATACAATACAACTTTCAACAACACGCCGGAACCCAGCGCACATCGGCACAAACATGGCGTGCCACTACGGCTCCTCTTCGCAGTCAGAATGAGAAGATGCCTCACCCCAGCTTTAACGCTCTGACTCTGCAGTTGCCGTATACATTCTAATCTCTCCACAGCAGTTCACAACACAAGCAACTCTATTCTTTCTCACCAGACCAGAAAAGAACAATAACTTCATCCCGAAGTCCGCCATACTTTATTCCACGGAACAATATCAATTTGTCTCACCGGCATTTCACACCGATGTCTTCACATCACATTCGATGCTACAGAAGTCAACTAAATGAATAAGCGAAAGTTTCAACCCGCAACATTTTCATAATTAGCAATTACCCATATAACTAGCAATTACCCACTAATAACTGTCACCATTGTTGCCGTTCAAACGCACGGAATACCCATGAATCTCCATCCACACTGACCAGTCTCCGTACCGATCTCGGCACTGCAACTGAAAAACTTCCAGCTTGATGCCTATAAAACCTCATTTGACTATGAAATATTTCCCCACTCCCGGTGATTTTAACTAAATTAAACTGCTCTACATATTTCTGAAATGTCAATACTAATTCCTTCTTCCAACCTCTAAAACATCAGGACGCACTTGGTACTAAAATTTTTTTATCCTTGCACACCAGCTGCTCTTTTGTAATTATGTATATATTTGTAAATTCTCAACTATTCAATTAGATAATGTAATTACTATATAGTTACCAACTATTGACATTAGTTTTTATTACAAACATTTACGCTGAATGTTATAATGTAAATATTTTTAAAACTTTATCTCAACTGTTCAATTGAACAATGTAAATACTGTATAGTTACCAACCTTTGACATTAATTTTTGGATACAAACATTGACGCCGAACACTACACCTTTTCTCCCTTAATTGTTTTTTTGTAAATATTTTTTAACTTTTTATTTCCCTATGATTGCGTCAACTGTTTCTCCAGAGCACCACTGCCGAACTCTACTATGTTAATTTTAGGCATTGGTGCTGACTTTTCATCTATAAACATATATGTTCTACCATCACTTTTGTACAACTATTTCCCATACTTAATTTTTGTAATTGTATTAATAATATGTATTAATTTGTACCGTCAACTACTAACCAGTTACCTGATTTTTTACCTTGAGGTGATATTTTGACTGATGATCCCTCAATGAAGGGCGAAACATGTCTCAAGTGGAATCAACAATAAATTCCTAATTTATAAAATTTATATAAGTATTGAATAGGTGGAAAAAACTAACCTTTTAGCATCCTACATTCAGTATCTTCAATATGGATAGCAATGATTTTTATCACTTGGCTAAATTTGACGAGAAGAAGAGATAGAATGATTAGACACATCTTAAGACACCCAGGACTTGTTCAGTTGGTTTTAGAAGGAAGTGTAGGTGGTAAGAACGGTAGGGCTAGACCAAGGTATGAATATGACAAGCAGATTAGAGCAGATGTAGGATGCAATAGCTACATAGCAATGAAAAGGTTAGCACAGGATAGGGTGGCATGGAGGGCTGCATCAGACCAGTCTATGGACTGATGACTCAAACAACAACATTTAAATTTTAATACTTCTTTAGCATTAGTCACATCCTCTATCTGGACATTATCCTTGTAACCAACAGTCTTTACATACTGCTGACTGAATACTTCTTCCTTTTGAAGATCCTCGCATACACACTCCCCTTGTTCATTAATGATTCCTGGAATGTCCTTCTTTGAACCTGTTTCTGCCTTAAAGTACTTATACATACTCTTCCATTTTTTACTAAAATTTGTATGACCGCCCATTATGCTTGCCATCAATTATGCTGTCATTTCTTTACTTTAGTGACAGCAGCGAATATGAGCACAGCACTGACATGTTATATAAAATTAGACCCATTTTACAGAAACTGTGTGACAGACTTACAGTGCTTTACACTCCCAAACAGAAAATTGCTCTGGGTGAGGGAATACTAGCTTGGAGAGGGCGCCTAAGTATCCGTGTATTCAACCCTGGTAAAATAATGAAATATGTAATTTTATTGAGGATGGTTTGTGAGTCTGACACTGAGTATATCTGTAAACTCATGATCATGATCCAAGTGGTGTGAATTTAGAAAGCACTGTTTTTCAGCTGCTTGAAAATTATCTTGGTCAGGGTTATACAGTATATATGGATAATTATTACAAAAGCGGAACAATTACGGGAACTGAGTGGAACAATACGGTCAGATAGAGATGTACTGAAAGATCTAAAGGAACACCAGGCAATTCTCAAATGGGGTGAAATGACTTTCAGTGACAAACAGGTTATTACTATGGTAATAGCCATCCACTCGGCAGAAATGGTTGAAACAAACTAATCTGGAAAATAACAACTGTAACCAAAGTCTGTGACTGGCCATATGCATGGTGTTGGCACTGCAGACCAGTACTTGGCACTCTATCTTTTCATGAGAAAAACAGTAAAGTGACCAAAAAAGATTTTCTTTTATTTACTTTACTGCTCACTTATTAATGCATTTCGGCTCTTTCAGAACTCAAATCCTCAAAAAGCAATTACATTCCTGAATTTCATGCAAACAGTAGTTAGGAACTTGCTCCAGTTAAAAAGTGAACATGACATACGAGTACAGTCACCTCTCTCTGACATCTCAGCACCCTCCACTTCATCAGCTCCAAGTCCACGTCCTGTAATTTTGCTGCACTGGCCAAGGATCCACCATTTAGGCTAAATGGAAAGAGAAAAGGGCATATTTTCTTAAAGTTTCCACCATCAAATAAAGTACAGTTCCCCTCAAGAAGGCGCAAAGTGTGCTTCAAAAATAAAATTATTAGTGAAGCACGCTATTTTTGTGGAAAGTACAGTGTTCCCATTCACTCAGCAAAGTGTGACACCCTCCAGAGATACTAGAGGACTTCTTTCAGCTATATGCAAAATTTTGTTTCCATATCTTGTTTAGTTTAGAACTTATTGTGAAAATAATTTGTTGTTTTTTGCTGTGCCACTAACAGCTGGAAAAGCTGGGCCAGCCGTTTAAATAGCCCGCTCAGATGGTGGGTGTGAATATGTTAATATGAAAGTAATAGAGAAATTTTCTAAAGCTTAAGAGAAGGTTAGATTTCTCATCCAAAATGTGTCTTAATTTGGTTGTAATGTACATTCCAATGCTTCATGGCGTTGGTTCCTGTACTCACATCCTAGTTCGTGTACCATAGGCAACGGCTGAGTGGCCTAGTAAGTGGTCCTGAGAGTCAGGAGACCAGTTGCTATAGAATGGGAGTGCGCGTCTTGCCATACTCTCAGTCATGGCCCTCGTTGTGCTCAGACGGCTAGGACTATACAAACCACCGATGGTCCCTAACCCGTTAAAGAAGAGATCCTTACTTGGAATATGTGCAAGTAGGGTAGCATCATGCTTCCTGAATTTACCAAGCTCAGAACATTTTAAGCAAGCCTCGGACCCATGGGAGTAAGGGAGTCCCACTTCCATTTGACAGGTGAGGGACTCCTTGAAACAACTTGGCGAACAAAATAGACTTCGACGGGGAGCTATCAATATAAATGGGGCTTACAGAAAAAAGTTAGTATAACTGGCTGAGTCAGCAAGGAGGATGCATCTAAATGTGCTAGGAGTAAGTGATATACGGGTAAGGGGAGATAACGAGGAAGAGATAGGGGATTATAAAGTGTACTTGAGAGGTGTTAGAAAGGGAAGGGCAGAGTCTGAGGTAGGGCTATTTATTAGGAATACCACTGCACACAACATACTTTCTGTTAGGCATGTAAATGAGCGAATGATGTGGGTAGATTTTGCAGTTGGGGGAATTAGGACCAGAATTGTCTCAGTGTATTCACCATGTGAGGGTGCAGATGGGCAAGAAGTTGACAAGTTTTATGAAGCATTGAGTGACATTGTGGTCAGGGTCAACAGCAAGGATAGAATAGTGCTAACGGGTGAATTCAATGTGAGAGTTGAAAATACAACTGAAGGATATGAAAGGGTGATTCGTAAATGTGGGGAAGATATGGAATTTAATGGGAAGCATTTGCTGCACTTCTGTGCTAGTATGGGTTTAGCTGTTACGAATACATTCTTCAAGCATAAGGCTTTTCACTGCTACACATGGGAGGCTAGGGATACCAGATCCATAATAGACTATATCTTAACTGACTTCGAATTCAGGAAATCTGTTAGGAATGTATGAGTTTTCTGAGGATTTTTCGATGATACAGACCACTATCTGATCTGTAGTGAACTAAGTATCTCTAGGCCTAGGGTAGAGAAAGTGAAATCTGTCTGCAAACGAATAAGGGTAGAAAATCTCCAGGACGAGGAAATTAGATGTACATGGATATGAATAGTGAGAAGTTCCGAACAGTAGTCAGTAAGCAGATTGAGGATATAGAAAGAGAATTGGTGGCATACAGGGATGCTGTAGTAGAAACAGCAAAGGAATGCCTAAGAACAACTGTGTGTAAAGATGGGAAAAGGCAAACATCTAGGTGTAATGATGAAATGAGAGCAGCTTGTAAATGTCAAAGAAGGCTTATCAGAAATGGCTCCGAACAAGGGCCGAGGCAGACCGGGACTTGCCGTAGATGAAAGAAACAGAGCAAAACAAATAGTTGTTGAATCAAAAAATAAGTCGTGGGAAGATTTTGGTAACAACCTGGAAAGGCTAGGTCAAGCAGCAGGGAAACCTTTCTGGACAGTAATAAAGAATGTTAGGAAGGGTGGGAAAAAGGAAATGAACAGTGTTCTGAGTAATTCAGGTGAACTCATAATAGATCCCAGGGAAACACTGGAGAGGTGGATTGAATATTTTGAACATCTTCTCAACGTAAAAAGAAATTTTCCTGGTGGTGTTGTGAACAGCCAAGCTCATGGGGAGGAGGAAAATGATGTTGGTGAAATTACACTTGAGGAAGTGGAAAGGATGGTAAATAAACTCCGTTTTTATAAAGCAGCAGGAATAGACGAAGTTAGACCTGAAGTGGTGAAGTATAGTGGGAAGGCAGGGATGAAATGGCTTCATAGAGTAGTAAGATCAGCATGGAGTATTGGTAAGGTACCTTCAGATTGGACAAGGGCAGTAATTGCACCTATCTATAAGCAAGGGAACAGGAAGGATTGCAACAACTATCGAGGTATCTCATTGATTAGTATACCAGGCAAAGTGTTCACTGGCATCTTGGAAGGGAGGGTGCGATCAGTAGTTGAGAGGTAGTTGGATGAATACCAGTGTGGTTTCAGACCACAGAGAGGCTGTCAGGATCAGACTTTCAGTATGCGCCAGGTAATTAAAAATGCTACGAGAGTAATAGACAGCTGTGTTTATGTTTTGTACATCTAGAGAAAGCATATGACAGGGAAAAGATTTTTGCCATACTGGAGGACTATGGAATTAAAGGTACATTATTAAAATCAATCACAATTGGGCTTCAATGAGAATTGATAGTAGAATGAGTTCTTGGTTCAGGTTACTTACAGGGGTTAGACAAGGCTGTAATCTTTCACCTTTGCTGTTCGTAGTTTACATGGATCATCTACTGAAAGGTATAAAATGGCAGGGAGGGATTCAGTTAGGTGGAAATATAGTAAGCAGTGTGGCCTATGCTGACGACTTGGTCTTAATGGCAGATTGTGCCGAAAGCCTGCACTCAAATATCTTGGAACTTGAAAATAGATGCAATGAGTATGGTATGAAAATTAGCCTTTCGAAGACTAAATTGATGTCAGTAGGTAAGAAATTCAACAGAACTGAATGTCAAATTGGTGATGCAAATCTAGGACAGGTCGATAATTTCAAGTATTTAGGTTGTTTGTTCTCCCAGGATGGTAATATAGTAAGTGAGATTGAATCAAGGTGTAGTAAAGCTAATGCAGTGAGCTCGCAGTTGCGATCAACAGTGTTATGTAAGAAGGAAGTCAGCTCCCGGACGAAACTATCTTTACATCGGTCTGTTTTCAGACCAACTTTGTTTTACTGGAGCGAAAACTGGGTGGACTCAGAATATCTTATTCATAAGTTAGAAGTAACAGACATGAAAGTAGCAAGAATGATTGCTGGTATAAACAGGTGGGAACAATGGCAGGAGGGAACTCTGAATGACGAGATAAGGGTTAGGCTAGGAATGAACTTGATTGATGAATCTGTACACATAAACTGGCCTCGTTGGTGGGGTCATGTGAGGTGAATGGAGGAGGATAGGTTACCTAGGAGAATGATGGACTCTGTTATGGAGGCTAAGAAGAGTCCATTGTCAAGAGGACAATGGTTAGGCTCAGTTTCTAATGATTTAAGAGATATAGAACGAAATGAGGCCCCAGCACTAGTTGCAAATAGAGGATTGTGGCGACGTTTAGTAAATTCACAAAGCCTTGCAGACTGAACATTTAAACGGATAATAGTCTTTTATGATTATGTATGTATGTATGTATGTATGTATGTATGTATGTATGTATGTATGTATGTATTATGTATTAACATTCCTATAGCCAGGAAAGAACACTTCAGGTAATCTATATTTTCATTCATAACATTGAAATGTTTTTTTAAATATCTATTTTACATTATTTATAGGAAGAGCTGCTTCTTAGTATATGTTTTCTGTGAATCAACATGTCTCATAACTAAGACTTGAGGTGAATCACATAATAATAATAATAATAATAATAATAATAATAATAATAATAATAATAATAATAATAATAATAATAATAATAATAATAATAATAATAATAATTTTCGCCATCTAACCAGACAGCAAATGTCTTGGCGTTCTCCCATCCAAACTCTCGGATAGTTCCAAATTGATCATGTTGCAATCTCCAGGAGAAACAGCCCTGAGATTATGAATGTCAAGGTAAAGATAGGCATCAATGTGGCCTCAGATCATTATATGCCTCCTATCAAATTCAAACCAATTCCCACAAACACAAGGAAGACAACCAAACAGATCACACGCTTCGACAATGATAAACTTCAGCAAAGGGTCGAGGAGTTCCAGGAGAAGTCTAGACCAAATGACTGTGACTTTAATAACGCCAAAAGTCTCCTTGTTGAGGCCGCCAAAGACGTTGCAGAAATCAAGAGAAGCGAAAAGCATGCCTGGTGGAATGGTACCTGCGAATCAGTCCTGCAAGAAAGACTCAATGCGTGGAAACAGTACGACTCTACAAAATCAGAAAATGATTGGGAAACCTACAAAACCCAACGTGCCCAAGCAGCTAGGGTGTTCAGAACTGAGAAACGTAAATACGAAAAATCTCTCATTGAAAAGATAGAACAATTTAGGAAGAATGAAAGAGAGTACTACAGAGTCTTCAAATGCAAACTCACTGGCTATAAACCACCATCTCTATGCTTTGAGCGAAAGGACGGCACACTGGCGACGTCAAATGAAGAAAATTGCAGCATTCTGGCAGACTACTTCAAGAATTTACTTAATTGCTCTAAACCGCAAAGCCCCATTGAGACCAAAGAACCCTTACTCAGGTACCCAGATTCCAGACCACCCAACAGAGATGAAATCAAGCACCACATTGCCCGTATCAAAAAAAAACAAAGTGCCGGGGAAAGACTCAGTAGTAGTAGAACTTTGGAAATATGCCCCAGAGGAATCACTTGATATCTTGCAAAAGCAAATAGAAGAAATTTGGAACAAGGAGACCCTATCCGAAGATTGGAAAATAGCTTTGACCCATCCACTACACAAAAAAGGCAGCATGAAGAACATCAACAACAACAGAGGAATATCTTTGCTTCCTGTGACTTACAAAATTCTATCACTTGCCATCCTGGAGCGTTTGGAAGCACATGTCGAAAATCAAATAGGTGAATACCAAGGAGGGTTCAGAAAAGGTCGCTCAACAGCTGAACAGATCCAAAATCTCAAAACAGTCATCATATATTGTACACTAAGGTCCAAGCAGTATGTGTCTGTCTTTGTGGACTTCAAGAAAGTGTACGACTCCATTGACCGGGAAGTCCTGCTAAACATCTTAAACCGAGCTTGATAGCTGCAGTCGCTTAAGTGCGGCCAGTATCCAATATTCGGGAGATAGTAGGTTCGAACCCCACTGTCGGCAGCCCTGAAAATGGTTTTCCGTGGTTTCCAATTTTCACATCAGGCAAATGCTGGGGCTGTACCTTAATTAAGGCCACGGCCGCTTCCTTCCCACTCCTAGCCCTTCCCTGTCCCATCGTCGCCATAAAACCTGTCTGTGTCGGTGCGACGTAAAGCAACTAGCAAAAAAAAAAAATTAAACATCTTAAATGAATTTGGAGTTGATTTGAAACTGCTGGCATTAATTAGAGCCACCCTGACCGATACAAAATCCATGGTGAAGTTCCACGGATGTCTCCGCATTCCTTTGAAATCAAAACAGGAGTCCGACAAGGTGATGGGCTATCCCCGATACTCTTCAACTGTGTTCTTGAAAAGATCATCAGAACTTGGCGGATGAGATTACAGGAAACCAACTACAGTCAATTGAGAATAGGAACTAAATCCAAGGGGATTGCAACAGACTGCTTAGCATTTGCCGATGATATTGCTGTTTTCTGAAATGACACAGAAACCGCTAGAGCTCAAGTTGAAATTTTAAAGGAAATTGCTGAACAAACTGGTTTGCAGATATCGTTTGAGAAAACAGAAGTAATGACTAACATAAAAGAGGCTCCACCAAAACTCCATACAAAAAACGGGGACATCACCCGAGTAGACAAATTCAAATACCTGGGTGTGATCATCATGAAAAATGGACTGGACAGAGAAGCACTTCAAGAGCGAGTACGCAAACTGGAAATAGCCTACCAAACATCCCGCACAACCTACAACAAAAAATGCATTTCCCAAAACACCAAGATACGTCACTATGAAACAGTTCTGAAACCAGTAGTTCTATATGCAGCCGAAACCCTGTCTCTAAATGCCAACAAAGGACTCCAAAGGATGCCAATTTCGTATGTTGTGAAAAGACAACAGCCTTCTTAAGTTGTCTGCATCAGTGACAGTTTATCAGCTTTGCTTTTTCTGATCCTCTAACAGGAGTATTCAAGGAGGCACATTTCTGTTTCATTATAAAGACTGAGCTGTTTATTACTCTACCCCAACAAGTTTTTCAACACTCCAGAAAGTATAATTGTGTAAACTTATGACATGCAGCTTGATACTGCAATTTTAGCCAACGACATTCTAACAATTTGTATGTTTGGACAGACACCTACAATGATATCATTTTATGACTTGTAAGAGCAATCAGGATCCTGATTTTTCACCATACAGGTTTGAGTTTGAGGCTGATGATGCCCTTAATATGGGCGAAACATGTCCCTTAACATTTTATAATAATATTTAATTTCTAAAAAGATCTCTTTGTATTGAATAGGTGGATATAAAAAATAATAACACTTGTAACATACTTTGTATTTACGTACATTTCAATACGGACCTAACATGAGAATTATAACGTGGTGTAAGTGGTATGTTTCGATGTTCCGAGCTGTCAGTGGAGAGATGGCATGGAATGACATTAGTAGACGAATATGTTTGAGTGACGTTTTTAAAAGAAGTCAAGGTCAGAGTATGAAGATAAATTTGGAATTCAAGAGGAAAAATTTGGGTTTATTTATAAGAAGAGGATTAAGCAATTGGAATAATTTACGAAGGAAGATGTTCAATAAATTTTCCAGTACTTTGTAATTATTTAAGAAAAGACTAGATAAAGAACAGATAGGGAATTTACCACCTGATCGACTGCCCTAAATGCAGATCAGTGGTGATTGATTGATTGATTTATTGATTGATTGATTGATTGATTGATTGATTGATTGATTGATTTTGTTTGTTTGTTTGTTTGTTTTGTTAATTAAGGATTCACATGCAGATGCCAAACTGATTGTGCCCAGCATCACAGAGCCTCGTGAGTCGATTTCTTACATTAACGAGGTCGACCGTGCTAATGCTATCTTCATCCAGATTAAATTGCAATATCGATGCAGAACACCTATTCATAGAGTTATACGTTACTGCAGGACGTTACTGAAAAGTTTAAACATTCTTAAAGTGCAGTTAGATCTCAGAGCAATCACCTTTAAAACGAAGGTGCCCAGGAAAGTGGAAGAAGAACCAGAATGGTAAGTATCTGCAATACATTTCAGATAGCCTAAGTACTTATTAAGGATCTGTAGTGGCATTTACTTAACATCATGGCTACAATTCAAGAGCTTATTTTTGAAATACAATGTACTCCCAATTATTTGGGTTAATGAAGGGGAGAAACTGTGCCAAAAAATAAAATAAAAAATGGTTAATCCATATTTTTCAAACATATATTGGCTTCAGAAGAGTATCCACAGTATTTAAAAGCACAGCACAAAGTAGTTTACTTTAAAAAAATCACCTACGATAGTTTAATTTTTACCTCATTCTTCCTCTTCTTTTTTTCGTGGCTGTTTATATGCTCATAACAGACACTTTTCTTCTTGTAATCCTCAGAGAGTTTGATGTCTACGCACTGAATTATGTTTATCTTCAAAGCCTTTTCGGCCGTTCACCACCACATTGCTCCATGATGTCCTGGTCTCCTCCTTGGTTTCTTGATGACGAAAGCTCTCTGTATGGGATGATCTTTATCTAAAAGTTGTACAGCTGTCCATCCTTCAGTTCCCCACTGATAGGGGCAGTATTAAATGATCCTTGCACTTGCTGTTGGCCACCACATTGCTCTATGACGTCCTCATCCTCTCTTTGGTTCCTTGATGGCGAAAGCTCTCTGTATGGGATGATCTGTTAGAGGGGCAGTATTAAATGATCCTTGCACTTGCTGTTGGCCACCACATTGCTCTATGACGTCCTCATCCTCTCTTTGGTTCCTTGATGGCGAAAGCTCTCTGTATGGGATGATCTGTTGGAGGGGCAGTATTAAATGATCCTTGCACTTCCTCATTGCACAGTCAGTCAGTGAGAGTGAAACCTGCTGATCGTGCTTCTTATACCTTCCCCACATTCATAGCCATAAATGAGGTCACGCCTGATGGCTGTCTTACAGCTTTATAGGCATCTGTCTGTCACACAAGACACCTGCCATTTCGTCCATCGAACAATGATGCGGTGCTTCACGTCATCATCAATCGTGGTATGGGTGGCATTGAATTTACCGTCATAACCAGTGGTTCACCCGCTAGGTAGACTGTATTAGGTGGACCTTGAACTTCTGGCTTGGCAGAGTTACAGAACATATATACTCTGTCTTTTTACTACTAATTCTGAGTCCATTTGTCTCCGATGCTTAGACTGCCTCGACCTCTTAAAGCATGATGTCCTTTTATAAGGGAGTCCTGGTAGTTCTAGCATCAGCTGCTCTGTCAGGTAGTTAATGACAGTGTTGAACAGAATTGGGCTTATGTACACCAACTTGCAGAGAAAACCTGAATTAGATTTCACTTTCGTAGAAGGATGGATCATTCTCACACACTTCTTGGGAACATTTTGGTGTCGCATTCATTCTAATAATAGTCTCATTGAGTCATATGTTCAAGTGTAACACACACTCACAGCACAGTCACTGTTGTCATCTTCTTTCCTTCTTCCTCATCCTTCTTCACTAACTAGGCCATGGGGTGCACAACATCTTCTTCAGTATTTTCCCCATCATACCATGATCACAATCAATCAATCAATCAATCAATCAATCAATCAATCAATCAATCAATCAATCAATCAATCAATCAATCAATCAATCAATCAATCAATCAATCAATCAATCAATCTACGTTTAGGGCAGTCACCCAGGTGGCAGATTCCGTATCTGTTGTTTACGTAGTCTTTTTGTAAATAATTCTAAAGAATTTGAACATTTTTAAAATATCTCCCTTGGTAAATTATTCCAATCCCTAACTACCCTTCCCATAAAGGAATATTTGCCCCAATTTGTCCTCTTGAATTCCAACTTTATCTTCATATTGTGTTCTTTCCTACTTCTAAAACAACAACTCAAACTTAATGAGTATTACAGTTTCATGACCGCATTGTAATCAGAATCAACTTTCAACTTAATAGGTCATGTTACGTACATGTATCACATGTTGAAGACATGTTAAGTACGGAACAAAAATTGCCAACCTGACACCAGTGGGATCCGAACCCACAACCTCCCAATTTTGCGTCGGTTGCTAGAGTTGATTAGTTGGTAGAGCAACTGATATGAAATTAGGAGGTTGTGAGCACTGGTGACTGGTTGCTCATTTTTGTTCTGTACTTAATATCTCTTCAACATGTAATATGTACGTATAGCATGACTAGTAGGTTGAAAGTCAATTTTGACCACTCATCGTCTACTAATGTATTTCCATGCCATCTCTCCATTGACAGCTCGGAACATTGCACTTAGTTAAACAGCTCATCTCCTTTCTCTCCAGCCTTCGCAGCCCAAACTTGTAACATTTTTGTAATGATACTCTTTTGTTGGAAATCACTAAGAACAAATTGCCTGCTTTTCTTTGGATTTTTCCAGTTCTCGAATCAAGTAATCCTGGTGAGGGTCCCATATACTGGAACCATACTCTAGTTGGGGATTTACCAAAGACTTATGTGCTCTCTCCTTTATATCCTTACTACAAGCCTATAATCATGAGCAGAGATCTGTAATCTTTATTTACAATCCCATATATGTGTTTACCCCAATGAAGTTTTTTCCTTATATTAAAACATGGTACTTCCAGGTCTTGTTCTGTGAAACGTAAAATTTGTTTTGTTTGAAGTATTTTGCACCATGACCTCAGAAATGACTTGTGATTTAACTCTGCCAGGTGTTAGATAAATGGCATCCATCATTGTCAGTTTCTTCCAGAATGCCACCATATTCGCAGATGTTTGACCTTTGGTTCAATCCCCTTCTCTTGGAGATGCTATCGGGCTTCAGGCACAGATTTCTTGTGAGAAAAATCTGTGAATATTTCTCAGACCTGTTTGATTTTACAGGACAATATGAATTAATGTGAGGAACACATTTTTTCCATAATTTCTCCAAAGGTTGGCACCATTATGCTAAACATTGCTCATTCTTACATCCTCCATTGTTATTCATTGATAATTAATCAGCGTGATGACAGTGCTTTGAGGTTCCCTTGTGTGACCAGTAATGGATGCAACTCCCATGGAGAATAATGCAATTGTAGCATTATCTCAGAATACTTCCATGACACAAAGAGAGTTAACTACTAAATTGCCTGCTTCTTACCTAGAGGTCGTGGGTTCAATCCTGACCTGATTCAGCCTAAGTGACTGCAGTTGAGGAGCTGTCTGGCGGCCCCAGCCAAGAATAGAGGCGAGGATTGCCAGTTGTTGTCGTCTGCCAACACTAGAGGAAAGCTAATAGTAGATGCTTGAAATAATATGAGCTTACCTGAGCACATTAATTGCATGATCGTGCGTATTTGAGTCATATTCTTTCATCCTGAATCCAACTAGTTTGTGGACCACAGATGTCCCTGTAGTCTTACTACCACATGTAGCAGTGCAGCAATCAGACGATTTTCTAGTACACCGGCTTCTGGAGATGTTTGTGGTGACATTGGTCGTTACATTCAGAGACACCGTCTAAAATTACCATGTATTCACATTTTTACATTTTTCTGTGTTCCAATTGCTTATATTTGAAAGTAATATTTTTGTATACACCAGAGAGCTTCTTCTTTCGTTACAGCCTCTGTAGGAGCATGGTTGGGGTTTTCTTCTCCTCCCAGACCTCTTCTTCCTCTCTCCTTTCGGCTCTTCTGTTGTCTCCCCCACTAGTACTTCTCTATCCTGTGCCTGGCATATTTGATGTGTATATTCCCTTCCATCTTAATCCCCATCTCACGTAGTTCCTGTCCTTCTCCTCGAGTCCTACCCCTTGTTTCTCCTGATCACATGTCTGGAGAATCTTGCTCTGTTGAGTCTTATTTCCTCGGAGATCATATTCATCTTCATTCCCATCTTTCACCTCCTCCTTTGGGTCCCAGTATTTCTCAGAATTCTTCTTTCTTCTTTCTTCACTTGCTCTGCCCCAGGCCTTCCTGTTGCCTTGTAGTGCCTGAGTTTTGCGTACACTTCTCCGGTCACAAGGTAGGTAGTCGCAATCATTTCGTATACACCAGAGAGCTTCTTCTTTCATTCTAGCCTCTGTAGGAGCATGGTTTGGGTTTTCTTCTTCTCCTCCCAGAACCTCTTCATCCTCTCTCCTTCAGCTCTTCTGTTGTCTCCCCCACTACTACTTCTCTATCCTGTACCTCTCTTTTATCCCATCACTGCTCCTTTACTTTCCTACCTTGTGGTGTTTTCCAGTCCCCTATGTCCACGGCTAGCTTGCTCATATTGTTTCTTATAAATTACTGAATGTTCTAATTGCTGAGTATTTTTTAATTTATAGGGACGAAGATCCTGTACCTGTTATAGAGACCGAAGTGATCACTCCTTGGGCAAACATAAAAGCCATTGCTGAGCGTAATAAGAGGGAGTTACGGGAAATATCACATGAAAGATACATTAACAGAATATTTCAACCATCGCACAGCTATTTCCTACTGAAGAAAGCTATCCATTCAAAAGGTCAAAGGCGCACCCTTTTATTTAGACAAATGATCAATGAAAATTTGACAATAATGGTAAGTTCAAATCCACTCTAAACTTTCATCTTGTACATTTTTGTACTTATTTTATGTTGAATTATCCAGAGAATTTGTGACAGTTTTCTGGAAACATACATTATGTTTGAAGAAGAATGTGGCTGCCATTTCTTAAGTTTTGATAACAATTTACAAATGCATCAGCATCTTAGCTGAAATGTACATGAATCACTTAGAGAAACGCGAAATTCTTAACGATGAATAAGGTATTGTCATCTGGCTAAGGTTTGTTGATAATATTTTTGTAATTGTACATGAACAAATCAATAGCAGTGCTAATTTAATAGACCAGATCGATAGTTTAGACCCTTTTATAAAATTTACATTAGAAACTGAGAATAATAGTAAACTAAATTTTCTGGATCTAACTATCGTAAGAAAAGAAGAAAACCTATCTTTTTTGATTTTCAGAAAGCTAACTCAAACCATAAGTACTATACAGAAATATTCACATCACGCTGAAGCACATAAAATAAGTTTTTTTCTAAGCATGTTGAATAGAGCCTATAATATCCCCTTTTCTAAGAACGATTTTCAGAAAATATTAGTCTTATTTACAAAATAGTGATAAGTAATGGTTATAAAAAAAATTTCATTGATAGATTAATAAATGAAATAAAAAGTAAACCTCAAACACAGCTAAAAAGAGAGCTTAAAAAGAAAAACTTTGCTACCTTCACCTAGAATAACGGAAATATTTGTCAAATCACAAACATCTTCAAGAGAGTTTCAATATAGTCTTTTGTACCAGTGCTAATAACCAACAGCTAATATTTAATCACCAAAGTGTTGCGAATAATAATAGATTTTTAAATTTGGGGATATATACAAACTCAAGTGTGTAGACTGTGCCATTTCTTATGTTCGGCAAACAGGACAGAATTTCCTAGTGAGATACCAGGAACATATAAATGCCGAAAAATACAAGAGATATTCAGCCATGAGCTTACAGTGACCGAATATTACAGTGGAATGAGACTTAAGCATTTTGCGAACTCTAAATAAGGGTGAATTGATGGATATTCTAGAAAACATTTATATTGAGACTGATCAAAAACAAAACCCTAGTCAGAATGTAAATAAGATAACTGATAATATAAATATACTCTTAGAAGAGGCTTCTAATCTAGATTTATGTAGGAAGGCCATCAAAAAGGATCCGGAAAAATATCCCTCCCGTCGGCTTCACCCCCCACGACATTTCCCTACTTTCTCCTCTGTTTCCCCTCTTTTGCCTCATGCATCTCTCACAGGCCAACTGTATAACCTACACACTCAGTCAGCTGACAACATAAGAGAAGAAGTAAGCGAAGCGGGACCGGCCGGGAGGTAAGCATTGTGACTGTTCTTTCGACACTTCACCACCTTATATTCACAAGGTTTTTAATCTCCTTTTTTCTCTTTCCTTTCATTACAGATATCAACAGATATCAAGATTTAACCTCAACTTTGGTTATTCTTAAGGAGTTTATAGCAACTTATTCAACATTTTGAAGAAGGACGGTGACTTTCTTGGATCCCTTACATACAGATTTTATTACAACTTGAACATTGACTTGTTGAGTGTTTTAGCTCAACATGAAAGAACGTTTTATCTCATCATCATCATCATCATCATAAGTGTTTTTATTTCATATGTGCCAATTTTTGTATATTTGCGCACTTTTTTAGCTGAAGATGTTCCAGATCAGGAAAAAATATACTTTTTCAATCATTTAACTAGAGTTTAGGCTGGAATATGTTTTATAATATTACATAGACTAGCAATAAAATGCCAATAAGTATTGGAAGGTGGAATTCTTCCTTCAACCTAACCTTTTTGAGTTGATGAAATGGCGTATGGCTTTTAGTGCCTGGAGTGACCGAGGACAATTTCGGCTCGCCAGATGCAGGTCTTTTGATTTGATTCCCGTAGGTGACCTGCACGTTGTGATGAAGATGAAATGATGATGAAGACAATACATACACCCAGCCTCGGTGCCAGCAAAATTAAAATGGTTAAAATGGTTTAAATTCCCGGCCCTGCTGGGAGTCGAACCCGGGAGCTATGGAGCCAGACACTTGAGTTGATACCAATATGGGACAAAAATGAGATTTATAAGTTGTAGCAGACTCGTACACGTTCGAGCGGCTGGGCCAGAAGTCCACAAGCGTCCTGGTATGCTGGGATGTAAGGTCACATGTTGGAGATGTTTGTGACTTCAGTAGCCTTTACCTGGAATCTTTTATATTTCAGATTCATTCTTGGTGACTCAAAGTGTCACCAGAGTGCTCTGGTATTGATTGAAATATTGATCGAAAAATCGGTATTCTATTGTTGACAAGATGGCTGAGAAGGAAGATGCTTGCTCGTGCGATAAGTTCAGTAATAGAGAAATTCAAACCTTACTTGATGTTTTAGGCACTGATTTCAGCAGTGATAGTGAAGAAGTTCTTAGTGATCCTGTGCATGTTATATCATATGATTCAAGTGACAGTGAAAGTAATGTTAGTGATAATGAGGAACGACCTGTTTAGTGGAATTGGGTGCCTGGACAGAATTCTCCAATTATTCAAACTTTTCTGAAGCAAGTGGAGTGAATACTGGTAGTGGTATATGTAAGAAGAGATTTCATTTTTCTGCGGTATTTAGATGACATCATTGTACAGTTCATAGCAGATAAAACTAATAGGTATACCAGTGCTGGTCCAAAGTTCTCTCAGACAAACTTGAACAAAATACGTATTCTAATGGGACTGGTACAAGAACCAACAATTCAGAGTTGAAACCAAATTTAGAACATTGTATACACCTGGCAAGGATATTTAACTTGATGAACCACTCATGAAATATAGAGATTGCCTTCATTTCATTCAGTATAACAAATCTAAGCGAGCACTCAAACAGGTTGTTCCTTTAAAATTTGTGTAGGTCAAGACAAAGTCAGCTAGCAGCAAGATATGATGTCTCACTGTAATCAGGGCTATTGTTTATATGTAGATAATTGGTATTTGTCACCAGATTAGTATCTTTATTTATACTCAAAAGGGACAAATGTGTGTGGAACCGTCAGGGCCAATAGGAAAAATATGCCCAAAGAAATAGGTAAGGTTCAGCTCCAGAAAAGGAGGCAATTACCTTATTTACTCATGTATTAGACCCCCTTGGCTTCTTGAGATGAAGAAAATGGAAAAATAAATCTTGTATACAACACCCTCCAACATAATTCATCAGAGAAGAATGATTCTGCTTCGAAGCGTCTACAAGCCATTTGCATCTCTGATGACATGACGCAAATTTGTGAATAGTTTCATCCATATGACCCACACAATGAAAACACACATCGAAGTATGCGGTACATCTGTCTTTCGTACTTAAGAAATGTTCGCCTCCGTAGCATAGGCCTACTGCAGCTCTGATGACATTGCACAAATAGGTGAATAGTTTCATGTTCGACCTGCGCGTTGCAAGCACGCATCAGTCATGTATACATGTCTGTGTTTTGTAGTTAAGAATGTCCACCAGAGTAATGGTTAGCACAATTAGCTGCCGTTATTGGTAGCCTGAGTTTGATTCCCAGTACCGTAGTGTCAGAGGTTTATGAATGGCAGGAAGGCCAATTTGTGGTAAAAATGGTACATACAACTCTCTTCTACTGGGGGCCTGTCTAGAAAAGATCTGCACTACCTCAGGATGAAGAAACGAGTTTACTTTAGTTAAGAAATATTCATGGTTGTTGCTTGGCCTATTCATATAGGCAGTTGAGATAATTAACAAAGTGATCGTTTAATATCTCATAACTCAGGCCAATATAGGGTTTTCTGGGAAAGAAGTAGGTTTAAAACGTGATAAAAACAATCCAGTCACAATTGTTTTACTCACCAGCATACCCAACAAATAATAATAATATTGATTTTTTATGTCCCCACTTACTTGCAACGATTTACGGAGACGTCAGACAAAACACTGTCACTTACAGTTTACCATGCACCTGTTACTTTTCAGTTTTGTCGCTGCCCTCCCAACCATTTAAAATAAGGCAAACACACCTAGCCAACATTGGAAACAATCTTTGAGAACGGGACCGCTAAATTGAGAAGAAATTGAGAATGCTGCTATTCTAAAATTTTAAATTCATCAGCATTTTTCCATCACTTATTAAATTTAATTCATTTTGCGTCACTGGATAGGACGTAGGTAACGAGTGTACCTAGAACCGCCGAAGCGGTCATTTTGACTGCTGTTTTGATTATCATAATAAAATGTGTTAGAACATGTGCTTATTCCTCTGGTTGAGATAAAATTTGTTTATAATTATTCTCCCTACAATAATATAAGCACAACAATGAATCTTTGATACTCTATGCACAGCTATTGTTCATTCTCTTCTTTATTCATTTATCGAAAGGTGGCTACGAGAGCTAATGGATCACTCTCCTCTGAGAGTAGCAAACATTCTTCCGCTATCACAATCCCCTTCAAGGCATCCCTCACCCCTCATTTCTGCATAAGCCAATCACGACCTTTGGAGAACTGTCCACTAATCTCTCTCAGCAGTCTGGCTCCACGGCTTCATCAGCTTGTCACAGAACATAACTCGTAGACCACCGTCCCTTTCCGATGAGGAATTGCTCACTCTACTGCATGACATTCCAGATGATATGTCTGAAGTTTTGGACTGAAGATGAACAAAACAAAGACAATGGAAATGACCATCAAGAGGGAAGGAACAAGCTCAAATATATTTCTGGAAGGAGAAAAAATCGAATCAGCCTCCCACTTCAAGTACCTTGGAAGCACAATATCGAAAGACAACACTGTTAGGCAAGAAATACTCAGCAGGACACAGAAAGCATCGAACTTCTACAGTCAAGTCATAAATCTCCTCTGGGACTGCAAAATACCACAGAAAGTGAAAACAATCATATACCACACTTACTTCGTACCAATCCTCACGTACGGTTTAGAGACATATATCCTACTAAACAAAGACTTCAGTAGAATCCAAGCAACTGAAATGAGATTCATTAGAACCATGAACCAAACAACCAGAAAGGACAAGATCAGAAATGAAGTGAATAGGAAAGTAGCTGGTATTGGGGTTCCTATTATCAGTGTCATAAAGAAACGCAGACTTCAGTGGTATGGGCACATAATGAGAACGAACAGGGAAAGACCTGCCAGAAAATATTTCGACCTTAATCTTGTAGGAAGAAGACCACAGGGAAGACCAAGAAAACGTTGGATAGAGACTGTAAGATCAGACGTGGAGGGGAAAGGTTACAAATGGGAGGATGTACTGGATCAGAAGATATATGAAGATAGAAGGAGATGGCAAGCGCTTGTACACCACACCCGGGAAACTGGAGTTGGGAAATGATGATGATGATGATGATGATGATGATGATGATGTCTGAAGTTCAATGTGACCCAGATATAGAGAACCTACGAGAAGAAGCTGCAGACGAAGATTACTACCAACCAAGTGCCCATTCTGAAAGCAGTGATTCAGATGCTGTTGAAAATCAAATTGTTCAACCAGGTAAGTTATAATAATGATATACGTTATCTTGATGTCAACATTTCAATTTTTGGTACTGAAAGTCAGCATTTTGCTGCAATTATGCCTGGTATAGGCCAAGAAATGAAAGTTATTGTTGTTCTATTACAGCAGCAGAAAATATAATACGAAAAGCTGGAAATAAGAATGGACACATCAACACAAGCCTCCCAGGACCAAGTAATACTTTACTAGGTACAGATGGCGTTACGGAGTGGACTGTAGGAGAGTTTGTGAAGGCTACACCTGGCAGGATGGCTTGTCACATTATCTTGAAAGAAAATCCAGGACCTACTCCATATTCAAAGTGGTATGTTTCTGACCAAAGTGTAGCGAGTGCATGGCATCCTTTTATTGATGAATCTACATTGAAACACATCAAACACTGTACGGAAATGTGTTCTAGGTGATGAATTGTGGAGTGTAAGTTTAGAAAAACTGGAGGCATTCATTGCCTTAGTGTATTCTCGTGGTGTTCTTGGAGCCAGTAACACTGATCTTGATTAACTCTGGTCTAAGAATTGGGGGCCACCATTCTTCATTGAAACAATGGGGAGGAACTGTTTTCGGGAAATCCAAAGATTTTTGTGTTTCGACGTCAGAACTACAAGATCAGAACATTTGAAGACTGATAAATTTGTATTAGTATCAAAAGTATGGAACAAAATCATTGAAAATTGTCTACTGACTTATATTCCAGGTGAAAATCTGCCTGCTGATGAGCAGTTTTTTCCAAGCAAAACAAGGTGTCCATTCTTATAGTACATGCCCAACAAACCAGATAAATTTGGAATTAAGTTTTGGCTTCTTGTGGACAGTGACCCAAAGTTTCTGTGCAATGGATTTCCTTACCTAGGAAAAGGCAACCTCAGACCACGTGACGAGACTCTTCCCAAAAGTGTAGTAATGAACTTGATGGAGCCTTTTCAAAAGAAGGGGTGAAATGTGACCGCAGATAACTTTTTTTACAACAGTGAAACTTGGTAAGAAGTTGAAAAGTAATGGTACGAGTATTGTTGGAACCATTAGATGCTCAAGGAGAGAAATTCCTACAGCTGTGAAGCCTATGAAAGCTAGTCTTTACGACTTAACTCTCCTGAAACATTCCAGTGACACACTTAGATTTTATCGAGGTGAACGAAACAAGAACGTCTTTCTATACAGTACTTTGCACTCAGAATTTGAACTTCAAGCTAATCCCAAAAGGATTCCTGAAACAGTAGACTCTTACAACAATACAAAATATGGTACGGACGTGGTGGATCAAATGGGAAGAAAATATACTGTTCGATCCGCTACACAAAGATGTATTTCATAATATTCTTGACTTGGCAGCTATCAATTCCTGAATCATTTTCAAAAAAGTGACAGGGAAGAAGATCAGTGGCCAAAATTACATCCTGAAGCTAGCAGAGGAGCTTCATATGGGGTACATGGGATCAAAACCTAAGTGCGTGGATACAGAACAGCCTGTGGAAGGAAATGTACAGACGAGGCAATGCCAAATGAAGAAATGACAAGCCTTACCTGCAGAAAGTGCAAACGGTGAGTTTGTGGTTCTTGCTCAAAGGACATAACTAAGGTCTAGTATGTAGTTCCTGCTTCTAAAGAAGCAGAATTGCATCAGCGTGTGCAAATACACTGAAGGAAAAGCAAGAGAGTGTTTCACAAATATGTTGTGGTAAGTGGATTTGGCAAACATGTTTCAGGTCATAAATTGCACTAAATAAAATGTTACAGTAACCCCTTACCACATACTGTGACAGATATGGCACACACCGGTTTTATTTTTATACAGCCTATATTGAAGTTTTTATTTCATTACTGCATAGAGTGACAGATATGGTATACTATCAACAATAACTGGATGTGAGCAGCATGTGCCATCTGTTGAGGGAGTAAGGAACTATTTGACATTCATCCCTTGTTTGTGTTGTAAGCAGTTGACTAGATATCTGACCACAGGAGAGTTGTATTTCACACAGTAATAGTTCAATTTGTATTTTTTATAAAATTACTGTGGAAGCATTGATATGTCAGGACATCTGTAAAGGGGTTTGATCATTTGTCCACTGGAGTAATTATAATCTTTCAAATTAGGTTTGTGACAGATATGGCACAACATACATTTGTGGCATAACCTATTTCTAGCTGCTGGAAGTATAACAGTCCAATTTCTTTCCTTTCAGTTGGTTTACTGCAATGGATGTAGGAAAGTTTTATGCCTCTTCAACTCGAGTACTAATTATATCCAACGGGAATATTAGTGATGACCCTGATCTATCAGATGATGATAGTGCAGTACTTATAGAAGGAAGAGATATGATATTCTTGCTTCAGAGTCAGATGATGATATTCCTAAAATGCATAACACAAGAAATAATGTTACTATTATACCAGAATCAGATATAGAAGATATTGAGGTTAGGTCTACTGAATACCTTGACCTCCATGACATTCCTCTTGTGAATAGGCTTGCTACAGTCCAAAACAATCAAAGGCAACAATCAAGGTGGGGATGACTAAAATATACTGGCATATAAAGAATCTGGTAAAAATGGAAGATGAAACAAAATTTACTGGAAATATTACTCTACCTCAGGAAATTTTGAACCTTGATACTCCAGTACAATACTTCCAATATTTCTTTACTAGTGAAATATTTTGTTAAATTAGTGTAATTTCTGAAACCTTTTCTCATTTTGATTAATTAAAACTAAACTTCTAAGTGTAGTACTTTGAATTGGATACGTATAACCCTCTCTGAATGTACCGGCATGCCATTTTCTGTTTCCAAGTTAGGTACCACTGATACCATTGAGAGATAACCATTATTGCATGCTGTCCCATATATGGCACAAACCATAAACCAACAACAAAGATCTGCCACGTGAAGTTCAGATTTTTGAAACTATTTTTCCGTAAGTCAGGACACTATATTTAAGCAGTCAGAATATTTTCAGGAAGAAAAAAGTCATGCAGTAAGGGGGTAATTTTCTTTTCTGATAATGAGTAATAACTATTTTACCGTTTAGACTAAAAGAATTTGAAGTAAAATCAATGTTTGTTTATTAGATAAGTGTGTTTTACAGAAACTTTTTTGTGTTTGTAATAAACGAGGAAAATATTACATTTGCAATAAAATTTAATTTTTTTCTTTTCCATGTTGGATCCTATAATTAATGTTTTATGAACTTATTAATACATATCTGAAAGGATGATAACGAGTTACTGTCATATCCCAGTAGAATGCGCGCATGTCGACCACAGCATTTATGTAGAAACTGTGTTATTCTTTGTAGAGGTTGCTTTATGTCAGTGTATCAAGAGACACTTTTCAATACAGTGTTTGTGTAAGCAAGGTGTTCGTGTTTAATTATAAATGTCATTCGTGTATGGTCATAACAATTGGCGACGAGGAAAACTTTAAAACTTCAGAGGAAAATGATAATATTGTGTCTGAATACAAATATGTTTTGCGATTAGTGATTGAACGGGAATACGACTGTCGTATTACGTATATAACCTCAACTACGTAAATGTCATATTCCTAACCTTCAATTATTTTTGTGGGAGACATATCTCAAACATTTCTCCATGGATGCAGACCAGTTTAAGCAATTTTTGGCAGCAATGCATGCCAATCAACAGGCACTCTTAGATCAACTGAGAACTCAAGCACCAGTTCAATCTACTCAACCTATTATTAATTTCAGTACATTTTTTATTCCAACTTCGAATGTTTCAACCCACAAGCAGAGAACTTTCGAAATTACCGGCAACGTTTCGAAAACTATCTACAATTGAAAAATGTGTTCACCGACAAGAAATACGCCGCTCAGATGCTACTTAATTCGATTGGATCTACGAGTTATAACACATTATCTGCATTAGTGGCACCAAAAGCACCTAGTGATTACGATCATGACAATTTAATTGAAACCCTAGAAAAACATCTTTGTCCTAAGAAGAATGTTCTGGTAGCCCAACATAGGTTTTTATCCACTTACCAGCTTGAAAATCAACCTATTGCTGACTATGTAGCTACATTAAGGCGTGCTACAATTGACTGCGACTTCAATTCTACATGTGAATGTAAGGTAAGCATTGCAGATGTATTTCTAAGAGCACAATTCATTAGGGGAATTTATGACAGTTTAATTCGTGAACAATTACTCCAGGCAAATGTTCAAGAATTTAACAAAATTGTAACAAAATCTATCGCTCTTGAATCATGTAAGTTAGACAGCAAGGAACTATCACCATCAGCTGTATACAAGGGTACTTATAGTGATTCTGTTCAAAAAATCAATCACAAATCAAGGCAGGATATATCTCACGGTGATCAAAGCCAAGCAACACCGGTAAACAAGGCCAGATCAAAAATTGACTACAATGAATTGGGAATTCAAAATATGTGCTTACATTGTAGAAACAATCATCTAGCGAAGGACTGTAGGACTGATTTTAATATTCTGAAATGCAGTTCATGTGGAAAACTCGGCCATATTAAGGAAGTGTGCATACGTACTTTGTTAGCAATGAGAAGGAATTCCAAAGTCGACTCTCATTTTCTTCAGGAAGAAGATATTACTCAAACATTCGGTGTTAGCCATATAATAGACATTTTTCAATATCACGAATATCCACATGCGAAGAAATTTTATGCTACAGTTCTTATAGAAGGAATACCCCAGAGATTTGAAGTAGATTCTGGAGCGGGTTTTACCTTGCTATCACGTCCTAGTTTCTAAGCGTTCGACGTACAACTCCAGAAATCAGATGTTGCATTTCGTTCTTATACTAAGAATGTGTTTTTACCTGATGGCAAAGTTAACGTTACAGTTTATTATCAGAATAGAACTTCATCTGAAGAGTTATATGTAGTACCGGACGACTTCGAACCGCTTCTGGGGCGTGTCTGGATCTGTCACCTTGGTATTAATCTTCAAGAAATTGACCGTTAAGCGGAATCAAATACTAGTCATATCGATATACAGTCAGTCGGTAGTATTACTAAGATAATGAAGAGATTTCCAGAAATTTTCGAAGAAAAGGTAGGGTGTGTGCCAAATTTGAAAGTGTCTCTTCAGCTCCGTAAGGATGCCAAGCCAGTCTTTCATAAAGAACGTGACGTTCCATATGCCTTACTGGAGAAAGTAGAAAAAGAATTAAGACGATTTAGAAGCAGGTGGGATAATCTCAAAAATCAATTACAGTGATTGGGGTTCGCCACTAGTAGTAATTTCAAAGTCTGATGGCGGAGTTTGACTTTGCGTTGATTACAAGATAGGCGTCAATGACAAATTAGTAGCAGCAAACTTCCCAATTCGGAAAGTGGGTGACATCCTAAATAGCTTGAGAAACTCGAGGTACTTTTGCCGCCTGGACATATATAAAGGATATCTTCATCTCCAGGTTGATGAAGAGAGCAGCAAGATCCAAACCATATCAACACATCGAGGTAGATATCGTATGGTATGCATCGTCCTTCCTTTGGTATAAAAACAGCTCCATCCGAATTTAATAGAATCATAGATCAAGTTTTATCTGGACTATCAAAAACGCATTCATATTTTGATGACATTATTATTCATGGTTTTACAAAAACAGAATGTCAACAAAACCTATTTGCCTGCCTTCAAAGGCTCAAAGAGTTTGACTTACATCTAAATCAAAGGAAGTGTGCTTTCTTTGAAACCAGCATTGAATATCTGTGCCATGTTATTGAATATAATAAAATCATGAAGTCACCAGCAAAAGTTAAAGCAATATTTGAAACGCCTCGTTCGGGCAATACAGACGATGTTTGAATATTTCTTGGAATGATAACATATTATTCAAGATTCAATCCAAATAATTGAGGCAGCTTCTCCGCAAGAATAAGAAGTTTCTTTGGACTAGTTCTTGTGAATCAGCATTTGCCAGACTAAAAGACGAGATCGCAAGTGATCGAGTGCTGACACCTTATAATGCAGATCTACCACTGGTTCTAGCTTGTGACACCAGTCCAACAGGTATTGCTGGAGTCCTGTCGCACATTGTTGACGATGTTGAAAAGCCTATCGCATTTGCTTCAAGGTCCTTGTCTTCAGCTGAACGTAACTACAGCCAGCTGGATCGTGAGGCTCTAGCAATTATGTTCGCTGTCAACTACTTTTATATGTATCTATTTTGATACAAGTTTAAGTTGATAACAGACAATAGCCCACTTACCAGAATCTTCCATCAGAATTCAAGGTTACCAGGTATGACTTCTGCTAGATTGTTAAGATATGCATAATTTCTTTCGGGATTTGACTATGAAGTTGAGTATAAAAAAGGTTCAGAACGTACCAACGTTGACTGCTTGTCAAGAGCAGCGATCATTCAATCACACATTTCAAAAGCTATAGTGTTCAATGAAGAAGTTCATAAACTCTGTTATTCAACTATCGCTGAAATAGCAACCACGGAATTGAATCCTGACAGTATTTGAATTCAACAGAAAACGATGAATTGTTATCAAAAATAAAAGCAGAGCTCATGTCATCTGAATTCATAGACAATGAATTCACACTAGATGATGGAATCTTATTCAAGGGTCAAAGAGTCGTCATTCCGTCAAAACTCCAGCCATTAGTCCTGAAGGAATTACATAGCACACATATAGGGATTACAAAAATGAAACAATTAGTAAGGCGTTATTGCTCCTGGAAGAATATCGATAAGGATATTGAGAAAATGGTAAAATCTTGTCAGGCTTGCGCTGACATTCGATCCTCTCCAGTGAAAGCACTGATTCACCATTGGGACGTCCCTACAGACAACTGGAGCCGCGTCCACATGGATTATGCAGGTCCATTTCAAGGTTTCTACTTCCTTCTAATTGTTGATGCAAAATCCAGGTGGGCAGAAATCAAAGTAATTCGAGAAGCTCCGACATCTGTGACGACAATTGAGCTATTAAGAGAAATATTTTCATTTCATGGATTCCCAATAGCGATAGTCTCTGATAACGCTACAATATTTGTTAGTGACCTGTTGAAATCGTTCTGTAGGGAACACGGTATATTCCAAAAATTCACAGCTCCTGGACATCCCGCAACTAATGGAATGGCTGAACGAAACATCCAAACGCTAAAACGTCGACTAAAAGCTATGTCGAATGAGCCCTTGTCTATATCCAGAAAAGTGCAAGTGATCCTTCTGAAATATCGTGCCACCCCTTTAGATTGTTGAAAATCACCAGCTGAACTGTACCTGAACAGACCATTACGGATCAAACTAGACGTTATTCGCCCAATCAAACAGGAAGGAAATTAAGAGGAGACTCATGCACATCGCAATCTAGGCGTGGGAGACAAGAGTCCAAGTGAAATTCTATGAAGGGAATAAAATGTCATGGAAGTATGGAGTAGTCATTGAAAAGTTCGGTCATTTACATTACCAGATTCAGCTAGACGATGGTTATAGCCTCAAAAGACATATTGACCAAATACTTAAGACGGAGGTTCCGAAGAAGACGGGAACAATCACTGATCAGAAATTAGGCCCAAGTCAACAAGAAGAACATCCTGAATACAAACACCCTTTCATCTTCGCTGACCGGATGAATGAGCCAATCCCTGGGAGTAATCAAGGACTTGAGGCAGAAGAAGACATGCAAAATCGAAGACTTGAAGCAGAAGAAAACGGACCTCCACCCCTAAACCTAACCTGCCGACCAGACAGGACATGCCGTCCTCCGCAGTACCTTAAGGACTATGTTACTTTAATGATCACCAAATTCTCTTCTTCAAAATAAGCGTGGGAGACTGTTATATCCCAGTAGAATGCGTGCATGTCGGCCACAGCATTTATATAGAAACTGTGTTATTCTTTGTTGAGGTTGTTTTTGTTAGTGTATCATGAGATACTTTTCAACACAGTATTTGTGTAAGCAAGGTGTTCGTGTTTAATTATAAATGTAATTCGTGTATGGTCATAACAGTTACTATACGTAGTGAGAATAAAAATAATAATTTCAATACAGCGGTAAAAATGACCACATTGGCGGTTCTAGGTATACAATATGTTCCGGCGGTTCTAGTGTTAAGCTTTGTTGTAGATCTCTGTAAAATTAAATGACTACTAGTTCAGTTTGTTTTTGTGCTTGTTGCAGTAATTTAGACTTGCAATCAGATTGTACTTTCCATCTCTAACACATTGTTTTAAAAATTTTGATTCTCCTTTGCCTAGTATCAGTTAACCCTTCAAGCTGGTTTTAAAAGTTGGCCAAGTTTTACCCTGCAGCGGTAATAAATTTTTAAAAAATATCACTATTTTACATGCTGTCACAAACATTGCTATAACTTCTAAACGACTTGTCTGATTTTTTAACATAAGGAACTTCATCTTTATTTAGCCGTACTGAACTAAGATTACAAATATTTATAAAATCTTAGAGGTTCCACCTTTCTCAATACAAAAACAATGTTGTCAGATCTTTTATAACATATCTTTAATTGCAGTACTTGTTTCACGCTCGTAGTGCTGCAGCTGCTGTGGTAAGTCTACGGCCGTTGAGGGATCTGATATTGAACTGAGAACCTTATATTCAGGGCAAATAGTGTCACAGTTCTACAACACAAGCTTTACATGTTGCTACAACCACCAAGTTTCAGAAGACGGCGTATTTTACTATTTATAACATAAATAAGCTCTGATGGGAAGAAAATCACGAGCTGACCTCAACAATGTTATTCAAGCAGCTAGGGGGTGAAACAGTGTGAGGTAACGACAATGTGGATTAGTTTAAGTTTGTATTCTAGTGTTTTATTATTGAGTGTGAATGTGATTGAGTGCATGAAAAGCCGGCGCGATATCAGAGGAAATACGCAGGTAAGAAGCATGTATTCTTCTTGGTATTCTGCTTTTTGTGATGAGTACTGTTATAACCACTGCCAGCTGTGGACCTGACTGTTCCCCTACCTTTAACCTCTCCTATCCGAGAACGGAGACACCCCACTGCCAGAGCTCATTAGTGAAAGTATTTCAGGCCAACGCAAGTTCATTGAACTGCATTCATTTACATTCTCAATCTCTACCTGCTCACCATGAGGAGCTGACAGCTCTCCTTGAAAACAACAATGTACACGTAGCTTGTATCAGTGAGAGCTGGTTACGCGCAACTATCCCTAGTAGTATGGTACACATAACGGGCTATAATATTTACAGGCATGACCGAATAGATAAAAGAGGTGGAGAAGTAGCCTTGTACTGTAGAGGTGATATTAAATGTAAAATCGTATTCACATCTGCCCACTGTGCTGACCCGAGACCTGAGTTCATTTTTGCCGAGATCACTGTAACAACAGTTAAAGCACTAATAGGAGTTGTTTATCGGCCACCACGGGTAGGTCACCTCTCAGACATTGAAGACATCCTTCAGAGACTATCACCTGCTTATGAACATATTTTAACATTTGGAGACTTCAATACTAATTTACTGGAATAAGCTGGAGATACAAAGCAACTCTTAAGCATTTTCCAGACGTGTGACATGACAATACTTCCACTAAAACCGACAAATCATACCTCATCTTCACATACACTAATTGACTTAATGATCACTAACAACCCACAGAAAATAGTGTCACATGGACAAATTCCTACCCCTAACATTTCGACACATGACTTAATATACTTGTCTTACTCGCTCAAAGTACCGAAGTATAAGTCCAGATACATCACATTCAGGGACATTAAAAATATAAACTTAGATCATCTGAGAGTTGACGCCTTGAATAGTCCTTGGTATGACGTAAAAAATAAAAACGGTATTGATAAGAAAGTTGAAACTTTAAGTTCACTTATACTTGGTCTCCTTGATAAACATGCACCTAACCGTACGGCCTAAGTCTCCCGACCTCCTTCTCCATGGCTGACCGATGACATTAAACAAATGATGTCTCACCGTGACGCATTACACCGGCTCTACAGACGCACACACTCTTCCAGTGCGCTTGAACAGTATCGGACACTTCCGAATAGAATTAAAATAATAATTCGAAATAAGAAATTTTCTTTTTACAATCACCTGGCTGGAAATTTAAATGTGTCAAACACTTGGAAACAACTTCATTTCATTGGAATTGGGAAAGCTTTGCCCAGCCATGTAATCCAGACATCTCTCTGGAGAGATTGAATGCTCATTTTTCTGAAATAAAAATTAAACCTGAAATACACACAATATCACAGACTATAAAATCTCTTCTGAACCAGCCACCACCAAATAGACCATTCTTTGAATTTCGCGAAGTCACAGAGATTTATTATTTATAAATTTTTATTATTATTGACGTGAAACGCGAGGTATTATCAATCACATCATCTGCTGTAGGACCTGATGAAATACCCATACTCATAACACAACACATCATTGACATTATTCTTCCCGCCATTACTCATATGTACAACACGTGCGTCACAAGTGGCCTCTTTCCAAAAATGTGGAAAAATGCCATTATAAATCCTGTTCCCAAAACTTCCTCACCTGTACTTATAACAGATTATCGACCTGTTTGCATACTTTCATCTCCCTCCAAGCCTCTTGAACGCATAGTACACGTGCAAATAACCGAATATTTAAATAAATACAAACTACTTGACCCTTTACAATCGGGTTTCAAAAAGGGACACAGTACGGCCACTGCCCTGCTGAAAGTTACAGACGACATGAGACGTGCTATGGACGAAAGGCAGGTGACTTTACTTACAATTCTTGATTTTAGCAGCGCTTTTGACACAGTAAATATAGATGTACTGGTTGCTAAATTGAAATCGCTTCACCTTGGACGGACAGCTCTAGAATTCTTTCTCTCATATCTTACGGAACGAAAATAACGCATAATTCTTCAGAATAGGTCATCCAAATGGGTAATGAAATATTCAGGAGTACCACAAGGCTCTGTACTTGGACCACTTCTCTTTGTTATCTATATTAACGATATATCGACACGACTAAGACACTGTAAATACCACTTGTATGCTGACGACCTACAGATCTATTATCATTCCACAATTTCAGACATCAATCAAGCAATAGATTATATGAACTCTGACTTAAATAATATCTGTGCATACGCTCATGAAAACTGTATTTTAATGAATCCATCAAAATCTAAATCTATTGTTGTTGAGCAGACGAAAGAAATCAGTGCGGCATAAAACAAAAACATTCCTCCACTAACTTTATCTGGTTAAATTATTCCGTACGAAAACTCGGTAAGAAATCTTGGTGTAATTATAAACGAGAATCTTAACTGGGGAGAGCACATTACAAATATCGGTAGAAAAGTGTACGCGTTCCTTCACCCACTAAAATATCATCAAAATATGCTGCCATTAAACATGAGAATTAGGCTTATAAATACTCTTATCCTCCCTGTATTTTCCTACTATGACATAGTACTAATTGATGCCATGAGAGAACAACTAAACCAATTACAACGTGCTATGAACTCATGTATTAGATTTATCTTTTCCTTACGCGATGATAATCATATTACCCCTTATTATTGACAACTTACCCTTCTAAAATTTGAACAATATAGAAACCTACACGTGGCAGTATTAATCTTTCGAGTATTAAAAGAGAATATCCCATACTACTTATCTTCACAACTCAATTTCCTATCCTCTTTCCACCAGCATAACACACGCTCCGGCAGTACACTTCCTATCCCTCTCAGCAGGTCAGCAGCATTTAGCCGTTCCTTTGTTGCAAATGGAGCTAGAATATGGAATTCTCTCCCCCTCAACATTAGAGCCATAAATTCCTTAAATTCCTTCAAGTTGTCTTACCGTGAGCATCTCCTCGATGTGTGCCGCCAGGCTGAATGAATCTGGTAGAGTGAATGTGTGTATGAATGTACGTTTACTGTGCTTATGGTATTTTGTGTCATTCAACTTTTAATTTGTAATGATAGTTTTAAGACATGACTAAGAATATTTATAGAGTTTATGTTATTTTGTTTCATATTTTGTTTCTAGTGTGTAATGGTAGTTTTAAGATAAGATCATAAATATTGCTCTCAGATGTACCTTGTTAATGAAGTGTGGTTAATTGTAAGAGAGGACCATGAGTCCCAACTTCGCCACTACAAATAAAGGCAAATATAATAATATAATATAAACACGAGTTTTATAGGCATAAGATTTTTAAAGTATTATACCTGTGCAATGAACATTGTAATACCATAAATTTGAATATAGATCTATACTTTTTAACTCTAATATTGTATTTGACCTTGGAATTCAATGCCAACGAACTGATATACAGAGCGTAAAAAGTATTAAGTATTACTAAATAATGGAATCCAACTCATTATCTTGAGATGAGATTTTTCACTTGTGTTTTTAATGTTTTGACCTACAAGTTGTTAACTTGTAGTAACCTGGGGTAATTTTTAACTTAACACAATTTAACACAAGATATTAAGGAGTTACAGGTTCCAAGAAGGACATTCCAGGAATAATTAATGAACAAGGGGAGTGTGTATGTGTGGATCTTCAAAAGGCAGAAGTATTCAGTCAGCAGTATGTAAAGATTGTTGGTTACAAGGATAATGTCGAGATAGAGGAAGAGACTAAAGCCAAAGAAGTAATAAAATTTACATATGATAACAATGACATGTACAATAAGATACAAAAGTTGAAAACTAGAAAAGCGGCTGGAATTGATCAGATTTCTGGGGATATACTAAAGACAATGGGTTGGAATGTAGTACCATATCTGAAGTACTTATTTGATTATTGTTTGGTCGAAGGAGCTATACCAGATGAATGGAGAGTTGCTATAGTAGCCCCTGTGTATAAAGGAAAGGGTGATAGACATAAAGCTGAAAATTACAGGCCAGTAAGTTTGACATGCATTGTATGTAAGCTTTGGGAAGGCATTCTTTCTGATTATATTAGACATGTTTGTGAAATTAATAACTGGTTCGATAGAAGGCAATTCGGTTTTAGGAAAGGTTATTCCACTGAAGCTCAACTTGTAGGATTCCAGCAAGATATAGCAGATATCTTGGATTCTGGAGGTCAAATGGACTGTATCGTGATTGACATGTCTAAAGCATTTGATAGGGTGGATCATGGGAGACTACTGGCAAAAATGAGTGCAATTGGACTAGACAAAAGAGTGACTGAATGGGTTGCTATATTTCTAGAAAATAGATCTCAGAGAGTTAGAGTAGGTGAAGCTTTGTCTGACCCTGTAATAGTTGAGAGGGGAGTTCCTCAGGGCAGTGTTATCGGACCTTTATGTTTTCTTATATATATAAATGATATGAGTAAAGGAGTGGAATCGGAGGTAAGGCTTTTTGCGGATGATGTTATTCTCTATAGAGTGATAAATAAGTTACAAGATTGTGAGCAACTGCAACGTGACCTCGAAAATGTTGTGAGATGGACAGCAGGCAATGGTATGTTGATAAACGGGGTTAAAAGTCAGGTTGTGAGTTTTACAAATAGGAAAAGTCCTCTCAGTTTTAATTACTGCGTTGATGGGGTGAAAGTTCCTTTTGGGGATCATTGTAAGTATCTAGGTGTTAATATAAGGAAAGATCTTCACTGGGGTAATCACATAAATGGGATTGTAAATAAAGGGTACCGATCTCTACACATGGTTATGAGGGTGTTTAGGGGTTGTAGTAAGGATGTAAAGGAGAGTGCATATAAGTCTCTGGTAAGACCCCAACTAGAGTATGGTTCCAGTGTATGGGACCCTCACCAGGATTACCTGATTCAAGAACTGGAAAAAATCCAAAGAAAAGCAGCTCGATTTGTTCTGGGTGATTTCCGACAAAAGAGTAGCGTTACAAAAATGTTGCAATGTTTGGGTTGGGAAGAATTGAGAGAAAGAAGAAGAGCTGCTCGACTAAGTGGTATGTTCCGAGCTGTCAGCGGAGAGATGGCGTGGAATGACATTAGTAGACGAATAGGTTTGAATGGCGTTTATAAAAGTAGGAAAGATCACGATATGAAGATAAAGTTGGAATTCAAGAGGACAAACTGGGTCAAATATTCATTTATAGGAAGTGGAGTTAGGTATTGGAATAACTTACCAAGGGAGATGTTCAATAAATTTCCAGTTTCTTTGAAATCATTTAGGAAAAGGCTAGGAAAGCAACAGATAGGGAATCTGCCACCTGGGCGACTGCCCTAAATGCAGATCAGTATTGATTGATTGATTGATTGGTTACTTTCATGAATATCTTGTATATTTTATGTGTATTGCGATGTTTCTCTTTACTGTCACGTAGCTGATGATAGCGCCGTCATAAGCACCAAAACTAGTATTGCAATTAAATATATGTTGTAAAACATCTGACAACATTGTTTTGTATTGAAAAAGGTGGAACCTGCAAGATTTTATAAATATTTGTTGTCTGATTTTGTTCAAAATAAATGGATACGCAGTTCATATATTGCAGATGTTGTATCTGCAAACAAAGAGGTGGTATGCAAAGTAACAGAGTGCTTAATTACCTTCTTGATGGAATAAAATTTGAATCAACAAGTGTCCATGACCACTCGGGTGAGTATTCACTAATATTACTATCATTATTCACATCCTGTTGTGCATAATCATCATCCCTAACACTTTCATTATCACTCGGATTATTCTCATCACTGCTATCACCTAATATGCGTTTGAGAGCTGCATTATATAAATACAGACCAAGCAAGGATGCTGCATTTTGTTTACAACGATCAACATTGATGAAACAAATTATTTTTATGCCAACACAGTGCTGCCACATTACGATAGAAGGTACTCCACTGCATGGAACGATACCCTTTGCTGCGAGCCATGCTAAAAGTTCACCTGATGGCACGCAGATGTACATCTAAACCATCGCTAGCCTAGTCCATACACATACACGTCGAACCAGCTTGAACAGTTTCACTTTCACATGATGCTATCCTCCACACTAAAGTCTTCTGAAACATCTATCTTTGAGGTGAGCAAAATTATTTTCTTTACCCTAGAGCAGTTGGGTGGGAAATGTGAAGTGAGCAGTTGGACTGGATCTGGTAGATCCCATATAAAAACAATTATATAAACCTTTTTTTGGCAACTTGTTTTCATTAAAAGGCACATTTTACAATAAAATGGCATGCTGTCAGTGCCATGAAAATAATTTATAGAATCCTTATCAAATTCCAAAACTGTGAACTGAAAAGTAGCATAGAATTTACAGTTCTAAACCCACAATGATATGAAAATATGTGGCAAACAGTATGTACTTAATATATGTGTTCATTAACACCATTTTCCAAAAATGAACACAATTATTCTCAATATGCCAAGCAAAATGTACCATGTAAATAGAGAAGTTCTGACAGTGTTGGATTCCTTAGTTTTCTGTCTTTATCAACAAAATAATGAGGAGAACTACCAGCATTTGAATCCTCTGTAATCACAGTAACACTACAACTGACTATAGTTGCATCTCTGATGTTTCTTCTTCTTCTCCTCCTCCTTCACTAAATTCACTGGTGGATTCATGATCACTGGTTCTCGCAAAATCCAGGTCAGCACCTGAATCATCAAATTCATCATAGTATACCATTTTCTATTTTTGAAATTCCTTCTACTTGATGCTGCAATGTTCAAAACTCCGTTGCAACACTAATGCTATTGTTTATTGAAGATATGTGAACATGGTAAGAGCTTTGTGACTTAAACGACTGCGTGTTGAACAGAATTATGTACGTCAACAGTCGGGCCTGCTTTTACTTTTCCCAAGTGACAGAAAAAAGGACTAACTGATGAAGCTCCTACATAAGAACTTCAACACATTCCTACGATGATTACAGGAAGGTACAGAGATGACCAGCCCTCTGAATGCTGAGGCCTTGGGGTAATTGCAAAATTTCATACTGCTGGGTCTGAGAGACCCACCACAATCCTGTAGGGTTAAGTAAAACGTTCCTTGTATTGCCCACTCTATATTTTACAGTCTCCTTGCTCTTGGCATCACTGTTGTTCTACTACCCAAATACGTATTTTATACCAAAAGCTAGTTTCTAAGTCTCTGCCTAACCATCAAGAAAGTCTCTTTGATCTCTGCCATTATCCACAGGTCAAAAAATTAATAACCTACTACAAGAAGAAACATACAAGAAAATAAGGAATCCCATTAAGAAAATTAATACACAAGTCACTTCCAGAACTACTAACTTCAGACCCGGTACCTCAAGTCATTTATCGCATCCCAAAAATTCACAAGAATGACGTGCCACTAAGACCAATCGTGAGTGCCATTGGTGTTGCAACCCATGAGTTAGCCCACTATATTTCATCACTGTTACAGCCAGAAACGGGGAAGACAGAACATCACATTAAACATTCGAAACACTTCTTGCAGAAGTTACGAGAGCTACAGGTGGACGAAGGTGACATCCTGGTAAGCTTTGATGTTATGTCGCTTTTTACTGACATACCAGTAGAAGGAAAGTAAGAACTCACAACAACATAATTCATAAACTATGTGGAACAACCTGAGGATCTACAGCTGTAACTCTGCGATGCTTAGCTGTAGGGTTGGTGTATTTGACTGCCAAGTATGTGCTGCTGTCAGGCTAAATGGTGCCCAGACAATGTCTGAACACCAAAATGGGTCTTATTACTGGCACAATCAAATCTACTCCCATACAGTGGTTACGTCCTCCAGATCTCAGGCATAAAGATGTTCTCCTAAGGGAATTCAACAAAACAATGAACAATCCAGAACTGGTGATGCATGATGATATCACTGATGCAAATACTAATCACCTGAATTCAAGGAAACCACCAACAAGTGATGCCATTAACTTGAGAAACGGAATCCACCAAACTTTCGTTGAAAGACATAAGAGATTTAACGACAAATACTACCCAACAATGCCTCCTGTGAAGAAGACGCCACCACCTAGTTTCAACCTCCCATGAAGACTATGGTCCACATTGAACAGGATTCGAACCAACCATGAGAACTGTGCATCCTTCCACTACAAGTTGAATGCAATTTCAATGCCTGACTGTGACTGTGGTGCTACACAACAGACGATCCAGCACATCATCACCGCTTGTGAGAAGAAAGTATAATGGCAGTGCCAGTGACTTTGCTCTCGCGACCCCAGAAATGATAGACTACATCCAAAATTTAGATATACGTATATAGAAATGTAGACACTGTATCTTCAGCCATATGCTAAACAAATAAATAGAAGAAACACTTGCTTACATCAGACAGTACCTGTCTGAGGACCTGACCAATCTAGCAGCAGGTTGTTTAAAATCTATTTACTTCTACTACAAAGGGGTTTATTATGAACAGATAGAAGGAGCAGCAATGGGATCACCTCTATCACCAGTGGCCGCAAACATTTTTATTGAACACTTAAAGGCTGCTGCATTAACTACAGCACCGTTGAAACCTAAATGCTTATATCATTACGTAGATGACACATTTTCTGGCCACATGGAAGGGAAACATTAAATGAATTTTTGGAGCACCTAAATTCAATTAAGAGTAAGATCAACTTCACAATGGAAGTAGAAAATGAAGGTAAATTACCTTTCCTTGATGTGTTAGTAAACAAGAAGGATGATGGTACACCAGGCCATGCAATGTACAAAAAACCTGCACATTCTGAAAGATATCTTCATAAGTTCTCACACCAGCACCCCTGTCAAAAAGCATCTCTCCTTCAAATGTTATTTACGAGGGTGAATAACATTGCTTGAGAGCATTAAGAAAACTAACAACATCAATGAAGAGAAACAGCTATACATCAGGAGACATAGCACAAGCTGTAAAGATCAAGGAGCCTAAAAGGGATAGTACAAACCAGGACTACAGAAAAAAAGTATTCCTTCCTTATGTGGCAGGTATAACTGACAGAATAGGGTGCATTCTTAGGAAGTGCAATATATACTGCTCAAAACAATTAGGGGATCAAGTGAGATATCATACACAATATACATATGGTAACATATTTTATTCAAATATTGGTTACATTTGTAATTTGTGTGTGATACAGTGTGATATTTTGCTGTCTGAACTCCTTACTTGAGGTTTACATGGTGTTTACTTAGAGCGAGGCACTATGGGACTACCATAGTTGTGAAAAAGTTATTCTCGTTGCCCTCTAATATGGTGTGTGATCATCTCGGACAGCCAGTACAGTTGCACACCTGAGTGGCATGGACAGTATGAGGTTATCAGTCAGCTCTTGAGGGATATTTGGCCATTCTTCCATGAGTGCAATATCCAGCTCTGCAACCATGTGGGAGGTGCTGATCTGGCTGCAATGCGTCTGCTAAATGCATCCCAGACATGCTCAATCGGGTTTAAGTCCAGTGAACAAGCTGGCCACTCCATTCGTTCAATTCCCTCAGCTTCAAGCATGTTGTCGACCAGTGCAGCTCTGTGGGGACGAGCGTTATCGTCCACCAGAAGGAACCTATCTCCTATGGCACCAGCGTAGGGCACAACAAAAGGTCGAAGCATCTCGTCTCCACACCTCTGAGCAGTCAAAGTGCCATTCTGAACAACATAAAGGTCTGTACGTCTGCCAATACTGACTTCTGCCCACACCATTCGTCCACCACTATAATATGGTGATGTTCCCTGCACATAAGCAGAATTGTTCCGAGTTCCACATTCTCTCCAGACATGCTCAATCAGGTTTAAGTCCAGTGAACAAGCTGGCCACTCCATTCGTTCAATTCCCTCAGCTTCAAGCATGTTGTCCACCAGTGCAGCTCTGTGGGGACGAGAGGGAATGACGATTGTCTGGATGAACACAAAATCTTGACTCAACTGTGAACAGAACCCGACACCATTTGTTATGACTCCAATCCTGATGTTGCTCCACCCAGTTTCTGCGGGCTAAACGGTGTCATGGTTTTAATAGGACACACACCATAGGCCTCCATGCGTAGAGGACACATTCCCAAAGGCAATTTTGGACTGTTTGTGTTGATATTATGCATCCTGTTGCTGTCTGGAGGGTGCGTTGCAGCTGAGTTACATTCAGGCTCCTGTCTCGACGGGCTGTTAACCGGAGATAACGGTCATCTCTTGGTAATGTTACCCATGGACGACCTTGGCCTTGCCTTCTTTTAATGGTTCCTGTTGTCTAAAATCGCGTCCAGGTCCTGGAAATTACACTTTGGTACACTCCAATAGCTGCAGTCACCTCCCTCTGTGTCTGTCCTGCTTCCAACCTTCCTATGGCTCTCAATGCCATAGCTTCGGGTAAGTCACGTTGTTGTTGCATTGCACTACCTGCTCACTACACTATCTGAAACCAACTGCTTGTGTGTTTCATAAAGCAAACACAAGTCAACACCGACAACTTTCTGTTATTACCACTATCTCAATTACCGTAATCTTGTTATCTCCACTCCATAGAACCAACAGAAAGACGTCAAACCATTTCAGTTCATTCTGCCGATGACAATACTTCAGAACCTAGATATCTCAACTGATCTCCTAATTGTAATTCCAGTTTTCACCACAGACCGGAAGCTCAAATCCCTGTTTTGACCAGTCAAGGAAAACCTACCTCTTGAAACACCGGGCGTTTACGAAGTTTCGTGTGTTTGTGGTTGCTCATATATTGGCATTACAAAAAGGCTTGTTAGCACCAGGGTGAAAGAACACATCAGCCAAGAATGTCACTGTTTCATCCTCAGCGGAAAATGCTATAAGCCAGTTTGCCACAATAGAACACTTCTACAGTACAGACCATGAAATCCTCTTCCACCAGGCAAAGGTCATTGTGCCTGTAAAAGACTTCTATGCTCGAATTGTAAGGGAAGCCATAAAGATAGAGCTGCGCCCAAATAACTTCAACAGGGATGACGGCTTCATATTATCAAATACATGGAGACCTGTACTCCAGAAATACATGCATAACACCACCGTGGCACGGCGTGACGCACTCAAGAAACTGTTGACAGAGGGCAGTGAATCATTAACGTCCCTCCCAACGATCACAGCACAGTACGACGATCCCTGAGTCTAGCTAGCGGGAGGATCGTGGATAGTATGGTCGTGACTTCAACGTTCCTTCGAAGAATTTCTTTGCTCACTGTCGGAGGCAGACCTTCACATGCGCTGATGAAGGCCAATGTAATTTGGTGGAAAGCTTGGTTTTGTTAAACATACACAAGTGGTTTTAATGCAGTCAGCATAATTATTTTGATACAATGAGCCATGAAAACTTACATTCATTCATAAATACTATTGTCCAGTCTAAGTTCATGAGCGGCCACCATTACGTGCCCACAGCTGTAGAGTTGGCACAGCTCTGATATGATCTGAAAGGAAGGATATGATGTGTAGACCTGTAGTTTGCTGCCATCTATTTTTGTTTTCCGAGACATATATGAACCAAATCTTATACTGCAGTGCTGATCAATGCACATAATACTGAGCTATGTAGTAACAATGATGAAAACCTGAGAAAATATGCCGTGCGGGCTTCATTCTCCACAATAAATTACACAGCCCGTATGGCATACAGCCTCAATATGTTAATTGTACTAAGTGCCTAATTGTTCTTTTGGTGAAAATTTTTGCTGTATAGTTTTGAATAAAAATCTCAAAAACTTGTACTTCATTCAGGGAGCACAAAACTCTTACCACATTTTATTGTCAATCCCCCACTATATCCCCGAGAACCCCGATACCTTGGCCCCAATCGCTGCTACTGTGAACATCCAAGCTTCTCCAACATAGGTCACACAAGAGGATCTGCTGAATCATGCCTTGGTTACTTGGCAAAATTATGTGTAAATTTCAGGTGAAATTAGCATTCTAATCAGTAAAATGTTTGTTCTGTTCCAGGATACGATTACTAGCCTGAAGAAATACTACAATGAAACATTCCAAGTTGTGTTGAAGGAGAAAATAATTTCTAGTATTCAGAGTCAGAACAAAGGAACGATCCTAGTAGCAATCATGCAGAGATTAGATGACTTTTTGCTGCCAGATAAACTACGAGAGGGTGTGGGAAAGGTGCTGAAACACTTAAACCCTGAGAACATAGATGGAAATCCTATGTTGCGGAGGCTGTTTCGACCATATGTCATGGAAGAGTGGGATATGTCGCACTCGTCTACTCTTTCATTTTATGTCAACGTAAGTTTAGGTGTATATTTTACTACTTACTCAGTTGTGAGAACGGTGTCATAACTCAGGGTTCAGGTTTTTGGCTCGGAAAGAACCACTTAGAGCTACATCGTTGTAGCTCTACTTTCAAAACTCGATGCTAGAGGGCATTTATACTGTTGTTGCATGTTTGGAATCCAGTGTTTTGGTTACTGGCAACACTGTCGCAGTCTCACCATGTGATTTGTGTATTTAGTGTTAGAACGCTACTGCTGCAGAAGTGATACGTGTATAGGTGTGTTTCCAACTCTTTCTGTACTTATGTCATTATAAGTTAGTTTATAATGTTTCGACAGTCTAATTCATAAAGCATGGTAACATCACTAACCATCATTTTTACAGAAATTGAGGCGTGGAAGAAATGGGCTAACATCAGTGAGGCTTATTTAACTAAGGAGAGGACTTTGAACTTTAAGCTATTTTGAAATCATGAATAATTAATTGCAAAACTGGGCTAAGAGAAGTTTTTGTTTTTCTCATGAGTTATTGGTCATATCTAGTGCAGTGCGGAACGTTTGACATAATAGAGCAGAAGTATTTAGTTTTTGGCCATACCCACCTCCCTTGTTGCCGGGACTTCAGTGTAATATAAAAAAAGGGCTGTTTGTTACATTTTTCTGCGGATGATTGGGTGAAGTTGGTAAAAAGGGCAAGAGTTAAAAATCCATTCTATGTAACAAAAAAAGATGAGTGATTTGCTTGTAGGTTCAGATCCATTGCTGGAAAAATATCACTAAAAGAACGGTATCTGACAGTAAACAAATGTTTTACTAAGGATCTATGGTAATGATAAAAAGGGATGAACTTTTAAGTATTTCTTTAAATATTCCTATGGGTGCGTCGAAGAATATGATGCAGTGGATACTTCAAGAAAAACTAAAGTAGGTAGACCAACTCTTACCAACATTGTGCTGCCAAGAATGTATAATGGCAAAAGACCCATAACTTCAGCCAGGTTAAAGGATTTGTTAGAACTCTTAGAATATGTTCCTCTCCAATACCACCAGTTTTATAGGTAATTGACCCAACCGTATTGCAGGGCCCATCTGTCTACTCGGTTAATAGCTTGCTGTAGCTGTCTCTCAGCAAACGCTACCTTTCCAGAACTGTAATGTAGAGCTAAGTCGTCTACATACAGCGAAGGAACGACTGCGGGCCCAGTAGCGGCAACTACGCCGTTGATGGCGATTGCGAACAGCGTGACACTCAGTACCGATCCCTGAGGTACTCCATTTTCCTGAACGTAATATTGAGAAAATGCATTCCCTATACAGACTTGAAAGAGACGGAGGGACATGAAGTTCTCAATAAACGTTAGCAAATTTCCCCGAAATCCCCACTGGTGTGGAGCGAAGAGAATCCCATATAGCCAGGTAGTGTCGTAAGCTTTCTCCAGGTCAAAACAACGGCAACTACGTGTTCCTTCCGGAGAAAGGCCTCCTGAATGTTGCTCTCCAGTCTGACCAGATGATCAGTGGCAGACCGATGAGAGCAAAAACCACACTGATAGTTAGACAAGAAACCCTCCTTTTCCATGGCCCACACAAGACGCAGCAGTGAAAACCTCAGTTGTTCACTTCTGTCGACGTCGGCCTGTGCATCCCGAACCAGAGCTCCGCTTGCGAAACAGTGTCTTACCAGTGGTTGACACCTGCAGATTCCTGGGTCTCCATTTTGATAAGAGACTTACATGGCAGCCCCACATCCGTCAGTTGAAGTTTGCCTGCATGAAGAGACTTAACATGCTTAAGTTTCTCAGCGGCACTTCGTGGGGGCTGACCGTGCCGTACTGCTACGATTTTACACGGCTACGATCCTCTCCCGGATTGAATATGGAAGTGCGGCTTATTGTTCTGCATCAAAATCTACGCTGAGCCTTTTAGACAGTATTCACCATAGTGGAGTAAGGCTGGCAACGAGTGCTTTCAGTACTAGCCCCATTCCCAGCCTACTCACTTAAGCGGGAGTCCACCTTTACGGATAAGGAGGCAGCAGTTACTCCTCACGTACCCTGCCAAAATTCGTGAAATGCTGCTACATCCAAGCTATCAATGCATCTATCGTACCCAATACCACCAGCGGTGCCACGACTGGCCGAATGCCACACGGCCGCTTGGGTTTCGGATTGATAGCTTGTGTCATGATTTGAATATTGATATTGGTGGTTGTCTTGAACAAACTGCGTTTCCATGGTTGGTTCCGCGACCGGATATACATCTAGATCTGCTCCGTGGATCCAAGGTGAACACGGATTATACCGTTTATCGGAGGTATTTCCAGGACTTCGTTCACCAATATCCAGCTGCGAGACTTATCTTCACGGATGGTTCTAAAATCGGAGATAATGTTGGTTGCTCTTTTGGCATTGATGATATGAGCATGAAGATCTCACTCCCTAAAGTATGTAGCGTGTATACTGCAGAGCTTTACGCCATCTTAGAGGCTCTGCAGTTTGCACTGCATGATGAAAGAAGCCACTTTCATATGTGTACGGATTCGTTAAGCTCTCTGCAGTCTATTGAAACCTGTTTCTCGCAACACCCACTGGTGCAGCAGATACATGACCTTCTATCCAGGTTAAGGGATGCTAGCACCAGAATCACTTTCGTGTGGCTTCCAAGCCACATTGGAATTGCGGGAAACGAACTTGCGGATGAAGCTGCAAAGGAAGCTGTACTTTTACCTCCAAGACCAGTCAATGTACCTGCTAAGGATATTTGTTCTCAGCTACGTCGAACCATCTTGGCGTCCTGGGAAATGGAGTGGCTAGGTATCTGAACTCCCAACAAGCTGAGAGCAATTAAGAAGACAACTACCGTGTGGCGGTCCTCTTTCCGACCTTCACGGAGAGAGGCCATAGTATTGTGCAGGCTGAGGATAGGTCATTTACGATCCACGCTCTCTTATCTCCTAAAGAGGGAAGACACCCCAGTGTGTTCTTGTGGTGCCGACTTCACCGTGGCCCACATCCTCGCAGAGTGTGCCAATGTCTCTGGCCTAAGATGGAGCCTCTGCCTGCAGGAAACACTTGAACGCATACTAGCCGATGATCCGACTACTGCTGATCTCGTCATCCGCTTTATGTGCGACAGTGGACTTATCAAGGGTATATAAATTACAAATGTAGTGTTACTCAAGGGAACGTACGTTCCCTTTTGATACGTTAGTAATCCTTTCGGCCTAATTCTATAATTGTTTTTTTGTTTTATTTTGTACTGCGTTTCCAAATTCCTTTGTTGAATAAATCATTTTGTTTTATATTGTACATTTCTTTTCCACTTATTTGTTCAGAGAGGATGATTACCTCGTTGTACTTCCTCTTAAAACAAAAATCACCACCACCACCATAATTGACCCAAAATAATTCCCCTGAGATGATATAGGAACCATTGTTCTGTGCTTTACATTATGAGTAATGTAGGCCCTAATGTTTCAGTTGGATATATCCCATGTAATATTTGCATGTCGGTGATCAAAATTATGTTAAATTGATAGGCAGTAGGCTCTATAACAACAATGAAAACAGATCTACGGTATTAAGAAATAATCTTATTCCTAGGATGAAATAATTTACGCTACTACTACCATCGTAGGCTGACTGCCGAGGGTCGAAACTTCAGTATTTAGTGTTTAAGATAAGGATGCCTATGTTATCGCATCTTCACTGACTACTGAGTTCTCAGAACTGGCTAATTACTTCCAAAGTCTTGTTAATTGTTGTGAGTGGCAGCAAGAGTTGGTTATTATTGGGTGAATGACATTAGTTGACAAATAAGTTTGAGTGGTGTCTTTAAAAGTAGGAAAGATCATAATATGAAGATAAAATTGGAATTCAGGACAAATTCTGGCAAATATTTGTTTACAGGAAGAGGAGTGAGAAATTGGAATAAATTATCATGGGAATGTTCAATAAATTTCCAAATTCTTTGCAATTATTTAAGAAACGACTAGGTAAAAAACAGATAGGGGATCCGCCACCTGGGTGACTGCCTTACATGCAGATCAGTAGTGACTGATTTGTAGATAAGGCTGATGTGTAATTAAGTGCAAGCATGAGAACTTTCAAGTATCTGTCCTCCCCACCTCAGCACTTGTGAATGAAGGGAACAAGTTCTCTACTGATAATTCCATCCCTTTAACGCAGACCTGCAATTCTTACGTGTTAAGCTGCTGAGGTCCAGAAGATCATTACATGAGGAAGCAACATGAAAACAAATTTGTTGCCAAGGCAGAATGAGCACGTGAGTGGTTGGAGGCCAGCGCAAGCAATCTTGAGTTAATCAGCAACCCATCTGCCCGAGTGTGTGGTTTTGATCAACCAAGACAAGCGTGGATACCATACTGGTCAAGGAGCATGTAAATGAGGTTTCTAAAGGGACAATGCATGTGACTGTTACATAACATTCTGGAAGAACGTCTCAGTAGGACATTTCCTGGTCGACTGTGTCCCATTCAGGGAGCAACATACTTGTGTGTTATATCATGAACAAATCAAATGTCCACTAGGTTAATTATTATTTTCATGGCTGTCCTAGAATAAAATACCAGTATCTCTCTTATTTGATTGTGATTAGTGGACAGTAAATATTGCAATATTTACAACTTGAATTTTTGAATTGTGCTTAACCTTCATCGTCATCAATCGGTTTACTCATTGCTGAGCATTGTGACCTCATTTCTTCACTTCATTAGTAGCTGTATCCTTAATGAGATTTTTCCATCCAGAGCAGTCTTCAGCTCTTTTTAAGATATTGTGAAGAGGTAGACCGGTGATCTTCTTTGCTTGGTCTATACATCTACTTGTTGCTCTGCCTTTTGGTCAATTTTGCATTGCAGAATGGTCTTTTCTAAATTTTCTCCTTCTCTCCTCAAAATGTGTCCCAGGAACTGGAGGTAACTTTCACTAACGCGGGAAGATAAACGTTTTGTGATGCTCAGTTCTTCTATAATGAAGGCATTTGTTCTTATTTCTGTCCATGGTATACGGAGTATTCTCCGCCAACACCACATCTCAAAGGCATCTATTCGGTTCTTGTCACTAGCCTTCAGAGTCCAGGTCTCACAACTGTACAGGAAAACAGAGAACACCAGTGATTCCACCAATCTTATTTTCACTGTTTTGGATAATGCCCGGTTCTGCCAGATCTTTGTGAGTTTAACCATTGCGGCATGACCTAGGACAATCCGTCGTTTTATTTCTTTATCACGATTTCCCATGTTGCTGATTATGGAGCCCAGATATACACAATCATTCACCAACTCCAGATCTTTCAGGCGTCCTGTTATTTGGATTGGGATTTGACTATGTCGGATGATAATCATTAGTTTGGTCTTTTTCATGTTAATTTCTAGACCAAAATCTGAACTAATGACTGTCACTCTAGAGAGCAGTTCATCAAGTTCTTGTCCACTTCCTGCAATGAGTGTAGTATCATCAGCAAAATGTAAATTTTTGATTTTCCTACCACCGATTGAAATTCTACTATCCTAGCGATCCAGTGCTCTTCTCATTACATACTCTGCGTAGATATTGTAGAGTTGGGGTGACAATATGCAACCTTGTCTGACTCCATTTGTCACATTGAAAAATTCTGAGCATTCACCATCCACCCTTATGGTTGCTTTATGATTATTATAAAGACCTTTCAATAATGACGTTAGGTGTTTTGGGACTCCACATTCATTGAGCACTTCCCACAACTTGTCCCACTTGACACAGTCAAAGGCCTTTTTATAATTGAGGAAACAAACATAGGCAGGGACACAGAACTTGCGGCATTTTTCAGCTATCTGCCTCATGTTTGTCGTTGACTCTCGTGTACCTTTACCTGCCACAAAACTTGCTTGTTCAGCAGAAATCTGAGATTGCAAGAAAGTTTTTAGTCATTGATTCATTATGTAGAGCAGGACTTTGCTAGCATGTGATATTAATGCTGTGGTTCGGTAATTAGAACAGTCTCTAACTGACCCTTTTTTGTGAAGGGGGATGAGAACAACTGTAGTCCAGTCTTTAGGCCATTCTCCAGTTTTCCACACTTTATTACATATTGAATGTAAAGCATGGAGGCCGTCTTCCTCCATTACGTTCAGCATTTCTCCAGTAATACCGTCTATGCCTGGGGCTTTGTTGTTTTTCAAATGTTTGATGGCGTTCTCAATTTCACTAAATGGGATAGCAGGCTCTATGTCACATTCCATGCAGTTGTTCTGTTTTCTTATGCTATTACCTATGCAGAGTAAGGTTTCGCTGTGTTCTTTCCACCTGGATAATGCTTCTTTCTTGTCACCAATTACATTTCCCTGTGTTTCTTCAATCACCCATGTACGTGGTTTGAACTCTCGGGTGATGCTATTTATCTTCTTGTAAAGGTCACGTGTTTCATTTACCGTGTGATGGTGGTCTATTACATTACAGATATTGGTAAGGTACTGTGTTTTATCAATTCTACAATTATGCTGTATTTTTCGGCAAAGTTCTTTATATGTTTCCTCATCTTTTGCAGTTTGTATACCACGTTTCTTCAATGTGCTTCTTTCTTCAATCAACAGTAGTGTAGATGTTGAAATCCAGGGATGTTTTGCTTGAACTTCCCAGGGCCCGTGTTTAACCTTATATTAACATAAATAGGTGATGAGGATCATCCATAGACTGATTTAAATGTAATGTTTTTTAAATCTCAGTAGAAATATTTAAAGAGTATGAACATTAGAACTCAGCTTTATAACACATATTAATACCTTTTATCTTGTTGTTCGTAGGATGATTTATTCCTGTCATGGATCCAAGGATACATACGTGAGAAGAAGGAAGAACAGTTACAAATAGAAGATGAATTAGGAGCAGACAGAAAGAGAAAAGAATTATACCATGCTGCACTGGCCGATCCAGCTCTGGAACCATTTCTCACAGGATTGATGGGGCCCCTTGGAAAACAGACAGTCGAAACGAAGCTGATGCAGGATATACCAGTGCCTAGTATCCTGGTAACCTAGAGAAATTTTTACTTACTTTCTTGAATGTTTCTGTTTCCAAAGTTCAACAAATTTCTATTCATTCTATAGTATACACTAGATAAAGAACTACGACTAATTATGATGAAAACTGAATGATTATATATTGCTTCTAGCCATGACGGGATGAAACTAACCTATGAGAGCACTCTATTTAGGGCCAATAATTTCATTGTTTAAATGCTAAAAACATGGGTTATCATCTTAGTTCAGGTGGTAAAAAACTGGAACTGTTACCCGTATTTTCTGGAAATTCATGGTTTGAATCTCAACATATGTGATATTATTACGGTGAAAAATGTGTAAGTTGTAATCTTACGGGACTTTATATTTTTTCTGGTTAGTGAAGGTTTTTCCAGGTTGGACAGAATAAATAAACATGAATTAAACTGCAGTACTACTGGCAGCACAGTTTTATAAGCAGTACAGGTATTTTTTACTTGAAAGAAACAGGAGAAATGAACTGGATATTATTTGAAATATTCCTATGAAGTGTTGGCGTGTTTATCCAACTTTGTTATGTTTCTGTAAATATAATGCGTTCAAGTACACAACGGAACTTCCTGTACACTGCCGTTGTCCTACGAACCATTTTGTGGTGTCAGTTCGGAGTTAAAGAAAAAGAAAGAGATAATCCTGGTCTTGCTCTTTCTTATCCTTCCGCACTTGAGCAAACAAACTGTTCTAACTGTATCCATATTGCACCAATAAGCAGCAACATAGTAAATAAATCATTCTTTTGGGTGAGTTCAGATAATAATATTATTTAATACATATCTGATTTCATGCCTTGTATTGACTAAGTCCGGACAGAAATTTGGATTTAAAAAACTATTATCTACATAATGTATTACATTGGAGGTAATTCAAATACAAAATATAGTACAAAAAGACAAGATTTTTCAGCAAAATAGGCATTTGTTCTGTGATTAAAACAAATGAGGAAACTCCGTGTTTTTTTTCATCTTCTCATTTTACCAATGTTTGCATCCTTCAAAAGATGCAGAAATGGACAATTCATCAAGTGTTTGTAAGTAGAACATCAAGGCCATACCAGTCACACTTCGACCTTCTCCAATTTGACACAAGTTTTATTACAAATTATATTACCTAAACTTAGAAATAAGTAGTGTTTTAACATTGGTATATAATATTTTATCAAAATAAGGTTCTTCAGCATACGAAAATGGCCTCTAATAGATGTTGAAACCGATACTGCTAGACAAGGCGGGAAATCCAGGTTTATAACTGTGATTGTTGGAACTATCAGTACGGGACTAATGAAGCTAATGAACTATGATACACTCTTACAACCTACAGCTGGACTGCCCACTGCAACAACAGCCAGAGCGTACGCACAGAAAAGTGCTCATATCTGCTGGTTTGGGGAACATCTTACAGGTCACATATAGCTTTCTCAGTGTAAAGTCATGACTGTCAATTCTGTGATGTCAGAGATGTGCCAGTATGTGGTTAAATTTGAATCAAATTCCAGCAGTATTACTGTACTTCCAGCCTTGTTCAACCCTTTGAACTATAAGAAAAGTAATTGTGACATATTTAGCTAATTACATAAAATCACTTCATGGTCCATATCACATTTACACAGATTCACAACTAAGTATTTTTTATTTTCCACCTTGTCGATACACTAAATTGCTTAAGGCAATTTATTGTTTAAAAGTGGTACATGTTTCGTTTATTATAAACATCTTCAGCCACATAACACCGTTTAGATGAAAAATTCATATAGTGTCAAAGTATCAATGCTTTAGACGAAGTGTCCTTAAAATTAACATAAGAAGATTGACAATATTAAAAACAAACTACTTAAGAGAAATTATATCAATTCTTTCTACAATTGAAAGCAATTGTCAAGGAAACACTTGTATAATAATCCATAATTTTTTATCAAGTAAATAGGTATTTCATTGTAAAACACGTATCAAAAACTCAGTGGACTTTTGCAATCTAGCTAAAGATTTTAAACTTGGATCATATCACACGACATGTTTGTTTGACATAACCAACATGTATACAAACATTCCATTAGAAGACACTATCAGAATCATTGAGAAGAATTTAAAGAAGAACAAATTAATAAGCATACCAGAAATTGAAGATTTTAGTAATGTTTTAGAAGCTGTGTTAAATCAAAACTATTTTATGTTTAATAAAATTTCCTGACAAAACGGACTATCAATAGGAGCCCCAGCATCAGGAATATTGGCTAATATATACTTAGACTATTTGGAACACATGAAGATTATTAATCAAATAGAGGGATTGGATTTTTGGACACGATATGTGGATGATGTTTACGCTATAATAGATAACAGACTCACAGATAGTAATTTTAAAAAAATATATTGAAAAATTTGGATTCCAATATCAAATTTACTTTAGAAGAAGAAGAAGAAGAAGAAGAGGAAGAAGAAAGATCACAGGATTTTCTAGACGTGGTCACAACGAGAGAAGAAAAAAGGATTTTCTTTTAAAATACACAGAAAATCCACTTTCACACCTACCACTATCAGGAACAACACGTTACACCCTGAGGCACAGAAAATATCAGCATAGCCGGGCTGAGTGGCTCAGACGGTTAAGGCGCTGGCCTTCTAACCCCAACTTGGCAGGTTCGATCCTGGCTCAGTCCGGTGGTATTTGAAGGTGCTCAAATACGACAGCCCCGTGTCGGTAGATTTACTGGCACGTAAAAGAACTCCTGAGGGATAAAATTCCGGCACCTCGGCGTCTCCGAAGGCCTTAAAAAGTAGTTAGTGGGACGTAAAGCAAATAACATTATTATTATTATTATATTAAGATCAGCATGTTACAGTTACGTTAACAGAGCATTTAGTATACCATTATCCAAATCTGAAAGGAATACAGAACTGTTGTTTATCTGACAACAAGCCCTCTTGAATGGTTTCAACAATAACATGATGGATAAAATAATTAATAAATTTTCAGAGAAGTGACAATTTAAATTAGCAATCGAACCTAGTAAAACTGAGAAATACATCAAGTTCACATATAATAATCCAAAGATACATGTAATAACAAATTGATTTAAGAGAAAAGTTTCAAAATAGCATTTTCCACCAATAATAACATGAAACAGAGCATTTTCAACTGTCACAGGTGAACAATGTAGTGGAAGTGGAAAATGTTTATTGTATTTGTAAGGTGTAGTAGTATGTTTTATTTGTAATGACCTAACCTGCACTGTGTAATATTTGTAACATATGGTATTTGTAAATAGTAGATTTCAGTTCTGTACTTACTGGAAGTATCCAGAAATGTTACATGAATTTTTGAGCAGGGTGTGTTGTATTTTCTTGGTTATGTCTTCTAGAATATATTTTCTGACTGTTCTGGAAATGGAAGGTTCGCGGGCGTGTGTATTCGAGAGTGTTATTTAAAGTTCGCGACGGGAGTAGGAATTGTGATTGGTGAACCTAGGAGGGTTGACGGATTCATGCATTCTGATTGGCTACTCCAAGGCCAGGGTTTACCTATATAGAGAGAGCAAGGCAGCGTTCATGATAATTCGGTCTTGTCTTGTCTTGTCTTGTCTTGTCTTGTCCTGGTCTGCCTTAGTCTGTGTTGGTCTGTCTGATGTTTTACGTCGTGTGCGACGCCTCGCTAACGGGATGGGCCACCTTCGGGTAAGCACTCTTGAATTCCGCTCCGGCTAAAATTTCCGTAATGCTCGGTTGCTATTTCATATAGGAGTCTGCCCTAGCCTAACCTAAATTCGTCAAATTAATTATTTATGACGCCTTAGCTTTTCAGCTGGGCTTGCCTGTTTGTCTTCGAGGCATTCCCTTTTCTTGTTTCACTAAATATGTAGATTGTAGTTTAATATATTTACCTTGGGGTTTGCCTCTGGTAGTTCAGTGTCTCTTGATGTACGCTAGAGTTTTGGAGAATACGTTTACTTCACTGTAAATTGCATTGAACAACTGGATTTGTAACTAGATGTATAGTTGGTTTGAAATTTTGAACTTGTACGAAGATATTATCAAAGAACCTTTAAGTTATGTGTATCAGAGAGAATATAGTTCGTAAGTTGCAAGTTGGCGGATTTTGTTCGGAATGTATTTGTAATTTCCTTTTGTAAATAACATTTTTCAAAATTAAGGATCACGGTTGATTTATTTTGGAATCTGCAATCTAAGCCATATCCATGGCCTTGGTAGGTCCTGCCTGTTTCCACTTTCCTGGTTTATTGTCTACTAGTTGGCCCTACTGATATTTACATATGTTTTGGTCGGCGGAGATCCGCGTAATTTCAGCTAATGTTTCTCTGAGTAATTAGTGGTTACTGATATTGTGTAGTTGCTCTTCTTTTCCCCCCTTTACTGTGTTTAGTGCCTTTTGTGTAACCACTGTAGTAGGGGTTACATCAACCATGATACAGTAAATCTATCGGAAAAAGATAAATACATACATAGGACATTTTGGCCACAATTTTAAAGTAAGATATTTAGAACATGTGAATGCTGAAAAACATAGAAGATTCTCAGCTATGGGAACACACATGACTACCACAGATCATAAATTTACCAACATAGAACAAGACCTGACCATCATAAAGAAATTAAAAAAGGGCAGCTTAATGAATACATATGAAGATCTATACATTCATCTAGACCAACTTGTAGAGAAAAATGATAACCTTAATGAGGCTATAGAATATAAGAGCCCATTATATGATAAAATTATGATATATTTGAAATTGCTTGAGAAGATCCCAAGAAAAGAATTGGAATCTCTCCACCTCCAGATAGCCCTACGACGTATTCCTCCTCCTTTGAAGCTGAAGATAACAACAAGGAAGTTCATGACACACCAATATTCCCCGCTCCTCCACCTCCTCAAGTACGTGAACAAGAGAGAACGCATCATCACTACTACACCAGACACAAGACCGTAAAAATATTGACGGGAGATACTGTTCCAGAGGACAGCAGGTTTAAAAAGAATTGACAACTAAGAATTAGTAATATTTCATCTGCAATAGTAATAGGAGCCCCATTATGAAATCTGGATTTCTTCATTTTGACTATTAGTTATAAATGTATAATTTTTAATTTATAAATTGGCCTTTTTCCATGAACTTTTTAAGAAAAGTGTAATCATTAGAACATATTCTCTATGGATTATTATACAAGTGTTTCCTTGACAATTGCTTTCAATTGTAGAAAGAATTTATATAATTTTTCTTAAGTAGTTTGTTTTTAATATTGTCAATCTTCTTATGTTAATTATAATGACACTTCCTATAAAGCATTGATACTTTGTCATTATATGAATTTTACATCTGAACAGTGTTATGTGGCTGAAAATGTTTATAAAATACGAAACATGTACCACTTTTAACCAATAAGTTGCCTTAAGCAATAAAATAAAAAATAAAATAAAAATAAAATAAAAAATACTTAGTTGTGAATAGTCAGCTAATACGAAGAATCACAGTCACACAACATTTACTGCCAAAATTCCAGAATTGGAACTTTAATAGTGGCAGCATGGGTTTAAACCCCACAGTCAGCAGCCCTGAAGATGGTTGTCTGTGGTTTCCCATTTTCACACCAGGCAAAAGCTGGGACTGTACCTTAATTGAGGTCATGGGTGCTCCTTCCCACTTCTAGTCCATTCCTGTCCCATTTTCACCATAAGACCTATCTGTATCAGTGCAACATAAAGTAACATGTGAAAAAAATGGTGTACTGGCAGCTGTTTAATTACAACTGATACAAAAGAAATATATGTTACCAAGTTTCAGTGTCCTTCAGAGTAGTCACCAGTATTGCCAGCGATGTGGAAGTCGCATGATACCCTTAGTGTTGATAGTTCAAATGGAGTGGTCTACTACCTGACGAATCTCTGGAGTATTTCTGAAGTGAATCTCACGAAGTGGCTCCTTTCTAACCTAACCTAACAGCATGGCACTTCAGCCCTTGAAGGGCCTTGGCCTACCAAGTGACGGCTGTTCAGCCCGAAGCCTTGAAGATTACGAGGTGCCGTGTGGTCTGCAGAACGAATCCTCTCGGCCGTTATTCTTGGCTTTCTAGACCGGAAGTGGCTCCTTCACCTTGGGAATCAAGTCAAATCACAAGGGCTTAAGCTCAGGGAGTATGGTGGATGGTACAATTCCCAGCACCATCGACTAAACAAATGGGGCACAGATTTCACTCTATGCAGGCGAGCCTCATCCTGCAGAATGTTGGGTGGGTTCTGTAGAAAGTGTCGCTGCTTCTTTCTCAGAGCAGGTTGCAGAACGTGTTCCAAAAATGAACAGTAATACTGCTGTGGAGGAACATAATGCATTAGGATAACACCATCTTAGTGGAATGTGAGAAAAACCTTAACTTTCACATTGCTGGTGACCCGTAATGACGACACTCGTTTGATTGGCATTTCATGGAAAGGTGATCCGCCCGGGGCAAAGGGAAAGCCTGAGAAAATTAGGTAAGCGTTGAGAAAAGGGGAGGTTGAGTAGGTTTGAGGGTAGTGTAAAGCTTAGTAATAAAAAAAAAAAAAAAAAAAAAAAAAAGCGAGTTGACTGAGTGAACTAATGGACTTGGAATGGAGTACTGTCTGTTGGTGTGTAAATGAGGAGTGAAAAAAAAAGGGATTGTTTGTGAGGAAGAAGTATAAAGAAGGTATATGTGATAGAATTGAGATAGATTAAATGGGAATGTAGTTAAGGAGAAAATGTTGGCAGTATGGAAATTATGAAAGTAGGTAAAAAAATAAATAAAAATTAAATGGTGTAGATGCCTTGATGAAGGGTGTAAAATTGAGGGATTCTTGATGTTTATGTATTAAGTTTAATGTGTAATAGTAATTTAGATAGATTAAGGGGGACTGTAGTTAAGGAGAAAATGTTGGAAGTATAAAAATTAAGTCCAACGGTTTGAGGCAAGTGTGGTGTTGTAGATTGTGAAGACTGAGTGAACTGATGGACTTGGAATGGAAACTGTCTGTGTGTGTGTAAGTGAAAAAAAAATTGTTGATGTTTAAGTCTTAAGTTCAAGAAGGTGAGATGTAGTGGGCGGGAATAGTGCGAGAGAGGAGAAGGTGGCGTATCAAGGGAAGAGGGACGGGTTGGGGCTTGACCCAACCCAAAGAAGCTAGGCTTTAGCATGTCTGCACGGCAAGAAAAGAAAAAGAAGAGGGAAGGTAGTGAGCTGACAATGAACAGAGAAGGTGTGACGTATATAGCGGAAGTGTGTGACAAGCCATGTGATGGGTCCGGTTGCCGCCAAGCTGGCTTGGCACACATGGTAGGTAAGGAATACATTGTCAGCAGGTGTAGGTGAGAAATAAGATCAGTTCTCACGTGGCGAGGCTGGTCCCTGCGATCAACGGGTTGGTGGGCATGTATTCCATACCAGGGCTGACGCAGAGACCGGTCTACTATATATATTTTTTTTTTCTAGGTGGTTGGTAGGAATAGGGGAATAGGGAAATAGGGTAATTTGTAGTGCGGTGCTTCCTGCACGTTTGCCGGCTATCCGCGTGCGTGTGGGAGGACACTGAGTAGATTTAGAGGTAAATAATTTTGCTAAGTAGTTTTAGGAGAGATGTAGTGCCTAGTGTTTGTTTGTTTGTTCTTTTTGTTTCTGGGTTTCGCTCTGTCTGTCTTTATTACCTGTAAAGCCGATGGTGTATTCTAGGGTGGGTAATAAAGATATGTATGTATGTATGTATGATTGGCATTTCAGCTGTGGCTCGTATGATGTCTCATCTAGCATAACAAAGCCTCTCGTTCGCGCTCATAGTGCTCCAAGTGCTTACGGGCAACGTCCTATCGTAACCATTTCTGCATTTCCGTCAAATCACGCAAAACCATTGTGATGCAATGCCCAGGCATTCCTTCAGAATGTGAAGCACAGTCATGTGCACTAATCCAGTGTCTCGGGCTATTTCACGAATCATATGGTGTCAATTAGTGTTCAGTAATGCGGCAAGAGTATGTACTTTTTCTTCATTGACAACCTGACCGACGCATGCCTGCCACATTTTGACATCCCTCGTAAAAGGATTTTACCCACCATGCCACTGGTCTGTAAGGCAATGCAGATTCGATGACACTGTCATGCTGTATGACTTCTGGCACATTCCATCTTTATCCAACTCCATTGTTCCTGTATCATGACAACACTAACATAGACCGCCAGCTAACACGAGGTTCTGTCCCTCTCGCCAGTTCGCATGCGCGTGTTGTGGGAAGTTTGGTATGTAACTAACGTGTGCTGTCAGCGATATTGTTATCTTCCATTGCATGGTGTCCCTACAGCAGTGTTGCCACCATTAAAGTTCCAACATTCATAATAAACACCATGATCAATAATCATCATTAAAAGTAAAATTATTATTATATATTCAATTTTTTATGAAAACTAAAGTCAGTCAGTCCGGCCATTCTATCTGGTCGATTTCCTTCATTTTTTAAACTGAAAGGTATTCATACACAGATTTGTCATCAGGTACAATAAATCACTTTACTTCCGCCTTCCTCAAATTGTTTGATTTTTTCATTTTTTTGTCTCTTTGAAGCAATCATATCTTTGGTTTTAATTGAGGTACGGAATTCATTTTGGCCTACGCACACTCAGTGGATCAAGCTCTTTCATTTCAGCTCTTAACTATTCAAATTGGTTGGTTCTGAGGGAAGTTACGAGTGCACATTCAATTTGACGTCTCCTTTCTTCAACATTTTTTCTCATTGAAGCAATCACATCCTTCGTTCTAATTGAGGCACGCAGTTCGTTTTGGCCTAAAAACACTTAGTGGATCAACCGCTTTCTTTTAAGGTAATAACTACTTAAATTGGTAGATTATGAGAAAAGTTATGAGTACATTTGTCCCAATGACAAAGATCTTTGAAGCACTTTTTAACAGTTCTGTGCATAGTGTTATTCCAAGGAACGTTTAATTCAATTTCTTTGTGTGATGTATTTTCAAATGTTCTGTTGACATAACATTACATTCTACTATCACAGCAGATCATGTGCTTTATTTCATTAGCTCCAAACTTTGCAAACACGTCCGTGAGGATAGTAACCATCAACACCATACTTTGTACATTGCGGGTGGAGCAGGAAACTGCTAGTTTAGTATTTATGTTGGTTATTTAAGTCTTCTTATGTTAACACTCTCACTCCCCTAGAGGAGTGGCCCATAGAGGAGTGAAGTTCAGAGTAGTGCATTCCGATATACTTGTGTTTTTGTAGACCAAAAGCATTGTACCTAGAAAATGCCTTGAGTGTCCTCTTTTCTCAATACTGTACAACCCTCCCTTTATGTTATTTTACTTTCAAACTGACTGAAATGGCAAGTTACGGTAGTTGTGTAGTAGACAAGGCTTCAAACATGAGTAAATGTAGTACTAATAAGATTGAGTCGGGAAAAAGAAATGTGCGATGTTTTGCACAACAGTAATAGGTGATGATCTGATAGCTTCAGACAGTGAAAGTGGATACGTGCGAGTTAAAACGCTGGAAGGGTGAATTGTAATCTGGACAGGAACAATGACCGAGCTTCCTTTCTCTTGTCCAAGGTTGAGTACAATGAAGTTCTGTCTTTTGTAAATATTTTTGTCTATAATGATTTCTTTAACATGCTCTTATGTAGAACTCAGCAGTCAAAAATGGCTGGGCCCCGGCAGTGGCAAGCTGGTAGTGTAGGTGTTAAGTCTACGGTTTATTTAAAGGAAACATTAGAGTAATGTTGTTCACGTCATATGACTCAGTTATTTCTGTTGTCTGTATTTTTAGAAATTGCTTCTAGTGAGTTCAATATTTTTTAAATTTATGTTTGTATATGTTTTTGTAGATGTTTACATAAAAAGTTTGCTAATTGAAATGTGGGGCTGTTGCTACAGTTTACAGCAGGTCTAACAGGATGGTTTTCTTTGTGAATTTTTGAGAGAGCCTTTAATGTAGGACATTTTGGACTGATTGGGACTAGTTTATGTGTTTCTTGAATATTTTATTTTATTTTTGTGTTTAGATTCTTAGTTTCATCTTTCTTTATTTTTTATGTTGTTTGTTTCTATAAATTCAATTGCTTTTTGGATGTAGTCGTCCCTGTTAATAGTGACAGTGATGTTGCCTTGTTACACTTACTTTATTGTTTTGAAGTTTAGATTAACGACTAGTTATTTTTTGTTGTGCACCATTTCTTTGTTTGGTTGTTTTTAATTTTCACACTTTCATTTGCTACTAAGTGTCCAACAGTTCCGCTTTTGTTGTCAGGTATTTTTAGAATTGATGTTTTAGTTTCCCTTATTAACTGTTTTATTAGTCTCCGTTCAAAGAGGCCTAGTTTTAGCAGTTTGGTTCCACCTTGGGTTAATGGCGTATCCGAAATGTTGATGACAGCTTCACAAAATGTGTGTTCTAATAAATTTTCAAAATTGTTACAATTTTGTTCATTCTTAAGTTTACTTAATTTATTTTGAATAGTTTTCCATATTTTCCTCTAGTTTTATTCTCATGTATTCATGAACATGTGTTCTAAAACAAGTCCATGTCAGTTTGTTGTATACATCCATAAGTTGAAGTTGAAGGTGAAAAGCTTTTTTGAGTGTAGGCTCTATAACAAAGTTGTTCATACTGTATTCACAGCACATTGACTGGATATTGAAGTGTTGTTACATTTCACATTAATGTAATTGGGAGTTAAATTACACTTTAAACACTCGTTATTGGATCTGATGTTCTCATTAACAGTTAGTATTTTCAGAAGTTAAGAAAACAGTGCGATTACAATAAATTCTTGAATTAAAATGGAGAAAGCTAGAATAAGATCTGAAGACAATGGTAACCTAGTTCTTTTCCTGACCGTGAAGAAAGATTAAAACATTTAAAATGGAGAAAATGTCGTAACAAATTACTGTAAGTCCAGACTAGGTCAGGTACTATGATTTTTGAGCGATTTATCCTAGGCGAAAGAAAGCATTACGCATAGTTCCTTTCAAGAATTCCTCAGATTTTTTCACAACATTAACCCAATGCCATACTTTGATGGAACCTTCCGTCCTGCGATTGTCAGGTGGTAACATACTTTAACGAACACTTCCGTCCTAGTGCACAGAATATTTATAAGTTCATTAGCACGGTTAGCTGGTCAGAGAGATTTATTCTGTTTGTTTTGCAGCCTACTCAGTAGATGTCAGATGATACCTGAAACTATTTTCTCTGTGTAAATCATAACTCTGAGCGAAAATACGGAAATAATAAGCACATCAGTTTGCCGCTAGTTGTGAACAATCATGGGGGCATCCCGGTGCGGTATGAATGAGGCTATTCATAACTGGCTTGAAAATAGTGATGTTGAAAGTGTAAATGATTCTCTGGAGAGTGAAAATACTTCTTCTTCTTCAAGTGCCAGTAAAACATGGCGTGTGGCCTCCAGAGAGACCGGATGCAGCTCTTTCAATTCAACGCCCAAAGATGATCTGCGCGCCGTGATGAGGGTGATGATGGCACATACGCTCAGTCCTCATGCCAGAGGAGTTAGCCAATTATGGTTAAAATTGCCGACCCTGCCGGGAATAATCGAACCCTGCACCCCTGTGACCAAAGGCCAGCATTCTAACAATTTAGCCATGGAGTCGGACAACTGACAGTAATAAAAGTGATTCCTATTTCAGTTCCAAGATGATAGTGCCGATAGAAACCATGGGACAAAACCAGAATGCAACAAAAACCAGAATGCAACAATGCAACAAGAGTGAGAACTCTAGTAATTATATTAGGAATTGGGATCTTGTTGACAATAAGCCTGTTCCTGTAACAAGAAAATCAGTATCTGAAATTCACTCTATATTGAGGAGGAAGAAATGGAACTAGTGAATGAATTTCTAACCCCACAGTTCTGAAATCACATTACAAATGAAACCAATGTCTGTGCCTCTGCATTTCTTGCTAATTTATCTGCTTCCCTTGTAACCACTAATATTTATGAACAAAAACATTGGTTTCCTATTACTATAGATGAGCTAAAAGCTCTCTTTGCTCTGTGTATTCTTATGTCACAGACAAAAAACCTGCAATGCAAGATAACTGGTCAAAATGTAGAGTAATAGAAACTCCCATATTTAGAGAAATCATGCTATTCAAGCACTTTGTTTCTATAAACAGATTCTTGCAGTTTAGTACGAACTCCTCCAAATCAAAGTATGACAAACTAAGAAAGGTTAGAACTGTTATAGATTTACTTTTGAACAAATTCAAGTTTGTGTATACTCCAGGAGAAAATATTTGCATTGATTAATCGATGATAAAATTCAAAGGTAGACTGTCGTTCGTTTAATATTAATATTATTCATCCAAGAAAACACAAGATTCGGTATAAAAGTGTACAAAGTTTGCTCTTCGGAGAACAGATATATTTGGAATCCTGGAAAGGATTATGAGGGAGGATCTACCAACAATAATTTACTAGTTAGTGAGAGGATTGTTTTTGACAAGTGTAAGGATCGTCTGGGTGTCTGAAGAACTTTGTACATGGATAACTGGTAGGCGTACAGTTCACCGTCTTTGTACCAATTCTCCCGGAACATAACACACATGCTCTTGGCATGGTCAGGGCAAACAGAAAACACATGCCTCCTAAGTTCAAAGAAACACAGCTGAAGAAGGGTGAACTTACTTTCACTTCAGCGAACAAAATCCTAGCTGTAAAGTGGGTTAACAAAAACCCTGTACACTTTTTGGCAACTCAGCATGATAGACCAGATTATGTTACAGTCCAATCAAAAGGAGGAAAGAAGAAGCTGAAACCCAATCTGGTGGTCGACTATACAGGTGGAATGGATGGGATCGACTCTCATGATCAATGACTGGCATCTTTCTTATTCATGAGGAAGTATACAAAAGGCTATAAAGGGGTGTACTTCTACCTCCTCGATATGGCATTATTGAATTTCTTTCTCATTTAGCAAATTCTCAACCTAACACTTCACTGCATTCTGCATCAATGTTGCAGAACAGTACTTAGAAGGCGCAGAGGAGAAATGAGTGCCATCCAAGTGATGCAAGGTGTGTTACGCACACGGTCTAAGGAAGGAAACCATGCGTCAAATGCATGGTTGCCCTCTATGTTCATACCTGTTTCTTGGTGTACCATAGAAAAAATGATTTCTCCAAACCATAAAAACATGATAAAACTGAAACATGTTTTCATGTATGTCTTCAAGTTTCCTGTATGTGATTTATGTTAAAGTGACTGAACAAGGGATTAGTTCCTTTCACAAGTAATAGAAGGATTTGAACGGCAATTTCCTAGAATATAATAAAAGTCACTTTTGTAACATGAAATTTTGGAAAAGAAGTTAGTCTAATTCTGACCTATGAATGCAAAGAGAAAAACATTTCTAATATGGCTCAGTACTCACAACGGCTATCTAATGAAAGTATTGTTAATCCAGTTGCAAAAATAGTTAGATAAAACAGTATTTACATTATGTATGAGTGGTAAATATCACTTGACATAAATACAACTTGAGCCGGTTACAGAGCAAGCTCCTAATTGCAAGGGAAATTTTGCTAGTTGTTTTACGTCGCACCGACACAGATAGGTCTTATGGCGACGATGGGACAGGGAAGGACTAGGAGTGGGAAGGAAGCGGCCGTGGCCTTAATTAAGGTACAGCCCCAGCATTTGCCTGGTGTGAAAATGGGAAACCACGGAAAACCATTTTCAGGGCTGCCGACAGTGGGGTTCGAACCTACTATCTCCCGAATACTGGATACTGGCCGCACTTAAGCGACTGCAGCTATCGAGCTCGGTGCAAGGGAAAGAAATAGATCCTAACACAAGCAAATACTCAGCAATCAAGATGGAATAAGGTGGGTGGCCCAATCAAGTTACATTTTTCTACTTATATATTGTAAAACTCCTATCATCTCATCTCATTGTATATACCATATTCATGTAATTATAACTATCTAGTTGGTCACAATAGTAATTTAATATAACAGATTCCACCTTTTCAATACACAATTGTTACACTATAGGTTATATTACAACATATTAGTTAAAATGATACCAGTTTCGATACGTATACAGTGTCATCATCAGCCATATGTAAAACTAAGCAAGTAAATATGTTTGCATATAGCAACAAAATACACAGGTTAAATAAAATTCGTAAATTGTCACGTTTAAAATAGTTCATAAAAATATCCACAGATATCTACACGTTGACGGCGTATTAGTCTTACACATTATCTGGAGTGTTTACTGTAGAATTTATACTTTGATATGATAAAAACTTTTGCGAACACATTAAAATCTTGTTCATGATACTGTATTGAGAAATAGTCCGATCACTGCTGATTGTATAGTCCTCTTGATTTGAAGTGTTTGCTATTGGTATTAAAATGTACATGTAGGTCCTATTATATTGTGTAGGACTAAGGTTCCTCGGTTCAATCGGGACGTAAGACCTAAAAAGAACAGAGAACTAATTTGAGTGTGGAGTTCTGTAGAGAGAAAGTAAAATGAAGCATGGATATAGAGAGTCAAAGAATGGAGACTCACCTTGCTGCAGCATGCCGGAAAGATTATAGTGTGGAGAGGAGTTGACGACTTGAGCAGGTTTGCGAGTAAAGGTGGTTAGGGGAGGGGAAGGGAGGGGTTTAGAAAGGAAACGCCTACGGGGGAGGTGTTGGGGGTGGGTCTAGAGGGCTATGTGGTGGGAACGTGTGGCAGGATAAGGTGTTACGTAATGCGTGGAAGATCGAACGTTTTTTCGTTTAAAAACCGTAATAAGGAAGTCGTAAAGAATATTGGATGTCTCGGAAATTTCATTTAAGTTTAAATTAGGGTTAAAAAACTGATCGAGGTATATAAAGCAATTTCGGTGATGTCCAGGAGAGGGCCTTTTCCTAATGTTCTAAGGATCTCCAAGTCTTGATCTATTGTAGTAAAAGTGTGTTTTGCGTCATGTATATGTTGGCCCACTGCCGAAAACCTATTATGTCTGATGGCACTGACGTGCTCCATGTACCTGATTTTGAAGTTTCGTCTGGTCTGTCTTATGTACATGTAATTGCAGTTATTGCAACTAACCCTGTACACCCCTGACCTCAAAAAGTTGTTTTTGTTTATTGTATTACAATTGTGAATTATCTCAACATTCCTATTGTTGGTACGAAACGATACCTTGATATTGTGTTTCTTAAAAATGTTGGTGACACTGTAAACGTTTTCATTGAAGGTGAAAGTGGCATATGCGGTAGGGTTATGTTTCTCTTTTTCTAGCGTTGTGTTAGGTCGGTACTTGAATTTATTTATAATTCTATCTATGAAATAATCATTATATCCATTGAATTTGGCAATGGAACGGATGGTGTTTAATTCTTTCTTTAGGTTTGTTTTTCACATTGGTATTTTAAATGCCCGGTAGACCATGCTGTTATAAGTAGCGCATTTATGTGTATGTGGATGTGTGGAGTCCTGTCTTATGGTTATTGCAGTTTGTGTGGGTTTTCTATAAATACTCTATGTTAGAGAAAATGGGAGCCTGTTTATTGTGAGGTCTAGAAAATTAATTTGTTTGTTGGATTCCGACTCAAGGGTGAATTTTATATCTGGATCTATTTTATTGAGGTTATCAAGAGTGGTTATTAGCACTAGTTGTCCAATCATCTAATATTACCAAAGTGTCATCGACATATCTGGACCAAAATAGAATATTAGTAATGTGTCATCATTGTCGATTATTGTATGTTCTAAGAAAATTAGCTCTCTGTTCTTTTTAGGTCTTACGTCCCGATTGAACCGAGGAACCTTAGTCCTACACAATATAATAGGACCTGCATGTACATTTTAATACCAATAGCAAACACTTCAAATCAAGAAGACTATACAATCAGCAGTGATCAGACTATTTCTCAATACAGTATCACGAACAAGATTTTAATGTATTCGCAAAAGTTTTTATCATATCAAAGTATAAATTCTACAGTAAACACTCCAGATAATGTATAAGACTAATACGCCGTCAACGTGTAGATATCTGTGGACATTTTATACCCCATTACAATATTTGTTCTACTTACAGTATATATTATAAAAGTTCTATCCTCTCATTTCATTATATATACCATCACGTAAAGAATACGGTACACCAATTGTAAATGAAAGATTTAAAAATTCTGAAATGATTGTAAAGTACTCAAGATAGTAATAAAGCACACAGCCAGAGCCAAAAATCCTCACCTCCTTCACCACGCCAAAACACCCTAGCTCGTCCCCCTATTCCATTAAACCCCCAACCCCACCAAATCTCCTGGCCAGAGAGAAGGCCTTACTTTCTAGGTGGTCTGCCCTACCCCTTCAGGGAGGGTAATGAAAACTTTTCATGACGAGTTAAAGTTCAGAGATGGGCCAAGTTGAAGTGAGTTGTACACTCTTTTACTTACCTCGTGACTGGCAGCCATTCACCAAGGTCCAAGTTGCTGGTACAGTCTCTCCGCTATCAAAACATGAACTCATTTTGAGGCTTATATAGCACAATTGGCAGTCAGAGAAAGGAGGTGAGTATGAAATCACTTTCACCAATCACTATACCATGGAATGTTCTGGATCCTTCTGGCATAGACCATGGCGAGGTGACATCTCGGCTGAGGCTGTGCTGAAAGATTTCTTGTAGACAGATAGAATAGCAGTTCGTAAGATTTAGTATGGAACAGGTTAAAGTTCACTGCTGGTGGATGAACGGTGAGTAGATACTGTTACACCTGTCAAGGCTTTGTCCCAGAATAAGACAGTGATGTATCAGACACACATTTTGTTAGTGTTATTCTAGAGACTGGACACTTCCTTTGCTCTTGGGCTTGGTGTTATATGTCTGATTAAGAACCTGTGACCATTGTTACAAATAACTAAGAAACTTACCCCGCATTGAGGTCCAGAAAGCACATTATTGTTGATACTGTTGAAAGGGGATCACATCATCTTGTTTGCATGCACCTTGTATACAAGAGAACGGAAGAAAATTTACCTTTTGCTTTTGTGAAAAGCATCTGTGATTGTTTTGTTAAGAACTTTCCAGTGTTGACTGAAATTTATCTTAATAAAATGCTCCTTTCAGAAGCTTTGATTGACTGATATTATCTTATAATAATAGTTAACAATGTTGAAAAACTTTCAAGAGTAACAACAATATTGTGTAAGTTGGTTCCTCATCTCCTTATGAGGTTCGCATCATCTGAAAATACATTGCAGTTCATTGACTGCTTACAGAAGCAGTGAAATTAAATGAAATTAAACTTGTTTCAGGCACTGGATGACATGTGGGGAATTGACGAAATAGCAACGTTTAATGAATACCGGGAAAGCGTCGTATCACAGGATAGAGATCGTACCACGTACCGATCAGTTCATATTAAGAAATTCTTTGAAGTTCTAAAGAATATGCGGGTAAGTACACTCAAATTTCTACTTAGAGAGAGATTTTTAAAAGGTCATAATGTTCACCTAGAAATTTCCTTGTGAACCATACTTTACTAATTATTTCTAGAATGCCTTCATTCAAATTGCAGTAGCTTCTGGGGTAAACGGAATAACATGGACTACTTACAGAATAATTTCATCCCTTAGGCATTTCCATTAATATGGACATCTCCTCTGAGCTAGAGAAGGCTTGTGCCGTGGATATCTGTCGAGATATCAGACTAAGGAATGGTTCATCGAAAGCCTTTCAGAAGTTTCAAGGGCTGCAGTCTGGGTGCTTAACGATGTTTGATACAGTTATATGGTGGAGTAAAAGGAATCTGCATCGGTATCTCCCGATGCCATGCGGCTCTTTCTGCATAGTTGAATGGTGCACTGATGATGTCTTCCTACATACAACCAACCCTTGTACCGTTTCTCTACGGGGTATGAAGTGAGATGAGCCTTTGTAATGAGTTTTTACGACCGGATGCCCTCGTGACGTCAACCTTATGAAAAGAGTTAATGAGATAAAAGGAATGACGTGATATATGATAGTAGGAAGGCAGAGTGCCAGCGCATAGCCTACTCCTGTTGAATAACACCGATGGATCTGCTCAAGACTTACAGGGATGCAGTAGGATTAGAGAAGCAATCATCAAGAAAATATGGATTCTGGTCAATGAAAGTACGGATTCTCCTGGCTGGCTCATCGGGAACGTTGTGATACACTTCCATGTGAACAGTTAGAGAATGCAGTTCGAGTAGTACTGGCTATGGCTACAAAGAAGAATATCGGCCTCCCCTCTTTGATACTGGATCTCAGCTGGGATGTAAAATGCTCTGACATTTTCCTGAGAAACTTTCTTTACTTTTTTACCACTTGTAGATTCATCTATTCTCTGCAGTATAGTGGTGCCTCATTTTTGCTTGGAAGGCGATCAGTCTGGACCTGTATGTATCATGGCACACTTCTAGTGATTGTCATTGGAAATAGAGATCTCCTCTGCACAGTTGCATACACTGTCTTTCCAAATGAGTTTCTCTTGTATTCTTCTTCGTGGGTCATCAAGTATGTAAATTTAGCCTAGTTTTATAGCCGGTTGCCCTTCCTGATGCCAACCCTTGTCATATGTACGATATCATAACTGGTGTAAAACCTTCAGTTATTGTGGTTGGTCAAATTTTATTAAATGCTAAATTATCTCTTATTAAATGTTAAATATGACTAACACATGGTTTCCCTGTAAATATGTTTTATAAATTTGTATAACCTCAAATACGTATTGAGTATAAGTTTAACTTTAAAGTCTATATAATCGAAAGCGGTAGAAAATACTATAATGTTCATATATTAGATTTATTCTACTATAATTTGGTATATATGAAGGGTTCTGGAAACTTACTGTAAGGTTTATTATCCAGATATGTGTAGAGACATTCAGAATGTTGGAGAGATTTCCATTGGTAAACAGTAACAAAAGTTCGAGTACTCCATTCGACTAGCTGATCCATCGATGTTTCGAGTGTGTTCCATTAGGGTGTTGTAAGAACCCTTCCAGAAATAGATAATTCTAGATGGTTGATTGAACGGGATATATATCGAGCTGTCAGTCAGGTTGAACTCGAAGGTAATTGTTGGACTCTGAGTGACTATTGGGCTCCAAGGTGGAGGCGGTGAGTTCAAGAGAGCGTATGTTATAGTGCGCGAGTTAGTGTTGTTGATATCTGTACTTGTCAGATTCGACTTCAGAGATTCCACTATTAAGTGTTGTAGTGTCACTTGCTAGTGTGTATAATTTTGTGTTGTGACTTACAGTGACAATAAAGTAATTTATATAAGGAAGTGAACGTGTTCTCGTGTGATATTTATTTCCCTCATATAATATCACATTTGAGAACGATAAATTGGCGACTGCAACAGGATACGACAGGACACTGTGAGACTCGGCAATGAAGATCGAGCAAATGACCGTGGCGATTTTACAGAAAGCTCTGGCATTCCTTAGGTTTACCGACAGCTGGAAGCAAAGCGGACTTACAAGAGAGGCTGAGCCAGGATTTGATAGACAATGAAGAGGACCCAGGCAGTTTTGACTTCGAAGTTACCTCGGAGGAAGAAACCAACAACCGGGTAAGCATTATGTTTGTACAACTAATTGCTTTGATTCAGGCCCAGTCTGAAAAAATAGAGGCCCAGTGTGAAAAAATTGAGTCCCTCTCTAAAAACATCGAGGCCCAATCCAAAAAACTCAAGTGGAAAAACGAGGCCCAGTCTCAAGAAATAAAGGACCAAATCAATTCTTTGGATAACGAAGTGTGCTCTCTCAAAACCGAGGTGATCACTGACGTAGTACAGGACAACAACGATCTGGACGGGAAGGGGTCTGAAGTGATGCTTTTAGTTGTGGAGTCCGTAGTTCAAGGCCCAGCAGAAAAAGTGAGTGCCCTGTGTGAAAGTATGACAGCTATGGAGAGACGGGTGAAGTCTGCAAGCAGTGAGGGCGGCTCTGGCGTCGTGAATATGGCAACTCCATGGGACGACGGGATCATTGTAATGATGGCAATAACACGGCCAGGGGGACCCCCTTAACCAGATGGAGAACCAATGGGGTCCAAACCAACAACCAAGGAAAGAGGGTGCCACCTGACCAGGACACTAGTCACGGCACGAAGCCATATAATAATAATAATGTAAGAAATTTATTTAAACTTCAACCTATTCAATACAGTGCAAAATGTTAACGTGTTAGTTAAACATCATTAAAATGGTTGAGACATATTTCGCCCCTTTTGTGGGGCATCATCAGTCATATCAATACCTCTAAGTTCCACCAGATGTCTGGTTGGAAAATTGTAAAACTTGTTGCATGAGTGAATACATTAAAAACTTTACAATATCTTATTAATAACAAAATATCAAATTGATAAAAATATGTTGCACTGGTAAACATGCTTGTGAATTTTCACTTAAACAATGGCTATCATATGTGTAATAAATTACAATAGTGATTGTCTAAAATCTTATGCGATGCCGAAGTTCGAAGACAATTTAAAATTTATATACAAATATTGAGAATGAATGCAGAATACAATACAGTTACAAAATACTGTACACGTATTTTACATGTGAAATGATGTGGAAAAGCATTCCAAATTTGTGCTAATTTCACTTGAATTTGATCTTAATATTACGTTCATGATGTGGTCTAATGGAATTAGCATCAAGATGTGGAAAGTTTGTATATGGTTTTAGACCAACTCTAGTGAAACACGTTGCTTTACGTCGTAATTCAACCTAGATGTCTAAGTTGCGTAATTATATTTTAGACCCAAACAAGTTAGTTTGCTGAAGTATCCACGGGCTATTCAACTCTGTTGGACACTCGCTATGAGACAGAGTGCCTAGTGCATGTAAACAACAGTTGATATTTGATTTAAATTGAGCCTATGTTGAAACAGTTGAAATAATGGCTTGAATGAGGGTACTTGAAGTGTCGTCATTGTCTTCCCATTTGACTATTATTTTGAAGTTTTAACAGCGTGTTTCAGTTGCCGGAGTATGGAATGTCGGCATTATTAGTTGAATGGGTGACAGTCAAAACGTTGTGTGATGTAATTAATGTAGATATATCTTACTTATGTGAAAATCTGAAAAGAAGGATAAGTCCTTATTGAGTGAAATAACGACGGGGAAAAACAAGGACTGAAATGCATTAGAGAATATGGAGTTAAAACTTACCTTTAGTGTTGTTGAGCTGTTAACTTATTGCTAAGAGGTCTTTGAAGCACTGACTGTCACTAACGTCTTACTCCTCGTGTTGTATGTGTGACGTCTTGGTGGAGGGGAGTGGACTTGAGAAGGCAGGGCTGTGGGCTTGTGATTGGCGCTTGGGAAGGAGTTGTGTGTATTGGAGGGAGAACAGGAGCGTGATAAGTTGAACGGCATAGTGGAGGTGCTTGAAGAGGGTGTTTTGACATCAATAAGTCTTTTGTATTTCAGATTTAACTTATTAAATTATTAATTGTTCATATAAAGGGCTTCGGTTATCTATTGGATCATTTAAGTTTTTATTACTGTTGTATTTTTGGTCCAAGAAAATGTACAAATTTTCGAGCTCGGTCGTAAGTCTGCCTTTATCTATTCTTTTTAAAATTTGAAGGTCTTGTTCAATTGTGGTGAAACTGTGTCCTGTGTCCTTCATATGGATACTCATTGCTGAGTGTTTGTTGTGTTCCTGGGCATTAAAATGTTCAGCATATTTAGTTGTGAAACTTCTTTCGGTTTGACCGATGTACGAACTGTTGCACTCAGCACATTTCAGTCTGTAAATGCTGGAACCCGAATATTTATTGTTATCCGAGTTTATCTTATTGTGGTTGAAAAATAATTTTTATTTGAATTTTGGGTCTTGAAGGCTATCTTAATATCATGTTTCCTTAGAGGAGTAGAAATTTGATGTATGATGGGATTGGTGTAGGTAAAGGTTGCATACTTTGATTTTTGTTTTTATTGGGGGAGGTTCGTGGTCAATTTCTACTTCACTTTATTGATTATTTTATGTATGATTGATTGATTGTATCTATTGAAACTAGCTATTTCTATTATGGTATTGATTTCTTTTTTAAAATTGGCAGATGACATAGGAATTTTTAGCGCTCTGTACACTAAACTGTAAAATGAGGCTTGTTTGTGTGACTGTGGGTGAAGAGAATTTTGTTTTATAGTTGTGGGGGTGAATGAAGGTTTTCTGTGAACTTGAAAATCAAAATTGTTCGGGGTCCTAGTAATTGTAATGTCGAGAAAATTGATTCGACTATTGTCCTTGTCCTCTTTGGTGAACTTAATACAGTTGTCCAAGTTATTTGAGTAGGTTAGTATGTTTTCACTATTGTTGCAACTTTTGTCGATTATTGCTAATGTGTCATCAACATAGCATAGCCAAAGACACAATCCATTAATGCTTTTTGTTATTTTACTATTTTCGAGATTATCCATGTAAATTTCGGCGAGTATTCCTGAGATGGGATCTCCCATGGCTAGACCTTCCTGTTTGTATATCTTGTTGTTGAAGGTGAAATAATTATTATGGAGAACAAAGTTTAACAATTTTAAGCATTCTTCTATTTCTAATAGATTTAAAGTGATGTGTTTGGAAAGATTATTTCGTATAATTTCTATAGTTTCCTTGGCGGGAATATTCGAGTACATGTTGGTGATGTCAAACGAACACATTATATGGTTAGGTTGTAAATTAAATTTATTTAAGGTTTCGCATAGTTCTATTGAGTTTTTATAGGGTGTTTGTTGTGGAATGTAAAGTGTTTCTTAATAAATTTCGGGAGGAATTGCGAAGTTTTGTACGAAGGACTATTTCGGATATTTACGATGGGTCGAATGGGAACATCCTTTTTATGTATTTTTGGCAATGTTCTGATGGTGGGTAATTTGAAATTCATGTTGATGAGTTTTTGATATTCGTGTTCGCTAAATAAGGAAGGTGAGTTTTTAGGAGTGTTTATAGACTACGTTGAGTTTTTTAAGTAGGATCTTTAGAGATTATTGAGTAAGATTTGTCGGAAAAGAAATCTTCTGTTTTTGGATGTAGTTATTTTTATTCATTATGACTACGGTGTTGCCTTTGTTGGCTTTCGTTACTATATTTTCAGTACTTTTAATGAAACCATATGCCGGTAGAAACGTTAATTCAGCACCTTGAAAAAAGAGGAGACTCAGCAGGGCCAAGTCCGCGACGTGCGAGCCTCTACCATGCATCACACCGGTGAACTACGAAGACACGTGGGCCCTGACAGAACACAAAGGTGCGAATGAGGGGAAGTTCAATGGAGCTTCGACTGCCATGCGAGGACCTGCAGATAATTGCCACCGGGAACGAGGACACCGTCGGACAGAGCCAGTGGATCCCCCATGGAAAGGTGGTGGCCACCGATCAAACTATCTGGTTGCGAAATGTGTACTGCAACAGCGCCAACGAGAGGACAGTGTGATTGAGGTAGTCTGAGTGTAAATAAATAGTGAGGACTAAGAGAGACGAAGACATATGCATAAGGACACCTAGATATAATTCCTAGAGTAAGGAATGTACAGGATAGCTAGATATTGAAGATTTTAGAGTGGGGGTAATTGTCGTAGGTACGACATCGTAACTGGTATAAAACCTTCAGTTATTGTGGTTGGTCAAATTTTATTAAATGCTAAATTATCTTTTCTGAAATAAAAGTATGACTAATGCATGGTTTCCCTGTAAATATGTATTATAAATTTGTTTAACCTCAAATACGTATTGTGTATAAGTTTAACCTCAAAAATATACACTACCGGTCAAAAGTTTTCGATCACTTATCACAACTATGGATTTGTGGTTAAAACAGAGATGTAGTTTTAAATAATCATAGCCCTGTTCTAATAATAAAACAAGCATAAACATATAACTGAACGACTCTGTTGTGTATTTGACCGGTTCTCCGCACGCTGATGAGTAACCACAACAACACTGACGTGTCTTTGCCCAAGACGTGTCCACTTGAATAGGCCTCATTCCTTCAGCTGTCTGTGTATCAAGCATCTCACATTAGTTTTCAGTACACTGTGTGCAGCTAGCAGTGTGTGTGTGTGTGTGTGTGTCTGGTCAGGTGCATATCATATTACCTCCAAATGGGACGGAAGCAGGAGATTAGAACTGAAAAACGTGCTGTAATTTTAGCTCTGCATCACGAAGGGTATTCTAATAGGACAGTAGCAACAAAAGTTGGCGTAGCCCAATCTACAGTGGTGTATACTGCCCCCGTTTTACCGGGTAGCTCAGCCGCTGAGCGAGAGTCCCAGGGAGCGGAACGTTCGCTAAACGGCAACGCAAAAGTTTTGAGGACAGGGATAATCTAAGGACTGACGACAAATGAAAAAACTAAAAATGGGTTTTAACATTTATTAAAAAATTAGTTGCACTTTCCAAAAACCGTCTATTATTTTAATATCTTGGAATAAAATAATTAATTCTTCCCTGCTGGAATTCATCCGAAATTCTTCACCAAATTACAGTCTGCAAAGATATGAAACTGAATTTTACTCAATCGCATTAGAAAATTAATTATCTCCTTATTTGAGAAAATCTTATCTCAATATATCAAAAACCTGATTTTTAGATGATTAATTGAATTGACAATATTTTGCTATCTACTCCTAAAGCAATTAAAATTTCACCTCACAGCAAAAACCAAATAATCATTTCTTTTGATTAAATATTATTCTGATAAGTTATTTATACTTTAAATTACTTAATTAAATTAGTTTGAAATCCTTCATCCAACATATTATATTTTTAATCTTGTATAAATCGACTCAATGTTGTGCACAACTCACAATAAAATGCTTAAAATTTACGATGTATTAGGTTACTCTTTTACACTTTGTGAGCTTAGTTCATTGACATGATCCTTGCTTAAACATTTTCCTCGAAGTACAATATCCTAATCTATCTTATTTCACCATAAAATCGCTTAAAGATTTATAACTGAGTCAAATAGGCTCACCGCAAAACATAAAAGAATCGAAGAATTTTACGCGTATTGCGTACACATATCATGACGAAATATCACCATGAAAAATCATATTTACAAAATATCATCCATTCATACATCTCACATCTAAGCTTAGGTCCACGGCAATATTATCAAATAAATTTAACGAAACCTAGCCCTTGATTTTTATTTTTGTAATTATTTGAAATTTGAGAAAATTTCCCGATGACGGTGTCATATAAGGACTACCATTACGATCACTTGACTTGTGATGGTATCAGGATTATCACTTTTCAATGAAATAGAATTCACAACGATGTTCCGGGAGAATTTTACAATAGAAATCATCACTAAGAATTCCTTAAATTTGCCTACAGTCTCAGATAAATAAGCATTCGCGTATGCGATCTATGAGTCACGACTTCAATATTATTATTCTCCTATTCTCTCAAAACATCGACCAATATGTGCCTCCCAAGAAGAAGTTATGTTCAAAGACATACTCTCTTCCTTAATCGACTCACGTAACGGACACACAAATAAAATCCTATCATAACATCCATTTACAAGTCTCAAAATCCAAAATATCAGCAAATGTAAAAATGTGAACCTTCAAGTCACGACCATATTCCAGGCCTACATCTATTTCAAATAGAGCACATATTAATCACTCGTAAGCACAGTAATACTCATGACCCTTACATATTCTTTTAGACCGTAACAACGTTAATATTATTATTATTATTATTATTATTATTATTATTATTATTATTATTATTATTATTATTATTATTATTATTATTATTATTATTATTATTATTATTATTATTATTATTATTATGCGCGCGCGGTCGCGTCATCGTAGGCTATAGCTTAATGAAATCATAGATGACTCTATCCTATCTCGAATCTATGATAAACCACAAATATCATCAAGGGAAAATCCTAAATTTACAGAACACGTCGATATTCTGTTCCAAATAATTCCAAAATTATTTGAAAATTATTTAATAAATTAATAATTATTAACGCGTGGGTCAAACAATTTTATCACTCTCCTATGTTAATTCTGGGACAGTGAGAACATGTCACGAAGCACGCACTCAAGAAAGACAAAATACAGGTCCCAAATACACTCTCTCACACATCAAATTCTACCAACACCAATGAAAGAAGAATGAAATTTCTAACTAGAAAGACAAGTAGAAATTATCGCCAATATCTAAACAAGGACTACGTCTACAATATTATTACAACAGATGAAGAGAAAGAATAGTTTGAAATCTTATCTGTAGTGGACATGGCTGATGATCAGGTTTCATCTCGAGTAATACTCTCCCCTTGGCTGAATGATGCCTCACATGGCTGCAGCAGATGAAGACTTGGAACAGTTAGAGATTCCTTCGTAACGTTGAGGTTCCATCCTTCGAAACAATTCAGGACTGCTTGCGATCTTCCGTCTTCAAGTAAAAAGCTGAAACTAATAAATTTGTTTTAGTAATAATTCCAAACACACACTCGATTCTTTATGATGGCACAGTTCTACGTACTTTAATGTTCCTCAGATTATTAATGAAATCTGAACTGCGACGTTTCAAACAAATATTACAATTTAAAATTTTCTCAGAAGAAGAAATATTGCCATCTTTCGTCAAATGGATGCCTATAATTTCCAACATCATGTAGGTCATCTCTCAGTAGTACAGGCAATTTTATTTTACGAAGACAAGTTCTTGCAAGAAGCAATTAGCCAGGTAAAACAGCTAAAGTCAGCGAAGCGAAGAAAAGTAAGGAATAAAGAGAGCAAATTTCCCCAGATACACGGGTATTTATTTCTTCAAGACGTAGGTGTGTCTGTTAGTTGAATCCCATTGGTTGAAATCTTGCGATCGAGCTAACCATCTAATCCAATTGATGAAATATCATGACGTATCAATTCTCAAAATATTGATTGCCCATGGCCTGGTAAACCTGTAGTCACGTGTCACACAGCTGGGGTCTAGAACAAGACACAAAAAAACCCAAGACCGCTGCCGGCTCGTCGGGAAAAACCTGTTCTGCCGCTGGCGAGCGGAAACAGTGCAGAGTTGAAATCTCCTTCCTGAATGATAAATTAATGCATTGTTCCACCCCGATAATAAAATATTCTTCCCATACAGCCTAATTACCAATTTTCAAGGGTACAATACATTGCAGCGGTTCAAGCAAACCGGTGCCAATCCAAGTGTTTCGTGATCTGTAAGACCCTGTGTAACATCATGCAGGGAAGATCAGTTCATATGTGTACAGAGTAAGCATCAGAGGACTCGTACAGCACCTGAAATTCGCGAGGAAGTCAATAATATGCGAGCTGCTAAAATGTCTGTCTCAACAGTGCAACGCCATCTTACAGAGCTGTTGTACTGCAATATCTACACAAACACTTCAAAATCTTATTTCCAGAATGCCAAGAGTTCGTGCAGCTGTTCGGAGGGCAAAGGGTGGATAGTTTGAAGAGGCTAAAATATAAACCATATTGTATTCTACTTAATGGTAGAGAGAGAAAATATATATTTTGTGGGTCTATTTAGTTTTTATGATGTGTTTTTACTTTGAAATAAAGTATCTAGTTTTGTGCATAGGTGATCGAAAACTTTTGCCGGTAGTGTATATAGTCGAAAGGAGTAGAAAACCCTATAATGTTCGTATATTAGATTTATTCTGATATAATTTGGTATATATGAAGGGTTCTGGAAACTTACTGTAAGGTTTATCATCCAGATACATGTAGAGACATTCGCACTGTTGTAGAGATTTCCATGTGTAAAGGTAAACAGTTACGAAAATTCGAGTACTCCATTCGACTAGCTGGTTGATCGATGTTTCAAGTGTGTTCCATTAGGGTGTTGTGAGAACCCTTCCAAAAATCTATAATTCTAGACTGTTGATTGAACAGTATAATTATATATTGAGCTGTTAGTCACTGAGTCAGTCAGGTTGTACTCGAAAGCAAGTGTTGGACTCAGAGTGACTGTTGGGCTCCGAGGTGTAGGCGGTGAGTTCAAGAGAGCGTATGTTATAGTGCGCGAGTGAGTGTTGTTGATACGGTACTTGCCAGAATCGACTTCAGGGTACTCCGATATTAAGTGTTGTAGTGTCACTTGCTACTGTGTATAATTGTGTGTTGTGACTCACAGTGACAAGAAAGTAATTTACACAAGGAAGTGAACGTGTTCCAGTGTGATATTAATTTTTGTCAAATACAATTGTATTTGAGAACGATACCCTATTGCATGTTTCTATGGTGGTTAGCAGTGTTGTGTATTGTGTTGACACAAACACAAACACCCAGTCCCAGAGCTGTAGGAATTAATGATACCTAGAAAATATCGACAACCAGGCCAGCAATTAAACCTGGGGTCTCTACACTGACCATTCGGACTGAATCACAATAAATTTTGTTAATAATCACTATCTATTATGTCAAATACCTTAACTATTTCCTTAGCTTCAAATGGCTGAGCAAAAGCTCTCCTTATCACCCATAGCAAAAGCTTTGGGGAGAAAAGGATGAAATTTTAAAACCTGGACCATTATGACTCTAGAAATACTAGGAAATGATGTTAATCGTACACACTAAAATATATCTTTGACAGATACAGTTTGCACAAATTGAACTGTACATATATACCTCTCAGTTGTTGCAATACGAGTTCTACAAGTCCCCTGCTGCAACACTTCTGGTACCATCACACACTATTGGGCGTGCATTAGCGTTTGCTTGCGTGACCCCCTCGGCCCAACTGGCCACAGCGGACACTCGTTTTTGGTGTTAGTTGTTTACTTTTGGTGGAATGTTGCTACTGGAACACCAGAGAGTAAAAAGAAAGTTTTGGTCCACAGAGCAAAATTTCATAATTTTTGTTTGGCGCTCAAGGTAAGTTTGGACATGATATGGGCTTATAGCGTGTCAAAAGAACAAGATGAAACTCTTTACATTTTGCAGAGAACTTCCGCTGGTTTTCTCTAAATAGTTACTTTCCATTCTTTAGCTCTGTTCTGTTCTGTTCTATCCTGGTGTCTTTCGTTGCTTTAATTTTATTACTTCCTATTTTCTTCTACCACATTCATCCCTGATTCATCTGATGTCCTCTCTGATACGTCTCGAGCATGCATGGTGTGATAGAACATCTCATTTGGAGCTTAATGTTGTCGTCAGCTCGCTGTGCCAGGGTAGAGTGAACCACCTGGTGATGAACGAGTGTACCGCCACAATTCTCCAATGGTAAAACATCCTTAAATTCAAACCCTCATTATTGTAGAAGACTGCCTCGGGAACAGTTGAGGTTTTCTTCTGAAGACGCGGAGCAAGGTAGAAAGTTTCACCTTGTTTTCTTGAGATGGCATAGCCCATCATGGATATCATATCTACAAGTACGGACCATGAAATCATCAATGTTAGTATTAATCTTATTAATCTTTGTCAAAAACATATCAGATGTAAGGCTTTTCAGGCGTTTGCTCTATTAACCAGCGTTTCGTCTTAGGTCTGACACTAGACTCATCAGAGTGAGATGTGTCAGACCCTACCCACTGACGCTGGGGTGTATGCAGCCTTACATATGATATGTTTTTGACATTTTTGACATGATCTATTGGTGAAAAATATGTAATTCCCTCTATGGGAATTTAGAATTTTCCATTATTAATCTTTCGCTTGTACAAATAATGTTTGTCATTTTAAGGAGCTACACATCGAATTCTTTTGCTTATAAATGAATATACCAATGCAGATAACTTTATAAAACAGACTGTTATTCAGAATTTCTTTTATATAAGCGCACAGAAATGATGTCAAGATGTCCCCAGCCTGTAAGCAAAGTAATAGCAACAAGGAAGTTTTTATGTCCACATAGAGACTGATGACATCGCAAGCTGCTGATTACTCTTGTTTTGATTCAAGGGACAGTACTGCCAAACTCATGAACGAATATAACATAGGTAATCGGTCACCAATCACTCACCACTGATCTGCATTTAGGGCAGTCGCCCAGGTGACAAATTCCCTATCTGTTGTTTACCTTGTCTTTTCTTAAATAATTGAGGAATTTTGAAATTTATAGAACATCTCACTTTGTAAATTACCGTATTCCAACTCCTAACTCCCCTTCCTATAAATTAATATTTGTTGTAATTTGTCCTCTTGAATTCTAATTTAACTTCATATTGTGATATTTCCTTTTTTTAAAAACACTGAAATGTATTTGCCTACTAATGTCATTCCATGGTAACTCTCCACGGACAGCTTGGAACAAACCACCTAGGACATTCAAAATTTCCAGCTAATTTCATCCCAGAGTGTTAATTTGGGCTCATCAGTTAATAAATAGCACACCTAGCCTAGTCATTTACTCATTCGGGACAATTATTTCAGGTTCCGTATGGGAATCAACATCTATATCACATACCACTGTCCCCTTTTTCTACCATCAAGGTAAACTGCCCCAGACTCGTCAGCCGCTCCCAGGCGTGCTCAGTTCGAACAACTCAAACTATGAAAATGACTTAAAATTACACCCTGGATTTGATGGGGAATATATCTCTAATACAGTCAAGTTGAGGCATGATGTCAGTTTTGAGGGAAACATGTTTATTAATACAAATAGGAAAGAAATGGAAATAGACCACTCAAATCAAAGTGGGACAAAAATTTACATGATACAAAGGTTGTCTAATCTTTCATAGAGTTCATCTTGACGAAATATACATTTCCCAAAAGTAATTTAATATAATGGAATCCACCTTTTCAATACATACAAAACTGTTGCACATAAATTATATTAGAGCATTTTTATTATTATAAAGGTACCGGTTTCGACATGTTTTCAATGTCATCATCAGCCTTACGTAAAACCAAACAAGAGAATAAATTCACATATACCAACAATACACACATAATAGGTAAAATTCATATTGTAATGGTTATAGCGTCCGCCATGCCAACTGGCTATGGGCCCGGCCCGGCACCATATAGGCCCACCCCTTGCGCTTCAACCGCACCAATCACAAGCAGCGCCAAAGTGCTAGGCCAGCCCCACTCGCTTCCGCTCGCGGTCCCGTAGCAGAGGAGTACGGAAATGACTCCACGATTAATCTGGAGTCTTCCATCTCGCGATGTTCCTGGATTCATCGAGCATCCAGACGATTCTAGAAGGGCCAGCGCAGGTATATAAGAGAGGAACGACCTGCCTGCAGGAGAGAGAGTTAGACTGAGTTAGAAGTTGGTGTGGTTCAGTCATGAGCGACTGCCAGTGTAGTGAAGTATGTGAACTGCCGTGATTATCGGACTAGTGTGCTACAGTGCGGACTGTCGGCGAAGGAGAGAACATGTAGCCGTGCGACGCGGGACCTTGTGTGTGAGTGTAAAACTGTGTAGTGCGAGAACAAGTGAGAAACGAAGGGAGAGAGAGCGCGCGAACTGTGTAAGTGTGTGTTATGAGCAAAAGTTGTGTGTAGTCCTGTGCAGTTGAGTGCGTAGCTAATAAATCTTAGTTTTGAAGCTACCAGTCTAGTGTTCATTGATCCTACTACCCCGCCAACTCGTTATAATATAATGACACATTTAAAATAATTCATATAAAATATCTGAGGATTGCTACGTGTCGGCGGCATAATAGTCTTGTATTGTTTTGGTACATGAGTTGGGGCACTTTCTCTAAAGTTGTGCTTTGGTATGATAAAACTTTATGAACATGTTAAAATCTTGGAAAGTATCTTATTCATAGAGAAATACAGCACTGAGGAATAATGTGAGCACTGTTGGTGGTATGGTCTTCTTATCTTAAAGTTGTACTATGTGCGTCAGAAGGTGGTTTTCAGTGTACATGTAGGTCCTAGTATGATATGTAGGACCGAGGTTCCTCAGTTCAAGCGGAACATGAAACCTAGAGAAAACGGAGAGCTGATTTTAATATGGAGTTCTGTAAAGGGCAAGTCAAATGAAGCAAAGAGAAAGTTAAAGTGTGAGAACTCACCTTGCCGCAGCATGCTAGGATTATTCTATGGAGAGGAGTTAACAAATGGAGCAGGTTTGTGGGTAGAGGTAGTTGGGAGAGGGGAGGAAAGGAAAGGAGGGGCTTGGAGAGGAAACGCCTATGGGGAAGGTGGTGGGGGCAGGTCTGGAGGGCTATGCTGTGGGGACGTATAGCAGTGTAGGGTGTTATGTAATGCATGGGAGATCGAATGCTTTCTTGTAAACTTAACATCTTTAATAACTGTAATAAGAAAGTCGTTAAAAACCTTGGGTTTCTCAGAAATTTCATTTAAGTTTAAATTGGGGTTGAAAAACTGATCAATGTGTATGAAGCAATTTTCAGTGACATCTAGGAGAGGGCCTTTTCCTAAGGTTCTGAGAATCTCCAAGTCTTGGTCTATGGTGGTAAAAGTATGTTTCACATCATGCATATGTTGGTCCACTGCCAAAAGCCTATCGTAATGAATAGCATTGACGTGTTCTATGTACCTGATTTTGAAGTTTCGTTCGGTCTGTCCTATGTACATGGAATTGCAGTTATTGCAACTAAACCAGTATACCCCTGACCTCAAGAAGGTGTTATTTTTGTTTATTGTGTTAGAGTTGTGTATTATTTCCACATTCCTATTGTTAGTACGAAAGGATAGCTTGACATTATGCTTCTTAAAGATGTGGGTGACAGTGTAAACGTTTTCGTTGAAAGTGAAGGTAGAATATGCGATAGGGTTGGGTTTTTCTTTTTCTAACATTGTATTTAGTAGATGCTTGAATTTATTTATTATTCTTTCTATGAAACAGTCGTTATATCCATTGAATTTGGCAATGGAATGGCTGGTGTCTTTCTTTAAGTGTGTTTCTGACATTGGTATTTTAAATACGCAGTAGACCATGCTGTTATAAGTAGCGCATTTTTGTGTGTGTGAGGATGTGTGGAATCCTGTCTTATGGTTATAGCAGTTTGTGTGGGTTTTCTATATATACTGTATGTTAGGGAGGATGGGAGCCTGCTTATCGTGAGGTCTAGGAAGTTAATTTGTTTGTTGGATTCTGACTCGAGGGTGAATTTAATATCCGGATCTATATTGTTGAGAGAAGAGGTAGCACTAGTAGTCCTATTGTCTAGTACTACCAAAGTATAATCAATGTATCTAGATCCCCGAAGCCGGTGACCCCATTGCCAGTCCATGATGGACTGCAGATGTTCCTTCAAGGGGCTGTAATGCAAAACTATTGGAAGAAGGCCAATGGTGGGAGGGGCCAGAATGGTTGAGGTGAGAGCAAAGAGAATGGCCCAGTTGAGATGAACATGCTCCAGATCAACAAGTAAATGCTGAAAGAAGGAAGATGGTGGTAGCTAGCATATTTTGTGGGGAAACAACCTTTACAACATCACTGACATATTTTTCATAATACTCAAAGATCGTTAGGGCGATTGGCTGGATGCTAAGTTTCATAAACAACTGTCGCAACAATTGCACGAAATATGGAGAAATATGTTTTTAGCACATTTTTAGCTTGTATTAAGTAGATTACTTTAACCCTTATTTCACTGAAGATGGCTCAAATGAGTCAAAACATTTTTGAATTTTATTGCTCCATCTAATGACGGAATTACGTTTTGTGTTGAATTGGGAGGATACATTTAATTTTTCCTTTGTTAAGTTATTGTTTTTTGCCGAGATTTGCTATTGTATTGTTGTCGTGTTCATATATGTAATATAAATGGTTGTGTGATTTGTTCACTTTATAATTTGTGGAATCTCCTTCAGATGGTAAGCACAACATTGTGTTGTACCCATTTGTTGCGGTAGATCAGATCCTTACCAGTACAATTAATTGTTTCTCCCCTGAATTTCACTGATGTATTTTTGAACCATTCCTGACTTGACAATTAATACCACATGTACCTGTATTTCTCTTTTAGCTTTCAAATGAACTTCTTGACCACAAGGTGTTTGACCTCTGGAAGCTGAAGAATGAAGTAGATTGTTCCATTGCTGCAGAAACTCTGAGAATGGCACGTTACACTCACTTTGTACTGGAAACTTTTCATGAAGCTTCCAGAATAGTCAACATGATGTAAGTACTGGCTGGTATGCCACTACTGGGTGCACACTTCTGTTTTCAGTTGATTACAGGCTTAAAATTGCGTAAATATTTCATTTAAAGGTACTTTTCTTTTGTATTAGTGCTATTGTCCAAATAAAAACATGTGTTGGTGTTTAACATGGTTGTACTTCTAAAATGAGTCAAATTAAATTGATGGTCTTATTGTAATATTTACACAACTATTCAAGATAGAAAGAGGGACGCCCCTCTTAGCGAATCAGAAGATTAGCTTCCTAATCAGGTCATATGAACAATATTTCTCTTATCTGATGTTTGGATTAAATGGGGCTTGTGTTAAAACTCAAGATTAAAATTGCCAACCATTAGGAGATTTTCTCTTTCAGATTTATTTGAAAACGAAGATCCAATACAATGGTATTTCAAGTCAGGGTGTACAAATGCTGTCTAAAAATCACCAATGAATTTTTTGACACAGAGTCTGCTATGGTCTGGATAATGGTGTCCAGGATTTTTGTTTATTCTTAGGGAGTTCAGCGTCTCCTTAGGAATTGTCCCTCTAGCACCAGTTATAAGACGAACGACTTCACACTTTGTAATCTCATAATCCATTCGAGATCCTCGGTTTGTGGTTGATATATGGCCCTTTTCTTCTCACATGCAAATCAAATATAATAACAATGAAAAATAGACAGTATGGAAAATAAACTTGCCATGTCCAAGAAACCTTTCACATTTTACCAGTCATCAGTAAAGTTCAATTAGGGCTATTGCCCAGGTGGCAGATTCCCTGTCAATTGTTTACTTAGGTTTTTCTTAAACATTTTCAAAGAACTTGAAAATGTATCGTATATTTCCCTTCATAATGTATTCCAATCCCTTATTCCTCCTTCCATGAATGCTCTTGAATTCCAACTGTATCTTCATATTATGATCTTTCAAAGCTCTGCTCAAGCCACTGACAGCTCGATACTTACCACATATTTCATCTTGGTCCATGGTCGAATAACAAATTACAACTTGTAAGATTGAGAAGTTCCACCACTTTAAAATCTTACGATATTTCTTAGATTAAAATAACATTAATTTAATTTAAAATAAGTTGGTACATGTTTTGTTTTTCATAGAAAACATCTTCAGCTGTGATCTTGATTTAAAGTTAAAATATGCACAAAGACATGGGTTACATAAGTAAAACACAATTAACCACTCATATTAAAAACAACTTGTCCTTGACACGACGACAGGTCTAAATATCTAATGAGTCTTTGGTTTTCTCTTCATTATCACTAGTTGACATCTCTTGATGTGAAAGATGTGTTATATATAAAATACCATTTGGAAGATTATCCCAATGCAAAGGGATCTTAAAGTTTCCTTATAAATAAATGAAACTGCAGTGTACAAATATGCAAATTTTTGTGACATTCAACACTTGATGTAAATGGAAAGGGGAAATTTTTGTCAGATGAAATGGACTGATTGTGTTTGAGATGGAAAGATACTCCCTATGATGTTGTTGGGTCCAAATCTGGAAAGGAGAACAAAATGTCAAAGCTCGATATTGAAAGTGGTTTAGCTGTCATATTTAATAAGACTGCTTGCTTGTCATGACGTACTCACTTGTTCACTCTCTGTGCCCTCAGCAACATATCATGATGTACTCACCCGCTCACACTCTGTGACTCTAGCAGCTTGTTATGGCGTACTCAATTGTTCACTCTCTGTGTCCTCAGCAACGTCATGTGTACTCACTCGCTCACTCTCTGTGGCTCTAGCAGCTTGTCATGATGTACTCACTTGTACACTCTCTGTGGCCCCTCAGCAGATTGTCATGACATACTCACTTGTTCACTCTCTGCGTACCTCAGCAGCTTGTCATGATTTACTCACTCGCTCGCTCTCTGTGGCCCTCAGCAGCTTGTCATGACATACTCCCCCTCTGTGGCCCTCAGCAGCTTGTCATGGCATACTCGCTCACTCTCTGTGGCTCACAGCAGCTTCTCATGGCGTACTCACTCGCTCTCTGTGTCCTCAGCAGCTTGTCATGGTGTACTCACTCGCTCACTCTCTGTGTCCTCAGCAGCTTGTCATTACATACTCACTCGCTCACTCTCTGTGGCTCTCAGCAGCTTGTCATGGTGTACCCACTTGTTCACTCTCTGTGGCCCTCAGCAGCTTGTCATTACATACTCACTTGTTCACTCTCTGTGGCTCACAGCAGCTTCTCATGGCGTACTCACTCGCTCTCTGTGTCCTCAGCAGCTTGTCATGGTGTACTCACTCGCTCACTCTCTGTGGCTCTCAGCAGCTTGTCATGGTGTACCCACTTGTTCACTCTCTGTGGCTCACAGCAGCTTGTCATGGCATACTCACTTGTTCACTCTGTGGCTCTCAGCAGCTTGTCATTACTTACTCACTTGTTCACTCTCTGTGGCTCTCAGCAGCTTGTCATTACTTACTCACTTGTTCACTCTCTGTGGCCCTCAGCAGCTTGTCATGGCGTACTCACTCGCTCTCTGTGGCCTCAGCAGCTTGTCATGGCGTACTCACTCGCTCTCTGTGGCCTCAGCAGCTTGTCACGGTGTACTCACTCGCTCTCTGTGGCCTCAGCAGCTTGTCACGGTGTACTCGCTCACTCTCTGTGGCCTCAGCAGCTTGTCACGGTGTACTCACTCGCTCTCTGTGGCCTCAGCAGCTTGTCACGGTGTACTCGCTCACTCTCTGTGGCCTCAGCAGCTTGTCACGGTGTACTCACTCGCTCTCTGTGGCCTCAGCAGCTTGTCACGGTGTACTCACTTGCTCTCTGTGGCCTCAGCAGCTTGTCACGGTGTACTCGCTCACTCTCTGTGGCCCACAGCAACTTGTCATGACATACTCACTTGCTCTGTGTGGCCCTCAGCAGCTTGTCATGACATACTCACTTGTTCTCTGCGGCCCTCATCAGCTTGTCATGACATACTCGCTCATTCTCTGTGGCCCTCAGCAGCTTGTCATGGCATACTCGCTTGTTCACTTTCTGTGGCCCTCAGCAGCTTGTCATGGCATACTCGCTTGTTCACTTTCTGTGGCCCTCAGCAGCTTGTCATGGCATACTCGCTTGTTCACTTTCTGTGGCCCTCAGCAGCTTGTCATGGCATACTCGCTTGTTCACTTTCTGTGGCTCTCAGCAGCTTGTCATGGCATACTCGCTTGTTCACTTTCTGTGGCCCTCAGCAGCTTGTCATGGCATACTCGCTTGTTCACTTTCTGTGGCCCTCAGCAGCTTGTCATGGCATACTCGCTTGTTCACTTTCTGTGGCCCTCAGCAGCTTGTCATGGCATACTCGCTTGTTCACTTTCTGTGGCCCTCAGCAGCTTGTCATGGCATACTCGCTTGTTCACTTTCTGTGGCCCTCAGCAGCTTGTCATGGCATACTCGCTTGTTCACTTTCTGTGGCCCTCAGCAGCTTGTCATGGCATACTCGCTTGTTCACTTTCTGTGGCTCTCAGCAGCTTGTCATGGCATACTCACTTGTTCACTTTCTGTTGCTATCAGCAGCTTGTAATTATGTACTCACTTGTTCACTCTCTGTGTCCCTCAGCAGCTTGTCATTACGTACTCACTTGTTAATTTTCTCTGGCTCTCTGTAGCTTGTCATTACTTACTCGCTTGTTCACTTTCTGAGGCTTACAGCAGCTTGTCATTACGTACTCGCTTGTTAACTTTCTGTGGCTCTCAGCACTTTGTCATTACGTACTCACTTTTTCACTCTCTGTGGCCCTCAGCAGCATGTCATTACGTATTCACTTGTTCACTCTCTGTGGCCCTCAGCAGCTTGTCATGGCGAACTCACTTGTTCACTGTCTGTGGCCCTCAGCAGCTTGTCACGATGTACTGACTTGTTCATCCTCTGTTGCCCTCAGCAGCTTGTTATTACATACTCACTTGTTCACTCTCTGTGGCTCTCAGCAGCTTGTCACGATGTACTGACTTGTTCACCCTCTGTTGCCCTCAGCAGCTTGTTATTACATACTCACTTGTTCACATTTTGTTGCTATCAGCAGCTTGTCATTACATACTCACTTGTTGTCATTACGTACTCATTTGTTCACTTTCTGTGGCTCTCAGCAGCTTGTCATTACGTACTCACTTGTTCACTCTCTGTGGCCCTCAGCAGCTTGTCTTTACTTACTCACTTGTTGTCATTATGTACTCATTTGTTCACTTTCTGTGGCTCTCAGCAGCTTGTCATTACTTACTCACCTGTTCACTTTCTGTGGCTCTCAGCAGCTTGTCATTACTTACTCACTTGTTCACTTTCTGTGGCTCTCAAAAGCTTATCATTATATACTCAGTTGTTTACTCTCTGTGGCTCTCAGCAGCTTGTCATTACGTACTCGCTTGTTCACTTTCTGTGGCCCTCGGCCGCTTGTCATTATGTACTCACTTGTTCACTCTCAGTGGCCCTCAGCAACTTGTCATAGCGTACTCGTTCACTCTCTGTGGCCCTCAGCAGCCTGTCATGACGTACTCACTTGTTCACTCTCTGTGGCTCTCAGCAGCTTGTCATTACGTACTCACTTGTTCACTTTCTGTGGCCCTCAGCAGCTTGTCATTACGTACTCACTTGTTCACTTTCTGTGGCCCTCAGCAGCTTGTCATTACGTACTTACTTGTTCACTCTCTGTGGCTCTCAGCAGCTTGTCATTACGTACTCACTTGTTCACTTTCTGTGGCTCTCAGCAGCTTGTCATTACGTACTCACTTGTTCACTCTCTGTGGCCCTCAGCAGCTTGTCATTACGTACTCACTTGTTCACTTTCTGTGGCCCTCAGCAACTTGTCATTACTTACTCACTTGTTCACTTTCTGTTGCTATCAGCAGCTTGTCATAGCATATTCGCTTGTTCAATTTATGTGACTCTTAGCAGCCTGTCATTACGTACTCACTTGTTCACTTTCTGTGGCCCTCAGCAGCTTGTCATTACGTACTCGCTTGTTCACTTTCTGTTGCCCTCAGCAGCTTGTCATGGCGAACTCACTTGTTCGCTTTCTGTGGCCCTCAGCAGGTTGTCATGGCATACTCACTTGCTCACTTTCTGTGGCCCTCAGCAGCTTGTCATGGCGTACTCAGTTGCTCAATTTCCGTGGCCCTCAGCAGCTTGTCATGACGTACCCACTGGCTTTTTGCCATTTCATGTGTTTTCTGCATTATTGTTCATCTATATTCTCTTCCTTCCGGTATAAAAGAAAGCCCAGAATCGGGTTATTAATAAACGTTCTGACTGGAGTCCAGAGGCTGTAACGATCCTCATAGCAACTGCAGCTCTTGGAATGCCACTGATATTTCTCTTTTTCACTGTATTTCAAGATATAGACTAAAAATTTACCGTTTACTATTTTTGCTTGAAACCAGTCGTAAGAGAGATGCATCAAGTTTGGTGCTTTAGGCCCCTTCTGAATCACCCCTTTCTTGTGATTTGTTTGGGGCAACTTATGACCTTGTTCTAAACTGAAACACCAAGATTCATTAAAGCCCACTCCTCCCATTTTGCCGTGGTGCAGTAACAGACAAAATTCGACATAGGTCATTACAATCAGGTCAAGAATACAATGATAACAAGTGGTACTTCATGCTTAAAAGTAATGCTGTCATATGGAATCCTTGATCAAATGAAGAATGGCACAGTTTGTCACTTTTCACGAATAGTACTATTCTGGCATTCTAACAGTGTCAAGTTTCCGGCATAGAATGTCCCAGCCAAAGACAGCAGTGAACACTGCTCTGCCATTTTCCATTAAGTGTGCACTCTCCTCATTCCTATCAGCACCTGACGGAGGGATCAAATGGCTTGAATGCTATTATCAGGAAATGTATGAACCAGAGGAAGGACGTGCTAAGAAAAAATGATCTCACTCCCCAGCTATTTCCAATCAATATTCAGGCATAATGTTGTACTCAGGACATAGCAGTAATCCCATATATTGGAGAAGACACAAAGCACAGTACAACAATGTAATATTAATCAATTTTATGGGCTTTTGATATTGTAGGTCTTCACATTTAGTTTTCTTCTGACTCTGTAATATTTGGGCATCCATGACTCTCTCTTGTGCTACTTCTAAAATGATCATTCCTTCATGATTTTTTTCCTCATTTTGATAATCGTCTTCACAACTCTCCTTGTTATCGGCTGATGACCATGCATTTTTTAACCTTAACACAATCACGACAAAACCCTAGCGTTGCCAGTTAACACAATTGAATTATGTGTCTATGTCAGCGAGCTCAGCGTTGATATGGACTAAGCAACGAAGATCTGTTATCATATTTGGCATAGTAAACCTTTCTAAGAGAAAAACATGCAGAAATGGTATTCTCTATAACTTTTGTTTATCGACTGGACCACTAATGACATAGATATTTGAGAATTAAATTTTAAGCCTTCCCCTAAACTACTATTTCACCCAGCATGATAAAATTATAGATTCTAGTGCCTTATTTTTTTACTTTATATACCGATTTTCATTCCATCTGTTCAACCATTTTCTCATAGCTCGGCATTAATATGGACTAATCAACAGAAGTCTTAATTTATGAATGTCTCTGTCAGTACAGTAAAACTGTATACGTGATCCGTTTTGAGATTTTTGTGGTGCTTAAGATAGCAAGCATTTTGAAAATTAGTGCATACTTCTAGGTGCTATACTTCAGAAAGTATTAATTATTGACTGCTGCTATGAAGAAAACTGTATTCTGAGAAAAATCCAACTTATAGCTTTCACTAATTTTCGTGCCAATTGTACAAAGTTTTCATGGCATCAAGTGGTGAAGACTCGAACTCTTGTGTACCCATAGGTGGCACAAGAAGTCAAAACATGGAAATGCAATTTTTATACTGCAGTCACTTTGTTCAATTCTGCCGTAAAACTTCCTTTGTGAACTTTGGGTTCCTCTCCGCAAAATGTGATGTAAATGATTGGAAATTGTATTTTGTATAACTTTTGTTATGTAGTACTTATCAATAGGACCACAAATTTCTGGTCTGAGGGGCTCAAATGGTTGAGGCGCTGGCCTTCTGACTCCAACTGGACAGGTTCGATCCTGACTCAGTCCGGTGGTATTTGAAGGTGCTCCATGCGTCAGCCTTGTGCCGGTAGATTTACTGGCATGTTAAAGAACTCCTGCAGGATTAAATTCTGGCACCCCGGTGTCTCCAAAAACCGTAAAAGTAGTCAGTGGGACGTAAAACAAATATTATTATTATTATTATTATTATTATTATTATTATTATTATTATTATTATTATTATTATTATTATTATTATTATTAGGACCACAAATAACATAGATATTTGAGAATGACATTTTAGGTATTCCCTTAAACTACCATTTCACACAGCATGAATAACATTATTTATAGCCGAAAGTGTAGTGTCTTATTCCCCAAATTTACATACCAATTTTAATTAAATTTTGTTCAGCGATTTTCTTATGATGAACAGACAGACAGAGATGACAGAAAATTTAAAAATTTATTTCCTTCTTTATGTGGACACAACTAGTTGAGAAATATAAATCTGTTCTTATTCTGAGCAATGTATATACAAAACTCTTATTATATAGCTAGCATGTTGTTCATTAAATGTTTGGAATATTGCCTTCTATTAGACTTACCATTCTGAATATACTATGTATTTCAGATTTAAACTGGAACTGCATTTTACTGCTACAGCATCTAACTAGTTATTTGTTTCCAGAAAACAGCTGGAAGTATCCCAAAAAGATCTGGATGGATTGAAGACAACTGTCTTGCAACTAGAGGATGATGTTCACAAATGCCGAACTGAATATCTAAGAAATGTGAAGGAAGGTACACATATCGATGAAGTTTGTAAGCAGGAAGCAATGAAGCTCAAACCTAGAGCTATTATCAACTACATGAAATCATATCTGTGAGTATTATAACTGCATCAGTTTTTTTGTCTGATTTGATTAATGCTTTCATGAATATGTTGGGTTATTGCCATTTAATTAGCATCTATGATTAAATTTCATGCACATGTCTGGTACATGGATATTTATTTTTCTAGCAGTTGTGGGCATTTTACCAAGGAGAGGAGCAATTTAAAAATGAAAAGTGCTCCCAGAAATTCACGGTGTTGTGATAGACTTCGCAGATTTAATGGCTGTTGTAGAGATGTATAATCTACATTATCATATGGGAGTCCTGCTCCAAATAAACATATTGTGACAACCCTTAATTATGCAGTGTCAATGGCACACAGTTGGGTGACAAATAAATATGACACATCATTATTAAGATAGAATGTCATATCAAATGTAGGTTTGGCGCATACTCATATAAATTTTTTCGTATCATATCCTCTCATGATATATTATTATATTCTATCATATTATATTATAGCTTAGCTCCAGCAAAACATAAGATTCGTATCTCATGGGGTAGGTTCTCACGACAGTTTCACCACTAAATCAGAATAGTCGTAATAACAAGAATAAGAATCCTGAGACAGCCAGGCATCTCGTGCAATGGTAGTAATGAATTATCATAATGAACGAATGTGGAAGGATTTCCTAACTATAAATAATAAACTTAAATGTAGGATGGCTGGTTTATTTACATTTCATGTTATATTGTTGTGGAGGCCCAGCGTTACATTGTTGAAAGATAAGATCATGGTTATGAGGGTGTTTAGGGGTTGTAGTAAGGATGTAAAGGAGAGGGCATATAAGTCTCTGGTAAGACCCCAAAAAATAATAACGGTCTTGGATTATAAAAATGGCATATTTAAACAATGGCTTCTTTAAAAGAGATAAGACGTCTGTGACATACAATTAAATTTATAAATATTTCTAATGTTAATCCATTTGAAAGTTCAAATAATCTATACATTGATTGAATACTGAGTGATAGTAAGATCCAATGAATATTTAAAAACATCATAAGAAAATGATTTAAAATTTGCTATAAAATCGTAGCTTAAATGTTTACATCAATCTATAATTTTAAATTCAAGTATGCATAACATAAATTAATCTTGTCTATAATTGAATTTATCTTCATTTGATATTTAGATTTTGTAACCGCTACTACAGTGGTTACACTAAACTAAACACTAAACACAATAAAGGGAGGAAAGTAAGAGCAACTACACAATACCAAAAACCACTACACACTCAGTGAAACATCAGCTGAAACTACGTGGATCTCTGCCAATAACAACTTTAGTAAATATCAGTAGGGCCAACTAGATGACAATAAACTAGGAAGGTGGGAAGAGGCTGGGAACCCACCAAAGGCATGGATATGGCTTAGGTCGCAGATTCAGAAATAATCAACCGTGATCCTTAATTTTTAAAATATTATTTATAAACGGATTTTACAAGTAAATTCTGAACAAATTCCTCCATTGAAAATTCTAAATTCGCATGGAGGGAATTAGATATTTTTCACCAATAGAGCATGTCAAAAACATATCAGATGTAAGGCTTTTCAGGCGTTTGCTCTATAAACCAGCGTTTTGTCTTAGGTCTGACACTAGACTCGTCAGAGTGGGATGTGTCAGACCCTATCCACTGACGCTGGGTGTATGCAGGTGAGCTTATCAGAAGCCTATATATCAGGCACAGTCTGATAACTGCATACGGGAGATAAATGTCCACAATGGAATTATTGCCCGCCTAGCAATTCCGAATGGAAAATTCTAAATTCCGATGGAGGGAATTAGATATTTTTTACCAATAGAGCATTTGGTAGCAGGTAGGGACCCCCTTCGGAGGCAGCCCTACCCAGGGAGTGGCGCCCCTGCCTATGTGAGTCCCAGAGCACACTGACCCGGTGTGTAACACCTGGTATGGGTCCCAGCTCAGGGTTATGGGTGAAGACCTCAACGGCATCTACGGCGGAGAAGGTGGACTTCGGTACGGCGGAGATGGCGGAAGGGGCATACCCGTAGCGTCTGTACTCCAGAGGAGCGGCTACGAAAGGCGTCTGTCTCCATGTTAGGGGCGGCCTAATTTTGAACCTGGCAGTAGGTATAAAATGCCTTTGGGTGTGGCGAGCCCATCGTAACAATAGCCTATATGGACAAAGCAGATATGGTGCCTCGGAAAAGGTTAGGGCGTCCCCTGCTAAAAGCGACGCGCAGCTCTTCAGGTGCTGGGGGAACTGTGAAAAATGGGCAACCAGCATCAAACTACATTAAGATTGCAACAGCAAATATCCTGACACTGATGGGAAAGACAGAACAACTGGTTGACTTCATGATAGAAAAAGATATAGCCATACTTGGACTGTGCGAGACCAAGAAGAGGGGTACAGGGGAGATCCCTCTGAGAGAAGGATACAGGCTGTATTACAGCGGAGGACCTGAAGCAAAAAATGGAGTGGCCATCATACTTAGAAGAGGAATCCAAGAATATCTGGAATATACAAAGTACGTCAGCGATAGGATGATGATGATGAGACTCCAGTTTAAAAATGGCGTGAAAGATCTATTTCAGTTGTATGACCCACAAACTGGTTGCATAGATGAACATCTAGAGGACTTCTTAGAGGAAGTGGAGAGACAGATAGAAGATACGGAAGTACTATTGATGGGAGATCTAAATGCACATGTTGGAATGGAAAGACAAGGAAAGGAAGATGTTGTAGGGCCCTTTGGATATGGAAATGTAAATCCAGAAGGCGAGTTGTTGGTGGATTTTTGCATGAGGAATCAAATGATTGTTGGAAACACCTGGTTTAGGAAGAAGAACAGTCAGAAGATTACAAGGTATGGCTGGGGAGACAGATGAACAAAGACCATGATTGATTATATTATCATAGAGAAAGAACACCGGAAGAACCTTGTAGATGTAACAGCCATGCCTGAAGAAGCCTTTGGTGGAGATCATAGAGTTGTGATAGGAAAATTGAAAGTTGGAAAGATTGAAAAACCCCAATTAAGAAGAGAGAAAAGAATTAAAGTATGGAAGTTGAAGGAGAAAAGCATACAAGAAGAATTTCAAAGGGAAATAATACCCTTGGTACCCAGGACAGAGATGGGGAATGTTGAAGAGAAATGGAAAAGATTTAAGGAAGCACTGGTTGGATGTGCAGAAAAGGTGTGTGGTAGAACATCAGGAAATGTGAAGGACAAAGAAACACACTGGTGGAATGATAGGGTAAAGATTAAAGTGAAGGAAAAGAAAATGGCATGGAAAGCATGGAAAACATCTAAGACTGAAGAAAGTAGAAGAAAATATGTAGAGGCAAAGAATTTGGCCAAGAAAGTAGTGGAGGAAGAAAAGCTGGGCCTTATTCACACAGAAATTGAGAGATGATATGCAGGGCAGCAAGAAATTACTGTATGGTATCTTAAGAAACGAAAAGAGAGATCAAGTAAACACCAGATTTGTGAAGGATGAAGGTGGCATAATTTTAAGAAAGCCAGAAGAAATAAGGAATAGATGGAGAGAGTATTTTCAGAAGCTGCTGAACACAAGAACGGATGACAGGCATTCAATGGACGACCAGGAAAGGCAATTAGTTGATGAAGAAATGGATAAAGAAATTACAATGAATGAAATTGAAATGGCAGTAAGAAAGATGAAGAATGGAAAAACTGTTGGAATAGATGAAATTTCAGTGGAGATGATAAAGGCACCTGGAGCTGTAGGCCTGCAGTGGACATATCGGATTCTCAGGAATGTCTGGGAGAATAAGGAGGTCCCTGAGGATTGGCAAAAAGGAATAATCATCCCAATTTTCAAGAAAGGTGATAAGAAAGTTTTGAAGAACTACAGGGGAATTACTCTAATATCCCATGTTGCTAAGATAATGGAAAGGATACTGGAAAGTAGAATAAGGTTGAGGGTTGAGAAGCAGATACAGGAAAATCAGTTTGGTTTCAGAAGTGGAAGGTCAACAATAGAGCCAATTTTCATTATGAGACAAACTAATGGAAAAGCATTGGGAGTACGGGAATGATATGGTGATGTCATTCATTGATATTGAAAAGGCTTATGACAGTGTCACTAGGACGAAAGTTTGGGACAGTCTGGTGCAAAAAGGAATTGGACAGGGATTAATAAAAATGATCATGGCATTGTATAAGGAATGTTGTAGTTGCGTGCAAACACAAGTTGGCAGGACAGGTTGGTTCAAAATAACTAGTGGGCTGAGACAGGGAAGTGTTCTATCACCAATCCTGTTTACAATAGTAATGGATGGCATCATGAGAACAGCAAAAGCAGCATATGGAGGAAGAGAAATGAACATGATGTTATCTGCAGATGATATTGTGATTTGGGGAGGAGACGACAGGAAGGTTCAAGAACAGTTGAATGTGGTGAATGGGAAGATCGAAGAATGTGGATTGAAAATAAGTGTAGAAAAGAGTAAAACTCTTGTTATGACTAGAGGGGAGAAAGAAGGGAAAGGTCAGATTAGACTTGCAGACAAGCCCCTGGAAGTAGTGGAAACGTTTAAATACCTGGGGAGTGAATTAATGGAGAATGCTCGACTGGATGCTGAGATTAGTAAAACGATTCAAGCTGGAAGTTGTTTCTATCATAGTGTAAGAAATATGTTATGGGACAAAGATGTGCCAATGGAAGCAAAGGATACTATGTACAAGATGTATTACGTACCCATAACAACTTACGGAGCAGAAACTTGGACAATGACAAAGAAGGATGAGAGTCAAATACAGGCAGCCGAAATGAAATTCTTGAGGAGTATGATACAGAAGATTAGACGAGACAAAATAAGGAATGAGAAAATCCGGGAAGAAATTGGAGTGGAAAAAATGAATGATAGAATAGAGAAGAGCCGACTTAAATGGTTTGGGCACATAAAGCGAATGAGCGACGAAAGAATGCCAAAAAGGGTGATGGAAATGCAAATCCAAGGAAGGAGAGGCCGTGGACGACCACGATGAGATGGAAGGATACCACCCAACGCAGCATTATAGAAAGAAACTTGGACTGGGACACAGTGTTGGAGGAGGAGTGGTGGAAAGACCGAAGAAAGTGGAGAGGAACCATATTTGCCCCTACCTGGCTACAGCTGGATAAAGGGAAATGATGATGATGATGATGATGAGAGCATGTCAAAAAGCATATCAGATGTAAGGCTTTTCAGGCGTTTGCTCTATTAACCAGAGATTCGTCTTAGGTCCGACACTAGACTCGTCAGAGTGGGATGTGTCAGACCCTACTCACTGATGCTGGGTGTATGCAGGTATGCAGTTATCAGACTGTGACTCATATATAGGCTTCTGATAAGCTCACCTGCATACACCCAGCATCAGTGGGTAGGGTCTGACACATCCCACTCTGACGAGTCTAGTGTCAGACCTAAGACGAAACGCTGGTTAATAGAGCAAACGCCTGAAAAGCCTTACATATGACAAATTCCGCCATGCGGAAGGTACCAACACATAACGATAATAAAATAAAACCTACATGTTCGGCTGACACACACCAATTATTAATACACGTTCTTTGACAATAGCTTCCTACAAGTTCAAAGATTCAAATGAACTATACATCTAGTTACAAATCCAGTTGTAAAATGCAATTTAGTAAGTAAGAAGAAACGTAATATGCTATTACAATTTACAGTGAAGTTAAACGTACTTTTCAAAAACTCTGGTGTGCATCAAGTGACTCGAAACTACCAGAGGCAAAACCCCAAGGTTAATATATTAAACTACAATTTACATATTTAGCGAAACAAGAAACGGGGAATGCCTCGAAAACAAACAGGCAAGCCCAGCTGAAAAGCTAAGGCATCATAAATAATTAAGTGGCGAATCTAGGTGAGGTTGGGGTAGACTTCTATATGAAAAGGCAAGCGAACATTACAGGAAATTTAAGCTGGAACAGAAATCAAGAGTGCTTACCCACAATGTGGCCCATCCCGGTAGCGAGATGACGTCGAAACTTCGGACAACCAGATAGACTGCTGACAGACCACAGACAGACCAAGACAGACCGATCGGTCGGACCAAGACAGGCCATGAAATGCTGCCTTGTTCTCTTAATAATAGAAACCCTGACCTTGGAGTAGCCAATCAGGATGCATGAGCTCACCTGTCATCACCCAGATTCACCAATCACAACTCCTACTTCAGTCGCGAACTTTAAAATAAGTTTCTCGAATACACACTCTCGCGAACCTTCCATTTCCAGAACAGTCAGAACATATTTTCTAGAATACATAATCAACAAAAGGCAACACAACCTGTTCAAAAATTCACGTCACAAATTTTCTGGACTATTCCAGTCAATATAGAACTGAAATCTACAATTTACAAATAGCAATATGTTATCAAATATTACACTGTACAGGTTAGGTCATTACAAATAAAACATCTCACCACACTTCAGATCATAAAGTACTACGGAAGGTTTACAAATAAAGTCTTCAATAAACACTTTCCACTTTCCAACACATTCTACATCTGTGACAGATTTGAGTTGCTTTGAGTTAGTTCGAGTTGGTTTAAGTTGGTGAATTATCGTGTCCTTTGCCCATGGTTCTAAGAAAGATTCTCGTGTCAAAACTAGTACTCGCCTTCAGGTTATTTTATTCAAAAAGTATAACTTAGCATTACCTCAAGGGCAGCAACATCAAGACACTCATAAAATATGAAAGAGATTTTTTCCGTTTTAAAAACAACGCACTCAGTTCAATGCATAATATGTAGATGTCATGAAATTGAAGGGATTGATTTCAGAGATAATATACAAATGTGGTACTATCTCAAATTAAAGAATGAATAACACCAACATGCAAATAAAATGACAAGAACGTGGCATCAGCTCGTTCCTAGAATGGAAAAAGTACATCCCAAGTATTGCAATATATATAGCCACACTGGATCAATGATTCTGGATCACTCCACGATGGAAAGCTGAAATAATTTATCATGCACATATGTAATATTACACTAATACTGCTGGTGGTTACTGGGTCTGGTCAGGTTCTCGTGGAAATATACCTGTAATAAATAACGAGAGCAGAACTTGACATATGGCTTCTAATATTCCATTGATTCATGTCGAAGATTGCTACATTCTATCGCCTTTAAATTACTTCATGGCTATAAACAATCTATTCATTTCTACATTCAAAGACTCTATTCAATAAATGCCTATTGCATAAAGTATCAACTCATAAAAACACGTAACTTCAATAACACGTAGATTCAATAACATGTAGATCCTCAGTAATATGTAGCTAACACTGTCCTCGATTCTCCTGTAAATAAAGTTACTGTACAATCCTGCTATAAATCTGCTCCATACCTCTGAAATAGAATTGCTACTCTACACAGCAATACTGGTACAAATATCATTTAATATCATAATGCATAATTATTATTTTGAAGATCCTAATTTGCCTGACCCATTTAACATCACTGAAGTTAATATTTACTGATGACTAACAACCAGAAATTCAAAATAATGAATGAGATCTAATTAAATTATCAACATTGCGCATGGCTTTAGATTACTAATTGAAGGTACACATCCATAGGCACCTTGATTTATGTTTGATGACACGATATCAATCTCATATTTTGAATATTCTTTCTGCTCTGCTCATTGCAATAGAAAAATATGTACACTAAATTCAAATAAAACCTGAAAAAGAGTTCAAGCTGCAAAATAATGAAGTAAGGACTTATGAGCTGGCCACCACCGGGATCGGGTGATGTGTTATAATCCATCCTGGAATTGTCTGGATGCCTCACATCTTCACATAGCACACACTATACAAATAAAACTTTGTGTTCATCATGCACTGCAACACAATAGTACACATTATCATTGGCCAAGCACATGTAAATTATGAGTTACTTGAATGAAATACACACGCGGTCGAGAAATTGTTAAACTTCAGTCTTCAAGAAATTATCACTGCTAGTAATTCAATTAAAATGTTAAATTCCATAAATCTGACCATACGATAGTTACCGGTCATGTCTGTCATATACAACGACGACAAAATCTCAATGAGGAACACGGCAATAAATATATAAAATGTATCAAAGCTCAGCATTTGCGTCTGTTCCTTTCCACGTCCAAGGGAAGAGTGTGGTGCATCAACAATGGCCATGTTTGTACAACTTCAGTCGTGTCATACTTTGAATATCTAGTTTTCATACTCAGACTCTTTAATTATCCATGTGGTGATTATATCATAAATCATGACGTTTTATAATCAATCATTCCATTTTTGTAAATGATTATATTGACATATCATTGTTCCATCGTATTTCAAGGATTATTATAGATGTAAATTATGTTCTCCATGAAGCAAAGATTATTATTTCAAATCAGTATGAGGAAAATGTCACAATATGTTGCGCTGAATCTAATCTATAGCTAAAGAAAGGTTCCATACAGTATTCAAGTATGAAGACACTAGCAATCTGAATGTTTCCCTTGTAAAGCAAACTTTTTCAGTTCAAATTACCAACTATTTCAATATACACATCAAAAAGGTTTTTCATTACCTTGAACCAAAGAGCTCCTGATTCTTTACAAAAAAGAAAAAATGAAAAGAAGATAGACATAGAGAGGTACCATGTCAGCACTTTATTGCTCAACAATCAACAAATGAGTGTGTCTACAACAATACATTACTGAATACAGCACACACCAGGTAAGATGTCCCCTTACATTGATACATACTGTCTTCTTCTTCCTGATACGTTTCTGCTTTTGCAGGTCGTTCACAGAGCCTACTGTCTACTAGTCCATCTATGTAATTTTGGTCCACATTTTCCCATTCCTCAATGGTGATTTGTTGTGGATCTCTCAGAGTGGTTGGTGGGTCATGTAATTTATCCCAGGCATGTTCGATAAGGTTCATGTATAGATAACACAGTGGCTACTCTAGTCAAGTCATTGACAAGAACAGCATGATTGATGCGTGCATATCTTTCTCAAAAATGCTGGTGATATGGTGTCACTGTGTCGTACAGCCATGGCATTGCACTGTATGTCTAGGATTGGCGTACATGCACCATGATCACTTCCACACAGTATTAGAACAACTGAAATACTGCCTCCAATTTCAGCGTACCATTCTGGCTGTTGGATATGCAGTTGTGAGTATATCCTTGTGGTCTGCATAGGATAGGCCAAGGTATGTATTATCATTTGAAATCTTAAAGAACCTTAATCTGAGCACTTAACCCCCCATCATGCGGTATATGAATAACTTCTGTGATTCAAGTGTACACAATTTAATAATGCCAATTTACCGGATGTTGTACTCGTCTCTTACATTACACAAAGGTCCAGATGCTTGTTATTTACAAACACAGTATATAAAACCTGCTCACATGATTATGATGAAAAATTACAAGAAAAAAATTTAAAATGGAGAAATTTGAATATTAAATGGCAAAAAATCCAGACTTAAATTAGTATTTGCACTCAAATGGCACTGCATTGTTAGTTTATGTTGAGTCAGCTCATTATCATCATCACCATCTGCAGATCGTAGCAGTCTTCTAGTTCACCTGCATATCTCCGATATAGCTGATCTCAGAAAGTTCTTATCACATAATTTATTTAATCGACACGCAGTCCTGCAAGCTGTATGTCCTGATTGGTGAAGCATTGTCTGGTTTGCTTGTAAGAAACTGCTTCATCCTAGACTTGATTTCACACTTGTAGATTCTTTACACTCTCCTTTGTACCTTTAGTTTAACAATTCCATTGTAACACTTTCAAGATAGCTCAAGTTTCCATCTCCACTGTCTTTCTTGCTCAATGTTCTTTAAACCTGCTCCTCTGTAGCTAGCAACATCACCAGCATCACTGCTTTTGACAATGATATTTGTGATTGTGACAAAGAGTAGTGCGTTACTATACTCCTCTCTTTGTACAAAACCATTACAATTTGCCATATAGTACCCTCTCAGATTTCATACAATATTTGGATTTCCCAAATTAGAGATTTCGGAAACTTTAGTTTGTAGGCTCTTCTTAGTACACTGTCAAGTCTACAGAAACAGCACTTATATATTTCCCTCTTTTCTAATACTTTTCTTGATCTGTCTAGTAGCAAAGATAAGATCTACTGACCCTCTGTCACATCTGAAACAGTGTTGTTCCTCTGCTCATTGTCCTATCTCTATTATCTTAGGGTGCTATGACAGCAGATATATATATATATATATATATGAGTATACTGGAATTTTTGGCTGCATTCAGGTTTTCATTAAGTTAATCACTACAGATATTTCAGGTTCTCTAAGGGAATCAACATCTATATCATGTGCTTTTACTTATGTTAACAAATCATCATTCCCCTTTCTAATGAGGTATTTGAATATAATATCAGGAAACTTCTGAAAGTAATTTTTTTAAGTGTACCTTTCAAAAATAATAATGTTATTGATTTTTACATCCCACTACCTACTTCTTAAGGTATTTGGAGATGCCAAGGTGTTGTAATTTTATCCCGCAGGAGTTCTTTAACGTGCCAGTAAATCTACCGACACGAGGCTGACGTATCTGAGCCCCTAGAAATACCACCAGACTGACCCAGGATTGAACCTCTCAGAAGGCCAGTGCTCTACCCTCTGAGCTCCTTAGCCTGGCCTTTTTCAAAACTAATAATTTTTATTATTGCTTGCATAGAAAAACTAATAAAACAAAAGAGAATGAAGTTACAATAAATCATAGGCATCAACCTGGTCATAAAAGTTTAACTATAGTGCCATTCCTAGCTTAAGTTTGAATAATCTTACGTGGAATGGAAGCTTTACGGAAATCAGAGAACAACTCCTGTTCTCTTTTCATACCCTAAGACCAGCGTCCATTTTTCTTCCTTCTGAACAGACCTCACACACTCTCTGCTGTTTATCATGGCTGGGAAGTGCTTTCTTGTCACCCGTGTGGTAAAATACTATATTATTCTGTTGTAGCACTCTCGGCAGGAGAAAATGACACCTCCTTTACTAAGCTGCATTCCATGTTAAATTATAATGTTCTGCTTCTGAATCTACTTCTGAATCACCATTTTCCATTTCTGATCCAGAATTGATTGAAATCTCCAGAATGGCATCACTGGACAACTTGGAGGTCTGCCTGAGAGCAACCTTGTTAAGATGTTTCTGCAGGTGGACAAGAGAAAATTGTACTACTGAATATATGAATAAAAATTATCCAACAGGAATACGATTTTTTCTGACATGAGAGCATTTTACTTTGTGTATCCATGGGTGCTGTGAAAATTATATCTACCATTTCTAAAGATGGGAGGAAAGTATTAAAAAGTGTAAAAATCACCAGACAACAAATATGAAAACGTACACACGGGAGTCCATAAAAATATCAAAGTATTATTGCAGACTACACTCTTTCTAAAACAAATGTTAGCAGAAGCCTTTTATTTCAGAGCAGTGGGTTATTAAACACCATTTTCTGGTAACACTCTAAGACAGCACTCACCCATGTGCGACTGCGAGGAATGACTTTGGCCATCATTTTGAATCCAACAAAACTTCTACCGATTTGACTGATCAAGTTGAAACTCTGTGCGCTTAAAAATGCAGATGCCAGTCCACTTTCTGACAGATTTTAATTTTATCTTCCTTAGTAACGAAATTTGCGATCTTTACCTTATCCATAACCATCACAAGACAAATATGCACCACGCTAGTCAGTTTCACATGATTATGTTCCAAATCCAGATGTAGGCTATACTTCACTGTACCACTCAACACAAAATACCTTTCTAACTTTTGAATGGAATGCGAAATACAAGCACTAACAGGCTCACTGCTAACTGGCAAGCAAAACTGAGCATTCTTGAGGCTAATGGCTTGCTCCCCGAAAGTGCAACTTATCATATGACGTTCAGGAATTCGGTGCCTTTTCCTGCATTCACGCAACTGTGGCGAGGACTCGTAACTGAGTTGGAAATCACATTTCTTTCACAAGGGATGTCAAATAACATTTTCGGGGCTAAGAAAAATGTGATCGTACTAAGCGGTAATAGCAAAAATTTGTGACGCGAAAAGTGAGGTATTTTTATGTATATTTAATATGAGAATTATGACGTGCTAATGAGGTTTCACTGTACTCTTTGTTTCCAATAGTTTCCAATAGCTGTTGTGACATCATGTATTTTTTGTAAATAATGAAACTCTACACCGCACAGTGAACAAGTGGTGTTCATTTAAACCAAAAACCTGCCATAATACAAACAATTGGCAGTTAGACTTCGTATTCACAGTAGTGTTTGGAGCGTATTTGGGCATAGAGCGGAAAATGTTAAATGATGTAATCAGCCCTTTCTTCCAAACATCTGGTACTTTATCCATATTGCTCCTGTGTTTGCATACCAATCCATCTGTTCCTGGTGACTTTCCTCCTTTCATCAGTTTCAGGTCAGTTCCTGTTTCTGCTCATGTAATAGGACTCTATTTTTTCCAAGGTATGTCAAACTGATGGATTTCATGTTCTTCTTCTTTCTCTCCATTCAGCAACTTGTCAAAATAAGTTCTTGATGAATCTAGGTTTTCGTGACTCATCGTATTAAAATAAATAAATAAATAAATAAATAAATAAATAAATAAATAAATAAATAAATAAATAAATAAATAAATAAATAAATAAATAAATAAATAAATAAATAAATAAATAAATATTTTTATTTTCTCTCACCAAAGTGTATATTAGTATAGGTGTCATGTACGAATTGAAGCTTACACCATCGGTCAATATTTTCCTGCACCTAAACAGTTTTACCCTTCTTCTGTGAAACTTAGAAAAATTTCAAAAGTCCGCTTTCAACATTAAGTAATTCATTTAGTGTATATAATTTTCTTGCTATATGCTAAATCAATAATAATCAATTACAGCATTAACATCAGAATAAGTAAGCCTTGTTTAACCCTTAGAGTGTCAAAGAGTATGACTGCATGCCTCGTGCCTCTCACTGAAATTGCCAGGAGCACGATTGCAGTCCTCTGTTGATAAAACTTAACCATAATAGGTATTTGATTTGATCCTGTACTGACTTGGCTAAAGCTATTAAAAACTATTTAAAATACTAACTGTCTGGTGCACCTTGTGAATACACTGTTTGTAATTGAAAATTATTTATTATACACGTTTCGCAAACATAGGATATTCCCTTCATCAGTGAAGTCTAATCTTTAATTGACAAGTTTTTAATAACTCTCTTCTTTATTTAGTCTTTTGAAGTTGGTCTAGAGTGGGGGCATTCTTAGCATATCTACTGTAAATAGGCTTGGCATTAAAAGGGTTAACGTAGCAAGAAAAGAGAAACTGGCTTAAGATGTCTTTTGGTTCTGCAACTGGGTTCACATCTCTTAACCTTTGTCTACAAAGGCTTTTAAAGGGAATGTTACTTCTGTTGCAGCAAAGCAACCATAAGTTGTGTTAAAATGATTTTGGCTGAAATTAGAGGACAACTTAAGGGATATTCGTAGTTGTGTCTTCAACATCAGAATTATCACTTCCTCTGTATGCATTTTTCACATGTTATATGAGGAGTCCCTATTTGCAAATGGTTTAGAGGGCTCCATTAAGAAAGTGCAGTTATAAAATTATCACTGGTTTGAACATGCAGGAATAGCACATTAACTGATATTGATGCCATTTCAGAAAAAGACCCAGCAGCATGGTGAAAGTATTAAAGATGGAATCACTTCTTCACATGGCTTATGATAATTTTTGGAATGAAGGTGTATCCTATGTAACTAAAGAATGCCTGGATTTCTACCAAGAATTCATGGACCTCGATCAGTTTAAAAATGCTCCACAAGATATAAGTCCAGAACTTTGGGCTGATCTTTGCCAATCCAGACATTTCAAAGTGATGAGTGAATTAAAGGTAAGTCATTAACCAACACATGTCCCAATAATTTAAGCTTTCATATCATATAATGAAAATATGTTTTTCTTTTGAACATTTCATTCACTTTGATTATTTCTTTGTACTGCATTTTCTTGATGGTGTCAAATCTAATCACAGATGCTAACATAAGAACAGTGACTTGCAGTGTAAGAACATACACACAAAATTAACACATGGGTCTAGTGCCCTTCATCATTGACTGGTAGATTGATGGGTGGGCAAGACAAGAGAATGGCAGAAAGGAACAGTTATTTAACCCTCTGAGTGCCATTCTCTCATGCCAGGCTGATAAGTAGAATTTTGTAGGTCGCTATATCAAGCACCACATAATGCACAATTTTGAATATTTTGAGTTTAAAATGGCAGGAAATTTGGAGGATGGTAAGTACTTACTACCAACAATGATTACAATACCATTAAGGTTCAAAATATATTTTTAAAAATATTTTCTGAACACTTTGAAAACAAAAAAATCAGATTTCAAAAATAGAAATACTAATAATTCAAAATTAAAATTACAGATAAAATGTGGTAATCCCTCTGCAATGCTACTATCAAGTGAATAAATTCAGGAAACTTAAAAAGTATATGTTCATTAGTCGAGTAAGTAATTATGGTTACATAACTGCCACTCGTCATATGGCCGGAGAACCACATGAAATTCAGAAATCGAATGTGCATAAATAAATTTTAAAATGAGCTGCGTGGTGATAACATTTCACATTACTTCTTTAAACAAAATGTAAGATATTGCCATCTGCCATTCATAATCTTGCTGAATGTAGATAGTGAGGTGCGCTGTTCAAACGAAAATATATCATTGCTGGCACTTTGCGCACAAGTACCAAACTGATAGAGATGTATTTCCACCTTGTCCATACTATTAAAAATGTTATGTAATCTATATCAATAAAACGTCCTACATGTTTCAAGAATCTCACTTATTCTCTTCGTCAGCAGCCAACACACCATTTAGTATCCTACGAGCAGCCAACTGTCAAATAATTTGCGGATTTGATGCCTAACCTCCTAACAATACACTCTGAATAAGTTGTAATTAAATGTTTGATAGCCACACAGGTACAAGGAATAAGATACAAAACTACTTTGCATGTTTCTGGAAGAAAGGTATCCAATCACGAGTCAAAGTCGGCCGCATGTATTCATGATTTGGTATGTATAGAAATAGCCACATCAGCTAAATCACTCAGAAGAAGTTTCAAACAGAAGGAGCTGAAATGAAAACTTTAATTGTAGATGTACACCTTGGTTTTAGTGGCATTATTATAATATTAAGAAGAAGAGATGCTTATTTTATGTCAATGACATTTCATCTCCAAGTCAAGGAATGTTATATGGATGGGTTTGGTCTTTTCACGATGCTTCTCCAGAGTGAATGGCATCCGTTGTTCCACTTACTTTGATGAAACTGCATTAGATGCCTGATTATTGCTTCATTGAAATAGGCAGCTTCAAGAAGTACTTGTCAAAATCACACCACTGAATTTACAATGTCATTAACTCTAATGCTAGATGCTGACAAACTGGAAATTCAATACTAGTTTATTTCAGAGCCCCTTGGTAGCAGGACTTACCTGAGCTGAACTGACTGACCCTTGCATTCACAGTTGAAGTGTTTGTTGTATCTGTTATGAGTTTAAACTTCTAATATGACGTATTGTTTCAGACAAGGATTGCTGCTCTTGAATACGCAGAAGCAGATGATGCACTTCAGTATTACAAATGCTTGTATCATCTACACTTATACAAGGCATTTAAGTTGAAAGATTCTATATTTGAACGCACTGAACAATGGACTAAGAGATTTACATCAATTCCGGTAAGTATGTCAATAATTTAGTTTAGTCTTAAAACAGATTACATAAAGTAGAAACATTTACCTTCCATATGATGTGCCAATGAGTACTGACAGTAGGAACCAAGCATTATGGAGGCAAAGCTCCTTTGTACTGAATATAACTACATCCAAGGCAACCACTGACTAATGGTAACTACCTGATTCCTTTTTCCTGAAACGGAAATGCTGCTTTTCTTGCCGATAACATTTTTTGACAATAATAGTATACAATAATAAATGGATCTAGGAACGACTCCTTTTTCTCAAAATAGGCAATGGTAAACAACACTCAGAAATGTCAGCAACTCATTATTCGTCATTTTAAGGGTTGCTTCCTTTATGCTTTATTTCAATCAGTTCTCTTCTATGCCTATTTAATCTTTCTTTGCATTGTCATCTGTTGTTGAGATATATTAATTTCTCATACCTTTTTACATGAATATTTATCATTTTCTTCCTTTAAACCTGTAATATGTTATATCACTTATGAGCAGTCTTACTTTTGATCTTGTAAGGGTAACTAGAAAGCAATTTTCACTCTGTATTTGATTTTGGAAAATAAAGACCCAAAGAAATATAAAACAGTATGTAATTTTAACTGATCTGGAGAAACTGTTGACTGTGCAGGTTAACAACTTTTCCTGACAGTATAGAAGATACACATGGAGCTGATCCCTTGTGGGCGTGATGGTAGAATAAGACCCACGGTATCTCCTGCCTCTCATAAAAGGCAAATGAAAGAGACCCAAGTGGTTCTTAACTTGGGAGCGTGGGTTGGCAACCACAGGGCTCTTCGCCAAGTCCTGGCATTGTTTCCACCTACTTGTGCTAGGCTGCTCACTTTCATCTATTCTATCTGACCCCCCTTAGTCAACTCTTCTTCTTTTCCGACCCTGACAGTATTAGGTATCAAAGCCTAGGAAGTCTTTTATTTTCACACCCTCTATTGCCCTTCTCTTCCTTTAGATGATACCTTCATTTTACAAATAGTTGTACCTCTTCCATTTTTCCACTCTGATTAGTGTTAATAGAGGATGGTTGCCCAGTTGTACTTCTTCTTAAAACAACAACCACCACCATGTGGAGGTGCCATGTAATGAATTTATATAAACTTCAGAAAAATGAAATTGGCACATTCAATCCCGAGTCAGTGTGATGATACTTATGTTCAAATACATGAACCTCATGTTGGCAAATTGCTGTCACATAAATGAATTGCTGGTGAATGAAATTCCAGCATCTCTGCATCTCCAAGAACTGTAAAGTAGTAAAGTGTTTTGTTAAAATAAATGAAAATAAGAGAAGCTGTCAAACGCTGGCGACATTTCAGCGGATATTGTTCATAATGGTAACGTTGGCTGGATAAAATGAAGATCACTTTCAGGAATTTTATCTGACAAAAAGATGTCAGTGAAGTTAAAAAGAAAAGGACAGGGCGAGTTGGCCATGTGGTTAAGGGCTCTCAGCTGTGAGCTTGCATCTGGGAGATAGCAGGTTCAAGCCCCACTGTTGGCAGTCCTGAAGATGGTTTTCTGTTGTTTCCCATTTTTACATCAGGGAAATTCTGGGGCTGTACGTACCTTAAACAAGGCCACGGCCGCTTCCTTTCCACTTCTAGGCCTTTCCTATCCTGTCGTCACCATATGACCTATCTGTGTTGGTGTGACGTAAAACGCATTGTAAAAATGAAAAAAAGATGTTAACATGAAAATTTATAAGAGTGTAGTAAGACCCACCATTGCTGGCTGCTCAGATAGTATTCATAATCTACCATAGAGATAAAAATGCTGCCCCGGACTTGGGAAGATTGCTTACAAAATGTTTATTTCATAGGCAGCTTTAACCTTTGCCGGTCCAACGTCGAGCTCACCTTGACATTATGTTTCGTTCTACATGAGATGTTATTTATTGAAGTTCTTTGACCTGATTGTGGTCGATCGATATCCCTGGAGTTTCTAGAACTAATTGTGCACAAGTATAATATGAGATACATGTAGCCGTGTGTCGTCATGGTTACCTGCAGCCGGTCAGCTGTGTTTACAGTGAGCAGTGCTGCACACATCTTGTACTAGACACGTTTATCTGTGAAAGCGAATAGTCTCGGTTGAATTTGCGATATAAAATCGGCAAATATGAATGAAGGAAAAATACGTATGCACGTTTATTTAGAAAGCAGTGACGATGATTATTTATTTGAATTAGACGAAGAGTTTAGAAAACTGTCAAGTGAAGATGAAGGTGTAGTGAGCTCCAGCATTGCAAGTGAGATTTCAGCAACTGGACCTCTGCGTAAAAAAAAGTGCGGAATGATCCCGGACCATCATATGCTGTTTCTGAAGATTCAGAAGAAGAAGTTCCATTGACTGCTACAAAAGCGAGAAGACACGCGAATGTAATGGGCCGGAGTGGAGGAGGAAATACGGCACACAGCAATGATTAAATAAGTTTCATAATGATAGATCCGTATTGAATTTTGATTACAATAGAGTAAATTAATATATTATTTGGGTCCACCTTTTCAATACAAAATGTAAAGAGTTTAAATTACATAAATGATTAGGGACTAGTTTCGACCTAGTACTAGGTCATCGTCAGCCTAAAGCAAAATTAAAACACAAATACCGAAGAAATTAAACAATGTAGAGACACATAAGGTCTCATAAAAGTACATACGATGTGAGATATTGTGCAGCACTATGTTAAAAATAACTCTATGAAAGAGATTCATAATAAGTCCAGTTCACATTAAAAAGATGTTATAGATAGGAAACCTTGAGTTGCTGGATAAGGAGATTAGAATATGCTGGCTCCTTTAAGATGCAGGTATCCAATTGAAGAACCACTGAGCCGAAGTCACGTCGTATATTTACGATTAAAGACCGGTGCGCCGTATAGTATTAAAAAGTTGATAGGGATGGAAATTTTTCAGTTGTGGGTCAAGGAATTCAACATATGCTGGCTTCTTAAATTTGCTGCTGTATATTCGAAGAACAACTGAGATGAAGTTACGTCGTTTTTTAAGATATTCATAGACGTAAAATGGTTTATTTCTTTTTTATTCTTAATTTTGAGAATTACCTTATCATGTTTAATATCTGTAAATTTATGATTATAATCATTCATGTGTTGACCAACTGCAGAAAATTTATTGTGTTTTAGGGCATTAACATGTTCCAAGTATCTTATTTTAAAGCTTCTTCCTGTTTGTCCAATATAAGAAAAAATGCAGCCGTTGCATTTTACCCTATATACACGAGAGTTTGAAAAATAATCAGTTCTATTAACAAATGAGTTGTGTAAGACTTTAGCGTTATTATTGTTGGTTCTGAAGGAGATTTTAACATCACGTTTTTTAAAAACGTTAGTGACCTTATAAATATCTTTATTGAACGTAAAGGTAGAAAATAAAGAAACTTTTGGTTTTTCTTTTTTCAGAGTGGTTATAGGACGATGTTTGTGTTTATTGATAATACCTTCAATGAAAGAACTATTGTATTTATTGAGTTTAGCAATCATATGGATATTGTTCAATTCTTTTTAAGATCAATTTCGGTCATTGGGACAGTATAGGCTCGATGAACCATACTATTATACTCTGCTCTTTTATGGATTTGTGGATGAGAGGAATCTTGTTGAATAGTGGAAGATGTTTGGGGTAGGCTTTCTGAAGATATTGAATTTTAAGGAATATGGTTGCCTAATGATGGTTAAATCTAAAAAAACATATTCTTTGTTCAGATTCAGATTCGAGCATAAATTTTATGTGCGGGTCAATATTATTAAGGTTGACAAGAGTGGAAGCTGCGTCTGTTGTGCTTTCATCTAGGATTACTAAAGTATCCTCCACATATCTAGCCCAAAAAGAATATTATTGAAGTTATTATTATTATTATCAATTTTAGCATGTTCTAAAAAATCCAAGTAGATTTCAACTAAGATACCCGAAGCCGGCGATCCCATGGACAAACCCTCCTGCTGATAGATAATACCATCAAAAGTGAAATAGTTATTATTTAAAACCAATTTCAGGATAGACATAAAATCTTGTATTTCCAAAGCACTTAGGTGGCTGTATTTACTTAAATTGTTTTCAATGATAGGGTATAATTTATAGGTTTGAATACTAGTATACATATTACAACGTCGAACGAGTGAAGGGAATGATTAGGTTGGATATGAAATTTATTAAGATTCTCGATCAACTCTGTAGTATTTTCAATTGATTTTTTAGATAAAAAATGATAATATCTTCTTAGAAACTTTTGAATGAATTGAGAAGCATTGTAAAGAGGACTTGGTCTATAATTGATGATTGGGCAGATAGGGACGCCGGGTTTGTGTATCTTAGGAAGGGCTTTAGCGGTCGGAAGGCTTGGATTCATGCTAATAAATTTAGTTTTTTCTTGTTCAGTTAAAAGGAATGAAGTATTTTTAAGAGTTTGTTTAAGTAGGCATTGTATTTTTTGAGTAGGGTACTTTTTAACAACAGTGAACGAACTGTCAGAAAAGAAATCTTTAGTTGTATCAGTATATCAATATATTATCAATATCAATATATTCGTTTCTTTCCATTATAACGGTTGTATTGAACTTCGATTACAATAGAGTAAATTAATGTATTATTTGGGTCCACCTTTTCAATACAAAATGTAAAGAGTTTAAATTACATAAATGATTAGGGACTAGTTTCGACCTAGTACTAGGTCATCGTCAGCCTAAAGCAAAATTAAAACACAAATACCAAAGAAATTAAACAATGTAAAGACACATAAGGTCTCATAAAAGTACATACCATGTGAGATATTGTGCAGCACTATGTTAAAAAATAACTCTCTGAGAGAGATTCATAATAAGTCCAGTGCACATTAAAAAGATGTTATAGATAGGAAACCTTGAGTTGCTGGATAAGGAGATTAGAATATGCTGGCTCCTTTAAGATGCAGGTATCCAACTGAAGAACCACTGAGCCGAAGTTACGTCGTTTATTTATGAATAAAGTCCAGTGTGCCGTGTAGCATTAAAAAGTCCAGTGTACACAAAAAAGATGTTATAGAAAAGAATTCTTGAGTTGCTGGATAAGGAGATTAGAATATGCTGGCTCCTTTAAGATACTGGTATCCAATTGAAGAACCACTGAGCCAAAGTCACGTCGTATATTTATGATTAAAGACCAGTGCGCCGTATAGCATTAAAAAGTTGATAGGGATGGACATTTTTCAGTTTTGGGCCAAGGAATTCAACATACGCTGGCTTCTTAAATTTGCTGCTGTATATTCGAAGAACAACTGAGATGAAGATACGTCATTTTTTAAGATATTCATAGACGTGAAAATATCTTAAAAACCGACGTAACTTTATCTCAGTTGTTCTTCGAATATACAGCAGTAAATTTAAGAAATCAATCACAGACCTCTATATTGATTAATGTATCATAATATTGCACAACTCGTGCACAATAAAGTTTATATATGAGTGTACCAGTCGGTTCGTGTGTCCATCTATAGAACTGAGGACTCGTTCTGTACACCTGCCATCTCACCTACATCTCTTGGGCCAGCTGCCATATAGCTAATATGTGTGCTGTAGCAGAATGGAAAAGAACACTGGATATCAACATGGGGCTGTGAACGTAGTTCTACCAGAGTGAGTGGACAGCGAATATCATCCTAGACTGCGAGACTGACATGTGCAGGCTGTGAACTGGGGACTGTGACCGTGGCAACGAAGTAACTGTGTGATTGAGTGAAACTGTAATGCTAGTGAATGAAGACTGAGTGAACTGGTGTGAATGAACTGTGAGAATGAACTGTTTGACTTGTGATCTTGGAATGCCTGCATGTATTTATGTCTCAGCTAATGAATCCTAGAAGTTTAATGCTACCAGTCTGTGTGTTAATTTATCTACGCAACCAATTCTTTACAATATTCATGTTTTTCTTTCTGAGTTTTTGCCAATTAGCTGGGATCGGTACATTGTGTGCATTTAGCCCTGTTTTTCAGCCGGATGCGTTTCTTGACACCAAACTTATGTGGGGAGATATACTGGGCAGTCAGCATTACAGGATTGGTCATGCTGTTAAATAATTTGACGTTTTATCAGCTGCTGGAGTTAGCCAGTCAGAGCACTTCCCAGGTGGATTCAAATCGGCTTTGGGAGGCTGCGTTGCTGAATCTGTTACCAACTGATGAGCCCAAATCAACATACTGGGGCGAAACGCTGGCAACAGAAATAAGTTAACCTGAAAATTGATAGTGTCCAATAACTGACCAATTATATTGGTTTATAAATTTACTCATTTGGGACAAATAATTGAGGTTCCCTAAGGGAAGCTACCAGTCGAAGAATAAAACTTCACCATGGGCAGCGTTTGAATACAGACGTCTCAGCTGAAGCTGACACTGACTCAAACTGTGGTGTGTTTGTAGTTGATGATGGCTCTCAACCCATTCTTAAATCACATGCAAAGCAATCTGATTGGCTACATTCAGCTGCTGATAAAATGACAACAAGGGACAAGCCCTCTAACGCTCAGTGATTTCCTAGTGGGCTGGTTCATGCAGCCAAGGAGCCGGACATACCAAGTAACTGCCTTGTCTGTTTTAGATTCAGCTTACTATCAAACCTCCAAAAAATTTACTGCAAAACCAAAAATTGAATTTTGAAGACATTGGAGATGTACTTTGTCTCTCTCAGCATCTTGTTGCAAACATCAAGTCCAATATTAAGGTAAGTAGTCTTCAGAAATATCTTAATCATCTAATAGTTTTATTACTAATAAGGAATTTACTGATGTGAATAGATTCCTCAAACAAGATATCATTACCGTACTAAGATATCCCAGTTTGTTGAGGAGTTCTGCAAGCTAATATTATTTACTAACAATCAATCATTAATTGCTTTTTCTTAAATGTTTTCAAAGAACTTGGAAATTTATCGAACATTTCCTTTGATAATTTATTTCTGTCCATTACCCTTTATCCTATAAATGAATATTTGCTCAACTTTATCTTTTATATTATGATCTCTCCTACTTTTAAAAACTCCACTCAAGATTATTCCTCTACTAATGTCATTCCATGCCAACTCTTGACTGACAGCTCAAAACATATCACATATAATGTAGGGAACCTGAAATATTTGTCTAGAATGAGTAAATTCATCATTCCAATATAAATGGTCTATTATTGGCCATTATAAATCTTTCATTCTTGGCTGCCAGCATTTTTCCTCTTCATGCCGATTTATATCTGCTGAAAGGTATAAAATGGCTGGGAGGGATTCAGGCAGGTAGAAATGTAGTTAGCAGTCTGGCCTATGCTGATGACTTGGTCTTAATAGCAGATTGTGCCGAAAGCCTGAGGTCTAATATCTTTAAACTTGAAAATAGGTGTGAGGAGTATGGTGTGAAAATTAGCCTTTTGAAGACTACATTGATGTCACTAGGTAAGAAATCCAAAAGAACTGAACATCAGATTGGTAATAAAAAGCTGGAACAAGTAGACAATTTCAGGTATTTAGGATGTGTGTTCTCCCAGGATGGTAATATAATAAGCGAGATTGATTACGGTGCAGTAAAGCTAATGCAGTGAGCTCACTATTGCAATCAACAGTATTCTGTAAGAAGGAAGTCAGCTCCCTGACGAAACTATCTCTACATAGGTCTGTTTTCAGACCAACTTTGCTTTATGGGAGTGAAAGCTGGGTAGACTCAGGATATCTTATTCATAAGGTGGAAATAACAGACATGAAATCAGTGATAATAATTCCTGGTACAAACAGGTGGGAATAATTGCAGGAGAGTACTTGAAATGAGGAGATAAAAGCTAAGTTAGCAATGAACTTGATGGATGAAGCTCTGTGCATAAACCAGCTTCGGTGGTGGGGTCATCTGAAGTAAATGGAGGAGGATTGGTTACATAGGAGAATAATGGACTCTGTTATGGAGGATTAAAAGAATAGAGGTAGGCCAAGAAGACGATGGATAGACTCATTTTCTAACAATTTAAAGATAAGAGGTATAGAACTAAATGAGGCCACAGGGAAATAGTGGCTTTCAGGCAAAATAATGGTAAGCTTTGTAATAAAAATCCTTAATTTCCTCTACCAGAACATGCAAGAAAGTTTTAAGATATTTCTTAATTATACGCAGAAAATTCACTTTTTAACCAAAAATTTGTGTTCTTTTCCAGACAATGAAAGAGAGATTGAGGAAGAAACGGAATATTTGCAGTCGTATGAGATTCAGATTAAATTCATGCCTAGCTCGTCAGAAAATGGCAATTCTATCCATTGACGACTTCAACCGCCAGGAGAAAATTCTACTTGAGAGCCTGGTAAGTGCTGTCATTTCAATTACAAGGAAACTATAATAGAAACGTTTACTGGTTTACACTTATGGAGGCATTGTCATTTTATATTACTACAGGTATGTTTTTATTTTCTCTTTTATGTATTTCAAGTAGGCTGCGGTCATTTGCTTGAGCCACCACATTGATCCCGCATCAGCTTTCATTTTAAAATTATCGATCAGGAAGAGTGGTTTTACTTTTTTCTGTAAGATGGATACGGAGAAAGGACTACAAATGTTGAAGCAAGTCACTAGATAAATAATAATTTCATGTGTTTAATGGTAATATTCATACTGATAGCTGTATGTATAGTGTGGAGATGAGAAGAATGCAAGAACATCGAATGGTCTGCAAGCACAAAGTTCCTATTCTGCCCAGACAGGTCGGCTCTTATCTCCTCCTGTCTGCTACAGGGAAATATTGACTCATTCTTTGCAGTGTTCAGTGTCTTGCGTGATCAAATCAGATATGAGAACACTCAGATGAATATGGACAAATCTATATTAATTTTCAATCAATCAATCAATCAATCAATCAATCAATCAATCAATCAATCAATCAATCAATCAATCAATCAATCAATCAATCAATCAATCAATCAATCAATCAATCAATCAATCAATCAATCAATCAATCAATCAATCAATCAATCAATCAATCAATCAATCAATCAATCAATCAATCAATCAATCAATCAATCAATCAATCAATCAATCAATCAATCAATCAATCAATCAATACTGATCTGCATTTAGCACAGTCGCTCAGGTGGCAGATTCCCTATCTGTTGTATTCCTAGCCTTTTCTTAAATGATTTCAAAGAAATTAGAAATTTATTGAACATCTCCCTTGGTAAGTTATTCCAGTCCCTAACTTCCCTTCCTATAAATGATTATTTTCCCTACTTTGACCCCTTGAATTCCAACTTTATCTTCATATTGTGATTTTTCCTACTTCTAAAGACGCCACTCAAACTTATTCGTCTGCTAATGTCATTCCACGCCATCTCTCTGCTGACAGCTCGGAACATACCACTTAATGGAAATTCTAAGTTCCTAAGGAGGGAATTAGGTATTTTCCACCAATAGAGCATGTCAAAAACAGATCAGATATAAGGCTTTTCAGAGTGCACTCTGATGAGTCTAGTGTCAGACCTAAGACAAAACGCTGGTTAATAGAGCAAATGCCTGAAAAGCCTTACATCTGACATACCACTTAGTCGAGCAGCTCATCTTCCTTCTTCCAATTCTTCCCAGCCCAAACTTTGCAACATTTTTGTAACGCTACTCTTTTGTCGGAAATCACCCAGAACAAATCGAGCTGCTTTTCTTTGGATTTTTTTCAGTTCTTGAATCAGGTAATCCTGGTAATGGTCCCATACCCTGGGGTCTTACCAGAGATTTATATGCCCTCTCCTTTACATACTTACTACAACCCCTAAATACTGTCATGACCATGTGCAGAGATCTGTACCCTTTATTTACAATCCCATTTATGTGATTACACCAATGAAGATATTTCCTTATATTAACACCTAGACACAATGATCCCCAAAAGGAACTTTCACCCATCAACGCAGTAATTAAATCTGAGAGGACTTTTCCTATTTGTGAAACTCACAACCTGACTTTTAACCCCGTTTATCAACATACCATTGCCTGCTGTCCATCTCACAACATTATTGAGGTCACGTCACATTTACTCACAATCTTCTAATTTATTACTGTATACAGAATTACATCATCCACAAAAAGCCTTCCTCTGATTCCACTTGTTTACTCATAGCATTTATATATATATAAGAAAACGTAAAGGTCCAATAATACTGCCTTGAGGAATTACCCTCTTAATTATTACAGGGTCAGATAAAGCTTCGCCTACTCTAATTCTCTGAGATCTATTTTCTAAAAATATAGGAACCCATTCAGCCACTCTTTTGTCTAGTCCAATTGCACTCATTTTTGCCAGTAGTCTCCCATGATCCACCCTATCAAATGCTTTAGACAGGTCAATCGCGATACAGTCCATTTGACCTCCTGAATCCAAGATACCTGCCATATTTTGCTGGAATCCTACAAGTTGAGCTTCAGTGGAATAACCTTTCCTAAAACCGAACTGCCTTCTATCGAACCAGTTATTAATTTTGCAAACATGTCTTCTTCTCTTCGTTTGGGCCTACTGAGGACCACGGGGCTCGTTTCGACTCCTTGTATGGAAGTTCTGTTTTTTCTTCGTCCAGAAAGCTTTCATCTTCTGGCTGTGTGTTTGTTTCCTTTCCTCGGTCCACTTTGGTCGGGTGGTGCCTGTACTCTATCTGCTGGTGAGAGACTCTGGAAAGACACCTTGAAAGGTCAACTGCCGGAATAATATACTGTAATGTGTTGGCTGGGTAATAAATTAATAAATGAGTACAGAACCTGGTAGCATCCTATTTCTAAGATTTATTAACATAGCACTAAAATTACAGATTTACACACACACACGATAGCCGAGGTTACAACTTACACAAGTACACGGTTACACACTTACACGGTTCGTGCTCTCTCTCTCTTAGTTTGTCATGTTCCATCTACAATGACACACACACAGAGTAATCGATTATTTACACTACACTCTCTCAGCCACTCAGTCACACTCGTTAGCGCTGTCACAGCCCACAGCCTATACGTCAGTCTCGCAGGTTGGGATAGTATCCTATGTTCACTCAATCCCTCGAACCCCGTTCACATTCTGCACACGTCGGCACACAGTGTTCCCTTCGCGCTGCTCCAGAACACTCCACGTTTTCCTCCAGCAACAAGCGTCACGGGACACACACACACACGACGTCAGGGAAACAGGAACGAGCCCTCGGCTGCAACAGGCAGATGCTCCATCAGGCTGCACTCTCCCAGGCCATCACTGACTGCGCTCCACAAACTCAATCTCGCCGTCACTCACTAACTCCAGGCAAGTCAGTCCTCTCTTATATAGCTGCGCGGACCCTTCTGGAACAGTCCGGATGCTAGATGTATCCAGGAACCTCGCGAGATGGAAGACTCCAGATTGATAGTCGAGTAATTTCCGTCGTCCTCTGCTGTGGGTCCGCGGACGGAGGCGAGAGGGCCGGCCTAGCACTTAAGTGTTGCTCGTGATTGGCGCGCATAAGGGGGGTGGGGCCGATACGACGACGCCCCCGGCACGTAGCGACTTGGCATGGCGGACGCTATAACCATTACATTACAATCCTGTATGGTTTGTTCTGAAATCCCCAGCTATTCTAAGTTGGACTTCACTGTGGTGATCCATTTATTTTTGGATGCTTTACCCCTGCCTGTACTGGTAAAGATCTTGCTGGTAAGTCTGAAAGTACTGATATGAGTCCAATGTCCATAGAAAGTCAATCGCCTCTTCCTCATGGATGTAACTATGTCTCCCTTATTTCTTCAATGGTTGGCGGTGTGGAGTCTCGGTTTCTGGAAAGAGGCTCAGAGAATGCGAGTCTCTCTTTAGGTTCCTCTACATTGAGGTGCTGTTCGAAATACCCTGCAAGAGTATTGGTGCAATCCTTGTTGTTGAACTGAAGCTTCTCATCAGGTCCACAAAGATGAAGGGTGGGAGCTGTGTACTTCGTTGTCTGTTTTCTGAGTTCCCTGTAGAAATCTCTTGAGTTGTGCCTCATAAAGTCCTCTTCCGCCTGTTGAATTGGAGCCTTGATATGGTTCCTCTTAGTCTGTCGTAATATATTGGCAGTTATTTTCTTTGGAGTAAGGAAGGCCTCGTAGCTAGCCTCATTTTTGTATTGGTTACACGTGACTCAGGCTCTGCGTCTATCTTCTATAGCATGGTCACATGTAGTGGTCTACCATGGATGTTTTCCTTCGTTGAATGAGGCAGGCATGGTCTCATGAGCAGCGTCCAGTAGAGCTTTTTGTAGGTTGGGCCACCCTTGCTTCTGTGTGTTTTCTTTCAGAGTGACTTTGAAATCACAGTCTTCATCACTCAGTTGGAGGATGTTGAACTTCGGTATTTTAGCCTTTCTGCCAATATTAGGTGGCCTCCTCAGTGGTTTTAGGATGGCTTTTACCAGAGATAGATAATGGTCAAAGTCTAAGTTAGCACCCCTTAGCACCTTGACATTCTGAATCTGTTGTAATGCTTTTTGTCCATGGCCACATGGTCTATCTGGAATTCACCTAGTAGTGGATTTGGGCTCTTCCATGTCTTCACCTTCCTAGGCAGGTGTTTGAAGCAGTTGATTTTAGGACAAGACCATATTTGTCACGAAGGTCTATAAGATGTTCTCTGTTCTTATTTGTCCTCTTACGGGCTGGGTAGAGGCCCGCTATCCTGCGATATTTTTTCTCCTTTCCTATCTGTGCATTGAAATCACCCATCAGTATGGTGGCATGATATTGTGGGATCTTGTCCAGGGTTTCTTCTAGAATGCTCCAGTATCGTTCAACTGCTTCCAGGTTATTTCTATTTGTGTCGTTTGTGGGTGCATGGAAGTTCATTATGGTATATGCCCTATTGTGGAACCTCAAAGATATTGAGGAGGTCATACCATTAGGTGAGGTGAACCCTATTATGTGATCAATCATGCTATGATGAACAGAAAAGCCAGTGCCAAGATGTGGGACTGTTTTCATCACCCTGATGCCTGGTTTCCCCTTGTATATTTTGTATCCTTAGGATTCAAATGCATCTTCGTCTCCGAACCGTGTTTCTTGTAGTGCTGCAATCTTGATGTTATATTTGTTCAGCACGTCTAGAGTCTGTTTAAGTTTACCAGTCTTTATCAATGAGTTGATGTTCACTGTAGCCAAGTAGGTGATATTTCTCTATCTTTTCTGCTGTTGTTTGCATGATGGAGTACATGAAGAAGCAGGCTCCCCAGAATCCGATGACCTGCTTGCCCCATCACAAGTGGGGGTGGATTTGTTACCACCTGGGGTATTCTTTGTATTAATATTTTCTTTCATGTTGAGTCCAACAAGTATGTAGATGAGGCCACCCTAGCGGGTGGCGGTTTGTCTCCTCAAGGTTGTTAGCCCTGAGGATTAAGTGTTTGGTCCGCAAGAGCTATTTTATTTTGCTAAAGTCCGCCAGCAAGCCGGTGAGGACCCCGTACATGTCAAACTGACTGGCCTGTAATACAATAATCAAAGAAGTACTTCAGAAATGGTACTATATCCCAACCAATTGTCTTTAGTATATCCCCAGAAATCTTATCAATTCCAGCCGCTTTTCTAGTTTTCTACTTTTGTATCTTATTGTAAGTGTCATTGTTATCACAGGTAAATTTTAATTTTAATTTTTCACTTAGTTGCTTCATATCTTGCTGGTATTGCTCGCACATACAGTATTAATAGGAACAAAAGTCTGCAGTATTACTGGGTAAATATTTTTCAAGCATTATTTCAGCATGCCAGATTATTGCCTCAAAAAACTTACAGTGACAGAGTTGAAGATAGAGATTCAAAGTTTATATATTATATGAAATCTCAAGTTAGTGCTATTAGTTCATGGGCAAGGGTAGGTACTTTGAGGTAGACGCCACTGCTTCTATGTGTTTGTGTTTCTAGCGAAAGAATTACTCTTAGCAATGATAACGAATGCCAAATGTATGGTGAAACATAATTTAGACAGACATATCATGTTCCAGTAGGCCTATTTCAATTTGCGTCGGTTTTTGCATTTCACTGATGTCTCATTATCCTCGGCATAACTCTCGTCTGTTAAAAAATCGATTGTTTTTAATCTCTTCAGCATGATATTTATCTACAATAGCAATAAATCTATATTAATTTTAATAAAAAATTACCATTTTGTATTAGATTGGTCTACATGATATTAAATGTTATGGAGGTAGATATACAGTGTACTTATTGTTAATTTATTTCAGTCAGGTTGTTTAATGAAATTAAATGATGTAAAAATTCATCATATAATTATTATATTTTTTGTGATGTAACATAAACAATGCATTTCCGTAGACATTGTAGCTATACCTGTTATGAAAATTCTCTAGAGATGTGAATAATAATAATAATAATAATAATAATAATAATAATAATAATAATAATAATAATAATAATAATAATAATAATAATAATAAAAAAGAACCAGAGAAATTGGGAAATGCCTTTTGGTCCCAGTTTCAGTGATGGTGAAATCCTGACATTCACCTCCCCATGGTAGAGAGGGGGCAACGGCTGTATATACAGATTATGTACAGGCGGCTAACGAATGAAGGGACCGAATATCTCCCAGTATAAGGAGACCACCCTCTATCAAGTGCCAACGGCCTCCTAGGAGGGCGGATGAGCAAATAGAAGGAAGGGCACTCTTGCCCTTGGAGTGAGAAATTGCTCCTAAAGGTGGAAGAGCCACTAGATGGCCAACGGCATAGGATGGAGAAGGCAACGGGAAACCACTCCATTAAAGACCCACTCCACAAATTCATCATTCATCAATCCATATTTCATTAATCATCCTTCCAGATCACATCTGGAATGGTAAACCGTGACTACGGTCAGAAACATTGATCATTGATAAGATAATCAGCCAAATATGATTAGTCTTCACACGAATAAATCCACCGGTTTGGACATACAAAATCAGCAGGTCCAGACAAAGACCCCACTCCGATATGGTGGGGCGTCACGTAGAAGATCAAGGCGAGTTGGAGCGCCTGGAAGCCCAACAGATGACATGCAGACACATCAGGTGAAGAAAAGACTGAAATTCAATAAACCAGGACATTTTTCATTTTTTGCAACATTAAATATCAATTCAATTATGAAAGTTGGCAAGTTAAAACATTTAATAGATGTATTGGACCAGCATAAAATAGTAATAACAGCTCTTCAAGAATTGCGCAATACAGATCAGGACCCATTAGAATCAGGAGGATATTGTCTTTACAAAGGTCCTCCAGGGAGAAGAGTGATGAAGAATGTACCTCAATTTGGAGTAGGATTCTTGGTCCATAACAGCATATTAGATTTAATTGAAACTTTTTCTTTGACCTCCCCAAAATGGCACTCCTAACAGTTAAAGTAGAGATTAAAACATACACATTGATAAATGTCCATGCCCCAATGAATGACAAAAATAACAAAGAAAAGGAAGAAACAGGAAATTTTGTGAAAGAATTGGACCAGTTGATATCAGGTATCTCTGATACGCATATTAAAATTTTACTTGGTGACTTTAATGCTAAAATAGAAAAAGAAAAAAGATTTCGTACAGTAGTGGGTAAATGGCCAGCGCATAAATTTACAAATAAAAATGGTCAAAGATTAATTGATCTTTGTATAGATCATGGATTAATTTTGGAATCTACAAGGTTTAAAAGAAGACCACACAAACGAATGACTTTGAAATGCCCTAATATTAAATTGGGGGAGTTCCAGATTGACCATATGGCCATGGACAAAAATTATCACAAAGAAATTTATGATGTGAAAGTACTCCGTGGGGTAGACGTAGATTCAGATCACTATATTTCCAAGATTAAAATAAAATTAACGCCAAAAAAGAACAAAATATCCAAATCCAATAGGAGGAAGAAATATGACCCTAGTTATTTAATTAATAATAAACTGTATTTTGAAAGGTCTAAAACTCCTCTAAGCGACAATTTGGGGATGGTAATTGAAAAATTAAAAACCATAGCTGAAGAAATTGCTCCTGTTAAAAAACGAAGGAAACATGCTTGGTGGAATGTGGAGCGTGACACAGCGATTCAAAACAGCCACAAGCATGGTTGAATGATCAACAAGTCCCGTGAAGAACTAAATAATGCTAGAAAACAAACAGCCAAAGAAATCAGAAGGGTTAAGAGAAATTATCACAAAGAATCATTAAACACCATAAATGAAGCATTCATACAACATAAGACGAGGGATTTTTATAAAACGTTTTGACAATACCAATCAAACTGTACTCCACCAAAACTTATGATGAGAAATACAAATGGAAAACTGGCACATAGTAACCAAGCGAATGCAGAAATTTCAGCTCAATACTTTCAAGAATTACTTCATAGCGAAGAACCAACACAATACCTAGAGTATGACCTTCATTCAAAAATAAAACACCAATAGAAAAGGTTATACCACCAGATTACAATGAAGTGTTGAAAGCCATCGATTCACTTAAAAATTACAAAGCTTCAGGCGAGAATCAACTAACTGCAGAAATATGGAAGAATGCTGATACACAAACCATTCAGAATTTACATAAATACCTCATAGACATTTGGAATACTGAAAAATTCCCGAAGAGTGGAATATGGTGATAATACACCCTTTACATAAAAAAAGGTGATAGATCAGATCCCAACAATTATCGGGGGATATCATTGCTGGATATGACTTACAAAATTTTTTCAGTTATTGTACATGAGAATTCAAGAACAACTTGACTGTGAACTTGGAGAATACCAAGGAGGCTTTGACCCAGGGAGAAGTTGTTCAGATCAAATTATCAGTTTAAAGTGAATTATGAAACATCATAGGGTTAGAAACAAAAAGTTAGTTATCACTTTTGTTGATTTTAAAAAGGCGTATGATAGTATCCATCTTGAGTCATTATTGAATATCCTGAAAGAATTTGGTTTACATCCAAAACTTATTCGCCTTATTGGAATTACCCTTAACCCTGACAGTAACACGTCTATAAATATCGCTTTAGTTACACCACATGTTTCGAAGACGTGTTATTTAAAGTTACATTAAAGTTACCAGATGGAATGAACAAGGAATAGAGGTGGTGGAGGGGATAACTCTCCCCTCCTTAAGAGGAATAGATGGCATTCATTCACACAACACGTCAGAAAAACGTATGGTGTTACTGTCAGGGTTAAGAACACTAAATCTAAAGTCAGATTTAGAAATGAACTCTCAAAGCCATTTGACATTAATACTGGACTTCGGCAGGGAGATGGACTCTCACCATTATTGTTTAATTGTGTGTAGGAAAAAATCATGCGGGAATGGAATAAGATGTGTCAAAAACTTGCTAATGATATGGAAGAAGCTAAATTGCAAATAGAAGAACTTGATAACATAGCAAGAAAAGTTGGATTGCAAATTTCATATGAAAAAACAGAAATAATGCCAACCTTCCCTGTTACATCACCAACCATTACCTTAGCCAATACCAAACAAATTAAAATTGTGAATAAGTTTAAATATCTTGGTGAATTATAACTTGGAACTCCAATGAAAAATCATCAATAGAAAGCAGAACATTTAAGTTAAAAAAAGCACAACGAATTACATGGCCAACGTATAAGAAAAAAATGTCTTTCAATAAATGCTAAACTTCAACATTACTGTTCCGTCATTAAACCCGAAGAAGCGACTTATGCTTGTGAAACACTTTTTAAATTGAACACCAAAGCAACAACTGATACACTGCGAAAGACTGACAGAAGGATACTCAGAACAATCATTAATAAAAAACATCAGGTGGACGGACAATGGAGATTATTGCCTAACGCAGTGGTTTATAGGGAAAGTGAATCTGTAATACATACGATGAGAAAAAGAAGAATTGCCTTTTTCTGTCATCTTTCTAGATTAAATGATAATAGGATAATAAAACAACTATTTAATTACTTTTGGAAAAGTAAAACAAAAAAGTAATTGGTTTAAAGAAGTTCAGAATGATTTAGAAGAACTGAATATTATAATGAAGCAAATTGAAAATAGAGAAGAAAAAAGGATTCTCAAGAACAAACAAATAAGATTGTTATTAAAAACTGTACAACACAAACAATATGTCATATCTGATGAAGAAAGGGCAGCCAGGTCAGCCAGAATGAAGAGGTTTTGGGAAAGGAAGAAGATGATCAAGCTAAATCTTCAGTTAATTCTTTGTTAACATAAATGTATTTGGGTTTGATTTAAGTGCTCCAATGTGGGCGTAAACTATGTAAATAATAATAATAATAATAATAATAATAATAATAATAATAATAACAATAATAATAATAATAATAATAATAATAATAATAATAATAATAATAATAATATAAATGTCTGGAAATTTCATCAAAATGGATCTCTCAAAGTTGAATAAAGCATGATAATTCATTCTTTTCTCTCTGGACGTGTACATCAGGCCGTGTTGTTGTCACTTCTCTAACCGTCTGAAAATGGCTAAAAGGGTAGGGAGCTGCACCTGGGTTGTATATATTTCAACTGACTTGAAATCAACCCGCTGTTTTCTATTATAACATATGCACACGTAAGCGTTTCATCAGGACATACTAGTATCTTAGAAACAAGCATACGGTAACAATGAGCCTTACATAAATAAAGTTAAAAATATATGGAAGAACATAGTTCCTCTTCTTAATACGTTTTTCTAGTCCATAATTAGAAAATAATTTCCAAATGCTGCATATTTATATGCAAAACATATCCACTATGGAAACCCTCCCAGCTTCTACATCTCATCATCATCATCATCATCATCATCATCATCATCATCATCATCATCATCATCATCATTATATAGTTCCAGTTTCCCGGGTACTGTTATTGAGCCTCTTCTATTTCTTCCTACCCAAAGGCAACTTGTCATGAAGAACATAATCCACTGTCCATCCTCTGGTAACTAGATCAACCTTGATTATGTCCATCCATCAGGTTTTAGGTCTTCCTGCAGGTGTTTTTCCCTCCACCTGTCCTTCCAAATTTATTCTGATTGTTCTTGTAGGCTCCATCCTCATCACATGTCCGTACCACCGTAGTTTGGATGTACCAATTCGGTCTAATAGGGATGTCTTTATACCGGCTTCGTTCCTCACCTCTTCATTTCTTAACCCGTCTATCTTGGTCTTCTGGATGGCGGATCTAAGAAATTTGATCTCTGATGCTTGCAGTTTTGATGAATCTCTTTTTGTGAGGGTGCACACTTCAATACCATAGGTCAGTATTGGTAAGAAATAGCTGTTAAACATCATCCATTTGGTGGTTTTTGAATCATGTCATCCCATAAAAGTGTTCTTACTTGTTGGTAGAATTCTGATCCCTTTTTCACTCTGTGTGTAATTTCCTTTCTGACCAAATTATCACTGGAGATTACACTTCCAAGGTAAGGAAAACTTTCCACACATTCTAGCTGGTGGTCTCCTAGTTCTACACTTGCTGGACGCCCTTCTGTTGACTGCCATCACCACTGTCTTGGTCTTGCTGGTGTTGAGGTTATATTCCTGGAACTGAGATTTCCATACATTGAGTCTGGTCTGTACTTCCTCTTCTGTTTCACCCCAAATCATGCTATCATCAGCAAAGGCCACTGCATTCAGTTCACCTAACTTTTCCTTGACGTTCTTTATTATACTAGCTGCTGTACCCGTGCTTCGCTATGAGATTTTCAGAAAGACTGTCCTTGTGATTTTCCTAACTACAGTGAACTTAGGCCATTACAAAAATGTCAGTAGGAATGTAGGGATTAAAAGCAATGTTATCATATAAAATACTCACTCAAATGAAAAACCGCACATTTACTAACTTTTAACGAACAGTACTACGGTGTCGATCTGACAGTCCAAAAAGTTCCAGGCCGAAGGCAGCCGTGAACACTCCTTTGCCATTGTTCCGTTAAATATACACACTGTTCATTCCAATCAGTGCTTCAGAGTAGGGATTGAATAGCTCGAATGCTAGGATGTACAAGTTTGTTATGTACTAGTAGTATCAGAATATTTATGAAACAGAGGAATGGCATGCTTAAGAAGAAAGTTATCTAACTCCCCAGCTACTTTCCGCCGATATTCGGGCAGGCTGTTATACTCGGTACAACCGGGCGAGTTGGCCATGCGGTTAGGGGCGCGCAGCTGTGAGTTTGCATCCGGGAGGTAGTGAGTTCGAAAACCACTGTCGACAGCCCTGAAGATGGTTTTCCGTGGTCTCCCATTTTCACACCAGGCAAATGCTGGGGCTGTACCGTAATTACAGCAAGGCCCACTTCCTTTCCACTCCTAGCCCTTTCCTATCTCATCGTCGCCATAATAACCATCTGTGTCGGTGCGACGTAAAGCAAATTTTAAAAAATACTCGGTATACAACAGTAATCCAATCTAACGGACATGATTGGCAACAGAAGACACAAAGCACATCACAACAAACAATGGTCAATGTAATGTTATTGTTGTTCACTGTTATGAGATTTCTGTACGGTAGTCCTTCACATTTAGTTTTCTTTCGACTGTGTGATATTAGGGCACCTTAAGAAATTATTTATAGCGTATACTGTAGTTCCTTATTCCCTGACTTTACATAGTGATTTTCATTAAATTCTGTTTACCCATTTTCTTGTGACTTGGTGCTGATATGGACTTAGCAACAAAAATCCAAATTCATGAATATCTCTGTTATCATAGCCGGTACAGTACAAATGTATGACATAAATGATCGGAAATTTAATACTATATAACTTTAGTGATATAGTATTTGTCGATAGGACCACTAATAACACAAACAATACTTGAGACTTCCCTTTCCCTAAAATACCATTCCACTCAGCGTGTGTCACATAAGAAATATACTTACCAGTGGCAATAATTTATCGTGGAAGGGAGAAGTCAACTCCAAAAGTGGATTATAAAAGGCCTGGAACTAGTATTAAAATTATAGCTCTCTTACCTATGTCTCATGAAATGAGCAACACCAGTTAAAATAAATAATTTTAATAAATTTTTTGAATTTAAGTATCACATATGTAGTTAGATGAACAGCTTTGAATGTTAATATCTGTTGGTAAATAAAATTAATGAGCTCAACTGATTAACTAGGGATAGCCTACTAAGTTTACTAAGGCAAAACATTTACTTAAATTATAACTAGAAGAAATAGATTATTACTAAACAGAAAATAATATCCGGAACCCCAAAATTATTTCAGTTCGGTGAGACTAGTAATATAATATCAGAATAAAGGAAACAATCTCACAGCATTTAAGGTTCAAGAAAACAGGTGAAAATAATTTAAGTTTGAGACAGATCTAATTTGATGATCAGTTAGGATACTGCCACGAAGTTACCAGTTAAAGGACCACAAGAAAAGGTTATTCAGTCATCATCTTTTTGGTAACATCTGAAGTCACTCGTTGTTGACAAAAAACAAGGAAAGACATAAAAAACAAATTATCATAAGAAAATGTAAGAAGCTGGCAACAACCAGAACAATAGCCAAGACCAAACGTAACGTATCGAAAAACAAGCCTAAGGCAAGGCACTGTAATAATTTTGAGGTTACAGTTACATAAGAAGAAATAAATTAGAGGCTGTACAATACAATCCATTTTAGGCCTAACCTCATTTATACGAGGATGTTAATAGGTCTTGAATTAACTTTACTAAAGATTAAATAAGGAAACAGCATTTAAACCATACTGATAATGATGTTAGTGGAAGAAAACATTGATTTTAGCAGATATCGTTGACTTCGAATAAAGTCAAGTGAATATGAGATTTAGTTCACAATGCGATAAAATTTACACTAAATTTACCCCTATCAATCAGTACATTTAGTTAGAGGAATTGGCGTAGAAGAAAACAGTTATCCCACATTAAATTCTGGAGAAAAATAAGTTCGCCGGCTGGTGCCGATGCAAGAAAGGGTGTTCAATCCTTTAATCCAACAACGATCCTTAACCAGGATCATATTTCTTTCCTCGTCCCATCCTTTTTAGCAAGAAACACAACATTCTATCGGAAGCAGACCCTATCACAGTATAGACAACCAATAACGTTTTTCACTTGTCCGACTCAATAATTAATTCAATGTCGCAGTTTATACAGGCAGCCGCTAGGAGCGCCACCAACTGGGCGATCCTTTATTAACGAGGTACGCCAACAGAGTGCGCAGGGATGCACACTTGTTTCAATTCAAATGACACGAATCTCAAATTATTTGCCAAAAAAATCCAAGTTCTTTAATAACGTCTCACATGAATAAAATTATTTACAGCCTAGATTGTAGCGACTTATTTCCCGACTTTGCATACCGATTTTCATTAAGATAGGATCACTAATAACATAAATATTTGAGAATTCAATTTTAGGCCTTCCCCGAAACTAACATTTTTATCAGCGTGAATAAGATTATTTATGGCCTAGATTGTAGCGACTTATTCCCGAACACTACATAGCAATTTTCATTAAATTCTCTTTGGCCGTTTTCTTGTGATGCATGTACATACATACATACATACATACATACATACATACATACATACAGACATACAGACAGACAGACAGACAGACAGACAGACAGACAGACAGACAGACAGACAGACAGACAGACAGACAGACAGACAGACAGACAGACAGACAGACAGACAGACAGACAGACAGAAATTACGGGAAATTACGGGAAATTAAAAAGTGCATCTCCCCCAAACTACCATTTCTATCAGCGTGAATAAGATTATTAATGGCCTAGATTGTAGCGATTTATTCCCGAACACTACAGTACATAGCGATTTTCATTAAATTCTCTTCAGCCGTTTTCTTGTGATGCGTGTACATATCTACATACATACATACATACATACAGACAGACAGACAGACAGACAGACAGACAGACAGACAGACAGACAGACAGACAGACAGACAGACAGACAGACAGACAGACAGACAGACAGACAGACAGACAGACAGACAGAGAGACAGACAGACAGACAGACAGAAATTACAGAAAATTAAAAAATGCATTTCCTTGCTACTATGGACACGACCGATACAGAAATACCATTCTTTTTAAATTCTGAGCAATGTACAGACAAAACTCTTATTTTATATATATAGATTGTCCATAACAGTGATGAACAGTAGTGGGGACAGTGCACTTCCTTGATGAACTCCACTCCTGGTCTCAAACCATGATGATCGATTACACGTTATAAATTTCATATTTGAGCCCGTATTGTCAAAGTATCAACTTGTGAAAATTTAAAATTGATAATTCCACCTTTACAATACAATACCTATAAGACCCATCATTAATTTCAGAAATATCCCTATATACAAGATGACTAGATTTACACACATTTTTAAAAAAAAGAACATTATAGATTTGAGGATAACAAGTCTATTAAGAATTCCAAAGAATTTTGTGATTGTACTAATGATTTAAACATGCAATCGAACCAGAAGATGTGTTCATTTGACGTCAAAAACATGTTCCCAAATATTCCAGTATCAAAAACGATCAACCTTGTAAAGAACAATCTACTTAAATACAGTAATTTAAGCAGGCAAGAGGTTGCCGATTTTATTAATATCTTGGAGTTCGTCACCGCTAACAATTACTTTACCATTAATGGCCATATATATAAACAGGAAGGTCTTCCCATGGGGAAATTTATATGGATTTTCTTGAAAATAATAAAATCAACAACATTAAAGGAATAATATACTGGTTGAAATACATAGATGATACGTTTACAATAATCGATCACAGCATTACTAGTGGAGAGGAGGTATTAGAACAATTAAACAATATGGATTCACAGATTGAATTTTCTTTCGAAAGTAATAATAATAAAGCGTTGAATTTTCTTGACATCACAATTATTAATGACTCTAATAAACTTAGGTATAAAATATTCAGGAAACCCACTCAAACAGTGAACGTGATTAGACAAAATTCCTTACACCCTGCAGCACCTAAGAGGGCCTTCGTTTATAGTATGATTTACAGAGCTTACAATATACCCATGTCAGAAGTAGATCGTAAAAATGAATTGGATACTATTTATTTTATAGCTAAAAGCAGTGGGTTCAACAGGCAATTTGTGGATAAAATCATTAGCAAAATTGAGAAGAAATCATTTTCCACATTAACCAAGAATACTAAAAAGAAAGACGATAGTTACGCCCTTTTCACCTACAGTCACAGAAAATAAACAAAATCACGAATGTTTTCAAGAAACTTAATATGAAAGTTATTTTATGACAACTAATAACAATGCTCATCTTTCCTTTAATCAGCACACTATCAATAACTGCAATAGCACATTTCAGAAATCAGGTGTTTACAAATTTAAGTGCCAGCAGTGTTCCGCCAGTTATATTGGACAGACAGGCCGCAATTTTAACATAAAGTATAATGAACATGTTAATGCATCAAAATACGGCAGATTCTCGGCATTCGGTTCTCATATGGTAGATACCAATCAAACATTCACGGGCATAAAACAAGATCTTCAAAGGAAATCTATTGAATATTTTATAAAACATTTGTTATGAATATTGATAAAAAATGCAACCCGATTTATAATCTGAAAGAAATATCAGAGGACAATATATTTTTGAGGAGATAATCAATAAATTCTTTACATGAAGGTGTGTGAGTAGTGCTTTACCTTACGCCTTTCCCCTTACATCAAACTCCCCTCAACCTCCCCTCACAGTCAGTCCTCAATGACCTTCGAGGACGTCACTCAGTTAGCTCTAACACTTCAGGAGGAGCGGTCGATGTAGGACAGGCAAGGAGGTGAGTGACTAGATGGGCGCTCAATTTACATTTCAATTGAATTTTTTCTTTAGTTCATTCATTTTTAGGCACATATTGTCAATACACAATCAAGTTCAACTTGTGTCATCAGCATAACTCCACCTTCTTCATCTCGTCAGGGAAGCTACTTTAATGTGGCATTATCATCACACTATTTTATGTACTACATGCATATAGTTTTATTCATACAGCCACTCATGTTGTTTTATAATTGGACAATTCTATGCATACAACAACATTTTAATCTGTGTTTTTAACTAGACTTCATGTTTCATATTATGTCCATGCTGCACCATTTTAACATTCAAGACTGACAAGACGCCAACACGCCGTGTCACAAGATTTAAAAGACTTTTTATTTACTCATTTCAGCATGTCCTCACCTTATTTTCAATGTTTGTATGTGTGACTGAAGATGTCCCATAGGAGGACGAAACATGTATCACGGATATAGTCTAATGTAGTCTTTTCAGTAAAGACAAGTCCAGTATTGTAAAAGTGGAATTATCAATTTTATATTTTCACAAGATGATCGACTTTCCCCAATTGTACACAGCTAGTACAGTCTTTGTACAACATCTGAATTTTCCTTACCAGCCCTTCGGGCACATTTCTTTTCCTCATACATACCCACATCTTATCTCTTATAACACTATCATAGGCCTTTTCTATATCCAGGAATACAATGACCTGGTTCTTGCCTTTCTACCAGTACTTTTCCATCAGCATGCAGGTGCTAAAAATTAGATCCATTGTTGATCTGTTACTTCTGAATCCATATTGCTCCTCCGCTAACTGTGGTTCAGTGATGGTTCTCAATCTCCTTTCTATGATCTTCTCTAGAATTTCTAGCCCGTGAGACAGCAGGGTTATTCCTTTATAGTTGGTGGGTTCTGATACTTAGTTCTGTTATTTGTTTTTTGGAGTTCCCATACTTCGATTTTTTGGCATTTTCCTGTTCTGTACTGTTCTGTACCACGGCAAGGTCACATGGTAAACACCTTCATAGCCGTACAGGAAATAATAATAATAATAATAATAATAATAATAATAATAATAATAATAATAATAATAATAATAATTCAAGCTTGATACTTGCATTATTTGCCCACAGGTGAGAGAATATTGTTTTCATGTTATATCAGTTTATCACACTTGCGTCAAGAAGGTGGAGGGAGGAGGACTAGACTGATAGGACACGGTATTGGAGAGAATGGTTGAAGGTAAAGACCACGCCTACAATATGTACAGCAAATAATGTCTGGTGTAGGTTGCACAAGCTATGAAGGAATGAAGAAGAAAGCTGTAAATAGAACCGACAGGAGAACTGCCCCAGACTAATCCAGAAGAAGAAGAATTCAACATAAAGCATATGGCACATTCATTATTACATCAGATTTATTCTAATTACCTTAAATTTTCAATAATGTGATATTTCTAGAGGAGATGGGTTGTTCAGTCAAATGTACGACGTTCACTGATAATATTCTTTTAATCAAATCTTGTCATTGTTTCACTTAGGAATATTGTGCTTCATTCTAACTTTAATCTTTACTTCATTTGATACATCTCACTACTATAGATTCATTTCATTCACCATAAACCTACTATGCTGGCGTAGCAGGGGGAGAGGTGACATTCTCATGTGGTGCATCCCGGATGGTGGAGGGGGTCCTAACCGGCTTGCGAAATAAAATAGCCCTCACAGACTAAACACACAACCCACTTTGGGTAGGGGATGCAGACAAAGAGTACACCCATGGTATCCTCTGCCTGTCGTAAGAGGCAACTAAAAGGGGCGACCATGAGATTATTGAATTCGAACTATCACGCGAGGAACACCATGGGTCGCCTTTACTTGAGAGTAGTACCACTATGTTAGGTACACAATAGGTTTGTGATTAGTAGCAACAGAGGGTGAATCAGTATGGGTTTTACAGTACCCGTGATTAGTACCGCTATATGCGGAACACCACAGGCTTATATTGCCTGTGATTAGTACTACTGTACGAGCGACACAGTGGGTCTTTGTTGCTTGCAAGTAGTACCCACTATGTGAGGAACACCATGGGCTTTCGTTGCCCGTGAGTAGTACCACAATGAGTGGAACACTGTAAGTCTATGTTATTCATGATTAGTACCGCTAGATGAGAAATACCGTGCTTCTACTTTACTAGTGATAAGTACCATAATGAGGGGCCATTAACCTGGAGTTTGCTCTCATTTAGGCAACAAACATAATTGATTCAGGATTGTGTTTTGGAAGCAGCCCCTTGGTCAGTGTATACTCTTATTTTAAGTTAGTTTCTGGGAAGGTGGGACATTGTAGGTCGAATCCACTGATTGTTTTAAGTTTGTAATCATTGTTAATTGTTTCTTTTTGGAATTCTAGTGAGTGGATTCATTTTGGAATTTTTTAACTTTCAATATTTTGAGCTGGATCTGCTAATTATTTTAAATTCATATTCATTCATTCATTCATTCATTCTTCAGCATCACGTTTTGAATTCTGGTCAGTGGATGAGTTTTGAACTTTTAAATTATCATTACATTTGGTCTCATTTCATACCATTAGGGGCCAGTGACCTAGATATTAGGCCCTTTAAACAACCATCACCATCATCATCATCATCATCATTTCATTCCAAGCTTTGACATTCCATTAAAGAATTCCTAAGGATTTTTCCAGAGGAGATTAAACAACTCGTCTAAAGATGGAATTTTTAGCTAGATGATTGACTCTTAAGGGCCACATTGTATGTCATATCTAGAAAATATCTTCATATACAATTTCATTTTCACTTCACTCATTCTTTCCTTGTCATTTCTAGAAAAGTACAACATTTTATGGCCCGTTATTGCTGGGCCATCCAACTGATCAAGAACATGAGGAAGGTGTTGCCCTATCACAGTAAGAGGAGTATTGCTAACAGGATGCCATTATTTGTCCTGCCTAGTGGGCCTCACTACCTACTTCCAGTGTGTAGCATATGCCCAAACTGTTGCATTCTAATTTCATTATTACTGCAAATCCTTCAGAAGCTGTCGTCATCACGTTCTCACAAAACAAGGACTTTTTTTCAGAAAAAGATAAAATCATCAATATATGCAGTGATATTAAATGTTGATGCTAATTTAATACCAGAATCCAAACTTGAACTTTTCTCAAGGAATTTCCAAAAAACATACCAAAACAAAGTTAAGAATTGTCTGACTTCAAAACTAAATAAAATAATAAGTGAGTTATTCCACCTTTTCAATACAAATTAAATAGCGTTTATTAAATAAACATTTAACCCAGGAACCGGCAAGTGGTTTACCTTCAAGCGGCAAGCATTTAGGCGAGTTTTGCAAGCAACTTTTAAAAAATTCATAAAAATTTTGTTTTTCAATTAATTTTTATGTATAACAAGTCAGTTTATTCAGAATAGGAAGAAGAATACTGTGGTAGGAAATTAAACTTACCAATTTAGTATCCTGAATCAGTATGAGTGAGGTATCCAACACACGCTAAGTATTCCAAAACAATTCAAAAGTTCTGGGCAACGTGTACCGGTACGTAAAAAGTAATATTATATGACGATTTTACTGCATACAGAATTTGCACAATTTTGTGCTGATTAAAAATATGTAGAAAGGTTTCACTACCTTGAAGTATTGTAAAGTAAAATAGAACTGAAATAACACAAGCACATCGCACCAACACATGAGTCTACGTAGTCAGATTCATTCTCGCTACCTCCGGGGTGGCTCCTCTTTTATCCTGCTTTCATAGGCCTCCAAAAATATTCTAATTTATGGTAGCACTATTGATGAACACCACAATTACATCCTGGGCACCGGAAGTGGGCCCATGACTATTTTTGTGCAGTCAAACAGATAGGGCACAACCGCAGTTCTTTCCTGGGAGGCATACCAGCTGATGTCTGATTTCTCCTGAAGGTCCAGGAGAGTTTTGAAGAGTTTCTTCATCTACAAGACCTTCGACAATACTAACCATAAATTCCTCACGTTCAAGGGGTTTGTCAGTGTTCAAACTATAGAGTATTTAGGCATCAAAAATTACCATATCCAACAGGTTATAGAATTTTTTTCCAGTACTTTCTTGTTGCTCTGTCACATGTTAGATGATACACTGACTTATCCTTGCAGTCTACTCCCCCTATGTTTAGGTTATACTTATGGATCGGAACTGGTTTTATATTTTCCTTTCCACTTTTGCTTCAAATGATTTTGTCCTCCGCGTGACAACTGGTTGTTATGAGATAAACTGGTTTTCTTGTACATTTTTCTTTGTATCCTACCAAAAGTATATATTTTTTTCTGAAATATATTGAGGTGTGAGGGGTGAGTTTTGAATTTAGAACTGATTTTGATAGATCTTTAGAATTTTTATTGACTGTGCCAGTAAGAAAGGTGTCATTCGCAAAAAGTCTTTTAGCTAAAGGCATTTTTGTGTAAAAGTTGTCAGTGAAAATATGATACCCCTTGTTCAAAAGATTTGAGACAGTCAACAAATACACAACAATAATTTCTGTAAGCAGATCAGTCCAATCTGTCAAGAATCATGTTTCATTGTACAGTTCCGTGTTAATTATATAATTATACTTGTTGTCTACAACTTCAAATTTTTTAATTCCAAACCGAGCATGTCCCTTGTTCGGCATATAAATTATATGAAAAAAATCTATTCTTCATTCTTATCATGGATTCATCCATAGACAAATTTTGATGGGGAATAAAATACTTCTTGAATGAATTGTTTATTGAGACCAGGAACATTTTTACTTTATACTATGCATTATGTCCTGGTTGTCCTGGGGGAATACATTGTTGTGAGCTAATGTGTAACGTAGAGTTTATCATTTCAAAACGTTTTAGTGACATGACTTTAGAAAAATATGGAAATGTTAACAATTTTGAAGTGCACCGTATTTTACAATGTTGTTCTTAGGATTCAGGCCCATTTTTTTAACTAGAGAAATGATTGATTTCATTTCTGATACTGTAACGTCAACCCATCTTTGCAAATGAGAATACGGACTCGTATTTCTGGAATTCGTTTTATTTCGAATAATTTCCTGTGCATATTTATTAGTTTCAGTCACTAAAAGATTCATTGGAGAAAAACAAATAGAAATTTGTTAGAGGAGGACTATTTCTCAGAGGGCAATTTCGTATGCCTGCATTTCGAACCTTGAACTTCTCTTCCACTTTTATTTCTGGCTCTGGAGGATAAAATCTTGGCCACTTCAGTTCTGTTCGGTCAACTGCATTACCATCATTACCATTATTATCATCAGTGGCTGATTCATTGTGTTCCACATCACCGTCAATATCAGTGTCGAAATCACTTGGCCTAGGCTCATATAACTCTCCACTACCTGACGAATTATTGTCAAAATCATCGTCAGTTCCTTCTAAAAACACCTCACTATCACCTTCGCTGTCCAGATCAAACAAACAATTATGAATATCACTACTTCCTGACAATTCACTCATTTTGCACCACAAAAGCTAATTCACATCGGATAACCACAGCAAGCACAACAGAAAGACCATCTGCAAAGCATTCGCGTATATTAGAACTTCAGTCTATGTCACGCAACATTAGTACCATGGTTACCGCTTGCATCGGCAATATCTACGCGCGGTATGACTGTCCTATGTTCATTTTTCTCGCAGACGACTTGCACGACTCGCCGATGCTGCCAACCACTGTACTTAGGAACTAAATGGTACTGAGCCCTGGACCACAATTACATTTGTTGAGCCCTGGACCACAATTACATTTGTTTTCACATAGGTTAGGTTAGGTTAGGTTAGGTTAGGTTAGGACTATGTTTAATTTTATCGCAGGTTAGGTTAGGTTAGGTTAGGTTAGGTTATTTATTTTTCTCGCAGACGACTCGCGGTTAGGTTAGGTTAGGTTAGGTTAGGTTAGCCCTGGATTATGTTTATTTTTCTCGCAGACGACTCGCACGACTTAGCCCTGGACCACAATGACGTTTCTCTTCACATTAATACACCACGGCATTCTGTGTCGCTTACTGGTCACGAAATGATAGGATTGATAGAAGCAAAGCCTACTACTTCTTTTTTCGTACATAGCGCATCCAGTGCATCTGGCCATTGTTGATACAGAAAACATATCTAATTATATTGACATGGCATCGTACGATGGATGTGTTATTAATGTAACAAGTTTTTCAGCGAATTACAAGAACAACTTCAAGGATTTACTACAATTCTATGTACGTCACAATTTGATTTCAAATAGCAGAGTATGTGAATGGTGTGTCCATCACGTCAAATTATTAGTAAATGAGAAGTTCAATCGTGTTGTTTTTTCGTGTCGTCGCCTAACCTCCACTACATTAAGGTTGGTTCCATTTACATATATTCTTCTTCTCTATTATACATTGTTTATCATTCACGTTACATTTCGTTGTGATTTTTTCTTCCGGTGTCGGGAACGCTACGTACTACTAATAATTAGGCCTCTATTTCGTTTTTATATTCAATCACGTTGTTATATAATCGTTAATAATCGTGGCTGGCGTTGGCACGAATGGACTCTGCATCGCCTGAAGATTTGCCCTATGAAATGTCACTACCATAGTTCAACATAGCCAGATATTCTTACTCTTATTTGTTTCATATGGTTATTCTTTTACATTGCCTCACTCTTAGGTCTTTTAATCGCGTAAGTTGGTCATAATTTCTGTCTGTATTGAATTATGGGAACGACATTTCAGTGGACTAGCCTTCAACCAATGGCAGCGTCCATTCGCCCATCGTCAGCCATGATTACTATGATACAAACTTGCGTGACAAGGTCTGAACTTTTACCTCGCGTTTTTCCACGTGTATACTGCACACTCTGTCACACTAAACTACTTCAGAATTGTGCTGTATTTATATAGTAGGGTTTCCTCTTCAACATGATGCAAGATATGTCATAAAGATGTTGAGTGTCAAGGTGCTATCTCGAAATTAGTCAGGACTGGCGTAATGCATCTTGATAGCGACTCTGCCAGTTGAGTAACAAGGAAATGAGTCACGATCATGATGGCTGCTGGTTCCAGGGTTATTGGGACTAGTTTTGACCTATTAAAAGGTCATCTTCAGACATATCGCGTGTAGAGTAAAGTATGTGAAACACAGTTGTTTTAAAGATGGTCTTAAAACCTATAAGTTTGACACTATGAAAATTTGTTTACAGAATTTTCTGAAAACACATTTGTTATAAGAAATTAGTTCACTTAGCTGTAGGAATATATGAGAAGGAGTCTTAAAATATTATTTGTAGTATCCAAGAACGTAGATCAAATCAAAATCTCTTTATTTGCAAGTGAGGTGTCTACCTCGGTGGCAAATGGTACACTAAAATACATTATTGTCAAGCACTAAATTTTAAATTAACAGGAGACGAAGAAAATTTTCCTAGAATACAATATTATACAATTTACGCTAATAATTTTTTCTATTAAACACACACATCATCCTTAATAAATTTATATTGTTTACAAAATTCTACTTATAATATCTTACAAACATAGTCAACTCATATACAGTACGGTATGTGAAATTACTTCTAATAATACTATACAACTGGTATAAGATTAAAATTAACATTGAATTTATTTACATATTTATATTTTACCCATTTTGGAACCTAAGTAGCATAAGAACATAAGTAGATAACATTCAAAATTCACAGTCTTGATGAGATGTGGAAATGGGCCCTTTCACTTTCATTTTTTTAAGTCATTAATCTCCATGGATACCTTCAACATTTTTTACATTGTTTTCCTTATACACAACTATATTGAATTTCCTTTCCACTGCAATAACATATTTGTTCAACTCACATTTTACTAAGGCAATACTTTGCATATATGCTCAGTTCAAAATCTCATCATAATTATGAATGATTTTAAAATGTATCTACGCTTCGCAGTGATAAGAAGAATATCATAAGACTTCTTCTCCTCTACCACAACAACACTACGCATATATGTCCATGTGCATCTTACGTGAAGCCCCCATTTTGATTCTTGTATCATCCAAGAGAGTTCACTCAACCTCAGCTGCCAGCGGACCCATTTGCCCCACTCAGGATGTCTCCCAGCCATATGACCTTGCCGCATCAGGGACATAAAATAGTCCGCCAAGCGAGTTGACCGTGCAGCTGTGAGCCTGCATTCAGAAGTTGGTGGGTTGATGGTATTCTGTGGTTTTCTATTGTCACACCAGGCAAATGCTGGGGCTGTACATTAACTAATTTGATGGCCACTTCCTTCCCACCTCTAGCCCTTTCCTATCCCATTGCCTATCTGTGTCTGTTCGGCGTAAAGCAAAATAAAAATTAAAAATTTGTGCAATGGTCTCCCATTCACACCCCCAGGTAGGGACTACATAAGAGGGGGAAATCATCAAGAAGACGGATACTGACATTCTGCGAGTCAGAGCATGGAATGTTTGAAGTTTGAATTGTTGTGGTAGGTTAGAGAACCTAAAAAGGATACTTAGATGCAGTTGGTATAAGTGAAGAATGTTGACAGGTGCAGCAGGATTTTTGATTGGGTGACTACAGAATTATTAGCAGAAAATCAAGACGAGAAAATGCAAGAGTTGGTTTTAATGACGAATAAGAAAATAGTGTAAGCTACTACGACCAGCACAGTGAAATAATTATTGATTCCAAAACAGTTTCACTCAGTCCTAGGATTAATATTTTCCTTCTCTCTAGGATGTCCACTAACTCTTCACACTTCCCAGTCAAACTCAGTACACTGATTGTTCCTGTTTGTGTGTGTTGTCTTCTCTGCGGTTGTTAAACAATCGCAAGGCCTGGCCTATCATCAGGCTGCAAGCCATCATACTTGGCATGGTTCTGCAGGTGCTGTTGTCCACTCCAAGTTCTTTGTTTGCATCCAAGGCTCGTATAGCGATTGCAGTCACTCTCCAACTGACTTGCTAGGACTGATGTTAGAGCAGATATTCTCTCAGGGTTATCTCCCTTAGTTTATAAAAGTCCCCTATAATATCTGCAAGGCAGTCAGGTTTGTTACGACGATCATAAAATGTTTCATCTGAATTCAGTGTGATGACTGCAAAATTCTTTGTGGCCTGTCTGATCCACAAATGTAGAATGTTGTAAGAGAAGTGTCTACGCCTGATGACTGTGACGAATTACAGACTGTTCTCAGTTCGTGTGGTGACTGGTTTAAGAAATGGAATCTTTCTCCCAATTTTAATAAGTGCAATACAATCTCCTTTTCATTGCTAAAGCAAGGAATGAACACTGCATATACCATCCACGGAAATACATTGCAATCGGCTTCTCAGGTAAGAGACCTAGGTGTTATAATAGACTGTAAACTAACCTTCTCTGCTCACATTCACTCCATAAAATCCCGTGCTATGCGTACTCTAGGCATTCTTTACAGGTTTACTGAAATTAATGATATTAACGCCTTAAAATTATACTTTGTCTCGTATGTTCTCCCCATTATTGACTTTTGTTCCCCTATTTGGTCCTCATCTGCTATGACAAATATATCTCAACTAAATAGTATTTTTAACTTTTTCACTTTCATTGTTAAGACTCGCAATCCTGTTTTTAAGAGCAAAACTAAATCTGACATTATGAACTACCTGGGTATTCTTGACCTGAGAAGCCGTTTACAGTTCTCTGACCTATGTTACCTTCACAAAATAATCAATGGCTACACCAAATGTAATTCTCTTCCAGCGTACTTCCCTATACACATTCCTCCCCGCCCTACACGCAGCCGGCGCACCCATCATGTGTCCCATCCGCGCCTAACCTTACAACAACGCTCTATCTTCCACCGTCTCCGTACACTTGGTAATTCACTACCCGATATCGACATATTCACATCTTTCTCATCCTTCAAACGAAAAATTAAAAGATTCCTTTGAAGTCCTCTCCAGGTTTTCACTTTCTTCCGTCCCACCAACCCTTGACCTTTCTTCTTCCTAATTTCTGAAACCGACACTTGCCAGTTACCATTGTCACATTGTTATTGTTAAAATTGTTAATTATTGTTGTTACTTAATATTGTTGTTTATACCTTTGTTATCTTTTATACTTATTTAAACTTATTATTATTATTATTATTATTATTATTATTATTATTATTATTATTATTACTATTAGTGTAAAATGGCCCTCCATAGGCTGTATCTAATAATTAAATAAATAAATAAATAAATGAACCACGTCTTGCTATTTCTATACCAGTTACCTTAATGGATAACAATTTATCATTTTACATTTCATTAATATATGACTTTATTATTTTTTCAGGAAAATAATCGATTTGCACGTTTAGTGAGGAATTTGATGGAAGGAGGTACCCTTCCATGGTACCAGCCTTCATTCTCATCACCATCGAAGTCATTAGTCGGAGTAAGTTGTTACCTCAGTCTAAAGCATGCATGCATTTTTCCTTTCTTCTGGAAAATTTTCCTTAATAATTCATCACCTGATTAACTTTACTCAAGTTTCTTTAGCATCGAGCACATAACATAACATAACATAACATAACATAACATAACATAACATAACATAACATAACATAACATAACATAACATAACATAACATAACATAACATAACATAACATAACATAACATAACATAACATAACATAACATAACATAACATAACATAACATAACATAACATAACATAACATAACATAACATAACATAACATAACATAACATAACATAACATAACATAACATAACATAACATAACATAACATAACATAACATAACATAACATAACATAACATAACATAACATAACATAACATAACATAACATAACATAACATAACATAACATAACATAACATAACATAACATAACATAACATAACATAACATAACATAAGGATACCTACTATGCAGGTTATTGGAAAAAAAGACATTCATGCGTTTAAAAGAATGTTTTCAGTTTTAAAGCAGAGCACTGATCACTGCTGGCAGCAGTAGAAACTGTTCATTTATTTAGTAAGTGATAGTTTTGGATCTTGTAGTAGTCGGGCCGATGACCTTCGATGTTAGGCCCCTTAAAACAACAAGCAGCTAGCTTGTAGTAGTCGTTCTATAAATAGCCCGCCTGGTGGCCATGATTGTTAAGGCACTGAAGTCTAAACGGTCTGACACCGAGGTTAGCCGGTTCGAGTCCCGTTGGTTAAAAATATTTTAACATCAGAATGTTGGTCGGCAAGGTAGGGGAGGTGGTGGTATAGAGTTTCTAATCACTAGATTGCGTGCCAAAAGCCTGGACTAAATTCCAAACCTCTCCCCAGTGCTCATATGGAGTGAGGGCATATGACGCTGTTGATCGTGATTTGTCCGTCGGATGGAGACGTTAAGCCTTGAGCAGACCCCTTGGTGCTATTGGACAAGAGTAGGCTATGTGCCGGCACCAGGTTTCACCCACTCCTTACTATCATATATCACGCCATTCATTTCATCTCTTTAACTCCTCTGATGAGTTTGACGTCAGGAAGGGCATCTGGTCATAAAAATCCGCCATGACACATTAATCTCACCTCATACTCAACCCCATAGAGAAACGGGACAAGGGTTGGACAAACAAACAATAGACATTCTATGAACGAAATGAATGTTAGAAAAGGCTTTCAAGATCAAACATGATTGGCAGCATTCTAGAGGGACATGACAGTGTGCAAGTGGCTAGTGCCAAGTAGAAAAGCCTTTGCAACTTATGAATATCTTCTGTATTGACATCAACAATATGCGAACGTTAATTCTTAAAACTAATTTACTATAAACGTTCCACTAGTTCAGTACTCAAAATCAAGCTTCTATAGCTAAAGTCTGTTTCTTGTCGCCAACCTCAGCTGTATTCTATTAAATATTTCAATCACGTTACAGTGATGCATTTGAAACTTAATACAAATATTTAAACATATTTGTATAAATTTAAATAGTGAGGGTCATAATTCTATAAAAGATATGATTCGTGCTCGTTTACGTGCAAAGTAACGTATAAACAAAGACGCACACGAGATGCTGTCAGTTCGTACAATTTTTCATTTATTTCTATGTACAAATTAATGCACACATAACCTTAATTACATACCAAAAACAAAACACATCACTCCGAGAACATCAATAAAGCAGCCATTTTGACAAAAAGCCAATCACTGCATATGTAGATTACAACCTGGAAACACAGTTGAAACAGTTGGCTACCAACTGCCTACCTCAGCATGTCAGCCTAACCACAACATGTGTTCACCAGTGAAACACCTACTATTGAATAACTTGTCAATCAATAACTCTACTGAACAATAACCTATCAACCAATCACTCTCTGACACCGTCAAGATCGTCTTCTTATATATGTCCTGGCCAGGCTTCCAGAAATATATGTTACAAAATGTACCTTGCGAAAATTCGTGAGTGCCTAACACATAGATTATAATGTACAGAATATTGTCCATCATTCTCGTCTACCTATACCATTCGGGAGGTTACAGTGTGTTTCACAGATGGATTAAAAAATTATATATACGGGTAAGAATAAATTATATAATATTTATTTAAAAGTATTTACATTAACTGAACTCATATGAATATTTATGTACAGCACGTTTCATGACATAACCTAACAAACAGCATGATCATATTGTATGTACATATGATGTAATAATAATAATAATAATAATAATAATAATAATAATAAATGGAACCGGGCGAGTTGGCCGTATGGTTAGGGGTGGGCAGCTGTGAGCTTTCATCTGGGAGATAGTAGGTTCGAACTCCACTGTCGGCAGCCCTGAAGATGGTTTTCCATGCTTTTCCATTTTCACACCAGCCAAATGCTGGGGCTGTACCTTAATTAATGCCACGGCCACTTCCTTCCAATTCCTTGGCCTTTCCTGTCCCATCGTCGCCTTAAGACCTATCTGTGTCAGTGTAACGTAAAGCAAGTAGCAAAAAAAATACTAAATGGATGTAACACTTCATAGCCATACGTACAAGTAATAATAATTCGAGCTCGATACTTGTATTATATACCCAAGGGTGAGAGAATATTGTTTTCAAGTTATATCTGTTTATCACACTTGCGTCAATATCCTCCCTGTAACTTGAAACAATTTCCACACTTCTTCACACTTGTCAACTTTGCCTTGGGTGTAGATTGTATCTTCTTTTGTAGATTGTATCTTCTTTCTTTCTTTCTCGATATCGCTGGATGGGCTCTCCTCCTCTTGACCAGTATGTGCTGTGTCGGGGGTCGGGGTTGCCTTGCTGCCAGCCTCTTTTTTGATGATAGTCGACGTGTTCTCCTCAAGTTGACCTGATGGTGCTGTGTCATTAATAGCCTCTCCTCCAGGCTTACTCTGTATGCGCAGCGGTTGGGTGACTTGCCGCAACTCTGATGCGTGGTCCTTGACAGGACGATTGGTCTTCAGTAAGTAGACCACATGGCCCTCCTGTTTATTCACCTTCATGGGACCAACCCACTTAGGTATGAGACATGCGTAAAACACTCCAATCTTATTATTAACTGGGTGGTTACATCGCAGTACTTGTTGACCTGGTAGGAAGATCTGGGTCTCTTCAACATCTTGAGCCTTGGCCTGGATAAGGGATCTCTTCTCGGCCAAAGTTTGCTTTTCCTTGATGTTCTGCTGCTGCTGCCGCCACTCTGCCAGGGAAAACAGCTGCATCATCTTGGTGGACAATCTCCCATCCATGGTGCCATACAGCTGTCGACCAAGAATCAGCTCTGCTGGGGAATAGCCAGTGACACGGTTGATGCGTCGTCGCAGGGCAAAGAATGACTGTAGTATCTAACGGCCTCACAGTCGATGTTCTTTGTCTATCAGGGGGACTCGTAGCATTCTTTTCAGCTCCTGGTTCTGTCGTTCCGTTGGATTTACTCTTGGGTTGTAGATAGTGGTGGTCCAGTGCTCCACACCCCATTCCGTCATCATTTGCTGCCACTTCCTCGATGTGAAGTGACTTCCGTTGTCTGCCAGAATGCACCAAGGATAACTGTAGCAGCTGAATACCTCATCTTGTAGCAGGCTGGTGATGCATCCTGTCATGGCTTCAGGTATCGGAAAGGCCTCAGTCCATCTGGTGAAGAGGTCGGTGATTAATAGGAGTCCTCTTTTACCCCATGGTGTTCTAGGGTAAGGACCCATCAAGTCCTGGGCTATGACCACCCACAGGTGTTGTGGTCGTCTTCCTCATTGGCTGTAATCTGCCTTCCTGTTGTTTGCCTTGGTGCAGGTACAGATGAAGCACCCCTTCGCACAGTCCAGGATGTCTTTCCGCATGTTGACCCAGAATAATCTACGTCGGATAGACTGATATGTCTCTTTGCCTCCTCGATGTCCGGTTTCCATGCTTTTGTGGAACTTCTCGAGGATGTCCATCGTGTGTTGTCTGGGGATCACCACTACTGCACGCGTGTTGGAGAGGTGCGACCTGTACATCAAGAATATTCCGTCAACAAGGAAGTTCTTGTAGCACATCTTGAATTCCCTCGGGACAACTCAACTATCGGTGTTCTGTCTCCTAATTTCACTGCATCGTGGTCCTACAGTACTTGTCTTGTTTCTGCCACTGTTTGATCACTCCCAGATCAAGTTCTTTCTTGATGATCGTAAGGACAGATTCCTTAGGCTCACTCTGGTGTTTTTGTGGGAACTCCCTCTCGACAATGGTGCTTCTAGCTTCAGGTTCCATTTTCAGGTGCCTATATAAGCTGTCTGCTCCTATGTTCATTGGTCCTGGGACGTGACACACATCAAAATCAAATTCTGCAATTAACAGAGCCCATCGCATCAATTTAGATTTTGAGCCAGAGACCGAGTTTAGCCATTTGAGAGCGGTGTTATCGGTGTAGAGCTTCCCTCCAAGTAGCCTCTGAATTTGCCCATGGCCCACACCATGGCTAAGGCTTCCTTCTTGGCAGACAGTAGCGTTGTTCAGTGGGAGATAGCTTCTTGTTGGCATACTTAATGATATCCCTTTCGTCGTCACTCCTCTCCTGGAATAACACTGCTCCTAATCCGGAGTCGCTGGCATCCATCTGCAGGCACATCTTACGTTGAGGGTCAGAATTGGCTAGACTGGGAGTGTTGCACATCGCAGCCTTAATGCTTTGGAATGCTGCCTCTTCCTTGCTGGTTCATCGGAACGGGCGGTTGTTATGGAGTAGATCGGTGGGTGGTAAAGCCTTCTCTTCAAGGTGTGGCACAAAGCTGCTATACCATCCATACAAGCCAAGGAACTGACGTACTTCTCGCTTGATCCATGGGTGTTTAATATTGAAGCTATGTATGTTAAAACATAGACTCCCATTTCATTTGTTGATTGTATTTTATCTTGGAATTTTTATGTATCACTATTTTTGTTATATGTCTTTCTTTTTCATGTTATTGTAGCTAATGATGACCTGTCAGGGGTTGTAGGATAAAAAAGAGCATGACTAAGTAGTATTGTAGTGTAGTCGTACATTAATTACCTTATTGTCGTGTACTATCCCAGACAATATATCCCTCCGTTCATTTATTTTTTGCAAATAAGATATTTTATATTTTTTTTTTATTTTCCCCCGAAAAGAATGGCTAAGGAGCGCGAGTGTACTTACTGTGGGTGTGGCGAGGCAGTGAGGGGTATGAGGGAGGAGTTGGAAAGTTTGAGGGAGATAATTAGGATTCTCACAGAAGACAGGAAGGAAGATAGGACTCCCTCAAACAATGTACAGGTTACAGTAGGTGTACAAGAGGGAAGGGAAGGAAAGGGAGGAGTTGTAGAAGACAGGTGGTCTAATGTTCTAAGGGGAAGGAGATTGCAGGCTAAGGGCTCTATTCAGGATCAGAATTCAGGACAGGTGTCTGTGCGAAATCGGTACGAGTCACTCCAGGTAGAACAACAGAGGGAAGATGAGGGACAGGGAACTGTTGATGAGATGTGTGAAAGTAGGAGGAAGGGAAAAGGTAGGAAAGGAAAATGTAGAGTAGAGGATAGGAAAAAACAGGTGGAACAGGGTCATGGGAAGGAGAGAAGGGAGGAGGAAGTAGCTTCTGCAGCTATCAGGAAAGATAGGGCTGACCAGGAGGGGAGGGGATCAAATGAGGTGGGTAAGGTTGAGGCTCTGGTGATGGGGGATTCCATCGTTAGACACGTGGGGAAAGTGTGTGGAGGAAAGGGTACCAGGGTAGAGTGTTATCCAGGAATTAGGTTGAGGCAGATATTGAGGAAAGTAGAAGAGAGGGAGGAGGGGAAGGAGAAGGTGGTAGTGTTTCACGTTGGTACCAACAACGTAAGGCAAGCTGATATAAGTACCAACATAGTTGGAGATGTGTGGGATCTGGTAAATGCAGCACGGGTGAAGTTTAAGAAAGCGGAGATTGTTATTAGTGGAATACTGTGTAGGAGGGATACTGACTGGAGGGTGATTGGGGATTTAAATGAGACTATGGAGTGCGTATGTGGGAAACTGGGAGTGAAATTTCTAGATCTTAATGGGTGGGTAGGAGATAGTGATCTGCGCTCGGATGGCCTTCATTTAAACTGCAGTGGTACGTATAAGTTAGGGAATTTGTTTGGAAGGGTAACAGGGAGGTACATTCAGGGAAACGGTATGGCCTAGGGAGCGGTGATAAGGGAACAGGGAACTGGTAATCAAGTAGGGATGACATAAAATTGTTAGTGTTGAACTGTAGAATTATTGTAAAGAAAGGAATAGAATTAAGTAATTTAATAGATATATATTTACCAGATATTGTAACAGGAGTTGAATCATGGCTGAGAAATGATATAATGGATGCAGAAATTTTCTCACGGCACTGGATTGTGTATCATATAGATAGGATAGGAATTGTGGGAGGGGGAGTATTCATTATCGTGAAAGAAGAATTTGTACGCTACGAAAAAATTAAAGATGAGACACATGAAATTCTAGGTGTAAGGCTCATTTCTGAAGATAATAGGCAACTTGATATATTTGGAATATACAGACCAGGAAAGGGTAGCACTGACATTGATTCAAAATTATTTGATAGGATAATCAACTATGTAGGAAACAAGGAAAGAAATGTGATTGTAGCGGGATATCTGAATTTGCCAGATGTAAATTGGTAAGGAAATGCGAACGACAGGAAGCATGACCAACAAATGGCAAATAAGTTAATATGGGAAGGACAGCTGATTCAGAAAGTGATGGAACCAACCAGAGGGATAAAATATCCTGGATGTGGTGCTGATAAAACCAGATGAGCTCCATAGGGAAACTGAAGTAATAGATGGTATTAGTGATCATGAAGCTGTTTTTGTCGTAGTCAAAAATAAATGTGATAGAAAGGAAGGTCTTAAAAGTAGGACTATTAGGCAGTACCATATGGCTGATAAAGGAGGCATGAGGCAGTTTCTTAAAAGTAACTATGATCGGTGGAAAACGGTAAATAAAAATGTAAACAGACTCTGGGATGGGTTTAAAGAAATTGTTGAAGAATGTGAAAACAGGTTTGTACCATTAAGGATGGTAAGGAATGGTAAAGACCCACCTTATTATAATAGAGAGATAAAGAGACTAAGAAGGAGGTGCAGACTGGAAAGAAATAGAGTCAGAAATGGCCGTAGATGTAAGGGGAAATTGAAGGAACTTACTAGAAAATTGAATCTAGCAAAGAAGGCAGGTAAGGATAACATGATGGCAAGCATAATTGGCAGTCATATGAATTTTAGTGAAAAATGGAATGGTATGTACAGGTATTTTAAGGCAGAAACAGGTTCCAAGAAAGACATTCCAGGAATAATTAACCCCTCAGCGCCGACCTCTATACGTGGTATAGACCCCATTTTCTTCCATAGCCGCCGACCTCTATACGTGGTATAGACCCATACATGGTTTCGCATTTACGGCTATAGCGCGAAGAGTTTTGGTGTTATGGATATGCAAATTATTTTGTTTCCAAGAAGACATTTTCGGGTTTATCAGTGTTCTAAATAAGTATTGAAAATCGTTAAAGTGTAGCTGCTTTTGCAAGGATAAGTATATGTCAATTATGTCTGAGCACCAATCCCTGCTTTTCTAATAGTCCGTTTGCTTCATTCTTTCCCACAGAATAAAATAAAGAAATGATGATCTGAGAAGTTTGTCTTTTCTTGTGATGTTCTTTGCTCTAATTTTGTATTAAGAGTGCGGTTTATTTATTATATTTGTCTTTATTTCTCAGCTTGTAGTCTTTTCGTAACTCTCTACGAGTACTCTGTATAGGCATCAGTTAGTGCTGCTTTCTGTCATACGACACGAGAAGCAGTTGTGCATGGTATATATCTCGTTTGAAAGACGATGTATCGACCTTTTAATCTGAAATATGTATCGAGTTGTTTTGATTCGTCATAAATGTTATTCCCCTCATTCAGTTTCGTCCTGCCGCTTTCGGTCCCGCTGCAGCTTCATCAGCTTGTGTGACGCACCGCGCTCAATGGCTAGCTCCTGCTGAGTGTAGCGTGCTTGAAATATTGTATAATTCAAATGATAGTTTAGTCGGAAGTAGTAGTGGCAGTATTAGCAGTAGTGATAATGAAATAGATGATGTAGCAGTGGTAAATGATGAGAGTGACGATGAGGAGGAACCAGTACTTGGAAATTTCGTGAAGGAGGCTATAGATACGCATACAGGTCAGAGGGAAGCTTTCAACAGTGAATTATGATTCCTAGATTCTCCAATAATATTTAGACAAGTCACAGGGACAAACATTGAGCAGTTATCTTATCAGTTTCAGCTGATGGAAGGTTAGTTTACGTAGTACAAAATACGCTTCTCGGTCGGGAAACGAAATATTCAAGGCTGGCGCGCATCAGATAATACAGTTCCAAGGTTGCAGGAAATACGTTTTATCAGGAAATTAGCACCCAAGAGTGAGAAATCCAAACCTCAGAGACGTTGTATCGCGTGTTCAAAACACGGTGAAAAGAAGACATCGGTGTACTGCTGCCAGGAGTGTGCCTTGGGTCTCTGTCTCGAAGAGTGCTTCGAACTCTATCACACGGAACTAAATTACTAAGGAAATGTGAAACAATTATGTAATTATCTTCATGTACATAGTTCTACCATAATGAATTCCAAATTTCGTGAATATCGGGCCACTCTTATACTAGTAGTAACGCTTTAAGTGAATCAATGTATTTCAGTCGCGCGTAGTTGAAATCTCATCCGGCCGCGGGATAGGAAGCTCTTTAAACGGCTGCGACGCTGAGGGGTTAATGAACAAGGGGAGTGTGTATGTGAGGATCTTCAAAAGGCAGAAGTATTCAGTCAGCAGTATGTAAGGATTGTTGGTTACAAGGATAATGTCGAGATAGAGGAGGAGACTAAGGCCAAAGAAGTAATAAAATTTACATATGATAACAATGACATTTACAATAAGATACAAAAGTTGAAAACTAGAAAAGCAGCTGGAATTGATCAGATTTCTGGGGATATACTAGAGACAATGGGTTTGGATATTGTACCATATCTGAAGTTCTTATTGATTATTGTTTGGTCGGAGGAGCTATACCAGATGAATGGAGAGTTGCTATAGTAGCCCCTGTGTATAAAGGAAATGGTGATAGACATAAAGCTGAAAATTACAGGCCAGTAAGTTTGACATGCATTATATGTAAGCTTTGGGAAGGCATTCTTTCTGATTATATTAGACATGTTTGCAAAATTAATGACTGGTTCGATAAAAGGCAATTCGGTTTTAGGAAAGGTTATTCCACTGAAGCTCAACTTGTAGGCTTTCAGCAAGATATAGCAGATATCTTGGATTCTGGAGGTCAAATAGACTGTATCGCGATTGACCTGTCTAAAGCATTTGATAGGGTGGATAATGGGAGACTACTGGCAAAAATGAGTGCAATTGGACTAGACAAAAGAGTGACTGAATGGGTTGCTATATTTCTAGAAAATAGATCTCAGAGAGTTAGGGTAGGTGAAGCTTTATCTGACCCTGTAATAATTGAGAGGGGAATTCCTCAAGGCAGTATAATCAGACCTGTTTTCTTATATACATAAGTGATATGAGTAAAGGAGAGGAATCGGACGTAAGGCTTTTTGCGGATGATGTTATTCTCTATAGAGTGATAAATAAATTACAAGTTTGTGAGCAACTGCAACGTGACCTCGAAAATGTTGTGAGATGGACTGCAGGCAATGGTATATTGATAAACGGGGTTCAAAGTCAGGTTGTGAGTTTCACAAATAGGAAAAGTCCTCTCAGTTTTAATTACTGCGTTGATGGGGTGAAAGTTCCTTTTGGGGATCATTGTAAGTATCTAGGTGTTAATATAAGGAAAGACCTTCTTTGGGGTAAACACATAAATGGGATTGTAAATAAAGGGTACAGATCTCTGCACATGGTTATGAGGGTGTTTAGGTGTTGTAGTAAGGATGTAAAGGAGAGTGCATATAAGTCTCTGGTAAGACCCCAACTAGAGTATGGTTCCAGTGTACGGGACACTCACCAGGACTACCTGATTCAAGAACTGGAAATAATCCAAAGAAAAGCAGCTCGATTTGTTCTGGGTGATTTCCGACAAAAGAGTAGCGTTACAAAAATGTTGCAATGTTTGGGCTGGGAAGAATTGAGAGAAAGAAGAAGAGCTGCTCGACTAAGTGGTATGTTCAGAGCTGTCAGTGGAGAGATGGCGTGGAATGACATTAGTAGACGAATAAGTTTGAATGGCGTTTATAAAAGTAGGAAAGATCACAATATGAAGATAAGGTTGGAATTCAAGAGGACAAACTGGGGCAAATATTCATTTATAGGAAGGGGAGTTAGGGATTGGAATAACTTAACAAGGGAGATGTTCAATAAATTTCCAATTTCTTTGAAATCATTTAGGAAAAGGCTAGGAAAGCAACAGATATGGAATCTGCCACCTGGGTGACTGCCCTAAATGCAGATCAGTATTGATTGATTGATTGATTGATCTAGGCAAGGTCGAAAAATTGTCCCTGGTAACTTTTTAAACAAACCCTTTAGTAAATGGCAGGAGTGTATTGAACTGGTGGACTTTATGTGATTAAAATCTTTCAGAATTTCATCTTAGATCAATTAGCGTAGCAAACCAGAGAACTCTGGATTCAACACATTTTCTTTTTTCAATTCTTCTGACACTCATGCCGATAGAGGTTGAACTTGTACGCGGCATCCAGAGTGTCACAATTTATCTCAGCAATCCCAAAAGTTATGGATCCAACACCAATATTTTTCTATGATATTTACTTGTCACTCCTTGCCAACCTCCAATTGTAGGGGTGCTAGGAGTGTCTTAACCCCACACTATTTTTGTCCAGATTGTAAGTCATATGTATACCAAGTTCAGTTGAAATTACAGGTGCCTATAGATACCTGTCATTTTAAATCATTTAGCTTAGCTTAATTCTGTGAAATCCGCTAAGTACAGAATATATTGCGGGCTAGAGCAATCCTTCATCAGCTATTATTGGAGTGGTCATTTAGTGATTTTATTTTACGATTACTTAAAGTTGACTGAAATTAGAAACCTATCAATGCCTGATTATTCACCGATGGGAAATTCTGGAGAGAATTCCGGTCCAATATAATGGCCGGATGAAATGGACAAACCTGTTTTTAGTAACCTTTTTTATTTATTTATTTATTTATTTATTTATTTATTTATTTATTTATTTATTTATTTATTAACATAGCCTTTGTTGCGGGATTACCCGTGGAGCAGAAAGAGATTAAATAAGGTGCTGGGGTGAATGAGTATATCTACAATATCAAGAATTGAATTAAAATTGTAAAAGGTTATATTTTTCTGTTAGTACTTCACACCTAACAATCTTTCACTGGGTGAACACAATAATATATCACGTACAATGAAAATATTGAAACAAGACGAGGACAATACAAGATTAGTGAATCCTACAGGTCCTGGGCTTCAAGCCCCTTGCTTTGCAATTCTTGAGCTCCCTGCTCAAATTTACAAAGAACAAAAATTTATTCAAGGGTAGAAATTCTCTAATTCACAGAGCATTTGCTCCCTAAATACAATATCTGGCCTTCCAGAGGCACTCTTTACAGTTACGAAACTTTGAAAAAGCTAACAGGCTCTCAGTTTTCCAAGCCTACTCAAGGCAACATCAATTTATAATCACTGGCCTCTCAAGGCACAACTTACAACTTGAAAGGTAACGTATTACAGGGGTATCTAGTACCCAACCTACAGGGCCTTTGTGAAAGGAACAGATTAAGAAAACAGCCCTAAACACAAATGAATGGAGGCGAGCACTGTGCTCCAAATAATGAAAAATAAAATCCTAAAGGGCTCTAGGCTGATGAAACAGGGGCTATTCCCAAACTACTGATGTAACTCGTATAGAAATTACTTTAACACATTACCGGAGGAAAAAACAGTTACCAAACCTAGTCACCTCACACCAAGATGAAGGCAAGCTCGAGAGGGTACATCACTCTCCATCCCCGATTTACAGTTAAATATTTTATGAAATTTTTATATTAGCTGGAAGAAAGTTACATTTTAGAAAAGTAAGTTACATAGTTAAAGCTTCAGATCTTTCCCTCGGATTAAACTGCGGAGGTAGCAAGAAAGAAAAAATTTATGTGGCCATTACCTTGTAGATGTTCTAGCTGCGGACGGAAGAGTCCGCCCGCCTCCTGCTTAACACACACACTCAGTTAGACGATGATCAATTGGACAAGAAACGTGAAAAGCCGCAGTTTATAAACCCTCAGGGAAGGTTCGAGATGATTCAAGATTAATCAGGACACACCCTTTTAATTTTATTGGTTAAATTCAAAAGTAACACTCAAAATCAAACAAGAAGCCTGTAATAGGTGGAAAATTAATTACAGAAAATTTTCATTGGCCAAATTCAAAACTGGCGGAAAGGAAAAGGAATTATTTCCAACCCAAAAATAAATGAACATCAATCAGTAAATACAAAACTTCTTTAAATTATAAGTTCTTACACCTCGCACCAGGGTGCATGATTATAGTCTTTAGTAGTGTCAGCTGTGGAAGAATGTCCAAACTTCTTGATGTATAGCAAACAAAACTAGCAGAAATTCTGTCAATTTAGGAAACTTTCTCTTTCTTAAGCCGTCATCTCCAAACGGAGGTAGACGATCCACACGGCCAGCTCCGATCTTGACGTTGCAACCATGCCATGTGGACTTATTGGAATATCTCTTGGATCTTTAATGCAGTGGTTTCCCGTTGCCTTCTGCATCCTAATGCCGTTGACCAAACTAGTTCCTCCGCCTTTGGGAAAGATTTCTTGTCTCCAGAACAATAGAGTGCCCTTACCCATACCCGCTCATCCACTCTCAAAGAGACTGTTGGCACTTGGCATAGGGGATCTTCTTATACCGGGAGGTAATCGGTCCCTTCATTCGTTAGCCGATTGCATATAAAATATTATTTTTATATGCAGTCGTTACCCCCTCTCTACCACGGGGAAGTGAATGTCAGGATTTCACCGTCATTGAAACAAGGACCAAATGGCATTTCCTTGTTTCTCTGGTTCTTTGGAGAGGTAGGAAACTTTACAATAACAAAATTACATCATATTTCTGTGGTGACATCTTCTGATCAAAGTTCTAAGTTGGTGTAGTTTCAGTTTCACTGTTTTACGAATAGATGAGTTCACTTAGGCGCTGAATTTGAATGCGCGGCGTTGGGGTGTACCTCCCGGTACAGGCCTCCCCCCCCCAAAAAAAAGTCCTTCCTTGGGGTGACACAGAAGAATTTTGAAAAAATCATTTCCAGTTGAAGAAAATTTCCAAGTCATTTTCGGATGTTGATTTGTTGAAAAAAATATTAACTGCAGATTTAGATTGTCCTTATTGTTGTAGAATATTAAATACACGTTGATTGATTTGACGACAAGTCCTGCCACCGAAGTGGGCCCTTTCTTCTCTCTTGTATCCCTCAGAAGATGTTACATTACGGCGGCAGACAGCTGAGGGGGCACTGAAACAGTAAGATCTAGGCGACAGAATAGTGTTGTTGGAGACTTGGGAGTACGATCTTTATTGGAGACTCAGAGGTGTGGGCGGCATGGAAAGTACTTGTGTGCCAATAGTGCGTGAATACAGGAGACGGGGGCTTGGTAATGGCCACTAAGGAATTGACAGCAGGAAAAACCAGAGGGGAAGATCGTACATACAGATCATATACTACATTAAATAACATAATCGGGGCAGAAGGCCTCGAATAATAATAAATAAAAAATATAACTTTCCAACTCCTGCTAAATTTAGTGGCTAAATTCAACCATGATATTACACAGGTTTCACCTGGGAGAGGTGCACTCTAGATTCCCCTCTGTGGCTGGATTGCTTACTAATAAGGTAACAGGAGTCAAAAAATCTAAAATAATACACGGCCCATGAAATCTGGGGGCAAGCTTGCCCGCGGGAACAAAGTTCCTAACCATGACTTGATCTCCGACTTTTAAATTGGTGGGCCTCCGTCCACGATCATATCTTTCCCTAACCTTTTCATGGGAAACTATAAGATATGCCTTAGCCTTCTTCCATAGATCTCTAATATTATCGGGATCTATTGTCTCTGGTAATACATCATTAAGTGACCAAAGGTTAGAGAGCGGCATGTTAGGAACAAATTTAAACATAAGAGAAGCTGGAGTAAACTTATGGGACTCATGAACCGCCGAATTTAAAGCAAAGGCCAACCAGTGCAGGGACGTATCCCACCTGAAATGTGATGAGAGCCGATCGGAGATTATGATTGACCCGCTCTGCCAGAGAAGGTTGAGGATAATACGCCGAAGTAGTTACATGTGAAATAGAGAGATCAAAACAGAATTTACGGAAGAGATTGGACGTAAACGCTTTAGCATTATCAGAAACAATATATTAACATGGGCCAAAAGAAGCAAATATAGTACTTAAACAAGAAATGGTGGACTGAGTGGTAGCCAGCTTAATCAGAAATAACCAGGAAAATCTCGTGAAACCATCTACAAACACCAGAATGAATTTGTTGGCGTTCCCCTTTGATTGGGGGAAGGGTCCGACATAGTCTATGTAGAGGCGCTCCATGGGGCACGACGCTTGATGGGAAGATAATAGACCTAGCTTAGTGGACAAGGACTAAGCAAGCAAGGTTTACAAGATTTTACCAATTCATGAATTTCGCGTCCATACCTTTCGAAATGAACATCTCTCGGATCTTTGCCCGAGTTTTGAAGATGCCTAAATACCCCCCTAATGGGGTCTCATTATAGTACTTGAAGATCATAGGCACAAGAACAGCTGGAACCGCCACTTTCATCTTCTGATCATGCCTTGACGGGCAACACAAACCCCGTTCCTCAACACATAAGGGACGACATGTTCCCCAAAAGAAAGGGGTTTCAATAATAGGTGCCAGCACAGGATCTTCACGTTGATATTTCTCAGTATCTCTAAACAACATGGGGGCATCAGTGAGAATGGCATTAATACCCGAAGTTATGGGCGTGGGAAGAGAAGAACCAGTGGCGAAGCGTGAACTAAGTAAGGAGGTAGACAGAAATTTTTTTTTAAATTTACACTATTTCAATCATATTATAAATGGAGTTTTGTTTTCGACGAATGCAAATCTATATTGAATATTATGTTAATGACTCTGAAACTAAGACAAACCCTATAACAACCTATAATCCTACGTGCAATCGTTTTATTTTTAAATATAGACTAAATAAGCAGCGGGAGTTGTCAAACAAGAACAACATACTTTTAGAATAAAAGAATAGCAACATATTTCATTGTTACGTATATTCAATAAAAGAAATAAGAAATAAATAGATTTTCGTACAAGTCACCTTGAACAATATTCTTGTAAATGAGTTCAATCCGCCTGTCCGTCATTTCAGCAAATATATCTATTGCTCTGGTCTTGAAGTTAGGCGTCTTGCTAAGATGTCTCAGGAGTTCCTTCTCTATAGCTAGAGTTCTCAAGTTAGACAGTCTCTGATTGGTCATCGAATTCCTTAAATAGGGTTTAATTCGTTTCAAGGTACTCATAGCGCATTCACTATGATAATAATAATAATAATATTGGCGTGTGGCCTTGTGCAGGTCTATGGGCGACCTGCGCGTCTGTGAGGAGGGGGCCCTACCTATGATGAATACGCCACACACACACCCAGCTCCCGAGCCATTGGAATTAACCAATTAAGGTTAAAATCCCTGACCCGGCTGGGAATCGAACCCGGGACCCTCTGGACTAACAGCAGCGTGTTCACTAGAAACTGACATTAACGGAATATAGAGCATCAAGTTAAGCAATGCACACTCTGGAGTTCGTTACCGATACTTGTTGGTGTTATAATATCATAACTAATATTTGCGGGCAAGAAAATGCATGTACTTGAAGGGTTTTGATGCTGTCATTCATTTATTAGGTGTAAGTCTGCTATACTTCGTATTTGAATATTATTATATTTTTAGACGTGTCTTATAATAAAGTAAATTCAAATTAATTACATTAAAAGCATGTCTGAGATGGTAGCCAATAAAAGCACCTTCATAACCGAGATCCAAATACTAGCCAATGAGAGCGAGAAGAGACGCTGGTACGTCTGTCTGCTGAGCGGAGAAATCTCGCTATAGGAAAGTCATAGTTCTACAGTTAGCACCTACAGATAGCGTTAGTGTTGCTCTATCTGGAACCTTTGAAAATCAAAGGGAACATTCACAGAATGGACAGCATGTACTTTCGCCTACGTGCTTCGTGTACTAACGTGAGCCCTTGTATTGCCGACGTGAGATGAAAATAAGTAAAGCGGGAAATACAATAATGTCACGAATGTGGATATACAGTAATTAATGTTCGAAAAAATAATTGAATTAACTAGACAATATTTCGTTCAAAAAATATTAAGGATACACTCTGTCTACCCTGTCTCCCCTGACGCTTCGCCCCTGAGAAGAACTATCTTCCTGTTCAGTGGTCTCCACATCATGAAAAAACATGCGGCTTAGTCCATCCGCAACAACATTTTCGGATTCTCTGATACGCCTCACATCAAACTGGAAGGCAGAAATCCTGATGGCCCAACGGGCTATACGCCATGTATGACGCGGCCTAGCTAAGATCCAACTTAAGGCTTGGTTATCTGTTTCTAGGTCGAACTTGACATGTTCCGGATAGAGTCGGAACTTCCCTAGAGCAAATAGAACTGCCAAACCCTCAAGTTCATAGATGGAATATTTGGCCTCTTGGGCTGATAATGTCCTACACCCATAAGCTATGGGTTGTCTTCCGAGTTCAGTTTCATGAAGAAGGACAGCAGCCACCGCCGATGATGAAGCGTCGGTTTAGACAATGAATTTATTGGAAAAATCAGGCATTGCAAGAACCGGGGCGTTACAAACGGCTAATTTTCAGATCTTCAAAAACGGCTTGTTGAAACGGCCCCCACTCAAATTTGACGCCTTTCCTACGAAGTAAGTTCAAGGGCGCCGCTCTGTTAGCGAAGTTAGGAATACATTTCCTGAAGAAATTCACCATGCCTATGAACCTGGCAATACCTTTGATGTCCTTGGGAGGTTTGAAATCACGGATGGCTTGAGTTCTGGAATGATCAATAGGAACACCATCGGGCAACACAATATACCATAGGAATGACATAGAAGGTTTAGCAAATGCTACCTTGGATAATTTGACAGTCAACTCAGCTTTACGAAGGCGATTGAGTACTTCCTTCAGATGATCAAGGTGTTCTTCAAAGGTCTCAGGAAATACGACGACATCATCAAGATAATGATACAAGTATTCGAATTTGATGTCGGAGAAGACCCTCTCTAGCAGTCTAGTGAGCACAGCTGCCCCCGTAGGGAGCCTGAAAGGCACACGGTTGTACTCATACAAGTTCCAATCCGTGGCAAAAGCTGTTAAATGTTTCGATTCTTCGGCTAGAGGGATCTGATTTTACGCCTGATTGAGATCAAGGATGGTAAAGAACTTAGCTTTCAGAAACCATGAGAAACAAGAGTGAAGGTCGGGAAAAGGCACAGATTGTAACACCACCTTCCGATTTAAAGCCCTATAATCAATGACAGGCCTGAAGCCGCCTTGGGATTTCGGGACCAGAAATATGGGCGATGAATACACCGACTTAGAGGGTCGAATAATGCGATCTTTTAACATCTGGTCGATGATCTCTTTGAGAGCCTTCATTTTAGATGGAGACAGCCTATAAGGCGGAAATCTAACTGGGATCGAGTCCGTAACCTCAGTCTTGTATTCAATAAGGTCAGTAACATCAAGAGTATTGGAAAATACATCCGGAAATGACTGACACAACTTACGAATACTTTCAGCCTGCTCGTCAGGTAGATGTCTAAGGTCTAACAACATCTCATCCTGGTTAGGCGAAACAGATGAACATGACACAGAATTACATTTTAGCAAAGGAATTTTACAGTTCTTCGCAAATTTGAAGGTGCACAACTTGCTCTGAACGTCGAGCACCAGACCAGTAGAAGACATGAAATCTGCTCCTAATATTACGGAGCAAGACAAGTGCTTAGCCACAAACAGTTTTATTTTCCAAGTAAATTTAGAAATATGAATTTTGGTGAAGATGGAACCTAAAATTTCTAAGGGAGAGGAGTTAGCAGAAACGCATTGGACAGAAGATAAAAAATAGTCAGGAAACTTACAAATGCTCTTTAATTTAGAATACCATTCAGCTGAAAAATGGAACAAACGCTCCCCGAGTCTAATATCCCCCTCTAGGGACACCATGACGACGTCGGTGTGGGGGCTTGTGTGCTTGTTGATCCCGAGGGCTGTGCCAGCTCAGGGTTACTCATGCTGGATAGGCCTCGGTGTAGGGCCAGACTAACAAGGTGTCCCCCGAGTTGCTTGAGAGGTGTCTGTGCTCTTTATTCTTCAACACTATTTCTACCCTTCTAATTTCACCATCTTAAATTTCATTCCTCTTCCTGTCTGGCCATCCTCTCTGCCTCGGGTTGATTAGGTTAAAAAATAGGTTAGTACGGAGGTTTTATCCTCCCCCAATCACAAGTTTCGGGTCGTGGCGAGGTGATGCATGGCTACTGGGAGAGTAGTTCCAAGCGACCCCCTCCAGATACCGGGCGCCCTCTGGAGTATATAGCCTTGCCTCCGGTAAATCTCCTTGGCTCTGCCGGAGGTCGACCTCATATTTCCGTGAGTATTCGTGGGACCAAAGACGGAACTTCTTTCTCTTCCTTCTTTATATAAGGGTGGCACCCTTCAAAAAACGGCGTATAAAATTGGTAAAAAACGTAAGCGGTATACTCCAGTTCCTGTAGACTACATGAGTGACGAACGTCTTCCTCGATTCCTGGTTGCTTCCAGGGTCGATGGTAAAAGTTTCCTTGACGAATGTCCTTTTATGATAAGCAATTCAATTGAAGAAATTGTTGCTGGTGTAGTCGACGAGATGCGCAAGCTCCGAGCTGGATCCGTACTTATCAAGACATCTACGGCTGAACAGTCCAGACGGCTACTTAAAGCCAAGTTATTCGGAAAGGTGGAGTGAAAATCGAGAAGCACCAAACCCTTAACTCCTGCAAGGGAGTTATTTTCCACAGGCACTTGGTTAAGTCTTCCGATGATACTATGATCCGGTACCTAGCACGTCGGGGCGTAACAGACGTGAAGAGGTTGAAGAGGCGTGTGGGTGATAAGCTACTCGATACGGGTGCTTTCATCCTTACCTTCGACGCTGAGACCATACCTGAACGAATAAAGGTGGCAATGTATCGCCTGACTGTTCGTCCGGACATTCCGGCACCAATGAGGTGTTATAACTGTCAAAAGTTTGGCCACACCTCATTGCGATGTACAGGTTCGACGACCTGCAAAATGTGTGGGAAGTGCGAGCATGCTGGGGTTGAATGCACACCACCACCTGTGTGCGTCAACTGCCCGGGTACGCATGCTCCAGTCTCCAAGGAGTGCCCCACATTCAAGCGGGAGAAAAAGATCCAGGAGATAAAAACGCTGGATAAGCTATCTTATCCAGACGCCCGGAGGAAGTTCAAGTCCATGGCTGCTCCGGAGTTCTCCATCTCATTCGCGGAAAAGGTCGCAAACGTACGGATCACTCCACAGAGTTTTGTACAGAACACCGGTACTGAAAATGCATTGAAAAGTCAAAGCCAGCAACAAAATTCAGTAACTAAAGAAACTGGAGATTCAGCATGTGAAGCACCGAAAAGAGCGTTACTGTCGACGATATCTGGGAAGGGCCCTTCCCAGGAACGTTCGGCTGGGAAGTCCTCTCCCAACAGGGCGGGGGGAAAGACTTCCCCAAATAGGGCTGGAAAGTCCAGCCCTCTTTCCAATGCCCAGATCATAAAGGAGGAGAAGGTGAAGCCACAGAGCTCCCTTAAAACATTGGAGAAGAAACCCTCTCCAACTCAGTCGGGGTCCACAGGATCACCGAAGAAATCCGGCAAGCCATCTGCCGGCTCTCCTCCCAAAAAGAGAGAAACGGTAGGCAAGAGCGAGAGGCCCCGACGCCGTCTTGTTCGATCACTTTCTGGAGAACCTAGTTCTCCCAGGAAGAAGGCCCACTGTTCCTGACCAATGAGATCACCGTCCGCGGAGGGTCCAGTCACCGCGCCTCCTTCTTCTGAGGAGACAATGGAGACTGAACCACTCATTGTCGTTGATGGTGACGACAATACCGACAACAACGGCGGAAAATGGCAGGTAGTTGACAAAATGAAGGGCAAGCAATTGTCCTAATTTCGCAACACTACCAATCCACACAATGACACTATTGCAGTGGAACTGCAGTAGTTACCACTGTCGCCTAGCTGAGTTACGTCAACTGATATCCGTCTATGCGGCCTCCATAGTCTGTCTACAGGAATCTCGTTTGAGACCTGGACACGACACGACTATGAGACGATATCGTCTTTATTCCAAAGACAGAGTAGCTGTGGATGGCGCGGCAACTGGGGGCGTTTGTACCCTAGTTCGCTCCGACATCTTCAGCGAAGAAGTACCGCTCCGTACTCAGCTAGATGCAGTTGCAGTTCGCACTCCGTTGCCAGTACTGACAACGGTTTGCAACCTGTAATTTCCACCGGATTATAATCTTGATATGCATGCACTACAAGATTTGATCGCTCAGTTGCCTCCTCCTTTCCTCATGCTGGGGGATGTGAACGCCCGTAACACACTATGGGGTTCTCCGTTTTCCTGTTCTAGGGGAAGGATGCTCGAGCGAATTATCAACCTATTTGATCTTTGTGTGCTCAATACAGGGGAACCGACACATTTCAGTAGCGCGCATTGCACATTCTCACACCTGGATGTCACTCTGTGTAGCCGTGCGCTAGTTCCCCTGCTACGGTGGCAATTTCACGACTACCTCTGTGATAGTGACCACTTCCCGATAATTCTGTCTCTCTTGAATCAAAGACAGTCCGAAGTACCCAAGCGCTGGTTACTTCGGCGGGCAAATTGGCCAGAATTTACAAAACGCGCAGTGAGTCTGTTGACGACCACGTCTCTTCCATTACTACTGGAATTTTGGCTGCTGCAGAGGAAACAATTCCTTTCTCGTCCGGTATTCGTCGCCGGAAACAGGTCCCTTGGTGGACGGACGAAATTGCAGCAGCCATACGTGATCGCCGACGGGCTTTTAAGCATTATCGTCGGAATCCTACGATGGCCAATCATATCGCATTTAAGCGTCTGCGCGCGAAGGCCCGTTTTTTGATTCGAGAAAGTAAGAAAGCTACGTGGGAAAAGTATGTGTCATCCATCACGGCACATACTCCGTCATTACAAGTGTGGACAAAACTCCGCCGTATTGTCGGAGTACAGAATGTGCCCTCAGTACCCGGAATCTCCATTAATGGGGATATAGTTACGATTCCTTCAGTCATTGCAGACCACATCGCGTCACATTTCGCAGATACGTCCAGCTCTAGGAAATACGACCCTGCATTTCTTCCTATCAAGAGCGAAGCCGAGGCACACCATCTCTCTTTTGCCTCTAGTGCTTCGCATACCTACAACGTGCCCTTCACGGAGTGGGAGTTGCGAAGTGCACTTGCGCTATGCAGAGATACGGCTCCTGGACCGGACAAAATCCATAATCAAATGCTTAAGCATTTGAGTGACAGATGTCTCAAGGATATCCTCACCTTATTCAACAGAATATGGAGTGAGGGAGTGTTTCCATCTCAATGGCATGAGGGAATTGTAATACCAATTTCCAAGCCAGGTAAAGATCTAAAATTTCTGGATAGTCATAGGCCAATACGCCTTACAAATGGCCTCTGTAAGCTATTTGAAAGGATGGTTAACCGGCGTCTTGTGTGGGCCATGGAAAAGGAGGGTCTCTTGTCTAACTACCAGTGTGCTTTTCGCTCTCATCGGTCTGCCACTGATCACCTGGTCAGACTGGAGAGCGCCATTCAGGAGGCCTTTCTCCGGAAGGAACACCTAGTCGCCGTGTTTTTTCACCTGGAGAAAGCTTACGACACTACCTGGCGATATGGAATTCTCTCCACACTACACCAGTGGGGATTTCGGGGAAATTTGCCAACGTATATTGAGAACTTCATGTCCCTCCGTCTCTTTCGAGTCCGTGTAGGGAATGCTTTTTCTCAATATTACGTTCAGGAAAATGGAGTACCTCAGGGATCGGTACTGAGTGTCACGCTGTTCGCAATCGCCATCAACGGCATAGTTGCCGCTGCTGGGCCCGCAGTCGTTCCTTCGCTGTATGTAGACGACTTAGCTCTACATTACAGCTCCGGAAGGGTGGCGTTTGCTGAGAGACAGCTACAGCAAGCTATTAACCGAGTCGACAGATGGGCTCTGCAAGACGGTTTTCGATTTTCAGCAGCGAAATCCTCAGTTGTACACTTCTGTCGACGTCGGCCTGTGCATCCCGAACCAGAGCTCCGCTTTCGAAACAGTGTCTTACCAGTGGTTGACACCTGCAGATTCCTGGGTCTCCATTTTGATAAGAGACTTACGTGGCAGCCCCACATCCGTCAGTTGAAGGTTGCCTCCATGAAGAGACTTAACATGCTTAAGTTTCTCAGCGGCACTTCGTGGGGGCTGACCGTGCGGTACTGCTGCGGTTTTACACGGCTACGGTCCTCTCCCGAATTGACTATGGAAGTGCGGCTTATGGCTCAGCATCAAAATCTACGCTGAGCCTTTTAGACAGTATTCACCATAGTGGAGTAAGGCTGGCAACGGGTGCTTTCCGTACTAGCCCCATTCCCAGCCTACTCGCTGAAGCGGTAGTTCCACCTTTACGGATAAGGAGGTAGCAGTTACTTCTCACGTACGCTGCCAAAATTCGTGAAATGCCGCTACATCCAAGCTATCAATGCATCTATCGTACCCATTACCACCAGCGGTACCAAGACCGGCCGAATGCCACACGGCCGGTTGGGTTTCGGATTGATAGCTTGTGTCATGATTTGAATGTTGATATCGGTGGTTGTCTTGAAAGATCTCTTAGCGAGGTACCTCCGTGGTTGGTTCCGCGACCGGATATACGTCTAGATCTGCTGCGTGGACCCAAGGTGAACACGGATTCCTCCGTTTATCGGAGGTATTTCCAGGACTTTGTTCACCAATATCCGGCTGCGAGACTTATCTTCACGGATGGTTCTAAAATCGGAGATAATGTTGGTTGCTCTTTCGTCATTGATGATATGAGTACGATGATCTCGCTCCCTAAGGTATGTAGCGTGTATACTGCAGAGCTTTACGCCATCTTACAGGCTCTGCAGTTTGCACTGCGTAACGAAAGAAGCCACTTTCTGTTGTGTACCGATTCGTTAAGCTCTCTGCAGTCTATTGAAACCTGTTTCTCGCAACACCGACTGGTGCGGCAGATACATGACCTTCTAGCCAGGTTATGGGATGCTGGCACCAGAATCACTTTCACATGGCTTCCAAGCCACGTTGGGATTGCGGGAAACGAACTTACGGATGAAGCTGCAAAGGAAGCTGTACTTTTACCTCCAAGACCAGTCAATGCACCTGCTAAGGATATTTGTTCTCAGCTACGTCGAACCATCTTGGCGTCCTGGGAATCGGGGTGGCTAGGTATCCGAACTCCCAACAAGCTGAGAGCAATTAAGAAGGCAACTACCGTGTGGCGGTCCTCTTTCCGACCTTCACGGAGATAGGCCATAGTACTATGCAGGCTGAGGATAGGTCATTTACGATCCACGCACTCTTATCTCCTAAAGAGGGAAGACCCCCCAGTGTGTTCTTGTGGTGCCGACTTCACCGTGGACCACATCCTCACAGAGTGCGCCGATCTCTCTGGCCTAAGACGGAGCCTCGGCCTGCAGGAAACACTCGAACGCATACTAGCCGATGACGCGACTACTCCTGATCTCGTCATCCGCTTTATGTGCGACAGTGGACTTATCAAGCGTATATAAATTACAAGTGTACTGTTACTCAGGGAACGTACGTTCCCTTTTGATACGTTGGTAATCCTTTCGGTCTAATCCTATAATTGCTTTTTGTTTTATTTTGTACTGCGTTTCCAAATTACTTGTTGAATAAATTATTTCTTTTTTATATTTTAAAGTTCTCTTCCACCTATTTGTTCAGAGAGGATCATTACCTCGTTGTACTTCCTCTTAAAACAAAAATCACCACCACCACCAGCACCCGAGTCTAATAGGGCAGTGACCGGTTCACTATTCACCTCAGTCTTAAGAAATGGTACGAGTGCGGGGGACTCCACCGCAGTTCTGAGGCATTCTTTTGGGCATTAAATAATTGGTTAGAAGAACCCTTATCCTTACTCGAGCTTTCGCTGGGTTTAACAGGGGCTGAGCCTTGGAAGAAGAACCTTCCGACTCAGCCGTTGATACTAGTTGCTTACTTTTATTGGCGTTCGCGGAGGTTGCACAAGAAGTTGAGCAGGAAGGGGTGCTATTGGCATTAGGGCAATTCTTGGCTAGATGAAACATCCTTGGGATGACCCTGTTCCATTCTTTGTCCCACTGGATTTGATCAACAGGCACTTGTTACGAAGATGTTCCGTAGACCCGCAAACATAGCATTTGCGGGTGGTGAAAGTTCGGCGAGGTGAAGGCCGAAAATTACTAGAATACGGAGGGGGTTCCTTCGCAACTCTTAACGTGTCGGCATACCGCACTCCTTCGGCTGACACAGCCATAGCCTCTAAGTCTGCCAAGGTTTGGGGACAAGACTCAAAACATAAATAAGATCTATAAGGTGGAGAGTTCCCTTCCACAATAGTTTGCACAATCTCGTCTTCGGAAAAATGCAGGACGAACACTCGGGTACAAAACTTGATACCTTGGATGTAATCTGCCAGATTTTCGTCCAGACGCTATACCCTAAAATAGAACTTCTGTATTAGAGAGGACATTGCTCTAGCCGGAATGAAATTTGCCAAAAGGTGAGCATGGAAGTCTTCTGTAGATGATTTGTCAGCTATAGCTTTAACTATTTTGTCCAATAGGACGCCTACGGAATATGGGTACACAATTTGGAGAATTTGAGACTGAGAAAGGGAAAACACTAGTGCATGATCCTGAAATTAATCTAAAAACCTAAGAAATGAGATGACATCATTAGTGGAATTTACTGAAAATTTTGAAATTCCCCTAAGTAACATAGCCAGAGGATGGGGCAAACTACTAAAACAGGGTGACATAATTGGTGACAGCCTAGGGGGTTGAGGAGCTCCCGATACCACATTATTAAAAAAGAACGGTGGAATTTGTTTGGGATGGCCAGGCTCTGTTTCTAATGGGGCAGACGTTTGTTGAGTAGCTACAGATTTTCTACTTTCTACATTCTTCGAAGAATCTTCCTAACTCACAATGTTTATTACAGGGACTTTGTCGGTTTTCGGAACAGCTGCCGCAGTCAACAATTGATTGCCTCTATTTGACATTTTTGATAGATGATCAACTAAATTACTCGCCTCCTTAGCATGACGTCCTTATAACTTTAGAGACAATAGATCGCTAACCCTGTTATACAATGGAACAATCTAGCCTGTACTCTCATCAATTTCCTTCTCCCCCAAAGTTGGGATACAAATGGATAATTCTAATGACTCTTTAAGTTTGGTGGTATCTGCCGCAACCGTGCCTCCAGATTGAACATTCCTAACAAGGAATTCATAAATTAATGCCTCTTTGCGCAAGTAGCCGGGATGGAGGACTTCGCTAGAGCCAGACATGATGACAGAAAATTTACAAATTTAGAAGAAAAGAAAAAAATTCCAGCAACTGAGAAAATTCTTAGAATTCGAATCGAATCCTAAGTTTAGCCATCAAAAAGGGCTTAATTGAGATCCATTCAACCACGCTTTGCTACCACTTGTTACGGGGTTACAATGGAGCAGATTGAGGTTAAAAAAGGTGCCGGGATAAATGGGTCTATCTACAATATCAAGAATTGAATTAAAATTGTAAAAGGTTATATTTTTTCTGTTAGAACTTCACACCTAACAATCTTTCTCTGAGTGAACACAATAATATATCAGGTACAATGACAATCTTTAAACAAGACGAGGACAATATAAGACTAGTGAATCCTACAGGTCCTGGGCTTCAAGCCCCTTGCTTTACATTTCTTGAGCTCCCAGCTCAAATTTACAAAGAACACAAATTTATTCAAGGGCAGAAATCCCCCAATTCACAAAGCACTTGCTCCCTAAATACAATATCTGGTCTTCCAGAGGCACTCTTTACAGTTACGAAACCTTGAAAAAGAGCTAACAGGCTCTCAGTTTTCCAGGACTACTCAAGGCAACATCAGTTTACAATCCTGGCCTCTCAAGGCACAACTTACAACTTGAAAGGTAATGTATTACAGGGGTATCTAGTACCCAACCTACAGGGCCTTTGTGAAAGGAACAGATTAAGAAAACGGCCCTAAATACAAATGAATGGAAGCAAACACTGCGCTCCAAATAATGAAAAATAAAATCCTAAAGGGCTCTAGGCTGATGAAACAGGGGCTATTTCCAAACTACTGATGTAACTCGTATAGAAATTACTTTAACACATTACCGGAGGAAAAAACAGTTACAAAACCTAGTCACCTCACACCAAGATGAAGGCGAGCTCGAGAGGGTACATCACTCTCCATCCCCGATTTACAGTTAAAGATTTTATGAAATTTTTATATTAGCTGGAAGAAAGTTACATTTTAGAAAAGTAGGTTACATAGTTAAAGATTCAGATCTTTCCCTCGGATTAAACTGCGGAGGTAGCAAGAAAGAATAAAGTCATGTGGCTATTACCTTGTAGATGTTCTATCTGCCGACGAAAGAGGTTGCCCGCCTCCTGCTTGACACACAAACTCAGTTAGATGACGATCAATTGGCCAAGAAATATGAAAAGCCGCAGTTTACAAATCATCAGGGAAGGTTTGAGATCATTCAAGACTAGCGAATGTACCCGTGCTTCGCTACGGTATTCTACATTGTATTCGAATATCGAAGTAAATAGTGTACATGCAGTAAATAAGATTGTTTTAAAATTGCATGTCTCTTAGCGTTATCCGAGAAAGAGCATGGGGAGGTTCCCAATACGGTGCTTCCAATGTAATGTGCTTGTTACGGATTTGTGATATAACGGCAGGCTCACTTGCCTACTGCCATTCACAATCGAGTTGGGAAGTTTTCATTATAATTGCAGGCCCCATTGCCTACTGCGCGGTCACAATCAAGTTGGGAGTGTTCGTTACAATGGCAGGCCCCATTTCCTACTCCCAAACAGATTACAGTCGAGGAGATTTTATTATAATGGCAGGCAAATTCCCTACTACCATTCAAAATTGAGTTGTGCCGTTATCATTATAATGTCAGGCCGATTTTCCTACTGCCAGCCAGCTTACTGCCAGTGACACCAAGTTGGTGAGTTTCCATCAAAATAGCAGGCCACTATGAATAATGCCAGTCACATTTTAGATGAGGACATTTGTTTATAATGGCGGGCACCCTTGCCTTCTGCCAAACACAATCGGGTAGGGAAGTTTAACACAAAACTGCATGCTCACTTGCCTTCCGCAAGTCAAATCGAGAAGCGAACTATTCATTACAATTGTAGACCTTCCTTACTAAAGACAGTTACACAGGAGTTGGAGAAGGGCCCTTTCATACAGCCAGTCAAAGTCGGTGTGGGAGGTACTGATTACATTAGCAGACCCACCCTTTCTCGATCGCTACAAATCGACATCAGTGAATATATATAGATCGACATACGAAAGTATATGCGTTTTTACAATATTGAAGACCTTCATTTACAGATTAACTGCTACTAAACGTACGTCATATCGACAAAGAATTATACTAGGGTAAACCATACAGTGATGGGCATTAACATAGTAATGGGCACTGGAACTACAAGGAGTGTAAAAATAAGCCTTCTGGCAGCGGTATGCATCCATTATTTGTACCTCTGTGTCAAAAGTACTCTTAGGTATATTCCTATGCAATCTCCATGGTCTGTGGCCACGCAATGAGCACAAGCATAGTTTGTTTGTTAGTGCTGTGGAATCCATGTTGGTTTGGTATTGAATCCTTATCAAATTGTTAAGAAGAGTGTATCCATTTATTAAGGAGGTAAGCAAATATGCTACTATATATTCCGAATCTGCTGTTTAAATATGTTAGCCTGAGTTATAATTATGTTTTGATATACTTATTGAACTTCTACCAACTAACAATAACCTACAAATGGCTGTGCCCATAACTGTGACTGTTTGCAACTGAGAAAACAGTGATGGGCATTGGGTGCCCACCACTGTAATTTATGAACCTTTGAGCATTATACATTTTTATTTCATCAATGTTTTCACTATGCCCTCAGTGTACACATTTTAACAATAGAACACATGTAAAATGGTATTTGACACTGATGGGCACAGTGCCCATCAGTGTGATATTGGCAGTGCCCATCACTGTGATTCTCCCTTATTTTTATATTTCGTTAAGTTTATCAAGAGAAATATCCTAACAGATAATTTAAGCAGATATTATTCCACTAAATACGTACTTTAAGGGCGTAAGCATCATAAATAAGGCTAAGTGAATGCAAAAGACGTAATATATTTTTATTCATAAAAGTTTTCATACAGTTGTTTACTTCGATTCCATAGGTTTGTTTGTTTTATTCCAGCTCCAAAATGCCAAATAAAGGAAAGGAGCCCTATAGAAAAGAAAGTCTAATGGCTGCAGTTGCTGCGGTACGCGATGGAGAGAAGATAAAAACTGCAGCAAGAAACTTCTGTGTTCCTAGGTCTACACTTCAGCGTTACCTTAAAGGACAACCTAAGTCTAAATTTGGTCCCAATCCGATCCTTAGCGACAATGAAGAAGAAAGTTTGGTTAACTGGCTAATAGACTTGAGTAAGAAAGGTTTCCCTAGGCGAAGAGAAGATGTTCAACTCAGTGTGCAGGAATTCCTGAAATCAAACGAAAGGAAAACTCCTTTCAAGGATAACCTACCAGTAATTGGGTGGTACAAAGCTTTCCTTCGGAAACATCCGGTCCTGTCAGAAAGAACATCTGAGACTGTAACGAAGGCTTGTGCTAATATAAGTGAAGCAGATATTAGAAGATGGTTTAAAGAGATTGAAACATATCTGAAATCAGAAAATTTGTTTGATATACTCCAAGACCCATCAAGAGTGTTTAATGGAGATGAAACAAACTTTCAACTGTGCCCAAAGAATCAAAAAGTCATTGCTCCAAGAGGTTCAAAAAATGTTTATGAAGTTTCAATGGGAAATGAAAAGGAAACCTTGACAGTTATGTTCACATTTGGAGCCGATGGTTCAGTCTGCCCTCCAATGATAGTATACAACTACAAAAGACTGCCTAATGAGATTGTACAGTCTGTTCCAGATTCATGGGGCATAGGCTGCAGTGACTCGGGCTGGATGAGATCCGAAGTATTCTTCGAATTTGTGGCAAATGTTCTTCATCCCCATTTAGTGAAAACACAAGTAAAATTTCCAGTGATACTGTTTGTGGATGGTCACAAGAGCCACCTTACATTTCAGCTTAGCGAGCTCTGTACTGAACTTCAGATAATTCTTATAGCATTATATCCGAACGCCACAAGAATTCTCCAACCAGCGGACGTTGCTGTATTTCAGCCAGTCAAGAGTGAGTGGAAAAAGGGAGTGCTAAATTGGCGTCGAGAACACCCTTCTGAAGCTCTCACGAGAAAGGACTTTGCTCCAGTGCTGGAAAAGATTGTGAATGAGAGAATAAAGCCAGAAACCTTGAAAAGTGGTTTCAGAGCCTGTGGTCTTGTTCCATGGAACCCAGACAACATAGACTTCACTAAATGTATTGGAAGAAAGTACAGTGTTGCCACTCCAACCGATATTAACAAAAATGTGAATAATTCGGATGAGAAGAACAAATTACTGACATTTCAAAAATTCTGCAGTATTGTTGGAGAGGAGAGAATTGAGCTGTTCAAGAATATTGAGAAGGTAACTGAAGAAGAACACAGTGAAGAATTTTTTGTATTATACAGACTGTATGAGGAATTTTTTGAGAGAAATGATCAAAATTCGGAGTTTGATGGACAGGATGTAGAGCAGCAAACCAGAGAAACAAATTTGGAACAAACTGCTCTGGAGAATGTATATGTAGAACAAGAACAACTGACCCTCAGTACAGCTCCTCTACACATGAATGAATCGCCTCAGCCACGAACACCATCGTCAAGCAGTGTGTTGAAGCGTTCGGATGTTAAATCACTGGAAGACTGTCTTGTATGGCCTGAAACACCCAAAAGGAAAATCTACGGAATGTGCAACGCATGCCTTACGTGATAACGTCAAAGCAATGGAAAGACATCCATAAAGAAAAGGCAGACACGAAAGCAAATGAGGAGAGGAAGAAGGAAGACAGAAAGAGAAAAAGAGAGGAGAAAAAGTTCCAAATAAACAAGAATGAAAGGGGTAACAAGAAAAGGAAGGATATTTTGCCTGTCATACGAGAGAGCAATGACCCCAAAATGACTGCAGCTACATCTGTAAAAAAGGTCTTGCTATTTGAGAATCGCAATGAACAATCTGGTGAGAGGAATCATGGTGACGAACACTTGAAGCAGAACACGGAAAGACTGGCTGAGAGGAAAGAAGTAGCTGATTGTGAACAAGGCAGTACTTCTACGAACATCCTGAGTACAGGCGAAATGAAGATGGGAAGATGTTTCTTCGGGGCGTCAACAAGTAACTTCTTGCTGGAGAGCAAAACTAACAATTCCCTTCGGAAATCCACCGAAATATTTTCTTCTGGACTTTGTTTCCAGTGTGGCGGTAGCCTTAATACTAAGATACAAGGAGTTTCCTGTCAAATATGTCAGAAGATATTCCGCAAGAAATGCCTTCCCGTGGGAAACGATTTGCATCCAGCAGAAAATGAATCAGAGGATGAGAATATTTTCTTCTGCATAAATTGTTTGGATATAGTAGATTACAGTGGAAGTGATTAAACTAAGGAGATAATAGGTTTTGTGACTCCTTAGAAGGTATTTTCCTCTGTGCCCATCACTGTGTTTCAAAGTGCCCAAGTTAGTCTTCAAAGTGCCCATCACTGTCATTTTATGAATTTCTGAAATTAATATTTTATAGAAGGTCAGCAATTAATACTAAATATCTAACATATCATTCTTATAAAACTAGGAACACTTCACTATTCTCTTGCAATGAATGAAATATGTATCTCGATAATTATTCGGTGTATGTGAAATAAAACTATTTGAGCCCTCTTAAAGTGCCCATCACTGTATGATTTACCCTATAAGACACGCCGGATTTAGTGCCCTAAATGGCTGGTCCTATGATATGTCATCTATTCTAGGGCCAGACTGAGTTAGAAACGTGGAACAGGGTAACGTTTTTGTAAGATTATCTCACATTACATTACTTTCCGGATAATTATGTGACAGCTACATACATAGCATTTGGCTCACATATGCCTACTGGGTGGGCCAATTTTCGTGAAGAGTTTGATGATTCTGTATTTCATATAAGTAATCGAAAGTATGAATTATGCTTGTGAAAATTCCAAACTGACTTAACATCGATTAATAGAGAAAAATCAAGCGTAAAAGGGATACAGATACGGCAAAAAGTCATAAGATCAAAGTTTGTAGATCATTCCAAATTGAACGGAGATTGTACAATCTGTTATGTGATAGGAATTTCCGAAGGTCTGCACCATCATTAAAATTGCCTGCATATTTTGATATTCTTCGGGGATAAAAAGTAATGTAATAATCTAGGATGTTCTCCGTTCGTTACAGGCTAAAACGTATAATTTTGTCAAATTTCAACTATCTTCTTTTTTTCCTTCTGGCAGATTATGCCGCAATCTGGATTTTGGGCGAGGCGGGTAAAAATTAGGACTTTCAGGAAACTAAACCAAAAATTGTGCAGATGGTCATTATTACCCCTTAAACGGAAAGCTGTACGAAAATTTCGCCAAAATAGTCAGTGTAGTGGCACACAGTCGTTACGATTTGATTTATATAGATAAGGAATCTGCTCCATGTAAAACACCTTTGTGGCTATGTCCGCTGGACTTAACCTGCAAAACTGACCATTCATGGTATCTCCCTTATTAATCCTCCTGACGAAAAAATGGACATGAAAAAAAGGTTTAGAGGTGGAATTCCATCACGTTTGGTCGATTTCCAGTCAGGTTGGTCTTGTTCTGTATATATTGTGGAAGAGTAAAATCACCATTTCGGTTCCCTATAAACGCCAGTCCATTCCGGAACATGAAATGTTATTTACGTTTAAAACCTACCTTTGGACAGGTGGATGCTAAATATAAATTTTGGTTCGAATGTCTTCAGTAGTTTTCAAGTTGTAAGGAATACGCTTTACACGCACCCGCTCGTGAGTTAAGTCCGATGGGACTTGTACAGAAAAACGGTCCGTTAATGATATCTCCCTTATTAATCCTCGTATCGAAATGATGCACATGAGAAAAAAGGTTTAGAAATTAATTTCTACCAAGGCAGGTAGATTTAAATTAACGTTGGTTGTGTATATTTTGTGGAAGTGCAAAATCCTGTTTCTGTTTCGAATAAACCCCCAGTCAGTTCAGGGATTTAGAAACAATATTTGCCCTAAAACCTATCAAGGACAGGCGTATTCTAAATATGAGTCTTGGTGGAAATACATCCAGTAGTTTGTAGCACTCGCGTACATACGGCGTAATTAAGGAAGAAAATAATACAGTTAAGAAAGTTGAAACTAATAGAAAATGGATTATAACTGAGGACAGCCGGATAATGACAAATATGTAAATGCCAAGTGACTGTATTGGAAAATCAAATGCCCCTCAATAAATTATGCTAGTGTGAGTTATGGATATAATAAAGCGGTAACAGAGGAGAAATTTAGGTCCAGTGATTCCTAGGTAAACAAATAAGAAGAAGATGACTAATCGTGTTATTACTTAATCAATTCGAGGGCGGTTATAACAACCAACGATATTCCGCCAATATCCCGCAGGTAGGCCGATTGACGCCTCTTTTGTCTTCTACCCAAGGAACAACCACGAATTTAAAAGCATGATGAGAAAAATGGCAATACGTTACTTCCCTGCTGGCATGCAGTCAGAAACTTTGCCATGGTAACCTGTAGGTTCGTTGTCGGTCTGTCTGTCACTCAATGCAGTGCATGATACCAGCGGAAAATTGTAAATTTCTCCGTCATGTGAAGAGTAAGGTAAATTATGAACATAACGAAAGTTGTTTATAATGAAGAGACGTTTCCCGTACGGTAAACGAAGTTTACAGAAAATCAATAGTTTAAGAGAAAATGGAGAAAAACCAGTCTGGTTTTCCTATAAACCCCCCGTCTTTTCAAAGATTTTAAAATGATATGCATATCGCAACCTTCCCCGGGATGAGTATACTCTAAATATGAAGTTTGGTCGAGATCTATCCAGCCGTTTCGACGTGATGGTGGAAAAACCATTCTAGTTTTCTTATAAACCCCCCGTATATTCAAAGATTTTAAAATGATATGCATATCAAAACCTTCCCCGGGATGAGTATACTCTAAATATGAAGTTTGGTTGAGATCTACCCAGCCGTTTCGACGTGATGGTGGAAAAACCATTCTGATTTTCCTATAAACCCCCCGTCTATTCAACGACTTTAAAATGATATGCATGTCGAACCTTTTTCGGGATGAGTATACTCTAAATATGAAGTTTGGTTGAGATCTATCTAGCCGTTTCGACGTGATGGTGGAAAAACCACTCTGGTTTTCCTATAAACCCCCCGTATATTCAAAGATTTTAAAATGATATGCATATCAATACCTTCCCCGGGATGAGTATACTCTAAATATGAAGTTTGGTCGAGATCTATCCAGCCGTTTCGACGTGATGGTGGAAAAACCGTTCTGGTTTTCCTATAAACCCCCCGTCTATTCAAAGATTTTAAAATGATATGCATATCGAAACCTTCCCCGGGATGAGTATACTCTAAATATGAAGTTTGGTTGAAATCTATCCAGCCGTTTCGACGTGATGGTGGAACAGACAAACAGACAAACAGACAGACAAACAGACAAACAGACAAACAGACAAACAAACAGACACGAAACGTAAAAACCACCGATTCGGTCTTGAGTTGACCTAAAACGGATAAATATCTGAAAAATTGGCAAAACAAAAGAAATTACAGACAGCGGACCCCCTACAATTTTATTTATATAGATTAATTAGGACACACCCTCTTAATTTTATTGGTTAAATTCAAAATTAACACTCAAAATCAAACAAGAAGCCTGTGATAGGTGGAAAATTAATTACAGAAAATTTTCATTGGCCAGATTCAAAACTGGAGGAAAGGAAAAGGAAATATTGCCAACCCAAAAATAAATGAACATCAATCAGTAAAAAACTTAGAAATACAAAACTTCTTTAAATTATAAGTTCTTACACCTCGCACCAGGGTGCATGATTATATTCTTTAGTAGTGTCATCTGTGGAAGAATGTCCAAACTTCTTGATGTATAGCAAACAAAACTAGTATAAATTCAGTCAGTTTAAGAAACTTCACAATAACGAAATTACGTCATATTGCTGTGGTGATATCTTCTGAGTAAAGTTCTAAGTTGGTGTAGTTTCAGTTTCACTGTTTTACCAATAGAGGAGTTCATTTAGGCGCTGAATTTGAATGCGCGGCGTTGGGGTGTACCTCCCGGCACAGCCTTCATTGGACCACTCTAGCCAACTTTTTACAAAATATGTTCACTTTCCTGTCAGCCCAGTACTTCTTCATTCTCTCTGATCTTATCCTTCTTTCTTCAACGGAAATCACCCTTCCTATTGTCTGTTTCTTGATTCTGGTTTGCAGTCTGGTTTGCTTGTCTGTGAGTTTCCTGATTTTGTTTTGTTTGGTTTGTTTCTTAGGTCTTCCATTGTAATTTGTTGTTCATCCATATCTTCCTTGATTTCTGTAATCCACTTAATGTTGCATTTACTATTCCATAATTTTTCTATTATTCTCCTGATGATCCTGTTCTCTGGTGTCCTGATTAGATGTACAAGAAGTGAAATGCGTTTCTTCCTGATTGTGCTCACTACTGGTTCTATTTCCTTCGAGACTGTTTCATTAGAAGCTACTCTCCAGTGTCCATATTTTTGGTATGATTTGTTGACGCACGTTCTAATTATTCTTCTCTCTATCTTGAGTATTCTGTCTATTTGTGCAGTGTTAGTTGTTTTGAAGATGCTTTCACTTGCGTATGCTATTTTTGGTTGAGTGACTGTTTTGTAGTGTTTTAATTTTGTTGCTATTGACAGGCCCTTTTTGTTGTAGGTATTCTTGGTGACATATTGTGCTCTGGTCAGTTTATTTATTCTGTTATGCCATGCTGGCTTTTCATTGAGGTTATATGTTATGATTTCTTCCAGATATTTAAATTTATCTACAATTTTGATTTCTTGGTTTCCTATGGCAATTTTGTTTATAGTGGTGGGTCAGTAAACATGATTACTGTCTTTTCAAAAGATATTCCAAGACAAATTTTCTGTACTTTTCCGGTAGTGATATAACTTGTTGTCTGGTTTCCTGAATATTGTTGGACAAGAGAGTAAGGTCACCGGCAAATCCTAGGCAATTTAAACTTTTGTTGTCTTTGAGTATTCCAATTCGTATGTTCTTTGAGTTAATCTTGTACCATTCCCTCATTATATATTCCAGCAGTGGTGACAAGCAATCTCCTTGTCTTAAGCCTGTTTTTATGATGAATGGCTCAGAGAATTCCCCTCTGAACTTGACTTTTGATTTAGTGTTGGTTAAGGTGAGTTCTATCAATTTGATTAATTTTGGATGCAGCCCGAAATTTCTTAAAATTTTCAACATTGAAGTTCTATGGATACAGTCGTAAACTTTTTTAAAAGTCCACGAAGGTTATTGTAAGAGGTTTGTTTTGCTTCTTGTAATATGCTGTGGCTAATTTTAAAGTGATGATTTGTTCTGCACAGCTTCTCCAAGGCCTGAAGCCTCGTTGGTATTCACCTAATTCTTCCTCTAGTTGCTCTCTGATCCTCCTGCATAGGATTCTGGAGAAATCTTGTATGTGCAGTCTAAGAGAGAGATACCTCTCTAATTATCTGGGTTACTTTTATCTCCTTTTTTGTGGAGTAGGTGGATTATGGCTGTGATCCAATGTTCGAGGAACTTTTCTGTCATCCAGATTTTTGTTAGGGCCATGTGTAAAGATGATCGAACTGTATCACTGGCATATTTCCACATTTCTGCGAAAACTTGGTCTTCTCCACATGCCTTATAATTTTTCAACTCTTGAGTGATGTTTCCACTTCTTGGATTGTTGGGGGGTTTATGAGTACAGGCAGGGTTTTGATGGGAGTGTCTGTATTAAGTGCTAAAAGTTCCTGGGGCTCTTCACAATTTGAAAGTTTAATGAATGCTTTTGCCGTGATTTCGGTATTTTCCTTGTCATTATGTGTCTTTTTCCATCCTCACTTTTCAGCATTAATGTGGGAGGGGCAAATTTTTGTACTTGTCTTCCAAACATTTTGTAAAAGTCTCTGGAATTATCTATCAGTTTTATGTTTTGTGTGACTTATCTATATTTATCATTTCTAATTAATTGGTGTGGATCAAAGTTCCTCTTTCGTTTATTGCGTTTTGGTTTCTTTTTTAGTGATGTGAACTTAATTTTGATTTTGACTATGTAATGATCGGAACCCATATCTACTCCTCTTAATACTTTAACATTGTAGATTTCTCTGTGGAAGGTTTTGTCCATAAATACGTGATCCAGCTGCCATTCCCCTTTTCTCCAATCGGGATGTTTCAGTGTTTTAAGTTTGTTGGGCCTCCTTTTGAATATGTGAACTTTGATATCAGTTGTGTTACGGAACCACATTCATTCCATGGACTGCCGTGTCATATCTTACTGGCATATCTATGAACATTACAAGTGACATAACACTGTTTATCTTGTTTGTGTAATCTTTGGTTGTGGTGTAGATCATGGCGTACAATGTATCTCTTGGTCAGTGCAGTGAATTGTAAACTTGTTTTATGTAAATAAATTGGAGCATTTGTGTTAAATTGTGTTAACGTTACATTATAAACACTTTTCTCAACAGTTTGTGTTCTCTGCAGAGTTCAACAAGTCTTTGACCATTATTATTTGTATGTTTATGTGGAGCCCATTTCCCAATGATATCTCGGTATTTCTTTTCTCTTCCGAGTTGGGCATTGAAGTCCCCTAACAGGATCTTAACGTTGTTAATATTTGGTTTACAGTTTGGTCAAGGAGATCCCAAAACTTTTCCACTTCTTTCCTAGTCTTTGTTAGAAAACTATTTACAATAGTAGGGGCATGGGCATTTTGATGGTATAAATTTTGTTGGATGCTTTTAAACTCAAAGTTGCAATTCTAGGTGAGATGGTTTGAAAATCGATTATCGAATCTATTATTTTCAATTTGACTATAAACCCAGTTCCAAATTGGGGACATTGTTTCATAACCATTAGTCCAGGTTTCCCGTTGTAAATTCTGTAGCCTCGAGATTCGAATGGTTCTTCCGTAGTATTTCTCATCTCCTGGAGTCCTGCTACTAAAATTTTCTGTTTATCTAATTCATCCGTCAAGTTCTTTTGTTTTCCTGCTTTAAGTAGAGAATTAATATTATGAGTTGCAATGAAGTTGATCTGATCTTGTTTCACCCTGTTCTTATGTGCTGGCATAGGAATGGGTGATTGCCAATACTCTGACTCATTGACGTCTTCTAGGTGGCTACCCACCGAGTCCAATGTAGCCTTCTCCTGCTTTCTTGGACAGGACGGTGGAATTTTTTTCCTAAACGACCTTTCCATGGTTGACTTTCGAAGGTAGTTAACCTTGGGTGGAGTAAGCTCCGATTTACAACTACGGTTTCTATCCAGGAAACTCGAGGAACAATCAGTAGAAGTATTGTCACTGTAAGAAACTCACACAGAAGATGATATTCAGCTGTCTAATAGGGGTAATATTCCGGGATACAAGATTGCGACAGAACTACATCACCCAAAATATGGTATTGCTATCTATATTAAGAGTGCTAACAGAGTGACAACCCCAGATGTTCAGGGTTCTGGGTTGGCATTTCCTCCTAACCCAAAGAGGTACCGGTATGGTTTTCCCGCCAATACTCGGGTGGTTGATTGCTGGTTTCCTACTGGACGATGGGGTCACCACGTCCCTACACCAAGAGTAAACTCTTTTAATGTATGGATGATAATTACTAACATATTAACTTTTTAAAATATTTTGACATACTTTCAAACCCAGGGATGTGTTCACTGCTCCTGTCGTGGTTAGTAGTATGATGAGTTGGGTGTGTATGATAACAACCAGTGTATTCACCATCCATACTTTCATACTCACATTGGTTTTAGAGGAGAAGGCAATAACACTGGTCAGCAATAATAAAATCCTTATCATTCTTGCAACAGTGTGCATACGGTGACGTTCTTTATTTATTATTATTATTATTATTTATTTACATATTTTACGCCCATATTGGAGCACTTAATCAATACATTTGAGTTAATTTCTTTTTTTCTTCTCCCAGAACATTCTCATCCTCTCCGACCTGGAAGCCCTTTGTGTGTCCGATATAGTACACTGACTGACAGAGCAAATGCAACACCAAGAAGGAGTGGTCAGAAATTTATGCCAATTGTAGGATAGACTGACGTCACTGAGGTATGCTCGTGATGTGAAATGCGCCGCTGTGCTGCGCACGTAGCGAACGATAAATGGGACACGGCGTTGACGAATGGCCCACTTCGTACCGTGATTTCTCAGCCGACAGTCATTGTAGAACGTGTTGTCGTGTGCCACAGGACACGTGTATAGCTAAGAATGCCAGGCCACCGTCAACGGAGGCATTTCCAGCAGACAGACGACTTTACGAGGTGTATGGTGATCGGGCTGAGAAGGGCAGGTTGATCGCTTCGTCAAATCGCAGCCAATACCCATAGGGATGTGTCCACGGTGCAGCGCCTGTGGCGAAGATGGTTGGCGCAGGGACATGTGGCACGTGCGAGGGGTCCAGGCGCAGCCCGAGTGACGTCAGCACGCGAAGATCGGCGCATCCGCCGCCAAGCGGTGGCAGCCCCGCACGCCACGTCAACCGCCATTCTTCAGCATGTGCAAGACACCCTGGCTGTTCCAATATCGACCAGAACAATTTCCCGTCGATTGGTTGAAGGAGGCCTGCACTCCCGGCGTCCGCTCAGAAGACTACCATTGACTCCACAGCATAGACGTGCACGCCTGGCATGGTGCCGGGCTAGAGCGACCTGGATGAGGGAATGGCGGAACGTCGTGTTCTCCGATGAGTCACGCTTCTGTTCTGTCAGTGATAGTCACCGCAGACGAGTGTGGCGTCGGCGTGGAGAAAGGTCAAATCCGGCAGTAACTGTGGAGCGCCCTACCGCTAGACAACGCGACATCATGGTTTGGGGCGTTATTGCGTATGATTCCACGTCACCTCTAGTGCGTATTCAAGGCACGTTAAATGTCCACCGCTACGTGCAGCATGTGCTGCGGCCGGTGGCACTCCCGTGCCTTCAGGGGCTGCCCAATGCTCTGTTTCAGCAGGATAATGCCCGCCCACACACTGCTCGCATCTCCCAACGGGCTCTACGAGGTGTACAGATGCTTCCGTGGCCAGCGTACTCTCCGGATCTCTCACCAATCGAACACGTGTGGGATCTCATTGGACGCCGTTTGCAAACTCTGCCCCAGCCTCGTACGGACGACCAACTGTGGCAAATGGTTGACAGAGAATGGAGAACCATCCCTCAGGACACCATCCGCACTCTTATTGACTCTGTACCTCGACGTGTTTCTGCGTGCATCGCCGCTCGCGGTAGTCCTACATCCTATTGAGTCGATGCCGTGCGCATTGTGTAACCTGCATATCGGTTTGAAATAAACATCAATTATTCGTCCGTGCCGTCTCTGTTTTTTCCCCAACTTTCATCCTTTTCGAACCACTCCTTCTTGGTGTTGCATTTGCTCTGTCAGTCAGTGTATATTGATTCCGTTCCACTGTTTTTAGTTTGAGACTTATGCTTTTCTTCTTCAAAATCCTCTTCTCTTTTTTGTCTTTAATTTGTTGCCGAGTTATACCCAATTCTTCCAAATCATCCTGAACTTCTTTGAACCAATTATTATTAATTTTATTTTTCAAAAACTAATCTAATAGTTGTCTTAATATCCTGGTGTCTGGTAATCTTGATATGCGACAGAAAAAGGAAATTCTTCTTTTACGCATTGTAGATATTATTGATTCACATTCACGATAGACAATGTTGTTAGGCAACAATCTCTACTGTCCATCACTTGGTGTTTTTTATTAATAATTGTTCTAAGAATTCTTCTGTCAGTTTTCTGTAATTTGTCTGTTGTAGATTTTACATTTAATTTGAACAAAGTTTCACTAGCGTACGCTGCCTCTGATTTAACTATGGAATTATAGTATTTCAGCTTAGCGTTTATCAAAAGAGATTTTTTTAATAGGTTGTCCAGGTATGTCTTTGTGATTGTTTAAATTTAGTAGTTCTGTGTTCTATTGCTTCTTTTTCATTTGTGTTCCATGTTGTTATTTCCCCAAGATATTTGAATTTCTGAACAATTTAAATCTCTTTATTACTGTTCAGTTGAATAACAGGTAAATCAACTTTACAAGTTGGCATCATTTCTGTTTTTTCAAATGAAATTTGTAATCCTATTTTTTGCTAACATTTCTAGTTGTTCAATTTGAAATTTAGCCTCTTCTATTGTATTTGCAAGTAATGCTAAATCGTCCGCAAAAGCAAGGCAGTTGAGTTTAATATTTCTATCGATCTTGATAGTTGGTTGGCATTTCTTGTTCCATTCACGCATTATCTTCTCCAATGCACAATTAAATAACAATGGTGAAAGTCAATCTCCTTGTCGAAGTCCAGTTCTTATAGTGAATGATTGTGATAATTCACCTCTAAATTTAACTTTTGCCTTTGTATTTTAAAAGTCATACTAATGAGTTTAACAAGTTTTTGGTGTAAGCCAAATTCTTTAAGGCTTTTTAATAATGATTCACGATGAATACTGTCGTATACTTTTTTTAAATCTACAAACTTGATGACTAGACTCTTACTTCGAACTCTTTGGTTCTTCATTATCCTTTTTAAACTAATGATTTGATCTGGACAGCTTCTATCTGGTCGAAATCCTCCCTGATATTCTCCAAGTTCTTGGTCGAGTTGTTCTTGGATTCTTGTGTATGTAATCTTGGATAAAATCTTGTATGTAATATCAATCAAGGATATCCCCCGATAATTATTTGGATCGGAGCGATCACCTTTCTTATACAGCGGGTGGATTATCGCTGTATTCCATTCCTCGGGAAGCTTCTCCGTGTTCCAAATATCAAATGATGTATTTATGTAGGTTTTGAATAATCTGATCATTAACGTTCTTCCATATTTCTGCTACTATTTGATTCTCTCCTGCTGCTTTGTAGTTTTTAAGTGCATTAATTGCTGTTTTCACTTCATTGTAAACTGGTGGTATAATCTTTTGTAATGGAGTTTTATTTTTTGGATTAGGATCAAATTCTAAATGTTTCACAGGATCCTCACAATTAAGTAACTCTTTAAAGTATTCTGCAAGGATGTTAGCATTATATTGATTATTGTGTGCCATATTTCCATTTTTATTTCTTAACATAAGTTTGGGAGGGCTAAACTTAGTTGCAATAGTCTCTTGTTTTATGCTGATTGAATGTTTCCTGTATAGTGTTAAGGATTTCCTTTTCATAATTTCTTTTAATTGTCCTAATTTCTTTAGCTGTTCGTCTTCTGGCATTAATTACTTTTTCTCGAGATTTTTCTGTTTTCCTCTGTTGATCATTTAACCATGCCTTGTGCCATGCTTGAATTGCTTTTTCACATTCCCCGTTCTACCACGCATGTTCCTTTCTCCTTTTAATCGGAGCGATTTCTTCAGCTATGATTTTAAGTTTGTTGATCATCGTCTCTAATTTGTCATTTAAAGGTGTTTTGGATCTCTCTAAATATATTTTATTATTTATTAAGTAACTGGGATCATAATTTCTCCTGCTTTGAGATGATTACGTTTGTGTTTCCTTTTTGGTGTTAACTTGATTTTTATTTGTGAGATATAATGATCTGAGTCAATGTCTACCCCACGGAGGACTCTGACATTAAAAATTTCTTTATGATAATCTTTATCCATAGCAACATGATCAATCTGAAACTCTCCCAATTTTATGTTAGGGCTTTTCCATGTCATAAGTTTATGTGGTCGCCTCATGAATCTGATGGTTTCCAAAATGAGTCCATGATCTGCACAAAGTTCAATTAATCTTTGGCCATTTTTGTTCATTAATTTATGAGATGGCCATTTTCCTACAACTGTGCGATACTTCTCTTCTCTGCCTATTTTAGCATTGAAATCTCCAAGTAATTTTTTATATGCTCATCAGGGATCTTCGATAATATGTAATCAAGTTCTTGTTTTGATATAAACTCTAAATAAGCAATTTCCATCAACTAGTTTAGGTACAATCCATGACAGTAGATTAGGTGGGCAATGTTTGTATTGATGCTTTCACAGCCCGTAGCTGTAGACAGGTTTTGCCGTTTCAAGGAAATAAGGTGAAATTCTTTACATTTCAAAGAGAACTCTGTGTCTTCACAATGAAATCTCATCTGATCACGAGGAGCACTTCTCCAAGAAATAAAGAATTTTATCTTTTTTCCGTGAAACGGCAGAAGCTCAAAAGCTTATCGCCATGTCTAGGTGGACAATGTTGAGAGGGAGAAGTGAGAGGAAGGCAAACATGTAGAGGAACAGAAACTCCACTACATTTCCCCTATAACTCTTCTAAACAAAGCCCTAACTTTTTGCGCCATTCCGAGTCCAAGTCTCCTAGCGTTCAAGAAAAATCCACGGTTAGGGTCGGTGAGCATCTCAGGGTTTGTAGCAAATCATATGTAAAAATGTTTTTTACGTGAATTCAGAGTGGATTATCCAATGTAACGCTTCCATTCATGCCAGATAAATTTGACGGACATTTCTACCTTAAGTCAATTGCAGTTTCAGCAAAAATTATATGCGTATTGCCATAATCTTAATTTACTTACTATACTAAAATCTCTAAATAATAATAATAAGTTACATCTTACTATCATTTATTTTAAAAAATTATATATTTTGGATAAATTAAATATTTGCTTGAGGTTCGACATTGTTGTTGAAATTAAAATATTGTTTTTTAAAGTATTTGTTCAATAACATCTTCTTATCATAGAAATTGTCACAATATCCTTTGAAAAGAAAAATAGTTACCTCAGTTTGTCCTGTACGTATCACTTTTATATTACATAATTCACATCATATAAGTCTTCGTAGATTATAACTTGTTAAATGAAATTAATCTTTCATAACCAAAAATTGTCTCTCACATATTCAAGAACTAGCCTCCTGATGTTGAGGTATTACGTTATTAAGAAATTAAAATATTAAAAACACAGTATTTTGATATTAAGATTGAAATGAGATTTTTAATTTCGTGTAGCTATTTCTAGCCGAGTGCAGCCCTTGTAAGCCAGATCCTCCGATGAGTGTGAGAGGCATCTGCCATTTGTAAGTAACAGCGTGTTATTTTAGTGGAGGATAGTGTTATGTGTGGCGCTTGAGTTGCAGGGATATTGGGGACAGCACAAACACCCAGCCTCCGGGCCATTGGAATTAACCAATGAAGATTAAAATCCCCGACCTGGCCGGGAATCGAACCCAGGACCCTCTGAACAGAAGGCCAATACGCTGACCATTCAGCCAATGAGTCGGACAATTGAAATGATAAGATATCATGACGAAAAATGTTTTGATATTATGAACGATTGCTTGGATCTGTCTTCATAAATTAGATGTATACAGAAAAAGATCAGTTTCAATCATGTGTAGCATCCACTGGCTACATGCCATGTAATATTTTCTAAATTAATATCATTGTCAATATATATACATTCAATATCTACTCTGGAAATAAGTGAGATTGCTCTAAATATACATGGTAGCTTCATTGTCAGATTGCAATTATAGTTTATCATTTCATAAAATTCAATCATTCTAGTATAGGTTAATAAGGAATACCATGGATGAAAATTCTAAGTCCTTATAAGTCATAGAATCTTATTAAGAAGACATTATGACGGCATATTCCACTAACAACCTGTTATATAAGCTACAATCAGCTTAAACCACACAAATAATATGTATTTATCATTGAACTTGCCATATGATTGATGATCATGGGTTATTGGATTAATTTTGATGACCAATACCTATCATTAGCTCGTAAGTTCAATATCAAGTTGCCATTTGCCATGCGATATGGATTATTTATTTCTTAAACATAAATATTACCACACAATCTACCATTGATCCTCATCTGTGTTACTTAACTACCCTTTATTCATTCATTCATTCTTCATAGCTCTTCGCATTTATCATAATTCGTCGATTCTTTCCTTCGTATAACATTATATCGCTTTGTTTTTAATATTTTAATTTCTTAATAACTTAATACCTCAACATCAGGAGGCTAGTTCTTGAATATGTGAGAGGCAATTTTGTGTTTCGTTTAACATGTTACAATCTACGAAGACTTATATAGTGTGAATTATGTAATTTTAAAGTGATATAATATAACATTATTCCATAGGTAAAGAATTAAATTGCCCTACATGTGCCCCCAGGTGGTGCTAAGAAAGCAACGGTGATAAGATGCCGCCGAACTGCCCCATGGGGCCTCACGGCCATGACGGTAGAAATAAGACAAAAAGTCCCTCTAAGGACCCAGCATTCAATATTTGGACCCTGGGCCCTCAGTTAACTATTTGTCAGCTTAACATTGAGGGCATTAGTAGAGCTAAGTGTGAATATCTATCCAAGAAACTTGAGGAACAAGCAGTAGATGTGTTGGCACTGTAAGAAACTCACACAGAAGATGATATTCAGCTGTCTAATAGGGGTAATATTCCGGGATACAAGATTGCGACAGAACTACATCACCCAAAATATGGTATTGCTATCTATATTAAGAGTGATATTGAAGACTACACAGTTTTGACATGTACGTCAGAATATCTTCTCAGCTTCCATTAAGATACAGGATGTTACCATCATCAACGTCTATAAGCCTCCAATGGTCTGCTGGCCAGATCCTGTCACCGTTGTACCTGACAAAGATAGTATAATACTTGGAGATGTTAACAGCCATCATACTTATTGGGGATATGACAGAAATTACAAAAAAGGGGATAAGTTGTTTGAATGGATGGATATAAATAATCTCGCACTGATATTTGATGCTAAAGATCGCAGCACATTCCGTTCTGCTCGGTGTAACCAGAACTATTCTCCTGACCTTTGCTTTGTCCTACAGGGCCTGATGACTCCAACACAAAAATCCGAAGACAAGTTCTGAAGGACTTACCACACAGCCAGCACAGACCAATCATTTACAACATCGGTATGCATATCCCTGTAATAAGATCTGTACCCCCAACCGCCCTGGAACTTCCAAAAAGGTGACTGGAATATGTATGCAAGATATACGAATGCTAATATTAGATGGGTACAACCAACCCCTGAGAACTATGACCGGTTCGTTGGCTTAATCAAATCTGCTGCCAAAAGAAGCATTCCTGGAGATTTTAGGAAAGACTATGTCCCCAGATGGATTGAAGAAACAACTCACCTACGCTATGAATTTGAAGAAGACAGTACTCATGAGAAAGCAATTGAACTTCTGAAAGCAGTAGACAATGCTAGAAGGGAGAAGTGGGCCAAGACTGTTGAAACCTTGAACTTTACTCACTCAAGTAGGAAAATTGGACCCAACATCTATACCATCAAGAAATAATTCATGTATCAATGTAGAATCCATAGCTAACCACCTCGTTTCTACATCTAAGACAGTAGGACATAAGAAGTTCAGTAGAAAGTTCCGATTGGAATTCAATCAGATAAAACATGAAGTCCAACCACATCCAGTGTACTCACGGCCATTCACTTTAGAAGAGATACAAAAGGGTTTAGATGGTCTTCAGACTGGCAAAGCAGCAGGATTTGATGGTGTTTATCCAGAGTTCCTTAAGAAGTGTGGCCCAGCAACCAAGCGATGGCTTACAACATTCTTCAGGTCCATTTTGACTCAGGATATCTGCCTCCATCTTTCAAGAAGGCCAAAATTATTGCAATATTAAAACCAGGGAAGGATCCAAAGATACCGCAAAGCTACAGACCGATTTCCTTACTTAGTGTCACCTACAAATTACTTGAAAGGTTCTTACTGAATAGAATTGCTTCTGCAATTGAGTCATTGACTTCTATTGAACAAGCTGGATTTTGCCAAAAAAGAGACTGCAGCGATCAAGTTCTTGCCCTGTCTTCCTACCTAGAAGTTGGTTTCGAGAAGAAGCTCAAAAATGTTTCTGCCTTCCTGGATCTCTCAGCAGCCTATGACACAGTCTGGAGAAGAAGAATTCTCCTCAAACTTATAAAGGCAGTTCCTTGCGTTAAAATAGTCACACTGATTGGTAATATGCTGAGTAACAGGCTTTCCAAGTTTTAACTGAAAATGTTAGGAGCAGGTTCCATACAATCAATAATGGTCTACCGCAGGGATCCGTCTTATCCCCCCTTCTATTCAACTTGTATACTCATGATCTACCCGAAAGTCTATCTCGCAAAGTCATCTATTCAGATGATATAAATCTTACAGTTCAAGCTACCATCTTTGATGAAGCTGAGGATATATTAAATGCAGATCTTCGGAAGATGGATGAGTACTTCAGAAACTGGCGGCTCCAGCCAAGTGCCTCAAAATCTGAGGTTGCCACATTTCACCTTAGTTACCTGCAAGCAAACTATCATCCTAGTGTGAAGTTTAGGAATCAGTACCTAAATTACAATAGCTGTCCTAATTACTTAGGTGTGATATTGGACAGGACACTGACCTACCAAAATCATATTGGAAAAACGACTGCAAAACTGAAAAGTCGTAATAACATACTTAGTAGGTTAGCTGGAATATCATGGGGTGCCGACGCCAGTACACTCAGGACTACTGCTTTGGCTGTTGTATATTCCCCAACTGAATATTGAGCAGGCATTTGGTTAAATAGATCTCACTGCCATCTAGTGAATATTAAACTTCGCCAAACAAGGCGTATAATCTCTGATACTCTACGTTGTACTCCCTCCAAGTGATTGCCTGTACTTTATAACATCGCTCTACCCCATCTTAGGATACAGCAAGCTCTTGTTCGCCTGTGGTGTAGGCTCTTCCAATTCATCATGAAGTCAAACGTCTTTCTAAACCGAGATTGAAATCAAGAAAGCCAGCTTGTAAGACGGCTGTAGATCTTACGTCAACCAGGTTCAATCTCCGAAATGCCTGGAGAGATGAATGGTTAAACTCGACACCTCATGGCCTACTTTCAATCGGTGATCCCACTACAAGGCTTGCTGGTTTTAATCTACCTCGGACAGTCTGGTCAAGGTTAAACAGGATTCGATGTAGTACTGGTCAAATTGGTGCAGCCCTATATCAATGGGGTTGGATAAATTCTCCCCAGTGTGATTGTGGTTTTGAATTGCAAACCATCAAGCATATTGTGCAGGAGTGCCCTCTACGTGCATATCCCGGTTCCTTGGATGAACTCCACTCAGCATCTCCAGAAGGAATTAGATGGATTGCAGACCTTTCTATCCATATTTGAAAAGTGGTCCTAATGCTGTAAATTGTATACCTGACTGACAGAGCAAATGCAACACCAAGAAGGAGTGGTTCGAAAGGGATGAAAGTTGGGGAAATAACAGAGACGGCACGGACGAATAATTGATGTTTATTTCAAACCGATATGCAGGTTACACAATGCGCACGGCATCGACTCAGTAGGATGTAGGACCACCGCGAGCGGCGATGCACGCAGAAACACGTCGAGGTACAGAGTCAATAAGAGTGCGGATGGTGTCCTGAGGGATGGTTCTCCATTCTCTGTCAACCATTTGCCACAGTTGATCGTCCGTACGAGGCTGGGGCAGAGTTTGCAAACGGCGTCCAATGAGATCCCACACGTGTTCAATTGGTGAGAGATCCGGAGAGTACGCTGGCCACGGAAGCATCTGTACACCTCGTAGAGCCTGTTGGGAGATGCGAGCAGTGTGTGGGCGGGCATTATCCTGCTGAAACAGAGCATTGGGCAGCCCCTGAAGGTACGGGAGTGCCACCGGCCGCAGCACATGCTGCACGTAGCGGTGGGCATTTAACGTGCCTTGAATACGCACTAGAGGTGACGTGGAATCATACGCAATAGCGCCCCAAACCATGATGCCGCGTTGTCTAGCGGTAGGGCGCTCCACAGTTACTGCCGGATTTGACCTTTCTCCACGCCGACGCCACACTCGTCTGCGGTGACTATCACTGACAGAACAGAAGCGTGACTCATCGGAGAACACGACGTTCCGCCATTCCCTCATCCAAGTCGCTCTAGCCCGGCACCATGCCAGGCGTGCACGTCTATGCTGTGGAGTCAATGGTAGTCTTCTGAGTGGACGCCGGGAGTGCAGGCCTCCTTCAACCAATCGACGGGAAATTGTTCTGGTCGATATTGGAACAGCCAGGGTGTCTTGCACATGCTGAAGAATGGCGGTTGACGTGGCGTGCGGGGCTGCCATCGCTTGGCGGCGGATGCGCCTATCCTCGCGTTCTGACGTCACTCCGGCTGCGCCTGGACCCCTCGCACGTACCACATGTCCCTGCGCCAACCATCTTCGCCACAGGCGCTGCACCGTGGACACATCCCTATGGGTATCGGCTGCGATTTGACGAAGCGACCAACCTGCCCTTCTCAGCCCGATCACCATACACCTCGTAAAGTCGCCTGTCTGCTGGAAATGCCTCCGTTGACGGCGGCCTGGCATTCTTAGCTATACACGTGTCCTGTGGCACACGACAACACGTTCTACAATGACTGTCGGCTGAGAAATCACGGTACGAAGTGGGCCATTCGCCAACGCCGTGTCCCATTTATCGTTCGCTACGTGCGCAGCACAGCGGCGCATTTCACATCATGAGCATACCTCAGTGACGTCAGTCTACCCTGCAATTGGCATAAAGTTCTTGGTGTTGCATTTGCTCTGTCAGTCAGTGTATATATGTAACAATATAATTTAATGTAATTCTTATTGTTTTTTAAGCATCGTACACTATATAAATAATAATTCTATCATTTGATACTTCCTTCCTGCACCATATGTCAGTATTACTTACGGTATTTAATTCAACGTAACGCACAATTCACTTCTCACATACCGGTAACCAAAATATCATTTTATGGATCAACAACTATCTTTCTCTCTACCAATATGTACCTTATTTATCCATATGCATCCATATTTAACCTGTTCTGGTTTATTACTGGCAATAAATGATCAATCTTTACGAACTTGATGTCATACAACTCGATATTATTATGTAACACATTCTATTCTCATCATAAATTCCTATCAATGGCAAGGTTTATCATAATTAACTGAATATCGCTAATGTAACACTTCACTGTTATATGGTCACTTCCCTATCTTATGATGTACTTTACTCATGCTGAAGACTACCTATCACCTTCCTAAATACGTCACTTTTGGATCACTCGCGTAGAAATACATGATATTGAATCATATCATGAAGATATAAGGACCTATTCTTTTCCAAATAAAATATTCATCAACTACATTCTACAAAGAAAAACATAAAATAATTTGATAACATTTTGAGAACTTATCTTATTCTGTATTCGTCTGCCGGGATTGATGTTGGTTCTGCTACATCATCAGTTGCACTGGTCCTCCTTTGGTTATGGGCTCAGTCACCTGGGATTTCCTTTGCGGGAAATGAGCTCTTAACTGCTGGTGATGTCGGCTGGTCTCCTTCGGTCGTCAACCCCATTCTTGATTTACAGGTCCATTACGTTGGATTCTTGCGCATTCAGGAAACACTGATTCAAAGACAATATTAATAATAACATTTCGTCAGATGCAAAGCCTTCTTGTACTACTGTCTTGTTTTATATTTGCTAATATAACGTCTATGTGTGCGTTATTATACAGACTACCAAAATGTCTGACGTGACTTTATCACGTTTAATTCAATGGTATTTTATCTTATACGATTGCGTATTGTAAAATATACTTCCAAATGAAACCTTTGCTTTATTTATACAAGTCAGGTCCGTTTAAAGTCTTCCTCATCTCCCTTCAAACGTTCAAGATAAATTCTATTATATATTTTATCTGTTTTCAGTCTTCTGTATTAAATTAAACTTGTATAATACGTGTGAAAGTGTATCTTTGATACCCGTTCATATATTCTTCCAATAAATTTGTCGTTTTACTTCCAAAATAACTTCTTTAAATTGAATCTGCCCTTTTTCTCACCTGTCTTCTCAAAATCAGTTCTCTCTTGTTCTCTGTGTTGATGCTAACAATTTTGGAAGATACATTTTGCTGATGATGTGCTTTTTTGTGGAGAGACAGAAGCTGAATTTCAGAAGAAACTTAATGAAAGGAACAACACATTAAAAAATTTTGGACTGAAGATGAGCAAAACAAAGACATTGGAAATGACCATCAACAGGGAAGGAACAAGCTCAAATATATTTCTGGAAGGAGCAAAAATCAAATCAAGTTCCCACTTCCAAGTACCTCGGAAGCACAATCTCGAAAGACAACACTGTTAGGCAGGAAATGCTCAGCAGGACACAGAAAGCATCAAACTTCTACAGTCAAGTCCGAAATCTTCCCTGGGACTGCAAAATACAACAAAAAGCAAAAACAGTCCTGTACCACACTTACTTCATACCAATCCTCACGTACGGTTTAAAGACATGTACCCTACTAAACAAAGACTTCACTAGAATCCAAGCAACTGAAATGAGATTCATTAGAACCATGAACCAAACTACCAGAAAGGACAAGATCAGAAATGAAGTCCATAGAAAAGCAGCTGGTATTGTGGTTCCTATTACCAGTGTCATAAAGAAATGCAGTGGTATGAGCACATAATGAGAATGAACAGGGAAAGACCTGCCAGAAAAGGTTTTTTTTTAACAGATTAATGTTTTTATTGAATATTTTCCAAAAATTAAATGGGATATCAGTTAACAAAATAGTAGTATACATAGTACAAGCTGGTATGTTACAGTAAGAGCTCAAATTATAGTACAGTAATATACAAACAGTATAATGCTGGTAGGCATTCTTAGTAATCCAAATTGAATGTTCATAATTTGCTGGTATTCTTAAGTAGTAAAATTTTTCTTAACTCTTATTAGGTAGCTCGCAAATTCTAAAATATAAATGAAATATTCGAGAGCTGGGGTTTGCCCCGGACCTGGGCGCTCGTGTCTCTTTCACTCAATGTCATTCATTCAGGAGTGGCACCAGTGTCTTAGGAAGCATCATGTGCGATGGGGGCTTCTGGAAGTAGTCCAACGTTCTCCCGCCCGCATATCCCGTGATCCCCTTACAGGCCTAATGGGAAAGGGTTAGGAGGAGGATCCCGCCCACATAGTTCCTAATATCGGGTTAGTTGGACACTTCCAGAGCACTGGACAGTCGGCCTGAACTGATGGGACATGATCGCGATACTGTTGCCATCCCTCACTCATTATCCCATTCATGCCTATAATCCACAATAGAATAGAATATTTCTTACATATTAAATTAGTGCTGACAAGCGTGGGAGTTTCTCGTGATCTTGTACGCATGCATTCATCCAATTCACACCCAACCAAGTCTAACAAGCTCTCAATCGTCGTTAGATTCCCGCACTGATGATTAATATATATATATATATATATATATATATATATATATATATATATATATATATTAAACTTTATTCGTGGTAAATCGTAACATCTTTACTCCGTGTATTGGCAATCAGGACAATGGAACGGCACATTATACATACCCCTGCGGTTCTAGTGAATGCCATGTGAGCACAGATCCTAAACAAATGGTGAGCAGCCGGGAAACTTCAGCTGAAAAATGATGATGAAATACTCTTAACATGCCATGAGTCCTCAGCTGACCGCTCACTTATGTAGATTATAGTAAGAAGACGTCATACCGGATGGCGCATGCATGTGCGCCCTATAGAATTCCCGTCACGCACATGGCCGGCAGTGGACCAGCAGGTGGCCTTGAAGTACTGGTGAGCGCTTTAGCAAATCAGAATCCTACATTTTTTAAAATAATTTAAAAATATACAACAAAAATTGTTTATAATTTCAAGGACATTCTGCAAATCTCCAGGCCAAGAGCTTTTGCCAGAATGCTTCACTATGTCAATTGGTACATAAGCAAAATTATCACAAAATAATTTATTTATTATCACCGCCTATTCAATACATCCTATGTGTTACGTGTTATGTCCCTGAGAAGTTTATATAGTATTAGGTGATGTACCCGTGCTTCGCTACGGGATTCTCAGAAAGACTGTCTTTGTGGTTTTCCTAACTACAGTTAACGTAGGCCATTACAGAAACGTCAGTACGAATGTAGGGTTTAAAAGCAATGTTATCATATAAAATACTCGATCGAAAGAAAAACCGCACATGTTCTCACTTTTAACGAACAGTACTACGATGCCGATCTAACAGTCCAAAGTTCCAGTGCTGGAGTGACCAGGCCGCAGACAGCCATGAACACTCCTCTGACATTGTTCCTTTAAACATACACACTGCGCATTCCCATCAGTGCCTCAGGGTAGGGATTGACTGCTATGATGAACCACTTTGTTACATACCAGTAGTATCAGAAAATTTATGAACCAGAGAATTGGCATGCTTAAGAAGAAAGTTATCTAACTCTCCAGCTACTTCCCGCCAATATTCCGGCAGGCTGTTATACTCCGTACTACCGGGCGAGTTAGCCGTACGGTTAGGGGCGCGCAGCTGTGAGTTTGCATCCGGGAGGTAGCGGGTTCGAAAACCACTGTCGACGGCCCTGAAAATAGTTTTCCGTGGTCTTCCATTTCACACCAGGCAAATGCTGGGGCTGTACCATAATTAACGCCAGGGCCGCTTCCTTTCCACTCCTAGCCTTTTCCTATCCCATCGTCGCCATAATACCTATCTGTGTCGGTGCGACGTAAAGCAAATTAAAATATACTCGGCATACAGCAGTAATTCTGTCTATCGGACGTGACTGGCAACAAAAGACACAAAGCACATCACAACAAACAATTGTCAATGTAATGTTATTGTTGTTCAGTGTCATGAGCTTTCTGTATTGTAGGTCTTCACATTTAGTTTTCTTTCGACTCTGTGACATTAGGGCATCTTACGAAATTACTTATAGTGTAGACTGTAGTTCCTTATTTCCCAACTTCACATAACGATTTTCATTAAATTCTGTTTACCCATTTTCTCATGACTTGGCGCTGATATGGACTTAGCAGCAAAAATCCACATTCATGAATATCTCTGTTATCATAGACGGTACGGTAAAATGTATAAGACATAAATGATCGGAAATTTAATACTATATAACTTTAGTAATGTTGTATTTGTCGATATGACCACTAATAATACAAATATTTGAGAATTAAATTTTAGGCCTTCCCCTAAACTACCATTGCACTGGGCGTGAATAAAAATATTTATGGCCTAGATTATAGCGACTTATTTCCCCACTTCACATACCGATTTTCACTAAGATAGGGCCACTAATAACATAAAAATTCCAGAATTTAAGTTTAGGCCTTCCCCAAAATTACCATTTCTTTCAGCATGAATAAGAGTATTTATGACCTAGATTGTAGCGACTTATTTTCCAAATTTGCATACTGATTTTCATTAAGATAGGACCATTAATAATATAAATATTTGAGAATAAAGTTTTAGGTCTTCCCCTAAACTACCATTTTCATCAGCGTGAATAAAATTATTTATGGCTTAGATTGTAGCGACTTATTTCCCGACTTTGCATACCGATTTTCATTACATTCTCTTTAGCTGTTTTCTAGTGATGTACAGACAGACAGAAAGAAATTACGGAAAAGTGATAAGTGCATTTCCTTGTCACTGTGGACATGACCGATACAGAAATACCATTCTTTCCACATTCTGAGCAATGTACAGACAAAACTCTTATTTTATATATATATAGATTATGTCAATTTCAACCATGTAACACGTGGTATGTATTGAAGGGTAGTGACAATAAATAAATTATTTTGTGATAATTTTACTTATAGTCAGTTTCAATATGGATCAATCATGACAGTTGTCACTTGTCAATTGGTTCAGCCGTTCTCTCAAACTCCTGGAAACAAATATCAGCCTAGTGTGCACATGTTTCCTTCTATCCACACGTTAAAGTAATATGTTAAATTGATATTTCCCTACGAAAGCACGTGGCTGTGTTGAGAGTGGGGGCGATTTCCTTATTTATTGTACGGTGATCTGAAGTTGTGTGAAATTCTCCATGGTTCTCAGGTTGCGTTCAGACATTGATGATTCCTCCCTTAATATCTGCCCTATCGAAAAGAGTAAAATGGCTCTTACCAACCTTGAAGTGACATGCACGACATGTCACATTGAACTTGGACTGAAAATCCAATTTTTTCATAATCATCTGTGTTTTTATCCATTGTGCAGTAAATACGTACATTGCATAAAATAACAGAAATAGCATATTCTTAAATGTCTTTTTTGATGTTTTTCATATATAGACTTTTGATAGACCTAATATTAATGAAAATACACTGACTTACAGTGACAATGCAACACCAAGGAGGAGTGGTTCGAAAGGGATGAAAGTTGGGGAAAAAACAGAGACGGCACGGACGAATAATTGATGTTTATTTCAAACCGATATGCAGGTTACACAATGCGCACGGCATCGACTCAGTAGGATGTAGGACCACCTTGAGCGGCGATGCACGCAGAAACACGTCGAGGTACAGAGTCAATAAGAGTGCGGATGGTGTCCTGAGGGATGGTTCTCCATTCTCTGTCAACCATTTGCCACAGTTGGTCGTCCGTACGAGGCTGGGGCAGAGTTTGCAAACGGCGTCCAATGAGATCCCACACGTGTTCAATTGGTGAGAGATCCGGAGAGTACGCTGGCCACGGAAGCATCTGTACACCTTGTAGAGCCTGTTGGGAGATGCGAGCAGTGTGTGGGCGGGCATTATCCTGCTGAAACAGAGCATTGGGCAGCCCCTGAAGGTACGGGAGTGCCACCGGCCGCAGCACATGCTGCACGTAGCGGTGGGCATTTAACGTGCCTTGAATACGCACTAGAGGTGACGTGGAATCATACGCAATAGCGCCCCAAACCATGATGCCGCGTTGTCTAGCGGTAGGGCGCTCCACAGTTACTGCCGGATTTGACCTTTCTCCACGCCGACGCCACACTCGTCTGCGGTGACTATCACTGACAGAACAGAAGCGTGACTCATCGGAGAACACGACGTTCCGCCATTCCCTCATCCAAGTCGCTCTAGCCCGGCACCATGCCAGGCGTGCACGTCTATGCTGTGGAGTCAATGGTAGTCTTCTGAGCGGACGCCGGGAGTGCAGGCCTCCTTCAACCAATCGACGGGAAATTGTTCTGGTCGATATTGGAACAGCCAGGGTGTCTTGCACATGCTGAAGAATGGCGGTTGACGTGGCGTGCGGGGCTGCCACCGCTTGGCGGCGGATGCGCCGATCTTCGCGTGCTGACGTCACTCGGGCTGCGCCTGGACCCCTCGCACGTGCCACATGTCCCTGCGCCAACCATCTTCGCCACAGGCGCTGCACCGTGGACACATCCCTATGGGTATCGGCTGCGATTTGACGAAGCGACCAACCTGCCCTTTTCATCCCGATCACCATACCCCTCGTAAAGTCGCCTGTCTGCTGGAAATGCCTCCGTTGACGGCGGCCTGGCATTCTTAGCTATACACGTGTCCTGTGGCACACGACAACACGTTCTACAATGACTGTCGGCTGAGAAATCACGGTACGAAGTGGGCCATTCGCCAACGCCGTGTCCCATTTATCGTTCGCTACGTGCGCAGCACAGCGGCGCATTTCACATCATGAGCATACCTCAGTGACGTCAGTCTACCCTGCAATTGGCATAAAGTTCTTGGTGTTGCATTTGCTCTGTCAGTCAGTGTATATATGTAACAATATAATTTAATGTAATTCTTATTGTCTTTTAAGCATCGTACACTATATAAATAATAATTCTATCATTTGATACTTCCTTCCTGCACCATATGTCAGTATTACTTACGGTATTTAATTCAACGTAACGCACAATTCACTTCTCACATACCGGTAACCAAAATATCATTTTATGGATCAACAACTATCTTTCTCTCTACCAATATGTACCTTATTTATCCATATGCATCCATATTTAACCTGTTCTGGTTTATTACTGGCAATAAATGATCAATCTTTACGAACTTGATGTCATACAACTCGATATTATTATGTAACACATTCTATTCTCATCATAAATTCCTATCAATGGCAAGGTTTATCATAATTAACTGAATATCGCTAATGTAACACTTCACTGTTATATGGTCACTTCCCTATCTTATGATGTACTTTACTCATGCTGAAGACTACCTATCACCTTCCTAAATACGTCACTTTTGGATCACTCGCGTAGAAATACATGATATTGAATCATATCATGAAGATATAAGGACCTATTCTTTTCCAAATAAAATATTCATCAACTACATTCTACAAAGAAAAACATAAAATAATTTGATAACATTTTGAGAACTTATCTTATTCTGTATTCGTCTGCCGGGATTGATGTTGGTTCTGCTACATCATCAGTTGCACTGGTCCTCCTTTGGTTATGGGCTCAGTCACCTGGGATTTCCTTTGCGGGAAATGAGCTCTTAACTGCTGGTGATGTCGGCTGGTCTCCTTCGGTCGTCAACCCCATTCTTGATTTACAGGTCCATTACGTTGGATTCTTGCGCATTCAGGAAACACTGATTCAAAGACAATATTAATAATAACATTTCGTCAGATGCAAAGCCTTCTTGTACTACTGTCTTGTTTTATATTTGCTAATATAACGTCTATGTGTGCGTTATTATACAGACTACCAAAATGTCTGACGTGACTTTATCACGTTTAATTCAATGGTATTTTATCTTATACGATTGCGTATTGTAAAATATACTTCCAAATGAAACCTTTGCTTTATTTATACAAGTCAGGTCCGTTTAAAGTCTTCCTCATCTCCCTTCAAACGTTCAAGATAAATTCTATTATATATTTTATCTGTTTTCAGTCTTCTGTATTAAATTAAACTTGTATAATACGTGTGAAAGTGTATCTTTGATACCCGTTCATATATTCTTCCAATAAATTTGTCGTTTTACTTCCAAAATAACTTCTTTAAATTGAATCTGCCCTTTTTCTCACCTGTCTTCTCAAAATCAGTTCTCTCTTGTTCTCTGTGTTGATGCTAACAATTTTGGAAGATACATTTTGCTGATGATGTGCTTTTTTGTGGAGAGACAGAAGCTGAATTTCAGAAGAAACTTAATGAAAGGAACAACACATTAAAAAATTTTGGACTGAAGATGAGCAAAACAAAGACATTGGAAATGACCATCAACAGGGAAGGAACAAGCTCAAATATATTTCTGGAAGGAGCAAAAATCAAATCAGGTTCCCACTTCCAAGTACCTCGGAAGCACAATCTCGAAAGACAACACTGTTAGGCAGGAAATGCTCAGCAGGACACAGAAAGCATCAAACTTCTACAGTCAAGTCCGAAATCTTCCCTGGGACTGCAAAATACAACAAAAAGCAAAAACAGTCCTGTACCACACTTACTTCATACCAATCCTCACGTACGGTTTAAAGACATGTACCCTACTAAACAAAGACTTCACTAGAATCCAAGCAACTGAAATGAGATTCATTAGAACCATGAACCAAACTACCAGAAAGGACAAGATCAGAAATGAAGTCCATAGAAAAGCAGCTGGTATTGTGGTTCCTATTACCAGTGTCATAAAGAAATGCAGTGGTATGAGCACATAATGAGAATGAACAGGGAAAGACCTGCCAGAAAAGGTTTTTTTTTAACAGATTAATGTTTTTATTGAATATTTTCCAAAAATTAAATGGGATATCAGTTAACAAAATAGTAGTATACATAGTACAAGCTGGTATGTTACAGTAAGAGCTCAAATTATAGTACAGTAATATACAAACAGTATAATGCTGGTAGGCATTCTTAGTAATCCAAATTGAATGTTCATAATTTGCTGGTATTCTTAAGTAGTAAAATTTTTCTTAACTCTTATTAGGTAGCTCGCAAATTCTAAAATATAAATGAAATATTCGAGAGCTGGGGTTTGCCCCGGACCTGGGCGCTCGTGTCTCTTTCACTCAATGTCATTCATTCAGGAGTGGCACCAGTGTCTTAGGAAGCATCATGTGCGATGGGGGCTTCTGGAAGTAGTCCAACGTTCTCCCGCCAGCATATCCCGTGATCCCCTTACAGGCCTAATGGGAAAGGGTTAGGAGGAGGATCCCGCCCACATAGTTCCTAATATCGGGTTAGTTGGACACTTCCAGAGCACTGGACAGTCGGCCTGAACTGATGGGACATGATCGCGATACTGTTGCCATCCCTCACTCATTATCCCATTCATGCCTATAATCCACAATAGAATAGAATATTTCTTACATATTAAATTAGTGCTGACAAGCGTGGGAGTTTCTCGTGATCTTGTACGCATGCATTCATCCAATTCACACCCAACCAAGTCTAACAAGCTCTCAATCGTCGTTAGATTCCCGCACTGATGATTAATATATATATATATATATATATATATATATATATTAAACTTTATTCGTGGTAAATCGTAACATCTTTACTCCGTGTATTGGCAATCAGGACAATGGAACGGCACATTATACATACCCCTGCGGTTCTAGTGAATGCCATGTGAGCACAGATCCTAAACAATTGGTGAGCAGCCTTGAAACTTCAGCTGAAAAATGATGATGAAATACTCTTAACATGCCATGAGTCCTCAGCTGACCGCTCACTTATGTAGATTATAGTAAGAAGACGTCATACCGGATGGCGCATGCATGTGCGCCCTATAGAATTCCCGTCACGCACATGGCCGGCAGTGGACCAGCAGGTGGCCTTGAAGTACTGGTGAGCGCTTTAGCAAATCAGAATCCTACATTTTTTAAAATAATTTAAAAATATACAACAAAAATTGTTTATAATTTCAAGGACATTCTGCAAATCTCCAGGCCAAGAGCTTTTGCCAGAATGCTTCACTATGTCAATTGGTACATAAGCAAAATTATCACAAAATAATTTATTTATTATCACCGCCTATTCAATACATCCTATGTGTTACGTGTTATGTCCCTGAGAAGTTTATATAGTATTAGGTGATGTACCCGTGCTTCGCTACGGGATTCTCAGAAAGACTGTCTTTGTGGTTTTCCTAACTACAGTTAACGTAGGCCATTACAGAAACGTCAGTACGAATGTAGGGTTTAAAAGCAATGTTATCATATAAAATACTCGATCGAAAGAAAAACCGCACATGTTCTCACTTTTAACGAACAGTACTACGATGCCGATCTAACAGTCCAAAGTTCCAGTGCTGGAGTGACCAGGCCGCAGACAGCCATGAACACTCCTCTGACATTGTTCCTTTAAACATACACACTGCGCATTCCCATCAGTGCCTCAGGGTAGGGATTGACTGCTATGATGAACCACTTTGTTACATACCAGTAGTATCAGAAAATTTATGAACCAGAGAATTGGCATGCTTAAGAAGAAAGTTATCTAACTCTCCAGCTACTTCCCGCCAATATTCCGGCAGGCTGTTATACTCCGTACTACCGGGCGAGTTAGCCGTACGGTTAGGGGCGCGCAGCTGTGAGTTTGCATCCGGGAGGTAGCGGGTTCGAAAACCACTGTCGACGGCCCTGAAAATAGTTTTCCGTGGTCTTCCATTTCACACCAGGCAAATGCTGGGGCTGTACCATAATTAACGCCAGGGTCGCTTCCTTTCCACTCCTAGCCTTTTCCTATCCCATCGTCGCCATAATACCTATCTGTGTCGGTGCGACGTAAAGCAAATTAAAATATACTCGGCATACAGCAGTAATTCTGTCTATCGGACGTGACTGGCAACAAAAGACACAAAGCACATCACAACAAACAATTGTCAATGTAATGTTATTGTTGTTCAGTGTCATGAGCTTTCTGTATTGTAGGTCTTCACATTTAGTTTTCTTTCGACTCTGTGACATTAGGGCATCTTACGAAATTACTTATAGTGTAGACTGTAGTTCCTTATTTCCCAACTTCACATAACGATTTTCATTAAATTCTGTTTACCCATTTTCTCATGACTTGGCGCTGATATGGACTTAGCAGCAAAAATCCCAGCAAAAATCCACATTCATGAATATCTCTGTTATCATAGACGGTACGGTAAAATGTATAAGACATAAATGATCGGAAATTTAATACTATATAACTTTAGTAATGTTGTATTTGTCGATATGACCACTAATAATACAAATATTTGAGAATTAAATTTTAGGCCTTCCCCTAAACTACCATTGCACTGGGCGTGAATAAAAATATTTATGGCCTAGATTATAGCGACTTATTTCCCCACTTCACATACCGATTTTCACTAAGATAGGGCCACTAATAACATAAAAATTCCAGAATTTAAGTTTAGGCCTTCCCCAAAATTACCATTTCTTTCAGCATGAATAAGAGTATTTATGACCTAGATTGTAGCGACTTATTTTCCAAATTTGCATACTGATTTTCATTAAGATAGGACCATTAATAATATAAATATTTGAGAATAAAGTTTTAGGTCTTCCCCTAAACTACCATTTTCATCAGCGTGAATAAAATTATTTATGGCTTAGATTGTAGCGACTTATTTCCCGACTTTGCATACCGATTTTCATTACATTCTCTTTAGCTGTTTTCTAGTGATGTACAGACAGACAGAAAGAAATTACGGAAAAGTGATAAGTGCATTTCCTTGTCACTGTGGACATGACCGATACAGAAATACCATTCTTTCCACATTCTGAGCAATGTACAGACAAAACTCTTATTTTATATATATATAGATTATGTCAATTTCAACCATGTAACACGTGGTATGTATTGAAGGGTAGTGACAATAAATAAATTATTTTGTGATAATTTTACTTATAGTCAGTTTCAATATGGATCAATCATGACAGTTGTCACTTGTCAATTGGTTCAGCCGTTCTCTCAAACTCCTGGAAACAAATATCAGCCTAGTGTGCACATGTTTCCTTCTATCCACACGTTAAAGTAATATGTTAAATTGATATTTCCCTACGAAAGCACGTGGCTGTGTTGAGAGTGGGGGCGATTTCCTTATTTATTGTACGGTGATCTGAAGTTGTGTGAAATTCTCCATGGTTCTCAGGTTGCGTTCAGACATTGATGATTCCTCCCTTAATATCTGCCCTATCGAAAAGAGTAAAATGGCTCTTACCAACCTTGAAGTGACATGCACGACATGTCACATTGAACTTGGACTGAAAATCCAATTTTTTCATAATCATCTGTGTTTTTATCCATTGTGCAGTAAATACGTACATTGCATAAAATAACAGAAATAGCATATTCTTAAATGTCTTTTTTGATGTTTTTCATATATAGACTTTTGATAGACCTAATATTAATGAAAATACACTGACTTACAGTGACAATGCAACACCAAGGAGGAGTGGTTCGAAAGCGATGAAAGTTGGGGAAAAAACAGAGACGGCACGGACGAATAATTGATGTTTATTTCAAACCGATATGCAGGTTACACAATGCGCACGGCATCGACTCAGTAGGATGTAGGACCACCTTGAGCGGCGATGCACGCAGAAACACGTCGAGGTACAGAGTCAATAAGAGTGCGGATGGTGTCCTGAGGGATGGTTCTCCATTCTCTGTCAACCATTTGCCACAGTTGGTCGTCCGTACGAGGCTGGGGCAGAGTTTGCAAACGGCGTCCAATGAGATCCCACACGTGTTCAATTGGTGAGAGATCCGGAGAGTACGCTGGCCACGGAAGCATCTGTACACCTTGTAGAGCCTGTTGGGAGATGCGAGCAGTGTGTGGGCGGGCATTATCCTGCTGAAACAGAGCATTGGGCAGCCCCTGAAGGTACGGGAGTGCCACCGGCCGCAGCACATGCTGCACGTAGCGGTGGGCATTTAACGTGCCTTGAATACGCACTAGAGGTGACGTGGAATCATACGCAATAGCGCCCCAAACCATGATGCCGCGTTGTCTAGCGGTAGGGCGCTCCACAGTTACTGCCGGATTTGACCTTTCTCCACGCCGACGCCACACTCGTCTGCGGTGACTATCACTGACAGAACAGAAGCGTGACTCATCGGAGAACACGACGTTCCGCCATTCCCTCATCCAAGTCGCTCTAGCCCGGCACCATGCCAGGCGTGCACGTCTATGCTGTGGAGTCAATGGTAGTCTTCTGAGCGGACTCCGGGAGTGCAGGCCTCCTTCAACCAATCGACGGGAAATTGTTCTGGTCGATATTGGAACAGCCAGGGTGTCTTGCACATGCTGAAGAATGGCGGTTGACGTGGCGTGCGGGGCTGCCACCGCTTGGCGGCGGATGCGCCGATCTTCGCGTGCTGACGTCACTCGGGCTGCGCCTGGACCCCTCGCAAGTGCCACATGTCCCTGCGCCAACCATCTTCGCCACAGGCGCTGCACCGTGGACACATCCCTATGGGTATCGGCTGCGATTTGACGAAGCGACCAACCTGCCCTTTTCATCCCGATCACCATACCCCTCGTAAAGTCGCCTGTCTGCTGGAAATGCCTCCGTTGACGGCGGCCTGGCATTCTTAGCTATACACGTGTCCTGTGGCACACGACAACACGTTCTACAATGACTGTCGGCTGAGAAATCACGGTACGAAGTGGGCCATTCGCCAACGCCGTGTCCCATTTATCGTTCGCTACGTGCGCAGCACAGCGGCGCATTTCACATCATGAGCATACCTCAGTGACGTCAGTCTACCCTGCAATTGGCATAAAGTTCTTGGTGTTGCATTTGCTCTGTCAGTCAGTGTATATATGTAACAATATAATTTAATGTAATTCTTATTGTCTTTTAAGCATCGTACACTATATAAATAATAATTCTATCATTTGATACTTCCTTCCTGCACCATATGTCAGTATTACTTACGGTATTTAATTCAACGTAACGCACAATTCACTTCTCACATACCGGTAACCAAAATATCATTTTATGGATCAACAACTATCTTTCTCTCTACCAATATGTACCTTATTTATCCATATGCATCCATATTTAACCTGTTCTGGTTTATTACTGGCAATAAATGATCAATCTTTACGAACTTGATGTCATACAACTCGATATTATTATGTAACACATTCTATTCTCATCATAAATTCCTATCAATGGCAAGGTTTATCATAATTAACTGAATATCGCTAATGTAACACTTCACTGTTATATGGTCACTTCCCTATCTTATGATGTACTTTACTCATGCTGAAGACTACCTATCACCTTCCTAAATACGTCACTTTTGGATCACTCGCGTAGAAATACATGATATTGAATCATATCATGAAGATATAAGGACCTATTCTTTTCCAAATAAAATATTCATCAACTACATTCTACAAAGAAAAACATAAAATAATTTGATAACATTTTGAGAACTTATCTTATTCTGTATTCGTCTGCCGGGATTGATGTTGGTTCTGCTACATCATCAGTTGCACTGGTCCTCCTTTGGTTATGGGCTCAGTCACCTGGGATTTCCTTTGCGGGAAATGAGCTCTTAACTGCTGGTGATGTCGGCTGGTCTCCTTCGGTCGTCAACCCCATTCTTGATTTACAGGTCCATTACGTTGGATTCTTGCGCATTCAGGAAACACTGATTCAAAGACAATATTAATAATAACATTTCGTCAGATGCAAAGCCTTCTTGTACTACTGTCTTGTTTTATATTTGCTAATATAACGTCTATGTGTGCGTTATTATACAGACTACCAAAATGTCTGACGTGACTTTATCACGTTTAATTCAATGGTATTTTATCTTATACGATTGCGTATTGTAAAATATACTTCCAAATGAAACCTTTGCTTTATTTATACAAGTCAGGTCCGTTTAAAGTCTTCCTCATCTCCCTTCAAACGTTCAAGATAAATTCTATTATATATTTTATCTGTTTTCAGTCTTCTGTATTAAATTAAACTTGTATAATACGTGTGAAAGTGTATCTTTGATACCCGTTCATATATTCTTCCAATAAATTTGTCGTTTCACTTCCAAAATAACTTCTTTAAATTGAATCTGCCCTTTTTCTCACCTGTCTTCTCAAAATCAGTTCTCTCTTGTTCTCTGTGTTGATGCTAACAATTTTGGAAGATACATTTTGCTGATGATGTGCTTTTTTGTGGAGAGACAGAAGCTGAATTTCAGAAGAAACTTAATGAAAGGAACAACACATTAAAAAATTTTGGACTGAAGATGAGCAAAACAAAGACATTGGAAATGACCATCAACAGGGAAGGAACAAGCTCAAATATATTTCTGGAAGGAGCAAAAATCAAATCAGGTTCCCACTTCCAAGTACCTCGGAAGCACAATCTCGAAAGACAACACTGTTAGGCAGGAAATGCTCAGCAGGACACAGAAAGCATCAAACTTCTACAGTCAAGTCCGAAATCTTCCCTGGGACTGCAAAATACAACAAAAAGCAAAAACAGTCCTGTACCACACTTACTTCATACCAATCCTCACGTACGGTTTAAAGACATGTACCCTACTAAACAAAGACTTCACTAGAATCCAAGCAACTGAAATGAGATTCATTAGAACCATGAACCAAACTACCAGAAAGGACAAGATCAGAAATGAAGTCCATAGAAAAGCAGCTGGTATTGTGGTTCCTATTACCAGTGTCATAAAGAAATGCAGTGGTATGAGCACATAATGAGAATGAACAGGGAAAGACCTGCCAGAAAAGGTTTTTTTTTAACAGATTAATGTTTTTATTGAATATTTTCCAAAAATTAAATGGGATATCAGTTAACAAAATAGTAGTATACATAGTACAAGCTGGTATGTTACAGTAAGAGCTCAAATTATAGTACAGTAATATACAAACAGTATAATGCTGGTAGGCATTCTTAGTAATCCAAATTGAATGTTCATAATTTGCTGGTATTCTTAAGTAGTAAAATTTTTCTTAACTCTTATTAGGTAGCTCGCAAATTCTAAAATATAAATGAAATATTCGAGAGCTGGGGTTTGCCCCGGACCTGGGCGCTCGTGTCTCTTTCACTCAATGTCATTCATTCAGGAGTGGCACCAGTGTCTTAGGAAGCATCATGTGCGATGGGGGCTTCTGGAAGTAGTCCAACGTTCTCCCGCCCGCATATCCCGTGATCCCCTTACAGGCCTAATGGGAAAGGGTTAGGAGGAGGATCCCGCCCACATAGTTCCTAATATCGGGTTAGTTGGACACTTCCAGAGCACTGGACAGTCGGCCTGAACTGATGGGACATGATCGCGATACTGTTGCCATCCCTCACTCATTATCCCATTCATGCCTATAATCCACAATAGAATAGAATATTTCTTACATATTAAATTAGTGCTGACAAGCGTGGGAGTTTCTCGTGATCTTGTACGCATGCATTCATCCAATTCACACCCAACCAAGTCTAACAAGCTCTCAATCGTCGTTAGATTCCCGCACTGATGATTAATATATATATATATATATATATATATATATATATATATATATATATATATTAAACTTTATTCGTGGTAAATCGTAACATCTTTACTCCGTGTATTGGCAATCAGGACAATGGAACGGCACATTATACATACCCCTGCGGTTCTAGTGAATGCCATGTGAGCACAGATCCTAAACAAATGGTGAGCAGCCGGGAAACTTCAGCTGAAAAATGATGATGAAATACTCTTAACATGCCATGAGTCCTCAGCTGACCGCTCACTTATGTAGATTATAGTAAGAAGACGTCATACCGGATGGCGCATGCATGTGCGCCCTATAGAATTCCCGTCACGCACATGGCCGGCAGTGGACCAGCAGGTGGCCTTGAAGTACTGGTGAGCGCTTTAGCAAATCAGAATCCTACATTTTTTAAAATAATTTAAAAATATACAACAAAAATTGTTTATAATTTCAAGGACATTCTGCAAATCTCCAGGCCAAGAGCTTTTGCCAGAATGCTTCACTATGTCAATTGGTACATAAGCAAAATTATCACAAAATAATTTATTTATTATCACCGCCTATTCAATACATCCTATGTGTTACGTGTTATGTCCCTGAGAAGTTTATATAGTATTAGGTGATGTACCCGTGCTTCGCTACGGGATTCTCAGAAAGACTGTCTTTGTGGTTTTCCTAACTACAGTTAACGTAGGCCATTACAGAAACGTCAGTACGAATGTAGGGTTTAAAAGCAATGTTATCATATAAAATACTCGATCGAAAGAAAAACCGCACATGTTCTCACTTTTAACGAACAGTACTACGATGCCGATCTAACAGTCCAAAGTTCCAGTGCTGGAGTGACCAGGCCGCAGACAGCCATGAACACTCCTCTGACATTGTTCCTTTAAACATACACACTGCGCATTCCCATCAGTGCCTCAGGGTAGGGATTGACTGCTATGATGAACCACTTTGTTACATACCAGTAGTATCAGAAAATTTATGAACCAGAGAATTGGCATGCTTAAGAAGAAAGTTATCTAACTCTCCAGCTACTTCCCGCCAATATTCCGGCAGGCTGTTATACTCCGTACTACCGGGCGAGTTAGCCGTACGGTTAGGGGCGCGCAGCTGTGAGTTTGCATCCGGGAGGTAGCGGGTTCGAAAACCACTGTCGACGGCCCTGAAAATAGTTTTCCGTGGTCTTCCATTTCACACCAGGCAAATGCTGGGGCTGTACCATAATTAACGCCAGGGCCGCTTCCTTTCCACTCCTAGCCTTTTCCTATCCCATCGTCGCCATAATACCTATCTGTGTCGGTGCGACGTAAAGCAAATTAAAATATACTCGGCATACAGCAGTAATTCTGTCTATCGGACGTGACTGGCAACAAAAGACACAAAGCACATCACAACAAACAATTGTCAATGTAATGTTATTGTTGTTCAGTGTCATGAGCTTTCTGTATTGTAGGTCTTCACATTTAGTTTTCTTTCGACTCTGTGACATTAGGGCATCTTACGAAATTACTTATAGTGTAGACTGTAGTTCCTTATTTCCCAACTTCACATAACGATTTTCATTAAATTCTGTTTACCCATTTTCTCATGACTTGGCGCTGATATGGACTTAGCAGCAAAAATCCACATTCATGAATATCTCTGTTATCATAGACGGTACGGTAAAATGTATAAGACATAAATGATCGGAAATTTAATACTATATAACTTTAGTAATGTTGTATTTGTCGATATGACCACTAATAATACAAATATTTGAGAATTAAATTTTAGGCCTTCCCCTAAACTACCATTGCACTGGGCGTGAATAAAAATATTTATGGCCTAGATTATAGCGACTTATTTCCCCACTTCACATACCGATTTTCACTAAGATAGGGCCACTAATAACATAAAAATTCCAGAATTTAAGTTTAGGCCTTCCCCAAAATTACCATTTCTTTCAGCATGAATAAGAGTATTTATGACCTAGATTGTAGCGACTTATTTTCCAAATTTGCATACTGATTTTCATTAAGATAGGACCATTAATAATATAAATATTTGAGAATAAAGTTTTAGGTCTTCCCCTAAACTACCATTTTCATCAGCGTGAATAAAATTATTTATGGCTTAGATTGTAGCGACTTATTTCCCGACTTTGCATACCGATTTTCATTACATTCTCTTTAGCTGTTTTCTAGTGATGTACAGACAGACAGAAAGAAATTACGGAAAAGTGATAAGTGCATTTCCTTGTCACTGTGGACATGACCGATACAGAAATACCATTCTTTCCACATTCTGAGCAATGTACAGACAAAACTCTTATTTTATATATATATATAGATTATGTCAATTTCAACCATGTAACACGTGGTATGTATTGAAGGGTAGTGACAATAAATAAATTATTTTGTGATAATTTTACTTATAGTCAGTTTCAATATGGATCAATCATGACAGTTGTCACTTGTCAATTGGTTCAGCCGTTCTCTCAAACTCCTGGAAACAAATATCAGCCTAGTGTGCACATGTTTCCTTCTATCCACACGTTAAAGTAATATGTTAAATTGATATTTCCCTACGAAAGCACGTGGCTGTGTTGAGAGTGGGGGCGATTTCCTTATTTATTGTACGGTGATCTGAAGTTGTGTGAAATTCTCCATGGTTCTCAGGTTGCGTTCAGACATTGATGATTCCTCCCTTAATATCTGCCCTATCGAAAAGAGTAAAATGGCTCTTACCCACCTTGAAGTGACATGCACGACATGTCACATTGAACTTGGACTGAAAATCCAATTTTTTCATAATCATCTGTGTTTTTATCCATTGTGCAGTAAATACGTACATTGCATAAAATAACAGAAATAGCATATTCTTAAATGTCTTTTTTGATGTTTTTCATATATAGACTTTTGATAGACCTAATATTAATGAAAATACACTGACTTACAGTGACAATGCAACACCAAGGAGGAGTGGTTCGAAAGGGATGAAAGTTGGGGAAAAAACAGAGACGGCACGGACGAATAATTGATGTTTATTTCAAACCGATATGCAGGTTACACAATGCGCACGGCATCGACTCAGTAGGATGTAGGACCACCTTGAGCGGCGATGCACGCAGAAACACGTCGAGGTACAGAGTCAATAAGAGTGCGGATGGTGTCCTGAGGGATGGTTCTCCATTCTCTGTCAACCATTTGCCACAGTTGGTCGTCCGTACGAGGCTGGGGCAGAGTTTGCAAACGGCGTCCAATGAGATCCCACACGTGTTCAATTGGTGAGAGATCCGGAGAGTACGCTGGCCACGGAAGCATCTGTACACCTTGTAGAGCCTGTTGGGAGATGCGAGCAGTGTGTGGGCGGGCATTATCCTGCTGAAACAGAGCATTGGGCAGCCCCTGAAGGTACGGGAGTGCCACCGGCCGCAGCACATGCTGCACGTAGCGGTGGGCATTTAACGTGCCTTGAATACGCACTAGAGGTGACGTGGAATCATACGCAATAGCGCCCCAAACCATGATGCCGCGTTGTCTAGCGGTAGGGCGCTCCACAGTTACTGCCGGATTTGACCTTTCTCCACGCCGACGCCACACTCGTCTGCGGTGACTATCACTGACAGAACAGAAGCGTGACTCATCGGAGAACACGACGTTCCGCCATTCCCTCATCCAAGTCGCTCTAGCCCGGCACCATGCCAGGCGTGCACGTCTATGCTGTGGAGTCAATGGTAGTCTTCTGAGCGGACGCCGGGAGTGCAGGCCTCCTTCAACCAATCGACGGGAAATTGTTCTGGTCGATATTGGAACAGCCAGGGTGTCTTGCACATGCTGAAGAATGGCGGTTGACGTGGCGTGCGGGGCTGCCACCGCTTGGCGGCGGATGCGCCGATCTTCGCGTGCTGACGTCACTCGGGCTGCGCCTGGACCCCTCGCACGTGCCACATGTCCCTGCGCCAACCATCTTCGCCACAGGCGCTGCACCGTGGACACATCCCTATGGGTATCGGCTGCGATTTGACGAAGCTACCAACCTGCCCTTTTCATCCCGATCACCATACCCCTCGTAAAGTCGCCTGTCTGCTGGAAATGCCTCCGTTGACGGCGGCCTGGCATTGTTAGCTATACACGTGTCCTGTGGCACACGACAACACGTTCTACAATGACTGTCGGCTGAGAAATCACGGTACGAAGTGGGCCATTCGCCAACGCCGTGTCCCATTTATCGTTCGCTACGTGCGCAGCACAGCGGCGCATTTCACATCATGAGCATACCTCAGTGACGTCAGTCTACCCTGCAATTGGCATAAAGTTCTGACCACTCCTTCTTGGTGTTGCATTTGCTCTGTCAGTCAGTGTATTTGAGAATAAACCAACTCCGTGTGATTACCATGACCTCATATGCACGCGGTAACACAATCCTGAGTGAGTAGATTCCAAATATTTAGTTGGTTTAAATAAATCCAGCAGTTTCCCACATTTGGGAACGTACAGACAGACAGACACCAAAGTGTTCAGTCACATTAGGTGGGGTTTAATTTTCAAGCCGAGCATCCTCTGATTTTCTCCTCTTATGGATCCTTCAGATAACTATAGGTCTGCAAAGCGTGCAGCCCGTTGGAAATAGAAATTTTCTCTGTCATTTGAAGAGTAACCAAAATTATGTACATAACAAAATTATCTAAAATGATGCGGCGTTTCACATATAGTCTGCAGATTTTACATATATTCAATATATTGTAAGAGAAAATTGAAAAATACTCTTCCGGTCTTCCTCTAAACCCCCAGTTTATTAAGTGATTTTTAAATGATATGCATATTGAATCCTGCTCCTGGATGAGTAGACTCTAAATATAAAGTTTGGTCGAGATCTATGTAGCTCTTTACCCATGATGATGGAACAAATAAACAAACAGGCACGACAACTAAAAACTACTGATACGATCTTGTGTTGACCTAAAACGGATAAATGTATCAAAATATGGTGAAATAAATGACATTACAGACAGAGGACCCCCTACAACTTTATTTTTAAGATTATTGAAGCAGTTCTTTGCCTTATAAGAAGTTCCTCACAGGTTTCAAAATATTGTTTGATATGATTTTAATGAGTAAAAATATGGTATACAAATCCTTTGTGTATATGAATCATCAGTCCATAGAGTGGTTTGATGCAGCTCTCCATGCGACCCTATCCTGTGCTAACCTTTTCATTTCTACGTAACTATTGCATCCTACATCTGCTTGTCATATTCATAACTTGGTCTACCCCTACCGTTCTTACCACCTACACTTCCTTCAAAAACCAACTGAACAAGACCTGGTTGTCTTAAGATGTGTCCTATCATTCAATCTCTACTTCTCGTCAAATTTAGCCAAATCGATGTCCTCTCACCAATTCGATTCAATATCTCTTCATTTGTGATTCGATCTATCCATCTCACCTTCAGCATTCTTCTGTAACACCACATTTCAAAAGCTTCCAATATCTTTCTTTCTGAGCAATTTATCGTCCATGTTTCACTTCCATACAATGCCACGCTCCACACAAAAGTCTTCAAAAATATCTTTCTAATTCCTACATCAATGTTTGAAGTGAGCAAATTTCTTTTCTTAAGAAAGCTCTTCCTTGCTTTTGCTAGTCTGCATTTTATGTCCTCCTTACTTCTGCCATTGTTAGTTCTTTTACTACCCAAGTAACAATATTCATCTACTTCCTTTAAAACTTCATTTCCTAATCTAATATTTCCTGCATCACCTGCCTTCATTCGACTGCACTCCATTACTTTTGTTTTGGACTTATTTATTTTCATCTTGTACTCCTTACCCAAGACTTCATCCATACCATTCAGCATCTTCTCGACATTTTCTGCAGTCTCAGATAAAATAACAATATCATCGGCAAATCTCAAGGTTTTGATTTCCTCTCCTTTGATTGTGATTCCCTTTCCAAATTCCTCTTTGATTTCCTTTACTGCCTGCTCTATGTACACATTGAAAAGGAGGGGTGACAAACTGCAGCTTTGCCTCACTCCTTTCTAGATTGCTGCTTCTTTTTCATAGCCCTCGATTCTTATCACTGCAGACTGGTTTTTATACAGATTGTATATAATTCTTCATTCTCGGTATCTGATCCCAATCGCTTTCAGAATCTTAAATAGCTTGGTCCAATCAACATTATCGAATGCCTTTTCTAGATCTACGAATGCCATGTACGTGGGCCTGTCCTTCTTGATTCGATCTTCTAAGATCAGACGTAAAGTTAGGATTGCTTCACGTGTTCCTACATTTCTTCTGAAGCCAAATTGATCTTCTCCCAACTCAGCTTCAACTTGTTTTTCCATTCTTCTGTAAACAATACGTGTTAAAATTTTGCAGGCATTAGATAGTAAACTAATGGTGCGGTAGTTTTCACACCTGTCAGCACCGCTTTCTTGGGAAGAGGTATAACAACATTCTGCCAAAAATCGGATGGGACTTCTCCTGTCTCACACATCTTACACACAAAATGGAATAACGTTGCTATACTGGTTTCTCCTAAGACAGCCAGTAATTCAGAGGGAATGTCATCAATTCCAGGTGCCTTGTTCCTATTGAGGTCACTCACAGCTCTGTCAAACTCTGACCTCAAAATTGGGTCTCCCATTTCATCAGTATCAACAGCCTCTTCATGTACCTGAACCAAATTATCTACATCTGTACCTTGATACAGCTGTTGGATATGTTCCTGCCATCTTTCTGCTTTGTCTTCTTTCCCTAGAAGTGGCTTTCCATCGGAGCTCTTAATATTCATACACCTAGATTTCCTTTCTCCAAAGGTTTCCTTGATTTTCCTGTATGCAGCATCTACCTTTCTCGGGACCATACAACCTTCGACATCCTTGCACTTCTCCTTCAGCCATTCTTCCTTAGCTCCTTGCACTTTCTATCCACTTTATTCCATAATCGCCTGTATTCTTTTCTGCCCTCTTCATTTGTAGCATTCTTGTATTTTCATCGTTCATCAATCAGGTCTAGTATCTCCTGAGTTATCCACTGATTCTTAGTTGATCTTTTCTTCCTTCCTAACATTTCTTCAGCAGCCCTACTGACTTCATTTTTTATGACAATCCACTCTTCCTCTATTGTGTTTCCTTCAGCCTTTTCATTTAGCCCCTGTGCAACATGTTCCTTGAAACAATCCCTCACACTCTTTTCCTTCAACTTGTCTAGACCCCATCTTTTTGCGTTCTTTCCTTTCTTCAATTTCTTCAACTTCAGATGGCATTTCATGACCAACAAGTTGTGGTCAGAGTCCACGTCTGCTCCTGGGAAAGTTTTGCAATCCAACACCTGGTTTCTGAATCTCTGCCTAAACATAATGAAATCTATTTTATACCTTCCAGTGTCTCCAGGTCTCATCCACGTATAAAGCCGTCGTTTGTGGTGTTTGAACCAGATATTGGCAAACACTAAATTATGATGAGTCGGCTTCCTCTTTCTTTCCTTTGTCCCAATCCCAATTCTCCTACTGTATTACCATTTCTTCCGTGGCCTACCACTGCATTCCAGTCTCCCATCACAATTAGATTCTCGTCATCTTTTACATATTGTATTAAATCTTCTATCTCTTCGTATATTCTTTTGATTTCCGCATCATCCGGTGAACTAGTAGGCATATAGACCTGCACTATTGGGGTGGGCATTGGTTTTGTGTCTATCTTGACGACAATAATTCTTTCACTATGCTAGTTGTAGTAGCTTACTCACTGCCCTATTTTCTTATTCATTATTAAACCATCTCCTGCATTTCCCCTGTTTGATTTTGTGTTGATAATTCGGTAGTCGCCTGACCAAATATCATATTCTTCCTGGCAACGTACTTCGCTTATACCAACTACATCTAACTTTAGTCTATCCATCTCTCTTTTCAGATTCTCTAACCTACCACAACGATTCAAACTTCTAACATTCCACACTCCGACTTGCAGAATGTCAGTATCCATTTTCCTGATGAATAGACGGTATATTTTACACTAACTTTGTAGTTGTCAATCCACTTTTAATGTTATTTGCAGCCTCAAAAAGAGGGAAGCAGAAACAAAAACATTTCTCAATGTATGTATTAGAATAATTATTTTGTATGTAATCTGTAAATGGTTGTTGTAAGTATATTTTATTATTCCTCCTTGCAGCTGATGTTGAGGAAGACTGAGAAGTCTCTAATGGACTCGGATAGATACAGACGTTTATGCGAAAAATACAGGAAGATTAATGAACTGCTATATGAAGAAACCAGGGAGCTATCAATTCGCACTGCTGAAACAACTAAGCGTGTTGAAGAACATCCTCTCTATTGTAAACCTGAAACCGTCCAGGAAACACATGAAAGAAGGTAAGTGTGTGGGAGGCTCATATAGACATTCTTTGTGAATCTTTCAGTTTTCTCCTCAGCTAGACACCTGAGCCTGTGCTCATTGTGCAGATATGTTTATGTATGATGTGTTGTTTGCATTTTAATGTAACAGGGAGTCTCGACTTATATTACGTTCAATTTTTGCCATAACATAGCCTACCATAGCATAACATAACATAACATAACATAACATAACATAACATAACATAACATAACATAACATAACATAACATAACATAACATAACATAACATAACATAACATAACATAACATAACATAACATAACATAACATAACATAACATAAACTGACCTCATAAAATATATACGACTTGTCACAAACCACCAACCTTCCCTCTTCACTCAATTAAAAAACAAATCCTATCCCTGAAGGTTTCCATACCGTGCTCGATAGCTGCAGTCGCTTAAGTGCGGCCAGTATCCAGTAATCGGGAGATAGTGGGCTCGAGCCCCACTGTTGGCAGCCCTGAAGATGGTTTTGCCGTGGTTTCCCATTTTCACACCAGGCAAATGCCGGGGCTGCACCTTAATTAAGGCCACGGCCGCTTGCTTCCACTTCCTAGACATTTCCTATTCCATCGTCGCCATAAGACATGTCTGTGTCGGTGCGACGTAAAGCAAATAACAAAAAAAAATGTTGCCTTAGACACAAGCAAATGCTTACTGAAGCAGTACAGAGTATACACGCGGTCGAGAAACAGATAGGCTATCAGGGTTTCCATAGTAGACTCGGCCCTCACAAACACAAGGCAGTTTTTAGTTGAATCCAAGTCAGCTAGCATAGCAAAGAAAATTCTAAACTTAGAATAAGGTCTTCTCCTCAACCGTTAGGTTGGTGGGTGACATACATTTCTTCCAAGCGTCTTCTTTCTTGAGCCATTAGCTTCAAGTGGCAATAGGTATATTTGTCGTTAATGCCGTCTATAAATTGAGTTCTTGGTCTTCCTTTACTCCTCCTTCCTTCCAGCTTCCCTTCAATAAGGTTCGTGTACCAATCAGAATGACAAATCAAATGGTCAACAAAGCTATTCTTTCTTTTGTTGAAGGATTCAACCTGGGTACGTTTCTCATGTACTCTCTTGAGAATATTCCCATTTGTGACTTTATCAGTCCAAAGTATCTTCAGTGTTTGTCTCCAACACCACATCTCAAATGCCCTGAGTTTCAAAACATCTGCTTTTCACGGGGTCCATGCTTCAGAGCCATAGATTACAATACTCCATATAAAACTTTTCACAAAATGCTTCCGCAACTCTAAGTTAACATTCTTGGATGTTAGTAGAGATTTCTTTTTTGAGAAGGCTTCTTTTGCCTGTGCAAAAAATAGGAAAAATAGGATGTAAAGAAAAAACATTTATTTTTATAAACACATAAGGAAAGAAGGAATATAGGAAGGTTAAACCATGGTGAATGTAAGACCAAGTGTGAGGACTCAGCCATTATAGCATGGTAGTTTGTGGTTCCACCACTGCAAGCACTGCTCCACTAGTTCTGGAAAGTCAGGTATAGACATTACTGTGTGAGATATTTCAGTGAAAAACTTCAATTTCCTTTGCTTTCAGTTCATTGTGTGTTGTGTATCTCATGTGGCTCAGTTCAGATTGCCACACTGTTCTGTGCCTGGCTATGGTAGAGTAGTTAATGACATGCAATGTTTTTTCACCACCGAAGGATAGAAATCAATTTGAAAAATGGGCCAGAGCTATTCCACAGAATGATACTGAGTTAACGCATAATTGCAGAATTTTTCATGTTTATTTCTCTGATGATTTGATAGTAAAAACAGGTAATTTTATAGTGAACGGTGGAAAAGTGGATATCTCTCGTGTGAGATGGAAATTATGTCCAGGAGCAGTGCCTCACATTTCCCTAATTTGCCAAAATACCTTTCAGGTGAGATTAAGTCCAGTGGTTGTGATTATTGTTTAAAGAGGATGTATAACTAGGCAACCATCCTCTATATAAGACTAATCAAAGAGAAAAGACGGAAAGGATCCGACACTTCGAAAAATGAAGATATCAGCCAAAGGAAGACTAGGGACACAAAGGGCGTGAAAATGAAAGACTCCCTAGGCCTCGAGAGCTCCAATACCGTTGGGATCGGAAAAGAACAAGAGTTGACCAAGAGAGGTCGGATGGTATAGATGAGAGTGAGGAGCGTGGCACAAGTAAGTGGAAGCAATGCCAGGACTCAGCTGAGGGCCCCATGGTCGCCAACCCACGCTCCCAAGTTAACAGCTCCTGGGGCACCTTTCAGTTGCCTATTATGACAGGGATACCGTGGGGTGTTATTCAACCACCCCCACACACACCGTGAAACTTCCAACAGGTACGTTGTTAATCACTCTTCTACATTTCTTAAGTGTTCGCCCTGTGCCCATTCTCTATGTGTGAATAAAACTAAATTTTCAGTTCTCACTGAAATAAAAGATTATGGTTAAAGGAACAATGAAGTGTTTTTAACACGTCCTTCGTAAAATGCATATGACAATCTTTTCCAGACCGATAAAGTAATTGATGGAAAACAGAACTGAAAATCGATGTGGGGCGAAATATTTTTTGATTGTATCGATTCCATAGAAAAAAATTTGGTTGATCATTCAGGATCATTCATGTCTTCAACATGTTATGAATATAATCCCCAGACTTATTTGTCATTATCTGAGGTGCCGATTTGTCTTCAGAACGAAGAAAATCCAGTGAGATTTACAATCTCAAACATACGCCAAATCTTCGCGCAAGCTTTTGGAAAGTCCAGTAACCGACAAATTGAGTTGGTAAGTAGAGTATTACCTTTAAATAGTTCATGGATGTTTGTTTTAATATGTTGAGAATTATCCGCTATTTATCTGTATATGCACACTCAAGTAACCTGTTAAAGGTTAGAAACTTCATTATGTTCTATATTGAACAGGGATTACAGTAAATTGAAAATGTTAAGGATCCACCTTTTCAATACAATGGCAGTTTATTAATGTGAGTTAGATCACTTGTTTATACAAGACTGGTACTAGTTTCAGTGCTCATTGCGTGTCATCATCAGCCAATGAATCAATTGATCAAATCATAACTAATCAAAAAACATTATAAAACGCATGACAGTACCTATAATGATAAATGGTAAATTGTAACATGTTAAAATGATCAGAGTAAGGTGCATCTGACCATAAAGTAAAATTCTGTAATATCTGTGAAGGTAACTCAGTTGTTAAGTCTTGATACACAAGAAAATAGTCCAGCTTGAGGCGTATAGATCATAATGTGTATATTATAAAACACATGACAGCACCTACAATGACAAAGGTTAAATTGTAACAAGTTAAAATGATGAGAGTATGGTGCATCTGACATGATACCGAGGTGTCATATTTATTCGTCTTCCCATCCCCCAAACATTTTGGTTGTGGGTCAATCGCCGTTGAAATTTGTGTCAAACTATCTTCATTCCTTTTCTTCCTACTTCTGTTTAATTTAATACACCTGTACTCTGAGCATCGCGCTCATTATCTTCTTTGAACCTACGGCAAGAAAAGCTCCTTGTATGTGCTGACCTCTACACGGAGTGTTCGTACTGCGATGCTCCGCCCCCTAACCAATTAGAGCCCTCTGCGGGAAAAGCTTTTCCTTGTTCATCTTTGCTAAGTGTGAGAGCGGCCATTATAGTGTTATGAGTAGTAGGAGATGGACCTGTGTTCCGTGTGTCTCATGTGCGAGAGGATTTTGGCGTGCATCATGGACTACGTCTGAAGAAAATTGTGAGAGGGCTCCTTCTCTCGCCCTCAATATGTTTTTAATGTAAATTCCATCTTCAAGGGAGCGTCACCAGACTGTAGGTTTCTTAAATTTTCTTTATTTCTTCATCTATGTGAGTATTAAAATGACGCTATGACGTCATCTCAAATTCTGGATTTCCTTCCGCCTCTTGGTGAAATGGAACTTCTTGCGTATGGATCTACTTTGAAAATTGACTGGATTATGTGGCACGTGGGACTCTAAATTGCTTTCAGTCTCCTCCTTTCGGCTTAACTTTTTTTAGAAAATGTATTCTAAATATCATTCGGGTTCGTTGTAATAGAAGTGTTCATGTATTGATCCTGTACTGAAAGTATTGTGATATTGATCTGGGGTGAAGCTGAATTATGATCTAAATTATAAAATAAAATTTTTGGACAGATACCGAACTAGTTTTAATTATGTTTGCTACCAAGTCACCCCACTAGGTAAAGTTCTGAACCATTTGAGTTCTAACCAAGAGGACGGTAATTTTATTGAATTTTTCTCTGTCTTTATTTTAATTTTCTTGATTCATTCTTGGTTTATTAATGTAAAATTATGCTTTTCTTTCGTTGTTCGGGCTATTGTTCCCGTTGTAACCTTTGGTTATGCTTGGTACATGGTGTTCGTGCGTTGCTATGACGATGGGTGATTATTGTGATTGTTGATTAAGAATATAAAAGGGGATGATGATGTTTTCTGCTTATCTCGGAGATTAACTATCTTGTGTGACGATTCTATTTTATTGTATGATTTCCCCTTGTTTATTATGAAATTTTGAGCTCGCATTTGAGCTATTTAATTTTAAAATTTTGTTTTAATTGCTACCTGTGTGAAGAGTCATTGTGATAATTCTATCTGGACTGCCGGTAATTCTTCCTGTTGGATAGAACTCCGTGGTTAAAGTAGTAATATTTTAAAGAATAATTATAAGCAAATAATTATTTTAATCACCCTATTTCCTCTAGTGTGATGAGGCCTCCAAGATATTAATTAATGTTATGACTAGTTCATTTTCCTTTTGCGTTGGTCAACCACGATTTGTCATGCTAAACTTTTCCTTGGTATGTTAACTTAATTTTTAACTGTTTCTTTTTTCATTTTCCCGTATTGACGCTTTCCCTGTTATTATTTCAATTTATTTTATTTATTAAATGAATCCTATTTATTTCTTTTTCAAAAATATACGTTGTTCTTCTTTTAAATAGTTGATACCAGGTACCTTTATTATTTTCCACGGGTTTTGATGAGACACTCTTCCATCAGTTCAGGTAAGTCTCTTTCTGGTTTGTTTTGGTGATGTTTGAGGGTGGCTGATTACGCTTCCTGTTTTGCCTTATGAACTAGCTCATTTGTGTACCAGCTAGTTTGTTTTCATTTATTTTACTGCCGTTATAGTAGTGGTTGTGTGTTTGTCTACGTAGCGGGACAGACATAAAGTAAAATTCTATAAAATCTGAGAGGGTAACCCAGTTGTTAAGTCTTGATACACAAGAAAATAGTCCAGTTTGAAGTGTATAGATCATAAGGTGTATTTTTAGACTTGTTAAAAAGAAACTGTAAAACATGTGTTAACCGTAGTAAGAATAAATCTTGTTCTCTCAAAGTATGGTAATTAACAGAATCAACAGGATTAACTCAGGTGGCTCCAAAGCAAACAATGTGGACATGCGAAGATCATATTTTGTACCAATGTTATGATTCCCAGCTCGATATGGAATCGTGGAGACCTGATGAAAAGATTGAAAGCCAAATTAGGGGTGATAAAAATTTACATAGATGTAAAGAAAGTCATTTTAACTTGTTACAATTTAACATTTGTCATTGTAGGTGCTGTCATGTGTTTTATAAGATACACCTTATGATCTATACGCCTCAAGCTGGACTATTTTCTTGTGTATCAAGACTTAACGTCCGCCTCTGTGGTGTAGTGGTTAGCGTGATTAGCTGCCACCCCCGGAGGTCCGGGTTCGATTCCCGGCTCTGCCACGAAATTTGAAAAGTGGTACGAGGGCTGGAACGGGGTCCACTCAGCCTCGGGAGGTCAACTGAGTAGTGGTGGGTTCGATTCCCACCTCAGCCATCCTGGAAGTGGTTTTCCGTGGTTTCCCACTTCTCCTCCAGGCGAATGCCGGGATGGTACCTAACTTACGGCCACGGCCGCTTCCTTCCCTCTTCCTTGCCTATCCCTTCCAATCTTCCCATCCCTCCACAAGGCCCCTGTTCAGCATAGCAGGTGAGGCCGCCTGGGCGAGGTACTGGTCATACTCCCCAGTTGTATCCCCCGACCAAGAGTCTGAAGCTCCAGGACACTGCCCTTGAGGCGGTAGAGGTGGGATCCCTCGCTAAGTCCGAGGGAAAAACCGAACCTGGAGGGTAAACAGATGATGATGATGATCAAGACTTAACAACCGGGTTACCTTCTCAGATATTACAGAATTTTACTTTATGGTACTAGTAACAATTTAACATTTGTCATTAAAGGTGCTGTCATGTGTTTTATATTGTTTTATGATTAGTTATGGTTTGCTCAATTGATTCATTGGCTGATGATGACGCGCAATGAGCATCGAAACTAGTACCAATCTTGTATAAACATGTGATCTAACTGCCGGGCTGAGTGGCTCAGACGGTTAAGGCGCTGACCTTCTGACCCCGACTTGGCAGGTTCGATCCTAGCCCAGTCCGGTGGTATTTGAAGGTTATAAACTTCATTATTGGTTCCGTATTGAGTTAAGATTACATATAAAATAAATACAAGGTTTAATCCACCTACTCAATACTTCACATAAATTGCGATGTTTACATGTTACATCTATACAGTTCATAGAATCACCATTTTATGTGCATCATTCCATCACATACTCAATTCATTCTTTTATATTTCATTCCACCGTGTAATTCTGTTTTAAAACTTTGGTATATATATGTGTGTATCTTGGCAAGACTGATGATGAGCCATACAAGGTCGAAACTAGTACCTCGTAACTTGTTGTAATGTTTTTGTAAACATCGCAATTTATGTAAAGTATTGAGTAGGTGGATTAAACCTTGTATTTATTTTATAGGTATTTGAAGGTGCTCAAATACGACAGCCTCATGTCGGTAGATTTACTGGCACGTAAAAGAACTCCTGCGGGACGAAATTCCAGCACCTCGGCGTCTCCGAAAACCGAAATAGAAGTTAGTGGGACGTAAAGCCAATAACATTATTATTGTGATCTAACATCAATAAACTGCCATTGTATTGAAAAGATGGATCCTTAATATTTTCAATTTACTGAAAAGTAACCTGTGCTTTCTGCAACATTGATGAAGGCTGCAGCTCTTATTTCCATGTATGATTTTTTCCATTGTACCCTGCTGTGGTATTTTAATGGTAATCTCTGAATTTTTTAAAAGACAGTGTATATACTTACCAGTTACGGAGTTATACGTTTCCTCTGGCATCATTCCTAAGACCAGCTAATCGGTACTGTGGAGCTTGTCCACTCTAGCGTTGCCTGGCGAGACACACTTGAACTCTAGCAGTCCTCACACTTATTCTTATGTTTGGCATGGATAAACAGTTAAATACCTACAGAGGATGAGATACTCATGTACATACATTTCTCTATCCTTAGTTGGGACAAAAGTCAACACACCGTGCCAACATGATTGCGTGCAGGTTTCGTTACAATCATTTAATATGAAAAGTATTTTATTAGACTTTGACTATCCATCTCAAATGAAGATGTTCCAGACAGTGAATATGACAAACAAGTCAAAGTATCATATAAATGGTAACATGAACCAAAAGAAAAAAGAAATAACATCAAAAGAAATGGCTCAAGTAAAACAATTCCATCCAAGATGTGAGAACACGATTGTTATCCTCCTTCCTCCAAATAAAAGTATATAACGAAGTCAAATCTGACGTACCGGCAACACAAGAACACAAAGGGACAATGAAGAAAACGGAGCTCAAATACAAACATGGAGGCTCGATGTTAGAGACTGAAATGTAAATGACAAAACCGGGTTAATGGAATAAAAGGACCTTCAAAGGCAATTATATTTAAGAAAAACTATGATATCAATTAATAAATGAATGTACAAATCAAATAAGGAAAATACTTCTTTGCATAGTTATGGCAGTGTATATACTTACCAGTTACGGAGTAACTTATCTGTAGCTACTCGCTGTGGTAAGAGACAAAAAATAAAAGTTAAAACACCCCCATGATGTGAAAACAAGATCTCTCACAAAATATAAATAATACGCTAGAGCCATAGATGGAACGTTAAAATATCAATAGATTCCAAATCATAACCAAACTACCACTGGTAACAAAGCACTAAAGAGGTTAACTATAATCATCAAATCAATAACAACATTATAAACCTCATGGGAACAAGGAGGCCCGGAATATTTTCAACTCTAAACCGAGTGTAAATTCATTGATAACATAAGAAAGCACTGCTGTGGCATATCGTCATGGTTTTTCTTGTCAACTTGGGTCAAGTCAAGGTTCTTAAACACTACTAAAGGTTGGGCCCAACGCGAGACGAGCTGCTATTGGTTAACGAAATGACGGCACAGTAGGAGCAAAGCAGCCGAGTCCAGAGCGCGCAAATCGGTAGGAATCTCATAATACCAACAAACATTACAGTCTCTCAGAACTAATTGCAGACCGGATTTAAAGATTACTGCTTTTATACGAGTGAAAAAGAGTATAGCATAGTTTTTCATTATTTCTCTTACGAATAAGGCATAAATGTAACGTAACGGTGCATTGACCAACGCTTGGAATTTATTAACATTTCCAAGTTCCTCTATTTAGTTTGAGGAAGGTTACGCGCTCTCAAATCTGTTAACATAAATATTTAGAGATATGAAATGTTTGTAATATTAAATTTTGACAGCAGAACTTCCGTAATGGAACTACCGTATGTTAACATACGATATACTGACTTACTTCCGAAGGTATCGAGTTTAAAGCTTAACACATATTATAACAGCAGAAGTAAGTTCATATTCAAAACCATGCATAGATATTCCTACTTTTTAAAATTAAAGAATAAGAAGAACAGGAAAAAATTAGAACACAGTCCTACCCATGAGATCAGATGTGATGAAGTGGTTGCTTTTGAAGATGAAATCCACTGTCGTGCCTTTCGCCGATGAGCTGCCATGGATTTTTCAGTTCTTGCCCGAATGTTCATTTGTCGTATGTGTATACATGTTCTCGTTCTAACATACATTTTTACTATTTCTTGTGGTACAGTGGGGACTTTAGTGCTAATTATTTGACACACTTTGCGTATAATATAAGGTATGCGTCACAGTTCAGCGCCGGCCCTGTGGTGTAGGGGTGGCGTTCTTACCTCTCACCCAGGGGTCCCCGGGTTTGATTCCCGGCCAGGTCAGGGATTTTTCTCTCCACCTGAGGACTGGTTCGAGGTCCACTCAGTCTACGTGATTAGAATTGAGGAGCCCAGTATAACGAACGAGGGGATGCGTCGTGCTGACCACACGACCCCTCGTAATCTGCAGGCCTTCGGGATGAGCAGCGGTCGCTGAGCAGGCCAAGGCCCTTTCAAGGGCGTTACGTACCGTGGGTTTTTTGGTCACAGTTCAGCACTTCCGTGAGTGTCCGTCAAAATTAACTTAAATTCCTTTATTTGGTTTACCATTCTTCCAATGGAACGAGTAGACCTCCCCGAGATAACCTCTATTCATCCCACAAGGGCTGTACGAGAAGAAATGGAAAGCATTTCCCCGGTGGGACTTCCCATTGACCTGTCATATTTTCTTCCACGGAAGGCGAGGTATCGAAATCCCTCTGCTGAACAATCAGGTGTCGCTGTAGATTGCGGCACGGTTTTCTATCGCAATGATACTATGAACACATAAATTTCACTCCAGCTACTATTACACTATTCACGCAACTAACGAAAATAAATTAAGTGCACCTCACTGCACGAAACACAGCACAGAGATTTCACAGAAACGAACTACGACACACACACATACACATACTACGCAAAATACAGTAGGCCACTATATAAACCAACAGCAATGTACGGAAAGAAATTACGTATAGATATTACGTGGAAATCCTTTCTTTATAAGACAGACAGCTATAAACAACGATATAAGATGCACGTGCGGTTGTATGCTACACAGTCACGGTGCTCCTGTGATGACGTCACTAGCAGGACGAGGGAAAAACTAACATGTACTGCGCAACCAATCTGGGCTACCCGTGGGGTCAGGTATATCTTTCAATCAAAGGAACCCAAAAAGAGAGAAAATATCCAGCTGAGATGTGAGCCAATGTTATGGCCTGTGCAGCTATTTTGATGCAGATGGGAGCATATTGGCCTGGAGCTGATGTATCTTGACCACATATGGCTTCATCGAGCTCATGAAATGGTTGTTTATTTCTTTTTCGCCCTATTAATGACATATCTATCAGAAATGTATTTCTTTCTTGCCTTACCTTGACCTTTCAATTTCGTTGACTTGACTCTCTGAATGTGTTGTAAATGAAAATGGAGGCTTTTTAATTGGGATGGTATTCTTAGCTTATAAAGTCTACTTCAGTTGTTTTGAATACAATACGCCGAGCTTTCGCCTACTCCAGGCGATTGATTTTATTTACATATCGACAAGACTCGAGGTAATGACCGATAGGCTAGTATTAGTGGTTTGTATCCTACTGAGTCTTTTATTTTGAAACAATTGCCATAAGTATTCTTGGGATGTGTGTTGATTCCATATTTTAATGTTATTTTATGGCTCGAGCCTGATTCCTTTTGGCTTTGTTTTGTAAGTAGTTTTCTTTCCTTGCATGATAATGGGAATGCTTAGTGGCGTGCTATGTATGTGGTGGAGTGGATCCTGTGTGTGTTTTGAGACGGTGCTATGAAATGCATATAATCACTCGTACCTAGATGTCTTGATTTTGATGTTTTAATAGTCTGCCATATGCACCTCATGTCAGCACAAGAGTCTGTACTGTATGGGGATATTGGGGTAGCCTGTGTTGGTAGACTGCATTGCCTGTGATAGTAGACCCTCACACTGATCTTTTATTCTAACCAGGTTATTGAACGTTTGGTTTGCTGGTTTACTTGTAGTGGTAAGTGGTGCTCTCATGGTTTTGAAAGCACGCATGTGTGTGGAGGTTCTATACCGCTGTGTGAATCCCCTAGATCTTATTTGAAAGTTACTTTAGTTCTTATTGCTGGCACATATCACCATTTTATTGGTTTGTTCTTAAGATTTGTTTATTCTTTTCCTTCAATTCTTCTTTATTTCAGGAAACTTTGGCAAAATGCTTATTTATCCTAGTAAAACTCCCATTTTCGCTGCGTTCTGCGCATGATCATACCTTTATGTCAGCTATGTGCTTTATTCTGTTGTTCCTTGAGATTTCTTGGGGGATTGTTAGCAAGAAAATAATATTCTACCGTGTTTTGTGGAAAAGATAAAAAAGGAGATAATTATCTCTGACTAAGAGTTAAGTCTGTTTAAAAGGAAAAGGTCCACGGTTTTGGTTCAAACCCGTTGAACATCCCTTATATATAGAATTACCACGAACCTAAAACATATCTTGTAACGTATTACATAATGCATTTAAACCAGTATGGTTGTTCAGTTTTGGCGAGAGGTTTACAGAACTGTTTTCATGGATATTGCTGTGAATAATCTCCATTAATATTATAGTTGCCATTTATGTTTTTTGTTATGAGGGTTATAAGTTCATTTTATTTCTATGATTATAAATAAACCATTTACTTCATTTTCATTCTTGTCGATGTTATTGACCTAATTGCCTCATTTGCTTGTTCTCTTTGACCCATGACGCTCAGCTTCAGTTCCAGGCTATTTCTGCTGATCCGGTCGGATCCTTTGGGTAACTTGTGTTTCTTTTGGGCATAAAATACTCTTACATTTCCACTGCACGGTGTTTTCTTCTTAGTATACAATATTTATTGAAGTTTCCTCAATAGTATTTCTCTTTTATATTTTATTGAGTAAGGAAGGATTGGTACAGATAGAACCCTAGCATAACCTAACAAATGAAACGGGTACTAAGTGTAGGATACAAGAATGCAAATGAGATGTTCTTTAATGAAACAAAGAGGTATCACAATATACAGACACAGAGTTTTCTCAGAAATTGGAGCATCATTAATGGAGAGGTGCAGTTGGGCATCTGGGACATGTGTTGGGCGATGGAAACAATTTTTACTTCACTTGTGTTTATGTTTGTCCAAGAGTAACTACAGAGCGTGACCCCTCCAGCTGACGTATATATTGCTGAATTCCTTTGCACAGGGAGCCACTAGTATTCTGGGTCACTTCCTGATGAATTGCTGTCCGTGCTTGATGCACCTCAAAGATCAGATGTTTTATAGTTCAGGGTAGATGAGGAGAGTTATCATGGTTCACTAGAGCTAAGACCTGGGGAACTTAAGATGTCATGGACAGTGTGACCCCAGGCATTGTCCTGCTGAAATGTGCAATTTGCAACGTGAGAAGGAAAATCACACTGTCCAGTACTCATACTGCCCTCAGTATTACAATTTGATATTGAACCCAATAGCATCTTGACACTTCTTCCTGGTTTTCATCAGACATGAATGCAAAAATCATTGTGCCCTACACAGAAATACTGACAACAGAATGCCAGTTGTTGGCTCAACATAATATTTCCCAACACCATGCTAGCTTTAAACACTGATGCTGTAATGTTCCTAGGACACTCCCTCATAAGGTACCTGTTGACAAATATTTACTATTTTTTTAGGAGAGGGTTGTGTATACGTGAACATTTATGCTTTGAATCCAGATCACACAAATTCTAAAAGTCTGACTAAAATCAAGCAGCATCTGTAAGTCAATCACATTTACCCTGTAGAACACTCACAGTAACAGGTAAGGTTACCTTAAAAACCTTATTTAAAACATCTACAATGTTCGGCATTACCCGACAAAGAGGTGTAAAAACATGTTCAAACTGATATCAAGATCATATTTATTGAAGGATGATGTACTGAATCATCATCATAATCATCATCATCATCATCAGTGTCCCACTCCAGTCACCCGAGTGTGGTTAACAAGCCTCCTCCATTCCTTTCTGTCCTTCTATTTTTCCTGCTCCAATACTTCCGCCACATCCACTCCAGCTTCTCTAATGTCCTTCCAAATCTGATCCATCCACCTTCTTCTCAGTCTTCCAACCGGTCTCTTTCCCTTAACTTCTCTTTCTAATTCCCTTCTTGCTACCCATTCCTTTGCTATTCTTTTCACATGTCCGAACTATCTCAGTCTTGCTTTCTATATGTTCTGTACTAATGGTTCTGTATTTAGCTCTTCTCAGGTTTTTATATTTTGGATTCTATCTCTTCTTGTCTTTATAACCAATGTTCTTAAACATTTCATTTCTATTGCTTGGATCTTACTATCTTGTCTCTTATTAGTTACCAGCGTTTCTAATCTGTATATTACAACTGGTATGAAATACTATGTATATAATGTTAATTTAATTCTCTTGGGTACTTTGTCATCCCATAGAAGCTCTCTGACTTGACGATAAAATGCTGTACCTTTACTTACACAACACTACACTATTAAGGGAAATGCACTGAAGCAATTTACTTTCGATTCTGTCAAGTGCAGACATCAACAAGTTCTCACGCTAGTTATTCACTTCACCATCACAGAGTCGATTCTGCCAAGTGCTGATATCAACCAACTTCTCAGCTCACTGTAACACTCACTCTAACCCACACTCTACATTCTCTTCTTTCTTACACTGTCTCTCACTGTCTGACTGACTAACTCACTCTGTCACTCATCAACTTCTACTGGCTTCTCAGCCTGTTAGCTTGATATATATACTGTTCGACAACCAGTCTAGAAATATCGACTTCTGGAAATGATCTTGAAACACTCTAAGTGGAACACATCCAATCATAAAAGGAACAATCAATTGACCAGTCTCTTGATTGGAGTGGATCAAACTCGAATATTCTATTACATATAATCAAACCACATGGACAAGTCTGTAACATTCCTAATGTTTCTACATGTTTCTGGATAATAAATCATTACTGTAAGTTTCCAGAAACCTCCACATGTATCAGAATGATAGTGTATCATACCCAGTATATGAAATATTACAGAGTTTTCTACAGTTTTTGACTACACAGATTTTGAGGTTAGACGTATTCACAATACGTATTTAAAGTTATACAAATGCAGAATACATATTTACAGGGTACCTATAGTTGTAAATGGCATTTAATGAAATATAGTTAAAATATATTAAACATAATTGTTAGGTTCACCAATTAAAAACCAGAAAACACCCCGCTGAAATCATATATTTTTACTATTTATTCAGAAGAAAAAACAAGCACTTCTCTATATCAACCATTCACATTTTTTTTCAACACCCACACACACTCTCTAACCCAGACATCTCTCTCTACTGCCAACCCCATCATATTACATTTAATTTCAAATATGTTACAAACTCAACATCCTCCCACCTTGAGTTGTGGGAACAACTCAACACATCATTTATCCACATAACAATACAAAACTGAATTTACTATACGCAATACAAAACAGCAAGATCACCTCTCCCCTTTTCTTGTCTCTTTTGGAACTCAAAATAAATAAAAGCACTTGAGATAAATATCACATAGAATAAATGAACACTTGTGAAAAAATATCACTCAATCCTCAAATCTTTTGGGTTTAATCACCAGTCTCCCACTACTAGTTTTCAGTTTGGAGCTATCGGTCGATGATTTAATTGTCCTTCGGTCACTTTCTTTCTTTTCACACAGCTTAAATTGTCTGAAGACATGGTCTTCTGCAGATGTCACTTCGAGTGGGTATACCTTCTGCACCGGTCTCACGAGTACCCCTCTTTCAGTCTTCAGACGAACAAGTCTCACAACACCACCTTTGCCAGGGATAACTTCCATCACTCTTGCCAACGGCCAATTCAGTCTCTTGGGGTTGTCATTGTCTACTAGTACTACTTCATCCACGAAGGGTTTGTACTGACTTTTTGTATGGTGGTTCTTCTGAATTAGTTGTCCAAGATACTCATTCCTAAACCTCAACCTTAAAGTTTCTTTTATTTTCTGTCTATATCTGTATCTTTTGTCGAATCTTACATTTTCTATCATGTCGATATCGGGCATTCCAACCTCCTTGACCTCTTGCAGAAACATTGCAGGGGTTATTGCCATCAGGTCACTTCCATCATTGGACAGGTAGGTAAGCGGCCGAGAATTCATCACAGCTTCGATGTCACACAAGACTGTCATCATTTCTTGGTACGACAAGCACGAATTTCCCAGAACTTTCCTGAGCATTTGTTTGAGAACACCAATCAATCTCTCCCACCAACCTCCCCACCATGGTGCAGCGGGTGGATTAAATTTCCATTCAATTTCATTTGCAGAACTATATTCAATAATTTTATCCCACTGAATCGTCTCCAAGGCATTACAGACGCCATGAAAATTCGTCCCATTATCACTGTAGACTATCGCTGGCCTTCCACGTCTGGATACAAAGCGTCGAAAGGCTTCTAGGAATGTTGAGGTAGCCAAAGATGTCACAAGCTCCAGATGGACCGCACGAAAAACAGCACACGTGAACAAACAGACCCAGGCTTTCTCTCCTCCTCTCAAAATCAAAGGTCCTGCAAAGTCTACCCCTGATATCTCAAAAACCGAAGCCTCTCTCACTCTGTCAACGGGTAGATGAGCCTGTTCCGCTTCAAGATGTTTTCCATGGTATCTTCGGCAGACAACACATGATGCAATTGCACTCTTCACAGTTCTTCTTCCACCGAGGATCCAGTATTTCTGTCGGAGCCCGCTGAGCAGAATCTGTGTACCAGCATGACATAACTCTTTGTGTTTTTCCCTAATGAGAGCACGAACTAAAGCATGTTTTGCAGGAAGGATAATAGGACAGCGGAAAGCGTAATCATCCCGACGTGCTATTATCTTTGTTTTCAGTCTCATCACTCCCTCGTCATCAGTGAAAACACAGAGTGTGCTAAATCTCTCGTCCTTTACATCTACAAAACACTCCTTTTGTATGAACTTCATCACAATTTTCTCCGCTCTGGTCGTCTCCTCAACTGATAGTTCTGCGTATATCCTAGTTAATTTTTGTTGTCGACAATTGTGCAGAAATCTCAAGATCCACCCCATCATGCGAACTGTTTTCCGAAAACTCGAGAAATAGTCGAGGTGCCACTCTTGCGTATTTGACTTATTTTCTATTGCGGTCATAGTGTTGACTTTTCTTCTTTTTTCTTCGAACACTTCTTCATCGTTTCTTGTAACTTCGGAGCAGGGCCATTGAGTAGGGGATTGTTTCAGCCATTTCGGACCCTCCCACCATCTCTGTTCCAGTAAATGCTTTGGATCACATCCTCTTGATGCCAGGTCAGCTGGATTCATGGTTCCAGGAACATGTCGCCACTGTTCAGTTCTGGATAATCTTCGGATTTCTTGAACTCTATTCCATACGAATGTTCCCCAAGGTTCGTCTAATTTTATCCAGGATAACACTGTCGATGAGTCACTCCAATAATGAACAATAATTTCCTTTGACCTTAATGATGGTAACACTGATGTGGCAAGTCTAACACCTATGGTAGCTGCTAATAATTCCAGACGTGGTATGGTGATCTTCTTCTTGGGTGCCACTCGTGCCTTTGCTTGTACAAGCCGTAGATCCACGTTATCAATCCTCTGTACTCGCAAGAATATAACTGCTGCATATGCGGTTTGACTAGCATCGCAGAATATATGTATAGAGATATCTTCAACCGATTGCAGCCTTCCAATCAGACATCTGTGAATCTTAATCTCAGCCAGGAGAGGTAGTTCTGCCAACCATTTCAGAAACCTTTTCTTTGTCGATTCATTTACCTCAGTGTCCCAGTCCAGCTCAGAAGCCCAAAGTTCCTGCAGAATTAATTTAGGGCAGAGAGATACAGGACATGAAAAACCAATAGGATCAAATAATCTATGAGCAGCTCTTAGTATTGTCCTCTTTGTTATTACATCAGGTATGATATCAATGACATGTGCCAGATTCAACTCCATAGTATCGTTTTCTTTATTCCAAACGAGTCCCAACACTTGTGATAGGTTTTCAGTTGTTTTGTCGTGAGAATACTCCCACCCTCGCAGGTTGAAAGATGCCTTCTCCATAATTATTTTTGCCTCTTTCATGAATGAATTGAGCTCAGCTTCATTGTTAACACTTGTAGTACAATTATCTACATAGAAACATTCTCTCAGTCTTTCTATTGTCGGAACCAAGTAGGGATTGTTATCAACTGCTTCTCTCTTCATCTCGTTCAAATGGAATTCTATTGTTGCCGACAGCAAGAAAGGAGAACATGCAAGACCGAAAACAACTCTATTATGACGAAACACTTTCATCTTTTCTGTACTTTCCTTATCCCACCAAAAAAATCTTAGAAAGTCACGGTCTCTAGGATGGACGCTTATTTGGAGAAATGCCTTTTCTATGTCTGCGATGACTCCAATATCATTTTCTCTGAACTTGAGTAATGAACTAGGAATCAACTCTATAAGGTTAGGTCCTTTTTCAATACAATCATTTAGAGAAGGAGCGTTCCTCTGTTTCGCAGAGGCGTCAAATACAGGTCTTATCTTGGTGGTGCTGTTCTCTTTCAAGACAGGTCGATGTGGTAAATAGTGTCCGCCATTCGCCAGCTCTTCTTCGGATACCATTGCAATAATTCCTTGCCCCATCCAATCTCGTAAGACACCATCGTATCCTCCATAATGTTGCTCAGTTTGTAGTTTCATTGTGACTGTCTCCAATCTGCGCTGAGCTATTTCGCTATTGTCCGGAAGAGGTGGATGTTGCTCGCTCCAAGGTAGACACACTTCATATCTGTTGTCTTCATTCAGCCTTACAGTCTCAAGGAAATTCTTCCTAACTCGTTCATTCTTCTCTATGGTAGATTCCTTTTCTGCAGGATCAGTAATTCCAAGAATTTCTAAGTCCCAGAGATCACAAATTTTTGTTTGTTTTGAAAACAATGATGCCACCAACAGTGACGCTGCATCCCTTCTAGGTTTATTACTTATAATTTTTCCCATTAGTGTCCACCCTAGAACAGTCTCTACTAGAACTAGACCACACTTTAGTTGATGTGTCTTTCCAGTAAGCAATTCACCTGCGACATCTGCCCCCAGTAGAATCTGTATGGGTCCTCGGTCTTGTACGTCTGTTAAACAAATCTTCAGATCCTTTATCTCATTACTCCAAGCACCATTTCTAACATATGGAACATCTTCACAAATTATTTCTTGGCTCAAAACTTGCAGTTCCTTGGAATAGTTTCCCTCTAATCTTCTTAAACTTATGTTGTAACAATTATGCTTTACCTCTTGGGAACGTACTCCCCCAAACAAAGAGTGTATTAAAGTTTCCTTTCCGACTGACTGGTACCCCATTTGTTCAGCTAAGCCACGCACAATGTAAGATTTAGTAGACCCGGTATCAATGATCGCTCGCACTGTTTTTTGTTTACTCTTACCCATAACAACAACCGCCAGAGTTTGTAAATATACCTCAGGAGAACAAGAGACGTTAGCCATAGACTTATCTACATGAGTGGCATCCTCACTAATCGACTTTCTTTCTCCCTCAAAATTATTTTTTGAAACACTTTCTTTGTCTTTGTTACCAAGTTTATAACACATTAGTACCACATGCTTCCCACCACAAACAATACATCTAATAATGGATTTACAAGCTTTACTTTGATGACCTCTCTTTAAACAATTAAAACAACAGTGCTTGTTACTCAAGATTTTCCTTCTTTCCTCCACAGTCATTTGTTGAGCTTTAATGCATTCTGAACTTGAATGAAGTTTAAGACAAAATACACACTCCTGTCTTTTAGAAATATCAGTAGATAACAAGGCAGAAGCGGTGGGGACATTTGGTTCAGCGGCTTCCCTTGGTTTTTTGCCTCCCTTAATCTTGAGCCCTTGGGATGTATTAATGTTGAACCCTTTCATTGCTAATGAAATTCTTTCCTCACTAACAACTTCACTTTGGAGAAAAGCCATGAGCTGTTTCAAACGATCTTTGGAGACAGAATCACATCTGAAAGAAGTATTCCTTTGCCAGGCCCTTAGTAAGTCTTCTGGCAAGGATGATTCAATTAAGGGGTATAGCATTGCAGTGCACTTTTCTGTAGTAACTCCTAAACTTTCCAGAGACCTGAGATGTGATTCTAATTTATCATATAAACTACTAAGTGTTGTTTTTTCTGTAGAATTTACTGCATTGTTTAAAACTAGCTTCAATAGTTCACGAACGTAAACTTCTACCTGTAAGTCCTCCCTACCAAATCGAGCTTGAAGACTGTCTATCGCTTTATGATAATTGTCGGCAGTCGGAGGGAAACTTGTGACTAACTCGTACGCTCTAGAACCTTCTATCATAGCTTGAATGAGATACTGGAATTTATCTTCCTCCCCCATGTCCTCATCTTCGTGTATTTTACGGAACTGACTCCAAAAATATAACCAGTCAATTATTTCCCCAGAAAACTTCTTCAATTCTATTTTTGGAAGTCTGTATTTCTTTCTTTCAGCTATATTTTCATTTACTACACTTTGGGTAGAGGAAGCCGGCACAGTGGTATTCAAAAATCTTGTTGCTTTAGCCCTACAGCTCAAGAATTTACGTCTATATTCATCAGCTGATTCTTCCTCATCTGCTATTTGATCAACCTCACAATTATCATCTATCATCTGTTGAAATACCAATCCATCTAAATTAGCGATAGTATCATACCTTTCTTGAAGGATTTCTAGTTGTACCTGAATTTCTTCTGTGTCTGGTTCACCGTCTTGTAACGACGACATAACCTCGTTGTATACTCGTGTAAATAACCGCCGCTTTACGGTCCTTGCTTTCGTGAGGTTTTCCATCTTTTTTTATTTTCACGGGGGTCTTCCTTTATTAATGATGTCCTGTCACGGTCGCCAATAAATGTTAGGTTCACCAATTAAAAACCAGAAAACACCCCGCTGAAATCATATATTTTTACTATTTATTCAGAAGAAAAAACAAGCACTTCTCTATATCAACCATTCACATTTTTTTTCAACACCCACACACACTCTCTAACCCAGACATCTCTCTCTACTGCCAACCCCATCATATTACATTTAATTTCAAATATGTTACAAACTCAACAATAATAATTGAAGGTTTTACAAGATTTAGGTCATGTGTAGGATGGCATACATACGACAATGAGTATTTATTTGATTGCTGTTGCCAATACTTTTGCAGTAGATCCAACATATGGGATACACCACACTCACATGCACTCTTGCGCATTACAACACTTGTTGTTATGATCCTTGTTTTAGTCATAAAGGTAAATTTCACAGAATACATATCCATCGGCCAAGCAGCATTGTGTTTCACTTACTGGATAAGGTTTGTCCACAACTAGTCGCATGGGCGTGGGGTGCTACCTACTTATCTTGTGTTATTCACTATCCCTAGAATTAACACCTACCGGGCGAGTTGGCCGTTCGGTTAGGGACGCTCAGCTATGGGGTTGCATCCGGGAGATAGTGGGTTCGAACCCCACTGTGGGCAGCCCTCAAGATGGTTTTCCGTGGTTTCCCATTTTCACACCAGGCAAATGCTGGGGCTGTACCTTAATTATAAGGTCACGGCCGTTTCCTTCCCATTCCTAGTCCTTTCCTACCCCATCGTCACCATAAGACCTATCTGTGTCGGTGAGACGTAAAGCAAATAGCAAAAGAATTAACACAAAGGTCAAATTCCTTCCTAATAATACAATTTCCATTCTTATTACATGAAGGGAGGGACTTCCGTGTATGTGGGACTTGTCCATTCTCAATCCACCGCCCCTAGATTATACATGTACAATTAAAGGAAGATAAATAATAATAATAACTAATGAGATTCAAAATCTCCGGTCCCTTGATATTATGTTAGTTAGTGTGCTGCTGTGTAGAAGGGGTCCGTGGCGAGTCTGAGGTGGGAGTTAATTTGTAGCAGAAGTTTGAATTGTTGAGACTTCATTACTGGGAGTCTGTAGTATGTAACACTAAAGATATACAGTTGTGCTCTCTCTATGTGATATAGTGTTTCTGCATTTTGCCATTTAGGGATTGTGGTAAGAAGGGTGTATAAGTCTGTGTAAGGCACCAATGGTTCCAGGATATGGGACCCAAACCAGGACTGGAAGAGATCCAAAAGTAAACAGCACTATTTGTTCTTGGTGATTTCCAACACAAAAGAGCAGTGTTACCAATATGTTGCAAAGTTTGGGCTGGGAAGAGTTGAGAGTAAGGCGACTAAATGGTATGTTTCGAGACGACGTGGAATGACATTAGGTACACGACAAAGCTTGAGTGGAGCTTTTAAAAGTAGGAATTCTAGAAGATGGACTGGGGCAAATATTCATTTATAGGACGAGGAGTAAGGGACGGGAATACATTATCAAGGGAAATATTTCATACATTTCCAAGTTTGTTGAAAATATTTAAGAAAAAGCTAGGTAAACAACTGATAGGGAATCTGCCACCTGCATGACAGTCCTCAATGCAGATCATTGATGACTGATTTTAGATGTCTGATAAATTGATGATGATGCTTGTTGTTTAAAGGGGCCTAACATCTAGGTCATCGGTCATTAATGGTATGATATGAAACCTAGTGTACCTGATTAAATTGTATTGTTTACATAATGTATTATATTACTCATTTTATTAAGTGCCTTCAATCAATCAATGGATGAATCAATCAATCAATCATTGAATCAATCAATCAATACTGATCTGCATTTAGGGCAGTCGCCCAGATGGCAGATTCCATATTTGTTGTTTTCCTAGCCTTTTCTTAAATGATTTCAAAGAAATTGGAAATTTATTGAACATCTCCCTTGGTAAGTTATTTCAATCCCTAACTCGCTTTTCTATAAAAGAACATTTGCCCCAATTTGCCCTCTTGAATTCCAATTTTATCTTCATATAGTGATCTTTCCTACTTTTAAAGACACCACTCAAACTAATTAGTCTACTGATGTCATTCCATGCCATGTTATTTCACATGGCAGGAAGCTTTTTGTTCTGTTCAACCATATATTCACCTGCATTTCAAATATGACATTTGAACATACATCTACGTTTTTATCACTGTAGTGATCATGTAACTAATTCATTTTAACTTTGTATATAAGGTATGTTCAAAATCTATTTTATATTATTTTACTGTTAAATTTGACAGCTTCGTAATTTACTTTTGTACATCCATTTTCAGTATTGCTTCTTAAAGTGGTCCTAACTTCAGTAGGTGGAGAATACCAGGTGCGGCTTGCATAGTCAGCTGATCCGTGAACAAGATAAGAATCTCACTTGTGGGCTTGTAGAAGTAGATAGGTAATGGCAATATATCCCAGGGTGTTTAGGGTCAGTATGTGATGTGACAGGCGATAGAGTGAAGATTCCGTCCGTCTTTCAAACATAAACAATTGAGTTTGTAGAAAGCCGGGGAACAGGAGTGCATCGATAATAAATCTAACACATCTCACTGAAGTTTGTTGGAAAGTGATGTGTTACGGTTATTGTAACTACGTCACTGTAATCAACGATAAGGATTATAAGACTACACACTAATAATTTCTTTAATTTTAATGGCAATAATTCTTTGAGTTTGTTCATAGAATACAAATAATAAAACACTTGCTGAGAATTTGTGATATTGTCATGCCAACAGAAATGTTTGTCAAAAAGAAACTCTAGGTTTTTGACTTTATATTTAAATTGCAGAGAAGTTCCATTGAGTACTGTTGCCAGATAGGGATTCTATTTAGCTGTTCTTGAGATGTTTGGGTATTTATCAGAATGCATTTAAGAGCATGGTTCATATGCAATTCAAATCGTTGTTTATGTAATTTATACCGGTACAGCGTAAAGAATGTGCGTAGATCGTCTGCGTATATACGGTAGTTGCTATGTCTTATTACTCAGGGTAATTGCAAGACAAAACCAAACATAGGAGAGGTCCTACCATGGACCCTTGTAGTATTCCTACCTCAACAGTTTGCTGTGTACAGAAATTGTTACTTCAGCTGGTGATTTGGAAGTAGAAATACATCCAAGACACGGAGGTTGTTCTTTTGGTCAACACACTTGAATGCCTAATAGAGTTACTTCCCATTCACCCATTTTTTTTTACAATTTGCTTTACGTCGCACCGACACAGATAGGTCTTATAGCGATGATGGGATAGGAAAGGCCTAGGCGTTGGAAGGAAGCGGCCGTGGCCTTAATTAAGGTACAGCCCCCAGCACTTGCCTGGTGTGAAAGTGGGAAACCACGGAAAACCATCTTCAGGGCTGCCGACAGTGGGGTTCGAACCCACTATCTCCCGAATACTGGATACTGGCCGCACTTAAGCGCCATTCACCCATCGCCTCTCCAACGTCATTTGTAACTTTAAGCAGTTGTACTTGAAGTACAGTATTACTTGTCTGTGTACTATTTCTCCAAAACTTTTGACAAGTACGACAGAATGTAATTGGTCAGAAGTCGTATGGTTTAAATGGATTACTTGTCCGGCTCCATGGCTAAATGATTAGCGTGCTGGCTTTTGATGCAACGGGTCCCGGGTTCGATTCCTAGGCAGGTCAGAGATTTTAATCTTCATTGCTTAATTCCAGTGGCTTGAGTATTATGTGCCTTCAGCATTAGAAATCATCATAGACAGGGTCCCATCCTCACACCCGGCCTCTGGAATTGAGCAGACAAGATGTACCTGTCATCTCTGAAGTGTTAATTATGTGAAGAGTTTTGAATGAGGAGTTTGCTTCACCTCGGCTGGAATGGTCTAAATGGCCTGTTCTATATTAACAGGTTTAGTCATGAAATGTTGATTCAAAATGTCATTAGTATTTACTTGATTTTTGCCTAAGTCCATGCTTCTCGCTTGTCGTGACCCTAAGGGATGTACAACAGGCTGAGGACTTGGGTTCGGAGTTCTGGGAGCGTATAGTCAGATTGGCAAAGTTTAAACACTAATTATATTCTACACCCAGGATATTCACACATCAATATATACAATAATACATACAATATAAACTCTCTGACACCATTTACTCTCAATCCCTTCTCAACTTCAGATCTATGAGAATGTCTTTAAGTCTTGTTCCTAATACACACAAGAATACTTATAATTCATTTATTTACTGTTGAATACTTAACTACGGAGTATAGCTGATTCTTGTACAGCTGACGTCTTCACTCTTCTCTTCTTGTCTTCTCCTCTTCTGCGTAGGTATCCCTGGAACTCGTTAATCTTCGCGGCGACGTGAATTATCCCAATTACAATTAAGCTGCTAGTCTATAAGCTGATATTCCAACACCTACTTTGACAATCGGTGTGGAGAATCTTTGTGATTGTTCAACAACAAGTCACACTCAGTTCAAGAGCCTGATACCCCTCTATCTTACTATCACCTTACTGCGTCTGCGACTGAATGCTAAGTCTACCAGTACTCCAACAGTTCTCCCTAATTAACTATTCACTCTTCTGCGCGATACTGCCTACCGTCGAAAAGCCTCCTTTGAGGATCACAGTCAAAAGGCCTTCTTCGAGTGTCGTGAGTCAAAAAAGCCTTCTTCGAGGGATCACAGTCAAAAAGCCTTGTTGTTTACAAGTTACCCAGTTATATCGTTTCTTCTATTCTTTCTCGAATAATCCTACTGATTCATATACCACCACCACAAGTCACTAGTTCACGTCACAACTGCACTGTTCTCCGATTGGTTGTTGCGCACGGAACCACCCTGTCACGTTCCATTACACACATTGTTCCAGAACATTTGGAAGCTGTTTCTACGTCTCTTACACGTGACTCTGTATATTTCTAACCCAAAAGAAGTGCGCATTTGACCTACACAATGTTTCACAATATTGAGATACAAAGCTCTTGGCTTACGAGCTCCCAAAGCAACATCGAATATTCTAAATCATTCTTTGAAATATCCTGTTATTTCTCTTATTATTATTACTGTCATTTATGAATTATGAGTTATGAATACACACAAACTCTCCTATCATTTCCCTTCATATAAGTTATACATGCGCTCATATGCCTGCTACTTTTAAATCACAGGCTTTCTACCCTGGAGTTCGCGGATTCGAATCCCATTCGAACCCGTTCGCTCTCTCGTTAATACGCGGAAGGCGCGTCGTGAGCCGCCGTTCACGACACGCTGTTTTGATGTGTTGTTGGTTCTCCATGTGTTATGGGATATGGTACGTAATTTTAGCATTTTTAATAAATTGGCTAGTTCTATTTCACAGTATTTTGTGTCATCCCAGGTTTGGCCTTATCTCTCAGCCATCTGTACTCGTACATTCTAGAACTCAAAAATGATTTTTATTTTTATAAAGTTGTTTGTTCTTTCAGAACATATTGCCATGAATACCATTCTTTTAAAAAATGTTATGGTACTGTATACATTCTTGCCAATATTTCCCGTAGATTTAATTCATGTCACTGGGCGAGTTGGCCATGCGGTTAGGGCCGCGCAGCTGTGAATTTGCATCCGGGACATAGTGGGTTCGAACCCCACTGTAAGCAGCCCTGAAATTGGTTTTCCGTGGTTTCCTTTTTTTACACCAGGCAAATGATGCGGCTGCACCGCAATTAAGGCCACAGCCACTTCCTTCCCACTCCTAGGCCTCTCCTGTCCCATCGTCGCCATAAGACCTATCTATGTCAGTACAGCAACTAGCAAAAAAGTAATTCATGCCATTCCTTGTTTCAGGTTGAATTTACTCTTCCATATATCAACATTGAAAAAAATCTATTCAGAAAATATTTTGGAACTAAAGAAGCTGAAATTGGAATTGGAGATGGAGAGGATGAAGAAATACCCAACATTGACATACGAACTTCCAGCAGCAAGAAAACGTTGATCGACTTAGAAACCCAAATATGAAGTGCTGCTAAGCTGTATTTATGGTATTTTCAATAAAGCGCAGCACACAACTTGTGTATTTCTCTTCATTCTTCAACATTTGAGAAAGTTATATGTTACTGTAGATTGTGGCAATTGACTGAATTATCTGACAAAAATAATCGATGAACAGGGTACTAACTTACATTGTCCATAAAAAATGGGTTGGCACTTTCCCATGTTTGTATGCGATTGGCTCAGTTTAGGTGTGTAGTGGAGGCTTCAGACTAGGTGTTCGTCATGGACAGTGAATGTCGCCCGCCACCCCTGGAAGAAACAGTAGTCATAACTTTTGAACTGTTGAAGACTAATGCCCGAGTGCACCAACCTCGGTAAAGAGAATACAGCAGTAAACTTCACTATTTACCAGGATAAAGTCATATTTCTGTTGCACCAAGTTTGGTTTCGAGTTTACCAACATTTTAACACGGTATAATGTTTACCGCCCGTGAGCGAGCGGTTAACTAAAGAAAACCACGGTAAAGTTGTATTTGTGCTCTGTGGTTAAAGATTCCAAGATGAAGCTTAACAACTACAGGTTATATCTCCAGTATCTTAATCAGTTTGAAAGGAATGAAGGAAGAACTATAGAAGAGAGGCCCAATTTATTTGAATAATTAAGCGATGCTTCGTTCCGGGGAAGATTTAGATTGCATAAGGAAACAGTGAATTACATTTTAGATTTAATTGGTGAACAGTTGGGATTCCCTACTGGGAGAAACTCTCCTGTATCACCTGGAAATGGTCTTTTAATAGCGCTGCAGTTCTGTGCCACTGGAACATTTCAAGGAGTGATCGGTGACGTCTGTGATCTTGACGGAACAACAGCATGCGACATAATACACAAGATTTCGGATCTAGTTGCGTCGATTTCACCACAGTTCACTCAACTCCCAATTATGCAGCAGGAACAAAGAGAGGTTATGGAATGGTTCCATAGAATAGCTGGGTTCCCTGGTGTAATGGGTGTTCTGGACTGCACTCATGTGCGAGTACAGTCTCCCGTAGGGGAAAATGGGGAGGTGTTTAGAAACAGGAAAGGTTATTTCTCTCTAAACCTGCAAACTGTGAGCGATTGGAACCCCATGATACGAGATATTGTAGCGAGATGGCCAGGGTCGACTCATGATATCTCAATATCTCAGTATTTCACTATTCTTGGCTGAGAGCATGTCTCAAGATGAAAGGCAGTCTGTAGTTCTGTGATCTGCAATTACTTGTATATAGTTTTGTACATTGTGATGTATGGCGAATATATTAACATACTCCCACATTAGCAATATCTCTTGGTGTTTCTAGAGGGTTGGAAGTACTGGACGAACTTTTCAGATTGTCATCAGGTTCTGGAAATATTACAGTATATTATTTTTCTACTATATTGAACCCTTTAAGGTCCTTCGTCGGATACCTACCTTCCTTACCTATTAGCAGATCAGCATGAGATCTTTCTCTTAAGTCGTTGATGGGTTCTTCTTCACTTGCTTAGATAAGAGGCAGATTTCAGTAATTTCAAATTAATATCTACAATGAGGTGTCTTTGCTGGCGGGATGTAGTGTTTACAGTGCACTATGTCTTCTGGTATGGGCTAGAATAAATTTGTTACTTTCATTGATCTGTCTCATTCTCATCCTTGGCTTTGACAATATGAAAGTGACCGAGGTATGAGCAATTCTAGTAATACCATTCCTTATGCAGCCAGTTCCTGTTATGAATGGATGAAAATGTCGCTCATAGGGTCAGTTTGTGCATGCATTTCAGTGGGCTTGGCAGACTGATATGTAATAGCAACTTCTGGCTCAGTGAGGAAAGCAACGGGAAACTACCTCACTCCTCATTTCCCTAGTATGCCTCATCAGTTTATAACAGTTGTTGGTGGAGCTGGAGAGGACCAAACCGGCCTTTGGGCTGAATACCCAACATACATCTACATTGAGAGGAGTTGAAACTTGTGACATTTTACCAGCTTTAAACAGCAAACTCAGTCTTGCGAGATACTGGCTTTAGAGACCTTAATTCAGTTGCCTTACTAGAAACCAATATGTTAATTTAAAATGAAATGAAGAAATTCTGGAGATCCCTAAGATTAATTTCCATGCACCACCATAATGATTCATGACGATCCACCCCGCGTAACATCAGCTCTGGACTCTTGGTATAATTAAGGCAGTCCAATCGGTGTGTGCCACACAGTGGTTGTACGGCATGAACCCTTAATTGAATCACTGTGACCTGTGACTATGTCATGGACCGACATTAACTTAATGATTTACGTCATTGTGGTGATGACCGCAAGGAAAATGATGCTATAATGGCAGGTGGCCCTAATCTAAGTCACTGAGGTTGATGACCCCATGACCATCCAACTTCTAAGCTGAACGCTGAACACAATTAAGTTATAGTAGTTGAGGGCCAAGGTTTCCCCAGAACAGCTCAACAACAACAGACACTCACAACACTTGTGGCAGTAAAATCCCTTCCCATCGGACATGTCGCCTTCATCGTTACATTAATAAGTTGAAATTTCCCATCAAATAAAAATAAGATTTCCAGAATACATTTTCAAGTTAGTCAATTGGATTTAAGCTAATTCTCAAAATATGATTCCTCTGAATTTAATAAATTAATAAATGAAGTAATCTCATAATCCTGATTTACAACAAACTTTAACTATCCCAGACGAATGGTTTTTTTAAACTCCTTAACTATTCTAGAAAATATAACTCAGAGAATTAGAGTAAGCAAAGCTTTATCTGTCCCTGTAATAATTAAGAGGGGTATTCCTCAAGGCAGGATTATTGGACCGTTATGTTTTCTTATATAATTATATCAATGATATGTGTAAAGAAGTGGAATCAGAGATAAGGCTTTTTGCAGTTGTTGTTATTCTGTACAGAGTAATAAATAAGTTATAAGACTGAGAGCAACTGCAAAATGACCTTGATAATGTTATGAGATGGACAGTAGGCAATGGTATGATGATAAACAGGGTTAAAAGTCATGTTGTGAGTTTCACAAATAGGAAAAGTCCTCTCAGGTTTAATTACTACGTTGATCGGGTGAAAGTTCCTTTTGGGGATGATTGTAAGTGCCTAGGTGTTAATATAAGGAAGATGTTCATTGGTGTAATCACATAAATATGATTGTAAATAAAGGGTACAGATCTCTGCACATGGTTATGGGGGTATTTAGGGGTTGTAGTAAGGATGTAAAAGTCTTTGGTAAGACTTCAAGTAGAGTATGATTCAGGTGTATGGGACCCTCATTAGGATTGCTTGCTTCAAGGACTGGAAAAAAAATCCAAAGTAAAGCAGCTTGATTTGTTCTTGGTGATTTCCGACAAAAGAGTAGCGTTACAAAAATATTGTTAAGTTTACGTTGGAAAGTCTTGGGAGAAAGAAGATGAGCTGCTCGACTAAGTGGTATGTTCTGAGCTGTCAGTGGAGATATGGCATAGAATGACATCAGTAGATGAATAAGTCTGAGAAGAATCTGTAAAAGTAGAAAAGATTACAATATGAAGATAAATTTGGAATTCAAGATGACAAATTGGGCAAATATTCGTTTATAGGAAGGGGAGTTAGGGATTGGAATAACTTACCAAGGGAGATGTTCAATAAATTTCCAAATTTCTTTGCAATCATTTAAGGAAAGGCTAGGAAAAAACAGATAGGTAATCTGCCACCTGGGCGGCTGCCCTAAATGCAAATCAGTAGTGATTGATTGACTGATTCATTACTTTTTGTTATCACTTGGATCTGTTTATCAGAAACATTTTTTGACGAAAATATTGATCTAATATTGTCTATGCTCATAGTTATCTTCATCGCAGTCAAAAAGCGGCATACGTTGTTATAATACCTGTACCATTTATTTATTCATGACGTCACTCAACAAGTTTACATAATAACATTAATACTTACTAAGAAATGAAATGTCGTATGGCTTTTAGTGCCGGGATATCCCAGGACGGGTTCGGCTCGCCAGGTGCAGATCTTAATATTTGACTCCCGTAGGCGACCTGCGCGTCGTGATGAGAATGAAATTATGATGAAGACAACACATACACCCAGCCCCGTGCCATTGGAATTAACCAATAAAGGTTAAAATCCCCGACCCGGCCGGGAATCGAACCCGAGACCCTCTGAACCGAAGGCCAGTACGCTGACCGTTCAGCCAACGAGTAGGACACTTACTAAGAAACTAACTTAGATAACACTAACCTTAAATCCTCTAATCTGCATAACTTTATACACAACACAAAATAAAACAACCCATGTCAAATAGCTGATAACGCGTACGGTTATCCCTTAGACTATTTCGTGCACCTCCTTCGATATGATTTTAGGTCGATAAGACTCAGTATCGTAATGCACCTCACCCAACTCTAGATTGGACCTCATATCACATCACCTCATATCACCTCATATCACGAGAACCTGCATTTGTGCCTTGGAAACCAACAACAACACACCACAATCATCCATCGCGAACTCTAGGGATTTACAAGCTATCATGACGTTCAAATAAAATAATCGCATAAATTTGTACAACCCTCAACACCAAACAACATCACTACCAATTCTTTAATTTTGACATCCCTGAAAATGGTTATTTCCAACATAACGTACCATCGTGTCATTTCCGTCGCTTCGATAATGAATTCAAGTCTCTACTAAAATAAATGTCTTCTAAAATAACGAAATCTAATTCCAAACATTTACTACAAATGACAGATCTCAGTTACAGTTTCTTTCTACCAATAAACTGGCTCGACCGCCTAACAGCCGCCTTGAATAACGGGAACACGACCCTTCCTCGATATCTCTTAACAAAATCCACATGTTATCTTGACCTGCATCAAATGAAAACCTCGCCTCGCTGGTAATTCGCATGAAATATAATTCCTGACCCACATGGATTATGCAAAGAGATTTGATTTAAAACGTCACTTGAAATATTCTTTCCATCACGGTCCTACGGTTTCACGTCGAATCCTAACTATGGACCGACCCTATTCCCACATCATTAAATTACACAGCATAAATCCTCGGGTTCCCTGCAATGAAATTCCCGGCATAAAGTCTCTTCAACATTACAGGATTTCAACAACCTGATCCACATTCCTTCCCATTTTTGCAATACGTATATCACTTGCTATCACAAATTCTATATACGACAATAACATGGAATATCTCTCTTGTGTAACTCACCATGTTGTTGTTCTTCTTCTTCTTAGGAATTTCTTGGGTGCTGCCGAAAAGCCATTACCCAGTCACAACACGTGTTGTCGCTAATCTTGAAGAGAAAAATATTTTGAGTTTTACTGGTGATGTATGTAGTTGTTCAACACTTGGAGAAACACTAGGGTTACCGGAAAAGAACGTGATGACGTCATAGGTTACATTTATGTAGAGGAGGATGCGAGTTAAGAAGCGCATAACACTCACTAGTCAAACTATGTTAGATTTTAATGTTACAGTTAACCAAACATTCTTGAATAACAAGAGCAATTGAAGGTTCTGGTTGTTGAACGAGGCGAGCTACTGTACTGGCTACTCGGATTTTTTGCGAGTGCAAAGTGTGGAAAAAACGTTTTCTATGTAGGGTGAAATGGGGACATTGAAATAAAATATGATTAACGTCTGCCATGCTATTATTACATGAACACATGGGTGAATCCTTCAGGTTTAATTTGAATTTATAAGCCGGAGCCAGAGCGTGATTAAAGCATAATCTGATAATAGTAGTAATATATCTGCGTGAATATTTTGTTTTTGAAAACCACGGGTGACTAGTAATGCTCGGTTGCAGCTGATAATAGTATTTTCCCTTTAGTTTCGCCGATTGTGTCCAGTTGTGCTGCCATTTTTGTTGAATAGCAAGTTTAATGATCAGAGTGTAATCTGTGTAGGGGAGGGAAGTGGAAGCGTTGATGCCTGTCCCGGATGCAGCTTGTTTTGCCATTCAGCAGCCTGATCATTACCGACGTTGTTCGAATGTCGCTTTATCCATATTAAAGTTATATGCTCCAGTTTCATCGAGTTCAAATAATAGGCATCGAATGTTGCAGTGCCAATTTTACAGGACTTGTGTGGAATTAAGCTTTGAAGCACACTTAAGGAATCTGTAAAAATGATCGCTTTGGTGATGTGGTGATGTTTCAGGTATAGGAAAGCTTGTCGGATAGCGAAAGCCTCAGCAGTAAATATTGAGGCATGGTTTCGAAGAATGTATTGCTCACTTACGTGTAACTGCGGAATGCAATATGCGGCCCCCGTGCCTACATTTTGTTTGGATCCATCTGTATATATTATGAGAGGAGGGTTGAGATCATTTATCACTATATTAAGTTTTGGGTTAGGTATATTGGAAGGTTGCATTTTGCTGTTATTAAAGGAAATGTGCGGAGACGCTATGATATTAGGTTTTTATTGCATAATATTATATGGAATTGTATTGTGTGGAAGCGAAATATTTTGTGTATGATATTGTCGCGTCATGTGGAAAGCGTCTAACAGAGCAGGAGTTCGTGATTGCTGGTGAGAACGTTGCCAATATTCCGCCAGTAATTGTAGTTTGGGGAGGATAGGATATCTAACTAGCGCCATTCTTTGAAGTAATAATTTAGAAGCTAAATACAAGCGACATGTTTCAACAAGTAGAGGCTAAAGCGCCTGTACATAATCGTAGTGCTCGATGTTGAATTACGTCGAGCTGGTGAATAAGAGTGGAGGAAGCCATATCAAAATAAAAGAATCCATAATTTAAAAGCGAGGGTATTGTATGCCGGTAAAGTAATAAATTCGTTACAGGATCAGCGCCCCAGTTACGTCGAACTGTCAATTTCAATATATTGGTACATTTTTTAGTCTTCTTCGAAAGGTACCTATTCAAAATGGGGTTTCCAGGACAATTTATTATCTAAATAAATACCTAAATATTTGTGTACCCTTACGATCGGAAGTGTAATATTTGCTATTCTGAAAGAGTCTGTATTATAGTTGCGTTTATGCGTAAAAATCATGGCCACATTTTTGGTAGACGATAATTCCAAGCCATGCTCATTTAACCAAGCATTAGCATTAATTAATGCTCTAGAGATATTATTTCTGCAGATTTCCAGACTTTCATTAGAAGAATAAATGACTATATCACCCACATAAAGTAATATTCTTGCATCGCGTGTTACAATACCTTCTAAATCCTTTGTGTATAGCGCGAATAATAGGCTACCTAAAATGTCGCCCTGAGGCAACCTATTTTACGCGTATCGTACATTAGACGTAAAAGTCTGGCATATGATTTCCATTCGCCGAAAATATAAGAGATGTTGGAGCAATTTGAGAAGTTATCAGGGAGGTGTAAGTTATGAAGTTGTGTCAGTAACATGTGTATGGGCACGTTGTCATAGGCAGCTTTGATATCAAGAAAAGCAGCAATTGTGCTGTGTTTGCGTTGTTTCGCTAGCAATAGATCCGTTAATAATATATTAGTGGGGTCCGTGGTGTTTCTCCCTTTTATAAAGGCATATTGATATGCGGGTAGCAAATTCTAATAAGTGAGACATCATAGAAGCCTTTCCAAATTAATGCTGAGGAAGACCTTCCTTAAACATGACCCTAAACAGATTCTTCTATTTTTGACGCGATTTGAGGTCCAGAGTTTTGGTTTCTGTATGGACACGAGCGTAAAAGTATTCCATGAAGAAAGAAGGGCATCTGAGTTTAGTATTTGATTGTAATACGCTACGATTATTGCGTGTGCGTGGTGAGGAAGATGAGAGAGCATTTTATAGGTAATATAGTCCGGTCCAGGAGTAGAAGTAGGATTCTTGTGGAGTATGTTAAAGAATTCTAGGTAAGATATAGGTTGAGAGAGCGTGAAAAATTTATCAGGAAGAGGCGCTGTAGTATACTGCCTATATTCGTGGACAACAAAATCCGGTGTTAAGGCGTCATAAACGTGGAAGATGCTTTCGAAGTGTGGTTGGTCGAGTTTATTGCATCCTGTATGAGCTAGTTTGTTGACAGCGGTCCAAATATCCTTAATACAGGTGTTTCTATTGAGGGAATTAATAAAATGTTTTCAAGATTCTCTTCGTCTTTCGTTGAAAAATTTTCTCAATAGGGCAGTGTACTTTTTATATTGCACATAATTGGCAGGTGTGAAATTTTGATTTCAAATTTTGAGCAGGCTGCGTCTTCGTTTCACCATAGCGGCGCATTGCTTATTCCACCAGTGAATGTTAAGATGTCTAGTAGTATTGCTATAGTTGCGAAAATGGAAAGGTTGTTATATATCTAGGTAGTTTGGAATATGCTGATATAAGGAAGTATAGGCGGAAGATATTTGTAATGCGAATTAAATGTGGTTTAATATATAATCATGAAATAGGTCGAAATAAAAATCTTCCAAATTCCGCGTTCTACGCTGAGGTTTTAAAGCTATGTTCTGCGGATGAAGTTGAGTAGTAATGTCAGTAATGATGAGTGTATTTGTGCGAATACCACATCGATTTATAGACGATATATTCGGAACAAATTGATAGATCTACTGCACTATTAGTGTGTCCGGGTGGAGATAGCCGCGTAGGGGAGCCATCATTTAAAATAAACAGGTGGTTATTTAAGCTTGCATTAAAATATTACGACCTTTTGTTGTGGTATCGACACATCCCCAGTCAGTGTGATGTCCGTTGAGATCGTCTGCTATTATTAAACGGTCTTGGGAGGAAAACTGGGAAAATTTTTGATGCCATTGAAGGGCGTTGCCTTGTATGGAAGGTGGACAATAGAGGTTCACGATAAGGAAATGTTGTACTGTCACAGCCAAGGAATATATGTTAGGAATCATATAAGATAGAAAGACGTTACTATATGGTATATGCGATGCAATTAAAGTGAGTAGCCCTCCATACCAACAATCATCGAGTCGTTTAACGTTATAACCCTGTACTGAAAAAGCGGAGTAATATAATAATATGGGGATTATATTCTCGAATGAGGAGTATTAATTCATACTCCTACTGTTCCATTGCAGTATTCGCATCCTCCTGACTAACTTTGGCCCATTGTGGTTGTTCACACAGAACATCCGCTAGGCACTTCTTTGTTAACCGCGGAAGTGTAGGGCGATCAAGACGCTCTGAAGGGGAAGCTGTGTTAGTTGACTGTTCCACTTGCATCTTTGGCTGTTGGAGCTGTGAACTAGATATTCGTGGAGCATGCTCCAAGATAGGATTTCGTAATATCGCGTGATAGCCTGCTCTATCAAATCCTGGCAGGGTAGTTGGTGGAATTGGTCTCTGGATCACTTCAGTCAATTTTCGTTTGCGGGGAGTCTCACGTGGAGACGGCGAATTGCTTGCACTAAGCTATGGAAAGAGATGTGGGACGCTAAGGGGGGAAAACCTGTGGGTGGATTTTTTCTTGCGCTTCCTGGAAGGAAATATTATCCACACACATCATGCGTTTAATTGCGATTTTTTGCTGATGAACTTCACATCTATCAGATCCTACACTGTGATTCAGCCCACAACGTAGGCCTTTACGCATTACATCAGAGCATGTGTGAGTTTCGTGAGACATAGAGCAGTTACCGCATTTTGTTCTGCAGTTTTTGGCTGTATGCCCATAGCGTTGACACAGATAATAGGGCGAAAAATGAATGTCTGGACCTCTAGCATTACGTTGAAAATAGCAACGAATTCTGGTAAAGTTTGGAATTTGAAAGTGAATTTTATCGTTCCCGTGGAAACAAGGTTAGTTTGTCCATCAACTGACACACGTCTGCTGAGCCGTTGGGCCTTAACTATACGAAAGGTGGATTCAATGTATTTGATAATGTCCTCCTCAGTTAAATTCTTATCGACTCCCCAAATTAGTCCAATGCGGGGTGAAAGCTTTAAGGTGAGGAGAAGCCAAAATGGGGTGTTAGAAAATTGTTGGCATTGGCAACTGAGACAAATAGAATTTGAATGCGCTTTGCACCTCTCGGTTTGATAGATATTATACCTATAATTTGATTATCGTAGAAGAACCTACCAAGCGCCATGGGGTGGATATTTCCGGTATTTTTCTCATCAGCTGACTCCACATAGCTTGCATACGGACCACGGTGTCCTGAACAGTAGTAAAGCGGATTGGGTAGAACGGTCTTGTCAGATTGTATATTAGATGAATGTTTCTCACCACCGGGATCTAGTGTGATATCACTATTATTGGTTGACTGCACTGTCTCTTCATGGTCAATATTACTAGAAACGTCCATGTCCCGTGAACGGTTAGTACCGCCACCCCCACTATCGAAAAGAGCCATACATGTACCGTAAGGCTTGCACTATAGTCCACTGCACTTGTCGCACACGACACAATCAGGAAAGTGGAACCGCACTCTACCACTGTGTGAAACGAACTTCACTATGTTACAACTAACCATCTCTCCTTGCATATCTGAGATTAACAACACAATATTTCCGAAACTGAAACTCACAACTTGACTTACAAAAAATCGTATCATTATTTTCCTCTCATCAGACCTACACAGATTTTAACAGACTTTGGAATCGCACTCCCCTTTAACAAATTACACCGGTCTAGCCTCGTAACTTCCCTTGACAAATTTTACAGCGCCGAACACACAACAGTGTGCTTTCTTCAACAGCTTACATTCCACCATTATCGCGGATTAAACATATAGGAATTTCATCTTTGCACTGAACAGACTTTTATGATAAATTAATGTCTTAACTTTGGCAAACAACAAATATAGGAAATAAAATGTACGGAAATGACACTTTGCTCTAGACATATTCGTTTTCAAACCATCAAATATAATATTGTACCAGTACAACATTTCACACGCTAGCTTCGCCACTTTCCGATTATCCAAGAAACAAAACAAATGACCTTTTGTCGTATTTCTGTGACACTTTTTACGAAATAAAAGGGTGACCAAAATGCATCACAGATAAACAAATTAAATTGTGACATCATAAAATAAAAAAATAAATACACTTTGTAACAAAGGTGATTCACAGACGTCGTCTCCCTTCTTAACAGCCCACCAGCCTCTCTCATTCCTTATCTATCCATCTCGACAGGTAGTTCTTCATTTCGATTATTTGTAACATCATTCACACGTTCTCTTCCTCGCGAACTGAACTGAACACCGCAATAGAGCTAAACAAGGATGTTTCTAATTTAACTGCAAGACTTCGGCATTATAATGACCGTCTGTTGCTTCAACGTGAATTTACATGACGGTTCCACACGGGAATACCGTTAATTTGACTGACAACCTCTCTCCACTTGGAGATGACGTTAAATAGCCACTTCGGCCAAACTGCTTTCCTTTCTTTGGAAGACTTAGTCTGTACAATCGATTTTTAATTATTCTGAGCAGCGTGCGGTCGCTTCAAATTCACTGAACACAATGCGGGATTGCAAAATGGCGCATCGTTCTTTTATAACATTTATGCATTTACCGCCAAAAATTTACGGACACTTTTTCCACCCCATAGAAATGTACTTATGGTTGATTACGACATAACACATAGTTGCTTAGTTTTGTAACGGTGCTCATGATAAGCATTTAAGGGTTTCTCTGAACCAAATGAGTTCTTAAATTAATTCATCAGCTAGGCACTATATTCTGGTCGATGTAACAGAGTTTAAACGAACAGGCGCGTCTCTCGACAATTTTCCTTCTGGAGCTGTCTAGCGTTCCAAATTCTCTACAATTAACGACCAAATTGTTTTCACTTACGATTTCCTGCGGCAGTTTCGTCGCCAATTCTTCTTAAATTGTACTTTTTTTAGAAAAACAGTTCCCTCGTATCCCTGCACATTCTACACGTGGGGGTGATGTAATTTCTCTAGCGTGAGAATGAGAATCACCACCTGTTCTCCACGTACCGTCTCTGGTCAGAGATGAAAATGCAGCTAGAGCTCCTTATGACTTGTAATGTATATGCAACGAATTCATTTCACGGAGAGATAAGGAATTCTACTTTAACATAATCCAGATGGTGAAATTTCTAATTTCGACGTCTGATGAAGACATGGCCTTTGAACTATAACACCCATATTTCTTCCTTCTTCTGCGGCTGTTACCTCCTGGCACGAAGATATTGGTTGATCCGCTCAGCTTCTTGGTCGTCCTCCGTCATCATATCCATCTCCTGTGAGTCCATATCAACTCCGAAAACTGTCCTTTCTCCCATATCAGGATTTGCCTTCCCAGAAACTTCCTCAATTCCTTTTTTGGCTCACCAGATTTGCTCTGTAACATCCCAGTACTCCTCAAAAGCTCTTAATACCACAGCGTCTGGAATCTGCTTGCACTCCTTACAACGTTTCAGTGGGTCATTCTGCTTCTCTTCGAGCGGTTCTACATCCCGATCATCCACTAACTTAATGATGTTAACCTGTTGAACAACCATATCTTCAGGCTGGTGATATGACTTCAGATTGTCAGCATTGAAGATGACCTCAGAGCGTCCATCTAATGCCTGTGTATTATAGAGATTATTTCGGAAGCTCTGGATGATTCTGAATGGACCAATGTACAGCGATGCGACCTTCACATAGTACTTGTTTCCGAGATTTGACCGGGCGCGTCTCCTGACGAGAACAAATTCGCCTTCTCCCAAGGGCCGATGATATCTCTTATTTCTGACGCGTCTTAAACGTCGGTCAAGTTGGCGACGAAGATGTTCAGCGGTCTGTTCAAAGCATAGCGCTTGAGGTGGTCGTAGGTCGCTTGGACAATGCAATACTGTATGCCATGGTCTCGCAGGTTAGGTGTTTAGAGTGGACCACCGATGGTATGCGTCCTATAGACTTATGGACAGTGTTATTCGCACAGTTTTCGATGATAGGTTGCACATCCAACCATTTCCAGTACTCTTGAGCACAGAAGATCCGACGGAACTTTGTAATAACCAGCATAATACGCTCTGACGGATTTCCCCCAGGATGGCGAACTGAACTGAGAATACGGCGAATTTCGAGCTCTTGTATTCCCTGTTTAAACTGAACTGAAGTAAATTGTGAGCCGTGGTCAATTAATAAAAACATCGGTTTCCGCATGGTTGGGATAAGAGTCTTATTAATGGCTCCCAAAACTAATTTAGTATTTGCCTTCTGCAATGGACATAGGGAAGTGAACTTGGATAATACGTCCACTGTCACTAGTACAGATCTATTTCCTCTTTGGGACTTCGAGAGGACTCCATAAATATCCATTGCGAAGAGTTCTAAAGGTTTAGATGGTAAGAGATGTATCGCGCCAGTCGAATAAGATGAGCTCGCGTTGACCCGCTGGCATGTGTCACAGGTAATGACAATGCTCCTCACCTTTCCATGCAAATTTGTCCAAGTGAAAGTCGCCTGAGATATGGCAGTTACCTTTTCAATTCCACCGTGGCCAGTTATTCTATGGACGTGCCATATGAGTCCCTTCCTAAGTGGTGGTGGCACAACAATTCTGAACTTTGTGTGTTCTTTGTTCTCAAACTTTAACAAGGTGTTATCGGCGAACATGTATCTCTCAGCTAGCTTCTCTATTTCCCCATATCTTAGGTCGTCTCATGGAATATCTCATTTCATGAATGAAATTAATCTGCCAAAAACGGATCCTGTCTCTGAATTTCTGGTAGATGGGCCAGCTCGTCGAGAAATGTTTTATATTATAACGGAAACTCTAAAATGGTCAGCGCAAGTGAAGAATATCTGTAAAAAAGTTTATTGCGGCTTGCACCCCTTAAAACGTTTCAGAAATGTATTCCCTCGATCACTAAAAATTCAACTTGTTCAGTCATTATTATTTCCCATTTTTGACTACTGTGATGTAATTTTTACGGATATAACACATGAATTAAGCTTGAAACTACAACGCACTCAAAATTATTGTCTTAGATATGCTATGGATTTACGGTATGACGCTCGAGTTTCTCCTTACTATAAACAATTATCTTGGTTACGACTAGACAACATGCGTAAACTACATTCAAATACTCTTGTGTACCAGGTACTTTCGGAAGGCATCCCTGCTTATCTCTCCAGCAATTTTCGTCACCTTGGTTCTTTACATCTCCATGATACTCGCTCAGTGTCCCTCCTAGAAATACATTTCCACCGAACAACCATATACCATCGATCATTTACTATCACCGCTTCGGGATGGTGGAATGCTCTTCCCAAGGACATCAAGGAGCTGCATCAAAAAGCATATTTAAGACCTCTTACCAGCAGTTCCTCGTTAAGTGCTTCCAGCAAGGTACCTGTATCAGTGGAACGAGTGATTGTGTGTGAAAATGATATGAGATTATTGTACAATAAAATATTCAGTTAATATGATAATTTAAATTAAATTAAAAGCATGCATACTGTATTTACGAAGTAGAAGTAGCCTAAACATAGCTAGTAGTAACTAAAGTATTTAACTTAGACTAGTATTGCAAGGATACAATTAGTTAGATTTCATTTAATATTTTATTTAGCTTACTAGTATATTTATTGTTACGGAGTTATCCGTGGAAGGCAGGGGTGAAAGAAGGTGCGGTCTGGAATGGGTCTAAGTACAAAGCTGAAAGATGAGTTAAAATTTCAATAAAGGTTATATTTTCAATAGGAGAAAAACTTAACAAATTTCACATAGAATTTAAACAATTAACAACAATTCGACCACTATCCACTAATCAGGTAAAAGGAATAATTTTACAAACGAACGCTCGGGGTCTTTACAAGTTCTGGGCTTCGAGCCCCAATAACATAATCCTTGAGCTACCAGCCCAACTTTACCAAGGGACACTCATTTGATCAAAGGGCAGAAAACCCCTTCATTCAAGGAGCACTTGCTCCCACCTAGTAATGTCAAGACTCCTAGAGGCACCTTTCAAAACACCAGAAAGAGCTGACCCGCTCTCAGTCTTTCAAGCCTATTCAAGGCAATACCATACCTTACAATCACTTGCCTTCAAGGCACAACTTACAAGAATTAAGCAGGGGTATCTCGTACCCAGCCTACAGGGCCTTCGTAGAAAAATAATAGGATAAGTAAATGGCCCAAAATACAAAGCAGAATGGAGGCGTGTACTTGCACTCCTACATGAACACTTGTTAAAACCTAAGGGGCACTAGGCCGATTAAACGGGGGCTATTCCCACACTAGGGAGGTGACTCGTATAAGAAAATTTTAATACATTAAGAGTAGAAAATCGGTTATGAAAAAGTAGTCGCCTCAAATCAAGAATGAAGGGGAGCTCGAGAGGGTAAAGCACCCTCTATCCCCGATTCACAGTTAAAGTAATAAGACAATGTTACATAAGTCGGCACTAAGTTACATTTTTAGACAGGTAGGTTACATTGAATAGGTTTCGGTCCTTCCCCGAGGGTTAAACTGCTGAGCCAGCAAGAAATAAAGATGTTAAACGGCCATTACCTTTGTTGAAGAGCTGCTGCCCGAAGGAAGAGGCGCTACCTGCCCCCCGCTATACTTCCATACACTAACCTAGATGTTGTTGAAATGGCGGAGAGCCAGGAAAATCAGCAGTTTTTATACTCCCGGGGAAGATTCGAGACCTTTCATGAATAATTAAGACACACCCACAGTCGTTTATTGGGTAGCTTACAGTTACACATCAAAATTGGAGAAAAAAGACACAATTGGCTGAAAATTATTGACAGAAATTATTGATTGGCTAACTTCAAAACTGGCGGAAAGAAAAGATTTATATTGCCAACCCAAAAATGCTGGTACGAAATTTAGTAAGGAACAAATTTATGAATACAAAATTTCTTCAAATAAAGTTCTACCACTTTGCACCAGGGTGCATGGTCATAGTTTTTGTAGAGACATCTATCAGAGAATGTCCACACTTCTTGATAATTAGTAAACAAAAGAAGTTCGAAATTAACACAATGACATCTTCTGAGAACCTGTTGAGATAATTCAGTTTATTAAAGTTCAGAGTTTCTGCTGTAGGGGAGTACTTTAAGGCGGAAAATACAAAAGTGCCACGTAGAAGTTTACCAACCGGTACATTTATATTAGTATTTCTTTCGTTGTGTATTGAAATGAGTATTTTTTCAAATCTGTATTTTCTAGGCAGTTCCTTTTTCTTTCTTCTTTGCTTGTATATATTCATATTCTTGTCTTAAAAATTAGTGTTATTTGTAGTTCTTAGTATTTTAAGTAAATCAGTGTCATCGTTAATATGTGTGTGGTTAAAGTGCCAAGAGCCCTAACTTCGCCACGTAAAATAAAGGCTTTTATCTATCTATCTGTCTATCTATCTGTATATCTATCTATCTATCTATCTATCTATCTATCTATCTATCTATCTATATACCAACTCTACGAAGTTCACCTCCTGTTCATCCTCATTTGGATTGCGACTCAATGCATCCGCAAGGGCATTAGAAATTCTCGAACATTGCTCGATAATCAGATCGAATTGCTGAATAAACAGCGCCCATCTAGCTACTCTCTCGCTAGAAACCACTGTTTTCATCACGAACGTCAAGGCTTTGTGATCTGTCTTGATAGTTATAGAGAATCCAAAAACCATCTTTCTCCAATGCTGCAAAGACTGAAAAATCTCAAGCATTTCCAGTTCAGTAACGCTATATTTAAGCTCATGCTTTCTGAGCTTACGGCTGAAGAAAGTAAAGAAAACCAAGCAATTCTTCTTCTTGGGTTCCTCTTCTTCCTCCTGGCACAGGACTGCACCAATACCTATGGTGGAAACATCAGTTTGTAGGATAAATGTCTTATCGAAATTTGGGTACCCTAGCTTCACACTTCTAGCTAACATCTCACTGGTATACCGAAAGGAAATCTCGTGTTCCGTATACCACTACCATCGATTTTTTCTGTAACAGGTCTTGAATTGCAGCCACAACCTCCGTGTAACTTGGACTGTTATCACTGAAAAAATGACACATTCCCAGGAACTACTTGACCTTCTTTACCTTAATAGGCCTTGGAAACTTGCCGATTGCCTTCAGCTTTACCGGGTTAGGACGTACTCTCTCGCCGTCAATGAAATGCCCTAGGAAGAGAACTTCCTCCTGCCCAAGGATGGATTTCTTCAAGTTTATTTTGAATCCAGCAACCCTGAGATTTTCGAGGAGCAACTCGAAATGGAGGTTTTCCCCGAAATCTTCTGCTACGAGCAAAATATCATCCACATAGCTTTTACTTGCTTTGCGATCTAGGAAGCGTTTGAGGGCTGCACCGGCATTTTAGACTCCGAAAGGCAACGTTCGTTTGCTGGTCGTAAAGAAATCCAATGAAGAATTTAGACTTTGGATCATGCTTAGGGATGGAGCTCTCATTTAGTACCCTGGCATCCAGGCATACTCTCAACAACCGTCCGGCTTCTGCAGTCACCGAAGTGTTAACGTAGGGTGTGTTGGCTTTGGAGAGAAGCCCACTCTCTTCCACCTCCCTAATAATTTTTTCCAGCCTCTTGGCGATGCTTATCTGGAATGGGGTGCGGTCTACGATTGAATGGTTTCCAAATGTTTACTTCCGAAATATAATTAAAATTTGGAATGCAACCTGGCTTCGAATCGAAAACGTCTTGATATTTTGTAAATAGTTGTTTCAATTTCCTCTTTTCCTCGGTTTTCTTGGGTATTCAGATACCTTCTGATCTATCAAATCTTCTACAGCTTTACATACTTCAACCTCAAGATCTTCCCTATCTTCCTGACTGATTTCTTCCACTCCCTGGTTCATTTCATCTTTTACCACCCTCGATGCCGTAGCGCAATGGACTTCCTCACACATTCTTCTCCCAGCCGGACCCAATGATTCTTCATTTAGAGCTACCAATTCTGGTCCATCATCCTTCCTAAATTTCACCTCTCTTCTTCCTAAATCGATGACTGCGTTGCTCTCAAAAATGAAGTCCGCCCCAAAAATTACATTGTAATGCAGCTTTGAAATAACAGCAAACGGATGCTAAAATATTGAATCTCCAATTTATAAATCCAAAAATGTCTGCGTTTTAGAGATTTTAAGATTGGCTACTGGAATTTCCCGTAAGATTTTCCAGCTAGACAATTCATTAAAAAATTGAGAATTTCAGCTAATGCTGGCGCCTGTATCCAACAAACAGCTCACCTTAAAATCACAGATCTTGACATTAATAAAGGGTAACTCTCTGATCTTCCTAACCTCCTGTTGAGGTGGTCTTCTGCTAATTCATCCGAGTTAGATAATCCATGAGTCGACTTGGGGTGCTATCCAGCCGTCCTGAAGAACTAGTAGAATATAATGAAACATGTTGAAAAGGATAATGAAATATATATACAAATGCATTTACCCCGAAGGCAAAGTACACTATGTTCAATTACAATTTTCAGGTTTGTAGAGTTGTTCAGAAAAATACTGAGCACATGGCAGTGTATACGATCCTCATGGGTATACTTTTCTCAGAAAGAAAGGAATCTATAGATATAATGTTTGTTATGGGTATCCACTGTATTTTTATCTATATGGGATCTGAATTATTTTTATAACAATTAAAATTATCTTAATGAATTATTAATTACAACAAACATAGAATACCATAAATATAACATTGCAGGATGTCCCTCCTAATCAATTATTTTCAAATTAGTAAACAGTTATATCATTGTATACATGATACTAGTACCGAGGAAGGTGTTCCCTCCTAGCCATCAACTGATTTAAAAGTGACACTTATCACACAATGATGTAGAACTACTGTACTTGTCATTATCTTCACGTGTACTTGCACCACAGCGTTAACTTTAATCTATCTCACATGTCGACATCATAAATTATACAATATCAAGCTCAACACGATAAGAACTGAAGCGTGTGCAAACTATTTTAACGACATCAGTATAAGCACAGATTCATCAAGCACTAAAGTAATAAATTGACAAAATTTTTAAGTATATGCTATTTTGATGTCATAACCCAAGCACAGACTCTTTCATCATGAACTAGTGTAACAAACTGACAAGATTTTAAGTGTATAATTTCGGAAGTATTTTGAAGCATAGGTTAATTAGTTTTAAGATATCTTAAAATTACACGGCTGAAGATGGCCCAAAATATAGGGCTGAAACTAGAACCGTGTATATAATAATGCAAATGTGTGCTAATCTAAAATTGTATTCATTAGAAGGAACATCTTTCAATATTATATTTAGGCTTATACATACCATCAATACGGAACATGAAAATCATACATTACAAAGGATACAATACCATACGTTCATTATTTTTCTTAGTGACTACATATGATGCTAACCTACACTTTCTGCCTTTTCTAGTGGCATGTAGCCCTAATGTCCTAAAATACTTTATGGTTTCCACATAACCTGCATCGTTGATGGCTTATTGAGCAATGTGTGACAGCTGTTATGCAGAGCCTTTCAGACTGTTTAGAAGTTTGCTGCAGTGTTCTAATAGCATGCAGTTATTGAATTCTTTGGAGAAACATAAACTGATGTGTTGAGGATGCCGTGTAATTTGTGGAGGAAAAAGTTATTAAGGCTATTGGTAACTATAGAAATCATAACACTTGTCAAGGTAAGCAACAAGGCTAAACTGGTATGAGGTCAATGCAATCTTACCATGGTGAAACCTATGAGAACTTACAGTAGGTTTCTCCATTTGTGCGATCAGCAGATTCCCATAAGTATCACCCGTGACCACATCTGAACATTCTGACATACAAAGCAAGATTACTTCAGTAGACTATAACACTAACCAATCTCGTGCTTCATATTACACCGCAAAAGTTTGAAACATCATAACAACCTTCGTGTTCCACTTCAGAGAGCAACATATGGAATGATTATTTACTATTATGAATCTCATGACTCTGACTCTGAAAATGATAGAAAATATAAGGCTTTCCTTTACAGAGAGTTCCAGAATGGAGTCTGATACTCGTCCCTACCCAGAGCAGTCGCACGGCTGACAGTATTTTGGATAATCCCGTTAGCTTGAACAGTACAGCAGGTAATGAAGTCACAGCTAGAAAGGTTATAATCACAACAGCAATCCGCTGGCAAGGAAGGAAATGTGTCCTGAATCCTAGTTAGTGGGTAAGTAACAAGCCAATACAAGCGACGCAGGAGGGAAATCTTACACAGATAAAATGGGTTAGAATGTAAAGGACAGAGTAATGAAACCGTCATGATTCTGCAGGATTCTGCATTAAAAAATAAGGGAACAGAAAGGATGGAAATCTTCCGATCACATTACTGGTATGCACAACAAAAAACGTAATGATACCGAAAGGCATTTAATTTGTTCGCTCACAAATTGCGTAGGATAAATCGAAAGCCAATTCTCTGACATTCAAACTTTCAGTGTTTAAAACGGTATCAAGAGTATGTTAAGTCGTGTATCTCACTACACTCGGTATTTTTATTGTTATTATCATAGCGCACATATTGTGCATTAATTAAGGACAATCAGACGTGCAGAACTCAATGAGCGACTTAGTTTCTTCAAATTAACAATGTGATAACGATCACAATGATTATCGCAGAGTTCACACAAGCACATGTTACTTGGTTCGTGGAAAGAATTCAACTTGCAAACCCTGTGCTGGAATCCATGTACAGCCATTGAGGTCACAAAGTTTCGCAGCGCCTGGTTTGTATCCGCCCAAGTCTTGTTCACCATGGCCTCAGTGGAGTAAAACTCTAACCAGATTTCTTTCTTCTTCTCTTGCCTCTCCTCCATTAGACTCTTCCAGCAGTCAGTTGATGGTAGGGAGAACTTTAGTCTCAGCGTCCCGATTAGGAAAGGTTCTCCGTCGATTTCGTAGATGAACCTCGATCATGTGTAGTTACATATGCCCAAAGTCGTCCTTAGTTAGCGAGGCTTGACCCTTTCCAAAGTCCTAAGATCGTTCTTTGCCAACTTTTCCCAAATAATCTCTATACTATAAGTTAAGACAGGAAATATTTTTGTATCGAATAGCATCATAGCGGTCTTCAAGGATAATCTAGTGAGAAATTGAATGTCGTATATTGCTTTTATTGCCGCTATTGCTATTAGCCTTATGTGTATTCTATACGAATGTACAGTCGCCCGAAGGGTTAAGCCAGGGTATTTGAAGTTATTTACAACTCGTAATGGCTCGTGCTTGAAAGTCAATACATCTCGAGGGGAAGCACGCCCTCTCTTCCCAAAGATCATGTGTTCAGTCTTTTTTCGTTGACTTCTAGTTATTGAATATTATCCAGTCCTCCAGAGCGTTTAATGATTTCTGTACTTCAGCAATATCTTGTGAACCTATTACCATGTCATCAGCATAATAGTATATTTTCACATTCGTCGATGATACTTTTATCGCTTGAACAACGTCATAACTGGCGATGTTAAACAACAGAGGGCTGAGGGGTTCACCTTGCAGCACGCCATTGGACCGCGTAATTTCTTTCAAAGTTGTTATATTGTCTGTTATTATGAATCACTTTCGTTGCACTGATATGACTCAAGGAGAATATGATATAGCCAAAAGAAAGAACCTGAAATTGACATGGCTATGTAATGACTGCCAACCAAAAATAACAGTTGCCTTGGATTTTGAATAGGAAATAGTAAGAAACCTATCCGCTCATGTCCAAAATATATTGGAAAGCATGAAATCTAGTCTGTTAAGCAAAATACGAGAAGAAATGTACAATGCTCTAGGCAAAGAGATCGATTCTATTCGTAATCAAACAACATCAGAAAGAAAAGCGCCAGTTCCGCCAGTGGAAAGTACCGGCACCCTCACGCCTCTCAACGACTCTAGGGGAGCAGTTTCACATGAATCTTCTAGAATTATTGTATGGAAGAAAGAAGAGTCTCTCAGAGATCAGTAAAATAGGAGTAGAGAAATAGACACAGTTCCGAATTTAAGGAAATGTCATCATCAGGAAGATATTTCCAGGTTAGAGGAAGCTTTGTCCGGTAGTAGTAGGAAGTTTATTTCATCTCACACATGATGACAGCTTCAATGATAATAAGAACTCACCCAGGTCAGAGGTCTTCAATCATACACTCGGTATTTCCAATACAGATGAAATTCACATTCATGCGAAGTTAAATTTTAATGCCTACATATATTACTATTATTACCGTCGCCATTAGGCCGAAAAGGTGTAACAACGAAGTAAAGAAGCTAAGAGATATGAATGAAGGCTTTATTTTGGAAGTAATACTCAAGTCACCTTTAAGTTACTTTTCCGCCCATTTTCAGGAAATGAAAACAATACTATGGCATTAAATTTTCACACTGCCATATGTACACTAACCTAGCTAACTAGAAATTAATTTGTACTGCATTAATAGCGATTTAAATGAAATGAACCATCACTTTAGTCGCCATCACGTCCAAAGCATAAACAACAATTCTCTTCTTCCTGATCTTACAACACACACATCGATCTCCTTCATATTGATAGCACAGCACATCACTCTTTTTTATTTTTTATTTTAAATCGTAGTCTGACAAAAATCCCGGGGATTTCCTCTCCCGTTGACTTCGTCTCGGTTCCGATTCTTGGCTCCCTTCTCCTTCTTCTTTCTTCTCTGGATAATCTTCTTCTTCTTCTGGTTCCTCTGGTTGGCATTTCACACACTCTCGGACTCGTCCTCATACAACAGCTCATGAAAAGGCCGGAAGAAGGTAGAGTTGCGAGTTATTCGTTTCCATACTTCTTGACGATTTTTAAAGATGTGGGTCCAAATGTGGTTGAAAATTTATTTACTTTGGGGTTACGCATCAAAACCTTGTCGCCTTCGGGCCCCACGTCTAATGTCCGCGTATTCTCCCTTTTTAAACTTCTGAATAAGGTCTCGTTCCACCTCATCTTCTAATATTTTTTCTGTTTTGTATGAGGCCAGACCGGGAATTTTGTCCCTCAATTTTCTGTTAAAAAATAACTCCGCTGGACTAACCCCTGTAGTCTGGTGCTCATGGTTCCGGTACATCAGTAGGTACTTGTTTAGTTCTAACTCCCGATCTAATTTTATGGCATTGGTAATCTGTAGTCGTTGAGTTCAGTCTTTTCACTGTGCCATTTGCTTGTGGGTGTAACGGGGTAACTCTGTGGTGATGAATTCCGGACTGTAGCAGGTAATTTTCCGTCTCTGCGCTGACGAAGTTCGTGCCGTTATCTGTTGAGAGAACCTCAGGATACCCGTATCTTGCAAAAATACCATCTAGGGCCTTTATTATGCTTTTAGAGTCAGTACTGCTTAGTTTTGTCACTTCCATGAAACGGCTAAAATAATCTATCACGATCAATAGTTGTACCCCATTAGGAAAAGGACCCAGAGAATCAGCAGCTATTCTTTCCCGAGGCTTTTTAGGAATTACTGTCGGATATATTTTTTCGGGCTTCCCGGATTTACTAGTAATCTGACAACCCGGACATGTTCTCACTGTCCGTTTCGCTGGTTTGTCTGTTCCAGGCCACCATACTTTAGGTCTGAGTCTGTTTTTCATTTCCAAAATTCCCGGATGACCCTCGTGTGCCAAACTAAGGACCCTAGTTTGTAAAATTTTCCACATTACTAACTTTGTTTCTTTCAGTAATATATTGTCCACGACGCATAATTGAGATATCATCGCCCGAAATGGAAGGAGGTCAACGTCATTACTGTTACGGAGTAACGCAATTTAAAACCTCCCCCGAGAACCTATTTTGAACTGGCAATATCGCCGTAGAAAATCTTAATCTTTCTATATGGCTAAGCGGATGGTTTTCCTCGTACTACTACGTGCTTTGGTGATACTCATCGAACTTATTCATATTTCTTATTGTGGACTGATGGCAACGTCTTTGGATTATCGCATTTCTGTATTGTACGGACTGTTTCATTTCTCTTCTAATAAGTGCTGCAATCTTCCGCCAGACACCCACAATAAGTTTCCCCTCCCCAAGCGCTCTTCTACCTATCAGAGCGCGGCTATTTCCTGATGGAGCAAACCTCGCCATTTTGACCGCCGACAGTACGCGTGGGGAAGTCATGGCGTGCGGTTGTGTTAATTGGATTCGTAAGATGTTGGCGTCATGTTGGAGTATAGACCCGGGCTGAGGGTCTTGAGATGTGGGTTTTAAACCCAAATTACTTTGGTTCCTGCATCGTCCTATTATGATACTTTTCAACTAATTCTGACCAAGGAAACCAAACTCATCAGCAAGCATCTGTAAGTATGTGAGGAACTAGCTCATCATGCCTGAGCGTCAGCTTCACCCAAGTAAGTGGCTTCATCATTTGGCAAGTTATATCCTGTGATTATGAAACTGCTAGGAAATTCGTGTGATTTGTGTCTTGAAAATTAACTCTTTCAAGGTGGAATTTCGTGAAAATAATTATTTTGGAAATTACTAAGCGGACGGACGTGTGGCTAATTCTAATAATATATCAAAATTATTGGCATGTAGAGACTACGAAAATAAGGAAATCCTTTTTAAATTAACTATCATTTTCACCCGTTAATGAACTTCATTGATCATGTAAATTCAAAATGTGTCGGGCACTTAGTGCCCTTTATACTGCGTGAGGTTCTGCAGAAGCATATAATTCTAGTTTCCTTGGTTTAAAGAAACTTGCTTCTTCTATTTTTCTGGTATTTTATACTTTCGTGTTTCCTGATTTTATTTTTGTGTTTCTTGCCTTTGTTGTGCCTTGTACCATGATTGGTTTGCGGGCGTGTGTTTTCGTTGCTATGGTAACGATTTGCCTTTGGGGACGTGATGGTGATTGTTGCCTGTGGGTTTTGCGTGTTGATTGTGGAGCCTGTGTTTACTTAAGAATTTTCGATTTATGTGGAAGATTTCTTTGCTCCTCACTTGATCTCTTACGGTTTTCTTCCTTTTCCCCCTGTTTAACTGTGTGTGTTTTCCGTTCGCTGATCTTATTTGACCCCTCGTAGTTTATTAATTGGGCTAGAGTTCTGTGCTCCTGCGAAGCCTCCTCTTATTAAGAAAGTTCAATGAAACTCGTTAATTGAGTGGTTTTCCCTAGGTTCAATACGTTAGTTTTAATTTCATTTTAGTAAGTCTAACAAATGGGCCCGCGTAAACCTTTTGTAAACAATTTAAGTTTTAATTCGAATAATTTTCTGTTATTATTGTAATGTTATCAAGGTGTACTATTTCTGGTAATGGATTTATAGTCTTTAATTAGTACAATTTTCTGTTTTTTTAGTTAATGATTTCCATCAGTATCATTTTCTGAAAAAGACTACGTTTTTCAGTTTCATCCGTGTATTTTCTATTATTCACTAATTGTTTTTTGAACTACTTAAAATACTTTTATTCCCTCAGATAGGACGATGTTCTTTTGGTTTCATGTTAAGATTTCATTCTTTAATTAAAAGTTTATTTGATTGAAACCAGTGTCTCCTTTCATTATCTGTGTGGTTCAGCGCCGAAACAAGGATTTTTTATCCATTTCCTCTGGGAGTTTTATTTGGGCCTTGCTGGGTAAGTACTGTTGGATGTAATTTTCCTATCCTTGTGACTGATTCCCTTAATTTGTTTAATAAACATTGTTTATTTAACACCGATTTATAGGTAGTACCGGCCGGTGCATGTTTGCTAACCGATAGTGTGGTGAGTTTACTGCGCTGGCGTTTTCATTACGATCCCAACACCTGTTTGTTAATATGACCGGACCTTTGTTGAAGCTTCACCTATTTCCTCCAAATATAATGCAACTGGTGCCAAACACGTAGCCAAGTGGATCAGATAATTGTCCTTCTTGGCTTCACCGATTGAATTCTCACTTAAGCGCGATAAAGGATCTGCTATGTTATTTTCCCCTTTACATACTTAAAGGAGATCACAACACAAAAACACATATTTCGTTATTCATTGCTAAATATGTATTATGGGAATGTAATAACAATGCCGTTAATCCGGTGCCTCTATGTCCAACCATTCTCAAGTTATGTGCGGTCGTGACGTCACTGCGCTGTAGAGTCTACCTGGCAGCCTTGACGCTGGGAGTAAACTCGCGCACTCCATCTGCTACTGCCGTGAGCTTCTGTTGCCAGTGTTAATGGGCTTATTTTTATTTATAATGGATGTAAATATCATTCGTCCGTGTTAGTATGAGCCAGAACGAACGACGTTTGCTGATGTCCATTCAGATAGCGATCTTGACATGGATATGCTAAACACTACAGGCCGTGCCGGCACGCGAATTTCATGTAAATGTAATGAGTGTACCATCATGGATACGGATGAAGAAAGTGTATGCTGTTGTGAATTAGACAATGTAAAAGCAGTGAAATATGAGAAATTTATGTGTATAACAAGAAATCCCTCGTTTACAAGGCTTATTTTAGACCGTGAAGTATTGACAATGACAAGGCATAACGTAAGAATAAAAACAAAGAGCATGGCAAGGAAACGTTTACTGACAGCTTTAAATCCATCAAATAGAACTAGGCGTTTTATTTGTTACAAACAGTTCACTTCGTGGGTAAATTCATGGACTGCGATTGGTAAAAAGAACAGAGTTGTCATACCATCGTGTGTTAACACCATAAGGGACACATTTCCGGAAGCCGATGACACCTATGTGGGCTTCAAGCTGTAAATGAAAAAATGAAATTAAAACAGTAGAATTATGTAAGAGTTTCCTAAGCTTGTTTGTATGAATTTGAATTTCCTTTAATCCACATTTTTTTTCTCTCTTCCTCTTCCTCCTCCGTTAAAGTATCGTGCTCACAGGATTTCCATTCACCGTTTTCTAACCACTTATGCTCATTATTGACGTGGTGCAAAATTGACGTAAATTTATCGATTAACACAGAACTGTTTCCATTACATGTTTGTGCTGCCCACGATTAATGATTATTTATACTGGCCTTCCACGCTTGGACTTCTGGATGATTTGTATCGAGAACTTTCATCTTTTTCATTAGACTTTTTGATATGTGCCAAACATCAAATTCACGTTCAATATCAGGATACCGCGTTCTCAGTAAATACCTTACTCCTTTATGTCTATCGGAAAGGAAGAGTTTTATATTACAATTTTCTTCCTGTACAATCTTCCTCATCGCGATTTCACACGTAGCCCTTTCAAGCTCACCTTTCACAATCATTCTCTGAACAAGTTCCAAATGAGCTATGCGGCCTGTATTTATATCCATTAGTGAATACACTAAATATTTAGCTGAAAAGCCGGGAGAATCGTACTGAGTAGTATAATACAGGGATTCGGCGGCCACCTCCACCTCAGGCTCCCAGAGGCCACCTCCACCTCCACCTCAGCCAGAGGCCTCCCAGATGGCTCCTCCACCTCCACCTCAGCCAGAGGCCTCCCAGAGGTCTAATCCACCTCCCGCGGGAAATTTGAATTTGTAAACAAAGCCACGTGCTTTTTGACAGCTGTCATCGACAACAACGCATCGCTAACCTCAGTACTGCCATCTTGACGGGCCTAAACCTCAGTAGTGCCAACTTAACCTAACTAGCGCGTGGTAAACAAAGCCACATGCTTTTTGACAGCCACGTGCTTTTTTGACAGCTGTCATCCGCCATCTTTAAACCACAAAGCACTGTGCCGCCCTCTATATCGCAGTAGCTGCAAAATTCGTCACCTGTCATCGGCAGTGCTGCCATCTTGACGGGTCTAAACCTTAGTGCTACCAACTTAACCTAACTAGCGCGAGGTAAACAAAGCCACGTGTTTTTTTGACAGCTGTCATCCGCCATCTTTAATCCATAGAGCACAGTGCTGCCCTCTTTAGCTACTTACCTTTGAAATGTGGTGGCGGATAATTTGAAAAATGCTTTTTGACAGCAGCCATCTTGCATCGCAAACCTCAGTGCTGCCCTCTTTAGCTAGATACCTGTGGTGGCAGACAATTCCACGTGACAGCAGCCATCTTTAATCAAGAGAGCACCGTGCTGCCCTCTATGTGGTGGCGGCAAATTGAAAAATTCCACGTGCTCTTGTTTGGAAACAAACTCACGTGCTTTTTTTGACAGCTACCATCCACCATCTTTAATCAACAGAGCACAGTGCTGTACTCTTTAGCTAGATACCTTTGAAATGTGGTGGCGGCAATTTGAAAAATTCTATGTGCTCTTGTTGGGAAACAAAGCCACGTGCTTTTTTGACAGCTGTCATCCGCCATCTTTAATCAATAGAGCACTGTGCTGCTATCATGCGGGCAATTTCGTTAGCTGTCATCCGCCATCTTTAATCCAGAGAGAACAGTGCTGCACTCTATGTGGTGGCGGTAAATTCTATGTGCTCTTGTTTGGAAACAAATTCACGTGCTATTTTCTGACAGCTGTCATCCGCCATCTTTAATCCAGAGAGAACAGTGCTGCCCTCTATGTGGTGACGGCAAATTCCACGTAGAAACAAAGCCATGTGCTTTTTTGACAGCTGTCATCCGCTATCTTTAATCACCGTGCTGCCCGGTGGCGGCAAATTCCACGTGCTCTTGTTTGGAAACAAAGCCATGTGCAGCTGTCATCCGCCATCTTTAATCACCGTGCTGTCCCCTCTTTAGCTACTTACCTTTGACAGCTGTCATCCGCCATCTTTAATCACCGTGCTGCCCGGTGGCGGCAAATTCCACGTGCTCTTGTTTGGAAACAAAGCCATGTGCTTTTTTTGACAGCTGTCATCCACCATCTTTAATCACCGTGCTGCCCGGTGGCGGCAAATTCCACGTGCTCTTGTTTGGAAACAAAGCCATGTGCTTTTTTGACAGCTGTCATCCACCATCTTTAATCACCGTGCTACACTCTATGTGGTGGTGGTAAATTCTATGTGCTTTACAAACCTATATGCTTTTCTGACAGCTGTCATCTGCCATCTTTATGCTGTAAATCCCTCGATTCTCGACAGATTCTTAATCCGAGTTCTTTGACGTCAGGAAGGGCAACCGGTCGAAAACCATAGTGTATGAGGCTAGATACTGCTAGTTTTGCATCAGGGAGGGCGACTAGTCTTAAGAACAAATTCTTGCGATTTAAAATCTTAGTCAGGAAGGGCATCCGGCCGTAAAACAATAGTTCGTGATTTAAAATCTAAGAAGTGCATCTAGCTGTAAATCCCCGATTCCCCGTGTTAGACGTTGTAAAACAGATTCTTAATCCGAGTTGTCAGGAAGGGCAACCGGTCGTAAAACTATGGTGTATGAGGTTAGATACTGCTAGTTTTGCATCAGGAAGGACAACTCAACACATTCATGTGATTTAAACACATTTTTACCCCCAAGAGAATCGAACCCGAGACTACCGGGTGAGAGGCATGCATACTGTAGGCTATAGATTTGTTCTACAGTCCTCGAAGTATCGGCACAGTCATTCTGAGCGAGTTGTGTGGAATGCGTGTGTTAGCTGAAATTGTACACGTATCTTCCGGCTCGACCTTCAACGAGGACACGGCGTGCTTGTAACTCGCGAACGTCTTCTTAGCCGAGTAGCATGTAAGCTCTTAAAACACAGTACTAATTAAGGTTGTAAAATATTCTGAAATAGTCCTCCTCTGTAGTGCAGTAGTTAGCTGCTACCCTCGGAGGTCCGAGTTCGATTCCTGGCTCTGCCACGGAATGTGTAGCATTTAGCCTATGTAAGTTCCTAACGTAAAATATCATGATTGTACGGAGAGGTTAAAACACACACAGTGCCTACTCCTATCGAAAGAACCTGCACGGTACCGGCATGTAGGCTTCTCCTGGTGAAGGAGCTTGCACATGGTTTAACGCCTCCTATCAACAGCCCTTACTTAATGCTGGCTTTCTTGCACACCCCGCCTCACACCATAGTTTTACGACCGGCTGCCCTTCCTGACTAGGATTTTAAATCGCAGTATACGTGATAAATTTGTTGTAGCGGGTTTTATAACTAGATATCCCGGTACCGACACATAGCCTACTCCCGCTGAAGAAGCCTGCACAAGGCTTATTGCCTCCATCCGACAAATGAATCACCGTCAAGTCTTGTACTCAAAAAATCATTTTCGAAGGAGTCTGCACAAGGTTTAACGTCTCCATCAACAGCCCTTACTTATAGCTAGCTTTTTTGCACACCCCGCCTCACACCATAGCTTTATACGGCCGGTTGCCCTTCCTGACTAGGATTTTAAATCGATATCCCGACATAGCCTACTCCTACCGAAGAAGCCAGCTTAACACCTCCATCCAACAAATGAATCACCCTCAAACACTCTTCAATCATTCTGGCTACTTCGGAAGATAGCGGGTTCGAACTGGAAGCCGTAAATGTTAGGCGAGGGACCTGCGCGATCGTCATTGCATGATATAGCCGGATGCCCTTCCCGACGGTATAAGTTGCCAGGATTTGAATCGCGTACCCCGACTAGAAGAAGCCTGCACATAGCTTAACGCCTCCATCCGACGAATGAATCACCCTCAAACACTCTTCAATCATTCTCGCTACTTCGGGGATAGCGGGTTCGAACTAGAAGCCGTAAATGCTAGGCGAGGGGCCTGCGCGATCGTCATTACATGATCTAGCTAAATGTAGTTTTAGCCCAATACCTTTAAGTGCCTACAGGTAAGGAATACCGCGGATGTAGCTTAGTACCCTCCCGTTTAAGTCCAGAAGTCGAGGATCGCGCGCTAACTTTCCAAGGCTCGATCCACTGCAGAACTCTTAAATTCTGACACCTCGGCGTCAACAGGAGGTTCGATTCCGGCTTAAATACGTCAGCCTGCGGGACTACAGGAGTGCTCTTGTTGCATAAACACTTCGTTCCGACTGTACTGCAGTTGTCAGCGATTTTCATATCCGCTTGGTAACAAGCAGCATATTTACTCGCCGCAGTCTGCGTGAAGTGCTCACAGTTCTCTGTATGCGTTTATCACGTACACATCTCCCGTCTAAGTACTGTCTGCTGTGAATATTATTCTTCAGCCTTTATCTTAAGGTAAGCTAGAACTGTTAGTTACTGTCTGCAAAGCAACTTCTACGCTAGGTAATAGACATCTACATTCATATATGTTTGTTCTTTTCTTTTTAGGTACCGTTCGAGTTACAGGCTTGAAAGTACGCATTTTATTCATCCGAGTAACAGTCTGCAGCACATGCATTTTTAAGGTATGTTTTCGAACTTTGAGTTGTAAAGATAACTAGGCTAGCTGATACACCCTACACTACGTTCATATATGTTTGTTCTTTTCTTTTTTAGGTACCGTTCGAGTTACAGGCTTGAAAGTACGCATTTTATTCATCCGAGTAACAGTCTGCAGCACATTCATTTTTTTAAGGTATGTTTTCGAACTTTGAGTTGTAAAGATAACTAGGCTAGCTGATACACCCTACACTGCATTCATATATGTTTGTTCTTTTCTTTTTAGATTCGACCAGAATATTATCATTCAAGTTTCAGGCTTGAACGCACGCATTTTATTCATCCGAGTAACAGTTTGCAGCGCGAAGATTTTAAGGTATGTCTGACCTCTATTCGTTGAAACTTGGTTTCTTCTAAAACATCGTAACTTTAGTCTATTGATAAATAGTTGTTCTCTTTAATCCTCACGCTATAGACGAGGTGCGTACATAGCTATGTCTGCCCTCAACGGGCTGAAACTTGGTTTCTTCTGTAACTTTAAGCTAATCATAAATAGTTGTTCTCTTTAATCTACATACTATAGACGTGGTATAATTTCAAACACGTACACATAGCTATGTCCGTCCTCAACAGGCTTAAACTTGGTTTCTTCTGTAACTTTAAGCTAATCATAAATAGTTGTTCTCTTTAATCTACATACTATAGACGTAGTATAATTTCAAACACGCACACATAGCTATGTCCGTCCTCAACAGGCTTAAACTTGGTTTCTTCCGTAACTTTAAGCTATTCATAAATAATTGTTCTCTTCAACCTACATACTATAGACGTGGTATAATTTCAAACACGCACACATAGCTATGTCCATCATCAACAGGCTTAAACTTGGTTTCTTCCGAACATCGTAACTTTAAGCTAATCATAAATAGTTGTTCTCTTTAATCAACATACTATAGACGTGGTATGATTTCAAACACGTACACATAGCTATGTCTGCCCTCAACGGGCTGAAACTTGGTTTCTTCTGTAACTTTAAGCTAATCATAAATAGTTGTTCTCTTTAATCTACATACTATAGACGTGGTATAATTTCAAACACGTACACATAGCTATGTCCGTCCTCAACAGGCTGAAACTTGGTTTCTTCTGTAACTTTAAGCTAATCATAAATAGTTGTTCTCTTTAATCTACATACTATAGACGTAGTATAATTTCAAACACGCACACATAGCTATGTCCGTCCTCAACAGGCTTAAACTTGGTTTCTTCCGTAACTTTAAGCTATTCATAAATAATTGTTCTCTTCAACCTACATACTATAGACGAGGTGCGTACATAGCTATGTCCGTACTCAACAGGCTTAAACTTGGTTTCTTCCGAACATCGTAACTTTAGTCTATTGATAAATAGTTGTTCTCTTTAATCCTCATACTATAGACGTGGTATAATTTCAAACACGCACACGTAGCTATGTCTGTCCTCAACAGGTTGAAACTTGGTTTCTTCCGAACATCGTAACTTTAGTCGTTCTCTTCAATCCTCATGCTATAGGCCTAACTCACAGCCATGTCCAACCTCTATAGGTTGAACATCGCAACTTTAGGCTAATCTCTATTGGTTGTTCTCTTTTCAGATGTTTCCCTGCTCGCAGTGTGATATAACTTTCACAAGAAGAGATGCCCTTACACGGCATTTACAAATCAAACATGGAGAAGCGTCTACGTTCACCTGCGAGCAGTGTGAGGCATCGTTTACAAGGCGAGATAACTTCATGCGCCATATGAAATCAAAACACCCTAGCATAACATCTGCTTTATGTGATGTTTGCGGGCTGTACTTCGCTAATGTAGAGCAATACCAGGCTCACTTAGCAGAGGTACATCAAATATCTACTTGCCCTCAGGTAGTAGTAGGGAAAAAGCGTGCAGGTACTGATGTAGCTGTAGAAAGTACTAGTAGTAAAAAACCTAGGAAAAATGAACTTCAAACTATTCACTGCGAGCACTGTAACACTGATGTACCATCTTCACATTTTCAGGGACACTTACGGAGTAATGCGCATAAAAATAATGCGTGTAGAAGTGGTAGTAACGCAAACATCGTGGAAATTAATACAGCATTTAAAAGTAGGATTGCTAGTTACCGAATTCGCATCAGTCAAAAGTTTCAGAGCACTTCAAACTTTTTAAATTGCGTTCAACCGGATGTACAGCAGCTTCTTGCTAAATCTTTGTCCAATCATAGTTTATTTAAAGTTAATTTTGAACTTTTCGCCTTGTACATTAAAAGCACGGATGAATCCGAAATAACGGACATTAAATCATTTAATACGAAGAATTTTATCATAAGTCAGTCGACTAATTTTGGCGATGTACTTAGGGATGTCTCTAACATTATTTCAACTATAAGAGCGAGGAATTTCAGGAAAAGGAATCAGGGTGGGCTTTAGTTGAGATAATGTATCTAGAAGTTAACATCAATAAGTACAATCCTATGCGTGGATCTTCGCACATTGAGCTGCCGACATGGATTCAGCGAAAAGAAGCTGTTGTAAACATCCAAAACAATGACGAAGCATGTTTTGCATGGGCGGTGATGTCAGCTTTAAATCCTGCGAAATCAGACGTAGCTAAGAGAACATCATCCTATCCACACTATTCAACGCAGCTAAATTTCGATAGTAAAGAATTTCCTGTACAGTTAAAAGATATTAAGCGCTTTGAGGAACTAAATAACATTAGCATTAATGTGTATGGTGTAGAGAAAAAGTCTGTAGTAGGTCCTCTGTATTATACATGTCATAAGAAGAGTATTCACGTTAATTTACTCTATATTGAAAACAGTGAGAATAGCCACTTTTGCTGGATTAAAAATCTGAGTAGACTTGTTGGCAGTCAGTTGTCAAAACATGATGGTAAAAAGTGGCTATGTGATGGATGCTTGCAGTATTTTAGAACTGAAGATCAGTTAACGAAGCATTCCAAGAATGACTGCAATCATGTACGTACAGAGATACCTACTACAGGCAATAATGTTTTAAAATTTACAAATTTTCACAAGCAGATGTGGGTACCGTTCGTGATTTATGCAGACTTTGAAGCCATCCTCACGCCATGCAACACATGCTCACCTAATCCTGACAACTCTTTCACTAATACTACGCACATGCATGTCCCGTATAGCTTCGCGTATTACATCAAGTGTAGTTACGATAGTACGCTTAACAAGTTAGAGCTGTATCGAGGACATGATGCTGCTAAAGTATTTTTAGAAAGACTTGAAAGTGATGCAGTTCGTCTCGGTCGTATTCTGAATAGTAATGTTCCTATGAAGCCACTCACCGAAATTCAGTTAAATTATCATGAACGTGCTACAAAGTGTAGCATTTGTGATGGGGAATTTTCCGAAAATGACCCTAAAGTTTTTGATCATGATCATTTAACTGGTTTCTACAGATGTGCCGCTCATTATAGCTGTAATCTTAAGTATAGAGTTCCTAAATTTATCCCTGTAATTTTTCATAACTTATCTGGTTACGACTCTCATTTCATCATTTCACAATTTGGAGCTTCAGATGAAAAAGTAGATATAATCCCTCAGAGTAAAGAGCGGTACATTGCGTTTGCAAAGTCTGTAAAAGTAGATGCTGAGCATTCTATAAAACTGAGATTCCTTGACTCGTTTCGCTTTATAGCGAGTAGCCTCGATAAACTTTCTAGTCATTTACAGCCTGAACAATTTACAGAAATTCGACGCGTTTTCCCCGAAGAAGCGCAGTTTAATTTACTTCGGCGTAAGGGTGTTTTTTGTTACGAATATCTCGACTGCTTAGACCGCCTCGAAGAACGTGCCTTACCATCGAAACAATCCTTTTACAGCTCGCTGAATTCAGCAGATATTAGTGATGATGACTATTTACATGCACAACATATCTGGGAGCAGTTCCACATTCAAACGCTGGGTGAATACTCCGATTTATATTTAAAGACAGATGTACTTTTGTTAGCTGATGTTTTTGAAAATTTTCGCTGTGTTTGCATGAACACCTACAGCCTTGACCCATGTCAGTATTTTACTGCACCTGGGTTAAGTTGGGACGCGATGTTAAAATACACGCGTGTGAATTTGGAACTGCTGTCCGATATCGATATGGTGCACTTTATAAAAGCATCCATTCGAGGCGGTCTGAGTCAGTGCAGCGGCCGGTATTCGAGTGCTAATAATAAGTACATGCCGAGTTTCGATTCCAGTCAGGAATCTCAGTATATCGTTTATCTGGATGCTAATAATCAGTATGGGTGGGCGATGAGTCAGCATCTACCGGTGAGTGGTTTCCGCTGGCTGACGCAGTGCGAAATTGATGCTTTACAGCTACACGCCCTAGGTGATGAAGCTGATAAAGGTTATTTCCTCGAAGTTGACTTACAGTATCCTAAAGAGTTACACACTTCTCATAATGACCTACCGTTCTGCCCTGAAAATATGAAGTCCCCGTACATTGCATCAACGACGAAAATGCTCATTGCTAATTTATGCGATAAATCTAAGTATATCATTCATTACCGAAATTTAAAACAGTGTTTGCAGCATGGTTTGAAGTTATCCAAAATTCATCGCGTACTAGAATTTAATCAGTCACCGTGGCTAAAGCCATATATCGATCTGAACAATAATTTAAGAACGAATGCGGTTAACGAGTTTGAAAAAGATTTCTACAAGCTCATGAATAACAGTGTGTTTGGTAAGACTATGGAGAATGTTGACAAACGCGTTGATGTAAAATTGATTACAAACTGGGATAATATTAAGAAAAGGTATGGTGCTAACTATTTAATAAGTAAACCAAATTTCCACAGCTGCACCATCATACATGAGAATTTAGTTATTATACAGATGAATCGTGTCAAGGTTAAGTATGACAAACCTACCTACGTCGGCTTCACAGTACTTGAATTGGCTAAAACACTCATGTATGAATTCCATTACGATTATATGATGAAGAAGTACGCGCATAATGCGCAATTGCTCTACACAGATACCGATTCGTTTATTTATCAAATCATAACTGATGACTATTACAATGATATAAAGCCAGACTTGGGTAGGTTTGATACGAGTAACTATCCTGCAGATAATCAATATCATCTACCGCTAGTGAACAAAAAGGTTCTAGGTAAAATGAAAGATGAATGTGCTGGGAATATTATCGATTCATTTGTAGGTACTAAATCCAAGTCATATTGCATAAAACTCTTAAATGAATTACAAATAAAGAGATTGAAGGGGGTTAAAAAGAATGTCGTTCAGAATCAGCTAAGTTTTGAAAACTATAACAATTGCATTAAAAGTAATCCACCTGTTTTGCATAAGCAAATGTCTGTCATTAGAAGCAAGAAGCACCAGTTGTACACACATTTAATTAGTAAGGTAGCCCTTAATAGCGATGATTGTAAACGGTTTGTCATTCCAAATTCTACCAACACGCTAGCCTGGGGGCATAGTAGTATTGATAAGTACTACTTTACATAAACATTATGCTAGAGGTGTGTGTACTTACGTTACGCTGTCTTACATCACAAAGAGGTACGCTGAGAGTGTAGTACGGCAAGTCTAAACTTGTACATTCAAGAATTGCATCGAGAAGTACGCAAAACATCACTGGGGTAAAATGATTCAAGATAAAACTTGTACATACAAGATGTAAATAAATAATGTAGAATTAGCATATTCTTTTATTTTAGGTTAGGTATCACCTTCCTCTCGCTCCTTATTTGCAAGATAGAGTTTTTGTTTATTACTCATAGAAGAAGAAAGAAGGTGATGAGCAGATTCGTAAGTATGTTATTGTCTAGCTCATGTTGAGAAGAGATTTTTTTTCTAAACAGTGTTTGATTGCAATGCAGTGCCAAACAAGAGCACGTGGAATTTGCCGCTACCGGGCAGCACGGTGATTAAAGATGGTGGATGACAGCTGTCAAAAAAAGCACATGGCTTTGTTTCCAAACAAGAGCACGTGGAATTTGCCGCCACCGGGCAGCACGGTGATTAAAGATGGCGGATGACAGCTGTCAAAGGTAAGTAGCTAAAGAGGGGACAGCACGGTGATTAAAGATGGCGGATGACAGCTGCACATGGCTTTGTTTCCAAACAAGAGCACGTGGAATTTGCCGCCACCGGGCAGCACGGTGATTAAAGATAGCGGATGACAGCTGTCAAAAAAGCACATGGCTTTGTTTCTACGTGGAATTTGCCGTCACCACATAGAGGGCAGCACTGTTCTCTCTGGATTAAAGATGGCGGATGACAGCTGTCAGAAAATAGCACGTGAATTTGTTTCCAAACAAGAGCACATAGAATTTACCGCCACCACATAGAGTGCAGCACTGTTCTCTCTGGATTAAAGATGGCGGATGACAGCTAACGAAATTGCCCGCATGATAGCAGCACAGTGCTCTATTGATTAAAGATGGCGGATGACAGCTGTCAAAAAAGCACGTGGCTTTGTTTCCCAACAAGAGCACATAGAATTTTTCAAATTGCCGCCACCACATTTCAAAGGTATCTAGCTAAAGAGTACAGCACTGTGCTCTGTTGATTAAAGATGGTGGATGGTAGCTGTCAAAAAAAGCACGTGAGTTTGTTTCCAAACAAGAGCACGTGGAATTTTTCAATTTGCCGCCACCACATAGAGGGCAGCACGGTGCTCTCTTGATTAAAGATGGCTGCTGTCACGTGGAATTGTCTGCCACCACAGGTATCTAGCTAAAGAGGGCAGCACTGAGGTTTGCGATGCAAGATGGCTGCTGTCAAAAAGCATTTTTCAAATTATCCGCCACCACATTTCAAAGGTAAGTAGCTAAAGAGGGCAGCACTGTGCTCTATGGATTAAAGATGGCGGATGACAGCTGTCAAAAAACACGTGGCTTTGTTTACCTCGCGCTAGTTAGGTTAAGTTGGTAGCACTAAGGTTTAGACCCGTCAAGATGGCAGCACTGCCGATGACAGGTGACGAATTTTGCAGCTACTGCGATATAGAGGGCGGCACAGTGCTTTGTGGTTTAAAGATGGCGGATGACAGCTGTCAAAAAAGCACGTGGCTGTCAAAAAGCATGTGGCTTTGTTTACCACGCGCTAGTTAGGTTAAGTTGGCACTACTGAGGTTTAGGCCCGTCAAGATGGCAGTACTGAGGTTAGCGATGCGTTGTTGTCGATGACAGCTGTCAAAAAGCACGTGGCTTTGTTTACAAATTCAAATTTCCCGCGGGAGGTGGAGGAGACCTCTGGGAGGCCTCTGGCTGAGGTGGAGGTGGAGGAGGCATCTGGGAGGCCTCTGGCTGAGGTGGAGGTGGAGGTGGCCTCTGGGAGCCTGAGGTGGAGGTGGCCGCCGAATCCCTGTATTATACTACTGTACTGGCCATCTCCAGCTAACCAAATGGGTTTCGCACTGCTTTTCAAACAATTAGTCCTTTCTTGATCCCAAGCACCCTCCACTATCGGACCAGTTTTTGCTGGCAGGACCTAGTGTTTACAGTGCACTATGTCTTCTGGTATGGGCTAGAGCAATTTTGTTACCTTCATTGATCTGTCTCCGTCTTATCCTTGGCTTTGACAATATGAAAGTGACTGAGGTATGAGCGATGCTAGTAATGCCATTCCTTGTACAGCCAGTCCCTGCTATGAATGGTATGAAAATGTTGCTCATAGGGTCGGTCGGTGCATGCATTTCAGTGGGCTTGGCAGACTGATATGTAATAGCAACTTCTGGCTCAGTGAGGAAAGCAACGGGAATCTACCTCACTCCTCATTTCCCTAATACGCCTCTTCAGTGATGCCTAGGCCATCTATGACAGCTGATGGCAGAGCTGTTGAGGATCCACCCAGCCTTAGGGCTGAAGACTGAACATACATACACTCTATGAATAATTCTATCATATACAGTTCGTGACATCATATGTAAGTTAATGGACTTGCAGAATGACCGAAAAGGTTCAAACAGAATGCCCGACAACAATAATGCTGATGATATAGGACATTTGCTTCCGGTTTATTTCCTTCCGTGGGTTGAGAATACCAACGGACTTTATTACCACAATTGCAAAGTGATTTTACGCACAACATAGTCCCTTTAATGTAATGTGAAATGTTATTCACTTTACTTTTACAAATGTAACAAATTTCAAAGAGTGTGAGCAAACTTGTCCCCGCTACAAAGAAATAGGAACCTGTAATATATGCATCGTCCTGAGTGGGTTCGTTATCAGTATCACTAATATAACTTTCGCCGTCACTTTCATATGGTTCATAGAAACTGTCATTCAACTGTTCTCCCATTATGTCACTGTTCAAGGCTGTGCCGGAAGTTGCAACGTCGAAGTATTTTCTAGCTATTTCACTTCCTAACTCACACTGTATTTCTACACTACATTCGTGTCTGTCTGGTGAAATATATTCACTCATACCATTCTGAACGTCGTGTACATCATTATCGTTATCACTTTCGTTTAATACTGTGTCAACAAACTCCCTTCGCCTTTTAGTCACATACCTTTCCGTCCTGCTCTTTTTAGTTTCTGACGAGTACTTCCACAGTGTGTTTTGTGAAGCGGCTTCCGTATGAATTAGCATTCCTGCCTGAGAAGTATCTCCATCTGTACATCTTATTGAAGGAACAGACCCTGGCTTCAATTTCGGACCTTGCAGCTTTTCCGTAGGCATCACCTTCATTTTCGAAAGTTGCGTTTCATCAAAGTCTGTATTTTTAAAATGCACTGAGCACACAATAGCTCCCTTACCGAGAGAAAAGTGTTTCCTCTTGAAAAATTGTACCCAAAAGCTAAACCTTCGAGGCGACTTACTTCGATTTGGAAACCTATGAAAATGTATTTCTTTCTCTCTATACTTTCGGTTTCTACGCGTTGTTACAGCCGTACACACAACAGGAAGGCATTTCGACAGACAACGCACTATTATAATAAACAACCCTTCATGTAAACGGAAGAGCGGCTGAGCGCGTACTGCTATAATCAACTGGATGGCTCGCTCAGCGCTTACAGCGCAGTGACGTCACAGCGACTTGTGTTTCCTTAGTTCACCGGCCTGCGGAGCGGCGCACGACAAAAGCAAATATAGAGTTGAACACCGTCCGATACACTCTTTGATTCTGAGGCAACTTGATTTTTGTGTTGAGTTATCCTTTAACTTGGAAGTCAAAGGTTTGGAGTCTCAGAAGCCAACGTTCAATCCTCGCGCAGGGTTTTGTACTAGGCCAAAAAATTTCCTCTAGTGGTTTATGGTCCGTATACAGGAAAACTGCTTACCCGTCAGGAAAATCGTTAGAAGCTCACACGCCCAGACAATCCCAAGTGTTCCCATCTCCGTCTGAGAGTACCTTTGTTCAACGTTCGACAGGCTGCGACTAACGTAGCAAATTATGCGTATGATCCCTTCACTGTTCAGTTGTATCAGCACAGCACTAAGTCCTTTTGGGCCAGCGTCTGCCATCACTACCGTTTCGTCTTTGGGGTTGAAATATCTTTAAAATGAACTAGATGTAAGTACTTTTTTATGTTACTAAAAGCCTCTTGGTGTACTTGTTTCCATACAAATTGTGCAGATTTTTGTGTAAGCTGTCGCAATGGTTCTGTCATGGTTGATATGTGTAAGTTTATAAAGCTCGTGTTTGTACATCGTCTCACGGTGTAGAATGTTACTATTCACTAACCAGGAGATCATCGTCACTTTCCGTGAGCTGGAAGTTGAAGCACGATCTACTTCCTTGTCTTGATACGACGCTTTGTCAATCACGAGAACACTGCAAGGTGGAAGATTAGAAATTAGCATAACTTTCACCTACTTAAAAATGTCACTATTCATGTCATCGTGGTAGTCGCCAGTCTTGCTGCCAGACTTCCAGATTAGCAGACATTTCTCGATGAAACCCATTTCTCCGCCAGCATGTACAGCTTTTGACATGGGTGCTGATATACTGCACCCGTCCACCTCCCGAGTCCCAGACTAGCATTCATCTCAGGGGTGTCGGTTCATTATTTAAGTCATCAAATATAAATATAGCGGCATCAATGAACACGGGAATGAACGGAGCAATTTAAAATTAGAATGGGGAAAGCTCGAGTGTAAACTTGAATTTAAGGACTCCATGATAGGACTAGGAAGTGACTGTTAACTTTAAAAAGGGCATCATCTAACTACAATAAAAAGATTATGAGAATGGTTTCCTTTGAAATAATTTGCCAGAAGGAGCAGTTTATTACGCCATCCGACGTACGAAACTTTGATACATTTGGCAACGATATTGAAATTCCTACACATGTTACATAAATAAATCACTTGCTATACCGCAAGTGGTATCAATATGTTGCTGGGTTGCTTCTGAAAGAAATTACAAGTGGAGTATAACTTACGGATCGATTCCATTTGAATCGAACCGTTGTTCAAGGATATAGCTTCCTTCTATCGGGAGCCCGAGCATAACCCATATTACGGTCGGCTTCTCGAATTAACTAAGATGATGTACTCCGGCTATATACATTTTTCCGAGACCGGTACTCGGACTGGGTAATGTTTCTCGTGAATTACGAAAAATGGATTACACGGACAGTTCCTATCTTACGATGTCCAGCTGATGCCATACCACTGAATTAGCATTTATATTTTATTTACACCTGATCTGAAATGTTACAAAGTAGCCTCAGTAGACTACTGCCACAGATGAGATAACGAGAAGCGGTGGGAAATACCGTGACAATGACCTCCCCTCGCATCGCCAGCGATATTTTATTTACACCTGATCTGAAATGTTACAAAGTAGCCTCAGTAGACTACTGCCACAGATGAGATAACGAGAAGCGGTGGGAAATACCGTGACAATGACCTCCCCTCGCATCGCCAGCGAAGTAAACAAAAACACAAAGTATTACTGTAACTCGTCCCGTGCGGAAACCGTACGATAACGAGGTAACAAATGACTATAATATGTATCATTCTTATTATTCAAACATACGAATCGAGGGATGTTGTCACCAATTAATTTAATCCACTATCGTCAGAATATTCATTTATCCACGAAATTATCATCCTTGAAATTATTATTATTATTATTATTATTATTATTATTATTACTCAACGGTTCCTGGCACTGTCACGTTTGATTAATATCGTCATTATTATGCGGGATGCAAACACAAATGGTTATTACTGTTATTATTATTATTATTATATCCCTCTTGTGGTTATTATTATTATTAATGAATAGGTGACTTAAGATATTATTATTATTATTAACGTCACTTAAAAGGTTATTATTATGACAATCATTATTAAGCTGACCGCGATGGTTTGACATCGTCCTAACATTGTTATATTTATTATCGGTTGCATATTCTCATTTAGATTCCCGTTTAACATCTTTATCAACGCTTATTTAATTAAGGCGGTCCAATCATTTATCTGCAATATTTATTATTATTATTATTATCACGACATCATGATTGTCATCACTCGTCATTACAATGATTACACTATACGATCATTTATGTGGAATCTGAACTCTCATTATCCTTAAATCCGTCAGTCTATTTATTTCGTACATGCTGTCACGGGTTCGAATTCTACCCGCTACGTAACTCAGTATTTCTCTGTGACACTGCCCGTACATTTTACACTCATTTCAATATCCTAAGTGTCTCTCGTACGGAATTTATTTCCTTTTCTATCTCAATATTCCTTGATTCATTTATTTCTCACAGAATTATCAACTGACTTATTTATTTACTTCTGACATCGTACGACCTTTTATTATCTGACTGCAGATTCTTTAGCATTTTTCTATCTCATTTTGATCTACGCCTTAGTTCATTATCCACAAATAATCGTAATATCTTGAAATTATATTTACCAAAATTTGACAATCATGGTTTCGTAATATTAGTCCTACGTGTTCCGGCTACTGAATTGCAAATTTAAGACACGACATTTATACGTAAAAATATATTGGACCGTAATTTAAACCACACGTTCATTAACATGTACGGATTATTAGTACCGATCTTAAATTTCAATATTATTAATTTATCAAGTTAAATTACCACACACTTTAATTCCGAATTAAAAACGACATCCCGTCATTAAATGATTTCCGACAAAATCAGCACCTGATCACTTAAACTTTATTATTACGCACGGCTCACTAAATTTCCGATATCACATGAATTATTATTATATCCAAATTTAAAAAAAAGTAAATTCTTCTTAAAAAAGTAGTTTTATTTTTATTTATTCTTATTATTAATTTTAAAAAAATTAATTTCCGCCTGTTACACGGTAGTCCACTCTTAATATGTTTAACGCATAATCCCTTTTACAATTTCGATTTATTCTGGCACTAATCAATCCAGATATGATTTACTTGGAAATTTTATTATTATTATCGCTTCTCCCAAATTTAACAACTTCACTTTGAAAATATGAACATACTAATCAACAACAAAACAAACTGGTATGACGAGGCTGGACTTTCCTTCAATGTCATTACATAGCTCGTTAAAATGAAAAACAAAAAAGGACATATCGGGTCTATTTAACTATAATAACCAAAATCAAATGTAAAGAAAATTATTCTTGACTACAAAGAAAATATGAATGCATGCATGACTTAACGTACTACCCTATATCTACAAAATTTACATCACCAACAAACTGAACACATAAAAAGACCCGATTATTTACATTGTTATTATTTACTTCTGTCCGGGCTACAAATTTAGGATGGGGTCGTTAAGCGACTCATCTTGATACAGAAGGTAACCAAGTCTAATCAAATAATCCCCATTTTTCCCATCACGATAACATTTCCCAAATATTATTTACATTATGTACTCATCTTAGTTTCTCGGTATTCCATTACAGCTTTGCAGATGAGAGGCTCCTTTCGGCCCCTCTCCGCCGTTCTTACTCCTCCATTCTTGATGGCGTAGTTCCACAAATGATTTCCTGGCACATTACCATTTTACACTAATACCTTAATTACCACAATAATTTACCATTGACAAGGTTAACACTGAACATTTACTTTTATAAAACAAAGTAATATCCTAGACCCAAAAATTTAATATTTACACTATTTTAATCTTCGTCCAATTACTGCACAATGGACCTGGACACGTACGACGAGGTGTCAAATTTTACGCCCGTCGCGATTTATGTCGTCCGACGCGATACGCCCGTTTCATACGGCACCCTTGAAGTGTTCATGATAGCGGTTCGATATTGCAAAGTACAGGCTATTATTCCCTTAAAGTACTGTTCGTCACACAGTCTGTTATTTACGTACTTATTGTGGTACAATTTATATTACTCTCTTACAGTGCAATTAATTTACTTCACTGATATTTATAACTGCCAAACACTGTCCTACGTTAACTATTTCCAGTTCATGTTGCTTGAGCGCGATCACATTTTCTAAACACTGGCGGATGCTCGCGCTATTAAATGTTGAGTTACTGTACGCCCGTAGAATTCTAAGTTAGCTGCGACCGACGATTCAGCTCCAGAGATTCATTTCAAGTGTGGTGGCGAGGATACCTTGTCCCGTATATATGGATGAAGCTTTCCCTCGCGGATTCATTGACGTCATACCCCTGAGGGAGGGGGTGGATTTTTAATATCGGTACTTGCACTCCGAATTGGACGTTAAAATTTTTATCAAATTAATCCACTCCGCTAGCATATTTGCTGGATTAAATATGAACTCCTAATGATCACAGATTTAGGAGATACGGGTGGATATAGCTCCTCACATTTCGCGCCTTTGGAAGCGTCCCTTACAACGTGGTCTGTCTGGTTTCCAAGAAATCCAGCCTTCAATTTATTTAATTTGCCAATAATTATTGATTATTTTTCCATGCGTAACATCTAATAAATTCATTACATCGATCCGTGTACTCACAATAATTTATTACTGATTACTTTTGAAGTTACGAGAATATCTCATCCATCATCTCTTAAGATGGTATCCCTGAGTCTTCCATCAAATTTTAGCGATTGGCCGGCAAGCGGTCACGTAATTTAAATCTCCACCTGCCCGAACCTAGGCTAGCGAATGTCCTCGCAACCGCTATAGTTTTCCATGACGTCACGGGAATCTCCGTCCGCCAAAAATATCCCAGCGCATTACTTACGTTGCGAGCTTCCTTTGAGTCACCTATCCCTTTCTCTTTCTGACCAAGACTTATTTGTGGACTTGTATTTCCCTGTTCGCCAACTAATGAGATCCCCTGCTGTGAAGTAGCTAAATGTTGTTGTGTCGAGCTAATCCGTCAGGCTCCAGTCTGTCGTCTTTCCTCGCTCATATTTCGACATTACACAGATGAAATATTTTCAACTACACTTCTGTATTTCAATAAATGTACCATATATTATTTTATTAATCAAATCATGACTGACTATGGGCCGAAGTCACTCGGGTTCAATACCGGATATTGAATTATCAGACCAGCCTTTGCTGGTTACATGGGACGTATGTAGGCCCTATATAGATTTCATCCGTGTACACTATAGGCCTATCTTCCGTCAGATACTGGGAAGTTTTTCATATAAATAAATCTTTTGTATTTTGTGTCATGCTTTTCCATTAGGATGCGCTTCTTGGTGTAGTTTTTCCAACGATATCATAATGCTCGAAGGATTCACTTGACACTAGTATTGGATCCTTTGAACTTTACGCCTTTCTTTAACATTACACGCATTTTTGAAAGTGTAGGTTAACACCTTTCAAGTAAAAAAATTGTTAGCAATACGACGTACAGCACCTTCGTCAAAGTCGCCCAGTCCAGTAACATTCTTTGTGCGCATTACTTTTTATTTGGTGTTTCAAACAGACTATCCGTAGGTTTTTCTAACTCTATCGCTTTTTGTTTTTAGCTCTTAATCCGAGCCACAGTACTTTCTGACACTCCAGAGGCTGCTCATACTCTTTCCTGCACTTTCTTACAATCTATCACGAACTTTTCTTCCATTGCCTCTTTTCCATAAAGTCTATAACGTTCGAGACTGCTGCGCGAGTCTGACTCTTCAGCGCCTTACGATGCAGGCTACTTTGAACGCCTTCCATTCTATCATAGATAGGCCTAACGTACACCACCAATAACCACAGTTACTACTCAACGAGAAATTAGAATGCAGCGCTCGACAGCTGAGTGTACACTTATGCACTGGGCTGTCCTTGAAGCAAGAGCACTGTTAGGAGGGGATGTGCTACGCTGGATCCTCCAAAGTGCGCATGAGCGACCAGACGTCTTCCTAGCTGGCCCGAACTCTGCGAAATCCTCGACTAAAAGCGTATTATATCCTATATAAATCAGTAGCGAAACATCACAAAAATGACTAGCCCAATCTATCTACGTTACGTTCTACAATCATACTAATGCTACCAAGGCCTGTCAAACTACAATCTAGCACAAGAACACATTCACTTGGTTTTTGTTCCGGGCTTACCCGTGGAGCAGAAAGAGGTTAAAGAAGGTGCCGGGGTGAATGGGTCTATCTACAACATCAAAGTTGAGTTAAAACTTTAAAAGGTTATATATCTTTTCAAAAAACAACTTAACATTTTGTTTTCACTGAGTGAACATGACAATATATCAGGTTCAAAGCAATCTTGAAACAAGACTAGGAAAATCCAAGATTCAGAACTTTGACAGTTTTGGGCTTCAAGCCCCTATTTTACAATGTCAGAGATACCGTATTCAGTGTACAGAACTTCAATTAAAATAAGAAATCCTCTAGTTAAGGGCAGAAATACCCTAATTCAAGAGCACTTGCTCCCTCACTTTCAAATGTCAAGCCTTCCAGAGGCACCCTTCACCATTACAACTTCGAAAACAGGCTCTCCATTTCTTACAGCCCGCTCAAGCCAATATTATCTCAAAAGTTAGACTCTCATAATTACAAATAACAAGGTTTAATGCAGGGGTATCTAGTACCCAACCAACAGGGCCTTTACGAAAAAGAACAGGTTAAAAATACGGCCCGAACACAAACTGAATGGAGGCGTATACTTGCACTCCTAGATAATGAAGAATAAAATCCTAACGGGGCTCTTGGCCCAGAGATACAGGGGCTAATCCCAAGCTACTGAGGTGACACGAATAAAGGTTCAATTAATGCATTAAGGAGAGGAAGAAGAACAGTTACAAAACGTAGTCACCTCAAACAAGATGGAGGGTACTTCACTCTCTATCCCCGGTTTACAGTTAACGATTTGATGAAATGTTTACATTAGCCCGAAGAAAGTTACATTTTAGAAAAGTAGGTTACATAACTAAAGATTGGGACCTTTCCCCTCGGATTAAGCTGTGGAGGTAGCTACAACAAGAAAGATGTAATTTATGTGGCTATTACCTTATGGATGTTCTCATGCCGGCGAAAGGGGCCGCCCGCCTCCTGCTTAAACACACACACTCAGCCGTCGATCAATTGGCCAGGAAACGTGAAAAGCCGCAGTTCATAAACACTCAGGGTAGGCTCGAGAGAATTCAAGACTAGACCAGCCCCGCATTCTCAATTTAATTGGTTAATCGGAAAGTTACACACAGAGTCGAACAAGAAGCCTGTGGTAGGTCGAAAATTAATTACATAAATTGTTCATTGGCCAGATTCAAAACTGGCGGAAAGAAATAGGAAGTATTGCCAACCCAGAAATAAATGAAATGGATCAGTTAAGGAAACCTAGGAATGTGAAACTTCTTTAAATTATAAGTTCTTTCACCTTGCTCCAGGGTGCATGATCATAGTTTTTAATAGTGACATCTGTGGAGAAATGTCCGAACTTCTTGATGTATAGCAAACAAAACTAGGAGAAATTCAGTCAGTTTAGGAAACTTCACAATAACAAAATTACTCAATATTTTATTGGTCACATCTTCTGCCTAAAGTTCCAAGTTGGTTTAGTTTCAGTTTCACTGTTTGACCAATGGAGGAGTTCATTTAGGCGCTGATTTTGAATGCGCGGCGTTGTGGTGTACCTCCCGATACAGTTTTAATTGAAGAACCTGATTTATTTCGCTGAACAAAAATCACGTCCACTATTTAGTAGGAAATTAAATCTCTACCGAAGTGACACATTTAAGTTACAACTTCCACTATCAATCAATCAATCAATCAATCAATCAATCAATCAATCAATCAATCAATCAATCAATCAATCAATCAATCAATCAATCAATCAATCAATCAATCAATCAATCAATCAATCAATCAATCAATCAATCAATCAATCAATCAATCAATCAATCAATCAATCAATCAATCAATCAATCAATCAATCAATCAATCAATCAATCAATCAATCAATCAATCAATCAATCAATCAATCAATCAATCAATCAATCAATCAATCAATCAATCAATCAATCAATCAATCAATCAATCAATCAATCAATCAATCAATCAATCAATCAATACTAATTTGACGTGGAACAAATTTTGACATTAATTGACTCAACACATCCAAACTTTTTGATATTAATTTTAAGAAAACAAATATCAGCTTTACGGTGTAATATCAATTGCTAATTATATAATGATCATCTTAAAAGAAGAGGCCTCGGAATTATCACTGAATTGTTACTTACGAAGAATGTAACAGAGTTACAGCACGTCATCTCACGGCGTGGTATCGAATCAGGATCCTCTCTTTGGAAATCTAGGTATCATTACACTGGATCATATAACATGAAATGAAGAAATACACTAAGCCACATAACTATATGATGTGGTCGTATAACAGTCACAGCATTAAGTACTTTAACTTGATGATCAACGCCACCAAGTTTATTATAAAGATATACCATCAAACTGACATAAAACTTACCACAAATCTAATTGAACGACTGAAATATGAAATAAACATCCCAAAGGAAAATCAATCTGGATTGGCATCACATATGCGTGGAGAAAAATCGACTAATATCCGGACTCTTGTCCCAGCAATGTTAATACAAGCATTTATTTACTGGTACTTCCTTATTTATCAATCTTGATTATATTATCTAAATTTTAACACCTTAAATTAAATGGTAAATGATCATAACGCAAAGTAAAAGGTAGACTTACTCTGTTGCTACAATGAAAGAAACACAATTCAAATGAGCCTAGAAAGACGGCTCCCAATATTTACACTTACAGCTAAGTCATGGTTATTAATTTAATTACCCAGGTGGAAATTTATGAGCTTTTGTATTTAGTGGCACATGACAGTTGAGGCTGATCCCAGTGGTCCTCGTGATCTCATCCTGGATATGAGTCCATTGTACCTGCAGGAGATGTCACGAATAAAATCACGATCACACTGTGTAACGAAGTTGATCACTCCCGCTTGGTGCCTCCGGTTCCAATTGATTTTCTGCCCTACTTCCTTAAACTTCATAAGACAAGATGCAATTACTATTACTTTTACATCTATATATATAAGAGTTTTGCCTGTACATTGCTCAGAATTAGAAAAGAATGGTATTTCTGTATTGGTCATATCCACAGTAACAAGAAAATGCAAAATTTACTTTTCTGTAACTTCTGTCTGTCTGTCTGTCTGTCTGTCTGTCTGTCTGTCTGTCTGTCTGTCTGTCTGTCTGTCTGTCTGTCTGTCTGTCTGTCTGTCTGTCTGTCTGTCTGTCTGTCTGTCTGTCTGTCTGTCTGTCTGTCTGTATGTACACGCATCACTAGAAAACGGCTGAAGAGAATTTAATAAGAATCAGTATGCAAAGTCGGGGAATAAGTCGCTACAATCTAGGCTATAAATAATGTTAATCACGCTGATTGAAATTGTAGTTTAGGGGAAGGCCTAAAACTTAATTCTCAAATATGTATGTTATTAGTGCTGATATCTTAATGAAAATTGGTATGCAAAGTCGAGGAATAAGTCGCTACAGTCTAAGCTATCGATAATTTTATTCACGCTGAGTGAAATGATACTTTAAGGGAAGGCTAAAAATTTAATTCTTAAATATTCACGTTATTAGTGGTCCTAACTCAATGAAAATTTGTATGCAAAGTCGGAGAATGAGCCAATAAAATCTAGGCTGTACATCATTTTATTCACGCTGAGTGAAATGGTACTTTGGGGCAAGGCCTAAAATTTAATTCTCAAATATTTATATTATTAGTGGTCGAATCGATAAATACTAAATAACGAAAGTCATATAGAATTAAATTTCCGGCCATTTATGTAATACATTTTCACCGTACCGGCTATGATAACACAGATATTCATGAATTTGTAATTTTGTGCCAAGTCCATATTAACGCCGAGCCACGAGAAAATGGGTTAAGAGAATTTAATGAAAATCGGTACGGTATATAGAGACGACGAATAAGAAACTACAGTATAAGCTATAAACAATTGTATTCAAACTGGATTAAATTGTCGTTTAGGGGAAGGCGGCTAAAATTTAATTTTTAAATACCTATGTTATTGGTCCTATCGAAAAGTACTACATAACACAAGTTACAGAGAATACAATTACCTATCATTTGTGTTTTATTCAGTTTTACCGTACCGACTATGATGAGTAGTATTTCAGAGTCGGAAGAAAACTAAATGTGAAGGCCTACAATATCGAAAGCGCATAACATTGATCTACAATAACATTACATTGACCATTGTTTGTTGTAATGTTATTTGTTTCTTATGCTGCCTCTCAACTCCGATAGATGGGATTACTGCTGCGTACCGAGTATAATAGCCTGGCTGAGTACTGGCGGAAAATAGCCGGGGAGTTAGAAAACTTTCTTCTTTAGCATGCCATTCCTCTGGTCAATACATTCTCTGATACAGCTGGTGCGTAACACACCGGTTCATCATAGTATTCCAGCTGTTCGATCCCCACTCTGACGCGCTGTTTTGAATGAGCAGTGTGCATACTTAAGGCACAGGGTCAATTAGTAGTAGTAAGATATCTAGAATAACAATTTAGGTCTTTTCCCAATTATAGCACCACAATTCACTAAATAACTCAAAACTAAACCCTGAAAAGAGCCGTTTCTTAAGCTTCTTCCTTCTCACTTTTATTAAATTCTACATTCATTTTATTCCAAATTAGCAGTGAAGAGGGGGTTTCTCCTCTGGCTTGGAGGAGAAACTTGCCTCGAAGTCAGATAGATTTTTCCGCCGCCAGTGCAGTGAATTGATATTTTTCGACTCATCGTGTACTCCTAGGAAATAGATTAATAAAAGGGCATGATTTTTGCCCTAGGGGTCTCCACTATTCGACCTCCTCCCCGCCGAAAATAAGACGAAGTATGTTCACGGATCACGGCTGTCTGCGGCTTCGTCATCCCAGCTCTGAAACTTTGGACTCGAATATCGGGAACTTAGACCTGTTCGTTGAAAGTGAGAAAATGTGTTGTTTGTTATTTGATCGTGTATTTCATATGAAAGCATTACTTTTAATTCCGCCATTCCCAATGACGTCACTGTAATGTTTGTTCATTTCAGTTGGGAAAACCAGTAAGACAGTCTTTCTGAGGATGTAAAAAGGCAGGTGGAGAGTGATCGTCTACCATGAAAATGAAAGCTCCCCAACCTTATTGCGACTGATGGTGTGCAAGCGGGTCTACCATTACAGTGAAAACTCCCTAACTCAGTCTTCATATGAGAAAAGATGTTTGGTGACATCGCCGTCGCGTTTCTAGGGTAACGTTAAGAGCTATGCTCACAACGTGTACACTACCTAACCTAGAATTCTATATACAATCTAGAATTCCGTAGCGAAGCACGGGTACATCAGCTAGTAATGAATAAATTAATCCAGTAGAGTACATCTATGTGAAATATCAAACATGAATACCATTAAATAATGATAATAATAATAATAATAATAATAATAATAATAATAATAATAATAATAATAATAGTTACGGGGATACCGTGGAACGCAGAAGTGTAAGAAGGTGCGGGCGTGGATGGGTGGACAGAGAAAAGATCAAAGCGTAACTTAAAACACTAAAATTTGAAGATGTATTTTTTTCCTTTTATCTCTGTCAGATTTTAAACTTTGGTAAACAACAAGAAATGAGGAGCTCGTTGACTCAGATACACAATAAGCTGTAGCTCCACAGAGCACCACTGCTCCATTCAAGGAGACTGCTCTCCAAAACTTATTACAGTTTAGCCTCCCAAAGGCACAATTTCCTAATCTAAATTTCACTTTAGATCAATACAAAACAGTTATTACTTTCTTAAACGCTCGACAGTCTGATTTACATTTCAATAGGGATAGTTAAAATTTAACAGAGTCGATAAGTGCCCATTCTACATGGCCTTAGTGATCAATAGAAAACGTTCAAAATATCGGCCGTAAACCAAAATGATAGGAGGCGAACATTTGTACTCCTTTGGGAATACACTTGAAACACTTAAAAGCCTAACTGGGCGTATGGCCCTAAGTTACAGAGGTCAAGCCTTTTTTGGGGAATATACATTTAAAGGATGCAGTTGAACTTTACATTGAGAAAGAACTTTGAAACTTTCCCCTCAAGTCAGCTTTCTGAAACTAAAGCCTACCATTACCTTGATCTGGTGGGATGAAGGACGCCGGGCAAGGCTTGCCCCCTGCCTCCACTACGTACGCACTCTAAACCTCTTGACTGGAGCGATGGAAAAGACAACCTTGCCCAAAACTCCCAGCTTTTATATTATAGGGGAATATTCCAGAATTCTCTAGACATAAGGCCTGTACACGCCCTCAGTTTTGATTGGCTAATTTAATAAATATCTAAAATTTTTGATTGGTTGATAATTTCAAAAAAGGGAGAGATAGCAGTGCTAGTAACCTTAGAACACAAAACAATCTACTAACATTTCAGTTTTGTAAACCTAGAAAACTAAAAAATTCTTTAAAGATTAATTGCTTATGGTCCCACCAGAGGGGGGACATAAATCGACAGTAGAGACATCTTAAGATAAAGTTCGAAACTTCTTCTGATACACAGTTCAAGGTTCATATTATAGATGGCCTTCTAGAAGGCGCTCATTTTAAATGTATTGAGTAAGTGTGCCTCCAGTACAATAATAATGATAATAGTACAAGGGGTACACCTTCCCCGGCTCGAGGAGAAGATTTCAGCGTTTTATCCTTAAAATATAACATGCAATCATTTCATTTTTCGCTAAAATGTAGGACCTTCTGAGCAGTCTTCAGACTCAATTTATATTCCCTACTGGGACAATATTTAATGTAAGGGAGCACGAGTGGTGACCCTCGGAACTCTTCCCCCTACTTTTGAGCTGGATGACTAACGTTTTCTTTAACCTCTAAATTTTAGAAATTTGTGTCGGCCTTTAAACGTTCCCCTTTTAGTCACCCTTTTGAGCATGGGACTAACCTCTACGTGTCATTGGGCGTTAATCCCACTTAGGTTTTTGTCTTTCGCAAATGTTCCTTTAAGGAGTGCTGGTGTTTCGCCTCCTTTCCTTTTGTTAATGGCCTGAAACTTTTTCTTTTCATTCTTAAGATGAAGTAAGATGGACAATATGCCCCTATATATTCATTAAACTTTTACGGGTAACCGTGGTTACATTTAGGTTCCCTTGGGAAACAGTACTTTACCTGATCGTGAATCTTTGTAATTGATAAGCCGACCATGGGGAAACCTGTATACGCACACTATAAAGTGGGGTCGCACGTCACCTACGGGAGTCAAATCAAAAGACCTGCATCTGGCGAGCCGAACTTGTCCTCGGGCACTCCCGGCACTAAAAGCCATACGCCATGTCATTTCATTTCATGAAGGGGTTACCAGAGTAAATGAAAATGTAAAAAGCCACATATTGCTTGATTGAGGTTAGCCTCTATCGATTTGGAGCTTAGATTCTATAACGTGTACCTGTTCGGAGCAACTAAGCTCTCTCATGATATTATACTTGTCAGGAGTAATTATGCTCTTACGTAGGTTAACGAGAGGGAATTTCTCCCAATTAACCTTGTATCTGATTGAGGACTTCTAAATCCACTGCACTGTCGGAGCTGACGAGCTTGTTTTTGATGTGAATATCTCCTAGTAATACTTCAACTGTATCGTGTTATATCATTAAGAATTTTAAGAAAGGAAAGCAGTAAAATTTCCAATTTTTGTTAATTCTTACTCTAAGTGATTCCCTGTCCAGCCATTCACCCCAAGCGCTTCTTTACCACTGCATTCCATGATAAATCCCTGTAATAATAATAAATAATAATAATAATAATAATAATTATAATAATAATAAATATGTCTGTCTTTGTGGACTTTAATAAAACGTACGACTCCATTGACCTGGAAGTCCTGCTAAACATCTTAAATGAATTTGAAGTTGATTTGAAACTGCTGCCATTAATTAGAGCCACCCTGACCGATACAAAATCCAAGGTGAAGTTCCACGGATGTCCCTCGCATTCCTTTGACATCAAAACAGGAGTCCGACAAGGTGATGGGCTATCCCCGATACTCTTCAACTGGGGATCGCAACAGACTGCTTAGCATTTGCCGATGATGTTGCTGTTCTCTCAAACGACATAGAAATCGCTAGAGCTCAAGATGAAATATTAAAGGAAATTGCTGAACAAACTGGTTTGCAGATATCGTTTGAGAAAACAGAAGTAATGACTAATATCAAAGAGGCTCCACCAAAACTCCATACAAAATACGGGGACATCACCCGAGTAGACAAATTCAAATACCTGGGTGAGATCATCATGAAAAATGGACTGGAAAAAGAAGCACTTCAGGAGCGAGTACGCAAACTGGAAATAGCCTACCAAACTTCCCGCACAATCTACAACAAAAATGCCTTTCCCAAAACACCAAGATACGGCACTATGAAACAGTTCTGAAGCCAGTAGTTCTATATGCAGCCGAAACTCTGTCTCTAAATGCCAACAAAGGACTCCTTGAAGAACTGGAGAAAAGAGAACGCAAAATTGTGAGAGGAATCTTGGGATCAAAGTACAGAAGTGGAATCCATCAAAAGAGATCCAACAAGGAAGTCTACAGCAAAATAGAGAAAATTACCGACACAATCAGAAAAAGACGGGCACGATTTTTCGGCCATCTGAAAAGAATGGACGGAAGAAAGTTAACAAAAGAAATCTTTCACTTTTTTTGATTCAAACCCCAAAACCACAATTCCCTGGTTTAGAAATACCAAAGAAGACCTGCAAATGCTACATATCTCAGCTGAAGACGCCCTTAACAGAGATATCTTCCACAAGAAAATATTGACGAACGGGCTAAACCGAGACGAGCAACCGAAGAGAAGACACGGTGCCCCTTGGGCAGAGGAGCGTAAGCAGGTCCACTCACAAAGAATGAGGGAAATTTGGGCTCTAAAGAAGGCCAAGTTCAGTGTCAAATGCAACAAGACTTAACGTGGTCCTTGATGGCCCCAGCGAATTATATATAGGCCTATATATAGTAATATTTTCAACTGAGAGTGCAGACGACTGTCAACTTTGCACGTTAACACGTATTCACGATGGGAGAGAACATTCTCATGCTCCGTTAACCTCTGATTTCCATGCTTGCAGCCATTTAAATCTGTTGTTGCACATTGGGATGTGTCACGTTTGCACAGTGATTAGTGCGTGTCACTCGTATACTAATTCGTAACGGTTTCAAAAATAACGGGTTCTACGCATAGCCAACTGCGAACAATCAAAGGGATGACAAATGAGAATGGAATTGGAATCAGGCTGGGAACAGTGAGGTATCCGTGGATGGTACAAGAAAGAATGAGTGTATTTCTCTACTTGAAACTGAACTCAATATCTTACAAATTTCAAAATTAAGGTACAACAAGATTTAAACGGAAACGACGTCATTGCGACGGATGAACTTAGAGAAAAAAAGCGAAGTTGAAACAAGAGTCCTAGACCACTTATCAAAGGATCTTACGACTTTCCCAGTCTTAGCCTACCAGAAAAAGGGAAATGTAGTTTTAGAACAATTAAGTGAGTAAGTCTGCAACAGGGAAGGACGAAGAAGGAAAGGGCGGAATCACAACACCGGGAATCATTCGAAAAATAACTAGATGAAGTGCCATGGTTTTCAAAAGTTCACTTGCCGAATGATTCGTTTAAATTGAATTCCAGGCCCAATTTTCATAATACAGGCCCCAACCACAGATATATTTTCCAGTTTTTTAAACTAGTCCAGAGACGTACTGAAGTTAAATACTTGTACATAATAAGAGCTGCGCATTCTCGTAAAAGAAAAGGAACATAGTGTAGAACTATGCCGGCATAATAAAGTTCGCAGGGCAAAATAACAATATCATAACACTCTGTTGCTCACCCAATATTGTTGAAGCAGTAGCAGAATATCGCAGTGCTGAAACTGGGAGCAGGTAAGACGACCCTCCGACTTCAATCGACGTCAGTGCTAGGCTGACGCTAGTAGTATAATTGGATGGTTCTGCGGCCTCCTCCTCCTCCGGCTCTCGGGAGAGGCCTCCTCCTCCCGCGGGAAATTTGAATTTTGGCGGGAAATTTGAATTTTGGCGGGAGATTTGAATTTGTAAACAAAGCCACGTGCTTTTTGACAGCTGTCATCGACAACAACGCAACGCTAACCTCAGTACTGCCATCTTGACGGGCCTAAACCTCACTAGTGCCAACTTAACCTAACTAGCATGAGGTAAACAAAGCCACGTGTTTTTTGACAGCCACGTGCTTTTTGACAGACAACAACGCATCGCTAACCTCAGTACTGCCATCTTGACGGGCCTAAACCTCACTAGTGCCAACTTAACCTAACTAGCATGAGGTAAACAAACCCACGTGTTTTTTGACAGCCACGTGCTTTTTGACAGACAACAACGCATCGCTAACCTCAGTACTGCCATCTTGACGGACCTAAACCTCAGTAGTGCCAACTTAACCTCACTAGCATGAGGTAAACAAAGCCACGTGTTTTTGACAGCCACGTGCTTTTGACAGATTTGTAAACAAAGCCACATGCTTTTTGACAGACAACACCGCATCGCAAACCTCAGTACTGCCATCTTGACGGGAATAAACCTTAGTGGTACCAACTTAACCTAACTAGCGAGAGGTAAACAAAGCCACGTGCTTTTTGACAGCCACATGCTTTTTGACAGCTGCCATCCGCCATCTTTGAGCACCGTGCTGCCCTCTTTCGTCACCTGTCATCGGCAGTGCTGCCATCTTGACGGGTCTAAACCTTAGTGCTACCAACTTAACCTAACTAGCGCGAGGTAAACAAAGCCACGTGCAGCTGTCATCCGCCATCTTTGAGCACAGTGCTGCCCTCTTTAGCTACTTACCTTTGAAATGTGGTGGCGGATAATTTGAAAAATGCTTTTTGACAGCAGCCATATTGCATCGCAAACCTCAGTGCTGCCCTCTTTAGCTAGATACCTGTGGTAGCAGACAATTCCACGTGACAGCAGCCATCTTTGAGCACCGTGCTGCCCTCTATGTGGTGGCGGCAAATTCCACGTGCTCTTGTTTGGAAACAAACTCACGTGCTTTTTTGACAGCTACCATCCACCATCTTTAATCAACAGAGCACAGTGCTGTACTCTTTAGCTAGATACCTTTGAAATGTGGTGGCGGCAATTTGAAAAATTCTATGTGCTCTTGTTGGGGAACAAAGCTACGTGCTTTTTTTGACAGCTGTCATCCACCATCTTTAATCAATAGAGCACTGTGCTGCGGGCAATTTCGTTAGCTGTCATCCGCCATCTTTAATCCAGAGAGAACAGTGCTGCCCTCTATGTGGTGGCGGCAAATTGAAAAATTCCACGTGCTCTTGTTTGAAAACATACTCACGTGCTTTTTTGACAGCTGTCATCCGCCATCTTTAATCCAGAGAGAACAGTGCTGCCCTCTATGTGGTGGCGGTAAATTCCACGTGCTCTTGTTTGAAAACATGCTCACGTGCTTTTTTGACAGCTGTCATCCGCCATCTTTAATCCAGAGAGAACAGTGCTGCACTCTATGTGGTGGCGGTAAATTCCATGTGCTTTACAAACCTATGTGCTTTTCTGACAGCTGTCATCCGCCATCTTTAATCTAGAGAGAACAGTGCTGCACTCTATGTGGTGGCGGCAAATTCCACGTGCTTTACAAACCTATGCGCTTTTCTGTCATCCACCATCTTTAATCTAGAGAGAACAATGCTGCACTCTATGCGGTGGCGGCAAATTCTACGTGCTTTACAAACCTATGCGCTTTTCTGTCATCCACCATCTTTAATCTAGAGAGAACAGTGCTGCACTCTATGTGGTGGCGGCAAATTCTACGTGCTCTTATTTGGAAACAAATTCTACTCGCTCTTCAGCTGTCATCCACCATCTTTAATCAAAAGAGCACCGTGCTGCCCTCTTTGTGGTGGCGGATAATTTGAAAAAAATTCAGCAGCCATCTTTAATCCAGAGAGAACAGTGCTGCCCTCTTTAGCTACTTACCTTTGAGGCGGTTAATTTGAAAAATTCTTTTCGACAAGTTGCCATCTTTAATCCAGAGAGAACAGTGCTGCCCTCTTTAGCTACTTACCTTTGAGGCGGTTAATTTGAAAAATTCTAGCTGCCATCTTTAATGAAAAGGGCATCGTGGTGCTATCTTGCGGGTAATATTTTACGTCACAGCTGTCATCCACCATCTTGCATTGCTAACCTTAGTGCTGCCCTCTTTAGCTACTTACCTTTGACAAGCTGTCACCCGCCATATTGCATCGCAAACCTCAGTGCTGCACTCTATGTGGTGGCGGATAACTTGAAAAAATCTTTTTGACAAGCAGCCATCTTTAATCAACAGAGCACCGTGCTGCCATCTTTAGCTACCACCATCTTACATCGCTTACCTCGCTGCTGCACTCTATGTGATGGCGGTTAATTCGAACAAGTTTAATCACGCATCGGGTAAGCTAGAGTAAGCACGTGCTGCAGTGATGACGTTATCATGCATGTTTAAACCCGTTCGTTGACTAAAAGCTTTAGTCTTCGGGAAACAGTGATAGAGTGTGGAGTGCAAACATGACGAAAACATTAATAGTTGATGTGCAAGGCTTTAAAGTAAACGGAAACAAGTTTGTGTTTAAAGAGGTGGCTGTGTTAGATTGCTGTGTGTTGTGGGCACCAAAACTTGTTAGTTTAGTATTTAGTCCACCGTTCCCTTACTGTTTGCAAACAGATGAAGATAAAAAGCAGACTCAGTGGATTGAAAACAATTTAGGTTTGAAGTGGGAAGAAAAAGGAATACCTTATCGTTTTCTACCTTTAATGATGAATGCACATTTGTCAAGAGCAGATCTTGTTCTTTTAAAGGGTTGTGAAAAGAAAGAATGGTTGCGTGATTTTCTACCATCATCATGTGAAGTTATCGACATGCATGAATTGGGGTGCCCATCATTTAAAACTCTTCCGAAAGAGCATAGTAGAGAAACAACTAAACAGTCTTTACAACATGTATGCATGCTCTTTGATTGGTTGTGTCGCAGTGCATGTCGGGAAGTGAACAACATATGTAAAGTGCAGTGTCGAAATAACCTTAGTGTAAAAGAAACATTTGTAGAGTAAAGACATCATGTAATTTCTAACAGATACTAAGTGTAACGCAGTTGAAAAGGCGATCGTAAAGTTTTATGCATGCAAAAAGAAACTAAACACTTTTACTGAAGAAGAGTTAAATGCATTACCAAAGGCATTTTTGGTCAATGTAGCTGCGAATGCTGTAAAGAAGATTTGGGATAAGGTGCCTCGTGAGTGGACTCAAGATCCTGTTTTGTCAGAGCTTCAAACGTGTAGTTTACATCATGAACACGTGAGTTTAGCTAGAAGACCTTCTGTGAGACAGTGCCGTACATGTCAACTAATTAAACTGTATCACGGACCTAAAACTAACGAGTTGTCTTCGCTTATAAACACTTATCATGGCTGTGGAGAGAGTAAACAAGGAAAAGGTGAAGAAACGTGCTGGGAGAAAGATGAGGAAGCATGTTGGGCGTGGACTCATCAATAGAGTGATTGATCTTATTTTCTTCGTGCTTCATCTCCCCTGCGGCCCTAGAACACGTTCGCCTGATACGTAGTTACATGCTGCCTGCATAGAGTGTAACTGTTAAAATCTGCTTTGTAAAGTTATGCTGTGTGTGTGTGTGTATGTGTTATTACCTAGTGCTTTAGCTGCTCAGAAGAATATAGCAGCACTTGTCGTTGTTGATGCAATAAAACGAAAAACTGAGTGACAAAGACCGTAACATGAACAAAGGATAAAAATGTATGTATATAGTCTAAAATAAATATGAATTGTCAAAACATATTACAGGTGTTGTTTAATCCTACAGCATGTCCTAGTGACTTAGAAGAAAGGAAACGTAGAGGATTAAAAGAAAACACACATAAGATTTAAAGTACATCCTCTTTATTAATCCATGAATTAAAGCTGTTATTAAAACCAAGCCATTTAACATACAGTTTATTACCACGACGTCGAATAACACGTTCAACTAAATAGTGATCAGGATATTTTGTTTTCTGCAGTTCTTCGATGTAGAATCCTCCTTCAATAGGCTGTCCTCTGAGATCGCGAAGTAAATACGTAACTGGATTAGTAAGCTTAACACTTCTGATTTGAAAAATTTCAGTGCTCCAGTTAGGTGTGTATCCTTTTGCAAAGATAGACTTGTGTTTGCTGATGCGAACGAAATCACCTTCTTTAAAGCGATAGCGACGTGGATCAGCTGTTTTGATTACAAGATGAATAGCATCTAGACGAGGTGTATTCTTTGTAACAAGACGTGGCTTTGTTCCGATAGTGCGATGAGGTGTATCGTTGTAGGTAGATAAAAGTCTAGGTGGCAGATCAATCCAACGATATGAACCTTGCGCTGTAAATTCTCGCCACATCATTGTTTTGAGTGTACGATTAAAGCGTTCTACAACACTTGCCTTGAGATTACTGAACGTAGAGTAGTGTTGAATGCCAAGTAATTTGAGGTAAGAAGAAAAATCCTTGTTGTAAAACTCTTTACCTTGATCAGTTTGAAGAAGCCTTGGGCAGCGTTTCGATTCTTCAACAATATGTTTAAATGCTTCTTTAACTTGAGCTGCTGTTTTAGAACGCACGGGTTGTGCAAAAGCAAACTTTGAGTACACATCGATAACAGTAAGTAGATACTTATAGCCCTTATTACTAGAAGCATATGGAATCATTTCTACTAAGTCTGCTTGCCAGAGATCATCTTTTCCTCGTGTAATAACGCGTCTGCGACAGTAGGTGCGACGTGCTGGTTTATGTAACTCATGTGCGATGTTTACCTTTACAGGTGAGATCTTCTCTTGACGAGCCATTATAAAATAATACCGGCATAACGTAGTTCTCTTTCTATTTCTAGAATTTCTGATCCGTGACCAGTGTGACCAGCCTCTTGCGATGCTCTTAAAAGTTGTAATCGTTCAACGAGTAAGTTTGGGTCATTCCAGTATCTTACATCCACATACGGCAACAAAGGCTTGTAGATAACGTCTAGACTACGTGCAGTCGGAAACAGCTTAGAAATAAACTCACGATACTTGTAACTCTTATTCGCATTTACAGCTTCTGTTCTCTTGTAATTACGTCGTGTTGCATCGGTAGCAAAAAGTATTGCTTTATACTTTTTAAGATCATCTTGTAAAATTATATCCTTGTCAGGTATTCGTGAGAAAAGAAGTTCTAAGAGTCCTTTCGTAGGTTTATAGGTAACACCTTTTACAATGAGTTTGTTGCTATTAATCTTAACATTTGAATTTCCTATCCGGAAACAGTCATCTTCGTAGCGAATACCATAGGTAGTGTCAGTTTGTCCTGTAAAAAGTTTTTCTATATAAGGTGCAAAGAGAGATCCATAGGTATCTTGAATAAAAGTTCTAAACTGATTGCGATATTCTGGTGTAATCATAACCTCAGACAAAGATGGTATATTTTGCGTCGATGTAGTAGGTGTTTCTGCAATAACATCTGTAGTTAAAAACTCAACACGCTTAGATGGTGATGCATCATTAAGTTCTTCTTCTTCTTCTTCCTTATCTTCCTCTTCTTGATCTACATCCTGCTTCTTCTCTTCCGTATCTTCTTCATGCTTTTCTTCTTCATGCTTCTCTTTATGATATGATGTTTGCATAGAAGCAAAACTTGAAGTAGACTGCGGTAATGAAGTAGAATTAAAAATTTCTTTGAGTGGTGTACTTAGTTGTGTTTTTAAAAATAAATCCGTGTCTGCTTGAATACGTTTAAGCTCTTTAAATTTCCGTCGAATATTGTTTCGAGCTTGGATGATATGTTTTGTGATCTCCTTGCTAGATGTTAACATGATGGTGGTTTTTAATCAAGTAGTTACTGTAATTCTGTGTTAATGCATATAAAATGATCGAAACCCATGCGATATCGTCCATGCTGTACATCACTTTCTTTATCAATAACTAAAAAGCTGTAACGGTGTAATGACCAACATTTAGCACACATACGTTTAAAGTCATCGAATGTCATATCAATGTTAACATGATCGTTATACACATGTCGCATGTTGCGCTCATCTTGCCGAAAAAGCACAATAACATTTGCGTTGTCGCGTATCAACTGCTTGGGCACACGAGAATAGGTTTGGCACAAATAGATGCAATCAACATATTTATGTCGACCCATACTAAAGAATGCACGAATAACGTTTTGCTGTTCTGTTGCGACATCATCAAAGATCATTAGAGAATTAGGAAGCACATCGTCTGGTGATGGTACTTGCTCATGTGAATTAAATTTAAAATATCTTATTCCATCTTTAACTAGATCGTGCATTACAGTTTGTAGAATAGTATATAGCGGCTGATAGAGTGACTTTGCGAAAACGTAAATATTCTCGAAGCGTATACCATTTACAGAAGTAATAAGTGTGAGTAAAAGATTTGTTTTACCGCATCCCGACGGACCTGATATAATACATCGCACAGTAAAAGGAAACAACGTTCCATGACGTTTTCTTGTAGTTGTACTAGAACTAGGTAAGAGATGTGGTACAATGTCGGTAACAGGTAGCGTGTCTTGCTGCTTTATAATCTTCATGATAACTGAATCATAAAGTACGTAATAGTAATATATATATTAAACGAAACAAGAGGCAACGGTTAGTTTATGATTTGCTCTTGACTAGTAAAGTCGTGTCCAGCATGGTGAAACAACGATATCCAAACGACATGAAGAAGAAGAAGAAAGTAAAAACTGTTGGATGGAAAGATGTTATAAAGGCTGCGCAAAAAGCTATTCGAGGGGAATACAATCCTCGTGTAGCTATTACTAAGGCGTTACGCGCAGCAAGAGCGAGAATTTCTCCAAAGTGCAGAGCAATATTTAGTAAACGTGCGCGAATTATTCCTGTACCAAAACGAGGAGGATTTCTTCCTGCGCTGTTTGCTGGCTTAGCAGCTTTAGGGTCATTGCTAGGTGGTGCTAGTGCTGTAGCGAGAACTGTCAAAGCTGTAGAAGAAGCGAACCAACAGTTGAAAGAGAGTGAACGTCATAACAAGACGATGGAGGCAATTGCGTTACGAGGCAAAGGTGTGAACATGAAGCTAGCGCCATACAAGAAAGGGCTTGGTATCTACATTTCTCCAAAAAACGTCTACTGAATGCACTGCCATATCGAGCTCTAACGCATGATGAATTTTTTACGTTTGCTAAACAACTAGGAATTCATTATTTTCGAGGAGTGTATATGCGTGATCAACTACCAGCACGTCCACGTGAACGTGAAAGTGCCGTAATTAACTTGGACGACAGTCGTGTACCTGGAACTCATTACGTTGCTTATGTAAAACGTAAATCTAAAGTATGGTATTTTGATAGCTATGGAGATTTACCTCCTCCTTTTGAGCTCATACGTTATTTCGGAAGCAGTGCAGACATTGTTTACAATAAAAACCGTGTGCAAAACTTTAATACACGCATGTGCGGACGATTATGTCTTATGTTCTTATATCAAACCCAGACAGTAGAGAAAGTGTATTAGTGTCTACGTGATGACGAACAGTGAAAGAACGTTTGCTGTACGTGGAGAAGGACCTGAAACAACCATCTATTTTAATCCGCCAATCGAACTTGGTTATCAGCCGCATAGTCTTGGACTAGTATCGTTTGAAAGCTACAATAAAATCTATAATGTGCGTGATGGTTTAAACAAGTTCTATTACGATGAGTATGTGCTAACACTACCCTCAGGTAGTTATACAGTAGATGATATTCACGACTATATTGAAAGTACGTTAATTGATCAGTTTGGGGAAGATAGTTTTAGTAATCATAATTACAAGTTCTCAAACACTATAAGCAACATTACGCACAAATGTGTTATTGAATCATCATTTAAGATTGACTTCAAATCACAACCTGATTCGATTGGTCCACTGCTTGGATTTTCATCGAGGGAGCTCCTACCGAACGTACGTTACGAGTCTGATCAACCTATAAAACTCTTCGATGATTATAATGTGAACATTACTTGTAATATTATTACAGACTTGAATAGTAATCTACAACCTTCGCACGTCCTGCACGACTTTATTGTTACAGAGGAACGTGGATATACTATTTGTGAGAAACCAGCAGTAGTTCTTTATCATCCTGTGTCTGTAAAACACATTAGCAACATTACTCTTAGACTTGTAAATAAACATAATCAGCTTATTCATTTAGATCAGCACGCGTACGTAGCTTACAAACTACATCTTAAACCAGTATGAAAACCATCTATAAAACACGGTGTACATTCCGAAGGCATACTACATGTGTGCAGAGACTCATCGAGTTAACAGATACCCATAAGCAGATACTCCAAGATTTAGGATATACACTACTACAACAGAATGGAAGAAATGCTAGACATTACGAATACAGTAGAAAGTCGTGAAGGTGTAGTACGAAGTGAGCTTCATTCTTATCAACCTTTTACGTTTGGATTAAATAACAATGATGAAATTCATTTTATTATTAATCAACAAGATGTTTACACCTTACCACACGAAAGCTACCTCTATATTGAAGGACGATTAGAAAAGTCTGATGGAAGTGGACCAAGCACTTCACAACTAGACAACCATGCTCTAGCTTTTCTCTTTTCTGAAGCGCGATATGAAGTAAATAATGTTGAAATAGATCGAACGAAGAATGTTGGTATTACAAGCGCAATGAAACTCTACCCTTCTTTCTGTGATGAAGAAAGTAATCTTTTGCGGATGGCTGGATGGTGTCCAAAATCTACTAACAACTGGATGATTAATGAGGATGGAACTTTTACGGGTATGTTATCACTGAAACATATTTTTGGATTCGCAGAAGACTTTACACGTATTATAATCAACGTAAAACAAGAGCTTATTCTAATCCGTGATCGAAGTGATTACAATTCTCTTAAAGCAGTAGAAACACCTGTAGAATCGAAAATAACACTGCATCGTATACTGTGGCGGATCCCACATGTAACCTTATCTGATCGTGAAAAACTTCGATTGCTCAAGATTGTAGAAAATGATACACCATTACCTATACGTTTTAGAAGTTGGGAGCTGCATGAATATCCTGTGTTACCACCTACAAACAAGCATAGCTGGGCAGTTAAAACATCACGTTTTACTGAGAAGCCCTTGTACATTATTTTTGGATTTCAAACTAATCGTAAATTCAATCACGAAAAAGATAGCTCACTGTTTGATCACTGCAAATTAAGACACGTTAGACTATATCTCAATGGAATTACGTATCCCTACGAAAACATCGACATTAACTTTGAGAAAAATAAGTTTGGGATGCTCTATGACATGTTTTGTAAATTTCAATCATCGTATTATCAGAAAGAAGATCGTCCGCTATTTACACCTCAAGAATTTAAAAATAAAGCACCGATTGTAGTTATAGACTGCTCTTATCATGAAGAATCTATAAAAGAATCTCCAGTTGATATTCGTTTAGAATTTGAAACATCTGAAAACATTCCTGCTAACACAGCAGCCTATTGTCTTATTATTCATATGAGTGATGTTACTTACCATCCGCTAACGAATATTGTTACGAGACTATAAATAAGAATAGATCTTTATCATTTTCATTAGTGTGTGCTTCGACATCGTACGCTATGGAACAAAACTGTAAATGTGCATGCTGTTTGCATGCTCATACGCAACATCTTATTTATGTTTCACGAGTGAGTGAGGCTATTAAGATGTTCTATAAACGTAGATCATCGATGCCGAAACATCTTATTCAATACTTACCACCAGGATTTTTATATACGTACGCTGCCTCTTACGTACATAATTTTTGGGACATCCTTCCTCTACACAGTAAGATGTCAATCGAAGTAGCTTTATGCAGAACTTGTGAGCGACATTACAAGCATCGAGGAGAAAATGGTGATGATGATTGGGATGGACCAAATCCGAGGATTGAACACTGTACACAGTGTATGAATGAACTTTCTCTAGTACTTCATGATGATGATGATGATTCCGAAAAGGAATAACAGCAAGGTAAGAAGTACATGATCTTCTCTGTAAAGCATAACATACTTAGTATAATATATTTCTAAATGCTTTGTTTAATTTGAATGTTGCAGGAGGCATTTCGGAAGCATACGTTGTTAAGAAGCACACCAACCTTGTCAGCAGCAAAAACGAACACTGTTGTAGTACATTTGTAAATAAATATTTGATCGCATTCAAAAAAATGTTGTACTTATTGCATTGCTTTACACCGACTTACTCTTAAGAAAAACGATCAGGTCTAAACATGCACAATGACGTCATCACAACAGCACTTGCTTACTCTAGCTTTCCCGATGCATGTTTAAACTCGTTCGAATTTACCGCTACCACATTCCTTTACATCGACTTACTCTTAAGAAAACGGACAAGTCTAAACATGTATGATGATGTCATCACTGCAGCACGTGCTTACTCTAGCTTACCCGATGCGTGATTAAACTTGTTCGAATTAACCGCCATCACATAGAGTGCAGCAGCGAGGTAAGCGATGTAAGATGGTGGTAGCTAAAGATGGCAGCACGGTGCTCTGTTGATTAAAGATGGCTGCTTGTCAAAAAGATTTTTTCAAGTTATCCGCCACCACATAGAGTGCAGCACTGAGGTTTGCGATGCAATATGGCGGGTGACAGCTTGTCAAAGGTAAGTAGCTAAAGAGGGCAGCACTAAGGTTAGCAATGCAAGATGGTGGATGACAGCTGTGACGTAAAATATTACCCGCAAGATAGCACCACGATGCCCTTTTCATTAAAGATGGCAGCTAGAATTTTTCAAATTAACCGCCTCAAAGGTAAGTAGCTAAAGAGGGCAGCACTGTTCTCTCTGGATTAAAGATGGCAGCTTGTCGAAAAGAATTTTTCAAATTAACCGCCTCAAAGGTAAGTAGCTAAAGAGGGCAGCACTGTTCTCTCTGGATTAAAGATGGCTGCTGAATTTTTTTCAAATTATCCGCCACCACAAAGAGGGCAGCACGGTGCTCTTTTGATTAAAGATGGTGGATGACAGCTGAAGAGCGAGTAGAATTTGTTTCCAAATAAGAGCACGTAGAATTTGCCGCCACCACATAGAGTGCAGCACTGTTCTCTCTAGATTAAAGATGGTGGATGACAGAAAAGCGCATAGGTTTGTAAAGCACGTAGAATTTGCCGCCACCGCATAGAGTGCAGCATTGTTCTCTCTAGATTAAAGATGGTGGATGACAGAAAAGCGCATAGGTTTGTAAAGCACGTGGAATTTGCCGCCACCACATAGAGTGCAGCACTGTTCTCTCTAGATTAAAGATGGCGGATGACAGCTGTCAGAAAAGCACATAGGTTTGTAAAGCACATGGAATTTACCGCCACCACATAGAGTGCAGCACTGTTCTCTCTGGATTAAAGATGGCGGATGACAGCTGTCAAAAAAGCACGTGAGCATGTTTTCAAACAAGAGCACGTGGAATTTACCGCCACCACATAGAGGGCAGCACTGTTCTCTCTGGATTAAAGATGGCGGATGACAGCTGTCAAAAAAGCACGTGAGTATGTTTTCAAACAAGAGCACGTGGAATTTTTCAATTTGCCGCCACCACATAGAGGGCAGCACTGTTCTCTCTGGATTAAAGATGGCGGATGACAGCTAACGAAATTGCCCGCAGCACAGTGCTCTATTGATTAAAGATGGTGGATGACAGCTGTCAAAAAAAGCACGTAGCTTTGTTCCCCAACAAGAGCACATAGAATTTTTCAAATTGCCGCCACCACATTTCAAAGGTATCTAGCTAAAGAGTACAGCACTGTGCTCTGTTGATTAAAGATGGTGGATGGTAGCTGTCAAAAAAGCACGTGAGTTTGTTTCCAAACAAGAGCACGTGGAATTTGCCGCCACCACATAGAGGGCAGCACGGTGCTCAAAGATGGCTGCTGTCACGTGGAATTGTCTGCTACCACAGGTATCTAGCTAAAGAGGGCAGCACTGAGGTTTGCGATGCAATATGGCTGCTGTCAAAAAGCATTTTTCAAATTATCCGCCACCACATTTCAAAGGTAAGTAGCTAAAGAGGGCAGCACTGTGCTCAAAGATGGCGGATGACAGCTGCACGTGGCTTTGTTTACCTCGCGCTAGTTAGGTTAAGTTGGTAGCACTAAGGTTTAGACCCGTCAAGATGGCAGCACTGCCGATGACAGGTGACGAAAGAGGGCAGCACGGTGCTCAAAGATGGCGGATGGCAGCTGTCAAAAAGCATGTGGCTGTCAAAAAGCACGTGGCTTTGTTTACCTCTCGCTAGTTAGGTTAAGTTGGTACCACTAAGGTTTATTCCCGTCAAGATGGCAGTACTGAGGTTTGCGATGCGGTGTTGTCTGTCAAAAAGCATGTGGCTTTGTTTACAAATCTGTCAAAAGCACGTGGCTGTCAAAAACACGTGGCTTTGTTTACCTCATGCTAGTGAGGTTAAGTTGGCACTACTGAGGTTTAGGTCCGTCAAGATGGCAGTACTGAGGTTAGCGATGCGTTGTTGTCTGTCAAAAAGCACGTGGCTGTCAAAAAACACGTGGGTTTGTTTACCTCATGCTAGTTAGGTTAAGTTGGCACTAGTGAGGTTTAGGCCCGTCAAGATGGCAGTACTGAGGTTAGCGATGCGTTGTTGTCTGTCAAAAAGCACGTGGCTGTCAAAAAACACGTGGCTTTGTTTACCTCATGCTAGTTAGGTTAAGTTGGCACTAGTGAGGTTTAGGCCCGTCAAGATGGCAGTACTGAGGTTAGCGTTGCGTTGTTGTCGATGACAGCTGTCAAAAAGCACGTGGCTTTGTTTACAAATTCAAATCTCCCGCCAAAATTCAAATTTCCCGCCAAAATTCAAATTTCCCGCGGGAGGAGGAGGCCTCTCCCGAGAGCCGGAGGAGGAGGAGGCCGCAGAACCATCCAATTATACTACTGACGCTTATTCAGAATTGAGGCGTGTAGATGCAAAAGAGACATTATCCACTTTTTTCCATTTAAGATTTATTGATGCAGCTATATTGCGGAAGTAAATATTGATCTATTAGCAGTAGCATTTTACGTTAAAATGGACATTATCCTGGTTCACATTGAATACTGCGTATTTCTACATAAGGGACATTATCCATGCAGCAGTGTACAGCAGAAGTTACACTATCCTCTCCACCAATAAGAGACATGAATACGGAGTCACATGATGTCAACAACAAAAATGGCGTAATGCACATAGGTTTGATTAATTTCGAGTGTTTGTGAAGTAATTATTGATAACAGGAAATAATTTTGTAATATTAATAATACTAGTGAAATGGGAGAATATGCGACACCTGTACCTGCTGGAAGAGTGACAAGGAAGAAATCAAGGACACCTGGACAGTGAAAGCGGGGAAAAGCCAAGGAAACAAGGTAAGTTCCAGTGGTTTATTTATTGTAAGCTTAATTCTGAGCTTGGGAGTGCTGTTCATTGGAAACTGAAACTGTATGTACTTCGTAGTGAAATGAGAAAAAATACTTACAGCAATGTGAAACATAATAGTATACTGTTACTTTGAGTAATGCAATATCACAATTCAGATCAACTAACTAATGGGATTTCATCTTATCCCAGGTTTGCGTCCACAGGACTGCCGGACTATGCTTCGTGTAATCACACAAAAGGGGCTTATCTGTGCAAGTCGTTGACTGCTCAAGAAATTAGGAAATTCCATGAACGTTTCTATTTCGAGAAAAATAAGCCCTACCAAGACAACTTTCTTCTTAAGCACACGAAAATGACACCATGTAAAAGTAGGAGATTACACATAATAAATACACACAGAAATTAACCTTGAACAAAAACTTCATTTCAAATAATAGCTCATAAAGATTTGTTCCCGTTTGTTTGAAAACTTTTCTTGGGGTATTGCACGTGTCTGGAAATACGATCAATATAATTGCAAACAATTTTGTTTATACAGACAAGATGCCGAAAGAAAGGCATGGAGGAGATAGATCTGGGGGTAATTTACAGACAGAAGGGAAAATGTTACAAATTTCATTAATAAATTTGAGTGTTCTGTCACACACTACTGTGCTTCTAAATCTGGAAGAAAATATCTCCTGTGTGAATTGTGTATAAAGACAATGTGGTGTATCAAGAGGAGCCCACTAACTTGAAAGTATCCCATTCATTTTTCGAAACATTATTAACAGAAAGTATAACCTTGGATTTCGTTCTCCACGGGTGGATGTTCGTTCAACATGTTTGCGGCTAACTGAAAGAATAAAACATTCAGACACCCAGGAGAAAATAAAATTCATCACTGAAAACCGAGCACATGCATTGCGAGCTAAGACATTTTACCAGCTGCTGAAAGAATATGATCCTCAGTTGTTAATATTGAGTTTCGACTGTCAAAAGAAGCAACCGCTGCCGAAGTTGCCAGACCAAGCAAGCTACTATAGTCGACAAATTTATCTCAATACTTTTACTATAGTGACAGGTCATTCAAAAGGCCCACTGTCACCTGAAAATGTAACTTCCTATGTTTGGATGGAAAATTAATTTCCTAAAGGTGCTAATGAAATTGCATTATGCTTGTATGACACTCTGAGTAAAATTGACCTCAGTCAGTACCGAGTGGTTCGTCTTGTTAATGATGGCTGCGGAGGACAAAATAAGAATTCCATTCTTATTGCAATTGTTGGTCATTTTCTATCAAAAGCTCCAATGAACAGTTCTTCCCGGTCACTGGACACAGCTTTCGCCACCTGATCGGGTTTTTTGTTTAATTGAGAAAGGCATTAAGAAGTTAGAGTTGATTATGATCCTCAACAGTATATTGATTTAATTTCAAAACAGTCTAAAGTGCTCAAACTAGGAAGTAGTGGTTGTGCAAATTATGTTTGGAAAGCATCGAAAGAGACAATCATGAAGCCTGTGTGGAAATGGAACTTCGATATAAAGAGTTGTAAAAGAGTATTTCTGACAAGAAATAAGAAGGGAAACATCTTGGTTCAAGGGTCAGATACCTATAGATAAAACATGAGGACTCCAGGATGTGTCTGCAAGCCGATGAAAACGTTCAGTAGCCTAGCAGCTCCTATAACCATCAAAGGCAACAGCATCAAAACAGGAAGAAAGGAAAATGTGGATAGTCTTCTCACTAAGCATTATGAAGCAGATTGGTGAAATGACGACAGGCTAAAATTTTACAAGTTCATCATTGATGCAGGTGTAGATCAAGAGTTGAACCAAGATGACACCATGTGCTAAGCTACGTAAGATGATCCACTTCTGTATTAGAAAGTTTCTGTTGGATGCTGCATTCAGTTTTTAAATGAAAATTTTGTAATTTTATAAATAAAACCTTTTCTTTTGAAATGCACTTTATCCATCAATTCCAATCAAAAGGTACATTGTCCATTTTATAATACATTTTCATTAACTTCTAATGATTTATGTAACTGGAAATTGCAGATCTAACCTTTGTCGTCAAATGTTAATGAGTTAGTGAAGAGAAATCAAGAATTCCACAACTATATGAGTAATTATAAGTTTTTTAAGTATCTGTGGTTTTTAAAGTGGACACGTCCCTTTTGCATCTAAACGCCTCAATTATTTGATAAGATAATCAGCTATGTGGGAAACGATATGGAAAGGAACGTGATAGTAGCGGGTGATCTCAATTTACCAAATGTCAATTGGGAAGGAAATGCGAACGACAGGGAGCATGATCAACAAATGAAAAATAAGTTAATATGGGAAGAGCAGCTAATTCAGAAAGTGAAGGAACCACCTAGAGGAAAGAATATTCTGGATGTGGTGCTGGAAAAACCAGATGAGCTCTATGGGGAAACTGAAGTAATAGATGGTGTTAGTGATCATGAAGCTGTTTTTTGTCGTAGTTAAAAATAAATGTGAAAGAAAGGAAGGTATTAAAATTAGGAGTATTAGGCAGTACCATATGGCTGATAAAACAGGCATAAGGGAGACACCATAATTACTTGATTCAAGAACTGGAAAGTGTCCAATGAAAAGCAGCTCGAGTTGTTCTGGGTGATTTCCGACAAAAGATTAGCGTTTCAAAAACGTTGTAAAGTTTGGGCTGGGAAGGCTTGGGAGAAAGGAGATGAGCTGTTCGACTAAGTGGTATGTTCCGAGCTGTCAGTGGAGAGTGGCGTGGAATGACATCAGTAGACAAATAAGTTTGAATGGTGTGTTTAAAAGTAGGAAACATCACAATATGAAGATAAAGCCTGTATTCAAGAGGACAAATTGGGGCAAATATTCGTTTATATGATGGGGAGTTAGGGATAGGAATAAATTACCAAGTAGACGTTCAATAAATTTCCAATTTCTTTGCAATCGTTTAAGAAATGGCTATGAAATTAACAGACAGGGAAATGCCACCTGGGTGACTGCCGTAAATGCACATCGTTAGTGATTGTTTGATTGATTGAAGACCGAGCGATCGGGGTGAAAAATTTACAGGTCGAAGGAGGTTTCTTGAAGCGCAATAAACTTCGAGAAACAACACACACAGTGACGTGGCGAGTGACGTAAGTCACGGGCTATACCAAACAGCAGTTCAGTTTGTAGCAGCATGTTGAGTGAGTTAGGCGATGTGCGGAGCCGGCCGTACAAAGTCAAATAGGTAACTGCTCATTATGGATGTCCCTCCAAAATGTGTACTAGGAGCACAAAAACCGATTGCTCTTTGCAGGAATCAACCATATACTCACGTTTCAAAATGTCTCCATTTAAAACATTCCGTTCAAGCAACACTTTCTTGAGAAATATCTAATTGTCTGGATTCATCCACATAGAATTACAGAAGTGTTGTCCTGTTTCACTCCACTTTTTGCACAATTATTAGTCTCTAGTAACATTATCCATAGACGTAAGCTAAAAATAAGGGTAATCATTTGGTTCGAAAATACCTCATTCCTTGACTTTACATACAATTTTAATTAAATTATTTTCAGCCATTTTCTCGTTATGCGGGTTCATACATAAAGACAGATAGAAATGACGGTTAAATTAAAATTGCAATTCCTTGTTACTGTGAACACGACCGATACAAAGTTACCTTTATTTTTAAATTTTGAGGAATGCACAGACAAATCTTTCATTTTATACAGTATATACCGTACAGATAACATCATTTATGTTTCGAGTTGGTTTAAAATGTCGTTGTCAGGGTAAGTTTCTGGTGCAAAGAAAACAGTGAATGGGATAATAGTGAGGTCTCTGTAGACCTTGTCCGTTATTTTTTAGTTCTGTCAGCATCCTGGCGATAAAATGGCCCAATATTCCATGACGGTACACGGAACATGATTCTCGTTTCTTGGAAGCCCTTTCAATAACGTAAGAGTGATCTTGTTCTGTAACGCCCCACTGAGAATGTTTCACAATAAACACCCTGTCCTATACCGTATCAACACAGTGTCCTACCATATTTATGTTGAAGGTGATAAGTAGATGGAATGTCAGGAAAATAATTATTTAATATACGACAATATTTGGCAAGACTGTCGTAAGCCGTATAGACCGCGTGTAACAGCTGCGGGATATCAGCAATATTATTCTAAGCCATCTGCTTCACTGTTGCGGACGCACTTCAAAGCCCCTCCTATCACTGTAAGCGTGACTTTCATCCTTAAAACCAGTGACGGTTCGAGCATGAAGGGCGTTTCAGCGACGCCTCGCCGTCTTTTCAAAATATTTAACGTTATTTCGCTCTGTAAATGATTACATAAAGAGACGGACAAATGTAGCAAAATCGAATTTATATGGGGTGTTATTCAGTTCTACAATGTTATCTTTATTATTTCGGCTGCAAACATTTTGCTTTTCTATTTTCAAGGAAATGGCAAAGGCTTTTAGCCCGTGGGTTGCTGCCAGCAAGTCTTCAGGCGCTCGGACTGTGGCAGGAGCATAACACACTGGGGGTGGCGTGCACCATCTTGGAGTAAATTACTCCGGAAGTAGCGCTTACTTAGGAAGTCCACACTACAGAAGTAAATTACTACGGTAGTTAGTTAGTTCGGAAGTAACGTCGGAGATTTTAAGTAGAATGTACTCTTTTAGTTACTACTGTACCGGGAGGTACACCTCAACGCTGCGCATTCAAAATTAGCGCCTAAATGAACCCCTCTATCGAACTAAAGTGGAAACTAATACAACTGAAACTTCGAACTTTAATCAGAAGATGTCACCACTGAAATATTATGTAATTTTGTTATTGTGCAGTTTCCTAAACTGAGTGAATTTCTCCTTGTTTTGTTTTGATATTCATCAAGAAGTTTGGACATTTTTCTACAGATGACACCACTAAAAATCTATGATCATGCCCACTGGTTCACAGTGAAAGAACTTATAATTTAAAGAAGTTGTGTATTTCTAGGTTTTTAAACTGATTGATGTTCATTTATTTTTGGGTTGGCAATATTTCCTTTTTCTTTCCGCCAGTATTGAATCTAGCCAATCATTAATTTCTGTAATTAATTTTCAACCTATCACAGGCTTCTTGTTCGATTCTGAGTGTTACTTTGGAACTCAACCAATAAAATGGAGAGGATGTGGCCAGTTTAATCTTGAATGATCTCGAACCTTCCCTTAGGGTTTATAGACTGCGTTTCTTGGCTAATTGATCGTCATATTTCTGAGTGTGTGTGTTAAGCAGGAGGTGGGCGGCGTCTTTCGTCGGCAGCTAGAACATCTACAAGGTAATGGCCGCATAGCTTTATTCTTTCTTGCTACCTCCGCAGTTTAATCTAAGGGAAAGGTCCGAATCTTTAACTATGTAACCTACTTTTCTAAAATGTAACTTTATTCCGGCTAATGAAAAAATTTCATAAAATGTTTAACTGTAAATCGGGGATAGAGAGTGATGTACCTTCTCGAGCCCCATTCACCTTGGTTTGAGGTGACTGCGTTTTGTAACTGTATTTCCTTCTGTAATGTGTTAAAGTAATTTCTATACGAGTCACCCCAGTAGTTTGGGATTAGCCCCTGTTTCATCGGCCTAGAGCCTTTTAGGATTTTAAGGTTTCATTATCTGGAGCGCAGTGTTCGCCTCCATTCATTTTGTGTTTCGTGCCGTTTACATCACCTGTTCCTTTTCTCAAAGGCCCTGTAGGGTGGATACAAGATACCTCTGTGTGATAATATTTCAATTTGTAAACAGTGCCTTGAAAGGCCAGAGTTTGGTACTTTTCATGCAATGTTGCCTTGAGTAAGCTTGGAAACCGGAGAGCCTGTTAGCTCTTTTCCAAGTTTTGTAACTGTAAAGTGTGCCTCTGGGAGGCTAGATATTGTGATTTAGGGAGCAAGTGCTCTTGAATTTGGGGATTTCTGCCCCCACTAAATAATACCTCTTCCTTTTGTAAAAGTGTAAAACTAGGGGATTGAAGCCCAGAATTTGTAAAAATCACTAATCTTGAATTTTCCTAGTCTTGTTTCAAGATTGCTTTGTACCTGATATGTTTTTTATGTTCACCAAGTGAAAATTGTTAAGTTGTTGTTTTATGGAAAAATATAACCTTCAGTTCAAGTTTTAAATTAATTTTGATATTGTAGATAGACCCATTCACCTCAGCACCTTCTTTAACCTCTTTCTGCTCCACGGGTAACCCCGTAACAAGTGGTAGCAGAGCATGGTTGCATGGGTCTCAATTATGCCCTTTTTGACTGAACATAGAATCCGCACCGAACTCAAAGAATTTTTCTGGGTCGCTGGAAATTTTCTAAATTTGTAAACTGTCTGTCGTCATGTCTGGCCCTCGTGAAGTCCTCCATCCCGGGTACTTGCGCAAGGAGGAATTAATTTAAGAGTTGCTTATTAGGAATGTTCAATCTCGAGGCACGGTTGCGGCAGATACCACCAAACTTAAAGAGTCATTGGAATTACCTATTTGTATCCCAACTTTGGGGGAGAAGGAAATTGATGAGGCTCTCTCCACTATCACAGACAATACCACTGAGCTAGCATCTGTAGTTGAAGTAAGTGATCCATCTCCTAATCAACTTAAGAGAGTACAGGCTAGACTGTTCCATATTTATAACAGGGTTAGCGATCTGTTGTCTCTAAAATTAAAAGAAGATCATGCTAAAGAGGCTAGCAATCTTGCTGAACAACTTTATAAAATGTCAAATAGAGTTAGTCAATTGTTTACTGGGGCCAGTAGCGGCAATGGGAATTAGAAGTGGGGGGGGGGGGGAATATACAGACAACAGAAAGTAGCCGGTTTGATGGATGTAGTGGGCGGGGGGGAGGGGTTATACACATCAGAACTGAACAAAAAAGCTACAAAATGGTACGTTTTGAAGCTCTTTGAGCGAATTTCGATAGAGAGGCAAAGGTTGACAATTTACTAACTTAACTGCGGTAATAATAGTTTATTTTGAGATTTTGATTCAATACTATACAATAAAACTTTCACCAAAGAAACAATATAACACACGCATTACAATTAAATAGAAACACGGCGCGATTAAAAAATTAATAAAAGAATAGTATTCGCCTACAGTCTAAGAAATTAACAGACAATATTAAAGTGACTGCCAGACTGACGAATGCTGGCAGCAAGCAGGTGAATCATACCTCAGTGTCCACGACATTGGCAAAAATATACTCCTGTTACCCTTCCTCATAGCATTTGCGAAGTCTCCTCTACTTGCTGTGGCGCTATACAAATCGGTTAGCCGCGACGAACGACATTTTGTACCTATTTTCGGTAAAAATTTTGTTAATAATTAAAATTTGCACAAATTGTTTTTTGAATATTTCCTGCAATTCCTAGTTTCAGACAGCTAAAATGGAGTAAAAATGTAATGTTTTCTCTACAAAGTGGGGGGCAACTGCCCCCCTCGTCCCCCTTAGTCGTCGCCACTGACTAGGGCAGCTGCCCCCAAAACCGACCAAGCCTCTGCGATAAACATTGTAATTGAGGAGGATTCTTCCAAGGGTGTAGAAAGTAGAAAATCTGTGGCAACTTAACAAACTTCTGCCCCATTAGAAAACGAGTCTGATCGTCATCTACCAATTCCACCGTTCTTTTTGAGCAAAGCTGTGTCTGAAGCCTATCAACCATCTAGGCCGTCAGCAATAATGTCACCCTGTTTCAGTAGTCTGCCCCAAGTTGGGTCTTAGCTAGGCCGCGTCGTACTGGTCGTATAGCCCGCTGGGCCATCAGGATTTCTGCATTCCAGTTTGATGTAAGACATATAAGAGGATCTGAAAATGTTGTTGCGGATGGACTAAGCCGCATGTTTTCCCAGGATGTGGAGACCACCGAACAGGAAGATAGTTCTCTTCCCTCACCCATGCCTTCGGGTATTAATGCCATTCTAACTGATGCCCCCATGTTGTTTAGGGATATTGAAAAATATCACCGTGAAGATCCTGTACTGGCCCCTATTATTGAAACTCTTTCTTCTGGGGAACATGTCGTCCCTTATGTGTTGAGGAACGGGGTTTTGTGTTGCCCGTGACTACGTTTTGTAACTGTATTTCCTTCTGTAATGTGTTAAAGTAATTTCTATACGAGTCACCCCAGTAGTTTGGGATTAGCCCCTTTTTCATCGGCCTAGAGCCCTTTAGGATTTTAAGGTTTCATTATCTGGAGCGCAGTGTTCCCCTCCATTCATTTTGTGTTTCGGGCCGTTTACATAACCTGTTCCTTTTCTCAAAGGCCCTGTAGGTTGGGTACGAGATACCTCTGTGTGACAATATTTCAATTTGTAAATAGTGGTTTGAAAGGCCAGAGTTTGGTACTTTTCATGCAATGTTGCCTTGAGTAAGCTTGGAAACCGGAGAGCCTGTTAGCTCTTTTCCAAGTTTTGTAACTGTAAAGTGTGCCTCTGGGAGGCTAGATATTGTGATTTAGGGAGCAAGTGCTCTTGAATTAGGGGATTTCTGCCCCTCATTAAGTAATACCTCTTCGTTTTGTAAAAGTGTAAAACTAGGGGATTGAAGCCCAGAATTTGTAAAAATCACTAATCTTGAATTTTCCTAGTCTTGTTTCAAAATTGCTTTGTACCTGATATGTTTTTATGTTCACCAAGTGAAAATTGTTAAGTTGTTGTTTTATGAAAAAATATAACCTTCAGTTCAAGTTTTAAATTAATTTTGATATTGTAGATAGACCCATTCACCCCAGCACCTTCTTTAACCTCTTTCTGCTCCACGGGTAACCCCGTAACAACTACTATAGAAGTAGCGTTCGTTACTCGCGGAGTGTAGTTGTGTTTGCGTGTTTTCTTTTAAAAAAATCTAAGTAGATAATATTGTGTGCGATAGGAAACAGGGGAAAAACGTAAGCGAAAAAGATAAATGCTTGTTAGTAGAGATAATAAAGATCTATGCAAAGGACATAGGGTGTAAGAAACGCGACATAAATATGCTATATAAGAAAATAAATTCATGGAAAGTCGCGACAGAAGAATCCAGTGCTTCGAGTGACGGAAAACGCAGTGAAGAGCAAGTTAAAAGAATTTAAAAGCGAAGGCTAAAACAAGCAGAAAGTCATGGATACGCAGGAAAAATTAAAACTGATGGTGGTTTCTTCATACAGATCGCCTACATCCACAACCAAATTGTTTCCCATTTTCACACCAGGCAAATGCTGGGTCTGTGCGCTAACGCTAAGGCCGCTCCCTTCTCACTCCTAGGACTTTCCTACCCTATCGTCGCCATAAGAACTATCTGTGTCGGTGCGACGTTAAGCAAATTGTAAACAAGAAAACATTTAAAAAACCAGCCGATTCCTGAAAAGTTCACCGGGAGGGAATATGCGTGCACCCATGATGTGTGGGAACAATCATCATCATTTGCAGGCGTACCTCAGGTACGAAAAGCGGTAAACGTTAATTACATCACCGGCAACTAGACTGAAATGTTGCGGTACACAGCAACTGTAATTTCTGAGATACAACAACATTAAGTGATCTCCAAGTAGATTTAGAAGGAAAGTAAAGGATTCCTTCCTAAGACCAAACGTTCCTGAAACTCTATCCGTGTGCACGTCATACGGCTCTCGCCTTTCACGCACTGTACGTATCGTCAATATAATCTAAGTAATCCATAAGCACGTGTGAAACGTCTTCCTCACGTACCGGTACGGCACGTTGTCAACAAGTCTAAACCTAGCTTACTGCATGCACGAGCGTTATTTACTTATTTAGTAATATATACCTACTAAAAGATGGTGCTCTTCAACATTTTACTCTTGTAGTTAGTCCAGACGTATCTGAAAGGACTAAAATACTTCGGAACTAATTTACTCTCGTATGGAAGACGCCGAATGCTGACTTCAAGAGTACTTAACTACGGAAGTAGAACTTACTCTTGGTTGGTGCACGCCACCCTAGAGGTAGCACTGGCGCTGCAGTCGTGTGTGAAGTTGAACGAGCGCGCTGTTTGGCTAACGCTGGATTGTTTGACAATGTTACTACTGGAATTACTTGACAAATTGAAGTCTTATACTTGTCAGTATCCTGGGCAGCTTATGGCTGCAAAGGGTGGTTCATATTATTTACTAACTCTATGGACAGGAGAGCCCTGTGTGTGGGAATCGGGAGGAGCCTGGAAGGACGATGTGGCTAGCCAGGGGTAAGACGTGCCGGCCACTTTACAATGTACCTTGGTTTATTCCCCCACGTTTTACATTAATTGTTGTTAGAGATTCATTCCAAAACAATGAATACCATTATACTGACTATTTAAACAATTCAGTTCTATGAGGAATTCAAAATGGAACCATAACATGACGGCGCTATTTGTAGGCTGGTCAAATTGCGGAACACGTTTTCATGCTTTGTAATTTTAATTTGAACAAGGTGTGATGTTTGGAACATCACAGCATGTACAAAATTATCGAACTGTGTAATCAATTGGAAAGATGTATATATTTCATTAGTGGTAGGTCATTTCTAATTATTATGTGTATATATATATATATAGGATATTTAGTCATCCTTTTAACATCATCATCATCTCATTTCTTTTTATCACTGCTATAACTTATTCTGAACGAACGACTTCTTGAGTAAAGTATTACAACATCATTCATATTAATAGCTTGCAGTAAATTTCCAGTAGCCGAGGTCAGGAGACCGGACTCACCATGCTAATTTTAGCTCATTACCAGGAAATGTACGTCATCAAGCTTGCAAGACAGCTTACCCTTTCCACACTCTGAAGAGACAGTTAAAGCCTTTTTAACGCCTACTTTTCGAAGTTCGCTACCTGACGCTTTGATTGCCGGGGGAAGTTCAACCTATGTGAATTCACGTTAGGTACGGAACAAGATGATGGATATACAGCAATTGAGAGGAGAAGGGATAGTACATCAGATCTTACTGGACCATGTGGTATGGTTGACGGAGGGTGACTTTGGAGCTTATTACATCAACGACAAGGGCTGGAGAGGGCTTTCTCTATCGGACAATTCTAGTTCCATCGGAGGAGGGCTGCACGTCTTGACATCGGAGAAGGTCTTAACTGCTGAAGATTTAACTTAGTTCACTTCGCATCTGAGTAGAGCACCACTCAAAATTACTCTCATTGGGACCTGTTTATCTCAATGACGAGAGTTAAAGTCAATGAGAGACCGGTTTTGACTGGTATAGGACAGGAGAAATTTCGTTATGTATTTAGTTACGCTACAGTTCTGTAATACGGAAGAATACAAGTATATTCTCTGCATGAAATTAATAATAATAATAATAATAATAATAATAATAGTAATACGTATGGAGACCCTAAATACTCCCAGAGGTGGGGTGACGGAACACTAACCATTAAGTACACACTAGTTTGGAAATTAAGGATCATTAATAAGAATTTCAGAAAATACAATTTAAAACAACTATTTATTAGGATAAAAAACGTGACGGCGTATTTACGAAATCTGAACTTACGGGTCTCCTTACGTATTATTATTATTATTATTATTATTATTATTATTATTATTATTATTATTATTATTAATTATCAACTATCGTCTTCAAGCCATAAGCTTGAAGACTAGTGCCCATGAGATATTGTTTATGGAGAAAGTAAATGAGAGATTACTTATTTATATTAAAATTAAGGTGACCCGCCATGTCACATATTGTCACACATCTGCGGGCAAGAGTGGGTACGTCACAAAGGAGAGAGAAATTTTGGGTTACAGGTCACCTTAATTTTAATATAAATAAGTAATCTCTCATTTACTTCTCCATAAACAATATCTCATGGGCACTAGTCTGCAAGCTTATGGCTTGAAGACGATAGTTGATAATTAAGAAAAGTAACTGTTACCCAGAAACTTGCAGTAATTTATGCCATTAGCTCACCATGTTTAGACTCTGTTATCTGGATACGATCTATGTAGCAGCTGATGTTAGATGGACCTCGTCATCTCTCATTGTTGGTGCCAGTCCTATTTCTGATTCATGCATAGTCCACTAGTTGTATTACGACTTTCCTGACTTTAACACTTCCCACAGTACTCCTTACATAAAGTTGCAATGAGTCCTAATTTCAATAGCAAAACCACCATGGGTTACGTTCATGCAGAGAATATACTTGTATTCTTCTGTATTACAGAACTGTAGCGTAACTAAATACATAACGAAATTTCTCCTGTCCTATACCAGTCAAAACCGGTCTCTCATTGACTTTAACTCTCGTCATTGAGATAAACAGGTCCCAATGAGAGTAATTTTGAGTGGTGCTCTACTCAGATGCGAAGTGAACTAAGTTAAATCTTCAGCAGTTAAGACCTTCTCCGATGAATGTCATTATCACTTGTGATTGTGATCAGTGAAACAGTGTAGTACCAGAGTAGTCGAGATTGCATTAGCTATTACCCTGTTAATGTGTGTGCATAAATGTCATTGTAGTGTAGTTAATTAATTAATGTTATAGTGCAAGCAGATCTGTGTTAAGCCAGTCTCATCGGATTATTATTATTATTATTACTCATCTAAAAGTATCGTGTTGCTTGCCAGTGAAATGTGGATCGATTGGAGAGGGGGAAGAGATGGCAACACAGCCCTGCCAGAATAAGATGTCATGAACTGCTACTGGTTATAACCTCAAAATGAGAGTGAAAGAGAGAAAGATATAGAAAGAATGGGAGGCAGGGACTTACTGTTATTCCCCGATCCCAAATACAGGGACATTGTTTTGTCCATGATGAGGAATGTGACTCGCCCGGGCGGGAGCACTACGAGCTTGTCTCCCGCCAAGCACTCGATGCCAAAAGTTCCTCTCCTTTGTAGTTTGCTGAGAGCTTTATCAGCATAAGGTTCAGTTTAGTCAAGTGCAGTGGCGTAGGTAATGGGTGATAAGGGGTAAATATACCCACAGCCCCCATGAGGCGCTTGTGCTCCTCATTATGAAGAAATACTACAACATAATAGAATTATCGCCGATTCAGTCTCATTACTGCAATTTTTATACAAGAAAAAGATCTCGACTCATTCAAGACTCAACAACTCTTCAATTATTTATTATTTTCTTTTTTCTAGGAGAAAGTATATAAATACTATTTACTAAAACCAAATACCGTATAGACAATACAGGACACTTCCGGATTTAATCTTGTTCAAATGGGAGACAATTCGCAAGTGACTCTCGTAGTGGCATGACCTGAAACCTCACACCGAATTCAAATATCAATGGAAATTCAATGGGGAAATGGATTACGTTTAGAAAGAAATTGTTGTTAAGGTATTAACTTCAAAGTTGAACGAAGCAATTCTGGATAAATGAAAGGAGAATCACTTAGCAGGTTATTATTATTATTATTATTAAAGACTGAATGTATACATATATTCAAGATATGAAATGCACTGCTGTGAAAGGGCTTGATCTTTCATTCATGCATTAGTTTTTTGCTTTAGCATTTCTGCCTGAAAGTTTACGGTTAGATTTGCAGATTCTCTCATTTAGAAAACATTGTACCACCACATTTAGACACTTGTCAATAAACAGATCGGCACATTCCTGTCTTTTTCTTTTGGAGGACTACGAATTTTGGAAATGGCGGTAGCATTTTATGTTTCATTTTCAGGGAGATTCTGTGTTGGTACAGATCACGGCTTCAATCTGAGGAGAGGGATAAAAGAAAGAAAAGCATGACATTTTCTATTTATGATCAATACCTTACATATACATAAAGAGGTAGTAAAAGATACAATGTGAAACCCATATAAGGTAAACTTGTGCGTGGGCTTCAGAAATAAAATAGCTAGGTTATGTACATCATGGCATCTAGTGAATATAATTTATTCCATTATCATTTTGGTGATATGGTACTACAGTAATTTTATGAACAGTTTTTCTGCATTTGGTGTATTAAACAGGAGACTGGAAATGAGAGACATGGGTTTAAAGAGAAGGTTGGTTTCTTAGTAGAGAGGAATAGTGTGCTAGTTGATTTAAATACTATAATGGAAATTTATAAGTTGATCTACTTTGTAATAATTGTTAATGAGCCATGTGAATAGCCTTTCCTTCAAGGTATTCTGGTGCTCACTGATGACATCCTTGTATATCCGTGGCCCTAGAAAACTTAGATATCTTTGTCCAAGTAAAGTGTTCCGGCGTGGTATACTTATTACAGTTCTGTCTTGCAGCCTAGTGCAAATTATTGACTTGTGTTCTTTGCTGAAGAGCTTTCAATTTTTATGCACGTATAGGGTCAGTGACTGCACAAATAGCTGCCGTATGTTAATTACCATGCTTTGCTGGAACAGTTCATATGTTGGAAACATCAGTGGCTTTTTGTACATGACTTTCAGTATGTAGTTCTGGCATGTATTTGCCTGAGCCAAGTGTGAATCAAGTATTCTACCCCAACTAACAATTCCATATTGTGGTTGCGACTGAAATAAGGCAAAGTATACAGACTTCAAGGCTTTTGTTTAAATAATATTTCTAATTCTATAATATATATATATAAGTTTCTGAAGTTGAATGATCAAATTTCATGCATGAAAATTCCATTTCAGGTAACTATCTATAATTATCCCTAGGTATGAAACATTTATTGATTTCTGTAAAGTATGACAGTTCTAGATCCTAATGGGTGGGTAGGAGATAGGGATCTGCGCTCAGATGGCCTTCATTTAAACCGCAGTGGTACGTATAAGTTAGGAAATTTGTTTGGAAGGGTAATAGGGAGGTACATTCGGGGAAACGGGATGGCCTAGGGAGCGGTGATAAGGGAATAGGGAACTGGAAATCAAGTAGGGGTGACATAAAATTGTTAGTGTTGAACTGTAGAAGTATTGTAAGGAAAGGAATAGTAATTTAATAGATATATATTTACCAGATATTGTAATAGGAGTTAAATCATGTCTGAGAAATGATATAATGGATGCAGAAATTTTCTCACGGCACTGGAGTGTGTATCGTAGAGATAGGATAGGAAGGGTGGGAGGGGGAGTGTTCATTCTGGTGAAAGAAGAATTTGTAAGCTACGAAAAAGTTAAAGATGAGAAACATGAAATTCTAGGTGTAAGGCTCATTTCTAAAGATAATAGGCAACTTGATATATTTGGAGTGTACAGATCGGGAAAGGGTAGCACTAACGCGGATTCGGAATTATTTGGTAGGATAGTCAGCTACGTGGGAAACGACATGGAAAGAAATGTGATTGTAGCGGGAGATCTGAATTTGCCAGATGTAAATTGGGAAGGAAATGCGAACGACAGGAAGCATGACCAACAAATGGCAAATAAGTTAATATGGGAAGGACAGATGATTCAGAAAGTGATGGAACCAACCAGAGGGAAAAATATCCTGGATGTGGTGCTGATAAAACCAGATGAGCTCTATAGGGAAACTGAAGTAATAGATGGTATTAGTGATCATGAAGCTGTTTTTGTGGTAGTTAAAAATAAATGTGATAGAAAGGAAGGTCTTTAAAGTAGGACTGTTAGGCAGTACCATATGGCTGATAAAGCAGGCATGAGGCAGTTTCTAAAAAGTAATTATGATCGGTGTACAACGGTAAATAAAAATGTAAACAGACTCTGGGATGGGTTTAAAGAAATTGTTGAGGAATGCGAAAAAAGGTTTGTACCATTAAGGGTGGTAAGGAATGGTAAAGTCCCACCTTATTATAATAGAGAAATAAAGAGACTAAGAAGGAGGTGCAGACTGGAAAGAAATAGAGTTAGAAATGGCTGTGGAAGTAAGGAGAAATTGAAGGAACTTACTAGAAAATTGAATCTAGCAAAGAAGGCAGCTAAGGATAACATGATGGCAAGCATAATTGGCAGTCATACGAATTTTAGTGAAAAAGGGAAGGGTATGTACAGGTATTTTAAGGCAGAAACAGGTTCCAAGAAGGACATTCCAGGAATATTAATGAAAAAGGAGAGTGTGTATGTGAGGATCTTCAAAAGGCAGAAGTATTCAGTCAGCAGTATGTAAAGATTGTTGGTTACAAGGAAAATGTCGAGAGAGAGGAGGAGACTAAGGCCAAAGAAGTAATAAAATTTACATATGATAATAATGACATTTACAATAAGATACAAAAGTTAAAAACTAGAAAAGTGGCTGGAATTGATCAGATTTCTGGGGATATACTAAAGACAATGGGTTGGGATATAGTACCATATCTGAAGTACTTATTTGATTATTGTTTGGTCGGAGGAGCTATACCAGATGAATGGAGAGTTGCTATAGTAGCCCCTGTGTATAAAGGAAAGGGTGATAGACATAAAGCTGAAAATTACAGGCCAGTAAGTTTGACATGCATTGTATGTAAGCTTTGGGAAGGCATTCTTTCTGATTATATTAGACATGTTTGCGAAATTAATAACTGGTTCGATAGAAGGCAATTCGGTTTTAGGAAAGGTTATTCCACTGAAGCTCAACTTGTAGGATTCCAGCAAGTTATAGCAGATATCTTGGATTCTGGAGGTCAAATGGACTGTATCGCGATTGACATGTCTAAAGCATTTGATAGGGTGGATCATGGGAGACTACTGGCAAAAATGAGTGCAATTGGACTAGACAAAAGAGTGACTGAATGGGTTGCTATATTTCTAGAAAATAGATCTCAGAGAATTACTGTAGGTGAAGGTTTATCTGACCCTGTAATAATCAAGAGGGGAATTCCTCAAGGCAGTATTATCGGACCTTTATGTTTTCTTATATATATAAATGATATGAGTAAAGGAGTAGAATCGGGGGTAAGGCTTTTTGCGGATGATGTTATTCTCTATAGAGTGATAAATAAGTTACAAGATTGTGAGCAATTGCAGCGTGACCTCGAAAATGTTGTGAGATGGACAGCAGGCAATGGTATGATGATAAACGGGGTTAAAAGTCAGGTTGTCAGTTTCACAAATAGGAAAAGTCCTCTGAGTTTTAATTACTGCGTTGATGGGGTGAAAGTTCCTTTTGGGGATCATTGCAAGTATCTAGGTGTTAATATAAGGAAAGATCTTCATTGGGGTAATCACATTAATGGGATTTTAAATAAAGGGTACAGATCTCTGCACATGGTTATGAGGGTGTTTAGGGGTTGTAGTAAGGATGTAAAGTAGAGGGCATATAAGTCTCTGGTAAGACGCCAACTAGAGTATGGTTCCAGTGTATGGGACCCTCACCAGGATTACCTGATTCAAGAACTGGAAAAATCCAAAGAAAAGCAGCTCGATTTGTTCTGGGTGATTTCCGACAAAAGAGTAGCGTTACAAAAATGTTGCAATGTTTGGGTTGGGAAGAATTGAGAGAAAGAAGAAGAGCTGCTCGACTAAGTGGTATGTTCCGAGCTGTCAGCGGAGAGTTGGCGTGGAATGACATTAGTAGACGAATAAGTTTGAATGGCGTTTATAAAAGTAGGAAAGATCACAATATGAAGATAAAGTTGGAATTCAAGAGGACAAACTGGGGCAAATATTCATTTATAGGAAGGGGAGTTAGGGATTGGAATAACTTGCCAAGGGAGACGTTCAATAAATTTCCAATTTCTTTGAAATCATTTAGGAAAAGGCTAGGAAAGCAACAGATGGGGAATCTGCCACCTGGGCGACTGCCCTAAATGCAGATCAGTATTGATTGATTGATTGATTGATTGATTGTTTGCTTGATTGATTGATTGTGGCTTTCAGTATTTTTGTAAGTTTGTGTGTGGAGTCGTAGTGTTAGGTTATCTAAGGGTTGCATTGTTATATTATGCGAGAAGCACAGCGATTTTGTTATATTTTCATTTACAGTAAGTAGGTGGTTGTTTGGACATCTCTGAATTATGACTAGGGTTTATTGAGCTCTGTTGAAGGTTTCACCCGTGAATGTGGCTACCGTGAGTTAATTTTTGCATTACTGTTTAGCTCACACAGATCATTGACATATAACAGAAAAAAGAATTGGTCCTAACACTGTTCCTTGACGCTCTTCGATTTTTACTTGATCGCTTTTACTTAGGGTATCCTTGATTTTTATATTTTGTATTCTGCTAGAAAGAAAACTTTTAATTCGATTTTGAGGAATTCCACGAATGCCTACTTTTTCAAGTTTTCTAAGGAGTATACTGTGGTCTATGGTATCAAATGCCTTTGTTAAGTTCAAAAATATAGAAATAGTCCTTTTGGAGCTATCAATAGTTTTAGACATATAATCAGTTAAGGAGAATATGACATCTTGAGCGCTAATTCATGGTCTAAAACCAAACTGATTTGGAGACAATATGTTATACTTATTGTGGTAATTAAGTAATCTGGTTTTAATGCATTTCTCTAGTAATTATGAAAGGTGGGTTGTGAGAGATATTGTGCGATAATTGTTTAACTCTCTCTTATGGTCTGATTTATGGATTCGGACTATGATAGCAATTTTGAATGTGTCTGGAAATTGTCCTTTCATTAGTGATAGATTCGAAAAAAAATGCAGAGGCTGTAGAATATGTGAACTAATTGTTTTAAGTGATGTACTTGAGATATTGTCATAGGCATTGACTGAGTTATCTTCTAATGCAGCTATGTGATTCATCGTTTCTGTTTCTGTTATGGGAAGAAAAAAGATTGATTGTGGTTGAGGTATTGCATGAATGTCATATGTAGATGTGTTATCGATAGTTATGTTTTGCGGATTATTTACGTACAATATAAGATACCCTTCGCTGTGTAGTTGGGGATTTGTAAAGTCGCTGAGCTGGAAATGATCTGAACCGATCTTATTATTATTCAAACGTAACGTCCTTCTCTATCATATATTTTATCAAAGTAATTTCTCTGACATTTCAATACCCACCATTCACACCTACAAAGACACATCTGTATTGAAGGTCAAGTGCTGCACTATACAATAAAATAAGTTTATTGTATTTTAATCCATTTAAAATATGGGTCAAGCAGCTCAGAAGTTTGGAAAGTATTACAAAAATCTCTGTCACTGGAAACATATTTATATAAAACAATATCTACTTATAGTTGGGTGGAGTCTGACGTTTAGCGCCACCCGCGAGAAAAAGTTGACTAAAGCTGCTCGAAAATGGTCTGTTGCTATGGAAACGATAATAGAGGTGCCACAGCTATGGCCACGTGGGTTGGCTTGCTCTCAGTCGCTTTTGTTGTTATATTCGGAGTGGTACTGAGTAAGCTGTATTACTTGTTGCTGGTTTGTGCAATTGTTTACGTGTTTGTTTCCTGAATATTATTTTCCTTGTCAGTTTATTTATTTTTTTTTTTTTTGTAAATTAGTCAGTGGCTAGTTGTACAGTTCTATTCTCTACATAACATGTGCATTTCTAGAGGTTATTGTCAGTTTATTGATTATGAAATCTCATATTTATCGGGAATTACGTGTTCTGTCTTAAATGCTGGAATTGTTAGCACGAGCTTAGTAACGGGTCAAAGCTTACTGAATTGCATTAGGCCTGCATATTTGATTAAATATTCAGCATGTTTGAACGGGCGATATGACACTGAAGACAACGCAGCGTACATCGTAGTTACTGCTTTCGCCGCTCAAATGCAAAACTCCAACTCTCGTGGGCTCATCTATAGTTGTTCAGTTATAATCTCTATTTAATATGTGCATTAGACCAACATAGTTGATTAGATATTCAGCCTGTATGAAAGGATGACATGCCGCGGACTCAGCGTACATCGTAGTTACTGCTTTCCCCGCTCAAATATAAAACTCCAACTCTCACGGACACAACTATACATCTCCTTGTCACGAGGGAAACGGAAGGAAGACCGTGAATTCTTCTGCAATTCCTAAATATTACAGCGAAACACAGCACATATATTTCCACTCATGATGAGAGGAGATATAAATGAATGACACACGCTATTATTTACTGATGTGAACTTACTCCAAACGCATAATGATACCAACATTTTCAAAACTTGTGCACGCGCTCGTATAGCAGGTAATGTAACTCCAAGTCACACCGCTAGACAGTGCTCTAATCGCTGTCCCTCGATATCTCGCAGACTGTCCTGTATTATCCCTACTGTATTTGCTAAAAGAAAGACATTGTTCTACCAACTCTTACTTCTACAGAATAATAAAAACATCCGTTTAAAATGTGTTTTATTATTTATGTTATTATTACACAACAATGAATCCAGCTATTTAGGGATCATTTTAGACAGAACTCTGCCTTTCAAGAAACACCTGAAGAAAACTGTACAAAAACTGAAATCTCTAATTAACATACTTCAGAAGCTGCGTGGGGGCTCTTCCGCTGACACTCTACGCACAACCATCCTCAATCTGGTCTGAGTATTGCTCTGCAGCGTGGCTCAACAGCAGCTATACGAAAGTCGTTGATACTCAATTGAATCAGGCAATGAGAATTGTGAGGCCTACATCCAGTCTACCGGCACTGAGTCACATTCCACCAACAGAATTGAAAAGTAAACATGCTTTAGTTTGGGACGACCAGCTAAAGACTGCCAATTGGAAGATAAATGTTAACGACCAGCTAATACTACACTTGGACATCATTCAGGACTCCCGGACAGTGTTCTCCCTAGAAAACGAAAACGGTTTTTTATTTTCTTTCGACATTTGAGGTCAAATATTGGACCCGAATAATGCTAAGAAAATTAAATTTCATTGTAAAACTGTACATTCTCATTAATAAGGAAGACTGTTCGGCAATAAGTGACTGACTTTCAGCGCTCAGTAAATGTTTTCAGGTTGAAGATAAGGCACAGACTCTCGAGCTTCCGTCCGAGGTATAGTGTCGGTGAGGGGGGTTGAGATGTAAGGGGGAAGGATGGGTGCGGGGAGAGGCTTTCATGTGGGCAGAGTCCGTAGCAGTGTAGCGATAAAGATGTCCTCACAAACACCTATACGATCATGCGCCAGCCAGATATCCATTGTTGCGTATAATAACATTAAATAACTATTTATGACCTAATTCGCCCTATTATTTATACCTTAAGAAGAAAAATAGTAAATAATTATATTGAAATGTAACATTTGAGACCAGGAATTTCGATTCCGTTTTGTGAGGGTTGGCAGCAGTGAATTTGTTCGTTTTCGCGCGGAAGTCTTGAATGTGTGCAGTAGTACTGGTCAGTAGCAAAGAAAGATTTGTGGGAAAAAGTACTGTGGCCGCACTCCCCCCCCCCCCGACCTGAGATACCACTGGCCGCCACTGGCATCATTGCTGCTGAAGCCAGAAGATTATGTTCGCGGAACCTACTCATCAGGAAAGCGAGACGTCTGGTGGGTAATAATATCAACCTCCTTCAAACCTGGAAGAAAGAACCGGTGAAAAAGTTTCCAAGACATTGCCAAGGCATTATAAATACCACAACAAAATCAAACGGTTTCCATCTGCCCTAAAAACTTTAATCAACCCTAAACAGGATTAGGACATACCATGGCAGATGTGCTGATCTTCTACACAGGTGGGGACAATTTCCCTCACCAGAATGCACTGACCATCACATTCATATACAGGTAATTACACTGACTTTATGGAAGCAGGTCCAACTGTGATGGTATTTATTAACAATCAAATTTCAAATAATGTAATATACTGTATCTAATTTTATAATTATTTGTGATATGTACTGCGAAACGCTAAGTCAACATACATACATTATTATTATAGACTGTTATGCCTCTTAGCGTTCAGTCTGCAAGCCTCTTTGAATGCACTAAACGTCGCCACAATCCTCTATTTGCAACTAGTGCTGTGGCCTCATTTAGTTCTACACCTCTCATCTTTAAATTATTGTCGTCTTGGTCTACCTCTACTTCTCTTACCCACCATAACAGAGTCCATATTCTCCTATGTAACCTATCCTCCTCCATTCGCCGCACATGACCCACCAACGAAGCCGGTTTATGCGTACAGCTTCATCCATGGAGTTCATTCCTGAATTAAACTTTATCTCCTCATTCCGAGTACCCCCGTTCCATTGTTCCCACCTGTTTGTACCAGCAATCATTCTCGCTACTTTCATGTCTGTTACTTCTAACTTATGAATAAGATATCCCTAATCCACCCCACTTTCGCTGCCGTAAAACAAAGTTGGTCTGAAAACAGACCGATGTAAAGATAGTTTCGTCTGGGAGCTGATTTCCTCCTTACAGAATACTGTTGATCGCAACTGCGAGCTCAAAGCATTAGCTTTACTGCACCTTGATTCAATCTCATTTACTAAATTACCACCCTGGGAGAACACACAACATAAATACTTGAAATTATCGACCTGTTCTAGTTTTGTATTACCAATCTGACATTCAATTCTGTTGAATTTTTTGCCCACTGACATCAAATTAGTCTTCAAAAGGAGCTCATTGCACTTATTTTCAAGTTCTAAGATATTAGACTGCAGGCTTTCAGCACAATATGCCGTTAAGACCAAGTTATCAGCATAGGCCAGACTGCTTACTACATTTCCACATAACTGAATCCCTCCCTGCCATTTTATACCTTTCAGCAGATGATCCATGTAAACTACGAACAGCAAAGGTGAAAGATTGCAGCCTTGCCTAACACCTGTAAGTACCCTGAACAAGGAACTCATTCTGCCATCAATACTCACTGAAGCCCAATTGTCAACATAAATGCCTTTGATTGATTTTAATAACTTACCTTCAATTACATAGTCCCCCAGTATGGCGAACATCTCTTCCCTCGGTACACTGTCATAGTCATAAGCCTTCTCTAGATCTACGAAACATAAACACAACTGCCTATTCCTCTCGTAGCATTTTTCAATTATCTGGCGCATGCTGAAAATCTGACTCTGACAGCCCCTCTGTGGTCTAAAACCACACTGGTTTTCATCCAACTTCCTCTCAACGACTGATCGCACCCTCCCTTCCAAGCTGCCAGTGAATACTTCGCCTGCTACACTAATCAATGAGATACCTCGATAGTTGTTGCCTTGCTTGTAGATAGGTGCAATTACTGTTTTTGTCCAATCTGAAGGTACCTTACCAACACTCCATGCTAATCTTACTACTCTATGAAGCCATTTCATCACTGCCTTCCCACTATACTTCACCATTTCAGGTCTAATTTAATCTATTCCGGCTGCTTTATAACAATGGAGTTTACTTATCATCCTTTCCACTTCCTCAAGCGTAATTTCACCAACATAATTTTCCTCCTCCCCACGAGCTTGGCTGTTCGCAACACTACCAGGAAGATTTCCTTTTACATTGAGAAGATGTTCAAAATATTCCCTCCACCTCTCCAGTGATTCCCTGGGATCTTTTATGAGTTCACGTGAATTACTCGAAACACTGTTCATTTCCTTTTTCCCTCCCTTCCTAAGATTCTTCATTACTGTCCAGAAAGGTTTTTCCTGCTGCTTGACCTAGCCTTTCCAGGTTATTACCAAAGTCTTCCCACGACTTCTTTTTGGATTCAACAACTATTTGTTTCGCTCTATTTCTTTCATTGACGTATAAATCCCTGTCTGCCTCGGCCCTTGTTTTGAGCCATTTCTGATAAGCCTTCCTTTTACGTTTACAGGCTGCTCTCACTTCATCATTCCACCAAGATGTTCGCCTTTTCCCATCTTTATACACAGTTGTTCCTAGGCATTCCCTTGCTGTTTCTACTACAGCATCCCTGTATGCCACCCATTCTCTTTCTATATCCTGAACCTGCTTACTGTCTACTGTTCGAAACTTCTCACTAATCATATCCATGTACTTCTGCCTAATTTCCTCGTCCTGTAGATTTTCTACCCTTGTTCGTTTCTCTACCCTAGGCCTAGAGATACTTAGTTCACTACAGATCAGATAGTGGTCTGTATCATCGAAAAATCCCCGGAAATCTCGTACATTCCTAACAGATTTCCTGAATTCAAAGTCGGTTAAGATATAGTCTATTAAGGATCTGGTACCCCGAGCTTCCCATGTGTAGCGGTGAATAGCCTTATGCTTGAAGAATATATTCGTATCTGCTAAACCCATACTAGCACAGAAATCCAGCAAACGCTTCCCATTCCCATTAGCTTCCGTAGATTCCCCACATTTACCAATCACTCTTTAGTATCCTTCAGTTCTATTTCCAACTCTCGCATTGAAATCGCCCATTAGCTCTATTCTATCCTTGCTGTTGACCCTGACCACGATGTCATTCAATGCTTCATAAAACTTGTCAACTTCATCCTCATCTGCACCCTCACATGGTGAATACACTGAGACAATTCTCGTCCTAATTCTTCCAACTGACAAATCTACCTACATCATTCGCTCATTTACGTGCCTAACAAACTATGCTGCGTGTAATGGTATTCCTGATTAACAGCCCTACCCCAGACTCTGCCCTTCCCTTTCTAATACCCTTCAAGTACACTTTATAATCTCCTATCTCTTCCTCGTTATCTCCTCTTACCCGAATATCACTTACTCCTAGCACATCAAGATGCATCCTCTTAACTGACTCAGCCAGTTCTACTTTCTTTGTTCCACAAGCCCCATTAATACTGATAGCTCCGCATCGAATTCCATTTCGTTCGCCGAGTTGTTTCCAAGGAGTCCCTCGCCTGTCAAATGGGAGTGGGACTCCATTACTCCCAAAGGTCCGAGGCTTGCTTAAAATGTTCTGAGCTCGGTAAATTCATGAAGCAGGATTCTACCCTACTTGCACATAGTCCAAGTGAGGATCTCTCCTCTAACGGGTTATGGACCACCGGTGAATTGTATAGTCCTAGGCGCCTGAGCACAAGGAGGGCTATGGCTCAGAATATGTCCGAGATGGCCACTCCCATTCCATAGCACCTGGTATCCCGACTCTCAGGACCACTTACTAGGCCACTCAGCCGTTGCCCATGGTTCACGATCTAGGACGTGACTACAATAACCCACACCATGAACTAAGTAAATAAATAAAATATTCAAATCCTCCAACCCCCGTTAGAGCCTCCCTGGCTCAGGCGGCTGCACCCCGGTCTCTCACCGCTGGGCTCCGTGGTTCAAATCCCGGCCACTCCTAGTGAGAGTTGTCCTGGACAAAGCAGAGGCAAGACAGGCTTTTGTTCGCGTACTCCGGTGTCCTATGTCACCTTACATTCCAGCAACATTTTCCAATATCATTTCATTTCATCTGTCAGCCATTAATCATTGCCCCAGAGGAGTGCGCCAGGCTTCGGCACCCGGCACAGTTCCTATCCTTGCCGCTAAACGGGGGCTTCTGTCATTCCAATCCTCACCCGGTTGAAATCGGGAACAGGCTGTGGATATTCATTTTCAGTTTTCATCCCCTCCTCTCGTAAATTGTATTGCAATGGACCTTTGCGCATTTGAAATGAGAGTTTATTATTCTTTCTTTCTCCAGTAGGGTCCTTTAGGGACCACGAGAAAATTTCAATACTTCATCCTTTGTTCTTCCTCCTTCCTCCTCCAATACTGCTCCTATTCCTGTCCTCAGACTATTTTTAGCCTGTTTTCTTTCCCTCGCAACGTTGGAATCCTTCCATTTTAACACTTGCTTTCTCTCTCTTACTCCTTCTTCCCTTGTGTTGTTTGTTACCAAATCTCTCTTGACTTCATGAACCCCGGTGTTTGTTGACTTCTTGTTCCAAAGATATTTGAAGATCAGTTTGGCCATCCTGTTGTCATCTGTATACATTTAGATGACGACTGTGTATGCTGCACGTAGCAATATGGCGACTTACCATTCCAGATGCTCAAATGTATGGTGAAAATAAGTAATTATTATTACGATTTACAGTCCTTTGCCCGCCTTGTGGCCATGATCGTTAAGGCGCTGAAGTCTAAAACGATCTGACACCGAGGTTAGCCGGTTCGAGTCCTGTTGGTTGAAAAATGTTCACCCTCAGAATGTTGGCCGGCAGGATAGGGGAGGTGGTGGTATACAATTTCCGATCACTAAATTGCGTGCAAAAAGCCTGGATTAAATTCCAAACCTCTCCGCAGTGCTCATGTGGAGTGAGGGCATATGACGCTGTTGATGGTGATTCGTCCGTCGGATGGAGAAGTTAAGCCTTGAGCAGACCCCTTGGTGCTATTCGACAGGAGTAGGCTATGTGCCGGCACCGGGATTCACCCTCTCCCTATTATCATATATGACGTCATTCATTTCATCTCATTAACTCCTCTGATGAGGTTGTCGTCAGGAAGGGCATCTGGTCATAAAAACTCGCCATGACAGATTCATCTCACTTCATACCCGACCCCGTAGGAAAACGGGACAAGCGTTGGACAAACAACAACATTGCGATTTACAGTCCTTTAACTACCAGAGACTTGAACATTGGTTATTCTGACCCGGATAAGGATTCAGTGCATATGGAATTATAGTGAAAGCGGTATTGTGAGCATGTGTGTGAGACACAGAGACTGGCATCTTACGTCACTGCACATCCACTGTATGTTACTGTGTTATGTTGTTTTTATGCACATTTCACTTTTAATTTCTGCAAACTAATGTGTGGTAGAATGGTGAATATCTGCATAGTGTTTGCGTGTGGTTTTTCCTATTCACCAAGAAAGAAGAACGAAGGAAGGAACAGAAGTTTCAATACACTGGTGAGTGGCTCACATGTGCTCATGCACACTTCTTGTCTAGTTATTAATGCGGTTAAATTTACTATTAAAAATGCCTAATTATGTAGAACACAGAGATAACTTCCTTCTGATGTATATTTGTTGGCGTTAGTCCCCGTGTGATGAAGTGCGGAATAATAATAATGATAATGATAATAATAATAATAATAATAATAATAATAATAATAATAATAAAAATAATAATAATTCTTTTTTAGTCAGTTTACCTTCCAGGGTTGGTTTTCCCTCGGACTCAGTGAGGGATCCCACCTCTACCGCCTCAAGGGCAGTGTTCTGGTGCGTGAGACTTTGGGGCGGGGATACAGCTGGGCAGGAGGACCAGTACCTCGCCCAGGTGGCCTCACCTGCTATGCTGAACAGGGGCCTTGTGGGGGGTATGATTGGAAGGGATAGACAAGGGAGAGGGAAGGAAGCGGCCGACGACTTTTAAGTATTTTTAAAATGATATACCGTGTACCTTCCCGGCATTTGCCTGCAGGAGAAATAGGAAACCACGGAAAACCACTTTGAGGATGACTGAGGTGGGAATCGAACCTACCTCTACTCAGTTGACCTCCCGAGGCTGAGTGGACTCCGTTCTAGCACTCTTACTACTTTTCGAATTTCGTGGCAGAGCCGGGAATTGAAACCGGGCCTCCGGCCGTGGCAGCTAATCACGCTAACTACTACACCACAGAGGCGGACCAATAATAATAATAATAATAATAATAATAATAATAATAATAATAATAATAATAATAATAATAATAATAATAATAATAATAATAATTTATAATATAATATAATATAATATAATATAATATAATATAATATAATATAATATAATATAATATTAATAATAATATTAATAATAATAAATACTAATTATTATTATTATTATTATTATTATTATTATTATTATTATTATTATTATTATTATTATTATTATTATTTTACTGCAATATGTTGTAGGGATACCAAAATTATTTTTAAAATTAGCCGGAAGGATTAATAAGCTTGCATAAATCGATAGGTATTAGGTTTATTATCAGAGAAAATTACCGAATATTTCTCAGGATTTGTGGTAAAGATGTTAATCAATTTCCTACAATGTGATACTTGTAAGTAAGCAGCTGTACAAAAAGAGAATGCTTATGCATTTATTTCTTTGAAGAATAGGGGTAATCTCTACGTTCCTACGAAAGGTGTTGTTCATATGTGAAAACGTACTGAGATGTATTTTAGAAATGATACATGTAATGGTTTAAGCTCAGTTATAAATGGAAAATACCTAATGAAGCCACAGCTCATTTGTATGAAAGAAATTTGTTTTCAAGGTTAAGCACACATGCTTTAGATCTAAATCGAATGGACACACATGTTTATCGCCTTATTAACATCATTTCAGCACTGTTCTAGAAAATACATGTGAATCATGCTGTAAGAGAGTTGAATGGAAACAGATGTGACCATAGATCGGTCTTAAGCGGATGGCGATGTTTAAGTATTTTTAAAATGATATACCAATGTTTCCTTTTTCAAACAGTAAAATAAAAGAGCTAATAATTCTAATTAATCGGTATTATTGTTATTATTTCGATGGGATTTTAATTCTTTGAATTATTTCCTGTCCAATATTCCCGTTTCAGCTACTATTTTACATTAATATATTGGGATAGTGTAGTGAGGTAAGATGGCTGCGGCCGCACGCTTCTGGCTTTAGAATCCTGCTTCTTCTTCTTCTTCTTCTTCTTCTTCGTGAACTGTTTTTGGGCTCTTTAATTATTCCCCAGTCAATATTCTTATGTAGTTAACAAGAACTAATCCTGCTGCTCACTGCCAGTCTAAATTTATATGTCTGTGGTGTGTAAACACAAGATGGCTAGGTTCCATTTCTGCTCCATCCCCGCTTGAATATCAAAGAAGATGTATAAAAACATATTCGCGACAGTGTCCTTATTCTATGGCCAGCCTGTCTACAAATAGTTTGCCGTTTTGAAAGTGGCACTGTCTAGCGGTCAACACGTCAGGCAACAGCAGTAAACATAATATCTGAGCACAGAATCTTCCATCTGGCAATTCAGTGGGTCATTTACAATAACTTACAGCGTCCTGGTCAGTGATTTATCAGATAGTAATGGTAAGAAGTCTCTCTTGATCTTTGTTCCTACCATAGAGTTAGTAAATAATACACTAGAGGTAGCACTGGCGCTGCAGTTGCGTGCGAAATTGAACGAGCGCGCTGTTTGGCAAAAGCTGGATTGTTTGGCACTGTCACTACTAGAGTTTCTCGATAAAGTGGACTCTTATGCCGTTCTCCTGGGCAGCTTATGGTTCGTAAAGGGAAATGGCGTATTATTTCACAGGTATGTTTATTTGAAATTCATTTTCGTGCGAATAAAATAATAATTTGTTAGACACTTATCGTCATGTGGATTCGTGGTTTCTTTCTCCGTCGGCGCGAATGAGATTCTTTGGACTTTACCAAGAAGACTGAACTTAATGTTTTAGGAATGGCCATTTCTTTGAAAGCGAATATCCAGAAACTCCAGTGAAAGAGTATACGAATATACGGCTATGTATACATCGTGTTGGCAGATCATACTTGCATGATCCCAATGTTCGAAGTACTAGGTTAACAAAGACAATTTTGTTTCATAACCAATAGGTTGATACACGGTTACGGTTTTGTGAATGATGTTGATCCACGAAATATCACTATAATATTTGTCATAAATGGAAGATAGTAATTGATTTTACTCAAATAAAGTCTCAAATCGGAGGTTGATTAAGAAATACCGTCGTTACTAGCGAGAAATATGTATACCAACTAACGGGCTGTAAAATGAACTCTATTATGTTACATTCCGCTGCTTGCGCCGTCTTTTGTTTCTTTCTTGAAGTCCAGGGCTGGTATTTTGTTGCAAGAAAAATAGGATGATCCCTGGACCAATAAATAATTTAATGAATCAGTTAGGGCACATGAAGTGACAGCCCTTCAAATTACATCGAATGAGAAAAAATCAATAAAACGACACCAAAGAACTTAAGTGAGCAAAGACATCACATGACAGTGTTAGACAAACAAAACACTTACGGAAGCGCTGTGACATAGCAGAAATAGTAGTTGTAAGGCAGTGAAGTCCTGGGTGTGTGAAGATGTGTCCTATCATTCTATCTCTTCTTCTCGTCAAATTTAGCCAAATCGATCTCCTCTCACCAATTCGATTCAGTATCTCTTAATTCGTGATTCGATCTATCCATCTCACCTTCAGCATTCTTCTGTAACACCACATTTCAAAAGCTTCTGTTCTCTTTCTTTCTGAGCTAGTTATCGTCCATGTTTCACTTCCATGCAATGCCACACTCCACACAAAAGTCTTCAAAAACATCTTTCTAATTCCGATATCAATATTTGAAGTGAGCAAATTTCTTTTCTTAAGAAAGTTCTTCCTTGCTTGTGCTAGTCTACATTTTATGTCCTCCTTACTTCTGCTCCCCCTGTGGGTGGGGGCGGTAGAATAACACCCACGGTATACCCTGCCTGTCGTAAGAGGCGACTAAAAGGGGCCTCAGGGGCTCTGAACTTTGGAGCTAGGGTTGGCGACCACGGGGCCCTCAGCTGAGTCCTGGCATTGCTTCCACTTACTTGTGCCAGGCTCCTCACTTTCATCTATTCTATCCGACCTCTCTTGGTCAACTCTTGTTCTTTTCCGACCCCGACGCTATTAGGTTTGCGAGGGCTAGGGAGTCTTTCATTTTCACGCCCTTCGTGGCCCTTGTCTTCCTTTGGCCGATATCTTCATTTTTGGAAGTGTCGGATCCCTTCCATTTTTCCGTCTGATTAGTGTTATATAGAGGATGATTGCCTAGTTGTACTTCCTCTTAAAACAATAATCACCACCACCACCACCTCCTTACTTCTGCCATCGTTAGTTATTTTACTACCCAAGTAACAATATTCATCAACTTCCTTTAAGACTTCGTTTCCTAATCTAATATTTCCTGCACTACCTGCTTTCGTTCGACTGCACTCCATTACTTTTGTTTTGGACTTATTTATTTTCATCTTGTACTCCTTACCCAAGTCTTCATCCATACCATTCAGCAACTTCTCGAGATCTTCTGCAGTCTCAGATAAAATAACAATATCATCGGCAAATCTCAAGGTTTTGATTTCCTCTCCTTGGACTGTGATTCCCTTTCCAAATTTCTCTTTGATTTCCTTTACTGCCTGTTCTATGTAAACATTGAAAAGGAGAGGGGACAAACTGCAGCCTTGCCTCACTCCTATCTGGATTGCTGCTTCTTTTTCAAAGCCCTCGATTCTTATCACTGCAGACTGATTTTTATACAGATTGTAGATAATTCTTCGTTCTCGGTATCTGATCCCTACCGTCTTCAGAATCATAAATAGCTTGGTCCAATCAACATTATCGAATGCCTTTTCTAGATCTACGAATGCCATGTACGTGGGCTTGTCCTTCTTGATTCGATCCTCTAAGATCAGACGTAAAGTCAGGATTGCTTCACGTGTTCCTACATTTCTTCTGAAGCCAAATTGATCTTCTCCCAACTCAGCTTCAACAGGTTTTTCCATTCTTCTGTAAATAATACGTGTTAAAATTTTACAGGGATGAGGTACTAAACTAATGGTGCGGTAGTTTTCACACCTGTCAGCACCGGCTTTCTTGGGAATAGGTATAACAACATTCTTCCGAAAATCGGATGGGACTTCTCCTGTCACATACATTTTACACACTAAATGAAATAACCTTGCCATGCTGGTTTCTCCTAAGGCAGTCAGTAATTCAGAGGGAATGTCATCAATTCCAGGTGCCTTGTTCCTATTGAGGTCACTCACAGCTCTGTCAAACTCTGACCTCCAAATTGGGTCTCCCATTTCATCAGCATTAATAGCCTCTTCATGTTTCAGAACCAAATTATCTACATCTTTACCTTGATGCAACTGTTGGATATGCTCCTGCCATCTTTCTGCTTTGCCTTCTTTCCCTAGAAGTGGCTTTCCATCTGAGCTCTTAATATTCATACATCTAGATTTCCGTTCTCCAAAGGTTTCCTTGATTTTCCTGTATGCAGCATCTACCTTTCCCAGGACCATACAGCCTTCGACATCCTTGCACTTCTCCTTCAGCCATTCTTCCTTAGCTACCTTGCACTTTCTATCCACTTGATTCTTTAATCGCCTGTATTCTTTTCTGCCCTCTTCATTTCTAGCATTCTTGTATTTTCGTCGTTCATCAATCAGGTCTAGTATCTCCTGAGTTATCCACTGATTCTTAGTTGATCTTTTCTTCCTTCCTAACATTTCTTCAGCAGCCCTACTGACTTCAATTTTCATGACTCTCCACTCCTCCTCTATAGTGTTTCCTTCAGCCTTTTCATTTAGTCCTTGTGCAACATGTTCCTGAAAGCAATCCCTCACACTCTTTTCTTTCAACTTGTCTAGATCCCATCTTTTTGCATTCTTTCCTTTCTTCAATTTCTTCAACTTCAGATGGCATTTCATGACCAACAAGTTGTGGTCAGAGTCCACGTCTACTCCTGGGAAAGTTTTGCAATCCAACACCTGGTTTCTGAATCTCTGCCTAATAATAATGAAGTCTATTTGATACCTCCCAGTGTCTCCAGGTCTCCTCCACGTATACAGCCGTCGTTTGTGGTGTTTGAACCAAGTATTGGCAAGCACTAAATTATGATCAGTGCAGAATTCAACCAGCCGACTTCCTCTTTCGTTCCTTTGCCCCAATCCAAATTCTCCTACTGTACTACCTTCTCTTCTTTGGCCTACCACTGCATTCCAGTCTCCCATCACAATTAGATTCTCGTCACCTTTTACATATTGTATTAAATCTTCTATCTCCTCATATATTCTTTCGATTTCTTCATCATCCGCTGAACTAGTAGGCATATAGACCTGCACTATTATGGTGGGCATTGGTTTGGTGTCTATCTTGACGACAATAATTCTTTCACTATGCTGGTCGTAGTAGCTTACCTGCTGCCCGAATTTCTTATTCATTATTAAACCAACTCCTGCATTTCCCCTGTTTGATTCTGTGTTGATAATTCGGTAGTCGCCTGACCAAAAATCTTGTTCTTCCTGCCAATGTACTTCACTTATACCAACTACATGTAACTTTAGCCTATCCATCTCCCTTTTCAGATTCTCTAACCTACCACAACGATTCAAATTTCTAACATTCCACGCTCCGACTCGCAGAATGTCAGTATCCATCTTCTTGATGATCGCCCCCTCTCGTGTATTCCCCACCCGGAGATCCGAATGGGGGACTAGTTTACCTCCGGAATATTTTACCCGGGAGGAAGCCATCATCAGTACATCATTCATACAGAGAAAGCTGCATGTCCTCGGGAGTTAGTTACGGCTGTAGTTTCCCGTTGCTTTCAGCCGTTAGCAGTATCAACACAGCTAAGCCATATTGAGTATTATTACAAGGCCGTATCAGTCACTCATCTAGACTGCCGCCCTTGCAACTACCGAAAAGCTGCTACCCCCCTTTCGATGAACCATTCGTTAGTATGGTCTCTCAACAGATACTCATCCGATATGGTTGCACCTGCGGCTCGGCTATCTGCATCATTGGGACACGCAAGCCTCCCCACTGCGGCAAGGTCACATGGTTCGCAGAGGTCTTCATTATAATCTGAAAGTAATGTTGATTTCCCAACTTATATCTTACAGCAGTGATTATATTGACGGGTATAATTGGCTCCTCATGGGCACGATTACTCAGTCCTTAGGTGTTAACCTGATGTATTTATTTTCCCTTCTTTTAATGCCATTGGTGTGCATGATACCGAGCGGTTGCGAGTTTTTGGGTCGCGTAGCTGTGAACTTGCGTTAGGGAGATAATGTGTTCCAAATCCACTGTCGGTAGCTCTGAGGATGCTTTTCCGTGGTTCCCCATTTTACATCAGGAAAATGCTGGGACTGTACCTTAATTTAGGCCATGGTCGCTTTCTTCCCACTCCTAGCCCTTTCATATCACATCGTCTCCACAAGATCTATCTGTGTCGGTGCGACGTACAGCAAATTGCAAACAAACGAAATATTATTGTTAAGATGTTTTTCAGTTCTCTTCAATCATATCATTTTACCACTCTCACTTCTCATTAAAGGAAGTAATTTTACAACTTAAAATCTTAAAGCAAATCAAACATTTCATGAAAAGGTAGCCTAAATAAACATCTGAGATCACAAACGAGTGTCATATTTCCATTTGTAATCAGTCATAAGACATGTTACACCTCCCTATCTAGGACTTGGATGTAATTCCGCATCCGAAGAAGACAAAGACATTCCGAGTAGTTATGTTCCGTGCAACGGAACTCCTCTGCGTCGCGTCGGCCAGTGCAAGTACGTTGTGTTCGCCGAGCTCGTGGGTCACGTGCGAACTTGTTATTGGTGGGACTTAATCTCACAGTTTGCAGGGGCTTAACTACACGCTAGATAAGGGCTTAACTTCACACTATGGCGAGGCTTAAATTTGCATCCTAGTTAAGTTTGGGGACTCACACCCTGACAGGGGCTTAATCAAACAATTTGCATAGGCCTAACCTCAAATTTGCAGGGGCCTAACCTCACACTTTGGCTAAGTAAAGCTAAGCCCGCCTTACACCTTGGCTGGAGGCTTTAACCTTACATTAATCAGGGGCCTAAACTCACACTTTAGCACGGGCTCAACCTCACACTGTACAGAGGCCTAACTTCACTTCACACTTTGTATGGCCTTAACCTCAGACCAAAGTGGGGCCTACACCCTGGCACGAGATTACACTTTGAAACGGGGCTACACCTTGTTGGGGACTTATACATGGCTGAGGCTTAACCTCACGCTGACCACGTGTTAACCTAACCAAATCTAATCTAACTTAACAGTAGCTAAGAATGCGGAGTTAATCTTTACACATCGGCTAATTAAACTATGCCAAACCTCATAACCTGGCTAAGTTTGGGGATGACACCATGGCTAAGAGTAGCTGCTCCTTACATGATCCTCACTAGATCCTCAATAGATCCTCACTTGATCCTCACCTGCTCCTCACTAGTTCTTCAGCAAATTGAGGTGCGAATTTTTATGCAGGTTGGGGTGCAAATTGAGGTACAGGGTGAGGTGAGGAGGAGGCTAAGACTGAGGAGGACTGAGGATGAAGAGGAGGAGGCTAAGGAGGATGAGGAGCAGGCTAAGGCTGAGGAGAAGTAGGAGGCTGAGGAGGAGTAGGAGGCTAATGAGGCGGAGGAGGCTGAGGCTGAGGAGGAGGAGAGTAAGGCTGAGGAAGAGAAAAGGGTGGCTAAATCTGAGGAGGAGGAGAAGCTGAGGCTAAGTAAGGAGAGGAGGCTGAGGTTAAGGCAGCGGAGGGCTCTTTACTGTATCGGTTGAAGATCACCTGCTCTATATTGAGAATCATTTATTCGTTACCGACTTTTCTGAGGGAAACCTGCTTTTCTTGGAAAACTACATGTTTTTACTGACCTCTTAGGATAGGATGGGCAAGTAAAACAACAGTAGCTAGCACATTTTGCAAATGCATTTTATACATATTTTTTTACATTGCTTACTAGACTCTTGTAATTTAACAGCTACTAGATTATTACTACAAGCGAGCTTTTTACACAGGACGATCTGGCTAGCAATTTTTTTGAAATGTATCCCGCAAAGTACATAACTATAGTTTTATATTTACACACTTGTCAATCAATGTTTACTAGCTTAATATTTACACACACATTTAAGTTTTTTACATAGACTTATGTTAAGTAATTCTTATCAGTGCCGCTGTGACCCCATGCAAGCCTATCTGTAGAATTTGGAATAACAAACAGTTTATAACCTTAATTTTTAAGAACTACTTTATTGTTTAATTGTGTATAGATCTATACTTCTGATAACGGCCATCTGCTTATGTAAAACATGAGGATGATTATGTATACAATTTTAATAATTGTCTACATTTAGCTCATTCACAACAATTCGTGAGGGCTTTCATTTTTTGTGACTACAAAATTTACTGTGAAAACGCAAAAAAAAAACAAAAAAAACTAGATTTAGTGCCAACAAATGTATCTACATTATTCCCAGCACATTCGTCTTTCATTTTGCGTACAATATTTTTGTTACTAGCGGAAGATGAAAAGCATTGTTTAGTTAGACTACTAGTATCAAGTCGATCTAAGTCTGGTTTCATGTCGTCATAATAGTCATTTGGTAAATAAAAGAATCAGTACCGGTGTAGAGTAATTTAACATGACCAGCATAGTTCTTTATAATAGAGTCATGGTGGAATTCATACAAGCATGAGTGTTTTAGCCAGTTCAAGTACAGCAAAGCCAACAGAGTTAGGTTTATCGTATTTTACTTTAACACGGTCCATTTGTATAATGACTAAATTTTCATGTGCGATGGTACAGCTATGGAAATTAGGCTTACTGATGAAGTTGTTAATGCCATATTTTTTCCAATATTTTCTCTGTTCCTTAATTTATCATAAACCCGTTCGTCTTCATTTTCCATGGATTTACCAAACACACTGTTATGCACGAGCTTATAAAAATCCTTTTCAAAATCGTTAGCAGCATTCGTTCTTAAAATGTTGTTGAGGTCAATGTAAGGTTTTAGCTACGGTGCCTGGTGAAACTCTAGTGGGCGATGAACTTTTGTTAACTCCAAATCAATCAATCAATCAATCAATCAATCAATCAATCAATCAATCAATCAATCAATCAATCAATCAATCAATCAATAAATCAATCAATCAATCAATCAATCAATCAATCAATCAATCAATCAATCAATCAATCAATCAATCAATACTGATCTGCATTTAGGGCAGTCGCCCAGGTGGCAGATTCCCTATCTGTTGTATTCCTAGACTTTTTTTAAATGATCACAAAGAAATTGGAAAATTATTGAACATTTCCCTTGGTAAGTTATTCCAATCCCTAACTCCCCTTCCCATAAACGAATATTTTCCCCAATTTGTCCTCTTGAATTCCAAATTTATCTTCATATTGTGATCTTTCCCACTTTTAAAGACACCACTCAAACTTATTCGTCTACTGATGTCCTCCCACGCCATCTCTCCACTGACAGCTCGGAACATACCACTTAATCGAGCAGCTCGTCTCCTTTCTCCCAAGTCTTCCCAGCCCAAACTTTGCAACAATTTTGTAACGCTACTTTTTTGTTGGAAATCACCCAGAACATATCGAGCTACATTTGATGATTTCCAGTTCTTGAATCAAGTAATCCTGGTGAGGGTCCCATATACTGGAACCATACTCTAGTTCGGGTCTTACCAGAAACTTATATGCCCTCTCCTTTACATCCTTACTACAACCCCTAAATACCCTCGTAACCATGTGCAGAGGTCTGTATCCTTTATTAACAATCATATTTATGTGATTACCCGAATGAAGTTCTTTTCTTATATTAACACCAAGGTACTTACAATGATCCCCAAATGGAACTTTCACCCCATCAACGCAGTAATTAAAACTGAAAGGACTTTTCCTATTTGTGAAACTCACAACCTGACTTTTATCCCCGTTTATCATCATACCATTGCCTACTGTCCATCTCACAATATTATCGAGGTCATTTTGCAGTTGCTCACAATCTTGTAACTTATTTATTACTCTGTACACAATAACATCATCTGCGAAAAGCTTTACCTCTGCTTCCACTTTTTGACACATATCATTGATATATACCGGTATAAGAAAACATAAAGGTCCAATAATACTGCGTTGAGGAATTTCCCTCTTAATTATTACAGGGCCAGATAAAGCTTCGCCTACTCTAATTGTCTGAGTTCTATTTACTAGAAATATAGCCATTCATTCAGTCACTCTTTTGTGTCCAATAGCACTCATTTTTGCCAAGTAGTCTTCCATGATCTAACCTATCAAATGCGTTAGATAGATCAATCGCTATACAGTCCATTTGGCCTCCTGAATCCGGGATATCTGCTATATCTTGCTGAAATCCTACAAGCTGAGCTTCAGAGGAATTACCTTTTGTAAACCCAAGCTGCTTTCTGTCAAACCAGTTATTAATTTCGCAAACATGTCTAACATAATCAGAAAGAATGCCTTCCCAAAGCTTACATACAATGCATGTCAAACTGACTGGCCTGTAATTTTTAGCTTTATGTCTATCACCCTTTCCTTTAGACAAAGGGGCTACTATAGCAACTCTCCATTCATATGGTATATCTCCTTCAACCAAACAGTAATCAAATAAGTATTTCAGGTATGGTACTATATCCCAACCCACTGCATTTAGTATATCTCCAGAAATCTTATTAATTCCAGCTGCTTTTCTTGTTTTTACTTTTGTATCTTACTGTAAATGTCATTGCTGTCATAGGTAAATGTTAATACTTCTTTGGTATTACTCACCTCCCCTATCTGTACATTATCCTTGCAACCAACAACCTTTACATACTGCTGACTAAATACTTCTGCCTTTTGAAGATCCTTGCATATACACTTCCCTTGTTCATTAATGATTCCTTTAAAGTCCTTCTTTGAACCTGTTTCTGCCTTAAAGTAATTATATATCCTTCCATTTATCACTAAAATGTGTATGAGCACCAATTATGCTTGTATCATGTTATCCTTAGCTGACTTCTTTGCTATATTCAATTTCCTAGTAAGTTCCTTCAATTTCTCCTTACTTCCATAACCATTTCTAACTCTATTTCGTTCCAACCTGCACCTCCTTCTTAGTCTCTTTACTTCTCTGTTATAACATAGTGGATCTTTACCATTCCTTACCACCTTTAAAGGTACCATGTTGCAAACACTGTTTTACATTTTGGTAATGAATCACATACATAAATTCATCATAAAAATTAGCAATGGGCATGTTTGTTGTAGACGTAAAGTACGGAGACTTCATATTTTCAGGACAGAACGGTAAGTCATCAAGAGAAGTGTGCTACTCTTTAGGACAACGTGAGTCTACTTAAAAATATACTCTTTATCAGCTTCATCGCTTAGGGTGTTCAGCTGTAAATTTTAAATTTTATACTATGAAAGCCAACGAAAGGTATTTAACGGTAGATGCTGACTCATGGTCCATTCATACTGATTGTTAGCGACAAGATAAACAATATATTGAGACTGTTGACTAGGGTCATAATGTAGCATGTATTTATTATTCGCCTCAGAATACCGTCCACTTTACGCTGAATTAAATGAAACTGGTTTTCTTCAAGAAAACGCGTTGAATTTCGGTGAGTGGTTATGATTGTAAATTACTAGAAAGCTTATCAAGACTACACGCCATGAAGCGAAACGAGTCAAGAAAACGCAATTTTAAAGTATACTTCTCATCTAGTTTGACAAATTTTGTGAATGTAGTACCGCTCGTTGTTTTAAGGAATTAAATCAATTTTTTAATCAGATGCTCAAAATTCTCTCGTAATAAAATGCGAGTCTTAACCAGATAATTTATGTAAAATTATAGGAATGAGTTTAGGAACTCTGTACCAAAAATTGCAGCTATTGTGCGCTAAACAACCAAGTCAAGTAGTCCTGATTGGGTAATTACCTGAAAATTCGCCCTTACAAATACTACACTTTCATGTCTTTGTAACCCAATTTCAGTCAGTGGTTTCATAGGAACGTTACTATTTAAAATACTACCAAGACATAGTGCATCTTACTCAAGTCTTTCTAAAACTACTTTGGCAGCATCAGGACCTCGGTACAGCTCCAACTTATTAAGTGAAGTATCATAACTACACTTAATGTATTGGGCGAAGCTATATGGGACATGCATGTACGTAATATTAGTGAAAGACATGTCTAGATTTGGTGTGGTTATCTGAAATGGTTCGAGGATGGATGGCTTCATCGTCTGCGTAGATTACAAGAGGCACCCACACCTGCTTGTCATAATTTATAAATATTAAAACATTATTGTCTGTAGTAGGTAAATCTGTACACACATGATTACAGTCAAGCTTAGAGTTCAGTTCGAAAATACTGTAATCATCCAAAACATATCCACTTTCTACATTTTTATTTTGATAATTGCTCATTGAAAAGACTATTTAGATTTCTAATCCAACAGTAGTGACTATATTTTCCATCTTCTACGCACAGTAAATTAACATGGGTACACTTCTTGTCATTTGCATAATACAGAGTTCCTGCTACAGACATTTTGTCCAAACCGTACACATTAATGCTAATATTATTCAGGCTTTAAAGTACTCAATGCCTTTGAACTCTATTGGAAAATCTATACCTTCTAGATTCAACACAGATGAATGGTGAGGATATGATGATATTATTTGGAAATGACTGATTTTAACGGTTGTCAGGCTGACTTCACAGTCCAAGCAAAACATGCCACGTCATTGTTTTGGACATTTACAACAGCGTGTTTCCACTTAATCCATGTCGGAAGCTCAATGCAAGAAGATCCTCGCAAAGGATCGTACTTATTGATATTAACATCTATGCGGGAAACAATATGGGAAGGAATGCGATTGTAGTGGTTGGTCTCAATTTACCAAATGTAATTTGGGAATGAAATGCGAACGATACGAAGCATGGCCAACAAATGCCAAATATGTTAATATGGGAGGGACAGTCGATTCAGAAAGTGACGGAACCACCTGAATGCAGATCAGTGGTGATTGATTGATTGATTGATTGATTGATTGATTGATTGATTGATTGATTGATTGATTGATTGATTGATTGATTGATTGGTGGGTGGGTGGGTGGGTGGGTGGGTGGGTGGGTGGGTGGGTGGGTGGGTGGGTGGGTGGGTGGGTTGGTTGGGTTGGTTGGTTGGTTGGTTGGTTGGTTGGTTGGTTGGTTGGTTGGTTGGTTGGTTGGTTGGTTGGTTGGTTGGTTGGTTGGTTGGTTGGTTGGTTGGTTGGTTGGTTGGTTGGTTGGTTGGTTGGTTATTCTTGACGTTGTGCTGGTGAAACCAGATTAGCTCTATAGAGAAACAGAAGCAATAGATGGTATTAGTGATCACGAAGCTGTTTTCGTGGTAGTTAAAAATAAATGTGATAGAAAGGAAGGTCTTAAAAGTAAGAATACTAGGCGGTACCATATGGCTGATAAAATAGGCATGAGGGAGTTTTCAGAAAGTAATTGTGACCGATGTAAAACGGTAAAAAAGGTAAATAGAGTCTGTGATGTGTTTAAAGCAATTGCTGGGAATTGTGAAAAAAGGTTTGTACTTTAAAAGGTGGTAAGGAATTGTAAAGACCCATTGTATTATAACAGAGAATTAAAGAAACTAAGAAAGAGGTGCAGGTTGGAAAGAAATAGAGTTAGACATGGCTGTGGAAGTATGGAGAAATTGAAGGAACTTAATAGGAAATTGAATCTAGCAAAGAAGGCAGCTAAGGATAACATGATGGCAAGCAAAATTGGCAGTCATATAAATTTTAATGAAAAATGGAAGGGTATGTATAGGTACTTTAAGGCAGAAACATGTTCCAAGAAGGACATTCCAGGGATAATTAATGACAAGGAGAGTTTGTATGCGAGGATATTCAAAAGGCAGAAGTATTCAGTCAGCAGTATGAAAAGATTGCTGGTTAAAAGGATCACTCACTACTGATCTGCAATTTAGGGCAGTCGCCCAGGTGGCATATACCCTATCTGTTGTTTTTCTAGCCTTAATGATTGGCAAGTTTTTCCAATCTCTAACTCCACTTCCTATAAACGAATATTTGCCATAATTTGTCCTCTTGAATTCCAACTTTATCTTCATATTGTGATCTTTCCTACTTTTAAAGACACCACTCAGACTTATTCGTCTACTGATGTCATTTCACGCCATCTCTCCACTTGACAGCTCCGAACATAACACTTAGCCGAGCAGCTAGTCTCCTTTCTCCCCAAGTCTTCCCAGCTCAAACGTTGCAGCATTTTTGTAATTCTACTCTTTTGTCGGAAATCACCCAGAACATATCGAGCTACTTTTGTTTGGATTCTTCAGTTCTTGAATCAAGTAATTCCGGTGGGAGTCCCATACACTGGAAGCATACTTTAGTTGGAGTCTTACGAGAGACTTATATACCCTCTCTTTTACATCCTTACTACAACCCCTAAATACCCTCATAACCATGTGCATAGATCTGTACCCTTTATTTACAATCATATTTATGTGATTACTCCAATGAAGATCTTTCCTTATAATAACACCTAGATACTTACAATGATCCCCAATGGGAACTTTCACCCCATCAACGCAGTAATTAAACCTGAGAGGACTTTTCCTATTTGTGAAACTCACATCCTGACTTTTAACCCTGTTTATCACCATATCGTTGCCTACTGTCCATCTCTCAATATTATCGAGGTCATTTTGCAGTTGCTCGCAAACTTGTAACTTATTTATTACTCTGTACAGAATAACATCATATACAAGAGCCTTATCTCTAATTCCACTTCTTTACACATATCATTGATATGTATAAGAAAACATAAAGGTTCAATATTAATATCTTGAGGTATTCCCCTCTTAATTATTACAGGGTCAGATAAAGCTTCGCCTACTTTAATTCTCTGAGTTCTGTTTTCTAGAAACTTAGCCACCCATTCAGTAACTCTTTTATCAAGTCCAGTTGCACTCAATTTTGCCAGTAGTCTCCCATGATCTACCCTATCAAATGCCTTAGATAGGTCAATGGCGATACAGTCCATTTGACCCCCTTAATCATATCTTGCTGGAATCCTGCAAGTTGAGCTTCTTCTTACCTTCTATCAAACCAGTTATTAATTTCTCAAATGTCCAGATAGAGGAGGTGACTAATACCAAGGAAGTATTAAAATATACCTATGATAACAACGACGTTTACAATAAGATACAAAAGTTGAAAACTAGAAATTCTGCTGGAATTGATAAGGTTTCGGGGATATACTGGAAAAATGAAATGGCGTATGGTTTTTAGTGCCGGGAGTGTCCGAGAACTTGTTTGGCTCGCCAGGTGCAGGTATATTGATTTGAGGCCCTTAGGCGACCTGCGCGTCGTTATCTGTATGAGATGATGTTCAAGACGACACATACACCCAGTTCCCGTGCCGGCGAAATTAACCAGTTATGGTTAAATTTCCCGACCCTGCCGGGAATCGAACCCGGGACCCCTGTGACGGAAGGACAGCACGCTAACCATTTATCCATGGAGCCGGACGGTGATATACTGAAGACAGTGGGGTGGGATATAGTACCATATCTGAATTACTTATTTGATTATTGTTTGCATGAAGGAGCTATACCAAATGAATGGAAACTTGCTATAGGAGACTCTGTATATAAAGGAAAGGGTGATGAACATAAATCTGAAAGTTACAGGCCAGACAGTTTGATATAAATTGCATGTAAACTTGGGAAAGCATTCTTTCTGTTTATATTAGATATGTTGGCGAAATGAATAACTGGTTCGATGGAAGGCAGTTCGGGTTCTCTGTTATAATAAAATACGTCTTTACCATTCCTTACCACCTTTAAAACTACAAACCTTTTTTCACATTCGTCAACAATCCTACACGCTCAGTAAGATATAGCAGATAACTTGAATTCAGGGGGTCAAATGTTCTGTATTGCGATTGATCTATTTGAGGTATTTGACAGGACAGATCATGGGAGACTACTGGAAACAATCAGTGCAATTGGACTAGACAAAAGAGTGACTGATTGGGTGGCTATTTATAAGAAAATGATATAAGAGAATTAGAGTAAGCTATATCTGACTCTGTAATAATTAAGAGGGGTATTTCCACAAGGCAGTATTATGGAACTTTATATCTCGTTGCGTATAAATGATATGAGTAAACAATCGGAATCAGTGGTAAGGTTTTATGCGATTGATGTTATTGTGTATAGAGTAATAAATATTACAAGATTGTGAGAAGCTGCAAAGTGAATTCGATAATGTTGTGAGATGGACATTAGGCAATGGTATGATGATAAATGGGGTTAAAAGTCAGGTTGTGAGTTTCGCATCCCCGTTGATGGGGTGAAATTTCCTCATGGCGATCATTGTATGTACTGCAATCTCCCATTATTATATGGGAAGAAGTAAACTGAATTAATAAAATAAAATAATCATAGTGCCCGCAGTATGGGCACCGGAGTTCACCAGAATGGATCTCTGAAATTTTAATGGAACATGATAATTCTCTTTCCCAGGGTGTGTACATAAATCTACGCACTGATACATATGTTTCAGGCCTTACCTAACTTTCTGGAAACGAATAAATAGATAGGAACTGCACATAGGTTCATCAATAACTCCACTGATTCTATGAAAACTAACTATATTCTGAATAATATCCGTGCATAAGCACCTCATCAACACACCTCTCTTATGTTGATTCATAATACCGTACAAAAAATTTAACATCCCTCTATTTCTCAGTTGTATAATACTCGACTCTCTAGAACATTTCTTCATACTCCAAAATGCATATCACGTACATATTAAACACTTCACTGATATAATTTTTAGAATTCCATCAACATCTGACAAGTGCATTTACGCTTATAAGCCTAACAGGTGCATCAATCATTTCGCCTCACGTTGGGCAGCCAATTGTAATCTCCCATTATTATATGTGAATAAATAACTGAAGTATAATAATAGAATCATTGAAATAAAAGAAATTAATACAAATAATTAATCGAAATATCCACAGAATGGCCGCCAAAGTTCACAAGAATGAATCCCTTACTTACCCATAACAGGCCCATAAAACCCACAGGGCATGGGTAACATAAGCATAAACATAAACTAGGCTACGGAAGAAAATCCAAGTCTTCAAAAGAATAGAAATTTTTAATTTAAGGGTAACGTCAAATAAAAAACACAGGACATACTGAGGTCCTAGAGAAAATTAAACAACTTAATTAAAGTTTAAGATTTCAAATAATATTAATTTAAAACTTCAATCGCACTGAAGTACTGTTTCGACAGAACGGGTCACATAGGTAAAAGCAAAGGACATCGTCCTTAAAGAAAAAATTAACCAACAAGAAAATTAAAGTTGGAAGTTACCAGAATTATTGAATTAAAACTTAAATTGCGGATCCGCTTTTCTAAATTAAATTAAACCAAGGACTCCACGAATAAAGTAAAATCGTTACCTTGAGATAACACCTATAAGGTTTGTGTCTTGTGCAATTAGGATCTCACATCAGCATGAAATATCAATTCAATAAAATTAATTCCGGCAAGATAAATACTTTCCTCAGATCAGAAAAACCAAAATAAGCAGAAAATTAGATAATATGCGAGAATGAGCACAACGAAAACTTCCCAGAAGCAAAAGTAGAAGAGAAAATTCGTTACACGATCAACATAACACCAACGGAACCACGCCCACACCCAAAGAAGTTGACATAATAGTAATAATAATAATCTCGTTTCACATTACCATGGCAACAACAACAAAGCAAGTAAACAGGAAACGGCCAATCCCGGCATATAGCTGCAACAAAAGTTCAGGCAAAAATAAAACAAAAGAAAATCAAGCCACCCAGACAGAAATACCAGGAAAAAAGAAATATCAAGAGAACAATTTTAGGACCAACAAATTTAAAGCGAATTAGAATTTCATGCTCATGTTCATCCCATGTAGACACTAGCCTGATTAGTGATACACAGGCTGAGCCTATTCACGGCTGAAAAACAATACCTTAAATTTACACACAAGTTTTACAAACACAAAAGTTCAATTTTTAGAATTTCCTGAGATACTTTTTCGTTCACATTATTACTTCTTTCAAACGGATTAAACATACAGTAGGCGCCGCAAGAAGGTTGTAAATTTCACAAGCACAATAAGCAGATTACAATGGCACGAAGAACGTTCGAAATGCAGGATTTTTTCAATATCACAGAAGATGAAGTTTACGGTGCTCCCAGTACTTACTTGTGTACATCCAAAAGCTTAGTAGAGCAGAAGTTATCTCGCTGGTCACATAACTAAATAAATAAAGAATATTACGAGGACGATGTCACCAAATTGAACACGAATAGTATAAGGGTGTAAAATCCACTACAGTAGGCTTTAGCCTGGGTCAAAATTCCTCCCAGACTCAAACAGTACATAAACTAAACTTCATTGTAAAGCCCTTATTGTCGTAAGTATACTTTGAAGGTTGAGTCATATGTTCCACCTTTACAATACCAAGATTCTTTATTATCTAGTTATTTACAAATCATTTTTAAAAATATGACGGGACATGTTTCGTCTCACTTGTAGACATCATCAGCCGCAAGAGTCTTTAAGAGAAAGCAACAAAGACAAGGACAAAGCAACCCATTAAAATAATTCGGGTAGCCGAATACGTCAATTAAAATGGTGAAGAGTGGTCAGGATTGTTCAGAGCACAACACTTAAAAAATATATTGTTGGCATTAAAATTAAAATTGTCCATATGGGATGATTCAGTAAAACTTGGCGTTAAAATTATTCTTTTTGAAGGTGCTGTGTTGACATACAATATTCTGTTGTGTCGGTGAAAGTTTGATAATGTGGTGCACAATGGCAAATCCAGTAGCATAAAAACGATGTATAATGAATCCAGTGAGCGGATGTTAAGGTCGTCTTATTGGCATGATGTTGACATTTCTATAAATTTGAAAATCCCAGCTCTATTAAGAATTCTATAGAATTTTGTAATTTGACAAAAAACCTAGTATTGCAACCACAACAAAAAATGTACTCATTTGACATAAAAAATGTGTATTCTAATATTCCGGTCAAAAGACTTTAAGGATCATCAAAGACAATTTTCTAAAACACGGAAAATTAAGCATACAAAAGATAGAAGAATTTTAAAATATTTTAGAATTTGTAACTTCCATCACCTACTTCACTTTTACTGAAAAAATTTATAAGCAGGACAGATAATGGCAGACATTCACTTATCATTTAGCAAATTCCAAAATTAGTAATAAAATTAGAGGTATTGTATTCTGGACGCGCTTTGTTGATGATACATTTGCCATAATAGACCACAACATCTCCAATGGCGATATCGTTCTTGAACAGTTGAATGCAATCGATCCATGGATCAAGTTTACTTCCGAAGCAGAAGTCAATAAATCTTTAAATTTCTTTCATGTTACTATCAATAACAGCTCCAACAAATTCTCTTATGCCATATTCAGGAAGCCCACCCAAACTGTTAATACCATCCGGCAAGGTTCAATGCATTCGGAATCTCAAAAATGAGCAACATTTTATAGTTTGATCCACAGAGCTATTCATATCCCTTTATTTAATGTAAATCGTAAAAAAGAACTCGATTCCATCCGCTTAATAGCGAGAAAAACTGTTTTAGCAGGCATTTCATTAACAGGATAGTAAATAAAGTTACCAACAAATCCAATTCAACTCTGCTTGGAGAAACAAAAAGAAAAACAGATAAATACGCCACTCTCACTTATAACCAATAATAAGATTTACGATATAACCAACATCTTTAAGAAGCATAAGATCAATATTGCTTTTAAAACAGTCAACAGTAACACTAATCTCTTTTACAACCAACAAAAAATTAACAACACTATGAATAAATATAATAAATCAGGCGTATATAAGTTGAATTGCAACCAATGTCCCGCGAGCTATATTGGGAACATATCAACGCCGCTAAACACAGAAGATACTCCGCCATGAGCACTCATATGACAGAGTCCAATCATTTCTTTACTTCCATAGAACAGGACTTAAAAATTCTTTATTTTCATAATAAGGGCACTTTACTTAACGTTCCAGAAAACATCTATATATTAAAAAAATTGATGAGAACTAAAGTCAGTCAGAACGGCCATTCTATCCGGTCGATTTACTTCTTTTTTTTAACAGAAAGGTATTCATGCACAGATTTGTCATCAGGCACTATATATCACTTAACTTTCGCCTTCCTCAAATTATTTGATTTTTCAATTTTTTGTCTTTTTGAAGCTATCATATCTTTGGCTCTAATTGAGGTACGGAGTTTGTTGTGACCTAAGAACACTCAGTGGATCAAGATCTTTCATTTCAGCTCCTAACTATTCAAATTGGTTGATTCTGAGGAAAGTTATGAGTGCACATTCAATCAGACGTCCCATTTCTTCAACATTTTTTTTCTCATGGAAGCAATTAAATCTTTCGTTCTAATTGAGGTATGCAGTTAGTTTTGGTCTAAACACTCAGTGGATCAAGCGCTTTCTTTTGAGGTAATAACTACTTAAACTGCTAGATTCTAAGAAAAGTTATGAGTACATTTGTCTCCATGACGAAGATCTTTCAAGGACTTTTCAACAATTCAGCGCATAGTGTTGTTCCAAGGAACGTTTAATTCAATTTCTTTGTGTGATGTATTTTCAAGTGTTTTGTTGACATAATATTACATTATATTACCGCAGCAGATCATATGCTTTATTTCATTAAGTCTGAACTTTGCAAATACACCCGTGAGGAGGGTAACGAACAACACCATACTTTGCACATTGCGGGATGAGCCAGCGGGAAATTGCTAATCTATGTATTAAAAAAATTATGAAAACTAAAGTCAGTCAGTCTGTGATGTTTGGGACATCACTGAATGTTTTTAATTATTGAACTATGAAATTAATTGATAAGATGTATACATTTAATCACTGACAGGTCATTTTTAAATTAATATATATATAGGGTTTTATCATCCATTTCAACCATCATTTCATTTCTTTGTATCGCGGCTATAACCTATTCTGAACGAACAAATTATTGGGTAAAGTATTTCAACATCATGCATATTTATAACTTGCAGTAAATTTTCCAATAGCCGTTGTGAGGTGACCAGAGTCAGCAGGCTAATTTCAGCCCAATTCCAGGAAAAGTACGTCATCTAAGTTACGAGAGACCTTACCCTCTCTACCTCATGAAGAGACAGTTGATACATTATTAACACCCACTTTTCAAACTCCGCTTCGGGACGCTTTATTTCAGCGGGGAAAGTTCAGCCTATGTGAGTGAACGTAATGAAGCAACGTGATGGATTCACAGCAATACATCGGAGAAGGGATGAGACCTCGAGTCTTACTGGACCATGTGATATGGCTGATGGAAGGAGACTTTTGAACCGATATATACCACCGACAAGAGCTGGAGAGAGGATTCATACTCTTATTCTTACTCGTGAGCAGATTGTCACTTGTATTCGGACATTCTGATTCGGATTTTCACTCTTGGAAGAGACTCTTTCTACGATTCTACGTCTACACATCGGAGAAGATTTTAACTTAGTTCACTTCGCATCTGAGTATATTCTACTCAAAAGTTACTCTCATTGCGACTTGCTATCTCAATGACGAGAGGTAGTCAACGGGAGACCGGTTCTGACTAGTATAGGGGAGGAGAGCTTTTATTATAAATTTAGCTACGCTACTGTTCCGTAATACGGAAGAATACAAGTGTATTCTCTCCATGAACATAACCCATGGTGGTTTTGCATTTAAAATTAGGACTCATTACGACTTTATGTAAGGAGTACAGTAGGAAATGTAGAAGTAGGACTGGAATCCAACAACAGAGAAGGCAGCCGGTACGCGATCCACATATCATCAGCTTCAAGACAACAGAGTCTACATATGGTGAGCTTATGGCATAAGTTACTGCAAGTCTTCGCGCAACAGTTCATTTTTAAAATTAATTTCATTCAATTTTTCTTTTGCTTCCGTAAGTTCAGATGTCGTTAAAACGCCGTTACGTCACGTTTTTCATCTTAATAAATAGCTGTTTTAATTTGTATTTTATGAAATTATTATTAATGATCCTTAAATTCCAAGTTAGTGTACTTAATGAATTTGTGTCCCGTCACCCCACCCCTGGGAGATTTTTGAGTCTCATTACGTATTATTATTATTATTAATTATCTATTTTTGTTTTCAAGCCATAAGCTTGAAGACTGGCGCCCTTGGGATACTGTTTATGGAGAAACAATGACATATCATTTATTTATTTTAATATTAAAGTGACCCGCCACGTTATAATTTTGTCATACATCTGTGGGCCAAGTGGGTACGTCACAAGTCCGGCCATTCTATCCGGTCGATTTACTTCATTTTTGTTTTAACTTAAAGGTATTCATGCACAAATTTGTCATCAGATACTATAAATCACTTAACTTCAACCTTCCTCAAATTATTTCATTTTTTCATTTTTTGTATCTTTGAAGCAATCATATCTTTCGTTCTAATTGAGGTACGCAGTTCGTTTTGGTCTAAAAACGCTCAGTGGATCAAGCGATTTTTTGAGGTAATAACTACTTACATTGGTAGATTATGAGAATAGTTATGAGTACATTTGTCTCCATGACGAAGATCTTTGAAGGACTATTTAATAGTTCGGCGCGTAGTGTTGTTCCAAGGAACGTTTAATTCAATTTCTTTGTGTAATGTATTTTTCAAACGTTTTCTTGACACAATACAACATTCTATTACCGCAGCAGATCATGTGCTTTATTTCATTAAGTCGGAACCTTGCAAATACATCCGTGAGGATAGTAACGAACAACACCATACATTGTACATTGCGGGCGGAGCCAGCGGGAAACTGCTAGTCTAAATTAATAAAGATCAAAAACGTAATCCCATTCACAATTTGAATGAAAATTCAGAAACTGCGAACGTAATTTTTGAGGCATTGCTTAAAAGTTCCTACTATGACAAACTTACAAACAAGCTTCCACGTGACAGCTTCCCGCCTATTGATTCCAACCTTCTCCTACTTTCCCCCTCATACCAGCTCCCATCACACACGACCTCCATAGTTCGCCCCCAGTCAGCCACAGTCATCCACGCTGAAGTCCCAGGACATAAACAACAAGGCCACGTCATCGGAATCTGGGCTGTACCACATGATTGACGGAAACTTTCCGAGTTGTAACTAGCACTGTTTCCCGTCCGCTTGTACAAAATAAATTACTCATACCATATATAGAGACCTTCCAGCTTGAAATATTAAGAATAAATACACAAATGAAATGATAATTGTACACCATCTCCGTCCAACTAAACTGCGCGCCTTCTATAAGGCCATCTATGTAATTGAACTTGAACTAATGTTACGCAAAATACTTGGATTTTCAACCGCTGGATGTCTCAACCATCGGATTAAGTGTCCCTCTGGCGGGATTAGGGACAATTAATTCTTAAGGGAAAATATATTTCCACAGTTAGCGAACCTTAGTTATTGAAGATTGTTTTGTTCTTGTATCAAGGTTGTCAACACTTCTGCCCGCCTCCAACTCCTATATCTATCAACCAATCAGAAATTTTGTGAATAGTTTCTCTAGCTAATTAAAATTGGGTGTGTGTACAGGCATTCATCCTATCTGTAAAGAGTTCTGGAAACTTCCCCTCGAAATGCTATAAAAGCTGGGCACTTTAGGGCTGTATCGCCATCTTCATCGCTCCAGTTTATTGTGTGTGGAGTGTACCTAGGGGGCAGGGTCGCGGTCGGCATTCGAAAGGCCCAGTGACTCAAGGTAATGGTAGAAATTCATAATATATAGCTTGAGGGGAAAGTTTTATACTTATTTTATTAACTTAAAGTTCTAATTTAATGGTTTAACTGTAGATTTTCGGCAAGTATGAGGACTCTGTTCAAATTCTGCTGGGAAAGATGTAATATGAGGGAACACAGAGTGATTACCCTCTGTTGATTACCTTTGAACTTGAAATGCAGTGGCTAAAATATCTAATCAACTAAAACTCTTAACACTATTTTGGAATTTAATGTTTTTCATGTAGCCTCTGTATCATTGGGCCATAAGCACACTTAAAGATTTTGTAGAAAGAGTGCAAGTGTATCGTTCATGGCCGATCATGTTCAACCTTTTCCTTTTTACATCAAGGCCATTTAGTATGGGGACTCATTTCCCCTGTTTATGTTTTTGGAAAAGAAAGTTAAAAACTGTTTAGCAGAAGATAAGCTCGAAACAGGGCTAAATGACTGTAAGTACCTTATTTGAAAATTGTCAGGTATCACATTGTTTGCTGTAGGAAATTTAATTATTTATTCAATAAGTCTTTACAGAGCTATCCTCCCTTTTTTGGACTCAAAACTACTAGGAAAGAACGAATAAAAACAAGGATGAGTGTCTATTGAAACAAAATAAGACTCGGGATCGTCGACTTGGAACTTAACGCAAACTAAATAGTAACTCTAGAATCACGGCAATCGGCACTGTTGGCAAATAATAAAACTTGGTACGACACCTGTCAATTAGGTTACGTAACCAAGTAACTTAAAATAAGGCAATCTCGTCATATTTGTAAGCTAATGCCTGGTGTTGACTCACCTTTACCCTGCAAGAGCCAGATGGTCTAGTATTGAGATATACCACTACCCGCTGGCTCTGACAAAACATGACTTTCTGCTGAGTGCGCTAACCTTCTTTCTGCTGAACTTAGACTGTCCTCATTTCCATTTAAATTCCGGATCGTTTGATCACTTACATAATCACTACTTCCATCTAAGCAACATTCTGATCTCACTTTCCTTTCACACAGTTTTCTCATGGCACTTAGAAATGTATTCAAATTACCTTCGTTGTTCCACTCTCTAATTATACATGCAGTAACTTTCTGATTATCACTGTGTCTGCACATCACTTGCTGTTTGTCACTTAAGAGCTTCTTCCTCAACTTCTCAGTTTCCACACACTCACCAACTAAATTTGAATCATCCGTCTTCTAACATAAAATGCATAGTGAGCTATGTTTTCTCTTGATCCAACCCTTATTCTTGTATAACCCCAATAGCCAGCAAATCAACCCCCCTTTCCTCCTCCCGCCTCCTGTCTCCAACACTTATATTAATCCTAGAGACTTGAGTACCTTATAAAATAAACTGAGAGAAGCTCTCTTCATTCTTCGATCAATCTTTGCATTTGTATATCCTTAATTCTAGCTGTCATAGCTCTCTGGCTACTACTTCTTTTACCCTTCCATCGCTTTAACCAAATATAACACAAACCTACACTCTCAACGTAGGTTTTAATTTTAACCAACCAACTCTCTGCATACATACCTTTTACCTGTTGCTTGTAGGCTTGCTCTACTACTAGGCCACCCTCTCCTCGTTTCAGTCGCATCCAGTAGTTCAAAATCCTTCTAAAGCAATCTACTATATATTCTCCTCGTAATAATAACGCCCCCACATTCGCTGTACACTGAGGCGGTGTCATAATTATCTTACTGTATTTATAAATAATTAGGTTTAACATATCCCTTTCTTCCATCCCCCCTACTTATGCCCCATATAATGCTTTACTTAACACTAACGTCTTTAATATTAGTCTCAATATCTCATAGTTTATCTCCGGGAATTTTGTCACTAAGATTTTAACCATAGATAGTGCTCCAACCCCTCTCCATTTTGCCCTCTTAATATGATTTTTCCAACCTCCCCTTCTATATAATAGCACTCTTAACACCGTAAGTGCCACGTATGCAGTAAAAGAAATTTCCATCCAGGCCATTCTTTCTTTTTTTACTATAGAGTATAAAATGGTGCACCTTATGACAGAAATGTACCTTTTAGTCACCTTGGGCCAAAATTGTAGTCATAACATTGTTTTGAAATTGTGGTGACACATTGGTCTCACGCGGCCACTGACACTACCTTCCAGCTGAATAGGCCGCGTGAGACCAATGTGTCACCACGTATCCTAGCACAGTTCTCACCTTCCTGACACACTGGTATACGTCTGTCTCATTAGCTCATCAACTACTAAAGAATTAAACTCTTATCTTTCGAACACTGAAATCTAATCGGAAGTATAATCCAACCGATGTTACTAAAAGGAAGTTAGCAAGAGGAAAGACAAGAGCCCGGGAAAGTAACACTGATGTGGTTGTTCAGAAATGGCACGATAAAAGAGACGTCTTAATTTTGACAACTAAACACACTGGTGAGATGGTCACTATTCAGAGGAGGGATCGTGAAGAGCAAAAACCACGGAGTGTTATAGAGTAACAAATACAAACCGTACATTGATTTATCAGATCATAAAAAGAGCTATAGTACTTCCCCGATACGGAGTAAAATGGTACAAAAAATAGCTATAGAGATATTGATCGGCACAAGTATAGTAAATGCCATCTATATTTCCAATCAACTTGGGAATGAGAGCATATCTGTTACCCAGTTCAAAGAGGACATTGTTGAACAGTTAACAGGTACCAGTATCAAAAATTTTCACATTCCCTCACAAGTACCAAAGAAACAGGTATTACCCCACCGACTGGAGGATGTAGGCCGGCAGGGAAGACAGACATGCAGTAATTGTTATGAAGAGATCCATCAGGAATCAAGAAGGCCATATGCCATGAGGAAGACTCTACAGTCTAAATTCAAATGACCAACCTGTGAAAATTTCTTCTATTTGGACTGTTTCTTCAAAGTACACAGATTTGTAGTGTGTTTGTGATTGTAAAACACAGTTTGAATAATATTTCTTCAGAAAGTCTCATTTGTTATACTTTAAATTCATATGCAAAATGTGTACCAATTTTGTGATGTGATTGCGAATGAGACAAAGTTACAAATATTTTTTCTAGAAAGTTCATGTAATTCTTTTGTCCTATGTTTTCAATTTGTCTATAGGCCTAGACCCTGATATGAGATAATGAACAATGAGTACACTATACAGTACAATATTTTGTTATTTGTACACATGACACGATCAGAAAACAATAAATAATGTCATTATTTATTGTTGGTGATATATTACAGTGACGTACAGGCTATTTGGTGCCACATCGGACTCGCAAATTGACAGGCCAGGAATAGATTCATGACGTACTGGCCACCTATATTCATTTTACATACATTTACATGTCAAATGTGATGATAGTATGGCACCACGGGGCCTGAGAATTTGAGAGTGCGCGTGAGTCCACAGCGGACTCACGCGGCCCGACTGGCAGTAAGCTCTGTGAATCAACGTTGGTCTCACGTGGCACTCAAGGTGTTAAATACACTGACTGACAGAGCAAATGCAACACCAAGAAGGAGTGGTCAGAACTTTATGCCAATTGCAGGGTAGACTGACGTCACTGAGGTATGCTCATGATGTGAAATGCGCCGCTGTGCTGCGCACGTAGCGAACGATAAATGGGACACGGCGTTGGCGAATGGCCCACTTCGTACCGTGATTTCTCAGCCGACAGTCATTGTAGAACGTGTTGTCGTGTGCCACAGGACACGTGTATAGCTAAGAATGCCAGGCCGCCGTCAACGGAGGCATTTCCAGCAAACAGACGACTTTACGAGGGGTATGGTGATCGGGCTGAGAAGGGCAGGTTGGTCGCTTCGTCAAATCGCAGCCGATACCCATAGTGATGTGTCCACGGTGCAGCGCCTGTGGCGAAGATGGTTGGCGCAGGGACATGTGGCACGTGCGAGGGGTCCAGGCGCAGCCCGAGTGACGTCAGCACGCGAGGATCGGCGCAACCGCCGCCAAGTGGTAGCAGCCCCGCACGCCACGTCAACCGCCATTCTTCAGCGGTTCCAATATCGACCAGAACAATTTCCCGTCGATTGGTTGAAGGAGGCCTGCACTCCCGGCGTCCGCTCAGAAGACTACCATTGACGTGCACGCCTGGCATGGTGCTGGGCTAGAGTGACTTGGATGAGGGAATGGCGGAACGTCGTGTTCTCCGATGAGTCATGCTTCTGTTCTGTCAGTGATAGTCACCGCAGACGAGTGTGGCGTCGGCGTGGAGAAAGGTCAAATCCGGCAGTAACTGCGGAGCGCCCTACCGCTAGACAACGCGGCATCATGGTTTGGGGCGCTATTGCGTATGATTCCACGTCACCTCTAGTGCGTATTCAAGGCACGTTAAATGCCAACCGCTACGTGCAGCATGTGCTGCGGCCGGTGGCACTCCCGTACCTTCAGGGGCTGCCCAATGCTCTGTTTCAGTAGGATAATGCCCGCCCACACACTGCTCGCATCTCCCAACAGGCTCTACGAGGTGTACAGATGCTTCCGTGGCCAGCGTACTCTCCGGATCTCTCACCAATCGAACACGTGTGGGATCTCATTGGACGCCGTTTGCAAACTCTGCCCCAGCCTCGTACGGACGACCAACCGTGGCAAATGGTTGACAGAGAATGGAGAACCATCCCTCAGGACACCATCCGTACTCTTATTGACTCTGTACCTCGACGTGTTTCTGCGTACATCGCCGCTCGCGGTGGTCCTACATCCTACTGAGTCGATGCCGTGCGCATTGTGTAACCTGCATATCGGTTTGAAATGAACATCAATTATTCATCCGTGCCGTCTCTGTTTTTTCCCCAACTTTCATCCCTTTCGAACCACTCCTCCTTGGTGTTGCATTTTCACTGTCAGTCAGTGTATTCTATCTTGTCTACTTTTTCTATGCTCTCTCGCTTTAACATCCATTTCCTTTGCATTTCCCTCCTCTTATTCTTACGTATAACTAGCACCTTTGACTTATTACTATTAATTCTTAATGCCCACTTCTTTGCGAACTCCAACAACTCATTCAAACTCTTTTGTAATCCCCTTCTGTTAAAGCCATTAAGATGACATCATTAATCCTGGGATCTCTAGATTATTCACTACGTACACTGCCCATTTTTATCTTCCGTGGCCATCCAAAATATAATTAATGAATAGCAAGAATAACAACGGCGAAAGTTTACATCCTTGTTTTAGCCCGGTCCTGCAATCTATGGGCTCTTCTAGTTTCATACAGCAATATCTTTTTGTATAACGCCTCTATCGCCCGTATCATTTTCCTTCAGACTCCCAACCTGCTTATTTTTTTTTTTCAATGCTTTTCCGCTGACCGTATCAAACACATTTGCAAAGTCTATGGCCGCTAGGTAAACACAGCCTCTTTCTCTACTTAAGTATTTATCTAATATTATCTTAACTGCCATAATGTTGTCTGTTGTTCTCCTTCCTTTTCGAAATCCTCCTTGGAACATCGTTAACCTATTTGCCAAAACCCCTGTATAAATCTTACTCAAAGCGTCTATTGAAATGAAATGTCGTATGGCTTTTAGTACCGGGATATCCCAGGACGGGTTCGGCTCGCCAGGTGCAGGCCTTTCTAATTGACTCCCGTAGGCGACCTGCGCGTCGTGATGAGGATGAAATGATGATGAAGACAACACATACACCCAGCCCCCGTGTCATTGGAATTAACCAATTAAGGTTAAAATCCCCGACCCGGCCGGGAATCGAACCCGGGACCCTCTGAACCGAAGGCCAGTACGCTGACCGTTCAGCCAACGAGTCGGACAGCGTCTAGTAACGGTATTCCTCGGTAGTTACATGGCAAGTTTTGTTCCCTTTCTTTTTGTAAATTGGACGAATGATCCCGCATTCCCACTCATTCGGTATTTTACCACCATTGAATGTGCTATTAAATAATTTTACTATTCCCTCCCTCATCTGAATGTAATTGTATACTTTTCCAACATGAGTCATTTATACCATTCCTTTCCCCCGCCGATATTTCATAAGGTCCGCCAGTTCTGTATGTGTACCCTCAGTCCCCTCTCTACAAATCTCATTTGAAACCATTCCCTATCTTCCCCTACATTTCTTTGGATCCACACCCCTATCGGCGCATGGTGTGACTCTAAGCGATCTTCAATTTCTATCCTTATGAGTTTCCCTAGTATATCATCCGAACACATTACTAAGTCAATTACACTTCCCCCTCCTCCTTATTACTATATCCGTCATTAGGGTGGATAACAATTTGACTTTTATTGGTCTGTGGCCCTTCACTTTGTCTACTCTTTCCACATCATCAATGTCCACCAAACAAAAATTAATTTTCATTTTACTGCGTACAACGTTCACCATTTTGTAAACAATATCTATCTCGTTTTCCAAACCTTCTTCCTGCACCCCATAAGTTTATAAACATTTCTTCATCCTTTCCTGGCTGTTGGCTACTGTCTCTCTCTTCAAATTAAGTACCTCCTCTTTCAGGTTTTTAACCTTCTCTCTTAACACCTTAATCTCTTTCTCGTTAATTCCTATCTTTATCTCAACCTCCATCTTATCCAGTCTCTAATTACCTCTTGCCCTTTGCGCAGGGCTTCCATCATCTCCGTTAACTTGTCAGTAGGGCCGAGTTCCTTTACCACTTCTTTCACCACCTCCCGAGCCTTCTCCATACCCTCCCAGCCCATGTTACCGCTAGCATTCGGGCCTGGGTTTAATTCCACCCCCAACCCCCGATCACCAGAGGCGCAGCTATTACCGCCACCACCAGTAGCACTTCGCTCGTCTTCTCCTTCACTCCGTGGTCTTGTTCCACCTGCACATCCAGCTCGGTACTGCTCCACTCCCACCATGACTCTCCGCACTCACTATTCCCCACTTCTGCACCTGTCGCTTGCTTCGACTGGACTGCTGTAAGAAATGTATGCCTCTGAGAGGCTGGACTGTATTTATTTTGGACCTCACTCTCTTAGGCTATGTAAGTCAGTGGATCAAACATGCTCTTATAAAATAGTGTACCTGTTTCAGACCTGTAATGCTCACCCCTTCGTATATTATCATTTTGATGATTCTGTCTAGTTATTTTACCTGATTTTGGACTTTAAGTCATTGCTGTTGGAGCTGACGAGTTCATTATTATATTGTTATCGTTTATCTATCAAATTTTATGCTAAAAGAAGAAATAATATTTCAAAATTTAGTGCAATAACTTATGCTCTGATCAATTCCTTGTCAGCCCAGTACCTTCTGACACCTCTCTGATCCACGATATAACCTGTAATAATAATAATAATAATAATAATAATAATAATAATAATAATAATAATAATAATAATAATAATAATAATAATAATAATAATATCTCTTATGTGAGAAAACAGTGTGAGGGTGTGATATATGTACTATCACAGTACCCCGGTGTTAAAATAAGGAAATATCTTCATTGGCGTAATCACAACAATAGGACTGTAAATACTCTAAAAGGTACAGATCTCTGCACACGGTTATGAGGGTATTTAGGGGTTGTAATATGGCTATAAAGGAGAGTGCATATAAGTCTCTGGTAAGACCCAAACTAGAGTATGGCTCCAGTGTGTGGAAACATCACAAGGATTACTTGATTTGAGAACTTGAAAAAATCCAAAGAAAAGCATCTCGATTTGTTCTGGGTGATTTCCGACAGAAGAGTAGCGTTACAAAAATGTTGCGAAGTCTGGGCTGGGAAGACTTGGGAGAAAGGAGACGAGCTGCTCGACTGAGTGGTAAGTTCCGAGCTGTCAGTGGAGAGATGGTGTGGAATGACATTAGTAGGTGAATAAGTTTCAGTGGTATCTTTAAAAGTAGGAAAGATCACAATATGAAGATAAAGTTGGGATTCAGGAGGACAAATTGGGGCAAGTATTCGTTTATAGGAAGGGGAGTTAGGGACTGGAATAACTTACCAAGGGAGATGTTCAATAAATTCCGAATTTCTATGCAATCATTTAAGAAAAGGCTAGGAAAACAACAGACAGGGAATCTGCTACCTGGGCGACTGCCCTAAATGCAGATCAGTAGTGATTGATTATCGCGCGCTAAGGTATCCATAACCGACTGGCGTACAAAACAGGAATACTGAAAGTAAAACTCTTGCCGGTTTGGGCTGATCACAGTGCATTTGTTTTATAAAGCATATCGATAAATAGAGTGCATTTCGTGCGCCACAGGTGGTGGTGATTATTTTTCAAGTTGCTTTACGTCGCACTGACACAGATAGGTCTTATGGCGACGATGGGATAGGAAAGGCCTAGAAATGGGAACGAAGTGGCCTTGGCCTTAATTAAGGTACAGCTCGCAGTGGGGCTCGAACCCACTATCGCCCGGATGCAAACTCACAGTTGCGCGCTGTTAACCGCACGGCCAACTCACCCGGTGATTATTGTTTTAAGAGGAAGTACAACTAGGCAACCTTCCTCTACATAACACTAATCAGAGAGAAAAAATGGAAAGGATACGACACTTCAAAATGAAGGTTTCGGTCAAAGGAAGACTCGCAACCTAATACCGCCCGGGTCGGAAAAGAACGACAGTTGATCAAGTGAGGTCGGATAGGATAGATGAAAGTGAGGAGCCTGGCTCAAATAAGTGGAAGCAATGCCAGGACTCAGCTCAGAGTTTAGTGGTCATCAACCCACGCTCCAAGTTGGGAGCTCCTGGGGCCCCTTTTGGTCACCTCTTCCGATAGGCAGGAGTTATTGTACCGCCCCCATCTACATTGGGTTTCGTGCGCCACACTGTGGTACTGACAGGCTGTGTTAATCAGAAATGTACACCACTATGCCAAACACCTCCTTTGCGTGGTTTACATTTCGTGACGTAACAGGCCGAGCTCGACTTCACAGTCCTTTGGCCGTTGATGAGATATGTTTAGTAATAATTGATTTCTGTGAGCGTTAATATTTCTTGTTTCATTTCTGTAGAGTGCGGCACAGGGCATAGGAAATGCTGCTGTTTTCCGATACCCCTCCCCTACATGTGTTGAGTCAGAGCCGACACTGCGCTCATGTTTGTAGGAATTCTGATCATTTCTGCGTAGCCCATGCATTTTCCTTCGGCTCCATGGATTAGCACAGGGGTTCCGGGTTCGATTCTCGGCAGGGTCGGGAATTTTAACCATAATTGTTAAATTCCACTGGCGCGGGGGCTGGGTGTATGTGTCGTCTGCATCATCATTTCATCCTCATCACGACGCCCAGGGCGCCTACGGGTGTCAAATCAGAAATAGTCCTGCCCCTGGTGACCCGAACATGTCCTTGGACACTTCCGGCACTAAAAGCCGTAACACTCTTCAGCGCTGATATCAGTACAGTTCGTCGCAGGACATCAGATATGACCGAGTTACACCTGACGATTAATCAAACAGTTTAGGAACAAAATGGATGACGGATCCTCTCTTATGTTATTGGGTTTATTATGCCCATAACATGCCCAGAAAATTAAGTATCAGATTAAGAAACATAATCTTGAATTGAGAAGTAGAATACGGACAATGAAACCAGAAAAGAGTTTTAAGGTATCTGAACTTCCCCAAAATGTGAACCAAATTGAAAAGAATAGTAAAGTCTCCCTGGCTGAGGAGAAAGTTTGTGTCTTTCTCAAGAAACGCGCTCCACTGTGCGTTATTGTCTGTGTCGTGCGCAAGTTTCGCTTGTGAGCGGAAAAGACAAGGTAAGATAATAATAACAAAGTCTCTAAAACCGATTCTGGACAATGACGCCAAGGAAATTTCTGATCATCTTGATTATTTCAAGAATTTCAGAACGAAACACCTTAACCGCAAAGTGTTGAAAATTATGACAGCTTCCTGCGATTCAGGTAATCTGATCTTATGTACCGGTAAGTCACACAATACTATACAATTCCGGTATTTCTATGAGTTAAAATGAAATGAAGTAGTCCTTATGAATATTAATGCTGCTGATATGTTTGTCTTAATCTATCATAAAGTTTTCGTGAATTATTCATTTCGTTGTAGCAGTGTGAGAAATACGTTGTAGGAAGTGAGCGATATACTGTAATATGTTTAGTGTCTTCTGAAATTATTGGTTTTAAAGAATTGTTATAGTTCTTCGTATTCGAAAGTGTGGTAACTAGCAGGCCAGACAGCTCAGTAGTGGCGACAGTCGGAAGTATCCCGAGGCAACGTTTCCATGCAGTAAGTGTCTTCTCCAAGCTTCCGATCTTTACCTTTTCCAGTTAGTGACGTAACAATGCTAGGTAAACAGTGATTGGACAGAGCGTATGTCGTGACGTCCTCTTTCGCCATTACCATTGCCGAGTATACGCGTTTCGAGAGCTGATGAAAATGTATTTCAGCTTTCTGATAAAGGTATGTTGTTACTGTTATAAATAGAATTTTCCCCGTTGTACGTAATGTCCTTTACCAGTGTAATTGTCGTCTTCAGTATGAAAGTGAACTCGTTTATCTTCTTAATATCGTATGTGAATGTAGCGTCTAAGCCGTGCATTATTAAGTTACACGCAACGCTGTTCCTCAATGAAATAGAAAGCATTTAATATTTTCTGTACCCATTGTTGGAGACTTGAACGGATGAATATAAATACTGTCGATTTTCCAGTGCCATAAAATGGCACGTAATAGCAACGGCTGTGGTGGATTCAAGGATATGACGTAGTATGTCAGGTCGTGATGTTACAATATTGTGATTGGCCAGAGTGACACGTTAGACCGCGACGGTTGTTGTTCTTCTTCCCCATTACCATCATCGAGTATAGATCTATCGATAGGAGGAAAATTTGTTTCAATCTTCTGATAAAGGTAAGTTGTAGTTATTGTAACCTTTCGTTACGGAAGTTTTTCTGTCATGTGTGACGTTCTTTATCAACGTAAAGAATGAGTGGTGGAGAAACTAATATTTATTTTTGAAAGTGAATTCATTGATGATTAAGGTGGCCATCTTAGTATCGTATAATTTTATTGACGTATTAAATGAGGTGTGACGACAGGCAACGTTCTGTATTTTGCTGTTAGCATAACTTGTACGCATGTCCCAGTGGGAGGATTGAGATTCACCGCCATCTTAACGTCAAGCATAGCCGACTCCGTTCCGACCCGAAACAGCATCCCTAGCAGCCGATAGAGCAGATAACTAGCTATTCATGAATAAAATCTGTGTATATTGTCTTTGTAAATCTTACTATTTAATGAGAACTACTAACTAAACGAATCTTCATTTTACTTCAACAATATTACACTGAATTGTAAACTTATCGTTTGATATCAATGAAAAAAAAACATTTTTGTGACAATGAATAAATATTCTTTATTTACAGAGTTTTCCAGGGATTCTGATTACAGACATATAACTAACACAACAGTTCTGAATAAAATTATTTGATGGTATATTCCTATGCTGCTGAAGTTCAGCATAATGTTCCTGACAAAGTGATATTAAACATCATATTTATTATGTAATTCGTACTTAAATTTCTGAAAAAGGAAAAATGGAACGTAGAATTTTAAAATATACTTCCAGTTATTTTATATTAGTATGAATGATGGGGATGACCTCATGTCATCATTTATGAAATGAGTACTAGATTGTAAGTGTATATTTCAGTATTTTCTTAAATTAGGGCATTAATGTGCGCACGCGCAGCCGCTGGCCTCTAGCGGGTGAAAGAGTAAGATCATGTTTTGGGTGGAAAGCAGTCGGCTATGTTCGGCTGCAGGAGCGGCGAAAACGTGCGACAGTGGGGATTATATAACTCACATCCAAACTGCTCTCTGAGCGAATTTCGACAGAGAGGTAAAGGTTGAGAGTTTACCAGTTTAAGTGCGGTAATAATAGTTGTTCCTTTTTAACATTTTGAAGGAATACTATACAATAAAATGTTAACCAATGGAACAATATTATGCATTCATTACGATTAAATAGAAGTACGGCGTGGTTTTACAATTAAAACTATTTAGTATTTGACTACACACTAAGAAACTAACAGACACAATGAATAAATAAATAAATAAATAAATAAATAAATAAATAAATAAATAAATAAATAAATAAATAAATAAATAAATAAATAAATAAATAAATAAATAAATAAATAAATAAGTAAATAAATAAATAAATAAATAAATAAATAAATAAGTAAATAAATAAATAAATAAATAAATAAATAAATAAATAAAAAATAAATAAATCCCCGCTGCCCTCACAGCATATGCAATGTCTCCACTACTTGCTGTGGCGCTATACAAATTGGTTAGCTGCGGTGAACAACATTTTGTGCGTATTTCCGCTAATAACTTTGTTAATAATTAAAGAAAATAAAGGAAATAATTAGCTGATAAGGCAACAGCGCTTTTACAAATTGCTTTTTAAATAATTCCGAGTTTCAGCCAGCAAAAAGTACTATGTTCTCGCCCACCCTAATCGCCGCTACTGTGCTAGATGGCCTCCCATGTGCCGTACAAATGGCGGTGAATCACGATATTTTTGTCTTGGTAGAAGATGGCCATGCGCATCACGTGATGTGCAATGATCGACGCAAGCGGTTTATTTCCGTAAAGAGCGTCTTCTCCAATCTTCACTTTTGACGATAAGAAGCGCATCAGGTGACGTGCGCGTGAGGCTTATTTCGTAGACAATGTAGGCTATAATCTAAGGTAAGAGCTTTCCAGTCTGTCAAACACTGTAACGTACGTGTAAAAAATACAAACTAAATCGAAAGAGTGTGTTCGACAGATTCGAAAGCTTGTAAGTTACTTTTATCTAAGTCGACACTAGAAAACACGGTTTCCTTCTAAAAAAGAAATTAAAAACGCGATGTATTTCAGATTTCTGAAAAAGGATGTTGCTGATGTTACAACCATCTTTTGTGGAATTATTCGTGTTCTTTATTAGTTGAAACAACGGAAGAAGAAAGACATTGTTGCAAACTCGTTTACTATGTTAAATGGCGGGCATTTTGGTATCGTGTATGGAGGTACCGTATGTATGTATGATGTTGGATATTCAACCGGAACGCTGGCTTCATCTTCCACAGCTCCAACAACAGCTGTCGTAGCGTAGGTGTCACTGAAGAGGCATACTGGGTAAATGAGGAGTGAGGTAGTTTCGCGTTGCTTTCATCACCGGACCAGAAGTTGCCATTACCTATGAATCTGACAAGCCCAGTGAAATGTATGCACTAGCCGACCCTATGAGCGATATTTTCACACCATTCATCTTAACAGGGACTGGCTGCATAAGTCGCAATGCACGTGGCGTGGACGTGAGTCTTCTTCAAACAAGTCGCAAGTGTTGGGTGCACCCTTTGTATTCGACGTTTAATTTCCTTGCGATCGTTTTCCATGCTTTGTCCTGTGCACTTCTATTACTGTACAATAATCTGAGCGATTGAAATCATATAATGTTGGATACTTTGAATATTAGATTCCAAATCGTTACGCATTTTTGTACCGTAGTCTTTTTTAGCTTGCACTCCACTTGGCCACTTGTCGCTTTCTAGAGCCACTCGAGACTCGCCACAGCTGTGTGTGTTGACACATTTGTTTACATGGAAGGGACTTGAAAAGGAGCCACGTGTCTGTGTGCATTGGGCCTAAGGAGTGGCATTACTTCCGTCACTTTCATACCGTCAAAGCCAACGATAAGACTGAGACAGTCCCATGAAATTAACAAATTAAATATAGCCCGTATCAAAAGACAGTGCACTGTAAACACCACATCTCGTACCCTGTGTGACGTGTGACAGGCAGCATTTTGTTCGCATTGCTTGAGATAAGAATCAATGTGCGTACCGCTGTATTCCAATATCTGCTACGGTATCACTTTCCTGCCTCATAAAAATAGCTTCGAATAGCTTATCAACAGGGCCATTCTTGTTTGTTGGTAGAAGATGATTGTGACTGGGCGGTGGATTGTTCGGCGCAAGAAGCTTATTTAAAGTTTCTGATAAAGGTACCGTACCGGTATGTTATTATCGTTACCTTTTGTTATGGAATTATTTCTCTTAAGTGTGAAGTCCTTCATCAATATAAATGAGAGGAGGAAAACTAATTCTTACTTTTGAAAGTGAAGTCGTGGCCATCTTAGCAACGGGTATGGATTTAGCGTCTCTTATCATCGATGTTTAAGTAAAGTATGATAAGCAACATTTCATAACTCGCCGATCCAAGACCGACTCCAATCCTCAGACCGTAATATAAAAAACATGGCGGCCGAAGTAGCCGGATTGCTGGTATTGGCTAACACGAAAATATTACGTACATATTATATAAACGGCGGTAATTTAATATGATAAATGTAGCATCGTAGGGAAAATCAAGTTTACACGTATGAAAACGCTTCGCCAACAAGTACGCACCACATATAATAAACTAGAATCACATATATTCTACTAGAAGAGAGACCAACAAGCTGATTATTTAGACATTTCAATTCGTCAAATAAAGTTTTCTCTTAGATTTCACTTCTCTGGATAGATGAAAATACATGATAAAACTGTTAAAATGATATTTCTAACATCATTTTGAACGATTATTTACATTTTGACCGTATTGATATTCAATTATTAAGCGTTAAACATTAATTTATTGACCACCTATTCAGTACTGGTTTAGTCTTTATGACTATAACAATCAACAAATTAACAGCTTGCAAGACTATAACAATGTCATTACATTAAGTTTGAGTATGGTACATGTTTCGCCTGGCATTGCAGGCATCATCAGCCATTAATTCAATCTCCAAGTCAGAGCTCTGAGTGGATGCTACTTTAGGATTATTCATAGTCAATATTATTTATATAATAGTGCAAAGGAGTGATCAAGCCGTCCATGTTTTAAAGTTCTAATGTGACATTCTGCTCTTGTTCACATTTAATGGAAATATATTGACTGTTAACTTTCGTATTGTCGGTAATGGGAACGGCTTGATGCAATTGAGATTAAATCATCTGTACATTTTTACAACTTATTGGAGATTAACATGTGCTAGAACTCTTATTAAAAACTATTTTTACACAATTTACATAATATATACAAACTTATGGTATATTTTGGAACTGAACTGGTCGAACTTGTCTTGAAGTTTCAATGGGATGTCTTACTTATATCCTGTCAAATGGAGAAAATGCTGATACTGGGATGGCATTTTAGTCTATTGAAGTCGTAGCATTTAAATATTCTTTTTATATTTGTAGGACATTGAAACATGTTCAGCTTATATGGTGTTTTGGGGAGGTCTAAATATTCTATAGATCAGCATCACTACTTAGAAGAATGAGCATCAATGTTTAGGTGCCTTATAATGGAATGGCAAGAATGCTATTAGAGAGTTTGTTTGTTTGTTTCTTTGTTCCTTTATTTATTTATTTATTTATTTATTTATTTATTTATTTATTTATTTATTTATTTATTTATTTATTTATTTATTTATTTATTTATTTATTTATTTATTTATTTATTTATTTATTTATTTATTTATTTATGCCCCAGTGAGATAGTGGCTCAAGGAGGGAATGCCCTTTACAATCACAGCTTGGCAGCTTTTAGTTTCGCGTCATAACCTTTCTGGACTATTCCAGTAAATATAGAACGATAATCTAGTAGTTACAAAAAAATGTGCTACAACAATATTTTACACTGTAGAAGTTAGGTAGCTAAATATAACATGAATAAAATATTCTAGCACAACACACCAGAGCATACAGAAATCAATACTTAAAAAGATTTACAAATAAAATCTTCTACAAACACTTTCCACCTCCAAGAGACTCTACACATGTCTCACTTGGTTTTTATCAACATGAGTGTACCTCATTAATATGATTATCCCGATGAAGATCACTTCTTATATAAACACGTAGGTACTTACGTGGTTCCCCATGAGGTACTATCAGCCCATCAACACAATAATTAAAACTGAGAGGACTTTTCCTCTTCGTCAAACAACTTGACTTTTCATCCCATTTGCCATCATACCATTGCCCGCTGTCTGTATGGTACAAATAAGGATAGAAAATGTAAAGCCATTTCCATTGTAAATCAGCATGTTACTCTTTGTACGTTAAATGGTCAGCCTAGTTCAATGTTTCTTTTGTTTCGTTTAGATTAACTCCGACACATAATGGATAGAGAGGGTTGCTTTGAGGGAAAATCTCAGATGCCTAAAAGCAATCCACCGGATGCCAATAAGCCACCGGATGAACACAATTCTACTGCAAAAGGCAAGCAACCAGAACAAGGTCAACAATTCAGATCAAGAGTACATTCTCAGCTTGATAAACCAGCTCTGTAAGTATACTACCTTGTGATCAAGAGTAGAATATTTATCAGTTTCATTCAATCTTACTATTTCAAACAATGTCTGTTACAAAAGGTGTTAGAACATCCAAGTTAAATGTAAACATATATCTTTATTTTGATAATTCTAAATAATTTCTAGCTAAATGCTTACATGAGGGATATTAGAAGTGATTTTATAGCCTCCACAAACACTACAGCTTTGGGAAGTTGTTTTTGGTGTACGTCGCACTGAGACAGATAGGTTTCCTGGTTTCAATGGTATAGGAAAGGGCTAGGAGCAGGAAGGAAACAACTATGGCCTTAATTAAGGTAACGCCCCCAGCATTCACCTGGTATGAAAATGCGAAACTCCTGAAAACCATATTCAGGACTGCCAACGGTGGAGTTCAAACTCACTATCTCCTGAATGCAATGTGATAACTACATGACCCAAACTATGCAGGCACTCAGTTGGTTCTGGGAGAAGAAATCATTGAGATGATAATGATGATGTTTGTTGTTTAAAGGGCTCTAACATCTGGGTCATCAGCCCCTATACTTAGTCAGCTATGTGTGTGTAAATTTAGAACAGATTTTTACTGCAGTGTTGTTGAAAAGGTAATACAGTATGTTAAATGCTTCCATTGATTCACCTGCATACTCGTGAACGAGCGTGAGAGACAAATTCTTCATGTGTTCCAAAATATCAGCTTTCAGATTGTTTGCGATTTCTCGTGCTTCCCCTCACTCACAGTTTCTTAGTTTGAGCACACTTCAACAACTCATACACCACAAGATTCACATCTGCAAACATTTACACTCCCTTTCTTTTCACTCCTCCATTCCTATTTTCCTCCCACTCATAAAATTTCAGTTTTATTCATCACAATTGTATTTATTGAATTTTTCTGCATTTGAAATTTTCCGAGAGCTTTGAAAGTCCTTTCACGCTTTCTGTAATTACATTTTCTTGGTCTCAAGATCTTAACATTCTAATCACACTTGTCGCTTGTTACCCACGTTAATTGTTTGTTCGTAACAACATCATCCAGAAACTGTGCGGAACAACATGTTTCAACTCTTTGCTGTTCGGCTATTGGTCTTGTTCTTTCTCCAGCTGAATGTTGCACGCCTGTGTGGTTAAACAGCCAAAACATCAGAAAGACTGATGTTGAAATCAATAAAACAATGCGACTGATCTTCGCCCCTACTCTGCACCTCCTCTCCGCAGGTGTACCGCAAGATACTTCAAAGTCAGGATCTTCCTATTCATGTTGACATATATGATGTTCCTACGAAGACAGCTGTGTGACTACGGTCCCAAGATTGAAAGACTCACTCATTAGACCTGCCCTGCGGGATATGGTCAAAACTAAACCAGATCAGGACAACTCTAGAGTTTAAAACAAACAATGAATCATGTTCCGTAAGAGCATATGGAGGAGACATCTGCTTCAGTAACTATATTTTTAATTTCGATTTTAGATTGTGGTCAACATTTTTGTTTCCTTTCTGTTTCGTTTTCTAAAAAATGTATATCTGTAACTTACGACTAATTTTTAAAATACTTATGATACAAAAAACTGGCTACTACCCTATAGTGATATCCCTTTAAATTTTAGAGTGGGGAGTTTAGAGTTTGCAGACGGAAGGATGCAGTAAAAAGTTTTTCTTTAAAATTGTAAACTATGCTATTATAATCCTGAATTACTGCCTCTCTTCAGTCCCAGAAATATCATAACATTTTAAAATGAAAACCTAGGACATGTGTTCATGATAACTCACTTTTGAACAGGCTCTGTACTATCTTCAACAGTGCCATTCATAAAATAATGGCCTTGATTTCAGTCTGCCAATGCATGAGTTTCTAATGTAACATCAACGTGCAATTCTATGAAGTCATAAAAATAAGGGAAATCTAAAAACTATGTATTGCAAGGTGAAGTTCTATAATATCACGCTTGTATGTTAATTGCTTCATTTCCTTTGCCCTGTCACTTGGGTGTTTTTCACCATATTCTTATAAAAGTACTTTGATATCTTATACCAGGTGTTCTTGCTTGTTTCTGTAGTAAAGAAAACATAATTTTTAAGGAAAATTCACTTTTTGTTTATTCAAAATATTGGCCATCGGTTTCTACAAACTTGGGCCATCTTTCAGGTAAGTTCTTGTATGTTATGAATACCACACCAGAAGAACTGCTTGTCTTTTGTGGCAAACCATTCTTCGAGCCATTTTCCAAAGTCCTCAAAATTGCTGAAGTGCTGATCTGCGAGCTCGTGCCTTATTAATGTGAAGAGGTGATAGTCGGATGTTGCCAAGTCGAGGCAGCACGGCGGGTGCGGAAGGATGTCCCATCCAACCGATTTCAGGTGTTTTCACTGGATTTGCTGTGTGAGATGGCGCATTGTCGTGTAACAAAATCATCTTGCCATGTCTTCTGGCCCATTCCGGTCGTCTTTCGATCAATGCGTGATTTAAATTAACCATTTGTTGGCAATGGCATTGTACCATTGTGCATTAACGTTTTCGCCGGTCTTCAAGAGTTCATAATACACAATACTGCTCTGGTCCCACCAGACACAAAGCATGGTCTTCTTGCCGAAGCGATTTCACCTTGGTGTTCTAATCGATGGAGCATGTTCACCATATGTTTCTGCCAGCAAACGATGACTTTCCACAGCATTTTTCTTTTGATTAAGTAAGAAAACCAATGCATGCCACAAATGTTCCTTTTCAGGCTGAAGCGTGACATAATCACTGAATGACACAACACAGACGCTAGTATTTGGCGGACTCAGCTTGTGTGTTGGTAGGTTAACGTCCGACGAACGAAATGATGTATGTGTCAAATTCATACGCTGTATACTGTTCTCTGGCACCATCTCTTAGTGAAACCGGAAAAGACTTATGCATACACCTGGTATATTAATATTAGATGTGGTTAGATTAGATAAAATTAGAATATAGTGTAGATATAAGTACTCCCATGTTAATAATAGTTTATACTACGTAGTTGCCACAGTAATTGGGACACTAAGTCCTGTAGTGTGCAACAAATAAATACATACCAAAATAAATAAATACCGTTAATACTGTAATTGTTTGTTAATTCTAAGAATTGAAGGCTATGAAAACGTGGCAGCAATCCAGAAAGAAGTGAGGCAAAGCTGCAGTTTGTCCCTCTCCTTTTCAGTGGTTATACAGAACAGGCAATAAAGAAACTCAAAGAGGAATTTGGAAAAGGAATCACAATCGCAGAAGAGGAAATCAAAACTCTGAGATTTTCTAGTGATATTGTTATTCTATCTGAATCTGAAGAAAATCTGGAAGAGCTGCTGAATAGTATGGGCACAATCTCGGAGAAGGAGTACACGATGAAAATAAATAAGTCCACAACAAAAGTAATGGAGTGCAGTCGAACAAAGTCAGGTGGTGCAGGATATATTAGACTGGGAATGAAGTCTTAAAGAAAGTGGATGAATACTGTTACTTGGATAGTAAAATAACTAATGATGGCAGCAGAATGGAGGACATAAAATGCACATTAGCACAAGCAGGGAAGGTCTTTCTTAAGAAAAGAAATGTGCTCACTTTGAACATTGATACAGGAATTAGAAATATATTTTTGAAGACTTTTGTTTGGAGTGTGGGACTGTGTCGAAGTGAAACATGGACAATAACTAGCTCAGAAAGAAAGATAATAGAAGCTTTGGAAATGTGGTGTTACAGAAGAATGCTGAAGGTGAGCTGGTTAGATCGAACCACAAACGAACAGATACCGAATCAAATTGTGGAGAGAATATTTGGCAACATTTGACCAAAATAAGAGATAGAATGATAGGGCATATCTCAAGACACCCAGGTCTTGTTCAGTTAGGTTTTGAGTGAAGTGGAGGAGGTAAAAATGATAGAGGTAGACCAAGGTATGAATATGACAAACACACTAGAGTAGATGCAGGACGTAGTAGTTAAACCTCTTCCTTGATTTCTGAGGCTACTCAAATGCAACTTTCTAGACATCTTGTTTTTTACGACTTCAGATCTGTAGAGCCAATGTTGGACATTAATAAATAACTACTCCTATATACCTTAATTTTTTTATGAGGGATGCATGTAACACTGTGGCAAAGGAAAATTAAAATTTCACTAACCGAATTTGGGCAGATTAATTCTGACAGACTAAAATCATTTGCAAAATTTATAGTGGGGAATTTTAAGAATCGGAGAGATGTAACTTATAGTTCAAATATAACAGTTTTGTTTTTATTTCTAAGAGCATATTTAGTTTTTAAAAGTTTATTTTCACTATAATACAAATTGTTTACTTGTAGGTTTCCAGTTTTTGATCCTCATTATTTTGTTGTTTCATTGTTTTGAACTGGTTTGTATCATCTGTTGAAAGTTGAAAAAAATCATCTTCAAAATACAATGTGAACTATCGAAAACATTTAATCCTACCATTAAGTTGTGGAAAACACCTTGATGTTCAGTAAAGAGATTGGGTGCGATGTTATCCAAAATATTAGATCACTGTACAGGCATTGCCTTAATTCGTTGTGATATCTTCGATGGTGGAGGTCCATCATGTTGATGCATTTCATACTCCTCATCTTCAAATCCTTTGATTTCTATTTCAAAATCACTACCCTCACTGCTGTAGCTATCACTTTAACTGGTATAACCTCCTAAATCAACTCATTTACCCTGCAAATACGGTATTTCCCCATCAGTAACCCAACCCACCACTCACCATGCCGCAATTTATGTTTACATTGAGGGTAACCTTGCCGCAATAAGTGAGTCACATATTTCCAAAGGCTTTTAAACACTTATCCAAAGATCTCTAACCATAATGATACATAGCAAACTTTTCTATATACTCCGTGCTAACGTTCACCAAAAGGTGGCAGAGGTATATGGTTCTAAAATCCAGGTACGACCTAGTACGGTATATGAGAGAATGTGATTCCTTTTCCTCTACAACTTAGTATGATATATTAGGGAGGGGATTAAATGTTAGGACAGGGTAGGGTGGCATGGAGAGCAGCATCAAACAAGTCTATGGACTGATGACTCTAACAGTAACACGACTTTGAGTTGTTCAGCCTGCCAAAACTTGTTCATGAATTAATAGATTTAGAAGTACCTTGAAAAAACATATGAACACAGTTATACCTGAAAACATGAACAAATTATACCTTAAAACATATGAACAGAATTACACCTGAAGAAATGTGAACTTTTTCCTTTTTTTCTCTTCTCATTGCTCTCCCCTCTATTGTACATAATGTAATATTTATTTACCTTTTCAGGAGGCCAAATTGATGTACTTTTCACAGATTTTAGAAAAGCATTCGATAAAATTGATCACGATGTACTTTTAAATAAATTTGCTTATTATGGACTCTCTCACAGCTTATAAAATTATTTGCAACATATCTCTCTGATAGACAACAATTTTTGTCTGATGAAGGATTTGAATCTGAGTATTACAATACTCGAGTTGGTGTCCCACATGGCTCAAATCTTGGACCATTACTCTTCTTACTACTTATTAATTATCATTCAGTATTCAAACATATTGCTATTCGCAGACGATGTAAAAAAATTCAAAACCATTCGTTCACAGGGAGAGCGTAGATTTCTTCAGAAAGACCTCAATAGCGTACCTGGAGCATTATTAACTAGTTGGATTTTAACATTCACAAGTGTCATGTAATTGTATTTTCCAGGAATAAAAATAAAATTAGTCACTCGTATAATATTTTGAATACTAATCTGTCATCAGTGAATTTTATTAAGGATCTTGGTATGCATTTTGACGCTAAATTAACGTTCTCTCTACACATAAACGAAGCTGTTGCAGATCCTTACAGAATATTAGGATTTAATAAGAGATGCACACGTGACTTCACAAATCCCGAGGCTATAAAGCTATTATACAATCTCTTTGTCATAAGTCAGCTAGAATATGCACCGACCATGTGGAATCCCACCTTTAAACTATATGAAAACAAAGTTGGAATGGTGCAAAACAAATTTCTTACGTACAAAGTAACTAATAATGACCCTAAATTTGATTCGTATGATGACTTAATGAAACAACTTGGCTATAAGCCCTTAGCAAAAAGACGAGTAATTTCAGTTCTTCAATTTGTCTACAATCGTATTGGTAGCTCTAACTTGCTCTCTCTGTTCCACTTGTCTGTCCCTAATCCATTTACATGCCTAAAACATGTTACTTTCTACTGCTCAAGATCAAGAGCCCAACAACATATTAATTCACCAGTGTTAAACTCAATGAAAATATTTAATAAAAATAGCAATGAGTACAGACTAGATATGTTTGCAACTACATACACATCCATAGTAAAACAATGTAAACAGATAACTTAATTGTTTTCTGTTCTAAGTTAAAATCCCACTTGGCTGACTCCTATTGTTAAGCTCATAACTGTAGTTATCTTTCTAATTTCTAATTATACCATCTACCTCATCACCATTATTATCTTCGATAACATCACACCATCATATACAATTACAGTACCAATGCAACTTTAAAGCCGCTCGTAAATCATTTTAATTGCAGTATTTTAAATACCTTGTTATACTATGTGCATATGTAACTGAATATTTGTAACATTATGTTATTGAAGAAAAATGTATTTTTATTTCAGTTATGACTTTATTTTACAAGGACTTTCATAAGAGAGATTAGAATTTTAATTTAATTTTTGTTTTTATTTAATATAATACTGTATGTATGTGTGTTTTACATTATTACGTTTGTACCTGTCTGAAGCACAATAAATAAATAAATAAATAAATAATGAGAAAAATTGTGAAGGAATGGTAAGACAAGAGGTAGTCATGAAAGAGAGGAGGACTCACTTTATATTAGATATCCTAATATCACAGAGTCAGAATAAAACTAAATGTGAAGGCCTGCAATATAGAAAGCTTATAAAATTGACCGACAGTAACACATTGACCATTGTTTGTTGTAATGTGCTTTATGTCTTCTTCTGCCACTCATCTCCGATATAATGGGATTACTTCTGGGTACCAAGTTTAACAGCCTGCAGAAAGTAGCTGGGGAGTTAGAACTCTCTCTTCATTAGCATGCCATTCCTCTGGTTCCTAAATTTTCTGATACTACTGGTTATTAACACACTGGTTTGTCATAGCATTCCAGCTATTCAGTCCCTACTCTAAGGCACTAATTGGAATGAGCTGTGTGCACACTTAGCGGAATAATACCAGAGAGTGTACGTGGCTGTCTGCAGCCTGATCATTCCAGCTCTGGAACTTTGGACTGTTAGATAGGCAGTGTCGTACTGTTTGTTAAAAGTGAGAAAATGTGGGGTTTCTCATTTGATCGAGTATTTTATAATTTTTTTTGCTAGTTGCTTTACGTCGCACCGACACAGATGGGTTGGCGACGAGGTATTTTATAAGATAGTACTACTTTTAATATTGACTTTCCTACTGATGTTATTGTAATGACCTATGTTGACTTCAGTTGGGAAAACCACAAAGTTATTCTTTCTGAGAATTCCATAGTGAAGCACGGGTATATCAGCTAGTAAATAAATATTGACATTCTTGATATTTACAGTAATTTCAGATATACTGTTCTTGTTATCACTTACTCATTACTCTTGCAGTCTGTTTATTGGCGATTGTTCTCACTCTATTGAGAGAATTTTGATTGTGATCAAACGTTTCATCTTTTAAAATGTTGTTGTTGTATTTGGGGTATTTTCTCATACCATAGATAGTGTGCAACTCTTAAGTTTCCGAGTCTCCTATATTCACTGCATACATACATATCTTTATTTACACCGTAGTACATCTGTACCATCGGTTAGGTAATAATGATGACAAGCCACTATCTATTAAATCTGCTCTGTAGCATCCCACATATGGGCGGATAGCCAGCACCACATGTAAGATGCTACCTTTACTACAAGCTACATTAACATCCTAACTAGCTTATTCTACTGCCCAAGACTAAGTTAAACGAGCTGCTATCCCCCATGGTAAGGAAAACTGCCCGTCCAACCCGTAGACACCACACGAGGTGTGGCTGGATACCGGATCCCACAGGCAACTTGCTGACAATATGTTTCCCTTCCATTCTTTGCTTGACAGATTACATGTCCATCATATGACCCATCACACCTGTCCAGCTTGTTGTATACGGCTCACGTTTTCTTCACATTGACAGCACCCATTCTTACTTCTCCTCTTTCCCTACGTGCAGACATGCTTAATAATTTTTACCTTGAGATGGGTCAGTCCCACCCCACCCTCTCACCACTTATGTCCTGCACTCCCCACCACGTATCCTCCAGTCTGCTATTTCTCACTTACACACAACTTTCTACACCCTAATCTACTACTCTAGATATAGACCATCCTTCCACACTGCCAGTCATTTCCCCTTCACTTCACTACATTATTTGGTCCCTTATTTTACTTTTGACTTACACATAAACAACCGCCATTCCTCGTCACCTCCCCACACTCCACAACACCGACTTTACAAATATACCAATAGTATTCTTACCACTCTACTAGTTCACACCATCTTCATACAGTTCTTCCACATTATTTACATCTTATACTCCACAATCCATTCACTAATTGTTCATTTTCTCAAACCCGGTACTTAATTTTAATACAACCTCTTTACAGTTACTCTCTCAGCTTTCCTTCTCCTATCTAATTTCTACTTTTTACAAAGTCTTTCACCATCACCCCCGATCTAGATTACCTGCTCGTCTCTTAATAAATTCAATTACCAATATATACAATTCTCTTCTTAGTATATCTACCTTGTATATAATATAACACTCATTCTACTGACCATCATCTTGCTCGGGGCGGATAACCATTCCTATGCGCAAGATGCTCTCCCTCATTCATCAAAGTCTTACACAATCCATATCTCTAGTCAACTACTCTAGATATATAACAGTTCATCCTTTCCCACTCTCTTTTATTCGCATTTACACTAACCCTCTGCCAACCGTTCCTCCTTCAATACACTACACTACTACACTACACTACACTATAATTTTCTCTTCATAGTACATATACTTTATATCTAATATGATTCTCTCATTCTACTTAGGAGCATCCTGCTCAGGGCAGATAACCATTACTCTGGGAAAGATGATTCCCTCGTTCATCTCAATCTTACTATCTCTTTCTCTGAGCACTCCATTTTTAGATTCAACTCGACATTTGTCCTATCTCCTTCTACCTTCCTATTCAACTCCCCCTGCTTCTTCTACCTCTTACCCTCTGTTCTAAACATAGCTCTATCCCTCCTTGCTCCTTGTTTCTTTCATTTCCTTTTCTTCTTACCTTATCTCTCTCTTCTTTTTATTGGCCCATTTTGGTCCCTTCATCCTTTTTGTTGTTCCCTCAATTTCTTAAAAAGTCTGGGCTCTGGCCACATTTAAATATTTCGATATATTAGCTCCTATCTCCCACTCTTTACACAAGCATGCTGTCATCTTATAACAATTTTCCATCTCTTCCTTATTAAGTAATTTATATTTAATCCCCTCTAAGGTTCTGCATTGGTTGAATATGTATAGGTCCGACCAGCCCTCCCCACACAAAATACATCCGCCCTTATTTTCTCGTCCTACCCATCCCCTGTTTTTTGGAACTCCAATATAAACCTCTTTTAGCTCTTCTTCCCTAAATCTCCGTTTTTGAGTTCGTTACTTCCACCAGTTTGTTTAATGCTGACAGAGTGTCTCTCTCCCTACATTCCATCATTAAACTCTGTCCTTTTACATGTAATAATCTTCCCTTTACCCTTTCCCATGCCCATTCTTTCCTCTCCCCCCACCACGTGCACCCTAACTCCCCTAAACCTAGATTTGTAGCTTTTTTACATGTATTCACACAGTATCCTTCATTCTCCATACTTTTCTGAAACCTATATGCTTCTTTAAGTAATTCCCCTCCCTTCCCTTCTTCCAGTCTTATCCACTACTTACTCACCCTCATAGCTATTGCAATCTCCATCGATTCTTTACACACTAATCTAGCTCCTGTATTTGCAGTGCAATTTGGTAGGCCCATCATAACCTTGCTCATTTTTGCCACCACCTGGTTTAGTTCTACCATATCCTCCTCCAATCCCCATACTGCTATAGCAAATAACATTTTGCCTTTTACGAGTGATTGGAACATCATTTTCTGAATTTTATACTTTACACCAGGTAATTTGTTTTATAATACCGCTAGTGCTGCAAGTCCTCCCCTTCCCCTCAATTTGGCCCTCCTACATTGTTCTCTCCCCAGTATCTTATTACTAATTATTACACCTAAATACTCTATTTTTCCCCTGGTCTGATTTGTTCCTGCTCTACCTTCCAGACTTTCCTTTCTTTCCTCTCTCTCCTTTTTCTACATATCATTATCTGTGTCTTCCTTACATTTACTCTCAGCGACCATCTTCGAGTATATTCAACTACCTCCTCTAACCCTCCTTGCAACTCTCTTGCTGTTAATGCCAAAATCAGTAGATCATCTGCAAGTAGCAGGCCTGGTACCTCCCACTTCCCTATCCAAGGACATTGCCACCTCTCACCTCCATGCCTCTCTAAAATATTTTTTACAAACAATAAAAATAATATCGGTGATAGCTTACATCCTTGCCTCACCCCCCTCTTCGACTCAATACTCTTACTCATCCCCCCTGTAATTTAATCCGCACCAGTACTTTCTCACATAATACTTCTATTGCCGCCCTCATTTTCTTCAACAGCCCTATCTCCCTTAATCTCATAAATAGCGCCTCCCAACTCACTGCATCAAAGGCTTTTTCTAAATCAATTGCTGCTACATATAATCTATTTCCTGCTATCCTCACATACTTCGTGATCAAGGTATCCAAAATCCACACGTTATCCACTGTGCTCCTCCCTTTCCTAAACTCATTCTGAAACTCCGAAATCCTCCCATACTGCTCTGCCCAATTCTTAATCCTATTCGCTAAGATCCCTGTATACACCTTCGACAAAGAGTCTAGGAGTGTTATTCCTCTACAATTGTTACGATCACTTCTAGCCCCTTTATTCTTATAAATTGGGCATAATAGCCCCCTTCTCCACTCACTAGGAAATTACGCTGTTTCCAACAACCTGTTAAAAAATTTGACCATCACCTTTAACATTGGTTCATTGGCCCCCGCTTCTCTCCATACACTGTTCGTAATACCGTTCACACCACCTACTATATTTGTTCTTGCCTTTCTTAAAACCCTAATTACTTCCTGGTTTGTTATCTCCTCATCTAATATCTGATTTCCTACTTCTAGTTCTCCTACAATATATGACTTGCACATTTCCCTATACCAGTTTCATCCTCCTCCTAAAAGCCCTTTAAAGTATCCTACCCACTCATTTTCCCCTCCTTATTTATATTTATATGGATTATATTTATATGGATCTCTTCTCTTTGCAAAATCCGTTTATTGTTTCTGGTTCTGCCTCTTTCTACCCTTTTTCTTCTCGTTCAATACCTCCTTGTTTTCTCTTCTTAATTTACAACATTTCTCCCTCTTCTTTTGTTCCCCTCCTTTCTTAAACTTCATTAGATCTCCCAGTACAACCTCTAATTTCCTCCTACTGTCTTTATCAAATCACCCAGTGACTCTGTTATTATTTCTCCCTTCTCTTCTCTTCACTTTCTTTCCCACACTCCATACTTGGATTTCTATTCATTTTAGCACATTATCCATGTCATTTCCTTTCAACACCCCTTCAATTTCTACCCTTAAGATATCCCCTCTCTTTTAGCTCCACTCTCAGTTTCCCTCTCGTAGTATCGTTCCATCTCTCATTCTTGTACCCCTTCCTTCTTTTTCCCACCTCTCTCCTTTCTTCATCACTCTCACCTCTTAGTTTTATCTTAATGGGCATGTGTTCTGTTGTCCCACATTCCAACACCTTGAAACTTACCACTCTCCTTAACGCTATCGCCGAATTTACTCCTATATCCACTACACTCCCTCCATTCGATGTGCTGTACATCAGTTCCCTCTTACTAACTCCCTTCATCCACCCGTTTAAAATAATATACATTTTCTATAGCACATAACTCTAACAGCCTTACTCCATAACTATTTATACCATTATCTTTACTCCTTCGGTACCATCTCCACTTCGTTGTACTCTCTCCCATAATCTGGTACTCTGTTGCTCACTCTAGCATTCCATACCCCCATTAAAATTATTCCATTTTCCACATACAGTCCATTAATCGTGTTTATTTTTTCAATCAATTCCTCAAAAAATGTATTTTCAGAAACTGAATCTTTGGGATGACTAATAGGGCCAGACAAATTCCCACCTGTGCATCCCTTCCCATTTTAATTCTAAACCACGCTACATCCTCTACCTTACCCTGTATCCTCTCTACCCCCACTATCTCATTTCTTATTAAAACTGCTACACCCCGTGGGTTTCTTCCCATCTTCCCCATTTTTTCCCTTATCACGTTAATTACTCTATATCCGTTCCATTCAATTTCTACCCCTTTCCTTAAACACGTCTCCACTAAAGCAATTATCCCAAAATTCTTTACTAATTCCACAATTTCTTTGTTCCCTAGCTTCCCCATCAACCCCTCTATTCAACAGCCCTATCGCCATATCTAGTTATTTATTCTCTCTCCCTCCCCCTCTCTGCTTCTGTGTTTCTCCACTTCCACCCCTACTTCTTGTCACTCTTCCTTGCAAGCCTTCCCCATATCTCTCCTCTTCCTTCTCTTTCTTCTCATTTTCCTCCTTTCCTTTATCCATGCCAAAACCTTTTCTCCCTCTCCATTTGTCTTTCAAACTTATTGATCTTCTCTTATTTAACGCCAGTTTTCTCTCCATTTTTGTTCTGTATTCCCTTACTCGGTGAGGTTGAATCATTACCCTGTTTCCTATTGTCTCCACTCTCCCCTTCACCTCCCACACTCACTTCAGTCTGCACCAATCATGTCTTATTTCTTGATTCATTCACCTATTCGCTGTTTTGGCTCACCAAGGTCTCTGCATTCACGACCATCTGGTTGCTGACACTGCTGTCTCTCCTATCTTCCTTCTCTTCACCGGCGACGTCTTGTTCTCGCACTCCGCGGCTCATTTCCTCTTCTCTTATTTCCATCATCAGCAGTTCCTCCGGTGTCAATGATTGGGTCCATTTCCAGTCTGCTGTAACCAAACATCTCCCTGCTATCCTGACTTGCAATCCATGCACTCTTGCCTTCCATGCATGTCTCCTTAAAATTTCCATCTGTTTACCTCTCCTCTTTTCATGTTTCTGCTTTCAAGAATATATTTCCGCTTTCAAGTATATGTTGGATCCTTCCAAATTCCCACCATTTCTTAGAATTATATCAGCCATCAGGGATGATATCAATCTCATTTTCACCGGTCTGTTCCTCTTATTCTTCCCCATTTGGCACATTACAAGTAACTAATCTCATTTTGTTCCGCATTGAAGATACAATAAGTAAATTCTTTCTTGAATAAAATTACTGTGTCCACCTATTCAATACAATTATATTTTGTAGTGATTATATTGTACATGAAATATAAACACTAGTTTTCTAGTCATTGTATAATTAAAATATTTTATTGCTTCCTTGTTCACAAATTCTGGCATTTAGTTAATGTACATATTCACGCTGTGATCATTCTCTAGCCAATACGTACACATTTGCATAAACTTTCATCCAGACGTCTCAAATGTCTTCTAGTCATTGAAAATAATTATTTTAGTGCTTCCTTGTTCACAAATTCTGGCATTTACTTAATGTACATATTGTAAACTATGTAAATATTGTAACGTGTTGTCTGGTTAAATAAATGAATAAATGACTACAGAACCTGGTAGCGTCCTATTTTCAAGATTTATTAACTTAGCACTACAATTACAGATTTACACACACACAGACGATAGCCGAGATTACAACTTACACAAGTACACGGTTACACACTTACACGGTTCGCGCGCTCTCTGATAGTTTCTCATGTTCCGTCTACAATGACACACACACACACACACACACAGTCATCGATTATTTACACTACACTCACTCAGCCACTCAGTCACACTCGTTGCGCTGTCACGGTCCACAGCCTACACGTCAGTCTCGCAGCTTGGGATAGTATCCGCTTTTCACTCAAACCGTCGAACTCCGCAGTCTTCACACGTCGGCACCCAGTGTTCCCTTCGCGCTACTCCAGAACACCCAAGGTTCTTCTCCAGCAGCCGGCCCCAAGAGACTCACACACACGACTTCAAGGAAACAGGAACGAGTCCTCGGCTCCAAAAGGCAGATACTTCACTGACTGCGCTCCAGATTCTCGCTCTCACTCACTCACTCACTAACTCTGTCTAACTGCCACTCCAAGTTACTCCTCTCCTTATATGCCTGCTCTGGGCCTTCCAGAACAGCCCGGATGCTAGATGTATCCAGGAACCTCGGTTGATAGAAGACTCCAGATTAATAGTTGAGTAATTTCCGTCGTCCTCTGCTGTGGGACCGCGGACGGAGGTGAGAGGGCCGGCCTAGCACCAAGTATTGCTCGTGATTGGCACGCTCGAGCGTAAGGGGGGAATGCCAATAGATTTAAGACTTGACCTTAAGATTAGTGTTAGGCTGACGATGCCCAAAACTAGGGCGAAACATGTCCCTAACTAGTGTTTATATTTCATGTAGAATTTAATCACTACAAAATATAATTGTACTGAATAGGTGTACACAGTAATTTTATTCAAGAAAGAATTCACCATTTGACATATGTTATCAATATTCACTTCTGAAAATTTCATCTTCATTTTATTGGAAATGTCCACCAATTGTGTCTTATTTCCACTTCCAACACTAACTCCACTTTTGATTCCTTTCCCTCTTCAGGTACACCATAAATAAATACATTCTTCCTTGATGCTTTCTGCATCACCAGCCTTGCTCCTCTCTTCATTACTGCCAGTTCTTCTTCCAATCCACGCACCTTCTCTCTTATACTCCTTACTTCCACTTCCAGGTCCGCTAACTTGTCATTCACCCCACCAATGTCTTCTTTAATTGAGATTTTTAAGTCCTTCATCTCCCTCAGTTGCGTTGATCAGTGCTCCTGTAATAGTTCCTTGATTTCTTCTCCTTTACTCGCTTCCTTTACCACTCTCTTGTTTGCTTCTAATTCCTCCCACCCGAATGGTCCTGTATATGGGTCCAGGTTCTTTTCCACTCCTACCACCAGCAATATCGCTACCACTATCGCACACAATTTAATTTCTAGCAGCCCTTTATAGCTGCGTTCTCTCTTCCTCTATCTGCTCCAGCTTTCTTCCAACTGCATCTTGCACCATTCCAGCACCCTATTCGTAACCTGTATTGTTCTATTGTTATTCCCATCACTCCTTCCACACTTCCGCTAGCGCATCCGCACTGCGCGCTGTCTCACTCATGACTGTTCTATATTCACTGTTTACCCTGTCACTCAGAAATGCAAATAAGTTCTTGGTTTAAAATTCCTTGCTTGTTTACTGCACACGAGAGACATTTTTAGGAACGCTGAACATTTGTAATAAAATGCCACTCTCTGAATGCTAATATTGTGTGAATAACTTTAACAATAGATAAGACTGAAATAATCTTAGTCAATTAATAGTACTACTTCTAATTTTTAGGTCCAATATTGGTCCAAAACAAAGAATGAGAGAATCAACAAGAAGAATAGAGGAAAGTGAATGCGAGATACTGTCACCTAAAGCAAAGAAAGACCATTCTGAACATAAGAAGTCACCTTCTAATCAGAAAAATGTCACTGCCCAATGTGTGAGCTCACCCCCTGAAGACAACCGGACCAGCAATTTATCTCCGGAGACGAATAATGAAGAAGTTTTGCCTTCAAAACAGAAGAATGGAGGAGGGCCTCCTGAGGAAGCCATATTGCCTACTGACATATTGTCTTGTGAAGACATGAAGCATATATTGAAACATACACAATCACTTTTAAATATAAAGAAGCGTATAGGATGCGAATGGAAATTAACATCAGAAGAAATCAAGGAAGAAGGGAGACATAATGAATCTGATGAACATGGTATACCACCTTCTGAAGAAAACAGAGATTCACCCATGAAAGAAATGAAAGATCAACAACAAAAATCTCACAAAAAAATTACAAATAAGTCTAGAGTTAAAATATCATCCATACAGGGAGAGGAAGACGAGGCTGAACATGCAATTTCACTAACAAGGAAAATGAAATGTACTGACTTCTGTGACAAGTGTCCTTCAAAACAGAAGGAAATGACAACTCAACATCAACAAGGGCTGATACTTGAGGGAGGAGATTCAATAACTTGTAAGAATTCACACCCCAGTGAAAAGATGTGCACCAATCAGAGCAAAAAAGTAGATCATGAGGAAAAGGAAAGCAACAAGGGGTGTGAAAAGTTATTAGTATTGGAAATTAAATGTATTAATGAATGTGAAACATCATCTTTACAGAATGATAAATGTACTATAGGGTATGAAAATTCAGGCCCACAGCTGGAGAAATGTTCTGAAAGTTGTAAAAAGTCATCTGTAGTGAAAAGTAATGATGTTCGTGAAAGACTGAAGAGGTGGTCATCCTCACACAAGAAGAAATGTGATGAAAGATTCAAGAAATGTAAAGTTGAAATACATTGTCAGGAAGGAGTACAACTCAATGTGGTTAGGAAGTTATTTCCATTGGAAATAAAATGTACCGACGAATGTGAATTACTTGAGGAGAAATCTCCTGAAGGATGTTCACATTTTAAAAAATGTTCCAGAAGGTGTGAAAAGTCGTCGAGACTGAAATGCTCCGAGAGATCTGAATGGAAATGTGGTTGTGTAAGTTCATCTTTACAAGAGAAACAAGTGCCAGGCAGCAAGGGAGATGAAAAGCCAGTTGAAATACAAGGGGAAGAAAGATCTAGCAATGAGGAGGAACCAAAAGACGGAGAAGATTTCCTAGAAGAAAAGAAATACGGTTCCGGATATGGTAACGGACCTCCAGATGGAAAAAAGGATGAAAATGGAGATAAGAAAGATCCTCCTATGAAAAAGAAAGTTATAGGACCATTAGAGGGCAGAGCCGTAGGTGGCAAGCAATCGGCAGAAGAAAATAAAAGTGGATGTGGGGAAGGGATGCAATCAACAGGGGAAAACACAGAGGAATCCAGTGGGGAGAAACAGGCTCTTGGAGGAGATGGAGGGGACAAAAGGCCTCCTGAAGGAGACGGAGATGATAATGATGATGATGGCAGTGTTGACTACACAGATGAAGATGATGAAGAAAATGAAGACACTGATGACTCCTCATCCATCATACTGTGAGTAATTTGCTTTTGATTTATATTGTATTAAGAGATTACTCTTTACATTAGAACTCCCAGAGTAAAGAATTAAATAGCAATACTTTGACCCTTCATTCTTCTTCCATTGAAAATGTCCATTGTTTTGTGAGGTCGAGATGGTAGTTAAATGTTATACTAACATTTTGAAGAATTAGACTGATTTCCTGCTTCCTGTTGTAGAACTCCCATCTTCAGAACATAAGTGTCCACTAGGACTCATCTAGTGATATTCCAACAAAACTTTGACCGCACCAATCTGCTGAATAAAAGCAACAAGCACTCTCACAGCATAAGATTGGTATTGATATGTTGAGCATATAATCACCCCATACAAAAGTAACCCAGACAACATAAGCAATTACTTCCTCATTACACACAGACTGTACACGACTGAGTAGATCGACCAAATAGCTACAATTCACCATCATAAATCAGGGCTTGCAGAAAATTAATCTAAAATTCAAGCAATCCAACCCAATATAATCACTCAGATTTGAAATTCTTGTTAATAATATTATTGGTTTTACCTTCCACTAACTACTTTTACATTTTAAGAGATGCCATGGTGCTAGAATTTTGTCCCACAGAATTTATTTTATGTGCCAGTAAATCTACCGAGAAATTCATGTTAAACAAACTCTGAAATGCATTACTCTCCAGATTACAGTAAATAACTACATGCTGCACGATGTTCGGCAGACGTTTACCAACAGGAACACGAAACACACTAACAACTGAATAATTCAACACACACACACAAACACTTGCCTAAAATGTCAAACAATTAGTAAACAAAACACAACCAATTCAAAACAAACAACAGAACTCTTAACACGTTTACTGCGTATTTGTACAGCATTACATACCCATCAACCTGAGCAAGATATTTGCGAGGAACTCTTTCAAAGTTTCAATTTTTGAATGTTGGTATGACAAGATATATTGAACTCGTGGACTTATCCCACTCATGCGCCTGGTACGTGACCCACACGGTGATTGAAATCGAAAGGTAATAACTGGTCATCGGGCGGATCACGTGCCAGGCGCGTGGGATGATTACTGAGTATTATTTACCGCTGATAATAAACAAATGCATAAGTATGATTACAAACATAAATATATTCATATTTACACTTCTCTATTATACAATTTTATATCACAATGTCTTTATTATTGCAAAATCACCAATTGCCTAGGCGTTATTTCCTATTTCAAAGCACGTCATTTATTGGGTGGAACTTGTGATGATGAGGGAACTGCATCGTCGGCCACCTGAACAAAATATGAACATCATGCTTCAGTCAAAAATAATTACCAAATGTTATTTAATGTTCTTCATAAATATGATGAAAATTAAAAGTGCAGTCCTTTCACTGAACTTATTGCAGTATGGTAGTGGAATTTATTTCAAAAGCAGAATCACTCGTAATTGTTTTGAAGTAATAAAAAATAAAATACGGTCTCTTACCTCACACTGAAGTTGTTTTTCTGCTCAATGATCCCAGAAAGAATGATGACATATGATGAAAACTTTGGTGAAGAAATACATGGGAGATGGAATACGCATGGGCAAATCTGGCAATAGATGAACCTGCTCGTAGATTGGACTTAAGTCCCATTCACAATCCAAACGTAACGTAATATAAACTTAAAATAAACGTTACATTAGAAGTCTGCGGCCATATTATCTAATGCAACCATTCACAATGCGCCAACGTTAACTTAACTGCAAGTCCGTAAAATAAGCGATTGCAAAATTCAAGCTCTTGCCGTTAATTTTACGTTAAGTTTCAGAACTTGCCAATTAGAACATAGGTACCGGTAAATATTGTATTTTGCGCATTATGACTTCATTTGATGAAATACTGGTATTTCTATATCAAAATAATCCTTGTTTATACGATAAGAGAAAAATTTACAAAGACAATATATTGAAAGATAATAGGTGGAAGCAATCTGACGGTAAGTTCAGTTTGAGATTGTCGTGCATACTGATAGCGAACTAGTTGAATGAATTATACCACACATTGATGAGACTCAGAGGCTGACTTGTACTACAGCATATTTCATTGTATTTCAGTTGCTCCTTGCCAGTTGCGAATGAAATGCCCGAGAGAGCGATATTGTAAGGAGAAATATTACTCGACATGGAGATAAGAAGTGGGGCAGGCAAGGCCTTCAAAGAACCGTGGCCTCTAATGGAGGCGATGCCTTTCTTGCGCGACCACATAAAGCCCCAAGAAACCTACAGCAACTTTCCTGATTTGGGAAATAACAATCCCGGTACTGAAAATTCCCAGCCAGATCCCAGCTGCTCTGCGATTGAACATCGCGTCATCGAGTACGACGGGTATGTATATATATTGATACATGTCTTGTTTACATTATTATTATTTTCGAGTTTTTGTTTACTTACTGTTTCACTACATTCAAACCGGACATCAGTTTAAATGTGTTTTCTATCCTTTTCTTCAGAGTTTTCGACATTGGGGGTACAGAGGTCTGCCACCACTGCTTTCTCTCCCCCTAGTGCTCAGTGGACTCCTATTCTGGCCAGCCCATCCATTGAGTGCCATGGTAAAAAGCGGTGCTCTTCTACACCACAAGAGGAATTAATAGAGAAACATCTAAAATTCGTGGCGGGTGTGCAAGCAAACTCTCAGAAAAAGTGCAAAATAGTGCTGAAAATTTATGTTTACAGTTCATGTCTGAGAGCTTATTTCAGATGCCAGAGGACATAAAGGATGAGTGTACGTGAAAAATTATGACTATACTTGTGGAAGCGAAGGAGAAGGCACGGAGGAGAAACTTTGTAAATGGGATCAGTGAAACATATATGGAAATTTGTTTTTCATTTAACATGTATATTTATTTAAACTCACAATACATGAATAATGAAACTTACACTAGTCAGTGAGTAAAGTTAATCTCAAAATGCACTCAATTTGCCCATCTATTGCACCTGCCGGTGAAACGAGGGAGTCGGCAATTTTATCCCGCACATCTTGGGCCTCAAACGTGCACCAACTCGTTGTATTGTTCATCCGCCAATCACCGTCCTGTACCTGGCCGTCTATCTCCTTATCAGCTGGAGAATTAACTTCGGATACTGTTAAGAAATTGTGAAGGCACACAGCTGCTATTATTATATTGTCCACATTTTCAGGTTTTGCATTGATATTCCGATGGAAAATACGCCAGCAGGAAACTAAAATTCCGAAAGTATTTTCAGTAACGTGTCGATCACGAGAGAGGTGATAGTTAAATACTTTCTTGTTTAAGCTAGTTAAAGAAGCTTTCGAGAAAGGTCTCATTAAGTTAGGGAATGCCTCATCGTCAACAAAGTCATATGGCATGTGGTTTGTCGAATTTGGAAAGGGATCAGAGTTAGGAATTGGGAACAAACCATCGCAAAGTCTACGTCCACTGTGAGCCATAAGCTCCAATTTCAACATAAGTAAAACAGTAATTGGCTCCGCACACTGTCATTAAAACTGTGCTGAATGTCTTTTTATAATTGAAAAATTGTGAGCCTGAGTTACTTGGAGCTTGAATTACCATGTGTTTGCCATCTATGGCTCCAATGCAATTTGGCATATATCACTGTGTGTAGAACTCTTGTGCAATCCTCCGGAAATCTTCTTCAGTAGACAACGGTAGATACACCTCATGAAGTGCGTCCCAGTTACCACAAGTGGTTTCATTTATTACGTGGCATACCGTTGATTTTCCAATCCTGTAGTTCCGTGCTAGACTCGGGATAGAATTACCAGTTGCTAGGAAGTAAATGATATTACATAAGTCTTGGGACTAGTTTCAGCCAACTAGCTGCCATCTTCAGCCAAATAAAAATTAAACAAATAATGTGATAACTAAAATTAATGTATACCAGACAAAGCCAATGTTGTAGAAATAACTATAACATTACAATATATATAATAACAAAAATTAATGTTATGATCTTAGGACCTCAGGCAAAGCAGTAAATGTCTGATGTAGAACACACACTGAATTGCCAGAGGAAGCAGGCAGGCCATGTAAACAAAGGAGTGGATAGGGAACAAGCACTCTTTGGCTGAAGATGGCCACTAGGTGGCTGAAACTGGTCCCAAGACTTATGTAATATCATTTACTTGATATATTGTATTGTCAATTTATTCTCATATTCTTATAATTGCACTTCAATATGGAACAAAAACTGAAATTTATACCTTATAATTAAGTAATTATGGTATTAGGGTGTTGCAGGATCAAAATATAGTACAACAAAGTAGTATTGTAAGGTAGCAGTACATTAATTACCTTATTGTAGTGTGATCTTTGTGTGCTATCCTAGACGATATTTCTTTCCAGTTATTTTTTATTTCCTTTTCATTATTCTGTAAAGAATGCCTAAGGAGTGCAATTGTAGGAACTGTGGGTGTAGCCAGACATTAAGGGGCGTGAGGGAGGAGTTGGAGAGTTTGAGGAAGACAGTTAGCATAATTAGCATACTCTCAGAGGACACAAACAATGTACAGGATACAGTAGGTGTAAAAGAGGGATGGAAAGGAAAGGGAGGAATTGTAGAAGACAGGCAGTTTAATATTTTAAGGGAAAGGGCAGTGCAGGCTAAGAGCTATATTCAGAAGAGGTGTCTGTGAGAAATCGGTATGAGTCGCTGCAGGTAGAACAACAGAATGAAGATGAGGAACAGGGAACTGTAGCTGAGAAGTATGAAAGTAGGGGGAAAGGGAAATGTAGAGTACAGGATAGAAAAAAGACAAACTCTCCAACTCATCCAAATAAAACATAAAACAAAAATAAAATAACTTATTCTGTACCCCCAAAAGGAAAGGAAAGAAATATTGTCTAGGATAGTGCACAAAGATCACATGACAGTTGAGGTACTTAATGTACAACTACATTACAACACTGAGAAGTGTGAAAGTGGAAGGATATGGAAATGAAGTGTACAGGATAGAAGAAGACAGGTGTAACAGGGTCGTGGGAGGGAGAAAATGGAGGAGGAAGTACCTTCTGCAGCTGCCAGGAAAGATAGTGCTGACCAGGAAGGGAGGGGATCAAAAGAGGTGGGTAGGTTAGAGTTTCTGGGCATGGGGTATTTCATTATTAGACATGTGCAGAAAGTGCATGAAGGAAATGGAACCAGGGTAGAGTGCTATCCAGGAATTAAATTAAGGCAGATGTTGAGGAAAGTAGAAGAGAAAGAGGAGAGAAAGGAGAAGGTGGTAATAATTCATGTTGGTACCAACAATGTAACGCAATCAGGTATAAGTACCAGCGTAGTTAGGGATGTGTGGGATCAGGTAAATGCAGCACGGGTAAAGTTTAAGAAAGTGGAGATGGTTAGTAGAATACTGTGTATGAGGGTTACTGACTATAAGGTGATTGGGGTTTTAAAAGGGATTATGGAGTGGGTATGTAGAAAACAGGGGTTGAGATTTCTGTATCCTAATGGGTGGGTAGGAGAAAGGGATCTGCGCTCAGATGACCTTCACTTAAAAATAAGTGGTAAATGTAAGTTATGAAATTTGTTTAAGAGGCTTATAGGGAGGTACAATATGGGAAACAGGGTGGTCTAAGGAGCAGTGATAAGGGTACAGGGATCTGGAAGTCAAGTAGGGATGGCATAAAATTTTGGTGTTGAACTTGAAGTACTGTAAAGAAAGGAATAGAATTGAGTACTTTAATAGATAAATATACTTACCAGATATTGTAACAGGAGTTGAATCATGGCTGAGAAACTGGAGTGTGTATCGTAGAGATAGGACTGGAATGGTAGGAGAGGGAGTATTCATTCTGATGAAGGAAGAATTTGTAAGCTATGAAAAAGTTAAAGATGACAAAACATGAAATTTTAGGTGTAAGATAATAGGCAACTTGATGTCTTTGGAGTGTACAGACCAGGAAAGGGTATTGCTGACGCTGATTCAGAATTATTTTATAAGATAATCAGCTATGTGGAAACGAAAAGGAAAGGAAGGTGATTGTAGCTGTTGATCTCAATTTACCAAATGTCAATTGGGAAGGTAATGAAAATGACTGGAAGCATGACCAACAAATGGCAAATAAGTTAATATGGGAAGGACGGCTGATTCAGAAAGTGATGGAACCTACTAGAGGGAAGAATATTCTGGATGTGGTCCTAGTAAAACCAGATGAGCTCTATAGAGAAACTGCAGTAATAGATGGTATTAGTGATCATGGAATTGTTTTCGTCATAGTTAAAAATAGATGTGATAGAAAGGAAGGTTTTAAAAGTAGGACTATTGGTCAGTACCATATAGCTGATAAAACAGGCATGAGGGAGTTTTTATAAAGTAACTAATATCAGTGGAAAACAGTAATTGAATACATAATCACACTGACGTGGGTTTAAAGTAATTGTTGAGGAATGTGAAAACAAGTTTGTACCATTAAAGGAGCTAAGGAATGATAAAGACCCACTATACTATAGGATGGACAAGGATAATCGTAAACACTTTCTATTTATCTTGGATATATTTTATTCCACATATTCCCCAGTACTAATTAGCATCAATTATAAAAGATCAACTTATTTCTACACCGTTCTTTTATCTGTAAATGGAGTTTACATTTAGTGTTTACATTTAGTGTTAAAGTTTAGCTGTAGAAATTAAAGATATATTATGAAACACTACAGGTGTATAGTTATTTAAATTATTTTTTCATTAATTATGATATGTGTTTACAATTACCCCAATGTTCAATTGAAGAATATGGTTAACCTTTTAATTATGAAACACTAACTAAATTGGAACTGTGTGAGGGAATACAGAAGCACCATTAAGTCTTTGCATTGTGAGAAAAAACCAATAGGGAACATGCATGATCCGGGGTTTTAATTAAAAATATGCTAATCTGATTCAAAATGTCATGCAGAATTCAAAAATGTGATCAGAATGTACAAAAAATAACTCCAAACATGATAAAAATCTACGAAAATGTCACGTCACGCAAGTACGCGATCTCATTGGTCTGACGTCATCGTACAGGTTGACTGAATTAGCAGACGAAATAACACGTAGTGCGCTGTGAGAAGCAGGATACACTTCGCGTATTTATACTTTACGTTAGTGTCTAGTATTATTAAATTCGAGGTCTATACATCGGATAATAATCTGCGTGGTATATTTTAGACTTAAAATGAATCCTGCGCAGACAGTGAGGCAGACGCATACCATACCAAACAAATTGTTTATACATGTTCCAAAGACGCTAAAACTAGGGAGAAATGGATTTTGGCGAGCCGGAGAAATGCTGGTGATATATCGGGAAAGTCTACAGTTTATTTGTTTGAAGATTTTAACGTAAGATGAATTTGTTTGAATTTTCAAATCACTTTTCCATGTCCGCTGTTCTAGTGGTAAAACTTTAAATTTTAATGTATGATGCTTTATTTAAATGCTTCAATTACATCTTGGAATATGAAAGTAATAAACAGTGCATTAAATAATGCTGATTATTAAAGTATTCTCCAAACCTAACCTATGTTTTGGGTGATCCATGTCAAGATAATAAATCAAAAGGGTTATGAACCATTTTGACAGCTCTAATTCTACCAATATATCTTGGCATGGGACAGTTATGTATGTCTTTATTAATAAGCTTAATTGGTAAAGAAATTTAGGCTATATCTAAATACTCTATAAAGCAACAAAGAATAGGCGTGTACATCATGAAAGGAAACAACGTGAATTTAACAAATGTATAACTCTACACAAAACCAATGCTTGTTTGTTGGGGTCTTATAAGTTAACAATGCTCAATTATAATAATTATCATAATATTAATGAAATAAATACCATAATTGCACACAGGCGAAAATAGTGATGTAGGTGTTTAAAATATTATCCAACTTAGCCTAAGTTTTAGGTTATACAAGCCAAGTCAATAAACCGAAGGGTAAAAATACCGCGCGAGTTGGCCGTGCGGTTAGGAGCGCGCAGCTGTGAGCTCGCATCAGGGAGATAGAAGGTTTTGAACCCCACTTCTGGCAGCCCTGAAGATGGTTTTCCGTGGTTTCCCATTTTCATACCAGACAAATGCTGAGGCTGTACCTAAGGCCACGGCCGCTTTGTTCCCATTCCTAGGCCTTTCCTGTCCCATCGTCGCCATAAGACCTATATGTGACGGTGTGACGTAAAGCAAACAGCAAAAACAAAAAAAAAGTAAAAGTCACAGCACCCAAAGACATTCCTGTATTGAGCGACTAAAATGTCACCAGGACACTTTTCTTTCCTGATATGCTCAGCTTGTTAAAAGCCAAATGCAATTAATGTTATTGGCTTCACGCCCCGCTAACTACTTCTACGATTTTCGGAGACGCCGATGTGCAGGAATTTAGTCCGGCAGGAGTTCTTTTACGTGCCAGTAAATCTACCGACACGAGGCTGACGTATTTGAGCACCTTCAACTACCACCGGACTGAACCAGGATCGAACCTGCCAAGTTGGGGTCAGAAGGCCAACACCTCAACCGTCTGAACCACTCAGCCCAACTTGTGAAAACTAGATGAAGTCATATTTATCTTTATCATGTTTAACTTTTTCCCTCCACAAAGATATTTAATTCTCTTTCATGGGCCCCGGAAGTGGGTAGGCCAGTTGCCCCAACCATAAATATTTTTTTTTCAGAAATGATAGGTTATAGACCTACAGTACTATGATCTTTCTTTCTTTCCTTCTTTCTTTCTTTCTTTCTTTCTTAATCAGTTTATCCTTCAGGGTTGGTTTTCTCTCGAACTCTGCGAGGGATTTCACCTCTACCACTTCAAGGGCAGTGTCCTGGAACATGAGACTTTGAGTATGGTGATGAAACTGGTGAGGAGGGCCATTACCTCGCCCAGGCGGCCTCACCTGTTATGCTCAACAGGGGTCTTGTTGGAGGATGGGAGGATCGGAAGGGATAGACAAGGAAGAGGGAAGGAAACGGCCGTGGCCTTAGGTGCCTGGAGGAGAAGTAGGAAAATACGAAAAACCACTTCGAGGTTGGCTGAGGTGCGATTCGAAAACCTTCTACTAAGTTGACCTCCCGAGGCTGAGTAGACCCCGTTCCAACCCTCGTACTATTTGTTTTCAACTTTCATGGCAGAGCCGGGAATCGAAACCGGGCCTCCGGGAGTGGCACACATTAACCACTACATCACAGAAGCGGAGGACTAGTACTATAATGCTACCTATATGTTTATGTTAGTGCTGAAATCCGATTTCTTACTTTACTAATGCTGAAAGCCCGAAAATGTAATGTTATTCTTTAATAGGGGAATCAGTCTAGAAGGAAATGTTGAAAGTGATGTGATATCTATCCAGGTTCGTTGTTATCCTAATACTATGGGTTACAGTACATTGCACGTATATAAAAGACGCCACTTACAAACTTGCTTGTTATCCGCTAATTTCTGCGGCCACAAAAGTCACATTTTTCAAGAATGATGACATCTACACATGGTAGATTGTCTGACTGTGCTGTTTTGAACCTTTCTTCTGACATTTCGAAGTTATTCGCGATCATGAATAATAAACAATCGGCTTTTAGCAACGGCTGATGCACAACGGCTGGTAGAGCTCCATGCGGTACTGGATCGTGACGTCACAGCGCGCCGCTTACGTCAGAGGCCGTTTCACTCGCCTAGCGGAAAGGCACTATTAAATATTTTTTTAATGGTATAAAACAAGGCAACATACCACAATGTAATACGTTTACGTACTATTTCATTGGTGTACTTTTCAAAAAAAATATTTTTGAAATTGATGCATGTTCCCAATTGTTTCAGAACATAGGCCTATAAAAATGACAACATTTTATTTGCTTCATGAAATATAAAAGTAAAAAATATCCAGGTTTCAGCCTTAATGGTATAAAGAATTTTATAAAATTTCAATTGCACCAGGAAATTTTATCTTGAAATTGTAGTGACCCCTCCAAACTTCGGGTTGTGGTAACAATTTCTTTATATCAGAAATGTCACATGACGATTTATCTGGGATTGATGGCAAGAAAAGTGTGATGATCCTTTCCGAAGAAAATTGGCCACATCTGTTTCACCCAGTTCAAAAACCTGATCTGCTTAAAAACAATATCCTTTCTTCTTCTAACTTTCAAATTCCTCTTCTGCATCTGACTCTTCTTCACTCAATTTGATAGGACATTCTCTATCTTCTGTCAAAAACATCTTATTTTCAGATTCTGGGGTTTTTCTAACTTTCTTTTACCACCTTTCCTTTTATGATTAGGCCTATGTTTTGATCCCTTATTATCTTGTCCTATATTGTCCCACATTTGATTTTCTTTTTCTCAGTGAAGATCTTGCAGCTTGTAATGGAGTTGTATTACTCCATTACCGTAGAACTACATATATTGGATTCCATTTATATAGTTTAATATTATGGTGTGCGTGTCCACGAATTAAGAGTTCGAGATACCATGGTCCCTTCTCGGATTTGCGCATGGGGAGCCATCTTGCGGTGGACTTGGTTATAGAAACACGAGGTGGCTAGTGTGTGCTGCGATCTGTCTGCGAAACGTGAAGTTTACCTGGCGAGGCACCGTGCTCGACGATGATGTCTGAGCGGTTTTTTTTTAATTCTTGGGACTGAATTGAAGAGACGCTCTGAGAAGCTAAGCTCTTGGTTGTGGTTTAACGACAAGTTAATTATTCAAGAAAAGAAGATGTTGGTGAATTTCGATCCGGGTTAAAGGATTTCCACCTGAGCCTTAGGCTCGTTGTTTGGTTTGTCATTTGAAAAGATTATTCACTTCCCACTAGCCGACCTCGTAAGTAGATTCATATGTACTTCTGAACTGGGTTGATATCGCCGAAGAAACTACTAATAATGACGTTTGAAGACATGGAGAAAATTTATGGCTATGATATCTGAGAAATGGAATATTTGATGTTTCGGACATTTGTTTTGAGTATTTAAAGTGAAGGACTTTTCCTACTGGTCTTGTTATGAGCTTGTAAAATTCAATCTAGGTTTGGGGTTTCAATGTTCGATGGTAACTATGATATTAATTTTAACTTTTGGTTCTGTCACTTAAGGTTTCATGCGCATGAAACAAGATTTTATATTTGGGGAGCTCCTCACTGGTAAATATGTATGTAGTATCGGTGTAACCTAATTCATTTTTCTTATTTCCCCTTTAATAATAATAATAATTATTTGATTACTAAATTTTTCAAACCTATTCGAGGGTGTTAGGTAATATTGGAATATTGTTAAGATGAGAACTTTTCTTTGGGCTACTCGGTACTGGCGTAGCCATTTTGAATTACGGTGACTCTGTTTTGTTTCTGTACGATGTAATAGAATGCACACGTGGGTGGGCGTTGTCCTGTTGCCTGTGACAGGCGAGGATCTGAGTTGATTATTGACGGCTAGAACCGTGTGATGTAATGGTCTTGATTTTGTCGTCTTGTGGTGGACCGGTTGCTGTTTGGTGATATTCAAGTGATTTAAGTTTCGGTTTCTGATGTAATGTTCTCTTAGTTAATCCTTCTTGTGGATTATGTACCTTCATTTGGATTATTTCTTGAAGATTACTGAAGTAATATGGGTTGGTAGGGTATGACCGAGATTGTCATTGGAGAAGTTTTCACCTTCAAGATTGTAACTGTGAATTTATAGATTTTAATTGTCATTTGATTCTCTTTAATTAATGCATCGACCTTGATGGTTTAATTTTCAGTTAATTTTCCCTTTTAATTGATCCAGTTGCAACTTTTAAATTTTAAATCAATTGTAGTTTGAGAGGTCGGTTATTTTTCTTTAGAAGATTTTGTTAATTAAAGTTTTCTTTTCTTCAAATTTATTCAGTAGTTATTATTCCAGCCTTTAGCGAATTTTATTTGTTTAATTGATTCGCCTGGCCTCTTGGCCCTGTTGCTTCTACACATTGCGACGACCTTTCTATTGGGATTGCACGGTAAGTGATGTGGTACCTATTATTCTTGTTTTCTTGGTACAATCCCTGGTCGTGCTATACGCTCTACCTTAGTATTTCTTGTTGTGAGAAGCTTCAGCTTCATTTAGTCTCTCCATTATCTTCTGTGCAGTGAGAACACCATATTTTGCTTTTTTAATCATGGTGTGGGAGCTTTCTTTTCACTATTTTTTCTCTCATCTTCACACCAACCTAAATCTCTTATTTTACTAGGAGAAATGTCAATAATATCATTAGGTTTAATGGGAAATTCCTGTTTTTCTCTGGTTCTCAAGTCTAGAACTGTTATGTTTACTGCTTGCTCTGTAATTATTTTGTCAGATGGATGCAAATCCTCATCTGTAGTCACATTAGTAGGTTCCTCATGTAGGCCTAAATCAGAAATATGTGAATTGCATTATTTTACAAACCTTTCAGCTTGGGCATTTTTACTTTGTTCGTATTGCCTTAAATCATGTGGAGAGAAAAGAGCCCAGTAGATACAAAACCTTTCTTTATATTTTCCGGTTTCTTTCCGGCCTTCCTCACTCTTCCTAATATTTCTGAGAACCTTTCCTTCCTCAGTCGTCCAGGTCCAATACCCATTTGTTCCTTTCCAAACTTCACCACTCCTTTAACCCGCATAGTTTTTAAAGGTCCAAATACACATTTATCCAGAGGTTGCAAGCGGCCAGTTAAGCGACTGGGCTGCTTCTTCAATTATACGAAGGCTAATGTGGCTGGCATGTCCGTCAAATATAAGCACTGCTTCCTGGTCTGGCACGTTCTTCTGTTCACGTAACTGTTGAACACGTGGAACAAATACATCCACAAACTAATTAAAAACACAGGTTCTTCCATCTACACATTCCTTGACGTTCTGTACGTCCTTGAACTGCTGCTTCCTTAAAAACTATCAACGGTGCCAAAGTTGTGCCATCTGCAGAAACACAAGCCAAAACTGTAGTGCTCTTCGCTGGAACGGCCCAACACTCGATTCAAAGGCTTTCCTTCAATCAATCAATCAATCAATCAATCAATCAATCAATCAATCAATCAATCAATCAATCAATCAATCAATCAATCAATCAATCAATCAATCAATCAATCAATCAATCAATCAATCAATCAATCAATCAATCAATCAATCAATCAATCAATCAATCAATCAATCAATCAATCAATCAATCAATCAATCAATCAATCCTGATCTGCATTTAGGGCAGCCTCCCAGGTGGCAGATTCCCTATCTGTTGCTTTCCTAGCCTTTTCCTAAATGATTTCAAAGAAATTGGAAATTTGTTGAACATCTCCCTTGGTAAGTTATTCCAATCCCTAACTCCCCTTCCTATAAATGAATATTTGCCCCAGTTTGTCCTCTTGAATTCCAACTTTATCTTCATATTGTGATCTTTCCTACTTTTATAAACGCCATTCAAACTTATTCGTCTACTAATATCATTCCACGCCATCTCACCGCTGACAGCTCTGAACATACCACTTAGTCGAGCAGCTCTTCTTCTTTCTCTCAATTCTTCCCAACCCAAACATTGCAACATTTTTGTAACGCTACTCTTTTGTCGGAAATCACCCAGAACAAATCGAGCTGCTTTTCTTTGGATTTTCCAGTTCTTGAATCAGGTAATCCTGGCGAGGGTCCCATACACTGGAACCATACTGTAGTTGGGGTCTTACCAGGGACTTATATGCACTCTCCTTTACATCCTTACTACAACCCCTAAACACCCTCATAACCATGTGCAGAGATCTGTACCCTTTATTTACAATCTCATTTATGTGATTACCCTGCAACGCCCTCAAACAATACAAGAAAATGACAAGCGTCATAGGGACGTGAGCATACAAGATAAACAGAAAAAAAGGGAATGAAGCAAAACAGTAAACAACATCATCAAAGGAAAAATGGAAGAGTGCAGGACCTAACCCAGAAGCAATAAGATTAGAGGATGGGATCATTAGGAATTGCGACAGACATCGCCCAAATAACACCAACATAAAATTTTAGATTAAATTTATACTTAAAAGGAAAATCATTTTTACATATTATTTAAAATGAAAAAATTCATTAGACCCCAATTAACATAATGTTGAGAAAATAAATTTTTCTGGCATCCCTGAAAATAAGTCAGATAAATAATCTAGATATAAATAAAATTAATATTATTTAAAATAAGTTTCTTCTTTTGTAAAATAAAATTCTGGTGCACCAGGCAGCTAAACTAAATAAATTACTATTAAGTGTTCGTGAACAAACATAAAATTTTAATAAAATTTATAACAAATTATTTAATAGAGGGCTTCCGCCACATCCTAGTGGAAGGATCATTCCCCACAAAACCACATAACGTAAACCAAACAATGCATGAAAATAAGGGGACTTTACACTACAACCGACCAATATGAAAACACATATCGTACAGTAGTTAAAATAAAATCAACACTAATAAATTATAAATAAAATCACTCCCCATAGTAGATGTGGTAAATAGCAACAACACGACCTGAAATGCACAATTTAATGAGGCGGAACCCACATTACCCACACACACGATCTCGCCTCAATACCGCAAAACAAAACATCACAATAATTACAGCGGCACACAACAGCGGATGCGAATGCCCGCAAGACAACAATGACCAATTACAGTTGCGTAACTGCCACACGGCGTTAAGATAAGATAAGCAACAATAATAAGAAGAGTAGATAAGCCCCAAGCAACAACCACTCCATACTAGGGGTGCCCAAAACCCTCAATTAAATCTTCAAACTTTTACATTGTTAATGAATTTCATCGTTGTAATAAATGTAGGTATCCTCATATCATTAGGCAATAATAAAACAAAACCACCCGCAGAAATGCAAGAAATATACAATCCTGTTCCCTAGTCATACGTATGAATCAAATAAGAATCTATGAAAAATCCAACTAATAATAATAATAATAATAATAATAATAATAATAATAATAATAATAATAATAATAATAATAATAATAATAATAATGCCCTTTAAAAGAAATGGGTGGTGTTCAGTGCAATCGCAGTAATTAGGTCGTAACACGAGTAACATGAGGCCGAAACACGCGAACCGAATCACCGAATAATAATATGGGAATTAAAATATCAGAGAGAACAGACGATAGTGTGCAGCACAATAAACACGGCAATATGAAGATGCAATTTATCAAAAGAAACAGCACACGGATCAAATAATTCACAAAAACACACGTAGATACACCAGAAACAAGAATTAACAAAGGGGATAACAAAATTTAGAAAAGGCAGGAACGAATTTTGACTGTTACCTAGAGCAAACACTGCACTTCGCCGTTACGCAGCACACACTTCAAATATAAACACCATCATCAAGCAGTAGCTTAACTTCACTTACAATAAATACACACATAGAATACAGAAATCTACACCAAAAAGATATATACACAGTAATAAGACCTAAAGGCGAACTTTTGTGGTGATCAGTAATGCCCAGGTAACATCCTCGTGCTATAACCAACTACTACGGCACTTCACAAATAAGAATTTTTTAAGAATGACTTGCATACTAAACACAAATATACTTAAATAGTGTACAACACAATTTATTCTTCCTCGCTAGCCGAGGTATACTCTCCTTTATCACCCAATTCCCACAGCTTCCATAATCATAATTATTTGAGTAACAGCGTATCCGTTAGACATGGCTTTGCTTCCAGTCACGAGCGCGTCCAACAGCTGCTTCTTCTTCTTCTTCTTCTTCTTCTTCTTCTTCTTCTTTTGTGTTGTTGGGCGCTGCACACACGCAATTTACCCAGTCACCAAATGTACACTCGCTTGAACACTGTAGTCTCTATTTTTTATTATATGAATGTTACATGTATGCGTATAGAACGATTGGTCATTATTATCAGAAAAATGTATGTTGAAATTACGAAGAACTAGATACATCACATTGAGTAATTTAATTGTGTGAGAGTATTCAAAGACAAATGTTACATTGATTGAAGTAGTCCGTGATGGCCAGCACAATTTCCGGTGTGAGATTGGATACTAGGCAAGAGACACATGTGGGAGAGGCAACCTGTTGTTCTAATAATCGTTGAAAGAGAATGTTTCGTTGTGAGTTAAATGTTTTACATTGTAGAATAATGTGATTAGCATCCCCGATAACGTTACCACAATTACATAGCGGTGAGTCATTTAACTTAAATCGAAATTTATAGTCTGGTGTGAGTGCATGGTTAAAACGAAGGCGAATAATGGTGGTAACATGCCGACGTGTGTATATCCCTTTAGCAAACCATGGCCGTAAACAGATAGAAGGTTGCACATTAAAATAAAAACCACCTTTCAAAGTCGCAGATCCTTTCCAATCGTCCTGCCATTCCTGACAAAGTGCATGTTTTATGAGAGGTTGAATATCGGTAGCGGGAATGGCGATGTTACAGTGAAATCCATTTCCTAAAGTAGCGTCTTTGGCAAGTAAATCAGCTTTAAGATTGCCATTAATATTAGAATGGCCCGGAATCCAGACCAACGTTATATCCTGATGGTTTCGGTCTAGGTTAAATAATAGTTTTTTAATATTGAGGACATACCATGAACTTGGACCTTGAGTTGATTGTGTGCATTTTAGAACACTCTGTGAATCAGAAAATATAATGGCTTTTGGTATAGCATGAAGTTGGACATATAATAGGGCCTGCCGAATGGCGAATGCTTCAGCAGTGAAGATAGAAGCATGTTTTGGTAGTGTGAATTTACCGGAGGTTTTAGATGAAGGTATATAGTAGGCTGCTCCGACACCTTGGTCATTTCGAGAACCATCCGTGTAAATACTTAATGTATCCTGATGAGGAGATAGGCATACTGGGAATGGAAAAGAAATAATATGAGAAGATTGTATGCTTTGTTTGGTATTGAATCCGAATTGGGATATAATAAGTTGTGGTTTATACAATGATACAGAGTATGGGAAGGAATAATGAGGTAGAGAGGGACATTTAATGACTTGATTGTTATAATCTCTAATGTTTTCAAAGGCTGTTAAGAGGTCAGGCGGTTTTAATTTAGTATTAGGGTATTTTTGAAAATATTCCGAGAGAAGTAGTAATTTAGGAAATAACAAATAGGAGGTAAGCGAGATTTTTCTTAGTAAGAACTTGTTTGCTAGAAACTTTCTCCGTAAGAACAACGGCATTTCTCCAGTTTCAACCAGCAACGCATTAGTGGGGGTTGATTTCAATGCACCAATGCATAGTCGTATCGCTTTGCATTGAATAACGTCTAATTTATGGACAAGGGTGGCATATGCCATGTTAAAAAAGAAGCATCCGTAATCTAACCTTGATCGTATGGTATTCTTATAGATTGTCAACGCCATGACTGGGTCCGCCCCCCAGTTCCTCCTTACGATAGCTTTGAGAATATTTGAAAAGTTATTTGTTTTATAGTGTAGGGATTCAAAATGATATTTCCAGGTTAACTTATTATCTAAATATATACCTAAATATTTATAGGTTGTACGAATCGGAATGATTAAAGTACTACTTTGTATTGGTGATTGATCACAACTTCGTTTATTGGTGAATACCATGGCAACACACTTATTCTGCGAAACTTCGAATCCATGGTCATTGAACCAATTATTTGCGTTGTTTAGTACTTGCGATATGGTTTGTCTGGCTTCCAATACTGTACTTTTAGTAACGTATATTAGGACATCGTCCGCGTACGTAATTATGCGAGCATCACGAGTAATGAGTGTTTCTAGATCCTTGAGGTATAATGCAAATAATATACCACTTAGTACGTCACCTTGGGGTAGGCCCTTGGAACTATAACGAATGTTAGGAGGCTGCCATGATTATTTAACATGTAGGCATCGATAGTATAAAAGTTGGCCTATGATAGTTATAAAATTGGGAGGGAATTGCATGTCCCTTAATTTCTGGAGTAATACATTAATATTAACATTATCATATGCCTGTTTGATGTCTATGAAAATGGCAAGAGTATCATGTTTGCGAAATCTAGCTAAAGTAAGATCCGTTAAGAAAATATTTATAGCGTCAAGAGTACTTCTTCCCTTGATAAAAGCAAATTGGTATTTTGGCAATATATTATAATATTCCAAGCACCATAGTAGGCGACTGAGCAGTATACGTAGAAAAACCTTCCTAATACAGGATCCCAAGGTTATGCCTCGGTACCGTGGATATACATGTCCTTCAGTTGGTGGTTTTTCTAATGGCACAAGGAGAAATTGATTCCAATCCTGTGGAGTTGTGGCGGACGTTAAAACCGAATTGAAGTACGTGATTAAAAGTTTTGAGCTCTGTGTGGAAGATGTTGTATCATTTTGTAAGTAATGTAATCCGGACTCGGGGAAGTGGAAGTCTTACCTTCAACAGCGGTGAGGAATTCTATTAGGTCAATGGGTTGCATAAGTGTGTCAAATTGAACATTATGTACGGACGTAGACAGCGGAAATTGGGGTGTCACGAACTCTGGAGTTAGTTCATTATAAAATGTCTGTAGATTATCAGGATGAATGGTAACAGTATTGTGTCGTCGTTGAATGCAACCTAGGGATCGAATAGCAGACCAAATATTTTGTGGCTTAGTATTTCTATGAATAGTAGAGATGAATTTTTTACAGGATTCCTTTCGTTTATGATTAAAGGTGCGTTTCATAAGTGCAGTATACTTCTGGTAAAGGATATAGTGATAATATGTGAAGTTAGTTCGAAGTTGTCGGAAAAGAATTTTGCGACGTTTGACCATTGCATCACATTGTTTATCCCACCATCTTATTACAATTTGTTCAGGCTTGGACGTGAATGTTTTGGGGTGAATAGGATGATACATATTGAGATATTCGGTAATTGCAGTTAGAAATGATGAATATTGCATGATAGGGGAAGAACTAAGTTTGAGCTTGGCATGTAAATAGCTATGAAACATATCAAAATCAAAATCAAAATCATGGAGTGACCTGTCGAGCCGGTGTTGGTTATTTGTAGAAGAATCGAAATTTATAGAGCCGATATTCCCACTAAGTGAAAGAAATATGGGGAAATGGTCGCTGAGATGGGTATCTTTAATTGTTTGCCAAAAACTACAGTGACCCAATGAGAGACTACAAATAGAAAGATCGACAGCGCTTTTAGCTTGCCCCGGTGCTGTGAGTCGTGTAGGAGATCCATCATTTAATATTAGTAGGTCTAGGGTCTGCGTTACATTAAGAATTTTCCTACCCTTAGCAGAAATGTGCTGAGATCCCCATGCGGTGTGATGGGCATTCATATCGCCGACAATTATAAAATGAGGATAAGGAGTAAACTGAGAGAAAAAAATATACCACTGTGTAGCTGTACCCTGTATACGAGGGGGACAATAAAGATTCACAATGACCAGTTCATTAATTTTCACTGCTACAAAAAAGGTGCCTGTTATATGATGGGCAACCTCCAAACGTTGATATGTTATTCCAGTGGCAATAAGCGTTAGTACGCCGCCATATCCACCACCATCCATTCGTTCCGCTTTATAACCCGCAAATCGAAAAGTATACATGGGTTTCAACCAGGATTCTTGAATTAATATTATATGGGGATGATATTCATTAATAAGTTTAACTAACTCATGTATCTTACCTAGTATGCTTTTACAATTCCACTGGAGAATCGAAATTGCCATGTTCGATGAGACTATTGACTTTGTCATTTATACTCTTAACCAAGTGACTCCATTGTGGGTTACCCCCTAATAATTCCATGAGTATTAAAAACTCAGCACGTAGTGCCGATTGTAGTTTACTTGGGTTAAAGGATAATGAATTATCCTTCTGGAAACTACTTCTTGGTTCATTATTAGAGGATGACACTGTAGACCGAATCCCTGAACCACTCGGCGCGTGGGTAGTATTAGTTATGGGAAATGAACGAGTTCTGTTCTGGTGGGTCCAAGTATTTGAAGGTAACCGTCCCTATCATAACCAGGGGTAGGTGTGACCCGAGGTTCACGATAGATAGCTTCCGTAAATTTTCTTTTTTTAGGAAGCTCGACTGTTTGGTTTGATTCGGAATAGTGTAATAGGGGAAATTGCTGCGTTACTGAAAGTGGGTTATATGCCTTTGGCTGTACTTGATTTTGTGCCTCTTCGAAAGATATATTTTGGATGCACATAATTTTTTAATAGTAACTTGGTTGTTATGAACTTCGCATAAATGTGATCCCACTGAATTATTAAGATTGCAGTGTAGACATTTTAACATTGTTTGCTGACATTCCCGTGTTGAATGGGATAGAGAACATCTCCCACAACGAGAATGGCTGGCCCTACAATTTTTAGCAGTGTGTCCATATCGCTAACAATTTTGACATATAATAGGATTATAAATGAATACTTCAACCTCAAAGAGCACATTAAAAATAGATACATGATCCGGTAGGTTTTGAGATCGGAATGTTACTTTCACGGAACCAGTAGGCACGTAATCTGTTTTATCACCAACACTAATCCTTCTGTTCATTCGTTGCACTTGTTTAATGGGTTCGGGAGAGTCAATGAATTGCATTATGTCTTCGTTGGATAAATTTTTATCCACACCACGAATAATTCCGATACGATAAATACTGGATGATGGAATGTAAGCTTTTAGATACTTTTCTGGTAAGATTGGATGGAGCAAAAAAACTATTGGCGTGTTGACCAGACTTAAATGCAATTTGAATCCGTCGGGCACCTTTGCGACTAACAGTTTTTATGCCACTGATTTTAGTGTCATAAAAAAGTCGACCTAAGGCCATAGGATGCAAATTGCCTGTATTATTATTACCCACAGGCTCAACATTAATCAAATAAGGACCCCTATGAGTACGTGGATACAATTCTGTAGGTGATGAGCTATTGTCGCTTTTTGAGAGATTTTTGTCAGCCGGAGGCCTTTCATCGTTAGAGTTCACTGCTACCTGTTCATTCTTTGCGGGAATTTCTTCTTCGTGGTCGACCTCCAAATCCATGTCCAGATTCGGGGGACGGACGGTGCCACCGCCTCCAACTGCTTTCTCCATTTAACACACTCACTCCCTACTAACTATACTACACTAAAGCACACGTTAGCTGAGGAACGATGTTCACTGCACCGCAGGTACTGACGAACTGCGCGTCCAACAGCTAAAAAGCGCCTTTCACACATTGTCACTAGGCGCGACACAGTCTCAACCCCGCTACACGCTCTGGCGGAGACCGCCGAACCACCTTGATAAGTTGCTAGCCACTCTCACAGATGGCGTAGGAGTCCATGTATCGTTCCACTATGTGATAATATCTCGCAGAAGTATTACCAAGCAATAAACAATGTTCCGAAAAGTCACAATTGCCACGTCTAGACAGGAAATATGACCAATATTTCAACAGTTCATAGCGCTCATGCATTAAAATAACCAAGTCTACCAGACTCAAGGTTTTAGTCTTTCCATAGAGTTGAATAAGTTCCATATGAACGGGAAAATCACGGCTCAGTACAGTACTTAGCCCGCGAACTTAATGTCCGTAGAGGAATTAGTTAATTTACCAAAATACCAATTCCGATGAGAGACACCATATAAATATATGTCGCGTAGACAGTAGATAGTTCACACACATACATTGACTGACAGAGCAAATGCAACACCAAGAAGGAGTGGTTCGAAAGGGATGAAAGTTGGGGAAAAAACAGAGACGGCACGGACGAATAATTGATGTTTATTTCAAACCGATATGCAGGTTACACAATGCGCACGGCATCGACTCAGTAGGATGTAGGACCACCGCGAGCGGCGATGCACGCAGAAACACGTCGAGGTAAAGAGTCAATAAGAGTGCGGATGGTGTCCTGAGGGATGGTTCTCCATTCTCTGTCAACCATTTGCCACAGTTGGTCGTCCGTATGAGGCTGGGGCAGAGTTTGCAAACGGCGTCCAATGAGATCCCACACGTGTTCGATTGGTGAGAGATCCGGAGAGTACGCTGGCCACGGAAGCATCTGTACACCTCGTAGAGCCTGTTGGGAGATGCGAGCAGTGTGTGGGCGGGCATTATCCTGCTGAAACAGAGCATTGGGCAGCCCCTGAAGGTACGGGAGTGCCACCGGCCGCAGCACATGCTGCACGTAGCGGTGGGCATTTAACGTGCCTTGAATACGCACTAGAGGTGACGTGGAATCATACGCAATAGCGCCCCAAACCATGATGCCGCGTTGTCTAGCGGTAGGGCGCTCCGCAGTTACTGCCGGATTTGACCTTTCTCCACGCCGACGCCACACTCGTCTGCGGTGACTATCACTGACAGAACAGAAGCGTGACTCATCGGAGAACACGACGTTCCGCCATTCCCTCATCCAAGTCGCTCTAGCCCGGCACCATGCCAGGCGTGCACGTCTATGCTGTGGAGTCAATGGTAGTCTTCTGAGCGGACGCCGGGAGTGCAGGCCTCCTTCAACCAATCGACGGGAAACTGTTCTGGACGATATTGGAACAGCCAGGGTGTCTTGCACATGCTGAAGAATGGCGGTTGACGTGGCGTGCGGGGCTGCCACCGCTTGGCGGCGGATGCGCCGATCCTCGCGTGCTGACGTCACTCGGGCTGCGCCTGGACCCCTCGCACGTGCCAAATGTCCCTGCGCCAACCATCTTCGCCACAGGCGCTGCACTGTGGACACATCCCTATGGGTATCGGCTGCGATTTGACGAAGCGACCAACCTGCCCTTCTCAGCCCGATCACCATACCCCTCGTAAAGTCGTCTGTCTGCTGGAAATGCCTCCGTTGACGGCGGCCTGGCATTCTTAGCTATACACGTGTCCTGTGGCACACGACAACACGTTCTACAATGACTGTCGGCTGAGAAATCACGGTACGAAGTGGGCCATTCGCCAACGCCGTGTCCCATTTATCGTTCGCTACGTGCGCAGCACAGCGGCGCATTTCACATCATGAGCATACCTCAGTGACGTCAGTCTACCCTGAAATTGGCATAAAGTTCTGACCAATCCTTCTTGGTGTTGCATTTGCTCTGTCAGTCAGTGTATATATATATCTATATATATATATATCACAAGTAGCGTATTTGTTAATAACGCTACAACCCCAATGAAGATCCTTCCTTACATTAACACCTAGATACTTACAATGATCCCCTAAAGGAACTTTCAGCCCATCAACGCAGTAATTAAAACTGAGAGGACTTTTCCTATTTGTGAAACTCACAACCTGACTTTTAACCCCGTTTATCAACATACCATTGCCTGCTGTCCATCTCACAACATTTTCGAGGTCACGTTGCAGTTGCTCACAATCTTGTAACTTATTTATCACTCTATAGAGAATAACATCATCCGCAAAAAGCCTGACCTCCGATTGCACTCCTTTACTCATATCATTTATATATATAAGAAAACATACAGGTCCGATAATACTGATTTGAGGAATTCCCCTCTTGATTATTACAGGGTCAGATAAAGCTTTGCCTACTCTAATTCTCTGAGATCTATTTTCTAGAAATATAGCAACCAATTCAGTCACTCTTTTGTCTAGTCCAATTGCACTCAGTTTTGCCAGTAGTCTCCCATGATCCACCCTATCGAATGCTTTAGACAGGTCAATCGCGATACAGTCCATTTGATCTCCAGAATCCAAGATATCTGCTATATCTTGCTGGAATCCTACAAGTTGAGCTTCAGTGGAATAACCTTTCCTAAAACCGAATTGCCTTCTATCGAACCAGTTATTAATTTCACAAACATGTCTAATATAATCAGAAAGAATGCCTTCCCAAAGCTTACATACAATGCATGTCAAACTTACTGGCCTGTAATTTTCAGCTTTATGTCTATCACCCTTTCCTTTATACACCGGGGCTACTATAGCAACTCTCCATTCATCTGGTATAGCTCCTCCGACCAAACAATAATCAAATAAGTACTTCAGATATGGTACTATATCCCAACCCATTGTCTTTAGTATATCCCCAGAAATCTGATCAATTAGAGCCGCTTTTCTAGTTTTCAACTTTTGTATCTTATTGTAAATGTCATTGTTATCATACGTAAATTTTATTACTCCTTTGGCCTTAGTCTCCTCCTCTATCTCGACATCATCCTTGTAACCAACAATCTTTACATACTGCTGACTGAATATTTCTGCCTTTTGAAGATCCTCACATACAAACTCCCCTTGTTCATTAATTATTCCTGGAAAGTCCTTCTTGGAACCTGTTTCTGCCTTAAAATACCTATACATACCTTTCCACTTTTTCACTAAAATTCGTATGACTGCCAATTATGGTTGCCATCATGTTATCCTTAGCTGCCTTCTTTGCTAAATTCAATTTTCTAGTAAGTTCCTTCAATTTCTCCTTACTTCCAAAGCCATTTCTAAATCTATTTCTTTCCAGTCTGCACCTCCTTCTTAGTCTCTTTATTTCTCTATTATAATAAGGTGGGTCTTTACCATTCGTTACCACCCTTAATGGTACAAACCTGTTTTCGCATTCCTCAACAATTTCTTTAAACCCATCCCAGAGACTGTTTACATTTTTATTTACCGTTTTCCACCGATCATAGCTACTGTTTAGAAACTGCCTCATGCCTGCTTTATCAGCCATATGGTACTGCCTAACAGTCCTACTTTTAAGACCTTCCTTTCTATCACATTTTTTTAACTACCACAAAACAGCTTCATGATCACTAATACCATCTATTACTTCAGTTTCCCTATAGAGCTCATCTGGTTTTATCAGCACCACATCCAGGATATTTTTCCCTCTGGTTGGTTCCATCACTTTCTGAATCAGCTGTCCTTCCCATATTAACTTATTTGCCATTTGTTGGTCATGCTTCCTGTCGTTCGCATTTCCTTCCCAATTTACATCTGGCAAATTCAGATCTCCCGCTACAATCACATTTCTTTCCATGTCGTTTCCCACATAGCTGACTATAATATAATAATTCCGAATCCGCGTCAGTGCTACCCTTTCCCGATCTGTACACTCCAAATATATCAAGTTGTCTATTTTCTTTAGAAGTGAGCCTTTCATGAGAATTTCATGTGTCTCATCTTTAACTTTTTCGTAGCTTCTCTCCAATGGCCCTCAGTTTCATTGGATCACTTCCGAAGCCAGATTCATCTGCATAAAAAATAAATTCAGCCTTGCTGAGATCCCCCTTTACAGTGATACTTTCATATTAGGTATCTAAATCATCATGCAAAGAGTACACAACATGAGGTTCTCTTGCCACCATCCGCGCTTTCTGAAGATTTTCAGGCTTTTTAAAGGAAATCTGTGGATTCCGATTCATGAAACCATGGTACTAGTCATCGCCTGGTATATGTTTTTTGAAAGAAGTAGGAATATTATTAGCTTTAACATAATCGGCTACAAACTTATTAAATTCCTCTTTACGGCATGGATAACCCATTTTTGCACGAGCTCTCAGACACTGTGCAATTTTTTCTTCTGTCTCTGGAGAAAGAACTGTGCTTCTTCCAGCTCCAATTATGGTTTTTGGTACTTTCCTACCTTTAATCCTGTGATATATGACAGATATCGGAACAGCATTCTTTTTCTCAGCTTCGCGATAACTGCAGTTACGATTTTTGACATCCCTAACAGCATTCTGAAAATCCTCCACTGTATAACGGGGTGGGGGGTTCTTTCTAATATAGTTCCTTGGCAACTTGACTAATGAAAAGTACAAAAGGTAACACTGTAGCCACATTTATTTATTCGTGTCAGAGGTACCAATATATAAGAAATCAATTCAAATACAATTCAAAAAATTAAATAATAAAAATATGAAGTATGTTAATTACACAAAATGAAAGACATATGAACAAATTAATAGTAAAAAAATAAAAAAGGAGAAAGGAAGTATTACACGAAAATATCTACACTATATATACATTATTTACACAAGTTGTGACCAGTATTTGGCTACATTGATGGCATGAAAGTACCAAGATCAATTTCAATGGAGCCACATAAAACATGTTTACAATGACCATGTTTTTCATGTTTACAATTATCCCTACCAACAACATGTATGGGGCAATTGTAAACAAACCATAATCTATGAAGTGAGGTTATGCCAAATCTCTTAAAACTTAGAAACATATCATAAGTACAGTACGCCTCACCAGCGATGACGGACGATAGATGGACTAGAGAGTGCAACACACAACGCCACGTGATAAAAGGACTCTCCATACATGGGTTTCACCACAAGATATGCGTAAACCAGTAGTTCCATGAGCCAGACGAAGATTGTAAGTGCATTTTGTGTGGACAGAAGTGCAATAGATATCACATCATAACATGCACGAAAAGAACCAGGACAATTACAGACTATAGCAAAGACTGAAATGTGAAATTTATTTAATGCTCAAACTTGAGTGTACATTTCTCTATTAATTAAAAATAACTCATAGAAACTATTTTCTTTTTTAAATGTGTGATACATGTCTACTTACTGAGATCAAAAGAAGACAAAGCAAATTTGTTTCTCAAATTCTTTTACACACATTCACAAAGTAGCTGTTCACAAACCAACAGTTGCTGATATTTGGCGCCAAAGGGCTCTGACATGTTAGCCAACATGGTCATCCTAATATTACCACAATCCAAGTTTTTCTATCAAAAGCCTTAAATTTCCCATTACTTTTGTTTACATTTACCCCCTGTTTACAATTACCCTGGTCTATCCTAAAAAAGAAATAAAGAGAATGAGGTGCGGGTTAGAAAGAAATTGAGTTAGAAATGGCTGTGGAATTAAGGAGAAATTGAAGGACCTTACTAGGAAATTCAATCTAGCAAAGAAGTCGGGTAAGGATAACATGATGGCAAGTACAATTGGCAGTCATACAAATTTTAGTGAAAAATGAAGGGTATGTGTAGGTCCTTTAAGGGAGAAACAGGTTCCAAGAAGGACATTCCAGGAATTATTAATGAACAAGGGGGAGTGTATGCAAAGGTCTTCAGAAGGCAGAAGTATTCATTCAGCAATATGTAACGATTGTTGGTTACAAGGATAATGTTCAAATAGAGGAGGTGATTAATACTAAAGAAATATTAAAATATACGGTACCTATGATAACGAGGACATTTACAATAAGGCACAAAAGTTGAAAACTAGAAAAGCAACTGGAATGAATGTGATTCCTGGGGATATACTAAAGACAATCTCTGAAGACATATTTGAAGTACTTTCTTCTGATTATATTAACATGTGTGTAAAATTAAGAACTGGCTCAATTTATAGGATTCCAGCAAGATCAAATGGACTGTATCGCGATTGACCCGTCCAAGGCATTTCATAGGGTGGACGTGAGAGACTACTGGCAAAAATGAGTGCAATTAGATCAGACAAAAGAGTGACTGAATGGGTGGCTATATTTCCAGAAAATAGAACTCAGAGAATTATAGTAGGCGAAGCTTTATCTGAGCCTGTAATAATTATGAAGGAAATTCCTCAAGACAGTATTGTTGGACATTTAGATTTCCTTTTATATATAAATGATATGAGTACAGGACTGGAATCAGAGATAAAGCTTTTTGTAGATGATGTTATTCTGTATAGAGTAATAAATAAGTTACCAGATTGTGAGCAACTGCAAAGTGACCTCGATAAGGTTGTTAAATGGACAATAAATGTCGTAACACAAGAAAATCCTGGTAGAGACATACCAAGAGATTCAATAGATTATAGCCGAAGCTATGAGAGAGAAGGAAAAAGAGAACTAAATAGATGCCAGTGCAGAAAAGATAACGAGTTTTACGGAAGATGTCATATGAATAACAGATTCATTTCCATACCACAGTCCAAATAATCGATTATGAAGAATAAAAGATTCCTTCCACCTTAGAAAAGTATCGCCAAGCTCAAACGTTGAGGAAAAATATTTGCCAAATTCGTACATTTGCATGACGGACCATACATTACAAACGCATACGAGGTCGAGAACATGACGGGAACGTACAAAGCTATCCATAACGCGGCGAAACTTCAGCTATATTTAAAGGAGGATCAAGAACAGATTTCGAATAATATGCTGGAAATAGACGAAGCAAAGGGTTACTCGGACTTGGAATACCAAACAGATATTGGTAGTGAATGCAGCTAAGCGACAAAAAGCAGGCCAACTGACGTAATAAGACAATAAGTCAATATACAATTGAGCTTAGGGATACAAATAGAAGTCAAGGAGAACGAAGCGGAATAGCGTAAAGTTACATTGAATGAGAGATGAAACAGAAAAGCTATAAATATATCGTAAGCAATATATTTAAACAAACTTGGAGGTGAAATGTACCATTACCTATCACTAAAGTGAAAATATAAAGGAGATCGGAACAAAAACAATGGCCAGCGGCGACATCAGAGTAAATACAAAATGTCCCCGAAACCCAGATTGACGTCATAGCATAATTAATAGAAACGCGAGGGCCATGTAAAAGACCTCGAAACGGGATCTGGATTGTTAAAAAAAGACTTCTGAATCACTTATTACCGAGAGACACGCAAGTAAGCTGAGAGGAAAACATATCATATCAAATCATCGCGATAAATTAAGGAAGCACATTTAAGAGCAGGCTGACGAAGAATTCTAAGCAAATAGCATATACACAGCGAGAAATAGGGAAGAAAATCCAATATCTCAAGAAAAGAAAAACTGAACTGTGACTTCGTGGGAAATCAAGAGTGCTACACACAACTTTAGCAATCCACTATAAGAAGAGAAAGAGCTGAACCAACTACTTCATATTCACATAAGCCAAGGGAATTTAGAGTCAATAATCCGAAACTATATATATTGGGACCTTTCCCATTAACCCCCATACCTGATGGGACCAAATGAAAACGCAAATTTACCCTGACCAGGTCATGAACACATGGGACCACGCGCCACAGAAATTAACAGTGAAGGGACCTTTTCTGTCTAGTGACAAATGCCGCCTCATTTGGATTGAAATGACAAATCCGAACACATGAGATGACAAATGCCCTTACGGCTTAGCGAGGTCAACCGCTACCCTTCCGTTCCGAGATATGAGCACAAGCCTCTCAGGGCCATGGTGCGTCCGCGGCTACGAACTACAACCAACTTAAATCTAACTTACAGGCATAAAATGAAAGGAAGAGATAAAGATGCAACTATCGGCAAAGATAAGCAAAAAATAAAGTTTTCTAAAGGTTTCATTAACTCTCGTTGCAACATATATTTAACATTCTATAACCTTAATGATCAAATTCATAAATTTTCATAAATATATTTGACACTCAATAAAGCAACGGGAAACCAATTCCGTGCTGTCAGTTAAGTAAAATTTCAGTCCACACCTTCACAAGTGTCTCTATGTGGACTATTGAAATCACGGTGCCGAATTGCACTTAATCATAAAACAATCCATACATATTTAATTAAGCACTTGAGCGCTCCTTCATTCGATTCAAGCAAATTGAAAAAGGTTAAATCACCTTCTTAAATCTTTAAATGCTTTTGATTTATTTTGACGTTGATTTACCCTTTATTAAATAACAGCTGTTGGATACGACAAAATTTTACCTTTCACAGTAACATAAGGAAACCATTTTACTATTTACAGTAGTAAGTTACGACCTTGCAAATGCGAAATATTCACCGGGAAGGCTCGCTACTGACATATTCAAAAGCACTGATTTACTCTGAGATTAGTCTTAGAGCGGCCGCCTAATTTAAATATAGCACGATTAAATTATATGCAAAATATAAAATATAAAGAAAGCCATAAACAAATTCCACGTAATTACAACATAATCCCACAAATAATAAAAGTAAATAGAACTCTGCTGAATATTAATCAGCGCACTTGATGACCAACTGTCCACGTCATAAGAGTGTGAACCCCTTCAGTTGAACAAAAGTATCAATGGATTCTCATGAAATCTAGCTTTAATAAAACAATAATTACCCAAATATCATATTCAAACACTTCTACCACCTGGAACAGAAAAACATATACATACATACATACATACATACGTACATACATACATACATACATACATACATACATACATACATACATACATACATACATACATACATACATACATACATTATAATTATAGACTGTTATGCCTTTCAGCGTTCAGTCTGCAAGCCTCTGTGAATTTCCTAAACGTCGCCACAATCCTCGATTGGCAACTAGTGTCGTGGTCTCATTTAGTTCTATACCTCTTATCTTTAAATCGTTAGAAACGGAGTCTAATCATTTTCGTCTTGGTCTCCCTCTACTTCTCTTACCCTCCATAGCAGAGACCATTATTCTCCTAGGTAACCTATCCTCTTCCATTCGCCTCACATGACCCCACCACCGAAGACGGTTTATCCATACAGCTTCATCCATACAGTTCATTCCTAAATTAGCCTTTAACTCCTCATTCCGAGTGCCCTCCTGCCATTGTTCCCACCTGTTTTACCAGCAATCATTCTTGCTACTTTCATGTATGTTACGTCTAACTTATGAATAGGATATCCTGAGTCCACCCAGCTTTCAATCCCGTAAAGCAAAGTTGGTCTGAAAACAGACCGATGTAAAGATAGTTTCGTCTGGGAGCTGACTTCCTTCTTACAGAATACTGCTGATCGCAACTGCGAGCTCACTGCATTAGCTTTACGACACCTTGATTCAATCTCACTTACTATATTACCATCCTGGGTGAACACACAACCTAAATACTTGAAATTATCGACCTGTTCTAGCTTTGTATCACCAATCTGACATTCAGTTCTGTTGAATTTCTTACCTACTGACATCAATTTAGTCTTCGAGAGGCTAATTTTCATACCATACTCATTGCACCTATTTTCAAGTTCCGAGATGTTAGACTACAGGCTTTCAGCACAGTCTGCTCTTAAGACCAAGTCGTCAGCATAGGCCAAACTGCTTACTATATTTCTACCTAACTGAATGCCTCCCTGCCATTTTATACCTTTCAGCAGATGATCCATGTAAACTACGAACAGCAAAGGTGAAAGATTGCAGCCTTGTCTAACCCCTGTAAGTACCCTGAACCAAGAACTCATTCTACCATCAATTCTCACTCAAGCCCAATTGTCAACATAAATGCCTTTGATTGATTTTAATAATCTACCTTTAATTCCATAGTCCGCCAGTAGAGTGAACATATTTCCCCTCCGTACCATGTCATATGCTTTCTCTAGATCTACGAAACATAAACACAACTGCCTATTCTTCTCGTAGCATTTTTAAATTACCTGGCGCATACCGAAAATCTGATCCTGACAGCCTCTCTGTGGTCTGAAACCACACTGGTTTTCATCCAGCTTCCTCTCAACGACTGATCGAACACTCCCTTCCAAGATGCCAGTGAATACTTTGCCTGGCACACTAATCAATGAGATACCTCGATAGTTGTTGCAATCCTTCCTGATCCCTTGCTTATAGATAGGTGCAGTTACTGCTTTTGTCCAATCTGAAGGTACCTTACCAACACTTCACGCTAATTTTACTACTGTATGAAGCCATTTCATCTCTGCCTTCCCGCTATACTTCACCATTTCAGGTCTAATTTCATCTATTCCTGCTACCTTATGACAATGGAGAGTATTTACAATCCTTTCCACTTCCTCAAGCATAATTTCACCAACATCATTTTCCTCCTCCCCATGAGCTTTGCTGTTTGCAACACCATCAGGATGATTTCCTTTTACATTGAGTAGATATTCAAAATATTTCCTCCACTTCTTCAGCGATTCCCTGGGATCTGTTATGAGTTCACCTGAATTACTCAAAACACTGTTCATTTCCTTTTTCCCTCCCTTCCTAAGATTCTTTATTACTGTCCAGAAAGGTTTCCCTGCTGCTTGATCTAACCTTTCCAGGTTATTACCAAAATCTTCCCATTACTTCTTTTTGGATTCACAACTATTTATTTCGCTCTGTTTCTTTCATCTACGTACAAATCTCTGTCTGACTCGGCCATTGTTTGGAGCCATTTCTGATGTCTTCTTTTTACGTTTACAGGCTGCTCTCACTTCATCATTTCACCAAGATGTTCGCCTATTCCCATCTTTACACACAGTTGTTCCTAGGCATTCCCTTGCTGTTTCTACTACAGCATCCCTGTATGCCACCCATTCACTTTCTATATCCTGAACTTGCTTGCTGTCTACTGTTCGAAACTTCTCACTAATCATATCCATGAACTTCTGTCTAAATTCCTCGTCCTGGAGATTTTCTACCCTTATTCGTTTTCAGACATATTTAACGTTCTCTACCATAGGCCTAGAGATACTTAGTTCACTACAGATCAAATAGTGGTCAGTATCATAGAAAAATCCGCGAAAAACTCGTACATTCCTAACAGATTACCTGAATTCAAAGTCTGTTAAGATATAGTCTAGTATGGATCTGCTACCCCTAGCCTCCCATGTGTAGCGGTGAATAGCCTTATGCTTGAAGAACGTATTCGTGACAGCTAAACCCATACTAGCACAGAAGTCCAGCAAACGCTTCCCATTCCCATTAGCTTCCATATCTTCCCAACATTTACAAATCACCCTTTCGTATCCTTCAGGTCTATTCCCAACTCTCGCATTGAAATCGCCCATTAGCACTATTCTATCCTTGCTGTTGACCCTAACCACGACGTCTCTCAATGCTTCATAAAACTTGTCAACTTGATCCTCATCTGCACCCTCACATGGTGAATACACGGACACAATTCTTGTCCTAATTCCTCCAACTGACAAATCAACCCACATCATTCGCTCATTTACGTACCTAACAGAAATTATGTTGCGTGCAATGGTATTCCTGATAAAGAGCCCTACCCCAGACTCTGCCCTTCCCTTTCTAACACCCGTCAAGTACACTTTATAATCTCCTATCTCTTCCTTCTCATCTCCCCCTACCCGAATATCACTCCTAGCACATCCAGATGCATTCTCTTCGCTGACTCAGTCAGTTCTACCTTCTTTCTTCCATAAGCCCCATTAATATTGATAGCTCCCCATCGAATTCCATTTCGTTCGCCAAGTTTTTTCCAAGGAGTCCCTCGCCTGTCAAATGGGAGTGGGACTCCATTACTCCCAAAGGTCCGAGGCTTGCTTAAAATGTTCTGAGCTCGGTAAATTCATGAAGCAGCATGCTACCCTACTTGCACATAGTCCAAGTGAGGATCTCTCCTCTAACGGGTTATGGACCACCGGTGGATTGTATAGTCCTAGCCGCCTGAGCACAAGGAGGGCCATGACTCCGAATATGTCCGAGATGCCCACTCCCATTCCATAGCAACTGGTATCCCGACTCTCAGGACCACTTGCTAGGCCACTCAGCCGTTGCTCATGGTTCACGAACTAGGACGTAACTACTGTTACCCACAAACATGAACCATGATAACAAAAATATTGGCTGCATTTTTATTTACTCGTTGCTGTGTGACTAGCGATGATCATTGTGTCCCCAAGGTTGGAAGTGGTGGCGTCGTTTCCACCATCACTAGGTATCCTGTAAAATAAAACCGTAGCTATCGCGTCATTAGGGGTAACAATTAAATATTCCTACATTAATGTCATGATAGCTTGTTACAAATATGGAAACCAAATAAAAATACATCTCCTGCTAAAAGATGAATATTGTGTCTGAAAACTTTCATTTTCTTTAACAGCCAGCATAGAGATCTCGGCTCGCTTGCCTTTCTTTTAAAACGCTTCGCACCTCGACTAGACCGCCATAAATCTAGTTGGACAGCGCCCACTACTTAAAACAATCTTCTCCTCAAAAAATATATTCTCAATGCATTGTCTGCGGTTCATGATTTTAACGCAGTAACACTGATGCACTTTTGAATATGCTAAAATCAGCTTAGGCGTTCATCATATCCTATAAATATTTCTGAAAATCATGCCGCTATATCATTTCAATATATCTCAACCTTACAGAAGGCCAGAGTTCAGACACAGTTCCTTCTATCGCGGAGTTAACATGGTTTCCCAATATCATAAGCTAACATTTACCAAACAGAGATATAAGAAAGTATCCGTAAAATGAAGTGAATCTACTTTCAGTAAATCAGCATTTAATATCAAACCAAATAAATAAATAAATGTAATTAAAAATATAAATTAAAAAAATGTACACATGGCCCTAGCTAATGTTGGGCGGGTGGATTTTTCAGCCCGTGCACGATGTATTCTTCACACACAGGTCATGCAACCACTTCTTAATCTAACATGGAATAAACTCTACAACCTTACATTAATAAGATAGTACTCTTTCTGTTCCCATATTTAAAATACCGTCCACAGGCAGTGGTGAAGATCCTACCGTCATATTATCCTGTCTCATATTGAATAATTAACTCAGAGGAATATACTATATTAACTCACCAAAATTAAAAGACTCTCCCCTTTTCCTATCAGCACTCTTGTTCACAAATAACCCCAGTACAAACTCACGCGATTAAGTAAAATGGGCTAAAATACATGCAATTACCCTTACTTCTTTCCTTCCCAAATAACCTCAAGTAATTAAGCTAAAAAGGAATCCTACTGACCACTCTAAGCAAACTAATCTGATAATTCAATATTGATAAAATTATACTAATCCTATCCTTACACTCTCTATCTATTTACAAAGGGAATATTAGTTTATAAAGTCATAACTTGGTACTCAACACCCGTTAGAAGTCCTCCATTGTCCGAGCCCACGAGAGGCTTGCTTGGTGAGTCTAGTCCATGGCTCCGCACTGATAGATCACGGGTTCCAAACGTCCCTCGATGACTCTTGAAGTATCCATGGTCTTGAGTTCACGTACACTGGAAATATACTATTCACACCACGTTTCACAAAGACTCCTTCTCCACACGTCACAGTTAGAATTTTCCTTCTATTTTTATGATTGCGATCTTGCTCAGAATGACAGTTACATATTTATTCATCTGGTTCCGGTCGAAGCTAGGTTACTTCGATCAGACCAAGCTAGTACAAAAGTCGCTGTTTCGACACTGCGATAGTTTAACAAATCTGAAATAACGTGACATTGGGTTCCTATGTTTTAAAACCCTGCCTCGTACGTCTGTTTTCCTGTACTTAAAACATTTACTCCGTCGTTTAGCACGATAACTTAAACTTGGAGTTGTATTTACATCATTTACACGGACTTTCGTGCTACTTTCTCGCGTGTCTATCCTCACAATTTTACAGTTTACTCACGCACACACCACGGTCTCTCTCCGTACCACGATAGGTTAATCACAGGACAGTTTTCTACGTCCGACATTCGGCACGTCACAGCGTCACAGTTTTGAAATGCGAACGTAAGACATAGTTCGCGTAATTACGTGGTGCGTCGCGACTGATTCGTAATTCATACAACACTATCGCTCAATTACATTTTCCACTGACAATACACATAGAAATTACACAATCTTTGCACTCCCGTTCATATCCACATTTTCTACAGGAAGACAAAGGGGAGTCCTACCACAGAACGGCCGTGTGGTTGCCTCATAGACAGCCTATCGACTAACCAGCCACACTCAGATGTGCAAGCATATATGGTCTCACATGGGGTGGGGGCGGACAAAGATGCGGTCCCCACTCCAAATTTGAGATCTCAAGATCCATTAAGTCTATGGAAACCAGGGATGCGTCAGATTGTGTGGCCCGCCAGTCACTAATACTTGATGTAGTGCGAAACGCAGATCGATCAGTAGTATAATAATAATTTGGCCGTCTATATCAAGGGTCCAACGGGGAATCCCTATTGGCTGTTTGCTTCGTAGCTAGCGTTAGGACGCTCCGGCAGCTTACATAATTCCTTTGAGGCGTAATTTCATAAACAATATTGTATTATTTTGTTTTATAATTTTGCCAATGAACAAATATTCTTGCTGTTACCTCGACGTGTGCTTCATGTTTAATTTAAGCTTTATTTTCCCAAAAGTACTTCCAAAATCACCTTCTGACGTTGGCTCTAGTGTGACTCGGCATTTGTTTTAGGGGCGGAGTCAGCTAAATATATTTTTCTTCCTTGTCTTCCCTTCCCTCATCATGCACTCCCACTTTGGGGGTTTTATCAGCTACAATTCGCGTGAGTTTGGCGTCATGCCGGCGAAGATTTTGCGGAATATGATGCTACTGAGCTCCCGTCCTGACAAGGAAGCTCAAAGCATTAACACTCCCCACATATTCATTTCCTCATAAATATTCATAATGACGATACGGTCATAATATATATCACAAATAGTTGGAGAAATAAGTATGTTAGAAGCTAAATGAACAGTATAAACATGTATTATGTCATTCGAATTGTATCTTATGATTTCATGAACGAGCTTGTCACCACGAAGTCTTTCTAAGACATGGGAGTGGATTGCCCAAGATTACATAATTTGGCTCAAGATGACTGGTCGTGACCAGAGATGACGTTCGAAGAACCAGCTACCAACAACGTGGATCGCATGTAGCAGCTAAGAAGAAGAAGGCATTTCCTTTTTTCAAAATTCTATGTATTATGTCAACTGCAAGTGACATATAACCTATGTGCCAAACATGACCTACAGAGCTAACCTATTTGATGTAAACTTACGAATGATGATTGTACTAGTCAATATGTAATTGGTGTTGGAAGCATTATCGTTATATACGAATTACAATCTTAGCCACAGTTTTGTTAATGCCACAAGAGAACGTGTTTCGTATAGATATAAGACCCCAAATCCTATGGAAGGCTGGAATTGATAAGGTTTCGGGGGAAATACTTAATAGAATGGGTTGGGATATATTACCATATCGGAAGTACTTGTTTGATTATTGTTTGCATGAATGAACTTTACCAAATGAATGGAGATTTGCTATAGTAGCCCCTGTATATAAAGGAAAGGGTGATAGGCATAAAGCTGAAAAATACAGGGCAGTCAGTTTGACATGCATTGCATGTAAGTTTTGACAAAGCATTCTTTCTGATTATATAATACATGTTTGCGAAATTAATAACTGGTTTGATAGAAGGCAGTTTGGGTTTAGGAAAGGACTGTATCGTGATTGACCTGTAGATCATGGAAGACTACTGGCAAAAATGAGTGCAATTGGACTTGATAAAATAGTGACTGAATGGGTGATTCTGTTTCTAGAAAATAGACCTCAGAGAATTAGAGCAGGTGAAGCTTTATCTGTCCACGTAATAATTAAGAGGAGACTTCCTCAAGGCAGTATTATTGGACCTTTATGTTTTCTTATATATATCAATGATACGTGTATAGAAGTGGAATCAGAGATAAGGCTTTTTGCAGATGATGTTATTCTGTACAGAGTAATAAATAAGTTACAAGATTGTGAGCACCTGCAAAATGACCTCGATAATATTGTGAGATGGACTGTAGGCAATGGTATGATGATAAACGGGGTTAAAAGTCAGGTTGTGAGTTTCACAAATAGGAAAAGACCTCTCAGTTTTAACTACTGCGTTGATGGGGTGAAAGTTCCCTTTGGGGATCATTGTAAGTATCTAGGTCTTAATATAAGGAAAGGTCTTCATTGGGGGTAATCACATAAATATGATTGTAAATAAAGGGTACAGATCTCTCTCTGCACATGGTTATCATGAGGGTATTTATGGGTTGTAGTAAGGATGTAAAGGAGAGGTGATATATATAGTAAGACCCCAATTAGAGTATGGTTCCAGTGTATGTCCCATACAGGATTGCTTGATTCAGGAACTGGAAAATATCCAAATAAAAGCAGCTCGATTTTTTCTGGGTGATTTCCGACAAAATAGTAGCTTTACAAAAATGTTGCAAAGTTTGGGCTGGGAAGAACTTGGAGAAAGGAGACGAGCTGCTCAACTAAGTGGTTTGTTTCGAGCTTTCAGGGGACATATGGTGTGAGAGGACATCAGTAGACGAACAAGTTTGGATGATGTCTTTAAAAGTAGGAAAGATCACAATGTGAAGATAAAGTTGGAATTCAAGAGGACAAACTGGGACAAATATTTGTTTATAGGAAGGGGAGTTAGGGATTGGAATAACTTACCAAGGGAGATGTTCGATAAATTTCCAATCTCTTTGCAGTCATTTAAGAAAAGGCTAGGAAAACAACAGATAGGGAATCTGCCACCTGGGTGACTGCCCTGAATGTAGGTCAGTAGTGATTGTATTGTAAGGCGTATGTTGTCGTAATTCAAATATTTTTGGGATGAATGCATGCTGTATGAAATTTAGATGAATTCCAAGGGATAATAATAATGACAGACAGGGCAATGCCTGCATAATACAAAGAAGAGATAGATCCTATATGAGTTATGGGCTAATATAGAAGCAATAACGTCGAGGGAAGTTAAGTGTTATGAAGAATGAGAGGTTATTAAGAAGATTTGAGGTGAGAAAAGCATTGATTACGAAGTGATACAGTTGAATTGAATAAATATGGAAATGTAAAGGGTACGAATGTGCATTCGTCGGTAATTGCGAGGAAAGAAGTAATTGTGATATTACATGGCACACGAGAGTAGGATCATATTGTATAGTTATTATATGGGAAGGTTTATGTCGAGAAGAGAGTATACAAATATGATCACAGCGCATTCCCTTCTTAAATAAAAACTCACAGTAATGCACCCTAATCACTTGATAGCCTCCATACTAGAAACAGATATTGATATGATGGATTATAATAGGACGTACAGCAATAATAAGTCGTGAGTTGAATAAATACAACATTGATATCGCTGCTCTTAGTGAAACTATGAGCGCTGGAGAAGGACAACTCAAGGAACATGGAGGTGGCTATACATATTTCTGGAAAGGAAAAGATGAAAACTAATTAAGAATTCATGGAGTAGGTTTTGCAATAAAGAATGAGCTCATTCACAATCTTGATGAATTCCCATCCGGAATTAATGAAAGACTCCTGACACTCCGTCTGAAACTCAAGAACAACCAAAGAGCTGCGATAATTAGTGCATATGCCCCAACACTGAAGTCGGAAGATGATCAAAAAGAAGCATTCTATAACCAACTTGGTGAACTCCTGTCGAATGTAGCCAAGTCTGGTAAGCTTATTCTCGGGTTGGCAGAGAATCATCACTTTGGCCTGGAACTATTGGTAAAGAGGGTGTATGCAAAATCAACGCCAATGGAACCCTTCTACTCATGAAGTGTTCTGAATATGATCTTGTCATTACAAATACACTCTTCCGCCAGAAGGATAGATTTAAAACAACATGGAAACATCCCAGATCAAAGCACTGGCACTTAATCGACTACACTATTATCCGCGCCAGAGATAAGCGCGATGTTCATATAACCAAAGTTATGACCGGTGCTGATGATTGCTGGACCGACCACCGCTTAGTTCGATCTGTGATGGCTATACAGGTTCCTCCAAAACGGCGGATTCAGGGGAAGGCGATAAAATACAAACTAAATACTGAACAACTTAGGAACAACAGTATCAAATCTGCCTATCAAGATCTATTGGCTGATAAACTTCCAAATAAATACCCAGAAGATATTGAGCAGCACTGGTCGTTATTAAAATCAGCTATTATAGCAGCTGGCAAAGAAGCAGTCGGTGTTAATAAGAGGAAGCATCAGGATTGGTTTGACGAGAACGACAAAGAAATATGTGACCTAATTGATGAAAAGCGGAAAGCCTACAACGCGTAGCAAAATGATCCAAATTCATTTCCCAAGGAACATAGATATCAACAACTCAAAACGGAAGTGCAGAAGAGATGCAGGATGATCAAGAATGAATGTTGGATAGGTAAATCAAAGGAAATGGAGAATTTAATCGCCTCCAACAACACTAATGCCTTCTTCAGTGCTACCAAAGCAATTTATCCAAAGACGGTACTGAAGTTCTTAAAGACCCTGACTCGATAACTTTCCGTTGGAAAGAACATTTTCAAGACCTCCTGAACAGAAACTCACATGCCGAGGTAGATGTGTTTGCTGATATTCCACAACAACCAATTCAAGATCACTTAGGTGAAGTCCCTTCTATTCAAGAAATTGAGAAGGCCATTCATCAGCTGAAGAATAAAAAGGCACCCGGACAAGATGGAATTCCAGCCGAGCTCTTCAAGGAGAGTGGTCCTTTGCTAATTCAGCATACACACATGTTGATTGTGAAAATATGGAACATGGGAACAATCGCTGCTGATCTACGGGATGCTTCCATCATCACTATCTTCAAGAAAGGGGAAATCGTCCACGGTAAACATAAATCCACTGGTAACAACAGGAGCTATTCCTACTTCGCCTCCTCGGACTGCATCACCTCTCCCAGCTCACAACTCGCGCAGCGCCCCGCCCTACTTTTCCCTTCCTCCATCTTCCCCACCTCTACGATCACATACGTACAACATACGGAGCAACAAGTTAGTGACCATCAGACCTCCGTAAACAACTAAGGGACCATCCACTCTTCAACCAACAAAAGGGTAAGCGCCTTTTTAAGTATTTCCCCACAGCAGGACATTTTCAATCCCAGCAACTGACACTTACACATTTTCTTTTCTTTTTCAGCGCTCACCTATTTCATGTTTTTCACCTATGAGATCTTTTAGTCACCTGTTCGAAGATCATTGGCAGTATATATTGAATAACACTACGATGAAATATAACACGAGGGAATCTCTTAAAGCCTTTTCACGCTAACCTGGCGACGTTTTTATCCATCTATACAATTCGTTTTTCAACCAACACATGTTGATCTTAAGACATCTGTAACAAGATAGCAGTCCACAAGAGTTCATTTTATTGTGTAAAAGTGTTCACAACTATAAACAGTTTAATGCTATCGTACGAGGATTATGCTCATCGCTCCGTACGAATAACCATCCACAACAACGGATCATTAACATTTCATATCATTCACCTAATATTTCAATAGACATATTATATTATCGCTGATCATTTTTAAATTGTTGTAATTAGTTTTATCGTTGTATTATTAGACGTTTTTACTTTATGTGTACTGGGATTAGGGCCCTGACCTACCTTTAATTAGGTTATTCTGGGTGATGATGCTCACAAAGCGTGAGCGAAACATGTCCTAATTTGAATATCTGTTAAAGGTTTTATCCTAAATATAAAGGAATATCATGGATCGGAAAGGTGGTTTTTACTATTGTAACAACTTTTTATTTTAATGACTTCGCTAATGTGATAGGCCTATTTGAATTTAACACATGAATGATAGGTTTGGAAATATTTCATTGCCAATGATAACTTGGTAACAGGAAATGTTGGTGGTATACAAGAAACTTATTGAGCATTCCGAAACCAAAGAAATCAACGGAGGTCGTAATAAGAATCCGGTTAATAAAAAATTCAAATATTAAAGATGTCAAATGTTAAAATTCAGATAGAAATTTCAGATAAAGACAGTTTAGATCAGAATAGGTTCAGATTATTCAATCTAAATAGATGATACCTTAAGCAGGACGTTGTACTGACGATATTAAAGGACATAATATTGGTTAAATGTGATGCCAAACTCCATTTTCAGTTAGAGGAGTAAACTAAAAATGAATAAGAAAAATAGGTTTAGGATGATGAGAGTTGCTAGATGTAGATTATAATTGAGCGTGGCGTAGGGGTAGCATGCCTTTCTCTTACCCGGAGGCCCCGGGTTCGATTCCCGGCCTGGCCAGGGATTTTTACCTATACCTGAGGGCTGGTTTGAAGTCCACTCAGCCTGCGTGATTAGAATCAAGGAGCTATCTGATGGTGAGACAACGGCCCAAGTCTAGAGAGCCAAGAATAACTGCCGAGAGGATCCGTCGGGCAGACCATACGACATCTTGCAATCTGCAGGCCTTCGGGCTGAACAGCGGTCGCTTGGTAGGCCAAGGCCCTTCAAGGGCTCTAGTGCCATAGGGGTAGGGAGATGATAATTGACAGCTTAACTTATAAGAAAGCATATTAAAGAGAAGTTAACTTATTTCAATTATGGGTAGGAATCTAGTTTTACAAACGAAGAATCAGCAGTTCAGCGGTTGCTTATTTAATGAAAGAAAACGATTTGTACAGAACAATACTTTTCTCATCCTATTCTCTTTTGTATTATGATGTTTAATAAGTTGTTAGAAGTAATGAATAACTTGGTGTATTATTTGTAAGGATTATGATAGAATAAGATAGCTAAAAGTAAGTTTTCGCATATACGAGTTGGATATCATTGCCAAGGTGTGTCGGGTGGAGACGTCCATCAGCAAGATTGAGATTGATGCTATTGTGATCGAGACGTCAGATTGTATGTTTTCCAGATCCCACGTATAATCGAATCAAACTGTAACATTTCCTGAGAAGCTGGCTGGGAATCTTTTAAGTCGATTGACCTGGACACAGGAAGGGGTAAAACACATTGTATAATTTGTATAACCCCTGGTTGGGTTGAGACTGGTCGCTTTAATAGAGAAATGATTTAAAATCTCTTTACCATATTACTTATAGTGTATTGAAAGGTGGATAACCTCATATCTATCCTCCTGATACAGATAAAACATGAAGTTCTTGACTTATGACACAATCATTATATAAAATAAACTTCCTGTTTTATTTACATTGAGAATCTTATCCATGACTTGACTGATGTAAAAGTGTGGCCTTGAAGTGGTCTTTAAAGTTGGTAAGGAATGGTAAAGAGTCACTGTATTACAGCGAAGAAGTAAAGAGCCCAAGAAGGAGGTGCAGGTTGGAAAGAAACAGAGTTAGGAATGGCTGAGGAAGAAAGGAGGAATTGAAGGAACTTGCTAGGAAACTGAATCTAGCAAACAAGTCAGCTAAGGGTAAGCATAATTGGCAGTCATGCAAATTTTAGTGAAAAATGGAAGGGTATGTATAGGTACGTAAACGCAGAAACAGGTTCTAAGAATGACATTCCAGGAGTCATTAATGAACAAGGGGAGTGTACACGCTAGGATATTCAAAAAGAAGAAGTATTCAGTCAGCAGTATGTAAAGATTGTTGGTTACAAGGATAAGGTCCAGAAAGACGAGGTGACTAACACTAAAGAAGTATTTAAATTTACCTATGATAACAACAACATTTACAGTAAGATATACATTTTGAAAACTAGAAAAACAGCTGGAATTGATAAGACTTCAGGAGATATACTAACGACGGTGGGCTGGGATATAGTACCATATCTGAAATACTTATTTGATTATTGTTTGGTTGAAGGAGCTATACAAAATGAATGGAGAGTTGCTATAGTAGCCTCTGTGTATAAAGGAAAGGGTGATAGACATAAAGCTGAAAATTACAGGACAGTAAGTTTGACATGCGTTGCATGTAAGCTTTGGGAAAGCATTCTTTCTGATTTTATTAGACAAGTTTGCAAAACTTTGGTAGAAGGTATTTTGAGTTTAAGAAAGGTTATTCCAATGAAGCTTCGTTTGTAAGATTCTGGCAAGTTATTGAAGATATCTTGGATTCAGGAGGGCAAATGAACTATATCGCGATTGATCTATCTAAGGCATTTGGTAGGGTAGAACATGGGAGACTAGTGGAAAAAGTGAGTGCAACTGAACTAGACAAAAGAATGACTGAATGGGTAGCTATATTTCGAGAAAATATATCTCAGAGAATTAGAGTAGGTGGAGCTTTATCTTGCCGTGTAATAATTAAGAGGGGAATTCCTCAAGACAGTATTATTGGACCTTTACCTTTGTTACATGTATAAATGTCATGAGTAGAGAAGTGGATTCAGAGATAAGGCTTTTTTGCGGATGATGTTATTCTGTATAGAGTAATGAATTAGTTACATGATTGTTATCAACTGCATAATGACCTCGATAATGTTGTGAGATGGACAGTAGGCAAGGGTATGATGACAAACGGGGTTAAAAGTCAGGTTTTGAGTTTCACAAATAGGTAAAATCCTCTGAGTTTTAATTACTGCGTTGATGGGGGTAAAAGTTCCTAATGGGAATCATTGTAAGTACCTAGGTGTTAAAATAAGGAAAGATCTTCATTGGGGTAATCACATAAATGGGATTGTAAATAAATGGTACAGATCTCTGCAGATGGTTTTGAGGTTATTTAGGGGTTGTAGTAAGGATGTAAAGGGGAGGGCACATAAGTAGAGCATGGTTCTAGTGTATAGGACCCCACTGGGATTATTTGATCCAAGAACTGGAGAAATGCAAAGAAAAGCTGCTCCGTTTGTTCTGGGTGATTTCCAACAAAAGAGTAGCGATACAAAATGTTGCCAACATTTGGGCTGGGATATTTCGGGAGAAAGGAGACGAGATGCTCGACTAAGTGACATATTCCAAGCTGTCAGTGGAGAGTTGATGTGGAATGACATTAGTAGATGAATAAGTTTGAGTGTAGTTTAAATGTAGGAAAGGCGCCGATGACATTTGATGTTAGGCCCTTTTAAGCAACGAGCATCATCATCATCATCATCATCAAAAGTAGGAAATATCACAACGTGGAGATAATGTTGGAATACAAAAGGACAAACTGGGGATTATATTCATTTATAGGAAGTGGAGTTTTAGGAACTGGAATAACTTACCAATGGTGATGTTCATTTAGAATTTATTTGCAATCGTTCAAGGAAAGTGGGAAAAAAACGGATAGGGAATCTGTCACCTGGGCGACTTCCCTAAATCCAGATCTGTAGTGATTGATTGATTGATTGATTGATTGATTGATTGATTGATTGATTGATTGATTGATTGATTGATTGATTGATTGATTGATTGATTGATTGATTGATTGATTGATTGATTGATTGATTGATTGATTGACTGATTGACTGGCAGCTCTTCATGAAGTTCATTTCTACTTTAGTGCATCTCTGAGTTTCCATTCAGGAAACGTGGTATAGACATTGAGGGTTACTCCGGAGAGGTGTACTGTTCTGTGCTGTCTTTGTTATGGATTGGAATTCCTCTATTGATTTACGAGTCTCTTGGTGTCTACAAGTTTCCCTGGAACCATTTTAATTTTTTTACTTGAATTGGACAATCATGTCTCATCCCAGTTTATTATTTTGGTGTAATTTCATCTGCTACGGCTGGCTTCTCCAATTAAATTTCTCAATGGCCATCTTCACTTCTGTACGCCAGAATACTTCTTCCATCTTCTTGTTCTTTCCTTTCTTCCCTTTGGCTTCTCGTCTTTCTCTTCTATTTCTCCTTATATTGGCTTGTAGTCCTATGTTGCTGTATAATGATCACACCATTCCATGACAACTCTCTCTGTTTCATCTACAATGCTCCTGACTTTCCTTTCAAGGATTATGTGTTTCGTGGCGGGAGTCTCCTCCTAATTCATGAAACGCAGGCAATGGCTGATTGGCCTAGCAAGTGGTGCTGACAGTCAGTTGCCACGGAACAGGACTACCATAAGCCCTGAAGTCTCACTGACACTATGTGTAAGTGGTGTTACATCACAGTGCATAGAAATCTATCAACCACGCTCACAACTTGTAAGCAAGAGTGATGGAGTGATGGAGCCCCACTTCCGGCCAGGGACTCCATGGAAACAACAAAAAACTTTGCAAATGAAATGGAAGTTGACGGGAGTGCAGTCACCCTCTAGCGTAGAAAGGTTTAGTTACTTACCGTGAGTTTGGAGCGTAAAATATAAAATTCAAAAACTACTGAAACTTGATGGCTCATTGGTGTTATAACATAGCATGAACCAGATGAGTAGACATACGTTCCTACCTCCTGTTGTACGAGCCCTTATTTTCCACCACTGAAACATAGCTTAACTACAAACTATTAATCAGAATTAAAATTATGTTCACCTGAATGATTGTAACTGTTGGTCTGACCTTGACCATGCATCTGTTAAAAACCTTGAGCAAGGGAAATATCAGTCAGCTAAAAAGTGCAGTAAATGATACACTGGCTGAAAATGAAATCTCAACACCAAGAAGACATTAGTTTTGAGGAATGCAATTTAGGCTAAGCAAATGTCTGTGTTTCCAGTTCAGAGGTTCATGTGACATGGTGGTACATTAATAACCACTGTAGTCACCACGATTTTTAATATAAACATACGAACGTGTCGTACAGGTGCTGTATGACATTGCACTTGGCCAGTCAAATCAGCAACGGTTAATGCTGAATTTGTCATCCCATAATAAACTATACATGCTTATTGGGCAAAAGGTGTGGTGATCTTGCAAGCCAAGGCACACTGTAGAGTACACTCTGTGACAGCAGTGGTATGAGTACGAGTGTTATCCTATTGGAACCCCCCAATTGTATACTGCAAATGAATGGCAGCACACCCCGTTCAATCACCAATCTGACGTACAAATCTTCTTCCATTAACGACGAGAGTGTTCCCAGACCATACCTCCTGATGTATGTCCAGTATGTTGACGCCGCAGACAGCTCACCTGGACTCCTTATCAGCCTATGGCCATCACTGGCACCGAAACAGAAATGGCTCTCATTTGAAAACTTAACAGATCTGCACTCTGCCCTGCAATGAGCTCTAACTTGACACCGCTGAAGTCGCAAATGGCAGTGATTCGCAGTTAACGGTATAAACGCTAGAGAGCTGCCCCTCAAATAATTGATTTGTTACAGCCTGCTGCATTGTTCTAGTGCCAACTAAAGCTCTAATAGCTGCCGCAGATGCAGTGTCATCCACCACAGCCATTCGGTCTGCCCTGTAGAGGTCCGTGTGTGTCTTCTTGAGACGGTCAGGGAAATACTTTAATTGCTTCGTTGCACTCCTTGGAGGATAAATATTTGCACTCAGGCTGTGCAAAGGAAAATATAATATAACATGCTTGGTTAATGTGTGATCAAGATTTGTAATTCTAATTGTTTAGAACTGCCTATTATACAATATTACTTCAAGTGTGAGAACTAGCATTATATTTTATAGATTTTATTATTTAATACTGCGTCATAGTATGTTGTTAAGGACGACCATGCATTTCTTTGCAGCCAACGTGTGGATGTCCTGAAGGAACTGCAAAGGATTGTAAGGCAGTTGTCAAGAGCTCTCAGACTGAACCCCAGGTTGCTCCGAGAAATGTAAGTAAGGCTTACACTTGCAGTTAACCCTAGAATACTAACATTATTCACTGGTTGCTCAATACGCAAAATTTGCGTGCATGTACATATCTAAAAATAAGAAACGAACTCCACCTTGTTGCCAGAAGTAATACATTGTTTAAGAACTACAAACTATATTGTGCATTATGTTGTAGTAAAAAGTAATTCAAAACAACCGACTGGATCAGCTTCTACTTTCGACGTAAGTGCTGGTCGGACATAACTATGATTTTTTTTTTGTATTTTTCTGCGTTTGAATCAGTTGTTTTCCATATATGCCCATTCTTACCAAAGAATTCATCCACTTCACAGTCAACGAAAAAGTGTTCTAGAGGTTAAGAAACTGAAACTGGGGTGTTTGAAGTAGTCGCTTCTGTCTTCCCCTTTGAGATTTCCCTTTCGATGGCCGCTCAATCTGCTGAGTTTCAACACAAGCTCATAAATACAGTATATATTACAGTCTAGATTATCTTCGGAACCATGGTCACTGGGTGAATAGTATGGATCGTCATCGGAGAGTCTTCGTTCTCACATTCAGTTTCTGAACGCTTATTTTCTCCACTCTCATCTTCATCCAGCTCATCAATGAACTACTCCTATTTCACTCTTCGTTCATCCATCGTGTCCTGGAAAGCCACATGCCTAATAACTATAAAGCAACCATCTGGAATGAGCAACCTACCTGCTTACGACGACTTCCAAGTACATGTTCCATTCTAATGAGTGGTGAGTTTTACGTACCAACAATATTGTGATAATACTGATAATACGTAAAAATGTACAGTGACTTACCTAAAATGAAGTTTCCCGGCACTCGCTGCCCACACATGCATATAAATAATAAGGTGATGTCATCCACATTGATCAGTGGAAGCACTGCATGGAGGTGGTCTGTTGGGTGTAACGCAGTTATGTGACGCATACAGGTTAATTTTAAATATGTTAGTGTTCTAGGGTTAACATTTTTATGAAAATGCATTTTTATTGATGTAGCCTCCATGGCTCAGGCGGCAGGACGCCGGAGTCTCACCGCTGGGTTCCGTGGTTCAAATCCCGATCACTCCACGTGAGATTTGTGCTGGACCATACAGATGTGGGACAGGATTTTCTCCGGGAACTCTGGTTTTCCCTGTCATCTTTCATTCCAGCAACACTCTGCAATATCATTTCATTTCATCTGTCAGTCATTAATCATTGTCCCAGAGGAGTGTGACAAGCTTCGGCAGCCGGCACAATTCCTATCCTCGCCGCTAGATGAGGACTTAATTCATTCCATTCCTTACCCGGTCGAATGACTGGAAACAGGTTGTGGATTTTCATTTCATTTTTGTTGATGTGGTATTGAGTGAACTTCAAGAATCACGAATGACTACATAAATATCAAATTGTCAGTTACTTTAGAATAAATGTGGCATCAGTGAAGTCTACAGTGATATTCAAAATGGTTCATGTTTGCTTTTAACCCTCTGAGTTGTAGTGGTATAAATACCTTAACGATTGACCTGCATGCTCCTCCATTATCCAGTTATTGTGAACAGATCCTGAACCAGAAACCTTACAGACATTCACCGGATTAAAGTTAAATGTGGTATTAAGCTCTCAAAGAGCAAAGTTAACTCCTGGAACAAAAACATTAAAGCTCAAATATTTAAGAATACACTCAATTATTTCAACTTGGTTTCAAGACAATACAGATGTTATCATGGAGCTGCTGAAGCTCGTTACTTGATTTCAGCGTAGAATTAATTACTAGAGCCCAGACATTTAGATGATATACCAACGCAGGTTTCCACTTTAATAAAAATGCTAGCAAGCTTTATGTTAACAAGAAATTTTTTTAGATGAGAAGATTTTTCTACCTCAATATTCACATGTGTTTTTAGTATATTAGTCATGATCATTATCATTTAATTCCACACATTTTTAGTGTTTTTATTTGCTTGTATGTACCTGTAACATTTTAGCTTCTACTGGAGATGGCCTTTAGATTGGCTGGAATATGTTTAGACATAATCTCATCTAATACAGGTGGATTTTTGTAATGAAAAGGACAGTATAATACATTTTTATTTGTAAAGTGAAACCATCTTCCGGAATCGCCAACAGTGAGGTTCGAATCCATTATCTCCCGGATGCAAACTCATAGCTGCTCGCCTCTAGCCTGGCCAACTTGCCTGGTGCTATGAAAATGAAATAGGACACATTTCATGACTGACAGTTGTCCCGTTACGTAGAACAACCCGAAACAAGTACGGTAACGGCAGCAATGAGCTAGTTAAATAACACAAACAGGAAGCGAAACATAACATCATTAACAAGAACAGAAGAGGACTTACCTGTAATGTTGAAGGGTATCTTAGGAAACCGTGGAAAGAAATTAATAACCAGGTATCAGAACACTAGCTTTAGGAAGAAAAACAACCAGTATTTAATTTAGAGGAAAATAAAAATGATTTATTTGAAAGAAATTAAATTGAAATTTAAAACCAGGAAATGTCAACACAGGAAATGGGAAAACATAGACCCAAAATTAAATTAAGGAAAAATAATTAAATAATAGTTTACGTTACCAAAGATGGTCGACCAAAGAAAACGTTTTTTATTTTTTTAAATGAACTAAAAGGCCTCAGAATACTAGACGAAATAGGATATTTGAGATAACGATTTTTAAATAACAGTACATTAAAATGGCAACCTTAACCACGGAGTCCTGTCCAACAGGAAGAAACTTCAACAGCACAGATAGAGTAATTGGAACGACGCTTCATACAAGTAGCAAAGGGAAAATAAAATACGATACCAGAAAGACAGTATCAACATTACATTTAAGCAAGGGGAAAATTAATTCAATTAATTAGAAATGCCACACGAGTTAGTGAACTCAGAGACCAGCCAAAATTATCATCATGCCTTCTACCATCCTTTTTTAAAACAATCCATTGTTACCGGTCGTCATAGCAATGAAGGCCATGAATCCAAGCGTAAATAAGGTAACCACGGAAAAAAGACAGAAAAACAAGGAAAAAAGCATTATTCAACGAGAAAGAAATAAGGATGATTCCAGAAAATCAAAATAAAAACAGGAAAAATCTTAAATAAGATTTCCTTCCTCTTGGTCGGAACTCATGTGCTTCAACCTTTTCTTAATGGGGTGGTTTGATACCATTTCAAACAAAGTATTACATAATTTTACAAATGTTTAAAGTAATAGAAAATGGTTTAATAATTTAGCTTCACCCGAAGTATAAGTGCACTACAGTACACTCTCAAAAGGCATTAACATTTCATTACAACGAACCCGAATTATGTACTTATTTAATAATAATGTTTGTCCAACCCTTGTCCCGTTTCCCTACGGGGTCGGGTATGAGGTGAGATGAATTTGTCGTGGCGGTTTTTTATGACCGGATGCCCTTCCTGACGTCAACCTCATCAGAGGAGTTAATGAGAGATGAAATGAATGACGTGATATATGATAGTAGGGAGAGGGTGAAACCCGGTGCCGGCACATAGCCTACTCCTGTCGAATAGCACCAAGGGGTCTGCTCAAGGCTTAACGTCCCCATCCGACGGACGAATCACCATCAACAGCGTCATATGCCCTCACTCCATATGAGCACTGCGGAGAGGTTTGGAATTTAATCCAGGCTTTTGGCACGCAATCTAGTGATTAGAAATTGTATACCACCACCTCCCCTACCCTGCCGGCCAACATTCTGATGGTGAAAATTTTTTCGACCAACGGGACTCGAACTGGCTAACCTCGGTGTTAGACCGTTTTTAGACTTCAGCGCCTTAACGATCATGGCCACCAGGCGGGCTTACTTATTTAATAATAATAATAATAATAATAATAATAATAATAATAATAATAATAATAATAATAATAATTTTTGCCGAGATGGAGAACCAAAAATATTATTTAGAGTCACACACAGCGAAATACTCTAGTCAATTTTTAAAATAGTTCCATACTAAAAGAAACTCCAGTACACGACGAAGCGAAGGAAATCCATTATTGAAGAGGACGCGAAAGCGCCATTTTTTCTTACTTACAGCACATGATGTTGAAACAGGAACGCCCGTACTTGAATTGTTCGGAGAGCATGGATGACGTCAAGGCTTGTACGACCCATGATTAGAGAGTATGGGAGAAGAGTAGTGCAATACATTTATGATTAATGGGGAACTTGCTGTTTATTCAAGAAATAAGCAAAGGAATTATATCACCTTTTACAGATGTATTGTGAGATTACCCTTGAAGGTGCGGAGGAGACGTTATTCTGCGGCGTCGGCGTCGTCCTTCGTCGGCGGTGTCGGCGTAGTTCCGCGTCGTTGGTGTTGTCTCAGCATTGGACGTTGACGACGACTCGAACCTGAGGCAGATCGTACAGCGTGAAACAGTTGTTAAGGAGCGGAGAAGTGAAGAACTCCCGCACAGAATGCCAAGGGGATCTGGTGCAACATTTTTCTACCGCACCGCGAATTAAGGCGAAGCACTTTTGAATAGTTTCCCCAGTAATAGTGTTGGACGCACTTTCGAAGATGAAATCAAAGTCACAGTAGACACTATCGTACTTGAAATAAACAATGAAAGCGATATGAAACCTTCCGAGATGCAATGATTAAACACCTCGCTCAATCTCAAAAAAATGTCCTTGGATACAGTCTTTGCACTGTATACATAAGTACAGCATGCACATTCTCGTTGAAATAAACTAGAGCTTCGACGAAAATATAAATAAATAGTTTATGACTGTCCAAGTCCTGTTACGTCGTAATTTTTCAGAGACAAGGTCATCACTGAGGCGCAATTTTTGACAGTTTCATGAGGGGATTTGACATAGTCTTCGAATGAAGTGAAGGTTGGCACAGTTTATGCTAGGAAATATTAACACTTTTCACGCGGTGCGATAGACACAGTCTTTGAGGGTGGGAAAAAGTAGGCACTGTTCTTTATAAAATAACGTAACACTGTTCGTTAAAGAACTGCTCAGTCGCTAGGACACAATTTTACGAGGTAGCTTAACACGGTAGAGGAAACAACTACAGCACAGTTTCAAACGTACAGTCTCTTTAAATTCACAGTCCACAAACGAAATACAAATGCACAGCTCTACAGCCTGATAGAAACGAAATTAAGCTTTCGTTCACGCGCAAAGTCCAAGTCCACGGAGAATGCTTTCAACACTAAACACTTTCGAACGCAAGTACCCATCCGGACAGAGTGACGAACCGTATAGCGATGTGCTTGCTTACATACACACACTGAGTGAAACACGCACTCACCGTATACTGCTTTACTCAAGGCTAGCGACTGCCTTTTATTGCCGATGGTCCGAAGGCGTGGTTGCACATGTGGGCATCTAGAAAAATTTATATCTCGGCCATCCTTCCGCCGATTTACGTGAAATTTCGGTTAGCACCATTTATTGTTCAGGCCTACAAGGTGACGTCCTCGAAATTATGATATTACATTCCATTCGTGATGAAATGTCATGGAACAGGAGAGAATTTTCGGTGTGACGACACTTGGCCTTGGCTGGTACTCTGGAGCAGCGCGAGCTTGCATGTTGTCTCCCACAATACCTGCGCGTTCGGCGCTCGTTTTGAATGCATACAACCGGGTGTTAGTGAGTTCCTCTCAAGAAATGAATGAACGTGAATGCTCGCAGGGCATTCTCGTTTCATCTCCCCCCTGCTCAGGAAAAAAATTGCTGGACGATTTTCTTTTTACTCATCTCCTAATAAAGTATTTCTTGAGGTTGGTCGAGTTGAAAATTCCCACAACGTCGCTATCTGTCCTTCCTACTTCGTAGGCACCATTATCTAGTGCGGTAAGTATCCTGAAGGGTCCTATGAATAAGGGACAGAATTTGGCATAAATTCCCTGGCCAGGGTGCGAAACTGTAGGCATGCGTATTAATACCAGGTCACCCACTTGTAAGGGTTGTCGAAACTTGTGATGTCGTAACTTCCTTTCCCGGATTTGAGCAGCATGCCGCAATTGCCGAAGTGCTTTGGTAACGCGAGCTAGTTGGCTCACCGCTGCATCAGGTGGATCAGGCAAAGTTCGATCCCAAGGTCTATCAGGAGTGAGGCCTTTGTGTATCCTCAAAGGGATGTCCTGAATAGACTCATGCATGGTGGTATTGACGATCCTTTGCATAACGGGGAGAACCTCAACCCACTTCCAATGCTGCTGGCCACAATACACTCTACAGAATCTCGCAATTTCTCGCATAACGCGTTCGGCTGGGTTAGCTTCCGGGTGTCGGATGGAGTTCATGATATGCTTTATCTCAAGCTCTTCCAGTGCAACTTCGAATTCCATGGAGGTAAACTGACTTCCATGGTCTGTTAAGAGAAATTCCGTCTTGCCCATCTCGGGAATGATGTTTCGACGAATCCTGCGGAGAATGTTCCCGGTGTTTGCCTTCTGAATTGGAAGCAACATAGTGTACTTAGAGAAATACATCTATGGTGACGACAATGTGTCTGTTGGCACGTAACGCCTTGGGAAAAGGTCCATATAGGTCCATTGCGAAGATCTGGCCAGGTTTTTCAGGGATTAAACGTCGTGGATAATCCCCGAGGAGCCTGTTATTGGGCTTAATCTTTTGACAAATATCACAAGTCCTGATGGTATTATGGACGTCACGGCGCAAGTATTCCCACGTAAACCTTTCTCTAATCAGGTTTAGGACTTTGTCCGTACCGGCATGCCCAGAAATGGAATGGCAATGCCATATAATGGCATTCCTTATTCGGGGGGAGCATAAATACGATCTGTGGTTCTAGCGTGATCAACGTACTTGTGAAGTAGACCATCGTGGTAGCAAAATTTTTGAGCTATCCTAGAAATATGAGGATGCTCATCGTCATCTTTAGGGATAGATCCATTAAAAAAGTGAATCAGCTCATGGCTCAGAGGATCTCTTCTTTGAGCTTGCGGTAGGTACTTTAGTCGTCGCAAGAACTCCCCATCTTCATCATTCATGACTTCAATCGCATGGATTGAAACCTCATCTGTCGGATTCCGACTCAGTGCGTCGGCGAGGATATTTTTCCTTCCGGGCCTGTGAACGACAGTGATGTCAAATTGCTGTATAAACAGCGCCCATCGGGTTATCCGTTCGCTTGTAATGTCTGATTTGAGAATAAATGTCAGTGCTTGATGGTCTGTGTAAATTATCACCGGATATCCAAAGATTATCTTCTTCCAGTAAAGGAGAGAATGCACTATGGCGAGGGCTTCTAATTCTGTTATCGTATAAGCCTTTTCATGGGGTCTTAACTTGCGGCTCATGAATGAGAGAAAGATGCGAATTCCAGGTTCCTTTGGATCAATTTGGAAAAGAGCTGCACCGATCCCTATGTGGCTGGCGTCACATTCAATATAAAAAGATAGCTCATAGTTAGGATAGGCCAATTGAACACTGTCCTTCAACATTTGTTTTGTTGCCACAAATGCTTTGTCGCAAACATCAGACCATTTCCACCTGTTGTTCTTCTTCAACAACTGCTCCAGGGGTGCCACTGTTTCCGAAAAATTAGGGCAATGCTACGCGAAGAACTGGCAGAGGCCTAGGAATTGCCTGATGTGCTTCATTCTGGTGGGTTTGGGAAATTCTAGAATACATTGAATCTTAGCCGGATTGAGCTTGACCCCATTACCTCCAATAAGATGGCCTAAAAACAAAACTTCAGTTTTGAAAAACTGGCTTTTCTTGGCGTTAATTTTAACGTTCTTGGTCTGTAATTCCTCCAATACCTTATGAACATCCTGTACATGTTGTTCCAGGGACTCAGATGCGACGATAATATCGTCCACATAAATAGTGATGATTGTCTTTACTTCGTCGGAAAGTTGTTCTTCTAAGGCCCTAATGAAAACTGCACCAGAGTTCTTAATGCCAAAAGGGAGTCTATTAAAGGCATAAGTAACATTATCAAAGATGAATCCGGTAAATTTCCGACTATCTTCGTCCAATAAAATGTGAAAATATGAAGAAGCCATGTCCATAGCAGAAAATACATTCATGTTATGAAATCTCTTAATTACATCTCGGAGTAGAGGAGGGGGGTCATATTCAAGCACAAGCCTATCGTTCAAAGCCCTCGCATCGAGGCATATGCGCAGATTACCACTTGGTTTTCTCACTATTGCTAAAGGATTAATGTAAGGCGTGACACATTTCGATATGATTCCATCATTCTCCATTTAATGATGACCCGAGCTTCTTCCAAGTACTTTATGGGTATCGGATAAGGCCGTTTCTTATAAGGTGAAGTGTCAGTAACATCTAAGTGGTGCTTAAAACCCTTGATAACTCCAGGTTTATCAGAAAATACATCTGGAAACTTCTTGAAAAGCTCTTGGATCGCCTCTGCTACTTTAATGTCATTATCATCATAATCTGGGCTTTCAGCTACACTGGCATAAATCGTGAAGTTGTAGTGGTCCTCGTTAAACTCATCATCGATGATGGACGCCATCTGGTCCTCTACGGGTCCCACTTCCTCGGGTCTCCCCTCTTCGTGGACGCTTTCTTCGACAGGCGGAGCCTCGCTCATCTTGCCTTCTACTATATCCATCGGGGTCTCCAATTCCGGATGCTTCACTTCATTACATGCAACCAACTGTAGCTCTACAGCTTCGACATGAAAAAATTTAATCATATTAGTAGGATAATCGATGATTCCCCCATGTTGAATGAGAAAGTCCGATCCAAGGATTAAATCAAATTTCATTTGAGTCAAAATTAAAAATAGATGTTGGAACTTAACACCACCAATTTCTATCTCAAGAAACGCCTGGAATTTGCATTTAATAGCCTTGTCAGGAACTATGCCTTTAACCTTAACTTGAGCAACAGGCAGGATGGAAATGTAGGTCGTCTCTTGCGCCACATCTATTAATTTCTGCGAAATTAGTGAGGCTTGTGATCCTGAGTCTACTAAAGAGTTGACAATCACATTGCCTAACTTAACAATAATGATTGGTAAGCCGCACTGTCGTGGTGTTAAATCCTCATATAGTAAATCTGCATCCCCTAAATAACAATGGTTGATGAGTGTGCTACATATTACTTCTCCTCCCTCCGGGTTTTCAGGCAATCTCTTTATTACTTCGTCAAAGTTTTTTTCGGTACCCGTAGCTTCGGGATCCATTTCCGTTCTCTCATTTCTTCTCTGCACCTCTGCCTGGTATTCGAAAGAAGCTGCTCCAAGTAAGGCTTCTTCCCTGTTCTTGTTCCTTACATATTCCCTAGTCTCTCTCCAAAGTTTCTCTAAATCTTCCCGCTGGGAGTTCCCATTGTCATTGGGTTGGTTAGCTGCCTGCCTCCATGAAGGTCCAGGTTGAAACGTAGCCCTCCCTCCGTAGGGACGATTTCTATGCCTTCTGTACCGAAACGGAGTATCTTGACGAGTTTCTCTTTCTTCTCGCGGTTCTGGATTTACTTGAACCGGAGTCTTCACTTCCGCAGAGTTAGCCGTAGTTTCTTTGGTTCTACCTGCTTTTGTTACGTTCTGAGTGTGCGCAGTATCGAGTCTCCTCAGAACGTCATCGAGCTGCTCTAAGTCCTGGACATTTGCTGCTAACAATATTTCCTGAACATTTGGAGGTAATTGCAGTGTTATGACCTGAATAAGTTCTTGCTCCGGCAAAGGAGGGTCGAAAAACTGCATCTTTTTAAGCTGAGATATGAGATAATCTGAGTATCGTGAGGAATTAACGGAAGTGTTATACTTTCTGGAGTATAATTAGAGTTTTATCAGGTGCTGGGCCTCAGCACTCCAAAACCGTCTAAGTAAGGCTTCCTTAAACTCTCCGTAAATGCTGATACTGAATTTGAAAGCAGTGAACCACATTAACGCCCTGCCTTCTAACAATCGAGATGCTATACGTAATCGCCGGTCTGTCTTAATGTGATTTTCTTGAAAATACTCTTCGAGGTTAAGGAGAAACTCCTTAGCAGTATAGTCCTCCTTCCCCGAAAATTTGGCTGGTTTTTCCTCAGTCATTTTAAAAACTGTGGAAACATTCATGGATTCTCCACTAGTGTTGTGAAGGCTAGATGATGAAACATCCTGTTCAATTTGGGATACTTTGCTGTTGAGAGCTTCCATACCTCCTTGGAGTTCGAGTTTTAGGGTTTTAATTTTCCCCTGTACGGAATTCTCAATTTCCTTGACCTCCCTCTCTAAGTCGGTCTTAACCCCTGCTACATCGCGATAGATACGAGTTTCAATGTAGAAAATAATTAGGATACCAAAATATACACCCCGGTGACGCTCCCGAGATGAAAATCACTGATAAAGCAGTATGCAAGAAGGCATCGTCGTTTTAACATAGGGAGTTGTTATACTGGTGTGTGTGATGATCTGCAATCACGTCATGGCAGAACAAGCCAATGTTTTGGGTTAAGCTAGACAAATTGAGCAAAGGAACATTTGACAAGCATGTTCCATGTTTCAGGGGCATTCCTGCACACTCAAGTCTCGTGTAGATGACGCGGGCACATTCTCGGAAGCGCGTGTTCAATTCCGTCATTAGGATCGTCTTCACTGACTAGTTGATTGTCCTCTTACGAACTTTACGCACAAGTTCCGGAATTCATACCACATTGTCGGAAGTGGAGAGCTATTGCCCATGTTTGTAGTAATCTGAACTTTAGTACTTTCAGTACATCACGGTACTTCATTTCAGTGAATATAGGCAACCATTTTCTGAACAATATTCAGCTTTTTTGCTGATTGGGTGTCTTGCAGATGCATCTGTGCTGTCGACAGACTTCAGTGTCCAGAGTCGTGTCTCATTTAGGAATTATAATGAGTAAGATTACTGCTGCCATCAAGTGCGAGGACCAGGAAGTGATATTGCAACAATTATGCTAGTATCTTCTAAATGATCGTAACTCCCGTCCCTTCTCCATTCCAGTCATATAAACCTTTATTTTCGTCTAAGAAATGGTGTGACCTTTACACTAGGAAGACGGACAATATGTATTAATATTTATATAAACAAATATCTGTGCTTACGCTGATGCTTATCAGTGAATTTATATTAACTATCTATTCTTAGACGACTGTATGTTGAGTTGCTTCTTTACCTGGTGTATAATCGTGCATGTAATTGGTGAAACTAAAAGCTTTTGATCTTGATGTAACTGCCGATATTATTATTATTATTGTTATTATTATTATTATTATTAATGTGGAAAGTTGAACTAAATACATACTAATGGAATGAATTTCTTTCATAGATCTGCAAAAAATAACATCAAGGACAAAGTGGCTATTGCAGTTAAAGGAATACGCAACACAGTAGACCCAACAGTAGATTCGAAGGCATTGTTAAGGTAAGTAATAACTTTTAACTACAAAACGTGCATTGTCTTTGTTGTTCCAAGAAGCAAAGAGTAGCTTTGAAAGTACAAGTAACTTTGTGAATTAATTTCAGTTGAACGGTATCTAACTTCGTACTGAGTTGGCGGCGCAGTTACTTCATATAAGATACACTGGTTTCCAACAGTTATTTCGACTTGTTTAATATGTATTGCCCGCAGAAGAACATACTAGTCAGCCGGTGAACACAAGGGATCCCAGAGTGGACCGTTCGAGACAGCAGCGAAAAAATTAGGGCAATTTTAGATGTGGCAGTATTTGGAAGGTGTCAGACAAATGACAGAGAAGTACGCACAAAAGATAAAATTTATTAAATAACATCAAAATCAAATCACAAATTATGTACGGTATCTTTCTTCTTGGTGCTATTGAATTTCAAAGTCCTCTGAACTTTACATTTCACTCACTCATTATTTGTAAAAATTTGAGATAATTCAGAGCAAAAATTCTTCATGTTCATGACAATGAAAATGATCAAACTGAAAAGTAGAATAAATCTCCCATTGAAAATGAAAATGAAAATACCCAGCCTGTTTCCAGTCATTCGACCGGGTCAGAAATGGAATGAATGAAGCCCCATCTAGCGGCGAGGATAGGAATTGCGCCACCTGCCGAAGTCTGTCGCACTCCTCCGGGGCAATGATTAATGAAGGACAGATGAAATGATATGATATTGGAGAGTGTTACTGGAATGAAATATGGCAGAGAAAACCGAAGTACCCGGAGAGAAACCTGTCCCGCCTCCGCTTTGTCCAGCACAAATCTCACTTGAAGTGACCGGGATTTGAACCACGGATCCCAGCGGTGAGAGGCCGGCGAGCTGCCGCCTGAGCCATGGAGACTCAGAATAAATTTCCCATTAACGTACTGATTAAATCATAACTAAATTGAATGTGTAGATTATCAGATTTTCCAAGATGCTGCCATCAGATTATTGAACTTCATATTGTCTTAAACCTACCTTGTTTCTTTACTGTACACCTCAGGAAACTGTTCCTTAGATCTTGTAAATTTTATTAATTATTTATCAAGTTTACGTAAGCAGGATTCACACATTCCACTTGTCATTTGTGCTTTCTTATTGCTTTGATAGTCCACAGGTAATGATTTTACTTCTGAACATCTCCTTTGTTTCGTAGATTTACCGATTACTGAGAGCTTTAACTTTCCAGTACCAGTCACATTTGCCACAACTATTTCTGTCACACTTTCCTTGATTCTTTTTCCATTTCACCTTTAAATGCCAGGGTCTTTTCTGATAAACATTGAAAAAAAAGACCAGTCTCATTGACATAGAAAACATCATGAGGGTCATAATTTTCCAAAAGACCAGGTAGAACGAATTTGTGATAGTATTCACAGACGGCTTTGGATACACTAGTACCTGCACCTGACATTACTTTCTGTAAGGTTTCATTTTGATGTTTAAATTTATCTAGCCTTTTCGAACTTAAAACGATTCAAAGCTGAAATTCTCACCAAATTTATGTGCTTTTCTTCCAAAGTATGCTGCCTTGAAGTTGTATGGTTTGTCCCCCATACACTTTACCCACTTAAATATAGCTTCCTCCAACTGAGAATAACTTGAGTTCTTAAAATATTTCCTTACCGATGATAAACGAGACTCCTGCATAGTGCTACAAATCTTGCCTTTGTTTTTATTAATCGTAAATAGAGTATTAGCTGGAATGCCGAATTTCAACACAATATTCTTCTTCTTCCTCAGACCGTTTAGTACTTCGTGAATTAATTTTCATTTTTCATTTACTCGTAAATATTTCAGTACATATTTATTCTTCATGATGTTTGCATTACTGATTCACACGGTAGTTCAGAAACTGCAGTGCAGTGCTCTTTCGTCAGGCTCTTCAGTCAAGGTCACGAAGGGTGCGGGCATGCAGGAGTTTGCATTTTACTTACTTACTGTCATTCTCCGAGGATCAATTCACCCCAACTCGTCTCCATGCCCACAGGCTGCTCCGTGTCGTAGCAGACCACATGATTGTATCCAAGGTGAACACGGAGCTCATAATATGTCCCCTAAACTCAACTCCATCATTCAACCCAACTGAATTTTTAGCCAAATTTTGAGATGAATATTTTAAGTCAGGGGAATGAAAATTTCTTAAGTTACCGGTATCGAAATATTTGATAAATAGAACTTCGAATTATAGTACAACACATAAAATAGATATGAAGTCCAAGGTTAAATTCATGGGGGAAATCTAAAATTCCTTTGAAGTCAAAACGGGAGTAAGACAATGAGATGGGCTCTCACCTTTACTCTCCAACTGAGTCCTTGAAAACTGATACAAGAATGGTGCAAACAGGAATTGGTCCTCAAAATTCACCAACCAATCACTTTAGACAGAGGGAAATTAGCGATTGATTGCCTAGCATTTACAGATGACCTAACAATATTAACCGGAGACAATTCAACAGCCCAAAATCAGTTTGGACGCCTGAAAGAAACTGCGGAAAATATCTTTTGAAAAGACACTATACATGGCCTGCAACAATCAAGCACCAAAATTCATGGAGACAAAACATAGCAAAATTAAACGAGTATCATAATTTAAGTATCTTGGTGAAACAATTCATGAAAATGGACTTGAAACAAAGGGCAATATTAGATGCTGAAACATGGAAACTGCATACCGATTAACCCAAAATATCTACAATAAAAATTGTATCTCCAAGCACACAAAATTAAGAATTACAATACAGTCATTAAAGAGAACCTCTTTCACAATCACCATCAGCCAGTTCTATCAATAACTGATGTGGCCTCTTGGAGTCTGAAACTTAAGGTAAGTATTCAGGAATTGCCTCCACTTCCAGCGATCTTGAGTGATAGTTTGCCAATTAACTCCGGCGATTTTTCGAATGTCTTTTTGCCGGCGATTCGATGGCCTTCCTCACTGTCTCAGTTTACCTCTTAGGCTCCATTCAAGAACAACCTTGGTCCATCTGTCATCCCTTCTTCGGTCCACATGTCCTGCCCATTGCCACTTCACGTTTGATATTCTCTTTATGGTGTCAACGACATTTGTGACTGCTCTTATGTCATGGGCCCTCATTCTATCTCTTCTGGTAAACCCAATCATAGATCTTTCCATTCCTCTCTGGGTAGTTCTTTGTTTCCATTTAGTGAACTCATTCATTGTCCAGGTCTCACAGGCATAGGTCATTACAGGGAGAATGCATTGGTCATGAACTTTCTTCTTTAGGTTTACTGGCATGGTGGATTTGAAAACCGTTTAATATGGTCCAAAGTGCCTGCCATCCTAATTTCATTCTTTGGAAAATTTCATGTCGTATATCTCCTTTCATGTTGATTTGTTGGCCAAGGTAGATGTATTCACCAACATTTTCAATATGTATTCCCTCTATCACTACGTTTTCTGAAGTTGACCACTTGTTATGCATGACCCTTGGGTTGGACAGAATAATCTTGAGGCCTACTCGCTGACAAATACTCCAATACTCCAATTAATGTTGTTTAACTCTTCCTCTAGTTCATCTAGTGTTTCATTCCCCAATAATGACCGACAGTTATAAGTTCATACTAGAAGTGAGTGGTTCTTGGCACGACTGAATATGGGGTTGTGGGACAACAAGGTAGACCCCAAGCGGAGATCCGATTTTGGGGCTTCTTTGCCACCGGAGAATTTTGCTTTAATGATGAACATCATTCGTTTGACTTCAAGGTTTGAAGCTTTATCACCAATGACGGATTGGAGATCCTCCCGTGCTGATTTGTTCGGTTTACCCGCTAATATCTGAAAGGCTGACTACAGTGGTTTTCCACTGGATGATGGGATCGTCATGTCTCTAACTCATGCAGTTTACCCGCCCAAAAGTTAGGGCAGAGGGTGTAGATAAATAATTTAAAGTATGTGGCTTAGGCAACACATAACATGGAGAGTAGAGTCCCCATCTGTTTCGTTGTTTCAATGGTTATATAAAATGGCCGACAATTACGGCAGAATGATTGACGAGGAAAAATAATAAATTGCCCATCTAGCTGATCTTTACTATGCATTGATTGTAGAAATTCAATATGTCGGACACTTAGCGCACACAAATATAGCAAAAATATGATCTTAATAACACTTGTAACAGATCGTAGCCGCAAGATAACACTAACACATGGACAGCACATATAGATAGATCACAAATAACTCCTAGCACCACAACTGAGGCAGTAGATCTTAATAAATTTATACATTTATCAGCAAATCCACACCTGATCTTGATTCAAGGCCTGCTGCCATTAGTACCTCTGTATGGGTCAGAACATTGAGAAAATGGAACTCAAAATCATAAGAAGAATTCTAGGCCCGAAACCCGCCGATGTACAAAACCGACTCAGAGGCGGACAGGAAATCAAACAATTCACCAACATTCACAGTGTCAATAGAAAAGACAGGTTAAGATTCTATGGACATATTGAAAGAATGCATTCAGACAGACTTACAAAACAAATTGTTGAATTCTACAAAAACAGGAGTAAAGCCGAAAGAGACTGGTGAAATTAAAACCGATTTAAAATAGGCAGGAATTACACCAGCAGATGTCCAGAACCAGGTAATCTTCAGATCCAAAATTCACAAAGGCAAGATGAGCAAGAGGAAAGACCAAAGAAGAAGACTGGAACAACCTGATCTGAGGACAGCCAGGAAGCCCGCAGGAAAAGAATGAAAGAAATATGGGCACAGAGGAAGGCAAATGCATGCCTCATATTTGTATAGTTAGGATAACACTGAGAGCGATGTTCCACCATTCAACACTTATATATAATGTAACATTTATTAAAAGAAAAATGATTTCGATTCCCTTGGACTCATCATCAGTTCAAAGCAAATAAATCAATCAAAAATGTAATAACACACATTCAACATGAAATTTGCCTGAAAACTTACTTAAAATGGTTGACATGCGTTAGGGTATGTCATAAAACACGTTAAAATTTAAAGAAATTCCTAAAGTCCAGGTCACAAATAATTGAAATGCATTTGTTCAATGTTGAGCGGAGTTTTAGAATAATGTGTAAAAAGCTGAAGTTGAAGAATTTTGTTAAAACCTTATGTTGTTGCTATGGAATATAAAAACACTTGTTAAACGTGTTCATATATTCGTAGTCGAATCGTCGATTAAAAATAAAAGAACGTGTGTCAACATTGACAATCTTGTGAAGGTGCCGATGAGGCAGTTTGCTTCGGAGTTAGGGAACATCCTTCCTTGTATTGTAACTTCTTCTTCCTATTCCTCTTCTACTGTGAATCTGTCTTGAGACAGGTATCAAATCTCTGTCCTGTGCATCTTGCTTCAGTTGTTCATAGCTTCTTCCTTGTTTGACATCTGTTAACATTCCAAATCTTCTTCTTCTTCTTCCTTTTCTTCCATCTGTTTTTTTCATCCCTCACCCTCTGTCAAAGACAATTTCTGCATGGTATGTGAACTTACTAGAACATTTTCCTCTTCCTTACAATGTCAACAGGTGTCTCTTTGCTCCTACTTTTCTTAGGACTTCATCATTTCTCACTTTATTGTCCATCTCACTTTTTCGGTTCTGATACACAACCATATTTCAAAACTGGTTTGTAACAGCTGCTCTATTTTGAAAATGTCGCTGTTGATGTTATTGTGCACCTCCAGCCTTCCCAGCGGCAGGATAACGAGAGCGAGGAGTAAGGGAACATCCGCCTTTAGTGACTACTGTGCCATAAAACCAAGGAAATACTGTTATTTAACTTTTTCCATCAACATAAATACTGGCATTTTCAAAATACAGGAGCTGTTACAAAACAAGGAACGATGTTCCCCCAACTCCTCGGTAGATTGCCTTAACTGCAAATCGCCTCATCGGCACTTTCACAAGGTTGTCAATTCTGACGCACGTTATTTTATTTTTCATAGACGATTCGACTACGAATATATGAACAATTTTAACATCATCATCATCATCATCATCATCATCATCATCATCATCATCATCATCATCATCATCATCATCATCATCTAAAGGCTTCGCCTTGTCGCTGCAACCATTGATCTCTTCTCTCTGCGATCCTTTTCATCTCTCCATAAACTTGGCATCCCATCATCTCAACTACCTCTTCAATGATCTTCCGTGGTTTCCCTCTGCCTTTCTTCCCATCACCTTGCCTTCGAACAAGTTCTTTATGAAGTTATTATGCCGGAGAATGTGACCGAAAACTGATGCTTTTCTCCTTTTTATCGTTGTTATTAAATGTCTCTGGGTGTTTATTTCTCTAAGCACTGCTTCATTAGTTTTCTTCTCAATCCAGCTAGTTCTAGTCATCTTCCTCCATAGTCACATTTCCACTGCCTCTAGTCGTTTCACGTCCTCCTTCAAGAGAGTCCATCCTTCACAGCCGTACAGCAGCACACTCCAAATGAACGTTTTGATAAATAATTTCCTTTGTTCAGTATTTAAGGATTTATTAGTTAAGAGCTGCTTCTTCTCCTCAAAGGCTTTCTTACACAGGGAAATCCTTCTTTTTATTCCATAGCAACAACATAACAACTTTACAACATTCCTAAACTTCAAGTTTTTATATATTAAAACTTTGCTCAACATTGCACAAATGCACTTCAATTATTTGTGACCTGGAACTTACGACTTTCTTTAATTTGCTTTCAACTGATAACGATTCCAAGGGAATGGAAACAATTTTCCATTTAATAAATGTTACATATTATGTAAGTGTTGAATGGTGGAATATCCCTCGATTGATTTCTATTATATAAGTCGAACGTGAACATTGAAATGAAAGTTATAAATAATGAAATTAATACAGTATTAGATCGAGGTATCGAAAATTCGACATACAGAAGTTCGACTGAATATAGCGAGTGGTTCTAATAGTAATACACTGTCTTCCTTTATTAAGATGTTCCCCGGCCAAGGCTTTGTTTGTCTATGAAGTAGGAGGACAGGCTATAGATCTTCCACAGCAGTCACAAGGAATTATCTCTTGTAATACTGTATTTAACTTTTAACGTTCATATCTAATGTCAGGAAAGAAATAATTTCTCACTGGTTATGCAGAGAAATACTGGATACCGTGGTTTATAATCATTTTCTCTATTGAACCTCCTTTATTAAAACTGGCGGGATCTATTCATATTTTCAATCCTTAAGCTGTCTTTGAATTTTTTGGAAAGAATATCTTGAACCATTTTATACAAGAAAGAACTCCCTGTCTCCCCTAACATGTTATTGTAACTTTCGTAGTGATTCGTACTGATTAAAAAAACTAACTAACCTTTCAATTTTCTTTCGAAGATTAAACAACTTAATGTTAATTTAAATATCGGCGATAAGTTGGTAAATGTGTATGTTATAGCTTTTACATAAGCTTATTGCAACACCGTCCTGAATCAGCAAATGCCGATTATTAACCGTGTCATGAAAACAAGCCCACTGCACTGGCTATCGGTCGTTAATCACATCCTTCCTCCAGATCTGCGCCGCACAAACAATTCTCGCTCCCAAATGCAATTTTATTTGACGTAAATAAATAACACAGGAGAACACGTTCACTTCCTTGTGTAAACTACTTTATTGTCACTGTAAGTCACAACACACAATTACACACCGTGATACTACAACACTCAATAGCGTAGTACCCTGAAGTCGATTCTGACGAGTACAGATATCGACAACACTGACTCGTTCATCATAACACACCCTCTCTTGAACTGACTGACAGCTCAAAATATATATATACTGTTCAATCAACCGTATAGAATGTTCGATTAATGGAATGGTTCTTACAACACTCAAAATGGAACACACTCGAAACATCGAGCGAGTCGAATGGAGTACTCCAGTCATGGATCCAGCTCGAAATTTCGATTATTGTTTACCAATACACATAGAAACTTCTCCAACAGTCCTAATGTCTCTACATGTGTCTGAATAATAAACCTTACAGTCAGTTTCCAGAAACCTTCATATGTACCAAATTATAGCAGAATACGAATATTAAAGAGTTTTCTACAGCTTTCGACTATACAGATTTTGAGGTTAAACTTATACACAATACTTATTTGAGGTTATACAAATTTATAGTACATATTTACAGGGAACCATGTATTAGTCAAATTTAACATTTCAGAAAAGGTAATTCAGCATTTAATAAAATATATTTAAAATACATTAAACATAATAATTGTAGGTTTTACGACAGTTCGGATGTCGTACCTACGACACAATCTTGTCTGAGAAGCAAATAAAATATAGGCCAATAAATCACTTCCAATTCACCCAGACATCCAAAGGATCCATTCAACCCGACGGAAATGCAGATACCCTCCCCTGCTGCTGGCTCAGAAAATGAAGTAACAAAACTAGTGTGTACTGCGAACTTGGAATGAAGAATGGACTGCTAAGGTTTCCAACGAATGGAGATCTATCTTTGACCCTACACCATCCCCACCTGGATTTCACGACCTGCGGAGTGTTTGAGTCCCACTAAACAGAGTGCGCACTAGGCATGGAGTAAGTGGCTCTGCGATGCATTGTTGGGGCCTCTGAACTTCTCCAAGCTGTGACTGTGGTGAGGAATTCCAGACAATGTGACACATCACCTTCAGATGCCCACACAGAGCCTTCTATCGACAACGTCCTAACAGCTTCAACAATGACTATTCAGTGGCTGCACCAACTGGACATCCAAGTTTAAGTTCCATTTTTATATGTTAATTTATGTATTTACTTATATTTTACGTTATTTCTGTTTCTTTGTATTTTTCTTTCTATTCTTCAGTTTGTATCTCTCTCTCTCTCTCTCTCTCTCTCTCAGTTTATATTTTATGTTTTGCCTTGAATATTCATTCTGTTTTGTAAATTATTTGTTGCTTTCATAATGTTACTAAAGTTTGCGCAGTTCAACTTGTGCCATAAGCTAAATAAATAAATACAATTGTAACACTAACAAAGGGGGTGAGATGACTGTGATGGGTGACTAACCACAATTAGAGACACATAAACACTAGCTGAAATTATGTTACCCCATCGTCTCGTATAAATACAGGGGTAAAACTACTATTTGAGGATTATGTCTTTAAATGCTTCACTGAAATCACGTTAATTGAATTCTGAATCAATAACTTATAGGAATGATAGGTGAAATAGATTTATTCTTCATTAAAATTTGATGTTATACTTTAGAATGATATGTTAGAATTACATTCTAACATAAATTGGCTCTAAATCATGAGCCAACTTTGCGAGTGGATTGAAAACCTCAATTGTTTCTGAAAAGAGTTAATAGGTAAGAAAAAAGAAATTTTACACAATGAAGTTAAATTTTTGACCTATATTCAACATAAGGTCCAAGTCTTGTGACACATTTCTGCCTTCCTCGTACCAATACCAATTTACCTCGTTCACAGAATTCTGTGTAGCCACCTGCGCAGGAACGATGGAAGCGTAGGCCACCCAGGAATTTTTTCTTTGGTCCAGACGAATGGAAGACCACCTGCCTGAGTTCTGGACTGTATGTTGCATACTAGAGCACCTCCCAGACAAACTGCACAAACTTTGCTTGAACAGAAGTCGCATCATGCGGCCAAGTGTTGTCGTGCGCAGTCTGACATTTACAGCATTGGGACATTTGCCATAAAGAGCACGATGCAGCTTTACCAATATAATTTCATGGCTTTCACCATTCAGAGTGTCCCACCAACAGGACACCTTGCATATCCTAGAACATTGCCCCCTCTAGGGACACCATGACCTTGACGTCGGTGTGGGGGCTTGTGTGCTTGTTGATCCCGAGGGCTGTGCCAGCTCAGGGTTACCTATGCTTGATTGGCCCCAGTGTAGGGCCAGACTAACAAGGTGTCCCCCGAGTTGCTTGAGAGGTGTCTGTGCTCTTTATTCATCACTATTTCTACCCTTCTACTCTCACCTTCTTAAATTTCATTCCTCTTCCGGTCTGGCCACCCTCTCTGCCTCGGGTAGATTAGGTTAGTACGGAGGTTTCGTCCTCCCCCAATCACAAGTTTTGGGCCGTGGCGAGGTGATGAATGGCTACTGGGAGAGTAGTTCCTAGCGACCCCTTCCAGATAACGGGCGCCCTCTGGAGTATATAGCCTTGCCTTCGGTACATCTCCTTGGCTCTGCCGAAGGTTGACCTCATATTTCTGGAGTACTCGTAGGTCCAGAAACGGAACCTCTCTCTTCTATTTCTTCTGTTCCAAAGGGTGTCATCCTTCAGAAAACAGCGTCAAAAATTGGTAAGAAACGAAAGCGGTATACTCCAGTCCCAGTGGATTATGTAAGTGATGAACGTCTTCCTCGATTCCTGGTTGCTTCCCCAGGGTCGATGGTAGGTGTTTTCTTGATGAATGTCCTTTCATGATCAGCAATTCCATCGAAGAAATTGTTGCTGGTGAAATCGACGAGATGCGCAAGCTCCGCGGTGGATCCGTACTTATCAAGACATCTACGGCTGAACAGTCCAGACGGCTACTTAAAGCCAAGTTATTCGGAAAGGTGGAATGAAAATCGAGAAGCACCAAACCCTTAACTCCTGCAAGGGAGTTATTTTCCACAGGGACTTGGTTAAGTCTTCCGATGATACTATGATCCGGTACCTAGCACGTCGGAGTGTAACCGACGTGAAGAGGTTGAAGAGGCGTGTGGATGATAAGCTACTCGATACGGGAGATTTCATCCTTATCTTTGATGCCGAGACCGTACCTGAACGGATAAACCTGGCAATGTATCGTCTGACTGTTCGTCCATATATTCCGGCACCAATTAGGTGCTATAACTGTCAAAAGTCTGGCCACACCTCATTACGATGTACAGGTTCGACGACCTGCAAAATGTGTGGGAAGTGCGAGCATGCTGGGGTTAAATGCGCACCACCACTTGTGTGCATCAACTGCCCGGGTGTGCATGCTCCAATCTCCAAGGAGTGCCCCACATTGAAGCAGGAGAAGAAGATCCAGGAGATAAAAACGCTGGAAAAGCTATCTTATCCAGACGCCCGGAGGAAGTTCAAAACCGTCGCTGCTCCGGAGTTCTCCAACTCCTTCGCTGAAAAGGTCGCAAACGTGTGGGTCACTCCATCGAGTTTTGTACAGAAGAGCAGTATTAAAAAGGCATCGATAAGTCAAAGCCAGCAACAGAAGATAATCGCTAAAGGAACTGGAGTTTTAACTGCACAAGGACCGAAAAGTGCGTTATTGCTGATGTTGCCTGGGAAGGCTGTTTTCCAGAAACGCTCGGCTGGGAAGTCCTCCCCCAAGAGGGCGGGGGTGGGGAAGGACTTCCCCAAATAGGGCTGGAAAGTCCAGCCCTCCTTTCAATGACCAGACCACAAATGAGGAGAAGATGAAGCCACAGAGCTCCCTTAAGATATTGGAGAAGAAGCCTTCTCCAACTCAATCGGGGGTCACAGGATCCCCGAAGAAATCCGGCAAGCAATCTGCCGGCTCTCGTCCAAAAAAGAGAGAAACGGTGGGCAAGAGCGAGAGGCCCCGACGCCCTCTTGTTCGATCACTTTCTGGAGAACCTAGTTCTCCCAGGAAGAAGGCCCACTGTTCCCGATCAATGAGATCACCGTCCGTGGAGGGTCCAGTCACCACGCCTCCTTCTTCTGAGGAGACAATGGAGACTGAACCACTCATTGTCGTGGATGGTGATTGTGACAAAAACGATACCGACAATTCGGCGGAACCTGGCAGGTAATGGACCGAACGAAGGGATATGAATTCAGTTCCGCCTTAGCCTTAGCACGAGCAACACGTATCTCGAGCAAGTGTGTACAAGTGTGGATCCGTACAGTGAAGTGGGGAAAGCCCGTTTGGTTTCAGTGTTTTGCGTATTATACGCTTAGGGAACTAACGACATTACGGAACGATGATAGTTGAAAGGAAAAATACAATCGTCATCACTTTCACAGAACGAGATATACCAAGACCAGCCCCCTACGAAATCCACGAGTGGATTTTTGAAAATTTGAAACTTGATGAAGCCGACATCGAAACATTACAGCTCAACGGAATTTCCCAACAAGTCTTCATTAAGTGCAGGAGGCAAGAGACAGTTGATCATCTTCTCAAGCACTATGCAGGTGAGCAATATTTTGTTCATAGCAATGGCTATCGTAGTAAAATAACTGTTGATTCGGCCGGCCTAGGGATTAAACTTGTGAGAGTTTTTAACCTCCCCACCGAAACATCTCATGGACACATTTCAGACGTTTTGCGTCAGTACGGGACTGTACTTTCAGTAAGTGATGAAACGTGGAGTTCCAATTTTCGATATAAGGTGCACAATGGCATACGTGCAGTACGCATCATGCTTAAAAAACATATCCCTTCCTACGTAGACATCGCAGGAAATAAGGCTTTAGTAAGTTATGATAACCAACCACCAACCTGTGCCAGCTGCAGTAAGATAGACCATTACCGTAGTGAGTGCCCAACGCGCCGTTTACCAGTTCAAACACCTGCTACACCCGACAAGCCAACCTGGGCGACCTTGACTTCAGCCTTGGGGAAGCTACTGACGCAACGTATACCTCTCACAACAACACAACTCACCCCAGATTTTCCAGAGGTTGACACACGATCAGCTGATACACCAGACTCACATGTAAACACACCGTCCGCACAACAGGCAGAAATAACCACAGAAGAGGAAGAGACACAAGTAGTGCAGCCAGCACACAACCACCTTGAGGAGACAATAGAACCTGTTTGCGATAGAAATTCCCCAGTGGAACAGTCGCTCAGCTTATCAACCTACCAAAATGATACCCAGTTAAATGATGTACCGGTACTATCAGCACCACCCTCACAGCACCAGACACAACTTTGTGAACCTGTCAGCGAACCGTTCCCGACACCTACCAGTGACATGAATGGGTTAAAAAATGACACCACCACACAGTCTGTGCAGACGCATTCCGCACAGTGCACAAACAAAGTAGGCGGTGACGAAGGTAGCTTAATGGAAACGGAAACCACCAATTCAAAATCCAACCAAGCAGTTAGTCACAGGGATCCAAGATTAAAAAGATCGGTTGAGGGGAATGATAGGAAGAAAGTAATAAAATTAAGTAAATGTCTTTCACAAACCTAATCTGAAGGATATTTACGTGCTGTTGGGTAACGCCAAATGAGTATGGAAGCTGCTAATGTTTTTTTTCTTGGTAATCATAGTTGTGACGTCAGTAGTTAGCTGCTACGGTACTCTGAATGTGAACTGCCTCCGAAGTCAGAGCAAGCAGGTCTTGCTAAAAGAATTTATTAAAGATTATGATTTAGACGTAGTTTTCTTGCAAGAGGTTAACGTCTCGAACTTAGCTTTCCTTGGATCTCAATACAGTTATATAATCAATGCCGGAGAAAATTTAAGAGGAACTGCCATCGTCTATAGAGCTGGGATAAATATCAAACTCAGTGAATGTCACCCGAGTGGAAGAATTTCATGCATACTTACCGAAGATAATACACTGATGATTAATATATATCTACACTCAGGAACACACAGACGCCAAGAACGGGAAGATTTCATTCAGAAGGAACTGCCTTATTTTCTGCGTCACAATTATGATAACATTATTCTCGGAGGTGATTTCAACTGTGTATTAAATGCAAAAGATCAGACAGGTGAATTCCATCCCTCCCTGGCATTAGGGGGAGTATATCGCGAACTTCGGCTTTGTGATGTGTGGGAAGTTCTTCATGGTAACAGAGTCGAATATACTTTCTTCCGAGGTACGGCTGCTTCACGTAACGACCGCTTTTATGTAAATAAAGAATCAGAGAATAATATCCGAGCAGTAACTGTTAATGTTGCACCATTCAGCGATCATCATGCAGTAGTGATGAAGACTGCGGGGCATAGACCGGCGGCACAGATGGGAAGGGGTTACTGGAAAATAAACAGCTCCTTACTGTCTGACGACGATATACAAAATGAATTTTCACTCCTGTGGAATGATCTGGAAACTCGAGTGCGAAGAGGTGGACAACTTTCGATCAAATCTTGGCTATACAAGTTTAAGCCAGCTATTCAGAGCTTTTTCAAACGAAAGGGAGTAGAAAAGGCCATCAACAGACGCCGTACGCTGCATTCTTATTACGTGATTCTTCACGATCTTGTCACCCGTCAGCAAGCCGGAAATGACGTATCCAATCATTTGCCCGCTGTTAAACGCCGAATCAACTCAATACAGGAAACTATTCTCCGAGGAGCAATCATTCGCTGCTCCCGTGCAACATCAGTCATACACGAAGAGAAAGCACAGTTGTACCACCTTGCCTCCGAAAAGAATAAAGCGAAAAATAAATACATTCACTCGTTAATTACAGATGACAATAGGAGTCTTACCACTACAAGAGACTGCATTACTGAAGCCGAAAAATTCCTCCAGAGAACATGTAGTGAAAGTGAGATATCGATACCCGACCAAAACAAAATACTATCCTACTTAGATCAACGTTTGCCTGAGGAAGGAAAACAGCAGCTGACCCGTGAGATCACCGAGGAGGAAGTTCTAAAGGCCCTGCGCACTGCAAGTGACAGATCAGCTCCTGGCCCAGACGGTCTCAGCTTCACCTTCTACAAAAAGTACTGGCCAGTCATTAAACATACGCTCGTAGAATTGATGAACATTCTATTAAACAACTCCGAAGAATCAACTGGATTCAGCGAAGGCATAATCATTCTTACTCCAAAAGTGTCAATGCCCCGAACTTTATCAGACTATCGTCCTATAACCTTACTAAATGCAGACTATAAATTATTTATGAAAATTCTGGCCAACAGGTTACGGCCGTTTCTGGCAACCATCATTCAGCTAGGGCAGACGTGTGGCATTCCGAACAAGAAAATCACTTTTAATCTCCAAGCAATTAGAGATGCTATATTATTATGTGAACACTACCCTTACAATGACGCAGCAATACTTAATCTTGACTTCGAAAAGGCTTTTGATCGAGTTCACCATGGTTATTTGTTTACGATTCTCGATAAGTTTGGTATTCCACAGTCAACATGTAGTATCATTAGATCTCTATACACTCATGCTCATTCCCGAATTCTCCTCAATGGTCATTTCTCCAAACCTATTCCAATACGAAATTCAGTGCGACAAGGATGTCCTCTATCTATGATCCTCTTCGCCTTAAGTATAGAACCCTTCATTCGAGCTGTCCATCACCTCCTAAAGGATGTACCAAATCCGCACAAGATGTTTACCGTCCGAGCGTATGCTGACGACGTAGCACTTTTATTACGGAACCGAGCCCAAGCGGATCAGCTGATTGGAATAATATCTGTGTACGAAAGAGCCGCCAACGCGAAAGTGAATTATCAGAAATCTGTCTTGTTACCTCTCGGTACCTGGCCAAACCACATCACAATTGCTGGAATCCCTGTCAAAGGAGAAATAACAATTCTCGGTTTGAAATTTACAGGCAAATTTCAGGACACAGTCGAAAAGAATTGGACTGCAGTCATCAACACTGTCCGGAACACAATGACGAAGGATCTCAGCAGAAATCTTAATCTAATACAGAAAGTATGGCACATTAACTCATTCGCTCTGTCCAAGATATGGTACGCGGCTCAGGTCTTCCCCATTTCAGAGAAACATGCACAAAGAGTAGAACTTGGAATTAGTTACTATCTATGGAGAGGATACATATATCGCATATCAAGAAATCAGCTCAGAAGGCCAGTTGATCAAGGGGGCCTAGGTCTCATCGCCGTCTCCGCTAAATGCCAGGCTCTGCTTCTGAGGTCAATTCTACTGGCAAAGAACGGACTCGGGGATTTTAATGATATACATTTTTGACATCACCTCGAACTGGAAGCTTTAAACGAGTACTGCATACTATTGAATCTTTCTATCCTCATGTGAATCAACAGTGCATTCCACCCACGCAAATCATCTACCGTCGTCTTTTAAACCGTCAACTTGTTACCCCACAGATCATGGAAAAATTCCCCAACAGAAATTGGAAAAATATCTGGAAGCAGTTCACAACACAAGAGATACCAACAGACTGGAAAAGTTCAGCATACATAGCCATCCAAGATGCCATACTAACCGAGGAGAAAAAATTTCGCCACAACTTGGTCCAGTCACCCTTGTGCCATAAATGTGAGATTCCAACTATTGACACACAACTCCACAGACTAACTCGATGTGATGGTATGATGGACGTTTGGCGATGGACACTGTCTCTGGTGCAGCAGTTAACATCTTCCAATAACCCTAACGATATATATCGTATCTTGTTAGCTTTGGACATACCCAACAGGAACAACAAGTTTGCCCTAGTATGGCTAGCAATGGGCTTTCTTCATTATGCGCAGACCAACGAGAAATGCTCTGTACAATGTTTTAGGCAGTTTCTCAAGACAGCGAGACAAAAACTGAAAGTGTATAGTGCTTCTGGAGGTCAGGAGAAATTCAATGATCTTTCTGTTCTTAACTTGTGATGATACAGATTGTGTAAATAATACTTTGTTTCTGTTTGCATTTATTTGTTTCTCTATTTAATAATCTAAATTAACGATGTAATTGTATAGTGTATCGGTCACCGACGAAAGTGGATCGCCTTCCCGTTCCTCATTAAAGTGATGGATCACGTGTGTTAATTATATTTTTTTTAAAAACGAGATATCTTAATGGTCGTGATATCTCTCAAGATTTGTTTGGTGTTTTCTTTTTGTTGATTTTGTATTTGATGTTTATCTGTAACAGTATGTCTAATTTACGCAGCACTGTAATTAATTATGTATCCTTTACTTTGCTCTAGAAAATATAATAATTATTTGAAAAAAACTGAAAAAAAGAAAAAAGAAAAAAATTCGAAACTTTACCTATCCACACAATGGCACTATTGCAGTGGAACTGTAGTAGGTATCACTGTCGCCTAGCTCATTTAAGTCAATTGATATCCGTCTCTGCGCCCTCCATAGTCTGCCTACAGGAATCTCGTTTGAGACCTGGACACGGCGCGACTATGAGAGGATATCGTCTTTATTTCAAACACAGAGTAGCTGCGGATGGCGCGGCAACTGGGGTCGTTTGTACCCTAGTTCGTTCCGACATTTTCACCGAAGAAGTAACGCTCCGTACTCAGCTAGATGAAGTTGCAGTTCGCACTCCGTTGCCAGTAATGACAACGGTATGCAACGTGTACATTTCACCGGATTACGACCTTGAAATTCGTGCACTACAAGATTTGATCACTGAGTTGCCTCCTCCTTTCCTCATGCTGGGAGATGTGAACGCCTGTAACATACTATGGGGTTCTCCGTCTTCCTGTTCTAGGGGGAGGAAGCTCGAGCGAATGATCAACCTGTTTGATCTTTGCGTGTTTAATATAGAGGAACCGACACATTTCAGCAGCGCACATGGCACATTCTCACATCTGGATGTCACTGTGTGCAGCCGTGCGCTAGTTCCCCTTCTACGGTGGCAAGCATACGACGACCTCTGTGATAGTGACCACTTTCCGATAATTGTATCTCTCTTGAATCAAAGACAATCCGAAGTAGCCAAGCGCTGGTTATTTTGGCGGGCAAATTGGCCAGAATTTTCGAAACACGCAGTGATGGCTGATGATATGCTGCAGTCTGTTGATGGCCTCGTTTCTTCCATTACTACTGGAATTTTGGCTGCTGCGGAGGAAACAATTCCTTCCACATCCGGTATTCGTCATCGGAAACAGGTCCCAAGGTGGGCGGACGAAATTGCAGCGGCCATACGTGATCGCTGATGGGCTTTTAAGCATTATCGTCGGAATCCTATGATGGCCAATCATATCACTTTTAAGCGTCTGCGCGGGAAGGCCCGTTTTTGATTCGAGAAAGTAAGAAAGCTACGTGGGAAAAGTATGTGTCTCCATCACGGCACATACTCCGTTATCACAAGTGTGGACAAAACTCCGCCGTATTGTCGGAGTATAGAATGTGTCCTCAGTACCCGGAATCTCCATTAATGGAGATATAGTTACGATTCCTTCAGTCATTGCCGACCACGTCGCGTCACATATCGCAGATATGTCCAGCTCTAGGAGATACGACTCTGCACTTCTTCCAGTTAAGCGCGAAGCAGAGGCACGCAAACTCTCTTTTCCCTCTAGTGCTTCGCATCCCTCCAACGTGCCCTTCACGGAGTGGGAGTTGCGGAGTGCACTCACGCCATTCAGAGATACGGCTCCTGGACAGGACAAAATCCATAATCAATGCTTAAGCATTTCAGTGACAGATGTCTCAAGGATATCCTCACCCTATTCAACAGAATATGGAGTGAGGAAGTGTTTCCATCTCAATGTCGCGAGGGAATTGTAATACCAAATCCCAAGCCAGGTAAAGATCCAAAATTTCTGGATAGTTATAGGCCAATATGCCTTACGAATGGCCTCTGTAAGCTATTGGAAAGGATGATTAACCGGCGTCTTGTGTGGGTCATGGGAAAGGAGGGTCTCTTGTCTAACTACCAGTGTGGTTTTCGCTCTCATCGGTCTGCCACTGATCATCTGGTCAGACTGGAGAGCGCCATTCAAGAGGCCTTTCTCCGGAAGGAACACCTAGTCGTCGTGTTTTCTGACCTGGAGAAAGCTTACGACACTACCTGGCTATATGGGATTCTCTTCGCTCTACACCAGTGAGGTTTCGGGGAAATTTGCTAACGTTTATTGAGAACTTCATGTCCCTCCGTCTCTTTCGAGTCCGAGTAGGGAATGCTTTTTCTCAATATAACGTTCAGGAAAATGGAGTACCTCAGGGATCGGTACTGAGTGTCACGCTGTTCGCAATCGCCATCAACGGCATAGTTGCCGCTGCTGGGCCAGCAGTCGTTCCATCGCTGTATGTAGACGGCTTAGCTCTACATTACAGTTCCGGAAGGGTGGAGTTTGCTGAGAGACAGCTACAGCAAGCTATTAACCGAGTCGACAGATGGGCCCTGCAGCATGGTTTTCGATTGTCAGCAGCGAAAACCTCAGTTGTACACTTCTGTCGACCTCGGCCTGTGCATCCCGAACCAGAGCTCCGCTTGCGAAACAGTGTCTTACCAGTGGTTGTCACCTGCAGATTCCTGGGTCTCCATTTTGATAAGAGACTTACGTAGCAGCCCCACATCCATCAGTTGAAGGTTGCCAGGATGAAGAGACTTAACATGCTTAAGTTTCTCAGCGGCACTTCGTGGGGGGCTGACCGTGCGGTACTGCTACGATTTTACACGGCGACGGTCCTCTCCCGAATTGACTATGGAAGTGCGGCTTATGGCTCAGCATCAAAATCTACGCTGAGCCTTTTAGACAGTATTCACCATAGTGGAGTAAGGCTGGCAACGGGTGCTTTCCGTACTAGCCCCATTCCCAGCCTACTCGCTGAAGCGGGAGTTCCACCTTTACGGATAAGGAGGCAGCAGTTACTCCTAACGTGCGCTGCCAAAATTCGTGAAATGCCGCTACATCCAAGCTATTAATGCATCTATCGTACCCAATACCACCAGCGGTGCGAAGACCGGCCGAATGCCACACGGCCGGTTGGGTTTCGGATTGATAGCTTGTGTCATGATTTGAATATCGATATCGGTGGTTGTCTTGAACAAACTCTTAGCGAGGTACCTCCGTGGTTGGTTGCGCGAACGGATATACGTCTAGATCTGCTCCGTGGACCCAAGGTGAACACGGATTCCTCCGTTTATCGGAGGTATTTCCAGGACTTCGTTCACCAATATCCGGCTGCGAGACTTATCTTCACGGATGGTTCTAAAATCGGAGGTAATGTTGGTTGCTCTTTCGTCATTGATGATATGAGCACGATGATCTCGCTTCCTAGAGTATGTAGCGTGTATACTGCAGAGCTTTACGCCATCTTAGAGGCTCTGCAGTTTGCACTGCCTGACGAAAGAAGCCACTTTCTTATGTGTACCGATTCGTTAAGCTCTCTGCAGTCTATTGAAACCTGTTTCTCGCAACACCCACTAGTACAGCAGTTACATGACCTTCTAGCCAGGTTAAGGGATGCTGGCATCAGAATTACCTTCGCGTGGCTTCCAAGCCACGTTGGAATTGCGGGAAACGAACTTACGGATGAAGCTACAAAGGAAGCTGTACTTTTACCTCCAAGACCAGTCAATGTACCTGCTAAGGATATTTGTTCTCAGCTACGTCGAACCATCTTGGCGTCCTGGGAATCGGAGTGGCTAGCTATCTGAACTCCCAATAAGCTGAGAGCAATTAAGAAGACAACTACCGTGTGGCGGTCCTCTTTCCGACCTTCACGGAGAGAGGCCATAGTATTGTGCAGGCTGAGGATAGGTCATTTACGATCCACGCACTCTTATCTCCTGAAGAGGGGAGACCCCCCCCCAGTGTGTTCTTGTGGTGCCGACTTCACCGTGGCCCACATCCTCATAGAGTGCGCCGATCTCTCCTGCCTAAGACGGAGCCCCGGCCTGCAGTAAACACTTGAACGCATACTAGCCGATGACGCGACTACTCCTGATCTCGTCATCCGCTTTATGTGCGACAGTGGACTTTTCAAGCGTATATAAATTACAAGCGTACTGTTACTCAGGGAACTCAAGTTCCCTTTTGATTCGTTAGTAGATTTTTCGGCCCAATTGTATATTTTTTATTTTTTGCAATGTGTTTCCAAATTACTATGTTGAATGAATAACTTTTTTCCTTGTTTTAAATATCTTTTCCACTAATTTGTTCGGAGAGGAAGATTACCTCGTTGTACTTCCTCTTAAAACAGAAATCAACACCACCACCTAGAACATTGTCCCCAGTTCAAATGTTTCCACACCACAGGCGCCTGCTATGCTTTGGATGTGTCACACCTGTAACTGTATTGCCCCCTGTTATCCTGGCTAAACACAGTCGTTGAGGGGGAACATTCTTTCAGCGGCTGACCTTATTTTAGAGACATTTAAAAGGGATATAATTGACGACCAAGCAAAAGAATAAATTCGAACAACATTACTGACATTTATTATATATAAGCACTCCTAAAACAAACAAAAATATTCTTGATGTTACATTAATATTATCACGAAGTTCATTTTTGATCAGATTGTACAGAAATTAATTTTGATCTTCATCTGCGTAGGCAAATGTTACGTTCTGGAAAACAATAAATAAGAAATTAGGCCTTCACTCGCTTCAAAATTGGAAATCGAATGTAACTGAGCCTTCCCTAACTCGTTTTAATATATTCATAATAACTGACAAAGGATATTCTCTTACTTTCAACAATAAATCAACTCAAAATTTCCAATTATCCACTTGGTAATTATACGATGGAAACCTTTCTTAATTATCCTTTATACCATTTTATCTAATCACACGATCGTGTTGACAGAGTCTAAAATGCTCTAATTATTTACTTATAAATTAGTTATGACTTCTTTAAATGAAATTATGAGTTATCAATCATTATCTCCTTGAGTTACTTATTAAGTATTTAACCTACATTGACCATTGAATATTCAACCTAATCACAGATCAGTTTTAACTTCTTGTTATTTTAGATCTTTGTCTTTGCTTTTAAACTAAATGATCTTATTAATTTGGATTAAATTTTAAAAAAGAATACCTAAATCTTAACGTTGATCTACTATAATTTCACAATGTTTCATTAAACAATTCCAAAGAACAAAAAATCGACAAAGACAACACCGAAATAATCTGGATCACTGAGGTGAACCCATACCAGATCGATCAATCAATCAATCAATCAATCAATCAATCAATCAATCAATCAATCAATCAATCAATCAATCAATCAATCAATCAATCAATCAATCAATCAATCAATCAATCAATCAATCAATCAATCAATCAATCAATCAATCAATCAATCTGATCTGCATTTAGGGCATTTGCCCAGGTGGCAGATTCCTTATCTGTTGTTTTCCTAACCTTTTCCTAAATGATTTCAAAGAAATTAGAAATTTATTGAACATCTCCCTTGGTAAGTTATTCCAATCCCTAACTCCCCTTCCTATAAATGCATATTTGCCCCAATTTGTCCTCTTGAATTCCAACTTTATCTTCATATTGTGTTCTTTCCTACTTTTAAAGGCACTCAAACGTATTCGTCTACTAATGTCATTCCACGCCATCTCACCGCTGACAGCTCGGAACATACCGCTTAGTCGAGCAGCTCGTCTTCTGTCTCCCAAGTCTTCCCCACCCAAACTTTGCAAAATTTTTATAACGCTACTCTTTTTTCGGAAATCATCCAGAACAAATCGAGCTGCTTTTCATTGGATTTTTCCAGTTCTTGAATCAAGTAATGCTGGTGTGGATCCCATAGAGTGGACCCATACTCTAGTTGGGTCCTTACCAGAGACTTATATTCCCTCTCCTTTACATTCTTACTACAACCCATAAATATCCCCATAGCCTTATGCAGAGATCTGTACCCTTTATTTACAATACAATTTACGTGATTACCAAAATTAAGACCTTCCCTTACATTAACACCTAGACACTTACAATGATTCCCAAAAAGGAACCTTCACCCCATCAACGCAGTAGTTAAAACTGAGAGGAAACACACAACCTGACTTCTAACCCCGTTTATCAACATACCGTTGCCGGCTGTCCGTCTCACAACCTTATCGAGGTCACGTTGCAGTTGCTCACAATCTTGTAACTTATTTATTATTCTATACAGAATAACACCATCCGCAAAAAGCCTCACCTCTGATCCCATTTGTTTACTCATATCATTTATATATACATATAAGACAATATAAAGCTCCAATTATACTGCCTTGAGGAATTCCTCTCTTAATTATTACAGGGTCGGATAAAGCTTGACCTACTCTAATTCTCTGAGATCTATTTTCTAGAAATATAGCAACCCACTCAGTCACTCTTATGTCTAGTAAAATTGCACTCATTTTTGCTAGTAATCTCTCATGATCCACCCTATCAAATGCTTTAGACAGGCCAATCGCGATACAGTTTTTTTGACCTCCTGAATCCAAGATATCTGTTATATTTTGCTGGAATCCTACAATTTGAGCTTCAGTGGAATAACCTTTCCTAAAACCGAACTCCCTTCTATCGATCCAGTTATTAATTTCGCAAGCATGTCTAATATAATCAGAAAGAATGCCTTCCCAATCCTTACATGCAACGCATGTCAAACTTACTGGCCTGTAATTTTCAGCTTGTCTATCACCCTTTCATTTATTAAAACACAATATGCACAATTGACATTAGAGGACATCGCTAACTACAACATTCACACAATACATTCACACCATGATTACACGAAAATTTATGTACATTATTTACAGTCGAATCCTGGGCTTATTATTATTATTCTTGGTCAGGTCAGTGAAATCGCATGGGTGAACAGAGGTTACTTACACACTCAACTTTGCATGTGGTATGTGATCGAATTGGTGTATCACTCTTATAGAGTGAATTATTCACATACGACGACGAATACTCCTAAATTAAGGGTATTATTGGAAGATCTGATATAAAACAGTAATCATTACTATCAGGTGGGTCATCTTAGACTACTAACACGTAGTCCGTAAGCCTCAATTAATTATTTTTATTCCTACACATAAGAAATGTGCCCAAAACTTGCTCAAAATTCCACTAACATGCTGTGTTCTCAAGACACAAGCTTAAACGTATTATAATCTTATCCCACGCGATGACCAATATTCCAGGCAAATTCATAAATAGAGCACATTAAATAACTTATTCAAAATTAATCCATCTTTTTGATAGCTTACGACCATTAAGTCACTGTTTAACCCGATCTTGTAATTTAAAATTATTATTATTATTATTATTATTATTATTATTAATAATATTATTATTAATGATGATGATTACGTCTATCAGCTATCTCGAAATTAACTTGAAAGCAGATAACACAATTCAAAAGAATTATCGGACTATGCAGGGATGAAACTCAATTCAACTAGAACCACATTTAATTCCATCTCACACTACCCCCAAATATCAAAATTGTAGTTTAAATCGAATATTAAACGTGAGGTCAATTATTTTTAAGTATAGATCTGCAATCAAAAAGTCATTGAGGAGATCAACTACATTTAACTATTTTAATAGAGTTCAAAATCTCGTTCACACATGCAACTAGTCTACCTTGCCACTATGACCCATGCTTAAATGGCATGTTCACGAATGTAACTTTCTCATATCCATATGGTTTCTTACGGCCTCTATTCCAATGACTTATGTATTTCTGATAATGTACTAGAGAAGGCAGCACCTTCAGTTGTAAACACAGAAGATCGTTCACTTTACGAGAGGAGTTCTATTATCTCTTTGAAGCGACTCTTTGCCTTTTTCATGTGAGAGGTAATAACTATGGAGGCCCCGCTGATCGAAGTAGCCTTTCCATGTTTCAAATGGGTTTTTAATATATTAAACTTAGCCCATACATGCATTTTACCTCTTATTTTGACCATTCATATTACAGGTATGTTGAACTTTGTTTTCGTTTTTGGTATTGTGATGATTCATAACTTCCCATTCATAGCAGATTGACATGCATCTTTTCTGCTCCACTGCATGGAAGTGTCGTGTGTGTGTGGTTGTTATTGTGATCATGAAATGTTAGTAACTGGGTCTCAGATTGATTCTATTTGTGTGCACTGCGTTCTATGGTACTTTACCATCAGGTGTGTTTATGCCCTCCGTCTCGACTTAAAGTTACATTCTTGTCGTAAGAAGCGCGTGACCTGATGGATTTGAGCACGGGAGACTTTCAATCCCGTTGTAAAATTGTTTTGCGTAGTGCACGCTGCTGCTTGGTATATGCGAGACCTGTTGTGTGTGGTCATGTGAGTCACACTCTGTAAATTCATTTTGACATTAGTAACTGGAGCGGCCGTTCGTATTGCTTCCCGATACCTTCATATGTGTGAATGCTTGGATGTGTGTTGCTGAGCAAGGGGAGAGGAAAGTTGCTATGTCGATTGGCCCCATTTGCATTTTTAGTCTGGTGTCTGTACCTTATGTTTGTTCTCGGTACAGTTTTATTTATTCTTGCCATGCCTCTGTCTTGGGCGTTTGTTAGCCCGGGAGGCCGCCATGTTTTTCTTTCATATATTTAGGCTATGGGCATGCCTATGATACTCTTTGATTTTATTATTGTTCGCTTGGTGCGGAGATGTTTCTCTCTGTCCCATCCCGATTTCCGCTTTGATTTTTACCTGCTCGTTTTTATCCTCTGTGACGCGTGGGTCTTTGACTGCTATGGGTATTGTTGAGTGGATAATGGAGTGAGAAGAGTCGTGTTATGAATGAGACGTATCTCGTAAAAAGGACGACCCAAATTGGGCGGTGATAATGATAATAAAATTGGCATATGATGTAATGGAGGTATTTCTGAGACGATGAGCTTGTAATTATATCTGTTTGCGTCTTGAAATAATAGTAGTGCTGCGCTCTCGCGTCGAGGTGATGACATTCATTCGGGAAGGTATGTTTATGTAAATATCCACTTGGTATTTCTTCTTAATTATTGGCTTCCTTTTTATTGTTTAATGTTTTTTCTTTAATTTTATCTTATCAATAAACCCTCATTTAATTTATTCTGCATTTCATTGATTGTAGTATTTGGTTCATATCCTTGTTCAGCAACAATGACGGTCATTTCCAGCTCAAGGCTGTGTTCTCTTGGCTTTTCCTAGTCGCGATTCACGCCTGTGTGTGTGTGTGTTATTGAGGGAGTTAGTTTCGGCACAACCATCAGGAGTGGAAGTATATCTACATTCTGCAAGAACTACTTGCTAGAGAAGAAAGATCATCTAGTTTCTACACGGATGGATAGATATATTACAATAAAATGAACTCAAATTTTATGATGAGGTTCGATTCCTGGTCGGCGTCACGTGCACCTCCCCAATGCTAGTATTTAGCCATTCATGATGGCTCAGGAGTTGACGTCCCACGATGTCAATGATGTTCCTCGTGATGTAACTGGATCCATTTTGAGGTTGACGACGATACCGATGACTTGATTCTTCTCCTCGTGCAGGTTGAATTTTAGCTGTAACTAACACGATCGAATTAGAAAGTCGAAACTCCAGTGAAACGTTGAATGTTACATTTAACTTATATTTGATGCTTGAAAATACACCACACGGCAATGTTCAACTATTGTAAGTTGGAGAGTAGGCTGCTGTCCGTAAGAATTTAGCCTCGCTAAACAAAACGTAGTCCAGGTTGTAGTCAGCTGCCTGGAACACGAAGTAATAAGAGGATAAGAGCATGTGTGCTCGAAGTCTTATAGTTTCGGCTCGGGGGTGTGTCGTTTTTCTGGGGAAGGTTATTGGTCTGTAAGTGTCACATTTTATTGGCTGAGACTATTATGGAATTTTGTAAACGTAATCGCTCGCCCCCTGTACACGCGCTGAGCATGCCTCGAGAAACCATTTGACCACGTGACCTCCCCCTTGCTGTGATCGACGTGCTCGGCAACCAATACTTCGCTCTTGCTAGGAACTTGCCAATCCAGTTTATTACACACTGAAAATAGCTCGCTGACGACCAAAATCTCACCCTTGTTTTCTAATAGAATGTTCGAGACCCGTCTTAGATTTATGCTTTAAATTCATCAAATTTGACGGGGACAGTATAGTCCCAGAAAGTCATGCCTTTCTGCAGCACAACGTATTAAATATTCCAAGCATGACATCATTCCCCGTCCCTCATGCTTACCTGTTGGGTTCTTAAGTATCCAGCAGGCGCATACACTAACAAACATCAGTACGGTATGTCATTTACGATATTATATCTTGTATCGAACGGAATGTTGAACAGCACAGCTGAGGATAACAGGTGAATTTGGGAGTCGTTCAAAATTGCTTGCTCAATGTCTCTAGCATTAAGCGGTGTGGCTGGTATTACTGTTACTGTCCACTCAGAACATCGTGCATCGGCCACTTTCGAATGATCTGCACCACCTGGATTTATTGCTGTGGCCTTTATATTAATCTTCATACATGTCCTACAATTGCCTGCGACTCACTCGGATGTTATTCTTTTGCCTACAATGACGGACTATATCTCTTTATCAGTCACCTGTCAACGATGCTAACCTTTTCTATGTATTTCACGCTTCTGCGAGACCAGGTAAGACAAGCGATAGCTCTGGTGTGAACTTCAAACTATTTATCACTTAAATTTTATTATCCCAACTACATTACGTCAATATACACTGCCTGAAAAAATCGGAGAACCCAGAATAGGAGGAAACAAAATGAAACTTCACGTGTTGAGAGGGTACGTGATGTTATTTGGGGCATTGCAAAATCGAGTCAAATTTAAAAAGAACTGAGCGGTATGAACCCAATTATTTGTATGACTCTGCGCCCACTGCATGCACTGATTCGGTTGGGAAGGGTGTCATGTAGCCGCTGTATCCTCTCCTGATGGAACCTGGTCCACAACTGTTGTGACTGGTCCTTGATATCCTGGATATTGGCTCTGGAACATAGTTGACATCCGAGCTGGCACCACATAATATGTTCTATTGGTGACAGATCTGCGGATCTTGCTGGCCACGGCAGTACCTCAACATCACGCAGACAGTTCATAGCGATACTTGCCGTGTGTGGACGAGCATTGTCCTGTTGAAAAATGGCATGCTGATACTGTCGTATGAGAGGTAACACAAGGGGACTCAGGTGTCCGTGTCGTACTGTTGTGCCGTCAGAATTCCCTCAATCATTACCAGTCATGACTTGATGTCATACCCGATGGCTCTCCGCACCGCGACACCAGGACTAACACTACTGTGGTTCTCCAAAACATTGGAAGAACGGAACCTCTCCCCCAGGTCGCCGCCACACTAGCAGATGATAGTCATCCAATGTAGTGTAGAACCGCGATTCATTGCTGAAAACAATGGGATACCATTCCTAAGCTCTCCATGTTTCTCGGTCACGGCACCACCCCAAACGCAGATGTTTATGTTGTGGTGTTACCGGTAGCCTACGCATGGGACAGAAATTCCCTAATCCAGCTGCAGCTAATCTCCGACCGGTATTGCAGGTAGTCCATGGTGTTTTATCCGATGACAGCCCAAGATGTGAAGGATTACGATGTGCTTGGTGCATAGTACGAAGATCCTGGCTTGTGATGGTCAGACGTGATCGACCGGAACCTTGGTGACGAGTATGTATGCCCTCATGTTCCCACAGTCCAACATCTCACCACTGTCACATCCGAACGCCCCACAAATCCGGATATTACACGATTCGAAGAGCCGGCCAAATGTAGACCCATAGTAAGGCCCCTTTCAACCTCTGGTAGGCGCTAATAACGCTGTCTCACAGGAATATGTGGCATCAATGTGACCATCACAGTGATCACTCAACACCTGACGATGTTCACGCTCCTTATTTAGGTTACCAGGCCTAGTAACAACACTAATGCACTCTGGTGATCATTCTACCTATCACAGAGACTTGTAACTCTTTATAATTTACGTAGCCACCAATGGTGTGTATGTATACGAAGTTACATTGACATTCAACCATTTCTTCTTGATGGTTGAAATATTTTCTCAGTCAGTGTATTTATTATATATTGATTCATGCTCTGTCTTAGTATGTTGAATGAATTACCGTAGCTAACTCTGGTTAGAGGCACTATATCTTATGTCGAATCCAGGGTTGCCAGAGGTTCCGGATTTTACGGGACAGTACCGTATTCATGTTAAACATGTCATGTCCTGGACAGTTCGTATCTACAATTGTCCCGCATTTTGAACCTTGACAGAAATACACCTCGGATAAGTATTAAAAGCTTTTCTTCTTTCCTTCAAAATTATAGATTTCTTCACTCCTTAGTTTCTTTATCTGGTGGGAGTTCACAGATTTTTTAAATTGTTTCTTATTTTATTGTTTGCAGTTCTCGGGTTGTCCATCCTGGCGAATAAGATGCGTAATAGCGTAGTAGTTCGAGTCCACCGCATGTTCGTGTGAAATTGTTCACTGTGAGAAAAGTGTTCTGTTGACTTGATTAGGCCTGAACTGTTCATTTCTGTACATTTTTCTTCAGTGTCATGCAGACCTTCTTAGGAAATTGCTTAGAATGACAAAAAAACTGTTAACAGCACTTCAGAGAAATGAAAGTATATTGAAAGTGAAATAAGTGGTACGAATAATTAAATAAACTAAGTTTTCCTATTTTTTTACGCCGCAGCGATAGAGGCAGTTCTTACGGTGACGACGGCATAGAAAAGGGCTAGGATTGGAATCGACCATGGTCTTAAGACAGGATACAGCCTGCGTAAAATGAGAAATCACGGGAAACCATCTTTAGGGATGCCGACAGCGAGGTTCGAACCTATCGTCTCCCGAATAAAGCTCATAGCTACATGACCCAAACCACGCGGCCAACGTGTTAGGCACTGTAAGTTTCATTCCGTGTATAAATGTTAAGACATGCTCTAATAAACTGCACTATTATGTCAACATAATAATAAGCGATCATTTTGAAACAAATTTTATAATTAATAGAATACGAGCCCGTTGATTTCCTCCATTGCACATCTGTCCCGTACCTTGATTCCAGGTATCTGACAAACCTGGTCAAATTCCACATCTGGGGCCGATGACCTTCGATGTTAGGCCCCTTAAAACAACAAGCATCATCATCATCAGCAAATTCTACATCTTGACCAGGGCAAGATACTGAAGTCGTGATCCTACTCGGAAAACAGCACACTTTTAGTAGCATTGCTCTATTCTTTATTAGGTGATATAAGGCTTCAACTAGCAGTTCTATTCAATTCAGTATTACATTGATTTCGAATACTATCATTTTTTCTCAGGATTATCGAAGACATTTGTGAAATGGGAAGTCCTGGTCGTCAATCATCACATGGTGCATTAACATCGTCATCTGATGAAGAATGGTAAGTCACTACTAATTATATTTCGTTTGGTATTGTCTTATAATCAAATTGATACGGCAACTGTCTCCTCCAGACTGATTGTGGCATCAGTCTTCTTCCTTCCCACCTTCCATTGTGTGTATAAGCAATGCCTTTGTGGTGTACAGGCCTTACTGTAGAAAAAGCGCCCAGTCCATCATTTGATCGATTAGGGCGGCTAAACGAATGTTGTGAGTTGTATTTGCGAATGTAATACCTGGTGATTTAGAGCATTCTTTGGATAATTGTGGCTGTTGAAAAACAGACCTTTAGTTTTAAGTACATTGCATGGTTGTTCTTTATATTTTTAACTTCAGGATTTGCATAAACAGCTCTTATTGAGATAATGAGACTTTATATTAAGTACGGTATGTTGTTTTCACGGCCTGAGTAATGACAATTCAAGGGACTTCATGCTTCTTGTAGAATTTATGCAGGAAATATTTTATTGTAGACCACGTTTTTGTGGATATATATGTGTTGTGAATTTAAATGAACTATCACAATGCCAAGACGTTGTGTGCACCACGACAAAATCCAACTATACAAGTGACTATACACCAACAACCTTATTTCCTTCAAATGAGGGCAAAAGATATATATGGAAGACGAAAATCCTAACCGAAAATGTAACTATTGCGAGCTTCATTCATTTCTCCAAGGTGATGGTGAGTTCTACTCTTGACTTTCTTCTTATTATAGCTATAGATTTATAGCAGTGGGTTTTATTGTTGTTGTACAACAAGTCTGAAGGTAACCAGATGATTAATAACCAGGTGAACCTACTTTTGTGTTACCGTTTTTCTTGGCTTAAGTAATACTGAGACCGTGAAAAATAAAAGCAAAATGCAGTCTATAAAACACAACCTTCTATTGAATGATGTTGGTATTATTAAACGCACACTTTAAACAATTTAAATTAAACTATTGCTAGTAGACAACAAGCAATGCAACTTAATTCCTAGAAGAATCGTGCCAGAAGTTCCAAAAAAGGAAACTCAAGAAATTTTCTCAGTATTTATGATCATCTGGAGGTACGGTGACAAAGCCTTATTATTATTTTAATTTTTGTACGTTCTTTGTCTCCATATTTTTATTAATGTACAATAATTATGAATTGTTGGATACATGGTGGAGTAAATCAATCGTTATGCGTTGACCATTTTGATCATATTTTAAGCGTACTTCTCCTAAAATTACCTAAATTTAACTTATGAGATATGAAACGATTATAGATGTTAATGATCTCACCTGTTATATTAAAAAAACCACTCACTCCATAGGCTTCTGAGGACGTGAAGTTCCCATGACCGATCTCACAATCCTCTTCCATCCTTTCCGATCTTTGCCCGCTCTTCCCAGTTATCAATTTGGAGGGTCCGACGTACCTTGTTGACCTCCTTCTTCCAGATGCTTCGGGGTCTACCTGAAGGACTCTTCCCATTAAGAGATCCCTTGTTTAGATCTACTGGTGCTCTTTTATCCTGAATCCTCAGTACATGTCCAGCCCAGCGCAGTCTGTTAGATTCTGTCACACCCATTATAGCGTGTTGTTGAGAGAGGGTGTAGATCTTTTCTGCCTGCTTTGAGAGATAGGATCGAACCATGGGCTAAATATTTTTCTATAAACTTTATTCTCAAAGACTTGCAACTGCTGCTGCTCTTTCTTGGTTATACTCCATGTTTTGGAACCATACAGAAGTACTGTGTTGTATATACCGGTAATCATTTTTGCATTCCTCGTTAAAAACTTTGAGCCTAATATAGGGCTCATAGAGTAAAATGCCTTATTTGCATTCCTAATTCCAGCTTGGTGTTCCTATTGCCTTCGATTTTGATCATCGATTAATTCACCAAGGAAATTAAGCTCCCCCACTCTTTTAAATATTATCTCCCAATCTTCAAAGGCAATTTGTTAACCTCCTTGTGATTCGGTCTCTGTACGAGCACGTAATGTGTCTTTTTGTCATTTAGCCATAAGCCAATTTTTGCTGCCATTTCCTCTAGTTCCACAAATAACAGCCTAATTTCTAATTCATTGCGGCCAATAAGAACAATATCATCCGCATATGCAAGGACTTTATGTTGTCTCCCCAATATGATGCCAGCAGGTTCAAGAGCTAATTTTTAGATAATCTTCTCTAGTCCAATGTTGAATAGAAGAGGAGATAATGCATCCCCTTGTCTCAGGCCAGTTTTATTCTGGAAGGAACTTGATTTTCTGCCCTTGAGTAAAACACAGCTAACATTACCATCCACACACAGTTTGCACATGTTAATTAATTTTATGGGAAATCCAAACTCCATCATGATATTCCACAGACTTCTCTATGGACTGAACCATATGCCTTGAAGAAATCTATAAAGGGATAATGAACGGACACCTTGTGTTCCCACACCTTATCATTAATAGTCTTAAGTTGCAAATGCGTTGTCTGTAGTGGATCTCTTACTACTAAAACCGTTCTGACAGTCCTCAATAACATTTTCAGCAAATGGTTTTAAACGCTGTAAAAGAATAAAAGGCCGTGTTTACAAGAGATATACCACGATCATTTTCAACTTCTTCCTAATCTCCTCCTTTATGAATTGGGATAATAATTGATTCCTGCCATTCTTTTGGAATAACTTCATCGTGCCATATCCTTATAATGATCTTATATATATATTTATGTAATCTTTCTCCACCATATTTAATAACCATATTTAATAAGCTCATCAGGAATGTTGTCACTACCTGAAGCTTTATTGTTTTTTAAACGTACAATACTTTGTAATACCTCTTGATATGATGGCTGTGGTATTTGTTCTTCTGATGGGGAACTAGGTCGTTACCAATACAGGTTTCTGGATCAGCACAATTCAGTAAGGAATCGAAGTATTGCTTACAGTAATTTAATAATTTGTCCTGACCAGCAATTACATTTCCAGAATTATCTCTCATAATAATCGATCTTGGTGGAAATCCTTGTTTAATTATGTTGACAGTTCCATACATCTTGCTGATGTTCCTGTTCCTGTAGTCATCTTGGATTGGTTCTATTTGTTGTTTCAGGTAGACTTTTTTTCTTTTTACGAATTAATTTATTACATTCTTTCTGTTTTTCTCTGTATGGTTCCTCAACATCTACATTATTGTTAGACTGCAGTCACTTATTACGCCATATTGCTACTTCATTAACTGCATCTTGACCTGCCTCATCGAAGCATTTCTATTTCTTACTAATAACTTTTGGTATCACTTTCATTGCAATTGTTGTCATGATTTGTTTTGCGTTATTCCACATTCCGCAAATCTGTTTGTAATTTCCACATTATACTTTAATCTTTCATCCTCCTGCTTCAGTTTCTCAGTGTCAACTTTGCGTCCTTCCGCAGTCTGTGACTTACAGGAGGTTTTCAATTTAATTTTAACAGAAGCAATTATCATATTGTGATCATATCCTATCTCAGCTCCTCTGTAAGCTCTGATATCAGTAATGGAGTTTCTATGGCTGTTACCAATTAGTACATGATCCATCTAATTGGCAGTCTTACCGTCACACAAATACCATGTTTCCTTATGTATTTGTTTATGTGGGGAAAATGGTACTCCACAATTCATGTTTGTGTATGTAGCGAAATTGATTAGTCTAATGGCATTATCCTTGCTTTCGTCATGCAGACTTTCCCTTCCTATTGTTGGCTGAAAAAACTACTTCTCTTCAACTACTGCATTGAAATCACCCAAAATCATTTTAACATCATGTTTGGGTAATTTATTCCACAGTTCTAACAAATCCTCATAAAAGGAGTCTTTAACCTAATCATCCTTGTCGTTTGTGGGGGCATGGCAGGTTACCAGTGATGTGTTAAACCATTTAGAACGTACCTTCAAGTAGTATAGTCTTTCATTCACATGTTCAAGGGCCAGATCTGACGATACTAGTGAATTTTGGACACAAAATGCGGTACCAAATTCGTGCGGTCCAGTTTCTCTACCACTCTTAAAAAGTGTATACTTCTCTATGTCTTGTATACCATTAAATTCCAAGAAGCTATTCGTAGAGCCGATTTCCATTACAGGGTCGTCATATATTGAAATCCATTTTTATTCATCCGAAGGAAATGTGAGATATTCATAACAATCTTTTTTACGCAATATAGCCGTTAGCCTGTTGGATTCAATCACACCCATTATAGCGTGTTGTTGAGAGATGGTGTAAATCTCATAATTAGATCTTTTCTGCCAGCTTTGAGAGATAGGATCGAACCATGGGCCAAATGTTTTTCTATAAACTTTATTCTCAAAGATTTGCAACCCCAAACTGGAGGGCCAAAGATTTTTCTGTCAGGGTTGCCATACCTTAGTCGAGTAGTCCCTGTTTTAAAGCGCCAGGTACTCTCCCTCACCCCTTCTATTAGAATAGGATTTGCTGGTTATAATGTGTAGCCAAATATTTCTTGAGTTTTAGCAGGTACACTTACTCAAAATGGGTGCACCCCCAAGGTTTACAATCAGCCGATGCTTGGGATACCCATTCAGGTCTTTAATGGAGTGGTTTGACGTTCTCTTCTCCATCCTATGCCGTTGGTCATCTAGTGTCTCTTCCGTCTTCAGGAGCAGTTTCTCACTCCAAGGGCAAGAGAGTGTCCTTCCTTCTACCCGCTTATCCGCCCTCGTAGGAGGCCGTTGGCAATAGGAAGGAGGTGGTCTCCTTGTACCGGCGCCAAATTTGGAGAATTTATCGCAGTGTGAAGTCCCATCATCACCACCCATTGCCGGTAAAACAATATCGAGAATATCACTGTCAATATTCTCATCATCACTCAGTTCACTTGAACTCTCACATTCACTACATAAATCCTTATCACGGAACAATTCTCTTTCAGTATTCTCGTTTAGCAAAGAACACAAAACACCCCACGATGAGGAAGCCATAGTGCAGCGTTCTCCCTAGGACCCTTTCAATGGGCACACCGCCCTGTCATTTTTACAGACATCCTGGCCAACATAACCTATATATGTGCTGGTTACATATCCATACATATTTGAGTCATTGCAAGCCCCAAATTAAAATGTAAAACTGCAAAACAGTTTATTTAAATAATAAACCTTAATAACATAAAGAAATAAATGAACTGGATTAAAGCCACTATAATTTATTTAATAATAAAGCCAAGCTTTCAGCCAAATTGCATTGGCCTTCATCAGGGCGTGTGAAGTTTTGCCTCCGACAGTGAGCAAAGAAATTCTCCCAAGGAACGTGGAAGTCATGCCCGTACTATCCACGGCCTACCCCACTAACTGGACTCAAGGATCGTGGCGCTGTGCTGTGGTGGTTGGGAGGGAAGTTACTGATTCACCGCCCTCTGTCGACATTTTGAGTGCGTTCCGCTGTGCCATGGTGGTATTATGCATGTATTACTGCAGTGCAGGTCTCCATGTATTTGATAACTTGAAGCCGTCTTCCCTGTTGATGTTATTTGGGCGCAGCTCTATCTCTATGGCTTCCCTCACAAGACGAGCATAGAAGTCTTTTACAGGCGCGATGACCTTCGCCTGGTCAAAGAGGATTTCATGGACTGTACTGTAGAAATGTTCTGCTATGGCAGACTGGCTTATAACGTTCTCCGAGGAGGATGAAAGAGCGACATTTTCTACCGACCTGATCAGCTCTTTCACCCTGGTGCTAACAAGCCTTTTTGTCATGCCAACATATGAACAACCACAACCATATGGAATTTCATATACGCCCGGTGTTTCCAGATGTGGTTTTTCTTTGACTGATCGAAACAGGGATTTGAGCTTCCGGTCTGCGGTAAAAACTGGAATTATATTGTACTTCTTAAGAATGCGCCCTATTCTGTCAGTTATACCTGCCACGTAAGGAAGGAATACTTTTTTCTTTTTGCTGTGGTCCTGATTGGTACCATCCAAGTTGGGCTCCTTGATCTTCGCAGCTCGTGTTATGTCTCCTGATGTATAGCTGTTTTTTTCATGGATGTTGTCAGTTCTCTCAAATCCTCGAGCGGTTATCATCGTCTGCAAAATTATTTACCCTAGTATATAACGTTCGAAGAAGAGCTGATTTTTGGGAGGGGTGATGATGTGAAGACTTATGATGGTATCTTTCAGAATGTGTAGGTTTCTTGTACATTGCATGGCCTAGTGTACCATCGTTCTTCTTGTATACTAACACATCAAGAAAAGGTAATTTGCCTTCATTTTCTACTTCAATTGTGAACTTGATCTTACTGTTAATGGAAGTTAGGTGCTCTAAAAATTATCTTAATGTTTCCCTTTCATGTGGCCAGACCGAAAATGTGTCATCCGCGTAACGATAGAAGCACTTAGGTTTCAATGCAGTAGACTCAAAGTGTTCCATAAAAATATTAGCAGCCACTGGTGACAAAGGTGAACCCATTGCTGCTCCTTCTGTCTGCTCGTAATAATCCCCTTTGTAGTAGAAGTAAGTGGATTTTAAACAAACTGCTGCCAGATTGGTCAAGTCCTCAGACAGGTATTCTTCGATGTAAGAAAGTGTTTCTTCTACAGGCGTATTAGTGAAAAGTGACGTAACATCAAAGCTTACCAGGATGTTGAAAAGTGACGTAACATCAAAGCTTACCAGGATGTTGAAAAGTGACGTAACATCAAAGCTTACCAGGATGTCACCTTCACTAAGCCTAATATACCTGCAGAAGAAACACTTGCATCGGAGAATACCTGTCTGAGGACTTGACCAAACTGGCAGCAGTTTGTTTAAAATCCACTTACTTCTACTACAAAGGGGATTATTACGAGCAGACAGAAGGAGCAGCAGTGGCTGTCACCAGTGGCTGCTAATATTTTTATTGAACACTTTGAGTCTACTGCATTGAAACCTAAGTGCTTCTATCGTTACGTGGATGACACATTTTCGGTTTGGCCACATGAAAGGGAAACATTAAATAAATTTTTAGAGCACCTAAATTCCATTAACAGTAAGATCAAGTTCACAATAGAAGTAGAAAATGAAGATCAATTACCTTTTCTTTTTTCAGTGTACAAGAAAAACGATGCTACACTAGGCCATGCAATGTATAAGAAACCTACACATTCTGAAAGATACCTTCATAAGTCTTCACATCACCACCCCTCCCTAAAACCAGCTCTCCTTCGAACGTTATATACTATAGTAATTGCCACGTAAGGAAATACCCCAGAAAGTAAATATCGCCGCCCGATGCTCTTCTTTTCTCTTTTTTGTAATGGCTGATCACTGCTGCCAACCTGCCTGGTTACATATTAAAATCACCAGACATAACCATAACAAACTACCCTCAATGTAAACACCGATAATGACTGTTTCCCTACTCTAGTAAATGATAAAAAATAAGATGAAATAAATAAAGATATTCAAAAGTAAGTCGATTTCCACGCTCAATGAGGAATTATGGAAATAAACACACTTTCTTACTCTAATTATCTGTCTTTATTTTGATATACAGTAGGCGTACTATAACCATATTCTTGAAAAGAGGGGCGTGTTAAACGATGCAATTTATTTAATAAGTCTTTGCAGAGTGATTTTCGAAAGTTCCAGACATCGAATGACTTCCCTTTCTTTTGCGCGAACATTTCCTTCTCTCTTCAATACCGGTAACCAGTAAGGAGAGAGATTATTAGGCATATTTTCAGCCTGCAGGCTGGTTATATCTTCAAGCTTATCAGGAAACATATAGGAATACTAATGTGCCAAGCTCCGTGAACGGAAATTAGGTCAGTTTTCAAGTTCACTGCGGATTTGAAAATAATAATGTTATAAGTTCTACTGCCAAAATTTCGTCCCGCAAGAGTTATTTAATGTACCGGTAGATCTAGACATGAGACTGGCGTATTTGAGCACTTTAATCATTTCGCACAAACAATGTTATTAAATGCATTATCCGAACATGCCACAATTCTACTTACCTGGTATTAGCCAAATAGATTTACAATCCCACAGAAAAAGAAAATATGCTTTAAATATTCTCGCAGATGTATCACTAGTGACTTAAACGGCGATGCGGTGGCAACACGCAATTCATGCTAGAACAGTGATTGAACGTTGCCACCGTGCCAGATTAACGGTTAATGTAAGACGTCGTATCGACAAGTAGGGTCCCTAAACTGTATGGTTACCGACACTGAAAAAGACCCAACAGCAAGAAAAGTAACTATAAATCGATACCTTAATATTACAGGGGAGAAAGGGTAAGGTTGCACCCTTAGGGTACGTCCTAGCACGGAGAGGACTATAGGTTGAATAATGTTGCAGACGATGATAACCACTCGAGGATTTGAGAGAACTGACAACATCCATGAAGGAAAACAGCTATACATCAGGAGACATAATACGAGCTGCGAATATCAAGGAGCCCAACTTGGATAGTACCAACCAGGACTACAGCAAAAAGAAAAAAAGTATTCCTTCCTTACGTGGCAGGTATAACTGACAGAATAGGGCGCATTCTTAAGAAGTACAATATAATTCTAGTTTTTACCGCAGACCGGAAGCTCAAATCCCTGTTTCGATCAGTCAAAGAAAAACCACATCTGGAAACACCGGGCGTATATGAAATTCCATGTGGTTGTGGTTGTTCATATGTTGGCATGACGAAAAGGCTTGTTAGCACCAGGGTGAAAGAGCAGATCAGGTCGGTAGAAAATGTCGCTCTTTCATCCTCCACGGAGATCGTTATAAGCCAGTCTGCCATAGCAGAACATTTCTACAGTACAGACCATGAAATCCTCTTTGACCAGGCGAAGGTCATCGCGCCTGTAAAAGACTTCTATGCTCGTCTTGTGAGGGAAGCCATAGAGATAGAGCTGCGCCCAAATAACATCAACAGGGAAGACGGCTTCAAGTTATCAAATACATGGAGACCTGCACTGCAGTAATACATGCATAATACCACCATGGTACAGCGGAACGCACTCAAAATGTCGACAGAGGGCGGTGAATCAGTAACTTCCCTCCCAACCACCACAGCACAGCGCCACGATCCTTGAGTCCAGTTAGTGGGGGTAGGCCGTGGATAGTACGGGCATGACTTCCACGTTCCTTGGGAGAATTTCTTTGCTCACTGTTGGAGGCAAAACCTCACATGCCCTGATGAAGGCCAATGCAATTTGGCTGAAAGCTTGGGTTTATTATTAAATAAATATATATATAGTGGCTTTAATCCAGTTCATTTATTTCTTTATGTTAATACAATGAGCCTCGAAAACCTACGTTCGTTAATAAATCTTAATTATTGCCAGCATAATTGCATCAATTACATAGGATTTTAAATATTTAGCTTGACTATCATATAGTGTCATGCGCGGAGTCTGGATTAGCGTGGCATCGCACGCTAGCGCACTCGATTCCGCGGACTTCGAAAACCCGTTGGCACTTCAGAGAAGTCGAGTGGTAAGCCCCTGTGTTACATGATTATGAACGAGCAATAGAACACTAGAAGTTTAGAATAGTCTGTTATGTCTTGTTCATGATAATAACACTGACATAGTTCAATTTCGCAGTTAATGTTTACCTGTCTGATATTACTGTTAATTTCCTGAGGGGAATAAATTGAAATTTTATCATATTCATTTTTACGTAGTGTTCCCCACCCGGCTACTCATTCCTGCAACCTGGTTGACGAAAATTTCTGGGGAGAATACTGTAGTGTTAACGAACGGTGGCTAATGCCATTCTCGGCCATGCCAGGAGGATAAATACTTAGAACAGGCTATTGAAAAGACAACAGCTTCCTTCGTGCAGCAAATCTGGAATCGTTTGTGATTTGTATAAGAGCGAATGCGCGAATTAGGAACAGTTGGAGATGGTTCCTCCCTGTACGAACGGTCACGTAGTAGTGAATATTGCCGTTATACGTCAGCACGATTCAAAATTAATTTCTATTGGATTTATTTATTTATTTATTTATTTATTTATTTATTTATTTATTTATTTATTTATTTATTTATTTATTTATTTATTTATTTATTTATTTATGTCGTGTTCTACTGAACATCGCAAATATCGTAAATTTGGACTGGAAAGCAGGAACATTTGCACTCAAAATGCAAGGTACGAATAAAACAACTTATTTTGAAGTCTATATTATGTCATTCCTATGGATTTTTACAGGATAGTGTTAATAGCTCAGTCAATGACAATAATACGGTGCAAGAATGAATGAATATTATTTATTTATAACGTAATTATTTTCATTCTTCGCCTTGCTCTATTCAGATTAATATCATCAAATAAATCCAGATTGTTGTCATCAGTTGAAGATTCACTGTAGTCACTCGTAAAACAATTGCCTGGCATCTGAAAATATCTAAGTTTATATATTGTCAACGATCTGTGACGTTCATGATTAGTTAACACGCTATCAGTAAGGATAGACTAACAGATCATTAAAATGCATCTAGTTTATCTTCAGTACATAGAATTACGCTGATAGTTCACCCGCGTTTTACTGTGATATTGTTTTAATTAAGGATATGCACTACATGTGAATTAAGTGTTCATGTATGTCCACTAAACAGAATGTGCAATTGCTACATTTAATTAAGAATTTATTTAAGATTACTGTCGTCCAGGAATGTTGTTTTCAAGAAAAACACGGGACAAATTTATTTATGGTGTTCTGTGCTTTGTGGACCACATATGAGGGGGGGGGGGTGCGGATGCGCATCACTCACTTAGAAATCCGAAAACAATCCCCAAATTCTGTTGACTGTTCTCAAATTCTACAAAACTGGAATCCACGCCAGCAAGAGCAGCAGACTAGCAGTCAGAATACAAAATTCTCGATTAACGAACGCTTGAGATGCAGCGAAGTACAGGTGCACATGCGCCTGATAATTTTGAATATTGCTGCATGAACAAAGCTAATATCTTTGTGATTCCAACAGTGTGCAACAGATGGCGTTTGTATTCATTTTCGGCTACAGGCAAAGCTGCGTATTGAGGCCGACACCGTGCTGCGGTAATGGAGAGCCCGAGTAGCGAAGGAGCTAAGTAGCACACATGTGCTGCTGGAGACATTGCTGTATATCCATTGAGAACATTACGTGTAGGGAAGGAAAAATAAAGTGGATACCAAATTTATTTGTTTCCTGGTTTACCACTCATTATAACATACAATAGCTCGAACTGAAGGCCGAATCAGTCTTACTTCGGTGAAGCACACTGCCTCACTTAGCTTCCAGGGCATTCTAAGCTGTTTGCAAGAGGGAGATACACCAAATGCGTGGAGACCCAGTGAACAGAGGGAAGTCTGATAAACATCAAGTAGGTAGATAATGACTGCGCGGCGAGCATGGCAAGTGTTTCATGTAATCTCTGGGAAAGTACTTTTTCAGAATATCGATAGGTTTGCAAAATTAGTAACTGGTTTGATAGCAGGTAGTTCGGGTTTTGGAAACCTTCTTCCAGTGAGGGCCAATATGCTGAATTCCAGCAAGATATAGCAACGTTATTGATGGGGGACTACACAAAATTAAATATGAAACCTTAATTTGGATTCTTACAACAAAATTGTTCACCTAGTAAATATTCCTATGGAGCACTCTGAAACCTCAAGAACATTTGTTTTTGTTTGTTTGCTAGTTGCTTTACGTCGCACCGACATAGATAGGTCTTTTGGCGACGATGGGACAGGGAAGGGCTGGGAGTGGGAAGGAAGCGGCCGTGGCCTTAATTAAGGTACAGCCCCAACATTTGCCTGGTGTGAAAATGGGAAACCACGGAAAACGATCTTCAGGGCTGCCGACAGTGGGGTTCGAACCTACTATCTCCCGAATACTGGATACTGGCCGCACTTAAGCGACTGCAGCTATCGAGCTCGGTCAAGAACATTTGTCTTGTTTAAAAATGTAGTTAATTCATCCCTTCACTAGCCACTGTTATCATTAACTAATTGATTTTTATTTATCAATTAAATATTATTCATCTTCATAAAAGAGCACATCTCAAAATCTAAGACATACGCAATCTGAGTTGAACCAAATAATGAATGAACTGCTCCCCAATCTGTTCAGTGACATTGACTGTAGTTAAGACGTTGTTAACTTCACCATTGCCTATATTTAATGAAAGTTAAGGTAGCTGTCATTTTGTTCATAATTCACAAGAACCCTAATGAATAAAATTATATCATGTGGAAATGTAAACTTAATGAATCACGTCATATCAACTCTGATTGTAGTAATGGAAAATCACCACACCTTAAACGCACACTGAATGAACATACAACAAAACAAAACACATGCCGTACCCACGATGATCAATAACATAAATAAATTCAAATAACTACTAAGGTTCCACGTTCATTTTCATTGTTATTATCATAAAGTTTGATGTTTGAGTCAAGCAGCTTCCATGCCACCCTGTCCTATACTAAACTTTTCATTTCTAAGTACTACATCTGAGCTAATCTGCTTGTCATAATCATACCTGCCGTTTTTATTCCCTGCACTTCCCTCAAAAACTAACTGAATAAGTCCTCGATGTCTAGATATATATCCTATTATTCAATCTCTTCTTCTCGTCAAATTTAGCCAAATCGATCCCCTCTCACCAATTCGATTCAGTATCTCTTCATTCGTGATTCGATCTACCGATCTCAACTTCAGCAATTCAAAAGCTTCTATTCTCTCCCTCTTTCTGAGACAGTTATCGTCCATGTTTTTCTTCCGTACACTGTCACGCTCCAGATGAAATTCTTGAAAACATATTTCTAATTCCTATATCAATGTTCGAAGTGAACAAATTTCTTTTCTTTTCACTAGCCACTGTTTGCATTAACTAATTGACTTTTGTTTATCAATTAAATATTATTCATCTTCATAAAAGAGCGCATCTCAAAATCTAAGACATACTCAATCTGAGTTGAACCAAATAATGAGCGAACTGCTCGTCAATCTGTTCAGTGACATTGACTGTAGTTAAGGCGTTGTTAACTTCACCGTTGCTTATATTTAATGGAAGTTAAGGTAGCTTGTGTTAGGCTCCTCTTTATATCCTACTTATGTCTGCTATTGTTAGTTATTTTCTACCAAGTAACAATATTCGTCTACTTCCTTTAAGACTTCATATCTTAATCTAATATTTCTTGCATCACCTGACTTCATTCGACTGCACTCCATCACCTTAGTTTTGGATTTATTTATCTTCATCTTGTACTCCTTCCTCAAGGCTCTGTCCATACCATTCAGCAAATTCTCCAGATCCTCTACTGACTCAGATAAAATATCAATATCATTAGCAAACCACAGGATTTTGTTTTCTCTCCTTGGATTATAATTCCCTTTCCAAATTCCTATTGATTTACTTTACTGCCTGAAGAGGAGCTAGACAAACTGCAGACTTTCCTCACTCCTTTTTGGGTTGCTGTTTATTTTTCAAAGACCTGGATTCTTATCACTTCAGAATGATTTTTGTTCAGATTGTAGATAATTATCCGTTCTCGGTATCTGATGCTAATCACCCCCAGAATCTCAAATAGCTTGGTCCAATAAACATTATTGAAAGTATTTTCTAGATCCATGAACGCCGTGTACATCGATTTGTCCTTCTTTATTCGGTCCTCGAAAATCATACGTGAAGTCAGGATTGCTTCACGTATTCCTACATTTCTTGTGAAGGCAAATTGATCTTCCAACTCAGCTTTAAATTGTCTTTCCATTCTTCTGAAAATAATATGTGTTAACAGTTGCAGGTGTGAGGTACTAAATTAATGCTGTGCATTATTTTTCACAGTTATCATAACCTGCTTTCTTGAGAGTAGATATAACATTCTTTTTTTCCTAAAATCAATGGCATTTCTCCCATATCATATATCTTATACACTGAATGGAATAACCTCACCATGCTGGTTTCTCCTAAGACAGTCAATAGTTCTGAGAGTAAGTAATCAATACCCGGTGGCTTGTTCCTATTATGTCTCGCAACGCTCTGTCGAATTCTGGCCTCAAAATTGATTCGTCCATTTCATCAGCATCAACAGCCTCTTCTTGTTCCAGAATTACATTATCTACTTATTTATCTTGATACAACTGTTGAATATATTCCTGCCATATTTTTGCCCTGTATTATTTCCCTAGAAGTGGTTTTCCATCCGATGTCTTAATATTCATGCACTTAGTTTTTTCCCCAAAGGTTTCCTTGATTTTCCTGTATGCAACATCTAACTTTCTTAGGACCATACAAGCTTCAACATCCTTGCACTTCTCCGTCAGCCATTTTTATTTAGGTGCCTTATTCTCTCATTCATTATTAAATTTACTCCTGCATTTCCCCTGTTTACTTTGTGTTGAAAATTTTGTAGTCACCTGATCAAAAATCCTGCTTTCCTGCCAACGTACTCCACTTATACCAATGACGTCTAACATTAGTCTATCCATTTCCCTTCTCATATTCTTTAAGTCACCGCAACGATTCAAACTTCTAACATTCCATGTCACAGAATGTCAGCATTCATCTTCCTGATAATTGCCCCCTCGTTTATAGTCCCAACCCAGAGGTCCAAATGGGGGACTATTTTACCTCAGTACATCATTCATACAGAGAGAGAGAGAGAGAGAGAGGTGTATGCTCTCGGGAGTTGGTTTTAGCTGTAATTTCCTGTTGCTTTCCGCCATGTAGCAGTATTAAAATAGCTAAGCCCCGTTAAGGATTACTGTAAGCCCATATCAGTCAATTATCTATAGAGCATGCAGAGTTAAGAAAAGACTTACAGGTCTTCTGGGCTTGCTGCGTTCCAACGTTCCCATATTCACTCACTCACCACAGCTCGGACACTGCTTGTGAAGTACAGCGACGACATAAAATTATGTATTGCTTGGTGCACCTGTTACAAGACTGTGTAGTATGTAATAATAATAATAATAATAATAATAATAATAATAATAATAATAATAATAATAATAATAATAATAATAATAATAATAATAATAATAATACCCGATTTGACAATCATTAATGAAGGTACAATTATGAAATTTAATTTCGTCATAATGTTTCTAAGGATATCAGTCCACTGATCGTATCATTCAAAACTGACCAAGAGTGTGAACATGTAGAGATGCAACTAAATAATAATATCAATAATAATATGCGTATCCAGAACATGAAATGATTATGTCATGTTTCTTATATCTGAGAAAGTTTCATGATCGTTGTTCTTTTAAGGGAGCGGAGTGCTGAATTAATTAGTCTCCAGGAACATTTTACTATTAGAAAAAAATTGCAATAAACTGAAGCAGTATAAGTGGACATTTCGGCAAACTCCTCCTCCTCAGGCCCTCCGTAGAGGCCTCCTCCTCCCGCGGGAAATTTGAATTTTGGCGGGAAATTTGAATTTTCGCTCGAGATTTGAACTTTTAAACAAAGCCACGTGCTTTTTGACAGCTGTCATCCGCCATCTTTAAACAACAACGCATCGCTAACCTCAGTGCTGCCATCTTGACGGGCCTAAACCTCAGTGCTGCCATCCTTACGGCACTAAACCTCACTAGCGCGAGATTTGAATTTGTAAATAAAGCCAAGTGCTTTCTTGACAGCTGCCATCCGCCATCTTGCATCGCTAACCTCAGTGCTGCCATCTTTACGGCACAAACCTCAACAACAACGCATCGCTAACCCTAGTGCTGCCCTCGTTATGGTACTAAACATTATCGTGGTGGTGGTGGTGGGCAATTTAAAATCCACGTGCCTTTTTGACTGCTGGCATCCACCATCTTGCATCGCAAACCTCAGTGCTGCACTCTTTAGCTATACCTTTGAAATGTGGTGGTGGCAATTTGAAAAATTCCACGTGCTTCTTTGACAGCAGCCACCTTTAATCAACAGAGCATCGTGGTGCCATCTTTAGCTACTAAATTTGTAATGTGGTGGCGGCAATTTGAAAAATTCTATGTGATTTTTTGACAAGCTGCCATCTTTTTTAATCAACAGAGCACCGTGCTGTTATCTTTAGCTACTACCTTTGAATTGTGGTGGCGGGCAATTTCCACGTGCTTTTTTGACAGCTGTCATCCGCCATCTTGAATCGCTAACCTTAGTGCTGCCCTCTTTAGCTACTTACCATTGAAATGTGGTGGCGAACAATTTGAGAAATTCCACATGCTTTTTGACAGCATCCATCTTTAATCAACAGAGCACCGCGCTGCTATCTTTAGCTACTACATTTGAAATGTGGTGGCGGCAATTTTCACGTGACAGCTGCCATCCGCCATCTTGCATCGCTTACCTTTGTGCTGATATCTTTACGGTACTGCGGGTAATTTAAAATACACGTGCTTTTTGACAGCTGTCATCCTCCACCTTGCATCGCAAACTTCAGTGCTGCCATCTTTAGCTACTACCTTTGAAATGTGGTGGCGGATAAATTGAAAAATTATTTTTGACAGCAGCCATCTTTAATCAACAGAGTACCGTGCTGCCATCTTTGGCTACTACCTTTGAAATTTGGTGGCGGCAATTTCCACGTGATAGCTGTTATCCGCCATCTTTAATTAACAGAGCAAACAAAGCCACGTGCTTTTCTGACAGCTGTCATCCGCCATCTTACATCGCTTACCACGGTGCTGCTATCTTTAGCTACTACTTTTCAAATGTGGTGGGGGACAATTTAACATATTCTATGTGCTTTACAAACCTACGTGCTTTTTGACAGCTAACAAGCTGACAGCCGCCATATTTAATCAACAGAGCATCGTACTGCTATCTTTAGCTACTACCTTTGAAATGTGGTGGAGGGCAATTTGAATAATTCTACGTGCTTTTGTTTGGAAACAAACCCACATGCTTTTTGCCAGCTGACAAACGACCATCTTTAATCAACAGGGCACCGTGCTGCTATCTTTAAGGCTACTACCTCGCTAATTAGCTCTTAGAGGCTACTACACAAGATGGCGTTGGCTGTTATAGCCTCCTCCTCCTCCTCTACCTCCACCACCTTCTCTACCTCCTCCTCCTCCTTTGTTAAGGCATAGCTTTATCGAACAAGTTTAAACATGCATCGCGATAGCTAGAGTGAGCACGTGCTGCAGTTTTGACGTCATTGCGCACGTTTAGACTTGATCGTTTTTTAAGAGTAAGTAGGTGTAAGGAATGCAATAAGTACCACATTTTGAATGCGAACAAATATTTATTTACAATGTACTGCAACAGTGTTCGTTTTGCTGCTGACAAGTTTGGTATGCTTCTTAACATCATTTTGCGGTATGCTTCCGAAATGCCTCCTGCAGCATTCAAATTAAACAAAACATTTAGAAATATATTATACTAAATATGTTATGCTTTACAAAGAAGATCATACACTTCTTACCTTGTTGTTATTCGTTTTCTGAATCATCATCATGATGAGGTACTAGAAAAAGTTCATTCATACACTGTGTACAGTGTTCAGTCCTCGGATATGGTCCATCCCAATCATCATCACCATTTTCTCCTCGATGCTTGTAATGTCGTTGACAGGTTGTGCATAAAACTACATCGATCGACATCTTACTGTGTAGAGGAAGGATGTCCCAAAAATTATGTACGTAAGAGGCAGCGTACGTAGATAAAAATTCTGGCGGTAAGTATTGAATAAGATGTTTTGGCATCGAGGTTCTACTGTATGTTTATAGAACATCTTAATAGTCTTACCTACTCGTGTAAGATAAATAAAATGTTGCGTATGAGCATGCAAACAGCATGCACATTTACAGTTTTATTCCATAGCGTACGATGTCGAAACACACATTAATGTTGATGATAAAGAGCTATCCTTATTTATAGGCTGCTGTGTTAGCAGGAATGTTTTCAGATGTTTCAAATTCTAAACGAATATCAATTGGAGATTCTTTTATAGATTATTCATGATAAGAGCAGTCTATAACTACAATCGGTGCTTTATTTTTAAATTCTTGAGGTAAAAATAGCAGACGATCTTCTTTTTGATAATGCGAAGATTGGAATTTACAAAACATGTCATAGAGCATCACAAATTTTTTCTCAAAGATAATGTCTATGTTTTCATAGGGATACGTAATTCCGTTGGGATATAGTCTAACGTGTATTAATTTACTGTGATCAAACAGTGAGCTATCTTTTTCGTGATTGAATTTACGATTGGTTTGAAATCCAAAAATAATATACAATGGCTTCTCAGTAAAACGTGATGTTTTAACAGCCCAGCTATGCTTGTTTGTAGGTGGTAACACAGGATATTCATGTAGTTCCCAACTTCGAAAACGTATAGGTAATGGTGTAATATTTTCTACAATCTTGAGCAATCGAAGTTTTTCACGATCAGATAAGGTTGCATGTGGAATCCTCCACAACATACGATGAAGTGTAATTTTCGATTCCACTGGTATTTCTGCTGCTTTAAGAGAATTGTAATCACTTCGATCACGGATCAGAATAAACTCTTATTTTGCGTTGATTATAATACGTGTAAAGTCTTCTGCGAAGCCAAATATATGTTTCAGTGATAACATACACGTAAAAGTTCCATCCTCATTAACCATCCAGTTGTTAGTAGCTTTGGACACCATAGTGCCATCCGCAAAAGATTGTTTTCTTTATCACAGAAAGAAGGGTAGAGTTTCATTTCACTTATAATACCAACATTCTTCTTTCGATCTATTTCAACATTATTTACTCCATACCGCGCTTCAGAAAAGAGAAAAGCTAGAGCATGGTTGTTTAGTTGTGATGTGCTTGGTCCACTTCCATCCGACTTATCTAGTCGTCCTTCAATATAGAGGTAGCTTTCATGTGGTAAGGTGTATACATCTTGCTGATTAATAATGAAATGAATTTAATTATTGTTATTTAATCCAAACGTAAAAGGTTGATAGGAATAAAGCTCACTTAGTACTACACCTTCACGAGTTTCTACTGTATTCGTAATCTCTAGCATTTCCTCCATTCTGTTGTAGTAGCGTATAATCTAAATCTCGGAGTATCTGCTTATGGATATCTGTTAACTCGATGAGTCTTCGCACACATGTAGTATGTCTTCGGAATGTACACCGTGTTTTATAGATGTTTTCTATCCTGGTTTAACATGAAGTTTGCTGGTTTCTCACAAATAGTATATCCACGTTCTTCTGTAACAATAAAGTCGTGCAGGACGTGGGAAGGTTGTAGATTACTATTCAAGCCTGTAATAATATTACAAGTAAGGTTGATCAGACTCGTAACGTACGTTCGGTAGGAGCTCCCTTGATGAAAATCCAAGCAATGGTCCAATCGAATGAGATTGTGATTTGAAGTCAATCTTAAATGATGATTCAATAACACATTTATGTGTAATGCGGCTTACAGTGATTGAGAACTTGTAATTATGATTACTAAAACTGTCTTCTCCAAACTGTTAAATTAACGTACTTTCAATATAGTCATGAATATCGTCTACTGAATAACTGCCTGAAGGTAGCGTTAGCACATACTCATCGTAATAGAACTTGTATACACCATCACGCACATTATAGATTTTATTGTAGCTTTCAAACGATACTAGTACAAGACTATGTGGCTGATAGCCAAGTTCGATCCGCGGATTAAAATAGGCGGTCGTTTCAGGTCCTTCTCCACGTACAGCAAACGTTCTTTCACTGTTAGTCATCCCGTAGACACTAATGCTCTTTCTCTACTGTCTCGGTTTGATATAAGAACATAAGACATAATCGTCCGCACATGCGCGTATTAAATTTTTGGACAGGGTTTTTATTGTAAACAATGTCTGCACTGCTTCCGAAATAACGTATGAGCTCATAGGGAGGAGGTAAGTGTCCATAGCTATCAAAATACCATACTTTAGATTTCCGTTTTACATAAGCAAAGTAGTGAGTTCCAGGTCCGCGACTGTTGTCCAAGTTCACGTGGGTGTGCTGGTAGTTGATCGCGCATATACACACCTCGAAAATAATGAATTCCTAGTGGTTTAGCAAACGTAAAAACTTCATCATGCGTTAGAGCTCGACACGGCAATGCATTCAGTAGACGTTTCTTGGATAAATGTAGATACTGTACCCTTTTAAGGCACCCGATGAAGTATTCTTCTTACTTGTTTAATGCGCCGACTGCTCCTGTAAAGAATGACATAAAAATAATACCTACCGCTCGCGTAGACTCTTCTCTCCTCAGGGATGGTTACGTCCTTCAGCTCTCCTCGGGGTTGACAGGCCACACAACATCGGGGGTGAGGAAATGAAAGATAGGGGTCAGCTAACTAGTAAATGACGGTACCCATAGACTGAATTAAGTGTAAATTATAAGATGATTTATTGAAAAAATTGGCAAAATGTGAAAAATGAAATTTAAACAGATTGAAATAAAATAAAACAGAATTATTGAAATTAAAATAATTTAAAAATGTTCTTTACAACAATTAATCATCCGCCTTAATGCTTTCGACTGACGGTCCATTAAATTTAATAATGGTGATCACTATCGAACTAAAGTCTCTCATGTACATGACACGACCACAACAGACTGCCTGTCTAACAAATACACAGCCTCATTTGAATAACACCTCTTAAAACACATTTGAATCGTTCTTTCAGTTAACTGAATTTGCATAAATTATTAATTGATCAACTAATTAATCACACTGACCTTTTAATTTATGGGCTTCCTAAGTTTGTTAAATCAAGTTCACATCAAATTGGCAACTACCTAACTATCCAGTAATACTGGTGTACAGTAACCATGTGTAAATAAAGAAGCTTCCATGAACACGGTATCCCTTACCGTTTTATATAACTTTGCCACACATTTAAAAATTCGTGGCTGAACCAAGAAAATTATCATACCAAACACTGAGTACTAACAATCACCTATTTAGTTGATTTATACCTTATTAACTGTGATAGTCTGGACACTTGAATAAATAAAATAAATTAGGCTAAGTGCCAAAAATTTTATCTTAATAAATGAGTTCGACCCTTTTACAAATTAGTTTTTTTATCTAGTCTGCCGCTACCTGTGTTTCCATTGAGAATGCATAAATTATGATCTCAACTTTGATGGAGGCGGATTCCATCTTGTTTAATTAATTAATTTGCGGCACTCATGACAGAACTTATCATTAAAGGTCGATTAATTTATCTAACTGAATTTTGTAGTAGATTTCAAAAGCTTGTTAGTTACAATTGTCTTACTGCTTGAGCATACCTACAACATTGATTTTTGACTATGAACCATCAGTGATCTATTAACCTAACACATGAAACATTTATGTACAAAATAAACATGACAAATGGAGAAACAACTGCTCCAGAAGAAGCAGATAAATTCAAAATAACCTGACTACTCTACCTATTTACATCATTTAACCATCACAATATTCACGTACCATCAGACTCTATAAAAATACGGTGACAAAATATCCACCAAGGAAAAGAAAAGCATAACAAACAAAAAATCTCAAAATACACGTGATCACTGCCTATCAAATTTAAATACAACACGCAAAATCGTGATGTAAAAATAACTCCCAAATTGATTCAAACAACAACTAAGTCAATTTGAAGGCAACCTCTTAATATCAGACGTAACTAGACATGACATCACTCAACCTTTTACGGATAATAACTCTGAATATTATGTCATCAATGACCACCAATGACTATCAAAACTAATCATTGTTCGGTCGCTCTGTTCATGACTTGACTCGGACTCCAATATGTCTGTTTCCGAGCACCATGCTGTCCCTGGAAAATATTTGAAATACTCAGGCTTTCCGCCTACAACTATCACATGTCGTCGAAATTTTAACTTTGACAGTTAAATTGTTTATCCCTCAATTCTACTTATTCATCACATTATTCTTATCGTAGCGCTTCTCAACATGGCCTCGCTCATATCACGCAGGCGAAATAACTTCAGTAACACACTGTGTCGTTCATATATACGTTATTACGACACTATTATACGACATGTTCTTCAAATCTCACATTTTTATTTCACAATTATCGTCATTAGGGACATTACTATTTCTTTATTCATTTTCTTGATCTTATTTCACTTTCACATGCCATGAATTATCAGAGCTGACTGTCAATGGTTTCCCTGTCTTTATTTATCGACTGTAATAACAAGATTGCCTGCCAAATACACAGCTATCAAAAATATGAATCCAATGTACTCGTAAAGAAAAGCAAGTTTCGGGTTAAACGTTACATCACAGCAATACAAGGTATGAGACATACCGCAAACGGTCCTCTAACACGTGATCACGCAAACATAAAATACTAAATTGGATGCGCAACAATTACAACTAATTAGACACCAAAATAACATGGCAGCATCCATGAAATCAAATGTCATCAAATAAAATTCCCAATTATTATTATTATTATTATTATTATTATTATTATTATTATTATTATTATTATTATTATTATTATTATTACGTTCAAATTTGCAATTACACTAGACATGAATTATGTAATAAATATTAGGATTCCCGTATGTCAAACAATAGCTCACGCTAGAAAATGATTCAAAAATATATGATAAAAACTCCTGAGAAAAGTACAAAAATTATCTAACTATTATATTTATCATATTATTATTATTATTATTATTATTATTATTATATTACCGTGACACCATGGCATTTATATCCCGAATCGTTAGATATAACTGTCTTGGCCTCACTCCTAACTCTAAATGCAAATGATATCAAAATCTAATTATACCTTCCGGTACGTGACATTATTATTTACAAGCCTACCTAAATTGCTAACCTACATTTGATCACTGCTTGTTCATAGTCCTCAATTATTTTACATTTTTAAATAATGCTCATTGCTTTACCTTTTTGTGCTGGGAGGCAGGCTGGGTCATCTGCCAGCCTCCGTTACATGGATTTAGTGCTCCTTCTCCATCTCGATGAGGATATCCAACACTTTATGCACACGCACTGGATCCATTTTCATACTTGCGTTGCACACGATACATTTTTATACAAACACACGCATTTTAAACACTCATGTGAAGAAATACAAATTACAGCGTGTAGCACCTGACGTGTAGACGTTAAATGTCTGGAACAAGTTACCTGGCCTAATCACCTCTGCGGTCTCTGCTGTCTACTCAGCCCTCACAGTTTGTTTGTATAAGGGATTACTGGTCTTTCACCCTACTCTGACAATAACACTGGACCCCAGTTCTTGTACCGTTGCATTCAACTAGTAAACAAGGTCACCCTCGCGTAATTAGCTCAACTAATATTCTGCTCCCAAGGTCTCAATTTAAATGGCAGTTCTATGAGACTGTGGGAATTAAATACAACGTTTCCAGTGACGTATGGAGAAATCTTATAAAAAATACTGTCCTCCAAAACTATTACTTCTCCACTAGAGAATTAGCCTACAAGTTATATGTGACGAAAGGAATGTTCTACAGCTACATATTATTAAAATTTCCAATGTTCGTCTCCGCTTTGCGCCGGTCACATGACGTTATGAGTTCCCTTATGAAATTGTTAAAAAATAACTATCATTGTCATTTTAACTGAAATGATTGTCTGATTATCTTCCTATACTCCGATGTTGAATAAAAGTTCTGCCTAAATGTTCATCTTCTGACTAAAGACTTTACTCACTTAACTAAAGACTTTACTCACTCGACTGCCAAAGCCGTCTCTTAGCGCGTTCTAAAGAGTCACCTCTGTACACTGAAATTTCAAGTGAAACTGAACACTCAGCACCCTCCTGCTATCAGTTTTGTAAACACTCACACCCCCACCTCAAAAATAGTTCCACTGGAAGGGATGTAGCGGATTACTACGGCACCTTGGATCATTTACCACTTATCCGTAGGTCAAACGTTCAGGAGATGTATTCTAAATATTCCAACTTTTGGTCCGATTGACGTGTTGAACTGCGCTGTCGTAAATGATCGTAGGTTATTTAAAAAACTGAAATGCGTCATCCGACCTATTTTCTGTTGGCGTATGGCGCCTTCCCGCCATGACAGTTTGCTTCCTGGACGAAACCACTCTTCCACACAAAGTTGAAACTTAAATATTTAAGAGATAATTAACCTCGCATTTGCTTGAATAATTCCTCAAATATTATTCTCAGATCAGGATACCGTATTTCACTGCTATTTCCGTCACCAAATCGCGAAATACTGAATACTGATTCCCGCTAGGATAAGGCGGCAAATTTTGTAATTTTCTGATTGGTTGAGATCTTCCCGCGCCTCGCGGCTTGGGCACAACCACTTGGCTATTGAGGGGTGATAGGTATTATTGCTTTCTCCGTCCCACACTAGGGTTGGGCACATTCCAAGGTGCCGATTCCCGTGAGAAATGCAGCAGAAGGTCTGCACGTTTAGCGGTATCATAAACCTTTATTTAAGAGATCACTTAGCCAGCTACTTCCTGTACGTGACTTAAAGCGTACTCTACGGATATATTTCCAGCCAGTACGTCTCCTTGGGTGGCGCTTTGTAAAATTGCAAGCTTTTTCTTGCCTTCTGTAGTCTTCACATATGCGAATTCCAATCATTTAATTTATGCAACTATTATGCCCATTCGATTATGGGTGCAATACCAACCCCTTTTTTGTATGGTGCTAGCTTCATATGCACACCTTTGCCTCGTAATGCAATTGCCTCCATCCTCCTCGTTTTGGTATAGGAATAATTCGTGCACGTTTACTAAATATTGCTCTGCACTTTGGAGAGATTCTCGCTCTTGCTGCGCGTAATGCCTTAGTAATAGCTACACGAGGATTGTATACCCCTCGAATAGGTTTTTGTGCAGCCTTTATAACATCTTTCCATCCAACAATTTTTGCTTTCTTCTTATTCATGTCGTTTGGACATCGTTGTTTCACCATGCTGTACACGACTTTACTTGTCAAGAGCAAATCATAAACTAACCGTTACCTCTTGTTTCGTTTAATATATATTACTATTGCCTACTTTATGATTCAGTTATCATGAAGATTATAAAGCAGCAAGACACGCTACCTGTTACCGACATTGTACCACATCTCTTACCTAGTCCTAGTACAACTACAAGAAAACGTCATGGAACTTTGTTTCCTTTCACTGTTCGATGTATTATATCAGGCCCATCGGAATACGGGAAAACAAATGTTTTACTTACACTTATTACTTCTGTAAATGGTATACGCTTCGAGAATATTTACGTTTTTCAAAGTCACTCTATCAACCGCTATATACTATTCTACAAATTGTAATGCACGATCTAGTTAAAGATGAAATAATATATTTTAAATTTAATTCGCATGAGCAAGTACCATCACCAGACGATGTGCTTCCTAATTCGCTTATGATCTTTGATGATGTCGCAACAGAACAGCAAAACGTTATTCGTGCATTCTTTAGTATCCGACGACATAAATATTTTGATTGCATCTATTTATGCCAAACCTATTCTCGTGTGCCTAAGCAGTTGATACGCGATAACGCAAATGTTCTTGTGCTTTTTTGGCAAGATGAGCGCAACATGCGACAAGTGTATAACGATCATGGTAACACTGATATGACATTCAATAACTTTAAACGTATGTGTGCTAAATGTTGGTCATTACACCGTTACAGCTTTTTAGTTACTGATAAAGAAAGTGTTTTTCAGCATGGACGATATCGCATGGGTTTCGATCATTTTATATGTATTAACACAGAATTACAGTAACTCATTGATTAAAAACCATCATCATGTTAACATCTAGCAAGGAGATTACAAAACATATCATAAAAGCTCGAAACAATATTCGACGGAAATTTAAAGAGCTTAAACGTATTCAAGCAGACACGGATTTATTTTTAAAAACACAATTAAGTACACCACTCAAAGAAATTTTTAATTCTACTTCATTACCGCAGTCTACTTCAAGTTTTGCTTCTATGCAAACATCATACAATGAAGAGAAGCATGAAGAAGAAGAAAAGCATGAACAAGATGAGGAAGTGAAGAAGCAAGATGTAGATCAAGAAGAGGATGAGGAAGAATAACTTAACAATACATCACAATCTAAGCGTGTTGAGTTTTTAACTACAGATGTTATTGCTGAAACACCTGCTACATCAACGCAAGATCTACCATCTTTGTCTGAGGTTATGATCACCCCAGAGTATCGTAATCAGTTTAGAATTTTTATTCAAGATACCTATGAATCTCTCTTGGCACCTTATATAGAAAAACGTTTTACAGGACAAACTAACACTACCTACGGTATTCGCTACGAAGATGACTGTTTCTGGATAGGAAATTGAAATGTGAAAATTTATAACAACACATTTATTGTAAAAGGCGTTATCTATAAACCTACGAAAGGTCTCTTAGAACTCCTTTTCTCACGAATACCTGACAAGGATATAATTTTACAAGATGATCTTAAAAACATAAAGCAATACGTTTTGCTACTGACGCAACACGACGTAATTACAAGAGAACAGAAGCTATAAATGCAAATACGCGTTACAAGTATCGTGAGTTTACTTCTAAGCTGTTTCCGACTGCACGTAGTCTTGATGTTATCTACAAGCCTTTGTTGCCGTATGTGGACGTAAGATACTGGAATGACTCAAACTTACTCGTTGAACGATTACAACTTTTAAGAGCATCGCAAGATGCTGATCACACAGGTCACGGATCAGAAATTCTAGAAATAGAAAGAGAATTACGTTATGCCGGTATTATTTTGTAATGGCTCGTCAACAGAAGATATCACCTGTAAAAGTAAACATCGCCTATGAGTTACATAAACCAGCACGTCGCACCTACTGTCGCAGACGCGTTATTACAAGAAAAAAGTGATCTCTGGTAAGCAGACTTATTAGAAATGATTCCATATGCCTCTAGTAATAATGGGTATATGTATCTACTTATTGTTATCGATGTGTACTCGAAGTTTGCTTTTGCACAACCTGTGCGTTCAAAAACATCAGCTCAAGTTAAAGAAGCATTTAAACATATTATTGAAGAATCGAAACGCTACCCAAGGCTTCTTCAAACTGATCAAGGTAAAGAGTTTTACAACAAGGATTTTTCTTCTTACCTCAAGTTACTTGGCATTCAACACTACTCTACGTTCAGCAATCTCAAGGCAAGTGTTGTAGAACGCTTTAATCGTACACTCAAAACAATGATGTGGCGAGAATTTACAGCACAAGGTTCATATCGTTTGAATGATCTGCTACCTAGATTTTTATCTACCTACAACGATACACCTCATCGCACTATCGGAACAAAGCCACGTCTTGTTACAAGGAACACACCTGGTCTAGATTATATTAATCTTGTAATTAAAACAGGTGATCCACGTCGCCATCGCTTTAAAGAAGGTGATTTTGTTCGCATCAGCAAGCACAAGTATATCTTTGCAAAAGCATACACACCCAACTGGAGCACTGAAATTTGTCAAATCAGAAGTGTTAAGCTTACTAATACAGCGCGATCCCAGAGGACAGCCTATTGAAGGAGGATTCTACATCGAAGAACTGCAGAAAACAAAATATCCTGATCACTATTTAGTTGGACGTGTTATTCGACGTCGTGGGAATAACCTGTATGTTAAATGGCTTGTTTTTAATTACAGCTTTAATTCATGGATTAATAAAAAGGATGTACTTTAAATCTTGTGTGTGTTTTAATCCTCTACCTTTCCTTTCTTTTAAGTCACTAGGACATGCTGTAGGATTAAACAACACCTGTATATGTTTTAACAATTCATATTTATTTTAGAATATATATACATTTTTTATCCTTTATTTATTTTATTGTCTTTGTCACTCAGTTTTCGTTTGATTGCACCAACAACAACAAGTGCTGCTATCTCTGAGCAGCTGAAGCACTAGGTAGTAACACACGCAGCATGGCTTCACGTCTTAGTTTAGGACTGTTTTGCGACATGCTCTCTGCAGGCAGCATCTAACTACGTGCCAGGCGAACGTGTTCTAGGGCCGCAGGGAAGATGAAGCTCAAAGGGAAGAAGATCAATCACTTTATTGATGATCCCATGCACAGCATGCTTGCTCTTCTTTCTCGCAGCACGATTCTTCACCTATTCCTTGTTTACTCTCTTCGCAGCCACGATAACTGTTTATAAGCGAAGACAACTCGTTAGTTTTAGGTCCATGATACAGTTTAATCAGTTGACATGTACGACACTGTCTCACAGAAGGTCTTCTACCTAAACTTACGTGTTCATGATGTAAACTGCACGTTTGAAGCTCTGACAAAATAGGATCTTGAGTCCACTCACGAGGCACCTTATCCCAAATCTTCTTAACAGCATTCGCAGCTGCATTAACCAGAAATGCCTTTGGTAATGCATTTAACTCTTCTTCAGTAAAAGTGTTTAGTTTCTTTTTGCATGCATAAAACTTTACGATTGCCTTTTCAAATGCAATACACTTAGTATCTGGTAGAAATGACATGATGTCTTTACTCAACAAATGTTTCTTTTACACTAACGTTATTTCGACACTGCAGTTTACATATGTTGTTCACTTCCCGGCATGCACTGCAACACAACCAATCAAAGAGCATGCACACCTGTTGCAAAGACTGCTTACTTTTTTCTCTACTATGCTCCTTCGGAAGAGTTTTAAATGATGGACACCCTAATTCATGCATGTCGATAATTTTACACGATGATGATAGATACTCACGCAACCATTCTTCATTTTCACAACCCTTTAAGAAAACAAGATCTGCTCCTGACAAATGTGCGTTCACCATTAAGGATAGAAAACGATAAGGTATTCCTTTTTCTTTGCACTTCAAACCTAAATTGTTTTCGATCCATTGAGTCTGCTTCTTTATCTTCATCTGTTTGCAAACAGTAACGGAAAGCTGGGCTAAATACTAAACTAATAAGTTTTGGTGCCCACAACACAATGCAATCTAACAGAGCCACCTCTTTGTTGTCGTTTACTTTAAAGCCTTGTACATCAACTATTAATTTCTTCAACATGTTTGCGCTCCACTCTCCATCACTGTATCTCGAAGACTAAAGCTTTTAGTCAACGAACAGGTTTAAACATGCATAACTATGATAACGTCATCGCTGCAGCACATGCACACTCTTGCATTCATGATTCATAATTATTGCATTCCTTACTCCTACTTACTCTTAAAAAAACGATCAAGTCTAAACATGCGCAATGACATCATTACTGCAGCACGTGCTCACTCTAGCTATCGCCATGCATGTTTAAACTTGTTCGATAAAGCTATGCCTTAACAGAGGAGAAGGGGGAGAAGGAGGCTATAACAGCCAACGCCATCTTGTGTAGTAGGCTCTAAGCACTAATTAGCGAGGTAGTAGTCGTAAAGATAGCAGCACGGTGCCCTGTTGATTAAAGATGGTCGTTTGTCAGCTGGCAAAAAGCATGTGGGTTTGTTTCCAAACAAGAGCACGTAGAATTTTTCAAATTGCCCTCCACCACATTTCAAAGGTAGTAGCTAAAGATAGCAGCACGATGCTCTGTTGATTAAAGATGGCTGCTGTCAGCTTGTTAGCTGTCAAAAGCACGTAGATTTGTAAAGCACATAGAATATTTTAAATTGTTCGCCACCACATTTCAAAAGTAGTAGCTAAAGATAGCAGCACTGAGGTTTGCGATGTAAAATGGCGGATGACAACTGTCAAAAAAGCACGTGGATTTTAAATTGCTCACCACAACCACGATAAGGTTTAGAACCATAAAGAGGGTAGCACTGAGGTTAGCGGTGCGTTGTTCTTGATGTTTGTGCCGTAAAGATGGCAGCACTGAGGTTAGCGATGCATGATGGTGGATGGCAGCTCTCAAAAATGCACGTGGCTTTGTTTACAAATTCAGATCTCGCGCTAGTGATGTTTAGTACTGTAAAGATGACAGCACTGAGGTTTAGGCCCGTCAAGGTATCAACAATGAGGTTAGCGATGCGTTGTTGTTTAAAGATGGCGGATGACACCTGTCAAAAAGCACGTGGCTTTGAATACAAATTCAAATCTCGCGCGAAAATTCAAATTTCCCGCCAAAATTCAAATTTCCCGCGGGAGGAGGAGGCCTCTGCGGAGGGCCTGAGTAGTAGGTGGCCGCCGAACTGTCCACTTATACTACTAACTTAGTAATTTATTCTTCTTCGTAGGAGGTAAAATGAATATTGCAAGGCAAGAGAACATACCCTTGAAATTTCATGGCGTTTTACCACATGATATAAGATCCTAATTCATGTCTATTATAATAAGAAATGATGCTTCCCCACATATCAAACTGACTGGTCTGTAACTTCCAGTTTATTTCATGTCGTTTTACTACATGGTATAAGATCCTAATTCATGTCTAATATAGTAAGAAATAATGCTTCCCCACATGTCAAACTGACTGGTCTGTAACTTCGAGCTTTATGTCTATCACCATTTCCTTTATACACGGGGGCTACTATAGTAACTCGCCATCCATCCATCCATCTGGTATAGCTCCTTCATGCAAACAATAATGAAATAAGTATGCTACTATATCCCAATCCATTGTCTTTGATTATGCTTGTTGTATAACCCTGGAACAGTACAGTAGGGCACTCAATGGCCCAGAATTTTCGTTCCAAGATTACGTTATGTTGGTATACCTGATAAGCGGCCATCTCCTGTGACTTTTACGTGACATTGACAGTCTTTCAGTCAATGTGTGTACTTATTATCAGTGACAGTTATTTATACCCAAAGCAGTGACTCCGGGGCATTGAGTGCCCCACTGTACAATTAATGTAACCTTTATTCTTCTGTCGCTAGTATTATTCTTGAAAGTTATCTGAAATATAATCATGTCATTCGTGATATATGTTTAAAAAATGGATTCTCTTCGAAGTGACGGACAAATTGTACGCGAATTAGAAAGGTCAGAGTGTGAAGGTGAGTACTATTCTGTGAAGGTGAAATAGACTGTGTCAAAGAAGACCACGTTGAGGAAGATGTTTTTACTCCTGATCCATCAGAGAATGTATGTGAGCCTGAGTCAGCGAGCGAAGAAGAAGATACTGAGATGCAGAGTAAAAAAAGAAGAACTGAAAAAGCTAACTGAAAAAACTAATTCCAGTGATACATCAATCAAATCGATCGTCCGGAAGGTGCTCCATCTGCCCACGATCCAAGGACACCAAGACCACTGTGGTGTTCTCAGAATGCAAGAAGTATGTATGTAAACATCACAGCATGGGGTTTTGTCGTGAATGTGAGAAGTGAAAACGGTGATAATGATCAAAGAAAGAAGGTCTACAACGACATTGAACTATTGCTAATATTTTTGTTTTCTATTATATTCGCACAGTTATTTTCATTTTTTGGTGTGGGTTACTGTAGTCACGTCCTAGTTCGTGAAACATGGGCAACGGCTGAGTGGCCTAGTAAGTGGTCCTGAGAGTCGGGATACCAGTTGCTATGGAATGGGTGTGGGCATCTCGGAAATTTTCTGAGTCATGGCCCTCCTTGTGCTCAGGCGGCTAGGACTGTGCAATACACCGGTGGTCCATAACCCGTTAGAGGAGGGATACTCACATGGACTATGTGCAAGTAGGGTAGCATCCTGCTTCATGAATTTACCGAGCGTAGAACATTTTAAGCAAGCCTCGGACCTATGGCAGTAACGTAGTCCCACTCCCATTTGACAGGCGAGGGACTCCTTGGAAACAACTTGGTGAACGAAATGCAATTCGATAAGGAGCTATCAATATTAATGGTGCTTATGGAAGAAATAATGTAGAACTGGCTCAGTCAGCAAAGAGGATGCATCTGGATGTGCTAGGAGTGAGTGATATTCGGGTAAGGGGAGATAACAAGGAAGAGATAGGAGATTATAAAGTGTACTTGACGGGTTTTATAAAGGGAAGGGCAGAGTCTGGGGTAGGGTTCTTCATCAGGAATACCCTCTCGTGCAACATAGTTTGTGTTAGGCACGTAAATGAGCGGATGATGTGGGTAGATTTGGCGGTTGGAGGAATTAGGACTAGAATTGTCTCCGTGTATTCACCATGTGAGGGTGCAGATGAGGATGAAAATGGCAAGTTCTATGAAGCATTGAGTGACATCGTGGTCAGGGTCAACAGCAAGGATAGAATAGTGTTAATGGGCGATTTCAGTGCGAGAGTTGGGAATAGAACTGAAGGATACGAAAGGGTGATTGGAAAATGTGGGGAAGAATGAAAGCTAATGGGAATGGGAAGCGTTTGCTGGACTTCTGTGCTAGTATGCGGTTAGCACTTACGAATACATTCTTCAAGCATAAGGCTATTCACCGCTACACATGGGAGGCTAGAGGTACCAGATCTATAATAGACTTTATCTTAACTGAGTTCGAATTCAGGAAATCTGTTAGGAATGTACGAGTTTTCCTGGGATTTTTCGACGATACAGACCACTATCTTATATGTAGTGAACTAAGTATCACTAGGCCTAGGGTAGAGAAAGTGAAATCTGCCTGCATACGAATTCGGGTAGAAAATCTCCAGGGCGAGGAAATCAGACAGATGTACATTAATATGATTAGTGATAAGTTTCGAACAGTGGACAGTAAGCAGGATCAGGATGTAGAAAGAGAATGGGTGGCATACAGGGATGCTGTAGCAGAAACAGCAAGGGAATGCCTAGGAATGACTGTGTGTAAAGATAGGAAAAGGCGAACATCCTGGTGGAATGATGAAGTGAGAGCAGCTTGTAAACGTAAAAAGAAGGCTTATCAGAAATGGCTCCAAACGAGGGCCGAGGTAGACAGGGATTTGTACGTAGATGAAAGAAACAGAGCGAAACAAACAGTTGTTGAATCCACAAAGAAGTCGTGGGAAGATTTTGGTAATAACCTGGAAAGGCTAGGTCAAGCAGCATGGAAACCTTTCTGGACAGTAATAAATAATCTTAGGAAGGGAGGGAAAAAGGAATTGAACAGTGTTTTGAGTAATTCAGGTGAACTCATAATAGATCCCAGGAAATCACTGGAGAGGTTGAGGGAATATTTTGAACACCTTCTCAATGTAAAAGGAAATCATCCTGGTGGTGTTGCGAACAGCCAAGCTCATGGGGAGGAGGAAAATGATGTTGGTGAAATTATGCTTGAAGAAGTGGTAAAATAAACTCCATTGTCTTAAAGCAGCAGGAATAGATGAAATTAGACCTGAAATGGTGAAGGATAGTGGGAAGGCAGGGATGAAATGGCTTCATAGAGTAGTAAAATTAGCGTGGAGTGTTGGTAAGGTACCTTCATATTGGACAAACGCAGTAATTGCACATATCTATAAGCAAGGGAACAGGAAGGATTGCAACAACTATCGAGGTATCTCATTGATTAGTAAACCAGGCAAAGTATTCACTGGCATCTTGGAAGGTAGGGTGCGATCAGTCGTTGAGAGGAAGTTGGATGAAAACCAGTGTGGTTTCAGACCACAGAAAGACGTCAGGATCAGATTTTCAGTATGCGCTAGGTAATTGAACAATGCTACGGGAGGAATAGTCAGTTGTGTTTATGTTTCGAAGATATAGAGAAAGCATATGACAGGGTACCGAGGGAAAAGATGTTCACTATACAGGGGACTATGGAATTAAAGGTAGATTATTAAAATCAATCAAAGGCATTTATGTTGCAAATTGGGCTTGAGTGAGAATAGATGGTAGAATGACTTCTTGGTTCAGGGTACTTACAGGTGTTAGACAAGGCTGTAACCGTTCGCCTTTGCTGTTCGTAGTTTACATGGATCATCTGCTGAAGGTATAAAATGGCAGGGAGCGATTCAGTTAGGTGGAAATATGGTAAGCTGTCTGGCCTATGCTGACGACTTGGTCTTAACGGCAGATTGTGCAGAAGGCCTGCAGTCCAATTTCTTGGAACTTGAAAATAGGTGCAAGGTGTATGGTATGAAAATTAGCCTCTCGAAGACTAAATTGATGCCAGTAGGTAAGAAATTCAACAGATTTGAATGTCAGATTGGTGATAGAAAGCTAGAACAGGTCGATATTTTCAAGTATTTAGGTTGTGTGTTCTCCCAGGATGTTAATATAGTAAGTGAGATTGAATCAAAGTGTAGTAAAGCTAATGCAGTGAGCTTGCAGTTGCGATCAACAGTATTCTGTAAGAAGGAAGTCAGCTCCCAGACGAAACTTTTACATCGGTCTGTTTTCAGACCAACTTTGCTTTACGGGAACGAAAGCTGGGTGGACTCAGGACATCATATTCATAAGTTAGAAGTAACAGACATGAAAGTAGCAAGAACGGTTGCTGGTTCAAACAGATGGGAACAATGGAAGGTGGGTACCCGGAATGAGGAGATGAAGGCTAATTTAGGAATGAACTCTATGGATGAATCTGTACGCATAAACCGGCTTCGGTGTTGGGGTCATGTGAGGAGAATGGAAGAGGATAGGTTACCTAGCAGAATAATGGACTCTGTTATGGAGCGTAAGAGAAGTATAGGCAGACCAAGACGACGATGGTTAGACTCAGTTTCTAACGATTTAAAGAAAAGAGGTATGAAACTAAATTAGACCACAACACTTGTTGCAAATCGAGGATTGTGTCAGCGTTTAGTAAATTCGCAGAGGCTTGCACACTGAAAGGTGAAAGGCATAACAGTCTCTAATGATAATGCATGTATGTATATAGCCTCAGTAGTTAGTTTTTTCTGTGTTGCAGGGTTGATTTTACTCATTTGTACTTGTAGTTATTAGTAATACATAATTTTAATGGATCAGAGTTGTGTTTCTGTCCAAGGATACGGAGTGTCCCAGGATACCGTTACTGTCTCTGGAGAATAAGGGTGCTGTTCCAGGGTTAAGGGAGCCTAACATCTATGTTCATTGGTCCTCCATTGTCTTTAGTATATCCCCAGAAAGCTTATCAATTCCAGCTGCTTTTCTACTTTTCAACTTTAGCAATTTATTATAAATGTATTTTTTATCACAGGTAAATTTCAATACTTTATTAGTATTAATCACCTCTTCTACCTGGACAATTTCCTTGTGACTAAAACTTTGCATACTGCTATTATTTATTATTTAGCGTATGGCATACTGAACCCGAGTGACTGGGGTTCTGATTTAATCATGATTTGATTTATTTAGGGATATAGTACGCATATTGAAGTACAGAACAGTTTAGTCTATACAAGTAATGTTGAAATATAATTTGGCTGCTGGACACAGTGGAGCGTAGGGGATTAGCTCGACAAAACACTCGAACGCTATTTCCCAGCGGGGAGCCCATTAAATTTCCAACTCGGAGAGGCAGAAATAAACAAATAAGTTTCGTTCAGAAAGAGAAAGGCCAGTTTGAGACAATGGAAGGTTGCAACACGAGCACTGCGCTGGGATATTTTGAGCGAGTCCAAGCTTTCTACTACGTCACGAATTCTCAGAATCAGAGAATGGAAAAGTACAGTGTTTCCACGACAATCGTTGGCCCAGGTTGTTGCAGGTGGAAATTCAAACCGACAGCGCACTTGTAGACCAATCACGAAAATTTAGGTGGCGACTCAGGAATACCACTTTGAGATGCCTGGGTGAAAGAATAAAGGTAGCTTCGAAAGTAATCATTAATACATTATTGTATATATATATATATTTCGTATGGCATGAGGATACATTGTTACAATTTGGTTATTAACAAATATGTACAATTACACGTCCGTAGGTTTAACCTCATATTACCCTACACGTGACCCCTGGGTGTGCTAAGAGAGCAACAACTTTGGCTGCTGGACCCAAAGCTCTGCTTTGTGGATATCCCAGCAATTCAGAGGATTCATCAACTCAATATGAGAAAAATGATTAAAATCGTAAATGGCCCTTTTCAGAGCCCCACTGAAAATCATGATCCTACTTTAAACATTCTGCAGCTCAATATCGAAGGAGCAAGTCGACCAAAAAGTGACTATCTAACAAAAATACTGACTGATCACAAGGTGGATATTGTTCTATTGCAGGAGACCCATTGTGAAAACCAGGACCAGATTTATGCCAGATGTAGGATTCCCGGATACAATCTGCTCAATGCAACGTTTCATAAACAGTACGGAACAGCAACATATGTAAAAAATGATATAGAAGAAGCTGAAATAATAAGCACAAATAAATTATTGTGATTACACGGATCAACGTAACGAACTAGTTAGATGTCATGCATGGAAAAATAATCAATAATTATTGGCAAATTAAATAAACTGAAGGCTGGATTTCTTGGAATTTATACTCATCGATTGCCATTGGCTGAAAGACGACAACGTGGAGATAGACGCTTTCGAACGCGCCAAATGTCAGGAGCGATATCTGTTGATATCTCCGAAATCTATGATCGTCAGAAGTTCATATTTAATCCAGCGTATGTTCTAGAGGAGTGGATTAATTTGATATTAATTATAACACCCAGTTCGGAATGCAAGTGCCGATTTTGGAGATCCACCCCCTCCTTCTTGGACATGACGTCAGTTAATCCGCTAGGGAAGCCTTCATCCATATATACGGACACTCACGGCAGACTTGCTGACTTGGAATTAAAACTTTGGAGCTGAACTGTCGTCCGCAGCTGATACGCCGATAACTCAACATTCATGTGTGTGAGCGACCGCCGGCACTCACAAAATGTGATCGCGTTCGGGTGAAGGGACTTGAAATATTTGAATTAGGACAGTATGTGCCAGTTAATCGAGATAGCTAACGTTCCAGATCATGTTACGATCTGAGACTTGGATAAAATATTGTTATGAAGTCAAATAACTATATAGTAGGAGTGAGAAATGTAAGTTTGCATTATACAGCAGTAGGTGCAGAATTAGAGTACTGTGTGACGAACAGTAGATTGGTGGAACAATATTAGTAGAGCCTGTACTTTAGCAAATCGAACCGTCATCATGAACACTTCAAAAGTGCGACGCGAATCGGGCGTGCCGTGTCGGACCACGCCGAGCGTATAACTCGACACTCCGTCGTGTGTGTCTGGTCCTTTGTGCGGTAAAAGGGACGAAGTTCAAACAGTGTAAAATGATAATAATTTGGGTCTAGGGTTTTAAGTTGTTTTGTATTATTCAAGGAGATCAACTTCTCAGTATTAAGGATTTCAGTGATGAATTAGTGTAATAATTAATTAAGCAGTATCAAAATGGCGATATGCCAGGAAATCTTATCTGCTAAGCCGCAGTGGATAATAACTAACAGATGAGTACCAGATGTAAATAATATGTGGGGAATGTTAGCGTGATTAGGAAAATGGAAATAGTTTGATTTTGATTAGGTTACCTCACGTAACAAACTGGGTCGCCTCTCGATGCCATTCTAAATTTGTAGCACTGACGGGATTAAGTATAATAAAATAAAGGTCGCGTCTATGTATTTAGTTTGTTGTACATATAGATTCTGTAGATACATGGTAGAGAGTTAAGTCATGCATGCATTTATGTTTTTATAGTCGAGATTTTTCGACATTTGATTTGGTATAATATTCAAATAGACCCGAAGTGTGTTTTTCTCTTAGTCATTTAACGACAAGTTATATAATAATGTTGAAGGAAAATCTATCCTTGTCATGCCAGCTGTGGTTTTATCAGTGTGTTAATATTCTAAATGTGATGTTGTCAAAATCGTGGGAAATGCCACCGAACAATAATAATTCATGAGATACCGTAGTTTTACGTGAACAATGATTAATAGTAAATTTGGTGTGATAAAATGTTGAGATCAACGGGAGTCGTTAATGACGGGCTGTCGTTTTAAATCGGACTTAAAGGGTGTGATAACTTAAATTGATGGATTAATAATTATGAGTAATATTAAAAGGGCGTGATAATTTAATTTGATGAATTAATAATTATGAATAATAATATCGGTGCTAATAATCCGTACATGTTAATGAACGTGTTGTTTAAATTACGGTCCAATATTTTATAAATTAATGTCAGATATTTCTTTTGCAAGTGCTAAACGAAGACACGTAGGATGATGAATTACGTGATCATGATTGTCAGTGTTGGCATTATAATGCCCAATTGTTGCGATGAATTTGTGGAGAACGACCTCCGAAATCAAAATAATGGTAAAAGAGATATGATAAAGATCACGCAGTCAGGAGATAAAAATGTCGTACGATGTCAAAAAGGAAAAATATAAGTCAGTTGAAAAATCTGTGAGAAATAAATGAATAAAGGAATATTGAGATAAAAAGGTATATAAATTCCGTATGGTAAACACTTAGCATATTGAAATAAGTGTAAAATATAATACGGGCAATGTCACAGAGAAGTACTGAATTGCGTAGCGGGTAGAATTCGAACCCATGAGAGCATGTACGAAATAAATAGACTGCGCAGCTATTTCGTTGAAATACCACGGACCTAAAGATAATGAGAGGTTCAGATTCCACATAAATGATCGTATATTGTGATAGTTAAAATGAAGAGTGATGATAATCATGATACCGTAATAATAAATATTGCAGATAAAATGTTGGACAGTGTGAATTGAATGGACGATGATAAAGATGTTAAAAGGGAATATCAATGATAATGTGAATCCGATAATAATAATAATAATAATAATAATAATAATAATAATAATAATAATAATAATAATAATAATAATAATAATAATAATAATAATAATAATAATAATAACGTTAGGACGGTGATAAATCATCGCGGTCAGAATAATAATAATGAAAATGATATTCTTTTTGGTGATCATTGGATAATTTTAAACGCGACCGATATCTAAATGCATTTGCGGAAGTGACCCATTCATTAATAATAATAAAAAATCTTGAGTGACATAATAATAATAATAATAATAATAATAATAATAATAATAATAATAATAATAATCACATGAGGGAGATAATAATAATAATAATAACACTAATAACACTTGTGTTTTGCGTCCTGTAATAATGACGATAATAATCAAACGTAATAGTGCCAGGAATCGTCGAGTATAATATTAATAATAATAATAATAATAATAATTTCAATAACGATAATTTCGTGAAGGCAGGAATATTATAATAATAGTGAATTAAATCATTGCCGACAACATCCCTCTGCTCGAGTTTTTGAATAATATATTAGTCATTTTGTTATCTCGTTATCGTGCGGCTGCGTGCACGTCAGGTTACCGTAATACTTTGTTTGTTTATTTTGCTTGCGAGGCGAGGAGAGGTCATCGGCCCGGTATTCCCCCCGTACCTCGTTATCTCATTTGTGACAGTAACCTTCTGAGACCTCTTGATAATAATTTAGATCATGTGTAAATAATTTCTATGTGTTAGTTCTAGTGGCAATTGCATCAGCTGGATATAATCCTATCAGCATATTGTCACCACTTGCGGTGAAGCAAGTGACCTGTTTATATGAGGTGTTGTCAATCCAATTGTTTTGTGCCATCAAATGTATTAAAATTAAGAGCGCCGGGTGGCGCAATAAACTGCTCCTTCTGGCAATTATTTCAAAGGAAACCATTCTCATAATCTTTTTATTGTAGTTTGATGTTATGCCCTTTTTCAATTTAAATGTCACTTCCTAGTCCTATCATGGAGTCCTTAAATTTATGTTTGCAATTGAGCTATCCCCATTTTAATTTTAATTGCTCCGTTCATTCCCGTGTTCACTGATGCCTCTATATTTATATTTGATGACTTAAATAATGAACCGACACCCCTGAGATAAATGCTAGTCTGGGACTCGGGAGGTGGACGGGTGCAATACAAATACATTATTACAATTGAACAACAATAACCAATGAAGAAAACTACAAACAAATATCTAGATCTTGTATGTACTCAATACATTTTGGGGTTGCCATCAAGAAGTCTTCATATGGCCCTTCATATGCTCTGATGCTGCATTCCTCCCTGATGTGTCGCGGTGCACCACAGTCACATAGCGGTGAGGAGAGCATTCGCCATTTAAAAAGTGAATCCCCACATCTTCCGTGCCCCGTCCTGAGTCGGTTGAGCATTGAACATACCTTGCGAGGTTGATCAAACCCTGGAACTCTCTTATCGACGCATGGCATTTTCAGGCATGTAGCTGGAGCATTTTGCATCCATTCTTCCCTCCAGGAATCGGTGATGTCGAACCCGATGTGATTGATCTCGGCTGCAAGAGGTGGATGTCTCGAACGAAGTCGTTTAATTTTGAGGTCTGAGATATCAGAGTGTACAGGTAGTCCAGGGTTTGCTAGGATCTTGTTGTATTCTCTGATCAAAGCTACCTTCCTTCGCAGGTTAGGGGGTGGTATGTTACTTAGGACAGGCAGCCAGATGGTGGGAGTAGACCTGATTGTTCCTATAATAATGCGCATAATACTATTTAGTTGGACATCAACTTTGTTAGTATGGGCGCTGTTCAACCATACTGGTGCGCAGTACTCCGCCGCAGAATATACCAAGCTCAACACAAACGTCCGCAGAGTTGTGGCGGGTGATCCTCACGTGGTTCCACAAAGCTTTTGTATGATGTTGTTTATTGTTCTCAGTTTCGCAGCAGTTTTTGTGAGATGTGATTTAAACGACAGGGTACTGTCTAGCGTGACTCCCTGATATGTTGGTTCCTTATTGTGGGTAAGTTGTGTACCATCAAAGTAGACTTCCAGAGTCCTATTGGATTGTCTGTTGTTGAGATGGAATCAAGTCACCTCTGTTTTGGATACATTAGGTCGAAGCCTCCATTTACGAAAATACTCTGCAAGCACAGACAACTCAGATGTTACAGTTTCTTCCATGGGTTCGAAGTGAGTGTGCCTAATTGCAATGGCCCAATCATCAGCATATCCAAAAAAAATTCTGACAGTTTCTGGAATATCAGCAATGTAAAGGCTAAAGAGCAGTGGGGCTAGGACAGAACCTTGAGGGAGACCATTTTGGAGGAATTTCTGGCTACTGGTTTTGTTTCCCATAATAGCTTGAAATCCTCTGTTTCCAATCATGTTATCAATAAGCTTCGTAATTTGTTGGTATGGAATGATCTTCATCAGCTTGTAGAGTAGGCCTTGCTGCCAGACGATATCATAGGCTCAATCAATCAATACTGATCTGCATTTAGGGCAGTCGCCCAGGTGGCAGATTCCCTATCTGTTGCTTTCCTAGCCTTTTCCGAAATGATTTCAAAGAAATTGGAAATTTATTGAACATCTCCCTTGGTAAGTTATTCCAATCCCTAACTCCCCTTCCTATAAATGAATATTTGCCCCAGTTTGTCCTCTTGAATTCCAACTTTATCTTCATATTGTGATCTTTCCTACTTTTATAGACGCCATTCAAACCTATTCGTCTACTAATGTCATTCCACGCCATCTCTCCGCTGACAGCTCGGAACATACCACTTAGTCGAGCAGCTCGTCTTCTTTCTCTCAATTCTTCCCAGCCCAAACATTGCAACATTTTTGTAACGCTACTCTTTTGTCGGAAATCACCCAGAACAAATCGAGCTGCTTTTCTTTGGATTTTTCCAGTTCTTGAATCAGGTAATCCTGGTGAGGGTCCCATACACTGGAACCATACTCTAGTTGGGGTCTTACCAGAGACTTATATGCACTCTCCTTTACATCCTTACTACAACCCCTAAACACCCTCATAACCATGTGCAGAGATCGGTACCCTTTATTTACAATCCCATTTATGTGATTACCCCAGTGAAGATCTTTCCTTATATTAACACCTAGGTACTTACAATGATCCCCGAAAGGAACTTTCACCCCATCAACGCAGTAATTAAAAATGAGAGGACTTTTCCTATTTGTGAAACTCACAACCTGACTTTTAGCCCCGTTTATCAACATACCATTGTCTGCTGTCCATCTCACAATATTTTCGAGGTCACGTTGCAGTTGCTCACAATCTTGTAACTTATTTATCACTCTATAGAGAATAACATCATCCGCAAAAAGCCTTACATCCGATTCCACTCCTTTACTCATATCATTTATATATATAAGAAAACATAAAGGTCCGATAACACTGCCCTGAGGAACTCCCCTCTCAACTATTACAGGGTCAGACAAAGCTTCACCTACTCTAACTCTCTGAGATCTATTTTCTAGAAATATAGCAACCCATTCAGTCACTCTTTTGTCTAGTCCAATTGCACTCATTTTTGCCAGTAGTCTCCCATGATCCACCCTATCAAATGCTTTAGACATGTCAATCGCGATACAGTCCATTTGACCTCCTGAATCCAAGATATCTGCTATATCCTGCTGGAATCCTACAAGTTGAGCTTCAGTGGAATAACCTTTCCTAAAACCGAATTGCCTTCTATCGAACCAGTTATTAATTTCACAAACATGTCTAATATAATAAGAAAGAATGCCTTCCCAAAGCTTACATACAATGCATGTCAAACTTACTGGCCTGTAATTTTCAGCTTTATGTCTATCACCCTTTCCTTTATACACAGGGGCTACTATAGCAACTCTCCATTCATCTGGTATAGCTCCTTCGGCCAAACAATAATCAAATAAGTACTTCAGATATGGTACTATATCCCAACCCATTGTCTTTAGTATATCCCCAGAAATCTGATCAATTCCAGCCGCTTTTCTAGTTTTTAACTTTTGTATCTTATTGTAAATGTCATTGTTATCATACGTAAATTTTATTACTTCTTTGGCCTTAGTCTCTTCCTCTATCTCGACATTATCCTTGTAACCAACAATCTTTACATACTGCTGACTGAATACTTCTGCCTTTTGAAGATCCTCACATACACACTCCCCTTGTTCATTAATTATTCCTGGAATGTCCTTCTTGGAATCTGTTTCTGCCTTAAAATACCTATACATACCCTTCCATTTTTCACTAAAATTTGTATGACTGCCAATTATGCTTGCCATCATGTTATCCTTAGCTGCCTTCTTTGCTAGATTCAATTTTCTAGTAAGTTCCTTCAATTTCTCCTTACTTCCACAGCCATTTCTAACTCTATTTCTTTCCAGTCTGCACCTCCTTCTTAGTCTCTTTATTTCTCTATTATAATAAGGTGGGTCTTTACCATTCCTTACCACCCTTAAAGGTACAAACCTGTTTTCGCATTCCTCAACAATTTCTTTAAACCCATCCCAGAGACTGTTTACATTTTTATTTACCGTTTTCCACCGATCATAGTTACTTTTTAGAAACTGCCTCATACCTGCTTTATCACCCATATGGTACTGCCTAACAGTCCTACTTTTAAGACCTTCCTTTCTATCACATTTATTTTTAACTACCACAAAAACAGCTTCATGATCACTAATACCATCTATTACTTCAGTTTCCCTATAGAGCTCATCTGGTTTTATCAGCACCACATCCAAAATATTTTTCCCTCTGGTTGGTTCCATCACTTTCTGAATCAGCTGTCCTTCCCATATTAACTTATTTGCCATTTGTTGGTCATGCTTCCTGTCGTTCTCATTTCCTTCCCAATTGACATCTGGCATATTCAGATCTCCTGCTACAATCACATTTCTTTCCATGTCGTTTCCCACATAGCTGACTATCCTATCAAATAATTCTGAATCCGCATCAGTGCTACCCTTTCCCGATCTGTACACTCCAAATATATCAAGTTGCCTATTATCTTTAGAAATGAGCCTTACACCTAGAATTTCATGTGTCTCATCTTTAACTTTTTCGTAGCTTACAAATTCTTCTTTCACCAGAATGAAAACTCCCCCTCCCACCTTTCCTATCCTATCTCTACGATACACACTCCAGTGCCGTGAGAAAATTTCTGCATCCATTATATCATTTCTCAGCCATGATTCAACTCCTATTACAATATCTGGAAAATATATATCTATTAAATTACTTAATTCTATTCCTTTCTTTACAATACTTCTACAGTTCAACACTAACAATTTTATGTCATCCCTACTTGATTTCCAGGTCCCTGTTCCCTTATCACCGCTCCCTAGGCCATCCCGTTTCCCTGAATGTACCTCCCTATTACCCTTCCAAACAAATTTCCTAACTTATACGTACCACTGCGGTTTAAATGAAGGCCATCCGAGCGCAGATCCCTATCTCCTACCCACCCATTAGGATCTAGAAATTTCACTCCCAGTTTCCCACATACCCACTCCATAGTCTCATTTAAATCCCCAATCACCCTCCAGTCAGTATCCCTCCTACACAGTATTCCACTAATAACAATCTCCGCTTTCTTAAACTTCACCCGTGCTGCATTTACCAGATCCCACACATCTCCAACTATGTTGGTACTTATATCAGCTTGCCTTACGTTGTTGGTACCAACGTGAAACACTACCACCTTCTCCTTCCCCTCCTCCCTCTCTTCTACTTTCCTCAACATCTGCCTCAACCTAATTCCTGGATAACATTCTACCCTGGTTCCCTTTCCTCCACACACTTTCCCCACGTGTCTAACGATGGAATCCCCCATGACCAGAGCCTCAACCCTACCCACCTCATTTGATCCCCTCCCCTCCTGGTCAGCCCTATCTTTCCTGATAGCTGCAGAAGCTACTTCCTCCTCCCTTTTCTCCTTCCCATGACCCTGTTCCACCTGTCTTTTCCTATCCTCTACTCTACCTTTCCCTTTCCTACCGTTTCCCTTCCTCCTACTTCCATGCATCTCAGCAACAGTTCCCTGTCCCTCATCCTCCCTCTGTTGTTCTACCTGGAGTGACTCGTACCGATTTTGCACAGACACCTGTCCTGAATTCTGATCCTGAATAGAGCCCTTGGCCTGCAATCTCCTTCCCCTTAGAACATTAGACCACCTGTCTTCTACAACTCCTCCCTTTCCTTCCCCTCCCTCTTGTACACCTACTGTAACCTGTACATTGTTTGAGGGAGTCCTATCTTCCTTCCTGTCTTCTGTGAGAATCCTAATTATCTCCCTCAAACTTTCCAACTCCTCCCTCATACCCCTCAATGCCTCACCACACCCACAATAAGTACACTCGCGCTCCTTAGCCATTCTTTACGGGGGGAAATTTTTAAATAAAAAAAATAAAATAACTTATTTGCAAAAAAAAAATGAACGGAGGGATATATTGTCTGGGATAGTACACAGCAATAAGGTAATTAATATACGACTACACTACAATACTACTTAGTCGTGCTCTATTTTTTTTTATCCTACAACCCCTAACAGGATAAAAGCTGCTGTTAATTACTGAATATCGAAAGTAATACACAAGAACTACACAATTCCAAACTGCAATTAAGCCTATCCTAATTTCAACAATATTTTAGTAAGAGTTTCTACGGATACCTCTACTACACCAGTACTACACAAATATTTTACAATAATAAAATAAGCACACTAAATTCTAATAGGATATTACTCGTATACTACTGTACAGTACACTACAGTAATTTTTAAACTACTTTCAGACGTATCCTAATTACGATACCGGTACCGTACCGTATGTCACTACTAAGCACAACAGAAATGAAATTTGCAAGAACTACTGTACTCAAAGATTACCAACGAAGCTAAATGCTTAGACAAATTATTATTAGTATTACGGTCTAATAGATATACACGAAAGATAACACACGAATATAGCAGGCAAGATACGGCACTATCTAAATGTACTGTATCTATACTACAATGTATCTACACTACACTACACTGCGTTTGGTTAAATGCTTAAGTATCAAAAGGATTGCCGTACACGAAGAAAAACACGAATATAACTGGCAAGATACTATCTAATATATTATACCTTATCTTCACTACAATTCTACTGAAATGTGGTTATGTGATTATTACAGCTGGTGGATTACTATTATTTTCCCTACTCCACGGGACGGAAAATAAAAGTGTCCTTAATTAGGCCTACTGAAAAATACGAGGTGGTCTACAGTAATTTCTCAAATATTTCTATAAAAACTACTACTACTACTACTCCAGGGACTTGAACTGCAATTACTGTTACGAGGCTGCTGATAAATCAATGAAAGCCACAGATGTTTTCATCATCTTCTGAAAGCCAGCTTCAATATGTGACGTGAGTGCCAAAACTTGATCTGCGCAACTTCTGTTGGGACGAAAGCCAGCTTGTTCTACAGGGATCACCGAAAGTATTGTTTGGCCAATCCTATTAATCAGTACTCGTTCCAAGAGTTTATATATAACACTAAGTAATGCAATTGGACAGTAGCTTTTCACAAGATCTGCACGTTTTCCCGGTTTCAGAAGAGCAATTATCTTGGAACGTTTAAGCTCATGAGGTATATTTCCTGTTTTTAGCACTTAGGTGAAGAATTTTGCTAGCCATGTCCTCATATATTTTCCAGATTTGATGAGAAACTCGGGGAGTATGCCATCAAAGCCAGGAGCTTTACCGGGTTTTATATCCTTTATTGCAGCTGCAACCTCTTCGGGGGTGATGTCGTGTGAATATTCTGTCGTAGAGCCAGCTCTAGCTTTTAGTTTTCTTAGTTCCTGTTTAATACTGGTTGTAGTCGCACGATGATTTATTCCTTTAGAAGTTTTAACAATGTGTGAGGCAATGCTGTTGGGTGTTACGAGACTATCTTATGACTTATGTAGATCCAGAGCAGAATGTTCAGGAATCAGATCAATGCAGATGTTGAAAAAAATAGAAGGGATGGATGAGGGTAAGGACAGGTGGTAATTTTCCACGTTGGAACTAATAACATACGGCAAGTAGGAATAAGTACTAACATACATGGGGATGTGTGGGATCTGGTTACAGTAGCATGGAAGAAGTTTAAGGAAGCAGAGGTTGTTATCAGTAGGACACTGTGTAGGTAATTGGAATTTAAATTTGGAAATTTGGAATATTAAATGAGACTATGGAATTGGTATGTGGGAAATTGGGAGTGAGATTTGTAGATCCTGATATGTGGGTAAGAGATAGGTATCTACCCTCAGTTTGTTTGGAAGGGGTATAGGGAGGAACATTCTGGGAAATGGGGTGGTCTAGGGAGTGGTGTTCAGGGTACAGGGGTCTGAATGTTAAGTAGGACTAACATAAAAATGTTAGTGTTGAACAGTAGATGTACTGTAACGAAAGGAATAGAATTAAGTAATTTAATAGATATGTACTTACCAGATATTGTAATTGGAGTTGAATCATGCTAGAGAAATGATATAATGGATACAGAAATTTTCTCATGGAACTGGAGTGTATATCATAGAGATGGGAAAGTGGGAGTATTCATTCTGGCCGAAGATGACAAACAAGAAATTCTATGCATAAGGCTCACATTGATGTTTTAGGAGTTTATAGACCTAGATAGGGTGACTCAGATGCTGATTCAGAATTGTTTGACAAGATAGTCAGCTATGAGGGAAATGATGCAGAAAGGAATGTGATTGTACCAGGAGATCTCAGTTTACCAAATGTCAATTGGGAAGGTAATACAAATGACAGGAAGCATGACCAACAAATGACAAATCAGTTAATCTGGGAAGGACAGCTGAATCAGAAAGTGATGAAACCAACTAGAGGGAAGAATACTCTGGATGTGGTGCCGCTAAAACCAGATGAGCTCTATAGAGAAACCGAAGTAATAGATGGCATAAGTGATCACAAAGCTTTTTCTGTCTTAGTTAAAAGTAAATGTGATAGAAAGGAAGGCCGTAAAAGTAAGACTACTGGGCAGTACCATATGGCTGATAAAACAGGCATGAGGGAGTTTTTAAAAAGTAACTATGATCGCTGGAAAACGGTAAATAAGAATGTTAACACGCTGTGATATGGGTTTAAAGGAATTGTTGAGGAATGTGAAAACAGGTTTATATCTTTAGAGGAGGTAAGGAATCGCAAATACTCACCTTATTGGGAAAGAGACGTAAAGAGATTAAGAAGGATGAGCAGGTTGTAAATAAATAGTTAGGAATGGTTGTGGAAGTAAGAAGAAATTGAAGGAACTTACTAGGAAATTGAATCTTGCAAAGAAGTCAGCTGAGGATAACATGATGGCAAGCATAATTGGCAGCCATACGAATTTTAGTGAAAAATGGAAGGATATGTATAGGCACATAAAGGCAGAAACATATTCCAAGGACATTCCAAGTATATAGAATAGGGGAAGTGTTCTTGGCATGTAAATTTCGACATCCTTAAGTGAACATAGTTATCAAAAACTTCCTTTGTTTTGGGGCTTGATAGCCGACTGGCTTCTAAATAACGTGGCCGTGGTTCGAATCCCAAACAAAGCACGTGGGATTTTTGGATTTCCTGTGTCTACTATCACGATCCAATAGCTTTCTTTTAATATTCACAATGTGCATGGACTGTAAACACACAAAAGTAACTTAATGCCTAAACGTACAGGATAAGTCCTCCACAGACTTCCTTCATTTGCACTGACTTATATTTTCACGTCCATAATTAGAAATGCAACAAATAACATTTCAATATTAGCGGACAATATCACGCTTTTTGTAAAAAAAATCAGGTTATGTGCTAATAAAGTTCTCTCAATATGGACTGATGTGACTGGAATGTACATGAATTCCACTATTCTTGCAACACTAAGCCCTAAGAAAATTCACCGGCATTCCCACTTAGCACATTATCAATGGAATTACAGGTTTTAGAGTCAGGGTTTCTTAAAGGAGCATTTCTTTAGGGTTTTTTGTATGTTTGAGTAGCATACTTTCCAGGAGCAGCTTCCTTTTTTCTTCGCAATGCCAAACAGTGAAACGAATTTGCAAAAAAGTGAACAGATTAATAGCCTTCACTTGTGGAATGGTATCTGCTGTTAAAGTGGAATGGGCATCATAATATATCGATACCTTAAAGCACACAAGTGCTATGTCCACTTTTTTGGGATATCGACATATTGGTACCACCAGATTAGCCATGAGAAACGGCATTGAATGCACAGTTGTTCTTTGTCCATACCAAGTGGGAAATACGAGAAAAAAAGAGAAATCTAAAATTACTGTGTCCTCCCCTGCCTTCTTTACAAGTGCACATGTCCTGATATCTTCCACATTGTCAAGTCTCACGTGTCTTCTTTACAAGTGCACATGTCGTGATATCTTCCACGTTGTCAAATCTCACGTGTCTTCTTTACAAGTGCACATGTCCTGATATCTTCCACGTTGTCAAGTCTCACGTGCTCAATTGTGCTATGTCCGGACATAGTATCCGTGTGCATTTACTTCACGAAACAAGAATGATTCATTACTGGCCTTGGCGGTCCTGTACAGCAGTTTGTAATTGTTCTGGCTCGCATAATAGCCGTAGGTGTTAATCGTGAATGAGTGATATGGTGTCAATATTGACTGTAAAGCAGTGGCGGTTTCTGGTATAGAGCAATGAACCTCCAGTCTATATCAAATTTTATTCAACTACTTAATATTTATAACTCCCTTGTCAATCTCGAAGCTCTTGCTTAGCCCATCTATCCGTAATATACCGGTACTCGTACTGGCTTTCATTTCATGTGAACTGCGCACGTTCCGTGGCTGGATACTTGTCTGGAATGAACCCCCTCGGAAGGCGACCCCTCCGTCCGTACCTGGGCGAAGGGAGTGGCGAGGTGCGGGGGGACATCGGCCGGCACGAAGACAAGACCAGGATATCGCAGAAACAGATATCCTTGGTTTAGGCATACGCAATATGCCACTCTCTCTATAGTCGTGTTGTCGGGGGGTGTTGGGGCAAGGTCTGTCTAGACTGACCTTGTGTTGGGGTAAGTATGTGCCTGCCATCTGTTGCCCTTACAGGAATTCAACTACGTAGCAGAAAATAGTGCACATAATTAGCGCTAGTGTTGAAGAGCATCATTACTGCCAGCAGTCACATTAAACTGCCAAATTCCAATTGACGTCTTTTCCCAAATAGGCGACATCAATATTTACTAAACATCTGTTCATTTGCCTGCTATGGAATAATTACTTTTTTGAGAGAAAATTAACTTAAAAATCAGCGAGGCAAAAAGTAGCGGGAATGTAATACCAAAGAAAACGCTAATTGCCTAGCCACAGGAGTTCTTAAAATGAAGTTACCAACATTGCGGACATACAGTACATCCCTAAAGTTTACTCTGTTTTTCGAGTGTGATGCTAGTGTTTACAACAGTAGTTATCAAAATTCGTAATATTATTGTACGCTGTGCAAGCGTGTGAGTGTTTTTCTGCACTGTTGTGCCGTTCAGAAACTTAATTTTTAGGACATAAAGAAGTTACAATATTTTCTCCGTGTGTGTATTTTTGTGCACTGTACTGTAGTTGCGTCCATAATTTTTGTTCCCGGGAAAGGTAAGGAGCTACATAATGAGTTTGAACTGTGATATGATACTTAAGAAGACAAACTTTTCTTCTCTCTCTCTCTCTCTTGAGCGTAAACTTAAGATTAAGATTAAGGATGCTGGACGCCCAATGCCTGATCTCGATATAACGAGGCATCCTAAAAGTAAAAGTAATGAAATCGTGCGTAAATTCAGAATAGATGTATACCGTATAAAAGAATCCAGTGGATCTGTGGGTGCGAAATTACTAACATGTTGATTTGTTTTCCTTTTCTATGATTCATGAGTGATGAAAGCGAAGGGACTTGGACCAAAGTCGGAGTGGTAGATATAGGATATTTGTCCAAAAAATATAATAAAGAAACACAGAAGTTCTAAATCTCATATGCTTGCCCAGTTACAATTCGATCTCCCGGGAAAACACGATAACCATCAGTAATTTGACTGTGCTTACAGGCAGTCTGTGGAAAGAGACAACGACCAAGTACGGAAAATTCGTTATGTGCTGTGTAAAGTTCTGTGGCGCGTTTGAGATGTAATTGCGTGGGCATGACGAAACAAGTGAATCATCGAATCCTGGCATATTTCGAGGCCTCGTCAATTTTAGTTCATAAATTTACGTTGCATTAAGAGACCATCTGTCCAAAGCTACTGTTTTCAAAGGTACCTCGAAAGACATTCAGAATGATTTGCTTTCGTGCATGTATAAAATTTGTCGTGAGAAAAAAAAAGAAATCACCACAGCGCACTTAATTTCGGTAATCGCAGATGAGACCACCGATATATGAACTACAGCACAATTGGTTATCATTCTTCCCAACGGTAAGCCAGATGAAAGATTCTGGGGTTTCCTCTACCTTCTAGTCATGATGCTAAGACAATAGCAGAGTGTTTACAATTTTCTTTGAGCGAAGTAGTGGGTAATAGAGATAAGTTGATTTCACAAGGTTACGATGGAGCAAATGTAATGAGTGGTCACCATTCAAGGTGCAAGTTGTCATCATGGAAGATTTTAGGCATGCACATTATGTGCACATTTATTCCCATTCTCTGAAATTAGTCATGGCACAGGTGACGGGGGGGGGGGGGGAGGGAAGATATTGAGGGGGAATTTTTCGTTCTTTTGAACCCCCAGTGACGAAAGTCACGCGCCGCCACTGCTGTGAAGACTGCTATAATAGTTGTTATACTACACACTACAGCGGTAAGTCATCATCTTATTAAACTCATTCTTTATCTATGAAAACAATCAAAACCTCATATTTGTACTGAAGGCTGTATTAATGTATTTATTTTGCATATGATTAGAAATGAGAACAGAGGCAGATACATCGTGCAGGTGGTTGGATGAGTTGGAAGCGGAAAAGACGTTTTGTAGACCCTGTAAACTGGAAGAGAAACGTCAAAAAGATAAATCGCTGGCTGGCAAGAGTTACAGCGACGTCAATAGCCGAATTATTCCACCCAAGGCTGTGAAGCTGCATGACTTTGCATGTAGGTTCAGATGCCTACCGAACATTACTTGAGAACACCAACAAACACTGTTCGACGAATATTATGGTTTCGAAAATAACGAAGCCAAAAGAGTTTGTACAACTATGTTAGTGAGCAACCTGTTCAACGGAAGAGAAAAATGCAACCTGATTCGGAATAAAATAAAGAAGTCAGTAGGAAGTATACGTTGCCAAATGTAACTGGAAACGCAGCTCGTGTAAGTCAATACCTTTGCTACTTCAAAGAGTGTGGTATAAGAGCCTTCACGGATCCTACTTAGGGCGAGACGACCAGCTCCAAATGCGACTCTCGCCACGCTCGTGCTTTCCGAAAGTTCCTGCTCACTACTGTAGAAAGAAGCGCAATCGTCTCTACTTGGCACCGGACATAAAAATACGAACCTTACATTACCTGTACAGCAAGGATGCGAATCGCCCTCAGGTGTCAGAACCTGTATTCCGGGCGATTTTTATTAAGTTGGAACCACCCTTAGCCATTTTCACCCCGAAGAAGGATCAATGCTCGAAGTGCACCGAGGCAGAACGCACTAAGGCAACTACCACCAGCCCGGCCTTTTTGGAACATATCACTTGTAAGCTGCAAATACGATAAATGAAGGAAGAAGAAACCAAAACTGCGGCTGACAGTCCAAAGTTTGTGTGTGTAAGTTTTGATCTGCAAGCGATACTCCAAATACCCTTTGCAGGGGACTGCCAAATTTACTATAAGATAAAACTCTCAGTTTTTAACTGTATAGCTTATGATTCATTCAAGAATGGAACCTGCTACTTGTGGGATGAGGCTCATGGTAGGAAAGGGAATGCAGAAATTGGCAGCTGCCTGCTGAGTTGCATTAAGCATTTGCATCCGGAAGTTGAGCATTTATTCTTGTATGCTGATACATGTGGTGGGCAGAACAGGAACCAAATGTACTTTCTGCATTGCTCTACGCAATGAATACAAAAATGCACTCTGACTTGAAAACCATAGACTTGAAATGTATGTAGAGTGGCCATAGCTACCTTGAGGCTGACTCAATTCATGCCGCAATAGAGAAATGTCGAAAACACAAAACTATTTATACTCCACACGAGTATAAACGTGTAATAGAAATGGCCAGAAAGAAGACTCGGCCTTACGCTGTCATTCAACCGAGCTACAACAGCTTAGAACAGCTGACAAAACAAGTCATGAAGAATCGAACAAGTGATTCTATGAATGAGAAAGTTAATTGGCTTCACGTAAAGTAGTTTCATTTCCAAGAAAATTGTTCGGCAGTTCACTTCAAGTATGGGGTGATGGACGATTTGCACGAGATTGTGATGAATCCATGTAAAATTGATTGGGCAAAAATTTCTCTGAAAGTAAAATACAGTGCACAGCTGCCCATTTCAATTCAGAAAAAGAAAGGTTTGTTGAATCTGGTGAAGAATACAAGGGTTTCATCAAAAATTTGCCTTCTGCAAAGGATGTCTGTGTTGAAGCTTTATGGACACCGACAGCGGGCAAGAATGATTAGAATGTACCAAGCGGTGGTCTTTCTGTTCTGTGTCATTTTTACATTTGATATTCCATTGTACATTTTATTGTATTCAAAGTTCTAAAATGTCATAAATGTTTTTCCTTGCGGTTAAAATATCGTATTTGTTGAAAATATCCTGTTTATGCCTTTGTGACACATAATAAAACTGCTAGTACTATGTCCAAAAATTGTAATCTGTGTTAGTGCTCAGTTGTGCTATGTCCCGACTTAAGTGCAAAAACACATTAAAATAAGATAATTTTGAGAATTTCCACTTAAATTCCTTAGAATTACGGCTCAGGTGAATTATGCTTCATAATAAATCAGTGTAATAGCATATAGAAATAATGGATTATAACGAAATATCAATTTCAAGTTTTGTTTTGTGATTTCCCACAACTTGTTAAAAGTGGACATAGAACTAGTGTGCTTTAAGGTATCGATATATGCCAAATCCTCTTTCAGACTCCTTTTTGGAACATGCAATATGTTTCTTTCATTGACAGGGAATCCTTCTCAGAAAACTCATTCACAATTAATTGCTGCTATTTGTTATAAATTCTTGGCGTAGTATTTTACTAATTCCACCAGCCTATAGGTTCAGGGGAGTATCATAGCCAGATCGTCCAATTGAGGGGTTATAATTACGAAATGATGAGAATACGTAATGAAGGTGCATGTGTGTGTGTGGTGCGAGCATACGTGAGGTGTTATTGTAAGGACACTGTTACAAGTACATTCACATTGCAGTACCGGCACACTACAAAATCTTACATTAAAATACAGAAAAGGACTGAAATAGTCAACGTGAATAGTTTACAGCCAATGGTATATTTAGATTAAGTCCAAAATCCGACTTTTGAGGCTCCTTAGATCCCATAGATTTGTTGGTTTTACAATTATATCTCTGTTAATGTTGAGAAAAGTCGATTTCACGTCGTTTTCAGTTTCTGTTTATTTCCTTTTGTAAAATTTCTACGTTGGGAGGGTCTAACCCCGCAGTAAACCCCGTTGTTCAGGGGGTAGCAGAGTGTCAGTTAACTTCTCTCTGGATACACAAATCAACGATTCAAACTTAGAACAATCTTTCTTAAAAGATGAATGTAACTTATTTACTGTCGGAAGCAGTTTGCGTACTTCCTCCGCAACTCGATGGAGGCCATGCTATGTGTTTGAGTTTGGGGTAAAAGGCTTCAAAAGTTGAAATGGTGCATTAATATATGGGAGTCCTTATACAACACAACAACCTATTCCAGCCGACACCTGGTGATTAAGGTGATGGACCTTAATGTTACGAGTATTGTTGTTTCGCCTTCCAGAAAATTTAAGGAGATATCAGAATAGATCTTACGTGGCCACATGCCGGCTCTGCAATGTGATCCGTTCATGCTTTCCAGAAACCACTGCTGGATGGTTCACGCTATCATTATCACGTAACATTATGTTTAAAGTGTTGATTTCTATAAGACGGCTGTACAGAGGTTCTCCATTTACAACATACATTTTGAATCAATTTAATAAATGAATGACTGCATGAATGATTTGAGTGAATGAAGGGTTGCATGACAGAATTGTATTCATTCAAGCATGAATGATTAAAATCTCACCTCTCTCAGTCATGAATAACCACCAACTTGGGAGAGAGCACTCATTATTGAATGAATAATTGAATGAATGAAGGTTCTTGGCCTACAACTATGGAACCCCTGAAGCTAAGCGGAGAATATTTCGTTCTTTCTATCGGAATCTAAAATAAATTCACATGCAATTTTACAATTAATTATATTAACGAACACAACAATAATAAATAATCACTATTCTAATTACCACTATTAACCCATTCTTTCTCGTAATAAAAGATTCATGGCCCATAGTTTGCTATATAGCAATGTATTTCAAAATCTTGCTATTTCTTGTGTACGTATGTCTAATTACAATTAGTAGCAGTATGTTTAAAGTAGAGGTGTGGTGATCAATGGATTCCGATTACAATTAAAATTTAATTTCTTCTCCCAGGACACCTCTTCGTGCGCCACCTAGATACTCTCCAGGAAGGTATCGTATGCCTGTGGAGAACCTCCCTTCAACGTCAGGAGGAATGTAAGTAATAATGCTACTGGTATTGGAGAGGGAAGACTTCAAATTTGTGATATATGCTTGTGTTTAACAGTGAAATGAACATCAGTCTAAGAATGGCGACTTGTTGATAAGAAATTTAAAAACCAAGTACATAAGAAATATTACAGCTGCTGCAGCAGTACAGTTCAATCAACATAGACAGCTTGATAGGTCATTTGTCAGTCCTTGGAAAGCTATCATAGGGGGAGGTGGTACACCCTATCTTCACAATGTTAAATTTAAAAATGAAATACATAAGAAATGTTACAGCTGCTGCAGCCGTACAGTTCGATAAACATCAACAGCTTGATACGTCAATTGTCAGGCCTTAGAAGGCTATCATAACGGGAGGTGGTACATCTTATCTTCACAATGTAAATTTGACACATTCATGTTCCTAATTCTCAAGAACTATTGAACAGAAATCAATGAAAATTGCCACACTGAAACAATGCAGCTTTGTGCACACGTTGATAAACTTTTACAAATATAGGCCAACAAGTAAATTTTTTACATTTTCTTAGAAGTCAATTTAAAATATATATTATGATTTTGTATTACCATAATCTTTAAAATGCAGTATGTAAGTTAGAAGCATTAACATTGTCAGTATATTTTCAGTTCCAATAAGAAGGTATGGTGCAAGTTTCATGTCCCTAGAGCTTGTGGTTCTAGAGAAGAAGGAGGATAAATTAAAAAACTAGATATTTTGAGATAAACTGAAACAAAAATTAAGAATACCACAGTGCATTCCTGACCCATATTCCGGATAATGGATCGATTTCTGCATCTTCACATGATCTATTCACCTTCTGATGTTCCTTTCTGATGAAAATCTCAGCTTACAGGTCTGATTTTGTGATTCTCAGGTTATCAGCTTCATTACAAATTTTTGTGGCATGTTCTGATCTGGTTCACTGCCTAACACCCTCAGTACCTTCAAGTGGCCTCCACATACCTCGTGGTACATTATAAACAATTATTTAAACTTTCACTACCAGCCTGGGGTGGAGCTGATTCCTGCCCGTGGTGCCCCTGCATAGGTACCTGGATTAAAACTCCATTACTGAACTGAAAGTCAGCATTCCAGAAGAATCTACCAGTCAACATGATCCAATCGCTAGATTCAGAATGGTCGTTATCAGGACCAACACTTACCATTATATCTGTAAACACTGAAGGCTTATCTCCATCTTAAGAAGAAATGTTACATCAGCTTTGTCAAACGTACGAATGTGATATATTATGCCTTCAGAAAACTCACAGGGATGAGCAACTAGGGCTATCAAAAATAGCTGGAATGAGACTTGTGACCGAGATTCCCCACAGATAGTGTGGCATCGAAACTTTTGCCGAAGCACATTTACAAATTTTGTCTGTTTCAGCCACCACCGAAAATCAAATCGAGATAATAACCGTGGATCTCAGTAACTGCACCGTTTCGGGTGTCTACAAACCATCAAATGTATATTTTCCCTTCAAAATTCCAGATAACTACTACAAGCAAAAGGCAAACTTTGTGGTTGGCGACTTCAACAGCCATAAGTGTGCATGGGGATATACAGATGACGATAATAACGAAGAGGCTGTGTTATAATGGACTGGTGACTTCCAGGTACAACTTATTCATGACCCCAAACTACCTCCACCCTTTAACAGCAGTAGATGGCGACGAGGCTTCAACCCAGACCTGACATTTATGAGTGAACACGTGGCACAACAATATGTGAAATCAATTTGCAATCCCATCCTATATTCCCAGCATCGGCCCATAATGTGTCAACTTTTCTCAGCAGTTCAACCAATGAAGGTTCCATTTAAAAAAAAGCAGACTGGCAGAAGTTCAGCTTAGCTCTGGATAAATAGCTAAATTTTGTGTATATCTGTTTCATTTAGTGCTGTTTATATAGTGGTGTTTAGTGCTTGTTGGTAGAAATTGGGAGTAGTGATATTTATTTAAATTTTGTAACAAGTAATTCAGTTGGTCTTCAGTAAATTACGTTCTCTAGGTTAAGTAGGCTAGCTAGATGTACCTTGTTTCGAATTTTGCATTGGGAAATACTTTAGGTAATAATATTAACTTTAAAAATATTTGTAAATATCTGTAGGTTCGTTGGTTATACTTACAAAGGCAGATTATCATAAGGAATAGTACCGTAACTTCCGCAGCAACTTCTCCGGTATTTCGTATAGATATCCGTTCAAACTATCGCGAAGGTAATAATTTACTACATTAAAAAACACGATACGCCTGTAAACTTCCATTTAAAAAGAAGTTAAAGAGATTACACGGTAATAGTTAACAGTCGTTGTATTGTTATTGATTATTGTCGCTCCTCATATTCAAATATTGCATGGTTGGCTACAGTCGTGAACAAAGGGTGTAGTGTAGTCAAGTAAATATAAAAAAAATCACCTGACCTTGTATTCCATTCATTTGTACATCTGAGTAGGTAGTTAAAGTATCCGTAATTTATATTTCGCTCCCTCGATCTTTCAGTATTTATGAGCAGTTAGCTAATAATAATAAAGTTCATATAACCCAGTAATTGCAGTTCAAGTACCTGGAGTAGTAGTAGTTTTGATAGAAATATTTGAGAAATTATTGTAGACAACCTAGTATTTTTCAGTAGGCCTAATTAAGGACACCTTTATTCTCCGCCCCGTGGAGTAGGGAAAATAATAGTAATCCACCAGCTGTAATAATCACATAACCACATTTCAGTAGAATTGTAGTGAAGATAAGGAATAATATATAAGATAGTATCTTGCGAGTTATATTCGTGTTTTTCTTCGTGTACGGCAATCCTTTCGTACTTAAGCATTTAACCGAACCCAGTGTAGTGTAGTGTAGATACATTGTAGATACAGTACATTTAGATAGTGCCGTATCTTGCCTGCTATATTCGTGTGTATCTATTAGACCGTAATACTAATAATAATTTGTCTAAGCATTTAGCTTTGTTGGTAATCTTTGAGTACAGTAGTTCTTGCAAATTACATTTCTGTTGTGCTTAGTTTAGTGACATACGGTACGGTACCTGTATCGTAATTAGGATACGTCTGAAAATTGTTTAACATTACTGTAGTGTACTGTATAGAAGTATACGAGTAATATCCTATTAGAATTTAGTGTGATTACTTTATTATTGTAAAATATTTGTGTAGTACTGGTGTAGTAGAGGTATCCGTAGAAACTCTTACAAAAATACTGTTGTTGTAATTAGAAAAGGCTTAATTGCAGTTTGGAATTGTGTAGTTCTTGTGTAGGCTATTACTTTCGATATTCAGTAATTAACAGCAGTTTTTATCCTGTCAGGGGTTGTAGGATAAAAAAATTGAGCACGACAAAGTAGTATTGTAGTGTAGTCGTATATTAAATACCTTATTGTAATGTACTATCCAATACAGTATATCCCGCCGTTCATTTATTTTTTGCAAATAAGTTATTTTATTATTAATTTCATTTTTCCCCCCGTAAAGAATGGCTAAGGAGCGTGAGTGTACTGTGGGTGTGGCGAGGCATTGAGGGGTATGAGGGAGGAGTTGGAAAGTTTGAGGAAGATATTTAGGATTCTCACAGAAGACAGGGAGGAAGATAGGACTGCCTCAAACAATGTACAGGTTACAGTAGGTGTACAAGAGGGAGGGGAAGGAACGGGAGGAGTTGTAGAAGACAGGTGGTCTAATGTTCTAAGGGGAAGGAGATTGCAGGCTAAGGGCTCTATTCAGGATCAGAATTCAGGACAGGTGTCTGTGCGAAATCGGTACGAGTCACTCCAGGTAGAACAACAGAGGGAAGATGAGGGACAGGGAACTGTTGCTGAGATGTGTGGAAGTAGGAGGAAGGGAAAAGGTAGGAAAGGAAAATGTACAGTAGAGGATAGGAAAAGACAGGTGGAACAGGGTCATGGGAAGGAGAAAAGGGAGTAAGAAGTAGCTTCTGCAGCTATCAGGAAAGATAGGGCTGACCAGGAGGGGAGGGGATCAAATGAGGTGGGTAGGTTTGACGCTCTGGTCATGGGGGATTCCATCGTTAGACACGTGGGGAAAGTGTGTGGAGGAAAGGATACCAGGGTAGAGTGTTATCCAGGAATTAGGTTGAGGCAGATGTTGAGGAAAGTAGAAGAGAGGGAGGAGGGGAAGGAGAAGGTGGTAGTGTTTCACGTTGGTACCAACAACGTAAGGCAAGCTGATATAAGTACCAACATAGTTGGAGATGTGTGGGATCTGGTAAATGCAGCACGGGTGAAGTTTAAGAAAGCGGAGTTTGTTATTAGTGGAATACTCTGTAGAAGAGATACTGACTGGAGGGTGATTGGGGATTTAAATGAGACTATGGAGTGGGTATGTGGGAAACTGGGAGTGAAATTTCTAGATCCTAATGGGTGGGTAGGAGATAGGGATCTGCGCTCAGATGGCCTTCATTTAAACCGCAGTGGTACGTATAAGTTAGGAAATTTGTTTGGAAGGATAATAGGGAGGTACATTCAGGGAAACGGGATGGCCTAGGGAGCGGTGATAAGGGAACACGGAACTGGAAATCAAGTAGGGATGACATAAAATTGTTAGTGTTGAACTGTAGAAGTATTTTAAGGAAAGGAATAGAATTAAGTAATTTAATAGATATATATTTACCAAATATTGTAGTAGGAATTGAATCATGGCTGAGAAATTATATAATGGAAGCAGAAATTTTCTCACGGCACTGGAGTGTGTATCGTAGAGATAGGAAGGGTGGGAGGGGGAGTATTCATTCGGGTGAAAGAAGAATTTGTAAGCTACGAAAAAGTTAAAGATGAGACTCATGAAATTCTAGGTGTAAGGCTCATTTCTTAAGATAATAGGCAACTTGATATATTTGGAGTGTACAGATCAGGAAAGGGTAGCACTGACGCGGATTCGGAATTATTTGATAGGATAGTCAGCTATGCAGGAAACGATATAGAAGGAAATGTCATAGTAGCAGGAGATCTGAATTTGCCAGATGTCAATTGGGAAAGAAATGGGAACGACAGGAAGCATGACCAACAAATGGCAAATAAGTTAATATGGGAAGGACAGCTGATTCAGAAAGTGTTGGAACCAATCAGAGGGAAAAATATCCTGGATTTCGTGCTGATAAAACCAGATGAGCTCTATAGGGAAACTGAAGTAATAGATGGTATTAGTGATCACGAAGCTGTTTTTGTGGTGGTTAAAAATAAATGTGATAGAAAGGAAGGTCTTAAACGTAGGACTGTTAGGCAGTACGATATGGCTGATAAAGCAGGCATGAGGCAGTTTCTAAAAAGTAACTATGATCGGTGGAAGACGGTAAATAAAAATGTAAACAGACTCTCGGATGGGTTTAAAGGAATTGTTGGGGAATGCGAAAACAGGTTTGTACCATTAAGGGTGGTAAGGAATGGTAAAGACACACCTTATTATAATAGAAAAATAAAGAGACTAAGAAGGAGGTGCAGACTGGAAAGAAATAGAGTTAGAAATGGCTGTGGATGTAAGGAGAAATTGAAGGAACTTACTAGAAAATTGAATCTATCAAAGAAGGCAGATAAGGATAACATGATGGCAAGCATAATTGGCAGTCATACGAATTTTCGTGAAAAATGGAAGGGTATTTATAGGTATTTTAAGGCAGAAACAGGTTCCAAGAAGGACATTCCAGGAATCATTAATGAACAAGGGGAGTGTGTATGTGAGGATCTTCAAAAGGCAGAAGTATTCAGTCAGCAGTATGTAAAGATCGTTGGTTACAAGCATAATGTCTAGATAGAGGAGGAGACTGAGGCCAAAGAAGTAATAAAATTTAATATGATAACAATGACATTTGCAATAAGATACAAAAGTTGAAATCTAGAAAAGCAGCTGGAATTGATCAGATTTCTGGGGATATACTATAGACAATGGGTTGGGATATAGTACCATATCTAAAGTACTTATTTGATTATTGTTTGGTCGGAGGAGCTATACCAGATGAATGGAGAGTTGCTATTGTAGCCCCTGTGTATAAAGGAAAGGGTGATAGACATAAAGCTGAAAATTACAGGCCAGTAAGTTTGACATGCATTGTATGTAAGTTTTGGGAAGGCATTCTTTCTGATTATATTAGATATGTTTTTGAAATTAATAACTGGTTCGATAGAAGGCAATTCGGTTTTTGGAAAGGTTATTCCACTGAAGCTCAACTTGTAGGATTCCAGCAAGATATAGCAGATATCTTGGATTCTGGAGGTCAAATGGACAGTATCGCGATTGACCTGTCTAAAGCATTTGATAGGGTGGATCATGGGAGACTACTGGCAAAAATGATTGCAATTGGATTAGACAAAAGAGTGACTGAATGGGTTGCTATATTTCTAGAAAATAGATCTCAGAGAATTAGAGTAGGCAAAGCTTTATCTGACCCTGCAATAATTAAGAGGGGAATTCCTCAAGGCAGTATCACCGGACCTTTATGTTTTCTTATATATATAAATGATATGAGTAAAGGAGTGGAATCGGAGGTAAGGCTTTCTGCAGATGATGTTTTTCTCTATAGAGTGATAAATAAGTTTCAAGATTGTGAGCAACTGCAACGTGACCTCGAAAATGTTGTGAGATGGACTGCAGGCAATTGTATGTTGATAAACGGGGTTAAAAGTCAGGTTGTGAGTTTCACAAATAGGAAAAGTCCTCTCATTTTTAATTACTGCGTTGATGGGGTGAAAGTTCCTTTTGGGAATCATTGTAAGTATCTAGGCGTTAATATAAGGAAAGATCTTCATTGGGTTAATCACATAAATGGGATTGTAAATAAAGGGTACAGATCTCTGCATGTGGTTATGAGGGTGTTTAGGGGTTGTAGTAAGGATGTAAATGGGAGTGCATATAAGTCTCTGGTAAGACCCCAACTAGAGTATGGTTCCAGTGTATGGGACCCTCACCAGGATTACCTGATTCAAGAACTGGAAAAATTCCAAAGAAAAGCAGCTCGATTTGTTCTGGGTGATTTCCGACAAAAGAGTAGCGTTACAAAAATGTTGCAATGTTTGGGTGCTCGACTAAGTGGTACGTTCCGAGCTGTCAGCAGAGAGATGGTGTGGAATAACATTAGTAGACGAATAAGTTTGAATGGCATTTATAAAAGTAGGAAAGATCACAATATGAAGATAAAGTTGGAAATCAAGAGGACAAACTGGGGCAAATATTCATTTATAGGAAGGGGAGTTAGGGATTGGAATAACTTACCAAGGGAGATGTTCAATAAATTTCCAATTTCTTTGAAATCATTTAGGAAAAGACTAGGAAAGCAACAGATAGGGAATCTGCCACCTGAGCGACTGCCCTAAATGCAGATCAGTATTGTTTGATTGATTGATTGATTGAATTTGTATCAGATATCCATCCAACACGAGAGTTTTATGATCAGTTTATTGAAACTGTGAAGGAAGCTTCCCGCATTTCCATACCACGAGGACGCAGAGTTAACTATATACGAGGGCTAATTTCCGACACACCTAATCAATTGAGCACATATATTTCACTGTTTCAGGAGGATCTACTAAGTGAAGACACTATTTCAGCTGAAAGGAAACTGATATCCTCAATTGCATAGGCAAAGAAAGATGCTTATGTCAAATTTATGGAGGAAACAGACATGTCAAGGGATAGCCGAAGGGCTTGGAAGCTTCTCAAACGACTTAACAACGATCCAACCAAGGGACCAGTCCATGCAAATGTTACGGCAAACCAAATTGCAAATCAACTTGTCATCAATGGGAAAACAAATCACCCAATAAGGAAAATGGTACATAATATCCTAAAAAACGAGATAATGAAGTCCAGTAACCTATCCCGGTCATTCGAAATAACGGAATTACAGAAATCGATTCAGTGTAGCAAAAAGGAAAAGCGGCACGATTAGATTATATCACAATAGAACAAATAAACCACTTCAGTTCAACCTCCTTACTCTGCCTCTTATACAAAATCATGGAAAGAATGTTGCTCAGTCACTTAATGTGAGTAATAGACCAAATATTAATCCCTCAGCAATGTGGCTTCCGCCCAGGAAAGAGTTGCACAGCACAGATTTTAGTCTAATCCAGCACACTAAGGACAGGTTTGAAATGAAGGTCATTAAATGAAAGCTGCAAGATCATTACAGGAGATTTTAAACCTACAGCCATTGAGAAGACCAACTTTTAGCTGGTATTGCTCCCGATGAGATTCATAGGAAGGTAGCAACTAACAAAGAAAGGCTCAAATCATCTTCTTCAGAAGCACATCCTCTCTATGGATAGCACCCAGCCACACAGAGGCCAAAATCTAGAAAAAGTTTTCTCCGCACATCAGTTAACCTTGAAAGGAAAGCAAAGAATGTAGGGTCAAAATGTGGATAGAAAGAATCAACCACCTTTCCAACTGGGTAGAGCCGAAGGAAAGTCTTCCTTGTGGACACCAGGAGAAGTCGACAGTATGGAAAGCACTTAACAGACTCCGTGCAGAAGTCGGCAGAACAAAAGTAAACTTGCGGAAATGGGTTTCCTCAAGGGATTCATCACTTTGTGCAGCAGCAGACGATCCAACATCTATGTCAGTGTGTTTTATGTCCTTCAGTGTGCACTATGAAAGACTTGATTGTAACCTCCCCCAACGCTATTGACGTCGCCCAATACTGGGCAAGAATCAACTGGCTCTCGAAATGTAGCTTTATCTGTAATTGCTTGTATAATAGAGCTGTGTATTTGTATAGTAGGAATGTAGATATCATGTTTTTAAATATCTGTATGTAAAGTTGGTACTTCTGACAAGAATAAAGAAAGAAAGCCTACCAGCCTGCTGGGCACGTATACGTCTGTTTCTTCTTCCAAAACGTTCCTTAAATACTCTAGCAGAACGAAGCATTCTGATTCACTGCTAAAAAAGAAGTAGTAAACCATCATAAGCAAACACACGCGATTTTGATAAACAACACCAAACAATTGACGAGCTATGCAGTGCAGAGATACGAGTGTGCACCCAGACTGCACTGCTAGACCACGAAGTTTGAAATTAGGGATTTTATTTTTAAAAATATGTACACCTTACCACAAAGGTGGGCATAACCTCAGGTGTCATTTAAATGTAATATGTACCATTACAAACTACTTTCACAATATAACTACTGAATATTATTAAACATATTTTAAATAATTAAAATTCCCAATAAAAAGACAATTTTGAGCATTATTGGTGTACCACCTCCCCTTAAGGCTTATGTTGTCGCTGATTCAGTCAGCCAACATAAATGGGAATTTTATTTAATGAGTAAAATTTACAGTAAAAATGTTAATTATTTGCAAATATATGAGAAAAGCCAAGTTTCATATTGAACATTCCTATTATTCACACAAATAAACATGTGAAACGTTTAATGATAATAATATAGGACAATTAATTTCCAGCAACATGAGAAGCACTAACTTAGGTTCAAAGGAAATCGGAAGATCTTCATGACAGAAGTGCGCCTAAAAGACTCTACCTGGAGATATTGGACCATATTACATCCAGCATGACACAAATCATGCTACCGTCGAGAAGAAAACGACATACGCTCTCTTACAAGAGTGTCCATTGCTGAAATTAGGTTGTCCAACAGTACTCAATGAATAGAGTATAATTAAGTCTCCATAACCACCGAAACCTCCAACAAACTTAGTGAAAGTACCAGCCACCAGAGTACGTTCCATGCATGTCTGATAGAACTGAAATCGTAGGAATTCGTCAAACAATCGAACTGGTGGATGGATGAGTAAGAACTGTGCTCGTACTGCTGACATAGAGTTGGAGGGTGATATTTACCTGTACCTTCCACTGTCGTTATATGTTTGTTTATTAATTTAGGAAACCAGAACAGCAGGAAATTATATATATAGGCCTATAAGTTTTTCTTCTAAAAGCAATCATCCTGAACCAATGGACTTCATTTCTGCACTTAACATTTTGCGATAGTGATATTTCCAAAATAATACATAAGAGTACTAAAATATTTGCTGTCTTATTAGTTACCACTGCCACACCAGAAATATATTTACAATAGAGTAGCACAATGCAAACTAAAAGAAAGTAAGTGGAAGTGGAACGAAAATTCAACTAACGACAAAATTATTGGAAGAATATTAAAAAATTACAAAAAGGGGTAGGGAAACAACAATTATCTGTAAAAGTAATGGCAAACATAAAGAACGAGGAAAATTGTAGACCGAAAGTAAAATTAAGAGAAGAACTTAAAGCTAGGCGCATAAGATAAATACAAATATGACACATAAGTAACGGTATGTTATACAACATTTTGTACAACAGAGAGGACAGCAATGAGAAGAGCGGAAAAACGAATGTGAAGGAAAGGAGCTAGATTAAGTTAAGGAAGATTCCGTTAAAGGAGGCACATGAAGAGCGTCCAAGTTCCTGTCAGGCGCACACTCAGAAATTACTTTTGGTGGGGGGAGGGGGATATTAAATATAAAAATTAGGTTAGCGACTTCTATAAAATAATGTTGGATGAATATTGTGAAATTAGAGAAACTAAATTAAAACCTTCAAAATAACACAATTAGTTAATTAAGATACATTTGAATTCATGTTGATTGCAATAGCAGACATCTCCTGGGTTTTGTGCCAGCTCATGGATTATATTTTCTATTGTCACATGTTTTTTTGTGTATATACAAAAGAGCTAACACATTCTATTTTACCTGTGCAATCATATTCTGCAAATAACCTTTTAAATACTTTAGAGATGGAAAAAAGCGTGTTGGTGTGGCAGTGGTAACTAGTAAGGCAGCAAATATTTTAGTACTCTTATGTATTATTAGGGAAATATCACTGTAGTAAAATAAATGCAGAAATGAATTCCATTGGTTCAGGATCATTGCTTTTAAAAGAAAAACTTATGGACCTGTATATAAGATAATATAAGATACAAAAGATGAAAACTAGAAAAGCAGCTGGAATTGATAATATTTCAGGGGATATACTAACGACAATTGGTTGGGATATAGTACCATATCTGAAGTACTCCTTTGATTATTGTTTGGTTGAAGGAGCTATACTGTACCCGCTCAAAGCCTGAGTCCCAACCAGCACTATCTCAGGGAGTGTTACGGTCCGAATCTATCGCAACTAATAAACAATAAATTTATATTTTGAGATATAAGATCTCAAACTAAATGTAAGGGCGCCATCCAGTCAGTACTACAGGGTTGAACGGGACACTCTAATCTTTAACTTTAAGGCTCATCATAAAACACACAAATTATATATCTATTCCGATCAAAGGAAATTGTGAAGGCTCCATCCTAGGGATGGGGACGGATATTTAAACGGTCACCAAGGGTTTACTATTCTACAAGAACAAGAACCTGGAACTGTTTCCTTGCAAATGCTAAAGGAGCATTTTATTTAAGTAAACAAAATAATTTTTACACACAATCAAAATCTGTTGACCCTTGATTTGCCGGTAATTTGGCAATTATTTCCTGAAAAAATGAGTACATAATATTTATCACTTTTGACCACCCTTCCATTTGGGTGGTGGAACCGTTGATATCTGAAGGTATCAGATTTACCTTCATTAACACCATAAGACCATATTTGGTCGTGGACCAATTACCTGTTGGCTAAGTGGACGCGATCACATGAACTATGTTATCGCCTCCACTTTGATTGAGATGAGACCAACCCGGGAAACTACAAACTCTCCCCGGGTTCCTAACCAAGATATGCTAATCGTTAGTTGAAGGAAACGACAAAGTGACTCTAACCTAATGGTCCAGATGTAGGGATTTGCCTTCATTTTACAACTACTAACTTAACTTATTATTCACAACAACTTGACATTATTACGTTAATTCGCCAGCTGACTTCCCTAGTATCATTCATCATCAGCATCCGAAAAAATAAAATAAAATCAAAATATTAATTTTTTTAAATTATTATTATTATTATTATTATTATTATTATTATTATTATTATTATTATTATTATCAACATTATTATTAATAGTGGAAATCGTGATTATCGTAACCCGTAATCATTCCCGCTATAATACTTCAACTTCTCGCTCTTATTATTATCATAAAAAAAGTAGTTTCCTTTTTATTCTTCTTCTCCTTCTTCAAATATTCTCATTATTATTATTATTAGTTAAAAATCTCAAATTTTTCATTTCAACTCCCAACATCATCATTATGTCCAAAATATTAAAAAGTAAATTCTTCTTCTTCTTCATCTTAAAAATAGCTTCTTTTTTTCAAATATTATCATTATTAAAGTGGTTTGAAAATTTCAAAATTTTCAATTCAATTCCAACCATCATTATTGTGTTCATAAATAAAAATAAAAAATTCTTCTTCTTCAAAAAAGTAGTTTCTTTTTTTATACTTCAAATATTATCATTATTAAAGTGGTTTGAAAATTTCAATATTTTTAATTCAATTCCCACCATCATTATTGTGTTCATAAATAAAAATTAAAAATCTTCTTCTTCTTCTACTTCAATTATTTATTATTATTATTACTATTAATAATTTCAAAAAAAATTAATTTCGCTTTTTACACGGTAGTCCACTCTTAATATGTTTAACGCATAACCCCTTTTACAATTCCGATTTATTTTGGCACTAATCAATCCAGATATGATTTACTTGGAATATTATTATTATTATTATTGTTATTACTATTATTATTATTATTATTATTATTATTTCGAGAATTTTTATGTTTATGCCCCATCTTTATAATTTAGTCACATACGTTCTCTCCCAAACAGAAATCACCAAGATCCGAATTCACATCGGTCGGAACATAATAGTGTTCGAACTCGCAACCTTATTTTCGTACTGTCGTTAATTCATGGAGACCATATGCTCCTAAGTCAATTCTCAAATCCCATAACACCTCGCAGTTGGGCAAATACCTCCAATCACTGCAAGTGTTAAATTATTCTTTCCTTTTACATTTTGAAGTCCATTTATCCATCGGAACTCTTCAAAACATTTTCACTAATCAACCCTCGGTGTGTGGACTCTATTCTGCCACTCAATACACCGGTATATAAATACAACCTCTATGTGGGCCTTAAGATCCATCTATTTCTTCATCAACATCAGTACAATTCACTTTCATTTCGGGCCGGATTTCTGTCCCACAAACTCCAAATATCAACTTTTGGCTCAAATCACTCTGGGCCTCAAACATAGCGTGACCACAATATCAAAATGCCTATCTCGTTTCTACCAAAATTATTTATGATTATTATGGAGTCCAAAAACGTTAAATCAACAATTAGTGTTAAAATCGGATTCACTGCCCAAATAAAATATTCATGCCACATAATATCTCCACATTTAAATTACTTTGATTTGCAATCATTCTATCCGACTAGGCCCGTGCCTTTATTCTCAAAGATTATTATTAAACACGCCTTTACACATTACCCAATATTAATGTAACTACTTCGACACTTTTACAGATTATTATTATTATTATTTTGTCCACTGGCGAACTTCGCGATATTTACAAACAAATCAATGGACTTCATTCCGTCCCACAATAATTTAAATCCCTTGGCAACCCTGCCTCTGGATTATCTTAACAACATGCCTTAATATCTATAAAAGTTCCGATACTGGAAAAACATTTTGGAAGCACTTCTAAATGAATATTAACATTATCTTTACGTGAAAGGTGCTCCATATCATATCAAACAACTCAAGCACTTGAATGAACAACTCAACCCTACTATACTCTATTTAATAATCAAAATTATGGTGTGTGCTCGATCTAATCATGTACATATTAATTTGTCCCTTTGTCTATCTATCTTTGAATTTATACGAGCCGAAAAACGGCTCGTTTCACAATCAAGTTACCATGATAAAATAATATGATTTCCTCCCCCTAACGATAGCAATCTACAAATATTTGAAAAGGTTACTCATCTCTTTTTTGTAGTCTGCTAAGCCGGACGAGAAGCACAGGCCCCGTCCAGTCTTAGCCCTGCATTCCACTGGTATTCATGCCAGCTTGAAGAATTAATCCTTGACCCTTTTCAACTTTACACATTTTGAATAAAAACAAATAAAATAACTGTTGCACTTTGCAATAATTTCCACCCTAAATTCTACTCACAAATTTTACACTCTCGGTCTTGTATCTAGCCCACTTAATGTAGATATACATTCTTCATTCCTTTCCCGGACACTAGGAACATGGGATACCTCGGGATCCCCTTTACAACGGCCCGTGCGCGCACTTGAATTTCCGTCACGCGTTCACACAGCTGACCAGGTATCAGTTTATAATCGACTCTTTACTAGGTGAAATACATCAAACACTCGTGATCGTTCTCACGTAACGTATTTCCTAATCTGTTGGTAGAATCTCACACTCCGTAGGTTATGCTTTACTGAGTCCTGTAACTGTTTGAAACACTTCATACTAGTATACTGCTCAAGACTGTAATATGAGCTACATCACGTTATGAATCACTGTACTGTGTAACAATATAATACTTCGAACCCTACTCCACGAGTAGGTAGACACACTAACCCCTGGCGTAATCACGGCTCGAACAAAATATCAGAAGTTGTCACGCACCCCAGGCGTGCTATCCGCCTGAGCACTTTGTCAGAAGTAGTTTTCAGTCCTTGTCCACGACCTCATATTTATACTCGTATCCCCTCTCTTCCGAGTTCAAGGGAGGTTATCTTAGGACGCGCAGTCCCGATATCCTCATATGACTATTTGCGCCTTTGCCAGTGGCTTAAATATGATATCCAATGATGTAATTATGTTCTCAAATGCTCTATACCAATTCTCAACTATTATCGTTCGCTGGTAATGGATATATTTGCGAATTTAGCTGCCGTATCCCGGCCAAGGATTTCGCGCTCTATTGTGGCGTCCTATGCCTCCAGCCAATCAACGAATAGCGTCCATGAATTCTCAGAATTGCACCATGCAATCTCCCGCAATTATTAACTTTTTGTAAGTTTTATAATATAGTAAGGCTCCTAAATTCTACCTTATTCTGAATTGATAACTCACTCCCTTCTATCAGTTTAATCCGCGGAGTTAGCCTTGCTAGTGCTTCTTACAATACGAAGTTGTCGCCTTGCGTTGGTCAAGTGAATTTTTCCATTGGTCCACCTAAACCACGTGACCGGGAAGGCTCATATTTTTTTCTTCCAGTGCCAACCCTGCGTTCAACTCCCGCTAGTACATGGAGATACCCCTACGTCATTTCTCAGAAATTTGCACCCAGCTCTCTGCGCTGTCGCCACTACCTATTCTGCTCGGGGCTATGAAAACTTTCCGCAACTTGTCAACAACTCGTGCCTTTCTCTTTCCCCCCTTCGTCACAATTTCTAAGAATTCTAATTTTGCCGTTCATTGTGTTTGTTAATCTCAGCGGAGACAATAGTCTGTGCATGTTTCACCATACCATCTCGGCCTGGCCTGCTCTTACTGTATGTACAGTAAGATATTCTTTATTCTGAAAATGAAATATATATTCCTCAATAATTCATCATAATTGCATGACGCTTATCACACCCCCACCAGGGCGCAATACCAAATGAATAGAGAGTTCCTATAGTAGCCTCTGTGTATAAAGGAAAGGGTGATAGACATAAAGCTGAAAACAACAAGCCAGTAAGTTTGACATTCGCTGCATGTAAACTTTGAGAAAGCATTCTTTCTGAATTTATTAGAAATGTTTGCGAAACTAATAACTGGTTTGGTAGAAGGCATTTTGAGTTTAAAAAAGACTGAAGCTCATCTTATAGGATTCTGGCAAGTTATAGCAGTAATCTTGGATTCAGGAGGTCAAATGAACTGTATCGCGATTGACCTATCTAATCCATTTGATAGGGTACATCATGGAAGACTACTGGCAAAAATGAGTGCAATTGGACTACACAAAAAGTGACTGAATGGGTGGCTATATTTCCAGAAAATAGAACTCAGAGAATTAGAATAGGCAAAGCTTTATCTGACTGTAATAATTAAGAGGGGAATTCCTCAAAGCAGTATTATTGTACCTTTATGTTTTCTTTACAAGATTGTGAGCAACTGCAACGTGACCTCGAAAATGTTGTGAGAATGACAGCAGGCAATGGTATGTTGATAAACGGGGTTAAAAGTCAGGTTGTGAATTTCACAAATAGGAGAAGCCCTCTCAATTTGAATTACTGCGTTGATGGGGTGAAAGTTCCGTTTGGGAATCATTGTAAGCACCTAGGTGTTAATATAAGGAATGATCTTCATTGGGGTGATCACATAAATATGATTGTAAATAAAGGGTACAGATCACTGAACATGGTTATGAGGGTTTTTAGAAGTTATAGTAAGGATGTAAAGTAGACGGCATATAAGTCTCTGGTAAGACCCCAACTAGAGTATGGTTCCATTGTATGGGACCGGCACCAGGATTACTTGATTCAAGAACTGGAAAAAATCCAAAGAAAATCAGCTCGATTGTTCTAGGTGATTTCCGACAGAAGGGTAGCGTTACAAAAATGTTGCAAAGTTTGGGGTGGGAAGAATTGAGAGAAAGAAGAAGAGCTGCTCGACTAAGCGGTATGTTCCGAGCTGTCAGTGGAGAGATGGCGTGGAATGACATCAGTGAACGAATATGTCTGAGTAGGCAAGATCACAATATATTCAAGAGGACAAATTGGCGCAAATATTCGTTTATAGGTAGGTTAGTTATAGAGATGGGAGTTACATATCGTAACGTGATACTGTATCCTAATCCATAACAGTAAGCTATTCCAGAAATATTATGTTCCTCCGGAGACCCTAATACAAAAGTAACTGTCTCAGCGAAACCAAGGGAAGGGTAGGGAGTTTCTGATTGGCTAACGGGTATTAGGAAGCATAGTAGCTCGCTTTAAGTGTGCACTCTTGCGCAGGCGCAAGCGATACTTTTGTAACAGTTTAGTGGCAGTACTGATATTCCTATCTTGTTACTTGCTGGTCGGTTACGGATATGCTTTATACACTGACTGACAGAGCAAATGCAACACCAAGAAGGAGTGGTCAGAACTTTATGCCAATTGCAGGGTAGACTGACGTCACTGAGGTATGCTCATGATGTGAAATGCGCCGCTGTGCTGCACACGTAGCGAACGATAAATGGGACACGGCGTTGGCGAATGGCCCACTTCGTACCGTGATTTCTCAGCCGACAGTCATTGTCGAACGTGCTGTCGTGTGCCACAGGGCACGTGTATAGCTAAGAATGCCAGGCCGCCGTCAACGGAGGCATTGCCAGCAGATAGACGACTTTACGAGGGGTATGGTGATCGGGCTGAGAAGGGCAGGTTGGTCGCTTCGTCAAATCGCAGCCGATACCCATAGGGATGTGTCCACGGTGCAGCGCCTGTGGCGAAGATGGTTGGCACAGGGACATGTGGCTCGTGCGAGGGGTCCAGGCGCAGCCCGAGTGACGTCAGCACGCGAGGATCGGCGCATCCGCCGCCAAGCGGTGGCAGCCCCGCACGCCACGTCAACCGCCATTCTTCAGCATGTGCAAGACACCCTGGCTGTTCCAATATCGACCAGAACAATTTCCAGTCGAATGGTTGAAGGAGGCCTGCACTCCCGGCGCCCGCTCAGAAGACTACCATTGACTCCACAGCATAGACGTGCACGCCTGGCATGGTGCCGGGCTAGAGCGACTTGGATGAGGAAATGGCGGAACGTCGTGTTCTCCGATGAGTCACGCTTCTGTTCTGTCAGTGATAGTCACCGCAGACGAGTGTGGCGTCGGCGTGGAGAAAGGTCAAATCCGGCAGTAACTGTGGAGCGCCCTACCGCTAGACAACGCGGCATCATGGTTTGGAGCGCTATTGCGTATGATTCCACGTCACCTCTAGTGCGTATTCAAGGCACGTTAAATGCCCACCGCTACGTGCAGCATGTGCTGCGGCCGGTGGCACTCCCGTACCTTCAGGGGCTGCCCAATGCTCTGTTTCATCAGGATAATGCCCGCCCACACACTGCTCGCATCTCCCAACAGGCTCTACGAGGTGTACAGATGCTTCCGTGGCCAGCGTACTCTCCGGATCTCTCACCAATCGAACACGTGTGGGATCTCATTGGACGCCGTTTGCAAACTCTCCCCCAGCCTCGTACGGACGACCAACTGTGGCAAATGGTTGACAGAGAATGGAGAACCATCCCTCAGGACACCATCCGCACTCTTATTGACTCTGTACCTCGACGTGTTTCTGCGTGCATCGCCGCTCGCGGTGGTCCTACATCCTACTGAGTCGATGCCGTGCGCATTGTGTAACCTGCATATCGGTTTGAAATAAACATCAATTATTCGTCCGTGCCGTCTCTGTTTTTTCCCCAACTTTCATCCCTTTCGAACCACTCCTCCTTGGTGTTGCATTGTCACTGTCAGTCAGTGTATTAGGCTTACCGGTGGTAATACATACAGTAGCGTATTTCCTCGGAACCCACCTTTCATCTCGAGTTTCACTCCGTGTTCTGGACAATGAGTGAGTGGGTTCATTGCATCCGATGCGATTTATGTGGACAATAACTCAATTACAGCAAAACGGTTCTTAGAAACGCGTTAAAATAAGGTACCCAATAATAATAATAATAATAATAATAATAATAATAATAATAATAATAATAATAATAATAATAATAATAATAATTTTAAAAAATTAAAAATTCTACTATTTCATTTAGTTCCTGAAAATCTATCGCAAGTCCCATCACGTGAATCTGTGCGTCCTGAAATTTCGTCATCGATTGCAACCTGTGACGCAGTGCAGCAAAAGCTGCCAGCATAATTTTACCAGCACGAAAGAGGAGTGATATAGGCCTACAGTGGAAAAAAAGAGGACGCTGGACACTATTGTTTACCACATATCCACAACCTTCTGTAAATGACGAAATAAGATTTTGGAGCATTTTATACTGGATTTACGGAGCGAGTTGGCTACACGGTGTGTGTTACGTAGCTGTCTGCTTGTATTCGGTAGATGGTGGATTCGAACCCCATCCCCAAGATGGTTTTCGGTGGTTTCCCCATTTTCACATCAAGCAAATGCTGGGACTGTTCCTCAGTTAAGGCCACGGTTGACTCCAACCTAGTCCTAACGTATCCTATCCCATCGTTACCATAAGATCGGTCTGTGTCGGTGCAACGTAAAAAAACAAATACAAAATACTGGATTAAACTCTCCTCACGTCTTGACCCATTCAGGCGGCAATTGACGTGTTTGTGACACTCGTTCAGCAAAGTCTGGTCCTAATGTCTGTTTAACTACAGATCCTTGGACATCTACGAATGCGCATAGCAGTCACGGCGCTTTTTTATACATGAAGGTTTCGAAGTATTGGTTCTCGGAATGTAAATGGGTAATTGCAAACATTTTTCTAGGAATAGTTAGGAATGTGAGTGACGAGCTAGCGAAAGGGACAGTGGGAGAGAAGAAAGCGAGATGAAGATATAGTACTGCTATTTATAAGTACTTACTAAGGTGCGGTTAGGAGCTGCAAGAGACAGCAGGTATAAGGAATGTTCCTTCCAAAAGTTGACCTGCAGCTTGTATTATGTTACTTTTATATCCTAATACTCCAACCTAATACTACAGTGTAACGGATACACAGGAACATGATACTGGAGAGTAACCACTTGCCCCATCCCTAGTTAGTTAGGGATTGGAATAACTTACCAAGGGAGATATTAAGTAAATTTCCCATTTCTTTGCGATCATTTAAGAAAAGGGTAGGAAAACAATAGATAAGGAATCTGTCACCTGGGCGACTGCCCTAAATGCAGATCAGTAGTGAGTGAACGATTGATAATTATGGAAGCATTCGCACATTGTTGGCAAATACATATTTCAAATCTGAAGCGAAACATTGAGCTACCTAAAATCTTTATTTACATCGTTGCCACAATTAATCACAAGTTCTAAACTTCAAAATATGGGGTGTATGGGATATAGATTTAAGAAGAGTCCAAATGGAGATGAATGATGTTCTTTTAATAAGATATGCGTTTGAGTATGGAATATGAAGGTGTAGATTTATTCCGGTTTTGCTAAATGGGACATGTAGGGGAAGGAAGGACGCAGGTTCAGGAGAATGAAATAAACCGTTAACAGCGTTATATATAGGTAGCAAACTAAGATCGGATACCTTCCTGTGAATAGATAACGGGTGAATGTCTAACTTATCCAGTATTCGATTGCTGCTCAAGTTTCCACAATCAGATACTGTGGCTCTAACAATGGCACGGAAGAATGACTGCACATGGTCAATGTGATTAAGAATAATGGGAGACGCGAGTTCAATATTCAGGAGGATGCAAGATATATGGTAGGCTCTGAGGGCGTGGATATCAGTGATGTCAGAAAATCTGTAGATAAATTGGAAATCATTTGAAGGAAACGATCTGGACTCGTCCGTGCATATCTACTACAGCATCTCAATGTTCTCTCGCAAATCCCAATTTTTTCTGCATCACTCTAACTTGGCATTTCCATGGGACAGTGGCATCTTAACGACCTCCGGGCACACTACATAGTCACAATTTACACAAGCGTTTATGCAGTAAACCTCAAAATCTTTGTCCCTGTGGGCATTCTGTGATCACTGGCAACATTTTCTCATTATCTCCGATTGTATTGTCTAACAATTAGGGCGGTATTACTCCTTGCACTTTCCTAGGAAATAGTGAAAGGGACATTCAAGAAATGTGCAGAACGGTCTCATCTGAGTTTGGGCTGCTTCTAGACGCCAGTGATTTATCGTCACTGTTGATCCCTCACCATAGTGTTTCATTGTGTACCAGTTTCATGTCACGTCCGAAGACGCTCGCTGAAAGGTTCCACCTCTACTGTATAATGCATCACACACTATCTCTAATGGTATTAGAACACCATGTTGTGGCTTACAGAATCACCGCTAGTACAGGAGAGTGGGAACTGAAATTATTGTTGTTAAAATCCTTATTTCCTCCCAAATATTTTGACAAAGTAAAACTTTTCATATTCTTAACCTACAAGAAAGAGAATGGCAAAAAGTAACAGATGAATCCATTTCTGAGAAATTCTAATGAAGTAACATTGCATTCATCAGGAAGTTCGGCATCACCCCTGCAAACAGTATCACTTTTAGGGGTGTATTGAACCAAGAATAAGTCTTTATGAGTCTGAGAATGAGACTCCCCCGATCAAATCAATACAAACGAATTGGTAATAAGACTGAATGTGTCAGAGCTTGTTCATGCCGTTCAAGAGGACAAATTGGGGAACATATTCGTGTATAATAAGGGGAGTTAGGGACTGGAGTAACTTACCAAGGGAGATAATAAATTTACAAATTCTTTGTAGTTATTTAAGTAAAGACAAAGTAAACAACGGATAGGGAATCTGCCACCTGGGTGACTGCCTTAAATGCAAGTCAATGGCCATCGAATGATAACTAATTGATTGGTTAATTGATCTTTGTCAGGGTGCGAAATCGCGGGGATGGGTTGGGGGATAGGGAAGGTTCCTCCTCACTAAAATTGCCCGGGGAGATTCCTTCATTATAAAATTATGAGAAAATGTAGAAGACACATTATTGAAATCAATGTTTTTTACTGTGCATACTTTCATAAAAACATCAGCAGTTAAATAGAAATAAGAGAATGATTGCCAAACCTGGAACAATAAAGCTACGTAATGGTGGTGGCCTATTTTCCATATTTCACTCTGACAAGGCCATCTCAAACTCAGGAAAATCCTACCAGTGTTTATCGCTCTTGTTATAACAACAGAATTCAAACAAACAGATTGGAAATTTACATTTTTCTGGGAGAGGGGAAATATATACCCATATCCATATATACACCATGGATCTTTCCTTCATTTAAAACATCACTCAACAATATTCGTCTACTAATGTCATTCCACGCCACCTATTCATGAGCAGCGAGCAGCTCGTCTCCTTTATCCTAAGTCTTTCTTTAGCCCCGTTTTCTTAACACTAATCTTTTGTCGGAAATCACCCAGAACACACCATTTTGCCTTTTTTTATTTTTTCATTTATCGAATCAAGTAATCCCGTGTAATTTGTGCCGATTATGAAATCGTCCGGTTCTTGACTGACTGATCAGTGTAGTGCTCCTTACTTAGAGGGCCGTGGGTTTGATATCTGGCTCGATTGGGATTCTAACCTTAAATTGTTAATTTCCTTGGCTCGGGGATTGAGTGTTTGTGCTTTTCCCAACATCCCTGAAGCTCGCACACCAAACACAGCACTTGTTTCATCACAATGACAGGCAGATTCCTTTACATGGCTGATACCGCCCACCCTCCTCGGAGGGTCTGCCTACAAGGCACAATAGCCGCACAGAATTACTTGCTACTGTTTTTGTACCAACTGTAATCACTCTCCCTAGTGGTAAGGTGAAGTCTCACAGAGACATGCTGAACATTCAGAAAACCACATCATTTTCAACAGATATTAACTTATGTCACTACTTTGATTTAGGGTACTATCTAGGGACTCGGAATGCTCTCATTAGTGTAATATTGTAACAGTTACGGGTTACCACTCGCTACCTTATTTCTTCTGTTATTAAGTTATTCCAACTGTAATTTGGGGCCGATGACCTTCGATGTTATGCCCCTTAAAACAACAAGCATCATCATCATCAACTGTAATTTGAAATTCAAGTCAACCAATAGTCGCCTAGGTCGCCCTTATAAATAAGAACATTCTTGGACCTTATGTATCTATCTTGACCGGTTAGGGGCAAATCTAAGATTACGTCTAAGAACTTATTCGATCGTGTGAACTGAATTGCGTATGGCAACGGGAAGATACCAGCATTCCCTTCTAACATGTCGAGCTATGGATACCTTATTTTAATGTAGGGTTTTGTAACTTACTTTTGTAAAATATAACTTTCTGGTTATGTGTGTACCAAGGAAACACAACTGTGGACTCTCGTTTCCCTAATTCATTTATCGTTATTCTGACTAAGGTTTCCTAAATTTAACTTTTTCCTTCTTGATTTTCAGTTGTTTATCTTCCTTGTCTTCGTCACAATGTCACCTTGATTTCAACACCATTAAGTGTTATTGTAGTCATGTCATGGAATTGTTTGTTCAGATTCAGCATCCTTTCCTATTTGTTCTTGGTCTTCCCTATTGAACATTCTACTGTATTTAAATTACCGAGCTCGATAGCTGCAGTCACTTAAGTGCGACCAGTATCCAGTATTCGGGAGATAGTGGGTTCGAACCCCGCTGTAGGGAGCTCTGAAGATGGTTTTCCATGGTTTCACATTTTCACACCAGGCAAATGCTGGGGTGTACCTTAATTAAGGTCACAACCGATTCCTTCCCACTCCTAGCACCTTTCTGTCCCATCGTCGCCGTATGACCTTTGTCGGTGCGATGTAAAGCAACTAGTAAAAATGTGTATTTAAATTATTCTTGGCCTTGTAGTATGCTTCTGCTTCACCTTTTATGGATCCTTCTCATTAAAATATTGTTCTGTTTCTTCCCTGTTAAATAAAGGCAGTGAGTGGTCTAATGGTGTGAAAGCTAACAGGCTGTTAAGATCCATCTTTTCCCTTTTCAGACTGTATTAAGATACCTTGATGTGGGTACTAGGCCCTAACGGTCTTCTTGAAAGGTCTGAGTTTGATCTCGCCAAGCAGTGTATGGAATGTACCAAAGATTTGTCTTATCATGTTAAAGGCTAGTATGTGTTGAACATTGGGAGCTTCTTCTCCCCGATCGTTAACGATAGTCTCATAAAAAGTTGTTACTTACCATTGTCAAAGCCATTTCCTAAATATTTATCCTTCCTAATATTTATCCTTTATGTTAGTTGTTATTTTTTTAAAAAAAGGGAAACAGAAACGAATGAAGAAAAATATTTAGAAAATACGTTCAAAGTTGTTTGTGTGATCATTTTGCCCTTCCACTTCTTCCCCTCTGCGGCCCATGAGCACATAACAGTTATACTACAATTTTAGAGTGTTTACGTCACTGTAACGTGAACAGTTGTGAAGAGGAGTTTACCAAGCAGAGAAATCCACATCAGGGAGTATAAGGTACAGTATCAACATCAAACAAATTTTTCATGAACGATTTGTCATTTGCGTACAGAATCATTTCACATGGAAGAATATTATAGAGGTGACAACGAGGTAACAAAACTGATGAAGGCTACCTTCTGAGGAAATAATAACAACACTGATAGATGTCGGAAGTCGTTAATTGTTTTGGTTTCTCTTGACCTCTTGATTAAAATTACATCATCAACAAGATGCACTTATTCATAATCATTCTCCAGTTTTAAATAAAGTCATGAAGGCCTGAGTTGATAACCATGCTACTTACTTCCTTTCCTTTTACAGATATGAAGAGAGTGTTTGTTACCGACTCCAATCTCCTTCCACTTTACGGTAAGAACACTGACTTTTTGTATAAGGTAATACGTTGTTTAACAGCAGTCAAATGGTTCATAAGATATTTGTATTCTAAAGTTGGTTGCGTCATAGATGCTGAAGCGTTCTCACAACCTCGAAGAAACTGAAACTATTAATAGTATCACCATAGCAGCTATAACCACAATAGTAGAGCAGGCCATTCAGCTTGACATACGTTGTTCGTTAGCTCTGCGAAAGCATTCTTCCTAACTTTATTATACACAATTTTTGAAATTACCTACTGGTTAAATAGAAGGCAGTTAGGGTTTATGAAAAGTTGCTTCAGAGAGGCTCATCCTACGGGATTCTAGCAGATATTTTAGAGTCAGGAGGTCAAATGGGCTGTATCGCCGTTAGCCTATCAAAGGCTTTTGAAACGACAGCCTTTGGGTGACTACTGACGAAGAGTAAGGCTTTCTGTAGAGAGTAATGTATAAATTACATCTTAGTTAGTGGCTACAGAAAACCTCGACGATGTTGCGAGGTGGACAAATGGTAGAAAGTTAGGTTGTAAATTTTATCAAGAGGATATGTCCTCTCAATTCTTAGCTCATGGGGACCATTGTAATTACTTCGGTTTTAACACAATTGGGTATTCACATTAGCGAGGCTGAAAATAAAGGTTACACATTTTTTCATATGATTGTCAGGATTTTGCTGGTAAGTCCCCGGTTACAGTATGGCTCCAGTGTATAGGACCTTTATGGGAATTACTTGATTCGAGAACTGGAAAAGATCCGGAAGCAGAGTAGGCACAGCCTCCACTTGCACCTGGGAGCATTCCTCCTCTGCATACTTAACCTGACATGATGTCACTTGGCAGGTGATTTGAAATGAGGGCAGCTGGCTACGTGTGCACGTTTAAACTAACAGGCTTGACCTCACAGGGTCACTAAACCTAGAGACTCAAGTTCGGTGCCCAAGAGTGCAAGCTTAATCTAACAGACTCAAAGTTTGACAAGTGGGCTAACGCGTAAAAGTGTAAACTTAACCTTATAGCCTCGTATTCGACAGCATGCTTAACCTCATAGGGGCGTTAACTTTACAAACCCAACTTCGATGCCCAAGGAGGCCAATTGCATCAGAATGCAAGCTTAATCTTACAAGTTTGGATTCGATCCCAGAGTTAACTTAAATATTATGCTAAGTAAGATGTTTGCTATACATTATTCTTAAGGGCTTAATTCTGGAGAGCTACCTCAGGGGCTCACAACTTGTAACTTAGGATCTATTAGTTTTATCAGCCTAACTTTTGGGAACTGATGCGAGAGCTACGAGGCAAGATGGCTGCTGTAAATTATTTTTATGGCCTAACTTTGAAGAGCTTCTGAAAAACAAGCTGCTCATGGCAGATAAATGAAAGGAATACTTTCTTCTAGGGAAAATGTGTGGAAAATAAAGCAGCCAGCCATGATGTGTCAATGATAATGCCCAGAAAATGTGAGGTAATTACTGACAACCTACTAATAACTAATTACTTAAATCATTGGTATGGGAGCAGAATGGCCTGGAGATAGACATTATCGATAACCCTTATTGTTCTCTCTTCCAAATTAGCTGTAGAAAATTCAGGAGAGAATTAAATAAGCCGACAGAGCCTAATAATATTGCTGAGGAGGTTCTGAAACTGGGAGATAGAGCTATTCTACACTATTTGGAAATACCATTTACTGTTCTCTCAACAATACGCAAAGTTCAGATGACTGGAAGAAAGCAACTGTAGTCCCGATTTTTAAAGGGGACAACAGACTAACTATAGACCTGTTAACCGTACGCCCACTGTATGTAAACAGCTCGTTTCAGATGTTGTCACCCTTTCAAGATATTAGCGAGTCATTAGACAAAGGTGTGCAAGTTGATGTTATTGTAATTGATTTTGCTAAAGCATTTGACATTCTGACCCTAATATTGTTAGAAACAAACCTTGATAAAAGGATGGTTCTATGCATCCAGGAATGTTTGGCAGACCTCACGCGGAGGGTAAAGGTGAGAAGTAAATACTCCTAGGAAGTTTCTATAACTGCAGGAGTAGTACAGGGCAATGTTATAGGGCCACTCCTTTTTTACGGCGTTTAACAACGATCTGCCGAACGAAATTCGAAGTGAGTGCAGATTGTTTGCAGACGACTGCATTATATACAAAAAAGTAAAGAATGATAATGAAAATAGGTTACTACAACCCGATATAAATATACTCCATAAGTGGGCACTCGATAATAAAATGTAAATAAATTCTCGAAAATGCAGTCTCGTAAGAACTGCAAAAAGCATAAGCAAGGGGGCTTTCAATATTGTCTTGGATCAGACGCTCCGGTAGATAGTGACTCCTGCAAGTACTGAGAATCCATGTAAGAGAGATCTAAACTGGGACACCACTTAGCAAATGGAATTACTAAAGCGTACAAGCCCTTACACTTCTTGATGAATATGCTAAAGGCCAGCAGTTCCAGGTGAAGGTGCAGGGCTATATATCTCTCATTAGGCCAGCCCTGAAATATGGAGTAGCCGTATGGGATCCATACCAAACAGGACTCATTAAGGAACTTGAGATTGTACAGCAAAATGCTGCAAGATTCGTGCCTAACGATTTCAATCCTCGTAGTATTGTGACAAGCATGATAGAAAAACTTGGGTGGGAGTCACTGGAGACTAGAAGAAAACGAAAATGGTTATGTGCCTTGTATAACGTCTACACGAATAAGCCAGCTTGGGAAGATTTGAACAGTCGACTAGAAAAGCCCTGTTACATAAGCAGGACAGATCATCTGCGTCAAGTAAAAGGGAGCCTAGATTCCAGAAAACTGACTGTGGTAAATATTTGTTTGTAAATCAGGAAGTTGATGATTGGAGCTGCCTTAGAGCTTTTTCCCAAAAATATAGGATGCTAGGAGGATAGACTGCAGCGATGGTGTAATATTTTAATGCAACGGACAATCCACTGTAATTTGTAGTATTATGGTGCCTGAATTATTTAAGGTATGTGTGAATTTGTATATGAACGTGCTGTAACTGTACCGCTCAATCTAGTGTAAAATTTTCAAATATTTAAGGTCTGTGTAAATTTGTATTTGACGGTGTTGTAATGTAAAGCTAGTAGTAAGATTAAGATACAGTATTGTAAGCCGTAGTGTTAAGCACTGCAAATACTTAAGTTGTGTGTGAATTTACATATGATGATGCTGGATTTAGAATGTTCAACTAGTAGTATTTCTTGTAATATTTTCTTTCTGTGGAATTGCTTATCGTACTCTTCTTGTTGTAGTTGTTTGTTGTTGTTGTTGTTGTTGTTGTGTAATTATGTTTTAACTGTACTTTATTATCACACTACTGTAAGTAATCATTGCCACTGGAATAGTTCCCAATTGCGATGTATTTGTTAATAATGGCTACCTCAGGAGCTCACAACTTTTAATCTAAGACCTATTAGCCTTAGCGGCCTAACTTATAGTAACTGACGGAAGGTCTACTAGACAAGACGGCTGCTATACACTATTCGTATGGGCCTTATTTTAGAGAGCTATCTCAAGGGCTCACAACTTTCAGTCTAGGTCATATTACTGTAGCTTTATTAGCCTAACTTCTAGGAACTGACGGAAAAGTCTAATGGACAAGATGGCTGCTATACACTATTATTATGGGCCTAATTGTGGAGAGCTACGTCAAGGGCTCACACCTTTTAATCTAGGACCCTTTAGCTTTATCGGCCCAGCTTCTAGGAACTGACAGAAGGGCTACTAGGCAAGATGCTTCCTGTACACCATTCTCATGGGCCTAACTTTAAAATCTTACCTCAGGGACTCACAACTTTTAAACTAGGATCTATTAGCTTTATTGGCCTGACTTTTGGGAACTGATACAAGAACTACTGGGCAAGATGGCTGCTGTACAGCCTAAGTTTAGAGAGCTGTCTCAGAGGCTCACAACTTTTAACTTACGACCTATTAGCTTTATCGGCCTAACTTCTAGGAACTGACGGAGAGGCTACTAGGCAAGATGGCTGCTGTGCACTATTCTTATGAGGCTAAGCTTGGAGAACTACCTTAGCGACTACACTCGAGTTCAACTCCTTGGCTAACCCTAACCTTACAGGCACTTCTTAGTTAACCTCGTAGACTAGAGTTCTTCACCTTGGCTTACCTTAACCTAACAAACTCGTGTTTGACAGCGGCTGAAGTAGTTTAGTAATTAGTGCTTTCTGAGCTTTTGAGCTTCAAGGTTTTAATCCTTGCAGGCTTCAGGTAATCCTCCCACCGGAAGCGGTTCAAGGCAAGTTTCATGCCCGAGCTAACCGTGAAAGCTTAACAATGAAGCCTTTGATTCGTTCCCAGGGTTAACTTAACCGCTATACAGAGCAAGAAAGCGGCTATACATTGCTCATATGAGGCATGTTACAGGGCTATCTCAGCGATTCATATCTGAGCCTTAAGTTCTGAACAAGTTGGCAGCTATTGTTTAATGGGAACTAGGGAGGTGGGGAAAAAGCTAATGCATACGCATTACACATATAGGACTAATATTAGAAAGCTACCTCAGGGCCTCAGAGGTGAGCCATTATTTCTGAATAAGATGGCGAAAATTCTTTGCTCTAATTGGACTAGGGAGATGGCGTAAGGCTTAATGTGTAAAGAGATAAAGGGCGATAGAGGGCAGAAAGGCACTAAAGGGCTCTAGAGACTAAATGACAGTGTTATAAAAGGGATAAAAAGCACTGGGCTGAAGTGTACTAAAGGGCTATGGCGACAATGGGATAGGAAAGGCCTAGGAGTGGGAAGGAAGCAGCCATGGCATTAATTAAGGTACAGCCCCTAGCATTTGCCTGGTGTGAAAAACGGAAACCACATACAACCATCCTCAGGGCTTCCGACCGTGGGGTTCGAACCCACTATCTACCAGATGCAAGCTTACAGCTGAGGGCTCCTAACCACACAGCCAACTCACCCGGTGTTTAAAGGGTTAAAGGGCACTGGAGTGTTAAACGGCACTAATACACTAAAGGAAGGTGAAAGGCTAAAGGGCACATATAGGTCGATTATTATACTAATAGGCTACGTGTAGTCTAAGAGGGTAAGTCGTCTGGCGAGAAGTCGCGTTGATGCGGGGTACGCATGCGCCTAACTAAAGTCGCAAACATCTGTTACGCCCATGGTGACCTTTGGGAATTGAGGTTCTGTTGTGAAGCTACAAAATATTTCTTAGTTACACATTTGCTATAATTATATACTCTGCGTAATAATAATTTGAATAATGATCATTTATCTCATTCTCTCAGGACTATGGTTTGTAATGAGTGTAGTGCCATACCTTCTCGTCAGGGCAGATAGTAGACACAAAACAGCCATTCTTACTTAAAAGGATGCAAGTACCATTGCCTGTTGGAAGTTGCAGAGAAAGCTCTGAGGTTCACCTAATCTCCTAAAGAAATTAGTACTAGGTTCATGTATGAGGACTGACTGAGGGATCATTTCAGTGTAATGTTTTTTGAAATCTGCTTTACGTCACACCGACACACACATGTCTTATGGTGGCAATGGGATAGTAAAGAGCTAGGAGTAGGAAGGAAGTGTACACGGCCTTAATTAAGGAACAGCCCTAGCATTTGCCTGGTGTGAAAAACGGAAACCACATAAAACCATCCTCAGGGCTCCCGACCGTGGGGTTCGAACCCACTATCTCCTAAATGCAAGCCACTTGCTCGGAAGTTTTTAATGTAGCTGAGTAGTAATGTGTAAAGCGAATGAAAGTAAAACTTCTTGATCCAACCTGCTATTGAACAAGGGACACACAACCTTGCATCTAGCATATTAACTTCACGATTGTACGCTAAAAGCTTGGGTTAAATTCAAACTCCGAGCCAAAGGAATTACAAGTTAGAAACCCGATCTTACCGGGAATTGAATACGAGACTCCTCAGCACATCTACGTAAAAGTTCATCTTACGCTTGAGACTTTGCAGGCTTTATCTACAGACCTGTGTTCAGTATGTAGACTTAAGTCTGTATTAACTTGACACTTACCCACAAAGGGAGAAGGAAACGAAATGAAACTCCACGTGTTGAGAGGGTATGTGATGTTATTTGATTGATTACAAAATCCGGTCAAACTTAGAAAGGACTTGGAGGTACGAGCTCATTTTCAGTATGACGTTGCATACCCATGCACTGATTAAGTTGGGAAGGGTGTCGTGAAGCCGTCCTCAGGCAGGCTGGCCCATAACTGTTGTAACTGGTCCTTGATATCCTGAGTAATGGAACTGGGATGTAGTTGACATCCAAGCTGGTCCCAAACATGTCGTATCGGGGACAGATCTCGGGATCTTGCTGGCCATGGGAGTACCTCGACATCATGCAGACACTTGATACAGACATGTGCCGTGTATGGACGAGCATTGTCCTATTGAAAGATGGCACCACGGTACTGTCGCATGAGAGGTAACACACGAGCAAGCTGTGTGTCTGCGAAGTACCAGTATGAGTCGTACCAGAATTCACGCCCGATGGCTCCCCAAAATATTGGCTCTCTCTCCAGGTCACTCCCATACTTACAGATGATGGTCATTCAGGGTAGTGTAGGACCGCGATTCATCACCAGTCCATGCTTCCCGGTCACGGCATCACTGCTGTGGTGTTAACGGCAGCCTATGTTTGGGATGGAAATTCCCTAGCCGGACTGCTGCTAGTCTCTGACCAATGTCGCAGGATTACACAGACTGTTTCAGTGAGTCCATTGCTTTTTCTGGGATGGCAGGCGCAGATGGAAGGGCTTACAATGTGCTTGCTGAAAAATACGGCGATCCTCCCTCATGGTGGTCAGACTGGAACCTTGACGACGAGTATGTCTGCCCTCACATTTCCATGCAGTCCAACATTGGTCCACTGCCACATTTGAACGCCCCACAAATCTGGATATTGCACGTTTCGACCAGCCGGCCAAATGGAGATGCATAATGAGGCCCCTTTTAAACTGGCAGGTGCTGATAACGCTGTTTCTCACAAGTACGCGACATCTCCGTAAGCTTCACATTGATTGCTCAATATCTGACATATTTCAGACCCCTTATGTACTCTACCAGGTTTGGTAATTACACAAAACAGGACAAAACGAATGCACTCTGTTGGCCGTTCTACCTGTCATACAGAATTGCATCTCTCATAAAACCGCCGATGGTGTGCACGCGTACGAAGTTACATTGCCTAGTTAAACATCCTAGTGATATGAGCTACGAATTTTAGGTAAATCAAATGTAACAATCACCGCCAATCACCATCACCGTCCCACCAGTTCTTCTGGGTGTTTCAATTCTTTTTCGTCAAGCAGTGTAACTAAAAAATCAAAATGCCTGTCGTAATCCGAAAGCAAGGAGTGAGATGAGGATATTCTGCATTTGTAGCTTTAAAACGAGCTCGTGCCTCACGCTTGGAGAGAGGACAGTTCGTTCTGATTCGCGCACGCGCACAGAGAGTGAAGTACTGTTCCAGAGGAGTCACCATGTTCTCGAGACTTTGGCTTCCACCTCCAAGATTCTCCAGCAAGGAGAATTCCCCTCCTTAATATACCTAAATATTTGTGTGTGATTGATAGAATCCGATGATGTTCTTCAAGAACGAAACATGTCGTTCTGTTTCAATTAAGCTGTTTGTTTCTCTCGTATAATAGTACCATATGTTTTATTTTCATGTAGTTTATAAATTTATTGCTCAGATTCATTTTGGCAAAAGGAATAACCTGACAGTTATAAAAAAATACACTTTTTATACATACAAACGAGAGTAGAAATTTGTTCAAAGCTGTTCTAATCAACTGGTCAACTGTTCTAATCCAGAAAGGGGATCATTTTAATTTCACTGTCAGTATGTTATTCTCTCAAGCTTATACACTTACTGGTTTCCAGAGAATGTGAAGTTATTAAGTTTCATTGTTTTCATTTTAGCGGGAGAAGAGGAAGAAGGGCCAGAAGGAGAGGCTGCTGGAAAGCTGAATATGATGACAAGGACGTGAAACTTCTCTGGAAGAGGAAGACTCCAACCGCCAAGGGAGATACGTAAGTAACTTGCAACACCACTGCTAGATCAAACGAATTTCAGATGTTTTTGTGTTGGTTATTGGAACTTTACACATCTGACTCGAGTGCTAATTGTCTGTGTCTGGGCCTTTCACGGGGTCGACCTTTCTAGTGTCACTTGTTCAGTGAAGTGGATCCCCCGCCACCAGAGGCACAATTTGGTTTCAGAACAAGCAGGAGTACAAGAATGTCTACACGATGATATCGAAGAAGCTATAGCAACAGCAGGGCGCAAGCTATACGCTATCTTCATTGTCCTCTCAAAAACTTTTGACTCTATCAGCCGAAAGTCTATAATGGAGAAACTAGACAAATTAATGAGAAGGAAGACCGGCCTCAAATGACTAATTCAGAAAATACTGGGCTCAAACTGCATAGAAATTAATGACAAAATCATGAAGTCTAACCCAATTCAACAAACCATTGGTGCACTGCAAGGAGATACACTAAGCCAATTATTATTTCTAATTGCTATGGCTTATATCGTAGAAATAAGCCCAAAGAAATAAGCATATATATGTGCGAACGATATCGTGCTCGCCTCGAGGTCCAGGGAGGAACCGCAAGGGACACTCCATGCGCTGGTGAAGTGGACACAAGAGAACAAACTTCACTTAGAGGACAAGACTGTCTCATTAACGTCTAGGAAAGGTAGAAAAGCACGAGAGTTTTACACAAAAGACAGACCTCTGAAGAATGTGTCGAGCTTCATGTATTTGGACCTCAGTTATAAAAATACACTTTTTATACTTTGTGAATGTCTTCTCTACCCACATCAATGACAGGATAAGCTCAGCAATCAGAGCCACTGACCACATAAAGTATCTGAGTAAGCTGTCTATCAAAATAACCCTGAAATTATTTCACCCGTACTCACGTATTGTCTGAAAATTGTATCTGAAATTGAAGCAGTTAGAGCAACTAGAAAAGTGAAAGCAATTTTTCTGAAGAAACCACTATGTGTCTCGAAATATAAACCTTCAAGGCTCATGTGCGAGTTAACATGCGTTCCTTATCACCTGCTACTACCAACTACGCCAAATCTGCAGTTTGTAGATCTATTAAGTGAATTTTACTCGACGGATGCAATGATCTACAATGACTGGCAAGGGAGAGGATACGAGTTCAAACACTTCGCTACACATGCCTTTCATGATTAGTTGTGTAAAACCAAGAAGTTCCATCAACCAGTCACGGACTGCGTTTGTGAACGTTGTGGCAAGATCTGTGAAAGGTACCATGCTATTATTTGTACTTGTTGGCACGAATCTCTAACAGCATTTTGCAAAGATGAACAGTGCGACGTCATAATTAATGTAATTTTTTTTTTGTCCAATGGCTGCAGTATTATTTATTATTATTTGCATATTTATTTCAGCATAATACCAATTTAAGAAAACATTCGTGAGAAAGGAAGAAAAGTATTAATTCCGCCGTGTAAGAATTTCCTTATTTCTTTCAAGCAGTGTGTTTGGTATACATTTTGAGTTCGTTGGTGAGAAACACCTGATTCGAGGTGAAAAACATCGAAATTGGGATCTTAGGTGTTACTTAGTATATACGATTTATAGAGCGGGGATATTTTGAAAAAAATAATATAAAAATGAGCATTTTATGAGCCGTTAATCATTACTCTGCACGTAGAATTGACATGCCCATGTTTGCCAAGCTTCATACTTATGCTTGTAACTTCTAAAATTTACAGATATATTTTGAAAGCAGTTTCATTCTGCTCTGTAATCTCCATGTTGGTTTCATGACAATGTCCAGTCTTCTTTATTTCTTGTTACAATACCGAATTGACTGTCGTAATATTGTATTTTGTTTTACACTTCTGCTGCATAATGGGTTGAAAGAAAGTTTTTTTTTTTTTTTTTGCTATTTGCTTTACGTCGCACCGACACAGATAGGTCTTATGGCGACGATGGGACAGGAAAGGCCTAGGAATTGGAAGGAAGCCGCCGTGGCCTTAATTAAGGTACAGTCCCGGCATTTGCCTGGTGTGGAAATGGGAAACCACGGACAACCATCTTCAAGGCTGCTGACAGCGAGATTCGAACCCACTATCTCCTGAAAGAAAGCTATCGGGAAGAGGAAGTTCATAGGAAATCGTTAACAAGAAGACTTCCCCGTGTGAGTAAGGATAGTTTGGATTAATATAGTAACAGTTCAGATCCAGAACAGGTTGATGTTGCTGTGAACATCGCCACGAACCCACCTCATTGTACCCGTGAAAATGAAAAAGTAACTTAATCTCCATCCAGCTCATCAAAGAAACTTTTGCATTCTGAGACACTCTTTGAAGAAATCTGGACACACGCGGAATGCGCTAACTTACCAGTACGTCAGATAATGTGACTGTTGACAATAAACTTCCTTCGGAAGCTCCTGGTAAATGTGCTTGCTGTAAATATTGTGCTGCTGATGAATCTTTATCAGTGTTAAAAGACAGTTAAATGAACGCAGTTTGGGTTCATAATACCTTACCTCGGCAGAATGTGTGGACGGATATGCAGCTGAAGCACGCACGACTGAACCAGCAGTGCGTACCAAAAAAAAAAACGTCTCGAGTAAGCCAATGCTAAATAAAAGAAACAGACACAAAACCAAATGTCATCAAAATATCTCACGTTGTTTATAATCAAGAAACAAGGTACACAAAAGGAAAATAAATGAAAACAACGACACCGCCACTCGGAACGGGCTGAATGAATAAAATGAAAATGACTAAAACACCTTACATAAAGGAATGAAGAAAGGAAACAATAATTCAAGTGATCGTGTCCGCACAAACGTGAAGGAAAACATTAACTTCGCATGAATACTAAATATAAATTGTGAGCTTTCAACCTTGAACTTTGCCTTACATAACATGTAAATACGGAGGTAATTCGAGCAGCCATCCTAGTCAAATTATGAATTGTAACGTTCAATATATGGAGATAGTAAAAGACAAAATCAGGCTAGCGGAATTCACAGAATGGTATAGCTCATTCCTGCAGGAGATTAAAGATATCAATATGAAGATAAAGTTGGAATTCAAGAGAACAGATTGGGGCAAATATTCATTTATATGACGAGGAGTAAGGGAATGGAATAAATTATCAAGGGAAATGTTCTATAAACATCCATGTTCGTTGAACATATCTAGGAAAAGCTATGTGAACAACTGATAGGGAACTACCTCCTGGGCGATACGCGTAAATGGAGATCAATGATGATTGATTGATAATTCAGAAACCATTTCGTCTTCCTCAGATGCTTTTACTTTCCAATGATTGAATTACCTCCTTTACCTTTATTTCCTGTACGTTTTCATAAGCCAGGGAAGCAAACTTGTTAACCTCAATGGATTGTGAATGTCTCACACGCAACGACCGAGATTCTCTTGACGAGAAACCAATGTCCCACTAGAAGAAACTCCAAAGTCGTGACTCCGACTATAGGTCATTTTTCTGTTTAAGTTGCACTCCATAATTTATCGCGGAATATTTTATGTTATACCATCGAAACATAAATTTAAACTGTGCTCATTATATTTATCTCTTCGCATTATAGTAGACTATGATCCAAATTGTTATATGAGTATTGTCTCATGTTCTGTTAATATCCAATTTCCATGCAAAATGCTGTAATAAGATCAATTTTTACCTTTCACAGGCGCAGAGAACTGACAGAAGAGTACTGTCGACGCAAGATCAAGGCATTTTTCCAGCATCGTCGTCCATACGAGCATTACTTTCCGTAAGTACTTATTTATTTATTGTAAACACAACAGGTCATGAGTCTCAATAATATGTTCACAACAACTGATGCCTAGAAGTTTAAAACCAAGAATTATTAGCTAGACTATTCTTAAAATTATTTTGAGAGACACACGTCATATTAAAAAATTATGAAGGACGATATAACACAGGCCAACGGCCGTAGCCGTGTTGAAACACCGGATTGCGTGAGATCTCCGAAGTTAAGCAACATTGGGCGTGGTCAGGAGTTGGATGGGTTGCCTCGCGTTGTTGGTGGGGGTAAGGGAATGGAGGAGCGGAAAGGAACTGGCCACCCTACCGCACGTAAACTCCGGCTCAGGAACACCTCTGTGGAGGTTCGGACCTGCCTTCGGGCAGAATAACCCTTACTTACAACATAACACAGTACTACATAATACTAATTAAGATTTAATATAATACTTAAAACAATTATCAGAACAACGTATTTCACTTGTGGTCTAATGAATTCTATAATATGGCTTACAACGTTTATACTACTTTTTAACTTTCATCATATCTATTAAATTATGTTGGGAAGCACTTTGTTGCATGACGAAGTTATTGTAAAAATATAAACGTAGGGATGTAAAGTCTCATTGCTCTGTTGATCGGGGAGGATTCTAGTAAGAGCTAAATTTCTAGGGAGATATTTCCCCTACTACACAAATATCTCACGGTAATAAAATATGCCAGCTAATTTATAATAAAAATAACAGCACTATAATTATTCTAAACTGAGTTTGGATGCATCCTTTTTACAAAGGTTTATTGCTACACAAAACAGAAATTAAAATTGCCGTTAAACTTCGAAATTCGGAAGATGTTGAAAACTAGAAAAGCAGCTGGCAGTGGTAAGGTTTCGGCGATATACTAAAGACAACGGGTTGGGATAGAGTACCAAAAATAAAATGTCGTATGGCTTTTAGTGCCGGGATATCCCAGGACGGGTTCGGTTCGCAGGTGCAGGTCTTTCTATTTGACACCCGTAGGCGACCTGCGCGTCGTGATGAGGATGAAATGATGAAGAAAACACATACACCCAGCCCCCGTGCCATTGGAATTAACCGATTAAGGTTAAAATCCCCGACCCGGCCGGGAATCGAACCCAGGACCCGCTGACCGTCCACCCAACGAGTCAGACGATATAGTACAATATCAGAAGTACTTATTTGATTATTGTTTGCATGAATGAGCTAAACCAAATGAATGGAGAGTTGCTATATTAGCCCCTGTGTAAAAAGGAAAGGGTGATAGAGATAAACCTGAAAATTACAGGCCAGTAAGTTTGACATGCATTGCATGTAAGCTTTGGAAAGGCATTCATTCTGATTATATTAGAGATGTTTGCGAAATTAATAACTGGTTTGATAGAAGGCAGTTTGGGTTTAGTAAAGGTTATTCCTTTGAAGCTCAACTTGCAGGATTCGAACAAGATATAGCAGATATCCTGGATTCAGCAGGTCAAATGGACTGTATCGCGATTGACCTATCTAAGGCATTTGATAGGGTAGACCATGGGAGACTACTGGCAAAAATGAGTGCAATTGGACTTGACAAGGAGGGTGACTGAATGGGTGGTTAAGTTTCTAGAAAATAGAACTCAGAGAATTAGAGTAGGCGAAGCATTATCTGACCCTGTAATAATTAAGAGGGGACTTCCTCAAGGCAGTATTATTGTACCTTTCTATTTTCTTATATATATATGAATGATATGTGTAAAGAAGTGGGATCAGAGATAAGGCTTTTTGAAGATAATGTTATTCTGTACAGAGTAATAAATAAGTTACAAGATTCTGAGCAACTGCAAAATGACCTCGATAATGTTTTGAGATGGACAGTAGGCAATGGTATGATGATAAACGAGGTTAAAAGTCAGGTTGTGAGTTTCACAAACAGGAAAAGTCCTTTCAGTTTTAATTACTGCGTTGATGGGAGTGAAAATTCCGTTTGGGGATCATTGTAAGTGCCTAGGTGTTAATATAAGGAAAGATCTTAATTGGGGTAATCACATAAATATGATTGTGAATAGAGGGTACAGACCTCTGCACATGGTTATGAGGGTATTTAGTAAGGATGTGAAGGAGAGGGCATATAAGTCTCTGGTAAGACCCGAACTAGAGTATGTTTCCGGTTTATGGGACCCTCACCAAGATTATTTGATTCAAGAACTGGAAAAATCCAAAGAAAATCAGCTCGATTTGTACTGGGTGATTTCCGACAAAAGAGTAGCGTTACAAAAATGTTGCAAAGTTTGGGCTGGAAAGACTTGGGAAAAAGGAGACGAGCTGCTCGACTAAGTGGTATGTTCTGAGGTGTCAATGGAGAGATGGCCTGGAATGACGTCAGTAGACGAATAAGTCTGAGTGGTGTCTTTAAAAGTAGGAACGATCACAATATGAAGATAAAGTTGGAATTCAAGAGGATAAATTAGGGTAAATATTCGTTTATAGGAAGGAGAGTTAGCAACCGTGCAGGCTGTGTCTTATGGCTGGTGATGTATGGCCATGACCGGGAGACACGATCATTTTCGCAACAGGAAAAGTGGTTTCTTTTTATTGTATAATCACACCTTACTTTTCATTAACTTCGTTGTATATGTCCGTTTACCAATCTTTCCTACTTATTTACTTATTATACTTTGTATAGCCAAATCTTGCTTTCTTTTGTGCTTGGTACATGAGATATTGACACATTTTCAGGCTATAAAGCAATCTCATTTCTAACAAAGTGCATTTGACTACTACAACTACTATCTGTGTCTGTGGCGGCAGCTTGTAAGTAACATTAGTCGTGACAGAGCTCCTGCACTACGCTCTGTACTTGTAGTGAATGTACAATTGCACTACCACTTGAACTACACCATCTCAATTCACAAGAGTCACACTGCTTACCCGGCATCCATTCCATTGTACATTCCTTACTCTAGCTCTTAAATTATATCTAGGTGTCCTTACATCTATTTTTACGTCTCTCTTAGTCCTCACTATTCAAATTACACCTAGACTACTTCAATCACACTGTCTTCTCGTTGGCGTTGTTGAAGTCCACATATCGCAACTAGATAGTTCAATCGATGGCCACCACCTTCCCATGGGGGACCCTCTGGGTCTGGCTGACGGTGTCCCTGTTCTCCGTAGCAATGATCCGCAGATCCTCGCGTGGCAGTCGACACTCCACTGACTTTCCCCTTGGTCGTGCTAGGACGTACGCGTCTTCGTAGTCCACCGGTGTGATGCACGGGAGAGGCTCGCACGTCGTGGTTGTGGTCCTGTTGAGTTTCCTCTTTTTCCGGGGTGCTGAATTCAACGTTCCTACCGGCATATGATTTCGTGCCGGAACTAGTGTCCTGCTTAGGTGGCACCCTCGTTTGTCGGCTGCTGTCGCCACAATGATCCCGTCGTCCCGTGGAGTTGCCATCTGCACGACGCCGGAGCCGCCATCACTGCTTGCAGGCTTCGCCCGTATCAACAGCGCTGTCGTGCTTTTACATAGCGCACTCGCTGTTTCCGCTGGGCCTTGAACTACGGACTCCACCGAGGCTCGTACTTCGTTGTCCAACGACTAGATTTGGTCCTTTATTCCTTGAAACTGGGCCTCGATTTTACCCTCGAGTTTTTCGGACTGGGCCTGAATCAACGCAGTTAGTTGTGCGAACATACTGCATACCCGATCGTTGGTTTCTTCCTCCGAGGTGACTTCGAAGTCGAAACTGTCTGGGTCCTCTCCGTTGTCTATCAAATCCAGGTGCAGCATCTCTTGTAAGTTCGCTTTTCTTCCAGCCGTCGGTAAACCTCGGGATGTCAGCGCTTTCCGTAACATCACCAAGCTCATTTGGTCGATCTTCATTGCTGAAGTTTTGAAGTGTCCTGTCACGGTCGCCAATTTATCGTTCTACGTTGCAATTTTATTTTACGTAAATAAATATCACACGAGAACACGTTCACTTCCTTGTATAAATTACTTTATTTACACTGTACGTCACAACACACAATTATACACAGTAGCAAATGGTTCTATATACAACACTCAATAGCGGAGTACTCTGAAGTACAGATATCAACAACACTGACGCGCGCACTATGACATACTCTCTCTTGAATTCACCGCCTCACTCACTTTTGCTTGAGTCCAATACTCTTAAACTGTCTCACTAACTTGACAGCTCGATATTTATACTATTCAATCAACTATTTATAATGATCGACTTCTGGAAGAGTTCTTACAACACTCTAATGAAACACACTCGGATCATCGATCGACCAGCTAGTCGAATGGGTACTCGAACTTTCCTTCAATATTTAAAAATATACGAGGAAATATCTACAACATTCGTAATGTATCTACGTGTATGTGGATAATAAAACGTTACAGTAAGTTTCCAGAACCCTTCATATACACCAAATTATAGTACAATAAGTCTAACATACGAACATTATGGAATTTTCTACCGCTTTTGACTCCCCAGATTTTGAGGTTAAACGTATACACCATGCGTATTTGAGGTTATACAATTTTATACTACATATTTACAGAGAAACCATATACTAGTCGTGCTTAACACTTAATGAAATATAATTTAGTATTAAATAGACAATAATTATAATATATTAAACATAATAATTGAAGGTTTAACACAAGTTACGATGTCGTACCTACGACAGAGTAACAACTGCACATTTCATATTGTGTCAGCTTATTCTTTTCGAAAATAGTCTTTTAGATTCTAAGAAAATAAGACAGTTGCTTAAAGACAAGAATTCCAAAAATAGTGTAACCTTCCCCAAAACGGAAAAGGCGTTATCTTATTTAAAGAAAACCTATCAGCTAACAGTTTGGTGCAAGTGTGTAATGGACTAGTACAACTTGGAACAAATTATCTAAACCCATGGGTAAATAGTGAAAATATCGAGCTCGATTTGTAGGTGGTGTTACTGCTATGACTTGTGAGATGTGGTTATGCACGCAGGTATTTCGATTTATGAAGTTGTTTACGTCTGTTATTATCCCGGTCTCTCCATGTGAGATTTGTGCTGGACAAAGTGGAGGCGGGACAGGTTTTTCTCCGGGTACTCCGGTTTTCACTGTCATCCTTCCTTTCAGCAATACTCTCCACTATAATTTGAACTGACAGTAAGGATACGATGAAGACCCAGTGCAGTGGATTTGGTCAAAACTAGCGAAAATTAACTGCCAGGAACTGGACTCTGGCCTCTTAGAGATAAACGAAACATTTAAGAGACGCAAAGAAAATAAAACATAACAGTGATAAGGGTAAGAACTTAAATTTATTATGAAAAGAAAATCAAAAGAAAATAGTATAAGTAAAACAGGGGGCCGAAAATCAAATGGATAATGTAAATAATATGTGGCTCGTGATTAAAATACACCAGACACAATGATAATAATACCTTCGCAAACCCTTACCTTCGTAAAGGACGTGAAGAAATGTTAAGCATAAAGATATGGCATCTATACCAATTAGCTGAAGCATATGAATTTAGACGGTACAAAACATTCTTTTATAGCACGTCAGGTCAAGACAATCATACGATTAGACGGTAATACCCTCTCATCATAACGTACTCTCATCCGATTCCACCGTCAAGGCATCAAGACTCTCAACAATAATCCTCACATCCCCCGAGAATACAATAACATTAAGTAAAAAGAGCAATAAACAGGTAAATTAACCACAAAAGGTATCACGAATCAAACGTCAGAACCACCCATGCACACACAGAGACCAAGAGGTTAGGTTGTCGCAAATAAAGGGACGTACAAGAGCGTTGACGATACAGCACATAATAAATAAACAACCGCTCTCGAGCTCAGACAATATGAATCAGAAAGTGGTCCATCAAAAGAGACGGAGTGTCTTCAACACCAAAACACACAGAAGCAGGCAAATCGCGTAGTTAACTTGAATTCATACCAGATTTATGAAATGGACATGAATTATACAGAGCACGCGATAAAATAATACGACATGAGCTCAAGCGGAATGTTAATGAAGCGACATGGGTAAAAGGTCTCGATCGCACACAGCAAACAATCTCATACACACACATGAATCCGTGTTACCTTCTATTTTCAAAATAAACATAGTGGATCAGCAAAAGAAAATCAAGGTTAGCACACGAATAAAACAGAAAAACACGTAGTGAGGGAAGCCTTTCTAACCTAACTAAAAGAAGATTAAAGAAAATTAAATACCTCGACTACATAAGCAAACAGCATACACAAAAGGCTGAGATGTTTACAAAGGCATCTTGAATTTCTTAAAATATATTTTATAAGCCATAAAGGCGACTTGAAAATCGAATCCTTCCATCTTCTCAAGTCCAAATTCTCAAGAAAGTCCATCAGAAAGATAATCCCACAAGACGGGGCAAAAAGAAATGCTTTGATCTATCCTATCGTATAAGACGCCATCTGTCGGAATAGAGAAGGATTACATAGTGGTAACGACACATTATTGGAAAGAGTAATAGTTGATAGATACTAGAGTTCGCTAGGAACGTGAAGATATCAGAAAAAGTAAACGTACCATAAAATAATATGGTGCTGTAGAAATTTCATTTCATCTATCAGTCATTAATCATTGCGCCAGAGGAGCGCGACAGGCCTTGGCAGCCGGCACAATTCCTATCCTCGCCGCTAGATGGGGCTTCATACATTCCATCCGTGACCCATTCAATGACTGGAAAACAGGCTGTAGGTTTTCATTTACGTTTATTATTATTATTATTATTATTATTATTATTATTATTATTATTATCATCTTCGAAGTTACGTACGATAGGTTGTCAGTACGTACTTTATTTTGAATAAATCGTGGTCTTATCATTTATTATTTGTTTGTTGTATGATCTGTCTAGTGTAACAGAACATGTGAGGTTATGTCGAGATACTTCCGCTGTATGTTTATTAATACAACTTTATTTAATGTAAGAATACGCAATTAATAGTATATAATTTATTAATACCTGTATATATGATGTCATGTTGTGCAACATAGGGTAAGAGTCTAGAACAACGCACTCTTGTCCTGAGGTCACTCGAGTTTTACGGAATGTTCCATTTTTTGTATGTAGGTTACTGGAGACTCCAGAAGGTAACGAGAAAGCATCTTGTGTCATACTTTTCTGGAAGCCTGGCCAAGCAAAGTATATAAAAGGACGTTTTTGGGTTGTTGAGTTGAGTTCTTAGTGAGAATAGTTAGTCGAATTAAGTATGTTGTGGTTTTGCCGTTGAAGTGGTTATACAACTGGTGCGATTTCAGCAGGACATATCAGATCAATTGGATTCAGGAGGCCAGTTAGATTGCATAGCCATAGATCTTTCCAAAGCCTTTGATAGAGTGGAACATGGAATATTATTAAAGACATTGGAGGGAATAGGACTGGACGTAAGGGTTACACGTTGTGTGAAAACTTTTCTAAATTCAAGGGTTCAGAAAGTCAAAGTAGGAAATAACGTATCGCAGGAAGAGAAAGTTTGGAAGGGAATTGCACAGGGTAGTATAATCGGTCCGTTACTTTTCTTAATATACGTAAATGATTTAGGGAATAATATAACATCAAAAATAAGGCTGTATGCAGATGACATAATTGTTTATAGGGAAATAAATACCATTGAGGATTGTTCAATATTAAAAAAGGGACCTTGAGAGTATCCAACAATGGGTTGAAGAGAATAACATGATGGTTAATGGAGGCAAATCAACTGTTACAACATTTACAAACAGGAGTTTAAAACTGAATTTGAATATACTTTGGATGGGGTAGTTATCCCGAAAGATGGCAAGTGCAAATACTTAGGTGTAAAATTTGAAAGTAATTTGCACTGGAAGGGTCATGTGGATGACATTGCTGGGAAAGCATACAGATCATTACATGTCATAATGAGGCTACTTAAAGGATGCAACAAAGAATTAAATAGAGAAAAGTTATCTAGGTATGGTTCGTCCATTATTGGAATATGAAAACAGTGTTTGGGATCCTCACCAAGAATACCTAATAAAAGAAATAGACAGTGTGCAGAGGAAAGCAGCAAGGTTTGTAACAGGGGATTTCAGGAGAAAGAGTAGTGTATCAGAAATGTTAAAGGAACTAGGGTGGGAAACTTTAAGTAAGAGAAGGGAGAAAAGTAGACTTATAGGGTTATATAGACCCTATACAGGAGAAGCAGCATGGGGAGATATCCGTGAGAGGCTTCAGTTGGAAAATAATTATATCGGCAGGACTGACCACAAATGTAAAATTAGAAGAAATTTTAGTCGAAGCGATTGGGGTAAATTTTCATTCATAGGGAAGGGTGTAAAGGAGTGGAACAGTTTACCAGGGGTAGTGCTTGATCCTTTTCCAAAATCTGTACAGATATTCAAGAAGAGAATAAACAGCAAGAAAGAAAATAAATGAAATGTTAGAGGGCATTCGACCAGTGCAGGTTAATATAAATAAAAAATGTGTGTGAATAAATTAATTCCATCCCCTAGTCTAAGGAGTTTGGACAGCCAAAGTAGGGGACTGCCTGTAGGGGTGAAGTACAGTGGGGACTTCGAGGGCCCTGGGACCGCTACGGTAGCTGTGAAGGCCCTTCAGGAACTCTGAAAAGTGGTGGCAAAAGGGGCTCTGGTTAAGACGCAGCAGGTCGTTATGCTACTTATGTTCCAGTATGGTTAAAGGAAAAAAAGAAAAAGTAAGTAAATGCAATGTAAATTTTAATCTTATACTAGTTGTACAGTATCATTTGAAGTAATTCCACATACTGTATACCAGTTGACTATATTTGTAAGTAGTACAGGAGATATTATTAGTAGAATTTTGTAAACAATATAAATTTACTAAGGATGAGGTGTGTGGTTAATAGAAAAAATTGTTAGCGTAAATTGTATAATATTGTATTATAGGAAAATTTTGTTCTCTTGTTAATTTAATATTTAGTGCTTGACAATAATGTATTTTAGTATACCATTTGCCACGGAGGTAGGCACCTCATTTGCAAATAAAGAGATTTTGATTTGATTTGATATTGTGTTGGTACAAGTGTTTCGTAGTTGGTGGACATGCTAATGTGCAGTCGATTGAGCTCAAGATGGTGGTTCATTTGATGTGAAACTATTAATGTGTATATAAGTTGTAAATGAAACAGTGTTAACAATTGAGAGCATCTCATGTGTGCTCTTTGTGAATACAACAAGTTGGATAACACACCATGATGGTCTATCTTGCAGTGATTGGCGTGGCGCTCTACAGATGACCAATAATGTCACAGCCCTTCGAGCCGCGCCAGGCAGGTCCCAGGACAATAACCGTTGTCGGCATTGCCGCAACAAGATAGAAACCCTTTGCCATATCCTGGGATACTGTCCCTACACCATACGATACGAAGCTCCATTGCGCAGTCATTACGAGATGCTGGTTACACAATGCACAAAGAGGTCCATGGGCTGTCAGAGAACGGCAATACCCATAGGATTAACATGATAGCCTTCAAAAAAGAATAACAATGGATATATTATTGATACTACGGTTCGGTTTGAATCGCACGCTAACCTGCGCAGTGAATTACACGAGGAAAGGAGTTTAAAAACACCGAGCTCGATAGCTGTAGTCGCTTAAATGCGGCCAGTATCCAGTAATCGGGAGATAGTGGGTTCAAGCCCCACTGTCGGCAGCCCTGAAGATGGTTTCCCGTAGTTTCCCATTTTCACACCAGGAAAATGCTGGGACTGTATCTTAATTAAGGCCACGGCCGCTTCCTTCCAATTCCTAGGCCTTTCCTATCCCATCGTCGCCATAAGACCTATCTGTGTCGGTGCGACGTAAAGGAAATAGCAAAAAAAAAAAGAAAAACTATAGTTTACAAACATAATGTCCCCTTCTACCGACGTGAATACGGACTGGATAACATCGAAGTGATAGGTGCAAAGAACAAATAAGAATTCTGCTCAAGAGTAAGAGTCATTGACGAAGAATGTGGTCCTCAAATCCTTGGAAGTTTCATTACAGTATCAATTCTGAGAAGTAATTTATAGAGTCAGAAATATACTTAGTATACTTTGTCGTCATGGCCAACCTTCTTATGGGGGAATCTTTATTCCTCTGAATCAGCGTAAATATATGGATCTGGGGCTCCCATGCTTGGCGGTGAAGAACGTTATACTTAAATAATTTACTGTATTCGTAGCTGATAATCCCATACCATCACGGAATTACAGTGAACACTATACATTCTTATTAGCTTCCATACATTCCCCACATTTCCTCATCACTTTAACATCCTTTAGTTCTATTTTCAGTCCTCGCATTGAAATATCCCATTATCACTCTCCTATCCTCGTTGCTGACCCTGATGACCATGCCATTCAATGCTTCATATAACTTCATCTTCACTGTCGTCTCTAGCTGTCAAACCTGCCAATATTATTTGCACATTTATGTTTCTGATAGAAATATTATGTTGCGGAAGAATAATCCTATCCCACACTATACCCTAACACATGTTAAGTACATTTTACAACTCTTTCTTGCTATCTGCTATTACCCGAATATCATAAACACTTAAGCACCAAAGTTGTTATAAAGAGGCCAATGTGCATACATTGGCTCTTACGGGACTAACACAGGAGAGCTGCGCCAGTGCTACTGAGACAAGGTGAGATTAACTGTAAGGATCTAAAGCGTGTACACTGGGCTAATTCGGCAGCCTCATCCTCCCAACCGGCTTCCTTTCCGAACCTCAGTCCTTGGTGAGGTGATGTAATATCTGTGGTATTTTCTTTTTCTGTAGGTGGGAGGGTGGTTGAATACTGCTATAATAGGAACTTAGACAATTTCTTCTTGAAAGCGTGGGTTGGCTGCTATAGGGTATGGTGTGGTATGGTGACAGGGCTGCTGGCCCGACTGAATGTTTGGAGGTGCATTACTAAGACGGAGATCAGAACATGTGCTTGCTATCGCTATTGCGATACTGACCACCAGGAATGCGCTGACGTAGCCTGGTCATGTACTCGAACACAGCTGCTAGTAATAAAATATTATTGTCACTACATTACATGCTGTTACAATTCACACGCAAGAAATATCCGACTTCACCGGGCTTCGATTCTGTGTATTCTGGACTTGGAACACAAGTCTGCTTTATAAGACTACAGATTCAGTTGGCACAGAGGGGTCTGCAACTGAGTCTCGCAGGACGTCTACTTACTTGTTGTTCCTCTTTTATTTATCTTATCTAATCTTTAAACTTTTTCTGTACTGATTTCAAGGTCCGGGAGCTGACGCAGGGGTATTGCGTTTACATTTCTCTAGTCATTAGGTTATCTCTTCTCCTGCCCTACTTACACAGAGTCCCAGTGAGAATCATTGCTCTAACAGTTTAGAAGTCTGGTGGATTGTTTAGTCGATATCCACGTTGCACACTCATATCAGGGCCGTTTACTAGTCCCCTAGGCTCATGAACCTGTACGTATCACAACAATTGTTTATGATTTAAAACGTCTTTTCTTTTCAGGTGGGCTGTCACTACTCTAATAGTGTATATTATTGTCCTATAAGGAGAGAAATAAGATATATAATTTGAGAGTTCGGGATTGATATTCCGAGTAAAAGTAAGACTAATAAAAGGAATTCCCTATGTGCTGGGATAGTTGATCGGCACAAAATTCAAATTAAAGTGATGTTGGAGAAAATCAACTTCCAAATGAACGCGGGAGTCAACACAGCGCCAACTTATAACAAAGTATGTGTGTGATGACACACATTTAGCATAAATTTTGCCTTACTTTGAAGCTCTATTCCATTGAAACTACGTTACAGATTTTCAGTTCTTTTAAACCCGTAGCCTCCTCTTTTATCTGCCAATTGTGACATGAAGTTGCGATATACTGTACACGTTCTACTCAAACACGCCGTAGTCGAGGATGTTATACCTATAGAAGTACATTGAGTTACTCTATCTTGTTCCTATGAGGAACAGAACGCCATGATATTTCTGGCACTCAATAGAACCTTTCATTTTCTGTTGTGAAACGAATACAACCTGATACTTGTCTCTTAAATGTTAGTGTATTATTGACTTTCTGGAGGCTGTTATAGCTTTTACTTTCCGTAAAAGATCTAACAGGACACAGCTGTCTACAATTCCTCAGCATTAGTGAAAATGAGACTGACCTAGTTCACTACTTTCAACCATGTGGAATATGCGAAAGTATTTATAAATTTAAAGTTGTATTTCATTTTGTAGGTCGTAATGAAATACTCCAAAGGATGGTAATGGAGCTTCTACCTTCATAATTATTCGAATTACAACTTACAGTCATATAATTTTAATACCAGCAAAATAGGTTTATAAAATCTAACGAAAAAATGTTGTTTCTAGATCAGATGATGGTAGCGATTCTGATGACACCCTCCGAGTTGTAGACGTAGCGCCAGTAAAGAGAACAGCAGTAAAATCTCCGAGGCGTCAAAGAGGGTAAGTAAGGATTCATTACTAAATTATCAACGATTCTTTGTACAGTACTTTCTGATTGAACGTAAATTAGCTTCTGGTATAGCATCACTAAATACCATCTTAACTTGTTTATTATAAGATGTTCGTAATAAGTTAACCTGTATATTTTCAGTTAATTTACAGCTTTTATAGCTGTTAGGTTGTTCAGCCTGCCGAACTACTTTCGAGTAATACATTTATAAACTACCTTAAAGAAAACATATGGTAACAGTATTATATCTGAAAAGGGAACAACAATTCAAATAGAATGAAATATTTCATTCTTAAAAACGTAATCAAATTCCATCAAATTACATTAAAATATTCAGAAAAGTATAAATATTAATATTTATTTATGTTTAAATACTTATGAACTTGAAATCTGGAATTTATCTTAATGAAGTCTCGTTTCCTTTCCACACTGGCATAGAATGTGATGAGTTGAAAATCCACGAAGGCAGTGATCATAAGGGTAGCATTAAAAATAAAACAACTAAAAGTAAAATACAGCGTGTCGTTGGCGTAGTGGCTAGCCGGCTGGACTCGCGCCAACACATCGCATTCTATGCTTGAGTGGAGAAAAGATAGGACTTCATTAAGAAAAGTTTCACATTTCAAGTTTCGAAGTATTTAAAAGTAAAAGAACGTAAATGTTTATTCATTTCTCAATATTTGAGTGAGATTGGATGATGTTCTCTCAAGAAAGAAACTTTTCATTGTATTGTAATTAAGTTGTTTCCATATGCTTTATTCTTCAGGTAGTTTATGAATTAGTTCCGGTAGCCTGAAGAACCTAACACAAAAGAAATAAGTTCTAATTTTAATTCCTTTGCGCTTTTCATTAAACGTCGTGTTATTCAACCACAATCTTGTTTGACATATCTGTAGGATAAATAACTCACTGCTATGGAAATCAATGCGATGAATGCAAAACTTGTATTACTTCTCTCTTTAGGATTTTCTGAATGCTACATATAAAATAATATTGTCGTTATCATTATACGAGGAGTGTCTGATCAAAAGGTGCTATTTCCACCTGGAGAAAATCGTGGGAAACGCGCAAGAAACGTTAAATAAAAGGCAACTGGAACGAACCTATGATCAGGTTTGACACAACTACATCTTCCTTGTCTAGATTGCACATAGCAATCGGTAATATCAATCACTCAATACTGATCTGCATTTAGAGCCGTCACCCAGGTGACAGATTACTTATCTGTTGTTTTCCTAGCTTTTTCTTGAATGATTTAATTTAAATTGAAATTTATTGAACATTTCCCTTGGTAAGTTATTCCAATCCCTAACTCCCCTTCCTATAAACGAATATTTGCCCCGATTTGTAATCTTGAGTTCCAACTTGATATTCTAATGTTTCGTATTTTGAAGGCAACCATTCATATTTATTCGTCCACTCAAGTCATTCCACGCCATCTCTCCACTGACAGCTCAGAACATACTTCTTAGTCGAGCAGCTCGTCTCCATTCTCCCAAGTTTTCTAAGCCCAAACTTTGCAACATTTTTGTAACGCTACTCTTTTGTCGGAAATCATCTAGAACAATCGAGCTGCTTTTCTTTGGATTATTACAGTTCAAGAATCAAGTAATCCCGGTGAGGGTCTCATACACTGGAACCATGCTCTAGTTGGTTTCTTACCAGAAACTTGTATGACCTGTCCTTTACATCCATATTACAACCCCTAAACACCCTCATAACCATGTGCAGAGATCTGTACTCTTTGTTAACAATCCCATTTATGTGATTACCCAGTTAAGATCTTTTCTTGTATTAACACCTAGGTACTTACAATGATCCCCATAAGGAGCATTCACCCCATCAATGCAATAGTAAAACTGAGAGGGTTTTACCCATTTATGAAACTCATAACCTGACTTGTAACTCCATTCATCACCATACAATTGCCTGCTGTCCCTCTCACAACATTATTGAGGTCATTTTTCAGTTGTTCACAATGTTGTAACATAATCTGCAAAAAGCCGTATCTCTGATTCCACTCCTTTACTCATGTCATCTATATGGATAACGAAACATAAGGTCCAAAAATACTGCCTTGAAGAATTTCCCTCTTAATTATTACAGGGCCACATAAAGCTTCAGCTACTGTAATTCTCTGAGGTCTATTTCGTAGAAATATAGCAACCCCTTCAGTCACCCTTTTGTCTAGTCCAACTGCACTAATTTTTGCCAGTAGTCTCCTATGATCCACCCTATCAAATATCTGAGACAGGTGAAACGCGACACAGTCCATTTGACCTCCTGAATCCAAGATATCTGCTATACCTTGTTGGAATCATCCAAGTTGAGCTTCTGTGGAATAACCTTTCCTAAACCCAAAATGCTTTCTATCAAACAAGTTATTAATTTCCCTAACATGTCTAATATAATCAGAAAGAATGCTTTCCCGAAGATTACATGCAACACATGTCAAACTGACTGGCCTGTCATTTTCAGCTTCATGTCTGTCACCCTATATTTTGTACAGAGGGCCTACTATAGCAACAAACCATTCATTTAGTACAGCTCCTTCATGCAAACAATAATCAAATAAGTACTTCAGATATGGTACTATATCCCAACCCATTGTCTTTAGTTTATCCGCAGAAATCTTATCTATTCCAGCCCCTTTTCTAGTTTTCAACTTTTGTATCTTATTGTAAATGTCATTGTTATCATAGACACGTTTTACTACTTGTTTAGCCTTAGTCTCCTCCTCTATCTGGACATTATCCTTGTAACCAACAATCTTTACATACTGCTGACTGAATAATTCTGCCTTTTAAAGATCTTCGCATACACACTTCCCTTATTCATTAATGATTCCTGCAATGTCCTTCTTGGAACCAGTTTCATCCTTAAAGTACCTATACATACCCTTCCATTTTCACTTAACTTTGTATGACTGCCTATTATGCTTTCCGTCATTCAGTCTGACTTTTTTGCTAGATTAAATTTTCGAGCATGTTCCTTCAATTTCTCCTTACTTTTACAGCCATTTCTAACTCTATTCCTTTCCAGTCTGCACCACCTTCTTAGTCTCTTTATTTCTCTGTTATAATACTTTGGGTCTTCAAAATTCCTTACCTATTTTAAACGTACAAATCCGATTTCACATTCCTCAGCAATTGCTTTAAACCCATCCCAGAGTATGTTTATATTTTTATTTATTGTTTTACACCGATCATAGTTACTTTTTAAGAACTTCCTTTTCGCCACTTTATCAGCCATATGGTACTGTCTAAATAGTCCTACCTTTAAGACGTTTCATTCCAACATATTTGTTTACAACTACGACATGAACAGCTTCGTGATCATTAATACCAACTATTACTTCTGTTTCTTTATAGAGCTCATCTAGTTTTACCAGCACCACGTCCAGTATATTCTTCCCTCTAGTTGGTTCCATCATTTCTGAATCAGCTGTCCTTCCCCTATGAACTTATTTGCCATTTGTTAGCATTACCTTCGCTTCACCTTCCGCATTGACATTAGGTAAACTGAGATCTCCCGCTACAATCACATTAATTTCCAGGTCGTTTCCCACATAGCTGAATATCTTATCAAATAATTCTGTATCATCGTCAGCGCTACCCTGTCACGGTGTGTACACTCCAAAGATATCAAGTTGCCTATTATCGCCTATTCAGTGGATGTGGACGAAAAAGTGTTTTTCTTTAAGGAAGTGAAATTGGCACTCGTCATAGGATAATTTTATTTTACATTTAAAGTATCAAAGCTCTGCCAGCTCGTGAAGTTAACTCATGAGTACTGAGCAGATGTTTGCGTATGTTAACACAATTTACATTGTTATATCTATTGTGCATCCCCAAGCGTAAGTACTAAATCTTATTTCACATGATGTTGTAACCACAAAGACGCACATACGAAATGCTGTCAATTGTGTACACTATTTTTATTTACAAGGTCGCATCTTCAACAATACGTAGAGGAATTTTAAATTAATTTCACTACCAATGGAAAAGTCAAGTATGGCGATACGCTTTAGAACGAGACCGTGTGTATCGAATGGTGCTGGCTTTCAAGAGGGAGTTCTTGCATAGTTCGAGTCTAAGATAATCATAGATAAGAGCCCACGTTTTCTTAATTTGGCACATAAACACACAGAGCAAATCCTAGAGAGAGGAGTCGGGAATTTCTTGCGCACTCAGGCGGTGTTTGGACGGGAGTGCACGTATTTAGAGTGTCTGCTCTATTACATGTTGCTGTCATAGTAATAAAATAGCGGTGATCACGTTGCTTGCTATCATGCAAGTCTGCTAATCACCATGCATGATGGTTTGTTTCTGGTAAATGGAACACTTACTTTCTGAACTTGTAGAGACTTCTAGTAGGCTCTAGAATCGAAGACTTCGACCTACTCAGTGATAAGTGGACTGCAGTAGTAACCGTTGTATTGGACAGGTAATCCCCCTTATCTACTTATAAGCCCACAGTACTGTGTTTAGGAGGATGAGAAAGAGGAGGATAAGGAAGAGGAGAAGGAGGAGGAGGTTAGTACTGTTTACATAGGGAGTTTCACCACATACCGCTCAATCATTTCCTCAAAAAGCTCAAAGATCTAACAGAAAACACGATAAGGCAGAAATGGGGGAAAATTTATATTTTCTACAATAGTGGTTATGAAGTTGTTTGGTTCGTAAAATAAATGTGCATGAAAAAGAAAATGATAATACGTGCCTCTCCATTGATTTTGTAATATCTGAAGATATTTCTTTTCAGTTTCTACTCGTTCATTTATAACTGCTGTTTTCTTCATGCTGCCGAAACTAACTTTGAGTAATACATTTATAAACTAAATGAAGTAACAGTATTATGCCTGCTAAACATACCCTTAAATTAATTAAAACCGGGCGAGTTGGCAGTGCGCGTAGAGGCGCGCGGCTGTGAGCTTGCATCCTGGAGATAGTAGGTTCGAATCCCACTATCGGCAGCCCTGAAGATGGTTTTCCGTGGTTTCCCATTTTCACACCAGGCAAATGCTGGGGCTGTACCTTAATTAGGCCACGGCCGCTGCCTTCCAACTCCTAGGCCTTTCCTATCCCATCGTCGCCATAAGACCTATCTGTGTCGGTGCGACGAAAAGCCCCTAGCAAAAAAAAAAATTAAGTTGTTTCTAAAGAAAATTTTCCGGTAAATATTTCAAGTTTTCTCTAAAGGAAAATTACCCATAAATTAATTAATTAATTAATTAATTTAGTTGTTTCCTTAGCAGGTGTAATACTATTACAATATTATATGTTCTCCTTCAGATAGTTTATAAATTGATTTACTCAAAGCTGGTTTCGGCAAACGGAAGAACCAAACACTTATAAAATATCCATTGGTTTTGGGGATTACCCGTCCAATACAGCGGTTACTTCCGCATTCCACTTACCACTGAGGCCAAGGGGATTACCCGTCCAATACAGTGGTTACTACTGCAGTTCACTTACCACTGAGCCCAAGGGGGTTACCCGTCCAATACAGTGGTTACTACTGCAGTTCACTTATCACTGAGCCCAAGGGGATTACCTGTCCAATACAGTGGTTACTACTGCAGTCCACTTACCACTGAGCCCAAGGGGATTACCCGTCCAATACAGCGGTTACTTCCGCATTCCACTTACCACTGAGCCCAAGGAGATTACCTGTCCAATACAGTGGTCACTACTGCAGTCCAGTTATCACTGAGCCCAGGGAGATTACCTGTCTAATACAGTGGTCACTACTGCAGTCCAGTTATCACTGAGCCCAGGGAGATTACCTGTCCAATACAGTGGTCACTACTGCAGTCCAGTTATCACTGAGCCCAGGGAGATTACCTGTCTAATACAGTGGTCACTACTGCAGTCCAGTTATCACTGAGCCCAGGGAGATTACCCGTCCAATACAGTGGTCACTACTGCAGTCCAGTATCACTGAGCCCAGGGAGATTACCTGTCCAGTACAGTGGCCACTACTGCAGTCCAGTTATCACTGAGCCCAGGGAGATTACCTGTCCAATACAGTGGTCTCTACTGCAGTCCAGTTATCACTGAGCCCAGGGAGATTACCTGTCCAATACAGTTGTCACTACCGCAGTCCAGTTATCACTGAGCCCAGGGAGATTACCTGTCCAATACAGTGGTTACTACTGCAGTCCAATCACTGAGCCCAGGGAGATTACCTGTCCAATACAGTATTCACTACTGCAGTTCAGTTATCACTGAGCCCAGGGAGATTACCTGTCCAAAACAGTGGTCTCTACTGCAGTCCAGTTATCACTGAGCCCAGGGAGATTACCTGTCCAATACAGTGGTTACTACTGCAGTCCAGTTATCACTGAGCCCAGGGAGATTACCTGTCCAATACAGTGGTCACTACTGCAGTCCAGTTATCACTGAGCCCATGGAGATTACCTGTCCAAAACAGTGGTTACTACTGCAGTCCAGTTATCACTGAGCCCAGGGAGATTACCTGTCTAATACAGTTGTCACTACTGCAGTCCAGTTATCACTGAGCCCATGGAGATTACCTGTCCAAAACAGTGGTTACTACTGCAGTCCAGTTATCACTGAGCCCAGGGAGATTACCTGTCTAATACAGTTGTCACTACTGCAGTCCAGTTATCACTGAGCCCATGGAGATTACCTGTCCAAAACAGTGGTCACTACTGCAGTCCAGTTATCACTGAGCCCATGGAGATTACCTGTCCAAAACAGTGGTTACTACTGCAGTTCAGTTATCACTGAGCCCAGGGAGATTACCTGTCTAATACAGTGGTCGCTACTGCATTCCACTTACCACTGAGCCCAAGGAGATTACCTGTCCAAAACAGTGGTCACTACTGCAGTCCAGTTATCACTGAGCCCAGGGAGATTCCTTGTCCAATACAGTGGTCACTACTGCAGTCCAGTTATCACTGAGCCCAGGCAGATTACCTGTCCAATACAGCAGTTACTTCCGCATTCCACTTACCACTGAGGCCAAGGGGATTACCCGTCCAATACAGTGGTTACTACTGCAGTTCACTTACCACTGAGCCCAAGGGGGTTACCTGTCCAAAACAGTGGTTACTACTGCAGTCCCATCACTGAGCCCAAGGAGATTACCTGTCCAATACAGTGGTCACTACTGCAGTCCAGTTATCACTGAGCCCAGGGAGATTACCTGTCCAATACAGTGGTCACTACTGCAGTCCAGTTATCACTGAGCCCAGGGAGATTACCTGTCCAATACAGTGGTCACTACTGCAGTCCAGTTATCACTGAGCCCAGGGAGATTACCTGTCCAATACAGTGGTCACTACTGCAGTCCAGTTATCACTGAGCCCAGGGAGATTACCTGTGCAATACAGTGGTCACTACTGCAGTCCAGTTATCACTGAGCCCAAGGAGATTACCTGTCCAATACAGTGGTCACTACTGCAGTCCAGTTATCACTGAGCCCAGGGAGATTACCTGTGCAATACAGTGGTCACTACTGCAGTCCAGTTATCACTGAGCCCAAGGAGATTACCTGTGCAATACAGTGGTCACTACTGCAGTCCAGTTATCACTGAGCCCAGGGAGATTACCTGTCCAATACAGTGGTCACTACTGCAGTCCCATCACTGAGCCCAGGGAGATTACCTGTCCAATACAGTGGTTACTACTGCAGTCCCATCACTGAGCCCAAGGAGATTACCTGTCCAATACAGTGGTTACTACTGCAGTCCAGTTATCACTGAGCCCAGGGGGATTACCTGTCCAATACAGTGGTTACTACTGCAGTCCAGTTATCACTGAGCCCAGGGAGATTACCTGTCCAATACAGTGGTCACTACTGCAGTCCAGTTATCACTGAGCCCAAGGAGATTACCTGTCCAATACAGTGGTCACTACTGCAGTCCAGTTATCACTGAGCCCAAGGAGATTACCTGTCCAATACAGTGGTTACTACTGCAGTCCAGTTATCACTGAGCCCAGGGAGATTACCTGTCCAATACAGTGGTCACTACTGCAGTCCAGTTATCACTGAGCCCAGGGGGATTACCTGTCCAATACAGTGGTTACTACTGCAGTCCCATCACTGAGCCCAGGGAGATTAGTTGTCCAGTACAGTGGTCACTACTGCAGTCCAGTTATCACTGAGCCCAGGGAGATTACCTGTCCAATACAGTGGTTACTACTGCAGTCCAGTTATCACTGAGCCCAGGGGGATTACCTGTCCAATACAGTGGTTACTACTGCAGTCCCATCACTGAGCCCAGGGAGATTACCTGTCCAATACAGTGGTTACTACTGCAGTCCCATTACTGAGCCCAAGGAGATTACCTGTCCAATACAGTGGTTACTACTGCAGTCCCATCACTGAGCCCAGGGAGATTACCTGTCCAATACAGTGGTCACTACTGCAGTCCAGTTATCACTGAGCCCAGGGAGATTACCTGTCCAATACAGTGGTCACTACTGCAGTACCTACGACAGAGTAACAACTGCACATTTCATATTGTGTCAGCTTATTCTTTTCGAAAATAGTCTTTTAGATTCTAAGAAAATAAGACAGTTGCTTAAAGACAAGAATTCCAAAAATAGTGTAACCTTCCCCAAAACGGATAAGGCGTTATCTTATTTAAAGAAATCCTTTCAGCTAACAGGTTGATGCATGTGTGTAATGGACTAGTACAACTTGGAACCAATTATCTAAACCCATGGGTAAATAGTGAAAATATCGAGCTCGATTTGTAGGTGGTGTTACTGCTATGACTTGTGAGATGTGGTTATGCACGCAGGTATTTCGATTTATGAAGTTGTTTACGTCTGTTATTATCCCGGTCTCTCCATGTGAGATTTGTGCTGGACAAAGTGGAGGCGGGACAGGTTTTTCTCCGGGTACTCCGGTTTTCACTGTCATCCTTCCTTTCAGCAATACTCTCCACTATAATTTGAACTGACAGTAAGGATACGATGAAGACCCAGTGCAGTTCATTTGGTCAAAATTAGCGAAAATTAACTGCCAGGAACTGGACTCTGGCCTCTTAGAGATAAACGAAACATTTAAGAGACGCAAGGAAAATAAAACATAACAGTGATAAGGGTAAGAACTTAAATTTATTATGAAAAGAAAGTCAAAAGAAAATAGTATAAGTAAAACAGGGGGCCAAAAATCAAATGGATAATGTAAATAATATGTGGCCCGTGATTAAAATACACCAGACACAATGAGAATAATACCTTCGCAAACGCTTACCTTCGTAAAGGACGTGAAGAAATGTTTAGCATAAATACATGGCATCTATACCAATTAGCTGAAGCATATGAATTTAGACGGTACAAAACATTTTTTTATAGCACGTCAGGTCAAGACAATCATAAGATTAGACGGTAATAGCCTCTCATCATAACGTACTCTCATTCGATTCCACCGTCAAGGCATCAAGACTCTCAACAATAATCCTCACATCCCCCGAGAATACAATAACATTAAGTAAAAAGAGCAATAAACAGGTAAATTAACCACAAAAGGTATCACGAATCAAACGTCAGAACCACCCATGCACACACAGAGACCAAGAGGTTAGGTTGTCGCAAATAAAGGGACGTACAAGAGCGTTGACGATACAGCACATAATAAATAAACAACCGCTCTCGAGCTCAGACAATATGAATCAGAAAGTGGTCCATCAAAAGAGACGGAGTGTCTTCAACACCAAAACACACAGAAGCAGGCAAATCGCGTAGTTAACTTGAATTCATACCAGATTTATGAAATGGACATGAATTATACAGAGCACGCGATAAAATAATACGACATGAGCTCAAGCGGAATGTTAATGAAGCGACATGGGTAAAAGGTCTCGGTCGTACTACCTTATACCGCTGATTAGGAACTTCCTGCTCAACAATTCAATAGAAGTAGATGATGGCATTACCAAATCTATTATTTTGGAACAAACAACCGGGGTATTACAGGGAGACCCGTTAAGTCCATTATTATTCATCATTGCGACAGCAGACATAGTAGATTTGGTAAACCAGGAAAGCGTCAAACTATTAATGTACGCTGATGATATGGTCTTAACATCAACGTCAGAGAAGGAACTCCAGGAATCATTCAACCAAAAGGTAGGCTGGATAAAGAAAAATGAGCTCAAACTGAATGTAGAAAAAACAGTGTCCATGACGTTTAGAAGAGGGGGACCTCATGGAATTTTCTATTATGAAGACCAAGAACTTAATTCCGTAAAGCATTTTAAATACTTGGGTGTAATTTTTCAAACCCAAGGTAATGTTTTCACCCTCCATCTCATAGACCGTCTAAATGCATCTATGAAAGCAATATCTGACATTAAGCACCTGAGAAACTTGTCTTTAGAAACGGCCATAAAACTCTTTCATCTAAAAATCAGCCCTATAGCAACATATGGCTTGGAAAACATTTGGGAACATTTGAGTATGAAACAGTTAGATAAAATCGAGAAATTGAAGGCAATCTACTTGAAACGGGCTCTGTGCCTCTCCAAATATTCTCCTTCCCGGCTCGTGTATGAGCTATCCAGAGAGGGATTTTATGTGGAAGAGCTAAGGTTACAGTTGTTACTTTCAGCAACATCACCCTATATACATCTGCTTCGAGACCTACGATCGAAGAAGGCTGACATCTGGGAAGATTTCTACTCTACCGATGCCATGCTAAATCGCGAGTGGGTTCAAGGTGGATATGAACTGCGACACCTGCTGACAAGGTTCTCCGTTCATGGGTTCCATTATAAACTGTGTAATATAAAGCGTTATCATGAACCAGGTTTGAACTCTGTATGTTTAAGATGTGGTGCACACTGTACTAGGTACCATGTTTTAAATTGTAAACAGCGATCAGAATCACGGGTGAAATTTTGCAACGAAGACTAATGTTTTATATAGTAATTCTTTGCACATTGTGCGCGTTAAATAAATTATTAAAAGGTCTCGGTCGCACACAGCAAACAATCTCATACACACACATGAATCCGTGTTACCTTCTATTTTCAAAATAAACATAGTGGATCAGCAAAAGAAAATCAAGGTTAGCACACGAATAAAACAGAAAAACACGTAGTGAGGGAAGCCTTTCTAACGTAACTAAAAGAAGATTAAAGAAAATTAAATACCTCGACTACATAAGCAAACAGCATACACAAACTGCTGAGATGTTTACAAAGGCATCTTGAATTTCTTAAAATATATTTTATAAGCCATAAAGGCGACTTGAAAATCGAACCCTTCCATCTTCTCAAGTCCAAAGATCACAAGAAAGTCCATCAGAAAGATAATCCCACAAGACGGGGCAAAAAGAAATGCTTTGACCTATCCTATCGTATAAGACGCCATCTGTCGGAATAGAGGAGGATTACATAGTGGTAACGACACATTATTGGAAAGAGTAATAGTTGATAGATACTAGAGTTCGCTAGGAACGTGAAGATATCAGAAAAAGTAAACGTACCATAAAATAATATGGTGCTGTAGAAATTTCATTTCATCTATCAGTCATTAATCATTGGGCCAGAGGAGCGCGACAGGCCTTGGCAGCCGGCACAATCCCTATCCTCGCCGCTAGATGGGGCTTCATACATTCCATCCGTGACCCATTCAATGACTGGAAAACAGACTGTAGGTTTTAATTTACGTTTATTATTATTATTATTATTATTATTATTATTATTATTATTATTATTATTATTATTATTATTATTATTATTATTATCATCATCATCTACGAAGTTACGTACGATAGGTTGTCAGTACGTACTTTATTTTGAATAAATCGTGGTCTTATCATTTATTATTTGTTTGTTGTATGATCTGTCTAGTGTAACAGAACATGTGAGGTTATGTCGAGATACTTCCGCTGTATGTTTATTAATACAACTTTATTTAATGTAAGAATACGCAATTAATAATATATAATTTATTAATACCTGTATATATGATGTCATGTTGTGCAACACAGGGTAAGAGTCTAGAACAACGCACTCTTGTCCTGAGGTCACTCGAGTTTTACGGAATGTTCCATTTTTTGTATGTAGGTTACTGGAGACTCCAGAAGGTAACGAGAAAGCATCTTGTGTCATACTTTTCTGGAAGCCTGGCCAAGCAAAGTATATAAAAGGACGTTTTTGGGTTGTTGAGTTGAGTTCTTAGTGAGAATAGTTAGTCGAATTAAGTATGTTGTGGTTTTGCCGTTGAAGTGGTTATACAACTGGTGCGATTTCAGCAGGACATATCAGATCAATTGGATTCAGGAGGCCAGTTAGATTGCATAGCCATAGATCTTTCCAAAGCCTTTGATAGAGTGGAACATGGAATATTATTAAAGACATTGGAGGGAATAGGACTGGACGAAAGGGTTACACGTTGTGTGAAAACTTTTCTAAATTCAAGGGTTCAGAAAGTCAAAGTAGGAAATAACGTATCGCAGGAAGAGAAAGTTTGGAAGGGAATTGCACAGGGTAGTATAATCGGTCCGTTACTTTTCTTAATATACGTAAATGATTTAGGGAATAATATAAAATCAAAAATAAGGCTGTATGCAGATTACATAATTGTTTATAGGGGAATAAATACCATTGAGGATTGTTCAGTATTAAAAAAGGGACCTTGAGAGTATCCAACAATGGGTTGAAGAGAATAACATGATGGTTAATGGAGGCAAATCAACTGTTACAACATTTACAAACAGGAGTTTTAAAACTGAATTTGAATATACTTTGGATGGGGTAGTTATCCCGAAAGATGGCAAGTGCAAATACTTAGGTGTAAAATTTGAAAGTAATTTGCACTGGAAGGGTCATGTGGATGACATTGCTGGGAAAGCATACAGATCATTACATGTCATAATGAGGCTACTTAAAGGATGCAACAAAGAATTAAAAGAGAAAAGTTATCTAGGTATGGTTCGTCCATTATTGGAATATGAAAACAGTGTTTGGGATCCTCACCAAGAATACCTAATAAAAGAAATAGACAGTATGCAGAGGAAAGCAGCAAGGTTTGTAACAGGGGATTTCAGGAGAAAGAGTAGTGTATCAGAAATGTTAAAGAAACTAGGGTGGGAAACTTTAAGTAAGAGAAGGGAGAAAACTAGACTTATAGGGTTATATAGACCCTATACAGGAGAAGCAGCATGGGTAGATATCCGTGAGAGGCTTCAGTTGGAAAATAATTATATCGGCAGGACTGACCACAAATGTAAAATTAGAAGAAATTTTAGTCGAAGCGATTGGGGTAAATTTTCATTCATAGGGAAGGGTGTAAAGGAGTGGAACAGTTTACCAGGGGTAGTGTTTGATCTTTTTCCAAAATCTGTACAGATATTCAAGAAGAGAATAAACAGCAAGAGAGAAAATAAATGAAATGTTAGAGGGCATTCGACCAGTGTAGGTTAATGTAAATAAAAAATGTGTGTGAATAAATTAATTCCATCCCCTAGTCTAAGGAGTTTGGACAGCCAAAGTAGGGGACTACCTGTAGGGGTGAAGTACAGTGGGGCTTCGAGGGCCCTGGGACCGCTACGGTAGCTGTGAAGGCCCTTCAGGAACTCTGAAAAGTGGTGGCAAAAGGGGCTCTGGTTAAGACGCAGCAGGTCGTTATGCTACTTAGGTTCCAGAATGGTTAAAGGAAAAAAAGAAAAAAGTAAATAAATGCAATGTAAATTTTAATCTTATACCAGTTGTACAGTAGCATTTGAAGTAATTCCACATACTGTATATCAGTTGACTATATTTGTAAGTAGTACAGGAGATATTATTAGTAGAATTTTGTAAACAATATAAATTTACTAAGGATGAGCTGTGTGTTTAATAGAAAAAATTGTTAGCGTAAATTGTATAATATTGTATTATAGGAAAATTTTGTTCTCTTGTTAATTTAATATTTAGTGCTTGACAATAATGTATTTTAGTATACCATTTGCCACCGAGGTAGGCACCTCATTTGCAAATAAAGAGATTTTGATTTGATTTGATATTGTGTTGGTACAAGTGTTTCGTAGTTGGTGGACATGCTAATGTGCAGTCGATTGAGCTCAAGATGGTGGTTCATTTGATGTGAAACTATTAATGTGTATATAAGTTGTAAATGAAACAGTGTTAACAATTGAGAGCATCTCATGTGTGCTCTTTGTGAATACAACAAGTTGGATAACACACCATGATGGTCTATCTTGCAGTGATTGGCGTGGTGCTCTACAGATGACCAATAATGTCACAGCCCTTCGAGCCGCGCCAGGCAGGTCCCAGGACAATAACCGTTGTCGGCATTGCCGCAACAAGATAGAAACCCTTTGCCATATCGTGGGATACTGTCCCTACACCATACGATACGAAGCTCCATTGCGCAGTCATTACGAGATGCTGGTTACACAATGCACGAAGAGATCCATGGGCTGTCAGAGAACGGCAATACCCATAGGATTAACATGATAGCCTTCAAAAAAGAATAACAATGGATATATTATTGATCCTACGGTTCGGTTTGAATCGCACGCTAACCTGCGCAGTGAAGTACACGAGGAAAGGAGTTTACAAACACCGAGCGCGATAGCTGTAGTCGCTTAAGTGCGGCCAGTATCCAGTAATCGGGAGATAGTGGGTTCAAGCCCCACTGTCGGCAGCCCTGAAGATGGTTTCCCGTAGTTTCCCATTTTCACACCAGGAAAATGCCGGGGCTGTATCTTAATTAAGGCCACGGCCGCTTCCTTCCAATTCCTAGGCCTTTCCTATCCCATCGTCGCCATAAGACCTATCTGTGTCGGTGCGACGTAAAGGAAATAGCAAAAAGAAGAAAAACTATAGTTTACAAACATAATGTCCCCTTCTACCGACGTGAATACGGACTGGATAACATCGAAGTGATAGGTGCAAAGAACAAATAAGAATTCTGCTCAAGAGTAAGAGTCATTGACGAAGAATGTGGTCCTCAAATCCGTGGAAGTTTCATTACAGTATCAATTCTGAGAAGTAATTTATAGAGTCAGAAATATACTTAGTATACTTTGTCGTCATGGCCAACCTTCTTATGGGGGAATCTTTATTCCTCTGAATCAGCGTAAATATATGGATCTGGGGCTCCCATGCTTGGCGGTGAAGAACGTTATACTTAAATAATTTACTGTATTCGTAGCTGATAATCCCATACCATCACGGAATTACAGTGAACACTATACATTCTTATTAGCTTCCATACATTCCCCACATTTCCTCATCACTTTAACATCCTTTAGTTCTATTTTCAGTCCTCGCATTGAAATATCCCATTATCACTCTCCTATCCTCGTTGCTGACCCTGATGAACATGCCATTCAATGCTTCATATAACTTCATCTTCACTGTCGTCTCTAGCTGTCAAACCTGCCAATATTATTTGCACATTTATGTTTCTGATAGAAATATTATGTTGCGGAAGAATAATCCTATCCCACACTATACCCTAACACATGTTAAGTACATTTTACAACTCTTTCTTGCTATCTGCTATTACCCGAATATCATAAACACTTAAGCACCAAAGTTGTTATAAAGAGGCCAATGTGGATACATTGCCTCTTACGGGACTAACACAGGAGAGCTGCGCCAGTGCTACTGAGACAAGGTGAGATTAACTGTAAGGATCTAACGCGTGTACACTGGGCTAATTCGGCAGCCTCATCCTCCCAACCGGCTTCCCTTCCGAACCTCAGTCCTTGGTGAGGTGATGTAATATCTGTGGTATTTTCTTTTTCTGTAGGTGGGAGGGTGGTTGAATACTGCTATAATAGGAACTTAGACAATTTCTTCTTGAAAGCGTGGGTTGGCTGCTATAGGGTATAGTGTGGTATGGTGACAGGGCTGCTGGCCCGACTGAATGTTTGGAGGTGCATTACTAAGACGGAGATCAGAACATGTGCTTGCTATCGCTATTGCGATACTGACCACCAGGAATGCGCTGACGTAGCCTGGTCATGTACTCGAACACAGCTGCTAGTAATAAAATATTATTGTCACTACATTACATGCTGTTACAATTCACACGCAAGAAATATCCGACTTCACCGGGCTTCGATTCTGTGTATTCTGGACTTGGAACACAAGTCTGCTTTATAAGACTACAGATTCAGTTGGCACAGAGGGGTCTGCAACTGAGTCTCGCATGACGTCTACCTACTTGTTGCTTCTCTTTTATTTATCTTATCTAATCTTTAACCTTTTTCTGTACTGATTTCAAGGTCCGGGAGCTGACGCAGGGGTATTGCGTTTACATTTCTCTAGTCATTAGGTTATCTCTTCTCCTGCCCTTCTTACACAGAGTCCCAGTGAGAATCATTGCTCTAACAGTTTAGAAGTCTGGTGGATTGTTTAGTCGATATCCACGTTGCACACTCATATCAGATCCGTTTACTAGTCCCCTAGGCTCATGAACCTGTACGTATCACAACAATTGTTTATGATTTAAAACGTCTTTTCTTTTCAGGTGGGCTGTCACTACTCTAATAGTGTATATTATCGTCCTATAAGGAGAAAAATAAGATATATAATTTGAGAGTTCGGGATTGATATTCCGAGTAAAAGTAAGACTAATAAAAGAAATTCCCTATGTGCTGGGATAGTTGATCGGCACAAAATTCAAATTAAAGTGGTGTTGGAGAAAATCAACTTCCAAATGAACGCGGGAGTCAACACAGCGCCAACTTATAACAAAGTATGTGTGTGATGACACACATTTAGCATAAATTTTGCCTTACTTTGAAGCTCTATTCCATTGAAACTAGGTTTCAGATTTTCAGTTCTTTTAAACCCGTAGCCTCCTCTTTTATCTGCCAATTGTGACATGAAGTTGCGATATACTGTACACGTTCTACTCAAACACGCCGTAGTCGAGGATGTTATACCTATAGAAGTACACTGAGTTACTCTATCTTGTTCCTATGAGGAACAGAACGCCATGATATTTCTGGCACTCAATAGAACCTTTCATTTTCTGTTGTGAAACGAATACAACCTGATACTTGTCTCTTAAATGTTAGTGTATTATTGACTTTCTGGAGGCTGTTATAGCTTTTACTTTCCGTAAAAGATCTAACAGGACACAGTTGTTTACAATTCCTCAGCATTAGTGAAAATGAGACTGACCTCGTTCACTACTTTCAACCATGTGGATTATGCGAAAGTATTTATAAATTTAAAGTTGTATTTCATTTTGTAGGTCGTAATGAAATACTCCAAAGGATGGTAATGGAGCTTCTACCTTCATAATTATTCGAATTACAACTTACAGTCATATAATTTTAATACCAGCAAAATAGGTTTATAAAATCTAACGAAAAAATGTTGTTTCTAGATCAGATGATGGTAGCGATTCTGATGACACCCTCCGAGTTGTAGACGTAGCGCCAGTAAAGAGAACAGCAGTAAAATCTCCGAGGCGTCAAAGAGGGTAAGTAAGGATTCATTACTAAATTATCAACGATTCTTTGTACAGTACTTTCTGATTGAACGTAAATTAGCTTCTGGTATAGCATCACTAAATACCATCTTAACTTGTTTATTATAAGATGTTCGTAATAAGTTAACCTGTATATTTTCAGTTAATTTACAGCTTTTATAGCTGTTAGGTTGTTCAGCCTGCCGAACTACTTTCGAGTAATACATTTATAAACTACCTCCAAAGAAAACATGTGGTAACAGTATTATATCTGAAAAGGGAACAACAATTCAAATAGAATGAAATATTTCATTCTTAAAAACGTAATAAAATTCCATCAAATTACACTAAAATATTCAGAAAAGTATAAATATTAATATTTATTTATGTTTAAATACTTATGAACTTGAAATCTGGAATTTATCTTAATGAAGTCTCGTTTCCTTTCCACACTGGCATAGAATGTGATGAGTTGAAAATCCACGAAGGCAGTGATCATAAGGGTAGCATTAAAAATAAAACAACTAAAAGTAAAATACAGCGTGTCGTTGGCGTAGTGGCTAGCCGGCTGGACTCGCGCCAACACATCGCATTCTATGCTTGAGTGGAGAAAAGATAGGACTTCATTAAGAAAAGTTTCACATTTCAAGTTTCGAAGTATTTAAAAGTAAAAGAATGTAAATGTTTATTCATTCCTCAATATTTGAGTGAGATTGGATGATGTTCTCTCAAGAAAGAAACTTTTCATTGTATTGTAATTAAGTTGTTTCAATATGCTTTATTCTTCAGGTAGTTTATGAATTAGTTCCGGTAGCCTGAAGAACCTAACACAAAAGAAATAAGTTCTAATTTTAATTCCTTTGCGCTTTTCATTAAACGTCGTGTTATTCAACCACAATCTTGTTTGACATATCTGTAGGATAAATAACTCACTGCTATGGAAATCAATGCGATGAATGCAAAACTTGTATTAATTCTCTCTTTAGGATTTTCTGAATGCTACATATAAAATAATATTGTCGTTATCATTATACGAGGAGTGTCTGATCAAAAGGTGCTATTTCCACCTGGAGAAAATCGTGGGAAACGCGCAAGAAACGTTAAATAAAAGGCAACTGGAACGAACCTATGATCAGGTTTGACACAACTACATCTTCCTTGTCTAGATTGCACATAGCAATCGGTAATATCAATCACTCAATACTGATCTGCATTTAGAGCCGTCACCCAGGTGACAGATTACTTATCTGTTGATTTCCTAGCTTTTACTTGAATGATTTAATTTAAATAGAAATTTATTGAACATTTCCCTTGGTAAGTTATTCCAATCCCTAACTCCCCTTCCTATAAACGAATATTTGCCCCGATTTGTAATCTTGAGTTCCAACTTAATATTCTAATGTTTCGTATTTTGAAGGCAACCATTCATATTTATTCGTCCACTAAAGTCATTCCACGCCATCTCTCTACTGACAGCTCAGAACATACTTCTTAGTCGAGCAGCTCGTCTCCATTCTCCCAAGTTTTCTAAGCCCAAACTTTGCAACATTTTTGTAACGCTACTCTTTTGTCGGAAATCATCTAGAACAATCGAGCTGCTTTTCTTTGGATTATTACAGTTCAAGAATCAAGTAATCCCGGTGAGGGTCTCATACACTGGAACCATACCCTAGTTGGATTCTTACCAGAAACTTGTATGACCTGTCCTTTACATCCATATTACAACCCCTAAACACCCTCATAACCATGTGCAGAGATCTGTACCCTTTGTTAACAATCCCATTTATGTGATTACCCAGTTAAGATCTTTTCTTGTATTAACACCTAGGTACTTACAATGATCCCCATAAGGAGCATTCACCCCATCAATGCAGTAGTTAAACTGAGAGGGTTTTGCCCATTCATGAAACTTATAACCTGACATTTAACTCCATTTATCACCATACAATTGCCTGCTGTCCCTCTCACAACATTATTGAGGTCATTTTTCAGTTGTTCACAATGTTGTAACATAATCTGCAAAAAGCCGTATCTCTGATTCCACTCCTTTACTCATGTCATCTATATGGATAACGAAACATAAAGGTCCAAAAATACTGCCTTGAAGAATTTCCCTCTTAATTATTACAGGGCCACATAAAGCTTCAGCTACTGTAATTCTCTGAGGTCTATTTCGTAGAAATATAGCAACCCCTTCAGTCACCCTTTTGTCTAGTCCAACTGCACTAATTTTTGCCAGTAGTCTCCTATGATCCACCCTATCAAATATCTGAGACAGGTGAAACGCGACACAGTCCATTTGACCTCCTGAATCCAAGATATCTGCTATACTTTGTTGGAATCATCCAAGTTGAGCTTCTGTGGAATAACCTTTCCTAAACCCAAAATGCTTTCTATCAAACAAGTTATTAATTTCCCTAACATGTCTAATATAATCAGAAAGAATGCTTTCCCGAAGATTACATGCAACACATGTCAAACTGACTGGCCTGTCATTTTCAGCTTCATGTCTGTCACCCTATATTTTGTACAGAGGGCCTACTATAGCAACAAACCATTCATTTAGTACAGCTCCTTCATGCAAACAATAATCAAATAAGTACTTCAGATATGGTACTATATCCCAACCCATTGTCTTTAGTTTATCCGCAGAAATCTTATCTATTCCAGCCCCTTTTCTAGTTTTCAACTTTTGTATCTTATTGTAAATGTCATTGTTATCATAGACACGTTTTACTACTTGTTTAGCCTTAGTCTCCTCCTCTATCTGGACATTATCCTTGTAACCAACAATCTTTACATACTGCTGACTGAATAATTCTGCCTTTTAAAGATCTTCGCATACACACTTCCCTTATTCATTAATGATTCCTGCAATGTCCTTCTTGGAATCAGTTTCATCCTTAAAGTACCTATACATACCCTTCCATTTTCACTTAACTTTGTATGACTGCCTATTATGCTTTCCGTCATTCAGTCTGACTTTTTTGCTAGATTAAATTTTCGAGCATGTTCCTTCAATTTCTCCTTACTTTTACAGCCATTTCTAACTCTATTCCTTTCCAGTCTGCACCACCTTCTTAGTCTCTTTATTTCTCTGTTATAATACTTTGGGTCTTCAAAATTCCTTACCTATTTTAAACGTACAAATCCGATTTCACATTCCTCAGCAATTGCTTTAAACCCATCCCAGAGTATGTTTATATTTTTATTTATTGTTTTACACCGATCATAGTTACTTTTTAAGAACTTCCTTTTCGCCACTTTATCAGCCATATGGTACTGTCTAAATAGTCCTACCTTTAAGACGTTTCATTCCAACATATTTGTTTACAACTACGACATGAACAGCTTCGTGATCATTAATACCAACTATTACTTCTGTTTCTTTATAGAGCTCATCTAGTTTTACCAGCACCACGTCCAGTATATTCTTCCCTCTAGTTGGTTCCATCATTTCTGAATCAGCTGTCCTTCCCCTATGAACTTATTTGCCATTTGTTAGCATTACCTTCGCTTCACCTTCCGCATTGACATTAGGTAAACTGAGATCTCCCGCTACAATCACATTAATTTCCAGGTCGTTTCCCACATAGCTGAATATCTTATCAAATAATTCTGTATCATCGTCAGCGCTACCCTGTCACGGTGTGTACACTCCAAAGATATCAAGTTGCCTATTATCGCCTATTCAGTGGATGTGGACGAAAAAGTGTTTTTCTTTAAGGAAGTGAAATTGGCACTCGTCATAGGATAATTTTATTTTACATTTAAAGTATCAAAGCTCTGCCAGCTCGTGAAGTTAACTCATGAGTACTGAGCAGATGTTTGCGTATGTTAACACAATTTACATTGTTATATCTATTGTGCATCCCCAAGCGTAAGTACTAAATCTTATTTCACATGATGTTGTAACCACAAAGACGCACATACGAAATGCTGTCAATTGTGTACACTATTTTTATTTACAAGGTCGCATCTTCAACAATACGTAGAGGAATTTTAAATTAATTTCACTACCAATGGAAAAGTCAAGTATGGCGATACGCTTTAGAACGAGACCGTGTGTATCGAATGGTGCTGGCTTTCAAGAGGGAGTTCTTGCATAGTTCGAGTCTAAGATAATCATAGATAAGAGCCCACGTTTTCTTAATTTGGCACATAAACACACAGAGCAAATCCTAGAGAGAGGAGTCGGGAATTTCTTGCGCACTCAGGCGGTGTTTGGACGGGAGTGCACGTATTTAGAGTATCTGCTCTATTACATGTTGCTGTCATAGTAATAAAATAGCGGTGATCACGTTGCTTGCTATCATGCAAGTCTGCTAATCACCATGCATGATGGTTTGTTTCTGGTAAATGGAACACTTACTTTCTGAACTTGTAGAGACTTCTAGTAGGCTCTAGAATCGAAGACTTCGACCTACTCAGTGATAAGTGGACTGCAGTAGTAACCGTTGTATTGGACAGGTAATCCCCCTTATCTACTTATAAGCCCACAGTACTGTGTTTAGGAGGATGAGAAAGAGGAGGATAAGGAAGAGGAGAAGGAGGAGGAGGTTAGTACTGTTTACATAGGGAGTTTCACCACATACCGCTCAATCATTTCCTCAAAAAGCTCAAAGATCTAACAGAAAACACGATAAGGCAGAAATGGGGGAAAATTTATATTTTCTACAATAGTGGTTATGAAGTTGTTTGGTTCGTAAAATAAATGTGCATGAAAAAGAAAATGATAATACGTGCCTCTCCATTGATTTTGTAATATCTGAAGATATTTCTTTTCAGTTTCTACTCGTTCATTTATAACTGCTGTTTTCTTCATGCTGCCGAAACTAACTTTGAGTAATACATTTATAAACTAAATGAAGTAACAGTATTATGCCTGCTAAACATACCCTTAAATTAATTAAAAGCGGGCGAGTTGGCAGTGCGCGTAGAGGCGCGCGGCTGTGAGCTTGCATCCTGGAGATAGTAGGTTCGAATCCCACTATCGGCAGCCCTGAAGATGGTTTTCCGTAGTTTCCCATTTTCACACCAGGCAAATGCTGGGGCTGTACCTTAATTAGGCCACGGCCGCTGCCTTCCAACTCCTAGGCCTTTCCTATCCCATCGTCGCCATAAGACCTATCTGTGTCGGTGCGACGAAAAGCCCCTAGCAAAAAAAAAATTAAGTTGTTTCTAAAGAAAATTTTCCGGTAAATATTTCAAGTTTTCTCTAAAGGAAAATTACCTATAAATTAATTAATTAATTAATTAATTTAGTTGTTTCCTTAGCAGGTGTAATACTATTACAATATTATATGTTCTCCTTCAGATAGTTTATAAATTGATTTACTCAAAGCTGGTTTCGGCAAACGGAAGAACCTAACACTTATAAAATATCCATTGGTTTTGGGGATTACCCGTCCAATACAGCGGTTACTTCCGCATTCCACTTACCACTGAGCCCAAGGGGATTACCCGTCCAATACAGTGGTTACTACTGCAGTTCACTTATCACTGAACCCAAGGGGATTACCTGTCCAATACAGTGGTTACTACTGCAGTCCACTTACCACTGAGCCCAAGGGGATTACCCGTCCAATACAGCAGTTACTTCCGCATTCCACTTACCACTGAGCCCAAGGAGATTACCTGTCCAATACAGTGGTCACTACTGCAGTCCAGTTATCACTGAGCCCAGGGAGATTACCTGTCCAATACAGTGGTTACTACTGCAGTCCAATCACTGAGCCCAAGGGGATTACCTGTCCAATACAGTTGTCACTACTGCAGTCCAGTTATCACTGAGCCCAGGGAGATTACCTGTGCAATACAGTGGTCACTACTGCAGTTCAGTTATCACTGACCCCAGGGAGATTATCTGTCCAATACAGTGGTCACTACTGCAGTCCAGTTATCACTGAGCCCAGGGAGATTACCTGTCCAAAACAGTGGTCACTACTGCAGTCCAGTTATCACTGAGCCCGGGGAGATTACCTGTCCAAAACAGTGGTCACTACTGCAGTCCAGTTATCACTGAGCCCAGGGAGATTACCTGTCCAATACAGTGGTCACTACTGCAGTCCAGTTATCACTGAGCCCAGGGAGATTACCTGTCCAATACAGTGGTTACTACTGCAGTCCCATCACTGAGCCCAGGGAGATTACCTGTCCAATACAGTGGTTACTACTGCAGTCCCATTACTGAGCCCAAGGAGATTACCTGTCCAATACAGTGGTTAGTACTGCAGTCCCATCACTGAGCCCAAGGAGATTACCTGTCCAATACAGTGGTCACTACTGCAGTCCAGTTATCACTGAGCCCAGGGAGATTACCTGTCCAATACAGTGGATACTACTGCAGTCCAATCACTGAGCCCAAGGAGATTACCTGTCCAATACAGTGGTTACTACTGCAGTCCCATCACTGAGCCCAGGGAGATTACCTGTCCAATACAGTGGTCACTACTGCAGTCCAGTTATCACTGAGCCCAGGGAGATTACCTGTCCAATACAGTGGTCACTACTGCAGTACCTACGACAGAGTAACAACTGCACATTTCATATTGTGTCAGCTTATTCTTTTCGAAAATAGGCTTTTAGATTCTAAGAAAATAAGACAGTTGCTTAAAGACAAGCATTCCAAAAATAGTGTAACATTCCCCAAAACGGAAAAGGCGTTATCTTATTTAAAGAAAACCTTTCAGCTAACAGGTTGATGCATGTGTGTAATGGACTAGTACAACTTGGAACCAATTATCTAAACCCATGGGTAAATAGTGAAAATATCGAGCTCGATTTGTAGGTGGTGTTACTGCTATGACTTGTGAGATGTGGCTATGCACGCAGGTATTTCGATTTATGAAGTTGTTTACGTCTGTTATTATCCCGGTCTCTCCATGTGAGATTTGTGCTGGACAAAGTGGAGGCGGGACAGGTTTTTCTCCGGGTACTCCGGTTTTCACTGTCATCCTTCCTTTCAGCAATACTCTCCACTATAATTTGAACTGACACTAAGGATACGATGAAGACCCAGTGCAGTGGATTTGGTTAAAACTAGCGAAAATTAACTGCCAGGAACTGGACTCTGGCCTCTTAGAGATAAACGAAACATTTAAGAGACGCAAGGAAAATAAAACATAACAGTGATAAGGGTAAGAACTTATATTTATTATGAAAAGAAAATCAAAAGAAAATAGTATAAGTAAAACAGGGGGCCGAAAATCAAATGGATAATGTAAATAATATGTGGCCCGTGATTAAAATACACCAGACACAATGAGAATAATACCTTCGCAAACGCTTACCTTCGTAAAGGACGTGAAGAAATGTTTAGCATAAATACATGGCATCTATACCAAGTAGCTGAAGCATATGAATTTAGACGGTACAAAACATTTTTTTATAGCACGTCAGGTCAAGACAATCATAAGATTAGACGGTAATAGCCTCTCATCATAACGTACTCTCATTCGATTCCACCGTCAAGGCATCAAGACTCTCAACAATAATCCTCACATCCCCCGAGAATACAATAACATTAAGTAAAAAGAGCAATAAACAGGTAAATTAACCACAAAAGGTATCACGAATCAAACGTCAGAACCACCCATGCACACACAGAGACCAAGAGGTTAGGTTGTCGCAAATAAAGGGACGTACAAGAGCGTTGACGATACAGCACATAATAAATAAACAACCGCTCTCGAGCTCAGACAATATGAATCAGAAAGTGGTCCATCAAAAGAGACGGAGTGTCTTCAACACCAAAACACACAGAAGCAGGCAAATCGCGTAGTTAACTTGAATTCATACCAGATTTATGAAATGGACATGAATTATACAGAGCACGCGATAAAATAATACGACATGAGCTCAAGCGGAATGTTAATGAAGCGACATGGGTAAAAGGTCTCGGTCGTACTACCTTATACCGCTGATTAGGAACTTACTGCTCAACAATTCAATAGAAGTAGATGATGGCATTACCAAATCTATCATTTTGGAACAAACAACCGAGGTATTACAGGGAGACCCGTTAAGTCCATTATTATTCATCATTGCGACAGCAGACATAGTAGATTTGGTAAACCAGGAAAGCGTCAAACTATTAATGTACGCTGATGATATGGTCTTAACATCAACGTCAGAGAAGGAACTCCAGGAATCATTCAACCAAATAGTAGGCTGGATAAAGAAAAATGAGCTCAAACTGAATGTAGAAAAAACAGTGTCCATGACGTTTAGAAGAGGGGGACCTCATGGAATCTTCTATTATGAAGACCAAGAACTTAATTCCGTAAAGCATTTTAAATACTTGGGTGTAATTTTTCAAACCCAAGGTAATGTTATCACCCTCCATCTCATAGACCGTCTAAATGCATCTATGAAAGCAATATCTGACATTAAGCACCTGAGAAACTTGTCTTTAGAAACGGCCATAAAACTCTTTCATCTAAAAATCAGCCCTATAGCAACATATGGCTTGGAAAACATTTGGGAACATTTGAGTATGAAACAGTTAGATAAAATCGAGAAATTGAAGGCAATCTACTTGAAACGGGCTCTGTGCCTCTCCAAATATTCTCCTTCCCGGCTCGTGTATGAGCTATCCAGAGAGGGATTTTATGTGGAAGAGCTAAGGTTACAGTTGTTACTTTCAGCAACATCACCCTATATACATCTGCTTCGAGACCTACGATCGAAGAAGGCTGACATCTGGGAAGATTTCTACTCTACCGATGCCATGCTAAATCGCGAGTGGGTTCAAGGTGGATATGAACTGCGACACCTGCTGACAAGGTTCTCCGTTCATGGGTTCCATTATAAACTGTGTAATATAAAGCGTTATCATGAACCAGGTTTGAACTCTGTATGTTTAAGATGTGGTGCACACTGTACTAGGTACCATGTTTTAAATTGTAAACAGCGATCAGAATCACGGGTGAAATTTTGCAACGAAGACTAATGTTTTATATAGTAATTCTTTGCACATTGTGCGCGTTAAATAAATTATTAAAAGGTCTCGGTCGCACACAGCAAACAATCTCATACACACACATGAATCCGTGTTACCTTCTATTTTCAAAATAAACATAGTGGATCAGCAAAAGAAAATCAAGGTTAGCACACGAATAAAACAGAAATACACGTAGTGAGGGAAGCCTTTCTAACCTAACTAAAAGAAGATTAAAGAAAATTAAATACCTCGACTACATAAGCAAACAGCATACACAAAAGGCTGAGATGTTTACAAAGGCATCTTGAATTTCTTAAAATATATTTTATAAGCCATAAAGGCGACTTGAAAATCGAACCCTTCCATCTTCTCAAGTCCAAAGATCACAAGAAAGTCCATCAGAAAGATAATCCCACAAGACGGGGCAAAAAGAAATGCTTTGACCTATCCTATCGTATAAGACGCCATCTGTCGGAATAGAGGAGGATTACATAGTGGTAACGACACATTATTGGAAAGAGTAATAGTTGATAGATACTAGAGTTCGCTAGGAACGTGAAGATATCAGAAAAAGTAAACGTACCATAAAATAATATGGTGCTGTAGAAATTTCATTTCATCTATCAGTCATTAATCATTGGGCCAGAGGAGCGCGACAGGCCTTGGCAGCCGGCACAATCCCTATCCTCGCCGCTAGATGGGGCTTCATACATTCCATCCGTGACCCATTCAATGACTGGAAAACAGACTGTAGGTTTTAATTTACGTTTATTATTATTATTATTATTATTATTATTATTATTATTATTATTATTATTATTATTATTATTATTATTATTATCATCATCATCTACGAAGTTACGTACGATAGGTTGTCAGTACGTACTTTATTTTGAATAAATCGTGGTCTTATCATTTATTATTTGTTTGTTGTATGATCTGTCTAGTGTAACAGAACATGTGAGGTTATGTCGAGATACTTCCGCTGTATGTTTATTAATACAACTTTATTTAATGTAAGAATACGCAATTAATAATATATAATTTATTAATACCTGTATATATGATGTCATGTTGTGCAACACAGGGTAAGAGTCTAGAACAACGCACTCTTGTCCTGAGGTCACTCGAGTTTTACGGAATGTTCCATTTTTTGTATGTAGGTTACTGGAGACTCCAGAAGGTAACGAGAAAGCATCTTGTGTCATACTTTTCTGGAAGCCTGGCCAAGCAAAGTATATAAAAGGACGTTTTTGGGTTGTTGAGTTGAGTTCTTAGTGAGAATAGTTAGTCGAATTAAGTATGTTGTGGTTTTGCCGTTGAAGTGGTTATACAACTGGTGCGATTTCAGCAGGACATATCAGATCAATTGGATTCAGGAGGCCAGTTAGATTGCATAGCCATAGATCTTTCCAAAGCCTTTGATAGAGTGGAACATGGAATATTATTAAAGACATTGGAGGGAATAGGACTGGACGAAAGGGTTACACGTTGTGTGAAAACTTTTCTAAATTCAAGGGTTCAGAAAGTCAAAGTAGGAAATAACGTATCGCAGGAAGAGAAAGTTTGGAAGGGAATTGCACAGGGTAGTATAATCGGTCCGTTACTTTTCTTAATATACGTAAATGATTTAGGGAATAATATAAAATCAAAAATAAGGCTGTATGCAGATTACATAATTGTTTATAGGGGAATAAATACCATTGAGGATTGTTCAGTATTAAAAAAGGGACCTTGAGAGTATCCAACAATGGGTTGAAGAGAATAACATGATGGTTAATGGAGGCAAATCAACTGTTACAACATTTACAAACAGGAGTTTTAAAACTGAATTTGAATATACTTTGGATGGGGTAGTTATCCCGAAAGATGGCAAGTGCAAATACTTAGGTGTAAAATTTGAAAGTAATTTGCACTGGAAGGGTCATGTGGATGACATTGCTGGGAAAGCATACAGATCATTACATGTCATAATGAGGCTACTTAAAGGATGCAACAAAGAATTAAAAGAGAAAAGTTATCTAGGTATGGTTCGTCCATTATTGGAATATGAAAACAGTGTTTGGGATCCTCACCAAGAATACCTAATAAAAGAAATAGACAGTATGCAGAGGAAAGCAGCAAGGTTTGTAACAGGGGATTTCAGGAGAAAGAGTAGTGTATCAGAAATGTTAAAGAAACTAGGGTGGGAAACTTTAAGTAAGAGAAGGGAGAAAACTAGACTTATAGGGTTATATAGACCCTATACAGGAGAAGCAGCATGGGTAGATATCCGTGAGAGGCTTCAGTTGGAAAATAATTATATCGGCAGGACTGACCACAAATGTAAAATTAGAAGAAATTTTAGTCGAAGCGATTGGGGTAAATTTTCATTCATAGGGAAGGGTGTAAAGGAGTGGAACAGTTTACCAGGGGTAGTGTTTGATCTTTTTCCAAAATCTGTACAGATATTCAAGAAGAGAATAAACAGCAAGAGAGAAAATAAATGAAATGTTAGAGGGCATTCGACCAGTGTAGGTTAATGTAAATAAAAAATGTGTGTGAATAAATTAATTCCATCCCCTAGTCTAAGGAGTTTGGACAGCCAAAGTAGGGGACTACCTGTAGGGGTGAAGTACAGTGGGGCTTCGAGGGCCCTGGGACCGCTACGGTAGCTGTGAAGGCCCTTCAGGAACTCTGAAAAGTGGTGGCAAAAGGGGCTCTGGTTAAGACGCAGCAGGTCGTTATGCTACTTAGGTTCCAGAATGGTTAAAGGAAAAAAAGAAAAAAGTAAATAAATGCAATGTAAATTTTAATCTTATACCAGTTGTACAGTAGCATTTGAAGTAATTCCACATACTGTATATCAGTTGACTATATTTGTAAGTAGTACAGGAGATATTATTAGTAGAATTTTGTAAACAATATAAATTTACTAAGGATGAGCTGTGTGTTTAATAGAAAAAATTGTTAGCGTAAATTGTATAATATTGTATTATAGGAAAATTTTGTTCTCTTGTTAATTTAATATTTAGTGCTTGACAATAATGTATTTTAGTATACCATTTGCCACCGAGGTAGGCACCTCATTTGCAAATAAAGAGATTTTGATTTGATTTGATATTGTGTTGGTACAAGTGTTTCGTAGTTGGTGGACATGCTAATGTGCAGTCGATTGAGCTCAAGATGGTGGTTCATTTGATGTGAAACTATTAATGTGTATATAAGTTGTAAATGAAACAGTGTTAACAATTGAGAGCATCTCATGTGTGCTCTTTGTGAATACAACAAGTTGGATAACACACCATGATGGTCTATCTTGCAGTGATTGGCGTGGTGCTCTACAGATGACCAATAATGTCACAGCCCTTCGAGCCGCGCCAGGCAGGTCCCAGGACAATAACCGTTGTCGGCATTGCCGCAACAAGATAGAAACCCTTTGCCATATCGTGGGATACTGTCCCTACACCATACGATACGAAGCTCCATTGCGCAGTCATTACGAGATGCTGGTTACACAATGCACGAAGAGATCCATGGGCTGTCAGAGAACGGCAATACCCATAGGATTAACATGATAGCCTTCAAAAAAGAATAACAATGGATATATTATTGATCCTACGGTTCGGTTTGAATCGCACGCTAACCTGCGCAGTGAAGTACACGAGGAAAGGAGTTTACAAACACCGAGCGCGATAGCTGTAGTCGCTTAAGTGCGGCCAGTATCCAGTAATCGGGAGATAGTGGGTTCAAGCCCCACTGTCGGCAGCCCTGAAGATGGTTTCCCGTAGTTTCCCATTTTCACACCAGGAAAATGCCGGGGCTGTATCTTAATTAAGGCCACGGCCGCTTCCTTCCAATTCCTAGGCCTTTCCTATCCCATCGTCGCCATAAGACCTATCTGTGTCGGTGCGACGTAAAGGAAATAGCAAAAAGAAGAAAAACTATAGTTTACAAACATAATGTCCCCTTCTACCGACGTGAATACGGACTGGATAACATCGAAGTGATAGGTGCAAAGAACAAATAAGAATTCTGCTCAAGAGTAAGAGTCATTGACGAAGAATGTGGTCCTCAAATCCGTGGAAGTTTCATTACAGTATCAATTCTGAGAAGTAATTTATAGAGTCAGAAATATACTTAGTATACTTTGTCGTCATGGCCAACCTTCTTATGGGGGAATCTTTATTCCTCTGAATCAGCGTAAATATATGGATCTGGGGCTCCCATGCTTGGCGGTGAAGAACGTTATACTTAAATAATTTACTGTATTCGTAGCTGATAATCCCATACCATCACGGAATTACAGTGAACACTATACATTCTTATTAGCTTCCATACATTCCCCACATTTCCTCATCACTTTAACATCCTTTAGTTCTATTTTCAGTCCTCGCATTGAAATATCCCATTATCACTCTCCTATCCTCGTTGCTGACCCTGATGAACATGCCATTCAATGCTTCATATAACTTCATCTTCACTGTCGTCTCTAGCTGTCAAACCTGCCAATATTATTTGCACATTTATGTTTCTGATAGAAATATTATGTTGCGGAAGAATAATCCTATCCCACACTATACCCTAACACATGTTAAGTACATTTTACAACTCTTTCTTGCTATCTGCTATTACCCGAATATCATAAACACTTAAGCACCAAAGTTGTTATAAAGAGGCCAATGTGGATACATTGCCTCTTACGGGACTAACACAGGAGAGCTGCGCCAGTGCTACTGAGACAAGGTGAGATTAACTGTAAGGATCTAACGCGTGTACACTGGGCTAATTCGGCAGCCTCATCCTCCCAACCGGCTTCCCTTCCGAACCTCAGTCCTTGGTGAGGTGATGTAATATCTGTGGTATTTTCTTTTTCTGTAGGTGGGAGGGTGGTTGAATACTGCTATAATAGGAACTTAGACAATTTCTTCTTGAAAGCGTGGGTTGGCTGCTATAGGGTATAGTGTGGTATGGTGACAGGGCTGCTGGCCCGACTGAATGTTTGGAGGTGCATTACTAAGACGGAGATCAGAACATGTGCTTGCTATCGCTATTGCGATACTGACCACCAGGAATGCGCTGACGTAGCCTGGTCATGTACTCGAACACAGCTGCTAGTAATAAAATATTATTGTCACTACATTACATGCTGTTACAATTCACACGCAAGAAATATCCGACTTCACCGGGCTTCGATTCTGTGTATTCTGGACTTGGAACACAAGTCTGCTTTATAAGACTACAGATTCAGTTGGCACAGAGGGGTCTGCAACTGAGTCTCGCATGACGTCTACCTACTTGTTGCTTCTCTTTTATTTATCTTATCTAATCTTTAACCTTTTTCTGTACTGATTTCAAGGTCCGGGAGCTGACGCAGGGGTATTGCGTTTACATTTCTCTAGTCATTAGGTTATCTCTTCTCCTGCCCTTCTTACACAGAGTCCCAGTGAGAATCATTGCTCTAACAGTTTAGAAGTCTGGTGGATTGTTTAGTCGATATCCACGTTGCACACTCATATCAGATCCGTTTACTAGTCCCCTAGGCTCATGAACCTGTACGTATCACAACAATTGTTTATGATTTAAAACGTCTTTTCTTTTCAGGTGGGCTGTCACTACTCTAATAGTGTATATTATCGTCCTATAAGGAGAAAAATAAGATATATAATTTGAGAGTTCGGGATTGATATTCCGAGTAAAAGTAAGACTAATAAAAGAAATTCCCTATGTGCTGGGATAGTTGATCGGCACAAAATTCAAATTAAAGTGGTGTTGGAGAAAATCAACTTCCAAATGAACGCGGGAGTCAACACAGCGCCAACTTATAACAAAGTATGTGTGTGATGACACATTTAGCATAAATTTTGCCTTACTTTGAAGCTCTATTCCATTGAAACTAGGTTTCAGATTTTCAGTTCTTTTAAACCCGTAGCCTCCTCTTTTATCTGCCAATTGTGACATGAAGTTGCGATATACTGTACACGTTCTACTCAAACACGCCGTAGTCGAGGATGTTATACCTATAGAAGTACACTGAGTTACTCTATCTTGTTCCTATGAGGAACAGAACGCCATGATATTTCTGGCACTCAATAGAACCTTTCATTTTCTGTTGTGAAACGAATACAACCTGATACTTGTCTCTTAAATGTTAGTGTATTATTGACTTTCTGGAGGCTGTTATAGCTTTTACTTTCCGTAAAAGATCTAACAGGACACAGTTGTTTACAATTCCTCAGCATTAGTGAAAATGAGACTGACCTCGTTCACTACTTTCAACCATGTGGATTATGCGAAAGTATTTATAAATTTAAAGTTGTATTTCATTTTGTAGGTCGTAATGAAATACTCCAAAGGATGGTAATGGAGCTTCTACCTTCATAATTATTCGAATTACAACTTACAGTCATATAATTTTAATACCAGCAAAATAGGTTTATAAAATCTAACGAAAAAATGTTGTTTCTAGATCAGATGATGGTAGCGATTCTGATGACACCCTCCGAGTTGTAGACGTAGCGCCAGTAAAGAGAACAGCAGTAAAATCTCCGAGGCGTCAAAGAGGGTAAGTAAGGATTCATTACTAAATTATCAACGATTCTTTGTACAGTACTTTCTGATTGAAAGTAAATTAGCTTCTGGTATAGCATCACTAAATACCATCTTAACTTGTTTATTATAAGATGTTCGTAATAAGTTAACCTGTATATTTTCAGTTAATTTACAGCTTTTATAGCTGTTAGGTTGTTCAGCCTGCCGAACTACTTTCGAGTAATACATTTATAAACTACCTCCAAAGAAAACATATGGTAACAGTATTATATCTGAAAAGGGAACAACAATTTAAATAGAATGAAATATTTCATTCTTAAAAACGTAATAAAATTCCATCAAATTACACTAAAATATTCAGAAAAGTATAAATATTAATATTTATTTATGTTTAAATACTTATGAACTTGAAATCTGGAATTTATCTTAATGAAGTCTCGTTTCCTTTCCACACTGGCATAGAATGTGATGAGTTGAAAATCCACGAAGGCAGTGATCATAAGGGTAGCATTAAAAATAAAACAACTAAAAGTAAAATACAGCGTGTCGTTGGCGTAGTGGCTAGCCGGCTGGACTCGCGCCAACACATCGCATTCTATGCTTGAGTGGAGAAAAGATAGGACTTCATTAAGAAAAGTTTCACATTTCAAGTTTCGAAGTATTTAAAAGTAAAAGAATGTAAATGTTTATTCATTCCTCAATATTTGAGTGAGAATGGATGATGTTCTCTCAAGAAAGAAACTTTTCATTGTATTGTAATTAAGTTGTTTCAATATGCTTTATTCTTCAGGTAGTTTATGAATTAGTTCCGGTAGCCTGAAGAACCTAACACAAAAGAAATAAGTTCTAATTTTAATTCCTTTGCGCTTTTCATTAAACGTCGTGTTATTCAACCACAATCTTGTTTGACATATCTGTAGGATAAATAACTCACTGCTATGGAAATCAATGCGATGAATGCAAAACTTGTATTACTTCTCTCTTTAGGATTTTCTGAATGCTACATATAAAATAATATTGTCGTTATCATTATACGAGGAGTGTCTGATCAAAAGGTGCTATTTCCACCTGGAGAAAATCGTGGGAAACGCGCAAGAAACGTTAAATAAAAGGCAACTGGAACGAACCTATGATCAGGTTTGACACAACTACATCTTCCTTGTCTAGATTGCACATAGCAATCGGTAATATCAATCACTCAATACTGATCTGCATTTAGAGCCGTCACCCAGGTGACAGATTACTTATCTGTTGATTTCCTAGCTTTTACTTGAATGATTTAATTTAAATAGAAATTTATTGAACATTTCCCTTGGTAAGTTATTCCAATCCCTAACTCCCCTTCCTATAAACGAATATTTGCCCCGATTTGTAATCTTGAGTTCCAACTTAATATTCTAATGTTTCGTATTTTGAAGGCAACCATTCATATTTATTCGTCCACTAAAGTCATTCCACGCCATCTCTCTACTGACAGCTCAGAACATACTTCTTAGTCGAGCAGCTCGTCTCCATTCTCCCAAGTTTTCTAAGCCCAAACTTTGCAACATTTTTGTAACGCTACTCTTTTGTCGGAAATCATCTAGAACAATCGAGCTGCTTTTCTTTGGATTATTACAGTTCAAGAATCAAGTAATCCCGGTGAGGGTCTCATACACTGGAACCATACCCTAGTTGGATTCTTACCAGAAACTTGTATGACCTGTCCTTTACATCCATATTACAACCCCTAAACACCCTCATAACCATGTGCAGAGATCTGTACCCTTTGTTAACAATCCCATTTATGTGATTACCCAGTTAAGATCTTTTCTTGTATTAACACCTAGGTACTTACAATGATCCCCATAAGGAGCATTCACCCCATCAATGCAGTAGTTAAACTGAGAGGGTTTTGCCCATTCATGAAACTTATAACCTGACATTTAACTCCATTTATCACCATACAATTGCCTGCTGTCCCTCTCACAACATTATTGAGGTCATTTTTCAGTTGTTCACAATGTTGTAACATAATCTGCAAAAAGCCGTATCTCTGATTCCACTCCTTTACTCATGTCATCTATATGGATAACGAAACATAAAGGTCCAAAAATACTGCCTTGAAGAATTTCCCTCTTAATTATTACAGGGCCACATAAAGCTTCAGCTACTGTAATTCTCTGAGGTCTATTTCGTAGAAATATAGCAACCCCTTCAGTCACCCTTTTGTCTAGTCCAACTGCACTAATTTTTGCCAGTAGTCTCCTATGATCCACCCTATCAAATATCTGAGACAGGTGAAACGCGACACAGTCCATTTGACCTCCTGAATCCAAGATATCTGCTATACCTTGTTGGAATCATCCAAGTTGAGCTTCTGTGGAATAACCTTTCCTAAACCCAAAATGCTTTCTATCAAACAAGTTATTAATTTCCCTAACATGTCTAATATAATCAGAAAGAATGCTTTCCCGAAGATTACATGCAACACATGTCAAACTGACTGGCCTGTCATTTTCAGCTTCATGTCTGTCACCCTATATTTTGTACAGAGGGCCTACTATAGCAACAAACCATTCATTTAGTACAGCTCCTTCATGCAAACAATAATCAAATAAGTACTTCAGATATGGTACTATATCCCAACCCATTGTCTTTAGTTTATCCGCAGAAATCTTATCTATTCCAGCCCCTTTTCTAGTTTTCAACTTTTGTATCTTATTGTAAATGTCATTGTTATCATAGACACGTTTTACTACTTGTTTAGCCTTAGTCTCCTCCTCTATCTGGACATTATCCTTGTAACCAACAATCTTTACATACTGCTGACTGAATAATTCTGCCTTTTAAAGATCTTCGCATACACACTTCCCTTATTCATTAATGATTCCTGCAATGTCCTTCTTGGAATCAGTTTCATCCTTAAAGTACCTATACATACCCTTCCATTTTCACTTAACTTTGTATGACTGCCTATTATGCTTTCCGTCATTCAGTCTGACTTTTTTGCTAGATTAAATTTTCGAGCATGTTCCTTCAATTTCTCCTTACTTTTACAGCCATTTCTAACTCTATTCCTTTCCAGTCTGCACCACCTTCTTAGTCTCTTTATTTCTCTGTTATAATACTTTGGGTCTTCAAAATTCCTTACCTATTTTAAACGTACAAATCCGATTTCACATTCCTCAGCAATTGCTTTAAACCCATCCCAGAGTATGTTTATATTTTTATTTATTGTTTTACACCGATCATAGTTACTTTTTAAGAACTTCCTTTTCGCCACTTTATCAGCCATATGGTACTGTCTAAATAGTCCTACCTTTAAGACGTTTCATTCCAACATATTTGTTTACAACTACGACATGAACAGCTTCGTGATCATTAATACCAACTATTACTTCTGTTTCTTTATAGAGCTCATCTAGTTTTACCAGCACCACGTCCAGTATATTCTTCCCTCTAGTTGGTTCCATCATTTCTGAATCAGCTGTCCTTCCCCTATGAACTTATTTGCCATTTGTTAGCATTACCTTCGCTTCACCTTCCGCATTGACATTAGGTAAACTGAGATCTCCCGCTACAATCACATTAATTTCCAGGTCGTTTCCCACATAGCTGAATATCTTATCAAATAATTCTGTATCATCGTCAGCGCTACCCTGTCACGGTGTGTACACTCCAAAGATATCAAGTTGCCTATTATCGCCTATTCAGTGGATGTGGACGAAAAAGTGTTTTTCTTTAAGGAAGTGAAATTGGCACTCGTCATAGGATAATTTTATTTTACATTTAAAGTATCAAAGCTCTGCCAGCTCGTGAAGTTAACTCATGAGTACTGAGCAGATGTTTGCGTATGTTAACACAATTTACATTGTTATATCTATTGTGCATCCCCAAGCGTAAGTACTAAATCTTATTTCACATGATGTTGTAACCACAAAGACGCACATACGAAATGCTGTCAATTGTGTACACTATTTTTATTTACAAGGTCGCATCTTCAACAATACGTAGAGGAATTTTAAATTAATTTCACTACCAATGGAAAAGTCAAGTATGGCGATACGCTTTAGAACGAGACCGTGTGTATCGAATGGTGCTGGCTTTCAAGAGGGAGTTCTTGCATAGTTCGAGTCTAAGATAATCATAGATAAGAGCCCACGTTTTCTTAATTTGGCACATAAACACACAGAGCAAATCCTAGAGAGAGGAGTCGGGAATTTCTTGCGCACTCAGGCGGTGTTTGGACGGGAGTGCACGTATTTAGAGTATCTGCTCTATTACATGTTGCTGTCATAGTAATAAAATAGCGGTGATCACGTTGCTTGCTATCATGCAAGTCTGCTAATCACCATGCATGATGGTTTGTTTCTGGTAAATGGAACACTTACTTTCTGAACTTGTAGAGACTTCTAGTAGGCTCTAGAATCGAAGACTTCGACCTACTCAGTGATAAGTGGACTGCAGTAGTAACCGTTGTATTGGACAGGTAATCCCCCTTATCTACTTATAAGCCCACAGTACTGTGTTTAGGAGGATGAGAAAGAGGAGGATAAGGAAGAGGAGAAGGAGGAGGAGGTTAGTACTGTTTACCACATACCGCTCAATCATTTCCTCAAAAAGCTCAAAGATCTAACAGAAAACACGATAAGGCAGAAATGGGGGAAAATTTATATTTTCTACAATAGTGGTTATGAAGTTGTTTGGTTCGTAAAATAAATGTGCATGAAAAAGAAAATGATAATACGTGCCTCTCCATTGATTTTGTAATATCTGAAGATATTTCTTTTCAGTTTCTACTCGTTCATTTATAACTGCTGTTTTCTTCATGCTGCCGAAACTAACTTTGAGTAATACATTTATAAACTAAATGAAGTAACAGTATTATGCCTGCTAAACATACCCTTAAATTAATTAAAAGCGGGCGAGTTGGCAGTGCGCGTAGAGGCGCGCGGCTGTGAGCTTGCATCCTGGAGATAGTAGGTTCGAATCCCACTATCGGCAGCCCTGAAGATGGTTTTCCGTAGTTTCCCATTTTCACACCAGGCAAATGCTGGGGCTGTACCTTAATTAGGCCACGGCCGCTGCCTTCCAACTCCTAGGCCTTTCCTATCCCATCGTCGCCATAAGACCTATCTGTGTCGGTGCGACGAAAAGCCCCTAGCAAAAAAAAAATTAAGTTGTTTCTAAAGAAAATTTTCCGGTAAATATTTCAAGTTTTCTCTAAAGGAAAATTACCTATAAATTAATTAATTAATTAATTAATTTAGTTGTTTCCTTAGCAGGTGTAATACTATTACAATATTATATGTTCTCCTTCAGATAGTTTATAAATTGATTTACTCAAAGCTGGTTTCGGCAAACGGAAGAACCTAACACTTATAAAATATCCATTGGTTTTGGGGATTACCCGTCCAATACAGCGGTTACTTCCGCATTCCACTTACCACTGAGCCCAAGGGGATTACCCGTCCAATACAGTGGTTACTACTGCAGTTCACTTATCACTGAACCCAAGGGGATTACCTGTCCAATACAGTGGTTACTACTGCAGTCCACTTACCACTGAGCCCAAGGGGATTACCCGTCCAATACAGCAGTTACTTCCGCATTCCACTTACCACTGAGCCCAAGGAGATTACCTGTCCAATACAGTGGTCACTACTGCAGTCCAGTTATCACTGAGCCCAGGGAGATTACCTGTCCAATACAGTGGTTACTACTGCAGTCCAATCACTGAGCCCAAGGGGATTACCTGTCCAATACAGTTGTCACTACTGCAGTCCAGTTATCACTGAGCCCAGGGAGATTACCTGTGCAATACAGTGGTCACTACTGCAGTTCAGTTATCACTGACCCCAGGGAGATTATCTGTCCAATACAGTGGTCACTACTGCAGTCCAGTTATCACTGAGCCCAGGGAGATTACCTGTCCAAAACAGTGGTCACTACTGCAGTCCAGTTATCACTGAGCCCGGGGAGATTACCTGTCCAAAACAGTGGTCACTACTGCAGTCCAGTTATCACTGAGCCCGGGGAGATTACCTGTCCAATACAGTGGTCACTACTGCAGTCCAGTTATCACTGAGCCCAGGGAGATTACCTGTCCAATACAGTTGTCACTACTGCAGTCCCATCACTGAGCCCAGGGAGATTACCTGTCCAATACAGTGGTTACTACTGCAGTCCCATTACTGAGCCCAAGGAGATTACCTGTCCAATACAGTGGTTAGTACTGCAGTCCCATCACTGAGCCCAAGGAGATTACCTGTCCAATACAGTGGTCACTACTGCAGTCCAGTTATCACTGAGCCCAGGGAGATTACCTGTCCAATACAGTGGATACTACTGCAGTCCAATCACTGAGCCCAAGGAGATTACCTGTCCAATACAGTGGTTACTACTGCAGTCCCATCACTGAGCCCAGGGAGATTACCTGTCCAATACAGTGGTCACTACTGCAGTCCAGTTATCACTGAGCCCAGGGAGATTACCTGTCCAATACAGTGGTCACTACTGCAGTACCTACGACAGAGTAACAACTGCACATTTCATATTGTGTCAGCTTATTCTTTTCGAAAATAGGCTTTTAGATTCTAAGAAAATAAGACAGTTGCTTAAAGACAAGCATTCCAAAAATAGTGTAACATTCCCCAAAACGGAAAAGGCGTTATCTTATTTAAAGAAAACCTTTCAGCTAACAGGTTGATGCATGTGTGTAATGGACTAGTACAACTTGGAACCAATTATCTAAACCCATGGGTAAATAGTGAAAATATCGAGCTCGATTTGTAGGTGGTGTTACTGCTATGACTTGTGAGATGTGGCTATGCACGCAGGTATTTCGATTTATGAAGTTGTTTACGTCTGTTATTATCCCGGTCTCTCCATGTGAGATTTGTGCTGGACAAAGTGGAGGCGGGACAGGTTTTTCTCCGGGTACTCCGGTTTTCACTGTCATCCTTCCTTTCAGCAATACTCTCCACTATAATTTGAACTGACACTAAGGATACGATGAAGACCCAGTGCAGTGGATTTGGTTAAAACTAGCGAAAATTAACTGCCAGGAACTGGACTCTGGCCTCTTAGAGATAAACGAAACATTTAAGAGACGCAAGGAAAATAAAACATAACAGTGATAAGGGTAAGAACTTATATTTATTATGAAAAGAAAATCAAAAGAAAATAGTATAAGTAAAACAGGGGGCCGAAAATCAAATGGATAATGTAAATAATATGTGGCCCGTGATTAAAATACACCAGACACAATGAGAATAATACCTTCGCAAACGCTTACCTTCGTAAAGGACGTGAAGAAATGTTTAGCATAAATACATGGCATCTATACCAAGTAGCTGAAGCATATGAATTTAGACGGTACAAAACATTTTTTTATAGCACGTCAGGTCAAGACAATCATAAGATTAGACGGTAATAGCCTCTCATCATAACGTACTCTCATTCGATTCCACCGTCAAGGCATCAAGACTCTCAACAATAATCCTCACATCCCCCGAGAATACAATAACATTAAGTAAAAAGAGCAATAAACAGGTAAATTAACCACAAAAGGTATCACGAATCAAACGTCAGAACCACCCATGCACACACAGAGACCAAGAGGTTAGGTTGTCGCAAATAAAGGGACGTACAAGAGCGTTGACGATACAGCACATAATAAATAAACAACCGCTCTCGAGCTCAGACAATATGAATCAGAAAGTGGTCCATCAAAAGAGACGGAGTGTCTTCAACACCAAAACACACAGAAGCAGGCAAATCGCGTAGTTAACTTGAATTCATACCAGATTTATGAAATGGACATGAATTATACAGAGCACGCGATAAAATAATACGACATGAGCTCAAGCGGAATGTTAATGAAGCGACATGGGTAAAAGGTCTCGGTCGTACTACCTTATACCGCTGATTAGGAACTTACTGCTCAACAATTCAATAGAAGTAGATGATGGCATTACCAAATCTATCATTTTGGAACAAACAACCGAGGTATTACAGGGAGACCCGTTAAGTCCATTATTATTCATCATTGCGACAGCAGACATAGTAGATTTGGTAAACCAGGAAAGCGTCAAACTATTAATGTACGCTGATGATATGGTCTTAACATCAACGTCAGAGAAGGAACTCCAGGAATCATTCAACCAAATAGTAGGCTGGATAAAGAAAAATGAGCTCAAACTGAATGTAGAAAAAACAGTGTCCATGACGTTTAGAAGAGGGGGACCTCATGGAATCTTCTATTATGAAGACCAAGAACTTAATTCCGTAAAGCATTTTAAATACTTGGGTGTAATTTTTCAAACCCAAGGTAATGTTATCACCCTCCATCTCATAGACCGTCTAAATGCATCTATGAAAGCAATATCTGACATTAAGCACCTGAGAAACTTGTCTTTAGAAACGGCCATAAAACTCTTTCATCTAAAAATCAGCCCTATAGCAACATATGGCTTGGAAAACATTTGGGAACATTTGAGTATGAAACAGTTAGATAAAATCGAGAAATTGAAGGCAATCTACTTGAAACGGGCTCTGTGCCTCTCCAAATATTCTCCTTCCCGGCTCGTGTATGAGCTATCCAGAGAGGGATTTTATGTGGAAGAGCTAAGGTTACAGTTGTTACTTTCAGCAACATCACCCTATATACATCTGCTTCGAGACCTACGATCGAAGAAGGCTGACATCTGGGAAGATTTCTACTCTACCGATGCCATGCTAAATCGCGAGTGGGTTCAAGGTGGATATGAACTGCGACACCTGCTGACAAGGTTCTCCGTTCATGGGTTCCATTATAAACTGTGTAATATAAAGCGTTATCATGAACCAGGTTTGAACTCTGTATGTTTAAGATGTGGTGCACACTGTACTAGGTACCATGTTTTAAATTGTAAACAGCGATCAGAATCACGGGTGAAATTTTGCAACGAAGACTAATGTTTTATATAGTAATTCTTTGCACATTGTGCGCGTTAAATAAATTATTAAAAGGTCTCGGTCGCACACAGCAAACAATCTCATACACACACATGAATCCGTGTTACCTTCTATTTTCAAAATAAACATAGTGGATCAGCAAAAGAAAATCAAGGTTAGCACACGAATAAAACAGAAATACACGTAGTGAGGGAAGCCTTTCTAACCTAACTAAAAGAAGATTAAAGAAAATTAAATACCTCGACTACATAAGCAAACAGCATACACAAAAGGCTGAGATGTTTACAAAGGCATCTTGAATTTCTTAAAATATATTTTATAAGCCATAAAGGCGACTTGAAAATCGAACCCTTCCATCTTCTCAAGTCCAAAGATCACAAGAAAGTCCATCAGAAAGATAATCCCACAAGACGGGGCAAAAAGAAATGCTTTGACCTATCCTATCGTATAAGACGCCATCTGTCGGAATAGAGGAGGATTACATAGTGGTAACGACACATTATTGGAAAGAGTAATAGTTGATAGATACTAGAGTTCGCTAGGAACGTGAAGATATCAGAAAAAGTAAACGTACCATAAAATAATATGGTGCTGTAGAAATTTCATTTCATCTATCAGTCATTAATCATTGGGCCAGAGGAGCGCGACAGGCCTTGGCAGCCGGCACAATCCCTATCCTCGCCGCTAGATGGGGCTTCATACATTCCATCCGTGACCCATTCAATGACTGGAAAACAGACTGTAGGTTTTAATTTACGATTATTATTATTATTATTATTATTATTATTATTATTATTATTATTATTATTATTATTATTATTATTATTATTATTATCATCATCATCTACGAAGTTACGTACGATAGGTTGTCAGTACGTACTTTATTTTGAATAAATCGTGGTCTTATCATTTATTATTTGTTTGTTGTATGATCTGTCTAGTGTAACAGAACATGTGAGGTTATGTCGAGATACTTCCGCTGTATGTTTATTAATACAACTTTATTTAATGTAAGAATACGCAATTAATAATATATAATTTATTAATACCTGTATATATGATGTCATGTTGTGCAACACAGGGTAAGAGTCTAGAACAACGCACTCTTGTCCTGAGGTCACTCGAGTTTTACGGAATGTTCCATTTTTTGTATGTAGGTTACTGGAGACTCCAGAAGGTAACGAGAAAGCATCTTGTGTCATACTTTTCTGGAAGCCTGGCCAAGCAAAGTATATAAAAGGACGTTTTTGGGTTGTTGAGTTGAGTTCTTAGTGAGAATAGTTAGTCGAATTAAGTATGTTGTGGTTTTGCCGTTGAAGTGGTTATACAACTGGTGCGATTTCAGCAGGACATATCAGATCAATTGGATTCAGGAGGCCAGTTAGATTGCATAGCCATAGATCTTTCCAAAGCCTTTGATAGAGTGGAACATGGAATATTATTAAAGACATTGGAGGGAATAGGACTGGACGAAAGGGTTACACGTTGTGTGAAAACTTTTCTAAATTCAAGGGTTCAGAAAGTCAAAGTAGGAAATAACGTATCGCAGGAAGAGAAAGTTTGGAAGGGAATTGCACAGGGTAGTATAATCGGTCCGTTACTTTTCTTAATATACGTAAATGATTTAGGGAATAATATAAAATCAAAAATAAGGCTGTATGCAGATTACATAATTGTTTATAGGGGAATAAATACCATTGAGGATTGTTCAGTATTAAAAAAGGGACCTTGAGAGTATCCAACAATGGGTTGAAGAGAATAACATGATGGTTAATGGAGGCAAATCAACTGTTACAACATTTACAAACAGGAGTTTTAAAACTGAATTTGAATATACTTTGGATGGGGTAGTTATCCCGAAAGATGGCAAGTGCAAATACTTAGGTGTAAAATTTGAAAGTAATTTGCACTGGAAGGGTCATGTGGATGACATTGCTGGGAAAGCATACAGATCATTACATGTCATAATGAGGCTACTTAAAGGATGCAACAAAGAATTAAAAGAGAAAAGTTATCTAGGTATGGTTCGTCCATTATTGGAATATGAAAACAGTGTTTGGGATCCTCACCAAGAATACCTAATAAAAGAAATAGACAGTATGCAGAGGAAAGCAGCAAGGTTTGTAACAGGGGATTTCAGGAGAAAGAGTAGTGTATCAGAAATGTTAAAGAAACTAGGGTGGGAAACTTTAAGTAAGAGAAGGGAGAAAACTAGACTTATAGGGTTATATAGACCCTATACAGGAGAAGCAGCATGGGTAGATATCCGTGAGAGGCTTCAGTTGGAAAATAATTATATCGGCAGGACTGACCACAAATGTAAAATTAGAAGAAATTTTAGTCGAAGCGATTGGGGTAAATTTTCATTCATAGGGAAGGGTGTAAAGGAGTGGAACAGTTTACCAGGGGTAGTGTTTGATCTTTTTCCAAAATCTGTACAGATATTCAAGAAGAGAATAAACAGCAAGAGAGAAAATAAATGAAATGTTAGAGGGCATTCGACCAGTGTAGGTTAATGTAAATAAAAAATGTGTGTGAATAAATTAATTCCATCCCCTAGTCTAAGGAGTTTGGACAGCCAAAGTAGGGGACTACCTGTAGGGGTGAAGTACAGTGGGGCTTCGAGGGCCCTGGGACCGCTACGGTAGCTGTGAAGGCCCTTCAGGAACTCTGAAAAGTGGTGGCAAAAGGGGCTCTGGTTAAGACGCAGCAGGTCGTTATGCTACTTAGGTTCCAGAATGGTTAAAGGAAAAAAAGAAAAAAGTAAATAAATGCAATGTAAATTTTAATCTTATACCAGTTGTACAGTAGCATTTGAAGTAATTCCACATACTGTATATCAGTTGACTATATTTGTAAGTAGTACAGGAGATATTATTAGTAGAATTTTGTAAACAATATAAATTTACTAAGGATGAGCTGTGTGTTTAATAGAAAAAATTGTTAGCGTAAATTGTATAATATTGTATTATAGGAAAATTTTGTTCTCTTGTTAATTTAATATTTAGTGCTTGACAATAATGTATTTTAGTATACCATTTGCCACCGAGGTAGGCACCTCATTTGCAAATAAAGAGATTTTGATTTGATTTGATATTGTGTTGGTACAAGTGTTTCGTAGTTGGTGGACATGCTAATGTGCAGTCGATTGAGCTCAAGATGGTGGTTCATTTGATGTGAAACTATTAATGTGTATATAAGTTGTAAATGAAACAGTGTTAACAATTGAGAGCATCTCATGTGTGCTCTTTGTGAATACAACAAGTTGGATAACACACCATGATGGTCTATCTTGCAGTGATTGGCGTGGTGCTCTACAGATGACCAATAATGTCACAGCCCTTCGAGCCGCGCCAGGCAGGTCCCAGGACAATAACCGTTGTCGGCATTGCCGCAACAAGATAGAAACCCTTTGCCATATCGTGGGATACTGTCCCTACACCATACGATACGAAGCTCCATTGCGCAGTCATTACGAGATGCTGGTTACACAATGCACGAAGAGATCCATGGGCTGTCAGAGAACGGCAATACCCATAGGATTAACATGATAGCCTTCAAAAAAGAATAACAATGGATATATTATTGATCCTACGGTTCGGTTTGAATCGCACGCTAACCTGCGCAGTGAAGTACACGAGGAAAGGAGTTTACAAACACCGAGCGCGATAGCTGTAGTCGCTTAAGTGCGGCCAGTATCCAGTAATCGGGAGATAGTGGGTTCAAGCCCCACTGTCGGCAGCCCTGAAGATGGTTTCCCGTAGTTTCCCATTTTCACACCAGGAAAATGCCGGGGCTGTATCTTAATTAAGGCCACGGCCGCTTCCTTCCAATTCCTAGGCCTTTCCTATCCCATCGTCGCCATAAGACCTATCTGTGTCGGTGCGACGTAAAGGAAATAGCAAAAAGAAGAAAAACTATAGTTTACAAACATAATGTCCCCTTCTACCGACGTGAATACGGACTGGATAACATCGAAGTGATAGGTGCAAAGAACAAATAAGAATTCTGCTCAAGAGTAAGAGTCATTGACGAAGAATGTGGTCCTCAAATCCGTGGAAGTTTCATTACAGTATCAATTCTGAGAAGTAATTTATAGAGTCAGAAATATACTTAGTATACTTTGTCGTCATGGCCAACCTTCTTATGGGGGAATCTTTATTCCTCTGAATCAGCGTAAATATATGGATCTGGGGCTCCCATGCTTGGCGGTGAAGAACGTTATACTTAAATAATTTACTGTATTCGTAGCTGATAATCCCATACCATCACGGAATTACAGTGAACACTATACATTCTTATTAGCTTCCATACATTCCCCACATTTCCTCATCACTTTAACATCCTTTAGTTCTATTTTCAGTCCTCGCATTGAAATATCCCATTATCACTCTCCTATCCTCGTTGCTGACCCTGATGAACATGCCATTCAATGCTTCATATAACTTCATCTTCACTGTCGTCTCTAGCTGTCAAACCTGCCAATATTATTTGCACATTTATGTTTCTGATAGAAATATTATGTTGCGGAAGAATAATCCTATCCCACACTATACCCTAACACATGTTAAGTACATTTTACAACTCTTTCTTGCTATCTGCTATTACCCGAATATCATAAACACTTAAGCACCAAAGTTGTTATAAAGAGGCCAATGTGGATACATTGCCTCTTACGGGACTAACACAGGAGAGCTGCGCCAGTGCTACTGAGACAAGGTGAGATTAACTGTAAGGATCTAACGCGTGTACACTGGGCTAATTCGGCAGCCTCATCCTCCCAACCGGCTTCCCTTCCGAACCTCAGTCCTTGGTGAGGTGATGTAATATCTGTGGTATTTTCTTTTTCTGTAGGTGGGAGGGTGGTTGAATACTGCTATAATAGGAACTTAGACAATTTCTTCTTGAAAGCGTGGGTTGGCTGCTATAGGGTATAGTGTGGTATGGTGACAGGGCTGCTGGCCCGACTGAATGTTTGGAGGTGCATTACTAAGACGGAGATCAGAACATGTGCTTGCTATCGCTATTGCGATACTGACCACCAGGAATGCGCTGACGTAGCCTGGTCATGTACTCGAACACAGCTGCTAGTAATAAAATATTATTGTCACTACATTACATGCTGTTACAATTCACACGCAAGAAATATCCGACTTCACCGGGCTTCGATTCTGTGTATTCTGGACTTGGAACACAAGTCTGCTTTATAAGACTACAGATTCAGTTGGCACAGAGGGGTCTGCAACTGAGTCTCGCATGACGTCTACCTACTTGTTGCTTCTCTTTTATTTATCTTATCTAATCTTTAACCTTTTTCTGTACTGATTTCAAGGTCCGGGAGCTGACGCAGGGGTATTGCGTTTACATTTCTCTAGTCATTAGGTTATCTCTTCTCCTGCCCTTCTTACACAGAGTCCCAGTGAGAATCATTGCTCTAACAGTTTAGAAGTCTGGTGGATTGTTTAGTCGATATCCACGTTGCACACTCATATCAGATCCGTTTACTAGTCCCCTAGGCTCATGAACCTGTACGTATCACAACAATTGTTTATGATTTAAAACGTCTTTTCTTTTCAGGTGGGCTGTCACTACTCTAATAGTGTATATTATCGTCCTATAAGGAGAAAAATAAGATATATAATTTGAGAGTTCGGGATTGATATTCCGAGTAAAAGTAAGACTAATAAAAGAAATTCCCTATGTGCTGGGATAGTTGATCGGCACAAAATTCAAATTAAAGTGGTGTTGGAGAAAATCAACTTCCAAATGAACGCGGGAGTCAACACAGCGCCAACTTATAACAAAGTATGTGTGTGATGACACACATTTAGCATAAATTTTGCCTTACTTTGAAGCTCTATTCCATTGAAACTAGGTTTCAGATTTTCAGTTCTTTTAAACCCGTAGCCTCCTCTTTTATCTGCCAATTGTGACATGAAGTTGCGATATACTGTACACGTTCTACTCAAACACGCCGTAGTCGAGGATGTTATACCTATAGAAGTACACTGAGTTACTCTATCTTGTTCCTATGAGGAACAGAACGCCATGATATTTCTGGCACTCAATAGAACCTTTCATTTTCTGTTGTGAAACGAATACAACCTGATACTTGTCTCTTAAATGTTAGTGTATTATTGACTTTCTGGAGGCTGTTATAGCTTTTACTTTCCGTAAAAGATCTAACAGGACACAGTTGTTTACAATTCCTCAGCATTAGTGAAAATGAGACTGACCTCGTTCACTACTTTCAACCATGTGGATTATGCGAAAGTATTTATAAATTTAAAGTTGTATTTCATTTTGTAGGTCGTAATGAAATACTCCAAAGGATGGTAATGGAGCTTCTACCTTCATAATTATTCGAATTACAACTTACAGTCATATAATTTTAATACCAGCAAAATAGGTTTATAAAATCTAACGAAAAAATGTTGTTTCTAGATCAGATGATGGTAGCGATTCTGATGACACCCTCCGAGTTGTAGACGTAGCGCCAGTAAAGAGAACAGCAGTAAAATCTCCGAGGCGTCAAAGAGGGTAAGTAAGGATTCATTACTAAATTATCAACGATTCTTTGTACAGTACTTTCTGATTGAACGTAAATTAGCTTCTGGTATAGCATCACTAAATACCATCTTAACTTGTTTATTATAAGATGTTCGTAATAAGTTAACCTGTATATTTTCAGTTAATTTACAGCTTTTATAGCTGTTAGGTTGTTCAGCCTGCCGAACTACTTTCGAGTAATACATTTATAAACTACCTCCAAAGAAAACATATGGTAACAGTATTATATCTGAAAAGGGAACAACAATTTAAATAGAATGAAATATTTCATTCTTAAAAACGTAATAAAATTCCATCAAATTACACTAAAATATTCAGAAAAGTATAAATATTAATATTTATTTATGTTTAAATACTTATGAACTTGAAATCTGGAATTTATCTTAATGAAGTCTCGTTTCCTTTCCACACTGGCATAGAATGTGATGAGTTGAAAATCCACGAAGGCAGTGATCATAAGGGTAGCATTAAAAATAAAACAACTAAAAGTAAAATACAGCGTGTCGTTGGCGTAGTGGCTAGCCGGCTGGACTCGCGCCAACACATCGCATTCTATGCTTGAGTGGAGAAAAGATAGGACTTCATTAAGAAAAGTTTCACATTTCAAGTTTCGAAGTATTTAAAAGTAAAAGAATGTAAATGTTTATTCATTCCTCAATATTTGAGTGAGAATGGATGATGTTCTCTCAAGAAAGAAACTTTTCATTGTATTGTAATTAAGTTGTTTCAATATGCTTTATTCTTCAGGTAGTTTATGAATTAGTTCCGGTAGCCTGAAGAACCTAACACAAAAGAAATAAGTTCTAATTTTAATTCCTTTGCGCTTTTCATTAAACGTCGTGTTATTCAACCACAATCTTGTTTGACATATCTGTAGGATAAATAACTCACTGCTATGGAAATCAATGCGATGAATGCAAAACTTGTATTACTTCTCTCTTTAGGATTTTCTGAATGCTACATATAAAATAATATTGTCGTTATCATTATACGAGGAGTGTCTGATCAAAAGGTGCTATTTCCACCTGGAGAAAATCGTGGGAAACGCGCAAGAAACGTTAAATAAAAGGCAACTGGAACGAACCTATGATCAGGTTTGACACAACTACATCTTCCTTGTCTAGATTGCACATAGCAATCGGTAATATCAATCACTCAATACTGATCTGCATTTAGAGCCGTCACCCAGGTGACAGATTACTTATCTGTTGATTTCCTAGCTTTTACTTGAATGATTTAATTTAAATAGAAATTTATTGAACATTTCCCTTGGTAAGTTATTCCAATCCCTAACTCCCCTTCCTATAAACGAATATTTGCCCCGATTTGTAATCTTGAGTTCCAACTTAATATTCTAATGTTTCGTATTTTGAAGGCAACCATTCATATTTATTCGTCCACTAAAGTCATTCCACGCCATCTCTCTACTGACAGCTCAGAACATACTTCTTAGTCGAGCAGCTCGTCTCCATTCTCCCAAGTTTTCTAAGCCCAAACTTTGCAACATTTTTGTAACGCTACTCTTTTGTCGGAAATCATCTAGAACAATCGAGCTGCTTTTCTTTGGATTATTACAGTTCAAGAATCAAGTAATCCCGGTGAGGGTCTCATACACTGGAACCATACCCTAGTTGGATTCTTACCAGAAACTTGTATGACCTGTCCTTTACATCCATATTACAACCCCTAAACACCCTCATAACCATGTGCAGAGATCTGTACCCTTTGTTAACAATCCCATTTATGTGATTACCCAGTTAAGATCTTTTCTTGTATTAACACCTAGGTACTTACAATGATCCCCATAAGGAGCATTCACCCCATCAATGCAGTAGTTAAACTGAGAGGGTTTTGCCCATTCATGAAACTTATAACCTGACATTTAACTCCATTTATCACCATACAATTGCCTGCTGTCCCTCTCACAACATTATTGAGGTCATTTTTCAGTTGTTCACAATGTTGTAACATAATCTGCAAAAAGCCGTATCTCTGATTCCACTCCTTTACTCATGTCATCTATATGGATAACGAAACATAAAGGTCCAAAAATACTGCCTTGAAGAATTTCCCTCTTAATTATTACAGGGCCACATAAAGCTTCAGCTACTGTAATTCTCTGAGGTCTATTTCGTAGAAATATAGCAACCCCTTCAGTCACCCTTTTGTCTAGTCCAACTGCACTAATTTTTGCCAGTAGTCTCCTATGATCCACCCTATCAAATATCTGAGACAGGTGAAACGCGACACAGTCCATTTGACCTCCTGAATCCAAGATATCTGCTATACCTTGTTGGAATCATCCAAGTTGAGCTTCTGTGGAATAACCTTTCCTAAACCCAAAATGCTTTCTATCAAACAAGTTATTAATTTCCCTAACATGTCTAATATAATCAGAAAGAATGCTTTCCCGAAGATTACATGCAACACATGTCAAACTGACTGGCCTGTCATTTTCAGCTTCATGTCTGTCACCCTATATTTTGTACAGAGGGCCTACTATAGCAACAAACCATTCATTTAGTACAGCTCCTTCATGCAAACAATAATCAAATAAGTACTTCAGATATGGTACTATATCCCAACCCATTGTCTTTAGTTTATCCGCAGAAATCTTATCTATTCCAGCCCCTTTTCTAGTTTTCAACTTTTGTATCTTATTGTAAATGTCATTGTTATCATAGACACGTTTTACTACTTGTTTAGCCTTAGTCTCCTCCTCTATCTGGACATTATCCTTGTAACCAACAATCTTTACATACTGCTGACTGAATAATTCTGCCTTTTAAAGATCTTCGCATACACACTTCCCTTATTCATTAATGATTCCTGCAATGTCCTTCTTGGAATCAGTTTCATCCTTAAAGTACCTATACATACCCTTCCATTTTCACTTAACTTTGTATGACTGCCTATTATGCTTTCCGTCATTCAGTCTGACTTTTTTGCTAGATTAAATTTTCGAGCATGTTCCTTCAATTTCTCCTTACTTTTACAGCCATTTCTAACTCTATTCCTTTCCAGTCTGCACCACCTTCTTAGTCTCTTTATTTCTCTGTTATAATACTTTGGGTCTTCAAAATTCCTTACCTATTTTAAACGTACAAATCCGATTTCACATTCCTCAGCAATTGCTTTAAACCCATCCCAGAGTATGTTTATATTTTTATTTATTGTTTTACACCGATCATAGTTACTTTTTAAGAACTTCCTTTTCGCCACTTTATCAGCCATATGGTACTGTCTAAATAGTCCTACCTTTAAGACGTTTCATTCCAACATATTTGTTTACAACTACGACATGAACAGCTTCGTGATCATTAATACCAACTATTACTTCTGTTTCTTTATAGAGCTCATCTAGTTTTACCAGCACCACGTCCAGTATATTCTTCCCTCTAGTTGGTTCCATCATTTCTGAATCAGCTGTCCTTCCCCTATGAACTTATTTGCCATTTGTTAGCATTACCTTCGCTTCACCTTCCGCATTGACATTAGGTAAACTGAGATCTCCCGCTACAATCACATTAATTTCCAGGTCGTTTCCCACATAGCTGAATATCTTATCAAATAATTCTGTATCATCGTCAGCGCTACCCTGTCACGGTGTGTACACTCCAAAGATATCAAGTTGCCTATTATCGCCTATTCAGTGGATGTGGACGAAAAAGTGTTTTTCTTTAAGGAAGTGAAATTGGCACTCGTCATAGGATAATTTTATTTTACATTTAAAGTATCAAAGCTCTGCCAGCTCGTGAAGTTAACTCATGAGTACTGAGCAGATGTTTGCGTATGTTAACACAATTTACATTGTTATATCTATTGTGCATCCCCAAGCGTAAGTACTAAATCTTATTTCACATGATGTTGTAACCACAAAGACGCACATACGAAATGCTGTCAATTGTGTACACTATTTTTATTTACAAGGTCGCATCTTCAACAATACGTAGAGGAATTTTAAATTAATTTCACTACCAATGGAAAAGTCAAGTATGGCGATACGCTTTAGAACGAGACCGTGTGTATCGAATGGTGCTGGCTTTCAAGAGGGAGTTCTTGCATAGTTCGAGTCTAAGATAATCATAGATAAGAGCCCACGTTTTCTTAATTTGGCACATAAACACACAGAGCAAATCCTAGAGAGAGGAGTCGGGAATTTCTTGCGCACTCAGGCGGTGTTTGGACGGGAGTGCACGTATTTAGAGTATCTGCTCTATTACATGTTGCTGTCATAGTAATAAAATAGCGGTGATCACGTTGCTTGCTATCATGCAAGTCTGCTAATCACCATGCATGATGGTTTGTTTCTGGTAAATGGAACACTTACTTTCTGAACTTGTAGAGACTTCTAGTAGGCTCTAGAATCGAAGACTTCGACCTACTCAGTGATAAGTGGACTGCAGTAGTAACCGTTGTATTGGACAGGTAATCCCCCTTATCTACTTATAAGCCCACAGTACTGTGTTTAGGAGGATGAGAAAGAGGAGGATAAGGAAGAGGAGAAGGAGGAGGAGGTTAGTACTGTTTACCACATACCGCTCAATCATTTCCTCAAAAAGCTCAAAGATCTAACAGAAAACACGATAAGGCAGAAATGGGGGAAAATTTATATTTTCTACAATAGTGGTTATGAAGTTGTTTGGTTCGTAAAATAAATGTGCATGAAAAAGAAAATGATAATACGTGCCTCTCCATTGATTTTGTAATATCTGAAGATATTTCTTTTCAGTTTCTACTCGTTCATTTATAACTGCTGTTTTCTTCATGCTGCCGAAACTAACTTTGAGTAATACATTTATAAACTAAATGAAGTAACAGTATTATGCCTGCTAAACATACCCTTAAATTAATTAAAAGCGGGCGAGTTGGCAGTGCGCGTAGAGGCGCGCGGCTGTGAGCTTGCATCCTGGAGATAGTAGGTTCGAATCCCACTATCGGCAGCCCTGAAGATGGTTTTCCGTAGTTTCCCATTTTCACACCAGGCAAATGCTGGGGCTGTACCTTAATTAGGCCACGGCCGCTGCCTTCCAACTCCTAGGCCTTTCCTATCCCATCGTCGCCATAAGACCTATCTGTGTCGGTGCGACGAAAAGCCCCTAGCAAAAAAAAAATTAAGTTGTTTCTAAAGAAAATTTTCCGGTAAATATTTCAAGTTTTCTCTAAAGGAAAATTACCTATAAATTAATTAATTAATTAATTAATTTAGTTGTTTCCTTAGCAGGTGTAATACTATTACAATATTATATGTTCTCCTTCAGATAGTTTATAAATTGATTTACTCAAAGCTGGTTTCGGCAAACGGAAGAACCTAACACTTATAAAATATCCATTGGTTTTGGGGATTACCCGTCCAATACAGCGGTTACTTCCGCATTCCACTTACCACTGAGCCCAAGGGGATTACCCGTCCAATACAGTGGTTACTACTGCAGTTCACTTATCACTGAACCCAAGGGGATTACCTGTCCAATACAGTGGTTACTACTGCAGTCCACTTACCACTGAGCCCAAGGGGATTACCCGTCCAATACAGCAGTTACTTCCGCATTCCACTTACCACTGAGCCCAAGGAGATTACCTGTCCAATACAGTGGTCACTACTGCAGTCCAGTTATCACTGAGCCCAGGGAGATTACCTGTCCAATACAGTGGTTACTACTGCAGTCCAATCACTGAGCCCAAGGGGATTACCTGTCCAATACAGTTGTCACTACTGCAGTCCAGTTATCACTGAGCCCAGGGAGATTACCTGTGCAATACAGTGGTCACTACTGCAGTTCAGTTATCACTGACCCCAGGGAGATTATCTGTCCAATACAGTGGTCACTACTGCAGTCCAGTTATCACTGAGCCCAGGGAGATTACCTGTCCAAAACAGTGGTCACTACTGCAGTCCAGTTATCACTGAGCCCGGGGAGATTACCTGTCCAAAACAGTGGTCACTACTGCAGTCCAGTTATCACTGAGCCCAGGGAGATTACCTGTCCAATACAGTGGTCACTACTGCAGTCCAGTTATCACTGAGCCCAGGGAGATTACCTGTCCAATACAGTGGTTACTACTGCAGTCCCATCACTGAGCCCAGGGAGATTACCTGTCCAATACAGTGGTTACTACTGCAGTCCCATTACTGAGCCCAAGGAGATTACCTGTCCAATACAGTGGTTAGTACTGCAGTCCCATCACTGAGCCCAAGGAGATTACCTGTCCAATACAGTGGTCACTACTGCAGTCCAGTTATCACTGAGCCCAGGGAGATTACCTGTCCAATACAGTGGATACTACTGCAGTCCAATCACTGAGCCCAAGGAGATTACCTGTCCAATACAGTGGTTACTACTGCAGTCCCATCACTGAGCCCAGGGAGATTACCTGTCCAATACAGTGGTCACTACTGCAGTCCAGTTATCACTGAGCCCAGGGAGATTACCTGTCCAATACAGTGGTCACTACTGCAGTACCTACGACAGAGTAACAACTGCACATTTCATATTGTGTCAGCTTATTCTTTTCGAAAATAGGCTTTTAGATTCTAAGAAAATAAGACAGTTGCTTAAAGACAAGCATTCCAAAAATAGTGTAACATTCCCCAAAACGGAAAAGGCGTTATCTTATTTAAAGAAAACCTTTCAGCTAACAGGTTGATGCATGTGTGTAATGGACTAGTACAACTTGGAACCAATTATCTAAACCCATGGGTAAATAGTGAAAATATCGAGCTCGATTTGTAGGTGGTGTTACTGCTATGACTTGTGAGATGTGGCTATGCACGCAGGTATTTCGATTTATGAAGTTGTTTACGTCTGTTATTATCCCGGTCTCTCCATGTGAGATTTGTGCTGGACAAAGTGGAGGCGGGACAGGTTTTTCTCCGGGTACTCCGGTTTTCACTGTCATCCTTCCTTTCAGCAATACTCTCCACTATAATTTGAACTGACACTAAGGATACGATGAAGACCCAGTGCAGTGGATTTGGTTAAAACTAGCGAAAATTAACTGCCAGGAACTGGACTCTGGCCTCTTAGAGATAAACGAAACATTTAAGAGACGCAAGGAAAATAAAACATAACAGTGATAAGGGTAAGAACTTATATTTATTATGAAAAGAAAATCAAAAGAAAATAGTATAAGTAAAACAGGGGGCCGAAAATCAAATGGATAATGTAAATAATATGTGGCCCGTGATTAAAATACACCAGACACAATGAGAATAATACCTTCGCAAACGCTTACCTTCGTAAAGGACGTGAAGAAATGTTTAGCATAAATACATGGCATCTATACCAAGTAGCTGAAGCATATGAATTTAGACGGTACAAAACATTTTTTTATAGCACGTCAGGTCAAGACAATCATAAGATTAGACGGTAATAGCCTCTCATCATAACGTACTCTCATTCGATTCCACCGTCAAGGCATCAAGACTCTCAACAATAATCCTCACATCCCCCGAGAATACAATAACATTAAGTAAAAAGAGCAATAAACAGGTAAATTAACCACAAAAGGTATCACGAATCAAACGTCAGAACCACCCATGCACACACAGAGACCAAGAGGTTAGGTTGTCGCAAATAAAGGGACGTACAAGAGCGTTGACGATACAGCACATAATAAATAAACAACCGCTCTCGAGCTCAGACAATATGAATCAGAAAGTGGTCCATCAAAAGAGACGGAGTGTCTTCAACACCAAAACACACAGAAGCAGGCAAATCGCGTAGTTAACTTGAATTCATACCAGATTTATGAAATGGACATGAATTATACAGAGCACGCGATAAAATAATACGACATGAGCTCAAGCGGAATGTTAATGAAGCGACATGGGTAAAAGGTCTCGGTCGTACTACCTTATACCGCTGATTAGGAACTTACTGCTCAACAATTCAATAGAAGTAGATGATGGCATTACCAAATCTATCATTTTGGAACAAACAACCGAGGTATTACAGGGAGACCCGTTAAGTCCATTATTATTCATCATTGCGACAGCAGACATAGTAGATTTGGTAAACCAGGAAAGCGTCAAACTATTAATGTACGCTGATGATATGGTCTTAACATCAACGTCAGAGAAGGAACTCCAGGAATCATTCAACCAAATAGTAGGCTGGATAAAGAAAAATGAGCTCAAACTGAATGTAGAAAAAACAGTGTCCATGACGTTTAGAAGAGGGGGACCTCATGGAATCTTCTATTATGAAGACCAAGAACTTAATTCCGTAAAGCATTTTAAATACTTGGGTGTAATTTTTCAAACCCAAGGTAATGTTATCACCCTCCATCTCATAGACCGTCTAAATGCATCTATGAAAGCAATATCTGACATTAAGCACCTGAGAAACTTGTCTTTAGAAACGGCCATAAAACTCTTTCATCTAAAAATCAGCCCTATAGCAACATATGGCTTGGAAAACATTTGGGAACATTTGAGTATGAAACAGTTAGATAAAATCGAGAAATTGAAGGCAATCTACTTGAAACGGGCTCTGTGCCTCTCCAAATATTCTCCTTCCCGGCTCGTGTATGAGCTATCCAGAGAGGGATTTTATGTGGAAGAGCTAAGGTTACAGTTGTTACTTTCAGCAACATCACCCTATATACATCTGCTTCGAGACCTACGATCGAAGAAGGCTGACATCTGGGAAGATTTCTACTCTACCGATGCCATGCTAAATCGCGAGTGGGTTCAAGGTGGATATGAACTGCGACACCTGCTGACAAGGTTCTCCGTTCATGGGTTCCATTATAAACTGTGTAATATAAAGCGTTATCATGAACCAGGTTTGAACTCTGTATGTTTAAGATGTGGTGCACACTGTACTAGGTACCATGTTTTATATTGTAAACAGCGATCAGAATCACTGGTGAAATTTTGCAACGAAGACTAATGTTTTATATAGTAATTCTTTGCACATTGTGCGCGTTAAATAAATTATTAAAAGGTCTCGGTCGCACACAGCAAACAATCTCACACACACACATGAATCCGTGTTACCTTCTATTTTCAAAATAAACATAGTGGATCAGCAAAAGAAAATCAAGGTTAGCACACGAATAAAACAGAAAAACACGTAGTGAGGGAAGCCTTTCTAACCTAACTAAAAGAAGATTAAAGAAAATTAAATACCTCGACTACATAAGCAAACAGCATACACAAAAGGCTGAGAAGTTTACAAAGGCATCTTAAATTTCTTAAAATATATTTTATAAGCCATAAAGGCGACTTGAAAATCGAATCCTTCCATCTTCTCAAGTCCAAAGATCACAGAAAGTCCATCAGAAAGATAATCCCACAAGACGGGGCAAAAAGAAATGCTTTGACCTATCCTATCGTATAAGACGCCATCTGTCGGAATAGAGAAGGATTACATAGTGGTAACGACACATTATTGGAAAGAGTAATAGTTGATAGATACTAGAGTTCGCTAGGAACGTGAAGATATCAGAAAAAGTAAACGTACCATAAAATAATATGGTGCGGTAGAAATTTCATTTCATCTATCAGTCATTAATCATTGCGCCAGAGGAGCGCGACAGGCCTTGGCAGCCGGCACAATCCCTATCCTCGCCGCTAGATGGGGCTTCATACATTCCATCCGTGACCCATTCAATGACTGGAAAACAGGCTGTAGGTTTTCATTTACGTTTATTATTATTATTATTATTATTATTATTATTATCATCTACGAAGTTACGTACGATAGGTTGTCAGTACGTACTTTATTTTGAATAAATCGTGGTCATATCATTTATTATTTGTTTGTTGTATGATCTGTCTAGTGTAACAGAACATGTGAGGTTATGTCGAGATACTTCCGCTGTATGTTTATTAATACAACTTTATTTAATGTAAGAACACGCAATTAATATTATATAATTTATTAATACCTGTATATATGATGTCATGTTGTGCAACATAGGGTAAGAGTCTAGAACAACGCACTCTTGTCCTGAGGTCACTCGAGTTTTACGGAATGTTCCATTTTTTGTATGTAGGTTACTGGAGACTCCAGAAGGTAACGAGAAAGCATCTTGTGTCATACTTTTCTGGAAGCCTGGCCAAGCAAAGTATATAAAAGGACGTTTTTGGGTTGTTGAGTTGAGTTCTTAGTGAGAATAGTTAGTCGAATTAAGTATGTTGTGGTTTTGCCGTTGAAGTGGTTATACAACTGGTGCGATTTCAGCAGGACATATCAGATCAATTGGATTCAGGAGGCCAGTTAGATTGCATAGCCATAGATCTTTCCAAAGCCTTTGATAGAGTGGAACATGGAATATTATTAAAGACATTGGAGGGAATAGGACTGGACGTAAGGGTTACACTTTGTGTGAAAACTTTTCTAAATTCAAGGGTTCAGAAAGTCAAAGTAGGAAATAACGTATCGCAGGAAGAGAAAGTTTGGAAGGGAATTGCACAGGGTAGTATAATCGGTCCGTTACTTTTCTTAATATACGTAAATGATTTAGGGAATAATATAAAATCAAAAATAAGGCTGTATGCAGATGACATAATTGTTTATAGGGGAATAAATACCATTGAGGATCGTTCAGTATTAAAAAAGGGACCTTGAGAGTATCCAACAATGGGTTGAAGAGAATAACATGATGGTTAATGGAGGCAAATCAACTGTTACAACATTTACAAACAGGAGTTTTAAAACTGAATTTGAATATACTTTGGATGGGGTAGTTATCCAGAAAGATGGCAAGTGCAAATACTTAGGTGTAAAATTTGAAAGTAATTTGCACTGGAAGGGTCATGTGGATGACATTGCTGGGAAAGCATACAGATCATTACATGTCATAATGAGGCTACTTAAAGGATGCAACAAAGAATTAAAAGAGAAAAGCTATCTAGGTATGGTTCGTCCATTATTGGAATATGAAAACAGTGTTTGGGATCCTCACCAAGAATACCTAATAAAAGAAATAGACAGTGTGCAGAGGAAAGCAGCAAGGTTTGTAACAGGGGATTTCAGGAGAAAGAGTAGTGTATCAGAAATGTTAAAGAAACTAGGGTGGGAAACTTTAAGTAAGAGAAGGGAGAAAACTAGACTTATAGGGTTATATAGACCCTATACAGGAGAAGCAGCATGGGTAGATATCCGTGAGAGGCTTCAGTTGGAAAATAATTATATCGGCAGGACTGACCACAAATGTAAAATTAGAAGAAATTTTAGTCGAAGCGATTGGGGTAAATTTTCATTCATAGGGAAGGGTGTAAAGGAGTGGAACAGTTTACCAGGGGTAGTGTTTGATCCTTTTCCAAAATCTGTACAGATATTCAAGAAGAGAATAAACAGCAAGAGAGAAAATAAATGAAATGTTAGAGGGCATTCGACCAGTGCAGGTTAATGTAAATAAAAAATGTGTGTGAATAAATTAATTCCATCCCCTAGTCTAAGGAGTTTGGACAGCCAAAGTAGGGGACTGCCTGTAGGGGTGAAGTACAGTGGTGACTTCGAGGGCCCTGGGACCGCTACGGTAGCTGTGCAGGCCCTTCAGGAACTCTGAAAAGTGGTGGCAAAAGGGGCTCTGGTTAAGACGCAGCAGGTCGTTATGCTACTTAGGTTCCAGAATGGTTAAAGGAAAAAAAAGAAAAAGTAAATAAATGCAGTGTAAATTTTAATCTTATACCAGTTGTACAGTATCATTTGAAGTAATTCCACATACTGTATATCAGTTGACTATATTTGTAAGTAGTACAGGAGATATTATTAGTAGAATTTTGTAAACAATATAAATTTACTAAGGATGAGCTGTGTGTTTAATAGAGAAAATTGTTAGCGTAAATTGTATAATATTGTATTATAGGAAAATTTTGTTCTCTTGTTAATTTAATATTTAGTGCTTGACAATAATGTATTTTAGTGTACCATTTGCCACCGAGGTAGGCACCTCATTTGCAAATAAAGATATTTTGATTTGATTTGATATTGTGTTGGTACAAGTGTTTCGTAGTTGGTGGACATGCTAATGTGCAGTCGATTGAGCTCAATATGGTGGTTCATTTGATGTGAAACTATTAATGTGTATATAAGTTGTAAATGAAACAGTGTTAACAAATGAGAGCATCTCATGTGTGCTCTTTGTGAATACAACAAGTTGGATAACACACCATGATGGTCTATCTTGCAGTGATTGGCGTGGTGCTCTACAGATGACCAATAATGTCACAGCCCTTCGAGCCGCGCCAGGCAGGTCCCAGGACAATAACCGTTGTCGGCATTGCCGCAACAAGATAGAAACCCTTTGCCATATCGTGGGATACTGTCCCTACACCATACGATACGAAGCTCCATTGCGCAGTCATTACGAGATGCTGATTACACAATGCACGAAGAGATCCATGGGCTGTCAGAGAACGGCAATACCCATAGGATTAACATGATAGCCTTCAAAAAAGAATAACAATGGATATATTATTGATCCTACGGTTCGGTTTGAATCGCACGCTAACCTGCGCAGTGAAGTACACGAGGAAAGGAGTTTACAAACACCGAGCGCGATAGCTGTAGTCGCTTAAGTGCGGCCAGTATCCAGTAATCGGGAGATAGTGGGTTCAAGCCCCACTGTCGGCAGCCCTGAAGATGGTTTCCCGTAGTTTCCCATTTTCACACCAGGAAAATGCCGGGGCTGTATCTTAATTAAGGCCACGGCCGCTTCCTTCCAATTCCTAGGCCTTTCCTATCCCATCGTCGCCATAAGACCTATCTGTGTCGGTGCGACGTAAAGGAAATAGCAAAAAGAAGAAAAACTATAGTTTACAAACATAATGTCCCCTTCTACCGACGTGAATACGGACTGGATAACATCGAAGTGATAGGTGCAAAGAACAAATAAGAATTCTGCTCAAGAGTAAGAGTCATTGACGAAGAATGTGGTCCTCAAATCCGTGGAAGTTTCATTACAGTATCAATTCTGAGAAGTAATTTATAGAGTCAGAAATATACTTAGTATACTTTGTCGTCATGGCCAACCTTCTTATGGGGGAATCTTTATTCCTCTGAATCAGCGTAAATATATGGATCTGGGGCTCCCATGCTTGGCGGTGAAGAACGTTATACTTAAATAATTTACTGTATTCGTAGCTGATAATCCCATACCATCACGGAATTACAGTGAACACTATACATTCTTATTAGCTTCCATACATTCCCCACATTTCCTCATCACTTTAACATCCTTTAGTTCTATTTTCAGTCCTCGCATTGAAATATCCCATTATCACTCTCCTATCCTCGTTGCTGACCCTGATGACCATGCCATTCAATGCTTCATATAACTTCATCTTCACTGTCGTCTCTAGCTGTCAAACCTGCCAATATTATTTGCACATTTATGTTTCTGATAGAAATATTATGTTGCGGAAGAATAATCCTATCCCACACTATACCCTAACACATGTTAAGTACATTTTACAACTCTTCCTTGCTATCTGCTATTACCCGAATATCATAAACACTTAAGCACCAAAGTTGTTATAAAGAGGCCAATGTGGATACATTGCCTCTTACGGGACTAACACAGGGGAGCTGCGCCAGTGCTACTGAGACAAGGTGAGATTAACTGTAAGGATCTAACGCGTGTACACTGGGCTAATTCGGCAGCCTCATCCTCCCAACCGGCTTCCCTTCCGAACCTCAGTCCTTGGTGAGGTGATGTAATATCTGTGGTATTTTCTTTTTCTGTAGGTGGGAGGGTGGTTGAATACTGCTATAATAGGAACTTAGACAATTTCTTCTTGAAAGCGTGGGTTGGCTCCTATAGGGTATAGTGTGGTATGGTGACAGGGCTGCTGGCCCGACTGAATGCTTGGAGGTGCATTACTAAGACGGAGATCAGAACATGTGCTTGCTATCGCTATTGCGATACTGACCACCAGGAATGCGCTGACGTAGCCTGGTCATGTACTCGAACACAGCTGCTAGTAATAAAATATTATTGTCACTACATTACATGCTGTTACAATTCACACGCAAGAAATATCCGACTTCACCGGGCTTCGATTCTGTGTATTCTGGACTTGGAACACAAGTCTGCTTTATAAGACTACAGATTCAGTTGGCACAGAGGGGTCTGCAACTGAGTCTCGCATGACGTCTACCTACTTGTTGCTTCTCTTTTATTTATCTTATCTAATCTTTAACCTTTTTCTGTACTGATTTCAAGGTCCGGGAGCTGACGCAGGGGTATTGCGTTTACATTTCTCTAGTCATTAGGTTATCTCTTCTCCTGCCCTACTTACACAGAGTCCCAGTGAGAATCATTGCTCTAACAGTTTAGAAGTCTGGTGGATTGTTTAGTCGATATCCACGTTGCACACTCAAATCAGGGCCGTTTACTAGTCCCCTAGGCTCATGAACCTGTACGTATCACAACAATTGTTTATGATTTAAAACGTCTTTTCTTTTCAGGTGGGCTGTCACTACTCTAATAGTGTATATTATCGTCCTATAAGGAGAGAAATAAGATATATAATTTGAGAGTTCGGGATTGATATTCCGAGTAAAAGTAAGACTAATAAAAGAAATTCCCTATGTGCTGGGATAGTTGATCGGCACAAAATTCAAATTAAAGTGATGTTGGAGAAAATCAACTTCCAAATGAACGCGGGAGTCAACACAGCGCCAACTTATAACAAAGTATGTGTGTGATGACACACATTTAGCACTAATTTTGCTTTATTTTGAAGCTCTATTCCATTGAAACTAGGTTACAGATTTTCAGTTCTTTTAAACCCGTAGCCTCCTCTTTTATCTGCCAATTGTGACATGAAGTTGCGATATACTGTACACGTTCTACTCAAACACGCCGTAGTCGAGGATGTTATACCTATAGAAGTACATTGAGTTACTCTATCTTGTTCCTATGAGGAACAGAACGCCATGATATTTCTGGCACTCAATAGAACCTTTCATTTTCTGTTGTGAAACGAATACAACCTGATACTTGTCTCTTAAATGTTAGTGTATTATTGACTTTCTGGAGGCTGTTATAGCTTTTACTTTCCGTAAAAGATCTAACAGGACACAGTTGTTTACAATTCCTCAGCATTAGTGAAAATGAGACTGACCTAGTTCACTACTTTCAACCATGTGGAATATGCGAAAGTATTTATAAATTACAGTTGTATTTCATGTTGTAGGTCGTAATGAAATACTCCAAAGGATGGTAATGGAGCTCCTACCTTCATAATTATTCGAATTACAACTTACAGTCATATAATTTAAATACCAGCAAAATAGGTTTATAAAATCTAACGAAAAAATGTTGTTTCTAGATCAGATGATGGTAGCGATTCTGATGACACCCTCCGAGTTGTAGACGTAGCGCCAGTAAAGAGAACAGCAGTAAAATCTCCGAGGCGTCAAAGAGGGTAAGTAAGGATTCATTACTAAATTATCAACGATTCTTTGTACAGTACTTTCTGATTGAACGTAAATTAGCTTCTGGTATAGCATCACTAAATACCATCTTAACTTGTTTATTATAAGATGTTCGTAATAAGTTAACCTGTATATTTTCAGTTAATTTACAGCTTTTATAGCTGTTAGGTTGTTCAGCCTGCCGAACTACTTTCGAGTAATACATTTATAAACTACCTCCAAAGAAAACATATGGTAACAGTATTATATCTGAAAAGGGAACAACAATTCAAATAGAATGAAGTATTTCATTCTTAAAAACGTAATCAAATTCCATCAAATTACACTAAAATATTCAGAAAAGTATAAATATGAATATTTATTTATGTTTAAATACTTATGAACTTGAAATCTGGAATTTATCTTAATGAAGTCTCGTTTCCTTTCCACACTGGCATAGAATGTGATGAGTTGAAAATCCACGAAGGCAGTGATCATAAGGGTAGCATTAAAAATAAAACAACTAAAAGTAAAATACAGCGTGTCGTTGGCGTAGTGGCTAGCCGGCTGGACTCACGCCAACACATCGCATTCTATGCTTGAGTGGAGAAAAGATAGGACTTCATTAAGAAAAGTTTCACATTTCAAGTTTCGAAGTATTTAAAAGTAAAAGAATGTAAATGTTTATTCATTCCTCAATATTTGAGTGAGAATGGATGATGTTCTCTCAAGAAAGAAACTTTTCATTGTATTGTCATTAAGTTGTTTCCATATGCTTTATTCTTCAGGTAGTTTATGAATTAGTTTCGGTAGCCTGAAGAACCTAACACAAAAGAAATAAGTTCTAATTTTAATTCCTTTGCGCTTTTCATTAAACGTCGTGTTATTCAACCACAATCTTGTTTGACATATCTGTAGGATAAATAACTCACTGCTATGGAAATCAATGCGATGAATGCAAAACTTGTATTACTTCTCTCTTTAGGATTTTCTGAATGCTACATATAAAATAATATTGTCGTTATCATTATACGAGGAGTGTCTGATCAAAAGGTGCTATTTCCACCTGGAGAAAATCGTGGGAAACGCGCAAGAAACGTTAAATAAAAGGCAACTGGAACGAACCTATGATCAGGTTTGACACAACTACATCTTCCTTGTCTAGATTGCACATAGCAATCGGTAATATCAATCACTCAATACTGATCTGCATTTAGAGCCGTCACCCAGGTGACAGATTACTTATCTGTTGTTTTCCTAGCTTTTTCTTGAATGATTTAATTTAAATTGAAATTTATTGAACATTTCCCTTGGTAAGTTATTCCAATCCCTAACTCCCCTTCCTATAAACGAATATTTGCCCCGATTTGTAATCTTGAGTTCCAACTTGATATTCTAATGTTTCGTATTTTGAAGGCAACCATTCATATTTATTCGTCCACTAAAGTCATTCCACGCCATCTCTCCACTGACAGCTCAGAACATACTTCTTAGTCGAGCAGCTGGTCTCCATTCTCCCAAGTTTTCTAAGCCCAAACTTTGCAACATTTTTGTAACGCTACTCTTTTGTCGGAAATCATCTAGAACAATCGAGCTGCTTTTCTTTGGATTATTACAGTTCAAGAATCAAGTAATCCCGGTGAGGGTCTCATACACTGGAACCATACTCTAGATGGTTTCTTACCAGAAACTTGTATGACCTGTCCTTTACATCCATATTACAACCCCTAAACACCCTCATAACCATGTGCAGAGATCTGTACTCTTTGTTAACAATCCCATTTATGTGATTACCCAGTTAAGATCTTTTCTTGTATTAACACCTAGGTACTTACAATGATCCCCATAAGGAGCATTCACCCCATCAATGCAGTAGTTAAACTGAGAGGGTTTTGCCCATTTATGAAACTTATAACCTGACATTTAACTCCATTTATCACCATACAATTGCCTGCTGTCCCTCTCACAACATTATTGAGGTCATTTTTCAGTTGTTCACAATGTTGTAACATAATCTGCAAAAAGCCGTATCTCTGATTCCACTCCTTTACTCATGTCATCTATATGGATAACGAAACATAAAGGTCCAAAAATACTGCCTTGAAGAATTTCCCTCTTAATTATTACAGGGCCACATAAAGCTTCAGCTACTGTAATTCTCTGAGGTCTATTTCGTAGAAATATAGCAACCCCTTCAGTCACTCTTTTGTCTAGTCCAACTGCACTCATTTTTGCCAGTAGTCTCCTATGATCCACCCTATCAAATATCTGAGACAGGTGAAACGCGACACAGTCCATTTGACCTCCTGAATCCAAGATATCTGCTATACCTTGTTGGAATCATCCAAGTTGAGCTTCTGTGGAATAACCTTTCCTAAACCCAAAATGCTTTCTATCAAACAAGTTATTAATTTCCCTAACATGTCTAATATAATCAGAAAGAATGCTTTCCCGAAGATTACATGCAACACATGTCAAACTGACTGGCCTGTCATTTTCAGCTTCATGTCTGTCACCCTATATTTTGTACAGAGGGCCTACTATAGCAACAAACCATTCATTTAGTACAGCTCCTTCATGCAAACAATAATCAAATAAGTACTTCAGATATGGTACTATATCCCAACCCATTGTCTTTAGTTTATCCGCAGAAATCTTATCTATTCCAGCCCCTTTTCTAGTTTTCAACTTTTGTATCTTATTGTAATTGTCATTGTTATCATAGACACCTTTTACTACTTGTTTAGCCTTAGTCTCCTCCTCTATCTGGACATTATCCTTGTAACCAACAATCTTTACATACTGCTGACTGAATAATTCTGCCTTTTAAAGATCTTCGCATACACACTTCCCTTATTCATTAATGATTCCTGCAATGTCCTTCTTGGAACCAGTTTCATCCTTAAAGTACCTATACATACCCTTCCATTTTCACTTAACTTTGTATGACTGCCTATTATGCTTTCCGTCATTCAGTCTGACTTTTTTGCTAGATTAAATTTTCGAGCACGTTCCTTCAATTTCTCCTTACTTTTACAGCCATTTCTAACTCTATTCCTTTCCAGTCTGCACCACCTTCTTAGTCTCTTTATTTCTCTGTTATAATACTTTGGGTCTTCACCATTCCTTACCTATTTTAAACGTACAGATCCATGAACTTATTTGCCATTTGTTAGCATTACCTTCGCTTCACCTTCCGCATTGACATTAGGTAAACTGAGATCTCCCGCTACAATCACATTAATTTCCAGGTCGTTTCCCACATAGCTGAATATCTTATCAAATAATTCTGTATCATCGTCAGCGCTACCCTGTCACGGTGTGTACACTCCAAAGATATCAAGTTGCCTATTATCGCCTATTCAGTGGATGTGGACGAAAAAGTGTTTTTCTTTAAGGAAGTGAAATTGGCACTCGTCATAGGATAATTTTATTTTATATTTAAAGTATCAAAGCTCTGCCAGCTCGTGAAGTTAACTCATGAGTACTGAGCAGATGTTTGCGTATGTTAACACAATTTACATTGTTATATCTATTGTGCATCCCCAAGCGTAAGTACTAAATCTTATTTCACATGATGTTGTAACCACAAAGACGCACATACGAAATGCTGTCAATTGTGTACACTATTTTTATTTACAAGGTCGCATCTTCAACAATACGTAGAGGAATTTTAAATTAATTTCACTACCAATGGAAAAGTCAAGTATGGCGATACGCTTTAGAACGAGACCGTGTGTATCGAATGGTGCTGGCTTTCAAGAGGGAGTTCTTGCATAGTTCGAGTCTAAGATAATCATAGATAAGAGCCCACGTTTTCTTAATTTGGCACATAAACACACAGAGCAAATCCTAGAGAGAGGAGTCGGGAATTTCTTGCGCACTCAGGCAGTGTTTGGACGGGAGTGCACGTATTTAGAGTATCTGCTCTATTACATGTTGCTGTCATAGTAATAAAATAGCGGTGATCACGTTGCTTGCTATCATGCAAGTCTGCTAATCACCATGCATGATGATTTGTTTCTGGTAAATGGAACACTTATTTTCTGAACTTGTAGAGACTTCTAGTAGGCTCTAGAATCAAAGACTTCGACCTACTCAGTGATAAGTGGGCTGCAGTAGTAACCGTTGTATTGGACAGGTAATCCCCCTTATCTACTTATAAGCCCACAGTACTGTGTTTAGGAGGATGAGAAAGAGGAGGATAAGGAAGAGGAGAAGTAGGAGGAGGTTAGTACTGTTTACATAGGGAGTTTCACCACATACCGCTCAATCATTTCCTCAAAAAGCTCAAAGATCTAACAGAAAACACGATAAGGCAGAAATGGGGGAAAATTTATATTTTCTACAATATTGGTTATGAAGTTGTTTGGTTCGTAAAATAAATGTGCATGAAAAAGAAAATGATAATACGTGCCTCTCCATTGATTTTGTAATATCTGAAGATATTTCTTTTCAGTTTCTACTCGTTCATTTATAACTGCTGTTTTCTTCATGCTGCCGAAACTAACTTTGAGTAATACATTTATAAACTAAATGAAGTAACAGTATTATGCCTGCTAAACATACCCTTAAATTAATTAAAACCGGGCGAGTTGGCAGTGCGCGTAGAGGCGCGCGGCTGTGAGCTTGCATCCTGGAGATAGTAGGTTCGAATCCCACTATCGGCAGCCCTGAAGATGGTTTTCCGTGGTTTCCCATTTTCACACCAGGCAAATGCTGGGGCTGTACCTTAATTAGGCCGCGGCCACTTCCTTCCAACTCCTAGGCCTTTCCTATCCCATCGTCGCCATAAGACCTATCTGTGTCGGTGCGACGAAAAGCCCCTAGCAAAAAAAAAATAAGTTGTTTCCAAAGAAAATTTACCGGTAAATATTTCAAGTTTTCTCTAAAGGAAAATTACCCATAAATTAATCAATTAATTAATTAATTTAGTTGTTTCCTTAGCAGGTGTAATACTATTACAATATTATATGTTCTCCTTCAGATAGTTTATAAATTGATTTACTCAAAGCTGGTTTCGGCAAACGGAAGAACCTAACACTTATAAAATATCCATTGGTTTTGGGGATTACCCGTCCAATACAGCGGTTACTTCCGCATTCCACTTACCACTGAGCCCAAGGGGATTACCCGTCCAATACAGTGGTTACTACTGCAGTTCACTTATCACTGAGCCCAAGGGGATTACCTGTCCAATACAGTGGTTACTACTGCAGTCCACTTACCACTGAGCCCAAGGGGATTACCCGTCCAATACAGCGGTTACTTCCGCATTCCACTTACCACTGAGCCCAAGGAGATTACCTGTCCAATACAGTGGTCACTACTGCAGTCCAGTTATCACTGAGCCCAGGGAGATTACCTGTCAAATACAGTGGTCACTACTGCAGTCCAGTTATCACTGAGCCCAGGGAGATTACCTGTCCAATACAGTGGTCACTACTGCAGTCCAGTTATCACTGAGCCCAGGGAGATTACCTGTCCAAAACAGTGGTTACTACTGCAGTCCAGTTATCACTGAGCCCAGGGAGATTACCTGTCCAATACAGTGGTCACTACTGCAGTCCAGTTATCACTGAGCCCAGGGAGATTACCCGTCCAATACAGTGGTTACTACTGCAGTCCAGTTATCACTGAGCCCAGGGAGATTACCTGTCCAATACAGTGGTTACTACTGCAGTCCCATCACTGAGCCCAAGGAGATTACCTGTCCAATACAGTGGTCACTACTGCAGTCCAGTTATCACTGAGCCCAGGGAGATTACCCGTCCAATACAGTGGTTACTACTGCAGTCCAGTTATCACTGAGCCCAGGGAGATTACCTGTCCAAAACAGTGGTTACTACTGCAGTCCCATCACTGAGCCCAAGGAGATTACCTGTCCAATACAGTGGTCACTACTGCAGTCCAGTTATCACTGAGCCCAGGGAGATTACCTGTCCAATACAGTGGTCACTACTGCAGTCCAGTTATCACTGAGCCCAGGGAGATTACCTGTCCAATACAGTGGTTACTACTGCAGTCCAATGACTGAGCCCAAGGAGATTACCTGTCCAATACAGTTGTCACTACTGCAGTCCAATCACTGAGCCCAAGGAGATTACCTGTCCAATACAGTGGTTACTACTGCAGTTCACTTATCACTGAGCCCATAATTTGATTCCTGGTTCTACCACGATTGGTTTCAGTGCTCCAAAGGGAAGTTTCTAAGCCTTATGACGCGGCCGCTCAAACGCCCAAAATCTCACGGGTGCAAACAGAGGTGCAGAGTCTCAACTTGGCTTGATACGGACAGTGCAGTGCTTAGCGAATTAGGGTTCGATGATCGACGCCTTGTTTATCAGTATGATAGATACGATAATGACTACAACAATTAATGGGGCAGCCTGTTTCCAAGAAAGCAAAGACTTCCGAATGTTCATTTGAATCAAGCTGCGAACTTTCGTTTTTTTTTCCCAGTAGTGACGATAACGTCAAATGCTTAATCTGTGGGACAATAGTTACGGTACGTGATTCTTTCAATACAATGCTTTGCTCGAATTATACCAGAATTTGTCTAAGAAAGTTTTCCTAAGCTGCATCGGGAAGCAGCGAAGATTATTTCTGTGTTTGGTTTCATATACATATGCGAAAGTTTCTTTTTTATTTCTGTTTTGCCTCGTACGAAAACTAGATTGCATGCATTTCTGATTGTAATTCAAAGAACGCTCTCAAAATTGCTGCCAGCCGATCCCTTGTTTCCGGATATTACTGGTTTAATTGCAAAGAAAAAGGAAAAGAAGAGCTAGGGAACATAAATTGTCTGCTCAAACTAAATTGAAAGATGAATTTTTTAACACAGATAACTTGTCCCATACAACAGAGTATCTCCGCTCAGCGGACATAAACATTTCGCTGTGAGTGGAGAATCAGCAGGGAAGGTGAAGAAAGCGGAGACAGGCCGAAGGGGTGAAATAGATGTAGGGAAAGAGGAGTGGGGATTTTGCACTCTGTTCATCCTAGTGAAGTCGTCTCCTACACCTTGCGCCGTGCATTGCACCGGCGCATACACGCTGAGAGGTCCTGCCTTATGTCAAGAGCCAAATAATTACCCGATAAGGAAATTGTCTACCTGTTTTAATTAGTAATTTTGTAGTAAAGTGGGGCAGCAATTAATAATGGTCCCTGGAGAGTGCTATGAAAGGATATCGGAACATTTTTATGATGTGAATAGAAAATCTCGTGAAATAACCACACCATTCATCAGGAAGTTTTTAATGTCCTCCTATACATGGTACCTGATTCACAAAACTTAGGCTCACCAAAACATACGGGTGCTCACCTGTAGTGGAACTAGGTCTGCGTACCACACGATATCTCTGGTGTTATTCTTTAAATGGACACATGCATGAAATCCTTCATAATTATGATGCGAACGACAGGAAGCATGACCAACAAATGGCAAATAAGTTAATATGGGAAGGACAGCTGATTCAGAAAGTGATGGAACCAACCAGAGGAAAAAATATCCTGGATGTGGTGCTGATAAAACCAGATGAGCTCTATAGAGAAACTGAAGTAATAGATGGGATTAGTGATCATGAAGCTGTTTTTGTGGTAGTTAAAATAAATGCGATAGAAAGGAAGGTCTTAAAAGTACGACTATTAGGCAGTACCATATGGCTGATAAAGCAGGCATGAGGCAGTTTCTAAAAAGTAACTATGATCGGTGGAAAACGGTAAATAAAAATGTAAACAGACTCTGGGATGGGTTTAAAGAAATTGTTGAGGATTGCGGAAGCAGGTTTGTACCTTTCAGGGTGGTAAGGAATGGTAAATACCCACCTTATTATAATAGAGAAAGAGACTAAGAAGGAGGTGCAGACTGGAAAGAAATAGAGTTAGAAATGGCTGTGGAAGTAACGAGAAATTGAAGGAACTTACTAGAAAATTGAATCTAGCAAAGAAGGCAGCTAAGGATAACATGATGGCAAGCATAATTGGCAGTCATACAAATTTTAGTGAAAAATGGAAGGGTATATATAGGTATTTTAAGGCAGAAACAGGTTCCAAGAAGGACATTCCAGGAATAATTAATGCACAGGGGGAGTGAGTATGTGAGGATCTTCAAAAGGCAGAAGTATTCAGTCAGCAGTATGTAAAGATTGTTGGTTACAAGGATAATCTCCAGATAGAGGAGGAGACTAAGGCCAAAGAAGTAATAAAATTTACATATGATAACAATGACATTTACAGTAAGATACAAAAGTTGAAAACTAGAAAAGCGGCTGGAATTGACCAGATTTCTGGGGATATACTAAAGACAATGGGTTGGGATATAGTACCATATATGAAGCACTTATTTGATTATTGTTTGGTCGGACTAGCTATACCAGATGAATGGAGAGTTGCTATTGTAGCCCCTGTGTATAAAGGAAAGGGTGATAGACATAAAGCTAAAAATTACAGGCCAGTAAGTCTGACATGCATTGTATGTAAGCTTTGGGAAGGTATTCTTTCTGATTATATTAGACATGTTTGTGAAATTAATAACTGGTTCGATACAAGGCAGTTCGATTTTAGGAAAGGTTATTCCACTGAATCTCAACTTGTAGGTTCCTAGCAAGATATAGCAGATATCTTGGATTCTGGAGGTCAAATGGACTGTATCGCGATTGACCTTCCTAAAGCATTTGATAGGATGGATCATGGGAGACTACTGGCAAAAATGAGTGCTATTGGACTAGACAAAAGAGTGACCGAATGTGTTGCTATATTTCTAGAAAATAGATCTCGGAGAATTAGAGTAGGTGAAGCTTTATCTGACCCTGTAATAATTAAGAGGGGAATTCCTCAAGGCAGTATTATCAGACCTTTATATTTTCTTATATATATAAATGAGATATGTAAAGGAGTGGAATCGGAGGTAAGGCTTTTTGCGGATGATGTTATTCTCTGTAGAGTGATAAATAAGTTACAAGATTGTGAGCAACTGCAACGTGACCTCGAAAAGGTTGTGAGATGGACAGCAGGCAATGGTATGTGATAAACGGATTTAAAAGTCAGGTTGTGAGTTTCACGAATAGGGAAAGTCCTCTCAGTTTTAATTACTGCGTTGATGGGGTGAAAGTTCCTTTCGGGGATCATTGTAGGTATCTGGGTGTTAACATACGGAAAGATCGTCATTGGGGTAATCACATAAATGGGATTTTAAATAAAGGGTACAGATCTCTGCACATGGTTATGAGGGTGTTTAGGGGTTGTAGTAAGGATGTAAAGGAGAGGGCATATAAGTCTCTGGTAAGACCCCAACTAGAGTATGGTTCCAGTGTATGGAACCCTCACCAGGATTACCTGATTCAAGAACTGGAAAAATCCAAAGAAAAGCAGCTCGATTTGTTCTGGGTGATTTCCGACAAAAGAGTAGCGTTACAAAAATGTTGCAATGTTTGGGTTGGGAAGAATTGAGAGAAAGAAGAAGAGCTGCTCGACTAAGTGGTATGTTCCGAGATGTCAGCGGAGAGAGGGCGTGGAATTGAGCCGTATCCTGCCGGCCCATATGAAATATTTAGAGTATTATTTGACAAAATATATATAAATTTTATTCATACAATTTACAGTCAGGAAAGTTAAAGCATTGAATCCCAGATAGCTGAGACCGGATGTCTATGGAGATATCATGTCGCTGGACGTTGCTTAACACTTCCTTCTGACCGTGAGAATAGGTTGGCGTAACCAAGCGAGGGCAAGATTCTTCACGTGTATTAGAAGCTGAATAAGCATTATTTTCAGCCAATAAGAATGTAAGGAATCGGCAACCATGGAGTTGACATCGCGCCAAGTCTCAGTTCCAGGCTGGCAAACGTGTACAGTTGCTCATGTTAATTTCTGGCATTCGTTGGTTTTCCACAGATCTAGAAGTAATATAAATTCAGAAATATGATATTATAATTAGAGGAAAAGTTTTGCGATTATTTGAGCTGTGTTTCACAAATGTATTGTAATTTATATTGTGTCATCAGACATAGCAAGCTTTCTGATTGGTGGTTGGTTTAGACAACCGGGAACCCCAGAATTGCAACGGCGTTACCGAAGCTTCCTCAGTAACCCAAGCTCGGAAGAGCGTCACTCTGTTAGAATAACTTGGAGACTGTAGACGTGACTCTGATAGGATTGTTTGGAGAGTGTGGAAGTGTATTTTGATCGGACTGCTTACACAGTGCAGGAGTGTTATATCAGTAATAGTATATTATTTCAAACAAGTGTTCCAGTCGTGTAGCTGGAAGATATAATTTTCCAGAGGAAACTGCAAATTAGATTATTGCACAGTGTAATTTCAACATAGACGGTGATCATTAGCCGCAGTGTAGTGTTCGTGAGGAACTATCGTAGCGTACCGCGTGCCGCTATCACACTGTGTATACCCTTTAAATTGGAGTTATAATTATTGAGGAGTCAGTGTGTTTGGCTGATTTGGTCAATAAGGGTTGATCGGCACGTATTGCATTGAGCGGTGAAGAGATTTTCGTCCCAAGGTTTTGTGTTCCAGTGTAAATAACTTTTCAGGAAGAAGATGGCTTCGTATATGAAAGAAGGAAGTGGATCTCCACGTGTTGAAACTGTGATCGTCATGGTGTAATTTCTTCATACAGCAGGGATGTAAACTGCTACCATGTATCCCGAGAGTTGCCAGGCTAAGTTAAGACGCATGTATTTATTATGGCATGTTATATGAATTATGATAAGACACTAGGACAGTTTAGATAGGGTTTTTATTAAAGTAAGCCTGACGGCATGTGTTTGATTCAATTTAATGGTGTTGTAAATAAGGATATGAGAATAATGCATGTACTTTTCATCTTCATTCTAATTTATGACTAGATAGTTGAGATAATGAGGGATTTGTTAGGATTCGTTGTTGTTTATTCATGCATACTTAATTTAGTGTAGGATATTCCGATTTTTCTTTATGAATATATTCTAGGGGAATTAGATTGACAAATTCATCTAAATTCAGAGTTAAATTCTTACTTTGTCATTTTATTTCGGTTATTTAGAGACACAGATATAGCTAATTGCATGACGCATGTATTACAGGAGCTGTCCGAAGTAGCTGCGTAACAGCGTTGTAAGAATAGGATCTTTAAAACTAAGTTGGAAACTGTTTACCCAATGACTTGCACGGGAAATGAACCGGGTCACATAGTGTAGAAGGCCAATGTGATTCATAAGTGATATGAGATATAAGAGTGCATGCTGAATTAAAGTGTAGGCCGATTGTATGCCTGATCTGCGAGAGAACATTGTGCAGTGGAGATGTACCTGCCAATTGTCTTCTGAGTGTATATTGATATCAGAATTGACGGAATTAATTCCAGACTAATGAGTCTGATGTGTGTTAATTGGTAAAAGCATGCTAGGAAGGAAGGATTATACGTGACTTTCCGTAAAGACGGTGACAGACGTTATCTCGTTGCAAGCTGATAAGTTGGCTGTGTTTTTATTTGACCGTACGAGTGAGATGTTATTTCCTTGTGATAGTCTTGGGAGACAGAATCCAAACTTTAGCACAGTGTTGAGTTCAACATTTCCTTTCAGCTTGCAGCCTACCCGGAAATATATGACGGATGACCGCGCTGTTGAGAGCTCAAATGCAGCAGCAGGAGGCAATGTTGCCCATTGCTTTCTACAAGATAATGATGGCTATTTATATGTTTTTCCTTTTCAGGATGATGTTGTATATTGTTATATGTTGTTTGAATACCTTGTCTCGTTGTTGTAATGGTAAACAGCCCGAGTGCTAAATTTTATTGATGGTCAATCTAGTTCTGTCTAGAACCTTTGTGGTGAACCGCGATTCACGTAGAATCTGTGTAGCACGTAAGACCTTTTCTCATTATCCAATGTAAATAGAAGTGTTTAGTGTTGCTTGTTTGATTTATTGTACATATAGCGTGGGAAATACCCCTTGTGTTTTGTATAACTCACATACGGTCCCATAGCGTCTTAGTTATTCTTTTCATCGTAATTTTTCTTTTATTGCAACTTTCTTTAACAGTAGTAGTTTGGCGACTCTCGAATTAATTAACTTCATAACCGTATCTTTGTGAGGCGTAAGTGTGTAACTCCATGCGAAGCGATTTGTATTGAATTAACTACATATCAGTGTATGCGTACTGTAAAACCCCTCAATGGGGGTATATGCATATATGAATATATTTATTCATAAATCCAGCCAAGGGAAATCCAAAGTATCGGTGACACCGAGTGCTTACAAACAGTAGGGAATAAATTTACGCGATGAAAAAAATGCCAGATTGAGAATTGAGGCCGTGGTAAAAAGGGTTCTTCAAATAAACATTCCAGAATAAACACAGATAGCGCAGTGGAAACTATGCTAGATAATTTTCAAAAAATATTAAAAGAAAACGGCAGGAGAAATAAGGGACATGACAGGTGAAAATTAGATGAGAAACCAAGATAAAAATTTGGAAATATATATATATATATATATTAGAAAAATCAAATCAAACTTTTACAATATTAGAAGAATAGAAGTCAGTACAAATACGGAATTTTCCCAACCAGAAATAATACAAATAGTTACATCAAGAGTAAAATATTCAAGAAAATGAAAGCAAATAAGAAAAGGGGCCAGGAGAGGAAAGGGATGGACAAAAGGGGGATGAATACAGTTTAAAGAAAAATGTTGAACAACAAGAATAAGAAAGAATGTTCGCAGTTACCAGATTGAAGTATACCAACATGAAGTCTACTAAGCAAAGTCTAATGTCATGTGAAAGTTGCCACCTCTTCAATTAACACCCGAAATAGGCACAAATAAAGATTGTCCTACTGGCTTAAGTCACTGTATACAATAATGAAACAGTCTCCAAGTGTACCAAAACATACATGGTGAAGCATTAACCACCAGTGTGTATAGGAGTCGCAGAGTTGCGGATATACCACACGCACATTTTGAAAGCAAACAGTCACTGGATAGTCAATAGAGGCTTTGAAATTGAAAATGCAAGTAAAATCTCGGCCTGGAAATGCACTGCTCCCAGTCAAAATTTGCAAATAAAATAGCTCCAAATGCAACACAGCATTATTTACAATAAGGACATTTTTAGTTTGTCATACCTCATCTTGAACCAAGTAGTTCTGCCCAAAAATGGAGAGTCCAGGGCACATGTCGCTAAAGACGGAGATGATGTTAAAGGTTCCTCCCTCCACACAGGCCAAAGTCCATCTCAACACATTCAGAGGAAGGCCGGGTATTTATAGTGTGGAATAATGAGACATATGTCTGGAATATTCCAGAAGTTAGTGGAGCATGCGTGACAAAGCGGACGATGTCACATGACGTCAGGCAGCGAAAGGGAGGTTAGTTTATTGTCGGTCGGAAAGGTGGATAAGGCAGAGTTCGTGCAAGGTATGATGTGTGCAAATCCACATAAGTATGTAAATTCCAGTTGAAGAGAAAATGCGGTGTGTATCCAGATGAAGGTAAGTCCATATTAATTGTAGAAAAAGGTTATGTGCGTGGCGAGGTTGATAACAGTAGTTGCCGGTGAGGTGAAGAGTCCGTTACATCATCCGCCGGGCACCAGAAAAAAATCCAAAGGATTTTTTTTTTGTAGTTGTTGAAGCAGCTGGAGATAAATGAAGACGGCTGGTGGAAGACGAGAAGCGGAAGATACAGTTGAATGGCGACGGCGAGGCGGCCCCAGGAACAGCAATGGAGGGCCCTTCCATGAGCTGGAGCGGGGGTCGATAGCAGCCGCAACGGTATATCAAAGAGAAAAAATACTGCAAAACAAAACAAGAGGCGGCAGAAAAATGTCCAAACACAATAAACATGCCTAAATAGAGAAATAGAAAATAGAAAAAGGTAGAGGAGGAAAGGAAACAAGAAAAGGGCTAACGCGTTAGCAAAGGGAAAGGGTAAGGAGAAAAGGGTAGTGATAAATTAACATAGAAATATAAATATAAATATTACAAATGACAAGAAAATTTAAAAAATTTAAGAACAATTACAAAAGAGAAAAATAAAATGGTTGGGAAGTTTTATGTACACTCCCATTACAACCTGTGCCAATTGGCTGGGAGGGAGACTGGAGAAACCTGTGTGGAGGGAGAAAAAAAAGGAAATTCCATAAAGGGAAAGAAAAGAAGGGGGGGATGAGGCAGACAAACAAAGAAAAAGAAAGGAACAAAAAAAATAAATAACACTGGGAGCAATAGACATTACCAGACCAGATGGAGAATAGAGAGAAAAAAAAAAAAGCAGAAAGAAGAGGAGGTAATAACAAGAAAAGAAAAACACAGGGCAAAAAAAAAAGAAAATCAAGATATGAAAGTTTTCAAGAATGAAAGCGCTTGAGCTGATTTAGATGAAGTTTTTTAGTATCAAACAAATCAGTAGTAGATTGCAAATATACAGTGACAGGAGTAGGGAAAGACAAAATACGGTATGGTCCAAGCCATCGAGGAGCAAGTTTGGCAGAAGTGGCATTAATTGCCGAGCTGTGTGGATGATTAGCAACGAGGACTAAATCACCAATTTTAAAAGTGGATGGCTTATGACGAGCATTATAAGCTTTTTTGTGGACCTGTTGAGCTTTTAACAATTGATCAAAGGCGTCTTTCCAGAGTGATGAAGAGGATGGCTGATCAGAAGATTCAAGGAGGTTGTGCAGATCCCAGGTTAGAGAAAGAGGAGTTTGAAGATCACGACCAAGAAAAAGCTTAGCCGGAGTCTGAGCAGTAGAACTATTGATACTAGAATTAAAGGCTAACGCCAAAGAAGAAAGATGAGAATCCCAGTCTTTCTGGAAAGAACTATGAAATATAGATAAAGCAACTTTGAGATTACGATGATACCTTTCCACGGTGTTGGACTGAGGGTGGTAGGGAGAAGTCAAGATACGCTTGATACCCAGCTGAAAGCACATATTAAAAAAAACACTTGAAGTAAAAATAGAAGCATTATCAGAAACGATATTAGCAGGCAAACCGGTAATAGGAAAGATTTGTTCAGTGAGTAAATTAATGATGATCTTAGTAGAGAATTTCCGTAAGGGTCGAAGGACTAGAAATTTTGAGAAGGCATCCAACAAGGTAAAAATGTACAAGTTGCCACGAGAAGAACGAACTATGGGTCCAACTAGATCAATGAAAAAGGTTTGGGCAGGATGAGTGGGTGGCAGGGCAGAATGAAGACCAGCAGACTTTATGTTTAAAGGTTTAGATGTTTGACACAATTCACAAGTTTGAACAAAAGTGTGAATAGATTTGCGCATTTGAGGCCAAAAGAAAAGAGAGGCAATACGGTTGTACGTTTTAGTGATGCCTAGATGCCCGCCCACAGGGGAGGAATGATAATATTGTAAAATCATGGGTTGAAGAGCCTGAGGAAGCACCACTTTAGGAGAAGCTTTCTTAGTGGGTTTGTAAACCAAGAGATCTTTAAAAATAGTAAAGGGACCCTGATAAGAGGGATCAGAGATGGATTGTTTGAGTTGGATGCAGAACTGATCGGTGAGCTGATGCGACTGACAGGATTGAAAGGAAAGAGGAAAGTCTGTTAACGAAAGAACCGCATGAATGGAGGAAGATGAAGGCATCATAGAAAGATTCGGGGGTAAATCGTCAGTAGTACTTGACTGAGGAGTGGAAGTGTCAAATAAGCGACTAAGAGCGTCAGCTACAGAATTCTCAGTGCTAGAAATAAATTTAAGGGAAAACTTAAATCTGGACAATCGCATGAGCCAACGGCCAGTTCTACCAATTTTAGGTGCGTTATGTAACAACCATGAGAGAGCCTGATTATCTGTCTTGACAAGAAATTCTTTATGTTCCAAATACTCTGCAAAGTGTTCAATGGAATTTAATAAAGCCAAGGCTTCACGCTCGAAGATAGAATATTTTCTCTCAGTAGGAGAAAGAAGTCGACTGAAATAGGCGATGGGTAGAGGAACATCATTAACAACCTGAGTTAGAACACCAGCAACAGCAAGATTGGAAGCATCAGTATGTATTTCAAAAGGTAGGGAGAAATCAGGAAATTGAAGAATGGGAGCATGCATCAAAAGAGACTTAAGCTGAAGAAAGGCGTCCTGTTGAGATTGAGTCCAAATGAAAGGGACGTTTTTACGTTTCAGATAATTGAGAGGCTCAGCAATGTGAGAAAAGTTAGGAATGAACCGGTGGTAGAAAGAAACCATGCCTAAAAAGGTGCGTGTTTGTTTGAGATTTTTGGGAGGTGGAATATTAGAGATAGCCGAAGTACGTTCGGGATCGACAGCTACTCCCTGAGATGACACAATGTGACCTAAGAACTTTATAGAAGTTTGAGCTAGAGAAATTTTAGAGGGGTTAACTGTCAGACCAATAGAACGTAGTCTGGAAAGAACTTGGTGTAGATGCGACATGTGGGACTCAAAATCTGGGCTAAAGATTAAAAGGTCATCAATATAAGGATAGAGAAATTTGTACTTGAAATCTGAGAATAAGGAATCCACTAATCTCTGCATGATTTGTGACCCCAAGTTCAATCCAAAAGGAACTTTTGTGAACTGAAAGAGGCCATTTGGGGTGATGAAAGCAGTAAGGCGACTGCTCCGAGAGTCCAAGGGGATTTGGTAGTAAGCAGAATTGAGATCTAAAAGAGAAAAATATTTAGCTTTAGAAAAAAAGTGGAAAGCGTTTTGCATTTTAGGAATAGGATAGGAGTCATAGAGGATTTTGGAGTTTAATTTACGGTAATCAACTACCAGGCGCGAAGAACCATCAGGCTTGTCGACAAGAAAGGCCGGAGAGGCATAATTGGAAGAAGATGGGACAATGGTACCATCCAGAAGCATTTTGTCAATAATGTCATCCATTTTGGCCATCCGAGGAGGGCTAAGATGGTAAGGAGACGAACGAACAGGTGTTTCATCAAGTAAATCAATGTGAGCCTGATAATTAACAACGGAGCCTAAAGTATCTGTGATAACATCGGCAAATTCAGATTTCAAGGCCTCAATTGCATCTAGTTGGGGAGCAGTGGCATAAATATGCTGATGACTGAATACATGGTTCATAGGGAAATCGAGGGGGTCTACCAAAGGGATTTGAACATGCGGATTGAAAAAGAAAGAGATAGAGGCCATAGCAGTATTATAAATAAGGCCAGTATGAGCAAAAAAATCATATCCCAGAATAACAGGAAGTGAACAATTATTAACCACTTGAAATTCAAACGGCCAAGAAAATTGGGAAATTTTAACATTAAGTTTTAGGTGACCCATGATTTCAAGAGTGTGCTGAGATATGGAAAGACATCTGATGGTAGAAGGGCGCAATTGAAGATGCGGATGCGTTTGTAAAAGTTGCTGAAAAAAGGAGAAACTGATGAGGGAAATTGCAGAACCTGAGTCTAAGAAGGCTAAGGAGGGAATGTTATGTAACTGTACAAGAGTATACGACTGTGATTTAGTAGCAGGCGAGAAAGTTGAGGAAACATAAGGCAGATTTTGCCCAAGAGGTCGTGAGCTGCCTACTGACGACGGGAATTGAAGTTTCCCAAGGTAGAATTGGTACAATTTCGTGCGAGGTACCCCATAGCCTGACACCGATAACAGCGAAGGCGAGAAATATCACTCTGAGAAGGTGAACGAGTGGTAGAAGGCATGCGAGTTGTTGATGTGTTAAACTGGGGAGGTGGGGTAGACGAATAATAAGAAAAATTGCTACGGGTATTTAGAATATCTAGTTGAGCAATGTGGTAAAGCTGAGGAATAGTAGTGGGTGGCGTAAAGGGATTGATGATTTGGCGGAAAGCTGGAGAGGCATAAAATCGAATAAGAGAAATAATTTCCTGGGGATGTTGAGCAATAGCTAACACATCAGAATAGCCAATAATGGAGTCAAGATAATCGTAAGCTGATTCCTCTGGACGTTGATGACGTCTGATATATTTGTTACTCAGCTGTTGTCTAATTTCATAAGGCAGAAAATAAGTATGTAAAACCGAGCGAAAATGAGCCCAATCATGAGAAGACTTCATATACTGGAGCCAAAAATTACTAAGATGACCAGAGGTTTTTGGATAAAGCAACGAAAGCAATTGGGAAAATGGAGCCAAGTCCGTCTGTAGAAATTTGCGAACTAAAAAAAGCCACTGTGTCAAAGTATCAGGATCAGTAGACTGAATGAGGGGTACCTGATCGAGACATTTAGTCAAAATATGGAAATTAAGTGGTTGATGTGAAGAAGGTGTGTGATGATATGGAGATTCATAAAAATATTGCTGAGAAGGGGATGGTGGTGGAGTGCGCAAATCGGGAGAATAATGCTGTGCTGGTTGAGTTTTATGGGGAGAAGGCGGAGGTGCTTGATTAAGTGGAAGTTTGGATTCGGCAGTAAAAAGAGAAAGATCAGGATAGAGAGGAGTGTTAGGTTGAGGCGGGGTTGGTAAAGGTTCAGAGGATGAACTAGAAGAAACAGTAGTAGTAAGAGTACTAGACGTGGAAGTAAGATCAGAATTACCAGGGAGAAAAGGATTATAAGACATATTAGTAAAAGGATTTGGATCCGAAAAATTGAAATGGGGATCAAACGAAATGTCTGAAGTGTCTGAAGTATAAGGAGAAAAATTATCAGAAAAATAAGCCATGTTGAAAGAGATGACAAAAAGAAAAGCAAAGTCTAGCGAGGAAAACCACTAAACCTCAGAAGAAAGAAACAAAAGAACTAAGGCAGTAACAGGGTGAAGATTTAGAGTGGTAGTAAACTGCGACTTTATACTCTGCTACCATGTGTAAAACCCCTCAATGGGGGTATATGCATATATGAATATATTTATTCATAAATCCAGCCAAGGGAAATCCAAAGTATCGGTGACACCGAGTGCTTACAAACAGTAGGGAATAAATTTACGCGATGAAAAAAATGCCAGATTGAGAATTGAGGCCGTGGTAAAAAGGGTTCTTCAAATAAACATTCCAGAATAAACACAGATAGCGCAGTGGAAACTATGCTAGATAATTTTCAAAAAATATTAAAAGAAAACGGCAGGAGAAATAAGGGACATGACAGGTGAAAATTAGATGAGAAACCAAGATAAAAATTTGGAAATATATATATATATATATTAGAAAAATCAAATCAAACTTTTACAATATTAGAAGAATAGAAGTCAGTACAAATACGGAATTTTCCCAACCAGAAATAATACAAATAGTTACATCAAGAGTAAAATATTCAAGAAAATGAAAGCAAATAAGAAAAGGGGCCAGGAGAGGAAAGGGATGGACAAAAGGGGGATGAATACAGTTTAAAGAAAAATGTTGAACAACAAGAATAAGAAAGAATGTTCGCAGTTACCAGATTGAAGTATACCAACATGAAGTCTACTAAGCAAAGTCTAATGTCATGTGAAAGTTGCCACCTCTTCAATTAACACCCGAAATAGGCACAAATAAAGATTGTCCTACTGGCTTAAGTCACTGTATACAATAATGAAACAGTCTCCAAGTGTACCAAAACATACATGGTGAAGCATTAACCACCAGTGTGTATAGGAGTCGCAGAGTTGCGGATATACCACACGCACATTTTGAAAGCAAACAGTCACTGGATAGTCAATAGAGGCTTTGAAATTGAAAATGCAAGTAAAATCTCGGCCTGGAAATGCACTGCTCCCAGTCAAAATTTGCAAATAAAATAGCTCCAAATGCAACACAGCATTATTTACAATAAGGACATTTTTAGTTTGTCATACCTCATCTTGAACCAAGTAGTTCTGCCCAAAAATGGAGAGTCCAGGGCACATGTCGCTAAAGACGGAGATGATGTTAAAGGTTCCTCCCTCCACACAGGCCAAAGTCCATCTCAACACATTCAGAGGAAGGCCGGGTATTTATAGTGTGGAATAATGAGACATATGTCTGGAATATTCCAGAAGTTAGTGGAGCATGCGTGACAAAGCGGACGATGTCACATGACGTCAGGCAGCGAAAGGGAGGTTAGTTTATTGTCGGTCGGAAAGGTGGATAAGGCAGAGTTCGTGCAAGGTATGATGTGTGCAAATCCACATAAGTATGTAAATTCCAGTTGAAGAGAAAATGCGGTGTGTATCCAGATGAAGGTAAGTCCATATTAATTGTAGAAAAAGGTTATGTGCGTGGCGAGGTTGATAACAGTAGTTGCCGGTGAGGTGAAGAGTCCGTTACAGTACACGTATGATCACATATCTCTTGAATCATGGACTAATAAGAAGATGATCAGTTTGAAAATATACAAGTATTCATGTTGTGCTTGATACTTTATTTCCATTTTGTTTCTTATATAATTGATGTTGTAAAGTTCAGATTTCTTTTATTTTGAATTTTATGATGCCATTTTGATATTCTGCTTAAATTTATTTAACCTTCAAGTAGAATGATATGGGGATATTTATAAATAAATCCATCTTACCCCATATGATTTTTTCTCATTCGTGTTATACCTCCATTATCCTGTCATTTACTTATATTTTTGAGTAGAACTTCGACTTTTATCCTGACCCAATCGGCAACCAACCCACTTTCTGCCCAACCCTGAGTTAGTCGGATGTTCATACAGGAATGGAGGCATCGTCCTAGAAGGTATTTACCCCTGGGTACGGTACAGAATGACATTAGTAGACGAATAAGTTTGAGTGGCGTTTATAAAAGTAGGAAAGATCACAATGTGAAGATAAAGTTGGAATTCAAGAGGACAAACTGGGGCAAATATTCATTTATAGGAAGGGGAGTCAGGGATTGGAATAACTTACTAAGAGGGACTTTCAATACATTTCCAATTTCTTTGAAATCATTTAGGAAAAGGCTAGGAAAGCAACAGATAGGGAATCTGCCACCTGGGCGACTGCCCTAAATGCAGATCAGTATTCATTCATTCATTTGCTGCTGCAATTACTGGCTCATTATGTGAGAATCTAGTCCACAAATGATTTAGTTTAATTCAGCACCTAAGCGCACTAAATTCCGGTGCTACGTCCCTTTTATCGTGCATGTTCGCTGAAATCTTGACGTCTGTTTTGTCAGGGAGTTGACGGTATCACACTTAAAAGAAGGCTGTGAAGCGTCAAACATGCCGATCACTGCGGGAAGTTTGTTTTGATTTAAGAAATATCGTGCGAGGTTTTGTGTTGTGAAATTCAACCGTCATTTCCCAGACTTCCTTCTTCCGTAACAAATGTGCATTTTTCTCTGGAACTACTGAAGGGTATCAATCTGAAACTTGATGGACAGGCACATACTTTCCTGCAAGGAATTCATAAAATGATCTTTAGAGTTTAATATATATATTTCTTTCGAAGTTCTCAAATTTGAAAGTTCATTTTTTTATTTATTCATGAAATTGGAAAACCCTGCATGCATTAAATCATAAATTTATTAGAAATAATTAATGAATTACAATCTCGAGGACCTCAGCGTTGCTGAGAAAAGGACATAAATAATACCAAAATATTTTTTGAAGTAGTTAATCTAAATTAACTGATTAACATTTATAGACAGGAACAATGTCACTGAATGTGCGAAGTTTCATGATTCGAAATCTGATAATGTCCACGTTACAGAGAATATTCTTGAATGTCTCATTGATGACTTGGAGATCGTGATGCCGGGTGAATCAGCTGCTTCTAGCTTTTCTCAAACAAATGCAGCCTGATATTCGTATCTTACAGCAATATAGCCTGATGTAAGTTAGGTTTCTTTTTACTGTACAAACCCTTACAAGAGGTGGTAAGTTAAAAACATCCTACACGACGAATCTACTTTACCGGACATTTATACTAAATGTACTGTAAAAACTGCTATAGGTATTTCCAATCCACCTTAGCTGTCACTGGAGACATTCGTATTTGATTGATCCAAGATTTCATGCTCGTTTGCAATAAAATGGTTGATAGGTACCACACAAGACGTAATAAGTTACGACCAGTTGCAGACAAATTACCACCCTTTCTTGTACTAGTCTGCGTTTTATGTCCTACTTACTTCTGCCATCGTTAGCTATTTTACTACCCACGTAACAATATTCATCTACTTCCTTTAAGAATTCATTTCCTAATCTAATATTTCCTGCATCACCGAACTTCATTCGACTGCACTCCATTACCTTTGTTTTGGACTTATTTATTTTCAGCTTGTACTCTTCACCCAAGACTATGTCCATACCATCCAGCAGTTTATCCAGATCTTTTGAATAAACAGATAAAATAACATTTACATAAGCAAATTTCAAGAGTTTTGATTTGTCTCTCTTCTATATAAATATTGAAAATGAGACTATAAACTACAGCCTGCCTCACTTATTTCTGAATTGCTGCTTCATTTTTCAAATCCTTCGATTCTCATCACTGCAGACTGATATTTTTTTACATACTGCACCCGTCATGCCGGGCTCAGCTCGGCCGATGAGCGAGGATCTCCTGGGGTAGATCGTTCGCTTATAGGCTGTGCGGAAAATTTTAAGTGCAGGGATAGATGATGAACTAGTGGCAAATGAAAGAAAGCTAAATAGGTTTCACACATTTGTTGTAACTACTGCTCTTCTCAAATTCTACAAATAATTTACAAAATCTAGGAACTTTTCGTATGATTCATCTTCTTTTATGTCGTTACTAACATGGACACTCCATCGATAAATGGAACAGCAAATGCCTCAGTCTGTAAATATAATATTTAGATTTTAGTTAAAAATTAATTAAATGACTAATAATAATTAATTTGAAATTATCTCTTCCATTAATAATTAAATGATTTGAAAATAAAATTTCCTTCCTCAACGGACTTCATTTAAATCGAATTTGAAAATAATCATTTTCACTCCTTTCTAAAATTTAAATAAAAAATTTTCTCCCATGAAATTATGGTTGAATCGTCTTCCTTAGCCTTTAAACTAGTCAATAAATTCCTTTTCGTAATTATTCAGTAGTTGAGCTTCACACAATAACTTGGAATTTGACATCATGTCAACCTACGTTTACTCATTGATTGATAATAATTGGTTATGTCACGCTTACAAATTCTATTTTTGTGAATTCAATCCACTGACATGGCCTATACTTATTTATATGTATTCGCTAATTAAGACCCTCTTCTTCCTTAAAAACGAATAAAATTAATTAAAGGTTTATATTCTGTTAAATAGTGAACCACTGAATTTGGCATAAAATTGGCCAAAAATCCACGAAAACAGCGAAGAGCATCGTCACAAATATGGACCGTAAAATTACAATGAGCAAAGCATAGACAAATCACACACACTAAATTCACACAAAGGTACACGGAAATATTATATACATATTTACACGAAAGCTAGCCCTTGATTATTATTTTTCAAGTTTATTCAAAGTCGGGGAAATATTCTCATGATGACAATATCGTGGGAAATTCCTTTCATCAACTTGAGATGTGATAGAGCAATGATTATCACTTTATTGAAGAATTCAGTCATACGACGATGTTCAGGGAAAATTTACGAGCAGAAATCATCCGAAAATTTATTTATTTTTATTATTATTATTATTAATATTATTCCTGGCCGCGCAAGATCACACATGCGAAAGCCACTGCACGACAATATCTCAGATTACTCTATCGCGCTCGAAATCCAACCATACGTCGTATAATCGAGGAATGAACTCTGATATAATGGAATTCACGAAATTACTGTCCCATCTGATCTCAATTCAAGTATAAAAATTATTCAAATAATCCTAGTTTAACGTTGAGGTCGTATTACTTTTATTTCTCCTGCCACAATGAACTCGGGACAGTTGAAACATTTCTTGATGACATTCACTCAAAACAAGCTAATAGGTTCAAAATACACACACTCATCATCCCAAACTACCTTCACCAAGAAAGAAGAGATGGAAAATTTCTAACTAATAGAAATTCTTCTAAGCAAATAAGTAGAGGCTATATCATTACATTTTATATTTTACAAATAGAAAGAAAGAATAACAATGTTTAAATATTACTTGGTGGTGACTGTCGATCGTAGAACTCGGGCTGATGACCTAGTCCATTACCACGTTACACACCATCGATCCTGGTCTCGCCCGTCTGAGCTGCTTCACATCTACTCGCTCATTGAGGACACGCTGGCACGCTGGAAACCACACCATTCATATTGTAGGAAGACAGGCATCTTGACTTGTGCTCGAACCAATAATCTCCTCTGTAGAAGTTCTTGCGAAAGCTGAAACTGAAAATTAAGTCTGAGAAAGTTCAACACACACACCGATGTTTGACGAGATGGAAAAGCAACTTATCTTTTGATATCTTCAGTTAACTGTAAATAGAATCTGTGAATGTCTGAACTGCTATCTGTAACGTGTTGGAAGCTCTAAAGAAGGCGAAGTTCTCCAGTGAGCAAAGTGCGTCTTTTCACGTCTGTAGTTGAAGTCAGAATAAAACCCCACTCGTCGCGTTCAGAGGTAGAAAATCCAGGGTAAAGTTTCCTTAGGAAAATTCATAATTCACCGTCTTAAGACAGGGGTGCGTCTTCTCATTATACACGATTGGTCACTTCATTAACTTCACACGAAGTTGGCTGCCATAGTCAGACGTCATATAACCTTGCTAGTATTGATCGAGTGTTAGACACATATTTCGCCTGATCACGTGGTGTTCACGGCTGATTTGAAGGTCGACTGGCTAGCGGTATCTGCTTGTTTCCACTCGCTCGCCCTCAGCTGGGATTTCCATGCACCATGTAACTGGTTCTAGTCGACTCAACGTGCTAAAACTCCCTTCCTGGTTCACGAAATAATGTTCCAATTCACAGTAGAAATAAAATATTCTCCCTTAAAAGATTTTTACAACTATTGAAGGGGACAATACATACATACATTATATAAGTAGTATAATACAGGGATTCGGGCGCCACCACCTCCTCCGGCTCCCAGAGGCCTCCTCCACCACCACCACCACAGCCAGAGGCCTCCTAGAGGCCTCCTCCACCACCACACAGCCAGAGGCCTCCCAGAGGTCTCCTCCACCACCCGCGGGAAATTTGAATTTGTAAACAAAGCCACGTGCTTTTTGACAGCTATCATCGACAAAAACGCATCGCTAACCTCACTGCTGCCATCTTGACGGGCCTAAACCTCAGTAGTACCAACTTAACCTAACTAGCGCGAGATTTGAATCGGTAAACAAAGCCACGTGTTTTTGGACAGCCACGTGCTTTTTGACAGACAACAACGCATCGCTAACCTCAATACTGCCATCTTGACGGGCCTAAACCTCAGTAGTACCAACTTAACCTAACTAGCGCGAGATTTGAATAGGTAAACAAATCCACGTGCTTCTTTGACAGCTGTCATCCGCCATCTTTAAACCACAGAGCACCGTGCTGCCCTCTTTATCGCAGTAGCTACAAATTCGTCACCTGTCATCGGCAGTGCTGCCATCTTAACGGGCCTAAACCTTAGTGCTACCAACTTAACCTCACTAGCGCGAGATTTGAATCGGTAAACAAATCCACGTGCTTTCTTGACAGCTGTCATCCGCCATATTTAATCTATAGAGCACAGTGCTGCCCTCTTTAGCTACTTACCTTTGAAATGTGGTGGCGGATAATTTGAAGAATGCTTTTTGACAGCAGCCATCTTTAATCTAGAAAGCACCGTGCTGCCCTCTTTAGCTAGATACCTTTGAAATGTGGTGGTAGGCAATTCCACATGACAGCAGCCATCTTTAATCAAGAGAGCACCATGCTGCCCTCTATGTGGTGCCGGTAATTTGAAAAATTCTACATGCTCTTGTTTGGGAACAAACTCACGCGCTTTTTTGACAGCCGTCATCCGCCATCTTTAATCAACAGAGCACAGTGCTGCCCTCTTTAGCTAGAAACCTTTGAAATGTGGTTGCGGCAAATTCCACGTGCTCTTGCTTGGAAACAAAGCCATGTGCTTTTTTGACAGCTGTCATCCGCCATCTTTAATCAACAGAGCACCGTGCTGCTATCATGCGGGCAATTTCGTCAGCTGTCATCCGCCATCTTTAATCCACAGAACACCGTGCTGCCCTCTTTATGGCTACTACCTTAAGCACGTAGTAGCGGGCAATTTGAAAAGTTCTGTTATCTATTATCCGCCTTCTTTAATCAAGGGAGCACCGTGCTGCCATCTTTAGCTAGATACCTTTGAAATGTGGTGGCGGCAAATTGAAAAATTTCACGTGCTCTTGTTCGGAAACAAACTCACGTGCTTTTTTGACAGCTACCATCCGCCATATTTAATCAACAGAGCATAGTGCTGCCCTCTTTAGTTAGATACCTTTGAAATGTGGTGGCGGCAAATTCTACGTGCTCTTGTTTGGAAACAAAGCCATGTGCTTTTTTTGACAGGTGTCATCTGGCATCTTTAATCGACAGAGCACCGTGCTGCTATCATGCGGGTAATTTCGTCAGCTGTCATACGCCATCTTTAATCTACAGAGCACCGTGCTTCACTCTTTAGTTGAAATGTGGTGGCGGCAAATACCACGTACTCTTGTTTGGAAACAAATTCTATGTGCTCTTCAGCTGTCATCCACCATCCTTAATCAAGAGAGCACCGTGCTGCCCTCTTTGTGGTGGTGGATAATTTGAAAAATTCTTTTTGACAAGCAGCCATCTCTAATCCAGAGAGAACAGTGCTGCCCTCTTTAGCTACTTATCTTTGAGGCGGTTAATTTGAAAAATTCTATTTGACAAGCTGTCATATTTAATGAAAAGAGCATCGTGCTGCTATCTTTCGGGTAATTTTTACGTCACAGCTGTCATCCACCATCTTGCATTGCTAACCTTAGTGTTGCCCTCTTTAGCCACTTACCTTTGAGGCGGACTATTTGAAAGAAAAAATCTATTTGACAAGCCGTCACCCACCATCTTGCATCGCAAACCTCAGTGCTGCACTCTTTAGTTGAAATGTGGTAGCGGATAATTTGAAAACATTCTTTTCTGACAAGCACCCATCTTTGAGCACCGTGCTGCTATCTTTATCGTAGTAGCGAGCAATTTAAAATCTAGATGCTTTTTTCTAACAGTTGTCATCCGCCATCTTTAATCTAGAGAGCACCGTGCTGCCCTCTTTGTGGTGGTGGTAAATTCCACGTGCTTTACAAACCCACGTGCTTTTTGTCATCCGCCATCTTTAAACAAGAGAGCGCAGTGCCGCACTCTATGTAGTAGCGGATAATTTGAAAAATTTTTTTTTGACAAACAGCCATCTTTATTCAACACAGTTACCGCTATCTTACATCGCTTACCTCGGTGTTACACTCTTTAGTTGAAATGTGGTGGCGGTAAATTCGAACAAGTTTAATCATACATCGTGGAGCTAGAGTAAGCACGTGCTGCAGTGATGACGTCATCATGCATGTTTAGACTTGCCCGTTTTCTTAAGAGTAAGTCGGTGTAAAGGAATGTCGTGGCGGTAAATTCGAACAAGTTTAAACATGCATCGGGAGAGCTAGAGTAAGCATGTGCTGCAGTGATGACGTCATTGTGCATGTTTAGACCTGATCGTTTTTCTTAAGAGTAAGTCGGTGTAAAGCAATGCAATAAGTACAACATTTTTGAATGCGTTCAAATATTTATTTACAAATGTACTACAACAGTGTTCGTTTTTGCTGCTGACAAGGTTGGTGTGCTTCTTAACAACGTATGCTTCTGAAATGCCTCCTGCAACATTCAAATTAAACAAAACATTTAGAAATATATTATACTAAGTATGTTATGCTTTACAGAGAAGATCATATACTTCTTACCTTGTTGTTATTCCTTTTCGGAATCATCATCATCATGAGGAACTAGAGAAAGTTCATTCATACACTGTGTACAGTGTTCAATCCTCGGATTTGGTCCATCCCAATCATCATCACCATTTTCTCCTCGATGCTTGTAATGTCGTTCACAAGTTCTGCATAAAGCTACTTCGATCGACATCTTACTGTGTAGAGGAAGGATGTCCCAAAAATTATGTACGTAAGAGGCAGCGTACGTATATAAAAATCCTGGTGGTAAGTATTGAATAAGATGTTTGGGCATCGACGATCTATGTTTATAGAACATCTTAATAGCCTCACTCACTCGTGCAAACAGCATGCACATTTACAGTTTTGTTCCATAGCGTACGATGTCGAAGCACACTCTAATGAAAATGATAAAGATCTACTCTTATTTATAGTCTCGTAACAATATTCGTTAGCGGATGGTAAGTAACATCACTCATATGAATAATAAGACAATAGGCTGCTGTGTTAGCAGGAATGTTTTCAAATGTTTCAAATTCTAAACGAATATAAACTGGAGATTCTTTTATAGATTCTTCATGATAAGAGCAGTCTATAACTACAATCGGTGCTTTATTTTTAAATTCTTGAGGTGTAAATAGCGGACGATCTTCTTTCTGATAATACGATGATTGAAATTTACAAAACATGTCATAGAGCATCCCAAACTTATTGTTCTCAAAGTTAATGTCTATGTTTTCGTAGGGCTACGTAATTCCGTTGAGATAATCTAACGTGTCTTAATTTACAGTGATCAAACAGTGAGCTATCTTTTTCGTGATTGAATTTACGATTAGTTTGAAATCCAAAAATAATGTACAAGGGCTTCTCAGTAAAACGTGATGTTTTAACAGCCCAGCTATGCTTGTTTGTAGGTGGTAACACAGGATATTCATGCAGCTCCCAACTTCTAAAACGTATAGGTAATGGTGTATCATTTTCTACAATCTTGAGCAATCGAAGTTTTTCACGATCAGATAAGGTTACATGTGGAATCCATCACAGTATACGATGCAGTGTTATTTTCGATTCTACTGGTGTTTCTACTGCTTTAAGAGAATTGTAATCACTTCGATCACGGATTAGAATAAGCTCTTGTTTTGAGTTGATTATAATACGTGTAAAGTCTTCTGCGAATCCAAAAAAAGTTTCAGTGATAACATACCCGTAAAAGTTCCATCCTCATTAATCATCCAGTTGTTAGTAGCTTTTGGACATCATCCAGCCATCCGCAAAAATTTACTTTCTTCATCACAGAATGAAGGGTAGAGTTTCATTGCACTTGTAATACCAACATTCTTCGTTCGATCTATTTCAACATTATTTACTTCATATCGCGCTTCAGAAAAGAGAAAAGCTAGAGCATGGTTGTTTAGTTGTGAAGTGCTTGGTCCACTTCCATCAGACTTTTCTAGTCGTCCTTCAATATAGAGGTAGCTTTCGTGTGGTGAGGTGTAAACATCTTGTTGATTAATAATAAAATGAATTTCATCATTGTTATTTAATCCAAACGTAAAAGGTTGATAGGAATGAAGCTCACTTCGTACTACACCTTCACGACTTTCTACTGTATTCGTAATGTCTAGCATTTCTTCCATTCTGTTGTAGTAGTGTATATCCTAAATCTTGGAGTATCTGCTTATGGGTATCTGTTAACTCGATGAGTCTCTGCACACATGTAGTATGTCTTCGGAATGTACACCGTGTTTTATAGATGGTTTTCATACTGGTTTAAGATGTAGTTTGTTAGCTACGTACGCGTGCTGATCTAAATGAATAAGCTGATTATGTTTATTTACAAGTCTAAGAGTAATGTTGCTAATGTGTTTTACAGACACAGGATGATAAAGAACTACTGCTGGTTTCTCACAAATAGTATATCCACGTTCCTCTGTAGCAATAAAGTCGTGCAGGACGTACGAAGGTTGTAGATTACTATTCAAGTCTGTAATAATATTACAAGTAATGTTCACATTATAATCATCGAAGAGTTTTATAGGTTGATCAGACTCGTAACGTACGTTCGGTAGGAGCTCCCTCGATGAAAATCCAAGCAGTGGTCCAATCGAATCAGGTTGTGATTTGAAGTCAATCTTAAATGATGATTCAATAACACATTTATGTGTAATGTTGCTTATAGTGATTGAGAACTTGTAATTATGATTACTAAAACTATCTTCCCCAAACTGATCAATTAACGTACTTTCAATATAGTCGTGAATATCGTCTAATGTATAACTACCTGAGGGTAGTGTTAGCACATACTCATCGTAATAGAACTTGTTTAAACCATCACGCACATTATAGATTTTATTGTAGCTTTCAAACGATACTAGTCCAAGACTATGTGGCTGATAGCCAAGTTCAATCGGCGGATTAAAATAGACGGTCGTTTCAGGTCTTTCTCCCAGCACGTTTCTTCACCTTTTCCTTGTTTACTCTCTCCACAGCCATGATAAGTGTTTATAAGCGAAGATAACTCGTTAGTTTTAGGTCCGTGATACAGTTTAATTAGTTGACATATACGGCACTGTCTCACAGAAGGTCTTCTACCTAAACTCACGTGTTCATGATGTAAACTACACGTTTGAAGCTCTGACAAATCAGGATCTTGAGTCCACTCACGACGCACCTTATCCCAAATCTTCTTTACAGCATTCGCAGCTACATTAACCAAAAATGCCTTTGGTAATGCATTTAACTCTTCTTCAGTAAAAGTGTTTAGTTTCTTTTTGCATGCATAAAACTTTACGATCGCCTTTTCAGCTGCGTTACACTTAGTATCTGTTAGAAATGACATGATGTCTTTAATCTACAAATTTTCTTTTACAATAAGGTTATTTCGACATTGCAGTTTACATATGTTTTTCACTTCCCGGCATGCACTGCAACACAACCAATCAAAGAGCATGCATACATGTTGCAAAGACTGTTTACTTGTTTCTCTACTATGCTCTTTCGGAAGAGTTTTAAATGATGGGCACCCCAATTCATGCATGTCGATAACTTCACACGATGATGGTAGAAAATCACGCAACCATTCTTTCTTTTCAGAACCCTTTTAAAGAACAAGATCTGCTCTTGACAAATGTGCATTCATCATTATATGTAGAAAACGATAAGGTATTCCTTTTTCTTCCCACTTCAAACCTAAATTGTTTTCAATCCACTGAGTCTGCTTTTTATCTTCATCTGTTTGCAAACAGTAAAGGAACGGTGGACTAAATACTAAACTAACAAGTTTTGGTGCCCACAACACACTGCAATCTAACACATCCACCTCTTTAAACACAAATTTGTTTCCGCTTACTTTAAAGCCTTGCACATCAACTATTAATGTTTTCGTCATGTTTGCACTCCACTCTCTATCACTGTTTCTCGAAGACTAAAGCTTCTAGTCAACGAACGGGTTTAAACATGCACAATAACGTCATCACTGCAGCACATGCAAACTCTTGTATTTACGATGCACACTTATTGCATTCCTTTACACCGACTTACTCTTAAGAAAACGGGCAAGTCTAAACATGCATGATGACGTCATCACTGCAGCACGTGCTTACTCTAGCTCCACGATGTATGATTAAACTTGTTCGAATTTACCGCCACCACATTTCAACTAAAGAGTGCAGCACCGAGGTAAGCGATGTAAGCTAGCGGTAACTGTGTTGAATAAAGATGACTGTAAAAAAGAATTTATTCAAATTATCCGCTACTACATAGAGTGCGGCACTGCGCTCTCTTGTTTAAAGATGGCGGATGACAAAAAGCACGTGGGTTTGTAAAGCACGTGGAATTTACCACCACCACAAAGAGGGCAGCACGGTGCTCTCTAGATTAAAAATGGCGGATGACAACTGTTAGAAAAAAGCATCTAGATTTTAAATTGCTCGCTACTACGATAAAGATAGCAGCACGATGCTCAAAGATGGGTGCTTGTCAGAAAAGAATGTTTTCAAATTATCCGCTACCACATTTCAACTAAAGAGTGCAGCACTGAGGTTTGCGATGCAAGATGGTGGGTGACTGCTTGTCAAATAGATTTTTTCTTTCAAATAGTCCACCTCAAAGGTAAGTAGCTAAAGAGGGCAACACTAAGGTTAGCAATGCAAGATGGTGGATGACAGCTGTGACGTAAAAATTACCCGAAAGATAGCAGCACGATGCTCTTTTCATTAAAGATGACAGCTTGTCAAATAGAATTTTTCAAATTAACCGCCTCAAAGGTAAGTAGCTAAAGAGGGCAGCACTGTTCTCTCTGGATTAAAGATGGCTGCTTGTCAAAAATAATTTTTCTAATTATCCGCCACCACAAAGAGGGCAGCACGGTCAACTCTTGATTAAGGATGGTGGATGACAGCTGAAGAGCACATAGAATTTGTTTCCAAACAAGAGTACGTGGTATTTGCCGCCACCACATTTCAACTAAAGAGTGCAGCACGGTACTCTGTAGATTAAAGATGGCGTATGACAGCTGACGAAATTACCCGCATGATAGCAGCACGGTGCTCTGTTGATTAAAGATGGCAGATGACACCTGTCAAAAAAGCACATGGCTTTGTTTCCAAACAAGAGCACGTAGAATTTGCCGCCACCACATTTCAAAGGTATCTAACTAAAGAGGGCAGCACTATGCTCTGTTGATTAAAGATGGTGGATGGTAGCTGTCAAAAAAGCACGTGAGTTTGTTTCCAAACAAGAGCACGTGAAATTTTTCAATTTGCCGCCACCACATTTCAAAGGTATCTAGCTAAATATGGCAGCACGGTGCTCTCTTGATTAAAGATGGCGGATGATAGATAACAGAACTTTTCAAATTGCCCGTTACTACGTGCTTAAGGTAGTAGCCATAAAGAGGGCAGCACGGTGTTCTGTGGATTAAAGATGGCGGATGACAGCTGACGAAATTGCCCGCATGATAGCAGCACGGTGCTCCGTTGATTAAAGATGGCGGATGACAGCTGTCAAAAAAGCACGTGGATTTGTTTACCGATTCAAATCACGCGCTAGTGAGGTTAAGTTGGTAGCACTAAAGTTTAGGCCCGTTAAGATGGCAGCACTGCCGATGACAGGTGACGAATTTGTAGCTACTGCGATAAAGAGGGCAGCACGGTGCTCTGTGGTTTAAAGATGGCGGATGACAGCTGTCAAAAAAGCACGTCGACTTGTTTACAAATTCAAATCTCGCGCTAGTTAGGTTGAGTTGGTACTATTGAGGTTTAGGCCCGTCAAGATGGCAGTACTGAGGTTAGCGATGCGTTGTTGTCTGTCAAAAAGCACATGGCTCTCGAAAAACACGTGGCTTTGTTTACCGTGTCAAATCTCGCGCTAGTTAGGTTAAGTTGGTACTACTGAGGTTTAGGCCCGTCAAGATGGCAGCAGTGAGGTTAGCGATGCGTTGTTGTCGATGATAGCTGTCAAAAAGCAGGTGGCTTTGTTTACAAATTCAAATTTCCCGCGGGTGGTGGAGGAGACCCCTGGGAGGCCTCTGGCTGTGGTGGTGGTGGAGGAGGCCTCTGGGAGCCGAAGGAGGTGATGGCGCCCGAATCCCTGTATTATACTACTTACATACATTATCATTATAGACTGTTATGCCTTTCAGCGTTCAGTCTGCAAGCCTCTGTGACTTTACAAAACGTCGCCAAAATCCTCGATTTGCAAATAGTGTTGTGGCCTCATTTAGTTCTATGCCTCTTATTTTTAAATCGTTAGAAACAGAGTCTAACCATCGTCGTCTTGGTCTACCACTACTTCCCTTACCCTCCATAGCAGAGTTCATTATTCTCCTAGGTAACCTATCCTCCATTCGCCTCACGTGACCCCACCACCGAAGCCGGTTTATGCGTACAGCTTCATCCATTGAGTTCATTCCTAATTTAGCCTTTATCTCCTCATTCCGAGTACCATCCTGCCATTGTTCCTACCTGTTTGAACCAGCAATCATTCTTGCTAATTTCATGTCTGTTACTTCTAACTTATGAATAAGATATCCTGAGTCCACCCAGCTTTCACTCCAGTAAAGCAAAGTTGGTCTGAAAACAGATCGATCTAAAGATAGTTTCGTCTGGGAGCTGACTTCCTTCTTACAGAATACTGTTGATCGCAACTGCGAGCTCACTGAATTAGCTTTACGACACCTTGATTCATATCACTTACTATATTTCCATCCTGGGAAAACACACAACCTAAATAATTGAAATTATCGACCAGTTCTTGCTTTGTATCACCAATCTGACATTCAATTCTGTTGAATTTCTTACCTACTGACATCAATTTAGTCTTCGAGAGGTTAATTTTCATACCATACTCCTTGCACCTATTTTCAAGTTCCAAGATATTGCACTACAGGCTTTGGACTCAGTCTGCCATTAAGACCAAGTCGTCAGCATAGGCTAGACTGCTTAATACATTTACACCTATCTGAATCCCTCTCTGCCATTTTATACCTTTCAGCAGATGATCCATGTAAACTACGAACATCAAAGGTGGAAGATTGCAGCCTTCGCTAAACCCTGTACGTACTCTGAACCAGGAACTCATTCTACCATCAATTCTCACTGAAGCTCAATTGTGAACATAAATGCCTTTGATTGATTTTAATAATCTACCTTTAATTCCATAGTCCCCCAGTGTAGTGAACATCTTTTCCCCTGGTACCCTGTCATATGCATTCTCTAGATCTACGAAACGTAAACACAACTGAGTATTCCTCTCGTAACATTTTTAAATTACCTGGCACATACTGAAAATCTGATCCTGACAGCTTCTCTGTGGTCTGAAACCACATTGGTTTTCATCCAACTTCCTCTGAACGACTGATCGCACCCTCCCTTCCAAGATATCAGTGAATACTTTGCCTGGTATACTAATCAATGAGATACCTCGATAGTTGTTGCAATCCTTCCTGTTCCCTTGCTTATAGATAGGTGAAATTACTGCTTTTGTCCAATCTGAAGGTACCTTACCAACACTCCACGCTAATTTTACTACTCTATGAAGCCATTTCATCCCTGCCTTCCCACTATACTTCACCATTTCAGGTCTAATTTCATCTATTCCTGCTGCCTTATGACAATGGAGTTTATTTACCACAATTTCCACTTCCTCAAGAAATAATTTCATCAACATAATTTTCCTCCTCCCCATGAGCTTGGCTGTTTGAAACACCACCATGATGATTTCCTTTTACATTGAGAAGATGTTCAAAATATTCACTCCACCTCTCCAGTGATTCCCTGGGATCTATTATGTCTTCACCTGATTTACTCAAAACACCGTTCATTTCCTTTTTCCCTCCCTTCCTAAGATTCGTTTTTACTGTCCAGAAAGGTTTCCCTGCTGCTTGACCTAGCCTTTCCAGGTTATTACCAAAATCTTCCCATGACTTCTTTTTGGATTCAACAACTATTTGTTTCGCTCTGTTTCTTTCATCTACGTACAAATCCCTGTCTGCCTCGGCCCTTGTTTGGAGCCATTTCTGATAAGGCTTCTTTTTACGTTTACAGGCTGCTCTCACTTCATCATTCCACCAAGATGTTCGCCTTTTCCCTTCTTTGCACACAGTTGTTCCTAGGCATTCCCTTGCTGTTTCTACTACAGTATCTCTGTATGCCACCCATTCACTTTCCATATCCTGAACCTGTTTACTGTCTATTGTTCGAAACTTCTCACTAATCATATCCATGTACTTCTGTCTAATTTCCTCGTCTTGGAGATTTTCTACCCTTATTCGTTTGCAGACTAGCCTCCCATGTGTAGCGGTGGATAGCCTTATGCTTGAAGAATGTATTCGTAACAGCTAAACCCCTACTAGCACAGAAGTCCAGCAAACGCTTCCCATTCCCATTAGCTTCCATATCTTCCCCTCATTTACCAACCACCCTTTCGTATCCTTCAGTTCTATTCCCAACTCTCGCATTGAAATCGCCCATTAACACTATTCTATCCTTGCTGTTGACCCTGACCACGATGTCACTCAATGCTTCATAAAACTTGTCAACTTCATCCTCATCTGCACCCTCACATGGTGAATACACGGACACAATTCTTGTCCTAATTCCTCCAACTGACAAATCTACCCAAATCATTCGCTCATTTACGTGCCTAACAGAAACTATATTGCGTGCCATGGTATTCCTGATAAAGAGCCCTACCCCAGACTCTGCCCTTCCCTTTTTAACACCCGTCAAGTACACTTTATAATCTCCTATCTCTTCCTCGTTATCTCCCCTTACCCGAATATCACTTACTCCTAGCACATCCAAATGCATTCTCTTTGCTGACTCAGCCAGTTCTACTTTCTTTCTTCCATAAGCCCCATAATATTGATAGCTCCCCATCGAATTCATTTCGTTCGCCAAGTTGTTTCCAAGAAGTCCCTCGCCTGTCAAATGGGAGAGGGACTCCATTACTCCCATAGGTCCGAGGCTTGCTTAAAATGTTCTGAGCTCGGTAAATTCATGAAACCGTATGCTATCCTACTTGCACATAGTCCAAGTGAGGATCTCTACTCTAACGGGTTATGAACCACCGGTTAATTGTATAGTCCTAGCCGCCTGATCACAAGGAAGTCCATGACTCAGAATATGTCCGAGATGCCCACTCCCATTCCATTGCAACTGGTATCCCGACTCTCAGGACCACTTAAGGCCACTCAGCCGTTGCCCATGGTTCACGAACTAGGACGTGACTACAGTAACCCACAAACATGAACCATCAAACATGAACTTTTCTTTTTTTACAGATTTGAAATAATTTTTCGTTCTGGGTATCCGATCCCCATATCCTTCAGAATCTCAAGTAGCCTGGTCCAATCAACATTAACGAATGCCTTCTTTAGATCTACGAACGCTATATACGGGCGTTTGTCTTTCTTAATTCGATCCTCCAAGATCACACGCGAAGTAAGGATTGCGTCAGGTGTTCCCACATTTCTTTTGAAGCCAACTTGATCTCCTAATTCAGTTTCAACTTGTCACAGCCATCATGGGATTTACTCCCAGGACGTGTAGTTGTCTGTCAAACACTATGGCCACGAAGAAGTCTGCGGCATCTGTCAGTGTCAACCTAGCTTCCGATCAGCACGGAGCGTTAATTTTATTTCCGTTCTACGATTCTATGCTGCTTTGTAAGCAACGAAAACATATTTCAAGCCTTATAGCTACACAAGAACTTGTCAGGGGATGTGTTTTCACTTTACTTGATAAACTATAGGTTGGAATAAATAGGAGCAGCTGATTCGCCTGGTATATCTACCCTGTTTAATGTCCTCTGGTTCAGAATTTACTAGAATTTACTAATATTTGTTCCAGTCAAAGAGAAGAAGGTGAACCTGAAGTTCGTTATCGAACTCGTGAATTCTGCCGCGCCAACGGAATAGGCGTTACAACTAGGTCTCAAGCTCGAGGACGGGCAGAAGCAATACAGTAAGTTTTGTTTTTATTTTTACAACTGACCTGATAAATATTTTCTTTGTGTATAGGTGGTATCCATGTTGCCTTGTCATGTGAAAGATTGGCAGTATAATGAAGGAGAAGTTAATTATTAATGACTTCACTACTGAACTTTCCCACTTTTCTTCTCTAAGGAGCTGTTTATATGCGGAGAGTAATTTAGTGGTAACAACATTTTAAGTTAATTTTAAGTGACTTGTAGCGTAAGTAACAATCTGGTCAAGTATAGAACCCCGTCTATTTTTCCTTTCAAGTGTACCACGCACAAGTACTCTCACTGAACTTGCTGCTTACCACATGCAAACAGGCGCAATTTAGTCAAGTCCATAAATTCTGAGTGAAAGTATGGTTTTGATCATCGCTGTGAGTTCGTTTTTCTTTGGATCGTTCTTTCTAATTGCTGAGAAAAATTTCTGCATGGATAGAAGATAACTTCCTGAATTTCGTTTGTGAATACGTTCAGAACGGGTGTCTTTGAAATACTAAAATCCACTACGCATGTTAGTACCGGTATCTGTTTTTTTGTATGAAAAGTTCAACTTCATGTAGTAACTCATAAAATGTTACTTCTGACATTCGCAAGTTTGAGAAATTAAGGGTTATTCACTTTATGTCTGACGACCAAATGCTTTTAATGTTTCCGGAGACGCCGAGGTGTCAGAATTTTGTCCCACAGGAGTTATTTTATCTACGGCACGATGCTGACGTATTTAAGCACTTTCGAATACCACCGGACTGAGCCACGTTGCAAACTGCCAAGTTGGGGTCAGAAGGCTGTCTGATCCAGTCATCCCAGCGGTTAACAAATATTGATGTCAATCCTCCTAGCCTAACTATTTAAAGAGAATTGTACTTGTTGCGGGATTATTCCTTATGGTTATCCATTTTAACTCCCATTCTTTTTTTCCTCTTAACTTTGGTCATCTAATCCTCAACTTCCTCTAAATGCTCATCTGACACACAACGAATAACGTCATTAACAAATGGTACTCGTCGTTGATGGCCGTCGATCTTATCTCTGATCTAATTGACAACGCAAGAACGACTGAATCAACCGACTTGAGTGCCAAAATACCATTTACCACTGTACTAAACGCTGTCTTAAGTTTAAACTAGCCTACGTGACTTAAGTTGTAACTAACCTCACAACAACATTACCATACGGATGTGAAACCTGAACACTTTACTGTCGTGACGTAAAGGCACCGGAACGCTTTCGTCAGCAGAAAATTAGATCCATCATGAACATCAAATGGGATGACTACATAAGCAATGTGGCAGTTCGTCCTAGACAGAAGTCCTAAACAGTTCCCATTAAATCTTAATGCACTTGACTCCAAATACTAACGGAAAATTTGCAGTCTTCTTTCCTTTAGATTCTATCACCATTAAAATATTAAGTAGTCACGATTACCGTTATAAGCAACTATCTACAGGAAAGCTTACCTTAAAATCAAACGTAGCATCGATTCTTCCCAAACAGAACTTCAATAACTTCAGTGAGATTTGGCTCTTTCTGTAAACAGTTGTCCAATGAAGTTGCTAATTTTCTTTTGTAAGATGCATCAAATATTCTTACTTTGGTGGTAGAGTTTTCTTTAAACACTGCTCTATGAGGCAAGTAGGAACCATTTTTCTCCTTCTGTTGCTTTGAGACTTTTTCAATGACACCCTCCTCCAACCATCCTTGAGAAACCCCATTGCACTCTTCAAGCCTTTCTTCTCTTGTGCCATGCTCCAATCTTCTTTTATCCATGTCTTCGTTACCTTCAAGGTAATGTCGGCTTTCTAACCAGGGAAGTTTCACTAATGATCAACTTTCAGTGCCTCTTGAAAGTACATCAAAGCCATTTGCTTTCCAGCGAGTCAGTAATGCAATTCCCATCTAAACTCCACAAGTCAGAAAAGGAAGCAGGCTGGGTAAACCATGAATTAACCAGAGATGCCACCAATTACACAATTTTCACTTTACAGTCCAACCACACGCGAAGTCTGCAGTAAGACTTCGTGCTTTTGCATTCTATATGATGCTGTCACTCGTGTCTCTAGTGTATTATTTCAACTCGTGTAACTGAATTTTTTAAAATTATTTGTTTAAGATCTAGGGCACAATGATTTCATGTCTTTTACTACACAACGGCAACGAAGGTTAGCCTTATAATTATCCATTCTGTGACCAAACTTAAGACAAGAAAATCAGCACATACCTTTGTCAACTTTTTCTGCTTCCTTGTCAGTTCATATCATGTGCAAGATAACAATCCTTACATGCATAATCTTATCTATAGAATCACAGGTCCTTCTTTTCTAATTTACTCGAGAGAAATTCGGCAAATGTTATTCCTCTGAAACTTCGTTTCGAGCTTTCCTTGCCATTTCTTTCAGGACAAACCATCCTTATCAAAGGACTTTGTACTTCTTTTCTTCGTAAATCAGCGAAATTTATAGTTTATCAGCATTTACAGTATTTACTCAGTCTCCACTGGCAATTGACTGGTTCCTCAGCCATACTCTCTATCTGTATTCTGGTCGGCAAGATTCCAGAAAAGGAAATAACATTGATCCGTGTTAATCCCTGGTCACTCATATCAACTCCAAAACTCTCAAATGTAATCTGTCTTGTCGTACAAATATGCTTTCCGTTTTTGCTTTACACGTTCTAGGTAACTAGTCTAAGCAGTTCTCTCTCGAAATATTCTGTCAGGAAATCATGTCTACCAACTCTATTCTGTATAATTTCTACTGCCTTTGGGTAGTTTTCAGGAGTGGTTGGGAAGCTACATACCAATTTTCTTGCTCGATTACACTTCTTGGTAATTTAAATGAAATATTGAAACATCCTCACCCTCACACCATGGATGTTTTGAATTGGCCCCAGAGGACTAGCCGGTACTTTACATAGCCCCATAATATAACAGAGTTTTTCTGCATACTGTGTTGTCAGAAAATTCAGACATAAGATCTTTAGAAACTAAACCTGCATTCCTTGTTGACAGAACTACATTGAAATTCTGTCTAACTTCATCAAGTTTGTCTCTCTAACTCTCAGTACTCGCGATCGTAAATTTCATCGTCGTCATTATCACATCAACTTTTCTAAATTAACAATCAGTGGTTGCAGTGCACCTTTGTCTACTTCCGAATTCATTAAGTCGACAGCGGCATTGTATACTTTTGTAAACGTTGCCCTCACTGAGTTCCTCGCTTTACTGCCCTGTCACGGTTGCAATATTTTGTTAAGGGGCTAATTCTACCAGAAATTACTAGTAAATTCCAAAACTTAATTTTCAGATTGTCACACAAGCAACGGAAGGACATTTCTGTTTTCATTTCACTCCAATAGAAACAAATTCAGTTGTGTCCTTGAAAAAGTGATTTGAGAGTGGCGCTGCAAAATGCAAGGAATAGTCAGTATACGGATAGGACACAAGAACAAAGGAGTTGGAGTTGACCGTTTAGCATTTGTGGCGACGTTTTGCTTCTATCAGAATCAATGGAAGAGACACGGGGTGAAATTGGCCAACTCCAGGAAGAAGCAAATAAGGCAGGCCTAAGGATGGATGGATGAATGACAGTTTAGAGAGAAAAGATTCAGAAAATGGAGAAATTCAAATATCTGGGAGAGTCAGAAAGAAAAGCACTATTATCGAGAATCAACAAGATGTACTTGACATATGAACTCTGAACACTTAAAACAAGAATAAGATATCGATCAATGCAAAACTCAGACACTACCAGACATCTATTCGGAAGCCATACATGCAGGTGAATGTTTGAACCACATAAAAACGTTGGTCAAGAAGTTGGAACTAGTGGAGAGAAATAATGTAAGGAGAATACTGGAACCCCAAAGAACAGAGGATGGATCATACAGGAGGAAAGGAAACCAAGGCTTATACCTCAAGATAAAAAGATCTCAGATTCCATTCTAAAGAGGAGTGCCATGTTCTTCGAACATATCTACAGAATGAACCCAGGAATACTGACCAATCAGATAATAATTTGTTTTCAGGTTAGGGAAACTACGGTGCATTGGAAGCAGGAGGTGAAGAAGGATCTGGAATAAATGGGAGTACAATAAAAGAAAATCATCATCAGGGATTCTTACAAGTCGAGGATCAATGCCAACAAGACGTTTCAAAGAGAAGTTAGGCCCCGTACCCAAACACCGTGCACAGAAGAAAGGAGATTGTAGAGTGAAAGGATCAAGCAGTACTGGACAGATGAAGCTGAATTCGAATTAACGTGGTCCATAGTCAGCCAGAACGAAAGGAGCAGAGCTTACTTGAGTTGCTAGGAGTAACGGTGTTGAGCCAAGTAATAGGTGAGGAAAACATAGCATGAGTAATGAAGTGCTCAAGACTCATCACATTACAGTCTTCATATACGTTAAATGCACTTGTATAATCCATGCGTACTTTACATATGAAGACTTCCAGAGATGTGCAAACTTGGAATTTCACAACATTATCTGGACCTCTGACGAGAGAGATAAGGGAAACACCTAAATAAAACCTATATTCATAATACTCACCGGGATATTACCAGAAGATTCATTCAGAAGTCGATTTTACGCATCAGAAAAATCTGCTTATTAATTTGCATCATATATTATTACTTTAGAACTTTTCGAAAGTTACTATCACTGTAAGAGACAATGTATAGATATTATTGTTTCATATAAGAACCATCGCCGTATACTGGTATTTTCTTATTAATCAGGAACATTATTCCTTGTTATTGCTGTAAACGTGTTGGTGGTTAGTTGTGTTATTGTATAAAATATTATTGTCTATCAGTTAGTTTGCAAACTACAGCTTTAAGTCTACTTTCCAGTTGTCAAGTTAATAAGTTGACAGCCACAGCACTTTTTCTTTATGAACCTCCGGGACCACCTATTTTTATGGAAATAAAAATAATTATTCATTACCTAATTTACAGATAACAGTAGAAAATGTCACAGGCGTTTATCGCGGAATGAAGATAAAAGGAAGCGCATGTGGTGAATTGCTCTCCAGGGGCAACTTACAGCAAAAATTTACTTTAACAAAATTGAAAATGTAATTCTTTCCTCTCTCAAAACCCAGAGAGATTAATATAATGAGTTAAGAAGAAAAATCACTTGAGAATAATCACATTTATCAACGAGCTTGTCGGCTCCAACAATACATTGGACTTAGAAGTCCTTAATCAGGTAAAAGATTAATTGGGAGAAACTCCCAAACGTTGACCTACATATGAAAGAGCATAATGTATTGCTCCTAATATGTATACACCATAGAGCCTGAGCTCCAGATACATAGAGGCTAGCCTCCATAAAGCGAAGAGTCACTTGTCGCATTCTCAATTACACTAGTAACCAACTGGGTGACCCCAACTTCATTGCCCCATGCTGGGGAGATCAATTACATTTCACAAGCAGGAAAATATAGCCGCGATTACCTGAAAACATTACTGAATATGAAGGGGCTTATTGCCCATCCTCCTAGTCCTTAAGAATGAAAAAGTTTACAACAAATGTAGGCCATTAACAAAAAGAAAGGGACGAAACACCAGCACTCCTTATAGAACATACGGGGAAGGACAAGAAATAAGAGGGCTTAAGGCCTAAGGACACAGGTGCCAATCCCATGCTAAAACGGGTGACTGGGCCGATTACCTAGATGTTAGGCCCCTTTAAACAGCAAGCATCATCATCAGCAAGTAAAATGGGTGATTAAGGGGAAATGTTTAAAAGCCGAGACAAGTTTCCAAAATTTAGAGGTTAAAGAAAACTTTGGTCACCCAGCTCAAAAATAGATGGGGAGAGTCCCGAGGGTCACCACTCGTGCTCCCTCACAATAAATATTTTGCCGGTAAGGAATATAAATTGAGTCCGAATACTGCACAGAAGGTCCTTCATTTCAGTAAAATGAAAAGATTACATATTGCATTTTAAGGAAAACCACTGAAATCTTCCCTTCAGAACACATGCTGTCACAATCACATATTTAGGTCACTTCTGCCATTATCTGTTAGCGCTTGATCTTCTTCAAGTCGGCCACCTCCTGCTTCCTGGCCCTTCTAACCTCAGCCAAGTCGCGTATTAAATCACCAGAGCAGTTCAGACAAGACGTCCCGAAAGCGCTCTCCTTAAATAGGTCCGCTGGGGAAGATTTTGACTATATTAGATTCTAGAGCGCAGATGGGCTAAATTTCCTTTCATTAACCTTAGTTCTGATAGGTTAGAGGACTTAGTAACAGGCATGTGGTAGGCACATTACATTGGAGGAGGATCCAGGTGAAGTGTTGACATCTTCTCCCCCTTAAAAATAACCAGAAAAAAGGTTTACCAACTATAACAAATAAAATTTCTCTTCCTATAAACTGGGACTCAGCACAGCAGAGATCGCTAGAAAATATATGCCAGAACCATTTAACCATCGGAGAAGAAAGATTTAGAAAGTCTTAAAAGCTCTTAATTACTGACAGGGATCGCAATAGTGGAGAAGGCGTAGAGTTCAAATAGCCGCGAAGATATACCAATGGTACAGAAAAATAATTACCTACACAATATAGAGCAAGATGGAAATAGACAGGAGAGTACTATATAAGGTACTCATGGCTACAGAATTTAACTTTTGTTACAAATATGTTTCTGTATTTTTTATAATGTGAATAAACCAGCAGGAATAGATGAAATTAGACCTGAAATGGTGAAGTATAGTGGGAAGGCAGGGATGAAATGGCTTCAGAGAGTAGTAAAATTAGCATGGAGTGTTGGTAAGGTACCTTCATATTGGACAAACGCAGTAATTGCACCTATCTATAAGCAAGGGAACAGGAAGGATTGCAACAACTATCGAGGTATCTCATTGATTAGTATACCAGGCAAAGTATTCACTGGCATCTTGGAAGGGAGGGTGCGATCAGTCGTTGAGAGAAAGTTGGATGGAAACCAGTGTGGTTTCAGACCACAGAGGGGCTGTCAGGATCAGATTTTCAGTATGCGCCAGGTAATTCAAAAATGCTACGAGAGGAATAGGCAGTTGTGTTTATGTTTCGTAGATCTAGAGAAAGCATATGACAGGGTACCAAGGGAAAAGATGTTCACTATACAGGGGACTATGGAATTAAAGGTAGATTATTAAAATCAATCAAAGGCATTTATGTTGACAATTGGGCTTCATTGAGAATTGATGGTAGAATTTGTTCTTGGTTCGGGATACTTCCAGGGGTAGACAAGGCTGTAATCTTTCACCTTTGCTGTTCGTAGTTTACATGGATCATGTGCTGAAAGGTATAAAATGGCAGGGAGTGATTCAGTTAGGTGGAAATGTAGTAAGCAGTCTGGCTATGCTGACGACTTGGTCTTATTTGTAGATTGTGCCGAAAGCCTGCAGTCTAATATCTTGGAACTTGAAAATAGGTACAATGAGTATGGTATGAAAATTAGCCTCTCGAAAACTAAATTGATGTCAGTAGGTAAGAAATTCAACAGAATTGAATGTCAGATTGGTGATACAAAGCTAGAGCAGGTCGACAATTTCATGTATTTGGGTTGTGTGTTCACCCAGGATGGTTATATCAAGTTTTAGTAAAAGTAATGCAGTGAGCTCGCAGTTGCGATCAACAGTGTTATGTAAGAAGGAAGTCAGCTCCCGGACGAAACTATCTTTACATCGGTCTGTTTTCAGACCAACTTTGCTTTACGGGAGCGAAAGCTGGGTGGACTCAGGATATCTTATTCATAAGTTACAAGTAACAGACATGAATGTAGCAAGAATGATTGCTGATACAAACATATGGGAACAATGGTAGGAGGGTACTCGGAATGAGGAGATAAAGGCTAAGTTAGGAATGAACTCGATGGATGAAGCTGTACGCATAAGCCGGCTTCGGTGGTGGGGCCATGTGAGGCGAATGGAGGAGGATAGATTAACTAGGAGAATAGTGGACTGTGTTATGGAGGGTAAGAGAAGTAGAGGTAGACCAAGACGACGATGATTAGACTCGGTTTCTAATGATTTAAAGATAAGAGGTATAGAACTAAATGAGGCCACAAGACTAGTTGCAAACCGAGGATTGTGGCGACGTTTAGTAAATTCTCAGAGGCTTGCAGACTGAACGCTGAAAAGCATAACAGTCTATAATGATAATGTATGTAGGTATGTAGGTATGTATGTATGTATGTATGTATGTATGTATGTATGTATGTATGTATGTATGAACATTTTGGCTGATGAAGTTTCATATAACAAATGAAATATAGCTTGTCATATTTGTTTACATAAATTTAGTGGAGGGAAAGAAAGGAAAGAGCAAGTTGCATTAAATTGTATCCAAGGTTAAAAAGTAACAGTTTTCAAAAATAAAATGTGAATGGCAAATTAATTTCGCACATATTTTGCTCACTCGAAAGCTAGATGAAATAAGTTGTACATCTTTGTTTCTGTTACGGAATTTCCTTCAAATATGTAAAATCCACATTCAATGCATTTTGTGTTAGTCTTTTTGTGGCTTTCTGGGTATTTCTCTTTCCTCCTACCGCTCAATCACCTTCGTAAGAACTTATGTAGCGCCAGTTCACCATTCTTATTACACGGTTTTCTCTATACTATATTAGATCAGTTTACTTGCAAAATGATACAATAAATTGAACGAACATTCCTGCACTAAGCAGAGATATAGTATCATTAGCTCTATTTCCTTGTTAATCAGTTATTTAAGTTTGTAAAATAAAGTAACATACAGGTACATAAAAATACAGAGATAATAAAAATCATATTTTAAAAATAATGATTAGCAGATATAGTACACAATTAGCGAGTACCTGATACGGAATTCATGGCCTCTTAAAGAAAACTAGCGAGTACCAAGGTTGGTACTCACGGTCCCTTAAACAAAACTAGCCATTAGCACATAGGGCGTCCTAAACAAAAGTAGGTACCGTAGTACCAGATATAGTACACATGGAGTCTTAAACAAAACTAGCCATTAGCACATAGGGCGTCCTAAACAAAACTAGGTACCGTAGTACCAGATATAGTACACATGGAGTCTTAAACAAAACTAGCCATTAGCACATAGGGCGTCCTAAACAAAACTAGGTACCGTAGTACCAGATATAGTACACATGGATTCTTAAACAAAACTAGCCATTAGCACATAGGGCGTCCTAAACAAAACTAGGTACCGTAGTACCAGATATAGTACACATGGAGTCTTAAACAAAACTAGCCATTAGCACATAGGGCGTCCTAAACAAAACTAGGTACCGTAGTACCAGATATAGTACACATGGAGTCTTAAACAAAACTAGCCATTAGCACATAGGGCGTCCTAAACAAAACTAGGTACCGTAGTACCAGATATAGTACACATGGAGTCTTAAACAAAACTAGCCATTAGCACATAGGGCGTCCTAAACAAAACTAGGTACCGTAGTACCAGATATAGTACACATGGAGTCTTAAACAAAACTAGCCGAGTACCATACACGGTACTCAGGCCTCTTAAACGAAACCACCGAATACCATGCTTGGTACTCATGACCTCTTAAACAAAAATAGGTAGTACCAGATACCGTACTCACAGCCTCTTAAACAAAACTAGCGAGTAGAAGATATGGTACTTATGGCGTATTAAACTTAACTAGCGAGTACTAGATACCGTAATCAGGGCTCTTAATCATAACTAATGAGTACCAGATAGAGTACCCACTGCCTCTTAAATGAAACTAACGAGTACCATGCATGGAACTCATGGCCTCTTAAAGAAAACTAGCGAGTACCAGATACGGTAATCATGGCCTCTTAAATAAAACTAGAGAGTACCAGATACGGTACTCAAGGCCTCTCAAACAAAACTAGCGAGTACCAGGTACGGTACTCATGTACCCTTAAACAAAACTAGCGAGTGCCAAGTATGATACTCGTGTACCCTTAAACAAAACTAGCGAGTGCCAGGTACGGTACTCATGTACCCTCAAACAAAACTAGCGAGTACCAGGTACGGTACTCATGTACCCTCAAACAAAACTAGCGAGTGTCAGGTACGGTACTCATGTACCCTCAAACAAAACTAGCGAGTGCCAGGTACGGTACTCATGTACCCTCAAACAAAACTAGCGAGTGCCAGGTACGGTACTCATGTACCCTCAAACAAAACTAGCGAGTGCCAGGTACGGTACTCATGTACCCTCAAACAAAACTAGCGAGTGCCAGGTACGGTACTCATGTACCCTCAAACAAAACTAGCGAGTGCCAGGTACGGTACTCATGTACCCTCAAACAAAACTAGCAAGTGCCAGGTACGGTACTCATGTACCCTCAAACAAAACTAGCGAGTGCCAGGTGTACACTACGGTCACTTAAACAAAACTTGCTAGTACCAGATACGGTACTCGGGAAAGTTAACGCGTTTTAAGCAACCGACATCAAGTTCTTCCTTGAAATTCTTGACTTTGAGATATCGGTTGAAGTGTTCTTCATTAGGTTTAGGCCTTAATGTTCAATCAATCACTACTGATCTGCATTTAGTGCAGTCGCCCATGTGGCAGATTCCTTATCTGCTGTTTCCCTAGTAGCCTTTCCTGAAATGATTGCAAAGAAATTGGAAATGTATTGAATATCTCCCTTGGTAAGTTATTCCAATCCATAACTCCCCTCCCTATAACGAATATTTGCCCAAATTTGTCCTCTTGAATTCCAACTTTATCTTCATATAGTGATTCTTCCTACTTTTAAAGACACCGCTCAAACTTATTCGGCTTCCGATGTCATAACACGCCATCTCTCCACCGACAGCTCGGAACATACCACTTAGTCGAGCAGCTCGTCCCATTTCTCCCAAGTCTTCCCAGCCCAAACTTTGCAACAGTTTTTGTTACGCTACTCTTTTGTCGGGAATCACCCAGAACAAATCGAGCTGCTGTTCTTTGGTTTTTTTACAGTTTTTGAATCAAGTAATCCTGGTGAGGGTCCCATACACTGAAACCATACTCTAGTTGTGGTCTTACCAGAAGCTTATATGGCCTCTCCTTTACATCCTTACTACTATCCCTAAATACCCTGATAACCATGTGCAGAGATCGGTACCCTTTATTTACCGTTATATTTATGTGATTACCCCAATGAAGATCTTTCCTTATATTAACACCTAGGTACTTACAATGATCCCCAAAGGGAACTTTCACCCCATCAATGCAGTAATTAAACTGAGAGGAATTTTCCTATTTGTGAAACTCACAACCTGACTTTTAACCCCGTTTCTCAACATACCATTGCCTACTGTCCATCTCACACCATTATCGAGGTCATTTTTCAGTTGTTCACAATGTTGTAACTTATTTATTACTCTATTTAGAATAACATAATCTGCAAAAAGCCGTATCTCTGATTCCACTCCTTTACTCATGTCATCTATATGTATAACGAAACATAAAGGTCCAATATTATTGCCTTGAAGAATTTCCCTCTTAATTATTACAGGGCCAGGCAAAGCTTCACCTACTCTAATTCTCTGAGGTATATTTCGTAGAAAAATAGCGACCCATTCAGTCACGCTTTTGTCTAGTCCAACTGCACTAATTTTTGCCAGTAGTCTCCTATGATCCACCCTATCAAATACCTGAGACAGGTCAATCGCGACACAGTCCATTTGACCTCCTGAAACCAAGATATCTGCTATACCTTCCTGGAATCATACAAGCTGAGCTTCTGTGTAATAACCTTTCCCCAAACCAAAATGCCTTCTATCAAACCAGTTATTAATTTCCCTAACATGTCTAATATAATCAGAAAGAATGCTTTCTCGAAGCTTACATGCAACGCATGTCAAACTGACTGGCCTGTCATTTTCAGCTTCATGTCTATCACCCTATATTTTGTACAGATGTGCTACTATGGTAACAGTCCATTCATGCAAACAATAAACAAATAAGTACTTCAGATATGGTACTATATCCCAACCCATTGTCTTTAGTTTATCCGCAGAAATCTTATCTATTTCAGTCCCTTTTCTAGATTTCAAATTTGTATCTTATTGTAAATGTCATTGTTATCATAGATACATTTTACTACTTAATTAGTATTAGTCGCCTCCTCTATCTGGACATTATCCTTGTAACCAACAATCGTTACATATTGCTAACTGAATGCTTCTGCCTTTTGAAGATCCTCGCAGACACACTCCCCTTGTTCATTAATGATTCCTGGAATATCCTTCTTGGAACCTGTTGAGGTACCTATATATGTACTCTTCCATTTTCCACTAAAATTTGTATGACCGCCAATTATGCTTGCAATCATGTTATCCTTAGCTGACTTCTTTGCTAGATTCAATTTCGTAGTAAGTTCCTTCAATTTCTCCTTACCTCCACAGCCATTTCTAACTGTATTTCCTTCCAACCTTCACCTCCTTCTTAGTCTCTTTAGTGGATTTTTACCATTCCTTAATATCTTTGAATGTTCAAACCTAAGTAGGTGGATCAAAAGGTTAGTTGCACTAACGCGCCCCAGCAGCGCGCTGTGTGTCGTAAACGTGGGCACAGCGGAGAAAGGGATAGGCACAGCCCACACGTCTGTTAGGCAGGTCGCTGTGGTGTCTCGTCTAGTATTGTGTGAATAGCGGCCAAATGAAATGGCGCGTCAACTGGACGTTCACTCCAAATATGAGGTGCGTGCGACAATCCGATTCCTATGGGTCAAAAGGAAGAATTGCACGGGCATTCATCGTGAAATTAGTGGTGTGTATGGGGAGCGGGCCACTTCCCCGCAAGGTATCGTAAAGTGGTGTCAGCAATTCGAAACCGGACACACGGATATCACGGACAACCATCGCGAAGGCAGGGCCGCAACGTCCAGGGCCCGTGCAAAGGTCAACAGTGTGAATGCGATCATTAGACAGAAACGGCGCATTAAACTGAGAGAAATCGAGACGCAGCTGAACATGTCGTATGGCAGTGTGTTTGCCATTGTTCACGAGGACCTTGGATATCGTAAGCTGTGTCAAAGATGGGTCCCACGTCTTCTCACCGATGGGCACAAGGGACAACGTTTCCAATCCTCCCTGGCATTTTTTAACGCTATGCCGCAGGCGGCAACGGGTTTCTGCGGCGAATCGGCACAGGCGACGAAACGTGGGTCCACCACTTCACCCCCGAAACGAAGCGAACATCAATGGAATGGGTGCACCCCTCATCACCACAACGAAGAAAGGCCAAGGTTCAACCTTCAGCCGGTAAGGTCATGGCGACAGTATTCTTTGACATGGAGGGTTTGCTGCACGTGGAATGCATGCCGAAAGGAACGGCGATCAACGCGGCGTCGTATTGTCAAACGTTGCACCGGTTGCGTAAAGCGATTAAAGAGATGCGCCGGGGGAAATTGAGCGCCGGTGTGATTTTGTTGCACGATAACGCAACACCTCACAAGGCCCACCAAACGAGAGAACTGCTGCAGCGTTTCAAGTGGGAGGTCTGGCAACATCCACCCTACAGTCCCGACCTAGCGCCATGTGACTTTCATCTGTTCGGTAAGCTCAGAACGGAGCTCGGTGGTCGACGTTTCCAGACCGATGAGGAGGTGAAGGCCGCTGTCTCCGAGTGGTTGCAGAACGCTGACGTAAATTTCTATGCATCCGGCATCGACAAGTTGGTTGTGCGTTCGCAGAAATGTTTGGAGTCTCTTTGAAACTATGTGGAAAAGTGGCATTACAGTGTATGTCGTTATAGTCGTGTTGCTGTTGTATAGGTAGTGTAATAAATGGCTATAACTGGGAAGTGCAACTTATTTTCTGATCTGCTCTCGTTTTTTCACATTCCTCAACAGTTGCTTTAAACCCTTCCCAGAGTCCGTTTGCGTTATTATTTACCATTTTCCAACGATCATTGTTATTTTTTGAAACTTCCTCATGCCTGTTTTATCCGCCATATGGTACTGCCCAATAGTCGTGATTTTAATACCTTCCTTTCTTCCACATTTATTTTTAACTACGACAAAAACAGCTTCGTGATCACTAGAGTAGAACGCAGCCCGGAAGGCGGTTTCGTTGCGCAGAGAGAGACAGAAGTATGAGGTGCGGTGATGCCCAATGTCGCTACTCATAACAGCATGTATGTGTAAACATTCTTTCATCCAGTTATATCTTTAATTCCAAAGCGTTGACCTATATTTTTTGGGCTTAAAAGTTTCCTGAAAATCCAAATTAATTTTTAACATCAAACCCCGCGAAAGTGTTGAGTGAAGTTTTTGAGATATTAAAGTAGTTAAATGAAAGTTGAGAGAAATGAAGGCGAAGTGCAGAGAGCATAACAGCATGAATGTGTAAACATTTTTTCTTACAGTTATATCTTGAATTCCAAATTACCTATATTTTTTGTAGGCTTAAACGTTTTCTAAAAGTCCAAATTAATTTTTAAAATCAAACCCCGCGAAAGTGTTGAGGAAAATTTTCGAGATATTAAGGAAGGTAAATGGACGGTCCAGTTTCAATGCCGTAGGATATTCGCCGTTTTTATACATATCAGATATTGTTGTACGCAGAACATTTTTAATGAAATCATCAAGGACCATCACTGGCTTCTTCCTCTAAGGGTTCTTCTCTGGCGACCTGAACACCGCTTTATTTTTATTTCCGAAGCTTCTTTTATCCTCTGTACTGTTTGCAGGCCGATACCACACGCGAGTGCTGTCTGCTTTTGAAGCGTGGCAACATGGCGTTCCTCACCTTCTCCGCCTATGAACGCCTGCTGCTGCATGCTTACCAAATACAAATATACTTTAAATACTATTTCCCTCGCCTGTCAACGGAATACTTGTCTTTTTGCTCTTCCTGGATCTATCGTACACACGCAAATAGTTTCCTAAATTCGTTGATTATGATATTTACAAATAAAACTCGAAACATTCACTCGTGACCCGCACAAACAGGCACCTCTTACTGAAATGATTCTATTGGTTCAGCGGAAAATACGTCATACTACAAAGCGCGCGAATGTTACTGCGCAACCCTCTTCAAACCGCCTTCCGGGCTGCGTTCTACTCTAATACCATGTATTACTTCGGTTATAGAGCTCATCTGGTTTTACCAGCACCACATCCAGAATATTCTTCCCTCTAGTTGCTTACTTCACTTTCTTAATCAGATGCCTTTCCCATATTAACTTATTTCCCATTTGTTTTTCATGCTTCCTGTCGTTCGCATTACCTTCCCAATTGACATTTGGTAAATTGAGATCACCCGCTACAATCACGTTGCTTTCCTTATCGTTTCTCACATACCTGATTATCTTATCAAATAATTCTGAATCAGCGTCAGCGCTACCCTTTCCCGGTTTGTACACTCCAAAGACATCAAGTTGCCTATTATCTTTAGAGATGAGCCTTACACCTAGCATTTCATGTTCCTCATCTTTAACTTTTCCGTAGTTTACAAATTCTTCTTTCACCAGAATGAATACTACCCCCTCCTGCCATCCCTATGCTATCTCTACGATACACACTCCAGTTCCATGAGAAAATTTCTGCATCCATTGTACCATATCTCAGCCATGATTCAACTCCTATTACAATATCGGGTAAGTATATATCTATTAAATTACTTAATTCTATTCCTTTCTATACAATACTGATGATCCTTCCGCATGTTCGTCGTTAACTTGTCTTTGTACAAGAAAACATATTTTTCAGACGCAGAGAACGTTCACGCTTTCGTATACGTGAACACCCTGAACCACGTCAAGCCGTTCCTGCAAAGTCCACGAAAACGACTGACGTAGCAGAGGATTCTTCAGCAGAGTAAGCAATGCTTCACTTTGATGTTTTCAGTAGCAATTACTCTATGATAATTAGTGACGTTAATTTATATATAATACTTGTTTTCTGCATCCACCTCCAAGTCTTGAATATTTAGGACCTGAAATGTGTGATAAGCGTGCTTTTCTCACTGTAGTAAGGAGTTTCCTGATATTCCCACTCAAGTCAGGCTAAAAGGACGGAGGGCATCAATCCGAATTCATACTACAAGTAGAACCTATATGAATCGCTTGATGTTGAAACACGTCTCCTGACAAATTCTGAATTTTACAGGACAAGGAAAATCTGTCTATGTGATGAAAAATGTCGATGTACACTTCTTCCAGTGGATGATTCCTGGACTAATGCACACCTCAGTGCACGAAAATACAAAATTAAATACAAAAAACAGTTACTTTTGTTATTAGTGCTTTAGTTCCTATGTACATCAAATGGAGTTCACTTTGGAAATTTGATTGTCAATTTCTTCATAAAACCCACAAATACTTACAAAATGTATTGGTATTGCTTTTGAAAGGTAGCCTGTAGATCCAAGTCCCAGTATGAAAACTGAATCGATATTGCCATACTTGTTAGTAATATGAAAATGATGTACAATATCAAGTTACGAATCTTGGAAACACAGAAAGCGATTCCAAACAACGGTTCAGTGTAATGAAATAATGCCAGAAACAATACTAACATACAGATGACTCCATTTATCATCACACGCACGACACAGACTTGGTGTGGACTGCAGAGGTCTCCTTTGAACACCAACACATCCTAACACCTGCAGAAGTCCCCTTTCAACGTGAAGCTGCTCATAAACAATCTAGAGTAAATTTTCTTGGCTTGTTGTGAACATGTGCCCACTGGGATGGTAAGAGACACTAGATTGTCGGAATTATTTCCTAAAGGAACAACTCGATAAATCTTCATTGTTCTCTCCCATTCAAATACACTAAGATGCCGAGCGATTCCGAAACAAATTCAATACCCCTGCCTTAAAATCCGAAGAGGACCACGCAGTTATCTCAAAGACACAGTCTTCTTATGGAAAATGTTAACTCAACGTCTTATTTTATCGTTATGGAAAGTGAAACGGTAAAACCCTTCGTTGTCTGCCTATATGAAAAATAAGACAGACAGTGATTCCTGGTCTTGGGCGCCTTAGTAATATCGAGATAGGAACAGAACGAAATTAGACTAGGGGTAGTCATACAGGAATGATGGGGAAGAAAAGGTTGGTTGATTTCACATTTACCAACGCGCTTGTTTCAGAAGCCCTTGTTTGCCGTTAGTTGCAAGTCTCTAGAGAATGAAGGAGTAAGTTCATTACATTTACGTTCAAACCACCTATTATGCTATTTTGAAAGAGAACAATTTACCAGTCTTCTCATTTGTCAACTTCTCTTTACCAAGGACACGTATATTAGCACAGGCATAATTGATTTTAGATTTCAGTAATTTTGTTCAGAACCACCTTTCATTGATTCCACCGTTATTCTAGCACCAGCCCTGAGGTATTTTAGTAATAATAATAATACGCGTCACTAATTACTTTTAATGGTTTGGAAGCGGCGATGCCGAATTTTTCTCTCACATGAGTTCTCTTGCGTTCCAATAAATCTGCCGATGTGAGACTGATGTTTTTTAGCACCTTCAAATACCACTGAAATGAATCTGGATCGAACCCGCCAGGCCAACCCTCAACTATCTGACTCAATCCGGCGTGTCAGATTCCTCAGCTGCTCTCATAACTTTTGCTGTAAAATGTGTGTTGTTATACGTTGCGGTAGAAGCCTACTGTACATAATGTGGTTTACATCATCTTCATTCAAAAAATCCCACCTCAGTAGGCCTCATTTCGTCTGTAATGCAGCCTTGGCTTTCTGCACAACAACGTCTACATTCTGCGAGAATAAATATCGACACTTAGAACAAAACTTTCAGAAAAGGTGTTCATTGCTTCCACACTTATTCTCATACCATTACTGGGATTTCCTTGTCGGATTTCCCATGCGCACTTCATATAAGGTACGACTAAAATGGTCAAGTTTGTAACAGTCGTTCATCATAGTCTGTGATAGCTGTTAATTAACTTGATAAGTCTTCCCTCAGAGCAAGCATTTCATTGGAAAGAAATCCGGAAGAGGCTACTTTCATTAGTAACCGGTTTAACATGACAGTGTCTTATGGCTGGGGGTTTGTGCAACGTGATGCGACTGAATGTCTCATGGACGTGGCGTCACATTATTTGTTACCACGGACCTTGGTCGCCGAAGATGCCACGACTACTAGTTAAGTTCCTTTGACGTAGAGTTGCAGTTCTCTCTGATATAACATTGAGATTAATTTATGGAAAGACATATTCATGACCATTAGCTTTTCACAAAGGGAAACCTTTCTCTTTATACTTTTAATTTTGGATGCAATATGAAGCAATGTTCTATGGTTACAACATGAAGATAGAAACCTGATTTTCGGTGACACGTAATATCTTTTCGTTGTAGGTGTCTGTATCTTGGTATCAAAATCCCAATTCACTGACGAATTCCATGTCATATTGGTCTCATTTCTTGGGTTTACGTTTTAAAAAGTAGGTCTAAAATTTAGGAAAACTACGTCAGACATGAGAACAACAAAAAAAACGAATTTCAAAAGCACAAATACTCTAGTGAACTCTAAATTTGTGATGAAACTTTATAACTCGTAATAAGCGTACTTCTCACCCTTCAGTTAGGTGAAATCCTCCAGCACTCGACTCTCTCTGAACTCATCTCCAGTTTTGGGTGTTGCGATGACGAAATCGGAGGCTTGTCTCAAATATAAGATAAAGAAGGGGAATTGGTGGCATGTAGCTGTAGTAGTAGAAGCAGCAAGGGAATGTCTAAGAACGACTGGTTTAAAGGTAAGAAGTCAGGGCAGGTTGTAAACGTAAAGAAAAGGCGTATCAAAATCAGCTCCAGACAAGATGTGATGCAGATAGGAAATTACACGTACATGAAAGAAACAGAACGAAACAAATAATTATAGAATCCAAGAAGAAGTCATGGGAGATATCGGTAATAACTAGACTGTTGTGTATAGTGGTACAGCTGTCTCCCAGGGCATATCCCCGGACACGTAAGTGATAGGAGGTGTAACAGGATTGAAGCTTTAATATGAACGTTTGTAGTGGTCACGATATGTATATTGCTTATTAATTGTGATAATTATGTAATGTTGACTTGTGTGTTGTAGTTGTTTAACTATGGATATTCTGAAAGTATATCCATATGTTATTTCATAAATTCCTGATCCTCAACAGGTTTGTACAATTTGTTTGTCTTTGAATATAAATGGTTCCTTAATAGAAGCACGGAGCCACGCACAGCCGCCTCGGCAATCGTGGCTAGGAGCTTTCCTTCCTCCACAACTCGGCCATCATCCCCGGTAGAGTTCACATGATATTTCTACATGATGTAATTGGAGACTGGAGTGCACGTCGTACGGCTGTTGTTCGCCTGATTCCAGACGTACCGTTAGGTCCAATATTACAGAATGATCTCTCTGTTTATCGATAGCTAGACTATCTATTCTTCTTGTGCTACCATTTCCAGCTAACTTCTTGGTATACTTCCCATCCGTTATCTTGAAAAGCCTCAAATTGGGTGATGGCGATTATTCCTAAGAAACGAGCCGAGAACATGTCCCAAAATTTCAATATCACCGCAGTGGTTGTTATCCTAGCGTCCTGCTTACTGGAGGCCCATCTCCCATCATCTTGAGGCTTTCAGTCCTTTCTTCAGTGGCAATATAAAAAAGAAAGAAATGATTGATTGAATTGAGTTCGATGGTATAAAACTGATGTGATTATTTAAAAGGATCGTAATTACCGAATATTAATTGAATTGTAGTCTTCATGAATTATCATTGAAGGGCTTAAGAGTAGTAGTTGGGGGAGTGACTTTAAACTGATGCATAAGATAATGAATGTAGAGAAGTGATGCATACGTTTATTTTTGAGTGAATTGTGTCTTGAATCAATCTGAGGAATATCATAATATCAAGAGGCTCGTGGTAGCATGAAGTACTGTTATATAATTTTGGGAGGAGTGAAAGAAATAGGCCATTTTTGAACGATTGCGTATGAATTGAAAGTGGGACAGAAGTCCAGTGTCTGATTAGTATGGAGAATGAAGCAGTTATTTTGACATTATTGATCTGTTGATGAATCATCTACATTTTTGAAATTAGAGATGTTCACGAGGGGGTTTTTGAGTGTTGATGTTTTTGTGATTCTTCAACTTTATATCAAGAAAAAGAAAATTTACTAAGCTTTTCTTCATATTAACAAAAGTAAAGGTAGGAGTTAGTAAGTAGGATTTTAATTAATGGACAATACTTTTGGTAAATGCATGTTTTACATATTAAATTATTTATTGTAATAAAAATGAAAAACTGCAAATCCACAGTCTGCTTTCAGTCATTTTTATTTGATATATTTATTTTTATGGCCAGGCTGAATGTCTCAGACGGTTGAGGCGCTGACCTTCTGACCCCAACTTGGCAAGTTCAATTCTGGCTCAGTCGGTATTTGAAGGTGCTCACATACCTTCAGCCTCGTGTCAGTAGATTTGCTGGCACGATAAATAACTCCTGCGGAACTAAATTCCGACACCTCGGCGTCTCCGAAAATTGTAAGAGTAGTTAGCGGTTCGTAAATCCATTTTAGGAAAGGTTAGGAAAACAGCAGATAGGGAATCTGCCTCCTGGTCGACTGCCCTAAATGCAGATCAGTATTGATTGAACATTGAAAAAGTTCGACCGGGTCAGGAATGGAGTGAATGAAGCCCCATCTAGCGGCGAGGATAGGAATTGTGCCGGCTGCCGAAGCCTGTAGCACTCCTCTGGGGCAATGATGAATATTTGACAGACGACATGATATTGGAGGCTGGAATGAAAAACTGGAGCACCTGGAGGAAACCTGTCCCTCCTCCGCTTTTTTCAGCACAAATCTCACATGGATGAACCGGGATTTGAACCACGGAACTCAGTGGTGAGAGGCCGGCGCGCTGGTGCCTGAGCCACGGAGGCTCCACTATTTATTGAAATATTGTTGATAAAAAATTACAACCACCGATGATGCGAATTATGGACGTGTTCACCCCGTGGGATATGGTTCTTAGGCTCATATTGATGTTGGCTCAGTTAAGAGCACCAGTGTTACAGAGTAAAGCACCGGGGCTAATCAGAAGAAGCGGAAATATTCAGATGAGTATTGGAAATGTGGATTTTTATTTACTGAGGAGAAGGAAAGCCTGTATCCATTACGTGATGTATGCGGGAAGATTTTAAGTAATCGTAGCTTTTTATGCGCCCTTTACACACTAAACACACTCATCACAAATAGAAATAAGTTATTGTTTTCAAGCGACTGTCAAAATCTTTAAAAAATCCACTTGTTCATCACATCTAGTGACAGGTAATGAAGACAATGAAAATGCTGTTAAAGCCTTTCATAGAATTTCTTATCGCATTGCTAAGCTATGGCTGAGGATGTGACAGCTCCGCGTATGTTCAGACGGTAATAACACAATCCCGTTTTTAAATGCCACAGTTTCACGAAGAATTAAAGAGTAATACCAAAATAATGAAAACAGTCAGTTTTTCTCTTCAAGTTGATGAAAGCATAGACTTTGCTGGCCTATCAGTCTTACTTGTTGCTGAAAAATATATTTAGCACTATAACGATTTTGAAGAAAATTCTTTTACTCTGCCATTCGTTGAATGAGCAAACCGTGTTCAGCGTGATTGTTAACTATTTCCATGAAAAGGAAATTAGTTGGGCTAATTGTTGTGGCATTTGCACTGATGTCTGGCTGCTACTTTGGTCTTTGTGGACGTAAAAGAGAAGTGGACTTTCCTAAATGCAGATCAGTATTGATTGATATGGCATGGAGTAACTGCCGTACCCACAAGCAAAGCCTTGCGACCAAAAACAATAAATAAATAAATAAATAAATAAATAAATAAATAAATAAATAAATAAATAAATAAATAAATAAATAAATAAATAAATAAATAAATAAATAAATAAATAATGTTCATGGCGTAACGAACCTCTAACTACTTTAACGATTTTCGGAGACGGCGATGTGCCGCAATTTAGTTCTGCATGAGTTATTTATCGTGCCAGTAAATGTACCGACATGAGGCTGACATATTTGAGCACCTTCAAATAAACCGGACTGAGCCCGAATGGAACCTGCCAAGTTGGGGTCAGAAGGCCAGCGCCTCAACCGCCTGAGCCACCCAGCCTGGCCACAAAAATAAACAGCATACTTTATTTTTGCTAGTGGCTTTATGTCGCACCGATACTTAATGTACATTCTAAGAACTGCATATAACCTTCTATCTCTTGCTCATCTCCCCTTACACATCCTCTTTGCTGATAGACAGTTCTTGCTCCTTTCTTCCATAAGCCCCATTTATTGTGATAGCTCTCTGTTGGCGCCAGATCACAAGGAGGGATCACTTGCTAGGACATCACGGTTCACGGACTGCAGCAAGCCCCACCATGGACCTCTAATTGTGTTTAATATTATTTATTTTTGTAGACAAGCAGAACAACGTGAAATCCGCCGAATGCGCCGTGCCCGTCGAACGCGTAAAGCGCCACTCTGTGAACTGACGGAAACAACGGAAGAAACAACTGAGTAAGTAATGCCTTGCGCTTGCGTATTCGTTACTTATTAGTAGAGCGAGGAAATTTAGTTGCAAAATTTTGGTTGAAAAGGTGCAAGAAAGGTGCAAATGTAAATATTCATACAAACATCACCAAAACCAATTTTAGATCATATAAAAGGAAACAATATTCACTCAGGTTATCATGTATTAAGAATTTGCCTAAAACAAGCCCCACAACACTATGTTATTAAAATCACACGTACAGAAATCTGTCAAAACATTTCAATGTTATTTTCAGTGAGCTTGCATCTCCGGTCACTAAACAGACACAAGTGGTGCAGTCGATATTAAAAGCCTGTTTGCTGCAACAAGCTCTGTTCTAGTATCTGCTTTGCAATACCATCCAGTACTTGCGTAACATCCATCACAACAGCCCATTTAAGAAATTTCATATAGCCTCCCTATTCGTCATATGTCCGACTCGTTGGCTGAACGGTCAGCGTACTGGCCTTCGGTTCAGAGGGTCCCGGGTTCGATTCCCGGCCGGGTCGGGGATTTTAACCTTAATTGGCTAATTCCTACGGCCCGGGGGCTGGGTGTATGTGTTGTCTTCATCATCATTTCATCCTCATCACGACGCGCAGGTCGCCTACGGGAGTCAAATAGAAAGATCTGCATCTGGCGAGCCGAACCCGTCCTGGGATGTCCCGGCACTAAAAGCCATACGACATTTCATTTCATTCGTCGTATGTTTTGTCCTAGCTGTATACTGCATAACATGATTACGTTGGTGTTTTTTTTTTGTTGTTGTATCAATTGTCATTGATATATCACAAACATTTCATTCCAGAGCTGACTCGTCGCTCTGAATACTATCAGCACTATCACGTATTTTTTTGCGTTCATTTTCTGTTTCAGCATACTGATTCTACAGTCATAGCAAATAGCGTAATATTAATCTATTTGCTAACAGGACACTGGCAGGCACAATACACAGTCAAAGCGTATTCTGAACGTCACTTACGTAATACTAATAAGAGCGGCTGATGAAGGGCAGCAAGCTAACAGTTCATCAATCACCAGGTTCGTACCTACTGTAAGTACAGTATATGGAGGCTACGATTCTAGCTACGAATTGAGGAACTACATAGATTCAAGCTTTACAGACGAAGTGTTCGGCTTTTCTTGTTCAATTTCCTTAGGAATAAAAAGCAGCACGAGCCAAAACGTATTCAACAAGTGCATAAATTTGCAAAAGGTGCAACTAAAACACAGTAAGGGGTTTTCTTTGCAAGACAAGCTAATTGGGCATTTTAATAGCGAAAAGCAGCACCTTACTCTACATATTATTATCTTTTGCGCTGAATCTCTCCAGACAGCAATAAGTTTGTTAGTATCTATAGAACATGGAATATACTATTCTGATAATTTCGTCACGGACTTAAAGCTAAAAGAAGTCTCTTTCACTCACTCCAGACAGATTTAACTAAATGTCTCGAGGTCTCCTTTCAGTTTTACACCTGAACTACTCAACGACCAGCACAATTCACATACGGTAAATCACAACTCAGTGACGTATGGTAACGAGTAAAGTGGCGCTGGCGGTGATCATTTTTGTTTTACTGAACAAACACCACCGTTATTGGAGCCGTTATGAAGGACGAGTTGGGCCGAGCTTGCTTTGCTCTTCTAATGCTAAGACAGATCTGGTGTGCGCTCACTCAAAAATACTGACGTAGAATTTAAAGTGCTGCATTCAACGCGTTTCACCAGCATTACCTCACGTCTTCGAAAACCGTAAGAAAAGTCGTCAGAGGGACCTGAAGCCAAATTTAGCTATTTCATCATTTTGAAGATAATTATTTCCATTGTAATAGATATAGCGTTTGGAGCCTAGAGTAGACTCGGAAACTATGGTCGTATTTATATAGTAGTTGACACCTACAACTAAAGCTGCTTCTACAGCATCTCAGAAGCATTGACACCAATATTCAGTTCACTATGGAGACAGAAAACTCCCTTTCCTTGATTTTCTCGTAATGAAAACGGCCGATTTAAACTTGGGACACACAGTGTACCGCAAGCCGACCCAGAAGACGTCCAACCACCACTCACGACAAAAATACGGAGTGATTAAGAAGCTAGCTTGTCAATCACAGCACTTAAACGAGGAGCTCAGCCACCTCAGTATGGTCTTATACACAGATATCCAGACGTCCAACAACCAAGGAGAAAGAAGAGGAGCGACCGGCAGCTAAAGCCTTTCTGCCATATTTGGGAATACAGCTGATAGAACAGGGAGGCTACTGGAGCCTAAATATAGGCCAACGAAGAAAATCCAGAAACTACTTAGGTCTGGCAAAGGTAAGCGCCATCCTCTCTCCACAGCAGGTGACTTACAAGCTTCCACTGTAAGGAGGAGTCTGAACGGGTGAAGAAAGCCTGAAAGCTATAAGTCCTGCAGGACACGATAGCCGCTGCAGACCTGAAAAAGCAACGAGTGATCAGCTGCTTGTGTCGACCTACATCGGACTCCTTAATGCTTCAGTCATTGGCCGAAGAACAGCCAATTAGTGATCTCCCCTCCAGCATGGCGGACCAATAGGCGAGCAGCGCACCGTAGCTTGCACATTCTAATGAGGTGGAAATGCAACATCACTCCATTCCACCGTGAGCTATGCAGCCATCGAAGTCAGTCGGAAGGCTTGATAATGCCGAATGCAGTCTTCTATGAAACTTCGTGAGCATCACATGCTCCTGGACCACGGCCTACAAGCCCGATTTATCATCATAATTACTGTCTGTTTGTTATTCGCATGTGACTGTTAATTTGTTATTGTGTTTGTCATCACATGAAAAATTCGCTCTTTTGTTGAAAACTGATCCTTGAGTCAGGAAAAGGGTACTGTCCGAGCATTTTCATTGGGTTAGTAATAGTAGTGGTAGTGGTGGATTAAGGTGAAGTAAAATTAAGGAAAACGTGGAAGATATGTGGAATAAATGCATATTCTTACACAAGGACACTACCGTCGACAAGACTGATATTTGTAAATTCCTGTCATAAAGTTGATAGCCTCAATTTCCAGAAATTGAAAAGTTACCCGTGAATGTGATCAAACTATGTGACAATAGGATGCCGCATTATACCTAGTGGAAATGCACTTAAGAACACTCGGCTGGGTTACCTTTATCACCCCAGAAGATGAACGAAGTGATATGTGGGACACGAAGTCCATGAAACATCCAGAAAATTAAATGGAACACGTTCATCAAGGAGTGTAACCACACATGCAGCCATTCCGTCAAGTAATCTGTCGTAAAAATACTGAATACAATGCAGGAACAGGTAGACTATTTCAAGTATTTAGGATGTGTATTCTCCCAGTATCGTAAGTGAGACTGAATCAAGGTGCACCAACGTTAATGCAGTAACTTCGCAGTTGCGATCAAGAACAGAAAAGCAACGTGAAAGTAATCTAAGACATCCGTTTCCGGTATTCCACGAGGAATAAACCCCTTTCTTACTTGTACGTGTATATTGCGCTAATCTGTGGTAAGCACTATGTGTTTAAATACTACAACATTATCGATGCGTGTACAGCATTAAACGTGACAGTATTTGAGCAGTGTAAGTGTTCTGCTTCTGTAAATGTGTCCTTTAATTTCTCTATAATATCTACTGTTCGCTTGGGGATTTTATTCTTAACCCGGAAAATGTTTTATATACACATTGACAAGGTCTGTTCCGGGATAGAATTCCGACATCTCGGATTTTTGTTGTCGTAGTTTTACGTTTGTGTGTTTTACACTGATATTTATTTCAAAAGGAGTGACGAAGTGTGATGTGACGAGTCAGTTTTATTTGTAAAACTTCTCGGAACCTCAGATGTTTTAATGTGTGTGCGTGTGTTACTATATCCTTAATTTAGTTCGTCATGTATGCATAATCATCATATCTGAATGTAAAATAGTGAGCCTGCACAGACCCTGACTCCAATTCCTAGTTTACGCTGATTACGCAGCACCCTGCCATGGGTGACACCGCTATATCTCTCTTCTGGGTACGCTGGGGTCGTATCCCAATATCGTATGGCCACGTAGCAATAGAAAGATACGTGAGAAAACTTCCGAAACCTCGGATTTTTTGTACGTGTTGTACTTCTATGTGAGTTATATGCTGAGTCTTGTAACCTAGCTAAGTCTAGCTGAGTCTGACATACTGCAATTCATATGTAGTAGCTTCAGTGCTAGAGTTGCAGGGTTTCCGAAGATGTGTAGACTGTGTATCAATTTCAACATTTCAAGTCCAAATTCGATACCTTCCCGGCTAACTTCACAGACTTGAGTCATACCCCAGGCTAACCTTGCCGATGTATCCTCGCAGTACGGAAAAGAACTCTTAAGGGACAAAATTTCGGCACCATGGGAAACACCATTTTCAATCACTGCGTGTGTTTTTACAGTCAATAATATGTAAAGGAACACTTGTAGTATAAAGATTGTGAGCAACTGCAAAATGACCTGGATAATGTTGTTAGATGGACAGCAGTCAATGGTATGTTGATAAACTGGGTTAAAAGTCAGGTTGTTAGTTTCACAAATAGGAAGAATCCTCTCAATTTTAATTACTGCGTTGATGGGGTGAACGTTCCTTTTGGGGATCATTGTAAGTATCTGGGTTTCAATATAAGGAAAGATCTTCATTGAGGTAATCACATAAATGGGATGTGATCTCTGCATATGGTTATGAGAGTGTTTATGGGTTGTAGTAAGGATGTAAAGGAGAGGGCATATAAGTCTTTGGTAAGACCCCAACTAGAGTATGGTTGCAGAGTGTGGGACCCTCACCAGGATTACCTGATTCAAGAACTGAAGAAAATCCAAAGAAAAGCATCTCGATTTGTTCTGGGTGATTTCCGACAAAAGAGTAGCGTTACAAAACTGTTGCAAAGTATGGACTGAAAAGACTTGGGAGAAAGGAGACGAGCTGCTAGTGATACAGATCTAACTGCATAACCGCTATCACCATCTGTTAGTCGACTCCTCACGTAACGAGTAACTCACAAACTAGCCATGGTTCCTCTATAAGAAGCCTGTGTGAGGTTAGGTTAGCGTACATGGGGCAAGGTCAGGTTAAGACGCCATGATGATGTTCTAACCTTACCCACAGGCCACCTAACCGATAGGGCTCCTGTAAGTGAAGATTCTGAGGTTAGGTTTGTCTTTAGGTAAGGTTATGACGTTATTATGACGTCCTAACCTGCCCTTGGTGTCAAAATTCCCCAGATCATTGACATTGCCTGCACCAAAAAATGCTGATTCAGGAAACTTTCAAATTTCCCACCAAAAGTGTGGGAAAATGCTGATTCAGCACCTATTATTCTAGAACATATAGAGCGCTTACTACCGACCGACGTGAGTGAGGAAATGTCAGCTCACACTCAAAAAATCAGACTTCATTTGGTTGGCCCACGGCAATATGAGAGCGGAATGTACGTCACTTGTAATCAATCATTTAGTTTGCATGTGTGTTTAGGTCCTAGAACAACAGTGACATGAGTGAATACCACTACACACGGGAAGAAGAAGACAAAGAGGTTAATAGCCCCTGCATTCTTGCAGGCTTGGCAAGTAGTATACGGAGGCTTGGCACCAAGGAGCATTGGTAGTTGGACAGTGGGACTTATCCTGTAGCCTCACAGCGCAACGAATCCCGCATTGCCAAGACGGCTGATTCCTCTTACAAACGAACACTGTGGGGAAATGGACATGATTTTTGCATGATATATAACTCTCACTAACATAACCTGTAATCTTCCACCCACATCCTTGCATGTGCTATCTACGATTAGTCAGGTTTTACATGTAGGCATTTTTCTCATTCTACATATGCGGTATTGTCCTGACTATTACACGGCTATGATATCCTTTCACCTTATGTGGTCTGGTAGCATGCTGGACATGGGGACAGTCAATTACATCCTTCAGTATAATTTACTCACAATCCTCCCTGATGTATTTAGAATTAACGTCATGTCGGAGGTGTTGTAGATTGTAATGAACGCCACGTGGGGAGGGGGCGGGCTAAAGGAGAACCATGAAAATGAAAAAGCTTCCACGGTCATTTCCCCGCCATTCGTCGGCTGGTGAAAACAAACGGGCCTCTCCTAACTGGTCCACCACACTCCTCGGACAGAAAGCCAGAGGAAGAGGAGAACGGCTAAAGAAGCCTACAATATTTTGGTTGGATCGGGAGATCGTTTATGGGTTTGACCCTCCGCCCCAAATTTTTGAGTGGACTGAACATGATCTAGTGGGGAGAATACTTCCCCCCAAAATCTGTCACAAACCTCAGGATAGTCTGTGTAAGGTTAGGTTAGGTTAGGTTAGGTTATGATGCCATAGTGTCATCATGACATCCAGATCATCAGTCTAAATGCGGAATCAGAAAAATTTTAACTGCCCGCCAAAACCGAGGGAATATGGTGATTAGCTGCGATTATGTTTAAACATACCCTTCGCTTATTATTGGCATCGTAATGGATGTAAGATGCACTCGTCGTGCTGCCCTGAATGAACACCAGAGGTGATCAGCTTGTGTAGCTTATGTCCTCCTATACCACCATGCCAGGTGTGGGTCCGTATGGCTATGAACGCGAAAATGACCCTCACTTATTCCAAGATAAATAGGACCCACATCAATGAACACCACAACACTCCATTCACCTCAAAAACGATCTACTTCCCTACATCACCGAAGACGCTCATGACGATGAGCAAGTGTCAAGGGTAAACGTACTACAGGATTCTGCTCCATTGTTTATTGTTTGTACGGACACATGGCTCTTATTGAACGTGCGGTTGTTTTCTGTCAATCAAGTTTGATCGAACAGTTCATTAGCGCAGTAAGGTGGCACTTGTTGGTGTGGAAGCACTCTGTCTCCCATCTTCTCCACTACTGATGGATCACTGACACGTCATGCCCAAAGCAAGTAGTAATTATGTCAGTCAACCTGCCACACTCACGCCAATGCAATAGCCATTTAATTGTTCAGTTGGTGCCCGCTGTTCTCTTTGGGTATTGCAGAGACACGTTATGACACACTCGCAATGGAATCACAGCCAACTGCTCTTATTGTGTTTTCAGACAACGTGCAATAAGATAATTGGTCTAATAGCGTCAGACTGATGCAGACGAATCGTGCCCTTCCACATACAAATAAAGTGCACTCTACACACAAACATTATGTACTGTAAGACCCGTTTGAACTGAACAATATTTTCAATTTGTTCTTCAATGCATTTACACTAGTGCACCATGGATCACCACAAATTTCCTTGCAGTTCACGATATTCGAAGACAAATCGTATTGTTAAACATACATACATACATACATACATACATACATACATACATACATACATTATCGTTATAGACTGTTATCCCTTTCAGCGTTCAGTCTGCAAGCTTCAGTGAATTTACTATACGTCGTCACAATCCTCGATTGGCAACTAGTGTTGTGGCCTCATTTTGTTCCATACCTCTTATCGTTAAATCGTTAGAAACCGAGTCGAACCATCGTCGTCTTTGTCTCCCTCTACTTCTCTTACCCTCCATAACAGAGTCCATTATTCTGCTAGGTAACCTCTCCTCTTCCATTCGCCTTACATGGCCCCACCACCGAAGCTGGTTTATGCGTACAGCTTCGTCCATCGAGTTCATTCCAAAATTAGCTTTTATCTCCTCATTCCGAGCACCCTCATGCCATTGTTCCCAACTGTTTGTACCAGCAATCGTTTTTGATACTTTCATGTCTGTTACTTCTAACTTCTGAATAAGATATCCTGAGTCCACCCAGCTTTCGCTGCCGTAAAGCAAAGTTGGTCTGAAAACAGACCGATGTAAAGATAGTTTCATCTGGGAGCTGACTTCCTTCTTACAGAATGCTGTTGATCGCAACTGCGAGCTCACTGCGTTAGCTTTACTACACCTTGATTCAATCTCACTTACTATATTACCATCCTGGGTGAACACACAACCTAAATACTTGAAATTATCGACCCGTTCTAGCTTTGTATCACCAATCTGACATTCAATACTGTTGAATTTCTTACCTACTGACATCAATTTAGTCTTCGAGAGGCTAATTTTCATACCGTACTCCTTGTACCTATTTTCAAGTTCCAAGATATTAAACTGCAGGCTTTCAGCACAATCTGCCATTAAGACCAAGTCGTCAGCATAGGCCAAACTGCTTACTACATTTCCACCTAACTGAATCCCTCCCTGCCATTTTATACCTTTCAGCAGATGATCCATGTAAACTACGAACAGCAAAGGTGAAAGATTACAGCCTTGGCTAACCCCTGTACGTACCCTGAACCAAGAACTCATTCTACCATCAATTCTCACTGAAGCTCAATTGTGAACATAAATGCCTTTGATTGATTTTAATAATCTACCTTTAATTCCATAGTCCCCCAGTATAGTGAACATCTTTTCCCTCGGTACCCTGTCATATGCTTTCTCTATATCTACGAAACGTAAACACAACTGACTATTCCTCTCGTAACATTTTTAAATTACCTGGCACATACTGATAATCTTATCCTGACAGCTTCTCTGTGGTCTGAAACCACACTGGTTTTCATCCAACTTCCTCTGAACGACTGATCGCACCCTCCCTTCCAAGATATCAGTGAATACTTTGCCTGGTATACTAATCAATGAGATACCTCGATAGTTGTTGCAATCCTTCCTGTTCCCTTGCTTATAGATAGGTGCAATTACTGCTTTTGTCCAATCTGAAGGTACCTTACCAACACTCCACGCTAATTTTACTACTCTATGAAGCCATTTCATCCCTGCCTTCCCACTATACTTCACCATTTCAGGTCTAATTTCATCTATTCCTGCTGCCTTTTGACAATGGAGTTTATTTACCACAATTTCCACTTCCTCAAGCATAATTTCATCAACATAATTTTCCTTCTCCCCATGAGCTTGGCTGTTTGAGACACCACCAGGATGATTTCCTTTTACATTGAGAAGATGTTCAAAATATTCACTCCACCTCTCCAGTGATTCCCTGGGATCTATTATGTCTTCACCTGAATTACTCAAAACACTGTTCTTTTCCTTTTTCCCTCCCTTCCTAAGATTCGTTTTTACTGTCCAGAAAGGTTTCCCTGCTGCTTGACCTAGCCTTTCCAGGTTATTACCAAAATCTTCCCATGACTTCTTTTTGGATTCAACAACTATTTGTTTCGCTCTGTTTCTTTCATCTCCGTACAAATCCCTGTCTGCCTCGGCCCTTGTTTGGAGCCATTTCTGATAAGGCTTCTTTTTACGTTTACAGGCTGCTCTCACTTCATCATTTCACCAAGAAGTTCGCCTTTGCCCATCTTTACACACAGTTGTTCCTAGGCATTCCCTTGCTGTTTTTACTACAGCATCCCTCTATGCCACCCATTCACTTTCTATATCCAGAACCTGCTTACTGTCTACTTTTCGAAACGTCTCACTAATCATATCCATGTACTTCTGTCTAATTTCCTCGTCCTGGAGATTTTCTACCCGTATTCGTTAGCAGACAGATTTCACTTTCTCTATCCTAGGCCTAGAGATACTTAGTTCAGTACAGATCAGATAGTGGTCTGTATCGTCGAAAAATCCGCGAAAAACTCTTACATTCCTAACAGATTTCCTGAATTCAAAGTCTGTTAAGATCTGGTACCCCTAGCCTCGCATGTGTAGAGGTGAATAGCCTTATGCTTGAAGAATGTATTCGTAACTGCTAAACCCATACTAGCACAGAAGTTCAGCAAACGCTTCCCATTCCCATTAGCTTCCATATCTTCCCCATATTTACCTATCACCCTTTCGTATCCTTCAGTTGTATTTCCAACTCTCGCATTGAAACCACCCATTAGCACTATTCTATCCTTGCTGTTGACCCTGACCACGATGTCACTCAATGCTTCATAAAACTTGTCAACTTCATCCTCATCTGCACCCTCACATGGTGAATACACGGACACAATTCTTGTCCTAATTCCTCCAACTGACGAATCTACCCACATCATTCGCTCATTTACGTGCCTAACAGAAACTATGTTGCGTGCAATGGTATTCCTGATAAAGAGCCCTACCCCAGACTCTATCCTTCCCTTTCTTACAGCCGTAAAGTACACTTTATAATCTCCTATCTCTTCCTCGTTATCTCCCCTTACCCGAATATCACTTACTCCTAGCACATCCAGATGCTGACTCAGCCAGTTCTACCTTCTTTCTTCCATAAGTCCCATTAATATTGATAGCTCCCCATCAAATTCCATTTCGTTCGCCAAGTTGTTTCCAAGGAGTCCCTCGCCTGTCAAAAGGGAGTGGGACTCCATTACTCCCATAGGTCCGAGGCTTGCTTAAAATGTTCTGAGCTAGGTAAATTCATGGAGCAGGATGCTACCCTACTTGCACATAGTCCAAGTGAGGATCTCTCCTCTAACGGGTTATGGACCACCGGTGAATTGTATAGTCCCAGCCGTCTGAGCACAAGGAGGGCTATGGCTCAGAATATGTCCGAGATGCCCACTCCCATTCCATAGCACCTGGTATCCCGACTCTCAGGACCATTTACTAGGCCACTGAGCCGTTGCCCATGGTTCACGAACTAGGACGTGACTACAGTAACCCACAAACATAAACCATCGTATTGTTTGTTAAATATGTAATAATTATCAGTCAAAATATAGCTGTGCATATATATGACAGTTATGGCAGTATAGATAAAATACTTTAGAATCTACTTACTAAATTAGTTGCTATATTACCTTTGTGGATTATTTTTCAGACAACTTGAACAACTTCAACCATCCACATCTCACGAAAACCACGAGTCTCATCAACTACGACAAATGTATGTTTCGGTGATATCAGATGAACCAGTGCATACGGAAGATTCTTCATCAGAGTAAGTAATATTGCATATTAACAACTTTTTCTACTGATTCTATTTTCTGGTGTCCGTATTAGATGCCCTAAGAATGATATTCGTTTCTTTTTCATTGTGCTAGTCACAGGTTCTATTTCTTTATAAACAATCTCGTTGGAAGCTAGTCTCCAGACTCCGTTTTCTTGACAATTTTTATTTATACTGGTTCTCACTATTCTTCTTTCTAACTTGAGTACTCTATCTATTACAACTCTGTTTGTTGTTTTGAATAATGTTTCACATGCATATGTAATTTGTGGCTGGGTGACTGTTTTGTAGTGTTTCAATTTGGTTGGTACTGAGAGCCACCTTTTATTATATGTGTTCTAGGTAACATGGTGTGCTGTAACCAGTTTATGTTCTATTTTGCCATGATGGTTTCTCGTTCAGGTTATATGTGATTATTTCACCTAAATATTTCAATTTTTCCACAATTTTTATTTCTTGGTCTCACGGCTTAATTGTGTTTGCAAGCGGAATTTGAGTTAGATTAATTTCTGTTTTTTTTCAAATTAAATTTTCCTGTAAAGATTTTATTTTTTGTTCTGTTTCCTGAATATCATTGGCCAGAAGAGCTAGACAGTTCAAATGTATGGTATCCTACTGGGTTCCAATTTTTTTAAGTATTCTAGTGCACAATTACAAACGAAGATGTGACAAACCGTCACCCTGTCTTAAACCAGTTGTTACCAAGAATCGTTCAGAAAATTCCCCTCTGAACTTAATTTTAGAAATTATATTAGTTAGGGTAAGCCCAATCAATTTGATTAGCTTTGGGTGAAGTCCAAAATGTCTTAACATTGTTAATAATGATGGTATGTGGATGGAGTAGTAAGCTTTTATAAAATATTTAAACGTTATTGAAAGAGGCTTGTTTCGTTTTCTGTGATTCGCCATGACTAGCTTCAAAGTTATTATTTGTTCAGAGCAGCTTCTCCAAGGTCTGAAGCCTCCTTGGTATTCACTTAACTCTTGATGAAGTTCTTCTTCTTCTTCTTCTTCTTCTTCTTCCTCTTCTTTTATGACCACATAGGATCACTTTAGTCAGTCCGTCGTTCAGGTCTCTTTGAAGGGATTGTTCGGGCTTTGCGGTCCTCCCAGTACTCCTTCAGACGCTCCGATCTTCGTGCCCTTTCCTCAGTTGAAAATGTGCGTGTTGTTGGTTTGTTTTGTGTAAGGGTAAAGCGGAGGTTTGTATTCTTGAGTTTTGTATTCAATTTCATTTTATTTGTGGTGTCTTCTGTTGTAAGGCCTATTTCCTTCAGATCCTCTCTTACTTCTCTGATCCATTTACATCCTGTTGTGGTATTTTTTGAGACGAGATTGTGTTGTACTAGTTGTTTCAGAAGTCTCGAGTCCTGCATCCTCATGATATGTCCAAAGAATCCCAGTCTCCTCTTACGCATAGTATCTGTAATGAGTTCTAGCTCTTTGAACATGACTTTGTTAGATATTAACCGCCACTGTCCATCTTTCTGGTATTTTTTTATGCAGGTTCTTCCAATCCTCCTTTCAATTTTCTGAAGTCTGTCAGTCTTTGATTGTTTATTCAGATAAAAGAGTGTTTCTGCTGCATATGTAGCTTCCTTTTTTTTTTGCTAGTTGCTTTACGTCGCACCGACACACATAGGTCTTATGGCGACGATGGGACAGGGAAGGGCTAGGAGTGGGAAGGAAGCGGCCGTGGCCTTAATTAAGATACAGCCCCAGCATTTGTCTGGTGTGAAAATGGGAAACCACGGAAAACCATTTTCAGGGCTGCCGACAGTGGGGTTGGAACATGCTATCTCTCGAATACTGGAGACTGGCCGCACTTAAGCGACTGCAGCTATCGAGCTCGGTATATGTAGCTTCCGGTTTTATAACTGTGTCGTAGTGTTTTATTTTTGTATTTATTGATAGACATTTCTTTTTATAGATATCCCATGTTAATTTTTGTGCCTTAGCTAATCTATTTGTTCTTACTTGGATTGAGATTTTTTTCATTTAAGTTATGTGTTATTACTTCTCCAAGATATTTAAACTGAGTTACTATTTTGATTTTATTACCATTTATGGTGACTTCTTTTAGGTGTGTTGGTTTTTGGGGCATAATTTCTGTTTTTTCAAATGATATTTTGAGGCCAATTTTATTTGCAATGTTTTAAAGTTCTGATATCTGGGTTTTTGCTTCTTTTATGTCCACTGCTAGTAATGCTAAATCGTTAGCAAAACCCAGGCAACTTTTTTGATTTTTCGGCCAATCTTTATTTTGGGGGGACATTTTCTAAACCATTCCCTCATTACCATTTCTAGAGCACAGTTAAATAATGGTGGTGAATGCCCATTTCTCTGCCGTAGTCCTGTTTTAATTTCAAATGACTCTGATGCTTCACCCCTAAAATTCACTTTTGATTTGGTGTTGGTGAGAGTCAATTTTATCGTGTTTATTAATTTGGGGTGTAGTCCAAGGTGTTTTAAAATTTTAAACAGAGATTCTCTATGGATGCAATCATAAGCTTCCTTGAAATCTACAAATGTTATCACCATATCTCTGTTTCTTCTCCTGTTATAGTCCATTACCAACTTAAGACTCATGATCTGATCAGGACAGCTCCTCCAGGGTCTGAAACCTCCTTGATATTCTCCTAGTTCTTTCTCAAGTTTTAAACTTATCCTATTAAGGATGATTATTGAAAATATTTTGTATGTTATGTCTAGGAGCGAGATTCCCCTGTAGTTATTAAGGTGGGTTTTGTCTCCTTTTTTGTTTAGTGGATGAATGAGGGCTGTTGTCCAGTGTTCTGGTAGTTCTTCTTTAATCCAGATAGAGACAAGTTGTTGATAGAGGGCAACTTTTGCTGATGTTCCTGCATATTTCCAGATTTCCGCAAAAGTCTGATCTTCTTCTGGCGCTTTGTAGTTTTTTAATTTATTCAGAGCTTGGTGGACTTCCTTTATTGTGGGGGATTGATATTCTCTGGTGATGTTTTTATCGGGGTGTTGGTGTCTAAATGAAGGAGTTCTGTAGGTTCCTCACAATTTAAAAGCTTGTTGAAATGTTTAGCCTGAATTTCTGCATTGTCTTTATTGTTATGGGCCAGCTTACCATTTTCATCCTTCATCAGTAGGGTCGGGGGTTCATATTTTTGGAGCTGCTTTCTGAAGGTTTTTTTGTAGTCCCTTGATTGAGTTTTACTGACCTGTTCTTCAATTAACTGCAGGGTGTTGTGATGTTGTCCTTTTATTCTTCTTAAGACTTGGGTAGTTTCTTTTCTCTGTTTTACTAGCTTTTGATAGGATATTTCTGTCTTTTGGGACTGATGTAATAGCCATGCCTGATGTCTTTTCTCCACTGTTTCATCACATTCACTCTTCCACCATTGGTGTTTTTTACGTGGTTTAATTATAGCCAGGTCTTCTGCAATTTGTTTAAGGTTGTGTACTAAGTCTTCAAGTTTATCTGTGATTTTTATTTTTTCAGTTGCTTTCAGGTAATGTTTGTTGTTGATTAGCTGGGTAGGATCTATTTTTCTTTTAGTTTTAAGGGCTTGCTTTTGTTGTCTCCTCTGGGGAGTGAGTTAACTTTTAACTACGTAGTGATCTGAACCTGTATCTATTCCTCGGGGGACTTTGACGTTATAGATCTCTTTGTGGTGGTATTTGTCCATGCAGACGTGATCCAGTTGCCATTCTCCTTTAGTGTAGTCAGGGTGTTTCCATGTTTTGAGTTTTTGAGGTTTCTTTCACCGTTTCACCATTCCTAAAAAAATACACAACAAAAATCTGATGACGGGTTGGGATATGATTTACTCAGTAGTTACCTTCCCACTGTAATGCTCAGGTTCGAATCTCGGTCGATCCTAGGTTGAGATTTTGCATATGACATGTCACGTGGCGTCATGAAGGGCATCTGGCTTTAAACCAGATTAAAACTGATTATAAAGTATCTTCCAGCCACTTTTAAGAGATATTTTTGACCAGTTTGGGAGGTGCTGTACTTAATAACTGTATTTTCTCCTCATATACCCCAGGTAGGGCACGTAGAACTGATGGTGTATCTTGGGAGAACGTGGAGTGGATGTAAGATGTACGATGCTGGTAGAGCGCCATCCGATTATAAATAAAATTAAACATATCCCAGGTATTTCTGACACCACTGAAGCCACCTAGGATCAAATTTATCTTGGCCGCTGGTTTAAAGCCAGATGCCCTTCATGACGCCACGTGACTTGTGATATGCAAAATCTCAACCTAGTATCGACCGAGATTCGAACCTGAGCATTACAGTAGCAAGGTAACCACTGAGTAAATCATATCCCAACCCGTCATCAGATTTTTTGTTGTGTATTTTTTTAGGAATGGTGAAACGGTGAAAGAAAATGCTGTTTATGACAGAAAATCTCCTATGTGACAAAAATCTAATTACACAAGATGGGAAAACGCATCACTAAGTAATCAGAGCATATCAGCTAACTTTTCCACAGGGTATATTAACATTGGTCCTGAATTTAGGTTATTGCTTGCGCGATATCTAAGAAAACTGGGAACACCACACTCATTGTTGTTAAGTACCACAGAGGAGAATTGAATTCGTGTTTCAATGCAGATTGATGAATAATACGTTTTATTTTATAATGCATCGCAAAGAGGTACATTAAGGGTAACCGGGTTGTCTAGGGAGCGGTGATGAGGGTACAGAGATTTCGAAGTCAAGTAGGGATGACATAAAAATGTTAGTGTTGAACTGTAGAAGTATTGTAAAGAAACGAATATAATTCAGTAATTTAATAGATGTATACCAGATATTGTAATAGGAGTTGAATCATGGCTGATAAATGATATACTGGATGCAGAAACTTTCTCACGGAACTGGAGTGTGTATCGTAGAGATAGGATAGGAATGGTGCGAGGGGGAGTATTCATTCTGGTGAAAGAAGAATTTGTAAGCTACGAAAAAGTTAAAGATGAGAAACATGAAATTCTAGGTGTAAGGCTCATTTCTAAAAATAATAGGCAACTTGATGTCTTTGGACTGTACAGACCGGGAAAGGGTAGCGCTTACACGGATTCAGAATTATTTTATAAGATAATCAGGTATGTGGGAAACGACATGAAAGGGTATGTGATTGTAGCGGGAGATCTCAATTTACCAAATGTTAATTGGGAAGGAAATACGAACGACAGGAAGCATGACCAACAAATGGCAAATAAGTTAATATGGGAAAGACAGCTGATTCAGAGTGATGGAACCAACCAGAGGGAAAAATGTCCTGGATGTGGTGCTGATAAAACTAGATGAACTCAATAGAGAAACTGAAGTAATAGATGGTGTTAGTGATCATGAAGCTGTTTTTGTCGTAGTTAAAAATAAATGTGATAGAAAGGAAGGTTTTAAAAGTAGAAGTATTAGGCAGTACCATACGGCTAATAAAGCAGGCATGAGACAGTTTTTAAAAAAGTACTTACAAACGGTGGAAAACGGAAAATAAGAATGTAAACAGACTCCGGGATGGGATTAAAGCGATTGTTGAGGAATGTGAAAACAGGTTTGTACCTTTAAAGGTGGTAAGGATTGGGAAAGACCCACCTTATTGTAATAGAGAAACAAAGAGACTAAGAAGGAGGTGCAGATTGGAAAGGTATACAGTTAGAAATGGCTGTGGAAGTAAGGAGAAATTGAAGGAACTTAATAGGAAATTGAATCTAGCAAAGAAGGCAGGTAAGGATAATATAATGGCAAGCATAATTGGCAGTCATATAAATTTTAATTAAAAATGGAAGGGTATTTATAGGTACTTTAAGGCAGAGACAGGTTCCAAGAAGGACATTCCAGGAATAATTAATGAACAAGGGGAGTTTTTATGCGAGGATATTCAATAGGCAGAAGTATTCAGTCAGCAGTATGTAAAGATTGTTGGTTACAAGGAATCAATCAATCAATCAATCAATCAATCAATCAATCAATACTGATCTGCATTTAGGGCAGTCGCCCAGGTGGCAGATTCCCTATTTGTTGTTTTCCTAGCCTTTTCCTAAATGATTTCAAAGAAATTGGAAATTTATTGAACATCTCTCTTGGTAAGTTATTCCAATCCCTAACTCCTCTTCCTATAAATGAATATTTGCCCCAGTTTGTCCTCTTGAATTCCAACTTTATCTTCATATTGTGATCTTTCCTACTTTTATAAACGCCATTCAAACTTATTCGTCTACTAATGTCATTCCACGCCATCTCTCCGCTGACAGCCCGGAACATACCACTTAGTCGAGCAGCTCTTCTTCTTTCTCTCAATTCTTCCCAACCCAAACATTGCAACATTTTTGTAACGCTACTCTTTTGTCGGAAATCGCCCAGAACAAATCGAGCTGCTTTTCTTTGGATTTTTTCCAGTTCTTGAATCAGGTAATCCTGGTGAGGGTCCCATACACTGGAACCATACTCTAGTTGGGGTCTTACCAGAGACTTATATGCCCTCTCCTTTACATCCTTACTACAACCCCTAAACACCCTCATAACCATGTGCAGAGATCTGTACCCTTTATTTACAATCCCATTTATGTGATTACCCCAATGAAGATCTTTCCTTATATTAACACCTAGACACTTACAATGATCCCCAAAAGGAACTTTCACCCCATCAATGCAGTAATTAAAACTGAGAGGACTTTTCCTACTTGTAAAACTCACAACCTGACTTTTAACCCCGTTTATCAACATACCATTGCCTGCTGTCCATCTCACAACATTTTCGAGGTCACATTGCAGTTGCTCACAATCTTGTAACTTATTTATCACTCTATAGAGAATAACATCATCCGCAAAAAGCCTTACCTCCGATTCCACTCCTTTACTCATATCATTTATATATATAAGAAAACATAAAGTTCCGATAATACTGCCTTGAGGAATTCCCCTCTTAATTATTACAGGGTCAGATAAAGCTTCACCTACTCTAATTCTCTGAGATCTATTTTCTAGAAATATAGCAACCCATTCAGTCACTCTTTTGTCTAGTCCAATTGCACTCATTTTTGCCAGTAGTCTCCCATGATCCACCCTATCAAATGCTTTAGACAGGTCAATCGCGATACAGTCCATTTGACCTCCTGAATCCAAGATATCTGCTATATCTTGCTGGAATCCTACAAGTTGAGCTTCAGTGGAATAACCTTTCCTAAAACCGAATTGCCTTCTATCGAACCAGTTATTAATTTCACAAACATGTCTAATATAATCAGAAAGAATGCCTTCCCAAAGCTTACATACAATGCATGTCAAACTTACTGGCCTGTAATTTTCAGCTTTATGTCTATCACCCTTTCCTTTATACACAGGGGCAACTATAGCAACTCTCCATTCATCTGGTATAGCTCCTCTGACCAAACAATAATCAAATAAGTACTTCAGATATGGTACTATATCCCAACCCATTGTCTTTAGTATATCCCCAGAAATCTGATCATTTCCAGTCGCTTTTCTAGTTTTTAACTTTTGTATCTTATTGTAAATGTCATTGTTATCATATGTAAATTTTATTACTTCTTTGGCCTTAGTCTCCTCCTCTATCTCGACATTATCCTTGTAACCAACAATCTTTACATACTGCTGACTGAATACTTCTGCCTTTTGAAGATCCTCACATACACACTCCCCTTGTTCATTAATTATTCCTGGAATGTCCTTCTTGGAACCTGTTTCTGCCTTAAAATACCTATACATACCCTTCCATTTTTCACTAAAATTTGTATGACTGCCAATTATGCTTGCCATCATATTATCCTTAGCTGCCTTCTTTGCTAGATTCAATTTTCTAGTAAGTTCCTTCAATTTCTCCTTACTTCCACAGCCATTTCTAACTCTATTTCTTTCCAGTCTGCACCTCCTTCTTAGTCTCTTTATTTCTCTATTATAATAAGGTGGGTCTTTACCATTCCTTACCACCCTTAAGGGTACAAACCTGTTTTCGCATTCCTCAACAATTTCTTTAAACCCATCCCAGAGTCTGTTTACATTTATATTTACCGTTTTCCACCGATCATAGCTACTTTTTAGAAACTGCCTCATGCCTGCTTTATCAGCCATGTGGTACTGCCTAACAGTCCTACTTTTAAGACCTTCCTTTCTATCACATTTATTTTTAACTACCACAAAAACAGCTTCATGATCACTAATACCATCTATTACTTCAGTTTCCCTATATAGCTCATCTGGTTTTATCAGCACGACATCCAGGATATTTTTCCCTCTGGTTGGTTCCATCACTTTCTGAATCAGCTGTCCTTCCCATATTAACTTATTTGCCATTTGTTGGTCATGCCTTCTGTCGTTCGCATTTCCTTCCCAATTGACATCTGGCAAATTCAGATCTCCCGCTACAATCACATTTCTTTCCATGTCGTTTCCCACATAGCTGACTATCCTATCAAATAATTCTGAATCCGCGTCAGTGCTACCCTTTCCCGATCTGTACACTCCAAATATATCAAGTTGCCTATTATCTTTAGAAATGAGCCTTACACCTAGACTTTCATGTGTCTCATCTTTAACTTTTTCGTAGCTTACAAATTCTTCTTTCACCAGAATGAACACTCCGCCTCCCACCCTTCCTATCCTATCTCTACGATACACACTCCAGTGCCGTGAGAAAATTTCTGCATCCATTATATCATTTCTCAGCCATGATTCAACTCCTATTACAATATCTGGTGAATATATATCTATTAAATTACTTAATTCTATTCCTTTCCTTACAATACTTCTACAGTTCAACACTAACAATTTTATGTCATCCCTACTTGATTTCCAGTTCCCTGTTCCCTTATCACCGCTCCCTAGGCCATCCCGTTTCCCTGAATGTACCTCCCTATTACCCTTCCAAACAAATTTCCTAACTTATACGTACCACTGCGGTTTAAATGAAGGCCATCTGAGCGCAGATCCCTAGAGGAGGTGACTAAAGCTAAAGAAATATTAAAATTTACATATTATAACAATGATATTTACAATGAGATACAAAGGTTGAAAGCTAGAAAAGTGGCTGGAATTGATAAGATTTCCTGGGATTATACTAAAGACAATGGGTTGGGGTATAGGACCATATCTGAAGTACTTATTTGATTATTGCTTGGTTGAAGGGGCTATACCAAATGAATGGAGAGTTGCTATAGTAGTTCCTGTGTATAGGGTGATAGACATAAAGCTGAAAATTACAGGCCAGTTAGTTTGACATGCTTTGCATGTAAGCTTTTGGAAGGCATTCTTTCTCATTATATTAGACATGTTTGGGAAATTAATAACTTGTTCGATAGAAGGTAATTCGATTTTAGGAAAGGTTATTCCACTGAAGTTCAACTTGTAGGATTCCAGCAAGTTATAGCAGATATTTTGGATTCCGGAAGGAAAATGGACTGTATCACGATTGACCTGTCTAAAGCATTTGATAGGGTGGATCATGGGAGACTACTGGCAAAAATGAGTGCAATTGTACTAGACAAAGGAGTGACTGAATAGGTTGCTATATTCCTAGAAAATAGATCTCAGAGAATTAAAATAGGTGAAGCTTTATCTGACCCTGTGATAATTAACAGGGGAATTCCTCAAGGCAGTATTATCGGACCTTTATGTTTTCTTATATACTTAAATGATATGAGTAAAGGAGTGGAATCAGAGGTAAGGCTTTTTGCAGATGATGTTATTCTGTACAGATTAATAAATAAGTTACAAGATTGTGAGCAACTGCAAAATGACCTTGCTAATGTTGTGAAATGGACAGTAGGCAATGGTATGATGATAAACGGGGTTAAAAGTCAGGTTGTGAATTTCACAAATAGGAAAAGTCCTCTGTGTTTTAATTACTGAGTTGATGGGGTGAAAGTTCCTTCTGGTGATCATTGTAAGTATCTGGGTGTTAATATAAGGAAAGATCTTCATTGGGGTTATCACATAAATGGGATTGTAAATAAAGGGTACAGATCTCTGCGCACATGGTTATGAGGGTGTTTAGTGGTTGTAGTAAGGATGTAAAGCAGAGGGCTTATAAGTCTCTGGTAAGACCCCAACTAGAGTATGGTTCCAGTTTATGGGACCCTCACCAGGATTACTTGTTTCAAGAAATGCAGCTCGATTTTTTCTGAGTGATTTCCGACAAAAGAGTAGCGTTACAAAATTGTTGCAAAGTTTGGGCTGGGAGAAAGGAGACGAGCTGATCGACTGAGTGGTATGTTCCGAGCTGTCAGCGGAGAAATGGTGTGGAATGACATTAGTAGACGAATAATTTTGAGTGGCATCTTTAAAAGTAGGAAAGATCACAATATGAAGATAAAGTTGGAATACAAGATGACAAATTTGAGCAAATATTCATTTATAGGAAGGGGATTTAGGGATTGGAATAACTTACCAAGGGAGATGTTCAATAAATTTCCAATGTCATTGAAATCATTTAAGAAAAGGCTAGGAAAGCAACAGATAGGGAATCTGCCACCTGACTGATTGATTCATCACCGTATTTATCTTCATTTCTCGTGTCCAGTTCCTGCTGTGTGTTGGTCGTATTGCCTCCCCTTCCACTACTCCCCTTCAGTAATTGTATTCCAGTCCAGTCTTCGTTCCCTCATCCTGTTCTTGACAGACTATATCCACCTTGCTATGGCCCTCTTTTCCTGCTCTCCTTTACCCTCATAACATGAGCAAACCATCGGGCTTATATCGTGTCCAAGAGAACTTCTACAGTAATGAGCGTTTGTGGTGGTACGCTCATTGGTCACCAGGTGGCTGACAACATTAAGCTTCAAATAGGATGCGTAGATCTTCACCAATATATAAGGTGTTTACTCTGTCACCGTCTCTTGTCTGTAGATAAATGAAATGCCTTCCCTTTCTCATTTTTCTCATGCATCTAGTGTTCACTAGATCATCATGTCCCTATGATCCAAAGGCGACTGAGCATCTCCTCTCCGTAAATGAAGTACAAAGACATCTGCGTTTGATGCTCATTTCCACTTTTTTATGGCTGCAATTTCTTCACGTATTTTGATTCTCTTGGGAAATCTTGGGTATTTGCTGGTCTCTTATAATCAGAGTAATACTTTCCTAGAACTCGGCACTTTAGAAGCATTGTTCTCTACGTTAATTTCCGTTCGATTGCTCTTGCCGATGATGTTTATTATTTTAATGTGCCTAACATCGAAGGTCATCAACCCCCATCTTTCGATTGTTGTGAGAGGGACAGAAACTCAGGAAATTTGATTGATTTTCTCCTGTGAGCGGAGAGGAATTGTTGACTATGTGTGGAGCGATATTATGATAGTTTCTCCTCTACGCTGATTTATTAAAATCACGAAGTATATAAAGTTATGTACATTGGTAATGTGGCGAACTCTTCAAGTTCTATGTTCCTACTCCAATATAACTTGACGATTATTGCTATTGCTCCCTCTTCAGAATGACAGGGATTCGTCTGGCAACTACTCTGACAGCTCTAACAGGACAGTTCCGCTACCTATCTGTCTCGAACTTAAATAGACTCCTGGGCGACCACACCCTGTTCCAGAACGTTCCCCAAGTTTCCGTCAGATGGAAACCTTTGCCCTGTCAAAGGAATAGTCAATTCGGTGAAGAGAAGCACGTCTTCTTCCGACTGGTTACTAACTGCCTTGACCTATGCCTGCTGAGTGTCCAGGATGTATATGACTCGTAAACATCAAACACAGAATACATATTCTTACTTATTCCCTTAATTCTTAAATCATTAACTACTTAATTAAATTAACACCTGTAGCCATCAATATTTCTAACACCGGGCGAGTTGGCCGTGCGTGTAGAGGCGCGCGGCTGTGAGCTTGCATCCGGGAGATAGTAGGTTCGAATCCCACTATCGGCAGCCCTGAAAATGGTTTTCCGTGGTTTCCCATTTTCACACCAGGCAAATGCTGGGGCTGTACCTTAATTAAGGCCACGGCCGCTTCCTTCCAACTCCTAGGCCTTTCCTATCCCATCGTCGCCATAAGACCTATCTGTGTCGGTGCGACGTAAAGCCCCTAGCAAAAAAAAAAAAAATATTTCTAACTGACTGCGTACAACTTTAGTGCCATCATTCCTCCTCCTTCCCAGACCGAGGGTCGTTCCTTGGACTGGCTGGCAGTTCTGAGTTCGATACTGGAGCAGGACATAACACCTCCCTCCCCTACGGAGAAATGAATGCGATGGTTCAGTTGAATTAATTTCGCACAATTCTATGTATTTATGAGGGCCATTCAAAGAGAAATGAGCCGGAGGCTATAAAATGAAAACCACTGAAAATATCGTAATGCAATTGTCTGCGGAAGAAGAGCGCTGATGTTCTAAACTGTGGGTGCACACCACATGACGACAGAGCGAGCACGCGAAACAGGCTTCAAAAGAAGAGAAAAGGGGTGTATAGCATTTCCTCACAGCAGAAGGAGTGAGGGGAACGAAAATTCATGTCCGTTGCAAGAATCAAGGTGTGGCACAAGCGATTCGGGGTGGGACGGATATCGTTGGTCGATAATGCATGGTCTGAAACCTCATGATGCAATACCGGTGAGTTATGGTAGCAGCCATTGACGCAGAGTGAGAGTCGCGAGTGCTCACACCATCATAAAGGACAGATTGAAATTTCGCTAAAAGTGCGCCGGAAGGGTGCCTCACAGTATTCAGCCAGCACAGGAAGCATGTTGAATGCACCTCTCTCTGTAACATCTGCTGCGCTATGGCAAGGAAGGGGATGTGTTGCTGTCATGAGTGGTCGCTGAAGACGAGACATGTTGTCGTCACATCGAACCAGTGTCAAAACGATAAAGTCTCCATTGGGAGCATGCAGGTTCGCCGCGCGCAAAAAATCCAAGGTGAGCTAAAGAATGCTCTGAGAGGCAAATGACTTACTTTGGACGACGACGTCAAGCTGTACGTTCGGAACAGGTTCATAACGCAACCCCAGAATTTTTACGAGATGGCCATTCACCGCCTTGTGTCGCAGTCGGACAAGTGCCTCAACAGCACTGGACAATACTTTTGAAAAATAAGTTTTGATTTTATAGCCTACGGCTAATTTCTTTCTAACAGCCCTTATTCATGTATATTTAGTTACGGGATTCTGCTCTCCCTCTCTCTAATGGGATTACGCTGTGCCGTCATGCGTAGTTCATACAATTCAGTCTTTGCTGAGGATCCAGACAGGCTGCGGGCCCTGTCGGTGAGTCCGGGATATTCATAATGGACTATAGTGATACTTAAGCTCGGTTACCATTAATGACTACACTTTCGTAAATGCACAAATTGGGATAGTGTTCCCTCGAGTTGTCTGAAAATTTTGGTAGATATTTACATGAAGTGCAGCATTTGCAGCAATAACAACATATTATTATTAAAATGTAATAGTCCATGTTATGTATTGATGTATATATACTGACATACTGGTAGGCAATATTTTGTTTAAATTATTTCTCTTGTTGTTGCACTAATTGCTCAACCGTTTCAGTCATTTGACTGGCCCACTTTAAGAATTCGCATGATTTAATAATTCCCTATGACTACTCTATTTAATTTAGGAATTTGGCTCAGGATAATATCACAATTTATGTGGTCACAACACTGATATTCTAAGATTGCATTTGGGATTAGGTCTCGTTTTGCCGTAGAGTTTATTGACCCAGCGGGTTGGATCTTTCCATTAGGACTATACATGGTACGCACACGTTTTGCAAAAGTAATAATGCCAATAACACTTAATATAACATAACCTGTGGTATCATTACAAACACACGTCACCTTCACCTCTTGAGGTGATACATAAATGTACCTATCTTTACTGGATGGAATCCAGGAAAATTCATACATAGGTAACACACTTTTCCTACAGTCCTCAGGTATGTGACTGGTAACTGTTATTAATTTTACTACACAATTTCCCTGGGATACAACTCTTCTTATGGAAAATACTATTTACATAATCTGTGCAAATCCGCTACTTTACGTTGTAATAATTGTTGATCACTTAAGTGGACATAAGTTTGCTTTCCTTGACATATGAGGACAAGGGATTTTCCTCCCGAAATTACACAAAGTGGTTTGGATTACCTTTTATCTTAGTGGAAAATGGAATACACTGATATACAAACCTTGTTAGTGGGGGAGGTTTTAGTACATGCACTAAGGTATCCCTTGCACAGTACCTATTTATTGAAGAGATTTTGGATATGAGATAACAATCAATAAACTATAATTCACATGGTAAGTCATAACCCTTGGGAAAATCACTTGGGCCTTTTTAAGGGCCTTAAGTAACCTATACAGACTCAAACTCTGCACCTGCAGGATTCCCACCTGTGCAGACATAATGCTAACTCTAGTTGGTAGTCATAACAACCCTTGTAGTAATTCAATCAAATGGTGATTAAATGACATTGGAAATTCTGAGTGCTTGAAAGTCTCTACAATCTGTATAGTTTTATTATGCGGAAATTTCTTAATTACAAAGTTTTGGGTAACTTCAATTCGTTGACAGTAATGTCATATAGTGTATATTTCACCACTATCATTTGTTCATTGGCTACACGAATATTACAGATAACTGGTCTCCTTCTAATTTATTTATCTTGCCTTGATATTAGTTAGCATTGCCCTCATCTAATGTACTGAATAAAATCTTAGTTACAGTGCCTACTACGTTTATTAATCCTCTCTTCTGCCAGTTATCCTCAGCTCCGTCTAAATTCACCTTGGTAATTATCTTAATAAATTCCATCATTCCCTTGGCTGAGGTCTAGAGATCTAGTGGGCCAGGGTGGCATGTGTACGCAGTGAAGAACCTCCTGCGCTGTCCCAGCGACATTATGATGAGCGGTACAATGACTCCTGCAGTGTGTCTAGGGACGGTCGGATGACGTAAAGTAACGGATGCACAATGCAACTCATCGTGCACTCCTGAATGAATACTAGAGGTGACCAGGCTGTATAGCTCATGGCCTCCTATACCACAGTGCCAGGTGAGGGTCCGTGTGGTCTATGTGAATACACGATGGACAGTTCGGACTCACATCAATGAACGCTCAAACGCTCTCCTTTCCTACACCACCGGAGAAACTCATGACGGGGAGGTGTGAAGGGTAAACATGCCAGAGGAATATGTCTGTTCGTACGGGCACATTAAGGCCACAACAGATCTGATTGAAAATGCTGTTGCTTTCTGTCAGTCTGGTTGCTCGAACGGTCCTTGTATCCTGGTGTTCATCAATGAAGCAAGCCGGCAGTGGTGGAGATGTAAACATTCTATCTCCCACTTTCTGCACCTCAGATAGATTTTGCGCGCGAAATGAGTGACATTTCTGTGGATTGTCCTGCCGCCCTCCGGTATTCCCATCATAAGCCATGCGGAAAAGTAGTGTTCTAAATCACTGCGTTAGGATTTTTTATGCTGAGTCAGTACCCCGAGGTCATTGACCTCTAGTACTACGTGCACTTGTTTACAAACATAAGCACGTGTGAGGTGTGGATTTTGCAAGAGAGCAAGCCTAAACTCACAGATGCCATCTTGGAATGGCGAAACCTCACTCCACGTGCTGTTGTTTACCAACAAGACAATGTGCTCTTGTTTAATAACATAATGCCCCATTTATTGCCAAGTTAAGCCCAGCCAGTGAGCGAGAGATCCCAAGGTAGAACGTTCGTTCATGGCTTTCTGTTTTCTAGAGGCATTTAAGGGTAAGGGGTGACGACAAAGAAAAAAATATTTTAAAGACAACATTCTGACATTTATTGACACAAGCATTCAATGAACAACAAAATATCCTTGCTGAAATTGAATACAATTCTCTTTCATGATGTCTTATCTTCCAGTATTAATTTACAATCGACGAAAAATAATCTTCATCCTCCATCCTTATCATTTAGCTCAGGAATGAAAATATAAAAAAAAAAAGATTAAGCCTTTCCTTCCATTCCGTCGTGAATATTCCCCAATTCCTTACAGGTCTATTTCGATGAACTGGCGAACGAATTTGAGGTGAATCTTGACCTTCGGGGTTAAGTTGCCACGTTCTCCCTTGGTTGATTGGTCTCGGATCCTCCTCCTTCTTTTTTATGGAAATCTGGTGTATCTGAGGCTCTTGATTTCGTGTCTGACGAGCTGGTTCTTTGAACGTCATGTCCACCTGTCGTAGTAACGCTTCAGCCTGGATTGCCGCCTGTGTGTTCGAAGCTATCATAATTTTCTGAACATCAGCAGGTAGTTGTCGGACTATTACCTTGACCAATTCGGACTCAGATTGTGGTGAATCTAGTTCTCTGAGCTTGCGTAATTGACTCGCGAAGAAATCAGCGTACTTGGTAGGCATCGACGACGCATACTTCCTGGCATAGAGTACCGTCCTCAGGTTATGCTGTACGTCGCTATTCCAGTATTTCTCCAGGAATGCCTTTTTGAATCCGTCGAAGTCGTCGAACGAAAACCTGAATGCCACAAACCAGGTGTGCACTGAATTTTCCAAAAATCTTTCAGTGACTCGCAGTTGTATTTCTGGCGGGAGTTTTGCATCACGAAAATAGTCCTGCATTTCATTAATGAAGCCTTTCGGTGTTATGCCTCTGACATTATTGAAATTTTTCGGCTGGTCTTCGTGAAGCCTGATAATGTTGACTATTTGTGTCTGACCAGTCGTGTTCAATTGTGGTGTGTTTAGCATCGGTCCTGAAGATAGGTCAATCGGATTAGCAGCACTCTTTTCTAGCTTTACAAGTGGGGTTGACGCCTGGGTTGTACCAGTCATGCGCTGTTCTAATAACGCTTGTTTTTCCAGCAACGAGTTGGTTATCGCGCTAGTGTTTACGTTCTGGATTTTTAGGAGATGCATCTCGTGTACTAACTCTGTGATTCCGTCCGAGTGTTTCTTCCTTATGCCATCGGTATCGGTTTTTGAGTCATCCTTGATCTTTTGAATTTCCTTAACCAGAGTAGCTTTAATGGACTTCATCTCAGTGCGACTATCCTCCGAGCGATTCATAAAAGTAGTCCATCCTTTCTGTATTGTCAGCCTGGGATGTCTTTATTTCGTCCAGGATGCCCTTATCGACTTGTTTAATATTTTCGTTCAGTCCGAGGAATTTTCTCCCCCGTGCCAATTTAGTTGCTTTGAGGTCCTCGCCATTATCGTCAATCTTGTCCTCAATATTCTGAAATGGCTGTCCAACTTCGCCCTTGTACTTGTCTATCCCTACCAGAATGTCTTATTGAACGTTAGCCAATCGTTCGCTGAATTCGTTTGACATGTTTGCCATGGATTTAGTTATATTTTCTGTCACTTCCTTTTTCAAATTCGCGAAGTCGCTCTTGACTACTACGAGTTCGCTTTGCATTGAAGCTAACCTGCCATTAACAAACCAAACCAAACCAAACCAAACCAAACCAAACCAAACCAAACCAAACCAAACCAAACCAAACCAAACCAAACCAAACCAAACCAAACCAAACCAAACCAAACCAAACCAAACCAAACCAAACCAAACCAAACCAAACCAAACCAAACCAAACCAAACCAAACCCCATAGCACTACAGCCCTTGAAGGGCCTTGGCCTACCAAGCGACCGCTACTCAGCCCGAAGGCCTGCAGATTACGAGGTGTCGTGTGGTCAGCACGACGAATCCTCTCGAGCTAACCTGCCATTAAAGAGTTTAATATCCGAGCAGATTTTTCATAGACCTTCCTCGGCTTGATGCTTAATGTCGGTAAGTTTTTCCTCTAGAGTCTCGCCAAGTGATTTCTCTAAATGTTCCTCAGCATCACTAAGTCTTTTCTCCAGATTTATTTGGCTATCACTAAGATCACAGAGTCCTTTCTCTAAATTAACCTGGCTATTACCGAGATCACTGAATCTTTCTTTAATTCAACCTGCCTATTAGTAAGAGATTTCTCCAAATTAGCTTGACTATTGCTAAGATCAGAGAGTTCTTTTTCTACGTAGGCCTGGCTATCGTTAAGAGATTTTTCTAGGTTAGCCTGATTGTCACTAAGTCTCTTCTCTAAATTATCCTGGTTTTCAGTCAACCTCCTCTCCATCTCTAATAACATTCGTTGTAAATCCTCCATGATAACAATAATTCATGAAATGACTACTCTGGCAAGAGAAGGATTCCGATCGGGACGCGAGAATGTCAGGAATCGAACTCATCTAATAGCAAAGGCAATGATTTATCGACACCATGAAAGTTCTAATTTTCACCAATATCGGTTATAAATATCTGCCTAATTTAAATTAATTTCACAATTCCAATAAATTTAAAATCCCTAGTCAATAGCAAGAATTTTATCTTAAACAAAGTCCGCATAAATTAAATTAACACGTGCTTATGTTAGCCAAAAGAATTTGGGCGAATAAATGCATTAGAATCAGCCTAACTTAATTGGTCGTCTGATCTTGTCAATATCATAAACACTGGAAAGCACAAGACCATATCCTAAACTTGGAAAACCATTTAAGGACCCGAAAGTTCCAAAATCAAGCCTTACACGAGGTAGAGCAATTTCAAACCTTCCCAAGTCTAAAAACTGAGTTCCTCGCTTAGTTAAGCCATCATCGAGCACCTACGTTGGATAAGCTATCTTAAAGGCCCCAACGTCATGGTCGCCATCTTAAATGCCCCCTTCATTGCCAAGCTAAGCCCAACCAGTGAGCGAGAGATCCCAAGGTGGACCGTTCGTTCATGGCTTTCTGCTTTCTAGAGGCATTTAAAGGAATAATGGGTGACGACCAAGCAAAATATATTTTAAAAACAACATTCTGACATTTATTGACACAAGCATTCATTAAACAACAAAATATCCTTGCTAAGATTAAATACAATGCTCTTTCCTGATGTTTTATCTTCCAGTATTAATTTACAATCGACGAAAAATAATCTTCAACCTCCATCTTTATAGTTAAGTTCTGGAATCAAAATATCACAAAAATGATTAGGCCTTTACTGCCTTTTAAAAGAAAAATGTTTTAAATGAAAATATATCCTGAGCCTCCTATAATTAATCGTTGCATTTACAAAAGAAATTAGCAGGCAGATATCTCGCCTATTATTTCCATAAAAAAATAAACTGAATTTTCCATTAATTTGTTACAATTTCAACAACACGTGGTCACTGTTAGATACCGATCAATTTCGTTAATTAAGGCATGTAACGTCCGTTAATGACATCAGTAGAAATTCTGTTGGAAAATCTGAGTCAACTCCGAGATTATTATTATTATTATTATTATTATTATTATTATTATTATTATTATTATTAATATTATTATTATTATTAATTTTCAGTATTATCTAGGTAACATTTGCTTTGATTATCACACGATCGTGTTTATAAATTGGTGTATTTCACTAAATAATTCCCACTGTAATAATGACACGCATTTGTCAAATTAATTAATTAATCAATTAATTATTATCATTATTATTCGTTACCTCCTAAACTCACATTAATTACACCGTTTGTGGAAATTTATATTTTTACTTGCACAGTATTTAAAGTTTCGAATCACTTTGAAAATGCTAGGAACATGTTATTATAAATGCGCTGAAACTTTTTTCATAACCACGTGTGAATTAGTTAAGAATTAATTTATAAATCGCTTGCCTTTGCTGAAAATGAACTAGACGATCTTTCGTCTAAATCTGTGATAAATGAAAATTAAATCCTAGCCTAGTCTTACTTGACGTTATTCTCAGCAAATTTTTCCTTAAAGTACACTAAACAAATCATCATGGTGGAAAATCAACGTTGAAATAATCCATGCCGTCGCGATGAACGCACGACCAGATTAAAGCACACTGAATAATTGAAAACATGAAAATATTCCTAACTACATCACACACACATCACATTCACACAGGGTACACGTATTACAATATTTACAATGAATCCTGCCATTATGAATTAATTAATTATTTTTAACATGGTCGCGTCAATAAGATTCGGTAGATGAACTCATGTCTGGTAACGTTCTCAATTCAGTTAGTGGCTTGTGATCGAACTATTGTTATTACTTGAAATGAAATACTCTTTAAATAACAACGGAGATCCATCTAAATTTCAGAGATTAACTTGAAGATTCTACTAGAATTCAATAATCATCAGCATCACATGGGTTACAAGTCGCAAGTGTAGCGTTCGTGAGCCTTAATCACATTATTATTATTATTATTATTATTATTATTATTATTATTATTATTATTATTATTATTATTATTATTAATCCCTACTCATGGAATGTATTCTACACGTGCTCCACTTTATTATAATTTACACTGTGTTCTCAAAGACACAAGCAACAAATTATTCAATTAATATCCCGTAGGATCACCAATATTCCAGGCGCAATCATGAACTGAGCACATCACATATCATATATGAGGAAATTCTAAGTCAATTTATAGCCCACGACCGTTCAATTACATTCTTAACCCGGTCTTCTACTTGAATTTATTATTATTTTTAGTGATTATTAGGTCTGTCAGTCCTCCTGAAATGTCGTGAAATTAGATGACACGATCCTAAGGAATTGCAAGTGAACTTGGATGACACTCAGTTCGACACTGTTTCACAAAAATTACGTGCAACTCCATATCACACGTAAGCAAATGAAGTTTATCGCGTGGTCAGTGATTTTTAATGTGTCTAAACCCTACATTGAAAGACAGACTACAACAACTAGACTGTCTGTTAGGTCATCAGCCCAGAGGTTGGTTGGATCCTCAAATAGTACCACCAAAGGTTATGCGGTTATAAGGAAACCGCAAAAACCAATGGCAACACCAATCATTTCAAATTTCAGTCACACTCATGTAACTCAACTACCGTGACACCTTGAGAATGAAAATGAAAGTAACTCAATCTATTGCAAAATCTAATAGAACTACGATCTAGGGAAGAAAGATCATCGAGTTTTACATAGATGAGAAAGATATCCGACAGTTAAAATGGTACTCAAGTTATGTGAAGTTCGATTCCAGGTTGAGGTCCGTCATTCCGGCATTTTCCCGTCAGTCACCTCCTCCAGCCAGAAATGCCTTACATGCTTAACAGGTCATGGAGACACAGCAGTAGACGCCTCACGATGAAATTCCGCTCAATCTTGTAGAGGAAGAATCCATCTTGTAGTTCACGTCGATTCGTTGAGATGAGTTTGGCCATGTGCCAGTAATGTAAGCTGTAACTAATGCAACAAATATTAGAATTTGCACCCACATGTCGGAATATTTAGTGTTATCGTGGAGAAAAACTTAACTTGGATCACTAATTTCGAAGTACACTCCATAAGACTTTATCGTAAATAACTGCACTAAATTGGCAGAGTAGTGCCCGCCTGCAAGGCTGAATTTATTTCCACGTGGTCTCGATGAATATCGTCAGCAACAGCAGAGTAGCAGAGTCGCAGAGTACAGTAGAACTGCAATGTAGCAGAGCAGAGGGTGATTTAATGTGAACATGAGGTTTTATAGTTTTCGCTCGGCGGGTCTGCCTTTTCTAGAGACGATCGTTGGTACACGGGGTCTCTTGTAATTGGTCGTGACTGTTCTGGAAGCTTGTCGCCTGCTCGTCCGCTGGTTGGCATGCGCGTGCTTCTCGCTTGCGAAACTAGTCTCTAACGTGATCAACCCTTGTACTCAATCGAAGACGGATCAATACTTGCTCCCACTGAATTGAGGAAAATCAGTTTGGTGCGCTCACATAGCTTTCCAAATGATAAATCCAACTCTTGGCGAACAATAAATCTTTCAATGTCGACCTGTCGTAAATAATCCAATGCTGACCAAATTTGACGGGGACGATAAGGACGTGTAAGGCGCGGATTTTGAATAAGAGAGCAAGCCTAACCTCACAGTCGCCATCTTAGAGACACTGGGTTAGGTTAGGAAACCAAGGTTTCTGCTTTGTTTTTGGGGGATTGTGGAGAGGTGGTCCTTTCCTCCCATCCCCCTACCAAAAATAGGGCATGGGTGAGTGAGAAATTTGCTCTCTCTCTCTCCCAATAGGTCCACCACCTTGGCGATGGGTCCTTTACCAAAAATATTGCCAGGCTAAGAAGCCAGGCATGGCCACCTCACTCTTGTGAGAGAGTGACAAAGTTTTACGCCTTGTGCGTCGTTTTTTCTGCATTGTTGAGAGGGTGGGGACGCTATGGTGTGGGAGATCCGCGAGCAGTGGAGAGGGTGGTGTGCGCGCATCTGCGTCTGTGATATTCCGCAGTCTTGTGGGAGAGATTGTGAAGACATCTCGACATTTGCGATAGTCGATTAGTTTACACAACAACGCAGTCTAGAGAGTTGTGAAATGAAGTCATCTCGAAATTTGCGATGGTCTCAAAAAATAATCGATCAGTTCACGCAACAGTGCGGTCTTGTGGGGGAGTTGTGAAAGTCATCTCGAAATTTGCGATAGTCGCAAAATGTTCGGTCGGTTTATGCAACAGCGCTGTTATATGGAAGACGTGTGAAGTTATCCACACGATTACCAGCGCAGTCTTTTGGGAGACATGCGAAGTCATCTCGAAATTTGCGATACTCGCTAAATGCTCATGGTACTTGCGAATAAAAGCGCAGCCATGCGGGTGAGTTGTGCAGTCATCTCGAATTGTGATTGTCATGTTGAATGAAAAATATCGAACAGGGGTGGTGCGCGCGCAGTGGGAGAGATGTGAAGTTATCTGCAGGCCTTCGAGTTGATCAGTGGCCAATCAAATATTATTATTGATTTAATCGGAATTATATTTTTTGGTAATTGACATTATATTTTATATGCAATCTGATGGTATGTTGTCGGGAATTTAATCCGAGCTTCTCTCCTCACAAATGACATTTTACATACAAAGCCTAGTTTTACGGCTAGATGGGACTTCCCTCCTCCTCATTGACCTAGTTTTACGGTTACATGAACTTCCCTCTTTCAGCCGCCATTTTGTTTACAGGGCATAGTTTTATGGGAGATACCCTTCCACCTACCACGTCTGCCGTAGTTTTCCGACAAAATACCCTTCCCCATCACAGACGCCATTTTAGACTGACCTAACCTCATACGGTCTAGTTTTACTTATCACCCGTTTAGCTGCAGAACTGGGTGATGAGTACGAGAAATAATCCTTAAAAAAGATGGATTAAAAAGCAATTACCATGTTTCATGACTGTTATACTTCCGCAAACTGGTGAACACGGTGTACCTTCTGATAAGACAAAGCTAAATAATTTATTATTTATCATTATATGTTATCCTTTCTTCTTTGCCGCCTATCATCTCGTTTAACAGCAGAAATAGGTGATGTGAACAAGATATAATCAATAAACACATGGATAAAAGCAATGACCATTTTTATGATTATTATACTTACGTTATTGAAATGTCCGCAAACTGGTGAGCACGCTGTAGAGAAGTCCTTTTTTCCTTCTAATAAGACGTGGGCCTTTAATTCAGAATTTTTTACTTACCTCTTCTCATTTTACCTTTTTTACCCTATTGTCAGATGAAAAAAACAGGATGGAGCGGAGGATGAATAAGGAGGTTGCGGTGAGGAGAAGGTGATGGATATGACTTGTGCAGCATGAAGTTTTCTCCTTCAGCATTTTACCATTTTTTCAATTTTTTCACTCATTCATGACAGGTTTTCACCATATAATACAAAAAGCATAATTTGAAGAATAAAGGAAGAGAAGTAGAAATGTGATGTTAATATATTGTAGAAAAAATAAAACAATACAGCTTTTTTGTATTCATCATCATCATCATCATCGTCAACATCATCTAGATTCTTTTTTAATATTGCAAACAAATATTATCATTACCCATAGTGATTTTGTATAAATATAGACATTATAATTTGTGAAAATGTTTTACATATTCATTATTTTTTCGAAAATAAGCATAATATTACATATTCAATATGTTAATGAAATTATAAATTAAAAAGTAATTGATAAACACCAATAATGATTTTTCGTATAATGCAAATATGTATAATTAGTATAGAAACGATAAAAAATCTATTTCATTTTTAACAATGCAGATAAATGTCATACAAGATATAGAGAATATATATCCTCTTTTAACAGGCATGGGAAAAGATAAAACGAAAGCCTTTGCTGTGTGGGATGCGAAAGGAATGCATACATTCAAGAATATCATAATTATTATCTCGACCTTGATGTCGCACAGTCTCCTCCCAGGCGTACGGAGTAGGTCCCGTTTATTTCCAGGGAGCACCTGGCTATACATGGTACTGTGCGGAGAGCATAATGCGAATGTCTACACCAAGACGGCTTGCGCGGTGGTGTATCTCAATGTATACACCGGACCTGGTGAATATCTATTGTATCTCGACATTAATTCTCCGTACTCTAAATGTATGTTAAATAAGCTTCCGATTGAGCTTTTATCGACAGAAGCCGAGTTACCCGTGAACTGGGAAAGCTGGACTAACCAATCGGATAAATGCTTTTTTGCGGTTGTAGATCTGGAGTACCCTGTAGACAAGCACGATAGTCATCGTCAAATGCCCCTTGCCCCGCATCACTATCTCGAGAGACTGTGCACCACGTTGTTAAATAAGGACGGGTGTATGGTGCACAATATCGCACTAAAATTCTACGTTAAAAAAGGTCTGAAAATATCCCTTGCACACGAAGTATGTTTATTTTCCCAAGGTTTCGTCTTAAAAGAATATGATGATGATAACATCGTAAAACGACGAAATGCTTGTACGAAACCGTACAGTGATTTGTACAAGCTTATGAATAATGCATTGTACGGGAGAACCTGTGAAAATGTCTTTAAATATAAGAAGTTCAGTGTTTTAAAAGCTAAGATGAACATGAACAGTGGACGGGAAAACTCATTTTTAGTGGGCACTAAGAAGTTCCTCAAAATTGATGACTACTACTTTTGTGAGTTCGAGAACACAAAAATCCATTTAAACAAACCTATTCAATTGGGGTTTGCGATCTTAGAATTCGCAAAATTAGAAATTTATTCTTTCATATTTCACATGTTGCAAATATTTGGCGAGAACGCCCGCTTATTGTATACTGATACAGATAGCTTCAGTCTCAACGCTCGCATCCATTGCTAACTATGATACGACACCCATGGTTGAGCTCCAAACTGGACTATAAAAATGCACCGCCAGGCTATGTAATTCGAACATTCGGAACTCACAAAGTACAAGGATGGGCAGATGAGGTTAACTACAAATAAATTGTAGAGTTTGTGGGTTTACGAGTGAAAACGTACGCCCTGCGTTTCCGTGACGGTTCATCTACACAGAAACATAAAAGGGGTACGAACGAACGCTCGTACTATTACCGTCAAGTGTGAAATTCAGTTTAAAGATTATGTAAATTGTCTCTTAGACGAGAAGGAATTGTTTGTTGATCAGTATTACATACGGTCTCGACAACACATTCCTAGAACAATAAAACAACGTCGGTCGTCCACCGACAAGAAGCGGATCGTGTTACCAGATCGTATAAGTACCTTGTCACGTGGGTATGAAGGAACAAAGAAATAAATACAACAACTTAATGTAATTCTATTTTATTATGTACAAATAGATACAATAAATTATGTCAAAAAAGGAAGTATTGTGCCACTGATTACATCATAATTTGAAGTTCCTACTCCCCATCACCTCGGGCTTGCAAATGCGCCATGTCCAAAGGAGCCATGCCTTGGGTTTCGTCATCACGAAACGCAAATGAGATTTGAACATTTTGTTCGAGCATAAGAGAAGCCCTCTGTTTCATTAAGTTCCCATTTGATTTCTTAATAGGTACCATGGTAAAGAAATGGTGCTGTAATGGCTTGTATTGGGCATGGAGCCATTGAGAGCCCAGTGATGCATTTCTACGATATGTTTTGGGATTGAAGGTAGACGGCCATGGGTCAAAACCATATTTCCAAAGAGTTCGCACAGAAAGAAACGTGAGCGGTGTTGGCTCTATCTTATCGGGATATAAAAGGTCTCTGTGTCACTTGCACCCAAGGTGTGAATTAAATCTCTAGTTCGGAAGTCATGGGGTCAAGAGTCCAATTAGACTTAATTGCCTTCCATAGTGTCGTTTCGTCTACCACACCAAATGTGTGATCTAGACGGAGCCAGAGCTTATCTTCATCTGTAGAAAGTGACGCTAGCAGTTCATGCTCTGTATATTCCAGATCATTTAATACGTATCCTTGATAACGATTGTCGTTATTCTCCAAGTTCCCGTGAATATGGGAAGCAATTACTTACAACTTGAGTTTTTCAAAGTTATCTGTCTTTGGTAAAGTATATAGGAAATTGGAACGCCCACTCGCCATAAAATCTTTCCATTTTATCGTACCGACACTATCACTGTCGGAAATGGTGTACCCGGTAGTTGGCTGATACTTCGGCATGAAATGAATTATCTTACCCTGTTTAACAAACGAAGCCATCTCTATGGGCGTGTTACCTCATACCTGCAGTTCATCTGCCATCCTAACCTTCGGCTTATGAATGGGATAGCCGAGACAGCTGTGCTTTATAACACTCAACATATCGTCGTCTAACATAGCCATCAAACCGATGGTTAATGGTAGTGTAGACAACTCTGTCGACAGTTCCTCCCATGACCGTTGGTTACCCAACGTGACGTGCTTAAATGGGAGAGGCCATTCGACAGGCGATTCACTCTCGCCAGGAATTATACCAGCATGTCCCGAATTGCCTGTACCGCTTCTCGTTTCACCCGTTGTGCAGACGGTTCCTCAGCGTTGCCATCTTCGATTGACCGTTTCCGAGCCAAAGTTCCACCCGATCTAAACATTGTGAGGTCCTGAGGATATAAACGACCCAATCAGCAAATTGGTTCGGTGTGATTTGTTTTACACACGAAAAAGGCACATGTAAATTTTATTTCACCATGCGGTTAGCCAAGGCTTGCTCGTCACGATTACCTAAGTAACCTTTACCCAGAAATTCGGAATTGCCCGATATTAACACAGGTGTGCGAAGCAAATCCTCTTTAGTTGAATACTTTTTGGAAATGTGAATGGGAGCACCAGCAAGAACAGATTTCATATCTTCACAAGTAGATTCCACCAAAAATGGTTCTTCGATAACAATGACAGATTTATTAATAAAATTTTCAAATGCAAACTCTGACAGTGAACCTACACTAGAGGCATACCCAGTCACGAAGTGTGCGGCAATGCTCTGCACTACAAAACTCTTTCCTGTGTTACTTGGTCCATAGAGAAAGAGCGAGTTAATCTTGGGTTGTTCCTCATTTAGAATTTTCTTAGGGTTGCAGACAAAATCAATAGGAACAATATTACTTCTATAAAACAATTCAGATATTGTATCTCTGCTAAAGCTGGTGCCATCAGCCGCACAATTTAACAGATGTTGAAATTTATTTTTGCTTTCAGAACAAAGTTTCTCTTTAATATAACAGGGAATTTTATTTTGAATTTCCCTGGCTAAAAATTTCCAGTAAGGAGAGTCCATTCGTCCCTTGTACATAAATCGTACAATAAACTATGCGAGGTAGCCATGTACTTCCTAATCAGTGACTCAAGAATATTGGCGACGGGGGCCTGGCTCGCTACTGGGGGCACCGCTGGCGACGGTCGCGAGCACTGAACAAGCATTGAACTATACCCACACACACATGCGCACGGGAGTGTCGTGCAATGGCTCTGCTGCCACCTAACTAACAGTTATCAGTGAATTACTTGTAAAGTGAAACTAAAAGGATACGTCACCAAATTAGTTTTGGGATACTTATAGCTGTTACCAATTCAAAGGAATACGTCTTAAAGGTACAATAAAGTGAACTAGTGAGGGTAAATTTCTTGTACAACTTTTAAATGACCGATCAAGAGGAATACAAATTCAATGCCTAGAGATTCTTTCAGTTGTAATTTTAGAATTTTATATTATTATCTATATTATCGCAACACGTCTTGCCATTTCAATTATAAATTTAAAGAATATATTTTATTCAGTATCAAATAAAATTAATGTTTTATTCCAATAGTAGATCAGATAACTTCAATTTTTTTTTTGGCTACGGGCTTTACGTCGCACCGACACAGATAGGTCTTTCGGCGACGATGGGATAGGAAAGGCCTAGGAGTTGGAAGAAAGCGGCTGTGGCCTTAATTAAGATACAGCCCCAGCATTTGCCTGGTGTGAAAATGGGAAACCACGGAAAACCATACTTCAAATTTTAATGGGGAACCAAACTTCAATGTCCTTATCCAAGAACCTATTTGTTATGCTGTCAAAGTAAGCTTATTACCTGACACCCTAGAGATATTCAAGATTCGTATTCTATTATCGTTACATTAGCAGCTGGCACCCATCAACAGTTGTATGTGTAAGTAGTAGGTGGGATTAGATAGTCCGACGATTGAATATTTTATTTCATAAATATTTTAATATTGCTTAATTCTAAATTAATGAGTAATGAATCACAAACTAAATCTTTAAATGTTGTCATAAATGGGTGAGACCTGCTGCAATAATTCAAAAGATAATATAAAATTCAGTTATTATTGTACCGGGAGGTACGACCCAACGCCGCGCATTTAAATCTTGCGCCTAAAAGAACTCCTCTACAGGAGAACCAGTGAACTTGAAACTAGACCTACTTAAACCTTTACTCAGAAGATGTCACTACAGTAATTTGACGTAATTTTCTTATTGTGAAGTTTCCGGTACTGTGTGAATTTCTACTTGTTTTGTTTGCCCTTCATCAAGAAGTTTGGACTTTCTTCAATAGATGTCACTACAAAAACTATGATCATGCACCCTGGTGCGAAGTGGATGAACTTGGATTTAAAGAAGTTTTGTATTGATAAGTTTTTTTTACTAATTAATGTTCCTTCTTTTTGGGTTGGCAATATTTATATTTTCTTTCCACCAGTTTTGAATTTAGCCAATCACGAATTTCTGTAATTAATTTTCCGCCTATCACAGGCTTCTTCCTCGATTTTGAGTGTAACTTTTAAATTCACCACTAAAGGAAGAGGGCGTGGCTGGTTTATTCATGAAAGGTCTCGAACTTTCCTCGATGGTTTATAAACTGCGGATTTTAGCGTCTCTTGGCCAATTGATCGTCATCTAACTTAGTATGTGTGTCAAGCAGGAGGCGGGAGGCGCCTCTTTCGTCGGGCAGCAGTACACCGACTAGGTAATGGCCAATTAACATCTTTATTTCTTGCTAGCTCTGCAGTTTAACCCGAGGGAGAGGTCCGGAATTTTAAGTATGTAACCTCCTTTTCTGAAAGTGTAACATCTGCCGGCTTATGTAATAACTTCATAAAATCTTTTCACTGGAAATCGTTGATAGAGATTGATGTACCCTCTCGAGCTCCCCTTCATATTGGTTTGAGGTGACTACGTTTTGTAACTGGTTTTCTTCCTTTTCGTAAAGTCTTAATTTATTCTTATACGAGCCACCTCCATAGTTTGGGAATAGCCCCTGTTTCATCGGCCTAGTGCCCTTTAGGTTTTAAGAATTCATATCTAGGAGTGCAAGCATTCGCCTCCTTTCATTTTGTGTTCGGGCCATTTATCTACTACTATTTCTTTTTACACGAAGGCCCTATAGGTTGGGTACGGGATACCCCTGTTTCAATTTGTAAGCTGGACCATGGAAGGCCAAAAGATGTAAGATATTTTGGTGCTGCCTTGAGTAGGCTTGAAAACTGAGAGCCTGTTATATTTTTTTTTCAAAGTAAGATTACGGAATGCCTTTTGAAGGCTGGATATTGTACGTTGGGAGCAAGCGCTCCATGTATTAACGGATTTCTGCCCTTGTGTAAATTTGTGTCTTTTGTAAATTTGAGCTAGGAGCTCAGGAACTGTAAAGTGACGGCTTGAAACCCAAGATCTGTTTATACCACCAATCTTGTATTTCCTAGACTTGCTTATTGCTACTGGTACCTGTTACATTGTAATTTTTTTTGAAATTCTAAAGAAATATAACCTTTGTTAAAGTTTTAAATCAATTCGTGGCATTGTAGTTAAGCCGATTCGCCACGGCACCTTCTTTCACCTCTGCTGGTCCACGGGTAACTCCGTAACAATTATAACTGAAAGAAACTCTAGGCATTACATTTGAAATCCTCTTGACCGGACATTTAAACGTTGTACAAGAAATATATCCCTCACTCGTTCACTTAATTGTACCTTAAACACTTTGAAAGTTATTACGACGTATTCCTTTCAATTGGTAACAGCTGTAGGTATCTCAAGCCTAATTTAGTGATGTATGCTTTTAGTTTCACAAACGAGATATAGCATGACTTGAAATTATATTCATACTTAAGAATCAACTTTACAAGTCTGTTAGTCTGCATTACGACGACTCAACATTCGGCTTTCACCGAACTGACATAAGAATACGACCAAACAGACACACGAAACACACTCCGAACTTTCAGTCCATTTTGTCACTGACGATTACGTATCCATATGACTGCTCTATTTTCAACTGACGGACTGACCAACTGTGGCCTCACTCTCCATACGACTGACTATCTCACTGTTCACCATCCGTCTCCTTCCAATTGATTCCAATTGACTAGCTGGTATTGGATACAGCCCTTTATATATACATTAGTTTTCACATGATATAACACCCACGTCAGAATTAAAAACAGACATGATGTCACTCCCAACCAGCTACAAATGTTACGGAAATAGCCTAAGGCAAATTAGGAATTCCCTAAATATTATCTCATCGCTAAAAGCGATGACTCGACAGTTACTGTAACAGTATTACACCATATGTTGCAATGTTTTAAAGTTATTTCACAAAATATATCCATATCTGATATTAGGCAGCAAGTCTCATTCTACATACGTTTAATGCTAACATACACTCACACACATATATTTACAGAATAAATTAAATACAATAAAGCAAGCGATAATTAAATAATACACAGCAAAATCACATTACAGAATTGAATTAAACAATAATATTAGTTACAATAATGGTAATAATAATACAGATACAATAATAAAATGATAAAAATAATTCTTCTTGTTTTCTTCTTTTCCTACCGCATTTCCTACACCTGTAGGGTCGCGGGTGCGACCTGCGTCGCACATGTGGATTTGGCTGTGTTTTACGGTCGGATGCCCTTCCTGACGCCAACACTATATGAAAGGATGTAATCACTGTAGTGGTTGGTAGTGTAAGTGTGCTGTGTGAATATGAAGAGGAGAGTGTTGGGACGGACACAAACACCCAGTTCCGGAGCCAGAAGAATTAATCAGAAACGATTAAAATCCCCAACCCGGCCGGGAATCGAACCCGGGACCATCTGAACGGAAGGCCAGTACGCTGACCATTCAGCCAACGAGTCGAACAAAATGAAATTAATAATAATACAAATAACACAGAGAAATAATTCTAACGCGATTTGAACCGTTACAATACAAGAACTTTATATGGTAAATTATGTGACATTACATACCCGTACAAATTATTAATATCAAAATACATTAAGAATCTTCTTTCTCTGAATCATAAATGTTGAGGTATGGGTTATTTGCAATTTCATGTCTGTTAAGGAGCGAAACAAGCCCACCGCGAATTCCGCATTCAAAGAACAAAAGCATGTCAACATTGGTAAGAAAATCAAGTACACTGCACTGTATACTTTAACACTGCATCCCACGAAAGACTAGGAGACGTGTAGTGATAGCAAGGGTCTAATCTATAAATAATTATATACATTTTACGGAACTTTTTAAACACATCACAGTCTACAAGTCAGCATATTCACCTAAATATTGTACATTAAATGTTGACCACACATTACCTGCTTGCAAGTACAGTATGCGCCAAAATATACCGTACTGGAAATTATGTTAGTCTTATTGTCATTACCTCACTTATCGAGATGATAGTGTAAATGTTCAAAATGTGATCCATTGCGCTGTAGGCAGTGGCCATAACGATCACGCAGATTTTCCAACATATTCTGGAACATTCCCGAAGAACGAGACGACCTTCTGTCATAATGCAGTCACAGTTTTGGATGTATCTGGACAATTGAAAATTTGCTCCTTTAGCATTCCCCACTCGTAAACATCAGGTGGTGTGAGATTGGGGGAATATGATGGGTAGGGGAAGTTAGCCCCGCAGGAAATGACTCGTCCTGGAAAGGTTTCTTGCCATAGTCTGTCGAGCGGTGTGGCAGGTCGTCCTGTCTTGTTTATTCATCTGCTTGTTCCTGGCACGACAAAACCTTCTTAGATCCTGTATAAATGGCCTGATCACCATGTTCCTATAGCGTTCCTGGTTAACAGTAAGAGGTGCACCATCATCATTCTCTATGAAATACGGACCTAGCACACCGTTTCCTGACACTGCACGTCAAATCGTCACACGCACACTATGTAGCGGTTTCTGGACTATAGTGTCTGGCCTCTAGAAACAAAGAAAGCGAGTTGTTTGGTGATTGATAAAACCGTCCAAGTGAATGTGACTTTTGTCAGAGGACCACACGTTGAACAAGAAATCTGGATCCTCGTACGCCATGGCCAAAAAATGTCCACAATATCCCTATCGTGCTCCGTCAGTCGTTGCTTAAATTGTATTCGGTACGGAAATCCACCTGTGTCTTAAAACAATCGTCCAAGTGACGTAGGGCTTATGTTTAATTTCAGGGCTTCTCGCCGATAGCTTAACTGTGTTGCTAGGTGCTGGCTTCTTGAAGTGTCCACGATATTGTTCCGCCACTAACTTTAAACTCGGCCCACCTTGATAACCGTTTCCGTACGAGCGAAAATAATACTCCAATAAAAACACTTTTTCCTCCGTCGCGAGACCTATTGTCACTTCTAATCACAGAGCACAACTAACAATGGCGATGTAAGCACACCCAGACGCTTAGGCGTGCGCATACGCACTGCGCGAAAATGAGTACTGTATATTTTGGTGCATACCGTAGTCTTTACCTCAAATGGATATTGGATGTTTATTATAAAATGATGAGCTTAGTGATGGTGTACTGCTTTCATCTAATACACTTGAAAATGCAGACTGAGGAGGTAATTTTCTTTCTTCTAACGTTTCAAAGCATTTGGATATAGTCGTATGGCAGACTACCTTTCCTAATACAAAGTTTAAATTTCTCAGGATGTGGAAAATACTCATGAATGTATTATTTAAGTCCTCACTTGAAAGTCCATTTACAAGCGTATCAAGAGTCTAAAAAGCGAATGCCCATATCGCCTACACGTTGACTAAATTATATGAATCATGATTTTGAGCAACTACATTTTAATCTTGCACACTCCCGAACGATGAAGTGGGAGTTGTAGCTTGATAAGTTATGAAAAAAGCAAGGAATACATTTAGGAATACGATATTAGACGTTGCATGAATGATATCAAGTCCACGATATTTTCCAGTGAAGTGACAGTAATCTCTGGGAATGTAATAGGCTGTTTATAGATGTGGCATTCATCTGTTTCATCATGCATAATAATATCATCAAATGCCATTTGAATTGGAACTGGATGCGATACAAGTAACTTTAACACGATGTGCCAACACTTGTAATTCATTTAACAGCCATGCAGTACAGTTTTCTCCGCGATACAGCTTCGAATATGATAATGATTAATCATACGACCAAACAACTTTGTATGCGACAGAAAACGGAATATAATGCATTATGTAATTAGTATATGGTTCAGACAAGTCTGGTTGACAACGAAGGAAAGGTGTTGTAAAAGTAAAACATTCCAAATCTGCATATCCAACAGTAAACGGAACAGCTTTCTGACGATAATAATTCTCAAATTTCATTTCTGCTTTTTCAGTATTTGGAAGAATGAGCTTTACGGCTGGGTGTGTTATAGTGAGTAGCTAATATGCTTTCTGTTGAAAAGAACTGTAAGCATCTCTCACATCTGCATGTGACGAAAGTTGTGAGCCTAAGACAGTAGTGGTTTGTGTTTTCATCACAAAAGATGAATATGATGACGTTTAGGTGAAGAAGCTGTATAAAGCGTTCCTAAAATTCTCTCCCCATTTATATTGTACATAGAAAATGAAAAATCAGGATTGTTTTTCTCAAATTTAGGAATGCTTGCTATGTCTATTGGAAATGTAACATCGTCAAACTTTAATGTACAGTATGTTGCAAATCAAAGAACATATCTTTATACTATATTATTCTGGTAGCATTATGTGTCACTGGTGCAAAAACAATAGTCATCATAATTTTGAATATTGATAACAGCTTTTTTTAATCTGCAATTGCTTTCGGAAGTGCAATATATTGCCTTCCTGAATTTAATGAATCAAACTTACAGACATTAAGGTGAACATGAGAAATACTTTGTAGTGCTTTAATGTTCGCACCCTCTTCAAACTTTTGAAATTTTACAAGCAATTTGTGTGCAATGTGTTCATGAAAGCATTCTGAAGTGTTATCAGAACGTAACAGTTTTGTCATTTTCGATGTTATATAAAAAGTTTCATGAATTTTATCATTATCTTTAAAAAGAATAAATGAACAATGCTGCATTTGACTTAGATGCAGAACGTGCAGATCGCAAAGAAGATACTTTATCATTAACACACAAAAACATGATATTAAAACCGAATTTGGATGTAAAATATTCAATGATTTTCTTATAATACCACTTGTTATATGTTATACGTGATGAAGAACATGTATTAATAGTTTCCCAATTAAAAGCTATGCCATTAAAATAATTAATAATACAGTATGTAAAAAGAATTCTGTTATTTCATAAAAAAAATTAAAATATGTAATTTTGTAATTAATTCATATTCAATTCATGTTATTTGTATGATGTAGTTTATGTTATATTAAATATCGTTTAAACTGACAATACATGTGTTGTTTTCTAAACCGTGATATGAAAATGCAATTGTACGTTGATTTATATTATCGAGATCAGAATCGGATAGTAAATGAAATGTCGGGATATCCCAGGACGGGTTCGGCTCGCCAGATGCAGGTCTTCCTATTTGACTCCTGTAGGCGACCTGCGCGTCGTGATGAGTATGAAATGATGGTGAAGACAACACATACACACAGTCCCCGTACCATTGGAATTAACCAATGAAGGTTAAATCCTAGACCCGGCCGGGAATCGAACCCGGGACCCTCTGAACCGAAGGCCAGTACGCTGACCGTTCAGTCAACGAGTCGGACAATCGGATAGTGAATTAAATCCATTGGGTAAAAACGTTTAAAAATCCTCGCATGTGCATAATATTCTCTCTCCAAATCTTTTAGATATTCTTTGAAGTGAAATAACTCTAACTTGTTCATTAACAGGAATATCGGAGAGTCTTCTTGTTGGTTTTTCTGTGAATCGTCTGAGATTCTTAGTTGTTTTCATACTAAAGCAAATACTAATATTAGTCTATTTGAATTATAAACAATGTACGGTTGTTTTTATAAAAAGATAAAACATGCCTTGAAAAGATAATGATGCATGCGCCCGTCTTTCTGCGAAATGGTTACAGCTGAAAATGCACAATCAGTGAACGTTTTCCATACAGAGTTCTCGCTCTGATATTGAGTGTCTTCTTTTTACGAAATGAAGATAACATCTAAAACATAAAACAAAAATCATTAAAAAGTAACCGAAAATTAATAATAGTAATAATATTTCATAAATGTATAATCAACTTACTTTTCGATTAATGTAGAAATCAAGTCACAGGATTTGATCATGAGACTGGACAGCGGATAAATCACCGATGATGTCGCAAGCTGCTTTATAAAAGTGAGGGAAGTTGAGTGCTGACATTTGTATCGATCAAAGTTCATCATCCATGAGCACAGTCCACGTTCGTCCTTTGCTGTTATCGATCAATGTAAATGTAAACAGTACTATATGAATAAATGCACGCAGACACAGCTGAACAGAGCGAGAGTCTACACAGTACTGCACAAGTATTGAGCTGCAGACTTTTGCTCTCACAACGAAACAATGAACCATACACGTGAGACAGCGGTGGCCACAGGAGATAAGTTTGCATGCCACGACATAATTAATCCATACAATTATTATTATTATTGTTGTTACGGGGTTACCGTGGAACGCAGAGGTGAAAGAAGGTGCCGGGGTGAATGGGTCTAACTGCAATGTCAAGGAAAGAATTTAAAAATCTTAACTGAAGGTTATATTTTGAAAAAACAAAAAAATTAACCACTTTAGTGATATAACAGTGACATAGCAATTTAGAAACAAGATTTAGAAAAATCCAAGATTTCAAAACTTTAACACACTTGGGCTACTAGCCCTTAGTTTAACAATTTTTTGAGATTCCAGCTCAAACTTTACAGCGGAGCATAAATTGACAAAAGGGCAGGAATTCCCTTATACCTGGAGCACTTGCTCCCAAAATGGCAATGTTAAGCCTCCCAGAGGCACTTTTACAACACATGAAAAAGAGTTGCGTGCTTTCAGCTTTCCAAGCTTATTGAAGGCAATATTAGAAAATTACCATCACTCGCCACCAAGGCACAACTTACAAAATTTAAAACAGGGGTACCTAGTATCCAACCTATTGGGCCATTGTGGAAAAGAACAGGTTAAGAAAATGGCCCGAAACACAACTTGAATGGAGGCGAGTACTTGCACTCCTAAATATGCATTCTTAAAACCTAAGGGGCACTAGGGCGATGAAACAGGAGCTATTCCCAAACTATGGAGGTGACTCGTATAAGAATAAATTAAGACTTTACGGAAAGGAAGAAAACCAGTTACAAAACGTACTCACCTCAAACCAATATGAAGGGGAGCTCGAGAGGGTACATCACTCTCTATCCCAGATTTACAGTTAAAGATCTTATGAATTTTTTACATTAGCCGGCAGAAATTACATTTTCAGAAAAGTAGGTTACATAGTTACAGTTTCGGACCTCTCCCTCGGGTTAATCCGCAGAGCTAGCAAGAAATAAAGGTGTTAATTGGCCATTACCTTGCTGAGAACTGCTGCCTGATGAAAGAGGCGCCTCCCGCCTCCTGCTTGACACACACACTAAGTTAGATGACGATCAAATTTTCAAGAGACGTGAAAATCCACAGTTTATAAACCCTCGGGGAAAATTCGAGATCTTTCACGAATAATCAAGACACCCCACAGGTTTTTACTGGTCAAATTTAAAAGTGACACTCAGAATCGAGGAAGAAGCCTGTGATAGGCGGAAAATTAATTACAGAAATTCGTGATTGGCTAAATTCAAAACTGGCGTAAAGAAAAGATAAATATTGCCAACCCAAAAATAAAGAAAATTAATTAGTTAAAAAACTTATGAATACAAAACTTCTTTAAATCAAAGTTCATCCACTTCGCACCAGGGTGCATGATCATAGTTTATGTAGTAACATCTGTTGAAAAAAGTCCAAACTTCTTGATGAAGGGCAAACAAAACAAATAGAAATTCACACAGTACTGGAAACTTCACAATAACAAAATTACATCAAATTACAGTAAAGACCTCTTCTGAGTAAATGTTTAAACAGGTCTAGTTTCAAGTTCACTGTTTCTCCTGTAGAGGAGTTCTTTAGGCGCAAGATTTAAATGCGCGGCGTTGGGGTGTACCTCCCGTACAATTATTATTATTATTATTATTATTATTATTATTATTATTATTATTATTATTATTATTATTATTATTATTATTATTTTGTCAGACATATTGAAATGCGTATACTAACCTTCAGTTTAGTGGCGAGTCATGGGAATTGTCCCCATTCTAAAACCAATTACTATTATTAGTCTATTGAAATATCAACAACGTACGCTTGTTTCAGAGCTTAGGAGTGTCCCATTTAGTCGTCTCTTACGACAGGCAAGGGATACTGTGAGCGGTTTAGATACGCTAACTATTCAGCTGAGGAGACGGAGAATCATTTATCAAGGAGTTGGGCAGTAATAATAATTGTTGAAACATTTTAAAATAGTAAACTCTTAATCATTTGAGTAATACAGCCTTCCAAGCATTTGCTTGGTGTCATCGCTGAACATTTTACCAAGGAGTCGGGGCAATATTGTCGGGTCTGGGTGATACAGTCCCAGCATTGGCTTGGTGACAACGCTGATCATTCAGCAAGGAGACGGGATAATAATAATAATGCGTAACATCATTTTCGGCCTTTACATGAGAATGGGTGTATTTAGATCACTTTTTAGAGCTGTTTACAAATATGGTATCAGATTTCCTGTTACACCCACAGTTTTTATGTAATTGCGTAATTTTCCTTTTTTAAATTCGCGCGTAACAATGTGCACTGATCGATAAAACATGTTCATTAGAGTAATCGAAAACAATCAATTGCGGTAAAATCGATAGTCTGATGTCTATGTTTACAGAGGAACACTGCAACTGGTTTATTTTCGTTTGAAAACGTGCTCTAAATAACTATTTAATACATACTACATGTGCAAATCAGTCTACAAATGGCGAGTTCCTCAAGACGACAGTGTGTAAACAACCCCAACTCCTTTTGTTTCATTTTGCGGCTCATTGACTTTGAAATCCAGAAGAGAGAACGTAACCTCATTTGTAAAGAAAGCTTACCTGACATATTTCGGTGTCAAGTTAGGCGACCAAGATAAAAGGTTTGCGCCGTACAGCGTGTGTCATATGTGTGTTACGGGACTCAGGGGAAGCAGAAGTCGTTACCTTTTGGAATTCCGATGGTGTGGAGAGAGCAAACAATTCACACGGATGATTGTTATTTTTGTATGGTGAAAGTTGAAGGCCATAACAAGGAAAGTATTAAAAGTATTGCATATCCAAACCTGAAATCAGCAATCAGGCATCTACCACATGGACCTGACATTCCTGTGCGTAACCCACCAGCAACCCTGCAATCATCATCGTCATCATCATCATCATCATCATCATCATCATCATCATCGTCTGGTTCTAGTGACAGCGATGAAATCTTGATAACCACAGAAGAGCTACAACCAGAGTTGTTTACTCGATGTGAACTAAACGACTTGGTAAGAGATCTGGGTCTCTCAAAGGAGTGTCACAAATGCTGGGTTCTCGTTTAAAGAAGAAAAGACTGCTAGCTCCAGGTACAACAATTTCCTGGTACCGAACAAGAGAAGAAGAATTTCGTGAGTACTTCACTGAAGAGGGTCCTCTTGTTTACTGTAAGAACATTGAGGGAGTAGTATCAAAATACGGAATTACATACAACAAGAATAAATGGAGGTTATTTATCGATGGAACCGTAAATAATATCAAAGCTGTCAAAGTTGTACTCTTACACATCACCAATAAGTATAGTTCGATACCTGTAGCGTATTCTTACGTCTTGAAGGAAAACTATGAAACCCTTGCAATGTTATTAACGGCAATTAAATATTCAGAGCACGAATGGATTGTATATGGTGATCTAAAAGTTACAGGAATGCTTCTTGGACAACAGTCAGGTTACATAAAGTATCCATGTTTCCTCTACCTGTGGGACAGCCGTAGACGTGATGCAGACTGGATTAGAAAGGGAATGGCCATCTAGAACAACAATGGATCCAGGAGACAAGAATATAATAAGATCATGTTTGGTAAAACGAGAAAAAATCATTCTGCCACCTCTCCATATTAAACTAGGGATCATGAAACAGTTAGTATAGGGATTGAATAAAGATGGCGACTGTTTTAAGTACATCTGTCAGAAATTCTCCTTCCTGTCTGATGCGAAACTAAAAGAAGGAATCTTTGTGGGACCACAGATACGGAGCCTTACGACAGATGAACAATTTGAGTCGTTGATGACCTTTGAGAAAAGATTGGCTTGGATAGGTTTCAAGAATGTGGTAAACGGTGTTTTGGGGAACAGGAACCACCCGGATTACTAGAAAATCGTAGAAGATATGTTGATGGCTATGAAAAATTAAGGTTGTAATATGAGTATCAAGCTACATTTCCTTCATAGTCACCTCGAAATTTCCCTGAAAACTTAGGAGATTTTAGTGAAGACCATAGGGAGCGGTTCCACCAGGACATGAAAGAGATAGAAACACGTTATCAGGGCAGGTGGAATGCTGTGATGTTTGCTGACTATTGCTGGTCTATGAAGAGGGACAACACGTCAGACGATCACGATGATCACACTTCCGCAGCAAAACGAAGAGAGTGTAAGTCATGAAAATTATATCCTGGACTTGCCATTTGTAGAATTTAATTTTATATGTTCACGAACAAGGTAAATAATAAATTGTTTCCTGGATTCTTCTTAAGTTAGTTATAGTTACTTTACTGGTGTTTAATTCCCAAACTTCGCTGTAAGTGATGTTGTAGATTAAGTAAACACTTAATTTGAAATTCTGTAAAATCCTTAAGTGATTCATAAAATTTTATTTCAGATTCATAAACTGGAGGCAAAACTACATTACAATCACCCATCAAAACTAAAAGCCTTGAAAAAATTTCATTTTGTAACTCAGTTAATTGTCGTTCTGAGTAATACAGTCTCCTCCAGCACTTGCTCGGTAATATCGCTGTTTATTCACCAAGGAGTATAGTCCCAGCATTTGCTTCGTGACAACGCTGATCGTTCACCAAGGAGTCGGATAATGATAATTGTCGTGCTGAGTAATACAGCCTTCTCCCACATTTGCTTGGTAACATCGCTGTTCATTCACCAAGGAGTACAGTCCCAGCATTTGCTTGGTGACAACGCTGATCATATAACAAGGAGTAGGATAATAATAGTCGTGCAGTGTAAATACAGCCCCCGGCATTTGCTTAGGTAGTAGATGGCTAGCCATCCTCTCTAACTGCATCCTCTGAAAGACATCATCGCTGACCATTTACAGCCGAGGAGTCGGAAATCATTCACTAAGGAAAAATGGTGTATGGCTTTTAGTGCCGGGAGTGTCCGAGGACAAGTTCGACTCGCCAGATGCAGGTCTTTTCATTTGTCTCCCGTAGGCGACCTGCTCGTTGTGATGAGTTTGAAATGATAATGCAGCCAACCCCCGAGCCGGAGAAGTTGACGAATTATGGTAAAAATTCCCGACCCTGTTGGGAATCGAACCCGGGACACCTATGACCAATGGCCAGCACGGTAACCATTTAGCCATTGGAGCGAGGCATTCACTAAGGAGTTGGGTAATAACAATAATAATTGTTGAAATATTTTTAAATAGTAATCTGTTAATAACTTTTATTATTTGATTATGTTACTCTACTGTATGTGAGATCGTAAGTCTACATAGACAAGAAGAATCAAACTTTTATTGGCCCTCACATCCGGGACGTGACATTCTGTCACTTCCAGACGCATACATTTTTCACGATACCACCTAACGCACAAACATGTTCTGTCCCTGCTTGATGCTATGATGTCTGAAATAACACTATTAAGGAACGGACCCCTGCAGTTCGATTCTTGTCAGTGACAATAAAAAATTACTGTAGAATGTGCGATAACTATATTCACATCTGGCAAATGCTGGGGCTGTACCTTAATTATGACCAAGGCCGATTCCTTCCAACTCCTAGCCCTTTCTTAACCCTTCGTCGTCATAACACCTATCTGTGTCGGTGCGACGTAATACGGTTTCATCTCACTGCAAAGAGAAACGGATATCTTCCCTGACGATACATATAGCAGATGCTACCACTTTTAGCTGCCTCTTACAACAGGGAAGGGATAAGGTGAGTGTTCTTATGTTGAGAGCGCATGCGTATCCCCCTTTTAGTCACTTCTTACGACAGGCAGGGAATACCGTACGCGGTTACAAGCTTGAGAGCGTAGGCCTACACTGCGAATAATTTCTCATAATTGTATACCCCTTGTCAGCAGTCAAGCGAACAAAGAGGAAGCAGGAAATTAAAATTTCACGTTGCTCATCATACCTCAGCAGTTACCTTCTTCAGCCACATGCAAAAGTAGGACGATTTATGGACTCACACATTTTATTACAGCCTAAAGGAATCTAAAATTATCCGTTACTATTTAATTCGTTTGTACAATCTAAACGATATGTAATGTAATGTAGTCATTTGCCATACACAAGTTACTGAAGTAGAGACAGGCCGAGTGTGGTGTGTATCGCACGAACCAAGATAATCCCGGTTCCTCATGCAGTAAAAATTACACAACGAATCTATTCTCTATACATTGCCTTCAAACTTTGATTTGCAGGAACCCCGAGGACATATTTGGGGTATGCACGGCGTGTCTATACTGTTATAAAAAACCATAGCGGATAAGATCGGGTCTTCCTTTGTGATGTAGTTAGCGTGATTATCTGCTACCACCAAAGTTTCGGGTTTGAATCGCAGCTCTGTATCAAAAAACTGAAAAGTAGTACATGGGATGGAACGGAGTCCGCACAGCTTCGGGTAGTTAACTGAGTAGATCTGGGTTCGATTCCCACCTCAGCGATCCGCGAAGTAGTTTCTAAACCTTCTAATCTTAATATCTCTTTCATGGCAGGTGTAGCCGCCTGGGTAAGGTATTGGTCATTCCCCCCAGTTTCATCCTCTGACACAAAATCTGAAACTCATTAAGGAGAGGTTCGCGGAGTTCGATTCTTAGCATTGGCATTATAAAATAACTGTAGTAGTATGTGCGATGGGGCATATGGCGTCGGGAGGGCCATATGATCGTACAACTGGGCCAATATGGCGACTGTATAAATAGGCCCCTCCAAAATAGCTACGGGAGGGGCATCTAACTGTAAAACTGCGTCCTGTAAGTTTAGGTGCCTCCAAAATGGTATTTGTGTAGAGAGACGGAGGGTCTCACCGATAAACTGGGTCCTGTGTAGTTAGGCTCCTATAAAATGGCATCGGAAGGGGCATCTGACCGTATAACTTGGCCCAAGATGGCGACTGTGTAGATAAGCCCCTCCAAAATAGCTACGGGAGGGGCATCTAACCATAAAACTGCGTCCTGTAAGGTTAGGTCCCTCCAAATTGGCATCAGTATAGAGGAATGGAGGGAAAATGCCGTCGCTTTGACGAACGCCCATATTATTATTATTATTATTATTATTATTATTATTATTATTATTATTATTATTATTCACACATCTAAGAGGATATGGCGATTTGTCTCTGTTTTACGAATCGATGTCCTATCTTACAAAAGCGCAATATGGTAAAACCACACATCACTACTTCTAAGGGGAGATAGAAAGCAGGTTAGATAGTTACATGTAGGCAGAAGGAAATGAGAGAGAGAGAGAGAGATCTATCAAGACGGCGGCTAGTACGCACCTCACTCATTGCGTGCGGCTGTGAATAGTTACTTCCTAACACCGCAGGCACAGTTTGCGCAGTTGCGTGAACTGATCGAGCATTTTGCGAGTTCTCAAATTTCGAGATGACTTCGCATGTCTCCCACAAGACTGCGCAGATGCAGATGCGCTCGCACCACCCTCTCCACCGCTCGCACCTCCCTCTTCACCGCTCGCACCACCCTCTTCACCGCTCGCACCACCCTCTTCACCGCTCGCACCACCCTCTCCACCGCTCGCACCACCCTCTCCACCGCTCGCACCACCCTCTCCACCGCTCGCACTACCCTCTCCACCGCTCGCACCACCCTCTCCACCGCTCGCACCTCCCTCTTCACCGCTCGCACCACCCTCTTCACCGCTCCGCTCGCACCACCCTCTTCACCGCTCGCACCACCCTCTCCACCGCTCGTACCACCCTCTCCACCGCTCGCACCACCCTCTCCACCGCTCGCACCACCCTCTCCACCGCTCGCACCTCCCTCTTCACCGCTCGCACCACCCTCTTCACCGCTCGCACCACCCTCTCCACCGCTCGTACCACCCTCTCCACCGCTCGTACCACCCTCCACCGCTCGCACCACCCTCTTCACCGCTCGCCTCACCCTCTCCACCGCTCGCACCACCCTCTTCACCGCTCGCACCACCCTCTCCATTGCTCGCGGACCTCCCACTCCACGGCGGTCCCCCACCCGCTCAACGATGCAAAAAAAGGCGATGCACAAGGCGAAAAAACTTTGTCGCTCTCTCGCAAGAGAGAGGAGACTATGCCTGGCTTCTTAGCCGGGCAATGATTTTGGTAGAGGACTCATCGCCAAGGCGGTGGACCTCTAGGGAGAGAGAGAGAGTAAATCTCTCACTCACCCATCCCCTATTTTTGATAGGGGGATGGGAGGAGAGGACCATCTCTCCACCCTCCCCCATAAAAACAAAGCTAAAACCTTGGTTCCCTACCCAAACCCAGCCCCTCCAAGATGGCGACTGTGAGGTTAGGCTTTCTTCCTTACTCAAAATCCGCACCTCACACGTTCTTGTGTTAGTAAACAAGAGCACGTGGTACTAGTGGTCAATGACCTTGCCAGGGGTCAATGACCTCGGGGTGCTGACTCAGCACAGAAATTTCTGACGTAGTGACCTAGAACATACATAGCCCTACTACTCGGAAAGCTACTTAAATGTTAAATTGTTTCTCACCATCTTTTTTGGGCATTGCAGAGACACTCTGTTATACACACACATTGGAATCATACATCAGTCTGCGCATATTGTCTTGTCAGATGATCTGCGATCAGTGATATTCGGACGCCGTTGGTCTAATTTCGTCAGACCGTTACAGGCGAATGTTGCCTTACAAGTTCAATCGGAGTGTCCTCTACACACACGCAATGTGTGCTGTAAAACCCGTTTAGATTTTTCAATGTTTTCTTCTATTCACTTCTACTAGTGTATTATGAGCCACCGTACCTTTCCTCAAACTTTATATCATTCGAAAGCAAATTGTATTATTAAAGGTGTGATAGGCCAATCTAAAGCATGTTTGACAGTATAGCTACACTACGTTAAAGACCACTGACCTTATCATTTGCAAATAAATTTGTACATTTGCCTTTTTCATTCATTTTTCAGACATATTGAACAATCTCGACGTAGCACGTCCCGTGAAACCCGGCAGTCCCGTCGACAACGAGAAATGTCTGCTTCAATGGTATGTGAAGGACAAATGCATACAGATGTCTCCCTAACAGAGTAAGTAATATTACCTTTTTTCACATATACTCACTTGCTTTTCTCTCTACACCAGGAGATTAGACTACTTGATAACAAGTAGAGTTTGTTCCCTTTACTTATGTTTCGTCTCTTCCGTCAAGTCCACTTTTAGGACAGTCTCTACGACCGTAATTAATGACAAAGCTCCAATTGCAGTCTCTCCTTTTATAGAAAACAGGGACGCTACCAAAACTCTAGTAAGTTCTCATTGCTGACAAAGCATTTTTCTCAACCGCAGTGTTTCACAACTTGGATTATTTGGACTGGTTTCCTAAACTTCATATTATTACACAAACATCAACAAGTTAATTTTCACTGCACTATTAATAAATGTATTTTCCGAAGCGTCATGTGCATTACTTTTTATCATTAACTCATGTGCTTTTATGTGAAGCTTCCCTTTAAACGGCAATTGTATCGACATAGCCTGGCAGTTGAATCTGAATGTAACCCCGGTGATATTTTATACAGCAGGAAAATTCTCATATATTCTCAATATTCCGATTTACTTATTAGGGCTCTAAATATGCCGAAATATCTTCATTTCCTTAAAAGGACTTCGCAAAAAGCGTAAAACGCCGCAGCATGTACAATTCTCATTGTTCCCTCCTTGTTCATGGAGAATTATTTCTCTGAGCAAATTTGTCCGTACACGGAGATCAAAATCTTGCTTTCTTTCTAACACAGAAAAGTAGACAAATGATGATTGGAAACGTATTGATCCCTAAGAGTTATGGCAAAGAGGAAAACAGTCGAAGTAAGTTGTAATATTCACAGATACTAGAATTACAGCACGCGGACCAGCGACTTAAGTAATGGGTTCATAGTCCTCTCGAAACAACGGATAATTTTCATAACAAGGGAAATTTGTAAACTGAAACCACAAAGTGTACCTTTATCTGATATGGTTCCTTAGGGTTCTGCTTAAATTTTGTCAGATGATTCGTCTTTTCCCGCAGCAGCGCTCTCTCGGTGTATTTCCTGGTTTCCTGTCTTCTGGCATTCGTCTCAACATCCTAGCCGTTGTCGCTGTTGGGCTGTCCTCTGACTAGCGTTCATCTGCTGGGGTATTTCTTTCTCAGCGTTAGAAGTTTCTGATCTCCACCCAAGTTTTCACTTTGTTAGCAATAAGCAATTGAAATGGTGTGTGAATTTGTGTTTCCAGTCCCCTTAAAATATAATTTGATGGTAGTGATATTACGGTCATTTCCTTGGCTACTATGCCCTTGATGACATTATCTGCTATCTGGAATGTTTTCGGATGAGCAGATTTAGTACAAGACTTATATAGTACTAATTTATTTTTTTAAATCCTGGGTTGAAAGCGGAATATTAAAAGCTCTGGAAATCATACTAAAGAAGCCGGCTCTTTTATGAGCTCCCGGGTGTAAAGAATCATTTTTGATAATGTTGACACTCTGCGTTGGTTTTCTGAAGATGTTAAAGGGAAGGTTTTGATTATTTCTAGTAATTTTCAAGTCTAAATAATTTAAAGTGTTATTTACTTCAGAGTCAAGTGTGAATTTGATATATGGATCAAGGGAGTTAAGTTGGTTTAAAGGGCGAGTTGGCCGTGCGCGTAGAGGCGTGCGGCTGTGAGCTTGCATCCGGGAGATAGTAGGTTCGAATCCCACTATCGGCGGCCCTGAAAATGGTTTTCCGTGGTTGCCCATTTTCACACCAGGCAAATGCTGGGGCTGTACCTTAATTAAGGCCACGGCCGCTTCCTTCCAACTCCTAGGCCTTTCCTATCCCATCGTCGCCATAAGACCTATCTGTGTCGGTGCGACGTAAAGCCCATAGCAAAAAAAGTTGGTTTAAAAAGGTCTGGCCATTAGTAATTCTTTCATCTAGTATTACAAAGGTGTCATCTACAAATCTAGACCAATAGCACAAACCATCAAGTTTGTCGATAATTTTAGTTTTTCCCATGTGATAAATATAAATTTCGGCTAGGATACCTGATGCTGGGGCACCCATCGGAAGACCTATTTGGTGGTAGATTTTGTTGTTAAACATAAAATAGTTATTGTTTAAGACAAAATATAGGACTATTAAAAATTCACTTATTTCTTGTTGGCTCAAGTGGCTAAACTGGATCAAATTCTCTTTAATAATGTTGATGGTTTCTTTTATTGGAATACTAGGATACATATTTTTAATATCATACGAGTGTATTGTGTGATTGGAATTTAATTCTAAATTTTTGGTAGCATTACAGAATTCGACAGAGTTCTTTAAAGATTTATTGTTGCGAAATGTGAAATGTGTTTGAAGAAATTTATGTACATATTGTGAAATTTTATATGTTGGGCTAGTCCTGTAATTAATAATAGGTCTGTTGGGTGCCCCAGGTTTATATATTTTTGGCATCGCTCTAGCAGTAGGAAGTCTCGGATTCATATTAAGCAGCTTCTTAGATTCTTGTTCATTCGTCAGAAATATGTCGTTTTTCAAAATTTGTTTTAACTTTCTTTTGGAGTCCATTAGTGGGATCTTTTTTTAATTATTGTAATATTTCTTTCTGTAAAGAATGGTTCAGTTCTTCGTGTGTGCATCGTTGATTAATGTGTGACAGCCCGTGCTGTGAAAGGGTCGCAGGTTTTGACCTGTTCAATTGCATCCGGGTTGGACCCGAGTTATTAGAATCCGTGCATTTTGGGGGTTAGTGCGTCAGTTCCAAGAATGCGTTTTGTGTTTTTACCGACGTGTTTGGTTTTATGTAAATATTTGGGCGTGACAATGCGAGACTTATTATTGTTTATCATAATCCACTGTACAGATAACTCAAGGCCTTATGCCGCCCGTAGATAATTCATCTCATTATGTCCGCGTAAACATGCGAGCCATCCGATATTCACCACTTACGACGTTTTGATTTGGGTTCATAGCCCTTATTTTTGACTCACACTCGTGACGTCAAGTAATCTCATTGTAAATTCATGTAAACTTGCTTTATATTTTTGACTCATTTCCTCATGCTAATTTGTGTGGAGAGCTGCATCAAACCAGTCTATGGACTGATAACAACAACAATTTGTGTAATAAATTTGTCCAACCCTTACATCTGTGATTTCTCATTTAATTAAGATATGTGGACTTGCAACAGGCCTATGTTGATTTAAGTAAATTATAGTTAGTATTTGCACCTACTTTTCTACCGGACGATACACGCATCTCTCTGCTGAGCTAGGCCAAGGTTTAAAGGACAGAGTAAGGCACAATAAGGTAACTTATAATTGAACAGGGATGGTGTTATGACCATACACGAATGACATTTATAATTAAACACGAACACCTTGCTTACACAAACACTGTATTGAAAAGTGTCTCGTGATACACTGACATAAAGCATCCTCTACAAAGAATAACACAGTTTATATATAAATGCTGTGGTCGACATGAGCGCATTCTACTGGGATATAACAGTCTCCCACGCTTAATTTTGAAGAAGAGAATTTGGTGATCATTTAAGTAACATAGTCCTTAAGGTACTGCGGCGGTCGGCGTGTCCTATCTGGTCGGCAGGTTAGGTTTGGGGGTGGAGGTCCGTTTTCTTCTGCTTCAAGTCTTCGATTTTGCATGTCTTCTTCTGCCTCGAGTCATTGATTACTCCCAGGGATTGGCTCATCCATCCAGTCAGTGAAGATGAAAGGTTGTTTATATTCAGGATGTTGTTCTTGTTGACTTGGGCCTAATTGCTGATCAATGATTGTACCTGTCTTCTTCGGAACCTCAGTTCTAAGTATTTGGTCAATATGTCTTTTGAGGCTATAACCATCGTCTAGCTGAATCTGGTAATGTAAATGACCGAACTTTCCAATGACTACTCCATACTTACATGACATTTTATTCCCTTCATAGAATTACACTTGGACTCTGTCTCCCACGCTTAGATTGCGATGTCCATGAGTCTCCTCTTGATTTCCTTCCTGTTTGATTGGGCGAATAACGTCTAGTTTGATCTGTAATGGTCTGTTCAGGTACAGTTCAGCTGGTGATTTTCCACACTCTAGAGGGGTGGCACAATATTTCAGAAGGATCTCTTGCACTTTTCTGGATATATACAAGGGCTCATTCGACATAGCGTTTAGTCGACGTTTTAGCGTCTGGATGTTTCGTTCAGCCATTCCATTACTTGCGGGATGTCCAGGAGCCGTGAATTTTTGGAATATACCGTGTTCCCTACAGAACGATTTCAACAGGTCACTTACAAATATTGTAGCGTTATCAGAGACTATCGCTATTGGGAATCCATGAAATGAAAATATTTCTCTTAATAGCTCAATTGTCGTCACAGATGTCGGAGCTTCTCGAATTACTTTGATTTCTGCCCACCTGGATTTTGCATCAACAATTAGAAGGAAGTAGAAACCTTGAAATGGACCTGCATAATCCATGTGGACGCGGCTCCAGTTGTCTGTAGGGACGTCCCAATGGTGAAACGGTGCTTTCTCTGGAGGGGATCGAATGTCAGCGCAGGCTTGACAAGATTTTACCATTTTCTCAATATTCTTCCAGTAGCAATAACGCCTTGCTAATTGTTTCATTTTTGTAATCCCTATGTGTGTGCTATGTAATTCCTTCAGGACTAATGGCTGGAGTTTTGACGGAATGACGAATCTTTGACCCTTGAATAAGATTCCATCATTTAGCATGAATTCATTGTCTATGGATTCAGATGACATGAGCTCTGCTTTGATTTTTTATTACAATTCATCGTTTTCTGTTGAAATTCGAATACTGTCGGGATTTAATTCCGTGGTTGCTGTTTCAGCGATGGTTGAATAACAGAGTTTATGAACTTCGTCATTGAACACTATATCCTTTGAAATGTGTGATTGAATGATCGCTGCTCTTGACAAGCAGTCAACGTTGGTATGTTCTGAACCTTTTTATACACAACTTCATAGTCAAATCCCGAAAGAAATGAAGCATATCTTAATAATCTAGCAGAAGTCATAGCTGGTAACCTTGAATTCTGATGGAAGATTCTGGTGAGTGTACTATTGTCTGTTATAAACTTAAACTTGCGTCCAGATAGATACATATAAAAATAGTTGACAGCGAACATAATTGCTAGAGCTTCACGATCCAGCTGGCTGTAGTTACGTTCAGCTGAAGACAAGGACCTTGAAGCAAATGCGATAGGCTTTTCAACATCATCAACAATGTGTGACAGGACTCCAGCAATACCTGTTGGACTGGCGTCACAAGCTAGAACCAGTGGTAGATCTGCATTATAAGGTATCAGCACTCGATCACTTGCGATCTCGTCCTTTAGTTTGGCAAATGCTGATTCACAAGAACTAGTCCAATAAAACTTCTTATTCTTGCGAAGAAGCTGCCTCGAGGGGTAGGTCATAGTTGAAGTATTTGGAATGAATCTTGAATAATATGTTATCATTCCAAGAAATCTTCGAACATCGTCCGTATTGACCGGACGAGGCATTTCAAGTATTGCTTTAACTTTGGCTGGTGACTTCATGATTTTATTATATTCAATAACATGGCCCAGATATTCGATGCTGGTTTCAAAGAAAGCACACTTCCTTTGATTTAGATGTAAGTCGAATTCTTTGAGCCTTTGAAGGCAGGCAAATAGGTTTTGTTGACAGTCTGTTTTTGTAAAACCATGAATAATAATGTCATTAAAATATGAATGAGTTTTTGATAGTCCAGATAAAACTTGATCTATGATTCTATTAAATTCGGGCGGAGCTGTTTTTATACCAAAGGAAAGACGATGCATGCGATATGTACCTCGATGTGTTGATATGTTTGGATCTTGCTGCTCTCATCATCAACCTGGAGATGAAGATATCCTTTATATATGTCCAGGCGGCAAAAGTACCTCGAGTTCTTCAAGCTATTTAGGATGTCATCCACTTTCCGAATTGGGTAGTTTGCTGCTACTAATTTTTTCATTGACGCCTATCTTTTAATCAACGCAAAGTCGAACTCCGCCATCGGACTTTGGAAGCAATACTAGTGGCGAACCCCAATCACTGTAATTGATTTTTGAGATTATCCCACCTGCTTCTAAATCGACTAATTCTTTTTCTACTTTCTCCCGTAAGGCATATGGAACATCACGTCCTTTATGAAAGACTGGCTTGCATCCTTTCGGAGCTGAAGAGACACTTTCAAATCTGGCACACACCCTATCTTTTCTTCGAAAATGTCTGGAAATCTCTTGATTATCTCAGTAATACTACCGACTGACTGTAGATCGATATGACTAGTATTTGATTCCGCTACACGGTCAATTTCTTGAAGATTAATACCAAGGTGACGGATCCAGACACGCCCCAGAAGCGGTTCGATGTCGTCCGGTACTGCATATAACTCTTCAGATGAAGTTCTATTCTGATAAGAAACAACAACATTAACCTTGCCATCAGGTAAAAACACATTCTTAGTATAAGAACGAAATACAACATCTGCTTTCTGGAGTTTTACACGTAAGTCAAGCGCTTTGAAACTAGAACGTGATAGCAAGGTAAAACCGGCTCCAGAATCTACTTCAAATCTCTGGGGTATTCCTTCTATAAGAACTGTAGCATAAAATTTCTTCGCATGTGAATATTCGTGATATTGAAAGATGTCTATTATATGGCTAACACCGAATGTTTGAGTAATATCTTCTTCCTGAAGAAAATGAGAGTCGATTTTGGAATTCCTTCTCGTTGGTAACAAAGTACATATACACACTTTCTTAATGTGGCCGAATTTCCCACATGAACTGCATTTCATATTGTGAAAATCAGTCCTACAGTCCTTCGCTAGATGATTGCCTCTACCACAACGTAAACACATATTTTGAATTCCCAATTCCTTGTAGTCAATTTTTGATCTGGCCTTGCTTACAGGTGTTGCTTGGCGTTTTGAAAGTTTTTCCTCGTCGCCAATTGTTATGACCATACACGAATGACATTTATAATTAAACACGAACACCTTGCTTACACAAACACTGTATTGAAAAGTGTCTCTTGATACACTGACATAAAGCAGCCTCTACAAAGAATAACACAGTTTCTATATAAATGCTGTGGTCGACATGAGCGCATTCTACTGGGATATAACAGATGGGGAACACATGTGCGGCTTGCTATTTCTCCATTTGCCGTCCACAAATTGTAGCAACTATTTTTGGAAAACAAATAAAAATAAATTAATAATAGCAATAATGATTAGAAGTTATGCAAGCATTGTCACTCAAGTTAAGAGCAAATCGAAGACCAGAGTTCAATGCTCGTTGAAATTTCGTAGTTGGTTCACAAGTCGCATTACCAGGGACAACGTCCCAATAGTCAGTTATTGGTAGTATCTAGGTTTGTAGATCTTTACATGTTGGGACAAAGTATCCCCGTGCCGTTCCGGTGGATATAACGTCGCGTATATATTTACACATCCACTTTTTCATATATAGATTAACCGAGAGTTCCAGTCAGGGTAATAACTAGATTCTTCATTTTTTTACTGAATCGGATTACAATTGTATTTAAAATCATCGAAGAAAGGAACTAGTTATACATGGCATTTATTAATTACTGTCAACAGGTAAAATGTTTTTGAGTTTTCTTTCAGGTTTGAGGAGGAGAAAGTTATTTCTGGCATTCACACTGATTTGCTATCGGCCGGTGTTTACTTCTCTTATTGCGTCCGAGAAAACTTTGATATTAATGAGGCTGTCACTTTGGGAAGTTATCTATTATTTCTTGTTGTAGAGGATATTTCATTTCAGAAGAAGCCCAAGGACAGAACCCTCTGGACACCTGTTGCCCTGAGACACCACTCTGAAGGAATTTCTTAAGCTTAGACTTTTAAGGCACCCAATGAAAAATTTCAAAGCTTCAGTACCGAAAATTGATTCAAGTATTTTTTAACAAAACGTGGATAATATTCTATCGTGTCAAAACAATGCTGAAGCCAAGAACGGAGAGTATTGTTACTTTTATTTTGTCCATTACTTGTCTGATATCCTCAGTTACTCTCAGGAAGGCAGCTGCTGTGCTGTGACCATCGTTGAAAACAGTTGGCAGTAGGTCTAGAAGAGTGTGAGAGTGCAGGTATTCCAGTATTTCAACATGTGCCATACATTCAATTGATTTGTAGAGAGCAGGGAAAATTATAATCGTTTCAGTCGGACAGGAGTTTCGAACATGGGTTCTTAGGAAGTGGTAATAAGTTATCTGATATCCAAATTGTTGGTAACGTTCCATTCCTCGTATAGTAATTGAAGGTATGGGTCTGAATGGGAGAAGAGTGCCACTCGTCCTGGATTTAAGACTGTCTTAACTTTATGAGTGGTGGCGGTACGAAAGGCAAAACAGAGGTGAATTTATAGGAAAAGTGCATGTGGTCAGTTCAGCGGATTAAACGGAACCCTATCGTCCACTTAGCTCATCATATGGAATCAGAGGGTGCCAGAATCGCTTTACCGCGCTAACTGCTCTCGTAGATTGTGATGTCACTGTGAGGACACTTCTACAGCGTGTTCCAAGCGCTAATATTAGTAAGCTGTCTCCGGTCAGCTGTTTAATTGTTCATTGCGTGTTTATTAAGTGAGTTAGTACAATGTGTGAGTGAAGTTTAGATTAAGTCTGCCATTTAGTACTAGGCGGTAGTAAAATCAGTAAAATCAGGATTAACTGTGCTGTTGCAGAGTGTAAAAATGTAGCCTATCAAACTGAGAATATAATATATCACAGCTTCCCAAAAAATATTATTTATTGGCTAAATGGATGTTAATGTGTTAAGGAGCCAATCAAATCAACCATAGCATTGCTAGAATTTGTTCCGCACATTTCCTCCCTCATGCCAGTGAACGAAACTTAAAACAAACTGTTGGGCTTGCCATTAAAAATGAAATTGAAGGCAGATGCTGTACCATCCCAAAATATTCCTAACTGGTATGGCAATGGTATCGATTACCATACTGAAATTTTGAATAGAGAAAATCTGAAAACTTTGTGACTAATAAGTTGTCAATCTTGTACTAATTATATAATCAAACCTGGACATTTAGCATAAATACGCTTTATATTTTAACTTGTTATAGATAATTTTAATTATGAGGGTCAATTTTATGTGTTTTAACTTTAATGTGTATCTTTGTATAATGACCCTCTTTGGCTGATGATGACGTCCATGGATGTTGGAACCGGTACCATTTAATAAATGAAGTTGTAATTTTTATCAACAACATAAATTGTATTGAAAAGGTGGATCTAGTACAATTTAACTTATTGTTTTGTAACCTCTATTCAATATGGACCAAACATGAAATTCTTGAATTTAAATAGGCTCTTTCTGTTAATATATTTCCATCTGTCTATGGTTTTCTACCTGTCACATAAATTATTACATTAGGTTCTACAGAACTTCACTAGTCAACGAGTACAGACACGAGTATCGAGGTACCAAATAAGAAAGCAATCGGCTGAAAACATAAATACAGAGGCTGAAGACGGAAAATTTGTCATTAAGGAAATAATTTATGGCCCTGAAAAAGTCTCGAGTTACAAAATATCTTGTACCTTTTACAAAATGATCTCCGAACAATTCAAACAAGAAGCACGTAGTGAACTGAAGCGTGTCTGGTTAGGTTTCCCTCCGAGCCAAATTCAATTCCTTCTGAGCAAAAACATGAGTGTGAAGCGGGGCCTCCAGGACACTGCAAATGCCCTAATCTTAAGAGCTCTCTCTTCTTAGACATGTGTTTATTTGTAAAAATCGGAGGTATCCTCTACCTTGTCGCTCAAAACTGGATCAAGCATTTAAATGCAAACCTGAATTCTGACAGAGTTTCTCGATCTCGTTAAGGTTAAAGGCAGAAACAATTAAGCACTTACAGAAGGTAGCAGTCATCAAATTTGAAGAAATGAATCTAGATTGTCGTGTTTTACGATTCATCTGATAATGTGATTTTAGTTCCACACAATTTCATGAAATTCACAATAAAATAATGTCGCTGTATGTGAGCACAAAAACATTCATTAGGATTAGACGAACCAGGAAAGATATATGGACGTTTTAGATTTTTTTACGTCGCATCGACACAGATAGGTCTTATAGTGACGATAGGGCGGGAAAGGGCAAGGAGTGGGAAGGAAGCGACCGTGGACTTAATTAAGCTACAGCTCCAGCATTCTCCTGGAGTGAAAATGGGAAACCACGGAAAACCATCTTCAGGGCTACCGACAGTGGGGTTCGACCCACTATCTCCCGGATGTAAGCTTACAGCTGCAAGCCCTTAACCACACAGCCAACTCGCCTGGTGATATATGGACGTTTTACGAAAGAATACTGCGAAGAAGATTCCTCTCTGGGTATCATTATCATCATTTAAGACGTATTAATATCTAAACTCCACCAGAACATAAGTCTAGATGTATAACGAAATATTCTTAAATTATTGCATTTCCTGTAACTTATATATCATATAACTTGTATTTTTACTTCTTTTGAAGCTGTGATAATTAACTATAATTAGTTGGATACTATCTGTCCTTTATGTTAAAATGTGTTCAATCCAGTAATTACCTCATTTATATGCTTATTAGTTCGAATACTTCGCACAAAAAATTGTATTTTTCTCAATTTTGCAATCACTGCTGTGAATTTATGTGTTTTATTACAACTGCCGGTACGTATTTGAGGCGCAATGTTTTTGTATTGATTTTAAATTATAAACGTTACGTCGTCCAAAGATGCGTGGCTAAGTGGAGTGTAATTAAAATATCTAATAAGATTAACTCAAAAACTCTCACTGTACACTTCAACACACAATGCACTGAATCTGGCGGTTATACTATCCTCAGGGTGATGTCACGGATACCAGCCAATGGCAGCGCAGCTCCCCAGAATGGCCTACCTGATAGTATTCTAATTACCTTGATATGAAATATCGGGTTACCAGGTGTCCTTCCCATGTTTTAACCATATCTACAGCTAGGACATATTGTCAGGCACTCGCCACATTTAAGTTACTGCACTTACTGATTGTGTGACCACACATGCAGCCATTCCTTCATGTAACCTATCGCACAAATGTTGAATACATTCCTGGAGTACGGTATGCTACTATCGCTGTATGTATTAGTGTAGCTGGGTGATGGTTGTTACCAGGTTTGGGCAGAACGTCAAGCGGTGACGCTTCAAGGCCCACACACACACATACGATGGGGTTGAGGTTTGGGGATATATTGGGGCACACTAGTAGGTGTACACATTGAAGAGCATGTTGTGTTGGAGCAGCGATATTAGGACTAATATTGGTGCCCGCAGTGTATCGAGGTACAGTCGGAGGATACGATTAACAACGTAACGGATGTATGATGCACTCTAAAAGAATACGGAAGGCGATAAGATCGTGGGCTACATACCACAACACCACCAGTCGGTCGGTATAGCAAGAACGACTCTCATCACTGAATACCACTTCTCTCCCTTCCCCTCTCCTTCCCGACACCACCAGAGACGCTCATGACGATTAGCTAGGATAAACATTCTAGAGGAACACCAGAACCTGCAATAGACTGTTTATTGTTCGTCGAACACATTGGAGGTTTTGGCTGTTATTGAGCTTGCGTTTGCTTCCTGTCAGTCAGGGTGGCTCGTACGATCATTTTGTCCAAACGTTCATCAACACAGCGAGCTGGCACTTTTTGGGGAGGGCGGGGAAGCCCCGTCTCCACCACTGATGGACCACTCATACGTCACGCCAGAATCGATTGTATATTCTGCTGATCTTCCTGCCACCGCACGGTCCTACTATGCGGAAAGCCACTTATTTGCTCAATTGGTACCCAACGTCTTCTTTGGGCATTGAGTAGACAGCCTTTTACACAAATCCAATGGAAACATTCAGCCAGCTGCTCTTATGGTGTTGTCAGACGACCTAAGACAGGACTCTTAGTCTAATGGCCTCAGACCGGTGCAAGCGAATGGTGCCCTTCTATGTACAATCGGAGTGTCTAGACTCTGTCAGTATGTGCTGTAAAACCTATTTGGATTGGATGATGTGTTTCCACTAGTGTGCTCTGAACCGCCGTACCTTGTTGGGATTAGAAAGCAAATCGTAATTATTTCTTTTTGTTTCAGAATTTGGCCAACTATGGAACTCATTGGCCTTTCTTCTCCTCTCTTCCCAGAACCTCTTCATTCTTCTGTCTCTCCTCTTCGTAAATGATCCATTGGGTCTCCCTTTTAGTGGTTTCTCTTCACATTATTTTAGATGTCGGCTTTTCTTCTGACCTCTTCTAACCAGTTGGAGGTGGCCTTTACTCGCTCGATGGATCTGGTCAGCCGTCTGTCATATATTCTTACCGCATTCTGTCCGTAAACTTTTCAGTGCACATGTAGAGCTCTTCATTTCTCCTTTTCTTTCAAGTCCCTTCAGTAGTCTTCTGCGGTCCCAGAACTTTCGTCAGAATCTTCCTTTTCTTCTTCTCGAATTCTTGAAACTCCCTATTTTTAATATAAAATAAGACATTTTGAAGCCTACAATTCTTTCGGTTTTAATACCAAATTATTACGTCGAATTTTGGCCTTGTGAGATATTACCCCTTTTTTATACCTGTTCTCTGTTAGCTTGTAGGCAGATCTAATTTTCGGACTATTGCCTTGTTTGCCTCTTTATCCAGGCCGGTAGGTTGGATCCATTCACGCAAGTATTTGAACTTCTCTGTCCTTTTAATCTTCCCATGGTTTAAATACATATACCTCTTGAGTATAATTGTGTAGTTTTTACAGAGTATAAATTAGTGTTCCACTGGCATGTAACATATTTTGAGGTGTATATACTTTTACTATTAGAGTAAGGTCATTTAGCTTATATGGTGAATATCTGTAGCTATATATATTAACGTATTATGATGAAGGCTATTGCACTTGTTTTAATGCGGAATAAATGACTGAATGATTCTCACTTTGATCCTTGTACTTCATATATTCCGTCTTTCCTGAAGAAACTATAAAACCTGCTTTTTCGGGTATTTCCTGCAGGCTGTCCAGCAACTTTTGATACCTATACGCCAAGCTGCATGTATGACAGCTACGGCATTGTAGATACAACACATTAGCGACCACTTACTTTATTACTTGCTAATAATGTTGTATATTTTCCTTCTGGATTTTTTTCAGACCAATTGAACCTCAACCCATAACGTCCCATGAAAGCCGCCAAAGGCGTCGACCCCGAGATGTGACTCTTTCGGAGCTATCCGAAGAACCAATGGATACAGAAGGTTCTGCAACAGAGTACGTAATACATTCACTCTCCTACACTAATATGGTCGAGGATCAGCTGGAAAGATGGAACAGTTTGTTTTGTACACTTAAATTTTATCTTGTCTTGAGGTCCAGCCACGTTTGGACAATCTTGCTGATAAATCTGCGTAATAACAGTTCGTGTTCCCCACGTATATCTCAGGCCAGGCTCAAAACATGGATGGTGTATCTTCAGAATGACTGGGTGCTTAAGGGTAACCCATTCCATTTCGTGTGTAAGATGTATGCTGCAGGAGAAGTGCCTTCCAATTAAAAATATTCATATTATCCCAGTTATTGTTCATATGAGTCTTCCCGGATGTCCTTCTGGATGCTACGTGACTTTTGAGATGAAACTTTCATCCCAGGATCGACTGATATTTGAACCTCATGATTCCGGGCGGGAAGAAAGCATCTAAGCCACTGAACCCATCACGCACCACATGCCATCAGATTTGATATTAGTTATTTATATACGTAATTATTTAGTTATCTATTAATTAATTTTTATTTACTTATTTACTTATTTATTTATTTATTTATTTATTTATTTATTTATTTATTTATTTATTTATCAGTGGTAAACTTAGAGGTCGTGGCCCTCCCTAATACTTTATCTCGTAAGTTAAAGAATAAGAAAATAAACATCCCAATGTAAAACAAAAGATAACTAAGCTAAATGGTATATTTGGGCAACGCATATTGAAGAAAGCAAAACTCAATAAACCAACAAACAAAAGAAATGCAAAACATAATGGTAAAATGAGAGAAAATAACAATAAAGCATTATGAAAAATAAATATAATGCAAACTGGAAATATGATCCAGTTCATGACTATCACACAATACACAAAAACGCAAACAGTGATATTACTTGACATTAAAGCTGTATATCACGCACATAAGGAAAAAAGACCTTCACCTGGAGCATAGCACTATATAGAAGAGAATCATGGACATTAAATAGCTCAGAAAGGCACAGAATAGACGATTTGGTTATGTGGTGTTACAGCAGAACGTTGAAGGGGAGAAGGGTAGATCAAATAATGAATGAAACAATACTGTATGGAGTTGGTGAGATTTGACCAGGAGAATAACAGGACACATATTGTGGCTTGTTCAGTTGGTTTTCGAGGGAAATGTAGTGGTAGATCAAGGCATGAATATGATAAGAGTAAGTATTGGATGTGGCACAGGATAGGCAACATCATGTGACCAAACATCAGCAAAAGACAAAATAACATAAAACAAAAATAATGTCATATTACTTTAACAAATAAAAAATGCTTTAATTCCATACTAAAATGACAATGCTTCTAGCCTAAATCGTCACCTGTCAGATAAAACAGTCAGCACATAAACACTGAACGAAGCCTTAAATGCTGAAAACAATGAGGGAAGTGTCAAACATAGTGTTACAATTATGGAATGAAATTTTGGGGTTATGTGAGCATCGTCACTCAAATTAAAACCAAATCGAAGACCAGAGTTTAATGTTCGTTGCAGTTTCATGAGCTGAATTAAGTGGAGCAACGTCGCACTAGTGAAGTCAAGTATATGTTAGTATCAACGTTTGAAGCAAAATGTCCTCATGATGTTTCAGTGGATGTAGCGTCAAGTACATCTTCCTACATGCACTTCGTTCATTTTCATTTGGCTCATTAATTCTAGTCGGATTCGTACCTAGGTTCTTCACTTATTTTTGATAGGGATTATAGTTGAGGCCTTCAATCACCATAATGTTCGAAGGCCTGGATTTCGAATGGAAAGGCCTATACCGGCCTTTGTTATCGTGGTAATCCCACAGGGTTCTCCCAATATTACAGGGAAATGCTTACGTAGTACCTCATTTTGTGTATCAAAGCTCCTATCCTAGCCCTAAATCCAAGTAATAACAACAGCACACCCTTCACGACAATAACATAGGTTGCTTAGCAGTTTCCCTTTGCTTTTTCTGACAGTCCATGCTTCAAGATGACTGTCAAAAGTCACAAGGTCAGGCTCTGACAGCTACAAGACATGACATCAGATAAAGCTGCTCCTCACCTGCCTAACTGTACGTCGCATACTCCCGTGTTAGTAGCAGTAAGTCACTCTTTACGTTCACGGAGATTGGTGGTCAGGAGATAGGGATCAAGGTTCAGATGACCTTCACTTGAATCGCAAAGGTACGTACAAGTTAGGGGGTTTACTTAGAACAGTTGGACTGACAGTATAGGAAGCATGAAGTCAAGTAAGGATGACGTAAAATTGTTAGTGTTAAACTGTAGAAGTATTGTAAAGAAAGGAATAGAATTAAGTAATGTAATATATATATATATATATATATATATATATATTTACTAGATATTGTATCAGGAATTGAATCATGGATAAGAAGTGGTATTATTGACGCGAAAATTTTCACACGGAACTGGAATGTTTAGCGTAGAGACATGCCAGGAACAATACGAGATAGTATATTTATAATTGTGAAATAATAACTTGTAAGCTATGGAAAATATAAGGATGTAACATGACATTTTAGGTGTAAGACTTATACGTAAATATAATAGGTAACTGGGTGTTTTAGCTGTGCACAGACCTGGCAGGGCTTGCGCTGATGCTGATGCAGAATTATTTCATAAGATGACCTGCTATACGACGGGAATGTGGACGTCAGAAAGCATGACCAAAAACTGGTGGATAAGTTAATATGGGAAGGACATCTGAATCATGAAGTGATGGAACCAACTAGAGGAAAAATATTCCTAGTCGCAGTGCTGATAAAAGCAGATATGCTCTATAGAAAAACCGTAGAAAATGATCGCGAAGCTGTTTTTGTCGTATTTTAAAATTAATTTGATAGAAAGGAATGTTGTAAACGTAGGACTATTAGACAGTACCATATGGCTGATAAGAGGGTAATGGAGAAACATTAAAAAATTATGATGAATGGAAAATGCAAATATCTTACAGGATGGGTATGACACTATTCCTAAGGATTTTGAAAATAGTTATGCACCTTTAAAAGTGGTAAGGCATGGTAAGGAAATAAAGAGGTTAAGAATGAGGTGCAGATTAGAAAGAAATAGAGTCATGAATGGTTGCAGGAGTAAGGAGGGCCTAAAGCAGATCACGAAGATATTGAATTTAGCGAAAATGTCAGCAAAGGATAGATGATAAATATAACTGTAAGCCATATGAGTTTCAGGGAACAATGGAAAAGTATGTATGGATAATTTAAGACAGAAACGGGTGAGAGGGAGGACATTCCTGGGATCATGAATGAACAAGGGGAACATATATGCAAGGACATCCAGAAGGCAGAAGTCACAATAAGCAAAGGTAGAGGGATATAAAGATCACGTCCAGACAGAGGAGGCGACTAATACCGGCGAGTTACGGAAATTTACCTATTATAATAAAGACATTATTACAAGAAGATAAAATGTTGAAAGCTAGAACGGCAGCTGGGATTGATAAGATTTCTAGCGATATATTAAAGGCTATGGACTGGGATATAGTGCCATATTATAAATATATCATTACCGTTTGCATGAATGAGCAATACCAAATGAATGGAGAGTTGCAATAGTAGTTCCCGTGTATAAGGTAAAGGGTGGCAGATACAAAGCGGATAATTATAGGCCAGTCAGTTTGACGTGCTTTGTCTGTAAGATTCGAGAAAGCATTCTTTCTGATTATATTAGACAAATTTGCAAAATTACTAACTGGTTTGATAGAAGGCAGTGCGAGTTTAGGAAACGTTATTGCAATAAAGCTCAACTTGTAGGATTCCAATAATATATAGCAGCTATTTTAGATTCAAGAAGTAAAACGGACTGTATAGCTCTTGACCTGTCCAGGGCTTTTGATAGGGTATATCGTGGGAGATTACTGACATAAAAGAGAGCTATTGGATTAGACAAATGAGTAGTTGAATGGGTGGCTACATTACTAGAAAATATAACTCAGAAAATCGGAGTAGGAGAAGTGATATCTCAAATCAATCAATCAATCAATACTGATCTGCATTTAGGGCAGTCGCCCAGGTGGCAGATCCTGTACTTATTAAGACGGGTCCCACAGAGCAGTTTAATTGGACCGTTACCTTTTGTTATATACATATAAATGATATGAGTAAAGAACTAGAATCACAGATAAGGATATTTGAAGATCACGTTATACTGTACAGAGTATTAAAATTATTTACAGGATTGTTAACAACTGCAGGGGTCTTAAATAATGTAGTGAGATGGACAGGAGAAAATGGTATGAATGTAAATGGGATGACAAGTCAAGCTGTAGGCTAAGTTTCACCAAGAGTAAGATTCCTCTCAGATTTAATTATTGTGTTGGTGAGGTGAGAGTACCTCACGGGAAACACTGTGAGTACCTAGGTATTAATATTAGGAACGAGGTACCGGTTACAGATCTCTTCATATTGTCATGGGAGCATTTCGGGGTTGCAGTAAGAATGCAAAGGATATGGCATATAAGTCTCTGGTAAGACCCCAATTGGCGTATGGTTTCAGTGTATGAGATTCACAACAGGACTACTTGATTAGAGAACTGGAAAATGTCCACAGGAAAGCAACGTGGTTTGTTCTGGGTGATTTCCGACAAAGGAGTAGTGCTTTTAATATTAAACTCAGTTCTTGCGCTTCCTATTCTGCCTATTGTCACGGGGCAGCGCTGTAGTATGCTACGCAGACAATTTCGAGAGTTTCACATCCGATGTGAATGCATTTTATAAAGACGACGCGTCCTCAATTGAGAATCTTCAAGGGTTATTGCAATTCAGTTATTTAAAATCGCTTTCTCGTTTATATCCGCTACTCTACGTTTCTTGTGTAAAACCACACGCATACTGGAAAAATCTTCTAACATGCTGCCTGAAGCAGTGAAGGAGGTGTGTGCTTTTGAAAATAAACTACATTCAATCTGGGCCTCGCAGGTAAAGGGACTGTTATAAGTCAAATATCCAAATTTGTTCTAGAAAAACAGAGGGTTCAGATTCAAAATATACGAAGTTACTGTAGTACTGGAAGGTGCTCATGTTTTGGTGACATGCATTCCGCGGGAAACACTACATGGATGATGGGGAAGCACGACGTTGGCTCCGACAACGACCAGTCGAATGGTACCACGCAAGCATACATGCCATCACATTACGGTGACGTAAGTCTGTAGAATTGAATGGAGATTATGTTGAAAAATAGGGTATCGTAGCAAAAGGATTGGGGAATATCATGAAGTATTTGAATCCTCAATAAAACCAACTTGCTTTCAGAAAAATAAATGTTTTCGATTATATATTGAACTCCCTTTGTTGTATGTCTGATGCTGGGTTGCAATTTGGCTTTCCACGGAAGCTATGATACTATCCCTTTTAGGGCACGGTGACATTGGTTTTTTAGAATATGGTTGTTTTATCATTTGAGGTTTTAAGTCCAATGTGCTCACCTGTGCCATGTGATTTCTGTATACTTCATATGAAGTGCCTACGGCCGTAGCCGTGTTGAAACACCGGATCCCGTGAGATCTCCGCAATTAAGCAATATTGGGCGTGATCAAGAAATGGATGGTCTGCCACGCGGTGTGGTGGGGGGTAAGGGAATGGAGGAACGGAAAGGAACTGGGCACCCTACCGCACGTAAACTCCGGCTAAAGCACACCTCTGCGGAGGTTCGGACCTGCCATTCACTTCATGTGAAATTGTTTAATTATAATGTTTTAATGTTTGGTGTAGGTGTAATTGTTTGGGTCTCTGATTGTAGCTTGTGCATTACCTACTGTTCCTGGAGTCAGTGAGATTGAAGTACTGTAAATACGGAAATCCACTTCCGTACTGACCGAGTGAGGAGTTTTAACCTACTTTTCAATCATCAGTCATTACTGATCTGCATTTAGGGCAGTCGCCCAGGTGATAGATGCCCTACCTGATGTTCTCCTAGCCCTTTCTTAAATGATTGTAAAGAAATTGGAAATTTATTGTACATCTCCCTTGGTAAGTTATTCCAATCCCTAACTCCCCTTCCTACAAATGAATATTTGCCCCAATTTGTCCCCTTGAATTCCAAATTTATCTACTTTTAAAGACACCAGTCAAAATTATTCGTCGACTAAGGACATTCCACGCCATATCTCTTCACTGACAACTCAGAACCTTGCACTTAATCGTGCAGTTAGTTTAATTTATCCAAGGACTTCCCAGCCCAAACTTTGCAACATTTTTGTAACGTTACTCTTTTGATAGAAATTCCCCAGAACAAATCGAGCTGATTTTCTTTGCATTTTTTCAAGTTCTTGAATCAAATAATCCTGGTGAGGGTCCCACTACTTCTTCTTCTTTGCATTATCTGAAGCAGAGTAGACTTCGCGGTATCCCGTAAACTAGTCTTAAAGAACTCTGGTGTAACGCTATGAAGAACGTCAGGAAATGTGGATAAGGGAGTGAGAGCTCAGATGAGAACAGTTATTGGGTATTTTCTACGAGATAACATAGGTAATTTTGAAGGTAAACAAGAGGTATACTTAGTTATTTATAATAACTTTGTTTTGAATTAGTTGTTGCATTATGCATGTCTTGAAAAATTGTCACATTATTTCCCTTTTTTTCAAGCTCCATTCTGGGATGAACACTATAAAAATGATCACGGTAAGCTGCTTTGATATATTTCGAAGGGTTCCAGTCTAGATTACTTGATGGTCAATTTAAACTGAGAACACTTCCAGCTGCACTAAGTGATTACGTTTTATAACTGAATGTTAACTGAAGACATTTCTGTTGCAGACGGAGCCACACGTTAGAGATTTGCGAGTCCCCTATCAAATTAGCAAAAAGAATGTTTTCACCCGGTTATAATCTGATAAGGAGCCCGTAAGTGATGATTTATAATTTTTTCTGCTTAAAAATTCCTTCTTATGAACCTACTATGAATCTTATTATGAACACTTCAATACTTTTGATAGATAAAAGTTATCATATTAAAATATTCTAACCTAATGTAAGGAAACGCACAGTTTTAGTAGTTATATAAATTATTAATAAACAAGTTCAGAACATTCATTATTTTGAATTAGTAGTTGTGTTTTAATATGTGGTCTTTGAGTAATAAATTTTGTCTATGCTTGATCACGGAAGTAGCCGTAGTTTGCACGTTAAGTACTGTTCCTGCATTCAGCGAAATTGAAGGATGGAAAGTGCTGGACTTACTCAAAATTTCATCTGAAGTAACCGGGAAGAAGATATATATATATTGTCGATATTGCCCTAGTCCCAAACACCCGTATACTTTACATACATACATACATACATACATACATACATACATACATACATACATACATACATACATACATTCATACATTATCATTATAGACTGTTATGCCTTTCAGCATTCAGTCTGCAAGCCTCTGAGAATTTACAAAACGTCGCAACAATCCTCGATTTGCAACTAGTGTTGTGCCCTCATTTAGTTCTTTACCTCTTATCTTTAACTCGTTAGAAACCGAGTCTAACCATCGTCGTCTTGGTCTACCTCTACTTCTCTTACCCTCCATAGCAGAGTCCATTATTCTCCTAGGTAACTTATCTTCCTCCATTCGCCTCACATAACCCCACCACAGAAGCCGGTTTATGCATACAGCTTCATCCATCGAGTTCATTCCTAATTTAGCCTTTATCCCCTCATTACGAGTACCCTCCTGCCATTGTTCCCACCTGTTTGTACCAGCAATCATTCTTGCTACTTTCATGTATGTTACTTCTAACTTATGAATAAGATATCCTGAGTCCACAAGCTTTCGCTCCCGTAAAGCAAAGTTGGTCTGAAAACAGACCAATGTAAAGATAGTTTCGTCTGGGAGCTGACTTTCTTTTTACAGAATACTGTTGATCGCAACTGCGAGCTCACTGCATTAGCTTTACTACACCTTGATTCAATCCCACTTACTATATTACCATCCTGGGAAAACACACAACCTAAATACTTGAAATTATCGACCTGTTCTAGCTTTGTATCCCCAATCTGACATTCAATTCTGTTGAATTTCTTACCTACTGACATCAATTTAGTCTTCGAGAGGCTAATTTTCATACCATACTCATTGCACCTATTTTCAAGTTCCAAGATATTAGACTGCAGGCTTTCGGCACAGTCTGCCAATAAGACCAAGTCGTCAGCATAGGCCAAACTCCTTTCTACATTTCCACCTAACTGAATCCCTCCCTGCCATTTAACACCTTTCAGCAGATGATCCATGTAAACTACGAACAGCAAAGGTGAAATATTACAGCCTTGTCTAACCCCTGTAAGTATCCTGAACCTAGAACTCGTTCTACTATCAATTCTCACTGAAGCCCAATTGTCAACATAAATGCCTTTGATTGATTTTAATAATCTACCTTTAATTCCATAGTCCCCCAGTATAGTGAACATCTTTTCCCTCGGTACCCTGTCATATGCTTTCTCTAGATCTACGAAACATAAACACAACTGCCTATTCCTCTCGTAGCATTTTTCAGTTACCTGGCGCATACTGAAAATCTGATCCTGACAGCCTCTCTGTGGTCTGAAACCACACTGGTTTTCATCCAACTTTCTCTCAACGACTGATCGCACCCTCCCTTCCAAGATGCCAGTGAATACTTTGCCTGGTATACTAATCAATGAGATACCTCGATAGTTGTTGCGATCCTTCCTGTTCCGTTGCTTATAGATAGGTGCAATTACTGCTTTTGTCCAATCTGAAGGTATCTTACCAAAACTCCATGCTAATTTTACTACACTATGAGGCCATTTCCTCCCTGCCTTCCCACTATATTTCACCATTTCAGGTCTTATTCTTCTTCTTATTATTATTATTTATTTTCCTTAAATTGTACATGTTCAATTTAGGGGTGGTAGATGGAGAAAGGGCAAGCCCCACATACACGGAAGTGCCTCCATCTCCACATGTATATAAACTCTACTGAATATTTACATACAAACTTACGTAGACAATTTTAAATTTACGTATTTACACTACAAATACTGTACCTTTAGAATAATAATTATCTTGATATATCCTGAAGGTATTAGAGTAAGAACCTATTCCTGCTGCCTTATGACAATGGAGTTTATTTACCATCCTTTCCACTTCCCCAAGCATAATTTCACCAACATCATTTTCCTCCTCCCCATGAGCTTGGCTGTTTGCAACACCACCAGAATTATTTCCTTTTACATTGAGTAGGTGTTCAAAATTTCCCTCCACCTCTCCAGTGATTCCCTGGGATCTATTATGAGTTCACCTGAATTACTCAAAATACTGTTCATTTCCTCTTTCCCTCCCTTCCTAAGATTCTTTATTACTGTCCAGAAAGGTTTCCCTGCTGCTTGCCCCAGCATTTCCAGGTTATTGCCAAAATCTTCCCATGACTTCTTTTTGGATTCAACAACTATTTGTTTCGCTCTGTTTCTTTCATTGAAGTATAAATCCCTGTCTGCCTCGGCCCTTGTTTGGAGCCATTTCTGATAAGCCTTCTTCTTACGTTTACAGGCTGTTCTCACTTCATCATTCCACCAAGATGTTCGCTTTTTCCCATCTTTACACACAGTTGTTCCTAGGCATTCCCTTGCTGCTCCTACTACAGCATCGCTGTATGCCACCCATTCATTTTCTATATCCTGAACCTGCTTACTGTCTACTGTTCGGAACTTCTCACTAATCATATCCATGTATTTTTGTCTAATTTCCTCGCCCTGGTGATTTTCTACCCTTGTTCGTTTGCAGACAGATTTCACTTTCTCTACCCTAGGCCTAGAGATACTTAGTTCATAGCAGATCAGATGGTGGTCTGTATCATCGAAAAATCCGCGAAAAACTCGTACATTCCTAAGAGATTTCTTGAATTCTAAGTCTGTTAAGATATAGTCTAGTATGGATCTGGTACCCCTAGCCTCCCATGTGTAGCGGTGAATAGCTTTATGCTTGAAGAATGTATTCGTAACAGCTAAACCAATACTAGCACAGAAGTCCAGCAAACGCTTCCCTTTCCCATTAGCCTCCATATCTCCCCCACATTTACCAATCACCCTTTCGTATCCTTCAGTTCTATTCCCAACTCTCGCATTGAAATCGCCCATTAGCACTATTCTATCATTGCTGTTGACCCTGACCAGATGTCACTCAATGCTTCATAAAACTTGTCAACTTCATCCTCATCTGCATCCTCACATGGTGAATACACGGACACAATTCTTGTCCTAATTCCTCCAGCTGACAAATCTACCCACATTATTCGCTCATTTACGTGCCTAACAGAAACTATGTTGCGTGCAATGGTATTCCTGATAAAGAGCCCTACCCCAGAACCTGCCCTTCCCTTTCTAACACCCGTCAAGTACACTTTATAATCTCCTATCCCTTCTTCGTTATCTCCCCTTACCCGAATATCACTTACTCCTAGCACATCCAGATGCAACCTCTTTGCTGACTCAGCCAGTTCTACCTTCTTTCTTCCATAAGCCCCACTAATATTGATAGCTCCCCATCGAATTCCATTTCGTTCGCCAAGTTGTTTCCAAGGAGTCCCTAATATTGATAGCTCCCCATCGAATTCCATTTCGTTCGCCAAGTTGTTTCCAAAGAGTCCCTCGCCTGTCAAATGGGAGTGGGACTCCATTACTCCCATAGGTCCGAGGCTTGCTTAAAGTGTTCTGAGCTCGGTAAATTCATGAAGCAGGATGCTACCCTACTTGCACATAGTTCAAGTGAGGATCCCTCCTCTAACGGGTTATGGACCACCGGTGAATTGTATAGTCCTAGCCGCCTGAGCACAAGGAGGACCATGACTCAGAATATGTCCGAGATGCCCACTCCCATTCCATAGCAACTGGTATCCCGACTATCAGGACCACTTACTAGGCCACTCAGCCGTTGCCCATGGTTCACGAACTAGGACGTGACTACAGTAACCCACAAACATGAACCACCCGTATATTTTATACTGGAAAAATAACTTGTTTATAGGTGATCTTATTCTTACTTTGCCCCTATACATCCACAAAAATGAATGTTTTTATTTATCTTCTTAGTTTGGATTGTATACTGAATGTGGCGGAAAATTAAGAAAAAAGGCAGTGGTAAATACATTTATATAGTAGCCTAAATGTCTACGGTAGTCTTCGCAGCCTTAAAATGTTTCCTCGAATTTGGGGCCACGAAAAATTAAAAATATTAAAAATCAAATACTCTAAATAAACACTAATAAGTGAATAAATGAGTAGCATGCAGAGTATTAAAACATAAGAAATATCAATTAAAGAGATATTCCAATTTGAATAGACCTGAACGAATAAGCCTTTTACACTCACGAAGTATTTGGTGAATCGGAGGATGAAGCACAATTTTGTGAGACGTGCTTGACTTGGAATAGACTAGGTTATTCCCAATACTTTGGTTCTCCATCTTTAAAAAACCCATACAAAAATGATTTTGAATGCAGAAAGAAGAGAAGGCAAGGCATACGATTTCAGTTGACTTCTATGCAAAACAACTTTTAACATTTGGCAGTATAAATAAAATTGAAAATGTATTAATCGTCTTCAGTAACTATTGGAAAAGCAAGGCCTTACCTTATAATCTTGATGAGAAGGATAGCAGACCTCTTGAAAATTCAGCCCGAATTAAAAAATTAATGCCAAGTTAGTGGGAAGCAAGAGACAGTAAGGAGTGTTTCTGGTAATAAGACCTTCCGTCAACTACAGAAGAAAAGGGAATTTGAGTCATATATCACCGATCTAATATCGTTGTATACAACTTACCTCATGGGTCGTGAACAAATTAATCTGATGAATATCGTGGAAGAATTTTAATGTCAGTCACTCAGAGAGTCAAGAGACTCACAGGATAAGTGAAGAACTATAGCCTGTATTACAATGGAGATAGCGCCTAAAATGTCCATCCAACTTTTCTGAGATATTTGTTTTTGGCATATCTCACCATTGACTTTTATCTCCGAAATCTTTTGGAATTATTTCGAGTAAGCCTTGTTGCGAAATGCATGTTCATTCGAGTTTGTCTTCAAACTCTAATCAAATCTCTCAGTAACAAAATCAATAATTAATTTCTATGACATCTTTCCTAAACATTGGTTCTACGCTCGATGTGTTGGTTCCTCCGACATGATCTATTTATATGGATTTTTTTTTAATTTTGAATGAATTTCCTTCTACGCTCGTGATGAACAAATTAATTTCTTGTATACATAGAAAAATACCCCCACACTATAGCTTAAGCTCTACTACTTGATCAAATCCTAGTATTTGTCATTTAATTAGGGCTATGTAATGTAACTTTTCATCTCAGAAATAAATTTGCCAACTACAAGCCTATAATAACATTCAGAAATCAATACTTACAACACTGCCCCTTCCCAAAATATTTAGGTGTCACATTAGACAGATCCCTAACATATAAACATCATATTAACAACACAGCCGGCAAGATTAAAAGTCGGAATAATATTCTTCAAAAATTAGCCGGCACATCCTGGTGCGCAAACAACCAAGTGTTGAGATCTACTGATCTAGCTCTTTGCTATTCAGTTGCCGAATACTGCGCTTCAACTTGCCTGAACAGTGCTCATACTGCGAAGATTGATGCTCAACTAAAGCAATGCGCATTATAACTGGTTGCATTCGCTCTACAAACGTGGCCTGGCTGCCTACACTCAGTAATATTCCACCGCCTTGCTTAAGAAGGTCTGAAGCTCTTCTAAAACTGTGGAAAGAGACCAACCAGGACTCCAACCTCCCCGTTCACCAGGATATTACTCAACCTGCCCCTCCACGACTTAAGTCTAGATCTCCACCCTGGCGCACTGCACTTACACTGGAAGAATCTGGGTTCTCCATCACGAACGCCTGGTTACACCATTGGCAGCAGTCTTCTGTTCCCAATCAACATCTTGTGACTCTACCTCATGTTCAACCTCCCGGATTCCACCTACCCAGACGTCAATGGAGGCCTCTAAATAGGATAAGAATCAATCAAGGAAGATGCGGCTTTACTCTTTATAAATGGGGCTGGCAGAAGTCTTCTGGGTGTGATTGTGGAGCTACCTCACAGACCATCCACCACGTAATTGCCGAGTGTCCACAGAGAGCATTTCAAGGTCCTTTGGAGGACATACACAACGCAACTGAGGAGGCCTTGAAATGGATCAATGGACTTGATTTGGAACTATAGGCTTCTGCTTGTATATATTGTATACTTATTTATATAATCTATCTGTGCACATCATACGATAAATAAATAATAATGTAACTGATTTTTGACTAAATATAGTTAAATGTTTTATTAGTGTGGTACTGACCAGGTGGACGCATTTTACCTACGAATGGTAACTACTGTCAATACGGATCACAATGAAACTTTGATCATACAAATCCTGGCAGGTTTCCCATTGAACTATTTGCGTCTAAAATATAAACGAATTAAAGATGTAATTTAAAATATAGGATGTGCGAGAAATCCCCGTACCCCTGTAACTGTTTTGTACCAAATGCTATTTAGGTTATGTTACTTATGTATTAAGTGTCCAATATACTGTATCTGTATGATCCCCACCATGCTTTACACACAGTTCTATACGCCTCTGAGCATGTCCGGTAATTGCGCAGTTCTTTGTTTGTTGCATAACGATATGTCAAGTGTGGTAAGGTCAGGACTTCTTGGTGTTATTAGTGAACCACTTGCGCACTTCAAGAGCGTAGTTGCTGCAACCATATGCGTTTCGTTAGGCCCCTTTCCTCAAGCTGGGCCATTAACCATGTTTGTAACACGTGTAAATAATTTGGCCATTCACAGTCCCTTCAAAAATGTACGGTCTCTGCCGCCTTACCGTCTATCAGCAGCAGAAGTTAAACATAGGCAAGAAAATTAAAGGCCACAGCAAAAATAACTCATTAACATCAAACACTTACCGCTACATTAGTCAAAACCATCAGTTACCCAGAGACCATGAACCGAAATAAGCCCTGGTATGGCAATAAGTTGTTATTAAGATTACTAAAGAAAACAAGAGGTTCATTGAGAACAAGGTACATATTATTTTATTCATTAAATAAGAACTAAAAAGGAGACATAGTTAGAATAAAATGAAAGAAATAAACGCCCTCGAGATAAAGCCGTAACTAATTAAAACCAAATAAAAATAGTGAGCATAAATTTTAAGGTGTTCGGCCGAACGAAAGAAAAGAAAATGAAATAACAGATTTTCTATTTTTTAAACAAACCAAAGAAACTTGTGCACTTAGAAAACAGTTTTACAATCCACCTTAAGTTATTCTCTTTCATAGTTTCAACAAAATTTAATTTAATTTCATTTTATTATTATTATTATTATTATTATTATTATTATTATTATTATTATTATTATTAGTATCTCACTCCAGGAAAACATAATTAACCATAAAACCCAACAGAAGGTCAGAATAAAACCAACCCCAACAAAATAATAAAGGGAAATAAAGAAGGAAAATGCAAAGAAAACAAGTTAATACATCACAGAGATGTAGGGACCACCAAAAGCAAATAATTAAAATCCAACGCAAAGACAGTGAGCCACCCCATAATAATAATAATAATAATAATAATGATAATAATAATAATAATAATAATATTAATTTATTCAATTAGTTTTCAAGTCCATGTTACATCCAATGATTCTACGCATTTATATACACACTTTTTGCACACCATTTACGGCACCAGGACCGCCTCCATCTGGTCCATCATTCTTTGTAAGTCCTCCGTCCACAACTCGTTATCCAAGTTGCCTCGTCTGAAGTCGATTAGCACACTCTCATACGTTCTTTTTAGTACGATGGTCTGTAGGTAGGCCTGTAGCTGTTTGCTCACTTCCAATTTGTCCATGTGCTTCTTGAACAAGTTGGTGACTAGCCCGTCCCACGTTATTACCACAGGGACCATCGTCACGTTGGCTCCATTGTACATAAGTGAGAGTTCGTTGGCTAGCATCTCGTACTTCCTTCCTTTAGTGGTTTTAGTCTGTTTTAGGATATTTTTGTTTGTGATTCCAACTTCAATTAACAGGATTTCATTCTTTACAAGGTCATGTATCATCAGATCCGATTTATTGTGTCCAATGTGAATCTCAGTCTGTATGATGACGTCTGACTTTATTCTAATCCGCTGATTGGATATGACATTTTCCACTTTATAGTTCTTTATTTTCTTAGAATTATTCAGCCCATACTTTTTTGTGAACATGAAATGCAAGCATCTGAAAACGTCATTGTGGCGTTTCTTGTAGTCCAACTTAAGCATTCGTCCACATTGTGTTGCCAGATGGTCTAGTGTCTTATTGGCCTGTTTGCAGTGTGGGCACCTCTGGAATATACTCCCATGTCTAAAGAAGATATTTCTGTCGTGCATCTTACAGAGCATTCCTTCTTCCTGTGGAGATATATTCCCCCTCATTAGCCATAACGATGACTGTTTTACGTCTACAAATTTCTCCTGTTGTTTACGGAACAATGTGGAATGCATTGACGTAGCCATGATTCGATCCATTCGCATCTGTTTTTGTTTCTGGTTAATTACTTTTACCGTTACATCGTTTCCTTCCTCAATTAGGTACTTCCGTTTCAGATGTTCTTCAATCAGTCCCAGATGGGTTGCATTTCTTCTTTCACTTTCTGCAATAAACTTCGTTCTTGTGTTTGTTGAGAAATATTTACATAGTTCAAGTAAAATCAATTCGGCCTTCTCAGAAACATTTTGTAGTCCCCTTCCTAACTCATGTCTTTTCAGGTACAGTCGTTCCATATTACCTGCTGTTCTGACGATATTATACTCTCTCAAGAATCCTCTCACCTTCAGGTCAATTTTGTTAAATTCTTCGTGCTCGTACGGAATCAGGCCAATATAATAGTTAATAGTTGACAACGCATACTCATTTATTGCTGCAAACAGGTTTATCGCGTTCAACTTTGTTTGGCATACATTTGTTACCCGTGATTCGATCTTGTTGGCTATGATAACTTTATTCTCGGGTTTAATTACATTGCTCGAGTCTTCTAATATTCCTAGGTATTTGTATCCTTTCACGTCATTTATCTTCTCTCCAAAGATATGGTTCGAATTGATATTGTTCGCTGACTTTTGCTGATTGATTGTAAAACCCATGTTGTTGAGACATTGATTCGTCCACTGGCTCAGCTCGTTCAATGTCTGCGCATCTTTGGCGAACAATTTGATGTCATCGATGAAAAGGAGGTGATTGCACTCAATTCTTCCATGTTCATCTGCTTGGATCTTCTCGCAGTTCTTATTTAAGATTCTGCTTAACGATTCCATAGCAATTACGAACAACTTGGGTGATAGATCATCTCCTTGTAATATTTTTCTATTTATTTTCACGTCACCGACCACTTTAATTCCACATATTAATGTTGTTCTCTGTTTGTCAAGTGTTCTATTGACAAATTTAATGATGTTTTCTGGCGTATGTATCTTCCGTACGCATTCAATTAGATATGCATGTGACAACGAATCATATGCTTTCTGAATGTCCACACAAGCAGTACACAATTTATTATTGTACTTTTTGTTTATGGTATTGCTTATAAGTGCTTGTTTCTTAGCGCCTTGACATCGGTTGCGTGTTTCCATTTGATTACTTGAGATAATATTGTTCACGTCACAGAAATCATTGACTATTACCGCGAACACTTTGCTGATTAATTTGAATAAATTCGAAAGGCATGTAATTGGCCTCGGGAGCTGCGGTATGTTTGCATTCGGGACTTTTGGAATCAAATATGTTATCCCAGCATAAAGCTCTTCATCGATCAAGTCTGGGTTTTAAATTATTTCGTAGATTAGTTGTTCTAACCTCTCATGTAGTGCATACATCCTCTTAAAAAAATAATTATATACAAAATCAGGTCCTGTTGCTTTCCAGTTCGCTAGGTACTTTATACACCTGAATATGACCTCTTTTATCTTTTCTCTATCCATGTCTACCTCCACTTCCGCTGGACTTAGTTCTTGGATCAGTTGTTCATAATCTTGTCTTTCATCATATTTCCGAATTGTAGTCCAAAAGCGTTTGGTCTCTTCAATATTAATATCTTCACTTACTGTAAATCTATCGCCTTCAAGGTCACGATAGAAGGTCTTCCTATTAAACTCAAACTTTCGGTTTGTGTTCCTAGATGCTATACGATTTTCAGCTATCACTATCTTCTTCTTGTAAATGGCTAATTTCTCAAGAATCGTATCACGCATCTTCTGAATATCACTACTCTTGTTTGAATTAATTCGATTTTTTCTACACATTCTCATCAACTCTTTACTTGCTCTTTCATTTGGGTGGTGGGCATCAATTATTTCCAATTTTCTATTCAATTTGTTGATCTTGGCTTCGATAGAGCTTTTCCAGCCAGATACCTTCTTTTCCTTAGCTGTCACCATCTCATACGTCTGTTGACATGCATACAATACATCATTCATTTCGGCGATCGTGGTTATTTGCTGTTCTACTCATTCCGATTTTATGATTACATTCATCATTTCGATTATTTCTTGATTTATTTCCTGGCGAAATATTTTCTTAGTTCTTGTTTTTGCCTCTTTCTTCTTACAATATTCATCAATATTTGTCAATAACGTTCGTTTCACTTTGAGGAACAAATCTGTGTTCTTCACCATAGATGACATTTGTATTGCATTATTTTCTTTGAGGTTATCCGTTTCACATGCATTAATATTCTTACTCTTGTATCTGAATCGATTGTATACATTCCTGACATCAATTTGACGAGCTCCTTGGTCAAAGCGTTGTTGAAACTCTTTGGTTATTTTCGGCCACGATCCTCCGGGCATCCTGCTAAACCGTGCATCAATCATCTGCTGCAATCTTTCGATCCATTTTACTTTGTCGCATTCTTTAATCTCATTGACTAATGTTACAAATACAAGCTCCTTGTTTTTTGCTTCTCCCGCCTCGACCATGTTTGGGTCATCTTCCCCCTATCCCTCACCTTGTTGTAGAGCTGTAGACAGGATTATTAGGTCGGTATCTCGCGAGACATCGTTTGATTCTTTCAGTTTTTTCGATGTTTCGATGCTCGGAGTAACCATTTGATTTTGATTACGCGTGTTTGTGTTAGTAGATGTTTCCATTTATCACCAGAACATTACGCGAACGACCCACATTAGCGCTAGGTGTATAACTGCGCTCTAGTGTTGTTTCCTCACAACTTAAGTGATAGTTCCACAAACTTATTGCTCCAATACACCTTTAGCGGTGATCTTGTGAACTACTTATTACGTTTCGATGTTGTCTAAGCTTCGATCCTAACTTTTATTCGTTTAGGTTAAGTACCTTCATGCAACCACAGTTCGTGATTCTTAACGACACTAAAAACTTCACACAGACTCACCTTTATTGTCCGTTGATCAGCGTTTGCTTCTTACACTCTTCACAACTACTACAGTCTGTATTGTGCAATATTGACTTTATAAATACCAATTCACTATCACTCGCAAACGATACGTCCTGTCACACAGCCGCCATCATTGAATAATAATAATAATAATAATAATAATAATAATAATAATAATAATAATAATAATAATAATAATAATAATCAATCCAACCGGTTGCTATGGTAACATAAACATGCCATGCGACCATAGAAACCACCAATATCAAAACAAGTACAACAATGGTACGTACACAGGTGGAAAGAGACCCCAAAAAAATAATGAAATATGAACACTACAAGATAAAAATAAATTAACGGGAATCAGATATTAAAATGTGACAGAAAAAACATTTCGCTGAAATTCAGGTGAAACATCTTGTGCTCTATAATTTTACAAATAGGGTAGTTACCTTTTCAATTACGCATACCAAATACGTTAGATAAGTATAAACCAGTTTGCCTTTTCAAAACAAGAAGAAATGCGAAATCATAAACTCATAATAATTATTTGGAAGTAACCTTCCTAAAATTCAATACCCTCACTTTTCAGAAACAGGCGATACTATCAAGATACAATAAAGGAACCCGAATTAATTAATACCGTAACTAAAATTAAAAGAATGCGAAGATGGACACTTTTAGAAGTTCACACACCCGAAATCTTCAGACCTGAAGTTTGGTACGTCATCTCCCGTAGAATCCGGAGGCCAAAAGGAATTGAATTGTGAAGAGACTTACATGTTGGTTCAAGCTGCAGAAACACCTTACCATAGTCTACTCACGTAGAGGCACTAGTAGTTTACCACATACAGAAGAAATGTTTTAAAAAGGTAAGAGGACGTTTTGTTTCAATAAGTTAAGAAGACTTCCGAGGGCAAAGCCTTCACACAAATTACAACTATCCAGGCTCCAGATCCCGGAGTGGAGCAAACACACGTCCTTCCTTCATCTTACTCACGGCGGCGCACACTTATAATTAGTATGGCCCCACCGAGCGGAAAGGGAGAGTGAGAGACTCGCTCGCAAGGTGACACTACAACTTAGGGCACGCAATCGTACCAGACCAAGTTTAAGGATTCCAAGGGAAAACATTAAAGCAATTTAATCGCATAGTTACAATGACGAAGATGGTATCAAATAAATAATGTGAGCAAAGCCACGTAGAATGTACTAGTTGAATACAAGGCGGAAATAATTTCCGAATGACACCAATTTCAATAGCACGAATGCAGATTCGAAATATGGTTGGGGAGAGCTAAAAACTCGTCACCAACGTGACAGGTCCAAGCAGATGTTGTGATGTCATCGCTGCCCATATCATTACGTGAGGCGGGTTCCTTTCAAACTCAACCCTGTAATGAAGATTCTCTTTGTTCAAACGACAATATTTCTAGCACGTGAGCTGCGATAAATCACACATTGAACTGAACATAACCTTGGCACGGATCACTGTATTTGGGAATTTAGTTAACGAAGCACGGCATGCTAAAACGCAACAATACCGGTACATATTCCAACACTTGATTCCAACAATTAATAAGAAGTAATATAGCTACCAACCGGCATAAGTCACATTTGATACTAAACAGTTACAGGGGTACGGGGATTTCTCGCCCATCCTGTACATTATATTTTTCATCTTTCTTAATTTTAATATTTTGTGAGTTAAATGGAGGCCGTGAATTTATATATTTTTCGAGCTTCTTTACATTGTACTCACCAGTAGAAATTATCAGCTCTTTTCGTATGCCATCTTCATCACATTCCAACACAGTTTCGGTTATATTTGTTTTGGTGTTAGCTGGTGGCATATTCTATTTATACACTGCTGTGCAAAACTTAAAGACGAAAGTAACTTTCGCATGTTGTGTCACTGCCAAATAACACAGCTTGATGGAACTTGAACCATACGTAGGAAGAACTGCTACAGTATGGTACGGTAGGCAACTGAAAGTAATATGTGTTGAAAGAACATAAATGATACTTTTATACAGCGACAATAAATTATACGTAAGTCGCTACGACCCTGGCCATCACAAAAGAAGGGACATGATTCTATAAAAGGGTGTGTGATCACCATGGACAGCAAAGCATGCTCTGCAGCGTGTTCCCATGCTGGCCACAAGATTGGTAAGCAGATTTTGTGGTATTCCTTAACCAGCGCGGTTGACAACTGCTGGATGGTCACTGGTGCAAGCGCACGTGCTGCAATACGTCTGTCCAACATGTCCCACGCATGCTCGATGGGATTTAAATCGGAGGAATGGGCAATCCAGTCCATTCATCGAATATCCTCTCGTTCCAAGAGCTCCTCCACCTGCGCTGTTCGATGCAGTCGTGCATTGTCATGCATAGAAATGAAGTGAGGAAAGAGTATACTGTCACTATAACGTTGACCGGTGAGTGTACCCCGTTCAAAGATTTGGAGATCGGTACACCCATGCAACATTATGCCTCTCTCTCACCATATAAATTGGACTACCGACATGATCATGTTTGAAAACGTTCCTGGTTGCATTCTATTTTCCCACCTCTCGCTAGATGAGGTTCGTCTAGAATCATTACTCAGATACTGAGACTGAATCTGCTCCCATCTGAAAAGAACGCGACTCCATTCCTCGTCGGTCCAGACCATCGCATGAGTCTCTCCGTGCCTGTTGCACAGTGTTGCGGCCATCTGCTACTGTAGTTGACCGTGGTCAACCCACTCCTCTCCTTCGGGCTGCAGTGTTGTGGATCGGAATGCTCTCCATGCACATTAATAAATGCTGTGAGCAATACCAAACTCCTAGGCTACTCGTCACACTTCATACTTCTTCCAGTTTCCCTATAATTCTTTCCCGTGTGAAGTCATCCAAATGTTGTCCCCGGGCCATGTTGTAATGAATGACACAACCACAGTGCACCATAACAACTCGCTGATTGACTCACACTGTCTTGTCCCTTTCCTTCAATAGCCTCGTTTTCTGGAGCCAGGCTCATTTGGCACTATAGTCGCACCGACCTCACGCCAGGTTTCTATGTGCCACGTGGGAGACCTCTGGCAACATGTTATTGCACTTTCATTCATTTCCATCGAGTAGTTGATATGTTATGTGGCTTTATCCATCTCATCCTTAAGTTTTGCACAGCAGTGTGTATCTAATAATTCTCACTCAGAATTTCTTGCGTCTTCTGTGAAACCTAACTAAAGAAGCAAAGCATACAGTAATAAATTCGAGAACGTTTTGTAGCTCTTTTTATGCATGTATATCGCTCAAACTTTCTCTATAACCACTCCTTGCTGAGCATCAAAGATTACATTTACTTTTCATACATCATCACATACATAAATGTATGATCCAGGTATAGGAGAGTAGTGCACACCTTCTTGCTTGTTTCTGCCGCAGTTACGACATTCCTATGCTTACTCATATTGATGACATACATAGGATTCACTGTAAAAAAAATGAGGAGGGCTAATGCCTGCGCCTAACTATAGTTTACTTATTATCTTGAAATCTATAAACGCATTGTAAGCTTTTAGGCATTTTCTAGGACGGTCAAGATTCTAAGATTCCTCTTCAAATATCTCATTTCGAGCATTTTACATATATATTTTTTGAGGCTGGACATGGTCAAAGTGAGTTGAATCGAGCTGCTGGTATCACTTCCTGTTTGTTTGGAACGCTGTGGTAATACATAATGGCCAATGAAACTTCATGTATTTGTTCTCTGCACTCAGATTCCCTATTTGGCTCGTACTTGACAACAGGGACGCGTTTCTTCACATGAATAATGGTTATCTTCTCTTCTTGAAGAGAACTATCGTCTAATGATCAATCTGGCTTTTTATCTTGCATCTATACAGCGCTGTCTATATGTTCAGATAAAACTTACTGTGTAATTATCTCTCCGCTCAATCACTTGCTAATCCTTAAAAATCCGCCTAGCTTTTCTAAAGGATACAGCACTTCGGCTGATTATGATTGGAACTTACCATTGTTAGTAATGTTGGATTCTAGTCGAATTTTTTCTATTTAAGGTGAAGTGAATTGATGCCTGGATCCTCTATTCTAGAAATGAGGTCGTTATACATATTAATCAATCAATCAATCAATCAATCAATCAATCAATCAATCAATCAATCAATCAATCAATCAATCAATCAATCAATCCTGATCTGCATTTAGGGCAGTCGCCCGGATGGCAGATTCTATATCTGTTGTTTTCCTAGCCTTTTCTTAAATGATTTCAATGACATTGACCTACTGCAGAAAATAATTGAGTTGGGTTATTATCTACCAGCCTCGCTACGATTTCCGTTCGGAATGTGTACAGTCTGTACCATTGGTGTAACGTTTATATCCATGCCTAGTTGTAACCAATTTTTGGCCATCCAACACCAGCTTTGATTTCGAACTGTGTTTCTTTGTTAGGTATCATACGGTTATTTTTAGTAATTTCATTCACTGGGAATGTATGCCACCGATGGCTTTAGATTTTATCCATTTATAGAAAAGAAAATGTGATGTCTGTACACCTTCGTCGGGATCTACAGTTTCATTTTTTTTTGCTATTGGCTTTATGTCGCACCGACACAGATATGTTTTATGGCGACGATGGAACACAAAGGACTAGGACTGGGAAGGAAGCGGCCGTGGCCTTACTTAAGGTACAGCTGCAGCATTTGTCTGGTGTAAAAATGGGAAACCACGGAAAACCATCTTCAGGGCTACCGACAGTGGGGCTCGAACCTATATCTCCCGAATACTGGATACTGGCCGCACTAAAGCGACTGCAGCTATCGAGCTCGGTATCTACAGTTTCAGACTGTAAAGGGTTGTCAACAGTTAGTTCCCACTGCACATTGGTAGGTATTGCTTTAATTCATTCATCTTGAAGTGTTTGAATTTTATCACCAGATATAACTGAAAGTGATTTACCAGGAGCTATTACAATTTTTATTTCCCAATTCTCCTTATGAATAATGAAAGCATCCTTTAATTTCTGCTTCAGGATATTAAGTAAAAGTATTTTCAGTGCGTATTGGCTGAATGGTCAGCGTACTGGCCTTCGGTTCAGAGGGTCCCGGGTTCGATTCCCGGCCGGGTCGGGGATTTTAATCGCTTCTGATTAATTCTTCTGGCTCGGGGACTGGGTGTATATGTCCGTCCCAACACTCTCCTCATCATATTCAGACAACACACTACACTACCAACCACTACAGAAACACGCAATAGTGCTTACATCCCTCCATAGAGGGTTGGCGTCAGGAAGGGCATCCGGCAGTAAAAACAGGGCCAAATCCACATGTGCGATGCAGTTCGCACCCGCGACCCCACAGGTGTGGGAAAAAGCGGCAGGAAAAGAAGACTACTCGAATGAGTATTTCCTGTGAAGTCATCATACAGGAGGAAATCTTTGATTATATCAGCTTCTGCTATAATATACTTTTCTAACATAATTTTTCACACACTTTTCTATCACCATCTAATATTGTTCTAGTTACATTATAAATTTCATTTGTAAAAGTTGTAATTTCTGTTTTATATTTATCTTGAAACGCTAAACACTGTTACGATATCTTGTTTGGTGTAATAATTTTCGGTTGATAAGCACCTGTACTTGTGCTTGATGACGCTAAATATTCCTTGGAGACTACATAACATATATCGGCAGATTCCGCAACATTAACTAAATATTTAATTGAAAAAATTAATATTTTGTAGGGCTTAAATATCTTGAAGCGATTCTTATTTAGTCTATATAGCAGGATTTTAATGTTCTCATCCGGCTCATCTTTTTTAACACCGAATTTCGTTCGAAGTCCGTTTCTAAAAATGTTTAAGGGCTCATACTTCGGAGAAAGGGGTATAACGAATGTGATATGGATCCACCTGGCAAAGTAAAAATTCGGGCCCCACAAATAAATTTGATATGGTATAAATTTAATTACAAGGGGAAGACGCAGAAATAATGCTAAATATTGTCCAGTTGTGTGAACAAAATGATTATTTGTTACTCTAAGATTATTAGTTTCTATTTAACTGCCTCCATGGTTTAACGGCAGAGGTGCTGAATTGCGAACCATGCACCACATAGATATTCGTACTTAACTTCAATTGAGGTGGGTTTTTCAGTAACTACAGATCTATATTTTTTACCGATGATGAAGTTTCGGTTATAATATTTTTCGATTACAACGCAGAAATATATACGAACAAAATTAAATTTAAAAACTGTTCAAACAAGTTTGAAAAACACAAAACCGCACAACTGATAAGCCTAGTCTAACTTCACGCAGAGAGAGCTCGTTCGAAACTGAGTGGACTGATTCTTACTTCTTATTGGCATTATATAAATGTGTATGAACAGTTAAATATTCTGTAAAATTTGCGCATAATACGATCTCAGGTGCACTACACAACAGGAAGGTATAATTTTATAACTAAAATATGATATTTTGGTAAGAATTTTCATTGCTATAATTATTTTTTTCAATAATTTGGTTCAAGTCTTTTTCTGACGGCAAGGGGAAGCATTGTTTACAGCTGTGCTGTGTTACACTCAACACAATACACTACTGCTAGATGCAACAAGTGGCAATTCCTCAATGTACAACATGTAAAAGGAATTAAAAACTATTTCGAGTGTTGTACAAAACCGCCCTGCAGTGTGACATTAAGCTAAATATATTTCATTTTTTTATTTTCGCGAGGAGTTTGCGGGTCTTCTTAAAGGCCTGCATTGCAGGTTTCAAAGCAAATAGGTACAAGTATCCACAGATGTATTCGTGATAGCTTATTCTACATTGAAGGGTAAGTAAGTGATCGGACTTAGGTAATCAACCAACTGAGGGGCTCATCCCAACTCAAGCATTTTAATAAACAATGTACTTACACATGGTATGCTGTCGATATCACTAAAGATTCTATTACATGCTGTGATTTCTTTTCCTAAAAATGGTGGGTCATATAACTATAATAATAATAATAATAATAATAATAATAATAATAATAATAATAATAATAATAATAATAATAATAATAATAATTTATTAATCTTTTTCATCAGAACAAAGCGACAAACTAAAATAAAATATGACACTGATCCAATACACACTCTAATACAGAAAAGATCACAAATTGAACCATGCATTACTCTGTATTTTCAACATATGGACCACGGTTGTCACAGATCTCTGACTGAAGGTCACTGTAAAATACTTGGTACACACTTCATAATGTCATATTTTGCCTTCTTTATCAAGATACTTAGCAAAAAACATTATATCGTGCAGGACAAGACACTTTCTCTTTCATCTCTGTAGGCTTATCACGTTCTCTGCAGTTATGTCACTGAAATGTGTATTTCAAATGCACCTTATGATTGCTCTTTGTGAATCGAAATAGATATGCCTTGCAATTAATATGCTTTTGAACTTTTTCACGGTCACATTTCGAATGACGAACACCGTACTTAAGTTCGTCACATCTTTAAAATCATCGGTCTTCATGAAAATAATTTTGAAAGGTTTCTTTAACATTAAATCAATAAAAGTTAATATCCACCTTTTTGACACATATATTTGCTTTAAGCAAATTAATTAATTAATTATTTATAGTATATATAGTTCCTTGGGAACATCTTCAGCAATGTTACATTGCATAGGTGAAATTACAAAGCGTATTTTATCTTCTCAAAATCGTCATAAAATATTCCTTATCCAGGGAAGGGACTTGATAGGCTCGGTCCATAGCAAGCGCACTGTCTGAAACCCATAGTGTGTTAGTGTTCTCGGCATGGCTCTCAAGCCTGACCATGCCACATGCAGATTTAGCAACGCCGCCTCGTACAGCCCATTTGAAGCGATGTGATTGGTTAACTGGAGCAGCTGATAAAATGACATCGACCACTCTGTATAGATGAATAGAATATTCCTTAAAAGATTCCTTTCCATGTTTGACTTTGAAAGGTAGTCAACCTTATATGAAACAAGCTCCAAGTTACAACAAACCGTAGAGGTTAGACTTCAATGAAACTCATGAATGTTTCCACAGATATTCAATGATATAGATGCCAAGGAATTCCGGGCTTCGTCCCAAATTAATATAAATGATAAAATTCACTAACAAACACTAAATCCAATGTAAAATTCGGAGGTGAAATATCTGAACCGTTTAAGATTAAAACCGGTTTAGGACAGGGAGATGATTAATCGCCATTACTTTTCAAGTGTGCTCTAGGAGACGTGATGAGGGAATGGTACATGGTAATTCCTAATAACATAACAATTGGAACCAAGAAATTTCAAATATATTTAAATCGCTTGGGTCTCGCAGATAACTTTGATTTGGTAGCCAATAATATGAGAAGCCAGAAATCAGATAACAAGTCTACAAAATATAGCACAAAAATAGGACTCGATATATCATTCGAAAAGACTGAGATAATGGTAACAGATCCACTGGTAATAAACGAAAAATCATAAATAGTAAGGAAAATTAGTGAAACAATTGAAATGCCTAGTACAAATTACAACATAAAACTAGGACGAGAAACCTGCTCGGCAAGAAAGAACTGATGAAATGATGAAAGCTCAAGGTTTAACATGGTCTATATGCACGGCCAGATATGGTAAGAATAAAGATGCTAATCAAACATAACACACTTGCCAAGATCTTTAAGAGCAGGACGAACTAGGTGTAGAAGCCATCTGAGCCCACAGAGGTTGGGCGGAATAAGTAAGTTACTACTGACTAAAATAAAATTAAACGATTTTCAAGGAAATTAAGAATTTAATTGAAAATTAAGTTTAGAATTAACTTTCACAATATTAACCTTTTAGTTAATTAAAAGGCAAGCATTAAAGGACCTTAAAATGTGCGAGATTTCATTAAAAGAAAAATCTTTCATACCTTGGAATTCACAATTACAGCAACTTAGTGAGTCAGAACATATAACCTGACTGTGGCACAAGAGCAGAAAACGGTTTCTTAATGGACTATCTCCGATTACTTGAAAAGATAACCCCAAACCATACTTCACCAGAACAAGTTCCATAAGGGATAATACCAAGAAATTAAATAAATACGGAAATTAAGAACCAGAAGGAAGAAAGCTTTCAAGATAATAATCATTAAACCCTTCACTCAACGGTCTCGGATTACAACATGCTCATCCAACCCGCATAGCAAATCAACATAATTTCCAAGACAACCACATTTGACTCTCATAACGGAGAGAACGCACGTCAGCTGTCAAACATAACAGAGAAGTCACAGACCAAAACGTTTACAAGTTACAATCATGGCAACGAGATCACGTGACACGAGAAAGAAAATGGCTGCGCATAAACAACCTAATTACCAAGAAAGAGGTTTCAACTTACTACCTAACATTTCCCCTAGATGAACTTTTGACAATTAAAAATTTCTTAATACATTAAGAATTAAACCCAGCCAAATATAATAATCGAGAATACCATTTAGATGCCACAGTCAATGAATTATATCTATTTTTTACAATTATACCCAATCTGAATTTTAACATATAAATCGCAACATAACGTGCTTTGAACTAGTCATCCGACTTAAACATTTGCAAAATGAAAGAAGCCCCAATTACTTTAATCATGACATTATTATGCAGTGATAATTGGTAACGCAATCTCGAAACGTGTTTACATGTAATTCCTTTGATCGAAGAAAGATCAAATATCATGCAAAATTTAATTTAGATTGCGCTTCAAACCATCCAAGAACAGTTCTACATTCAAATTACATGCATCTCTTCAAGTTAATCCAGGTCCCAGATCAAACAGATTAGGCCTACTCACAATCTCGCTGAAAACAAATTAAGTGAAAAATGAATCCAAAGTACTTAGGCTCGCGCCGGTTGCCGAGTATACCATCCAGTATCGAATACCAGGGGTCCTTCTTCTTCCTTACTCTATTTTTTATTAAATTTCCAACAGCACCGACAAGAATGGATCTTTTCACGCTCACAAACGTAGAGAATCCGAATAATAATAACAAACGACGGTCGGTGTATTGTCGTATGCACAGAGTTCATAGGAACAAGTTGAGAACCGTGAATGCTGCTAGATGGCAGTACAATGCAGACAGCAAAGCTCACTCAAGACTAGCGCTCGCGTGAATCATGCGAACTACTAGGAGCTTGCGGGTAAATGCAGTAACTGAAGTAACATTCCAATAGTGTCAACGGAGCATGATAATGCTTGATTTCGTCTTGATAGAATGTGGCAATCACCAGGTACCGGTACTCAAATACTTTTAAACTCTTCAAAATGCGTCAGAGATCGAAACAAAATTAAAATGAAAGAAAGAAAGAAAGAAAGAAAGAAAGGAAGGTCGTAAAAGTAGGACTATTAGGCAGTACCATATGGCTGATAAAACAGGCATGAGGGGGTGTAAAAAAAGTAACTATGATCAGTGGAAAACAAAAAAAATGTAAACAGACTATGGGGTGGGTATAAAGCAATGGTTGAGGAATGTGATAATAGGTTTGTACCTTTAAAGGTGGTAAGGAATGGCAAGGATACACTATATTATAACAGAGAAGTAAAGAGACTAAGAAGGAGGTACAGGTTGGATAGAAATAAAGTTAGAAATGGCTGTGGAAGTAAGGAGAAATTGAAGGAACTTACTAGAAAATTGAATCTAGCAAAGAAGTCAGCTAAGGATAATATGATGGCAAGCATATTTGGCGGTCATTCAAATTTTGGTGAAAAATGAAAGAGTATGTACAGGTACCTTAACTTGTGAAAATTTAGATTTTATAATTCCACCTTTACAATACTGTAATTGTCTTTATTAAAAAGACTACATTAAATTTCACTTGTGAAACATGTTTCGTCCTCTTATAGGACATCTTCAGTCACCAATACAAATACAAAACATTACAAATAAGGCGAGGACACATTAAAATAAGTAAATGTAAAGTCTTTGTATCCTGTGACACAGCATGATAGCGTCTTGTCAATCTTCAATGTTAAAATGGTGCAGCGTGAACATGATATGAAGCATGAAGTCCAATTAAAAACATGTGTTAAAACTGTTGTTCAAAACAACGAATTGTCAATTATAAAACACCGTAAGTGGCTATGCGAATAAACAGTTTTAACACATGATTTTAATTGGACTTCATGCTTCATATCATGTTCACGCTGCATCATTTTAGCATTGAAGATTGACAAGACGCTATCACTCTGCGTCACAGGATACAAAGTCTTTACATTTACTTATTTTAATGTGTCCTCGCCTTATTTGTAATGTTATGTATTTGTAATGGTGACTGAAGATGTCCTATAAGAGGATGAAACATGTTTCACAAGTGTTATTTAATGTAATCTTTTTAATAAAGACAATTACAGTATTGTAAAGGTGGACTTATAAAATCTAAATTTTCACAAGTTGATACTTTGACAATATGGGCTCTAATATTAAATTTATAACGTGAAACAGGTACCTTACGGCAGAAAGAGGTTCCAAGAAGGACATTCTAGGAATCATTAATGAACAAGGGGAGTGTGTTTACGAGGATCTTCAAAAGGCAGAAGTATTCAATCAGCAGTATGTAAAGATTGCTGGTTACAAGGATAATGTCCAGACAGAGGAGGTGACTAATGCTTAAGAAATATTAAAATGTACCTATGACAATGACATTTACAGTAAGATACAAAAGTTGAAAACTTGAAAAGGAGCTGGAATTGATAAGATTTCGTGGCATATACAAAAGACAATGGGTCGGGGTATAGTACCATATCTGAAGTACATATTTGATTATTTTTTGCATGAAGGAGCTGTACCAAATGAATGGAGAGTTGATATACTAGCCCCTGTGTGTAAAGGAAAGGGTGAGGGACATAAAGCTGAAAATTACAGGCCAGTCAGTTCGACATGCATTGCATGTAAGCTTTGGGAAATAATTATTTCTGATTATATTAGACAAGTTTGCGAAGTTAATAAGTGGATTGATAGAAGGCAGTCCGTCAGCGATGCCGCTGGTGGGATCCTCAAGAGCTCTGCCATCAGCTGTCATAGACGGCCTAGGCATCACTGAAGAGGCGTACTAGGGAAATGAGGAGTGAGGTAGTTTACTGTTGCTTTCCTCACCGAGCCAGGTTTGTTATTACATATCGGTCTGCCAAGGCCAGTGAAATTCATACACCAACCGACCCTATGAGCAATATTTTTACACCATTCAGAGCAGGGACTGGCTGCATAAGGACTGGCATTACTAGCATCGCTCATACCTCAGTCACATTCATATTGTCAAAGCCAAGGATGAGACAGAGACAGATGTATGAAAGTAACAAAATTGCTCTAGCCTATACCAGAAGCTATAGTGCACTGTAAACACTAGGTCCTGCCAGCAAAGTTTGTGTTTAGGAAAAGTTGTTCCACTGAAGCTCAATTTGTAGGATTCCAGAAAGGAATAGCAAATATCTTGGATTTAGGACATCAATTGGACTGTATCGCGATTGACATATCTAAGGCATTTGATAGAGTATATCATGGGAGGCTACTGGCAAAAATGAGTGCAATTGGACTTGACAAAAGAGTGACAGAATTGGTGGCTATGTTTTTTGAAAATACAACCTCAGAGAATTAGAGTAGGCGAAGCTTGTTCTGTCCCTGTAATAATTAAGAGTGGAATTCCTCAAGGTAGTATTATTGGACCTTTATATTTTCTTATATATATCAATGATATCTGTAAAGAAGTGGAATCAGAGGTAAGACTTTTTGTAAAGAGTGATAAATTAGTTACAACGTCGTGAGCAATTGCAAAATGACCTCCATAATGTAGTGAGATGGACAGTAGACAATGGTATGATGGTAAACGAGGTTAAAAGTCAGGTTGTGAGTTTCACAAATAGGAAAAGTCCTCTCAGTTTTAATTACTGCGTTGATGGGGTGAAAGTTTCCTTTGGCGATCATGGTAAGTGCCTAGGTCTTAACATAAGGAAGGATCTTTATTTGTGTAATCACATAAATATGATTGTAAATAAAGGGTTTTTATTCTCTGCACATGGTTATGGGAGTATTTAGGGGTTGTAGTAAGGGTCTCTGGTAAGACCCTAACTAGAGTATGGTTCCAGTGTATGGGACCCTCACCAGGATTACGTGATTCAAAAACTGGAAAAAATCCAAAGAAAAGCAGCTCGATTTGTTCTGGGTGATTTCCGACAGAAGAGTAGCGTAACAAAAGTGTTGCAAAGTTTGGGCTGGGAAGACTTGGGAGAAAGGAGACGAGTGCTCGACTAAGTGGTATGTTCCGAGCTGTTTTCGGAGAGATGGCGTCGAATGACACCAATAGATGAATAAGTTTGAGTGGTGTCTTTAAAAGTAGGAAGGATCACAATATGAAGATAAAATTGGAATTCAAGAGGACAAGTTGGGGCAAATATTCCTTTATAGGAAGGAGAGTTAGGGATTGGAATAACTTACCAAGGGGGATATTAATTAAATTTCCAATCATTTAAGAAAAGGCTAGAGAAACAACAGAAAGGGAATCTGCGACATGGGCGAATGCCCTAAAGGCAGATCAGTAGTGATTGTTTGAACATTACAAGATGCTGGTTCAAGTAGAGTTGACGCCAAATGTCGGGGAATGCAGAGAAATAGAGCCCTTCACAGATACTACATTGATCTCTCTTTTGGGTCACACTACTAGGACACCAGAAATCAGATTGCCAAGGAAATTTATACAGTAACTCTGGAATCTGAACCAACAAATATGATTGATTATGGAAATTGGAGAGAATATGGAAGAACTAGAAATAACTCTGAGCGGTTTGCAAACCAAAGCAGAAAATGTAAAGAAACTCAGAAGCATAAAATTAAGATTTAAACCAAAAAGATCCAAACAACAAGCAATTAAAAGGGTATTTACAAACGAGGAATGATAGAATGAAAAGTTACTGGGCAATTTGGAAAGAAGACTTATAGAAGCAAATGACCAGAAAATGATTTACTGAAGTGGTACAATCAGGCTGTAACAGCAGCAGAATAATAATAAACGTAATAATAATGATAATAACAATAAATTTGATTCTTAAAATAAGCGGGGATGTACCCATCCTAGAATAGAGGCTAACAATTCCTATTACGAACATGTTTACTAAAGTTAGGCTAGCGGAACTTTATCCTCGATTTCTGACACCAAATTTTACTTCAAAGGACAATCAAAGACAATAAACTCCATTATGAAAAGTTGTCCCTGGATCAACTGGAGATTGACCTAATTTGATGACTGTGATGTTTATTTTACATTGGGTCACAGGATTTTATCACAAATTTTATTTATACATTCGAAGATTCAGAGTCAAGAACCTTTCATAAACAATGATGAGAACAAAAATTTGAACAGATTTTAAATCAAATTGTACTTTAATAAGGAAGGGTGCATTTTATCTATTTCATGGCATACACTACTTGAACCAGTTGTCTATTCAAGTGTCCAAATGAGTTTATCTATTAAAAACAATGTTTCATAGCTATAACTTAATGATTTTAAGAATAATGTATGAATTGGAAGGCTTTCAATAAGAAATAATCTGCAACTTCGTCTTACGTTTGTAAATAAGATAATGGAAATCCTGTGCATGCACTACGAACACAAACTAGCAAATGAAATTAGGGTAGTAATCAAAATAACAACGGTAACAATAAAAATTTCAAGAAAATTCCAAATTTAGATATGTAGATGTGATTTCATCTACAGCCTTCATTTAAAAGACATATTGCACCTGCTGATGGACCAGCACAAGCATTTATGGTCGATCTTAACACTACGGAGGACAAAGTTCTGCTGGCAGTCAACCATCTTGAAGTTCAAAGGCAAGACATAAGATGACACCACATCATAGAGGCGTAATGATACACTCTATTTATACTGAAATCTCACTTTCCAAAAATGCGTTGTTTACATCCCTATTTCGTGGACCTTCAAATATACTGTATTCATATTCAGAAAAGTAGTCCTCTTGATGAGCAACAAGATGAAAGGAAGTATCCTCTTATTTATTCGTACAAAGTTCCTTTATTGACATAATTAATCTGTATTGGCATTGTGAGACCATTCACAATCAAAACGAAATAATTTTCATTAACCAGGAATCTAGGCACATTTTATATGTGCATCTGCAGCGCCTAGACTACAAATTCAGAGATTACCGTAAGACAGAAAGTGCTACTCTTACCCAAAATTTTACCCGAAGTAACCGTGATTCGAAATCAGAATACTCAGATTCAAAACCAGGTAGCTAGATCACTGTGACTAGCATACCATTGAAGAATATAGGAAATTAAGTACTGATTATAGTATATTAAAAAGCCAAATAATGCAGGGTCTAGAACAAGGGAAATTGGTATTTTATTACGTCCTGAGACACAGTTGGTAAGATTGTAAAGTGACTAGTTTGAAATAATATTGGAAGAATTTGAAAAGAAAACCTGAAGAATTTTATGAAGCTAGCCAAGTCGAAATAATTGTATAATTTGTCTGCACTCATTTTACTGTATATGATCTTTGGATGTTTTGGATAATAACTAATTAAAATTGAATATATCATTTTTAATCGACTTGACAATTTATTCATTCATGCTCTAGGTTATATAAAATGTAGCTTGATGAAATAGTTGTTTGTTCTAGCCCTCAAGAAGGGAAAGAGGAACCCAGTCCGCCACCAAGACCTAGAGTGGGAATACTAACGAGGTCACCCTCGGCAAGACTGAGACGGACATCGTAAGTATTTTAAGAATATTCCGCGATAATATGAAATATAATTTTACCGTTTGTATAAAAAATGAATAATGATTATAACAACAGTAATAATAACAGTGGCCGGGCTGAGTGGCTCAGATGGTTGAGGTGCTCGCCTTCTGATCCCAGTCTGGCAGGTTCGATCCTGTCTCAGTCCAGTAGTATTTGAAGGTGTTCAAATACGTCAGCCTTGTGTCATTAGATTAAGGGGAGCGATTGAATATGTTCGGATAGCATAGGGCAGAGATGGCGAACCTATGATACGACGCCTGTGGCACGCTGCACAATACACTTACATATTTTAAACATGTAATAAACAGATCGAAAATCTACCAACAAAGCATATTTAACATTACTAATTAACAAAGAAGTATATTTCAATTAATTATCTGGCTTTTTACAAATTTTATTAGGTTAAAACCTAAATATATTTTATTCTTAAACTTAACCTGTTTTTGAACTGTAATTTTCAGTGATTTGTGCAAAATAAAATCATGAAACATTCAGCCGAATGGATTTATATATAATGCAATGTAATAGCTGAACGAAGTCAAATTATGGCACACTAGACAGTAAGAAGTAATAACCATCCCTGCGATAGGGCCTTTAGGGACCGATAACGTATGTTTGGTATTTTAGATCACTATTGGATCATTTCTTTGCTTCAGATGCTGAAATATTTCACATTTAACGATTTACGTTGAAATATCCTGTATATGGCCCACTTGGTGTTTATTATGGCACAGCAGATAAACCTGCAGTGTTTGAGCTGCAAATAGTTTGCAGTTATGCTGTATAGAGAGAATGAAGCACGTGTCTGTCTGCAGTTACTTCACGCTAATGGCATTATGGTGTGTGGATGAACGGATATCAGCACCAACGTGCTGTACTTATGAGTCCTGTAACTGTCCATTTTAATGTCTCTCTTTAAATGTTAATAAACCATGAGGAATAATTATATGTTTCCTTTTTAGGACAAGAGTTATTAGAAGAAGACCAAGGAAGAGTATAGCAAGAAGGGGAAAGAAGATGTTACTGCTAGCAGCTGCAAAGTTGAGATCCAGTATTCGGTATGGATGATTCAGCTTATCTTCTTGTTCATCTCTTATTACTGTGAATTATAGGGCATGGATTTTAAAACAACTGATGAGCTAATATCATAGAACTACAAATGTTTCAATACTAACTTTTATTTTGCTATTGGCTTTACGTCGCACCGACACAGATACGTCTTATGGCGACGATGGGATAGGAAGGGGCTAGCAGTGAGAAGGAAGCAGCCGTGGCCTTAATTAATGTACAGCCCCAGAATTTGCCTGGTGTGAAAATAGGAAACTACGGAAAACCATCTTCAGGGCTGCCGACAGTGGGGTTCGAACCTACTATTTCCCGAATACTTGATACTGGCCGCACTTAAGCGACTGCAGCTATCGAGCTCGGTCAATATTAACACGACTGAATTCAAGTACATACTCTATTCAAGTGAACAGTATAAATATTAGGCCTTTTTTGCATTTTTTGTATTTTAGTCTTTTGACATGAATAAGTCTTATAGCTGGAGGTCATCCGAAAATGTGTATAACGTAACGCGACACGAAGTGTGACACTAGCTTACATGCATTGTATGTAAGCTTTGGGAAAGCATTCTTTCTGATTATATTAGACATGTTTGCGAAATTAATAACTGGTTTGACAGAAGACAGATTGGGTTTAGGAAAGGTTATTCGACTGAAGCTCAGCTTGTAGGATTTCAGCAAGAACCAGAGAAACAAGGAAATGCCATTTGGTCCTTGTTTCAATGACGGTGAAATCCTGACATTCACTTCCCCGCGGTAGAGAGGGGCAACGACTGCATATAAAAATAATATTTTATATGCAGGCGGCTAACGAATGAAGGGAACGATTACCTCCCGGTATAAGAAGATCCCCTATACCAAGTGCCAACAGTCTCCTTGAGAGTGGATGAGCGGGTATGGGTAAGGGCACTCTATTGTCCTGGGGACAAGAAATTGTTCCCAAAGGCGGAGGAACTAGTTTGGTCAACGGCATTAGAATGCAGAAGGCAACGGAAAACCACTGCATTAAAGATCCAAGAGATATTCCAATAAATCCACATGGCATAGCTGCAAAGTCAAGATCGGAGCTGGCCGGGTGGATCGTCTACCTCCGTTTAGAGACGACGGCTTAAGAAGAAGAAGATAGCAGATATCCTGAATTGAGGAGACCAAATGGACTGTATTGCGATTGACCTGTCTAAGGCATTTGATAGGGTAGATCATGGAAGACTACTGGCAAAAATAAGTGCAATTGGACTAGAAAAAAGAGTGACTGAATGGGTGGCTATGTTTCTAGAAAATAGCAGAGAATTAGAGTAGGCGGAGCTTTATCTGACCCTGTAATAATTAAGAGGGGAATTCCTCAATGCAGTATTATTGGACCTTTATGTTTTCTTATATATATCAATGATATGTGTAAAGAAATGGAATCAGAGATAAGGCGGTTTGCAGATGATGTTATTCTGTACAGAGTAATAAATAAGTTACAAGATTGTGAGCGGCTGCAGGGTGACCTCGATAGTGTTGTAAGATGGACGGTGGACAATGGTATGATGATAAGCGGGGTTAAAAGTCAGGTTGTGAGTTTCACAAATAGGAAAAGTCCTCTCAGTTTTAATTACTGAGTTGATGGGGTGAAAGTTCCTTTTGGGGATCATTGTAAGTACCTAGGTGTTAACATAAAAAAAGACCTACATTGGGGTAATCACATAAGTATGATTGTTAATAAAGGGTACAGATCTCTGCGCATGGTTATAAGGGTATTTAGGGGTTGTAGTAAGGATGTAAAAGAGAAGGCATATAAGTCTCTGGTAAAACCCCAACTAGAGTATGGTTCCAGTGTATGGAACACCCACCAGGATTACTTGATTCAAGAAATGGAAAAAATCCACACAAAAAAAAGCAGCTCGATTTGTTCTGGGTGATTTCCGACAAAAGAGTAACGTTACACAAATGTTGCAAAGTTTGGACTGGGAAGATTTGGGAGAAAGGAGACGAGCTGCTCGATTAAATGGTATGTTCCGAGCTGTCAGAGGAGAGATGGCTTGGGAGGACATCAGTAGACGAATAAGTTTGAGTGGTGTCTTTAAAAGTAGGAAAGATCACAATATGAAGATAAAGTTGGAATTCAAGAGGACAAACTGGGGCAAATATTCGTTTATAGGAAGAGGAGTTAGGGATTGGAATAATTTACCAAGGGAGATGTTCAATAATTTTCCAATTTCTTTGCGATCATTTAAGAAAAGGCTAGGAAAACAACAGACAGGGATCTGCCATCTGGGCGACTGCCCTAAATGTAGATCAGTATTGATTGATTGATTGATTGATTGATTGATTGATTGATTGATTGATTGATTGATTGATTGATTGATTGATTGATTGATTGATTGATTGATTGATTGATTGATTGATTGATTGATTGATTGATTGATTGATTGATTGATTGATTGATTGATTGATTGATTGATTGATTGATTGATTGATTGATTGATTGATTGATTGATTGATTGATTGATTGATTGATTGATTGATTGATTGATTGATTGATTGATTGATTGATTGATTGTTACAGTAGGCTCTGGTCTCCAAAAATGCTTTGACGTAGAGTTGCAGTTCTCCTTGTTATAACATTGAGATTAATTCATTGAAAGACATATTCATGATCATTAGCTTTTCGGAAAGAGAAACATTTTTCGTCATATTCATTCTTCAGTTCTCATCATCATAATTAGAAAAAAACCTAAAAACATAAAAGGCGTATGGTTGGTACCTTGAACATGATTTTGATTCTCTAGGGGTCTATTGTATATGAAACATACTTATTAAAGAGCATAAACACATCACATGTGAAATGAAGGACAGTTCTCTGAATATTAGCATTTTATTGTTTATATTTTTTAACGATAATTAAACATTTAGCCACAATGACAAGTCTTACAAATGATTTTCAGCCCTGGATTTCTTGAAGGAAAACAAATGGCAGTTCTGTGAGAAGCAGGAAAAGAATGTGTCAGTTCTTACTTTAAATTACACAGAGCTGTTAACATCTACAGAGCGTACGCGAGCATCCTTCAGATTACTCTGTAGCTGAAAAGGGGAAGCTTTTATTACTTCATGTTCAGAGAGTATTCACTTTGAAAACAAGCCGTTTGTGTGAACTTCGTACAAGGGTAAAATGGTATTTCCTCACAGTGTTTGATTTAAATTTAAACGTGAAATAAACTTTCATTCGTGCAAACAATACATTATAGAATTGATAAATTATCATTTGGGTTCCATATGGCTGACAAAGGGAGTTTTTAAAGAGTAAATATGATCGGTAGAAAACGGTAAATAAAAATGTAAATAGACTGTGATATGGGTTTAAAACGATTGTTGAGGAATGTGAAGAAAGTTTTGTACCTTTAAAGGTGGTAAGGGATAGTAAAGACTCGCCTTATTATTATAGAGAAATAAAGAGACTAAGAAGGAGCTGCAGAGTGGAAAGAAATAGAGTTATAAATGGCTGTGGAGGTAAAGATAAATTGAGGGTTATTACTAGCAAACTGAATCCAGCAACTAAGCTAAGGATAACATGATGGCAAGAGTAATATTGGCAGTCATACACATTTTAGTGAAAAATGGAAGTGTATATATAGGACTTCAAGGCAAAAGCAGGTCCCAAGAAGGACATTCCAGGGATAATTAATGAACACGGGCAGTGTGTATGTAAGGATCCCCAATAAGCAGACGTATTCAGTTAGCAGATTGTGAATATTGTTGCTCACGAGGAAAAATATTCAGATAGAGGAGGTGACTAATGCTAAAGATGTATATACATTTACATGTGTCTGTTAGGTCATCAGCCCAGACGCTGGTTGGATCGTCAAATAGCACCACCAAAGGCTATGCAGTTATACGGAAACAGCAAAAATCAATGACAGAGCCCAAATGAGGCATACTAGGCAAGGTGAGGAGTGAGGTAGTTTGCCATTGCTTTCCTCACTGGGCAAGAATGTGCCACTGCAGCACGACTGACCCTATGAGCAACACCTTTCATAACACTCAGACACTATTTGTGCTTCGAATGTCATGATCCAGCACCACCCATACCCCAGCAACTTCCATATTGTCACAGCCATGGATGAGACTGGGACTTCAGTGGAAGCTACACTTTGCACTGGCCTGTGCTAAGAGACGGATACAAAAGTACTGCATCCATCAAGAAATGGCGACAGGTGGACATATTTACATATGATAACAAGAAAACTGCTATAAGGTATAAAAGTTTAAAACTAGAAAATCGGCTGGAATTGATAAGATTTCTGTGGATAAACTTAAGACAATGGGTTGGGATATAGTACCATATCTGAAGTACTTATTTGATTATTGTGTGCATGAAGGAGCTATACCAAAGGAATGGAGATGTGCTATAGTAGCCCCTGTATATAAAGGAAAGGGTGATAGACATAAAGCTGAAAATTACAGGCCAGTAAGTTGGACATGCATTGCATGTAGCGTTTGGAAAAGCATTCTTTCTGATTATATTAGACATGTTTGCCAAAATTAATAACTGGCTCGATAGAAGGCAGTTTGGGTTTAGGGAAGGGTATTCCACTGAAGCTCAACTTGTAAGATTCCAGCAAGATATACTGGATTCAGGAAGCCAAATGGACTGTATTGCGATTAACCTGTCTAAATCATTTGATAGGGTGGGTCATGGGAGACTACTGACAAAATGAGTGCGATTGGACTAGACAAAAGAGTGACTGAAGGTGTTGCTATATTTCTAGAAAATAGATCTCAGAGAACTACAGTAGGTGAAGCTTTTTCTGACACTTTATTACTTAGGAGGGGAATTCCTCAAGGCAGTATTATTGGAATTTTTTATTTTCTTATATATAGATATCTGTAAAGAAGTGGAATCCGAGATGAGGATTTTGCAGATGATGTTATTCTGTATAGAGTAGTAAACAAGTTTCAAGAGTGTCAGCATCTGCAAAATGACCTCGAGAAAGTTGTGAAATGCACAGTAGGCACTGGTATGATTATAAACGGGGTTAGAAGTCAAGATGTGAGTTTCACAACAGTTTTAATTACTGCGTTGATGGAGTAAAAGTTCATTTTTGGGGATCATGTGTTGCCTTCATCATCATTAGATCCTCATCACGACGCGCAGGTATACTATTGGAGTCAAATGAAAATACCTGCACTTGGCGAACCGAACCCCTCCTGGGATCTCCCGGCACTAAAAGTCATACGCCATTTCATTTCATACTGTAAGTACCTATGTATTAATACAAGGAAAGATCTTCATTGGGGTAATCATATAAATGGGATGGTAAATAAAGGATACAGACCTCTGCACGTGGTTTTGAGTGTGTTTAGGGGTTGTAGTAAGGATGTAAAAGAGGGGCATATAAATCTCTGGTAAGACCCCAACTAGAGTATGTTTCCAGTATATGGGACCCCTCACCAGGATTACTTGATTCAAGAAATAGAAGAAATCCAAAGAAAAGCAGCTCGATTTCTTCTGGGTGATATCCGACAAAAAAGTGTTCTACTGAGTGATATCCGACAAAAGAGTGGCGTTACAAAAATGTTGCAAAGTTTGGGCTGGGAAGAACTGGAGAAATAAGACAGCTGCTAGACTAAGTGGTATGTTCCAAGCTGTCAGTGGAGAGATGGCGTGGAATGACATTAGTAGCCGAATAAGTTTGAGTGGTGTCTTTAAAGGTAGGAAAAATCACAATATGAAGATAAAGCTGGAATTCAAGGGGACAAATTGGGGTTAATGTTCGTTTATAAGAAGAGGAGTTAGGGACAGGCGTAACTTACCAAAGGGTGATGTTCAATAAATTTCCAATTTCTTTGAAATCATTTGAGAAAATGCTAGGAAAACAACAGGTAGGGAATCTGCCACCTTGGAGACTGCCCTAAATGCAAATCAGTATTGACTGATTTATTGACGGTCTCACTTCCATTGCATACATGAAACAGTGATGAAAAGGGCGTGATAACAAAACTTATAGCATAATTTGGGTTGCTCTCACCATCATTAAGATCCTCACAGCCATTTCCTCGATGGTCATTATAACAATTGTCCTACAAGCGTATGAATATTGCTAATTATTGTTTCCTCGATGGCTTAAAAACTAACCGCTAGAAGTGACTTTCTCTCATATTCTGATCCAAATTCTATTCCTAGCCATCCTCGTCGGGTATTCACACACGAATCCCGGCATTCCAACCAACATCACCTACAGGGCTATCTAGCCTGGAAGATTACTACAAAACATGGATCACAACTTCGTGGACCATAAACAATGTGTCCTTAACACTTGAACGCGAAGTACTGGCACCAAATCATACTTAGTCAAAATTCTACACGTGGGAAAACATAACACTCCAGAAGGATGACAAAACTTGCAGTCTTAATAAAAGTCGGGTCTTAAAATCCATCAACCGAAATTTTACACTGTCACATATCAACTTAAATCTGAAAATATCCTTCCAAAATGACATTCAGTTTTACAAATTACGTTACCTATTATTATCATTAATGGCGATTTTTAGTAATTTCGAACTAACAAAGAATTAACTTTCGTGCTCCCGAAACGCTCTACGTTCCCAATAACGCTGTTAACTATGGCCAGGATAACATATTCCATTCCTTTACTTGAGGTCAACTTGTAGTTCTGATATGGTTATGTGTTTAATATGTCATATTCTTAGCTCTATTACATATTATCTGAAGAATATAACATTTTTGTACATATCAGGGCCATAATTCAAAGAAATTAAAAATTGTCAATCCGTTTAATTTTCATACTGTAGTAAAGTAAGTGGCGAATTTCAAATCACAATGAATATATTTCAATTGCTTAAGTTTGCTTTAAAATTCCTTTAAAATTGGAATTTCTAACCCTTTGTGAAATACAGTAGGTCCCAGTGCCTCAACTGGATACAGACTCTGGGATGGCTAGGTGCCTTTAAATGGTCAGAGAATTTAACAAGCCCCACGCAGTCTTGAGAGGAAATTTAAGTTATTCAAGCTCTCTATCTGTTTGCAAATGAATTAGTGGCGATCAAGAAGAGCCCCCGGAAGATATTTCACCCAGAGAGTTTTACTTCTTTTAAATACCCACCGGTGACTTCCTGTGATGATGAACAGTCCTACTCAGCCTACAAGAGAATTTTATCGGCTCATCGCCAAAACATCACTGAAAAACATGGATAAGTACTTGGTGACGCACTACTTGACACGATAAAAATCTTACCGTACTATTTGTGTTACTTAATAAGGATTTAGAGACAGATCATATGTTAAATTTATTCAGTATCTTTCATTTACTTCATTTGAAGGGTATGAGGGGAGCAGGAAATTAGCTACAACAATACATTGCGTGATGTACTCCGCAATTTACAATGCATAACATTATTTTTTAAATATCTGAAGTATTTTGATTACAACTTCAATTTTATTATTTAACACTGTCAACATTAGAAAACAATTTATCTATAACAAGAACGATATATTGCTATCAAATGTGCAGATATTGTCTCATATCTTAATAAGAATATACAATGATTTAGTTCATATGCTATTACCTACATATTTCGCAGATATTTACTACATTTTATGTACATATTTCCGGGCCCTACTGCTAACTGGAATGCGGTAATAACACTTTGATCACAATATACTTCTTGATGCCGTCGTACGGAAAATTTGACAATATAATGATGTTAATAATTTGAGAATTTATGACACGAAAAGAACATGGCAAATTCTACACTGAGACACAGTTAAATATTAACATACGCAGTAACGAATGCGACATATGAAACAAACCCCATAAATGATATTGCATTGCAAAAATGCACGCAAATTTTACAGAAACTAAAACATAAGGCGAGTCAGCCTCAAAACACATGGAACGTTAACGTGAAAATGCACACATCTACATAATTTTAAATATTAAGGCACAGACATTCCAACTCATTCCATCCTAACTTATTTGCCGGGGAACCCAGAGATAATTTACATTATGGTAAACATCCTAATTTCACATGGGCACACGTTGAATATATAAGTAGATGTAAAACCCGGGTTCTAGCGCACTCGCAACTTTTCTCAATATTCCACGATTTTCCGAACATTTCTTTAGAATTTTACAACTTAAAAATCCCGAGTTCTAGCGCACTGGCAACTTTTCTCAATATTTCATGATTTTCCGCATATTTCTTTAGAATTTTACATCTTTTCCGCAACAAATTACAAAAGTTAAAATTTCCAAAAATAAAAAAATCAACTAAAATTCGCTTTTTTTTCCCCACAACATTGCGTATTTTAGCCAAAATTACAAAAGTTAAAATTTTACGTAAAATAGACCAAAAATTAATATTTCTATAAAAATTTTAAAATCACAAAAATTCCCTAAAAATCAGCAAAAATTGCTAAAAATTGTGGGAAAATTGCTAAAAACGGTAAAAATTAACGAAAATTCACGATAATTCACTAAAATTTATGACACTAACTTCACGTTGGGAGACAAGAGAGAGCTTAGAGGAAGAAAATGGAAAAAAAAATGAAATGAAAAAAGTATAAACGTAGTTTTATGCGCCGTCAGATTTTGCACTGAAGCTTGTATATATCCTCCATTTTCCTTTTCACCAAGAAGGTGGAGCTATTTTAAAGTAGGAAGTGGCTCGCTGATAACAGATAACAGCTTTAACTGCAGATTTATGCTGGCCACCGGCTGCCGGCCGACAACCCACTAGCAACTGGCATCTGGTGGATATTTCAGAAAATAATAGGTTCAATTGATATAGCGCGATCAATTAGCGAAAATAAATAATGTTTAGATCAGAGCCCTCTATAGGCCAAAGTTCAGAACTATGTCAGTTTCAGTACTAAAGGTAACTTAACAAACCCGCTGATGCAAATTCGATTCTCGTCCTCTCCAATAGCTCAGTTGGTTGCGGCACTTCTGTTCGTTAATATATGTGGCGCCCGTATATTGAGGTTCGAATCCCAATAGTTCCAGAAAATTTGAGCACCTGTTAGGATAGGTAGATGCGATAGGCAACTTTATATATTTGGAGTGTACAGATCGGGAAAGGGTAGCACTGACACGGATTCAGGATTATTTGATAAGATAATCAGCTATGTAGGAAACGACATGGAAAGAAATGTGATTGTAGCGGGAGATCTGAATTAACCAGATGTCAATCGGGAAGGAAATGCGAACGACAGGAAGCATGACCAACAAATGGCAAATAAGTTAATATGGGAAGGACAGCTGATACAGAAACTGATGGAACCAGCCAGAGAGAAAAATACCCTGGATGTGGTGCTGATAAAACCAGATGAGCTCTATAGAGAAACTGAAGTAATAGATGGTATTAGTGATCACGAAGCTGCTTTTGTCGTAGTAAAAATAAATGTGATAGAAAGGAAGGTCTTAAAAGTAGGACTATTAGGCAGTACCATATGGCTGATAAAGCAGGCATGAGGCAGTTTCTAAAAAGTATTTATGATCGGTGGAAAACGGTAAATGAAAATGTAAACAGACCCTGGGATGGGTTTAAAGAAATTGTTGAGGAATGCGAAAACAGGTTTGTACCATTAAGGGTGGTAAGGAATGGTAAAGACCCACCTTATTATAATAGAGAAATAAAGAGACTAAGAAGGAGGTGCAGACTGGAAAGAAATAGAGTTAGAAATGGCTGTGGAAGTAAGGAGAAATGGAAGGAACTTACTAGAAATATGAATCTAGCAAAGAAGGCAGCTAAGGATAACATGATGGCAGGCATAATTGGCAGTCATATAATGATAGTGAAAAATGGAAGGGTATGTACAGGTATTATAAGGCAGAAACAGGTTCCAAGAAGGACATTCCAGGAATAATTAATGAACAAGGGGAGTGTGTTATGAGAGGAAATTCAAAAGGCAGAAGTATTCAGTCAGCAGTATGCAAAGATTGTTGGTTACAAGGATAATGTCCAGATAGAGGAGGAGACAAAGGCTAAGAAGTACTAAATTTGCATATGATTAAAAACATTTACCATAAGATAAAAAAACTTGAAAACTAGAAAACGGCTGGAATTGATAATATTTCTGGGGATACACTAAAGACAATAGATTGGGATAGATTACCATATCTGAAGTACTTATTTTATTATTGTTTGGTCGGAAGTAGTATAATTGGATGGTTCTGCGGCCACCGCCACCGCGGGCTCCCAGAGGCCACCTCCACCACTACCACAGCCAGAGGCCTCCCAGATGCCTCCTCCACCACCACCACAGCCAGAGGCCTCCCAGATGCCTCCTCCACCACCACCACAGCCAGAGACCTCCCAGATGCCTCCTCCACCACCACCACAGCCAGAGGCCTCCCAGAGGTCTCCTCCACCACCCGCGGGAAATTTGAATTTGTAAACAAAGCCACGTGCTTTTTGACAGCTGTCATCGACAACAACGCATCGCTAACCTCAGTACTGCCATCTTGACGGGCCTAAACCTCAGTAGTACCAACTTAACCTAACTAGCGCGAGGTAAACAAAGCCAAGTGTTTTTTGACAGACAACAACGCATCGCTAACCTCAGTACTGCCATCTTGACGGGCCTAAACCTCAGTAGTACCAACTTAACCTAACTAGCGCGTGGTAAACAAAGCCACGTGCTTTTTTGACAGCTGTCATCCGCCATCTTTAAACCACAGAGCACTGTGCTACGCTCTTTATCGCAGTAGATGTAAATTCGTCACCTGTCATCCGCAGTGGTGCCATCTTGGCGGGCCTAAACCTTAGTACTACCAACTAAACCACACTAGCGTGAGTTTTGAATCGGTAAACAAATCCACGTGCTTTTTTGACAGCTGTCATCCGCCATCTTTAATCTATAGAGCACAGTGCTGCCCTCTTTAGCTACTTACCTTTGAAATGTGGTGGCGGATAATTTGAAAAATGCTTTTTGACAGCAGCCATCTTTGAGCACCGTGCTGCCCTCTTTAGCTAGATACCTTTGAAATGTGGTGGCAGGCAACTCCACATGACAGCAGCCATCTTTAATCAAGAGAGCACAACGCTGCCCTCTATGTGGTGCGGAAATTTGAAAAATTCTACATGCTCTTGTTTGGAAACAAACTCACGCGCTTTTTTGACAGCCGTCATCCGCCATCTTTAATCAACAGAGCACAGTGCTGCCCTCTTTAGTTTGAAATGTGGTGGTGGAAAAATTCCACGTGCTCTTGTTTGGAAACAAAGCCATGTGCTTTTTTGACAGCTGACATCCGCCATCTTTAATCTATAGAGCACAGTGTTGCCCTCTTCAGCTACTTACCTTTGAAATGTGGTACGTCACAGCTGTCATCCGCAGTGCTGCCATCTTAACGGGCCTAAACCTTAGTGCTACCAACTTAACCTCACTAGCGCGAGATAAACAAATCCACGTGTTTTTCTTTACAGTTGTCATCCACCATCTTTAATCCATAGAGGTCAGTGGTGCCCTCTTTAGCTACTTACCTTTGAAATGTGGTGGCGGATAATTTGAAAAATGCTTTTTGATAGCAGCCATCTTTAATCCAGAGAGCACCGTGCTGACCTCTTTAGCTAGATACCTGTGGTGGCAGACAATTCTACGTGACAGCAGCCATCTTTGAGCACAGTGCTGCCCTCTTTGTGGTGGCGGCAAATTCCACGTGCTTTACAAACTCACGTGCTTTTTTCTGACAGCTGTCATCCGCCATCTTGCATCACAAACCTCAGTGCTGCGCTCTTTAGCTAGTTACCTTTGAAATGTGGAGGCGGCAATTTGAAAAATTCTATGTGATCTTGTTTGGAAACAAAGCCACGTGCTTTTTGACAGCTGTCATCCACCATCTTTAATCAATAGAGCACTGTGCTGCTATCATGCGGGCAATTTCGTCAGCTGTCATCCGCCATCTTTAATCTACAGAGCACCGTGCTGCCCTCTATTTAGTAGCGGGCAATTTGAAAAGTTCTGTTAGCTGCCATCCGCCATCTTTAATCAACAGAGCACAGTGCTGCACTCTTTAGCTAGATACCTTTGAAATGTGGTGCCGGCAATTTGAAAAATTCTATGTGCTCTTGTTTAGTAAAAAAGCCACGTGCTTTTTTTGACAGCTGTCATCCACCATCTTTAATCAATAGAGCACTGTGCTGCTATCATGCGGGCATTTCGTTAGCTAACATCCGCCATCTTTAATCTACAGAGCACCGTGCTGCTCGCTGTAGTAGCGGGCAATTTGAAAAGTTCTGTTAGCTGTCATCCACCATCTTTAATCAAGAGAGCACCATGCTGCCATCTTTAGCTAGATACCTTTGAAATGTGGTGGCCGCAAATTGAAAAATTCCACGTGCTCCTGTTTAGTAAACAAACTCACGCGCTTTTTGTCAGCTGTCATCCGCCATCTTTAATCTATAGAGCTCAGTGCTACACTCTTTAGGTACATACCTTTGAAATATGGCGGCGGATAATTTAAAAAGAAAAATTCTACATCAGCCATCTCTCGAAGCTAATTGCACAAAATGGTGGCTATACATGACTCCTTAAAGGTGCTTATGCAAGATGGCTGCTATACATAGGTTCTTATGAGATTCCCTTGGGATGCTTGCGCAAGATGGCGGTTATACAAGGCTCCTTATGAGACGCCCTAGAGATGCTTGCGCAAGATGGCGGTTGCTCTTATGAGGCGGCTTAAGGGTCCTTGCACAAGATGGCTAGAGATGCCCTAAGGATGCTTGCGCAAGATGGCGGACGCAAGATGGGGGCTATACACGACTCCTTATGAGACGCCTTCAGGGTGCTTGCGCAAGATGGCTGCTGCTCTTATGAAGAAAACTAGCTTAGAGGCTAACGTGTCGTGCTAGTTCGATTCATTAAATTTAGGGCTTAAATGCATAATGTTAAATATCTCGGAAACGGTGCATTGTAGAGCAAAACGGAAAAAAATTTTCTATCCAATACCTCGGTTCGCAGTATGGGGAACATGATATCATAAGAAAAACATAGTCTAAGGATGAGATCAACGGTTCGGTTCTAACTTAGGCCCTTTGGCATTAGCTCTGTTTCAGCTTGTAATGAAGCAAGTCTTCGTAACATGATCAGGTCTAGCTATGGTAGAGAGTATAACGTACCGTGCAGGTTCGATTCATTACATTTTGGGGCTTAAATGCAAAATGTTAAATATCTCGAAAACGGACAAAATTTTTCCACCTGATACCTAGGTTTGCAGTATCAGGAACATGATAGCATAAGAAAAACCTAGTCTAATGATGAGATCGACGGTTCGATTCCTACTTAGGCCCTTTGGCATTGGCAGCTATCTATTTCTACAAGATGGTGGCTATACATAGCTTCTTATGAGACAACTTAAGAGCGCTTGCACAAGATGGCTGCTGCTCTTATGAGACGCCCTAGGGGTGCTTGCGGGAGTTAGCAGCGACAAGACGATGACTATACACAGCTGCTTATGATACGGCCTAGAGGTGCTTACACAAGATGGTGGCTGCTCTGATGAAGAAAGCTAGCTTTGCATCGTGCAGGTATTTTTACAGCACTAAACCTCATACCTTTGAAATGGTTTGGCGGGTAATTTGAAAATTTCGACGTGCCTTTTCTTCACAGCGGCTATCTTTAGACATTAGCGGCTATACATAAGCTGTTAAGGCCTCCTCTTATGTCAAGGCATAGTTCTATCGAACAAGTTTAAACCTGCATCGGAATAGCTAGAGTAAGCACGTGTTGCAGTGATTACGTCATTAAGCATGTTTAGACTTGCAAATCCAAGAAGAAACGTAACAAGGCTGGAATCGAAAACTGCACTCTATGCCGTTAACTTTATCATGTGATCGGAACATTGACTGAAGTGTTTAGAACACTAAATAAGTAGAACCGAACATTGTACTCGATACAACATGTGTTTAGAACATGTCAGGGGATACCTTTGTTCTAAGAAGATTAGTTTACCGCACATTGCTTGTAGGGCTAATAGGCTAAGGGGCTAATGGGCAAGAGAGCTAAAGAGCAAAAGGGCTAAAGGGCTAAAGGGCTAATGGGCTAAAGGGCTAAAGGGCTAAAGGGCTAAGGGGCTAAAGGGCTAAAGGAGCAACAACCTCATCGATCGCTATCAGCAAGAACGCTTGTACTTTGTTAAGTGTAGAAAATTAATCTTTATTTGTAAATGGTTTCATGTTCAGAACAAGGAATGGAACCTAGGGGTTGCGTCTTACATAATAAAATCCCCGAGGTGTGATGAGTTACGTTTTTCCAACTAGTGTTTGGAACACTGAACTTTTCAAGATGATAGCAGAGAGTTTAGCAATGTTCTGTTGTTGGATTATAAATTCCGCGCTACAACATGCATAAGGTGGCAGCCTTGAGGTTTACTGCCGTAAATATGACAAGAGTGAGGTTAACAATGTTCCGTTGTCGGATTTTAAATTCCGCGGTATAACATGCATAAGGTGGCAGCCTTGAAGTTTACCGCCGTAAAGATGGCAGCAGTGAGGTTAGCGACAATCTATTGTCCTTCAAAGTGAGGTTAGCGTTCGTCAAGAAGACAGCAGTCAAAAAAGCACGTGGCTATGTTTACCAAACAAGAGCGCGTGGTCGTGACGTCACGGTCACGTAATCAATCCTTAGCTCGACGTCGTTAAGAGCAGCATTAGTATTAGCTATGCTTAAAAGTCTTGGGAACAGAGCAGCAGTATGAATTGCCATGTTTCAAAGCGTGTACACATCACCTATCGATTTTACATACATCGACCATCGAACTAAACTTCATCCGCTAGATCGTGCTGCTATCTTAGCATAACCAATACCCATAAAATTAAAGTACAATGAATAGCCATATTTCAAAGCATGTACACATTACCTGTCGATTTTGCATGCATCGACTCTCGTACTAAACTTCTTCCGCTAGATTGTGCTGCTATCTTAGCATAACCTATACGCGTGACCTTAAAGTACAATGAATAGCTATGTTTCAAAGCATGTACACATTACCTATCGACTTTGCATGCAACAAATATCGTACTAAACTTCTTCCGCTAGGTTGTGCTGCTATCTTAGCATGACTTATACACATGAACTTAAAGTACAAAGAATAGCCATGTTTCAAAGCGTGTACACATTACTTATTGATTTTGCATTCATCGAATCTCGTACTGAACTTCTTCCGCTAGATTGTGCTGGTATCTTAGCATAACTTATTCACTTGAACTTAAAAGTACAAAGAATAGCCATGTTTCAAAGCGTGTACACATCACCTATCGATTTTGCAGGCATTGACTCTCGTACTAAACTCCTTCCGCTAGATTGTGCTGCTATCTTAGCATAACCTATACGCATGATCTTAAAGTAAAAAGAATAGCCATGTTTCAAAGTGTGTACACATCACCTATCGATTTTGCATGCATCAAATATCGTATTAAACTTCTTCCGCTAGATTTTGCTGCTATCTTAGCATAACTTATACACATGAACTTAAAGTACGAAGAATAGCCATGTTTCAAAGCGTGTACACATTACTTATTGATTTTGCATTCATCGAATCTCGTACTGAACTTCTTCCGCTAGATTGTGCTGGTATCTTAGCATAACTTATTCACTTGAACTTAAAAGTACAAAGAATAGCCATGTTTCAAAGCGTGTACACATCACCTATCGATTTTGCAGGCATTGACTCTCGTACTAAACTCCTTCCGCTAGATTGTGCTGCTATCTTAGCATAACCTATACGCATGATCTTAAAGTAAAAAGAATAGCCATGTTTCAAAGTGTGTACACATCACCTATCGATTTTGCATGAATCAAATATCGTATTAAACTTCTTCCGCTAGATTTTGCTGCTATCTTAGCATAACTTATACACATGAACTTAAAGTACGAAGAATAGCCATGTTTCAAAGCGTGTACACATTACTTATTGATTTTGCATGCATCAAATATCGTACTAAATTTCTTCCGCTAGATTGTGCTGCTATCTTAACATAACCTATACCCATGAACTTAAAGTACAATGAATAGTCATGTTTCAAAGCGTGTACGCATCAACTATCGATTTTGCATGTATCGACTCTCGTACAAAACTTCTTCAGGTAGATTGTGCTGCTATCTTAGCATAACTAAGACGCATGAACTTAAAGTACAAAGAATAGCTATGTTTCAAAGCGTGTACACTTCACCTATCGATTTTGCATTCATCGACTCTCGTACTAAACTTCTTACGCTAGACTGTGCTGCTATCTTAGCCTAACCTATACGCATGACTTAAAGTACGAAGAATAACAATGTTTTAAAGCATGTACATGTCACCTATCGATCTTGCATGCATCAAATATCGTACTAAACATCTTGCGCTAGATTGTGCTGCTATCTTAGCATAACCTGTACGCATGAACTTAAAGTACAAAGAATAGCCTTGTTTCAAACCGTGTACACATTACCTAATGATTTTGCACGAAACGACTATCATACTAAACTTTTTCCACTAGATTGTGCTAAAATCGTGTAAGTGTGCTGCTATCTCAGCATAACCTATCGATTTTACACGCATCGACTATCGTACTAGACTTCGCTATCCGCTAGAGCATGTAGCAATCGCTTTTGTGTATCCCTAACCCATGTGCACGAACTTAAAGCACAAAGAAGAGCTATGTTCCAAAACGTGTACACATCACCTATCGATAATGTATGTATCGAATATAGTACTAAACTTCTCCTGCCAGAGCGTACGACTATCGCTTGTGTGTGCACGAACTTAAAGCATAAAGAATAGCAATGTATAAAAATCATGTAAACAAAACAGCATTAAGTATAGCCATGTTTAAATGCGTGTACACATCATGTATCTATGATGCACGCAGTACTAAACTTATTCCATTAGAATGTACAAAGTTCGCATGTGTTTGTGCTGCTATCATAGCATAGCCTATGTGCATGAACTTAAAGCATAAAGAACAGTTTCTTGTTTGGTAAACATAGCCACGTGCTTTTTTGACTGCTGTCTTCTTGACGAACCCTAACCTCACTTTGAAGGACAATAGAGCGTCGCTAACCTCACTGCTGCCATCGTTACGGCGGTAAACCTCAAGGCTGCCACCTTATGCATGTTATAGCGCGGAATTTAAAATCCGACAACGGAACATTGTTAACCTCACTCTTGTCATCTTTACGGCAGTAAACCTCAAGGCTGCCACCTTATGCATGTTGTAGCGCGGAATTTATAATCCAACAACAGAACATTGCTAAACTCTCTGCTATCATCTTGAAAAGTTCAGTGTTCCAAACACTAGTTGGAAAAACGCAACTCATCGCACCTCGGGGATTTTATTAGGTAAGACGTAACCCCTAGGTTCCATTCCTTGTTCTGAACATGAAACCATTTACAAATAAAGATTAATTTTCTACACTTAACAAAGTACAAACGTTCTTGCTGATAGCGATCGATGAGGTTCTCGCTCCTTTAGCCCTTTAGCCCTTTAGCCCTTTAGCCCATTAGCCCTTTAGCCCTTTAGCCCTTTTGCTCATTAGCCCTTTTGCCCATTAGTCCCTTAGCCTATTAGCCCTACAAGGAATGTGCGGTAAACTAATCTTCTTAGAACAAAGGTATCCCCTGACATGTTCTAAACACATGTTGTATCGAGTACAGTGTTCGTTTCTACTTATTTAGTGTTCTAAACACTTCAATCAATGTTCCGATCACATGATAAAGTTAACGGCATAGAGTGCAGTTTTCGATTCCAGCCTTGTTACGTTTCTTCTGTGATTTGCAAGTCTAAACATGCTTAATAACGTAATCACTGCAGCACGTGCTTACTCTAGCTATTCCGATGCAGGTTTAAACTTGTTCGATAGAGCTATGCCTTGACATAAGAGGAGGCCCTAACAGCTTATGTATAGCCGCTAATGTCTAAAGATAGCCGCTGTGAAGGAAAAGCACGTCGAATTTTTCAAATTACCCGCCACACATTTCAAAGGTATGAGGTTTAGTGCTGTAAAAATACCTGCACGATGCAAAGCTAGCTTTCTTCATCAGAGCAGCCACCATCTTGTGTAAGCACCTCTATGCCGTATCATAAGCAGCTGTGTATAGTCATCGTCTTGTCGCTGCTACCTCCCGCAAGCACCCCTAGGGCGTCTCATAAGAGCAGCAGCCATCTTGTGCAAGCGCTCTTAAGTTGTCTCATAAGAAGCTATGTATAGCCACCATCTTGTAGAAATAGATAGCTGCCAATGCCAAAGGGCCTAAGTAGGATTCGAACCGTTGATCTCATCATTAGACTATGTTTTTCTTATGCTATCATGTTCCTGATACTGCAAACCTAGGTATCAGGTGGAAAAATTTTGTCCGTTTTCGAGATATTTAACATTTTGCATTTAAGCCCCAAAATGTAATGAATCGAACCTGCACGGTACGTTATACTCTCTACCATAGCTAGACCTGATCATGTTACGAAGACTTGCTTCATTACAAGCTGAAACAGAGCTAATGCCAAAGGGCCTAAGTTAGAACCGAACCGTTGATCTCATCATTAGACTATGTTTTTCTTATGATATCATGTTCCCCATACTGCGAACCGAGGTATTGGGTAGAAAAATTTGTCCGTTTTGCTCTACAATGCACCGTTTTCGAGATATTTAACATTATGCATTTAAGCCATAAATTTAATGAATCGAACTAGCACGACACGTTAGCCTCTAAGCTAGTTTTCTTCATAAGAGCAGCAGCCATCTTGCGCAAGCACCCTTAAGGCGTCTCATAAGGAGTCGTGTATAGCCCCCATCTTGCGTCCGCCATCTTGCGCAAGCATCCTTAGGGCATCTCTAGCCATCTTGTGCAAGGACCCTTAAGCCGCCTCATAAGAGCAACCGCCATCTTGCGCAAGCATCTCTAGGGCGTCTCATAAGGAGCCTTGTATAACCGCCATCTTGCGCAAGCATCCCAAGGGAATCTCATAAGAACCTATGTATAGCGGCCATCTTGCATAAGCACCTTTAAGGAGTCATGTATAGCCACCATTTTGTGCAATTAGCGTCGAGAGATGGCTGATGTAGAATTTTTCTTTTTAAATTATCCGCCACCATATTTCAAAGGTATGTACCTAAAGAGTGTAGCACTGAGCTCTATAGATTAAAGATGGCGGATGACAGCTGACAAAAAGCGCGTGAGTTTGTGTACTAAACAAGAGCACGTGGAATTTTTCAATTTGCGGCCACCACATTTCAAAGGTATCTAGCTAAAGATGGCAGCATGGTGCTCTCTTGATTAAAGATGGTGGATGACAGCTAACAGAACTTTTCAAATTGCCCGCTACTACAGCGAGCAGCACGGTGCTCTGTAGATAAAAGATGGCGGATGTTAGCTAACGAAATGCCCGCATGATAGCAGCACAGTGCTCTATTGATTAAAGATGGTGGATGACAGCTGTCAAAAAAAGCACGTGGCTTTTTTACTAAACAAGAGCACATAGAATTTTTCAAATTGCCGGCACCACATTTCAAAGGTATCTAGCTAAAGAGTGCAGCACTGTGCTCTGTTGATTAAAGATGGCGGATGGCAGCTAACAGAACTTTTCAAATTGCCCGCTACAACATAGAGGGCAGCACGGTGCTCTGTAGATTAAAGATGGCGGATGACAGCTGACGAAATTGCCCGCATGATAACAGCACAGTGCTCTCTTGATTAAAGATGGTGGATGACAGCTGTCAAAAAGCACGTGGCTTTGTTTCCAAACAAGATCACATAGAATTCTTCAAATTGCCGCCAGCCCATTTCAAAGGTAACTAGCTAAAGAGCGCAGCGCTGAGGTTTGTGATGCAAGATGGCGGATGACAGCTGTCAGAAAAAAGCACGTGAGTTTGTAAAGCACGTGGAATTTGCCGCCACCACAAAGAGGGCAGCACTGTGCTCAAAGATGGCTGCTGTCACGTAGAATTGTCTGCCACCACAGGTATCTAGCTATAGACGGCAGCACGGTGCTCTCTGAATTAAAGATGGCTGCTATCAAAAAGCATTTTTCAAATTATCCGCCACCATATTTCAAAGGTAAGTAGCTAAAGAGGGCACCACTGTGCTCTATGGATTAAGGATGGTGGATGTCAGCTGTCAAAAAAACACGTGGATTTGTTTATCTTGCGCTATTGAGGTTAAGTTGGTAGCACTAAGGTTTAGGCCCGTTAAGATGGCAGCACTGCGTTTGACAGCTGTGACGTACCACATTTCAAAGGTAAGTAGCTGAAGAGGGCAGCACTGTGCTCTATAGATTAAAGATGGCGGATGTCAGCTGTCAAAAAAGCACATAGCTTTGTTTCCAAACAAGAGCACGTGGATTTTGCCACCATCACATTTCAAACTAAAGAGGGCAGCACTGTGCTCTGTTGATTAAAGATGGCGGATGACGGCTGTCAAAAAAGCGCGTGAGTTTGTTTCCAAACAAGAGTATGTAGAATTTTTCAAATTGCCGCCACCACATAGAGGGCAGCATGGTGCTCTCTTGATTAAAGTTGGCTGCTGTCATGTGGAATTGTCTGCCACCACATTTCAAAGGTATCTAGCTAAAGAGGGCAGCACGGTGCTCAAAGATGGCTGCTGTCAAAAAGCATTTTTCAAATTATCCGCCACCACATTTCAAAGGTAAGTACTTAAAGAGGGCAGCACTGTGCCCTGTAGATTAAAGATGGCGGATGACAGCTGTCAAAAAAGCACGTGGATTTGTTTACCGAATCAAATCTCACGCTAGTGTGGTTAAGTTGGTAGCACTAAGGTTTAGGCCCGCCAGGATGGCAGCACTGCGGATGACAGGTGATGAATTTACATCTACTGCGATAAAGAGGGCAGCACAGTGCTCTGTGGTTTAAAGATGGCGGATGACAGCTGTCAAAAAAGCACGTGGCTTTGTTTACCACGCGCTAGTTAGGTTAAGTTGGTACTACTGAGGTTTAGGCCCGTCAAGATGGCAGTACTGAGGTTAGCGATGCGTTGTTGTCTGTCAAAAAACACGTGGCTTTGTTTACCTCGCGCTAGTTAGGTTAAGTTGGTACTACTGTGGTTTAGGCCCGTCAAGATGGCAGTACTGAGGTTAGCGATGCGTTGTTGTCGATGACAGCTGTCAAAAAGCACGTGGCTTTGTTTACAAATTCAAATTTCCCGCGGGTGGTGGAGGAGACCTCTGGGAGGCCTCTGGCTGTGGTGGTGGTGGAGGAGGCATCTTGGAGGCCTCTGGCTGTGGTGGTGGTGGAGGAGGCATCTGGGAGTCCTCTGGCTGTGGTGGTGCTGGAGGAGGCATCTGGGAGGCCTCTGGCTTTGGTGGTGGAGGAGGAGGCATCTGGAAGGCCTCTGGCTGTGGTGGTGGTGTAGGTGGCCTCTGGGAGCCCGCGGTGGCGGTGGCCGCAGAACCATCCAATTATACTACTGTCGGAGGTGCTATACCAGATAAATGGAGAGTTGCTATAGTAGCCCCTGTGTATAAAGGAAAGGGTGGTAGACATGAAACTGAAAATTACAGGCTACTAAGTTTGACATGCATTGTATGTAAGCTTTGGGAAGGCATTCTTTATTATTATATTAGACATGTTTGTGAAATTAATAACTGGTTCGATAGATGGCAGTTCGGTTTTAGGAAAGGTTATTCCACTGAAGATCAACTTGTAGGATTCCAGCAAGTTATAGCAGATATCTTGGATTCTGGAGGTCAAATGGACTGTACCGCGATTGACCTGTCTAAAGCATTTGATAGGGTGGATCTTGGGAGAGTACTGGCAAAAATGAGTGCAATTGGACTATACAAAAGAGTGACTGAATGGGTTGCTATATTTCTAGAAAATAGATCTCAGAGAATTAGAGTAGGTGAAGCTTTATCTGACCCTGTAATAATTAAGAGAGAATTCCTCAAGGCAGTATTATCGGACCTTAATGTTTTCTTATATATATATAAATGATATGAGTAAAGGAGTGGAATCAGAGGTAAGGCTTTTTTGCGGATGATGTTATTCTCTATAGAGTAATTAATAAGTTACAAGATTGTGAGCAACTGCAACGTGACCTCGAAAAGGTTGTGAAATGGACAGCAGGCAATGGTATGTTGATAAACGGGTTTAAAAGTCAGGTTGTGAGTTTTACAAATAGGAAAAGTCCTCTCAATTTTAATTACTGCGTTGATGGGGGTGAATGTCCCTTTCTAGGTGTTAATGTAAGGAAAATCTTCATTGGCGTTATCACATAAATGGGATTGTAAATAAAGGGTACAGATCTCTGCACATTGTTATGAAGGTGTTTAGGGGTTGTAGTAAGGATGTAAAGGAGAGGGCATATAAGTCTCTGGTAAGACCCCAACTATAGTATGGTTCCAGTGTATGGGACCCTCACCAGGATTACCTGATTTAAGAACTGGAAAAAATCCAAAGAAAAGCAGCTCGATTTGTTCTGGGTTATTTCCGACAAAAGAGTAGCGTTACAAATATGTTGCAACGTTTGGGCTGGAAAGAATTGAAAGAAAGAAGGAGAGCTGCTCGAATAAGTGGTATGTTCCGAGCTGTCAGCGGGGAGATGGCGTGGAATGACATTAGTATACGAACAAGTTCGAGTGGCGTTTATAAAAGTAGGAAAGATCACAATATGAAGATAAAGTTGGAATTCAAGAGGAAAAACTGGGGTAAATATTAATTTATAGGAAGGGGAGTTACGGATTAGAATAACTTACGAAGGGAGATCTTCAATAAATTTCCATTTTCTTTGAAATCATTTAGGAAAAGGCTACGAAAGCAACAGATAGGGAATCTGCCAGCTGGGCGACTGCCCTAAATGCAGATCAGTATTGATTGATTGATTGATTGATTGATTGACTGATTGATTGATTGATTGATTGATTGATTGATTGATTGATTGATTGATTGATTGATTGATTGATTGATTGATTGATTGATTGATTGATTGATTGATTGATTGATTGATTGATTGATTGATTGATTGATTGATTGATTGATTGATTGATTGATTGATGCTAATGTTAGGATGCAAAAATGGCTGAAAAGCAGGGAGGCGAATGATTGAAGCAGTAGGCCAACTAAGCTAACAGCTCTTCCGAATAAACATAAGTTAATTCTGGATACATGCCAAATGTTAGCACAGCGGAATAGGCAGAATAAATGTAGGAATGTATTTGCGTGCGTGGAGATTTCCGGGAATCTCACTTTTTCCTTGTGCTCGCTGTTATCTCTTATGCCTTCCGGTCAACGACGGCAGCGCTCCGCTCGCGCATCAGTTAATTGTAATAGCGGAAATTGGTGAGTTACAGTCTCTATTACCACCAAAATATGAGTATTTATTATCACATATGTGTATTCCACTATCGGCAGTACATCAGTTCGATTCTAAAAGCGAGTAAAATTTTTAATACCTATAACTCAACCATTTATGGACTAATTTTGATGATACAAAGTTTTTTAACTATATATTAAAAAGCGCATTATATTAAAGTATAAAACGTTTAAAAAGCGCATTATATTAAAGTATAAAACGTTTAATATATCAGAGAAAAACATTATATTTTTAAATGTTAAAAAATAAAGAAAACGAAAACTTTCTATAAAAATTATTTTTTCTTATATTGAACTATTTATTCAAAAAGTCAAAACAAGCAGTAATTAACTCAAGAAAATCTTTCAACTTTTCATTCATTAAAAACATATAAAAATTATTATAAGTTTTCAGTTACTATATCATGTTTAACATTGTAAGTTAAATTATTTTTTCCATACTGTACCGGGAAATGATTGTGAGGTTTGAGCATGGGAAGGATCTCAGGTAGTGTTCGGTGTTTTTTGGAGCAGGTACAGAGACGGACAGTATCGCAGGGCGAATAATAGATGGTAATTCCTTTTTGTAAAATTTATTAACAATATCCACAGATATATCACCCTGCAATCGGAATGGAAGGTCAAATTTGTAGTTAATATTTGCCAAAAATGTGAAATAAAAGATTTATGTTGTGATCTTCTTGACGTCTGTGTGATTGAGAATATCCAAATAATTATTGCTCTTCCATAATTCATGAACGAACTACAGTCTTTCCAATTTTCAATGTAAACACAAAATATCACTTTGCACCTGGAATCAGTTCATTATTTATGGTGCTAACCTACAGTCTTTCTAATTTTAAACCACAAAAATGAACACAAACTTAACATGGAAAAGTTAAATAAAATATTTTATCTCTGGCTGAATGTCTTTCAGTTCGTTAGAATTCAAGAAAAATGAAATTAAATAAGCACTTGAAAATCCTAATGTTTATCTAGCTAATGTGAATTCAAATTAATTTAATAAATTTGAAAATGAATTTATAGCAATATATGAACTTCTTTTAAATGACGATAAAATTATGAATTAATATCCACACGAAGCACTTGTAAGAGCACTGTACTGAATGAAGCGCTTTGTAAAAGTCAGTCAGTTGTGATTACTCACTCAGAATACGAGAAGATCTGCTTACAAGTGTTGGAATTGATGACTTGGTGTCTGGAACGTTCGGCGGAGTGCGGCCGAAGACTCGAATTCAGCACCGGTGATGTTCAGTGAAGATACCACGTCAATCTCCCTCGACGACGTCCCTCAATGGGTACCATAACTGAAGAAACCATGTAAATCCCTTGTTGGAAGCGACGTTTGATGTAGCAGGATCTCGTAACACTTTTGCCAAGATTTCCGTTGTTCTTGGAGGCGATATCGGAACACGGAAAGTTCAAGTGGCACTACTGAATTCACAAACATCACGGATATTAATACTACACACCGTCGTAATTCACAGTTCTATTCTTACACTGATTTTCTGATGTTGAATTAACATTCACAGTCCATGCTGCAGAAAAACACAGTTCTTATATACACAGTTCATGGGATTGAGAATCAACACAGTTTATAATCGTCACTAATTATGTCTGAAATACGATTGTAAAGTAGTGAAAACAGTCCATAAGCACTTGAAAATGCGATTTGTAACAGTCTCTATCACAGTCTCTGAGCAAATATTATTCGCAGATTAAGGTGATTTTATGGTTGTATTTACACCACACTAGTCTGTACTATTTAATATTATTTTAAAAAGTCCTTAATGTTCACTGGGTTTCTCACAGTGGTGATGGAAAGATCAAGAAAGTGCACAAGTGTTGCCCTGTTACGGGACGAATGTCGAGTAAATACAGTTATACACAGTCCATTGATATACTATATGTCTTAGACTGATTGAAGTGGTCTTAAATTATGATTTTACCACACGCATTGATTTTAGGATATTGTCACAGTTCAGAATTATGTGGCATTAGTACAGTTCACGGTATCGTATACGAGTCCGTAAAATATTAGACACTTCTATTCTCACTTCCAATTATAGTTTCACCTTTCTAATAAATTCACAAGTATTATATTACGATAATTCACCTTGAGAAACGTCTAAAATCTTACCGTCGGCGTGGCGCAAACTTTACGTACGGTACGACGTTCTTTCACTATTTCAACGGCGTTCGATTACGGCCACGATTATGTCCTCGCGAATCGCGACGGAACATACTTTCTGCACACACTGTGCACAAACATACACAGTACACGGGACTGCTTATGGCCTTGGGCCAGTGGCCTATATATACAGGTCTGGCGAGCAGCTCGAAATCAGGTGATGAAGGGGCGAGTATTCCTCCCAAACTTTAAATTATCATATTTCGGAAACCACTGGACGGATTGATTTCAAATTTGCAGGATTTTACTTCCAGATTATTAGCTACAACTCAGCGTTAGTCTCGTATTAATCGGTCCAGGCATTAAAAAGTTAATAAAATAGCCGAGAAACTTCTGTAGGGAAGTAAGTTACAGGCGGCGGTGACGTCACTATACCTTGCTTGACTTGCGTTCTCCCTCGTGGAGTGCAGTAGGTACGAGAACATTCTCTTACACAGCTGTTCCAGCGTCGGAACTGAATTGTATGTTAGAAAATAAAATGTATAATTTATATACGTCAGGGCCTATGCCTTCCCGGTACAATACATAAAATTATATAAGCAAGCGTGTTATCAGGAATATTAGCATTAAATGTGGCATAAAGCTTCATACTAGTTTTCTGTGGCGTCACCACATTTCTTCGCCGATTCATATTCATAACGTAAATAGGATAAGAATTAACAAACTCGCGGGGATTAACAGAAAGAGCCGATTTCAACTCAGTTACGCGGTTAAATTCTCTAAAAGCTTTGAGAGAAGTGTTAGGGGGATTTATTCTTCTGGAAACATTTCGTTTCTTCCGTTTTTCAGGTAAATATTTTGAAGTTGAACGTGGTCAAACTTAGATGAATTTATGTCTTGATTACATTTTCTATTAGTTTGAAACACAACAAATATAAAATATGGCATATCAAATTGCATTGAATTGTACTAATTTGTAACATCTATTTCGAAGTTCTTTTCTCCACTAATGCCAGAAATTTCTTGAGTTTGTAGGTCAGAATGATATAGGTATCTGAGGTTCTTTTGGTATTTTTCTCTTAGTTCGAGCTCATAATTTGGTTCGTATTTTACAACCGGTATTCTTATTTCCATTGAATTTACAGTAACTTTTCCTTCTGCAAGATGACTTCCAGCGATATCCTCCCCTACTGCATTCTTACTAAACCATCTATGTAAAGCATCTTAGGCATTTTGGCTCCAAGTGAAAGTAACAGTTAAATCTCCTTCCCACATTATTTATTTATAATATTTAAAAATCCCGCCTAAAAGACTTAATGGGAACAAGACTTCATTCGATTTTTTCTGCAGTTTACCATCATTAATAAAATTGCCGCCATACATTAAATTACCTTCAACGCAGGAAGTTAAGTAATACAGAACAGCTGAAGAAATATTTGAATGTTCAATTCGACAGATAGTATATCCTCGCTTTTTTACAGTTACTGTTTCTCATAATTGAGTGTGAAAAATATCAATTAGCTTCACATTTGTTTTTCCTTCATAATTAGTACAACCAGTTCCATCAGCATGAGTTGCATCGAAAGTAAGATACAAATAGGCTTTATTATCAATCCAAACATCACCAACTTTAATATCTACTTCTACGTTCTTCTTAGGCAAATTTAAATTATTTTTAGTGTTTTATTTATAGGAAATGACGGCCACTGATTAACTATCTACTTTGTTCATTTATAAGAAAGAAAACAGTAAATAAATGCAAATTATTTCATCTCTAAAATTACTGTTATTTTGCACCATGAAAATCTATTTCATCTTCTTCATTAGTTACAGTAACTTTCAAGTTTTGTATTTTATCGAAAACTAAAGAAAATATAGGGTATCTTGGTTCATAAATTATAGACGCTCCAAATATCAAATCAGGTTTAAAAGACGCAATAATATTTGTTTCACGGTGAAAATGTTCAGAGTCTTTTACAAGCATTCCATCAGCATAGTTAAAGTGAATTTTAATAACTTCGAAAGGAATTATTTTTGGTAAATTGCGCGCAAGAGTTTTGTGTTTTGGTTCTACAATTTGATTATTAAAACCTAAAACTGAACCAATACTTTCTTCTTTATCAAAATATAATTTATAGTCACTCATGATTTGAACTCTGTTTAAAATTTTATTTTGTTCAATTCTTATACTAGGTTCTCGATTTTGAATAAATTTCCCTAAATTTTCTAGAGTATACTGTCCTGGAATTACAAACATCACAGTTATCTTATGTGGCACATCTTCACTTAATCCAGGGACAATTTTTTCATAATGTAGTTTATCATTTTTTGTTGTAATATTATGGGTTAAGAAAGTTGAATAAAATCCAATTAATCCCACTTTTTCAAATTCACCTCTCAACGGAATAGTTAATCTGTCTTCTAAAACTGATGATCTATCAGTTAATTCAAATATTTTATTCATTTATTTAGTAATAAATGAATAAAATGCGTAAAATAAAAAAGTAGATTGGGAACCAAAAGTAAGGCTTCCTGAGAAAAAATAAAGCATAGGCATGGAAAACTTTTGCCAAATATTCGTTGCGCCATCATTGGCCCAAGTGGTTTTGGAAAAACTACACTTATAGATAATTACCTTCTAGCTCTAGGATAGCTCAATTGGCAAAAATTCAAACACTTGTAAGTTTATTCTAAGAGCTTGGACCAATCAAAGTATCAGAACCTCGCCAGCAGATGTGAGAAAAATGAAGATAAATGCGGCTGTTCGCTAGCTACGTTTATCGACAATAATGAAGATGCTATACTTTTAGATGAGTGTGGAGACAATTCAGTTGTTGTTTTCGATGATTTTATTCTAGAAAATCAAGACGTTGTTCGAGAATATTTTACAAGAGGAAGACATAAAAGTATTGATTGCTTTATTTAGCCCAAACATATTCGAAAATACCAAAACAATTGGTAAGAGAACTTCAACTTTATAAATATATTTAGACAACATGATACCAATTATTTATAAAGAATTTGTGGGTGGGGATATGAAGCTTGAAGATTTTAAGTCTATTTGTAGCAATTGTTGGAATGAAGAATTTGGTTTTATTACTGTTGATATGACTCGGAAAACTAATAATGGAAAATATCGTAACAAAATTAAAACGTTTCTACAAACAACATAAACAAACGTCAACGTTATCACATGTTTTCTCTTTATTTGCACAATATGATGCTGAGGTTGTTAAAAAAGCGAAAAGAAATATGAAGGAATGAAGGATGAGTTTCGAATATGGAAGAAGCAGCCTATAACAGAATATGAGAAATATAAAAAAGATCAACCTGTTATTGATGCTGTCAGTGTTTTAGGAGATAAGTTAGATACTATTAGCGAAAGTGTTATTAAAGCTATAGAAGAAAATAGAGAGGTTAAGAAGCAATTAATTCCTTATAAAAATGAATATAAAGATTAATTCTCATCATATTCTGAAGACACATTTTATAGGTGAATCTGATGTTAGTGATGAGGAAAAAGTTTTAAAATCAGCAAGAAAAGCCAAAAAATATTAGAAATTCAAACAGAAAAATTAAAGAGAAGAAGTGTTATTCAACAACGTACCTGGGGCCTATGATTTCAAAATATTTGCCTGGAATTAATGATCCTAAATTTGGGATAAGATATGATGAGAATTTTCATAACCATTTTATAGGTGATTCAAAAGCTATTTTCCATAATTATGATAATTAACGGTAAGAAGTTTAAAGCTACAAAAGGTTTAATGCTATTTCTAACCTCAAATGATTTACCAAACGATGATGAGTATACTGAGGAAGATTTAAACAATTATAAGGACATATTATAAGGACATTTTAAATATAACAAACGCGATACATCAAAATAATGACCCAAATAATCCAAAACTTAAAAGTAGTGTGGGTAAAAAGTATAATATGTTGATAAGTGATATACGTCACTCAGAGAAAGCAAGTAGACAACAAAGATCTGCATCTCTAACCACTCCCCCTCAAATCAGGATTTGGTTTTGTAAAAGTATTCAAAAGCTCCGATTGAATATGTTTGGATGAATGATGTTAGAGATTTAATAGATAGATTATTGGTTATTCACGGTAAAGGAAATGCTGGAAATAACAACCATTGCAACGATAAAGTTGGAATAACAAAGATGCTTATGAGTAAGTTTAATGATTTTATTCTTAACGATCCTTAAAGGATAACATATCTAATTAGATTTTTATATAACATTTTTCATACATTCTGGAAATCGGAAAAATATGGGAAAGGATTAGTTAATTGGGCTTTAAATAATTTACCAATACCTGAGATGCATATGCCAGGATACAATTATTATGGTCCATTTACAAAAGATGTTCGGTTGGTCCACCCGTGCGCGACGACAGGGAGGACTTCTTTCATGGTTATGGTGGAATTGGTGGAATTAATTTGTTATGGTGGAATGGCGTGTGCGATCCAGTCACGGCCAGCAAAACATTTTCGTGTGTGTGTGTGACGACATTGTAATTTGAATTAACTTTCGTGTATGTGATTTTCTCTTATCCATTGTTCTGCGTGTGTATATCGTAATACTTATAGTGATTCTGATTATATGGGAACTCTACTGACGTATATTTGGTGGAATCAGCTTTGTGTTTATATATACGTGAAATAATATTTGTGTGTAGTGACTGGGGAAAAGTCACAGTTCACAATTGTTCATGTGAAATGTATGCGGTGATGCGCCGTATCTAATATAGAAACAGACAAACTGTACTGCAAATAGTTAAGTGTTCGATCAATTATTCGGAATTCTTGTGTACATTTGTTTAATGTTTAATGACCAGCCATACAGCTTATTAGTGTTACATAATAGCGTTCCGAGGTCCATGAAGCCGTTGCGAGCCATTGTTGATATGAACAGGGTAACAATCGACATTGACGGTTACAGTTAGAAATCACGGCCTATCGGATAACAAAACTGCCTATTAATAATCAATGATGTTTTGTCACAAAGAATGGAATGCAAGTGATTGAATGTTATTTCAATGAGTATAATATGTGTTGCTGGAACGGTGATTGGTGAAAATGAATTATCTGTCTTTTAAAGTGACTTTAAGTGATAATCCGCCTTAAGTATACGGATAGTGATTTTCATAGTGTAACAGCGAACCTCTATGAGTGTCCATTTTATCAGTTAATGGAATAATAGTTATAGACTGTGATTCATCGAATCAAAAGTAGGCTTGGATTACGATCTACAGGAACCGCCATCTTGCCAAAGACACTCTATACGCAGTCACAAATCGTAACATAACAAGCATGCCAAGAGTCGATATGACAGATACCGACGCGCCATGCGGAGGCTGCGGAAAGCTTGTAACGGAAACTGATGCAGCGATTGAATGTGAGGTGGTATCACAAAGACTGTGCGGCAGTCAGTGCAGGGGACTTTGCCACGCTCAAGAAGCCTACCTGCTCACTTATATGGCTATGGACGGAATGCAAAGCAGATTTTGCAATGCTTAAAATGGCAAAGAAGATTTAAAAGGAATATGGGAGGAGATTACAAACCTGAAAATTATAATAAAGCAGACTGTCGTGGAGGAAATAAGACAAGCTCTATCACAGTCAGAACGAGAATTGATGACAAAAGATACAAGGCTTTCCATCCCCGCCCAAAGAAATGAGAAAGCTCGAGATACAGAAGGAAAGAAAAGAATGGCGCCTGACCCGCCCAGAAAACCAATAACAGCCCAATCAACCAGTACAGTTGTGTCATTACCCGAAGAGACGAGAAAACAGCAAAGAGATTCCCAAGAAATCATGGATGCCATACATGATACCTCGAGAGTGGTCAACGGCGTGTCGGAAGAAAATGAGGAAGTAACCTGGGCGGAAGCCGTTCAGCGTAAACGTTCTCGCAGGCCGAGTGCCGGCTTCAGGGGATTAAAACAAACTGTCGGTAGCAGCCTTAAGGCCGCCCCAAGGACCGCCTGGTTATATGTCGGTAGTATCCATCAAACGAACGAGACAGACGATCTAATAAAATACTTGAAAGATGATGGAATTACCGGAGACATCTTATGCGAACAACTCCCTACCAAGGGAATAAAAAAGGCGTTTAGGGTAGGAATAGATTTTGACCACTTTCGCACGGTGAAATGCCCAGAGTTTTGGCCTCAAGATGTTTGTGTAAGGCGGTATGCCTTTCGTCCCCAACAACAAAGAGGAAACTCCTTTCCACCCAGTGTTCGAAAGTGAACAAGGTCTGATTGTAAAGGAAGACTTGATCTCGCAGGAAATTAAAATGCTATCTTGGAACGTAGAAGGACTCTTGAGTACAGAAACAACAGTTCAGAATATGTTACAGACTTACGATATCGCAATTTTAGTTGAAACTTTCCTAACTTCAGAGTGGAACATCAATAGTCATTATTCAATTCATGTCTTGGCGCATAAAGGCCCAACTGGCAGGCCAAAGGGGGGAATCGCCTGCTTTTTCAAAGAGAATCTCGCACCATTCGCTATACAACATAAGTCAAAGAACAGGTTAGTAATACGAACAAGGCTGTGCGTACTTATATGTGTTTATTTTCAACCAGAGTTTACATCCACAGATATTATAGAAGAAATAGGTAACTGCTTGAATATGGTAACTAAGGACGATCCCATCATCCTAGTGGGTGATCTCAATTGTCGTGTAGATACAGAATTACAGAAGTCGAAAGAAGTTTTGAGCTATCTAGAAGAAGAAGGGCTAATACTAATCAAAAAGAAGGAACAGCCAACATATATTTTCTATAATGGCATGAGTACAAGTGATCTTGTCTTCATAAATTCTAATATAACCACCAAATGTCAAAGTGTTATCATGGAAGCTGAGAAGAAGCATCTGCCTGTGAAAACAACGCTGCTAATAAACGTTATGAGGCACAGTAAGAAGTTACATCCTTTAAAGTTGAGAAGAACATTGGACTTAACAGTACTAGAGGATTCAGACAACAAAGCAATAATCGATACACTAAACATAGGGACTCTGAATCAGGCTGCTTTAAAACTGGAGGAAATTCTTAAGAAGGCAATCCCTCCTACAGTAATTAACAATAGAAAAGCAAAACCATGATTTACAGATGCATGCTACAAAGCAAGGAAAACAGCTTTGTCAGCCCTGCACGCAGCAAAATCGCAGCGCACGAAAGAACGGCTGGAATACTACGCTAATTTAAGAAGTGAATATAAAGCCATAGCTAAACAAGCCCGTCAGACGTTTTTGGAAAAAGAAGAAAAACGTTTAACTTAAGAGGCTACCCAGGACCCTTACAAAGCTTTGCGTCCAAAACAGCCAAAATTTTCTCGCAATATACCAATGGATGTGTGGGAAGCGCACCTTCGTGCAATTCTTCAGGAGAGGGACACGCGGCCAATCAATTTTCATGTCGACCCAACAGTTATCCCGAATGACTCAGAGAGATTTACGCTTAAAGAAATAGAAGAAACTGTTAAAAGCCCAAAAAATGGGAAAGCATGTGGCCCAGATAACATTTATAATGAACATTTGAAAGGGATATTCCCAGTGTTGAAAGAATCCATCTGCCAGTTATTGAATGAATGTTTACAACAGGGTAGGATTCCAGACAACTGGACTAAGTCCAAAATAAAAATTATGTATAAGGGCAAAGGTGATACAGCAGACCCTAATCCGTACAGAGGAATTGCTCTGGAATGCACACTCTTAAAGACACTGATTCAGTTAGTATGTAAGCGCCTCATAATATTAATACACGACAAGCTCCCAGATTCCCAGTTTGGCTTCAGAAGAAGAAGATCAACCATTCAAGCAATCGATTGTCTACAACAGTATATTAATGAAGCTCTCACAATTCCAAAGGGAAAACTTCATGCAATCTTTATTCATTATTCTAAGGCTTTTGATACGATCAATAGAGTTATCGTATTAGAGAAGTTGCGAAACATCATCGGGCCTAGTTGTTATCTACTTCCAATCATCAAGAATCTCCTTACAGATAACTGGGTAGAGATTAGTGATGGCATCACCAAGTCATATCCGATACTTCAAACCATTGGCGTCCTTCAAGGCGACCCCCTAAGCCCATTGCTTTTCATTGCCGCCACAGCTGACATCGTACAATGAATAGATTCAGAAAATGCCAATATTCTCATGTATGCAGATGACATGGTTCTGACGTCAACTTCTCAGTTAGATTTACAGACTATTTTTAATAAAGTTACGAAATGGGCAGAAGAGAACCAGCTGAGGTTAAATGAAAATAAGACTGTCTCTCTGACCTTCAGAAAAGGAGGAAAACTGGGAACATTCTTAATCAATGACCAGCAACTAAAGTCAGTCACAAATTTTAAGTACCTAGGAGTCACTTTTCAAACACCGGGGAAAGTGTTCTCTTTACATGTAAAAGACCGACTAAATGCTGCCATAAAATCCAGTAACAACATCAGATCTTTGAGCCATCTCTCACTTTCATGTGCCATCGAGTTATTTCATCTTAAGGTTAGTCCTGTAGCCACCTATGGATTAGAAAATATATGGATATATCTTGGAAAGAGGCAACTACATAGTATAGAGAAGGGGAAAGCATTCTATTTAAAGAAAGTACTTTGCCTGTCAAAGTACACTCCATCACGCCTCGTATACCAACTGTCGAGGGAATTATTCTTTGTGGAAGAGCTGCGTTTGAAACTACTGCTCCCGGCCATCCCAGCGTATAAGGAACTCCTACAAGAGCTTCAACAAAAGAGAGACAGCATATGGTGGGAATTTTACCAGTGTGATGCGATGATCAACCGCAACTGGACTCAGGGAGGCTATGAGTTGAGACACGTTGTGACCAGACTCTCAGTCCACGCCTGTGTATTAAAGCGAGCTTTCATGAGCTAAGTCCGGACTGCAGGCGAACTTTGTGAACGCTATCACGTACTTAAGTATAACAAAATTCTGTACAGACGACTGCTCATAAGAATTTTGTCCATGCACACTTGTGCGCAATAAAACATTTATTTACAAAACTTGATGAAAGATTAGCTAGAGGAGATAAAGGAAAATCCATTAGACGAAGCTTGTAAACAACATGATATTGCTTATAGAGATTATAATGATCTACAACATAGGCATGAAGCTGATGAAACATTACAACAGGCTGCAAAAGAGAGAATGTTTAGTAAAGACGCAGATTTTAAAGAAAGATTAGCAGCAACAGCAGTTACCGGTATTACACGGAAGAAAATGGAAATTGCAACACACAGTGCTTGCTGCACTGCATGGGTCAGTTGTTCCAGAGTTGTGGGTGGCTGAGGACGGTTAGCCAGTGGTCGAACCATCATGTCCCACACATGCTCAATAGGACTGAGGTCCGGGATCTGGCGGGCCATTCTAAGGTTGTGATGTCGTGGAGAGCTTCTCTGAAGATGCATGCAGTGTGAACCCGGGCATTGTCCTGCTGAAACATCCCATTAGCAATGTTCGCCATCATAGGGACAACCTCTGGATTGAGTACCCTATCAACGTACTGTCGAGCAGTCATAGTGCGCTCAACAAGCACTAATTGTGATTTCACATTAAAGCCAATATCTCCCCAGACCATAATGCTTGGTGTTGCCCTGGGTGCCTCTCGGCAATAAGATCTGGGCGGCCTCTCTCCCCGGTACGTCGGCGCACACGATTCCAGCAATCACTGCGGGCAAGACAGAAGCACGATTCATCACTAAAGACGACCCTATGCCATTCGTCGACCCACGTCGATCTTTCTCGACATCAGGCCAGCCTTACACGTCACTATTGTGGGGTCAATGGAACACCTTCTGCAGGGACACGGGCTCGTAAGCCAGCTGCATGCAGGCGATTACCAACTGTTTGTTGTGTAACGTGGGGTGCCACAGCTGCTCGAATTTGCGCTGCTGTTGCACGGGGTTCCATCTGAGCCATCCGAATGATGCGGCGATCCTTGCTCACAGGTCTACGAGTGTGGGTATCTTCATTTGACCACTGCTGCCATATACGATGTACCGTAGATGCCTGTCGGCTAACACGTGCAGTGACAGTCCTTAGCGACAATCCAGCCTCGCACTGCCCAATTATCCGAGCAATATCAAACGTCGACAATTGTTGATAGCATGCTCTTCTTTGTCGTCGAGGCATGTTTGACGGGGAACACTTCACAGCACAGACTGCAAGTCAACTACGCTACACCAGAGTACGTATACTGGAGTTGATTCCTCCGCGACCAATCACGTGGGGAGACCTGTAGCAACAAACCAATGGGTCTTAAACTTTGATCTTTTACATTCCTACATGGCATCGTTCTTTATCTTGAAAATCAACACAAACGACCAATGCCTTCATGGTGTTGCAATTTCCATTTTCTTAAGTGTATGTTTGGAAAACGAAAATTAGGAAAGGGCGTTGAAATTGATGACAATGGTTGGTGTCTTTGAATTAAATTTCGTTTTTTACATATTTATATTTTTTCTTTAAGAATGAAAGGATTTTTCATTCATTATAATATTTCCCCGAAAGGACATGCAAAACCTAAAGCTGTTAAAATAAAACTCTCGAGCTAACAACTTTTAGGACGAATATTTGACAGATGCACAAAAGAAACAGAAAGCAACAAAAATAAAAAAGGAGGAAGTTTGCTATTAACATTGGCTATTCCAATTGTGAAACAATTATATGATTATCTAAAAGAGAAAAAGAGAAGGTTCTGGATTAACAAAACACAAAGGAGGATTTTTACCAATTTTAATTGCCGCATTAGGTGCGAGCAGCAGGAATCGCAACTTCTGTTCATAATAAACAAAAATTGATGCTAAACTAGCAGAACAAAAAAGACAAATTTGGGAAATGGGAAAGAAAGGTAGTGGAGTTAGAAGACAAACTTGTAAAAATTGAAAAAATAATTAAAAATTATAGAAAACCGCTGAGTAACTTTGATTTAGAAAAATTACTTAAAGAATTCAAAATAAAATATTTTAGAAATGTTTCTATGATTGATGAATTACCAACTAAACCAAAAGGATTTGAATCAGGAATTGTTAATTTATATACTTCTGATCATGTTGGTACTCACTGGATTTGTTATTTTAAAATAAATAATCAAACATTTGTTTTTGATTCATTTGGAGGTAATATACCTACACAATTAGTTAATTATCTACGTTCAAATAATTTGTTTTATAATACACAAAGATTTCAAAATTTTTATGAATGTATTTGTGGCCATTTATGTATTTTTGTTTTAAAGTTGTTTTCCGTTGGTTATAAGGTTAATGACATTTTAAATGAAATAAATGGATATATTCGGAAATAAAATTTAAAACGATATTAATATAACAAAAGAAGGATTTAAAGTGTCTATAAAAAGACAGATATAGATGATAAAATTAAGCCTTTGTTATGCGAAGAAAATTTTGAAAAAGAATCCAAAAAGATATTAAAAATTGATAAATAATATTGATGATAATGTTTACAAAAAGACAGATATAGATAATAAAAGTGAAGAAAATGTTGATGAAGAATTCAAAACTGAAATATGGATTCAGGAGAAAGATATTAAGAAATATTGGTGATGGTGTTGAAGATAGTGATGCAATCAACTTGAGACAATTAAGTGATAATGTTTATAAAAAGATAGATGTAGATAACAAAATTAAGATTAGTGACCTGTAAAGGAATTTGATGATGAATCCAAAAGAATATCAAAATTAATTAAATCTACTAATGATAATGTCTATGAAAAGAAGGATATTGATAACAAAATTAAAAATTTAACATCAAAAGAAGATTTTGATAAAGGATATTGATAACAAAATTAAAAATTTAACATCAAAAGAAGATTTTGATAAAGATAAAGAAACTAAAAGAATATAAAAATAATAGATATTATTGATTATAATGTCTATAAAAAGAAGGATATTGATAATAAAATTAAAAATATCTAAAGAAATTTTTGATAAAGAACCCAAAAATATATCAAAATTAATAATTAATATTAATGATAATGTTTATAAAAAGACAGAGGTAGATAATAAAATTAAAGATTTTATATCTAAAGAAAATTTTGATGAAGAATTCAAAACTAAAGTATGGTATATTGATGAATATTTTGGATTTAGGGATAAGATATTAAGAAATATTGGTGATGGTGTTAAGGATAATGCTGCAATTAATTTGAAACAATTGAATGTAGCATTACAAAATGTCACCAGTTCAAAAGATATTTCTAAAGATGAGTTTAAAAAATATTATACAAAAGAAGAAACCGAAAGAATATTTCGAGATTATACAACAATATCGGATCCTGCCTCCATAACAAATTATATACATAATCTAACACGAAGAACAAATAATACAGAAAGGAAGATGTTTGATAAAATTGAAATAAATAAGACCTTTACAACAAAGGAAGATACTGAAATGGTGCACACATTTCTGTATGAAGTATATATAAGAAAAGTATTTGTTTCATCTTCTAATTCCTTATATCAGGTTCCTATGATATATTCAGGAGATAATATTCCTGAATTTTGTTCTGTATATATTATAAAAGATACATTAAAACACTGTTACGCATGTAGATTTTAGCAAATCATTAACACATGGTCTTTTACATAAAATAATTTTCAAAACTGGTGATTGTCTTAAGATCTTAGCTACTCAAGTGAAAATTATTATGTTTGGTGAAATAACACATGACGATCCTATCGATACAGAAATTGATCCTGATGAAGGCGTAGTTTAAAAATTATCTTACATTTTTCATTTAATAAATGAATGATCACATTTGGTGTATGAAGTGCAAAAAATATACTGAAACAGTTCTTCCCTATAGACTTGAGACTAAAAATGGGCGAAAGAGAATTGGGGTTTATGTACAGAATGTGGAAGTCAAAAAGGAAAATTTTAAAAAAATGATGACAAAACAATTCCAGAAGAAATTAAAAACGAAATTCATAAACCTGCGAGGAAAAATTTTCCAAGAAGACACATTACATCATATGGAATTGACGACATATGGCAAGATGATTTATTTGAAATGGATTCTGGAAAATTAAAAGGTATATCTATGATTAATAAAGGTTATAAATATTTGTTAACAATTATTGACGTTTTCAAAATATGCTTGGGGTATACCAATTAAAGATAAAACAGGCCAAAATGTTGCAGGAGCATTTGAAATAGTTAAGGATAGAAAACCAAAGAATATTCAAACAGATAATGGTAAAGAATTTTACAATAAAATTTTTCTAAACTGATCACTAAATTTGATATCAATCAGTTGTAGAACAATTCAATAGAACATTAAAAGAGAAAATGTGGAAAGAGTTTGATATTCAAGGCAACTATAAGTGGATTGATATTTTGCCAAAATTGGTCAATAATTACAATAATACGAAACATAGGACAGTAAAAATGAAGCCAGATGGTGTTAATAAAAATAATGAAAATATATTGTTGAAGACCGTTTTCTCTTCAGAAATAAGTACTAAAATGGCTACATTTAAAACTGATGATAAAGTAAGAATCAGTAAATTAAAAGGTATTTTCGAAAAGGGATATACGGCAAATTGGTCAACAGAATTATTTGAAATATTTTTTAAAATTTAAACCTACAGCCTGTTTTCCAGTCTTCGACCGGGTCAAAGATGTAATGAATGGACCAGATATAGGCTATTATTACAATGGGGTCGCCACTCCCAAGGTGATATTAATGACTGATAAATGCCATAAAATGGTAATGGAGAGTGTTGCTGGAATGAAAGATGACAGGGAAAACCGGAGTACCCGGAGAAAAACCTGTCCCGCTTCCGCTTTGTCTAGCACAAATCTCACATGGAGTGACCGGGATTTGAACCTCGGTATCCAGCGGTGAGAGGCCGACGCGCTGCCGTCTGAGCCTTGGAGGCTCGTTGGAAATTATATATATATATATATATATTGTACCAGGAAGGCCTAGGTCCTGGTCCATGTTAATTGAAAGAAATGTTATTTCCAGCATTAAAAATCCGACCGACGTACGAACATCCATGTAAAGAATATTCCAGTATGTGCCAGACCCTACGAGTGCGCTAGGCGGAGTCAAGTGACGTCACCTGTCGCTTGAAGCTCACCTCCCCTAGAGATATTTCTCGAAAGAAATTTTCTTTTAACAGCTTTTTAACGCCTTAACCAATTTCAACGGGACAAACGCTGAATTATAGCAAACATCATAAAAGTTAATCCCTGTAAATTTCAAATTAATTCATCAAACGGTTGTTGAGTTATAATAATTTAAAGTCTCAACGAAATTACGTAATCACGGTCACATGGCCGAGAGAGCAGCCACCCCTCCCTGCGCTGGTATCTATATATGTCAAGGCCAGACAGCCCGCAAACTAGTACAAGGACAAGCAAACAGCTGTGTGAGTGAGATAGCGAAGAGACCGGCCCGCGTACAGTATGTTCGCGCAGTCACGGTAGAAGTACTTTCCGTCGTATCTCCGGAACGCGAAATTCTATCACCGATAGAATTATTAAAGGACGTCGCACTGCAGTTAGTATACCGCGTCGCGATTACAATATAATCCTAAAGACATTTAAGACTGTAACGCGAGTGAACTTATTGGAGTACAAATATTAACTATGTCATTACGTGTGGACTTAGGTAACTTCAAGTAACATTGAACTTCTACTGAGCCTAATACTTAGAATTACCAGAACTCATATTCACGTCACATCAACATAAGACTCACAGTAGTAATTTGAGTGAAAAAGTGAGAACTTTTCTGTGTTAATATAACATTATAGTAACAGGATTAGCAGAAAATAATCCCTAGCAACTTCAGACTGTGTTCAAAGACTGTGCTTATCGACTTACTTTCTTTTTTTTATGTGAACTGTGTGATTATGAACGTTTCAATAACGACTGTAAATAGCATTTCGTACAGAAAGGACTGTGATTCTTCATACGCCATAAATAGTGTTCAACAGTGTCAGTGATAAACTACTCACACTAAGTAAATTTTCGTGTGCGAAAATCACCCGAACAAGCTACAACTCAAAGTGATCCAGTTCCAGCTGTCATCACCTCATTGGGAACGTCAACATCGCCAATCCTGATTCTACATGGAACATTCCAGACGTCCATCTTTCGACATTTGGTAGCAACAGTTCTTGTCATAAGTGAGTAACAAACTGACTAAACTTTTTCATTTATTTTGAACAGTGAAACTTCAGTGTCGCGTGTGAACAATTTTCATAATTTCTCAAAAGTGATAAATTTAATTTCAGTTTCATTTCTCATAGAAAGACTGTAGGCTTTCAAGTGTGCTATATATCGAGATTGACGAACTGAGAACTGAAAACTTCGATAATTTTCTCATATCCATTTACAATTACAAAAGTGTGCTTAGGTTTAAAAAGACTTTAGGTGGAAATTCCCCCATATGAAAGACTTTGAAACCAATGATATTTATGCCATTTTTTTTAAGGAGATTATTTTCGACATTTAATTTCTAAGCAAAATTTGAGTCAATAATCATACCGCAGGGTGAAAAATTAATAAATTGTTTTAAGAAAAAAAATTATTTACCATCTATTATTCGCTCTGCGAGACTATCCTTCTCTGTATCGGCTCCAAAACCCAGTTCCACTCCCTGAAGTCCTACTCATGCCCTTTGCCCACAACTTTTCCTGGTACAATATATATAAACTTTATTGCGCACAAGTTGTGTAGTATTAGGATACATTAATCAATACAGAGGTCTATGATTGATTTCACGCGATTTTTACACGACAGTACGCGATATCGGTCACAATGTTTACCACAGAGTTCACATATGCACATCGAGTCCGGGCCGTGGTACGTCTTCGACCTACAGACCATGCTCCGTTCATCATGACCTCTGAAGAGTAGAACTCTGGCCAGATCTCCTTCTTTTTCTTCTCCCTCTCTAACCGCAGTTTCTTCCAGTTGTCTGTACAGGGCAGATTGAATTTCCATCTCAGGTCCTCTATTAGAAATGTTTCTCTCGCGAGTTCGTACGCTAGTCTTGACTTGGTGTACTTTCAAATTCCGAGGGCTGCTTTCAAGAATCTGGCTTTCACTTTTTCCATTCGTATTAGGTCTTTATAGTTTAACTTTTTCCATGTTATCTCTATTCCGTATGTTAGAATAGGAACGATTTTGGCTTCAAAGATGGCTATAGTTGTATCCAGCGAAAGTGTTCTTAATGACATGATGTCGTAGAAGGCTTTGGTTGCGGCAGCTGCTCGTTGTGTTGTGTGAATTCTGAATGAGTGTGCTGTTGTCTGGACCGTTACGCCCAGATATTTGAAGTTGTTCGTAGTTTTAGAGGTTCATGTTTGAGCTAAATATGGTTCCTTGCGGATAGGCATCCTCCTTTCCTGAAGACCATGTGTACTGTCTTTTCTGCGTTTATTTGCAGTCCGTTGTATTCAGCCCATGTTCCTAGAGCATTCATTCCTTTCTGGAGTTCGTTAGTATCGTGAGAACCCACCACCATGTCGTCTGAGTATATATAAATTTTGAGGGACGGAGCGGAAGCTCTTATTGCTTGGACCACGTCATGTGTGGCTACGTTGAACACAAGGGGACCAAGGGGGTCTCCTTGTAACACTCCGTTTGTCTGTACAATTTCTTGCGAGGTTGTTACGTTGTCTGAAATTATGATGGTGTTTTTACTCAGGATGTTGTGTATCAAGACGCTTAGTTCCTTGTTTTGTTCCACCATCTGTTCTAGTTTGGCGCATGTTAAGGTCCTGTTGAGATTGTCGAACGTTTTTGTAAAATCGACGAATACTGCGTGGAATTTTCCTTTTGGGAATCTTATATCCTCCTCGATGTCGTCTATGAGGTTTTTGACTGCATGTAGGGTCCTTCAGCTTTTCCTGAATCCAAATTGTTCCTCTGGGATCTTGTTGTCGATTTCCCCTGTTAGTCTTATCTTCACAAGATTCGCCAGAATTTTGAGAAAGTTGCTCTCTAGCGCGATTCCCCGGTACGAGTTTGGGTCAAGTGGCTCTTCTTTTCCCTTGTATATCATTCTAATTTTCGAGGTTTTCCAGCTCACCGGGATTTGTTCTTTATGCAGACATAAGTTCATCATGTTCGTTATTGCTGGGATTAAAACTTCCGAGGCTGTTTGATGTGCTCGTTAAATATCCCATCCGGGCCTGCTGCCTTCTTGTTTTTCAATGTTGATATAGTGTTTCTAATTTCCTCTGTTGTAAATATTCTGATGTCATCGTATTGTCTTGTTATTTCATGAGCTTCGTTGACCCTTTGTTGGTTTAGGATGTTCGTGAAGTGAGCCTCCCAGATTGGCATCTCTATTTTCCGCATTCTCTGTGACTGTCGTGGCTTTAGAGCAATGTAGGGGTTTTCTTTTGCTTCTTCCATCATTCTTCTAGCCTCGAGTTCTGTGAAATCATCTCGTTTCTTTAGAAGGTTTTTATATTCTTTTCTGAGTCTGCTATATGTGATCAGGTCGTCCTGATTTTGAGTGCGTTTGGCCACGTGAAGGGCTGATATGACTCTCTTTTTCTCTGTATAGCATTGTTGATCGAAACATTTCTTTGACTTTCTCTCGTTTATTGTGGAGGTTGCGACTTTGATTATGTCTTCTAGTGCTGTTGCAGCAGCATCTAGGTCCTTTTCCTGAATCTTGTTTTCAAAGATGGTAAGCTTGTCTCCATTTTCGCGTATTTTATTCACGTCTATCTTTCTGGAGGTTCTTTTCGTATGGTTTGTTTCCTATCGTGTGCCTGTAGACTCTTTCAATTTGAAAGTTGTTGTCACTGGACAATGTTTCTTTATTGGTGTCACCGCGTCGGAATATAACACCTTATGGTCCGTTATTTGTACAGGATTATGTCTATGGTACTGCTACCATTATGTGCAAAGTATGTGTTGTCTTCTCTCTTACTAACCAGTGTAAATCCCTCTTCAGCCAACATCTGTAGTAGTTCCCTACTTCTGCAATCATACTTATCTAGCCCACGGTTTAGGTCGCACGCTATAATAATCCTTTTTCCCGTGGCCGTCTTTCCTAGAGCAGTCATCACGATTGCTATGATGTCTTCAATCGGGGTCAGTGGTTCGATGTATAGGCCTACGAAAGTCAGGCTCTCGGGCTCCATTATTATGGTATCTTCTTGCTCACAAACGCAAGATGTTCTTCCTATCGTTGGTTTGTAGAAGCAGGATATTCCTTTTGTAGGTCTTCCCCTCGGTCCTTTTTTGCAGGAATATGTTTTGAGTAGAAACCGGGAATTTCTATATTGTCCGTCGCGAAATTCTCTGTCAGGATGAGTATGTCATGGCTTCCTAGGAGCTCACCTTCAGTTAATTCTAAGGCGCTTTTAAGTCCTTCAACGTTCCATAATAGTAGGTTAAGCTTCGAGTTCTGCACCTCTGCTTTGGGGACGAAAAATCCTGTACCTTTTAATTGTGGCCCCTTCAGGCCATTCTTCTGGAACTGTGATTTTGTCAAGCTCGTTTAATGGTATGCCTACTTTGTAGGCTTTTAGATTTCCTTTGGATTTTATTTCCTTACATTCTATTATTTCCGTCACCGTTAGTTTCCGGAGGTGTCGGATAAGTTTCTCCGGAGTGGAGTTATAGTGGAGGCGTCCTATATAGAGCCACGCTTTGCGTACGGCTGACTGAAGTGGGCCGTCTATTGCGTCCGTTTCTTGTTGTGGTTGTTGCTACGTGCCCACTACTATTGGGGTCATCTTCTGTTGATTCCCTCGGCGCTTCCTTCTTGCGGTCCATGTTTGGTTGTTTTCGTCGCCGGTTGATTCGTCAAAGTCTACTTTCTTTTTGTCGTTGTTTACTGAGATCTCTTCGTCTCTCTTGTCGTTAATTAAGGCTCTTTGTGTAGTTAGCGGGTTGGGAGATTTTCGCGTTATTTCTTTCGGTTTATTAGTACCGCTTGGTACATTATCAGTTGTTTTTGCTGTGGTCACGGACCCAGCTAAGTGTGTAATTTGGGTTCTGATTTTCTCATCTATTAAATTTCTTAGATTGTTGGTAAGAAATTATATATTCTGAACCAATTACATGTAAGTTAAAGGATATAAATAATGAAGAAATGAAAGGTAATTTTTATGAACAAGAATTTCAGAAAACAAAACAAAATATTCAGACATATATCTTATTGAAAAGTTTTAAAAAACGTTATGTTAAGTAGTTAGGATTTGATAACACACACAATAGTTGGGTAAATAAAGATAATGTTGTATTATAATATTTGTCTATATAAATGGAGCTATTCAATATTTTAAAAGAATTAGATAATTGTAATATAAGTTTTAACTTATCGGATACTTCAAATGTAAAATATGATAAAATTGATGAAACCGTATTTATACACGTTTTTTATATAAACAATTATGATGAAGATAAATTTGATAATTTTAGAAATGTTATAAGAAATGTTGATAATTATGATGGTTGGGGTATTAATATTGGATCAGAGAAACATATTATAGATTTATTTCTCTACGGAGATAATTATTATATAAGCTCTTAATTTTTCAATAAAATAGATTAATGCCCTATTTTAATATTCATTATTTAAATAATATTCTCTCTCAATTACCGCATTAATTGGATTCATTATTTCTTCATCTGTGTAGTAATAACTATTATGATTAGCTACTATATTATCAAATATATGTTTTATAGTACATCGACACATTGGGCAAGAATCGTGGGCTTTTAACCATTCGTCAACGCATTCTTCATGAAAAACATGATCACATTTTGTTTTTACAAACATACGACTCTCCTCGATTAAACATATACAACATTCTAGTTCTGAAGTGGCATCTAACGATAAAATGTTATAAGGAGAATTTATCTCTTGTATAAACTCGTTGGATAATGTCTGACTTGCGAAAATCGACTTCCAATTAACTTTATCTTTAAATTCACGAATGAAACTTTCTGATAATTTTTGATATGTAGAAATATATTTCCAATTAACTTTCACGAATGAAATGTTCTGATAATTTATACGCTACAGATATACAATCCCAATTAACTTTATCTTCAAATTATCTTATAAAATATCCTGATAATATTTTATATTCTGTAATATCACGCCAATTAAGTTTATCTTTAAATTCACGCATAGAATCTTCGGATAAGGTTTGATATGTAGAAATATAATCCCAGCTAATCTTGTCTTTAAACTCATGCATAAATTTTTCTGATGATTTCTGATATTCTGAAATATGACGCCAATCAAGTATATCTTGAAATTCTCTCATAAAATCTTCTGACATTTTATTTTTACCAGAAATATATTTGTGATTGCGTCTTTTTATTTCATTTCTAACAACCTCTCGAAGCTGTGAGTCATCGTATAAATGTATTAGATTTCGAATTGGTATAGCTCTAACTAATTTTGCAATCAACCCTTCCATTTATTAGGAACGAACATTTTTAAGTCCTGCAATTTTTATCAGTATTTTCTTTCTTTCTTTTTAGATTTATGTTGATAAAAAAGTTTATACATAAATGGAAGCTGAACTGAAGGAAAAGACAGTCTTAGATTTACAAGAAATCTGTGAAGAAAAGAAATATAAAGGTTATTCTAAGTTGAGAAAGGATTAATTAATTAATATGATATTACAATTATCTAATAAAACAGAAGAAAAATTAGGTGATAAGAAGATAGGAGAATTAAGACGTTTAGAAAGTCAGCATAAAGTTTAAATTACTATAATATGAAAAACTCTGATCTCGTTAACGCAATAGAAGGAAAAATGAGAGAACCACCACAAATAGAAGAAGAAGATCAATAAGAATATCCGTAAGTTCTAGAATTAAGTAACATCTGTGGAAACAATACCAAATTAAATAACAGATATTGTATCTGTGATCCGGATATAAAGAATAGTAAGCATAATACAAATTCATACAGAATAAATCGTTTTCATAAAAATTCATTAAATTTAATAGAAGATGTTAATGATAACGGTAGAATTGAAAATTTAATTTCAACGTTTATTCATGATTATAAAGGAAAATCAGTACCTTATAAATTTGTGATTAAAAAGAAGGCTGATTATTTAAAAATAACTAATAATATTGAAATTAAGGAAACTAAAAGAAATGTTAAAATATGGAATGATTTTATACATAAAATTAAAAGGGAAAGACAATTTCGTGGAAACATTTTGAGACAGATGGGACGGATGTAAATAATTCCAGGATAAGTAAAAGTTCATTCTTAATAAATGGATACCGATTTAGAGTATTGTCAGATCTGTGGAAACTCTAGTATATTAGATAATCGATGTTATAATTGTTATCCACCGCAGATAAATCATCATAACAAATATAACTATAGACAGAAACGTTTCCACAAATACTTGTTAGAGTTAATAGATAATCCTTATGATAGAATTGAAATTGAAGAAGTACTTAAAATGTTTAATGATACTTCCAGAAAAAAGCTTTACCTTATAAGTTTTTATTGCAATTGGAAAATTTTTCGGGATTTTAAAAAGTTCATCTTTAATAAATGGAAGCTGAACTGAGAAATAAACTTTACAAACAACTCCTAGAAGAATACGAAAATGCTTATAAATGAAAAGGTATTTTAAATTTAAGAAAGCTGAATTGATTAAAGTCATTTTAGATAGTATGATTAGTAATGCTTTAAATAATATACAGGATAAATCTAAAGCGATGAAACTAGACGTAAAATTGAGAGAATATTTTAAAAAGATCTTATAAAAATATATTCTAAGTTCAAGAAAGCTAATTTGATTAAAACCATTTTATATAATATCCTCAAAACAGATCATAATGTTTTAAATAAAATTAAAACAAAACCTCCATTTTTAAAAATTAATAGTGAACAATATAATTTAAAAGCTAAAAAAGAACAAGATAGATCCATTACAAATTTTGAGAATTATGATTTCAATATAAATATAAAAATTAATAGAAAGGTGACAGCATTTAAATCAAGAAAACAAACATTTGAAATTAATAACGTTGATAATATTGTAGAGCCAGGATTACTTTTAAATGAAATTAAAGATCACCACGTGTTTTCAGTATTATAATAACTTGTGCTTTGAGTGAGAAATTCTAATTTGAAGTATAGGAAGAAAATGACTAAGGTCAAATCCCACGTAGTGACCAGCGGTTTTCCATCAAATTAAAATTTTGCGGGGATAACTACCTACCGAAATTTACAACGCTCTATTTGAAGTTTGTGGGAATAGTGAACTGGATCGAAGTACAGTGTCACGGTGGGCTTCCCGTTCCCGCGAAAGCCGGACAAGTGCTGATGACAACCTAAGGTGTGGGGGGACTGTAACTGCAGCAGACTACACTTCCGCTTTAATTATTGACAACATTTTGCATGAAGATCGACTTGAAACATGAGAAGAAATTGCAAATGAAGCAGGACGATACTACACAAGATGGTCTGACACTTTCGCAGCTGGAGTGCTCATGCTGCATGGTAATGCACGACCGCATACTGCAGAACCAGTACGAAGAGTTTTGGAGAATTATGGATGGGAAATCTTTCCCTATCCACCTTACGGTCCTCACAATAGCCCACTAGGCCTTGATTTCTTTCCAAAACTGAAGGAACCACTCATAGGGAAACGTTTTCAAACCACACGAGGCTTCTGATGCCGTGACCATACTAACGGGAACACAAGACTTCCCGCAACGCTGGGCCGCTCTTATTGAGAAGAAAGGATATTACATTGAAGGCATCTAGAATCATTTTCTGAAGAAAATCATTGAACCATAATTTTACGGTGAGCAAAAATTTTGAAATGACCTTATTATTTACGAGTATTTATTTTCCGCACGCACACATACTGAAATATTTCCCGGGTGTGAGGTAACAGGAAAAGTGTGTCTTGGCAGACGAAAAAGAGGGCTAGCTATCTTACTAAAGTTCACCGTCATAATGCATTTTACAGTGGAACCCCTGGCTGTGTACAAACAACTATGAACATACATACATATATACATACATACACACATACATACATACATACATACATACATACACACATACATACATACATACATACATACATACATACATACATACATACATACATACATACATACATACATACATACATACTGCACCGAACGGGGGTACATCATTCGTATTGTGCCTTTTCCCTAACTGCCTCATATGCTCCGGCTAATAATCTAATAAAATATGTTGGATGGACAAATAAATATAATCATCTCCTAAAAAAACCAGGACGTCACGCAGATAGGAATGAAAATAATTACATCAACTTAGGTCTGCGACCAAATAATATTACAATTGTCTATGTTTGCAAAAATCGGTTGTATATTTCATCCCATCCGACATACGCATTCATTTGTCTGAATCGATACTGGCTTATTTCGGTGAATAGCACATGAGAATCGTATTTTGTTGTCAAACCATATATTCATCCGCAGCACAATACCTTTCGGGGATACACATTTCAATTAACTTTCCTTTTTAACGTGGACTCGCCTGAGAAATGCACAGCCTCTTCCCCAAGTCCGTCCGCAAAACCAGTTCCGATTAATTGTAGCCAATAATAAAATAGATCTTAGAATTTATCTATTGATTATTTATAAGTACTCCATCTAATATCTCTTCCGATAATGAAATGAATAAATAGCAAGAATTCCGGTTAAAATCCTTATCTCCCATTTTATTTGAAATCCATTGTACTTGGAATGAAGTATGATTACATTTACATGTTCAGTTACATTCTTAGGAATTCCAATTCCAAATTGAAATACAATTAATATATTCTTAAAATATTATAAAAATATCGTCGAAAATAACATTTAAATATAGTTTCAATATTTTTGAAATATCATTAATTCATTGAAATATTATTGAAATCTTGTTAAAATATCCCCTAAACATTGTCGAGATGTCGTTGAAATGGTTGACATATCTTTGAATATCATTGTAATAACGTTGAATTATTCTTTAAAATTCATTGAAACGTCATTGAAATGACTAAAATACCTTGGAATATCCTTGAAATAGTGATGAAATATCCTTTAAAATTCATTGAAACGTCATTGAAATGACTAAAATACCTTGGAATATCCTTGAAATAGTGATGAAATATTCTTTAAAATTCATTGAATCGTCATTGTAATGACTAAAATACCTTGGGATATCCTTGAAATAGTGATGAAATATTCTTTATAATTCATTGAAACGTCATTGAAATGACTAAAATACCTTGGAATATCCTTAAAATAGTGATGAAATATTCTTGAAAATTCATTGAAACGTCATTGAAATGACTAAAATACCTTGGAATATCCTTGAAATAGTGATGAAATATTCTTTTAAATTCATTGAATCGTCATTGTAATGACTAAAATAGCTTGGGATATTCCTGAAATAGTTATGAAATATTCTTTAAAATTCATTGAAACGTCATTGAAATGACTAAAACACCTTGGAATATCCTTGAAATAGTGATGAAATATTCTTTAAAATTCATTGAAACGTCATTGAAATGACTAAAATACCTTGGAATATCCTTGAAATAGTGATGAAATATTCTTTAAAATTCATTGAATCGTCATTGTAATGACTAAAATACCTTGGGATATCCTTGAAATAGTGATGAAATATTCTTTATAATTCATTGAAACGTCATTGAAATGACTAAAATACCTTGGAATATCCTTGAAATAGTGATGAAATATTCTTGAAAATTCATTGAAACGTCATTGAAATGACTAAAATACCTTGGAATATCCTTGAAATAGTGATGAAATATTCTTTTCAATTCATTGAATCGTCATTGTAATGACTAAAATAGCTTGGGATATCCCTGAAATAGTTATGAAATATTCTTTAAAATTCATTGAAACGTAATTGAAATGACTAAAACACCTTGGAATATCCTTGAAATAGTGATGAAATATTCTTTAAAATTCATTGAAACGTCATTGAAATGACTAAAATACCTTGGAATATCCTTGAAATAGTGATGAAATATTCTTTAAAATTCATTGAATCGTCATTGTAATGACTAAAATACCTTGGGATATCCTTGAAATAGTGATGAAATATTCTTTATAATTCATTGAATCGTCATTGTAATGACTAAAATACCTTGGGATATCCTTGTAATAGTGATGAAATATCAAGAACATTATTTAAGTATCACTCAAATATCAATTAAACATTATTGAAGTATCATGTAAATTTCATTGAATATCCCTACGAAATTCATATGCATTATCTTTGCTTTCTTTGTTTTCTCAAGTCTACATCGTGTAATAACGATAACAACATAAGTAAGTTCCATAAATATGGTTCAAAAATTACCATTCAGCTATATACCGACTCAAAATAAACCGAAAATAAAATATTATTTATACTAGGTAAACTAATTTAGTCATATAGCTTCCTAAAAATATATATATAAGTAGGAATAGCCTACCATAACACACATGTGCAAACAAGCCAGTCAAACATCTAGGAATGCCATACTTCCCTTCATATACACTCATCTTTCCGCGAAATCAAGACAGAAAATGGTATCGGAAATTTATTTGTTTACGGGCAGTGGTCATTTAAGTCATGAAGACGTTTCCTCCCTCCAAACATGCGCTTGACAGGAAATCAACTTGGGCATTGCTTATTATGTGAGGATCTTCAAAAAAATGTTAATTTTCAATGGTAAATGCCTTGTTTTAGGATATAATTTTCGATGACCGTACACCACAAGTAACCTGTAAGTTCATTAACCTCTTACAATTGTATGCATGTGCCACATAACCCGATCTCGTATACCACTACTTAATTCACATGGCGAAAATACCAACTATAACCTAACATTAGCGTTCTGTTGCTTAAATATTATCGACTGCTCAAATGTAGTCGTATTTCACCAAATACGCATTCTATCTGTAACAATTCCTCATTACTTATACACTTCCGTATATCTATTATTATAGCCTATAATCTCTTAAAATCATCGATCATAACAACGATTCCCTATAACAAAATCATTCGTTGCTTTACATTTGGCGCAGTATACGTGTATTCCATTCACATAATCTCATCACACATCATGGTTTTGCAGTATACCGTAACACAAGCAATCACATATCCCAGCAAAAGAACGCATGTGTTAATATTTCAGGTTCTACTTACTTGCTTTTGGTGTCAAGTTATCGTTAAATTGAGTTCTATTAATTTAGAAGACGGTCTTATACCGTTCTGCATTGCACTGGAGTTGAATTACACAATGAAAGGCATAAATCTTCAGAATCACATAAAATAAACAAACATACCTACTCATTGAGTGTAGATTTGAGATGTCAAAGACTACCTAACTCCATATTCTAAAGAAGTTATACGGATTCCTTTTTAATGATACTATTCATGGAACTTTTATCTTGAAGAATTAAGCATTAACCATACTACAATCATATATTAAAGTAATTATTTACTATCGTTCATCCAAATATAAGTAATTTAACTGCGAAAAATAAATGTATGGAACTTGACTTATCTTGCTTTCGCTATTCGACTGGGATGGTCTTCATTCTGGATCTCCTTTGGCTTCCAACTCGAGTTGCGGTTCACGTCATCGTTGGTTACTGGTGACTGTCCTCGGGTGTGGATGATGACGGCCGGCAAGGGCTCCCACCGGATTGTGACCCCATTCTTCTGGTTTACTCAGCCATAATATCTCAGGCGATTACATGCGATGGAAACATAATGAAGGATAGAATTAGATGCATTCTCCAGACAGGAAATAAATAATTTTGAATATATTTTATCTCTCTAGTAAAATACTCGTCCAGATGCAATATTTAGTGCAGTACTTTACGTATTTCTTGCTTGTCGCTAGCGTGAACAATAACCTGCAAATCTCTAAATATTTTTTTAAGTTTTCAGCTATGAGTTCGTATTGGCAACTATTACGGGGCGATGTCTTCCTCTTTCCTTTCACTTCTTTCACGCCCGATGCTTTTAATTCGTATTTTTGGTTTATATACCGCCGTAATTATACTATTAGCAGTTCTCTTCTCCGATTTCAACCTCTTCTTTTCTTGAATACCAATTCTAGCTTACAGTTTCGTTCCGATGATCAATACGAATTTTTTTTAATGGGTCGTCCTTTTTTTACTCGGGACAACAATCTGATTCTTTTACTCACGGCCATTTGGATTCCTTAGGTCCGATCGTCGCAATATTAACTCATGGCCTACTTGACTGGTTATATCTGCATTTTCTCTCTAAATATACTCTTTCATTATATAACCTCCGTCATTTTTATCGCGATGCATGGCAAGTATTAGGGATGTAACTCCCGCTCATGACGCAAATCGGGCAATGAAATGGTACAATACATACATACATACATACATACTGTGACCGTTCACAACGTCACCTATGGTATGTCATGATATCCAGGAGATGAAATATGCTGTTCTCCACGTCATTCTACGATAAAAACTGCCCAGGTTAGAATTTTTCCACCCGCTCCAGGACTCGATTTGCAGTATCCAGAGTAGCGCGACCCAGCTCTAGTTGCTGATAATTAGCAGCAAGGCGGTGCAAGAGAGCTTGTACTCGAAGTTTTCTTACTCCAACCTCGAGCGAGATGAAAAGAGACGCGTTATCACTTGACAGAGAATCTAGGTCACTAGCTGAGCCCAGAGAGTATATCCAACGTGAAAACTAACATTATACCCTGTTTTCCTCGCTCATTCACCACTGCCAACTTATCACATTCAGCTGTTTTCTTTCTGTTAATTTTTATAAATCGCAAAATACTCAATAGATAATTAAGCGCAAACATTCATTTGAATCAGGGAATTTTACGCATAATTATGAGACCGAGAAGTGCTCTACTTAACTGACAGAGTGGTAACTACGCTGTAAAAAATGGTGCGTCCTAATGACTAACAGATGTTGGACCCTAACCGTGCCAGCGAACACAAGGAATCCCCAGCGATCGTCATCATTCACCGCCAGTGACAAAAGGACGCTTTTGAGATTGCTTGAGAATCTACGAAGCTATTTCAAAAGCAGTCACTCAGTGGAGATGGGAATACAGGAGCTACATTTTGATACCCTGTTTGTTACTCTACGTTGCATATTACCGGACCGAATTCTGAGAAGAAATTACATTTCCCCCCCCCTCACCATCCGAGTCTCTCGCGTAGCTCGCCTATATATTCAAGAGCTGAGGGGCAGACACTACCCAGTTCATTTCAGTGAAATGCCAGTTCGGTAGTGGTTCGTCGTGATTAGTGCGTGAGAGTCGTCTGTGGAGAAATAATTTTTATAAAGTGAGCAGTGAAACGCAGTAATTTATTGAAGCCTGTGAATATCTGCGAAAATAACCACAATCTAAGTAAGCTTTTTGCTAGCACAGCGTGCCGCTAATTAATATCGTAGGAACAGTACGAAACCGTAATGACCGCTGTCCGTGTGTCGAAGAGGTTGTGCGTCGAGCCTCATATATGCCTAAAGTAATACGGCTTAATTAACCTCAATAGCCAGGTATCTCAGTGCGTGGAGTGTGTGTGTGCTCGATATAAATGAGAGATACAAAGAAAGTGAGTGAACGGCTCACTGTCGGCATAATTAAGGGCAGTGTCACGTCTATAAATCCATAATGCAGTTGAGAGCCTGACTTACGCATGACTAGGTGAAATAGAATATGCATGAAGTGCGGTCGTGTGAGACGAGAAATTTTAACCCAGTAGTGGCCTAACCAGTGACATTCTTTATTCAGGGCCTAGAATAGCTGTCTGCTGTTTATAAAAGAATAGGTATATGAGAAGGGAGCAGTGTCGGGCTTCAGAGACAATACCGGCATTGGGTTGCAATGTTCGTGTTATTGAGCAGATCCAACCATATATTCAAATTGTGATGTGTAATAAACTAACGTATTCACATGAGATAACTTCCCCTAATTTACATGACATCCAGCTGAATGCCAGAGTTTTGCCTGTGTACCGGAGAGAACGAGACATCTAGATGTTTGCCGGAATTTCGCCTGGCAGCAGAGAACGTCTGGAACGTCGCTGTCATGTGCGTGACCTGCCAGGAAGTCATCACAGGTCTTCGCATCGCTGATGACGTGATGGAAGCCGAGTAAACCATGGTTGCCTCCCTGTAAAGCTGTGTTCGCGGTATTCAGAAAGGCTAAGTACACTTCCAAAATATTAAGTAGCTTTGAAAGTCGTTTTCCTATTGTAAATTTAAAAGTAAAGTTGCATGCAGATATAATGCAGATCGCCAATATCCTACTTCAGATGGATAATAATAATCTCATTTCTTTTTGATTTTTATTAAATACAGTCGTCATGGTTTGGGAATAACCATATTTTACTTCCATTTTTTGTATATAAGGGTTAGTAATGCATGACGTAATTATAAGGACCTTGGATTAATTAAGTGTGAAGCGCTGTCAAGTAGAGAGGGCTTAAATATTCTGTAAAAATGATTCCAGTTATCATCTTTCCATAGCATATACGAGTCATCAAGGTTTTTTCAGTAATTCATTTTTTTGGTGCGCTTCACCTGGTAGAGATCCCTCCTAATTAGTAACTAAGGCACCTGGAACAAGGCATCGAGACGGTGGATATCTTACATCGTTAATTATTTAGTTCGCGAGTGCGTGAGGTAATTTGGACCCTGGTGGCAGGAGATCATCATTAAATCTGCATCGTGGTCAATGTACCGAGAGGAGAAACGAGATGGCTGAACAGGCTGTAGCCATAATATATAGTATGAAATGAAAATGTGAAGTTCCCTTGGAATATGTCATTAAGATACGCGAGGTGCATATCGCGATGTGAATATGTTGATTACGGCCGGATATAGGGCCGAGATTTGTGGTGATGCCATTGTGGCCCGAGAGAAAGAAGTGAGATAGATTATTTGCCGTGAAACCATTGTCCGAGAAGGCTTAGTGGACCGCTCTTTGGAAGTGTGTCACGGGCAGCTAACAGCGGGAATTTTATGAGCCCCTTTAAACGGGGGAGTGAAGGCGTTTTCTTCAGTGAGAACAGGTACAAGTGGCGAGTTTCTTTCCTTTCGGCACAGAGATTACGTGCATTAATTTAAGTATTGTCAACGTCGCATTGATCCCAATATGCATTAAAAGAACGGTCCCTCCAATTTCTCTTCTTAATTATTTACAGCGTGCAGGGAATTCCAGGTTAAATATACCCCGTCTCAGAAGACCATGGGTTCGTCCAGGAGACAGTGAAAGTTTATGTTCACTGTTACCAACAGCGGGTGGCTTGTAACATCTGTGATTCATTGTGTGTGTGTGAAATGTATATATTCTTGTCCATTTATTGCAGGTAGTGCTATGATACTTTGTTTATGATGTCTGGTATTGAAGTCGCTAAGTGCTTGTCCATAGGTAGCAACGTTGTGTAAATAATATCCTGATATATGTATTGATAAAAATCCTCATGAAATGAGCGTGTTTATTATACTGCATATTTGGCAACGTTTAACTTAAGGAAGTGTTGTAACGCGACTTTCAAAGGATTGGGAGTGTAAATTGCCTATTTCAGTCCATCCGATTCTAGCAGACTTATATCATAATTGGATACAATTTGAATATATTAATTCTCGGCAGGCAAACAGATTTACATATATACATACATACTGCACCAGGAAAAGTTTTTGGGTAAAGGGCATGAGTAGGACCTCAGGGAGTGGAACTTGGTTTTGGAGCCGATACAGAGTAGGATAGACTCGCAGAGCGAATAATAGATGGTTAAAAAAATTTTCAAAACAATTTATTAATTCTTCACCCTGCAATATGATTATTGGACTCAAATCTGGCATTGAAATTAAAAGTTTGAACGTAATCTTCCTGAATTCTGTTCATGAAAATGGAATAAATATCACTGATTCCAAAGTCTTTCATATGTGAGAATATGAGGTATTGAATTTCCACCTAAAGTCTTTCTAAACCTAAGCACACACTTATAATTGTAAGTTGATATGAGAAATTAAATTTCTGTTAAAAGTTTTCAGTTTTCAGTTTGTAAACCTTGATATAGCACACTTGAAAAGCCTAAAGTCTTTCTGTGAGATATAAAACTGAAATTTGAAATTAAATTAATCACTTCTGAGAAATTATGAGAACTCTGAAATATTTGTTCACACGCGGCACTGAAGTTTCCACTGTTCAAAATTAATGAAAAAATTTTAGTCAGTTTGTTACTACTCACTTACGGAAAGAAATGTTGCTACAAAATGTCGAAGGATGGACATCTGGAATGTTCCGTGGAGAATCAGGATCGGCGATGTTCCCTTAACACACCATGTTGACGTTCCCGATGAGGTGATGACGGCTGGAACTGGATCATGTAGAATTGCAGCTTGTTAGGGTGATTTTTCGCACACGAAAATTCACTTAGTGCGAGTAGTTATCACTGACACTGTCATTTACTGTTGAACACTATTTATGGCGTAATTGAATTTCAAGACGTCAAATAAAGAATCACAGTCCTTCCTGTATGAAATACTATTTAAAGTCGTTACTGAAACGTTCATAATTACACAGTTCACACTTGAAAAGGCACATCAAAGTTTATAATCACAGTCTTTGAGCACAGTCATCAAGTCACTAAGGATTATTTTCTGCTTATCTTGTTATGATAACGTCATATTACCTCAGAAAAAGTTCTTAATTTTCACTCAAATTACTGTAAGTCGTATACTGATGTGGCGTGAATAAAGAAATACAGTTCAATACTCGAAAAGAAATGAGTTCTGGTGATTCTTCACATTAGTTTCTGTAGAAGTTCAATATCATTTGAAGTAACCTAAGTCTACACGTAATGACATATTCTGTGAACGTTAAATATTTGATATTTGCACTTCAATAAGTTCACTCGTATTATATTCTTAAATGTCTTTAGGATTAGACTGTAGTCGCGACGCGATGTACTAAATACAGTGCGACGTCTTTTATAATTCTGTCGGCGATATAACTTCGTGTTCCGGAAATGCGACGGCAAGTACTTTCACCGTGACTGCGCGAACATACTGTACGCGGGTCGGTCTCTCCTCTGTCTCACTCACACACAGCTGTATACTCGTCCTTGTACTGGCCTGCTTGCTGGCTGGCCTTGACATATATAGATACCAGCGCTGGGAGGGGTAGCATCTCTAGGCCATGTGACCGTGAGTGCGTAATTTCTTTAGACTTTAAATTATTATAACTCAACAACCATGGGATGAATTAATTCGAAATTCACAGGGATTAACTTTTATGACGTCCGCTACGATTCAGCGTTTGTCCCGTTGAAATTGGTTAAGGCGTTGAAAAGCTGGCAAAAGAAAAATCTTTTCGAGAAATATCTCTAGGGGAGGTGAGCTTCGAGCGACAGGTGACGTCACTTGACTCCGCCTAGTGCACTCGTAGGGTCTGGCACATACTGGAACATTCTTTACATAGATGTTCGTACGTCGGTCGGATCTTTTATGCTGGAATAACGTTTCTTTCGATTGACATGGACCAGGACCTAGGCTTTCCTGGTACAATACATACATACATACATACATACATACATACATACATACATACATACATACATACATACATACATACATACATACTGCAACCGTTAATTATGGTTAAGCTACAGTCGGAGAACACTGAGACACCTCAGGTGTGCTCAGTTCGTAAACAGGAAACACAGACGAAATATCCAAGGATGTGGCATGCATAGGAAATATGAACTTAAATTGTGGCATATAATAAAGAAAATCCGGAATGAAATGAATATATGGCATGGTTTATTAACAACAAAAATATTCTCAAATCGTCATCCTTCTGAACTGTGATAATGAAAATGATCGTTAATAAATTAAAAATGTATCTCTTGATGTACAAACGAAATAATCAAATGGGGTGGTACATGATTTCACGCCCTATCTTGCCCTAGCAAATCATAATTACATGTTAAATTTAATAATTTTGATCAGGTAAACAGATTTCATTTGATTTACTGAAAGATCTCGATTCAGACGATCCGCTCTGAAATATCAGAAAGATTTAATTAAATTTTGTTCAATAATCACATTGTTTCCAATTATCTATCCAAAAATTTACGTTTCTTTTACAATTACATAATTTGATGCTTTAATTTCTGTTTAAAACTGAGTCGGCTCAATGAAATAATAATCTGTTCAATTACCAGTCGCTTACTGGATTAACAAAATTGAATAAATAAATTACTAAAGTCTGGAAATGTAATATACATTTGAAATGGTCTGCCTAACTCAAAGTTCAACTTCTGAAAAGCCATATCACAAATCCTGAATACGAATAACGAAGAAATTAACACTGTCCACATTGTATAACAACATCTGAGACACAAGGAAAATCAACTCCAAAATACCATAACCATAAAATAATACTAGAATACACTACTATTTACACCCTATTTTACACTATCTACACATGTGGCTACACAAAGGTGATCACATTGTCGGAATATCATTGAATAATTTCATCATATTGTCGGAGTATCATTGAATAGTTTTAGGATAGCTGAAGGTACCGGGAAATTTCTAGTGTTCAATCAGATGACCTGGATGAAAGTCCTCGAACATTCCGGAAAATCTCGAGTTCGGGCAAAGTCTCGAATAGTGTTCCAGAACCATCGTGAGTTATCGTGAACATTATAGTTATGAATTTTAGAGAACTCGGGATAGAACTAATCAAGCTTACTTCTTCGAAGACGTACTCAAATTCAAACAGACGTAGGTTCATTATCCTAAATCACGCAACTATCCACCATAATCCACTACCAAACTATCACTTGCCTCAAGAACCATCTTCAATAATAATGGCGTGATTCTAATCTCGAAGAACCACTTCAATTATTCATTATAATATGATTTCTCTCGAAGACTAAATTATTACATTAATAGTAGTGAAATCTCTAACAACGACTCATACTATACGACCATACATTCGTGATCCATCCCGGGATATCACAAATTCATTCTAACATCATCACGCAACAAGTCCTACGCGTATATAATTCTCGAAGATTCAATTCACCAACCGGTTCTCACATCTCGATTCAACTATCTCTGTTCCGCACTTACTTGCACGGGTTCTGATTCAAAATGACGGAATCATTTTTCTTTTAAGGCTTAACTTCCAATATCACACGATTATACTCCCAATAGATACCATATACGATTATGTCTCACCTCTGTACGACGACTGTACATCCAGAAACATCAAATCTACGTACACGAATGCTCTAACATTAATCTCCACCAATCGTGGCTATAATAAATGCATTAGATACACCCTGAGAATTATCACTGCCTGATACACCTAGTATAATTCATAAGTCATGTACGCCGTTCCAATATCACATGATTATCTAACAGGAATAAATATGTGAGGATCTTCCACTGTCATTATAATATGGTAAAGTACTACGACTACATAACTAAAAGATACTGCCAGACCATTTACCAATTACTGCTACGTAACTACTCTTCTACCAAACAGATTATTTTATACAATTACGTCGACTTAGCTTTGCGATGTCTTCATGATGTTGAACGACTGGTCGTCCTCAATAATAATACAGTCATAGGTGCCTTTCTCTCATCCCATCGATGTCAGCTGGTCACATGGGTTTAAGCTTCCATTTCAACACCAACACATATAGCGGTATGTGACATCAACATGATGATATTCATCACTATCCTCTTGAATTTCGGGCTGAAACTAGCACAAGAAAGATTAGTAAATTTGCCACACAACACTTCCTGGAAATATCGTTCAAATATTAAACACTGTAGGCAGCTCAACTTAGCTTGACGTCTGCTGTGTTACGTGCGTTGACAAGCGTAATATTCTAAGTAGTATATTTGTAGGATATTCGACTATGTTAACATAATTCAACTTCCTCAAATCAATCTTCGAGTATCGCCGTCCGCTCTCGAACCAAGAACTTATTTCAACAGCGTGTTGAACTCCACACAAGTCCGGCGACTGACACACTAACACAGTAACTCACTTCTCTTCTCCTCAGCTGGCAGGCTGGAGTCCTTGATGCTCTGCGCACGCGCGCTCGGACCGGAAATCTAGTCAAGTTAACAACAGTAATAATTTTCCACACTGGTTTTACTTGTAAAATAATATTCAGAAACGTTGTTATCATCATCATCATTATTATAATCATTATTATTGAAATACACAATGACTTTCTATCACGCTATTTTGATAGTATCACAAGTCGTTCATATGGTTGGTTATGACAGGTGTTAGTCTGCAAGCTTATTGTGCGCTAGCGAGTCGCGCTCTGTCTTTCATTCTTTTCTTTCTTTCTTGGACGAGTTCACTCCTAATCGTCGACACCAGGATGCAGTTTTACGGCTTAAACCATTAATTCAAAGAGTATTACGCCCACAGGTGAATTCAATGTGACTCCAAAGAGTACTAACTCGAAAATATGCCACTCAAAATACATACATACATACATACATACATACATACATACATACATACATACATACATACATACATACATACATACATACATATCAGAACATACGTTTAGCTTAGTGGTGCTACTTGTAATTTCATGGATCTGAATGTTAAAGTTTCCACTTACGTGAAACGGGATATAAAAGAGTTAAGACTCAAACGCTAGTGGCTTTGCGATTGAAGAACATTTTCACAGGTCCAAAATGTAATGCTAAACAAAACAGTCTCTCCTACCAACATCCGAAGGAAAACTAATTCCATGTGTTAAAATCTGAAATAGACTAACAGATACTTTCCATTTAACTTTTAATAGAGCAGCGTGGATTCACTCCACAACTCTTCGTAAGAATGACTAAGCGGCAGTCGGCGGCAGGGTGTTTATTTAGAGCCTGGATGTTCACGGAGCAATTTCGGGACATTGGTCATTTTCTCAGTTCTGCAGGATTTCACAACAAATATACCACATACATATTCCAAAAATGTCTACCATCATGAATCCAATATTTAAATAACATGCATTATATTATCTCTGCCCGGAATGTTTTTAGTGTTACTTGCACTAAATTTTGTCTATTGCTGACCGAATCACTTCTCTGATCTGTGTTATCTATGTCAAAATTTTACCCTATAAAATACGTTTGCACTCTTGTCTTCCTACCATTGAATATTGGGCTTTTAATATGACATAAGGGCTTACATGTCCCTGAAAATATTTCCTCAGGCTTGAACTACTCGCACTTCTGTCGGGAAGACGAATCAGATATTGATCGGTTTTTCTCTGACAACTTAGACTACGTCGAGCATGAAAATATCACGCTCTCTTCGAGCCTGGAGGTAATCGGTTCAGTATATTGTCAGAGGGTTCGTTCTGAGCCACTTCCCAGTCGATACCTCTCGTGGAAGTACAACAACTGTCTGAAGAAGTTTTCATCTCTTTAGTTATACCTCAGGTCATTCTCATGTGTTTCCAAGAAGTAGGAATGTCAGGTTTAAGTTCACACCTACCCTGTTAGCAAGCCTATGACCGTTCATTTTATTCGAAATATTGTATAACGGATGTTTTAACAATAATGCTTTATGAAGCACAATTCTTTTCTAGGCGAGCGGCAAGGGGCAAGATAGAGTCACAGCCTACCAGCGCAGTTCCTCAGGCCAAAAATATTGAATCAACTCCCGTTCCAAGTTCATCTTCAGCGAGTACGATGTAAGTAAAAAATTCCAAACACGATATCCATCGCTTGCTCTATCTTCAGCGAGTACGATGTAAGTAAAAAATTATAAACACGATATCCATCGCTTGCTCTCTTTATTATACTGACTATATTAGACATGTTTGCGAAATTAATAAATGGTTTGTTAGTAGGCAGTTCGTATTTAGGAAAGGTTGTTCCACTGCAGCTGAAATTGTAGGATTACACCAAGAAACAGCAGTTATCTAGGATTTAGCAGGTCAAATCGGTCAAATGGACTGTATCGCGATTGACCTATCGAAGGCATTTGATAGATTTGATCATGGGAGACTACTGGCAAAAAAGTGCGCAATTGGACTAGACAAAAGAGTGACTGAATGGGTGGATATATTTCTAGAAAATCGAATTCAGAGAATTATAGTAGGCGAACCTTTATCTGACCCTCTAATAATTAAGACGGGAATTCCCCAAGGAAGCATTATTGGACTCTTCTGTCTTATATATGTATATATATATAAATGATTAGTATGACATTTAAAAATACGAAGGCAAAAGTTAAATTTAAAGGTGAATTATCAGAATCATTCACTATAAGAACTGGGCTTCGACAAGGAGACGGACTTTTACCATTGTTATTTAATTGTGCATTGGAGAAGGTTATGCGTGAATGGAACAAGAAATGCCAACCAACTATCAAGATCGGTAGAAATATTAAACTCAACTACCTTGCTTTTGCGGACGATTTAGCATTACTTGGAAATACAATAGAAGGGGCTAAATTTCAAATTGAACAACTAGAAATTATAGCAAAAAATGGGATTGCAAATTTCATTTGAAAAAACAGAAATGATGCCAACTTTTAAAGTTTATTTACCAGTTATTCAGCTGAACAGTAATAAAGAGGTTAAAATTGCTCAGAAATTCAAATATCTTGGGCAAATAATAACATAGAACACAAATGAAAAAGAAGCAATAGAACACACAACAACTAAATTTAAACAAGCACAAAGACTTATCTGGCCAACCTAAAAAAAATCTCTTTCGATAAACACTAAGCTGAAACACTATAATTCCATAGTTAAACTAGAGGCAACGTACGCTAGTGAAACTTTATTCAAATTAAATGCAAAATCTACAACAGACAAATTGCAGAAAACTGACAGAAGAATTCTTAGAACAATTATTAATAAAAAACACCAAGTTGATGGACAGTGGAGATTGTTGCCTAACAACACTGTCTATCGTGAATGTGAATCAATAATATCTACAATGCGTAAAAGAAGAATTTCCTTTTTCTGTCACATATCAAGATTACTAGACACCAGGATACTGAAACAACTATTTGATTATTTTCTGAAAAATATAATCAATAATAATTGGTTCAAAGAAATTTAGGATGATCTGGAAGAATTGGGTATAACTCGGCAACAAATCAAAGACAGAAAAGAGAAGAGAATTTTGAAAAACAAAAGCATAAGTCTCAAACTAAAAACAGTTGAACGGAAACAATATACAGTACTATATCGGACACACAAAGGGCTTCCAGGTCGGAGAGGATGAGAAAGTTCTGTGAGAATAAAAAGAAGAAATTAACTGAAATGAATTGATTTAAGTGCTCCAATGTGGGCGTAAAATATATAAATAAATAAAGAAGTGGAATCAGAGATAAGGCTTTTTGTGGATGATGTTATTCTGTATAGAGTAATAAATAAGTTACAAGATTGTGAGCAACTGCAAAATGACATCGATAATGTTGTGAGATGTTTAACCGTGATTGGCTGATTACACAAATAGTAGTAATAAAATAAAATTTAGACCTTAGTAAATGAACCTAGATCCAAGAAAGCATCGCAGCACAAAATGTAAACAAACAGGTTAGAAAACATAACAACTACAGAATGGATGTGGAAAGCGCCATGGAAGCCTGAGAGGTAATGGAACGTAGCATTTTGCTATAGTAGAAAACTGCACTTGGATTACAACATTTTAATCAAAATCAGAAACTGAAAGTTGAAAGACTTTTACAAAAGGAAGATAAAGAGTTTGCCTCCAGACATGCGCTGTGCGCTAAAAGAAAAACACTATATTCAAACCTATAGGAACCCTAATATGACGATACATGTCGACTGAAGTGAGGGCTAGTCCCATTCTAAATAAATATAGAAATAAAACCAAACACAGAGGCGCAGTAAACTTGCATCATTATCTAAAACTCTCGAGGTATTGTACTCACGCAAGGTGACACAGAAAAAACGGGAGGTAAACCCGAGGGATAATTACAACATTGTACAAAGGATAAGGAAAAGGGCATTGCCTCCAAACAAATACAGTAGTGTATGACCTTAGCTGAGAATTATCACATTTGAATGAAGTTAAAAACCGAAACAAAGCTTACCCTGAGACCGGGACCAAAGGACGAGCACGTCCGATCGCTACGCCGGTCGGGGGATCAAAGACACAGATCCTACCTCGCTCCCACCGAAAAAGTGGGGTAAGATAGAGACACAGGAAGTGGTGCAACCACCAAAGAGAACCAATCAGAATACAGAATTCACCTCCGACTTTCATATTCAACAATTATATTTACTTTTATTTTCTCCAATCGGAAGTCTCTTCTTTCTTGCCGACACAGTGATAAAATGTTCGAGAAAAGTCTTTGTTTAAGCAACAGGAAACGAGCATCCCAAATGACGCATTATAGTACAGGGTGGCTCACAATAATTTGATAAAAACCACGAAAATATTAAAATTCCCAGATCAACGATAATTATTGAAAGAACCCATAAATACGAGTTTCTAAAACATAGTTTGAAATGATCTGGATAGGTCCAGGATAATGAGATCGAACCAATTTTTCCAAGTCCAAAAGTCCAAACAGAATAAAATCTTATAAAAAGTAATTTTAATACAATAAAGTAAGTAATTTCAAATCGGTTCACACTGCTGTCTTTATACTGCCACAGGATGGACAGTATGCAATTGTATGATGACAAACGGGGTTAAACGTCAGGTTGTGAGTTTCACTAACCTAAATAGTCCTCTTAGTTTTAATTATTGCGTTGATGGCTTGGAAGTTCCTTATGGGGATCATTCTAACTACCTGGGTGTTAATATTAGGAAAGATCCTCATTGGGGTAATCACATAAATGGGATTATAAATAAAGGATATAGATATCTGCACATGGTTATGCGGGTATTTAGGACATATAAGTCTGTCGTAAGACTCCAACTAGAGTATGGTTCCAGTTTATGGGACGCTCAGCAGGATTACTTTATTCAAGAACTGAAAAAATCCAGTGAAAAGCAACTTGATTTGTTCTGGGTGTTTTCTGACAAAAGAGTAGCGTTGCAGAAATGCTGCAAAGTTTGGGCTGTTAAAATTTGGGAGAAAGGAGACGAGCTGCTCGATTAAGTGTTATGTTACGAGCTGTCAGTGAAGAGATGGCGTCGAATGACATTATTAGACGAATATGTTTGAGGGGTGTCTTTAGAAGTAGGAAAGATCACAGTATGAAGATAAAGTTGGAATTCGACAGAAATAATTGAGTTAAACATTCGCTTAAGGAAGGGGAGTTGGGGATTGGAATAACTTACCAAGAGAGATGTTTAATAAATTTCCCATTTATTTGCAATCATTAAAAAAGCTAGGAAAACAACAAATAGGGAATCTGCCAATTGGGTTACTGTCCTAAACGCAGATCACTATTGACTGTTGTCATGATGTGCAGGAGTCTATGTACGTGGGCATACGTTTATTAAATATGCAAATCACTGTACTGCAGTATCTAATGCGAAATTTAATTCCATTTAGGCATTTGTAGTTGATGAAGTAATTTTAATTGGTTCTATTTTATTCCCCACCATTTTTCTATGCATTTATTTGTATGTATACCGTATAAATAATTTAACTTTTCGTTCTATTCCCTTCTTATTTTGGTAACATTCTTACAACTAACTGTAATATGACTACTATATGATCCATTCTGAAATTGACGTACCATCCTTTCAGTAAGTGGTCTCGGGCTTGGGTGGGCTCGTGCGTGTTCTTGCCAGTGCAACAGCACTACAGAGCGAGGCTGGCGTTGTTACGTCACGAGGGCTACATCAAGGCAGCTCTGCTAACAGGACATGATTTATTTTGCAGACTGGGCTTAATAGCGCTGGCGTACGGACCAGACTGATTGAGCGGCCGGTTATTCGCGTGCAGCGTTCACTAATAATTTGCACCTTTTTCCTTCTGAGTTAAATGAAAGAGTCATTTGGTATTGCTTTGTAAATAATATAGTTGTAATGATCAAGGTACAAGATCCAAATCATTCAAGTTTATGTACCTACATCAAGCCATCCTGATGAATCATTCTACGAGGATCTAATTAAGACAATTGATAAAGGGAAGAATTGCCACTTCAGATTGATAATCGAAGAATTTAATGCCAAGGTTGGCAAATGTAAAGAATGCGATATCGTCGTGGGAAAGTATGGCATTGATGTCAGGAATGAAAGGGGTGAACGGCCAGTCCAATTTGCAGAATGTATGAAGATGCGCATCATGAACACCTACTTCAAAAATCATCCCACTCGGAAATGGACATGGAGGAGCCCAAATATTGAGGTCACCACAATGAAATTGACTTCATACTCTCAAACACTCCTCATATCGTTAAATATGTTTCAGTACTAAATAAGTTCAACACGGGTAGTGATCACCGACCAGTAAGAGCAAGAATTGCTCTGAATACACGCATGGAGAGGTAAAAACTAGTGAAAGATAGGAGAGCAATTATTGATCTTAAAAACATGGAGGCAAACAAAGATGAATTCCAGAAAGCTCTTCAAAGAAAACTGATTGATATAAAAGAATATCTACCTGAAGTATTAACTGCAACAGCTCGAGAAATAAGTGGCACATGCAATAAAAATTATTTGTCTAAGAAACTCACTGATTAAAGAAGAGGAGAGAGATGAAAATTTACATTAACACTGATAGGGTAGAGTAAGTCATTGAGGAAAACAATGAAAGCATATGTAAGAAAGCATAATGAAGAAATATTAATTTCACTAAGATCCAGCCTTGAGAATAAAGGGAGTTTAAGCAGTGGCGGCCGGTCAGTACGTGCTACCGGGCTCCAGCACGTAGCTTGAAACTGTAAAGAATATTATTTATGTACAGTAAAATTATCCTGGTGCCTTTTCGTTTTTTGAGTACGATATGAATTTGTGTTTTGTGAAAATCAGGACGAGATCTGTCGAACACCTAGCGCCGTTCTCCCGGGGAACAAGGCTCGTGCTCATGTGAAGTGAGCCCTTGCCTGTAGCCTGAAGGAAGCAATACGCAGGCGCAGCCAAGTTTGCAACACTCCCCCTAGCCGGCGGAGTATACCATAAACCGGGATCAACTTTCACTGATCCCGTCTATAGTTACTTCCTCTCCCGCAAGGGGGTAGAAGTACTCGATGTCTCCTGCTACCTTGATGTTCACGGCCGACTGGATCCCTCGCTGCGCTCCTTAGCTAGCTAGAGCGACGCATCAAGTCGGCCGTGTGATGTTGAACGTGGTAAGCGAGTCTGCCACTAGAGAGTAGCATCGTCTGGGCTCGAAAGTAAAGCGTAAGCGGAGGCAATCTATCTCACACATGCTTATTAAAATATCCATCTTCCTCTTGTGTCAAAAATAAGGAATTCGTAGGTGAGTCAAAGAATCTTTGAGTGACCCTAAATGTGATCCCGCATTACAATGTAATTTACTCTGGTGAAATGAAATAGCGTATGGCTTTTAGTGCCGGAAGTATCCGAGGACATGTTCGACTCGCCAGATGCAGGTCTTTTGATTTGACTCCCGTAGGCGACCTGCGAGTCGTGATGAGGATGAAATGATGATGAAGACAACACAACACATACACCCAATGATGGTTAAAATTCCAGACCCAGCCGGGAATTGAACCCGGGATCCCTGTGACCAAAGGCCAGCGCGCTAACCATTTAGCCATGGAGCCGGACGTTTACTCTGGTAATAGGGGAGGTCTCAATGAATCAGTCGGCAGCTCTTTCAGTTGCTTTGTGCGGTTGTTAATCTCGCGGTTATATTACTGGTGCGTGTTTTTTCTGTCATTGTGTTAGTGCTCAAGTTTATACGGAGATTTATCAAATGATTTATCCACTGCAGTGTATATAAAGTGAAATTAAATTAGAGTTCTTAGTGGGGATCTATATTCCCACGATTCTATTTGCACTGATGTAAGTTGCGCCATTAGGTTAGTAAAAACAATATTTCTCGAATGAATTATTTATCTCGTAGACAGTTGTCGAAGAATTCATCTGCTTCCAAATTAATGTTGTTTTTGTTTGTTCTGAGTTATAAATTGTGAGAAAAGTTGTATTGTTATTATTATTATTATTATTATTATTATTATTATTATTATTATTATTATTATTATTATTATTATTATTATTACCAAGTTTGAAGTATGCGTTGTTCATCATGGCAATATGCAGATTTAAAACAGCGTATTTAGCTTGTTTTTTGTAGCACGTAGGGCGATTTTTTCACGAGCCGCCACTGAGTTTAAGGTCATCTAAACCACTGCTAGCCATAGGCAAGACACAATAATAGCAATGTTTGGAGAAAATGGCAGAATAACTGATAAAGATAAAGTGTTAAAATTCATAAGAAACTTATGTAGTTCACTATACAGCAAAACGGAAGAAACTAAAACTATGCGCGTCCTTAGTTCAACTTCACATGCCCCAGATGTCCTACCTTCCGAAGTCAAAAGCAGCCTACATCAACATATTTACGGACATATACGAATCATCTTCTGTCTTTGTTACATACATACATTATCATTATAGACTTTTATACCTTTCAGCGTTCAGTCCGCTAGCCTCTGAGAATTTACTAAACGTCGCCACAATCCTCGATTTGCAACTAGTGTTGTGGCCTCATTTAGTCCGACTCGTTGGCTGAATGGTCAGCGTACTGGCCTTCGGTTCAGAGGGTCCCGGGTTCGATTCCCGGCCGGGTCGGGGATTTTAATCGCTTCTGATTAATTCTTCTGTCTCGGGGACTGGGTGTTTGTGTCCGTCCCAACACTCTCCTCTTCAAATTCAGACAACATACCACACTACAAACCACCACAGAAACACGCAATAGTGATTACATCCCTCCATATAGGGTTGGCGTCAGGAAGGGCATCCGGCCGTAAAACAGGGCCAAATCCACATGTGCGACCCAGTTCGCACCCGCGACCCCACAGGTGTGGGAAAAAGTGGTAGGAAAAGAAGAAGAAGAAGAAGTTGTGGCCTCATTTAGTTCTATACCTCTTATCTTTAAATCGTTAGAAACCGAGTCTGACCATCGTCGTCTTGGTCTCCCTCGACTTCTCTTACCCTCCATAACAGAGTCCATTATTCTGCTAGGTAATCTATCCTCCTCCATTCGCCTCACATGACCCCACCACCGAAGCCGGTTTATGCGTAGAGCTTCATCCTTCGAGTTCATTCCTAAATTAGCCTTCATCTCCTCATTCCGAGTACCCTCCTGCCATTGTTCCCACCTGTTTGTACCAGCAATCATTCTTGCTACTTTCATGTCTGTTACTTCTAACTTATGAATAAGATATCCTGAGTCCACCCAGCTTTCGCTCCCGTAAAGCAAAGTTGGTCTGAAAACAGACCGATGTAAAGATAGTTTCGTCTGGGAGCTGACTTCCTTCTTACAGAATACTGTTGATCGCAACTGCGAGCTCACTGCATTAGCTTTACTACAACTTGATTCAATCTCACTTACTATATTACCATCTTGGGAGAACACACAACCTAAATACTTGAAATTATCTACCTGTTCTAGCTTTGTGTTACCAATCTGACATTCAATTCTGTTGAATTTCTTACCTACTGACATTAATTTAGTCTTCGAGAGGCTAATTTTCATACCATACTCATTGCACCTATTTTCAAATTCAAAGATATTGGACTGCAGGCTTTCGGCACAGTCTGCCATTAAGACCAAGTCGTCAGCATAGGCCAAACTGCTTACTACATTTCCACCTAACTGAATCCCTCCCTGCCATTTTATACCTTTCAGCAGATGATCCATGTAAACTACGAACAGCAAAGGTGAAAGATTACAGTCTTGTCTAACTCCTGTAAGTACCCTGAACCAAGAGCTCATTCTACCATCAATTCTCACTGAAGCCCAATTGTCAACATAAATGCCTTTGAATGATTTTAATAATCTACCTTTAATTCCATAGTCCCCTTTGTTAGTGTCAGTGAAATAACTGAAGATTTTCCCATTCAGCGTGGTGTAAAACAAGGTGACCCCATCTCACTAAAGCTCTTCTCTGCAGTCTTAGAAATGGCTGTGTAAAAAATTGAATGGAAAAATCGAGACATCAGAATCAATGGTAGGATGCTGAATACCTTGAGATTTACGGACGATATAGTATTGTTGGCTAACGATAAGGAAGAATTGCAATCACAAGTACGCGACCTTGTACTAGTTTGTCAGCGAGTAGGCCTCAAGATCAATCTATCCAAAACAAAGGCCATGCATAAGAAGTGGGCAACATCAGAAGACGTAGTGATAGAGATAACAACTATTGAACATGTTGGGGAATACGTCTACCATGGCCAACAAATCAACATGAAAGGAGATATACGTCACGAAATTTTCCGAGAAATCAAATTAGGATGGCAGGCATTTGGACGATATTCAACCGTCTTCAAATCCAACACGTCAGTAAACCTACAGAAGCAAGTTCATGACCAATGCCTGTAAGTCCTGGACAATGAATGAGTTCATTAAACGGAAACTAAGCACTGCACAGAGAGGAATGGAGAGGTCTATACTTAGATTTACCAGAAGTGATAGAAAGAAGGCCCATCGCATAAGAGCAGTCACAAATGTAGTTGACATCATAACGAGAATATCAACCTTGAAGTGGCAATAGGCAGGACATGTGGCCCGAGGAAGGGATGACAGATACACCAAGGTTGTTCTCGAATGGAGCCCAAGAGGTAAACTGAGATCGCGAGGAAGGCCATCGTATCGCTGGGACAAAGACATCCGCAAAATCGCCCGAGTTAATTGGAAAAACATCGCTCAAGATCGCTGGAAATGGAGGCAACTCCTAAATACTTACCTAAATTTCAGACTTCAAGAGGCCACATCAGTTATTTATAGAACTGGCTGATTGTGATTGTGAATCAGAATTGGCCACCGCCGTCATCTCAGGATAGCGTTCTAGTCCAGGTTCGAGAATTAGAAACGGAAGAAGGTCTGCAGGAGAATTGACCCAGCGTCGTGAGGACAGTTGGAGAGCTACTCTGAGAAGTGACACTGGACACCAGGAAACAAAATAATATGTGGTTGAGGGAAGCGTTGTGATCTCCCTTCATCTACTGGTTTGGAGTCAACCAGCTAAAACTATTATCAAAACGATGTGTCTTTAGAGTAGGATCCCAATTACTGTACCATCCCATGAACCAGTTACATTTCTAATGGAAAGTCCTAAGTTCCTGATGACGGACTTAGATTGTTTCCACCAATAAGAGTAATTTAAAAATTAGATGTGAGGCTTTTCAGGTGTTTGCTCTATAAAGCACCGGTTCGTGTTAGGCCTGACACTAGAATAATCAGTGTGGGACGTGTTAGGCTCGATCCACTGACGCTGGCGTATATGCAGATGAGTTTATCAAGAGCCCATTAATAGAGGCACAATCTGATGGCTGCACACGTCTGTTCCCGAAGAGAGACTTATATTTTCCATTGTGGAGATTTATCTTCTATGTGCAGTTATCAGATTGTGCCTCTACTAACGGGCTCCTGATAAACTCACCTGCATACACCTCAGTGGTTAGGGCCTGACACATCCAACTCTTTTGAGTCTCGTTTCCGGCTGGTTTATAGAGAACACGCTTGAAAAGCCTTACATCTAAGTTACATTTTTCTTGTAATAATGGACGAAATTCGGCGAATTTCCTTATTCTTTTAATTAATATCCCCTAAGATAGTAGGCTCCTATATGAATAAATATCTTAATGTATTATTATAGTTATTAACCTCAAAATTATGTTGAAAGTATTGTAAGTTTATTGAACAGGAATTATGCGTCTGCACACAAATAGTTTCGAATCTATTTCTCTAAAATAAAACGCTACTGAAGATCAGTGGTCAGTCACATTCAGTAAAAATGAATGAGTGTTTCGAATGTACTCTCCGATGTTTACGGCCTCCTCCGGCTCCCAACGTCAGAACAAGAGAACAAGAAAACATTTTCTCTTTCTAAAAGAGAGAAAACACACACGGCCAAGTGTCTGAACATTGTTTTCTCTTTTTATTTGGGTAAGATAAGAATACACTATTTACCAGCTCCAACTTCATGTTACTATGTGGAACTAGTGCTCGGGATCTCCCTTCATGACGATGATGTTTCCCAACGGTATCATAATGCCAGGAGTGTGATGGAACACCAGGGAGCAAGTTGTAATTGATGTGCTGACCCCCAACTCGTCAGATCTTCACCCGCCCGAACACATCTGTGATGTGATTGAACGTGGCGTCAGAGCTCATTGCCCCCATCCCCGGAATTTACGGGAATCAGGTGACTTGTGTGTGCATATGTTGCGCCAACTCCCCCCAGCGACCTACCAAGACCTCACTGCTTTCATACCACGCCCCTGTTATCCGTGCCAAAGGTGGGCATACCGGCTATTAGGTAGGAGGTCGTAATGTTCTGGCTGATCAGTGTAGGGTTTATAAGGAAACAGTATGGTTTTTGTCGTAAAAGACTGTCACTTACGCGTGCCAGTAAAGATGTAATTGCAGGTGTAGTAATAACGGTGAATGACCTCCGAATAGGCCTGGTGCAGGTCTTTATAGCTGACGCCGTACAGGCGACCTGCGCGTCTATTAAGATGGGACTCTGCCTGTGATGAATTCTAATTATGAAGGCGGCACTCACATCCAGCCCCGAGCCGTCGGAATTAACCAGTGAAGGTTATAATCCCCGATCCGGCCGGGAATAGGACGAGGGACCATCTGGACAAAAGGACAGCACGCTAACCATTTAGCCATGGAGCCAGATATAACTGCGAGTGACAGTAGCGTTTTAAGAGAAAGTGTACCTGATGTCCGTGGCTTTCTTAACTTCCTATTGCGTATACTTTGTGCGAGGCTGCAGGGCAGGCCTACCTCTTGATGAGAGAGATGCCAAGCGGAAAGTCGTCGACGAATATTGTCCTATTTGTCTGGTCGACGCACTCCAGGTATTGTTTTTGTAAGGTATAGCCGCAATCCAAATGTTTCTAATCTTGTTTTCCACTGGGTAACCAATTCATTAAGCCTGTTTCCTGAGTCGCTACGCAGCTTAATACGATCTGGTTGAATGAGGGTCCATGGTTGGGGTATTTGCAGGTCCGCATCCAAAGTCTTCATGTACAAAATGTGCAGAATTGGTGAAATCCAACTCGAATGTCAAATGGTGCTGTGATGCCAAATCCACAGTGGACAGAGCTTGTAGAGGTGTGGTGGAGGAGCTGTAATACAAGTACATATTGCTCTGGGACTCCATGGGTACGTAGCGAATACCAGATTAGTTCATGGGGGACAATATGACATGCCTTTTCTAATTCGAGAAAGGTCATATGTACCGTTCTTCTTTTCATCTGTGTATCTCTGCCAGCACCGGAAAACATGGATAGCGTCTGTTCTTCTGCGGTCTTTGGTTTGATGAGGCAGCAATGGTGCTTCAAGGTGTGTGTCAATCATCCGCTCAGAGATTTTCATGGTGTGGCAGAGGACACGAATTGGACGATAGTTGGCGCAGATGGTGACATCACCATTGCTTTTTGAGATTGATTGAAGAAGTTTGCTAGAAATTCGGTTATACGTTACCCCATCTCCTTTCAGACTTCAACAGGGATGCCATCAGGTCAAGTTGCTTTGCTGTTTTTGATTGTGCGGATGGCACCTGCGACCTCGACAGCATGATGGGCGAAATTACGCTCTGCAACGGAATGGCTGAGGGGATACTTGGATGTGAGAACTCCTCATTACAAATGACGTTAAATTGTTCACACCAGTGTCTAAGTTTATCCGCTAGGTTTCGAGGTAGCTCTGAATGCTCGACCTTGATATGGATGACATGATAAATATATTCAGTTGCACAATGACGTGATCTGGTGATACTATAGATAAAATTGGTTTCCCCGGTTTGATCTAATTGTCCAAAAAGCTCAGGAAAGAAATGTTCCTTGGCGGTGAAAGATTTCATTTCTCTAAAGCGGACCAGATCGATGTCAGTTCTTGGTGGTGGTATTCTGGGACTTAACTGCACGCTAGACCACCACTAGACCAGTTTGTTCACGAAACGTTTTCCTGGTTTCGTTAGTGCCACTCGATCGAATTCGTGCAGCGATCACACTCTATGTATTCTACACAAGGTGGTCATTTTACAGGACAGGGCGTATGGTGTTCATTAGCAATGTTGTTTTGTTGGTAAACTTCCACCACATGATGCGTTCTGTGGCGGCAACAGCTCGGACAGGGGCCGAAGAACCAGGAGTCTGTTCTGAAGAGTGATGTTTTCTGATGGCATCCTTTTACAGTACATTACTTGCCGCAAACACTTCCTCTTCACAATCCAGTAAACGATTGGCGACTTCGGACGACCAAAGCTATACGTGATGATGTGAAGCAGACATTCGTTGAAAAACGTATTTACTATTGCCAAGTCGAATCCAAGGCGCGTTCACAGCTTCCTTACGCACGACAGACCCGAATCCATAATGCACTCAACAAAATAATCCCTTAAGCAGCCAGCATGGCTCTTGAGACCTCCATGGATAAGATTATTTCACTGCCGTCAACAGAGTGGATGTATGACTTCAGGTCTGTTCCTCTAGTAGACATCCTAACTGTAGTTGATGCCACTTAAAGGAGCGTATATACTGTCTATGTAGGTGATCTTAGCCCTCAGAGACACCATTTCAGCAGGATGTTGTCCAATAGTATAATAGCTTGTTTCCTCCACTAATGTCGCAGGCTCCCGGGCCTTTCCACTTTGTCTACTGGATACAGGCAATGGCTCTCCAATGGCTTTATTAATTCTGTCGAGTGGCGGCTGCGTTCAGTCAGTAGCAATTTCATTCTGTACTAGAGTAGAAAGCAGGAGAAGTTCATGAAAATAAGTTCTAAAATTCAAGCTTTTAAGGACTTAAATAGAAATAAAGATAAATGGTAATTCATTTATAACTATATTATTGATTATTATTGATTAGAATGGTACATGGTGTGGGTTACTGTAGTCACGTCCTAGTTCGTGAACCATGGGCAACGGCTGAGTGGCCTAGTAGTTGGTCCTGAGAGTCGGGATACCAGTTGCTATGGAATAGGAGTGGGCATCTCGGACGTATTCTGAGTCCTGGCCGGCCTTGTGCTCAGACGACTAGGACTATACAATCCACCGGTTGTCCATAACCCGTTAGAGGAGAGATCCTCACTTGGACTATGTGTAAGCAAGGTAACATCCTGCTTCATGAATTTACCGAGCTCAGTACATTTAAAGCAAGCCTCGGTCCTATGAGATTAACGGAGTTCCACTCCAATTTAACAGGCGATGGACTCATTGGAAACAACTCGGCGAACGAAATGGAATTAGATGGGGAGCTGTCAATATTAATGGGGCTTATGGAAGAGAGAAAGTATAATTGGCTGAGTCAGCAAATAGGATGGATCTGGATGTGCTAGGAGTAAGAGATAAACGGGTAAGGCGAGATAACGAGGAAGAGATAGGAGATTATAAACTGTACTTAACGGGTGTTAGAAAGGTAAGGGCAGAGTATGGGGGATTGCACGCAATGAATTTCTGTTACACACGTAAATGAGCGACTGATGTTGGTAAATTTGGCACTTGGAGGAATTAGGACGAGAATCGTCTCAGTGTATTCACCATGTTAGGGTACATATGAGGATGAAATTGACAAGTTTTATGAGGCATTGAGTAACATTGTGGTCAGGGTCAACAGTAAGGATAGAACAGTGCTAATGGGCGATTTAAATGCGAAAGTTGGAAATACAACTGAAGGATACGAAAGGGTGATTGGTAAAGGTGGGGAAGATATGGAAGCTAATTGGAATGGGAAGTGCTTGCTGGAATTCTGTGCTAGTGTGGGTTGAGCTGTTACGAATACATTCTTCAAGCATAAGGCTATTCACCGCTACACATGGGAGGCTAGGGGTACCAGATCCATAATAGACTATATCTTAACCGACTTCGAATTCAGGAAATCTGTTAGGAATGTACGATTTTTCCGTCGGATTTTTCGATGATACAGACCACTATCTGATCTGTAGTGAATTAATTATCTCTAGGCCTAGGGTAGAGAAAGTGAAATCTGTCTGCAAACGAATAAGGATAGAAAATCTCCAGGACGAGGAAATTAGACAAAAGTAGATGGATATGATTAGTGCGAAGTTTCGAACAGTAGACAGTAAACAGGCTCAGGATATAGTCATAGAATGGGTGGCATACAGGGATGCTGTAATAGAAACAGCAAGGGAATGCCTAGGAACAACTGCGTGTAAAGATGGGAAAAGGCAAACATATTGGTGAAATGATGAAGTGAGAGCAACTTGTAACTTAAACATAAAAGAAGACTTATCAGAAATGGCTCCAAACAAGGGCAAAGGCAGAGAGCGATTTGTACGTAGATGAAAGAAACAGAGCGAAACAAATAGTTGTTGGATCCAAAAAGAAGTCGTGGGAAGATTTTGGTGATAACCTTGAAAGGCTAGGTCAAGCAGCTGGGAAACCTTTCTGGACAGTAATAAAGAGTCTTAGGAAGGGAGGGAAAAAAGGAAATGAACAGTGCTTTGAGTGATTCAGGTGAACTCACAATAGATCCCAGGGAATCCCTGGAGAGGTGGAGGGAATATTTTCAACATCTTCTCAACATAAAAGGAAATCTTCCTGGTGGTGTTGCAAACAGCCAAGCTCATGGGGAGGAGGAAAATTATGTTGGTGAAATTATGCTTGAGGAAGTAGAAAGGATGGTAAATAAACTCCATTGTCATAAATCAGCGGGAATAGATGAAGTTAGACCTGAAGTGGTGAAGTATAGTGGGAAGGCAGGGATGAAATGGCTTCATAGAGTAGTAATATTAGCATGGAGTGTTGGCAAGGTACCTTCAGATTGGACAAAAGCAGTAATTGCACCTATCTATAAGCAAGGGAACAGGAAGATTGCAACAACTATCGATGTATCTCATTGATTAGTATACCAGGCAAAGTATTCACTGGCATCTTGGAAGGGAGGGTGCGATCAGTAGTTGAAAGGAAGTTGGATGAAAACCACCGAGGGGCTGTCAGGATCAGATTTTCAGTACGCACCAGCTAAATGAAAAATGCTACGAGAGGAATAGGCAGTTATGTTTATGTTTCGTAGATCTTGAGAAAACATATGACAGGGTACCGAGGGAAAGGATGTTTGCCATACTGGGGACTATGGAATTAAAGGTAGATTATTCAAATCAATCAAAGGCATTTATGTTGACAATTCTGCTTCAGTGAGAATTGATGGCAACATGAGTTTTTGGTTCAGGGTACTTACAGGGGTTAGACAAGGCTGTAATCTTTCACCTTTGCTGTTCATAGTTTACATGTATCATCTGCTGAAAGGTATAAAATAGCAGGGAGGGATTCAGTTAGATGGAAATGTAGTAAGCAGTTTGGCCTATGCTGACGACTTGGTGTTAATGGCAGACTCTGACGAAAGCTGTAATATCTTGGAACTTGAAAATAGGTGCAATGAGTACGGTATGACAATGAGCCTTTCGAAGACTAAATTGTTGTCAATAGGTAAGAAATTCAACAAAATTGAATGTCTCATTCTTGATACAGAGCTAGAACAGGTCGATAATTTCAAGTATTTAGGTTGTGTGTTCTCCCAGGATGGTAATATAGTAAGTGTGATTGAATCAAGGTGTTGTAAAGCTAATGTAGTGAGCTCGCAGTTGCGATCAGCAGTATTCTGTAAGAAGGAAGTCAGCTCCCGGAAGAAACTATCTTTACATCGGTCTGTTTTCAGACCAACTTTGCTTTACGGGAGCGAAAGCTGGGTGGACTCAGGATATCTTATTCATAAGTTAGAAGTAACAGACATGAAAGTAGCTTGAATGATTGCTATAAGAAACAGGTGGGAACAATGGCAGGAGGGTACTCGGAATGAGGAGATGAAGGTTAATTTAGGAATGAACTCGATGGATGAAGCTGTACGCATAAACCGGCTCGGTTTGGGGGTCATTTGAGGCGATTGGAGGAGGATAGGTTACCTAGGAGAGTAATGGACTCTACTATGGAGGGTAAGAGAAGTATAGGGAGACCAAGATGACGATGGTTAGACTCAGTTTCTAACGATTTAAAGATAAGAGGTATAGAACTAAATGAGGCCACAGCACTAGTTGCAAATAGAGGATTTTGGCTACGTTTAGTAAATTCACAGAGGCTTTCAGACTGAACGCTGAATGGCATAACAGTCTTTAATAATAATGGTTGTAATGCAATGTAATCATTGATTAGATAGAATCTGATGATGTTCCTTCAAGAAGGAAACATGCCATTCCACTTTAATTAATTTGTTTCCTTTGCAGGTATAATTCTGTTAGCATGTGCTTCTTTTTTCAGATAGTTTATAATTGTATTCATTCAAAATTATTTTCGTCAAACTGAAGAACATAACATTTATATATTTTTGGTAGGTACTTATTATCACTTATATAATAATTTGCCCCCGGATTCCATTAAAAGACATTTATTCCTGATATGTACAGTCACATTTTCAGAGATGCACAATTTGATGTTCCAGTGAGTGGGGAAGATAAGAACACTTCTATATGGCACTCAAGGATTGACGATTTTACTCGGCTACTTATTATATATTGAGGCCATCATCTTTTTAGTTTGTGTGAAGTTGACTGCCCCCTGGAGAAGTAACTGAGTTATTTTACTATCGCCACTTGTGAACTTAGCATGGGAAATCACAGTCATAGTTGAGCACCAAATGACCCCCGAGTACGCCCAATCTCAGTTACGCCCTACGGACTAGTTAAGCCACATATTTGGATATTAGAATGACATTTTTTCATATTATGACAATATTATTTGAAATTATAAAATCAAGATTTCGAAATACACATGTCGCAAAAACGAGAGCGCACGGATCGGTAAAGAGTGCGGCAGATATGTCATGTTGAAGACAGTAATTGGGCCGAGAGAGTTGATACCTTGTAGAGTCATAGGATGGACGTTTGGTATGTTCTTCATTTTTTTGTGTATTTTCGCGACAATATTTTAGCGGGAACTTGAGTCTCAAGTCAACACGCAAGAACGCATCCATCACACACACATACTGTATATCTGCCAGGAGCGGTACGGAGGACATGTCACAAATGCTCCGGGGTGCAGTCGTTTTCCAACACTATTCGGACTTAGCCGAGTACATGATAACCCAATAGCCATAAAGATGAGCTCTGATAGTAATTAGGAGAAATAGACTCAAATACTAGAGTGCTTTCACGGTAGAAACTGTTACCTCGCATAGGTGTATCATTTCCTTATAAATAGTTCACTGAAGTTGGGGAATAATAACCATTAAACACAGTGAGAGAGTGAACCTACGGTGAGAATTAGTTTTCAAAAAATACTCTTGTTGCAGTTGAAGTTTGTACCAGAAGATTGTTGGAACTCCAAACGTTGTATTTACGAAGAATTTAGGGACAGTAGGCAAAGGTACGATGATAATCGCGGTAAAAAGTCAAGTTATGACCTGTCTAAGGCATTTGACAGGGTTGACCATGCGAGACTACTAGCAAAAATAAGTGCAATTGGTCTACACAAAAGAGAGATTGAATGGATGGCTATATTCCTAGTAAATACATCTCAGAGAATTAGAGTAGGCGAAGCTTTATCTGACCCTGTAATAATTAAGAGGGGAATTACTCAGGGCAGCATTATTGGTCCTTTAAGTTTCGTTATATGTATAAATGATATGAGTAATGAAGTGGAATCATAGAGAAGGCCTTTTGCAGATGATGTTATTTTGTACAGAGTAATAAATAAGTTACAAGATTGTAATCAACTACTGCAAAATGACCTCGATAATGTTGTGAGACGGACAGTAGGCAATGGTATGATGATAAACGAGGGTAAATTCAGATTGTGAGTTCCACAAATATGAAAAGTCCTCTCAGTTTCAAATACTGTGCTGTTGGGGTGAAAGTTCCTTATGGGGATCATTGTGTACCTAGGTGTTAATATAAGGAAAAACCCTCAATGGGGTAGTCATAAAAATTGGATTACAAATACAGGGTAAAAATCTCTGCATATGATTATGAGAGTATTTAGGGGTTGTAGTGAGGATGTAAAGGAAATGACATGTAAGTCTCTGATAAGACCCAAACTAGAGTGTGGTTCCAGTGCACGGGGCCCTCGCAAGAATACTTGATTCAAGAACTGGAAAAATAAAAATAAAAGCAGCTTGATTTGTGACAAAACAGTGGCGTAACGAAAATGTTGGAGAAAGGAAACGAGCTGCTCAAGTAAGTGGTATGTTCCGAGCTGTCAGTGGATAGATGACATAAGTGGACGGGCAGGAAAGTAGGAAATATCACAATATGAACATAAAGTTGGAATTCAAGGGAATATATTAGGGCAAAAGTTCGTTTATATTTAGGGGAGTTAGGGACTGGAATAATTTCCCAAGAGAGATGTCCAATAAATCCAAATAATTTGAAATCATTTAAACGAAGGCTAGACGAACATCAGATAGTAATGTGCCGCCCGGGTTACAGCCCTAAATGCAGATCAATGTTGATTGATTCATTTTCTTACTAAGTGCAGGCACGAACTCTATATCGCGGACGGATGAGTATTGCAAGGTGTCGAAACACCTTTCGCGCGGATTCCTTTTCAGTTAATACCTAAATAACATTCCCAGAATGATGGAAGTAACGATACTTAAGGAAGCGAAGATTGTTATCGGTGGACTACTGTGTAGGAGGGATACTGACTGGAAGGTGATTGGCGATTTATATGAGATTATGAAGTGGGTATGTGGGAAATCGGGAGTGAGATTTTACATATTAATGGGTGGGTACGAGATGGGAATCTGCGCTTAGATGGCCTTCACTTCAAGCGCAGTGGTACATATTAGTTAGTAAATTTGTTTAGAAGGATTATAGGGAGGTACATTCAGGGAAACGGAGTGGTCTAGGGAGCAGTGATAATGGTAGAGTGATCTAGAAGTCAAGTAGGGATGAAATTAAAATATTTGTGCTGAACTGTAGAAGTATTGTAAAGAAAGGAATAGAGTTAAATAATTTAATAGATATATACTTACAAGGTATAGTAATAGGAGTTGAATTATGGCTGAGAAATGATATAATGGATGCAGAAATTTTATCACGGAACTGGAGTGTGTGTCGTAGAGATAGGATAAGAATGGTAGGAGGGGGAGTATTCATTCTCGTGAAAGAAGAATTTGTAAGCTACGAAAAGTTAAAGATGACAAACATGAAATTCTAGGTGTAAGACTCATCTGTAAAGTTATAAGGCAACTTGATGTCTTTGAAGTGTACATACCACTAAAGTGTAGCGCTGACGCTGATTTAGAGTTATTTGATAACATAATCAGCTATGATGGTAACGATATGAAAAAGAACGTGATTATAGCGGATGATTCCAATTTACAAAATGTCAATTGGGAGGGTAATGTGAACGACAGTAAGCATGACAAACAAATAGCAAATAAGTTAATATGGGAAGCGCACCTGATTCAGAAAGTGATGGAACCAACTAGGGGGAAGAATATTCTGGATGTGGTGCTGGTAAAAAGAGATGAGCTCTATAGAGAAATCGAAGTAATAGATGGTATTAGTGATCACGAAGCTGTTTTTGTCGTAGTTAAAAATAAATGTGATCGAAAGGAAGGTATTAAAATTAAGACTATTAGGCAGTACTATATTGCTGATAAAACAGACTTTTTAGGAAGCACCTATGAGCGATGGCGAATGGTAAATAATAAAGTAAATAGATTCTGGGATGGGTTTAAAACAATTCTTGACGAATGTGAAAACAGGTGTGTGCCTTTAAAGGTGGTAAGGAATAGTAAAGATCCACTATATTAAAACATAGAAGTAAGGAGTCTGAGAAGCAGGTGCAGGTTGGAATGAAATAGAATTAGAAATGTCTGTGGAAGTAAGGAGAAATTGAAGGAACTTACCAGTAAATCATATCTAGCAAAGAAGTCAGCTAAAGGCAACATGATGGTAAGCATAACAGGCATTCATACAAATTTAAGTGAAAAATGGAAGGGTATGTACTTTAAGGCGGAAACAGATTCCAAGAAAGACATTCCAGGAATCATTAATGAACAAGGGGAGTGAGTATGTGAGGATCTTCAAAAGGAAGAAGTATTCAATCAGCAGCATGTTAAGATCGTTGGTTACAAAGATAATGTCCAGATAGAGAAGGTGACTAACACATAACAAGTATGAAAATATACCTATGATACCAATGATATTCACAGTAAGATACATAAGTTAAAAACTAGAAAAGCAGCTGTAATTGATAAGGTTTCGGAGGATATACTAAAGACAATGGGTTGGGATATAGTACCATGTATGAAGCACTTATTTGGTTATTGTTCGCATGAAGAATCTATACCAAATGAATGGAGAATTCCTATAGTAGCCCCTGAGTAAAAAGGAAAGTGTGATAGACATAATGCTAAAAATTACAGGTCAGTCAGTTTGACATGCGTTTCATGTAAGCTTTGGGAAAGCATTGTTTCTGATTATACTAGACATGTTTGCGAAAGTAATAACTCGTTCCATAGAAGTCAATTCGATTTTAGGAAAGGTTATTCCACTGAAGCTCAACTTGTAGGATTTCAACAAAATATAGCAGATATCCTAGATTCAGGAGGCTACTGGCAAAATTAAGTGCAATTAGACTTGACCAAAGAGTGACTGAAATAGTGGCTATATGTCTAGAAAATAGAACTCAGAGAATTAGAGTAGGCGAAGCTTTGTCTGACCCTGTAATAATTAAGAGGAAAATTCTTCAACGCAGTATCATTGGACCTTTAAGTTTTCTTATATAGGTATGTTGAGTCATAAGTCATGGCAACTACTTTTTTTCTCGCGAATAGGAGAAAACACGGAAAATCTAAGATATGCATTTGGAAACGTACGGTATGTACTGGCGTATGATGCCGTAGATGGTGTATGTAAAAGAAGTGTCGGTCTAAGCAAGCCCCGAATTTCACTGTGTGAGTGAGAGAGTCACAAAATGGAATTCGACAAGCAGGAGAACGATCGTAAATTAAAATAGCAGTTCTCCGCGGCAGAAATGCATGCCAATGCCATGCAGAGCTGAAGGAAGCATTAGGTGTGAATGCCATGCCCTATAGAACAAAGGCGAGGTGGGTGGAGACGTTCAACATCGTAACAGAGGTGTCATACGTTAGCGATACACATGCAGAGAATGGTATTCAGCGCCTGCCCCACCACTGGCAACGCACAATGGAAACCTTGGAAGCTTTATCTGACCCTGTAATAATTAAGAGAATTCCTCAAGGCGGTATTATTGGACCTTTATGTTTTCTTATATATATATATAATATGTGTAAAGAAGTGGAATCAAAGATAAGGCTGTTTGCAGATGATGTTATTCTGTACATAGTAATAAATAAGTTACAAGATTGTGAGCGGCTGCAGGGTGACCTCGATAGTGTTGTGAGATGGACGGTGGACAATGGTATAATGATAAACGGGGTTAAAAGTCAGGTTGTGAGTTTCACAAACAGGAAAAGTCCTCTCCGTTTTAATTACTGCGTTGATGTGGTTGAAGTCCCTTTTGGGGATCATTGTAAGGACCTAGGTGTTAATATAAGGAAAGATCTTCATTGGGATAATCACATAAATATGATTGTTAATAAAGGGTACATATCTCTGCACATGGTTATGAGGGTATTTAGGGGTAGTAGTAAGGAAGTAAAGGGGAGGGCATATAAGTCTCTGGTAAGACCCCAACTAAAGTATGGTTCCAGCGTATGGGACCATCACCAGGATTACTTGATTCAAGAACTGGAAAAATCCAAAGAAAAGCAGCTCGATTTGTTCCGGGTGATTTTTGACAAAAGAGTAGCGTTACAAAGGTGCTGTAAAATTTGGGCTGGGAAAACTTGGGATACAGGAGACGAGCTACCCGACTAATTGGTAAATTCCAAGCTGTCAATGGAGAGACGACGTGGAATGACATGAGTAAGTGAATAAGTTTGAGTGGTATCTTTAAGAGTAGGAAATATCGCAATATGAAGACAAAGCTGGAATTAAATAGGAAAAATTGGAGAAAAGATTAGTTTTAAGGAAGGGGAGTTAGGCATTGGAATAATTTACCAAAGGAGATTTCCAATAAATTGCCATTATCTTTGAAATCATTTAAGAAATGCCTGGGAAAACATGGCGAATCTGCCATCTGGGAGACTGCCTTAAATGCAGATCAGCATTCATTCATTCATTCATTGCTTGCTTGCTTGCTTGCTTGCTTGCTTGCTTGCTTGCTTGATTGATTGATTGATTGATTGATTGATTGATTGATTGATTGATTGATTGATTGATTGATTGATTGATTGATTGATTGATTGATCGATCGATCGATTGATTTGTATGATGTAAATTTATGATGACCAACTGGAGACGTAGTAGCTGACTAGACGGATCATGGCCAGGATTTCCAGATGAAGGTCTGAAGACATGTTTTGCTTACCATTCTAACTACTTCTGAGGCGGGCAGAGTTGTTGTTTTTCTTTTACAATGTGTGATAGACGTATGGTGTAAATATTTATTCAGATAGTTTCTGAAATGCGTGTGGTAAGGTTTATTTTGCGTTGTGGTTTATGTCGCTGCATTTTCGATGCTTTCTTTGGTGCTAGCTTTTACGGCAGAAAAGGAGTGAAGGTAAATAATTTTTAATTGTATTGTTACTGTACCAGGGAAATATCCTCCCCGGCGTGATAAATTGCGCGGCTTCTCTAAGGCCATCTATGCCAACGGACTTCTTGTAAACATCCAAAGATTTTGTCCTGTACCGTTAGATGGCTAGATCATCGGTTTGTATTTTCTTGATACAGCAATGTTTATCTTGAAGTTTGTAAACCTGGTTCTGAGTATGGTTTTCTTAATGCACCGAAGTTGTCAACACTTCAGCTGGTTACTCCTCGATTATAATCAACCTGTCAGATACTTGGAAAAATGTTCTCTAGCCAATTAAAACCGGGGGTGTGTGCAGGAATCCAGCCTATCGGCAAAGAGTTCTGGAAGCTTCCCTTTTATGGTACTATGAAAGCAGGGCACTTCGGGACCGTTTTTCTGAATTGCTCCAGTGCTTGGGAGTGCGATGGGACGTAGGGAGGCGTGTGGAAGATCCCGTGCACAATGCAATGGCAGAGTTTACCTAGCTCTTTGCCGATAGTTTGAGGGGAAGAATTCAACCTCTTTTATCTTAATGTAAACTGGTGGTTTCAATGTAGAAGTATCGGCGAGTGTGAGCAAAGAGTGATGGTTCTCTTGTCTTAGCGGTAATATAGGATTAGCCTCTATAAGCCCACTTAGGGTTTTAATCATTTCCAGAATGAGTACAGATGTTTCCTGTATTATTCTTAGGGTAACTCTCTCTTCGATTTTGATTCCCTTTTGGAACTGCGATCAACGCTATTGAGGATTAATTGATGAAAACTTTAAAGTGAGGTCACCCAATGTGCCCTAGTGTAATTTTAGTGTCTCAAAGGAAACACAGCCTCTGCGAGGAGAGACTAGGGTATTTCGTAGCTCAGACTCCTGAGTAGTGTACCTTCTTGGAGCACATCATGCTCTTCTGAAAGATTGTACCAGTCGAGAGCAATAATGCTCTCTATGTAAATTTACTGTCTGGTGATTATCATTAGTTTTGTACATGATCTTCGGATTCTAATTCCCCGATACTGTTAGAGCTGACGATCTCCTTTATAAATTGTTATATTGTCTATTAATCATACAGATTTTCTATATCTAAATTTTAAACAAGAAAAAAGGAAAAGAAATAAATACATTTTCCAAACTCATTGAGTTAAGTTTTTCTCTAGTCAATTCCTTGTGCAGCCATTCAGCCCAGGAGCTTCTTACTCCTCTGTGATAAGGGAACGGGGAACTGGAAATCAAGTAGGGATAACATAAAATTGTTAGTGTTCAGCTGTAGAAGTATTGTAAAGAAAGGAATAGAATTAAGTAATTTAATAGTTATATATTTACCAGATATTGTAATTGGAGTTGAATCATGGCTGAGAAATGATATAATGGATGCAGAAATTTTCTCACGGAGGATGTATCGTAGAGATAGGAAACGTAGGAGGGGGAGTGTTCATTCTCGTGAAAGAAGAATTTGTAAGCTACGAAAAAGTTAAACATGACAAGCACGAAATTCTAGGGGTAAGGCTCATTTCTAAAGATAATAGGCAACTGGATGTCTTTGGAGTGTACAGACCAGGAAAGGGTAGCGCAGATGCTGATTCAGAATTATTTGATAAGATAATCAACTATATGGGAAACGATAAGGAAAGGAACGTGATTGTAGTGGGAGATCTGAATTTGCAACATGTCAATTGGGAAGGAAGTGCGAACGACAGGAAGCATGACCAACAAATGGCAAATAAGTTAATATGGGAAGGACAGCTGATTCAGAAAGTGATGGAACCAGCCAGAGGGAAAAATATCCTGGATGCGGTGCTGATAAAACCAGATGAGCTCTATAGGGAAACTGAAGTAATAGATGGTATTAGTGATCATGAAGCTGTTTTTGTGGTAGTTAAAAATAAATGTGATAGAAGGAAAGGTCTTAAAAGTAGGACTATTAGGCAGTACCATATGGCTGATAAAGCAGGCATGAGGGAGTTTTTAATAAGCAACTATGATCGGTGGAAAACTGTAAATAAAATATAAACAGGCTCTGAGATGGGTTTAAAGCAATTATTGAGGAATGTGAAAATAGGTTTGTACCTTTAAAGGTGGTAAGGAATGGTAAAGATCCAGTATATTGTAACAGGGAAGTAAAGAGACTAAGAAGGAGGTGCAGGTTGGAAAGAAATAGTTAGAAATGGCTGTGGAAGTAAGGAGAAATTGAAGGAACTTACTAGGAAATTGAATCTATCAAAGAAGTCAGCTAAGGATAACATGATGCCAAGCATAATTGGTGGCAACACTAATTTTAGTGAAAAATGGAAGAGTATGTATAGGTACTTTAAGGCAGAAACAGATTCCAAGAAGGACATTCCAGGAATCATTAATGAACAAGGGGAGTGTGTTTGCGAGGATCTTCAAAAGGCAGAAGTATTCAGTCAGCAGTATGTAAAGTTTGTTGGTTACAAGGATAATGTCCAGATAGAGGAGAGGACTAATACTAAAGAAGTATTAAAATTTACCTATGACAGCAATGACATTTACAGTAAGATACAAAAGTTGAGAACTAGAAAAGCTGCTGGAATTGATAAGGTTTCGGGGGATATACTAAAGACAATGGGTTGGGATATAGTACCATATCTGAAGTACTAGTTGGATTTTTGTTTGCATGAAGGAACTTTACCAAATGAATGGAGAGTTGCTATAGTAGCCCCTGTATATAATGGAAAGGGTGATAGACATAAAGCTGAAAATTACAGGCCAGTCAGTTTGACATGCATTGTATGTAAGCTTTGGGAAAACATTCTTTCTGATTATATAAGACATGTTTGCAAAATTAATAATTGGTTTGACAGAAAGTAGTTTGGGTTTAGGAAAGGTTATTCCACTGAAGCCCAACTTGTAGGATACCAGCAAGATATAGCAGATATCCTGGATTCAGGAGGTCAGTTTGACTGTATTGCGATTGACTTATCTAAGGCATTTGAGAGGGTAGATCATGGGAAACTACTGGCAAAAATGAGTGCAATTGGACTTGACAAAAGAGTGACTGAATGGTGGCTCAGTTTCCAGAAAATAGAACTCAGAGAATTAGAGTAGGTGAAGCTTTATCTGTCCCTGTAAAAATTAAGAAGGGAATTCCTCAAGGCAGTATTATTGGAATCAGAGATAAGGCTTTTCGCAGATGATGTTATTCTGTACAGAGTAATAAGTAAGTTACAAGATTGTGAGCAAATGCAAAATGACCTCGATAATGTTGTGAGATGTACAGTAGGCAATGGTATAATGATAAATGGGGATAAAAGTCAGGTTGTGAGTTTCACAAATAGGAAAAGTCCTCTCTGTTTTAATTGCTGCGTTGATGGGGTGAAAGTTCCCTCTGGGGATCATTGTAAATACCTAGGTATAAATATAAGGAAAGATCTTCATTGGGGTAATCACATAAATATGATTGTAAATAAAGGGTACAGATCTCTGCACATGGTTATGAGAGTACTTAGGGGTTGTAGTAAGTATGTAAAGGAGATAGCATATTTGCCTCTGGTGAGACCTCAACTTGAGTATGGTTCCAGTGTATGGGACCCTTACCAGGATTACTTGATTCAGGAACTGGAAGAACTCCAAAGAATAGCAGCTCCATTTGTTCTGGGCGATATCCGGCAAAATAGTAGCGTTACAAAAATGTTGCAAAGTTTGGGCTGGGAATATTTGGGAGAAAGGAGACGAGCTGCTCGACTAAGTGGGATCATTGTAAGTACCTAAGAAAAAAAAGACCTACATTGGGGTAATCACATAAATATGATTGTTAATAAAGGGTACAGATCTCTGCACATGGTTATAAAGTTATTTAGGGGTTGTAGTAAGGATGTAAAAGAGAAGGCATATAAGTCTCTGGTAAGACCCCCAACTAGAGTATGGTTCCAGTGTATGGAACCCCCACCAGGATTACTTGATTCAAGAAATGGAAAAAATCCACAAAAAAGCAGCTCGATTTGTTCTGGGTTATTTCCGACAAAAGAGTAGCGTTACAAAAATGTTGCAAGGTTTGGGCTGGGAAGATTTGGGAGAAAGGAGACGAGCTGCTCGACTTAGTGGTATGTTCCGAGCTGTCAGTGGAGAGATTGCGTGGGAGGACATCAATAGACGAATAAGTTTGGATGGTGTCTTTAAAAGTAGGAAAGATCACAATATGAAGATAAAGTTGGAATTCAAGAGGACAAATTGGGGCAAATATTCGTTTATAGGAAGGGGAGTTAGGGATTGGAATAACTTACCAAGGGAGATGTTCAATAAATTCCCAATTTCTTTGCGATAATTTAAGAAAAGTCTAGGAATACAACAGATAGGGAATCTGCCACCTGGGCGACCGCCCTAAATGCAGATCAGTAGTGATTGTTGTAGTGTAGTGCTGTGTATATTGACCAGCTAAGACGGCTTGCCGTTGCTACTGACAACAAAGGACAAATATAACAACCAGTCCCATTGCTCCACGATAGCGCTCGTCCGCATACGGAGCAATTGACCATAGGTGTGATTACTGAACTTGCTGCGAACCTCTTCCTCATCCTTCGTATATCTCTCACCTTGCCCCCTCAGATTTCCATCTTTTCTAACCACATTCAGGGACAAGTGTTTCGTGACAAAGCTTCTCTTGACCAATGGCTAACAGATTTCTTTCAGTCAAAACAAAAACAGTTCTACAGGCAAGAAATTTAGCTGCTACCTGAACGTTGGCAGGAGGTCATAGAGAGTGGAGACGAATACATCGCTGAGTTATTATGATTTTGAGTTACAGTGAGTGACAGTGACATTAAAATAAAATATAAGATCAGCACGAACTTATCCATCGACCCAATAAATTTACTGCCTGGTAATTATCAATAGTGTTATACCTGATTTTCGGACTTCTATTGTCTGTTATCCATTTAGATTTTCTATCTCTCAGTTTTAAACTAGAAGGAATAACATTTCAAGAATTGTTGTTTGAAGTTCTACTTGTCTAGCCGTTCGACGCAGGCGCTTCTTATCCCTCTGTGAACCACGGAAACCGCGGAACAGTAACCTGCGAAATGGGAAACTCTTCCTTTCATTGCAAAATAGTTGACAAACTTTTCTTTTATTAAGTGTTAATTGGGAATGGAAAAATGTGTTGTAATGGGGATGGAATTTGTGTGTCTTAAAGAGAATTCCAAGTTAAAAGTTTAGATGGTAATAATAACTTTTAAAGCCAAGATGTACGATAGGAGAGTAGCCGACCTGTCATGCACGAGATCAAATGTGAACAGTGACCAAGGGAGAGAGCCAGCTTGGTCTTTTCGTCACGATGGTGTGATATTGGGAGGAATTTGCATTAGTGACGTGATTTTTTAGGGCAATGGTGTTGATGTTATAATTGTCCTAAAGAAGGATATTGTATTCCCGGCCAGGGTCCTGAGGAATTTGTATTGATGGAACTGATGCATGTGATTGTGTCCGTGGTTTCACGTCTGGCGATCGGATAGAGGATAAATGTGTTGTTCCCCTCTTTGCATTTGGTGACAGTTGTCAAGTAAAGTGTTATATAGGCCTCGTCAATGCCCATTTAATGTCGATCAACAAAATTAGATTTATAAATCATATCTGTAAATTGTTAGTTTCTATTTGCATCTAATTAGCGAGGCGACAGCAGATAAAAGTTAGGGTAAGCCGAAAGTTTTGCCCTCCGGGACCTTATGTTGAGCAGGAAGCCTGTTGACTTTGTCGTTTATACTGATTGGAAAGATTTCATTCTTTGACTACAGTATGAGAAACAGGCGATTATTTAGAAGCTTCAGTGGATTGCTGTTTCACTTTAAAACCTTTGTATAAATTAAGATTTGGTGATATTTAGCCCGGTAGTTATTCCATGCCAGGGATATTGAGCGTTAGGGTTAAATTTTGTTGCTGGTGGTGGTTTTACGGTAGTGGTCATTAGTTTGATACAGTTTTTTATCTCGGCAGTTAGCGACGTCGTAACATAGATGTAGGTTCCATAAATGTCTCAGGTGGCTGTGTTACCAGAATCGAAGCAACTGAGCGACTTCCCCAAAGTGAGTAGGGAATCGCCACTGAGCAGCATATGGCGAACACGCGAAGTCATATGGAACGGGTGTATGGCAGAAGGCTAATTTGATTTCACGTGCGGGCATTATCACTTGTATTATTTGTCCTGAAGGCTGTGCGAGACGGTAGCTCGGCGTTTACTTATGATCGACGAATGTATCTTTTAACATAACGTTAATGGAAGGAAACAGTTAGGATTGTCAGAAGCACATATATTTCTTTCAGGAAGCTGCGGACAAGTCAGTGCCTGAGTAAGAGAAGGGGCTAACCCACGAAAACATAATTTGCAGATAAATATTTTCTATTATAGTATACAAAACTACTCCACGTTGGGCAGCCAATTTAATGCACCATCCTTCGGGGGAATATCTTTCTTGCGCCACGACGGGCGACCCATCTATTGCACCGGCTGTTTCCCCACTTCCGACTATATCACGTATCGGGATCAACTAAATGGATCATGCATTAAAAATGATGCTAAGTATCGGCAGCTACGTCTATCTCCATTAATCGGTCAATAATAAATTCATTACGCCTACATAATTTCCGATCAAGGTACATATCTCCATTCCACGTTTCACTGTAAGCGTCAAAATTTTCTCCGATTTGCTACACGATACCTCTCAGGGGTAACTAATGTGCATCAATAAAGTATATTTTTACGTGAGATAATTTACCAGCAATTCTATCCTTCCTTAAATATTAATCAAATTCATCACTCAAACTCATTCAACCAAAAATAATCCTGCAAGAATTCAATGTAAGCTGATCTGCTATAATAATGAAATAAATTGCAATAATAATAATTTTAATGTTTAAATTCTCGATTTATTCATGATCATGAATTGCTTTGGGATGAATTAATATAATGATATAATATTTAATTACATTCACCGTCTCTTCATTCAAAAGATAAACCAACAAAGTCTTTGATTGAGCTCAAAACATTCTTTCGTTAAAGAATTATGGTTCTCATAACATAAAGCAAAGAAAAATTTACGAAGTCTCATAAGTCGTCATTATCATCTCTTCAAGTAGCAATCTTGCTGAATATTCATGAAATAAAGTGTCAAGAAAGTTAAAATGTGAATAAAATCGTAAGTAAATAAAATCAAAAGTGGTTAAAATCAAAATTGAATTTGATCAAAAATGCTTATTATCTTTTCATTAAGTGATTAATCTTCTCATTCTTCTTTGTTTGGTTTTCAATTGTAAAGCTAGCAGAGAAAGCAAAGTTATAAATATTACAGTTTCACATGGCTATTCTAAATATATTCTGACGCATAAAAAATATCAATCCGTTTCAATATGATACTGGATAAATATATCCATGTTATTTCCTAAGAAATAAATGTAGGTATCGCCTAATAATAAATTATAACCATTATCCTGTCAGGTCTTACATCTATCGAGATTTACGATCGCATCTAAGTTCAATTACTATCTCATGAAATTCTACAGAATATTGTTGATGACAATTATTTACTTGTCAGTAGCAGAGACTTAAATTAAGAAGTTGCTTCCTCCCAGCAAATCGTGGCTTCGACAACAAATGCCAAACAAGACTTATTACAACATATGAAATCCTCCTAGAAGAAATCAGGTTTACACTTTAATATTTATTATTTGGAAATTTTATTTTGATTACTGTATATGGTTATCAGCCTACGGATTCTGTAACGTATTTCACCGTATGAATATCCCATCGACCCGAAAACATCTTGTGCCGCTATTAAAATCATGCCGCAAACAAGTCAATTATGATCAATGGTTAGTATCACGTCACGTAATTACTACCAATAAATTGCAAATATATCTCTCTCTCTCCATATTCCAACCGTAAACATTATAACTGCGCATTATTCATATCAACATATATATCCCTCAGAATATTTATACTTATTATCTCATCACTACGACGTATATACTCTTAATTACACATATGAAAATCAATCATTATTCTTTCAGCTGCGTATCGTCTCGATATTCCATTATCAAATGACAACGATGCATTAATGGGTTAAATTTCTATTCAAATACATATACTCACTCTTTCCTGAAAAAGAAATACATGTATGAACAAATCAGGTTCATATTTACTTACATGTGGTCACGAACTGGCAGTAACCAAGTCTTCATAACCTACGATAACATCTAGCTCCACTCCGCATTACAGTTAGATTATATCACATTATGCAAAACACTTCTCTTTGGTAATCGTCGAAACATCGTTTTTCAGTCTCTTCACATTTGACTATAAGCATCCCTACATAAGGTTATTGATTTACATGATCGATGATTACCTACATCCATGGTTTTAAAGCAATAATTATAATTTCTTAGCGAAGACACTGCAAATTGAAATCAAATCTCGAAGATATAAATTACGACCTTCACCAAATCACATTACTAATTTCTAGGCACTACATCTTAAATTTAAGCATTTATGGTTACTTTGAATAAATAAAATTGCTTGGAACTTAGCTTTTATCTGCTGGCGTTACTGGACTGGGCTAGGCACCAACTCTGTCATCTTTGGTTCGCTGGCCGGTTCCAGGTGATATCTGCGTCGTACATGGGCAGTGGCAACCAGTTACGGGCTTGTAGAATCAGCTGGCTCGGTGTCCATCAGTCGTCAGCCCCATTTCCGATTTAGTTATTCATCTCGAGGCCGTTGTTCGCATGTGATAAAAACATACTCAATACCATCATTAGCATCACAATTCAGTCTTTCAACAAATTCCACAGTATCTCAATTATAATTTTAAACAGGTTATTCTACCAAAATTCAATGACAGTTTTCAGTTATAAGCTTTGTAATAGTACTCTAGTTAACGTCTACCCTTTCGTAAATCTGTTTTGAGTTGGTGATATCTTATTTTCATTAGGTAACTCGCGTCAACTTTCGATTTGAGCCTCGGTCTCCGATAATTTAATTATTCTTCTCTTTTCTTTAGGTTTTCCTCCTCGTTAACCTTGATATTTAGTTGTAGATTGCCGTAATTTCTTTATAATATTACTCGATGTTCTAATTATTCTTCAAATCTTGCTCCGTAGAAACTTCCTCCTTCTTTACGTAACGAATTTTGCGTGAATAATTTCGTTTCGATGCTCAACGTAATTGTGATTGTTCACTTTGCCATTTTAACAATTTAAAACCATTCTGCATTTTTCTTAATCATGGCCGCGTGGATTCTATAGGTCCGAATGTCTTACTTCCTGACCATGGCTTATTTGATTCGTTAAATCGGTATTCTTTTCGACACGTTCACGGCTTCTTTGATTCCATGTGTCCGTATTTTTATTCTAAGGTAATCACGGCCTATTTAATTCTGTATGTCCGTAATTTCTTCAGATGTATTGCTCTACTATATAATCTTTGTCATTTTATTACGGTGCATGGCAAACCTTGATGTTGTAATACCTCGTTTTTCATATGAACAGGGCAATGAAATGGTACAAAACATATATAATTTAAATATCATTTCATTGTCTTTAAATTATTAACATATCAGTGTAATTCCGAAAATTGAAAGTAGATTACTTTTTTAAGTTTAATCATAAGTTTATAAAACACTGTGTACTGAGACGGTAGTGCTATAAATTATTAGTTTTTGTTCCTTCTTGGTTTTCACTGTCAAGATCTTCATTTACTTTCTAAGTAGTTCGTTTGAAGTTGAGGCCTAAACAAATACTTTAATATGATAATACCGGACAGCTTGCTGTTTTCAGCGAGAAAGTCGATAGTGCTGCTACCTACATGGCTTGGTGTGACAATAACATATTGCCACCTGTATGATTCTTGGCGCACTGCCGTGTTGTTTAAAATGTATCAGTCACTAAATAATCTTACAATGCAGTTATATTCCAAGAAAAGTTTATGCGCTGAACAAATTACCCAGCAAGATAATGGCACGGGAACTGATAAGGACCGCAAGTATTAAACAAGTAATGACCTCGCATCTGTGTTGAGGTTACATTCTATGCCACTTATATTAAGAAAATCAAATACTCTACTGAAATGTTAGTGGGACGTAATCCAATAATATTAAGTATACTCTAGTATACTCAAACTTGAGGGTCCACATTGTTAAACACGTAGCGTAATGGTTATCGTGATAGTTTAGAAATTGAAAATTGAAGGGCATGAGTTTCGAATCCAGTCACCTTTTCTTACTGTAAGAAAATAATAGTAATTTTCTTTACGTCCCACTAAGTACTTTTACGGTTTTCGGAGACGCCGAGGTGCCGGAATATAGTCCCGCGGGAATTCTTTTACATGGTCATTAAATCTACCTACACCTACACCATCGGGCTGAGCCAGGATAGAACCTGCCAAATTTGGATCAGAAGGCCATCGCATCAACCGTCTGAGCCGCACAGCCAGGCGTAAGAAAATTATTTCAGTGTATTATTGGCATAGGCTTGAGCACCAGTCCTACTAATTTAATACGTGTGTATGGTAAATCCCCATGCATAAATTTGTGAAAGAGAGTATAGGAAAATCTGAACATAGAAAATTCAAAGTACAGTAAATCTTAGATGAGGAATAAGAAGAAGAATTCAAAATAATGGACCAAAACTGATGTTCCTTAATTACAGCTCCTCTTTCCCTAAATCTTAACGAATCATGCATGTTGTTATCTGCCCCCTCTGGCGCTTTGGCTGAATGGTTAGCTCTTCTTCGGAGTGTTGGGCCTCTTCCATTTCCCTCCTGATTAGTGTTAATACAGGATGGCTGGCCAGTTGTACTTCCTCTTAAAATAATCACCACCACGGAATGGTCAGCGTACTGCCCTTCGGTTCAGAGGGCCGTGGTACGATTCCCGGCCGGGTCGGGGATTTTAACCTTAATTGGTTAATTCCAATGGCACGGGGGCTGGGTGTATATGTTGTCTTCATCATCATTTCATCCTCATCACGACGCGCACGTCGTCTACGGGAGTCAAATAGAAAGATCTGCACCTGGTGAGCCGAAACCGTCCTGGGATATCCCGGCACTAAAAGCCATACGACATTTCATTTCATTTCATTTCATTTCATTTCATTTCATTTCATTTCATTTCATTTCATCGCGTACGTTAATTCCTGTAGATCGGGGGCTACGGGTTTGTGTTCGTGTTCATATGCATCTTCAAGTATATACAACACATCACACGAGAAACAACCACAGAAACACACAATAGTGAATATATATCCCTCCACATGTGATCGGTGTTAGGAAAAGCATTCGGCCAGAAACTGGGCTAAGTCCATACAAAGTCCTGCGACAGGTAGCTGGGAAAAGGCTATAAAGAAGAGGAGAGAGTAGTTGTTAAATATTTCCCCCAGAGGCTGGGTGGATCCTCAAACTAATTCTGCTTTATAATTTTTAAGACATAGCGAAAGGCACGGCTAACACAATGCTCGTTTGGAGGTATATGAAGGAGGCAGTTCATATTTTAAAATTTCATTCTTAATTATTATGATTATTCAAGTATTTTAACAAAAATATTTCCAATGAGGGTAGTGCATTCCTCTCAGCTGTAGCACAGACAAGTATGCAGTTCACACCAACACGCTAGATGGCACCACCGTCGCCGTTCGCACTCCACTCAGTGCTGTTGAGATAGAGCTGTCCGGTATTGGTGTAGTAAAGTATTTGGCCTAAATATCGTCCGTGATGCATTCCTGGAACGTAGGGCAGTAGACTTAGAAAATATATGTTTTCATTAATATCCCTTCCAGATGGATACAGGTTAGTCAGGTTTTGTTGATAATCTTTGAGTACCTACCGATAGTTCTTGCGAATATCTAAATTTGGGCCTAACTGGGATCTTCATTTCTATTTGTGCTTAGTAAGAAGCTAGGATACGTCTGAACGTAGTTTTAACATTATTGTAGTGTAGTATAGTAACTTATTAGAAATTAGAGTGCCTATTCTATAATTTCGATCTTTAATGGTAATTTTCTTTCTGTTTTTGCTTGGTATAACCTGTTGTAATTAGAATATTATTGTAGTGTAATATAGCATCTTATTATAAAGTCGTGTGTTTATCCTATTACTGTGAAATATTTGTGTAGTGTAGTACCGTTTCTGTGGTGTCTGTAGTACTCTCTTACTAAAATTCTATTGTAATTAAGGTAGACTTTATTGCAGTTAAGAATTTTGTAATTCTTGTGTATTATTCTTTGTTTCCAGTAATCAACAATTTTCATCACGTTAGTGTGCTGTTGGAATAAAAAATAGTACAATTAAGTAGTATCGGAGTGTAGTAGTAACCTATATTAATAAACTTACTGTTGTGTGGTCTTCGTGAACTAATCTAGAAAATATTTCTTTCTTTTCATTTTTATTTTGCACAGAATAAGTTATCTTATTTTTTATTTTATTTTCATTATTTAGTAAAAAATGGCTAAGCAGTGCGAGTGTAGTAACTGAGGGTGTGGACGGGCATTAAGGAGTATGAGGGAGGAGTTGGAGAGCTTGAGGGAGATAATAAGAAATCTCTCAGAGGAGGGGAAGGAAAGATGGCCTCCAAACAATGTACAGGATACAGTAGGTGTAATAGAGGGATGGGAAGGAAATGGGGGAATTGCGGAAGACGGGTGGTCTAATGTTTTAAGGGGAAGGAGGCTACAGGCTAAGGGCTCCATTTAGGGTCAAAATTCAGGACAAGTGTCTGTGAGAAATCGGTACGAGTTGCTGCAGGTAGATCAACCGAGGGAAGATGAGGATCATGGAACAGCTGCCGAGAAGTTTGGAAGTAGGAGAAAGGGAAGAGGTAGGAAATGGAAATGTGGAGTAATTGATAGGAAAATACAGGTGGAACAGGGTTATGGGATGGAGAAAAGGGAGGAGCAAGTAGCTTCTGCAGCTGTCAGGAAAGATAGGACTGACCAGGAGAGGAGGGGATCAAGTGAGGTGGGTAGGGTTGAGGCTCTAGTCACGGGGGATTATATCGTTAGACAAGTCGGGAAAGTGTGTGGAAGAAAGGGTACCAGGGTAGAGTGCTATCCAGGAATTAGGTTAAGGCAGTTGTTGAGGAAAGTAGAAGAGAAGGAGGAGGGAAAGGAGAAGGTGTTAGTGTTTCACTTTGGTACTAACAACGTAAGACAAGCAGGTATAATACCAACATAGTTGGAGATGTGTGGGATCTGGTAAATGCAGCACGGGTGGAGTTTAAGGAAGTGGAGATTGTTATCAGTGGAATACATTATAAGAGGAATTCTGGCTGGAAGGTGATTGGGGATTTAAATGAGACTATCGAGTGGGTATGTAGGAAACTGGGAGTGAAGTTTCTAGATTCTAATGGGTGCGTAGAGGGACCTGCGCTCAGATGGCCTTCACCTAAACCGCAGTGGTACATATAACTTAGGAAATTTGTTTAGAAGGGTTATAGGGAGGTACATTCAGGGAGAAAGGGTGGCCTAGGGAGCGGTGTTAAGGGAACAGGGAACTGGAAATCAAGTAGGGATGACATAAAACTCTTAGTGCTCAATTGTAGAAGTATTGTACAGAAAGGAATAATTTAATTAATTTAATAGATATATACTTACTAGATATTGTAATAGGAGTTGAATCATGGCTGAGAAATGATATAATGGATGCAGAAATTTTCTCACGGAACTGGAATGTGTATCGTAGAGGTAGGATAGGAATGGTAGGAGGGGGAGTATTCATCCTTGTGAAAGAAGAATGTGTAAGCTACGAAAATGTTAAAGATGACAAACACGAAATTCTAGGGGTAAGGCTCATCTCTAAATATAATTGGCAACTTGATATCTTTCGAGTGTACAGACCAGGAAAGGTAGCGCAGATGCTGATTCAGAAATATTTTGATCAGCTATGTGAGAAACGATAAGGAAAGGAACGTGATTGTAGCGGGTGATCTCAGTTTACCAAATGTCAATTGGGAAGGTAATGCGAACGACAGGAAGCATGACAAACAAATGGCAAATAAGTTAATATGGGAAGAGCACCTGATTCAGAAAGTGATGGAACCAACTAGGGGGAAGAATATTCTGGATGTGGTGCTGGTAAAAAGAGATGAGCTCTATAGAGAAATCGAAGTAATAGATGGTATTAGTGATCACGAAGCTGTTTTGTGGTAATTAAAAATAAATGTGAAAGAAAGGAAGAGATTAAAATTAGGACTCTTAGGTAGTACCATATGGCTGATAAAACAGGCGTGAGGGAGTTTTTAATGAGTAACTGTGATCGGTGGAACACGGTAAATAAGAACATAAACAGACTCTGGGATGGATTTAAAGCAATTGTTGAACAATGTGAAAAATAGGTTTGTACCTTTAAAGGTGGTAAGGAATGGTAAAAATCCACTATATTATAACAGGGAAGTAAAGAGACTAAGAAGGAGGTGCAGGCTGGAAAGAAACAGAGTTAGAAATGGCTGTGGAAGTAAGGAGAAATTGAAGGAACTTACTAGGAAATTGAATCTAGCAAAGAAGGCAGCTAAGGATAACATGATGGCAAGCATAATTGGAGGCCATACTAATTTTAGTTAAAAATGGAAGAGTAGGTACTTTAAGGCAGAAACAGGTTCCAAGAAGGACATTCCCGGTATCATTAATGAACAAGGGGAGTGTGTATGTGAGGATCTTCAAAAGGCAGAAGTATTCATTCAGCAGTATGTAAAGATTGTTGGTTATAATGATAATGTCCAGATAGAGGAGGTGACTAATACTAAAGAAGTATTAAAATTTACCTATGATAACAATGACATTTACAGTAAGATACAAAAGTTGAAAACTAGAAAAGCAGCTGGAATTGATGAGATTTCTGGGGATATACTAAAGGCAATGGGTTGGGATATAGTACTATATCTCAAATACTTATCTGATTATTGTTTGGTTGAAGGAGCTATACCAAATGAATGGAGAGTTGCTATAGTAGCCCCTGTGTATAAAGGAAAGTGTGGTAGATATAAAGCTGAAAATACAGGCCAGTCAGTTTGACATGCATGTATGTAAGCTTTGGGAAAGCATTCTTTCTGATTATATATGACATGTTTTCAAAATCAACAACCGGTTTGATAGAAGGCAGTTTAAGTTTAAGAAAGGTTATTCCACTGAAGCCCAACTTGTAGGATTCCATCAAGTTATAGCAGATATCCAGGATTCAGGAGGTCAATTGGACTGTATCGCGATTGACCTGTCTAAGGCATTTGATAGGGTAGATCATGGGAGACTACTGGCAAAAGTGAGTGCAATTGGTCTTGACAAAAGAGTGAATGGGTGGCTCAGTTTCTAGAAAATAGAACTCAGAGAATTAGAGTAGGTGAAACTTTATCTGTCTCTGTAAAAATTAACAGGGGAATTCCTCAAGGCAGTATTATTGGACCTTTATGTTTTTTATATATATCAATGATATGTGTAAAGGAGTTGAATCAGAGATAAGGCTTTTCGCATACGATGTTATTCTGTACAGAGTTATAAATAAGTTACAAGATTGTGAGCAACTGCAAAATGACCTCGATAATGTTGTGGGATAGACAGTAGGCAATGGTATGATGATAAACGGGTATAAAAGTCAGGTTGTTTGTTTCAAAAATAGGAAAAGTCCTCTCAGTTTTAATTACTGTGTTGGTGGGATGATAGTTCCCTTTGGGGATCATTGTAAGTACCTAGGTATTAATATAAGGAAAGGTCTTCCTTTGAGTAATCACATAAATACGATTGTAAATAAAGAGTACAGATCTCTGCACATTGTTATGGGAGTATTTAAGGGTTGTAGTACGGATGTAAAGGAGGAAGCATATTTGTCTCTGGTGAGACCCCAACTAGAGTATGGTTCCTGTGTATGGGATCCTTGCCAGGATTACTTGATTCAGGAACTGGAAAAATCCAAAGAAAAGCAGCTCGATTTGTTCTGGGCGATTTCCGACAAAAATGTTGCAAACTTTGGGCTGGGAAGACTTTTGAGAAAGGAGAAGAGTTGCTTGACTAAGTGGTATGTTCCGAGCTGTCAGTGGAGTGATGGCGTGGGATGACATCAGTAGACGAATAAGTTTGGATGGTGTCATTAAAGGTAAGAAAGTTCACAATATGAACATAAAGTTGGAATTCACGGGGACAAATTGGGGCAAATATTCGTTTATAGGAAAGGGAGTTAGGGATTGGAATAACTTACCAAGAGTGATGTTCAATAAATTTCCAATTCCTTTGCAGTCATTTTAAGAAAAGTCTAGGGAAACAACAGATAGGGAATCTTCCACCTGGGCGAATGCCCTAAATGCAGATCAGTAGTGATTGATTGATTGATTGATTGATTGATTGATTGATTGATTGATTGATTGATTGATTGATTGATTGATTGATTGATTGATTGATTGATTGATTGATTGATTGATTGATTGATTGATTGATTGATTGATACAGTGCTTGTTTGAGAATTCATTTTGTAAGCAATATTTTCATATTTTTCGATTTCCAGGTTATTTTCGCAAAAATAAGGTGTTTTGCTCATGGCACTGTGTGTAAGTATGATAACTTAAGGAACAGGAAATCTGACTTTTTTTGTTACTTTTGTTGTTCTTATTTCTCTACTCAGTACGCTCAAAACTTAGTTTGTCCTTCAATACAATGTTTAAGAGTGTTTTTGAATCCTTGAAGACTTGAAGACATTCCATGTTCACTACTGTAAATGGATATTTGATTCGGGCGATTTTAACAATGATTCTCCGTTGTTCGAGAATGTAAACATAATCAACTTGTCTAGACTTTTTCTATCATTCGAAATCACTATCACTTGGCAAAAATGTGTGGCTTGGCACCAGAAACGTGTGCCTTATTTCATCAAACTTTCCAGTACCGTACGCATCAAAATATAATAGAGAGGACGATTTTTGGCCACGACAAGTACCTGAGAAGAACTTGTGTTTTCTTTTGTTTTCATGTGGGTTAGCACCTTCTCTTGCTACCTGCACGACAAAATAAATTTCTAAATTTTTGTGGGTTCTTTTACTCAGGCGTCACGCGAACGACCAGTCAATAACGCAAGAAACCAGACCAAATAAAGCTTTTATTTGTTATTCAATTCTCAGGAAAACCACCGTTCTTCCCTTTGATATTTTGCTTGTTGAGGACATTATATCAGCTAAATTAAACATTATCAAGCATAACGGGATAGTTATCAACTTAAACCTGAGTGTTAAGTGGGTTTTAGTCCATTCTGTTTCTTGGTGTGGGAGCCACTCTTCCAAATGATTAACTTTAATTATTTTATTAGAAGTTTGTTGTTGACAAGTGCACTTGAGCATTTATTTAATAATTAATATTTCATTGTTCAACTTAGTTTTCGGCACGATCATGCCGTAGATGTATTTGGGATCTTCAATCCAATAATCAGTCGTTTCAACTTATCCTTGGACCATCAGCCCTAATAACTTAAATTCAGTATTTATGACAGTCGATACACAGAGATATCGGAGGTCAATATGATTCGATTAAGGACTCATGTGACTCAAAATAATCCTGCACGATGTTGAAGTTAGTGGGCTGCCTTAACAATTTTACAGAGTCTGGAGCTCGAGTCTCGGAAGCTATACTTTCCACGGCTATCAGTGGAATTCGACGGGCCGACTTTCAGGTTATTATTTTAGTTGTTTTGGGGAGAAGTTATATTCACTCACGATGGTTTTCTTAGCCCTTCAGGTAGCTCTTTAAAAGAACATGACTCTGCGACACAGATTTTGACCAACATGTTCATCATTCCTGATGAATTAGTGAAGTTAACTCTTCGACTTCAATACATATTGCCTTAACCTTCTACACGCCTTTAATTTTACATAGTTAGAAACTTTTTCACGTAGTCACGTAGACCAGAAGAACCCCTGAAAAGGTAAGAATGATCATAAATGCCACCAACTTATTCCGACGAAGGATTTATGTTTGTGACAGGCTACAATAAGGATTCGGTACTTTAAATCACATACATCACAGTGCATCATAGATTCCAGTGAAGACATTTACTACTGACACTGAGTTGAATACTCCAAATTTAACGAACACCTTTACTCGCAAAAGTGAAGTGCAGAATCGAGACATTGGTTGTTATGTTTTGATTTCTTCATTCATGGTGTACTATCTTGTGCAGACTTGTGCGTTTAAGACGGAATTTGTATTTTACTTTGATAGATATCTCACAATCTGAAACCTTTCAGGGTTTTTATCCCTTCAACTTTGAGTACAATTGGGGACCACTATATTGTCTGCTGAGAAATGTTTCCAACATTAAAAGCTTTCTTCCTAGTTGGTGACTGGGACAAAGATCTCCTTCGATGCATGCGTGAATCCAGGTCATGCACTCATCCCCATGGAAAGTTCTCACCCTATCTGCTGGAGTTCCGTACATGTAAGCGTAGAGCATTCAACTCATTCAACCTTTCAGTCACTTGTTCGTTCATACTGTGTGCCAATTTAATCCAATCAGACATTTCGTCCATTCATTCATTCATTCATTCATTCATTCATTCATTCATTCATTCATTCATTCATTCATTCAAACAGTCATGCAGTTAATTCATCATGTCTATTGTAAGCTAAGCATAACATTGTTCAGATTTGCACTAACACGAATTAATAGTGGTAAGATATATGTTGTCCTACACAAGGGACGGCGAACTATGGCACTTCGGACAGCATTCTAATGTATTTTAATGTTTTCAACATGTCAAAAACAGGTATCAAATCTACCAACATTGCATATTTGAACATTATGCTTTAATAAAGTAGTATGTTTTAATTAATTCTCTCACCATCTTTTTTTTTACAAATTTTATTAGGTTAAAGCAAAAATATACCTTATTCTTAAAATGCACCTGTTTCTAGAAATATAATAGTCAGTGATGTTTCAAATGCAAGCTAATACCTAAATGAAGTCAAATGATTTTAAAGGATGGCACACTGAATTGAGAAACAAGACCTGTCCTAGACTATACCAGGTGTATGCGTAAGTTGTTGACGGTTTTTGTGGTAAAGAAGACACATAATTTCTACACACTTCGCCTACCTTTCAGGTAAGTTATGAATACCATGGCAGAAAAACTGCTTGTCTTTTGCGGTAAACCATTCGTCCAGCCATTTTCCAACTTCCTCAAAATTGCTGAATGCTGCTCTGTGAGTGCGTGCCCCATTGATGCAAAGAGTTGAGTAGTATAATTGGACAGTTCGGCGGCCACCACCTCCTCCGGGCTCCCAGGGCTCCCTCCACCACCCGCGGGAAATTTGAATTTTGGCGGGAAATTTAATTTTGGCGCGAGATTTGAATTTGTAAACAAAGCCACGTGCTTTTTGACAGCTGTCATCGACAACAACGCATCGCTAACCTCACTGCTGCCATCTTGACGGGCCTAAACCTCAGTAGTGCCAACTTAACCTAACTAGCGCGAGGTAAACAAAGCCACGTGTTTTTTGACAGCCACGTGCTTTTTGACAGACAACAACGCGTCGCTAACCTCAGTACTGCCATTTTGACGGGCCTAAACCTCAGTAGTACCAACTTAACACAACTAGCGTGTAGTAAACAAAGCCACGCGCTTTTTGACAGCCACGTACTTTTTTGACAGCTGTCATCCGCCATCTTTAAAATACAGAGCACTGTGCTGCCCTCTTTATCGTAGTAGATGTAAATTCGTCACCTGTCATCGGCAGTGCTGCCATCTTGGTGGGCCTAAACCTTAGTGCTACCAACTTAACCTCACTAACGTGAGATAAACAAATCAACGTTCAGCTGTCATCCGCCATCTTTAATCCATAGAGCACAGTGCTGCCCTCTTTAGCTACTTACTTTTGAAATGTGGTACGTGACAGCTGTCATCCACCATATTGCATCCGAAACCTCAGTGCTGCACTCTTTAGCTAGATACCTTTGAAATGTAGTGGTGGCGATTTGAAAAATTCTTTATGCTCTTGTTTGGAAACAAAGCCACGTGCAGCTGTCATCCGCCATCTTTAATCCATAGAGCACCGTGCTGCCCTCTTTAGCAACTTACCTTTGAAATGTGGTACGTCACAGCTGTCATCCGCCATCTTGCATCGCGAACCTCAGTGCTGCACTCTTTAGCTAGATACCTTTGAAATGTAGTGGCGGCAAATTCCACGTGCTCTTGTTTGGAAACAAAGCCACGTGCAGCTGTCAACCGCCATCTTTAATCCAGAGAGCACCGTGCTGCCCTCTTTAGCTACTTACCTTTGAAATGTGGTACGTCACAGCTGTCATCCGCCATCTTGCATCGCAAACCTCAGTGCTGCACTCTTTAGCTAGATACCTTTGAAATGTAGTGGCGGCAATTTGAAAAATTCTTTAACCTCCTATTTGGAAACAAACCTATGCGCTTTTTTGTCACCTATCATCCGCCATCTTTAATCTAGAGAGCACCGTGCTGCCCTCTATGTGGTGGTGGTAAATTCTACACGCTCTTGTTTGAAAACAAACCCATGTGCTTTTCTGACAGCTGTCAACCGCCAGAGAGCACCGTGCTGCCCTCTTTATGCCGGTGGCAAATTCCACGTGCTTTACAAACTCACGTGCTTTTTGACAGCTGTCATCCGCCATCTTTAATCAAGAGAGCACCGTGCTGCCATCTTTAGCTAGATACCTTTGAAATGTGCTCTTGTTTGGAAACAAAGCCACGTGCTTTTTTGACAGCTATCATCCGCCATCTTTAATCGATAGAGCACTGTGCTGCTATCATGCGGGTAATTTCGTTAGCCGTCATCTACTATCTTTAATCTACAGAGCACCGTGCTGCTCTCTGTAGTAGCGGGCAATTTGAAAAGTTCTGTTACTTGTCATCCGTCATCTTTAATCAACAAAGCATCGTACTGCTATCTTCAGCTACATACATTTAACATGTGGTGGCAGATAATTTGAAAAAAAAACTTCCGTTAGATATCATCCACCATCTTTATTCAACAGAGAATCGTGCTTTTATCTCTAGCTACATACATTTAACATGTGGTGACGGCAATTTGAAATTCTATCTAGATACCATCTTTAATCAACAGAGCACCGTGCTGCTATCCCTTTGAATTGTGGTGACGGATAATTTGAAATTCCGTTAGCTATCATCATTAAATATTAGTGCATTCGCTAACCTAACCTCTCATCTACTATCTTGAAGGAGACTATACGACACCTCCTCTACCTCCTCCTCCTCCTCCTCCTCCTCCTCCCCTACCACACCCGCCTCGTCCTCCTCCTCCTCCTCTGTCAAGGCATAACTTTATCGAACACGCATCGCAAAGGCAAGAGTGTGCAGTGATATGCATGTTTAGACTTGCGGATTACGAAAGAAACATAACAAGACTTGAATCGAACACTGCACTCGATGTCGTTAACTTCAACATGTGATTAAAACATTGTCTGGTGTGTTCAGAACACTACATAAGTGATCAAGACTAGAATCGAACGGTGTACTTAATACAACATGTTAGGAGATACCTTTGTTCTAAGAAGATCAGATTGAAACATAACAAGACTAGAATTGAACACTGCACTCGATGTCGTTAACCTTAACATGTGATCAGAACATTGATTGATGTGTTCAGATCACTAAACAAGTAGAACCGAACACTGTACAACATGTTAGGGGATACCTTTGTTCTAAGAAAATTAGATTGTAAAATAACAAGACTAGAATCGAACACTACACTCGATGTCGTTAACCTTAACATGTGATCAGAACATTGATCGATGTGTTCAGATCACTAAACAAGTAGAGCCGGACACTGCACAACATGTCAGGGGATATATTTGTTCTAAGAAAATTTGATTGAAACATAACAAGACTAGAACCGAACACTGTAGTCGATACAACATGTTAGGGGATACCTTTGTTCTAAGAAGATCAGATTGAAACATAACAAGACTAGAATTGAACACTGTACTCGATGTCGTTAACCTTAACATGTGATCAGAACATTGATTGATGTGTTCAGATCACTAAACAAGTAGAACCGAACACTGTACAACATGTTAGGGGATACCTTTGTTCTAAGAAAATTAGATTGAAACATAACAAGACTAGAATCGAACACTGCACTCGATGTCGTTAACCTTAACATGTGATCCGATACAACATGTTAGGGGATACATTTGTTCTAAGAAAATTAGATTGAAACATAGCAAGACTAGAATCGAACACTGTAAGAACATTGTTTGATGTGTTCAGAGCAAAAGTACAACTTCAATGATTTACCTAGTGTAAAAATCAAAAACACACACTGTGCACATATCGCATAGCTATCTCGCCTATCACTTGCCTAGTATGAAAATCAAAAACACACTGTGCACATATCGCATAGCTAGCTCGGCAACACTTCAAATGATTAGCTTAGTACGAAAATAAAAAATCTATACCGCGTAGCTAACTCGTTCATCGCACTGCTAAGACGCTTAGTAATTGCAAATACACTGATATATGTCATACGAAAATCAAGAAAGCACACTGCGTAGCCAACTCACTCGGGTCACTCGCTTAGTAATTGCAACACGACTAGAACACTGATACACGTTACTCTTTTTTTCTCGGAACACACACACACACGGATAAGAATGTTGCGAGATACTACATACTTACATGTTTTTGTTTTTTGTTTAAAAAATAGGGGGTTGAAAGATCATAAATTATATGTACACATGTTGTCTCCTCCAAGTTGTAAGACGAAATAGACGCAGTACTGCGAGTTTCCGCTATAGCTGGCGAACGGAAGTAGCATGATATCTCAGCAAAGAAATACGCGTGAGCTTGCATACACGCAAGTCAGACACAATGATGAATACCGCGATTCAAATCCTGGCAACTTATGCCGTCAGGAAGGGCATCCAGCTAGATCATGTTATGACGATCGCGCAGGTCCCTCGCCTAGCATTTGCTATTTTTTTTACGGCTTCCAAGAGTAGGAGTTCGCACCCGCTATCTCCCGAAGTAGCGAGAATGATTGCGATTACAAGAGTGTTTAAGGGTGATTCATTTGTCGGATGGAGGCGTTAAGCTGTGTGCAGTCTTCTTCGGTAGGAGTAGGCTATGTGCCGGCACTGGGATATCTAGTTATAAAACCCGCTACAACAAATTTATCGCGTATACTGCGATTTAAAATCCTAGTCAGGAAGGGTAACCGGTCGTAAAACTATGGTGTATGATCTAAGAGGCGGGGTGTGCAAAAAAGCCAGCATTAAGTAAGGGCTGTTGATAGGGGGCGTTAAACCTTGAGCAGACTCTTTCGAAAATGATTTTGAGTACAAGACGTTGATGGTGATTCATCTGTCGGATGGAGGCAATAAGCCTTGTGTAGGCTTCTTCGGTAGGAGTAGGCTATGTGCCGGTACCGGGACATCTAGTTATAAAACCCGCTACTACTGATTTGTCGCGTATACTGCGATTTAAAATCCTAGTCAGGAAGGGTAACCGGTCGTAAAACTACGGTGTATGATCTAAGAGGCGGGGTGTGCCAAAAAAGCCTGCATTAAGTAAGGGCTGTTGATAGGGGTGAAGCGTTAAACCTTGTGCAGACTCCTTCGAAAATGATTTTGAGTACAAGACGTTGATGGTGATTCCTCTGTCGGATGGAGGCAATAAGCCTTGTGCAGGCTTCTTCGGTAGGAGTAGGCTATGTGCCGGTACCGGGACATCTAGTTATAAAACCCGCTACAACTGATTTGTCGCGTATACTGCGATTTAAAATCCTAGTCAGGAAGGGTAACCGGTCGTAAAACTATGGTGTATGATCTAAGAGGCGGGGTGTGCAAAAAAAGCCTGCATTAAGTAAGGGCTGTTGATAGGGGGCGTTAAACCTTGTGCAGGCTCCTTCGAAAATGATTGTGAGTACAAGACGTTGATGGTGATTCATCTGTCGGATGGAGGCAATAAGCCTTGTGCAGGCTTCTTCGGTAGGAGTAGGCTATGTGCCGGTACCGGGACATCTAGTTATAAAACCCGCTACAACTGATTTGTCGCGTATACTGCGATTTAAAATCCTAGTCAGGAAGGGTAACTGGTCGTAAAACTATGGTGTATGATCTAAGAGGCGGGGTGTGCAAAAAGCCAGCATTAAGTAAGGGCTGTTGATGGGGGCGTTAAACCTTGTGCAGACTCCTTCGAAAATGATTGTGAGTACAAGATGTTGAGGGTGATTTATCTGTCGGATGGAGGCGTTAAGAGTTGTGCAGGCTTCTTCGGTAGGTGTAGGCTATGTGCCGGCACCGGGTTTTACCCTCTCCCTACTATTGTATATTACATTCTTAGGTAGTTTCGAGGGCGTGCAAAAAGCCAGCATTAAGTAAGGGCTATTGATGGGGTGGTGTTAAACCTTGTACAGGCTCCTTCAACAGGAGTACCCTACATGCCAGCACCGTGCAGACTCTTTCGATATGAGTGGGCTATATGCTGGCACTGTGTTTTAACCTCTCCGTACAATCATGATATTTCATGTTAGGAACTTACACGGGCTAAATTCTACACACAGCTAAGAAGACGTTCTGTGAGTTACAAGTGGCTTATCAGCACGCCGTGTCCCCGTTTCAAGGTTAGTGCAGCCGGAAGATGCGTGTACAATTTCAGCCAACACATGCATTCCACACTTCGCTCTGAATGACTGCGCTGATACAACTTCAAAGACCGTAGAACAAAAAAATGTAACCCATAGCCTACAGTTTGGTTTAGTGTGCTTGCCTCTCACCCGGTAGTCTCGGGTTCGATTCTCTTGGGAATAAAAATATGTTTTACAGATTTTAAATCGCAAGAATTTGTTTTAAGACTAGTTGCCCTTCCTGACGCAAAACTGGCAGTATCTAGCCTCTTACATCATACACTATTGTTTTCGACCGGTTGCCCTTCCTGACGTCAAAGAACTAGGATTAAGAATCTGTTTTACAACTAGTTACCCTTTCTAACACGAGAATCGGGGATTTACAGCTAGATGCTCTTCTTAGATTTTAAATCGCTGTATCACGAACTATTGTTTTACAGCCGGATGTCCTTCCTGACGCAAAACTAAGATTTTAAATCGCAAGAATTTGTTTTAAGACTAGTTGCCCTTCCTGACGAAAAACTGGCAGTATCTAGCCTCTTACATCATACACTATTGTTTTCGGCCGGTTGCCCTTCCTGACGTCAAAGAACTAGCATTAAGAATCTGTTTTACAACTAGTTACCCTTTCTAACACGAGAATCGGGGATTTACAGCTAGATGCACTTCTTGGATTTTAAATCGCTGTATCACGAACTATTGTTTAGAGCCGGATGCCCTTCCTGACGCAAAACTAAGATTTTAAATCGCAAGAATTTGTTTTAAGACTAGTTGCTCTTCCTGACACAAAACTGGCAGTATCTAGCCTCTTACATCATACACTATTGTTTTCGACCGGTTGCCCTTCCTGACGTCAAAGAACTCGGATTAAGAATCTGTTTTACAACTACTTGCCCTTTCTAACACGAGAATCGGAGATTTACAGCTAGATGCTCTTCTTAGTGCAGGAACTAAGATTTTAAATCGCTGTATCATGAACTATTGTTATACAGCCGGATGCCCTTCCTGACGCGAAACTAAGATTTTAAATCAGAAGGATTTGTTTTAAGACTAGTTGCCCTTCCTGACGCAAAACGGGCAGTATCTAGCCTCTTACATCATACATTATTGTTTTCGACCGGTTGCCTTCCTGACGTCAAAGAACTGGGATTAAGAATGTTTTACAACAAGTTGCCCTTTCTAACATGAGAATCGGGGATTTACAGCTAGATGCTCGCCGGATGCCCTTCCTGACGGCATAAGTTGCCAGGATTTGATTCGCGGAATCCATCATTGTGTCTGACTTGCGTGTATGCAAGCTCACTAGTATTTTTTGCTGAGATATCATGCTACTTCCGTTCGCCAGCTATAGCGGAAACTCGCAGTACTGCGTCTATTTCGTCTTACAACTTGGAGGAGACAACATGTGTACATATAATTTATGATCTTTCACCCCCCTATTTTTTTAAACAAAAAGCAAAAACATGTAAGTATGTAGTATCTCGCAACATTCTTATCCGTGTGTGTGTGTGTGTGTTTCGAGAAAAAAAGAGTAACGTGTATCAGTGTTCTAGTCGTGTTGCAATTACTAAGCGAGTGACCCGAGTGAGTTGGCTACGCAGTGTGCTTTCTTGATTTTCGTATGACATATATCAGTGTATTTGCAATTACTAAGCGTCTTAGCAGTGCGATGAACGAGTTAGCTACGCGGTATAGATTTTTTATTTTCGTACTAAGCTAATCATTTGAAGTGTTGCCGAGTTAGCTATGCGATATGTGCACAGTGTGTTTTTGATTTTCATACTAGGCAAGTGATAGGCGAGATAGCTATGCGATATGTGCACAGCGTGTGTTTTTGATTTTTACACTAGGTAAATCATTGAAGTTGTACTTTTGCTCTGAACACATCAAACAATGTTCTTACAGTGTTCGATTCTAGTCTTGCTATGTTTCAATCTAATTTTCTTAGAACAAATGTATCCTCTAACATGTTGTATCGGATCACATGTTAAGGTTAACGACATCGAGTGCAGTGTTCGATTCTAGTCTTGTTATGTTTCAATCTAATTTTCTTAGAACAAAGGTATCCCCTAACATGTTGTACAGTGTTCGGTTCTACTTGTTTAGTGATCTGAACACATCAATCAATGTTCTGATCACATGTTAAGGTTAACGACATCGAGTACAGTGTTCAATTCTAGTCTTGTTATGTTTCAATCTGATCTTCTTAGAACAAAGGTATCCCCTAACATGTTGTATCGACTACAGTGTTCGGTTCTAGTCTTGTTATGTTTCAATCAAATTTTCTTAGAACAAATATATCCCCTGACATGTTGTGCAGTGTCCGGCTCTACTTGTTTAGTGATCTGAACACATCGATCAATGTTCTGATCACATGTTAAGGTTAACGACATCGAGTGTAGTGTTCGATTCTAGTCTTGTTATTTTACAATCTAATTTTCTTAGAACAAAGGTATCCCCTAACATGTTGTACAGTGTTCGGTTCTACTTGTTTAGTGATCTGAACACATCAATCAATGTTCTGATCACATGTTAAGGTTAACGACATCGAGTGCAGTGTTCAATTCTAGTCTTGTTATGTTTCAATCTGATCTTCTTAGAACAAAGGTATCTCCTAACATGTTGTATTAAGTACACCGTTCGATTCTAGTCTTGATCACTTATGTAGTGTTCTGAACACACCAGACAATGTTTTAATCACATGTTGAAGTTAACGACATCGAGTGCAGTGTTCGATTCAAGTCTTGTTATGTTTCTTTCGTAATCCGCAAGTCTAAACATGCATATCACTGCACACTCTTGCCTTTGCGATGCGTGTTCGATAAAGTTATGCCTTGACAGAGGAGGAGGAGGAGGACGAGGCGGGTGTGGTAGGGGAGGAGGAGGAGGAGGAGGAGGAGGAGGTAGAGGAGGTGTCGTATAGTCTCCTTCAAGATAGTAGATGAGAGGTTAGGTTAGCGAATGCACTAATATTTAATGATGATAGCTAACGGAATTTCAAATTATCCGTCACCACAATTCAAAGGGATAGCAGCACGGTGCTCTGTTGATTAAAGATGGTATCTAGATAGAATTTCAAATTGCCGTCACCACATGTTAAATGTATGTAGCTAGAGATAAAAGCACGATTCTCTGTTGAATAAAGATGGTGGATGATATCTAACGGAAGTTTTTTTTTTCAAATTATCTGCCACCACATGTTAAATGTATGTAGCTAAAGATAGCAGTACGATGCTTTGTTGATTAAAGATGACGGATGACAAGTAACAGAACTTTTCAAATTGCCCGCTACTACAGAGAGCAGCACGGCGCTCTGTAGATTAAAGATAGTAGATGACGGCTAACGAAATTACCCGCATGATAGCAGCACAGTGCTCTATCGATTAAAGATGGCGGATGATAGCTGTCAAAAAAGCACGTGGCTTTGTTTCCAAACAAGAGCACATTTCAAAGGTATCTAGCTAAAGATGGCAGCACGGTGCTCTCTTGATTAAAGATGGCGGATGACAGCTGTCAAAAAGCACGTGAGTTTGTAAAGCACGTGGAATTTGCCACCGGCATAAAGAGGGCAGCACGGTGCTCTCTGGCGGTTGACAGCTATCAGAAAAGCACATGGGTTTGTTTCCAAACAAGAGCGTGTAGAATTTACCACCACCACATAGAGGGCAGCACGGTGCTCTCTAGATTAAAGATGGCGGATGATAGGTGACAAAAAAGCGCATAGGTTTGTTTCCAAACAGGAGGTTAAAGAATTTTTCAAATTGCCGCCACTACATTTCAAAGGTATCTAGCTAAAGAGTGCAGCACTGAGGTTTGTGATGCAAGATGGCGGATGACAGCTGTGACGTACCACATTTCAAAGGTAAGTAGCTAAAGAGGGCAGCACGGTGCTCTCTGGATTAAAGATGGCGGTTGACAGCTGCACGTGGCTTTGTTTCCAAACAAGAGCACGTGGAATTTGCCGCCACTACATTTCAAAGGTATCTAGCTAAAGAATGCAGCACTGAGGTTTGCGATGCAAGATGGCGGATGACAGCTGTGACGTACCACATTTCAAAGGTAAGTAGCTAAATAGGGCAGCACGGTGCTCTATGGATTAAAGATGGCGAATGACAGCTGCACGTGGCTTTGTTTCCAAACAAGAGCATAAAGAATTTTTCAAATCGCCACCACTACATTTCAAAGGTATCTAGCTAAAGAGTGCAGCACTGCGGTTTCGGATGCAATATGGCGGATGACAGCTGTGACGTACCACATTTCAAAGGTAAGTAGCTAAAGAGGGCAGCACTGTGCTCTATGGTTTAAAGATGGCGGATGACAGCTGCACGTGGATTTGTTTATCTCACGCTAGTGAGGTTAAGTTGGTAGCACTAAGGTTTAGGCCCGCCAAGATGGCAGCACTGCCGATGACAGGTGACGAATTTACATCTACTACGATAAAGAGGGCAGCACAGTGCTCTGTAGTTTAAAGATGGCGGATGACAGCTGTCAAAAAAGCACGTGGCTGTCAAAAAGCACGTGGCTTTGTTTACCACACGCTAGTTAGGTTAAGTTGGTACTACTGAAGTTTAGGCCCGTCAAGATGGCAGTAGTGAGGTTAGCGATGCGTTGTTGTCTGTCAAAAAGCACGTGGCTGTCAAAAAACACGTGGCTTTGTTTACCTCGCGCTAGTTAGGTTAAGTTGGCACTACTGAGGTTTAGGCCCGTCAAGATGGCAGCAGTGAGGTTAGCGATGCGTTGTTGTCGATGACAGCTGTCAAAAAGCACGTGGCTTTGTTTACAAATTCAAATCTCGCGCCAAAATTCAAATTTCCCGCGGGTGGTGGAGGGAGCCCTGGGAGCCCGGAGGAGGTGGTGGCCGCCGAACTGTCCAATTATACTACTGAGTTGATAGTCGGGACAGTACGGCGGGTGCAGAAGGATGTCCCGTCCAAGCGAATTGAAGGTGCCTTTCACTGGTTTTGCTGTGCGAGACCGCGCATTGTCGTGTAACAACATCACGTTGCCATGTCTTCTGGCTCATTCCGCTAGTCTTTCGATCAATTAAATTAATCATAGGTTGGTGATAGCGTTGTGAATTAACAGTTTTGCCGGGCTTCAAGAGTTCATTGCTCGTCTTCCGTAGTCTGCCAGAGCGCGCACTACCTTTCACATTGAAATCACTACGTTTAAATTGTCGAAACCATATTTCACATGTTCTAATCGATGGAGCTGTTCACCATATGTTTCCACAGCCTTTTTCTGCAGATTAAATTAGAAAAGCAATGCGTGCCGCAAACGTTTTTTAGGCACAAACGTCGACATGATCACTGAACGATACAACACAGACGGTAGTGTTTGGCGACTTCAGTAGCGGCGATTGGGAGCTGCAAGTGCGGGGCACAAACAGTCCCCGAAAGAGCTAGAGCAGGAGTGGAATGCATAAACCGAACAAATGTAGTTACCAGGTTTGTTATTAGTATCGTATGGCATTTACAAGCATAATGTGTAAAAATATACAATGAACATATAAATTAAATTATAGAATTAAACTAGAATGTCCAGCTTCGACAAACAGTCCACTGCACTTGGTGTCACTTCATGCATAGCCCGTACACCATCCTTAACCCTTGAGGAAGCGCACCTGCATGATTTACGTTAGGACTCGCGTGAGGTAAATTTTTGCCATTGACTTATTTTAATTTTAGACTCGTTATTTGTCATTGCGAATGACTTTTTTTTAATTGAAAACTGTGCATTGAACATCAAACACTTATTTACAATGAGTTATGAATAGGTTTTGTACTGAAAAAATGCACTAAACTCTTATTTATATATCATGGCACATGTTTGTCTCATAGGGAAACCTTCTGGACTATTTGTCTTTATGAGTAAGATTAATATTGAAATATCTGCACTAAACACTTATTAACATATTTATGCACTATAAATAATATTTTTATTCAAGAGCATGCACTAAACACTATTTACATACTTGGAAAATTGTTTGTCTTGCTGACAAATCTTCCGGACTATTTGTCGTTATCAACAAGCTTTTTATTGAAACACCTGGTCTACACACTTACTTACATATGATTTATGAATATGCTTTTCATTGAAGAATATATATACTCAACACTTATTTACAACTTAGGCACATTTTTTGTCTCACTGTGGAACCTTTCGGACAATACTCGCAGCACATGATCCTACACACACTGTGGGCAGGACTCCACCACATGGTCCTTGCAGATTGGCTTCCCACAGTTGGCACAGCACTTCGTAGTCCTGCGATCCCTGGCTCTAGGACAATACCAGCGCCTTCTTCCTTTCCTTATGGTTACTGGTTCAGTTGATTCCTGAGATCCTATTAGATGCTTCATATTTTCCTGAAGAGGTTTTGGCAAGGTGTTGATTGTTGCCCTCTTCTTTATATAGTCATCCAATAGACTCCTTCCCAGGTCCTTCAGGAAGGAACGGCGAGTTACTTTTATATTTGTGTTTTCCTGCACAATTACCTGTGCGTTGATGCCCCTTACGTTCAACAAGAGGTAGAAAATTGTTAGTGGCCAACTGTTGGATTTACGGCTAACTGAGTAGTTTTGGCTTATCTGGTTTACAACATCGACACCTGCTTTAGTCTCGTTATAAAAGCTGTTCATCTCCAGCTTCACGAGTTACTGGATCTATGGAAGGAGTGCCATACATTGATAACAAGAGTACACATAGGAAACGAGGGTCATCTTGTCCTTGCTGAAACTGGTTTATTCTTTTCTTCGATGAACTCCTTAGGTAGTTTATGATGTCGGAGCAGATCTTGTGCTAAAGATATACTGGTAAACCAGTTGTCGGTAGTTATATTCCGTCCAGACAACGATATGGGAGCTATCAGTCACTTGCAGCATTACTGATTACGTAGGGGCAATCAGGTTGCGTTCCCGTATATATCTCCATGTTCGATGTGAAAAATGAGATAAAGTCCGTAAGCATGAAGATTTTAAGCCATAATTTGCCGGTTTCGACTTCAAAAATACTTTGAAGCTACAGCGGCCACGAAATGCTTCCAAATTCTCATCTATAGTTGCATATTCTGAGATTGTGTATGCAGAGTGGCAGTTTCTTACAAAAGCTTCAAATATTTCCCGCACGTGTGTAATTTTATCCACTCTTTTTCTATCATCCCGAGTAGATCTATTATCTAACCTAAGAGAATTCATCAGAAAATGGAACCGTTTCCGTGACATAGTGAAAATTACGAGCCTTATGCCAGTGCCATATGATGCCCAAATGTCTTTCGTGTTCAGATGTGCAGATTTCATTACGCCAGTAATATACAATATTACAAATAATGCTTTGATCTCGTCCGCATCGGTTACAATGGCATCACATTCCCTGGAATATTGTTCTCTCTTCATATCTAGGTAAATGTTAGTATAATTTGCTATCTGATCTATCATTTATTCTGTAAATAATAAGCTCCAAGACTCACCAGCAGTCGTCACAGTTTTAGCTATGTGTTTTACTCCAGGTCTCTCTGTTACAATATTTCGAGCACATGTTCTTTCTCTAGTATCTGGAGATTTTTTATACCAGATTGTACCATCTTTCCCTTTCAAGGAATGAAGTCTTATTCCCAAGGGAGTGTGAACTATCTTCATCTTCTGACATATCATCCTGATCACTCTCTGCACTTCGTATCGAGTTTGAATCATGATCACTGTCTTTTATGCTTTCCTCTTCTGATGAAGATGCATCTCCGCCAACAACTTCATCGTCTGATGCTTCAGAACAAGCCTCAATTTCTTGATCCGTGCACTTGAAAGTAGGCGAGTTCTCAAGCTCATGAAAAATAACCTCACAATGTAACACCTTTGTCTTTCTTCTTCTCGGCAAAAATTTACTCCACGCGAGTCCTCAAAGCTGACAGTGGACAGCTCTCAACAACATGAAGCAACATCTGCTTCTCAGCACCACACTCACACGCAGCACTTTCACAATATTCCCACTTTTTCATCATATATAGGCGCTTGCCGTGGCCTGTTCTAAAACGGTTGAGTTTTGATCACTCATGTCGAAGAAGATCGAAACCGGGCACTTTCTTCGTTGGATATTTAATCAGAAAGGCGTTGGTGGGTAGACATTGTTCCCATCGCTGTCTCCATTCTGCTGTTACACTGAATTTTTCATAGGAGTGTAGATCAGTCCAGAGTGGATTCCTGGATTTTAACCTCATCAGAAGTGGATCTCGTAAGGCACTGAACAAGAGTGAGTTCCTGTGTGCAAAGGTCTTCTTGAGCAACTGTACTTTCGCTGCTTTTCTCCTCAGATCTGGAGGAGCAATGTTTGCTAAAACAGGCAGCCACTGAGTAGGAGTGGACCTAACTGTACCAGTAACAACTCTCATGGTTTCATTGAGCTGTACGTCAATCTTGCTCGAATGTACGCTGTTTTCCCACACAGGGGCGCAGTACTCATCAGCCGAGTATGCTAGAGAAAGTGAATCAGTGCAAAGTGTGTTTGCATCTGCACCCCAGTTGTTACCCGCTAGCTTATGCAGCAGATTTACCCTTGTACTCAGCTTCTTTGACAAATTTAAGCAATGCTGTTTGAACGACAAGGATAGATCCAGTGTGTGACACCCTGATATTTTGGGAAGAAGTTGTAGGAGACTACTGTTCCGTTAAAAATCACATGTAGCTTCCGATTAGCTTCCCTGTTATGCAAGTGGAATGCTGTTACTTCCGTTTTACTAGGATTTGGCTGGAATCTCCATTCGTGAAAATAGTCACAGATGGTAGCTAGGTCTTCTGTAAGTACATCCTCACAGTGTGCCAAATCCGTACTCTGAGTAATTAATGCTAGATCGTCTGCAAACTGTATCTTCTTTGAAGTTGTTCTTGGCAGGTCATGGATGTAAAGATTGAATAGAATGGGGAATAATACTGACCTTTGGGGTAAACCATTATTTATAGAGATCTCCACCTGCTTCTTTCACCGTTCAGAAATACAGCAAGTCGACGGTTGGATAACACGTTGCTTAGTAAGTATACTAGCTTCTGACAATGGATGACGTGAACAAACTTGAGCAACAGTCCCTCTCTCCAGACCGTGTCATAGGCTGATGTAAGGTCGACAAAAGCTGCAGCAGTCTCCTGTCTTTTCTGGAATCCGGCTTCAATCTGTGTTGTCAGTGTTAACACCTGATCACAACAACTACGATTCTTTCTGAAACCCCCTTGTTCAACTGGGATGACTCTTTCTATTGCTTCCTGGATACAGTTAAGTATCATTCTTTTGAGCATCTTGTAGATTACGCTAAGGAGTGAAATTGGTCGATAATGTGAAGCACCAGTTCCTTTCCTGGTTTCAAGACTGCAATTACTTTGGCTTGTTTTAACAACTTAGGTAATTTACCAGTTCTTAGAATTTCATTGAAGAAGTTGACTAGCCAATGGTTTGTACAAGGGCCTCAGGATAGATTTCATCCAGACCAGCAGCTTTATTTATCTTTATCTTGGATAGAGCCTTGTCCAGTTCTTCAGTACTGAAATTACAGGAATACTCCGGATGGGATGTCAACTGTGCAACTTCTCTATCCTAGATTTATTTAAAAGCCCTTAGGTACTCATCAGCTGTCGTTTTATTAGGAGAGTTCTGATATTCGGTGTATAGCTGATTACATTCTTCTGAACATCCTGCTATATACCTCTTACGATATCCTCGGGGAATGAACTTCCTACCATTAGCTTTTATGGCATTGACAAATCTACTATAATTTTCAGGAACTGGTGGTATCCACTGTACAGTGTTATCAAGCCCTTTTGCAAATTTATCCCACTTTGCTAGTCGAAAATTCCAACGAGGTTGTGGTGCTGAAGACGCAAGAGGGATGTCAGTGCTATAGTGAATAATAACTGGTCTGTGTTGACTGACAACCTTTCGTTGTACCATTTGTTGATTCTCAGGAGTTGACTGTGACACCATGCATAGGTTAGGAGAATAGTCCTTTTACCATCTGCCAGAATGAAATGTGCCAGGCTGTTTAGCATTGTGGAGTTTGCTTCAATCCAGTTATTTAGGTTGGACTTCGAATGCGTATCGCCATGCTGGGCTGTGACTATTGAAATCTCCGACGTACAAAACAGGGTGATCAGAAACGTTTAATTATCAGCTGGACCGACTGACTACTGGTGGTTTACAGACATTCACAACAGTAATGCCTGAGATTTCCACTGAAAGGATAAAGATATATGTTGCGGTGTCTTCATAAACAAATTTAAAATCAGTTAACTGGGATCTGATGTAAGTTGCAATCCCATAACGTTCATCATTGATTGCCCCAACAAGATTGTAACCACCTATTTTTCCTCTTCTGAAGAGATCTTCACTGTCACTGGTGTGTGTTTCCTGTAGTGCTACCAAATCCACGTTGTTCTCCAGCATAAGATTAGGGAGTTACTGACTCCTTAGTGGTGATATTGATTCGATATTTAAGTAACAAATGCGGAGATTGTTACCAAGTTTGATCGACATGTGTTCTGGTTGGTCCTGAGAAGGACTCTTAGCGGACATAGTACTTGCTATCATCTGCTTGTTGCTATGTAGCAGCGCCTTCGTGGAAGAATCAGCTGGTGTACCACCGTTGACCACGGAACGCCCGAATGCCTTATCTAGCACTCTTCGAGGAGGCTCCTTCTGTGTTTCCCTACCACGAGGTAAGCCTTGTTAATGCTCTCTGAGCGAATTCCGATAGAGGCGTAAAGGTTGAGACTACCAACTTTAGCGCGGTAATAATAGTACTATACAATAAAACATTCATCAAAGGGACAATAATTCGACATGTATTACAAATAAATAGAAGTTCGGCGTGATTATACAATTAAAATATAATTTAGTATTTGACTACACACTAACACACACTAGATAGAACTTCACAGACAGTTATTGAGCGAGACTGCTAGAATGGCGAATGTGCGCGGTAAGAGGGTGAATCATACGTGTCCATGACCCCTGCTACCCTTTCTCGCAGCACGTGCTACACGCTACTGCGCTGTATGAATCGGTTAGCTGCAACGAACGACATTTGTATTTCCGCGAAATATTTGTCTTAATGTTTAAAAAAATGAAAGGAAGGAATTAGCCGTTAAAAAACGAGACATTGCACAAATTCCCTTTTTATCATTTCTAGTTCCAGGCGATTGTTTAAATAAGTCTTACGTTCTTCAGTCTATCAAAACTTCAATAATTGTCAAGTGGCTAAAATGGAATTTTAAAAGAATTGATTAAATTCACAAACTGAAAATGTGAAATTTAAGGCGATCCTCTTTGAACCTAAATCCGACTAATTTCGCCCCCCACTAATCGCCGCCACTGCTTGTGTATGTTGGTAGGTTAATGTCAGACAAACAAACTGACGTATGTGTCAAATTCATACGCTGCGTACTGTTTGCTGGCGCCACCTCCTAGTGAAACTGGAAAAGACTTATGCATACACCTGGTAATATTAAAGTTAGTAATAGTAACTAATTGTAACAACATTATGCATGTATCTCTCTCCTTGCGATCCGGAACCAGGAGACGGGAGTATTCATTACCACCGGAGCCGGGATTAAACCTGATCCGGGCCACTCTGTCCAGCATACTGCGCCATATGCTTGTAAATGAGATCTTCAACTGAATATTATGTGGTATTCTGTTTGCTCCTGTTAGTAATACAATTGCATCTTTTACATTTATGTTTCAGGATTCCAGAAGATTCCACGTTCAGCCGTCAAAAGTTACAAACTGCAAATGTGAAATATAAGGCCATCCGCTTTGAATCTAAATCTAACATATTTTACTATAAACCAGACGAAAAGATCAACGTCCCATGTGCACCCGCCCCTGCGCCGCCACGGTCGTCCATGCGGTCCGGCCCAGGATCTCCTTCACGTCAACGTCCTCTCGCATACACCCGTCAGCGTACAGAATCTACACCAGTGAGGCAACTACATTTACCGATACTTGAAACACATTATAGTCCATCTGAGAACGACCCTATTGTGAGAGATTTCACTACTGGGACACCTACACTTCGATTTCGCAGATTTCAGAGTGATCCACTTCAAGATATATCTAGGGATTTATCAGATATATTTGAAGATAGGAACGTTCTAACACGCCATCCCGACAGAGTGACCTCTTCAGTACAAACTGATAGAATTTACATTGAGAGACCTCGAGGTTCAGGAATAGAATTATCTGGAAATATAGTTCCTTCATCAGATGGTCGCAAGGGAAAGCAGGACGAAGGGAGAGACACAGCTAGCACTGAACATTTACCTAGATCATGCACTCGGTATGTAGTTGAAACACGTTACGGGCTTAGGTTATGTGATCCACTTAAGGCACACACATTGAGTAAGTCTACTACATCTCAGATTGGTAGATTTCAAGTTAAGATAATTCCAGAGGAAAGGATGACATCGGCTTCGACACCTAGTCATAGTGATGGAATTGACGATCCTAACTCAAACAATCAATATGAAGATTTAGTCCAGCCTTCAACTTCTGGTGAACATAGGATGATCTCATCTTCATCCCGCACAGATGAACGAATGGAATCCGATTCAACGTCAACGGACAGCCAATCTCAAGATCCACGGTTTTCTGGAACTAAATCTGGACAATCGATACCCCCTTCAGTATACAAGCGTAGCCGCAAGGGTGGACCTGAATTTTTTGCTCTGCCTCCCGGTACAGACGACGAGTCTACAAATGAAACTCGAGTTTTGGATCCAGAGCTCGTACGCATTTATTCATCTGCCAAAACAGAAGATTCGAAACGAAAGAAATCTCAGTTGGGCGAAACCACTAAAACTGCCGTGCCTGGACGAAGAAAGGCTTCCAGTGGAGTGGGCAAGAGAGATGATGCTACAAAGTCAAGTCAAATGAAAAAGAATTTTCTCGGTAGGCCCACTAAAGCTTCTGTTCTCCATGGTTCCCCTATTAAATCCTGGGTTGCCAAGAATATTCACCCTGATGCCTCGTCTTCACAACATCCCAAATCATATAAATCTCACAGCTCTAAATTATCACGCGAAGATCAGTCAGGAAATGTCACAAGTGGAGTCACAATTGAAAACATCACCAGAAAAGACAAGTCACGTGGTCATCAACAGACTAGGAAAATAATAAATAGAAAACGTGGAAAAGATACGAAGCGCTCTTCAAAGACTTCAAAACATCAGCCGTTTGTGAATAGGGAGTCAGGAGTACGGGGTAGGGACGCTTTAACTGTAATGAAAGGAAAAATGAAAAATTTTAGCACAGAAGTGTCTCCTTCCCACACCCCTCATAAGTTAGTTGATAAGAGTCATTCTTTTGACAACTCTTTTAGAACTGCCACTTCGGGTACGTCAAAAATAAGACATTTGAAGCAGAAAGTGGCACGTTCTCCTGTTGTTACTGGAGAGGTAAAACGAAGAGGAGAAACGGTGCTCGATCCTAACGAGGAACGTAAAGGAAGAACTACTGCCAAACGAATTAGGGTGTTAAAGTTTCCAGCTGTCGGATATCGCAAAGTATTGGCACATGAGCCCTTGAACCCCAGAATCATAGGTAAGCCAGGGACGAGTTACGCTCACCCTGAATTGAGCAGGCGTACAGGTAAACGACACTCCCCAGTGGAACAGAAAACTTCGTCCATTAAATCTAAAAGTTATGATAAAATTGAGTCACATGACTTGAGTTCAATCGACACTAAGGATGCAGAGTGTGCGGCTGCTCTCAAAGTATACTCAAAAGAGTTTCGTGAAGGAGTTGATAAGAGGGACACGTACAGCCTTTCAACGTCTACCACACCAGTCACAAAATTGACCTCGATACGAGAAATGACCGAAAAAATCGGACGATTTGTGAACAAACCTCTTTCTCGTGAACCCAGTACACCCAATGGTCCGAAAGAGACTACCCGTGATAGGATCATAACAGAGGAAGTTAAGCTGAACAAGGAAACAGTTACTGGTGCGCCACAAAGTAAAAGAGAAGTAACATTTAGGAAGCCCAGTACCATACCACATGGCGTGCACGATAAATCGAAAACTCCTACGGCCGACCCACGGCAAAAGCTATTGTCTGTCTCTAAATCTAAAATTCGACAGAAAGCAGGCGGAAAGAAAACGTCAACCATTCAAGAAACCACTCAGGGTAAGAAGTTAACATCAGATTCCGATTCGGTGATTAGGTCTCTTGAGTTGGAGGCAAGGGAGTTAGAGAACGTAGCCCCTATGGTGAATCATCCATTAAAAAGGACTGTGGATATCCAGAAAGTAAAAAAGGAAGAGAGTTATCCTATTTCTCTGCGTAAACAGCGAATTAAGGTTAAGGATCTAATTCCACTAGAAACATACCAACTCCCTTACTTGCGAGGACAATATGCTCCTGCTACCACCATTTGGAGAAGACGTAGTCGCATTCCAGATGAAGGCGCAGTCAGAAGTTATTCGGGTATCCAAAAGAGCAGTACTGGTGGCCTTGTATACATACGACGTATGTTGGGAGTAAGAGCTACTCCAAGCTACCGCACCAAAGTTCCTCACGTATTTGACGAGGAAAAAGCCGAGTCCCTTGTTGAAGTCTGGGAAAGTATTCGTAGAGAGGCCGTGGATATGGATGGGAGTGGCGATCCATGTGTGTCAAGACGAACCTCTGGAAGTTTGAGTAGCGAATCGTACACGATACATAGACTTCCAAGTTACGAGACATACATTGACTCCACAATTGACACCACAATGTACTCACACCTAATGCCCCACACAAACGTTCGGCGTGTGGCAACCAACGATTACAGTGTCCTCGATGACCAAACAGTTCTCCAATTCCCGTTAACTATAAAACCAGAATCGCTTCCAAAATCGAAGAAAGAACGGAAAAGACCTTCAAGCACAACACTTCAACGGAGAGAGAAAATGGAGATTCTGCTGAGAGAATACTATTTGAAGAAAATGATACCAATAACAGCCAGCCCTGAACGTGCATTTGGCTTTACAGAGAACGTTCCGAGAGATTTGTCTTCGGAGGTGTACTTTACTCTGGACACAACCCGTAAAATGGGACAAATCAAAGAACCAGCTAAATCCCGATCGGTTAAGATAGAAGACAGTTCACAAGGTGTAAGGAAAGTCAAGAAACCAAGAGGTAAAAGAAAAGTACAGGGAAGTAAAACGCCACTGTTAAGAACGGAAGCTAGTGCTCAAAAGTTTCTTGAATACGTGCATCCAACTACAACAGTTTCCAAAGCTTTTACAGGCGCAGCCACGCAGACAGAGCCTCTTGTTACGGAGAAAGAACTTTATGCCCTCATGCGAAGAGGAAAGAGACCCGTCAAATTGGCCACTCCTTCCGCCGTACGGAAACCTTCAATTATTGTAGCTGAACCAAAAGGAAAGAAGAAATCTAAGAAACGGAAAAGCAGCTCAGGCCGAGAAAAAAAGGAGAGCGCCTCAAGCCGAGGAACTCAAGAGAGCTTAGAAGAAGGAGCACAAGAGAGCACCTCACGCCAAGGACTACGAGAGAGCTCCCTAGAAGAAGGAACACGAGAGAGCTTCGCAGAGGAAAGTCAACCTCCAGAAAAGAAGGGTAAAAAGGGTAAAAAAGGCAAGAAAAAGACGAAGGGAAAGTCGAAAGCTGAGGCTGAAGACTCTTCAAGTACTGCAGGTTCAGATTTATCTGAAGGAAAACCTGGAAAGCACAAGAAAGGGAAGGGACGAAAGATCCAAATTCTTACCGTTGAGCCAATAGAAAAGGAGACTCAGACAAAGTATCCTGTTACTGAATATTATCTACCCAGTCCGAGGGACGATTTGCCGCCTGTGGGGGACATATGGTACTACGGGTCTTCAGATGATGAAGAGGAGAAACGTAAAAAGGAACAACATCGAGCAGAGATTATTTTATTCAATGCAGAAGACCCTATATACCGTGGAATGCTACAGCAAATACTCTCGATTCATGGGGAAATAGAAGAAGAAGAAGAAGAAGGACGAGAAGAAGAAGAAGAACAAGATGAAGAAGAAAGATTAGGAGAAGAAGAACAATCTGAGACACGTCATTTGGTGGAAGAAACAACAGGGTCCGAGATAGACTTAGAACGACTTGAGCAAAAACAACCAAAATTACACGTGCAACTTAAACCTGAATATGAACCCCTGCCACCAAATATTGATCTTGAATATATTACTCATCATCATCCCATTAGCATAAACCCCTTACAGCCAAATATAGACAAACGAGAACAATTATTTCCTCTAGTAGAACAAGAGATTGAAAGACGTCAAGAATTGAAAAGGATTTTATTAGAAAAGAGGCGTAAACGTGAGTTAAACAGACAATCATTTCCGAAGCGAATGATGCATTTTCTGTCGTCTTCAGAGACTGAAAGCTCTTCAAGTAATGTAAGTCCTAAATCCAAACCAGAATCATTGGAAGATACTGACAAAGTTGATGACACTGAAAAAGCTGAAGAAACTGAGAAAGCTGAAGACAATGAAAAAACTGAAGACAATGAAAAAACTGAAGACGTTGAGAAAACTGAAGATGTTGAGAAAATTGAAGAAGTTGAAAAAAGTGAAGATATTGAAGAAATCCATTCCGATGAGAGCGCAGGTGGTCATCCGCCTCCAGTCGATGATCAGGTGAGTTGGACTGCATAAAATATATACCGTATATCTGAATGTTGCCAGAATTTTAAAAGAATGGTACTTTTGTATGAGTCGTGCCCGCAGTAACAAGGAAATGAACTTTTTAATTTTCCACCATTTCTGCTCTCACGATAAAACCACACTTAATACAGTGAGAGCGGCTCGCACGACCACGGATCCATAAACAAGAAAACAATAACACAACAAATCTGAAAGACTTACCAGTTCATGATCCCCAAGGAAAAGGTCGTCGCATAGAGTGGAAGTCCTGGCCGCAAGAGGTCGAGCGGACGAGGTATACATTACCTTATTATTATTATTATTATTATTATTATTATTATTATTATTATTATTATTATTATTAAAATCCTGACTGAAATAACGAGACTAATTCCAATAAAAGAAATCCTGTAATTAAAATAATACCTCACCTCCGACATTAGCAAACTGAAATTAAAAGACCGAAATTAATTAATTATTTAAATCCCTGAAATTAATTAGTATGAGCAATATAACCTTATGTTTGACTACCACGATCAATTAATAATTTATGAAAAATAAGATCCTTTTAAAAACATATCACGATATTAATTAATTAATTATTAATAATTACATAACAACCCCCACTGGGTGTAAGAAAAGAAGATTAGGTAATTGCAAGTCAAAACAATTTCCAACGGCCACCAGAGTAACCCAAATTAAAAGGACACCAGATACGGGCAGAAACAAAGGTTGAATGACCATAGAGGTAGGGAAAATCTTAAACAAAAAGAGATAACGTCAGCAAGGTAATAATTGAATTATCACGTAAGTTTCAAACCAAAACTTCATAACAGTATGTAAATTAAATACAATCAGCCCAAAATCAAGACGTCTGACTGTACACCAGGAGAATAATCATTCCATCATACACGATGAACTTCAACTGTCGCCTTCAACAACGAATGCGACACTCAAATGTCAAAAATCAACAGGGACTACGCCCAGCCAAACGTTTACACTCAGTTACCATGGCAACCACTCACGAGACACCCAAAAAATAGCTGCCATAAACAACTTCAGTAGTCATTACAAAATGCTTTTACTGTAGCACATTCCGAAAAATCTAGATGGTTATGAGATAAACCGAACCAATACCAACAATTAAATAAATTAAAAGAAATTACACTTGAACCACCAGATAAAGAGTTACACCCATTACATAAATTGTTGATGTAGCAGTTACGAGCTACTGAACGTAAGCCAAAATACCACAAGACCTTGGAAGATATTTCAAGGTAAATTTCCAATTAACTCATCACCTTACAATCTTATATAAGCCCCACATTAACTACCAAATACACTACATAGTTATGGTATGACCTGAATTTCCGTACGTTACTAATGCTAAGACAAGTTTTCTTGAATTTTGAATGAACGGTAACCCTTTAAATATTTCTGAAGCCAGACATGTTCCGATAACACTTCCATAGTATGTTGCTTAGTTGAAATGCACTGGTTACTCCGGTCTCGAAGAAAAATAATTACAAGCCAAGGCTACTTACAGTTGTCGGCGAGGTTATTGGCCCACATGCCAAGTAGGCGATTCACTTAACCAGGCTCAAACTCCATACTCCCTTCTTCTCATTTAATTTTCAGGCAAAAAAACTTCACCAGCAGCAGTATGTGCTAGAGTTGCTTCCTTTACTCGACCCAACCAAAAACAAGCCACACCCACAAGACACATCAACTGCCGTTCAAGTTAGTTTCATCGGATGCCGCAAGATGGCATCAGCGTACAAGTACGTACGGACAGATGAATTATCAAAGTAAACACAGGATGAGATGACATTGTAATAGCACTCAGTAAACTCGTCATTGCGTTACGCGGAGATACTGAATAACTCATGGATCGAGTAGAATAACTAAAACTCCATTATACTGCCTGTACGGGCATCACGAACAAATGGCTGAAGAGAATTTATGTAAAGTCAGGGAATGAGAAAGGCTATAAATAATAGAATTCACACTAAATGAAATGGTAGTATAGGGGAAGGCCTAAAATTGAATTCTCAAATATTTATATTATTAGTGGTCCTATCGATAAATACTACATAACGAAACTTGTATAAAATAAAATTTCCGATCATTTATAATAAGTCCATATAACCACCAAGCCATCAGAAAATGGGTGAAAAGAATGTAATGAAAATCGGTACATTAAGTCGGGGAATAAGGCGCTACAGTATAGGTTAGTAGCAAAATTGGACAGTTCTGCGGCCACCACCCCCACCGGCTCCCAGAGGCCACCTCCACCACCACCGCAGCCAGAGGCCTCCCAGATGCCTCCTCCACCACCACCACAGCCAGAGGCCTCCCAGAGGCCTCCTCCGCCACCACCACAGCCAGAGGCCTCCCAGAGGTCTCCTCCACCACCCGCGGGAAATTTGAATTTGTAAACAAAGCCACGTGCTTTTTGACAGCTATCATCGACAACAACCCATCGCTAACCTCAGTACTGCCATCTTGACGGGCCTAAACATCAGTAGTACCAACTTAACCTAACTAGCGCGAGATTTGAATTGGTAAACAAATCCACGTGTTTTTGACAGCCACGTGCTTTTTGACAGATAACAACGCATCGCCAACCTCAGTACTGCCATCTTGACTGGCCTAAACCTCAGTAGTACCAACTTAACCTAACTAGCGTGAGATAAACAAATCCACGTGCTTTTTTGACAGCTGTCATCCGCCATCTTTAAACCACAGAGCACTGTGATGCCCTCTTTATCGCAGTAGCTGCAAATTCGTCACATGTCATCCGCAGTGCTGCCATCCTAACGGGCCTAAACCTTAGTGCTACCAACTTAACCTCACTAGCGCGAGATAAACAAATCCACGTGCTTTTTTGACAGCTATCATCCGCCATCTTTAATCCATAGAGCACAGCGCTGCCCTCTTTAGCTATTTACCTTTGAAATGTGGTGGCGGATAATTTGAACAATGCTTTATGACAGCAGCCATCTTTAATCTAGAGAGCACCGTGCTGCCCTCTTTAGCTAGATACCTTTGAAATGTGGTGGCAGGCAATTCCACATGACAGCAGCCATCTTAAATCAAAAGAGCACCGTGCTGCCCTATATGTGGTGGCGGCAATTTGAAAAATTCTACATGCTATTGTTTGGAAACAAATTCACGCGCTTTTTTGACAGCCGTCATCCGCCATCTTTAATCAACAGAGCACAGTGCTGCCCTCTTTAGCTAGATACCTTTGAAATGTGGTGGCGGCAAATTCCACTTGCTCTTGTTTGGAAACAAAGCCACGTGCTTTTTGACAGCTGTCATCCACCATCTTTAATCAATAGAGCACTGTGCTGCTATCATGCGGGCAATTTCGTCAGTTGTCATCCGCCATCTTTAATCCACAGAGCACCGTGCTGCCATCTATGTGGTGGCGGCAATTTGAAAAGTTCTGCTAGCTGTCATCCGCCATCTTTAATCAAGAGAGTACCGTGCTGCCATCTTTAGCTAGATACCTTTGAAATCTGGTGGTGGCAATTTGAAAAATTCTATGTGCTCTTGTTTGGAAACAAAGCCACGTGCTTTTTTGACAGCTGTCATCCACCATCTTTAATCAATAGAGCACTGTGCTGCAATCATGCGGGCAATTTCATCAGCTGTCATCCGCCATCTTTAATCTACAGAGCACGGTGCTGCTCCTGTAGTAGCGGGCAATTTGAAAAGTTCTGTTAGCTGTCATCCGCCATCTTTAATCAAGAGAGCACCGTGCTGCCATCTTTAGCTAGATACCTTTGAAATGTGGTGGCGGCAAATTGAAAAATTCCACGTGCTCTTGTTTAGTAAACAAACTCACGCGCTCTTTGTCAGCTGTCATCCGCCATCTTACATCGCAAACCTCAGTGCTACACTCTTTAGTTGAAATATGGTGGCGGATAATTTAAAAAGAAAAATTCTACAGCAGCCATCTCTCGACGCTAATTGCACAAGATGGTGGCTATACATGACTCCTTAAAGGTGCTCATGCAAGATGGCTACTATACATAGGTTCTTATGAGACGTCCTTGGGATGCTTGCGCAAGATAGCGGTTATACAAGGCTCCTTATGAGACGCCCTAGAGATGCTTGCGCAAGATGGCGGTTGCTCTTATGAGGCGGCTTAAGGGTCCTTGCACAAGATGGCTAGAGACGCCCTAAGGATGCTTGCGCAAGATGGCGGACGCAAGATGGCGGCTATACACGACTATTTATGAGACGCCTTAAGGGTGCTTGCGCAAGATGGCTGCTGCTCTTATGAAGAAAACTAGCTTAGAGGCTAACGTGTCGTGCTAGTTCGATTCATTAAATTTGGGGCTTAAATGCATAATGTTAAAAATCTCGAAAACGGTGCATCGTAGAGCAAAACGGACAAAATTTTTCTACCCAATATCTCGGTTCGCAGTATGGGGAACAAGTAAAACATAGTCTATTGATGAGATCAACGGTTCTGTTCCTACTTAGGCCTTTTGGCATTCGCTCTGTTTTAGCTTGTATTGAAGCAAGTCTTCGCAACATGATCAAGTCTAGCTATGGTAGAGAGTATAACGTGCCGTGCAGGTTCGATTCATTCAATTTGGGGCATAAATGCAAAATGTTAAATATCTCGAAAACGGTGCATCGTAGAGCAAAACCTGATACCTAGGTTTGCAGTATCAGGAACATGATAGCATAAGAAAAACCTAGTCTAATGATGAGATCGACGGTTCGATCCCTACTTAGGCCCTTTGGCATTGGCAGCTATCTAATTCTACAAGATGGGGGCTATACATAGCTTCTTATGATTCAGCTTAAGAGCGTTTGCACAAGATGGCTGCTGCTCTTATGAGACGCCCTAGGGGTGCTGGCGCAAGGTAGCAGCGACAAGACGGTGACTATACACAGCTCCTTATGATACGGTCTAGAGGTGCTCACACAAGATGGTGGCTGCTCTGATGAAGAAAGCTAGCTTTGCATCGTGCAGGTATCTTTACAGCACTAAACCTCATACCTTTGAAATGTGGTGGCGGGTAATTTAAAAATTCTACGTGCTTTCTCTTAACAGCAGCTATCTTTAAACAATAGCGGCTATACATAAGCTGTTAAGGCCTCCTCTTATGTCAAGGCATAGCTCTATCAGTAGTGTAAATAGGGTGGTTCTGCGGCCTCCTCCTCCTCCCGCGGCGCGGGAAATTTGAATTTTTGGCGGGAGTTTCGAATTTTGGCGCGAGATTTGAATTTGTAAACAAAGCCACGTGCTTTTTGACAGCTGTCATCGACAACAACGCATCGCTAACCTCACTGCTGCCATCTTGACGGGCCTAAACCTCAGTAGTGCCAACTTAACCTAACTAGCATGTGGTAAACAAAGCCACGTGTTTTATGACAACCACGTGCTTTTTGACAGGCAACAACGCATCGCTAACCTCAGTACTGCCATCTTGACGGGCCTAAACCTTAGTGGTACCAACTTAACCTCACTAGCGTGTGGTAAACAAAGCCACGTGCTTTTTGACAGCCACGTGTTTTTTTGACAGCTGTCATCCGCCATCTTTAAACCACAGAGCACTGTGCTGCCCTCTTTATCGCAGTAGATGTAAAATTCGTCACCTGTCATCGGCAGTGCTGCCATCTTGGCGGGCCTAAACCTTAGTGCTACCACCTTAACCCCACTAGCGTGAGATAAAAAAAATCCACGTGCTTTTTTGACAGCTGTCATCCGCTATCTTTAAACCACAGTGCTGCCCTCTTTATCGCAGTAGCTGTAAATTCGTCACCTGTCATCTGCAGTGCTGCAATCTTAACGGGTCTAAACCTTAGTGCTACCAACTTAACCTTACTAGCGCGAGATTTGAATCAGTAAACAAATCCACGTGCTTTTTGACAGCTGTCATCCGCCATCTTTAATCTATAGAGCACAGTGGTGCTCTCTTTAGCTACTTACCTTTGAAATGTGGTGGCGGATAATTTGAAAAATGCTTTTTAACAGCAGCCATCTTTAATCCAGAGAGCACCGTGCTGCCCTCTTTAGCTAGATACCTGTGGTGGCAGGCAATTCCAGATGACGGCAGCCATCTTTAATCAAGAGGGCACCGTGCTGCCCTCTATGTGTTGGTGGCAATTTGAAAAATTCTACATGCTCTTGTCTGGAAACAAACTCACGTGCTTTTTTGACAGCAGTCATCCGCCATCTTTAATCAGCAGAGCACAGTGCTGGCCTCTTTAGCTAGATACCTTTGAAATGTGGTGACGGCAAGTTCCACGTGCTCTTGTTTGGAAACAAAGACATGTGCTTTCTTGACAGCTGACATCCGCCATCTTTTATCTATAGAGCACAGTGCTGCCCTCTTTAGCTACTTACCTTTGAAATGTGGTACGTCACAGCTGTCATCCGCAGTGCTGCCATTATAACGGGCCTAAACCTTAGTGCTACCAACTTAACCTTACTAGCGCGAGATTTTAATCGGTAAACAAATCCACGTGCTTTTTTGACAGCTGTCATCCACCATCTTTAATCCATAGAGCACGGTGGTGCCCTCTTTAGCTACTTACCTTTGAAATGTGGTGGCGGATAATTTGAAAAATGCTTTTTGATAGCAGCCATCTTTAATCCAGAGAGCACCGTGCTGCCCTCTTTAGCTAGATACCTGTGGTGGCAGGCAATTCCACGTGACAGCAGCCATCTTTAATCAAGAGGGCACCGTGCTGCCCTCTTTGTGGCGGTGGCAAATTCTACGTGCTTTACAAACTCACGTGCTTTTTTCTGACAGCTGTCTATCGCCATCTTGCATCACAAACCTCAGTGCTGGGCTCTTTAGCTAGTTACCTTTGAAATGTGGTGGCGGCAATTTGAAAAATTCTATGTGCTCTTGTTTAGTATACAAAGCCAAGTGCTTTTTGACAGCTGTCACCCACCATCTTTAATCAATAGAGCACTGTGCTGCTATCATGCGGGCAATTTCGTCAGCTGTCATCCACCATCTTTAATCTACAGAGCACCGTGCTGCCCTCTATGTAGTAGCGGGCAATTTGAAAAGTTCTGTTAGCTGTCATCCGCCATCTTTAATCAAGAGAGCACCGTGCTGCCATCTTTACTTGAAATGTGGTGGCGGCCAATTGAAAAATTCCACGTGCTCTTGTTTAGTAAACAAACTCACGCGCTTTTTAGTCACTTGTCATCCGCCATCTTTAATCTATAGAGCTCAGTGCTACAATCTTTAGTTGAAATATGGTGGCGGATAATTTAAAAAGAAAAATTCTACATCAGCCATCTCTCGACGCTAATTGCACAAGATGGTGGCTATACATGACTCCTTAAAGGTGCTTATGCAAGATGGCCGCTATACATAGGTTCTTATGAGATGCCCTTGGGCTGCTTGCGCAAGATGGCGGTTATACAAGGCTCCTTATGAGACGCCCTAGAGATGCTTGCGCAAGATGGCGGTTGCTCTTATGAGGCGGCTTAAGGGTCCTTGCACAAGATGGCTAGAGATGCCCTAAGGATGCTTGCGCAAGATGGCGGACGCAAGATGGCGGACGCAAGATGACGGCTATACACGACTCCTTATGAGACGCCTTAAGGGTGCTTGCGCAAGATGGCTGCTGCTCTTAGCTTAGAGGCTAACGTGTCGTGCTAGTTCGATTCATTAAATTTGGGGTTTAAATGCATAATGTGAAATATCTCGAAAACGGTGCATCGTAGAGCAAAACGGACAAACTTTTTCTACCCAATACCTCAGTTCGCAGTATAGGGAACAAGTAAAACATAGTCTAATGATGAGATCAACGGTTCGGTTCTAACTTAGGCCCTTTGGCATTGGCTCTGTTTCAGCTTGTAATGAAGCAAGTCTTCGTAACATGATCAGGTCTAGCTATGGTAGAGAGTATAACGTACCGTACAGGTTCGATTCATTACATTTGGGGCTTAAATGCAAAATGTTAAATATCTCGAAAACGGACAAAATTTTTCCACCTGATACCTAGGTTTGCAGTATCAGGAACATGATAGCATAAGAAAAACCTAGTCTAATGATGAGATCGACGGTTCGATTCCTACTTAGGCCCTTTGGCATTGGCAGCTATCTATTTCTACAAGATGGTGGCTATACATAGCTTCTTATGAGACAGCTTAAGAGCGCTTGCACAAGATGGCTGCTGCTCTTATGAGACGCCCTAGGGGTGCTTGCGGGAGGTAGCAGCGACAAGACGATGACTATACACAGCTGCTTATGATACGGCATAGAGGTGCTTACACAAGATGGTGGCTGCTCTGATGAAGAAAGCTAGCTTTGCATCGTGCAGGTATTTTTACAGCACTAAACCTCATACCTTTGAAATGTGGTGGCGGGTAATTTGAAAAATTCGACGTGCTTTTTCATAAGCTGTTAAGGCCTCCTCTTATGTCAAGGCATAGCTCTATCGAACAAGTTTAAACCTGCATCGGAATAGCTAGAGTAAGCGCGTGCTGCAGTGATGACGTCATTAAGCATGTTTAGACTTGCAAATCACAGAAGAAACGTAACAAGGCTGGAATCGAAAACTGCACTCTATGCCGTTAACTTTATCGTGTGATCGGAACATTGATTGAAGTGTTTAGAACACTAAATAAGTAGAACCGAACACTGTACTCGATACAACATGTGTTTAGAACATGTCAGGGGGTATCTTTGTTCTAAGAAGATTAGTTTACCGCACATTCCTTGTAGGGCTACAAGGGTTAATGGGCTACAGGGCTAATTTATTAAATTTATGCGTGTAGCAGTGTTGATAAGGTCAGATTGGTACAAAAAGTTACGTGATATTGACTGAAAAATTAGTGTTTCCATTCATCCCAAATATGGGGTCAATAGGAACAGATACTTAAGTGTCCCGTCTAAACCTATTCTCCTCATACTGGGGTGAAAAGGAACACTGAAAACCTTTAAAAAATATTATCTAAGATCTGAAAAATGTATAAACAGTAAGAAATAATACAATAAGGTAATTGTCAACCTAAAACATGCTCCAAAATGTTACCATACGTGGAAATTTACATCGAATTTCAGGAGTCCCCTACTAAAAAGATTAGGGTGGTGTACCACACCAACAACGCTTGCCTTATCAATTTCACAGATATTTTCATATTCGGACCACTTTAAAATTTGTCTGCTCTCAACTTTAGTTGGCACATACAGTAGGCCTACTTCAGAAACGTTACTGTGAAGCATTCATAGTCCAACACTGATGACTGTTTCAATGAAATAGAATTGCTCTGAAGAATTTGGGTGATTTGATTAATGATGTGGATGGAGAAGAAAAATCTACCATAACCCAGACACCTTCTTCAATCATTCGTGCTTTCTTGTACACACCTCTCATTATTTTTTCAACCGGATGTAGTTCTCAATTGCAGTCCTGCCTTAGGTGTGATTTAGGATTCTGATTCTGGCGTCCTTTGGTTGGGATTGGCAACTTTCTTTTACTAGCATGTTTATCAGTAGGAACTTCATTTTATTTTGAGATCTCCTTCTGCTGTTGCTAATCATCTGACAGATGTCCTTCTTGGCTATCATTTTCCAAGTCGTCAGCTTTCACACTCTGACCAGGAGGAATGTTTAACTTTCTTTTTCTAATTGTTACTGTCCCAGGACTGAACCTCATATCATTGAGTACAGAAACAATGCAGTCACCAGCGATACCATTGTTTCCTTCAACATCGTCCACCGTTTCTTCTGCTGATGAACGGGGCAAGCGACTTAGAATACGGTCTCTGTTCTGTTTAGACACATTCGTTGAGATAAAACATTTCCGTGACGATTAAGGAAACTGAGGGCAAAGTCATAACCTGGCATATTGTTTCTGAACCTCTGCACAGTGACTCCCCTTCTATCAAGGTAAGCCTTAACAATACAGCGGAGGTCGTTATGCATCAAATGGGTAACCACAGGAGAACACATCACCAGCTGATCAACCAAATGCTTTTCAGTATCTAAACAATGTCTGTCCAACTTTTGGCTACATTTCTATTCCTCCTTCACTTTTATTATATTTCATACGTCTGTTTAACACTGTTGTAGGAATGGCATACTTCTCTGAACATTTTCTGTATGATAATCCTCTTATAATATCCTCTAATGCAGCAGAAAGTGTTTCCGGTGGGTCTTTCCTGTGGATTTTCCCCCTCTGATCTGGTTTATATTGCCTTGGCATCTTTCTTCATCAACTGGAATACAGATAAAATAAGGGATAGAATTACGGAACAGTATTTATATGAAGACTGTATTCACATTTAATCTCATTTTACACATCATCTATGTGTTCCCATTCACCCCATTTTTCAATGATTTTGTTCACTAATTGTGCATAGTGTTAACGTAGAAAAGTGTGGTTATATGTCATGGTAAAATTATATTTAATTGTATCAAAATATGGCATAGTTACTTATTCTAGACATTAAAAGCACTTACCTCCGCGTGATTTTCTAATCCAGAAGAAGATTTTATGGTCTTTAATAGCTATAAAAAATTCAAGGTTTCCTTATTGCGCACTGTTGTTGCTACAAGTTATTGTTATCCTTTCAGAGCACATAGAAATGGTGGGAAATATGGATAGGAAATATTTTCAGTGAAAAAATCCCACTGAACTACTTTACATACGATGCAAACCTTCCATAAAATAAATTCCCTACTGTGTGTTCCCTTTCACCCCCATGTTCCTATTCACCCCATTTTACGGTATTGTACGTTTCACACATATTGATAAACGGAGAGTTCTTAAAAAATACAGTTTTGGAGACTGGAGTAATAAACAATTGCCGAAATCTTAAATTTCCTTTTCTAACATTAAAACATAACTCGTGAAGCGAACTATTATCGTCAATTAATGCATTAATCATCTTATAGAGATAAATTTGTTGGGCTATTACACGCCTACTGGCTAGCGATACATATTTAAATTCATTCAACAAAAATTCATATGAAACATAATTTCTAAAGGGGAATATCTTATATTTTTTATAATAAATATATCTTAAAAAGCGTTTCTGCACCCTTTCAATTTGATTTTGGTAAGATTTATAACATGGAGACCAAATTATACATGAATACTCAAGTTTTGATCGGACAGTACTATTGAATAATAAGGTGAGTGCATACGTGTTAGAAAAATCTCTTGAATTTCTAATTATAAAACCCAATTTCTTATAGGAATCATTAACCATTGTATTAATATGCTCCTTGAAAGATAAATTTCTTGTAACAATTACCTCTAAGTCATTAACAGAGTGGACAACTTTGAGTTCTTCATTATTAATGTTATATTTATAATTCAATGTATTTTTCTTATTTGAAATCTGAAGGAAACAGCATTTATTTATATTAAGTTGCAAACAGTTTTCAATACTCCATGCGTATAAGTAATCCAAATCATATTGTAATTTCAACATATCATCAACATTTATCTCTTTATAAAGTTTGACATCATCAGCATATAATAAACAGTGAGAAAACCTAATTCTAGTGGGCAAATCATTAATATATAAAATAAAGAATAAAGGGCCAAGGTTAGACCCTTGTGGTACACCAGAAGTAACATTGTATGTGAAAGACTCATGTTGATGATAGTAAACATATTGTTTCCGTGCACTAAAGATGCAAGCAGTTTTAACCAAGGAGGAGTCAGACCAAAGCATGACAATTTTTTCATTAAAATGCCGTGATCTAATTTGTCGAAGGCTTTGGAAAAATCTGTGTATATTACGTCGACCTGTCCTTGATTATTCAAAACGGTATAAGCATATTGTATACATTTCTTATTTTAACACTTAGATACTTACAATGATCCCCATAAAGGACTTTTACCTTATCAATGCAGTAATTAAAAATGAGAGGACTCTTCCTATTTGTGAAACTCGCAACCTGACTTTTAACTCCGTTTATCATTATACCATTGCCTGCTGTCCATCTTACGACTTTTGAGGTTTTTAGAAATTTGTTAAGGCGCACATAAAATTATTCCCCCTTTAGTATGACATAAAATACTAGAACAAAACAAAATGTGAAATTATGATTGGGAGCCACTTCATGCGATGACGACTGTCCGAACTTGCTTTCTTGACAATATTTACAACCTGGGGTAGCATGCTAGCTTTCCACTCCACCAATATAAGGTATAATAAGTCTAACTATTCACTTTGCTGAGAATTAGTTCGTGTAAGAATTGCGCACAAGTATGCACAAGGAAAGAATGTCATGTCTTACAGTAGGAGCTTATTGAGTTTGTTCTTTTTTACCGTTGCTATTACAGTTTCTGTCACACGGCAGCTTGCAGAGATCACAAACGCAGTCCTGTTGAGGTTCATCGAATGTTTTGTTTTTATATATTTTATGGTGGTAACCATGCAGCTAAGGTCTTGTTTGGGTCCTCTCTATGACCGATCCAGCAATGCTCTGGCCATATATTTTTCCTCTTCTTTTGTCTTTCTTGTACAACGTTTGCCCGGTTAGTCATAAAGGGGAGCGAGAATCTTGTTCGTAGGTCCGCTATCAGGAAAGTTCGTGTACTAATCTGGATGGGGTTTATTTGGACAGTTCTAGGGCCAACATTCTTGAGGTCCGTTACACTGACATTTTGGCAAATTATTTCTATACTGTAACATAGGTTCGGAATGATTATAGCTTCGAGGAATTTCAAGGTAGAAGGGAGACTTCCTTGATGCTGAACATTCCCAAGGCTCTCCCAACATGTATTCCTAACCTCTTTGTTGGCTGCAGCGTTAACCCCAGGTACCTCAAGGAGTTCTAATGGTTTCTCTTTTATCAAGATGTCTTCCTTTGATCTTCTCCCACCTTTTCTGAACAACATTGGGACTGTTTTCTTCTGATTTACTTCCATTTTATTTCGGTCCGCCCAGTTTATGAGGAAGTTAAGTGATCTTTGTACGTCGTTTTTTGTTTGTTGATCCGAGGGGCGTGCCGTCAGGATAAATATACAGTGATGTTGTAGGTAAACATCCAGAGTGTCCACGAAGTCCTCGTACCCCTATATTAAATCAAATTAAACTCAAACTGACATGACATAAACGTATATATATTAATTATATATTTATTTCTTCTTACATCTCAGGAATCCATAACATCCGCATGTGTCCCTCCATGCTATCTATACAGCTGAATATGCTGCCTTGTCCTAATGCTCAAATTCAGCAACATTGTTGGAGTCACTGTCTACAAAACTTCGCTCACCGCATTTTTCCAACGTACCACTGCTTCCTCACCTCTTTCTTGATGTAACCCCAGAGGGCTCCCTGGTAGCCATGGAAGAGGAGCTGGATCATTGTCCAATCGTCGACCGATCCAGGGATTCCGAAAGACGTCGAACAGCCACTGAGAAGGAAGCCGGCGCCCCATCGTGTTGAAACCCTACAACGTCTAAGATACCCGTATTTTGCAGCTCCGGAATGAGCCAGTCATTACTCATCTGGAGGTAACTGTTATGGTTAACAAAACGATCACAAAATATGGCACAAACAGATCTGTTTATGTCATTCCTGGCCGGATCATGGCGTGAGGTGGGTTTCACTCGATTTCTTGAAATAATGCGAATTTTCTTTTCCCCAAAAGTAAACATTGTGACTACGGGAACTGCGATAAATCGCACATCCGTCAGTGAACATGACTGTGCCACTGTTGCAGCATCTGACCACAAGCATCAACACGTCTCTCCAAATCATCATCTGGTAATTCACTGGCACTGAATGGACGACAATAATTCATTTTCGAGTACACGTTGATGTGTTTCCTCGTGGTTGATCCCGGTATCTCCAACTCTGACGCACGTTTCCGTATGGCTTAGACCGGAGAGTTTTCGATAGATTTCAGGGTTCAAGTCTGGTGGATGGTCTTCCACTTCTCGGCGCGACGCGAACATTGCCCGATAACAACGTCTTGTTCGTCGGTGCAGCTTCCACAAACCGCGCAACGAATTCGTCCGTCACAATTTTAATTGATTTGTCACCACTTTTACACTCATGAACGCAAAGGTTCCTCAATAGTATATTCACTTGTAGCAGACATTCTTTCAATATCTTGGCACCAATAACTAGTAACTGGAACCATATATTTACTGAGTTCTGGGACTCTCCTTTTAACACAACCATCTATAAGTTTGTTGCTCCCAGACATCACCATCCAGGAATCGCTATACCAATTCCACTGGCGTTTTTGTAGATTTTAGATGGCCTAGCCTCTGATTGAAAATTTAGAGAGTATAAGATCACCGTCCCATTTTGATCTCATATGTACTTTGAATGAGAATAACAAGTACCATCACTGTAGGAAGTCATGCTATGTAACACTAGGCTTGCGATGAAAATATCAAGTCGAGTGTAAATTAAGACTCTTCAAACACTTGGTGTGAATGGCTTCGAAAACAGATAAGTACGTGAAATGAACATCGTTTTAGTGCTGTGGATTTGAAATTGCGGAATGAGAGGGTTCCAAAACTGACTGAGGAAGTTCCACGAAGTTATCCAACGTAGTGACAATAGTTACAACTCTAGAAGTCACTATCAAGAGCACACGCTAGACTTGGCGGACTTCCTTTGGTCTTATACGGGGCTTAATCAGTGACGAAGAGCCCACATCTGTTTTTAAATCTCCGTTTACGTCGTCCTATAAGGGCTACGTACCATGAACGGAATTCTCTCACAGTTCTCTGTTATTGACCTCAAGCTGTCATCGCGCAGAAGATAAGATTAATGCACGGGATGAAATACGGTGAAGTAGATAATAAAGGGAAATATTCATGAACAGATAAGGGACACTATTTCACTGGCAGATACTAAACCAGACTCGGTCCCATGGGTCCGTCAGTTAATGATAACAGTTTAGCTAGAGCAGGCGACAAACAAGTTTATTATTTATGTGGGTGCTTGATTCAAAGAACACAAACAAATTGTACCGAGCGATGAGTGTGTGTGAAATCGTTAGAATATGATTCCCAACAGTGTGTTATGTAAGCGTTCCTTCCAAATTACGAGTCTTCGGCAGTAGTAACTTTAAATGTCTCAAATACCCTTGTGTGGGGCGATAACGCTCAACTACACGCGTTGCAGTACTTTTTACTTCATTCGCCCTGATATAGGTAATAATGTTAGTATTGAGGGTAGCTGTTTTTAGATCGCTTATCGCTTCTTAAACTCCTACATTATATCAATTAATCGCTACTGATTTGCATTTAGGGCATTTTTCCAGGTGGCAGATTCGCTATCTGTCGTTTCCCAGGCCTTTTCTTAAATGATTGCAAAGAAATTGAGGCAGTGAGTGAGAGAGTGGGCTATGCCGAGATTTTGTCAAAATTGAGTTATTGGTACCCTTGTGTAGGGCTTACATTCATCTTTCAGTGTGCAAAATATCAAAGACTTCCGCAGGCTCCTTCCTTTCTCTTTCAAAGAACATATTTTCTGTGAATTACTCATCTCACGTTTATGCTGCGAGAGAGTGAGCTATGCCAAGCAGCTAGAAACATTCAATGTGTGTGCTGTGTCTATGCAATCTCTGATGCACCTCACGAAGCAAAGTTTTCGGCCCACATACACATGAAGGCAATTTTCTGGTTGCATATATGAATACCGAAATTGTACACCCAGAGTTGCCTTAGATAAAATACTATTCCTGTTTGGTATGTTTGCGGTTGGTAAAGCTTTCTGAAATGCCTTTCTGCATACCCAAACTAGATGACCATGGGAATTTTTCACAGGATGTGTGAATAATAGGCCTACGTGCCTTCTACTTAAATATTCGTTAATTCTCCTCTTTGGGGAAATTCCACTGCATTCTTGCTGACTTATCAGTCCCAATAAGAACGCATTGTGCGAGTTTTTTGGAGAAAATCAACTTGGTGAAAAAAGGATATGATTAATTTTTATTAGGATACTGATATCTTGAAAACTAAAGATGTTGCAGACGTGAAAATTGGTATTTGGAGCCTCCTTTAAAAATAAAGAAATACGTATTTTTTGGAAAATCCACTTAACGGGCGAGGGGGCAGGGGAAAGAATTGAAACATTAGTTGAATTTTTTGTATGAGGATACTTTTTTTATCTCAAAAACTAAAAATGTTGCAGACGTAAAAATGGTAATTGGAATCTCCTTTAAAAATAAACATATATTCTTTTGTTTTGGGAAAATCCACTTGAGGGCGTTAAAGAATTGAAAAATTAGTTGAATTATTTGTATGAGGATACTCATATCTAAAAAACTAAAGATGTTAAAGACGTGGAAATTGGTATTTGTTATCAAAATCAAAAATCAAAATCAAAATCTCTTTATTTGCAAATGAGGTGTCTACCTCGGTGGCAAATGGTACACTAAAATACATTATTGTCAAGCACTAAATTTTAAATTAACAAGAGAAGAATTTTTTTTTTCTAGAATACAATAATATACAATTTATGCTAACAATTTTTTCTATTAAACAAAGAGATCATTAATAAATTTATATTGTTTAAAAAATTCTACTTATAATATCTCCTATACTTACAAACATAGTCAACTCATATACAGTATTTGGAATTACTTCAAATAATACTATGAAACTGGTGTAAGATTAAAATTTACCTTGCATTTATTTCCTTTTTTTTTTACCCATTTTGGAACATAAGTAGCATAATGACCTGCTGCGTCTTTACCAGAGCCCCCTTTTGCCACCACTTTTCAGAGTTCCTGAAGGGCCTTCACAGCTACCGTAGCGGTCTCAGGGCCCTCGAAGTCCCCACTGTACTTCACCCCTACAGCCAGTCCCCTACTTTGGCTGTCCAAACTCCATGGACCAGGGGATGGAATTAATTTTTTTAACACACATTTTTTATTTACAATAGCCTGCACTAGTCGAATGCCCTCTAACATTTATTTTCCCTGTTGCTATTTATTCTCTTCTTGAATATCTGTACAGATTTTGGAAAAGGATCAAACACTACCTCTGGTAAACTGTTCCACTCCTTCACGCCCTTCCCAATGAATGAAAATTTACCCCAGTCGCTTCTGTCGCTACAAATAAAGAAACACAAATTTGTGTGTGTGTGTGTGTGTGTGTGTGTGTGTGTGTGTGTGTGTGTGTGTGTGTGTGTGTGTGTGTAAAAGGAGTTAAATTCTCTTTACAAGGATACATACATCTCAAAAACTGAAGGTGTTTCAATCGTGATAATTGGTATTTGGAAGCTCCTTTATAAATAATTAAACAAGTATTGTTTGTTTTCGGAAAATGCATGTAAGTGGGAGGTTGAAAGGAAGTGAAAAAATTGAATAGTTTTTATGGGTATACTTCTATCTCAAAAATCGAAGGTTACAGACGTGAAAATTGGTATTTGGAATCCCATTTAAAAGTAAAGAAGCACGCATTTGTTCCTGGAAATCAGTTTCAAAAGGGGGAATTAAAGAGGAGTTGAATTACTTTTATGAGGATACTTATCTCTCAAAAACTGAAGATATTTTAGCTGTAAAAGTTGGTATTTTGCATCTCCTTTAAAAATAAAAAGGACGTATTTTTTGTTTTTTTAGAAAATCCACTAAAGGGACTCAAAAGAATGGAAAAAGCGGGTGAATTTTGAAAATGAATACTGATATGTCAAAAACTTAACATATTAGAGACATGACACTAGGTATATGGAAAATCCTTCAAAAATATAAGAACATGTATATTTTTGTTTACGGAAAATGCACTTAACGGCGGTGAAAAGAAAGAAGAAATTAATTACTTTTTATGAGGTGGGGTTGTTTTCTGTTTTATGGGAATACTCATAACTCAAAAACTGAAGATGATAGACGTGGAAATAGGTATTTGGTATCTCATTTAAAAATAAACGTGTTTTATTTTCGACTTGAGAGAAGACATGTACAGACATGTACATGTACAGTTCTATATCTAATGGTCATCTTCGCGCCCCGAAAGGCAATAAAACAAATGTGGTTTACGAAGAGTTTGTGGTGAATGATACTCAATTTTCGGTGAGTTTTTATACTTTAGGGATTTTCAGATAATGTCGTAGTAACGATTACTTTTATCAAATTACGAAATCTACACGAGCGAAGCCGCGGGTAACTGCTATTATTTGTTATAAAGGAGTAAAATTTCATAGTAACCGGGTAATGAAGGCAATTCTTGGATAGGTACTGTTAGCGAACCTATAGGTAGTAATGCAAGGTTATTTTGTTTGGTTGTTTGCAGGTGGAAAGGGCCTAAGGAGCCGGTTAAATGATGGAATTACATCCTGTAAATAATTTTCCTAAAGAGTTTGACATGTATGCTTTGAAATGGTAAACAATAAATTATATGTTAATAGGAATGTTTTTCTCATTATTAGAGCAAACACAAAACTCTAAATATCTCATTTTCATCCAACTCTGGCATAGCCCACTCTCTCACTCACTGCCTCAATTGGAAATTCATTCAGCCATGGTACTTGGGTCTTCCTTCTTTCCTGGAAGATAAGGATCTTATTTGCTAGGCGTTGCGGTCCCATTTTTCTCATGTGTCCATACAAAGTCAGCCCCCTTTTCCTTATCGAGGTTCTCGCATTTCTCATACAGCTCTTGATTTGATCTCAAATGGAAGGTAAACTCATTTCCTTTTGCTTTCTTGGGTCCCAGAATTTTCTTCAGAAATGTACGCACTTTCTTTTCTAGTAATCCGCTTTGCTGCATAGAGGCATTCAGGTTTTACCACGGTATTTTAGTGTCTGAGTTTGACTCGATAGGTGAGGGATTTGGACTTATAAGTTTCCTGGCGTACTCTGAATGCAATTTCCACCTTCTGCGCTCTTTCTTCGATAGCTGTCTTCTCGTTGTTGTTGGGAGTCAGAATCTCCCCTAGATTTTCGAATTACCGGGCGAGTTGGCCGTGCGTGTAGAGGCGCGCGGCTGTGAGCTTGCATCCGGGAGATAGTAGGTTCGAATCCCACTATCGCCAGCCCTGAAAATGGTTTTCCGTGGTTTCCCATTTTCACACCATGCAAATGCTGGGGCTGTACCATAATTAAGGCCACGGCCGCTTCCTTCCAACTCCTAGGCCTTTCCTATCCCATCGTCGCCATAAGACCTATCTGTGTCGGTGCGACATAAAGCCCCTAGCAAAAAAAAAAGAAAGATTTTCGAATTTGTAGGCTCTCTTTATGTCACCATACTCGGTCTTCATTGTCCACATTGGTTCTTCGGGATCTATGTTCATGTGCTTAGTTTTCTCAAAGGATATTTGCAGTCCTGTCTTTTCTGCTGTTTCTTGCAAAACCTCTATCTGTGTAGTGGCAGTCTAGATTTTCATCGAAGAACACTAAGTCGTCTGATTCCATTCAAGATATTTTGCTGACCCATTTATTTGCCATTCCCTTATCACCTTCGCCAAGACTCAGTTGAAAAGGACTGGGGAGTAGCCATCTGCTTGCCTCACACCTGCCTTGATTTCAAACGGTTCCGATAGCTCTGCAAGGAATTTTACTTGTGACCGGGTGTTTGTTAATGTCTGTTCTGTTATGTTAGTTGTTTTGTCATCAATTCCAAATTCATTAAGCACTTTTATTAGTGTGTTTCTGTCGACAGATTCATTACCTTTTTGAAATCTACAAATTACCTTCTTATCAGCTGCAAAAATTGAAGTTTTGATTAAAGTCTTGATGGCAAATATCTGCCTCGCACCGGACTGTCCTTTCCTGAATCCTGCTTGGTATTCCCAAACTCTTGATCTATGTGATTCTCTGTTCTATTCTGGAGCGCTTTGGACAATATCTTATATGCAATTGACAGGAGTGGTATGCCTCTATAGTTGTTAACATTAGTTTTGTCTCGTTTTTATGTAACGGGTGAATGATAGATAGCATCCTTCCATTCATCTGGTATATTTTCTGTTCAAAAACTTTTAGAAGAGTTTCAGTAACTCTTCTAATACTTTGTTCCCTGAGTATTTCTAACTATTCATCCCGTATTCAATACACATCCCAGTTTTCATATCACAGCCCTGCCCCGTTCACTTGCTCAGATCTAAATCTCATTCTTACGAGGGCACGGCTAGCAAACCGAACATTATATCACCTGCATCTCATTCAAACTGACTTCCTTCCTAATACTCATTCGCAGTCTAAATATCACTAGTCTGTTATTCGACACCTTTCGACGACACTATTTATGGAGGACGGCTCAGTTATGATAGCCCTGGGTTCGATACCAGGATCACGCCGATGTCTCTGCAAACACCTCAACAATAATACACATAAACGGGCCTTATATAACTGATATACTTTACCACAAAATATAAATTTCGTGTTTCCGTACTGACAGTTAAACTAATATTCTTTAAAATCACTATAACAATGGTTTATTGTTGAACAGTATCTTCCTTATTCAATACATTATGATTAATGTCAATTTTAAAAACTCAAATTTCACATTCGTGACAACTATACATGCTTCGATCCTAATTGGACCAACTTCAGTAGACTGATAAAATTGACATTACCCTATATATTGTAGTTAAAACTGAAGTAAGAATGATGTTATGAATGTTAAAAAGTTCTTATTAAGAAAGTATTTATGCTCGTGTAACATCTTCAGTGTGCTCTGTTATCCACTTGTCGTGATGATTGGACTCGGCGGTATCTGAATAATAATTGATATTTCGTGGTTTGGTTTGCTGCCAGTCAGGATTACCATAATTGCATATGTCTCTGTAGTATTATTGCCTTCTTTACCCAGTTGAACGATGTGCTTACGTGCACAGACAGGAAGGCTCCTTACCAGCAATAAAACACAGAGACAAAAGTGCGTGTCTACTTACCCGAACCAGTCACGGCCAATCTCGGGCAAGGTCGTTTGATACGGCCGAATGGTCGAAGTGGTATAAACTATTATGACGTACCGGTATGAAATGTTAATAAAACTACTGAAACGGACAGGCAAAACGATATGACTGTAAGAGTACATCCATATTCTCTTGGTGGTGAATCATAAGGTCTCTTGAGCATTCAAATCATTAAATGATCACTCCAATAATCGCAAGTGAACGCTTATCCTAATACATACTGTATTTAGCGGGTTGCATGCACTTATCGGGGAAGTGACGGTGACTGTAGGCAAACGTGCAATTTCAACCGAATTCGGTGCACGTATGACTTAATACTGTGTGCATAGACACACCTAGGGGTAGAGTAACATGTAAACTATATTACTGTTCAGTCCGTAGCTTTCGCGGTCGCTGACATGATTTGTGACACTTCCGATGTAATTGAAGTTCAAGGGCATGCGGGTGAGAAGGGATGAGAAAATACGTCCACAACGACCGTTATTATTACTGAATTCAGGGCAGACTAACAGATGGCAGTAAGAAAGGATGAACACTTCCCACGAGTACAAAGTTTCACATCTTTCTGATACTCGTGTACCACCTTCAATAAGAAACTCAACTGGTCGAAACGCAGTACTCTTGAATATGCACTTCTATGACCGGAGGATAACTTGAGGCACATTCTCCACAATTAGTTAATGTATGGCCACTGTCACTGACCTTCTCCTCGCTGTGCTTGCCGTGCCGTCAGTTATACTTACAATGCTTCCCAAAAGGAACTTCCACCCCATCAATGTAGTAATAAAAACTGAGAGGACTTGTCCTATTTGTGAGACTCACAAATTAACTTTTAACCCCGTTATCATCATACCATTGCCTGTTGTCCATCTCACAACATTATCGAGGTCATTATGCAGTTGTGCACAATCTTGTAACTTATTTATTACTCTATACAGAATAACATCATCCGCAAAAAGCCTTATCTCACATTCTACTTTTTTACATATCATTGATATATATAAGAAAACATAAAGGTCCAATAATACTGCCTTGAGGAATTTCCCTCTTCATTATTACAGCGACAGATAGAGCTTCGCCTACTCTAATTCTCTGACAAGGGAATATCCACAATGAATATTGAATTTTCACGACCGCATTGTAATCGAAACAGGCTTTCAACGTATTAGGTCGTGTTACGTACATGTAGTACGTGTTGAAGAGATGTTAAGTACAGAACAAAAATGGCCAGCAGGACACCAGTGGGATCCGAACCCACAACCTCCCGATTTCGCGTCGGTTGCTCTACCAATTGAGCTATGGTAGCCTAGGCCATCTTTGTTCTGTTTGAAAGGATCTGAGCTACAGGTCTGGCACTGCTGCTAGCACACTGTAGAGTGCGTTTAAGTCGCCCGTTGTGGGGCATGTCAATGAATATTGAATTTTCACGACCGCATTGTAATAGAAACAGGCTTTCAACGTATTAGGTCGTGTTACGTACATGTAGTACGTGTTGAAGAGATGTTACGTACAGAACAAAAATGGCCAGCCGGACACCAGTGGGATCCGAACCCACAACCTCCCGATTTCGCGTCGGTTGCTCTACCAATTGAGCTATGGTGGCCTAGGCCATCTTTGTTCTGTTTGAAAGGACCTGAGCTACAGGTCTGGCACTGCTGCTAGCCGCCGATCGCGATGAAACTTAGCAAACACATTGAGGTACATGTAAAAACAATGCCAGCATCAATTTTAGGCGCCAACATTCATTAGCGCGTTAACTAAGGGGCCTAAAAGTTGCGACATTTGAAGTTCCGCGCGATCAGCGATGAATACCTGCTGGCCAATGCTAAGCCGGCACACACACGTCCCGTCTGGAGACACACCCTCTGCACCGCCTTTTACCCTCCAAGTGTTCTCCCCGGCGCGTTCCCCTCCCTTCTCCTCGTGCTTGGGGGCTGGTTGGCTGTGGGACGAGACCGGCGCTATATTTTGCTTCTTTACGTACTATAATTATTGAAATCATTTAAATCACGTTCCGTTTCACACATAATGATAATAAATAACCTAAACCTATTTACTCATATTTTATGCAAATGTTATATTTTCATTCCTGCTAATTCCGGTGGGTTGTCAATTCGTGGGTACAACCCCGAGTTAAGCACCATCGGGCGTGGACAAACGTGGCATAAGGTACCGCGTCCGACCTTGGCTTAAATTATTATTTACGTCTGAAACACCTTGAAGCTGTCGGTAGTGTCATTTAGAGTGGAGATACATATGAAATTTATTAAAATAAATCACCCACCTTGAAACAACGTTAAATATCCTTTTATTTAAAGAAATTACGTGCCCGGTTAGAGGATCTCAATGAATGTAATGAGATGTTGTACCTCGGGATATCAAAATATGGTTACAGGTCCAGACCTTCTTTTCATGTCCACTCCCCTACCTCCATTTTGTGTACGCTATCAGTTGTGTCATAACGAAACGAAATCGCGAACAACAGCAATTATAAACGCCGAGTTAGAAACTGCTGGTATTTTCCGTATTACGTACTCTGGTATAAGGAATCCAGATAGAATGTTTTTATTTGTGCTTGTATTGAACGATGTATTTGTGTTTTGCAGTGAAAGGCACAACACAGCGCGGGGAGAGGGAAACGATTGGTGCTGAACCAGGCGGGGCGGAGGGGAGGATGAGAGAGGTGTGGCACAAAGCAGTGTTCCGGCTAAACATTGGTCAGGAGGAATTCATCGCTGTTGGCGCGGAACTTGAAATGTCGCAACTTTTAGGCCCCTTAGTTAACGCGCTAATGAATGTTGGCGCCTAAAATTGATGCTGGCATTGTTTTTACATGTACCTCAATGTGTTTGCTAAGTTTCATCGCGATCGGCGACTTCACCATTGTGGATGTTCCCTTGTGAGATCTATGTTCCATTTTTCATTCACCCTTCTTACAGTCCAATTGAACTCATTTGTCCAGTAGTCTCCCATGATCTACCCTATCAAATGCCTTAGATAGGTCAATTGCAGTACAGTCCATTTGACCTCCTGAATCCAGGATATTTGCTATATCTTGTGGAATAGCTTCAAGCTTGTAAGGCGGAATTGTTACACAGTCGTTACACATGTCGGCTTGTGAAAGAATTCGACTGGCTGCACTACTTCACTATATTCAGTTTTATTTCCCCTTAATATTAAGAACAAAAGGCAGGTCATCTTGTTGGGGTCTTCAGTCCACAGACTCTTTTGATGCAGCCTCCACGCCACCCTACCTTGTGCTACATTTTTCGTTTCTACGTAACTGCTACATTTACTCTAAACTGCTTGTCATATTCTACCCCTACCGTTCTTTCCGTCTACACTTCCCTCAAAAACCAGCAGAGCAAGTCCCTATCTCTTTATCTCTTCTTCTGGACAAATGTCACCGACTGGATTCATCAGTAGTTCTTCATTCGTGATTCGATCTTCCCATCTCACCTTCAGCATTCTTGTGTAACACCACATTTCAAAGGCTTCTATTCTCTGTCTTTCTGAGCTAGTCATCGTCCATACAATGCCACGCTCCAGGCGAAAATCTTTCTAATTCCTTTATCAATGTTCGAAGTGAGCAAATTTCTCTGCTTAAGGAAGCCACTCTGTCTCCTTACTTCTACTAGCGAAGAAGCAATTTCCATCTGCTTCCTTTAAAACTTCATCTCCTGCGTTGCCTGCCTGCACTTCATATAAAAGGATAAGGGCAGGGTAATTAAAGGATGCCGACATGGTCTTGATGAAAATATTCGTTGTTATTTTAAAAATTATTGAGTATATTTTAAATGAAATTGGTATAACAGCAGTTACAAAATTATTAATTTGGTTGATTTGGAATATATCCGTTTGATTTATATGCTCTAATATGACAGGGGGGCGGGTAAATTTCCAAACCTCTCATTTATGTTGGTTTCTTTGGTTCTTCACTTTAGTTTTCGAAGGGGGAGTTGAAAACCGTACGGTAGCTAATTGAATGTTATGTACTATCCCTGTTATAGTCTCTGTGCGTTAATGGGAGAAATGCACCGCTGCACTGCGTGTGGCGAACATTGTAAGTTATTGTGTTTGGCTGCGCGATCTCCTGTAGTCTCACCGCGTGTTATAATGGGCGACTAAAGTGTTTTATATGACAACTGTCAGCCTAATTCTTCCACTCTTGCAGAATGCTTTCATATTTACAAGAAAAATGTTCGCAGGAAATAGCAATGTGATAAGAGAGACATCGGTGGTGATAATGAGAATACAATGCTATGGCCTATTTCTGATGCGACATCATGTTAGCGAAGGTAAATGCTGCTAGGGTGGCGATTAATTGTTCCCCTGAGATAGGTGTATGCATATTTCACTCAGAACTAATGAACTCTGCGAATGTTTTGGCCACACAGGTTCCTGCTATTACATGTTCCGTACTTATAATAACATCATCACTTGATAGAACCTGATGTTCTTACTATAATGGTAAGGGCTATTAGCCACCTTCCTCGGGTTCCCGGTTTGATTCCCGATACTGTTAGAAAGGGAAGTTATGTGGTACAAACGGCATATGCAGCTCCTTTTCACTAGGGCTGTACCTGAAAATAGTTGTACCACCTCGGAACGAGGACACGAATTTACTCATGATTACGCATTTCTGTGAGCTGTTGGTATTGTGTAATGTAGGACTATTTCTGTAATTATGTTCCGATATACTGCATTTAAAATTAGTTATCTGTGGTCCGGACTGAACATTCATACGTTGCTCAGTACTGAAATATGATGTTTTATTATATTATTATTATTATTATTATTATTATTATTATTATTATTATTATTATATCCGGCTCAATGCCTAAATGGTTAGCATGATGGCCTTCGGTCACAGGGTCCAGGGTTCAATTCTCGGCATGGTCGGGAACTTTAACCTTCTTTGGTTAATTTCTCATGCATGCGGGCTGGGTGTTTGCGTCGTCTTCACCATCATTTCATCCTCATCACGACGCGCAGGTCACTTATGGGAGTAAAATCAAAAGACCTGCAGCTGATGAGCCGAACATGTCCTTGGACACTCCCGCTACTAAAAGGCATACCCCATTTCACTTCATTTCATTATTATTTTTAATATTATACCTATAATATAGACTACAGTAGTGTGCTACATGCCCAACTGCAGCTTGCTTTGCAAATATAACAGTGCTTGTAATTGTTAAACTATTTGTAAAATAATGTTAAATAGGTAAGCTTTGTATTAAAATATTGAAAGCGAGTTACGTCTTGCGATTTACCGTCTTTTCAAATCAATTTCGCTAGATCGTGAAAGAAAGCTCTCTATTAATGCACATTGTTCTGCCGGGAAGTTATGGTGATAGTCCACAGTAACAACAAAAATGATTGAATGAATGGATGTAAATATCGGACATACTCCAGCTCCTTACGGTCGCCTCTGAGAAGTTCTCGTAGTATCCACCCGCAGCTATCAGCTGTAAAATTTTGTTATCTTTTGCTCCGTAAAAAACAGTCACCATAATCAACCAGCTGAATTGATTTGGATGAAAATCGATAATGAGTTACCATACTACAGGACAGATCATCCGCAAGTCATAATGGAGGCCGCAAAGTCTTCATTTATTTTACGTATTTACAACGTTGTAATTTATAGTTCTTTTAATTTATTATCGTATTGAATGCTCGATGATTTCCCCTCTTACAGAGTCAATGAAGTTTCTTACATGTGATATGTAGGCCAAGGCCGTACCCAGCAATTTTTCGGAGGGAGTTACGATTGTGGGTGGGGGGGGGGGAGGGGGGTCCAAAGACGATAACCACAGTAGCAAATACCTTTTTACTTTCAAATAGATTTTACTGAAATAAAAATTTGAGTTTTAGAGCAGTGCCTTTTTCAACTCAACAGTTGAAGTAGGCAAAACGTTCGTGCACTGCTGTATTTCGCTGTGTTAAAAATATTTTCAGGTTTGATGCACTTTTTGAAATCTTGCAGCGGCTCGATAACATGAAAATGTCTCTATATGTTTATTGAACTCGACTTTTATGGTGCAACATGTATTAAGAACATTAAAAAAGCAATTGGTACCAAAATATAAATTTCCATTTATGTTTTCAGTAATTTTGTTAACAACATTCATAGAGAAACACTTAAGGGTGGCACAGATTTTATAGGTTAAAATAAATGGTTTAGCTTGCAATTGCTTGTTTTTATAATTTTTCTAATTTAGTGTACGCTGTTTAAATTTCACAAGTTCACTTTCATTTCGGTACGGTTTCAAACCCCCTAACCTCCCCTCTTAGTGATGGCGATCTGAAGAAAATATACGAGTGGTGTGATAAGTGGTCCCTTAAAGTGAGGTGTCATGTCATTTACCTGGAAATTAACACCTGTATTTTACAGGTATAAAATCAGTGGAGAAAATTTAAATCGTGTGGAGGAGTTTAATGATCTCCGTGTAATTCTTAGTAACAGGAATGGCTTATCCTTCAAGAAACACATCGATGGTATTATAAAGAAATCTTTCAGACTTCTGGGGTTTGTCAAGAGGAATTGTAAAGATTTCAGTAATATTTCATGTGTCAAAACACTGTTTTGTTCCCTGGTGAGACCCTGTCTCGAGTATGGTTGTGAGGTGTGGCTCCTGTATCAGAAAGGCCACATACACCATCTCGAGAGAGTACAGATAAGGTTCAAGAAGTGGTTTAGTTTTGTATTCCTGGGCATGCCACTCTCTTCAAGCAGGTATGAAGAGTTTGTAAACATTCTTGGAACGAATACGCTTGCAACGCGCCGAAAGTGTGCGAACGCAATGTTAGCGATTAAATGCTTGAAGAGTGAAGTGGACAGTCCGGCTATACTGGGGTCGATCCCACTTCATGTTCCAAGCAGACGAACAAGGCATTCCACCTGCCCAAATGTAGGACGGTTGCACATGAAAATTCTTGGCTCATGCAAGCCCTTAGGACAATAAATCAGCTGGAAGGGTCACTCGACATTTTTCACCATCCTTCCACTGCAATTCGTAAAGTTCTTCTCAAGAAAGGAACGTGATAATTTTGTAAATTATGTGAATCATCTGTAGAAAACCTGCTTGTATATATATGTATATTTGTATGTATATTATTTATTTTTTAATTTTATTTAATTATTTATTTAATTGTTTATTTAATTTTATATTACATCATCTGTAATTGAGACATCCTGTAGGTGATAAATAAATATATCCTATTCTATTCTATTCTATTCTATTCTATTCTATTCTATTCTATTCTATTCTATTCTATTCTACGCTATTTACTCACAAATGAATCAATCACTACTGATCTGCATTTAGGGCAGTCATCCAGCTGCCAAATTCCCTATCTGTTGTTTTCCTAGCCTTTTCTTAAATAATTGCATAGAATTTGGAAATTTATTGAACATCTTGCTCCAATTCCTAACTCCTCTTCCTATAAACGAACATTTGACCTAATTTGTCCTCTTAAATACCAACTTTGTCTTCATTTTGTGATCTTTCCTACTTTTAAAATCACCACTCGAAATTATTCGTCTACTAATGTCATTCCAACCCATCTCTCCACTGACATACCATTTAGTCGAGCAGCGCGTTTCCTTTCTCTCAAGTCTTCCCAGTCCAGACTTTGTAACACTAAAGCACAAGCTACACTGAGCGCATTTCACTTGTACTGTCAATGGACTAATTACCAACATGAGGTACACAGCCTGTCCAAAGTGAAGATGGCGGTATAACCACTGCATATTGTTTACACCCCTCTATGCTATTAATAGAGTCGGGTGGTGAGTATGGGAGGGAACACGGACAGAGTGGTAATGCCCATCTTTCTTCTTTTACAATTTGTTTTATGTCGCACCGACATCGATAGGTCTTACGGCAACAATGGAATAGCAAAACCATCTTGAGGGCTGCCGTCAGTGGGACTCAAACCCACTATATCCCGGATGCAAGCACAGAGCTGCAGGTCCCTAACCTCACGGCCAACTCGCCCGGTAAATGCCCATGTAAGATTCCGTGGAGGAATCTCAGCTCCGCTGCCTGTCGCCTGATGTGTTCTTAAAAGTTCCTGCTAAGACAGATTTCTCAGCTTGGGGTTTCTGTTCCTTACCGTTGCGGCAAAGGAGGAGACTGCTCTGTCTAATTGGTTAATATTGGAGGAGGAGGCTGTTGTCCAAATCGGAGAGCAGCAGTTCAATGATCGTGAGGAAGAAGTGGCTAAGAACAGTGGGATTTCTGTGAAACGGTAGAGAATGCCTAGTAAGTTAATAATAATAATAATAATAATAATAATAATAATAATAATAATAATAATAATAATAATAATAATAATAATAATAATAATCTTATTGGCTTTATGTCCCAGTAACTACTATTTTTGCTGTTTTCGGAGACGGCGAGGTGCCAGAATTTTGTCCGGCAGGAGTTCTTTCAAGTGCGAGTAAATCTAGCGACAGAAGGGTGACCTATTTAAGTACTTTTAAATACCACCGGACTGAGCATCATCGAACCTGCCAAGTTGGGGTTAGAAGGCCAGCGCCTCAACCGTCTGAGCCACTCAGCGCGACCCTAGTAATTTCGGTTGTACATGTTTGTGTCTGGTTCTTGAATTGTAATTTCGTATGCACTATTACAAGTCACTAAGACGACGGGCTTGTCGAGTAGGTAATATAAATAGGTCTCTAATTTATTATGTGAGGAAATAAACTTGGGCTAGAGTGATTGCCGTATAACACAGTTAATGAGTTCTTGCCGAGGTCACCGTGATTTGTAACCGGGATTTTAATATAAAAAGTCATCATCAAGGGCCTACAGCTTCTTAATACCCATTGTGAAGCCAATGACCTACCGTTCTAAAGAGTAGTGAGACTGCTGAGAGCGGTGAGCACATAATCGATGCACCTGCACACCGCTCGCTCCCTTAGCAACGCTATTTACATTAGCAACGTGCTGGACTCAGACATGGGCGGGAAAGATGCTTCTGATGAAACAGGAAATGAGAAAGGAAAAGAGCGTGGTTCTGCAAAGACAGGGGTATGTATCAAACCCACCATTGACGGGATAATTTTTTAGCATGTGCATGGTTATATTTTTTCTCCACACCTCATATTGTTCCCCAGTTTCTGAGGCCCATAAGTGGACACGCCGCTCGCTATCAGCGGCTTGACGTGGCGTACTCGCTTCCTTGCACCCTGTGGTCCTCAGAAGTTCGTATTATTGCTAATCTTGATTTGATCTTTTCCTTCCGGTATAAAAGAAAGCCAACTATCGGTTTCTGACATCGTAGGCCTTTTGACTGTGACATTAGGACATCGAATGTTATGGGATTCCTTCTTCTACGTTCCTTCTTCTCATTTCGATAGTTTCTTTACAATGTTCTTTACCGATATGTGCTTTTTAACCTTCATGCAATCATGGCATAAGCACCAACATCGCCAGGTAATACGTCTCCGCACTCAGCGTTCATATGGGGTAAACCTCTGTCCTCATACAGTGTCAGACATAAATGACAGGGAAATTGTATTCTCTGAAACTTCTGTTATGTGGAGTATATCGATACAACCTATAATAACATAGATATCTGAAACTTAAATATTAGGCATTCCCCCTAAACTACAATTTCATCCATCCTGAGTACAATCATTTAGGCTATAGCCTAGATCAGGGTTTCCCAAACGCTTTGTCTCTGAGGATCCCTGAGAATATCTCATGTATGTCCAACGACCCCTCAGCCACAGAACATAATACTGCATTCAGCGTTTGTCCAATCCTTGTCCCGTTTCCCTACGGGGTCGGATATGAGGTGAGATGAATCTGTCGTGATGGGTTTTTGTGACCGGATGCCCTTCCTGACGTCAACGTCATCAGAGGAGTTAATGAATGACGTGATATATGATAGTAGGGAGAGGGTGAAGCCCGGTGCCGGCTCATATCCTACTCCTGTCGAAGAGCACCAAGGGGTCTGCTTAAGGTTTAACGTCCCCATCCGACGGACGAATCACCATCAACAGCGCCATATGCCCTCACTCCATATGAGCACTGCGGAGAGGTTTGGAATTTAATCCAGGCTTTTGGCACGCAATCTAGTGATCGGAAATTGTATACCACCACCTCCTCTACCCTGCCGGTCAACATTCTGATGGTGAAAATTTTTCGAATTCACTTATATATGTAAAGCTATTTTGTAAATGCACAGTCATTATAATACAATGTGAAACGTGGATCTAGATGCGGTATGGTAGTCACTCCGTTTCTGTACTTCTCTTTCATTTGTGTGAGAGCACACTTACACAGGGATCTTGTCATCAAAAGCAGTATTTCCTTTCTAGAAAGTGTAGAGAATGCCATTGACCCGAAAGTCGACCAGAGACGTGAAGTAGTCATACATTCTGGAACTTCCTGGAGCCAAACATGTCACTCCATCTGATTCTCCACCCATATCATACTGTACTTCAATTTATTTTCTCTTTCTCTGTGTCAAGATGCTTCGACTGGTCGATCTATCTCAAGAGAGGGCAGTTCACGTTCAGTTTCAAAGAAGGGATTTTTGATCCACGAGATTTTCTCAACCAGAGGCGGAAAAAACGGTCTGAGTGTGCACACTAGCACTTACACTGCTTTGTACCATCCATCTGCCAAGTTATACAACATACCTCCTAATTTTAGTATAATAGTCTATGAATTTTGTGTTACAATACGATTTCGCTCTTCACATAGTCACAACTTACATTATTATTGCCGCGGCCCCCAGATGACCTAGATTGTAGTGCCTTTATGTTCGTCTATTCTCTCACGACAGACAGACAGACAGACAGACAGACAGACAGACAGACAGACAGACAGACAGACAGACAGACAGACAGACACTGCCTCAATTGGAAATTCATTCAGCCATGGTACTTGGGTCTTCCTTCTTTCCTGGAAGATAAGGATCTTATTTGCTAGGCGTTGCGGTCCCATTTTTCTCATGTGTCCATACAAAGTCAGCCCCCTTTTCCTTATCGAGGTTCTCGCATTTCTCATACAGCTCTTGATTTGATCTCAAATGGAAGGTAAACTCATTTCCTTTTGCTTTCTTGGGTCCCAGAATTTTCTTCAGAAATGTACGCACTTTCTTTTCTAGTAATCCGCTTTGCTGCATAGAGGCATTCAGGTTTTACCACGGTATTATAGTGTCTGAGTTTGAGTCGATAGGTGAGGGATTTGGACTTATAAGTTTCCTGGCGTACTCTGAATGCAATTTCCACCTTCTGCGCTCTTTCTTCGATAGCTGTCTTCTCGTTGTTGTTGGGAGTCAGAATCTCCCCTAGATTTTCGAATTACCGGGCGAGTTGGCCGTGCGTGTAGAGGCGCGCGGCTGTGAGCTTGCATCCGGGAGATAGTAGGTTCGAATCCCACTATCGGCAGCCCTGAAAATGGTTTTCCGTGGTTTCCCATTTTCACACCATGCAAATGCTGGGGCTGTACCATAATTAAGGCCACGGCCGCTTCCTTCCAACTCCTAGGCCTTTCCTATCCCATCGTCGCCATAAGACCTATCTGTGTCGGTGCGACATAAAGCCCCTAGCAAAAAAAAAGAAAGATTTTCGAATTTGTAGACTCTCTTTATGTCACCATACTCGGTCTTCATTGTCCACATTGGTTCTTCGGGATCTATGTTCATGTGCTTAGTTTTCTCAAAGGATATTTGCAGTCCTGTCTTTTCTGCTGTTTCTTGCAAAACCTCTATCTGTGTAGTGGCAGTCTAGATTTTCATCGAAGAACACTAAGTCGTCTGATTCCATTCAAGATATTTTGCTGACCCATTTATTTGCCATTCCCTTATCACCTTCGCCAAGACTCAGTTGAAAAGGACTGGGGAGTAGCCATCTGCTTGCCTCACACCTGCCTTGATTTCAAACGGTTCCGATAGCTCTGCAAGGAATTTTACTTGTGACCGGGTGTTTGTTAATGTCTGTTCTGTTATGTTAGTTGTTTTGTCATCAATTCCAAATTCATTAAGCACTTTTATTAGTGTGTTTCTGTCGACAGATTCATTACCTTTTTGAAATCTACAAATTACCTTCTTATCAGCTGCAAAAATTGAAGTTTTGATTAAAGTCTTGATGGCAAATATCTGCCTCGCACCGGACTGTCCTTTCCTGAATCCTGCTTGGTATTCCCAAACTCTTGATCTATGTGATTCTCTGTTCTATTCTGGAGCGCTTTGGACAATATCTTATATGCAATTGACAGGAGTGGTATGCCTCTATAGTTGTTAACATTAGTTTTGTCTCGTTTTTATGTAACGGGTGAATGATAGATAGCATCCTTCCATTCATCTGGTATATTTTCTGTTCAAAAACTTTTAGAAGAGTTTCAGTAACTCTTCTAATACTTTGTTCCCTGAGTATTTCTAACTATTCATCCCGTATTCAATACACATCCCAGTTTTCATATCACAGCCCTGCCCCGTTCACTTGCTCAGATCTAAATCTCATTCTTACGAGGGCACGGCTAGCAAACCGAACATTATATCACCTGCATCTCATTCAAACTGACTTCCTTCCTAATACTCATTCGCAGTCTAGATATCACTAGTCTGTTATTCGACACCTTTCGACGACACTATTTATGGAGGACGGCTCAGTTATGATAGCCCTGGGTTCGATACCAGGATCACGCCGATGTCTCTGCAAACACCTCAACAATAATACACATAAACGGGCCTTATATAACTGATATACTTTACCACAAAATATAAATTTCGTGTTTCCGTACTGACAGTTAAACTAATATTCTTTAAAATCACTATAACAATGGTTTATTGTTGAACAGTATCTTCCTTATTCAATACATTATGATTAATGTCAATTTTAAAAACTCAAATTTCACATTCGTGACAACTATACATGCTTCGATCCTAATTGGACCAACTTCAGTAGACTGATAAAATTGACATTACCCTATATATTGTAGTTAAAACTGAAGTAAGAATGATGTTATGAATGTTAAAAAGTTCTTATTAAGAAAGTATTTATGCTCGTGTAACATCTTCAGTGTGCTCTGTTATCCACTTGTCGTGATGATTGGACTCGGCGGTATCTGAATAATAATTGATATTTCGTGGTTTGGTTTGCTGCCAGTCAGGATTACCATAATTGCATATGTCTCTGTAGTATTATTGCCTTCTTTACCCAGTTGAACGATGTGCTTACGTGCACAGACAGGAAGGCTCCTTACCAGCAATAAAACACAGAGACAAAAGTGCGTGTCTACTTACCCGAACCAGTCACGGCCAATCTCGGGCAAGGTCGTTTGATACGGCCGAATGGTCGAAGTGGTATAAACTATTATGACGTACCGGTATGAAATGTTAATAAAACTACTGAAACGGACAGGCAAAACGATATGACTGTAAGAGTACATCCATATTCCCTTGGTGGTGAATCATAAGGTCTCTTGAGCATTCAAATCATTAAATGATCACTCCAATAATCGCAAGTGAACGCTTATCCTAATACATACTGTATTTAGCGGGTTGCATGCACTTATCGGGGAAGTGACGGTGACTGTAGGCAAACGTGCAATTTCAACCGAATTCGGTGCACATATGACTTAATACTGTGTGCATAGACACACCTAGGGGTAGAGTAACATGTAAACTATATTACTGTTCAGTCCGTAGCTTTCGCGGTCGCTGACATGATTTGTGACACTTCCGATGTAATTGAAGTTCAAGGGCATGCGGGTGAGAAGGGATGAGAAAATACGTCCACAACGACCGTTATTATTACTGAATTCAGGGCAGACTAACAGATGGCAGTAAGAAAGGATGAACACTTCCCACGAGTACAAAGTTTCACATCTTTCTGATACTCGTGTACCACCTTCAATAAGAAACTCAACTGGTCGAAACGCAGTACTCTTGAATATGCACTTCTATGACCGGAGGATAACTTGAGGCACATTCTCCACAATTAGTTAATGTATGGCCACTGTCACTGACCTTCTCCTCGCTGTGCTTGCCGTGCCGTCAGTTATACTTACAATGCTTCCCAAAAGGAACTTCCACCCCATCAATGTAGTAATAAAAACTGAGAGGACTTGTCCTATTTGTGAGACTCACAAATTAACTTTTAACCCCGTTATCATCATACCATTGCCTGTTGTCCATCTCACAACATTATCGAGGTCATTATGCAGTTGTGCACAATCTTGTAACTTATTTATTACTCTATACAGAATAACATCATCCGCAAAAAGCCTTATCTCACATTCTACTTTTTTACATATCATTGATATATATAAGAAAACATAAAGGTCCAATAATACTGCCTTGAGGAATTTCCCTCTTAATTATTACAGCGACAGATAAAGCTTCGCCTACTCTAATTCTCTGACAAGGGAACATCCACAATGAATATTGAATTTTCACGACCGCATTGTAATCGAAACAGGCTTTCAACGTATTAGGTCGTGTTACGTACATGTAGTACGTGCTGAAGAGATGTTAAGTACAGAACAAAAATGGCCAGCCGGACACCAGTGGAATCCGAATCCACAACCTCACGATTTCGCGTCGGTTGCTCTACCAATTGAGCTATGGTAGCCTAGGCCATCTTTGTTCTGTTTGAAAGGATCTGAGCTACAGGTCTGGCACTGCTGCTAGCACACTGTAGAGTGCGTTTAAGTCGCCCGTTGTGGGGCATGTCAATGAATATTGAATTTTCACGACCGCATTGTAATCGAAACAGGCTTTCAACGTATTAGGTCGTGTTACGTACATGTAGTACGTGTTGAAGAGATGTTAAGTACGGAACAAAAATGGCCAGCCGGACACCAGTGAGATCCGAACCCACAACCTCCCGATTTCGCGTCGGTTGCTCTACCAGTTAAGCTATGGTGGCCTAGGCCATCTTTGTTCTGTTTGAAAGGATCTGAGCTACAGGTCTGGCACTGCTGCTAGCCGCCGATCGCGATGAAATTTAGCAAACACATTGAGGTACATGTAAAAACAATGCCAGCATCAATTTTAGGCGCCAACATTCATTAGCGCGTTAACTAAGGGGACTAAAAGTTGCGACATTTGAAGTTCCGCGCGATCAGCGATGAATACCTGCTGCCCAATGCTAAGCCGGCACACACATCCCGTCTGGAGACACACCCCCTGCACCGCCTTTTACCCACCAAGTAGTTCTCCCCGGCACGTTCCCCTCCCTTCTCCTCGTGCTTGCCGGCTGGTTGGCTGTGGAACGAGACCGGCGCTATATTTTGCTTCTTTACGTACTATAATTATTGAAATCCTTTAAATCACGTTCCGTTTCACACATAATGATAATAAATAACCTAAACCTATTTACTCATATTTTATGCAAATGTTATATTTTCATTCCTGCTAATTCCGGTGGGTTGTCAATTCGTGGGTACAACCCCGAGTTAAGCACCATCGGGCGTGGACAAACGTGGCATAAGGTACCGCGTCCGACCTAGGCTTAAATTATTATTAACGTCTGAAACACCTTGAAGCTGTCGGTAGTGTCATTTAGAGTGGACATACATATGAAATTTATTAAAATAAATCACCCACCTTGAAACAACGTTAAATATCCTTTTATTTAAAGAAATTACGTGCCCGGGTAGAGGATCTCAATGAATGTAATGAGATGTTGTACCTCGGGATATCAAAATATGGTTACAGGTCCAGACCTTCTTTTCATGTCCACTCCCCTAGCCCCATTTTGTGTACGCTATCAGTTGTGTCATAACGAAACGAAATCGCGAACAACAGCAATTATAAACGCCGAGTTAGAAACTGCTGGTATTTCCCGTATTACGTACTCTGGTATAAGGAATCCAGATAGAATGTTTTTATTTGTGCTTGTATTGAACGATGTATTTATGTTTTGCAGTGAAAGGCACAACACGGCGCGGGGAGAGGGAAACGAGTGGTGCTGAACCAGGCGGGGCGGAGGGGAGGAGGAGAGAGGTGTGGCACAAAGCAGTGTTCCGGCTAAACATTGGTCGGGAGGAATTCATCGCTGTTGGCGCGGAACTTGAAATGTCGCAACTTTTAGGCCCCTTAGTTAACGCGCTAATGAATGTTGGCGCCTAAAATTGATGCTGGCATTGTTTTTACATGTACCTCAATGTGTTTGCTAAGTTTCATCGCGATCGGCGACTTCACCATTGTGGATGTTCCCTTGTGAGATCTATGTTCCATTTTTCATTCACCCTTCTTACAGTCCAATTGAACTCATTTGTCCAGTAGTCTCCCATGATCTACCCTATCAAATGCCTTAGATAGGTCAATTGCAGTACAGTCCATTTGACCTCCTGAATCCAGGATATTTGCTATATCTTGTGGAATAGCTTCAAGCTTGTAAGGCGGAATTGTTACACAGTCGTTACACATGTCGGCTTGTGAAAGAATTCGACTGGCTGCACTACTTCACTATATTCAGTTTTATTTCCCCTTAATATTAAGAACAAAAGGCAGGTCATCTTGTTGGGGTCATCAGTCCACAGACTCTTTTGATGCAGCCTCCACGCCACCCTACCTTGTGCTACATTTTTCGTTTCTACGTAACTGCTACATTTACTCTAAACTGCTTGTCATATTCTACCCCTACCGTTCTTTCCGTCTACACTTCCCTCAAAAACCAGCAGAGCAAGTCCCTATCTCTTTATCTCTTCTTCTGGACAAATGTCACCGACTGGATTCATCAGTAGTTCTTCATTCGTGATTCGATCTTCGCATCTCACCTTCAGCATTCTTGTGTAACACCACATTTCAAAGGCTTCTATTCTCTGTCTTTCTGAGCTAGTCATCGTCCATACAATGCCACGCTCCAGGCGAAAATCTTTCTAATTCCTTTATCAATGTTCGAAGTGAGCAAATTTCTCTGCTTAAGGAAGCCACTCTGTCTCCTTACTTCTACTAGCGAAGAAGCAATTTCCATCTGCTTCCTTTAAAACTTCATCTCCTGCGTTGCCTGCCTGCACTTCATATAAAGGGATAAGTGCAGGGTAATTAAAGGATGCCGACATGGTCTTGATGAAAATATTCGTTGTTATTTTAAAAATTATTGAGTATATTTTAAATGAAATTGGTATAACAGCAGTTACAAAATTATTAATTTGGTTGATTTGGAATATATCCGTTTGATTTATATGCTCTAATATGACAGGGGGGCGGGTAAATTTCCAAACCTCTCATTTATGTTGGTTTCTTTGGTTCTTCACTTTAGTTTTCGAAGGGGGAGTTGAAAACCGTACGGTAGCTAATTGAATGTTATGTACTATCCCTGTTATAGTCTCTGTGCGTTAATGGGAGAAATGCACCGCTGCGCTGCGTGTGGCGAACATTGTAAGTTATTGTGTTTGGCTGCGCGATCTCCTGTAGTCTCACCGCGTGTTATAATGGGCGACTAAAGTGTTTCATATGACAACTGTCAGCCTAATTCTTCCACTCTTTCATATTTACAAGAAAAATGTTGGCAGGAAATAGCAATGTGATAAGAGAAACATCGGTGGTGATAATGCGATATCATGTAAATGCTGCTAGGGTGGAGATTAATTGTTCCCGTGAGACAAGTGTATGCATATTTCCCTCAGAACTAATGAACTCTGCGAATGTTTTGGCCACACAGGTTCCTGCTATTACATGTTCCGTACTTAAAATAACATCATCACTTGATAGAACCTGATGTTCTTACTATAATGGTAAGGGCTATTAGCCACCTTCCTCGGGTTCCCGGTTTGATTCCCGATACTGTTAGAAAGGAAAGTTATGTGGTACAAACGGCATACGCAGCTCCTTTTCACTAGGGCTGTACCTGAAAATAGTTGTACCACCTCGGAACGAGGACACGAATTTACTCATGATTACGCATTTCTGTGAGCTGTTGGTATTGTGTAATGTAGGACTATTTCTGTAATTATGTTCCGATATACTGCATTTAAAATTAGTTATCTGTGGTCCGGACTGAACATTCATACGTTGCTCAGTACTGAAATATGATGTTTTATTATATTATTATTATTATTATTATTATTATTATTATTATTATTATTATTATTATATCCGGCTCAATGCCTAAATGGTTAGCATGATGGCCTTCGGTCACAGGGTCCAGGGTTCAATTCTCGGCATGGTCGGGAACTTTAACCTTCTTTGGTTAATTTCTCATGCATGCGGGCTGGGTGTTTGCGTCGTCTTCACCATCATTTCATCCTCATCACGACGCGCAGGTCACTTATGGGAGTAAAATCAAAAGACCTGCAGCTGATGAGCCGAACATGTCCTTGGACACTCCCGCTACTAAAAGGCATACCCCATTTCACTTCATTTCATTATTATTTTTAATATTATACCTATAATATAGACTACAGTAGTGTGCTACATGCCCAACTGCAGCTTGCTTTGCAAATATAACAGTGCTTGTAATTGTTAAACTATTTGTAAAATAATGTTAAATAGGTAAGCTTTGTATTAAAATATTGAAAGCGAGTTACGTCTTGCGATTTACCGTCTTTTCAAATCAATTTCGCTAGATCGTGAAAGAAAGCTCTCTATTAATGCACATTGTTCTGCCGGGAAGTTATGGTGATAGTCCACAGTAACAACAAAAATGATTGAATGAATGGATGTAAATATCGGACATACTCCAGCTCCTTACGGTCGCCTCTGAGAAGTTCTCGTAGTATCCACCCGCAGCTATCAGCTGTAAAATTTTGTTATCTTTTGCTCCGTAAAAAACAGTCACCATAATCAACCAGCTGAATTGATTTGGATGAAAATCGATAATGAGTTACCATACTACAGGACAGATCATCCGCAAGTCATAATGGAGGCCGCAAAGTCTTCATTTATTTTATGTATTTACAACGTTGTAATTTATAGTTCTTTTAATTTATTATCGTATTGAATGCTCGATGATTTCCCCTCTTACAGAGTCAATGAAGTTTCTTACATGTCATATGTAGGCCGTACCCAGCAATTTTTCGGAGGGAGTTACGATTGTGGGTGGCGGGGGGGGGGGTTCCAAAGACGATAACCACAGTAGCAAATACCTTTTTACTTTCAAATAGATTTTACTGAAATACAAATTTGAGTTTTAGAGCAGTGCCTTTTACAACTCAACAGTTGAAGTAGGCAAAACGTTCGTGCACTGCTGTATTTCGCTGTGTTAAAAATATTTTTAGGTTTGATGCACTTTTTGAAATCTTGTAGCGGCTCGATAACATGAAAATGTCTCTATATGTTTATTGAACTCGACTTTTATGGTGAAACATGTATTAAGAACATTAAAAAAGCAATTGGTACCAAAATATAAATTTCCATTTATGTTTTCAGTAATTTTGTTAACAACATTCATAGAGAAACACTTAAGGGTGGCACAGATTTTATAGGTTAAAATAAATGGTTTAGCTTGCAATTGCTTGTTTTTATAATTTTTCTAATTTAGTGTACGCTGTTTAAATTTCTCAAGTTCACTTTTATTTCGGTACGGTTTCAAACCCCCTAACCTCCCCCCTTAGTGATGGCGATCTGACGAAAATATGCGAGTGGTGTGATAAGTGGTCCCTTAAAGTGAATAAATTCAAGTGTGGTGTCATGTCATTTACTCGGAAATTAACCCCTGTATTTTACAGCTATAAAATCAGTGGATAAAGTTTAAATCGTGTGGAGGAGTTTAATGATCTCCGTGTAATTCTTAGTAACAGGAATGGCTTATCCTTCAAGAAACACATCGATGGTATTATAAAGAAATCTTTCAGTCTCCTGGGGTTTGTCAAGAGGAATTATAAACATTTCAGTAATATTGCACGTGTCAAAACACTGTTTTGTTCCCTGGTGAGACCTTGTCTCGAGTATGGTTGTGAAGTGTGGCTCCCGTATCAGAAAGGCCACATACACCATCTCGAGAGAGTACAGATAAGGTTCATGAAGTGGATTAGTTTCGTATTCCTGGGCATGCCACTCTCTTCAAGCAAGTATGAAGAGTTTGTAAACATTCTTGGAATGAATACGCTGGCAACACGCCGAGAATGTGCGAACGCAATGTTAGCGATTAAATGCTTGAAGAGTAAAGTGGACAGTCCGGCTATACTGGGGTTGATCCCACTTCATGTTCCAAGCAGACGAACAAGGCATTCCACCCGTCCAAATGTAGGACGGTTCCGCATGAAAATTCTTGGCTCATGCAAGCCCTTAGGACAATAAATCAGCTGGAAGGGTCACTCGATATTTTTCACCATCCTTCCACTGCAATTCGTAAAGTTCTTCTCAAGAAAGGAACGTGATAATTTTGTAAATTATGTGAATAATCTGTAGAAAACCTGCTTGTATATATATATGTATATTTGTATGTATATTATTTATTTTCTAATTTTATTTAATTATTTAATTTAATTGTTTATTTAATTTTCTATTACATCATCTGTAATTGAGACATCATGTAGGTGATAAATAAATATATCCTATTCTATTCTATTCTATTCTACGCTATTTACTCACAAATGAATCAATCACTACTGATCTGCATTTAGGGCAGTCATCCAGCTGCCAAATTCCCTATCTGTTGTTTTCCTAGCCTTTTCTTAAATAATTGCATAGAATTTGGAAATTTATTGAACATCTTGCTCCAATTCCTAACTCCTCTTCCTATAAACGAACATTTGACCTAATTTGTCCTCTTAAATACCAACTTTGTCTTCATTTTGTGATCTTTCCTACTTTTAAAATCACCACTCGAAATTATTCGTCTACTAATGTCATTCCAACCCATCTCTCCACTGACATACCATTTAGTCGAGCAGCGCGTTTCCTTTCTCTCAAGTCTTCCCAGTCCAGACTTTGTAACACTAAAGCACAAGCTACACTGAGCGCATTTCACTTGTACTGTCAATGGACTAATTACCAACATGAGGTACACAGCCTGTACAAAGTGAAGATGGCGGTATAACCACTGCATATTGTTTACACCCCTCTATGCTATTAATAGAGTCGGGTGGTGAGTATGGGAGGGAACGCGGACAGAGTGGTAATGCCCATCTTTCTTCTTTTACAATTTGTTTTATGTCGCACCGACATCGATAGGTCTTACGGCAACAATGGAATAGCAAAACCATCTTGAGGGCTGCCGTCAGTGGGACTCAAACCCACTATATCCCGGATGCAAGCACAAAGCTGCAGGTCCCTAACCTCACGGCCAACTCGCCCGGTAAATGCCCATTTAAGATTCCGTGGAGGAATCTCAGGTCCGCTGCCTGTCGCCTGATGTGCCCTTAAAAGTTCCTGCTAAGACAGATTTCTGAGCTTGGGGTTTCTGTTCCTTACCGTTGCGGCAAAGAAGGAGACTGCTCTGTCTAATTGGTTAATATTGGAGGAGGAGGCTGTTGTCCAAATCGGAGAGCAGCAGTTCAATGATCGTGAGGAAGAAGTGGCAAAGAACAGTGGAATTTCTGTGAAACGGTAGAGAATGCCTAGTAACTTAATAATAATAATAATAATCTTATTGGCTTTATGTCCCAGTAACTACTATTTTTGCTGTTTTCGGAGACAGCGAGGTGCCAGAATTTAGTCCGGCAGGAGTTCTTTCAAGTGCGAGTAAATCTAGCGACAGAAGGGTGACCTATTTAAGTACTTTTAAATACCACCGGACTGAGCCATCATCGAACCTGCCAAGTTGGGGTTAGAAGGCCAGCGCCTCAACCGTCTGAGCCACTCAGCGCGACCCTAGTAATTTCGGTTGTACATGTTTGTGTCTGGTTCTTGAATTGTAATTTCGTATGCACTATTACACGTCACTAAGACGACAGGCTTGTCGAGTAGGTAATATAAATAGGTCTCTAATTTATTATGTGAGGAAATAAACTTGGGCTAGAGTGATTGCCGTATAACACAGTTAATGAGTTCTTGCCGAGGTCACCGTGATTTGTAACCGGGATTTTAATATAAAAAGTCATCATCAAGGGCCTACAGCTTCTTAATACCCATTGTGAAGCCAATGACCTACCGTTCTAAAGAGTAGTGAGACTGCTGAGAGCGGTGAGCACATAATCGATGCACCTGCACACCGCTCGCTCCCTTAGCAACGCTATTTACATTAGCAACGTGCTGGACTCAGACATGGGCGGGAAAGATGCTTCTGATGAAACAGGAAATGAGAAAGGAAAAGAGCGTGGTTCTGCAAAGACAGGGGTATGTATCAAACCCACCATTGACGGGATAATTTTTTAGCATGTGCATGATTATATTTTTTCTCCACACCTCATATTGTTCCCCAGCTTCTGAGGCCCATAAGTGGACACGCCTCTCCCTATCGGCGGCTTGACGTGGCGTACTCGCTTCCTTGCACCCTGTGGTGCTCAGAAGTTTGTATTATTGCTAATCTTGATTTGATCTTTCCCTTCCGGTATGAAAGAAAGCCAACTATCGGTTTCTAACATCGTAGGCCTTTTGACTGTGACATTAGGACATCGAATGTAATGGGACTCCTTCTTCTACGTTCCTTCTTTTCATTTCGATAGTTTCTTTACAATGTTCTTTACCGATATGTGCTTTTTAACCTTCATGCAATCATGGCATAAGCACCAACATCGCCAGGTAATACGTCTCCGCACTCAGCGTTCATATGGGGTAAACCTCTGTCCTCATACAGTGTCAGACATAAATGACAGGGAAATTGTATTCTCTGAAACTTCTGTTATGTGGAGTATATCGATACAACCTATAATAACATAGATATCTGAAACTTAAATATTAGGCATTCCCCCTAAACTACAATTTCATCCATCCTGAGTACAATCATTTAGGCTATAGCCTAGATCAGGGTTTCCCAAACGCTTTGTCTCTGAGGATCCCTGAGAATATCTCATGTATGTCCAACGACCCCTCAGCCACAGAACATAATACTGCATTCAGCGTTTGTCCAATCCTTGTCCCGTTTCCCTACGGGGTCGGATATGAGGTGAGATGAATCTGTCGTGATGGGTTTTTGTGACCGGATGCCCTTCCTGACGTCAACGTCATCAGAGGAGTTAATGAATGACGTGATATATGATAGTAGGGAGAGGGTGAAGCCCGGTGCCGGCTCATATCCTACTCCTGTCGAAGAGCACCAAGGGGTCTGCTTAAGGTTTAACGTCCCCATCCGACGGACGAATCACCATCAACAGCGCCATATGCCCTCACTCCATATGAGCACTGCGGAGAGGTTTGGAATTTAATCCAGGCTTTTGGCACGCAATCTAGTGATCGGAAATTGTATACCACCACCTCCTCTACCCTGCCGGTCAACATTCTGATGGTGAAAATTTTTCGAATTCACTTATATATGTAAAGCTATTTTGTAAATGCACAGTCATTATAATACAATGTGAAACGTGGATCTAGATGCGGTATGGTAGTCACTCCGTTTCTGTACTTCTCTTTCATTTGTGTGAGAGCACACTTACACAGGGATCTTGTCATCAAAAGCAGTATTTCCTTTCTAGAAAGTGTAGAGAATGCCATTGACCCGAAAGTCGACCAGAGACGTGAAGTAGTCATACATTCTGGAACTTCCTGGAGCCAAACATGTCACTCCATCTGATTCTCCACCCATATCATACTGTACTTCAATTTATTTTCTCTTTCTCTGTGTCAAGATGCTTCGACTGGTCGATCTATCTCAAGAGAGGGCAGTTCACGTTCAGTTTCAAAGAAGGGATTTTTGATCCACGAGATTTTCTCAACCAGAGGCGGAAAAAACGGTCTGAGTGTGCACACTAGCACTTACACTGCTTTGTACCATCCATCTGCCAAGTTATACAACATACCTCCTAATTTTAGTATAATAGTCTATGAATTTTGTGTTACAATACGATTTCGCTCTTCACATAGTCACAACTTACATTATTATTGCCGCGGCCCCCAGATGACCTAGATTGTAGTGCCTTTATGTTCGTCTATTCTCTCACGACAGACAGACAGACAGACAGACAGACAGATATGACCGAAAGGTAAAAATGGCTTTTACTGTCTACTGTGAACATGACCTCGAGAGAATGTCATTCTGGGCAGTGTACAGACATGTGCTAATATTTCAGCTTAGACCTCTGTGTAAAGTGATACTTGTGCTGCCCTCACATGGCGGTATTTCGAGCCTCATCTTCCTCCATTCCGTCATATGCTGTGTATCCGCAAACCACACTTGTGCCTTACTGCCTACACCCGAATCTTATTGTTGTTGTTGCTTAGGTCACGTGTTCATAGAGTGGTTGGATGTCACGTAGGCCTACAGCTACTCTAATCTGTATGCCTTGATCTACTCCTAATGTTCTTACGGCATACACGTGGCTCTGAAACTGGGTATCTCAAGATGTGTCCTTGCATTCCACCTCTTCTTCTGGTCACATTTCACCAAATCGATCTCCCCTCACTAATTCACTTCAGGATCTCTTCATTACTGATCCCGGTAAAGCTTTATTTCTCGCAGCCCAGCGTTTATAACATTATAAGGGAGTTAAAATAATGCAAATCTTACTTGTAATTCCTTTTAGAGGAGCGATGTGTTCATTGCGGTGTCTATAAACCCACCATCCCGCCCCAAGAAGCACATTTACTTTTATAACCTAATGAAGAGCAGCACCCGCCATCGGCCATGTCTAAAGTAGCTACTCGCATTCTTATTGGTCAACGTGAACAAAATGTGACGTCATTGCCATCAATGCTGATAAATACATTGCGTTACCAACCCCGGCTGAATTAAAGCACAAACACTATGTAAAGGAAATTATGTTCCACACGAAACTAGATGCCTAGAGCCGCTTCGCGGCTTCTAACCGTCTTATCCTAACCGTCCGCACGGCAAGAACAAGTCCAGACCAATCGTGTAAGAATAATCACCACCACCAGGTATCGAAACTAGATGCCTAAGGCCGCTTCGCGGCTTCTAACCGTCCAGGCCAATGGTCTTGTACCTGGCCTAAGGCCGCTTCGTGGCTTCTAACCGTCCAGGCCAATGGTCTTGTACCTGGATGTAACAATAGACCAATCGTGTAACAATAATCATCAACACGTTCTCGTTCCTAAGTCGACATTAGTTCCTAAGTACAGACGTTGGCAGAACTGACCACCAGTTTTGTGGTTGTGTAAAGAAACGACAAACAAACGAGAGTCGCTCCGCGCGCGGCTAAATGTAGCTCGCGCTGGGCTGCGAGAAGTAAAGCATTAATCTGATCCCATCTACCCCTCAGCATTCTCGTTGGAACAGCAATGAAAATACCCGTCTCAATTCTTCCCCAAATTCTGAACCGTCAGCCAATTTTCACAGCAACCACATAGCATAACAAAGGAACATTCGCCTTTGTTTTTAAAACTTGTTAAACACAATGTGTACATATATGTTAAGTTACAATTTGTCGTTATTTTTCTTTTGGTACATCACTTCGTTTTTGCCAGTCTTTACCAAGTGTGCTGATGCGAGTAGTATAAAGACAGCTACACACGTTACTGTATAACTGTGCGATTTAACTGCACCAACCGAACTGCGGGGATTTATCTCACGTGTGGATGGTAAATCGTTGCAGTTATTTCTGCTTGCACAGTTCATCGGAGCAATTTCATTTTTCTAACCAATAAAACTGTGTCGATTGCGTTTGCACAGTTTTATTGCAACGTGTGGACCGTGGCGGCTGCCGATCGCTCAGTTCAAGTGAGTGACTCGTTAAGATACCACAAGATGTCTCAGGAAGTGCAAAGCGGATATCGTGAGCATTTAGAAGCTTTCATTGAATGCTATAGAAATGAATCTTGGCTCTGGCAGACGAAGTCTAAAGATTATCACAATCGGAACAGAAAAGACGCCGCCTACAGTAAGTTGATTGAAAAATATAAATTAATTGACAGCAAAGCCAACGGAGGCGTAGTTGTAAAAAAGATTAATAGTCTTAAGAGTTCATACAAAAAGAAGTTAAACAAAGTTAAACAATCTAAAATAACGGGGTCAGGCACTGACGAGATATACACTCCACGTTTGTGGTACTTTCATCAATTGGACTTCTTATATGAACAACACATACTACGTGTAACGCTAAGAATGATTGTCTCATAAAATCAACGTTAAGGCGGCTACACACGTTACTGTATAACTGTGCGAAACCGATAACTGGAATATGTTATCTGCAGCTGTCTTGGAGTCTTTTCCCCGAAATATAAGATGCTTAAAGGAAGTTCTGCAATATACTGTAAATTTCCATGTGACAGTTGTACTTCCAATGTTACGTCCTGCCAGGAATTGAACCTGGTACCCCTCTGACCAAAGGCCAGCACGCTAACCATTTAGCCATGGAACCTGACCGAACAGGACTAACGTGCTGTTATTCTGTGGTAAGAAGCGTAACTCATTTAATAAATGTACGTGTGAATCAGGGGCGAATGCTGGTCATGAAAGTCAGGCTTGCTCTTCCATTCGTGAAAGTTGGTGGGGTGGGACATGCATAGTTCTGAATGAATAAAATTCATAAACCCAAAAATCGTTAAATCACATGAACATTTTAATCATGCATTCAAACTGGTTACGTCACACCTTCAAGAATGGCCAAAAGAATAACAATCAGACAAATTTTATAATTATTAACAAATCATGACAAGACAGTGATTATAAAATTTAAAGAAGTAAACGTCAAACTATGTACACAGAAATACTGCAACTATTTATTAGTTCTTCCTACTTGAAAACAAACTCTACTCTGCGGCTTCTCTTTACAAAACTATGCGCCAGACAGGGCCTACCATTCTTATTAATGTCCGTTTTCTCTTGGATAGTCCTCCGAGAAAATAGATTTGATAACAAGCTGTCAATAATGCACGGTTCGGAACCCATTGCAGCACGTCAAATCATTCAGAATAGATGGTCAGGAACTTACAGTACACTACTCACTGACACAACACACTAGATCTGTAGCTCTCAGACCAGAGCTTCCAACTACACATTACAAACGTGACAGCTTGCAACCGGCCTTGGAGAGAAGAAACCTGCGCGCGCATACATTTCTCGCTGTGTCGACAGCTCCGCTGAAGCTCCTAAGATACGAGCAAGCCTCGCTGAACTCGCCAAGATAAATGCAACATGCGATTTGTATAATGCAGATCTATTACAGATACGGTACATATTGTGATTTTTTTAACTCGCCTGCTTTAGAAAAATATTGCGCTTGCGCAGCAAGCGTAGCATGCTCGGAGAAATCGCCCCTGGTGTGAATATTGCTTTCTCTGTAGTAGGCAATCTTTACACCACACACTGCGTGTCTTCCTTTGCTCACACACACAGGCCCAACACCGCTAGTACGTCATCATCGTCCATTGCTTTGATAAATGTCTGATGAGAACTGTCGATCGTACCGTGTGGAGGCTATAGAGCTTTCAGTTTTACTGCGCAGTTCATCGTTGCAGTTAAATCGCACAGTTATACCGTAACGTGTGTAACCGCCTTAAGTCACGGGTTATGCGGCCTCCACCTCCACAGGCCCTCCGCAGAGGCCTCTTCCACACTGACTGCGCTGGCACATCCGCCATCTTGGTGGGGCTTAACCTAACTTTTTATGCCAAAGAGAGCTAGCCTAACCTCATGGAAAGGCCTAATCACAGTTTTACATCTGGATGCCCTTCCTGACGCCTAAGAGCGCGACCCTAACCATACATCCAGCATCTTGGAGCGGCTTAACCTAACTTTTCATGCGTTAGAGAGCTAGCCTAACCTCACGGAAGGGCCTAACCTCAGTTTTACGGCTGGATGACCTTCCTGACGCCTAAGAGAGTGAGCTTAATATCATATCCGCTATCTTAGAGGGGCTTAACCTAATTTTGACGCACAAGACAGCAAGCCTAACCTCATGGAAGGGCCTAACCTCAGTTTCACGACGGGATGCCCTTCACGGCGCCAAATGCACAAGATGGCGCCTAACCTCACATCCGCTATCTTAGAGGGGCTTAGCCTAACTTTAGACGCACAAGACAGCAAGCTTAACATCATGGAAGGGTATAACCTCAGTTTTACGGCCGGATGCCCTTCCCGACGCCAATTACACAAGATGGTGGCTATACATAGCTCCTTATGAGTTGCCTTAAGCGTCCTTGCGCAAGATGGCAGTCGCAAGATGGCTGCTATATACTGGCTCTTATGAGACGCCATAGGGATGCTTGCGCAAGATGGCGGCTACAAGATGGCGCCTATATATAGCTTCTTATGAGACTGCTTAAGGGTGCTTGCACAAGATGGCTGCTTCTTTTATGAGACGCCCTAGGGATGCTTGCGCAAGATGGTGGCTGCTCTTATGAGACGTCTTAAGGGGTGCTTGCACAAGATGGCTGCTGTTCTTATGAGACACCCTAAGGATGCTTGCGCAAGATGGCGGACACAAGATGGCAGCTATACACGGCTCCTTATGAGACGCCTTAAGGGTGCTTGCGCAAGATTGCTGCTGCTCTTATCAAGAAAGCTAGCTTAGAGACTAACGTGCCGTGCTAGAAACAACGGTTTGATTAATTAAATTTGGGGCTTAAATGCAAAATGTTAAATATCTCGAAAACGGTGCGTCGTAGAGCAAAACGGACAAACTTTTTCTGCCAAACTCCGAGATTCGCAGTATCAGGAATATGATAGCATAAGAAAAAGTAGTCTAATGATGAGATCAACGGTTCGGTTCTTACTTAGGCCTTTTGGCATTTGGTCCGTTTTAGCTTGTATTGAAGCAGGTTTTCGTAACTTGATTAGGCCTTGCTATGGTAGAGAGTATAACGTAACGTGCTGGTTCGATTCATTAAATATGGGGCTTAAATGCAAAATGTGAAATATCTCGAAAACGGTGCGTCGTAGAGCAAAACGGGAAAAAAAATTCTGCCTAATACCCAGGTTCGCAGTATAAGGAACATAATAGCATGAGAAAAAGTAGTGTAATTATGAGATCAACGGTTTGGTTCTTACTTAGGCCCTTTGGCATTGGCGGCTATCCAATTCTACAAGATGGCGGCTATATATAGTTTCATGGGATGCTTAAGGGTGCTTGCATAAGATGGCAAGATGGCTGCTGCTCTTATGAGACGCCCTAGGGATGCTTGCGCAAGATGGCGGACACAAAATGGCGGCTATACATAGCTTCTTATGAGACTGCTTAAGGGCGCTTGTACAAGATAACTGCTACACATAGGCTCTTATGAGACTCCCTAGGGATGCTTGCGCAAGATGGCGGCTATACACAGCTCCTTATGACACGGCCTAGGGGTGCTCACACAAGATGGTGGCTGCTCTTATGAAGAAAGTTAGCTTAGAGGCTATTGCGCAAGATGGCGGCTGCTGTTATGCATGCAATTCTAAAATTCTTCGTGCTCTTATTTGTAAACAAAGCCACGTGCTTTTTTAACGGCGGCTATCTTTAATCAACAGAGCACCGTGCTGCCATCCTTAGCTACTACCTTAAGTACGAGGTAGCGGGTAATTTCAAAAATTTCACGTGCTTTTTGACAGCGGCCATCTTTAATCAACACAGCATCGTGCTGCCATCTTTAGCTATTACCTTTGAAATGTGGTAGCAGACAATTTGAAGAAAAATCTACCTGGTTTTGGTAGCTGTCAGGCGCCATCTTTAAATAACAACGCATCATGCTGCTATCTTTACGGCACTAAACCACATCGTGGTGGAGGGTAATTTAAAAAATTCCACATGGTTTTGGACAGCTCCCATCTTTAATCAACAGAGCATAGTGCTGCTATCTTTATAGCACTAAACCTTATACTTTTGAAATGTGGTGGCGTGTAATTTGAAAACTTCTACGTGCTTTTTTCAACAGCGGCCATCTTTAAACAATAGCGGCTATACATAGGCTGTTAAGGCCTCCTCCTATGTCAAGGCATAACTTTATATCTCTATCGAACAAGTTTAAACCTGCATCGCGAAGGCAAGAGTGCGCAGCGATAACATCATTATGCATGTTTAGACTTGCAGATCACAAAAGATGTGATTGAAACATAAGACTAGAATCAAACGCTGTACTCGATACATGTCTTCAGAACATTGTTTGATGTGTTCAGATCACTAAACAAGTGATCAAAACTAGGATCGAACACTGTACTTGATACAACATGTGTTCAGAACATGTTAGGGGATACATTTATTCTAAGAAGATTAGATTACAAAAGAAATTATTAAGACTATAATCGAACACTGCACCCAATGTCGTTAACTTCAACGTGTAATCAGAACATTGATTGATGTGTTCAGAACACTAAATAAGCGATCAAGATTAGAATAGAACACGATACACAATACAACATGTGTTCAGAACATGTCAGGGGATACCTTTGTTCTAAGAAAATTAGATTACAAAAAGTGAATGAAACATAACAAGACTAGAATCGAATACTGTACTGGATGTCGTTAACTTCAACATGTGATTAGAACATTGATTGATGTGTTCAGAACACTAAAGAAGTGATCAAGACTAGAATCGAACACTGTACTCGATACAACATGTGTTCAGAACATGTCAGGGGATACCTTTGTTCTAAGAAGATGGATTTAAACATAGAAAATATATAATAAGACTAGAATTCTGAACAGCTTGTGCAAGATAGCGGCCGTTATAACGTCCTGTACCTCTTCCCGCTCGGTTAAGGCATAGCTTTATCGAACATACAACGCGAATTTATGCATAAGGCAGTGCACATAATGCGTAGCCAACTCGCTCGGTAAACGACAATATAAATACAACAAAAGTGCAACTTCAAGTCATTTGCCCTCTAGTATTTATCTTGTGCGAAAATAAAAAACTACAGGAAAACCATACTGCGCAGCCAACTCGCTCGGTAAACGATAATCTGATTTAGTTACAATAGAAAAAACGTAGATTCAAACCCTGTTCTCTTAATGCAAACACGGAAAGTGAAATTAAACAGAACGCTTAGTGCTGTGAGAAATACATTGGTTACATTTAAGCCCCTAGCAGTCGAATAAGTTATCGCTTATACATGTAACATGACATATCAGTCAGTCTGTTGACATGGGTTACAAGCATGTAGCTCATGCGGAAAGTAAAATTAAACAGAACGCTAGTACTATAAGAAATGCACTGCTTACATTTAAACCCCTAGCTGTCGAACAAGTTATCGCTTAAACATATAACATAATATATCAGTCAATCTGTTGGCATGGGTTACAAGCATGTAGCTCATACGGAAAGTAAAATTAAACAGAACGCCAGTACTATAAGCAACACACTGCTTACATTAAAGTCCCTAGCAGTTGAACAAGTTATCGCATAAACATGTAACGTGAAATATCGGTTCGGAAACATATTATTTCAATCTGTTGGCATGGGTTACAAGCATGTAGCTTGTGCAGAAGAGGTCTACTATGCAAGATGATTGTAAAATGCTGAACCGAAAAAATAATCGTACTACACACATTATAGGGGAAGGAAACTAGGGTTACGTCTTATTAGAAGGGCAAAAGGATAAAAGGTCTTTTCCTCCATTTCCACCTCCTCCTAACCGTGTCCTTCTCCTCCCCCTAGAGCTAAAGGGCTAACGGGCTATTGGTCTAAAGGACTAATGGGCTAAAGAGCAAAATGGCTCCTCCTCTACCACCTCACCACGCCCTCCTCTTCCTCCGCCTCCTAGAAGGAGTTAGCTGAAGTGGGTACATTTGTAACAGCAGCAACACCCTCATCGATTGTATTCAGCAAGAACGATTTTACTTTGTTAAGTATAGCAAATTAATCTCCATGGGTAAACGGTTTTGTGTTCAGAACCGAAGAAATTTATGCCACACATAACAGGGAATGGAACCCAGGGGTCACGTCTTATCAAAACTACCTAATAAAGTATAAAATCCCCGACCTATTAGTAGTGCAATGAGTTGCGTTTTTCTAACAGAAATCAGTATCTGCTTGATAGTTTTTAGTGCTTGAAACACTGAACTCTTCAACATGGCAGCAGTGAGGTTAGCGATGTTCTGTTGTTGTATTTTAAATTCCGCGCTACGACATGCACAAGGTGGCAGCCTTGAAATTTAGCGCCGTGAATATGGCAGCAGTGAGGTTAGCGATGCTCTATTGTCTTTAAAAGTGAGGTTAGGGTCCGTCAAGATGACAGCTGTTAAAAAAGCACGTGGCTTTGTTTACAAACAAGAGCTCGTGGTCGTGACGTCGCGGTCACGTGGTATGCTGCGTCAGCACGCGAAATTCAAGGTCCACGCCTACGTGGTTAACACTTGTCAAAAAGCATGTAGATTTTAAATTTCGCGCCTACATCCTTAAGTTAATGCACGTAGCTCATGCTAACATAGCAGCACACACATGCGATTGCTGCATGCTCTAGCGGAATAAGTTTAGTACGATAATAGATGCATGCATCATGGTTGGGTGATGTGTACACGCTTTGAAACATCGCTAATCTTACTGCTGCTATGTCACCACGGTAGTCATCCTCCGTCTCTTCATGCCACGTCCAGCTACTCCCCTGTCTAATTCTAAATTCACACTTAAAACATCAATAACTAATACAATTAATAAACGTAGTCCAGCCTAAGCCACCCCTCTCCCCCATATACAAAATCAGATGAACAATAAAACAATAAGACCTAACGCTACAGTTATAGACCAGACCTCCTCAGCCGGGTCTATATTTACATTCCACTGCTGGTGTTGCAACTTTCTGCTTGTTATCACTCACATGTACCCACTCGTCATGCAACCTTCATGCTTCAGCATTTTCAACACCTTTATTGTTCCCTGACCTACTCCAAAATAAGCTACAACAGCAACATTACACGATTGCATACCAAACCAGCCATCTTATTCCGTCATTGCATTCCAATCAACCATACCGCAACTTTTACCAATCCGCGTTAACATTGCTTCATTTCATTTCATTCCGTCATAACACTCCATAATAAAATTACCTCTCATCTCCAAAAATTTCGGCAATGAATAACAAATACCAATCACGCCTCCAAACATTTTGGCCAGCAATACTCCAACACCACATTTCAGCAATACCACACCAACCCTACCTCATATACCACCTCTACTTCTTCTACAAATACACTCACCTTCTGCCATCCACCATCTTATACCACCACTTCTCCAACACCACATTTCAACCCTATAACATATCATAACTTACTCAATTTACCATACACTCATACTCATCCTATTACCCATCATAATTACCTACCGAAAACTCCATCTTCCACCAGACCAAAATTTACAAATAGCCAAATTACATTACTACATCTTCACACTTTTCCAACACCACATTTCAACATCTACAAATACCACCCACTCATATACCATCACATTAAATACAACTTACTCATGAGTACACCACCACTTCTCCATACCTTTCCAACACCACATTTCAACATATACCACCTCTACTTCCAACACCACATTTCAGCCCTAGCACACACTCGTCTACCATCAAATAAATCTCCATCTACAAATATCACACACTTATACATCATCCACCATCTTATACCACCACTTCTCCAACACCACATTTCAACCCTATAACATATCATAACTTATATACCACTTCTCCATCACAACATTTCAACTTTCAACTCAACTAACACCACCTCCATCTCTTACCTCTTCTACAATCATGCCCTTAATTACTTAATTACCTACCGGAAACTCCATCTTCCACCAAACCAAAATTTACAAATAGCCAAATTACATTACTACATCTTCACACTTTTCCAACACCACATTTCAACATCTACAAATACCACCCACTCATATACCATCACATTAAATACAACTTACTCGTGAGTACACCACCACTTCTCCATACCTTTCCAACACCACATTTCAACGTATACCACCTCTACTTCCAACACCACATTTCAGCCCTAGCACACACTCGTCTACCATCAAATAAATCTCCATCTACAAATATCACACACTCATACATCATCCACCATCTTATACCACCACTTCTCCAACACCACATTTCAACCCTATAACATATCATAACTTATATACCACTTCCCCATCACAACATTTCAACTTTCAACTCAACTAACACCACCTCCATCTCTTACCTCTTCTACAATCATGCCCTTAATTACTTACTTACTCGCTATATTATTGTTTTTTTGCTTCTTGTAACAATACCCCCATTACTTTTCGCAACTCTCCACATGTCCGTTAAGTTTCTATTTCTCCCTCCGCTACGACTCTGATTCTGCTCGAAAATCTCACGGGTTAACACTGACCTTACTTCTTTACCCTGATCTTGCCTTACTACACCACTACACTCGGCTCTCTCAACTTCTTGCTGCTCACTCTCCTTGCCCCCATCACCCATTTGTTCTTCAGCCTCTCCACTGCACTGTCCGTCCACTGCTCTTTCCTTGCCGTTATTCCTACTTCCACTTAGCACTTCTCTCTGTCTCTCTTGACCCTTTTCAGTAATACTTCTGATATGCTTTGCCTTCATCCCTAAGTCCATCCTCAGCACACTGTTATTTGTATTTCGCCTCACTTGCATACCGTTTATTTCACTACTCTCCTTTTCCTCATCTTGTTTTAACTTCGACTCTAAATCCATCAATCTATCCACAGACCAGATCCTCTTCCAGCTTCTGTCTGACACCACTAGATTTTGACCTCTAATAGTTGCCCTCAGCCCCTGTTTTACAGCCAGTATCTTGTGTTTTCTGAGTAGCCTCTCATTTCTGATCGCGTCACTTCCTACGTCTCTCTTTATCCATATTTTCTCCCTCTGGACGTTTCCCGCATTTGTTAACACAACATCCGCCATCAACGTTGAAAACAATTGTACCTATATAGGCCTGCTGCCTCTAGTTCTCCCCACTCTCTGCACATCGTCAATATCTACTTCACTAAAATTTATTTTCATTTTTCCCTGTATTAGGTCCACTACTTTATAAGTTGTAAGTACTTTGCCTTCCCTCGACTCCTCAGGCACTCCATAAATAAACAAGCACTTCTTCCTTCTATATAAAGTATTTGCTTCCACTTCTGCTTTCAGCTTGCAATTCTCCTCTTCAAGCCGTCCTACTTTTTCCCTTAATGCTACCACTTCCTCGGTGTTATTTCTCGCCTGTGCAGCTATGTCGTCCGTTTTTTCTCTTATCCATACTTCCATTTTTTCAATCTTACTGGTTTGTTCTTCAATCATCTCTTTTATTTACCCCTCCTTAGGGTGTTAACTCCGCCTCTAGTTTTAGAGCCGGTCTCAAGCCCGGATAAAGAGAGGAGAGGCACCCTAGCCCTTTAGCCCATTAGCCCTTTAGCCCATTAGCCCTTTAGCCCTTTTGCCCTTTTGCCCATTAGCCCTTTAGCCTATTAGCCCTACAAGGAATGTGCGGTAAACTAATCTTCTTAGAACAAAGGTATCCCCTGACATGTTCTAAACACATGTTGTATCGAGTACAGTGTTCGGTTCTACTTATTTAGTGTTCTAAACAATTCAATCAATGTTCCGATCACATGATAAAGTTAACGGCATAGAGTGCAGTGTTCGATTCTAGTCTTGTTATGTTTCTTTAGTGATTTGCAAGTCTAAACATGCATAATGACGTCATCACTGCAGCACGTGCTTACTCTAGCTATCCCGATGCAGGTTTAAACTTGTTCGATAGAACTATGCCTTGACATAAGAGGAGGCCTTGACAGCTTATGTATAGCCGTATACTGTTTAAAGATAGCTGCTGTTAAGAGAAAAGCACGTAGAATTTTTCAAATTACCCGCCACCACATTTCAAAGGTATGAGGTTTAGTGCTGTAAAGATACCTGCACGATGCAAAGCTAGCTTTCTTCATCAGAGCAGCCACCATCTTGTGTGAGCACCTCTAGGCCGTATCATAAGGAGCTGTGTATAGTCACCGTCTTGTCGCTGCTACCTTGCGCAAGCACCCCTAGGGCGTATCATAAGAGCAGCAGCCATCTTGTGCAAGCGCTCTTAAGCTGTCTCATAAAAAGCTATGTATAGCCGCCATCTTGTAGAATTAGATAGCTGCCAATGCCAAAGGGCCTAAGTAGGGATCGAACCGTCGATCTCATCATTAGACTATGTTTTTCTTGTTCCTGATACTGCAAACCTAGGTATCAGGTAGAAAAATTTTATCCGTTTTGCTCTACGATGTACCGTTTTCGAGATATTTAACATTTTGCATTTAAGCCCCAAATTTAATGAATCGAACCTGCACGGCACGTTATACTCTCTACCATAGCTAGACCTCATCATGTTACGAAGACTTGCTTCAATACAAGCTAAAACAGAGCCAATGCCAAAGGGCCTAAGTAGGAACCGAACCGTTGATCACATCATTAGACTATGTTTTTTTATGCTCTGTTGTTCCTCGTACTGCGAACCGATGTATTGGGCAGAAAAATTTTGTCCGTTTTGCTCTACGATGCACCGTTTTCGAGATATTTAACATTTTGCATTTAAGCCCCAAATTTAATGAATCGAACTAGCATGACACGTTAGCCTCTAAGCTAAGAGCAACAGCCATCTCTCGCAAGCACTCTTAAGGCGTCTCATAAGGAGTCGTGTATAGCCGCCATCTTGCGTCCGCCATCTTGCGCAAGCATCCTTAGGGTGTCTCTAGCCATCTTGTGCAAGGACCCTTAAGCTTTCTCATAAGAGCAACTGCCATCTTGCGCAAGCATCTCTAGGGCGTCTCATAAGAAGCCTTGTATAACCGCTCTCTTGCGCAAGCATCCCAATGGAATCTCATAAGAACCTATGTATAGCGGCCATCTTGCATAAGCACCTTTAAGGGGTCATGTATAGCCACCATCTTGTGCAATTAGCGTCGAGAGATGGCTGCTGTAGAATTTTTCTTTTTAAATTATCCGCCACCATATTTAAAAGGTATGTACCTAAAGAGTGTAGCACCGAGGTTTGCGATGTATGTTGGCGGATGACAGCTGACAGAAAGCGCGTGAGTTTGTTTACTAAACAAGAGCACGTGGAATTTTTCAATTTGCCGCCACCACATTTCAAAGGTATCTAGCTAAAGATGGCAGCACGGTGCTCTCTTGATTAAAGATGGCGGATGACAGCTAACAGAACTTTTCAAATTGCCCACTACTACATGTCATAAAGAGGGCAGCACGGTGCTCTGTAGATTAAAAATGGCGGATGACAGCTGACGAAATTGCCCCCATGATAACAGCACAGTGCTCTATTGATTAAAGATGGTGGATGACAGCTGTCAGAAAGCACGTGGCTTTGTTTCCAAACAAGAGCACATAGAATTTTTCAAATTGCCGCCACCACATTTCAAAGGCATCTAGCTAAAGAATACAGCACTGAGGTTTGTGATGCAAGATGGCGGATGACAGCTGTCAGAAAAAAAGCACGTGAGTTTATTTCCAAACAAGAGCACGTGGAATTTCCCGCCACCACAAAGAGGGCAGCACTGTGCTCAAAGATGGCTGCTGTCAAAAAGCATTTTTCAAATTATCCGCCACCACATTTCAAAGGTAAGTAGCTAAAGAGGGCAGCACTGTGCTCTATAGATTGAAGATGGCGGATGACAGCTGTCAGAAAAGCACGTGGATTTGTTTACCGATTCAAATCTCGCGCTAGTGAGGTTAAGTTGGTAGCACTAAGGTTTAGGCCCGCCAAGATGGCAGCACTGCCGATGACAGGTGACGAATTTGCAGCTACTGCGATAAAGAGGGCAGCACGTTGCTCTGTAGTTTAAAGATGGTGGATGACAGCTGTCAAAAGAGCATGTGGATTTGTTTACAAATTCAAATCTCGCGCTTGTTAGGTTAAGTTGGTACTACTGAGGTTTAGGCCCGTCAAGATGTCAGTACTGAGGTTAGCGATGCGTTGTTGTCTGTCAAAAAGCACGTGGCTGTCAAAAAACACGTGTCTTTGTTTACCGATTCAAATCTCGCGCTAGTTAGGTTAAGTTGGTACCACTGAGGTTTAGGCCCGTCAAGATGGCAGCAGTGAGGTTAGCGATGCCTTGTTGTCGATGACAGCTGTCAAAAGCACGTGGCTTTGTTTACAAATTCCAATTTCCCGCGGGAGGCGGAGGAGGCCTCTGGGAAGGCCCCTCGGGAGGCGGAGGCGGAGGAGGCCTCTGGGAGGGCCACCCGTGAGGCGGAGGCGGAGGGGGCCTCTGGGAGGGCCTCCCGTGAGGCGGAGGCGGAGGCGTAGGGGCCCCTGGGAGCCCGGAGGAGGAGGCGGCGGCCGAATCCCTGTATTATACTACTGACACTTGGCCCGCCTGGATTCCGAAAGACTCACCAACAGGATATTCACAGTAACAGGAAGAGGCAATGCTTCTAAGAACAAATGGATCACGTCAGTTCAGTCGGATATCGAACAACCAGGAATCCCACTGCTACAAACTCATGACCGAATACTGTTCCGTCAAGCCATCCGACACGGTGTTTTCCCAACGTCCCTTACAAGTAAGAAGACTACATGAACTAAGTGGACAGAGGAGAGTAAGCTGGCTCCTAGTCAGCATATGAAGGAGTATTGGAAGAAGAAGGAAGCAACAACTTTACCGAAGAGTAGGTACGAGCCCAGTGGTCCTCAGTAGGCCTAAACGACGAATAATAATAATAATAATAATAATAATAATAATAATAATAATAATAATAATAATAATAATAATAATCCAGAAAGCTCGAGAGCAAGTTCTCCTGGAAAGAATACTAAACACCCTTGGTGGAATTTTGAATGTGAACGTGCCTTGAAGGAACGAAAAGAAGCATTCCAGATATACAACAGCAAGAAATCACCAGAAAACCAAACATATTTCAATGAAACTAGAAAACGAGTAGCCAAAATCATCAGGCAGGTCAAGAGAAAACACTTGAAGCAACAACTGGAGTCGATTGAAGATAACTTTCGTAACTACAACGTACGAGATCCCAAGAGAAAACACTTGAAGCAACAACTGGACTCGATTGAAGATAACTTGCGTAACTACAACGTACGAGATTTCTACAGGGAATTCGGAGGTCAAGTCTGTGGGCATGCTCCTAAAAATCTGGCTTTCAAAAGGTCAGATGGAAAACTTGCACTCAGTAATCAAGAAAATTGTCAAGAACTAGCACTTTACTTAGCTGATCTTCTCAACTGTCCAAGAGCCCCTCACAAGATTCCGTCAAGAACCCCCAAAGCACACTTTCCCAGAATCTCCACCACCGACAGAGGAAGAAATCCGCGGTCGCATCCTCAAACTTGAAAACAATAGGACCTCCGGGGAAGATGGCATCATTGCGGAACTTCTGAAAAATCTTGGACTCAATTCCCTCTAGGAACTCACTCAAATCATTACAGATATCTGGAAATCGGAAGAATTACTTCAGGACTGGAAGTGTGCCCTCATCCAACCATTACACAAAAAGGGAGATAAGATTGACGTGAACAATTACAGGGGCACTTCTCTTCTCCAAGTGACATACAAAATTCTTTCAGCTTGCCTTTTGAAGAGAACGCAAGAACAACTTGAACAAAGTATTGGCGAATATCAAGCAGGGTTCCGCCCTGGTCGCTCGTGTACGGAACAAATATTCAACTTGAAGGCAGCGCTTAAACACAAAACATTGAGGAGCAAACCGGTCATCTGCATTTTTGTTGACTTCAGGAAAGCGTACGACTCAGTTGATCGACAGTCTCTCTTCGTTATTCTTGAGGGACTGGGGCTTGATTCAAAGACCTTCAACCTCATCAAGGCAACACTCACTGACACAATCTCCAAAGTTAAAATTCATGGGGGAGATCTCTGAACCATTTCCGATTAAAACTAGCGTCCGGCAAGGTGACGGTTTATCTCCGCTTCTTTTCAACCTCATCCTAGACAAAATCATCTGCGAGTGGGAGATGGCATTGAAAGGCATGGGTCACTGGTGCTCCATACGACTAGGACGACCCAAAGACGGTATTGAGATATCATGCCTCGCTTTTGCAGATGACCTTGCCATACTGACAGATGATGTAGTCACAGCCGTTAAACAAACTGAAACCCTTAGTGAATGTGCTGGAAAGTTTGGCCTACAAATTTCCTTTGAAAAGACCAAGTTCTTCCGCTCAAAACCTGACATACAAAATTTGAACACGACATATGGGGAAATCAATCGAGTACCACACTTCAAGTACTTGGCAGAAATACTTGAACCAACGGGAGGCGAGAAGGCTCACCTACAAAGAACATCTAAAAAGTATTCCATGGGTACTGGAAGTGAAGAAGGATCTGGAAAAGGCCCAGATGAACTCAACTGACACCGCGGACAGAAATCTCTACAGGAAAAAAAGTTAATGGATGGAAAGTGCAACCAGAGAACGAAGTGATAAAGAAGACTGGAAGAAGAACGGAAAAAAAAAATCCACGGAGAAAGGATGAGATCTGTTTGGCAACTCATAATTCAGAATCGTTAGAGCTTTGCGCGATCCATTGGGTCCATACGCACATAATAATAATAATAATAATAATAATAATAATAATAATAATAATAATAATAATAATAATGATGATTTATTTAACGTCCTTCCAATCGTCACATATAGTTACCCTTAAATGCCACGAACCTCAGCCAGCATAGAACTCGATATCTTGGTAACAAAAGAACAACGACTTTCCGTCACTAAGGTCGACAGAATTTTTTACCTATAAATCCATTTGCAAATAAGTTGACAGGATAGTGCCTTATTTAAAATTCTGGGGTACCTGCCCCAGTTTTAGCCCCAATATTTTCAAGTAAAATAACAATTATGCATATTAATATAGCAAGGCTATTACACACATTACAAAGCACACCAAATTTTCGGACTTCCTGTATCTGGCAGTTGATATATTGCAAGTGAACTGTGTTTGCCTGTAGTGCCTCCAGATCCACGGCTGTTTTAAGAGAGAACTTCAGGCTCTTCAAAACCCGCAGTGTGTTTGTGATATTTTACTGTCTACTTTGTGTTTAAATAATCGAGAATTCTTTGTTGCAGCCTCAAGAAAAGAAGGAGAGAACAGACTACCGCGTACTTTGGGTAAAAGACAAAATTAAGGCTTTCTTTGGTCTTCCTGACGAACCGCTTGTTGACAGAATGTTTTTAAGAAATAATCATAAATTTGAGAAGAAACTACTCTGGTACTTCGAGGAAGACTGTTCAATTGGTGTTCTCCCCATCCTTGTGTTCAAGGCAGTACACAGAGTACAAATTCCTCCTCTTACCGTCGGTGAGTATGGTTCTTACAACGTCTCACTATGTTTACTTTATTGAACTAACTTTTCTTTTCAAATAGTTTGCTATTGCAAATTGAAACATTCTTATCCATATGATTATATCAGGAATATTTCGGAGAAATGACAACGTGTATAATCCGCACTGCTTTACTTCTAAATTGACGTTTTGGCCGATTTTGGCTCTGTCTGGTGGTTACGCACTGAAACACAGATATCCAACCAATCCCACACTTACATCCGTATCGACTTATATCGGCAGGGTGCGATCTCGAAACCTAGTTGTCAACTCTAATATTTTCATTCCCCACGTGGTTAACCTATCTCACTCAGCGCGCATGATATTCGAAGCGGTTCGCGATATTTTGCATTTTTCTTCAGTAATTAATGTTGTGCATATTAATCTTTATCTCTCTAGTATAGTACTGTATTGCGTAGTTTACAGTTTAGGTCACATAAGTTAGTACAGGACGGATTTAATAGTTCAACGTATAAAAATCGCTGTAATTTTATTTACGTCAGTGCTCGCGTGTTAAGAATGTCACAGTGTAATTCGGGAAAGACAAGAGGCAAGAAAGAAACTCTCAGATTAATGGAGTGTTCCCTTTGTAGGCCATAACCTGTGCCAGCCATTAGCGGTGACTGATGGACTATTTCCTCATTCTCTTTTATTCCTAACTAGCTGCTTCGCTACGGGATTCAAAAAGACTGACTTTGTGGTTTTCCTAACTGAAGTCAACATACGTTAGTAGGAAAGTAGCGAGCAATGTTATAAAAATCGATCAAATGAAAAACTGCACATTTTCTCACTTTTAACGAACAGTACTACGGTGCCGATCTAACAGTCCAAAGTTCCAGAGCTGGAATGACCAGCCGTGAACACTCCTCTGGATTTCTTCCATTAAATATGCACACTGCTCATTCCAATCAGTGCCTCAGAGCAGGGATTGAGTAGCTTGAATGCTTTGATGAACCAGTGTGTTACGTACCAGTACCGGCAGTATCAGAAAATTTATGAACCAGAGGAATGGCATGCTAAAGAAGAAAGTTATCTAACTCCCCAGCTACTTCCCGCCAATGTTGAGGCAGGCTGTTACACTCAGTACGACCGGGCGAGTTGGCCGTGTGGTTAGGGGCGCGCAGCTGAGAGCTTGCATCCAGGAAATAGTGGATTCGAACCCCACTGTCCGCAGCCCTGAAGATGGTATTCTGTGGTTTCCCATTTTCACACTAGACAAATGCTTTGGCTGTACCTTAATTAAGGCCAAGACCACCTCCTTCACACTCCTAGCCCTTTCCTATCCCATCGTCGCCATAAGACCTATCTGTGTTGGTGCAACGTAAAGTAAATTTAAAAAAACACTCGGTACGCAGCAGTAATCCTATCTATCGGAGATGAGTGGCAACAGAAGACACAAAGCACATCACAACAAATAATGGTCATTGTATTGTTTTTGTTGATGAATTTTATGACCTTCCTATATTGTAGGCCTTCACGTTTAGTTTTCTTTCGTCTTTGTGATATTAGGGCGTCTTATAAAATTATTTATATAGTAGACTGTAGTTCCTTATTCTCTGACTTTACAGAGCGATTTTCATTAAATTCTGTTTACCCATTTTCTCGAGACTCGGCACTGATATGGACTTGGTAAGAAAAATCCAAATTCATGAATATCTCTGTGATAATAGCCGGTACGGTAACAATGCATAAGACATAAATGATCGGAAATTTAATGCGATATAACTTTAGTTATGTAGTATGTATATCGATACGACCACTAATAACACGAATATTTGAGAATAAAATTTTAGGCCCTCCCCTAAAATACCATTCCACTCAGCGTGAAACAATTATTTATGGCCTAGATTATAGCGACTTATTCCCCGAATTTGTATAACGATTTTCATTAACATACGACCACTAATAACATACATATCTGAGAATTAAATTTTAGGCCATCTCCTAAACTACCATTTCAATCAGCGTGATTAAAATTATTTATAGTGTAGATTGTAGCGACGTATTCTCCGAGTTAGCATACCGATTTTAATTAAATTCTCTTCAGACGTTTTCTCGTGATGCGTGTACAGACAGACAGACAGACAGACAGACAGACAGACAGACAGACAGACAGACAGACAGACAGACAGACAGACAGACAGACAGACAGACAGACAGACAGACAGACAGACAGACAGAGATTACGGAAAATTTATAAGTGCATTTCCTTGTTACTATGGACATGACCTGTACATACATACCATCCTTTTAAATTCTGAGCAATGTACAGACAAAACTCTTATTATATATATATATTGATAATGCATCATGCTTTTAGTGTTGGATGTTATTAGTAAGTGTATTTTTGTGCATGTGTCTTCAATCCAAATTCATTAGATTTCATGAGTACGGTATTGCCGGTTACCGCGGTCGTATTGCATCAGCTGTTCCCGTGGCAGTAGCACGCTGGCAACAGAGGTAAAGCGATGCTCATTTTTTTTTTTTTTTTTTTGCGAAACTTCAATTTAGAAGTATAGCCGTGCGGAGTATAGGATTGTTTGCAGGAAATCGATCGATCGAGATGGATGGATGGATGGATGGATGGATGGATGGATGGATGGATGGATGGATGGATGGATGGATGGATGGATGGATCAGCAGAGAGGAGAAATATTTTTGAGATTTCTTTCATTATATACACTACGTTAACTAATTGCATATGCAAGTGTGCAAATTAGTTCATCTTATAAATATATTTTATTGTTATAACTTGATAATTTAAAGATACTGTATGAATTGGAAGTGATACAATGGAAAATAATCTCCAAGTATGTCTTACGTTTCTCTCTATTAAAGTGTTACTTGATTTAGAATGCAACGTTTTGCATGGAAATTACGCACACCACTATTTTGTTTATGATTGCTTGTTACTCTAAGCATGGTTGCGTGCGGTTCCGAGCGTTCGAGGTCACATATGTCCCTTGTAAGTGCAATAACAATTCCCAGCACCCCGAGGTATCGCCGTGTCGTTTTGGCTCCATGACCAGAGCGCTACTAGAAGCTTGCGTTGCCTGGTAGTAGTCTTATGGCGACGATAGGATAGGAAAGGGCTAGTAGTGGAAAGGAAGCGACAGGGGCCTTAATTTAGGTACAGCCTCAGCATTTGGTGTGAAAATAGGAAACTAGGGGAAACCGTTAATGTGTTTCTCGACAGTAGGACTCAAAACCACTATCTACCAAATCCCCAGCTTGAGATTTAGAGAACCCGGCACACCAAAGAGCAAGACTAAACTGGCTGGACACATACTCACATACTGCTAACAACACGAGATAGGACTAATAAAGAATGAAAACTATAATTTGGAAACCAAGCGCGCGACGCCATAGCGAAGTCGGCCCGTAATGGAAAGTCATGTACCGTAATGTAACTTGTCAGCGCCCGCCCGTAGCTTCACGAGTAACGTTGGTAGGCATACGATGTGCCGTTATATCGTTATATATCCTGTAATTTGATAACCGGCCGTTGTGCGATCTGTCTACCTGCTAAAGAACACGCTGTTTTGCTTATACCATTGTTGTCACAGACAGTAACTAGAGATAACATTTGAAATCCCCCTTGGATGTGATCATAGCTGCGTGTAGTACGAGGACGTGATGGGAGGTCAATCTGTAACGTAACGGTTAACACTATTAGCTATTCCCGGTACTGCCAGAAATTTAAGAATGTCAGGTGGCACCTCCATTTGGGGTGAGCCTGAAAAGAGCTGCACAATCTCGGGATGACACGAGTTTGCTTTATCTTAGTCATTCGTCTATTCATTCCGGTTTACGAGGAAATGCAAGTGTGTGATTTTTCTTCGCAAACCTCCGCCACTTAATTAGGACTCAATACAGCACTAAAATCTAGCATGCAAAGTACTCGATATTGATCAGCGAACCGTCTTTAACGAAATAATGCAACAATTAAAAGGACGATAAGGACAAATGTAATTTGTAGCCTGATCGCGGATTAGTCAAGAGTGAAATTTGAACCAAGTGTCTTTGTCATCTTTTTCAGTATCTGGATATTTTGTTCATGTAGATTAAACCATTCCATTTTCAACAGTTCTTGTACAAAAGTTTCAGTTGTTCTTCGCAGTTTGTTTCAATATATACGTTTAATTTACTTTTTCAGTTGACGAGAAAGTTGGTACAACTTTGAATTTCGATGTGCTACTTGAAGAAGAGAGAAGGAAAGGAATTATGGAATTAAAAAGAAAACAGAGAGAGGAACAGGAACAAGCTTTAAGATCTCTTGAAGGACAAGAAACAGAAATAGAGCGTAAAACGGATATGCCTGCTGAGGAAGAGGAAGAAGATAAAGGAGAATTAGGGACCAGAAAATCAGAAGTTAGTAGAGTTTCGACACGTGCTAGCCTTCGTTCGACTAGGAGCAAAGCAGACACTGTGGACGAGAAAGAGGAGGAAATTCAGGAGGAAATCACACCGGAAGAACTGCTGCTGCCAGAGGTGGATGAAATTCCGGTCATGGCCGAAAAGGAAAGTAAGTGTTTGATCTTCAACTCTATCGTCATAGTATAGTCCAGAACTAACTTATTTCATTAACGAAGAGATCAGGTTCGGAAAATAAGTAAGTACATTTGTTGCAGGAGCTTATTCCATAATAAAGTAGAATATTTAAGTACCTATATGGACATATACAAATACAACATTGTATTAACCCTTTGAAGTACTCATTGCGGTATATGAACATTAAATATATTTGTCAGAAAAACTGCGACCCCTTGCATAAGAAACCAATACACACATTGAAATTCGAAAAACTGGATCAATGAGGTCTCAAAATTAGTACAGAAATTTACACCGCTATTACCATTGTTACGTACTTGATACTGCTCATTGTATATACACGTATTCTGACAATATTATGGGTCTATTGTTGCTATTATGTCTCCTGTTAGCCTACATAATTATTAGTGTTTTGTTTGGGAATTATGAGAACCAAAACATAAACCAGCCTCATCCTGCTCTGCTCGTAATACATTTCCACTCCGCTTGATGTAATATTCCTTAACCGCAGTCGTGAATATTTCTGACACAACTACAGTTGTCCTGTGGACCGCGTTCGTAATACGTAAACATTTCCTTCTAACACTATTTTCTGCGTTCTTACTACATATTTATTCCGTAATAAAACATAAAATGCAACAGGTTTATAAAATGAAATTCCACCATTGTGAAAGTAATCTGTTCATATTACACTCAAAATTACCATAAAGATTTGCAGACATGGACACAAATCGAAATAACTAAAGGTTGTTCCTTCCTAAAAACTTGAATATTGTAATTTAATGTTGTACAGGACTCACTGGTGTTAAAATTGATAAGTTTTTTCAACAATAAATGTTACAGAAAAATTCTCCATTACTCAAAGTGATCTTTCGTGCACTGCGGACACACCAAACAAATTGTAACTCTACACTTGCGACACAAGTAGCTTGTCTTCCTCTACTTTTTTGGAGGACAAATTCGACATGTCTTCCTTCCATCCCTCGGCAGTTTCTCCCCCTCGTGTAGGTCTTCATGGAGATCTACTTCGGCTCCCACAACTCGGCCGATAGAAAATCGCAGTTCTCGTGGAAGGCGTTCCTTTGTTCTTTATTCTTTCACGCAATGAGGGCTCAATCAGTTGTTTTGCAAGAGCTTTCATGAAGTTCATCCTGCTAAGTACAGTTCTTCCCTTGAACGATTGGTGAACAATATATGAGTTGATAATACTCATATCGAGGACACGAAAAAACACAGCCAGAGCTTGAACAGTATTTAGCACTCTTTTCATCTACGGTATCAACATCACCTTTTGTGTTATTATAGTGGGCTATGATTTCAGACTTTCCAGTTTCCATGTCGTCTTCTCTGGAGTTGTTCATATGAGAATTGCCGCTCTTCCCTTTTTAGGCACGAAGCAAAGAGCGTGAAAGCATACAGTGCTGTTCCAGCTTCACGTTTCCACGACGGCAAGAAAGATGCAGGAATTTCCTTTCGGTTCTTTTTCATAGTTCCCACTAATGTCAAAACATTCTACCGCAGCACATTAGCAAGTTCAATTACTACCTGGTATCGGCTTGCACAACTTCAGGACAGCCTGAGTAGAAACACAGCATACTTCCTCTCCTCTTGGGAAAGCCCTACTCCATCAGTACCTTTCCCGCAATAAAGATAAGTGTTGTAGACATAGTTAGTCATCGAATCGGCAAGACATTGAAGCTTTACTGGTTTGGAAGGAATAAACATTTTAAATTTACAGCGGCCTGTAAAGGCAATTGACATTTCATCCACAGTAGCATTAGCCCCTAGAGTATAGAACCTCTGCGAATTTTCATTGAATTTCTGTAAAATGTTCGTTATAGCAGCACATGGATCAGAAATTTTACGTAAATCCCTGCCATCAGGGTTATCAAATCTCAGACAGTTGAGAATTACTGCAAACCTTGCTGATGACATTGTAATACGGAAAATATCTGGACCTGTTCCGTCTGTAGAGAATAGAGAGCGAACGTCTGCGGTATTTGAATTGATTACTGCACTGTAGATGAGAAGGCCAAGGAAGTTCTTCATTTCACATAATGTACAATGTCTCTCCTTTCAGTATTGGAGTATTTTCTCCGGACGTTTTCCAGTTTTGTATTTGTCCACACAAGTATTTCATTTAGCATGTCATAAGTCCAAGCAACGAGTGGGTCTACTTGGGTAGGTCTTCTTAAATCAGGGCAAAGTGGTGGGATCTTCATTATATTGTGAGCTGGAGTGGTTCCACTGCCGATCACTTGAATCTATTTCCTATTCTCCTCTCCACTTTCTCTGTCACCCGACACACACGAATCTGAGTCATATTCACTATCCCCTTCGTCAGAAATGTCAACATCGGATACATCGCCTCCTAGGTAATCGATAATTTTCGAAACCTTTTCATCAAAATTAGGATCGTTCGTATTCACACGCGATGGGCCAGGGTCAATAGACATAGTTCACCAGTTAATGTCATCAACAGATGCGGAAAACGAATAAACACAGAGAACGCAAAACAAAAATGTTTAGTCTGTCACTGACTTGCACACTCAGAGTCGTGCGGTCCCTTGGACGCCGCGTTACCAATATGAAAGCCAACACAGCACCTCCAACAGTGACTACCGTGGCAACAGGCAGTAGACTGATAATGAGAAAGCTACTGAGACGCGCATGTCTCCAATGCCGACAGTGTTCCCAGAATTAGGGGTGTAAAAAGTAGTGCGAGGGACCGCACAGCTGTACTTAAGGGATATGCAAGAAAGTATTTCTTGGTCTCATTGTGACAAAATGCAACTAAACCCTTTTTGAAAGCCCACTGGCTGCGACGTGGATTGTTTCTTGTCCTACACTGAAAAATAATACACATTCTGGTAGCCAAACTACATGAAGAATAAACATACACTGTAATACATTATTACCAAAGTTTGCCTTCACATTATTACCACTTATAACATTAGTCACAGAGTAATACTCCTTGTGTTCTACAGGGTGGCCACAAAGTCCCGTTACCCCCTATTATAACTAATAGAAACCCCTAAACCTAGTTAAATAAGTTGTACACCCTTTCTAAGAGAGGTTTTCTTGGGAATATACGGCATTACGAGTCCAAAGCATCTGTCTGTGCACCATCATTTTGATGGCAAAGGATAATACGGCGCCGAGGTCTGTGCGATATTCATCGGAGCATTGCTGGTGTGACTTTAGTGAAAGCTTGTCTTACAGCATCTTTCGGTCCATCCGTGGTATTGTATCAGTTCTGTGAAACGATACTCTTTATGAACCCCCATTGCGCATTATCACGTGTGGTAGGATCTGGGTTTCTTGGTGGCCAGACAAGTGGAGCCGGCAGCACAGGAGAACCACGACCTATCAATCGCGAAACTTCATTAAGATATGCGCGCACTGCGATGGCAAAATTGGCAGGTGCCCCATCTTGCTGGAGCCAACATGTCTCTTTAATTCCGTGCTCCTCCAAGAGAGGAAGAAACCAGTCCTGCAACATGTTCAGGTAACTGAGCTGATTCACAGCACCGGCGAAAAACGGCTAAAACAAGCGTCGGCTGCCCATGGCTGCCCATATCATGAGATGCGGCGGGTTATTTTCCAACTCTTCATAAAAGTGTGGGTTTGTCTTGCTCCAGAAGACCACATTTCGTGCGCGATAGCTCTTGTAACTCGCACAAAAAGAGCACTTTGCCTCGTTTTGGTATTGTGTCGAACATCTGAAGAAGTGCCGCACATGCCTTCATTCTCCGGTCCATGTCAGTATCCGATAATTCCTGGACGGGCGTAGGCCGATATGGGCGCAAGCCTAAGTCTTTCTTCATGTGTTTCTGCATTGCCGACCGGGGTATTTGCAATTCCGTCAATCTTTTATGCGTCGACTTCTTCGGCGACCTCTTCACGGACTCCTCGACAATCTCACATGTTTCTCTTCTTGTGGAGGGTCTCCCAATTCTGTCCTAACCTTTCACACTTCCTGTGGCCAAGAGTATATTTTCCCATCGCAGAAGTGTTTGTTTTGAAGGAAGCTCTCTTTGAAATCGTGCCCGAAAGTCAGTACGAACGTTTGCCCTCCCTCATGCGTCCAACAACTTGCAATAAGACGTTGCTCAATACTGTAACTGGACGTATCATCCATCGTTTAGTTCACACAATCTGAAACTTAGAACAAAATGAACGTGCATTAACATTTATAAGGGGTAAGGGGATTTTGTGGCACCCTGTGCAGTACTATAGCTGACAATCTTAACAATGAAACTCACTTGAAATTGTTATATTAAAAAAGAGCAACAATAATTGCACGAGAGCTAGACATAAACAACTGTCATACCTCAAAACCTGAAGGGTTTAAACAAAAATGAATTGAAGAGGTAGGATGACATCAAATTAAAAAAAAAAAATTGGTTTCTTGTTGAGAGAGAGGACGGTTTTCAATTACTTATTTCCGAGATACGTCCATTTTAAGAATAACGATAGTCAATTATCATTTTAAATCTTTTAAAGATGTAATCATGGCCAACTGGGACATATTACTCTCTGCCACCGTGTTAACTATTTGACATTTAGCAGCTCTCCTACTCTAACGTAACACATCCATTTAGCTTTATTTTCTGATGGTAGAATTTCGATTTGAAATATGCTTTTCACTATTTCCTATAACTTCTGCATTCAGGTATGTCTACAAATCTCAATCATAAAATATATTTGCTTTTAATACCATAACTGTTTAAAATACCTTAATTACTCATTCCTAAATTTCAGTTGAAGATTCGCAGGAAAGAGAAGAACTTTTGACAGAGGAAGATCTCAAATGGCCGAACATCGCAGAGAAGGAGAGATTTTATCTCAGGATTTCCAAACTGCAATCACTCCAAGACACAAAAGACGTACTTTATGGACAAGATGAATTTGACAAAACCAGTGAAGAAGTAATTGATGTACTGAGGAAAATGAGCGAGGAGGAGAAGAACAAATGGAAGAAGATGAAAACAGCAAGTCGAAAGGAATGGAAATTACGATTCAAAATGCAACCTAGTGGTGAGTACCATAACTAGCCCGCTTTTATTATTGTTAAAAATAAGTTTCTCTTTTACAAATTCACCTTGGTGAGCTATGAACTACAACTTCAAATTTAACTTCCTATACATCATATTGACTTGGTTAGAAGGCCAATGCAATCCTAGAGATAGTCATAACTGTCCTATGGGAGTCCAACCTTCGATCTTCACCTGTATATCGCTTTTCTTATAAATGCTCGTAAGAGTTCCTCCAGTTACGTCGACAGGTCACCGGAAGAGTCCGGGCTCCGTGTTTCCAGTAAAGTTGACTCGTCACCGGCGATATATCGAGAGTTCTTAGTTATACAGCTAGTCTAGAGTGAAAAGAAAGGATCTAGTAACAGTTTTAGCAGATATTCTAGATTCGGGAGGTCAAATAGACTGTGTTGCAATTGATCTACCTAAGGCATTCGAAAGGATACATCATGGGAGACTACTGGCAAAAATGAGTGCAATTAGACTAGACAAAAGAGCGACTGAATGGGTGGCGATATTTCTGGAAAGTAGAACACAGGGAACTAGAGAAAGTGAAGTGTTATCTCTGAGTTCAATAAAAACTATGTTACTATGCTCTTTAAGACTTTAGGCTCTTTCAATCGTAAAATTACCAGCGTTTCGCCCCATTGTAGCAGTGGGGTCATCAGTTGGATTGATACACGTTTCCAAGACGCTGGTGCTAGTGAGCCGTTGAGACACCACTGCAAGCCTCCTTCGCAGGACAATGCAGCGACAATTCGCCTTAGGGGAAGCATGTGTCTCCACTTGTATAAACGCCTGCCTTTGGCCTATATCAATGTTACTTCGTTATCTATTTCTAGCAACAGTGCATAGTCTTGAATGAGAAGTGTAAAAACGATAACTTAAGCTACCTAAATTTAATATGTAATTTTTTGGTTTCATTCACTCAAGTCAACTGCATGTACTGGTAGCTACTTGTACAATCTACCTTACATCACACCGACACTGAAAAGTCTTGCGGCGAAGATGAGAGAAGAAAGGTTTAGGAGCGGGAAGGAAGTGATTGTGACCTTACTTAACGTACAGCCCCAGCATTTCTCTGGTGTGAAAACGGGAAACTTCTCAGCGGCTGAACGCAAATAGGCCTAACGCTGAGGGGTTGTTACGAAGGCTCTGACTTCATACATGAGCCGCTTTACCTACAATGAAAAGTGCCAGTGGCGTATGCTGGGACCAAGACGTGGGCTGCCGATAGTTGGTTTATTGAAGCGATTTTGAGCTGCAGTCAACAGCCAACGGAGTAGCCTGCTGTGTTTCACAAGCTACTGCCAATACTCAACACCTGATCAGTGGATATAGTAGCCTAAGGTTTAGCAAATTAAAGTCCGGCTTTGTAGCTAAATGGGTACAATGCTTGCCTTTGGTCCGATGGGCCGGGTTCAATTCGTAGCAACAACCCCCTCGTACTCTTAATTTCCCTGGCTTGGGTAGTGAGTGTTTATCACCTCTTCGCCATTCATTACATCCTCATTACGTCACCACCAAGCCTACAGTACATAGATGCCATGCACTATTATTAATATCATTATTATTACATTAAAATGTTGAATTTTACAGCATTACCGGCGGTCGTACCCATCGTTCAGTAATTTTTATTAGCTTTCTCTGTACATCAGTGCCGGTGCCCGACCCATGATCACGGGTTCGATTCCAACCAGCCAAAGAGAAAACTAAACCATATCAGTAGATCCACGAGGACGAATCAAAAAGTAACTTACACTTCCAAGTTACGGCCATTTATGAAACCACCTAGACATATGCAACACATAGACCTTAACAGACTGTAAACATTTCCCGGAACGGTCAACCACTTCCAGCGCTATTTAACCACCTGGAAACAACTGATTACAGCTCCTCATCGTTTCGGAATCGTCGTCCACTGAGATACGTTTTCAGCTCACCGAACACATGATAATTTCATGGCGCTAAGTCTGGACTGTATGGAGGATCTTGCCATACGTCCCACTTGAACTGCTTCAGCAGTTCGGAGGTTTGGCGGCCCGTGTAAGGTGTTTCGTTTCCATGCAGCAAAATCACACAGGTGCTCAATTGTCCCCGCCGCTTTTCTTTAATTGCCTTACATAACCGCCCAACGTTTGGCATTACGAGCCGAGTTCACCACACCCTCCATGTCAAAAAAACCACTGTCGCCATTACCTTTCCTACCGAAGGTTGGACCTTGACCTTCTTTCGTGGTGGTGATCTGGTGTGCACCAATTTCATCGATGTTCTCTTTGTTTCGGGGGTGAAGTGGTGTATCACTTGTGATGATTCGGCACAGAAACTCGTTGCCCTCGACAGAATACCGTTCCAAAAATGCCAGCGACTATTGGAAACATTGTCCCTTCTGAACATCGGTGAGCAAACGTGGAGCCCATCTTTGACACAGTTTACGAAATCCAAGGTGCTTTTGAACAATGGGAAACACACTGCCATACAAAATGTTCAGCATACTAGGAATTTCCTGAAGTGTTATAAGCCTATTACCTCTAATGATCCCATCCACCCGGTCAACATTTGCAACGGTGCTGGACGTTGCGGGTCTACCTTCGTGATATTCGTTCTTGAGATCCGTGCGTCCGGCGTCAAATTGCTTACACCACTTAACAATACCTGGGCGAGAAATTGCACGCTTACCGTATACAGCAGTGATTTCATGATGGATGTCCATGCAATTGATCCGTTTAGCCCATAGAAATGTGGCCGTTGCACGCGCCTCCAATTTGGAGTTAACATCAAATTGACGCGCCATTGAGCCTAGCCCGCTCTTCACACACAACACGACGGAATACTACAACAACCTTCCTATCGGACATGTCAGCAGTTACGACACACAGCATGCTCTCGAGGCGAAATAGTGTAATTTGCGTTTTGATTCCTCCTCGCATCTATAAAAAGAAAACTATATTACTCTTGTAACAACAGCCCTGCAGTGTCTTCCTACAACGATGTAAAAGCAAAAGGGAATGAAATACCAGTATTCTGTTGTCTGTATAACTAAGTCAGAAGTATCAAGTAAGAAAGTATATTCGACGAGGAACCCAGGTGTCAGTTTGGAAACTTCCAGAGAATTTCTAGTCTTTGAGCTATCTCTCCTTTGCTGGCAGTGGCGATCTGATGAAGCGAAACCAAGCACACTTACCCGCCCCCCCACCCGGTCCCCGCACCTACCGAGCATTCAGCAGCAAGCCATTCCAAGTGACTCGAGGAGAGAGGGACGCAGCGTCTGGGCTACAATATCTTTCTCCGATGCCTTGCACTCAGAAATACGAGCGACGTTCTATCTCGTTGCGTTCAAGTCTTGTAGAAAAATGTGTCAGATGCTTACAGTACAATGTGCTTTAGATTTCCTTCGTTCTCATTTAAGGTTTCGGCTTCACCGATAGCCTTGGTAGCCCTCGGCAATTTTCATTTCCCTGTATGCTGAAACTACGGCGTGAACAACGTGACCCTCCCTTCTGAGTAAAAGTAGTTCTAAATATATTTCCTGAAAGGCGAGGCATTGAACATAGCCAAATCGACCTGGGAGATTAATATAATTGATACTAGTCAAAGAAACAGAAGTGCAATATAGGTTCATGGCATCTAATAGCAGTTGTATTTCGTCCGCTGACTATCTATTACACATCTTTATAACCAACCACATTTCATTAGGGAATTTAAGCTGCAAATTTAGCGGATCGGTACAGTTTGAATGCATATAACACAATAATCCTTGACGCCAGCAGTAACTTACAGGGAAATGACCTTGCCTTCATCTAGATAATACGTTAATCGCTATTTCGTTTATTTTCTTATACGAAGGTTTTTGGTTTCCCTTGATCTGATCTCACATTAAAATTCTTGCGTCATATTCTTTGACAAAATGCATGCGGTCAACTGACTCCGGTTAAAGGATGGCTATCTAGTTGGAGAAGTTCAGTATAGACGATTGTTGTTTACAAGCATTGAATCTCCTCGCTTAAAACCACACGTTACCGACCATCAGATGGAGACTGAAAGTTTCTAACAATCTTATATATTACACCCTGTGCCTTCGCTTCAGGGACAGGGACGCTTCCTGTAAACAATTGGACTCGAACAGTGAGAAACAAAGTAATAAATTTAGAAACCATTGTTGCTGGAAACTTTCCTGGTCTACGCTTTAAGTTGAACAAAATCCCAACTTGGAATGAAAATTATTACAGGTGGGTTACAAAATAATTAAAATGATTGTTACAAGTACCTGTAACACTAAATTCGTGAGAATTTTCGTTAGCATTTTTTAATCTACTATGGCTCAATGCTGGTGGTTTCGAATTCGATCTGGCTCGATGTCGGCGGATTTTAAAAGCCCTAGTTTACCATGTCGTTCAGATTGGTAAGAGAGGAGACTGGGTTCGCTCTAGTGTACTACCTGGTAGAGAGTCCAGAATGTCGAAATTCACGCTCAATTTTTCCGGACGGCATTAAATTGAAAAATCATGCAGCCGGTTACCGAGTTCATGAGATGTAATAATTGTAGTATTACGGTGAAATAGAAACACTAAATGGATAAATTATAACTAGAATAAAATATAAGCAACGAAATTGGGAGCAACCTGCAAAAGATTGACTCTGTAGAACATGAAAGAACTTCCTCTCCCAAGGCTGACGAGGCTCCAAACTTGCTTCATTACCTTACCTGTAACTATTTAACCCTGAAAATAAGTTTGGATAGCATACCTGTTTTTCCGTACTCCACTATATAAATGATTTACCATAATTTCCTGAAACAAAATAAAGCAAAACAAAACAAACACCAACAATAATAGTCACGTGATGAGACCAATATAAACATTCACAAAGAACATCTACAAGCTATACACCACAACAATACGTAAGTTCTGAAGGCCACGCTTCGAATAGATGGCATCCCACGAATAATATGACTATCCATTCTTAACCTTACCTTACATTAGCACAATAGCATCATCACCGTGGAATCTATTTACCACGTGTTATAACTGTACACAAAAGACCAATTCCAGTCACCTGACAATAATCTAAAAGGGCTACAGTGGATTAAATAAATAATGACAACAATGTCGCATTAATCAAAGAATTAGCTAGTAATGAACACTTGACCTACGGTCTAATCTAGCCACATATAAATTATAAACATAAACGTTTTCCACCTATTCAATACATAGTTTTATTTACACTGCGTGTATTTGCATTACATGGGACTAGTTTCAAACGTACCCGGGGTCACATCAGCTATATACACAATATTTGACGAATTTATAAAACATGTTTCTAATGAGCAGTAAGAACAGTGTGAAACAAATATGTAATTAACACTATTATGTGTGGTTGAATTAGGCGAAGTGCTATGATGCTAAAAACGTTGCATGTGTAAGTGAAATATTACGAGAGACAATAGGTGAGCAATATATAATACAAGTACACAAATACGTTAAAAAGTCTGGGTATAGGAGTAAAATTGAGATACTCTATGTTGTGGATCAAATTTAGTCGAATTTTTTAGACACATGGTGTTTCAGATAGAATTCAGTAGGTCCTGGTACAAAGACTGAACACTTATAATAAAAGTGTACAATTATGGACAAATGTTTGAGTAACAAATATGTACGTGATAATCTCTAGAAAAATCTGTGAGGAGTTGATTGTACACTGTATCAGCTTAAGTAGAAATGTTGATACTTGGTGTTTTAAGTTACCAAGCTATGTTGATATGACTGCAGGATTGATTGTTGGAACTGTGCAGACTGAATATGAAGTTTTAGAATTCTTCTGGAGTTGTAAGTAGACACTGCGCGTGGTAATATGAATGGGTGGAACTCTTCAGTTCACAGGCGAACAAATGGGACCTATTAAAATTGAGAGAAAGCCAGTAAAAACGCAAATTACGCAGAAAGAAGACTAGATAACAACAAGGCGAATGGACACTCACCTTGTGCGGCAGTATGATAGTGTGCGACTGGTGGCGTAAGGAGATATATGGGAGGGTAGGAAGGCTAGGGGCAGGCACATGCGGGTTGGGCAGAGTGGCAGTGGCTTGGGAGGGGATGGGGGCAGGAGGAGGGAGAATTTAAAACGAGCTGAAGAGTGTGGGAGAAAGGGAAATTGTTTCGGAAAAGTACCTTTAATTAAACTTAGGGTCGAATTTTGGTTGGCTGAATTATTGTTTCTGAGAAAAGTGATAAATAAATCAAAAAGGATGTTGAGTTTCTCTGCGATTTCATTAAGATTGTGATTGGCCTTAAAATATTGGTCTATATGTACGTAGTATTTTTCCATTATGTTGAGTAAAGGACACTTATTTGCTAATTCAAGAATGTCCATATCTTGTTCGATATTGGTGAAATTATGATTTTAATCTTGCACGTGTTGGCCGATAGCTGAAAAATTATATTCTATTGCATTAGTGTACTCGTGGTATCTTGTATTGAAATTCCTTCCGGTCTGCCCAATGTATGACTTGACACAGATATTGCATTTGATTCTATTAAACTCCTGATTAAAAAACTGCTGATCTTGTTGATATGTGACGTATTGTGTAAAATGTTTATGTTCTTATTGTTCGTTTTCAAAGCTATTTTAACGACTTGTTTCTTAAAGATATTAGTTATCTTGTAAATATCATTGTTGAACTTGAAGGTGGAAAATGTTAGAGGTTTAGTTATTTCCTTTTGAGGGTAGTTTTAAGGTGATGTTTGTTGATTATCCTTTCTATGATATGATTGCTGAAACCGTTGGATTTTGCAATTCAGCGGATTGTGTTTAGTTAATTCTTTCTTGGTCACAGGTATACTTAAAGCTCGATGAACTAGGTTATAGTTTGTGGGACTGGGGGTGCATTAGATCGTGGCGAGTGGTGGAAGCTTTTGAATAGGTTTTAAAACTTAAAGAATCTGAGTGTCTAGTGATAGTTTTAGCTAGAAAGTTTATTCTTTGATCTGATTCAGTTTCTAGTGTGAATTTCATATGAGGATCAATTCTGTTGAGTCTTAGGAGGGTGGTGGAAGCGTTAATTGATTTTTCATCAATGTTTACGAATACTTCGCCAATATATCTGGCCCAGAAGTGAATGTTATCAAATTCATTGTCAATTTTGTTGCATTCGAGGAAATCTAGGTATATTTCTGCCAAGATGCCTGAGGCTGGTGATCCCATTGCCAAACCGTCCCACTGGTATAGGACATTGTCGAAAGTGAGAAAGTTATTGTATACAACTAGATTTAATACTGTGATGAAATCTTGAATCTCTAGTTTGCTCAAGTGGCTGTTTTTGTTTGAATTGTTTTCTATTATCGTAATTAATTTTGATACTTGTATGCTTGGCTACATATTTACAATATCGAAAGAGTGAATATAGTAATCACGTTGCATATTGAACTTGTTTAGTTTTCCTACTAGCTGTGATGTGTTTTAATAGACTTTTTAGATAAAAATTGTCAGTTTTCTGAAGAAACTTTGGATGAATTGTAACATTTTGGTCTATAATGGGCGAATGGGAACGCCGACTTTGTGTATTTTGGGGAGATCTTTAGCAGTGGGGAGACCTGGGTTCATATTTATGAGTTTGTATTTTTCCTGTTCAGTTAATGAAATGAAGTGTTCTTAAGAGTTTGTTTCAGAAGTCTTTGAACTTTTTGGGTGGGGTCTTTTTTCATTATAGAAAAGAAACTATCTGTGAAAAAGTTTCTTCTTTTATTTAATATATTATTTTTATCCATAATCACTGTTGCATTACCTTTGTCGGCTTTGGTTACGATAAGTTCGTTGTCTTTGCTTTTCTTTTTGAGGTCGTATAAGCGCTTTTGTTCAGCTATTATTTCCCTATTTTTGAAATCATTCGCGGGTTTTGTTAAATTGGAGAGGATATTATTCAGTTTCCTTTCAACATCGGTTGTAACTTCATTTTGTGTATCTTCCGCCATTTTGCTGATGGCTAGCTCAGATTCTGTAATCATAGTAGTGGCTATGTAGAGAATGTTCAAATTAGGCCAGTTGTGTTTGGGTCCTTTGGCTAAAGTTGAGTGCTCAAATTCACTTAAGGGTGTGTTTGATAGATTTACAACAGGTTGGTGAAACTGCTTACAATCGTCCATGTTTCTGTTAAAGTTTCTAGTTTGATTGTTGTGTAGTTTGGAGTTTTTAACCTGTTAAGTTTTTCTCCAAATTTGATTGTTTCCTGGCTAGTTCGTAGAATAATTTATTTTCTACTTGGTGATGGAAAAGCGTCCATTATGCATTTGAAAGTAGTTTAGTCGCTGCACAAGAATCAAACTAGAAACTTTAACAGAAACATGGACGATTGTAAGCACTTTCACCCACCTGTCGTAAATTTATCAAACACACCCTTAAGTTAATTTGAGCACTCAACTTTAGCCAAAGGACCCAAACACAATTGGCCTAATTTGAACATTCTCTACATAGCCACTACTAGGATTACAGAATCTGAGCTAGCCATCAGAAAAATGACGGAAGATACACAAAATGAAGTTACAACCGACGTTAAAAGGAAACTGAATAAGATCCTCTCCAATTTCACAAATCTCGCGAATGATTTCAAAACTAGGGAAATAATAGCTAAACAAAAGCGCTTATACGACCTCGAAAAGAAAAGCAAAGACAACGAACTTATCGTAACCAAAGCCGACAAAGGCAATGCAACAGTGATTATGGATAAAAAGAATATATTAATAAAACAAAAAAACCTTTTCACAGAAGCTCCTTCTCTATAATGAAAAAGTCCCCACCTGAAAAGTTCAAAGACTTCTGAAACAAAGTCTTAAGAGCACTTCAATTTTATTTATTGAACAGGAAAAATCCAAACTCAAAAATATGAACCCAGGTCTTCCTACTGTTAAAGCTCTCCCCAAAATACACAAGGCCGGCGTTCCTATTCGCCCAATCATCAAATATAGATCAAGTCCCTTATAAAAATGTCACAATTCATCAATTTTTATCTAAAATGTCTATTAAAACACATCAGAGCTAGTAGATAAACTAAACAAGTTCAATATGCAACCTGATTACTCTACTCACTTTTTCGGTATTGTAAGTACAAACTGCGTTTGAAAAGTTCGGTGAAGGTTCTCCTAGTTTGTACATGTTGCTAGTTCGGACGATGCGCTCGCGCATACGCATTGTGCCCCTTATCGGTCAACTCAACACAGTTGAACGCTGCAAAACTTCGTATGGAGTCAGTGTGAGGACTCGTGTCATTGCAACGCGTTAACACGACGTTTCGCTTTCACCTAGGCAAAACAGCAACGGAAACACCCGCAATGTTAGTGCAAATTTACCACGCTCAAGCAGTGAGTAAATGGTGCGTTTCTGACTGGTTTAAACGCTTTCGAGATGGAAATGAATGTGTTGAGGACGAGGCGCGTTCGTGTCGACCAACCACAAGCACATCTCCAGACAACATCGAACGAGTGCGACAGATGCTTGCGAATGATCGGCGACTGTCCTTATGAATGTTAGCAGATGAAATGGGTCTAGGCAAGAACAGTGTAAGGAGCATTGTTCACGAACATTAGAAAAAGCGGAAGATTTGTGCCCGGCATGTACCGCACAACCAGATAGACGAGCAGGAGCAAACTCAGATGGGAACGTCGAGAGATTGGCGTTTGTGACCAAACTCCGCAGGTGTTGAAAACCATCATTACAGAAGACGAGTCGTGGTGCTACCAGTATGATCCGGAGACCAAGAGACAGTCAATGGCGTGGTGCTCAGCGTCTTCTCCGCCTCCCAAGAAAAGTCGGCGAACAAAGTCCAAGATTAAGATAATGCTGATCCCCTTTTTCGACAACAATGGTGTCAATCATTATGAATTTGTACCCCAGGGTTCACCTGCCGCTGCGGAATTCTACGAGGGAGTTCTGAAACGGCCACTGCAACGCATCAGACGCGTTCGGCCTGAACTCTACTGGAGTGGACGGAAATGCCCATCTGCACACTGCGATCCGTGTGACCCAGTTTCTCGCTGAACGCCAGGTGACTGTTCTTCCAGACACTCCGTAATATCCGGATTTGGCGACGGCAGATTTTTTGTTCCCCGTCTTCAATTAGTCCTGAAAGGCCACCGGTTCGACAGTGTAGCTGGTCTCCAACAACGCGTGACAAGGATTCTCCAGGAGTTTCCAAAAGACCCATTTGCTGCTAGCTTCCAACAGCTTTACAGTTGATGTCAAAAGTGTGTTGTAGCTATCGGAGATTACTCTGAAGGCCAGTAAAGGAGTTTTGTGTGTATTTTACGTTGTCTTCATTTCATGAGACCATTCAATGAACTTTTCACACAGGTTGTATGTACCCAAGCATACAAGTATCAAAATTAATTCCCATAATTGAAAACAAATTAAACAAAAATAGCCACTTGAGCAAACTAGAGATACAAGATGTCATCACAGTATTAAATCTAGTTGTATACAATAACTTTTTCACTTTTGACAATGTCATATACCAGCAGAACGGTATGGCAATGGGATCACCAGCCTCAGGCCATTCCCTCCCAAGCAACTACCACTCTGCCCAACCCGCATGTGCCTGCCCCTAGCCTTCCTACCCTCCCATATATCTCCTTACGCCACCAGTCGCACACTATCATACTGCCGCACAAGGTGAGTGTCCATTCGCCTTGTTGTTATCTAGTCTTCTTTCTGCGTAATTTGCGTTTTTACTGGCTTTCTCTCAATTGTAATAGGTCCCATTTGTTCGCCTGTGAACTGAGAGTTCCACCCATTCATATCACCACGCGAAGTGTCTACTTACAACTCCAGAAGAATTCTAAAACTTCATATTCAGTCTGCACAGTTCCAACAATCAATCCTGCAGTCATATCAACATAGCTTGGTAACTTAAAACACCAAGTATCAACATTTCTACTTAAGCTGATACAGTGTGTTACGGAGTTATCCGTGGTAGTTAGAGGTGAAATAAGGTGGTGGGATGAATAGGTCTCAATCTACGAAATTAAAGTTAATTTAAAATTTAACAAGGTTATATTTTCTTTGCAAAATGAAGAAATAACAAGAATGACAGGTACATAGTAGCCTAACAACAAATCGAGAATGTACAATTACAGTAGTTACAGGATTTGGGTTTCGAGACCCAGACTTACAATCCTTGAGCTATAAGCCCAACTTTATCCATATACAATATTCAACAAAGGGGCAGAAGATCCCAATCATTCCCAGGAGCTCTTGCTCCCAATTACACAGTAAAGCCTCCTCGAGGCACACAGAAACAATTTTTTTGGAAGAGCAACCCGCTCTCAAAGTTCCAGCCTATTAAAGGCCACACCAAACTCGACCTTCAAGCTGTCCTCCAAGGACATAGACACAGGGGTAAAAATACCCAACCTACTGAGGCCTATTAAGTTAAGAAACAGGTCAATTACATGGCCTCCAAAATACCAACTTGAGTGGAGGCGAAACTTGCACTCCGAATACATTTTATTAAAACCTAATTTGGCCCTAGGCCACTTGTGCAAGGGCTAATCCCATTCTACGGAGGTGACACGATAGAAAACTTTATGACATTACGAGTAGAAGGGAAACAGTTATGAAAACGTAGTCACCTCAAAACAACATGAGTGGGAGCTCGAGAGGGTTAGGCACTCTCTATCCCAATTTGTAGTTTAAAAAGACAGAATTTAAATCAAGAGTCTTTTACATTTTAGAGGAAAGTTACTTGGAAAAGGTTTCGAACCCGCCCCGAGAATTAAACTGCTGAGCTAGCAAGAAAGAAGTTATTAAAAGGCCATTACCTTATTGATGAACCGCTGCCCGAAGAAAGAGGCGCTATCCGCCCCCTGCTACATAATTTACACACTGATAGATGTTACAGAAGTGGCCCAGAGACCCGAAAATCAGCAGTTTATATACCCTCGCGGAACATTCGAGACCTTTCATGAATGAGAACACCCGCCCACAAGCCTTTTATTGGACGGCCAAAAGATTACATGTCAAAACTGAAGAAGAAAACCAGGATTGGTGAGAAATTAATTACAAAAATTACTCATTGGTCGAATTCAAAACTGGCGGAAAGAGAAGGGTTATACAGCCAACCTAAACAATGACAGAAAGAAATTGAACAAAGAACAAACTTATGAACACAAAATTTCTCCAAAAACACAGTTCTTTCACTTCGAACTAGGATGCATAATTGTAGTCCTTCAGTAGTGCCATCTAGAAGAGAATGTTCATACTTCTTACTACAGGTAAAACAAAAATACATCGAAAACGACACAGTTCAGAACACTTCAAAATTTACAAGTAGTGACATCTTCTGAGAAACTTGAGAATTAACACTGTGGTTAAAGTTCAGGCTTCCTCCAGTAGAGGAGTTTCAACTGGCGCAATGTTTGAATTAGCGGAGCGGAGGTGTACCGCCCGGTACACAGTGTATAATCAACTCCTCACAGAATTTTCTAGAGATTATCATGTACATATTTGTTACTCAAACATTTGTACATAATTGTACACTTTTATTATAAGTGTTCAGTCTTAGTACCAGGACCTACTGAATTCTATCTGAAACACCATGTGTCTAAAAAATTCGACTAAATTTGATCCACAGCATAGAGTATCTCAATTTTACTCCTATACCCAGACTTTTTAACGTATTTGTGTACTTGTATTATATATTGCTCACCTATTGTCTCTCGTAATATTTCACTTACCCATGTAACATTTTTAGCACCATAGCACTTCGCCTAATTCAACCACACATCATAGGGTTAATTGCAAATTTGTTTCATACTGTTCTTACTGCTCATTAAAAACATGTTTTAGGATTTCGTCAAATATTGTGTATGTTTAAATACGGCTGATGATGACCCCGAGTAGGGTTAAAACTAGTCCAATGTAATGTAAATACACGTAGTGTACATAAAACTATGTATTGAATAGGTGGAAAATTTTAGTTTATAATTGATATGTAATCTCATTTCAATACGGACCAACAACATGAAATTCTTAACCCTTGATAATCTAGTCACAGTCAGTTTTGTACACAACAATACATCACCTCCAGATAACACACACAAACTACCTCACAGTGTGTATTTCCTCGGAGAGGAATAATCCAGAGTCTCGCTTACAAAATAACACTGTGTAGCGCCTTCCACCAACTGCTCACCGGGAATTTGTAATGCACTTGTCATGACTGCGTAAGAACTCGTAATGGTCGAGAACAATAATAGTTATCTACTCATCGCACATGCGCACAATTTGCTCCCCGTGGCGTAAGCGTCTGTCAAAGTCTACTGGAAACATCTTCAATCGTTACTCAGTAAATGAAAGTTTGTTCAAACCCGGAGCTTTCAGATTGGTTACCGAGCTGCGATCTTGCACGTTCATCAACATTGATCAATTACCATCGTCAACATGCACTTCCCGGCTATACCTCGGGTTTCTTGTTGCAACACTTTCCATGGGTTTCAACCGTCTTTACCGATACAGTCACTGCTTTCTTTGTTGCACAATCTTAAGGTGCACAGACTCTTACCCAAATAGAAATATATATAAAATATAATGCTGCACATGTACAATATCCCCTGACTACAAATTCTTCATATAATATTATATTCTTATCTCTTAATTTAACAAACTCACATGCCATTCACTACTTTACATTACAAATTATTTTAAGAAAATTTCCTAACCTAAATTTTGAAATCGTCAAACACAAACATTTCCTAGCCTAAAATTGGGGATCGTACTTTTGGACACTTACATAATAATAATAATAATAATAATAATAATAATAATAATAATAATAATAATAACATTAATATCAACATCATGAAACAAGGAACGCAGACAAAAATGTACTTCTTTTCTTGAATTAACGTATGTGCTGTTCCTCATCAAGAATTGACACCCTGAATTCTTGTGAACTTCATGTAGCTGACCTTCTTGTCTAAGTACTAATCTAATTGTAATTTACTTTTCAGAAACGTCAATATCATCCCTGCAACGGTCCACAGCAACAATGAGAACTGCTTCTGAAGGACCATCAACGCTGGAGCTTGGCGATGAACATCGGTTTAGCTTTGATACGTTGGTTGGAGTGACTCCGTCAGTTCAGTTTCTTGGTCAGCCGTCTACCACCGGGTACAGTGAATCCAAAATGTTTTCACCACAATCTTCTGACCAAAAGACATATGCTTCTTCCAGAGCGGTCCTTTCCACAACATCCATGTTGGAATCAGGAGACCTGATGTCTTTATCCTCTCAAAGAACTTTGGGGCCAGATGCAACGTCTGCAGAAAGATTAGAACAGAGACGTCGCAGACGTCGGAGACGAGAAATTAAAGTAATTGGTAAGTAACAAGGCCACCTCAGTTAAACATTGTGCTCATACTATGTAGTTAATTTCAGTAATTTATTTAGCTGAACGTAACAGGAAACCTCCCAAATACATGTTCCCATAATATACAATAAAATAAAAATAAAACAATCACAAACACAAACACAAAAATACTAAGTCTAGCCCTACTCATTCATCTCTCACATCTAACTCTTCTTTAACTTTTCCACATAGTTATTAAAACAGTGCGCTGGTTTTCTGATCCGCTGACTTAAACATTTCGTCAGCCTAAACCCCATTGCCTACTTGTACGCCTCCTGACGTAGCAGTTCTTCATATATACACTGACCTTGTTACAGATAGATTCCAGCTCACTTATTAGTCAACAATTGCATCATGTAGCCAATTACCTAACCTCGTTACCACTGTTAGCTCAATTTAATGTACGTCCTTTGCCAGAACCATAATGTCATGCCCTATCAATAACTTCACACCTTCCTTAATTGCAGTCACTAAACCACTACCCTGTCCTAATTACACTACACCAACCTTAACTTTTCAAGGTATCTCCAAATTTAGCACATAGCAGGCCTTCATTCACATTTCACCCTTAACCACACTAAACAACTCTACCCATACAAATCGTTTCCTTACCAGCATATTTTATCACTCTTACACACTCTTCTCGTTTAACTCTTTAGCATTTCTTTCTATCCACTTCTTCTTGTAACTTCCTTTCACAAATTTTGTTTATCGCACATAATACCTGTTTAAAGCCCCTCCGTCTTCCCGTTCTTTGATAATCCACCTTATAATTTTCTGCTCATACCCTATTTCTATAATTCGCGATGTTTGGCAATCAATAGTTTATTTCCTACTTTTCACGTCATTTTACAATTGCCAATTAGGTGCTTATCATTTCCTGCTATCCCACATAATGCTCATAATGTCTTATCTCCCTTTAACCAACGCTTATTCTTGTATAACCCCATCAGCCACCGTAATAACCCCCCTCTATTTGACCTGTCTACATGTCTAATATATATCTCTGCTACTTCCATAACTTTATTAAAAACACTAAGCGATCCTCTTTGCCTACATTCTTCAAATAATTTCTGCCTTTGTATATCTCTAATCCTCCTCGAAAGCACCCCTTGCCCTCTCGATTTCTTCTTCTTCCAAACCTCTTCCCACACGTACTCAACCCCACCTTCTCCAAGTATATTTTAATTTTTTCTAACCAACACCTCTTATACATGAATTTCTTTTGTTGGTTATACGCAGCCTGGATCACCCTACCTCCTCCTTCATTTTTCAGATACATCCAATAATTAACTACTCTCATCACACACTCCACCTCTATATTTTTCCCACAAATTAGTTCTACCCTCACATTTGCTGTGCATTGTGGGAGCGCTAACACAGCCTTACCAAATTTACTAATAATTTGTCTTAAACCTCTTCCTCCAACCCCCATATTTACGCCCCATACATCATCCTGCCGAATACAACCGACTTTAGGACTAACATCAAAGTTTTATAGGTAATTCCTGGAAATTTGCCCACTAAATTTTTACTGAGGCTAAGACTGCAATCCCCTTACTCGTCGCCCTTCTGATGAACCTCCCGTATCCCTTTCCTGTTAAAATCACTCCTAGATATTCCAACTTATTTACTTGTTCTAATCTCTCTCTCCCTGCAATATCCATGTCCTTTCTTTTGTTCTTCCTTTACGTTTTTGCGTTGCTAACACTTTAGATTTGTTCCCGTTAATTTTCAAGGCCCATTTCTTAGCAAACTCCGACACTGAATTTAAACTTCTCTGCATCCCCCTGCTGCCTATGTCAGCAAAATCACATCGTCATAAACAATCAATCCCGGTACTTCTAACCCATTAATCACCGGTACCGCCCACTCATTCCCTCCGTGCCCCTCTAAGATAACATTGATAAATAAAATAAACAATAATGGGGATAATTTACATCCTTGTTTTAAACCCACCTTCGACTTTATGGGCCTACTCAACCTGTCCTCCTCCAATTTAATGTAGCACCTGACTTCCTTGTATATCGCCTCTACTGCTCGTATCCTCTTCCTCGAAACTCCCAACCTACTCAATTTTTCTATTAACGCTCTTCTATTTACCTTATTAAACGCCTTTTCAAAATCTATTGCCGCAACATATACCTTACCTCTTCTCCTATTCAAGTTTTTCTCTATTTTCGTCTTCACTATCAATATATTGTCTACGGTTCTTTTTCGTTTTCTAAATCCTCCTTGGTAATATGTCAGAACCGAGCTCTTTTCCGCCCATTCACTTAATCTATTAACTAATACCCCTGTATAAATTTAGAGAATCTAATAGAGATATACCCCTACAATTATTCATATTGTTTTTGCTACTTTTCTTCTTGTATATTGGACATACAATTCCTGTTTCCGACTCTTTAAGGTACTTACCTCCATCAAAAATCTCATTAAATAATTCCACAATGCCCTCTAACATAGTTCCACTTCTGCTTATTTCTTTCCAGACTTTATTGCTGATACCATTGCAACCTCCAGCCGACCTGCCCCTGATTTTACTTATCACTCCCAAGGTTTCTTCTTTTGTAATTTCTTTGTCCAGTTCGATTATTGAGCCTCTTCTTTCTCTCCAGATCACTTCTTCTCCCTTCTCCCTCAACCATTCCTCCCCCTCCCCCTCGAGTAATTCACTAAAATAATTCACCCACTGATCATCCTCAATACCTGTTTTTTATCTCCTTCCACCCTTAACTGTTCTGTTTATTCTCTCCCAAACTTTTCCGTTTCATTCATTCTACACTCTTTATATAACGCTTCCATTTGTTCTTTCATCCAGGTCTTTTTCTTTCATTTAATTTCCTTTTGTATTATTTCCATAAATTCTTTCTATACTCTACTAATGTGCGCAAAACTCTCTTTCTTATTACCTTGCACTCTACACTGTACCATCCTTCTCCCTCTCTCTTTTTTCTCCTCCATAACTCCTGGCTACCTTCTTAATTGGCTGTAGTAGCAGTTCCAAGACTCTATCTATGTTATTTTCCTCCGTCATGAATTCCCATCCATAACTTAAAAATAGTAACTTCTCTTTTGCTATCTTATCAAATTCCCGACCTGCTTTCTCTGACCAATTCCTCCTTCTCACTCTCTTTATTTTTGTGCCCCCTTCCCACCTTTTAATAACACCCACACCGGAAAATGATGTAATTCAATCCAGTCTCCTGTTTCCATTCTTTCAATATCCTCTATCATAACTTTCGAACTTAATACTATATCAATCACGCTACCTCCTTGCTCTGAAACAAATGTCAGTTTCCCAACCTTATCACCCTCCTTCCATACATTTAGAATATATAAATTTCCCGCTGCACAAATTTCTAAGAGTTTCTCCCCATAACGGTTTGTGCCTTTGTCTTCATTTCTTCTACTTATCATCATTACCCCTCCTTCTTCTTTATTATACACTGGACTCTCTTCCCCTCTCTTCCCCTCTCTTCCCATTCCAGTCACCAAATAACAGCATATCATCTTCTTCTGCAAACTTCACTCTTATCATGCTAATATCCCCCAATAACTCTTCATAAAAATGCTTGTTTGTGTATAAGGAACCCCTAGGGTGGCAATATGCAAAGGCTTAACTTACCTTCTTAACCCTTCCCTCTACCCTCTCCATACTAAATCTAATCCAAATCACTTCTTGCAACTCTGTCTCAATATACTCTACGAGTCCACTAATTTCTTCCTTTATTAACACAACTATTCCTCCTGGAGTGCGTCCCGTCTTCCTCCCCTTTCTATTGTATTTATACTTGGTCACAAACCTTTCCCATGTTATCTCCTTCCCTGTTTCCAACCATGTCTCCAAGAGTGCCACAATATCGTAACTTTCCACTACTTCTCACCTTTTTATCACCTAATTTCCTAGTAAACCTTCAATATTCACAAATCCTATTTTCCAAAATTGTTACAACTTACCCTCTCCCCCTTCCAAGGACCCTCTCCTATTCTTACTTCTTGTTACCATAGATTCCATTTCTCCTTTTTTAAACATTCTTTGTAATTCTCTTCCCTCCGTATCCTCCATGCCTTTACACACTTTACCATACAAGTCTTTTAGACTCTTACTTTTTCCTTTATTCATAACTGCTTTACCTTTCTGTTCGACACGCCTCTCACCTCCCTTATTGTACACTTTCCACTGCACACTTCACTTGACGATTCTTGCGATACTCCATCACTCTCCTCTTCTGGTCTCCTTCCTTCTATATACGCCCTGCACTGTCCACTTCCTCCTGGTCTGCTTTTCTCACTGCCCTCCACTCGATCTCTTAACTATTCCTGAAACTGCCCCATCCACCACTTATATACTCACTTCTTCTAAGTCCGCATTGCGCTGTCGCTTCTTCCTGGGTACTGCTCCTCACTACCCTCCACCCGATCGATACTATGTTCTGCCTCCTTCCTTCCATCTCGTTGTGCCATCACCTCCACCTCCATTTTGTCGTGATTATTCATCGCCTTCAATTTTGCCAGTGAAAACTTTCTAAATCATTTACAATTCGTCACCACTAGTCTCTGCCCCGTTACGTGCACTTTTAGCATTTGTTTCATCGCTCTCCAAAGATGTCTATTCAACGTTTTCATTATTTCACTTCCTTTTTTACCCATAATTTCTGTCCTTGCAGGTTGTTGGCGTTCCTCAACACTATTTCTGCCATTAGAGTAGACAATAATTTTACTCTAATAGGTTTGCGACCTTTAACTTTTTCCATTCTTTCAACACCATCTATGCCTACTTCACTAAAATGTACCTCTACAACCTTACAAATCGTGTCCACCTTGGCTTCTTTCACACCATATACAAATATAGCTTTCTTCTTCCTCTCCTGGCTGCTCACCTCTACTTCTTTCTTCATCTTCCCCACCTCCCCTTCTAGATATTTTTCTCTCTTAACAATTCTAGTTCTTTCTCATTCGTACACGTTCTGTTCACCGACTCTTCTAACTTTACTTTTATCCAATTCTTCATATTCCCTATCTCCCTTGATTGTTCTTTCATCATGTCATTTATTTCTTTCACTTGGTCCCACTGTCTTGATTCCTGTGTGCCTTCCCTCAATATCTCCTCAAGTGCTACCAAATATTTCAAGATGAAGTTCCCACTGGTATTCGGGCCGGGGTTTAATTCCACCCCCTCCCCCACCCAATGACCAGAAGCACAGCAAACACTGCTGCCGCTAGTACCGTTGTACCCATCTTTATCATCACTTCTTTGTTCACCAAACCATACTTATGCTCCTTCCTCTGTTTTCACTGCTACGTCCCAATAGCGGCTCGGTACTATTCCACTCCTACCATCTTTCACGGCACGCACTACACTACGCGTCCGCACTCACCGGGTGCTCAAGCTAGACTGTCTTAATTTCAGTAGAAGAACATACAACTGTGAGTGGCAGCACGCAGCATGTACCAACCACTACCACACTTGATACGAGGATCACTTAGCTCATTTCCTGGTTGTCTGTATTGAGAAGGTACTAACATAAGGCCCTAGGAAAAGGTCACCAGAGAAGCAGCGAAGGTGGATAGGAAACGCTAAAAACTAGTTTATCATCTGTAATTCAAATTTAACCAATACAGTAACTAAACTTTACAATATATTCATTAATTTCACAAAGTTTAAAAAGAGCAAGCGTACGTCAGAAGTATGTCTCATAAACAAGTTCAAATTAAATAAAGTTCTCAAAAGGAAATTGTCCAACCAGAGCGTACTTCGAGTGATTAGGAGGAAAGTTAATTCTGAATATACTATTTAACCACGATAGTGTTCTGTCGAAAATATTTTCACCCCTTTTACGTAAAATAAAATAGAATAAATTTGAAGAAATAATGCTACACTGGCAGTCAAAGCAAGGGTGCATACTGGGCTAAGCAAGAACAAACTTAGCGTTAAAATGCTAACTAGGCAGGCAATTAGAGGAGCCCGGCACATATGCACTGGACATATAGACATAACAAACAGTTACCAGTTCACGTGTCCGTTGGCTGCCACAATCATCAATCTTTCACTAAACCTACATTCTAGACGTACACTCAGGTGCTCACAGCCCAGTAGCCTTAGGGTTGAAAAGAACCCCTAACTAGACAAATTACTTGTCTGAGAAATAAAGGGAAAATGAGAAAGAAACCATGGACGCATCCAGCCAACAAGACTACGTTTGAGAAGGGAAGGGTAAGGAACGGTAAGGGAACAATCAATACGGAAACAGAAAAAATAATAACCAATAATATTACTTAATATATTCTCAGATAATAACGCCAACGCACTTCAAGTGTGTGTTTAGCACCTTCGAGACATAGTAAAAAGCGGTTGCGATGGGATGTTTTGAAATTCAAAAATGTCACGGAAAATACATCCATACATGTGCGACAGTATATGAAGTGGGCAATCAAAGAGAACACAGACGCCACATATCATCGCGATGAAACCGAGCTGAGTGCAACTTTTCCACAGTATACTGTATACAATAATGAGAAAATTGGCTCGCATCGGACCTATAAGTGCTGGGCAACATTCACTACACAGGCGTTGTCTCGTATCCACATCACATCACAGTTACGCATCATTGACAAGTTTCACCCCATGGATGGGTGACAGCTCGTTCCCATATACTTACATCGTTGCCCATACACTACATATACACCGGTACATTAAACACACCGCTATGTTTTTAGTCCAATACACAACTTGTACAATCAAGAAATAAATAGCTGCTCTCTGGAGTGATCTGAGGGAAGTTATAGATTATCCAGTCTAAATCAAAGGCTAAATACCTCGTGCACTGTGTCCGAGGGTGTTATCTCTCACCACAGTTCTTCTGGTTCTCTGAGTAAACTGCTACTTTCAGCTGTCGTGTCCTGAATGAGAAACACTGTTCAGAATTAGTACTTGTGCACATCACATCCTGGATGTTAGTCCCTTCAACAACAGTCATCAACATTACATCCTCTCTACAGAATATATATTCAATACACTCGTTTTCATAAAATATCCTGAAAAGCTAGTGATAGGAAGTTCATATTCACAGGACATATGCATTAGTGTATTTTGAAGAAATGATTAACATTTGAACTATGTCGGCCTTCAGGTTCGAGGTCCACATTGATACTTTGGCACACCACCACCGACTGGAGACTCTGTTTGTTGCTATAAACCGAAGTTAATGGATCAGTGTAACTTGAGAAGACATGCAGGATGCCTCGCAGACGTATGCAAGAACCGTACCTTCAAATGAGTGAGTTTGAAGAGGGCGCATTATTGGCGTGAGAGGACGAGATGCATCCATCCGGAAAATTGCTGTTCGTGTGTGACGAAGTGTGACGGCAGTCCAACGGGTGTGTACAGGATGATTCACAGAAATCCATAGAACACGACGAGGTGGGTCCAGTCGCACCACACAGACCGCCCGCCGTGAAGATCGACACCTCATCTGAAAGGACAGATCTGCGCCTTCCTCGGCTCTGGCGCAAGAGTGGAACTGTGTAACACATCGCACACTATCAGGAATGACAGTCCATCACCGTTTATTACTGTGACTAATGTGTATAAACATGCTAGACTGCAGTGGTGTATATTACCGGGCGAAGGGGCCGTGCGGTTAGGGGCGCGCGAGTGTGAGCTTGCATCCGGGAGATAGTGGGTTCGAATCCCGCTGTCGGCAGCCCTGAAGATTGTTTACCATGGTTTCCCACTTCATACCTTAATTAAGGACACGGTCGCTTCCTTCCAACTCCTAGGCCTTTCCTATCGAATCGTCTCCATAAGACCTATCTGTGTCTGTGCGACGTAAGGTGTATGGACCGACGTCACTGGGGAAAGGAATGGCAGCAGATAGTGTTTGCGGAGAAATCCAGGTTCTGTTCGTTTGAAAGTGATAGCCGCATTTTGGTTCGCCGCAGATAGGGGGAGGGACATCACATTGACTGTATTCGCACAAGACCCTACAGCGCCAACTCAAGGCATTTAGGTGTGAGGTGCTATTGGGTACAACCACAAATCACAGTTGGTGCGTGTCCTGCCTACGTGAATTACATCCTGCGACTCGTAGCGATGCCCTTCCTGCACAACCCAGACGCAAACAGATGTTGCTGCACGAACAAGTGCCTTCTTGATGTCACAGGATGTCAGACTGTTGCCCAGGCCCGCCTGATCAGTGGACTTGTCGCGAACCAAAAGTGTGTGGGATATGGTAAAACGACGGGGGTGGTGCCGTGACCCAATGCCAACCACCAAAGATGAACTGTGGAACCAGGTGAATTCACCATGGATGGCTATACCCCAGGATGTCATTCGCGCCTTATACGCATCGATCACCAAGTATGGAACAAGTTATTAGTGCCCATGCAGGACCCAGTGCCAACTAGGCAACAGGACACATGCTAAACCTAGGTGACTGAAATGCTAAACATTTCTGCAGAACATACTAATGAACATGTCTTGTGAATATGAACTTCCTATCTCTAGTCTTTCAAAGTGTTCTGTTTTTATGAACATGACGGTATATCTGAGAAAGAAAGTATATGAGATTTTCTACAAACCACAATAGCTGTAAAAATAGTTTACTGATTGTTAAATTATTCAGTAACAAAACTATGCTAACATTTAGAATACTATCTGTAAATTTGTAGTCAACTTCAGTTGTCTGTTAGTTGTCCTGAATTGCACACATTTTATGAAGCGTCCTGAATTTCTAGAAGATATTGATGTAATCACAAAGACGCACACAAACCGCTGTTAGTTGCGTGCATTAATGTATTTAAAACTTGAGACAATATTAAATAATGTGAGCCTCCCCTTTATAACCATTTCGAACTGGCCCTGTGGCCTAGAATATTTGTGTCAAACGGCTTACGCCAGCATTCCTTTTTAAAGTTACTGTAGACAGCGGGCCATCGTCTGGCCTTGTGTTGGTTGCGCATAACTGCGCATGCGCCGGCCTATTTCCAGGCAGACTTGCCTCTTGCTCGCTTGCCGACGCGAGACTCAGTTCGCTTCAGTCAGCCACGATGTGCGCTTGTGTGTTTGAGAGCTACGCCATGGAGAGGTGGATTTCCAGAAAACCCCCGTGATACCTCCATTAACGGGGATTTTCCTCGGGTGAACTAGTTGGAGACCTCCTGCCATTTCTTCTGATCATGTTTTTGGATTTATTTTTCGTCTGGATACTTCCCAACGAGGTCTGGATGCCGGTCGTGTGACTGTATTCTTCGTCAACAATGGTCAGTTTTAAATTCCTCTCATTTCTTCATCACCAAAGGTATGTACCAGTGTTTGAATCATTTTAAACGTCGTCCTGAAGAGGATTTTGATATTTTCGAAGATTTCAGGAAAAAAAATAATAATAAATATTTGGACTTCGTCGTTAAATTAACACCTATTTGCGTGTGTGGTATCGAAAATCTGAAAAACAGTTTCGGCAACTAATCACAGTAATGTGGAAGGTTCACAGTGAACTGAATTGGGATTTTTAGATTTAAATTTAACTGAGCTCCTTTTGGCACTTTAAATTGTAACCTTCTTTGTGAACCAAGGTACAGTCTCCAAGGTAGCGAGCTTTACCTTCTTCGGCTTTCTGTTTGCTTTCCTGTGTTTTGTTTTCTAATTCGTTTGGTTTCTTCTCCCTTCCCCCTTCTGGGGTTTTGGGTGAATTAAATATTTTTCTCTAGCCTGTTTTTCCTCCTTGTTTTGGAGGCGTTGTTTTGTTTGGGGGTTACCTTGGCAACGTTTTTGTGTGGGTATTGTTGTCGGGTTTAAAGTTGTCTGGCGTATTGAGCCTGTGTGGATCTTGAATTATATATTTCTGGGTTGAGTGTATCGTTTACTGTTTTATAAGTTAATTAATTAATTTTGTCCTCCCTTTAATGTTGTGTTACCATTTCATTGCCCCGCGTGAGGAGGTATTTTTACGTAAAATTCTGTTTGTCTTGGAAACTGTCCTTGGTGGAAACTGAACGTTTTCAAATTTGGTAATTATGAGAAGCGACCGCGTTGAAGATCCATTTTATTGAATAATTGTTAACTGAGTTTTTTTATTATTAATTAACTATCCGTGATCGATCACATTTAATTTCAAGGTAGTATTTATGTAAGAAGTCTATTGGTTTTCCGTGGTTTTCTGATCACATTTTATTAGGTACGGAGGTCATCCTTTTTCCTTTCTTTGTTGTTTTCATAAAGTTTTCAATTTATTATCTGTTAAAGAGTATTTATTTACCATTAATTGTTAATTAGTAATGAATTAATTTTTCTTTTAAACCATACCTGGGTATATTCTGATTTATTTTCTTTATTGTTAATTACCTTTTCCATCTTTCAACCTTACGTTGATTTTATTTACATTCTGGCTTTACGTTTTAAAATAAACTTAGGTTTTATCAACTTAATGACTTGGTTTGTTACCTACTATTTGCCCTTCCATTAAAATTCTTCAACTTAATTGAAGTGTTGGTTTTCATTCACCACGTTCGGTGGAGCACTGCCACCGATTTTCTTGTGCATTAACTTCCACGGCCTTAAGTCGTCTTCCTCCGCTGCTTCCGGTAAGTTATTTCTATGGTTTCTTGTTTTTTTCATTGTGCTTGAACTTTTGTTGTTGCTCTTCTTGTGCCCATCTTCTCCCTCGTGTTCGCTATAACTCCCATTTTGGGGCGGACACGCTAGCAACCTTCTCGCCAGGGTCTCTATCTATCTCTCTCTTTCTCTCTCTTCTTCTCTCACCCTGGTGGGTAAGGTTATTCACCTCATCATCCCTAGGTGGTACCGGGGTCCTAGAGGGTGGTGAGCGGTGAGAAACTTAACTTCACATTAAACAGACACATCAACAAACCACCATTTTTTTAAACTGCTTATCACGAAGCACAAGGAGACTGCAACCACTGCATGTAAAAGACCAACTGTACAAAACCAATTCACATACTTCAACATGACTTCTACACACGTCTAATCAAAACAACTCCTGTTAAAAATTAACTCAACTCTACCATCAAAACTCCTATATGTATATATATATATGTTGCCTGGCCAGGCTTCTAGAAGGATGTTACACAACATATCTTCTCGTAAATTCTAGAGTACCTAATAGTGTAGTTATAATGTAAAGAGCATTATACAACCATCTAATATCAAAGATACGTTATTCTGGATGTTAAAATGTGTTGCACAATGTTACTGTGGATTACACATCAAATATACAGGTAACAATAAATTATATACTATTAATTACAGTTTCTTACATTAAGTAAACTCATAAATATATATATAGCACATGTTTCATGACATAACCTCACAAATAATACGATAGTCCGACTACGTAAATAATAATAATAACGGTAATAATAATAATAATAATAATAATAATAATAATAATAATAATAATAATAAGTAGATATAAATACTTCATAGATATACCTCGCAAGTCATGTCAATAATAATAACAATAATAATAATAATTCGAGCTCGATACTTTTATTATCTACCCATGGGTTAAAGAATACTGCTTTCAACTTATATTAGTCTATTAAACTTGCGTCAATACCCTTAAGTAGAAACAAATCCCAACAATTTTTATCTTTTGCAAATTATGTAACATTAAAATGATATTACATAAGGCATGGTCAAAAGTTTCCGTTTCAGGGTATTTCTACAGTGGACATACAACGTAGCGCGACTCCGATGCGGGTATATAAGCACGGACATGTAGGCCAAGGGAATACTTCACCTTCATCCATCATTTCCAGTCATCGATGAACTGCATTTAGGGCGGTCGTCCAGGCGGCAACACCCTATCAAGTGTTTACTTTGCTTTTTCTATTTTTCAACGAACTTGGGTATTTATCGGACATTCCCCTTGATAATTCATTCCAGTCCCTTACTCCTCATCCTACAAATGAATATTTGCCCCAATCTGTAGCCTTGAATTCCAACTTCATCTTCATATTATGACCATTCGTACTTTTAAAACTTCCTCTCAAGTTTATTCTTCTACTTGTGTCATTCCACGCAAATCATGACTGACAGCTCAAACTATACTGCATAGTCGAGCATCTCGTCTCCTTACTCTCAAGTCTTCTCACCCTAAAGTTTGCAAAATTTTAGTAACTCTACTCCTGTGTCGGAATTTCCTAGAAGAAATCGTGCTGTTTTCTTTTCATTGTTCTAGTTCTCTTATCAAGTACTCCTGGTGAAGGTCCCAAACACTGGAGCCATACTCTAACTGTGGTCTTACCAGAGACTTACATGCTCTCTCATTTACACTATTACTACAATTACTATATACTCTCATAACCATGTAAAAAGATCTGTAATCTTTCTTGGCTACCTCATTAACATGATTACCCCAACGAAGATCTAGGTCTTACATTGTTCTACATGAGATTATATCACCCCACCAACACAATAATTAACACTGAGAGGTTTTATCCCCTTGCTGAAACTTACAACTTGACCTTTTCATCCCATTTACAATCATACTCATACCATCATCTGCTGTCCGTCACACTACATTGTTTCAGTCCTCCTGCAGTCGCTCACGATCCTGCAATTCATTTACTACTCTATACGGTATAACATCATCCGCAAATACCCTTATCTAAGATTCCAGATCTTCCTTTACTCGTATCGTTTATATATATAATAAGTATAAACAAAGCTTCTTTACTCGTATCGTTTATATATATAATAAGTATAAGCAAAGATCCAATAAAACTGCCCATAGGATCCCCTCTTAATCATTATAGGATCAAACCTATTCTAATTCTATGAGTTCAATATTCAAGAAATGTAGCCTTCCATTCAAACACTCTTTTGTCTAGACCAATAGCCCTCATTTTGTCAGTAATCTTCCATGATTTACCCATTTGACCTCCTGAATCTAAAATATTTTCTATATCTTGCTGGAATCCTACAAGTTGAGCTTCACTGAAATGACTTTCTTTAACAAAAACTGCATTATATCAAAAAGATTAGTAATTTCGCAAATATGTCTAATATAATCGAACAAATGCTTTCCCAGAGCTTATAACGTAAACATTTCAAGCTGACTGGCCTGTAATTTTCCGCTATATGTTTGTCACCCTTTCTCTTGTACACTGAGCTTACTATTGCAACTCTCCATTCATTTCGTATAGCTCCTTCATGCAAACGGTAATCAAATAGGTATTACGGATATGGCACTATATCCCAACCCATAGTCTTTAATATATCCCCAGAAATCTTATCAATCCCAGCTGCTTTTCTAGCTTTCGACTTTTATATCTCTTTATAAATGTCTTTATTATCATAGGTAAATTTTCGTATTTCCCCACTATTATTCGCCTCCTCTGTCTCCAATTACCTTTATTATTGCTGACTGAATACTTCTGCCTTCTGTAAGTCCTTGCATATACATTGCCCTTGTTCATTAATGATCCCAGGAATGTCCTTCCTGGTACCTGTTTCTGCCTTGAAATATCTGTACATGTGTTTTCATTGTTCCCTACAATTCTTGTTGCTCCCAATCATGTTTGCCATCATGCATTACTTAGCTGATTTTTTCGCTAAATTCAATTGCCTACGGAGCTCCTTCAATATCACCTTACTCTCACAACAATTCCTAACTTATTTATTTCTAATCTGCACTTTCTTCTTAATCTCTTTCTTTCCCTGTTATAAGATAATGGGTCCTGACTATTCCTTACCATTTTTAACTGTTCATATCTCTTTTTACACTCCACAACAATTGCCTTATACCCATCCCATAAACCATTTACATTTGATTTGCCTTTTGAAGATATGATAATTGCTGTTCCTCTCTGTATAATTCCCCACATAGCTGATTATATTATCAAATTATTCTGCATCAATGTCAGTGCCAGCCTATACTTTTAAAGGTACAGTCAAATGTTCCACCTTCACAATACTGTACATTTAAAAAAGTATACTAACAACAATACGGGCTTAGCAATGAAGATCATTTTATGCAGGGGCATATTCTCCTTGCATACAAGACATTCATTGCATGCGTTATAATAGGGTGAAGAACTGTCTGAAGTACGATTTGAGGTTGTTTCAAGTCAAGTATTGACAATTTCATCTCTCAGAAATTCAAAATTTCCGCGCAACTGCATTAGTTCTGTTGCTTGACTACGTGTGGTGCTGGTGTAGACACGCCATCTAATCCACTGTGTATAGAAAGATAAAGCAAATGGAGAAGTTAAGGACGTAACGCATTCAATCTTTAAATTGCATTCGGTGGCAGACATAGTTCTGAAAACTTCCGAATGATGTCGTTGCAATTGAAATTTGGTCACATTCCATGTGCTAACTTCTGCCATGTGTTAACTACTTGGAGAACGTGTGCATGTCCAAGCTTAGAGCGAGCAGGACCACTGACTACCCCCTAGCGAGAACCCAACGTGACTAAAGTGACCACCGTCACCGGGGTGATTTCCTTCCAGTGCTTGAGTAGTGACTCACTAGGGGGTTCATACAGTGTGTGTTTTGTTGATCAGTGACTTAATTTATTGTGTGTCGTTTCTGTGCCATTCCTCGTGCTCGATGATTTATATATTAACAATGAATGAGTCTTAAACGGCCTGCCTCTGTGGTATAGTGGTTAGTGTGATTAGCTGCCACCACCGATGACTCGGTTTGAGACAGTACTTAGTAGTTTGAGACTCCCCCTATGTCCTTGTCGAACTGGCGTTTGCGTTGGCATCTGGAAATTCTGTGTTAATCGGCTTTTGCCAATACACTTTTTTGAGGACAGTATGCCGTGCGCTTCTGTTCTGAGTACTGCGTCTGTGCCTACTGCGCGTGCGCGAGTGGTGTGAGGCGAGTCTAGTGCTGACTGCCAGCGACTACTTCCGAGTGAGTTGGCGTTCTGCAGCCAACATGGATGGACGTGAATGTGTGTATTCTGCTATGCGGCGGGTGGTTGTGCTAAAACCACCGTGATATCATCCTTAAGAGGGATAATCCCTTATTACATTAGTTGCTGGCCTCCTACTGTTTAATTGGACTATGTTTTTGCTACTATAATTCTCCAGGATTCTTGGTGAACAACCTTAGTTCATGGCCTCGTGGTTGCCGCTCTTCAATAACAATGGCCAGGTTTGAGCTTCTCAATTTTTCTGGACTCAAAGGTACGTAACTGTTTGATCAAAGTAATTCTGGAAAAGCAAGAAGATTAATGTGTTTCGGCGCACTTCAAGATAACAGTAATAATAATAATAATATTAATAATAATAATAATAATAATAATAATAATAATAATAATAATTTGGATTAAGACTTCCTCTTCGAAATTTGTGCTGAATATCGTGTGCGTCTGTGAACCATAGGAAACGGTTCCGGCAATTAATCATTTTAGAATGCAGTTCGCACGGTGAAAGAAATTATTATGTTTATTTTAAAGTTAAGTAAAAGTTTTTTTGCACTTTGATTGTACCTTATGGTGTGAACCAAGGCGCTGTTTCCAAGGTAGAGGGGTTAGCTTTCCCTCGGGTTCCTTGCCTTCTGGGATTTATTTCTCCTTGCTTTGTTTAATTGCGTTGTTTCTGGGATTTCTCTGAAATTTTATTTTTTAAACCGTTTGTTTTCCTTCTTATTTGTAGACTGTGCTTCGCTTTTCCGTTACCTTGGCAACGTGTGTTTGGGTGATTGTTGTGTGCGGTTTGTTTTTAATGGGGATTGTTGTTGGTTCGTGTGGTTTTCTTGGATGAAATATTATTGTTGCCTGGTATCGTTGGCATTTCTTTCATATAAAGTTATTAATTTCGGCCAACCTCTTTGTGGTTTCGCCTCGTACTTTGTCCGGGCGAAATGTGTAGCTTCTACCTTTATTTTCGTGTGACCTTGGAAATTGCCCTTGGTAGAAATTGGAATGAATTGTGGTAAAGTTAAAAGTCAACCGGCCTAAAGGTCATGGAACTACTGATTGTTTACTAAGTATGGGATTTGTTTTTCTCTTTAACGCGTGATCGATCACATTTAAATCAATATTTTACTTACCTTGTTTGAGGTATGGAGGTCACTGTTGTTTTTCCTTGTTGGTATTTACGGATTAGTTCCTTTATTATTTGTTAAATGAAGTCTACATCTTCTTATTTAAAGGTGCCTTCTTGGCTATTTATTAACAAAACATATCAAGTTCTTGCAAGTTAATCCAATTACTGTAAAAAGAGTATTTACATTCTTTAACACCTGGTTCAAGTTATTATCTGACTTTAATCTTCTCCTTTAATGATGAACCTAGGTTTCCTCCAGATATTATCTTTCTGAATTGTTACCTCTCATTTTAATTTCTATTAAAGTTTTCTTTCATATCACTAAAAAGTTGGTTTTCATTTACCACATTTGGTGCAGCGCTGCAACTATTTCTTTTGGGTTGGTGTCCACGGGCCTTAAGCCGCTTTTCCTCTACGTTTTGGGTAAGTGTCTCTATTTCTCCCTTTGGGTAATTTTAGTATCATGTTGTTGGCTGGTGTTGTTGTTATCCTTGAATTTTTTTATGTACTGTGACTTGTTGTTTTACTTTTGCCCCTTGTTCTCTCTTGTGTTCGATTTATCTACCCATTGGGGGCGGACACAATAGCAACCTTCACACCAGGCTGTCTCTCTCTCTCTCTCTCTCTCTCTCTCTCTCGCTCTCTTTCTTTCTCTTCCTTTTTTACCTCAGCTGGTGGGTAAGGTTATTAACCTCATCACCACTAGGATGTAACCGGGGTCCTAGAGGGTGGTGCCGGTTAGAGTGGTAGCAGAACTGTGGTTGTTGTTGTTGTTCTTGTTGCTCTGCTGCCTATCTTAGTTGTTTCTGCTTTGTGCAGCCTAATTTTCTTCCCCTTCTACCCTTGCTTGGTGCAGTGCTGTAGTGAATGTTGGTGGATGGAAATCAAAGGCTAAGAAACTAAATGTGTTATTGTCAATAACTATTGTGAAAGGGAGTGCAAGGATCTTGTGTAATTTTTTAAATTATTTTGTTCCATGTTTGCTACCATGGCGCGTGCCGTTACGAACCCCTCCTTCCTGCGTCGTGCCGAGTTGGAGTACGCGTTATCCATTCGTGGCCTTGAACCTGCCTGTACTGTTGCTGAATGTGCTGCCTTGCTATCAGCCAACTCCCAGGTCCCCATTAACTTACTTATTATTGACAGGAGTCGAGTGGGTGAATACCTTAATTTAATCTGTGAGAATCTTAACGAAATTAACATTATTCGCGAAGAATTTATTGAATTGCCTCCGTCCAAAGCCCAAGTAAACCGGCTGAGGGCCAGAGCTAACCACTACTCGGGCCGAATTCAGGACATATTGTCCATTAAGCCTGATTCTGTTTTTGTGTCGGAATGTGCTAGATTGTTAACGGTGGTTTCTGGTATCACCGCTGATTTGGATTTGCTATTACCTAGCAGAGATATGGAGAATTGTACTATTTCTACTGGTCTTAACCCTAGTGTACCTACCCTGAGTGTCCCTTCCCACCAAATTGTGTCCTCATCCCATGCCCAATGTCCGTGTTGTGTGACAGCTCCTTTACTGGAAAGCTTAGTCTCTAAGCTAAATTCGGCGTCATCGCCTAACTGTTTAAAGGAAGTTTTGCGCGGGGTAAAGTGCTTTTCTGTAAATTCTATCGAGGAGAGTATCAGATTCCTACGGTTTCTTGTGGAGTTGACTGAAACTGGTAATGTGTACTCAGTCGATGATTTGGGGATTTTCCGCGCCCTCTTCCCTCATTGTGAAGGGATCCTAAAGAGGGAAATTTCCGAAGCTATCTCTAAAAATTCATCAATTAGCATCTTTCATGAACTGGTCCTTTCCAAATTTATTCCCTCACTTGCTCTTCAAAGTCTTGTGCTCCAACACTGCTTCCCTACCCAGTTCCTGCATGAGAACCTACTAACGTATGTGCTAGATCTGCGATTCTTTTGCAAGGTTTTTAGAATTTCAGTCCCAGAAAGTGAAATGGTCTCTAGAATTTTAAAAGGAATATCTCCTGCGTATCGCTCCTATCTTTCCTTAACCCGTTGCCCTACTACCTTTCAAGAATTGGAAGAGGCCTGTTCCTTTGCTGAAGATGTCAAACATGGGGATGCCTCTAGACCTGTGAATTCCCCCCCCCCCTACTACTCCCAATTATCCCGTCCTTCCGTCAACACCTAAAGTAGGGAATGCCCGTAAATGTTACAACTGTGGGTCCCGAAATCATCTAAGGAATTCCTGTCTTGACGTTAAACGTGGTCCAAGCGCTTGCTATTCCTGTGGCTCTAGACAGCATGTTAAAAAAATTGCCCCTTGGTAGGCAGAAATCGTACTCAATGACTAGAAAGGAAAAGGGCAAAGTCTGCCCATACTAAAATTGTAAATTCTGAATCTCGTAAAAACCCTGTGTGTCCCTCCATGTGCAATAGTATTTCTGCTCATGTCCCCTCCTCTGGTACTTGCACGTTTGTTGAGTTCAATAATGAACCTGTAGATGCCCTTCTCGGTACTGGAAGCGTAGTATGTTTGATGAATTACGCCTGGTATCGTCAAAAGAAATCCTCGTGTAAACTTCCGGAAATAAAACCCACTAATCTAAGATGCCTTTCGGCTAATTGTCAGTTTTTAAATATTTTGGATACTGTGAAGGTCAAGTTGAGGATTGGGAATTTCACTTGGAAGATCAAGTGCTTGGTGACATCTAATTTATCATGTAACATTATTCTGGGTACCAATTTTCTTTCTTGGGCCGGTGTTGTTTTGGATCCTCAGTGTCGAAATTTCTTTTTTAAATTTTCCCCTGACTTGAAATTTGAATTGATCAACGTTCCCTTGAAAATGCCTAATGTATTGTGTGTGGGTTACCCTGAGTCAGATGAGCCTAGTGACATTGATCGGCTTGACCTGAATCATTTAGGAGATGCCGAAGCACGTCAAGTTCGTGATCTTGGCAGGGAATTTCCCGGTGTGTTCACTAGCAAGTTAGGCTTGACCGACGTACTCGCGTATGATATCGAGTTGTCTGACCCGCAGCCTGTTCGATCCCCTCCATACCGCCTTTCCCCACCCCGTATGTTGGAACTAAAGAAAATTGTTGAGCAAATGGAGAGAGACGGAGTGATCAGACCTTCCACTTCTCCGTACGCATCCCCTGTGTTCTTGGTACCCAAACCTTCTGGTGGTTATCAAGCTGTGATTGACTATAGGGTCCTAAATAGCAAGATTGTACTCCAATCTATTCCTCTACCCGACCTTCATACTTGTTTTGGATGGTTCTCGGGAGCGAAATTTTTCACTGTCCTTGATTTGAACCAGGCATATTACCAAGTGCCTTTATCGAAGAGATCCATTCCTCTCACTGCCTTTATCACCGACTGGAACTTGTATGAGTTCCTCAGACTTCCGTTCGGGATCAGTTGTGGAGCAGCCGTGTTGTTGAGGCTGCTAAATTCCATTCTCTCGGACATTAAGTTCAACTACGTCTTTAATTACCTGGATGATTTGGTAATCTATTCGAATACCTTCGAGGAACATATGGTGCACGTCAGGGAAGTATTGCAACGGTTAAAGAAAGCCGGCCTTACAGTGAAGTTATCAAAGGTAGCTTTCGCCAGACCCAGCATGTCTTTCTTGGGACATGTAGTTTCTTCTGAAGGCGTTTCCATTGATCATTCCAGAACTCAAGCCATTAGGGATTTCCCACCTCCCAAAGATGTCAAGGGCGTTGCCCGATTCATTGGTATGGTCAATTTTTTTAGAAAATTCATCCCTAACTTTGCTGAGGTAGCTGCCCCGTTGAACGACCTTAGGAGAAAGAATGTAAAATTTACTTGGGGTAAAGCCCAGGACTAAGCTTTCAATTCATTGAAGGTCGCATTGACTAATGCACCTTTGTTAGCTATTCCTGATTTTGAGAAGCGTTTCATTGTCCAAACTGATGCCTCCGGGCGCGCTATTGCTGGCGTTCTGTTACAAGAACATGAAGACGGGCGTAGGCCGGTGGCTTACGTATCCAGGGTCCTCAATGATCTGGAATCTAAGTATTCCATTTATGAACTAGAGTGTCTAGCTGTGCTGTTTGCACTGGAAAAATTTCGATCTTTCATTGAACACGTCAACTTTGATCTAGAGACCGATAATCAGGCTCTTTCTTGGGTGTTGAACCGACCAAAAAGGACCGGTAGGATAACTAGATGGGCATTACGGATCTCATCCTTTAATTTCAATGTTCGCCACATTCGTGGCTCAGAGAACGTCATTGCCGATGGCTTGAGCAGGATGTTTGAAGGTAATCCTTGTGGGGAAGCCAACCCGTGTGTCGATGAGCTTGCTGTCAATACCGTAGGGGTTAGTGCCATCCTCACCGATTTCCCTTTGCTGTACCAAGAAATTGGAGATCATCAAAAAACTGATCCGGATCTGAAAAACATCATTGACACAATCAGTAGTGGGATCGAAGTAAAACCTTCCTCCTTATATAAGGGTGTTCTCTGTTGTAAGGGTCGCAAGGACCATAATTTCAAAATTGTCGTTTCGAAAGTTCTGGTACCTGCCATTTTTAAATATTACCACTGTTCTCCCCTTGGCGGTCATCTAGGAAATTTCAAAACTCGTCTGAAAATTAGGCAATTCTTTGTTTGGAAGAAAATGGATAGTGATATCAGGAACATGGTCAAATCCTGTAAATCTTGCGCCATCAGCAAACCTAATTTGAATAATCGGGTGGGATTATTGTCTTCATCACAAGCTTCGCGCCCCATGGAGCGACTGTTCATCCTCCCTCCCCCGATCTTCATTGGGAAACACCCACATTTTTGTCTGTATAGATGCCTTCTCCCAGTTCTGTTGGATCTTCCCCACCAGGTCCACTAATTCACGTACCTCTATCTCCTGTCTAAATTCCGTCTTCGCATCATTTGGCCCACCTAAGTTCTTTGTATCACCAGTAACTCTTTCAAAAGGTATCTGTTTGAGTTGGGCATCTCCCATGTCACCACTACCCCATACTACCCAAATCCTTCTTATGCAGAGAGGTTGAATCGGAATCATGACAACCAGTCCAAATGGGACTCCTGTCTGCATTGGTTGGCCCATGCTTTTAATTCCGCTATTCATGAGTCTCGTGGTAAGACGCCTATGTCTTTAATGTTTGGCTATACCCCGTATTCCCCTATGTCTAACCTTCTATGTATTGAGAATCTTCTCCCGGACCTATCTGGGCTTATTGATGTTCAAAAGATCTGGAACGAAGCAAAAAGGAATCTAGCTGTGTCCTACGAAAAGGTCAAAATGCAGTACGATAAAGGTAGGAAACCGTCAAAATTCAATATTGGTGATCTGGTGTACGTTAAGTGCTACCCAATAAGTAAGGCCGTGAATAAGTTTTCGGCAAAACTTGCCCCTAGGTACCAAGGCCCGTGCACTGTGTTGGAGTTCTTGTCTCCGGTTTCTATTTTGGTAAGTGATCCTGTAGCAAAACGAATTAGGCGCGTTCATGTTTCTCAAATTAAACCCGGTTGATCTGGCAAATTGTTCCGCATCTTCCGCTGGATGGATGCACCTTTGGTAACTAACCTGTACCGTTAGTGGACTTAGCACGCATACTGTGGGCTGGCGAGCGAGTCAATCTGGTCCTTTCTGTACCTTGTGTTGGTGACTCTAATTTAGCACTCCTTGTATATTACTGTTTCTCGGTGTGGATCCTTGTAGTTAGAAATTGATTTTCCTTAATTGTCTTGTGATGGTGGTATTAATACCTTGGGATAGATATCCACGTTATCAAGCCTTATGCTTATGTGCGCGCTACCGAAGTTCCATTGGGGAAATCTAATGATATCTAACTTAAATTCTGCTTTGTTTGACCATCTGTTTTCTCTAGGCGTTTAGAATGTAATTTCAAAGACTTATTTCTTCAGTGGCTCCGCATCGGATTCCTTTCGCTGAACCCTTTGATCATCTTGTGACTTAATCATTGCTGGGCTATGGCGTGCTTGGGATGGAATATCAGGGAGTGTGTTTGGTACCTGAGTGTTTACCATTTAATCATCCTTTCATTGTGTGCGTGTATCTGAAGGTGCGTGAAGTTTAGTCATGATTGGGTTGCTATTTGTGCCATTTTAATATTGTACGATTTCTGGTTATGGTGTTTTATGATCAATTGGTGTCGGGAAAGTTCCCTGCTTGCCTTCTGCATGGACCGCGTGTCTTAAAGGTGTTTCTTTTTCCGGGTACTGATGTTTGTTTTCATCCATGATTGAGTGATCTGACACTCCTCCTTTGGGCATTCTTCGCGGCTGTTTTAAAAGTGGTATTCTATGCGTGAACCCTCGATGTTATTTTACCTGTAACGGGTTTTTGGGCTGAATTTATCTTCCTAACCTTTTGATTTTGGGGGTCGTTTTGGGGTTATGTAGAAAATCTGGTTCCGATTTTTCTGTGGGCGTTCGGTTAGTGCACTCCTGCCAGCATTGTGGTTGTATCTTCTGTGTTGTAACTTGGTAATGTTGTTGTGGGTTGTTTGAATTGTGGACCGTTAGTGACGTAGTGTAATTTTCCTTATCTACCGGTTGGCGTATGGAGTTTTCGGTGGTACTGTCGGACTTCCTTCCTGAGGATATTTCTCCTTTGTGCTCCTGTGGGATGGACCTAGTCCTTAATCTGTACCGGGTTTGCTGTTGTAATTTCTGCCTAGTATTGTGCTGAATTTGTTTAATGGTCGGTGAGCACGCGTTGAGGATAGCTATCCTTTATCTTTCTATGAGTGTCCCGTGTTGCTAGCTTGTCGTTATTTATGTAATCGTGTTTGGGATTACGTTGTTTGGCTGTCAAGACACTTTGGTTGGGATGCGATTTGTCCTTTAATTTACCTCTGTGTCACGGTATGGTTGGCTATTGGTTTTGAATCCAATACTCCGAGGAAGTAAACCTTCGGGTGGGCAATACTTAGTTTTCTGTTGGCTCTGGGATTTTCGACTTGTTCTTCCTCACGCAAATTTAGGTTTGTGGTTACTATTCTGTACGGCGTTGAACCGTGCATTTATTTCTTGTAGTCGTACTTTGATGTGGCCGTTATGGATGAGTGACTGATCGCGATTTTTCCATCTGGTAACCTATAGGAGTCTCCTGATTGCCCATCGATTCCACTGTTGCCTGTCTTACCTCCCTGTAACTCGAGTGGTTTCTGCGCCTCTTCTCACTGATGGTATTCCGTTGGTCTGTTCAAAGTATTAGTTTTCTATGCTTGAGTCCTTCCCTGTGTTTTGTTGGTGAACTAGGATAAGTTGTCGATCCCAGTGTGGTTTGTATTTTGCTCAACCCCTCGTTCTTGATCCTTGGACCGATTGACGAGTTCGCCACTCCGTGGTTGTGTGTTTCTATGTGTTCTTGTTATTTGTTTCTCTACGTGCCCTTGCTAAGTATCCTTCGTGGTAGAGTAACATTGTATATCTTATGTAGTTTCCCATTGATTTCTTAATTGTTGTTGAATCGACCCTTCTTTTCCTTCGGTGCTAAATCGGACCAAGTGGAAAGCTCTGGGCCTCAGCTAGTTGGTTGGTAACTAGCATAATGCAAAGTTAATTGGCGGATCTATCGATCCTGTAACTGAATACTCACCTGCTTTTTCTCCCTCTTCTTGCGGTTTTTGCCCCCATCCGGGTCTTCCGGTGCATTTCATTCTCCTGTTGTCACCTTTTTGCAACACGAGATGATGCATTTCCTTAATACCAAAGGAGACTTGTAAAGGTATTCTCGCATTAAAATTAATTTACCACCGTGCTTTAGGAAATAACCTGGATGCGTGGACTAATAATCATGTGGTTTTCGTTTGATTTTGGTCAGTATATCTGTGATTAGTGTAAGAATTGCCAAACCTGGTGAACTTGTTCATGTGTCAAAAACTATATCATCGTGTGATGCCTTGAACCAAAGTATATCAGGTGCACCTGAAGATTTTGTGAACTCTGAATATTGTGCTCCCTATCTAGTGAAAAACATTACTCTGGTGATTTTCTGAGTGCTCGATTAACGTTTCTGAACACTGATGTTGATCGCACCCCGCCAATTATTTTTGAAAAACAACGTAATATGCAACCGTGTCTTGAAAAATTTAACCTGGTCATGTGGATCCCTGATTCAAACTAGTTTATACTGGTGGTCGTTTTCAGTTGGACTACTTCACCCAAATTTAGGTTATATATGACCACCACATCATCATCGAGTTAAGTTTCAGATTTGTTGTCTTTCGGGGCGGGAGGACTGAGACAGTATTTAGTAGTTTCATACTCCCCCTATGTCCTTTTCGAACTGGCGTTTGCGTTGCCATCTGGAAATTCTGTGTCAATCGGCTTTTGCCAATATACTTTTTTGACGACAGTATGCCGCGCGCTGCTGTTCTGAGTACTGCATCTGTGCCTACTGCGCGTGCGCGAGTGGTGTGAGGCGAGTCTAGTGCTGACTGCCAGCGACTACTCCCGAGTGAGTTGGCGTTCTGCAGCCGCCATGGATGGACGTGCATGTGTGTGTTCCGCTATGCGGCGGGTGGTTGTGCTAAAACCACCGTGATATTATCCTTAAGAGGGATAATCCCTTATTGCATTAGTTGCTGGCCTCCTACTGTTTAATTGGATTATGTTTTTGCTACTATAATTCTCCAGGATTCTTGGTGAACAACCTTAGTTCGCGGCCTCGTGGTTGCCGCTCTTCAATAACAATGGCCAGGTTTGAGCTTCTCAATTTTTCTGGACTCAAAGGTACGTAACTGTTTGATCAAAGTAATTCTGGGAAAGCAAGAAGATTAATGTGTTTCGGCGCACTTCAAGATACTAGTAATAATAATAATAATAATAATAATAATAATAATAATAATAATAATAATAATAATAATAATAATAATAATAATAACAATAATAATAATAATTTGGATTAAGACTTCCTCTTCGAAATTTGTGCTGGATATCGTGTGCGTCTGTGAACCATAGGAAACGGTTTCGGCAATTAATCATTTTAGAATGCAGTTCGCACGGTGAAAGAAATTAGTATGTTTATTTTAAAGTTAAGTAAAAGTTTTCTTGCACTTTGATTGTACCTTATGGTGTGAACCAAGGCGCTGTTTCCAAGGTAGCGGGGTTAGCTTTCCTTCGGGTTCCTTGCCTTCTGGGATTTATTTCTCCTTGCTTTGTTTAATTGCGTTGTTTCTGGGATTTCTCTCAAATTTTATTTTTTAAACCGTTTGTTTTCCTTCTTATTTGTAGACTGTGCTTCGCTTTTCCGTTACCTTGGCAACGTGTGTTTGGGTGATTGTTGTGTGCGGTTTGTTTTTAATGGGGATTGTTGTTGGTTCGTGTCGTTTTCTTGGATGAAATATTATTGTTGCCTGGTATCGTTGGCATTTCTTTCATATAAAGTTATTAATTTCGGCCAACCTCTTTGTGGTTTCGCCTCGTACTTTGTCCGGGCGAAATGTGTAGCTTCTACCTTTATTTTCGTGTGACCTTGGAAATTGCCCTTGGTAGAAATTGGAATGAATTGTGGTAAAGTTAAAAGTCAACCGGCCTAAAGGTCATGGAACTACTGATTGTTTACTAAGTATGGGATTTGTTTTTCTCTTTAACGCGTGATCGATCACATTTAAATCAATATTTTACTTACCTTGTTTGAGGTATGGAGGTCATTGTTGTTTTTCCTTGTTGGTATTTACGGATTAGTTCCTTTATTATTTGTTAAATGAAGTCTACATTTTCTTATTTAAAGATGCCTTGTTGGCTATTTATTAACAAAACATATCAAGTTCTTGCAAGTTAATCCAATTACTGTAAAAAGAGTATTTACATTCTTTAACACCTGGTTCAAGTTATTATCTGACTTTAATCTTCTCCTTTAATGATGAACGTAGGTTTCCTCCAGATATTATCTTTTCTCATCAAATCAATCAATACTGATCTGCATTTAGGGCAGTCGCCCAGGTGGCAGATTCCCTATCTGTTGCTTTCCTAGCCTTTTCCGAAATGATTTCAAAGAAATTGGAAATTTATTGAATATCTCCCTTGGTAAGTTATTCCAATCCCTAACTCCCCTTTTGAATTGTTACCTCTCATTTTAATTTCTATTAAAGTTTTCTTTCATATCACTAAAAAGTTGGTTTTCATTTACCACATTTGGTGCAGCGCTGCAACTATTTCTTTTGGGTTGGTGTCCACGGGCCTTAAGCCGCTTTTCCTCTACGTTTTGGGTAAGTGTCTCTATTTCTCCCTTTGGGTAATTTTAGTATCATGTTGTTGGCTGGTGTTGTTTTTATCCTTGAATTTTTTTATGTACTGTGACTTGTTGTTTTACTTTTGCCCCTTGTTCTCTCTTGTGTTCGCTTTATCTACCCATTGGGGGCGGACACAATAGCAACCTTCACACCAGGCTGTGCCTCTCTCTCTCTCTCTCTCTCTCTCTCTCTCTCTTTCTCTCTCTCTTCCTTTTTTACCTCAGCTGGTGGGTAAGGTTATTAACCTCATCACCACTAGGATGTAACCGGGGTCCTAGAGGGTGGTGCCGGTTAGAGGTTGGTTCGATTCCCGGTTCTGCAACGAAATTTGAAAATTGGTACGAAGTCTGGAAAGAGGTCCACTCAGACTCGGGGTGTCAACTGAGTTTGACTCCCATCTCAGCCACCCTTGAAGAAGCTTTCCGTGTTTTCCCACTTCTCCTCAAGGCAAAACTCGGGATGGAACCTAAGTTATGGCCACGGACGCTTCCTCCCCCATACAAGCACAAGGCCCCTGTTCAGCATACCAGGTGAGGCCGCCTGGGCGAGGCACTAGTCCTCATTCCCATTTGTATCCCCGATCAAATATCTCATGCTCCAGAGAGAGCACTGCCCTTGAGGCGGTAGAGGTGGGATCCTTCGCTGAGTCCGAGGGAAAAGCCAACCCTGGAGGGTAATCGGATTAAGAACGAAATAAAGAAAGAAAAAGTCTCTGAAAAACCTTTACAACCCGTTCGTTTGATGCAAATTTAACATTTAAATAAATTAAAAACAGAAAACAAGAATTCTGTGTTCGCACGTTCAATCCAGAAACTTGCAGTAAAACTGCTTGGCTCTCAGATTTTTCAAAGACTGCTTGGTTCCTATAATGTGAGTTCTGATAGGACAGTGAATGCATTGGTGAGACTTAAAATTCAGTGTCTGGATAACTTTAACTGCCACGAAAAATGAGTTGCGTAGACTTTCGATGGAGCGGCGGTGCTTGCATGTCAGCTGAATGGTGTGCAAGCTAAATTAAAAGAAATGGATCCTGAGGCTGTATTCGCCCACTGCTACGTGCAAAATCTTTATAATTTCTCAAGCTGTGTCATGCGCGAAAGTATGTCGCATATTATTCGCAATGATGAGTGGTTTTGCGACATTTTTTGTAGTTCTTCTAAGAGAACTAACCTGCTGGATGGTGTCCTCAAGAAAAGATTTCCTAAGCTAGCTCTAACAAGGTGGAACTATTCCAGCCGATTAGTACAGACCATCGAGGAATATCTTGCTCCTCTCCAAGAACTTTAAGAAAGTATTTTGGAGGAACCTGTAAACTTTGATAACATCACAATCAATGAGGCAAGCGGGTTTCTTGGGTAGTTATTCGAATTTCAGTTCAGTTTTCTTCTGAATATTTTTAATAAAATGTTTTCATTGACTGATGTCACATACATGCCTAACTTCTTTCAATCTAAGACACTAGTCATCGCATTTTGCACCAGCGAAATGAAATCATTAGAAACCAAATGTGTCAATAATGCGAAACAGTGAATTTGCTAATGTCTGCGGCAGAACAGAAGAGACATTTGATCCACCAATGAAAATTCTAGCACAGTTAAAATATCGCTTCTGTTCATTCGGAGATTTGTCCTTCGCTGAAATGCTTAAGTGTAAGAAATTTTTATTTTTTCTGGCGATTTTCCTCAAGAGCAATTCGGTAAATTGATTGAAGTCTATGGGAAATACTTTGTTACAGTACGACTTAAATCTGAATTGAGGGTTATGTTCACTTCTGAACAGTTCGAAAATAAGACTGTGGCTCAATCCAGAAATTCCTATTGACCAGTGGTCTCCTCAGCGGTTTCTCGAGCTTTATAAGTCAGAGTTATCTCTCTGCATTAAGAATGAATTCTATGGAAAAGGATCTTCTTGTTGAAATGAAATCACATGAGCCCTTCTGCAGAGACGTCACCAAGGAATTCTGCAAAAAAGAATCGCAGGGTCAAGTAATTAGGGAGAGTAGAATTGGAATTTACTTACGGTACTACATTGTGCTACTGCATCGTTACTAGTTGCATGCCCCGGTGGCGAATCCAGGATACGCCACTGATCTTTAGATATGCACCTAGAATTTCATGTTCCTCATCCTTAACTTTTCGTAACTTACAAATTTTTCTTTCACCACTATAAATACTCCCCCTATGATCGTTCCTAATCTGTCTCTGCGATAAACACTCCATCCATAATATCACTTCTCAGCCATGATTCAATTTCGATTACAATATCTATCGTATTACTTAATTCTACTCCTTTCTTTACAATACATCTAAAGTTGAACACTAACAATTTTATGTCATCCTTACTTGATTTGCTTCCAATACTGTCATAACCACTCCCTAGTCCGCCTTCTTTCCCTGAAGGTATCTCCCTATAACTCTTCCAATTAAACCTCCTAACTCATATGTACCATTGCGGTTTAAGTGAAGGCCATCTGAGCGTAGAACCTTACCTCCTACCCACCCATTTGGCTCTACAAATCTCACTCTCAATTTCCCATATACTCATTCCATATTCTCATTTATATCCCGAATTACCCTCGATTCAGTACCGGTATCTCTCCTACACACTATCCCACTGATACAATTCTCGGCTTCCTTAAACTTCTTCGTGCTGTCTTAACCAGATCCCAAACATCTCCGACTATGTTAGTACCAATTCCTGCTTGCCTTACGTTGTCTGTAGCAACATTTGAAAGTTACAAGTTTCTCCTAACCCTCCTCCCTCCCTTCTGTTTTCCTCAACATCTGCCTTAATCTGATTCCTAGATAAAACTCTACCTTGGTTCTCTTTCCTCCACATACTTTCCTCACATGCCTGACAGTTGAGTTACCCATGACGAGAGCCTATACCCCACCCTCATTAGATCCCCTCCTCTCCTGGTCTCTCTCTATTTCCCTGACGCCTGCAGAACTCAATTCCTCCTACCCCTTCTTCCTCTCACTACCCTGTTTCAACTACCTCTTCCTATTCTGTGCTTTATGTTTCCCTTTTCTATTGGTCCCTTTCCTCTTGCCCTGTTCCACCTATGTAACAGTTCCGTGATGTCCATCTTCCCTCTGCTGATCTACCTGCGGTGACTCATACTGATTGCTCACCTATACCTCTCCTGGGCCGACTTCCTGAGGGAAATACTTTACCCTTGTTGTCCTTGACTTTAGGACATTAGCCCGCCTGTCTTGCACAATGTCTCCCCTTCGATCCCTTCCCTCTCCCCTACTTAGCCTATCCTGTACATTGATTGTATTAAATCTTAAAGCCTACCCGGCGTTCACAGGTTTGTTATCTAACACCGTACTTCACAACCATTTAACTTAAGACTTCAGTGTAACTTGTATTTCATGTCTGATTGTGAGATTGCAAAAGAATACTACTGTTCCAAAATGAGTTTTCAAAACAATGAAGCATTAGCTATAGTAGAGTTGAGACGTCAAGGAATATGTATACTTACATGGCAGAGCCCTCTTTAGTAATCCTACATACTCCCATCTTTTAGTTGATGGTAATTTCCAACCACTCAAACAATAAATCAAAATAAAATACATGAATAAAATTAAACACAATGAGACAGTCACTGAAAGTCAATCACAATCACGTCGAAATCTAGCAGGTAGTTGCACTTTACGTCCACACTAGTTCGAACATGTCCAATTTCCCCACTCCTTCCACACTATTTTGGACAGTTGTCCCAACTCCACCACTCTTGCCGACTAAAAGTTCATCTTTTGTAGATGCTTCCTTTGCACGAATTTCCAAAGGATATACCCTCTGGTCTGCTCGGAAAAGGATCCCTGCTGCAGTCATCAGCTTCACCAGACGAATTTCTCCATCACGTGCTGGAATAAGCTGTTCCACTACAGCTAAAGGCCAATCGATTTTTTATGTTGTCTGCTTTAATAAGAACAACTTCTCATAGAAGCAATTGACGACTCTTCTTTTGGGCAGTTAATGCTAATTGACCTAAAATATTCTCTCCTAAATCGCTGACAAAAGCTATCTCTTATTCTTTGACGATTTCTGTTCCGTCGGTTAAGATGATCAGAATCCATGACATCACAGTCAGGCACGCCCATTTCTTTCATACCTAACAAAAACATATTAGGCGAGATAGGGGTTAAATCAGCACTGCCTTCTGACACATATGTGAGCGGTCGAGAGTTCATCACGGCTTCGCAATCACATAAGACTGTTTCCAACTCTTCATAGGATAGCGAAGCTTTGCCAAGAGTTTTCCTTAGCAGTTGTTACAGCAGCCTTATTAGGCGCTCCCACCATCCTCCCCACCACGCTGCTGTGGGAGGATGGAATCGCCAGTCAATCTGATGAGCATTGCTGTATTTGGAAATCTTGTTCCAGTCCAATTGACTGAAAGCATTGTGTGTCCCAACAAAATTTCTACCATTATATGTATATACAATCGAATGTCTACCTCGGCGAGCTACAAATCTTCTGAAAGTTCGTAGGAATGAATCAACGGAGAGTGACGAGGTCAGCTCAAGGTGGACTGCACGGTACACCGCACAAGTGTATAGACATATCCACACTTTGCGATTATTTCTCAAAAACAATGGACCAGCTAAGTCAATACCAGTATTCTCGAAAGCAACTGTATCCCGCATTAGTGGCTCAGGTAAAGCAGGTGTACAAACGGAAACACTTCTCGCCTCACGTCTCCGACAGACAACACAACCAGCTAAAATGGCTGGAATAGTTTTTCTTCCTTTGAGGATCCTAAATTTTTCCCTTTGGCTTAGGAGACCTTGTAATCCTACATTGTCCAGAGCGCAATCTTGTCAACCACAGGATGTTTAGAAGGCAGCATTGCAGGCATCCTGAAGTCCTTTAAATCTCTTCTTTCGGCTATCTTCGTTTTAGTCGAATTATACCGTCGACATCCATAAGGGGACACAACGTAGATAATTCATCATCTTTTACTCCACTGAAAGTCTCTTGTTGCACCAAACGTACAAGGTATTTCTCTGCTACATTGAATTCCTTTAACTGAAGTTCACTTTGTTTCACCACATCTTTCCTTCTACAAGAATTAATGAACCGTAATATCCAAGCAATGGCCCTTACAATTTTATCATAATCATTGGAGAAGTTGTACAGCCGATCAGAATCACCGTCGTGGCATAGAAGTATTGAAGTGATAACCTTCCTTCTCTCCTGTCCTATAATTTCTTCCTCCGGTTCTGGTGCTTCTGAAGGCCATTCTCCAAGTGGCAGTTTCAGCCATGGTGGGCCCTCCCACCATTTAGACTCAAGCAACTGTACAGCAGAGCATCCACGACTAGGAAGATCAGCAGGATTCATATTGCCTGGTATGTGTCTCCAAGCTTCCTTCACCGTCAGACTTTTGATCTCCTGAACCCGGTTCCACACAAAGACTCCCAGTAATCTTCTCTCTGTATCCACGTGATGACAGTAGTAGAGTCACTCCTGAAGAAAAATTCTGTCTCTATTTGTTCAAACTCCTTCTTCAAAGATGCAGTTAACCGCGCTCTGATGTTTGCAGCTAATAACTCCAGCCTCGGGATTGTCATTCCTTTGAGTGGTGACTCTCTAGATTTTGCTTGTATCAGCTGTACATGTACACAAGAATTATATTCTAAACGCAAGAACAATGCTGCAGCATATGCAAACTTACTGGTATCACAAAAGGTATGCACCGAACAACGTATTATCAAATCACTCATTCCCATGAGCCAGCGAGGTATCTTCACTTCTTCAAGTAAAGGAAGCTCTTGTAGTCATACCAAGAACGCGTTTTTCGCATCATCTGGAACTTCTTCGTCCCATCCCCCTTTCATGGCCCAGCATCGCTGCAACAAAAGCTTTGGACAAAGTGACACAGGACACGTGAAGCCAATAGAGTCAAATATTCTCTGCGCTATTGACAGTATAGCTCTTCGAGAGATTAACTTTATGTCTATAGATTTGTGGCCACTCACGACTAGAGTATCAGATCTTCTGTCCCAAATAAGGCCTAGAACAGGAGTAGCTGTCTTATCCTTTAGGTTAAAGTCTGAATACTCCCAACCTCTCAAGTCAAATTTGGCCTGTGCCAATATTCTCGTTGCTTCTTCCTGAAAACAGTGTAGATCATCAGCTGATTGTAAACTGGTTACGCAGTTGTGAACGTAAAAACTTTTTCTAAGCTTCTTGATGGTAGCTGGAGAATTTTCTTCACTTTCAATACGTTTGAAATGAAAATCAATCACAGCACTCAATAAGAACAGGCTGCTTGTCACCCCAAACACAACACGGATATGACGGAATATTTTCATTTCTCCCTCCATGTCAACCCAAAGAAATATAAGGAAGTCCCGATCCTCTTCACATAGACTAATTTGCAAGAATGTTTTTCTTATATCTGCTATCACCCCAATTTGGTAGAACGTAAAATGGAGAAGTAATGTAGGTATAATTTAAATTAGATTAATCCCTTCCTCCAGGCATTGATTCAGCGAAGGATAACCACAATCTCTAGAGGACGCATCGAAAACAGGTCTGACTCTTGCTGTACTGTTTTCCTTAAATACGGGTCGGTGTGGCAAATAGTGTCCTTCATTAAACTGGGAGACAGGTACTTCTTCGATGATTCCTTCTTGTTCCCATTCATTTAGAATTTAATCATACATTGCTTTAGAACCATTTTCTTCTAGTTTTTTGAGGGCATGTTCCATTCTTCTTTTACCCAAATTGAAGTTCCTAGGAACTGGTAGATGTCCTTCAATCTATCGTAATCTCACTTCATAGCGGCCCTCATCATTTACCTTAACAGTATCGAGAAAATAATCTAGAGTCGCCTGTTCTCTTTCTTATTTATCGTTTCTTTCAACTGGATCTTGAATACCAAGAGTATCTAGCTCCCAAAGTTTGCTCACAGAGTCGGTGTGAACGAACATAGACAGTGCTGTCATAGAGTTGGAATTTTTGTGTCCCTTTATCTTCCCTGTTACAATCCATCCCAGGTAAGTCTCAAGTGCGACAAGTCCACACCGTAGAATCTCTCTTCTTCCAGTGAGAAGTTTTCCATATATATATCCCCTCCAACCAAAACTTCAACTGGCTTATCTTCATCGTAGATCTTGATATCTTTCTCAATGGCCTCAGTTAACCATGGGCCAGGCTGAATGACAGAGATTTGTGAACAAATGTTTTCTTCGTCTATTGCTTCAAAATTACAAGCATATGTCCCATCTAGACTTCTTAAACTCACCTTGTAAGCGAGGTGTGTTCCTTGATTACTTACATTACTCCCGAACAAACCATGAATCAGTGTCTCATCTCCGATGGATTCATATCCCATACGCCGAGCAGTGTCTTTCCTAATGTAAGAACGTTGCGTGATCCAGGATCATTGAGAACACGTACTTGTTTTACCTTTTCTCCTATTATGGTCACTAAGAGAGTTTGTATAAAAACCTGATTACAGTTCACGTTCGATTGAGAATTCTCAAGTATTACATCTTCTTTTGGAGTTGGTTGCTTGTAAGTTCTGGGACAGATAACTGGGAAATGCTTTCCTTCACAAATGATGTATTTCAGGATAGTTTTACTTCTTACTGATATGACCATTCTTAAGACAAGAAAAACAACAGTTCTTTCTATTTAAAATGTTCCTCTTTTCATCAAACTCCATTTTCTGTGCTTTAAAACAAGCATCGCTCAAGTGATTCCCTTCGCAAAATACACATGTTTTTTGTTAGGCTTAAAATTAACGAGACCAGCTGCTGTAGGAATGGCGTTATTATGACTGTTTGAATCTGTTCCTAATGCTTTGGTACTGCCTTTGGAACTACTTCCTATCCTAAACCCTTGGACTGCCATAGTGATTCGTTTCTCATTTTCGACTTCGCATTTCAGAAAATCTATTAGCCTATCAAGTCTGGTTTTACCATCAGGTTGAGCTGAGTTGATGTTACAGCTCCTTTGCCAAGCTCGTAAGACTTCTTCAGTGACACACGATTCAACTAGTGGAAAGAGCATTGTAGCGTATTTCTCTTTGGTAACTCCCAGGGTTTCTAGAGCCCTTAACTGAGTCAATTTTGTCATAGAGAGAGGAAAGACTGACCTGCTTGTGTTTAGAATTCATAGCTAAAATCAATTTAAGTACTTCCCTGACATATAACTCTACTAACACATCATCACAACCAAACCTAGATTTCAAGCACTCAATAGCCTTGCTATAGTTACAGCCTATAGGGGGAAAACTTTCCACCACTTCCCTAGCTCTAGTGTTTGGCTCCATGGCTTGTAACAAATATTGAAATTTATCGGAATCATCTATTTCAGGATCATCATTTATTTTCTTAAATTGCCACCAAATGTTAGCCATTCCTTAACTTCACCACCAAACTTCTTTAACTCAAGAACAGGCAATTTAAATTTTCTCTTGGTTACGTTTTGGTCAGAGATAGAATCATCAATAGCATTTACAGACTTTTGCAAGTAAAGGCTTATTGTCTTGCGCTTACCCGAGTATTCATCCGCGGCCTGCACCTCATTATCCAATTCTTGTGTTTTGGTAGCTGGAGTTTGTAGCAGCAATTCTAAAATTTCTGCATCCAAGCGCGCCAGCTCCTCGAATTTCTCACGTAGCAGTTCCAGATCAGCCATAATCTCCACATCGTCTTGGGCTTCGTCATTTATGCTGGAATTTCGCCTTTCTTCCAAGATATGATATACACGAGTAAATGTAGCCCGTAATACCTCTCGTTTCTTCTTCAACGTATCCATCTGTCTGTACCGTTACACAACAACTGTGGATTGATATGTTCACAATTTACGTACGGTATGTTGCAACCCATAAATGAAAAGGGTCCTGTCACGATCGCCATATATTAAATCTAAAGCCTACCCGGCGTTCTCAGGTTTGTTATCTATTACCGTACTTCACAACAATTTAATTTAAGACTTCAGTATAACTTTCATTTCATGTCTGATTGTGAGATTGCAAAAGAATACTACTCTTCCAAAATGAGTTTTCAAAACAATGAAGCTTTAGCTATAGTAGAGTTGAGACGTCAAGGAATATGTATACGTACATGGCAGAGCCCTCTTCAGTAATCCTACAGATTGCGAGAGATCTATCTTCATTTCTGTCCTCCGTTACAAGACTAATTATCTCCCTCAAGCTTGCTACCTCTTTCGTCATCCTTCTTAGTTCCCACTCACACCCACAGTTCTTACACCTACCTCATTCAGCAATTCTTTTATCTCTTCAAAGAAATATGAAAAATTATGGAAAAATTAGTAGAAGTAATATGGCGTATTCTATGAATAGAAGTAGGTATATGAATTTCTAATGTATACTGCACAAATATTTAATGACAATAATGCAATCAGAAAACGAACTGTTATTCTAACTCCGCTACAGTTATACTAGTTAAACGTATCCTGATTATAAATACTAGGAATAAGAGGCTAACAATAGAAATACACTACACAAATACACTCAATACGTAGTTATGGACAAATTGTTATTATTATTATTATTATTATTATTATTATTATTATTATTATTATTATTATTATATTTTATTATTATTATTGTACCGGAGGTACATCCACTCCGTAGTTTAAAACTAGCGCCTTGTATAAGGCCATGTCTAACATGAGCACTGAAACTACTAGTACAAGAAGTTTGGACATTTCTCAACAGATATCGGTACAATAAACTTATGTCACGCCCTCTAGGATGAATATGAACTATAAAAATTCAAGATAAATTTGGAGTGTTAAAGTTTCCTAAACTGGAATGTTTAGTGATTGTTTATGATGTTCAAATTTATCAACACTTCTATCTCTTTCCTCCAACTTAAGGCGTTGACCAATGAAAAATTCTGTACATTTGTTTATTCACCAATAGTAAATTTCATATATATATATTTGGTTATCCAGTGAGAATTGGGATGGTGTTAGGGCCTTGACCCAGAATTTTCTAGAACCTTCCCCTCTACTATAAAAGCTGGCACATTTCGGACCAGATTGTCTTAGTTATCGCTCCGGTCTAGAGTGCGTACGTAACGGAGGTAGGGGGAAAGGCTCCTTCTTCCATTTCCGGGAGGTCCACCAGCTCAAGGTAATGGCAGTAAAAACTTTTGTTTTACCGAAGGTCATGCAGAATGGGTTAAACTCTATTTCATTCATTTCATGTTAAAGTTATCAGACTGCCGAGTGTAGAAAACAGTAAACACTGTTTAATTTTGTTAAATATAGGTTGTGCCTATGATAGGCCTAGAAAGTATAAATTGATAGAGATTGATGTAAAAGAAATGGAGAAACACGTCTCCCCGACTGTTGATTGAAAGGAGCGGGTAAAATTGTTATTAGGGAGCTTCAAGCTCAAGGTTGCTTATGCGTTATTTGTTGATTGTTCTGATTTTCTAAAAGTGTTACCCTAGCTAATGAGCTATTTTTTTACCTTAATTGTAAAGTCTAACTTTTGGAAAGAAATCTAAAGAGGAGAAAGAAATATAGCTCTAATTTTATAGTTTTAAATCAATTTTCTGAATGTTTTATACCCACCCATTCATGCCCGCCTGCTCCAAAAAACTACGGTAAAAATTATTATTATCATTGCTGTTGTTGTAACGGAGATTCCGTGGCTGGCAGAGGTGAAAGAAGGTGCGGGCATGAACGGGTCTATCTACTACAATTCAAAAATTAATTAAAAGCTGTAAAATCAAGGTTATATTTTTTGGACCTCTTATCCTCTTTTTCAAATGAAAGATATTAACAAAACCAGTCGCTCAGCGTCAGTACAAGGTTTCATGTACAAGAGTTGAATATAATTTTACAAGTGTTATTTGATCACTATCACTCCATACACCCAAAAAGTAAGGAGACAGGCCTCCCAATTTCCTTTACAGAGAATATCTACAAGGATAGCAAGATCATCTATGCTATATACATATCTAGGAGACTGAGCTCCGAACCTCATATCATAACTGCCTTATCAAGGCAACCTTCAACTACCACAGCATCTTTGATCACGAAACATTACACTTCCAGGTCTCTACAGGCACAACATCCATTTTACAACACAAACAGAATTCACTGTCTTGAACTCTCACTTAACAATTTAACCACTTAACAGAAATAACAGGAGTATCGAATACTCATTCTACCGGTCCTTGGAGGGAAGGAAAAGAACAGTTTAAAGTTACTGACCCAAAAAAATTGTTGCGGAGGCAGATATTTGCACTCCTTGAAATTTGTACAAAGATAAAACAATATTTGGGCCCCTGAGAAGTATAATTGGATGGTTCGGGCGCCGCCTCCTCCTCCGGGCTCCCAGGGGCCCCTCCGCCTCCGCCTCACGGGAGGCCCTCCCGGAGGCCTCCTCCGCCTCCGCCTAACGGGTGGCCCTCCCAGAGGCCTCCTCCGCCTCCGCCCCCCGAGGGGCCTTCCCAGAGGCCGCCTCCGCCTCCCGCGGGAAATTTGAATTATAAAACAAAGCCACGTGCTTTTTGACAGCTGTCATCGACAACAACGCATCGCTAACCTCATTGCTGCCATCTTGACGGGCCTAAACCTCAGTGGTACCAACTTAGCCTAACTAGCGCGAGATTTGAATCGGTAAACAAAGCCACGTGTTTTTCGACAGCCACGTGCTTTTTGACAGAAAACAACACATCGCTAACCTCAGTACTGCCATCTTGACGGGCCTAAACCTCAGTAGTACCAACTTAACCTAACTAACGCGATATTTGAATCGGTAAACAAAGCCACGTGCTTTTTTGACAACCACGTGCTTTTCGACAGACAACAACGCATCGCTAACTTCAGCGTTACCATCTTGACGGACCTAAAAATTAGTGGTACCAACTAGAGTCTAGAGCGCGAGATTTGAATCGGTAAACAAATCCACGTGCTTTTATGACAGCTGACATCCGCCATCTTTTATCAACAGAGCACAGTGCTGCCCTCTTTAGCTACTTACCTTTGAAATGTGGTGGCGGATAATTTGAAAAATGTTTTTTGATAGCAGCCATCTTTAATCGACAGAGCACCGTGCTACACTCAGGTGACAGACAATTCCACGTGACAGCAGCCATCTTTAATCAAGAGAGCACAGGGCTGCACTCTATATGGTGGCGGCAATTCGAAAAATTTCACATGCTCTTGTTTGGAAACAAAGCCACGTGCTTTTTTGACAGCTACCATCGCCATCTTCTATCAAGAGAGCATCGTGCTGCACTCTCTAGTTGATATGTGGTGACGGCAATTCGAAAAATTCCACGTGCTCTTGTTTGGAAACAATTCTACATGCTTATTTGACAGCTACCATCCGCCATCTTTAATCTATAGAGCACAGTGCTGCCCTCTTTAGCTGAAATGTGGTGGCGGATAATTTGAAAAATGCTTTTTGACAGCAGCCATCTTTAATCCAGAGAGCACTGTGCTGCCCTCTTCAGCTAGATACCTGTGGTGGCAGGCAATTCCACGTGACAGCAGCCATCTTTAATCAAGAGAGCACCGTGCTGCCCTCTTTGTGGCGGTGGCAAATTCCACGTGCTTTACAAACTCTCGTGCTTTTTTCTGACAGCTGTCATCCACCACCTTGCATCACAAACCTCAGTGCTGCACTCTTTTACTAGATACCTTTGAAATGTGGTGGCGGCAATTTGAAAAATTCTATGTGCTCTTGTTTGGAAACAAAGCCACGTGCTTTTCTGACAGCTGTCATCCACTATCTTTGATCAATAGAGCACCGTGCTGCTATCATGCGGGCAATTTCGTCAGCTGTCATCCACCATCTTTAATCTACAGAGCACCGTGCTGCCCTCTGTAGTAGCGGACAATTTGAAAAGTTCTGCTAGCTGTCATCCGCCATCTTTAATCAAGAGAGCACCGTGCTGCCCTCTTTAGCTAGATACCTTTGAAATGTGGTGACAGCAAATTGAAAAATTCGATGTGCTCTTGTTTAGTAAACAAACTCACGCGCTTTTTGTCAGCTGTCATCCGCCATCTTACATCGCAAACCTCAGTGCTGCGCTCTTTAGGTACATACCTTTGAAATATGGTGGCGGATAATTTAAAAACAAAAATTCTACAGCAGCCTTCTCTCGACGCTAATTGCACAAGATGGCTGCTATACATGACTCCTTAAAGTTGCTTATGCAAGATGGCCGCTATACATAGATTCTTATGAGACTCCCTTGGGATGCTTGCGCAAGATGGCGGTTATAAAAGGCTCCTTATGAGAAGCCCTAGGGATGCTTGCACAAGATGGTGGTTGCTCTTAAGAGGCGGCTTAAGGGTCCTTGCACAAGATGGCTAGAGACGCCCTAAGGATGCTTGCACAAGATGGCGGACACAAGATGGTTGCTATACACCAATCCTTACGAGACCCCTTAAGGGTGCTTGCGCAAGATGGCTGCTGCTCTTATGAAGAAAGCTAGCTTAGGGGCTAACGTGTCGTGCTAGTTCGATTCATTAAATTTAGGGCTTAAATGCAAAATGATAAATATCTCGAAAACGGTGCATCGTAGAGCAAAAGGGACAAAATTTTTCCGCCTAGTACGTGGGTTCGCAGTATGAGGAACAAGAAAAACATAGTCTAATGATGGGATCAACGGTTCAGTTCCTACTTAGGTCCTTTCGGATTTGCTCTGTTTTAACTTGTATTGAAGCGAGTCTTCGTAACATGATCAGGTCTAGCTATGGTAGAGAGTATAACGTACCGTGCTGGTTCGATTGATTAAATTTGGGGCTTAAATGCAAAATGTTAAATATCTCGGAAACGGTGCATCGTAGAGCCAAACGGACAAAATTTTTCCGCCTAATACCCAGGTTCGCAGTATCAGGAACAAGAGAACATAGTCTAATGATGAGATCGACGGTTCGGTTCCTACTTAGCCCTTTGGCATTTGCTCTGTTTTAGCTTGTATTGAAGCAAGTCTTCGTAACATGATCAGGTCTAGCTATGGTAGAGAGTATAACGTACCGTGCTGGTTCGATTCATTAAATTTGGGGCTTAAATGCAAAATGTTAAATATCTCGAAAACGGTGCATCGTAGAGCAAAACGGACAAATTTTTTCCGCCCAATACCTAGGTTCGCAGTATCAGGAACAAGAAAAACATAGTCTAATGATGAGATCAACGGTTCGATTCCTAGTTAAGCCCTTTGGCATTGGCAGCTATCTAATTCTACAAGATGGTGGCTGCTCTTATGAGACACAAGATGGCTTGAGACGTCCTAGGGATGCTTACGCAAGATGGTGGACACAAAATGGTGACTATACATAGCTCCTTATGAGACAGCCTAGGGGTGCTCGCAAAAGATGGCGGCTAGTCTTATGAAGAAAGCTAGCTTAGAGGCTACTGCGCAAGATAACGGCTGCTGTTATTCATGCGGTGTAGGGCAATTAGAAATTCTATGTGCAAAATCAACAGAGCACACTGCTGCCCTCTTTAGCTGAAATGTGGTGGTGGATAATTTGAAAAATTCTTTGACAGCTGTCATCTTTAAACAATGGTGACTATACATAGGCTGTTAAAGCCTTATCATTCTCCTCCTCCTCCTTCTCTACCTCCTCCTCCTCCCCCTCCTCCCCCTCCTCCGCCTCTTATGTCAAGGCATAGTTTTATATCGAACAAGTTTAAACCTGCATCGCGAAGGCAAGCGTGTGCAGGGATAACATTATTGTGCATCTTTAGACTTGCGAAACATTAGAAGAGTAGAATCAAACGCTGTACTCGATACAACATGTGATCAGAATATTGATTGGTGTGTTCAGAACACAAAATAAGTGATCAAGACTAGAATCGAACACTGTACTCAATACATCATGTGTTAGAACATGTCAGGGGATACCCTTGTTCTAAGAAGATCAGATTGAAACATAACAAGACTAGAATCGAACACTGCAATCGATGTTGTTAACTTCAACATATGATCAGAACATTGTTTGATGTGTTCAGAGCAAAAGTACAATTTTAATGATTTGCTTAGTATAAAATCAATAACTATGGAAACACACTGTGCACATATCGCGTAGCTAACTCGCTCAGTAAACGATATTGCAAAACTACAACTTCAATGATCCCAGGGGTTACGAATTATCAGAAGGGCAAAAGAGGATGAAAGGACGCTTCCGCATCCTTACTGCACATTCCTTGGCTAAAGGGCTAATGGGCAAAAGGGCTAATGGGCTAAAGGGCTAATAGGCAAAAGGGCTAAAGGAGCAACAACCTCATCGATCGCTATCAGCAAGAACGCTTGTACTTTGTTAAGTGTAGAAAATTAATCTTTATTTGTAAATGGTTTCATGTTCAGAACAAGGAATGGAACCTAGGGGTTATGTCTTACCTAATAAAATCCCCGAGGTGTGATGAGTTACGTTTTTCGAACTAGTGTTTGGAACACTGGACTTTTCAAGATGATAGCAGAGAGTTTAGCAATGTTCTGTTGTTGGATTATACATTCCGCTCTACAACATGCATAAGGTGGCAGCCTTGAGGTTTACCGCCGTAAATATGGCAAGAGTGAGGTTAGCAATGGTCCGTTGTTGGATTTTAAATTCCGCGCTATAACATTCATAAGGTGGCAGCCTTGAGGTTTACCGCCGTAAAGATGGCAGCAGTGAGGTTAGCGACGCTCTATTGTCCTTCAAAGTGTGGTTAGGGTTCGTCAGGAAGACAGCTGTCAAAAAAGCACGTGGCTATGTTTACCAAACAAGAGCACGTGGTCGTGACGTCACGGTCACGTAATCAATCCTTAGCTCTACGTCGTTAAGAGCAGCATTAGGATTAGCTATGTTTAAAAATCTTGGGAACCGAGCAGCAGTATGAATAGCCCTGTTTTAAAGCGTGTACACATCACCTATCGATTTTACATGCATCAAATATCGCACTAATCTTCTTCCGCTAGATCGTGCTGCTATCTTAGCATAACCTATACGTATGAACTTAAAGTATAAAGAATAGCCATGTTTCAAAGCGTGTACACATAACCTATCGATTTTGCATGCATCGACTCTCGTACTAAACTTCTTCCGCTAGATTGTGCTGCTATCTTAGCATAACCTATACGCATGACCTTAAAGTACAAAGAATAGCCACGTTTCAAAGCGTGTGCACATTATCTATCGATTTTGCATGCATCAAATATCGCACTAAACTTCTTCCGCTATCTTAGCATAACCTATACGCATGAAATTAAAGTACAAAGAATAGCCATGTTTCAAAGCGTGCACACATTACCTTTTGATTTTACATGAATCGACTATCATACTAAACTTATTCCGTTAGATTGTGCTGCTATCTTAGCATAACCTATACGCATGAACTTAAAGTACAAAGAATAGCCATGTTTCACAGCGTGTACACATCACCTATCGATTTTGCATGCATCAACTATCGTACTAATCTTCTTCCGCTAGATTGTACTGCTATCTTAGCATAACCTATACGCATGAACTTAAAGTACAAGGAATAGCCATGTTTAAAAGCGTGTACACATCACCTATCGATTTTTCATGCATCGAATGTCATACTAAATTTTTCCGCTGGATTGTGCTGCTATCTTAGCATAACTTATACGCATGAACTTAAACTACAAAGAATAGTCGTGTTTCAAAGCGTGTACACATCACCTATCGATTTTGTATACATCGACTCTCATACTAAACTTCTTCCGATAGATTGTGCTGCTATCTTAGCATAACCTATGTCCATGAACTTAAAGTACAAAGAATAACCATGTTTCAAAGCGTGTACACATCACCCTGAACTTCTCCCGCTAGATTGTACTCCTGTCTTAGCATAGCATATACGCACGAACTTAAAGCACAAAAAAAACGATGTTTAACAGCGTGTACACATCACTTATTGATTTTGCATGCATCGACTATTTTTTCCGCCAGAGTGTACAACGATCGCATATGTGTATTGCTAACGTATGTGTATAAAGTTAAAGCACAAAGGTCTGACCAGAAGGGGAGGGGATCAAATGAGGTGGGTAGGGTTGAGGCTCTGGTCATGGGGGATTCCATCGTTAGACACGTGGGGAAAGTGTGTGGAGGAAAGGGAACCAGGGTAGAATGTTATCCAGGAATTAGGTTGAGGCAGATGTTGAGAAAAGTAGAAGAGAGGGAGGAGGAGAAGGAGAAGGTGGTAGTGTTTCACGTTGGTACCAACAACGTAAGGCAAGCTGACATAAGTACCAACATAGTTGGAGATGTGTGGGATCTGGTAAATGCAGCACGGGTGCAGTTTAAGGAAGCGGAGATTGTTATTAGTGGAATACTGTGTAGGAGGGATACTGACTGGAGGGTGATTGGGGAATTAAATGAGACTATGGAGTGGTTATGTGGGAAACTGGGAGTGAAATTTCTAGATCCTAATGGGTGGGTAGGAGACAGGGATCTGCGCTCGGATGGCCTTCATTTAAACCGCAGTGGTACGTATAAGTTAGGAAATTTGTTTGGAAGGGTAATAGGGAGGTACATTCAGGGAAACGGGATGGCCTAGGGAGCGGTGATAAGGGAACAGGGAACTGGAAAACAAGTAGGGATGACATAAAATTGTTAGTGTTGAACTGTAGAAGTATTGTAAAGAAAGGAATAGAATTAAGTAATTTAATAGATATATATTTACCAGATATTGTAATAGGAGTTGAATCATGGCTGAGAAATGATATAATGGATGCAGAAATTTTCTCACGGCACTGGAGTGTGTATCGTAGAGATAGGATAGGAAAGGTGGGAGGGGCAGTTTTCATTCTGGTGAACGAAGAATTTGTAAGCTACGAAAAAGTTTAAGATGAGACATATGAAATTCTAGGTGTAAGGCTCATATCTAAAGATAATAGGCAACTTGATATATTTGGAGTATACATATCGGGAAAGGGTAGCACTGATGCGGATTCGGAATTATTTGATAGGATAGTCAGCTATGTGGGAAACGACATGGAAAGAAATGTGATTGTAGCGGGAGATCTGAATTTGCCAGATGTCAATTGGGAAGGAAATGCGAACGACAGGAAGCATGACCAACAAATGGCAAATAAGTTAATATGCGAAGGACAGCTGATTCAGAAAGTGATGGAACCAACCAGAGGGAAAAAATATTTTGGATGTGGTACTGATAAAACCAGATGAGCTCTATAGGGAAACTGAAGTAATAGATGGTATTAGTGATCACGAAGCGGTTTTTGTGGTAGTTAAAAATAAATGTGATAGAAAGGAAGGACTTAAAAGTAGGACTGTTAGGCAGTACCATATGGCTGATAAAGCAGGTATGAGGCAGTTTCTAAAAAGTAACTATGATCGGTGGAAAACGGTAAATAAAAATGTAAACAGACTCTGGGATGGGTTTAAAAAAATTGTTGAGGAATGCGAAAATAGGTTTGTACCTTTAAGGGTGGTAAGGAATGGTAAAGACCCACCTTATTATAACAGAGAAATAAAGAGATTAAGAAGGAGGTGCAGACTGGAAAGAAATAGAGTTAGAAATGGCTGTGGAAGTAAGGAGAAATTGAAGGAACTTACTAGAAAATTGAATCTAGCAAAGAAGGCAGCTAAGGATAACATGATGTCAAGCATTATTGGCAGTCATACAAATTTTAGTGAAAAATGGAAGGGTATGTATAGGTATTTTAAGGCAGAAACAGATTCCAAGAAGGACATTCCAAGAATAATTAATGAACAAGGGGAGTGTGTATGTGAGGATCTTCAAAAGGCAGAAGTATTCAGTCAGCAGTATGTAAAGATTGTTGGTTACAAGGATAATGTCGAGATAGAGGAAGAGACTAAGGCCAAAGAAGTAATAAAATTTACATATGATAACAATGACATTTACAATAAGATACAAAAGTTGAAAACTAGAAAAGCGGCTGGAATTGATCAGATTTCTGGGGATATACTAAAGACAATGGGTTGGGATATAGTACCATATCTGAAGTACTTATTTGATTATTGTTTGGCCGAAGGAGCTATACCAGATGAATGGAGAGTTGCTATAGTAGCCCCTTTGTATAAAGGAAAGGATGATAGACATAAAGCTGAAAATTACAGGCCAGTAAGTTTGACATGCATTGTATGTAAGCTTTGGGAAGGCATTCTTTCTGATTATATTAGACATGTTTGTGAAATTAATAACTGGTTCCATAGAAGGCAACTCGGTTTTAGGAAATTTTATTCCACTGAAGCTCAACTTGTAGGATTCCAGCAAGATATAGCAGATATCTTGGATTCTGGAGGTTAAATGGACTGTATCGCGATTGACTTGTCTAAAGCATTTGATAGGGTGGATCATGGGAGACTACTGGCAAAAATGAGTGCAATTGGACTAAACAAAAGAGTGACTGAATGGGTTGCTATATTTCTAGAAAATAGATCTCAGAGAGTCAGAGTAGGTGAAGCTTTGTCTGACCCTGTAATAGTTGAGAGGGGAGTTCCTCAGCGCAGTGTTATCGGACCTTTATGTTTTCTTATATATATAAATGATATGAGTAAAGGAGTGGAATCGGAGGTAAGGCTTTTTGCGGATGATGTTATTCTCTATAGAGTGATAAATAAGTTACAAGATTGTGAGCAACTGCAACGTGACCTCGAAAATATTGTGAGATGGACAGCAGGCAATGGTATGTTGATAAACGGGGTTAAAAGTCAGGTTGTGAGTTTTACAAATAGGAAAAGTCCTCTCAGTTTTAATTACTGCGTTGCTGGGGTGAAAGTTCCTTTTGGGGATCATTGTAAGTATCTAGGTGTTAATATAAGGAAAGATCTTCACTGGGGTAATCACATAAATGGGATTGTAAATAAAGGGTACCGATCTCTGCACATGGTTATGAGGGTGTTTAGGGGTTGTAGTAAGGATGTAAATAAGAGTGCATATAAGTCTCTGGTAAGACTCGAACTAGAGTATGGTTCCAGTGTATGGGACCCTCAGCAGGATTACCTGATTCAAGAACTGGAAAAAATCCAAAGAAAAGCAGCTCGATTTGTTCTGGGTGATTTCCGACAAAAGAGTAGCGTTACTAAAATGTTGCAATGTTTGGGTAGGAAAGAATTGAGAGAAAAAAGAAGAGCTGCTCGACTAAGTGGTATGTTCCGAGCTGTCAGCGGACAGATGGCGTGGATTGACATTAGTAGACGGATAGGTTTGAAAGGCGTCTATAACGTAGGAAAGATCACCATATGAAGATAAAGTTGGAATTCAAGAGGACAAACTGGGGCAAATATTCATTTATAGGAAGGGGAGTTAGGGATTGGAATAACTTACCAAGGGAGATGTTCAATAAATTTCCAATTTCTTTGAAATCATTTCGGAAAAGGCTAGGAAAGCAACAGATAGGGAATCTGCCACCTGGGCGACTGCCCTAAATGCAGATCAGTATTGATTGATTGATTAAAATTTAAAGAATAGCTATGTTCTAAAGCGCGTACATATTACCTATCGATTTTGCATTCATCGACTATCGTACTAAACTTCTGCCGGTAGAGTGTACAACGTTCGCAATTGTGCGCTGTTACATATGTGCGTGAACTTAAAGCACAAAGAATAGCGTGTACACAACACCTGTCAATTTTGCACGCATTAACTCTTGTACTAAACTTCTTCTACTAGAGCGTGCGATCATTGCTTGTGTGTGCTGCTATCTTAACATAACCTATGTGCACCAACTTAAAGCACAAAGAATAGCCAAGTTCAAACGTGTACACATCACCTCACCTTTGCATCGTCTTTCGTACTAAACTTTTTCCATACGCATGAACTTAAAGCATAAAGAATAGCGATGTATAAAAATCTTGTGAACATAGCAGCAGCAGTAAGAATAGCAATGTTTTAAAAGCGTGTACGCATTGCCTATCGATTATACACGCATCAACTAGTGTACTAAACTTCTCCCGCTAGAGTGTACTGCTATCTTACTGTAACCCATGTGCACGAATTTAAGGGACGAAGAATAGTTAAGTTTTAAAACGTGTACACATCACCTATCGCATTTGCAAGCATCAACTATCGTACTAAACACATCCCGCTAGAATGTGCAAAACGTTCACATGTGTTTGGGCTGCTACTTTAGCATGACCTATGCGAACGAACTTAAAGCACAAAGAATAGCAATGTCTGAAAATCTTGCGAACATAGTAGCAGTAAGAATAGCAAGGTTTGAAAGCGTGAACATATCACCTTTTGATAATGCATACATCAACTATCGTACTAAACATCTTCTACGCGAGTGTGCGACCATCGCTTGTACGTATGCTGCTATCTTAACATAACCTATGTGCACGAACTTAAAGCATAAAAAATCGTTATGAGTAAAAATGTTTGTTAACATAGCAGAGTGTTTACTACGTAGGTGTAGACAATGAACTTTGCATGCTGAAGCAGCATAATACGTGACCGTGAGGTCACGACCACGACCACGTTTTCGAGATATTTAACATTTTGCATTTAAGCCCCAAATTTAATGAATCGAACCAGCACGGTACGTTATACTCTCTACCATAGCTAGACCTGATCATGTTACGAAGACTTGCTTCAATACAAGCTAAAACAGAGCAAATGCCAAAGGGCCTAAGTAGGAACCGAACCGTCGATCTCATCATTAGACTATGTTCTCTTGTTCCTGATACTGCGAACCTGGGTATTAGGCGGACAAATTTTGTCCGTTTTGCTCTACGATGCACCGTTCTCGAGATATTTAACATTTTGCATTTAAGCCCCAAATTTAATCAATCGAACCAGCACGGTACGTTATACTCTCTACCATAGCTAGACCTGATCATGTTACGAAGACTCGCTTCAATACAAGCTAAAACAGAGCAAATCCCAAAAGACCTAAGTAGGAACCGAACCGTTGATCCCATCATTAGACTATGTTTTCTTGTTCCTCATACTGCGAACCCACGTACTAGGCGGAAAAATTTTGTCCCTTTTGCTCTACGATGCACCGTTTTCGAGATATTTATCATTTTGCATTTAAGCCCTAAATTTAATGAATCGAACTAGCACGACACGTTAGCCCCTAAGCTAGCTTTCTTCATAAGAGCAGCAGCCATCTTGCGCAAGCACCCTTAAGGGGTCTCGTAAGGATTGGTGTATAGCAACCATCTTGTGTCCGCCATCTTGTGCAAGCATCCTTAGGGCGTCTCTAGCCATCTTGTGCAAGGACCCGTAAGCCGCCTCATAAGAGCAACCACCATCTTGCGCAAGCATCCCTAGGGATTCTCATAAGGAGCCTTTTATAACCGCCATCTTGCGCAAGCATCCCAAGGGAGTCTCATAAGAATCTATGTATAGCGGCCATCTTGCATAAGCAACTTTAAGGAGTCATGTATAGCAGCCATCTTGTGCAATTAGCGTCGAGAGAAGGCTGCTGTAGAATTTTTGTTTTTAAATTATCCGCCACCATATTTCAAAGGTATGTACCTAAAGAGCGCAGCACTGAGGTTTGCGATGTAAGATGGCGGATGACAGCTGACAAAAAGCGCGTGAGTTTGTTTACTAAACTAGAGCACGTCGAATCTTTCAATTTCCTGTCACCACATTTCAAAGGTATCTAGCTAAAGAGAGCAGCACGGTGCTCTCTTGATTAAAGATGGCGGATGACAGCTAGCAGAACTTTTAAAATTGCCCGCTACTACAGAGGGCAGCACGGTGCTCTGTAGATTAAAGATGGTGGATGACAGCTGACGAAATTGCCCGCATGATAGCAGCACGGTGCTCTATTGATCAAAGATAGTGGATGACAGCTGTCAGAAAAGCACGTGGCTTTGTTTCCAAACAAGAGCACATAGAATTTTTCAAATTGCCGCCACCACATTTCAAAGGTATCTAGTAAAAGAGTGCAGCACTGAGGTTTGTGATGCAAGGTGGTGGATGACAGCTGTCAGAAAAAAGCACGAGAGTTTGTAAAGCACGTGGAATTTGCCACCGCCACAAAGAGGGCAGCACGGTGCTCTCTTGATTAAAGATGGCTGCTGTCACGTGGAATTGCCTGCCACCACAGGTATCTAGCTGAAGAGGGCAGCACGGTGCTCTCTGGATTAAAGATGGCTGCTGTCAAAAAGCATTTTTCAAATTATCCGCCACCACATTTCAGCTAAAGAGGGCAGCACCGTGCTCTATAGATTAAAGATGGCGGATGGTAGCTGTCAAATAAGCATGTAGCATTGTTTCCAAACAAGAGCACGTGGAATTTTTCAAATTGCCGTCACCACATATCAACTAGAGAGTGCAGCACGATGCTCTATTGATTAAAGATGGCGATGGTAGCTGTCAAAAATGCACATGGCTTTGTTTCCAAACAAGAGCATGTGAAATTTTTCAAATTGCCGCCACCACATAGAGTGCAGCCCTGTGCTCTCTTGATTAAAGATGGCTGCTGTCACGTGGAATTGTCTGTCACCTGAGTGTAGCACGGTGCTCTGTCGATTAAAGATGGCTGCTATCAAAAAGCATTTTTCAAATTATCCGCCACCACATTTCAAAGGTAAGTAGCTAAAGAGGGCAGCACTGTGCTCTGTTGATAAAAGATGGCGGATGTCAGCTGTCAAAACGCACGTGGATTTGTTTACCGATTCAAATCTCGCGCTAGTTAGGTTAAGTTGGTACCACTAAGGTTTAGGTCCGTCAAGATGGTAACGCTGAAGTTAGCGATGCGTTGTTGTCTGTCGAAAAGCACGTGGTTGTCAAAAAAGCACGTGGCTTTGTTTACCGATTCAAATCTCGCGCTAGTTAGGTTAAGTTGGTACTACTGAGGTTTAGGCCCGTCAAGTAGGCAGTACTGAGGTTAGCGATGTGTTGTTTTCTGTCAAAAAGCACGCGGCTGTCAAAAAGCACGTGGCTTTGTTTACCGATTCAAATCTCGCGCTAGTTAGGTTAAGTTGGTACCACTGAGGTTTAGGCCCGTCAAGATGTCAGCAGTGAGGTTAGCGATGCGTTGTTGTCGATGACAGCTGTCAAAAAGCACTTGGCTTTGTTTACCAATTCAAATTTCCCGCGGGAGGCGGAGGAGGCCTCTGGGAAGGCCCCTCGGGAGGCGGAGGCGGAGGAGGCCTCTGGGAGGGCCACCCGTGAGGCGGAGGCGGCCTCTCGGAGGGCCTCCCGTGAGGCGGAGGCGGAGGGGCCCCTGGGAGCCCGGAGGAGGAGGCGGCGCCCGAACCATCCAATTATACTACTCCCCTGGCCCGAAGTTACACGGACTAATCCCATTTTACTGAGGTGACTAGAAGGGGAGAATTTAAGTTACAAGACCACAAAGAAAACGGTTACAAAAACATAGTCACCTCAAATATAAATTGATAGGGACCCCGGGAGGGTGTCACACTCTCTACTCCCAAATTTTGTCCAAGTTTCTAGGCTAGTTTTGAGGTTAACTTTTGACGATGAAGTCCACGGTATTGGAAATAAAGAATGCATAATTAAAGACAGGAAACCTTCCCCTAGGGTTAGCTTTTAGGCTATCACCTAATGATTAACTGACTGCCATTACCTTATTGCGCTGGACTGCTCGATGAAGTTCGAAACGCCTCCACGATTAGCACACACTCAGAACACTCGACGATCAAGAAGACAAGCTAGCTCGAAAAATTATTAGTTGTTATACCCGAGAGGAAGGTTCGAGAGAGATCTGGACTAATGCCCGACACACCCCAATTTTTATTGGCTAATTAAATATGTAGAAGAAAACCCCGATTGGTTGAAAATTAAATACTCAAAATTTCTGATTGGTTAATTTTGAAGTTGGCTGAAAAAGATTGAAGTGTTGACAACTGTGGTACACCAAGAACAGAAGCACATCAACTTAGTATAGTAAACCTAAAAATAACAAATTACTTTATCACTTCAGTAACGACATCTGTTAACCAACGCCCAAACTTCTTGCAGTAGTTGTTTAAAAGTTTAGGAGTAAGATGTCAGTTCACAAGACGCTTGATTTGAATGCAGGGGGCAAGTGTACCCTCGTGGTACAGCTGTTATTCCTATTACTCCTTGCAAACAGAAAAGGCAAGCAAAGTACTGTCTATAAGAATAGTTACGCTACAATTTTAGAGTGTAGTAAAGCCCATCCTAATTTAAAAAATAGAATTTTAGTAAGTGACAAATTTCTAGAGGTATTTTCCTCTACTAGCTACTCAAATTTCCCGTACTACATAAATATTTTGCTATTATAATAATCATGTAAGCTTACCAATTTCTACTACTATAATTCACTACAATAATTATGAAATGCGTTCAAATGTATCCACAATGCAAAAGCTTATTAGACCTACTAGGCGGGAACAGAAATGAAAATGTCCCTTATATGTTGAAATTCGGAAGAACTGGTCAAGGATCATACTATAACACAAAATACGCAGATTATTATAATTACTATTTTATCCTACTATGCTCTAATAGAGATGTTAAATGCTGAAATATCGAAAGGGGTTTCGGCACACGAGAATAACACACGAATATAATAGGCAATGAAATAACTACCGGCACCGGCTCGACTGCACTTAGACTTTTCCTAATTGTAACAGTTTAAGTGAAACAGTACGACTGGAATTAAAACAGACGATCGGCCCTACTGATTCGGTTTATCTGTTTAATACCTACGCGCTAACAGAAGAGAAATTTTACCCTAGTAGTCACATATTACGCAAAGATACTGAAATTACAATAAGCACGTTTGGTACGGTATCCTAATTATAACAGTTTAATTGAAATAATAGGACTGGAGTTGAAACTAAATATTTGTACGTGATACTAATTCTAAAGTGAGTTTAGATTTTCCTAATTTCTAATTGGATAATTGACACAACAGAAATGTGGTTAAAATAGTAAATCCTCTTGTTTTTCCTACAAGCTAACTGCTCTAACTGATTATATTAGACATGTTTGTGAAATTAATAACTGGTTCGATAGAAGGCAATTCGGGTTTAGGAAAGGTTATTCCACTGAAGCTCAACTTGTAGGATTCCAGCAAGATATAGCAGATATCTTGGATTCTGGAGGTCAAATGGACTGTATCGCGATTGACTTGTCTAAAGCATTTGATAGGGTGGATCATGGGAGACTACTGGCAAAAATGAGTGCAATTGGACTAGACAAAAGAGTGACTGAATGGGTTGCTAAATTTCTAGAAAATAGATCTCAGAGAGTTAGAGTAAGTGAAGTTTGGTCTGACCCTGTAATAGTTGAGAGGGGAGTTCCTCAGGGCAGTGTTATCGGACCTTTATGTTTTCTTATATATATAAATGATATGAGTAAAGGAGTGGAATCGGAGGTAAGGCTTTTTGCGGATGATGTTATTCTCTATAGAGTGATAAATAAGTTACAAGATTGTGAGCAACTGCAACGTGATCTCGAAAATGTTGTGAGATGGACAGCAGGCAATGGTATGTTGATAAACGGGGTTAAAAGTCAGGTTGTGAGTTTCACAAATAGGAAAAGTCCTCTCAGTTTTAATTACTGCGTTGATGGGGTGAAAGTTCCTTTTGGGGATCATTGTAAGTATCTAGGTGTTAATAGAAGGAAGGATCTTCATTGGGGTAATCACATAAATGGGATTGTAAATAAAGGGTACCGATCTCTGCACATGGTTATGAGGGTGTTTAGGGGTTGTAGTAAGGATGTAAAGGAGAGGGCATATAAGTCTCTGGTAAGACCCCAACTAGAGTATGGTTCCAGTGTATGGGACCCTCACCAGGATTACCTGATTCAAGAACTGGAAAAAATCCAAAGAAAAGCAGCTCGATTTGTTCTGAGTGATTTCCGACTAAAGAGTAACGTTACAAAAATGTTGCAATGTTTGGGTTGGGAAGAATTGAGAGAAAGAAGAAGAGCTGCTCGACTAAGTGGTATGTTCCGAGCTGTCAGCGGACAGATGGCGTGGAATGACATTAGTAGACGAATAAGTTTGAAAGGCGTTTATAAAAGTAGGAAAGATCACAATATTAAGATAAAGTTGGAATTCAAGAGGACAAACTGGGGCAAATATTCATTTATAGGAAGGGGAGTTAGGGATTGGAATAACTTACCAAGGGAGATGTTCAATAAATTTCCAATTTCTTTGAAATCATTTCCGAAAAGGCTAGGAAAGCAACAGATAGGGAATCTGCCACCTGGGCGACTGTCCTAAATGCAGATCAGTATTGATTGATTGATTGATTGATTGATTGATTGATTGATTGATTGATTGATTGATTGATTGATTGATTGATTGATTGATTGAACTCTTAAATACTGGAAGATCGAGGGTGCAAAGTATAAATTACGGAGACTTGAACTACCTGCTCAGAACTACAAATGACCGGAATACAGGAATCAGCTGATTTTTATTTATTTCTTGACTACACTATACACTTCGTTCAAATCTGTAGCCAAAAATGCAATATTTGAATACTAAGAGTTACGATAATCGATCACAATACATCGACTGTTATCTATTTTACCAGTGAAACACTATGTTCTGCTGAAATCCTTTCTTTAATATTTACAATAGTATCGAGTTCTTTAACGAAATTATTAACTTCATGACGGGTGGAATAGTTCAACTGCTGTTTGAACTATCTTGTCTATTGCCTGCGGTAATATAACCGCTGCAGACGATTCAAGTATTTTTAATATCCCGTCTTTGTAAGTATTCTATCAGCAAAGCTATTAATATTTAAATAATTCTTTTTTTTAATTTCTTCTTTCACCCAAACCTAACCTATGTTTTGTAATCTGGCAAACACCTACGGACATAGTGTAAAAATGTAAATAAATACCACTAATCTCAGTTACTATAAACAAACATTAAACACCAATATTTGTGAACGAAATGTATCACACGCACACAAAATGAGCTAAATTTCTACAAATATGAACTACTTTATCAGTAAGATAATACAGAGCTCTTGGAACAGCCAACAATGAACACATGTGTGCAGTCGTGTCGTGCCTTAAGTGGAGCCACGTGAACTATACGTACATACAGGACCAATGTACTATTATTCTTTTCTTGGCTACCGAAGGACAAACACCGGTGGACATCCATCGGAGAATGAAGTCTGTGTATGTGGCACCATGCCTGTCGAAAACCACTGTTGTGGAATGGTGCACCTAGTTCCGTGCGGGCCACGTTTCGGTCGATCTGGGAGGCCAGACAACAACAAGCGGGCGGTGTATGAGGCGCCCTACAGTCCTGATCTCTCGCCCATGCAAGTCCCCTCAAAAAGGCTTTGAAGGGTCGATGCTTCCTGTCGGACAAGGATGTACAGCAGGACACGGTGTTCAACTACGCGGAGATCTTCAACCTGTGGGATGAGTGCCTCAATGACAGATTGATATCCCGATACAGGAGTGTACGGCCGTCGAATGGAAACTTTTTGATCGCCCCTTATACATCATCAACATCGGTTTGCCCTTCCAGCGAGCCGGGTAGGGTGTTTGAAAACGAGCGTCTTCCAAAGTTGCCTATTCAAAAACATTTCGTTGTCCAAGACACATTCCCAATTCCATCCTCTTCTCTCCACGTCTTCCTTCAGTTTGTCCATCCATCTTCTTCTTGGTCTTCCAGCTGGTCTTCTACCTACAAGCACATGATAACCTTGTGCTATTCATTCGTTTACCATGCCCACACAATTTAAGTCTAGATGACCTAAGTCTTTCCTCAATCGATTCATTTAGACCTAGGTTAGATCGGATCTCATCACTTTTCACATTATCACGTCGGGTCTTTCGGAAGGCAGTTCTAAGAAATTTCATTTCACAGGCTTGAAACCTACTACAATCCTTTGATGTTAGTGTGCAGGTTTCCAGAGAATATGTAAGGATGGGAATGAAATATGACTTGTACAGTGTCATTTTTGTTCTTTGTGGGACCTTGTCATCCCATAGTAGGTGTCTAACGATGCTGTAAAAGTTAGAGCCTTTGGTTACTCTGTTTGTTATTTCTATCTCAGCTCTGTTGTTAATAGCCATTGCGCTTCTTAAATAACTGAATTGGTATACTACTTCAACTTGGTGGTCCTGTACTTTACGTTGCATTCTGTATAAAGTCTGCCGATTTTCAATGCCACTGTTTTTGATGGCTTCAATTTCATTCCATAATCATCAAACTTCTTACACCATGCATTCAGATTATTTTGCACTCCCTTCTCTGTTTCATCCCACATTGCCAAATCGTCTACAAATACCAGAGCCTGAAGATCTTGATTACCTTTTCCTTTTAGGTCCTTTAAAATGGTTTCCATAACTGCTATGAATAGAAGAGGTGATAAGGCACTTCCCTCCTGTACTCCTTTGTTTGTATTGAACCATTCAGAGTGACTATCTCCAATACTGACACAGCTTTTGCAATTACTATATAGCATTTGGATCTTCCTAATAAGGTACTCCGGTACGCCAAGTTTTCTAAGACTCTTCTAAATAGCTGATCTAGGAACATTATCATACGCATTTTCAAGGTCCATAAACACAATAATTAGGTCTTTTCCTCTTTCCCAGCGTTTCTCTGCCAACATCCTCAAAGCAAATATCAGATCTGTTGTGCTTCTTCCAGTCCTAAAGCCATGTTGTTCCTCTTCTAAGATAGGCTCTAGTATATCCCTTACTCTGGCTTCAATCATCTCCATAATTTTAAGGCTGTGTGATAAGAGGCTAATGCCTCTGTAATTTTCACTTTTCCTTCTACTCCCTTTCTTAAAGATAGGAACTATCACCCCTTTTGTCCAATCTTCAGGTATTTCGTTATCCTCCCATTTTGTTCTGAGGACTCTTACAGCCACTGTATTCCTGGCGGACCAGCAGCTTTAATCATTTCAGCTGTAATTTCATCAGCTCCTGCTGACTTACCACTTCTCATCCTATGGAGAGCTTGCTCTACTTCTGTCCATGCAATTGGGATATCTTCCTCTATTGTTTTCTGTCCTACATCCTCAACAGCGCTCTCTTTAGGGCCATCTAGTAGCTTGTCAAAATACTGCCTAATTGTATCAGTGATATCTTTCATATTGCGAATTATATTCCCATCTGCTGTCTCCAGAGCTGTAATTGCTTCTTTATCTGATCTTTTACTTTTTACTATTCCATATGTCATTTTCATATTCCCTTTAGTCTCTTCTTCCAGTTTTTCTCTTTTTCTTCCCGTACAATTCTCTTTACTTCCAAATTTCTGTATCTATATTCCTTTGCTATCTCTTGCAATTTATTGTTGTCTATTCGGTCGCTGTTGATTCTTCTGACAGACTTAGTCACATGAAGAAGGTTTTTGGCTTTATTCCTTTTCATTATGGATTCTTTCACTTTATCATTCCACCAAGATGTTCTTTTCTCTCTCACTCTTCTGCTTGTTCTTCCACACATTTTATCTGCATTACCAACCAGACTTGCCTTAAAATCATTCCATTCTTCATTACCTTTCTTTGTGTCTTTTATTGGTATTTTAGCTCTGATTTCCTCTTGAAACTGCTGTTTGACTTCCAGATCTTTCAATTTCCAGTCTTTAATTCGTGTTTTTTTTTTCTTCTTGTTTAGTTTAATAATAGGTTTGGTGACTCTTAGGTCTGCAATGAGGAGTCTATCAACTATCAACGCTCTCACTAGGTATCACTTTTACATCATGCACCTTTTCTCCACTTGACCTATCTGTGATGATAAGGTCTATCACTGATCTACACTGACCATCCCAACTGTATCTCATTATCTTGTGGCTATCCCGTTTCTGAAACCATGAGTTCTTCACCAGAAGTTGGTTTCGTGTAGATAGATCAAGCAGAAGTTCACCCTGCTAATTTCTATCCATATGGACCAATAATGCCTTCATAACCTGACTTATCAGTTCCTACCTGGGCATTAAAATACACAATTATCATTGTGTTCCCTTCAACAATGATGTCCTCCAGTTTTTCTAGGAAGCTTCCTTTCTAGTCATCGCTACAACCCTGCTGGAGAGCATAAACTTGGATTACAGTTTGACTTTCTCCATTTAGGCATATTTTAGCTTTGATTAATCTCTCATTGATGAAGGAGACATCTGTTACACTATCAATGCCTTTATGGAGTATAAAAACCAAATCCATTCCTCGCCACTGCAGGATTACCATTCCAGTATAAGTTATATCCGTCTTCTAACATTCTTGTGTTGCAACCTTTCAATTTAGTTTCACTTAGCCCTAGGATGTGAATATGTCTACGGTTCATTAAATCCGTGATTTCGTTGCATTTTCCTGTTAGAGTCATAACGTTACAATGATCGGCTCTTCTCGTGCATCTTGAATGAACATCGGACATGACGTCGTCATTAGTTCCAAGAGTACCTGAAGTATTGTCGACATTCAGAATATGTTTCTTTCCGAGGCTCGTTTTCGTTTTGAAAGCAACTGCATTGTACTCCTGTACTGACCTGCTAGGCCTAACGTACTAGAGGATTTTCTTTCAGGGTGGTCTCCCTTAGCCTCTGGCAGCCCCTGCCTCACTGCAAGGTAGCATCTGATGAATTTATGTGTTATTTCCCACACAAAGGTCTCATCTTATCTAACCTTCTAAGGGAAAATTCCTCTTCTCGCAGCTATTGGTTTTCCCTTGGTTTGCCTGTTTTGGTATCAGCCGCCAGACCCTCGGCCAGACAGTCGCAGGTAGTACCGTCTACTGTCGCAGACGGTAGCAGAATATATTCTGATCTGATTGGTCCCTTACATATCATTGTCTGTAATTCAAAAGATGTCTGTAGAACTTGTAAATATGTATGCCATATTTTAGTTTGTGTAGGATATAAATTATGAACTATAAGTAATAGAATCTTTCTCAATCTTTCCAGATGTCCCAGAGCCCAGGCTTGACTTCATAAAGAAGGTAAGTTTTCAACTATTTTCTCTGGACTGAGATATTTTCGCAATTTCTATTTTTATTAACAGAAACGTGCTCAGTATTCACGCCTAGTGTTTCGTGACATCGCAAACATTAATACAGAATGTGTGTTGAAACAAATTTACACTTCATTGTAACTAGTGTGGTTACATAAAATGGGACCACTGCTTTTAATCGATCTACAGGGGCAGTCAGATTAAAACCCGCCACATAACAAGCATTACGTATTGATAATGCCATAGTGACACAGTCCATTTGAAGTCCTGAATCTAAAATGTCTGCTATATCTTGCTGGTATCCTGCAAGTTGAGCTTGATTGGAATAACCTTTCCTAAACCCGAAGTGTCTACACGTCTAATATAATCAGGAAGGATACTTTCCCAGAGCTTACAAACTGGACACGTCAAACGGACTGGCCTGTAATTTTCCACTTTATGTTTGTCACCCTTTTCGTTGTACACTGAGGTTACTATTGCAACTCTACATTTATTTGGTACAGCTCCTTCGTGCAAACGGTAATCGAATAAGTACTTCAGATATGCTAATATATTCCAACCCATAGCCTTTAATATATATCGCCCGAAATCTTATCAACTTCAGTTGCCTTTCTAGCTTTGAACTTTTGCATCCTTTTATAAATGGGCGTTCGATTTGTATTTGACTGCCCCTTAGTACAGACCTTCCCAAGGCTTACTGTATACCAGTGTCCAAAGCAATTTAAATGGCATCATGAACGTCAGAAGTGGATAATATATGAGTGAATAGCCAATAGTTTAGTACGAAGAAGATCCTATTCCTGCGCATAAACCTGGAGAGGGTGTAGTTTCCCAAGGAATGTAATGGGTTCAGGATGCACTCTGGAGAGAAAGTCAATTACAGTAGCGACACAGTGTGTTCGATCTCCAAACGATCGAGCGATAGTGTGTAAGACTCGAGGGGAGTTAAGAAGTGTTTTCTAATTAACACAGCAGTGAATGTTCAAGGAAGTGTTTAGATACCCCATTCCCAGTTGTGAATTTCTACGTGTTGCAGGGTAACTGGCCCCAATGCCAGCTCGTAAGATTGAACAGGAGGCAGCAGTACAGGAAGAGGTTGCTCTCACGCTGGAAGAAGTGTACACAGTACGTGGTCGTGTCCACAATAAACGACGACAAGGTTAACCTCGAAAAGCAACCCTGGGATAGTGGTGGTAGTGGTGGTGATGTTGGCTTTAAAATGAAGTACAACTACAATAACCCAGAGAATAGGCAGGCTAATTACAAGGCAATGAGTAGCCTACCACAGAATGAAACATCGGCATATCACTGATGATGGTAGGTAGAATTATGGAGTAAATGTCCAAGTACTTGCAGTGAAACTTAGGTTTCCTCACCACCTCTGCAACAAGCCCTTCATAAGTGCACTTAACACAAAGAAAAGAGTTTCCTTTGCAATGGAGCACCGAACTAGGGATATCAGGAGAGGTCTACTGTATAATAGAGTGGCGAAAACAAATTTAGTGTGATGACATCTGATGGTATTCAATTTATGTTTGTTGCCCTAGAGATAAAAGATACCGTCCACGCAACCAGGTTCCTGCTGTAAAACATGGAGATGTGAATGTCATGGTCCGGGATGCTTCTCCGCTAAGAGCGTAGGTCCATTAGCGCGTATCGATGATGCAAAGTTTTGCCATAGCCAAGTCAAGGTCAAACACATGAGGGAGCTGCCGTGTCAAGAAAATAAGGTGAAATACTTTACCTTTCGCAGAGAACTGTGCTCTGCGTCACTGGAAGAAAATCCCGACTTTCCACAGAAAGGCTTCTTAAACAATGACTTTCTAAAATTTAGACGTTATGATAGAAGTGGAAATGCTACGTTCATGCGTCACCAGATGGCTCTCCGGACTTGACACAGCGCTAGCGTTCGAAGCGGAAGCTGACCGAACCATCAGAATCAGTCCTAGGCCGACTGGATCCCTTGCTGCGCTCCTTAAGCGACTCATCAAGTCGACCGTGATCAGTCTAATAGGGTCACATGACAAGTTTACGTAACATATGACATTGACACAAGCCTGGCGACGAGGAACGTACGAATTTGGAAAACACCGAGGCGAAATAACAATAGTGAAGGGAACTGCCTACGTAAATCCTTAATGGCTGGCAATCAGGATAACAAGTGTCCCTGTTCCACAACAGGCTTGTGTCAATGTCATATGTTAAGTACACCTGTTATGTGATCCTCTTAGACTGATCACGACCGAACTGATGCGTCGCTCAAGGAGCGCAGCGAGGGATCCAGTCGGTTGTGGACTGATTCGATGGTTCGGTCAGCTACCGCTTCGAACACTAGCGCTTTGCCACGTCTGGGGAGCCATCTGGTGACGAATGACCGTAGCATTTCCACTTCTATTATAACATCTAAATTTCAAAAATTCATTGTTTAAAAAGTCTTTCTCGTGGCCAGTCGAGATTTTCTTCTGATGACTCAGAGCACAGTTCTCTGTGAAACGTAAAGAATTTCACGTTATTTTATTGACACGGCATAAGCCCTATAGCCTATACAATATCATGTCTATAAGTACGGACCGTGAAAACATCAATGGCAACGATGTATGTTACAAACAATATTCTACACCCCATCCCCAAAGGTTAGTTTGCTTTGATGTACAATTTTGTTGTAAATATTTTATGCTACATATTGTACAAGAAACAAAACAATACTGTGAATAAAACTATTGCGACAAACGTTGTTGTCAAACTTTTATGAGTGCTACTGTATTCGCACTATGTTCTTGCTTCAGTTACATTCTACATTTGTCGACACTCTTTAACGATGCAAGTTGCATCATGACAATGCAGCCTACTATATGGTATAAATCTCATTACAATAATCTGATGAACACTACTTAGAGTCACCGAAGTCACTCGATGTTAACCCATTTCAATATTTATACGAGCAGGATTTCTTGAGTCAACAAATTAGCTCAATCTTACAAAATACAGAAAGTATAGGAACTATTGCTTCAGTCCTGTATATTTGTAAGTCTGTGGACGTATTGAGAAAGTTAGAAGAGATCATGACTTTAAGGAAAGTGGAGGAGAGGATGGTTACAGTTATATGAAGGTGATCATAACATTTGTGTCCTTCAGGATGTAATTAATGCGGCGAAGGAGTGATTATGCGAGGGAAATACAGAGAGTCTGCTAAGAACAGATTAATAAATGTTTGTTTCCATCCACTTTTAACACGTCTGAAAAATGAGTTGAAACATAGATTTCTCTGAAGTACAATCAACCATGATTCACTGTTTTATTTGTGTGGCCATATCCATGAAGATAACATTATACATTTTGTACATACTGTTTGCATTAATTATTATTAAACTAAAATTTATACGCTTTAAATGTTTTGCTTCATTTCAGATAAGAAGACGGAACATAACAAGAACCGGAGGAATGTTTTATCACTTCGGCCGTACTAGTGAAATCGACACAGATTTGCTAACCTCAAGAATTTTGTTCTTTTTGCGCACTTCTTGCACACCGGTTCCTCGACCAACATCAATACATGAGGCTAATGTTATAATGAGTGAGAGTTTTATAATTGGATCTTCAGACATTAGTTGGATGGCTCATCTCGAGATGTTGTTTAGCAGGGTATGTTATTGCTTCAGTCTTTTATTTAAGAGGGCTTTACAAAATATGTGTTAAATAATATAATTGTCTATTTTATGGATGGAATCCTAAAGTAAACAAAGACAACATATCGAGGGGATATGAAAATATGGTTGTTTGTGAATGATAGTGATCTGGGGAATCTACAATACAGAAGTGGAAATCCAACTAGAGGCTTTTAAATAGCAATGTTGAGAAATACGGCATGAAATTCACTTGGAGAAGAACAAAACAGTGGTGTTGACAAGAGGAGAAGAGAATGAAAGGGAATAATTAGTATCAGGGAACAAAACCTTGAAGTTGTTGAATGCTTCAAATATTTGGGAACTGAAATAATGCAAGATTAAAGGTTGGGTTAGGAGAAGGGTACAACTGGATAACACGTTCTACCAGAATGTAAGGAACCTGGTATTGAACAGAGAAGTTCATGTACTAGATGTACTATACCCCTATATTAATGCATGCATCAGAGACTTGCACACTGACAGCAAGAGATGAGAGTAAAATGCAGGCCAGTGGGATGAAGTCCTGAAGAGTATAGTAGGGAAGACAAGTAGAGAAAGAGTAAAAAATGTTGAGGTCATAAAAGAGATAGGGGTAGAAAAACTGAGTGATAGGATTGAGAGGAATAAATTGAGATAGTTTGGACATGTTATGGAGGAGGAAAGGATACCAGAACAAGTGTTAGAGTTTAAGATAGAAGGGAAGAGGACAAGAGGGAGGCCCACAGCAAGATGGATAGACTCTGTCAAGAACAGTATAAGAAAAAGGGGAATGGACAGGAATAAAATTACCAAAGAGGAGTGGTGGAAGGAGAGGCAATACCCCGACCTAGCAGAAGCTGAGCAAGGGGAAATGAAACTTGTCACCATGTTTCCGTGGCTCACGAAGTGTCTGGGTTGAATGGGCAGACAAAAAACCACCTTAAGTTCAAGTCAGTGGAATAAAACTTGAAAAAACTTTACATATTTCCATTCTCTTTTGGCCAATTCTAATGTAACAAGTTATTTACAAGAACGATACATGCTCAATTCACAATGCAGAATGAATGGAATGGACATGACAGAATTACAGCTTACTACCTTATAATTAAGAAAAATACTAGGTTAGAACCTCGGACGGGACAGGGAACAAACGGGGACCCGGACACGGGTAGTCAACACTTTGGAGTGTAGCCTCAAGCAATTAGAATAACTTGAATTTACTACCAAATCTTGCACAGGAATGTTTAAGTCATAGAGATAAGTGGGTACCAGTAGGGCGGCCAGTACAGGTGATACCATATTAAACGGAGCCGTAGCTCCTAGTTCACCCTTAATACTATTAGAAGTAGCAGGGCAGATCCATTTACAAACTGGGCTAGTACCCCATTGCTTAAAACTAGAGTACACTCGCCAGTTAGGAAACATGAAAGCAAGGGTCAACCGATCCGAAACCGTAAGAGCAGAAGGCCCATATAATTTGACCAGAAATGTGAGGAGAAAAACAATATTAAGCAAGATCGAGAGCAAAATGTAAAGGGCTGGAAGGCTACTCCATGCAACCGGCTGACTAAGTGAGGAAGTTAAATAACAAAGAGGGAGAACAATACATTTTTCAAGTTTAAGGAAACTAGTCACCTAATTCAAATGTGAATAGGTTAACGAGTGTACGTATCTCGAGTTTCCTTCCGTATTTCACAAAAGCCAGTTAGAGCAGAATTCGTACATTACGTTTGAAAAGAGAAGGCTACATTAAAACTAAAGCATTAGCGAGGCTCCTACCTCCCAGATTTAAGTATTAGGACGCAAAACTAGATAGCACACTCTACCGGAATTCGTAAGAATCTTCCCAGCATAGAAGTATACAAATTAAGTTTTTTGCTGTACGTTAGTTCCTGCCGCAGTGTTCCATTCATCCGCCAGCCGGCGCCACACATCTCCCAAGAACATCACTCCTCAATGATCCATGTTAGACAGGTAGGCTCAATGAACACTCAGTTTATGTAGAGGGGCTAGTGGATGTTTCCGAAATAATGAAGTAATGCCTACGGCAATTGGCTTAAAGTTATAGAGGAGACGAACACTGATTGGTTATGAAAGGTAAACAAAGGTAATTAACGCCCAGAAACAATTGACAGTGCAACCAATTTATCAAAATTTAACACATCCACCATCTCTCGGAAGGTAAGATGTGACAGTAAAGAACGTCTTCTTCTTCGTTTCTTCATGGGGCCTATAAATATTAGTTCCTTATAAGCGTCGACCTATGAGACCTTTTGCTACCATGTTTTTCCTTCATTCTCCCCTAGATATACCTGCTCTCTTCACAAAGATGCAGGCTATTCTTATTGGGTCTTCTTGGATTTTTTCTCCCTCTTCACCTGGTAGTCCTAGAGTGGAGAGTCTGATTCTACCCAGCGCCTCACATTTGAAAAGTATGTGTTCAGCTGATTCCTCTCCTTCATTGCATTTCCTACATCTGTTGTCTCTTATTACTCCAATTCTATGTAGGTGTTTCTTCAGATGGCAGATTCCTACTACCAATCTCATATTTTCTTAGCTGAGTTTCTACAGTTCTTTAGTACGCTTCTTGTTTGGCCCTTTTATCAGTTACTTTGCAAGCCTGCATTCTGGAGTAGGTACTTTTCCAGCTTTCCATTTGTTTCTTTTGTACCCATTTACCTACGTAGTGTCGGAATTGTCCACAGGAAATCCCGCATGCAAGTTCTGGGCCTACAAAATGTGTTTCTGCCCCATTCCTCACCAGTTTATCCGCCGTTTCATTTCCTTCAATACCTGCGTGCCCTGGTACCCATATTATTTAGCCAACGTTGTACTTTGAGCGCTTCAGGAGACGTAAGTGGCTTACATACATACATACATACGTACATACATACATACATACATACATACATACATACATACATATATACATACATACATACATACTGTACATACATACATACGTACATACATACATACATACATACATACATACATACATACATACATACATTATCATTATAGACTGTTATGCCTTTCAGCGTTCAGTCTGCAAACCTCTCTAAATTTACTAAACGTCGCCAAAATCCTCGATTTGCAACTAGTGTTGTGGGCTCATTTAGTTCTATACCTCTTATCTTTAAGTCGTTAGAAACCGAGTCTAACCATCGTCGTCTTGGTCTACCTCTACTTCTCTTACCCTCCGTAGCAGAGTCCATTATTCTCCTAGGTAACCTATCTTCCTCCATTCGCCTCACATGACCCCACCACCGAAGCCGGTTTATGCGTACAGCTTCATCCATCGAGTTCATTCCTAAATTAGCCTTATTCTCCTCATTCCGAGTACCCTCTGCCATTGTTCCCACCTGTTTGTACCAGCAATCATTCTTGCTACTTTCATGTCTGTTACTTCTAATTTATGAATAAGATATCCTGAGTCCAACCAGCTTTCGCTCCCGTAAAGCAAAGTTGGTCTGAAAACAGACCGGTGTAAAGATAGTTTCGTCTGTTAGCTCACTTCCTTCTTACAGAATACTGCTGATGCAACTGCGAGCTCACTGCATTAGCTTTACGACACCTTGATTCAATCTCACTTACCATATTACCATCCTAGGAGAACACACAACCTAAATACTTGAAATTATCTACTTGTTCTAGTTTTGCATCACCAATCTGACATTCAGTTCTGTTGAATTTCTTACCTACTGACATCAATTTAGTCTTCGAGAGGCTAATTTTCGTACCATACTTATTGCACCTATTTTCAAGTTCCAAGATATTAGACTGCAGGCTTTCAGTACAAGATGCCATTAAGACCAAGTCGTCAGCATAGGCCAGACTGCTTACTACATTTCCACCTAACTGAATCCCTCCCTGCCATTTTATACCTTTCAGCAGATAATCCATGTAAACTACGAACAGCAAAGGTGAAAGACTACAGCCTTGTCTAACGCTTGTAAGTACCCTGAACCAAGAACTCATTCTACCATCGATTCTCACTGAAGCCCAATTGTCAATATAAATGCCTTTGATTGATTTTAATAATCTACCTTTAATTCCATAGTCCCCCAGTATGGCGAACATCTTTTCCCTCGGTACCCTGTCATATGCTTTCTCTAGATCTACGAAACATAAACACAACTGCTTATTCCTCTCGTAGCATTTTTCAATTACCTGGCGCATACTGAAAATCTGATCTGGACAGCCTCTCTGTGGTCTGAAACCTCACTGGTTTTCATCCAACTTCCTCTCAACGACTGATCGCACCCTCCCTTCCAAGATGCCAGTGAATACTTTGCCAGGTATACTAATCAATGAGATACCTCGATAGTTGTTGCAATTCTTCCTGTTCCCTAGCTTATAGATAGGTGCAATTACTGCTTTGTCCAATCTGAAGGTACCTTACCAACACTTCATGCTAATTGGCAATACCAGAAAATTCTGGATATTATCTCAACTTCCTCCAGTGCCATTATGGCCGCTTGGCTGTGCGTAAAAGTGAAAATGTTCCTAATCGTATAGTTCATTTTCAGATCTTCTTCAAGACATGTGATAGCTATCATTTCAGCTTGAAGGACTGTAGTGTGTCTGCCCAGGCTCATCTGGATTGATCTCTCCCTGTTGATCCCTCCTCCTGTGTCATCCACAGTCTTTGAACCATCATTCCACCACACAATATCTTCTTTTTCAGTATTCCATTTGTTGATACCCCAGTCTTCGTATTTTATTGTCTGGATCTCAAACGGTTTTTCAGAGTTGTATTTTGGTATCATATGATCACAAGGCATGTGTAGAACTTCCTCTGTTATTACCCTGTGAATTTTCCAGTGTCCTAGATGGGGTCTTTGTGCTTTCCAGCACTCTGATTGTGCCAATCTATATGAACTCATTCTAGCTTGTCCTTTTCTGAAATTGCATAGTGATGGGGGTCTAGTAAAGTAATCAAGGATTCTGTCGGTGTAGTTCTCATAGCCCCAGTTATGGCTATGCATGCCATTCTCTGTAGGCTATCCAATCTACTCGAGACTTTCTTCCACCAAATGATTGCAACATAGACCATCAACAGTCTAATGATCATTGTGTATATCCACATTACCAATGGTCTTAGGCCCCATACATACGTACATACCTATCTTTATTTCCAACATAGTACATTTTTTTGGCTAGGGGCTTTACGTCGCACCGACACAGATAGATCTTATGGCGACGATAGGATAGGAAAGGCCTAGGAGTTGGAAGGAAGCGGCCGAGGCATTAATTAAGGTACAGCTCCAGCATTTGCCTGGTGTGAAAATGGGAAACCACGGAAAACCATTCTCAGGGCTGCCGATAGTGGGATTCGAATCTACTATCTCCCGGATGCAAGCTCACAGGCGCGCGCCTCTACACGCACGGCCAACTCGCCCGGTAACAACGTAGTACATACCATCGGTTAGGTAATAAAGATAACAAGCCTCTACTGTCCCCTAAGTACAAGTTTACTATCTATTAAATCTACACCGTAGCATCACACACATTCGCGGATAGCCAGCATCAAATGTAAGATGCTACCTTAACTACAAGCTACACTAACAACCTCATCACCTCACCACAGTCCACACACCAACCTTACAAACATACCAAGAGTTTTCTTACCACTCTACTAGTTCATGCCATCTTCATACAGTTCTTCCACATAATTTACACCTTATACTCTACAATGGTTCATGTTCATGGTTTATGTCTGTGGGTTACTGTAGTCACGTCCTAGTTCGTGAACCATGGGCAACGGCTGAGTGGCCTAGTAAGTGGTCCTGAGAGTCGGGATACCAGTTGCTATGGAATGGGAGTGGGCATCTCGGACATATTCTGATTCCTGACCCTCCTTGTGCTCAGGCGGCTAGGACTATACAAATCACCGGTGGTCCATAACCCGTCAGAGGAGAGATCCTCACTTGGACTATGTGCAAGTAGGGTAGCATCCTGCTTCATGAATTTACCGAGCTCAGAACATTTTAAGCAAGCCTCGGACCTATGGGAGTAATGGAGTCCCACTCCCATTTGACAGGCAAGGGACTCCTTGGAAACAACTTGGCGAACGAAATGGAATTCGATGGGGAGCTATCAATATTAATGGGGCTTATGGAAGAAAGAAGGTAGAACTGGCTGAGTCAGCAAAGAGGATGCATCTGGATGTGCTAGGAGTAAGTGATACTCGGGTAAGGGGAGGTAATGAGGAAGAGATAGGAGATTATAAAGTGTACTCGACGGGTGTTAGAAAGGGAAGGGCAGAGACTGGGGTAGGGCTCTTTATCAGGAATACCATTGCACGCAACATAGTTTCTCTTAGGCATGTACATGAGCGAATGATGTGGGTAGATTTGTCAGTGGGAGGAATTAGGATAAGAATTGTGTCCGTGTATTCACCATGTGAGGGTGCAGATGAGGATAAAGTTGACAAGTTTTATGAAGCATTGGGTAACATCGTGGTCAGGGTCAACAGCAAGGATAGAATAGTGCTAATGGGCGATTTCAATGGGACAGTTCGGAATAGAACTGAAGGATACGAAAGGGTGATTGGTAAATGTGGAGAAGATATGGAAGCTAATGGGAATAGGAAGCATTTGCTGGACTTCTGTGCTAGTATGGGTTTAGCAGTTACGAATACATTCTTCAAGCATAAGGCTATTCACCGCTACACATGGGAGGCTAGGGGTACCAGATCCATTATAGACTATATCTTAAAAGACTTTGAATTCAGGAAATCTGTTAGGAATGTACGAGTTTTTTGCGGATTCTTCGATGATACAGACCATTATCTGATCTGTAGTGAACTAAGTATCTCTAGGACTAGGGTAGAGAAAGTGAAATCTGTCTGCAAACGAATAAGGGTAGAAAATCTCCAGGACGAGGAAATTAGACAGAAATACATGGATATTATTAGTGAGAAGTTTCGAACAGTACACAGTAAGCAGGTTCAGGATACAGAAAGTGAATGGGTGGCATACAGGGATGCTGTAGTAGAAACAGCAAGGGAATGCCTTGGAACAACGGTGTGTAAAGATGAGAAAAGGCGAACATCTTGGTGGAATGATGAAGTGAGAGCAGCCTGTAAACGTAAAAAGAAGGCTTATCAGAAATGGCTCCAAACAAGGGCCGAGGCAGACAGAGATTTGTATGTAGATGAAAGAAACAGAGCGAAACAAATAGTTGTTGAATCCAAAAAGAAGTCATGGGAAGATTTTGGTTATAACCTGGAAAGGCTAGGTCAAGCATCAGGGAAACCTTTCTGGACAGCAATAAAGAATCTTAGGAAGGGAGGGAAAAAGGAAATGAACAGTATTTTGAGTAATTCAGGTGAACTCATAATAGATCCCAGGGAATCACTGGAGAGATGGAGGGAATATTTTGAACATCTTCTCAATGTAAAAGGAAATCATCCTGGTGGTGTTGCAAACAGCCATGCTCATGGGGAGGAGGAAAATGATGTTGATGAAATTATGCTTGAGGAAGTGTAAAGGATGGTAAGAAAACTACATTGTCATATGGCAGCAGGAATAGATGAATTTAGACCTGAAATGGTGAAGTGTAGGGGGAAGGCAGGGATGAAATGACTTAACAGAGTAGTAAAATTAGGGTGGAGTGTTGGTAATGTACCTTCAGATTGGACAAAAGCAGTAAATGCACCTATCTATAAGCTAGGGAACAGGAAGGATTGCAATAATTATTGAGGTATCTCATTGATTAGTATACCAGGCAAAGTATTCACTGGCATCTTGGAAGGGAGGGTGCGATCAGTCGTTGAGAGGAAGTTGGATGAAAACCAGTGAGGTTTCAGACCACAGAGAGGCTGTCCAGATCAGATTTTCAGTATGCGCCTGGTAATTGAAAAATGCTACGAGAGGAATAAGCAGTTGTGTTTATGTTTCGTAGATCTAGAGAAAGCATATGACAGGATACAGAGGGAAAAGATGTTCACTATACTGGGGGACTATGGAATTAAATGTAGATTATTAAAATCAATCAAAGGCATTTGTGTTGACAATTGCGTTCAGTGAGAATTGATGGTAGAATGAGTTCTTGGTTCAGGGTACTTACAGGGTTTAGACAAGGCTGTAATCTTTCACCTTTGCTGTTCGTAGTTTACATGGATCATCTGCTGAAAGGTATAAAATGGCAGGGAGGTTTCACTTGGCTGGAAATGTAGTAAGCAGTTTAGCCTATGCTGACGACTAGGTCTTAACGGCAGACTGTGCCGAAAGCCTGCAGTCTAATATCTTGGAACTTGAAAATAGGTGTAATAAGTTACTTAATCCGGTCCTCTTGTACCATGAGATGTCGAGGATACGAGAGATCTCCATCTACTCCTATCTCCGATAATGGCAACGGCCTCTCGTACAGAGAGTCCCCTTTCCTGCAGGGCTTCCCTAATCCCCTCCGCCCATGTCTTCCTTGGTTTTCCTCGAGCCTTCCTTCCTTCCACTCTCACCTCCCTCCCTCCCTGCCGATCTAGATATTACTTGCTCGTCTCTTAATACATTCAAGTACCAATATATACAAATCTCTTCTTGGTGTATCTACCTTGTATATAATATAACACTCATTCTACTGACCATCATCTTGCTCAGGGCGGATAACCATTTCTCTGGGCAAGATGCTCTCTCTCATTCATTAAAGTTTTGCTCATACCATCTCCGTGGTCAACTACAGAGCAGTTCATCTCTTCCCACTCTCTTTTACTCCCATTTACACTAACACTATACCAAACGTTCCTCCTTCAGTTCACTACACTACAGTACACTATGACAATCCCTTCAATGTACATATACCTTATATCTAATACAACTCTTTCGTTCTACATAGCAGCATCCTGCTCAGGGCGGATAACCATTCCTCGGGGCAAGATGCTTCCCTCCTTCAACTAAATCTTACTATCTCAAGCTCGGAGCACTCCATTTTTAGATTCAACTTGCCCTTTCGCCTATCTTCTTCTACATTCCTACTCAACTCCACTTGCTCCTCTCACCTCTTACTCTAAACATAGCTCAATCCTTCCCTGTTCCTTCTTACTTGCATTTCCTTTTCTTCCTACCTCATCTCTCTCCTCCTTTTATTGGCCCATTTTCCTTCAATCTTCCTGTTATTCCCTCAATTTATTTTAAAATCGGCCTCTAACCACATTTACATATTTCGATACATTTGCTCCTCTCTCGCACTCTCCACACAACCATGCTAGTAGTAGGGCAAGGCGGGTTCTAAAACAAACAACCGTCAGGACTTTTGTAGTGAGTCAGCACCCGAGGACATTGACCCCTGGCAAGTCATTGACCCCTAGCATCATGCATGCATATATATACATACATACTCTCCCCGCCGGATTTTGCAAAAGAAAGCAAGCCTAACCACACAGTCCCCATCTTGGAGGGGCCAAACCTCACTTTTACGGCTGGTTAAACTTCCCGACGCGCATTTTACATAAGAGAGCGAGCCTAAACCCACAGCCGCCATCTCGGAGGATCCTAACCTCAGTTTTACGGGCAGATGCCCTTCCCGAAGCTAACAGACGCCATCTTGGAGTGGCCTAACCTTACTTTTGCAGCTAGATGCCCTTCCCGAAAGCTTCTTGAGTAGTAGGGAAATGGGGATTCTCGCGATGCCATCTTAAGTAGTCGGGCAATGTGGATTCGCGTAAGAGAGCAAGCCTAACCTCAATTTTCGGCCAGATACCCGTTTCGACATCATGTTGAGTAGTAGGGCAATGGGGATTCTCACGACGCCATACTGAGTAGTAGGGCAATGTGGATTCGCGTAAGAGAGCAAGCCCAATATCATGGAGGGATCTAACCTCAGTTTTACGGTTAGATGCCCTACCCGACGCCATCTTGAATATTAGAAATGGGGATTTTCGCGACGCCATCTTAAGTAGTAGGCCAATATTGATTCGCATAAGAGGGCACACCTAACCTCATGGAGTGGTATAACTAAACAGAACATAGTTTTACGGTCAGATGCCCTTCCCGACGTTTTTGGAGGGACCTAACAACACAGGGCATAGTATTAGGGTCAGATTGCCTTCCCGTCATCATTTCGATCCCCCACCAGAGGGGGCACGAATGGCCTAACCTACTTTTATGGTAGATGCCCTTCCCGCCGCCATTTCGGTGGGGCCTAACTGCACAGTCACTATCTTGGGCCAAGTTTTATAGTCAGATACCCCTCCCGTAGCCATTTAGGAGGAGTTTAACTACACTGTCACCATCTGTGATTTTAAAGGAGGTTATGTATCTTTCCCACAGACCACTTAGTTGTGCACCTGTGTTATCGAGTGGTCGGTTTCTGGCTTTATGTCTCCATCCAACAGACAATTAACGGACGCCACAGTCATATCCTTGCATACGATAGCAAGTATAACCACACAGACGCCATTTTGTAGGGGCCTATCCTCATAGACATTAAATTTGGTGGGGTCTGGCCCAGTTTTACTATGCTTGGGGTTCTACGTCTCCATCCGACGGACAGATGACGTGACGTTACAGCGTGAGTGATTTTAAAAGAGGTCAGCTCATGGCTTTAGGTTTCCATCCGACAGTGACGAGAAAGTCTAAACATGCATAACTATGACGACGTAATCTTGAGCTCAAGGCTTTACGCCCCCATCCGACAGACTGTCTCCGACGGGCTTGAGCACGTGGACGTCGACATGGTTATGCACGTTCAGAATTGTTAGTTATCAAGGTCACTCTCTAGTAAAGTTAAGTCTTTATAGATGGTATAAGTATGATGCTTTCTTTAGTCTCTGAGATACTGTGATAGAGAGTAGAGCACTTTATTTCATCATAACAAGAACATTAATCCTTGATGTACAAGGCACATGGTTATGCATGTTCAGAATTGTTCGTTATCAAGGTCACTCTCTAGTAAAGTCAGGCCTTCATAGATGGTATACGTATGATATTTCCTTTAGTCTCTGAGATACTGTGTTAGAGAGTAGAGCGCTTTATTTCATCATGACAAGAACATTAATACTTGATGTACGAGGCTTCAAAGTATTGCCAAAAACATTTTAGGTTAATGTAGCTGCGAACGCTGTAAAGAAGATCTGGGATAAGGTGCGGCGTGAATGGACTCAAGATCCTGTTTTGTCAGAGCTCCAAACGTGTAGTTTACATCATGAACAAGTGGGTTTCGCTGGGAGAACTTCAGTGAGACAGTGCCGTACATGTCAACTCATTAAACTGTATTACGGACCTAAATCTAACGAGCTTTCTTCGCTTATAAAAACTTATCAAGGCTGCGAAAAGAGTAAGCGAGTTGTCACAGAAAAGGGTGAAGAAACGTGCTGGGAGAAATGTGAGGAAGCATGCTGGGCATGGACACATCAATAAGGTGATAGATCTTCCCTTTGAGCTCCATCTTCCTAGTTACAAGTACTGCGGCCCTGGAACTCGACTTGACGTCCGTTTGGCACTTGGTGATCCTCGTATTAATGTGTTAGATGCTGCCTGCAAGAAGCATGACATTGCTTATCGTCAAAACAATCCCGAACTAATGCGTGTAGCTGATATCGTAAAGCTGTGCAGCGTGTTTGAAAAGAGAGCAGCACTTGACGTTGCCGGTGCAATAAAAGGAAAACTGTTACTAGGTAGTGCATTAAACAGCGAAGAGAGTAAAATAATCTATATAAGAAAGTACAAAAAAGATTTACTTGAAAATGCATATATTCTCAACATTAATATGAATTGTGAAACCTATTTGCAGATGCTGTTTTAAATGTTTAATATTAATCCTACCCTACAGCATGTCCTAAGTTAAATAGTAGTAATAATTTTGACTTGCGTGTTTAATCCTCTCTTATGACATAGAAGGAGAGGTAGAGGCTCGAGAATAAAAAAACCCATGGTGTGGGTTACTGTAGTCCTAATTCGTGAACCATGGGCAACGGCTGAGTGGCATAGTAAGTGGTCCTGAGAGTCGGGATACCAGTTGCTATACGCAAAGTAGTCACTGGCATCCTGGAATGGACGGTACGATCAGTATTTGAGAGGAAGTTGGATGAAAACCAGTGTAGTTTCAGACCAGAGAGGGGCTGACAGGATCAGAATTTCAGTATGTGCCAGGTAATTGAAAAATGCTACGAGAGGAGTAGGAAGTTGTGTTTATGTTTCGTAGATCTAGAGAAAGCATATGACAGGGTACCGAGGGAAAAAAATCGTCATACTGGGGGACTACGGAATTCAAGGTAGATTATTAAAATCAATCAAGGGCATTTGTGTTGACAATTGTGTTTCAGTGAGAATTGATTGTAAAATGAGTTCTTGGTTCAGGGTACTTACAGGGGTTAGACAAGGCTGCAATCTTTCACCTTTGCTGTTCGTAGTTTACATGGTTCATTTTCTGAAAGGTATAAAATGGCACGGAGTGATTCAGTTAGGTGGAAATGTAGTAAGCAGTTTGGCCTATGCTGACGACTTAGTCTTAATGGCAGATTGTGCGGAGAGCCTGCAGTCTAATATCTTGTAACTTTAAAATAGGTGTAATAAGTTACTTAATCCGGTCCTCTTGTACCATGAGATGTCGAGGATACGAGAGATCTCCATCTACTCCTATCTCCGATAATGGCAACGGCCTCTCGTACATCGAGTCCCCTCTCCTGCAGGGCTTCCCTAATCCCCTTCGCCCATGTCTTCCTTGGTTTTCCTCGAGTCTTCCTTCCTTCCACTCTCACCTCCCTCACTAAACTCGACAACCGGCCTGTCGACATTCGGTGGACATGGCCAAACCATCTCAATTGATGTTCTCGGATGGTTTTCGCCAGTGGCTTCATATTCAACACTTTCCGGATGGCTGTATTCCTGATCTTGTCTCTGCTGGCTTTGTCTTCTACTTTACGGAGGTACCTCATCCCTGCCGCCTGGATTCTGCTCTTGGTTCTTCCTGTTAGCGCCCAGGATTCGCAGCCATAGGTCAATGTGTGTACAAAGGTGGATTTGAAACGGCTAGTATTGTGCCTTTTGAGATGTGCTTCTTGGTGAGGAAGTTTGTTCGGATGGCATTAAACAAGCGCCCTGCTGTTCCTATTTTTTCTGTTATTTCCTCCTCCATCTTCCCGTCTGAGATGATGATTGAGTCAAGATACTTGAACTTGGTGACTTGCTCTAATGGTTTTCTATCGACCATGATACAATGTCTCTCCTCATTCCTGCTGATAATCATAATCTTTGTCTTGTCCACATTCACCTCCATACCTTCTTCCTTAAGCTCTTCCACCCATACATTGATGTTGGATTGCAGGTTTTGTTCACTGGAGGCAACAACAATCAGGTCATCAGCAAATGCCAGGTCAGAAAATCGTAGTGGCTGCATGAGGTAATTTCCGACCGTTAATTTCTTGATTCTCTCCTGACACAGCTTCATAATTTGGTCGAGGTACCGGTACACAATGAAAGGAAGAGGGCTAAGACTGCAGCCTTGCCGCACTCCTTGTCTCGTAGTGAACTCTGCTGATCTCACGTTTCCTGTCCACACGTAATTCCGACAATTCTTATACAGACTCGTGATTGAACTGCAAAGTGACTTGCTAAGTCCATACTCCTTTAGGACTTTCTAGAGTCTGGACCTCGGGACTCTGTCAAATGCCTGTTTCAGGTAAATAAAGGCAGCATGAAGAGTCTTGTTCTTCTCCAGTAGCTTTGCACTGCCCATCCTAACAGATCTTGCATGGTTCAAATTGGGCGGAATTCACAATGGGCTTCTTCAAATTTAGCCTCTACCTCTTTTCTTAATCTAGTCTCCAGGATCTTCGAGAAGACCTTCCCAGGCACTGATAACAAGGATATGCTACGATGATTACTGTACTCTAGATTTTCTCCTTTCTTAAAGATGGGGATGATGACTGCTACCTCCCAATCCCTAGGTACCTTTTTGTTCTCCAGGCCTCCATCATAATCTTGAATACAAAGTCTTCTGCTTTCTTTCCCAAGTCCTTAATCATTTCTGGAGCAATTCCATCATGCCCTTGGGCCTTCCCATTCTTGAGTTGTTTAATAGCCAACTGCATTTTATTTATCCCTAAGTCCTCTCCTGCTTCTTGTTCTCCTTCTCTCCCTGTCTCGTCTCTTTCCTCACTTGACCGTGGGCTGTCTTCATTCTCATTTCCATTCAGTAAATCATTAAAATATTATTTCCATCTCTCTATTATTTCTCTTCTGTTAAGATTTTCAGTTCCTTATCTTTTACAAACTTTAGAGGGCATTGTTTCTCCTTTCTCATGTTTTTCAGTGCTCTATAGAACAGCTTCTGGTTCTCTTTATAATTTTTCTCCATTCTTTGCCCGAATTCTTCCCAAGACTGTCTTTTCGCTATTTTCACTAGGTCTTTGACCGTTCTCCTCTGTTCCTTATACATCTCATGGTCCTTGCTTCTTAAGTATTTCTTCCATACCGTACTTCTTTTCTCTTTCTTACTTCTTCCTTGATGTCATCATTCCACCAGCTTCTTTTCTTGTACTCCCCCACCTTTGTTGTTCCACATACTTTACTTGCCACTTCTAATAGTATCTTATTGAACATGTTCCACTTTCCCTCCAGGTCCATTTCCTCGATCCTCTCCTCTATCCTCTAACACTCCTCCTACACTTCCTGTGTGAACTGCTCCTGTACTTCCTTGTTCTCTCTTAACTTGTACACCTTACTCTTTTCTTGGTTCTTGTTCTTAGGTTGTTTCCTCCTTACCTTTGCTGTTGTTTCCATTGCTGTTATCAAGAGAAAATGGTCACTTTCTGTTTCGTAGCAACGGTATACTCGACAATCTGTCACCTTCTGGAGAAATACCTACTACATCAACACAAGATCTACCTTCTTCGTCTTAGATTATGATCACGCCAGAGTATCGTAATCAGTTTAAGACTTTTATTCGAAATACGGATGGCAGGATGGTATCCAAAAGTTACTAACAACTGGATGATTAATTACGACGAAACTTTTAGAGGTGTGTTATCATTGAAACATATTGGCTTTGAAGAAGACTTTAGACGTATTATAATCAACGCAACACAAGAGCTAATTCTAATCTGTGATCGAAGTGATTACAATTCCCTTAAAAGAGCAGAAACACCAGTAGACTCGAAAATTACACTTCATCGTATACTGTGGAGGATTCCACATGTAATATTATCTGATCGAGAAAACTTCGACTGCTCAGTATTTTAGAAAATGATACACCATTACCTATACGATTTCGAAGTTGGGAACTCCATGAATATCCAGTGTTACCACCTACAAACAAGAATAGCTGGGCTGTTAAAACGTCACGTTTTACTGAAAAGCCTTTGTATATTATTTTTGGACTTCAACCCATCGTAAATTCGACCATGAAAAAGATAGCTCACAGTTTTATCACTGTAAATTAAGAAATATTAGACTCTATCTCAACGGAATTACGTATCCCTACGAAAATACTGACATTAATTTTGAGAAAAGTAAATTTGGGTTGCTCTATGACATGTTTTGTGTATTCCGATCATCGTATCATCAAAAAGAAAATCGTCCGCTATTTTCACGTGAAGAATTTAAAAATAAAGCACCGATTGTAGATACAGATTGCTCTTATCATGAAGAATCAATAAAAGAATCACCTGTTGACATTCGTGTGGAATTTGAAACATCTGAAAACATTCCTGCTAACACAACAGCCTATTGTCTTATTATTCATATGATTGATGTCACCATCCGCTAACGAATATTGTTACAAGACTATAAATATAAATAGTCCTTTATCATGAACATTAGTGTGTGCTTCTACAGCGTACACTACGGAACAGAAAGAAGAAAAAGGCTACACGGTTACATACAATTGTCTTGATAACAAACAAAACTGTGAATATGCAGGCTGTATGCATGCTAATACACAACATCTTATTTATCTCACACACGTAAGTTAGGCTATTAAGATGTTCTATAAATATAGAACCTTATATCAGATGCCAAAGCATCTAGTTCAGTGTTTACCACCAGGATTTTTATCCACGTATGCTGCCCATTCCGTAGATGATTTTTGGGACATCCTTCCTCTCCACAGTAAGATGTCAATCGACATAGATTTATGCAGATGATTTAGAAAGGAAGATAACACACGAATTACAACAAGGTAAGAACTGCATTAACTTCTTTGTAAAATATAACATACATAGTACAAAATATTTTAAAAACTTAATTTCATAAACCATAAATGTCTTGTTTAATTTGAATGTTGCAGGGGGCATTACAGTTTTTGAAGCATGCTACCTCTTCGCAGTAAGCTGTTAAGGAGTACAGAAACCTTGTCGGCAGCATAACCAAGACTGTAGTAGTGTTTGTTCATTTTTGAAAATAATTATACAATAAATATTTCATTAAAGTCAAAATGTTCTACTTATTACATTCCCTTTGCCTTCTTACACCTATCGAAAATATTTACACTGATACCATCTATAAAGGCTTGAGTTTACTAGAGAGTGACTTCGATAACGAACAAGTCTAAACATGCATGAGCATATCGACGTCCACCTCCTCAGCCCCGTCGGAGACAGTCTGTCAGAGCATAAGATCACGTCGTCATAGTTATGCATGTTTAGACTTGTTCGTCACTGTCTAATGGAGACCTAAAGCCATGAGCTGACCTCTTTTAAAATCACTCACCCTGTAACGCCAAGTTAATTGTCCGTCGGATGGGGACGTAAAGCCTTAGGCAGAGTAAAACTGGCCAGACCCCACCAAAATAGTGTATATGAGGACATGCCACTTCAAAATGGCGTCTGTGCAGTTAGGCTTCCTCTCGTACGCAATATGACTGTGACGTCACGTTACTTGCCGTCAGATAGAGACGTAAAGCCAGAAGCAGACCACTCAATAACACAGTTGCACAAATAAGTAGTCTGTTGGATAAAGACATAAAGCCTTAAGCTAACCTCCTTTAAAATAACAGATGGTGACTGAGTAGTCAGTCCCGTAAAACTGGGCCCAAGATAGTGACTATGTAGTTAGGCGCCTCCTAAATGGCAGCGGAAAAGATATCTAACCATGAAACTGAGCCTCTAAGCCCTGTGTAGTTGATTTCCCTCCAAGATGACGGGAAGGACACCTGGCATAAAACTAGGTTAGGCCATACGTGCCCCCTCTGGTAGAAGGATCAAAATGGCGACGGGAAGGTCATCTGACCGTCAAACTGTGCCTTGTGTAGTTAGGCCCTCCAAAATGACCTCGGGAAGGGCATCTGACCGTAAAACTAAGTTATGTGTAGTTAGGCCCCTACTCATGATGGCGTTGCAAGAATCTGCATTGTCTTCCTACTCATGATGGCGTCGGGGAGGGAATCAAACCACAAAACTGAGGTCAGGCCCCTATATGAGGTTAAGCTTGCTCTCTTACGCGAATCCACATTACCCAAGTACTTAAGATGGCGTCGCGAGAATTCCCATTGCCCAACTACTCAAGATGGTGTCCGTAAGGGCATATAGCTGTAAAAGTGACTTTAGGCCCCTCCAGTATGGCGACTGTTCGCGTCCGGAAATGCAACTGGCCGTGAAAGTGAGGTTAGGCCCCTCGAAGATGAGGACTGTGAGATTAGGCTTGCTCTCTTATACAAAATCCGGTGGGGACAGCATGTATGTATGCCAAGGGTCAATGACATTGCCAGGGGTCAGTGACCTCGGGTGCTGACTCAGCACAAAAATGCTGACAGTTATTCGTTTTAGAATCCGCCTTGCCCTATTACTCATGCTGTCATCTTATATCTCTTTTTACCTTTTTCATCTCTTTCTTATTCAGTAATTTCTTTTTAATCTCCTCTAAGGCTCTGCATTGGTTGAATGTATGCAAGTCCGACCAACCCTCCCCACAAAAAATACATCTATCTTCATTTTCCAGTCCTAGCCATCCACTGTTTTTCGGAACTCCCATTACCCACCAGTATAAACCTCTTTTAGCTCTTCTACCCTCAAACTCCATTTTCGGGTTCGTTACTTCCACTAATTTAATACTGATAGAGAATCTCTATCCCTACATTCCATTAATAAATTCTGTCTTTCTGTGTGTTATAATCTGCCCTTTAACATTTTCCACGCCCATTATTTCCTCTCCCCCCCACCACTCGCAGCCTAACCCACTCAAACGTAGATTTTGTAACCATTTTTACACTTTTTCACCCAGTATCCTTTGTTCTCCATAGGTACTTTTCTGGAATCTATACGCTTCTTGTATTAATTTGCCTCCCTTCCCTTCTTCCAATATTACCCAATACTTAATCACCCTCTTACCTATTGCAATCTCCATCGATTCTTTACACGCTCACCTAGCTCCCGCATTTGCCGTGCAGATTGGTAGATCCATCATAATCTTGCTAAATTTCGCCACCACCTGGTTTAGTTCTTTCCTACACAAGAGGTCGTACTACCGCCGTACTACTATGTTACTGATGATGATGATAATGAATTACCTATGTGAATGATAATTTTAAAAGCAAAGCAGTCGAATGATGCTCAAGCAGTTGGAGCACTGATTTGAGAGGTACATGAATCCTAATTTTACCTAAAAACCATTTTAGGGTGGCTTTTTATTTGTTCACCATTTATAGACGTGACTTGTTGGAATGGAAATTTTCCCAGTCTCTCAACTGCACTCTTCTCAAGTAATGTCTCAGTAAATACTACAGCAGAACAATGAGACAAATTACTTCATCCATTCACGTCATTATATTCTCCTGTCGCTAAAAGTATCTCCCCATCATTTAATTCATTGAAATATTCAACTGTGCACTAAGATGACCAGGAGCAACAACCGAATATTGGTGCCAGACTCTCAGTTCGGATAAGTTCCCGAGAATATCAGAGCGAGTGACCAGACCACACTTGTATGCTGAACTCTTAGCGGACTTGAACAAGTAACTCGAGTGTCGGGAGCACCTGACACACAGCTTATAATTATGTACCATGTATGGTCCACCAAACCCAGTCAATCCCCATGTTCTGGTATTAATAGATGCCCCATGCCAACAATGACATTGATTGTGTGACCAACACCCACCCTGCTGAAATCAATACGGGCAGTATGAGTCCCGCCACTGTGGCCAAATCCGGAGCCAAAGGAGATGTTTCACAAAGGGACTTTAAGAATCAACCAACACAAGACAATGTTAACTATGAAATAAGACATTGCAAGACTAATAAATATCCAGTTAAAACGCATTATGGCGTGAGAAGTACTAATAAACATAAACAAAGAGGGGATTGGCGTCTCTCTTAACTCCCTCACTACTCCTGGACATACAAATGGCAGAGAGAAGAAACATGAAACACTACAAAAGAATTACAATTCACCTGCACCTACTTTTATTACGTGACTCCCTTGTAAGTTAAACAAGTCATCTCTAGAATAAAACTGAAGGGATAGACAGCATGGAAATAGAAATTTGAAGGAGAATAACTGACATATTGCCCCTTATGGAAATCAGCTGTTTTCCTCCCACCTGAAGACGTTACTGACTACCAACCAGAATACATTCAAACACACTATATTATTGATGAACACCGGTAACCGCAGCACTAGGACCCACAACAGACGACATTCGCAATGCGAAATTTCAATCCTTGCTCTTCTTGACATCTCTACAGCAATTGACTCAGTTGGCATAGATATCGTACTTTCCAAACAAATTAAGCTTCATTTTCCATAAACAGTCTCTAGAGAATGCTTTGATACCTATGAGGTCATCGGCAGTGAGTAAGAAATAACAATAATTAATATTCATCCTGGCGGTCCGTAGAGGCTGATGATCCACAGGAGTCTGTTCTAGGACTACTTCTATTTACCATGTATATAAACGGTATTACAGCTGCAGACACCACATGCTCGCTGACGGTATACAATTATACCCGCACTGTGAACCAGAAAGAATAACTGATGAAATTTTAAAAAATCAATAGTGACCTATACGAAATTTGCAACTGGGCTGACACTGGCTAAATAACATATAGTAATTTCTCACCTACGACTTTGTTCTAAAATCATAAACAACTTCACTTTACCAAACCTCTACCTAAAAAGTTCATCAAATGATTTTAGTGAATTTGTCAAAGATCTCGATGTTATCATCGACAGATATCTTTCATAGAAGCAGCAGACTATCAGCGTTTCTGGAAAATAAACTCACTTAAGCAGCACTTAATCATCGTATATTCACCCCATGTTGTCATTTTTACTTGTACTCTCAATTTCACCAGGTGGTCATAAACTGACATGCTATTATCAATACCACGTATCGCAGTACAAGATACACATCGGCACGACAATGGAATACACTCCAGTCTCCGTGAGAGGGGCCTCATCTGTTAGTTTCAGATATTGTCACCAATACCTACTGGGTAATGGCTGAAGTCAAGGATTTTTGTTCAAATCCTGAATGGAAAAATTTATGGGAAGACACCAAATGTGATGTTAATAACGAGTTGCTCCTCCACAAGCCCCCAAAACAGCAGCAATATGGCAAGGCATCGAATCTACAAAGTGTTGGAATCGTTCTGGAGGGATCTGGACTCGCGCATCTTGCACTGCTACCCACAATTGGTCTTGTGTAGTTGGTGCGGTGTTCATGGAGCGCATCGCATAAATGTTCAACTGGATTAAGGTCGGGGATCTGGAGGGCTAACCCATGGTCGTAACTTCACTCGCGTGCTCCTGTAAACATCTGCGTGCCACCATAGAGTGGTGGCAAGGCGCACTGTCCTGTTCAAGGATGGCATCTCCATCAGGTACTCTAGGGCCAGAAAGGGATGCATATGTCCACATAACGTGCACTTTTCAGTGTTCCATGTACCAGGACAATGGGGCCTAATTGCGACCATGAGAACGCCGCCCAGACCAGAACTGAGCCACCTCCCGCCTGGACACAATCTTATTGACACGCAGGATCCATAGCTTCATGGGGCATACGCAGAGGTGCCAACTTTTGAAGTGGGTTATCAGTAATCACCCTCCGCCCCTCAAAAATTTTCGAGTTTAAGTCCAGAGCATGTCCTCCATTCTCGAAGATAATACCCACTTTTTCCTTCCCGACACAATATATTATTAAGTATATCATATTACGAAATAACATTTGCACAGTACCTTTTAATTTAATAATAAAATATGCTTTGTAACTTGTTTCGCATCCAGCAGATTGTTTGCAGTGTAATTATTCTTGAAACATCCGTTCCCCCTGTGATGACATTTTCGTCTTCTGAACCATAAACGATTCCAGTGTACATGTCCTTAATGCGGCCTTCAATTCTGTAAATACATTTCTTAAGGATTTGTTCAGGAAAAGAGCAGAGTAACTCCTTCATTCGCACAATGATTTTTTTTTTTTTGCAAGTTGCTTTACGTCGCACGGACACAGGTCATATGGCGACGATGGGACAGGAAAGGGCTAGGTGTGGAAAGGAAGCGTCCGTGGCTTTAATTAAGGTACAGGCCCAGCATTTGCTTGGTGTGAAAATGGGGAAACCACGGAAAACCATCTTCAGGGCTACCGACAGTGGGGTTCGAACACACTATCTTCCGAATACTGGATACTGGCCGCACGTAAGCGACTGCAGCTATCGAGCTCGGTACACAATGAATTTCACAACGCTTACGATCGAATAAGTATCGTTGCCAATTCACAAGCAATGAAACGAGGAGGATTTATCAGACAAGCTGGAAAGGATTGAACATATTTGCTTCTTTATTTCTTTTCTTCGTAGAAAATGACTTTCGTGATAATGTCGCTTTTCCGCAATAATTTTCCCTTTGACCGTAATGCCGTAATCATGAGATGAAATCCGTAATAATTACGGACAACCCGTAATAGTTGGCATCTCTGCATACGCCACACTCTCACACGCCCATCAGCTCCATACAACTGAAGCCGGGATTCATAGGACGATACCACACACCACCAATGTTCCATGGTCCATTGCCGATGCTGACAGGCCCATGCACATCGTCGTTGAGCTCTGTGTTGAGGTGACCGCAAAGGTACACGAGTTGCTCATCGGCAGGTGAAGCCTATGCGGTGCAGTTGCCTCCTTACAGTCCTGGTAGAAATGGGTTCCTGACTCCCGACATTCAACTGTTAATATAAAGTACAATAAGAATTAGTTACGGTGTTATTTTGTGAATACTATAGTTATGTTAAGCGGAGTTTTCTCAGGGTGTCAACGCCCAAATCAAATCGAAAGAAAAGTAATAAGTTATTATAGTTAATTTGTTTAAATGTAATGATAGAGTATTGTGTGTTTTACTTTCGTTATTGTTCGTAGTTTCGCTACATACACCGTGGTTACTCTCAGCACCGTCCAGAACTATCGACCACACCGCTAAAGGATTGTTTCAGTTTCTAATGCTTTGTGTTGATCTTTGTTTTCGAGTTCCGCGCTAGTTTACGCACTCAAGTGAGAGGTTTAAGTATTTAACATGGGCAGTGAAAGCATAGTAAAACGATTATTAAACACCCGTTTCTCATCGCTTTTTATAGCAAAACATACAGGTGATTGAGAGTAGCCAACCATGCCCAGCTATTTTTGGGCTGCTGACGTCGTTTCTTAATTTTCTATACTTTAGTTTTGGAATATTATATTATTACCGTCCATAAAATGTTACAATGGTGGAGTGACTGAAATGGTTTTACATTGAAATAAAATCATAATTCTCTCCAGACTTTCTCTGTTTCCTCCATGTTTTCTATTATATTAATTAATGTCGTGATCTGAATAATCTGGCAAGAAATATGGGCGTTGTGGGGGGGAAAGGTTGAAATATGCAAGTTTATAATTATTCCGTTAATTTCATTTATAACAACGCCTGAACTTAGGGCCAGGAAATATCACCGGTTGTGTTATTACTCCTCTTCCTTATCATTAAAATGTTCTTATAATTATTTTATTACATTACTAATGTTAAGTAATTGCAATATTGTTGTAATCTGCTAGTTTTAACTTTACACAATTTAATATTGCAATTTCTGGTTAACTGGAAGAGAGCCTCAACCTTGTTAGACAAAATAAATCTGTTCTATTGTAATACGATCGCCGGGTTGTTTGCGTTACTACCAGTATTCATATAACAAAAATATCAACTGCATATTGAAACACAGATAATAGCAAAATACTACGGTACTACACAATAATATAGTAAAATCCTGAAAAACTTCAGGTTTCCAAAGTGTAAGTACCCTCAAAGTTTTAACGAATCCACAATGTTACAGTTTTTCCAATGTTAGTGAAAATCGTGTCCTTGTCCCAAAGTGTTGCAACACTTGTGGAGGAGAGCACCGCGCAGCTGAGCAAGAGAACACTGGAATGTCGGCAGGGGGCAGTGAACGGAGTTCTACCGGAGTGTGGAAATCTAACATTCTCCTGAACTGCGAGACTGTCGTGCACGGGCTGCGAACTTTGGACTCATTCTGGTGCCTCTCTCTTGGGGTCAGCTGACGGAGGAGAGCATCGCGCAGCTGAGCAACAGAACACTCGAATATCGGCATGGGGCTGAGAACGGAGTCTACTGGAGTGTGGACAGCGAACATCCTCCCGGGCTGGAGAGTGTCGTGCAAGGGCTGCGAACTGTGGACTGTGGGTGTGTGACTGAGTCTGTGTCTATTAGTGCAAATGACCAGTTGAGAGAACGCATAATGTGTAATTGTGCGTCCTGTTGTGAGTTCGGTAATCATGCGAGTTAATGCGTACTTTAAGTAATTAGAAGATACATTTCAGTTGTAAAACTTCACCAGGTTTTATCCACCATTCCAACTTCGTTGAGTCGCAGGTAGAAAGTGTATCGCATACGTTTTACGGCATTATGCCCTTCCTGGCGCCAACCCTGTATGGAGGGATATTCACAGTGCAGTAGACTCCCTCTAGTTCGGCCACCTAGGTAGGACTAAACGACAATATGTCATAAATACCAATATTTTAGCTTGAGTGAAATGCAGTACCAAATACAAGGGAAGTAGTATTAATGTGCAGTAGGAGCGCTAATTGTAAATGGGCCCCTTGTTTCCTAATAACTAAGGTTACAAGTTTATTTCGTAGTACAGGGTTGTATAATTAACAACAAGGACGCAACGGCGAAGATAAACGCTTTAAAAGCACCAATTCTTTTATTCGTAGTTATACTTTCGGCTCAGATTTTGTTAAGAATTAGGAAAGAAAACGTCTTTGACTCTCGTAAGAGTACCGTTCCCGATTCCAATAAATCTCTGGTAATGAATGAGAAAGGCATTTGCAGGAGAACCAACGTGGATTTGAACTTCCAGTCTCCCGAGTGCATTAACAGCTCTGACATGTGGGTTGAAGCTTATAATGCCCTTTTTACCACTTAGTCCGGTTTGGGATATGAACTCGGGAGTTGAGATTTACATAGTAGGCTACACATTTTAGGTAAGTATGTCTTCCCTAAGAGAGCAGTGTAAGTGTGTGACACAGGAAAACATGCATGTTGATATAGCACAGTCATAGGCTTCCCGCCCCGCCGCCGCTGTTAATGTGTCTTTACCAAGTGTATTCAACCGAAATGAGTTGATGTTGTCTTTATGATGTCTCCATACACTATTGAAGTTTCACTCCCAATGAGGAATGATCAGTCAAAGTTAAAAATTAAATGCAGAAAACATATTACGAAAACTCAGAATTTAATTTGTAAGGATGCACAAACCCTTCGTGTAAGCATCACAGACTGTCGTTAACAAAAGGAACTCACATTACAGTGTAGTACTATCACAATAATAATTAAACTTATCTTTTAATGGTCCAACTTTCCACTACTATATTATGCAATGTTTACATCAAATAGTTTCGGCCTTGGCAGGCCATCATCAGCCATAATATAAAACTGTACAAATCCACCTAATGACTAAAACAAATGTACAAATACATTAAAAGGCAATAAGCTATGTGCACAACACGTAAAATATGAAATTAAAACAAGGCTCTAAAGTCCTTGGATGCATTGCATCATGTTAAAATGTTAGTGCTTCTTGTTAAAATATCTTGAAAAATTATGATGGAGGTTGTCAAGAATTGCACACAAAGATATGATTAATAGCTGGCAGCTCATAGAATGCTTCTGGCAGAAATTCGCAATTCAATGCGGTGTCGATGAATTTAACAAAGTTTGAGGGTTCTTCTGCTTCTAAAGACCATGCTGCCTCACTTTTGACAAACAGGTTCCTCTATAATTCTTGACAAAATACCCTCTTGTCAGAATGAAAGAAAACTTCACTTCGATGTACTAGAAGAAATCCCCTTTATATTCTGAAATGGTAGAAAACTGAGAGATTGGATAACGTTGTACATTATAAGGCCACAAAACAAGAAAATGGAGTGTTATCTCTCAGTTTCATCTTCTGTCAGTTCCCTCAATTCCGAGCTCCTTTCTCACATCTTCGTTTCTCATTCTGTCTTCCCTCGTCTTTCCTATCATACTTCTTCGGTATTTCATTTCCCTGGCCTCTCAACTTGTCATTGTCCAGGTCTCAGCCACACAGTGCATAGTACATTTTGTACATACCACTTCCTTATTCCAGACAAGGTTTCTTACACTCTGGTAGAACGTATTGCCTTGTTGCACCCTCTTTCTAATCTCCATGTCTTGTATTCTGCATTAATTTACTCCTTAGGTAACCAACATCATCAAGGTGGGTATAATCAACCTTATATCTCCGACAGGAAATGCAGAAGAAGAGGTTGATTTTATGGAGAAAGAGGGTATAAGGCCAACTGTGATGATAAAAAAGTTTCTATATATACTAGTATAGAATATAAAGGTTTTCCTTGCATTAACATTCTCTTTCCCTGTCCTAGGTGGTCATCCCTTTGGTAATGAAGCATTTTAAAGGACCAAGATTCCATTATTTTGACCTACTCTTTGGTCTACTGAGCAACATGTATCAGCCAATTCCACGGCCATTGACGTTTACGGATACAAGGCGTCCTGCACAAGCATCACAGCTTGGTAAACACATGGCGTACAGACAGTTTAGAGAATTTGGAAAACTAACACCTGATGAAAGAAAATACATCTATGGCAAGTTGACACCTAAGTTTGAGGCACATAAGAAGAGAGTTGAAATGTATTATGTTGTATACCTAGTGGATTTTGACGAATTTTGGGATGACTGGCGTAACGATGAGTTCGTGAAAGAATACAAGGATCTTCTCTTTCCGGCAAGTGGGAAAGACCCAAGAAATGTCTGTTACCATGGAACGTACGGCCGGAATAACCTGGGCGTTACCCTGAAGCAGTACCGCACATGTGCATCCTGGATCCATCACAGAAGATTCTCAAACTGGGAACAACTTGAAGAGGCAGTTGTGAAAATGAGAAGAGTAGATTGGTGAGCATATTTCACAAACATTTGTGTCGTTGAGGTAGGTTACACTTGAAAGTAAAGTTCTTATGTTATTCTCTGTAGTGTCATATAGAAGTATAAGAGAGTAAATTGCTCCTTATGGCAGGCCTTTCCAATACATTTACATGCAGGATTCAGATCGATCTGAGGATACTTCCCGTATTGAAAACCCCGTGTAAACGGCGGCTCAGTTTGGATTGAATCTCAAGGTCGATACGGTAAAATCTGGGATCGTATCGTACTCTGTTCGAATTGAGTTCCATGTAAACGCGGATCGTACTGAGATCGTATTGAAAACGACTGCGCACACACTCCGTGTTTGTTCTGACAAAATCATCATCATCCAAGTTCTGTCGAAATGACAAATATAATAAGCCAGTAAATATATTTACCTGTATAAATGATCAGTAACTGCAATCATGTTATAAGACGGCCAGCACTCGCGATTAACAAAATCACAATAACCTTCTGTTGGGGGGGGGGGGGATTGGAATGTGTGTTCCATCTATTGCACCAGTTATATTTGGAATACCACACATACTTTCAAAACTGAAAGTTATCTCCTGGGCTTCTACAGAATTTGGCGTTTTTAAAATCTAAGAGGTGATATCAATTTTACTACAATACTGCATCGCTCGTATATGTCGATGTTGTCTGGCGGATTCAATACAATACTCAAATAACATACTACATGTAAACGGGGATCATATTCAATAAGGTAAGTGTACTCAAATCGATCTCAGTCCCCATGTAAACGTAGTAACTCTAACTCAGCATGGAAGTGAACACTCCTCCGATCAAGAAAGTGTACATTTTTACAGGTTATATAGTAGTGTACAAATGCGCTTCAAAGACATAAGGTAAAAAGGGCTTCATTTAGAAATTTTATTTCATGGATAGGTAAAATATCTGATGTACACCAAAAAATTTGTCTTTCAATTCAATACTTCACAAGAAAATTTCCAAATCTCGTCAAACATCGTTGAACATTGCTGAAGGTTTGACGAGATTTGAAACGATTTGAAAAGGTTTGATAGCATTTTGTTCCGACATGGAGGAAAGGCAAACAACAGCTGTGGTTCTTGGACTTGCACTAGGATACATTCTAAAAAGAGAAGTGAAAAGCGCAATAAACTATACTTTACTTGGAAAAAATATTAATGTGGTAATCTTCAACATTACTTTTAAAATGCATTTACTGCCATTTCATTTTTTGTTGTGAGATCTTTTCAAGGCCTGTCAGTTCGATAAACTCTCCAAGGTATTTAACCCTAGAGTAGTAATGTTCAAGTTTTGGCACATTAATGTTAATGTGGGGTACTGTATGCCCCATAAATTAAATCGCAATATTTTGGTTTTCGACTAATTTTAATACATCAGAATTGCATATACATAAAATAATACATACAAAGCATTGATATTTTACACTATTATAATAATATTATATACATACACTGAAATTCATCCAAAGTTTCAGATTCCATTTGTTCTCTTATGTTCTTCTCATACTGCACACTGCCTGCAAATCACTAGTTTGTGTCGTGAACACACAAAATTCTTACACTCAGAGCAAATGATTGTAGTTTTCATGTCCTTGAAACATTCACACATATGGCAACGACCCTTAGATTTTGCCTCTAATGCTGCTGCTGCGGTTGGAGGCAGTGGAACATGGGTTTCCACACCGAGTTGTTCCATGATAGCTGTCTTTACGCCCCGTGGTACAGTGGGGACATTCAATCTCTTCATCATCCATGGCTTCATAAGCTGTTCACCTAAATTCAGTAGAAACTCACGGCATACTTCCTTGGAACGGGTAGATATCCCTCGATTTTCCTGACGTATAATATAGGCATTTAGATCAGCAGAATTCAGCATGCCATAAAAGAGGCAAAGTGGCCATCTACGAGTTTTTCTGCTACACGAGTAAGTTGCACTCATCTGGTCGCATTTATCTACTCCACCTTTAGTACAGTTGTAAACGTTAGTCATTTCTGGCAGTGTAGAGTCCTTCATTAGTGATGCATCCTGGTGCATGGATGACAAAATAACTACAACTTTAACTTTTCTTTGGAACGTTAGACAAAATTGTAAGCTCACCGTCAAATCCAAAAAGTGATGACTCTGGTTTTCTCCCTTCTGTTTTCAACATGATTTCCGGTATTTCAGACTTTTTTTGTGGAGAGTACCGACCATTGTCAGGTTATGTTCTTGAAGCATTGTTTTGAACAGTGGAATGGAGGAGAACCAATTGTCTACAGTAACATTACAGTTGATTCCATGAATGGGTTCTGAGAGCTTTTCAGCAAAAAACTCAGCCAATGGCTTGTCATTCATGTCCAGACTTTTATCAGTATATGGGATTGCACTTAGTATGTAGCCTGTCCTGTTGTCACACATCAAGACTATGTTTAGCCTGTACTTTCCAGGCTTGTTCGGTATATACATTCTAAATGGGCATCGTCCTCGAAATGATAACAACTGTTCATCAATTGTGCAGTATACACCTGGAGTGTACAGTACTTTGCATTTCTGCACAAACATTTCCCACAAATTATGAGTAGGGGTGTGAGCATCGGCTTTTCTTCCCTCTAAATGAGTACTTTTGTCATCGAAATGCAGTGTGTTTATAAGAAATGAAACTCTCATCTTTGAGATAACACTTTTAGTAATACGTAATCCCCTAGAATTGTGCCACAGGAGATCGATGTTGGTATGATTGTCTTTGTGAGCACCAAAGTAGAGAATCAAACCAAATAATGCTCTTATTTCATCATTCATAGTGTCACTGACAAATCTTTGCTCGGATTTGTAGCATGCTGTTCGTAATGCTATTTCCTCGTTAGTAAACTTTATTATGTCTTTTAACCACTGATCTCCATATATGGATCGCTGATTGCAGCTCTCTGCTGCAGGAGAAAGTACGCCAAGTTGAGCACGCGGTCCGCCATGTTGGTGTACCCATGCTAGAGCTCTCCTTATGGGGAAGCAATGATAATATAATCAATTTTAAATCGCAATTAATGCCGCATTGGAATAATTAAGAATATAGGGACATGTTCACTCAAAGCATAAGGACATTGGGAACATCGACACATCATTCCGAGGTCAGTAAATCTCTGGGATAGCAATAAAGTGAGTGTATAATAACGGCCGACAAATATTAACTTAGGTGCTGAATACATGCAATTAGCGATCGGTAATACAATACGAGTGAAAAACAGTTTCTGGAAACATTGCTGTGAATTTTATACATGTATGTCACGAAATTATGCATTCCTAAGGGGTGGTATGACTAAATTTTTCCTATTTTAAGCCAAAAACTGGTTTTTCTTTTTATTCATACAAAAATAGCCCTATTCTTCCTCTTTCAGAATTTCATTTTTTTAATTTTAGTAATTCCGGCTTGTTTAAAGCTTTTAGAAGCCAATTTAATATGAGCCCACAGGACATTTTTAAAGCCCAGAACCACACCCACTTCTCCGGTAACGGCATAATGATATATTCAAGTATTTTGAGGTGTATTTGCCGTAGAAGTACACTTCGGCATGCTGACAGTCACTTGTTTACTACGTAATCAATACAATTACGTTATGTTAGGAAATATTTAATTTGAACTGATGGAGAGAATGTTGTACCTCTTCCAAATAATACTAAATTTATATCTGCCACACATGTATACGTTGATAGTTTAAATATATTATGGATTTGTATTCTTTTCATTTAGCAATTCATATTTGTGTTATTCGTAGTAGTACAAGCATGCCTCCCTTGTTTGTTTATATTTTACTAACATGCAGAAGTAATATGTGGTTTCAATTCAGCAAGTGAAATATCCAAACTAGTGATTTTGCATTGATGTATTAGATCTTACTTCCCTTGTAAATGTGTGGGGTATTGCAATAACACAGCACAGAACACCCGTGGAACTACAATCAGGAGGCCTGGCGTCACTGAACTAAGCATAAACAAACCAAGCGCCCTCCTCGTGGTCTACTGCACAGTGCGCTCGTTGCCATCTTACTACGCCAGTCATCTTCTATTCGGCTTATTGCTACCCAAGCTACCAGCCATCCATGTATAGAGATCAGTGCATTTAACATGTCTTCGTCTATAAATGTTCAAATGACCGAGCTCGATAGCTGCAGTCGCTTAAGTGCGGCCAGTATCCAGCATTCGGGAGATAGTAGGTTCGAACCCCACTGTCAGCAGCCCTGAAAATGGTTTTCCGTGGTTTCCCATTTTCACACCAAGCAAATGCTGGGGCTGTACCTTAATTAAGGCCACGGCTGCTTCCTTCCCACTCCTAGCCCCTTCCTCTCCCATCGTCGCCGAAAGACCTATCTGTGTCGGTGCAACGTAAAACAACTAGCAAAAAAAAATACAATATTTCTTCTTGGTGTCCTGCCAGCTTTAGTTAGTGGTTTGCTGGACCAACGGTAACCTTATTTCCCTTTCATTGACTTACTATTCATCAGAATTATTCCCCGAGTATTGGTTGGTGGGCAGAACGTAGTAGTAAGCTTTACCTTCTTTGCCGGGTGCTGCTCACATTCCTCTGCCGAAGAACCGGACTCGTCGCTAAGCTTAGGAACGTAGTCATCTTCATCTGCAGAAAACATGCCATCTTCAACTTCATCTTCAAGTAAACAATCTTGCTCCATTTCACTATCAGACTGATCTTCAAACAGCCCATTGTCATCGTCTTCTGATCTCATCAGTTCAGCTAAAATATTGTCCTCATTTAATTCACTTGCACCTACGGCTGGATCAGTCATTTTTACACTAAAACAGTTCCAGTATATTAAATATAGTGTTTCAAACAATAACACACTAAAATATATCCGAAGAAATGAAGCAATAGCGTAACAAGGTAAACAAACAAAAAGACACTATACCGCTGAAAAGTTGCACGAACACTAACGTGGGGAACAGCATGCCCCAGACCATCGATAAAACAGCGCTTTGGCCAAGGTGCATCAAGGTCATTGCGCAGTTGGAGACTGTTGAGCGCTGGAGGCTGAGTCACATCAGGGCTGCCAATCCACAATTAGAGAGAAAATAAATTTCTCTGGGGCGCTGAGTGCCCCGAGTTACTATTCCAGGGTTAAATTAAGGGGACTTTGTCAATTGTACCATATTATTATTATTATTATTATTATTATTATTATTATTATTATTATTATTATTATTATTATTATTATTATTATAAATTTAAATATTTGAGTGAAAATCTCACTTGGAATTGCAATGAAAAACCATCAATAGAGAGCAGAATATATAAACTGAAGCAGGCACAACGGATAACTTGGCCGACATACAAAAAGAAATGTCTTTCGATTAATGCTAAATTTAGGCATTATAACTCTGTTATTAAACCAGAAGCAACTTATGCTTGTGAAACATTATTTAAACTCAATACTAGATCAACAACAGAACGCTTACAACGACTTGATCGAAGGATACTCAGGACGATCATAAACAAGAAACATCAGGTGGATGGACAGTGGAGATTGTTGCCGAATGAGGTTATCTGTCGGGAAAGTGAGTCCATCACATACACGATCAGAAAAAGAAGAATTGCCTTTTTTTGTCATATATTTCGACTAAGTGATAACAGAGTTTTAAAACAATTATTTAATTACTTTTGGAATAGTAAATCAAAAACAATTGGTTTAAAGAAGTTCAAAGTGATATGGAGGAGTTGAATATTACCATGCAAACCATAGAAAACAGAGGCGAGAAAAGCATTTTGAAGAATAAATGCATCAGGCTTCTTCTGACCACTGTACAGAGGAAACAATATGTTATAACGGATGCGGAGAGGGCAGCCAGGTCAACCAGACTCAAGACTTTTTGGGAGAAGAAAAGGAAGACAAATTTGTTGTAGTCTGATTTAAGTGCTCCAATGTGAGCGTAAACTCTGTAAATAAATAAAATTATTATAAAGGGCACCAGATTCATAATTGACTATATCTTAACCGACTTAGAATTCAGCATTAGTTAAAGCACTAATTTTTGAAATGTTAATTACAGACTGCAAATTATTAGAATAATGCATGAATTTTGTGTTTCTTCCCTCACTTAATACAAGAACCTCTATACATATGAATGTAAAAGTATGTTTCAACCTGTTTATGTATTCTTTGGTTCATGTAGTCCACTGATGGCCCTTTGGGATATCTGAGGGAAAATTATTTCCCTCCGTGTAGAGGTTTCTAACACTCTTTATGTGGTTTCCATAGCTTTTTCTAGTTGAGTGTTGAGTCACTATACCAGAATTTAAGCCTAGAAATGTTTTATATTGTTTGTGTTTGTCTGTGTAATCCAAGTCTGGGATAAAGCTGGTTTTTGGATTTGTTTCCTAGCGAGTTTTTGAAGTGGTGAACTGAAGTTGCATATTCTTGCAAAAGTGAGGTTATGCGTATGAAAGCAGATCTTTCTCCCCGTAAATTGGCATTGACTGAATGTTTATTAAAGGAAGGTAGATATTCCCAACAAGATATTGCTAGGAAATTGAATCTTTTGCAAGCATCGGTTAGCAGAATCAGCTCTGATTTGAAATCAGGGGAGAACCGTGCAGTCAAACGTAAGGGGAAATGTGGTCGAAAACCGATAATGAGCCCCCGTGTGCAACGAAAATTAATTCAAATGGCTAAGTTGAATTGAAGAAGCACCAGTAAGGACTTAAGCAATCAAATAGAGAACTATGGACTTGAAATATTTCCATCGAATGTCAGAAGACGTCTTTGAGCTGCAGGACTCCCTGCAAGAAGGCCCAGAAATAAAGCTAAAATAACTCCTACAATGGGTAAGAAATGGCTGGAATGGGCAAAACAATGGATAATGAGCTTAAGGACAATTGGGAAAAGGTAAGCAACATGATATATCTCATAATTTTCTGTTTGCTAAGAAGTAGTTTCATCCTCATGGGTTAAGTGGATTTTTTTAGTTATTCAGTCAGAGGTGTACTGATTTATTTTCTTATAATTTCATAGCATTCTGTTGAAACAGTCATTCCAATTAGTGCTTAATATCTTGCAGGAATCTTTTCTGATGAGTCCATATTTTCTGTGTCCGAAGAAAGCAGCCAGTATGTGACAAGGACCTCTGATGAGGCGTTTTCTTCAAACTGTATCACACAGAAAGTTAAACATCCAAATTCAGTGATGGTATGGAGTTGCATGTCAGTTCATGGTGTGGCAGATTATAAATTGTTGAGGGCATGATGGAACAGAATTAGTGCAAGAAGGTACTTCAAACTCGCCTGCTGCCTCAGATCAGGGATTGGTTTCCTGATGGAGATCGCATTTTTATGCATGACGGAGCACCATGCCATAAGGCTAAGTCTGTTAAGAAATTCTTGGAGGAAAACAGTATAAAGACATTGCCTTGGCCTGGTAATAGCCCAGACTGCAACCCAATTGAAAATTTATGGGGAACTGTGAAGTCAAGACTGAGGAAAAGAAGAATAACAACCAGAATTGGCCTCATCGAAAACATCATAGATACATGGCATCGAGATGAGGAAATTCAGAAAATGTGCAAGGACCTTGTGTCAAGCATGTCAAAGAGGATCCAAATGGTTATAAAGAACAAGGGAATGCATACAACGTACTAAAGAGGTCATTGTATATTGATAAATTGTTATAATTATATTTTAAAAGTGAATTAATGTTAGTTTTATCATTTATTCTAATAATTTGCGCAAATCTGTATTTCCTCCTTTTTTATTTTAAAATTGTGTAGATAATCGGATTGAACAACAATACTATTATGATGAGCTCATCAGCTTGGGTAACACCACTGGACAATAAGTCCAAAAATCACGTACAATAGAGAAAATTATCGACACAATAGTTTACAAGGGTTGAGCAATATAGCTCAAAACAGGGACACATTTACAAGAGCACGTTTGCTCCACTCATTTTCATTCTAGGAAACTATGCTCCAAAAGTTACTACAATCCAGCCTCTCAGAGGCACCAGACTCTTATAAAAATACACATGATAGACTTCAAATACCGTGTTTAGAGTCACCTCTGTTCAGCAGTCATTTGCGCATTTGTCTTTCAGTAATTGCACTTTAAACAGGGCAATGAGTGCCCATACTAAATGGCAGTAATGTAAAAATAAAATGTTTAACATGAACGACCATGAACAAAAGGCTAGGAGGCGAAACACTTGCATTCTTTTCGAAAACTCATAAAATCCTAAATGGTCTTATGGCCGCAAGTTGCAGAGGCTAAGCCTATACTACAGAATGGTGACTAGATGTGAAATATGAAGTACCAAAGCAGTGTGAAGAATTTAGAGGTTTAGAAAATCTTAATCAACCCTGGGTTCCCTAAATTTACATATTTCTCAGCAAGAATTTGAACAGAGTCCTCAGACTTGCCGAAAATGTACATTTAAACCATGACTAAAGAACTTCTATGTTGAAATATTCCCCTCAAGTTATCTGCCTGGAGCTATCACATGTTGAGAAATTTCTAGTATTACCTTGAGTAGTTGGGTTTTCCGACGATGGCAGGCAGCCCCTGCCTCCTTATAACGCCGAACACACACTAGACCGGTGCGATGAAGATGACAAGCGCCCAGCTTTCATAGCATCTCAGAGGGGAAATTTCAGCATGCCTGTACACATTTCCAATTTTAATTGGCAAGAGAAATATACAAAAAATCCTGATTGGTTAATAACTAAGGTTGAAGGAAGCCGTAGGAATGTTGACAACCTTAGCACATGAAAAAAACAACCTGCCAAAAGTTAAGCTTCACAAACATTGAAAATTCCCTTAAAAATTCATTGTCCATAATGCCACCAGAGGGGGCACATAGGCCGACAGTAGAGACATCTAATGGTTAAAGGTCCAAGTATCTTGACTTATATTAGTTCCGGATTCACCATACAGATGGCTTTCTAGAAGGCACACAGTTCAACGGATGGGAGGCGTACACCCGGTACAATAATATTAATATTACATAGATACATATTGTACATGCATACATACATACATATATACACATATATTATCATTATATACCATTATGTCTTTAAGCTTTCAGTCTGCAAGCCTCAGTGAATGTGAATTTACTAAGCGTCGTCACAATCCTCTATTTGCAACTATTACTGTAGCTTCATTTTTTTTATACCTCTTACCTTTAAAAGATCAGAAATTAAGTCTAGCCATCGTCATCTTGGTCTCCCTCTACTTCTCTTACGCTCCATAGCAGAGTCCTTTATTCTCCTAGGTAACCTCTCCTCCTCTATTCGCCTCACATGACCCCAACACCGAAACCGGTTTATGCGTACAGCTTCATCCATCGAGTTCATTCCTAACTTAGCCTTTATCTCCTCATTCCAAGTACCCTCCTGCCACTGCTTCCATCTGTCTGCAACAACAATCATTCTCGCTAAGTTCATGTCTGCTACTTCTAAGTTATCAATAAGATATCCTGAGTCCACCGATCTTTCGCTCCCGCAAAGCAAAGTTGGTCTGAATACAGACCGATTTAAAGCTAGCTTGGTCTGGGAGCTGACTTCCTTCTTAGAGAATACTGTTGATCATAACTGCGAGTTCACTGCATTCGCTTTGCTGCACCTTGATTCAATCTCACTTACTATAGGGGTATTACCATCCTGGGAAAACATACAACCTAAATACTTAAAATTATCTACCTGTTCCAGTTTTGTATCACCAATCTGGCATTCAATTCTGTTGAATTTCGTACCTACTGACATCAATTTTTGTTCGAAAGGCTATTTTTCGTACCACACTCATTGCACCTTTTTTCAAGTTCCAGGATATTAGACTGCAGGTTTTCGGCAAAATGTGCCATTAAAACCAAGTCGTCAGCATAGGCCAAACTGCTTACTATATTTCCACTTAACTCAATCCCTCCCTGCCATTTTATACCTTTCAGCAGATGATCCACGTAAACTACGAACAACAAAGGTGAAAGATTACAGCCTTGTCTAACCCCTGTAAGTACCCTGAACCAAGAACTCATTCTAATATCAATTCTCACTGCAACCCAACTGTCAACATTAATGCCTTTGATTGATTTTTATAATCTTCCCTTAATCTCATAGTCCCCCAGTAGAGCGAACATCTTTTCCCTCGCTACCCTGTCATGCTCTCTCCAGATCTACGAAACACAACTGACTATTCCTCTCGTAACAATTTTCAATTACCTGGCGAATACTGAAAATTTGACTTTGACAGCCCCTCTGTGGTCTGAAACCATACTGGTTTTCATCCAACTTCCTCTCAACCACTGATCGCAACCTCCCTTCCAAGATGACAGTGAATACTTTTCCTGGTATACTAATCAATGAGGTACATCGATAGCTGTTGCAATCATTCCTGTTCCCTTGCTCATAGATAAGTACAATTATTGCCTTTGTCCAATCTTAAGATACCATACCAACACTCTATGCTAATATTATTATTCTATGAAGCCATTTCATCCCTGCCTTCCCACTATACTTCACCATTTCTGGCCTAATTTCATGTATTCCTGCTGCTCTATGACAATGGAGTTTATTTACCATCCTTTCCACATCCTCAAGTATAATTTCACCAACATCATTTTCCTCCTCCCCATGAGCTTGGTTTGTTCCCGACGCTACCAGAAAGATATCACTTTACGTTGAGAAGATGTTCAAAACATTCCTTCCCCCTGACCGGTGATTCCCTGGGATCTATTGTGAGTTCGCCTGAATTACCCAGAACACTGTTCATTTCCTTTTTTCCTCCCTTCCTAAGATTCTTTATTACTGTCCAGTAAGTTTACCCTACTGCTTGATGTAGCCTTTCTAAGTTATTACCAAAATCTTCCCATGACTTCTACTTGGATTCAACAACTTTTTTTTTCGCTCTGTTTTTTTCGTGTACGTACAATTCCTTGTCTGGGGCCCTAGTTTGGAGCCATTTCTGATAAGAATTCTTTTTACGTTTACAAGGTGCTCTCACTTCCTCATTCCACCAAGATGTTCACTTTTTCCCATCTTTACACGCAGTTGTTCCTAGGTATTCCCTTGCTGCTTCTACTACAGTGTCCCTGTATACCACCCTTCTCTTTCTATATCCTGAACCTGCGTACTGTCCATTGTTAGAAATTTCTCACCACTCATATCCATGTTCTTCTGTCTAATTTTCTCGTCCTGGAGATTTTCTACCCTTATTCATTTGCAGACAGATTTCACTTTCTCTGTCATAGGCCTAGAGATACTTAGTTCACTACAGATCAGATAGAAGTGTTCTGTATCAACGAAAAATCCCCGAAAATTCCGTACATTCCTAACAGATTTCCTAAATTCGAAGTCGGTTAAGATATAGTCTATTATGTATCTGGTACCCTCTATAACAATAATAATAATAATAATAATAATAATAATAATAATATGGCACAACTGAAAGAGTCCTACAATTTAAATACCTCAGAGAATGTATCGAACTGACAGGCCTTGAAAAGATCTCACAACAAACTCTCCTCCGAAAAGTAAAAGAGCATTAGGGTTTAGTCCAAGATATCTACAACTAAACAATTTCCAGACATACAAAAATTTGGCATCACAACACAGTCTTAAAACTTTATGCAAAAAATGGCGCTCAAAAGAAACCAAGAACTGGAAGAAATCAAAAAATAAGGGAGGAAGATCATTAGGAAAATCTTAATAGCAAGATAAACCCAAGGCGGTTTCAGGTTACAATCAATCAAAACAAGAAAAGAGTCCTCAAACATTGAAATTGACATTTGGAGAAAAAGAATGAAATTCTTCATTCATCCGACTAGATTACCAGAAAATCGATTGACAAAAAGGATAATAGATTATGTAATCTCACTTAAGAACTCAACACCCTGGCATATCGAACTTCGAAAAGACTTCAACAATGCAAACACAAGTTCAACAGACATCCTAGAAAAAGACATCTTTAGGCTCAAGGTAAAGGATTGGGAAGTCACGGAGCAACCACAACAAAACCAGTGCAGACCAAAGTGGTCGGCAGAACGTAAACAAGCCTTCTCGACAAATTAAAAAGAACCCACAGAAGAAATGATTGAATTACTTGCTTAACGTCTTCCAATATAGGGACAATTCGTTACTACTACTAATAATAATAATTATTATTATTGATTTAAGTTCACTAAGGAGCGCTGATGACTAGTTCTTTCTCGATGCTGTTCTTCGTTCCCAATATCTCTTGAGACCTGCTGATAATTTTCCCTTTCTCTCCTGTGAAAGGGGCTTCCGACTTTTAGGGACTCTAGGTGGTGAGGTCCAAGACTGTACCATAGCACAAAATTTGGAACGACCTTCTATATCAATGTCTAAAATCCCAGCCGAATCCAGGTCCTCGTGTACTTCATTAAGCCACAAGCTTCCAGTCTTGTAGCTTTTAACCAAAGAGAAGATCTTTTTGGTAAACCTGTTGCTGTCCATTCGTTGTAGGTGTCCGTAGAACTTAAGCCTCCCACGTCACATGCTGGTGTTGGCTGATTCTGTCGATATAGCTCAGAGTTCGATTAAGTCGGTAGGTTCCATCTGAAACCAATCTCGGTCCATGAATTTTCCTGAGGATACGTCTTTCGGCTTTCTGTACCCATCCATGATGCCGTTTTTGTCCATTAGGAGGGTCTCTGAGGCGTACAAAAACTGTGGTCTGACAACAGTTTTGTAATGAGAGATCTTAGAATTTTTCAAAATGCACCTCTTATTATAATGGTTGTGGGATAGTTGGTACGCTGCATTGAGTTTGTTACACCTTTCTAAGATGGGTGTACCATCTCTATCATTGGGGTGGACCCATTCACCATGATAGCAGAAGCGATTGTCTCTCCTAATCGTTCCGAGTATGGTCGTACTTGGTTTTGTCGTACGATCCTGCATTCACCGCTATCTCATGCAGGGCTTCGATAGCAACGACAGCATCCTTAGAGTTGGTGGTTGGGATTGCAATGTCATCTGCAAATGCTAGGCACATGATCTCAATCTTTTGGGTTCCGGCTCCAATGCCAACTGGTTTGATTTCTAGACTCCTCAGTGTAAATTCCCAGTTCTTAATGACTTTATCGAACACTAGATTAAACAGAATGGGTGAGAGTTCATCACCCTGTCGTACTCCAGTTTTTATCTTGAAACTCCGAGATATTTCTCCCCTGAACTTCACCTTAGATGTTGCATCCGTAAGAGTTTGTTGGATGAGGGTGCGTGTGTTGTAATCGACACCTCATTCTTGCAGTACGGAGAAGAGTGTCTGGCGGTCGATGGAATCATAAGCTTTTTTAAAGTTGATGAAAACCACAGCGATGTTCATACTCCTTACTTGTTTTACTTGGAGAATGGTTTTTAGGTTGAAGGTATGCTACGTACAGGACCGCGCCAAAATCCTCCTTGATATTCACCAATCGTTTGATCACATTGTCTTTCCACATTGTCCAGTAAAATCCTTGATAGCACTTTGTATGCAACTGACATCAGAGATATCCCTCGGTAGTTGCTGACGTCACTGCGGTCATCTTTCTTATGTAAAGGGTGTATGGTAGCTGATTTACAGTCATCAGGGATCCTGCCAGTCTCCCAGCAGTGAAACAAGATCTGGTGTATGGCCTCTGTGATCTTATTTCCACCTGCTTTTAGAGCTTCCACAATGAAGGCATCTTCCCCGGGTGCCTTGCAGTTCTTAAGGAGTCCGATGGCATTAGCAACTTGCTGCATTGTTGGTGGGTTAGATGGGAGGTGTATCTCTGGAAGATATATAACAGGTAATCTTTCTGTGGGCTCTTCGTAATTAAGCAACTCATCAAAGTAGTTTGCCAAAAGTTCCAGCGGTTACAGGCGATCAACTGTGACGATTAGTTACTTTAAGTTTCATACATGGTATATAATCATCACCGTTGATTGGAAAACAGGATGTTTCAAATGCAATAATAATGATTCGCCACCGATTCCTGTGACAAGATAATCACATCAACATCTCATGCAAACAAAATTAAAAAACGAGCAGAGTGACACGAAGCTACACTGGGAAAGAGAGGGAGAGGTCCGTGGCAGGTACACAATGAAAAAATGTGACCATTATTTGATAACGCAAATAAAAAACTGTATTAGATAAATATAGTTGACTTTGTGCAGTACACACGTTAGATCTGAAAATATCACAGATAAACATGGACGAAGTCCATTATTTCTTTTCCTACTTTCTGCTTTTTCTTTAAAAGAACAAAAGTTACGATATTCACCTTGAAGGTGGATGTACAATAAGAAGGGCAGTAAAAGAAACAACTAGCCAAAATTTTACAATTTTCAAAATGGTGCATGCATTATCGTGTTTATAGTATTCTTTTTAGGAAACAGACGGAAAGTATTCAAGAATGACATTTTACCATAACAGTACAATATTCGGCCATGGTAAGGAATACAACACCTCCAGGGAGTTTTACAAAAGCCTAACAATTGAACTAAAACATCGAAGTGAAAAAAGGGTCAAGGGTAAAGGAGAATAGTAATAGGCAGGGATAAGAGAGGAGAGTAACGTTCGAATCCGACTGCGTAACTTAAGAAATTCAATCTATCCGTTACTGTCATTATTAAATTCACTGAGCCATTATGTCCACTATGGTCACTCTCAGTCCACATTAAGACTTTTCAAAACATATATCGTGAAAATTTTAAATAAACTGCAGATGGTAAATAAGAATCTCCAATAATGGGAAAACTGTTAAGGCACAGATCAAGGCCTCCAAAAACTAGAGATTATAAACAGCATGCCTGAAGGGCTAATTTAGAGTTGCATAGAATAGTATGCGGATTTTAGCTCACCCACATCCCAAGACGATGATATTAGAGTTCCAGTTGGACGGAAAAGAACACGCATAGCACGGCAAGCCGCATGAGGTCAATAGCCCCTCCACTCACACCCACTGTACAAAGGTCGATGCCAGGCTGACTAGATGAGCAAGGCTGTCTGTTATATATCCGTAAGGAAGCGGAGACTAGTATTTTCGAGAAGTTTTGATGACGTATCAGATGACGTACGTAGTTGAAGGTGGACGCAGAGAGAAAGTCAGTATGCAGTAAGTTACAGGAGCGGAGAGACGGGTGAGCAGAAAATGTTTGGTCAATAACATCAAACAATTAATGCGTAGATGGAAAAAAAAGTAGGTTATAATATTAAGGTAGAAAGTAGGTGATCCTGTAGAAACGTAGGTACGGAAATTATCGCAGGAGCATGTACAAACGTAGATACGAAGATTATGGCAGGAGCACGTAGAAACGTACATACGAAGATTATCGCAGGAGCATGTACAAACGTAGATGCGCAGATTATGGCAGGAGCACGTTACATATTCCTGCCACTGGGCGGAATCCAGAGGATGGGCAGAAGCAGGACGGCGAAGCAGCAGCGATGTCCATGAGCGGTGCCTTCTCAGGAAACGACAATCGGCGACCAGAAGAAACGTAGCATCGGAAACAAAAACAAAGGAACAGCAGAAGTTTGGAAAACAAAGAAACAAGCAAAGAAGGAAAAATAGGGAAAAGGAAAAGACAAACAGAAAAGGGAGAAGGAAAGGAGGGAGGGACAACAAGGTGCGCGGTCCGAACCGAATTATATTATTATAAAAATGACTGTAGTGGCCAATATAGATATTTAGAGAATTTCTCACGAGAATTTGGAAAAACCAAAAGGAGACTCCAAGTAAGAGAAATTATTGAAAAAAGCATGGGTGAGTCTGACGTCAAGTATGTGTGGGTGGAGGGAAAGGGACTGGGTGAGCCTAAACACAGAGCAAATAGATAAACTTTCCAAAATGTGGACCAGAGTAATCAGCGTAGACATAACATAAACATAAGTACCACAAAACAAATATTGAACAAACTCTCCCTCCGTATCCAAAAATAGAAAAGGATAATGGTAAAAATGTAAAAAGAATTCAAGAAGAAAATCTCTTCAGTTCGGAAAAAGGAGCCTTTCAAATATCCTGAGGATTATAAATTTATTGTAATTGAGCAGTAACAGAAGAAGGGAAAGAAAGGATTCGATATGGACCGATCAAATGAGGGGGAAGCTTAGCCAAAATATGAAGTTGGTTAGAACTAATGGGGTAGTGTTTTAACAAAACCCTGTCAAAGATCTTAAAGTTGGGAGGGCGAAGGCGGGAATTGCATGTTTTCCTGTGAAGATCTCTCGCATGGTATAAATTATTAAGAGCTTCCTGTAATAGAGAGTCAGTAAGCAGATGAGGAGGGGTATGCAATAAAGAAGGCAAATTCCAGTTTAAAGATAGAAGAGTATGAAGATCTCTTCCCAAGAATAGCTTGGCCAGAGGAAAGGAGGTAGATTCATTAACAGTAGCGTTTAAAGCTAAACAAAAGTATGGAAGTTCGGTATCCCATGCTTTTTGATCCTGGGAATGAAAAATGGAGAGAAAAGATTGAGATTCCAGTGGTAACACTCAACAAAATTGGCCTGAGGGTGATAAGGTGAAGTACAACATTTTTTGATTCTACAGGAAAAAAAGTTATAAAAACTTTTGAAGTGAAAATAGCGGCATTATCAGAGACCAAAATTTTTTGAATGCCTATAAGAGGAAAAACTTGATTAGTTACTATATTAATAATAATCTGGGAAGAAATATTACGTACTGGACGTACAACAAGAAATTTTGAAAAACCATCTAATAAGTTAAATATGTAGGAGTTTGATTTGGAGGATTTAACCAAAGATCCGACAACATCGATGTAGAATTTCTCCGCCGGGTAAGTAGAGGGGGAGGCAGCATATGTCCCGAAAGTTTGGTGATTTGGGGGCTTGTGCTTTTGACATAGGTCACAAGATCGGACCCAAGAGAAAACATGCTTTCGCATTTGGGGGCAATACAACTGAGATGCAATACGAGAATAAGATTTCGCCATTCCAAAATGTCCACCAGTAGAGGACCCATGAAAATATTGAAATACCATGGGACGTAAGGCGGAAGGAGGATCCAAACGAGGAGTAGCCCGAGGGGTAGGTTTGAATACGATGAGTTCATTTACAATACGAAAGGGACCAGAATACTTACTTAATAGAAGAAATATAGTTTCTTTTATGATGGTGCTGTTAGGCAACATACTGTGCAGTGTGAAACCTGCCCTATTGCCTATTTTAGTCACTTATTGTCACCGGTAGAACGTAAATATTCCCTATATGAACGGGAAGCACTTGATTTAATCTTCTCAATTGAACATTTTGCGGAGTATCTTGATCATAGAGAGTTTATCGTGAGCACTGATAACCAAGCTCTTTCTTGGTTACTTAATAATGCCACAAAAATAGGACGCAGTGGTCGTTGGCTGCTTCATTTGTCATGTTTTAAATTCTCTCTGAACTTTGTCTGATGATCTTGACATGACTGAAAAGACAAAGGAAAATTAATGAGAGGAGAAACAGAATTTATAGTAGCAACCGGAAATTGGTTTGTGTTAGAATCTTTAAGATGATGATCTTCAAAGAGGCGGGACAAAGCGTCAGCTACCGAATTTTGAAAACCAAAGAAAAATTTCAGAGAGAATTTAAAACGTGACAAACGAAGCAGCCATCGACCACTGCGTCCTATTTTCGTGGCATTATTAAGTAACCAAGAAAGAGCTTGGTTATCAGTGCTCACGATAAACTCTCTATGATCAAGATACTCCGCAAAATGTTCAATTGAGAAGATTAAATCAAGTGCTTCCCGTTCATATAGGGAATATTTACGTTCTACCGGTGACAATAAGTGACCAAAATAGGCAATAGGGCAGGTTTTACACTGCACAGTATGTTGCCTAACAGCGCCAATGGCAACATCGGAAGCATCAGTAGAAAGTTCAAACTTGATATTGAAATCAGGAATTTGTAGAAGAGGAACTTGTGATAATTTGGCTTTTAAACAGGAAAAGGCGTTTTGCTGCAATTCATCCCAGTGAAACTTTACACCTCTGCGTTTCAATAAGTTAAGAGGTTCAGAAATATGGGGAAAATTTGGTATATATTTGCCATAAAATCCCACCATGCCAAGAAAAGAACGTAACTGCTTTAAATTCTTAGGAGGAGGTACCTTGTAAACAGCAGAAACCCTATCCGGATCGACAGCAACACCGTTAGAACTGAGAATGTGTCCTAAAAACTTAATCGAAGTTTGAGCAATTAAGTCTTTGGAAGGATTTACCGTTAAACCCACCGAGCGAAAACGTGTTAGGACTTCACGAACATGCTCTAGGTGAGTTTGAAGATCAGGGTTATAAATAAGAATATCGTCGATAAATGGAAACAAAGACTGATATTTTATGTCAGAAAAAAGTGAATCAACAAAGCGTTGCATAATTTGTGGACCTAAATTTAGGCCAAAAGGAACTTTTTGGAACTGAAAGAGACCATTAGGAGTAATAAAGGCAGTGTAACGAGAACTAATTTTTATGTAACTGAATTTGGTTGTACGCAGAATTAAGATCAAATATGGAGTAATATTTGGCATTTGAAAAATGTTGAAAAGCAGATTGCAATTTGGGCATAGAATAAGCATCATAGAGTATCTGAGCATTTAACTTTCTATAATCGACAATAAATCTTGAAGATCTATCAGGTTTATCGACGATAAAACCTGGGGAGGCATAATTAGAAGAAGGAATTACACTTTTGTCTTGAAGCATTTTATCAACTAATTGATTTAAAATATTCATTCTAGGAGGGCTTAAAAATAAGGGGATGAGCGAACCGGGGTGGTATCGATTAAGTCAATACGAGCCTTGAAATTGTTTACTGTACCAAGAACAGGAGTGATAACGTCAGAAAATTCCGTTAGCAAAGAGGCAATTTGATCAGAATGAACTGAATTGATACTAGGAGACATCGGTGAGGTCAAAGAAGGATAATGAGGATTATTGATTAATGGAATAACTGTTGAAGAAAAATGAAAAGAAACCGTAGAGTTCAGTGAATCAAAAATGAGGCCAGTATGGAGAAAATCATACCCGAAGATAATAGGGGAAGATAAGTCAGAAACAACAAGAAAGGTAAACGGCCGGGAAACATGTTGAATTTTAACAGTAAGAGAAATATGACCAAGAACATTAATAGGTTGATTTGAGGCCGAAACACAAAGGGCAGTAGAAGGAGAAAAATGGAGATGGGAAAAATCTTTTGCAAATATTCAAAAAAGATAAACTGAATTACGACACAGGAGCCCCAGAGTCAAGAAGAGCAACTGAAGGGACATTATTAATGGTCAAAACAATATGAGACATACAAGGTGCGAATGACGAACACTCACTCTAAAAGGGTAAGACACGTTTCCCGAGTAGGGAGTAGCACAATTCCTAGAAATGTTACCCTTTGCTTTGCAACGGAAGCAAATAATAGGAGACCGAGCATTATCAGAAGAACCGGACGTAGAAAGTAAAGCTAAAGAAGTAGAAGGTGGAATACGAGGATCCATAGGAGGTGAGATGGATGAGTAATAAGAAATGTCTCCCAAAGAATTAATGGCATGAAATTGAGCTAGGTTATAGAGCTGAAACATGGACGTAGGAGGACTTAAAGCCTTAAAGAGCTGCTGAAATGAAAGAGTAGCGTAAAATTGGACAATAGAAATTATGTCATTTATGGAGTGAGTGATGTTTAAAACATCACTGTAGGTTGCAATCGTGAGCAGGTTCCATGGCGAGTTGGTGGTGATGAGCTTACAACGTACTTCGTAGGGTAAGATATAGTTATGTATTGCATTGTGAGATTGATACCAGTTTGAGAAACTTAATATATTATCAACCCAAAATTTAGTGAAAAAAACAGTAGTTTTTGGGGACAGCATTCCCATTAATTGAGAAATGGGAGCTAATTTGATGTTTAGAAATTTACGAGCCGAGAAGAACCACAAGGTCAAACTGCAAGGGTCAGTATGGCCTCTGTGATCTTATTTCCACCTGCTTTTAGAGCTTCCGCAATGGTGCCATCTTCCCCGGGTGCCTTGCCTTGCCATTCTTAAGACGTGCGATGTCATTAGCAACTTGCTGCATTGTTGGTGGGTTTGATGGGAGGTGTATCTCTGGAGGATCTTCAACAGGTAATCTTTCCGTGGGCTCTTCGCAATTGAGCAACTGCTCAAAGTAGTTTGCCAAAAGTTAAACGTTCCGGCTTTAAGTCCTCCTACGTCCGGTCTTAAAGTGAAGACATTGTGGTTTATACCCCCAAGAGTTCCTCTTTGAAGGCCCGATAAAACTTTCTGGTGTTGTACATTTGCATTCTTCATCTAACTTCTCCAGTCTTGACAGATCGTAAGATCTTTTCACACATCTGATGGTCTTCCTCGACAGTTTCCGCAATATTCTGAAATTCTTCCAGTCTTCCTTTCGTTTAGTCGAGTACCACTTCGTCCAGGCTGCGGCGCACTCATCAACTGCAAGACCGCATTCAGTATTCCACCATCTATGTTGCTTCATCCTTTGAGGTTGTCCAAGGTTATTGGTCGTTTCGCATATGGTGGACTTCAGTCGGTTCCAGGCTTTCATATCTTTTTGCAAGATGTCAGTTACAAAACGTTCTTTATTCTCCGATAAGAATTGGGGCCAATCCTAGGTGAAATTATGGTGGAAGGTACCTTTCGTTTGGGTAGTAATCTGGTCTTTATTTGTGTGGAGAAATGGTCAGAATCAACATTCCAACCTTTATGAACTCTGACATTCATGATCTCTTTCCTGCATTGTACAATGATAGAAACATGATTGATTTGAAATGACCCTATAGCTGCGTTCGGTGACTGCCAGATGGTCTGGTATTTTGCCTTTCTGGGGAAAACTGTGGACATGATCTTCAACTGATATAACCTACACAGTTCAATTAAGCGCTTGCCGTTGGTGTTTGTTCGTCTATGTGCTGTGTAAGGCCCCAGTATAATTTTGTAGTGTCATTCTTTTCCCATTTGAGCATTGAAGTCACCTACGAGGATATTGACGTGGTGACCGGCGATCTTACCGACCTCGTCTTCTAGCATCTGCCAGAAGCTTTGGACCTTTTCGGGGTTGTTCTTATTGTCATCATGAACTGGAGCATGTGCATTCACAATAGAGTATCCCTTGTTGGCACATCTCGGAGATAACAGGGAGATGTGTTCGCTAGCTGATGTAAATTCGATGACAGAATCCATTATATCACGTCGTATTAAAAAGGCTGTACCAAAAACGCTGGGGCCATGTGTGTTCTTAGATGCTGGTTTCCCCTTAATTTATAACCTTCTGACTCAAAAGCCACATCATCAGTAAATCGGGTTTCTTGGACAGCTGATATTGCAATTTTGCGCTTAGGCAGGATGTCGGTCAATTGCTTGAATTTTCCGGTCTTACAGAGTCTTTGAATAGTGATGGTTCAAAAGTGTGTAACAGTTTTGGGTCTCCATAGGTTGATGATATTAAGGAACTCCGACTTTCCCCACACGATGAGGTCAGGCTCCCCAGAATCCGAAGGCCTGAATGCGCCACCATTGGTGACGGGAGATTGGATACTCCCTGGGGTAGTGACATCTGCGTTGTTGTTTATCATCGTATGTGAACTAGTAAAGAAATTTACTAGGGGTGAAGACTAAATGCCTTCAGGGTTGGCCACTCCGAATCTTATTCAGGAGCGTTGATTACAGTGGGGTCGCCACTCCCAAAGGCATTTTAGAGCTACTGCCTGCAATTATTTAGGCCGCCCCTTACATGGGGAACAGACGTCCTTGCAGACGCCCCTGAAATGGGAAACCAACGCTGCTGGTGCCAAGCATACTCATATTATTCCCTGAGTACTGGGCTGCCCCTTCAGCAATCTTTTTTTTTTCTAGTGGATATAAGTCGCACCGACAGAGATAGGTCTTATGGCGACAATTTCAGGAATCTCCACCATTCAGAAGTCCATCTTCTCTGCTGTAGATTCCGTTGAGGGCTTCACTCGTAACCCTGAGCTGGGACCCTTACCAGATGCTACACACCGGGTCAGTGTACTCTGGGACTCACATAGGCAGCGGCGCCAATCCCTGGGCAGGGCTACCGCTGAAGAGGGTCCCTACATACTACCTGTTAATAATAATAATAATAATAATAATAATAATAATAATAATAATAATATGCAAAGATCAAAACTTTTTGACAGTGTTTACTCATAGGTTACTGTATGTTAATAAACATAAAAACTGTCCACTTCATTGAGATATTTCTCTTGCAATCTTGTACACTGCCATTTTGTTGTGGAACTGTACACAATTCACTGAATACAGGCAGATATTTGCCTCATACTTAGAAACTAATACACACACACCATCCCTCAGTTGTGAAGACAAAGCCATTCTTGTTGTTTTAATTCTCGGTAATCCCAGCATGCCTAGCGGCTTAACGTGCACCATTGGTCAATTCTGTCGAAGATTTGGCAATTTCTTCATCGATTAGAAAATGTTTTAATTCACAATCAAGACTGTCAAGTATTGCAAGTGAGTTGACAAGTAAAGTCTTGAATTACTGTTCAGATAGTGAGCATTCTTGGCCAAGAACTTATTCCAACCAAGAAGCCAGGTCAAGGAGTATGACGCAGGAATGTAGCAATTCACTATTGTAATGGCTGCAGACTTCCTTATGTGGAGACTACACCTTATTCAATAATGCGTCATTTGTTATTCTGAACACAATGTATTCACAATGACAGCTAAGTTCCAACTGAGCGCGCCAGTCAATACAGCGCAGCGCCATCTTATAACAAAGTATGAGTGTGACGTCACATACTTAGCACAAATTTTGCCTTATTTTGAAGCACTATCTCATGAAAAGAATGTTTCATATTTTCGATTTATTTTCTGCCTTCTCTTTTGTCTGTCAATTGAGATATTAAGAATAGCCGTAAGTTAAATACTCTCAGCGATATATGCGCTCTTTCCATGTACCCGTTGTCAAGGAACTTCTCTCAACAGGCGTGGGGCTGCTGCACTACGGCACCAGACTACATCAAGCCTCAATACTTGTGACGCTTACGGTGAGACGTACTGTCCATGCTCCCTGGCACCCAGTGATTCTCAACTTTCTGTACAGCTGAAGAAGCATCTGGGTGGTAAGCGATTTAACGACGTCAAGGCATGGCTTCCTGGACTCGACGGCGATTTCTTCCCTGATTGTGTAGTGCTGGAAAATGTGCTTGGGAAAGAATGATGATTATGTTGAACAGTAGTCTGTACCAGTGCTCTACTTCCGCGTAGCCTTATGTTGTTTCAGGCATCAGTCCACAGACTGGTTTTGATGCAGTTCTCCATGCCACCCTATCTTGTATACAGCTGCTACAGCTCCTCTCATCTGCTTGTCATATTCATACCTTGGTCAACCTCTACCGTTCTTACTGTCTACACTTACCTCAAAAACCAATTGAACAAGTTCCGGGTGTCTTCAGATGTGTCCTACCATTCTGTGTATTCTTCTCGTAAAATTTAGCCAAAGTGAGCTCCTCTCACCAATTCGAACCAATATCACTTCATTCTTCTGTAATACCACATTTCAAAAGCTTCCATACCCTTTCTTTCTTGGATAGTTATCGTCCATGTTTCACTTCCGTAAAATTCCACGCTCCAGACAAAAACCTTCAAAAATATCTTCCTATTCTTATATAGATGTTCGAAATGAATAACTTCTTTTCTTAATAAAGGCCTTCCTTGCTTGTGTTAGTCTACGTTTTACATCCTCTTACTTCTGCTATTGTTCCTTTACTACCCAAGTAACAATAGTCATCTACTTCCTTTAAGACTTCATTTCATAATATAATATTTCATGCATCGTCTGACTTTGACTGCCTCTATTATTTTTGTATTGGACTTTTACATTCATCTTGTGCTCCTTCCCTAGGACTCTGCCCATACCGTTTAGCAATTTGTCCTAATCTTACTCAGATAAAATAACAATATCATCGTCAAATCTCAGTTTTGATTTCCTCTCGTTGGATTGTGATCCCCTTTCCTAAGACCCCTTTACCGCCTGTTCTACATCAACATTGAAAAGGAGGGCGGAAACAGCAGGCTATCCTCACTCTTTTCTGGATTGATGCTTCATTTTCAGTGCCCTCGATTGTTAACATTGCAGACTGAATTTTATTAATACAGATTGTGGATAATTCTTCTTTCACAGTATCTCATCCCCAACACATTCAGAATCTCAAATAGCCTGGTCTAATCAAAACAGTAGACTTTCGATAATTTGAAACTCAAGGGGCCAGAGAAAGAGTTCAATTTACCAAGAGTTCAAAATAATAGGGGTTCAAATAACCAAGAGGGAGGGAGGGAAAAGTTCAATTAAACAAGTGTTTCAATCATACTTACTCATTTCTTTCTCAAAATTTGTACAATTATGAAATGTTCATACAGAAATGTTCATTAGAATGTTCATAGAGAAATGTTCATTTGAATATTCATACAAAAATGTTCATTTTGAAAAAGTCTTTTGAGTGAGCGACTTCCATCTATCATTGCCCGATGTATTTTCGATAGTGGTGAAAGCTGAGAAGAAATCGTCACTTGTGTCCGTTCTGAGGGCGTAGGAGCGTAAGAGATGGCCTTGCCTCGCTCAATGTGACTGGAATTGGCGGTTGTTTTTCTTCGTTTTCCTCCTTGTCCTCATCCAGAGAGGCTAAATCCAACAGTTCAGCATCGGTTAGGGCACCGTGGACACCGATGTCATCGTCAACTTGAACGTAATCCTCAAACATTAACTCTCCACATTTAGGTAGCCATCCTGAGTCAAGATTCGTAAATTTTGGTGGTTCTGATGACTGTTCCACGTTTTCGGTTTGCTTAAACCTGCACTTTCTGAAGCAGTTATAAATGGTGGTAGGGTTGACATTTTTCCAGACCTTATCAATCATGATTACAGCGGTCAAAACTGTCATGTTCGCCTTCTCACATTTTTCGATGCTATCCGGCATAAGAGAAACAATTTCTCTGTGGTTGAGTGTGTTCAAATTTTGAATAATGATTTGGTCTAATGGCTGCAATCTTGATGTTTTGTTGGGTAGAAAAAAAATCAATTTTACGTGGTCTAATGGTGGTAGGTTACTATGCACAGTGCAGTGGTTGAAAAACAGTAAGATTTTGAGTTTTGCCTGTTTCATGTCACTGTTAACCGAGGTGAGCCATTCATTTAACAACTCTGTCGTCACCCATGCTTTTTTGTTTGACCGATAAGCTGTGAGCAGCAATTTTATTCCTTTGAAGCAGTGTGGTTTTGCAGATTTCCCTATAATGAGTGGTTTCAACTTTTGAGATCCGTCCATGTTACATGCTAGAAGAACAGTTATTCTTTCCTTGCTCAGTTACCCTCCATGACATTCCTCGTGTTTGAACGTCAGGGTGCGATCAGGAAGACATTTATAAAAAAGCTTGGTTTCGTCTGTGTTGAATATGCTCCTTGGGTCACAGCCACTCAAAAGTTCATTTAGTTCGTCAATCCATTCGGAACAAATGAAATTATCCACGCTGACGCTCTCTCCGCAGATCTTTTTAAATGTGATGGAGTGTCGGTTTTTGACATTTGAAAGTCACCCCTCACTTGCTGCAAATCCTTTAATCCCGAGAGATTGCGCAAAAGACTTGGCTTTTTCCTTCAACGTGAAATCGCCCAGGGGAACGTTTTGTCATCTACACTGACGAATCAACTTAAGCAAGCATTCTTCAAGACAGGGAAATTCACCTTGACGTGACCTTTTTCTACTTGCACTTAAGGCACTTTCGGCGACGCAATCTTTATTTTTCAAAATCATCGACAATGTCAATGGTAAAATACTGAACTGTTTGGCGACATGTTCTTTTTTTTAACTGTCCATCCTCCACAGCTTGAATCACAGGCTTTTTTTTCACTTACGGAAAGACACTTGTTCTTTCTTGAACTCATTTTGATACTTAAAAATTACACAAATCGAACGTTAACATACTTTAGCACACTTTAATGTTCGAAAGAAGACCCAAGACTGCGAACTCACTGATACATCTCATTACTGATGTAAACAAACGACAAGTCTGTGCACGATAACAATACATACTGTAATCACCGACTTCAAATTATAGAATGTCAGCGAGCAAGATGCCTTTCCTACAACTTCAAATTACTGAGGGGACGAAATAACATTGATTTTTTTTTCAATTTATCGAGTATTTCTCAAGGAACAAGGAAAAACTTCAAATTATCGAGAGAATCTAATTAACGAGTATCAAATTATCGAGAGTTGATTGTATTATCAAATTCCTTTTCTACATGAAAGTCTTGTATTGACATTTTTTTAGGCGTGAGATACTAAACTAATGGATCGGTAGTTTTCACAATTGTCAGCACCGAGCTCTTGTTACCTTAATTTTTGAAGCTACCTTGTATATTCAGTTACCCAGACTACGCAAACTTCAAACACAGTTTTAGTGTTTGTTCTGGTAGATGGCAGGATAGAGCAAGAATGAGGAAGAGTCACGTAACTACGTAACTATATCTCACAACACACGTGACAATCCCTCACTGGACTGCAAATGTTTGAGAGTATAGGTATATTTGCAATTGTGACTCAACTCAACCAAAGATTACTTTATGTTCAGGAATATGAAATAAGATAATAATTTTAACACTCATTTCAATTTCAGGATATCCCACCAAGAAAACAAACACTTGGCTGTATCAATTCCAAACTACATATTTGAGGGCTTAAGGCATGAACCAGAAGTTCTTGTGCATGATAAGGACATTCAGGATGGACTGGAGTTAATTGGCCGTTCCTGCATAAAACACTTCAGTGATCACCTCAAACGCTATAATTCAAAGGTATGTTTGAATGGATGTATGTACGTATGCGTGTACGTATTCTTTTAACAGTTTATTCACAACATGCCCCAATACACGCCTTAAAATTATGTTACAAATAAATTCATAATTCGATGGCCGTTATGACTTAGACAAATAAGTCAATAATGTGAAAGAAACTATATCCTTTTCTTTCGCAGTTCAAATACTATTGAGATTGTGAAACCTAAGAATAGTTTAAAGGTTGTTGACTAACGGGCTTTTGTTCACTGGCTGATATTCTCTGTGCATAAAATAACTTTAATTAAAACGCTTTTTTCTCTCTCAAGTAATTCACAATTAAATTATAAATCGTGAACAGTTTGATCATTGCATGGACATAATGAAATTTGCCGATAAATAATTTTGGGGAGAAAGTCTGTCTATTACACTGGGAAAAGGTGATTTTGTTACTGAAACTTTCGTCGTTTCTTGCTGTAAGATCAGTAATTTCACTGCCGTGCGCTGCTTCCTTGGCCAGATGATGATCTGCGAGATCCAGCGTGGGCCTTAATCCAGGTGAATTCGATTTTCCACTTGTTACTTGGAAGATTTCGCGCCGTCTTCATTTTATCAGCTCAAAAAGCTAGCCAATTACATGGCATTCAAATGGCCTTTACGAGGCGGTGTTGGTCATGCTTGAGAGCCAGGTCGGGGTTTCAGCCAATGCACTTGGTACGGGCTGAGCGATCTCCTTGTTCAAGAACTTCCCCTCGAGCTACTGGCGCTCTCAAGCCGGTCATGAGCCGCGTGCACATTTGACTGGCTAAATCCAGCAGCTGATACAATGCCAACCGCGCGATGTAGCTAATTATGATCAGCCCTCTAACGCCCATGTTGCTTTCGACCACACTGTATATACGCCAACGGCCATACCAAGTTCAATACACTGGTTCTTGTCCAATCACTACAGTTGTAGGTATGAATGTACACTGAACTCTCGATGAACTGGGAAAATGTAGGGTTAAGGCATCCCAGATAAATGACCAGAAAAAAGTTAAAAATAGAACAAGCGAACTGAAAGTACAGTTAAAATAATAACAATTTACACTACTGCATTGTTTCTTAATAACTTACCCAATACATTGCAGTAAAAGTAGCACTTAGCACAATTAATCAATGGAAAAATAAACAGCATTTTTCATTGAAACTAATAAGGCAAGGAAAAATATTCAGAATACCTAGCTTCATAGCTGCACCACCCGTGCTACTATTACGACTCTGCAATATTGTCCTGACGCTTTGTAATACTGTATTACTGTAACTCCTAAGCTTTCTTTCTGATTATATTACACATTTTTGCGAAATTAATAACTGGTTTGATAGAAGGCATTTTGAGTTTAGGAAAGGTTATTTCACTGAAGCTCAACTTGTAGGATTCCGGCAAGATATAGCAAGTATCCTGGATTCAGGAAGTCAAATGGACTGTATCGCGATTGACCTGTCTAAGGCATCTGATTGGGTAGATCATGGGAGACTACTGGCAAAAATTAGTGCCATTGGACTAGAAAAAGAGTGACTAAACGGTTAGCTATATTTCTAGAAAACAGAAGTCAGAAAATTAGAGTAGGCGAAGCTTTATCTGTCCCTGTAATAATTAAGGAATTCCTCAAGGCAGTATTACTGGACCTTTATGTTTTGCGTTAATGGGATGAAAGTTTCTTTTGGGGATCGTTGTAAGTACCTAGGTATTAATATAAGGAAAGATCTTCATTGGGGTAATCACATAAATATTATTGTAAATAAAGGGTATAGATCTCTGCACATGGTTATGAGGGTATTTAAGTGTTGTAGTAAGGATGTAGAGGAGAGGGCATATAAGTTTCTGGTAAGACTCCAACTAGAATATGGTTCCAGTGTATGGGACCCTCACCAGGATTACCTGATTCAAGAACTGGAAAAAATCCAAAGAAAAGCAGCTCGATTTGTTCGGGGTGATTTCCAACAAAAGAGTAGCGTTACAAAAATGTTGCAAAGTTTGTGCTGGGAAGACTTGGGAGAAAGGAGATGAGCTGTTCGACTAAATTAAATTATTAAATTATTTCTGCATCTACTGACATTTCCTGGCAAGGTTTCAGCCAATTGTATTATCTACCGGTGCTAAGGGCCACTTACAATTTTTCAACAGATGCTTCTGTCTCACTTTATGCTATTACAAGTTGTCCATTTCATGACCGTATCGATGAATATAATCAAGAAGTTAGTAAAATAACCACCTAATCGACACTTTATTATTGCCTCAGGCAAAACTGAATATAACTTAGAACTTACAGGACATGTTTCGACCACTTAGTGGTCCTCTTCAGCTGTATAAAGAAAGAATTGAGGAGAAAAACATTAGCTGAAGAGGACAACTAAGTGGTCGAAACATGTCCTGTAAGTTCTAATTTATATTCATTTTGCCTGAGGCAATAATAAAGTATCGATTAGGTGGTTATTTTACTAACTTCTTGATCACTTTATGCTGACGAATTTCATCAGCGGCCGTGGAAAGATTGTATTTACTACAATCATGGTTATGCTTGTGTTCACGCCCTCATATCATTGGCTTTATATTATTACAACTTTGGTTTTCCACTAATATTTTAAATGAACTGTTTTTAATTAGAATTTTAATGGAAGAAGTTTTAGTCTCCAACAAGATTATAGTTTAATCATAGACAGTTTTCCATTAGCATCTTTATATATTGTATCATTTTTCACATTTTTATGTTCCGAATTTTAATAACTGGCTAAACTTTTAGCTTTCACTTTTAATATTAGTTGTATTCTTGATGATTGTTTTTAGGCTGAAGATGCCCTTAATTGAGGGCGAAACATGTCCCATTTAACTAAGAATCTATTTATGTAATCACTATAAGTGAAAATAAAAGTATTGAATAGGTGGAACAAATTAAAACACCTTTATTGTTGTTGAACTGTAAATTTTCAATACGGGCCTAGAATGAAGTTTATAACATGTAATAAGTGATATGTTCCGAGCTGTCGGTGGAGAGATGGTGCGGAATGACATCAGTGGACAAATAAGTTTGAGTGGTGTCTTTTAAAGTAGGAAGGATCATAAGATGAAGGTAAAGCTGGAATCAAGAGGACAAACTGGGGAAAATATTTGTTTATAGGGAGGGGAGTTAGGAATTGGAATAACTTACCAAGGGAGATGTTCAACAAATTTCCAGTTTCTTTGCAATCGTTTAAGAAAAGGCTAGGAAACAACAGGTAGCGAATCTGCCACCTGGGTGACTGCCCTAAATGCAGATCAGTAGTGACTGATTGATTTTTAGTGTTTCCGTTATCGCTGTTAAACCGCAGCATGGTTGATCAGATTATGGTAAATCGAGAGTTGACTGTATGTATGTGAAATGCAATGATTTCTTAAATAGTTGCGGAAACAATGCTGTGAATGAAATGGAGCAATCGCATGGTCAAAATTAGATTGGTAGACATGTACCTTGAGCATTGCTCATTTTATAAACTGAAGAGCATGTAATAAGCATCATGCTTGAAAACTTAATAAAAGTGTAAAATCAATCTAGAAGAATGGAATTACTTCGGAAATATTTACGAATACTGTAAAGTAAGTCACTTTGGTTTCAATGTGTTTATGAAAGAAACATATGCAAAACTTAAAAATTGATGATTTTGAGTTATTTAAACTTTTCTCTTCCATTTTTCAAGCACTCTCTGGTTGTGTGCTGCAATAAGTAGCATCGCTAACTAAAACTGAACTAAACCAAAAAATTACTAGAGAAATGCCCCCAATTGTCGTGCTGCAGTTTCCACAACTAGAACTTTTCGAAATATAGTAGTTTTGAACAGGAACAATACTTCATTTTTCTACAGTGGTTCGGAAGGGTACAAAAATAAGAAGCTACCAAGAATGTCACATTTTGTAGAAACCGTGAACTTTCAGTTTCATATAACTTAGAGATAGTCTCCTTTTTTGGTTTTTGTTTTTTGAGATGTCTTACTTTTCAACTGGATGATTGAAAAATAGAAATAGGCATTGAAGAGGGAAGATATTAGATAACATTTCCCAGTCACAACCTGCTATATCTTTCTATTATGGAAGCTGCTTTTCCTTAATCTTCCCCAGACAAACGTCGCGTCCTGCACTTGCAGTCTAGCGTAGCGTAGTAGGTTATTCCCTCACCTAATCGCATTCATTGCCAGAGATTGAGACGTCAAAACCCTGCACAGGTAGTTGGCGCTTCAGAGCACTTGAACGAGAGAAATTCTTGTGTTAGTAGATATTGCACCCGTCCACCTCCCGAGTCCCATACTAGCATTTATCTCAGGGGTGTCGGTTCATTATTTAAGTCATCAAATATAAATATAGCGGCATCAATGAACACGGGAATGAACGGAGCAATTTAAAATTAAAAAATGGGGAAGGCTCGATTGTAAACTTGAATTTAAGGACTCCATGATAGGACTAGGAAGTGACTGTTAACTTTAAAAAGGGCATCATCTAACTACAATAAAAAGATTATGAGAATGGTTTCCTTTGAAATAATTGCCAGAAAGAGCAGTTTATTACGCCATCCGACGTACGAAACTTTGATACATTCGGCAACGATATTTAAATTCCCACACATGTTACATAAACAAATCACTTGCTATACCGCACGTGGTATCAATATCGTGCTGGGTTGCTTCTGAAATAAAATGACATTTTGAGGTATAATTTACGGATCAATTCCATTTGAATCGAACCGTTGTTCAAGGATATAGCTTCCTTCTATCGGGAGCCCGAGCATAACCCATGTTACGGTCGGCTTCCCGATTTAACTAAGATGACGTACTCCGGCTATATACATTTTTCCGAGACCGGTACTCGGACTGGGTAATGTTTCTCGTGAATTACGAAAAATGGATTCCACGGACAGTTCCTATCTTACGATGTCCAGCTGATGCCATACCAATGAATTAGCATTTACATTTTATTTACACATGATCTGAAATGTTACAAAGTAGCCTCAGTAGACTACTGCCACAGATGAGGTAACGAGAAGCGATGGGAAATACCGTGCGGAAACCGTACGATAACGAGGTCACAAATGACTAATATTTATCATTCATATTATTCAAACATACGAATCGAGGGATGTTGTCACCAATTAATTAATTAACTATCGTCAGAAATATTCATTTATCCATGAAATTATCATCCTCGAAATTATTATTATTATTATTATTATTATTATTATTATTATTATTATTATTATTATTATTATTATATTTATTATTATTACTCAACGGTTCCTGGCACTGCCACGTTTGATTAATATCGTCATTATTATGCGGGACGCAAACACAGATGGTTATTACTGTTATTATTATTAGTATATCCCTCTTGTGGTTATTATTATTATTATTAAATAGGTGGCCCAAGATATTATTTTATATCCCTCTTGTGGTTATTATTATTATTATTATTATTATTAAATAGGTGACTCCAGATTTTATTATTATTATTCACGTCACTCAAGAGGTTATTATTATTAATGAACCGGTCACTTCCGCCAAATATATTAAGATATCGGTCGCAATTATAATTATTTCACTGATCAACCAACGGCATCATTACTGTTATTATTATGACAATTATTATTAAGCTGACCGCGATGATTTAACATCGTCCTTACATTATTATTATTATTATTATTATTATTATTATTATTATTATTATTATTATTATTATTATTATTATTATCGGTTGCATATTATCATTTAGATTCCCGTTTAACATCTTTATCAACGCTCAATTAATTAAAGCGGTCCAATCCTTTATCTGCAATATTTATTATTATTATTATTATCACATCATAATTGACATCACTCGTCATTACAATGATTACAATATACGATAATTTATGTGGACTCGGAACTCTCATTATCCTTAGATCCGTAGTATCTCGACGAATAGCTGTGCAGTCTATTTATTTCGTACATGCTGTCACGGGTTCGAATTCTACCCGCTACGTAACTCAGTATTTCTCTGTGACACTGCCCGTACATTTTACACTCATTTCAATATCCTAAGTGTCTCTCGTACGGAATTTATTTCCTTTTCTATCTCAATATTCCTTGATTCATTTATTTCTCACAGAATTATCAACTGACTTATTTATTCACTTCTGACATCGTACGACCTTTTATTATCTGACTGCAGATTCTTTAACATTTTTCTATCTCATTTTGATCTACGCCTTAGTTCGTTCTCCACAATTAATCGTAACATCTTGAAATTATATTTACCAAAATTTGACAATCATGGTTTCGTAATATTAGTCCTACGAGTTCCGGCTATTGAATTGCAACTCTAAGACACGACATTTATACGTAAAAATACATTGGACCGTAATTTAAACCACACGTTCATTAACATGTACGGATTATTAGCACCGATCTACTTTTCAATATTATTAATTTATCAAGTTAAATTACCACACACTTTAATTCCGAATTAAAAACGACATCCCGTCATTAAATGATTTCCGACAAACTCAACACCTGATCACTTAAATTTATTATTACGCATTGATCACTAAAAATTTCCAGTATCACATGAATTATTATTATTTCCAAATTATATTTTAAAAAATTTTCTTCTAAAAAAAGGTAGTTTTATTTTTATTTATGATTATTATTAATTTTAAAAAAATAATATTAATTTTCGCCTGTTACACGGTAGTCCACTCTTAATATGTTTAACGCATAACCCCTCTCACAAATTCGATTCATTCTGGCACTAACCAACTCCAGACACGATTTACTTGGAAATTATTATTATAATCGCTTCTCACAAATTTGAACAACTTCACTTTGAAAATATGAACATACTAATCAACAACAAACACAACTGGTATGGCGAAGCTGGATTTTCCTTCAGTGTCATTACATAGCTCGTTAAAATGACAAAACAGAAAAGCACATATCGGGTCTTATTTAACTATCATAACCAAAATCAAATGAAAGAAAATTATTCTTGAATACAAAGAAATTAAGAATGCATGCATGACTTAACGTACTACCCTATATCTACAAAATTTACATCTACAACAAACTGAATACAGAAAAGACCCGATTATTTACATTGTTATTATTTACTACTGACCGTGCTACAAATTTAGGATGGGGTCGTTAAGCGACTCATCTTGTTACAGAAGGTAACCAAGTATAATCAAATTATTCCCATTTTTCCCAATCACGCTAACATTTCCCAAATATTATATACATTATGTACTCATCTCAGTTCCTCGGTATTCCATTACAGCTTTGCAGATGAGAGGCTCCTTTCGGCCCCTCTCTGCATTTTACTCCTCCATTCTTGATGGCGTAGTTCCACAAAAGATTTCCTGGCACATTACCATTTTACACTAATACCTTAATTATCACAAAACTTCGCCATTGACAACGTTAACACTGAACACTTTAACTTTTATACAACAAATTAATATCCTAGACCCAAAAATTTAATATTTACACTATCTTAATCTTCGTCCAATTACCGCACAATGGACCTGGACACGTACGACGAGGTGTCAAATTTTACGCCCGTCGCGATTTATGTCGTCCGACGCGATACGCCCGTTTCATACGGCACTCTTGAAGTGTTCATGATAGCGATTCGATATTGCAAAGTACAGGCTATTATTCCCTTAAAGTACTGTTCGTCACACAGTCTGTTATGTACGTACTTATTGTGGTACAATTTATATTACTCTCTTGCAGTGCAATTAATTTACTTCACTGATATTTATAACTGACAAACACTGTCCTACGTTAACTATTTCCAGTTCATGTTGCTTGAGCGCGATCACATTTTACAAACACTGGCGGATGCTCGCGCCATTAAATGTTAAGTTACTGTACGCCCGTAGAATTCGAAGTTAGCTGCGACCGACTGTTCAGCTCCAGAGATTTATTTCAAGTGTGTCTGGCGAGGATCCCTTGTCCCGTATATATGGATGAAGCTTTCCCTCGCGGATTCATTGACGTCATACCCCTGAGGGAGGGGGTGGAATTTTAATATCGGTACTTGCACTCCGAATTGGACGTTAAAATTTACATCAAATTAATCCACTCCGCTAGCATATCTGCTGGATTAAATATGAACTCCTGGTGATCACAGATTTAGGAGATACGGGTGGATTTAGCTCCTCACATTTCGCGCCTTCGGAAGCGTCCCTTACAACGTGGTCTTCGTCCAGCGAATGGCATTCAAGTTGTCTGGTTTCCAAGAAATCCAGCCTCCAATTTATTTAATTTGCCAATAATTATTGATTATTTTTCCATGCGTGACATCTAATAAATTCATTACATCGATCCGTGTACTCACAATAATTTATTACTAATTACTTTTGAAGTTACGAGAATATCTCATCCATCATTCCTTAAGATGGTATCCCTGAGTCTTACATCAAATTTTTACGATTGGCCGGCAAGCGGTCACGTGATTTAAATCTCCACCTGCCCGAACCTAGGCTAGCGAATGTCCTCGCAGCCGCTGTAGCTTTCCATGACGTCACGGAATTTCCGTCCTGCCAAAAATATCTCAGTGCATTACTCACGTAGCGAGCTTCCTTTGTATCACCTACCCCCTTTCTCTTTCTGACCAAGACTTATTTGTAGACTTGTATTTCCTTGTTCGCCAACTAATGAGATCCCCTGTTGTGAAGTAGCTAAATGTTGGTGTGTCGAGCTAATCCGTCAGGCTCCAGTCTGTCGTCCTTCCTTCGCTCCTATTTCGACATTACATATATGAAATGTTTTCAACTACACTTCTGTATTTCAATAAATGTACCATATATTATTTTATCAATCAAATCATGATTGACTATGGGCCTAAGTCACTCGGGTTCAATATCACTAGCGAAATTCCAAGACTTGGATATATCTCCATTTTACAGTAATTGAAAGGACGTTAAACATATATATTATACTACTTCTTATTATGTTATTTATTATATTTATTATTCATTGTATTATTCTTCTTAACGCCTATTGGCTCTGTGGAGATGTCGCTGATGACTGATCAAGCCAATCTTTGCATGAAACATGCAACCACAAGTTTCACATCTGAAGGTGAGTGGAGGATGCGTTTGGATCTGACATATTTTCTGCTTTTCATGGGCTTCTATTTCTTGTCTGCGACGTGACTGCTCAAATAGTGAGACACCTTCTGTAGTAGCAAAGAGCACAGTTTTGTGCAGTTCTTTCCCAGGTGTTATCATTTATGTTGGTGCTATTGATAGTCTTCTTAAGCTTGTCTTTGTAACTTTTCAAACGAGCACCTTGAGGCCCTGGCCATGCCCAATATCACCACTGAGAAGTTGTTTAGGCAGTCTGCTAGCATTAATACACTAGATGTGGCCAACACATCTAAGCCGATGTGTAATGATGAACGTTTCTATGCTGTTCATATGTGCCGTGTCAAGAACTGCCACATTGCTTATGTAGTCATCCCATTTGATGTTCATGATGGATCAAAGTTTTTCTGATGGAAGTGTTTCAGTTTCTTTATGTTATGATGGTAAAATGTCCAGGTTTCAAATCCATATTGTAATGTTATGACTACAGCTCGGTATACCATTAGTTTGGTATATATTTTGAGATCCCTATTCAAGAAACTTTGTTGGGGAAGCGGCCGTAAACTGCATGGGCAGAGCATATTCTACCTTCCACGTCATTTTCTGAGTTGTAGCGTGTAGTTAGGTAGGTGAATTGGTCTACCTGTTCTTGCTCTGGTGACATTTAGTTCAGGGACGGTACCGACCTAGTGCCGCCTGTATCATTACTTTCGTCTTATGTGTGTTGATAGTCAGTCCAAGCTATTCATAAGCTCCTGTAAGACAGTTGATGAATGTTTGAAGCTCCTCAAGTGTATAGGCAGGTGTTACATTGTCATTAGTATATTAATAATAATTTCGTGTGGCTATTTCTAGCCGAGTGCAGCCCTTGTAAGGCAGACCCTCCGATGAGGGTGGGCGGCATCTGCCATGTGTAGGTAACTGTGTGTTATTGTGGGGGAGGATAGTGTTGTGTGGTGTGTGAGTTGCAGGGATGTTGGGGACAGCACAAACACCCAGCCCTCGGGCCACTGGAATTAACCAATGAAGGTTAAAATCCCCGACCCAGCTGGGAATCGAACCCGGGACCCTCTGAACCGAAGGCCAGTAAGCTGACCATTCAGCCAACGAGTCAGACATTAGTATAATGATGCTCCTTTATACGAGTATTATAAGTCAACCTCTGAGAATGGAGTCTGGTTTGGTTGAACAGTCCGACACCATAACTAAACTTAATTTCCACACATTCAAGGTTGATAGCAGAAGTTTCAAGATGCATGGCTGCCAAGTACAGGGCGGAAAAGGGGGGGGTCAAGCATGCAGCCATGCTTAAGTCCTTTTATGGTAGGGAATTCTTCTAATAGATCATGTAGGTGAAGAACTCGGCCAGCCATTCCATCATGAAGAGCCTGGATTAAGCCTACAAAACGGTCAGGACAGCCAAAGCGCTGTAACAGCATTCACATAGCCCGAAAGGCCTTTTCCAAACAGTAAAATACTAAAAGGAACGGGATTTGTGGTTCTAAGCATTACTCTTGAATTTATCTAGCACAAAAGTGAATTATTATTATTATTATTATTATTATTATTATTATTATTATTATTATTATTATTATTATTATTATTATTATTATTACTTCAGTGATGGTCTATTGTCCATTCAGTGTCATATCGTCGAGAACGTTGCGGTAAATAGCTTAACGCTTTACACTACTGCTCAAGTTCAATAAGCGTTTAATTATTTGTTTGTATCAACAACTTACCAATGTCTTCTCCAGCTCCATGGCTAAGTGGTTAGCATGCTGGCCTTTGGTCCAATTGTTGCCGGGTTTGATTACCGGTTGAATTGGGAATTTTAACCTTAATGTGTGGTGTGTGCCGTATTCAGCATTAGAGTTCGCCATAAGAAGGGCCCCATCCTCAGAGACGCTCAGGTGGCACCAGGCCTCTCCGGAGACCACACGCATTACATCTTCTCTCGTGTTGTGACTGAACTACATCCTACATTATGTTTCATGCTGACTCACATTGTAGTTTGTCGCTTCCATCCTTCTGTACTCCATTGCGTGCATAGTCCAATATCCTGGAATCTCAAAATATAGTCTTATTGCCGGTATCTCTTATGTAGGGTTATGAACACTTCTTATTCCTATTCTTTACCGGAAGTCCTACAACTTTTAAATATTGTTTCCTGTCCTACATGCTGGCTCAACTAATTCCTTTTCATTTTCCACACACCCCACTGAAAATGATGATATGTCATTGAATGTAAAATTGACATAAATATGCAATATGGTTCGGAGTGCGTAGCGTAACACGACAAAATGTGTGATGGAAGTATACTGCAACCGTTCATCAGATAGGAGTTCCAAGCAAGTAAAGCCACATATATCCTTCCCGTCAGATTTTTTATTATGGACACTTCAGTTTAGGCTTCAATTACTGATGAACCGATAGAGCTATTGCCAAATAAGTTATACCAATATTTTTCTGGTTTAATTCTGCATTGGAGCGTATAAGACAAATTGCTTTTGAAATTCATTAATTATTTTTTATTTGTGGTTGTAATAAATATTGCCCAGGTTTCTGGCCTCCTCTCCAGGAAGCGCTCACTTGAACATATGTACATGGAAAGCTACTTATCTGAGGCTAATGAAATTTGTGATAAAATTTGTGTATATTATAGCTACATGTATTCGTAGTGTAATACTGAAGTTAAACGTTTTTCAACCACCCCAAAGAAAGTTCTTATCATTTTTCTACAGTAACATTTTCTCAGCCAAGAACAAAAGTACAACAGAGAAGTTGAGCTTGTTTTGAAGTACTCAGTCGTGGTTATCATAAACTGCAACCACTGTAACCGTATATTGCTATAATGAATTTATGAAGAGTAATACTGATGGAACGTTTTGTGCGCGCTGGACCATGCGATTAGCAGCATGCGCGGTGGTGAAACCGGATGCAGGGCTGCCGCGCCACGAACACTCGCTCTGGGCAGTCTGCCTGTGTTCTGCATGTTAGCTACATGACTTCAAGAAGCCTCTGAGACCACTATTTTCAGAGGTGAACTTGGAGTAGTTTTGAGTACTATTTGTTTCGTTGAAAGTGACAGGGAAACATAGGGGACACAGGGAATCTGTGTACCAGAAAGTGGTAGATTGGTTTGGATTATTGCTGTCGACAGGAAAAAGAGTAGGAGCCGCTACAAAGGAGAATGATTAGAAATATATTATTCAGGTCAAAACAAGCAATGTTTGTGGCCGGGGCGTTCGAAAATCCAACTTGATTTTACTGGCCACAATACGAGGAAGTATACGCGATTTTTACGTGAATAAGGCATATCCCACAAATAAAAGTCTCCGCCTGAAAGTGTTGGAATAATTTAGTGATTTTACTAATATGTCAATTTCTACGCTTTTGAAACTCTGGAAACAAGGTAAAAACACATGCTAAGAATAATTCCTTGTGATCGCCATTCGTGCTTCGGCAGTCAAATCACATTACACCCCTCACTCTTCACAGCTGCGTATGGTTTCTCTCAGCCATCCCTAAAACGCTTCTGGATCCTGGGTTCACAAATACATCCAGGGGCAGCACAGACACTGCACATAACATAAGTCCCACATCGGGATCTTTGCACATTCTCTCGGGAGCAGAACGTGAATTAACAGGCAAATTCCTCACTACTATGGATGTTTGTTCAAAGCCTGATCTCTCCGTTTCTTCTACCCAATAAACAAACTAACTACCGGTACTTGTCTACAGATTACACAAACATGTATCTTTATATTAATTAATGGGGATTTATTATACACCATGTTTCTAATGTGAACTTCGATTATATACCTTTCAGTGAGGCTATATCATTACTATTGAACATCTAGAGTCACCCTTGGACCTAAACAATGTCATTATAACTGTTTTCCCCCATTTACAACACTCCGGCAAACAAGTCTCAATTAATTTGCAAACCCCGTTAACATAAACAAAAAGGAAAACCCACGGAATAACAAATCGTATGAAATTAAACCTCTAACTAACAATGAATAAATCTACAGGCCTCCCCACAATTTTATGCAAACTCGAGCATTAACGGCTCATTTTATCTTTAACTATAGTATTATTTACAAAATGTAGGTATACATTACGCGCTGTGATAAGACCATGGGCATTTCCATTATTGGTAAGAGGTACTTGTGGGTCATCATGAGTCCTCGTGGTAGCCTAACAAATCACATCGACAGCTTGAAACCCGGATGAGTAGCGATCCCTCCCTGGTCCTAGGAAGTCCGTGATGAAACTGGTATGATGTGGTTAAACCTAGACACAGACACTCTGTTAATGAAACGGTCGTCACAACACTGTTAAATGTGAGAATACGCTATATATTTTGGTCCGTTTTGAACGCGTAGCAGTTCCCCGTTCGAGTCCTGAAGTCCCGCGCTGACATTTATTGTCAACTGGTCCTCTCAGACTTAGCGAACTCGTAATACAGGCATTAGTTACTCGGAATCACTCCTGTGTTCTTTCCTCTAAAGCAATACTGATTATTCAGTTGTAATCGTACAAAATTCCCCACACACAAATATATATATGTCCAAGAAATGAGGGTATCGTAAATTATTGTCTCAGTTAGGACAGGAGAAAAGATCAACTAAGAATCAGTGGGTAACTCAGGATAAACTAGACCTGATTGATGAACGACGTAAATACAAGAATGCTAGAAATGAAGAGGGCAGAAAAGAATACAGGTGATTGAAGAATTAAGTGGATAGAAAGTACAAGGTAGCTAACGAAGACTGACTGAAGGAGAAGGGCAAAGATGTCGACGGTTGTTGGTCCTAGGAATGGTAGATGCAGCGTACAGGAAAATCATGGAAATGTTTGGAGAAAGGAAATCTAGGTGTATGAATATTAAGAGCTCAGATGGAAAGCCACTTCTAGGGAAAGAAGACAAAGCAGAAAGATGGCAGGAGCATATCCAACAGTTGTATCAAGGTGAAGATGTAGAAAATTTTGTTTTGGAACATGAAGAGGCTGTTGATGCTGATGAAATGGGAGACCCAATTGTGAGGTCAGAGTTCGACAGAGCTGTGATAGACCTAAACAGGAACAAGGCACCTGGAATTGATGGCATTCCCTCTGAATTATTGACTGCCTTAGGAGAAACCAGTGTGGCAAGATGTGTGTAAGATGTATGAGACAGGAGAAGTCCCATCCGATTTTCGACAGAATGTTGTTATACCTATTCCCAAGAAAGCCGGTGCTGACAGGTGTGAAAACTATCGCACCATTAGTTTAGTATCTCATGCCTGCAAAATTTTAACACGTAATATTTACGGAAGAATGGCAAAAACAAGTTGAAGCTGAGTTGGGGGAAGATCAATTTGGCTTCAGAAGAAATGTAGGAACACGTAATGCAATCCTGACTTTACGCCTGATCTTAGAGGATCGAATCAAGAAGGACAAGCCCACGTACATTGCATTCGTAGATCTAGAAAAAGCATTCGATAATGTTAATTCTGAAGGTGATTGGGATCATATACCGAGAACGAAGAATTATCTACAATCTGTATAAAAATCAGTCTGCAATGATAAAAATCGAGGGCTTTGAAAAAGAAGCAGCAATCCAGAAAGGAGTGGGGCAAGGCTGAGGTTCCCCCCCCCCCCTCCTTTTCAGTGTTTACATAGAACAGGTAGTAAAGGAAACTAAAGAAAAATTTGGAAAGGGAATCACAGTCCAAGGAGAGGAAATCAAAACCTTGAGATTTGCCGATAATATGGTTATTTTATCTGAGACTGCAGAAGATCTCGAGAAGCTGCTGAATGGTATGGACGAAGTCTTGGGTAAGGAGTACAAGATGTAAATAAATAAGTCCAAAACAAAAAGAATAGAGTGCAGTCGAACGAAGGCAGGTGATGCAGGAAATATTAGATTTAACAGATGAAGTCTTAAAGGAAATAGATGAATATTGTTACTTGGGTAGTAAAATAACTAACGATGGCAGAAGTAAGGAGGACATAAAATGCAGATTAGCACAAGCAAGGAAGAGCTTTCTTAAGAAAAGAAATTTGCTCACTTCAAACATTAATATAGGAATTAGAAAGATGTTTTTGAAGACTTTCGTGTGGAGCGTGGCATTGTATGGAAGGGAAACATAGGTCATAACTAGCTCAGAAAGAAAGAGAATGGAAGCTTTTGAAATGTGGTGTTACAGAAGAATGCTGAAGGTAAGATGGATAGATCGAACCACAAATGAGGTGATACACAATCGAATTGGCAAGAGGAGATCGATTTGGCTAAATTTGACGAGAAGAAGAGATAGAATGATAGGACACATCTTAAGACACCCCGGACTTGTTCAGCTGGTTTTTGAAGGAAGTGTAGGTGATAAGAACGGTAGGGGTAGACCAAGGTATGAATATGACAACCAGATTAGAGCAGATGTAGGATGCAGTAGTTACGTAGAAATGAAAAGGTTAGCACAGGATAGGGTGGCATGGAGAGCGGCATCAAACCAGTCTATGGACTGATGACTCAAACAACAACAACAACAACATAATATAGAAATCTGCTATGAAGTGCTAAGCCATTGTACTTAGCTGAATATAACGTGAGTATTGTTTCAATAAAAAAAACCATGAACTTGTCACCAAAGTTATCGGTGAGTTTGGCTAGGTATGGTGGTATTTAACCTCAACTTCAATCAATCACTACAAATCACCACATATCACTTCGAGATGGTGTAGCGGGTTATACGCCCGAGGTTCGTGGTCCAGCTATTCGGACTAGCCAGATTTTATATATATATATATATATATATATATATATAAATTCAAGCTAATAATATATTGTGTATATATGTACATGTACATAAGTATATACACTACCGAGCAGAAATACGCAACGTTTCAGAATTTTCAAATGTAGTGATTTATTTTATTAAAATCAATAACTAACTTGTGTGGGTTCTTTTTATCATTGTCACTGTCATTTAACGCACTACTAAAGTGATATCCAGAGCAATTATCATTGAGAGAAATGAGATTTTACAGCAAATTATTAACAAGGATACAGAAATTGCTAAAATTACCCTTGTGTGTATCAAAATTTAATATTGTTTAAGGACAGTTAATTTTAATTTCCTTTCACTCAAAAGTTACGGTTATTATTGCACTGGATTTCTGCACTATAACATACACTTTCAAAAAGGTGTGTTGCCACCTCTGGTACGAATCACAGCTTCCAACCTTTGAGACATACTCCTGATGAGTGCCGCAATGTCCTCTTGAGGAATGAGCTCCCATTCTTCTTGAAGGACTTCCAGCAGCTCCTGCATATTCTCTGGACAATGACTACGCATTTTTTCCCAAAACGTCCCATAGATGCTCAATCGGGTTGAGATCTGGACTGCATGCAGGCCATGGCATCTCTTGGATCCCTACTCCCTCCAAGTTCTGAAGGACACATCTTGCAATATGAGGGCGCACATTCTCCTCCTTTAGCACGAAATCGTCACCAATGAAAAGTGCAAAAGTAACATGTTCTTCGAGGATTTCTTCAATGTAGCGGCGGGCCATAAGTGACCCGCCTTCCACGAAGATGAGTTCTGTTCGAGCTGCCAAGGGGATGGCTCCCTACACCACTACAGAACCGCCATTGAATGGCATCCGTGAAGAAAAATCGCATTGGGAATACCTTTCTCCACGTCTCCACCACACCCTTTCTCGTCTATCTGGGGATCTGAGGCTAAACCAAGATTCATCCGCGAAGAGAACTGTCCCCCACTGTTCATAAACTAAATCCCGATCTCTCGCGAAACGTAAGCTATTCTGTCGATGCTGACGCGTAAGATCTGGGCAATTAGCAGGTCTTGTGGAGTAGAGTTGAGCATCACGTAACCTCCTCCTCACTGTCCACTCACTGACATTCACACCTTGTACCTGTTCAAGCTACTTCTGGCTTGAACCGCAGTACTATGCCGGTCACGCAGAATTTGAAGGCGCAAGAACTGGTCATCCCTTGCAGAAGTTGATCTTCTCCTACCAGATCCTGGCCTGCGAATGTATGAGCCCACTTCTCGATACATCTGAATGGTACGTGAAATAGTTGATGGATCGCAGTGTAACAACGCAGCCAAGTAACGCAAGCTTCCCCCATCCTCTACTAACGCTACTGCCCTAGCGGCATCATCACCCAGTAGCGCTCTACTGTAAGTAGCGTAAGTACTGTCTAATACTGATTAGAAGGTCAGAGTATTCCCTCCATTACACTTGGAGGTAACAATGAAGGTATGGAAACAAAGATGTGCATTCTTGTGATAGGCGGTAACTTTCACCTTCAGATCACTATACTTTTGGGATGGTCTATTGTTTGCTATTATTGCCTATTGTTGAGTTCATTCCATTCAACAATCTTTGATAAGATTTCATAGGATCTACATAGTAAAAAGTTTCATATTCGAGGAATGTTAGACTTTATATTTTATCACAGTTTCTCAAATATCTTGAGGTGTTGCGCTTTTCTTGCTAGGCAGTGTGTGTACAGTTGAGATTAGCATGTATGAAGGGACGGAGAAATTCCGAATATAATGTTTCATAGCAAGGTCGTCGTTCCAGCTAATTTAAGTCAGTAATTATGTCACGAAAATTCAGTGCTGATTGTGAATAACAAGAGAAAACAGTGTATTTCTGATATTGTAATTTGTGTTATGTGTTATGGAGGTGGTATACTATAGATTTATCGATGAGGTCAAATTTAAGCGTCTATTTCTTGCATTGTCGTTTTGTTATCGTCTGTTGTGAAGAATATTGAGGTCGTTAAGTTTGAAAGTATATTTATATATTTTAATGGACTGTGTGTTATTTCACAAAAGAGTTTACCTAGCCAGTATATCCTCATGCCTTTTTCAGTTCAACAAGTCGTCAGGTTAGGTAAGCAAGTCAGGATATCGTCAGCCTATGACCCCACCCTGGATAATATTCTCATACTAATTTCATATTTTGTATCATTAAGTATACTGGCGCCCAATCAGTTTTCTTTTTTGTTAGTCGTGTTCCATAACATATGATTAACTAAATAAGTGTATTGGAAACTCCAAAAAGCTGTAGATGCCAATTGGGTGCTACAGCAGCTTAGTTATAATAATAATAATAATAATAATAATAATAATAATAATAATAATAATAATAATAATAATAATAATAATAATAATAATGGATTTATGAGAAGTAACCGGTGTTGTGCGGGTTTAAGAGTGAATGTTGACAGTCGTTGTGAAGCTAGTGGTGGGTAGGCACCAGTGCACAGTCTACAATCTCATCGCTGCTTAACTAAGCGCTATATATTACAATCCGTAGACTCCACCGGAGTTTGTCACGCAATACAGCGTACTGTCTCTATGAATAATAATTCCAAATGTCACCAACGTACGAGTATATCTCTTTACGTTCATAATTCTAGGATAATTAAACCGTTCACCCACTACAACACGTCACATATCTTGACTCCTCGAATGTACTAGATCACTGCCTTAGCTTCTGCACATAGAAAAATCAGCAAACTGACTTGCATAGATTACACATCAGAGTCAAAATCGTACTCCCTGGAGAAAGTTCTGAGGTGAGATATTACACCTGAGCCAATATGGTTGCGGACGCATGACAGTACTATGTCAGGTCAAAATCATCTTGTATCGGACGTACACCCGCCCCGTTCATTTAAATTAAGCGCCTTGGAGAATGCTATCTGATATATAAAACTTGCAACAACTAGAGCAAGAAGTTTGAACATTTCTCAACAGATGTCGCTACTATAAACTCATATTGTGCCCTCTGGTGTGAAGATGAACTATTAAAACTCTAGAGTAATTTTGCATGTAAAGGTTTCCTAAATTGGAATGTTTAGCGTTTGTTTTTCGATTTTAAAAAGTTGACAACACTTCTATCTCTTTCTGCCAAATTAAGGCGTTGGTCAATGAACAAATTTGTACATTTATATTTCTAACAATCTAAATTTTAAGGTATTTATTTGTTATCCAATGAGAACTGGGGAGGTGTCGGGCCTTAGCCCATAGTTTTCTGGAACTTTCCCCTCTACTATAAAAACTGGCACTTTTCGGACCAAGTTGTGTTAGTGATCACTACAGTCTAGAGTATGTTTATAAAGGAGGCGGGGCTGTTCATGAGACCCGCTAGTACACTCCTGCCTCTCTCATGTTTAAGTTTGTTCCCAACACGCCGCTGAGATATTGTCATGGACAATAGATCCCGATAATATCAGGGACCTGTGGAAGAAAGCTAAAAGTAACCTTAAGGCCTCTCGTGAAAACGTTAAGGAAAGATATGATCGTGGACGGAGGCCCACCAATTTAACGGTCGGAGATAAGGTCATGGTTAAGAATTTTTTACCTGCAGGTAAGCTTGCCCCCAGATTTTACGGGCCACGTATTATTTTGGATTTCTTAACGCCGGTCACACTTTTGCTGAGTAATCCAGCCACAGAAAGAATCTTTACGGTGTACTTGTCCCAAATTAAACCTATATGATATCTTTGTTTTTCAGTGTAGGCTGCTAAGACATGGCAGTAAGAAAACAGTTATATTTCTTTCCTTAACAGCTCAGAATCTTAAAATTGTAAATTGAAAAGTGGAGGCCTTCTGCCCCACTAAATTGCCTCTGTAAAAATAAGTGCTTTTCTTCTTTTGTCCATCTGCCATTACCTTTCCTCCGCCTCCAAGACCTAGCTTGCATTCCAAACACTTATTCTCGATGCCGACCGCCTCATCTGAACCCGCAGCTTAAGAATAAACAAACTCTCGCTCTCCAAACAAAAAACAATCCCTACCGCCAAGTAAATTACTGTTTCAGTGCCCTCTCTGTCATCTGCGGCCATTTCTCAACATCTGAAGCGTGATGCTGGCGTGGGGTAAGGGGGACACCGCTCTAACCCAGTCTCCTTCATGACGGCGTACTTGGAGCACCATCCTTACGGGCAAGGGTTGAGGTGCGGTAACACAACCACCTATATCATCTTGGAGCAGTGTGTTAATATCTAGTCTGTGGCGAACATCACCATGGCTACCTCTCTCAACATAGCGGAAGAGATGTATCTGAGGGTACTTGCGGGGTCCGGTGAACTCCACCAGGGTATCGGCAGTGGCGGCTGCTCTTACCGTCAAACTTGAACTATACATCCCGGACTTCTACGGCTTCAGAAAGACTTCAAGACTTGTTTTCGACATAATTACTTCCAAATGAACTACCGCAGGTACACCCGCCCCGTTCATTTAAAGTAAGCGCCTTGGAGAATGCCATCTGACATATAAAGCTTGCACCAACTAGGACAAGAAGTTTGAACATTTCTCAACAGATGACGCGACTATAAACACATGTTGTGCCCTCTGGTGAGAAGATGAACTACTAAAAATTCTAGAATAATTTTGTATGCAAAGGTTTCCTAAATTGAATGTTTAACGTCACTCAGTCAATCAACCAATCACTACTGATCTGCATTCAAGGCAGTCGCTACGTGGTAGATTCCTTATCTGTTGTTTTCCTAACCTGTTCTTAAATGATCGCAAAGAAATCGGAAATGTATTGAACATCTCCCTTGGTTATTCCAATCCCTAACTGTCCTACCTATAAGTGAACATTTTCCCCAATTTGTCCTCTTGAATTCCAGCTTTATCTTCGTATTGTGATCTTTCTTACTTTTGTTTTTATGTTCAAAAGTTTACAACACTTCTATCTCTTCCCGCCAACTGAAAGCGCTGGCAATGAAAAACATTGTACATTTATTTTTCTATCAATCAAAATTTATGGTATTTATTTGATTATCCAGTGAGAATTGGGGGTGTGTCGGGCCTTAGCCCAGAGTTTTCTGGAACTTTCTCCTCTACTATAAAAACTGGCACTTTTCGGACCAAGTTGTTTTAGTGATCGCTCCACTCTAGAGTGTGTTTATAAAGGAGGCAGAGCGCCTCGTCCATCTTCAAGAGGTCCACCAGCTCAAGATAATGGCAGATCCTGTGTAAAATCTGATAATCTTTCAAACGTAGCTCGAAAGGAAAATTTCAATTTTCAGTGATGTAACTTCATTTCCTAAAATGTAAATTTCAAACTCTAAATGTACGTCTCAAACAAGCCGAAATAACTTCACCGAAATAAGGGAATAGCGAGTTATGTACACCCCCTTGTGTTCCCTCTCAACTTGATTGTGAGGTGACTATGATTTAATAACAATTTCTGTCTTGGAAATTCTGTAACATAAACTTTTTTCTCCATCTAGTCACCTCCGTAGTATAGGCTTAGCCTCTGCAACGTCGGGGTATAAGCCCAAATAGGGTTTTATGCATGTAATGTAAATTTCTAGGATTGCCTCAGTTCGCCTCCTTACCATTTAGGTTTTTGGGCCAGTAATTTAACCTTTTGTTTTAACCATAGGCCTGGTAGAATGGGTACTTGTTACTCCTCTTCAACTCCATTTATTTCACGTTAAAGGTATCAGAATGTTGAGCAGTTAAGGGAGTCAATACGGTTTGATTTTGTAAAATGCAGATTGTCCCTTTGATAGGCCTGGAAATATTTGAAAATAGATTCCTGGCCAAAGAAGTAATAAAATTTACATATGATAACAATGACATTTACAATAAGATACAAAAGTTGAAAACTAGAAAAGCGGCTGGAATTGATCAGATTTCTGGGGATATACTAAAGACAATGGGTTGGGATATAGTACCATATCTGAAGTACTTATTTGATTATTGTTTGGCCGAAGGAGCTATACCAGATGAATGGAGAGTTGCTATAGTAGCCCCTGTGTATAAAGGAAAGGGTGATAGACATAAAGCTGAAAATTACAGGCCAGTAAGTTTGACATGCATTGTATGTAAGCTTTGGGAAGGCATTCTTTCTGATTATATTAGACATGTTTGTGAAATTAATAACTGGTTCGATAGAAGGCAATTCGGTTTTAGGAAAGGTTATTCCACTGAAGCTCAACTTGTAGGATTCCAGCAAGATATAGCAGATATCTTGGATTCTGGAGGTCAAATGGACTGTATCGCGATTGACCTTCCTAAAGCATTTGATAGGGTGGATCATGGGAGACTACTGGCAAAAATGAGTGCAATTGGACTAGACAAAAGAGTGACTGAATGGGTTGCTATATTTCTAGAAAATAGATCTCAGAGAGTTAGAGTAGGTGAAGCTTTGTCTGACCCTGTAATAGTTGAGAGGGGAGTTCCTCAGGGCAGTGTTATCGGACCTTTATGTTTTCTTATATATATATAAATGATAGGAGTAAAGGAGTGGAATCGGATGTAAAGCTTTTTTGCGGATGATGTTATTCTCTATAGAGTGATAAATAAGTTACAAGATTGTGAGCAACTGCAACGTGACCTCGAAAATATTGTGAGATGGACAGCAGGCAATGGTATGTTGATAAACGGGGCTAAAAGTCAGGTTGTGAGTTTCACAAATAGGAAAAGTCCTCTCAGTTTTAATTACTGCGTTGATGGGGTGAAAGTTCCTTTTGGGGATCATTGTAAGTATCTAGGTGTTAATATAAGGAAAGATCTTCACTGGGGTAATCACATAAATGGGATTGTAAATAAAGGGTACCGATCTCTGCACATGGTTATGAGGGTGTTTAGGGGTTGTAGTAAGGATGTAAAGGAGAGTGCATATAAGTCTCTGGTAAGACCCCAACTAGAGTATGGTTCCAGTGTATGGGACCCTCACCAGGATTACCTGATTCAAGAACTGGAAAAAATCCAAAGAAAAGCAGCTCGATTTGTTCTGGGTGATTTCCGACAAAAGAGTAGCGTTACAAAAATGTTGCAATGTTTTGGTTGGGAAGAATTGAGAGAAAGAAGAAGAGCTGCTCGACAAAGTGGTATGTTCCGAGCTGTCAGCGGAGAGATGGCGTGGAATGACATTAGTAGACGAATAGGTTTGAATGGCGTCTATAAAAGTAGGAAAGATCACAATATGAAGATAAAGTTGGAATTCAAGAGGACAAACTGGGGCAAATATTCATTTATAGGAAGGGGAGTTAGGGATTGGAATAACTTACCAAAGGAGATGTTCAATAAATTTCCAATTTCTTTGAAATCATTTCGGAAAAGGCTAGGAAAGCAACAGATAGGGAATCTGCCACCTGGGCGACTGCCCTAAATGCAGAACAGTATTGATTGATTGATTCCTGTTGATGTAAAAGAAATTGGGAGACCCATCTCCTTGACTCTTGTTAATGGGAGCAGTTGTGCTTCATGTAATATTGGTAATTATGGAGCTGCAAGCTCAAGCTTGCTAATTTGTTATTAGTTGATTGTTCTGATTTTCTAAAAGTTATTACCTAGCTTGTGAGCCAAATTTTGGTACCTGAATTCGTGAAATCGAACTTTTGAAAAGAAAAAAGGGAAATAAATATAACTCTAATTTTCAAGTTTTGAATGAATCTTCTGACTCTTGTTTCCACCCATTCATGCCCACACGTAAAGTACGGTATCCCCGTGGCTTGATTCTCACTGTAATTATTGATAAAAGTACTTCTCAGGTGAATCGATCGTAGGTTTCTTCATAAATCCTGTAGCGTACTTTCGGTCCAGCACTCTAACGAAAACTTCGCAGCTTCAATGGCTGACCTAGTTGATCAAAAGAGAAAGCTTCCCGGAAAACTGCTGTCGTAACTACGCATTATATATAACTGAATCACACTTAAAAGATCTCTCCTGGTGAAAAGTTTCATAAAATTGGATTGCTGCCGCCTCTGTATTTAGTTTTTCTAGATCAAGGCCTGAAATTGGGTCTAATTTAATTTTCCCGATAAAAGTGGGGAAGCTGACACTGCGGCGCGCCGGGAATTGATACGTCGGTGAGTTACCTCACTCCTCTGTCTTCTCCACGCCCCCACATCACTGACATTCATTTGAAATTTAAACACTGAAGCTTTCTTTCACTCTGCCACACCATCTTTGCTGTCTCTCTGATCGCAGTACAAAATTCCATGGCATCAAGTTGCGCACTCTAGCCCAGCCATCTAGATCCAAATAATATCAATCACGACCTTGGTTCGAAACTCGGGATGAGTACAGTAACCATAGGAACCGAACAGGCAGTGATATAAGGTCAGACAATCTTACCTAGTAACCGTGCAGGGTATGTCTTATGGCTGGTTGCCATCTGGAATTAGCAGCCGTTAATGGATGCCATGACTGGGACACACATGATCTTTTGATTTTCATGAAGGCATATGTGGTCTCCTTTTCTTTTTGCTTCTTACAACTATTTCTAATTTTACTGTTTCGGTCACTGATAATTCCTCTCCTGCAGATCCTTCGTCAAATTTGTCTCGTTTCGACGAACGGTCTAATGTCCACCGTGGGACATTCTTATCGACTTCAGATACGTAAGCAGACATCTACCATATTCGAAATTAACATTCACCTAACCCAACTGCTGTTCCTCGATATTATAGTAATTTAGTATTTATTCATTGGTTACATGTTGTGAAGGTGACACATCTGGTAATGATGAACATTGTGGCATCAGAGCAGGTGGTCAGAGACATTATGCTGCTAGAGAACTGTCCGTCCAAGTTCAAGGAACACTGTAATAGCGACGCTATTTGTCTTCTAATATTGGCCATGAGATACAAGCAGATGATTCTTTCACTTGAAATGTGGGGACATGAATAATAAAACTCCTCCTAATAAGAATAAACTTGTGACAAGGAAGAATGAATTTACTCTCTCTAGATGAAGATTGTAACATAATTAGTGCATTCTAATAAGATCGTTTCAATAGCTTTGAAGTGCAGTCTTAAATTTTTAATGTAGAAATACTAGTACATCTTCATACTTACAATGATTGAAGTACCACTCCAAGTCTTGGTGCTTGCCAGCAGGTAAGATGAAGAGAAGTATGGGAAAAGGGTTGTGATGCCAAAGGAACTATCTCCAAAATAAAATAGCCATTTTATGTTATACCTTCATTTTATTAATTGTACAAAAATCTTTGCGTTATGGATAGTAAGTACGTCACACCTTGATGGTCACCATTGAGTCAGTTAGTAAATCAACTATCATTAATTTAGTAACATAAAGATATAGACTATATTAGATTACATATTTTATTCAAACAATTCATGGACTCTCCCATTAAGACATTGTGTTTAAATAACTGGTCCACATTCTTTGATTTTATTTCAGATAAGAACTCATCCTGGTCCAATGGCATATCTGCATTACTGGAATGACAGGAAGTCTGGACTCTCAGCCATATTCCAGCAGCTCTGTTCTCCTGCACCCCTGATGGTATTCTGGGTCCTTAGGGCACAGCAGTCACCAGTATATCTCGAATTTAGGAACTTCCGAATGGAGTTACTCGATCAACTAAATATAGCAGAAAATGTTAACAAGCTCCTCGACACCATCCGAAGACCTATTCTGGTAAGGAAATGAACTTTATCATATGCTGTTTCCTATTCCCGACGGGTTGCCATCTATGGATGAGATCGTGAATCGGTATATTTCTGGCATATTAAATATTTTCTCTGGGGCAAACATTTGGCAGCCTGGTATGTCTTAAAGCTATGAGGGAAATCGATAAGACGGCGAATGTCCGCCACGCTTTTCAAGAATAAATACAACTGATATTCATATACTGAATTAGTGAATAATATTATGTGTAGTCGAAGGGTTGTATGTATAATATATTCAATAGAACATAAATTCACTGCATAAATTGAATGCTACAGGTAATAAGAATATCCAGTAGAATTTCGTGTCCATCTGTACAGCTGGGTAGGACGTTGAAGTCAGTATATTGTAAGGGAATGATTTGGCGTTCTTTCATACTTGTTCAACCAATCAATGATTGAGAATATAAAAAGTAGGATTGATCAATTTATGGGTATTATCTGAAGGATAAAGAAATATTAAGATTTTTTAATTATTTTAGCACGACATACCAATGTTATGAATTAACTAATTTCTTCATCAGAAGTAGGTGTTAATTACTATAAAATGGTTTAAGAGACCACTACTTACTTTCAGTCATCTAGCGGGAGTAAAATTATCAGGGTCTCATATATGGTTCAAGTAAGGTTACTAATAATAAAATAGCTGCTATAATAATAAATCCAAAAATGTCCGTAAATGAAAAATAAGGGTGAAATGAGATTTTATCTGAATTTCTATTTAGTCCTAAAGGGTTATTTGATCCTGTTCCAGTTGGCAGATTCCCTACTAGTTGTTAAGCTAATCTTTCCTTAATATTGATTTCAAAGTAGTGGCAAATCTTTCGAACATCTCCCTTGAGAAATTATTCAAATTTCTAATTTTTACAAAGAAATATTTGCTTCAACTTGTCCTTTTGAATTTCATGTTATGACCCTTCCAACCATATGATTTTAGCAGCACAAATACCAATAGCTTGACATGGTTGGAAGTGGAGACAGCAGTATCTAAACTGAGAAAGAACAAGCCAACTGGATCCGATGAATTTGGTGTTGTTATGATCGGAGAGGTTTGGACAACAGTAAATGTACAGAGTACTGTACAGAATTTTGAAAGAGAATGTAATACTCAATGACTGGAAGCAGAGAGTCATCACATCACTGTTGGAAAAAGTGACAAGAAGAAATGTAAAGCTACAGAGATGTAACTCTACTGTCGCAAGGCCTCAAAATCTACGAATCCATCATTGAGAGCATGATTAGAAAATATGTTGAACCTATTGTTGGGGAAGAGCAAAATGGATTGAAACCTCATTTTTGCCCACAGAATGCTCTATGAGAAGTACTGAGAGAAAGGTAAAACACTTGTAACTGTTTTTTCGGACATCGAGAGAGTATCACGCAGGAATATATGGGAATGTTTGAGACAATAGGAAGTACCCGATGACATCATAACACGAGTACAACGTTTATATTATTATAAGAGTTGTGTCAGATTCCAGGATGGAAGGGTAGGTTGATTTGAAATTAAGAGTGGAGTCCAGCAAGGAAGTTGTCTTTCATCACCCCTCTTCATAATCATAAAGGATGAAGGTTTAAAAGAAAGGATCCAAAAACGAATACCGTGGTTTTGGCTGATGATGTAATGGTATGGGGCGAGACAGAAGCGGATGTACAAGCAAGACTAGATCTTTGGCATGAAGCTTTTATAACCTTACGTTTTCAAATCAACAAAACCAAGACAGTTAGCTTGATAATCAGTAGAAACTCTCCAACTGTTCATCTGAGAGGAGGAGATGGTTATTGTAGACAACTTCCAGTACTTAGGTAGTGTTCTGTCCTCAGACAATACCATAGATCAAGAGATTAGCGACAGAATATAGAAAACTTACAAGTTCTATCACGCTGTACGTGAAATACTTTGGGATGAAGTATTTCTGTTAATTTCCGAGATCAGCTTGTACTAAATATAACTGGTACCTACATTGCCGTATGGTCTGGAAGCAGCAACACCTAATGGATCGGCAAAGGGTCGTCTTTAGGCAACATAAATGAAGTTCCTCTGTTCTTGACGGAAAAAAGCGAAAAAATGGATAGAATAAGGAATGTGAATATCCGACAACAGCTTGGATTGGGAAGGAGCATGATGGAGAGCCTCGAAGTGAAGAAATTGCAATGATATGGTCACATGAAAAGAATGGATCCGCACAGAACTCCTCGAGCATAGTTTGACTGCAGTATTCCTGCAAGAGACCAAGAGGATGTTTGGGAGAAGCAGATGTTCAAGGACCTTAAAATCAGAGATGTGAACAACATCTGTGGATGGACAGGCCAAACTGGAGGAGGTTCGTACACGACCACACCCGGCTTGTTGGAGCAAAGAAACGATGTTGATGATGATTTGTCAACGAATGTCATTCTGCGCTACCACTTTTTCGACAGATCGAAACATACCGCTTAGTCGATCAGCTTGTCTCCTAACTCCCAAGTCTTCTCACCTCAGTGACCACAACATTTCCTTAATACTACTTTTTTGTCAGATATCACCCACAACAAATCTTGCTGCTTTTCTTTGCATCTTTTCCAGTTATTGAATCAAGTAGTTCACCCTTATTACAACCCCTAATTACCCTCATAACCGTACGAACAGATCGTTAAACTTTATTTAAAACCTCATTAATAGATTACCCAAATGAAGATCTTTCCCTTATTAACACCTACTCATGTTACTTCCAGTGATCGCCATGAAGAAAATTCACTCCATCAACACAGTAATTAGAACTGAGAGAACTTTTCATCTTAGTGAAACATACAACTTGTCTTTGCACCTCGTTTACTATCCTACTACTGTCTGCTGTCCATCACACAATTCCATCGAATTTCTTTTATTAATTCAAAATCCTGTAACTTATGTATTAGTCTGTAAATTATGACATCATCTGCGAAAGGCCTTTTTCAGTTCCAGTCCTTTGTACATATCGTTTATATATATTGAACCCTAGGGTCACCTTGTCGATCGTCGGTTATCTGCCAAAGGTGCTCCGGTAGTAAAATCCAACACTTGAAATCTTGGGGTCGTAGAGGGTCTTCCTTTGTCAATTCACCGACCAGTCGAGAAGATTCATAGAAAGGTGTAACTCCTTCAAATGATAGGCAGAAGTGTGCTTTACTGAAGTTTATTGAACTAAAAGGCCTTTACTTGATATATAAAAATCTGACATTGAAACGGAATCATAACAGTCACACTTGATAAATAGTGCTTTAAAATAGCTAGAAAACAAAATACGTTATTCTGTTACACATTCTTATGAATAAGAATGAAATGATGGGACGGCGAAACCAACAAAAAGCGCGGAAAACCTGTAAGTAGGGAACCTAAATATCAAATGATGATTGCGAGTTAATCTACTTGGAAAGGTTATTCCACTGAAGCTCAACTTGTAGGATTCCAGCAAGATTTAGCAGATATCTTGGATTCAGGAGGTCAAATGGACTGGATCGCAATTGACTTGTCTAATGCATTTGATAGGGTGGATCATGGGAGACTACTGGCAAAAATGAGTGCAATTGGACTAGACAAAAGAGTGACTGAATGGTTTGCTATATTTTTAGAAAACAGATCTCAGAGAATTAGAGTAGCTAAAGCTTTATCTGACCCTATAATAATTAAGAGGGGAATGCCTCAAGGCAGTATTATGTGACCTTTATGTTTTCTTATATATATAAATGATATGAGTAAAGGATTGGAATCAGAGGTAAGCCTTTTTGCGGATTATGTTATTCTCTATAGAGTAATAAATAAGTTACAAGATTGTGAGCAACTGCAACGTGACCTCGAAAATGTTGTGAGATGGACAGCAGGCAATGATTTGTTGATAAACGGGGTTAAAAGTCAGGTTGTGAGTTTCACACATAGGAAAAGTCCTCTCAGTTTTAATTACTGCGTTGATGGGGTGAGAGTTCCTTTTGGGGATCATTGTAAGTATCTAGGCGTTAATATAAGGAAAGATCTTCATTGGGGTAATCACATAAATGGGATTGTAAATAAAGGGTACAGATCTATGCACATGGTTATGAGGGTGTTTAGGGGTTGTAGTAAGGATGTAAAGGAGAGGGCATACAAGTCTCTGGTAAGACCCCAACTAGAGTATGGTTCCAGTGTATGGGACCCTCACCAGGATAATTTGATTCAGGAATTGGAAAAAATCCAAAGAAAAGCAGCACGATTTGTTCTGGGTGATTTCCGACAAAAGAGTAGCGTTACAGAAATGTTGCGAAGTTTGGGCTGGGAAGAATTGAGAGAAAGAAGGAGGGCTGCTCGTCTAAGTGGTATGTTCCGAGCTGTCAGCGGAGAGAGGCGTGGAATGACATTAGTAGACGAATAAGTTTGAGTGGCGTTTCTAAAAGTAGGAAAGATCACATTATGAAGATAAAGTTGGAATTCAAGAGGAAAAACTGGGGCAAATATTCATTTATAGGAAGGGGAATTAGGGATTGGAATAACTTACCAAGTGAGATGTTCAATAAATTTCCAATTTCTTTGAAATCATTTAGTAAAAAGCTGGGAAAACAACAGTTAGGCAAACTGCCACCTGGACGACTTCCCTAAATGCAGATCAGTATTGATTGATTGATTGATTGATTGATTGATTGATTGATTGATTGATTGATTGATTGATTGATTGATTGATTAAAAATCTGGCTTTCATGCGAGTTAATCTACTTGGTCTGTGGAAAATCTGGTTTCACAGCTGAACTTCAAATTTACATTTAAGTAAGGTTGTCCACCAATTACATTACCAATGCAGAGTGTCATACAGCCGTCGAATTGACCCTTAATTGGACCAAACTAATCTCCAGTTACTTTGGAACCGTTATAAATTGTGTATGACACAGCTTGGTGCTTTAAAAGTTATAATAACTAAGAAATAAAAGAAAATCACACCATCTAATGCCATCACAGAGCATCCTTCAGTTAATGTAAGACCAATGTTCAAATCTGCATTCCCAATAAACATTTTCAGAAGGAACCAACAAAATGTTGAAGAAAACTGTAACAAATACCTGCAATGAAAACTAATTAATCATCTTCCAGATTATGTAGAGTTGTTACCAATGAAATAATTTAAAACAAGCGAACGATGTTATCGAAGAACAAATGAAACACGTGAATTTAATTCCTCCTTCCATTCTACAACTACTGGTCTGTATAAGATAAATTAAATGAAATTAAATTAATGTGCCTCTTTAATCTACTTGACAAACAGAAATCAAATTCAAATCGGAATAAAATAACTCTTGTAAGTAGAATGTAAAATATTCAATGACAGCTGACGAATCGAAACCGCATTCGCAATATCTGAATAGATAAATAACCGTCAACAGCACTACACAACCTTCTTGAATCCTATCCTAAATGCTTATAGCATCATCCACACTAAACTGACAGATTATCCGGATACCCGTGGCTTATTAGTCGGGTGTAGTCTCTGCTAGTTGGGCTTTCATGTGGTATGACACCTACATTTACGCTATTATGGAAAACACTTCACAGCTAGTAAGGTAGGTCAAGCTGAACATGGTCAATACTGAGTCCCATTAACTCACTTTCCTTGACCTAGTCCACCATTTAAGACACTAACACTATCCACAAAAGTCGAAAACCAAAATCAATTATTTACGACATAATACCGGCCTAATCCTGACATGAGCCATGCCGTAACCAATGAACAATTAAATACAATAGAAAATATTTACATCAACTGACAGTTCAGTCTTACGTTCACACAATGAAATAATGTTATCACACACACGAAATTCGATTAACCAAAACCAAAACATTGAGGATCTCTGATACCCCTCATGTTACAAACATTAACGAGGTTTATTTCCAAACGTATCAATCATTTTCTCCAGTTTCATTCAACTTGCTCAAGCTTACACAAAGACACGCACTATTTTAACACCAACGTGAAGTTTAAAGTAAGGAAATATTGCTAAATGCAACCAAGATCATTATCACTGTGACGAATATACCATTCAATTACTTGAGGTCGATTAACAAAGGCTTCTTAAGCCATTCCCTTTAAGATGTTGGATGAACGTAACATTTCATAGACCGACGGCCTCACTTAAAATTATAATTTAGGCTGCTAAATGCCATATCAGGCATTGATTGACGAGGGCATTTCTTAACTCGTAAACTGGCTTTGTAAAACGTAAATAAGCTCACTGGACAAAAAGTCAGCCACTCCTGGAGATCTTATTACAAGTATGATTTAATACCGTTTAACTCCGCGTCTGCTTGCTGAAAGGCAACACTTTATCATCGAGAATAAATGTTTAAATAAACATGCTGGTTCATGTTAGTGGGCACCTCAGCAAGCGGGCCCAAACCATGACACGAAGAATACTCCCAAAAAATCACAGGCCCCCTCCGGCCTGAACCTGCGTCGTTGGAACACAGGCAGAAACATGACTCGTTAGACCACATTACGTTCCGCTAGTCAGCTAGTGTCCACGTTCAATTATTTCTAGCCCATTGAAGACGCACACCCTTAAGTGACTGTGTGAGCAAAGGCCTCTTATGAGTTGATCGACTCCAAATGTTCTTAGCATGCAATTCCCGTCGCACGCTAACAGGTTGGGATGGACTTTCATTCACTGACTGCAGCAATTCCTGTCGAGTTTGGAAGCGATTTTGGTTCACAATATATGAAACGCGTCTCAGTTAGGATCTTTGTCCGACCACGTGTTCAGTGGCAGCGTGTAGTCCGACACGTTGAACAGTGCACTGCGAAACACCAACAAATCCAGCGACTTCACACAGCGTATGGCCATGGCCCCTTTTTGCCACTCTGTCACATTCTACCCCTGTTAACGTGCACTGTCCGCTTGAAACATCAATATCTCACCGATCGCTTCTACCTTATGCTCATGTAGAGACAGTGCATTAAGCATGGGACTCATTCGCTACGCCGTCTGTACAGGCTTAACGATCCATCTGTGTATGAGCACTAGGGTGAAATATTTTGTCCGGTGAGCTTATTTCACATCACAATGGCATTGTCCGCACAGCCCGTCCCAAAATTTCATGCTACGTAATTCTTTATTACAGGGGTATTTACAGCACAACCTGTCCCGAAACTTCGTCATCATAACTTCAGGGGCACTTTTTAGCCCAGTCTCTCTTACAACTTTATTATAATCATCTAGAGACAATTCCAACTCCCTCAAAACATACCAGAGTACGTTTGATGTAACCTACAAGTGTTTTGATATTACCCAAACTAATATTCCAACACAACATTTCCACAAAAAAAACATAATTCTTTGCCTCAAGAAAATTACGTAGACTCTTCTTTCTACCACACGCTGTTCCATAACAACAATTATATAAAAGAATCCAGTTTTACTTCCTCAATTTTATGTTTCTTTACGTCACGAATTATTTCTTTCGTGATGATTACTAATATTCTTCCTCTTCTTGCGTTCCGGCCTTCTAAAGACCACGTTACAATTTTAATTCTTCCTCCTTAGCTGTTCTTTCCTTCTCTTCCAGTATTCTTTCATTGTTTTACTGTGCTTCTTTTTCCTGTCTTCAGTCCACTTTGTGCCTGTTTTCTTTTCCTTCCTCCCTTGGAATCCTTCCATTTGTAAGACTTTCTTCCTAAAAAATTCTTTCCAATAATTCTTCTTCTCGTATTTTGTTCCTCTCCAGGTCTTTCTTGATATCTTGAATCCAGGTGGTGGTTGCTTTATTTCCCCAAATGTACTCGAAGATTCGTTTAGTTAGTCTATTGTCATCCGTTCCATCAATGTGTTCAAGAAATAGCAATCTGCTTCTTCATATTGTTTCTGATATGTTTTCTATGTTCTGGTAAATTTCATTCTTACTTTTTAATTTCCAAAACTCTGCAATTCTTAGACGACCTAATATTTTCCTTATAATTCTTCTTCCTAATATTGCTAATTTGTCAAGCTTGTAGTTCAGTGCTAGACATTCGCTGGCATACTGGCATTCTGGTTTCACTACTGTGTTGTAGTGCTTTATTTTAAATTTTGTTCATAAGCACATTTTGTTGTAAGTATTCTTAGTTATACCGTAAGCTCTTTCCATCTTTTGTATCCTCTCCTCTATAGCAGATTTTTCTAAACCATTTTCCTGAATTGTCTCACCCAAATATTTGAATTTCTTTACCTTTCCTGTTTGACCAATATCCGTTACTAAAAACTTCGGGACACTTTTTATATTCGTCAAAAATTTTGTTTTCTCAGCAGAGTTCTCAAGCCTGTCATGTTGGCTGTCTTTTCAAGGAGATTTACTTGCATTGCTGCATCTGTAAGGCTTTGTGAAAGTACGGCAAAGTCATCTGCAAATGCTAAGCAATTTATTACAACACCTTTGTTCTTTTTCCCCAGCACGAGTGGCAATATTTTGGATTCTTTCAGTTCTTCATTCCAAATTCTTACAATATTTCCCATGACACAATTGAAAGGGAGTGGAGATAAAGCATCGCCATGCCTGACACCTGTATTTATATTGAGAGGTCGAGATATTTCACCCATAAATTTTACATTAGAGACTGTGTGTGTAAGGGTTTCATGAATTAGGTTTGCCAATTTAGTTTTAACTCCAAATTCACTGACTACTTTATCTAGGGTTTTCCTATCAACAGAGTCAAAACCTTTTTTTTTAAATCAATAAATGTTACAACTATGTCTTTGGAGTATATTAATCTGTGTCGAATTATATATTTCAGGTTAAAAACCTGTTCGGAGCAAGACCTTCCCTCTCTAAATCCACCTTAATATTCACCCAATTGACTGTCCAGTGTCGATTTTACTCTGATTAGTAGTATTGTTGAAAATATCTTGTAAGAAACTGGCAAGAGAGATATACCTCTGTAGTTGTTGACATCTTGCTTGTTACCCTTCTTGTGTAATGGGTATATTAGAGCCACTTTCCAATCCTCTGGGATCTTTCCTGTTTCCCAAATTTCTTCAAAGATTATTTGTAGATCTATAATTTTGGTTCAGCCCATTTTAAAAGTTCACCGGTTATGGAGTCTTCCCCACTAGCTTTGTTATTTTTAAGATTTTTTAATGCTTCCTTAATTTCTTCCGCTGTTGGAGGTGAATTAGCTTTTAGATTTTCCTGAATTTCTGAAAATTTTAATTTATGATTTGGCTCAGGGCAGTTCAGCAGGTGTTCGAAATGTTTCGCCAGGCATTGTTAAGGCCAATTTTACCATTTGCTGCGTTTTTTCAAAATATATTTTAACCTGCCTTATTATTATTGTCGTTTCTTTTCTTTGTACTTTAAATAGCTCATAGTGTTCATTCTTTCCGGAATATTTTCCATTTTTTCCACTATTTCGTTCTTTCGATTAGTGCTTCCTGACATACGTTATTCCATCATACTTTCTTTTTAGTTTTAACTGATCCAAATACTTTCTTTGCTGCACTTTTAATCCGTTTAGATAATTCTGGCCATCTGGCATGCTGAGTTATTTTAATTTCTTCCTGAAAGTTTTCTATAGTTGCTTGTGTAATATTGAGCCTATCAAAGTTGTATTTCATTAATTTTCTCGGCCTCCTTTGATTCCTGCGAGGCAGAAGATTTAGCTTAATTTTAGAGAGGTAGTGATCGGAGTCAAACTCCCCACTTCTTATTACTTTAACAATCATAATTTCCGTAATACTTTTTTGAGAAATAGCTACATGGTCAATTGAAACTCAGCTAACATCGGGTTTGGGGACACCCATGTTTTAGCCTTTCTGGGAAGTTTCTTAAAGAAGGTCGACATTAATTTTAGGTGAAAGGATTTACAGAGTTTAATTAGCCTCATGCCATTTTTGTTTGTTCTGTTGTGTGCCGGATATGCCCCTACTATTTTGCTGAAAACTTTTTCTTTGCCTGTCTGTGCATTAAAATCACCTAGTAGAATAATAACGTTTGATTTTGGAATTTTTGACATTTCATCATCTAGAAGACTCCAGAATTCTTCAGTTTTACTTGGGTTCCTGATATTATCTTCATTTATTGGTACATGACAGTTAACAAATGTATACTTTTTGTTCTTGCATTTAAGTGTGAGAAGAGATAACCTTTCTGAACTAGATTTGAATTCTATAACATTATCAACTATTGCTTCATGAACATAGAAGGCGCTACCTAGTTGTGGCATTCCTTTCATAATTTTGATTGCTGGTTTACCTTTAAAGATATAATTTATACATTATCTCAGTTCAATATGGACCAACAACATGAAGTTCATAACCCTTGATTAACCAATGAAGGTTAAAATCTCCTACCCGGCCGGGAATCAAACCCAGGACCCCCTGAACAGAAGGCCAGTATGCTGACCATTCAGCCAACGAGTCGGACCTCTTAATAGGAAATAACTATTCACATTAGTAAGCTGTGCCAAATATACACAATATTTTTGCTCTTTGATGACCATGATGGAAAAAAAACATGTTAGTCAACCTTTAAGTGTAAACATCTTCATCATTTCTGAATATTCTGATTCAAGCTCCAGTCTGTTATATCTGATGGCCAGAAATATATTTAACATTAAAATATCTTCTTATACGCATGTCATTCTGTGTTATTTTGCAGGAAATTTAAAGCACTTACATATGACAGAATTTGCTGGGCCCGAACTGCAGGATCCCTGCTGATCGAGTGGCGTGTAGGCTTGTCGGGGTCAGTCGTGCCAACATAACTCGCGTCGGGTTGTTGGTCGGGGTGACCACACAATCTTCCAGCTCACTATTGTGACAATCTGGATGTAGGGTGGTGTGTACGGCAGTAGTGAAACTCAAGCTGATTTGTCGATATCCATTTCTAAAATTGAATGGTTCTAGTTCTTTAATAAAATGTGTATGACTAAATTTTTCTCTCTGTAATAACCACTTTTTAGCCCATAGTAGGTAGCAGGTAGGGACGCTCTTTGGAGTGGTGCCCCAGCCTATGAGAGTCCCAGAGGACACCGACCTGGTGTGTAGCATTAGGTATGGGTCCCAGCTAAGGGTAACGAGTGAAGACCTCATTGGAATCTACAGCAGAGAACATTGACTACCGAAGGATGGAGATTGTGGAAGAGGCAGCCCAGTACTCGGGGTATAATATGAGTACACTATTCACCAGGGGAGTTTGTTCCCCGTGTTAGGGACGGCTGCAAGGGCATCTGCTCCCCATGTACGGGGAGGCCTGAATAATTACTGGCAATAGCTCTAAAATGCCTTTGGGAGTGGCGATCCCACCGTAACAATACCCTAAAATGAGCGGTGGTAGTTTATCAGCCTCGGAAAAGGTTAGTGCGTACACTGGTAAAAGCAATGCACAGTTTTTGTGCTGGCGGGCTGTGGTAAGTGGGCAACCAGCAGTTAATATTACGAAGGGGGGAATAATAAATGGCATGACCCTGACAGGATGATCAGAAGAGTTGACTGATTTTATGGAGAAAGAGAATGTTACAATGATGGGACTGAATGATGGCACGTAGAGGGGAAAGGGAGTGAATAGGATGAGAAAGGATACCCTATACTGGTGTGGAGAAGGTGAGGCAAAGAAAGGAGTAAGAGTGATTGTTAACAAAACGCTGGATCAAAATGTGGATACGGTAGATCACATTATTGATAGAATAATCAGAGTATGACTGAGCACGGAAGAAGGAGTGAAGTATTTCATCCAAGTTTATGTACCCCAAAAGGTGAGAGTGAGGAAAATATACAGGATTTTTTGAAGATACTCGTGGAAGTAATCACCAATGTGAAAATGAAAGTCATGAGAGACCTCAATGCGTAGGCTGGAAATGACAGAATTGGTAAAGAAGAAGTGATTAGTCCTTTTGGATATGTAGAAATTAACAGTGAGGCAGATAATTTGATTCACTTTCCTGAGAGAAATGGAATGATTGTGGGCAACAGTTGGTTTAGAAAGAAGAATAGTAGAAAGCTCACTAGATATGGCAGAGATGAAAGAAGGACAAAAACAGTTATTGATTGTTATTTTGGTGGAGAAAATAAATTGTAAACAGCTAATGGATGTAACAGCACTACCAATTGAAGTATTTGATGAAGACCACAGAGTAGTGGTAGCGAAATTGAAAATAGGTAAAATTGTGAGAGTAAAAGAAATAAGACACAAGAAAATAACACACATACATTACCAATATAGACTGTTATGTCTTTCAGCGTTCAGTCCGTAAGCCTCTGTGAATTTACTAAACGTTGCTATAATCCTTTATTTGCAACTAGAGCTGTGGCCTCATTTAGTTCTATAACTCTTATCTTTAAATCATTAGAAACCGAGTTTATCCATCGTCGTGTTGGTATCCCTCTACTGCTCTTAACCTTCCATAACAGAGTCCATTATTAACCTAGGTAACCTATTCTCCTCCCTGTGCCTCACACAAACCCACCACTGAAGCCAGTTTATGCATACAGCTTCATCCATCAAGTTCATTCCTAACTTAACATTTATCTCCTCATTCCAAGTACCATCCTGCCATTTGATGTATTCACGTTGCGTACACTAATTTATTCACAACTTAAATACAGACAAAAAATGAAATTTATAACCTGCAACATACCACTTAGTCGAGCAGCTCTCCTTCTTTCTCTCAATTCTTCCCAGCCCAAACTTTGCAACATTTTTGTAACGCTACTCTTTTGTCGGAAATCACCCAGAACAAATCCAGCTGCTTCCATAGATGTCTCTATGACTGAACTGAGGTCATGCACTCTGGTGAAAAGTGAAATAACTAGAAATTTAAAGTTCTGTTTGTAGGTTTTCTGAACTGAATTGACTTTCCTTATTTTTGGATACTTCAAGGTTTGCAACACTTCCTTCTCATCCCACCAGCATTGGAGCCTGGCCAATCACAATTTTTTTGTGTATTTATTTTTCAGCCAAACATAGGCTTCTCATAACTTTTGTTTATCCAATAAAAATGAGAGCGTGTGTCCGGATTTAGTCCAGAGCCTTCTCGAAGTTTCCTCTGGGGTATAAAAGCTGTCGCTTTTTAGAATGAACTTGTCTTTCTGATTGTCGTCTTACTGAGAGTGTGGGTTACGACAGGAGGCGGGGGCCTCAACCTCCAGCAGGCAGAACATAGGCCAACAGTTTTTCCATCTACGTAGTTATCTCCGCAAACTGACCCGAGGGGAAGGTTCAAATCTTTAACTATGTAACAGCCAATTTACTAAAATGGAAACATTCTTCTTTCTCATGTAAAATTCCATGTAAGTCCTAAGGACATAAACTGTAAATTGGGGATTGAGAGTGTGTTACCCTCTTGAATTCCCCTTCAATTAATCTTAAGGTGACTACGATTTTGTAAAAGTTCTTCTCTTGTAAATCATAAATTAACATGTGTTAATAGGGGAAATAGGGTAATAGAGGGGTACATTCAGGGAAACGGGGTGGCCTAGGGAGCGGTGATAAGGGAACAGGGAACAGGAAATCAAGTAGGGATGACATAAAAATGCTAGTATTGAACTGTAGAAGTATTGTAAAGAAAGGAATAGAATTAATTTAATAGATATATATTTACCAGGGAAAGAAGGCAAAGTAGAAAGATGGCAGGAGCATATCCAACAGTTGTATCAAGGTAAAGATGTAGATAATTTGGTTCTGGAACATGAAGAGACTGTTGATGCTGATGAAATGGGAGACCCAATTTTGAGGTCAGAGTTTGACAGAGCTGTGAGTGACCTAAATAGGAACAAGGCACCTGGAATTGATGATATTCCCTCTGAATTACTGACTGCCTTAGGAGAAACCAGCATGGCAAGGTTATTTCATTTAGTGTGCAAGATGTATGAGACAGGAGAAGTCCCATCCGATTTTCGGCAGAATGTTGTTATACCTATTCCCAAGAAAACCGGTGCTGACAGGTGTGAAAACTACCGCACCATTAGTTTAGTATCTCATGCCTGCAAAATTTTAACACATATTATTTACAGAAGAATGGAAAAACAAGTTGAAGCTGAGTTGAGAGAAGATCAATTTGGCTTCAGAAGAAATGTAGGAACACGTGAAGCAATCCTGACTTTACGTCTGATCTTAGAGGATCGAATCAAGAAGGACAAGCCCATGTACATGGCATTCGTAGACCTAGAAAAGGCATTTGATAATGTTGATTGGACCAAGCTATTTATGATTCTGAAGATGATAGGGATCAGATACCTAGAACGAAGAATTATCTGCAATCTGTATAAAAATCAGTCTGCAGTGATAAGAATTGACGGCTTTGAAAAAGAAGCAGCAATCCAGAAAGGAGTGAGGCAAGACTGCAGTTTGTCCCCTCTCCATTTCAATGTTTACATAGAACAGGCAGTAAAGGAAATCAAAGAGAAATTTGGAAAGGGAATCACAGTCCAAGGAGAGGAAATCAAAACCTTGAGATTTGCTGATGATATTGTTATTTTATCTGAGACTGCAGAAGATCTCGAGAAGTTGCTGAATGGTATGGATGAAGTCTTGGGTAAGGAGTACAAGATGAAAATAAATAAGTCCAAAACAAAAGTAATGGAGTGCAGTCGAACGAAGGCATGTGGTGTAGGAAATATTAGATTAGGAATTAAAGTCTTGAAGGAAGTAGATGGATATTGTTATTTGGGGAGTAAAATAACTAACGATGGCAGAAGTAAGGAGGACATAAAATGCAGACTAGCACAAGCAAGGAAGAGCTTTCTTAAGAAAAGAAATCTGCTCACTTCAAACATTGACATCGGAATCAGATGTTTTTGAAGACTTTCGTGTGGAGCGTGGCATTCTATGGAAGTGAAACATGGACGATAACTAGCTCAGAAAGAAAGAGAATAGAAGCTTTTGAAATGTGGTGTTACAGAAGAATGCTGAAGGTGAGATGGATAGATCGAATCACGAATGAAGAGATACTGAATCGAATTGGTGAGAGGAGATCGATTTGGCTAAATTTGATGAGAAGAAGAGATAGAATGATAGGACACATCTTGAGACACCCAGGACTTGTTCAGTTGGTTTTTGAAGGAAGTGTAGGTGGTAAGAACGGTAGGGGAGACCAAGGTATGAATATGACAAGCAGATTAGAGCAGATGTAGGATGCAATAGATATGTAGAAATGAAAAGGTTAGCACAGGATAGGGTGGGATGGAGGGCTGCATCAAGAAAATTTCCAGTTCTTTATGTTTGCCGGTTTTTAGCAAGGGATTTACATTAAGCGTGCCTGCAAAGAATGTCCTGTTAAATTTAAGTCTGAAAGGATTCCAAGGATACTCATACTCACCCTTATTGCAGATGTTGGGACTCCCAAAAACCCTAGGTCCCGATGCATTGCGTAACGCAATGGTGGATTTCACTTCCGAGCTACCAACTAGGGTAGTGATTTCATTCAGCGGACTTTCCATTCTGCAATTGAAATTGTACATTGTACAGGGTAGGAAATTAATTCCAAGATAAGATCGGATTGTTAGCCCGAAATGATTTTTTATTCGTGCTTTACTCCACTAGGTTCTTCAATTCTCTCCGCCATTGGGACATTAAATTCCTCATCCGCCTTCGAGACCGTTGATAGGTTTCACCTGTAACACTAGGCAGGGGCCCTTACAGGGTGCTACCATCGGGAGCCAGGTGGATCCAGGTTTTTTACGTGGTTGTTACTCCTCCCCCTCCTCCTTCCCCATCACTTGCAAGATGGGCCCCCGGGCTTGGGACCGGCAATGGCGGAGTTTGATTACTAATATTATTTATATTATATATTTTTTTAAGTGTTGCTTTTACTATAATTAATATTATACTTGTTATAGCGATTGAATTAGCGCAAATAATATGAAGAAAAATTACCTTTAGTGTTAACTTCACAAAAATTAACGTTATGTGCACTTGTTTATCACAAAACGTGGACCTGCATCACCTGCATGCCCAAAAAGTTCCACACGCGGATTAAACATTTAGTATGACAGTTCCTTACAAACTAACACACGTAGACTGATGATGACACTGGTCATTTTAAGCATTTGAGGAGAAACATTTGTAAAGATATAAATAAAATCTGCTTACAGACACTGTATGTTGCCGTCCGGTTATCCGCAGCCACATTTCAAAGCCAGTGGCCTGCCATTGTTTGCCTCTGGGTTCTCTTATTAATTTATTTAAATGACATACTAACACAAGTGTATATGTGTACACTAAGTTGCATCGACACCACAATCAATAATAATATTCCACACGAAAAATTCACGTCCACACTCGCAATCAGTTTATTACAGACTGCCTCATTAGGCCTCCAGAGGATTTTACTGTTACCGGCGACATATGGTTTATCTCAGCGACCCGACCGCTTCTTCGCCACAACAGATATCTAAATGCCAGGTAAAACCTGGGACAAGTCTTCTCTCCAGTCAGACCAAAATCAGTATTCGCCGCTTCCTATAAAAGTTTATGAGCTGTACTAATAAAACGCTATCTCCTTACACAACACACTCTGTTACTTGAAAATTATTCAAAGTACTGTCATAAGGTACTGTTTGAAATTCAGTCCTAACACTTTGGTATTGCAAAATTTACACAATTCGTATGAGTTCCTTCAGTTCTCATTTGAAGTTTCGATTCACTTTTAAAATATATATGCACCTGTAGCGAAAGTCCACCTCCGAGAATCCGCGTAAGTCTCTCATATTTCATACAGAAAATAAATAAGTTTTCGAACACGCGTTTTTACATAGCCAAACGAGGTTCAGTCTTCGGACGTCCAACAAAGAATGATTGAGCAGTTAGTGCGGGCGGATTGTAGTAATGATTGCGCCATTTAATTACCTTCTAGATCACTGGAATTTTCGCAGAAAATTTTAGCTCATCAGATTTCTTAAAATGGACCTTTACAGCGGCAAGAGTCTCATAGTTTTCTCACTTTTCTTGGAGACGTAATCCTGAAAGCGTCAATTGCTGCTTTTCCTGCAGCTATGGTTGTGCAATATTGTTACGAACTGATCATCCCTTGAATTTGATGAAGTTTCTTTATGGATATTGTTAAATATAACTTCTTTTGAGCATAAATTACTAGTATGTAGTATCTTCTCAACAAATTCCTTCTAGTAGTTTCCGGTTTAGTGCAGACCAAAGTACTTAAATTTAGATAGTTACCAATAATTTAATACTCCCGGTATTTAATCACCGAAGCGTTACAAAGTCCTCCCGCCTTCATCGATTGATCCGGGTCACGTGACGCGCGGCGAAGAAAATAAACGTACAAGGATCTAAAATGTAGATTTTCTTGCTCGCTCAAAAATGAGAATCTAGGCTTGCTTTCCAGCGCACACAAATACTGCTACTCTCAAGGTGGTATCTTTGACCATGAAGGCAAGGGTTCAATATATACTATATGATTGTAAAATAAAGCCCTCGAACCTGTCTGTCTTTGAGGGCTAATCTCAAGAACCACTGGATGAATATTAATGCGGTTTTCACCTTTCTATTAAGCTTTTCTTGAGACAAGTTTACACAAACAAACATTCATATATGACCAAAGGAAGCCGGGCAATAACTATTTCAGTGATGCAAGCCTTTTTAACTTACGCGGGCTGAATGGTTAAAGATACATTTATACTATGGGGGGTAAGAATTGTTCAGCATAAAATGTTCTACAGGAAAGTCTGGGACAACATATATCTATATTGAACACATAGCCCACTATAAAGCAGGGGCGTCCCGTCTTAAGGATCACACAAGCACGTAAACACCCTGGTAATCCCAAAACTATTGAAATTTAGATGATTTTGTATAATGAGTGTAACGGACTCTTCACCTCACCGGCAACTACTGTTATCAACCTCGCCACGCACATAACCTTTTTCTACAATTAATATGGACTTACCTTCATCTGGATACACACCGCATTTTCTCTTCAATTGGAATTTACATACTTATGTGGATTTGCACACATCATACCTTGCACGAACTCTGCCTTGTCCACCTTTCCGACCGACGATAAACTAACCTCCCTTTCGCTGCCTGACGTCATGTGACATCGTCCGCTTTGTCACGCATGCTCCACTAACTTCTGGAATATTCCAGACATATGTCTCATTATTCCACACTATAAATACCCGGCCTTCCTCTGAATGTGTTGAGATGGACTTTGGCCTGTGTGGAGGGAGGAACCTTTAACATCATCTCCGTCTTTAGCGACATATGCCCTGGACTCTCCATTTTTGGGCAGAACTACTTGGTTCAAGATGAGGTATGACAAACTAAAAATGTCCTTATTGTAAATAATGCTGTGTTGCATTTGGAGCTATTTTATTTGCAAATTTTGACTGGGAGCAGTGCATTTCCAGGCCGAGATTTTACTTGCATTTTCAATTTCAAAGCCTCTATTGACTATCCAGTGACTGTTTGCTTTCAAAATGTGCGTGTGGTATATCCGCAACTCTGCGACTCCTATACACACTTGTGGTTAATGCTTCACCATGTATGTTTTGGTACACTTGGAGACTGTTTCATTATTGTATACAGTGACTTAAGCCAGTAGGACTATCTTTATTTGTGCCTATTTCGGGTGTTAATTGAAGAGGTGGCAACTTTCACATGACATTAGACTTTGCTTAGTAGACTTCATGTTGGTATACTTCAATCTGGTAACTGCGAACATTCTTTCTTATTCTCGTTGTTCAACATTTTTCTTTAAACTGTATTCATCCCCTTTTTGTCCATCCCTTTCCTCTCCTGGCCCCTTTTCTTATTTGCTTTCATTTTCTTGAATATTTTACTCTTGATGTAACTATTTGTATTAATTCTGGTTGGGAAAATTCCGTATTTGTACTGACTTCTATTCTTCTAATATTGTAAGAGTTTGATTTGATTTTTCTAATATATATATATTTCCAAATTTTTATCTTGGTTTTTCATCTAATTTTCACCTGTCATGTCCCTTATTTCTCCTGCCGTTTTCTTTTAGCATCGTTTCCACTGCGCTATCTGTGTTTATTCTGGAATGTTTATTTGAAGAACCCTTTTTACCACGGCCTCAATTCTCAATCTGGCATTTTTTTCATCGCGTAAATTTATTCCCTACTGTTTGTAAGCACTCGGTGTCACCGATACTTTGGATTTCCCTTGGCTGGATTTATGAATAAATGTATCCATATATGCATATACCCCCATTGAGGGGTTTTACACATGGTAGCAGAGTATAAAGTCGCAGTTTACTACCACTCTAAATCTTCACCCTGTTACTGCCTTAGTTCTTTTGTTTCTTTCTTCTGAGGTTTAGTGGTTTTCCTCGCTAGACTTTGCTTTTCTTTTTGTCATCTCTTTCAACATGGCTTATTTTTCTGATAATTTTTCTCCTTATACTTCAGACACTTCAGACATTTCGTTTGATCCCCATTTCAATTTTTCGGATCCAAATCCTTTTACTAATATGTCTTATAATCCTTTTCTCCCTGGTAATTCTGATCTTACTTCCACGTCTAGTACTCTTACTACTACTGTTTCTTCTAGTTCATCCTCTGAACCTTTACCAACCCCGCCTCAACCTAACACTCCTCTCTATCCTGATCTTTCTCTTTTTACTGCCGAATCCAAACTTCCACTTAATCAAGCACCTCCGCCTTCTCCCCATAAAACTCAACCAGCACAGCATTATTCTCCCGATTTGCGCATTCCACCACCATCCCCTTCTCAGCAATATTTTTATGAATCTCCATATCATCACACACCTTCTTCACATCAACCACTTAATTTCCATATTTTGACTAAATGTCTCGATCAGGTACCCCTCATTCAGTCTACTGATCCTGATACTTTGACACAGTGGCTTTTTTTAGTTCGCAAATTTCTACAGACGGACTTGGCTCCATTTTCCCAATTGCTTTCGTTGCTTTATCCAAAAACCTCTGGTCATCTTAGTAATTTTTGGCTCCAGTATATGAAGTCTTCTCATGATTGGGCTCATTTTCGCTCGGTTTTACATACTTATTTTCTGCCTTATGAAATTAGACAACAGCTGAGTAACAAATATATCAGACGTCATCAACGTCCAGAGGAATCAGCTTATGATTATCTTGACTCCATTATTGGCTATTCTGATGTGTTAGCTATTGCTCAACATCCCCAGGAAATTATTTCTCTTATTCGATTTTATGCCTCTCCAGCTTTCCGCCAAATCATCAATCCCTTTACGCCACCCACTACTATTCCTCAGCTTTACCACATTGCTCAACTAGATATTCTAAATACCCGTCGCAATTTTTCTTATTATTCGTCTACCCCACCTCCCCAGTTTAACACATCAACAACTCGCATGCCTTCTACCACTCGTTCACCTTCTCAGAGTGATATTTCTCGCCTTCGCTGTTATCGGTGTCAGGCTATGGGGCACCTCGCACGAAATTGTACCAATTCTACCTTGGGAAACTTCAATTCCCGTCGTCAGTAGGCAGCTCACGACCTCTTGGGCAAAATCTGCCTTATGTTTCCTCAACTTTCTCGCCTGCTACTAAATCACAGTCGTATACTCTTGTACAGTTACATAACATTCCCTCCTTAGCCTTCTTAGACTCAGGTTCTGCAATTTCCCTCATCAGTTTCTCCTTTTTTCAGCAACTTTTACAAACGCATCCGCATCTTCAATTGCGCCCTTCTACCATCAAATGTCTTTCCATATCTCAGCACACTCTTGAAATCATGGGTCATCTAAAACTTAATGTTAAAATTTCCCAATTTTCTTGGCCGTTTGAATTTCAAGTGGTTAATAATTGTTCACTTCCTGTTATTCTGGGATATGATTTTTTTGCTCATACTGGCCTTATTTATAATACTGCTATGGCCTCTATCTCTTTCTTTTTCAATCCGCATGTTCAAATCCCTTTGGTAGACCCCCTCGATTTCCCTATGAACCATGTATTCAGTCATCAGCATATTTATGCCACTGCTCCCCAACTAGATGCAATTGAGGCCTTGAAATCTGAATTTGCCGATGTTATCACAGATACTTTAGGCTCCGTTGTTAATTATCAGGCTCACATTGATTTACTTGATGAAACACCTGTTCGTTCGTCTCCTTACCATCTTAGCCCTCCTCGGATGGCCAAAATGGATGACATTATTGACAAAATGCTTCTGGATGGTACCATTGTCCCATCTTCTTCCAATTATGCCTCTCCGGCCTTTCTTGTCGACAAGCCTGATGGTTCTTCGCGCCTGGTAGTTGATTACCGTAAATTAAACTCCAAAATCCTCTATGACTCCTATCCTATTCCTAAAATGCAAAACGCTTTCCACTTTTTTTCTAAAGCTAAATATTTTTCTCTTTTAGATCTCAATTCTGCTTACTACCAAATCCCCTTGGACTCTCGGAGCAGTCGCCTTACTGCTTTCATCACCCCAAATGGCCTCTTTCAGTTCACAAAAGTTCCTTTTGGATTGAACTTGGGGTCACAAATCATGCAGAGATTAGTGGATTCCTTATTCTCAGATTTCAAGTACAAATTTCTCTATCCTTATATTGATGACCTTTTAATCTTTAGCCCAGATTTTGAGTCCCACATGTCGCATCTACACCAAGTTCTTTCCAGACTACGTTCTATTGGTCTGACAGTTAACCCCTCTAAAATTTCTCTAGCTCAAACTTCTATAAAGTTCTTAGGTCACATTGTGTCATCTCAGGGAGTAGCTGTCGATCCCGAACGTACTTCGGCTATCTCTAATATTCCACCTCCCAAAAATCTCAAACAAACACGCACCTTTTTAGGCATGGTTTCTTTCTACCACCGGTTCATTCCTAACTTTTCTCACATTGCTGAGCCTCTCAATTATCTGAAACGTAAAAACGTCCCTTTCATTTGGACTCAATCTCAACAGGACGCCTTTCTTCAGCTTAAGTCTCTTTTGATGCATGCTCCCATTCTTCAATTTCCTGATTTCTCCCTACCTTTTGAAATACATACTGATGCTTCCAATCTTGCTGTTGCTGGTGTTCTAACTCAGGTTGTTAATGATGTTCCTCTACCTATCGCCTATTTCAGTCGACTTCTTTCTCCTACTGAGAGAAAATATTCTATCTTCGAGCGTGAAGCCTTGGCTTTATTAAATTCCATTGAACACTTTGCAGAGTATTTGGAACATAAAGAATTTCTTGTCAAGACAGATAATCAGGCTCTCTCATGGTTGTTACATAACGCACCTAAAATTGGTAGAACTGGCCGTTGGCTCATGCGATTGTCCAGATTTAAGTTTTCCCTTAAATTTATTTCTAGCACTGAGAATTCTGTAGCTGACGCTCTTAGTCGCTTATTTGACACTTCCACTCCTCAGTCAAGTACTACTGACGATTTATCCCCGAATCTTTCTATGATGCCTTCATCTTCCTCCATTCATGCGGTTCTTTCGTTAACAGACTTTCCTCTTTCCTTTCAATCCTGTCAGTCGCATCAGCTCACCGATCAGTTCTGCATCCAACTCAAACAATCCATCTCTGATCCCTCTTATCAGGGTCCCTTTACTATTTTTAAAGATCTCTTGGTTTACAAACCCACTAAGAAAGCTTCTCCTAAAGTGGTGCTTCCTCAGGCTCTTCAACCCATGATTTTACAATATTATCATTCCTCCCCTGTGGGCGGGCATCTAGGCATCACTAAAACGTACAACCGTATTGCCTCTCTTTTTTTTTGGCCTCAAATGCGCAAATCTATTCACACTTTTGTTCAAACTTGTGAATTGTGTCAAACATCTAAACCTTTAAACATAAAGTCTGCTGGTCTTCATTCTGCCCTGCCACCCACTCATCCTGCCCAAACCTTTTTCATTGATCTAGTTGGACCCATAGTTCGTTCTTCTCGTGGCAACTTGTACATTTTTACCTTGTTGGATGCCTTCTCAAAATTTCTAGTCCTTCGACCCTTACGGAAATTCTCTACTAAGATCATCATTAATTTACTCACTGAACAAATCTTTCCTATTACCGGTTTGCCTGCTAATATCGTTTCTGATAATGCTTCTATTTTTACTTCAAGTGTTTTTTTAATATGTGCTTTCAGCTGGGTATCAAGCGTATCTTGACTTCTCCCTACCACCCTCAGTCCAACACCGTGGAAAGGTATCACCGTAATCTCAAAGTTGCTTTATCTATATTTCATAGTTCTTTCCAGAAAGACTGGGATTCTCATCTTTCTTCTTTGGCGTTAGCCTTTAATTCTAGTATCAATAGTTCTACTGCTCAGACTCCGGCTAAGCTTTTTCTTGGTCGTGATCTTCAAACTCCTCTTTCTCTAACCTGGGATCTGCACAACCTCCTTGAATCTTCTGATCAGCCATCCTCTTCATCACTCTGGAAAGACGCCTTTGATCAATTGTTAAAAGCTCAACAGGTCCACAAAAAAGCTTATAATGCTCGTCATAAGCCATCCACTTTTAAAATTGGTGATTTAGTCCTCGTTGCTAATCATCCACACAGCTCGGCAAGTAATGCCACTTCTGCCAAACTTGCTCCTCGATGGCTTGGACCATACCGTATTTTGTCTTTCCCTACTCCTGTCACTGTATATTTGCAATCTACTACTGATTTGTTTGATACTAAAAAACTTCATCTAAATCAGCTCAAGCGCTTTCATTCTTGAAAACTTTCATATCTTGATTTTCTTTTCTTTTGCCCTGTGTTTTTCTTTTCTTGTTATTACCTCCTCTTCTTTCTGCTTTTTTTTTTTTTTCTCTCTATTCTCCATCTGGTCTGGTAATGTCTATTGCTCCCAGTGTTATTTATTTTTTTTTTTGTTCCTTTCTTTTTCTTTGTTTGTCTGCCTCATCCCCCCCTTCTTTTCTTTCCCTTTATGGAATTTCCTTTTTTTTCTCCCTCCACACAGGTTTCTCCAGTCTCCCTCCCAGCCAATTGGCACAGGTTGTAATGGGAGTGTACATAAAACTTCCCAACCATTTTATTTTTCTCTTTTGTAATTGTTCTTAAATTTTTTAAATTTTCTTGTCATTTGTAATATTTATATTTATATTTCTATGTTAATTTATCACTACCCTTTTCTCCTTACCCCTTTCCCTTTGCTAACGCGTTAGCCCTTTTCTTGTTTCCTTTCCTCCTCTACCTTTTTCTATTTTCTATTTCTCTATTTAGGCATGTTTATTGTGTTTGGACATTTTTCTGCCGCCTCTTGTTTTGTTTTGCAGTATTTTTTCTCTTTGATATACCGTTGCGGCTGCTATCGACCCCCGCTCCAGCTCATGGAAGGGCCCTCCATTGCTGTTCCTGGGGCCGCCTCGCCGTCGCCATTCAACTGTATCTTCCGCTTCTCGTCTTCCACCAGCCGTCTTCATTTATCTCCAGCTGCTTCAACAACTACAAAAAAAAATCCTTTGGATTTTTTTCTGGTGCCCGGCGGATGATGTAACGGACTCTTCACCTCACCGGCAACTACTGTTATCAACCTCGCCACGCACATAACCTTTTTCTACAATTAATATGGACTTACCTTCATCTGGATACACACCGCATTTTCTCTTCAATTGGAATTTACATACTTATGTGGATTTGCACACATCATACCTTGCACGAACTCTGCCTTGTCCACCTTTCCGACCGACGATAAACTAACCTCCCTTTCGCTGCCTGACGTCATGTGACATCGTCCGCTTTGTCACGCATGCTCCACTAACTTCTGGAATATTCCAGACATATGTCTCATTATTCCACACTATAAATACCCGGCCTTCCTCTGAATATGTTGAGATGGACTTTGGCCTGTGTGGAGGGAGGAACCTTTAACATCATCTCCGTCTTTAGCGACATATGCCCTGGACTCTCCATTTTTGGGCAGAACTACTTGGTTCAAGATGAGGTATGACAAACTAAAAATGTCCTTATTGTAAATAATGCTGTGTTGCATTTGGAGCTATTTTATTTGCAAATTTTGACTGGGAGCAGTGCATTTCCAGGCCGAGATTTTACTTGCATTTTCAATTTCAAAGCCTCTATTGACTATCCAGTGACTGTTTGCTTTCAAAATGTGCGTGTGGTATATCCGCAACTCTGCGACTCCTATACACACTTGTGGTTAATGCTTCACCATGTATGTTTTGGTACACTTGGAGACTGTTTCATTATTGTATACAGTGACTTAAGCCAGTAGGACTATCTTTATTTGTGCCTATTTCGGGTGTTAATTGAAGAGGTGGCAACTTTCACATGACATTAGACTTTGCTTAGTAGACTTCATGTTGGTATACTTCAATCTGGTAACTGCGAACATTCTTTCTTATTCTCGTTGTTCAACATTTTTCTTTAAACTGTATTCATCCCCTTTTTGTCCATCCCTTTCCTCTCCTGGCCCCTTTTCTTATTTGCTTTCATTTTCTTGAATATTTTACTCTTGATGTAACTATTTGTATTAATTCTGGTTGGGAAAATTCCGTATTTGTACTGACTTCTATTCTTCTAATATTGTAAGAGTTTGATTTGATTTTTCTAATATATATATATTTCCAAATTTTTATCTTGGTTTTTCATCTAATTTTCACCTGTCATGTCCCTTATTTCTCCTGCCGTTTTCTTTTAGCATCGTTTCCACTGCGCTATCTGTGTTTATTCTGGAATGTTTATTTGAAGAACCCTTTTTACCACGGCCTCAATTCTCAATCTGGCATTTTTTTCATCGCGTAAATTTATTCCCTACTGTTTGTAAGCACTCGGTGTCACCGATACTTTGGATTTCCCTTGGCTGGATTTATGAATAAATGTATCCATATATGCATATACCCCCATTGAGGGGTTTTACATGAGGAGATTTCTTTACGTTGAGAAGGTATTTAAGAAGTTGTACGCGCCGATTCACTATCCGTTTCCATTTGAATCGCGCGCCACGCCAGCTGATTACAACCCCGTTTAGAACTAAAAACTGGCCGGGCTGAGTGGCTCAGACGGTTGAGGCGCTGGCCTTTTGACCCCAACTTGGCAGGATCGATCCTGGCTCATCCAGGTAGTATTTGACAGTGCTCAAATATATCAGCCTTGTGCCGGTAGATTTACTGGCACGTAAAAGAACTCCTGCAGGACTAAATTCCGGCACCTCGGCGTCTCCGAAAAACCCGTAAAAGTAGTTAGTGGGACGTAAAACAAAGAACGTTATTATTATTATTATTGAACTATAAACTTGGGCGTGTTGCATAGCTAGAGCTTGACGGGACAATGCTGCGATTGCTGACCCGCTTCCAGTGCCTTCGCTACACGTTCTTCTCAGATTCCATATTGCGTAGTCCGCGTCAGTAACAGAGCTGTTACTCTGACTAACCACATGGCGCTGCTGACAGTCACACGTATAACACAATATTGTTTAATGAACCAAAGAGACCTTAAGCTAATTACTGGCCTACAGACAGTGGCCTATAATGGGATCAACTACCATTAATTATGTCCAAGATCCGCCTTGTCAATACAATTCAAAATGTATTATATATATAAACCATTAAATACATATACAGGGTGAACAAAAAATGCCGCACTTGGAGGTCGGCATGCAATTCCTCATCCCATTTCAAGACAAAAGTTTCTACAACCAAATCGGATCTGCTGCTGTTGGAAAACAAGTCGAAAAAGGGAAGGTGGCAACACTGTCACATCCTGCAGCGCATCGGTATCTAATGTAATGCATCATCCCGCTCTACCGTACCCGCCGTCGCTGTTCACTGAATAGACGTTTGGGTTATGGAACTTGGAGCTACGGCTCGAATCTACGTCAGGTTGTTTTTTCTCTTTTGTGTGTGTGACGTCAGGTCCCTAGCACCCGTCCTGTAAGTGCGTTTGTAGTCGTGACATCCTGTTGTCACATGACAATAGTCGAACACATGCAAGTGTGATCCATTCAACTGAATGCATGAGTCGACTAACCACGCAGTGCACAACCTTAACTGGTCCTGTCAAGTGCGTGTAGGGCGGCTTCCTGATCGAGTACACTAACGGCGAATACGTCGACATGCTTTTACTGCTGGGTGCATCCGATAACCAAGCTTCTGCTGCTGCTCGTGAGTATGCAGCACGGTACCCTCAAAGGCGCCATCCCGATAAGAATGCTTCTCGTCGCCTTGAGCAACGCTTGCGGCAAACCGATAACCTTCGTCCACAAGTAGTGGACAGAGGTCATTCAAGGACTAGACGTACTCCACAAACAGAGGACGACATTCTTGAAGCCGTTCACCAATCACCTCGGCAAAATACCCGTGATATTGCAAGGCTGTTCCTGTTATCTCAAACACTGGTTGTTGACGTGTTGCACGACGAGATACTGCATCCATATCATTATACGTTAACTCAACAGCAGCGGCCAGAAGACCGCATTCATCGAGTACAGCTCTGTGAATGGCTTTTGCAACAAGTTGAAGATAACGAACATTTTATAAAGAATGTGATATGCAGTGACGAATGTATCTTCACTCGGGAAGGTATTTTCAAACATCACGACAGCCATTATTGGTCTGACCACAACCCACATGTCACCCGTGAACGTGGCTTTCAGGCACCCTTTGACATAATCCTGTGGGCAAGAATTGTGGGAGGAGTGCTTTTAGGCCCTTGCCTATTGCCGAACAAGTTGAATGCGCCCCACTGTCGGACGTTTCTGGGCAATACCAAATACTTTAATACACCAATACCGGACAGCTCTATCTCAACAGCATTGAGTGGAGTGCGAATAGTGACGGTGGTGACATCTAGCGTGTTGGTGTGAACTGCATACTTGTGTATGCTACAGTCAAGATCAACAGGAGAGGAATGCACTACACTCATTGGAAATATGTTTGTTAAAATAATTTAATAATAATAATAATAATAATAATAATAATAATAATAATAATAATAATAACATTTTAATATATGAAATGCCTCCTTCATAAACCTCCAAACGAGCATTATGTTAGCCGTGCCTTACGCTGTCTTAAAAATTATAAAGCAGAATTTGTTTGAGGATCCACCCAGCCTCGGGGGAAATATTTAACAACTACTCTCTCTTCTTCTTTTTAGCCTTTTCTCAATTACCTAGCGCAGGATTTTGTATGGACTTGGCCCAGTTTTCCGGCCGGATGTCTTTCCTAACAGCAATCATATGTGGAGGGATATATACCGTACTTATGATTGCGTGTTTTTGTGGTTGTTTTCTGTATGATGTGTTGTATATACTTGAAAATCCGTATGAATACGAGCACAAATCCGTAGCCCTCGATCTACAGGAATTAACAGACGCAATTAAAATCTCCGACTCAGCCGGGAATTGTACCAGCGCCCTCTGAGCCGAAGGCCAGTACGCTGACCATTCCGTGATGATGATTATTTTAAGACGAAGTACAACTGGCCAGCCATCCTCTATTAACACTAATCAGAAGGGAAATGGAAGAGGTCCAACACAGAATTCCTGCGGGACTATATTCCGGCACCACGGCGTCTCCGTAAAAGTATTTAGTGGGACGTAAAAAATATATTATTATTATTGTTTTCTTACAGTAAAAAAGGTGACTGGATTCGAAATGTCCTTCAATTTTCAATTTCAAGACTACCACGATAACCATTACATTACAGACCCACAAGTTTCCGGTTGTGATATTTATGGTACTGTTTAACAATGTGGACCCTTAAGTTTGAGTATACTTGAGTTCCATATTTGTTAATATTATTGGTTTTAGGTCGCACTAAAATTTCAGTAGAGTATTTGATTGATTTTCTTAATATAAGGAGCATAGAATGTAACCTCAACACAGATGCGAGGTCATTACTTTTTTCAATACTTGCGGTCCTTATCAGTTCCCATGCCCATTATCTTGCTGGGTAATTTGTTCAGCGCATAACACTTTTCTTGGAATATAACTGCAATGTATGATTATTTAGTGACAAACACTGATACATTATAAACAACACGGGAGTGCGCCAAGAATCATACAGATAGCAATATGTTATTGAAGAGTTGGTCACACCAAGCTGTGTAGGTAGCAGCACTATCGACTTTCTCGCTGAAAACAGAAAGCTGTCCCGTATTGTCATATTAAAGTATTTGGCAATACTTTGCCTGACGCTTTAGAAAACGTTCCACTTGTTGTTCAGGACAGCTATGGTTCCAACATGACGGTGCACCACCACACTTTGGAATGACTGTGTGCAACTGGTTAAATGAAGCGTTTCCAGGGAAATGGATTGGTCGTGGAAATCCAATGTTCTGGACTCCACATTCCCGGACCTTAATCCACTAGATTATTATTTGTGTGGACACTTAAAGGAACATGTTTATAGTACTCCACCCATGGATGTACAAGTCCTAATAGGTCGCGTGAATGCTGCATCGGCAATGGTGGATACAGGTGTGTTGCGTAGGGTCCGGCAAAGTATGCTCCAGCGAGTGTCGAAGTGTTTGCAAATGCAACGTGGTCACTTTGAACATCTGCTGTGAAGTGAACGTTGCTCGTAAGTGTACATACCGCCTTTGTGCAGATAAGAGTGGACGTCACATGTACACTATGGAATTATTGTGCGTAGCATAATGCGCAATCTAGTGTAGCCTACCTACTGTACAGTATTGTGTTTCCTTGTACTGCATTGGATAGAGACGATATTACTGTATCAACTATTATGTTCTAAGTATTGGCTTTATTTGTGCCATGGACGAAACAAAGTGGTCGTTTACATCTGTAAGAAGTTCATGTTATGTTTGAATATTTAAATAAAGGTAACTGTAACGGTAATACAGAACATAGTGTATTGCATAGTGGAGGTGTACAATGGATAGAATTTGATACATTAACTGAAAAAAATTGGCATTAACACGACTCGAACATCGGCGCCGTCCGCACTGAGCAGAGTGCCGAGTTCATGCAACCTGTGCTTGGCCACGCTACACGCTGTTACAGCGTTGCCAGAGCCTCGTTTCGTAACTCGCATTTCTATTAAACCTACTTGTAGGACTAGGTTTTGCAAGATAAACTTTTATCAAATTATTATAATTAATGAACCACCTTTCCAATACATAAAATCCTTATATTTAGGATGAAACCATTTAATCACAAATTGGACATGTTTCACTCAACTTTGTGAGCATCATCAGCAACAGTTAACATAAATCATTGGTAGGTCAGAGCCCTGATCTTGGTGTATATCACAAAAGAATGTCTAATATACATTGATAAAAATATATAAATTTAACACTTTAAAAATAATAAATAAGATTGTTTATGTCTATTAAAACAAAAATTTTAATCATTCAAATTGTTTAAAATGTAAACGGAATGGATGGCTTAAATGTTAAAAATAGTATATGGTAATTAGATGTTCTTAAAAATCGTTGTCCAACATATCTACGCTCGATTATATTAGACTGTTTATGATAAAATCAGTTTTTCATATCAGGGTGAGTTCTTATTATAGACTATGTTGCTGTTTTTTAAGAATAAACATGATGAGAAACGCTAAAATCGCACATGATGGTTGAAAAACGAGTTCACTGGTGATAAAATGTCGTCTAGATCGGCGTAATTTAGCCTAAATATAAGGATTTTGTGTATTGGAAAGGTGGTTCATTAATTATAATAATTTGATACTCTGAACTCCAATACGGTTGGAAAATGAGATTTATAACTTGTAAAGATAAACTTTTGTCGTGAATTTCGACGAGGAACCGAATGCCGACCTTCCGTGCTGCATTTTTTGTTCACCCTGTATACACACAAGTACATGTTCCGAGAAATTTTAAATTCTCTTCTTCAGCTAATGGTTCAAATCACATGCATTTGAAGACCCCATTTAAAATATATTACTGTATGTCCTAACAGAATGCGAATAAAGTGACAATGCAACAACATTAAAGTTTAAACATGAGAATCTTTCATGTTATGTCCAAATTATTTAAAACATCTGTTTGACTGTTGATCAAATGTATTTTGGTGTAGCACTGCTTATGGTCTTTTATTAAGGGCAAAAGACCTTCTTAGTTCGACGCCCCGAATAAATAGCTTAAAAATGATCTTTGATAGTCCCATCGCCCTTTTTGGATCAAAAGTTGTTATGCTTAGTGTTGAATCTTCTGCTTATCCATTACAATATTGTAACAGGAAGTAATTCTATTGGTTGTAGGTCAAGCCTGCCAAGTAAAGTTGGACTTATTCGTTTGTCTGTAAGAAAAACTAAAATGTAATGGTTCTAAAGACAACATGATGAACTGAGAAGCCAACGTTGAAATAAAAAGTGACTTACTTTAGAAGCAGAGGCCTTGCGAGTGTGTGGGCACTATGAGCTCGATCAGTAGACTATCTAGCAGGTGGGTTGAACAATTGGAGGGGTGGAGTGGGAGGTGTTTGCAGCATAGGAGGGAATTATATTTTACAACCCACTTGTGCTTTTCTTAATTGTCCCCTTTCTTGTTACCTTTTCACTTTCTTTCTCTTTCTAGAATAATGGATTTCTAGTTTAAATAACTGATTTTCATCTGCATGTGTTCGTTTAGACTATTCTCGTTGTCAATTTTCTGCAATGTATACATTTCTAATTTCTCGAGAATATTCATCTGCTTACCATTAATTAATGGGTGTAGCAGAACCACATGATTTTTTGATGCATGAACTGGTGATTCTCGTCATGCATATCTCCACACACGGCAGAGTATCTAGCATATATTCTTACATTGACATGCTCTTTGTAGCGTACCGCTACACTCCTGCCTGACTGTCCAACATACCTTTTTTGCACTCTTGGTATGTCAGCCTATACACTCCCGATTTACTATAAGTACTGCCTGTGTTCACGCTGTTAGAATTGAGCAGGATTTTATAATTATTGTTATCAGTCCTAAAAGGCACATTACTATTATGTTTCGTGAACAGTTTGGCCAGACTATCTGACTGCCTATGTACATGTTCTTCTTTTCATGTATACATAGGAAGTTCTAGGTTTATTCATGATCTTACTCTTGATCCTATTTACGTAAATTTTTGAATAACCATTTCGTTTAGCAAATCCGTATATGATAGTCATTTCTTTATTGAATTAATTTTTCTCTAATGGTATGTTAATGGCTCTGTTCATCATGCTATAGAATGCCACCTTTTTGTGTTGTCGCGGATGGTTGGAAATGTTGTTAATTATAATATTTGTTTGTGTGAGTATCTTACATACTTTGTATGCCAGATTTTCATCATGTCTAATTATTGTTACATCTAAGTAGTTCAAACTTTTGTTCTTCTCCTTTTCAATAGTAAACTTTACGTATTTATCTATATCATTCAACTGGTTTAAAGAACTATCCGGCCTAAGTTCCTGTTCATGGATAATAGTGAATCCGTCGTCAACGTACCCTAACCAAAGATCTAATCCTTTTATTCTATTAACTTTTTGGGTTGTTTGTAGATAGTCCATAAAGATGTCTGCCAGGATACCGGATGAAGGCGATCCCATAGCCATACCTCGTACTTGCTTATAGATATTATTAAATGTAAATTATTAATTAATTAATTATTAATTAATGTACATTATTAAATGGAAATGGAAAATATGTTCACCATACTGGGGGACTAGGGATTTAAAGTTAGATTATTAAAAGCAATCAAAGGCATTTATGTTGACAATTGGGCTTCGGTGAGAATTGAAGGTAGAATGAGTTCTGGGTTCAGGGTACTTACAGGGGTTAGACAAGGCTGTAATCTTTCACCTTTGTTGTTCGTAGTTTACGTTGATCATCTGCTGAAAGGTATAAAATGGCAGGGAGGGATTCAGTTAGGTGGAAATGTAGTAAGCAGTCTGGCCTATGCTGACGACTTGGTCTTAACGTCAGATTTTGCCGAAAACCTGCAGTCTAATATCTTGGAGCTTGAAAATATGTGCAATGAGTATGGTACGAAAATTAGCCTCTCGATGAATAAATTATGTCAGTAGGAAAGAAATTGAACAAAACTGAATGGCAGATTGGTGATACAAAGCTAGAACAGGTCGATAATTTCAAGTATTTAGGTTGTGTGTTCTCCCAGGATGGTAATATATTGAGATTGAACAAGGTGTCGTAAAGCTAATGCAGTGAGTTCGCAGTTACGATCAACAGTATCATGTAAGAAGGAAGTGAGCTAACAGACGAAACTATCTTTACACCGGTCTGCTTTCAGACCAACTTTGCTTTACGGGAGCAAAAGCTGGGTGGACTCAGGATATCTTATTCATAAGTTAGAAGTAACAGACATGAAAGTAGCAAGAATGATTGCTGGTACAAACAGGAGGGAACAATGGCAGGAGGGTACTCGGAATGAGGAGATAAAGGCTAATTTAGGAATGAACTCGATGGATGAAGCTGTACGCATAAACCGGCTTCGGTGGTGGGGTCATGTGAGGCGAATGGAGGAGGATAGGTTACCTAGGAGAATAATGGACTCTGTTATGGAGGGTAAGAGAAGTAGAGGGAGACCAAGACGACGATGGTTAGACTCTGTTTCTAACGATTTAAAGATAAGAGGTATAGAACTAAATGAGGCCACAACACTAGTTGCAAATCGAGGATTGTGGCGACGTTTAGTAAATTCACAGAGGCTTTCAGACTGAACGCTGAAAGGCATAACAGTCTATAATGATAATGTATGTATGTATGTATGTATGTATGTATGTATGTATGTAAAAGTTACTCTCAAGTGTGAATGTTAATAAATTAATAAATTAGTTAATTTCCACTTTGCTTAAAGGACTGTGTGTTGTTACATTTTATTTGACTGTGTTAATTGTTTCACTGATAAGAATTTTCAAATATGTATCCTTGACATCGAACCTATGGATAGTATTTTCCTTAGATAATGTTATATTTTTGGTTCTATTAGAAAAATATGTAGCACTGCACAGATTTATGTATGAAGTGAAGTAAACAAACAAGGAATACCGATTAGACCAGTAATCAATTTTGAGAACAGTCCCACATACAAAACAGCAATATTCATAGGTATGTCCTTCAAAAAACATTATAATTTGAATGCAGAAACGAGTCTTTGCAGCTCTATAGATTTGTACTTTATTAACGTTCAGACTTGAGAATAACTTTTTTACATTTAATACTAATATCTATAAGCAAGTAGGAGGTTTGGCTATGGGATCACCTTCATTCGGTACCCTTGTGGACATCTTTATGGACTATCTACAAACAACCCAAAAATTTAATAGAATAAAAGGATTATATCTTTGGATCAGGTACTTTGACGACGCATTCGTTATTATCCATGAACAGGAACAAAGTATATAGGAAACTCACACAAACAGATATTGTAATTAATAACATTTCTGACCACCCGGGACAACACAAAAAGGTGGTATTCTATAGCACGATGAACAGAGCCATTAACACACCATTAGAGAACAATGAATTCAATAAAGAGATGAATATAATATACGGCTTTGCCAAAAGAAATGGTTACTCCAAAAATTACGTAAATAGGATCACGAGTAACATCATGATTAAGCGTAGAAATTCCATCTTAAACAAGAAAGAAAAGAAGAAATTTGAGACGTTTACTTATATACATAGGCAGTCATTTAGTCTGGCCAAAATGTTCACGAAACTTAATATTAATGTGTCTTTTAGGACTAACAACAATAATAATAAATTCCTGTTCAATTCTAACTGCGTGAACACAAGCAGTACTTATAGTAAATCGGGAGTGTATAGGCTGATATGCCAACAGTGCAAAAAGATATGTGGGGCAGTCAGGTACAAGTGTAGCGGCACGCTACAAAGAGCATGTCAATGCAAGAATATATGCTAGATACTCTGCCATGTGTGGACATATGAATGATAAGAATCACCAGTTCATGAACATCAAGAGTCATATGGTTCTGCTACACCATTTAAATAATGATAAACAGATGAATATTCTCAAAAAATTAGAAATTTATACAATACAGAAACTTGACAACAAGAATAGTCTAAACGAACACATGGCAGATGATAATCAGTTATTAAAACTAGCAATCCATTATTCTAGAAAGAGAAAGAAAGAGAAGGCAATAAGAAGGGGGACAATTAAGAAAAGCGCAAGTTGTTCAATCCACCTGCTAGACAGTCTGCTGATCGAGCTCATATTACCCACACACCCGCAAGGCCTCTGCAATTTATTTCAACTTTGGCTTCTAAGTTCACCATGTTGCCTTTAGAACCATTAGATTTTAGTTTTAGTTTTTCTTACAGACAAACGATTAAGTCCAATTTAACTTGGCAGGCTTGATCTACAACGGATGGAATTACTTCCTGTTACGATATTGTAATGGATAAGCAGACGGTTTCAACACTAAGCGTAACAACTTTTGATCCAAAAATGGCGATAGATCTATGAAAGACCATAAACAATGCCACACCAAAATAAATTTGATCAACAGTCAAACAGATGTTTTATAGAATTTGGGCATAACATAAAAGATTTTCATGTTTGAACTTTTAATGTTGTTGCATTGTCATTTTATTCGTATTCTGTTAGGGCATAAAATATTTTAAACAGGGTCTTCAAATGCATATGATTTTATCCATAAGCTGAACAATTTCTCGGAACATGTACTTGTGTGTATATTGTACCTATACTGGGCAATTTAGGGCAGCTATTACATAATAAGATGTACAGATAGAATAGTAGGATGAGAACCTCCAGAAGTCACTTACCAGGTTTGAAGTCTCGTCCTCCCTACTTCCATTTCCTCACTGGCTGAACTCATAAAGTATACGGGCAATCGAATGTTCGAAAAAGAAAAGTAGACACTACATAAAATATAACGAAAGTAGGATTCTATAATGTGAGAGGAAAACACTAATATTATTAAATGAGAGGAATCTTCGTTAAAACATTATTTGCTAAACATTTAATTATACTGATAAAATCGCACGATATGGTGCCATACTACAACACATAAACAAGAAACAATCAAGAATAATGTCCTTGCAGTTTATTCATAGTTGTAGTTGGTCCTCGGCATACCTCAAATCATTTGGTTAATTATCATGGTTGTAGAAAGTATGCATTCCCATAAGTACGTTTCCTTTAAAACACGAGATTGCATCGCCGTATATCAAACATATGGTCCATTTGACCACGACAATTATATATTTACACTGAACACATACGTGTATCCTGGGTTTACCTAACAAATTATATTCAAAGAAAAATCAGCCAACGCTGGAATCGAACCCATCATCATAAAACACTTTGGAAAATAATAAAACACAAACACATTACATAAAAGCATATCAAACATATATCACACAATACATCTCGAAGATTATGGCTTAACCAAGCCATAGTATCTGGTTAAATTCTTCGCTCCAACATACGTCAAACTCAAGTACTCCAGCTTCCCAGGTAAAAAATTTAAAACTCCAATCACGAGCTAATTCAATGCATAAACATGGGAAGGGATCTATCCTTCACAAAATCAGAAAATTATCCGCATTACTCATAACGTATCATTGGAATGGAATTGAGACTGCTCTGGCGAAAGAAAGGGATCTCACCGGTAAACATTTAACCTGCTGGGAACAACAAGCAATCTTCCTTAGACCCTACAAGTCCTCAAGTAATAAAACTGTCAATCATGACAACAGCTGTGTGTCCATCTCCGTGGCTACAAAGACACATTGAATTCGTCGTTCTTTCTTTCTTTCTCTCTATCCTTCTTTATATATAATCTCGGCTTGTTATCAAATACACATACATTTGAGAGCCATTGCTTCTTATGATTCATATCTCGCTATATATTCAGCCTAATTCAATATATCACAACAGCCATAATTATTAATATATTTTATCATTCCAACACCACAACATGTTACAGCTTCACCCTTCCATATCATACGTCCGCATCTCAAAAATCCGTTCTACTAATTTACAGAGAAGACTCCATTCTTACAGGTTATTTAATTCTTCTCGCATATCTATATAATCCACATAATACCTCGGTTTGGGACATCTTCAATGATCATCTATTATCATACGGGATTAATAAATACCTGAATCACCTTGAAACAAACGCATAGTTTATATTCAAACTACTATGAAAATCTTTACCAGATAATAACATTACGAAGAAATATAAGTTTAGCTAAATCGCTATTCTTCCCAAATATGTGCTTCATATACACTAAGAATTTATGGGATCTATATAATAATTCATACAAATAAGCCTACTAAATATCAATGATTATTCTTAAGTCACTTGAAAATCCTAACTAAAATAATAAATCTTTTCCCAGTCACACGCATATAGTGTTCCCTACATTTAATATTGTTAATCATACATTTTTAATATTTACAAAATAAAAATTGCCACTGGCATGCAAATCTCGTGGTTTTAATATATGCAAAATCAGTTTTACTTCTCAAATACTGGGTATGGTTTGCCGTCATCTCAAGGTACATCTTAGATTTTTACTCCGTCATGATGAGCGGTCTTCTCTTTGACAGTCCTAGGTTCCTCTTCGTACTCCCACGATCCATGTCTCGAACTGTGGTCTTCTTAGTTGAGTCTCTGGACGCTCTCTGTAGAAATGACTGCAGGCACTTAGGCGCGATTCTTGTAGGCTCCAGATCTCGGGTTCGACGAACACTCACGAACATACAGGCAAAATGGGAAATCAGTTATTAAACACTGTTTATGTTCTTTCAAAGGGATCTACTGCTGATAAGATACACTGATAACTTTAAATAGATCAATGCAAACAGTGGCAAGTTTGTAGAAATCACTGTTCATTTCCCCATTAATCACACAGTCTATCACCACGAGTGTCGATGAAGTATGCAAACGCTAAATTGTCAGGAATAATTGTTTAATTTTACCGAACGCCACTCACTCGTAAAATGCTTTGGATCGGTTATTGCTAATTACTGGACGTAATTAGCTGTCTCACTACTTCTAAACAACCTAACGCGTTTGCCCTTTCACTGATTATTGCACCGTGAGCTGCAAGTGACTGTCGTTGATATTTGAAATATTGAATGTTGAGATAAGGCTTCTATTCACCAATACTGTACATTATCTGGTACCACACGGCTTATTTCGCGATACTTTACATCGCACTGATGTGTTTTTCTTCCTTGGCACAACGCTTCATACACTGATATCCAAGTTCACTCCTAACGTGTGTGTACTGCGGCTACACAAATGACAATGGGATACTGTATCTAGGTCCCGGCTCTACTTATAGCCTCCGGACAAAATTATCAGGATGGAGGTAAATTATGCTCTTGCTGAAATTGAAGGTCCGGTAATCGGAATCTTTCAGCGACGTGAAAACACTCAAATTATAGCTTGTGACCTCTACTTTCTACTGATCGCATATAAAACTAAAGCGATCTGTGGGTCATTCACAATCTCGAAAGCGTCATTTTAGAAAATCACGCGTCATGATTCATCACGCAAGATCTCCCACGTTTTTCCACACGTTACCAAATTTCAGCAGTCATCTTTAATCTGCGTACTGCTGTATGACAAGCGTCATTACCGATCCACCATTAAAGTATTGCATTTATATGCATCAACAATTAACATTAAATACATCGGTTCGAATGAGACCTAACTCATAAATTCTAAAAGTTATTTCAGATGAAGGTGTTCTTCTTCTTCTTCCTATTTTTAGTAAATTATGGTGAAGTGGCACCAACGAATGCGGTGTTGAATTAGTAGAGGACATTTATTTCTCAGGGGTTAACACTCCTTAACTCAGCCCACTCTCCGACATCCTACATTTCCACGCCTAGCGTCATCTTTCATTCTCGCTCCCTCGAAAAGAGAGCGCGATTTCAAGGTTCAGCGGTACTGCGCTATCCTTTTCTCGTTACAGCGCAGAAAACTGCTCCCTTCAGGCTGGGATATCGCAAATCACATCCCGATTCGGCATATAGACTGCTAATTACTACATTGTATGTCACAGAATGTTGCAGAAAACGGCATATATAATTAACTAAATTTCCTAACATGCCTATGGCATGGCGATGAACGGTTAGAATATATGTACCTGATATTTTAGATATATAATACATTTTGAATTGATTTGACGAGGCGGACCGTGGACATAATTAACTGTAGTAATTAAGCCAATAGTAGTAATTAAGTCAATAGTAATTAAGTCAATAGATACTGCTGGGATCAAGACGTGGGCTACCATTAGTGAACGTGAGCCAGTGGGGTGTCCGGCTGCTCCTCTCCCCTCTGCCACTGCCAATACTCAACACCTGGTCAGGCTTAGTCCGGCTTTGTCGATATATGGATAGAATGCTTGCCTTTCATCTAATGGTCCCGGTTCAATTCTTGGAATCAAGCTCATCGTACATTTAGTTACTCTGGCTTCGCGATTCATTTGATCCTCATTGGGTCACCACCAGGTCTTTTCAGATGCTATACACGATTATTATTATTATTATTATTATTATTATTATTATTATTATTATTATTATTATTATTATTATTATTATTATTATTATTATTATTATCAAAATCAAATTAAATTGTAGAAAATTACAGCATTACCAGCGGTCGTTCACTGGTTTGTTAGCTTCCTTGGTAGATCGGTGATGGTGTCCGACCCATGATCACGGGTTTGATTCAAACAACGACAGAGAACATTAACACTGAAGGAATGAATTTTATTTTCATTTTAGCAGATCTACCTGTAAAAACTAAAATGATATTAATCCTATTACAGCAGCAGCTCTGCAGTGTATTCTTATAAGGGTGTAGAAGTAGGCGGGAGTGAAGTACCAGCACTCTGTTATCTGTACAATTAAGTCAGAAGTATACTCGTTGCCTGAATGGTCAGCGTACTGGCCTTCGGTTCAGAGGGTCCCGGGTTCGATTCCCGGCCGGGTCGGGGATTTTAACCTTAATTGGTTAATTCCAATGGCCCGGGGGCTGGGTGTTAGTGCTGTCCCCAACATCCCTGCAATTCACACACCACACATAACACTATCCTCTACCACAATAACACGCAGTTACCTACACATGGCAGACGCCGCACACCCTCATCGGAGGGTATGCCTTACAAGGGCTGCACTCGGCTAGAAATAGCCACACCGGGCGAGTTGGCCGTGCGTGTAGAGGCGCGCGGCTGTGAGCTTGCATCCGGGAGATAGTAGGTTCGAATCCCACTATCGGCAGCCCTGAAAATGGTTTTCCGTGGTTTCCCATTTTCACCTTAATTAAGGCCACGGCCGCTTCCTTCCAACTCCTAGGCCTTTCCAATCCCATCGTCGCCATAAGACCTATCTGTGTCGGTGCGACGTAAAGCCCCTAGCAAAAAAAAAAAAAGAAATAGCCACATGAAATTAATTAAAGTCAGAAGTATGAATCAGGAAGTATATACGATGAAGAGCGCACGGTTGTTTGGAATCGAAAACGTAATCATGAGTCGTACACCACCACTGAACCAGTGAACGACAGGTATGACAGTTGGTAATGCTGTGAAATTTTACATTTTAATTTAATAATAATGCTTAGCCTATAGAAAAGCTTGGTGGTGACCTAATGAGGATGGAATGAATTGCGAAGACGTCATAAACACCCAGTTCCAAGTCAAGGGAATTAAGAGTACAAGAAGATGTGGGCTAGGCTTACCATTTTAATCTATCAGCAATTAATTTGCTTACTTCAGTTCCCAGAACGGCTTATCCATCACCTATCTTATACGGTTCAGCCATTTTACAAACGTAACCCCACATGGCCAGTCACGTTATACACAGTAACTTCAAATAAACTAAATTTTTTCTGAGAACAATTATACTATTGAAATACGCAAACAGTGTTCTCAACCTAGGACTGTCAAAGAGAAGACCGCTCATCATGACGGAGTAAAAATCTAAGATGTACCTTGAGATGACGGCAAACCATACCCAGTATTTGATAAGTAAAACTGATTTTGCATATATTAAAACCACGAGATTTGCATGTTCTCAGTAAGATGTCTTGTACATGCAGCAGCAAACTCGTGACACCGTAGTACAGGGGTGAATCGTGTCAGTTCGGAGTCTTCCGGAGAACTTCAATACTTTGAGTTATCTCTCCTTCGTTAGCAAAAGCGAACTGACGGCGCGAAACCTAGCACACCTATTCCCACCCTCAACCCCGTTTCCACACACACCGGACATTCAACAGCAATCCGCACGAGGTTTGTCAAGGGGAGAGAGATGGAGCTCCTGGGCTGTAAGATGCCTTGCACTCAGAAAGACGAACGACTTTTTTCTCATTGCTTTCAAGTATGGATTGTTGTGTCAGATGCTTACATTATAATGTGCTTTAGATTTCTATCGTTCTCATTTCAGAATTGGGCTTCACAGATAGCCTTCACAGACCTCAGTATACGCCACTGCCTACAGAATAGATTTATACAGGGAGTATATTTTAAGATATCGCGGAGTGAGTGTAATGGCAAGCGGACGTAGTCATCTCTAAGAAGTGGCATAATTACGCCTATAGAAACTAAACTCACCAGATATATATATGCTCAGGATAAATAAATAAATAAATAAATAAATAAATAAATAAAACCTAGTAAATGAAGCTAAACTCACCAGTATTTAAAGATGTTGAAAGTGATCTCTCTGACATATGATGCAAGCCTCCCATCTTGTAATGAGATTTCGAAACACACTTAGCAGTTCATGGACTTTGATGGAACGCACAATGTTCCTCATTTCGATTTTTATTTCTTCTGCAGTACGAGGATTATTCCTGTAAACTTTTCCTTTGAGATTTCCACATAGATAAAAGTCGCAAGTGCTTAAACCAGGCAAATGAGGGGACCATAAGCCCTCACTGATGATCTGATCTTCATCGAACACCACCTGCAAACGTCGCAAAGAGCTACACACTGTATAAGCTGTCACACCATCTTGCTGAAAATAACGGTACTTTATTATTTTCTTCATCAGTCATTTCAGCAAAAAATGATTTGAGAACATCGTGAATATAAAGGTCAGAAAGTAATTGTGCCCTGAAAAGTTATCGGACCGAAAATTCGTCGGACACTAATAGCGAACCATGCACCCAATTTTACTTCGTACAGAGATCTGGGCTTTATCCCAGATCCTATTGTTCTGCGAATTGACATATCCACTCCAATGAAACCATGCTTCGTCACTCATAAAGAAAAAGTTTGGATCCACGATTCTATCGTGGACACTATTCATTAGCCAACTGCAAAATCTTATTCTTACAATCAAATCTGTAGGCCGCTGCTGCAGAAAAACAGTTAACCATCTCCCCTCCAAAAAATAAAAATATTTAGAAACATACGCAGTTTTCAAAAGGCTCTCCACTGAGTTTTCCTTACTAAGCAAATACGCAAACAACACCAACACATATACACATTCCGCATACAAAACTAATTAAACACACAATACCGCCTGCAATCACAAAACATTCATGAACTCAGAAACTCTTGGCGTGAGTGCGCAGAAACAGAACTTCTCAATGTTACCAAAATCATTGAAATAAAACCAGCAAACGTCGTAATGCAAAATTGCATGTTATGTTGTTATAGTGAAATTTATAAACTAGATATTTCGTAGTTAAAGAATATAAAACAGATCCTTATTTTGACAACATAAAAAGTAAATTTTTTATAGTTAATTGATTTACACATGTGGCTATGGAATAGGCAAGTTGGTAGTATTAAAAGACTTGGCGGGAACAGCATATGGCTTCCTCTACAGTATTTTGTTTTCCTGTTTTCTTTCAGGGATTCCTCTTAAATAACACCGGTGAGTCAAGAGGGTTCCACCTGCCATGTTCTTATTTCGGTCGAAATTCTAGTGTAACCAGTGCTGTCTCTCTGTGGTTGAAAGAATCGTTGTGGGGTGATTTTTTGGCTGCTGTCCACACAGCACATCGGAAAAGTTGGGCACGTATGCGCAAAAGCCACAGTTTCTGCTTTTTGGTAGAAAGCTTAGAATTTCCCGCTGAGCTGTGATCTGCACAGCACCCGGCATAAAGCGCACGACTAGTTGTGACGGGAGTTGAATTATTTTCTATTCTTTAGCTGACGTCTTCTTCAATGCACTGTATTTGACTGTAGATAATATCATTACCTAATGTATTTTGTGGGCATTTCGGACATATTCTGAGTCATGGCCCTCCTTGTGCTCAGGCGGCTAGGACTAAACAATTCACCGGTGGTCCATAACCCGTTAGAGGAGAGATCCTCAATTGACTATGTGCAAGTAGGGTAGCATCCTGCTTCATGAATTTACCCAGCTCAGAATATTTTAAGCAACCCTCGGACCTATGGGAGTAACGGAGTCCCACTCCCATTTGACAGGCAGCTACCTGTGTGTGGTTCGTGCATAAAATCAATTACTGCCGAGGACGACTACATCATCTGTGACGGTAAGTGTCATAGAAAACATCACAGAGCGTGTGTTAAATTAAATAAACGGGAATTCATGACACTAATTGAGGACAAATCAAATAAGTGGTACTGCGGCAAGTGTGATAGTGTGAATGGTGATCTGGCTGCAGGGCCGAGTGTCCATAAGCTTCGGGATATGGAATCCGTAGTTAGGGACATCCACAAAAGGCTATGTAAACTAGAAGGAATCGAAGCTGAACAAGCGGAAATTAGAAAGTCGGTAACCTTCTGTGCTGAGAGTTTCGACGGTATTAAGCGTCAGCTGCACAAAATAACTGATGACTTTAAAAACGCTACGGCAGAAGTAGCGGCATTGAAGTCTAAGGTTGCTGTCCTCGAAAGGGAAAAGACAATAGCAGACGAAGAAGTCTCTAAGCTTAGAGAGGAAAATCAAGACCTCCAACAGTACGTCCGGAGGAACAACGTAGAAATTTATGGACTGCCTCAGCTTGGTGACGAGAATCCAGTCGCAGTTGTGAAAGCACTTGGCAATGCGCTCGGTGTCGAAGTGACCGACAGTGATATTGATGCGTGTCATCGTCTACCCCAAAAGAAGCAGGAACTCCCTCCTCCTCTCCTTGTAAAATTTTGCAGCCGGTTGAAAAAGGATCAGCTGCTCGCAGCAAGGAAGAATAAATCAACACTAAGCTCAAAAGATTTAGGTATCCAAGCAGCTAGCCGAGCTGTATATATCAACGAACATCCGACATCGGGGAATAAATATCTTCACAAGATGGCCAGGGATCTACGGCAACATGGATATAAATATATTTCGACAAGGGACTGCAAAATTTACGTAAGAAGGACTGAAAACCATCGATCAGTGCGAATTAGGAGCATTGATGATATTAGAAAGTTGCAGAGCGAAGACACAAGTGTAACGGCACAGCCAAGATATCATACCAACGCTCGTTAATGGCAGTACCTAAGTGTTACAACAAATATTCCATTTTTCCATTAGGCTGTTATGAAATACAATACGATTCCATAAATAATTTTGTTTTACAGAACATCAGTTTATATACAGTTGCTTCTCACCTGGACGGAAACAGCTCTACTGGCCCGTCAAAATCATAGAGTTAGTAAATAATACACTAGAGGTAGCATTGGCGCTGCAGTCGCGTGCGAAGTTGAACGAGCGCGCTGTTTGGCAGAAGCTGGATTGTTTGGCACTGTCATTACTGGAGCTTTCCGCTAAATTTAAGTATATACTTCTCTGAAGGAAAATGCCAGTCTCCTGTGCAGCTTATGGCTGCATAAGAGAGGTCCATAAAGGGCAGTGGCGTATCATTTCACAGGTACGTTTCCTTGAAATTCATTTCCGTGCGTATAAAATAATACTTTGCGTTACACTTATTGTCATATGAATTGGCCTACGTGGGCTGACTTAATGACTGATTCCCCTGTCGGCGTGCTTGAAGACTGAAATTAATGTTTTAAGAAATATAAGGGATGACATTTTCCTTTCACTGAAAGCGAATATCCAGAAAAATCATGTGCATGATACCGAGCGAGTAGCTGTAGGCTTTAGGTCACATAGCTGTCAGCTTGCATTCAGGAGATAGTGGGTTTGAACCCCACTGTCGGGGGCCCTGAAGATGGTTCCCAATTTTTACACGAGGCAAATGCTGGGGCTGTACCCTAATTAAGGCCACAGTCGTTTCTTACCGTGCTGAGTGGCTCAGACGGTTAAGGCGCTAGCCTTCTGACCCCTACTTGGCAGATTCGATCCTGGCTCAGTCCGGTGGTATTTGAAGGTGCTCAAATACGTCAGCCTCGTGTCGGTAGATTTACTGGCACGTAAAATAACTCCTGCGGGACTAAATTCCGGCACCTCGGCGTCTCCGAAAACCGTAAAAGATTAGTTAGTCGGACATAAAGCAAATAACATTATTATTAGTCGTTTCCTTCCCACTCCCAGCCCTTTCTTGTCCCATAGTCGCCGTAAGACCTATGTTTGTCGGTGCGACATAAAGCAAATTGGTACAAAGAAGAAAATAAGAAAAGATGTACATGATAGCCTGGAATTGTGCTTCGTTTTTCATTTTCTGTGTGTATTTATAGCATTAAAAGCTATTGAATATATTTTCTGTATATACAGTTAGTTGCTTTCCCTTCGTACAATACGTGTAGCAGTCCCCATTCATACCTTACCAGATTTTAAAATATAGAGACTATTATAGATGTCCTGCACCGTGTGAACATCTGAGTCCTTTACTTTCGTCAATATTATTCCCTGAAATGTCATATAGAGATATAAGCATAATAAATTATTGACCAAGCGTGTTTAGCGCGCGGTTAGGGCCACGCAGATGTAAGCTTGCTTTCGGGAAATAGTGGGTTCAAACCCCACTGTCGACAGCCCCGAAGATGGTTTTCCGTGGCTTCCCATTTTCACACCAGGTAAATGCCGGGGATGTACCTTAATTAAACACACGGGCGCTTCCTTCCCACTCCTATCCCATCGTCGCCATAAGGCCTATCTGTGTCGGTGCGATGTTAAACAAATTGTAAAAATTATTATAAGTATTTTTTCAGTTGTCTTCAATCATATAATTTACCACTCTCCTTTTCCATTAACGGAAATCATTTTATAAGTTAAAATCTTAAAGCAATCATGCATTTCAGGAAAAACTAAATAAAAATGCCATAATAGTCTGAAACCACAACCGAGTGTCGTATTTCCACTTGTAATTGCGTTTAGAAAACATCGATAATAATAATAATAATAATAATAATAATAATAATAATAATAATAATAATAATCAGAAGATGAAATCATACTGGGCCAAGAAAAAGCAGAATACCTTAACTAAGAGTTAAGACGAGCCCCGTGGTCCCTAGTAGGCCAAAACGAATAATAATAATAATAATAATAATAATAATAATAATAATAATAATAATAATAATAATAATAATAATAATAATAATAATAATAATAATAATTGTACCGGGCGGTACACCTCCACGCCGCTAATTTAAGATGTGCGCCAGTTGAAACTCCTCTGCTGGAGGAAGTCTGAACTTTATCGACGGTATTAATTTTCAAGTTTCTCAGAAGATGTCACTACTTGGAAAGTTTGGAGTTTTTGAACTGTGCCACTTTTGATGTATTTTTGTTTTACCGGTAGTAAGAAGTGTGAACTTTCTCTTCTAGAGGACACTACTGAAAAACTACAATGGTGCACCCTAGTGCGATGTGAAAGAACTGTTTTTTGGAGAAATTTTTATTTCAAAAGTTTGTTTCTTGTTAAATTTTTTTCTGTTATTGTTTAAGTTGGCTGTATACCCCTCTCTTTCCCCTTGTTTTGTATTTAGCCAATCCCGAATTTCTTTAATTAATTTCTGACCAATCTGATGTATCTTCCCCCAACTTGAATATGCTGCTTATCCCTAACCAATAAAGTTTTGGTGGGAGGGTGTTCTCATTCCAAAAACGCCTCGAACTTTCCGCGAGAGTATATAAACTGCTGATTTTTGGGTCTCTGCGCCACTTCTGTTCCATCTTTTAGTGTGTAAAGTACATAGCAGGGGGCGGGAAGCGCCTCTTTCTTCGGCAGCGGTCAACAACAAGGTAATGGCCGATTAATAACTTCTTTCTTTGCTAGATCAGCAGTTTAACTCTCGGGGCGGGTCCGAAGTTTTTCCATAATGTAACCTTCCTTAAAATGTAAAGACCCTTGGTATCTAGTCTATCTTTAAACTGCATATCGGGATAGAGAGTGCTTAACCCTCTCGAGCTCCCACTCATATTGTTTTGAGGTGAACTTATTTTTTTCTCAACCTATTCTTCTTTAACGTAATGTAAATTGTTCCTTTCTAAAGTCACCTCTTTAGTATGGGATTAGCCCCTGCATTAATGGCCTAGTGCCAAGTAGGTTTTAAACAAATGTATTAGGAGTGCAGGTCGCCTCCTCTCAAGTGGTTATTTTAGAGGTCATGTAATTAACCTTTTTTCTTACTTAATAGACCTCAGTAGGTTGGGTATTTTACCCCTGTATCTATGTCCTTAGAGGACAACTTGAAGGTGGAGTTTGGTATGGCCTTTAATAGGCTTAATGTTGAGAGCGAGTGGCTCTTTCTCGAAAATTGAGTGTTGTATGCCTCGGGGAGGCTTTTCTGTGTAATTTGGAGCAAGTGCTCCTGAGCATGAATGGGTTTTTCTGCCCCTCTGTTAAAACTTATTTTGGAGTAAGGTTGGGCTGATTGCCCAAGAATTGTGAAGTCGGGGCGCGAAGCCCAAATCCGGTAAATATTGTAACTACATTTTGTTGCCTTGCTACTCTGTACCTGCCATGCTTGTTATTTCTTTATTTTGAAAAGAAAATATAACCTTGTTAATTTTACATGAACTCTAATTTCGTAGCTTGAGACCCGTTCACACCCGCACCTTCTTTCACCTCTAACTACCGCAAAAACACGGTAACAATAATAATAATGGCTTTACGTCCCACTACCTACTTACGCGGTTTTCGGAGACGCTGAGGTGTCAGATTTTTTCCCACGGGAGTTCTTTCATGTGAGAGTAAATTTATCTACAAGAGGCTGACATATTTGAGCATCTTCAAGTATCATCGGACTGAGCCAGGCTCGAACCTGCCTACTTGGGTTTAGAAAGCCAGCGTCTAAACCAGCAACAACAATATTTTGTCTACTTTACCCCAAAATCTCGACAACGCTTTTAGGCCTAAAAGCTCGCTCATCTGCTTCGTACAAGAGAGGATTTTTTTTCGGTCGTTCGGCAGAACCATACCAAAGTCCTGGTCATTTACACAAAAGATAGCGAAATATACGCCCCCTCCTTCTAAACCTATGTTGTTAGAAGACTTAATATGAACAGTATATTGATTTTGTGTTTCTTAACTGCACCTGAACGCCGTGCTCTTTTATCACGCATTTCTCCTGTATTAATGCTTTTAGGGCTTTCTTTTTTTACTAGAGAGAAGCATTGCAAGTATACTGTAATATCTGAGAATGTTTGCCTGTAAGAATTTTAAACCATATCTGTATCCATACAGTTTTAAAAGTCCTTTATTTACATTGATGAGTACAGCTGAGTGAGCTTTTTGCCAAACAGCTGCGATTTCAACATGCTGCGCTCGCTACAGTGATTCTCTCGTAGACGGTGGCGCCAATGCTACCTCTAGTGTATAATCACGGCCGACTGGATACCTCGCTGCGCTCCTTATAACGGCCTTGACAATAGCTTCTGAAGCCCAGCATAAAGCTGTAATTGGAAAGTTTCACCATAATGCCGCTGGAGCGCTGGCGTACTACCCACTGACAGGAAGCTGTATACCGCAAATTGTCGCATTTCCAGTTTTATTTTTTGGTTTTTCTGTCGTAAATGTTGGCAGTGTGTTCGCAATGAGGTACTTGTTGGCTTGATAATGAGATCTGATAGTTATGCGCTAGTGAGTTTATTTTTTATTGTGTAGTGTGGTGATTATATTTTTTAAACTGTATTTACAAATCTTGGAATTTAAGACATTCTTGTGCACCTTTTCGTACTTCGAGCAGAAATTTTATGGAAACAAGAACAAAGTGATTTCTCGCTGTAACTTCGTCCTGAACAAGGCTTTTAATTTATGTGCTAATTCGTGATACAACTAGGAAGGATGACCAGTACCTCGCCCAGGCGGCCGCAACTTCTATGCTGAACAGAGGCCTTGTGTTGGGGATGGGAAGATTGGAAGGCATAACCAAGGAAGAGGGAAGGAAGCATCCTTGGCCTTAAGTTAGTTACCATCCCGGCATTTGCTTGGAGGAGAAGTGGGAAACTATGGAAAACCACTTCGAGGATGTCTGAGGTGGGAATCGATACCACCCTCTACACAGTAGACCTCCCAAGGCTGAGTGGACCCCGTTCCAGCCTTCGTACCACTTTTGAAATTTCGTGGCAGGGCCAGGAATCGAACCCGGGCCTCCGTGAATGGCCAACTTGTTCCACCCTACTGCATTGCAAGTAAAATTTATTTTCTGAATTTAGCATGGCCAGCTTGCCCGGTATTTAATATTCTAGTGAAAGGTATGAATTAAATGTAATCTGAAACTATATATATTGAAATTATCATTTAAACATGTTTGAGTCAAAATATTTATGCTCTGCATACAACGAATATGAAAAAATAAGACTCTTATGTTTTGTCCAGCCCCCTTCCTGAGAGAAGCGCTTGAATAGTTTTAAAACTCTAATTGAACAGTGACTCTTAATCTCAATATTAACATCAAAAGACAAAAGCATTACGGTAAGTTCCGCTATGTATGTAAATGCCATGATAATAAAAACGATTACTATTATTCCTCACAATTAAGGAACGTCAGTTGGACTACTCCATCCTCCGCAGTTTCATTTCATGACGTTGTTTTGGCACATATCAATGAAAGTAGCCTTTAGGATTAATCATTTTAACAATATTAGTCAATGTAACATACTATTTTATTCCCTAAATTAAGATACATCGGCAATCAGAGTCAATATCTGAAAGTCAGCTGGACTATAAGTCATATCCCCGCAGTTTCATTTCACGACGTCATTTTGGCAAATATCAACGAAAGTAACCTTTAGGATTAATCATTTTAACAGTATTAACCCATGTAACATTCTCCATAGCTCTAAATTACGATAAATCGGCAACCAAAGTCAATATATTTTCCATAAAGAAGTATGCATTTCTACCGCAAATAGGTCGGCCGCCAGCGCCACGTGTCGAGCTGTTTAACTACTCCGATTACAGTGCGTGGACCCGATTGTCAAGGCCGGTAAGGAACTAGCTAGAGCGACGCATCAAGTCGGCCGTGGTATAATTTACTAACTCTATGGTCAAAATCTTACAGTGCGGTTAGGTGCTTGTACCTAAACAGCAGGAGTATCCGAAACAAACTTGAGGAAATAGAAATTCTGTTGCACATTATAGGCCAGGTAGATATATTGGTTGTGACAGAAACTTGGGTAAAAAGTGAGGAGGCGAAATACTATAATATACCAAATTATAGAAGCGTCTTTTCACACAGAGACGGCAAAGCTGGAGGTGCCTTAGGTATTTACATTTCGCACTGTTGGAAAGCAAATGTGAAAATGAATTGTGAACTTGATAATAGCTTAATATGGGTTGAAATTTATAGCGATAAACTTAGTAGTAGTAAATATAAAAGTATTGATTTAATTGCGGGATATAACCCAAATAGGAATAATGCCATACCATTTCTAGCATCCCTCGAAAATTTTCTAAGTAAAACAACTAACAATTTATGCCTATTTTTGGGTGACACGAATATTGATATCTTAACTAGTGACCAACTAAAAAGAAAATACATGAACCTGCTTTCTTGCTATGATTTCAAGCAATGCAATAATGTATATCCAACACGAATATGTGATACAACAAGCACTTTAATAGATCATGTGTCTCTGGAATATATTATTATTTATCAAATGTTGGTAGCTATATAAGTGACCATAATATATTAATATTTGATATTCTTTTGCCAAATTCTAAATCTCCATCACAATCGCTTGAACTGAAAAGGCTGAAAGCAACTAATGTAGAGCAAAATAATGATAGACCTGAAAGTAGTAATATCACTGAACATAACACAAAAGTCATAAAAAACACTACTAGTAGAATTGACATAATGTATAATTCCTTTATTGACCAGCTACCGCAATCACATAAATGGGATTGTAAATAAAGGGTACCGATCTCTGCACATGGTTATGAGGGTGTTTAGGGGTTGTAGTAAGAATGTAAAGGAGAGGGCATATAAGTCTCTGGTAAGACCCCAACTAGAGTATGGTTCCAGTGTATGGGACCCTCACCATGATTACCTGATTCAAGAACTGGAAAAAAATCCAAAGAAAAGCAGCTCGATTTGTTCTGAGTGATTTCCGACAAAAGAGTAGCGTTACAAAAATGTTGCAATGTTTGGGTTGGGAAGAATTGAGAGAAAGAAGAAGAGCTGCTCGACTAAGTGGTATGTTCCGAGCTGTCAGCGGAGAGATGGCGTGGAATGACGTTAGTAGACGAATAAGTTTGAAAGGCGTTTATAAAAGTATCTGAATATGAAGATAAAGTTGGAATTCAAGAGGACAAACTGGGGCAAATATTCATTTATAGGAAGGGGAGTTAGGGATTGGATTAACTTACCAAAGGAGATGTTCAATAAATTTCCAATTTCTTTGAAATCATTTCGGAAAAGGCTAGGAAAGCAACAGATAGGGAATCTGCCACCTGGGCGACTGCCCTAAATGCAGATCAGTATTGATTGATTGAACTGGTAGCTTGCCATGGATATCTTCTGAACTTCTCAGCCTTATTAAGCGACGTGACATTTTACATGCAAAACTTAAAAATCCCACCCTAAAGAATAACATCAATCTCAATCAGGAATATCGCAGGTGTAGAAACAATGTGACAAATCTAAAAAGGAGCTTTGTTGTGTAATACCATTACACGCAGGAACACATTTAAGGAAGTCTTACAATTGGTTTGCACTGAATTTAATGTTAAAAAACATTTCTTTATACAGCTCACATCACTTTACAAAAACATAGCGGCCATTACTCGCTTCCAACTGTTCTTTTTTTCTTTTGTCCAGCATGTGACACTGCCGGCAAAATGGCTGACCGTATTGACAGCAAAGCCTGATGCAACATACTCCCACCTTGAGTAGCAGAAGGCTACTCAACAATACCAACAAATACAAACCTGCTGCTTATAAATCAAGTCTGTCAGGAACTCTCACCGCTCGACCACTTCGAGTAACAACTGGATCACCACTGTTGTCATCCTTTGGTACATCTGAAGAATCACAGTTTCTAGAGAGCACAATAGGGTCATCAGAAGACACTTCCAAGGGATAAATCCTTTGTATTGGACGTAATAACTCGCCCTGACCAGTTCTGAGTTTCACTGTTCGGATGACACCATCCCTACCTGGTATAACTTCAACTATGTATCCCAATGGCCAGTCTATGCGCTTGAGATTGTCACACCCAATCAACACAACGTCCCCCACAGCTACAGTACGGGTGCCCTCTTTTTCACGATGTAACACTAACTGCCCCAAATATTCACTTCTGAATCTTTTCCTCAAATCCCTTTTCAAAGTTTGTCGGTACCTATACCTCCTTTTGAGGCTCTGAGTGTCTATCGTATCGAGATCAGGAACACCAATCTCCCTTATATCTTGCAGGAATAAAGAAGGGGAGAGAGGCACTAGCTCAGAACCTTCTTCCATGATATAAGTCAAAGGTCGAGAATTCATCAAACTCTCACAATCACATAATGTAGTCATCATCTCCTCGTAAGTAAGACATGACCTACCCAATATCCTCTTCAATAAATCTTTGAGGAGGCGTATCAAGCGCTCCCACCATCCACCCCACCAAGGTGCACTAGGGGGATTAAAACGCCATTCAATACACCTAGCAGTGCTGTACTTAGATATATCCTCCCAGTTCAGAGTTCGAAGTAAATTAGAAGCCCCAGTGAAGTTCGTCCCATTGTCACTGTAGATAACAGAACATCTTCCTCTGCGAGCCACAAATCGACGGAGTGCTTGCAAGAATGCTTCTGTCGAGACTGATGATACCAATTCCAGATGGACAGCTCTAAACACTGCGCAAGTAAAGAGGCACACCCACATTTTAATCCCACCTTGTAGATACAAGGGCCCAGTTAAATCCAGTCCAACAATCTCGAACACGGCAGCATCCCGTACTCGACTGGATGGAAGTGGAGGTGAAATAACTTCAAGATGTCTTTCACTGTGTCTCTTGCATATGACGCACTTGGACAAAACCGACCTGATAGCTTTCCGACCGTTTAAAATCCAATAGCGTTCCCTGAGGTTATTTAGCAGCATTTGCAATCCTACATGTCCTTGTATCTTGTGTTCCGTCATGATTAACCTCTTCACTACCTCGTGTTGTGATGGAAGTACTGCAGGCTGACGAAAGTCTTCATGGTCATCTCGGTAGGTGATCTTAGTTTTCAGCCTAATTATTCCTTCATGGTCTCGAAATACTCTGAGCGTTCGCAGTCTGTCGTCCCTTAACCCCGACAAGGAGTCCTCTTGAATAAACCGAACAACTCTTCTTTCTGCAGTGGCATACTCTTCCACAGTTAATTCACTTCTCTGACGCAGATCTGTAGGTAAGCGGCTATTGCGTATAAACCTTAGCAACCACCCCAACATGCGGACAATTCTTGTAAAATTAGAGAAGTATTTGAAATACCAGTCCTTTTGGTCCTCTGAAACCAAACAGTTAACATTCACAACAGCTGGGGATCTAACCTTTTCCATGTTGATCTCATCTTCTTTGGGATCATCATTGCAAGCAAACCACTTTCCTGGTGATTCCTTCAACCATGCCGGTCCCTCCCACCATCTAGAAGCAACTAATTGTTTAGCTTTGCAGCCCCTGGAAGGTAAATCTGCAGGGTTAAGTTCCCCTGGGACATACTTCCAACATTCAGAGCAAGTGATTTTCCTTATTTCATCAACTCGATTTCTGACAAAGACTGTCCATTTGTCTCCCCTGGTAATCCATGCAATTACTGTAGTAGAATCGCTCCAGAACAACGTCTTCACATTTTTCCATCCCAATCCGTCCAGAACTGACTTCGCAAGCCTTGCTCCTATAGTTGCAGCCATAAGCTCCAAACGAGGCATAGAAATCTTCTTTAACGGAGAGACTCGTGTCTTGGCCGCCAACAGATGAAGCTGAACGTTGTCGCTTGTCTCTACCCTGAGGAAAACTACTGCAGCATATGCCTTTTGACTGGCATCACAAAAGGTGTGTAAAGTGCATTCCTCTATATTCACAGGTTTCTGTACCCATCGGGGGATGCCAATTTCTTCTAATTGAGGGAGTTCTTCATACCATGACAGAAATTCTTTCTTGATAGCATCGTCAACTTCTGTATCCCAATCAAATTCCATCTTCCACATTTTCTGCAGGAGCAATTTAGGACACAACATAACAGGGCAACTAAAGCCTATAGGGTCAAACACTTTGTGAGAGATCGACAGGATTGTTCTCTTGGTAATGGTGTCAAAAAGAAAATCTCTAATCCAACTCATGTTAACTTTGAGTTCATCACTTTCTCGATTCCACAACAAACCCAGTACTGCAGAATAAGAGTTATCATGAGCACTCTGACACTTGTCACTTGTCCATTCCCAACCCCTAAGCTCGAATTTGGCCTTTGCCATGACTTTGACCGATTCTGACATAAATACATTGAGCTCAGCTTCAGTGTCCACACTAGAAACAACATTATCAACATAAAAACTATGCAGTAACTTTTCTTTAAGAGAATGATTTGAATCCTCTTCTCTCAATAAGTGGTGTTCGATTACAGATCCTAAGAGGAAAGGACTACACTTTACACCAAAAACCACTCTTGCATGCCGGAATACCCTAACCTCCAGTTTTTCAAAACAGTTCCACCATAAGAAACAGAGGAAGTTCCTGTCTTCAGGATGAATACCAATCTGTAAAAATGCTCTTTTAATATCAGCAACCACTCCTATCTTCTTTTCTCTAAATCTTAACAGCACATTTGGGATGAGTTCAATCAGATTTGGACCAGTTTCAAGACATTGATTTAAAGATGGAGAACTGCCTAGTTTTGCCGAAGCATCAAAAACAGGTCTGATTCTGGTAGTTGCACTGTTTTCCTTTACAACTGGTCTATGCGGTAAGTAGTGACAACAATGAACACGTTCAGATTCAGGCACTTCTTCTATAATTCCCTCAGCCAACCAATCTTTGAACACTTCATTGTAATCTCGAAAAAGGTCTTCAGATAATTTCTTCTTCATCAAACCCAGTCTTCTTTCAGCAAGATTCAGGTTTGATGGCAAGGCGGGATGCCCCTCAGTCCAAGGTAGCCGAACTTGATATCGACCTTCTTCTGTGCGATGAACACTTTGGAGGAAATGATCTTTCACTGCAATTTCTCGTTCCTTCTTCGTAACTTTCTCGACAGGGTCCGAAATGCCTATTACATCCAACCTCCACAAATCAGTAATACTTGCCTCTTTAATAAACATGGAAGTTACAAGCAAGCCTTCATTTTCTTCACTTCTCTTGGTATTAGGAATCTTTCCCATCAAAGTCCAGCCTAACAATGTCTCTACTGCAACTAAACCACACGACAGCACTTCTCTTCTTCCTGTTAAAAGTTTGCCAGCCACGTCCGCTCCAATAAGTATTTCTATAGGCCCCAAACTTTCCTCATTATCGGTGATATCTATCTTCAATTTCTTTAGCTCGTTCATCCATTCCCCTTCCGTAACATGTGAAATGTCTCCACAGATCACTTCTTGGTCTAAAGCCTCAAAATTACACCGAAATTCATCGTTCAGGTCCCCTACACGCACCCTGTAAACTTCATGCTCATTCCGTTGCGTTGTTACACCACCAAAAAGAGAATGTGAGATGATCTCCTTTCGCAGTGAAGTGTAACCCATCTTTAAAGCCGTCTTTCGCAAAATGTATGACTTCTGGGAGCCTGTATCTATTAAAGCACGAACACATTCAGTCTTTTTATCAGATCTTACATTTACACGAAGAGTTTGTAACAACACCTTGGGCAAAGCGGAAACATTTGCCAATGTGATTTCCTGAGTTGCATTTTCTTCACTGTTGCTAACTGCTTTGGGGACATGTTTTTCTAACAACTGTCTGCACATTAAAACAACATGCTTCCCACCACAAATTATACATTTTATGTTTTTTGCCTTGCAATTCTTTACCATATGCCCTGACTTCAGACACATATAACAACATCCCTTTTCCCTTAACAGTTTCTGTTTACTTTCCATTGACATTTTTCTAGCGGAAAAGCAATCTGCACTGGTATGATGACCCTCACAAAACACACATTTGTCATCCTTACGTTGATTTGATGTTAATAACCCCATAGCTGTAGGAATGTTGTCGTCTGAATCCTTCCCCTTGTGCTTCAGTTTTTCTTTTGCCCCTTCACACTTTAAGTCAAACCCAGATGTAGCAAGGTTTATTCTCTGTTCACCCTCCACCTCCGACTTCAGGAATTTCATTAACCCCTCGAGACGGTCTTTCGCATTTGTAGCGGAGGTGAATGGAATACTGCGTTGCCAAATTCTTAATAAGTCTTCGGGGAGGCACGATTCAACAAGGGGAAATAACATAGAGGCACACTTGTCCGTTGTGACACCAAGCGATTCCAGTGACCTCAACTGTGTTTCCAACTGATCATAAAGTTGAGACAATGCAATTCTGGATTTGGATTGCGAGGCCTTGTGTAAAACTAACCTCAACAGTTCACGTACATAAACTTCCACAAGAAGATCTTCTTGGCCAAAACGGGATTTTAGGCTTTCAATTGCTTTGCTGTAATTTATTCGTGTTGGGGGGAAGCTCTCAACCACCTGCCTAGCACGTGATCCTTTTACTGTTGCCTGTATTAAATATTGAAATTTATCCTCCACAGCTATTTCGGGATCTTCATCTATTTTTGAGAACTGACTCCAGAATGGTAGCCACTCCTTTAAATCCCCTCCAAAGGTGCGGAATTCTAACTTCGGCAACTTGAATTTCTTGGTTTGTTGGTTGCTAGACCTACTAGCAACACTACCTGCTTCATATTCAGTTTGTTGAACCTGTATTCCCGAAATACGTAATTTAAGGTCCAGATACTTTTTCTGATACTCATCAGCCCCTTCCATTTCCTTATCAATATCCGCCTCGTCATCGTCTAATAACAAATCGAGCACTTTCGAATCTAGTTCGTTCAAAATCGCTATCTTACTTTCTAACAAGGTGGATAATGATTGAAGTTCCGTAATATTAAGATTTTCCTCTTCAGTCAAATCACTAACCTGTTTAGCAATTTTCGTAAACGAAGTCCTTGTCGCTCTCCTATGCTTCAGTAATTTATCGAGGCTTCCGTGCTCCATGTTCCTCGTGGGTACGGTGATTCTTCCTTCTTCAAGACGTAAATGTCCTGTCACGGTCGCCACTAAATGTTGTGTAATACCATTACACGCAGGAACACATTTAAGGAAGTCTTACAATTGGTTTGCACTGAATTTAATGTTAAAAAACATTTCTTTATACAGCTCACATCACTTTACAAAAACATAGCGGCCATTACTCGCTTCCAACTGTTCTTTTTTTCTTTTGTCCAGCATGTGACACTGCCGGCAAAATGGCTGACCGTATTGACAGCAAAGCCTGATGCAACAAGCTTAAAAAACAAATATTACTCTGAAAAATTTAGAATTCATAACAAGAACCCAAAGAAAACGTGGAAAATAATCAATGAAATCATTAAGGGCCTTATTTTTTGGTGAAATAAAACTGTTGATTTCGGTGTTAAAACTAACACTATTTCGGTAGGTATTTCGTGAAATAAATTGTCATACTGATCGATGTTTCTTGTGAAATATTCCTTATGGTGTGGGGTAAATCTAACTAATTTTGTGATTAGGGGTTTTAAAGTGAACACTTGTAATGTATTAAATTGTTATTAAACCTTAGAACAACCAAATATACAAAATGTTATAGAAATAAATACCGGTAGGCCTATATAAATCACTGAAACCTCAAAATGTAGTTAGGCGGAAGTTTGGAATTTATACGTAGCCTACACGTTTTTGCCGGTCCCGTAGTGTAGGGGTGCCTGCCTCTCGCCAGGAGGCCCCAGGTTCGATTCCCGGCCAGGTCAGGGATTTTTTTCTCGATCTGAGGGCTGGTTCGAAGTCCACTCAGCCTACCTGATTAGAACTGAGGAGCTATTGACGGTGAGATATCGGCCCCGGTCTCGAAAGCCCAGAATAATGGCCGAGAGGATGCGTCGTGCTGACCACACGACCCCTCGTAATCTGCAGGCCTTCAGGCTGAGCAGCGGTCACTGGGCAGACCATGACCCTTTCAGGGCGTTAAGTGTCGTGGGGTTTGGTTTGGTTCCACATGTTTTAACATTTTGAATGACTTGTCTCCAAAGTAAAAAACTACGCATGGTTTCAACATGATCAGGATTCAGAGTTGTGCGACAGTCAGAACGTATATTTTTGTAAACAAAGCAGCCCCTTTCGCTGACCACATTAGACGTCGCAAACCATAGTACTTGCGAACACTTGGTGCAAATCCTCCTAAAACTTCACTAACAATGTCTTCTTTCTTCTCTTCTATCACACGTTCTTTCACTGCATTTTGCAAAGCCATATATCCCTGAAAGATATTCATGGATATGCTGGTGCTGCCCGACCGGGGATGAGTAACTCAGACGGTTAAGGCGTTGGCTTTCTGAGCCCAAGTCGGTAGGTACAATCCTGGCTCAGTCCGGTGCTTAAATACGTCAGCCCCGTGTTACTAGTTTTATTGGCGCGTAAAACCCTCCAGTGGGACAACATTCCGGCATCTCGGCATCTCCGAAAACCGTAAAAGTAGTTAGTGGGACGTAAAAATAATAACGTTATTACAACTCAACCAGGCGATTTATTTATTTATTTATTTATTTATTTATTTATTTATTTATTTGCTCTTTGCTTTACGTCGACCGACACAGATAGGTCTTACGGCGACGATGGGATAGGAAAGGCCTAGAAATTGGAAGGAAGCGGCCGTGGGCTTAAAACCCTGGCATTTGCCTGGTGTGAAAATGGGAAACCACGGAAAACCATTTTCAGGGCTGCCGATAGTGGGGCTCGAACCCACTATCTCCCGATTACTGGATACTGCCTCCACTTAAGCGACTGCAGCTATCTAGCTCGGTGCGATTTATTTAGAATAGGCCTACTAATATCGTCATATTTTATAATAAGTCGGTATTATTTATCTTCCCTTTTATATTCATCCATGTCCTCATGCCAGGATTATCCAATTTTTCTATAGAAATGCTGGCTTCCATGAATGCTTTTGTTGTGTCTATTACACATTCCTCTCTATCACTTTTCAACTTCTTTGCGATGTGTAAAGTATCGCCGATTGTTATTTGCCGCTTAAAATTATGTTAATTTGCTTCATTCTTCTTCTTTTTGTGTGTTTCTGATTCTCTACAGTATTTATCGCACGCATCTCTTCGTTTTCACGTAATGCGAACATTACAGTACTTACACATTAGAATCTTTCTTAGAGCATCAAATACATAGAACGCCTCACTGTTATATTCCTCGGCCCTCGGAAAAACTGTTGTGACTTTAGTTTTCAACATTTTTGTACTTAAATGTTGGACATTTGCTGATAAAGGTTCATAAGTGGCGAACTTTCAATGCGAAAGAGTATAATGCGCACTGCCGTATCTACAACCAAACTTGCTACGACCACAACGCCATTTGCTGTAATCGGTAACAGATATCAATTTTTAATGATTGCCTTAGAGATCGCGGAACTGAATACACATACTTCCGATACACAGGGCTGATCGCTTTGTGTGCCTTTGTGTAGAGAATATACATCGCTATCAATCAACTGAGAAGGAAACTACTATAGTCAAGTTCTCAAGAGCATTTAAACGTATACTGCAGATCTTTTCCGATACGATTTCGCATTTTTCTTACCAAGTGGGGTATATTTCGTGATTATTTGCGCGATTCGCGTAATAAACAGATTTCGCGATATTTCGCGAGTTCATTTCGCTAAAATACGTTACGGTACGGTACCTACAAGGTCATATAAAGGCTAGAAAGAAGATATGAAAAATTTCGTGCTTATCGCTATTACCAAAAAATACGGCCCCTAGAAATCATACATAACAGAAAAACAACAAAAGGCGATAATTGTACATCTCAAGAAATAGATAACAAGATAATTACAGACAGTCAGGAAATATGTGAATCATTAAATTTATATTTTACAAATATTGCTAAAACCCTGGCTTCAGCAATCCCTCCCCGGAGCACTGAAACACTTGCGGTTCCTAATTACTTGAACTCATTTTACCTATATCCAACTGATGAAACAGAAGTAAGATCTATAATATCAAATCTAAAAAACAAGAGTAGCTGTGGGCAGGATGGTATAACTGCCAACTTTCTAAAAGAATTCCAGGATTCTTTAAGTGGGATGCTAACAGATATCATTAACAAATCCTTGGCATCTGGTACATTACCTAGTGAGCTAAAAATACCTAAAGTAGTTCCTGTCTTCAAGGGTGGGGACGGGAGGAATCCTAGTAACTATAGGCCTATCTGTATTCTTTCCATAATGTCCAAAATATTAGAAACTATTGTTAAAAAGAGATTTCTCACTTTTTTAAACAAAAATAATTTATTTTACAATGCACAATATGGCTTTCGTGAGAACTCTAACACTGAAATAGCAACCGTAGATCTCATAAATATGCTGCAAGAGTAAATAGATTTTAATAGTTTTGCTGGTGGGTTGTTTATAGATCTAAAGAAGGCCTTTGATACAGTGGACCATGAAAGACTGTTAGCTAAATTAGAGAGAGCAGGAGTTCGTGGTGTTGCATTGAAGTGGTTTGATAATTATCTGTCCGATAGAAAACAGTATGTAGTGCTGAATAACTGTAAGAGCTCAGCAATTAGGGTAACCCATGGCTTTCCACAGGGGTCAGTATTAGGGCCGATTCTCTTCCTAGTCTACATCAATGATATTGCAACTTGCTGCTTGAAAGGACGTATCACACTGTATGCCGACGACACAAACTTGTTCTATACTGGTTGTAATATAGACTCCATTGTTAAGGATATGCAGGAAGACCTCAATACTCTGTGCTTTTGGTTTCAAGCAAATAAATTAACTATTAATGTGCAAAAGACTAATTATATGATAATGACAAAACAAGGTCAGAATGAAATCCCACACAGTAAAATATATATGCAGAATACTGAAATAAAACTAGTTAGAACTGTCAAATATCTTGGGTTGGTGATTGATAGGAACTTGAACTGGACAGACCATGTTGAATACATTACTAGAAAGATCACACCTGTTGCAGGAATTTTAAAGAAACTTAGTTACCTTATCCCACAACATCTTCTAAAACAGATCTACTACTCTTTAATTCATAGTCACCTACAATATTTGAATGTAATCTGGATGCGCTGCAAGAAGTCTGACTTGAATGAGCTAATGGTAATACAAAATAGAGCTGTTAGAAATATACTTAATCTTCCCTACTTAACACCAATAAAATATCTATACCTAAGTGCTAAAATACCACCCCTAAGCATGAGTGCAGAATTCAATACAGCTGTACTCATGTATAAAATAAAACATAACTTTATACAACACAACACTACATATACTCTGAATTCTGACAACCATCCATAGTGTACTAGGCATGCAAATGACTTTGCCTTATACAATGTTTGCTCTTATAAATATGGTACAAACAGCTTGAAGTTCTCTGCGATCCAGTTATTTAATAACATCACTTTGGCAAAATTCAAACAAAGAGTCAAGCAATATTTTTGGGAAAAGTACAGTGCTGTTTAAATCAAAATATCAGTTGTCATTTAAGGCATTCTCCCAAACAATCTTGCAAACTGTCCGGAACTATTCTTGTACCTCTACAACTTTTATGTTATGTAAATGTAAATACTCTGTAATCTGTTCTTGTACCTCTGCAACTCTGTGTTATGTATATATACTGTAAATACTCTGTAATCAATTCCTGTACGTCTGCAACTTTTATGTTATGTAATTGTAAATAATCTGAAATCTATTCTTGTACTTCAGCAACTCTTATGTTACGTAAATGAAAATACTCCATAATCCATTCTTGTACCTTTGCAACTTTCAAGTTATGTAAATGTAAATACAGTCAGAAATAATTCTCTGTAATCCTCATATTGATGATGTACATATATTATATACTGTATGTGTTTATATGTTCAACCGTTTACTAATTATCTTATATACACAAACTATATTTTGATGTGTAAGCGCCTGCCAGTATGTAATGTCCTGTACAATTCCTATGTATGAGCCTACAGGCTCGTTGGAATTAATTGAAATAAATGAATGAATGAATGAATGAAAGAACTGGCTGAGTCAGCAAAGAGGATGCATCTTTATGTGCTAGGTGTAAGTGTTATTCGGGTAAGGGGAGATAACGAGGAAGAGATAGGAGATTATAAAGTGTACTTGACGGGTGTTAGAAAGGGAAGGGCAGAGTACGGGGTAGGGCTGTTTATCAGGAATACCATTGCACGCAACATAGTTTCTATTGGGCACGTAAATGAGCGAATGATGTGGGTAGATTTGTCAGTTGGAGGAATTAGGACGAGAATTGTCTCAGTGTATTCACCATGTGTGGGTGCAGATGAAGTTGACAAGTTTTATGAATCATTGAGCGACATCGTGGTCAGGGTCAACAGCAAGGATAGAATAGAGCTAATGGGCGATTTCAATGCGAGAATTTGAAATAGAACTGAAGGATACGAAAGGGTGATTGGTAAATGTGGGGAAAATATGGAAGCTAACGGGAATGGGAAGCGTTTGCTGGACTTCTGTGGTAGTATGGGTTTAGCTGTTACGAATACATTCTCAAAGCATAAGGCTATTCACCGCTACACATGGGAGGCTAGGGGTACCAGATCCTTAATAGACTATGTCTTAACTGACTTCGAATTAAGGAAATCTGTTAGGAATGTACGAGTTTTCCGCAGATTTTTCGATGATACAGGCCACTATCTGATCTGTAGTGAACTAAGTATCTCTAGGCCTAGGGTAGAGAAAGTGAAATCTGTCTGCAAACGAAAAAGTGCAGAAAATCTCTGGGACAAGGAAATTAGGCAGAAGTACATGGATATGATAGTGAGAAGTTTCGAACAGTAGACAGTAAGCAGGTTCAGGATATAGAAAGAGAATGGGTGGCATACAGGGATGCTGTAGTAGAAACTGCAAGGGAATACCTAGGAACAACTGTGTGCAAAGATGGGAAAAGGCGAACATCTGGGTGGAATGATGAAGTGAGAGCAGCTTGTAAACGTAAAAAGAAGGCTTATCAGAAATGGCTCCAAACAAGGGCCGAGGCAGACAGGGATTTGTATGTTGATGAAAGAAACAAAGCGAAACAAACATTTGTTGAATCTAAAAAGAAGTCGTGGGAAGATTTTGGTACCGTAACAACCTGGAAAGGCTAGGTCAAGCAGCAGGGAAACCTTTCTGGACAGTACTAAAGAATCTTCAGAAGTGAGGGAAAAGGAAATGAACAGTGTTTTGAGTAATTCAGGTGAACTCATAATAGATCCCAGGGAATCACTGAAGAGGTGGAAAGAATATTTTGAACACTTTCTCAGCGTAAAAGGAAATCTTCCTGGTGGTGTTGCTAACAGCCAAGCTCATGGGGAGGAGGAAAATGATGTTGGTGAAAATACGCTTGAGGAAGTGGAAAGGATGGTAAATAAACACCATTGTCATAAAGCAGCAGGAATAGATGAAATTAGACCTGAAATGGAAGTATAGTGGGAATGCAGGGATGAAATGGCTTCATAGAGTAGTAAGATTAGGATGGAGTGTTGGTAAGGTACCTACAGATTGGACAAAAGCAGTAATTGCATCTATCTATAAGCAAGGGAACAGGAAGGATTGCAACAACTATCGAGGTATCTCATTAATTAGTATACCAGGCAAAGTATTCACTGGCATCTTGGAAGGGAGGGTGCGATCAGTAGTTGAGAGGAAGTTGGATGAAATCCAATGTGGTTTCTGACCAGAGGGGGCTGTCAGAATCATATTTTCAGTATACGCCAGGTAATTGAAAAATGCTACGAGAGTAATAGGTAGTTGTGTTTATGTTCCGTAGACCTAGAGAAAGCATATGACAGGGTACTGTGGGAAAAGATGTTCGCAATACTGGGGGACTACGGAATTAAAGGTAGATTATTAAAATCAATCAAAGGCATTTATGTTGACAATTGGGCTTCAGTGAGAATTGATGGTAGAATGAGTTCTTGGTTCAGGGTACTTACAGGGGTTAGACAAGGCTGTAATCTTCCACCTTTGCTGTTCGTAGCTTACATGGATCATCTGCTGAAAGGCATAAAATTGCAGGGAGAGATTCAGTTAGGTGGAAATGTAGTAAGCAGTCTGGCCTCTGCTGACGACTTTGTCTTCGAGCTTGAAAATAGGTGCAATGAGTATGGTAAGACTAAATTTATGTCAGTAGGTAAGAAATTCAACAAAATTGAATGTCAGATTGGTGATACAAAGCTAGAATAGGTCGACAATTTCAAGTATTTAGGTTGTGTGTTCTCCCTGGGTGGTAATATATTAAGTGAGATTGAATCAAGGTGTCGTAAAGCTAATGCAGTGAGCTCGCAGTTGCTATCAACAGTATCATATAAGAAGGAAGTGAGCTCCCAGACGAACATAACATTTGAATGGTAGGACCGAAAAACTGTTTACGGAATTTTCAAAGGCACCTTTTAACTGGTTTGTTCTTGTGCAAATAACACTGGGTCAAAATTATTCACTACGCTGTCATGTACTCAACCTTCGCGGTAATAAATCCAATCATTACCAGCGAAATGACCGACAGAGATATCATCCTACTGCCTCAGATGTCAACACTTCTTCTTCTTCTACTACTACTACTTGTTGTAGAAAGGTTAATGGGCTTACATTTATCACCCCGTCACAAATCAAAATGATTAGAAGGTCATTTACAAATTACACACGAAACGTGAGATCTCCAATCTCACACGTGTCTGTTAACCTCTCTTCTTGAGATATTCACAATATTCGTGAATTTCAAAAGGTACACTAATCGAAGCAGGACTTATGACCTCATAACCTTAGAAACTCATAGGACAGAACAACGCTGCACAAACTTGACGAAAATTGTTAGAAAGTTCGAAAAGAAGGGATGCTATGAACTCCATTGGTGCCAGAAATATTACCTTACAACTGTATGTTTGCATTGTCCAAATACATATTGATTGCACTGATGATATCTGGAGTAGGTTTATATAATATACAAGACACACTCGTAGGTAGAGGATAACGAAGACTAAGAAGGCATGGAAAAAAGGGGCGACGAACTGATTCATATGTAGGGCGTTGGAAGATTAAATGATCCGTAGGATGCACAATGAATTGTAAATAAAATTGAATCTGTGTTTATACAGTGGGGTTAATACATGACTAAATCGAAGGCGGATTATATTGGTAATATGACGACGTGTATACAGTGGCTTGTACATACCAGGGTTTAGAGGGAATGGCGGGTTGTAGATTATAGTAGAGTCAGACCATTAATTTTGCCAGTTACGATACATATAAGCAGAGGATAGAAGTCAGCCGCGGGAACACAATCTGTATCGGATGTGGAAGAGAGAGAGCAGCACTCTTAGCCAACTGATCTTCTTGTTCATTTCCTGATATACCTTTGTGAGCAGAAATCCAGACAAGAGTGAGAATAACTCCAATTTAATGTAAAATATATTAAAGATATTTGACGTTGTATGGATACCAGTTAAAGATATAATTATTGGATTGTAAAGACTGTAATACACGGAGAGAATCAGTATATATAGTAGCGTGTTTAATGGAATGGGACTGTATACAGGCTACAAAGAGTGCTTGGCGAATGGCGAGAAGTCCCGCGGAAAAAATTGAAAAGGTGGATGTAAATGATATGATTCGGCAGTGTGAGTAGTATCTATATAAAAAGCCGCTCCAAGACCAAAAGCATTTTTGGCTCCGGCAGTATAAATATTGATACCCGGAGTATGTAAGGGTTACGTCTTTTTTCGAGTAGGTGGTATTGGGTAACATATCAAAACAAGCTGCACTTGAAACGATAATTGGAGGAACAAAAAAAGACAGTGTCAAAGGAAACGGAGTAATGTGGTGCTACAGGGTTTCGTAAGATTGACGATCGTAATGAGAGTACCGTAACATTTTATAAGCATGTAATAAAGCAGGTATTCTACAACGTCTCGCTGTTGGTTGGAGGAAATATTCATACAAGAGTTGCAATTTAGGAATCGACGGATTAGTAACTACGGCTGTCAACACTTCTTATCACGCCGGGCTTGACACAAGTCATATAACATCTGTTTCTAGATTGCCACGGCCAGTGAACAGAAGTGGGAAGTTACTCCGTGTACTTTCAGGTAGCATAGTTGAAAATGTTAATTATTAAGCCAAACCGCTACAATTATGTTGGCAGTCCTACAGTAAGGTGGGAGTAGATATTCCTTGAAGCGAAGGGAAGGTTTTGTTTATACGAAAGGATTGTATTCCCGTCGTCACTTCACCAACACTATTCGTCTTCGTTTTAATCACGCGTTAACGCCTCAATAGAAATACAGATTTCGTCTTACCAACCTTTCAACATGTATGCGGCACACGAGACGGGGCTGCCAATCACTTATTTTTCAAAGCCCTTCTTATGCTTCCGCTCGTCCATTTGTTTAAATGTCGTCTGAAGCGTCTACAGCACCCCTTCCCAACCAGCGTTTCCTGTTTGATTCACTGTCCAACTCCCGCGATCAATAAAATAAGTTTCTGGATGATACTAAGATGGTTTTGTACGCTTCAGTGTTATCTTCTATGTTAAAGGTCATATACTCCTGCTTCCACTGGTATATGTGTTTGTACTTCACTTTTCTCTCCTTTGTTACAAGATTAGTTAGTACACCGTATGCGATCTGACATGTGAATGCTAAGTGTTGTTTGTGTTATTATGAGCGTGTGCTCCCTACCTCAAGACTTGTGACTGGGTAAAATGAAGGAGTCCAAAATTTCTCCCCAAGAATAAGGTTTTGTTTAGTTGTGCTCTTAGTTTGTATCTCGTTTTAAGTTCCCTCTCAGCAGTGATAGCGTGTGGTCCAGGTGCCGTGGACGTCCTTGATGTATGATAGTACGAGTGTAAGACGTAGGCTATGGCAGAGAACAGTGGGGGTGAGGAGGCTCCTGACCCCTCGAAGTTAATAATCGAGCGTTAAGAAACAGTTCAAATGGAGCAAGATACAGAAGATAGCTCAAGTGAAAATAGTAAAAAGTGAATAATACTGAAAGGCAAGATATGTGCGAGGATAAAGACCTTGGTGATCAGGTTCCGAAGGCTGAGCCACAAGAAGTTTACCCCAGTACACATTATGGTCCATTTATCATTTTCGTGGAGTCTACCGCAGCCCGAAATGTTTGTCATATGCATCCCATGACCTTGGGTAGAATTTTTTATGAGCATAAAATCCCGGGGATCAAATCTGTGGCACGAAAGGGCAGAAACAGAGTACAACTTGAATTTGTATATGCCGTACAAGTGAATTCATTCCTTAAGCATCCTTTATTAGCTGAACTTAAACTCAGGGCGTATATACCCAACTCCAAAGTATTACGCGTGGGTATTATAAGGGGAGTAGAAAAACACCTAAGTGAAGCTACTATATTACAATATTTAAAGTCTACGTCAACTATAAAATCACTTCAACGTCTGAATCGTAGGATCGTTAGCCAAGAGGGTAATCACTGTGACCCAACGGGGTCTATTGAAGTTGTCTTTAGGGCACAGAAACTTCCTCAGTATGTTTCATTGTATCAGGTACATTTAGAAGTTGAACCATATGTTTTTGCCCCTATCATTTGCAAAAAATGCCAACGATATGGACACGTGGATAAACATTGTAGGGCGACAAGTCCAAGGTGTGGGCGTTGCGCTCTACACCACATCACGACAAACTGTACAGAAACATTTCTTCAATGCGTTCATTGCCAGGGAACCCATTTAACCGGGGCCCCTGAATGCCCGCCACACCAGCAGCAAGTTCGTATTAAAAAGATCATGAGCACTAATAACGTACCGTTCAAGGACGCGGTGAAGAAAGTCCAGCCTGTTAATACAATACTGCTGCCAATTCCCAAAATTTTCCCCCATTAACTAGGGAGATGCCACCTCCTACACGGAGAATCCACGAAAGAGAAAATTTACGCAAGTAATTTTGCAGTCACCGCGACCTATGCCTGTCCCGGGATATGATCGGGATGGTTACTACAATTTGATTCGAGCTACACCTAGCATGGAGATGGATACTTCACGAGTATCAATTTTTTCTAATATTCCCAGCCAGAGGATCGAGGCTTCAATAGACGTGCCTGCCTCCACTAGTAGCGCCTCGATGACGCAACCGATATCTTCTATTCAAAGGCAAAGAGACCACCTTCAAAGTGGAATCTATCAATCCATCAAGCAATTGGTGCAATTATTGGGTGATAACCCAACAATAGCTCATGATATTTATCAGTTAAGGGACAAGGTTTATAATTTTATACAGTTCTATGATCAGAATCACACAACGGAACTCTAGGAGTATCATGAATAAACGTCATGAGCTCTTTAATCTGATTCAGGAAACTGTACCGCATTTTTAGCAGTACAAGAAACCTGGTGTGACCCTTACAAGCGCCTAGCGTATCCTAATTATAATGTTGTTCGTCACGACGGACCAGGATATGCAGGAGTTGCCTTATTGGTTCACTCTTCCCTGACATATAGACTTAATTCGAATATTCAGACAATACCCTCTATGTATGTTGTAGGATTATGTTATAAGCACACCCTGCTTGTGAATATTTATTGTCCACCAGACGTTTCCAACACTGAAAGGCAATGGAATCAATGTTTTCAGCAATTTGCCACAGAACCATATATTTTTATTTTTGGGGACTATAATATTCACCACCATACGGTATGGGGAGGAAGTACTCAAGGTAAATATTTCCTCAATGCAGTTAACAAGAATTCTCTTGCAATATTGAACGACGGTTCCCCTACACGTCTTACTGCGCCCTCCGCTCCTCCCAGCGCAGTGGATCTAACGCTATGTAAGCGAGGTATGTTGTCTATTACTACATGGCACACCTTAGCTGACACTTACTCAAGTGATCATTTTCCCATTCTTATTTCATATGGCTTAGGCCGACCTAGTTCTTTCCTTCGAATTTACTTGCCGAAAACGCTGTCCGTTCGTTACGGAGATTTAAACCGCAGTTATATGCCGTATACCCTGAGATAGTTTACGACGAATACCTGACAACCTTTTTTCTTATCAATCGTTACTTCAGATTTTACAAGAGTATACTAATTTGCATCATCTCATAATAGCAACCCCCCCCCCCCCCGTCCAACTTATAGGCGCCCTCCGAAAGTTAAATGGTGGGACGAGGAATGCCATTTATTGATACAAACTTGTAAGGTTTTGTTCCACCAATACAGGCAACACTCCACGCCTCAAAATTATTTCCTGCTCAAACATCATATAGCACACACTCGAAAAGTTTTGCACAAGAAACGTCGTTTAGCTTGGCGAGAGTTCATCTCTTCTCTTACTCGTCAAGTTTCTATCACAACTTTGTGGAATGCTATCCGGGCGATAACAAGAGTTACGCAACACTCCCCTCCCATGACAATTCCACGACAGGTGTTATCAGATTTCCTTGACCGTGAGACTCCAGATTATGTAGTACCTCATGTCCACTCACAAGACACGCACGATACACGCTTTTCCGTGTTATTCAGCCGTGCGACCACCAGGAATTAGAAGCGGTTTTTCAATCTTGTTCGAATTAATCTCCCAGTCCTGATAATGTATCGTATCAGATGCTTAAATTATTACCGCTTAGAGCTAAGAAAATATTATTAGAGATGTATAATGACATCTTTCAAAATTTTATTACGCCACCTACGTGAAGTGAATTTTTTCTTATTCCTATTCTTAAAAATAGGCAATGACCCTCTGAACCTAACAATTACCACGGTATAGTGTTAGGTTCTTGTATCCGCAAAGTCTTTTTAAAGATTTTACTTCGGAGGATTATATGGGCATTGGAGTATTGTAGTCTAACACCGCAATATCAATATGCATTTTTCAAGCGACGAAGTTCATATGATGCGTTTAACATGTTCGTTATCGACTTGTTACTAGCTCGTCACAGGAAACACAGCACGATTGCGGTTTTTCTAGATATCCAACGGGCCTACGCCTCTGTACCACTGAATATCCTATAGGATAAACCTGGCATCTCTTAAAATACCTGTGGGGATTATTACCATTCTTAGACACTTACTTACATATCGAACATTGTACTTTAAAACATCGCAATATACAATACAGCCACGTCAGGTGAGTACAGGTTTGCCTCAGGGAGATATACTGAGCGGCATTCTTTTTGCTATATTTATGAAGGACTTTGAAGCAGTCATTCTCCGCTATGCTCGTATACAGGCGTTCGCAGATGATTTTTTGGTTTATTGTACGCACGAGAATTTACAGTTTTGTAGACAGCATATCATATACACGCTTAGAGAGGCCATGACGTGGTTGAATGCTCATGGACTGCATCATTCTATCCCTAAATGTCGAGCGATGATCTTCACACACCATCGTACATATGATTGCTCACCGATTTCTTTTTGCTCATGAAATCCCCATAGTTAGTCAACATAAATATCTAGGATTATTTATAGATCATAAGTTTAGATGGAAGCAGCATTTTCGCTACTTATGCTCGAAAAGTGATCAGTACATACAGATAATAAAATTTGGTCCAGTGTGTCAATCAATCAATCAATCAATCAATCAATCAATCAATCAATCAATCAATCAATCAATCAATCAATCAATCAATCAATCAATCAATCAATCAATCAATACTGATCTGCATTTAGGGCAGTCGCCCAGGTGGTAGATTCCCTATCTGTTGTTTTCCTAGCCTTTTCCTGAATGATTTCAGAGAAATTGGAAATTTATTGAACATCTCCCTTGGTAAGTTATTCCAATCCCTAACTCCCCTTCCTATAAATGAATATTTGCCTCAGTTTGTTCTCTTGAATTCCAACTTTATCTTCATATTGTGATCTTTCCTACTTTTATAAACGCCACTCAAAGTTATTCTTCTACTAATGTCATTCCACGCCATCTCTCCGCTGACAGCTCGGAACATACCACTTAGTCGAGCAGCTCTTCTTCTTTCTCTCAATTCTTCCCAACCCAAACATTGCAACATTTTTGTAACGCTACTCTTTTGTCGGAAATCACCCAGAACAAATCGAGCTGCTTTTCTTTGGATTTTTTCCAGTTTGGCACCCATAGACACTGGGGAGCTGACCCGTGTGTAGCAATATCCTTGTACAAGTCCACTATAAGATCGATCCTGGACTATGGTGCACATATCGTTTACTTGGCAGCGAACACGACTTTGAATACTTTTAATATATGTCAGTATCAAGCACTGCGCACGTGTATAGGAGCTCTGAAATCAACACCTACAAATGCACTTTTGGTAGAATCCTGCGAACCTCCCTTACATGTTCGTAAAAAAATGCTTGCTATGCAATATTTACTTTAAAAAATTTATCTTAGGAGGCACCCTTTAATCCAGAAATTGCAGCTCCTCCATGAGTATTATTCCATACGGCGTCAAGGTTTGCGAAGACTGCCTGCTCCATATCATGCTTTCGATGCGTTAAAATCATTCCAAGGTACAGTACTGTAAAGTGTAAATTTAATTCCCTATACTTTACCGTATTCTGTTCCCCATTATCGGCCACAGATAATTTGGCCTACCCGCAGGAGCTATACTGCTGTCATTCGTGCACAGGAGCCAGATCATTTGCCCGCTAAAAGATTGAAATTTTCCTGTATCTCTCCAAGCATAGACATATACACAGATGGGGCCAAGAATACCACTGGAGTTGGAGCCGCTTTCTGTATACCTTCAATAAATGTCAAGAAACAATATGGTTTACCTAGTGATTGTTCGATCTTTACTGCGGAATTATTCGCTATCCAACAAGCTTTACTTTTTATTCAGCGGCATGTCTATAAGGTAGTTACGATATATACGGATGCTCTGAGCGCGTTGCAGACGTTGATCTCCTATGCGCTATCTTATAACTGGTATGTATATAACGTTAAAAGTCTTCTCTATATGCTTGATAATTCCGGTATTTCTATAACATTAGTCTGGTTACCCGGACATGTGGGTATTTTGGGCAATGAGCAAGCGGATTTCCTTGCAAAACAAGCTTCTCGCCTCCCTGTTCCGAATTCTAATAATATCGTTCCTTCGTCCGATTATGCAGCTGTAATTAGACAATCTGCGTGTAATGAATGGCGACAGACTGCACAAGTCAAAGGTACCTTTTATTATCATCTACAAACATCTATACCGGTAAAACTATGGTTTATGAGAGGATCATATTCCAGAAGACATATTACTAACATCATTAGGTTGCGTTTTAATCATGCCCTTACGCCCCTATATAAATTTCGGTCCCTAACGTAGGGTTCAAACTGTCCGTGTGGTGCAAGTGATGGAGATGCGAATCATCTACATTTTCAGTGTCCTCTATATGTCAATCCGCGTAGGAAGCTTATTAGTATTCTCATACGACTCAAGCAGGTTTTTCCAACAAGTGTTTCTTGTTTGCTAAGTAAACCTTCTGCGGAGATCATCAAAGTTCTAAATACGTTTTTGGATGATGCAAATATTGCGTTATAAGTTTCTATGTGGTGTATAGTGGATCGTATTCAGATACTACTGATTCCATTGGGATGGTTCATCACATTTCTGGAGTATTTAGTGATAGTGATTTAGTGGAATATAGTGGTGTGCGTCCCTTCAAAATGACGACTTGTTATATACTAAAGTTTTCGCTTGTATTAGTGTTATTCAGCAAGTAATGGATTTTAGAATGGGTGAAATTACCTCGGTAAAAGCTCACAACTCATCACCAACAACAATGTATCTCGTTTGTTTGAAGTGAGCTGTAATAGGGATGTATCACGCAAAACTTGTCCGTTAGGCAGCGTACTGGTAACACCCGGTATGCGCTTTCCGCTGCTCGATTGTTTCAAATGATATGAGACATATGGAGACTATGGAGTATTCCTTCATTTGAGATCATCGAAATGAAACTTTTGCTTTGAATGCATGAAAATGAAGTTACGGTACCATGTTCTGGTAATGGTCTTAACAAGACGGAAAATGGTATAAGTGCAATGCCGACTGCGGATTTGGAATCAGAATTGAAGAAACGGGGTGGAAAAAAGCAAGAGTTGATTGAAAGTAAGCACTAAATGCAGCAATTCATTCTTTTAGCGCTTTTGTTGAGATTGGATTATTTAAGTACAAATAGCATTTTGAAAACATTCCTAATGATACGTTATTTTTCTTTTCTTTGCAGGTTAGAGACGTACATAAGGCACGACAATGTTGTGACAGCACTGCTTGGGGCTACATCCAGTATTTCATTTCCCTGTAGCGCACGAGATCTTGTTTCCGATCATAAGACAAGTACAGTATAAGGATTTCAAATTTGGAATTAATGAATTATTTCGTGTTCAGGAAGTCTGAAATTGATGGTGCTCCAGTGCCAAATTATAGGTCACTGTGTGATTCAGGCTACCGTACCACGCACGATGTTATGGCTGTTTTTCTACTTCTATATCTTCTTGTTCTCAGACTTATTTCCAAGGTATCAGTGCCTAAAATTATTGAAATAGGTCATATTAATTTTTCAGAATGTCACTACCTTATATAAAATTATTTCTTATTTAGCACTAATAGTACTAATTAGCTTACATACCATTTTCAGTATTGGCAATCTTCAACTATAAAATGTTTCGAGCAGACCTTGATGTTAGGAGTCACATTTTATTTTTATTTTATTTTATTTTGTAGGTCCTGCCTATGAATCGCATGGAACCACTTTTTACGGAAAGGATCCTTCTTAGGAAGTTGATGGTATGAATATGGTCGACCTTGATTTTGGGATATTGGGACGCAGCAGTAGTCAGTCATAACAATTTTCTAGTTTTCTTTGTTGTCGTAACGATATATTAAATCTTTAACTCCATCATTTAACTAGGTAACTTCCATTAAAGACACGTACAAACAAATGACGATCGACAAGCGCATTCTGGGTACTAATCGTACCAATATAAATGGTCCGTTATTGGACATTATAAATTTTCCAGCTAACTCGTTCCTGGTTGCCAGCATTTCGCCCTCATGTGCTAGCCTACGCAGTGGCCTCCACGGTATACACTAGCCGGTGTGCTAGGTACCAACTGATGAGCCCAGTATTGTACCGACACGTATGAGGGCGAATTTGGTGACATTATCACTTCCCTCCGCCCTAGTCAGAACATGTGATGCATTTTTATTCCGTGTTTGGTGTATATAGCAGTAAGTGGATACAGGTAGGATGTAAGTTTTTAGTAGTCTGTATAGAATGCAGTGTGGAAGGTACATAAAATCGTGTGCAATTGTCGGTACTTAATTTAAAACAAATATATCTTCCACAATTTTGCAGGGAAATGAATTACTGTAATGAGACGCAAAGTCTCCGTTATACATTTTAGATTTAGAAAATGAAATGATTAGCCGTATTGCACCCGCTCACTTCCTGAGTCCCAGACTAGCATTTATCTCAGGGGTGATCAGTTCAAAAACGATAAAACAAAATTTAATATAAAGAAAATCAAAAATATATCGGCGCATCAAATGAACACAGGGATGAACGGGGCTTGCAAATTAAGGTTACGGGGGACGACTCATTCATGGATACAAATTTTTGACTCCACAATAGGACTGGGAAGTGACAACTTAAATTCCATGGGCATACTGGACTAACTACAATGAAAAGATATGGAAACTGTTTCCTATTGAAATTGCAATGAGGAGCAATTTATTCACTTATTTTGCATACTACACATGATGACAATTTTACATTGGGACACTTTAATCCTGAAAAATAAATGACATAATACTTGGATTTTACCTCACTACTCTGGTAGTGTAAAACATCTGGTGAATTCGCCCCAATTGGTTACTGGGGATCGAATTCACATCCGTATGATTAGACGTTTCACCGCTGGAGATCTTCTTTCGGAGACGAAGGCACGACAGTAACTTTTTACTGTCGTCTCCTCGTTCCGTTTGGACATGAGACACTTCCGGTATGTACATTCTGGTGAGCCGGACACCCACCGTGGAAAATGTTATCGCCTCGAAAAAACGGGAATTTATAATACGGACAAACTCTAGCCTATTATTTCCAGATTCACAAACACGCCAGGTAGAGTTCATTAACTCAAAGCCTATTTCAATATTTACACTTGTCAATACGACAAGACGTACGGAAAGGTTCATTACTATGCTCTGACCCTGAAGACATGTGCCGTCCGTGGGTTATTTACGTATCTACCGCTAACAATCTCCCCGTGAAAACCCAACATGTGGTTCTGAGCAGTTCGACACAGGACGACTGTCCCTATCATATCCTCCTATGATTATTGAATAATATCATTACCATTCTTTATCTGATCATTATCATATTCTTTGACCACCATCAATTAATTTTATTATTATCATTAATTTCAATTATAATCCTGTATTTGATTATTATCATTTTTCATCCGGGATGATTATATGCCAACCCTTGCCGACGTTTCAAACGAAGGGTCGTTCTTCCTCCTAATTTATCCGCACAATATAATGATCAGCTTCCTCATAAATATTTTATTATTATTATTATTATTATTATTATTATTATTATTATTATTATTATTATTATTAGAAATCGTGATTATCGTAACCCGTAATCATCCTTGCTATAATACTTCAACTTCTCGCTCTTATTATTCTCATCAAATAAAAAATAAAAAATAAAAAAGGTAGCTTCATTGGTTATTCTTCTTCTCCTTCTTCAAATATTTTATTTATTATTATTATTAGTTAAAAATCTCAAATTTTTATTTTATCTCCCAACATCATTATTATGTCCAAATTATAAAAAAAGTAAATTCTTCAAAAAAAAGTATTTTTTAAAATATTTATTATTATTATTAATTTTAAAAAAATTAATTTCGCCTGTTACACGGTAGTTCACTCTTAATATGTTTAACGCATAACCCCTTTTACAATTCCGATTTATCTTGGCATTAAGCACTTGATTTAAGACAAGATTCACTTGGAGTATGATTATTATTATTATTATTATTATTAAAAATGGAAAGATGATATTTTAATTTCCACTCTTTAGAATTTAGTCACATATGTTAAATCCCGTTATGAACCACTAAGATCTGCTTTATATTGGTCGGGACAACACGGTATTCGGGACCGTACCTTCAATTTCGTACTGCCGTTAATTTTATATGGGGACACCTGTCCTCCCAAGACACATCTCACAACCTATGGCACATCGCGGCTGGGCAAATACCTCCAATGCCGGCGATTGCTAAACTATTCCTTCCAATTTGAAGTCCATTTCCTTTCATCGGAACTCTTCAAACATTTAATTTATAAATTAATCCTCGGTGCGTGGATTCTACCACTAATAACACCGGCATCTGTATTTTATATCATCTTAGGCCTTGATATTCATCTATTTCATCATTACAAACAATACGGCTCAATTAATTTCACGCCGGATATTCGTCCCTCATGACTTCCAACTCTAAATATGGGCTCAAACCATTCTGGGCTTTTAACATATCGTGACCATTCTAATTCACGTGCCTTTATCGCTTTTAAACAAATTTTTAATGGTTAAAATAAAGTCCAAAAACGTAAAATCAAAAATTTACGTAAAATCAAACTGTTTACGCGAATGAAGTCATCTCCACATTGATTATTATTTTTGCACTGGCTAACTCACGAGGCACTGTCATTATTATTATTATTATACTTTAACTCGCAAACGCACAAATATTATTATTATTATTTTCCTTTGTCAACTCACAAACATGATTATTATTAGTATTTTAATGACCTTCCGTACGCAACACAAATCTTACATACTCTGGCTCTTTCATAATCTGGCTGTCTAATAGAAATTATTCCTAATTAAAATACAAATGATCACCGCAGTGAATGAAATTCAAATAAATGGGTTAGCACAAAAAAAGAATTTAACACTTGAAATGAACTTAAGTCAAAGTATTACGAACAGCATGCATTAATTGAAAGAAATATATCCCATATTTACATTATATACAACAAACAAATACTCAAATTAATTAATCTAACCCATTATTACGTTAATATAAATTTGTCCTTCTAACAAAAAAATAAAATCATGGACTCGGGAGGCGGACCATGTTAAGTAACCATAATTAATTTACACTGAACCCCGTTTAGTCGCGATACCATCCCGCAAATATCAAAATTGTGTACTCATTCCTATATAGAATTCCATTGTCTCGTAGCGGATGAGATATAGGCCTTACGGCCCCATGGTGATCTACTCGTCCATCATGTCGCACAATACAAATTTAACACAATAAAACACTTCTGGGTGACTACCCATGATTTATACCGTATTACACTATTTTACACAAGAATACTAATAACAAAAAAACACTTATAGGTGCTCCTAGACCCCTGACACTCGCACAATATACTCTTCATATACGCCCGAAACACACGTCGTGACACATTACGACGAAATGTCGTTCATTTGAACCGGCGCGTATCGCGTCTTCAACCGGCACTTCCTGGTTTATTTCTAAGCCGTCTTGATAATCGCCTAGCTCCTATAATTCCCTGCTCGGATAGTCATTCACCGTCTATCTTGAGGTGTTTACTTCAGGCTCCGCACACTGCCTTCCAAAGGTACTATCGGCGTTCCGTTAATTATTTATTATTCAATCACATGACATTTATTAAATTCAACATACGGTTGTACTGATTATTTACCCTCGGTACTATGGATAATTTCACTGTTCGTATTCATTCTCCTGATAACTCACGCACTTTCAGCTTTAACTGACTTCGAATGCGTCCCGAGGTACTGACTTACAGAGTCAACGTGTCAGAGTCTCAACTACTTCATACGACTGACACGACTGGTGACCGATAACGACTGGTGACTGGTAAGAACTGAGTGAGTGAGGTCCGACCGGTCACAACTGGTGACTTCAAACGACTGGGTGGGTGAGGTTCCACTACTGGACTTTTATGGACGATATGGTTTCCCGCCGGGGTCATCCGCGGTCACCTCGGTGGAGGGGGGTTGGTTATCCTAAATCGGCATATGCAGGTGGATTTGGATCTCTTGCTTTATCCTACTTAATACACTGACGATACACATTCATGTGTCGTATTCTGAACACCTATCGTTCGGTGATCATGGAAATATCATTTAATTTCTGTCCTCCACCTTTCGCGCGCTAACTCGGCGTCCCTGATGGCGTGCTCATCTCGACCAATGGCGAGATAGCGTGGGTCATTTCCACGAATTCATTACTTTAATTTATTACGATTACAATTAATCAACATGGGAATGATATCACAAAAATCCCCTCTATTCAATATGTGGTTGGAATAATTTAATTATTGTTATCGGAGAAGCTAACTGGAGTTCACTCTGAGTTTTTCTTATGTTGGTTTATCTGCGGGCCTATGATAAATTTTCTCATTGGTCAACACCGCTTCGGTTAGTTTGAAATCTCTTCCTTGTAACGTTGACAACACCAAATGCCTCGGGCGTGGTAAAACTGGTACGTCATATTCCCGGTAATGGTGATACATCTGCTCGCCCTTGGTCCGAAATATATACTCTTTCACTTCCTCGAAGTCATTACTTCGTTGTTGTGAGCTCTAGCTTTAATCCTCTTATCTTCTGGCCAAGAAATATTTTCCCCATAATGACAAGCTTAAATGTGGCGACGGTTTGTCGCGATCCCGCCGGGCTATGTTGAAATTCTCCCGTCCACACAAAACTGACACTGTATTCAATTTAATATTCCTTTATATCTGTATTCATCTTCAAAAAAACCAAATCATGAAACTAGGGCCTATCTCATCAGGGTACATTTTCCTGTTGCTCGGTAAAAAAATCTTGTGATAATCATGAGGTTTTTTATATATATATATCCGCATCATACTTTCATCATGATTTGATTACTGCTTTCGTTCCTTTTCGATGGTGACTGATCTCGTCCCGCAGATTCTGTTTATTGAGTCTCAATTCTTCATTCTCTCGTTGAATCAGGTGGATCCTGTTAACAAAATCTTTGACATCACTGTCGAGCTCTCCGCATTCTGGGCATGGTCTTGCTTCTATTTGCCTATGGATCAGCTGGACTTCTTCTTCTCTTCCGTCTTCTTCTTCATCATCCTCTCCTTCGTCCTCATCTTCTTGGTCGTCCTCTGCTTTATTGAAACTCTGTCGTTTTCCTCCTAGCTCCGAGTTGTCGTTCGTCCTCGAATCTAGGGGCGTTTGGATTTAGCTGGCTACTATATTGAGAATGTGACAACGGCGCGTTCCTTTCCCCTTTTGCGACCACCATTTGCCTCCTTCTTCCATTTGTCTACTAAATATTGCTTGGTCTCCTGATGTAGCTCCTCCATAGTTTGTATCGTCGCCTCTATGTATGGTTTCCCATCGTCTCGGTCCCAAACACTACATGGCTTGTCATCCTTTCGGTCATGATTTTGGATTGCCTCCTTCCATTTCCTCTTCTTCAGCTCATCGAGGTACTGCTGGGTTTCTGGGTGTCGATCATCCCCATTTCTACGGTATTCCTCCGTGTAATGCCTTCGGTTATTCTGATTTCTTCGGTGGTACGGCTGAGTTTCGCTCCTTCCATTCCGATATCCACGGTATCCCCTTTTGTCATGGAATTTAACATTATTCATTTGCCGGTTGCTTTCCGCAAATCCTCCTTGGTGATTCCATTGTCGGGGTCTCCATCCTGGATCATATATCCTCTTGGGTTCTGGATCGGTACTCGTTCCTTGACTTCTAGTACTGATGGTTCTAGTTTCCGTCTGCCTCTCGACGTTATTTATCTGTTGCTCTCTAGGCCTGGGTTGCCTCTGGTTAGAGTGATACGTGGTCTGATCTAATTGACGTAACAGAGCTTCCGCTTGTATTGCCGTCTGAATATTCGACGCAATCATCATCCGCTGGACCTCAAATGGCAACTGCTTCCCGATAGCGCTAATGAGTTCTGTTTCACTGACCGGATTGTCTAATTCCCGCATCTTATGAAATTAGGATACGAAATACTCTGAATATTTAGTTGGGGACGACGTTGAATAACGTCTAGAATACAACTCCAACCTAAGATCTTGCTGTTCTTGGATACTCCAGAATTTTTGCAAAAACGCCTGTCGGAATCCCATGAAATCCTCGAATGTGTATAAGAAGGCCCTGAACCACATTGCAGGTGCTCCGTCCAAAAACTTCTCTACAGGTCGTAATTGCCGCTCCGCCGGAATTTTATTTTCACTAATATAGTTAGTGATCTCGCGGATGAAGCCTTTAGGGGTCATATGTCCTCGAGCGTCGTATCTAGGTGGTTTGTCGTCCGACATTTTGATGACGTGGACCACAGATGTCGGGAGGGCATTTGATGATGATGACGATCCGTCTCCTACTTCAAACTTAAGTCCGGTCGTATCAGCTTGTGACATGCCTTCCTTTTTATGAAAGCCCTGATTGTCTGGGGTCTCGAACTCTCGGTACTGGAGATGGAAGTCCTGAACTGACCTTGGCTGTTCTAACCTGGCCTTGACCTGTTCCAGATCCTTTCTAATCTCATCCAGCCTTTCGGTATTACTGTCTGACCTTTGCTTGGACCCTGAATTCTGCCCCGTGTGAACCTTAAATTGTTCCACTATTCTGACCTCTGTGTCAGCGATCGTTTGGCTTTGTTCCGCCAAATCATCAGTTTTTCTGAACAATGCTATATTTGCCTCCTCACACTGTGTGAGTCTACGGCTACGATCTTCCGAATTCGTCTTTATATCCTGAATTTCATTTCTGAGACCGGCTACTAGTACTAGGGTACGAACAGTTTCACCTCGTAACTCATCGATTCCCTTTTCGTGCCTGTCCAAAGTATTTGCAGTATGTGCACCTTTACTTTCCACGTGGCTTCGGATGATATCATTTTCCTTGCGACATTCACCCCTCACCTCTTCGATGTGCGCCTTTAAATCTTCGCGGTCGACCAACCTCTGAGCTGAAATCTCCTGAATACTGGCCTTTAATATCTCCTTAATTTCGTTACGTTCTAGTAACGCCTCATCCCTGAATCGGTCAACCTTTTCATTGACACTAATAATACAAGAGTCGATATGCCCTTTCAATTCGTCCTTAGCGACATGACACGCCTCTTGGACTTGGGTCATTCGGTCCCGTAATTCCTGTCCTAGTGATATACTGGCGGCATGAACCTCAGCTATGTGTTCTGTGAGTTTCATTTTATTAATTTCACATGCGGCCTGTACCATATCGACTTTATTTTCTAACGAAACGTTAGCGGCATGTATTTGTTCCGTCAGTTCCTGTCTAGCAGAAACACTAGCGGCCTGAATTATACAGTAGATGTCAGTTCCTGTTTAGTAGAAACACTAGCGGCCTGCATTTGTTCCGTAGTTATAGCCAAAACTCGCATCAAGTCTTCCAAAGTGAGAGCTTTCACCTCTCCCTGTCCTTCTAACTGTTCATCTTGGGGATGCTCCCCACCTTCGTCTGACATTATATAAAATGAGAAAAGAGGGCCGATCAGCCTCTCATCCTATCGCACACGATTACGACAATTTTGGGTCTAGGCCCTATCATACGGTTATATCCTCGTTAATATTTTCTAGAATTTTAACTTTCCAAATTCAAAACCAAAACAATATTTTTCGCTTTCACATAGCGAATTATTATATAACGCAATTCAAATTTGCATATTAATTGCCATCACGTGCTTATTTTGCCTGAAATAGATATCATCAGTCACTTCAGACTATGACAATAACAACAACAATAGATAATATAACGATGAAAAACTTGAAGTCACCTGTCTTGAAATAATTTACATTTAACTTACACAGTTCCATTATCTTTTTATTAATACTTGAATCTGGTTCTCAGTCACATATTTACCAAATACAGTATTCCTAATAAATTTTGCCTATATAAAATTCCTGCCCATGGAGAGTTACATTTATGTGGAGTCTCACAAAATCACAATAAATTTTAATTTCATAGAATAGGGAATTATAAATTTAATGAGCCTTTATAGCAATAAACTACTCTTGTATATTTATCAAGTCTAGCCCCGTTCGAAACTAACCTTACTTTAACATGAATTACTACTTGACATATCTAAAACCACTATTTAACTTAACCGTGATGCGGTCAACATTTAATTAAATATCCCGATTGGGTTCACATTTAAGTTAAACAACTGGGCCTATCTATAATGCAATCGGGCAATGAGCTGGTCGCTCATGATATCGTCGCTAATACAACACAAAGTTCAGTTATTTTTTTTCTTTTTTTGTAAAAAATATAAAGTCACACGTTGCTCAAACATGATGCAATCGAGCCCTTTTACGTTGGGCGCCATGATGCACCCGCTCACTTCCTGAGTCCCAGACTAGCATTTATCTCAGGGGTGATCAGTTCAAAAACGATAAAACAAAATTTAATATAAAGAAAATCAAAAAAAATATCGGCGCATCAAATGAACACAGGGATGAACGGGGCATGCAAATTAAGGTTACGGGGGACGACTCATTCATGGATACAAATTTTTGACTCCACAATAGGACTGGGAAGTGACAACTTAAATTCCATGGGCATACTGGACTAACTACAATGAAAAGATATGGAAACTGTTTCCTATTGAAATTGCAATGAGGAGCAATTTATTCACTTATTTTGCATACTACACATGATGACAATTTTACATTGGGACACTTTAATCCTGAAAAATAAATGACATAATACTTGGATTTTACCTCACTACTCTGGTAGTGTAAAACATCTGGTGAATTCGCCCCAATTGGTTACTGGGGATCGAATTCACATCCGTATGATTGGACGTTTCACCGCTGGAGATCTTCTTTCGGAGACGAAGGCACGACAGTAATTTTTTACTGTCCTCCCCTCGTTCCGTTTGGACATGAGACACTTCCGGTATGTACATTCTGGTGAGCCGGACACCCACCGTGGAAAATGTTATCGCCTCGAAAAAACGGGAATTTATAATACGGACAAACTCTAGCCTATTATTTCCAGATTCACAAACACGCCAGGTAGAGTTCATTAACTCAAAGCCTATTTCAATATTTACACTTGTCAATACGACAAGACGTACGGAAAGGTTCATTACTATGCTCTGACCCTGAAGACATGTGCCGTCCGTGGGTTATTTACGTATCTACCGCTAACAATCTCCCCGTGAAAACCCAACATGTGGTTCTGAGCAGTTCGACACAGGACGACTGTCCCTATAATATCCTCCTATGATTATTGAATAATATCATTACCATTCTTTATCTGATCATTATCATATTCTTTGACTACCATCAATTAATTTTATTATTATCATTAATTTCAATTATAATCCTGTATTTGATTATTATCATTTTTCATCCGGGATGATTATATGCCAACCCTTGCCGACGTTTCAAACGAAGGGTCGTTCTTCCTCCTAATTTATCCGCACAATATAATGATCAGCTTCCTCATAAATATTTTATTATTATTATTATTATTATTATTATTATTATTATTATTATTATTATTATTAGAAATCGTGATTATCGTAACCCGTAATCATCCTTGCTATAATACTTCAACTTCTCGCTCTTATTATTCTCATCAAATAAAAAATAAAAAATAAAAAAGGTAGCTTCATTGGTTATTCTTCTTCTCCTTCTTCAAATATTTTATTTATTATTATTATTAGTTAAAAATCTCAAATTTTTATTTTATCTCCCAACATCATTATTATGTCCAAATTATAAAAAAAGTAAATTCTTCAAAAAAAAGTATTTTTTAAAATATTTATTATTATTATTAATTTTAAAAAAATTAATTTCGCCTGTTACACGGTAGTTCACTCTTAATATGTTTAACGCATAACCCCTTTTACAATTCCGATTTATCTTGGCATTAAGCACTTGATTTAAGACAAGATTCACTTGGAGTATGATTATTATTATTATTATTATTATTAAAAATGGAAAGATGATATTTTAATTTCCACTCTTTAGAATTTAGTCACATATGTTAAATCCCGTTATGAACCACTAAGATCTGCTTTATATTGGTCGGGACAACACGGTATTCGGGACCGTACCTTCAATTTCGTACTGCCGTTAATTTTATATGGGGACACCTGTCCTCCCAAGACACATCTCACAACCTATGGCACATCGCGGCTGGGCAAATACCTCCAATGCCGGCGATTGCTAAACTATTCCTTCCAATTTGAAGTCCATTTCCTTTCATCGGAACTCTTCAAACATTTAATTTATAAATTAATCCTCGGTGCGTGGATTCTACCACTAATAACACCGGCATCTGTATTTTATATCATCTTAGGCCTTGATATTCATCTATTTCATCATTACAAACAATACGGCTCAATTAATTTCACGCCGGATATTCGTCCCTCATGACTTCCAACTCTAAATATGGGCTCAAACCATTCTGGGCTTTTAACATATCGTGACCATTCTAATTCACGTGCCTTTATCGCTTTTAAACAAATTTTTAATGGTTAAAATAAAGTCCAAAAACGTAAAATCAAAAATTTACGTAAAATCAAACTGTTTACGCGAATGAAGTCATCTCCACATTGATTATTATTTTTGCACTGGCTAACTCACGAGGCACTGTCATTATTATTATTATTATTATACTTTAACTCGCAAACGCACAAATATTATTATTATTATTATTTTCCTTTGTCAACTCACAAACATGATTATTATTAGTATTTTAATGACCTTCCGTACGCAACACAAATCTTACATACTCTGGCTCTTTCATAATCTGGCTGTCTAATAGAAATTATTCCTAATTAAAATACAAATGATCACCGCAGTGAATGAAATTCAAATAAATGGGTTAGCACAAAAAAAGAATTTAACACTTGAAATGAACTTAAGTCAAAGTATTACGAACAGCATGCATTAATTGAAAGAAATATATCCCATATTTACATTATATACAACAAACAAATACTCAAATTAATTAATCTAACCCATTATTACGTTAATATAAATTTGTCCTTCTAACAAAAAAATAAAATCATGGACTCGGGAGGCGGACCATGTTAAGTAACCATAATTAATTTACACTGAACCCCGTTTAGTCGCGATACCATCCCGCAAATATCAAAATTGTGTACTCATTCCTATGTAGAATTCCATTGTCTCGTAGCGGATGAGATATAGGCCTTACGGCCCCATGGTGATCTACTCGTCCATCATGTCGCACAATACAAATTTAACACAATAAAACACTTCTGGGTGACTACCCATGATTTATACCGTATTACACTATTTTACACAAGAATACTAATAACAAAAAAACACTTATAGGTGCTCCTAGACCCCTGACACTCGCACAATATACTCTTCATATACGCCCGAAACACACGTCGTGACACATTACGACGAAATGTCGTTCATTTGAACCGGCGCGTATCGCGTCTTCAACCGGCACTTCCTGGTTTATTTCTAAGCCGTCTTGATAATCGCCTAGCTCCTATAATTCCCTGCTCGGATAGTCATTCACCGTCTATCTTGAGGTGTTTACTTCAGGCTCCGCACACTGCCTTCCAAAGGTACTATCGGCGTTCCGTTAATTATTTATTATTCAATCACATGACATTTATTAAATTCAACATACGGTTGTACTGATTATTTACCCTCGGTACTATGGATAATTTCACTGTTCGTATTCATTCTCCTGATAACTCACGCACTTTCAGCTTTAACTGACTTCGAATGCGTCCCGAGGTACTGACTTACAGAGTCAACGTGTCAGAGTCTCAACTACTTCATACGACTGACACGACTGGTGACCGATAACGACTGGTGACTGGTAAGAACTGAGTGAGTGAGGTCCGACCGGTCACAACTGGTGACTTCAAACGACTGGGTGGGTGAGGTTCCACTACTGGACTTTTATGGACGATATGGTTTCCCGCCGGGGTCATCCGCGGTCACCTCGGTGGAGGGGGGTTGGTTATCCTAAATCGGCATATGCAGGTGGATTTGGATCTCTTGCTTTATCCTACTTAATACACTGGCGATACACATTCATGTGTCGTATTCTGAACACCTATCGTTCGGTGATCATGGTAATATCACTTAATTTCTGTCCTCCACCTTTCGCGCGCTAACTCGGCGTCCCTGATGGCGTGCTCATCTCGACCAATGGCGAGATAGCGTGGGTCATTTCCACGAATTCATTACTTTAATTTATTACGATTACAATTAATCAACATGGGAATGATATCACAAAAATCCCCTCTATTCAATATGTGGTTGGAATAATTTAATTATTGTTATCGGAGAAGCTAACTGGAGTTCACTCTGAGTTTTTCTTATGTTGGTTTATCTGCGGGCCTGTGATAAATTTTCTCATTGGTCAACACCGCTTCGGTTAGTTTGAAATCTCTTCCTTGTAACGTTGACAACACCAAATGCCTCGGGCGTGGTAAAACTGGTACGTCATATTCCCGGTAATGGTGATACATCTGCTCGCCCTTGGTCCGAAATATATACTCTTTCACTTCCTCAAAGTCATTACTTCGTTGTTGTGAGCTCTAGCTTTAATCCTCTTATCTTCTGGCCAAGAAATATTTTCCCCATAATGACAAGCTTAAATGTGGCGACGGTTTGTCGCGATCCCGCCGGGCTATGTTGAAATTCTCCCGTCCACACAAAACTGACACTGTATTCAATTTAATATTCCTTTATATCTGTATTCATCTTCAAAAAAACCAAATCATGAAACTAGGGCCTATCTCATCAGGGTACAGTATATTACAGAAACAAGTTACTACTCAATGGAGATGAGTCCTTAGTTCAGTCACGGTTGACACACTGGCTCTGTGACCCCATTTGGCAGGTTCGTTCCTGGCTCAGTCCAGGGGTATTTGAAGGTGCTCAGATACATTGGCCGTAGATTTACCGGTATGTAAAAGAACTCGTGGGGGACAGAATTCCGTCACCTTCGGCATCAGCGAAAACCGTAAAAAGTAGTTATTGGGACGCAACACCAATAATTTTTTATAAATATAGAATTTCCTGACAGTCGCAATATAAATGCAAGAATAAGGCACAATAGGTCTTCTCTCTAACATTTGAGTTAGTTGGAGTTTGTAACAGCACCTATTACCCAGCATTCTTCCTCGACTTATAATTTTGGAAGACTCATTTATTAGTAACTGCAAATGTAGAATGTTTTGCGCGTGATTTAAGTCAAAGACGAATGCCTACAGCAGGATAAAGTTTCCCTCTCAACTTCAACACAACACCAACGCCACTGGTCGCGCGGTGAGAGAACCTCTCACACAGGGCACACAAACTCGTACGAATCTTTGTACTGGCTAGGAGGGGATGCTTACTCTTCAAATGTGAAACTCCTTACTCATGACAGTTATCAATTCACCTAGAAGAGAGAACAGTTACCTCCCTAGCATCACTGTGAAGCAAACTCACAATACAAAAGAACGTGAGAGAAAATCTCATATATCGACCATTTGCAGATTAACTATTACGAATGCGTGTAAAAGAAAAGAACTGTGGATTTCAGCAATCGCATATTCAGAATTGTGCTTACCCACAATCAGCTCTGAAAACTAAAACACGTAGAAAGAAATGCTGTTGGGATAAAGAGAGGAGTCATGAGTGGTGGGAACGCGTTGTGAAATACAACTCACAGAACAGGACTGGCTAGAAATTTTTTGGATGAGTTATGGAACGTTTCAGCATATATGTCAACGTCTTCAACTATACCTTAAATCCAGTGAATTTTGTGTAAGATAACCCATTTCTGTTGAAAAGAAAGTTGCCATTGCCTTATACAAACTAGTATCACGTGGTTGCAAACCAGTTTGTGACACAAGTCAGTTGTACACGAATGTGTGTACGATGAATGTGAAGCATTATAGGCCTACTACTTAGAATTAAATATGCCAAATGCAGTAGAAGCCCAGGATATAACTTTCGGTTTTGAAAGTATGTGTGGTATTCCAATTGTAATTGGTGCAATAGATGGAACGCACATTCCAACTTTACCCCCAACAGAAGGTTATCGTGATTTTGTTAATCGCAAGGGCTGACCGTCTTATAATATGATGGTAGTTGTTGATCATTTATACAGGTAAATATATTTGCTGGCTTATTATACTTGTTATTTCGAGAACAAACATGGAGCGTGTGCGCAGTCAGTATGATCCGTGTTAACATGGAACTCAATTCGAACCGAGTACGATACAATCCCAGATTTTACTATATCGACCTTGAGACTCAATCCGAACTGAGTCCCTGTTTACATGGCGTTTTCAATACGGGAAGTGTACTCAGATTGATCTGAATCCTACATGTAAACTTACCATGCTGGAATACGTACAGAATAAGGAATATGGAAGAGGGTCTTCATTCTAGTACTACGTGATGTGACGTGGAGGGGGAATAAGGAAACTAATTCTGAAGACCTAAATAAATGATTAGCTGCTTTGTAAAGCAGTATTAGGTCGGCTACTTTTCTCCGAGTAGAAAGAGTTTTGAGGTTTAGTTTCCCAAGAAAGAAAGAAAGAAAGAAAGATAATACACAGTCAAGGTGGCTTAGATTTGAAGAAGCAGAAATGTACCAGATTGGAGAGGCATATTCAACAATCGGTTAGGTACAGGAAATGTAGAATGCTCAGAGGGCATTAACATGTGTGATGTCAGAAAACCTGTAGAGTAAACTAAGGCCCTATAAGATGGGTATGCTTAGCCGCCATTGTGGTTCATAGATGTGCAGTGGGCCGTGTAATCAAACTCAAGTTTCTCCTACGAGCGCTCACTTCGTCACATTGAACGTATTGCTTATATCACCACATGTATGAGCAGAATATTGCTATATTGCTATATTGCTATATTTATTACATAATGGTGGGTTGTTCTGCACCTAATTGCAGTAATGCCTCTAATGCAGGATTTAGGTTATTTAGGCTCCCTTCTGATCTGTATTAAGCCTCCACTGCCTCTGCTACACCTTCTACTTCATCTGCTAACTTAAACCTGCATCCAGCTCCGACTGACATTACCACACTCTTTAATTCACTCACATTGATCATTCGATATTCAGTTCTGCCCCCAAAGTCTGGCAACAGGAGTTCAACATCCAAACACCACAGTTGCAATATTTGTTAAAATTACCTTCATATGACAGAAATAATGAGCTTTCTGACTCAAGCTCTGAAACATTCATATTTGTTTTTTAATTTGGGTGGTCTAAGGAAACTAAACTGTGAAGTTATGAAATTAATTTATAACAGTGAAGTCTTCTGTAGGGATTATAAGCATTATGTAATGCAAAATGGTGCAAATCTTATAATGCAGAAAATTTTGAATGATAAATGTACCAGTACGTGCTCTCCAACGTGCTGTAATTTAAAATAAAAAATGTTAGACCCTTCTTCAAAATTCGATCTTACTCTGCTGTGAACTTTAACAAGAATGTATGGAAACGAGGTAAAATGTATGGGACTGCTTCGGAAAAGAAGAGAAAATGTAAACAAGGAATGTTATTGTTTTTTAAATACTGTAATAAAAGGAGACAGAAAATTTGTAAAATATTACCGTACTTAAATAACACAATTTTTTTAATGTGCTTCGTGAGCAAGTTAACCAGTTTTGCAACCCTTTGAAGTTTAATAAGGTGAGTGATGTTGAGAAATCATACCACTTTTCCTCAAACCAGAGAAATCTTTGTTTTTAAAAAAAGTACTGTTAACTTTGCCAAAGTAAAATTTTTTCAATATTCTCCACAGGTCGGCTCGTGGGTCACTCCCCTTACAAGTCACTGGTAACTGATTATCAGTGCAATACTTCAGGTTGGGAGAGAAGATTCGGCTATAGAAGCAGTTATTCTATTTCTATTTTCTTCCTGAATGTAATTTATAATAACATTGGTTTCATGAATGTTTGGTTGAATAAACTAAAATCCTCTGTTCATTACAACTGCGTAAGTTGATGAAATTCATAACACTCACCAAAAATTAAAATTATTTTGTACAGTGAATGTATATTTTTAAATATTGGTAAATAAGAAGAGGGACTAAATTTTAGAAGAAAGAAATAAACTTAAAGAATCCCAGTTACTTGGGTGTGTTAGACTTCGTACATCACATTTCAACATTATTTTTGTTTGAAGAATGTTTTCTTATTATTTCGAAAACACTGAAAATAGCGCCGAATCAATTTCACGCAAGTATGAAATACCGACTGAGATCATATGGTACCAAAATCTATCACAATTTATATATCTTCGACACTGACGGATTACCACATCAAATTCCACGATTTAAGAATGGCAGTAGCCTATATCAATACCATGGTGTCCCTCATTTTTGATAAGCCCAACTTATTACACCGGAGTAAAACGCTGGCAACCAGGAATGAGTTAGATTGAAAATGTATAATGTCCAATAATGGACCATTTATATTGGTCCCTCTTTTCATTTGATGGTACCGCGGCGCGTAGCTTATGACAACCTATTCTACTTATCAATAATATAATATTAATAAAAAACGAATTTATTAGTAAGCTATTTTTTTTATTTCTCCAGTGAGAGTACATGCCTAGTTTGTTTATTTGTTAAAAGGCTAATTATCAAAGACTTTGCTTTTACAATCACCGTCTCGAGTAAAAATGACACAATGATGTACAAAATATACTAATATTTATGTTGAGTGACCGTTTGAGTAATACTGAGAATAAATATTTTTACAGTATGTTAGTTATTTTCTAGGATGGACAACAGTAAAACAGAGGGATATACAAGGCTGGGGCGGTCAACTGTCTTACCAACGTAGTGCAGTAATGAACTATAATGGTGCGCGAGCATACCTAGTCTTTTGAGAGCTCTAAATTATACCAAGGAGTGACATAGCACGTGAGGTGACCCTTTTTACGTGTAAGACAAATAATAATTAACTGTCAAAATGCACTCGTAAGTTTGTTTGATTATCAACAGTTTTAACCGGTTGGTTCAGTAGGTGATATTCTTGTGGAACGGGGGATTTACGAAGTGTGAATGAATTGGCGGAACAATTGGATGGATGAGGTTTAAGACGCCATGTAGTACACCAATGTGACAGTGAATCAAGTGCATTTTGCAAGTGGATTGTATCTGTGGGAGAATCGATCCGCTCGAATATTTTACAATCACCAGCAACGTGAAGGATTTCACATGAATGGTGGGAAACAGTATCGATAAGATAATCAATAAACAGGGCAAAAAGAAGGAGACCTAGGACACTGCCTTGCGGGACACCAGAGGGGGTGGTGGTGGTGGTGGGAGAAGAACTGCATCTATCAAGGACCACACGATGTAGTCTTTCACTTATGAAGCTATTAATGAGAACTAGGAGACTCCTATTCGCGTTAAATCGTTCAGAAAGTTTGTGTGCAAGAAGCGCGTAATCGACGGTATTGATATAGCATATATCAAATTGAAAACGCGCATGGGTGGCAGACATGACATGATGAAGGAGGATAGGCAAGTTAGTTATGCAGGAGCTTAAAGTTAAAACATTTTAATTTGTATTAATCTAATAATAAATTAGTAATTAATCTAGTACAACACTAGATTACTACAAATGAAAAAGTTCCTTACAATTAAATACAGCCATAGGATTCAACCTGAGGTGTCTTTACCTCTTCCATTAATGCGTGCCGACGACATAAGGTTTTCTAACAAATATTGCAGGTGAGGCACATGTTTTAACTTTAAGAACGATTTTTAAAAATGCGACTGTTGTAATTTGAAGAAGTGGCGTCTTTCGAATTTTGATTTTAATTTGGATTATGAACTTATTTTAGTACTTAATACACACTCTGTATACAGTGTTTCTGATGTGTTAGACCTTGTTTTAAATGATAATTATGTTTGTGTACACCACTATGTAGACAATGTCTTATTTATGGCTATTTTTAATTTAGACTATTGAAAGAGCTGAAGATGGCTCTGAGAAGTGAGAACATGTACTGTGTTTTTTATGAATTTGATCACTAAGAGTGAGGCTGTATTGATTTGATGAATCTCCCCAACCATTATAATTTAAATTTTGGAGTCGGTACAGAACAAGGATGAAGTAAGGTTCTGTTGTGTTCGAGCACCCCCAATATTTCTATAGGGATGCTCAGCATCTCCAGAACAGGGAGAAGAAAGTTAAAAAAGAGATTATGATAGAAAAAGAGGGAATGTTAATTTTTAGTTGTCATTCTTAACCCTAGCAAGAGCAGGGTATTTAGAACGTTCTTTTTCAGCCCTGAGAAGATTACAGTCTTACCGTATAGTACCATAACTCAAGGAAAATCAAACGACAACGTAATCGTTCATGTCCATAATCAAGAAATAAAAAATTAATTTAACCTTGAAACTGTGGCAAACATTTTCATGGAACAGCTGAATGGTCATAGGAATATTCTGATTATGAGTCACAATTGGAAATTCCGCAAAGATTAAAAAGTTTGAATAAAGACTCAAGATTTTAGTTTCTCTTTTATTATTATACTGTACTAATAAGTGCCAACTTTGAGGCAATTTACTCTTTTTAAACTCAGTTTGGTATTATTCTGAAAGAAAGAGAGACTATTATATTTTTTACCTTAAGAATTTAGGAACACAAGTTGTATTGCTCTAGCTTCCTTCCTTTTAATTCACATAAATTTAAAATATGCCCTTGCTGGCGGGACGTAGTGTTTACATTGCACTATGTCTTCTGGTATAGGCTAGAGCATTGATCTGTCTCTGTCTTATCCTTGGCTTTGACAATATGAATGTGACTGAGGTGTGAGTGATGTGAGTAATGCCATTCTTTCTGCAGTCAGTCCCTGCTATGAATGGTGTGAAAATGTTACTCATAGGGTCAGTTGGTGCATGCATTTCAGTGGGCTTGGCAGACTCATATATAATCGGAACTCCTCGCTCGGTGAGGAAAGCAATGGGAAACTACATCACTCCTTATTTCCCTGGTACACCGCTTTATTGATGCCTAGGCCATCTATGACGGCAGATGGCAGAGGTGTTGAGGATCCAAGCAGCCTTAGGACTGAGGACTGAACATACACATATTTAATACATCTTATACTTTTTCATGATTAAAACACACTTTTAACTTTTGTCAGTGTATGTGGACTTTTGGTTGTAATAATTCGGTATTGTTGAAAAAGCGCTTAATAAAACATTAGTTTGTGTTTTACAACAGTATTGCTCATTCAAAATCAGCTGAAAGTACAATTTTAATTTTTAGCATTTTCCGTGTCTTTCATCCCTTCCTCCACCTTTCTCTAAACCCGGCACCACTGATAATTATAAAAGTCATCCTGGATTTTTTCAAGTCGCTTGTATACGGGCTGGTCAGAAAAAATGTGAACCTGGTGGGGTGGCCATACTGATCAGTAATTTCAAAAAAGGCAATTTGATACCTCGTGCCGTTGTTATTTTATTAACTTATGAAGTTGGCCAAGCAGATTTCTAACTCTGCCACCGTGGTGCGGGAGAAGGTGCACAAAGCTAAGTTCAGCAGCTGATAAAATGACAACGGAGTGTGGCCACAGACCCAGTTCATGTTACAGGTGTGTTAATTATCATGCGAATAGCAAAGCCAACATGAGCGTTCCCATTCATAACCTCAGCACCAAGTGGCTATCTCTATGTTCGATCATGTGCTTGTTCAGAAGAGCAACCGTGCTTCTTCCTGAGCAGCTTCCAGATCACCATCTAGTGAGTGCAAATAGCTAGAAAATAAGGTTGTGACTCGCTTGGGCCCGTCAAATCTCGAACTCACCAGTTACAAGCCTTGCAGTCTTCTCAAAGACACAACAGTGTTAAATCACCTCCTTTATGTCTTGGTTTGATAAACAATCCTGAGGTGCCTCTGCTTGCTGTCTTAAGGGAACACTAAGATTATCAGATATCATTGTAATATATTAGTGTTTGAAAGGTATCACTTTTGTGTGTTCATTGAGTGTCTACAGAAAGATGTAGGCTACGTCATTATTTAGTGCCATGAATCGTTATTCTCTGACAAATTATGAAACAAATATTGCAATTTTAACCTCTTCAGACCCGAGAGCAAGGAACTTGAGAAAAAATTATTTCGTTGCTTTCTTTGCTTAAAAATGACCTCAGTAAGTCATATTTGGTGGAAAAATTAAATATTTATTTTATTAATAAAATATACAGAAGGTGCACATATATGTACCCCAGGTCTGAAGAGGTTAAGAGTTTTTCTTTTTACGTAAATTATTTTCTCTCTTTTCAGTTTTAAGTTGATGGTCAATTTTCCTACTTTAATTCACGATGATTCTAATTTGCTTTATTCTCCTCTCTAGATCTTCACGTACTCCCCGACCTTCGGCCGTATGATTCCTAAGATGGACTTCCTACTAGGCCAAATACGATTTATGTGGAACTCATCTAGGTACTTTGCAGATGAAAGAAACCTGGAAGAATTTCTCATGACAATCTCATGGATATTGTGGTACAAAGCAAGAGCTCTTCTGAACATAGACCAGATCTTTGGGTAATTCACTTTAATTAGAGAAGATGTAGGCCTAGAATACATATTTGTAAGCATGCACTTCAGTTCAAACTTGTTTCAGACAATTGTGGCATTAATCACACCCACATTGTAACCTATTCTGTCTGTTTGCTTCATAGTATATATTTCGCTTTTAGCAGATATTTCATTTTCAAAGCATTCATGTCAGTAAATATGATTATGAATTAGCTCCTTCCTTGTTAGAAGTTTTCCTCGGTGATATGATATTTCTACTTTTGTCTCCTAATTTAAGCAACCATAAGTGCTATTTGAATTTTCCTACACTCTTACAGTTGTTATTCAGTTGTATGTACAACGATGTGCTAAACTGGTGATGCGTTGTATGTTGGAGAGTGTAATGAAGATTAACCTGGAATTGAATTGTAACACAACACAAAACTTCGTCCAGAATGTTCAACAGGGTGATTTTAACTCAGCACATTTCTTGTTATCCTGAGGCTGACCGCATCTTATTCCACACACTAAAATTATTCCTAAATTTGAGACAGAACTGTGAATTTAAACCAACTAATGGCACTTAAAGATTGTTATCTCGTGTGAAAGAGAAAAAATATAAACTACTGCAACTATATGATCGTGTGGTTGAAATTTATTTCTGAATAACTTCACAAATCTCTTCTATTTCAGTGCATAGGTCAACTCCGTTGTATAAGAGTGTAACTTTTGTCAATTTAGTATATTTGGTTCATAAACTGAAAGTAATAAGTACGATAGTACAAAGACTAATTACAGGCACTATTAGTTACGAGAAATTAATTATAGGCTGAATAGGAAATGGCTCGCAGTATATCAGAGGTGACTAAGACTTGCGCTACCATGCGTGGACGTTGCTCTGGCTATCCTTTACTGCTGCTATATTCATAAGGGAGACGAATATAAATGCTAACGGTTGTGCCAGTTGGGGTATAAACATACGAACAGCCCTTATCTCAGTACCTCAGACAGCGTAGATGATTCACTGGACAGTGTTCTTCCCATGAATTGTCCATTTGTGTGTGTGTCACTTCACAAAGGTCCTCCACGACCTAAAGTAAGGGACGGGCCTGTTACGAAGAATGCGAGGTGCAGTGGCGCAGAGGATAGCATACCTGCCATTCACCTCAACGTCTGAGAGAGATATTTTATGAATGAAAGCAAATGAGTTCAGTTGATTCAAGTAACTGTCTCATGAACAATTGTTTTGGAAAATCATAAAATGTGGTTTTCAAGAAGAGCGACTATACACCTTTATTCAAATTTACATCACAAGAAAATCTCCAATAGTTATGCAAGACTTTAAATAGACAGAAATAATAACTTTCTGTGTGATCTAGTTTTTTAAAAATATTCAAGCTCGTCCATTTATTAGTTTATGACATTTCTGCTAAGGTTTGTAGTTTTTGCTATTTGATAAACTCGGTACTAGTTGATGATATAGATGTTGATTCCCATAGGGCAAAGGTTGAATATGGAGATAGCCACTTGATGCTGAGGTTGTAAATAGCGGAAGCTTTTACTTAACATTTCTCTGGGAAAGCTCATGTTCCACACAAAGATGGCTTTGCTATTTGCAGTTTTAAATGATAATTAACACACCTGTAACAGAAGTCCTTGTTGTACTAGTCACAGGTGACAGATTGACCTGTTATAGATGTTGGAGGCACAACACATAACAAACAATACCAGCTTAAGAAACTTCAATTCCCGAAATGTGAAGTGAGATGCATTGAAGATTCATTTCCCTTTGTGAAAGTAAAATGATCATAAATACACTGGCGGAAGACGTATCCAAACTTCACAAGAGTGCTCCTGCTGTCTTAGGAGAGCGCCATTCAGGAGGCCTTTCTCCGGAAGGAACACCTAGTCGCAGTGTTTTTGACCTGGAGAAAGCTTACGACACTACCTGGCGATATGGGATTCTCTCCACTCTACACCAGTGGGGATTTCGGGGAAATTTACCAACGTTTATTGAGAACTTCATATCCCTCCGTCTCTTTCGAATCCGAAGAGGGAATGCATTTTCTCAATATTACGTTCAGGAAAATGGAGTACCTCAGAGATCGGTACTGAGTGTCACGTTGTTCGCAATCGCCATCAACGGCATAGTTGCAGCTGCTGGGCCCGCAGTCGTTCCTTCGCTGTATGTAGACGACTTAGCTCTACATTACAGCTCCGGAAGGGTGGCGTTTGCAGAGAGACAGCTACAGCAAGCTATTAACCGAGTCGACAGATGGGCCCTGCAACACGGTTTTCGATTTCCAGCAGCGAAAACCTCAGTTGTACACTTCTGTCGACGTCGGCCTGTGCATCCCGAACCAGAGCTCCGCTTGCGAAACAGTGTCTTACCAGTGGTTGACACCTGCAGATTCCTGGGTCTCCATTTTGATAAGAGACTTACGTGGCAGCCCCACATCCGTCAGTTGAAGGTTGTCTGCATGAAGAGACTTAACATGCTTAAGTTTCTCAGCGGCACTTCGTGGGGGGCTGACCGTGCGGTACTGCTGCGATTTTACACGGCTACGATCCTCTCCCGGATTGACTATGGAAGTGCGGCTTATTGTTCTGCATCAAAATCTACGCTGAGCCTTTTAGACAGTATTCACCATAGTGGAGTAAGGCTGGCAACGGGTGCTTTCCGTACTAGCCCCATTCCCAGCCTACTCGCTGAAGCGGGAGTTCCACCTTTACGGATAAGGAGGCAGCAGTTACTCCTCACGTACACTGCCAAAATTCGTGAAATGCCGCTACATCCAAGCTATCATTGCATCTATAGTACTCAATACCACCAACGGTACCAAGACCGGCCGAATGCCACACGGCCGGTTGGGTTTCGGATTGATAGCTTGTGTCATGATTTGAATATTGATATCGGTGGTTGTCTTGAAAGAACTCTTAGCGAGGTACCTCCGTGGTTGGTTCCGCGACCGGATATACTCCTAGATCTGCTGCGTGGATCCAAGGTGAACATGGATTCCTCCGTTTATCGGAGGTATTTCCAGGACTTTGTTCACCAATATCCGGCCGCGAGACTTATCTTCACGGATGGTTCAAAAATCGGAGATAATGTTGGTTGCTCTTTCGTCATTGATGATATCAGCACGAAGACCTCGCTCCCTAAAGTATGTAGCGTGCATACTGCAGAGCTTTACGCCATCTTAAAGGCTCTGCAGTTTGCACTGCGTGACGAAAGAAGCCACTTTCTGTTGTGTACCTATTCGTTAAGCTCTCTGCAGTCTATTCAAACCTGTTTCTCGGAACACCCACTGGTGCGGCAGATACATGACCTTCTAGCCAGGTAATGGGATTCTGGCACCAGAATCACTTTCGCGTGGCTTCCAAGCCACGTTGTGATTGCGGGAAACGAACTTGCGGATGAAGCTGCAAAGGAAGCTGTACTTTTACCTCCAAGATCAGTCAATGTACCTGCTAAGGATATTTGTTCTCAGCTACGTCGAACCATCTTGGCGTCCTGGGAATCGGATTGGCTAGATATCCGAACTCCCAACAAGCTGAGAGCAATTAAGAAGACAACTACCGTGTGGCGGTCCTCTTTCCGACCTTCACGGAGAGAGGCCATAGTACTATGCAGGTTGAGAATAGGTCATTTACGATCCACGCACTCTTATCTCCTAAAGAGGGAAGACCCCCCAGTGTGTTCTTGTGGTGCCGAATTCACCGTGGCCCACATCCTCACAGAGTGCGCCGATCTTTCTGGCCTAAGACGGAGCCTCGGCCTGCAGGAAACACTCGAACGCATACTAGCCGATGACGCGACTACTGCTGATTTCGTCATTCGCTTTATGTGCGACAGTGGACTTATCAAGGGTATATAAATTACAATTGTAGTGTTACTCAGGGAACGTACGTTCCCTTTTGATACGTTAGTAATCCTTTCGGCCTAATTCTATAATTGTTTTCGGTTTTATTTTGTACTGCGTTTCCAAATTCATTTGTTGAATAAATAATTTCGTTTTTATATTTTAAAATTCTCTTCCACTTATTTGTTCAGAGAGGATGATTACCTCGTTGTACTTCCTCTTAAAACAAAAATCACCACCACTCTTAGGAAATTGCTTCCCAGACTAGAACTCCTGGTGTAGGTCCCGTGTATCGACACCATCGACAGGTGGAATGCAGGCGTTCACCTTGTCTCCTTCTGGCCATCACTGACACCAAGGCAGAATCAGCTTTCATCGGAAAACACAGTGGACCTTCACTTAGTCCTCCATTGAGCTCTCGCTTGATGCTACTGAAGTTGCAGATGGCGGTGGTTTGGGGTAAGTGGAATCCTCGCCGCAGGACGTCTGGCTCGGAGCTGTCCTTTAAGTAACTGATTTCGAACAATTAGTTGCGTCACTGTGGTGCCAACTACCGCTCGTATTGCTGCTGCAGATGCATTCCGCTGCGCCACAGCCATAGGCCGTCCTCCCGGTGGTCCTCCCTTTCGTTGGTGCCACGGGGATGCCCAGAATATGGTCTTCTTGCGAGTGTACCTTCTCGTGACCACTGCTGCAAGTACATGGGCATAGTAGAGAAAGTCCTGCCAAGTCATTCTGCAATAGCGCTGAAGGAAATCCACCTTCACGTAGCCCTATTATATTTTCTTGTTCAACCGCAATGAGTGGTTGATGCTGGCCTCTTCGTCGTCGTGAAGGCATTCTTGACCTACTCACAGTCACACCATCGAATTACACAGGTAACTAATGCTCTCTCGCAGCATAGACCTTATTTAAAGGAAACCTGATCTGCAATATAATGGGGCTGCTTCTAGCACCATGTTAATGCGATTTGTGGGAAATTTGAACCAGTATCATCTTTCAGATGTATAAACACGCCTACCAATATTCGTTAATCTAGCACAACCCCCTTCTTGGTCTTAAGATGTGGATGTCTCCCAGTCATGGCCATCCATCAGTGGCTCGTCATTTCAGATGGCAAGCAACCAGAAGACATTGCCTGCTTGGTTGATAGATATCCATCCATCCATCCATCCATCCATCCATCCATCCATCCATCCATCCATCCATCCATCCATCCATCCATCCATCCATCCATCCATCCATACCTCATCTGCACGGTTGCTATGGTTACACTACCATCACCCATTTTGCCCCGCTACGTTTTAGAAGACCCCCAGCCATAAGACGGTGGACACTCAGTCTCTTAATATTAGCTGTAATAGTCTTGTTTTACCTCCACTCTCACCAGTGACCAAATGTTACTCTCACGGAACAGACAAGGTGTGACGAGTCTCTTCCCTCCATCACCGCTGTGCCTAACACCTAGCATATTCTGTGGATAAAAACAAAATATTCATTTTGGTATATGTAAGTAAACATTATCATTTATATCATTAAGAACATTGTGCGTCTACATATATTTTCAGAATGCCATATGAGAAATTCGTCAAGGAATCGAATGATGCCCTTATGGTGTTGAAGAAATGGAAAGGGGGATTCCTAGATGTAAGACAAGAAATCAATACAGTGGAAGAAGAAACAGACTGGATGTTTAACACCAAAAGGCTATTCCGTTTAACAGACTATGCCAAGAACATACTGCAAGATCTCATGCATGTGATGAGGGTAAGTAGGATTATGCAATCCTTATATTTCCTTGTTTCTCATTTCTTTATGATGTAGGAACTTAGTGACCTGTACACGGTAGTGTTTAGTCATTTAACCCCTCAGCGTCGCAGCCATTTAAATAGCTTCCTACCCCGCGGCCGGATGAGATTTCAACTACGCGCGACTGAAATACATCGATTCACTTAAAGCGTTACTACAAGTATAAGAGTAGTCCGATTTTCACGAAATTTGGAATTCCTTATGACAGAACTATGTACATGCAGATAATTACATAATTGTTTCACATTTCCTTAGTAATTTAGTTCCGTGTGATAGAGTTCGAAGCACTCTTTGAGACAGGGACTCAAGTCATACTCCTGGCAGTAGTACCGGTACACTGACGTCTTCTTTCCGCCGTGTTTTGAAGACAGGATACAATGTCTCTGAGGTTTGGATTTCCAACTCTTGGGTGCTAATTTCCTGATAAAATGTCTTTCCTGCAACCTTGGAACTGTATTATCTGATGCGCGCCGGCCTTGAATATTTCGTTCCCCGCCCGAGCATATTTTGTAAACAAACCTTTCACCAGCTGAACCCGATAAGGTAATTGCTCAATATTTGTCTCTGGGACCTGTGTGAGTATTATTAGAGAATTTAGCAATCAGAATTCACCGTTGAAAACTTCTCTTTGACCGATATAATTATCTATAGTCTCTTACACGAAATTTCCAAGTACTGTTTCCTCCTCATCGTCACTCTCATCATTTACCACTGCTACATCATCTATTTCATTATCTCTGCTGCTTTTACTGTCACTACTACTTCCGACTAAACTTTCATCTGAATTATACAATATTTCAAGCACGTTACTGTCAGTCATACCACGGCTGAGCGCGGCGCGTCACACGGACTGATGAAGCTGCAGCGAGACCGAAAGCAACAGGACGAAACTGAATGAGAGGAATAACGTTTATGACGAAACAAACCAACTCGATACATATTTCAGATAAAAGGTCGAAACATCGTCTTTTAAACGAGATATATACCATGAACAACTGGTTCTCATATCGTATGACAGAAAGCAGCACTAACTGAAGCCTACACAGAGTGCTTGTGGAGAGTTACGAAAATATTACAAGCTGAGAAATAAAGACAAATATAATAAATAAACCGCACTCCCAATGTACAAATAGAGCAAAGAACGTCACACGAAAAGACAAAATTCTCAGATCATCATTTCCTTATTTTATTCTGTGGGAAAGAATTAAGCAAACAGATTTTAAAAAAGCAAGAGATTAGTGCTCAGACTTATTTGACAAATAATTATCCTTGCAAAAACAACTACATTATAACGATTTTTCAATTTTTTTCAATTCTTATTTACAACACTGATAAACCCGAAACGGTCTTCTTGGAAACAAAACAATTTGCATATCAGTAACTCCAAAACTCTTCGCGCTATAGCCGTAAATGTGAAACCATGTAAGGGTCTATACCACGTATAGAGGTCGGCGCTGAGGGGTTAAAAACATATGTTAGGCTTGCTGAGGGATACGAGTAAAGACCTCAACGGCAGTGAAGTCGGAAGTGAAAATCACTGGTATGGTGGATCTGGCGGAAGAGGCAATATCTGACCCCTGAGATATGACTCAGGGCCTGCTGCCTTGCAGGTTGATAGGGGACTATTAATGGCTGAGGAAGATAATCCTGACAGAAAAATCTTCGAAAGTGATAGGCCCAGCAAGTCAACTTCTGAATAATTTGGAATTGCTTTCAAAACTAAACGCGGCCTCGGATGGATATATTGCAATCACCAGAATAATGACTCTAGTAGCCTCCTTGGTAATGATATTTATGATGGTTCAATACCCGATAGCCCAACACAACCAAAGAGGTGAACACACAAAAGTTGACATGAGTCTGTAATCAAAATTGTCACACTAATCATTCTGACGCTAGCAGGCAAAATAGAGGAAGGTGTAGACTTAATGAAAACAAGGAGCATATACATACTGGGACTCAGTGAAACAAAGTGGAAGCGAAAAAGATCAAAGGAACTCAGAGATGCGTAGCATCTATTCTGGTCAGGTGGAGATCAAACAAAGAAATGGAATTGGTGTTGTTATGAATCATCAAATGAAAGATCATTCAATAGAAGTAAAATATGTTTCTGATCGGATTCTTCATATAATGCTAAAATGGGATTCTTCCCAGAACATCAACATCATTCAGTGCTTTGCACCACAGACTGGCTGTGAAGATGAAGAAAAAGAACATTTTGAAGAAGACATAGAGGAAAGAATAAGAGGAGATGGAACGATATGAATGCTCAAGTAGGAACTTTGAGAGATGGATATGAACCTCCTTTCTGCGGACACCGTCGGTTCCGAGGAAAAATGTCCGTTACGAAACAAGTTTGTAAAAATAATCGCGAACATTCTAACGGCAAAGAACATCCACCTTAACAACCATTACAAGCTACAAAATTCTCAACTTTCAGATTATTTGCGATTTCTAGAGCTTTTTCTTGTAACATTGGTCCAGTCACACACAGTTTCTTCACTCGAGCATACTTGAACCATTCATATACTGTACCGCAACATTCACTTGTGAAAAAACTGACTCCCGCTTTCTTTTCACTCTTCGATTCCTATTTTCCTCCCACTCCTTTAAAATTTCAGTTCTATTCTTCACAATAGTGTTTACTTGAGTTTTTCCGCAGTTGAATTTTTCGGCAAGCTTTCTCACTGAAAGTCCCTTGCCACTTTCTATAACCACATTTCTTCTTGCCTCGAGATCTAAACACGATCGTCCCTTGTTACTCACGTTTAACAGACAACTGAAATGCTACAGTTTTTCTGTCTCACTAATTAGCGCCTGTACTGTCTTTTCCTTCTCAAGTTGACTAGCTGAGCTCGACATTATCAGCGACAATCCGAGTTATGAATAGAATGATGCAAGAAGGGAAGAAAATCCCCAGGTAACTTGTGAGACAATACACTCTGGCAGCATTTCTGGGCAATTATGTTGAGGAATGCGAAAACAGGTTTGTACCTTTAAGGGTGGTAAGGAATGGTAAAGACCCACCTTATTATAATAGAGAAATAAAGAGACTAAGAAGGAGGTGCAGACTGGAAAGAAATAGATTTACAAATGGCTGTGGAAGTAAGGAGAAATTGAAGTAACTTACTAGAAAATTGAATCTAGCAAAGAAGGCAGCTAAGGATAACATGATGGCAAGCATAATTGGCAGTCATAAAAATTTTAGTGAAAAATGGAAGGGTATGTATAGGTATTTTAATGCAGAAACAGGTTCCAAGAAGGACATTCCAGGAATAATTAATGAACAAGGGGAGTGTGTATGTGAGGATCTTCAAAAGACAGAAGTATTCAGTCAGCAGTATGTAAAGATTGTTGGTTGCAAGGATAATGTCGAGATAGAGGAAGAGACTAAGGCCAAAGAAGTAATAAAATTTACATATGATAACAATGACATTTACAATAAGATACAAAAGTTGAAAACTAGAAAAGCGGCTGGAATTGATCAGATTTCTGGGGATATACTAAAGACAATGGGTTGGAATATAGTACCATATCTGAAGTACTTATTTGATTATTGTTTGGTCGAAGGAGCTATACCAGATGAATGGAGTGTTGCTATAGTAGCCCCTGTGTATAAAGGAAAGGGTGATAGACATAAAGCTGAAAATTACAGGCCAGTAAGTTTGACATGCATTGTATGTAAGCTTTGGGAAGGCATTCTTTCTGATTATATTAGACATGTTTGTGAAATTAATAACTGGTTCGATAGAAGGCAATTCGGTTTTAGGAAAGGTTATTCCACTGAATCTCAACTTGTAGAATTCCAGCAAGATATAGCAGGTATCTTGGATTCTGGAGGTCAAATGGACTGTATCGCGATTGACATGTCTAAAGCATTTGATAGGGTGGATCATGCGAGACTACTGGCAAAAATGAGTGCAATTGGACTAGACAAAAGAGTGACTGAATGGGTTGCTATACTTCTAGAAAATAGATCTCAGAGAGTTAGAGTAGGTGAAGCTTTGTCTGACCCTGTAATAGTTGAGAGGGGAGTTCCTCAGGGCAGTGTTATCGGACCTTTATGTTTTCTTATATATATAAATGATATGAGTAAAGGAGTGGAATCGGAAGTAAGGCTTTTTGCGGATGATGTTATTCTCTATAGAGTGATAAATAAGTTACAAGATTGTGAGCAACTGCAATGTGACCTCGAAAATGTTGTGAGATGGACAGCAGGCAATGGTATGTTGATAAACGGGGTTAAAAGTCAGGTTGTGAGTTTCACAAATAGGAAAAGTCCTCTCAGTTTTAATTACTGCGTTGATGGGGTGAAAGTTCCTTTTGGGGATCATTGTAAGTATCTAGGTGTTAATATAAGGAAAGATCTTCACTGGGGTAATCACATAAATGGGATTGTAAATAAAGGGTACAAATCTCTGCACATGGTTATGAGGGTGTTTAGGGGTTGTAGTAAGGATGTAAAGGAGAGTGCATATAAGTCTCTGGTAAGACCCCAACTAGAGTATGGTTCCAGTGTATGGGACCCTCACCAGGATTACCTGATTCAAGAACTGGAAAAATCCAAAGAAAAGCAGCTCGATTTGTTCTGGGAGATTTCCGACAAAAGAGTAGCGTTACAACAATGTTGCAATGTTTGGGTTGGGAAGAACTGGGAGAAAGAAGAAGAGCTGCTCGACTAAGTGGTATGTTCCGAGCTGTCAGCGGAGAGATGGCGTGGAATGACATTAGTAGACGAATAGGTTTGAATGGCGTTTATAAGAGTAGGAAAGATCACAATATGAAGATAAAGTTGGAATTCAAGAGGACAAACTAGGGCAAATATTCATTTATAGGAAGGGGAGTTGGGGATTGGAATAACTTACCAAGGGAGATGTTCAATAAATTTCCAATTTCTTTGAAATCAGTTCGGAAAAGGCTAGGAAAGCAACAGATAGGGAATTTGCCACCTGGGCGACTGCCCTAAATGCAGATCAGTATTGATTGATTGACGACTAGGTAGAACTGCATCCCGATGTACCTTCTCTCGCCTTGCAATTGAAATACTACAAACGTTCAAAAGGGACTTCCATATTTCTGAAGAAGGTTTTTAAAAGAACGACATGCGGTCCGTCGTAATAAATTGTCCTGCAACGTGTAAAGTGTCCACTTAGGTCAAGTGGATGGGACAAATGGCGATGTCCGCTGCCCGCTTAAATGAGGCCAATTTAACACCTATCTTACGTAAAATAAAATCGGTTCCGAGGAAAATGGTCCGTATAGGGAGTCCGTTGAATGAGGGTGTCAGTTAAGGCAGCTTCGACTGTATTCTAGGAGCATATGGATGTGGGTCCACGAAACCCAGAAGGAACTAGACTCCTTGATCTCTGTCTGAGGAACAACTTTGTAATCGGGAACTCATGGTATCAAAAACATAAAAGCCGTAAGGTCAAAAGATGTGGATGGAAAAAGTGAATCTCTTATAGACTATTTTTTGATCGAGAAACAACTACAAAATAGACTGTTAGACGTAAAGGTGATGCATATTGTCTCCCTGGAAAGTGATCATAGACTCCTTATTGGATACTTTAAGTTTAACAAGTTGAAAGAAGTAAGAACCACACAGGTAAAGGGACTCAAGAATGGAACCTGAAGGATAATGATAGAATAATAGAGTTACAAAAACATCAAAACAGTGTTACCAAAGACAGATAAATGAACAGTTGAGGAGGAATGGAAGGATCTGAAAGAAAATATAGTAATGATAACTGAGAAGGTATGTGGATGAATCATTGGCACAAGAATATGGAAGGAAACTCCATGGTGGAATGACAAAACAAGAACTGCTGTCCTGAACAAGAACAACATGTTTAGAAAATATTTCAAGGACCAGACTGACCATAATAAGGAACTACACACGGTTGCTAAAAACGAGCAAAACAAGTTGTTACCGAGGAACGAGAGAAGTGGTTGAACGAGTGGAACGATGAATTGAAAAAGGATGTTAATGGTAATAAGAAAATGTTATATGGAATGATGAAAAATAGAAAAAGAGATAAAGAACACTCCAAATACCTAAGAGATGATAATGAAAATCTGATCACTGAAGATGATAAGATCAAAGAGACTTGGAGGACTTAATTTGATGAAATGCTAAATGTGAATTGCATGCAGCCTACATAAAAAAGTACTATCTCATACAAGTCTGCCTCTGACAACGAGTTGGACTTAACATGGAGTGATGTAGAATATGCCTGGAAATACATCAAAACTGGAAAATCAGCTGGTGCTGATGAAATTAATCGAGAAATGGTCAAGGTTATGGGCATTTCTGGAAAACATTCTATCTACAGACTGTTTCGTAAGGTCTGGAAAGAAGGGGACATACCAGTTGATTGGAAAACAGGCATCATAATTCCAGTTTTCAAGAAAAGAGATAGAAAGAAATGTTTCAAATATAGAGGCATTACTTTAACATCTCAAGTTGGTAAACTTTACAAAAGAATTATAGAGCGTAAAATCAGACCCCTTATTGAAGAGAACTTCTTCGAAGATCAGTATGGATTCAGGAACGGAGATCAAGAACTGTTTTAATTTTTACCGTCCGTCAGGTAATGGAAAAATACTACGAACAAAACCGAGATTTGTGGTTAGCTTTTTTGGATATCAAGAAAGCATTTGATGCTGTGAACAGAAAGAAGGTGTGGGAAACACTGAAGAAAATTAGAATACAAGATGACATGATACACAGGATCAAGAATTTGTATGAAGATACCCGCAGTAAAGTCAAAACACCTGCAGGATTGACTGAAACCTTCGATATAAAATCTGGGTTAAGACAGGGTGGTGTTTTGTCTGCTCCTTTTTTCATCACTGTGATGAACGAGATTCAGAGAAAAGTTGACCAAACCATTGGATGTAAGAAAATGAAAGTTACCTTGTTCGCTGACAATATATGATTGTGAGGAGGCTATCAAGAAGACCTTCAAGAATAAACTCCTGGACAGAAGCTGCAAAAGAATATGGACTCATCTTCAGCCAAGAGAAAAGTGAGGTTTCGGTCACGATAAGATACGGACAACCGGTGGGACACATCGAAATGGAGGGGAAACAGCTGCAGATAAACAATCAATTAAAATATCTTGGAAGTGTTCTCTCTAGGGACCTGAAAAATTAGCATCTATTCGTTTCAAAATTAGCATCTCTTTTATTCCAAAATTAGCATCTATTGTTTCATAATTAGCTTCTATTTGCAAAGGTAAAATAATCGCATGGTATTATTAATTTTAACAATTCCAAGTTTATGAAGTGCAATTATTGTCCTTGGTTCACACACAATACAAATTCATTGTTCAAACGAAAGCTTTGTAATTACTTCGGCATTGCTTTTTTTTTCAAATTGCACCATCTGTCTGTAACCACAGTGTTGTAATGAGACAACACGCGCTCGCTATCTACATTATTCGTTGGGATCCACAACAACTCAAGACAGTATTTAGCAAATATGCTGAACTCTGTCTGAACTGCAGTTAATGCAAGCATGACATCACATTTTCCCTGTCTTTCATCTCGGTTTAAACTGAATGTTTCAGACAACAGTAACCAGACCAGATATCGTTTCGTGAGAGATCTGTTACTCCAAACAATTTCTCAAGCTCATCTAATTTATCAGTGCTATTCAAAATTATATTTTCTGGATACAAAGCTTGAGAAATTGACACAAAATGCTTATGGTTGGGGTCTTTAGATTTCAATGTGGCTAGCTGGCACTGTGAAGAATGAGCAGCTTTGACAAATGTGTTTATACATGCAGCCTGCTGTAGAGGAGTGAGTTTAATCAAAGCACCATTAGTTGCCGCAGAAAAATTCTACTCACAGATTAAGGTAAAACTGGCATCAAGGTTCTGCAGTTTGGGGTAAAGGAGATGAGAGGTAGGATACAGAGACCCTTCAAGTTCAGTAAGGAGGTTAACCAATCCAGCTGCATGATCTGTGACAAAAACCATGTGGGAGTGAAGCCTATTCACTTCTCGGTCACTCAGATCAGCCAGGTACTTAAGACCACAGTTGTTGATGTCATTCATGTCAGACATCTTGAAAAACGTAACAACATCAGTAAAGTAAGCACTCAGATATAAGACAGCCAGAAACCAGCTATTCCATTGGGTTATGACAGGTGCAGGAAAAAGCTTTGCTTCCTTTGAAGCACCATATTTTCGCTTTCTTGTGTTCAAAACTGCAGATTTTACCATCGCAACCACATGATTTAAATTTGTCATCACTGCGACCCAACTACTGCCAACAAAGCTGATCTTATGTGCCCAGCACTATACGTGCATTAAATGATCCCCTATGGCAACACTTAATGTTTCATAACACCGGGTCATGTACGACGCACTGTCGCTAACAAACACTTGAACTGCATCATATGCTACACTATAACTGCGCAGAGCTTCTAAAACAGCACGAGAGCAGTTTGTAGCATTTCCTGCATCAAGATAGTTCACAGAAACAACGTGCAGCTCTCTTTTCCATCCGCTTGGGACTTCGAATATCATGATGAAATCGCAACGGCCCATTCTACCTGTAGTTTCATCACAGAGTATGTTGATGTTCGTCCCCACTAGAGCGTCGTCTGTTCTTTTCTGGTGGTCAGATGCAACTTCTAGAAAGGAAGAAAGATTTCAAATTATAACAAAATAATTTAAAATTACTGGATCAGTTTGGTACGGGTATGATAGTTCGATATGGCAATCGCACTCAAATTCGATATCCTTCAATTTTGTGCGTGGTTTCGATGTCGTAATACCTAAACTGTACCCGATCAATGAAATCGAAACTTACCCGGTAAATATACTTTTCATAGAGTTCTCACACATGGCAGCTCTTCATTTGGAAACTCAGTAATCCAGGCTCTTAGCTCTTTGCTTTCCAGATTTTCCAGAGGTAGGTATATTCGCTTTTGCAAATATTTCAACTTTGTGTTTCAAGAAGTTATCACTGTAAATGTTTCATCGTTTACAACTATCTAACTGTGTAAGCACAGGATATTACTTTCTTTGAGACGTACGAGCAGCAGGGGTTGAACTTTCATTATCACTTCGTTTATCCACGTGTTTTTCTGATTTAACATGTTTCACAATGCTATCTTTTTTTCCCCACCCAACTCGGCAATTACGATACTTGCAAAACACTGTTGATGAATCTGTGGCATATAAACCATTCTTTGCATATTGCTGAGCCCTTTCGAGCGCAGTTTTTGTCGTGCTCCCCATAACCTAAACGATTGCTTGACTTTCTACTCTTCACTAGTTTCAGTTTTGAAAAACAGGAAAACAATGCTGCGTCTTTCTCATTATTTCCGTAACACTCAGTTCACATTTCGGTAATAATCGATACAGATCTTATTCCCCTTGCTATTCCCATTATGGATATCGATTAAAGTCAGCAAGCAGCAATCGATCGGCTACTTTCCTTCATCATTCGGAACGGTCGAAAGATTTATGCATCATATTTTGAGTATTTCTGACGATTTTGCCGAAATGTGTTTTTTTTTGCCAGTAGAATAGCTTATTTTCGCAGAATTTGAACCAAAATTGCATATTCATACTAATTTTGCATTTTGGGTCACAATTCGCATTTTGTCGCACTTCTATTTATGCGTAACATTGATTTTATCCCGCACTAGAATTACCGTAGGCTTGGATTCAGTACAAGATTCAAGAATCGCATTTATCGCAAATGCAATTTTTTCAGGTCCCTAGTTATCTCTGATACTGGTTGTATAGATAAGGAAGTTTTCCACAGAATTCAGACAGGTAACAACTTCTACAAAATAGTTAGACATAATATGGAACAAGAAAATACCAACAAAATGTTAGTCATATATGAAACCTATTACGTACCAATCCTCACCTATGGTTGCGAAACATGGACCATGAGAAATAAAGGTGTTAGTAGAATCAAGGCAGCAGAAATTAGATTTTTCCATAGCATGATCGGTAAAACACAGATGGACAGAGTCCGTAATGAGGAAATCCGCAAGCAGGCTCAGGTTGTAAGACTGCAGGACAGAATAACAGCGCAGTGACTGAGATGGTATGGACATATACGATGCATGGGAGATAACAGATTACTGAAACAAATGTATGATCTAAAACTTGAAGACAAAAGACCAAGAGGACGACCAAGACTCGGGCACAAAGACATGGTGAAGATTGACATTGAACAGCGAGGACATAATTTGGAAAGCATTGAAGTAGGAGAGAGGTTCAGAGACCGGAAGTGGTGGAGAACCCTCGTTCGCCGACCCATCGCTTAGGATGGAACGCCGTGGAATATGTATGTATGTATGTATGTATGTATGTATGTATGTATGTATGTATGTATGTAGGGCTTATAATGAGTACGTGGATGTTGATGCACTGATAAATTGGATTGAATGAGCTGTCGTGGAAGAAGTGCATGGAAGACAGGGGCAAGGGTTTTTAAGAATCTTTCCATGTATTGACATCAACTTGCAGTTTAGTTCTGCAAACATTGCAAGCCTGAGCGCTCATTCACAGAGTTCTACGACCAGTTAACACCGCCTTAGAGAGTTCATTATATTTAGGGCCTATTACTTAGATGTTCGGCCCCTTTAAGCAACAGTCATCAGTAGTTGGACAAAGGGGATCCTGAGCCAAAGCGGGCATTTACAATTTTTCTGACTCAGCATTTCTGATCGGGGCACACATCAGCGAGGTCAGTGACCTGTGACGTCGTAATCTAACCTTTCCTAATCTAATCTCACAGGCTCCATGGAGGTGCCCATTGGTCAGGTTAGTGACTGCTTAGGGGGAAGAGGTCTTCTTCCCGTGGACGATTCCTCGCTCCACCAAACAATTTGTGGGAGAGTGGGATCTCCCTCAGACCCCTAAAAATTGCAGACTTGATGCCCGAGTGCTGTGTACTGCTGAAGACTCCGCTCTGAACTGGAATGAAGGGACGACTTATAACTTGAGCAGTAGTGGGGTATAGACGGCAACTTAAGTCATAATATAGCAGTATTAGTTTGCTGACAGATTGCAGAAAGGTTTCATCAGTTGTTTCTAGAAAACACAAACAATTCAGTTAGGGTTTATTGTCAGAGGGTGCATGGCAGTATTGTCATATGTTTTTGTGCATATGTGTGAGAGTTCAAGTGTTATTTCACCTGGAGGAGAATTACTATTCCTTTTCTTTCTAAGAGTTTGCTTGAAAATTATAACCCAATTCCTGTCCTGAATAGAACGGAACCATGATTGATCTACTCCTGTAAATTCCAACACAATACGTGCCATTTATTGACTGAATTAAATGTAATTTACTCATTTTCCGATTTGACATCTGTGAAGACAGTTGAGTAAAGCGCTGCAAACATGCTGTACTGATAAATTCCTTTAATTACCCTTTCTTGCACCATGACAGAAATACTCAAGCATGTAGCACCACCCTTCTTGCATAGCTGATCTATAAAACTACCACGTTCACAAATACCGTCATAGTTTTTGCATCACATGAATGAATGTGACAAAATTCCTGAGAATATCAGGGCTATAAAAAAGTGGAAATGCACTCACATCAGCTGATTGGGGGTCCTTATGTAACTGAATGACTAATTATTAAACCATACTAATTAAAGGATTTCTCTTTTATATCCTCCTAATGTAACTCACTGACTCTTGTTAAATTCACGTATAAATATGATTCAGATTGGTGTGTTTCTTTTAGTTTAGTTACTATGTAGTTTTTAATTATAGCGTGTTGGCTGGGTAAATAAATGAAAACAGAACCTGCTAGCATTAGACTTCTAAAATTGGATAGCTAATTACTAAAGCTACTCATTGCTCACACAGGATAACCGAGCTCACTACACGCTCTCTCACTTAGTTCTCACTGTTTATCTACACACAGACTCTGATCACTTCCACTAAGCGCTGGTTACTTCGGCGGGCAAATTGGCCAGAATTTACAAAACGCGCAGTGATGGCTGATGATATGCTGGAGTCTGTTGACGACCACGTCTCTTCCATTACTACTGGAATTTTAGCTGCTGCAGAGGAAACAATTCCTTCCTCGTCCGGTATTCGTCGCCGGAAACAGGTCCCATGGTGGACGGACGAAATTGCAGCAGCCATACGTGATCGCCGACGGGCTTTTAAGCATTATCGTCGGAATCCTACGATGGCCAATCATATCGCATTTAAGCGTCTGCGCCTGAAGGCCCGTTTTTTGATTCGAGAAAGTAAGAAAGCTACGTGGGAAAAGTATATGTCATCCATCACGGCACATACTCCGTCATCACAAGTGTGGACAAAACTCCGCCGTATCGTCGGAGTACAGAATGTGCCCTCAGTACCCGGAATCTCCATTAATGGAGATATAGTTACGATTCCTTCAGTCATTGGAGACCACACCGCGTCACATTTCGCAGATACGTCCAGCTCTAGGAGATACGACCCTGCATTTCTTCCACTTAAGCGCGAAGCAGAGGCTCACCATCTCTCTTTTGCCTCTAGTGCTTCGCATCCCTCCAACGTGCCCTTCAAGGAGTGGGAGTTGCGAAGTGCACTTGCGCTATGCAGAGATACGGCTCCTGGACCGGACAAAATCCATAATCAAATGCTTAAGCATTTGAGTGACAGATGTCTCAAGGATATCCTCACCCTATTCAACAGAATATGGAGTGAGGGAGTGTTTCCATCTCAATGGCGTGAGGGAATTGTAATACCAATTCCCAAGCCAGGTAAAGATCCAAAACTTCTGGATAGTTATAGGCCAATATGCCTTACAAATGGCCTCTGTAAGCTATTTGAAAGGATGGTTAACCGGCGTCTTGTGTGGGCCATGGAAAGGGAGGGCCTCTTGTCTAACTACCACTGTGGTTTTCGCTCTCATCGGTCTGCCACTGATCATCTGGTCAGACTGGAGAGCGCCATTCAGGAGGCCTTTCTCCGGAAGGAACACCTAGTCGCCGTGTTTTTTGACCTGGAAAAAGTTTACGATACTACCTGGCGATATGGGATTCTCTCCACTCTACACCAGTGGGGATTTCGGGGAAATTTGCCAACGTTTATTGAGAACTTCATGTCCCTCCGCCTCTTTCAAGTCCGAGTAGGGAATGCATTTTCTCAATACTACGTTCAGGAAAATGGAGTACCTCAGGGATCGGTACTGAGTGTCATGCTGTTCGCAATCGCCATCAACGGCAAAGTTGCCGCTGCTGGGCCCGCAGTCGTTCCATCGCTGTATGTAGACGACTTAGCTCTACATTACAGCTCCGGAAGGGTGGCGTTTGCAGAGAGACAGCTACAGCAAGCTATTAACCGAGTCGACAGATGGGCCCTGCAACATGGTTTTCGATTTTCAGCAGCGAAAACCTCAGTTGTACACTTCTGTCGACGTCGGCCTGTGCATCCCGAACCAGAGCTCCGCTTGCGAAACAGTGTCTTACCAGTGGTTGACACCTGCAAATTCCTGGGTCTCCATTTTGATAAGAGACTTACGTGGCAGCCCCACATCCGTCAGTTAAAGGTTGCCTGCATGAAGAGACTTAACTTGCTTAAGTTTCTCAGCGGCACTTCGTGGGGGGCTGACCGTGCGGTACTGCTACGATTTTACACGGCGACGGTCCTCTCCCGGATTGACTATGGAAGTGCGGCTTATGGCTCAGCATCAAAATTTACGCTGAGCCTTTTAGACAGTATTCACCATAGTGGAGTAAGGCTGGCAACGGGTGCTTTCCGTACTAGCCCCATTCCCAGCCTGCTCGCTGAAGCGGGAGTTCCACTTTTACGGATAAGGAGGCAGCAGTTACTCCTAACGTACGCTGCCAAAATTCGTGAAATGCCGCTATATCCAAGCTATTAATGCATCTATCGCACCCAATACCACCAGCGGTGCCAAGACCGGCCGAATGCCACACGGCCGGTTGGGTTTCGGATTGATAGCTTGTGTCATGATTTGAATATTGATTTCGGTGGTTGTCTTGAACGAACTCATAGCGAGGTACCTCCGTGGTTGGTTCCGCGACCGGATATACGTCCAGATCTGCTCCGTGGACCCAAGGTGAATATGGATTCCTCCGTTCATCGGAGGTATTTCCAGGACTTTGTTCACCAATATCCGGCCGCGAGACTTATCTTCACGGATGGTTCTAAAATCGGAGATAATGTTGGTTGCTCTTTTGTCATTGATGATATGAGTACGAAGATCTCTCTCCCTAAAGTATGTAGCGTGTATACTGCAGAGCTTTACGCCATCTTAGAGGCTCTGCAATTTGCACTGCGTGACGAAAGAAGCTACTTTCTGTTGTGTACCGACTCGTTAAGCTCTCTGCAGTCTATTCAAACCTGTTTCTCGCAACACCCACTGGTGCAGCAGATACATGACCTTCTAGCCAGGTTAAGCGATGCTAGCACCAGAATTACTTTCGCGTGGCTTGCAAGCCACGTTGGGATTGCGGGAAACGAACTTGCGGATGAAGCAGCAAAGGAAGCTGCACTTTTACCTCCAAGACCCGTCAATGTATCTGCTAAGGATATTTGTTCTCAGCTACGTCGAACCATCTTGGCGTTCTGGGAATCGGAGTGGCTAGATATCCGAACTCCCAACAAGCTGAGAGCAATTAAGAAGACAACTACCGTGTGGCGGTCCTCTTTCCGACCTTCACGGAGAGAGGCCATAGTACTATGCAGGCTGAGGGTAGGTCATTTACGATCCACGCACTCTTATCTCCTAAAGAGGGAAGACCCCCCAGTGTGTTCTTGTGGTGCCGAATTCACCTTCGCCCACATCCTCACAGAGTGCGCCGATCTCTCTGGCCTAAGACGGAGCCTCGGCCTGCAGGAAACACTCGAACGCATACTAGCCGATGACGCGACTACTGCTGATCTCGTCATCCGCTTTATGTGCGACAGTGGACTTATCAAGGGTATGTAAATTACAAGTGTACTGTTACTCAGGGAACGTACGTTCCCTTTTGATACGTTAGTAATCCTTTCGACCTAGTTTTATAATTATTTCTGTTTTATTTTGTACTGCGTTTCCAAATTCCTTTGTTGAATAAATAATTTTGTTTTATATTTTAAATTTCTTTTTCACTTATTTGTTCAGAGAGGATGATTACCTCGTTGTACTTCCTCTTAAAACAAAAATCACCACCACCACCACTACAGACTCACTCAGTCACAGTTCGCAGTCCGTTCACTGTCCACACTCCGATGACACTCCGTTCGTAGCTTACACATATTGGCTCCCAGTGTCCCATTCACGCTGCAGCCGGCCCTCAGAGGCAGGCAAACAGTTCGACAGACTGCCCCTCTAACTGACGTAGCTCGCACTTCGCTCCGCACACTCTCTGCAACTTAACACCCGGCTCAAACCATGGGACTCATAGTTCCCATAGCCCTTATGCCGTGCCACCACGGACTGAAAAGCCCCCCCCCCCCCCATTGCTGGCCTAGCTCATCAGCCCAAACATGACTGATGTGCATTGAAAGGATGGACGGGCCAAATGGTGACATCGTGAATGCGCTAGCCCTGCCATCCTACGGGTTGGCATGGCAGATGTAAGAGGCTAACACACAGCACTATTACTGCTTAATTGTTATCATTTCTATTTTACACTCGTTTATATATATTTGTATAGTGGTTAAATTCATGACACAATCATTACTCAAATGGATTTATTTATTACTTGTAACGTTTGTTTAGTTAGGTATAAATAATTTGGTTATTCATTACTTATACCGTAATTAAGTTACTTATTTTATAATATTAATTACTATTTTGTTATGTATAATCAACTTAAATTGTTGAGTACGTAAGACACCATAATCATGTCTATTTACATATAAATGTTTGTTTAATAATTTAAGTAACATAATTTTAATGTAGGTATGGATGTATATAGCCGTGAACAACTCTGTAAATAGTGCGTTAAACTGGCTAGATGTAAGAGAAGGCCACGTGACAGTAATCATTCCACGATAAATACAGTAAAACCTCATCAAGACATTTCTGTAGAGGACAAGGGAATAAAGCGTGTTAAGCGAGAAAATGTACTACTGAATATATGAATAAAACCTGTCCAATAAGGATATGGAAACACTAGATTTGATTTTTTTCTAACACGAGGGCATTTTACGTTGTGTGTCCGTGGGTGTAGAGAAAACTATATCTGCTATTTATGAAGATGAGAGGACAGTATTAATTTTCAATTTCAGGCATTGATGATCCGCATTTAGGGCAGTCACTCAGGCGGCAGATGCCCTATCAATTGTTTACTTAGCTTTTCCTTAAATTTTTCAATGAACTTGGGTATTTATCAGACTTTCCCCTTGATAATCCAATCCCTTACTCCTCATCATATAAATGAATATTTTCCCCAATCTGTCCTCTTGAATTCCAACCTTATCTTCATATTATGACCATTCCTACTTTTAAAACTTCCACTCAAGCTTATTCTTCTACTTGTGTCATTATACGCAAATCATGACTGACTGCTCAAAATATACCGCATAGTTGAGCATCTCGTCTCATTACTCCCAAGTCTTCCCACCCTGAAGTTTGCAACATTTTAGTAACACTACTCCTGTGTCGGAATTTCCTAGAAGAAATCGTGCTGCTTTCTTTTTCATTGTTCTAGTTCTCTTATCAAGTACTCCTGGTGAAGGTCTCAAACACTGGAGCCATACTCTAACTGTGGTCTTACCAGAGACTTATATGCCGTCTCATTTACATTATTACAATAATCACTAAATACTCTCATAACCATGTCAAGAGGTCTGTAACCCTTCTTAGCTATCTCATTAATATGATTACTCCAACGAAGTTCGAGGTCTTACATTGTTCTACATGAGATTATATCGCCCCACCAACACAATAATTAAAACTGAAAGGATTTCTCCTCTTGCTGAAACTTACAACTTGACTTTTCATCCCATTTACAATCATACTCATACTATCATCTGCTGTCCATCTCACTGCATTGTTTCAGTTCCCCTGCAGTCGCTCAAAATCCTGCAATTCATCTACTACTCTATACGGTATAACACCATCCGCAAATACATTTATCTAAGATTCCAGACCTTTCTTTACTCATATCGTTTATATATATATAATACGTATAAATAAAGGTCCAATAATACTGCCCTGCAGGACCCCCTCTTAATCATTATAGGATCAAATAACGCTTCACCTACTCTAACTCTCAGAGTGCAATATTCAAGAAATGTAGCCTTCCATTCAAACACTCTTTTGTCTAGATCAATAGCCCTCATTTTGTCAGTAATCTCCCATGATTTACCCTATCAAAAGCCTTGGATAGGTCAATAGTGATAAGTCCATTTGACCTCCTGAATGTAAAATATTTTCTACATCTTGCTGTAATCCTACAAGTTGAACTTCACTGAAATGACCTTTCCTTAACACAAACTGCCTTCTATCGAAAAGGTAAGTAATTTCGCAAATATGTCTAATATAATCAGAAAAATGCTTTCCCAGAGCTTATAACGTACACATGTCAAGCTGACTCACCAGTAATTTTCCGCTTTATGATTGTCACCCTTTATCTTGTACACTGGGCTTACTATTGCAACTCTCCATTCAGTTTGTATAGCTCCTTCATGCAAACGGTAATAAAATAGGTATTACGGATATGGCACTATATCCCAACCCATAGTCTTTAATATATCCCCAGAAATCTTATCAATCCCAGCTGCCTTTCTAGCTTTCAACTTTTAGATCTCTTTATAAATGTCTTTCTTATCATAGATAAATTTTGGTATTTCGCCATTATTATTCGCCTCCTCTGTCTCCAATTACCTTTATTATTGCTGACTGAATACTTCTGCCTTCTGTAAGTCCTTGCATATACATTGCCTTTGTTCATTAATGATCCCAGGAATGTCCTTCCTGGTACCTGTTTCTGCCTTGAAATATCTGTACATGTGTTTTCATTGCTCCCTACAATTCTTGTTGCTCCCAATTATCTCTGCCATCATGCATTACTTAGCTGATTTTTTCGCTAAATTCAATTGCCTAGGAAGCTCCTTCAATCTCCCCTTACTCTCGCACAATTCCTAAATTATTTATTTCTAATCTGCACTTTCTTCTTAATATTTTTCTTTCCTTGTTATAATATAATGTGTCCTGACTATTCCTTACCATTTTTAACTGTACATATCCCTTTTTACACTCCTCAATAATTGCCTTAAACCCATCCTAAAAACCATTTACATTTGATTTGCCATTTTAAATTGATAATATTTGCTGTTTAAAATGTTGTCATTCCCCTCTTATTAGCCATATGGCATTGCCTAATAGTCCTACGTTTACAACATTCCTTTTAGAAGACAGCATCGTAATCACTTACACCATCTCTCACTTCAGTTTCTCTATAGAGCTCATCTGGTTTCATCAACACCACGTCTAGAATATTTTTCTCTCTAGTTGGTTCCAACACTTTCTTATTCAACTGTCCTTCCCATAACAACTTATTCACCATTTGTTGGTCATACTTTATGTCATTCGCATTCCTTTCCCAGTTAGCATTTGGCAAGTTCTGATCATCCGCTACAATAGCGTTCCTCTCTGTATAATTCCCCACATAGCTGATTATATTATCAAATTATTCTGCATCAATGTCAGTGCCAGCTTATACTTTTTAAAGGTACAGTCAAACGTTCCACCTTCACAATACTGTACATTAAAAGTATACTAACAACAATACAGGCTTAGCATTGAAGTTCATTTTATGCAGGGGCATTTTCTCCTTGCATACAAGACATTCATTGCATGCGTTATAATAGGGTGAAGAACTGTCTGAAGTACAATTTGAGGTTGTTTCAAGTCATGTATTGACAATTTCATCTCTCAGAAATCCAAAATTTCCGCGCAACTGCATTAGTTCTGTTGCTTGACTACGTGTGGTGCTGGTGCAGACACGTCATCTAATCCACTGTGTATAGAAAGATAAAGCAAATGGAGAAGTTAAGGACGTAACGCATTCAATCTTTAAATTGCATTCGGTGGCAGACATAGTTCTGAAAACTTCCGAATGATGTCGCTGCAATTGAAATTTGGTCACAATCCATGTGCTAACCTCTGCCATGTGTTAACTACTTGGACAAAGTGTGCATGTCCAAGCTTAGAGCGAGCGGGAACCACTGATTACCCTCCAGCGAGAACCCAACGTGACGAAAGTGACCACCGTCACCGGGGTGATTTCCTTCCAGTGCTTGAGTAGTGACTCACTAGGGGGTTCGTACAGTGTGTGTTTTGTTGATCAGTGACTTAATTTATTGTGTGTTGTTTCTGTGCTATTCCTCGTGCTCGATGTTTTATGTTTTAACAATGAATGAGTCTTAAACGGCCTGCCTCTGTGGTGTAGTGGTTAGTGTGATTAGCTGCCACCACCGATGGCTCGGTTGGTTCGATTCCCGTCTCTGCCACGAAATTTGAAAAGTGGTACAAAGACTGGAACGAAGTCCACTCAGCCTCGGGGGCTCACTTGAGTTTGATTCCCATCTCAGCCATCCTTAAAGAAGCTTTCCGTGTTTTCCCACTTCTCCTCCAGGCAACCTGCGTTTAAGTGGAATGGCGGAAGTTTAGTGTGTTGAATGTGAGGAAAGGAACGTTAAGGATGACACAAACATCCAGTCCCCAGGCCAGATATATTAATCATTTACAATTAAAAACCACTGAGTCGGCCGGAAATCGAACACGGGGCCGCTAGGTAACGAGCGAACACGTTGCCCCCTACACCGCGGGGCCGGATAACTATGTGATAGTCTTTGAAAGCTCGCTCATGGGGAAGGTTTAAAACATTTAGTAATGTAACTTCATTTTTGAAAATGCAAATTCTAACTCCAAATGTAAATCTCAAACAAGGCAAAAAAACTAACCGAAGACATCGAATAGAGAGTGAGGCACCATATTTTACTCCCTTTCAACTTGATCTTGAGGTGACTATCATTTTGTAACCTTTTAAATCTATCTAGTAATTTCTGTCACTTAAATATATTTCTCCATCTAGTCACCTCCGCAGTATAGGCTCAGCCCCTGCAATGTTGAGCCATAAGCCCAAATAGGGCTTTAATGCATTTCTCACCATTTTGGTTTTTGGCCAGTAACTTAACCTTTTTTTACCGAAGGTCATGCAGAATGGGTACTCGTTAGCCCTGTTAAACTCTATTTCATTCATTTCATGTTAAAGTTATCAGACTGCCGAGTGTAGAAGACAGTAAACACTGTTTAATTTTGTTAAATATAGGTTGTGCCTATGATAGGCCTGGAAAGTATAAATTGATAGATTGATGTAAAAGAAATGGAGAAACACGTCTCCCCGACTATTGATTGAAAGGAGCGGGTAAAATTGTTATTAGGGAGCTTCAAGCTCAAGGTTGCTTATGTGTTATTGGTTGATTGTTCTGATTTTCTAAAAGTGTTACCCTAGCTTATGAGCTAAATTTTTTACCTGAATTTTAAAGTCTGGCGTTTGAAAAGAAACCAAAATAGGAGAAAGAAATATAGCTCTAATTTTATAGTTTTAAATTAATATTTTGAAAGTTTTATACCTACCCATTCATGCCCGCACCTTCTTTCACCTCTCTGCTCCAAAAAACTACGGTAAAAATTATTATTATCATCATTGCTGTTGTTGTTGTTGTTGTTGTTGTAACGGAGATTCCGTGGCTGGCAGAGGTGAAAGAAGGTGCGGACATGAACGGGTCTATCTACTACAATCCAAAAATTACTTAAAAGCTTTAAAATCAAGGTTTATTTCTTTTGGGCCTCTTTTCCTTTTTTCAAATGAAAGACATTAACAAAACGAGTCCCTCAGCGACAGTACAGGATTTCAGGTACAATTGTTGAATACAGTTTACAAGTGTTATTTGAGCATTATCGCTTCATACATCCAGAAGCCAAGGAGACAGGCCTCCTAATTTCCTTTACAGAGAATACCTAAGGATAGCAAGAGCAGCTATGCTCTATAAATATCTAGGAGACTGAGCTCCGAACCTCATATCATAACTGCCTTATCGAGGCACCTTCAACTATCAGAACATCTTTGCTCACGAAAATTTACCCAACCAGGCCTCTAAAGGCACAACATCCACCCTACAACACAAACAGAATTCACTGTCTTGAACTCTCACTCAACAATTTAACCACTTATCTGAAATAAAAGGAGTATCGAATACCCTCTCCACCGGGCCCTGAAGGGAAGGAAAGAAACTGGCCAAAGTCACTGGCACAAAAACCAAAATGATGCGGAGGCAGACACTTGCACACAAGATAAAACCCGGCCGGAAGTCACAGGGGCTAATCCCATTTTACTGAGGTGACTACATGGGGAGAATTTAAGTTACAAGACCACATAGAAAACGATTACAAAAACATAGTCACCTAAAATATAAGTTAATAGGGAACCCGAGAGTGTGTAACACTCTCTACTCCCGAATTTTGTCCAAGTTTCTAGACCAGTTTTGAGATTAACATTCGAAGATGAAGTCCACGTCATTGGAAATAAAGGTTACATAATTAAAGACAGGAAACCTTCCTCTCGGGTTAGCTTTTAGACTATCACCTAATGATTAACTGACTGCCATTACCTTATTGCGCTGGACTGCTCGATGAAGGGCGAAACATCGCCGCCTCCACGATTAGCACACACTCCGATCACTCGACAATCAAGAAGACAAGATAGCTTGAAAAATTACCAGCTTTTATACCCGAGAGGAAGGTTCGAGAGAGATCTGGACTAATGCCCGACACACCCCCAATCTCCATTGGCTAACCAAATATGTACAAGAAAACCCTGATTGGTTGAAAAATTAAATACCCAATATTTCTGATTGGTTAATTTTGAAGTTGGCGGAAGAAAGAATGAAGTGCTGATAACCGCGGTACACCAAAAACAAAAAACACATCAACTCAGGTTAGGAAACCTAAAAATAACAAATTACTTTATCACTTCAGTAACGACATCTGGTAACCAACGCCCAAACCCCCTGCAGTAGTTGTTTAAAATTTTAGGAGTAAGATTTCAGTTCACGAGGCACTTGGTCCGAATGCAGAGGTCTGGTGCACCCTCACTGTACAGTTGTTATTACTATTACTACTTGCAAACGGAAAAGGGAAGCAAAATACTGTCTATAAGAATAGTTATGCTACAGTTCTAAAATGTAGTAAAACCTATCCTAATTTCAATAATAGAATTTTAGTAAGTGACAAATTTCTAGATGTATTTTCCTCTACTAGCTACTCAAATTTCCCGTACTACAGGAATATTTTGCTTAAGCATAGAAATTTCTACTACTACAATTCATTACAATAATTCTGAAATGCGTTCAAATGTATCCACATTGTAAAAGCTTATCAGACCTACTAGGCGGGAACAGAAATGGAAATGTCCCTTATATGTTGAAATTCGGAAGAACTGGTCAAGGATCATACAACAAAACTAAATATGCAGATTATTATAATTACTATGTTATCCTAGTATGCTCTAATAGAGATGTTAAATGCTGAAATATCGAAAGGGATTTCCGTACACGAGGAAAGCACACGAATATAATAGGCAAGACACTGTCTAATGAAAAATACTACCGGTACCAGCTCAACTGCATTTAGACTTTTCCTAATTGTAACAGTATAAGTGAAACAATATGGGTGGAATTAAAACCACCCGATCGACCCTACTGATCCGGTTTACTTGTTTAATACCTACGCGCTAACAGAAGAGAGATTTTACCCTAGTAGTCAAATATTATGCAATGATATAGAAAGTAGAATAAACACGTTTGGTACGGTATCCTAATTATAACAGTTTAACTGAAACAATAGGACTGGAGTTGAGACTAAATATTTGTGCGTGATGCTAATTCTAAAGTGAGTTTAGATTTTCCTAATTTCTAATTGGATAATTAACACAACAGAAATGTGGTTTAAATTAAATCCTTTTGTTTTTCCTACAAGCTAACTGCTCTTTAATACTGGAAGATCGAGGGTGCAAAGTATAAATTACGGAGACTTGAACTACCTACTCAGAACTACAAATAATCGGAGTTCAGGAATCAGCTGATCTTTATTTATTTCTTGACTACACTATACACTTCATTCAAATCTGTAGCCAAAAATGCAATATTTGAATACTAAGAGTTACGATAATCGATAACAATAGAACGACTGTTAACTATTTTGCCAGTGAAGTACTATATTTGCTGAAATCCTTTCTTTAATACTTACAATAGTATCGCGTTATTTAAATAAATTATTAACTTCATGACGGTTGAAATAGTTCAACTGCTGTTTGAAATATCTTGTCTATTGCCTGCGTTAATATGACCGCTGCAGAAGATTCAAATATGTTTAATATCCTGTCTTTGTAAGTGTTCTATCAGCAAAGCTATTAATATTTAAATAATAATATTTTTAAAACAATTTCTTCTTTCACCCAATCCTAACCTATGATTTGTAATCTTAGCAAACACCTACGGATATAGTGTAAAAATGTAAAAAAAACCACTAACCTCAGTTACTGTAAACAAACAATAAACACTAATATTTGTGGAACGAAATGTATCACACGAACACAAAATTAGCTAAATTTCTACAAGTATAAACTACTTTATCACTAAGATAATATAGAGCACTTGGAACAGCCAACCACTCGCTAGCACATTCAGCAAGGTATCCGCTGGGGTGTCTAAAGTAACAAGTGCACTGGGAGGTGTGAAAAACACCAGTCAACAAATATGAAAATACATGCACGGTGGAAGGCAATAAAAATATCAAAGTATTATTGCAGATCACACTCTTTCTATAACATTATTAGAGGCATTTAATTTCAGACCAGTGGCTTATTAAACATTATTTTCTGGTCATACTCTTAGACAATGAACGCTCGACCATGTGTAACTGCAAGGAATGACTGGCTGCCATTTTGAATATGACAAAACAAAACTTCGACCGACTCTAGTGATCGAGTCGAAACTGAAAGGTGCAAGTTTCAACATTCACGACTTCTGCAAACTTAAAGATACGAATGCCAGATCACTCTCTGACAGATTTTAATTTTGTCTTCATTATTAAGGAATTTCACAACCTCTTTCTTATCCATAACTAGGCTATCAGAAGACAAATATGCACATCGTAAGTTAATTTCACACTATTATGTTCCTAAACCACACGTAGGCTATCAGGTGACAAATATTCGCTACACTTCATTGTACCACTCAACACAAAATGGATTTCTAACTTCTGAATGGAATGCAAAATAAATCATAAACAGGCTCAATGTGTTATTCAGCAAGAAAAACTGTAATATCTTGGCAAAATTGAAAATACCGTATTTACGCGAATAATCCCCGCCACCGAATAATTCCCGCACCCTAAATTTAGAAAGGCTGATTTTGAAAAAATGCCAACATTGACGCAAATAAAACCCGCACCCCAATTTCGTGCCTCAGATTTTTTTAAAATGTGCGGGTATTATTCGCGTAAATACGGTACTAAATGGATAAGTTGTAACTAGAGTAAAATATAAATAACAAAATTGGGTGCCACCTGCAAAAGATTTAAAGGAATAATTGACTCTGTAGAGCATGAGATAACTCCCTCTCCCAAGGCAACGGTCACCAGGCTGACGGGGCTCCAAACTTGCTTTATAACCTTACCTGTTAATGTTTACCCCTGAAATTAAATTTGGGTGGCATGCCAGGTTTTTCCTTACTCCACCGATAAAAGATTTACCACAAGTTTCACTACATCAATTTACTTCCAAAGCAAAATTAAAACAAAACAAAACCAACAGTTATCACCACGTGATGAGACCAATTTAAGCATACACAGACAACATCTACAAGCTATACACCACAACTATTCGTAGTTCTGAAGGCCATGCTTCAAATTGATTATATCAAAAATGTACCATTTTATTGCCCTGATCATTTCGAATCTTGGTGTTAAAATCGTAATTTTGCTGTGAATAGCGATAACGTGTCGGAAATCATGCGGCAGAAAATACGAATTATAATATACAGACATGTGGAATCAAATAGGCCATAAACGTGAAGTAAGAAACTGCAGACCAACGGAATCCAAATGGCCGTGATTTAGGTGAATGCAGTAACTTTTAATTGGAAGAACCAACAATAGGAACTGGGGGACATCGCATGAAGTTACCAGAAAAAGATTTACGAGTGGATTGATGTGCAAGAAGAACAGAAGATCTAAAAGGGATACTTCCTAAATTATTGTGAAAGCAGATTGTATTATAAAGTTATAACGATACGTTTTTCGTAATCGTAATAGAAATCCCAAGCGGAGTATAAAAAAAGGACGAAATAAATAGTGGAGCGCAGATTCGGAGTAAACTAGAGAGTATCAAAGATTTATAATTGGAGACTTTGAAAATTGATCAATTAATGTATCTAATCAAAACAAGGCAACATATAAGATACCTCTTATATAATTCAGATTAAAATATTGACGTTTGTCACGTCATAACCTACTTTGCTCAACATAAGCATAGTTCAAGGAAGATCTACAAGTAGCATGATTGTCAAACTAATGATGCTTTCAAATATGTGTTTTTTGCATGTCTTCGAGAGCTACATCATGACTAACTAGACTGAAGATGGGACTGGCGTCTGACGGTAACCTACCAACCATTCCTACAGACCCGAGGATCGAGACCGCAGCCCGATCATGATGCAGCGATAACCCGGAGATGAACGTCCCAGGATAACCAGGAAGCAGCCATCCCAGTCCAGAAACGCAGATGGATTAAGTTTCTCAAAGTTCTTTTTTAAAAATTTAATTATATATATTTTATTTGATATCAAGTCGTTAATGGTGTCTGTATAAGAGCTAGGTTGATATCTCTTCGAGAGGAGATGTCAATATCTAGTTTCTGCGCGAACGAACTAATAATGACGTTTAACTGATGGATTTAGGTAATCTTCCAAAACTTATAAACACTCCCATGCATAGGAAAGATAACACTCACAAAGGAAGTGCTTTGCTAGAAATGTTCTGCTTTCTTTCAAAGAATTATGCCGTGCATAATGTGACCTGAGATATTTGAAATGAGAATATGTAGCATGTTGAATTGTAGGTTATCGAGATAGGATACGACGTCAACTTATTGCCAAATGTAAATAGATACAGGCTTAATATGTTCGTACTTTGATAAGAGAAGTGTGCGTCGATGTGAATGATAGTTGTTGATCCATATAATATAAATTGTGATGAGATACCGAATCTACTGAATTGAGCGATACTTTGAACAGAGTTTATGATGGTTATATTTGCGGTGAGGTCATATACGTCGGTAATATTGAGGTAAGATTGGTGAATGTTATAAATAATATATGCATTGATATATTAGGCGTTGAAGTATGACTAATGCGACGACGAATAAGGTAGGAATTCAGAGTAAGGCTATTGATGTCAGTTTATTTTAAGCAGTTATGGATCAGGATATATTTGACGCTTATAGCGACATGTAATATGGCTTGTCTTATTATATGAGTTATTGACATTTGGTTACTGAACTTGAAGATTAATAATAAAGTACGATCTTCAAAAATAACCCTAGGTAACCTATAGTAGAGTATAATGACGGCATTTTCTAAGAAAATTTTACATGTTACTCAATATTTAAAATGACTTAATTGGGAACAGCAAATCATTGATAGTAGTGTCTTCATACTGTTATGTTATTGCTATTTGCGAGTGTGGAAGTTTCATCTATGGTAGTCCTTGACCATTGGCAATCAGTTGATTGGATTTATAAAGCATTACGACCTTGATTTAACCTAGACATAAACTTATTGAGATTTTACTGAAGAATTATTACATATTTCTTAGGGAACATTTTGAATATGACCAAGTATGATCAAACATATATATATTTTTATGTTCATTGGTATATCAGCTTAGGTACCAATTGAAAGCTACACATGTGAAACATTGCTTACTCCATCTACGTTATTAATGATAGTCATAAACATGAAATAATTTTAGGATGATACACCAAAAAAGAAGCATTCTTTAAATGCATGATTGAACAAACCTTTCAATAATTATGTACATATGTAAAACATAATATTATGTAATCATTTAATATCTTGATAGAACTTAACAAGAAGTTAGGATTTGATATTTATTGTGAATTTGACAGTTCTTAGGTATTATTCCCTGATAATTTCATTTTAGTTTATTCTTAATATAACAGTTCGTTAATTTTGAGTTAGCCAGAAGAAATGATGGAATTATTCATGTTAGTTTAGTGGACTGAACATTTTAATTTTCGTTTATATGAGACTGAGGAGATGTAGAAGGTCAGATCGGGAGAGCTTCCAGAAATACTATAATATGGAAGAAAATTGAGGAAAGTAAATTGTTTATGGGAGAAGGTGAGACCGTGGATATTGATAAAAAATATTGATAATGTGAAATCGAAACTAATGATTGCCGTAATAACTTAGAGGCAATAAATTTTTCTTAGTTTTAATGAGATACCTACATCTACATAAGAATTATTTGAATGTCAATTTATCCTACGTACAGAAATAATTTGGAATAAATTTAGTATTTAACTTATTAATATTATTATTTATAGGTTATAAGAATAATTTAAGGTAATTTCATAATGGAAATAATTGGGTTTAAAATTCGGTCACATTTTAATTTAATGACCTGTTAGTCATGCAGATGTGATGAATATATTAGAGGCGCGTATCTCAGTCGGATTCACGTAAAAAATAATATTTTACTTTGATATAGGATGATCCCTGAGTTGTGTAGCATAGCTAGCTAGAGATTTTCTTGAACGCCGGCGTGTAGTTAATTGGAAGAAAGAATGACTCCCATATGTGGGACAAGAAAGGAGATTGACGCCCTGGTCTAGAGCACGTCGTTTTACTACGGATAAGAAGACTGTCCCTTCCTCACCTTATATACATTAGCACAAGAGTATCATCACCGTGGGATTTATATATCCTGGGTTATAACTGTATGTGAAACAAACCCAGTCACCGCACTGTACTCTGTTAATAAGCTATACACATCCACAATGTAAAATGTCTGCTGTGGGATTAATAAATAACGACAACCATGTCACATTATTCAAAGAATAAGCAAGTAATAAACTCTTGGTCTATGGTTTCATCAAGTCATAATCAGTTATGTGCACAACAACATATTACCTCCAGATTACACATATAAATTATCTCACAGTGTGCATTTCCTCAGAGAGGAATAATACAGAGCGTGCCTTACAAAAGAACACTTTGTAGCATCTTACACCGACTGCTCGCCAGGAACTGTATTGCCGAGTTATGCACTCGCCATGACTCTATAATGGTGCAGTAATGCAACCGTAAAGAACTCGTGCAGCACAAACTTCCTAATGGTAATCGTCATGAATAACAACCGCAATAGTCATGAACTCATAGCACACACACAATATGCTCTCTCCAGCACTCCATAAATAGATTAGCTCCTTGTTGCATGCGGACACGTATATATAGGCTTGTTTAAAGATAAAAATTTCATGATATTTCGTATTGAACTATAGGTATCACTATTACATTGAAATAACCAATAATGTAGTTCAACCTATTCAGTACAAGTAAATAAAAAATGTGGTGTTACATTCCTATTTAATTATAAGCGGAAGCGGTACCGGTTTCAACCCCAATCTGGGTCATCATCAGCCGAATAAAATGCAAAAACAATGCATTGGTAAATAAGAAATTAAGGAATGAGTCTTTAGCAAAAACAGTTGAAGAAGCAATATAAGATAATGGGGATAGGTCCTGCGCGTTTTTAAATCGCATAATATAGAAGAAGTAGAAGGTCAGTCACTTAAGGCGCAATCTTCTGAATAGTAGCATAACACATGGGAAGTTCAGCACTGTGTCTCAAAATGTTTGCGAGAAGTGGAGAACAGTTAAGTGAGCCAGCCTGCATATATTATCAGGCGCGAAGTCACAACACAATTTAGTAAATATGAAGTCCCAAAATTGTGTAGAAGTCGAAAAGGAGTCGCTTGATTGAAGCAAATTGCTAGCTCCTGAAGATCAGCGCAACATACTCAATATCCGTCGCTGTTCATTCAAATGCCGACAGAACTCGGTGAATAACTTAGTGATCCATTCTGTAATTGTTTCCGCTGCGAAAATGTATATATATATATATATATATATATATATATATATAAATACAATTTAATATAATTGAAGTATGTAACTAGGATCTTGTAAATTCCTTACAATAGTTGACGTAAAAAACAATTGTGAAGAGAAAAATGGTAAAAAGCACAATACCGGAAACAAATGAAGAACGTATATGCACAGTGCGCTACTTCTTGAAGATAGGATTTCAGGTCGTAATTGAGGTAGCCCAAGGCAGTGCAAGGCATGAGTTTAAATTTCAATGTAAAGACCCAAATTGCAGGTGGCAGTATACAGTTCAATTCGGAAAGTAGGTTGGTTTTTGTTCTTTTTCTTTTTTCCGAGAGGAGAGGTGAAAAGAAAAGATAGGATAAGTTAATAAAGGAAGAGGATTAGTAGATAAGAGAAGATTAAAAGGATTGGAAGTTAAAAGAGGATGGGAAAGGATAAGATAGCGGAATAAAGGAGGGGTATTTTAGGGTGGGTTAGGAGGGTGGGTTATTCGAGGTAAACGTGGGTAGGAACTGTGTATGGCATGGGAAATTGAATTCGGGTTTAGAAATTTAGAATTTTTGAGAAGAAGAATAAGGAAGTCAAATAGGATATTGGGTTTTTCAGAAATGTCGTTTAAATTGAAATTAGGGTTGAAGTATTGATCCAGGTGAATAAAACAAATTTCAGTAGTGTTTAGAAGGAGGCCTTTGTTAATGATTTTGAGTATTTTTATGTATTTTTCAATATTGGTGAAATTATGCTTGGAGTCTTGAATGTGTTGTCCTATAGCAGAGAATCTGTTGTATTTAATGGCGTTGATAATTTCGGAGTATCTGATGTTGAAGTTGCGGCCAGTTTGCACGATGTACGAGGAGCTGCAGTTGTTACATTTGAATCTGTATATTCCAGATTTAGAAAAAAACATTAGATTTATTTAGTGATTTAGAGTTATGTAATATATCAAGATTTCTGTTATTGGTTCTAAAAAGAAAATTCAATTGTACTTTTTAAGAATACAGTGGAACCTTGGATTGCGAGCATAATTCGTTCCGGCAACATGCTTGTAATCCAAAGCGCTCGTATATCAAAGCAAGTTTCCCATAAGAAACAATTGAAACGCGGATGATTCGTCCACAACACAAAAATATATATTCGAATACCATTTCTAAAGAAAAATATAACGTAAAACAAATTATAGTGCACTTTTCCTTACAATAGAATCATTGTTGATGTGAGGGAGACAATGAGAAGAGTTACTGTATAGCACAAATTTCACTGACGGAATCAATGCTATACCACGGCTCACGAGAATTCTTTTATTTTTGTGCAACTTTAACGAGGAACCTGTCCAATCACTTGCTTTTTGCCTATTTTTGAGGATTTCACGAAAATGTGACATTGCATTGTCATTGAACTGATTCATCGCTCGCACTGCTACTACCTGAAGTGAGAGATTCCTCCTCTTCTTCTCCTCCCGATGCAGCTCTTGAATGTCCACGTCATTCACCTCCAGTCCCATAGTCTTCCCAAAGGACACAATTTCATCGACAATTGGCCGCTCATTGTCACCAACAATCCCCTCAAAGTCATGTCCAAGAACATAGTCAGGCCACAGCTTTCCCCAAACGGAAGTGAGAGTTCTCTTGGTTACTCTATCTCAGGCTTTATTGATGATCTTCAGGCAGTTCACAAGGGGGAAATGATTTCTCCCAAACTCTTGGAGGGTAAGGTTTGTTCCTTCGGTCACTTCGAAGCATCGCTTAAACAGAGCTTTGGTGTATAACTTCCTGAAGTTCGAAATGACTTGCTGATCCATAGGCTGGACTAGTGCTGGAAGGAAGGAACGTAACCTTAACGAACTTGAATTCCTCCAGTAAGTCGTCCTTAAGGCCTGGAGGAAGAGAAGGAGAATTGTCCTCAAGCAGCAAGACTTTGAGCGGTAGATTATTTTCTGAAAGCTATTTCTTCACTACAGGACCAGAGACCTCGTTTATCTAATCAACAAGAGAACAGGGGAGGGGAAAACCTAGGTACACGTGACGTCGTATTGAGGAACCTCACTCGCTTATCAAATTGCAATTTATTTAAAATGTTCGCTCGTCTTGCAAAACACTCGTAGACCAAGTTACTCGCATCCCGAGGTTTCACTGTATTAGTTATTTTATAAGCATCTTGAGTGAAAGTAAAATGGGAAAATGTAGTGAGTTTGGTTTTGTCTTTTGATAACGTCGTTTTAGGACGGTGTTTGAATTTGTTGATTATCCGGTTTATGAAAGAGTTGTTAAAGCCATTAAATTTAGCGATATTACGGATGGTGTTCAATTCATTATTTAAATCTTTTTTAGACATAGGGGTGTTGAAGGCACGAAAAATAAGGCTGTTATAAGTAGCACGTTTATGTGCTTGAGGGTGTGAAGAATCTTGCCGTATTGTGGTTGCTGTTTGGGTTGGCTTTCTGAAAATTTTTAATTTCTTATTTACCTATGCATTGCTTTTGCATTTTATTCCATTGATGATGACCCAGATTGGGGTCGAAACCGATACCGCTTCCGCTTATAATTAAATATGAATGTAACACCACATTTCTTATTTACTTGTATGGAATAGGTTGAACTACGTTATTTTCTACTGTATTTCAACTTAATTGTTATATAGACTTGATCATGTGGCTGTCATGTCTGCCAAAAGTATTCTAGAAACATCACTACCACTGCCACATCTTCAAGCGTCTCTTGGTCATGCAACCTCTTTTGAAATAGGAGCTTTCAGATTGGTTACCAAGCTTCCGTACCGTAAATAGCGATCTTGCACTTTTACCCACATTGATGAATTACCATCCTCAGCATACCCTTCCCTGCCTTACCCCACATTTCTAAACCACATGTTGCAACACTTTCAGCCGACTTCAACCGTCTTTCCCGATATAGTCGCGGTTTTCCAGGTTGCACACTCTTTACTTCTAGGCCATGTTTACAGACTCTTACCCAAATACAAATTTATATAAAATATAATGATGTACATATGCATTATACCTTAAGTACACATTCTTCTTACAATATTATGTTCTTAGATCTTAATTTTAAAACTCACTTGATATTTACTGCTTTATATTCCAAATTATTTTGCAAAAAATTCCTAACCTAAAATAGGGGATCATACTTTTGTACAGTTACAAAACTGAACACTCTTGAGGCTAATGTCTTGTTTCCTAAAGGTGCAACTTATCCTGTGAAGTTCAGGAATTCAAGGCCTTTTTCTGTAATCACGCAACAGTGGCAACGACTCTTACCTAAGTTGAAAATCACATTTCTTTCACAAGGAATGACAAATAATATTTTCAAACCTAGGAAGAACGTGATCGTAATAAGCGGTAATGGCGAAAATTCGTGTCGCGGTGAGTTATTTTTATGTAGATTTAATATGGTGCCAATCGCGACTTTGAATTTACAACGTGCTAAGCAGGAAAACATGTTGGTTAGGAAGACACAGATGAGGTTTCACTGTAAATCAATAATCAATCAGTCAGTCAATCATTATTAACAGTTTCCTGAATGTGTTAACTGGATCCTTAATTAAAACGTTCCTTCTTTTCTGGAATTTAGGTGGTGGAAGACTTCAGAGAGATATTTAGTGATGATCTGCAAGAAATCACTGATCTGCTAGAACTTGTGGAAAGCTTTGTTCACTCACTACCCAAACTATGGAGCAATATTGAAGGGTGTGATTACGACGTGTACGACATTGGTAACCACTTGTTCTGGTTAATTGATATGGACACATTTCACCGAAAAATACGCCAAGCTGAGATAAAGACCCGCTTACTGTTGGATCAGTGTTTCCAACATATAACGTGAGTAAAACTTTAAGTACATTATTTTATTCGTTTTGACCCACAGGATCTCAAGTGACTTGTTCCACACGTCTTCGTCCTTCTCAATACCTCTTCATTCTTTCATTCCTATTTTTCTTTGCTTCTGTAATTTGGATCTTGATCGTAGTATCGGTCCATTTGTGACTTTTGATGAGCTTTTTGGAAACAGATGTATTCTGCACAGTCTTTAATGTATATTTATCTATTATGCCAATAGCCTTCCAGTCCTCCCCTAACTTCCTTCATCCGGTTATTTCACGTTGTTATTGTTTAGAGTATGGCTTTTACAGACAATATCAGTAATAAATATATATACATATTTACAGATGACAAATAAAATAATTTGTGCTTCACAATTGAATGTCAAGTTTTTCAATCCAGCGTACAGCATCTGGAGTTACCAGCAGAAAGACATCTTCATCACCATGATAGCTGGAATCTTGTATTCCCTGACAATGTGATGAATAGTCTGGTAAGGAGCTCCGCAGACACAGTCTTGATAAGGTAGATTTTCCCACTTATGGAGAGCGGCTCTGCTCCGGCCATGTCCTGTTCTGATTCTATTCGGGGCAGTGGTAGGTCTCGGACCTGAGAAGAAGGTATGCAGGCGCACATCTGTTTGCTGTTTTCCACTCATCAAGAGAGCATCACGCAGAGTTGGATGGCGTGATTTAATCTATTAAGATTCAAAAGTGGCAGGTCACTATGCAAGGGTAGACTAGGATTTTTCGAGTTCTTGTGGAATTCCTTGATAAGGACATTAGATTGGCGTAGATCAGGTGGCATTACACCAGTTAGCAGTGAAAGCCATTGAACTGGAGTAGATGTGATTGCGCCAGATATGATGCACATTGTTGTATTAAGCTGGGTCTGGGTGTCAACAAGCCTTGTGTGATGACTGTTCAACCAAACTGGTGCACAGTACTCAGCACTTGAATACACCAAACCCAAGGCTGAAGACCGCAAGGTGGTTGCTGAAGACTCCAGGTAGTTCCACGCAGTTTATGGAGGATGTTGTTTCGAGACTTCAACTTTTGTGCTAAGTTCAGGGGGTGTTGTTTGAAGGATAGTGCACGGTCCAAGATGACACCAAGGTATTTTGGGTTCCAATTATGACGAAGAATTCTTCCTCAGAAACTAACATACATTTTCACATTTGCCAAACGATTATTTAAATGGAAGCAAGACACTTCTGCTTTATTCACACTGGGTTGAAGTATCCAGATTTTGAAGTGGTTTTCGAGTAAAGACAGGTCTTTGGTCTGAAATCTTCAGTCGTCTCCATTACCTGATTTTGTACAGCTAGAGCCAAGTCATTGGCATAGCAGAATTTTCTGGATGAAGTGTCAGGAAGGTCGGAGAGATATAAGTTGAACAATAATGGTGAGAAAACCGATCCTTGGGGCAATCTATTGTTTAGCTTCCTCTCCGTGCTTATTGTGTTTCCACTGATTACTTGGAACTTCCGATCACTTAACATGTTAAGCAGTTGAGCCATCGTTCTGCATGATTTGATAAGAAGAAATTTGTAGATAAGGCCTTCCCTCCATACAGTGTCAAAGGCAGCAGTAAGATCAAGAAATGCTACAGATGTACTTAGCTTCATTTGATATCCTGCCTCATTGAAGGATGTAAGGGATAATACTTCGTCACAGCAGCTAAACCCTGGTCTGAAGCCTAACTTTTCAACTGGAGTATGTTCTAGGATTGTACTACTTATTCTGTTATATATCAACCTTTCAAAAGGTTTGTAGCAGCAGCTAAGAAGAGCGATGGAACGATAGAATTCTATCTTGTTGCTGGGTTTTCCAGGTTGTAATCGCACGGAATTCCGATCCCACGTGAAATAAAATTTTGTATTTACAGCAATATTTACACCAAGTTATAGGTTATGTATCTATGTATGTATTGTCAACATCATTTATTTTTTCATTGTAGGAATACCATAGGTATTTATTAATGTATCATAAACATTTAATTCATTGGAAGATCGCTGTGTTAAATTGGAGGCATTCTGTGGCAAGAACTCTGTGTTAAATTGGTGGCATTCTGTGGTACGGAAAGATGGGAATCTTGGTTAAGCAAGAAAAATAAATGTACACAAAGTTGTGTAAGAAGTTTGTTTGTTCAACATGATGTATGTCTCCCAACAGCTTTCAAGGCGTCAGTATGCCAATGTTGACCATAAAAAATTAGAAAATTAACTGCCACATATGAGAGAAATGGAAGATTGTGATTAGCTAGGACAGAGAAAATCATGTGAAAGAGTTTATGGTAGAAATATATAGTACGCTTCGTAACGATTATTAAATAATATGTTAGTTTCAATGCTGCTATTGTTTCCTAGAAATGATTCTGGAGGGAAGATGTGTTCATTACGCCTGTCAGGGTCCAACCCACCTGCCCCTATGAGTATATTTACTTTTATAACCTAAATTAGTGGTCCTGGCACCATTATCCATTTCTTGCATTAAGGATCACAGCCATTGGCCGACGTTACCACCCAGCACTGCAAAAGAAAAAAGACTTAAGAGGCCCACGTGGCTTGAAAGTGTCATGGCATCGGACGGTAACCTTACACTTTCTCAATTCCTTCTTTAAACTCGGGGGTACGGCAAGAAATAAAGGTCATGAGAACAGTGGCGTCTTTGGGCCATCCTCCCTTCGAGAGGCTCTTTTCTATTGCCGCGGCACATACTATTCGCATGGCAAGAAAAAATTATGGCCATATCAAACCAACAGTTGTCAGCAGTGCTATTCTATTCACCTCTATGTACCTTAGCGATACTAGTGGAAGCCTAAGTATTAAACAAAGGACAGTCACTTGGCACGTAGCGGTGTCTCGGGTTACTAACATTGCGGAGCGGACTCTATACCTTTATGAGTTTATTTTAGGCTGGTTTACCGGAAGTTTGGTAACATTGGTCTTGACTGCTTGCAGTGGCGGCTCGTGACCAAATTTTCAGGCAGTCCACAACTACATTTGTGTTCACGTCTCAAATATACCAAAGTACAATGCAAATACGTACAAAATTATTTCACTAAAAGTTTCAATTTTTCAATTTCAATCACTACTGATCTGCATTTAGGGCAGTCGCCCAGGTGGCAGATTCCCTACCTGTTGTTTTTCCTAACCTTTTCTTAAATGATTGCAAAGAAATTGAACATCTCCCTTGGTAAGTTATTCCAATCCCTAACTCTCCTTCCTATAAAGGAATATTTGCCCCAATTTGTCCTCTTGAATTCCAACTTTATCTTCATATTGTGATCTTTCCTACTTTTAAAGAAACCATCCAAACTTATTCGTCTACTGATGTCCTCCCACGCCATCTCTCCACTGACAGCTCGGAACATACCACTTAGTCGAGCAGCTCGTCTCCTTTCTACCAAGTCTTCCCAGCCCAAACTTTGCAACATTTTTGTAACGCTACTCTTTTGTCGGAAATCGCCCAGAACAAATCGAGCTGCTTTTCTTTGGATTTTTTCCAGTTCCTGAATCAAATAATCCTGGCAAGGTTCCCATACACTAGAACCATACTAAAGTTGAGGTCTCACCAGAGACAAATATGCTCTCTCCTTTACATCCTTACTACAACCCCTAAATACTCTCATAACCATGTGCAGAGATCTGTACCCTCTATTTGCAATCATATTTATGTGATTACCCCAATGAAGATCTTTCCTTATATTTATACCTAGGTATTTACAATGATCGCCAAAGGGAACTTTCACCCCATCAATGCAGTAATTAAAATTGAGAGGACTTTTCCTATTTGTGAAACTCACAACCTGACATTTATCCCCGTTTATCATCATACCATTGCCTACTGTCCATCTCACAGCATTATCGAGGTCATTTTGCAGTTGCTCACAATCTTGTAACTTATTTATTACTCTGTACAGAATAACATCATCTGCGAAAAGCCTTATCTCTGATTCCACTTCTTTACACATATCATTGATATATAAAAAAACATAAAGGTCCAATAATACTGCCTTGAGGAATTCCCCTCTTAATTATTACAGGGTCAGATAAAGCTTCACCTACTCTAATTCTCTGAATTCTATTTTCTAGAAACAGAGCCACCCATTCAGTCACTCTTTTGTCAAGTCCAATTGCACTCATTTTTGTCAATAGTCTCCAATGATCTACCCTAGCAAATGCCTTAGATAAGTCAATCGCAATACAATCCAATTGACCTCTTGAATCCAGGATATCTGCTGTATCTTGCTGGAATCCTACAAGTTGGGCTTCAGTGGAATAACCTTTCCTAAACGCAAACTGCCTTCTGTCAAACCATTTATTAATTTTGCTAACATGTCATATATAATCAAAAAGAATGCTTCCCCAAAGCTTACATACAATGCATGTCAAACTGACTGGCCTCTAATTTTCAGCTTTATGCCCATCACCCTTTCCTTTATATACAGGGACTACTATAGCAACTCTCTATTCATTTGGTAAAGTTCCTTCATGCAAACAAAAATCAAACAAGTACTTCAGGTATGGTACTATATCCCAACCCATTGTCTTTAGTAGATCCCGCGAAACCTTATCAATTTCAGCTGCTTTTCTAGTTTTCAACTTTTGTATCTTACTGTAAATGTCATTGCAGTCATAGGTAAATTTTAATACTTCTTTAGTATTAGTCACCTCCTCTATCTGGACATTATCCTTGTAACCAACAATCTTTACATACTGCTGACTGAATACTTCTGCCTTTTGAAGATCCTCGCATACACACTCCCCTTGTTCATTAATGATTCCTGGAATGTCCTTCTTGGAACCTGTTTCTGCCTTAAAATACCTATACGTACTCTTCCATTTATCACTAAAATTAGTGTGCCCACCAATTATGCTTGCCATCATGTTATCCTTAGCTGACTTCTTTGGTAGATTCAATTTCGTAGTAATTACTTTCAATGTCTCCTTACTTCCACAGCCATTTCTAACTCTTATTTCTTTCCAGCCTGCACCTCCTTCTTAGTCTCTTTACTTCCCTGTTATAATATGGTGGATCTTTACAACTCCTTACCACCTTTGAAGGTACAAACCTATTTTTCACATTCTTCAACAATTGCTTTAAATCCATCTCAGAGTCTGTTTACATTTTTATTTACCGTTTTCCACCGATCAGAGTTACTCATTAAAAACTCCCTCATGCCTGTTTTATCAGCCATATGGTACTGCCTAAGAGTCCTAAATGTAATCTCTTCCTTTCTTTCACATTTATTTTTAATTACCACAAAAACAGCTTCGTGATCACTAATACCATCTATTACTTCGGTTTCTCTATAGATCTCATCTGGTTTACCAGCATCTTATCCAGAATATTCTTCCCCCTAGTTGGTTCCATCACTTTCTGAGTCAGGTGCCCTTCCCACATTAACTTATTTTCCATTTGTCGGTTATGCTTCCTGTCGTTCGCATTACCTTCCCAATTGACATTTGGTAAACTGAGATCACCCGCTACAATCACGTTCCTTTCCTTATTGTTTCCAACATAGCTGATTATCTTATCAAATATTTCTGAATTAGCATCAGCGCTACCCTTGCCTGGTCTGTATACTCGAAAGATATCAAGTTGCCCATTATATTTAGAGATGAGCCTTACCCTTACCCCTAGAATTTCGTGTTTGTCATCTTTAACTTTTTCGTAGCTTACAAATTCTTCTTTCACAAGAATGAAGACTCCCCCTCCTACCATTCCTATCCTATCTCCACAATACACACTCCAGTTCCGTGAGAAAATTTCTGCATCCATTATATCATTTCTCAGCCATGATTCAACTCCTATTACAATATCTGGTAAGTATATATCTATTAAATTACTTAATTAAATTATTCCTTTCTGTACAATACTTCTACAGTTGAGCACTAACAGTTTTATGTCATCCCTACTTGATTTCCAGTTCTCTGTTCCCTTAACACCGCATCCTAGCGCACCCTGTTTCCCTGAATGTACCTCCCTATAACCCTTCTAAACAAATCTCCTAACTTATATGCACCGCTGCGGTTTAAGTGAAGGCCATTTGAGCGCAGATCCCTATCTCCTACCCACCCATTAGGATCTAGAAATTTCACTCCCAGTTTCCAACAAACCCACTCCATAGTCTCATTTAAATTCCCAATCACCTTCCAGTCAGCATCCCTCCTAAAATGTATTCCACTGATATCAATCTCCGCTTCGTTAAATTTCACCCGTGCTGCATTTACCAGGTCCCACACATCCCCAACCATTTTAGTACTTATACCTGCTTGTCTTACGTTGTTAGTACCAACGTGAAAACTACCACCTTCTCCTTTCCCTCCTCCTTCTCTTCTACTTTCTTCAATATCTGCCTTAACCTAATTCCTGGATAACACTCTACCCTGGTACCCTGGTACCCTTTCCTCCACACACTTTCCCGACCTGTCTAACGATGGAGTCCCCCATGACCAGAGCCTCAACCCTACCACCTCATTTGATTCCCTCCCCTCCTGGTCAGTCCTATCTTTCCTGACAGCTGCAGAAGCTACTTCCTCCTCCCTTTTCTCCATCCCATGATGCTGTTCCACCTGTCTTTTCCTATCCACTACTCCACATTTCTCTTCCCTACCTCTTCCATTTCTCCTACTTCCAAACTTCTCGGCAACAGTTCCCTGTTCCTCATCTTCCCTCGGTTGTTCTACCTGCAGTGACTCGTACCGATTTCTCACCGACACCTGTCCTGAATTTTGATTCTGAATGGAGCCCTTAGCCTGCAGTCTCCTTCCCCTTAAAACATTAGACCACCTGTCTTCCACAATTCCCCCATTTCATTCCAATGCCTCTATTTCACCTACTGTATCCTGTACATTGTTTGGAGGCCTACTTTCCCTCCTGTCCTCTGAGAGTTTCCTAATTATCTCCCTCAAACTCTCCAACTCCTCCCTCATACTCTTTAATGCCTGGCCACACCCACAGTTCATACACTCGCACTGCTTAGGCATTTTTTTCTAAATAATGAAAAGAAAAGGAAAAAAAGATAACTTATTCTGTGCAAAATAAAAATGAAAGGAAAGAAATATTGTCTGGGTTAGTTCACAAAGAACACACGTCAGTAACTTATTTATTATAGGCTACTACTACACTACAATACTGCTTAATTGTACTATTTTTATACCTACAACACGCTAACACGATGAAAACTGCTGTTAATTACTAGAAACAGAGAATAATACACAAGAATTACACAATTCCTAACTGCAGTTAAGTCTACCCTAATTACAACAACAGAATTTTAGTAAGAGAATTACTACGGGTGCCTCAGAAACGGTACTATACTATGCAAATATTTCACAGTAATAGAATAAACATACTACTTTCTAATAAGATGCTATAATACACTACAATAAACTACGTTCAGACTAAGTACAGATAGCACAATACACTACAATAATTTTAAACTACGTTCAGACGTCTTCTAATTACAACAGGTTATTACCAAGCAAAAACCGAAAAGGAAATTACCATTAAAGTTCGAAATTCGCAAAACTACTCAAAATTATAGAATAGGCACTCTAATTTCTAATAAGTTACTATACTACACTACAATGTTAAAACTACGTTCGGACGTATCCTAACTTCTTACTAAGCACAACAGAAATGAACATTCCAATTAGGCCTAAATTTAGATATTCCCAAGAACTACCGGTAGGTACGGTACTCAAATTTACCACCAAAGTTAAACACGTATACAGATTAATATTAGTACTACTTTGTCCTACTATGCTGTAATAGAAATAAAACCTGCCGTTTGCACAAAAATGCACACGAATTTAACAGGCAGATACTATCTAATATACTGTATCTACACTACAATTCTCAACTGAAATGCGGTTATGTTATCTTTACAGATGGTGGATTACTAATACTTTCCCTACTCCGCGGGACGGAGAATAAAAGTGTCCTTAAATGTTGAAAAATATGAGGTTGTTTACAATAATGTCTCAAAAGTATTTCTGTCTAAACTACAGTACACCAGGGACTTGAATTGCAGTTATTGGAATGTAGGAACTTGATTATTAGCTAACCGCTCATAAATACTGAAATGTCGAGGGTGTGAAATATAAATTACGGTACGGATACTTTAACTGCCTACTCAGAACTACAATGATCGGAGTACAAGAATCAGCTGATTTTTATTTATATTTCCTTGATACACTACACCCTTTGTTCACAGACTGTAGCCAACAATGCCAATATTTGAATAAGAAGAGCGACAATAATCAATAACAATTACGACTGTTAACTATTTCACCAGTGAAATACTGTCTATTCTGTTGAAATCCTTTCTTTAAACAATATATACAACAGTATCGCGTTATTAAAAGAAGTTATTACTTTCTTGATGTCCGGCTCCATGTCTAAATGTTTAGCGTGCTGGCCTTTAGTCCAGAGGGTCCCGGGTTCGATTCCCGGCCGGGTCGAGGATTTTAACCTTCATTGGTTAATTCCAGTGGCTCGGGGGATGGGTGTGTGTGTCGTCTTCAGCATTAGAATTCATCACAGATAGGGCCCAATTCTCATAGACGCGCAGGTCGCCTATACGGCGTCAACTCGAAAGACCTGCACTCGGCCTCTTCGGAGGTCACACGCCATTATTACCTTCTTGATAGGTGGGACCGTTGAACTGCTATTTGAAATACCCTGTCAAATGCCTGCACTAATAGATATAACCGCTGCCGAAGTTACGACTCTTTTTAATATCCCGTCTTTGTAATTACCGTATTTTTATCAACAAACCTATTGATATTTGAATACTACTATTAAAAAGAAAGATATATTTCTTCTTTCACGCAGACCGGTTGTAATCTAGCGAACACCTACGGAGCTACTCAGTGTGAAAACTGTAAATAAATGCCACTAATCGCAGATTACTACAAATAAACACTAAACACAATTATTTGTGGAGCTAAATGTATCACACACACACACACACACACACACACACAAAATTTGGTTAATTTCTACAATTATTAACTACTTTATCACTGAGATAACACAGAGCTCTTGGAACAGTCAACCACTCGCTAGCGCATCCAACAGTTCTTTCCTGAACGACTGCTTCTCTACTCATATGGTAGAGCCCCTATGACCGAGGATACATTTTTCCGAGTCTAATTTGTGAGTGTACTAAAAGATTAAAATTACGACTGCCGGCCAGAGTCGCTCAGGCGTGTCGTCTAAAACTCACGAGTTTCAAAACTCACGAGTCTCAAAACTCACGAATTCCAGGAAGAGGATTAGTGAGAACATGTTTCTCTACCTGGGCCAGTCTCAAAACTCACGAGTTTCAAAACTCACGAGTCTCAAAACTCACGAATTCCAGAAAGAGGATTAGTGAGAACAAGTTTCTCTATCTGGGCCAGTCTCAAAACTCACGAGTTTCAAAACTCACGAGTCTCAAAACTCACAAATTCCTTGAAGAGGATTAGTGAGATTATAAAGTGTACTTGACGGGTGTTAGAAAGGGAAGGGCAGAGTCTGGGGTAGGGCTCTTTATCAGGAATACCATTGCACGCAACATAGTTTCTGTTAGGCACGTAAATGAGCGAATGATGTGGGTAGATTTGTCAGTGGGAGGAATTAGGACAAGAATTGTGTCCGTGTATTCACCATGTGAGGGTGCAGATGAGGATGAAGTTGACAAGTTTCGATGGTGTTCGGGTAAAGGGGGTTAAGTCATTTTTTGTGAAAATGGAGTTATGTTGCTCAGAATAAACTAGAAGATACAATCTACACTGGGTAAAAGGAGCTAAGTCGTGTCTTCATTTTTAGGACCACTACGTACATGTGTAATAGGAGTTGAAACCAAAGTGATCAATACATGTTTGGGTAAAAGGAGCTATGTTAACTTATCCCCTTTTGCACGCTACGCTCTCGGTGAGTAGAAGGGATTAAGTCACTTATCTCCTATTACGCACCACACAATAACTTGACTTAAACCGTTTTGCCAGGTGAACTGTCCAAACAAGGAGACCATTAAGTTGTTATTATTAATTTTTTGGTAGCAATAGTGAACCGGCCAGGAGTTTTGAACTGAAAACCCTGCACCAGATATTGATCCTCAGCTGATAGGCCTGCTAGACTCTGATGATGACCCCCTTTATTCGCCAGACGGAGAAGACAGCTGTTCACCTGTTTCATCAGACATTCATTCACCAAAGAAAATAAGAATAAATGAAAGGAAACTACATTACAGCCATTGGGATTTTACGAAGAAGATCCAGTGTTCAAAACTAGGGAGGGTGATTTAGACCAGGTGCATGAAGTTGGAAATCAAACGGGGGTAGGGAATTAAAAAAATATTAATAATGACTTCGCTTCTGAAAATGTGGGAAAAGCTGGGAAAGTCAAGATAAGGAAACAAATTAAACGGCGTACCCAAAAGATTCGTAGAGATCGTAAGGAGAAAAGAAACAGAGTTGTAGAATATACGACTGAAACAGGGAAAGTTGTTTTGGGAAGGAAGGCTAAATCTTTGCCAGACTGTAGGTTGAAGTGTAAACATAGAGTTCTGGAAGAAGATAGAAGAGTAATTTTTATAGAATACTGGGGTACTGGAGACTACTCCAAAAGAGTTATATATATTTCCGGCTTAATAACAATCAATGAAAAACAAAGTGAGAGAAGAAGAAAAGTACCATGTCCTGATGAGAAAGCAAAAAGCAGATCTGTAACGCACACATACCATCTGAGAATTAATGGAGAACTACAAGTAATATGCAAAAAATGCTTCCTTTACACATTTGATGAAACAAATATGTTTATAGCAAATGTTATTAAGAAGTCCCAGAAATCACTCACTGGAATAACACCTGTTGACTGTAGGGGACGCCACATTCCTAAAAACAAATTAAATGATGAAGTGATTGAGAAAGCTAAGATCACATACTTTCCATACCTGCTTATGAGAGCCGCTATTCAAGGCGACAGACTTCAAAAAAGTATCTTCCAGCTCATTATACTTTATGCAAAATGTATGATGAATATAAGAGCTTGCGATGGCAATAGGCTTGTTAGTTGAACTGTTTATGAGGGATTGTTTCATGAACAGAATCTGTCCATGAAATCACCGAAGAAGGATACCCGTCACACCTGTGACAAGTACGCATTGAAAATAAGTTTGGCAGAAGAAGATCAGAAATTAACTTTGCAGAAATCTCTTGCTATTCACCATAGGTTAGCGGATGAGGAATATTTAGCAAAATCCAGTGATAAGAAACTATCCCATTCAGATAGCACTATTGTTGTCTTGGCTTTTGATATGCAGCAGTGCGTTCCGACCCCTAACATTGAGAGTTTTCTTGCATTTTATAAGAGACTGCTGTGGACTTTCAACCTCACTGTACATGACTGCACAACTAATCAGGCGCACTATTACATGTGGATTGAAGCAGATGGTGGAAGATGCTTCAATCAGACTGTATCTTGCGTGGCCAGACATCTCACAGGTGTCCCTTCTCATGTGAAATTACACTGACTGACAGAGCAAATGCAACACCAAGAAGGAGTGGTTCGAAAGGGATGAAAGTTGGGGAAAAAACAGAGACGGCACGGACGAATAATTGATGTTTATTTCAAACCGATATGCAGGTTACACAATGCGCACGGCATCGACTCAGTAGGATGTAGGACCACCACGAGCGGCGATGCACGCAGAAACACGTCGAGGTACAGGGTCAATAAGAGTGCGGATGGTGTCCTGAGGGATGGTTCTCCATTATCTGTCAACCATTTGCCACAGTTGGTCGTCCGTACGAGGCTGGGGCAGAGTTTGCAAACGGCGTCCAATGAGATCCCACACGAGTTCGATTGGTGAGAGATCCGGAGAGTACGCTGGCCACGGAAAAATCTGTACACCTCGTAGAGCCTGTTGGGAGATGCGAGCAGTGTGTGGGCGGGCATTATCCTGCTGAAACAGAGCATTGGCCAGCCCCTGAAGGTACGGGAGTGCCACCGGCCGCAGCACATGCTGCACGTAGCGGTGGGCATTTAACGTGCCTTGAATACGCACTAGAGGAGACGTGGAATCATACGCAATAGCGCCCCAAACCATGATGCCGCGTTGTCTAGCGGTAGGGCGCTCCACAGTTACTGCCGGATTTGACCTTTCTCCACGCCGACGCCACACTCGTCTGCGGTGACTATCACTGACAGAACAGAAGCGTGACTCATCGGAGAACACGACGTTCCGCCATTCCCTCATCCAAGTCGCTCTAGCCCGGCACCATGCCAGGCGTGCACGTCTATGCTGTGGAGTCAATGGTAGTCTTCTGAGCGGACGCCGGGAGTGCAGGCCTCCTTCAACCAATCGACGGGAAATTGTTCTGGTCGATATTGGAACAGCCAGGGTGTCTTGCACATGCTGAAGAATGGCGGTTGACGTGGCGTGCGGGGCTGCCACCGCTTGGCGGCGGATGCGCCGATCCTCGCGTGGTGACGTCACTCGGGCTGCGCCTGGACCCCTCGCACGTGCCACATGTCCCTGCGCCAACCATCTTCGCCAAAGGCGCTGCACCGTGGACACATCCCTATGGGTATCGGCTGCGATTTGACGAAGCGACCAACCTGCCCTTCTCAGCCCGATCACCATACCCCTCGTAAAGTCGTCTGTCTGCTGGAAATGCCTCCGTTGACGGCGGCCTGGCATTCTTAGCTATACACGTGTCTTGTGGCACACGACAACACGTTCTACAATGACTGTCGGCTGAGAAATTACGGTACGAAGTGGGCCATTCGCCAACGCCGTGTCCCATTTATCGTTCGCTACGTGCGTAGCACAGCGGCGCATTTCACATCATGAGCATACCTCAGTGACGTCAGTCTACCCTGCAACTGGCATAAAGTTCTGACCACTCCTTCTTGGTGTTGCATTTGCTCTGTCAGTCAGTGTAGTAATAATGTACTCAGATACATGTGGAAGACAAAATAAAAATATGGGGGCAATGTGCATGTCCGCATTAAAAAATGATTCCACTATAGACATAATAGACCACAAGTTCTTGATCCCTGGTCACACATATTCAGAATGTGACACTGACCATGCCCTTATTGAGAGGAAGAAGAAGAAAGCTTCAATTCCAGTTTATCATCCACATGATTGGATGCAGCTTGTTCGCTCCTGTGGAAAGACGCATCCTTTCAAAGTACATCCTATGAGTATGGAACACGTCTTGAGAGTACTCTGATTTGTACAAAAATGTGTTACAAATGAAGAAAAACAACGATGACGGGGAAAAGTTTTATTGGAAGGACGTAAAGTGGCTTAGATATGAGGAAAAGTCAACGGTACTTCTCTAGAAAGACACGTTGGATGAGTCGGCAAACTTCAAGAAAATTTCTCTATCTAGACGAGGTTAAGGTAATAATCGACTATTACCTCGGCAGTCTTACAATGGACCAGTTCCGAATTCAGTGCTGAAGAAACAAGATCTTGTTTCTCTGCTCCCTATAATACCTGAAGTATTTCACAGCTTGTATAAGGGACTTCCAAGAAACGTAACTCCCGATATTCTTCCTGATACTGTTGCCGATAGTGATGAGGAAGGTGATGATGTGCTTTACTAACAGATAGACAAAATAGACAAAACTTGTGGTGATGAGGATACTAAAATGAAACAAAGGCATTGTTTGTGATAGTTTCATTACTAAATTTAAAAAAAATGTTTATATCTCTAGCATTCGGTATTCTTGTGAAATGAGAAGTTAATTACCTTTGATAATTTGGAAATTCATTTCGTGGCACCAATGAAGTGTTATCTTTCAACATTTTTGTTTTTATACACTGTACTTGTTAGTGTATTGCAATATTTAAATAAAATGTTGAAGGTGCAAAAGGGTATATGTCTTTACTGCTACTCGGGTAAAAGGGGTTAAGTCAGTACCTTCTGTTTATTTTGAATTTAATATCGTCCAAACTCAACAAATTCGTCGTATTAACATCCAGTATGTGAAAAACATTAACATTGTTAGCATTTAATATGTCTTATAGGTTTGCAAAAGCATTCTCTGATTTACAGTAAGAGGGTGAAGTTTGATTTTCATTTTTCTCAAAACTCATTTTTATGACTTAACTCCCTTTACCCGAACACCATCGGTTTTATGAAGCATTGAGTGACATCGTGGGCAGGGTCAACAGCAAGGATAGAATAGTGCTAATGGGCGATTTCAATGCGAGAGTTGGGAATAGAACTGAAGGATACGCAAGGATGATTGATAAATGTGGGGAAGATATGGAAGCTAATGGGAATGGGAAGCGTTTGCTGGACTTCTGTGCTAGTATGGGTTTAGCTGTTACGAAAACATTCTTCAAGCATAAGGCTATTCACCGCTACACATGGGAGGCTACGGGTACCAGATCCATAATAGACTATATCTTAACAGACTTTGAATTCAGGAAATCTGTTAGGAATGTACGAGTTTTTCGTGGATTTTTCGATGATACAGACCACTATCTGATCTGTAGTGAACTATGTATCTCTAGGCCTAGGGTAGAGAAAGTGAAATCTGTCTTCAAACGAATAAGGGTAGAAAATCTCCAGGACGAGGAAATTAGACAGAAGTACATGGATATGATTAGTGAGAAGTTTCAAACAGTAGACAGTAAGCAGGTTCAGGATATAGAAAGTGAATGGGTGGCATACAGGGATGCTGTAGTAGAAACAGCCAGGAAATGCCTAGGAACAACTGTGTCTAAAGATAGGAAAAGTCGAACATCTTGGTGGAATGAGGAAGTGAGAGCAGCCTGTAAACGTAAAAAGAAGGCTTATCAGAAATGGCTCCAAACAAGAGGCGAGGCAGGCAGGGCTTTGTACGTAGATGAAAGAAACAGAGCGAAACAAATAGTTGTTGAATCCAAAAAGAAGTCATGGGAAGATTTTGGTAATATCCTGGAAAGGCTAGGTCAAGCAGCAGGGAAACCTTTCTGGACAGTAATAAAGAATCTTAGGAAGGGAGGGAAAAAGGAAATGAACAGTGTTTTGAGTAATTCAGGTGAACTCTTAACAGATCCCAGGGAATCACTCGAGATGTGGAGGGAATATTTTGAACATCTTCTCAATGTAAAAGGAAATCATCATGGTGGTGTTGCAAACAGCCAAGCTCATGGGGAGGAGGAAAATGATGTTGGTGAAATTATGGTTGAGGAAGTGGAAGGGATGGTAAGAAAACTGCATTGTCATAAGGCAGCAGGAATAGATGAAATTAGACCTGAAATGGTGAAGTATAGTGGGAAGGCAGGGATGAAATGGCTTCAGAGAGTAGTAAAATTAGCGTGGAGTGTTGGTAAGGTACCTTCAGATTAGACACAAGCAGTAATTGCACCTATCTATAAGCGAGGGAACAGGAAGGATTGCAACAACTATAGAGGTATCTCATTGATTAGTATACCAGGCAAAGTATTCACTGGCATCTTGGAAGGGAGGGTGCGATCAGTCGTTGAGAGGAAGTTGGATGAAAACCAGTGTGGTTTCAAACCGCAGAGAGGCTGTCAGGATCAGATTTTCAGTATGCGCCAGGTAATTGAAAAATGCTACGAGAGGAATAGGCAGTTGTGTTTATGTTTTGTAGATCTAGAGAAAGCATATGACAGGGTACCGAGGGAAAAGATGTTCGCCATACTGGGGAACTATGGAATTAAATGTAGATCATTAAAATCAATCAAAGGTATTTATGTTGACAATTGGGCTTCAGTGAGAATTGATGGTAGAATGAGTTCTTGGTTCAGGGTACTTACAGGAGTTAGACAAGGCTGTAATCTTTCACCTTTGCTGTTCGTAGTTTACATGGATCATCTGCTGAAAGGTATAAAATGGCAGGGAGGGATCAGTTAGGTGGAAATGTAGTAAGCAGTTTGGCCTATGCTGACGACTTGGTCTTAATGGCATACTGTGCCGAAAGCCTGCAGTCGAATATCTTGGAACTTGAAAATAGGTGCAATGAGTATGGTATGAAAATTAGCCTCTCGAAGACTAAATTGATGTCAGTAAGTAAGAAATTCAACAGAATTGAATGTCAGATTGGTGATACAAAGCTAGAACAGGTCGATAATTTCAAGTATTTAGGTTGTGTGTTCTCCCAGGATGGTAATATAGTACGTGAGATTGAATCAAGCTGTACTAAAGCTAATGCAGTTAGCTCGCAGTTGCGATCAGCAGTATTCTGTAAGAAGGAAGTCAGCTCCCAGACGAAACTATCTTTACATCGGTCTGTTTTCAGACCAACTTTGCTTTACGGGAGCGAAAGCTGGGTGGACTCGGGATATCTTATTCATAATTTAGAAGTAACAGACATGAAAGTAGCAAGAATGATTGCTGGTACAAACAGGTGGGAACAATGGCAGGAGGGTACTCGGAATGAGGAAATAAAGGCTAATTTATGAATGAACTCAATGGATGAATCTGTACGCATAATCCGGCTTCGGTGGTGGGGGTCATGTGAGGCGAATGGAGGAGAATAGGTTAGCTAGGAGAATAATGGACTCTGTTATGGAGGGTAAGAGAAGTAGAGGGAGACCAAGACGACGATGGTTAGACTCGGTTTCTAACGATTTAAAGATAAGAGGTATAGAACTAAATGAGGCCACAACACTAGTTGCAAATCGAGGATTGTGGCGACGTTTAGTAAATTCTCAGAGGCTTGCAGACTGAACGCTGAAAGGCATAACAGTCTATAATGATAATGTATGTATGTATGTAGGGTTAAGTATGTCTGGTAGATAACCGACTGAAGTAAGCGAATAGATGAATGCTTACGAAAATTAGAAATACGCCTTTTTCCAAATTAATCTCCAAATGTTGAAACTAAATGAGTGAATTAACTGGCTTGACATCTAATATCTCTAAATAAAATTCCTTATTCAAGTAAATGCCAAATTCTTCCCGCATTATGGATCTAAGCCCCAGTACTAACAACTGACAGTTTCTTTTAACTAGCAGCGGGAAATATACCTACTTTAATTTTATGTCGTCCAGCTGCATGCATAAATGGTTATCATGCTGGCATTGGGTCTAAGGGGCCCCGAGTTCGGTTTCCGGTTGGGTGGAAGATTTTAACTTTCATTAGTTAATTCCTATGTCTTGGGGACTGGGTGTTCGTGCCGTCTTCAGCATTAGGCTTCATCCTCACAGACGTGCAGGTCATCTATACGGCGTCAACTCTAAAGACCTGCAGCAGACCACCCCGGAGGTCACATGTCAGTATAATAAATTTATATGAAAAAGTAAGAACTGCATTAAATTAATTTTAAGGCAACAGCAAAATATTTTTAAAATGATGATAATACACCTCAGTCTCTTTCATTCACTAACCATTATTTTTCCCCCGTGGGTTGGGGTGGCAGAATAACATTCACAGTATCCCCTGCCTGTCCTAAGAAGCGTCTAAAAAGGGGCCCCAGGGGCTCTTAAATTAAAGAAAAGACGAGATAAGCAACTGATAGGCAATCTGCTACCTGGGTGACTGCCCTAAGTCGGTGGAAAAACATGGGTTGAATGGAAGCGTGAGTCACCGCGCACCTCATCCCTTGTTGTGTGAGATCAATTAGTGTAACCTCTTTGATTCTTGTTACTCCTGAGATTTGTTTACGAGAGCTTTGAAATAAGCAAAGAAACACACTTCAACTTTTAGTTTGGTATCATTTTTGTTGTTCGCAAGATGGCTTCCATGTATATATGTGTATTAAAATAAATGTGTTCGATTATTGTGGAATTGTACCCGTGTTTTATCGTTTTCGAAGTGCATTCCCAACATTTGGCGACCGTGACAGGATATTAGACAGTTATATAATCATATAAACAGTTTCATACGTAGTATTTCAAGCATGGAAGTGAATATAGCTGTGACAAAGAAATCAAGAGCGGTATTACGGCGATCAATAACCAAGATCTACAATGAGCTCGACGCGTTACTACAGATGCCGGAGAAAGATACGGAAAGTATTAGTGCACATATGGATCTATTAGAAACGAAATTTCATGAATTAATAGGTATGGATACTCTTCTCTTCACTAATATGTTTGAGAACGTGGAGGTTAGGGATGACGAGTTAGACAAAGAAATCAGTATGGCTGACGAGTATAAGTTCAAATTTTATAAGGTTAAGACTGTTGTTACGAAATTATTAAATGAAGACCGGAACTCAGAAGCTACTGCAGTATAAGTTAATTCTAACTCGTCACTCCAAGTTAAGCGTTCATACAAACTGCCTTTGTTGGAATTGAAAAAGTTCGGAGGTGAACTAAAAGATTGGCTTCCTTTCTGGTCACAATTTAAGAAAATTGATGAGGACCCTCTTTTAGACCCAATACCTCATACAGGCCACCACTTCTCGATCCAGAGCAAGAGATTTAGTTGAGAGCTTTCCTGCTACCGGAGAAAATTACTGTAAAGCAATATCAAGTCTCAAAGCACGCTATGGGAAGGATGATTTGCTGGTAGAAGTGTACATTAGGGAGTTGTTAAGTTTAATCTTACAGAATGCTGTGAGCCCTAATAAGGTGTGTTTATCATCCCTCTATGATAAGCTTCAGAGCCATACAGGAGCCCTAGGAACCTTAGGTGTCACAACGGACAAGTGTAACTCCATGCTTTTACCACTAGTAGAGTCATGTTTGCCTGAGTACATTCTAAGAACTTGGGAGAGAACTTCTTCAATCGCGCTCATTGGCCAGTCTTCTTCAAATTCAGCTGTTGAACCAGGGGGGCTAGTGTCGGTGACCAGAGTGTGAATTCCAAGAATCGTTTAGACAGTTTGACGCAATTTCTTAGATGTGAAGTAGAACAGGAACAGAAGATTACTTTGGCTATGTCAGGGTTTGGTGTTTTGTCTTCGGTAGCTGTCAAGGGAGGTCCAAAGAAGAAGGAAAAGAGCTTGAATTACACCACTAATCCGAATGAGAACATTCCCACAGCAGCAGGTCTCCTTACTGCATCTGGTAGAGAAACAGCAGGGTGTGTCTTTTGTTCGTCTAATCACAAGTCTCAAGACTGTATTAAGGCCCAGAAGATGACTTTGCAAGAACGTCGTCTTGCACTTGAGACTAAAAGATGCTGTTTTTCTTGTCTCAAGGTCGGACATCCAGCGAAGAAATGTAGAAATAGGCCTAGGTGCATCATTTGTAGTCGAGGACACTTTGTGGTTATGTGTGATAAGTTGCCACAAACCCAGGTAGACTCAGCCGTAGAGAGACCGAACTCAACAGGAGACAAAATGGCTTCTAGTGCGCAAGTCCAGAAAGATGTAGCTTTAGCTAGTTTGTCGAACCATTGTGGGGTGCTGATGCAAACACTAGTTGTCAAGGTTCGGGGCCAAGGAGTTGAGCGGACTGTAAGAGCATTAATTGATTCAGCATCACAACGTTCCTACGTTTTGAAGACTACAGCCACAGAAATGGGATATCAAACTGGCAGACAGGAAAATATCCAACACTCGCTATTTGGAGGTACAACCACTGGAGTATACCATCATTGTGTGTACACTATTTATCTCTCTAGTCTGGATGGTAGCAACAACTGTCACTTTGAAGCATTAGACCAAACAAGAATTTGTGGTGCCATACCTCCAGTACAGCAAGGTCCTTGGATTGAAGAACTAAGTAGTCAGAACATTGTTTTGAGTGACATCGAATCTTATGGACCAATAGAAATATTAATTGGAGCTGATGTTGCAGGCAAATTGTTTACAGGAGGCCACAAGATACTAAGTACTGGACTAGTGGCCATGGAAACTCGTTTGGGATGGATTTTAATGGGCAAAGTACCTTCAGAACATAGGAATGAGGAAAGTATGGCTATGGTGGTGACTGCTATGCTAACAAGAGAAGCCACCATCACAGATTTGTGGACTCTAGATACTTTAGGGATTAGCGATCCATCTGAGAAACGCAGCAGATCTGAGATTGAGTCTACTACACAGCAACATTTCCTTGATACAGTATCAGTCAATGAAGAAGAGCGGTTTGAAGTTCATCTCCCATGGGTTGAGAACCATCCTCCACTGCCTGATAATTACCAATTATCACTGAAGAGACTGATGTCTACTGTTAAGAGATTGAAGATTGAAGGTTACTATGATGCTTATCAGGAAGTACTAGATGATTGGCTGAGGGAAGGGGTGATAGAAGAAGTGCCTCCTCAGGAAATGGATGTTCATTGCCACTATTTGCCTCATCGTTACGTTGTGAAACCTGGATCAACAACACCAGTGCGCCCCGTGTTCGATGCCTCGTCTAAAGAAGATAAACAGCCCAGCCTCAATCAATGTTTTGAGAAAGGCCCTAATTTAATTGAGAAAATACCCTCCGTATTGGCTCGTTTCCGACTGAAGAAGGTGGGAGTTGTTGGAGACATAAGAAGAGCTTTTCTCCAGATCAGCATTCGTGAGAGAGACAGAAATTTTTTGAGATTTTTGTGGTTAGACAGAAATGGAAGTCTCAAGACATACAGACATTGTCGTGTTGTATTTGGAGTCTCTCCAAGTCCTTTTCTATTAGAATCATGCATCAAACTTCACCTTGAAAATACATTAGTACTGTGTGAGGAAGGGAAGTCACCATGGCCCAAGTCATTTGTGCAACTTCTTACCCATAGCTTCTATGTTGATAATTGCCTTGCCAGTTTGGACGATGAAGAACAAGCTAAACAGTTTATTGATGTAGCTTCAGGTGTCATGAGGGAACGGCAATTTTGTCTTCGAGGGTGGGAGTTGACCGGAAGTAATGATGTTTCCGGACCTACCAATGTGTTAGGACTCCTATGGAACAAGTCCGACGATTCTCTAGCAATCAACATAGATAACCTTCTTTCGATTAGCTTCGAGAAAATAACAAAGAAAGTTATTTTGAGTGCTGCCCATAGAGTTTTTGATCCGGTGGGTGTCACTTGTAGTGTAGCATTAATACCAAAATTGTTGCTTCAACAGACTTGGAGGTAAGGTTTGACATGGGATGAAGAAGTCAATGAAGAGATCAAAATGAAATTCTTGAGTTGGCTTGAAGAAGTTCCTCTTTTAGCTCAAGTCAAGATTCCTCGTTGGTTGTCTAACTGCAACAGCCCAGGCGACTCCTGGACACTTCACATATTTTCAGATGCCTGTCAGACATCATATGCAGCGGCTGTATTCCTGCGTGTTGAGCAAGGGGGTGAAGTGAGTGTTCACTTGGTGGCTGCCAAGTCAAGAGTTGCACCAACTGGAAAATCAGGCAAGGGATTGACCATTCCCAGGTTAGAACTTTTAGCAGCTTCAATAGCAACGAGATTATATGCATCGATTGTAAAGGATTATTGTATTCCCGATATTAAGGCAATTTTTTGGACAGATGCTTCAACTGTTCTCGCTTGGATTCAGCGAACTGAAGCACGGGATGCTTTTGTCATGAACAGGATTAAAGAGATACGAGAACTGTCAGTTGGTTGCGAATGGCGACATGTTCCTGGAAAAGAAAACCCATCAGATCTTCCATCACGCGGATGTTCTGTGAAGAAGTTGATACAATGCCGTTGGTGGGAAGGTCCTGGTTGGTTGAGAGAAAATCCAGACTGCTGGCCACAAACTGACTTTTCTTATAATGAGGAAGAGATAAATTCAGAGAGAAGGAAGAATGTCGTTTCATTGATATCAAGTAATTCAGAAGACATCGGTAAAGATTGGTATTACCAACACTTTTCTCAGTACAAGAAAATTGTAAGGATGGTAGGCTGGATGTTCCGCTTTCTGACCAACTGTCGCATCAGCAAAGCTCAACGCATACATTGTGACCTGACAAGTGAGGAATTTGTCACGGCAGAAAGGAAGATTTTACGGTGGGTGCAGGAGGAAGTGTTCATAGATGTTTTCAATTCCAAACTAAAGAGCTTACTTCCGTTTGTTGACGAACAGGGATTGATTCGTTTGATGACCAAGATATCAAACCGGGATGATGTCAGGGACTTTTGTCATCCCATTGTGCTCCCAAAGGCTGATCACCCAGTCGTTCAGCGACTGATTATGGACGCCCATCTTAGCAACTGTCATGCTGGTACGCAGATGCTTTTGTCAATTCTGAGGCAACAGTATTGGATTCTAGGAGGTAGACAAACAATTAGAGCTGTTATTAACTCCTGCATGATTTGTAAACGTCATAGTTCAAAGAAGTTGGCAGCTCATCCTTCACCTTTACCTGAGAGTAGAGTGCGTGACGCAAGAATTTTTGAAGTTACTGGAGTTGATTTTGCTGGTCCTCTCTACATCAAAGCCGATGATGGAACCTCGAAGAAGGCATGGGTTTGCTTATTCACTTGTGGAGTTTACCATGCAGTTCGATTGGAACTGGTATCTTCGTTATCAACTGATAGCTTTCTACAAGCTTTCAGACGTTTCTGCAGCAAACAAGGAAGACCTCTCATTATCTACAGTGACCAGGGAACAAATTTTGTTGGGTTTAAGAACTCCTGTCACAAACTGAACTGGAATGCAATCACACAATACAGTTCAGCGCGGAAGATAGATTGGCGTTTTAATCCTCCAGCTTCGCCATGGTGGGGAGGTTGGTGGGAACGACTAGTAGGAATGCTCAAAACTCTTCTCCGTCGAGGGCTTGGTCGATCATCTGTCAACTATGAAGAGATGCAGACAATCCTCTGTGACTGCGAAACCGTCATAAATTCTCGGCCATTAACCTATTTGTCTGACAACCCATCAGATCTGGCTGCTCTAACTCCGAGCATGTTTCTATACGACATAGAAGAAGTAGGAGTACCTGAGTATGACCTGTTCGAAGCAACTGATCTTCGGAAAAGACTGCAGTATCGCCTTCAGTTGAAAAAGAATCTTAGAGAAAGATTTCGTACTGAGTATTTAGGTCAGTTGAAGTTATTCGCCAGCAAGGATAAGCCACATGATCTCAAACTGGGAGAAATTGTTTTGGTTGGCAATGATGACACTAGAAGAATGGATTGGCCATTGGGACGAGTTGTCGAGCTTGTTAAGGGAAAGGATGGCAATGTTAGAGTAGTTCGTGTCGGCACTGCTTCAGGCGAGCTTATAAGGCCAGTTCAAAGAATATACCCACTAGAACTCGAGTTTCAACCACCTGAGGATACCCAGGAAATCCGAAACCACTTAAGGAAATACTTTGTTCCAAGTGAGGAAAATATAAAGGATAATCACGAGGCCGGAGCATGTGACTCTTCTACTACTGCTGAAGATGATCCTCAAGTTTCAAAGCAGACAGTGAAAATAACTCGTCTAGGACGATTGATTCACAAGCCAGAAAAGTTAAATTTGTGATATGTGTCAATTAACATATTTATTTGTGTTTATATTATTGAATTTTATCATTTTGTAATTGTTTCAGGACTATTTTATGAAAGTGGCAATTTGTGCATAAAGAGTGTAAGTCAATTCATGTTAACATTCATTTGACTTAGGCGGGAGGATGTTGTGTGAGATCAGTTAGTGTAACCTCTTTGATTCTTGTTACTCCTGAGATTTGTTTACGAGAGCTTTGAAATAAGCAAAGAAACACACTTCAAGTTTTAGTTTGGTATCATTTTTGTTGTTCGCTAGATGGCTTCCATGTATATATGTGTATTAAAAACCTCCTCTGCGAACTATGTGACCTTGCCGCGGTGGGGAGGCTTGCGTGTCCCAATGATGGAGATAGCCGAGCCACAGGTACAACCATATCGGATGGGTATCTGTTGAGAGACCAGACTAACAAATTGTTCATCGAAAGGGGGGTAGCAGCCTTTCGGTAGTTGCAAGGGCGGCAGTCTAGATGATTGACTGATACGGCCTTGTAATAATACTCACATGGCTTAGCTGTGTTGATACTGCTACACGGCTGAAAGCAACGGGAAACTACAGCCGTAACTACCTCCCGAGGACATGCAGCTCTCTCTGTATGAATGATGTACTGATGATGGCTTCCTCCCGGGTAAAATATTCCGGAGGTAAACTAGTCCCCCATTCGGATCTCCGGGTGGGGACTACACGAGAGGGGGCGATCATCAGGAAGATGGATAATGACATTCTGCGAGTCGGAGCGTGGAATGTTAGAAGTTTGAATCGTTGTGGTAGGTTAGAGAATCTGAAAAGGGAGATGGATAGGCTAAAGTTAGATGTAGTTGGTATAAGTGAAGTACGTTGGCAGGAAGAACAGGATTTTTGGTCAGGCGACTATCGAATTATCAACACAAAATCAAACAGAGGAAATGCAGGAGTTGGTTTAATAATGAATAAGAAAATAGGGCAGCGGGTAAGCTACTACGACCAGCATAGTGAAAGAATTATTGTCGTCAAGATAGACACCAAACCAATGCCCACCACAATAGTGCAGGTCTATATGCCTACTAGTTCAGCGGATGATGAAGAAATTGTAAGAATATATGAGGAGATAGAAGATTTAATACAATATGTAAAAGGTGATGAGAATCTAATTGTGATGGGAGACTGGAATGCAGTGGTAGGCCAAGGAAGAGAAGGTAGTACAGTAGGAGAATTTAGATTGGGAAAAAGGAACGAAAGAGGAAGTCGGCTGGTTGAATTCTGCACTGATCATAATTTAGTCCTTGCCAATACTTGGTTCAAACACCACAATCGACGGCTGTATACGTGGACGAGACCTGGAGACACTGGGAGGTTTCAAATAGACTTCATTATGATTAGGCAGAGATTCAGAAACCAGGTGTTGGATTGCAAAACTTTCCCAGGAGCAGACGTGGACTCTGACCACAACTTGTTGGTCATGAAATGCCATCTGAAGTTGAAGAAATTGAAGAGAGGAAGGAATGCAAAAAGATGGGATCTAGACAAGTTGAAAGAAGAGTGTGTGAGGGATTGTTTCAAGGAACATGTTGCTCAAGGACTAAATGAAAAGGCTGAAGGAAACACGATAGAGGAAGAGTGGAGAGTCATGAAAAATGAAGTCAGTAGGGCTGCTGAAGAATTGTTAGGAAGGAAGAAAAGATCAACTAAGAATCAGTGGATAACTCAGGAGATACTAGAGCTGATTGATGAACGACGAAAATACAAGAATGCTAGAAATGAAGAGGGCAGAAAAGAATACAGGCGATTAAAGAATCAAGTGCATAGAAAGTGCAAGGTAGCTAAGGAAGAATGGCTGAAGGAGAAGTGCAAGGATGTCGAAGGCTGTATGGTCCTGGGAAAGGTAGATGCTGCATACAGGAAAATCAAGGAAACCTTTGGAGAAAGGAAATCTAGGTGCATGAATATTAAGAGCTCAGATGGAAAGCCACTTCTAGGGAAAGAAGACAAATCAGAAAGATGGCAGGAGCATATCCAACAGTTGTATCAAGGTAAAGATGTAGATAATTTGGTTCTGGAACATGAAGAGGCTGTTGATGCTGATGAAATGGGAGACCCAATTTTGAGGTCAGAGTTTGACAGAGCTGTGAGTGACCTGTGAGTGATAGGAACAAGGCACCTGGAATTGATGATATTCCCTCTGAATTACTGACTGCCTTAGGAGAAACCAGCATGGCAAGGTTATTTCATTTAGTGTGCAAGATGTATGAGACCGGAGAAGTCCCATCCGATTTTCGGCAGAATGTTGTTATACCTATTCCCAAGAAAGTCGGTGCTGACAGGTATGAAAACTACCGCACCATTAGTTTAGTATCTCATGCCTGCAAAATTTTAACACGTATTATTTACAGAAGAATGGTAAAACAAGTTGAAGCTGAGTTGGGAGAAGATCAATTTGGCTTCAGAAGAAATGTAGGAACACGTGAAGCAATCCTGACTTTACGACTGATCTTAGAGGATCGAATCAAGAAGGACACGCCCACGTACATGGCATTCGTAGATCTAGAAAAGGCATTCGATAATGTTGATTGGACCAAGCTTTTTATGATTCTGAAGATGATAGGGATCAGATACCGAGAACGAAGAATTATCTACAATCTGTATAAAAGTCAGTCAGCAGTGATAAGAATCGAGGGCTTTGAAAAAGAAGCAGCAATCCAGAAAGGAGTGAGGCAAGGCTGCAGTTTGTCCCCCCTCCTTTTCAATGTTTACATAGAACAGGCAGTAAAGGAAATCAAAGAGAAATTTGGAAAGGGAATCACAGTCCAAGGAGAGGAAATCAAAACATTGAGATTTGCCGATGATGTTGTTATTTTATCTGAGACTGCAGAAGATCTCGAGAAGTTGCTGAATGGTATGGACGAAGTTTTGGGTAAGGAGTACAAGATGAAAATAAACAAGTCCAAAACAAAAATAATGGAGTGCAGTTGAACGAAGGCATGTGGTGTAGGAAATATTAGATTAGGAAACGAAGTCTTAAAGGAAGTAGATGAATATTGTTACTTGGGTAGTAAAATAACTAACGATGGCAGAAGTAAGGAGGACATAAAATGCAGACTAGCACAAGCAAGGAAGAGCTTTCTTAAGAAAAGAAATTTGCTCACTTCAAACATTGATATAGGAAATTAGAAAGATATTTTTGAAGACTTTCGTGTGGAGCGTGGCATTGTATGGAAGGGAAACATAGATCATAACTAGCTCAGAAAGAAAGAGAATGGAAGCTTTTGAAATGTGGTGTTACAGAAGAATGCTGAAGGTGAGATGGATAGATCGAACCACAAATGAGGTGATACTGAATCGAGGCAAGAGGAGATCGATTTGGCTAAATTTGACGAGAAGAAGAGATAGAATGATAGGACACATCTTAAGACACCCAGGACTTGTTCAGTTGGTTTTTGAAGGAAGTGTAGGTGGTAAGAACGGCAGGGGTAGACCAAGGTATGAATATGACAAGCAGATTAGAGCAGATGTAGGATGCAATAGTTACGTAGAAATGAAGAGGTTAGCACAGGATAGGGTGGCGTGGAGGGCTGCATCAAACCAGTCTATGGACTGATGACTCAAACAACAACATGTGTATTAAAATAAACGTGTTCGATTATTGTGGAATTGTACCCGTGTTTTATCGTTTTCGAAGTGCATTCCCAACATCCCTCCTGCAGTCATCGCAAGCACCTGCTGTCCGAATTGGTGAATTTTGAGACCAATTAGAATGTTTACTTTAGCTACCAGTTTGTAGTCGTGAGTTTTGATACTATTTGTTACTAATTATAGCCCGTGCGATTTGAGACTCGTGAGTTTTGAGACGTAACCCGCTCAGGCTTTGGCTAAGGCTTTGTGATCCCGTGATTACAAACACCTGTTCAGAATTACCTTCTGGCGAAATTTTCCGGCGATGTAATGCAATAGTAACTTCTGGGAGCTGGTGGCCAACAGTAACAGGGGAGGTGGCGGACTCTTGTGGTTATCTGTAAAACTATCTATGGTTTGAGGGTGGTTGTTGACGGAAGGGCACATTCCTTACCGTGCTCCTCGCTTATGGAGATATCTGTGCATAAAACCATGACGTTATCTTCATGCGCATGCGTATAGTCTTGAGGCTCGTACCAAAATCTCCAGTGTGCTCCCTGGCATTGTCATGAAACGAATCCCCCTATGGGTGGGGGCGGTAGAATAACACCCACGGTATCCCCTGCCTGTCGTAAGAGGCGACTAAAAGGGGCCCCAGGGGCTCTGAGGTTTGGAGCGTAGATTGGCAACTACGGGGCCCTCAGCTGAGTCCTGGCATTGCTTCCACTTACTTGTGCCAGGCTCCTCACTTTCATCTATCCTATCCGACCTCACTTGGTCAACTCTTGTTCTTTTCCGACCCCGACGCTATTAGGTTTGCGAGGGCTAGGGAGTCTTTCATTTTCACGCCCTTCGTGGCCCTTGTCTTGCTTTGGCCGATATCTTCATTTTTCGAAGTGTCGGATTCCTTCCATTTTTCCGTCTGATTAGTGTTATATAGAGGATGGTTGCCTAGTTGTACTTCCTCTTAAAACAATAATCACCACCACCACCATCATGAAACGAACAGCTGTTAGTGTAACGGAGTTTCGATATAAGTCGAATGTTTTCGATCGATTGACGAAATCGGGTCGAAAAAAGGAAACAATTTTGAATTACCGGTATCCATGAATGCGTGAACATGCGCCAGAACAGGGTGTTCACGTGCCTATGTGCTCTTGAGAGCCCACCGCCACTGACTGTTTGAAATGTTCTGATCGGCTGTTTGTCCCATTTGAAGTGTGCGACGTTCTGTCCCATTGAGTGCTGCTCGCTTAGAGCTTAAAAATACTATAGAGTGCGCTTAGCGCCACCTCGTCCATATTGCGGCTTGAAGCCATCATCTCGATCAGCTGACTGGGGGATAGTTCGAAGCAGAGTCTGAGAGGATATAAGGAAATTGTCAGTGACATTCGAAAAGGCGGCGAAATCGGAATATGATATGAACCCTGCTTTGCTGTTGTGGTTAAGCGTAAATCACAATAAAAACCGTGGACATTAATGCATTATTACGACGGAAATGTTTAAAACCAAAAGAGACCTACGATAGGATACACCCTCATTATGATCGTAATTTTTCGCAAGTATTGTATCCCCGTGAGCAACACCAATTGTTTAATGTTAATTATTTATTATAATGTAAGAGACAAGTAATTTTTTCCAATTACCGCATCATATGGGATTAATAGCTGAAAGGTAACTTCTGAAAGTTGTCCGTAAGGAAGTGTAGCCTAATTTGAAATATTAATACGTCTGACATCTACAATAAACACTTCATAACTTCCAAAAACAACTTTAAAATACTGTATTTACCGTGCTTGGTGTACTTTTGACTGAAATAGGCCTACTTCAAACCAATGCCCAACAACACAAGATGCAAAGAGTGACACGAGAAAATAACACAAGTATCATACTTAAGTGAACTATACACCACCAACAGATGGCAACAAAAATGAACTCTCCAGGGTAAATGATAAACAGGTACCATAACAAGAAATATTCACTTATCATAAGTTATAAAAATTCACAATACAGTAGGATCAACTGCCTATCAATTGGCACTGGTTGTAGTACCTATTTATGCCTATGAAGCAGGGATCTGTTATAATATGCTGCTTCAACAAATAATAATAATAATAATAAAGTGATACATAAAATGCTACACAGGTAAAATTTTACTCCACTGCCACCTACTAAATTAAGCTTAGTTTAAAGCCCAACATAAACTAATGCACATGCCTCATTTGAAGTAGGCCTATAAATAGGAGGTCACATCTGAAGAAAAGAAAACATCCTGCAGCATTCAGTAATGTTCCCAAAATACAGAAACAAGACATGCCAATATAAAAGTAATTTAAGAATGAATTTCTATAAAAATCAACCTGACTCATAGTCAGAATGATTAGAGGGAATATGCCTAAAAGTAGAACACTAATACAAATCAGTGAAACTAGCATACCACACCAGCATCCTCTTACATAAGCAAGTTGAGTCTATATAAATATTCCATAGAAATCCTCATATAGGCCTACACACCCTAACACTTTTATATAGCAAATGCAATAATTATATTATAAAGCAGCCTACCTTATATTACTGGTTCCTGAATAGAACAGTCTTTGTGTGAAAGCTTCGTACCCTCACACTGTGAAGTTTTTCTGTTTCAAACCGTGCTGTATGGTGGGACCTCACTTTAAAATATTCCATCAAAACTGCTCGCTTCAGCTGATGAATGTGATTGTTAAGGGGCGGAGAAGCAAATGTATGCTCCTGAAGTTCATCAAACACTTCTCTCTTAGCATGGTTCAGTACTGCCATTACAAGTACATTTAAAGGGTCCTTCATCCTTGTCATTTTGTGCTGGAATTGTCGCATCATCTTTTCACCTTCCCTGCAGAGGTATATCACATCTAATGGTGGAATTGAAAGGCCACCTCTGTTTTTCCTCTTCAGGAGTGCTGAATGTGAAACTGCTGTTTGGAGAACCACCTTACAAACATCACATTTAACTGCTTTCTGTAATCTTTTCACAACAAAACCTGATATATATTCCACTACATCCTCAACATACAATGTCAGGTTGGCTGGGTGTGGAATGTAGTCATGATCATGACAAACAAAAAGTACATCAGTACTGTTGGCAGGCAGATGAATAGGATCACCAGTTATTTGACTGCTGTCTCTACAATTCATAATAACAGTAGGGTCAACCGCAGAGCAATTGGCACTGGTTGTAGTACCTATCTGTATATGGAGCAAAAGTCTTTTATATGCTACTTCAAACTGCCTAGCTGTGGGGTTGTTGTTATGACCACCATGACTCCTAATGGCACTAAAAAATACTTCCAGGTGATCCTGACTAAGTTTGTAGGTGAGCAGAAAGTGCATCTTCAGCTGTGGCATGTTCAAAATTGAGTCATACACTCCTAAGACAGACTTTAGACACACAATCAAACCTATGAAACCAGTTTTCCTAGAGCACTTCACTAGACAAACACCACCACCCATCTCTTGCAGTGATTGTATATATTCAATAGCCTCCTGAATTTAGGCCCTCGTACTGTGGATATTCTCTGCTTTCAATGGTTTCTGCTATCCCTTTGAACAAAGATTACGGCTGTTCAAGATATCAAATATATTGTTCATGAGCCTAACAAATTTTACAGTCTCCTCACACCCTTGAAACTGAGGAAGATTTAAGTCTCTTTCACAATATGTCATTGCACTTGCAACACTCTCACTGAATGTTTGTGTGGCAAGCTTTACTTTCATGGGTTCCTTCTCCCAGTGAATGTGCCTTTTGGTAAGTTTTGTTCCTAGATGAAGGCCCTCGATACTCTGAAGTTTCTCTAACTCTTCAAAGTACCTCCAATCTCTGACATTATCACCCCTGGCGAAAGTTCTCTTTGCTCCTAAAGTATTCCTCACTAATTTTATAGCATGGCAAGCATCTAGAAGAATAAACACTTTAGAATCATTTGAGGGATTTTCAAACCAGTTCAACATATTATTTTCATCAAAAGAAGCTCCCAAACAATGGGCCATGGATAAATTAGAAGCAGCACCATCAAAAGTAAGTGACACTACAATTACATTTAGGTCATTTAAAAATTTAAGGCACTCAATCACTAGGTTTGCTCTGTCCGAGCCACTTAAACCGTTAATCAAAAAATAACCCACTGGAATTTTCCAGTGTCCATTTAGTGAGACCACCATAAACACTAAAGCCTCCTTGGCTTCTGGTAAATCCTGATCTTCGATTTCAGTACCACAATTCACATAACCAAGAAATTGTTTTCCATCAAATTCAATGTGCTTCCGGATGCACATTTCATCATCAGTGCACACACTAGGGGCTTTCCATTGATAGCCATCTCCTTCCCTTTTGAAATGAGAGCAGTTGCGGCCTCTGAACTGAATCCTGGCTTACCATCCACCGACTGATACCACTTCCGCAGTGTACTTGGATGGGGCAAACCATGAGGAAATACATCCCTCAAGTAGCTGTATGCACGACTTGAATAGAAATTCAATGTAAGTACAAAGCAGCATAGTTCAGGAGGATACTCTGCCCTTGTATCACCATCCTTTGTTCACATCACAAGTTAATTTATGGTATTACATTATTTTTGAAATATTTGTTTAACAGAGACTGTGATACAACAAAAACAAATTACAGACTTCTAAAGGCTCCAAATTTTATGTATGTATGTCTGTTAGGTCATCAACCCAGAGACTGGTTGGATCCTCAAATAGCACCACCAAAGGCTAGCGGATATAGGGAAACCGAAAAAAAAGAAAAAAAAAAAATTTAAGCTGTTGTTTTCTTACCTCAAGCGTGCAAGCAGCATCTTCAGTTATCATCATTTTCTCCTTCAGATGGTTTACTAAGGCTTTCCCATTCTGCAACTGATTAATAGCTCACCGATACTTCTGCCTTTCCAATTTTAGCTTTTTATGGGATTTATGAATAACTTCCCTGGCAACCTGCATGAAGGTCTGGGCTTTCCTTGGTGACTCTACCATTTCCTCAGTGTAATCACCAACATAAGATTTTCTGAACACCTTTGTTTTAGGAAGAGACTCATTCTCCTCTTCCTGAGGAACACTGAAAAAATATGAAAATTATAAGGTTCAACAACAAAAATGTCTTACCTATGTGTAATATAGTAATCTAATATGCTGCAATAGATGTTGCAGTAGAACAGTATGTTAAATGTCTTAAACACAAATATTTCACATAAGGATGACAGGCCACATTCCTGCATAAATCTATGGAAAATAATAAATAAATAAATAAGAAAATCTGCTCACACACAACTTGTTGATGCAACAGGATCCACAGGAGGTTTTCTCCTCTTCTCAGCTGGTAAAAGGTGGGGTGGAAAATTAAAAATTGTTGGTACTGCATTTGGCTTCAGTTTAACTCCCACACCAAATGCTTCATTATCAAAACGTTCTGGTGAAAAATGCTTAGAGCATAATCTTGAATGCTTTCCAGACAAGAAATTCTCTCTTCTTAATGCAACTACCCACTGCTTTTTTCTTGTCTCATCAGCAGGAAAACTGAAATCAATAAAAGCACAGTATTCAAAATTGCTGTAATCGGGAAACTGTAACCAATACAATAAACGTACGTATTCTACAGACACCTGACAACAACTGTATGAAACACCTTACATCATCATCATATTTACGTAAATATTTACTTACCCGTGAAAGGAAATGCCAGATCCTTTTTTGAAGGTCTCCTTGCATCCATACGCTATGCAATAGTGCACCATCGCTTCATAAACAGTAGCTAAAAGTCACTTTTAAGTACGCTGATCACTATTCTCGCCTATAATACAATGTTCAAAACTCTCGCACTACCCACCAGTCAGCTGATTGAGATCCTTGCTTCAAGAATGTGACGTCATCAGCCATCTATTGGATGTATGATTGAAGGCTGCTCATGTCTGTGTCTTGGGGAATCGTGTCTCGTCACTGGACGTCCGGTTGGGACATCTGACGGGCTCAGGTATCCTTACATTAATTCACAAGTCAGCTATGAAGGGCTAAGCCATTATACTTAGCTGAATATACCGTGAGTATGGTTTTACTTTCGAAGCAGACCATGAACTTGTCAGCAAAGCTATCAGCGAGTTTGGCAAGGTACGGTATGGTGGTATTTAAGCTCTACTTTGAGGTTGTGTAGCAGGCTATGCAGCTGAGGATCGTGATCCGGCATTTCTGACTATTCAGGTTATGTATATAAATTCAAGCTGATAAGAAGATATTGTGTAAACATGTACGGTGGAGTTTAGCTTGTGTCAAGGGTCGCAGAAAGTCCTAATGTAATATTTCATAGCAAGGTCATTGTACCAGTGAATTTAATTCAGTAGGTTTTTCTCCGGGTACTCCGGTTTGCCCTGTCTACTTTCATTCCAGCAACACTCTCCAATATCATGTCATTTCTTCTGTCAGTCATTAATCATTGCCCCAGAGGTGTACGACAGGCTTCGGCTGCCGGCACAATTCCTATCCTTGCTGCTAGATGGGAGCTTCATTCCATTCCTGATCTGGTCAAATGCCTGGAAATAGGCTGTGGATTTTCATCAATTATGTGTTGCAAATTCAGTGCTGATTGTGAAAATAATAAGAGAAAACAATGTATTTCTTTTGTTGTAATTTGTGTTGTCATATGTTATGAAGGTAGCGTATTGGTATGCTACAGGTGGTTAATTCTATAATCACAAAGAATGGGTACTGTCCACCTAATCAATACTTTATTATATCTTGTTACTAGGCAGTACCGGTTTCGACCTTCACAGAGGTCATCTTCAGCTGGCATAAGATCTAAAGTTAACTTAAAATAATTTTAAAAACATTACTAAATCTAATGAAGAATGTCACATGATGTGAGTGATAAGATTAAAATATACAATATATAAAATATACAATGATATGATGTATCTTCTGGTTTAAAAACAAGCGTCAAAATTCTATGACATGTATGTGTTACATAAATTTCTAGTGTACCGGTACTGTTTGTGAGTATTAGATAATTTGGTGAAATACAATTTCAACAAGTAAAATGTTTATGGCGTTCTTGAAGTACACTTTGAAGTTCAGTCCATATTGGTGAATCGTTCTATACATTCATTGGTATGTTTATACTAAACATTCTGGAACATTCTATGATATGGATGTAATAAAATTTATCAAATAATACATTAAAATACGAAAAAATGTTCACATGATTCTTGTGGTACGTTTTGGAATTATATTAATTTTGTACATTCACAGATATGTTTGTACCAAACATTCTAGAATATTCAACTATGTATGTTGTTTTTCTTTTAAGTTCATATGATTAAGAATGTTGAATAATGAACATGAAAATATTATGGTGTATCATTAGTTTTCTTGGTACTAATCTCGTTAAAAGATATTGAGTAGGTGCAGATGCTCCCTCTTTGTAGTTTGGTTGTTGGATATTCAGTAATATAATCCTGTTGACTGGTCGAATGTGTACTGTTAGGGAGCACGTCATGATAGATTACAAGGTGGTTAATTTTCAAAGTTTGTATATTTTAATTCGCTGTGTGTCATTTCAGAAAAGAATATAACCTAGCCAGTATATTCCAGTTTAACAAGTCGTCAGGTTAGGTACGCAAGTCAGGATATCATCAGCCTATGACCCCAACCTGAAAGGTATATTAGTCTCATGCTAAGTTCATATCATGTACACTGGGCCAAGTCAGTTTTTTTGTTGCATAAGATGGCATTAATTAAGTAGGTAAATGTAAATGCATCGGCGTGTCCAGAAACCTGTAGATGCCACTTGGATGCTACAGCAGTTTAGGTTTCATATTAATGAAAATAACCCACCTGGTGGCTGTGATCATTAAGATGTTGAGGTCTAAATGGTCTGACACCGAAGTTAGCCGGTTCGAATCCCGTTGGTCGAAAAAATTTCACCATCAGAATGTTGGCCGGCAGGGTAGGGGAGGTGGTGATATACAATTTCTTATCACTAGATTGCATGCCAGAAGCTTGAATTAAATTCCAAACCTCTCCGCATTGCTCATTTGGAGTGAGGGCATATGACGCTGTTGATGGTGATTTGTCCATCGGATGGGGACATTAAGCCATGAGCAGACCCCTTGGTGCTATTCAACAGGAGTAGGCTGCGTGCCAGCACCGGATTTTACCCTCTCCCTTCCTAGTGTCATATTGTAACAGTAAATGTGGTACTTCGGTGAGCACAAGAAACGCAGGGCTTGTACCAATCTGTTGAAGTGCATACAGAGGGAGAGGGTGTGTTTAGAAGAAAATATTTTTAAAAAAATTTTCTGAATTTATTAATAAGTTCAAAACCAGTAGAAGTATACCCCGTCCTAGGGCTGGCGACGTCCTTGGATTCCGGCAGCTCCTCTCCCTTCCATACCAGTGGACCACCATTTGTCCCTCGTTGGAAGTTCTAGAAGATCCATACGGTGCTAATGAAGGGTGTTGAGACAGACCACGTAAATGACGAACGTGAATGAACACCGTTAAGCCTTGGGGCGAGTTAATGCAAAAAAAAAACTGCTTCTGCACAGATGAGAGAAAAGTTTATCACTGGTTTTAACAAGGTTTATGACACGTGAGAATGTATGTTTGAAGGTCTATCACACGGTAGAAATCTATCCTGTGTTAAATCCTCAATCATTTGAAATGAAAAAGAAGGTAATTAAACTTGAATGAGTATATAAGTTTAACATTCATAAAATGAAAGTCCACTTGAAACTTATCGAATTTCAAAATAGTCGCTTAAAGTTTGTAGCACTTGGCATAATGTGAAGTTACGCCACACGACTCAGTTCTTAGTTTGAAGCATTGTTCAATGTAATCACTTGGATTGGGAAAAATAAGGGTGTTTCACTCGTGAATTCAGACTTGTTCACGCATTGGTAATGACATAAAAAAAATTAAACGAAATTAATCATGCATCAATAGTCCTCGGTTCGACTGTTCATAGAATCGAAACGCACAGCTGAATGTTCGTAGAATTGAAATGTACAGTTCTTAGTAGAATTGAAATGCACAGTTCACGCACGCAGTCTACAGTTCATTACCTACAAATATTTACACAGTTCATGAAGTGGTAAATTAGTGACGTAGTCATGCTTGCAATTTGAGTAATTCTGAATTAAAGCACAGCCTCATTAACTTGAAGTATTCAGTACTTTGTAAGGAGCAAACTGTTCCAAATTCTGTCCAAAACATTAAACTTTAAATTACGAGTACTTGAAAAATATTCACAAGTCTTAGACACTCGTGTAGAATAAACAGTCACTTGATGATGTTCAGATGAAGCACAATTTATATCACGCCCCTTTGGAGCAGAAGTTTATCACTCACAGTTTAAAGAAACCCGTACAAGTTCATACTCGTCGCGATTGAGTTAAAGTCCACGGACTCGAAGTATGACGGCCGCTTCACGCTATATCGTGGTCCTCGCAAACCGACTGCACGAATTCCACTGCCATGTGTGCACATACACACGCTGGTCACACACTGTTCTGCTAAGCGAAACAGTACTGTACTTATATCCGATCCGTGCCTTCACATCTCGTTCCATAACTTCGTTGTCTCATGTCGAATTTATGTGAAACTTTGCAGGAACGTAGATAAAGGATCTGGCTGCACGATGATATGGTTAAGTTTGTCTAATTATTATTATGGGGAAAGTTATTTTCCATAGAAGCTCGAGGAACATTCCACACCAGTCTAGGCTCTGTGTTGTGGTGAGGCATGCTGTGACGTCACCCGCTCTACGTCACAGGCACACAACTGTTGCTCGCTGTTCAGTCAGTCTTTCGCTGCCGGTCTGGAGCGTAACGTGTAAGTTTTTAAATTTTCATTACGGGGACTTATTTTGTACTGCCGTTACCAGTACATCATATCATATCATTTATTTCATCTCATTAACTCCTCTGATGATGTTGACGTCTGGACAGGACGACAGATTCATCTCACCTCACCTCATATCCGACCCCGTAGAGAATTGGGACAAGAGTTGGACAAACAAACAATAACAATAATAATAATAATAATAATAATAATAATAATAATAATAATAATAATAATAATAATAATACTATCCCGGCCATGACGTTAAACTCTGTCCACAAACCGAGTGACCACCGGTATAAGTGGTCCTCCTCTACCAAGTGCAAATGGCCTCTTCAGAGGGCGGATGAGCGGATAAAGGTTCAGGACACTCTCTTGTCCTTAGTGTGGGAAACGGCCCCTAAAGGTGGGAGAGTAACTAGATGGCCAACAGCATGGGATAATAAAAAATCCAGTAGCATCTGTTCATATATTTGGTGCCACAGCTGGTCAGTGCCTGTACTCTGAGTCAGAACGGCTGCCTCAGATAACCTTCAGGAACTCACCCACCTGATTGTACTCCGATCTCTTTGGATCAACCCAGTCGCTTGAGAACAAGCACACCATAAATCATGCAAGTAAGAATAACATTACTCCAGGTGGTAACCAATCCACCCGCCAAGTGAAAACAAAGGCGGCAACCAACCACTTGGATTCTGGAGGAGCCGGGCTTATGCTAAAGAGAGAGTCAGAGCTCTCTGCAAACTTCTACATCAACACGCTAAAAATCAACACACTCCTGCAAGTAGGCAAACTTCTCAGATTAACATCAGAATTAGATCAGCAAAAAATTCATCAACTTGCTGTACAGGAGACCAGACTCACTATGTCGGAGACATCAGATTATGGTAACACCGCATTTTCAAGAGCAAAACTACGTGAACAGTAGAAAAAGCTACACCAGTGTGCCCTCTTTCATACATGAAATGATTGTGAACTCCATAGAAGAGATCAACCCATAAACATCAGACTAATGACCTTGTGACTTCACTGTGCAATGAGTTTTAAAATGTTACAAAAGTTGAGATCAACCTATTCAATACAGTTGAGTTCTTAAAGTTAAGATTTAAGGTACATCTTATTATACTAATTTGACGGAATATGTTTTGCCCATTGTATGGGCATTATCAGCCGTACCCTCACGCCTGAAAGACAAAGATCAGGATCATGATTGCTTTGGTCAAAATGTTTCATAGAGAAATGTGAGTATTATAAAAATATGTGAACTTGTATGAGTTCTTAAATGACAATTTATACAACTAAAACTTGTTTAAAAATATTTGTGAGAAAAATAAATAATGTTGGTGTGATTTTATACTAATAATTTAAAACACTTTATAAAATAGCCAACATAAATAATAAGAAAGTCTGTGGCTAAAGTTGAGGTCTTTAGTTACAGTATCAAAGTAAGAGTGGAATCTGGTTAATGGCAACCCACTTTGAAGTTGTGGAAGAAGTTAAAATGAACCTTAAGTAGCTTAATCATTTATCTGACATTGAAACTTTCTTGTTGGAAGCTTGTAGTGTTAACATATAGTATGACGCTGTGTGTGTGATAGAGCTGCTGGAACTATTAAACAAGTAGTTTGTGAAGTGAGTCAACAGTCTTCCTATTTTTGTTGAAGAAGTAATGAAAGGTTCACAACTGAATGTTGCCGTGTAAGTCTCTACTAGCTAGAGTGATTATTTTCTCTTTTACTGATAGTCAAATGGGATCGTTCCTGCTTGTTGTTGGCTGTGGCTTAAAATGTAGAAATAACAATTGAGGGATGTTTGGTGAAGAATCTGTAATGAAAAGAGGGTCAAAAGATTTAAGGTTTAGAGAGAAGACGGCTATGGTTGACGGAAATGCTATGTATTCATTAGCTTACCCTATCGATTTTTATGCTGTGAACTGGTTGCCTTTGTGGTGTCAGAATGAGTGACATTTGCATTTCTTGTATTGTCTCTGTGCGGAATTGAGGGAGGGGGTCGTTGTGGAGGAGAGGAGATGGGCAGAGCATTAAGTTTACATGCTGTTGGCTGTGGAAGATTAGCAGAGGCGGGCATGGAGGGAGTTACCTTTAAGGGGAAGGTGGGATCTTTTCTGGAGGATAGTTGAAGATTTTTAAGAATTTTGTTTAGAGTTGGATTTAAAGATTGTAATAAATTGGGTAAAATTTTGTATAAAGGATTTTTACTTCAACTGGATCATTGAGATTTAGGTTTTTGTTGTACTATTGATTTAGATATATGTAAATATTTTCTAATTCATTCATCAGTTTCGCCCACTGTTTTAATGATTGTAAGGCCCTGTTCGATAGTTGGGAAATGTGACCTTTATCTTTCATATGAGAGCTCATGGCTGAGAACTTGTTGTGTCTATTGGCATTATAGTGCTCCTGATATCTAGTAAAGAAGCTCCGGCTTGTTTGCCCACTGTATGAAGTTTCACATTATGTGCATTTGAGCCTATATATGCCTGAACTTGAATAGATGCTACTGTTTGAGTTGAGTGTATTGTGATTGAAAAACAGGTTACGGTTGATGTTTGTTGTCTTAAAGGCAATGTTGATGTTTTGTTTATTTAGAGGGTATGTTACTTGGTAAATGCCTGGATTATTGTAGGTGAAAGTGGTGAACTTAAGATTTTTTGGATTTATCTGGGACGAGGTTTGTTACTAGTTTATATCTGATCTTGTTAATTATTCGGTTAATTACTTCTGTTTTAAAACCATTAAATTTTGCTAAATTCTTAATATAAATGATTTCTGTTTTTAGGTTCTTAGGTGATAAGGGGATTTTTAGGGCCCTGTTAATTAAACTGTAGAAGGTGGCCTGTTTATGGGAGTTGGTGTGTACTGATGAATTTTTAATTGTTAGTGGAGTGTGGGTAGGTTTTCTGAAAATTTGGAAATCAAATATGTTCTTATCGCATGTTACAGTAATGTCTAAAAAGTTGATGGATCCATTGACCTAGTCCTCCTTGGTGAACTTAATATTTTGATTGAGGGTGTTTAAAAAATCTAAAATTTCGTTGCTATTGTTAAGATTATGATCGATTATTGCAAAAGTATCATCTACATATCTGAGCCACAGTCCGAGTCCCTTCAGTTTTGAAGTTATTTTGTGGTGTTCTAATTAGTCCATGTATATGTCAGCCAAGATGCCTGACAAAGGATCTCCCATTGCCTTGGTGATCAATTTTGCCGTTGAAAGTAAAGTAGTTGTTCTTTAATACAAAGTTCAGAATCTTGATAAATTCATCTATTTCGACATTACTATGTTTGGAATGGTTGTCCTTGATAATGTTTGCTGTTTCTTTTTTCAGCGTTAGAATACATGTTCATAATATCATAGGAGCACATACACTGACTGACAGAGCAAATGCAACACCAAGAAGGAGTGGTCAGAACTTTATGCCAATTGCAGGGTAGACTGACGTCACTGAGGTATGCTCATGATGTGAAATGCGCCGCTGTGCTGCGCACGTAGCGAACGATAAATGGGACACGGCGTTGGCGAATGGCCCACTTCGTACCGTGATTTCTCAGCCGACAGTCATTGTACAACGTGTTGTCGTGTGCCACAGGACATGTGTATAGCTAAGAATGCCAGGCCGTGGTCAACGGAGGCATTTCCAGCAGACAGACGACTTTACGAGGGGTATGGTGATCGGGCTGAGAAGGGCAGGTTGGTCGCTTCGTCAAATCGCAGCCGATACCCATAGGGATGTGTCCACGGTGCAGCGCCTGTGGCGAAGATGGTTGGCGCAGGGACATGTGGCAGTGCGAGGGGTCCAGGCGCAGCCCGAGTGACGTCAGCACGCGAGGATCGGCGCATCCGCCGCCAAGCGGTGGCAGCCCCGCACGCCACGTCAACCGCCATTCTTCAGCATGTGCAAGACACCCTGGCTGTTCCAATATCGACCAGAACAATTTCCCGTCGATTGGTTGAAGGAGGCCTGCACTCCCGGCGTCCGCTCAGAAGACTACCATTGACTCCACAGCATAGACGTGCACGCCTGGCATGGTGCCGGGCTAGAGCGACTTGGATGAGGGAATGGCGGAACGTCGTGTTCTCCGATGAGTCACGCTTCTATTCTGTCAGTGATAGTCACCGCAGACGAGTGTGGCGTCGGCGTGGAGAAAGGTCAAATCCGGCAGTAACTGTGGAGCGCCCTACCGCTAGACAACGCGGCATCATGGTTTGGGGCGCTATTGCGTATGATTCCACGTCTCCTCTAGTGCGTATTCAAGGCACGTTAAATGCCCACCGCTATGTGCAGCATGTGCTGCAGCCGGTGGCACTCCCGTACCTTCAGGGGCTGCCCAATGCTCTGTTTCAGCAGGATAATGCCCGCCCACACACTGCTCGCATCTCCCAACAGGCTCTACGAGGTGTACAGATGCTTCCGTGGCCAGCGTACTCTCCGGATCTCTCACCAATCGAACACGTGTGGGATCTCATTGGACGCCGTTTGCAAACTCTGCCCCAGCCTCGTACGGACGACCAACTGTGGCAAATGGTTGACAGAGAATGGAGAACCATCCCTCAGGACACCATCCGCACTCTTATTGACTCTGTACCTCGACGTGTTTCTGCGTGCATCGCCGCTCGCGGTGGTCCTACATCCTACTGAGTCGATGCCGTGCGCATTGTGTAACCTGCATATCGGTTTGAAATAAACATCAATTATTCGTCCGTGCCGTCTCTGTTTTTACCCCAACTTTCATCCCTTTCGAACCGCTCCTTCTTGATGTTGCATTTGCTCTGTCAGTCAGTGTATAATGTGGCTAGGTAGTAGGGTAAATTTCTTTAAAATATCACAAAATTCAACTGAGTTCTTTAAAGGGAGTTTGTTGTTAAAACTATAGTGTCTTTTGAGAAAATGGTGAATGTATTTTGAGGTCTTATAAGTTGGGCTATTTCTGCAATTAATTATGGGACGCATGTGTGTGTCTTTGTTGTGTAGCTTAGGTAAAGCTCTGGCCATGGGGATATTAGGATTCATATTGAATAGCTTTAGCTGCTCTTGTTCATTGAGTAAAAAAGTTGAACTCTGTAATAGTGTTTTCAAATTTCATTGAATTCTAGTAGTAGGGTCTTTATTAACTATTGAAAACATCCCATTTGCAAACAAACTTTCTGTTTATGTAATGTATTCATTCCTATCTAATAATATGGTGGACCCTCCTTTGTCTGCTTTAGTTACTATGATGTTGACATTAATTTTGGTTTTTAAACTTTTAATTAGATTTGTGTGATTGGAGTCAGAAGTTTTAGTTAATTCCTTGGTTTCTGTTGGTAGTTTCTTTTTTATGTCATATCTGGTATCGTTATGTAAATCTATAGGGAGTTTGAAAATATTGGACTCAATCTCTGCTATAGTGTTGATCATATCATTTTCTTTTCGTGTGCTTGGCCAGTTATGTTTTAAACCTTTGCTTAACAGGTCAATTTCTTTTTCTGAGAAGTTTGTATTTGTTGTGTTAACTATGGCTGGTGAGTTGTTGAAAGTGAGATGCTTTCTTGTTTTCTATGTTTTTTTTTAGGGGGGGGGGGGCAACTGCAGTTGAGTTTCTTTTAAGTAAGCAAGCTTTATGTCCAAAGTCATTTGTTTCCTACTCAGGGTATCAAATGATTTCTAATCTACATGTAGCTGAAATGAACTCCATCGCGTTGGGGATACATGTTGAGATACTGCAAAGTGTGTTTTGTATAACTGTAAATTTAAACGCGACTTCTTTCTATAGAATGTTTCGATTTTGTCCTTAAGCCAGATTTAATTGTTTTTATTTTGAGTTTTGGTTAAATTAGATGTAGATAAGCCTTTTCTCTGAACATGTCTCAAAAATAAGCTATGTCTTTACCTATTTTACAGATCTTTAACTTTAGGTTGCAGTAGTTGTTTAAGTTATAATGAGCCTGATTGAGCTCTCATATGAAAGATACAGGTCACCATTTCACAACTATCAAACAGGACCTTACAATCATTAAAATAGTGGGAAAAGGAAATTAATGAATGAATTAGAAAACATTTACATATATCTAGATCAATACTACAACAAAAACCTAAATCTCAATGATGCAGTTGAAGTAAAAAATCCTTTATTCAAAATTTTACCCAGTTTATTACAATCTTTAAGCGGTTTTTCCATTCTGCAATTGTATCTTTTATAGACTTGAAAGCAAGGGAATGTCTCCCCCAACTAGTTGCTAGCAAGAAGGAGGTATGTTCAGTGGTGGGTCTGTCACCTTTCGGCTTCTGAACCAGCTGCGTGGTACTGCAGGATGGACAGAAGCAGGATCCCCAAAGCAGTCATAAACTACTGCTCCAGTGGGAAGAGATCTCTGGGATGCTCAAGGAAGGGATGGTGTGAAAATGCAAATCTTTTGTATAGACTGTAACAGTTCTTCTGTAGGACTAATACATGAAAGGAGGATGAGGATGATGATGATGATGATGATGATGATGATGATGATTACAATCTTTAAATCCAAATCTAAACAAAATTCTTAAAAATCTTAAACCATCCACCAAAAAAGTTCCCGCCTTCCCTTTAAAGGTAACTCCCTCCATGCCTGCCCCTGCTAATCTTCCACCGGGCAAGTTGGCCATGCAGTTAGGGGCACGTAGCTGTGAGCTAGCATCCGGGACATAGTGGGTTCGAATCGCACTGTTGACAGCCCTGAAGATGGTTTTCCGTGGTTTCCCATTTTCACGCTGGGCAAATGCTGGGGCTGTACCTTAATTAAGGCCACGGCAATTTCTTTCCAACTCCTAGGCCTTTCCTATCCCATCGTTGCCATAACACCTATCTGTGTCGGTGCGACGTGAAGCCACTAGCAACAAAAAGAACAACCTAATCTTCCACAACCAACAGCACGTAAGCTTAATGCTCCGCCCATCTCCTCTCATCCACCATGACCCCCTCCCTCAATTCCGCACAGAGTAAATACAAGAAATGCAAATGTCACTCATTCTGACACCACAAACGCAACCAGTTCAAAGCATAAAAATCGATAGGGTAAGCTAATGAATACATAGCATTTCCGTCAACCATAGCCGTCTTCTCTCTAAACCTTAAATCTTTTGACCCTCTTTTCATTACAGATTCTTCACCAAACATCCCTCAATTGTTATTTCTACATTTTAAGCCACAGCCAACAACAAGCAAGAACATTCCCATTTGACTATCAGTAAAAGAGAAAATAATCACTCTAGCTAGTAGAGACTTACATGGCAATATTCAGTTGTGGACCTTTCAATACTTCTTCAACAAAAATAAGAAGACAGTGGACTCACTTCACAAACTACATGTTTAATAGTTCCAGCAGCTCTATCACGCACACAGCGTCATACTATATGTTAACACTACAAGCTTCCAACAAGAAAGTTTCAATGTCAGATAAATGATTAAGCTACTTAAGGTTCATTTTAACTTCTTCCACAACTTCAAATTGGGTTGCCTTTAACCAGATTCCACTCTTACTTTGATACTGTAACTCAAGACCTCAACTTTAGCCATAGACTTTCTTATTATTTATGTTGGCTATTTTATAAAGTGTTTTAAATTATTAGTATAAAATCGCACCAACATTATTTATTTTTCTCACAAATATTTTTAAACAAGTTTTAGTTGTATAAATTGTCTTTTTTTTTTTGCTAGGGGCTTTACGTCGCACCGACACAGATAGGTCTTATGGCGACGATGGGATAGGAAAGGCCTAGGAGTTGGAAGGAAGCGGCCGTGGCCTTAATTAAGGTACAGCCCCAGCATTTGCCTGGTGTGAAAATGGGAAACCACGGAAAACCATCTTCAGGGCTGCCGATAGTGGGATTCGAACCTACTATCTCCCGGATGCAAGTTCACAGCTGCGCGCCTCTACGCGCACGGCCAACTCGCCCGGTAAATTGTCATTTAAGAACTCATACAAGTTCACTTATTTTTATAATACTCACATTTCTGTATGAAACATTTTGACCAAAGCAATCATGATCCTGATCTTTGACTTTTAGGCATGAGGGTACGGCTGATAATGCCCATACAATGGGCAAAACATGTTCCGTCAAATTAGTATAATAAGATGTAAATCTTAACTTTAAGAACTCAACTGTATTAAATAGGGTGATCTCAATCAACTTTTCTAACATTTGTAAACTAATGTACATTTCATTTCAGACCAGACATGAAATTTATAACATGTAAATTCATTGTGGAAATCGCCACTACGCCTTCGTAAATGCCCACGCACCCAGCAATGACTGCAAAGATCAGAAACAAACAGAAAACTTCTGGAACAAACCTGAAACCACACTCATCAAAATCCCTGAAAAAGACACAATCATTCCCCTTGGCAATTTCAGTGGTAAAATTGGTAAAGAAAAGTGCTAGAGGAAAACTGCAGGAAGATTCTCAGCACACAAATAGACTAACAAAACAGCAAACACCTCATCGAGCTCTGTCAACAACACGACCTAAAAATCATGTCAACATCCCTACGGAAAAATCCCAATAAGCTCTTTACATGGGAATCATATAACACCTCCTACGGCAAACACCAGATTGATCATGTCGCCATCTCCTTCCCAGCACAAAAAGAAGTACACAACATCCAAGTCCGCAGAGGAGCCAACATGACTCGGACCATCATCTAACAAGAATCAAAGTGACATTTAACCCAAAACACTTCTACCAGAGATCCAAGGCAAACAAAAAATTGAATTTTACACAAATAAAAACATCAAATCTCAGGGAAACGTGCGAAAAATTCCCAGCAAAAACTTGGAACGAATTCCATGACAAAATCATGAAGTGTGTATCAGAAATATCCCCTCTACAGAAAAAGAACAGACACCCTTTTTTGGAGCATTAAATGTGACCAAGCCATATTGAACAGAAAAAAACACATACCAGAAGTTCATCAGCAATTGTACACCTGAAAACGAGGAAAAATTCCACGAAGTCCACAGACAGACCTCTAAATTCATGAGTCAAACCAAGAGGAAATACCTGGAAGACCAACTGAAGTCGGTCGAGCAGGACTTCAGCGACTACAACACCAGAGATTTTTACAGCATCTTCCACAACAGATCAAATGGGTACATGCCCTTCAGAAAACAAAATGGAAAATAGGCACTCACAGATGATGAAAACACCAAGGAACTCACGAGATACTTCGAGTCACTACTCAACTGCCCAGAACCAACAGAAAGGTTTCCACATAAACCCCACTCAAACCCAGACTCATCCCCACCTACACAAGAGGAAATACACCGACACATACAGCGGCTGAAAAATAACAACGCATCTGGAGATGATGGCATTGTAGCAGAGCTTCTTAAACATCTAGGAAAGAATTCACTCCAAGAACTCATACAAATCATACAAGAAATTCGGACAATGAAAAACTACCAGAAAATTGGACAAACGCCCTCCTCGTTCCACTTCACAAAAAAGGTGATCGAATGGATGTGAATAATTATAGGGGAATTTCCCTGGTGCAAGTCACATACAAAATTGTCTCTGCAGCCCTCCTCCAAAGAACACAGGAACAACTGGAAACACTCATAGGCAAATACCAAGTGGGCCTCAAGCCCCACAGATCCTGTGCAGAACAGATACTCAATCTGAAAATCATCTTGAAACTACAACACACCAGAAAACAACCCACAATCGGCCCTTTCGTGGACTTGCAGAAAACATATGACTCCATTGACCGGTAATATACTTCCAAACACTGAGTGAATACAGACTGGACAACAAGACAAAAAATCATCAGACTAACTCTCACCAACACAACCTCCCAAGTAAAATTCATAGGAAGTATATCTGAAAAATTTCAGATAAAAACTGGTGTCCAACAAGGAGATGGACTTTCCTCACTGCTCTTTAACATAGCCCTGGACATCATGAGAGAATGGGAACAAGCTCTAAATGCTCAAGGTAATTGGCAACCATTAAATATGACGAGAATACATGTAAAAATCTCCTGTCTCACTTTTGCAGATGATCTCGCATCTTTGCAACATATGAACAACAGGCAATCAGCCAAATCGAAACCGTCAAGAAGTGCTCAGAAAATTTCGGCCTACAAATCTCCTTCTCAAAAAACAAGATCATGTGCAACCACTGCAACCTCCAGAATTTGAACACGAAGTTTGGCACAGTCGAAAAAATAACTGAATTCTGATATCTCGGAGAAATTGTAGTACCAACAGGATAAGAATAGAAGGCCCTCGAGGTCCACATCCAGAAAATGAAAAGAGCCCTTGGCTGAACGCAAAACATTTACAACAAAAAAAAATCTCTCAATCTTCACCAAAATTCAACATTACAACACCATGAACAAACCTGAAAAACTGTATGTGAGTGAAACATTGCATCTCCTCAGAAAAGCAGTACTCAAAGACATCTTGAAAGAGGAATGTAAAATAATGAACGTAGGTTTTCATGGCTCATTGTATTCACATAAATAAATAAATAAATGAATACTTGATCAAAGTCACTATATTTATTTAATGAAACAGATTTCATCCAAATTGCATTGGCCTTCATCAGAACTTAACATGCCCTGATGAAGGCCAATTCAATTTGGCTGAAAGCTCGGCTTCATTAAATAAATATAGTGGCTTTAATCCAGTAGTCATTTATTTACGTTAGGAACATAAAATCATCAGAAAATTTCTCAGAACAAAACTGACTGACAAGGATACCGACTGCAATCTCGTACAAAAACTCAGGAGCTCTCAAACCTTGTGGCTGACATCAGAAAAAGATGCTTGAAATTTTCCAGACACATCAAACGCCTTCCAGAAAACAGACTGACAAGAATCTTACTAGAGGCAACAGAAAACGTCAAAAAAATAGGTGGACATTGGAAATCTGCCAAGACCTGGAAAATTCGGGAATCAAAGTGGCCAATATCGCAGACCAAACCTGCTACACAATGAATATCTGCAAGTGGGAAGTAGAGTCAGGGACTAATGCTAAAGAAGTATTCAAATTTATATATGATAACAATGACATTTACAATAAGGTACAAAAGTTGAAAACTAGAAAAGTGGCTGGAAATGATAAGATTTCTGGGGATATACTAAAGACAGTGGGTTGGAATATAGTACTCTATCTGAAGTATTTGATTATTGTTTGGTTGAAGGAGCTATACCATATGAATGTAGAGTTGCTTTAGTAGCCCCTGTGTATAAAGGAAAGGGTGATAGACATAAAGCTGAAAATTACAGGCCAGTAAGTTTGACATACGTTGCATGTAAGCTCTGGGAAGGCATTCTTTCTGATTATATTAGATATGTTTGAAAAGTTAATAATTGGTTTGATAGAAGGCAGTTCGGTTTTAAGAAAAGTTATTCTAGTAAGTGGTCCTGAGAGTCGGGATACCAGTTGCTATGGAATGGGAGTGGCCATCTCGGACAGATTCTGAGTTGTGGCCCTCCTTGTGCTCAGGCGGCTAGGACTACACAATTCACCGGTGGTCCATAACCCGTTAGAGGAGAGATCCTCACTTGGACTATGTGCAAGTAGGGCAGCATCCTGCTTCATGAATTTACCGAGCTCAGAACACTTTAAGCAAGCCTCGGACCTATGGGAGTAATGGAGTCCCACTCCCATTTGACAGGCGAGGGACTCCTTGAAAACAACTCGGCGAACGAAATGGAATTCGATGGGGAGCTATCAATATTAATGGGGCTTATGGAAGAAAGAAGGTAGAACTTGCTGAGTCAGCAAAGAGGATGCATCTGGATGTGCTAGGAGTAAATGATATTCGGGTAAGGGGAGAAAAGGAGGAAGAGATAGGCGATTATAAAGTGTACTTGACGGGTGTTAGAAAGGGAAGGGCAGAGTCTGGGGTAGGGCTCTTTATCAGGAATACCATTGCACGCAACATAGTTTCTGTTAGGCACGTAAGTGAGCGAATGATGTGGGTAGATTTGTCAGTGGGAGGAATTAGGACAAGAATTGTGTCCGTGTATTCACCATGTGAGGGTGCAGATGAGGATGAAGTTGACAAGTTTTATGAAGCATTGAGTGACATCGTGGTCAGGGTCAACAGCAAGGATAGAATAGTGCTAATGGGCGATTTCAATGCGAGAGTTGGGAATAGAACTGAAGGATACGAAAGGGTGATTGGTAAATGTGGGGAAGATATGGAAGCTAATGGGAATGGGAAGCGTTTGCTGGACTTCTGTGCTAGTATGGGTTTAGCTGTTACGAATACATTCTTCAAGCATAAGGCTATTCACCGCTACACATGGGAGGCTAGGGGTACCAGATCCATAATAGACTATATCTTAACAGACTTTGAATTCAGGAAATCTTTTAGGAATGTACGAGTTTTTCGGGGATTTTTCAATGATACAGACCATTATCTGATCTGTAGTGAACTAAGTATCTCTAGGCCTAGGGTAGAGGAAGTGAAATCTGTCTGCAAACGAATAAGGGTAGAAAATCTCCAGGACGAGGAAATTAGACAGAAGTACATGGATATGATTAGTGAGAAGTTTCGAACAGTAGACAGTAAGCAGGTTCAGGATATAGAAAGTGAATGGGTGGCATACAGGGATGCTGTAGTAGAAACAGCAAGGGAATGCCTAGGAACAACTGTGTGTAAAGATGGGAAAAGGCGAACATCTTGGTGGAATGATGAAGTGAGAGCAGCCTGTAAACGTAAAAAGAAGACTTATCAGAAATGGCTCCAAACAAGGGCCAAGGCAGACAGGGATTGGTACGTAGATGAAAGAAACAGAGCGAAACCAATAGTTGTTGAATCCAAAAAGAAGTCATGGGAAGATTTTGGTAATAACCTGGAAAGGCTAGGTCAAGCAGCAGTGAAACCTTTCTGGACAGTAATAAAGAATCTTAGGAAGGGAGGGAAAAAGGAAATGAACAATGTTTTGAGTAATTCAGGTGAACTCATAACAGATCCCAGGGAATCACTGGAGAGGTGGAGGGAATATTTTGAACATCTTGTCAATGTAAAAGGAAATCATCATGGTGGTGTTGCAAACAGTCAAGCTTATGGGGAGGAGGAAAATGATGTTGGTGAAATTATGCTTGAGGAAGTGGAAAGGATAGTAAATAAACTCCATTGCCATAAGGCAGCAGGGATAGATGAAATTAGACCCGAAATGGTGAAGTATAGTGGGAAGGCAGGGATGAAATGGCTTCATAGAGTAGTAAAATTAGCGTGGAGTGTTGGTAAGGTACCTTCAGATTGGACGAAAGCAGTAATTGCACCTATCTATAAGCAAGGGAACAGGAAGGATTGCAACAACTATCGAGGTATCTCATTGATTAGTATACCAGGCAAAGTATTCACAGGCATCTTGGAAGGGAGGGTGCGATCAGACGTTGAGAGGAAGTTGGATGAAAACCAGTGTGGTTTCAGACCACAGAGAGGCTGTCAGGATCAGATTTTCAGTATGCGCCAGGTAATTGAAAAATGCTACGAGAGGAATAGGCAGTTGTGTTTGTGTTTCGTAGATCTAGAGAAAGCATATGACAGGGTACCGAGGGAAAAGATGTTCGCTATACTGGGGGACTATGGAATTAAAGATAGATTATTAAAATCAATCAAAGGCATTTATGTTGACAATTGGGCTTCAGTGAGAATTGATGGTAGAATGAGTTCTTGGTTCAGGGTACTTACAGGAGTTAGACAAGGCTGTAATCTTTCACCTTTGCTGTTTGTAGTTTACATGGATCATCTGCTGAAAGGTATAAAATGGCAGGGAGGGATTCAGTTAGGGGGAAATGTAGTAAGCAGCCTGGCCTATGCTGACGACTTGGTCTTAATGGCAGACTGTGCCGAAAGCCTGCAGTCTAACATCTTGGAACTTGAAAATAGGTGCAATGAGTATGGTATGAAAATTAGCCTCTCGAAGACTAAATTGATGTCAGTAGGTAAGAAATCCAACAGAATTGAATGTCAGATTGGTGATACACAGCTAGAACAGGTCGATAATTTCAAGTATTTAGGTTGTGTGTTTTCCCAGGATGGTAATATAGTAAGTGAGATTGAATCAAAGTGTAGTAAAGCTAATGCAGTGAGCTCGCAGTTGCGATCAGCAGTATTCTGTAAGAAGGAAGTCAGCTCCCAGACGAAACTATCTTTACATCGGTCTGTTTTCAGACCAACTTTGCTTTATGGGAGCAAAAGCTGGGTGGACTCAGGATATCTTATTCATAAGTTAGAAGTAACAGACATGAAAGTAGCAAGAATGATTGCTGGTACAAACAGGTGGGAACAATGGCAGGAGGGAACTCGGAATGAGGAGATAAAGGCTAATTTAGGAATGAACTCGATGGATGAAGCTGTACGCATAAACCGGCTTCGGTGGTGGGGTCATGTGAGGCGAATGGAGGAGGATAGGTTACCTAGGAGGGTAATGGACTCTGTTATGGAGGGTAAGAGAAGTAGAGGGAGACCAAGACGACGATGGTTAGACTCTGTTTCTAACGATTTAAAGATAAGAGGCATAGAACTAAATGAGGCCACAACACTAGTTGCAAATCGAGGATTGTGGCGACTTTTAGTAAATTCTCAGAGGCTTGCAGAGTGAACGCTGAAAGGCATAACAGTCTATAATGATAATGTATGTATGTATGTATGTATGTATTCCACTGAAGCTCAACTTGTAGGATCCCAGCAAGATATAGCAGAAATCTTGGATTCAGGAGGTCAAATGGACTGTATCGCAATTGACCTGTCTAATGTATTTGATAGGGTGGATCATGGGAGAATATTGGCAAAAATGAGTGCAATTGGACTAGACAAAGGAGTGACTGAATGGGTCGCTATATTTCTAGAAAATAGATCTCAGAGAGTAGGCGAAGCTTTAGCTGACCCTGTAATAATTAAGAGGGGAATGCCTCAAGGCAGTATTATTGGACATTTATGTTTCCTTATATATATAAATGATATGAGTAAACAAGTGGAATCAGAGGTAAGGCTTTCTGAGGATGATGTTATTCTTTATAGAGTAATAAATAAGTTACAAGATTGTGAGCAACTGCAACATGACTTCGATAATGTTGTGAGATGGACAGCAGGCAATGGTATGGTGATAAACGGGGTTAAAAGTCAGGTTGTGAGTTTCACAAATAGGAAAAGTCCTCCGGGTTTTAATTACTGCATTGATGGGGTGAAAGTTCGTTTTGGGGATCATTGTAAGTATCTAGGTGATAATATAAGGAAAGATCTTCATTGGGGTAATCACATAAATGGGATTGTAAATAAAGGGTACAGATCTGTGCACATGCTTATTAGGGTGCTTAAGGGTTGTAGTAAATGATGTAAAGGAGAGGGCATATAAGTCTCTGGTAAGACCCCAACTAGAGTATGGTTCCAGTGTATTGGACCCTCACCAGGATTACCTGATTCAAGAACTGAAAAAATTCGAGAAGAAAAGCAGCTCGATTTGTACTGGGTGATTTCAGACAAAAGAGTAGCGTTACAAAAATGTTGGAAAGTTTGGACTGGGAAGAATTGGGCGAAAGAAGACGAGTTGCTCGACTAAGTGGTATGTTACATGTTACAAATCTCATGTTGTGGTCCGTATTGAAATATACTTAAAGTCAAATAATAATATTAGAATTATAAATTCCACCTGTTCAATACATAAGAGTTTTTTTTTTTAATTTAAGAAAAAAGAAGTCATGGGAAGATTTTGGTAATATCCTGGAAAGGCTAGGTCAAGCAGCAGGGAAACCTTTCTGGACAGTAATAAAGAATCTTAGGAAGGGAGGGAAAAAGGAAATGAACAGTGTTTTGAGTAATTCAGGTGAACTCTTAACAGATCCCAGGGAATCACTCGAGATGTGGAGGGAATATTTTGAACATCTTCTCAATGTAAAAGGAAATCATCCTGGAGGTGTTGCAAATAGCCAAGCTCATGGGGAGGAGGAAAATGATGGTGAAATTATACTTGAGGAAGTGGAAAGGATGGTAAATAAACTCCATTGTCATAAGGCAGCAGGAATAGATGAAATTAGACATGAAATGGTGAAATATAGTAGGAAGGCAGGGATGAAGTGGCTTCATAGAGTAGTAAAATTACCGTGGAGTGTTGGTAAGGTACCTTCAGATTGGACAAAAGCAGTAATTGCACCTATCTATACGCGAGGGAACAGGAAAGGATTGCAACAACTATCGAGGTATCTCATTGATTAGTATATCAGGCACCAAGTTCAATAGCTGCAGTCGCTTAAGTGCGGCCATTATCCAGTATTCGGGAGATAGTAGGTTCGAACCCCACTGTTGGCAGCCCTGAAGATAGTTTTCCATGGTTTCCCACTTTCATACCAGCCAAATGCTGGGGCTGTACCTTAATTAAGGCCACGGCCGCTTCCTTCCCACTCCTAGCCCTTTCCAGTCCCATCGTCGCCGTAAGACCTATCTGTGTTGGTGCGACGTAAAACAACTAGCAAAAAAAAAAAGTATACCAGGCAAAGTATTCACTGGCATCTTGGAAGGGAGGGTGCGATCAGTCATTGAGGGGAATTTGGATGAAAACCAGTGTGGTTTCAGACCACAGAGAGGCTGTCAGGATCAGATTTTCAGTATGCGCCAGGTAATTGAAAAATGCTACGAGAGGAATAGGCAGTTGTGTTTATGTTTCGTAGATCTAGGGAAAGCATATGACAGGGTACCAAGTGAAAAGATGTTCATTATACTGGGGGACTATGGAATTAATGGTAGATTATTAAAATCAATCAAAGGCATTTATGTTGACAATTGGGCTTCAGTGAGAATTGATGGTAGAATGAGTTCTTGGTTCAGGGTACTTACAGAGGTTAGACAAGGCTGTAATCTGTTAAGTTAATAAATTTCATTATTCGTCCGTACTGATCCAAGATTATAATTTATTAAAATAGTAAGGCTGTAATCTTTCACCTTTGCTGTTCGTAGTTTACATGGATCATCTGCTGAAAAGTATAAAATAGCAGGGAGGGATTCAGTTAGGTGGAAATGTGGTAAGCAGTCTGGCCTATGCTGACAACATGGTCTTAATGGCAGACTGTGCCGAAAGCCTGCAATCTAATATCTTGGAACTTGAAAATAGGTGCAATGAGTATGGTATGAAAATTAGCCTCCCAAAGACTAAATTTATGTCAGTAGGTAGGAAATTCAACAGAATTGAATGTCAGATTGGTGATACAAAGCTAGAACAGGTCGATAATTTCAAGTATTTAGGTTGTGTGTTCTCCCAGGATGGTAATACAGTAAGTGAGATTGAATCAAGGTGTCGTAAAGCTAATGCAGTGAGCTCGCAGTTGCGATCAGCAGTATTCTGTAAGAAGGAAGTCAGCTTCCAGACAAAACTATCTTTACATGGTCTGTTTTCCGACCAACTTTGCTTTACGGGAGTGAAAGCAGGGTGGACTGAGGATATCTTATTCATAAGTTAGAAGTAACAGACATGAAAGTAGCGAGAATAATTGCTGGCATGAACAGGTGGGAACAATGGCAGGAGGGTACTCGGAATAAGGAGGTAAAGGCTAATTTACGAATGAACTCGATGGATGAAGCTGCACGCATAAACCGGCTTTGGTGGTGGGGTCATGTGAAGCGAATGGAGGAGGATAGGTTACCTAGGAGGGTAATGGACTCTGCTATGGAGAGTAAGAGAAATAGAGGTAGACCAAGATGATGATGGTTAAACTCGGTTTCTAACGATTTAAAGATAAGAGGTATAGAACTAAATGAGGCCACAACACTAGTTGCAAATCGAGGATTGTTAAGTAGGACTACATTTTCAGGCAGTGTCTTCACTTTTAAGGGTTCCAGACTCAGAATTTTTCTGACTTAACCAACTTTTTCAAAAATCTACTTGTTTCCCGGATAAGCTAACATAATTCTTTTGTGCATGGGCTCAAGGATATAAGTAAAAAATAACTAGATTTCAGGACAAAAGTTTGAAATTTTAAAAAAATACATAATTGTAGATGAGTAAAACTTGAACATATTTCAGAAAATGGATTTTATTTTCATATTTTATATTTTTCTGCTAACTTGAAATGAAGTGTTTGACATTATGAATAGCCTGTAGGCCTAATATTTTGTAATTTGAAAGAAATGGGCTTTCTAATGGGGAAAGTATTACTGAAATTGGTGAAGTGGTTCCTGTGATAAGCTTCCACACATGAACTTTCTCTTCTAGGATTTGAAAACTGTCTCCCATTGGGCATTTCCAATACTTAAATTTGATGTCACGTGCTATAATATTCAAATATTCAGTATTCAAATAATATTCAAAAATTACATTTATATTTATCTGAGTGATGGCCATAAATGTTGGTCGGTCGGTCGGTCGGTCGGTCGGTCGGAAGAATGAACAACCACGCTGAGAGTCTGCCTGGCAAAGAAGGAAATGCGCAACTTCTAAGTGAGCTTTGCGTGATCAGTTTTCTGGTCTTTTTTGCATATAATAATAATAATAATAATAATAATAATAATAATACCCTGAATAATGCAGGTTTAAAAGTGAATGTTATGAGTTTATGAATCCTAGTAAGGTTGTGATCATGTTGTGGAGGTAGTGTTTGGTTGGTACAAGTGTATCGTTAAGATTATCACATTCCATAACTTTTGTCTTAACCTGTTGTCATCCATCCTCATCAAATGTCCCACGAAACTCAACCTTCTTTTCCATAATACACTTGAAATTGGTTCTACATTCTTGCATATCTCCTGTCTTGATCTATGCATCCATATATCACCCTGTATTTTGGTACTCCATATATTTCTCAGGATCTTTCTTTCCCCCCTTTTCCAATCAAATACAAGCTCGTTTGCCTAACGTCATGGTCTCAATGGCGTACAATGCAGCATTCTGGATGGTCATCATATAATGTCGCACTTTAGCACTCCTCAATAGGTTCTTCTTCCCGTAAGTCGCCTTGGCCATGAATCATAGTTTCTTCAGGAGTTAATTTATCATGGGTATAAAATTTCATGAATTGCCATGTGTAAGTAATATCTGTACTGTATTATACCTTTCTAAGGCAATTTCATTTTCCTTTCATCTCAGTAGGATGATTCTTCAGTTACCTTATGTTTGAATGCTTTTGTTTCTTTCTACAGTTCATCTGATCGTGCTTGTGAGCTGATTGTGAGGTGGTTGAAGAAACAAACTGGGTCCTATCTTGTGAATTTGCTTCCCACCCTGGGTATGCCCATACTCAGAAGATTTCAGACTGAAGTTAACACAATACGCCAATCAATGACAGTAAGTCCATTGTTTTAATTGTTTATTAATATAGTCCCTACTTTTTTTATAATTTAAAATCTATAAATATATATATATATATAAATGAACGTTTGTATTAAATGACACATCTCCCCCTAAACCACTGGAGCAAAATCAACGAAACTTGGTACATTCACAACTTACTATCTGGAGACAAGCATTGTGGGGTTAAGACATCCCTAGCACCCTTAGGGGTTGGGGTCAGGGGGATTATATATAAAATTAATCAAAAATAGTGTTAAATACATAATTTTCAGGTTTGCTGAGATGAATATTGGCACTCCAGATTTTTTAAAAATCCAAGTTCAGCGCCCTTTTTGATGGGGTTCGAGGGGTGAGTGATATATAAAAATAATCGAAAATAATGTCAAATCCATTGATGTCAGGTTTGATGAGATGAATAATGATCAAACAACTGACTGTTCACAGTATGTTTTTCAAGAATAATTTAAATGTTTATAAACGAAATTTATACTTGTTTCATCCTTTGTAATTCTGTTCAATTGGGACAAGAACTTTTATTTAAATTGAGAATCTTCTTACTCTAAGTAGGACTCATAAGTTTCAAGATTCCGTCTTGAGTTAAATAATTATGTTATATTAAAGTGTCGTTCTATTTCGGACTGTCATATTTACAGAGAAACTCTATATGTGGTTCGACCTTCGTATAACATTTCATTTATGATAAGACTTTTTATTTATTTGAGAATCTTACAGTTCTAAGTCGAACTCAATACTTTCAAAGTTCTAACTTGAGTGAAAAGAATTATATTGTGTTAAGTGTCGTTCTAATTGTGACACAGTATTTTGAAATTGTGATTATTTGAAGTTTTCTCCAGATACTTTTAGGGGTATCATAAGTCCCATTTTAAGATTGTTTATGTGTGCATTGATATAATGAAGATATGTATACAGTAGAAGTCTGTTATAGCGAGAATTCATAACGGTGAAAAATTTACTCGCTATTGCGGATTGTCGTTATATCCGTTTTTTTTTAAGTCGGGAAAATCACCATACACATTACATTCAGTATGAAATGGCAATCAGTTTGTTCAAAATTTGTATTTTTGCGGATAATATCCTCACTGTGGCTTACTTGTTTGTTGTTTGTCAAAATCCGATACTATGTGAAAGTGTGTGTTTAATTTCTGAAAAAATATATATATTACCGTATTTCTCCGAATCTAAGACTACCCCCACTTTTCCTTCAAAAAATTATCAGGCTTTTTAGACTGTAGATGCCGAACATTGGCTTTAGTTATGCCGTAATTTTTTTGCGGCTGTATAATTATGCTTTATTTCAGTGGGTTTAATAACACTAGCCTGCAAAATAAAACTTTTTTTGTGCGGTAAAAATGAAACTAGGTGGGTTTTATGATTTTCTTAATGCAGAATTCGAGAAAAAAGTTAGTTTTGGCGAATCATGTCTGGTTTTGTAGCAATTTTACAAAATATTGTTTTGTTCTTCCGTAAAATTGTTGATACTTAGTATTGATTAAATTTGATGTATTAATGTAAATTTCAGCTTGCAAAACGTAATCATATTTTTCATGCATTGAATACACATAAATGCTGCTTTGTAAGCGAGTAGATAGTATGTATTATATTTTTAATGTATATTGAAATTCGTGAAGGGCCCATCATAGACAAAGTGAGGGAAGCTCGTCTCCGCTGGTACGGCCACGTCATGAGAAAACAGGACGACTCAGTTGCCAAAACAGCGCTCCACAACAACCCAGAGGGAACAAGACCACGAGGAAGACCGACAAAGAGATGGACTGATAACATCAGGGCAGACATGCACAGTATTGGCTTAACACCAGAAGATGTCAACGACAGACAGAAATGGAGGAGATGTAGCAAAGCAGCAGACCCTGAAAGTCGGGATTAATGCTAAGAAAGAGAGATTGAAATTTGTGAAACTGAAGCATTAAGCGCCTATTTAGTTTCGACTGTACAGTTGCTTTTAAATTAATATAACCGTATCTTGAATAAAAATTACATGGTTAAACATACATAGTTTTGTTACTTACATTATGTGCAGGTTAGATTCACACCTCCGTCTTTTCCAGTTTTCCGTGGAATTTCTGGGTTTTTGAAGTTGTTGAATGATCTCTAAAAGGGTCGTCTCGTGCAATCGACCAACAGTAATCGGCCATCATATTCACATCCCAACGTCCCTGATAGCGTCGTTCTGCATCTTTGAGATCCTGGTGAAACCTTTCACCTTGTTCTTCACTGACAGCTCCTAAATTTAGAGGGAAATAATCCAGATGCGAAGCTAAGAAATGAAGCTTAAGGCTCATATTACAACCAAGTTCCTTAAACTTTAACAACATTTTCCGTGCAATTTCTTTGTATTGAGGGTCCTTAATGTTGCCAAGGAATTTAGTCACTACATCTTTGAATGCGTCCCATGCCTCTTTCTCAATTTTGGTCATCGTGTCTGTGAAAATTTTATCCTTCATCTGTTTATGAATCTGTGGTCCATCAAATACGCCTTCTTTGATTTTTGCATCTAATAATGAGGGAAATTTAGTGGATAAATATTGAAAGCATAAGCTGCTTTTATCTGATGCCTCGACATACAATTTCATCAATACAAATTTGATGTGCAAGGGTGGAAGTAGAATTTTTTCACGGTCAATAAGACTTACATTCAAGACATTTTTGGATTCTGGTTGTAGTTGTTTCCTTTCTGCCCAACTCACTGTATCCCAATGTTTATCCCGTGCCCTGCTATCCCATTCGCATAGGAAACAGGAAAATTTTGTATAGCCTTTTTGTTGTCCCAGCAACAATCCAATGATCTTTAAATCACCGCAAATTTGCCACCGATGCTCATGATATTTAATTTTTTCAAGCACCAACTTTAAGGTCTCGTATGTTTCAGACATTTTTGTGTGCAAGTGGACGGATGCCAGAACATTTGTATTATGAAGCAAAACAGCCTTTAAACTTATTTTGGAAGAGTCAGTAAAAACATGCCAGTTACTAGGATCATACTCTTTCTCTCCCAATCGACGTAGAAGATTTGAAACATCCGTACAAAATACAAGTTCATCTTCTTGAGTATAATACTTTCGGACTGTTATCTTTGAAAGGAAACTGCTTTATCAGTCCATCATAAACACTGCATAAGGGCTGGGGCTTTTAACACATCTGATTATTCGAGTGGTCTAAGGTGAAAAACAAACTCTCAACTGTCTTATCTTCAATCCTACATACCTCGTGGTCTATTGCGTATCTGGGGGAGTTTGTTATGAATTTACCAGGAAATCCCCAACTACAGAATGAAAATTTAGACAGCAGTGAACCTATAATAAAATGCAAACAATAAGAAATCAAATCACATAATTGTATTCTAAAAAAAGTTGCGCGAGAACATCTCTCAACATTACATCTTACGAATTCATGCAGATAATAAAACACCAAATTGCATCAAAACTAGATGTGATAGGAAAAAAATAACATCATTTTCGGAATCAGGGCAGCGATTTCCATAAGAATTACATATTTTCTATTTTACCGCAAAATGATGTTGGCTAGTGTAACCATTAACTTAAAATCGGCATCATAATATTGAAGGGAACTCGTTGAAAATTTGCCGGCAATACACATTCCACGCGTCTCTACAAAACGACGATCAATCGGAAAATATTCTTGCTTACTATAAAACTGTTACTTTCACTCAGCATCAGATATAACTGGCTGCTGCTACATGCATGTCTTGCTTGCCAGATTCGGCCAACTTCAGCGGCTAGCAATGTATAGGTCTTAATCGCGGACTTTGAAAGTCAACGAACGAGTTTATTGTGCCATGGGATGGCAATTCCGCCCTTGCATTTTTGTGCACATACCTCACAATTTCATCTTTGACTTCTTTAACGCATCCTTGTTGCGGGCCACTGAATGCATTTTTTGTGTAGTACGCATTTTTAAGCTATCTTTGTCTTCACGGTAACACCGAATATTGGCTTTAGTTAGGCCTATGCTGTATTTTCTTGCGGCTGCGACTTAAAATTGGCATTATAACATCGACGGGAACCCGTTGAAAATTTGTCGGCAATACCTGTTCCACGTATCTTTACAATACGACGATCCATCACGAAAATATTCCTGCTATCTATAAAACTTAATTTTACTAAGCGTCAGGTACAGCAGACGTGTTGTAACTCTGCTACTGAGTAGCCGTGGCCTTTCTAAGAACGATGTCTCACATATTTTGATGCCATTCTGCAGATTTGAGAAACGTTTTTGTATAGGATAATAGAATGTCATTCTCTCTTCACTATTTCCCAAGATCCAGTGACGTTACACATAGGCACTGTACAACGGGTCGCCGCGGCTAGCGATGTAGGCCTATAATAAAGAGGTTGTAGTTTATTGTCAACGAGTTTTCTGGGGGGGGGGTGAAAATAAACAGCGTGGTTACTGTGGTAGTTGCCATTACTATCAGGCCGCGAATGCAAAACGACCCTTGATTTTTCACATGAGATTCTGAGAAGAAACGTCGTCTTGGATTCGGAGAAATACGGTATCACTCCAGAGGCTTCTGTGGCAAACATTTCAGTTTTCTTTTTCAAACGGCATCACCTAACCTAACCGTATATGCATCATGAAAACCTATTTGAAACACATGTGGAGAAATGATAACCTCCTCGCTAAAAATTGACATGGGAATAGCTTTCCGAAATTTAACTAGACGCGAGAAAATATAAACTATCCTCTGAAATCAGTGATCTACCCTGCCATATCTTGGGATGTATCACTTTCTTACTTAATTTCAGTATACGGCATACCATTAAAATTAAGAGATTGTTTACTTCAGCCTTTATTTTTTATCGGCCACGTTATTTACGCATTTAATACGAAAACATGTTATCCTCTTTCATTTAAAATTTTCTTTGAGAACAGCAGTCGACGGGTATTACTAATAGACTCCAATATCGCCTTTGAATCTTGACGAGAGACCTGGCAAATGCACATAGCGAGAAAACTATACCGTACCGAATATGATCGTTCGCATTTTGTGGCAAACGTTTAAGTTTTGTTATTTAAATAGTGTCACATATCCTAAGTTATCTATACTATATGTATGATGAAAACATACTTCAAGCGGAAGAGGGGAAATTATAACCTTCTCGCTATAAATTTACATCATAGCCTTTCCGTAATTTAACGGACGCGAGAAAATATTATCTAACCTCGTAATCAATGACGCACTCTGCCATATCCTGAGGTGTAGGCCTATCTCATTCTTACTTAATTGCGGTATTTAGCAACAAAAGTAAGCGATCGTTTATTCAGCATTTATCTTTAAGCATTTATTATTAACGAGTTAACAACGGTTATCAGACACATTATTTACGCATTTATTACGAAAACATGTTCTCCTCTTTCGTTTTCCTCGCAGAAGAGCAGTCAACGGGTATTACTAATCGACTCCGATAATGCCTTTGAATGAAATAATAACATTAAGTTATTTATTAGACCACCTAATCAATACAAAATCGTCTTGGATGATTTACATAGATTTGTTAGCTAATAGTGGTACATGTTTCGCCTTCCCTGAAGGCATCATCAGCCATAGTCTTAACCTTAAATTAAAAATAAGCGTCTAAATAACATGTAGTAATGAAATGAATTTTAAAATCTTGAAGAGATTTGAAGTAAAATAACATTAAAAATAACAATGATGGTTTGAAAATACAATGTGATGAGATACAATAGTGGAAGTATTAACAAAATTAACATTAGAAGGCTGCTAAAATAAGTACAATGGATAAAACAACAGATTGTTATACAACAAGTAGTAAGATTGCATAAAAGTAAAGTTGATAGTCTGGCGGTTATAATTAGACGATGGCGAAAAATCTTATATAGTCAAAGTAAAGAAGAGAGAATAAAAGTCAAAGTTAGTCGAGAGATCCGAAGTTAATCATGATCTTGAAGATAAAAGACGAAAGTCAGATGCATGTGGTGAAGTTGTAGAACACGTTGAGGATATGAAGTTGGTGAATAGAAGTTGAAGAACAGTTTCAAATAGGATCACTATGGACCATCTCAAAATTTGAAGTGATGTTCAAATGTTGTAAATTGTGAGTTTGTAGATATTCTAGTTGAAAAAGCATATAAAAGTGGAATCAATTGACGGTGACAAAGACAGCTTGTAATATTATGAGTTAGAAGTATTTGCAACAGTAGACTTCTTGCTACGTGTGTTATATATGCTATATGTTATATGTTTTATGTGTGTTATGATATTTATTACATGTAATGCCTTTGAATTTAAAGTTCTTCGCTAATTGGCTGATGATGACACTCTAAATGTGTTGAAACCGGTCCCATTAAACAGGTTGTAACTACTTTTTACTACGGAGTATTGAAAGGTGGATCCTTCCCTTTAATATTGTACATCTTATGCCTTTGAATGTCGACGAGAGAGCTCGCTGGTGGGCATAGCAAGAAAACGATACGGTACCGAAGATGATTGATCGTATGCCGTATAATGACTTGTGCATAAATATCGGGAACGGAAAAAATGAAGCGCGCATAATCGCTCGTAATAACAGATGTGTCAATGATAGGGTTCTCGCTGTAACTGAAGGATAATACATAGTTTAATGTAGGAATTTTGAAGGGACGGACAAAAGTTATCGTTATAACGGGGTTCTCGTTATATGCCGTACTTGCTATAGCGGACTTCCACTGTATTTACGATTGCCTATTCTCATATTTTGGCTGAAAATGATACTCACCAGCTTCGAAACTAGCGCCAAATAAATGTTTTAACTTATTTAGTTTAATATTAGTTATCTACTATTCTCGGTTCAGTACGGAATTAAAAATAAAATTCTTAAATTAAAAAGAAAAGGAGATGAATAGTAACACTCCAGATATTTTTAAAGTCCAACTTCGGCCCCCTTTGGAGTGGGGGGCTGAGGGGGGAGTGATATATAAAAATAATCAGAAATAGTACCAGGGTCGCGTAGGTGAATAGTGCCACTCCGGAATTTTTTAAAGTCCAACTTCAGCCCCCATTGGGATGGGAGGCAAGCGGTTGCTGAGATAAATAGTGACACTCCGGATATTATTAAAGTACAAGTTCAGCCTGCTTTGGAGAGGGAGGCGTACAAATATTACCTACTACCTGGAAAATATACCATGGGGGAAAGACACCCCTAGAACCCCTAGAAAAAGGGGTTAAATATAATCTATATATTAATAAATTGAAGGTATAAAATTTAAAATAATGCGAATTAATGAGACACTTCCTGGCATCTTTGAAACTTAAAATTTTGGTACCAGAGAAGCTGATGACTTCAGAATCCCTAGAATAATCAAACAATTTTAAAATACCCTGAGGAGCCCTCGCTGGGAGTCTCAAATTTGGGGCTCAGCATAAGAACGCAGTCAGATATATTTATCAAAAACGATAACCTATAGGTTTCATGAGCTTGAAAATTTCCTGAAAGTCCTAACTCTAACCCCCTCCCCCAAATCGAGATGGCGACACAATCTGCCGGACGAGCTAGAAAATTTAAATTTGGCAAAATTATAGCTTTTAGCCTGTAACTGATGGAAAAATTATGAGGTGTTTAAATTTTTTATTTTTACCCCCAAAAAATTTTGATATATGGAGGCAATTTTTAATGATGCTTCAGGCCTTCCTTCCAAGGTATTTAGTGGCTAAACGGTAAGTCATATCACAAAACGGATGGCACAATCTCAATTTGGAGTGATCTCCAACTTCGGTCCTATAACTTTTTGTTGTATCTCTATGCCTTATACGTTAAATTCGGCTCTATTTCTGGTTTGTATGTAAATTTTGCACTTTTCACACTATAATTGGTAGTTTCTTTCACTTATCCGAAAGATGGGATCATCAATATCTACACGAACATTGGCCCATCCACTGGCTATACGTGAACCAAATTCTGTGTTTGTAGCTGTCACAATAGTATGCGAAAATTAATGCACTGTGAAGAAACCCTCCCCATATTACACCCGATAGTATCCAAAAATACACCCTATTCAACGTTTCTAACTCAATCTTATCCATAAATAGATGAGATATGAGAAAATATCATAGAACCAGCCATTTAGTTTGCTAAATGTGGCGTCTTATCATACAATCCGGTTGTCGATATGATGTACCGGTTATCAGCAGTTAAATTTTAAATGGAGGTAAACATACATATACGTTCTTATGTCGATCTATATTTATTCATTGAACTCAATTTGTAGTGATCTAGAAAGGGTGTGTGACCCATTGTAATTAAAACCTTACAAATCGTTATTGATCATCTGCAGGATGGCATCCGATATTATAATCAGTACTCTCCACATCTACTTTGACTGGCAGTAGGAATGGGGTCCTTCTCCAACTCCTGAGTACCGTTGTAATGAATTATATCCTTCTCGATTTGACTGGCACAAGGTTAGGGAGCATGGAATTATTTTTTCAAAACTCGTTTACCTGATAGCATTTGGCAGTAGGCAAGGGTACCCGCAATTATAAACAAATTCACCCATCTCAAATGTGACTGACGTTAGGCATAGTGGCCTGCTATTATAATGGAAACTCACTAACTCGGTGTAACTGGGAGTAAGCTGACTGGCATTAGGAAAAGGAGCCTGTAATTATAATGGTAACAGTATAACTCAATTTTGACTGGCAGTAGTGATGGTGCCTCCCATTATAATAAAAAATTCCTCAATTGATATCTGTCTGGAAGTGGGAAATGGAGCCTGTCATTATAGTGAAAATTCCTGTCTCGATTGTGAATATCAGTAGGCAAGTGGACGTGCCGTTATCATCACAACTCCACAACTCGCTCTTCATACTGGAAACAACTAATGTGGACCTGCCTATGCTGCTTCTTGAATAACGTTAAGAGACATGGAATTTAAAAAAAGTCTTATTCACTGCATGTACAGTAATTTACATGGATATCCTTGTACAGTGTAGAATACCGTAGCGAAGAACAGTTACATTTGCTAGTATGAATTAAAATGCTGATCATAGAGGAACTGTCAGCGTGTTGCTGTTCTTAGACTTGCAGAAGGTAACTGGAGTTCTAGTACATAGTACATACTAATAATGTTTTCACCCTGCATAGCACATTTATCTTGCAATGATGTGCTGAACCTCAAAACAAATTCTATGCTTGATCTAAAATATGTGTAAATGCAATCTGAGTTTATTGATTTTGTTCCTGGTGGGTATTGAATAGCCAGCCCTGCGGTGTAGGGGTAGCGTGACTGCCTCTTACCCAGAGGCCCCGAGTTCGATTCCTGGCCAGGCCAGGGAATTTTACCTCCATCAGAGGGCTGGTTCGAGGTCCACTCAGCCTACGTGATTACAATTGAAGAGCTATCTGATGGCAGGATGGTGGCCCCAGTCTAGAATGCCAAGAACAACGAACGAGAGGATCTGTCGTGCTGACCACACGCGACACTTTGTAATTTGCAGGCCTTCAGCTGAGCAGCGGTCGCTTGGTAACCATGGCCCTTTGGGGCTGTTGTGCCATGTTTTTTTTTTTTTTTTTTTTTTTTTTAGGGCATTGGATAGTGAAACTACATCTTGCCCAGAGTTCAAAAACATTTGTCAACCTAGTAGTGCAGGAGGAAATTGTCTGCCTCATAATCCTGGAGGCCCACAAGCACTGTTCTGGCGTTTTGAACAAAGTTCATTTTTCTTTCTGCTTATTGGCCAGGGAGTTGTTTAGCAGGTTTTTCACTGGTGAACACATGTTGTGGTTAACTGACATGCCAAAGTAGTCAGTCAGTAGGCAACTGTTTCAACTGTGTTTCAAGGTTGAATCTCCACGTGCAGCGATTGGCGTTTTTTAAAATGCGGTTTATGATGTGAGTGTTTTGTTGTGACAGCAGTGTGTGTGTGTGTAATTTGTAAATATATGTGAATAAAAAAATTTGTACCAACTGACAGCGTCTCGTGTGCATCTTTGTGGATACGTTTAACGTTTAACTCTCTAACCAATAACTCGCTGGTCACCATCAAGATCGTGTCCTTTTTTATGTCCTGGCCAGGCTTCTGGCAAGATACATTACAAGAAATACCTTCTTGAAAATTCTAGTTACAGTGTGTTTCACAATTTTAGATTACAAATTATATATACAGGTAAGAACGAATTATATATAGGTCCTTACATTAATTGAACTGATATAAATGTCTATATACAGTGCATGTTTCTTGACATAACCTCACAAACAATGCGATCGTATTGTATGTACATATGATGTAATAATAATATTAAAAAATTCTTAATGGATGTAAACACTTCATAATGATACATTACATGTAATAATAATAACCATAATCATGAAATAATAATAATAATAATAATAATAATAATAATAATAATAATAATAATAATAATAATAATAATAATTGTTCCGAGGTATCTGTGGAACAGCAGAGGTGAAAGAAGGTGCGGGGGTGAACGGGCCTCAAAATACGAAATTAAAGTTAAGATAAAATTTAACAAGGTTATATTTTCTTTTCAAAATCAAGAAATAACAAGCATGGCAGGTACAGAGTAGCAAGGCAACAAAAGTACAATTACAGTATTTACAGGATTTGGGCTTCGAGCCCCGAACTCACAATTCTTGAGCAATTAGCCCAGCTTTACCCCAAAACAAGTTTCAACAGAGGGGCAGAAAACCCCATTCATGCACAGGAGCACTTGCTCCAAATTACACAGTAAAGCCTCCTCGAGGCACACACAACCAAATTTCAAAAAGAGCAAACCGCTCTCAACGGTCAAGCCTATAAAAGGCCATACCAAACTCCACCTTCAAGTTGTCCTCTAAGGACATAAACACAGGGGTAAAAATACCCAACCTACTGAGGCCTATTAAGTAAGGAAAGGTTAATTACGTGGCCTCTAAAATACCAACTTGAAAGGAGGTGTTCTTGCACTCCTAACACATTTTATATGAAACCTACTTGGCACTAGGCCGTTACTGCAAGGGCTAATCCCATACTAAAGAGGTGACTTTTAGAAGGAAACAGTTTACATTACGTTAAGGATGAAACGGTTGAGAAAATAAGTTCACCTCAATGCAATATGAGTGGGAGCTTGAGAGGGTTAAGCACTCTCTATCCCAATTTATAGTTAAACAGATAGAATAGATACCGAGTGTCTTTACATTTTAAGGGAAGGTTACACGGTAAAAGGCTTCGGACCTGCCCCGAGAGTTAAACTGCTGAGCTAGCAAGAAAAGAAGTTATTAAATGGCCATTACCTTGTGGATGAACTGCTGCCCGAAGAAAGAGGCGCTTCCCGCCCCCTGCTACGTACTTTACACACTGAAAGATGTTACTGAAGTGGCGCGGAGACCCAAAAATCAGCAGTTTATATACTCTCACGGAAAGTTCGAGGCGTTTCAGGAATGAGAAAATCCTCCCACAAGAATTTTATTGGCTAGGGTTAAGCAACATATCCCCGTTGAGGAAGATACACCTGATTGGTCATAAATTAATTAAAGAAATTCGGGATTGGCTAAATTCAAAACAAGGGGAAAGAAATGGTTATACAGCCAACTTAAACAATAACAGAAAGAAATTTAACAAGGAACAAACTTTTGAAATAAAAATTTCTCCAAAAAACAGTTCTTTCACTTCGCACTAGGGTGCACCATTGTAGTTCTTCAGTAGTGTCCTCTAGAAGAGAATGTTCACACTTCTTACTACAGGCAAAACAAAAATACATCGGAAACGACCCAGTTCAGAAACTTCAAAATTTCCAAGTAGTGACATCTTCTGAGAAACTTGAAAATTAACGCATTAGATATAAAGTTCAGACTTCCTCCAGTAGGGGAGTTTCAATTGGCACAAAGTTTGAATTAGCGACGTGGAGGTGTACCACCCGGTACAGACCTCCCCCCCCCCCCCAAAAGTCCCTCCAAGGGGTAACACAGAAGAACATAAACTTTTATTTCAACATAAGGTCCAAGCTATGATTTTGATATGGAAGTTAATTGCAGAAGTATTTACCAACAAATTTTCTTAAAATGATTGGATCCAGTTTCAAAATTCTTGTAGTAACTTTTGAAGTAATGTCTTTATGTTTGTAGAAGTTGAATTCAGAAGGAAACTTTTAGTTTTTAAAGTTGAGGAAAAATTTTCTAAGTCCACCAGATATTGCAGTAAAATCCAAAAAAATAAGGTAGTAATGTTGAACTGGAATGTCCATATAGCTGGATATGTACTTTAAACGTTGATAAGTTTGACGGCCAGACCAGCCGCCGCTGCTTGAGTTCAGAGGAGGCCGCTCGGACCCCTCAAGTACCCTGAGATACCGCTCGCCCGCACTATGAGAGGAGTAGTGAAGTTGAAGCACGCCGCACCCGCGGCAAACATGCAGGTCGCGGGCCAGTTACAGGTTGTGCGCCGCACATCAGCCTTGGCCGGGAGGAGGAATCCGGCTCGCCGTACACAGGTTGGCCTCACTGGAGAAGGGCGGGACCTTACCCTGCCTCAGGAGCAGTATGGCGCCGCGCTGCTGCGGGGGCACTGAAACATTAAAGCTAGGTGGCAGAATTTTGTTTGACCAGAATGATTTTTTGAGGGCACATTCATTGTGGCGAGGTTGAGGGGTCAGCGGCGTGGAGAAATTTATTTAACTTGAAAGCCACTGGGTTTTATGTTAGCAGGAGACGGGAGCGTGGTAATGGCCATGGTAAGGACAGGATGGCAGTTTAACTGATCAGGGAAGGTTTACAAATAAATGCTTAAATATAAAATAAATAAAAAAATTATTGAAAGGGCAGAAGGCCTTAAAAGTGAAACCCCTTAAAAAAAATATATAACCTTCCTATTTCTTTCAAAATTATATAAAGCAAGTTAACACAGAAATTATACAGGTTTCACCTGCGACAGGTGAACCCTAAATATCCTCTCGGTGGCTGGATTACTTAATAACAACGTAACCGGCGTAAGGAAATCTAGAATAGTACACGGCCCATGAAATCTGGGGGCAAGCTTGCCCGCGGGAACAAAATTCTTGACCATCACCTGGTCGCCTACCTTCAAATTGGTGGATCTCCGTCCACGATCATATCTTTCCCTAACCTTTTCATGAGACACTTTAAGATTGGCTTTAGCCTTCTTTCAAAGATCTTTAATGTTATCTGGGTCTATTGTCTCAGGTAGAATGTCACTCAGAGACCAGAGGTTAGAGAGCGGCGTGTTGGGAACAAACTTGAACATCAGCGAAGCTGGCATAAACTTATGAGATTCATGAACCGCCGAGTTCAAAGCAAAGGCTAACCAATGGAGGGACGTGTCCCACCTAGAATGATCTTCATGATGATAGGCAATAAGCGCGGACCTGAGATTACGATTAACCCGTTCAGCCAGAGATGGTTGAGGGTAATAAGCAGAAGTTGTCACATGAGAGATGGACAGGTCAAAGCAGAATTTACAAAATAAATTAGATGTGAAAGCCTTAGCATTGTCAGACACAATATATTGACACGGACCAAAAGAAGCAAAGATTGAATTTAGACAAGTAATGGTGGACTGAGCGGTAGCCAGCTTAGTCGGAAATAACCAGGAAAATCTTGTAAAACCATCTACACATACAAAGATGAACTTGTTGGCATTTCCCTTCGACTGGGGGAAGGGTCCTACATAATCAATATACAGGCGTTCCATAGGGCGCGATGCTTGATGAGAAGACAACAGGCCTACCTTGGTGGACATGGTGGGTTTACTAAGCAAGCAGGATTTACAAGCCTTTACTAGTTCACGGATTTCACCGTCCATACCTTTCCAGATGAACCTTTCACGAATCTTCTCACGAGTTTTAAAGATGCCTAGATGCCCCCCTAATGGGGTCTCATGATAGTACTTAAAGATCATAGGTACAAGAACAGCTGGAACAACAACTTTCATCATCTTATCATGCCTCGAAGGGCAACATAACACACCATTCCTCAGTACATAAGGGACAACATGTTCCCCAGAAGAAAGGGTTTCCATTATCGGAGCCAGCGTCGGATCTTCACGTTAATATTTCTCAATGTCCCTAAAGAGCATGGGAGCTTCTGTTAAGATGGCATTAACCTCAGATAGAATGGACTCGGGAGGAGATGAACTATCGACCGGTTCATGGGTCTCGACGTCGTTGGAAAACATATGGCTGAGTCCATCAGCAACAACATTTTCGGTACCTCTGATATGTCTGACATCGAATTGGAAGGCAGAAATACGGATGCCCCAACGGGCTATACGACCAGTACGACGACGCCTACCTAAGACCCAGTTTAAGGCTTGATTATCTGTCTCCAGGTCGAATTTGACATGTTCCAGATAGAGACGGAACTTTTCTAAGGCAAATAAGACTGCCAAACCTTCAAGCTCATAGATGGAATACTTGGCTTCTTGAGCCGACAGAGTCCTAGATGCATAGGCGATGGGTCGCCTCCCTAGTTCAGTCTCTTGAAGAAGGACTGCAGCTACCGCCGCCGACGACACGTCAGTTTGGACGATGAATTTCTTCGAGAAATCGGGCATAGCAAGAACAGGGGCATTACAGAGAGCTAATTTAAGATCTTCAAAAGCGACTTGTTGAGTAGGTCCCCACACGAATTTGATACCTTTCCTACGAAGAAGATTTAAGGGCGCCGCTCTATTAGCGAAGTTAGGAATAAACTTCCTGAAGAAATTCACCATACCAATGAACCTGGCGATACCTTTGATGTCCTTGGGAGGTTTAAAATCACGGATGGCCTGTGTTCTAGAATGATCAACTGCAACACCATCGGGTGACACAATATGCCCTAGGAATGACATGGAGGGCTTAGCGAAGGCAATCTTGGACAACTTAACAGTTAACCCAGCCTTACGAAGGCGATTGAGAACTTCTCGCAGATGATCTAGATTTTCTTCAAAAGTCTCCGAAAATACGACGACAACATCAAGATAGTGATACAAGTACTCAAATTTGATGTCGGAGAAAACCCTATCTAGCAGTCTAGTGAGTACAGCTGCTCCCGTGGGGAGCCCGAAATGCACGCGGTTGTATTCATACAAATTCCAATCCATGGCAAACGCTGTAAGGTGTTTAGACTCTTCAGCTAGGGGAATTTGATTGTAGGCCTGATTCAGGTCCAAGATGGTAAAGAATTTAGCTTTACGAAACCATGAAAAACACGAATGAAAGTCAGGAAGGGGCACAGATTGTAACACCACCTTCCGATTGAGAGCCCTATAATCAATGACAGGCCTGAAGCCCCCTTGGGGTTTCGGGACTAGAAAAATAGTTGAAGAATACGCCGACTTAGAGGGCCGAATAATACCATCCTTCAACATTTGATCAATGATTTCCTTCAGAGCCTTCATTTTAGGTGGAGACAGCCTATATGGTGGAAAACGGACAGGAATCGAATCCGTGACCTCAATTTTGTATTCGATCAGGTCAGTAACACCAAGAGCATCCGAGAACACCTCTGGAAACGACTGACACAACTTACGAATACTATCAGCCTGCTCCTCAGGTAGATGTCTAAGGTCTAACAACATCTCATCCTGGGTAGGCGAAATAGAGGAACATGATACAGAATTACACTTTAACAAGGGGATTTTACAATTGGAAGCAAATTTGAATGAGCACAACTTACTCTGAAGGTCGAGCACTAGACCGGTGTGAGAAATGAAGTCAACTCCCAATATAATGGGGCAAGACAAGTGCTTGGCCACAAACAATTTAATTTTCCATGTAAATTTAAAAATACGAATTTTGACATTTAAAGAACCTAGAATTTCTAATGGAGATGAATTAGCCAAAACATATTGGACCGAAGACGAACAATAGTCAGGAAGCTTACAAACAGATTTCAATTTTGAATACCATTCAGCTGAAATAATAGAACAAACACTGCCAGAATCTAATAGAGCTGTTATAGGCTCCCTATTTAACTCAATTTTGAGAAAAGGCACAGGTGCGGGGGCATCCGCCGCAATCCTAAGACATTCTTTGGGGCATTCAAAAGATGAATTTGAAGACTGAATTTTCCCTGAATTTTCAACCTGTTTACCAGGGGCTGAGCCTTGGGAAGCAGAATTAGTTGACTCAGCCGAAGCCGCTAGTCACTTATTATTAGTGACATTGGTGGAAGTGGCACCAGAAGTTGAGCAGGAGGGGGTGCTATTTGAATTTGGGCAATTCTTGGCGATATGTGAGAAAGCCCCACATTTAAAACAGCCTCGTGATGAGCCAGCTCCATTATTTACCCTACTAGATTTGATCAATGGGCACTTGTTCCGAAGATGGTCAGGCGACCCGCAAGCATAACATTTACAAGGTGTGACTGGTCGGCGAGGTGGAGGCCGAGGATTACTAAAAGAAGGAGGGGGTTCTTTCGCGACACGCAAGGAATCGGCGTATCTAACTCCTTCCGCTGAGACGGCCAATGCTTCAAGTTCAGAGAAGGTTTGCGAGCACGCCGCGAAACACAAATATGACCTATAGGATGGTGAGATACCTTCCACAATAGCTTGTACAATCTGATCCTCAGGGAAGTGAAGAGCAAACACCCTAGTATAGAACTTAATATCTTGGATGAAATCTGCCAAGTTTTCATCCAAGCGCTGTACACGATAATAGTACTTCTGAATAAGGGAGGACCTTGCCCTAGCCGGGATGAAGTTAGCTAGCAAGTGGGCGTGGAAGTCCTCAATAGATGATTGCTCGGCAATGGCTCTTACTATTTTGTCTGAGAGAATACCAATTGCATAGGGATAGATGATTTGCAAAATCTGACATGGAGAAAGAGAAAAAACAAGGGCATGATCCTGAAATTCAACTAAAAACCTTAAGAATGAAATAACTTCACTGGTAGTGTTAACAGAAAACTTAGAGATACCTCTGAGCAACATTGCTAATGGATGAGGCAAGCTGCTGAACCCAGGTGACATAATAGGTAAAGGTTTAAGTGGCAAAGATGTTAATTCAGAACGTACATTATTCAACGAGGTACGGCGTTCAGATTCGTTGTCCAATGGGGCAGAGGTTGTTTGAGCTCCAACGGTTTTCCTATTGACTTCTCCCTTAGGAGGCTCTTCCTCGCTACCTACATTCACCGTGGTGGGTTGATCAGTTTTGGGAGGAACTTCCCCAGTTAACAATTGGGTAACCTTACTGGACAATTCAAAAAGATTTTCAAGAACCATACTAGCTTCCTTCCTCTGAACGTCATTCAACTTCAGAGACAACAGATCGTTAACTCTATTAGAAAAATGAAATAACCTGGCTTGCACACGCTTAATTTGATTAGGAGAAGGATCATTTTCTTCAAAAAAACTAACTACAGATGCTAGCTCAGTAGTATTGTCAGTGATCGTGGAAAGAGAGTCGTCAATTTCTTTCTCTCCCAAAGTGGGGATGGAAATGAGCAAATCAAGGAACTCTCTAAGCTTATTCGTATCTACCGCAACCGTGCCTCCAGATTGCACATTTCTAATAGTTAATTCATAGATCAACTCCTCCTTGCGCAAATAGTTAAGATGGAGAACATCGCGAGGGCCGAGCATGATGACAGAACAATTTTGAAAAAAGAAAAATCAAAAAATTCCAGCAACTGAGAAAATTGTTAGAGTTCGGATCAAAGCAATGTTTAGCCGTCAAAAGGGGCTAAATTGAGACCCATTCAACCACGCTCTGCTACCACTTGTTCCGAGGTATCTGTGGAACAGCAGAGGTGAAAGAAGGTGCGGGGGTGAACGGGCCTCAAAATACGAAATTAAAGTTAAGATAAAATTTAACAAGGTTATATTTTCTTTTCAAAATCAAGAAATAACAAGCATGGCAGGTACAGAGTAGCAAGGCAACAAAAGTACAATTACAGTATTTACAGGATTTGGGCTTCGAGCCCCGAACTCACAATTCTTGAGCAATTAGCCCAGCTTTACCCCAAAACAAGTTTCAACAGAGGGGCAGAAAACCCCATTCATGCCCAGGAGCACTTGCTCCAAATTACACAGTAAAGCCTCCTCGAGGCACGCAGAACCAAATTTCAAAAAGAGCAAACTGCTCTCAACGTTCAAGCCTATAAAAGGCCACACCAAACTCCACCTTCAAGTTGTCCTCTAAGGACATAAACACAGGGGTAAAAATACCCAACCTACTGAGGCCTATTAAGTAAGGAAAGGTTAATTACTTGGCCTCTAAAATACCAACTTGAGAGGAGGCGTTCTTGCACTCCTAACACATTTTATATAAAACCTACTTGGCACTAGGCCATTACTGCAAGGGCTAATCCCATACTAAAGAGGTGACTTTTAGAAGGAGACAGTTTACATTACGTTAAGGACAAAACGGTTGAGAAAATAAGTTCACCTCAATGCAATATGAGTGGGAGCTCGAGAGGGTTAAGCACTCTCTATCCCAATTTATAGTTAAACAGATAGAATACATACCGAGTGTCTTTACATTTTAAGGGAAGGTTACATGGTAAAAGGCTTCGGACCTGCCCCGAGAGTTAAACTGCTGAGCTAGCAAGAAAAGAAGTTATTAAATGGCCATTACCTTGTGGATGAACTGCTGCCTGAAGAAAGAGGCGCTTCCCGCCCCCTGCTACATACTTTACACACTGAAAGATGTTACTGAAGTGGCGCGGAGACCCAAAAATCAGCAGTTTACATACTCTCGCGGAAAGTTCGAGGCGTTTCAGGAATGAGAACACCCTCCCACAAGAATTTTATTGGCTAGGGTTAAGCAACATATCCCCGTTGAGGAAGATACACCTGATTGGTCATAAATTAATTAAAGAAATTCGGGATTGGCTAAATTCAAAACAAGGGGAAAGAAATGGTTATACAGCCAACTTAAACAATAACAGAAAGAAATTTAACAAGGAACAAACTTTTGAAATAAAAATTTCTCCAAAAAACAGTTCTTTCACTTCGCACTAGGGTGCACCATTGTAGTTCTTCAGTAGTGTCCTCTAGAAGAGAATGTTCACACTTCTTACTACAGGCAAAACAAAAATACATCGAAAACGACCCAGTTCAGAAACTTCAAAATTTCCAAGTAGTGACATCTTCTGAGAAACTTGAAAATTTACACATTAGATAAAGTTCAGACTTCCTCCAGTAGGGGAGTTTCAATTGGCGCAAAGTTTGAATTAGGGACGTGGAGGTGTACCACCCGGTACAATATTAATAATAATAATAATAATAATTCGAGCTTGATATTGTCATTAGTTACCCATGGGTGAGTGAATATTGTTTTCAAGTTATTTCTGTTTATCACACTTGTGTCACGCTAGCATATTTATGATGCAGTAACACATCGAATGTTTTCAATACACAAGGATGGAAAAGTGCTGGTAATAAGAAGGTATCATCCATGGCCTTAATTATATAGTACAGCTCCGGTATTTGGTGTGAAAATGGGAAAATATCCAGGACTATCTTCAAGGCTGCCTGTGTTGGAAATCAAAGTATCTTCCGAATGCAAGCTCACAGGTATGCGATCCGAACCAAGTCGCTCTGTCGAATAGACTGCAAATGAGATAAAATTAGGAGCTGAATGATTACAGGCACTGACCCCTATAATTATACGCAAGGCTGAGCAATTTTGACACTGACACATGAACTCTTTCTTATTGGTGTTATTAACCCACATACACTACCTGACAAATAATTGAAGCGGAGGAGGAATTGAAATGAAACTTCTTGTGTTGAGAGTGTATGTGATGATTTTTCAGTGATTACAAAGTCAATTCAAATTTACAAAGAACTTGGCAGTGCGAGCCTTCTTATCAGTATGACATTGCACATTCTCTGGCCTGAATGCTTGCACTGAATCAGGTGGGAAGGGTGTCATAAAGCAGTTGTATCCTCTCCTGAGGCAAGTTGGCCCACAGCTGTTGGAACTGGGCCTTGATATCATGGATACTGGCAGTGGTGCAGAGCTGGCCCCACACATGTCCTATAAGGGACAGATCTGGGAATCTAGCTGGCCATGGGAGTACCTCAAAAACATGCAGACAGTACCGTGTGTGGATGAGCATTGCATGCCAATACTGTTGCATCACAGGTGCGAGGGTAGTCCCAAAAATAAGGTCTCCTATTTTTATTTAAAAGTACAGAACTCTGTTCGTGTGACTGTTGGTGCAATATTGTGAAGAGTGTTTCCCACACTCACATATAAACATGCGCACGCCACGCTGAGGCATTCAGTCTTGGCTTGGCAGCCGTTGAGAATGGAGCTCCCGTTGGATGTTACCGCGAAGAGCGTGCAGTTATTCGGTTTCTGAACGCAAAAGGTACTGAGCTGATTGAAATCAATTGCCAATTGATGGAAGTGTATGGTGAGTGGTGCATGGATGTCAAAAATATTCGTAAGGGGTGTAGAGAGTTTGCAGCCGGTCCGACTGAAATTCACGACGAACAAAGGAGCGGGAGACCGTCAATTTCTGTCGAGACAGTCGTGAAAGTTGAGCAAATCATGTGTGAAGATCAGCGGATCACCCTGAATGATCTCTGCACTTTGGTTCCTGAGATTTCCCAAAGTGCTGCTCACAGAATTTTAACGGAAAAATTGAAATACCGTAAGGTGTGCGCAAGATGGTTGCCACGCATGCTGACTGAATACCACATGCGGCAACGAGTTGAATCTTCCCGCGCATTTCTCAATGCTTTGCAGCCAAACAGGACAACTTTTTGGACTCAGTTGTCATGGGTGACAAAACCTGGGTGTTCCATTTTACACCCGAGACCAAGCAACATTCACGCCACTGTTGGCATCCCTCTTTGCATACACAGTCTGCCGGTAAAGTCATAACAACTGTGTTTTGGGATCAAAAAGGGTATTGTTGGTCGACTTTATGCCTGCTGGGACCAAAATTAATGCTGACAGGCACTGTGAGACCCTGAAAAAACTCAGACGGGCAATTCAGAACCGGAGAAGAGGAATGTTGAACTAGGGCGTAAACATTCTCCATGACAACGCTCGCCCGCACGTCACCCGGCAAACCGTTGCTCTCCTGCACATTTTCAGTGGAACATTATCACCCACCCATCCTGTAGTCCCGACTTGGCACTCAGTGACTGTCACTTGTTCCTTAGGTTAAAAGAACTTTTGGCTGGAAAGCGATTCAGCACCGACGACAAGGTGAAAGATGAGGTTCAACACTTCCTGAACAACATGGCGGCGAGCTGGTATGACATGGGCATACAAAAACTGTCACAGCATCTACAAAAATGTATCAGCCAAAATGGTGATTATGTGGAAAAGTAGCTAAATGTTCAAGCTGTAAAATGATGTAAACCATTGTAGAAAGGAAACAGGTCTAAATAAGAGACCTTATGTTTGGGATTACCTTCGTAACACATGAGGATGCACAATGCCTGTGGCGTACCATTGTACCATAGTGTCAGAATTGCCTCAGTTATTACCAGCTAAGACCTGAAGTCGTACCCAATGGTTCCCCATGCCATGACGCCAGGAGTAACATCGATCTGCCTCTCCAAAACATAGCAAGACTGGGACCTCTCTCCAGGTTGCCACTAAATTCGCTGACGATGGTCATCTGTGATAGTACAGAACTGTGATACATCGCGAAACACAAGGAGATGCAGTCCATGCTTCCCGGTCATCGCACCACTCCAAACGCAGCCATTTGCTTTGTGTTAACAGCAGTGTATGCATTGACTGGTATTTCCCTAGTCTAGCTGCTGTTAGTGCGGGATGACAGGCGCTGATGTGCTTAGTGCACAATACAGCTGTCATCTCCTGTGGTCTACCGGAACCTTGATGCTGATTATGCCTGCTCTCACATTCCCATGCAATCCGACATCGGACCACTGTCACATCCGAATGTCCCACAAATCATGATATTGCACTATTCAACAAGCCAGCCAAATGGAGACCCACAACGAGGCCACTTTCAAACTCTGAGAGATGCTGATAATGCTGTCTCACATGAGTATGCAGCATCTCTGTGTCCTTTACAGTGATCACTCAACACCTGACGATGTTCGCGCCCTTTATATGCCCTAGCAGGCCTGGTAACAACACTGTTCTGCCTGTCACAGAGAATTGCTACTCTAATCATTTACATACGTGTGTACATTTATGACCCGGTCTAGAAAGCCAAGAATAACGACCGAGAGGATTCGTCGTGCTGACCACACGACACCTCGTAATCTGCAGGCCTCCGGGCTGAGCAGCGGTCGCTTGGTAGGCCAAGGCCCTTCAAGGGCTGTAGTGCCATGGGGTTTGGTTTGGTTTTTGTACATTTATGAAGTCACATTGACATTCAACCATTTCTTCTGGTTGCTTCAACCTTTTTGTCAGCCAATGTACATCGAACTTAGGCATATGTATACTACAGAAAGCCTGGTAACCCACTGTTATAACTTTAAGTGTGATGGAAAATTCTGATAAATTCCCATCTGCGTGGTGTCATTTCAACAGTACTTTACTTAAGGTGTAGTCCGGGTTTCCGGGTTCAATTCCTAGCAGGGTTGGGGACTTTAACATTCATACGAGGGCTGTTTTTTTCGACCTCAGATCGCGCAGGTAAACAACCACACAAGCGGTGGGAACTGAGAGCCATATGCGAGTTGCATAGTGTGATATATTTCCTTGAAGCAGAAGGGAACAGTGCAGCTGACATTCACCAACGAATGAATCGGTTATACGTCCCAAACTGCAAGAGTGATGCAGTTGTGCGTGAATGGTGCAGGAAGTTTAAAGAAGGCCTTACTGATGTTCGTGATGAAGGGGGGGCACGGATGACATTGTTCAACAAATTGACCAAGAGGTTCGCAAGAACCAAAGATTTACTGTAAGCAAGTTGTGTGAGAAATTTCCTGCAGTTTACAAGATCCTAACAGATCACCTGCACTACAGGAAATTGTGTGCTCAGTGGGTTCCAGAGATATTGTCTGATGACCACAGCGTTCATGTTCCTTACACATTGTGAGGCTGAAGGTGGGAATTTGTTGAAGAAAATTGTGACTGGCGATGAGACCCCCAAAACCAGACAACAATCACATCAGTTGATGCATGCACATTCACCAAACAAACTGAAACCTTTTAAATACAGTCCTTTGGTGTGTTGCTTGTTGAGTTTATGGAACGGGGATCTATGATCAGTGCAGTTGTTTACTGCCAGACTTTACGACGACTGCGGAGAGCCGTATGGAACAAATGAAGAGGCATGCTGATGTCTGGGGTCCTCTCGATTCATGACATGCTCGCCCTCACAGTGTTCATGTCACCCAAAAACTTCTTGAGGAATTTGGATGGGACATTTTTGCCCACCTGCTGTACATCACAGATTTAGCTCTGAGTGACTTCCACCTCTTCCCGGGACTGAAAAAGTGGCTGGGAGGGCGGAGGTTTGAGGAGGATGAAGATCTTCAAACTAACGTTCATGCCTATCTTAACTCACTGGTGGCAACATACTGTACAGATGGGATCAAAAAACTTGTCCACAGGTATGACAAATGCCTCAACCTTTATGGAGGTTATGTTAGAGAGCAACCACATTTGTATCTAACATTTGGTAATAAATTCATTTGGCTATGTACACTTGTCTTTTATTTATGAACCACCAGAAAAAAACTGTTCTCTTCAGCTGCTCTTCTTTTCTGAAGTGAGTATTGTCGTTAGATTTAATTTGGTGAACTTGTTTCTCTTGAATTTTGTTTATTAAGAGATCCCCTGAAGCTGATTGCCGTCTTACTGATGTTATGAAAAAGCTTCCCCAAGTCTTATGTCGTCAACCTATTTTGGCCTTGGAGGGTTCTAGCAGCAACTGATGTGGGTTTACATCTATTAGAGAACAGTCCTTTTTTAATTAAGGGGTAATGTTGACGTGAAAAAGTCATTTTTAAAACCTTTTAAAAAATTAACAACTAAGAAAAACATACACATCACATATGAACAAAAGTGCTGTATCCTAAAAAAATTTTAACATCTATTTAAGTGAATAGGAAATTGTTTTAAATTAAGTTAGGACATAAGCAGATCTATCTTCCCTTTGCATTTCAACACCCCACTTAACCCTCCCCACATATTCTAATTGTTTTTATCTTTTTAAATTAGTTTAAAAGGTACTTTATTAAGATGTTTTTTGAGAAGAAGAAAATTCTCTGTAATTTCACCTAAGCAATGTTATGTAGCTGAAGATGTTCTTAAGGAATGAAACATGATCTGCAAATAATTAATTTGCTTAAACCAAATATACCATATAGTATCAAAAAGATGTTAATGTACTCTTATTGATTTAATGTAAATATATGATATGATACAGGAAATGAAGCTGATTTCTTGTAGTAGTGGTATGTCCCGAGCTTTCAGCAGAGAATGACATTAGTAGACGAATAAGTTAGAGTGGTGTTTTTATAAGCAGGAAGGATCGTAACATAAAGATAAAATAATTGGAAATCAAGGCGACAAATTGGGTCAAATATTTGTTTATGGGAAGAGGAGTTAGGGATTGGAATACTTCACCAATGGAGATGTTCAATAAATTTCCAAATTATTGGCAATTGTTCAAGAAGAACTAGGTAAACAACAGATAGGAAATCTGCCAGCTGTGCGACTGCCCTAAATGCAGATCAGAGCTGATTGACTGATTGATTGAAGATCAGTCGAGATGGTCCCTCAGTCGTCACTGAAGGCTGCCCTTCTGATGAAGCTGGAGGCAGAAACAGGCTTGTTGAGGACAGAGAACAAATGGATTGATTCACTAATACTACCCTTGTGGTGATCACACGAATACACTACCAGTGCATTAATACTGTAGATGTCTCCACAGCTCTCCTCAACTACACACAGCAGTTCCAATGGCCATGACCCAGGACCTCATTGAAGGAGACAGCTTTGTTTCACAGGTTGGAGCCTCTACTGTGCGCACAGAGGCACCTGCCGCACACCTGTCCTCCATACACACTCATCCTATTCATGGTGTTGCAATTTCCATTTTCTCTAGTGTGTAATTCACCCTTCTCAGACATTAGAGGATGTTCCCATACACAGTATAGCATAGTTACTGAATGGACTAACATCCTCATGAACAATGGCACAATTGGTGAGAGTGATACTTGATGTGATGCAAAATCCCAGGATATCGTCGCCGTAACACCTATCTGTGTTGGTGCAACGTAAAACAACTAGCAAAAAAAAAAAAAATCCCAGGTTACTCAAAATGATGGAATCAGTTCATTTAAACATATTACAGAGCTGGGATGAGTGGCTTTCTGACCCCAACCTGCCTCAGTTTGGTGGTATTTAAAGGTGTTGAAATATGTCAGCTTCATGTCGGTAGATTTACTGGCACATAAAAGAACTCCTGTGGGACTAAATTCTGGCACTTTTGGATCTGTGAAAACTATAAAAAGTAGTGGGACGTAAAAACAATAACATTATTAACATATTACAGAGGGAAATTCACTTACAACATTCAAGCTGCATCACACAAGTTATTACAGAGCTAAGAGAATAGAAACAAACACAGGAGGAATGAAAGAAGATGACCTTTTCCTTCCAACAGACATTCACTTTATGTCAACGTTCTTCAGAATGAAATGATATGATCTATAGGCAGTCTTTTCTGGTCTGTGAAATATTTCAACAAAGATGGGATCTAGAAATAACATGCCAGTCTCCATCTACTAAAACATTCTTGAAAGTAGAGCGAATTGAGCTATCGGATTCACTAGTCCATTACTGAAATATAATATACGAAGATATTGTCTTCAGTACTGTCGTGGTATCAGGAAACCTGGGCATAACATCGCTTAGAATTTTGACCATATGAATTTAGGACTGTTTAATTCAAAAGTTATAAGATCCTAGCTGAATAGCTGACGGGTGATGGCAGGTATAACTTGAAAACAGTATTCTCTCACCCATGGGTAACTAATGCAGATATCAAGCTCGAATTCTTATTATTATTATTATGATTATTATTATTATTATTATTATTATTATTATTATTATTATTATTATTATTTTACGATTATTATTATTGTTATTGTATGTATAGCTGGGAAGTGTTACATCCATTTAGTATTAATATTATTTACATAGTTAAGTTATATGTACGGACGATATGATCGCGCTGTTTGTGAGGTTATGTCATGAAACGAGTGATATAGAGTACATGGATATTCATATGAGTTCAGTTAATGTAAATACCTGTAAATTAATTTATTCTTACCTCTATAATTTGTAATCCGTAATTGTAAAACACATTGTAACTTCCAGAATGGTAATAAGGCACTAGAACAATTGAGAATATCTATGTACTGGACAGTCTGTTATACTCAAGAAGGTAGTTTTTTTTTTGTAATGTATCTTTCTAGAAACCTGGCAAGGATATATACAGTATAAAGAGGCGGTCTGGACAGTGAAGTTAGTTATTGTTTGGAAGTTTTTGGTTGATGAGTTACGGTGTAGCAAGGAATATACTTGTGACTTCGTGACATGCATTAAAACGCAGTCTCCATATTGAAGAGACATGCTTGTACACAGTCAGTTGTTTTTTTTGTGTTCCAAGGTTGTAACCTCTATGTGCTGTGTTGGCAGTTGTTTTTATTAATGGCGGCTTTGTTGATAGTCTTGAAGTGATGTGGTATGTTGTGATACAATGATTAAGGTAAAGTGTGTGTAAATTTGTGAATATATGTGAATAAAATTCATTGTACCACCTGACAGCTTCTTGTGTGCGTCTGTGTGGAAATGTTAAAGCTAAGACATTTCAACAAATTTAGCAGTGAACATGAAACTCAAGGATAAACTCCTGTGTAAGAAAAAAATGATCACATTTGAATGAAGTTAGAAACCAAAATAAACGTAGAAACAGTGCTTACCTTGGGACCAGGTATCCCATGAGGGGACCAAAGGAGGAGCAGTTCTACTCCCTAAGATTGTCAGATGATCAAAGACACAGATCCTACCTCACTCCCACAGAAGGAGTGGGGTAATGTCAAGAAACAGGAAATGGTGCAACCACCAAAGAGAACCAATTAGACTACAGGATTCACCCACAACTTTCACATTCACCAATTACATTAACTCTCTTATTTTCTCCAGTCAAAAGGTTTTTCATTCTTACTGACACAGTGATAATAAATGTTCGAGAACTGTCTTCATTTATGCAACAGGAAACATGCTTGGAGAACTGGGTGTGTAGGTACATGCAGTTTCACAAAAGTTGACAATAAAAAGCAAAAAAAAAATAAATTAAAATTCACAGATGAATGATCATTTTGATACAACCCATAAATAAGAGTTTCTAAAATACAATTTAAAATAATCTGGATAGATCCAAGTTTATGAAATCAAAACAATTCTTCCAAGTCCAAAAGTCCAAAGAGGCAAAATCTTGTACAACAAAAAGTATTTTAAATACTTGTCCGGTCCCAAGTCCGGAATGAGAAAGGAGGAGGGTTTGCTGGTCTGGCACCCAGCTGTAAAATTGCCAACGCCGAGTGTTGGGCGGCGGGAAATAACCTGACTCCCTAAGGGGGCCAACGGCTTCGGGCGAATGAGCCCCTTTGGGTGGGGTGATGGTCCCCACAGTGGAGGAAATGCCACTGGAATCCATTATGCAGCGTCTGTTCTCCAGGTTAGGGGCGGCTGCACAAGGCGTCTGTACTCCAGAGGAGCGGCCTCATCATCACCTCACTGGATCACATCCAGAGTTGTAATTCGGGACCTAGTCCCACACAGGTGACACCTTGACAGTCAACCATGGAAGGTCTTTTAAGGAATACTCCACCGGCTGAACCAAGAGTTCAGAGAAGGCAGCATTCGGATACGGTGGGCTGCCACCTGAAAGATACCGTGAAGTCGGAGGCACGGAAATACCCCAGTACTACATACACAAATGAGACAAAATCAAGAATCAAACCAAAGCAGATAACATACTTCTCTACACACAACATAAACTCACTCATGCAAACCGGTAAACTAAAAGTGATCACCGACATAATGGACCAACACAAAATTCTTATCATGGGATTACAGGAAATTAGAAACACTGACCAGGATGCCTTGGAATCTCAAGGGTACAGACTTTATAAAGGTATACCCGGGAAGAGAGTGATGAAGAATGTCCCACAATTTGGAACAGGATTTTTGGTCAGCCTTAAAATAATAAACTCAGTTCAAGAATTGAGATCACAGTCTCCACGACTCTCAACGCTCACCTTAAAGGCATCTAATAAAATCTATACTATAATAAATGCCCATGCTCCCACTAATGATAAAAACAACTCCTAAAAAGACCAGGAGGAAACAGGAGAATTTTGGGACCTATTGGACCACACCATAGATAACATCCCCAAACACCATATAAAATTATTAATAGGCGACTTCAACGCTCAACTAGGCAGAGAAAGAAAATACCGTGACATCATCGGAAAATGGCCAGCACACAAGAAAACAAATAAAAATGGAGAGAGACTAGTTGACCTGTGTAGAAACCATAATTTAATCTCAAAATCTACATGTTTTAAGAGGAAACCTCAAAAACTCAAAACATGGAAACACTCTGAATACACTAAAGGAGAATGGCAACTGGACCACGTCTGCATGGACAAATACCACCACAAAGAGATCTATAACGGCAAAGTCCTCCGAGGAATAGACACAGGTTCAGATCACTACGTAGTTAAAATTAAAATTAAACTCACTCCCCAGAGGAGACAACAAAAGCAAGCCCTTAAAACTAAAAGAAAAATAGATCCTACCCAGCTAATCAACAACAAAAATTACCAGAAAGCAACTGAAAAAATAAAAATCACAGACAAACTTGAAGACTTAGTGCACAACCTTAAACAAATTGCAGAAGACCTAGCTCCAATTAAACCACGTAAAAAACACCAATGGTGGAACAGTGAATGTGATGAAACAGTGGAGAAAAGACATCAGGCATGGCTATTACATCAGTCCCAAAAGACAGAAATATCCTATCAAAAGCTAGTAAAACAGAGAAAAGAAACTACCCAAGTCTTAAGAAGAATAAAAAGACAACATCATAAGGACACCCTGCAGTTAATTGAAGAACAGTTCAGTAAAACTAAATCAAGGGACTACTACAAAACCTTCAGAAAGCAGCTCCAAAAATATGAACCCCCGACCCTACTGATGAAGGATGAAGATGGTAAGCTGGCCCATAACAATAAAGACAATGCAGAAATTCTGGCTAAACATTTCAACAAGCTTTTAAATTGTGAGGAACCTACAGAACTCCTTCATTTGGACACCAACACCCCGATAAAAACATCACCAGAAAACATCAATCCCCCCACAATAAAGGAAGTCTACCAAGCTCTGAATAAATTAAAAAACTACAAAGCGCCAGGAGAAGATCAGACCTTTGCAGAAATCTGGAAATATGCAGGAACCTCAGCAAAAGTTGCCCTCCATCAACAACTTGTCTCTATCTGGATTAAAGAAGAACTACCAGAACACTGGACAACAGCCCTCATTCATCCTCTGCACAAAAAAGGGGACAAAACCGACCCTAATAACTACAGGGGAATCTTGCTCCTAGACATAACATACAAAATATTTTCAATAATCATCCTTAATAGAATAAGTTTACAAGTTGAGAAAGAACTAGGAGAATATCAAGGAGGTTTCAGACCCTGGAGGAGCTGTCCTGATCAGATCATGAGTCTTAAGTTGATAATGGACTATAACAGAAGAAGAAACAGAGATATGGTGATAACATTTGTAGATTTCAAGAAAGCTTATGATTGCATCCATAGAGAATCTCTGTTTAAAATTTTAAGACACCTTGGACTACACTCCAAATTAATAAACATGATAAAATTGACTCTCACCAATACCAAGTCAAAAGTGAAGTTTAGGGGTGAAACATCAGAGACATTTGAAATTAAAACTGGACTACGGCAGGGAGATGGGCTCTCACCACTATTATTTAACTGTGCTCTAGAAATGGTAATGAGGGAATGGTTTAGAAAATGTCCCCCCAAAATAAAGATTGGCCGAAAAATCAAAACAAATTGCCTGGGTTTTGCTGACGATTTAGCATTACTAGCAGTGGACATAAAAGAAGCAAAAACCCAGATATCAGAACTTCAAAACATTGCAAATAAAATTGGCCTCAACATATCATTTGAAAAAACAGAAATTATGCCCCAAAAACCAATACAACTAAAAGAAGTTACCATAAATGGTAATAAAATCAAAATAGTAACTCAATTTAAATATCTTGGAGAAGTAATAACAAATAACTTAAATGAAAAAATCTCAATCCAAGTAAGAACAAATAGATTAGCTAGAGCACAAAAATTAACATGGGATACCTACAAAAAGAAATGTCTATCAATAAATACAAAAATAAAACACTACAACACAGTTATAAAATCGGAAGCTACATATGCAGCAGAAACACTTTTTTACCTGAATAAACAATCAAAGACTGACAGTCTTCAGAAAATTGAAAGGAGGATTGGAAGAACCTGTATCAACAAAAAATATCAGAAAGATGGACAGTGGCGGTACCTAATAAAGTCGTGTACAAAGAGCTAGAACCCATTACAGATACTATGCATAAGAGGAGACTGGGATTCTTTGGACATATCATGAGGATGCAGGACTCGAGACTTCTGAAACAACTAGTACAACACAATCTCGTCTCAAAAAATACCACAACAGGATGTAAATGGATCAGAGAAGTAAGAGAGGATCTGAAGGAAATAGGCCTTACAACAGAAGACACCAAAAATAAGATAAAATTGAATACAAAACTCAAGAATACAAACCTCCGCTTTACCCTTACACAAAACAAACCAACAACACGCATATTTTCAACTGAGGAAAGGGCATGAAGATCGGAGCGTCTGAAGAAGTACTGGGAGGACCGCAAAGCCCGAACAATCCCTTCAAAGAGACCTGAACGACGGACTGACTAAAGTGATCCTATGTGGTCATAAAAGAAGAAGAAGAAGAAAATAAGGAATTTCAATCCATTCCCACTGCTGTCTTTATACTGCCACATAATTGGAAATTTATTATACATCTTCCTTGGTAAGTTATTCCAATCCCTAACTCCCCTTTCTATAAACAAATATTTGCCCCAACTTGTCCTCTTGAATTCCAACTTTATCTTCATGCTGTTAAATGCTTCCCTACTATTTTATAATATAAGTAAATATTCTAATATTTCATAATGTTAATGTAATTCATTACACAGATGATGTTAATGTTTTATTTAGCCAGGCCACATGGCTGTGAGCTTGCAGTTGGGAGACGGCAGCCCTGAACATGGCTTTCCATGGATTCCCATTTTTGCACCAGAAAAATGCTGGGGTTGTACCTTATTTAAGACCACGGCTGCTTCCTTCTCACTGCTAGCAAATTGTAAAATGTGAAAAGTCTTCCACAATAACCAATAAGCTAGAATCATGGTATTTTGTTTTCTTGTAGCATGTTCATGTTTGTGTTTGTGGGTTACTGTAGTCACGTCCTAGTTCGTGAACCATGGGCAACGGCTGAGTGGCCTAGTAAGTGGTCCTGAGAGTCGGGATACCAGTTGCTATGGAATGGGAGTGGGCATCTCGGACATATACTGAGTCATGGCCCTCCTTGCGCTCAGGCGGCTAGGACTATACAATTCACCGGTGGTCCATAACCCGTTAGAGGAGAGATCCTCACTTGGACTATATGCAAGTAGGGCAGCATCCTGCTTCATGAATTTACCGAGCTCAGAACACTTTAAGCAAGCCTCGGACCTATGGGAGTAATGGAGTCCCACTCCCATTTGACAGGCGAGGGACTCCTTGGAAACAACTTGGCGAACGAAATGGAATTCGATGGGGAGCTATCAATATTAATGGGGCTTATGGAAGAAAGAAGGTAGAACTGGCTGAGTCTGCAAAGAGGATGCATCTGGATGTGCTAGGAGTAAGTGATATTCGGGTAAGGGGAGATAAGGAGGAAGACATAGGAGATTATAAAGTGTACTTGACGGGTGTTAGAAAGGGAAGGGCAGAGTCTGGGGTAGGGCTCTTTATCAGGAATACCATTGCACGCAACATAGTTTCTGTTAGGCACGTAAATGAGCGAATGATGTGGGTAGATTTGTCAGTGGGAGGAATTAGGACAAGAATTGTGTCCGTGTATTCACCATGTGAGGGTGCAGATGAGGATGAAGTTGACAAGTTTTATGAAGTATTGAGTGACATCGTGGTCAGGGTAAACAGCAAGGATAGAATAGTGCTAATGGGCGATTTCAATGCGAGAGTTGGGAATAGAACTGAAGGATACGAAAGGGTGATTGGTAAATGTGGGGAAGATATGGAAGCTAATGGCTATGGGAAACGTTTGCTGGACTTCTGTGCTAGTATGGGTTTAGCTGTTACGAATACAGTCTTCAAGCATAAGGCTATTCACCGCTACACATGGGAGGCTAGGGGTAACAGATCCATAATAGACTATATCTTAACAGACTTTGAATTCAGGAAATTTGTTAGGAATGTACGAGTTTTTCGCGGATTTTTCGATAATACAGACCACTATCTGATCTGTAGTGAACTAAGTATCTCTAGGCCTAGGGTAGAGGAAGTGAAATCTGTCTGCAAACGAATAAGGGTAGAAAGTCTCCAGGACGAGGAAATTAGACAGAAGTACATGGATATGATTAGTGAGAAGTTTTGAACAGTAGACAGTAAGCAGGTTCAGGATATAGAAAGTGAATGGGTGGCATACAGGGATGCTGTAATAGAAACGGCAAGGGAATGCCTAGGAACAACTGTGTGTAAAGATGGGAAAAGGCGAACATCTTGGTGGAATGATGAAGTGAGAGCAGCCTGTAAACGTAAGAAGAAGGCTTATCAGAAATGGCTCCAAACAAGGGCCAAGGCAGACAGGGATTGGTACGTAGATGAAAGAAACAGAGCGAAACCAATAGTTGTTGAATCCAAAAAGAAGTCATGGGAAGATTTTGGTAATAACCTGGAAAGGCTAGGTCAAGCAGCAGGGAAACCTTTCTGGACAGTAATAAAGAATCTTAGGAAGGGAGGGAAAAAGGAAATGAACAGTGTTTTGAGTAATTCAGGTGAACTCATAATAGATCCCAGGGAATCACTGGAGAGGTGGAGGGAATATTTTGAACATCTTCTCAATGTAAAAGGAAATCATCATGGTGGTGATGCAAACAGCCAAGCTCATGGGGAGGAGGAAAACGATGAAATTATGCTTGAGGAAGTGGAAAGGATAGTAAAAAACTCCATTGTCATAAGGCAGCAGAAATAGATGAAATTAGACCTAAAATGGTAAAGTACAGTGGGAAGGCAGGGAAGAAATGGATTCATAGAGTAGTAAAATTAGCGTGGAGTGTTGGTAAGGTACCTTCAGATTGGACAAAAGCAGTAATTGCACCTATCTATAAGCAAGGGAACAGGAAGGATTGCAACAACTATCGAGGTATCTCATTGATGAGTATACCAGGCAAAGTATTCACTGGCATCCTGGAAGGGAGGGTGCGATCAGTCGTTGAGAGGAAGTTGGATGAAAACCAGTGTGGTTTCAGACCACAGAGAGGCTGTCAGGATCAGATTTTCAGTATGCGCCAGGTAATTGAAAAATGCTACGAGAGGAATAGGCAGTTGTGTTTATGTTTCGTAGATCTAGAGAAAGCATGTGACAGGGTACCGAGGGAAAAGATGTTCGCCATACTGGGGGACTATGGAATTAAAGGTAGATCATTAAAATCAATCAAAGGCATTTATGTTGACAATTGGGCTTCAGTGAGAATTGATGGTAGAATGAGTTCTTGGTTCAGGGTACTTACAGGAGTTAGACAAGGCTGTAATCTTTCACCTTTGCTGTTCGTAGTTTACATGGATCATCTGCTGAAAGGTATAAAATGGCAGGGAGGGATTCAGTTAGGTGGAAATGTAGTAAGCAGTTTGGCCTATGCTGACGACTTGGTCTTAATGGCATACTGTGCCGAAAGCCTGCAGTCTAATATCTTGGAACTTGAAAATAGGTGCAATGAGTATGGTATGAAAATTAGCCTCTCGAAGACTAAATTGATGTCAGTAGGTAAGAAATTCAACAGAAGTGAATGTCAGATTGGTGATACAAAGCTAGAACAGGTCGATAATTTCAAGTATTTAGGTTGTGTGTTCTTCCAGGATGGTAATATAGTAAGAGAGATTGAATCAAGGTGTAGTAAAGCTAATGCAGTGAGCTCGCAGTTGCGATCAGCAGTATTCTGTAAGAAGGAAGTCAGCTCCCAGACGAAACTATCTTTACATTGGTCTGTTTTCAGACCAACTTTGTTTTACGGGAGCGAAAGCTGGGTGGACTCAGGATATCTTATTCATAAGTTAGAAGTAACAGACATGAACGTAGCAAGAATGATTGCTGGTACAAACAGGTGGGAACAATGGCAGGAGGGCACTCAGAATGAGGAGATAAAAGCTAATTTAGGAATGAACTCGATGGATGAAGCTGTACGCATAAACCGGCTTCGGTGGTGGGGTCATGTGAGGCGAATGGAGGAGGATAGGTTACCTAGGAGAATAATGGACTCTGTTATGGAGGGTAAGAGAAGTAGAGGGAGACCAAGACGACGATGGTTAGACTCTGTTTCTAACGATTTAAAGATAAGAGGTATAGAACTAAATGAGGCCACAACACTAGTTGCAAATCAAGGATTGTGGCGACGTTTATTAAATTCTCAGAGGCTTGCAGACTGAACGCTGAAAGGCACAACAGTCTATAATGACAATGTATGTATGTATGTATGTATGTAGCAATGTTCAGCTTCCAGTCGTTGAGATGTTTGTTCTTTCTTCTTTTCACAGGAATTTGTGGCTTCATGCCCTTACCTTCGTAATGAACCGAAGTATGGTGAGATGTACACTTATATAGACCTGCTACGCCAAGAACTACATCCCCGCTTCAGCTACTTGAGGAGCGTCGAATTTGTGATCGATCAACCCATAGCATGTGAGGTAAGAATGAAGACTTTCACTTTAATTGCCAAAGTTAACATAGATAGGGTTTCTACTGCTAAGTTATGGAAAGCAGCTTCACCTTCAGTGAAGAGATTGGGTGCAATATAATCCAAATTATTAGACCATTGTACAGACATAGGCCTAATTCGTTGAGATATCTTTGGCAGCGGACGTGCAACATCTTCGTGCATTTCACACTCCTCATCTTCAAATCCTTTGATTTCTATTTCAAAATCACTACCACCACTGCTGTAGGTATCACTATCAATATCATTGGTATAACCTCCTAAATCAATACATTCATCTCATAAATCAGGTATTTCCTCATCAGTAACACAACCCTCTCTCCGCACCACTATTTCTGTTTACATCCAATGCGACCTTGCCACGATATGTGCGTCACATATTTCCAAAGGTATTTAAACTACTATCCAAAGATCACCAAACATTAAGATACATAGGAATATTTTTTAATACTCTGTGGTAAGAGTAACTCTAAAATTTGCCAAGGGATGGCAGATGGCAGAGGTATATATTCATAAAACACAGATGATAAATGACGGAATGCGATTTTATTCGCTACGACTTAATACAGTATTTTAGGGAGTGGGTTATGTGAGATGAAACAAAAGCCAACAAGAGTTTTAGTATTCCACTCCTTGTTCTTTACCACAAAGAAACTGGGGTCATTGTTTTCATAAATTGTTGGCAAACTCATTGGCACTGCCAGTGGGTCCAAGTAGCCTATGCAGTGGCCTCCACGGTATGCACTAGCCATGCGTCTTGGTGGGTGTGCTATGTACCAACTGATGAGTCAGCTTAGCACACGGGGCAAAATGCTGGCAACCAGGAATGAATTAGCTGGAAAATTTATAATGTCCTTTATGGACCATTTATATTAGTATTATAAATTTACTCATTTGAGAAAAATATTTCAGGTTCCTTATGGGAATCAACATCTATATCATCTGATGGCCAAGCAGGCATCAATTTTTGGTAATGAGACAAAGTCTCTCATAGTGCATTGGCACTGCTGGTGGCTTCAAGTAGCCTACGCAGTGGCCTCCGCGGTATGCACTAGCCATGCGTCTTGGTGGGTGTGCTACCAACTGATGAGCCCAACTTAGCACATGGGGATGAAACGCTGGCAACCAGGAATGAGTTAGCTGGAAAATTTATAATGTCCAATAACGGACCATGTATAATGGTATTATAAATTTACTCATTTGGGACAAATATTTCAGGTTCCCTATGGGAATCAACATCTATTTACTCACTCACAATACAATAATACATTACTACAGTAGAACCTCATTAATGTGGACCCCATTTGTCCAGACTTCGCATAATCCAGACAGCTGTTTACTAATAATACATAAATGCATTTAAATTTCAGATCCATGATTTTCAGTTTCACGTCTGCTGTCAATGATATAAAAACATCAACTTTGATTAACTCGTAGAAGAAACTTTTAATAAATGAATAGCTTGAACGAGATACGGCTGGAGTGGAAACAGAGGATTTTCACAACACCCTCCACCAAGGTGGTGAAAATTTAGCAACACAGGAAGATATTGAGTTGTAACTAGAAGCAGATGAACGCATTTTAACAGAGGAGGAGATTGTTGAAAGTGTCATCACTGCAGGAAGCTTTGAAACAGATGAATATGACCAGGATGAAGCAGGTGATATTATTAACCCTAAGCCAAAAGTTTGTGAAATTAAAGAACATCTAAACATTGTCATTAAATACATTGAAGGTGACAATGATGAAAACATAACTGCATATTACAAATATTTGAGGCATCTGTGTGAGATAATTATTAAAGAAATTAATGTCAAAGGAAGGCAACCAAAGATCAGCAGTTTCCTCAAACCAGTAAGCATGTCAAGTGTGGTCAGTGAAGGTGTGTCATGTTTAATTCTGTACTGCACAAATTATTTTGTATTTCTTTTGTGGGTTACTGTTGTCACGTCCTAGTTCGTGAACCATGGGCAACGGCTGAGTGGCCTAGTAAGTGGTCCTGAGAGTCGGGATACCAGTTGCTATGGAATGGGAGTGGGCATCTCGGACATATACTGAGTCGTGGCCCTCCTTGTGCTCAGGCGGCTAGGACTATACAATTCACCGGTGGTCCATAACCCGTTAGAGGAGAGATCCTCACTTGGACTATGTGCAAGTAGGGCAGCATCCTGCTTCATGAATTTACCGAGCTCAGAACACTTTAAGCAAGCCTCGGACCTATGGGGGTAATGGAGTCCCACTCCCATTTGACAGGCGAGGGACTCCTTGGAAACAACTTGGCGAACGAAATGGAATTCGATGGGGAGCTATCAATATTAATGGGGCTTATGGAAGAAAGAAGGTAGAACTGGCTGAGTCAGCAAAGAGGATGCATCTGGATGTGCTAGGAGTAAGTGATATTCGGGTAAGGGGAGATAAGAAGGAAGAGATAGGAGATTATAAAGTGTACTTGACGGGTGTTAGAAAGGGAAGGGCAGAGTCTGGGGTAGGGCTCTTTATCAGGAATACCATTGCATGCAACATAGTTTCTGTTAGGCACGTAAATGAGCGAATGATGTGGGTAGATTTGTCAGTGGGAGGAATTAGGACAAGAATTGTGTCTGTGTATTCACCATGTGATGGTGCAGATGAGGATGAATTTGACGAGTTTTATGAAGCATTGAGTGACATTATGGTCAGGGTCAACAGCAATGATAGAATAGTGCTAATGGGCGATTTCAATGCGAGAGTTGGGAATAGAACTGAAGGATACGAAAGGGTGATTGGTAAATGTGGGGAAGATATGGAAGCTAATGGGAATGGGAAGCATTTGCTGGACTTCTGTGCTAGTATGGGTTTAGCTGTTACGAATACATTCTTCAAGCATAAGGCTATTCACCGCTACACATGGGAGGCTAGGGGTACCAGATCCATAATAGACTATATCTTAACAGACTTTGAATTCAGGAAATCTTTTAGGAATGTACGAGTTTTTCGGGGATTTTTCGATGATACAGACCACTATCTGATCTGTAGTGAACTAAGTATCTCTAGGCCTAGGGTAGAGAAAGTGAAATCTGTCTGCAAACGAATAAGGGTAGAAAATCTCCAGGACGAAGAAATTAGACAGAAGTACATGGATATGATTAGTGAGAAGTTTCGAACAGTAGACAGTAAGCAGGTTCAGGATATAGAAAGTGAATGGGTGGCATACAGGGATGCTGTAGTAGAAACAGCAAGGGAATGCCTAAGAACAACTGTGTGTAAAGATGGGAAAAGGCAAACATCTTGGTGGAATGATGAAGTGAGAGCAGCCTGTAAACGTAAAAAGAAGGCTTATCAGAAATGGCTCCAAACAAGGGCCGAGGCAAACAGGGATTTTTACGTAGATGAAAGAAACAGAGCGAAACCAATAGTTGTTGAATCCAAAAAGAAGTCATGGGAAGATTTTGGTAATAACCTGGAAAGGCTAGGTCAAGCAGCAGGGAAACCTTTCTGGACAGTAATAAAGAATCTTAGGAAGGGAGGGAAAAAGGAAATGAACAGTGTTTTGAGTAATTCAGGTGAACTCATAATAGATCCCAGGGAATCACTGGAGAGGTGGAGGGAATATTTTGAACATCTTCTCAATGTAAAAGGAAATCATCCTGGTGGTGTTGCAAACAGCCAAGCTCATGGGGAGGAGTAAAATGATGAAATTATGCTTGAGGAAGCGGAAAGGATAGTAAATAAACTCCATTGTCATAAACCAGCAGGAATAGATGAAATTAGACCTGAAATGGTTAAGTATAGTGGGAAGGCAGGGATGAAATGGCTTCATAGAGTAGTAAAATTAGCATGGAGTGTTGGTAAGGTACCTTCAGATTGGACAAAAGCAGTAATTGCACCTATCTATAAGCAAGGGAACAGGAAGGATTGCAATAACTATCGAGGTATTTCATTGATTAGTATACCAGGCAAAGTATTCACTGGCATCTTGGAAGGGAGGGTGCGATCAGTCGTTGAGAGGAAGTTGGATGAAAACCAGTGTGGTTTCAGACCACAGAGAGGCTGTCAGAATCAGATTTTCAGTATGCGCCAGGTAATTGAAAAATGCTACGAGAGGAATAGGCAGTTGTGTTTATGTTTCATAGATCTAGAGAAAGCATATGACAGGGTACCGAGGGAAAAGATGTTCGCTATACTGGTGGACTATGGAATTAATTTATTTATTTATTTATTTATTGATGTCTTTATTTGTGGCGAAGTTAGGGCTCTTGGCCCTCTCTTACACTTAACCACATTATGCGGCTTAATACTGAATCCAAACTTAATATTCTAACTTAACACAGTGTATATAATATAATATTAATATAACTTAATATAGTCTAATAGTAAAAGATTACATCCTAAGTCTAAAATTAGAAAAATAATAAATAAATTCAATATTAACTACTCTAGGTGGAATTCATAAAAAATAACAGTAATTTATGTAAACTTTTGGGAACTATTTACTCCAGACATTCACTCACAGATTCACACATAACTACATGATATAGCCTACGTATTCAAGAGAAAATCTTTAGACTGTCTTTTGAAGGTAATTAATGAGGAACAGTTTCTAATTTCAGGGGGTAAAGCATTCCATATTCTAGCGCCCGACACAAGGAAAGAATTACTGAAGGCAGATGTATGATGTGGAGGTATTGCAATTGTTGACCCAGATCGCGTGTCACGGTCATGAAAGGAGGATAGAAAACGGAAATTACTGGAGAGATATTCAGGTATATTTTCAGTCAAGAGTCGATAGATAAGGGTTGATAAATGGTGATTCCTCTGCTGCTCTACATTTAACCAAGAAAGTCGTGCATAAAAAGGGGATACATGCGAGGCAAAATTAAATGAAAAGATAAATCTAATGCAGGAGTTTAAAGCTCTGTGCAATTTCCTATTTTGTTCACTGGTAGCATCCAGCAACACAACATCACAATAGTTAAAAATTGGAAGTATCAATGTTTGAACCAGTTTTATTTTTAAGTTGAGAGGTAATACGGTCTGGTGAATCTTAAGGGAATGAAGTGATGAGTGAACTTTCCTGCATACGTTAGTGACATGCTCATCCCAGTTTAAAGTTTCATTTATAGTGACTCCAAGGCTTTTTACTGATTTACAGAGTGGGATAGCAACGCCATTTAGTTGAATGACTGGAATTTGTAGACTGCGTAGATGGGCAAGCAGTTTTCTCTGCCCTAGTATGATAGCTTGTGTTTTCATTGGGTTGATGGAGAGAGAATTCTCAGCTGCATAACAGCTGATCTGCTCTAAGTTTCGGTTCATATTTTCAATAGCTGCATTTATGTCATTCACTTTTGTGTGGCAGTAAATTTGAAGGTCGTCGGCATAGAGATGGTAGTTGCAGTTTTTCAACTTAGAAGAGATGTCATTCAAATATAAAATAAATAACAGGGGGCCAAGTATAGAACCTTGTGGCACACCATTAACTTTGTACTTCCACTCCGTTCTCTTATCATTCATGACAACACACTGTCGTTGGTTATGGAGGTAGGAAGCGAACAATTTGAGAGCAGCGTGGCTAAGATGGAAGGAATGCAATTTCGCTATTAATATGTCCGTACTGATAGTGTCAAAAGCACTGCTGAAGTCTAGGAGAATGAGCATGGTCACTTTACGTTCGTCCATTGCTTTTCTTACGTCATCCATAATTTTTAGAAGAGCAGTAGATGTACTATGTCCTTTTTTAAATCCAGATTGCAGGTGATCAAGTAACGAATGGTGCATCAAATATTGGAGCAGTTGTTCATGCATGAGTTTTTCTAAGACTTTCGAAAGTGAAGAAAGTATACAGACAGGTCGATAGTCAGATGGAGAATTTGCTAGAGATTTTTTTGGTACTGGGAAAATTAAGGCATCCTTCCAAACAGTTGGGAAGTAGCCTTCCAAAAGACATGAGTTACATAAGTGGGTTAAAATTGGCAGTACTACATCTATCAAGGTAACGACGAAGGATATCGGGATGTCGTCCACTCCGATTGCTCGCGATTTGATTGATGTTAGTTTTCTTCTTACATCGTTTTCATTTACTTTATGAAATTCGAACAAAGGCCGTTGTGGCAACGGAGTAGACTGGAGAGAATTTATTGTTGTTTGTATAATATGAGGGTGGGTATTAACTATTTCTCTAGTAAAGTGGGCATTTAATTCATCTGGATTTATGTCATGCATATTGGAGTTTGTAGTTTGCCTCCCAATACCTACGGATCTGAGTTGTTTCCAGGTACTTTTTGTGTTCAAGTTACTGGCTAATTGTTGGAAGTACGCATATTTTTTGTTTCTGATTATTTGTTTAACTTTATTTCTAAGCACACGGTACTTTTCAAAATCTTCAGTTGATAATGTCTGCTTGTAACATCTGTGTAGTGCATCTCGTTCAGCCATTGCAGACTTAATGTCATTAGATAACCTCTTTTTCAATATTTAATTTTTAACGTTCACCCTAGCAGTACGTTTAGGTACGTGTTTGTTATACAATCCCAACAATAATGTGTTAAACCTCTTTACTTTTTCGTCATTGTCAGTCAAGTGCAGTATTTCGTCCCAGGGGCAGAGATTAGCATCTTGTATCAATTGTTGAGGATTTAACTTTTTCATGTCTCTATAGGTTATCCACTTCGGCTTTGTTTTGGGTACTTTCAAAGAATAAGCTAAATATATGAGATCGTGGTATGATATACCAGGTACAGAAGTTTGTCCGTGTTTCAGTATTTTCTGAGGATTGTTTGTGATAAGTAAATCTATTAGTGTGTGTGAGGATCCGTTAGCCGTGTGCACGTGGTGAGTGGGGTTAAGTGGCAACACTGACATGTTACAAGAAGTAAATATGTTCTGTAAACGATTTGCTTCAATGGAGTCTATTAACAGGTTTGTGTTAAAGTCGCAAAATATGAGTACATGTTCGTAGGTAGGTACGAGTCTTAGTAACTTTTCTTCGAAGTCGGTGAAGTTTCCTGCTTTTGGTGGTTTGTAAACAACTCCAATCAGTACTTTAGTCTTATCAACAGATAGTTCTACAAACATATATTCAGTTAAGGTGTCAGTAGATAATGTCGAAGTTTGCATAATCTTCCCCGTTAAATTGTTTTTGTAGTATAGAGCTACTCCTCCTCCACGGCGGTTCGGTCTGTTGTGAAAAACTGCATTAAATCCTTCTGTATTTACCGAGTTGAGAGGGACCGAGTCCTTCATCCAACTCTCACTAATTGCTACAACATTTACCATGCTTCCTTCAAAAATAGCTTTCAGCTCAGTGTGATGGGCAATTATAGACTGAGCATTGACATGGGCACACAGTAATGAGCGGGGAAAGGACGAGTGACTGCGGGCGGGGTGAGAGGGGGTCAGGGAAAGAAAAGGGTGGGAGGGTTCAGTATCAAGGTGAAGGTTGTTTACCCTGCCCAGGGAGAAAGCTACGTTATTACCTGTGTTAGCCATAATCAAAAATAAACAGAGGGCAACTTACCATGGTTTCCTCTTGCCTACGTAAGCCACTTGAATCATTTAAACATTCACTCACACTAAACTTACAATAAAACCACTTATAATTAAAACGTAAATCCATGAGTCATGTACTCTACTAATCACCTAGCCCTGAAATAACAGCATTTAGTTCCGCTTTAGTGGTCACAGTGAATTTGTTTTTGTTTTTGCCTAGGACTACAATTCTTCCTTCCTGGATCCAAACGTTACGCACTCCGAGCTGGTCTCAGGCTCGATTTAACAGATCTCTTCTAGAAGCAGTCAATGACTCTGTAACCAATAGTTTGGTGCCTTTGAAGAGCTTCTTAGCGCGCCAGACACGATCGCGAACATGAAACCGGACGAATTTGACTATAATCGGCCTGTTTCCCGAGGTCACAACTTCCGCAGCTGATCTGCGTAGAGGTCCCAACCTATGACAGCGATCGATGTCATCCATTGATAATTCCACTTGTAGGTAAGATTTTACTGTCTCTATCACTTTGGCATAGACATTCTCAGCCGGTTCTTCTTTCACCCCGTGTATGAGTAGACAGTTCCGTCTACTGTATTGTTCGGCTTCGTCAGCCCTGGCTTCGTGCTGGTCAAGACGCTGTTGAACAACTAGTAACTCCTCCTTTACACAAGAAATTTCCGCCGAGATGTACTGGCGAAATATCTTTGAACTCGGAACAGAGGGAAGACAGATTTTCATTGGCGCGGTCGTTAGTGTTGGCAGCCCTGCTGGCACTGGCTGATGTCAACTGTTCCAAGCGAGCTTGGAACTCATCCATCCGTTTAACAAACTTTGTTTCAAAGTCCGACACATGCTTATTTACACTTTTTACGGACATGTTTTTACTAGAACTAGACGTCAGTTGTCTGGTGTAATTACTGACACACATTCGCCAGAACTGTCTGCTAATTATCTTGCTAATTCAGGCTGGTAACACAGAGCTCTCCTACACAACACACACAGCACGCGCCATCTTGTAAAGGTAGATTATTAAAATCAATCAAAGGCATTTATGTTGACAATTGGGCTTCAGTGAGAATTGATGGTAGAATGAGTTCTTGATTCAGGGTACTTACAGGAGTTAGACAAGGCTGTAACCTTTCACCTTTGCTGTTTGTAGTTTACATGGATCACATGCTGAAAGGTATAAAATGGCAGGGAGGGATTCAGTTAGGTGGAAATGTAGTAAATAGTTTGGCCTATTTGGCCTACGACTTGGTCTTAATGGCAGACTGTGCCGAAAGCCTGCAGTCTAACATCTTGGAACTTGAAAATAGGTGCAATGAGTATGGTATGAAAATTAGCCTCTCGAAGACTAAATTGACGTCAGTAGGTAAGAAATTCAACAGAACTGAATGTCAGATTGGTGATACAAAGCTAGAACAGGTCGATAATTTCAAGTATTTAGGTTGTGTTTTTTCCCAGGATGGTAATATAGTAAGCGAGATTGAATCAAGGTGTAGTAAAGCTAATGCAGTGAGCTCGCAGTTGCGATCAGCAGTATTCTGTAAGAAGGAAGTCAGCTCCCAGACGAAACTATCTTTACATCGGTCTGTTTTCAGACCAACTTTGTTTTACGGGAGCGAAAGCTGGGTGGACTCAGGATATCTTATTCATAAGTTAGAAGTAACAGACATGAAAGTAGCAAGAATGATTGCTGGTACAAACAGGTGGGAACAATGGCAGGAGGGCACTCGGAATGAGGAGATAAAGGCTAATTTAGGAATGAACTCATGGATGAAGCTGTACGCATAAACCAGCTTCGGTAGTGGGGTCATGTGAGGCGAATGGAGGAGGATAGGTTACCTAGGAGAATAATGGACTCTGTTATGGAGGGTAAGAGAAGTAGAGGGAGACCAAGACGACGATGGTTAGACTCTGTTTCTAACGATTTAAAGATAAGAGGTATAGAACTAAATGAGGCCACAACACTAGTTGCAAATCAAGGATTGTGGCAACGTTTATTAAATTCTCAGAGGCTTGCAGACTGAATGCTGAAAGGCATAACAGTCTATAATGATAATGTATGTATGTATGTCTTAAATTTATCTACCGCACTCGTTCTTTTTTACTGAACAAAGTGTTTTAATATGTACCTTGGCTCATTTCATAAGTTTTTTTTTAATCCGGACTTTCATTAATTTTGACAACCTAGAGCCTATACACAATACATAAACTACAAAAAATATATAATTTCAATACATAACAAACTCATAAATTCCAAAATATTCCTGCATTGTATAAAGAGATATATCAGTTCATAACGTTCATGGCCACTTGGATATCGATAACCATTTCCACTGTACTTTTTCTTTCACTTACTGGAGTTCATTTCTATGTCTTTATGCATTTTAGATTATCATTTGAAATATTTCAATAATACTTTTGTGCATGGAAATCATGACACATACGTCATTTGCACTACCGATGAGCTTCTCGCCTCTGGTGCTGTTTCCTGCAGCGTATGATGTGGAATGAAGGGAAGAGTGTTTTGTTCTGCTGTAGATTTTCAATAACTTGTCTATAACAGATAAATTCATTTTTTGAACATTTCTTATAAAAATGGTACATATTAAAATCTGTATAAAGTCGATCGCTGTACAATAATAGTACTCTGCAAGAAGCACAGCCAATTACTTCTGTCTCTTGTGGAATTTCATGAAGTATTGCTGAAGCCTGACTGTCCTGGACACTTGTTGTAATAGAATATGCTACCGCAATCTACAATCATTCTTCTTAGCCACACATTTAGTGGCAAACTGTGTTCCTGTAGAGTGACACATTTAGGGAGCCTATGAGATGATTTTTCTAACGCTGAGAAGAAACTACTCTGTATTGACATTGCAGGAAAGTATGCCTAAGTGTAACAGCTACAGAGGTAATAACTAACAATTAACAGGCTGTACAGTGCACAAGTAAGAGGGCCCAACCTTTGTAATGGCGCAAGTACGAGCTTTAATATTTGGGCCAGAGTGTGATGAATACTTGCAGATTTAGAGGGGTGCTCTCTTGCTCAAGTCTGGAAACTCCTGTGTTGCAGAATACCTACATTTTGGCAGTGGCAAATGTGAAAAGTTCCCTTTCAGTGAAGAATCTGATGAAAGTTTTATCAGTTCTTTGTCTTCTGCAGTACTTAACTTAAAAACACAGAGAAGTAGCCCGGCAAAGAAAACAAAAAGAAAATCTGAATGAGCATCACTATACTGCTAATAATAAGAGTTGGCATCTGACAGGTAAGCTTGGAGGGAGGAGCACTGCACGTGCCATTTCACGATGTTGCCACATTCCAGCATTCCTTTCTACATACTCTTACCCCTCGCTTCCGGCTCACTTGTTCCCTCCTGCATTCTAGCCGCTGTGATCTGTTGTAGACTGCCTGGCCAGGCGGTGTCGTCCCATTTGAGATCACTCTTTTACAAACAATCAGGTTCTTATCAGTGACAGTGACAGGTTTGGCAACTCCCACCAAATGGAAATTCTAAGTTCTCATGGAGGGAATTAGATTCTTTTCCACCAATAGAGCATATCAAAAATCAGATCAAAAATTAGATGGATGGCTTTTCCGGCGTTTGCTCTATTAACCAGCGCTTCGTCTTAGGTCTGACACTAGACTCTTCAGAGTGGGATGTGTCAGACCCTACCCACCGACGCTGGGGTGTATGCAGGTGAACTTATCAGAAGCTTATTTATGAAGCACAGTCTCCCACCAAGACGAGCTGCCCTGAAGTGTTATCTCCATGGCAACCGCAGTCGCCCCACCCTCGTTTCCATGGCAACCACACAGCCACTCCCTTTATCCTGCCCCGGCAGGCAGTAAACGGACCTCCCTCTAAGAAATGTCAGACGCCAACTCTTATTATTAGCAGTATAGTGAAGGGATTTTGAACCCACTGATACTTGTCACAGTTTTGGGGAAAGTATGTTTCAAAATAAACACTGAATTGAGATAAGTGACCTTCAATTATGGAAACAATATCTCCAATAAAGTATATTTCATTTCTTGTTATGAAATGCTGCAAACATGAAAAGTAGTCCATTTCTCCCTGTTCATTGATTTTCCTCTTCCAAAGAAGAAATTTCTTTTTTGATGGCTAAATCAAGTGGGTTGCACTTCCTTGCAGATAATTATTCATTGCATTTAATTCTAAGGATCACCTAAACAAACATCTTTCAACAAAAAATCAATGTCCATGAAGCACTTGGCAATGAAATGGTTTTCTTCTTCTAGATAAGAATAGAATTCCCGCCGAAATTCAAAAGCCATTGAGTGCTAGAGTGAAGAGAGATGTATGCTTATTTTACTAAAAAATCTAACTTTAAGGAGTTGAATTTGAATTATTATTTATGATTCCATGCAAATAAAATGTTTTAAATTTGTTTTACATCACACCGACACAGAAAGATCTTATGGCGATGATGGGATAGGAAAGACTTAGGAATGGGAAAGAAGCGACCGCGGCCGTGGGCCGAGACAGGGAAGTGTTCTATCGCCAACCCTGTTTACAATAGTAATGGATGACATCATGAGAACAGCAAAGTCAGCATATGGAGGAAGAGAAATGAACATGTTATCTGCAGATGGTATTATGATTTGGGGAGAAGAGTACATGAAGGTTCAAGAACAGTTGCATGTGGTGAATGGGAAGATCAAAGAATGTGGGTTGAAAATAAGTGTAGAAAATACTAAAACTCTTGTTATGACTAGACGGGAGAAAGAAGGGAAAGGTCAGATTAGATTTGCAGACAAGTCTCTGGAAGTAATGGAGACGTTCAAATACCTGGGGAGTAAATTAATGGAGAATGCTCAACTGGATGCAGAGATTAGTAAGAGGATTCAAGCTGGAAGCTGTTTCTATCTTCTTCTCTTCTTCTTCTTCTTCTTCTTCTTCTTCTTTAATGACCACATAGGATCACTTTAGTCAGTCTGTCGTTCAGGTCCCTTTGAAGGGATTGTTTGGACTGTGCGGTCCTCCCAGTACTTCTTCAGACGCTCTGATATTTGTGCCCTTTCCTCAGTTGAAAATATGCATGTTGTTGGTTTATTTTGTGTAAGGGTAAAGCAGAGGTTTGTATTCTTAAGTTTTGTGTTCAATTTTATTGTATTTGTGGTGTCTTCTGTTGTAAGGCCTATTTCCTTCAGATCCTCTCTTACTTCTCTGATCCATTTACATCCTGTTGTGGTATTTTTTGAGACGAGATTATGTTGTACTAGTTGTTTCAGAAGTCTCGAATCCTGCATCCTCATGATATGTCCAAAGAATCCCAGTCTCCTCTTATGCGTAGTATCTGTAATGGGTTCTAGCTCTTTGTACACGACTTTATTAGGTACCGCCACTGTCCATCTTTCTGGTATTTTTTTATGCAAGTTCCTCCAATCCTCCTTTCAATTTTCTGAAGACTGTCAGTCTTTGATTGTTTATTCAGGTAAAAAAGTGTTTCTGCTGCATATGTAGCTTCCGATTTTATAACTGTGTTGTAGTGTTTTATTTTTGTATTTATTGATAGACATTTCTTTTTGTAGGTATCCCATGTTAATTTTTGTGCTCTAGCTAATCTATTTGTTCTTACTTGGATTGAGATTTTTTCATTTAAGTTATTTGTTATTACTTCTCCAAGATATTTAAATTGAGTTACTATTTTGATTTTATTACCATTTATGGTAACTTCTTTTAGTTGTATTGGTTTTTGGGGCATAATTTCTGTTTTTTCAAATGATATGTTGAGGCCAATTTTATTTGCAATCTTTTGAAGTTCTAATATCTGGGTTTTTGTTTCTTTTATGTCCACTGCTAGTAATGCTAAATCGTCAGCAAAACCCAGGCATTTTGTTTTGATTTTTCGGCCAATCTTTATTTTGGGGGGACATTTCCTAAACCGTTCCCTCATTACCATTTCTAGAGCATAGTTAAATAATAGTGGTGAGAGCCCATCTCCCTGCCGTAGTCCAGTTTTAATTTCAAATGTCTCTGATGTTTCACCCCTAAAATTCACTTTTGATTTGGTGTTGGTGGGAGTCAATTTTATCATGTTTATTAATTTGGAGTGTAGTCCAAGGTGTCTTAAAATTTTAAACAGAGATTCTCTATGGATGCAATCATAAGCTTCCTTGAAATCTACAAATGTTATCAGCATATCTCTGTTTCTTCTCCTGTTATACTCCATTACCAACTTAAGACTCATGATCTGATCAGAACAGCCCCTCCAGGGTCTGAAACCTCCTTGATATTCTCCTAGTTCTTTCTCAACTTGTAAACTTACCCTATTAAGGATGATTATTGAAAATATTTTGTATGTTATGTCTAGGAGCGAGATTCCCCTGTAGTTATTAGGGTGGGTTTTGTCTCCTTTTTTGTTTAGTGGATGAATGAGGGCTGTTGTCCAGTGTTCTGGTAGTTCTTCTTTAATCCAGATAGAGACAAGTTGTTGATGGAGGGCAACTTTTGCTGATGTTCCTGCATATTTCCAGATTTACACAAAGGTCTGATCTTCTCCTGGTGCTTTGTAGTTTTTTAATTTATTCAGAGCTTGGTAGACTTCCTTTATTGTGGGGGATTGATATTCTCTGGTGGTGTTTTTATCGGGGTTTGGTGTCTAAATGAAGGAGTTCTGTAGGTTCCTCACAATTTAAAAGCTTGTTGAAATATTTAGCCAGAATTTCTGCATTGACTTTATTGTTATGAGCCAGCTTACCATTTTCATCCTTTATCAGTAGGGTCAGGTGTTCATATTTTTGGAGCTGCTTTTTGAAGGTTTTGTAGTAGTCCCTTGATTGAGTTTTATTGAATTGTTCTTCAATTAACTGCAGTGTGTCCTTATGATGTTGTCTTTTTATTCTTCATAAGACTTACGTAGTTTCTTGTCTCTGCTTTACTAGCTTTTGATAGGATATTTCTGTTTTTTGGGACTGATGTAATAGCCATGCCTGATGTCTTTTCTCCACTGTTTCATCTCATTCACTGTTCCACCATTGGTGTTTTTTACGTGATTTAATTGGAGCCAGGTCTTCTGCAATTTGTTTAAGGTTGTGCACTAAGTCTTCAAGTTTATCTGTGATTTTTATTTTTTCAGTTGCTTTCTGGTAATTTTAGTTGTTGATTACCTGGGTAGGATCTATTTTTCTTTTAGTTTTAAGGGCTTGCTTTTGTTGTCTCCTCTGGGGAGTGAATTTAATTTTAATTTTAGTGATCTGAACCTGTGTCTATTCCTCGGAGGACTTTGATGTTATAGATCTCTTTGTGGTGGTATTTGTCCATGCAGATGTGATACAGTTGCCATTCTCCTTTAGTGTAGTCAGGGTGTTTCCATGTTTTGAGTTTTTGAGTTTTCCTCTTAAAACATGTAGATTTTGAAATTAAATTATGGTTTCTACACAGGTCAACTAGTCTCTCTCCATTTTTATTTGTTTTCTAGTGTGCTGGCCATTTTCCAATGATATCACGGTATTTTCTTTCTCTGCCTAGTTGAGCATTGAAGTCGCCTATTAATAATTTTACATGGTGTTTGGCGATGTTTTCTATGGTCTGGTCCAATAGGTCCTAAAATTCTTGTGTTTCCCCATGATCCTTTGAGGAGTTGTTTTTATCATTAGTGGGAGCATGGGCATTTATTATAGTATAGATTTTATTAGATGCCTTTAAGGTGAGCGTTGAGAGTTGTGGAGACTGTGATTTGAATTCTTGAACTGAGTTTATTATTTTAAGGCTGACCAAAAATCCTGTTCCAAATTTTGGGACATTTTTCATCACTCTCTTCCCGGGTATACCTTTAAAAAGTCTGTACCCTTGAGATTCCAAGGCATCCTGGTCAGTGTTTCTAATTTCCTGTAATCCCATGATAAGAATTTTGTGTTGGTCCATTATGTCGGTGATCACTTTTAGTTTACCGGTTTGTATGAGTGAGTTTACATTGTGTGTAGAGAAGTATGTTATCTGCTTTGGTTTGATTCTTGATTTTGTCTCGTTCGTGTTTGTGGTACTGGGGTATTTCTGTGCCTCCGACTTCACGGTATCTTTCAGGTGGCAGCCCACCGTATCCAAATGCTGCCTTCTCTGAACTCTTGGTTCAGTTGGTGGAGTATTCCTTAAAAGACCTTCCATGATTGACTGTCAAGGTGTCACCTGTGTGGGACTAGGTCCCGAATTACAACTCTGGATGTGATCCAGTGAGGTGATGATGAGGCCGCTCCTCTGGAGTACAGACGCCTTGTGCAGCCGCCCCTAACCTGGAGAACAGACGCTGCATAATGGATTCCAGTGCCATTTCCTCCACTGTGGGGAAGCCGTTGGCCCCCTTAGGGAGTCAGGTTATTTCCCGCCGCCCAACACTCGGTGTTTCTATCATAGTATAAGAAACATGTTATGGGACAAAGATGTGCCAACGGAAGCAAAGGAAACTATGTACAAGATGTGTTATGTACCCATACGGATAACCACACCCGGGCGACTGGAGTGGGATATTAACGATGATGAACAACTTACGGAGCAGAAACTTGGACAATGACAATGAAGTTGAATACAGGCAGCCGGAATGAAGTTCGGAGAGGAACCATATTTGCCCCTACCCGGCTAGAGCTGGATGAAGGGAGATGATGGTGATTATATCCTGGTGGCAATGATCACTTACAGTAGTGTGAAAATAAGGTAAAGCAAGAACAACAAAGAAGTACAACAAGCAATTCCATGCAAAATAATTTTTTTTTGTTATTTTGTTTTATATCACACCAACACAGAAAGGTCTTATGTGCTGATGGGGTACGAAAGGCTTAGGAATAGGAAGTTGCTTTACGTCGCACTGACACAGATAGGTCATATGGCGACGATGGGATAGGAAAGACTAAGGAGTTGGAAGGAAGTGGCCGTGGCCTTAATTAAGGTACAGCCCCCAGCATTTTCCTGGTGTGAAAATGGGAAACCACGGAAAACCATTTTCACGGCTGCCGACAGTGGAATTCGAACCCACTATCTCCCGGATGCAAGCTCACAGCCCTGTACCCTTGACCGCATGGCCAACTTGCCCGGTAAAGAAAATAGTACAAGCAATACTTCTAGTTTAACATTCTATATCCAGCAATATCATATACGAATTCACAAACAAATATTTGCAGTGCTTAAGACCATCGCTTACAATACTGTTATGTGCCAGCCCTGTGGTGGCCCCTTTTTATACTTCTGGGAAGAAGCTAGTTACTCAGACGACCTGGGATCTCCCAGCCAGCTTGTGGGGTGCCGCCAGCCTTTCCATGTATTGTTCTCGTCGGCCGGCTTACCTGTGAGTTTTTGAGTTTTTTTGGAGATTCAGCAGGAATGTTCTACCTCTAGCCACCTCGCAAAAATTCTGGCTATAAAAATGGAGGCTAGCCGTGGACAGTCAGTCACAGTGTTTTGTCTCCAAGGTGGAATCAGTGTGAGACTTAGTGTGTTGGAGTTTGGTGGCTGGGCTCATGATGCCAGAGGTATTGGCTGTCGCTAGTGTCCCATCGAGGTCTGAACGAGGAGCTGTTGTTATGGTGTCAGAGAAACCAGTGAGAGGGAGGTGACGGAACAGATGACTGTACTGTATGTTCGTGTATTTCTGCGTGAGTCAGCAAGGAAAGCCGCTATCGTGAGCGTAAGGATAAATGGACCTGTGATGATGTTTGCTGTTGTGAGTATCGTCCTGCTGTTGAATACTGTTGAGCTGTTTAGTTGTTCACTGCATGTGACTGTGCGAATCACTGGAACAACCAACGAACAGTCATCGTGTCTCGAGTGGATCGTAGCCCTGAGTTCAGATCCAGCTGCTGTATGAGGTGACTGAACTTGAGGAAATGAAAGTAAAGATTAAACGTCTGCAGGTATATCAACGAGCTGGACCGCCTGCTGCGCCGTAGGAAGAGGGACTTGTGAATACACTTGCAATTAGTAAGTAAGTGTGGCCATTCAATCAGTCACTACCATCTGCATTGCGGGCAGTCGCCCAGATGGCAGATTCCCTCTCTTTTATTTTCCTAGCCTTTTCTTAAATGATTTCAAAGAAAGTGGAAATTTATTGAACATTTCCCTTGGTAACTTATTCCAATCCCTAACTCCTCTTCCTGCCCCAATTTGTCCTTTTGAATTCCAATTTCATCTTCATATTTTGATCTTTCCTAATTTTAAAGACACCACTCAAACTCATTCGTTTCATGTACTAATGTCATTCCACGCCATCTCCCCGCTGACAGCTCAGAAAATACCACTTAATTGAGCAGCTCGCCTTCTTTACCAGCCTAAACTTCGCAACATTTTTGTAATGCTACTCTTTTGTCGGAAATCACCCAGAACAAATCGAGATGCTTTTCTTTGGATTTTTTCAAGTTCTTGAATCAAGTAATCCTGGTGAGAGTCCCATACAATGGAACCATACTCTACTTGGGGTCTTACAAGAGACTTTACATCCTTGCGACAACCCCTAAACACCCTCATAACCATTTGCAGAGATCTGTACCCTTTATTTACAATCCCATTTATGTGATTACCCAAATGAAGATCTTTCCTTATATTAACACCTAGGTACTTGCAGTGATCCTCATAAGGAATTTTCACCCCATCAATGCAGTAATTAAAACTGGGAGAACTTTTCCTATTTGTGAAACTCACAACCTGACTTTTAACCCCATTTATCATCATACCATTGCCTGCTGTCCATACTGATTCATAACTGATTAGAAAGTGTAGTAAATAAACAATAAAAATTCGGTACATTGATGGAATCTTATGAGACTGATGTGGTGATAGGAGTGGAATCGTGGTTGAAAGAAGAGGTGGGTAATAGAGAAGTATTTCCAGAAGGATACACAGTCTATCGTAGAGACCGAGGAGATAAAAAGGGAGGAGGGGTGTTTATTCTGGTGAAGGAAACTTACTGTTCACATGAATGGTTTACCAATGAAAGGGATGAAATATTAGGGATAAAATTAGTTTGTGATAATATGAAGGAGGTGGGAATTATAGGAACATACAGGCCTGGAAGAGAGGAAAGAGACATGGAAATCTTTGAGAAAATAATAGATTATACTCGTAAAAACAATAATAATGATATGGTAATAATTGGGGGAGATCTAAATTTGCCTGAAGTTGAATGGAAAGGAGCTGCAAGTGAAGCCCATGAACAGAAACTGGCAAATAAGTTAATTTGGGAGGGAGGATTTACACAAGTAGTACAAACTAATAGCAAAATGAAGGGAAAAGAAACTCCTTGGTGGAACGATCGGGTGAAGATTGCTGTGAAAGTGAAAAATGAAACCAGGAAAGCCAGAGACATAGAAGTGCAAAAAGGAAGTCAAAGGAACGAATCTAGAGTAAACGAACTGCAGCAGAAATACAGAGATCAGAAGTTACAAGTAAAGAAAATTGTAGCCGAAGAAAAACAGAAAGCTTGGACTGATTTCACAGATAAACTAGAGCAAGACAGCAAAACTAATTCTAAACTACTTTACCGAACAATACGAAATATAAGAAGAGACAATGAATACATAACAGCAATAGAGGAACCAGATGGTAACATAGTTAGGGAGGAGACAGAAATAAGGAAGATCATGAAATCCTATTTTGATAATTTATACAACAGTACTGGGAAAGATTCCAATGATGTAACCATGCGGGTCAGTTTAAGCTGCAATGATGAGCCTGACCAAGAGAGTCCGCCAACATGGAAGGAAGTAGAGATTGCCCTTAATAGTATGCCCAAAGAAAGATCTACAGGATTTGATGAAGTCAGTGCAGATATGATCAAAGCAACTGGTGCAGTAGGAATACAGTGGCTTCATAGAGTAATTAATGCAATATGGAAGGATAGGAAAGTCCCAGATGATTGGAAAAAGGGAATAATAATACCTCTCTTCAAAAAAGGAAGCCGGAAGAAATGTAGCAATTATAGAGGGATCACTTTATTGTCTCATGGTTTGAAAATATTTGAGAAAATACTTGAAAAAAGGCTAAGGAAAATAATAGAACCACAACTACAGGAAGAACAGTATGGATTCAGAGAACACCGATCAACTACCGATCTCATATTTGCACTTAGAATACTGTTAGAAAAGCATTGGGAGAAGGGCAAAAACTTAACACTAGTGTTTTTGGATCTCGAAAAAGCATTTGATAGTGTTCCAAGGAAGACTATATGGGAATGTTTAAGAAAGAAGAATGTACCCTAAGGGCTTATCCAGAAAGTTAAAATGCTTTACGAAGACTGCTGCAGTTGTGTACAGATAGGAAACAGTAATTGTGATTGGTTCCAAACCACTAAAGGAGTGCTACAAGGCAGTACCCTTTCACCATTACTTTTTATCACTGTCATGGATGAAGTCATGAAAGAAATTAAGCAGAAGAACAATATGGACATCAATGCATTTGCATTTGCAGATGATGTAGTAATTTGGGGAAATACAGAGAAGGAAGTCCAAGAGAGGCTGAACACCTGGAATGAACATTTGAAAGCACACGGATTAACAATAAATAAATCGAAAACTGTTAATATGTCTGTCAACAGGCAGAAGAAGAAAGGAAAAATAATGCTGGAAGGTACACAACTGGAAACAGTAGACCAATATAAATATCTTGGGTGCATCATTTCAAGTGATAACAGAATACAGCATGAGATTAACAACCGCATTCAAAAATCAGCTCAGTTTTACCATCAAGTTCGGAACCTCCTCTGGAACGAACAAGTTCCCTTAAGATCAAAGCAGATTCTATTCCAATCATACTTCCCCCCATAATAACATATGGCCTAGAAACCTGCACAACAACCCAACAAGTGGACAGCAAACTACAAGCCGCAGAAATGAAGTTCCTACGAACTGTGGTACAGAAGACAAAAAGGGACAGGGTAAGGAATGAAAGAATAAGGGAGCAAGCTGGTGTGTACCCATCCCTGAATGAAAAAGTGACAAGGGCCCGTTTGAAATGGTTTGGCCATGTCAAACGAATGGACGATGGAAGTACAGCAAAACAATGGCTACACACAGTCGTGGCCGGAAAACGACTGGTAGGAAGACCTAGGAAGAGGTGGCTGGACCAAGTGCTAGAGGACATAGGAACAAGAGGAATCAGCTGGGATGTCGTCTTGAGAGAAGAGTGGTACATGGACAGACAGAAGTGGAGAGTGCTCGTAAACCACACCCGGGCAACTGGAGTGGAAAACTGATGATGACGAGTACAAGAACCGACTCGTCTCAATAACTTACTAGATGTATTCTTGGTTAAACCATGGGAAATAGTTGATAAAACTGAGGTAATTGAAGGAATAGGAGACCATAAGGCTGTAATAATGGATGTAAAGCTCGTACCAAAAAGGCGTAATAAGAGGGTTACACAAGACAAGAAGTTGTACAGAAAAACGAAAGTTGATGAATTTGGGACTTACCTTAAATCACAATTCAGTTGTTGGATAAGTGAAGGGAGTAACGTGGATACACTTTGGGCTAAATTTAAAGGAATTATTTGGGAAGGAGAGAAGAGATTTGTACCTGTTAAGAAGGGTAAAATGACCTCAGACCCTATTTATTATACAAGGGAAATAAGAAAATTAAAAAGAAAATGTAGAATAGTAAACAGGAAAATAAAAGAGGGTAGGGAGAGTAGAGAAACTAGAAAACAGCTAATGAGGGAACTGAATAGAGTGAAAAAGGAAGCAAAAGAGAATTATATGAATGGCATACTTCAAGAGGGTAATGACCACAAAGGGAAACGGAAAAAGCTGTATTCATATATCAGGAATCAAAAAGGAAAAGGAATCCAAATTCCTACAATGGTGGGAGAAGGGGGTGAACACTATTTAACAGATACTGAGAAAGCAAACCTATTTAGTAGGGAATTTAGAGATTCAGTAGATGATTATCAAGAGTTGGAAACCGAAACAGAAGATAGAGAGGGAGAGAGACAGAGGGAAACAAGAAGCTTCTCATTCACAAACGAAAATATTTTCAGAGAAATCCAACTGCTTCAGCAAGGAAAAGCAGCAGGAAGTGATCAAATTACTGGGGAGGTATTAAAGACAATGGGGTGGTACATAGTGCGTTATTTGAAATTTCTCTTTGACTATGTCATAAATAATAGTGTAATACCAAAGGAATGGAAGGAATCTATAATAATACCAATTTATAAAGGAAAGGGTGATAAAAGGAAACCAGAGAACTACAGACCAATCAGCCTGACCAGTATAGTTTGTAAAATACTGGAGAGTTTAATATCGAAGTACATCAGAGGGATGTGTGATGATAAAAATTGGTTCATGAGGAGCCAGTATGGATTTAGAAAGAAATTTTCTTGTGAGGCACAACAGGTGGGATTTCAGCAGAACATATCAGATCAGTTGGATTCAGGAGGTCAGTTAGACTGCATAGCCATAGATCTTTCCAAAGCCTTTGATAGAGTGAAACATGGAATATTATTAAAGAAATTGGAGGGAATAGGATTGGACGTAAGGGTTACACGTTGGATAAAAACATTTCTAAATTCAAGGGTTCAGAAAGTCAAAGTAGGAAATAATGTATCTCAGGAAGAGAAAGTTTGGAAGGGAATTGCACAGGGTAGTATAATCGGTCCGTTACTTTTCTTAATATACGCAAATGATTTAGGGAACAATATAACATCAAAAATAAGATTGTATGCAGATGACATAATTGTTTATAGGGAAATAAACAACATTGAGGATTGTTCAGAATTACAAAGGGACATTGAAAGTATCCAACAATGGGTTGAAGAAAATAATATGAAGGTTAATGGAGGCAAATCAACTGTTACAACTTTTACAAACAGGAGCTTTAAAACTGAATTTGAATATACTTTGGATGAGGTAGTTATCCCAAAAGATGGCAAGTGCAAATACTTAGGTGTGAGATTTGAAAGTAATTTGCACTAGAAGAGTCATATTGATGACATTGTTGGGAAAGCATACAGATCGTTACATGTCATAATGAGGCTACTTAAAGGATGCAACAAAGAATTAAAAGAAAAAAGTTACTTGAGTATGGTTCGTCCATTATTGGAATATGCAAACAGTGTTTGGGATCCTCACCAAGAATACCTAATAAAAGAAATAGATAGTGTGCAGAGGAAAGCACCAAGATTTGTAACAGGGGATTTCAGGAGAAAGAGTAGTGTATCAGAAATGTTAAAGGAACTTGGGTGGGAAACTTTAAGTAAGAGAAGGGAGAAAACTAGACTTATAGGATTATATAGAGCCTATACAGGAGAAGAAGCATGGGGAGATATCCGTGAGAGGCTTCAGTTGGAAAATAATTATATTGGCAGGACTGACCACAAATATAAAATTAGAAGGAATTTTAGCAGAAGCGATTGGGGTAAATTTTCATTCATTGGGAAGGGTGTGAAGGAGTGGGACAGTTTACCAGGGGTAGTGTTTGATCCTTTTCCAAAATCTGTACAGATATTCAAGAAGAGAATAAACAGCAACAGAGAAAATAAATGAAGTGTTTGAGGGCATTCGACCAGTGCAGGTTATTGTAAATAAAAAAATGTGTGTGAATAAATTAATTCCATCCCCTGGTCTAAGGAGTTTGGACAGCCAAAGTAGGGGACTGCCTGTAGGGGTGAAGTACAGTGGAGACTTTGAGGGCCCTGGGACCGCTACGGTAGCTGTGAAGGCCCTTCAGGAACTCTGAAAAGTGGTGGCAAAAGGGGCTCTGGTTAAGACGCAGCAGGTCGTTATGCTACTTAGGATCCAGAACGGGTAAAAAAAAAAAAAAATAGTAAATAAATAAATGCGATGTAAATATTAATCTTATACCAGTTGTATAGTATCATTTGAAGTAATTCCACATACTGTATATCAGTTGACTATATTTGTAAGTAGTACAGGAGATATTATAAGTAGAATTTTGTAAACATTATAAATTTATTAAGGATGAGCTGTGTGTTTAATAGAAAACATTTTTAGTGCAAATTGTATAATATTGTATTATAGGAAAATTTTCTTCTCTTGTTAATTTAATATTTAGTGCTTGACAATAATGTATTTTAGTGTACCATTTGCCACCGAGGTAGACACCTCATTTGCAAATAAAGAGATTTTGATTTGATTTTGAATTGTATGTATGCATTTCTTGTGTCGTCCTGAAATTAATTAGAGTGATGAAACAGATGGAGTTTTACTCATAACAATACTAATTTGAGCTTACTACTAGCTTAACATTACAAGTGATAATAAAGTAAAGTTACAGTAAAACATAATTACACAACAACAACAACAACAACAACAACAACAACAACAACAACAACAACAACAAAAGTGCAACAAACAATTCCATGGAAAGAAAAAAATTACAATAATTTACAAAATGAAGTTCACCACATTTATTGCACTTTGCAGAACCTCATTCAAATCAACAGATTCCCGAGGCTAGATGACACACAATTGCTTGAGAGTATGTGATGAAGTGAGGAAAGGTATGTTACAATCTTTAAGAGAAGGAAAATCCTTTTTTTTTGTTTTGTTAACACAGCCCTTTTTCCATTGCTAATACGGAAAACATCACGGCACATCTGGTAGTCATTTGCCACAGCGCACCTGTAGAATACCTATATCCTATGTTATAATGTAAGTAATAAATAGAAAAGGACCTCAGAGAGAGACATATGGAACTCGGTTTTGAATGTAAAGTGTGGTCAGTCGAACGCCACACATTTCTTCTGCTTGCTTTTGATTACTCAGGTTGTAAACTAAAACATTAATATCATCATCATCATCATGTGTTGTACCTACAGGCAGGTTTTCACAAGCTAGTTTTCCATGCTCTCCTATCTTCAGATCCTTGTAAGTTCCTCCTTCTTTAGTGTCACCTATCATCTTGTACCTTCTCCTTCCTCTCAGTCTCCTTCTGCACACTATCTTCCGTTAACAAACACCCCCGTCTCAACAAGTTCTTCTTCCTTTCTCTTACAAATTGCAGCCATCTTCTCTTCTCACCAACACTTTCCGCCGACTCGCAGAGTATTTGCATATCTTACTCCTTCCACGGACATGGCCTTGGGCAGTGAAACATAAATAAGATATAAGATATAATAAGATATAAGATATAAGATATAAGATGACAAAATCCCTTCAATGATCGCCGGTACAATTTGACCTTCAGAATAATGCGAAACAAAAAGTGTTTTTGTGTAAATTTTAACTGTAAATCAAGATAACAGCTGAAGATGTTTTCTATGAAAAACGAAACACGTACCAACTAATTTAAAAATAAATTTATTTTATTTTAATCTAAGAAAATTGTAGATTTTAAAACGGTGAAAAGGTGGAACTTCTCAAACTTACAAGTTGGAATTTGTTATATATAACTAGAGGACCCGTGCTGCTCCACGGTATTCATTATAAATAGGTCAGATAACTCGTAGCGATAGGTTCTATATGTTGGAGGGGGAGGGCATACTGCTTCTTCATCTTCTAATGTATTTTATTAATGCATGTTAATTATTTTAATGAAATGAAGTATGGAACTGAATTAAATATAACATGTAACACCTTACTTTTAAACTTCACCAATCAAGACTTTTTAGTAGGATCATGGTTGTGACACTCATGTTTTCTTTATGTTAGGTTAATTTCATGGAATATTATCAATTGTTTTCTAACATAAAAATATTCATTGTATTACTCATCCATTAAGAACGTTACCAAAAAGTGCTGTTTAATTCCAAGAAATATACCCATTAAAAATTTGTCTCACTTCTGTAAGTTCAGACAGCAAGCTTTGAAGTTGAATGGAATACCATGTCTTTCTTGTAATCTGCTTAACATTGTATTAATGCAGATAGGTTTCCGACGACTCTGACATAGAAACAGGCTTAAGATGAGGATTGCAAAAGTAGAAGCCGTACTCTTCTTGAATTTACCAATAGAAAAATAGGAAACTACTGTATAAAGCAGGAATCAGTTTACTTCCCGTTCCTTCTTCATTTTTAAGTGACCAATAAAAATTGGCATCGAACTTATCGATTGGACTACGCAAGCTTCAGACTTTGGTCAAACTGAAGTTTCTTGAGGAAAAGTGAAGACTCTTGTTCAGTCAGACCGATAGCAGCTGGATTAACAAACACCAGGCCATCTCTGAGATTTCATAGTTGACGCATGTAGTGATATTTTGAACAATGACTAACATTCTCTGGGCCTGTTGACCCGGTATGCCTCTGTGGATAAAGGAAATAAACAGTTCCTTTCTAAACTTCAAATATAAAATCCTGCTCTCAGAGTGAATGTAGTGAACATCCATATACGTAGGTGGTTTGAAAAGTTCTTGGAATGTACTAGAATTAAGTACCTTACCTCGGTGGAACTGCTTTTATTTTTCAGCATAGTCTCCCTGTAGACTAATGCATTTGGTCCAGCGATATTCCAATGCCTTGATCCCATCTCGAAAATGAGATTCCTCCAGGCCTGCCAATTCGGCTGTCATATCTTCCCTTGTAGAAAATCTCCGTCCACCGAGGAAAATTTTCACCTTGGGGAATAGATGAAAGTCCGATGGTGCCTAATCAGGTGAATAAGGTGGATATGGCAACAATTCGTACCCCAGTTCATGAAGTTTTGCCATAGCAATAACACTTGTGTGCCGCGGAGCATTGTCCTGATGAAAGATGACCTTTTTCCTTGCCATACCAGGCCTTGTTTTGCGTATCTTTTCCTGTAGTTGGTCTAGGAGGTTTGCATAGTATTGCCCTGTAATTGTTTGCCAAGTAGGAAGATAATCTATCAGCAGAATGCCTTTTGCATCCCAGAAAACTGAGGCCATGACCTTTCCGGCCAAACGCAGTGCCTTTGCTTTCTTTGGTGGTGGTGAATCAGCATGTTTCCACTGCTTTGACTGCTGTTTTGTCTCTGGGGTATAGTAGTGGACCCAAGTTTCATCTGTAATCACAAACCGGTGCAAAAAATCTTGTTGGTTGCACTGAAAACGGGCCACACTTTGTTCGGACATTTCCAATCTGGTGCGTTTATTGTCCTATGTCAAGAGCTGCGGCACCCATCTTGCGGATAAATTTTTCATACCCAATTCTTCGGTTAAAATATAATATACCCGTTCAGAAGACATCCCTACAGCTTCAGCAATCTCCTGCACTTTCAGTCGACGATCCTCCATGACCATTTTGTGCATTTTTGCGATAAATTCTGGGGTTGTAACACTTTTTGGCCGTCCACTACGCGGATCGTCATCCAAGCTCTCCAGACCAAATTTAAACGCGCTGGTCCACTTGGCAACAGTTGAAAATGAAGGAGCACAGACCCCAGTGTGTTCTGAATGAATTTCCTTTGCTTTCGTACATTTCTTCACAAAGTATTTAATCACTGCTCAAATCTCAGTTTTTTCCATTGTCACAAATCACTACGCGGCAACAACAAGAAAGAGTCGTCACTACCACACTCCTGCAGCTAGAGCACTGACGCGCCACGTGTTCACTCACAAAGGATGTGTGATTATTGTGCGGGAACCTCGTTGCTCTAGCACTGACATCTAGCGGTGATTCCGAGAACTTTTCAAACTGTCCTCGTGTACTGAAAGATGGGGAATGAAAAAGAAGATGGCCGGTATTTGAGAGGGTAATGTGCTAGCATTGTTCTGTTCAAATGTGCTGGTGCTGATGATCGAAGATGATTTCACATCATACCATTCATAATTGTGCATTGCATGTTTCCATTCGCTCAACACCTCCTGTCCTTGTGCTTCACAACACACCCTGCTACAATGCATACATGTAGTGCTGGTAAAATCAGATGAGCTCTATACAGAAACCGAAGTAATAGATGGTATTAGTGATCATGAAGCTGTTTTTGTCATAGTTAAAAATAAATGTGATAGAAAGGAAAGTCTTAAAAGTAGGACCGTTATTCAGTACCATATGGCTGATAAAGCAGGCATGAGGCAGTTTTTATAAAGTAACTATGATTGGTGGAAAGCAGTAAATAAAAATCTAAATAGACTCTGGGATGGGTTTAAAACAATTGTTAAGGAATGTGAAAATAGGTTTGTACTTTTAAAGGTGGTAAGGAATGGTAGAGATCCACTATATTACCTAGGTATAACAGAGAAGTAAAAATGCTAAGAAGGAGGTGTAGGTTGGAAAGAAATAAGAGGTAGAAGTGGCTGTGGAAGTAAGGAGAAATTAAAGGCACTTACTAGGAAATTGAAGGCACCTAAGGATAACAAGATGGCAAGCATAATTGGCAGTCATACAAATTTTAGTGAAAAATGGAAGGATATGTGTAGGTATTTTAAGGCAGAAACAGGTTCCAAGAAGGACATTCCAGGAATAATTAATGAACAGGGGGACTGTGTATATGAGGATCTTCAAAAGGCAGAAGTATTCAGTCAGCAGTATGTAAAGATTGTTGGTTACAAGGATAATGTCCAGATAGAGGAGGAGACTAATGCTAAAGAAGTATTAATATTTACATATGATAAAGACATTTACAATAAGATACAAAAGTTAAAATCTAGAAAAGCAGCAGGAATTGATAAGGTTCAGGGGATATACTAAAGACAAAGGGTTGGATCATAGTACCATATCTGATGTACTTATTTGATTATTGTATGGTTGAAGGAGCTATATCAGATGAATGGAGAATTGCTATAGTAGCCCCTGTGTATAAAGCAAAAGGGTGATAGACATAAAGCATATGATTATTGTTTGGTTGAAGGAGCTATATCAAATGAATAGAGAGTAACTATAGTAGCCCCTGTGTATAAAGGAAAGGGTGATAGACATAAAGCTGAAAATTACAGGCCAGTAAGTTTGACATGCATTGAATGTAAGCTTTGGGAAAGCATACTTTCTGATTATATTAGACATGTTTTGCGAAATTAATAACTGGTTCAATAGAAGGCAGTTCAGTTTTAGGAAACGTTATTCTACTGAAGCTCAACTTGTAGGATTCCAGCAAGATATAGCAGATGTCTTGGATTCAGGGGGTCAAATGTACTGTATCGCAATTGACCTGTCTAAAGCATTTGATAGGGTTGATCATGGGAGACTACTGGCAAAAATGAGTGCAATTGGACTAGACAAAAGAGTGATTGAATGGGTTGCTATATTTCTAGAAAATAATTCTCAGAGTATCAGAGTATGCAAAGCTTTATCTGACTCTGTAATAATTAAAAGGGGAATTTCTCAAGGCAGTATCATTGGGCCTTTATGTTTTCTTATATATATATAAAAGATTTGAGTAAAGAAGTGGAAACAGAGATAAGGCATTTTGCGGATGGTGTTATTCTGTATAGAGTAATAAATAAGTTACAAGATGGCGAGCAACTGCAGCGTGACCTTGATAATATTGTGAGATGGACAGCAGGCAATAGTATGATGATAAATGGGGTTAAAACAGGTTCTGAGTTTCTCAAATAGGAAAAGTCGTCTCAGTTTTAATTATTGCGTTGATGGGTTGAAAGTTCCTTTTGGGGATCGTTGTAAGTATCTAGGTGTTAATATAAGGAAAGATCTTCATTGGGGTAATCACATAAATATGAATCTTGTAACTTATTTATTACTCTATACAGAATAACACCATCCGCAAAATGCCTTATCTCTGTTTCCACTTCTTTACTCAAATCTTTTATATATATATATATATAAGAAAACATAAAGGCCCAATGATACTGCCTTGAGAAATTCCCCTTTTAATTATTACAGAGTCAGATAAAGCTTTGCATACTCTGATACTCTGAGAATTATTTTCTAGAAATATAGCAACCCATTCAATCACTCTTTTGTCTAGTCCATTGTATGGGAACCTCATCAGGATTAACTGATTCAAGAACTGGAAAAAATCCAAAGAAAAGCAGCTTGATTTGTTCTGGGTGATTTCCGACAAAAGCGCAGCGTTACAAAAAAGGTTGCGAAGTTTGGGCTGGTCTGAATTGGGAGAAAGAAGATGAGCTGCTCGACTAAGTTGTATGTTTGGAATAATAACAATAAGTTAATTTATTAATTTGACCACTGAATCAGTACAATAAGTCTTGACTTTGTTGTATTGATTAGGTGGTCAAATTAATAAATTAACTTATTATTATTATTCCAATCAAATATCATCAATACAGATCAAAAATTATATTTATTACATGTAATAAGTTGTATGTTCCGAGCTGTCAGTGGAGAGATGGCGTGGAATGACATTAGTAGACGAATAAGTTTGAGTGGCGTTATTAAAAGTAGGAAAGATCAAAATATGAAGATAAAGTTGGAATTCAAGAGGACAAATTAGGGGCAAATATTCATTTATAGGAAGGGAGTTGGGGATTGGATTAACTTACGGAATATCATTTGACAAGACCAAGATCCTAGCAGCTATCCCTTGGAATCTGGAAAGAAAAATCCGCGAGGCTATCGAAATCAAGAAACATCCGAATAACATAAATTTAGAAGAAGGATACAAAATCAGTAATTCTTGGATGCCCATCATTCACAGTTGAAGACATACAGACCACAACATAAACACACGGGCCGCAACCCCATTACATAACAGCGCGGGCAAGCCCCCACTACCTGGCTGTGACATAAACTTTCCAGAAGCCTCGCGAGACAGCCAGGGCTTACGTCAGCCAGATAGGCTAGGATATAAAAGGCCAAGATCAAGGCCACTCTAGTAGTGTAATTCTGCCTGGGAGACTGATTACCTCAGATCGAGTAGGGGTATTTCAGTCACCTTGACAAAGAATACTGCAATGTATTCGAAACGTCGGCAAACTGTACGTGATATGCGTACAAGTACAACACGGTTCAACCCGGAAAATAAATTAAATAATACCAAGGGAGATGATCAGTAAATTTCCAATTTCTTTGAAATCATTTAAGAAAAGGCTAGGAAAACAACAGACAGAGAATCAGCAACGTGGGTGACTGCCCTAAATGCAGATCAGGATTGATTGATTGATTGATTGATTGATTGATTGATTGATTGATTGATTGATTGATTGATTGATTGATTGATTGATTGATTGATTGATTGATTGATTGATTGATTGATTGATTGATTGATTGATTGATTGATTGATTGATTGATTGATTGATTGATTGATTGATTGATTGATTGATTGATTGATTGATTGATTGATTGATTGATTGATTGATTGATTGATTGATTGATTGATTGATTGATTGATTGATTGATTGATTGATTGATTGATTGATTGATTGATTGATTGATTGATTGATTGATTGATTGATTGATTGATTGATTGATTGATTGATTGATTGATTGATTGATTGATTGATTGATTGATTGATTGATTGATTGATTGATTGATTGATTGATTGATTGATTGATTGATTGATTGATTGATTGATTGATTGATTGATTGATTGATTGATTGATTGATTGATTGATTGATTGATTGATTGATTGATTGATTGATTGATTGATTGATTGATTGATTGATTGATTGATTGATTGATTGATTGATTGATTGATTGATTGATTGATTGATTGATTGATTGATTGATTGATTGATTGATTGATTGATTGATTGATTGATTGATTGATTGATTGATTGATTGATTGATTGATTGATTGATTGATTGATTGATTGATTGATTGATTGATTGATTGATTGATTGATTGATTGATTGATTGATTGATTGATTGATTGATTGATTGATTGATTGATTGATTGATTGATTGATTGATTGATTGATTGATTGAAATGTGACAAATACTAGTATTGAATAGGTGGGTTCAATAAATTAATTGTTTAACATTTAATCATTGAATTCCAATACGGTCAGAATGAAAGTAATCATATACCAAATAGTCGAGCAGCTCATCTCCTTTCTCCCGAGTTTTCCCAGCCCAAACTTTGCAACATATTTGTAACGCTACTCTTTTGTCAGAAATCACCCAGAACCAATTGAGCTGCTTTTTTTTTTTTTTTTTTTTTTTTTCAGTTATTGAATCAAGTAATCCTGGTGAGGGTCCCATACCCTGGAACCATACTGTAGTTTGGGTCTTACCAGAGACTTATGTGCCCTCTCCTTTACAGACTTACCACAACCCTTAAATACCCTCATAACCATCTGCACAGATTTGTATCCTTTATTTACAATCATATTTATGTGTTTACCCCAATTACGATCTTTCCTTCTATTAACACCTAGTACTTACAATGATCCCCAAAAGGAACTTTCACCCCATCAATGCAATAATTAAAACTGAGGGGACTTTTCCTATTGGTGAACATTGACTTTTAGTACCGTTTATCATCATACCACTGCCTACCTTGCATCTCACAACATTATAGAGGTCAGTTTTAGCAGTTGTTCACAATCTTGTAACTTATTTATTACTCTCTGAAGTATATCATTGATATACATAAAAAGAATAAAGGTTCAATTATACTGCATTGAGGAATTCCCCTCTTAATTATGTAACCATTTGCAATCTATAGAAAATATGAAATGAATTAACGGTGAGTGAAATAAGTGTAAATAACAAGGATAATGGGCGCCACCTGCAAAACAATTGCAGGAATATTTAATTATGTAGAGGAACGAGCCACTCCCTCTCCCAAGGCGACGGTCATCAGGCTGACGAGGCTCCAGACTTACTTTATAACCTTACATGTTGCTATATAACCCCTGAAATTAAATTTGGGTAACATGCCAGGTTCAGCCTTACTCCACTGAAAAAAGACTCACTTTAAGTTTGATTCTATGACTTTACTCCCAGAATAAGAACTAATATGTGACAAACACCAACAAAAATCAACACTTATGCAACCCACTTAGTGCTTGCCGTTTACATAGAGCAAATATACACAATACTAACCAACAAAATTATATATTCACGAGATTTACTCATTTGTCGTTTACAAAGGCCAATTACAAACCACTAAAATCACCAATAAAATAAAATATCACTTAACAAGACCAACTCGTGTGGGCCGTCTACAAACGCAAATTACAAACCACTAAAATCACCAATAAAAAATAAAATATAATTTAACGAGACCAACTCGTGTTAGCCGTCTACAAAGGCAAATTACAAACCATTAAAATCGCCAATAAAAATAAAACATCATTATACTTTTAACATACCTCCAGGTAAGAGCCCCACTGCACTCCACTGTTACCGTGAATCCTAATCTGGTAGAGAAAAGTACGACGACTATTTCTCTACATATGGATGCAACCTTCTTTATGAAGAGCATCCCTAACCTTATTTACACTTCTTCGTCAACGTCTTGAATCCTTTCCAATTGCCGGCTGGACAGAAAGCGTTACATGTCCGGAGGCAAGCAAACAGCAAAATTCTCCATCAACTGAAGCTGCATAGTCGGCTGACAAGTTACAAACAAACACTTTCTTTTACAGAAAGTCCACTGCAAAGCCGGTAAGTCGTCGTGATTATACCATGTTCACTCCGTAACAGATACTCACGAACAGTAGCAGATCGCATAGCAAACTGCGCAAATACGTAGCTCCCGCAGACCGGTACAAATGAGAAACACACAGAATCAGCATCAGAGTCAGAATCAGAATAAGTATCAGAATCAGAATGAGAATGACTCGCCGCACACGCGTACACACTTATATAGGCTTGCTACACGTGGTTATAGCGTCCTGAAAAATTTACTGGTAGCAACGCTCTCACAGGCACTTCTTCCCGCGTCACTCATTCAACCCAAACCTCGCTCAAAACAAAGCCGTCGCATTGGCTATCGAGTATTTGATGTGACATAGAACGTCCACTCATGTATGTCCACATTGATCCACTCCAATTCTTCAACCGATACAACCTGCCGTACCCTGCGTTTCCAAGCCACTTAGTTGCAACACACACAACTGACCTCAACCGTCCTTCCTGATATAGTCGCTGTTTTCCCGGTTGCACAATCCTTAGGCCATATTTACAGACTCTTACCCAAACGGAAATTTATACAAAATATAATGATGCACATATGCAATATTTCCTAACTACACATTCTTCTTATAATATTAAGTTTTTACATTGTAAATAAACAAAATTACATGATTTTAACATTACAAACTATATACAAAAATTTTCTAACCTAAAAACTTGGGGATCGTACATACGTAGGGTTACAATTATACAGGTACAGATACAGCTTTGCTTGCTCTAATTCTCTGAGTTTTATTTTCTAGAAACATAGGCACTCATTCAGCCACTCTTTAGTCAAGTCCAATTGAACTCCTTTTTGCCAGTAGTCTCCCATGATCTACCCTATCAAATGCCTTAGAGAGGTCAATCCCAATACAATCCAATTGACCTCCTGAATCCAGGATATCTGCTGAATCTTGCTGGAATCCTACAAGTTGAGTTTCAGTTGATTAACCTTTCCTCAACCCAAACTGTCTTCTATCAAACCACTTATTAATTTTGCATACATGTCTAATATAATCAGAAAGAATGCTTTCCCAAAGCTTACATGCAATACATATCAAACTGACTGGCCTGTAACTTTCAGCTTGATGTCCATCATCCTTTCCTTTTTACACAGGGCTTACTACAGCAACTCTCCATTCATTTGTTATATCTCCTTCATGCAAACAATAATCAAATAAGTACTTCAGATATGGTACTATATCACAACCCTTTGTCTTTAGTATATCCCCTGAAACCTTATCAATTCCTGCTGATTTTCTAGTTTTCAAATTTTGTATTTTACTGTAATTGTCATTCTTGTCATAGTTAAATTTTAATACATCTTTAGTGTTAGTCACCTCTTCTATCTGGACATTATCCTTGTAACCAACAATGTTTACATACTGCTGACTGAATACTTCTGCCTTTTGAAGATTCTTGCATACACACTCCCCTTGTTCATTAATGATTCCTGGAATATCTTTCTTATAACCTGTTTCTGCCTTAATGTACATATACATACTATTCCATTTTTCACTAAAATATGTACTACTGCCAATTATGCTTGCCATCATGTTATTCATAGCTAACTTCTTTGCTAGATTCAATTTCCTAGCAAGTTCTTTCAATTACTTCTTATTTCCACAGCCATTTCTAACTCTATTTCTTTCCAGCCTGCACCTCCCTTTTAGTCTCTTTAATTCTCTGTTATAATGTAGTGGATCATACCATTCCTTACCACCTTTGTAAGTACAAACCTATTTTCATATTACTCAACAACTCATTTAAACCGATCCCAGAGTCTGTTTACATTTTTATTTACCGTTTTCCACCAATCATAGTTTTTGTTTTAATTTTAATACCTTCCTTTTTATTACATTTATTTTTAACTAGGACAAAGACTGCTTCATAGTCACTAATGCCATCTATTACTTTGGTTCCTCTATAGAGCACATCTGGGTTTTTTCCAGCACCACATCCAGAATATTTTTCCCTGTAGCTGCATCCATCACTTTCTGAATCAGATGCCCTTCCCATATTAACTTATTTGCCATTTGTTGGTCATGCTTCCTGTTATTCACATTTCGTTCCCAATTATATTTGGTAATTTCAAATCTCCCGCTACAGTCACATTCCTTTTCATGCCGTTTCCCCCATGGCTGATTATCTTATCAACTAATTCTGAATCCATGTTGGCACTACCCTTTCCCAGTCCGTACACTCCAAGGACATCAAGTTTCCTATTATTTTTAGAGGTGAGCCTTACACCTAGAATTTCATGTTTGTTATTTTTAACATTTTTGTAGCTTACAAATTCTTCTATCACCAGAATGAATACTCCCCCTCCTACCATTCCTATCCTATCTCTACGATACACACTCCAGTTCCGTGAGAAGATTTCTGCATCCATTATATCATTTCTCAGCCATGATTCAACTCCTATTACAATATGTGTTGGGTATATATCTATTAAATTACTTAATTCTATTTCTTTCTTTACAATACTCCTACAGTTGAACACTAACATGTTTATGTCATCCCTACTTGAATTCCAGTTCCCTGTTCCCTTATCACCACTCCCTAGGCCACCCCGTTTCCCAAATGTCCCTCCCTGTAACCCATCACAACAAATTTCCTAACTTATATGTACCACTGCGGTTTAAGTGAAGACATCCCAGCACAGATCCCTATCTCCTACCCACCCATTATTATCTAGAAATTTCTCTCCCAGTTTCCCACATAGCCACTCCATAGTTCTCATTTAAATTCCCAATCACCTTCTAGTCAGCATCCCTCCTAAAATGTATTCCACTGATATCAATCTCCGCTTCGTTAAATTTCACCAGTGCTGCATTTACCAGGTCCCACACATCCCCAACTATTTTGGTACTTATACCTGCTTGTCTTACGTTGTTGGTACCAACGTGAAACACTACCATCTTCTCTTTCCCTCCTCCTTCTCTTCTACTTTCCTCAACATCTGCCTTAACCTAATTCCTGGATAACACTCTACCATGGTACCCTTTCCTTCACACACTTTCCCGACATGTCTAACAATGGAATCCCCCATGACCAGAGCCTCAACCCTACCCACCTTGTTTGATCCCCTCCCCTCCTGGTCAGCCCTATCTTTCCTGACAGCTGCAGATGCTAATTCCTCCTTACTTTTCTCCATCCCATGACCCCCTTTTACCTATCTTTTCCTATCCAATACTCCAGATTTCCCATTCCTACCTTTTCTCTTTCTCCTACTTCCACACTTCTCAGCAACAGCTCCCTGTTCCTCACCTTCCCTTGGTTGTTTTACCTGCAGTAACTCATACCGATTTCTCACAGACACCTGTCCTGAATTCTGATCCTGAATGGAGCCCTTAGCCTGCAACCTCTTTCCCCTTAAAACATCAAATCACCTGTCTTCTACAATTTCATCCTTTCATTCCCATCCCTCTTTTACACCTACTGTATCCTGTACATTGTTTGAGGAATGCCTACTTTTCTTCCTATCCTCTGAGAGAATCCTAATTATCTCCCTCAAACTATCCAACTCCTCCCTCATACTTCTTAATGCCTGGCAACTCTTTACTGAATAATGAAAAGAAAAGGAAAAATAAGATAACTTATTCTGTGCAAAATAAAAATTAAAGAAAAGAATTATTGTCTAGGATAGTTCACAAAGATCACACGACAATAAGGTAATTAATTTAGGCTACTACTACACTAAAATACTACCTACTGTCGGATTTTGTATTATGGACACTCGAGTTTGGCATAATTACAAACGAACCAATAGGCCTATTGCAATGCAAGTTACACCAATATTTTCCTTGTTTAATTCTACATTAGCGTGTATAAGACACATTGTCTTCGACGTTCATTATATATTTTTTATTTGTGGCTGTAATAAATATTGCCCAGGTTTTTTGCTTCTTCTCTAGGAAGCGCTCACTTAGGAATATATACAATGAAAACTACTTGTCTGATGGTAATAAAATTTGTATATGTTATAACCACATGTATTTGTAGTGTAATACTCAGTTACAATTTTTTCAACCACCCCGAAAAAAATTCTTATCGTTTTTCTAAAGCAACTCTTTCTCAGCCCAGGATAAACGTACAGCAGCAAACTTGGGCGTGTTTTGAAACACTCCGTCATGGTTATCAGAAACTACAACAACTGTAACCATACAGTGTGGTACTGAATTTATGAGGAGTAATATTGAAAGGAGGTTTTGTGTACTCCGGAGTGTGCGATTAACAGCAGGCCGGGTGGTGAAATCGGGCACAGTGTTGCCGCGTTCAGTAATAATCACGTGCACTTCGTTTACTTTCATCATTTAATTTTATTTCCTCTTATAAATTCCACTTCCCATCACCTTTTCTTACAAGGGCTTTCGACCTTCAAAGGCAGGTTTAAAAATGGTTGACTTCCTAATTTAGAAGTATCACACTGTACAATTTTTACAAGAGTTATTTGCATTATTATTTACATATATTTACAATATTTAATTCCATCAATTTTCTTCATCTGAAAAATGACTGTGTTCCAATGAATCAGTGCTGCTGTCATTCATGTTGATTATGACTGGCTCGAAATAAGGGACATTTTCAGTCAGTCCATCTTTTTCGCAGTAGTGGTCTTCAATTTTCTTAGCATGTTTAATACATTGTTTCCAGAGTTCAGGGGTCACGGTACGTAAGGCTTCTCGGCATAAAGCGTTAATTGCTCCCATACCATTTTCTAATGTGTTAGCCATATTTGTTTTTGCTATTTTCTCTTTTACGTAAGATCAAATGAGCTCGATTGGATTAAACTCGCAATGAGCCACTGGTAACCAAACAAGCTGTACATCTGATCGAAGTTGTTTAGTCAGTTGTTCCAGCTTCTTTACCTGTGTTTGAAAATATGGCCTGGCAAGGACAATCAGCTCTGATTGAATTTGTTATAATCGTCAACTCCAGGTGGTAGTGAAATATTCTTTGATGTTATCCAAGATATAATTTCGGGTTTCAGCCGTGACATGTTCGGGTTTTTAGATGAAGGATCAACCACCGTATGGTATGGAGCTTGATCTGTAACGAAAGCCGACCTTTGAGACAATAAACTTAGGACTTGCATGAACCATTCTTCATAATGAGTCGAGTTCATCTCATTGTCGCAATCACCACTTCCTTTCTTGCCAGTAAAACAAAGTTCTGCACCGTCAAGAAATCCTTCGCTTACGATGTGTAAAATTATGATGGTTTCCCAGCTCCAGATGGTGTTTAGAACCCTCCACACCATCCATAAATTTGCTGAATGTATCCTCTGTACAGATTATAGTTGTCAAAGTTGTTTTCTCAAGCTTCAACCACGTTTTCTTGCCACCATATTTCATAGTGTGGTTCTGTCCGCACCAGGTCTCGTCTGTAAAGAAGATCTTGTATCCCTGTGCTCTTAAGTCTCTAATTCGTCTAAGGGTCAGAATGCAGCATCTGTCACAGATTCCATTAGCACTGGTTTCCTGTTTAGTTTTTTGAATCGGAATCCAATGCTTTCAAATACTATAAAGCGTAGAAATTGATATATCAGGAAAATCCACCATATTTTCTAACAGTTTCATGCAGAGGCTTTTAATTGTGGAAAATACCTTATTCATATAAAAATCTTGCATATTTCTTCGTATTGTGCTGCCCCGGTTTCACACACTGCTTTTTCCTTGACCTGGGTGACATATTTCCATCATTCTCCTTTGAAGCGACTCCTACTCTCTTCATTGACGACAGCGATAATCCAAAACAATCTGCCATCTTCTGGTACAGAGGGAAACTCTTGTCCGCTACTTTTCCCCCCTCACATTGAAAGAAACAAATGGCACTCAAATTCATTGCAAGTTCATCCTCTGATAACAGCATTTGAAGTGACGTAGCCAACATGCAGAACATAGGACAACTGAAAATAGCTTGCAGACAAACCAAGGTCACGGGCATTCTTTTTCACAACTGCCCAGAACGAGTGTACACGACAACACTGCGCCCTTGTGAGAAAAGGTGATGGGAAGTGGAATTTATAAGAGGAAATAAAATTAAAGGATGAATGTAAACGAAAAGCTGTGTTCATTGCGCGTGTGATTACTACTGAACACGGCAACACTGCGCCTGATTTCACCACCCAGCCTGCTGTTAATCGCACAGTCTGGCGTACACAAAGCCTCCTTTCAATATTACTCTTCATAAATTCGGTACCACACTGTATGGTTACAGTTGTTGTAGTTTCTGATAACTGTGACTGAGTGCTTCAAAACAAGCCCAAGTTTGCTGCTGTATGTTTATCCCGGGCTGAGAAAGAGTTGCTTTAGAAAAATGATAAGAACTTTTTTCGGGGTGGTTGAAAAACATTGTAACCTGATTATTACACAACAAATGCATGTGGTTATAACATATGCAAATTTCATTACCATCAGACAAGTAGTTTTCATTGTATATATTCCTAAGTGAGCGCTTCCTAGAGAAGAATGGAAAATTCTAAATTCCCATGGAGGGAATTAGATATTTTTCAACACCTGAAAAGCCTTACATCTGATATGTCCTAGAGAAGAAGTGAAAAACCCGGGCAATATTTATTACAACCACAAATAAAAAATATTTAATGAACGTCGAAGACAATGTGACTTATATACGCTAATGTAGAATTAAAAATTAAATAATTGAAAAGGAGGTTCAACCTATTCAATACTTAAAAGAAGGAAATGCAGTAATCACATTCCTATTTAAATGGGACCGGTTTCGACCTTAGTCCAGGTCATCATCAGCCGTAAAAAGATGTACAATGTTTATGATCATTGGAGGTCAGTTTCACACTTTGATAGGCACAAAGACACGACACCACATTCTGTATGCACAAAGTCACAACACTATCAATTAATATACGAAGTTCAAAAATAACTAGAAGTCGCAGACGAATAGATTTGTAGTAGAAAGCCGCCAGCTCCTGGTGATCAGCGCGGCACATTGAAGGTCATGCGCTGCGGTCGAACGCCAAAGTAGAGTAGAGACTGTTTTTGAAGGTCTAGAATTTGTCACGGTTGCGGGAAGTTAAGTACGTGTATAAAAATATACGACGCAAATCAGAATAATTAAGTGAGTACTTGTACTCCTGCTAAGTTCTTGGAAAACAGTTGACATTGAAAAAAACAATTGTAGAGAGAAGAAAAAATGTAGTAAAAAGCGCAATATCGGAAAACAAATGAAAACTTATATACACAGTGCGCTATTTTTAAATGAAAAATTTTTTAGGTTATGATTGAAGTAGTCAAAGTTGGTACAAGACAAGAGTTAAAATTTGAAAGAGGAGAACCGAAATGAAGGTCGTTTTTTATAGAGAAGGAAGAATAAATTAAATGAGAAAGAGTGATAGTGAAATAAGAGAAAGAATAAAAGAAATTGAAGTTAGTGGTAATGAGGAAGGATAAGATAGGGAAATGAAGGAGGGGTAGTTTAGGGTGGGTTAGGAGGGTGGGTTATTGGAGGTAGAAAATGTGGGTGGGAACTATGTAAGGCATGGAAAATAGAATTGGGGTTTTGGAATTTGCCATAGGACAGCACATACAAGACTCCAAGCATAGTTTCACCAGTATTGACAATGACTTAAATATAGTTAAAATCATTAACAAAGGCCCCCTATTAAACATTACTGAGAATTGCTTTATCCACCTTGACCAGTACTTCAACCCTAATTTCAATTTAAACGACATTTCTGAAAAACCCAATATCCTTTTGACTTCCTAATTCTTCTTCTCAAAAATTCCAAATTCCAAAACCCCAATTCTATTTTCCATGCCTTACATAGTTCCCACCCACATTTTCTACCTCCAATAACCCACCCTCCTAACCCACCCTAAACTACCCCTCCTTTATTTCCCTATCTTATCCTTCCTCATTACCACTAACTTCAATTTCTTTTATTCTTTCTCTTATTTCACTATCACTCTTCCTCATTTAATTTATTCTTCCTTCTCTATAAAAAACGACCTTCATTTCGGTTCTCCTCTTTCAAATTTTAACTCTTGTCTTGCACCAACTTTGACTACTTCAATCATAACCTAAAAAATTTTTCATTTAAAAATAGTGCACTGTGCATATAAGTTTTCATTTGTTTTCCGATATTGTGCTTTTTACTACATTTTTTCTTCTCTCTACAATTGTTTTTTTCAATGTCAACTGTTTTCCAAGAACTTAGCAGGAGTACAAGTACTCGCTTAATTATTCTGATTTGCGTCGTATATTTTTATACACGTACTTAACTTCCCGCAACCGTGACAAATTCTAGACCTTCAAAAACAGTCTCCACTCTACTTTGGCGTTCGACCGCAGCGCATGACCTTCAATGTGCCGCGCTGATCACCAGGAGCTGGCGGCTTTCTACTACAAATCTATTCGTCTGTGACTTCTAGTTATTTTTGAACTTCGTATATTAATTGATAGTGTTGTGACTTTGTGCATACAGAATGTGGTGTCGTGTCTTTGTGCCTATCAAAGTGTGAAACTGACCTCCAATGATCATAAACATTGTACATCTTTTTACGGCTGATGATGACCTGGACTAAGGTCGAAACCGGTCCCATTTAAATAGGAATGTGATTACTGCATTTCCTTCTTTTAAGTATTGAATAGGTTGAACCTCCTTTTCAATTATTTAATTTTTAACATCAATAATTTCAATACGGAACAATGAAGTTTTTATCTTTAAATGTAGAATTAAGCAAGGAAAATATTGGTTTAACTCGGATTGCAATAGGCCTATTAGTTCGTTTGCAATTAAAGCCTAAACTCGAGTGTCCATAATAAAAAATCCGACAGTAGTTGTACGATTTTTTACTCCTACAACACCCTAACAGGATGAAAATTGCTGTTAATCCATCTGCTTACCTTATAAACATCAGTTCCAGATCTCTAAATTACCATTTAAATGCTGGTATTTATAAGGTCGATGCAAGAGTCTGCTTAAATGATAATATCCCTACAACTACTGGCTCAAACATTGTCAAACTTTCATAGAAATACTCAAAATTAGTCATTTCAATCGAATGTGCTACATTACAATGGAAAAAAACTATGCACTATAAACTCACCTAGTAATTCTTATGGTGCGTCGGATCATTGACGTTCGTAATATTTACTTCTGCTTCTTGAGTAGTATTACTACCACTAACTCCACTAAGCACAGATAAAGTATCCACATCACTAGATTCGCAGGTAGAACATTCCGATATATTATAATTTTCTTCACAATCGCTATTCAGTAAAATATCCACGACTTCTCACTCGTTAATAGCCTCGCGCGTGCTCATCTTTACTCACTGAACACCCGTGACGTCAGCTCAATACTATCTTCAATTTATGCTGTTAATCCACTAAACATGACTCAGATACAGCAGATGAGACTTCCTTCAGATATAAAGATAGATTGTAATGCCATCTGTTGAGTTTTTAACGTACTACCTTCCCTTTACCATCGATAGATCAGGTCGTTGCATTACCCCATCAATTCGACGGTTAGGTAAGCTGGGCACAGGCTTACGCATCCCGTCGATTCGACTGTTGGGTAAGCCGGTGGGTTAATTACTGGAAATAGAGAATAATACACTAGAGTTACACAATTCTAAATGTCAATCAGTCAATCAATCAATGAATGAATGAATGAATCAATCAATCAATCACTACTGATCTACATTTAGGACAGTCACCCAGGTGGCAAGTTTCCTATCTGTTGCTTTCCTAGCTTTTCCTTAAATGATTGCAAAGAATTAAGAAATTTATTGAACATCTCCCTTGGTAATTTATTCCAATCCCTAACTCCCATTCATATAAACGTTTATTTGCCCCAACTTGTCCTCTTGAATTCCAACTTTATCTCCATATTGTGATCTTTCCTACTTTTAAAGGCAGCACTCAAACTTATTCATCTACTGATATCATTCCACGCCATCTCTCCCCTGACAGCTGGGAATATACCACTTACTCGAGCAGCTCGTCTACTTTCTCCCAAGTCTTTCCAGCTCAAACTTTGCAACATTTAAGTAATGCAATTCTTTTGCCGGAAATCACCCAGAACAAATCGAGCTGCTTTCCTTTGGATTTTTTCCAGTTCTTGAATCAAGTAATACTGGTGAGGGTCCCATACACTGGAACCATACTCTAGTTGGGGTCTTACCAGAGACTTAAATGCCCTCTCCCTTACATCCTTACTACAACCCCTAAATACCCTCATAACCCTGTGCAGAGATCTGTACCCTTTATTTACAATCATATTTATGTGATTCATCATCATCATCCTAAACCATCTCCAGTTTCCCGGGTGTGGTATATGAGCCTCCTCCATCTCATCCTGTCCTTGTACCATTCTTCCTCCACCAACTTGTCCCAATCATGACCTCTCAGCATTACATCGCTCTTAACTAAATCTATCCATTTCCTTCGTGGCCTTCCCACGGGTCGTCTTCCTTCTACCTTTCTGTCAAATTCCTTCCTTGCAGTTCTGTTTACTGGCATCCTCTTCATGTGACCAAACCACTTCAGTCTTGATATCTGAATCTTATTTAGGAGAGAATTGTCTATTCCTACTTCTTCTCTAATTTTCTCATTCCTAATCTTGTCTTTCCTGGTTTTCTGGATCATAGTGCGTAGGAATTTCATTTCAGCTGTCTGAAGTTTGGAATTATCTCTATTGGTCAGTGTTGTGGTTTCGAGACTGTATGTAAGAATTGGTGTATAATAGGACTTGTACAATGTCATTTTTGTTTTCATGGGTATTTGCTCATCCCACAGCAGGTGTCTTACCTGGTGGTAAAATTGTGCTGCCTTATTGATTCGATTGTTCACCTCATGTTTTGCTAGGTTGTCATTTGATATAACGCTACCCAAGTATTTGAAAACTGGAACGCTGTCCAGTTGAGCTTCATTTAACATGACTATTGGTTCTGCTCCTTCCCCATACACTTTCATCACCACCGTCTTGGTCTTGCTGATGTTTAAACCATATTTCTTAAACTCCTCATTCCAGCTTTGTATTCTCTCTCCCAATTCATCTTCTGAGTCACTCCAGATCGCAACATCATCTGCAAATGTGAAGGCTTTGATATCTCCGTGTTCTTTCCTTTTAATAGATTTCATTATTACATCCATTACAATAATAAATAGAAGTGGTGACAATGAGCTGCCCTGCTGCACTCCTCTCTTTGTTTCAAACCAGTCCGACAAACCACATCCTACTTGAATACAGCTTCTGTTCCCACTATACAACATTTTCACTTTGTCTATGAGGCTGTCTCGCACTTGAAGTTCTTTCATGCATTGCCAAATTCTTTCCCTTGGTACACTATCGTATGCTTTCTCAATGTCCAAAAATATTAGGAATAAAGGCTTGTTCTTCTCCCAGTATTTTTCCATTAGCATCCTAATTGCAAATATAAGGTCTGTAGTTGACCTTCCTGGTCTGAAACCATACTGCTCTTCTTCCAAAATTGGTTCAACAATATCTCTGATTCTGGTCTCTATTATTTTTTCCAATATTTTCAGGACATGAGACAGTAGTGTGATACCACGGTAATTAGTACATTTTCGTCGGCTTCCTTTCTTGAACAGAGGTACAATGATGCCCATCTTCCAGTCCTCAGGAATAGTATTTTCCTCCCATATCTTGTTGAGCAGTCTATAGAGCCATTGGATTCCTGGAACTCCCGCTGCTTTCAGCATATCTGCACTTAGTTCATCTACGCCCACTGCCTTTCCTTTCTTCATGCTCTTGAGCGCATTTTCAACCTCAAGCCATGTAATTGGTGGTTCAGTTGTGGTTCCTCGACTTGGCTCTCCTCTATCCGTTGTTATGTTTTCTGTATCTCCATTCAGCAGCTTTTCGAAATAGATCTTGAGTTCTTGTTTAATTTCTCCCTCTTCTTGTGCCAGAGTTCCATCATCACGTTCTATTGCTTTTATGGTCTCTTGATCCCTTCTCTTGTTTTTCACTACTCTGTATAACAATTTCATATTATGTGATTACCCCAATGAATACCTTTCCTTATTTTAAGACCTAGGTAGATACAGTGATCCCCAAAGGGGACTTTCACCCCAACAATGCAGTAATTAACACTGAGAGGACTTTTCTTATTTGTGAAATTCACAACCTGACTTTTAACCCTGTTTATCATCATACCATTGCATACTGTCCAGCTCACAACATTATCGAGGTCATTTTGTAGTTGATCACAATCTTGTAAGTCATTACTCAGTGCAGAATAACATCATCTGCAAAAAGCTTTATCTATGATTCCACTTCTTTACACATATTATTGATATATGTAAGAAAACATAAAGGTCCAATAATACTGCCTTGAGGAATTCCCCTCTTAATTATTACACGGTCAGATAAAGCTTCACCAGGCGAGTTGGCCGTGCGGTTAGAAGTGCGCAGCTGTGAGCTTGCATCCGGGAGATAGTGGGTTCGAATCCCATTGTCGGCAGCCCTGAAGATGGTTTTCCGTGATTTCCCATTTTCACACCAGGTAAATGCTGGGGCTGTACCTTAATTAAGGCCTCGGCCGCTTCCTTCCCATTCCCAGGCCTTTCCCATTACATCATCGCCATAAGACCTATCTATGTCGGTGCGACATAGAGAAAAAAAAAAGATTAAGCTTCGCATACTCTAATTCTCTGAGATCTATTTTCTAGAAACTTAGCCACCCATTCAGTCACTCTTTTGTCAAGTCCAATTGCACTCATTTTGCCAATAGTCTCCCATGACCTATCCTATCAAATGCCTTGGAGACGTCATTCGCGACACAGTCCAAGTGACCTCCTGAATCCAAGATATCTGCTATACTTAGCTGGAATCCTACAAGTTGATCTTCAGTGGCATAACCTTTCCTCAACCCAAATTGCCTTGTATCAAACCACTTATTAATTTCGCAAACAAGTCTAATATAATCAGAAAGAATGCTTTCCCAATGCTTACATGCAATGCATGTCAAACTGACTGGCCTGTAGTTTTCAGTTTATGTCTATCACCCTTTCCTTTGTACACAGGGGCTACTGTAGCAACTCTCCATTCATTTGATATAGCTCCTTCATGCAAACAATAATCAAATAAGTACTTCAGATATGGCACTATATCCCAACCCATTGTCTTTAGAATATCCCCTGAAACCTTATGAATTCCAGCTGCTTTTCTAGTTTTCAACTTTTGTAGCTTACTGTAAATATCATTGTTGTCATAGTTAAATTTGAATACTTCTTTAGAATTAGTCACCTCCTCTATCTGGACATTATTCTTGTAACCAACATTCTTTACATACTGCTGACTGCAGACTTCTGACTTTTGAAGATCCTCGCATACACGCTCCCCTTGTTCATTAATGATTCCTGGAATATCCTTCTTGGAACCTGTTTCTGCCTTAAAGTACCAATATATACTCTTCCATTTTTCACTAAAATTTGTATGACCGCCAATTATGCTTGCCATCGTGTTATCCTTAGCTGACTTCTTTGCTAGATTCAATTTCCTAGTAAGGTCCTTCAATTTCTCCTTACTTCCACAGCCATTTCTAACTCTATTTCTTTCCAGTCTCCATTTCCTTCTTAGTTTCTTTATATCTCTATTATAATAAGGTGGGTCTTTACCATTCCTTACCACCTTTAAAGGTGAAAACCTATTTTCGCATTTCTCTAAAATTGCTTTAAATCCCTCCCAGATTTTTTTTACATTTTTCCTCGTTTTCCACCGATCATAGTTACTTCTTAAAAACTCCCTCATGTCTGTATTATGAGCCATATGGTGCTGCCTAATAGTCCTAATTTTAATATCTTCATTTCTTTCACATTTTTTTTAACTGCCACAAAAACAGCTTCATGATCACTGTTACCATCTATTACTTTGGTTTCTCTATAGAGCTCATCTGGTTTTACCAGCACGACATCCAAATATTCTTCCCTCTAGTTGGTTCCATCACTTTCTGAATCAGATGCCCTTCCCATGTCAACTTATTTGCAATTTGTTGGTCATGCTCCGTGTTGTTTGCATTACCTTCCCAATTGACGTTTGGTAAATAGATCACTCGCTACAATACGTTCCTTTCCTTATCGTTTCCCACATAGCTGATTATCTTATCAAATAATTCTGAATCAGCATCTGCACTACGCTTTCCCGGTCTGTATACTCCAAAGACATCAATTTGCCTATTATCTTTAGAGATAAGCCTTACACCTAGAATTTAATGTTTGTCATCTTTAACTTTTTTGTAGCTTACAAATTTTTCTTTGACCAGAATGAATACTCCCCCTCATACCATTCCTATCCTATCTCTATGATACTCACTCCTGTAGAAACCATTATTCTTGTCATTATTCGATATTGAAAATAGCTATATCACTAAGTTTACACAAGGAGTAATTTAAAAACCACCTATTCAATACAATTTATTCCACTGTTGTGTGGTCAAATGCACATAGAAATTACCAGAATTTTTAAGGTACATTTTTGCCCACTTTTTAATGGGCATCATCTGCCTCGTTCAATCTTACAATACATATTGGTCTGAGGAATCTTATCAAATTACATAAATCGTATTGATGAACTCTTAATGGTACTGATACTGTGGTTACATAATAATTACACCTGAAAAATATTGAATAAAGTATGTACACATACTAAAATCACTTTGAAAAATTAAATGTTTGTCTAAAAGTAATTGTGTCACATTGCATTAAAAAAAAAATCTTTGTCTGACACTGAAATAGATCTTCCTGATAAAAAGCTTGAACAATATATATCATGCCTGGTGAACAGATTATCAAACCCATGGCTTCACTGAATAGGAATAATACGAATAAAAGATATGGTATATGATTAGGTTGAAATCTATTGTTTAAAACTTGGCTGAAAATACGTAGTCAAATCGGAGGCGATATGGATTAAGACATCTTGGAATGTTGGATAAAAATGGTAGTTTGATGAGAAGCACTAGTAAACATTGGAGCATTGGTCGAAATTGCTGCTAAAATTACTCATAATAGAGGGTGGTAGGTCTAAATGACAATCTCATGTAATCAGAAATACCCCTTGTAGATGTGGTTGTCCATAATAAGAAATGTAATCATTCTGGAATGAAAATGAAAGCAAACTTGATGGCGGGTAATTAAGTCGATTGTATATCACTGTAAACTATTTGTTGAATAATGGGTACTTACTCATTCTCCAGATGTAATGTATTGTACCAGTAAATTAGCCCGACTTTATGAATTAATTTTAAAGTTAGCACGAAGTAGTTCTCAGGGCAATACAGGGTGATTTCTAGCTAGGGCTTGGTACAGGAGGCAGGGTCCTATCTACAAGAGAACTTTAATTAGATTGATAGTTTTTTATTCAGAAAATGGATATCAAAGTGCACATCACCTTACTGTTGATAGTTGCTGTCTTCAACATCGCCTTTTGATGACCCGTGCTCCCAGTTCACCAGGCTGAATGGGGCTGGAACACGTTCTGGAAGTTGCTGATATTACGTTGAGATAAGGCCAAAACACCCAGGTTGGTTTGATATGGGTTTGAGTCTCGAACTTTCGACGTTCTGGACGATCTCCGACAATGTTGCGGGGTAATACTCGTCACATAACCTACACAAGTGTCCAAATTTACACAGTCCCCCGACACTTTGGTTTAACAGCACTGTTTCCTTTAATATGGTCGGGATATGCAGTCAAATTCACTCTTAATCTTGTAGATAGAATTTATAAGTTCACTAAAGATGAAGATGCGGGTAGCATCAAGATTGGAAGAAAATTAAGCACAGTTCATGAATAGAAATAACGAAACTGAAAATTGTTCATGCACTTGGCACAGTTTGTGGTGATTTTCCACTCAATAATGTAGCACTTGATATTGATAGAAATGTATGACTGCACTAGAGTTTATCAAATACACTGATGTCAGTCATGAAACAATACTAAACACTTTGACGAAGAAATAAGGTTGAAATGAAAAGCACAGTTAGTTGTTAGGCGCACTTGACATTAAATAAAATAGGTGACTGTTCGAGAGTTTATCAAAGATACTGCTGTCAGTCACACAAATAATTTACACACTGTTCAAAAGAAATAATACACAATTTTATTTGAACTGGATAAAGAACACAGTAGGAGAGGAAATCCTGAGAGTGATAAGCAGAGCCAGAACGAAGTCGGCCGGGGGGTGTAATGGTATAAATAACAAGTTTTGGAAGGAAATTAGTAAAAATGAGATAATGATAGAGGGCGTGGTTAAACTATTCAATAGGATATTTGAGGGAGGTAATTACCCTAAGGAATGGGAAACAGGAATTATATGCCCTATATACAAGGGGTAGGGTAGTAGGAACAATGTGAACAGTTATAGAGGTATATCTCTGTTGGATTCTTTGAGTAAAATATATACTGGTGTGTTAGCGAACAGAATAAGCGGGTGGGCGGAAGAAAATGAAATTTTGACAGATTACCAAGGGGGATTTAGGAAAAAGAAAAGAACAGTGGATAATATAATGATAGTAAAGACTATTTTAGAAAAGTATAAGAATATGGCTAGAAGTACGGTTTATGTAGCAGCAATAGATTTTGAGAAAGCTTTTGACAAGGTGAATAGAGAGGCCCTATTAGAGAAATTAGGCAGGCTAGGGATTTCGGAGAAGATGTTGAGGGCAGTGGAAGGAATTTATAGGGTTGTCGGTTTTTGTGTAAAATTGGGAGAAGGGAGACTGAGTGGACCATTAGGGTCCAAGGTGGGTTTAAAACAAGGATGCAAGTTATCGCCAATACTGTTTATTTTATTTATCAACGATATTTTAGAGGGGTTTGGGGCAGAAAATTGGGCTGTACCAGTAATTAATGGTTTTGAAGTACCAGGACTGATATTTGCGGATGATGTGTTATTGATGACGCTAACCTCAAGGGCGATGAATAGGGCCTTAAAGTCAGTGGCGCTATTTGCGAGGAAATGGGGATTGAGAATTAATGGAAATAAGTCTAAAATATTAGTAGTACAGGTGGACAAAAGAAGAAAGATAGAAGGTAATTGGGTAATTCAGGGAGAAAGATTGGAACAGGTAAGGAAGTTGGAATATCTAGGAGTTATTTTTAATGATAAAGGAACTTGGAGTGACCAGATCAAAAGGGTGAAATATAGAGGATTGGCAGCCTTAGCCTCAGTCAGAAATTTGCTAGTCAAGTACCCGGGGATCAGTTATAAAACACTGAGACTTGTGTTCAGGTAGGTAATCGTTGGGAGGGTATTATACGGCTCAGAAGTTTGGGGGCTGGATGAGAAAAGAGAGGAACTAAGAAGGATTGTTAGTAGTTTTGCTAAGTTAGTAATGGGCTTACCGAGGTGTACAGCAAATGTAGGGGCGGAATTAATGTGTGGGGAGGATTTGGAATCAGAGGGTGTGAAAAGAATAGTTAGATACTGGATGAATTTAAAAAGACAGGAAGGTGGGAGAGTATTACAGGCAGCGTATGCACAGCAATTTAAGAGCATGTATAAGGGTGGATGGTTAGAAAAAATAAAGGGATATTTGGAGAGGATAGGATTAGGACACCTGTGGGGGGAAGTTCGGTCGAAGACAGAAGTGAGAGGGATGAATATACTGGAAAGGAGAATTAGAGATATCCATAGGCAGAAATTATTGGGGGAAAGCAGACTAAGAAATTCACTGACGGTTTTGACGAAAATAGAGGAGATAGCAGGGTTGAATATTAGATACGTCAATAGGTCAAAATGGTATGGGATGATGTGGTGGCTTTTAGGTTTGCAAAGGAATACAGGGTGGATACAGGGGAGGGATAAGACAAGATGTGTACTTTGCGGAGATGTGAATGATGATTTTCACTTGCTAAGAGACTGTGAGGTAACGAGGGGGTTAAGACATGGATTATTGAGTGCCGAGCATCGGGAAATATTGGGGAGAGGGGATGAGAACGCAATCCTGAGATGGATTATTAAACAATGGGAAAAAGGGGGTGAATTGAACAGGTATTTATGTGCGACAAAAAAGGCATGCGAGAGTAAAATGAAGGAGAGTGAGTTAGTGGGTAGGCAGGGGAATGGGGGGGGGGGGGTGGAATAGTTATGTATATAAGGGAAGGGGATAATATGATAAAATTCTAATGGATTAGGGAATATAGGGATAGAGTACTTAGTTATGTGGAGTTGGGTAATGATACAGGATTGCATGGTCTGTTTGTTTTGAAGTTAGCTGGAATGCAAGTGCTGAAATGCTGAGTGGTGTTGTTTGATTTATTGATTAGGTGTAGGTCAGGAACAATAATGTGACGCAAGTACAGAGCACAATAAGGACACTGGATGAATATGTTTGAACATTGAGTGAGGGACTGTTACAGCTAATGACTGCTAGATATTATTATTATTATTATTATTATTATTATTATTATTGTTACCGAGTTTTGGTGGTAGGTAGAGGTGTAAGAAGGTGCGGGCGTGAATGGGTCTCAAACTACGGAATCAAAGTTAATGTAAAAGTTAACAAGGTTATATTTCCTTTTCAATATTAAGTAATAACAAAGAACAGGTACTTAGTAGCCGAAACACAATTTGAAATGTACAATTACAGGGATTACAGAGTTTGGGCTTCGAGCCCTGAGTTCACAATTTTTGAGCAACTAGCCCAACTTTCCGATATACAAATTTTAACAAAGGGGCAGAAGACCCCAATCAAACCCTGGAGCCCTTGCTCCAAATTACACAGTAAAGCCTCCTCGAGGCATACAACACTCCGTTTCCAAAAGAGCCACACGCTCTTTAATTTAAGCCTCTCCTAGGCCACACCAAACTCCACCTTCAAGTTGTCCTCAACGGACATAAACACAGGGGTAAAATACCCAATCTACTGAGGTCTATTAAATGAAAAGCAGGTTAATTAAATGACCTCTAAAACAATTTGAGAGGAGGCGAACTTGCACTCCTAATACACTTGGTTTTTAAGACCTACTTTGGCTCTTAGGCCACTGATGCAAGGGCTAATCCCATACTACAGAGGTGACGTAATAGTAATTTACATTACATTACGGAAGAATTGGTTGAGAGAATAAGTTCACCTCAAGACGATGTGAGTGGGAGCTCGAGAGGGTTAAGCACTCTCTATCCCGATATGTCGTTTTAAAATAGAATAGATACCAGTTGTTTTTACATTTTAGGAAAAGGTTACATGGTTGAACGCTTAGAACCCGCCCCGAAAGTTAAACTGCTGAGCAAGAAAAGAAAGAATTTATTAATCGGCCATTATCTTATTGTTGACCGTCGCCGAGGAAAGAGGCGCTTCCCGCCTCCTGCTATGTACTTAATACACTGAAAGATGGAACAGAAGTGGCCCGGAGACCCTAAAATCAGCAGTTTATATACTCTCGCGGAAGTTTCTAGGCGTTAGGGGAATGAAAACACCCGCCCACAATGTTTTTATTGGATAGGACCCCGCAACAGATACAAGTTGGGGGAAGATACACCAGATTGGTCAGAAATTACTAAAAGAAATTCGGGATTGGATAAATCTAAAACAAGGGGAAAAAGAGGGGTATACAGCCAACTTAAACAATAACAGAAAGAAATTTAACAAGAAACAAACTTTTGAAATAAAAATTTCTCCAACAAAATAGTTCTTTGACTCCGCACTAGGGTGCGCTATTGTTGATCTTCAGTAGTGTCCTCTAGAAGAGAAAGTTCACACTTCTTACTTCAAGCGAAACAAAAACACATCAAAAGTGACACAGTTCAAAAACTCAAAATTTTCCACGTGGTGACATCTTCTGAGAAAGTAGAGAATTAATAGAGTAGATAAAGTTCAACCTTCCTCCAGAAGAGGAGTTTCAACTGGCGCAACTTTTAAATAAACGGTGTAGAGGTGTACCGCCCGGTACAGACCTCCCCCCCCAAAAGTTCCTCCAGGGGTGACACATGAAATCAGTTTGAAACAAAGTCCAAGTAATGATGTTGATACGAAGATAGATAGCAGAAGCATTTACAAGATTTCTTAATTCAGTTTCAAAATGTTGTTGTTGCAGGTGAATGAAAGTCTTTAAGTTTGTAGAATTTGAATTTCTGAAGATAAACTTTTAATACTTAGAAGTGAAGAAAAATTTTTTGCACGGTCCACCAAATATTGCTGTTGAATTCCCAAATGTAGTTATCTCTTATAGTAACTGTCCATGTAGTTGATGTTGATGAAGTTGGATGGCCGGACCGGCCGTTGCAGCTTGCGTCCAAAAGGAGGCCGCTCGGACCCCTCAAGTACCCTGAGATACCGCTCGCCCGCACTATGAGGGGAGCAGAGGTGTTGAAGCACGCCGCGCCCGCGGTGAACATATACAGGCTGCGGGCAAGTAGCAGGTCGTGCGCCGCACGTCAGCCTTGGCCGGGAGGAGAGCTCCGGCTCGCCGTGCACATGTCGTCCTCGCTGGAGAGGAGGGGGCCCATCCCCCTCCCCAGTCGCTGCACGGCGCTGCGCGGCTGCGGGGGCGCTGAAACATTAAAGCTAGGCGGCAGAATTGTGTTGGACTATCATCTTCTTTGAGGGTACAGGCTTGTGGAGAGGTTGAGGGGCCAGCGGCGTGTAGATATCCATGGCATTTACTATTATGAAGCCACAGTGTAAGGTGGAGCAGGAGACGGGAGCGTGGTAATGGCCGTGGCAGGAACAGGATGGCAGTTTAACAGGTCGGGGCAGATTTTACACAAGGCTTACATCTAAAACCAAAATATTACAGAAGGGGCAGAATGCCTTAAAAGTGAAACTCAAAAAAATATAACCTTCATATCCTTTCAAAATAATATGAAGCAAGTTAACACAGAAATTACACCGGTTTCACCTGGGACAGGTGAACTCTAAATATCCTCTCGGTGGCTGGATTACTTAGCAATAAGGTAACCGGCGTAAGAAAATCGAGAATGATACAAGGCCCATGAAATCTGGGGGCAAGCTTGCCCGAGGGAACAAAATTTTTGACCATAACCTGGTCACCTACCTTCAAAGTGGTGGGTCTCCGTCCACGATCATACCTTTCCCTAACCTTTTCATGAGATACTTTAAGATTAGCTTTAGCCTTCTTCCAAAGATCTTTAATGTTGTCCGGATCTATTGTCTCGGGCAGAATGTCATTCAGAGACCAGAGGTTAGAGAGCGGCGTGTTGGGAACGAACTTAAACATCAAAGAAGCTGGAGTAAATTTGTGTGATTCATGAACCGCCGAATTCAAAGCAAAAGCTAACCAATGCAGGGACGTGTCCCACCTAGAATGATCTTCATGATGATAGGCAATAAGTGCGGACCTGAGATTACGGTTAACCCGTTCAGCCAGAGATGGTTGAGGGTAATAAGCGGAAGTAGTTACATGAGAGATGGACAAGTCAAAACAGAATTTACGAAATAAATTAGATGTAAAAGCCTTAGCATTATCAGATACAATGTATTGGCACGGACCAAAAGAAGCAAAAATAGAATTTAGGCAAGTAATAGTTGACTGAGCGGTAGCCAGCTTAGTCGGAAATAACCAGGAAAATCTTGTAAAACCATCTACACACACAAAGATGAACTTGTTGGCATTACCCTTTGACTGGGGGAAGGGTCCCACATAATCAATATACAGGCGTTCCATGGGGCGCGACGCTTGATGAGAAGACAAAAGGCCTACTTTAGTGGACATGGTGGGTTTACTGATCAAACAAGATTTACAAGCTTTTACAAGTTCCCGAATTTCACCGTCCATACCTTTCCATATGAACATTTCACGAATCTTTTCACGAGTTTTAAAGATTCCAAGATGCCCCCCCAATGGGGTCTCATGATAGTATTTGAAGATCATAGGTACAAGAACCGCTGGAACAACAACTTTCATCAACTTATCATGCCTCGAAGGGCAACATAGAACACCATTCCTCAGAACATAAGGGACAGCATGTTCCCCAGAAGAAAGGGTTTCCATTATCGGAGCCAGCGTCGGATCTTCACGTTGGTATTTCTCAATATCCCTAAAAAGCATGGGAGCATCTGTTAAGATGGCATTAACACCAGATAGTATGGACTCGGAAGGTGATGAACTGTCGACCGGTTCGTGGGTCTCTACGTCGTTATGAAACATACGGCTGAGTCCATCAGCAACAACATTTTCGGTACCTCTGATATGTCTAACATCAAACTGGAAGGCGGAAATACGAATAGCCCAGCGGGCTATACGACCAGTACGACGCGGCCTACCTAAGACCCAGCTTAAGGCTTGATTATCTGTCTCCAGGTCGAATTTAACGTGTTCCAGATAGAGACGGAACTTTTCTAAGGCAAATAAAACTGCCAAACCTTCGAGCTCATAGATGGAATACTTGGCTTCTTGAGCCGACAATGTCCTAGACGCATAGGCGATGGGTCGCCTCCCTAGTTCAGTCTCTTGAAGAAGGACTGCAGCTACTGCTGACGACGACGCGTCGGTTTGGACGATGAATTTCTTCGAGAAATCAGGCATAGCAAGTACAGGGGCATTACAAAGAGCTAATTTAAGGTCTTCAAAAGCGGCTTGTTGAGAAGGTCCCCACTCGAATTTGATGCCTTTCCTACGAAGAAGGTTTAAGGGCGCCGCTCTATTAGCAAAGTTAGGAATGAACTTTCTGAAGAAATTCACCATACCAATGAACCTGGCGATACCTTTAATGTCCTTGGGAGGTTTAAAATCACGGATGGCCTGTGTTCTAGAATGATCAACTGCTACACCATCGGGTGACACAATATGCCCTAGGAAAGACATAGAGGGCTTAGCGAAGGCAACCTTGGACAACTTAACAGTTAACCCAGCCTTACGAAGGCGATCGAGAACTTCTCGCAGATGATCTAGGTGTTCTTCAAAAGTCTCTGAAAATACTACGACATCATCTAAGTAGTGATATAAGTACTCGAATTTGATGTCGGAGAAGACCCTATCTAGTAGCCTAGTGAGCACAGCTGCCCCCGTGGGGAGCCCGAAAGGCACGCGGTTGTATTCGTATAAATTCCAGTCCGTGGCAAACGCTGTAAGGTGTTTAGACTCTTCGGCAAGGGGAATTTGATTATAGGCCTGATTTAAGTCCAAGATGGTGAAGAACTTGGCCTTACGAAACCATGAAAAACAAGAATGAAGGTCGGGAAGGGGCACAGATTGTAACACCACCTTCCGATTGAGAGCCCTGTAATCAATGACAGGCCTGAAACCTCCTTGGGGTTTCGGTACTAGAAAAATAGGCGAAGAATACGCTGACTTAGAGGGCCTAATAATACCGTCCTTCAACATCTGATCGATGATTTCCTTCAGAGCCTTCATTTTAGGTGGAGACAGCCTATACGGTGGAAAACGGACAGGAATCGAATCCGTAACCTCAATTTTGTACTCAATAAGGTCAGTAACACCAAGAGTATCAGAGAACACCTCGGGAAACGACTGACACAGTTTGCGAATACTATCAGCCTGCTTCTCAGGTAGATGTCTAAGGTCTAACAACATCTCATCCTGGATAGGCGACATAGAAGAACATGACACAGAATTACACTTTAATAGTGGGATTTTACAACTAGAAGCAAATTTGAATGTGCACGACCTAGACTGCAGATCGAGCACAAGACCAGTGTGAGAAATAAAGTCAGCTCCCAATATAATGGGGCAAGACAATTGCTTGGCCACAAACAATTTAACTTTCCATGTAAACTTAAAAACACGAATTTTGACCAGTAAGGAACCTAGAATTTCTAATGGAGATGAATTAGCCGAAACGTATTGAACAGGAGAAGAGACATAGTCAGGAAGTTTACAAACCGTTTTCAATTTAGAATACCATTCAGCCGCAATAATCGAACAAACACTACCTGAATCTAAGAGAGCTGTTATAGGCTCGTTATTTACCTCAATCTTAAGAAAAGGAACAGGTGCGGGGGTATCCGCCGCAATCCTAAGACATTCTTTAGGGCATTCAAAAGATGAACTTGAAGGCTGATCGTTCTCTGCATTTACAATCTGTTTACTAGGGGCTGAGTCTCGGGAAGATGGATTAGTCGACTCAGCCGAAGCCACTAGTCACTTTTTATTATTGGCATAGGTGGAATTTGCACCAGAAGTTGAGCAGGAGGGGGTGCTATTTGAGTTTGGGCAATTTTTGGCGATATGTGAGAAGGCCCCACACTTAAAACAGCCTTGTGATGAACCAGCTCCATTATTTGCCCTACTAGACTTGATCAGAGGACACTTATTGCGCAGATGGTCAGGCGACCCGCAAGCATAACATTTACGAGGGGTAACTGATCGGCGAGGTGGAGGCCGAGTATTACTAAAAGAAGGCGGGGGTTCCTTTGCTACACGCAAAGAATCGGCGTATCTAACTCCTTCCGCTGAGACGGCCAACGCTTCAAGTTCAGAGAAAGTTTGCGGGCACGCCGCAAAACACAAGTATGACCTATAAGATGGTGAAATGCCTTCCACAATAGCTTGTACAATTTGATCCTCAGGGAAGTGAAGAGCAAACACCCTAGTGTAAAACTTAATATCTTGGATGAAGTCTGCCAGGTTTTCATCCAAGCGCTGTACCCGATAATAGTATTTCTGAATAAGAGATGACCTCGCGCGGGCAGGAATAAAATTTGCAAGCAGATGTGCATGGAAATCTTCGATAGATGACTGTTCAGCTATGGCTCTTACTATTTTATCTGAGAGAACACCAATAGCATAAGGATAGATTATTTGTAAAATTTGACAAGGGGAAAGCGAAAATACGAGGGCATGATCCTGAAATTCAACTAAAAACCTTAAGAAAGAAATAACTTCACAGGTGGTGTTGACCGAAAACTTAGAGATACCTCTTAGCAACATTGCCAATGGATGAGGCAAGCTGCTAAACCCGGGTGACATAGTAGGTAAAGGTTTCAATGGCAAGGAAGTCAATTCAGAACGGATGTTACTCAATGATGCACGACGTTCAGATTCGTTGTCCAATGGGGCAGGGATAGTTTGAGCAGCAACGGTTATCCTATTAACTTCTCCCTTGGGAGGCGCTTCCTCACTACCTGGATTCACTATGGTGGGTTGATCAGATTTGGGAGGAACTTCCCCAGTTAACAATTGAGTGACCTTATTAGATAATTCGGAAATATTTTCCAGGAGCGTACTAGCTTCCTTCCTCTGAACATCATTCAGTTTTAGAGACAACAGATCGTTAACCCTATTCGAAAAATGATATAGCCTGCCTTGCACACGCTTAATTTGATTAGGAGACGGATCATTTTCATCAAAAAAACTAACTACGGAAGCTAGCCCAGTAATATTCTCCGTGATCGTGGAAAGAGAGTCGTCAATTTCTTTCTCTCCCAAATTGGGGATGGAAATGGGCAAATCAAGGGACTCTCTAAGCTTGTTAGTGTCTATTGCAACCGTGCCTCCAGATTGAACGTTTCTGATAGTTAACTCATATATCAACTCCTCTTTGCGCAAATAGTTAAGGAGGAGAACATCGCGAGGGCCGGGCATGATGACAGAACAATTTTGGAAAACTCAAAAATGCCAGCAACTGAGAAAATGGTTAGAGTTCGGATCAAAACAATGTCTCGCCGTCAAAAGGGGCTAAATTGAGACCCATTCAACCACGCTCTGCTACCACTTGTTACCGAGTTTTGGTGGTAGGTAGAGGTGTAAGAAGGTGCGGGCGTGAATGGGTCTCAAACTACGGAATCAAAGTTAATGTAAAAGTTAACAAGGTTATATTTCCTTTTCAATATTAAGTAATAACAAAGAACAGGTACTTAGTAGCCGAAACACAATTTGAAATGTACAATTACAGGGATTACAGAGTTTGGGCTTCGAGCCCTGAGTTCACAATTTTTGAGCAACTAGCCCAACTTTCCGATATACAAATTTTAACAAAGGGGCAGAAGACCCCAATCAAACCCTGGAGCCCTTGCTCCAAATTACACAGTAAAGCCTCCTCGAGGCATACAACACTCCGTTTCCAAAAGAGCCACACGCTCTTTAATTTAAGCCTCTCCTAGGCCACACCAAACTCCACCTTCAAGTTGTCCTCAACGGACATAAACACAGGGGTAAAATACCCAATCTACTGAGGTCTATTAAATGAAAAGCAGGTTAATTAAATGACCTCTAAAACAATTTGAGAGGAGGCGAACTTGCACTCCTAATACACTTGGTTTTTAAGACCTACTTTGGCTCTTAGGCCACTGATGCAAGGGCTAATCCCATACTACAGAGGTGACGTAATAGTAATTTACATTACATTACGGAAGAATTGGTTGAGAGAATAAGTTCACCTCAAGACGATGTGAGTGGGAGCTCGAGAGGGTTAAGCACTCTCTATCCCGATATGTCGTTTTAAAATAGAATAGATACCAGTTGTTTTTACATTTTAGGAAAAGGTTACATGGTTGAACGCTTAGAACCCGCCCCGAAAGTTAAACTGCTGAGCAAGAAAAGAAAGAATTTATTAATCGGCCATTACCTTATTGTTGACCGCCGCCGAGGAAAGAGGCGCTTCCCGCCTCCTGCTATGTACTTAATACACTGAAAGATGGAACAGAAGTGGCCCGGAGACCCTAAAATCAGCAGTTTATATACTCTCGCGGAAGTTTCTAGGCGTTAGGGGAATGAAAACACCCGCCCACAATGTTTTTATTGGATAGGACCCCGCAACAGATACAAGTTGGGGGAAGATACACCAGATTGGTCAGAAATTACTAAAAGAAATTCGGGATTGGATAAATCTAAAACAAGGGGAAAAAGAGGGGTATACAGCCAACTTAAACAATAACAGAAAGAAATTTAACAAGAAACAAACTTTTGAAATAAAAATTTCTCCAACAAAATAGTTCTTTGACTCCGCACTAGGGTGCGCTATTGTTGATCTTCAGTAGTGTCCTCTAGAAGAGAAAGTTCACACTTCTTACTTCAAGCGAAACAAAAACACATCAAAAGTGACACAGTTCAAAAACTCAAAATTTTCCACGTGGTGACATCTTCTGAGAAAGTAGAGAATTAATAGAGTAGATAAAGTTCAACCTTCCTCCAGAAGAGGAGTTTCAACTGGCGCAACTTTTAAATAAACGGTGTAGAGGTGTACCGCCCGGTACAATTATTATTATTATTATTATTATTATTATTATTATTATTATTATTATTATTATTATTATTATTATTATTATTATTATTATTATTATTCTCTATTATTTATTTTACTTTGCATGTGAACATGTATAGGGGCGAAGTCGCCTGTTATGTTCAATAAATGTATGTATGTATGTATGTATGATAAAGAACACAGTTTGAGTTCGGAGTGAATCCTTGGTATTGTTGCACATGATTATGGTAATCATTTGCATTAACATTCATGTGAAAGTTCGAACACTTTCATAAACGCCCTTGTTTATAAATGAAATTATGCTGACTGTGATTTAACAAAATGTCACAGTTTATAGTATAATGTAGTAGTGTCACATTGTAACTAATGACATGTTTGTTCAGAGGCTGAGTTTCACACAGGCAGTGTGGTAAAAAACTCAGTTCTACAAGAATGAAAGTAAGTTATATCGAAAAGTTTCTACAAGTGCACAGAATATAAGTTCAACTCAACTGTCGTCACCTAAGTCCAATACATGCCTTGTCATAATCAGAGTTCCAACACATGCAAAATTTATAAGTTCAACTTGACTGATGGACTCAATGTTCATTATAAAGACTTTGTTATACGTTAGAGTTCACATGCGCACAATTTATAATTTCAACACGACTGTCAGAGTTTAAGTCCCACATGAAGGCTTTGAATATTCGAAGATAGCCTCTGTCAGCACTTCGACGAACACTGCAGTGTGGAGAGTCAGGCTGGACACCCAGCTATGACTGTCTGATCCGGTCTAGTGAGCTCAGCTTATATTCAGTTTGGAGCTCCTACATCATCGGGTAACATGATCTCTTTGAGGCTGATTATGTCGTGAATCCCTTGATGGATTTATTTGAGATTCACAATTTGAGATGTTTATGATATCCTCTCCCAAATGACGTATCGCTCAAGTCGCTGCAATTATTATTAGAGAAGTTTTGAAATTTTTTCAACCAAATGTTTGCAACTGCATGATGTTCATATCCAGAACATACCAGGTCAGGCAGGCTACACTTGGCATCAGGCAGGTAGTCCATATTGTCCCTTGCTTGCTTGCTCGCTCCTCTGAACATAAACAAATCAAGTTCGCTCTGAACATCTTGCGTGATGATGAAGTACAATTACTCGTTAAAAAATACAGCATGTACAGGTCGTAACTGTTACAGTATGTCCTAATGTATCTGTGGGGTTAGTCTGTTTGGAGTTCCTACTTCTAGTGTTGTATCGATGTGGTAGTTAGTGGTGCTGGGGAATGTTGAGGGGAAGAGGGGGTAGGCGGATCTACACGTGCCGATGCCAATGTAGGAGGGGGATTATTTGGAAGAGCAAGTGTAGGGTCAGTATTTAGCGAAATAGTGGGAGTTTTTAATTCTGTGTCGTCATTTAGATCGCGATCTTTACTATATGTCTTGTCCAAGAAAATGTATATACTCTCTAATTCATTCAGAAGTTTACCTTACTGGGCGATTTGGCCATGAGGTTAAGAGCACGCAGCTGTGAGCTCGCATCCGGGAGATAGTGGGTTCAAACACCACTTTCGGCAGCCCTGAAAATGGTTTTCCGTGGTTTCCCATCTTCACACCAGGCAAATGCTGGGGCTGTACCTTAATTAAGGCCATGACCGCTTCCTTCCCATTCCTAGACCTTCCCTTTCACATCGTCACTGTAAGACCTGTCTGTGTCGGTGCGATGTAAAGCAACTAGCAAAAAAAATTACCTTTGCCTGTATTCCTGATTATTGTGAGATCTTTTTCTATTGAAGTGAAACAGTGTCCAGTTTCCTTCATGTGCGTGCTCGTTGCTGGGTTTTTATTATGTTTTCCTGCCTTGAAATGTTCCATCTATCTTATATAAAAGCTTCATCCAGTTTGTCCAACACATGATTTTCCACACTGAGAACATGTTAATCTATAAACTCCTGAACCTGAATATCTATTATTGTCTTAATTAATCTTATTATAATTGAAAAATATGATGTGAGTCATGTTAATCATTCTAAAGGCTATGTTCATATTATATTTATTGAAGGTATTCATAATTTATGGACTACTGAACTACTATATGTGAAAGTGGAGTATTTAGTTCCTTTTTGGTGTGTCAGGTATAAGATTCATGGACAACTTGTTTTTGATTTTATGAATTAAGCGGTTTACCATCTCGACCTTAAACCCATTAAGTTTGGCTAGGTTTCTTATGTAGTTTAACTCATTCCTTAAGTTAGTAGGGGAAAGAGGGATTCTTGATGCTCTGTATATTAAACTATGAAAAGATGCTTGTTTCTGGGAACCGGAGTGAAATGAAGAATTATATATACTTAGTTATCGGAGAATGTGTAGTCTTTGTATATATCTGAAATTCAAAAGTATTATTGGCTCATGTAACTTTTATGTCTGAAAATTTAAGGAACATTTGTCTTCATCTTCCTTAGTAAAACTCAGGTTAGGGTCAATATTATTTAAATTTTCAAAAATCTCGCTACTATTGGTGACATCTTTATCAGTTATTACGAATGTATCATCCACATATCTCAACCATAAACAAATTCCTTTAATATCAGGTCTTATTTCTGTGTGTTCAATCGAGTCCATGTAAATATCAGCTAGGATGCCCGATATTGGGTCACCCATTGCTAAACCGTTCTGTTTATTCATTGTCTTATTAAATGTAAAGTAGTTGTTGTTCAGAACAAAATTAAAAAGTTTCATGAACTCATCAATCTCCTTTCTACTGAGGCCACTATGTTTACAGATATTAATATTATCATAGATGATATTGTTTACTGTGTCTCTAATCGGAATATATGGGTATATATTAATCACATCGAAAGAGCATATTGCTTGATTTGGTTGAAGATTAAATTTGCTTCAAATCTCACAAAAATATGCTGAATTCCTTAACGTCTACTTGTTATTAAATACGTAAAGTCTCTTAAGGAAGCCATGAATGTACTTAGATGCTTTATAAGTTGGACTGTTATGGCAGTTAATAATAGGACACATTGGAATATCATTCTTATGTACTTTAGGAAGAGCTCTTGCCACAGGAATATTTGGATTCAAACTTAGGAGTTTCTGCTGATCTTGTTCATTAAACAGAAATATCGAACTCTTTATTATTGTGTGCAAACAGGATAACAAGTAGTTCTCAAGAGGCTAGGAGTAACACCAAATAATTACGCAGCAGAAAGGAAAATACACCAACGAGCCATTATGGAACGTTCGAGAACATTTTAAATCCAATATCACATAAAAAAGTGTTTCATCAACAAGTTTGTTCATGAACAATTTTACTCCATTGATAATATAAATTAATACCAATAAATTTTATAAATGTTACTCCAGCAACGAGAACAAGTCTATCGACCATAATGACAATTATCAACTGCAGAAAATATTCAATACTATTATGAAGTTTTAATGACAATTATACAAGTTAAGCAACGGGAATCAACACAACTAGCCAGATTTCAAAAGTTTTTTATTTTATTCTTATTTTTAAACAATTTTAAAAGATGTTCACCGGATGAGTTTCGGCGATAAAATGTTTGGACTGAAGAAGATTTTAGACAAAAAGTGTTAACTTAAGACATAATTTTATTGTTGTGTGACTTTTAAAATGTTATAAGATTGTCAATTAGTTTTATAGGAGTAATCTTGAACCAAAAGAATTGTTTTATGATCTTACACAATCTTAGATTAATGATAGCTTGGCTGATGATGCTCACGAAGAGGAGCGAAACATGTACCATGTAAACATCATAATAAATATGTAAGTTTGTAATATATTTTTATTGTATTGGAAAGGTGGCAATTGGCAAAACTAAAGGAATTGTATCACAAGTAGATCTTCAATACGGACAAGGAAAATGAAGTTTATAACCTGCAATAAGTGGTATGTTCCGAGCTGTCAGTGGAGAGATGGCATGGGAGGACATCAGTAGGCGAATAAGTTTGGATGGTGTCTTTAAAAGTAGGAAAGATCACAATATGAAGATAAAGTTGGAATTCAAGAGGACAAATTGGGGCAAATATTCGTTTATAGGAAGAGGAGTTAGGGATTGGAATAACTTACCAATAAATTTCCAATTTCTTTGCAATCATTTAAGAAAAGGCTAGGAAAACAACAGATAGGGAATCTGCCACCTGGGCAACTGCCCTAAATGCAGAGCAGTAGTGATTGTATTGTATATTATTATTATTACCAAGGTTATGTGTGCGTTTAATTTGTAGATAAATGTAAATAAAATAATTTTACCAACTGACAGCATCTCGTGTGCGTCTTTGTAGATTTGCTGAAATTAATTGATCTGGGAGTGATCAAACAGTGGCATGAACAAGACAAGCCCTATGGGACCATGACACAGTGGATTAAGAGACAGAACACAGATAGTCATCTTGTCCCAAGGGAATTAAAGACGTGCTACAAGAACTTCTGGATTCACGGAGGATTCTTGATGTACAGGTGGCACCTCTCCGACACACCTGCAGTCTTGGTGATCCCCAGTCAGCACACAACAGACTTCTTCGAGAGGTTCCACGACAGCACGGAAGCCGGACATCCTGGAGGCAAAGTGATATATCAGTCCATCCGACAAAGATTCTTCTGGGTCAACATGCGGAAAGACATCCTGGACTACATTGTGCTACATGTGTGCCTGCACCAAGGTGAGTAACAGGAAGGCAGATTCCAGCCAAGGAGGAAGACGGCCACAATGCCCGTGGGAGGTCATAGCCCTGGACTTGATGGGTCCTTACCCTAGAACACCATGGGCTAAAACAGGACTCCTAGTAATCACTGATCTCTTCACAAGATGGATTGAGGCCTTTCCGATACCTGAAGCTACCAGCCTGCTACAAGAGGAGGTATTCAGCCGCTACGGTTATCCACGGTGCATTCTGTCAGACAGTGGGAGTCAGTTCACATCGAGGAAGTGGCAGCAAATGATGACTGAATGGAGTGTGGAGCACTGGACGTCCCCTATCTACAACCCAAGTGCAAATGCATCAGAACGATGGAACCAGGAGCTGAAAAGGATGCTACGAGTCCACCTGATAAACAAACAACATAGACTGTGGGACCGTCAGATACCTCAGTCACTCTTTGCCCTGCGACGATGCATCAACTGTGTCACCAGCTATTCCCCAGCAGAGCTATTTCTTGGTCGACAGCTGTACAGCACTGGGGATTGGTAGCTTCGTCCACCACCCACTTCGGGTCAGTATGATGCAGCTGGTTCCCTGGTGGAGTGGCAGCAGCAGCATACGGAGTAAGCCTGGAGGAGATGCTACTAATGACACAGCACTATCTGATCATCATGACTAGAACACATCGAGGAAGAAAGAAGATACAATCTACGTCCAAGGCTACATCAACGAGTGTGACAAAGTTTGGAAATTGTTTCAAGTTATAGGGGGGACATTGACTCAAGTGCGAAAACAGGTATAACTTGGAAACAATATTCTATCACTAATGCAAGTATCGAGTATTTTATGATCACGATTATTATAATTATTACTTGTGTGTATGGCTGTGAAATGTTACATCTAATTATTATTATTATTATTATTATTATTATTATTATTATTATTATTATTATTATCATCATTATTTATGTAGTCAAATGATTGTATTGCGTGTGAGGTTATTTCATGGAACATGTGTTGTACAGGGGCATTAATATCAGTTCCGCTATTGTAAATACCTGCAAATTAATATTATAGTTTATTCTTACCTGTATATAATTTGTAATCCATAATTGTGAAATGCACTGTAACTTCCAGAATGGTAATAGGTAACAAGAACGATGGAGATTATTCTATACATTATAATTTATGCAGTAGACACACTAGAATTTTCACGAAGGTAGTTTTTTTTTTTTTTTTTTTTTTTTTTTTTTTTAGTTTTCTAGAATCCTGGCAGTGTACATATATAAGTAGACAATCTTGATGGTGACAAGTTAGTTATTGGGAAGTGTTATTGAGAGTTACTGGTAAATGGTGTAGCAAGGTTATACTTGTGACCATGTGGATGACATACTTTTAAGCAGTCAACTGTTTTATTTGTGTTTCAGTGTTTATGTGTGTGTTTAATTTGTAGATAAATGTAAATACCGGTAAAATAACTCAACTGACAGCATCTCGTGTGCGTCTTTGTGGATACATTAGAACATGTACACAAAATCTTTCATACTATGACTTTTTGCTGAAATTGCTAGCTTATTATGTAGGGAATTTATTCCAAAAATAATTAATTACCTAAGTGCACTATATTCCTATCAAATGCGCGTCAGGTGCCACGGTCCTTTTTTTTTTTATGCATTGCTTTATTTTTATCTTCACAGAACTCCCTACATCTGTTTTGTCAGGCAGTTGACGGTATCACACATGGAAGAAGAAGGCTGTGAAAGCATCATTTACCGTTGGTCAAGCATACTGATCACCACAGAAAGTTTGTTCTGATTTGAGAGATACAGTGCAAGGTTTTCTGTTGTGAAATTCAATCGTCATTTCCTAGATTTCCTCCTTCCATGACAATGTACCTTTTCTCTGGAACTACTAAAGGCATCAATCTAAAACTTGATAGACAGGCTAAACACTTTCATATTTTCCTGCAAGGGAATTACAAAATATATCATTTTATGGAATTTAGAGTTTAATATATATGTGTTTTCAAATGAAAACATTTATTTTAAAGAATGGAAATAGACATGAAATTTAAAATGCCTGCAAGTGCTAAATCCAAGTTCTTAGAAATCACTAAAAAATTACAAAGTCCAGCATTGCTGAGAAAAACATAGCCTACCAAAATTCAAGTTTAGAAACTTGTTTCATAAACATTTTATATAAATTAACTGATTAATAACATTTAAGCTCCTTATGAAATTATGAAATTACCAGCGTTTCGCCCCACTGAAGCAGTGGGCTCATCAGTTGGATTGTTACACCTTTCCAGGAGGGTGGCCCCTAGTGTGCCATTGAGACACCACTACTTAGTCTCCTATGTAGGCCAATGCAGTGATAGTGCACTAGGAGAAGCATGTATAATGTTTATAGCTAAGATTGTACTTTATGCAAAATTTCAAGATTCTAACTCAAACAATGTCCAAGTCAGAGAGAATTTAGAAAATCATTGAAATTTTGTGTACATCTTCTCTTAAATATATGAATTTTTCTAGCTTTTGATTTGGTTTTAAGTTGTCCACCTATTCAATAAAAATACTTGTGAATACAACTATTATCTTAGGTTCAGTTATACCTGGTCACACACCTCATTTTTGGTGACTGTCACAAGTTACAAGCTTCAATCAAGGACTGGTGTTATATACACCGATGTTAAACCAAGACTGTTATAGTTTGCAATTATGACTGTCGATCTGATCACTATACAGACTTATCTGGGGTGTTTCCAAAGTGCTTTTATGTATTTTTTAATCTAGGGTTTATTGTTTGTAGACAGATTCAGTTGTTTAATGTACCAGTGATTGTGATGACTGATGATGTATTGAATAGGTGGATCACTTAAAAACAAGTTGCAAAGCAATGAAATGTCATTACTGTACTGATATAATTTTACAGTTTATAAGTTCTTGATTTTTTTCAGGTTTTTCAAGACTATGCCAAGCTGCTGCATGAAATGAAGGACTTCCAGCAATTTTTGTGTGACAAATGGTTGGAGAACACCAGAAGCATCCTTGTAGCTACACTTCACAGTCCTGTTTTGCGGCTAGTTCCACTAGAAATGAAATATGGTGCGTAGAATTTGTTATTTTCACGATGTTGGTTAATCCTGTCTGTATTGACTTACAGTATATTCAAATTTCTATAGAACACTTTTCCGCCTTGTCAATACTTTACATATTTTATTATACTTAATTACCGTACATGTTTCGAGAGCAAACTACTCTCTTCTTCAGCGGTGCCAAAACATCAGTTAATCTTTGGACTTGGTACATTGGTTGTATTTATCAACAGAACAATTATCAGGCATGCCAACTCCCCCGATTTAAGCGGAAGACTCCTGATTTTTGGTCCTTCCTCCCTCTCTTCTGATCGCAGAGACTTATCTCCCGATTTTCATAGCAGATTTAGTATTCCTGTATTTGAAAATCCCATACTTTTCCTTGTTCTTTAAGTACCTGGAGAGAGAATATCTCATGTAAGCCTTTTTATTTTATGATTTCACATAGTAATTGGGACTGTGAGACTTTTAGCATATTTACAATGGCAGTAGTACAGTTCAAATCAATGCTCCCCGAAAAATGTCTGGAAAAAAAAATTAACCTTTAAATGTGTTCAGCAAGGTAAGTGCTTTGAGCATAAATTTAGTTCAGAATTTCTGAAGAGGTTTAAAGCAGTTACAATGAAGTGTTAGTCATGTGTTGTAAAGCACAGATATATGCAGTATTGGAATTTTATATAACAAAAAAAAAAGAGGAATTAAATAATAAAGTAGTATAATGTGTCAGATATTTAATGATGTTTCATAACATGTCGTCATATGTCGTAAAAAGTCTCCTGATTTTTTAATTTTGAAAGTTGGCACGTTTGAATTATATATAAATCTTGAAATTGTTAAAATATTTCTTTGTGTTTCAACTTTTACTTACTTACTATGTCATTTATTACAGACTTGAAAATATAAATTTTCAAATCATAATGAATAAAATCTATTAAATTAGTCACTATATGCTAAACTTTCAAGTCTGCTCTGCTCTTGGAACTTACATCCTTATTTACATCTAAAAAAGAAATAAAATGTTTCTTTGTGTCTAAATTTACGTTTACTTTGTCATTGAGTAAAACACTTTAAAATAGAATAACCGAGCTCGATAGCTGCAGTCGCTTAAATGTGGCCAGTATCCAGTATTCAGAAGATAGTAGGTTCGAACCCCACTGCCGGCATCCCTGAAGATGGTTTTCCGTGGTTTCCCATTTTCACACCGTTCAAATGCTAGAGCTGTACCTTAATTAAGGTCACGGCCGCTTCCTTCCCAGTCCTAGCCCTTTCCTGTCCCATCCTTGCCATAAGACATATCTGTGTTGGTGCAACATAAAGGCAATAGCAAAAAAAAAAGAATAATTTTCAGTTTTGTAAAATAAATCAATAACACCTATTAAGTTAGTCACTATGTTAAGCTTAAAATATTTTCTGCTCTCTTCTTGAAACCTCTCCTTTCCTTAAGTCCTAAAAAAGAAAAGCATTATATTTAAATTTCTAATCTGTAATTCCATTTCCTTATTTATTTCAGTAATTGTCACTTAACTTACTGCTATATTTCTGAGACCTCTCATATAAATTGGAATTTCCTCCTCTTAATCCAATTCCTTTAAAATAAACAATAAACAAACCAACTTTAGAGACATTTTTGCAAAAAAAGACGACAACTCAGATGACTGGGGAATTTTATTTTACTTACTTGAGTTTCAACTAAATTTATCCACAAATTAAAATGAGATAACACTGGTCTGAACCAAACAATATGTCCTCGCTTGGTGTCTATGACCTTATGGGGTGAGCTGCTACTATGCTGTCAGTTTTGTAATGACCATGCTAGCCATTTCTCTGCCATGGAAGAATTCAATCATAATTTTACGGAAATAGATAAAGATATGGAAATACTGCACACAACAACGAAAGGAAAATTAATAGATGCTCTAGAGAAAATAAGTATATATATTGACCAGAGAAGCAATAATGAAAATAATTTAAATGAACTACTGAATGAAGAATGCAGTGTACAGATTAGCATACAATCATTTAAGAAAGAAGGAAAGAAAGAGAGAGCGAAAGAAATAGTTCCGGTCGTTGACATGCTACCCCTCCCTCCCCTACATTACGTAACCAGCAGCATAGCAACAAGTAGCAGCGTGCCTCGTAAGGTCATTGATAGAAAGCAAAGAGCAAGAACATGTTTGTTTGATTCAGACTAGTGTAATAATATTTCGTTCGTGGATAAATTTGGTAACCAGTCGAAACTGAAGTAACTAAATTAAAATTCTCTAATCATCTGATATGTCGTCCTTTTCGTAAAATAGTTTGCTAAAAGTTGGTTTGTTGGTTGTTTATTTAAAGAAATCTGACAGTTAAAATGGCTAGCATGGTCATTACGTAACCGGCAGTATAGTAGCAGCTCGCCCCATAAGCTCATTGACACCAAGCAAGGACATATTTTTTGGTTCAGACCAGTGTTATGACATTTTAATTTGTGGATAAATTTAGTTGAAACTGAAGTAAATAAAATAAAATTCCCCAGTTATCCGAGTTGTCGTCTTTTCTGCAAAAATGTCCCTAAAGTTGGTTTGTTGATTGTTTATTTTAAAGGAATTGGACGGTTAAAATAGCTAGCATGATCGACGGGATTAAGAGGAGGAAATTCCGATTTATGTGAGAGGTCTCAGAAATATGGCAGTAACTTAAGTCACAATTATTGGAATAAATAAGGTAATGGAATTACAGATTAGAAATTCAAATCTATTGTTTTTCTTTTTTAGGACTTGAGAGCAGAAATTTCAAGAAGAGAGCAGAAAATATTTTAAGCTCAACATAGTGACTAACTTAATAGGTGTTATTTATTTATTTTATGAAATTGAAAATATTCTATTTTATAGTGTTTTACTCAGTGACAAAGTAAAGGTAAATTTAGACACAAAGAAACATTTTATTTCTTTTTTAGATGTAAATAAGGATGTAAGTTCCAAGAGCAGAGCAGATTTGAAATTTTAGCATATAGTGACTAATTTAATAGATTGTATTCATTATGATTTGAAAATTTATATTTTAAAGTCTGTAATAATTGACATAGTAAGTAAGTAAAAGTTGAAACACAAAGAAATATTTTAACAATTTCAAGATTTATATATAATTGTTCTGTTGATAAGTATATTTGTACGAATGTACCAAGTCCAAAGATTAATTGATGTTTTGGCACCGCTGAAGAAGAGAGTAGTTAGCTCTCGAAACATTTACAGTAATTAAGTATAATAAAATATGTAAGTATTGACAAGGCAGAAAAGTGTTCTATAGGAAAAAAAAATTGGTGTGTAGTCGATCAAATATTGCATGAAATGAATTTTATTGCAAAGCCCGTATTGTCAATACTATACTTTTTAAAGTTACAAGCAAAGGTTCCACCTTTACAATACTAAAAAAATTATGTTTAATTAGGGTGACATTAATGAGTGTTGGGGCATGTTTTGTTATTCATTTTGGACATCATCAGCTGAAAATTCTTATGAGATAAGTAGACAAGTTCACAAATACACATTGAAATACTGTTCGGGTTAAAATACTGATATTATTCAAAGAATGTTCTTAAAATGTTGGAGCTCAATTGCTTTTTTGTTCTGTTCAATTGAACAGAAAATTGTTGAACAGCAGTATAGTTCCATTAAAAATTCAAGGATCAATTTTTTTCTTATGTCGGCATGATGATGTATTTTTAATAATTCTTAGTTAAGAGGTTATGAGGTAGGTGGAATATTTGACTGTGACCCGAATCGTATTTTAATGTGTATTTGTGACCTTGTCTATTTTACTGATCTTATAAGAACTTTCAGCTGATAATGTCCAAAAAGGATGAAACATGTCCGGACACTTATTAATGTCACCCTAATTAAACATAATTCTTTAGTATTGTAAAGGTGGTATCTTTGTTTGTACCTTTAAAAAGTCAATCAAATAGTCTGTGAAAATAAAAGAGAACTAGTTATATTAATATCAAATTGCATTTTTGTTCTAGGTTTAATGAATCCACCAGTGCCATTAAAGTCTAAAAGCCTGCCCAAGCTAAAATATAAAGGCTTATTTAAAATACAGTCGGACATTGAAGATAAAGAAGAAATGAAAACGGACCAGGATGTATCACCTAAACCGATCACACGCTTCTGTGATTACAGAGTTCCCATATATGGTGCTAACTACACTCCAAATATTATGATAGAAAAGGAGAGTGTTCAGTTTCCAGTACCCCCTGCGTACATTCCAGTGCATAAGGGCGTCTATATGCACTTTGGTGCCGACGCACTCCTACGTCAATGGAGAGAAGCCGCTGAGTTAGAACCAAAGGAAACGGAGGATATGTCAGTCTCAGTGGTTTCTTTACAGAAGAAAGGATCTTCAGAAAGTGAGATAAAGGCAGTATCATTTGTTACTGAAGGAATTCAAACAGATAGAAAGAAACCAACTGCAACCGAGGAAGTTATGGAAGAAGTGGAATTATTCAGTATAATACTTGATGACGAATTTCAACGACAAAAATTAGGAGAATCAGTGGAGAGAGTAGTATATCCATCGCTTAGACAACCACAACAACCAGAACAGCATCTGAAACGTACTCAGCCAATATATTCTACTCAAATCACCGATCTTATGCCCACATTAGAGAAACTTAAACACTTCATGAAGCGTTTAAGTGAAACAACTTCCGCTAGACAGAGGTATGTAATTTTGGAGCGTTACATGGAGTTGTATGGATTCTTTGAGCATGAAATAGATTTTGAAAGAGAAAGTAGAGAAAATTCGAAACGGATTGTATTCAGTGTCCCTGTTCCCAAATACCATTTTAGCAAGTCCAAACTAAGTACTGGGGGACCGTTAGTTAAAGCACAAGGTCGAAGGTTTACCAGGAAACCACAAGCCAAAACTAGAGGACATGACGATCAAGCCGGAAAATCAGTTACATTTGACATTGAAGAAGAAAAACAAGTGTCCGTGTCTGCTGAGCGTCATGGCACTCCACCAACTCCCAAAAAGGAAACAGGTGTTGGACCCGTTTTTCTTTATCTACCAAAGGATTTAACTCCTGTCAATTATGAAGCACACCTTAGAAGAGTTCGAACTAATATTCTTCGAAAGAGCCCCCGAAGTAAACCAACTCAAACCGAAACTGTCCGAACTTTCAAAGAAATACGAGAAGAACGATTGTGGTTGAATGAGTTCTTAGATAAGAGAATAAAAGCTCTACCATCACTGGAGTCCCTTCCCCAGTTAGGAATAACTCCCCCTGAGTGGGAGAAGGCCCTTCAATGTATTGACAATATCCTCTTTAAATCCACTTATCGACCTCGTTCTCCCCCTGAAATAGTTGGACATCATAAGCCGGTCATTAGAGACAATCGATCCTCTCCTGAAGTGCGAATCAAGGAGAAGGAGATAACAGAGTTAAGGAAGCAAGTCGAGAAGGAACTCTCCTTTGTTTACGATTTTTCCGAGAGAATTCACCTACTACGTCCTGCTATAGAAAAAGCGCTCATTGAAGGACTTTCAGGAAGACCGTTAAGACCTACCCGTAAACGCAAATATCCATTTGATATGTCTAGGATTGGATTGCAGAGAATGACTTTCGTGGATGATGAAGGTGAAGCAGTAGTCACCAAGGATGTAGGAGTAGAAGGCCCCGCTCCACCACCTGAAAAGAAAACAAAAATGACGGGAGCAGTAGCACAGTACCCTCTGTCCCCTCGACGAACAGTAGCAGTTATGGACATTTTGGGATTTAAAATAGGAGAACCAGGAAAAACAATTCAAATATCAAAGACCCATACCATCGATTCAAGTTTAACAAGAAAGGCACTAAACTACTTGGAGGAACCAAGAATATGGAAAAATTTAGGCTTTTCTGTGCCAATTGTGCTCATGGACTCGCTTAAGAGGAAGGAAGATATATTACGAGATTACCAGCTTATAAGAGACATAGTTGATCAGTATGAGCATGTGGTGCAGCGACTTAGCCAACAAGAGGTAAGGACCTACACAATTTGTTTGAATTTTCTCGTTAATAAAGGTTTATATCACTACTAGCTGAGGTAACCTTCATTGACGGGATAATTACTAAGCATGTGCATGATTATATTTTTTGTCCACCCCTCATTCTGTTACCCAGATTCTGAGGTGTATAAGCAAGCAGTTGCTTGTTATTACGTACTATGTGGCCCACAGCAGTTTCAGATTTTTTAAATTATTGCTGATCTTGATTTCATCTCTTCATTCTGGTATAAAAGAAAGCCAACATTGTAGGCCTTCGATATTAACAAGGATGGAAAGATCCACCTATTCAATACTGTATATAATATGTTGATATTATTATTTACATAGGGACTAGTTTCAATTCTTGTATAGGGTCATCTTCAGCCTTAAATTACAAGTGGAAAAAAACATTAACCCAATGAGTGCTACGCCCGTCTATAGACGGTGCACAGGAACATTAATTTTTTGAGTTTTCAGCTCATTCTCGAGTGCTGATTCGATCTCTGGCATGTTCTGCCATCTGTTGGGCATTATGTAGAACTAATTGATCACGGCTTATAGCTTCAGGAATTAACTTACAGAGCTTTCTGTAGATGTAGTTCATCTGTAATGTAAACAAGCATGGCGGAGCAATGTGCTAGTTGCTCTCGCAGTGATGTTATTTCGGATCAAAGAATCTTTCAGTTATTAACCACAGCAGAAATTGATGAGGAAGATGATGATTTTAATTAATTGTTAATCAATTTTGAAAGTGACAGTGATACAGAAAGTGCTGAAAATATTGTAAGTGAGAAAGAAACACAGCCTCCTTCTAAACGAAGGAACGAAAACACGGTGAGTTCGAAAGCTATTTCATCACTATTTTTGTGTCGGACGGATGACTTTTCTCCACCTTATTTTCAAGTAACTTTGACAGACTGTGAGAGCCAAGTAGTATTTCATGACAATCCCAAAATCATTGATTTTTTAAAAACTTGTGCCAGTGAAGTTGGTGCTGCTGGTTGTTGATTAAACAAATCGGTATCACAAAGAACTGGTGGAAAAAATTGAGCTGTCACCAAATTCCAGGTTTAGAAAGTATTTTTTTAAAACAACTTATGTACTTGTAAGGAGTTACATGTATTAATTGTCTACAGATTTTAGGAAATAATTTTATTTTGGGCTCTTTACTTTGTATAAAGAAGATGTACACATGGGCACAAAGAGTCCAATTTTGTTTTCTCTCAAAATTATATTGAACACAATGTAGGATTTTTCATTGGCATATAGATTTATAAAGAACCAACATTTATAAACATTTTAAGCTAATTACCCCACTGATAAGTTAAAAATTGAGGCTTCTACAATTTTTTTAAATACGAATGAAAATTTCAGCACTGAGGCAGGTACCAAACAGTCAACTGATAACTCAGCACTTAAAAGGTTAAATATAACTTGAAAACACCAAGACCTGATATAACTCTATTGGCATGTCTTGAAGCATTGTTGAAATGTGTTTGTGGTTGCACAGATGTCCTATACTTTTGTGTCGGTTTTTCATTTTCTTGTTGTTTAAAGGGACCCTATTCCTCCTTAACAACTTTTTCTCATTTCGATAGTCATCTTTCCTTGCTGATATGCGCTGATGAGCACCACAAACACCACTGAACAGTATTTCCAATTAGCGATGGACATGGAGTAAGCAAGTCTTAATTTAAAACAGAAGATTGCACATATATCAAAGTCTTAATGTAAAACAGTACATTGTTGTGATAACTGTTTGGTTTAGCTTTCATCTTGCGTTATTGTTGGAGATTGTCTATGTGTGATGGATGTGCTTGGTCTTCAGATTAAGTTTGCTGAGAATATGTAAACTGCCATTTTTGTGTTATTAATAGGGACATTCACAGTATGAGTCATTGACCTTCTGATCTGGTTCAGTGATCTATTGAATTATTCTATATAAAGTGAATGAAATTCATTTCATTATGATTGTAGGATATATTTTTCCTTTGGACTGTGGTATTACTGCACCCAATGTAATGCGAATCCAAAAAACTTGTCGGGATGTAATCCAGGCTTTTTCCTACAAGTATTGCTGAAAAACACACTCTCACATCGTAATTTAGGCTTACTGTTCATTGCCATATTTAGGATTATGCTTAAAAATGCTTTGAATTCAGGAAGAGTAACATCTGTCCACGACCTCCTAATGGACTCACGTGTGAGGGGCGTAAACTTTTGAATGTTCACATTAGAATACCTGTTAGTCATGCGCACAATTTCCGACAATAACTCGTCAGTCAAGAATAATTGGAAAAAGTCAAGTTCATTCAACCTTGCGGTGGTTTATAACCTGATGTACCTGTGAATGGGCTTTTGAAGTCCAAGTCAGTGTCACGGTATTTCGTCCAGCCATCAGCAGAGGTACCAGCAATGCCATTTAGCATAACTTTTTCATTATTAGGATTTTCATCACTCATCTCTCCACCACAATCTCGTTCTGCAATATCTTCCTCACCACTTAATTGAAAATCATTCTCACTGTCTCCGAAATCAACATCACTTTCACTTAAATGTCTGGCTATTTCTTTCTCATGCTGCTCAACGTTTGTTAACAAACTCACATGGTCTTCAAATAATGCACACAAAGCCTGATTTCAAAGAGATTATAGCTATACATGGCTTCAAATCGTCGTCGAAGGGTGGCAGTAGCTTACTGTACCTGTAATTCATGCACGCGTAACCTGGTAAATCGGGAAGAAATCATGTCGGGCATTGCCCGACATAGGATCTATGCGGGATATTCTCATTGTCAGGCATGGCCCGCCTCGTGAGTGCTAAGGGTTAATCAATTTCCAATTTCTTTGAAATCATGTAAGAAATGGCTTGGAAAACAACAGATAGGGAATCTGCCACCTGGGTGACTCCCCCAAATGCCGATCAGTATTGGTCGGTCGGTCGGTTTAAAAATAAGATATTTACTGGTTATATATGAGCTAAGGATTACATATTTCTCCAATTTTTGCACGAGATGTCAATGTTCAATATATTGTGTTAAATTATTGGTAAAGTATATGGTAGGTAAACTGGTCAAAATGATTGTGACTTACTCTGTAGTTGTGAAAGGGAAATCAAATGACCTACGTTGAGACACACATTCTGTATTCTTTTCTATTGCCAATCAATCAATCAATCAATCAATCAATCAATCAATCAATCAGTCAGTCACTACTGATCTGCATTTAAGGCGGTCGCCCAGGTGGCAGATTCCCTATCTGTTGCTTTCCTAGCCTTTTCCTAAATGATTTCAAAGAAATTGGAAATTTATTGAACATCTCCCTTGGTAAGTTATTCCATTCCCTAACTCCCCTTCCTATAAATGAATATTTGCCCCAGTTTGTCCTCTTGAATTTCAACTTTATCTTCATATTGTGATCTTTCCTACTTTTATAAACGCCATTCAAACTTATTCGTCTACTAATGTCATTCCACGCCATCTCTCTGCTGATAGCTTGGAACATACCACTTAGAGTACAACAATAATAAAGGTGTTTTAATTTGTTCCACCTATTCAGTACTTATATTTACACTTATAGTGGTTACATAAATAGATTCATAGTTACACGGGACGTGTTTCGCCCTCAATTAAGGGCATCTTCAGCCTAAACACAATCATCAAAAATACAACTAAATTAAAAGTGGAAGTTAAAAGTTTAGTCAGTTATTAAAATTTGGAACATAAAAATGTGAAAATGATACAATATATAAGGATGCTAATGGAAAATTGTCTTATGATTAAACTATAATCTTGTCGGAGACTAAAACTTCTTCTATTAAAATTCTAATTAAAAATAGTTCATAGAAATATTAGTGGAGCACTTAGTCGAGCAGCTCTTCTTCTTTCTCTCAATTCTTCCCAATCCAAACATTGCAACATTTTTGTAACGCTGCTCTTTTGTCGGAAATCACCCAGAACAAATCGAGCTGCTTTTCTTTGGAATTTTTCCAGTTCTTGAATCAGGTAATCCTGGTGAGGGTCCCATACACTGGAACCATACCCTAGTTGGGGTCTTACCAGAGACTTATATGCACTCTCCTATACATCCTTACTACAACCCCTAAACACCCTCATAACCATGTGCAGAGATCGGTACCCTTTATTTACAATCCCGTTTATGTGATTACCCCAATGAAGATCTTTCCTTATATTAACACCTAGATACTTACAATGATCCCCAAAAGGAACTTTCACCCCATCAATGCAGTAATTAAAACTGAGAGGACTTTTCCTATTTGTGAAACTCACAACCTGACTTTTAACCTCGTTTATCAACATACCATTGCCTGCTGTCCATCTCACAACATTTTCGAGGTCACGTTGCAGTTGCTCACAATCTTGTAACTTATTTATCACTCTGTAGAGAATAACATCATCCGCAAAAACCCTTACCTCCGATTCCACTCCTTTACTCATATCATTTATATATATAAGAAAACATAAAGGTCCGATAATACTGCCTTGAGGAATTCCCCTCTTAATTATTACAGGGTCAGATAAAGCTTCACCTACTCTAATTCTCTGAGATCTATTTTCTAGAAATATAGCAACCCATTCAGTCACTCTTTTGTCTAGTCCAATTGCACTCATTTTTGCCAGTAGTCTCCCATGATCCACCCTATCAAATGCTTTAGACAGGTCAATCACGATACAGTCCATTTGATCTCAGGAATCCAAGATATCTGCTATATCTTGCTGGAATCCTGCAAGTTGAGCTTCAGTGGAATAACCTTTCCTAAAACCGAATTGCCTTCTATCGAACCAGTTATTAATTTCACAAACATGTCTAATATAATCAGAAAGAATGCCTTCCCAAAGCTTACATACAATGCATGTCAAACTTACTGGCCTGTAATTTTCAGCTTTATGTCTATCACCCTTTCCTTTATACACAGGGGCTACTACAGCAACTCTCCATTCATCTGGTATAGCTCCTCCGACCAAACAATAATCAAATAAGTACTTCAGATATGGTACTATATCCCAACCCATTGTCTTTAGTATATCCCCAGAAATCTGATCAATTCCAGGCGCTTTTCTAGTTTTCATCTTTTGTATCTTATTGTAAATGTCATTGTTATCATATGTAAATTTTATTACTTCTTTGGCCTTAGTTTTATCCTCTATCTCGACATTATCCTTGTAACTAACAATCTTTACATACTGCTGATTGATTACTTCTGCCTTTTGAAGCTCCTCACTTACACACTCCCCTTGTTCATTAATTATTCCTGGAATGTCCTTCTTGGAACCTGTTTCTGCCTTAAAATACCTATACATACCCTTCCATTTTTCACTAAAATTTGTATAACTGCCAATTATGCTTGCCATCATGTTATCCTTAGCTGCCTTCTTTGCTAGATTCAATTTTCTAGTAACACATTGCTGTCCGGCCCATCTGACGTATAACTGGCCCCTGTGGCCGGAAGGTTTTGGCAGAGACATGGATTTATTGCAGGGTAGCATAATTTAATAATTTTAGGTCCATTCACAGTTATATCTGTCCACTTTAAAGTTTTTGGTGAGATTTTATATTTCGGTTCATTCTGGTATTGATATCTGTTCGATTCCTCCACCATATACGCCAGCAAATAACTACAAATGAACAACTTGACATCACAACCTATATTTTCAGGTTCACTCGGCAAAATTTTAACGCCAGGCGTCCACGAGAATGACTCCAAAAACAGTATAATATCCTGTTAGGCCACTCACAGCCAGAAATAGGGAGAATATTATCACCAGTACTTCCATCTAGACCATCTTTGCTATCTGAAGCATCAGGTCATTGCTCACATGGTGCAATAAACGTGTCATTCAACGCATCACTTCCACATAAATGCATGACGCTAGCACTAGAATTATAATTAGACAAGTCATCTTCACTCTCCTCACAATCACGGGAAACATATGACAAATTATCAGCGTATAATTCATGTATAATATCACCAGGAGCCAGTCCACTGTTTTTGTTTACCGGGGCTGCCATTTTTCTTTAATACAGCATTGATGGATACACGGAAGATATTCGAAGGCAAAAACAAATGAAACTGATGCACTAAAATGGGCAAAACCAGTACTAAAAGAAGCATAGTTTTTCTACCATTTTGGCACATCAACGATAATCTCCAAATAGTTCCTCAATTACCGTTAGATGGCATCAGAAGACAGACTTGCACAAACACGTATTTATACGTGATCGGCTGCCGAGCACCGTGCTTGGAAACACGTATTATACGTGAGCGGACAGCATTGTGGTAAGTTCCTTCAATTTCTCCTTACTTCCACAGCCATTTCTAACTCTATTTCTTTCCAGTCTGCACCTCCTTCTCAGTCTCTCCTTTCCTCTATTATAATAAGGTGGGTCTTTACCATTCCTTACCACCCTTAAAGGTACAAACCTGTTTTCGCATTCCTCAACAATTGCTTTAAACCCATCCCAGATTCTGTTTACATTTTTATTTACCGTTTTCCACCGATCATAGTTACTTTTCAAAAACTGCTTCATGCCTGCTTTATCAGCCATATGGTACTGCCTAACACTCCTAATTTTAAGACCTTCCTTTCTATCACATTTATTTTTAACTACCACAAAAACAGCTTCTTGATCACTAATACCATCTATTACTTCAGTTTCCCTATAGAGCTCATCTGGGTTTATCAGCACGACATCCAGGATATTTTTCCCTCTGGTTGGTTCCATCACTTTCTGAATCAGCTGTCCTTCCCATATAACATCACGCTAGGAAACCATCCACTAGAAAATGTGGAAATCATTACTTACCTCGGCAGTGTAATATCTCGAGATACACTAGCCACAAAAGAGGTGGCAAATGGAGTGTAGAAGAGCTCTCACTTTTAGCAGCAAGTAGGAACACTCCTCTGGGATCCCGAAGTACCAACAAAATCAAAGCTGGTGATGTTTTAAGCATGTTTTAACCTACGGAATTGAAACCTGCACCCTCACTAAGAAAGACTAAGCAACGTTGCAGGCATCTGAGACGAAGCTCGTGAGGTCCACTATTCAAAAACCAAACTTGACAAGTTAAGGAATTATGTAGTTAGGTAGGAAGCTGGGATTGTTACATTATTGTTAGATCGGGTCAGCACGTCTAGATTGAGGTGGTTTGGGCTTGTAATGAGGGTGGAGCCAACAAGGACAGCTTATGTAAACTTGGAGAGACACATATGGTGGGAAGACCAAGAATTCACTGGATGAACATCATAACAATGGACATTGCAGATTGAGGAAGGGCACTGGAGGACATCATTAAAACAACAGAACATATCTCAGTAAGACAGAATGGAAGAGGTTTGCCAACAGTACCCAGGAAACTGGAACTGTAAAATGATGATGAGAGAATTCTTGTCTATGAGGATTGCGCGTAATTGAATCGCGTGGAACTACGACTTGATACTGTCACACCTCTTCACTGCTGAATACTTGGACAGGTTGGTGTGACCGCAATGCTGCCACAACCTCAACATACATCATCACCAACTTGGATATAAAATACAAGCACTAACTTCAGAATAATATTTTAACTCGCTCGTTTGTTCATACAGTGTTGGAGACAGTTCATGTTGGGGATCTAGGGTTCGATTCCACACAAGGTGGTGAAAATTCCGTCCGTTAGGAAGATGCTTAGAAATTCTCATTTGCATTGTGGGCTGTGTATATTATGCCAGGCGTGTTTTTAAGTAAGGGCCAACACAACGAAAGACAATTTTCAAACACCACTTTTATTTGCAGATAGCATACTTTACTCTCCAAGTTTTTTAATCATTTATCATAGCTTACAACTAAGTTTTGAATACCCTCTTCGTAGAAACTTGCCGCCTTCTCTGATCAGCAAGAGTTCTTGATCTTGATCTTGCACTGGGACAGAGTCTGTTTGGCCTTCACCCTTACAGGCAAATGTGTATGTCCATTCTATCCTCTGTTGCTTCGATTTGGACATGATATGATATAGATGTTGATTCCCATAGGGAATGTCCAATAACGGACCATTTATATTGGTATTGGACATGATATGCGAAACCCATGTTTTGTCTCCCGTTATGATCTGACTCAACATGTCATCACCTTCTTCAGCATAACGAGTCAAAAATATCATCGAACACTCGTATCTTTTGTTTTTGTCATCCTCCGCTAGGAGTTTAGGGATGTATCTTAGAAACAACAACAGCAAATTATATCTTTAGAGATAATGAAACGGATCTTTACAGTCATACTTTCGAGGAGTTAGGGTTCAAAAATTGTGTTAAAGGCAAGAGTCATCCTTGAAACTGTACTTGTAAGACAGCGATAGCTCATGACATGAAATATGACCAGATTATTTCATTCACAAACACCTGGGTTCGAATACCCATCACAAAAGCAAGTATGCAGGTACTTGCATTCTTAATTCATCAATACGGACAATGAAGCTGATAGATTATAGTACCCATCATGAAGTTTGAGCCATATCTGCATGGCAAATTTCTAAATATTACTGTTCGGTTATTGCTAATGGCCTCTTCTGGCCTCACCTTGGATGATTTGACAACTTCCATGATTATACTAGAGATAGCAGCTCCCTCGATATTGGGCACTGATAGTCGTATCTTTCTGACGAGATGTTAATTTTATCTCCTCGACTCGAATCATTGGTTTTTGCTTTGAAAGAAGAATATAAAAATGGACTCCACGCATATCGGAGTAGCGTTTTTGACATACAGAAAAGTCTTCAAACTTACCCTGTAGTACCATCCTTCTCCTTTCTTTGACAGTTAATATACTCCAGGTATGGGTATTCTTTTATAATATTTGTTCAGTGATATATAGGTGATAGATATGTGTTGTTCGCTCCGCTGTATGAATGGACTGCATGTTTTTTCTTGTGATTATTGAGATTATGGCATGTTGATGGTACAGTCATATTACTTCTGTGTATGTGCGCTGCATTTTTATGTAATTCGCCATCTGATGACTGTGTCCTTTGTGTCGGTGCGAGCTTCCACTCGTGTTATACGAAGTGCGAACGTTGATGGGTTTGTGCATGACTGCGGGATTTCTCTGATCCCACAGCTGAATTTATTTAACCTGTGCACGCAACTTCTGGAATAAATGAGATTTCATTTGTGGCCTTGGGGTCATGTTATATGAATTTGAGATCGTCATTTAACTGACGCTGCTGCTCATATTGCTTGCCAATCCCGGCTGTGGCTGAATGTGTGCACGACTGTTAGTATGAGAGGGGGAGTGAAACAAAGACGTATCAATCAGTTGAATTTGTATTTTGATTTTGCTTCAGTATTTTATTCATGCATTTTCGTATGGTGCTATTTATTTTGCCTTCTCACCTGTCTTGGCCGCTCATTTACCTATTCAGCTGCCATTTGTTATGTTTCATTCATTTAGGCTATGCGCGTGCCTGGGATTTTCCCCTTTTGATATATATTATCTCCTTGGTCCAGAGTCATTTCTCTTTTATCCCATACTGAAATCCTACGTATTTTATTTCTTTTCAACTCGGGGTTTTTCTCCTTGATGCGTGGGAGTTGGAAGATCTGGGGTGATTGTTATTAATGAGGGTGGTGTCTGATAGTTGTTGAGTGGAAATGATATGGAATATACTCGTTGGAAAGAACGATTTCTCTTTTGATCTCTTATGCCATTGAGATATCTAAATACTTGCACTTTTGAAAGGTATTGTACTTAACTGAGTGAGCCCGCCGAATGTTTAAATAATTTTTTTTGTGACTTGATGCTCATGGAATAATGTCGTGCCAACAATTCGGTCTGGACTGATTATGTTTGTACCCATTCTTTATCATTTTTATTTGGATTAATTTCCTTTACCTCTACCTTAATTTCATGATTTGAATAAACCCTTATTTCATGTATATTTTATTACTTATTGATTTAGTCTCTTACTATTATTTGACAAGAGGCTCATTTCCAGTTCAAGGCTGTTTGCATTTAGGCCTTTCCTAGTCGCAATTTACGCCTCAACCTTCGTTTTGTATTTATTGGTACTGGGATTGTTTCCGCGATGCAAGGGGGTGTGACTCAAGTTGAGACGAACGATTCCGCTTTTGTTACCTTGTTACGGGTGGTTAACACATGAAATAATTAAAATAATAAATTTGAAATATGAAATAGCTTTAAAATTTTTCAAATACATTACAACATAAATTAACAAACAAATGACATCTAAAGGTCGTGATTAAGGAAGCAGTTGGAATGCTGAGAGGTAGCGAAAGTAGAATTTCATGGCTAAAGAGTTCAGCACCATAATTTCCCTAGTAGCCAACCATTTATTATAAAGAATATCATATTCGAGACTCAATAAAAAATTTAAACAGAACTTTAATGACATAATTGAAATGGAAACCAAAGAATGTATCTTGTTACACCTTGAGACATTCGCAGTGCACTAAAAGGAATTTTTATAAACCTTTTCTGATGATACACCGATTAACTTTAAGGTTAGTCCCAATCTACACAAATCAAGAGAACTACAAGGCAAAAGAAACACTTAAGTCTTTACTGAAACTCTTCAGTAAATGACCAAATGAAATCAATTACCTTAGAGTGGTTAAACAGAACTAGTGGATGGCAAAACCAATGGATAAAATTAACGCTAGTACAGAAAAGGTTAAGAAAACAAATTGAAACGAGGTAAAGTTGATGAACTGCCCCATTTGATATTTAATTTAGTGGTAAACTTAAGATCCAGAGGGCAAACTCCTTCATAATTAAAGAAACTTTACTTTCAATTTTAAGTTGAATTGAAATCAAAACATGAAAACAAGGTGAGTTGGCCATGCGGTTAGGGATGCGCACTGTGAGCTTGCATCCGGGAGGTAGCGGGTTCGGGCCCCATTGTCGGCAGCCCTGAAGATGGTTTTCTGAGGTTTCCCATTTTCACATTACTTTAATTAAGGCCACAGATGATTCCTTCCCACTCCTAGGCCTCTCCTGTCCCATCGTTGTCACAAGACCTACCTGTGTCAGTGTGACATAAAGCAAGTTGTAAAAAAGAAACATGAAATTAAAAATAGTGCCAGGTTCCCAGATGGGGACCACAGCACGAGCTAAGGTGACCAGGCGATACAGACACGGACACAGCATTTTTCCCACCAAAGAAAGTTGTGGGGGGAGATAGCTCGAAAGTGATGCAATCAAATGCAGAATTCACTCTTGGATCTAACATTCACCAATTATAGTTTTGCTTATTCTAACCTGTCACAACATTGTTTTTTTCTTGCTTATGTGGGAATAAAATATTTGAGCAAAGTCCAGGCTTATGAAATAGGAAACGCCCTTCCAGAACTGCGTGTTTCAGTGTAGGATGTTATACAATATGGTAATCAAAAATGAAAATTTTGAAATCTGCAGATTAAATGAATCTTTTGCTACTTTCAAATAAATAAGTTTTTAAAACAGTCCATTTTAAATGTTCTCGATATTCCAATCCAAACAAATATCAACTAGTGAATCATGTCATATTACACAAAATTTCATACAGCCAAATAAATGAAAATTTCCAACAGTTGAAGTTAAAAACATCATGGGTCTGTATAGAACTGAGAAAAATGAAAATCAATATAAATTGCAAAAGGTCCACCTTTTCAATACAAAATAATTATGTTGTTCAGATTGAATTAAAACATTTTAATAAAGTTACTGAGTACCGGTTTTGATGTTGTTAGACATCATCATCAGCTGATCTTAGATTAGGGCAAATATACAACAAATATTCACAATATAAAATACAATATGTAACCCTTTTTACTTAAAAGATCAAAAATTAGATAAAATACAAGAAATGATTGAATGATTGTGCTTGAAGGCAAAGGCCCTCTATTTATAACAAGATAAAATCTTCATAGTCAATGTAAAACAATGAAAATGAAAATGAAAATGCTTAAATGTTGATTTTTGATTAAGTCTCTGCCATGTTTTAAAACTTGAGGTCATGTGTTATGTTACTAGTCACAATGTCAAATTGACCTTTGTATAGAGGTTTTAGTTTAAAGCTTGTATACAAGTTTTTTAAAGAAGTTCCTCTGTGGAAAGATGAGTTAATTGTGGAAAAACACCGCTGTGAGTAGCAACATGTTGAATTCAATCTTCTAGATCTATATATAGTGTATTTTAATTGACCAGGTAGAGCACGTTACAAGTAAGGTCGATAAAGATATTGTGCGACCAGATTTCCCAGTGCAATGCGGGACCTGAAGCATGAAAAGGAATAAGGAACCCATTAAAAATGAGAAGATTTAAAGGAGTAAAACAAGACAAGTGGCTTGCTTAAAATGTTCTGAGCTCGGTAAATTCATGAAGCAGGATGCTACCCTACTTGCACATAGTCCAAGTGAGGATCTCTCCTCAAACGGGTTATGGACCACCGGTGAATTGTATAGTCCTAGCCGCCTGAGCACAAGGAGAGCCACGACTCGGAATATGTCCGAGATGCCCACTCCCATTCCATAGCAACTGGTATCCCGACTCTCAGGACCACTTACTAGGCCACTCAGCCGTTGCCCATGGTTCACGAAATAGGACGTGACTACAGTAACCCACAAACATGATGAATGGAGGAGGATAGGTTACCTAGGAGAATAATGGACTCTGTTATGGAGGGTAAGAGAAGTAGAGGGAGACCAAGACGACGATGTTTAGACTCGGTTTCTAACGATTTAAAGATAAGAGGTGTAGAACTAAATGAGGCCACAACACTAGTTGCAAATCGAGGATTGTGGCGATGTTTAGTAAATTCTCAAAGGCTTGCAGACTGAACGCTGAAAGGCATAACAGTCTATAATGATAATGTATGTATGTATGTATGTATGTATGTATGTATGTATGTAATAAGTCAAGAAAGTTGTCGTTTAGTAAGAGACTCACCTCGTCCGGCTTGCTGTAAGGTACGGAGTGTGAAGGGGAACTGAGTGCCGGGACATGCATGGATCAAGGGCAAGGTGTAAGCTTAGGTAGGAGGGGGGCGAGGGGAGATGGGTCTGAGGGAGGGGAGTGAGGGGCGAATGAGTGAGTGGAGTTGGGGGGCATTGTGGTAGGGGAGCATACCGTGAAAAGGTTTTGCGTGCGACACGAAAGACCTGTCTAATTTGAAAGTTTGATGTTTGTAAAAACTGTAATGAAAACGTCAAAAAGAATTTCAGGTTTTTCAGAAATGTCATTCAAATGTCTAACAACATCGAAACTGGTATTGAGTAACCGAATTAAAATGTTGTAATTCAAACTGAACAACATAATTATTTTGTATTGATAAGGTGGACCTTTAGCAATATATATTGCTTTTCGTAATTCCCATCAGTTCATTCACAGGTTACATTCCAGCCAATGCAGTGTGACTTTTGAAATGGAAGTCACTCGTTCCCAAGACGTGAGGGTGTAAGTCCCGAGATTTATGGCATGTTGTCGTTTGGGTCAGCACTCCATAGACTGGTTTGGTGCAGCGCCCCATGACACGCCACCCTGTGCTTAGTGTATCCACAAAGAAGCACACAATATGCTGTCAGTTGGTACAGTTATTTATTCAGATCTATTTACAAATTAACACACATAACCTAATTCACAGTATCACAAACAAAACACTACACTTCGAGAATATCAACAAAGATGCCATTTTGACAAATGCCTATCACTGCACATGGAGATTACAATCTTGAAACACAGTTGAAACAGTTGCCTACCAACTGCCTGCTTCAATATGTCAGTTAACCACAATAAGTGTTCACCAGTGAAACTCCTACTTAACAATAACTAGTTACCATGAAGACCACCTCCTTATATATGTGCCTGGCCAGGCTTCTAGAAAGCTACATTAAAAAAAAAAAAAAACTTCTCGAAAATTCTAGTGCGCCTAGTACATAGGTTATAAAGTACAGAATATTCTACCATCATCTAGTGCTTTCTGGAAGTTACATTGTATTTCAAAATACCGTAGTGGATTACAAATTATATATACAGGTAAGAATAAATAATTTAGTATTAATTTTCAGGTATTTATACTAACTGAACTCATATAAATATTTATGTACAGCACATGTTCCATGACGTAACCTCACACACAATACGATCATTCGACTAGGTAAATAATAATAATAATACTAAATGGATGTACATCATAAGTCATACATTACAAGTAATAATAATTATCATCATAATCGTAAAATAATAATCCGAGGTCGATTATTTGCATCATTCACCCATGGGTGAGAGAATATTGTTTTCAAGTTACGTCTGTTTATTACACTTGCATCAATATTCTCCTATAACTTGAAACCATTTCCACACTTCGTTACACTCATCAACTTTGCCTTGGACGTAGATTGTATCTTCTTTTTTCCTCGATGTCGCTGGATATGCTCTCCTCTTCTTGACCAGCTTGTCCTGTGTCGGGGGTTGGGGCTACCTCGCTGCCAGCCTCTTATTCAATGATGGTTGATTTGTTCTCCTCATGATGACGAGATAGTGCTGTGTCATTAGTAGCCTCTCCTCCAGGCTTACTCTGTATGCGCAGCAGTTGGGTTACCCGCCACAACTTTGATGCATGGACCTTAGTAGGAGGGTTGGTCTTTAGTAAGTAAGACCCCATGGCCCAGCTGTTTATCCAACTCGATGGGACCAACCCACATAGCTGCGAGACCTGTGTGAAACCCTCCAGTCTTATTACTGACTGGGTGGTTACGTCGCAGTACTCGTTGTGTTACCTCTACTACAGTGGTAACGCCAAACAAGGCACAAACACAGTTAAAAGGGGAAGGTAAGAGTAAAATACACAATATAAGAAAACACTACACACTTGGAAAAACAGTAACTAGTCTTTACGCGGATCTCCAACAAAACAAGTACGTAACTATCAGTAGGGCCAACTAGTGAACGACAAAACGGGAAGATGGAAGGGCTGGGAACCTACCAAAGGCATGGACATGGCTTAGATAGCGGATTCCGAAATGAATCACCGTGATCCTTAGTTTTTAAAATATTATTTACAAGATAATTCTACATATACATTCCAAGTTATGAGCTATAAGTTCAGTGATATACATAGGTTATTCATAGCAGTGTAAATTCAAATTACAAATGAACTGTACATCTAGTTACCAATGCAGTAGTACAATGCAATTTACAGGTTATCCAAAATCTAGCGTACCTAAAGTGATACAGAACTATCAGAGGCAAACCCCAAGGGAAATACTATTAAACTACAATATACATATTTTAGTGAAACAAAACGGGAATGCCTCGGAAATGAACAGGTAAGTCTAGCTGAAAAACTAAGGCGTCATAAGTAGCTAATTTGGTGAATCTAGGCGAGGTTAGGGCAGACTCCTGTATGAAAAGCAAATCGGAACATTACGGAAATTTTAGCAGGAACGGAATTCAAGAGTGCTTACCCGAGGAGTGTGCCATCCCGAAAACCGGAGGGACGTCATCCAGACAGGCTGCTCGCAGACAGATATACCGAGACCGACAGAATTCAGGATACAGAATTCATTCGAACACTGCCTCGCTCACTATATATAGGAATTACTGGCCTTGGAGGCAACCAATCAGCGTGCACGTGTTCCCTATCGCCACCTAGACTCACCAATCACAACCTTACTTTCGCTCGAGAACTTTGACTAACATTCTAGAATACGCATGATCGCGAAAGTCGTATTTTTCCAGAATAGACAGAACACACTTTCTAGAACACATACCAACAAGGTAACACCCTGTACAAAAGTTATGTAACTTTCTGGATCTTTCCAGGAACTATAGACAGAATTCTACTATTTACAAATGCCTATGTTACAACATTATACAGTACAGGTTAGGTCAGTAAAAATAAAACATCATATCGTATTTTTCAAACAAGGTCTTCAAAAAAATACATTCCACTCACATTACACAGTTCACCTGTAACATCTTCCTCCCCCCGAAAGTCGAGCCCTGCTCGACCAATAATATAACATCACTGGGGAGCGAGCGATAGAACGTTTTCACACAGTACCAATAGTAAAGGTACATTACTTTAACACACACGATTTCTTGAAGTAACCTTTGCGATAACCAACCAACACAAACTGTCACATAATTTTCAAAAATAATATAGATCCACCTCTTGAATAAATATCACAAAATCCACAAGGATTGTCACATTGCACTTCAAAATGCCTTCTTTCACAGATGATTAGACAATTTGTAGTCTGTCCACCAAATCATGTACACCATACTTTCTTCCAAATTCTAGAAATCCCAAAACTCCTCACTTGTTGCTAACACTTTAGCACTACTTTCCCACAACGGTCGCAGCACAGCTAGGCCACAGATTCTTGCTGATGATGCGGCTGCCGACACGGTCGTTTGCCGCCAGCCTGGGATGTATTTCCACATGTTGACCCTTCATTGGATAGACTGATATGTCTCTTCGCCTCCTGGATGTCCAGCTTTAATGCTGTCGTGGAACTTATCAAGGATGTCCGTCGTGTGCTGTCTGGTGATCACCACTACTGCAGGCGTGTCAGAGAGGTGCGACGCATGCATCAAGAATCTTCCGTCAACCCGGAAGTTCTTATAGAACATCTTGATTTCCGTCAGGATGAGTCGCCTATCAGTGTTCTGTCTCCTAATCCACTGTGTCATGGTCCTACAGGGCTGTTTTGTTCCTGCCATGGTTTGATTACTCCCAGATCAATTTCCTTCTTGGTGGTCATAAGGACAGGTTCCTTAGGCTCACTCTGGTGTTTTTGTGGGAACTCCCTCTCAACAATGGTGCTCCTAGCTTCAGGCTCCATCACTGGGTGCCTAGATAAGCTGTCTCCACCTATGTTCGTCGGTCCTGGGATGTGATACACATCGAAATAAAATTCTCCGATTAGCAGAGCCCATCACATCAATTTGGATTGTGAGCCAGAGACTGAGTTCAACCATTTGAGAGCGGCATTATCGGTGCAGAGCTGGAACTTCCTTCCCTCCAAGTATCCTCTGAATTTGCCTTTGGCCCACTCCATGGCTAGAGGCTTCATTCTCGGCGGTGCAGTAGCGTTGTTCAGTGGGAGATAGCTTCTTGTTGGCATACTTAATGATATCCCTTTCACCATCACTCCTCTCCTGGAATAACACTGCAACTAAGCCGGAGTTGCTGGCGTCCATCTGCAGGCACATCTTCCATTGACGGTCAGGATTGGCTAGACCAGGAACATAGCATATCGCAGCCTTAATGCCTTGGAATGCTGCCTCTTCCTTGCTGGTCCATCGGAACGGGCGGTTGTTATGAAGTATATCAGTGATTGGTATTGCCTTCTCTTCAAAGTGTGGCAGAAAGCTGCTATACCATCCACACAAGCCAAGGAACTGATGTACTAGTCACTTGGTCCGCAGGCGCTCAGCTTCTTAGATAGCTCGCTTCTTCTCCGGTGGTCTTTCTAAGCCTTCGGAGGTTAGCACATGGCCAAGATATTCTATGCAGCACTGGGCAATATGTGCTTCTCCATTTGGCAAGTCTGTCCATGAATCTTCAGTCGTTCTAGCACTTTCCTCAAGTGTACAAGGTGTTCTTGAAAATTCTTGCTATGAATTAAAGTGTTATCGAGATAAACTTGGCAAATATCTGGTTATAGCATCCGCCATGCCAAGTCGCTACGTGCCGGGGGCGTCGTCGTATCGGCCCCACCCCCCTTACACGCGCCAATCACGAGCAACACTTAAAAGAGCTAGGCTGGCCCTCTCGCCTCCGTCCGCGGACCCACAGCAGAGGACGACGGAAATTACTCGACTATCAATCTGGAGTCTTCCATCTCGCGAGGTTCCTGGATACATCTAGCATCCGGACTGTTCCGGAAGGGTCGGCACAGCTGTATAAGAGAGGACTGACTTGCCTGGAGTTAGTGAGAGTTAGACTGAGTTAGTGAGTGACGGCGAGATTGAGTTTGTGGAGCGCAGTCAGTGATGGCCTGGGAGAGTGCAGCCTGATGGAGCATCTGCCTGTTGCAGCCGAGGGCTCGTTCCTGTTTCCCTAATGTCGTGTGTGTGTGTGTGTCCCGTGACGCTTGTTGCTGGAGGAAAACGTGGAGTGTTCTGGAGCAGCGCGAAGGGAACACTGTGTGCCGACGTGTGCAGACTGTGAACGGGGTTCGACGGATTGAGTGAACAGCAGATAGTATCCCGACCTACGAGACTGACGTGTAGGCTGTGGACCGTGACAGCGCTAGCGAGTGTGACTGAGTGGCTGAGTGAGTGTAGTGTACATAATCAATGACTCTGTGTGTGTGTGTGTGTCATTGTAGATGGAACATGAGAAACTAAGAGAGAGCGCGAACCGTGTGAGTGTACTTGCGTAAGTTGTAATCTCGGCTATCGTCTGTGTGTGTGTAAATCTGTAATTGTAGTGCTAAGTTAATAAATCTTAAAAATAGGTTGCTATCAGGTTCTGTACGCATTTATTCATTTATTTACCCTGCCAACACATTACAATATCCTGATAATTTGTTATCCATCAGTCAAATGATGGTGGCAGGAGCATTCTTCAATCCAAAGGGCATTACTGCAAACTGGTACAATCCTCTCAGTGTGATGAAGGCGGTCAGTGGTCTAGAACTTTTCTCGACCTCCACATGCTAATATCCAGAGTTGAGATTCATCGTGCTGAAAATCCTAAACCCACTTGTTTCAGCGAGTCTTTTAGGGCAATCATGCGGTAGCCATCACTAACAGTCTTCTCTTTCAACCTACGGAAGTCCACACATAGTCAATACTCCCCATTCTTCTTCTTATTGTTCTCCTTTTGTAGGACGTTATGTGAAGCCTAACACGATGTAGAGGGTTTGATGAGACCTTGCCCTTCCATCTCTTGATTCTTCTGGATGATGAAGTTGTGTTTATCCGGGTTGATTGGATATGGACGTTGCTTGATGTGTGAGGGAGCGCTGCATTCAGTGGTGTGCGTTACCCTGGTAGTCTGTCTTATTTTATTGGTGATGACTTCCTGTAAGTCCTTTAAGGTGTGTCTCAGCTCCTCTTCTTCACTCAGTCGAAGATGTGTTAACTGGATATCTCCCAGGTTTATGTCGACTTCCATATCCTTGCAAGTCCAGGGATTTCCATCATACCAGGCAACCGTCAGATGTCTGTCCTTTCCCAAAAAGACTCTATGATCTGCATAGTCTAGGATCGCCATGTATTCCACCAGAAATTCATGACCTAATATGATGTCAGGTATCAGGTTCTGAATCACTGCAACGTCAATTACAACAGGCATGTTCATGCATTTAGCAGTTAGGTTAGTCTGTCCTTGGATGGAATAGGTTACCCTGTCCTATGCTTCCACTGCCCGTTTGAGGTGATGAGACTTCATAGGTGGTGGTAATCTGGCAGCAGTCCCATTGACAAATGATTGGCTTGCTTGGCTGTCGAGTATGGCTGAAAAATTCTGGTTGCCAATCCTTAAGATGATAGCTGGGCAGGGTTGGCCTATTCTATTCACAATCTGACCATTTCCTCTTCTACTTGACTGGGATTGTTTATCTGTCAGGTCTTGAGGCACCTTCCTGTTCTCGGTTCCATCCCCCCTTAATCCAGAAAGGGCCGGACCTGATTTCTCCGACGTCAAAGTTAGGCACTTGTTCTTCAGTTGTCCCTCTCTTCCACACTGGTAGCACTTCCTAACTATGCTGGTCCCTTCTGTTGCCTTGCTCTTGTGTTCCTCCTCCTGCTGGGCGATGATTCTGTGTAGATCATCGAAGATTCTTTCACTAGGGTTAGAATCTTATCGAGGAGTAGCTCTGTGATATGTGGTAAGATATTGTTTTCTCTTTCTTCCCGGTGCAGATGCTTGAAGAGTTGGTACTTCTGTAGGACGAAGGTGCTAGCACTCATGCCAGTGGGTTGTGACTCACTCAGTAGCTTCCTTTTCACAGAGCACTTCACCCCTTTGGAATGAAACCTAGTGAGGAATTCCCTCTTGAAGTCCGTCCATTTTAGTTGTAAACCTTTCAATTTGTTCCACCAACATCTTTTATCATGGTGTGATGAGTTGCACGAAGATGTCTTCTGGTAAATTAGTTCTTCATAATATTCCGACCGATCCCTCAACAAAGCTAGTTGTGTTCTCCTCCAGTCTCCTTTGGCATTCTGGAAGGCTCTCTATAATTACCTTCGGCTCTAGGTGTGCTGTATTACCGGTCAGGTTTGAGGGGGTTAGAGGTGTGTGATATGTCCTGTTTTTGTTAATCTATCTTCTACTGCATGAAGGATGTTTTCCCTTATATTCTGCATGTCTCCCTTGATGGTCGAAAACTGGTTATATAACCTTCATTCCACAGCAGAAATATGGCTCCCAAGATTTCCCTCGATGGCAGATATACGGCTTTCAAAATTTCCCCCATGTTAGAAATCCTCCCCTCAACTTGTTGCTTTATGCCAGAAACCTGGATTTCCACCTCCTCCTTGAGGTCCAAGATATCCCCTTCCAGCTTGCTTACTCTACTGTCGATCTGGTCAACCTGTCCCAGTTTGGATGTGTTTGCCGATATCTGCTGCATTAATTGATTGGTGATGTCACTAATTTATGGTGAAATTCCATCATTTACAGTTGAAATTTTCAATTTTAGCCATGTTCTACATTGTAATCCCGTGTGTACACTTGTGCTATCTGTCTGGTTAAAACTAAGTTAGCTTGAGAAATTTTGACTGAAAGTTTGTCATTTCACCGTGAAATTTTGTCGTTTAGTGCCTGATCATGGTCATTAGGTTAGAACACATTTTGTGAATATTTACCTTATCTTCTGATGTTTCATTGGCATCTTCGTTGATTTTGATGAAAAACTTTTCGGGATCTTTTTCTTTTTCCACAAGATCTTCCCGTAGTCACGCCTGTAGCAATTTCTTCTTCCCGTTCATCGGGAGATTCATCTTGGTAAGTTTGTCTTTGAGGTGTTTCAGTGACATATTCTCTAGTATACTTGCATTTTGGTCTACTGCCCTCGTATTCGCTCATAAATTTTTACGTCCTGTACCATGGCACTAGTTAATGTATCCACAAAGACACACAAAATGCTGTGAGTTGGTACAGTTATTTATTCACATCTGTTTAAAATTTAACACACACATAACCTTAATCACAGTATCACAAACAAAACACTTCCGAGAATATCAACACAACCACCATTTTGACAAATGCCTATCACTGCACATGGAAATTACAACCATGAAACATAGTTGAAACAGTTGCCTACTGACTGCCTACTTCACCATCAGTTAAGCACAACACGTGTTCACCAGTGAAACTTCTACTTAACAATAACACGTTGCCATCAAGACCACCTCCTTATGTACATGCCTGACCAGGCTTCTAGAGAGCCACATTAGGAAAAAATGCCAACTTGAAAATTCTAGAGTGCTTAATACATATGTTATAATGTACAGAATATTCTACCATAATCTGGTGCCTTTCTGGAGGTTACATTGTGTCTCAAAATACCATTGTGTATTAAAAATTATATATACAGATAAGAATAAATTATATAGTATTAGTTTACAGGTATTTATATTAACTGAACTCATATAAATATTTATGTACAGCACATGTTCCATAACATAACCTCACACACAATGTGATAATTTGACTACATAAATAATAATGATACTAATACTAAATGGATGTACATCACAATTCATACATTACAAATAATAATAATAATAATAATAATAATAATAATAATAATAATAATAATAATAATAATAATAATAGCAGGCAAGTTGGCCATGTGGTTAGGCGCGTGCAGCTGTGAGCTCACATCTGGGAGATAGTAGGTTCCAACCCCAATGTTGGCAGCTCTGAAGATGGTTTTCTGTGGTTTTCCATTTTCACACCAGGCAAATGCTGAGGCAGTTTCCTTCCCATTCCTAGGCCTTTCCTGTCCCATCGTCGCCATAAGACCTATCTGTGTCAGTGTGATGTAAAGCAACTAGCAAAAAAAAATCATAAAATAAAAATAATAATACTAATAATAATTGGAGCTCGATACTTGCATCATTCACTCATGGGTGAGAGAATATTGTTTTCAAGTTATATCTGTTTATCACATTTGCATCACCCAGGGTGTAAGTCCTGTGATTTATGACATAAGATGTAGTTATGAAATGATGTTGTTTGGGTCAAAACTCCATGGACTGGTTTGGTATAGAGTCCCATGACGCCCCACCCCGTGCTAATATTTTCATTTCTAGGTAACTATTATCACCATTTCAATCTAATCTGTTCCGCTGATTTACTCATACCGTTCTTACCACCTATACCTCCCTCAGAAACGAACTGAAAAGTTCTGGGTGTCTTACAATGTGTCCTATCAACATAACTCTTCTTCTGGTGAAAATTTAAAAAAAAACTTTTCTTTCACCAGTTTGGTTCCTTATTTCTTCATCCATTATTCGATCTACCTATCTCACTTTCAGCATTTTTCTGTAACACCACATTTCAGAAGAATGAATTCTATTTCTTTCTGAGGTATTTATTTTCCATGTTTTACTTTCATACAATGCCATGCTCCACAAGAAGGTATTCAAAAATATCTTTCTAATTATTCGCAGTTTCTAAGTTTTCACACTTGTCAGCACCTGCTTTTCTGGGAATAGGTATAACAGGTGAAGAGATGGCGTGGAATGACATAAGTAGTCGAATAAGTTTGAGAGGTGCCTTTAAAAGTAGGAAAGATCACACTATGAAGGTAAAGCTGGAGCTCAAGGTTACAAATTGGGGGAAATATTCAATGTAGGAAGGGGAGGTAGGGATTGGAATAACTTACCAAGGGAGATGTTCAATAAATTTCCAATTTCTTTGCAATCATTTAGGAAAAGGCTAGGAAAACAACAGATGGACAATCTGCCACCTGGGTGACTGCCCTAAATGCAGATCAGTAGTGACTGAAAAGAAAAATCTGTTTTAAATCAGTTGACACTTCTGCTGTATCAAACATCTTACACAGACAGAGATGATGGAAAATTACATACTTAAGTTCCTTCTTACTGAAAATACAGTACCGTTCTTTTTAATTCTGAGTAATGTACAGACAAGGCTCTTATTTTTGATAGGTATATATATTATTATTGTTTTTATTATTATTCATCGTAATAATGGACTTCACATAATTTAAAATCTAAGAAGCACATGTAAATGTTACACTCGTAAAAAGTGAACCTCATTTGAAATTTCCGACTACGTCACTGCCATACATTTTCTTATTTATTTCAGGTTTGGTTGCTGCAGAATCGTCTGAGTGAAGTTGAAGAAGCCTTGGCTGTGTTCCTGTTTTACGTTAATTGGGAAAATTCACAAATGATTTTTAAACGTGGATCTAAATGTAAAACCCTACTGGGAAGTCTTCAATTGTGTGTGGAAATTCTTCAAGATATTACGGATTATATGACATATCTTGCTGACAATATTGACTATATGTGTATGTTTCCACTTCCTGAGACCACAGATGCCAACACCAAACTGAACTACGAGGTAAGTTAATTCTCCTTTCTGGCTCTTCAAGCTTAGTTTTGCTATAGTTTTAGTTTGGTAATAAAATGGATGTCCTTCCTGCAACCAATTGATGCTCTAATTGAAAATTCCACCATCCTGTAGTCACAAGGATTCAGAGTTCTGGATGCCAGTAGTTAATCCACTACTTTATCTCACATCCTTTCTGTTAATGTAGTTGTACAAAGTGCATGTATTGGAACTTAACCACCTGTTTACCACATGCCATGTGTTCGATTCTGATGTTTTGAGATATTTAAAAGTGTGTTTCCTTTCACTGCAAATTCTAGGAATTACATATCTTAGGTTTGTAAATTATTTTCTTGAAGAAAAAAATTGGTAAAAATTTAATTCTCTTGCAAAAAACCCACAATTGTAGGCCTTTGGGCAAGCAACTCAATGTTGAAAACATCCTTGGGACAGACATAAGCTACGAATTTTGGGGAAATAAAATATACTAAAGTATGTGAATATATTATTTGTTTATTCCTAAAAAATTACAATCCTTTTCTTAATCATCATTATCCAGTCGATTAGAGTAGCAGTTGGCCTTTTTCTACCAGTTTGCATTCTTTCATTCAAGCACCACTATGAGTGCTAATGTAAGCCAGTGAAGAGTTTCATTTATGCCCTTATAAGTACATTTGGTGTGGACATTTTTCAAAAAGTAAAAAAATATCTGAGGGTATTGAACTGGGAACACATTACATAAAGAATCATGTAAATGAGTTAATTTGGCTAGGGTTACCGCTAAAGAAACAAGTGATTTTAGGCTGTTTTCCCGGAACTGCTTTTTAGGCCGGAAGTGATTTTCAAAATTTGTTCTTTAAGTTTGATAGAGCTGTCCAAGACTCGCAATTTGAAACCTTTCTGGGCCATATAGCCCTACAACTTTCAGCACAGTTGAGAAAATTGCTTAATTTTACATTTTTCATAGCCATCTATTTTTCATTTGTCTGCTATGAAATTAAGATTAGCTTTACTTATTTTTATTTTACCTACATTGGACCACTTCTAGTTCCTTAGTATCATCCTTAATTTCCAAAATTATCTTGTTCTTGCTATTCCATAATTTTTCAATTATTCTTCTGCTAATTGTACTTTCCGGTGTTCTGGTAAGATGTCCAAAGAATGATATACCTTTCCTCCTAATTATGCTCAGTACTGGTTCAGTTTCCTTATAACTCTTTTATTTGATAGTATTCTCCATTGTCCATTAATTTGAAATTGCTTATTTATGCATGTTCTAATTATTCTTCTTTCTTTCTTAAGTAATTTGTCTACTTAAACTGTATTGGTAGTTTCAAAAATGGTTTCAGTAGCGTCAGTTATTTCTGGTTGCATGACTGTTTTATATAGTAATTTTGCTGCTAACGATAAGCTTTTGTGTTGTTGCATGTAGTCTTGGTAATATGATTTGCTTTGTTTAACTTATTTATTCTATTATGACTAGCTGGTTTCTCATTATCATTATAAGTTATAATTTCTCCTAAACACTGACATTTATCAACAATTTTTAATTCTTGTCCATCACTTGTTATTTTATTTTCTACTTAGTAATGTTCTGTTTTACATGGCAAGATTAAGGCTTTCTCTTCCATATAACCAGGCTCTGAAATGTACACACATTTCGTCTAGATTAAATACTGCAACCTTACCGAAAGGTACAAAAAACAACAAATGAAAACAAAACACAATACTTACCAAAAGGGCAGTAGCACAAAATACGAAGTGTGGAGGGCAAAAACATGAAGGAAAAAAGGGCAGGATCTTATCATTAACGGTTGACAGGTTGCCAGGTCAATATTACTAACTACTAAATAACACACGAGTAGTAAATAAAATTTGAAAATTAGAATAATGTAAGAACAGCTAAATATATATATATATATCCCATTTTCTAAAAAAAATTCAAAACGCAATTAAAATAAAAGGGAGAAACAGCATTTTAAACTGAAATTTAAATTAAGATGAAATGAAGCTGACATTAACATAGGCTTCCACAAAAATTAAGTTGGGAAACATAACATTAAATTAGTCAATTACATTACCTTAATTATTTCATGGAGATTCTTTTAAAATATAAAATAGTCAGAGTGTTATCAGTATGCGGGCCCGCGATATAAATACTGTTTAAAATTGAAATTTGCTACACTACTAACAAATAAGAGTACACACGCAAAAAGCACACACAATAACACACATACAATAGGCTAATAAATCAGTGGCTCCAACCGCGAATGAAATCTACATAAATTAACGAAACCAGAATAAATTATAATAAACAAAGGAGGAAAACTATCCCAACTGAATAAAAATATCAATGGAAAAGATACAATATACGTTCCCACTTAATAACAGAACACCACACAACAGGAGTGACATTTACTGACGCCAAGCCATTATCCATAATAATCATCAAAGCCACCCAAAAGTTTTAATCATCGAGTCCATCAGATAAGATAAGAAAGGGATGACCTTACGTAATAATCCACAAAGGCAAGGAACTCAAACAATGGGTAGTATGTGACAAGTAAACGTTAAGAGAATGGCATACATTAAATTAGATGTTGACCAGCAAATTTCAATTTTTCACAGACTCGACCTTACTAAAAATCATAATAATAATTTTAATTATTACTCCCACGGGTTATAGTACGAAAATACATTCACCTATTTTTTTAACAGTACACCAACAGCTAAGATAATTTAGAATGGAGGGGGCTTTGGATAACGCTAAGATGCATACATGTGGTGTCATTTAATTACCGTCCCAATATTGCAAATAACAATCTTATACAAGTGGTCAGCCAGCAAACGAAAAACCAACACAGTCAGAAGGCAAATCCAAACAATGAAAAAAAAATTAGAGACGAAAATACTCATAGAAAAATAATAATAATAATGATAGTCACGACGGAGATAATAATAATAATAACATCACTAGGAATGGGTAGGCAAACAAGATACAAACCACAACACAGTAAGTTTAAACAACACCCACGAACTACAGCCTCATACACGCATACCTAGCGATTCCAAGTTCCCGTAAAACTTTGTTACATACTTTTACAAATTTAAATCCTATCCGTTACAGTAAATTTTGTTACCAGACGTTTACAGTTTTTTATTAACAAACAGATGTTTTGAAGATGTGCTCCTTGGCCGTACAAGGTCACTTTAATAATATATGCTTTACAGTACTTACTTGAGTAGAGTTAAGATATCCAACTTACAACACATTTTGCACATGCCATCTGGTTAACGGTAAACACTCACACGAAGTTTTCTTCTTACACCAATAAAAATGAAATTAAGGCTGGAGCACACTGAGAAATATTTAAAAAGTAAAGGGCATAGCCCTAATGTTCAGTAGATTATCCCCCGGAGTCAGGCTCCATTACAAAGCCGCTCCCATTACGCAAAGATGTCTCTTTAAAGGTTCTCCTCAACACAGCCATGTTGAAAGCTTCAACGCAACAGGCCGACTGCCTCGCTCTCCGCAGAGAAACTGGAAGCTCACAGTACCCAGCATTCAAAGTCGCACACTGCGCTTGCCTGCACGGCAGTCGATCAAACTCGAACGAATCAGATTAATTGATGTAGATGTTGGTTCCCATATGGAACCTAAAATATTTGTCCTGAATGAGTAAATTTATAATACCTCCACGGTATGCACTAGCCTTGCGTCTTGGGTGGTGTGCCAAGTCCCAACTGACGAGCCTAACTTAGCACACGGGGGCGAAACGCAGGCAACCAAGAATGAGTTAGCTGGAAAATTTATAATGTCCAATAACGGACCATTATATTGGTATTATGAATCAGATTAATCCAGCAAATACGTAACAGTAAGAGAAATAGTTTGAATTAAGTGTGCATGGGAAATTCCACAACTAGATGACAGTTTCCAACAATGAACGATAGATAACATCTTGTTTCACAAGTACAAATGCCAGAGACATAAATAAATATTCGTAGGTGTTTTCAAGTAGTAATTCCATTATGCCAAAAAATGTTAGTTCCCATTTTCACGTCACAGCTCCTCCACTCCCGAAACCAGAACTCAGGGGAGTTGCAAGATCAGAACCACGGATAGCATGCCATATGGTATAATTTTAAAGTCCAAACCAAATTGTCATACGTTGGATACAGGAAGAGACACACCAAATTTTTCAAGTCCAAATAACAAGCAGTGGTCTTACTTGGTTGCAGGAATGTTGAGCTTCACACAATACTAGCAGATTAACATGTTGAGTGTCTTATCACGCACCACACAAGTTGACAGTACATGATACAGCACATTGATCACACCAGTATCGAGCGCAGTAGGCAACCGTAGATATCACACACATTAGATCTCCAATCAGCAGATGCATGGGTGCACGGCACGCAAAGAGTCTGGAACACTACACACACGAGCAGAAAGAGAGGGTCCAAGTGTACATAACAGACCACAAAATTTTTCCACTAGGTTTCCAAGATACATTTGTATTGTTTCAGTATGTTGTGATGAATTACACAAGTTCCACTTATCCAAATTTACCAGAGATAATAGCTCCAATTTTGCACCCAAGTTAAACATATAAGCAACATCGTTAACGTCATTATACCAGACCATTAGTTTGTATCGGCATTTGAAAAATTACCAAAATAATTTAGTTATTTTACATTCTTTTGTTGGCTAGTAAGCAAACATACACCAGTTTTTTGAATTACCAATTAATGAGTTATAGTATTACCCATCCAACCTTTGAATAAGATTTACATATTAAGAAAAAGGAGAAAATAACTGAAATATCCCAAGACATCAACATACTGGTATCGAGACTACCCCAGAGAGATCAGAAAAATAATTTTGAATATTTAAGGTGGCTCATGGAATCCAGTGGCAAGTTACAGTGATTTTAGTCCCAGCAAGTTAAGTAAAATTCAATAGACTCAACAAATTAATAGGTCGAAGATCATTATAGTTTACACATTCATTTACAAGAAATATTAGCATTCTTCCACACATTACATAATTCTACAGGACAGTACAGATACCACAAGGATCCAAATACAATGAAAAGAAAAGATAAAAGACCAGGGGGTACAGGGAGGGGTAACACAGCAGAAGCATATACTAGAGGTATCTAGCGATACACCTACCTGAAAACCATCTACAGAAATCAGGTAACCCAGATCACAAAATTAGGAAAACAGGTAACGAAAAGGCAGAACAATTACAGTAAACGCAATCATCCATAACCATAACGCAGCAATCACATGGAAAATTGACGCAGAATAACGAAGGCAATGGCAATAACTGGAGACTTTGCGTGCATAATAATAGATGGAGGGGTGTACACAAGGTGTGTCCGCAAGAGATTACCAAGCAACCATTACCAAGGTCAACAACCACATGACAACTAACAATTACAATCAGGACAGTAGGGAACAACTGACAAGACATGGACATGACATTACATTAACCAGAACCAGCTCTACGCAGCATAACAAAGGCCAAAATTCAGGGAAAATTACATCTCCATATAAATAATCTTTGGATATAATGAGCACAGGTGTATTATCACAACCATCAAGTGTTTAAAAAAACCTCTGGATAACCCAGAACTAATAATATGGTGGCAAAACAACAGTCTACCCTGTGTGATTATGCCAATCACCACAGACACCCTACCAGCCAGTCGGAATACACGGGATATAATAAAACAAAAACGATGAAGAAATGATAGGTTACACAATGACAAAGCGCATAAGTTGATAGAGAAGAACCTTCAGTCAATCAGTTGGGTCCCATACCTCAATGACGGACAAGGAATTTTAGCGACAGTTCCGGATTTACCCCAAATGATCCCATACTCACTGAAATAGAACCCAGAACAGTCAGATGGCAACCAGGCAACAATATAGAGTTGCAAAAACATGCAGGGTAGAGCCAGAAGCAACTGAATTACAAGGGGTTACCTTACTAAACCAGATGAGGAACTATGGAAGGCACGAACTAAGGAATACCTTATGTATATAAGATAAATCGGAAGACATTACACAGAGACAACCACCAGGTGCAAGGAAAATTCCTCGTACACAAATTTTTAATAACAATACCAGATCAAATACAACATCAGATCCACAGATACAAATCAGAAGAGACATAGCTCTCATACCACTAGACATCAAATGAAGACATGATCAGGACGGTGTACATTCACGAAATGACAACATTAAAAATACACTCCCATAACCCACAGAAAATGAACAGGAAGGAAGATTTAATGCAGAAGGTTAATTTCAGAACAGATTCCACAATTATTAGGCAACAAATAGCACCAGTAACCACACAACCATTGCGCGATCCATAACCAAACTCCGAGCATGAAGACACAGAAAAAACAAAGGGACGTTTCAGTGATAATCCAGCTGTACTCCACACCAGAACTCAGAAATGAACCCACACAACAACCATGAAGCGCCAGTAACAACACATAGGTATAGCGACAAGAGATAAGGACAACCAAGAATCAACACATGCAGCAACCCACCAGGACTAGCAATGAAAAATCAGGAAGAATGAAATATTCACTCAAGCACATGGCCAAAACTGACATCATTAACCAGCACCAAAAGATCACACACATGCGTGACACTAGTCACATATCATAAGCAGCAGATAATAAAACCTAGAACAAGAATTTAGTACACAGACACCTGACAGAAAATATGCAAGGGGAAGAAGCTAACTCACAATGACCACAATTAACCAGGTCAAGGAAATTCCAGATTTACAAAGAAATTAAGACCACACCTCATTACAACAAGACCACATGAGTGAAGTACATGCTCACTGCAGCAAAGGTGAATAAAAGGAGATGAGTAGTACCAAGAGGACTAAGACATGAATAACAACAGGTACATATAAATTAATCACTCCACAACAGAACTGACAGAACTACCTGACATGGACACATCAAACTAAAAGATAATATAATCTCAGATGAACCATACAAACGTAGCCTATCACCGTTCTATCAGGAAACTCATTTCAGAGTACATGACAACAAGAACACTGCCCGAGGTTACACAAATAGCATTAAACACAACAGTTCCAAGTGAGATTCTCATAATACAGCATAATCATATGACATACTCATTCACGAGTTCAATACAGACCCACAACAACACCATATCAAGAACAGGAACATGCACAAGACCACACAAGTCAAAATAGGAACAAAATCCCACAGCACATGCCCCAGATATGAACCAATATACACAAGCAAGAATTATCAGGACATGAGAACTCACCACATCACTTAAAACTCACAACAATAACACAAGGCACATAGCAACCTAGACAAGGCAAGACAGGAAAAAAAATTAAGGTGGAAGGAGAGAGAGTCACCATGGGTCAAGATTGTAAATCAATTTCACATGTTCAGGCCAAACAGCGAGGTGGGTACCCAGTCACTGGAAGAGAAAATGTAATTACAATAAAAATTTGTAACACTCAACCTGGACCACAAAAGAAGCTGGAATAAAAACATCACTTAGAGATTAAATCAGGGTTACAACAGCAGTTCCAACACCAAACACAATTTAATCCAAGTACAATCCTCCCAGGACAGGCACTACAATTCCAGCAAGACCTATAGTACAACCAGAGGATGCAGATAACAAGATCAAAGAACATCACATCATTAAGGTAAAATGTGGAAGAAATTTTCAATTATCTAAAACTGAAAGCAGATTAAGTAAACATTTCAAAATAATTATTAATAGAAGTGAGAATGGTCTTCAACTTACCCCTACATGGCAGGTATAGAATAAGCAGACCCAAAACCCACAGGATTCCATGACCACGGAACAAGGTGAACAAAACAAGCAGCAAGTGCACAGATACAGAGGCACGTCATACTCCAAGGCCAAGAGTAAAGCAACAAGCAAGTCTCGATAACACATATAGAGAGGAATTTCTTTGGTCCATTTCAGTTTTACAATTTTTAAGTTTAAGAGGTTGGTCTCTTTTGGCAGCTAGCAACATTGACCTGGGCAACTTATCAAGTTGTTAGAACAACAACAACAACCAGAGCGAATTGCTACCACAACACTACTGCAACCTTACCAAAATGTACACAAAACAACAAATGAAAACAAAACACAATACTTACCGAAAGGGCAGTAGCACAAAATACGAAGTGTGGAGGGCAAAAACATGAAGGAAAAAAGGGCAGGATCTTATCATTAATGGTTGACAGGTTGCCAGGTCAATATTACTAACTACTAAATAATGCACGAGATAAAATTTAAAATAAATAATATTTACTTAGTAAATAAAATTTGAAAATTAGAATAATGTAAGAACAGCTAAATATATATATATATATATATATCCCATTTTCTAAAAAAAATTTAAAACGCATTTTAAACTGAAATTTAAATTAAGATGAAATGAAGCTGACATTAACATAGGCTTCCACAAAAATTAAGTTGGAAAACATGACGTTAAATTAGTCAATTACATTACCTTAATTATTTCATGGAAATTCTTTTAAAATATACAATAGTCAGAGTATTATCAGTATGCGGGCCCACGATATAAATACTGTTTAAAATTGAAATTTGCTGCACTACTAACAAATAAAAGTACACACGCAAAAAGCACACACAATAACACACATACAATAGGCTAATAAATCAATGGCTCCAACCGCGAATGAAATCTACATAAATTAACGAAACCAGAATAAATTATAATAAACAAAGGAGGAAAACTATCCCAACTGAATAAAAATATCAATGGAAAAGATACAATATATGTTACCACTTAATAACAGAACACGGAAGCACACAACAGGAGTGACATTTACCGACGCCAAGCCATTATCCATAATAATCATCAAAGCCACCCAAAAGTTTTAATCATCGAGTCCATCAGATAAGATAAAAAAGGGATGACCTTACATAATAATCCACAAAGGCAAGGAACTCAAACAATGGATAGTATGTGACAAGTAAACGTTAAGAGAATGGCATACATTAAATTAGATGTCGACCAGCAAATTTCAATTTTTCACAGACTCGACCTTACTAAAAACCATAATAATAATTTTAATTATTACTCCCATGGGTTATAGTACAAAAATACATTCACCTATTTTTTAACAGTACGCCAACAGCTTAGATAATTTAGAATGGAGGGGGCTTTGGATAACGCTAAGATGCATACATGAGGTGTCATTTAATTAACGTCCCAACAATGCAAATAACAATCTTATATAAGTGGTCAGCCAGCAAACGCAAAAGCAACACAGTTAGAAGGCAAATCCAAACAATGAAAAAAAAATTAGAGAGGAAAATACGCATAGAAAAATAATAATAATAATAATAATAATAATAATAATAATAATAATAATAATAATAATAGTCACGACGGAGATAATAATAATAATAATAATAACATCACTAGGAATGGGTAGGTAAACAAGATACGAACCACAACACAGTAAGTTTAAACAACACCCACGAACTACAGCCTCATACACGCATACCTAGCGATTCCAAGTTCCCGTAAAACTTTGTTACATACTTTTACAAATTTAAATCCTATCCGTTACAGTAAATTTTGTTACCAGACGTTTACAGTTTTTTATTAACAAACAGACGTTTCGAAGATGTGCTCCTTGGCCGTACAAGGTCACTTTAATAATATATGCTTTACAGTACTTACTTGAGTAGAGTTAAGATATCCAACTTACAACACATTTTGCACATGCCATCTGGTTAACGGTAAACACTCACACGAAGTTTTCTTCTTACACCAATAAAAATGAAATTAAGGCTGGAGCACACTGAGAAATATTTAAAAAGTAAAGGGCATAGCCCTAATGTTCAGTAGATTATCCCCCAGAGTCAGGCTCCATTACAAAGCCGCTCCCATTACGCAAAGATGTCTCTTTAAAGGTTCTCCTCAACACAGCCATGTTGAAAGCTTCAACGCAACAGGCCGACTGCCTCGCTCTCCGCAGAGAAACCGGAAGCTCACAGTACCCAGCATTCAAAGTCGCACACTGCGCTTGCCTGCACGGCAGTCGATCAAACTCGAACGAATTAGATTAATCCAGCAAATACGTAACAGTAAGAGAAATAGTTTGAATTAAGTGTGCATGGGAAATTCCACAACTAGATGACAGTTTCCAACAATGAACGATAGATAACATCTCGTTTCACAAGTACAAATGCCAGAGACATAAATAAATATTCGTAGGTGTTTTCAAGTAGTAATCCCATTATGCCAAAAAATGTTAGTTCCCATTTTCACGTCACAAATACAAATTAAATTCATAAAAATATAAAAATGATGAAATTAAATTAAATTGAAATACATTAAATATAATAAAAGGAAAACTTCTTTAAACTAATATCCTACATACAAAAAAGAGATAGTGCATAAAATTTATTAAAATTTGAAAAACAAAATGATTAAGGGCCAGTTTCATCAAGCTCCATTAAGGATTTAACGTTATGTTAAACTGCTTTAACGGGACAGTTAACAGAATGGTGTTTGATCAACCGTCATTAAAGTCTCTATTAATTTAACGCAGCTCTCTCATCCCATTAAGCTGCTTAATGTCATGTTAAAATAAAAATGGCTGGAAGGGAGAGTGTGTTTGGTGCTCAGGTGCTTCAAAATGCTGAGAGACAGGAAGTTTCACAGAGAAGAAATGACATGCTTTAACTAATAGTATTTAATTTCTAAAAAGATCTCTTTGTATTGAATAGGTGGATATATAAATAAACACTTGTAACATACTTTGTATATATGTTATCTACACCTGTCGCGAGGAAATTAGTCAAAGAGATAGAAGAGAGATTAGAATAACGTGGGCGTACAGGACAAAATTCATTCCTGTTTCCAATGCAGCAATTGCTGATAACTCTGAGACATTATGCAGCGGGGTCGTTCAGGTCATTGTAGGAGATATTAGTATTGTAAATCATAGAAGAGAGATAGGTAGGCATTCCATTTCTTACTCATGCAACCTGTGACAAGAAAGTTCGGTGAATGAAGTCAGAACGGCAGTGATTAAGGTTATGTGCATTTAATTTATAAATAATTGTGTATAAATCTATGTACGCAAGTTGACAGCATTTTGTGTGTGTCTTTGTGCATATATCATTGGCAACTGTCGAGAGGACATAAGAATTTATGAGTGAATAAGAGTGTAGTGTAGAAGAGATCAAAATGCAAGTGATACTAGAGAATATGTCGGTGAAACAAGTCAAGGTCGAACTCACCAAGAGAAATCTTCCGACGAGTGAGAAGAAGAAATTGCTGCAGGCGCAGTTACGGGAAGGTCTCCATTAAGGAGTGAGGGTAATTCAATACTACAACAGTGCAATGTCATTATATTTATTAGATTTCAACATAGGGACCGGTTTCGGCATTTGTATTTGCCATCATCAGGCAAAGGAAAATTGTTACAAGGCTTTATACAAATCTATATTAACATAATTTTAAAATATATGTATATACAAATTGAACCATACTCTTAAACTATTTTGTATATTAGGTATGCACCATAAAACTTTTTATGAAATTACTAGCATATTTCTTATGCGATATATTATAATTTGTTAACTCTGTACAATCTTTTGAATATAAATACTTAAAACATTGTCAAGTCCTTGTAGTTGTTTGCAAAATGCTGATTAAGCATCTAGTTCAGTTAAAATCAATATCTTAAAAAAATGTATATATAATTTTATTAAACACATTATGTACAAGGTATTAATTAATTAAACGAAATTAGCATCATTTGCATAGTGTGACAAAGTCAATGTCCTGTCTTTGCACTCAATGATATGATACGTGTTGCATGGTCCTCCACATATGGTGGGGCTGTGGTATCCCTTGGTTGAACATATTCGGTGATGTAGTCCGTGGGCTGTGACTCTCGTGTATAAATGGCGCAGTTGGTAGTTGGCCTTTCTCCATTCATTGCTTGTCATCGCTGGGGTGGTGAGGAGTCTGGGATTGATGTCCCTCATTTTCTATCGCCTGTCTTCTAGAAATCTGGTGCTTTGTGGTGTTGATATCAGATTATGAGCTTTCATCAGGTCTTCTATAAAGAAGGTTGAGTCTGCCAGGATATACGTTATTCTGTTTTACGTGTATTTTGAGACACAGAGCATTCTTTTCAGGTAGGCTGTTTTAATTCCCTCTAATCGCTTCAGATTCGAGTATGTGAGGTGGTTCCATATAAGCTGTATGCCGTATGAGGCAATGGGAGCAATCATTTTTTTTTTTTTTTTATACAGCTGCTTAGTCCTTTAGGGCATACAGTTTTTCTTGGCCAATTATACATTCTAGTTACTAACATACATTAAAATAAATTTGCCTAATGTCGTATTTGGAACATTAAACATATTTGTACTTGGTATGGAGATTCATTGCAGTACAAGTTTTTGATAAAATCTGTCTCTAAAAAATTACAGCTGCTTTAGACATTAACCCTTAGGTACTCACACTCATTTTCCCCCCTTTATTACTCACGTGGGGTCTTTAAGGCCTCCAGGACAGTATGCATTGAAAAAATACCCTAATTACAATACAATTGCATCTTATTTTACTGCAAACACTGCATCACTAAAAAGGATGTTTACAAGAAATCAATACACATTAAGTAACATTAAGTTCATGAAAATGTTATTTTTCTCACATTACACACAATTCTCACATATTTTCTTCATGTGCTCCCCACAGACATGTTCCTTGCATTTTACACATCTAGTTTTTATTTTCCTGTCCTTTGAGCTAAGGCAAATCACGCAACTCTTTCTTGAATTGTCTGGCTCCTCTACATTTTCCCTGTCACCATCATCTGTACGTAGTCTTTTCTTGAGATTTCTAGGCAGGCTAGGTATAGCAGCACGTACCAACAGCCATGGTTTCATTAGTTCTTTCGCCAGCTCTTTCAGAAATACTCTCCTTGGGATGTTTTTCTCGTGGCTTGAATTGAATTCACATACAACGAAAGCGTTGATACCAACCACATTGAAGAGATGATAGAAAACAACGAGTGTCCATTTGTTGGTTCGTCGTGCTACGTTGTAAGTTTGGCATAACTTGTCATTTGAGACTACACCACCTTTCGTGCTTTTATAAAACAGAACTACTTCCGATTTCTCCTTCTCAACCTCTTCAATACGGCTGATGATGACCCCTAGATGGGTCGAAACTAGTACCGTGTAATTTATAATTTTGTGAATATATTTTAGTATTGAAAAGGTGGAAACGTTTACGTTGTTATTATTATTACTTATATATTCTTCAATAGCTATCATGATGCATTCTGGAGATCAGTATTACCGCTTTATGATTGCTCAATATTTCACAGTCTGGATCAGAATCAGAAGCAACTGGGACATCATCATCATCATCATCATCATCTTCTTCTTCCTCTTCTTCTTCTTCTTCTTCTTCTTCATCTTCTTCTTCTTCTTCTTCTTCATCTTCTTCTTCTTCTTCTTCAAGCCACTGTTCAATATCCTGTACTTGATGGTTGTGCCTTCCAGCCGTATTCATCTGAAAGTGAAATACAAATCGAAGTAACCCACTCTATTTGCTGCACTGTATCTCATGTCAAAGTAGAGGTGCCTTATACTGTAGGTTATAGGCTTACTTTTGTATATTAGCAATTCCCAGACTTTACAAGAGGTTCAGATGCTGGCCAAAATATGTGTATTACACGTTCACATCATCAAAACTAAACAAATAGTTAGTTATAAGCAATATGTGCAAGAATATGAACATATTTTATTTTCATACGTATTTACTCGCGTGGGGTCTTCCAGGCCTGGTTACTGCTCTCCACTGAGTACCTTACTTTGCAACAATGAGCCAACTACTGAACGGAGCTCCCCTCCCCACTACATGAAGCTATTGCAAGTGTCAAGGTCGCACGTATTCACTTCGGGAAAATATAACAATTTAAAAAGGGAGTGGGGCCTCGAAGACCCCGCGCGAGTAATTAAAGGTTAAGGGTATTCAGTGTTTCTTGGGCATTTATACAATTTAGTTTTTGACAGACATTAAATTAAATTCGGCTGATGTATTTTTGAAACATTAAACATTTTTATGTTTGGTATGGAGGTCCATTGTAGAAAAGATCTTTAGTGAAAAACAGTTCCTCATGAAATAAATGTTAGCAAACTATAAGAAGGATTCACTCTGCCTTGGTAGAATGTGAAGTTAAATGACAATCCTGTGAAAATACAATGCCGTTGAATAATATTAATGTGCGTTAATAGTCTATATTTTGATTGTAGTGTCCTTAATTATGGATAGACTTGATAATAATAGACTGCTGAACTGGATATCTTGAAAACATTACGTTCAAAGGATTTGAGCTTCTAGAAATATCTCGATCCAAGACGGACCTAAAAGAAGGAATATATTATGTATTAGCATAACAGAAACTGAGATAAGGAAAACACTTTTGTTTATAAGTATAAACTCACCTCTACCACCAAGTTGTCAAGAGTAAAGCCGGAGAGGAACTGCCTTTTTTAATATTAAGAATTTTATTATGGTCCGTATTGAATCAAGATTTACAATGCTTATTGAAGATAAAAGGTTTCCACCTATTCAGTACACTGAGGAACTGCCTTCTGAAATGGCAGACAACAGACCACGAGCACTAGCGGAGGGGCGGAGCATGTTATGTAGGGGAAGGAGTGATCACAGTAATTTGAGGCCATTGGTCGGGAGGGCGTGGATTACAGTAGGGGTAGTAGGCAAGCGTGTTACGTACCATTTTGCATACGGGTTGATTAATTGGTATTTTAAGATTGTTAATTACTGAAATGAGTGTAGCAAACAATATTGTAGGTTTGTCGGATAAATCGTTCAGATTGTAGTTAGGGTTATAATACTGATCTGGTAAGATGAAATATTGTTCCCTTAATTCAAGTAAAGGACCTTTCCCCATTATTTCAATGATGTCTATATCATGTTCGATATCATGAAAACTATGTTTATATTCATTAATGTGTTGTCCTATTGCTGAGAATCTCTTATATTTAATGGCATTGACATGTTCGTTATATCTAATTTTAAAGGGTCTCCCTATTTTCCCAATATGTGTACTGGCACAGTTGTTACAGTGAAATCTGTATATGCCCAACTTATCAACGAGGTTTGAAGCGTTGACTAGCTTAGCGTTATTGAATATGTCGAGATTTCTGTTGTTAGTTCTAAAGGAAATATTGATATTTATTTTCTTAAATATTTTTGTAATTCTGTACAGTAGATATTAGGATTAAATGTGAAGGTCGAGTAGGCTTTTGATTTAGTTATTTCTTTTTATAAATTGGATTTCGGTCGGTGCTTAAACTTATATATTATTTATTCTATAAAACTATGGTTGTAGCCATTGTGGCCATTGTGTTAAGTTCTTTATTTACATCTGATTTTGACATGGGTATGCTAAAAAGACAGTGTATCATGCTATTATAGGTTGCCCACTTATGGCTAGGAGGGTGTATGGAGTCTTGTTGAATGGTTGTAGTGGTGTGTGTTGGTTTTCTGTAGATCTTATACTTAGAAGAAAACGTAAGCTGAGTGATGGTTAAATCTAAAAAGTTAAGGGCCTTGTTTATCTCAGATTCTATTGTAAACTTGATGTCTGGATCAAAATTATTAAGGTGTGATAGGGTGGTAGATGCATCAGAAATATGTTGGTCCATGATAATAAGCCTATCATCTACAAATCTGGACCACAAAATTGTTATTAAACCTCTTACCTTTCTCTATTTTTGTATGTTTGAGAAAGTCTGTGTATATATTGGCTAAAATGCCAGATGCTGGTGAACTCATGGCCAGTCCATCTTGTTTGTATATTACCTTATCGAATATGAAGTACTTACTATTGATTAGAAGTTTCAGGGTGGTCATAAAATCTGCTATTTCTAGTTGGCTGAGTTTGCTATGAGTACGCAGGTTTTTAAAAATGATTGGTAATACTTTTTCTGGTTTAATATTCGCATACATGTTGGTAATATCGAATGGTGAGGTTGCAATTTAAAGCTGTCTAGTTCTAGAGTGTAGTTTGCTTCAAGAGTGTAGTGTTTACTCACGAATTGTTGTATAAATTGCACTGTTTTATGAAGAGGGATCGGTCTAAAATTTACTATAGAACATACAGGAACTCCTTCCTTATGGATTTTTGGTTGGGTTTTGACCATTGGTAGACCAGGGTTCATATTGATCAGTTTGTGTTTTTCACTATCAGTCAGAAAAGAGGGTTTTTTAAAATATCTGTTTAAGTTATTTTTGAATGGATTGAGTTGGATCTTTTCCAATTATTGTAAAAGAACAGTCTGTAAAAAAGTTTTTTGTTTTGGTTATATAATCTGTTTGATCCATTATAACAGTAGTGTTCCCTTTGTCTGCTTTGGTAATGATGGTTTTTGTGTTTTTAATCTTATTCTTAAGCTTTAGAATCTTTTTTTCTTTTTGCGTGTTCTGCTGTAGTTATGGTGTGAACCGGTGCACTGAGAATGTTATTTAATTGTTTCTTAGCTTCATGTCTAACCTCGTCCTGAGTATCATAAGGTATTTTGTTGATAGATACTTCTGTCGTTTTTACTAGTTGTTTAGCCATATTCGCTACATTGTAATTGGGCCAATTATGCTTAGGACCTTTGGAGAGGATAGCAATTTCTTCTTCGTCAAAGTCCTGTTGGAAAGATTGATAAAAGGTGGGTGAAATTGGGCTAGAAGATGGTTATGTGTGTTATATAAGATCGCGTTTCTACAATGGACCTCCATACCAAACATAAAAACGTTTATGGCCAAGTCCACCAACCTCGTTTAAGATTCAGCTAACCAGTGTGTACGTAAACATGGTTTAAATTTAAGGACTGGTTAGAGGGAAGTGTGGAGCACCATTCTTAATCAATGTTTAGTTAAGCATGTTTAGCTGGCAGTAAAATTAAACACTACCCTGATGTTTAACTTGGTAGCGAAGAATAGTGAACGCGCTTCGACGATTTCGTGTTTCTTTTGTTAGAACCACACCTCTCAGGAAGGAGAAGAAGAGGGAGGAATATTAATTTATTCTTTGCTGGAAGCTGGAAATACTTATTAGAAACATGGATGAACAAAAGAGGAAAAGGTCGTCCAATTTTTCGGATTTTGAAACCGATATTGTGGCTGAATTAGTGATCAGACACAAAGATGTCATAGAAAATAAAAAGACGGATGGAGTTACAGTAAAGCAGAAACATGAAACATGGGAGAAAATCGCAGAAGAATTCAATTCTATTGCAGGTAAGCATTATATTTCTCTGAACTATTGTGAATTAATACAGTATTTCGAGTTAGGTTATGAAAATCGGTCAACAGAATATATAGTATGACAGATTATTTCCTGTACAATACGAGTACTGGTACTACAAAACCACAACTAAAAGTACTTGGGTTTATTTATTCCCGTAAAATTGTACGAAAAAAAACAATATTAATAAACCCGAATATTATAATTCTATTTATCTGTGCTATTGCGATTTAAACCCTTCTAAATTCAGATTATTTTCAAAAGCAATACTTCAAAACTATAATTAAGAGTAGATGCTCCTTAATTTCATAAATAGTGAAAGCAAAATAGTGTTGTCACTCCAGCATGTTATAGTTCTGTTTTTTTTTTTCAGGTGTCTCTTGCAGGAGTGCAAGAAATTTGAAGACCTGTTATGAGAACTTGAAAAGGAAAACAAGAAAAATATGTGCAGACAATAAAGTGATGATGAACGCAACTGGCGGTGGTAACTTTAAGCCCACATTGTCTAAAACTACTGAAAAGGTTATGGCCCTAATACAACCGACTATCACACCACTTATGAACGCTCATGATTCAGATGCTTTATACCAAGGACATGTGAATGAAGGTAAGTGTATGGACACAGAGTACACTAATGCAATTTGTATCAGGCATTTAACAGTTAACCTCCAACTGAACATATTAATTACACGTTTTCTTCTTTTTTCAGTTTTAGTCCTTCCGTTTGATGACGTGGAACTGGAAGAAAGATGTAACGAAACTGAGGCACACGAAACAGGAACACTGCCAGCTGTAGTAGCACCATCTGCTGATGCGGCAGAAACTTGTACTCAAAGTCAAGGTCAAGCGGAAGCACTGAATCCCTTAATCAAACCTCCCATAAATTCATTGACTCAACCATGCCTACCGTCTTCACATACAGCAGTACAACCTTCAACATCAGCTGACACTGTATTATCAAATAGAGCTAAATCTCGTCGGCGTAGACTGTCAACACCCAGAGGCAAAATTACAGATGCCTGTGAAAGAAGAATTTCAGTGTTGGATTATCAGTTAGAAGTAATGAGAAAGGAACATGAGAAAGAAATGGAAATAAAAGAGTTAAAACTAAACATTATGAAAGAAAAACTAAAATACTGGCAAAATATGAACAAGAACGAAGATAGGCCAAACTAAGTGGGTTTTGTAAAGCAGCAAGTGTTAAGATTAGCGTACTTTTATTTTCATTTTCTATAAAAGTCAAGTTCATTTGTGCTAGTAGGTTAGGACGATGAGGAGTGTGACCGGTCGATAGAATACTAATTTGCTAAAGTGTGTGGTTTTTCTAAAAGTTAATAAATTTCACTCACCTGAAATGACCATTTATTAAAGCCTGGCGCACTGCTGTGCCAGCATTGTCATCATTTCTGTACATTTGCTGTACTAGATTTAATTGTTCGCCATCTTCGATATCAGGACCTCGAGCTTGCTGCAGCTCTTCGATAATGTGCTGAACCATTAAATCATCTGGAGGGTTTTCTTCTCTTGTTGAAATTGCAATATTGTTCAATACTGCTGTAGCAACAATTATATTTAGAGCTTTATGGACTTCACACCTCAAACCAACAGAAAGAGCAGGAAACCTCCGCTTCCATACACCATACTGTCTTTCTACGGTATTTCTTGTCTTAATATGTGCCCTATTGTACATATGCTCTTCTCTGGTTTGTGGGTTCAGTAGAGGTGTTAAGAGAAATGGCTTGCACGGATATCCACTATCTCCCAATAAATAACCATGTTGTATTTCACCTCTCTCGAATTGTGCCCTCTTACTGCAGTTCTGAAATATTATACTGTCGTGGACAGAACCAGGCCACCTAGCTACAATATCGCTCATGAGTAAATTACTGTCACTTATTGTCTGACAATTTATGGAAAAATAACCTTTTCTATTCCGGAATATCTCGGCATTTTCTCCACCTGGAGATCTGATGCGAACGTGGGTGCAGTCGATGGTTCCAATTACACCAGGGAATCTAGCAAGATTAAAAAAGCTTTCCATTACCTCCCTCTTTTCTGCTTGCGATGTTGGGAAATAAATATAGCGTTGATTGAAGGAAGCTATAATATTACTCACGTCGTGTATAATCAGAGCTGCTGCTGTTCTGTGTATATTAGTAGTATCACCTAGAATTATGTTAAAGGAACCAGTAGCATAATACCTCAATACAGTGAGCAGTCTGTTGATAGCAGAAATAGGATTATTTCTCTGCGTTGGAAACTGTAGGTTATTTTGCATTGTTTCCAGAAGAAATGAAACTGTTTGTTTAGATAAGCGAAACCTTTCCAAAAATTTCCTATCACTAAGTTCTTCGAAAGGATCACCTCTCTCCACTATTATACCTTCGCGCTCATTTCCATTCTGCTCCAGATATTCCAAATATAAAAGTTCATCTTCAATATCATCTCCAAATCTGGCAGCCATTTTGCCTTCACTGCTAATCACTGTTTATGTTTGGTAACCGCTCGAACTTTACTGGTTAACTTTAACCGACAATAATCAGGGATTAAAGTATTAATCAGGAATGATGCTCCGCAGTTTCATTTAAACAAGGTTTAAGAAGAATCTTAAACGCTGATTACGCTAAACGGGGTTCGTGCACTTGGCCATTAATGTTTCAAACTGACATCAGCTGAATTTACTTTAATGTATGTCAATAACTAAATTGTATTTTTGCCCAAGAAACACTGAATACCCTTAATGTGTAAAGCAGCTGTAATTTTTAAGAGACAGATTTTATCAGAGACTTGTACTGCAATGAATCTCCATACCAAGTACAAATATGTTTAATGTTCCAAATATGACATTAGGTGAATTTATTTTAGTGTATGTTAGTAACTAGAATGTATAATTGGCCAATAAAAACTGTATGCCTTTAAGGACTAAGCAGCTGTAAAAAAAATTCTAAGAGATTGATTTTAACTGAACTAGATGCTTAATCAGCATTTTGCAAACAACTACAAGGACTTGACAATGTTTTAACTATTTATATCGAAAAGATTGTACAGAGTTAACAAATTATAATATATCGCATAAGAAATATGGTAGTAATTTCAATAAATTATTTTATATTGTATACCTAATATACAAAATAGTTTAAGAGTATCGTTCAATTTGTATATACATATATTTTAAAATTATGTTAATATAGATTTGTATAAAGCCTTGTAACAAATTTCCTTTGGCTGATGATGGCAAATACAAATGCCGAAACCGGTCCCTATGTTGAAATCTGATAAATACATGATGTATTAATGATGTCACACTGTTGTAGTATTGAATAGGTGGAAACAATTACCCTCACTCCTTAATGTAAATCTGGATTCAATACGGACTAAAAATGAAGATTTGACATTAAACATGATACAGACACTCAATTCCACCTAACAGACAGCATTTTGAAAGTAAATGACAAAATCTCGGATGTTGATTCACGAGTTAATTCCACCTTAATGAAAAAGAATGACAAACTTCAACCCAAATTTCTAAAGTAAATGACGAACTTTCAAACAAACTTTCAGACAACAGAGCTCGATAGCTGCAGTCGCTTAAGTGCGGCCAGTATCCAGTATTCGGGAGATAGTAGGTTCGAATCCCACTGTCGGCAGCCCTGAAGATGGTTTTCCTTGGTTTCCCATTTCCACACCAGGCAAATGCTGGGGCTGTACCTTAATTGAGGCCATGGCCGCTTCCTTCCCAGTCCTAGCCCTTTCCTGTCCCATCGTCGCCATAAGACATATCTGTGTCGGTACGACGTAAAGCCAATGGCAAAAAAAAAAAAAAAAAAAAAATCAGACGAAATTTCCCAAGCTAATACGGTTTTAATCGGACAAATAGCACAAGTTTACACACAGGTTTACAATGTAGAACAGGGCTTAGAATCTAAAATTTAAACCGTAAATGACAAAATTTCATCGCAAATTAGCAACGTCACCAATCGATTAACGCAGCAGATATCGGACATCAGGTCAAAACTGGGACAGGTTGACTAGATCGATAGTAGAGTAAGCCAGTTGGAAGGGGATATCTCGAACCTCAAGGAGGAGGTGGGAATCCAGGTTTCCAGCATAAAGCAACAAGTTGAGGGGAGGATTTCTACCATTGAGGGAAATTTTGAAAGCTGTATCTCTGTCACCAAAGGAAATTTTGGGAGCCATATTTCTGCTGTTGAAGGAAGGTTGGAAAACCTGTTTTCGACCATCAAGGGAGACATGCAGAATGTACATAAGGGAAATCATCCTTCACGTAGTAGAAGATGGGGGATTCCATCGTTAGACACGTGGGGAAAGTGTGTGGAGGAAAGGGTACCAGGGTAGAATGTTATCCAGGAATTACGTTGAGGCAGATGTTGAGGAAAGTAGAAGAGAGGGAGGAGGGGAAGGAGAAGGTGGTAGTGTTTCACGTTGGTACCAACAACGTAAGGCAAGCTGATACAAGTACCAACATAGTTGGAGATGTGTGGGATCTGGTAAATGCAGCATGGGTGAAGTTTAAGAAAGCGGAGATTGTTATTAGTGGAATACTGTGTAGGAGGGATACTGACTGGAGGGTGATTGGGGATTTAAATGAGACTATGGAGTGGGTATGTGGGAAACTGGGAGTGAAATTTCTAGATCCTAATGGGTGGGTAGGAGATAGGGATCTGCGCTCGGATGGCCATCATTTAAACCGCAGTGGTACGTATAAGTTAGGAAATTTGTTTGGAAGGGTAATAGGGAGGTACATTCAGGGAAACGGGATGGCCTAGGGAGCGGTGATAAGGGAACAGGGAACAGGGAACTGGAAATCAAGTAGGGATGACATAAAATTGTTAGTGTTGAATGTAGAAGTATTGTAAAGAAAGGAATAGAATTAAGTAATTTAATAGATATATATTTACCAGATATTGTAATAGGAGTTGAATCATGGCTGAGAAATGATATAATGGATGCAAAAATTTCTCACGGCACTGGAGTGTGTGTCTCAAGTACTATTACAATATTATAAGTCCACCTGTTCAATACAATACAATATGATCCACTATTTCATATGGTCAAATATTTTTTATACATAATACATAAAAGTCAAAGGTACATGTTTCACCCTCCTTACGGGCATCATCAGCCTATATCAATCTTAAAAATAATACATATACTTATAAATTATAGGTTAAAATGTTGAAAAATGATTTCGTAAAACATTATATAATAACATCTAAAACAACGATAATGCACCAATGTATGTTAAAAGAGAGTGAATTAACAGTTTTGAAGATTAAAACGTGATTAAACATGAAATTTTGAGAGTTTAAAACTAAAATGGATCCATATTTTTATAATATCATTAAGACTGTGATGGCCTTGAGTATAAACACAATCATCAAAGGGGGATGTTTCTTCAATTCCCAAGTGAATGCAAGGTGGTAAAATCACTGTCAGTTATTTAAAACGGAAGTGTGAATGTAATAAACAAGTTAAAATGTATATGTTTGGGATATCTGAAAGTCGAGAAGAAAATGGAACTTCTGTAGAGGCGTTGCTTATGATAAAATGTATTTATTTATTTATTTATTTATTATGCCTTTGTAGGTGGCGAAGTTAGGGCTCTTGGCCCTCTCTTACACTTAACCACTGTAGTGAATACAGTCTGAGTACATCATATTATACAGTAAATAATAACCTTCACAAAAATACATTACACTTTTCTAACTCACATTCATTCGATCTTCCAGTCATACAAGTTAGTCAGCTGCATTTAGCAGGTAGTCTCGGCAAGCAGACTTGAATTTAGGTAATGAGGTGGAATTTCTGACACTGACTGGCAGGGAATTCCAAAGTCTAGAACCCGCCACAACAAAGGAATTGTTGTACATAGAGGATCGGTGGACAGGAATAGAAAGGGAGGAACCAGAGCGGGTATTACTGCTGTGAAAGGAGGACAAATACTTAAGCTGGGAAGAAATGTATAGTGGTTTGTCTTCAGAGAGCAGTCTGTATATCTGTATCAGTATGTGATACGTTCGTCGTTTGTCAGGTTTCAGCCATGAAATAGTGTGATAGTATGGGGTGACATGCGTATCATAACTCAGACTGTATATAAATCTAAGGCAAGAATTAAGCGCTCGCTGAAGTTTCAAAGTCTGCTCTTTTGTTGCGTCTACCAGAATGACGTCACAGTAGTCGAGGACGGGAAGCACTAGCGTTTGCATGAGTTTGACTCTCACATTACAAGGTAGAATATCGCTGTTTCTTTTAACCGAATGGAGTATCGAAAATATTTTTTTACACACATTCTTAATATATTCAGTCCAATTTAATGTTTCGTTCATTGTCACTCCAAGATTTCTCACAGTTTGGCTGAATGGAATAACTCTACCATTCAGTATAACTGGAGGAATAGTTTCGTACCGTAGTGTGGCTAACAATTTTTGAGAGCCAATAATGATTGCTTGTGTCTTGGAGGGGTTAAGAAGGAGGGAATTTTTCAAGGAGTAAGCATTAAGTCGCTGAAGGTCAGCATTGATGCCTGTTATGGCATGAGGCAAGTCAGAGGTCTTACAGTGACAATAAATTTGTAAATCGTCCGCATAAAGATGGTAGCTACAATTCTTTAAATTGGATGAAATGTCGTTTATGTACAAAATAAAGAGCAATGGGCCTAGAACACTACCCTGCGGCGTGCCTTCCTTCCTGGTTAGCCAGTGAGAGGTTTTATCAAGGGTTATGATTCGTTGCGCGCGATTTTTGAGGTACGATGAAAAGAAATTAATAGTTCGTTGATCGAAGTAGTAAGATTGCATCTTATTTAGTAGAGTCTGGATGTTTATAGTATCAAATGCGCTACTGAAATCGAGGAGAGTAAGTACTGTCAGCAGTCTTTGGTCCATTGCGTGTCGTATGTCATCAGTCACTTTAAGCAGGGCAGTTGCTGTGCTGTGTCCCTTCTTGAAGCCAGATTGCAATTGGTCTAGCAGAGAATGGTTGTTTAGGTATTCCAACACCTGCTCATGAACCAGACGCTCGAGTGCTTTGGAAATCGCAGGTAAGATAGAAATTAGTCTGTAGTCGGATGGTAGGGAGGGGTCAGGCTTCTTAGGCACAGGGATAACATTGGCTAGTTTCCATAGTGAAGGAAAGGTTCCATTTTTAAGGCAGTAGTTAAAAATGTGGGTAATAATGGGTAAAACAGCACCAATAATGTTGTGTAAGAAAGTTATAGGGATATCATCCACTCCTCTGGCTTTTGATTTGATAGAATATAATACCTTTTTAACTTTATTAGCAGTAACGGGGCGAAATGTAAAATGTTCTTGGTCAGGTAAAGGGTTCATAACGGAGTCGGGTACTGAGTTTGGGGAATTTAGTACATTAGGTGGTGTTCTTTCTTCAGTAAAAAATTCATTTAACTTATCGAGTGGTATGTCAGGCACATGAGGTTGTTGCTGAGGTTTCCCTATGCCTAGGGAACGAAGCGTGTTCCAAGCACTGCCAGAATTCATGTTTGCAGTCATGTTTTGCAAGTAAGTAAATTTACGGTTTCTAACGAACTGTTTAACTCTATTTCTAAGGACCCGATAATTTTCGAAGTCACTTTGGTCACGAGTTCGTTTAAAGCGGCGGTAAAGTGCATCGCGGTGGGCCATCATGTTTTTAATTTCATTATTTAGCCAGGGACAAGGTGGGCGAGTAACTTTTATCTGTCGCTTAGGGGCGTGTTTATCGTACAGAGTGATTACAAGGGAGTTAAACTTGTCTACTTTCGCGTCTATATCGTCCAATAAGAGTATGTCATTCCAGGGTAGATTGTAAGCGTCATGTCTTAACTCGTCCATATCAATGTCTTTTGTGTTTCTGTAAATAACATACTTAGGTTTATATTTTGGCATTCGAAGGGAGTAGGATAGGTAGATAAGGTCATGAGTGGAGATGGCTGGGACTGGTAACTGGCCATGAGTTATAACTTTGTTTGGGTTATTTGTCACTATGTGGTCAATGAGCGTGTGTGTTTCGTAGTTTTCTGTGTAAATGTGATTAGTAGGCTCTAAATGGAGGATGGTCATATCACAGGAAGAAAACATGTCAATAAATTGTTTAGTTTCGTGCGTTTTAGTAAGTAGGTTAATGTTGAAGTCACCTATGGCAATAACATGCTCGTAACTAGGCAGTAGGTCAAGTAAACGAACTTCGAATTCAGTCATATTTGTTATTTTGGGCGGCTTGTATACAATAACTATAAGGAGTTTCTGTTGGTTAATAATGACTTCAACAAACATGAATTCTGGCCCTAGCTGTGCATTGTTAGATACACATATCACCCGGCTTTTTAAGTCGTTTCTGCAGTACAAGGCCACCCCACCTCCTCTTCTGCCATCGGATCTATCATGCCGTAAGAGGGAATACCGGTCAAGTTGTACCATACCAGAGGGTATGCTCGGTGTAAGCCAGCTTTCGCTAATAGCAAAAATATGGATATTATTTTCCCTCACTATGGCTTGAACTTCGTCGAAGTGCGCTACCAAGGAGAGTGCGTTGACATGGCAGCACTGTAAACAGTTGGTAGAGGGAGATAATGCTTGTTTGAGGAGCAAGCCGGTGGTGAGTGGCGACGGGGTGAGAGGGGGGATGTTGGCAAGGTCAGTGTCAGGTGCAGAGCTCTGGATCAGCTGAATAACGGAATGTTGACGAAATAGTATAACAATAATATCATGCAACTTACCTCGACATCCTGATAAATGCTTACACTGACTACCACTGACACACACACAGACGCACACATAATACACTTACAAAAACACTTATTCATAACAAGCAGTTGCACTATCGAGCTGTGCTGTTTCATATCTCTATATATGTATTGCCGACTTATACTTGCACTCAACCACACACACATAAAAATTAACTGAACTGAGGCACACGCCCTATAATATAAACCTATCCTAAGATAACTATGGTATAATACAGCCATTGTGGACTAATCAGTTCATCTCTGCACCAAGCCTTTGTAGAACAGAATTTAGTTCAGCAGGTGTATTTACAAAATACTTTTTGCCGCCACCGTCCATTAAAACGATACATCCATCCTGTGACCAAGCTCGCCTGCCCACACATTCCCTGGCTTTGCGAAGCATCTCCTTCCTCGTCTGAGTAAGGGACTCTGTTATTAACAACTGGGTACCCTTTAAAGCTCGTTTAGCACGCCACACTGCTTCTCGCTCATGGTACCTAACAAATTTTACTATTATGGGTCTCTTCCCATTAGCCACTGCGTCTGCCACTGTCCTCTTACGACCTCCAAGCCTGTGGCACCTGTCAATGCTGGCCATTGTCAGTTCAATGTTCAGTTTCTCCTTCACAGTGTTTAGTACCTTTACAGCTGTATCCTCATTAGGACACTCATTAACACCGTGAAGAAGAAGACAATTCCTCCTTGAGTATTGCTCCTGAGCATCCAGTATTTCGTCTTGCTTGTTAGCTCTCAGCTGAAGTGCCGAGAGTTCTTGCTTGATGGATTGAAGCTCAGCACTTATGGATGCCTGAAATTCACGGAAGTCCGAGTACAGAGCGTCCAGTTGTTCCGTGCGGTTGGTGTCCCTGCCTGCAGCCATGGTCGCTTGTTCCAGTCGTTTCTGAAACTCGTTCATTCGTTCTTCAAATGAAAGTACCTTGGATTGTACTGCCTTTAGAGTCATGATGTTAACTCAAGACGGTGACGTTACACTTACTCAACAGTTACTATCACTTGCAATAACTAATTGTTAGTTTACGTGAGGATACGGCTGGTGATAAGCGGAGCGACTTCACAAGTAAACTACACTATGCGCCATCTTGATGTTAAAATTCCGTCGAAACATTCGTTGGAAGAAATGTTCAGGATTTTCTGAAACAAAATGTAGAAGAAAGTTGGTGAATAATACCGTACTGTACAAGAGACTTCCCGTTAGTGATGGGAAGCGATTTGCAAACCTGCTACTAAATCACTACTAGTGGGAAATCACAGATCAACCTGCTAGTGGGTTGGCCATACTAGCAGGTCTAAACTGCGATTGTGATGTTTGGCAGGTGGCAGCGCTGCGCTGTGAGAAATCGATGAACTAACATGATCAATCACTAATCAGCGTGAAACGCACAGCAAGAGCAAGGCCAATAGCAGTTAGCAGAGCAGGCAGACTCTAGCAGTAGCAGATAATCTAATCACCCAATGCCAATCGTAGCAGTAGCAACTAACAGACTAGCAGATAAGAAAGCAGTAGCAGCATAGCAGATAAGATAATCAGTGATCACGATCACGCTCAAAAGTCTGTGACCCACACCACAATCGTAGTTGCTGCTGCGCTGTGATGTGATTGTAGAAACAGCTTTTGTCGCCATTGTCGTACAATCGCGGGAATAGTTGAAAAAGAATAGAATCTGCGTCTGTGCCTGAATCTGAAAGCCATTTTTGAAAGGAGCAAGTATCGTGTTGTGGGATTTATAATAACCTCCAAAACGTGATTTCTTTATTCTTTTAGTCTTCTCATTATCTCATTGTGGTTGTAGGTCTAAAAGTCAAAATGTGTGATGGTAGCAGTTGAATTGACTAAGTAAATCAGTGATTTGTGACCTAGGCATAATATTTACCCTACTGTGTTTTTACACGATTGTACAGTAGTGTAAGTAGTCTGTCTCTGTACTAAAATGAGTGGTATTACTAACATCAAGAGAAGTGGCAACAGGCGAACTCGGTGAGATTTGGACATTTTTTACCCAAGATAAAAATGCATCACAAATTGCTACCTGTAACATTTGTAAAAACCATTTTTCATACAGAACGTCTACTACCAATTTAAAAAGACACATGCTGTCTAGGCATCCAACTGTGTCTATGAATTTTTCTGTCACTGACCCACGACATCATTTGACTTCCAGTTCCAACCGAGAAGAGCAAGAGGTTGGTACAATACAGTATATTATTTGCAAATCTATATACAGTGAGTCAAACTGAAACTCATACCTTAGAGCAGGAAAGCTTGTTTATCTGGATTCAACAAAAAATTATAACCATTAGGCTACTTTATTTTAGTCGTGGTTCTGGTTTAACAAATATACATTTCTCTGCTGGTACTAAGGTACAAAGTAAATCAACTCCTATTTCTTATACTTAAAAAGAAAAATAATGTATTATTCTTAAACATGCATGAAACAGGTCAAAGTATAACTACCTTCAAGTAGTTCCTGAGCGATCTCTAATAACGCAATGTTTTTAACAGCCAATACTTTGTAGGATACCCTTTAGCACTTTTCACAGCTCTTAGGTATAGATTGTACCAACTTTTTGCAATAAGATGGATCTATTTTCTTCCATTCTCCACATAAAGCCATTTTCAGATCATCTTTGAAATCTGGTGTTTTCTTATTGCTGCTTCGAAGTAATGCCATAGATTTTCTATCACATTTAAGTCTGGTGACTGTGGAGCTGTCTCGAGAACTTTTGGGCAATTATACAGCTTTGTGCTTCGGGTCGTTATCTTCGTAATACTTAAATCTATGAAGAATTGCAAGCTTTTGAGCACTAGGTCATAAATGTTCTTTTAGTAGCCCATATTTAGATAATAGTTACACATGTTGATCCATGGTCCCATCAATAAAAGTCAGCTCTCCTGGTCCACTAGCTGACATGCACCCCCAGACAGTTACATTACACTCCACCATGTTTGACACTTGGATGTAGATTGCTATGTTTCAACTCCTCATTTGGTTTCCTACAGGCATTAATTTTTCCACCTGGGGAGATTGTATATGCTTTCATCTGCAAAAATACCAGTCTTCCAGAAGTCAAAATCTTCTATATACTCCTTAACGAAGCTCAACCTTTTCTTCCTGTTAATCTTGTTAACGAATGGTTCCTTCCTAGGTATTCGTCCATGACTGTTACTTTTTCTTAGGATAAGTCTAATCGTTTCTGGATGTGCTCTCGTGTTGGTATATTCCTCAGCCATCACACCCAGTTTCGGAGCACTAATGGCTGTACTTTTCTACACTTGTCTTGCTATCCAACGTTCCTCCCTGAGGTTGAAAATTTTTCTCTCACTCACTTTGTCTTTATTTTCAATGCTGCATGTAATTTTATATCTATTTATAACACACTGTACAGTTGCATGACTCCTGTTTACAAGTTTACCAATTTCTCATAGTGATTTTCCTCTCTTATGGTGAAAAATCATCAGTTCTGTTTCTTCTTTCAAAGATTGTCCTCTTTGACGCCTCATGATAGCACTGGAACGTATCTTACCTCACAACTCTCCACAACAATCTGAATGTGGTGTCGAAACACAAACACATTTGTACTGCCCTCTTATCTGCCCCTGTAGGACTGTATGAGTTTTATTTTGACATGCCCCAGCAACATATAGGCAAATAATCTGTTATATGTTGATAAGTTAAGGGATATGCTAACTAGCCTGTGGTGACTTAATAATTCAATACATACCTTTAGTGTTCCACACATAAAATGCAAACATAAATTTGTCCACATTTCTATTCATAAACGCATACTAGTTACAGATGTATGAGTTTCACTTTGACTCCCCGTAAGTTCATTTCACTGAATGAGCAAAGCAAATTCATGGTGATGCAATTAATGTTAGCAAATTCAATATTATTACTTTTACGGTAATGCAAATTTGCTATATTTTAAAATTATTTCTTTTTCAGAACAAAGAACAAGATGGATCGCCAGCTTCAACACAAAACACGTCAAAGGAAATGGCAGCTTCAACTTCATTTCCAAGAATTATCCAGAGTCAGCCAAAGCCCTCAACGTCATCGGAAGCAGTACCGGTACCTAGTACTTCACTTCAGAACAATGCCAGTAACACTAGTGTCACAAACATCATTCCTTACCAGAGACAGATTGCCATATCATCGTTTATTCCAAAGAAGATCCCTGTTAGTACGAAAAAGAAAATTGATGATAAGCTACTGCAGCTTTTCACCAAAGACTTCCAACCTTTCAGTGTTGTTGAAGACATTGGTTTCAAAGAGTTTGTAAAAGAACTGAATCCTTCGTATGACATGCCTTCCAGGAAACATATCTCAAATACACTTATCCCCGCCAAGTTTGAAGAATGTCTTTATTCAACTAAAGCCATGGTCTCAACTGCCGTTAAGCTGTGTCTAACTACAGACACTTGGACGTCAGTAAACTCCGATAGTTTTATGGCTGTCACAGCTCATTTTGTTAATGAGGACTTCAACTTGGTCTCGGCTTTGCTGCAATGTTCCCAATTTTCTGGCAGGCATACAAGCGAAAATTTAGCTTATGAGCTTAGTAAGGTAGAATCGGAGTGGAGTTTACAAAACAAAATACAAATGACTGTTTCAGACAATGCCCAAAACATGACAAAGGCTGTCAAAGATGTACTAAAATGGAAGCACTTTGGCTGTTTTGCTCACAGCCTGAATTTGGTAGTAAATGACTCGTTCGAAAAGAACGAAGTTATTAACAGTCTTCTGAAAAATGTACGAGGGATTGTCGGGCATTTTAAAAGAAGTACGACATCACACGAAAAACTTATGGCCTACCAGGCTAAAAATATGCCAGATCGAGCACAGCTGAAGCTCATTCAAGACGTATCCACTCGATGGAACTCTACGTACTATATGTTGGAAAGATTCACATTTTTAGAAGAAACTGTGAAAGCTACAGTTGCTTTACTGGACCAAAATGTAATGCAATTAACAAACGAGGAGTGGAGAATGGCTCACGAGCTTGTAAAAGTACTGAAGCCCTTTGAAACCGTCACAAAACTTGTCAGTGGAGAAAACTACGCAACAGCTTCCTTGGTAATACCCTTAACTGTAGGCCTGAAAGATGTCTGCAAAAAACTTCTGCAAAGATATTTCTCTCCAGCTGTGAAGGAAGTTGCCAAAGCGCTGGCTAAGGGAGTTGATGATCGATTTGGGGACTACGAACTAAGTAAAACTTTAAGTGTATCAACTTTCTTGGACCCCAGGTATAAGAATTGTGTTTTTTCGGAAGAAGCCACTCGCGACGAGGTGAAGAAGAGAGTGATAACACTAGTAACGAACAAAGTTGAACAACACACCTCAAATAATGCAACACTTCAAAATGAAGTCTCCGAGACTGAGAGTGTTGGCCAAGAAGATGATGATCTGTCCGTGTTCACATATGTGAAGCAGTGTGTTTCGAAACATAAGCCAAGTGGTACGAAACAGTCACGTGCAATCATTGAGGTGAACAGGTACCTTGATGAGGAGATACTGCCAAACAACTCTGATCCACTTAAATGGTGGAGAGATAATAAAACTGATTACCCGTTTCTTAGTAAGGTAGTACGCGATTACTTTTGTGTTGTATGCACGTCCGTGCCCTGCGAAAGAGTGTTTTCCAAGTCTGGATATATGTTGACTGAAAGAAGAAATAGACTGACTGGAAAAAAAGCTCAACAGCTAATGTTTTTGAACTGTAACGGAAATTAACTCTTCTTTTAAAAATATTTTGATCCTTGGGAACTGTTACTGTTACCACTGTGGTTTTGTCATATTATCATGTCATTTAAATCATATTGTTTTATTTTAAATTTATGTTCTATAAATGAAGTTAATCGTCCAGCGAATGATAGTGATAGTGAAAAAGGATTCACATGTATGTCTTATGCTGATATGTGATGTTCCATTTCCTAAGATTGTGTGTTACATTGTAATCAATGAGGAATTATTTTTATCAGTGGTTGTTGAAAGTGCACCGATGAAACAGGTAGGCAGTAAGAAACTTCAGTAATTGTAACACCAACCAATTACATTCTGTACTTGATAAAGTGCTCATTTAGTTTAATGACTTTTCCAATTCAGCTGGTGATACAGGACATGCATACATGATAAAACAGGTGGGATTCAGTTTTGATGGAACAATTGCATTTGTTCAAGTGTACCAAAGCTAATTTAAGATATTCATGGAAATCTCTTGTGCAGGCCTACTGGTCTCTTGGTGGTCAATATCACTTCACTGTTATGTGAAATCTGGTGTTTTCTTATTGCTGCTTCGAAGTAATGCCATAGATTTTCTATCATATTTAAGTCTGGTGACTGTGGAGCTGTCTCGAGTACTTTTGGGCAATTATACAGCAGCCACATTCGTACTTTATGAGCTTTGTGCTTCGGGTTAAATCTATCAAGAATTCCAAGCTTTTGAGCACTAGGTCGTAAATCTTCTTTTAGTAGCCTATATTTAGATAATAGATACACATGTTGATCTATGGTCCCATCAATAAAATCTTAGGAAATGGAACATCACGTATCAGCGTAAGACATACATGTGAATCCTTTTTCACTACTGCTATCATTCGCTGGACGAGTAACTTCATTTATAGAACATAAATTTAATAAAAGTCAGTGAGAACACACTGAGTAGAGTTAGTAGTAACTTTTCTACCTCTCCATTTAACGAACAGAGTTTCTGGGTTATCTTGCTAGAAAAGTTGAATTATTTGATGATGTTCTTTTAATGGATGGATTATAAGGGTGGAAATATTGCATATCATGCAGAAGGTACTTCTCAGTGTATTGTTAGTGCCTATGTTTTCATGGTCCGTAGCTTACATTCCAATTATTTAGATGTAGCCCATATTCTGCCAGTAAAATACTTTAAGGCAGTGATTTTGAGGTTAGAGGAGATATGACTTAAGGTATTTGGTGTTATTGATGATAATAATAATAGATGTTTCGGGTAGAAATTCAGTATGACTCACCACACTTTTATAGCATGATAAGGTTGCAATATTGTAGAATTGTTACCTGGAATCAGTGGCAGCTGGTGGTATCTGAAGCTGGGTGTTGCACCAAAATTTTCAGTGTCATATTTTTATAGGTTACAGAAGTATTAATAAACTGTATTATTGTTAAGTAATGAACTACATTCCTACAAAAACTGGAATATATCTGGCAATTACAACACAGGAAATAAGAGGCTAATTATACACTGTAACTACACATGCTCTTACTAATAATGTTATTAGCTTTACGTCCCACTAACGACTTTTTGTGGTTTTCGGAGACGCCGGAATTTAGTCCTGCAGGAGTTCTTTTACATACCAGTAAATCTACTGACACGAGGCTGACGCATTTGATCACCTTCAAATACCAGCGGACTGAGCCAGGATCGAACCTGCCACGTTGGGGTCAGGGGCCAGCGTCTCAACCTGGCACAGTTACTTTTGTCTCACTTGAATTGAAAATTTGCCGTCCTGTTTTTCATTGAAGCATGATGTTGGTAATATTGTGGGTGGTCTGGTATGACGTGAGAAATAAATTACCCAGCAAGTTGGCCGCGCGGTTAGGGTCGTGCGGCTGTGAGCTTGCATTCGGGGGGATAGCGGGTTTGAACACCACTGTCAGAAGCCTTGAAGATGGTTTTCCGCTGTTTCCCATTTCCACACCAGGAAAACGCTGTGGCTGTGCCTTAATTAAAGCCACGGCCGCTTCCTTCACACTCCTAGCCCTTTTCTATCCCGTCGTCACCACAAGACTTATCTGTGTCAGTGCAACGCAAAAATTGTAATTTTTTTAAAAAAGGTGGAAATGAAATTACCTTTGCTAGTGGCTTTACGTCGCACCGACACAGATAGGTCTTATGGCGACGATGGGATAACAAAGGCCGAGGAATTGGGAGGAAGTGGCTGTGGCCTTAATTAAGATACAGCCTGGTGTGAAAATGGGAAATCACGGAAAACCCTCTTCAGGGCTACCGACAGTGGGATTCGAACCCACTATTTCCCGGACGCAAGCTCACAGCCGCACGCGTCTAAACGCATGGCCAAATCGCCCGGTCTGTTTCTCGGTAGGGGACTTGCTAGTCTCATGCAACTCCCTGAGACCGATACTGGCGAGCATGCTACCTGATGCTATACAGGCTTAGGCTCGTCCTTGCTGAGGTACATTGCACCGCGCTGTCTGCTATGGAGTTGGCGTAGGAAAGCAAACCCCCGGAGTTTGATTCGAAGTTAGCAGCGTTTGTTGGTCCGTTACGAAGCATTTAGTACAGCGAACGACCAAAGATGGTTGATTTTAACATCTTTTCAAATATATGTGAGCTTTATTAAACTAAAACATTAGAAGAAAAGACGACAAATGAAGTGCAACATTATTGGGAGCTGTGCAACACTGCAACAATACCACGCACCGCCCCTGACTGGAATACCTTGTAGAGGAGAGATATGTTCACTGCGACAACCAAGAACTCGCCTACCATCCCGCAGAAGTAATTTTGCTTCTATAACCTAATACAATTTATCACGCGCCATAGTCCATCGCCTAACTACGTACCAGCATTGCCATTGGGTGAGACACAATGGGATATGATGTCACTCCCAAAAATGAAGTAAAATAAATTCTGTTACCAACCCGCGCACAAGAAATACACATAACCTACCTTAACCAATCCACACCAGTGGACGAGTCTCGTGGGATAATAGAGGCCTAGGGCCGCTTCACGGCTTCTAACCTGGGGGCTTGCGCCCCAGGCCCCTTTGCTTCATCCAGAACAATGGCCTAACCAATCCAGACGAATGGCTTTTTCAAAAGTAGTGCCGCTGCACTAGGACTAGTTCTTTATATGAACAGTTGGCAGCTCTGTCCACCACACGATCATGCCTTACGCGAGCGAGAGAGAAACAAATTATATTGCAATCATGCCTAGATGCGTGCGCTGGTAAATGGTAAGTCGTTATGAACTTTTGCTGTTACAACTTATTTAGTACAATGTTATCCTCCTTCTTTTGCACTTTTTAGCTTGGTAACAGTCACATAGTTTATAATGAAATCCATGGATTGCGAATCGTGTTATGGTGTGTCTCAGTTCGTACCCTGGATTTTTCCACTCGGATGTCATTGCATCTGTTAGACAAAAGTTCTCGGATTTCGCTCTGATATGGGCGTGTAGATGGTAAGCACATTTTTGTTCTTATCTCCTCGATGTAAACAGGTTCTCTCGTGAGCTCATATGTTAATCTTGACAGTGCAGTCTTTGTTATGCTTAGGGTTTTCTTGAGATAGGTAGCTTTGACTTTTTCTATGATCATTGAGTCTTTCTTTGCTCAGGTGCACCCATATGACGTGTATTGCGTATATAATGATAGGTGTAATCTTGATATAAAGTAAGTCTATTGGTGCCGTTATGGAAAGTTGTCGTAAAACTTTAATCTCATTCATCGCCACGATCACTGCAGTTGTTCTGTCATTGTTGTGAGATGCAAAGCTTGTACTAGCTGTTTCTAATTTCAACCCCAGGTATTTGAATGTGTTTACTCTGGTTAGTCCTTCGTTCTTGTACATGATCATGGTTGACGGTGGAATTTTTCTGCTTTTTCTGACTATCATGTATACCGTCGTCTTTGGGTTCTGTGTCATGTTGTTGGTGTGTGCCCAGTTGACGAAGTTATTAAAAGCTTCTTGTGATTTCGACACCAACGCCATGTCGTATGCATAGATGTATATGGAGACATTTTCTGTTGCTGTCATTGGAACTATGTCTGTCGTTGCAGTATTGAACATAAACAGGCTTAGCGGGTCTCGTTGAAGGACCCCTACTGTCTGTTGTATTGCTTCTGATCTGGAGAGGTTATAAACTATATGCAGGTAATTTCTTGACAATAGGCTGGCTGCCATTTTACATAAGTAGTGCTTTCAACCTATGATTGATTCTAGCTTGTGAATTAGTTTGGCTCGATCAGTCGAGTCGAATGCCTTGGTGTAGTCTATGAACACTACATGCAGTTTGCCTCTTTGAAGGCGAAGAGCTTCTTTGATGTCTTCCATTAGGCATTGTATGGCATGCACTGTGGACCGTCCTTTCCGGAAGCCAAATTGTTTTTCCGGTAACACAGAGTCTATTATGGCTGTTAGCCTCTTCGTCAGTCGGTATGTAAGAAGCTTGAGTCCTGTGTTTTCTAGCGCTATGTGTCAGTAGGAGTTTGAGTCTTCTGTCTGGCCTCTTCCCTTGTATAGTACTTTTATGATGGCATATCTCCACTTCTCTGGTACTGCTGTTTTTACAAGGCATTGGTTGAGTAACGTTGTCCAGGCCTCTGCAAGTAATGAGTTTCTCTGTTTCAGATGCTCATTGAAGATGCTGTCAATGCCACAGGCTTTCCCATTCTTCATTTCCTTGATTGCATTAACTTCTGTAACAGTGAAGGGGTCTGTAATTGCTGCCTCTTTTAATCCTTCTGACATGACAGAACATATGTTCTTGTTTTGAAGTATGGAACTGAAGTGCATGGTCCAACTATCAATCGATATGTGTCTTGCAAACGTCAGTTTCTTTGGCTGGAGCGCTCTGTATGGTTATTTTCTAGCTTGTTCTACCATGATGACCTCTAGTGCCTTGCGATACTTCTCCTTTTCACCCTTCAGAATTTATTTGTATCTTTTATTCTTTATTATGTAATCTTTCCTTGAGTCTTCAGTATTCACACGTAAATTTCTGTGTAGGGCAGCTAGTGCACATTTTCTAGCTTTGTAGCATGTCTTACTAAACCACGGTTTTGCTTTTCTTGTATTGATCTTGGTTGATTCTACAGCTCCATGAAGAATTGTCTCTATTTGCGTTAGCATTTCCGCTGGACTCAATGGTGGTTGTTCAGTAATAGCTTTTATTTCTTCCGTCTTTCCTTGTAAATATTCAATGTTCAAACTCTTGAAGAGTCTAGGCTGTTGATGATTAGGTCCTCGAGTCTGTTTGTTGGTGTCAAATATTGTTTCCACTGGCAGGTGTTTTCTTATAGGCGTGTTCTTCCATACGTAGTGATTGGCTGCTGACATGTTGGTGAAGACCAGGTCTATAACGTTGCCTCCATTGTGGCAGATATATGTCCATTTGATAAGGGTGAAACCTCCTCCTTGTATGTACTGTATGGCATTGGACTAGTCGTCTTCTTTATCAACTCTACAGTTGAAGTCTCCCGCTAGGACAAGTGGTGCTCTTTTGTCTACGTCTATGAATGCTTCACTCATTTCATCAATTATATCTGCTGCGTTGAAGTCTGGTTGAAAGTAGGCAGTAATTGTCATCGGGCTCGCTTCTATTACAGTAAGTTTAAGAGATTTCTTAATGACTTTGTATGGGCTAGAGGTGGGTTTTATTAGACATATAATGCCTCCTTTCGGCCTGCCTCTGAGTCCTTGCATTGCAAGCGAGTGTATTCCATAGAAACCCCCATGTTGCCATTCTTCAGTGAGTAGTACTATTTCATATTCGTTCATGATATCTGATGAGTCCATGTTTATGACACTTTTTAATCCCTCTACGTTCCATAATAGGAGTTTTGTGGTGTTATTGGCTGGTATCAGGTTTATTGCATTACATGGTCTTTCTGTATTCCCTAGTGGTGTCTCTATTCTTCCTTTGCTATTTATAATTGTACTCTTTGTCTTTGTCTTGAGAAGCAAAAGGGGCACAGCACTATGCCCTTCAGCCAGAATTCTGGGCTTTGGTAGTAATTCAGTCAATGAAGGCTATATCCTTCTGAACTGAAAATCAAATATGACCAACCCAAACAAAGTGTGACAGAGACACCTCTGTATTTTATTTTTGTAGTGTGCCTATTTTAAAATGTGTAAGAAATAATTGGCTTAATTAATGAGAAGGGAAAAGTAATTAGATTTCAACAGTTTAGTGACAATGTTCCAGAAGGAATAGCTACTGTGAAATCCTTGAGTTTTGTTGTTGGGAATTGTAATTGTACAAAATTTGAACCCCACGTCAATATTTACACCATGGTATAGGTCACGTATTTATTTTGTATTGTCAGTATCATTTATTTCAATGTAGGAATATTGTATGTATTTATTAATGTATCATAAACATTATTTTGTCATTGTGAGAACTCTGTTAAATTGTTGGCATTCTGTAGCCGAAAGTGGGAAATCTTGGTTATGCAAGAGAACTAAATATAGAGAAAGTTGGGTAAGATGTTGATTTGTCCAACATGACGTGTGTCACCCATCAGTTTTCAAGGCGTCAGTACACCAGTATTGAGCGTCACTATTTGGATAACGGTGTGCCACATGTGACAGATATGGAAGATTGTGATTATGATTAGCTGGGACAGAGTAAATCGTGTGGCTTGAAGAGTTTATTTTATGGCTGGTTTCATGGAAGGTTGGGCTTATTCTTATTGGTCTTGACTTGTGGAACTGTTGTGATCGGCTGGTTGTGCGATTTGATGTGGCCAACATTTTGTTATATTGTATGCTGGTCTCTAAGAATTGTGGGTTGTCTTGACTCTTAACTGGGACGTTTGATTGACTTTGGAGTTATGGCGATGTCTGCTGAATTGTCCTGTGAAGTGCTAATTTAGTTAACTTCAAACTGAGTACCGGTATGTATTTGTGGTCGTCCCCAACGATAAACTGGAATTTCAGTTTGTGTTTTCATTGTTATCGTCGAATGTGGCCAGGTATGAGAGTATATACCTCAACTTATACTGAAGTATGTACAAGCGCACTCATTGCTATGAGTTCAGATAAATATTGCAAGAAGATGAATGTTATCAATGTCGTAGGCATAATTTTATGTCTTTAGCGAATAAGCATTTCTCGCTAATCACATTGTGTAAATATTAATGCTAACAAGAAGGTACCTTATTTTGTAAACATGTACAGTTTAATTTAGCGTATTTTCTGTAAGAAGCTAAGGATGGAGAAATTCCTAATGTATTATCTTCCTGGTAAGGTCGTTGTACCAACCAGCCAATTAATTTATTGATCTGATTATGTTGTGTAAATTCAGTGATCATTTTGTATAGTGAGTCAAGAGTGTGTTTCATATGATGTTATAGGTTAGGTTGGTTGATAATATTGACATGTCTTTTGAATATATGTGATCAGTGCATCTCTTATGTTATCGTTTAACTTATGTTGTCTTGTGTTACAAAGGTTATTGGTATGCTCCAGCCATATAGATGTGGTTTTTTTTTTTTGTTTTGTTTTTTGAAGTATACTTATATATCTTAATTCTTTGTGTGTCATTTGAGGAGACAGTATAACCTAGCCAGTATATCCTCGTGCCTTTTTCAGTTCAACAAGTCATCAGGTTAGGTAAGAAAGTCAGGATATCATCAGCCTATGACTGCACCCTGGGTAATTTATTCTCGTGCTAATTTTATGTTATGTATCAAGTACACTAGCGCCCAATCAATTTTTTCCTATTGGTAGTGGTTTTCTGCAAAATGGTATTAATTAAGTAAACTAAGTGTAAATATATTGAGGAGTCCAGAAACCTGTAGATGACACTTGGGTATTACAGGAAGTTTAGGTTTCACTTGAACAACAATAATAATAATAATAATAATAATGCGTGTATGAGAATTACCTGTGTAGTGCAGGTTTAAAGGTGAACATTATCACTTTGAGTCCTAGTAAGCTTGTGATCACGTTGTGGAGCTAGTGTTTGGTTGGTACAAGTACAGGATGATCACATGGATGACGGGAACGAAAATGTACTAAGTGTGGCTATTGTAAAGCGTTTGTATCTGCTGATGATAATATTCAAGATGACAGAAATAGCTTCATCAGTCAGACAAGTAGTGACGGCTCACGTTTCCTAAGCTCAGGAAGCTCAACTTGTAGGATTCCAGCAAGATATAGCAGATATCTTGGATTCTGGAGGTCAAATGGACTGTATCGCGATTGACCTGTCTAAAGCATTTGATAGGGTGGATCATGGGAGACTACTGGCGAAAATGAGTGCAATTGGACAAAAGAGTGACTGAATGGTTTGCTATATTTCTAGAAAGTAGATCTCAGAGAATTAGAGTAGGTGAAGCTTTATCTGACCCTGTAATAATTAAGAGGGGAATTCCTCAAGGCAGTATTATCGGACCTTTGTTTTCTTATATATATAAATGATATGAGTAAAGGAGTGGAATCGGAGGTAAGGCTTTTTGCGGATGATGTTATTCTCTATAGAGTGATAAATAAGTTACAAGATTGTGAGCAACTGCAACGTGACCTCGAAAATGTTGTGAGATGGACAGCAGGCAATCGTATGTTGATAAACGGGGTTAAAAGTCAGGTTGTGAGGTTCACAAATAGGAAAAGTCCTCTCAGTTTTAATTACTGCATTGATGGGGTGAAAGTTCCTTTTGGGGATCATTGTAAGTATCTAGGTGTTAATATAAGGAAAGATCTTCATTGGGGTAATCACATAAATGGGATTGTAAATAAAGGGTACAGATCTCTGCACATGGTTATGAGGGTGTTTAGGGGTTGTAGTAAGGATGTAAAGGAGAGGGCATATAAGTCTCTGGTAAGACCCCAACTAGAGTATGGTTCCAGTGTATGGGACCCTCACCAGGATTACCTGATTCAAGAACTGGAAAAAATCCAAATAAAAGCAGCTCGATTTGTTCTGGGTGATTTCCGACAAAAGAGTAGCGTTACAAAAATGTTGCCATGTTTGGGTTGGGAAGAATTGAGAGAAAGAAGAAGAGCTGCTCGACTATGGGAATCAACATCTATATCATCTGATGGCCAAGCAGGCATCAATTTTTAGTGATGAGACAAAGTCTCTTAGTGCATTGGCACTGCCGGTGGCTCCAGTTAGCCTACGCAGTGGCCTCCACGGTATGCACTAGGCAGCATATTGGTAGGTGTACTAGGTACCAACTGATGAGCCCGCCCTAGCACACGAGGGCAAAACACTGGCAACCAAGAATGAGCTAGCTGGAAAATTTATAAAAAATAAGTGGTATGTTCCGAGCTATTAGCAGAGAGATGGCATGGAATGACATTAGTAGACGAATAAGTTTGAATGGCGTTTGTAAAAGTAGGAAAGATCACAATATGAGGATAAAGTTGGAATTCAAGAGGACAAACTGGGGCAAATATTCATTTATAGGAAGGGGAACTAGGGATTGGAATAACTTAACAAGGGAGACATTCAATAAATTTCCAATTTCTTTGAAATCATTCAGGAAAAGGTTAGGAAAGCAACAGATAGGGAATCTGCCACCTGGGCAACTGCCCTAAATGCAGATCAGTATTGATTGATTGCCATAGTAACGTGTATCCAATGTCCTTGCTGTAACAAAAATCATGCTAGATTATAAGAAACAGTTGTTCTTGAATCAAACAATTAACCCTAACACATCTGGTAACAAATAGGCCTATTACTTTCAAATATCCTTTTTTTTTTTAACCCATAATAATTGTACTGCTGGTCACACAATGTCTATGATATTCAACATTCCATTGTATACATATCTGTAAATATCTTGTTAAATAATGATGCAACAAAATATAGTGACTGTACAGAGGAAATTGTCACCAATTACAAGATATTTAAGTCCTAAAATTGTGTCTTTTTTTTTCTTCTTTTTTTTAGAACCACCACTGTTTATCAGAATAGTCATTTCTTCCTCTTCCCTCCCTGATTTGATTTCTTCCTTCATGAGCAGCTCTATAATTCCAATATAATTATACCAATGATTGTGATTAAAAAAACACTGGTTAACCCTCAAATAATTATGATGAAATAGTCCTTGTTGACTCGTACGGTGACTTCTTGTATGTTATGACATAATATTTTTGAGAAAAGGTAATGTATATAACTTAAAAACATAATTCTGAAAAAGAGTGTTTGTTATCAACGTTAGGGCGAGTTCGATCGTGTACTGAATGATTGCTACATGACATCGTACTCCTCGGTCTCGGTACTCCAGTAGACCGCAGAGTATAGAGTAATTCAAGGTTCTTAAACACTATTAAGGCCCGATTGTATAAAACAGTTGATCCTAGATCAAGGCGTAAAACTGATTCTAGATCACGTTGATCCTCAAATTTGTGTTGTATAAACGTTGATCCGAGATCATTTTTCCTTAATCACGAATCAAAATTGATCCAACGATTTCCTTGGATCAAGCCTTGTGATCCGGATCAAGTAGTGTTCTTGTACCGGTATTGTAGGCCGCATTTATCAACGTGAAAAGAAGAGGGCTTTTGTAGTGCAAAATAGTGCCGTAACAATAATCACGGTAAGAAAAAGAAAAGATGTTCTGCATTTTTACCGGTATTTAATCTGATGAAGGGATTTTTATCGCGATTCTGTCTATGAATTACAGATGTCTGACTTCTCCGATTTTTCTTCAGATGACGATAATGAAGAATTTCGGCGGTCTCTCCGAGTATTCCAAGAAAGAGGAAACCCATTCTTAGAACTTAGCGACAAAGCTTTTAAGATGAGATTCCGTTTAACCAAACACACTGTTGAGGTTATTGAAGGTAGACTTCGAGACTCTCTAATGAGACGAACGAATAGAAACCAGCCACTTACTCCAATGTTCCAGATTCTATTGACTCTGCGATTTTTCGCGACAGGGAGTTTTCAAATCGTAGTTAGTGATTTATTCAAAATTGATAAAGCTACGGTTTGTCGAGTCATCCATAAAGTAACGCGAGAAATTGCTGCGTTGAGACCTCAATTTATCAATATGCCGACTGACCAGAGAGAAGCAAGGAGAATCATGCGTAATTTCTATGGCATAGCTCATTTTCCAGGAATTCTTGGTGCTATAGACTGTACGCATGTGCCTATCATATCGCCAGGGGGTAACAACGCCGAAGTGTTCAGGAACAGGCACGGATGGTTCTCCTTGAATGTACAGGTTATATGTGATGCTAATCTGCGTTGTCTAGACATAGTAGCAAGGTGGCCTGGATCTGCACATGACAGTAATATATTCGATAACTCTAGAATTCATGCTCGGTTTGAGGCGGGGGAAATGCCCAAAGGATTTCTTCTCGGAGATAGTGCCTACCGTTGCTGCGAGTACCTTCTCACTCCAGTATTACATGAAGCGACACCTGCAGAGATGGCATATAACAGAGCTCATAAGAGATCGCGATCCACAATTGAAAGAACTTTCGGGCTAGTTAAAAGACGATTTCCCTGCTTGAAGATGGGTCTTCGAGTGAAATTACTTCGGGTTCCTCCTATTATAGTGGCGACGTTTGTCCTACATAACATGGCCTTAGATTCCATAGATGGTGAACCTGAAGTAGAAGGAGATATTTTTGCAGGAAGAAGGGTTTTCGAGGAAGCTGGGATGAATGGAGGAAATACTGCTGTTAGGAATGAAATAATTAACAACGTGTTCAGGTATGTTTTTAATATTTCTAAGTACCAACAAGACTGTACATTTGCTTTGGCTTTAGCCGTCGCTAGCTCATATTTTTTTAATTTCCTGGTCTAGTTTGAGATTTTCCATTTTTATGGCGTGTTCTGCCTCTAGACATTCCAGTCTTCTCTTGTAGAAGTTGTCTCTTAAACTTCCCTCAGCTTCAGCTCTTCTCTTTTTAGGAGGTGAAGTTCGGCTGCTGGGGCCAGGACTGACATCTGTATCTGGTACTTGTTCCTAAAATCAGTCAGTCAGAATTGAAATACGAGAATGTGATGATAAAGAAGAAGAAGAAGAACGGTCGTGCTGTAAAAGCTAGTCGAATAGTAATAAGGAACAGTTAAGCGTGTGAAAAGTATATTTTATTTATGACCGGTTTCTGGAATGACAGTTATCTTTAGATGAGTAGTTATCAGTGACCGAACATGGTGATACATTTAAAATGAGTTTCCGAAACAACAGTTATCGGCTTATTCACAGTTATCTGCGCAAAGACTGGTAACTGCAGCTAGTGCTGTAGGTACCTCTATGCTAGAATTGATCCCAGCAAATTAGTTTTGTAAACATTAGTGATAATGAACTGACTATACTATATTTACAGTCATTCATTCTAATTTTAACGTGCTTGGGTGTGCTAGAGTTTACAATATTTCGGTCCGTAGGTTTACTTCCACGTTATCACTGGCTTAGTAACTGATTCCACCTGTATGGTGTCATCTGTCCCAGCTGTTTCGATTACAATCACCTCGAAGCATGACGCTCCTACTGTAGATAAATATTCTAACACGGGAAATGAATCGTGAAATAAAATGGAACTGAAATCGAACGGATTTTTACCAGGCTCAAATTGATCTTTCAATGCAACTATAATGTTAAAAATTTCTTTCATCAGGCTTTGAACCACGAGTCTCACCAACAGTTCGTGAACACCCAATCTGAAATTAGGGAGTATTTACCATTAGCATTTACATTTGTACTACATGATCTCTTAGGTACCGGTATGCACTTACTATAAGTCTGCTGAATAATAAATAGTCTACCGATTTTTGTTGCTTTTTTAATGTTACCGTATTATATCTTTTAACCGGTGACGTGAGGTCTGATAGACTCCCAATAAACATAAAACATCTGGACTTCTTTAATTAAAAATCTCGCAGGGAGCTGTAGTTTATGTTAGCTTCTTATCTGTGGACTTAACGTCAGCAGTTGCGAGAGTATTTTTGTCAAGGCATGTTGCGTGGTCAGTGTAAGTAAAACTTCTCAAGTGACTAATCCGTTGCAGTTATAAGAAATACAAATCCTCAGTTCGAAGAGTACATTACGGAAATACTAATGAAAAATGTAGTGGTACCGGTATCTATTTTCTTTTGGCTATTGAAGATTGCAGTTTGTAACGCTTTCGTATTGTTTAAGTTGTGCCGTGAAAGCCCAGAAGAAATGGAATTCTTGAAGAGTTTGGCATCTGATCAGGTGAAATTACATGCACTTTTTTTCATTTATATTATTATTGTTTACGCTTGTGTTCTGGATCAGAGAAAAGTGATCTGTTTGGTAATCGCGGTGTATTTCTATAATTTTAGTGACGAAACGCATCTAGGTGAAATTTAAGACTATATATGCGTGCTGTGAATAAGAAAGAAGGGGAAATATAACTAGTTTTTGCGTTATTAGATCAGATATATTCTTATTATGAGAGATTATTACACGCTGAATCAGATAGATTGAAATGACTGTGTACATATTTGCCAACCAGTTCTCATTATAGGAAACTTCTGCTAGTAAAAGTAACTAGATATTACCAAAATTACCCTAAAAACATATGCGTAGATACATATATTGGAGGACGAGAAATACTAAACATGACGATATCTGTACTGTTCATTACCAGGGCTTATTAATATGGATTTAAGTTTCCAGTTAACAGCGCAGTTAGTTACAAGCACATTTAGGTAACTCATAGGGAAATGTAGTGTACCAGAAACCGGCCATTATATGTAATATCTATCTGAATTAACACCCTTAAGTTTTTTTGCAACATACAGTAGTCACGTAACTTGATACATTACCATGTTGTAAGAAACCCCACTGACAGCTATTTCCTCCACGAAAGCAACGGATTGAGATTGTGATTCGTTCACTGCAGTTTCCATTGCAAGTGCAGGATCCTCCACATCACATTCACGTACATCTAAATAATAAAATTAGACATTATGTACTTCCATAGTAAATGTGCACTGTATTTAGTTAACCTGTCATTCGTCAACAAGGGGTAGTTTGTAATTTTTTATTGGAGTTACCGATGACCGATTAATTAAGGTAAAGGGCTTATCGCAATATTTACTAGAACGAAAAACAAACTAACATCAGACATAGTCCTGTGTATCGGTAATTAATTTACAATGCCTTATGCTTGTGAAAAGCGTAGCTCTGTATGAGTCTACACTTCGAACATCCTGTACCAGTATTCCTAATTATTTATACCAGGATTTCAAGGTTAACTTACCAAAAATAACTTCTTGGTGGAAGTTCGCATCGCAATCGGATTCGCAGGCTAGTGGAAGGAATTGGGGTTTTAATGCTGCTACGAGTTTCCGTCCAGCTTCATCCACCGTAGGTTGTACGAATGGACCTCCGCCTGTTTTATGAATGCTGACCTAGTAAGAATGTACAGTTGGTTAAGTACGATACTCCGAAGTCTCAACTAGTGATTAATACGCAAATATGTATTTCCTTACTTACTTTATCGTCTGCAGCCGACTTCTTCGTTCGTCGTTTTACATTCTTGTAACATAACTGCAATGTTTTCCAATCCCGTCGCGCCACATTTGCGTGGGAATTGAAGTCTGAAGCTAGTGCTTTCCAGGCGCTTTCCTTCTCTTTCGTACTTACAGCATCAGTCTTTTTATTTTCAATCGTATTCTTATATTTAGTAACAACTAAATCAATCAACAACTCCTTTTCGTACGCTGTAAAATTCGGCGCTCGATTTCTTCGCTCATTGACATCCAAGTTCATGTCCATTTTTCAATCGGTGTTTGAGATCTGATTGACACCAAGATTGACACTACGTCACAGAGATTAAAACATGAAATAACGTGACTTTACTACCAACATACTCCTGATTAGTACGAATTTCCCACGCTGTTTACGACGTTGCCAAGCGAAATTCTACGATGACGGATCAAAGTTGATCCGGATCATGAGATCCGAGATCAATGTTATACAACACAACGAGCAGCTTGGAAAGGATCATTTTCTGATCTCGAATCAAAATTGATCTCGGATCAGCTATGTTTATACAACCGGCCCTAAGAGTAATTGATGTCACATTTGGACATTTCGAGTGTAGCGGCCTTGTATCCTAGGTGGCGTTGGCTGAATCACAGTTAATCACAGTTTAAAATCACTGCTATTTCAAAATAGCAATCACAGTTTGATCTGTGAGTGTAAAATCACTGCTAGTCACACCACTACTTCCCGTACGTCAAAGATGGCTAATGCGGTACTTACTCGTACGGAGCGTATTAAGTACGTCAGGTTGTTACAGCAACGCTAGCTTGACTGGGTTTTCGACTTCTAGTATTATAACCAAAGAGGATAGAGGCAGTGAAGGACATGGAGGGGGGGGGGTAATGGTAGGTGGATCCTTGCGCGCATGTGTTGTTATTGGCGGGCTGTTAGGAGCAAGATGGGCGGGCCTATCATTTGACGAGGTGGTGGGAGCTTTAGAACAAGAAGTTCTAAAAGTTGGCGGGATTGTATTATGTATTGAATTCACCATGCCTAATAACTTTGGAGTTAGCTCATATAAAGGATTTTTTGCTTCCGTGATATCGTTAAGATTATGGTCTTTGTTATAGGCTTGGTCTAAAAAGATGTAAAGATTTTCTAATTCATTCATAAGTTTTCCTTTGCCTATGCATTTTAGAATAGTGAGATCTTTATCAATTGATGTAAACTGATGTCCTGTTTTACTCATGTGTGAGCTCATCGCTGAATATTTGTTGTGCTTTAAGGCATTATAATGCTCCATATATCTCGTATGAAAGCTGCGCCCAGTCTGTCCAACATAACTAAATCCACACTGAGCACAAGTGAGTCTGTAAATACCAGATCTCGAAAAACGGCTGTTTTTATAATTGACTTTATTGTGATTAAAAAATATACTTTGATTTGTATTTACTGTTCTGAAAGCAATATTAGTGTCGTATTTCTTCAGTGTGTTGGCGATCTGGTGGATGGCTGGGTTATTGTATGTAAACGTAGCGAAACTAGTTTTTTTTAGGTTTATCCGGAATGAGATTCGTGGATAGTTTATATTTAACTTTTTTGATTAAATGGTTAATAATTTCAACCTTGAACCCATTAAGCTTGGCCAAGTTCCTTATATAGTTTAATTCTATTTTTAAGTTGTTAGGGGATAGTGGGATTTTTAAGGCTCCGTACGAGTAAGTACCGCATTAGCCATCTTTGACGTACGGGAAGTCTCTTGTATAGTACGGTATTATTCACCAACTTTCTTCTACATTTTGTTTCAGAAAATCCTGAACATTTCTTCCAACGAATGTTTCAACGGAATTTTAACATCAACTTGACTACCTTTTAGATCCATTCGACTACCACATAATTTCCGAACTCCGCTAGCTTTGACATACATTTTATCATAAGCAACGCCTCTACAGAAGTTCCATTTTCTTCTCGACTTTCAGATATCCCAAACATATACATTTTAACTTGTTTATTACATTCACACTTCCGTTTTAAATAACTGACAGTAATTTTACCACCTTGCATTCACTTGGGAATTGAAGAAACATGTGATTGTGTTTATACTCAAGGCCATCACAGTCTTAATGATATTATAAAAATATGGATCCATTTTAGTTTTAAACTCTCAAAATTTCATGTTTAATCACGTTTTAATCTTCAAAACTGTTAATTCACTCTCTTTTAACATACGTTGGTGCATTATCGTTGTTTTAGATGTTATTATATAATGTTTTACGAAATCATTTTTCAACATTTAACCTATAATTTATAAGTATATGTATTATTTTTAAGATTGATATAGGCTGATGATGCCCGTAAGGAGGGTGAAACATGTACCTTTGACTTTTATGTACCGAGCGAGTTGGCCGTGCGTGTAGAGGCGCGCGGCTGTGAGCTTGCATCCGGGAGATAGTAGGTTCGAATCCCACTATCGACAGCCCTGAAGATGGTTTTCTGTGGTTTCCCATTTTCACGCCAGGCAAATGCTGGGGCTGTACCTTAATTAAGGCCACGGCCGCTTCCTTCCAACTCCTAGGCCTTTCCTATCCCACCGTCGCCATAAGACCTATCTGTGTCGGTGCGACGTAAAGCCCGTAGCAAAAATGACTTTCATGTATTATGTATAAAAAATATTTGACCATATGAAATAGTGGATCATATTGTATTGTATTGAACAGGTGGACTTATAATATTGTAATAATACTTGAGACATACGTCAACTTCAATACGGAACCAAATTGAGAATAGTTACTTGTAACTGGAGTGTGTATCGTAGAGATAGGATAGGAAAGGTGGGAGGGGGAGTTTTCATTCTGGTGAAAGAAGAATTTGTAAGCTACGAAAAAGTTAAAGATGAGACACATGAAATTCTAGGTGTAAGGCTCATTTCTAAAGATAATAGGCAACTTGATATATTTGGAGTGTACAGATCGGAAAAGGGTAGCACTGATGCGGATTCGGAATTATTTGATAGGATAGTCAGCTATGTGGGAAACGACATGGAAAGAAATGTGATTGTAGCGGGAGATCTGAATTTGCCAGATGTAAATTGGGAAGGTAATGCGAACGACAGGAAGCATGACCAACAAATGGAAAATAAGTTAATACGGGAAGGACAGCTGATTCAGAAAGTGATGGAACCAACCAGAGGGAAAAATATCCTGGATGTGGTGCTGATAAAACCAGATGAGCTCTATAGGGAAACTGAAGTAATAGATGGTATTAGTGATCATGAAGCTGTTTTTGTGGTAGTTAAAAATAAATGCGATGGAAAGGAAGGTCTTAAAAGTAGGACTGATAGGCAGTACCATATGGCTGATAAAGCAGGTATGAGGCAGTTTCTAAAAAGTAACTATGATCGGTGGAAAACGGTAAATAAAAATGTAAACAGACTCTGGGATGGGTTTAAAGAAATTGTTGAGGAATGCGAAAACAGGTTTGTACCTTTAAGGGTGGTAAGGAATGGTAAAGGCCCACCTTATTATAATAGAGAAATAAAGAGACTAAGAAGGAGGTGCAGAGAGGAAAGAAATAGAAATGGCTGTGGAAGTAAGGAGAAATTGAAGGAACTTACTAGAAAATTGAATCTAGCAAAGAAGGCAGCTAAGGATAACATGATGGCAAGCATAGTTGGCAGTCATAAAAATTTTAGTAAAAAATGGAAGGGTATGTATAGGTATTTTAAGGCAGAAACAGGTTCCAAAAAGGACATTCTAGGAATAATTAATGAACAGGGGGAGTGTGTATATGAGGATCTTCAAAAGGCAGAAGTATTCAGTCAGCAGTATGTAAAGATTGTTGGTTACAAGGATAATGTCAAGATAGAGGAAGAGACTAAGGCCAAAGAAGTAATAAAATTTACATATGATAACAATGACATTTACAATAAGATACAAAAGTTCAAAACTAGAAAAGCGGCTTGAATTGATCAGATTTCTGGGGATATACTAAAGACAATGGGTTGGGATATAGTACCATATCTGAAGTACTTATTTGATTATTGTTTGGTCGAAGGAGCTATACCAGATGAATGGAGAGTTGCTATAGTAGCCCCTGTGTATAAAGGAAAGGTTGATAGACATAAAGCTGAAAATTACAGGCCAGTAAGTTTGACATGCATTGTATGTAAGCTTTGGGAAGGCATTCTTTCTGATTATATTAGACATGTTTGTGAAATTAATAACTGGTTCGATAGAAGGCAATTCGGTTTGAGGAAAGGTTATTCCACTGAAGCTCAACTTGTAGGATTCCAGCAAGATATAGCAGATATCTTGGATTCTGGAGGTCAAACGGACTGTATCGCGATTGACATGTCTAAAGCATTTGATAGGGTGGATCATGTGAGACTACTAGCAAAAATGAGTGCAATTGGACTAGACAAAAGAGTGACTGAATGGGTTGCTATATTTCTAGAAAATAGATCTCAGAGAGTTAGAGTAGGTGAAGCTTTGTCTGACCCTGTAATAGTTGAGAGGGGAGTTCCTCAGGGCAGTGTTATCGGACCTTTATGTTTTCTTATATATATAAATGATATGAGTAAAGGAGTGGAATCGGAGGTAAGGCTTTTTGCGGATGATGTTATTCTCTATAGAGTGATAAATAAGTTACAAGATTGTGAGCAACTGCAACGTGACCTCGAAAATACTGTGAGATGGACAGCAGGCAATGGTATGTTGATAAACGGGGTTAAAAGTCAGGTTGTGAGTTTCACAAATAGGAAAAGTCCTCTCAGTTTTAATTACTGCGTTGATGGGGTGAAAGTTCCTTTTGGGGATCATTGTAAGTATCTAGGTGTTAATTGAAGGAAAGATCTTCACTGGGGTAATCACATAAATGGGATTGTAAATAAAGGGTACCGATCCCTGCACATGGTTATGAGGGTGTTTTGGGGTTGTAGTAAGGATGTAAAGGAGAGGGCATATAAGTCTCTGGTAAGACCCCAACTAGAGTATGGTTCCAGTGTATGGGACCCTCACCAGGATTACCTGATTCAAGAACTGGAAAAAATCCAAAGAAAAGCAGCTCGATTTGTTCTGGGTGATTTCCGACAAAAGAGTAGCGTTACAAAAATGTTGCAATGTTTGGGTTGGGAAGAATTGGGAGAAAGAAGAAGAGCTGCTCGACTAAGTGGTATGTTCCGAGCTGTCAGCGGAGAGATGGCGTGGAATGACATTAGTAGACGAATAAGTTTGAATGGCGTTTATAAAAGTAGGAAAGATCACAATATGAAGATAAAGTTGGAATTCAAGGGGACAAACTGGGGCAAATATTCATTTATAGGAAGGGGAGTTAGGGATTGGAATAACTTACCAAGGGAGATGTTCAATAAATTTCCAATTTCTTTGAAATCATTTCAGAAAAGGCTAGGAAAGCAACAGATAGGGAATCTGCCACCTGGGCGACTGCCCTAAATGCAGATCAGTAGTGATTGATTGATTGATATTAACTCAAACAGGACTTATCATCACACCTCTAACCCCCTCAGACGTAAGCGGCAATACAGCACACCTAGGGCCGAATTTGATTATAGAGAGCCTCCCAGAATTCCATGGCCGACTGGAAGAGAACCTGACTAGCTTAATTGAGAGATCCATCAGTCTGTTAGGAAGGACTAATCTACCACAGGACATCTTTGTGCAATTCATTGCACCGCGATTAAAGGGCCAGCCGCTACTTGGTGGAATAACTTGAAGGGTTTAAATTTAAACTGGACAGTCTTCAAGGGGTAATTGCTTGCTAGGTTTAATTCCAAAGGGGTGAAAAGCTCCATGAAAATGAAGCTAGGCTGTGGCACAACCCATTGGCATGAGAGCTAGTGCCTTTATTCTACAGAAGTACCAACTCTTCAAGCGTTGACCCAAGTGCGATAATAGGTATAACTTGAAAACAATGTTCTCTCACCCGTGGGTAAATAATGTTGATATCGAGTTTTATTATTATTATTATTATTATTATTATTATTATTATTATTATTATTATTATTATTATTATTATTATTTATGATTATTATTATTACTTGTATATACAACTATAAAGTGTACATCCATTTAGTATTCTTAGCTGTATAATTTGCAATCCATAATTGTGAAACAAACTGTAACTTCCAGAATGATAATAAAGCACTAGAACGTTTGAGAATATTCTATACATTGTAATCTATGTGTTACGCACTCTAGAATATTCAAAAAGGTACATACATACATACATACATACATACATACATACATACATACATACATACATACATACATACATTATCATTATAGACTGTTATGCCTTTCAGCGTTCAGTCTGCAAGCCTTTGAGAATTTACTAAACGTCGCCACAATCCTCGATTTGCAACTAGTGTTGTGGCCTCATTTAGTTCTATACCTCTTATCTTTAAATCGTTAGAAACCGAGTCTAACCATCGTCATCTTGGTCTCCCTCTACTTCTCTTACCCTCCATAACAGAGTCCATTATTCTCCTAGGTAACCTATCCTCCTCCATTCGCCTTACATGACCCCACCACCGAAGCCGGTTTATGCGTACAGCTTCATCAATCGAATTCATTCCTAAATTAGCCTTTATTTCCTCATTCAGAGTACCCCCCTGCCATTGTTCCCACCTGTTTGTAACAACAATCATTCTTGCTACTTTCATGTCTGTTACTTCTAACTTATGAATAAGATATCCTGAGTCCACCCAGCTTTCGCTCCCGTAAAGCAAAGTTTGTCTGAAAACAGACCAATGTAAAGATAGTTTCGTCTGGGAACTGACTTCCTTCTTACAGAATACTGCTGATCGCAACTGCGAGCTCACTGCATTAGATTTACTACAACTTTATTGAATCTCGCTATATTACCATCCTGGGAGAACATACAACCTAAATACTTGAAATTATCGACCTGTTCTACCTTTGTATCACCAATCTGACATTCAGTTCTGTTGAATTCCTTACCTACTGACATCAATTCAGTCTTCGAGAGGCTAATTTTCATACCATACTCATTGCACCTATTTTCACATTCCAAGATATTAGACTGCAGGCTTTCGGCACAGTCTGCCATTAAGACCAAGTCGTCAGCATAGGCCAAACTGCTTACTACATTTCCACCGAACTGAATCCCTCCCTGCCATTTTATACCTTTCAGCAGATGAGCCATGAAAACTACGAACAGCAAAGGTGAAAGATTACAGCCTTGTCTAACTCCTGTAAGTACCCTGAACCAAGAACTCATTCTACCATCAATTCTCACTGAAGCCCAATTGTCAACATAAATACCTTTGATTGATTTTAATAATCTACCTTTAATTCCATAGTCCCCCAGTATGGTGAACATCTTTTCCTCAGTACCCTGTCAAATGCTTTCTCTAGATCTGCAAAACATAGACACAACTGCCTATTCCTCTCGTAGCATTTTTCAATTACCTGGCGCATACTGAAAATCTGATCCTGACAGCCTCTCTGTGGTCTGAAACCACACTGGTTTTCATCCAACTTCCTCTCAACGACTGATCGCACCCTCCCTTCCAAGATGCCAGTGAATACTTTGCCTGGTATACTAATCAATGAAATACCTCGATAGTTATTGCAATCCTTCCTGTTCCCTTGCTTATAGATAGGTGCAATTACTGCTTTTGTTCAATCTGAAGGTACCTTACCAACACTCCATGCTAATTTTACTACTCTATAAAGCTATTTCATCCCTGCCTTCCCACTATACTTAACCATTTCAGGTCTAATTTCATCTATTCCTGCTGGTTTATGACAATGGAGTTTATTTACTATCCTTTCCGCTTCCTCAAGCATAATTTCATCATTTTACTCCTCCCCATGAGCTTGGCTGTTTGCAACACCACCAGGATGATTTCCTTTTACATTGAGAAGATGTTCAAAATATTCCCTCCACCTCTCCAGTGATTCCCTGGGATCTATTATGAGTTCACCTGAATTACTCAAAACACTGTTCAATTCCTTTTTCCTTCCCTTCCTAAGATTCTTTATTACTGTCCAGAAAGGTTTCCCTGCTGCTTGACCTAGCCTTTTCAGGTTATTACCAAAATCTTCCCATGACTTCTTTTTGGATTCAACAAGTATTTGTTTCGCTCTGTTTCTTTCATCTACGTACAAATCCCTGTGTGCCTCGGCCCTTGTTTGGAGCCATTTCTGATAAGCCTTCTTTTTACGTTTACAGGCTGCTCTCACTTCATCATTCCACAAAGATGTTCGCCTTTTCCCATCTTTACACACAGTTGTTCCTAAGCATTCCATTGCTGTTTTTACTACAGCATCCCTGTATGCCACCCATTCACTTTCTGTATCCTGAATCTGCTTACTGTCTACTCTTCGAAACTTCTCACTAATTATATCCATGTACTTCTGTCTAATTTCCGCGTCCTGGAGATTTTCTACCCTTAATCGTTTACAGACAGATTTCACTTTCTCTACCCTAGGCCTTGAGATACTTAGTTCACTACAGATCAGATAGTGGCCTGTATCATCGAAAAATCTGCGAAAAACTCTTACATTCCTAACAGATTTCCTGAATTCAAAGTCTGTTAAGATATAGTCTATAATGGATCTGGTACCCATAGCCTCCCATGTGTAGCGGTGAATAGCCTTATGTTTGAAGAATGTATTCATAACAGCTAAACCCATACTAGCACATAAGTCCAGCAAACGCTTCCCATTCCCATTAGCTTCCATATCTTCCCCACATTTACCAATCACCCTTTCATATCCTTCAGTTCTATTCCCAACTCTCGCATTGAAATAGCCCATTAGCACTATTCTATCCTTGCTGTTGACCCTGACCACGATGTCACTCAATGCTTCATAAAACTTGTCAACTTCATCCTCATCTGCACCCTCACATGGTGAATACACGGACACAATTCTTGTCCTAATTCCTCCCACTGACAAATCTACCCACATCATTCGCTCATTTACGTGCCTAACGGAAACTATGTTGCGTGCAATGGTATTCCTGATAAAGAGCCCTACCCCAGACTTTGCCCTTCACTTTCTAACACCCGTCAAGTACACTTTATAATCTCCTATCTCTTCCTCCTTATCTCCCCTTACCCGAATATCACTTACTCCTAGCACATCCAGATGCATCCTCTTTGCTGACTCAGCCAGTTCTACCTTCTTTCTTCCATAAGCCCCATTAATATTGATAGCTCCCCATCGAATTCCATTTCGTTCGCCAAGTTGTTTCCAAGGAGTCCCTCGCCTGTCAAATGGGAGTGGGACTCCATTACTCCCATAGGTCCCATAGAGTTCTGAGCTCGGTTAATTCATGAAGCAGGATGCTGTCCTACTTGCACATAGTCCAAGTGAGGATCTCTCCTCTAACGGGTTATGGACCACTGGTGAATTGTATAGTCCTAGCCGCCTGAGCACAAGGAGGGCCACGACTCAGAATATGTCCGAGATGCCCACTCTCATTCCATAACAACTGGTATCCCGACTCTCAGGACCACTTACTAGGCCACTCAACCGTTGCCCATGGTTCACGAACTAGGACGTGACTACGGTAACCCACAAACATGAACCATTCAAGAAGGTAGTTTTTTCATAATGTATCTTTCTGGAAGACTGGTCAGCATATATATATATATAAAGAAACGATCTTGACGGTGAAGGATGACAGTTGCTGGAGGAGAGTTATTGTTTAGTAGCATGTGGCTGACATGCCGAGCCAGGCAGTCTCCATGTTGAATTGATTGGTAGTCATCTGTTTTATCTATTTTGCAAAGTGTAACCTCTGTGGTATTTGGTGTTAGTTGTCAAATGTTTAAAGATGGCGACTTTGTTGATATCCTACAAGTGAAGTGTTTTTGTTTTGTGATACAGTGATTAAGGTTTTTGTGTGTATCAATTTGTGAATATGTAAATAAAAATATTGTACCAACTGACAGCATCTCGTGTGCATCTGTGTGAATACGTTCTCGTCTGCACCCGGGTGGAAGCGAAAACGAGATCTTACCAAACATCACAGAACTACTCCAGGATAAGATTCGACTTCTAGAGAAAGTATCACAACCCAGTCCTTTCATGATCTTCACAGAATCTTCGCCCAGCTGGAGGAGGAACACAAGAGCAAAGCTTTGAAGAGCCCAGCTCAGTTAGGATGTGTTACCAGTGAGGAAGAGTGGGGCACCTGTGGAACAAGTGCCCATACTTGACATCAGAAAACTAGTTTTGGCTCATTCTGGATTGAGGGGAGGATCGGACCGGAAACAGGAATGTGCCTCAGCGCACGACGGACAATCAACCATGGTCAAGTAGGAGAGCAATTATTCAGATTTCGAGTAGAACAGGCCAATCCCGCCCAGTTATCATCTTAAGGATAGGCAACAAGAGTTTTTCACCCATACTCGACAGCCAAGTAAGCCATTCATTTGTCAACGGGATTGTCGCCAGATTATTACCGCATATGAAGTCTCACCATCTCAGAAGGGTAGTGGGAGTAGCAGACGTGGTAACTTATTCCATTGAAGGACAGACTAACGTAACCGCTAAATGCATGAACATGCCTGTTGTAATTGATGTTGCAGTGATTCAGAACCTGATACCTGACATCGTATTAGGTCATGACTTTCTGGTGGAATACAAGGTGATCCTAGACTATGCAGCTCATGAAGACTTTTTGGGAAAAGACAGATGTCTGAGGGTCACCTGGCACAATGGAAATCTCCGGACTCACAAGGATACGGAAGTCGACATAGACTTGGGAGATATCCAGATAACGCATCTTCAACCGAGTGAAGAAGAGGAGCTGATACACACCTTACAGAACTTTCCGGAAGTCATCACCAATAAAATAGTATGGACTACCACAGTAACGCACATTAACTATTTCACCATCTTGTATAATATGAGTTACTTTATTTTCTGGCTTCACATATAAATAAATTTAATAATAATAATAATAATAATAATAATAATAATAATAATGTTGTGGTCAAAGAGTCATTAAAACATGTCACACCTAGGAACTGGCTTCATAATAAACAAGTATGTCCTGGATTCCATAGTCCAGTTTGAGTCCCAATCTGAAAGACTATCAACTTTGGTTTTCAAATCTACCAATAGAATATACACTATTGTGAATGCCCATGCCCCCATAAATGAGGTCAACAGAAAGAACAAGGAGAAAGTGTAACTCTTTTGGGATCAGTTGGACGATGTCATCCAAAGGGTATGTGAAAAACACAACATCATACTAATGGGTGACTTCAACGCCCAGATAGGGAAGGAGAGAATGTATCGACATGTAGTCGGGAAATACCCAGCATATAACAGGACCAATCAAAATAGTGTCAGACGTATAGAGTTGTGCCAACCCCACGGTATGATACTGAAATTCACAGCTTTTTAAAAGCTTCCTAGAAAACAAAAAACTTGGATCTCACCAAATCCTAACTTGGGTGAATTTCAACTGGACCACGTGGCTAGTAGACGGAAGTTCAATAGGGAGATACAAAATGTCAAAGTCCTCAGGGGAGCTAATTTAGACTCAGACCATTACATGTCGAAGAATAAGATCAAAATCATCCCCAGAAGGAGAGACAAGGTCCTTAAACACACAAGTAAATGATATGACCCGGAGAAAATTTTAAATTCAAAAGAGTACCATCTTGCAACAAAGGATATAAACAAAAAAATTGGGATCAAATAAAACAGAACTTATTAACAAAAGCCGAAAAATTTGCCCCTATAATAAAAGTTAAAAAACATGCTTGGTGTTTGGAAGAATGTGATGATCTATTGAAACAAAGGAAGGAAGCATGGCACAAATGGCAATCGCAACGAACGGAAAGCAATAGACAAAATTTCTTGAATATCAGAATGATGATCAATAAAAAATTCAAAACAATTAAAAAGGCTTACGAAAACCAGATGCTAATTCAAATAGATGATGACTTTACTAAAAACAAGACAAGAAGTTTCTACAAAATCTTTAAACAGAGAACAACGAAGTACAAGCCACCGACTCTACAGTTACGAGACAAGAATGGAAATATAGCACATAACAGCACTGATAACTGCAGGATACTAACTGACTACTTTGAATATCTCCTCAACTGTGAAACGCCAGTAGAAAAAATGACATTTAATGTCCCAACAAATACCAATCCCGACTCACAGCCGCCAATCTTCGAGGAACTAGAAAAGATCATTTCGAGCCTTAAAAACAACAAAGCATCGGGAGAAAAACAGATCACAGTTGAACTTCAGAAGAATGCCAACAAGGAAGCAATAGAATCCCTAAAATTTTTTTGAAGAAATCTGGGTCAAAGAAAGAATTCCAGAAGAATGGAGGATAGACCTCATCCACCCAATCCACAAGAAGGGGGATAAAATGAACCCCAGCAACTATAGAGGCTTATCACTTTTGGATATTACATATAAGATATTCTCAAAGGCCTTACTTAATAGGACAGAACCACAGTTAGATCATTGATTGGGTGAATATCAAGCGGGATTCAGAAAGGGGAGATCCTGTCCAGAACAAGTCCTGAACCTTAAAAATCTCATAGCATACCAGAAATCTAGGGCAAAAACATACGTCATCACCTTTATTGACTTCCAAAACGCATATGACTCACTAGACCGGGAATGTCTCCTTTCTGTACTCAAAGAATTCGGTCTAGACAACAAAACAACAAACCTCATCAGGGAAACGCTCACTAATACATTTTCCAAAGTCAAATTCATGGGAGAATTGTCGGCTCCTTTTGAGATCAAAACTGGTGTCTGGCAGGGTGACTGACTGTCCCCTCTAACTGTTGAATTGTGCCTTGGAGAAGGTAATCTGAGAATGGGATAAGACAACTAGTGGTGGAATCGATTGGGATCGGTAAACAAGGGTATCAAGATCAAATGTTTAGCTTTCGCAGACGACATGGCCTTACTAGCTGAGACGTGGGAGGAAGCCAAGGAGCAGTCCTTCAATCTGCTGAAGCAAGCAGAGACGATAGGTCTCAAAATCGCCTTTGGAAAGACCAAAATAATAACCAACATTAAGGATCCTCCAAAATATTTGAAAGTGGGGGAACAAAAAATAGAGATTGTCACAGATTTCAAATACCTTGGTGAATGGATCAGTTGGAATGGTCTTGAGAAGAAAGCAATGTAATCTCGACAAACCAAAATAGAAACAGCCTTCCAGCTTACGAAAGTCACCTAAAACAAAAAATTCCTCTCGTGGAATTTCAAGATCAGACATTATAATACAGTGGTCAAGCCTGAAGCCCTTTATGCTGCAGAAACTCTATCTATAACTACACATGGTCCAATGGAAAAGTTGGAGATAAAGGAAAGGAAAATATTACAAAAAATTCTAGGCCCTAAACTCCATAATAACGAACTTTCACACGTAAACAATGAAACCCTGTATAGTAAATCAGAAAAAATTTCCAACACAATAAGGAAAAGAAGAATTTACTGCTATGGCCACATCCTAAGAATGAATCCAAAAAGGATAACTAAAAGAATCTTCGACTATTTCTGTAATAAGAAAACCAAGCCAAACTGGTTAAGGAAACTGAGAAGGACCTACGAGAATTCCAAATTACAGAAGATATGCTTGTAGATAGATCTGCAAAGAAAACAACCAAAGATAAAATAAAGAGGTTTCAAGACAGGGTGAAGCCCAAACGACTATACAGAATTTCTGAAGAAGAGAGGAAGGCAAGATCTGAAAGAATGAAAAAATACTGGGAGGACAGGAAAACACGACTCACTAACCATTGATAGATCTATCATACCCCAAAGAGGGTGAAACGGACAATAATAATAATAATAATAATAATAATAATAATAATAATAATAATAATAATAGTGTGTTGTATAAATGAATCCCTGGGGTGTAATACTATCATAAACTAGATCTGTGGAACTGTCTAAATTACTAACATCTTTGCTAGAACTCTAGAACTTCATGAAGTTGTTGGAAAAGTGAATGTAAAAAATAAGGATGAACAATTCTTACTTGCGAATGACAGCATTAGTAATTTTGTGTAGGATAGTAATTGTTTGACCCAGGATTCAGAGAATATATGACCTTGCGCTGATTTGATGGTTACCTTTTAAATTTCTGCGACTGTCTTGGAATATGGGACTGTGTGAAGGAGCACAACTGATTGTATCCAGTCTTGTGGTCATTGTAAGTTTATTGTGTCTGTATGTCTTCAGTTTACCTAAGATATCAATCATTGTGTTCTTTGCAGGACTTCTTCAAGCAATTGAAGTTGAAACAGCTTGAAGCCTTTGGTCATCTGGAAAATATATACTCCGACTTCACAAAGTGCTGTTTGGATACAGAGAGGATAGCTTTCAATACCGCCTCTGGGTTTGCACCAACACTGAAGCATTATTACGGAATTTGGGAACGCGTAATCTGTCGTGCAATATCAAGGTAATGATGAACTCTTGTACATTCATCATATATGAAAAGAATCATTGGTATTTCATTTTGATGTCCATGAAATATTTAGTTTTTCTTCTGCTTAATTACATTTAGCTTTAGATTTCTAAATGTTTAAATGATGTAAAGCTCTAAGCAATATTCACTTTCTACAATCTTTGTTTGTAACTTTATATTTATTTTATTCCGCCCAGTCAATACATAGTTTTTACGAATAGGACTAGCTGTGACCATTTGATTCGGTCATCTTCAGCTAATCATTTACACAAGTTAAACTAAAATCATTGAATAAAATGGGATGTGTAAACCCTGAGCTTTAGTCCGCATTAAAATTCTTTAATTTCTACTTGACACTAGTCTTCTAAAATAATGAGAATAGACTAATTTAAAAAACTTGATAGGAATATTCCAGTTGTGTACAGGTTGAGCTCCATGGCTAAATGGTTAGTGTGCTGGCCTTTGGTCCCAGCAGGATCGGGAATTTTGACAATAATTGGTTAATTTCGCTGGCACGGGGGCTGGGTGTATGTGTCGTCTTCGTCATCATTTCATCCCCACCACGATGCGCAGGTCGCCTACGGGTGTCAAATCAAAAGGCCTGCATCTGGTGAGCCGAACATGTCCTCCGACACTCCCTCCACTAAAAGCCATACGCCATTTCATTTTATTTCATTTCATCTCAACAACCATTATTAGGTTGTTTTGCCTGTTATTTGTACATAATCTTTTGATTATTTTAAAAACATTGTTACACAACTGTACACAACTGGAGCTTTGCTATCAAGTTTTTTACATTAGTCTGTTCTCATTATTTCAGAAGACTGGTGTCAAGTGAAAATTCAAGAATTTTAATGTGGACTGAAATGTTTCACAATGTATTTAACTCAGTGTTTACAAATCCCGTGTAAATGATCAGCTGAAGATGATGGAGTCAAACGGTTGGAACTAGTATATGTATTGATTGGGTGGAATAAAAGACATCGCGTTACAAACCTAGATTGTAAAAAGTGAGAAGGTTAAAAACTTTGAAGTGGTTATCTTAATCATGATGAATAACATGACATATAGTTATTGCTGTTCTTGGATAAATATATTGAGCAATTTCTGCTGATACTTCTTTAGAGTTCTTCTTAAACTTGAAAAACTTACTCATTTGGCATCGTATAATAGATAATATCATAATACAAAAAATAGGCATTACAGGAGCAAGTATTGACCTTAACAAATACTTTGAGATTGAGATTGTCAGATTCAGCTAAACATTTTCAGCTCTCCATGACTCGAAATCCAGTACCACAATAAAATCCTGTGTATGTTATTTCTGCTGATATGGGCTACTCATAAATTCTCTCAACACTAATATTCTGAACTTTGGATGGGTTTCTTCAGTGCAGTTCTTCTGTTCAAAGTCATTTTAATCAAACATTGAAACATATTTACAAACAATTTCCACAATATTGTCAACTTACATCTTCAAATTTTACAATTTTCATGTTCCGTATTGATGACAATTTAATTATTGTAGATAAACGAGGTAATCCACCTAATCAATACAATATAAGAATAGTAATTAGATCAACTAAGATGTAATTTAACATCAATCTATTCTATCTTAATTTTTCACCAATTTTGCTTTTAATTTTATACAAGTGTTCAACAAGTTCTTTATAGATCTTCAAGACATTGATTGAAGTATACCAACAGATCAGAAGTGTTGTGTTACAGTATATCCTCAAGACAGTGACTTGTATATCATTACATATATGAGGAGCTCTGTGTTAGTACTATTATAATTCTGTTTTTTCTGAATTGATATAGATTTGATGCTGCTGTTATGAAACTTAAAAGTCATCTTTGAAATATACACTTACTGGTGTCCTGAATTTTATAGTAGGTTTTTTGAAAAGATGAATGTTATGGTGCTGTGAAGGATTAATGACAGTTGCTATGGTTATTATAAACAAGTCATTTATATTCTTTGAGGATTAAAGTTTCCTTATACAGTGAATATTATAAAATTATGAAATTTTATACATTTTATATGTATTTTATCTATACCACGAAGAACTTGGCATATTAACTTTTTTTATTGTTCTGTATAACATCCAATGTTAACTTTATGTGGAATACATAACCTCTCCTGGCAAAGAAAAGGACAATAAAATGGACAAATATTGGAAGAGGAAAAATTACTTTTAGATGTGCTACCTGGAATGTACAAGGTATCTCACACAAAGATGACCAGCTGGACGAAATTCTCGCAAAAAAAGACATTTTAATTGCAGCAATTTCAGAGACAAAAAGAAAGCGTCAGGGATCAAAAGAGACTGTAAATTATTTACAGTTTTACAGTGGGGTTAACAGAGATACTAAAGCACACGTGGGTGTACTGCTCATGGTACACAAAAGATTGAGATCAACAATTGATAGCTACATTTTTTGAATGATAGGATTATCCAATTAAGATGAAAACTATCCATTGGTTATCTTACAATTGATTTAAAATCTTATCTTACAGTTATTGGGGTATATGCTCCAGTGGAGGGCAATTCAACAGAAAGTGATGGGTCCTATAATGATGTGTTAAAGATAGTCAATAAAATTAACAAACAAGATATGCTACTATTACTGGGAGACTTCATTGCTAGAGTTGGTAATGAGAGAATTCAGAATCACATCAGAATCTATGGAGAAACAACCTGTAATAACAATGGTGTCACAAGTGAACTATGTAGTGCAAGTGGAAAATGTTTTTTGAAGACTTTATTTGCAAAGTACGATATGATGTTTCAATTATTATGACATAACCTGTACTGTTATTTGTAAAGCATGATATAATGTAATGACCTAAACTGTACTGCGTAAGATTTGTGACATATGTATTTGTAAATAGTAGAATTCTGTTCTATATTTCCTGGAAGGATCCAGAAAGTTACATGAATTGTTGAACAGGGTGTGTTGTTTTGTGGATAATGTATTCTAGAAAATATTTCTGACTGTTCTGGAAATACGACATTCGCGGTCATCCGTATTCTAGAATGTTTGTCAAAGTTCGCGACTGAAAGTAGGGTTGTGATTGGCGAGTCTAGGTGGCGATAGGGAACTCATGCACGCTGATTGGTTGCTCCAAGGCCGGAGTTTACCTATATATAGAGAGAGAGGCAGTGTTCATAATAATTCGGTATTCTGAATTCGGTCTTGTCTTGGCCTGATCTGCCTTAGTCTGTGTTGGTCTGCCTGAAGTTTTGCGTCGTGTGCGATGCTCGTTTCGGGATGGCGCACCTTCGGGTAAGCACTCTTACTTTCCGTTCCGGTTAAACTTTCCGTAATGTTTGGTTGCTATTTCATATAGGAGTCTGCCCTAGCCTAACCTAGATTCGCTAAATTAGTTACTTATGACGCCTTAGTTTTTCAGCTGGGCTTACCTGTTTATTTCCGAGGCATTCCCATTTGTTGTTTCACTAAAATATGTAGATTGTAGTTTAATATTATTTTCCTTGGGGTTTGCCTCTGGTAGTTCTGTATCACTTGAGGTACGCTAGATTTTGGAGAACCTGTTCACTGCATTGTACGACTGCATTGGTAACTAGATGTATAGTTGATTTGAAATTTGAATTTACACTGCTACGAAGGTATTATCAAAGAACCTCTAAGTTATGTATATCACAGAACTTATAGTTCGTAAGTTGGAATTGTATTTGGAATGTATTTGATAAATTCTTTTGTAAATAATATTTTTCAAATCTAACGCTCACGGCGACTTATTTCGGAATCCGCAATCTAAGCCATGTCCATGCCTTTGGTAGGTTCCCAGCCTTTCCACCTTTCCGGTTTGTTGTCCACTAGTTGGCCGTACTGATATTTACGTATATGTTGTTGGAGATCTGCGTAATGCCAGCTAATGTTTTTCTGAGTGTGTAGTGTTTTCTGATATTGTGTAGTTGCTCTTACCTTCCCCTTTTACTGTGTTTGTGCCTTGTTTTGTGTAACCACTGTTGTAGAGGTTACATTTGGTAGCAGAGTGTGGTTAAAGATAAGTTACCTAAATTTAACGCCATTCTTGTGTCATTTGGTGCTTCTAAGCCCTCGCATGGCCAATTAACCCGGGTTAAGAGGCAGTTATTACATTATTTAGATAGAATTAAGGATTTTTTGTCTCTCGAAATGCCGGAAGTTGAGCGGCGGAAATGTCAAGCCTTACTAGAACTGTTTTCCACAGTTTTCAACAGAATCAGTGGTTTGCTTGAAGGCAATAAGTTAAATAACATGGTTTCTCAAGTTCAAGTGTCGATCCCATCTGGAATGAGTGACAGTGTAAATTGTGGTGAGGCATCTGTTGCTGCTCAAGTGTGCGATCTGACACCTAGTGCTGGTGTTAGGCCTATTCGGGGATCTGAGGTGACTAATGCTGCCCTGGTATCTTCTGTTTCATTGTCTGGAACTAGGACACCTGTAAGTCATTCTAATGATATATCTCTTTAGCATGTTGGTACCGTTACAAGTTTTCCTGTAGTTCCTGCTAATTCTGTTGTAGCTCAGGGTTTGCCCTCTGTTCCTAATCAACCCGGTTCTGATTCAATGGTGCAAAACCACCCCCTGTCGTAGCGCCACCGGTATCAAGTTGCATAACCTCTACACAACCGGTCAATGCCCAAATGGTCTCTCAGCTTAGTGAGAACCTATCTCAAATGAGCTTGTCCGGCGCCCGTAATGTTGCAGGCTAACGTTAGTCCTAACCTAACCGGTACTCAATCCTTTTCACAAGGGCACCCAAATCAAAGGTACGATGCCTCAGTAAACCCTCTAGACTATTCTAAGCCTTCCCAAGCACCCCCTACCCTGGTTTTCCCCATATTTTCTCCAATCTGCCTCACCCGCTGACCACTGTGTTTAAGGGTGTCTCGAAATTTTCAGCTAACTCCGTTGATGAAGTTATTTCCTTCCATCGGTTCCTAACTGAATTCAAGGATCAGGCAATAGTGTATGATCTCAGTAACGACAACGTATTTCAAATTCTATACCCACATGTCTCTGGAGCTCTTACTGAGCACATTGTCAGGGCCATTGCTGAAAGATGGTCAGTAGATCAATTTCATGCCCATATACTTGAATATTTCATTCCTGCTCGTGCCTTGTCGGCATTAGTGCAGAAGCACTATTTCAGAGTACATCTTAACGAGTCACTATCTGAATATATTCAAGACATTAAGCTCCAAGCTAAGATTTTCCGGCTCCACTATTCAGAGGCCCAGATGGTTGCCAACATAATTGAAGGTCTCGCCCCGAACTATAGATCATACCTGGCTCTTTCACCCCGACCAGCAACGTTCGCCCAGTTGGAAGCAATTACAGTGTCCGCTGAAGGCATTCGATATGCTGACCTGCTACGCCTTGCATTAGCCCCACCTCCTATAAGCACGCCCTCTCCTCAGGATTCTAAAACCACCCCATCACCTGCTTCCAACTCATGTAATCCTCGTTCGTGCTTCAATTGTGGCTCCACGGCTCATCTCAAGCGGGAACGTCCCAAGGCTGGGACATTAGCCAATGCGGAACCTGCCATGGGTAGAGGGTCTTCCACCAATACTTCCAATACTTCTTGCCGTAACTGTGGATCAACTAGGCATTTCTCTAGGCAGTGCCCACGTAACACTTCCGGCTTTGGACCCCCAGGCCATAGTAGTGCTAGATGACTAACCGCCGGTTCTGATGACAAATCCCAAAGCGTGGCTTCTTGTCTTGTCGATCATGACTGTACCTCAGTTAATTTACTTAATTCTGAGGCTAATGAATGCTTCCAGTCTGACTCTGGTCTTCATTTTTTACAGTCTTGTAGGATTTCTGCCATACCTTCTTGTAAACTACCATATTTATGCATAGAGGTAAATAATGAACCTGTCTGTGCGTTGCTAGACTCTGGGAGTAGTGTCACCTTGATGAGTGAGACCTGGTATGATTCTATGAAAACTGTTTGCAAGCTACCTACATTACAACCCATGTCCTTAACCTACCATACTGCTAATTCCAATTTATTGAATATTGTAGGATCACTAGAGGTCAAGATTAGAGTCCGTGATTTCACCTGGAAAATGCCAGTACTAGTGGCAAGAGATTTACCCTGCCAATTCATATTGGGTGCAAATTTTATTGCTAAAACAGGCATGAATTTGGACCTCCAGTTCAACGGATTTGATTTTAAATTATGTGCAAGAACCTCTGAGCTGTGTAATCACTCTCCTATTCTGCCTTGCCACGTTAACGCTGTTCCTGAAGATACTGATGAACCCAAGGCTTTTGATTTTAATCACTTACTCGAAGAGCAGGCCAATCAACTTAGGAAACTCTGCGATAAGTTCCTTTCCCTGATGTCTTCACCAACAAGTTAGGCGTCACCAATGTATTAGAATACAAAATTGAGGTTACAGATAACGTACCTGTTCGCTCTCCTCTGTACCGGTTGTCACCTCCCAAAATGAAAGCCCTGAAGGCTATCATTGATCAAATGCTCACTGACGGAGTGATATGGCCTTCCAAGTCAGCCTATTCATCTCCGATGTTTCTGGTCCCCAAATCGCAAGGTGGTTATCGGCCTGTGGTTGACTATCGGATATTGAACCGTAAGGTAGTCCTCCAATCGGTCCCACTTCCTGATTTGCACTCTTGTTTTTCTTGGTTCGCTAATGCATAAATGTTGACCACCTTCGATTTAAATCAGGCTTATTACCAGATACCCTTTGCCGAAGAATCCAAGCATCTCACTGCATTTGCGACCGATTGGAACCTATATGAATTCGAACGGGTCCCTTTTGGTCTAGCGACGGAAGCGGCCGTCCTTACACGGTTACTAGATTATGTCTTATTGGACATCAAGTTCAAGTTCGTTTATAATTACCTCGATGATCTGGTAATTTTTAGTGAAACCTTCGAGGAACACCTACTCCATCTCAACGAAGTGCTTGAAAGACTGCGTAAAGCAGGTCTAACCCTCAAGGCATCCAAGGTTTCCTTTGCGCAACCCCAGATGTCCTTCTTAGGCCATATTGTGTTGGGGAGGGGTGTCTCAATCGATCAGTCTCGTACTGCCGCCATCCAGAATTTTCCCCTTCCAAAGGACGTCAAGGCTGTAGCCATATTCATTGGCATGGTGAATTTCTTTAGCAAATTCATTCCTAATTTTGCTGAACATGCAGCTCCATTAAATTATTTGAGAAGAAAGGATGCCAAATTTGTGTGGGGTGATGCCCAACGTGAAGCCTTCATGGGCTTGAAATCTGCCTTATGTAACGCTCCTGTACTGGCTATGCCAGACTTTTCTAAATGCTTCATCCTTCAGACTGACGCCTCTTCCTCAGGCATATCCAGAGTTCTTCTACAGGAATTTCAAGAAGGGCGTCGTCCTATTTCTTATGCTTCCCGTGCCCTGTACCCTGCTGAGCGCAATTATTCCATTTATGAGTTGGAAGCCCTGGCTGTTGTCTTCTCCTTAGAATGCTTCAGAATGTACCTGGAACATCTTCCTTTTGATCTGGAAACTGACAATCAGGTGTTGAGTTGGGTACTGGCCAAGCGGCGAAAGACCGGTCGTCTAGCATGATGGGCAGTGCGCATCTCACCCTTCCATTTTATGCCCGCCACATTCGTGGCGCGGAAAACGATGTGGCTGATGGCCTCAGTAGGATGTTCCATCAAGACAGCTCTGACCCTCAATCCGAGCCAGTAGACTCATCTCCTGAACAAGTATCAGCTTTTGTCAATGTAGTTCTCACTGACTCTCCCTTCATTTTCAAGGATATTGCCAAGCATCAAGAGGACGATCCTGAGTTAAAAGCCATTGTCGACAATATTAAATCCGGTGAGCATGTTAAGCCCTATATTCTGAAGAACGGTGTCTTGTGTTGTCCTGCTCGTGGTCGCAGAGACCCCAAAATTGTAGTCCAACTAACCTGGTCCCAGCTCTCTTCAAATACTTTCATGAATCCCCAGTGGGCGGTCATCTGGGCTTTTTCAAAACAAGAGAAAAAATCTGTAACCACTTCATTTGGAAATCCATGGATAGTGAGATCCGTTATCTTGTCAAGTCCTGTAAGAATTGCAACATCAGTAAACCTGCCCCGAATACTCGTCTAGGTGTCTTGTCTTCTGAGCAAGCTTCTCACCTCATGGAAAGACTGTTCATAGACTATATTGGGCCTTCCCAAGATCTCGGAATGGTCATCGTTTCATACTCATGTGTGTTGACGCCTTTTCGCGTTTTACTTGGCTGTTCCCCACTCAGATGGCTAACGCCAACACCACCATCTCGTGCTTGAAACAGATATTCACCTCGTTTGGACCCTGTCAATTCTTGGTAAGTGATCTGATAACGCAAGAGCATTTACTTCTGCCCAGTTCCGGAATTTCTGTTTTGATCTATCCATTGCTCATGTAACCACCACCCCGTATTACCCGAAGCCCAATTATGCTGAGAGAGTGAATCATAACCTACGATCTGGCCTCATCGCTTATCACTCCTCAGACCACTCCAAGTGGGATTCCTCATTGAATTGTTTGTCATTTGCATTTAACACTGCTGTCCATGAAAGCCACAAGCAAACCCCTGCTTCGTTAATGTTGGCTTTTACCCCAAATTCTCCTCTATCTAACCTATGGTCAATTAATGATCTTCTGCCCGACGATGCCAGCCCAGAAAAGATCCGAGCTAATTGGCACCGTGCACGAAAGAACTTGAAGGTTTATTACACTAAGGTCCAGCATAATTACAACCATGGGCGAAGGCCGCACGAGCTCTCTGTGGGTGACCAAGTGTTTATTAAGACACATCCCGTCAGTAGTGCTGTGGACCATCTTATCAGTAAGTTGGCCCCCAGATTTCGAGGTCCCTGCACCATCTTAAAGTTCCTTCCCCGATGACATTATTGGTGAGCGTTCCCGAAAGGAAAAGGATTAGCAGAGTTCACCTCTCCCAGGTCAAAGTACCTTAAGTCTGGTAGGGAAAGGGTAAATACCATTGTTGGTGACCATGCAGATTTAGTTCTAAGATAATAATTTTATTGTAAGGTATTTATAATGTTTTAATTATGTTGTATGAGTCATCAGTCCATAGACTGGTTTGATGCAGCTCTCCATGCCACTCTATCCTGCGCTAACCTTTTCATTTCTATGTAACTATTGCATCCTACATCTGCTCTAATCAGCTTGTCATATTCATACCTTGGTCTACCCCTACCGTTCTTACCACCTACACTTCCTTCAAAAACCAACTGAACAAGTCCTGGGTGTCTTAAGATGTGTCCTATCATTCTATCTCTTCTTTTTGTCAAATTTAGCCAAATCGATCTCCTCTCACCAAATCGATTCAGTATCTCTTCATTCGTGATTCGATCTATCCATCTCACCTTCAGCATTCTTCTGTAACACCACATTTCAAAAGCATCTATTCTCTTTCTTTCTGAGCTAGTTATCGTCCATGTTTCACTTCCATACAATGCCACACTCCACACGAAAGTCTTCAAAAACATCTTTCTAATTCCGATATCAATGTTTGAAGTGAGCAATTTTCTTTTCTTAAGAAAGCTCTTCCTTGCTTGTGCTAGTCTGCATTTTATGTCCTCCTTACTTCTGCCATCGTTAGTTATTTTACTACCCAAGTAACAATATTCATCTACTTCCTTTAAGGCTTCATTTCCTAATCTAATATTTCCTACATCACCTGCCTTCGTTCGACTGCACTCCATTACTTTTGTTTTGGACTTATTTATTTTCATCTTGTACTCCTTACCCAAGACTTCATCCATACCATTCAGCAACTTCTCGAGATCTTCTGCAGTCTCAGATAAAATAACAATATCATCGGCAAATCTCAAGGTTTTGATTTCCTCTCCTTGGACTGTGATTCCATTTCCAAATTTCTCTTTGATTTCCTTTACTGCCTGTTCTATGTAAACATTGAAAAGGAGAGGGGACAAACTGCAGCCTTGCCTCACTCCTTTCTGGATTGCTGCTTCTTTTTCAAAGCCCTCGATCTTATCACTGCAGACGGATTTTTATACAGATTGCAGATAATTCTTCGTTCTCGGTATCTGATCCCTATCATCTTCAAAATCATAAATAACTTGGTCCAATCAACATTATCGAATGCCTTTTCTAGATCTGTGAATGCCGTGTACGTGGGCTTGTCCTTCCTGATTCGATCCTCTAAGATCAGACGTAAAGTCAGGATTGCTTCACGTGTGCCTACATTTCTTCTGAAGCCAAATTGATCTTCTCCCAACTCAGCTTCTACTTGTTTTTCCATTCTTCTGTAAATAACACATGTTAAAATTTTGCAGGCATGAGATACTAAACTAATGGTGCGGTAGTTTTCACAGCTGTCAGCACCGGCTTTCTTGGGAATAGGTATAACAACATTCTTCCGAAAATCGGATGGGACTTCTCCTGTCTCATACATCTTACACACTAAATGGAATAGCCTTGCCATGCTGGTTTCTCCTAAGGCAGTCAGTAATTCAGAGGGAATGTCATCAATTCCAGGTGCCTTGTTCCTATTGAGGTCACTCACAGCTCTGTCAAACTCTGACCTCAAAATTGGGTCTCCCATTTCATCAGCATCAACAGCCTCTTCATGTTCCAGAACCAAATTATTTACATCTTTACCTTGATACAACTGTTGGATATGCTCCTGCCATCTTTCTGCTTTGTCTTCTTTCCCTAGAAGTGGCTTTCCATCTGAGCTCTTAATATTCATACACCTGGATTTCCTTTCTCCAAAGGTTTCCTTGATTTTCCTGTATGCAGCATCTACCTTACCCAGGACCATACAGCCTTCGACAACCTTGCACTTCTCCTTCAGCCATTCTTCCTTAGCTACCTTGCACTTTCTATCCACTTGATTCTTTAATCGCCTGTATTCTTTTCTGCCCTGTTCATTTCTAGCATTCTTGTAGTTTCGTCGTTCATCAATCAGCTCTAGTATCTCCTGAGTTATCCACTGATTCTTAGTTGATCTTTTCTTCCTTCCTAACATTTCTTCAGCAGCCCTACTGACTTCATTCTTCATGACTCTCCACTCTTCCTCTATAGTGTTTCCTTCAGCCTTTTCATTTAGTCCTTGTGCAACATGTTCCTTGAAACAATCCCTCACACTCTTTTCTTTCAACTTGTCTAGATCTGCATTCTTTCCTTTCTTCAATTTCTTCAACTTCAGATGGCATTTCATGACCAACAATTTGTGGTCAGAGTCCACGTCTGCTCCTGGGAAAATTTTGCAATCCAACACCTGGTTTCTGAATCTCTGCCTAATCATAATGAAGTCTATTTGATACCTTCCGGTGTCTCCAGGTCTCGTCCACGTATACAGCCGTCGTTTGTGGTGTTTGAACCAAGTATTGGCAAGGACTAAATTATGATCAGTGCAGAATTCAACCAGCCGACTTCCTCTTTCGTTCCTTTGTCCCAATCCAAATTCTCCTACTGTATTACCTTCTCTTCCTTGGCCTACCACTGCATTCCAGTCTCCCATCACAATTAGATTCTCGTCACCTTTTACATATTGTATTAAATCTTCTATCTCCTCATATATTATAATTTATTTAATATAATATATTTAATTATAAGATAATAATAAGTTTTGTTTTAAGTTAGTTGTAAGTAAGTGTGTGGGTGAATACTTTAGGTATCCTCTAGTGTAATAGATTTAGTATTATAAGTTAGGTAAGTTTTAGTTTAGGGTCACTCTTTGGAATTTATTCCCCTCACTTTCAGGTTTGAGGTAAACTCCTATAGTTTCCTTTCACCCCCACCATAATCTGGTCAGATGTATTATAGATAGCAGTGCTTACCCTGAGGCTAGTGCCCTAATATCCCTGGTGTGCGAGGGAGAGTCCCTCCCACATACTTATTAAGCGACCCTTTGGGTGACTGCGCAAGAGCGTTGAGCCCAGGAGCATACTTTCCTTAAGTATTCCACTGTCTGCTGCGGTTTGTTTGTGTTACAGTGGCTGCAGTGACCAGCTTCTTCGGACAGCAACATGAAGTGCCAAGTCGGGAGGCACACTGTGCCTTGGGCGCTACCATGCCACACCACGATCCTGTGACGTATGTCCTAGTGGTGCCAGTCTGCCTGGACGGTGTCTCACCCAGCTGCTTATCTGGTGCAAGATACCACTGGACTGCAATTACATGGCTACCTGGATCGGACTGAAGTTGAATGGAGGCTGGCGGCAAACGGCCGTGTCGGCAGTCGCATCATCAGCGAGAACCTGTGGCCTAACTGCTGTGACTGGTGTGGAAAAGTAGTGCAAAATACTGAGTCCATGACTTGCCTAATAGGAGGTTTTGAACGCTGTTTAGCAACAAGTGAGAAGTTTCTGTATTTCTAACATTTGGCAGAAAGGATGGTGTACATGATTTGGTGGATAGAGTACAAATTGTCTAATCATCTGTGAAAGAAGGCATTTTGAAGTGTAATGTGACTATCCATGTAGATTTTGTGATATTTATTGAATAGGTGGATCTATATTATTTTTGAAAATTATGTGACAGTTTGTGTTGTTTGTTATCAGAAAGTCTACTTCAAGAAATCGTGTGTGTTAGAGTAAGATATCTTTACTATCTGTACTGTGTGAGAACGTTTTATCGCTTGCTCCCCAGTGAGGTTATATTAATGGTCGAGCATGGCTCGACTTTCGGGGGAGGAAGATGTCACAAGTGAACTATGTAGGTGGAAAGTTTTTTTTGAAGACTTTATTAATAAAGTACGATATGATAACCTGTACTGTTATTTGTAAAGCATGATATAATGTAATGACCTAAACTGTACTGTGTAAGATTTGTGACATATGTATTTGTAAATAGTAGAATTCTGTTCTATATTTCCTGGAATGATCCAGAAAGTTACATGAATTGTTGAACAGGGTGTGTTTTTTTTTGGGTAATGTATTCTAGAAAATATTTTTGACTGTTCTGGAAATACGACGTTCGCGGTCAGGTGTATTCTAGAATGTTTGTCAAAGTTCGCGACTGAAAGTAGGGTTGTGATTGGCGAGTCTAGGTGGCGATAGGGAACTCATGCACGCTGATTGGTTGCTCCAAGGCCGGAGTTTACCTATATATAGAGAGAGAGGCAGTGTTCATAATAATTCGGTATTCTGAATTCGGTCTTGTCTTGGCCTGATCTGCCTTAGTCTGTGTTGGTCTGCCTGAAGTTTTGCGTCGTGTGCGACGCTCGTTTCGGGATGGCGCACCTTCGGGTAAGCACTCTTACTTTCCGTTCCGGTTAAACTTTCCGTAATGTTTGGTTGCTATTTCATATAGGAGTCTGCCCTAGCCTAACCTAGATTCGCTAAATTAGTTACTTATGATGCCTTAGTTTTTCAGCTGGGCTTACCTGTTTGTTTCCGAGGCATTCCCATTTCTTGTTTCACTAAGATATGTAGATTGTAGTTTAACATTATTTCCCTTGGGGTTTGCCTCTGGTAGTTCTGTATCACTTGAGGTATGCTAGATTTTGGAGAACCTGTTCTCTTCACTGTAAATTGCATTGTACTACTGCATTGGTAACTAGATGTATAGTTGATTTGAAATTTGAATTTACACTGCTACGAAGGTATTATCAAAGAACCTCTAAGTTATGTATATCACAGAACTTATAGTTCGTAAGTTGGAATTGTATTTGGAATGTATTTGTAAAATTCTTTTGTAAATAATATTTTTCAAATCTAAGGATCACGGCAATTTATTTCAGAATCCGCAATCTAAGCCATGTCCATGCCTTTGGTAGGTTCCCAGCCTTTTCCACCTTTCCGGTTTGTTGTCCACTAGTTAGCCGTACTGTTATTTACGTATATGTTGTTGTTGGAGATCCGCGTAATGCCAGCTAATGTTTTTCTGAGTGTGTAGTGTTTTCTGATATTGTGTAGTTGCTCTTACCCTCCCCCTTTACTGTGTTTGTGCCTTGTTTTGTGTAACCACTGTTGTAGAGGTTACAAATGGAACAAAATTAATAGATTTCCTTGTCTTCAATCAGTTCAAGATCATGAACAACACAATGTTCCCACACAGGGACAGCCAGAAGTACACGTGGTCTGCACGAAATCAGAAAATAGTCACAAGGAGATTTCATGAAATAGGGCTTTATATCAACCCAATGAAATCTACGGCAATCTGCATCGAACGCAGAAAGTTAATCAAAGACCCAGCTGAATTTAAGAGCTATGATATATCGAGTTTGCAATGTGGGAAAACAATTCACTATCTGGGGGTTATCTTTTCGAATGAAATAATTTTTCAACCTACACAGGAGCTTAAAAAATTACAGAATAAAATGGAGAAATTAGTTTCTTCTCCACTATTACAGGCTGACTAGAAATATAAAGTAATAAACACAGTTATATGCCCATCCCTCGTATACCCATTCCAAACTCTCAAGCCAGAGATGATTCCGAAAAAGTTCCTTGCTGATACAGACATACTAATACGAAGTGCTCTTAAGGAAATTCTTCAAATACCTGCAGACATTCCTAATGGAATGGTCTACACTGAGAAAAAAATAAAAGGGATTGGGTCTCTTCTGCGCCACTTGGGAAGCTCATCTTTGGCACATTAGCATCTGTAAGGTACTATTAAGCTCAGGTGACGAATACGTCCGTGCTACAAGAAATCTAAAAGAAGAAATAACTCTCTCACTACAATCCCTCAATGACCCTCCATCTGACAATTTACTACATCCACGCCTAGAAATAACTGATGCCAGGAAAGTGAGAAGAGTACTGAGAGAAAGGTCATTCAATGAGTGGTGTAACTTGCTACACAAAGGAAGAGGTGTATGTTCATACAATGAAAATACTCCTGCCAACCCCTGGATTCGAGACCGTCAAGGCTTATCATGTAGTGAATGGCGTGAAGCAATTAAGATGACAGCAAATATTGCAGCAGTTAGATCGGTACCAGGAAGATCTCAGAACGATTCCCTTTGTGGGTGCTGCTTCAAGGAGATTGAAACTTGCACCTGTTCTGGAATCTTGTCCTCATGGTGAACTTTTAAGGAACACGCGTCATCATAACATCCGCTCGTTAATGGCGACAGTGCTGAAAGACCATGGTTTCCAGGTATTTGAAGAGGTTCATGCCTTAGCGGACAATGGAAGCCACAGAAGGATCGACATCATTGCTTTCAAAAATAAGAAGAGAGGTTTCGACCCTACTCAAGAAACTGAATAATGATGTAAAAGAAGGCATACAGATCAATGCAATACCTCTAACGGAGTGGCTCATTTATTTTCGGAACCTTTGGAGGGGTTCAAATATTGAGCCATTTCTTCTGCCAACATCCCTTAACAAGTCTTCGGTGACCATTACACTCAAAGAACTGGAGTTAATAGTCAGAAAACTTAGAAATGGAAAAACATCTGGATAAGACTCAATAAATGCAGAACTATTCATGTACTCCATTGACATCTTCAAGTAAAGATTTCTCAAATTTATCAATTTAATGTGGAATGGTAACAGACCACCAGAGAATTGGCAAAATGTTATAGTTGTTCCTCCTCATAAGAAGGACAGTATGAAAGACTGTGGAAATTACAGAGGGAGAAGTATACTCAACTCAGGTTACAAAATTTACTCTAATATTGTCAAAGAAAAATTATTCAGGCATTATGAAAATGTGATTGGAAATTAACGACATGGATTTTAAAAGGGACTCTCATGTGCTGATGCTAACTTTACTTTGAATCTTGGTAGAAAAACGCAGGGAATTCAATTTGGAAACTCACATAACTTTTGTTGATTTTAAGAAAGCCTTTGACCTAATTAACAGGAACAGACTTCTTAATATCTTAGCAGAAGATAATGTCCCACAACAGTTAATAGATAACATATATAACATGCACAGTAAGAACCGTATTGCAGTTAGGTTATCATCAGACTGAATGGGAACCGATCAGCAGAGGTGTGAGACAAGGTTGTGGACTTTCTCCTTTGTTGTTCATAATCTATATGAACAACATAATTCAGGAATAGAGGCATGAAAGGCAGCAAATATCTCACACATCTAGATGCCATACTCTTTGCTGATGATGTTGCATTGGTAGCATCATCAGAACACGATCTTCAGTGGTCAGTATTTAATCTCCAGGAAGTCTCTTCAAAATTTGACATGATCATTTCACCGCAAAAGAGCAAAATAATGGCCTTTAATTGGAAGGACCCTATCCCCAGTAAAATCTATTTAGATAATAAAATTTTGGAAAGAGTCAACAAATTCAATTATCTGGGATACATTTTATCTTAGCAAGGGAAAACTGATATCTGTGCAAAAATAACCAAATTTACGAGGACAACAGGAATTATAAATCACATCATGAAGCCATCTCTTGTCCAAAAACACACTCGCTTACGTCTTTATTACACTTTAGCCAGACCAACCCTTTGCTACGGCAGTGAGGCATGGACAACAAGAACTCAAGACATATCCAGAATTACAGCATCTGAAATGACGTTCATGCACAGAATAGCAGGCTATACAAAATGGGATCATGTAAGAAATGAAGCTGTGCTTAAGGAACTGAATGTGAAACCAGTAATCAATTACATCTGTGATTACCAAGAAAATTGGAAACGTCATATTCAAAGGATGGAATCTGGAAGACTACCAAAGGAGATCCTACGCTATCAACCAAGAGGACAGAGATCTATAGGACGTCCAATGAAGCAATGGAAAGAAAATGTAAGACCGTAATGGGCCACTTGGCCCAATGCTTAGAAGTATGATGATGATGATGATGACATAACCTCTCCTGCCCAAATGCCAACATCACTTTCCCAGGATGAACAAACCTGTTCCCACAGACGAGGCTCTATCGACCGAGTCACGGCGGTATAACCGCTACATCAGTTACGGAGGAAATGCTGTGATTTCAGCTAGTCCATTAGCTGAGAGGTGGCAGCCCCACCAGTGGTCTTACTTCCTTCAGGCTAGCAACCCTCCAGAAGGACATTTGATTGCTTTCAAGTCTTGCAAAATGAAAAATGCAAGACCGTAACGGGACACATGGCTCAATACTTGGAAGGAAGATGATGATGATCAGAACTATTTTCAAGTATTATGCTATCTATTTTTGTTATATGTATGGCCAATTAGTTTTTTAAGTGTTTTAATATATTATGGCTGATGATGGCCTTATATCAATAGGCTGAAACTATTACCACAATTAAAATAAATTGAAGTACTAATTTTAAATTGTATTGATTCATTTATGTACAAAGTCAGCACCAGGGTAGAATTGAGTTATTGGTTTTACATCCCACCAAATACTTTTACAATTTTCGAAGGTGCCAAGGTGCCAAATATTTGACCTGCATGAGTACTACATTTCTACCTTATCTTTCCATCAAAACATTGCTAGTGAAATATTTTCTACTTGCAATGTTTTTCCAGGGGAGCCCATCAATTTTTTTTTCATTTCTGATTAAGTATTTGTGTACCAGAGTCCTGGTATTTTGACATGAAAAGTGGTTCCTTGTTCTTGCTGAGAATCTGTGGACACAAAATCTTTATCAGTTTTACCGCTCTTCATTGCCAATCAAATGCACTGGGATCTGATTTTTCAACCTTGAGCATGGGAAGCATGTGGCTGACCATTTGGTGCTACCCCAGAACTAACTGGCAAGCTCGTACATCGGACATTCACTGTAAATTTACAGCAATAATCCAAATTATGACGAATCTACGTACTTCACCCTTGTGTTCAATAAAGACAACAAAGATCTAGATATAGAAATGTTGTTGTTTCGTCACCATAAGATGTATGTATGTTGGTGCGATGTAAAGCCACTTCATCATCATATTCTAAAGGCCAAGTCTTGTCTTTCTTCAGCAAGTCTTTTCAACTCAGTGTAGATGTTGCAGTTCATCCTCAGAAGCAGCTTGTTGAAATAAGACACTCTGGGTCCTGCTTTTCCTATGTTCCCTTCCTTCAAGGATGTTAGAAAGAAACTCTTAATAGCGCTGAATGTGATCAATAAATTATGTTTTCTGTTTTTCAATTTTAGTTACCAGACTCAGTTTTTCTGGTCTTTCTAAGGACTTCAGTATTGCTCTTCATTTCAATCCAACTTATCCTCTGCATTCTCCACCAGATCCACATTTCAATTCTCTAAAGCCAGTTGTAAGAAGAAGTTATCATTGCTAGAGCAGACGTTATTAGTAATTTTTAGTTATATCGCAGTAGTTGTTTTATTTACCAACTAAAAGCATAGTAATGGAAGTTTATGTGCCACTCTAGATCATCATCGTACTAAGGAAGGGACATTAGATACGGCACATTTATGCAGCATCAGATTTCTAAATAGTGCTCAATAAAAGCGGAAATTATATGTATAGCAGTGTATTTATACTTTCCAATTACATGGATGGTACCTGATGTGAATATGTTCTTATCTGCAGCAAGTTTGATTTTCTTCTAGAGAAGGAATCATAATTTGCCTTTTGTGTTACCTGATAGGCTTTAATATAATCATGAATAAGTGAGTTCCAGTAATCATTTTCAAGTTCCTTATTACTATGTTTGTAACAATCTTGTCTGCGCATAAAAGTAAAGTTCAACATGAAATGTTTTCATTTCAGGATGGTAATAACAAATTTGGCATTCTATCTTGGATTTCTTCGCGGATTGTGTGGAGCCCAATTTGAAGTCGAACTCATCCACGTTCAGAACAGGAGGATAATCATTCAACCTGAGCCGTGGGTGATCTTCAGAAACTTAGTGGAACCAGCCAAACTGTTTCTTGAAAGGTATTATCTTGTTATTATAGCCCTTGTTGGTCAAAAGAACATTTAAAACTACAGTAAAACCTCATTAAGACATTTCTGCTGTGTGCAGACTGGCAAACAAAGCATTATTAAAGTGATAATTGTTTGAATTCAATGAAATAGCTTTGTGAGAAGAAAGAAGAAACTCAATCCTTTCAATTTCACTCATAAATTTTTTTTTTTGCCAAATTACCAGAATATCGATTTTTATCTCCGGAGTGTTGCCTTAATGTAAAAATCCATAATTAGTTGTACATCATTTATTACTACCTGTATATATGTTGTATAATCCACTGCGATATTGTGCAACACACCGTAATATTCAGAATGTACGACGAGAACTATGTAGAACCTTCCTTACATTGTAACTATGTTATTGGACCACGAGAAGATATGTTGTGACATATCCTTCTAGAAGCCTGCGGTCTTGATGGTGAAAGGGAGTTACTGTTTAACAGGGGTTGTTTTTGTGACTTGCTCAGTGGCAGTCAGCTGTTTCAAGATAGCAGTCTTAGTCTTCTGATTCTTCATGATAGGCAGTTGTTAAAAATGGTGGTTTATTGATGTGTAAATGAAAATAGTGTATGCAAGTGACAGCGTCTTTGTGAATACATCAATATATGAATAAGAACTATCCAGCAGGGATATGGAAACACCAGATAAGATTTTTTCCGACATGGCATTTTACTACACGACACACAAGATCAAGAAGAAACTAGCCAGTTTGGAGAACAAAGTAAACACAAAATCATCACACATCAACCACAAACAAAATAAAGGTAGGTAAGGGTTATTCTGCCCGAAGGCAGGTCCGAACCTCCGCAGAGGTCTTCCTGAGCCGGAGTTTACGTGCGGTAGGGTGGCCAGTTCCTTTCCGCTCCTCCATTCCCTTACCCCACAACCAACAGCGCGTGGCAACCCATCCACCTCCTGACCACGCCCAATGTTGCTTAACTTCGGAGATCTCACGGGATCCGGTGTTTCAACATGGCTACAGCCGTTGGCAACTAAATAAAGAGTTACAAAATAAAATAAAACAAAAGTTGGCAAAGGCTGCACCACAGTAATTGTGAACAAGAATGACTACACTAAAATGACAGAAGCCTTTTTCACAGACCATTCTTTTTCTTTAATCAACAAGGATCCCACAGCCAAAATCCAATGTAATCTCAAAATTTTGCTCAAAAACTCATCCTTTCTACTAAACGAACAGGAATCACAAAAATGAGTAAACATGAATCCCAGCATACCAACTGCTAGAGCCCTACCGAAAACACAGAACGGAAGGAAGTTCCCATCAGACCAATCATCAACGGTAGAAATAGTCCAACGTAGTTCACAGTTCATACACAGTTTCCTCAAAAAATATTAATTTCATAATAGCTCTCCACTGAACAATTCCATTGATTTTTGTAAGAAGTTACAAAAAATCAAAGTACTACCAAACCACGTCGTGTGTTCCTTTGACGTCTCCAATATGTACACAAACATTCCAACAACAGAAGCAGTCACCATCATCAAAGACAACTTAACTAAACACGGCCACCTCACTGTAATGGAAATTGATGAATTCATCAAAATCTTAAATTTCGTCCTTGAAAACAATTTTTTCACCTTCAACAAGAAAATACATTGTCAAAAAGGTCTATGAGTGGGAGATGCAGCATCAGGCACTTTAGCAAACATTTATCTTGACCACTTAGAACACATAAAAAACAGAATGAAAATATGGATGCGCTATTTTAATGACACATTCATCATCATAGACCAACGTTTCAACAACAGTACAAACATTTTGCAATACTTCAGCTCATTAGATCAAAATATAAAATTCAGAGCAGAAGGTGAAACAAACAGTTCTATACATTTTTTAGAAATCACCATCACACAAAAAGACAACAGCTTTGAATACCATATTTACAGGTATCCAACGTTTTTACCAAACACAATCAAGAACAACTCATTACATCCCAACAGTCAAAAACGAGCTGTGTACTACAGTCTAATACATCGTGCATTCAAAATACCCCTCACACCCAAAGACCTCAACCAACAATTACAGTACATACGGAACATGGGCAAGTTCAACGGGTTTAACATCAAAATTGTCAATCAAACAATAAGAAAAATTAGAAATAGACAAATTTCAAAGTTAATTCCAGAAAAACAAAAACAAAAAAGTCCAAATTTGCCACTTTCACTTACAGCAATCCCAACATATGTCAAATTTCCAAGAAACGCAACTTCAAAATTTCTTTTAAAACACAAAATACCAACCAAGACATGTTCCTAAATCACAACATTGTCAACTCCAACAAAGACCAATACTCAGCACCCGGGATCTATAAACTCACCTGTGCCCAATGTTTTGTTTCATACATCAGAAAAACAGAAAGAAGAGTCTCAACTAGATATTTAAAACACTTTAATGAAAACAAAGACCATAAATTCTCCGCTATGAGCGTCCATATGAAAGAAACAGGACGTGCTTGCACAACCATAGAACAAGATTTAACCATAGTGAAGAGAATGAAAAAAGATAAATTTATGAATGAGTTCGAAAACATTTACATTTTCATAGACGAGTTTTTCAAAAGAAACCACAATTTAAATGACATTGCAGAGGCAAAAAATCCTCTTTATGAGCAGATACCACATTTAATTAAAATATTAAAAGTAAAAGAGAACATGTTCCAAAACATTAATAAATCTCCACACATGAAAGATCTCTGAAAACAGCCAATGCCCCTCCGCGCAACACACACAGCTACAACACAAGGTGCACAGCATTAGCCACTGCCAGTCGGACAGAAAGCACTGCAGGAGCAAGCAAGGGGGTGAGTAAGATTCTGCTTAGCATTCCCCATTTTATACTTGATTTACATATAAACGTAACAACTATGGCACTTCTCTCATTACAGACTCTCAATCCAACACACTCAGCAATTAATGGTCAATAAAGTCCACAAGAACCGAAAGTACAATCTTGAGAAGTCCCCTCTTCCGACCCACGTAACAGCAAATAGTCATGTTTTACGTAATTTTAATTATCACAAGGCAACCAAGAAGAAAAATAGACAATTGACCATATCAACATTCCACAAAACCACAACTGAATTTTTATCTTAAAAACGAATATCACCAAAAAAAAAAAAAAGGGACAATTAAGTCAGTGAAGTTTCCATTAGTTTCACACACATTGGACATTATGGACTGAACACTCTATGCCAGCCCAATGTCATTATAAGTAACATTGGTTCGAACTCATATATAATTGAGTTTTAAAGTGTAAAAATCATGTCAAGGATGTTTTATAAAATGTATAGTAAGTAAACATAACTTTTTAGACAGAGCAATTCATGTCAGCCAGAATTGAATGTACTGCCCATTCGTATTTCAAAAGTACCAACCCTTGCTTTGTTACAAAATATTCGAAGACCCATTACTGCATGCAGTTAACCTTGATTCACAGTTTAAACCTTTCAAATGCCATGAAAAAAGTTACGTGGAGAAATTATGCTGGTTCCCCTATGCAAATGCATTATTTTTTGGATTAAGTTACTGTACTGTTTGAATTTTTAGATGCCTTGTACTCGCAAGGAAAGTGCCCGACTCCCTTAAAGCTTTGTGGCTAATCAAACATTCCTATGATGAGGGGATAAAGTTTCTCGCTTCTGTGTGCCTTGCAACACAGTACAATGACATGCACTCTTGTACGATTCCTCCGGCTGGCACTTTCTCCTTTAAAACCATAAGACCGTTTGGGCTCGGCATTAAAAGAAAGCAATGCAGTTTTATCGGCCATAGAAAACCCGACCAAATGACCCTCGTCTACGAGTTGCTTTCTACACACAACCCCACCTTTCTACCACCCAGTTTTATGCTTCTTTCTTCATTCCATGAAATTAATACTCGTTCCAGATCAAAACTTGAAATAGCATTGCATCAAACAAATACCTACAGCCATTCATTCCTGGTAACTGCTTCGAGGTTGTGGAATACGATCACTGTACATATTTAAAAGTCTTGCTCATTCAGAATGTTTATAACAGCCTACCGTAAAGTCCTTCAGAGTACATACAGTAGACTTGGTCTTTCTTAGATTGATGAGTAAAGAGTTGTTGATAGCGTATGTAGGGAGTTGTCATAGGTCTATATTCATATGCTAGATCACTTTGCATATCCGATCTATACTAGTATATAGATATAGATGGTATTAGCAGTGGAGAGGTGGGAATGGAATATCATATATCCAGGCTGAATAATAAATAGCCCAGCACAGATCCTTGAGGGACACCAGATAATCTGATAGCCGATGTGGATGTAACATTGTTTTTGCCTACCAGAGTACTGGACATGGTCTTCAGCATCAGAGTCTCCACCTTTCTCTGAGCCCACAGCTTGTTCTTCTGATATTTCATCCACCAGACTTCAATCTTTGCTTCCATATTCAGAGCAGTAGTAATCAGCCTATAATTAGTTCCAAAATAATATTGTATCACTATTATTATGTCCGACTCGTTGGCTGAATGGTCAGCGTACTGGCCTTCTGTTCAGAGGGTCCCGGGTTCGATTCCAGGCCGGGTTGGGGATTTTAACCTTCATTGGCTAATTCCAATGGTCTGGGGGCTGGGTGTTTGTGCTGTCCCCAACATCCCTGCAACTCACACACCACACATAATACTATCCTCCACCACAATAACACGCAGTTACCTACACGTGGCAGACGCCGCCCACCCTCATCGGAGGGTCTGCCTTACAAGGGCTGCACTTGGCTAGAAATAGCCACACGAAATTATTATATATGATTATGAATATTATTATTATTATTATTATTATTATTATTATTATTATTATTATTATTATTATTATTATTATTATTATTATTATTCCAGGCTACTATTACAGGAAACATGCTTTACCTATGTTTATGATTTGAAACCACTTATTAGGAGGACTAAATAGCACAAATTCAGCCCAACCAAAATTAGGCCCAGATCTTACATAAAACCCTAATGACTATTACATCTTTGTCTGTTGTCATAAGGGGAAACTTAAAACAGTTCTAGAATAACGAATTATAGGAAGTTTGAAAAATATGTAAATAATTTTGAAATAGCATCTTACTAAGTTGCAGAGAAACTATGAAGTTATCACTGATTCTGTTATTAGTATTCTGAATGACACAACAGATGGATCATTATTATATTCGTGGCACAAATAGATTTGCTCCTTGAATAAAGCATGATAAACAGCATCTCTGAAGTAGAAACTAACCTTTAGAAATCATCTGTCTTCAGTATTCCACACCTTCTTCCTACAAACACTGCAGCTGAACACAGTCGCACTGTAGGAACCACCTAGGACCTAGGGGGATGTTTTCATTCCCCTTCCCTTGAGGGAAGGTAATGCCTTCTCTCTGGCCAGGTCACTGGGATATATATATAGTTCCCACCTAAAGGTCTAGGTGGCAGTAGCGATCAGGTTATTAAGTATGAAATGAAACTGTGCAGCCCTCTTACACTAGCAAGTGAAACTGCATGCTCTGAAACAGCTGGGAAGATAATCTCCCTAAAACCGTTACATATATATGAGGTGGGAAGATAATATCCCAAAGACCTATAAAGAGTTAATCTGGACAGTGTTTAACTATTTTTCTGATTGAAGTATACACAGGCATTTTAGTTTTCTTATCAGTTATACAGTATATTTAAAAAAGTGATATACATTTTGTGATTTACCATATTCCTTAGAAATGGGAAATCTAATATAGTTTATTGTTGGTCCATTGTGATTAAGGCAGAATGGTTGGTGTCGGAGCAATACGTCCTCCAATATTTACAACATCAGTAACATAAAACTGGGTTAGTACATCAGTTATGCAATATTTTCAATTTTCGAGAATATTGTGTTGCTTGGAGCTTAAAAGTTTTTTTCCTTTGAATGACTATGATTCATCATGCACATTAAATATCACTATCAACGCCAAACAACTGTTCAGTTATGGAGCATCTATGGTATCTCCTTTTCTGACCATTATTCTATGCACAGATAGTTGATCTGTATATCTAACTGAGAATAATATTAGTTGCACTCTACATTAGTACATCTTTTCATCTCTTGTGAATTTTGGCATTACAGTGTGCTGCAATATATTTTCCAACCCATTTCTACCTTAGAATGCATTTTGTTGGTCAAGTGTTTTTTTTTTTTTTTAGAAGAAACTCAGTTCATATTTTTTTACTGTAGATTACACTGGGCAACAATTTTTTTTGTTTTGTTTGTGATTTGGTTCTTCCTATTAGTGATTGATTCCCTTTGCCCTAAAATGAAGGAAAATTAATGGTAGAATGGTCCTAGTTTGTTTTTGCAGTCAGGGTTTTTATTCTCTTTTTTACTCGATGACCAACAAAAGTTCTCTTCAGCCTAGGGGGCCCAAGGGAAAGGCTTGGTAGAACTGCCATGGAGCAAAAAAAGCATGCTTTTATCACATTTTCTGTTACAGTCTTTGTTTTATGCTGTCGTAAAATAGGGATTGATGGGTAAAATAAGACAACTGCTACTAAATTATAACTATTGGCTGTTTCAAATAACGGACCAGAATAGTCTTTTTCATTATTTATTTATTTATTTATTTATTTATTTATTTTAGAACTCTTTATTGTGCAAGTGTTTAAAGAAGTAAATTTGTCACAAGCACGTAAAGGACTCAAATAAGACAGGTAGGCTGTCACTATTGTAATGGTCGCAGGCTTTTGAGGGTTTTGTAGACTTACTTATTAGACGATTATGTGGATAATAAATTGGTACACTTGGAATGTGGGTAATAACTCATTGTAGTAAGGGTCTGTGATATGAGATATACTGTCATCATCGTCAATTCCCATTTTCCAGCTGTAGCCAGGTAGGGGCTTTCTTCGGTCTTTCCATCACTCCTCCTCCAACACTGCATCCCAGTCCATGTTTCTTTCTATAATACTGCATTGGATTGTGTCTTTCCGTCTCAATCATTGTTGTCCTCAGCCTCTCCATCCTTGCACTTGCATTTCCATCACCTTTTTTGCCATTCTTTCATCAGTCATTCGCTTTATGTGCCCAAACGATCCTAATTAGCTCTTCTCTATTCTATCATTCATTTTTTCCACTCCAGTTTCTTCCCAGATTTCTTCATTCCTTATTTTGTTTCTTCTACTCTTCTGTATTATACTGCTCAAGAACTTAATTTCTGGTGCCTGTATTTGATTCTCATCCTTCTTTGACATTGTCCAGCTTTCTGCTCCGTAAGTTGTTATGGGTACGTAATACATCTTATATGTAGTTTCCTTTGCTTTCATTGGCACATCTTTGTCCCATAACATGATAGAAACAACTTCCAGCTTAAATCCTCTTACTAATCTCAGCATCCACTCAAGCATTCTCCCCAGGTACTTGAACGTCTCCACTACTTCCAGGGACTTGTCTGCAAGTCTAATCTGACCTTTCCTTTCTTTCTCCCCTCTAGTCATAACAAGAGTTTTATTCTTTTTTACACTTATTTTCAGTCCACATTCTTCGATCTTCCCATTCACCACATCGAACTGTTCTTCTTCTCCCCAAATCACAATATCATCTGCAAATAACAACATGTTCATTTCATATACTTTAAGACATTAATCTTTCCTTTCCATTATTAAACTTGTTATTCTACACAGTACCCTCTGCATGTGATGTCTTTACTTTGAAGTGCTATTTCATTATCACTTTGTTTCATATTTTCCCTTAAATTTGTCAGTTGAGACATTAAACATAACTTGTCGATATACATGTTCTACCCTAACATCGAATGTGTCTTGAGATTTTTATTTCCATGTACCCATCACCGTGGAATGTAAGTCTAACATAAAAAAATAAAAGAAAATCAGAGAACTAAATATTAAGAGAAAAGCATCATATGGAAAATCTTACAGGCTGCTATGGCTTTAAAAGTTAACAGATTGACACAGTTTTGACTTTTGTTTCTATTCCAGTAGACATTTATGAATAAGTCCCAAATATAATCTCCCATCATACTCTTTAATTGTATTTTCTTCTCTAGCACGCTGGAACTCCCTCAGGATTCACAGGCTCAAAAGAACTTTCATTCGTCATCCAGAGCAAACTTTTGATTTAAAAAATCAGGGGCAGCATAAAAGCATTAAAAAGCAATGCCCTGACCACAAAAGCAAATCAGGACTATCTTACCATTGATTTTTCTGCATTTTAGGAGAAAAGAAACCAGTCAAGTAATCACTGGTGTTATTGATCCCTTGACTTAACAATGATGATAAGACAAATAATGATATAAATGTTGATTCCCATAGGGAATCTGAAATATTTGTTCCAAATGAGTAAATTTATAATTTGTCTTATCATTGTTAAGTCAAGGGATCGATAACTCCAGTGATTACTTTACTGGTTTCTTTTCTACTAAATTTATAATACCAATATAAATATGTTTCTTATATACATAAATGATATGAGTAAAGGAGTGGAATTGGAAGTAAGGCTTTTTGCGGATGATGTTATTCTCTATAGAGTGATAAATAAGTTACAAGATTGTGAGCAACTGCAGAGTGACCTTGAAAATGTTGTGAGATGGACAACAGACAATGGTATATTGATAAACGGGGTTAAAAGTCAGGTTGTGAGTTTCACAAATAGGAAAAGTCCTCTCAGTTTTAATTGCTGCGTTGATGGGGTGAAAGTTCCTTTTGGGGATCATTGTAAGTATCTAGGTGTTAATATAAGGAACGATCTTCATTGGGGTAATTACATAAATGGGATTGTAAATAAAGGGTACAGATCTCTGCACATGGTTATGAGGGTGTTTAGGGGTTGTAGTTAGGATGTAAAGGAGAGGGCATATATAAGTCTCTGGTAAGACCCCAACTAGAGTATGTTTCCAGTGTATGGGGCCCTCACCAGGATTACCTGATTCAAGAACTTGAAAAAAATCCAAAGAAAAGCAGCTCGATTTGTTCTGGGTGATTTCCGATAAAAGAGCAGCGTTACAAAAATGTTGCAAAGTTTGGGTTGGGAAGAACTGGGAGAAAGGAGATGAACTGCTCGACTAAGTGGTATGTTACAATTTATAAATCTCATTTTTCTTTTCAACCGTATTGGAGTTCAGAGTATCAAATTATTATAATTAAAGAACCACCTTTCCAATACACAAAATCCTTATATTTAGGATGAAACCATTTAATCACAAATTGGACATGTTTCACTCAACTTTGTGAGCATCATCAGCAATAGTTAACATAAATCATTGGTGGGTCAGGGCCCTGATCCTGGTGTATGTCACAAAAGAATGTCTAATATACATTGATAAAAATATATAAATTTAACACTTTAAAATAATCAATAAGATGATTTATGTCTATTAAAAAAATAATTTTTTTCATTAAAATTGTTTAAAATGTAAACGGAATGGTTGGCTTAGAAGTTAAAAATAATGTATGGTAATTAGATGTTCTTAAAAATCGTTGTCCAATATATCTACGCTCGATTCCATTAAACTGTTTGATAAATTCAGTTTTTCATATCAGGGTGAGTTCTTATTATAAACTATATTGCTGTTTTTTTAAAATAAAGATGATGACAAACGCTAAAATCGCACACGATGGTTGAAAAACGAAGTTCACTGGTGATAAAATGTCGTCTGGATCGGCGTAAATTAGCCTTATGGGACTCCTTGCGTTGTAATTTCAGCAGTTATTTTGTGCAGTAATGTGTTGAAATTGTTCTTCTAACGGAGAATTACTGATCTATTATATGGAATTGATCGGATGTAGCACTTTCTTTAAAATAATTTTTCCAATAGACGACACTCATATTTCCCCCCCCCCCCCCTCTTTTTTTCTTTTTCAGGATACATCCGATCAATTCCATATAATAGATCAGTAATTCTCCGTTAGAAGAACAATTTCAACACATTACTGCACAAAATAACTGCTGAAATTACAACGCAAGGAGTCCCATAAGGCTAATTTACGCCGATCTAGACGACATTTTATCACCAGTGAACTTCGTTTTTCAACCATCGTGTGCGATTTTAGCATTTCTCATCATCTTTATTTTTTAAAAACAGCAATATAGTTTATAATAAGAACTCACCCTGATATGAAAAACTGAATTTATCAAACAGTTTAATGCAATCGAGCGTAGATATATTGGACAACGATTTTTAAGAACATCTAATTACCATATACTATTTTTAACTTCTAAGCCATCCATTCCATTTACATTTTAAACAATTTTAATGAAAAAAAAAAATTTTGTTTTTATAGACATAAATAATCTTATTGATTATTTTAAAGTGTTAAATTTATATATTTTTATCAATGTATATTAGACATTCTTTTGTGATATACACCAGGATCAGGGCCCTGACCCACCAATGATTTATGTTAACTATTGCTGATGATGCTCACAAAGTTGAGTGAAACATGTCCAGTTTGTTATTAAATGGTTTCATCCTAAATATAAGGATTTTGTGTATTGGAAAGGTGGTTCTTTAATTATAATAATTTGATAAGTGGTATGTGATACAAATTCCTATAATTTTGTTAATTACCACCTATTCAATACAATAAAATAAAAATTATAAGAATTTGTATCACAAGTAGATCTTCAATACGGACAAAGAAAATGAAATTTATAACCTGCAATAAGTGGTATGTTCCGAGCTGTCAGCGAAGAGATGGCATGGAATGACATTAGTAGACGAATAATTTTGAGTGGCATTTATAAAAGTAGGAAAGATCACAATATGAAGATAAAGTTGGAATTCAAGATGACAAATTGGGGCAAATATTCATTTATAGGAAGGGGAGTTAGGGATTGGAATAACTTACCAAGGGAGATGTTCAATAAATTTCCAATTTCTTTGAAGTCATTTAGGAAAAGGCTAGGAAAACAACAGATAGGGAATCTGCCACCTGGGCGACTGCCCTAAATGCAGATCAGTATTGTTTGATATTGATTGATAAATGGTCCGTTATTGGACATCATCAATTTTCCAAGCTAACTCATTCCTGGTTGCCAGCATTTTGCCCCCGTGTGCTAGGCTGGGCTCATCAGTTGGTACCTAGCACACCCACCAAGACGCCGGCTCGTGCATACCGTGGATGCCACTGCGTAGGCTAATTGCAGCCAACATTTATATCATCTGATGGCCAAGCAGGCATCAATTTTTAATAATGAGGCAAAGTCTCTCATAGTGCATAGGCACTGCCGGTGGCTACAATTAGCCTACGGAGTGGCCTACACGGTATGCACTAGCCAGTGTCTTGGTAGGTGTGCTAGGTACCAACTGATGAGCCCAGCCTAGCACACGGGGGCGAAACGCTGGCAACCAGGAATGAGTTAGCTGGAAAATTTATAATGTCCAAGGCAAATAAGGGAACTAATTGAGCACTTTCTCATTTCAGTTTTAAAAGTCTAGCAAGATGGTACAAAGGCTCTTGTCGTCCATGCATGCGCACCTTTGCTGCACGTGGAAAAACTTTCTTCTCACACACCCTTTTCGCAGAAGTGTGCAGGCTAAAAACCGTAAGATGGCTATATGGAGAAATCAGAAATGAAGCTTATCAAATCGTGATTGATCTCGCAACAATTCAAATGGAGTAAGTACAACAATACTTCTTTCTAATTTAGTCAGGCTAATGATTAAAGTCAAGCTTGGTAGGTTGCTTGATTCATAATACTGAATTTGTTTCCATTACCCCTTTGACACACATGCCAATCGCTGATAGAATTCAACTGAGTTTACTCACATTAATTAAAATCTGCCTTTTTTGACAGTTGCCTGTAACTCGTATATTAAGTTATATTTCCCCTGTTTATTCTCATATGCATACCCAGTGTATTTCAACTATGAAGACAGGAGTATATGTGGAATTATAATGAACTGATGTTGTTCCTTTGCTGTTGAAGAGGGGATATAAATTTAGACAAAACTTTATTATAATAAGTACAAAGGATCATAATTCTGCAGTGAAATAACCAAACTCTAAAGACAAGTGTGGTAACAGCACTAAGAAAGACAGAATACAAAATTTAATATTGTGATTCTAGTAGGCGGCATCCTTCAGTAGCTCTCTCACAGTGTTTCATTCTTGTTCCTGCTAATTTGTGACATATGCCTCGGGGAAGTATTTCTTTTTCCAGTAAATTACAGTTACACCGAATAAGAAAAAGAACCATGATAGAATAAAATATTTGACAATATTCACATAGAGTAAAGTATTTTTTTTTAAGATAAGATAATACATCTCTCCCCTAATTTTGGAAACCACAGATTAGGGGGAGGGTATTGTTTATTGTAATATTTTATAATACAAAAGTTAATATCCTTCACTGTAGTTATAAAACACAAATAAATCATAATAAAGTGGTATCTGGAAAACATAGATGATTTAGGAATTGGACAGAAAAAGAATAGCCTGGAATGAGTTTTGGAAACAGCATGTTAATAAATGGAACTCTGAAAAGCAAAACAACAGTGAATATTAATATTGTCTGTTCAGACTATTGATTAAAGAAAAAGTACATGCAGACCAATAGAACTACAACGATAAAAATAGTTATTTACTATAACTCAAATCTACTTACCTAATGGCTTTAGACTTCAACAGAGTTATATTGTCTAGGTTACCTTAGGCACAATTCTTTATTGTTATTTATTTATCGCATGGCAAGTATACAAAAGAAAAAGAAAATTTACACTATATACAAGGACAAGAATGTTGGTAGCACTCACATTTACAAATCAATGTCCAGTTGCTGTAGCCATTCTAGGAAGGGGGGTGTAGCACTGATGACATCTTGGGCTGGTCCACCATACTTCCTCAGAGGGCACTCCTCAATAATGTGCTGCACTGACTGGAAAGGGGCTCCGCAGTCACAGGCAGGGGATTCTCGAAGTCCCCACTTATCTAGCATGGCCTGTTCTTAAACGGTTGACTTTAGACCACTGGTGTCTCTTCAGGTGAAATCCTGGAAGTCAAGTTGTGGGGTCTTGGATGCCTTGCTGTTTCACACATGCAGAGCTCCAGCTTGAGGTCATTAAGGACCTCGTGGATTGGGAGATTCTGTGGATGATCAGGATGGTGTAACTCTTTTCACTCGCATATAGTTGCTGCCTGTCGTCTCAGTTCCGGAGGTGGTATGTTACTGATAGTATGTAGCTACGGGATTGGGGTGGATTTTAGTGGGCCTGTTATGGTTCTCATACATTCGTTCAAATGGACGTCGATCTTCCAAGTATGAGCTCTGCGTTGCCACACCGGGGCACAACATTCAGCCACTGGATCTCTCACGGTCAATCAATGTTACATCAGAAGATGAAACCAAAGATGAAACCTACCAAAAGCACTTATCAGAGCCAACTGACAAGGCACAGTTCTGTTACTGACATGTATCACTTCTTTTCCTTCCACTATTTCCTACTCCACATTCCCCTAATAATGTTGAATAATTTTGCAAATTTTCCCACGTGCATCCATTCTCTGTTCAATAACTTTACAATTGTATACAGTTGATTTTCGTTATCAGTTTTTTCTTATATCCTCTTCATTGATAAATTTCTCTCATATTTGCCATGTCTCTAAGTAATCTTTTGTAAGGTGTGTTCATCCCATTTCTTCAGCACATAGTAAACATTTATTTTCATCTTTATTTTGTCTATATGCTTTATTTTTGTGTATCCCCATTAACCACCATATTATACCCTTCATTCCCTTATTTGTTACAATCTCTCCAGGCGAGTTGGCCGTGCGGTTAGTGTCGCACAGCTGTTAACTTGCATCTGGGAGATAGTAGGTTCCAATCTCACTGTCGGCAGCCCTGAAGATGGTTTTCCGTGGTTTCCCATTTTCACACCAGGCAAATTAAGGCCACGTCCGCTTCCTTCCAACTCCTAGGCTTTTCCTATCCCATTGTCTCCATAAGAGCTATCTGTGTTGATGTGACGTAAGGCCACTAACAAAAAAAAAGTTATAATGTTCATATTTATCCTCATTCACCCAATTACATTAAAGAATTCCTCTAGTGACCTCTTATTTTTACATTGTGAAGCAATTTGTTGCTTTTGAATATCTTTAACTCTAAGAACCTTTTTTTTTTTTTTTTTTTACATATTCTTAGCTTCTCCATGAAGTCCCTTTCCCAGTAGTGTTCCATTTCTACAATTTCCAAAATGTTCCATACCCCATCCACCCATTATCCTTGTTTGTGATATTTCATTTGTTGTTGGTAAGCTATCTGTAATAGTTCGCCACCTGATCCCAGGTTCAGTCTCAACCAATACTTGATTATCATTTTAACAATATCCGCCTGTAGATTTGCATCGTTGCATATCATTCTGACTCCACAGTTAGCTCTACAACTGGGTAGTCCCATGATTATTTTACCAAATTTATTTATTTATTTATTTATTTATTTATTTATTTATTTATTTATTTATTTATCACTAATTGTAAGTACAATTTAGGGATGGTGAATGGAGAAAGGGCATAGTCCCACATACACAAAAGTGCCTCCATCACCACTTAAAATTACAATATTCAAATATACAAATACTTGCACATAGTGTTCTTATATACAGTTGCCGTATTTACAAGGCATATTTACATAATACTCACAAGACCTGTTCAACATTCAAGTAATTCGACACACACACAGCTAGGCCGGCTCACTCATACCCACTTACAGTCTCACTCACTCTGGATCCCATAAACTTTCATCCGTCCTCCCACTCATACCGAACGTTCACACAGTAGAAAATTTATGTTATGTACAGAAGGTTTTGTTATATATACATCCTATTTCCTTCTTTACAAAATTTTTGTGCAGTTAGTTCTTTTATCTGTGGTGGGAGTTCATTCCACAGCCGAGCAGAACGATTAAAGAAGTCACTTTGATATGATACTGTTCTTGCAAATGGAGGGAAAAGGGACACACCTCAACCTCTTTGAGTGGAACGATAATTCAGCTGTAGTAAAATGAAAATGTTAAAGGTCCACCTTTTCAATACCATGAGAGTTTATTGATGTGAATATATATCACATAACGTTTAAAGAAGATAGGTACCGGTACTAGTTTCGATGCTCATTGCACGTCATCATTAGCCAATTGAGCAAGATGCAACTTATCGAATAGCAATATATAACACATGATAGCACCTACAAGACAAATGTTAAACTATGACTAGTTGAATATAAAAACACATGACAGCAAATACGAGGATTAAAGTTAAAAGCTAAATTGTCAAAAGTTAAAACAATGAAACCAAAACAGAGAAGGTAACAATAGTTAGGGTATAATACACGAGAAAGTAGTCCAGCTTGAGGTTTGTAGAAAATAAGGTGTATCTATATACAACATTTAAATGCACCAACTAAAGCAAATTTTAAATGTAACGTTAAAATAATGAGTGTATGGTGCGTCTGACCATCTAAAACATATGACAGCACCTATAAAGTCACTGTTAGGTTATAATCAGTTGAAATGATGTGCATCTGACCGAGAAGGTATCCCAGTTGTTGAGTCTTGATAAACAAGATAATAGTCCAGCTTGAGGTGCATAGATCATAAGGCAACATAATATGTTGGCAGTGGGAAGAATAAACCTTGTTCTCTTAAATTGCGGTAATTAACAGGCTTAATTCAGGTGGTTTTGAAGCCAACAATGTGGTCGTGTGAAGATCATAATTTGAATTAACGTCACGATTCCCAGTTCAGTATGGAAACATGGAGACCTGACGAAAAGATTGAAAGCCAAATTAGGCGTGATATAAATGTACATAGCCAAAAGAAATATAAGGGAAAGGAAGCGAACTCACCTTGAGTTGCGTGATGGCACAGATGTTGAAAGGAGAGAAGCTGGGCTAATGAAGAGAGCCATAATGAGCGTCGAAACTAGTACCAATCTTCTCTAAACATTATGTGATATATATTCACATCAATAAACACTCATGGTATTGAAAAGGTGGACCTTTAACATTTTCATTTTACTGTAATCCCAGTTCAATACGGAACAAAATGAAATTTCTTCTGCCTTCTGCATATACACTCTCCTTGTTCATTAGTGATCCCAGGAATGTCCTTCCGGGAACTTGTTTCTGCCTTAAAGTATCTATACGTGTCCTTCCATTGCTCCCTAAAATTCATGTTGTTCCTGATTATGATTGCCATCATGTTATCCTTAGCTGATTTTTTCACTGAATTCAATTTCCTAGTGAGGTCCTTCAATCTCTCCTTACATCTGCAACAATTCCTAACTCTGTTTGTTTCTAATCTGCACTTCATTCTTAATCTATTTATTTCCCTGTTATAATGGGTCCTTGCTATTCCTTACCACTTTTGAAGGTACGTATCTGTTTTTACACTCCTCAACAATTGCTCCAAACTTAACCCATAGACTGCTTAAATTTTATTTGCCATTTAACATTGATCCTAATTGCTTTTTCAAAATGTCCCTATTCCACTCTTATCAGCCATATGGTATTGCCTAACAGTCGTACTTTCACAACATTCATTTTTAACACATTTATTTTTTAACTCTGACAAAGACAGCTTCATGATCACTTATACCATCTCTCACTTCAGTTCCCTGTAGAGCTCATCTGGTTTTATCAGCACCACGTCTAGAATATTTTTTCCATCACTTTCTGATACAGCTGTCTTTTCCATAATAACTTATTCACCATTTGTTGGTCATGTTTTCTGTCATTCACATTCTCTTTTCAGTTAACATTTGGCAGGTTTAGATCACCCGTTACAGTAATGTTCCTCTCTGTATCGTTCCCCACATAGCTGATTATCTTATCAAATGTCCGCCTCCATGGTGTAATGGTTACCACTAATAGCCGTCGTCCTCGGAGGCCTGGGTTCGATTTCCAGTACTGCTAGAAATTTAAGAATGGTAGGAGAGCTGGTATGTGCTTGAAATGGTACATGCAGCTCACCACCATTGGGGGTGTGCCTGAAAAGAGCTGCACCGCCTCGGGATGAGGACATGAGTTTACATCTTATCAAATAATTCTGCATCAGTGTCAGTGCCAGCCTTGCCAGTCCACAGCCCAAAAACATCAAGTTGTCTTTAGAGATGAGTCTTACACCTGGAATTTCATATTCCTCATCCTTAAGTTTTTCTCGTACCTTACAATTTCTTCTTTCACCAGTATAAATACTCCCCCTCCTATCGTTCCTGACCTGTCTATACGATACACAATCCAGTTCCTTGTAAAAATTCTTCAGCCATGATTCAATTTCTATTACAATATCCGGTAAATATATATATATATGTTGCCAGTGGTGAGAAGTTCATAACGTGGATGTGATGCTAAATTAAAAACTAAGACACTTTCTAAGAAGTTATTGAATATTTGTGGTTTTTTGTGAATTTATATAAACATTTTTTGTAAAATCACCATTGCAAAAACTAAGACATTTTCAAAGAAGTCAATGAAACTTTTTTTTTTTGTGAATTTATGCAAAAATTTTGAAGTTTTCAGGACTCATTAGAAAGACATTTAATCGTATTTATTTAATTGTTATTTTGGTATTGGAGATCTCCTGTAGTTGTGCTTGTTGTAACTTGCAATCTGTTAAACAACTTTTAGTATGACCCTGTATTTGCCACGTGGAGGCTTCGATAAAGAAATCGCTGCATTTCACAATTGAAACCTCTAGAACTTGTTGCCCATGTAAGGGAAATTTGTTTTAATTGGTTGGAATATCGAACTTTTTCATTGGCAAAAACTTTGGGTCGAATTGTAGTAAGCTTCCCTGATTGGCTGTTTGCGTGTTTCTCAATTTCCGGCTTTTGGCTCCTCGGTAGGAGCAAGGCTCTTGTCCGTGTCTTTGGTTTTTGTGCGTCCTCACGGTCGGACCCACTTCGAGTGTGGTCTCATCACCGGCTCCAGTCACCTCAGGGTAAGCATGTTTCCTTTTCTCGAATTTTAAATTGATGATGATGCTTGTTGTTTTAAGGGGCCTAACATCGCCGGTCATCGGCCCGAATTTTAAATTAACATGTAAATATATTTGCTTCAGAGTTTACCTTAGACCCTGGTTTTCACCGCTTGTTTTGTAATGCCTTAGCTCGTTAGCTAGGCATATCCTTTCTTTTGGAGGCAATTCCCTTTTATTAACCTTTTTAATTGTGTAATGTAAAATTTAATTTTCCTTCTGGGGTTGCCTCTCGTAGTCCTTTGTCAATTTAGTGTACGCCCTTTGAGCTATGTGTCTTTTGCTGATGCGTATTAGGAGGGCAGCAACTCTAAATGCCTCTTCACTAAATTTTAAATTCCTTTGTAATTTCTGGCTTTTGGCTCTTCAGTAGGAGCAAGGCTCTTGTCCATGTCATTGGTTTTCATGCATCCTCACGGTCGGACCTACTTCGAGTGTGGTCCCATCAGCGGCTCCAGTCACCTCAGGGTAAGCATGTTTCCTTTTCTCGAATTTTAAATTGATGATGATGCTTGTTGTTTTAAGGGGCCTAACATTGCAGGTCATCGGCCCAAATTTTAAATTAACATGTAAATATATTTGCTTCAGGGTTTACCTTAGACCCTGGTTTTCGCTGTTTGTTTTGTAATGCCTTAGCTCGTTAGCTAGGCATATCCTTTCTTTTGGAGGCAATTCCCTTTTATTAACCTTTATAATTGTGTAATGTAAAATTTAATTTTCCTTCTGGGGTTGCCTCTCGTAGTCCTGCGTCAATTTAGTGTACACCCCTTGAGCTATGCATCTCTTGCTGATGTGCATTAGGAAGGCAGCAACTTTAAAGGCCTCTTCACTAAATTTTAAATTCCTTTGTAATTTTCCTTGTAAATTATATGTAATAATCTGTAAAGCTCCTTCTCTATATGCCTTGTAAGATGGTTGTTATTGTTTTTATATTCCCTGTTAAATTTTCCTTGTGAATTTCATTCCAGAAGTTGTGCTCACTTTCTCACGTCTTTTTCCCTACAATGTCACTTAAGATCGCATCCTTTTAACGATTCCAGTCCGCTTCCTACATCCTTTCTCTAGTTGTCATGTTGGTAAACCTGCTTATCTTTGCTACTAGCCGTGTGTATGTTTTTGAAACTTGCGATGTCATAATTGGTGTCTTATCGGTTGGCATATGTTACTTCAGGTTTGTTACTTTGATTATTACTTTATTTCCTTGATTTATATGTGCTTTAATTTGATGTGACCAGCTCCAAAGTGAGGGGGGGGGGGTGTTACATATGTTAGCTGAGGCGTGGTTGTAGAAGAAAGAGAGGCGAAGACGGTAACCCTTAACTAACCTAAAATAACCTAGTATCATCTCCTAATGTAATTTCTTGTTAACATGTCTCATGTGGTCCCTATCCCTTTCCATGAGAGGAAGGAGAAATTAATCTGCAAACTGCGTATACATAAATTGAATTTGACAGGAAGGGTTAGAGATGACACAAGCCTGTTAAAGCAATCGCTTAATATACAGGTAGCAGTCCCCGAGTTATCAACAGATGAAGTGTGCACATCTTTGACAATTGTTAGAGATAAAATAACAGAGTTTAGAGCTATTCTTTTGTCCTTTTGTTCCTCTAAACTGTCTAATGCTCATTTAACACGTGTGAAAGCCCAAGTGCACCATTACATGGATAGGATTTGTGACTTGTTAGCTCTTAATTTATCTGCAAACGAGTGACAGGAGTGCGAGCATTTACCCTTCAGTCTGCATTTACTAACAAATAAAGAAATTTCAACATGGTAGAATAACAGCAATAAATAAAAGGTAATATGATCAATAAAGAAAAACAAAAGGTGAATCAAACCACTAGGTTCCTATCGATGGTTCTTCAGAAAACCAAAATTGTAATAAAATATTAAGATTACATTTAAGAAAGTGAGCACAACTTCTGCAATGAAATTCACAAGCAAAATTTAACAGGGAATATAAAAACAGTTACAGCCATCTTACAAGGCAAATAGAAAAGGAGCTTTACAGATTATTACATATAATTTACAAGGAAAATAACAAAGGAATTTAAAATTTAATGCAGAGGCCTTTAGAGTTGCTGTCCTCCTAATGCACATCAGCGAGAAACGCATAGCTCAAGGGGTGTACACTAAATTGACGCAGGACTACGAGAGGCAACCCCAGATGGAAAATTAAATTTTACATTACACAATTAAAAAGGTTAATGAAAGGGAATTGCCTCCAAAAGAAAGGATGTGCCTTGCTAACGAGCTAAGCCATTACAAAACAAATGGCAAAAACCAGGGTCTAAGGTAAACTCTGAAGTAAATAAATTTACATGTTATTTTAAAATTCGAGAAAAAGAAACATGCTTACCCTGAAGTGACTGGAGCCGCTGATGGGACCACACTTGAAGTGGGTCCGACCGTGAGGAGGTATGAAAACCAAAGACACAGACAAGAGCTCTGCTTCTACTGAGGAGCCAAAGGCCGGAAGTTGAGAAACATGCAAACAACCAATCAGGGAAGCTTACTACGATTTGACCCAAAGTTTTCACCAATGAAAAAGGTCGTTATTCCGACCAATTAAAACAAATTTCCCTTATGTGGGCAACAAGTTCCAGAGGTTTTGATTGCAAAATGCAGCGATTTCTTTATCGAAGCCTCCACATGGCAAATACAGGGTCATACTAAAGGTTGTTTAACAAATTGCAAGTTACAACAAGAACAACTACAGGAGATCTCCAATACCAAAATACAGTCATAACAATTTTTAAAAAATACGATTAAATGTCTTTCTAATGAGTCCTGAAAATTTCAATATTTTTACATAAATTCACAACAAAAAGAAGTTTCATTGACTTCTTTGAAAATGTCTTAGTTTTTGCAATGGCGATTTTACAAAAAATGTTTACATAAATTCACAAAAAAACACAAATATTCAATAACTTCTTACAAAATGTCTTAGTTTTTGCAATGGTGATTTTACAAAATTTAGCATCACATCCAACTTATGAACTTCTCACTACCAGCAACAATATACTTACTTAATTTTATTCCTTTCTTTACAATACTTCTACAGTTTAACACTAACAATTTTATGTTATCCTTACTCAACTTCATGCTTCCTATGCTGTCATCACTTCTCCCTCGTCCACCTCACTTCCCTGGATGTGCCTCCCTATAACTCTTCCAAACAAACCTCCTAACTTATATGTACCATTGCAGTTCAAGTAAAGGCCATCTGAGTGTATATCATTATCTTCTGCCGACCTGTTATGATCTAGAAGTCTCACTCCCAGTTTTCCATGTACCCATTCCATAGTCTCATTTAAATCCCCAATTACCTTCCATTCAGTATCCCTCCTACACAGTATCTTTCTAATAACAAACTCTGCTTCCTTAAACTTCTTCCATGCTGTCATAACCAGATCCCAAATATCTCCAACTATGTTCGTGCCAATTCCTGCTTGCTTTATGTTCTTGGTATCAACATTACTGCCTTCTCCTTACCCTCCTCCCTTCCTTCTATTTTTCCTAAACATCTGCCTTAACCTGATTCCTGGATAAAACACTACCCTGGTTCTCTTTACTCCACATACTTTCCCCACATACCTGACAGTTGAGTCACCCAGTACGAGAGACTCAACCCAACACTCATTAGATCCCCTCCACTCCTGGTCTCCCTTAATTTCCCTGATGCCTGCAGCACTCGCTTCCTCATCTCTTTTTTTCCTCTCATTACCCTGTTCCTCCTCCCTCTTCCTATGCTGTTCTCTGTTTCCCTTTTTTTACCGGTCCCTTTTCTCTTGCCCCACTCCTCCTCTATAACACTTCCCTGATCTCCATCTTCCCTCTGCTGATCTACCTGCAGTGACTCATACTGATTCGTCACCGATACCTCTCCTGGGCTGACTTCCTGAGAAAATCCCTTTACCCTTGTTGTCCTTAACCTTAAGATATTAGCCCACCTGTCTTGCACCACATCTCCCCTTTGATCCCTTCCCTCTCCCATACCTAACCTATCCTGTACATTGATTGTGAGAGACCTTTGTTACGTGATACTAATTCTAATCTGTGTTTAGATTTTCCTAATTACATTTTGGATAATTGACATTAATAATTAATTAATGTAGTTAAAAGTAAAGCCTTTTGTTTTATTCCTACAAGTTAACCACTCTTAAATACTGAAATGTCGAGAGTGCAAAGTATAAATTACGGACACTTGAACTACATACTCAGAACTACAATTGATCGGAATACAGGAATCGGCTGATTTTTATTTATATTTTCTTGACTTAAATGAGCCTGTTAACCCCTAGAGGGCATGTTCCCGGGTGGCAGATAAGGTGAACCTACAATTCAGTAGGGCTGGTTGAAATACCCAAACCGGGCGAGTTGACCATGCGGTTAGGAGCACGCAGCTGTGAGCTCGCATCCAGGAGATAGTGGGTTCGAACCCAACTGTCAGCAGCCCTGAAGATGTTTTTCCATTTTCACGTCAGGCAAATGCTAGGGCTGTACCTTAATTAAGGCCATGGCCACTTCCTTCCCATTCCTAGGCCTTTCCTGTCCCATCGTCACCATAAGACCTATCTGTGTTGGTGCGACGTAAAGCAACTAGTCAAGCCGGAAATATCCAATACAATCCACGGACCAACAGGCAGCCCAGTTCCTGGGGGCTTTAAAATACTGGGAAACCCTCTCTTCAGGGGTCTCAAATATGGAGGGCTCAAGCCCAGGTGATGGGTGAAGACCCCAATGGCATCACTGGCAGAGAAGCTGGACTTTGGTGCGGCATTGGTGGTGGAAGAGGGGAAATTTGTGGCTTCTGTACTCCAGGGGAGTGGCTACAGAAGGCATCTGTACACCCGTGGAGTGGCGTAGAATAACACCTGACAGTAGGTATAAAATCCCTTTGGGAGTGGTGACCCCATCGTAATAATAGCCTATATATGGTATGGTACTAGTAAATCAACCACGGAAAAGGTTAGGGCACCCCCTGCTTAAAGTAACATGCAGTTCTCAGGGTACTGGGGGAACTGTGACCAGTAACCAACATTAAGATAGGAATGGTAAATCTTATGACCCTGACAGGAAAGGCAGAGGAAGGTGGAAATGATGGGGCTGAGTGAAGTGAAATTGAAAGGTAATGGAAGGAAGAAATTGAGGAAATGATACACATTATACTGGAGTGGTGGCCAAGAGGCAATTAAAAGATTGGGACTAATCATTTCAAAGCAATTGGAGGAGCATGTTGGAGTGGAAGAATGTGTGAGTGACAGAAAAATTAAGATTAAAGATGAAGAATGAAGTGATGGACTTCATACAAGTGTATGCACCACAGACGGGAAACAGGGAATAGGATATTGAAGGATTCGTAAAGAAAGTAGAAAGAGAAATTTCAGGTGTGGAAGTGGTTATTGTGGGAGATCTAAATGCACAGGTCAAAAACGAGAGACAAGGAAAGGAAGAAGTCATTGGACCATATGGATTTGGGAAAAAGAATCGTGAAGGAGAGGAGCTAGTGGACGTATGATGGGGAATACATGGTTTCAAAAGAAAAACAGCAGGAAAATTATAAGAAGAACAAAATCAGTAATCGACTACTTTTTGGTGTAAAGGAAAAATTGCAGGAAGTTGATGGGTGTGACAGTTTTACCAGGAGAACCATTTGATGGGGACCATAGAGTTGTGGTGGAAAATTTATGGATGGGAAAAATGGAGAATCTAAAAGAGATAAGAGAAAGCAAAATAAAACTATGGAAATTGAAAGACAAAATGTACAGGAAGATTATCAGGAGAGACTGAAGCAACAAATCTTAGTTACTGAAGTGGAAAATGTAGAAGAGGAGGGGCCATTTTTAAAAAGGCATTTGTTACTGCAGCAGAGAGTGCTTGTGGCAGGACATCTACAAGGGTGAAAGAAAAGGAGACACCATGGTAGAATGAGGAAGTGAGGAAGTGGTGAAAGAAAAGAAGACATACTGGCTAGAATGGAACCAAGATCAAACAGAAGAAAGCAAAAGGAAGTATCTCAATGGGAAACGGAGATATAAGAAGGTGGTAGGAGAAGCAAATAAGAAGAGCTGGGAAGAATTTACTCAAAAAATGGAAGTGGATATTAGTGGCAGTAAATGGTTGCTGTATGGACTTGTAAGAAGTGAGAGGACAGAAAGAGTTACCACAAAGATGGAAGGAGTATTTTGATAAGCTATTGAATGTGGACAACTGTACAGGGGAGGTAGAAGCAATACAATGTGAGGACTCAACAACAGAGGATGATATAACAATGCGGGAGGTGGAGGTAACGGTACAAAAGATGAAGATGGGAAGAGTAACAGGGATGGATGAAGTCAGTGTGGAAATGATGAAGGCAGCTGGACCTGTTGGTATGCAATGGTTGTACCAACTACTAAAGTATATGTGGAAGCACAAATGTGTACCAGAAGACTGGAAAGAAGGGATAAAAATACCAGTGTTTAAGAAAAGGGACAAGAAATTTTGTGGCAGTTACGGAGGAATCACACTTATATCGCAAGTAGTTAAAATACTGGAAAGGATATTAGAAAGAAGAATGAGACGATACAAAGGGCACTAGGAAAGTTTTGCAATATGCAAAAAAGGTTGGCTGGACACCCCTATTATGGTGAGGGATGAAAAGAGGGGTATAAACTGGTCTAGAAGACAGCAAGGTGCGACCTTCACACCAGCTGTTACCAAGCAGTGCGATTGAAAGCAAGTTAAGATGTCAGTGTGGTCTAAAGGTAAATATCGCGCAATTATCTGCTACAGTTTTGGTCGTGGATTAACTGTTGACCAGAGCCTGGAGGAAATTACTCCTGTGCTGGGGAAAGACTATCCACATCGGACAATAATTTTCCGCTGGTACAAAGAGTTCCAGAGGGGAAATTTTGGGGTTGAAGACGATCCTCGTTCTGGGCAACCGTCTGAATCAGTGACTGAGGAAATCATTCTAGCTGTGAGGAAAATGTTGCAGGTAAGAGAGGCGGTTGACATATCAGTGGGTAGAAGAGACTCTCCACATCCCTGCACCAGCTGTTCATTCATTTCTACACGACCATCTCCATGTTAGAAAGGTTTGTTCCCTTTGGGTGCCCCATTCACTTTCAGCAGAACAAAGGGCTCATCGAGTGAAATGGTGCCGAAAAATGCTTAAACAGTTTGAAAATGGGACTTTGCGTAACATCAATAGCATTGTTACAGGGGACAAAACTTGGCTTTATTATTACGATGTCCCAACAAAATCCCAGAACAAGGTATGGCTGTTTGAAGATGAGGGTACTCCAGTGACTGTGCAAAAGTCAAGGTCAGCGAAGAAAAGGATGATTGGAGTATTCTTCACTAAGTGGGGCATCCTGACTCAGGTTGTGCTAGAAACACAAACGACAGTTACTGCGAAGTGGTAGAGTGAGACTTGTCTGCCTCAGGTCATCCAGGCTATCAAGCAGCTCCATCCAAGGTCACAGCTCAACACATGGCTCTTGCATCACGACAATGCTCCAGCACATCGTGCTAATGTAACAATGGATTGTCTTGCCAGATCAGGGTTGACTGTGCTTGATCGCCCTCCATACAGTCCTGATCTTGCCCCATGTGACTTCGCACTCTTCCCTGAAGTGAAGATGAGGCTGAAAGGGCAGCGTTTTGCATCCGACGAGGAGCTTCTGGCAGCATGGGATCTAGAGTGTGAACCAAAGAAAAGTGGCAGAGTTGGTTCAGTGACTGGTTTAGTGTGGTGGAAATTATTTTGAAAATGTCTAAAGAGTTCACTCACATTGCAAAACTTTCCTAGTGCCCTTTGTAGATTGAAGGAGAGTTACAAGGGGAACAATATGGCTTCAGGAGTGGAAGATCTACAGTAGATCTTTAGCATGAGAGAGCTGATGGAAAAGAACTGGGAATATGGAAATGATCTGGTTATGAGTTTCATAGATATAGAAAAGGTATGATAGTGTACTCAGGGAGAAGGTTTTGGGAACCATGGTTAAAAAAAGACTCGGAACAGAAATTTTAGAAGTGGTGCAAGCAAAGTACCCCAGTTGGGAAGACAGAATGGTTTAGGAATAAGACTGGACTAAGACAGGGGAGTGTGCTATCACCTCTTTTGTTCATGGACAAAATTGTAAAGGAAACAAAGGAAGGTTATGAAGATAAAAGTGTTGAGGATACTGCTATTTGCAGATGATGATGTGATCTGGCAAAAGAACAGCAAAGAAGTTCAACAACAATTATATGTACTGAACGAAAAAATTGAGATGTTTGACAAGAAAATCAGCACAGAGAAAAGCAAAACTAAGGTGATGTCGAGAGGAGAAAGGCAAGGAAAGGGAGGTCAAATTCTGGAAATTGTGGTCAGCTTTAAATACCTAGGAAGTGAACTAATGCAAAATGCTAGGGTGGACATGGAGATTAGCAGGAGGGTACATCAGAGTAATGCATTCTACGAAAGTGTAAGAAAACTTGCTTGGAACAAAGAAGTACCAATGAAAAATAAAGAGATAATGTACAAAATGTACTATGTACCCATGCTGACCTATGCAGCTGGAACTTGAACTTTGACTAGCAGGCAAGAGAGTAGAATTCAAGCCAGTGAGATGAAATTGCTAAGAAGTATGACAGGAAAGACAGAGTGAGAAATGAAGATGTTAGGAAGGAAGTTGGGATAGGAAAGCTAAATGAGAGATTTGAAAAGAATAAACTAAGGTGGTTTGGACATGTAAAGAGGATGCAGGAGAGTAGAATCCCAAGACAGATGCTGAGGCAAAGTGCAAGGGCAAGAGAGTGAAAGGAAGACCTAGAACAAGGTGGATTAACTCAGCAAAGAGCGGCATAAGAAGACAAAATTTAGACTGGTACAAAATCAAGGAAGAGGAATGGTGGAAGGAAAGAGGAAGATGGAGAAATGCCATAAATACACCAACACTGCAGAAGCTGGTAAGGGGAAATGATGATGATGATGATGATGATGATGATGATGATGATGATGATGATGTTACACTATAACTTTTGTTCATAGCCAAAGAATTAAAATAAATAAGTTTCATAATGATAGATCCATATTGAACTGTGATTACAATAGAGTAAATTAATATATTATTTTGGGTCCATCTTTTCAATACAAAATGTAAATAGTTTAAATTACATAGAGACTAGTTTCGACCTAGTAATAGGTCATCATCAGCCTGAAGTAAAATTAAAGCGTAAATATCGAAGAAAAAATAAACAATGTAAACACAAGTACAGTCTTTTTAAAAGTACATACCATGTGGGATATTGAGCAGCAATATATTAAAAATAATAACTCTTCCAATTGACGAAGCACTGAGCGGAAGTTATGTTGTTCATTTATGAATAAAGTTCAGTGCGCCGTATAGCATTAAAAGTCCAGTGTGCACTAAAAGATGTTGTAAAGAAGAATTATCAGTTGAATGCCGGCTTCTTGAGTTTGCTGTTGTATATTCGAAGAGGATACGTCATTTTTTAAGGTATTCACAGACGTCAAAACACATGGATGTTGGAAAGGCTCTTCAGTTTTTTGGAACTAGGTAATTGTTGTGCGTGGAGGCTTAGGAGTCCAGAGAAGCGCTATATTATGTTAAAAAATAGAGATCCATAAAAAAGTTCCCATGCGTCGTATAAAAATCGTGACCTTGGAATGACAGGGTTCTATCTGCCATTTCTATTATTTGGAGAAACTTGCATTTGAAAATTCAAACCATCATAATTTTGTTCAGTTTTAATAAAAACACTTCAAATTTTCTGAATTACCTGATACACACAATAGACACAACTGCATAGTGTCAGAAAATCAATATCGTTTCAATTTTACCATAAATTGAAAGCATAAAAATGCAGTTAGAACGTTGTCTGCTCAAGATAACCTTAAATCATAAGTTGACAGGGTTCTATGTGCTCTTAGAACCTTGTCTTGTTACATTTCAAAGGATAAATACTTTATAATGCCTTGTTTGCTATTGTGTGCAATGGAATATTTCAGATAAAATTTGCATCTTCACCTGTTATTACATTTTATACGTTAAATATTTCATTTTTTCATTGGGATGAAGTAATTAAAACGAGAAAACCGATTAATTAAAGTCAGAAATTTCAAGTTATTATATTTATTACAAAAAGAATACAATATACCCATGTTGTTGTTGTTGTTGTTGTTGTTGTTGTTGTTGTTGTTTGAGTCATCAGTCCACAGACTGGTTTGATGCAGCACTTCATGCCACCCTATCCTCTGTTAACCTTTTCATTTCGACGTAACAATTGCATCCTACATCTGCTCTAATCTGCTTGTCATGTTCATACCTTGGTCTACCCCTACCTTTCTTACCGCCTACACTTCCTTCAAAAACCAACTGAACAAGTCCTGGGTGTCTTAAGATGTGTCCTATCATTCTATCTCTTCTTCTCGTCAAATTTAGCCAAATCGATCTCCTTTCACCAATTCGATTCAGTATCTCTTCATTCGTGATTCGATCTATCCATCTCACCTTCAGCATTCTTCTGTAACACCACATTTCAAAAGCTTCTGTTCTCTTTCTTTCCGAGCTAGTTATCGTCCATTTTTCATTTCCATACAATGCCACACTCCAGAAGAAAGTCTTCAGAAATATCTTTCTCATTCCTATATCAATGTTTGAAATAAGCAAATTTCTTTTCTTAAGAAAGCTCTTCCTTGCTTGTGCTAGTCTGCATTTTATGTCCTCCTTACTTCTGCCATCGTTAGTTATTTTACTACCCAAGTAACAATATTCATTTACTTCCTTTAAGACTTCATTTCCTAATCTAATATTTCCTGCATCGTTCGACTGCACTCCATTACTTTTTTTTTACTTATTTATTTTTATCTTGTACTCGTTACCCAAGACTTTGTCCATACCATTCAGCAGCTTCTCGAGATCTTCTGCAGTCTCAGATAAAATAACAATATCATCGGCAAATCTCAAGGTTTTGATTTCCTCTCCTTGGATTGGGATTCCCTTTCCAAATTCCTCTTTGATTTCCTTTACTGCCTGTTGTATGTAAACACTGAAAAGGAGGGGGACAAACTGCAGCCTTGCCTCACTCCTTTCTGGATTGCTGCTTCTTTTTCAAAGCCCTCGATTCTTAAGACTGCAGGCTGAGTTTTATATTGTTGATAATTCTTCGTTCTCGGTATCTGATCACAATCACCTTCAGAATCTTAAATAGTTTGGTCCAATCAACATTATACAATGACTTTTCTAGATCTATGAACGCCATTTATGTGGGTTGTCCTCCTTAATTCGATCCTCTAGAATCAGATGTAAGGTCAGGATTGTTTCATGTGTTCCTACATTTCTTCTAAAGCCAAATTGATCTTCTCCCAACTCAGCTTCAACTTGTCTTTCCATTCTTCTGTAAATAATACGTGTTAATATTTTGCAGGCATGAGATACTAAACTAATGGTGCGGTAGTTTTCACACTTGTCGGCACCGGCTTTCTTGGGAATACCCATATCATGTTCAATGACAACAAGTTACCGGTACCTTTAACTATCATGATTGGAACTTCAAATTTTATGATTATAAATACAGGACTGTGTTGTAGTATGCTCTGTCTTGTAAAAGCATGAATCAAAACATGGCCTTTATATCTTTCTTCTTTTCTTCTGTAATCTGAGATATTTGCTTGGTGACTTCTGGTTTTAGTTCCAAGATTTCTGTGTTGTTCTGCGCACTGACTTCTCCAGTATCTTCAGGTAGACAACCCGTGGCTGAGAATCAGGAGAGTGGCTGAGCACAAACTGAACTTCATGTAGTACCTGACTAAACATTATAGAACTCACTTTCGTGAAGGGAATCAATTTGTAGTTCAGAAGCTTCGCAGGGGTACCAAAGTCTTTAAAATTAGTGTCCTTCATTTGCACAACCTTGTAAGGTCTTGTTCTATTGATGTCTTTCAAAATTCTGATTAGTCCTAAGGGAGAGAAAAATTCATTAACCCGCATGGCTTTTTCAATGCAACTATGTACGTTGTCCACACCCTGAATACACGAGTGACCTGGAGTGGAATATTTCATTGTGATGCACTTCACATCATTGTTATCTCTCAAAAAATCTAACACAGCAAATGAAATATGCATTCCTATTCTGCGGAACACACGAGTCGCTCCATGTTATCAGTTCATCAATATTGTTCTCTGCAATTGCTCGATCCAGTAGTACCCTGAATGCACTGGCGATATAATTTCCTGTTCTTCCTCATTGTACCTCAGTCCAGAGAGTGCAGTAAACTTGTTTTGTTGTTGACAAAATAACGGTCAAATTATACGTGTTCAATTTTCTTCTATAAAAGAAAGAAATTGTTTCTGTCCTAGGACAAGCAATCACATTCTGCAGACCAAAACTTAATACAGGTTTGTCCTTGTTTTTTCTGTCTCTATCCTTTCAGCTCGACACAGAGTTCTATTCAGGAAATGCTCTTCGTATTATGTTTTCTGCTCTTCGGTTGTTATATGTTGACCCTCCAAAACCTTATAAGCATCATACACATCGCTGCGATCACTCATCAGCTTGTGAAAGTCTGGATTGTACTCCGTAACAAAAATACGCCTATACAAGCTCTGCTTCATGGATTGCGGGGATGGTGATTGTGCAGATGTGATTGGATGAAAATATTATAAACTGTTTTTCTATTGGATCACTGGCTAACGAATAGCCAATCACTTCTTTCCGCTCATATGCAACAAGGAAGTAAAAATGACAAGGGTGTATCTGCTAGCCGGGAATAAGGTGGAACAAAACAAGGTTCTATCTGCTCCACACTTGCAGATAGAACCATGTCTTGTTTAAGTGTGATTATACGGTCTGCAGATAGAACTTTGTCACACTCTTAGTTTCCACATTTTCTCACAGATGGCATCATAGTGCTTGTTTTCGAATAGAACACGTCAAATAGAACCCTGTAGTGTAAAAATATGACTTTCACAAATTTTGTCAGATAGAACCTTGTCATTCTAAGGTCGCGAAATGACAAGTTGTGAGAGAGGAAATCGAAGAAGGTTGGTATTTCAAGCGATGATGTTGATCATTCAGAGATCAATTGAAATTAAAGTACCGTAACATTGTCTTCTCAAGATGTTTATAAACTAGAAATAATTGTCGATGCGAAGTAAGATGCTAGAAGAAAGCTCTTCTGCTTCCGGAATCTTGAAGGATGATGGATGTTTCACGAGGCGGAATAACATATATGGAGTTAAATAAAGGTGGATATAAATTCGCAGTTCAATGCAGACCATACAGTTGACACTGAATAAATGACAGTAAGAAATAAATAAATATGGTCAGGTAGAAGAAAATGTTTAAATAAAATATGTCACAAGGGAATTTACGCGTGTTGTGATAAGCTGAAGAGAGAAATGGTGGTAGGTAAGGTTCAAAGGAAATCTTGAGGAGGTGAAGGGAGAAAAATAAAGGAAGGAGAAGAATTTTTTTTTTTGAATAAATGACAGTAAGGAAATAAACAATATTTGGTCTGGTGGAAGAAAATATTTATGTCATAAGAGAATTTACGCGTGTTGTAATAAGCTGAAGAGAGAAAATGGTGGTAGGTGAGATGCAAGGAAAACTTGAGGAGGTGAAGGGAGAAAAATAAAGGAAGGAGAAGAATGATTAAGAAAAGTACTATAAATAGAATGAAAAATCAGACCTTTAATATTAGATTTTGATTTTCTGAAAAGTTGAATGAGCAGGTCAAAAAGAATGTTCGATTTTTTCGGAAATGTCATTAAGATTGAAATTAGGATTAAAATATTGGTCTATATTTATAAGGCAATTCTCTGTTATGTTAAGGAGGAGTCCTTTATTCATAATTTTGAGAATTACCATATCTTGTTTAATGTCAGTAAATTTATGATTATAATCATTCATGTGTTGACCATCTGCAGAAAATTGATTGTGTTTTTGGGCATTGACATGTTCCAAGTATCGTATTTTAAAGCTTCTTCCTGTTTGTCCAATATAAGAAGAATTGCAGCTGTTGCATTTGACCCTATATACACCAGATTTTGAAAAACAATCAGTTCTATTAACAGATGATGAGTTGTGTAAGACTTTAGCGTTATTATTGTTGGTTCTGAAGGAGATTTTAACATCATGTTTTTTAAAAATGTTAGTGACCTTATAAATATCTTTATTGAACGTAAAGGTAGAAAATAAAGACATTTTTTGTTTTTCTTTTTTCAGAGTGGTTATAGGACGATGTTTGTATTTATTGATAATACCTTCAATGAAAGAACTATTGTATCCATTGAGTTTAGCAATCATACGGATATTGTTCAATTCTTTTTTAAGATCACTTTCAGACCTTGGGACCGTATAGGCTCGATGAACCATACTATTATATTATTATACTATTATAAGCCGCTCTTTTATGGATTTGCGGATGAGAGGAAATTTGATGTATAGTGGAAGATGTTTGGGTAGGCTTTCTGAAGATGTTGAATTTTAAGGAATATAGTTGCCTAATGATGGTTAAGTCTAAAAAATTAATTCTTCGTTCAGATTGAGATTCGAGCGTAAATTTTATGTGTGGGTCAATATTATTAAGATTGATAAGAGTGGAAGCTGCGTCTGTTGTGCTTTCATCTAGGATTACTAAAGTGTCATCAACATATCTAGCCCAAAAAAGAATATTAATGAAGTTATTATTATCATCATCAATTTTAGTATGTTCTAAAAAATCCAAGTAGATTTCAGCTAAGATGCCCAAAGCCGGCGATCCCATGGCCAAACCCTCCTGCTGATAGATAATACCGTCAAAAGTGAAATAGTTATTATTTAAAACCAATTTCAGGATAGACATAAAGTCTTGTATTTCTAAAGCACTTAGGTGGCTGTATTTGCCTAAATTGTTTTCAATGATAGGGTATAATTTAGAGGTTTGAATACTAGGATACATATTAATTTACTCTATTGTAGCCAAAGAACCAATTCAAACAACATGAAGTGGATTCAGATGACATTGTCCAACCTCATGGCACATGAATCGTGTACATGTCCCTTGCCTGAAGGCCGCGAGTTCGATTCCCGTCTCATCAGAGAATTTTAGTTCTGGACTAAGGGCTCAAATGGGATTAATTCCAAGATGTAAAGTGCATAAGGTATGGTTAGGGCCATCTTATTCCTGAAAACAAAATCGAGGACAACTTTATTTTAGTAAAACACAACCTTACCTTAGAAATATTTGAGGAGATATTGATATGAGAGGCAGCAGATCTAGTCGAAAAGCCAAGCACACTCACTGTATGGTACCACAATGTCTGCATTTTGTTTGACTGGGCAGCATTGTCTTTGGCAGCCAGCAACCTTTACTGGGCTGTATGAGTCACAGGTATGCCTTTTCTTTGTAAACACTGACAATCCTGAAATACGTGAAATGGGAACCACAGAATTATTGTACTATTATGCAAAAGGACAGTTTTATTTTATAGACATTTTAAGAAATACAACTAAAATTTGTTTTTAGAAAAAGTCTTTTATTTAACCAAAGTTATGGAATATAAAATTTGTCATAACATGCTTTATTATTTCAGGTGGGAGCCACGAGCCCGAGTCTGGTCGTTTGATAAAGAAGATGTTATCAAGAGATTTGCTCGACGTCTACCTAGCCTGGACGACTTTTACGTACAGTTCCAATATTATGACCTTGTCGTCCATCATACGACTACAAAGAAGCCATTCCAAGATGTAAAGTGCATAAGGTATGGTTAGGGCCATCTTATTCCTGAAAACAAAATCGAGGACAACTTTATTTTAGTAAAACACAACCTTACCTTAGAAATATTACTCGCCAGGTGCTAGATGAAGGTGTTCCCACTATGGTCTCCGTCAAGGACCTCTTATGTACTGTATAATCTCGAATACCACCCGCCACCGAATAAGACCCGCACCCGGAATGACTGCTAGGTCAGTTTTCCCATCCTTGATGTGTTTCTTCACAGCGTCTGTTGTGTGGCCGCAGTAAGTGTCGAACAAGCAAGCTCTTTTGTCCCAATAATGCACCAGGGCGACGTTGCCAGACACACTTTACCCAGTCTTCCACAAGTGAACTGTCCATCCAGCAGAGTTCTGAGATCTGACGATAACACCAGCGGGTAGATTTTTAGGAAGCGTCTTTCACTTGAGAACATTGTACAACGGCAATTTGGTTCTGTTGGAAAGAATATACAACATTAACATACACCATTGTTTTTCATTACCACCTGTTCTAGTGGTAACACTTTTCGCATCCTTAACATTCACAGTCCTGTCCACTGGCATTTCAAAGTAGACTGGCGTTTGATCTGCATTGCTAATTCCGCAACCGAATTATGTGATGCTGAAACAACAATAACTTCTCATCATAGGCACCAGGAAGACGCTGTGAAATTGAGGTAGCCTCCGTACGCTCAACCCATTTCTTTTATAAAAATTAAAAACCCATCCTCAGCTTGCCTTAAACCCTTCCAATGAAAGTTCCTTTGCGACCTCTAATAGCTGACACATTTCGGTTGACACACCATATCCCAATTCCTGCCTTTCTGTCACATATTTAAAAACTTTTTTTCCAATTTCTGGAAACTGTACATTAAGTCCACAAAAAGCTCTACGATCACCCCTACATGTTATTAGCACATTTTTCTTCTTTCTCCAATTGTGAATACATGACTCGTCAATATCATATTTCTTACCAGCGGCACGATTTCCAGTAATTTCAGCTTCCTGAAATACTTTCAGCTTCTCACTCGCAGTAAAAGATTGCAAACGCTTTGTGGAATTCATGTTGATACTCCAAGAACGTGCGTGAGACTGACTCCAAGCGTGGAAGTAGCATATACTGAGAGTTGAGAGAGCATTGTTGCCAAGCCGCGCTGGTGGTGATGTCTGATTTACGCGAATTTGGAAAGATAAATTTCCCAACATTTAAAATAAGACCCACACCCAATTTTGGAAGCAATATTTTCGAAAAAACAGTGCGGGTGGTATTCGAGATTATACGGTATTTCTCGGAGGATATAACTTTTCGCATGAGTCTCGTCAACATTTTTATTAGTTCATAATTTCATTTAATAATCTTATTTATTGAAGTCACCTCGTCAAAAAATTAACTCTTGAATTGATGTTATTGGCTGAAGTTTCAATCTCTGTGCACAATGACTTTTTGACAATGTTATCCAGTTGAATTGGATAATCACACAGACTGTTTTCTAGCTTAAGGTCCATACTGTCCAGATATTTCACTCAGTGATGTTCCCAGTTTATAAATTCCTGATGGGCGTCCTAAGTCCTGCCTATACAATACAGTGAGTTCGCCTCCCGTTGACTCATCACTCCCCGCTCCACAGCATAGCAACAAGGGCAGCACTTTATCAGTGCATGACATGAGATAACAATTAAAATTAACAAAATAAGCTCGTACCTGATGACAGGAGATGTTGGAAATATTCTCCTCCTTCATTCACACATTTCTGGCATCGTCTTAGGAAACTCCGATTCACACGCATAACTTCATCTTCGGTAATTGAGACTATTTCAATTTTAACATTTTCATAGCCAGCAATGCTGAGCTCTTCGTAACCCCTACTTCTTAGGGACTTCGTAGGCGTATTTTCTAATCCTTCTGTGATTTTGTTTACTTTTCCCTTGTTAAGTACACGTTTTTTAACACTTTGCTTCTATCGAGTTAAGAACCAGTTCCTCTCAATTTGTTTACGAGTTTCCAGACAGTCTCTCTGTGAGGATGGCTACACCTGGAAATTGTGTTAGAAATCACCTAACAACTTCCCTGCAAGACTCTGTTTTCACATAATTATCATACATAAATACCCTCTCCTCTACCGCGTGCATATGCTGAGGCATTATGAGAATTATATCACAAAGTAACACTACACAATTCGAGAACAGCTGGAGCGTAAGAAACACTTACTACACGTTCTAAATACGGATCTGAACCGCGAAGTGCGGGCATTCCCGTCCTGTTGCTGTGCTGTGTAATGGGAAGTGGTGAGAAGCTGGGCGCACCTGCCAGCCAGAAAGTGAGAGAAACTCACTGTACAAGTTCGCCAATGCTTTGTTTTAATATATTACAAGTACATGGCTCATATTTTGTAGAGAACATAATCAGCTTCATTGATAAAGAACAGGTGATATATGATGTGTAATATGAAGGAAGTTCTCTTCAGTAGTTTAAAACTTGTACAGACATTTAGTAAAATAAGTAGAGTTCATATAACATGCTCTGTGAAGTTGAATTAAGCCTGAGGATTGACATCATCTCAACTATTAATGAATAATACTTGAAGTGGGGCTTTCCTTGTAGTCACAAATTAAGACCTGTTCTTTGAATAAATCAAACATTTCTAATCTTGTTCTTTGAGTCATCAGTCCATAGACTGGTTTGATGCAGCTCTCCATGCCACCCTATCCTGTACTGAACTTTTCATTTCTACGTAACTATTGCATCCTACATCTACTCTAATCTGCATGTCATATTCATACCTTGGTCTACCCCTACCATTCTTACCACCTACACCTTCAAAAACCAAATGAACAAGTACTGGGTGTCTTAAGATGGGTCCTATCATTCTATCACTTCTTGTCATCAAATTTAGTCAAATTGATCTCCTCTCACCAATTCAATTCAGTATCTCTTCATTCGTGATTCGCTCTATTCATCTCACCTTCAGTATTCTTCTGTAACACCACATTTCAAAAGCTTCTATTACTTTCTTTCTGAGCTAGTTATTGTCCATGTTTCACTTCCATACAATACCACGATTCATACGAAAGTCAAAAACATTTTTCTAATTCCTATATCAATGTTTGAAGTGTGCAAACTTCTTTCCTTAAGAAAGCTCTTCCTTGCTTGTGCTAGTCTGCATTTTATGTCCTCCTTACTTCTGCCATCGTTAGTTATTTTACTACCCAAGTAACAATATCCATCTACTTCCTTTAAGACTTCATTTCCTAATGTAATATTTCCTGCATCACCTGCCTTCATTCGACTGCACTCCATTACTTTTGTTTTGGACTTATTTATTTTCATCTTGTACTCCTTACCCAGGACTTCGTCCAAACCATTCAGCAGCTTCTCGAGATCTTCTGCAGTCTCAGATAAAATAACAATATCATCAGCAAGTCTCAGTGTTTTGATTTCCTCTCTTTGGACTGTGATTCCCTTTCCAAATTCCTCTTTGCCTGTTCTATGTAAACATTGAAAAGGAGGGGGGACAAACTGCAGCCTTGCCTCACTCCTTTCTGGATTGGTGCTTCTTTTCCAAAGCCCTCGATTCTTATCACTGCAGACTGATTTTTATACAGATTGTAGATAATTCTCAGTTCTCGCTATCTGATCCCAATCACCTTCAGAATCTTAAATAGCTTGGTCCAATCAACATTATTGAATGCCTTTTCTAGATCTACGAATGCCATGTACATGGGCTTGTCCTTCTTGATTCGATCGTCTAAGATCAGACGTAAAGTCAGGATTGCTTCACATGTTCCTACATTTCTTCTGAAGCCAAATTGATTTTCTCTCAACTCAGCTTCAACTTGTTTTTCCATTGTTTTGTAAACAATACATCTTAAAATTTTGCAGGCATGAGATACTAAACTAATGGTGCAGTAGTTTTCACGCATGTTAGCACCAGCGTTTTTGTGAATAGGTATAACAACATTCTGCCGAAAATCGTATCGGACTTCTCCTGTCTCATTCATCTTACAAACTAAATGGAATAGCCTTGCCATGCTGGTTTCTCCTAAGGCAGTCAGTAATTCAGAGGGAATGTCATCAATTCCAGGTGCCTTGTTCCTATTTAGGTTGCTCACACTTCAAAATTGGGTCTCCCATTTCATCAGCATCAACAGCTTCTTCTTGTTCCAGAACCAAATCATCTACATCTTTACCTTGATGCAACTGTTGACTGTGTTCCTGCCATCTTTCTGCTTTCCCTAGAAGTGGCTTTCCATCTGAGCTCTTAATATTCATACACCTAGATTTCCCTTCTTCAAAGGTTTCCTTGATTTTCCTGTATGCAGCATCTAGGACCATACAATCTTCTACATCCTTGCACTTCTCTTTCAGCCATTCTTCCTTAGCTACCTTGCACTTTCTATCCACTTGATTCTTTAATCGCCTGTATTCTTTTCTGCCCTCTTCATTTCTAGCATTCTTGTATTTTTGTCGTTCATCAATCAGGTCTAGTGTCTCCTAAGTTATCCACTGATTCTTAGTTGATCTTTCCTTCCTTCCTAACATTTCTTCAGCAGCCCTGCTGACTTCATTTTTCATGACTATCCACTCTTCCTCTATTGTGTTTCCTTTAGCCTTTTCATTTAGCCCTTGTGCAACACGTTCTTTGAAACAATCCCTCACACTCTTTTCTTTCAACTTGTCTAGATCCCATCTCCTTGCATTCCTTCTTTCCTTTAATTTCTTCAACTTCAGATTGCATTTCATGACCAACAAGTTGTGGCCAGAGACCACGTCTGCTCCTGGGAAAGTTTTGCAATCCAACACATGGTTTCTTGGCCGGTTTTGATACTAGACACCTCAAATATGAAAACGTTTTCTACTGGGGCTTATAAAGTAACAAGTGTACTGAAAGGTGTGAAAAACACCAAACAACAAATATGAAAGCATGTGAACGAGGGCCAATTAAAATATCAGAAGTATTATTGCAGATCACACTCTTTCTAAAACAAATAATACTAGAAGCCTTTTACTTCGGAGCAGTGGGTTATTAAGCATTATTTTCTGGTCACACTCTTAGACAACGAATTATAGGTTTCACTCAACCATGTGCAACTGAGAGGAATGACTTTGTCCATAATTTTGAAGTCGACTAAACTTTGAACAACACAAGTAATCCAGTCTAAACTCAAAGATTCGAGTTCAATATTCGCAACTATCGCGTGCTTAAAGATGTGGGCGCCAGTCCACTTTCTGTCAGATTTTAATTTTGTCTTCATTAGTAAGGATTTTTCACAACTTTTTCTGTACCCATAACTAGGCTATCATGAGATAAATATGCACCACGCTAATCAGTTTCACAGGGCAAATATTCGCTACACTTCCGTGTACCACTCAACACAAAATAAATTTCTAACTTCTGAATGGAATACAAAATACAAGCACAAATGGGCTCACTGTTTTTCAGCTATCTCACTGCTAACCAGCAAGCGAAACTGAACATTCCTTAGGATAACAGCTTTCTCCCCAAAGGTGCAACTCATCCTGTGAAGTTCTGGAATTCAAGGCCTTTTCCTGTAATTCCACAACTGTAGCGATGGCTCTTACCCGAGTTGGAAATCATGTTTCTTTCACAAGGAATGGCAAATAATATTTTCAGGGATAGGAAAAATGTGATTGTACCAAGCAGTAATAGCAAAAATTCGTGACACGATAAGTGAGGTGTTTTTATATAGATTTAACACTATGAGAATCGGGACTTTGAATTTACAATGTGCTAAGCAGGAAAATGTGTTAATGAGGACACTAATGAGGTTTCACTGTATTTTAACTTTGTATATACAGCACGTTGCCTAACACGGGACCTTGATTCTAACTTCATCAGTGTTTGAGCTTCAAGCTGGCGATGTTCTCTACAAAGAACGAAACATATACTTGTAATATATAAAATAAGCATTATGAAGTTGTATTGTGTAGGTGTGAAATTTCTGTAATTTAACAAGCCCAATGAGGTTGACAATACGGATCAAAAATGAAGTTTATAACTTTAATTATAAATTCCCACAAAATATATAAAGAGAAGTTTTTAAATACAGTTTTGCAAGGGAAATCATGGACAAGATGATGAAAGTTTTGAGCTGCACCCAGACCCCTGGAAACGGCATAAAATTGTGTAACAGTCGGGGATAAACGATAATGTGTGGTAGCCTTAGGTATGGTATTAGTTTTAATGATGGCATGATACATGATGATTTATTTAGCTTCTTTGACACTAAACTAGACACATTGTTATATATTTTTTAATATTTGACTGAACACTTTGATGCAATCAGTTTCTTTTGTATACCTGTAGAGATCATTCACCAAGAAATATTCTAAAATAGAACATTATAGTGGAGATCACTGTGGATGTATGCACTTTTGTGATATAATTGTCCCTTGCATACACAGTACTGCCTACTTCACATAGTCAACATTTCTTTATAACAAATTTTGAAAATATTTGTGTTAACATTCCAGTTCTTGTTTCTTAGTGATTCGTTGCTAATTTAAAAACTCACCATGGTAAGTTGTAAATAATACACTGCCTGACAAAAAATTGAAGCATCCAGAAGAAATGGTCAGATGTCAACGTAAGTTTGTAAACGTACAGACTCGTAATTAATGATCTTTATGTTACGTATTGATGATTTCCTAACATACAGTACTAGTTTCGAACCCTTCAGCTGACTTACACTTATTTAAAAACATAAAACAGCACATATACGACAAAGACATAATGTCTAAAAATCTTAAAGATTTAGTACTTCACTAAAATTCTTTTGTTTCATCATAAAAAGCATTGAATGGTTGACAATAAAATGTTTTACACTGTGTGTTCATATTGTTAATTAAGTATAATATTCCCCTCAATAAAGGGTTAAGTTCTTGTGTTCACATCTAAGAAAATGTGCTAAGTCTGTAGCAATATACTGGCCTAGTAAAATTCTAGAAGAAACTTAGTGCCTGTTGATGCTGAAGTGTACATTAGTACGTCGTAAAGAAGTTCCTTGTGGTCGAATACGGAATATCATATTTTCTTACTTAAAAACTATTGTGAGAACCTCTTGAAATATGTTTAATGAATATGTATAGGCATCAGCACATCCTTCTAATAATAATAATAATAATAATAATAATAATCTATTGATGCTATTATATGTGAAGGAACATCCATAGCACCATGGAAATTAGAAGATCAGGGAAAACATGCAAATATTGTTGTGTCTATCTCAGTTGAATAAGAAAAAAGGTGACTATTCCTCTTGGCTTGTGTTAACCTGCTGTTGGCAGAATTTTAGTGAAGTGTTCAATCTTCAAGATTTTTAGACATTATGTCTTTGTTGTATGTGTGCTGTTTTAAGTTTTTAAATATGCATAAGTCAGCTGAAGATGATCCTAAATAGGACCATAACTACTTCTGTGATAATAAAACAGGCTACATAAGACAAAGTGTGCAGCAATAGGTGGAAGACCCTTTAAGCAACTTCACATACACCCTATCAGTAAGTATGTAAATGAATACAGTAATAGGTAGAACGGCCACCAGATTGCGTTAGTGTTGTTCAAAATCAAATCAAAATCTCTTTATTTGCAAATGAGGTGTTTACCTTGGTGGCAAATGGTACACTAAAATACATTATTGTCAAGCACTAAATATTAAATTAACAAGAGAACAAAATTTTCCTATAATACAATATTTTACAATTGACGCTAACAATGTTTTCTATTAAACACACAGTTCATCCTTAATAAATTTATATTGTTTACAAAATTCTACTTATAATATCTCCTGTACTACTTACAAATATAGTCAACTGATATACAGTATGTGGAATTACTTCAAATGATACTGTACAACTGGTATAAGATTAAACTTTACATTGTATTTATTTTCTTATTTTGTAATATATTTTTTTACCCATTCTGGAACCTAAGTAGCATAACGACCTGCTGCATCTTAACCAGAGCCCCTTTCGCCACCACTCTTCAGAGTTCCTGAAGGGCCTTCACAGCTACCGTAGCAGTCTCAGGGCCCTTGAAGTCCCCACTGTACTTCACCCCTACAGGCAGTCCCCGACTTTGGCTGTCCAAACTCCGTAGAGCAGGGGATGGAATTAATTTATTCAATAACCTGCACTGGTTGAATGCCCTCTAATACTTCATTTATTGTCTCTGTTGCTGTTTATTCTCTTCTTGAATATCTGTACAGATTTTGGAAAAGGATCAAACACTACCCCTGGTAAACTGTTCCACTCCTTCACACCCTTCCCAATGAATGAAAATTTACCCCAATCGCTTCTGCTAAAATTCCTTCTTTTTTTATATTTCTGGTCTGTCCTGCCGATATAATTATTTTCCAACTGAAGCCTCTCACGGATATCTCCCTATGCTTCTTCTCTTGTATAGGCTCTATATAATCCTATAAGTCTAGTTTTCTCCCTTCTCCTACTTAAAGTTTCCCGCCGAAGTTCCTTTAACATTTCTGATACACTACTCTTTCACCTGAAATCCCCTGTTACAAATCTTGCTGCTTTCCTCTGCACACTATCTATTTCTTTTATTAGGTATTCTTGGTGAGGATCCCAAACACTGTTTGCATATTGCAATAATGGATGAACCATACTTAAGTAACTATTTTCTTTTAATTCTTTGTTGCATCCTTTAAGTAGCCTCATTATGACATGTAACAATTTGTATGCTTTCCCAACAATGTCATCAACATGACCCTTCCAGTGCAAATTACTTTCAAATCTCACACCTAAGTAATTGCACTTGCCATCTTTTGGGATAACTACCTCATCCAAAGTATATTCAAATTCAGTTTGTAAAAGTTGTAACAGTTGATTTGCCTCTATTAACCTTCATATTATTGTTGGATACTTTCAAGGTCCCTTTGTAATTCTGAACAATCCTCAATGTTATTTCCCTATAAACAATTATGTCATCTGCATGCAATCTTATTTTTGATATTATTATATTGTTCCCTAAATAATTTGCGTATATTAAGAAAAGTAACGGACTGATTATACTACCCTGTGCAATTTCCTTCCAAACTTTCTCTTCCTGTGATACATTATTTCCTACTTTGACTTTCTGAACCCTGGAATTTAGAAATGTTTTTATCCAACGTGTAACCCTTACGTCCAATCCTATTCCCTCCAATTTCTTTAATAATATTCCATGTTCCACTCTATCAAAGGCTTTGGAAAGATCTATGGGTATGCAATCTAACTGGCCTCCTGAATCCAATTGATCTGATATGTCCTGCTGAAATCCCACCAGTTGTGCCTCACAAGAAAATTTCTTTCTAAATCCATACTGGCTCCTCATGAACCAATTTTTATCATCACATATCCCTCTGATGTACTTTGATATTAAACTCTCCAGTATTTTACAAACTATACTGGTCAGGCTGATTGGTCTGTAGTTCTCTGGTTTCCTTTTATCACCCTTTCCTTTATAAATTGGTATTATTATAGTTTCCTTCCATTCCTTTGGTATTACACTATTATTTATGACATAGTCAAAGAGAAATTTTAAATAAGGCACTATGTACCACCCCATTGTCTTTAATACCTCCCCAGTAATTTGATCACTTCCTGCTGCTTTTCCTTGCTGAAGTAGTTGGATTTCTCTGAAAATATCTTTATTTGTGAATGAGAAGCTTCTTATTTCCCTCTCTGTCTCTATCTGTTTCGGTTTCCAACTCCTGACAATCATCTACTGAATCTCTGAATTCCCTACTAAATAGGTTTGCTTTTTCAGTATCTGTTAAATAGTTCACCCTCTTCTCCCACCATTGTAGGAATTTGAATTCCTTTTCCTTTTTGGTTCCTGATATATGAATACAGCTTTTTCCATTTCCCTTTGTGGTTATTACCCTCTTGAAGTATGCCATTCATATAATTCTCTTTTGCTTCCTTTTACACTCTATTCAGTTTCTTCATTAGCTGTTTTCTAGTTTCTCTACTCTCCCTACCCTCTTTGATTTTCCTGTTTACTATTCTACATTTTTTTTTAAATTTTCTTATTTCCCTTGTATAATAAACAGGGTCTGAGGTCATTTTACCCTTCTTAACAGGTACAAATCTCTTCTCTCCTTCCCAAATGATTCCTTTGAATTTAGCCCAAAGTGTATCCACATTACTCCCTTCACTTATCCAACAACTGAATTGTGATTTAAGGTAAGTCCCAAATTCATCAACTTTAGTTTTTCTGTACAATTTCTTGTCTTGTGTAACCCTCTTATTAAGCCTTTTTGGTACCAGTCCTACATCCATTATTACAGCCTTATGGTCTCCTATTCCTTCAATTACCTCAGTTTTATCAACAATTTTCCATGATTTAACCAAGAATACATCTAGTAAGTTATTGAGACAAGTCGGTTCTTGTACTACTTGTGTAAATCCTCCCTCCCAAATTAACTTATTTGCTAGTTTCTGTTCATGTGCTTCACTTGCAGTTCCATTCCATTCAACTTCAGGCAAATTTAGATCTCCCCCAGTTATTACCATATCATTATTATTGTTTTTATGAGTATAATCTATTTTCTCAAATATTTCCATGTCTCTTTCCTCTCTTCCAGGCCTGTATGTTCCTATAATTCCCACCTCCTTCATGTTATCACAAACTAATTTTATCCCTAATATTTCATCCCTTTCATTGGTAAACCATTCATGTGAACAATAAATTTCCTTCACCAGAATAAACAACCCCCCTCCCTTTTTATCTCCTCGGTCTCTACGATAGAATGTGAACCCTTCTGGAAATACTTCTCTATTACCCACCCCTTCTCTCAACCACAATTCCACTCCTATCACCACATCAGTCTCATAAGATTTCATCAATGTACCGAAATTTAATTGTTTATTTACTACACTTTGACAGTTTACCAAGAGCAATCTCAGACCCCCTTCCTCCCTAAAACTTGACTGTTGCAATTGGGTAACTTGAAATTCCTTACTTTCCTGAGTTTCATTTTCTAGTTGACTGAGCCAGCTTGAAGTACAGCTGGCTCTTTCTACTAGTTTTCCTGGTCAGTATTATAACTCAAAGGAGTTGCCTGTTTTACAGTACATATCTTAAGATTAATAAAATCTAGAACAATATTTGCTATCTTTCGTTTACCTGAATTGTTTAGATGGAGGCCATGTTTTGTATAACAGTATCTCTCAAAACTGCTGCATTCAATAACCTGAGTATTCCGAAAATGTTTACAAATTTTAACAATATCTGTATTGACCTTGTCCAATTCAATGTTCACACACGAGTCTGAACTCAAATCATGCCTGTGGGGCACGTTCACTTCAAAGATGTTAGTGTGGGTCAGCTTCCCTAGTGTATGTTTAAGTTGTGATCTTACATTCTTGGCATCGTTGTGAGCTACGTCGTTCGTCCCACCGATGATAAGCACTGCATCGCTGCTCGTGAAGTTCCAGACCTAGAAGGGTATATAAGAGGCATGAACTGTGGCAGGCATTGATTGATCATTGTGAAGGGCATGGAAATGTTGCACAATCATGTGAGAGAGCATTATTAGCACCTGACAGACGTTGAAAAGGGCTTCATTTTGGGTTTCCGTTTGACTGGCTGTCTAATTGTGGAATATCCAGAATCGTGGGGCACTTGGATGTGACAATAGCCCATTGTTGGATTGCGTGGGAATGTGAGGGCAGCATACTCTTCGTCAAGGTTCCCGTCGACCACCACAAGGGAGGATCGCTGTATTGTGCATCAACCACATCATAAAACTTTCAAATCTCTGGCTGCCATCCGAGAACAAGTAATGAACATCCTGTAGCATTCTGTGTCATCCTGCACCATTGGTCAGAGACTAGCAGCAGCCGGAATAGGGAATTACCATCCCATGCTTATGCTGCCCCTAAAACCACAACACAAATGGCTGCATTTGGAATGGTGCCTGATGCTGAATGGCAGTGCATTGTGTTCAGCATTGAATGGTGGATCTGCGCTACCCCAGATGATGATCGTCTGCGAGTATAGCGACCACCTAGGGAGAGGTCCCATTCTTCCAATGTTTCGGGGAGGCACAATGGTGTTATTCCTGGCGTCGTGGTGTGGGGAGCCATCGGGTATTACTTCAGGTCACGGCTGCTAGAGATCGAGGGAACTCTGCATCCTCATGTGTTACCTCTCATGTTACAGTATCATGGTGCCATTTTTCAATAGGACAGTGCTTATCCACATACAGCACGTGTCTCTATAAACTGTCTGCATGATGTAAGGGTACTCCCGTGGCCAGCAAATTCCCAGATCTCTCCCTGACACAACAGGTATGGGACCGGCTCGGAAGTCAACTCCGTCCCAGTATTGAGGATCGGTTACTACATTTGTGGGCCAGCTGGCCTCAGCAGAGGATAAAACAGCTTTATGACACCTTTCCCAACCAATCAGTAGGTGTATTAGAGGCCAGAGGACCGAGCTCAATAGCTGCAGTCGCTTAAGTGCGGCCAGTATCCAGTATTCGGGAGATAGTAGGTTTGAACCCCACTGTCGGCAGCCCTGAAAATGGTTTTCCGTTGTTTCCCATTTTCACACCAGGCAAATGCTGGGGCTGTACCTTAATTAAGGCTACGGCCGCTTCCTTCCAACTCCTAGCCCTTCCCTGTCCCATCGTCGACATAAGACCTATCTGTGTCGGTGCGACGTAAAGCAAATAGCAAAAAAAAAAAAAAAAAAAAAGGCCAGAGGGGGTACAACATCACACTGATTAGTAGGCTGGTACTGCCATGATCTTTGTAAATTTGACTCAATTCTGAAATCACTGAATAAACATCACAACATATGAAGTTTCATTTAGTTTTCTCCTCCTCTTGCTGGTACTTCAGTCTTTTGTCAGGCAGTATATTTTGTTGAAGTACTCATGTTACAAATTGTCAATGCAGGAAGATACTTCCTGTGTTCTAGTACGTCTAATTGCAATGGGTGCAATCTGGGCTACCATTGCTATAGACAATTTATCTTCATAGAGGAAACCATTCTAACTCGCCCATCATGTATTTTAATTAATTTTAATTTTAATTTGTTTAATATTTTTTATTGACTGAATGTAAAACTAGCATGTCATGGTCATCATTTACAGAGTTAATGAGACCTCTGCACTGAACAGTATACATGATCATGCCATGGAATTCAAGGTTCTTCTAGGAGGAATTCTCTTCGAACTCTGCAGAGATAAAACCAGGAGTTTCCTGCTGATGATAAGGGTAAGTACTCATGATATATATATATAAAGTCCCTAATTCTGTCTGTCATTCACAGCGACATTGAGAAAACAAGAAAATTTCAACAGCTGAAATTGGTATGAGTTATAGATTGTTATGTCCTCTTTACAAGAAAAAATAAAGTTAACCTCTCAGATTTTGTAATTGTTTTAAAAACTATGTTTCAGTTAGCAAAGTTATTGTCTCATTCGCCATGATGCCGTAGGTACACCATGACTTCTGTTGTCTTCCACAGATACTGTATATTGGAGAATTAAACTGATACCAGGTATGGGCTACAAGAATAATGAAATGAAGAACATCATACTTGAACTTTTCAGTGAAACGAATAAATCTTTTTTTTTTTCATTTATGCCTGACAATAAGCACAAAATACAGCAGCAAACATGGTGGCCGAGGTCATTAACACGTCAAAATTATATGGTCCGACACCGAGGTTAGCCACTTCGAGTCCCGTTCGTTGAAAATATTTTTACCGTGAGAATATTGGCCGGCACCATAGGGGAGGTGGTGGTAATCAATTTCTAATCACTAGAATGTGTGGCAAAAGTCTCAATTAAATTCCAAACCTCTCTGCAGTGTTCATATGATGCTGTTGATGGTGATTCATTTTGGACAGTTGTATGTAGTTTTAATGCCAATATAAATGGTCCGTTATCGGACATTATAAATTTTCCAGCTAACTCATTCCAGGTTGCCAGCGTTTTGCCCCAGTGTGCTAAGTTGGGCTCATGAAAATTTATAATGTCCAATAATGGACCATTTATATTGGTATTATAAATTTACTCATTCAGGACAAATATTTCATGTTCCCTACATCTGTATCGTACTGTCGTGAACGGCGGTTCACGACCCGCCTTCCGCGTATTAACGTGAGAGCGAACGGGTTCGAATGGGATTCGAATCCGCGAACTCCAGGGTGAAAAGCCTGTGATTTATAAAGTAGCAGGCATATGAACGCATGTATATATGAAGGGAAATGATAGGAGAGTTTGTGTATATTCACTGGATCACATCCAGAGTTGTAATTCGGGACCTAGTCCCACACAGGTGACACCTTGACAGTCAACCATGGAAGGTCTTTTAAGGAATACTCCACCGGCTGAACCAAGAGTTCAGAGAAGGCAGCATTCGGATATGGTGGGCTGCCACCTGAAAGATACCGTGAAGTCGGAGACACGGAAATACCCCAGTACTACATACACGAATGAGACAAAATCAAGAATCAAACCAAAGCAGGTAACATACTTCTCTACACACAACATAAACTCACTCATGCAAACTGGTAAACTAAAAGTGATCACCGACATAATGGACCAACACAAAATTCTTATCATGGGATTACAGGAAATTAGAAAAACTGACCAGGATGCCTTGGAATCTCAAGGGTACAGACTTTTTAAAGGTATACCCGGGAAGAGAGTGATGAAGAATGTCCCACAATTTGGAACAGGATTTTTGGTCAGCCTTAAAATAATAAACTCAGTTCAAGAATTGAGATCACAGTCTCCATGACTCTCAACGCTCACCTTAAAGGCATCTAATAAAATCTATACTATAATAAATGCCCATGCTCCCACTAATGATAAAAACAACTCCTAAAAAGACCAGGAGGAAACAGGAGAATTTTGGGACCTATTGGACCACACCATAGATAACATCCCCAAACACCATATAAAATTATTAATAGGCGACTTCAACGCACAACTAGGCAGAGAAAGAAAATACCGTGACATCATCGGAAAATGGCCAGCACACAAGAAAACAAATAAAAATGGAGAGAGACTAGTTGACCTGTGTAGAAGCCATAATTTAATCTCAAAATCTACATGTTTTAAGAGGAAACCTCAAAAACTTAAAACATGGAAACACCCTGACTACACTAAAGGAGAATGGCAACTGGACCACGTCTGCATGGACAAATACCACCACAAAGAGATCTATAACGTCAAAGTCCTCCGAGGAATAGACACAGGTTCAGATCACTACGTAGTTAAAATTAAAATTAAACTCACTCCCCAGAGGAGACAACAAAAGCAAGCCCTTAAAACTAAAAGAAAAATAGATCCTACCCAGCTAATCAACAACAAAATTTACCAGAAAGCAACTGAAAAAATAAAAATCACAGACAAACTTGAAGACTTAGTACACAACCTTAAACAAATTGCAGAAGACCTAGCTCCAATTAAACCACGTAAAAAACACCAATGGTGGAACAGTGAATGTGATGAAACAGTGGAGAAAAGACATCAGGCATGGCTATTACATCAGTCCCAAAAGACAGAAATATCCTATCAAAAGCTAGTAAAACAGAGAAAAGAAACTACCCAAGTCTTAAGAAGAATAAAAAGACAACATCATAAGGACACCCTGCAGTTAATTGAAGAACAGTTCAGTAAAACTAAATCAAGGGACTACTACAAAACCTTCAGAAAGCAGCTCCAAAAATATGAACCCCCGACCCTACTGATGAAGGATGAAGATGGTAAGCTGGCCCATAACAATAAGTGAATGTGATGAAACAGTGGCTAAACATTTCAACAAGCTTTTAAATTGTGAGGAACCTACAGAACTCCTTCATTTGGACACCAGCACCCCGATAAAAACATCACCAGAAAACATCAATCCCCCCACAATAAAGGAAGTCTACCAAGCTCTGAATAAATTAAAAAACTACAAAGCGCCAGGAGAAGATCAGACCTTTGCGGAAATCTGGAAATATGCAGGAACCTCAGCAAAAGTTGCCCTCCATCAACAACTTGTCTCTATCTGGATTAAAGAAGAACTACCAGAACACTGGACAACAGCCCTCATTCATCTTCTGCACAAAAAAGGGGACAAAACCGACCCTAATAACTACAGGGGAATCTCGCTCCTAGACATAACATACCAAATATTTTCAATAATCATCCTTAATAGGATAAGTTTACAACTTGAGAAAGAACTAGGAGAATATCAAGGAGGTTTCAGACCCTGGAGGAGCTGTCCTGATCAGATCATGAGTCTTAAGTTGATAATGGACTATAACAGGAGAAGAAACAGAGATATGGTGATAACATTTGTAGATTTCAAGAAAGCTTATGATTGCATCCATAGAGAATCTCTGTTTAAAATTTTAAGACACCTTGGACTACACCCCAAATTAATAAACATGATAAAATTGACTCTCACCAATACCAAGTCAAAAGTGAAGTTTAGGGGTGAAACATCAGAGACATTTGAAATTAAAACTGGACTACGGCAGGGAGATGGGCTCTCACCACTATTATTTAACTGTGCTCTAGAAATGGTAATGAGGGAATGGTTTAGAAAATGTCCCCCCAAAATAAAGATTGGCCGAAAAATCAAAACAAATTGCCTGGGTTTTGCCGACGATTTAGCATTACTAGCAGTGGACATAAAAGAAGCAAAAACCCAGATATCAGAACTTCAAAACATTGCAAATAAAATTGGCCTCAAAATATCATTTGAAAAAACAGAAATTATGCCCCAAAAACCAACACAGCTAAAAGAAGTCACCATAAATGGTAATAAAATCAAAATAGTAACTCAGTTTAAATATCTTGGAGAAGTAATAACACGTAACTTAAATGAAAAAATCTCAATCCAAGTAAGAACAAATAGATTAGCTAAAGCACAAAAATTAACATGGGATATCTACAAAAAGAAATGTCTATCAATAAATACAAAAATAAAACACTACAACACAGTTATAAAACCGGAAGCTACATATGCAGCAGAAACACTCTTTTACCTGAATAAACAATCAAAGACTGACAGACTTCAGAAAATTGAAAGGAGGATTGGAAGAACCTGTATCAACAAAAAATATCAGAAAGATGGACAGTGGCGGTTAATACCTAACAAAGTCGTGTACAAAGAGCTAGAACCCATTACAGATACTATGCGTAAGAGGAGACTGGGATTCTTTGGACATATCATGAGGATGCAGGACTCGAGACTTCTGAAACAACTAGTACAACACAATCTCGTCTCAAAAAATACCACAACAGGATGTAAATGGATCAGAGAAGTAAGAGAGGATCTGAAGGAAATAGGCCTTACAACATAAGACACCAAAAATAAGATAAAATTGAATACAAAACTCAAGAATACAAACCTCCGCTTTACCCTTACACAAAACAAACCAACAACATGCACATTTTCAACTGAGGAAAGGGCACGAAGATCGGAGCGTCTGAAGAAGTACTGGGAGGACCGCAAAGCCCGAACAATCCCTTCAAAGAGACCTGAACGACGGACTGACTAAAGTGATCCTATGTGGTCATAAAAGAAGAAGAAGAAGAAGAAGAAGGATTTAGAATATTCGATGTTGCTTTGGGAGCTCGTAAGCCAAGAGCTTTGTGTCTCAATATTGTGAAACATTGTGTAAGTCAAATGCGCACTTCTTTTGGGTTAGAAATATACAGAGTCACGTGTAAGAGACATAGAAACAGCTTCCAAATGTTCTAGAACAATGTGTGTAATGCAGCGTGACAGGGTGGTTCCGTGCGCAACAACCAATCGGAGAACAGTGCAGTTGTGACGTGAACTAGTGACTTGTGGTGGTGGTATACGAATCAGTAGGATTATTCGAGAAAGAATAAAAGAAACTATATAACTGGGTAACTTGAAAACAACAGGGCTTTTTGACTCACGACACTGGAAGAAGGCTTTTTGACTGTGATCCCTCGAAGAAGACTTTTGGACTAGCAGACCTCAAAGGAGGCTTTTCGACGGTAGGCAGTATCGCAGAAGAGTGAATAGTTAATTAGGGAGAACTGTTGGAGTAGTGGTAGACTTGGCATTCAGTCGCAGACGCAGTAAAGTGATAGTAAGATAGAGCGGTATCAGGCTCTTGAACTGAGTGTGACTTGTTGCTGAACAATCACAAAGATTCTCCACACCGATTGTCAAAGTAGGTGTTGGAATATCAGCTTATAGACTAGCAGCTTAAATGTCGCCGCGAGTTCCAGGGATACCTACGCAGAAGAGGAGAAGACAAGAAGAGAAGAGTGAAGACGTCAGCTGTACAAGAATCAGCTATACTCCGTAGTTAAGTATTCAACAGTAAATATATGCATTATAAGTATTCTTGTGTGTACTAGGAACAAGACTTAAAGACATTCTCATAGATCTGAAGTTGAGAAGGGATTGAGAGTAAATGGTGTCAGAGAGTTTATATTGTATGTATTATTGTATATATTGATGTGTGAATATCCTGGGTGTAGAATATAATTAGTGTTTAAACTTTGCCAATCTGACTATACGCTCCCAGAACTCAGATCCCAAGTCCTCAGCCTGTTGTACATCCCTTAGGGTCACGACAGTACAGTATGTAGCTTTATGGAGAGTATGCGGATCCATAGACGTCAGAGTACAACTCCGAGCTACAACTGCACTCAGTATGGTTTGTAAGGAAATAATACAATACCTGTTTTTATTCCATTCAAATGCCAATTAAACCTTGAAAGTGTAACTTTTATTCATAAGATATACTACTTTATAGATAGTGGTGTCGACTGTCAAGGGCAGGGTCATGTACTAGTTTAGATATAATTCTGTACAGTTAATCTAACTGCTTATTACATTTCAGTAAATTCCAGTTAAGAAGAGTGGGTATAATATTGTATTTGTGGAAAATACTCCTACCAAGACATGGACACATTGGAACACTCGTGCAAACTGCTCGCCTGGTGGCCGCGATGATTATGGCATTGAAGTCCATATGGTAGCCAGTTTGAGTGCCGTTGGTTGAACACTTTTTCGCCATCAGAATGTTGGCCGGCAAGGTAGGGGAAGTGAGATTTTGTGCCAAAAGCCTGCTTTATATTCCATTCCTCTCTGCAATGCTCAAATGGAGTGAGGGTTGTCCATCAGATGAGGATATAAAGCTTTGAGCAGACCACTTTGCGTTATTCCAGACGAGTAGGCTTTGTGCCGACACCAGGTTTTACCCTCTCCCTACATTATCATCATCCCACATCCAGACCAGCACCTGCCAAGCCGATCATGTCCTCAGATTTTCCTGACATTAAAAGCCAATGATGAATAGAAATAAATAACTCAAGCGTTCAACAAATCTCGGGTTTCACCTCTGAAATGAGCTTGTAAATTAGAGTTGTTTTGCCCTTAATAACAGAATCATCACCACAGCACCATTGAAAGTCTTCCGTATATAGTCTGGATGTTTGAAAGTGTTTGATGACTTATGAGCAACACGCAAATAGCCTATTCCGACCTCCCAGCAGCAACGTTTCCTGTTTGCCTGGTTCCAGGGACAGTTACAATGTTGTCTTCAAAACCATTGTTGTGTATTTCATGTTACTTGTAAGATTCGTACATCATAATAGTGCTTCTGACCACAGGCACAAGTACAGTAAAAGACACGAGAAAGACATTTCATATTAAAGGTTAATGCTGTAAAGAGCTAGGATATTACAAAATTCGGCAGTAGCATTTCTATACATGATGCTCTTCCAATGAAAAGATATTAACATTAAAATTTTCACCTTTACAATACGTACAAATGATTTTATTCTTAAAGCGAATTTATAGTTACTTGCTTCATCCCTCTTGGGGACATCCTCAGCCTAGCAAAGAATGAAAGTTAAGTAGTAAAATTAGCATTAAAAAAAGTGTTATTTACATGTCTACAGCCAATCATATTTACGTGTTTTAGTGTGCCATTCGACAACACAGTGGTGAAACAACGCATCGTTGTTCAGATATAAAAGAATCTTATGTTTGCTGATACACAGGTTAAGAGAGAAAATCATGACTAGTAGTTCAGTCTCGGTTCTATGCTGCACATTTTAAGAAGACGGCTTCAAATTATCAAATACATGGAGAGCTGTACTCAAGAAATACATGCATAACACCACCATGGCACAGCGCAACGCACAGAGGGCGGTGAATCAATCACTTCAATCCCAACCACCACAACACAGCACAATGATACCTGAGTCCAGTTAATAGCCGGGAGGTGGGTAGTGTGACTTCCACATTCTTTGAAGAATTTCTGTGATCACTGACGGAGGCAGACCTTTACATATGCTTATGAAGGCCAATCGAATTTGGCGGAATATTTGGCTTTGCTAAACATATATGTGTCAATATTCCAGTTAATCATTTTTATTTCATTTTAAATATAATGAACTATGATATGCTAAATTCATTAAATTAAGCAAATTTTGGCCATGCCACGAATGACAGGCAATAGGATCGAATTTACAAAATCAATCAATCACTACTCATCTGCATTTAAGGCAGTCACCCAGGTGGTAGATTCCCTATCTGTTGTTTTCCTAGCCTTTTCTTAAATGATTGCAAAGAAATTGGAAATTTATTGAACATCTCCCTTGGTAAGTTATTCCAATCCCTAACTCCCCTTCCTATAAAATGATATAGATGTTGTTTCCCATAGGGAACCTGAAATATTTGTCCCGAATGATTAAAATTTATAATGTCCTATAACAGACCATTTATATAGGTATTACATACCACTTAGTCGAGCAGCTCGTCTTCCTTCTCCCAAGTCTTCCCAGCTTCAGCTTTGCAACATCTTTGTAACGCTACTCTTTTGGCGGAAATCACCCAGAACAAATCGAGCTGCTTTTCTTTCAATTTTTTCCAGTTGTTCAATCAAGTAATCCTGGTGAGGGCTCAATACTCTGGAACCAAACTCTACTTGGAGTCTTACCAGAGACTTGTATGCCCTCTCCTTTAAATCCTTATTACAACCCCTAAACACCCTCATAACCACGTGCAGGGATCTCTACCCTTTATTTACAATCCTATTTATGTAATTACCCCAATGAATCCATCATTGATCTGCTGGGCTCTTGCCCAGCTGGCAGATTCTCTATCAGTTTTTTACCTAGTCCTTTCTTAAATGATTTCAAGGAACATGGAAATTTGTTAAATTATACTGGACAGCCAGTTTACTGTTATGTTAATCCATGGAGGACGATTTCTGTATTCTCTGCTTCTATTACCCATCAGCGTGGTCTTGTTCTTCTGGAAGTTCAGAACTGCTCCTGAATAGTGGCCGGTAGTCTCTAGCTGCCAGCACTCCGTGCTGTTGTCGATAATCATGGTGGCAGCATGAGAAAATATACCTGAGGTTCCTCATGAAAAATTTGCATTTTAAATTACTAATAAAAGGTTCCTTAGAGATAACAAAGAACGCCATAGATAACGGACAGCTTCATCGAACATTTCTCTCACTTCTGATTGCACTTGTGAGGTAGTCATTTTCATTGATCCTCGATGTTCCACTAATCACTGTTTTCTGTATTATTGACATGATTCACACATTGTGCCTCAGAGCTCTAAATACCTCAAGCAGATATCTGTGGTTTACTCTATCAAAAGCACAGTCAAAATCTATTAAAATGAGCTGACTACATTGACCTTCCGTCAATGATTTACTTATCGTGTTTCGAATATCATAGGCGGTATTAAGGATGTGATGTCTTTGGACCGTACCTGATTGATGTCTGGATATTGCATTCTCAACAAAAGTGCTGAATCTTCATTTCAGCCATTGGTTGGGAGGATTACTTTTAGACATTCTTTCATCCAATTAATATTCCTGCAATGTTCGCAAGTGTGTTGTTCACTCTTCATGACTGGCCACATCACAGATAACAATTCCTTTCCCAGTCTCTGGATATCTGTTTGATGCTTTGTAAACTTCTTTTTCAGGCTGTCTTGATTATTGTGTTCTACTCTTACTTGTATTGGGTCCATCTCTGCAAACATTTTCAAAAGGGCATACAATGGTTGCCATTAACTCTCTATCGTGTAATAGAGTTTCCATGAACCTCTTCTTTGCACTGGTCCTAGAGCTGCTTGTCGTATTTTGCAGGACATACATCCACTTCGCATACTCTTCCCTGAAGCATTTTTCTGACATACTGTATATTCTGTCTATATTAGAGGCTCCTGTATCCTGCAGATTGTGATCTCTGTAGCCTCTGTATTAAGGCAGCCAAAGCAGGGCAACTTTGTAATGAACCAATGTGGTCTCTTGCTGGCATGACTGCATTAAAATTGTCTCCAATGGTCATGTTGGCTTGTAACTGACAGATAAGAGGAAGGATGTCTATAGGAAGAAAAACTTGTGTCTTTCAATTCAGGTCTGTGATGCTAAAGGTTTCAACATTCGAAACTCAGTAGATCTCTAACACGTATGCTGATGCCTCACGCATTCTGGTGAGGGTCTCCTGCCGGGAATGGCTTGATGCAACTTCTAGTGACAGTTGAATAGCAATGTCCTGGTCTCTGGAAGAATTGTTTTGGTAATATGTTAGTTGCTTTTATTTAGGGTCATGATCATATTGCGGAAAGGATAAAGCAGGTCAGCCTGTGCATCGATGAGCAGCGTCGATCACCTGAGTAGCCTGTGAAATGTTAATTTCTTTCGGTTATCATTGTTCCCTAGAGCAGCTTGTGTGGCCTTGCATGTGTCCTTTTCTGAGGACTGTTCTGTTTTTAACTTGGGAGTATTCTTTGCAGGAAGATGGGTCCCTAGAAAATGTGAGATACTGATCTCCATCCCTGGGTTTTATGACCTCTTCTCATAAATATTGTTGTCTAAATGCCCTAACCATCGATTCAGTGGCACCGAGATTTCAATGGTCCCTTCTGCTAGAAAACATTATGCAATATCTGGGTGAGACTGGTTACGCACACTTTCAGTTATTTTCTGCAAGAAATCTTCGCTAGATTGAGTTAACATCTCATGTGTGTGCATGTCGTCTGTACCTTATCAATGCCTGATCAAGTAAGAACTTACGAATGTCCTGTTGTCTCACTTCAGAACTACTGGATGTTAGTAAGTCTACCTCTTTGTTGGTTTCTTGTGATTCTTGGACAGGTTTGACTGTGAAAGCGACCGCAGCTCCTCGGAGCTTTGTGTACGTTCTAGCGCATAGGGCTTTGCACTGTGTTGTAAATCTCTGGTGTCCTGTTTGATGTGATTCTTGGACAGGTTTGACTGTGAGAGCGGCCGCAGCTCCAAGGAGCTTTGTGTACGTTCTAGCGCATAGAGCTTTGCTCTGTGTTGTAAATCTCTGGGGTCCTGTTTGATGTGATTCTTGGACAGGTTTGACTGTGAGAGCGGCCGCAGCACCTCAGAGCTTTGTGTATGTTCTAGTGCATAGGGCTTTGCATTGTGTTGTAAATCTCTGTGTCCAGGTTGATGTGATTCTTGGACAGGTTTGACTGTGAGAGAGGCCGCAGCACCTCGGAGCTTTGTGTACGTTCTAGCGGATAGGGCTTTGCACTGTATTGTAAACCTCTGTGTCCAAGTTGATGTGATTCTTGGACAGGTTTAACTGTGAGAGCAGCTGCAGCACCTCGGAGCTTTGTGTACATTCTAGAGCATAGGGCTTTGCACTGTGTTGTAAACCTCTGTGTCCGGGTTGATGTGATTCTAGGACAGGTCTGACTGTGAGAGCGGCCGCAGCACCTCAGAGCATTGTGTACGTTCTAGCGCATATGGCTTTGCACTGTGTTATAAACCTCTGTGTCCGGGTTGATGTGATTCTTGGACAGGTTTGTCTGTGAGCGCGGCCGCAGCACCTCAGTTCTTTGTGTACGTTCTAGCGCATAGGGCTTTGCACTGTGTTGTAAATATCTGTGTCCAGGTTGATGTGATTCTTTGACAGGTTTGACAGTGAGAGCGGCTACAGCACCTCGGAGCTTTGTGTACATTGTAGCGCATAGGGCTTTGCATTGTGTTGTAAATCTCTGGGGTCCTGTTTGATGTGATTCTTTGACAGGTTTGACTGTGAGAGCGGCCACAGCACCTCGGAGCCTTTAGTACATTCTAGCGCATAGGGCTTTGCATTGTGTTGTAAATCTCTGGGGTCCTGTTTGATGTGATTCTTTGACAGGTTTGACTGTGAGAGCGGCCGCAGCACCTCGGAGCTTTGTGTACGTTCTAGCGCATAGGGTTTTGCATTGTGTTGTAAATCTCTGGGGTCCTGTTTGATGTGATTCTTTGACAGGTTTGACTGTGAGAGCGGCTGCAGCACCTCGGAACTTTGTATACGTTCTAGCGCATAGGGCTTTTCACTGTGTTGTAAATGTCTGGGGTCCTGTTTGATGTGATTCTTGGACAAGTTTGACTGTGAGAAAGGTTGCAGCACCTTGGAGCTTTGTGTACGTTCTAGGGCATAGAGCTTTGCACTGTGTTGTAAATCTCTGGGGTCCTGTTTGATGTGATTCTTTGACAGGTTTGGCTGTGAGAGCGGCCGCAGCTCCTCGGAGCTTTGTGTTCGTTCTAGCGCATAGGGCTTTGCACTGTGTTGTAAATCTGCAACTTCCTCCCTCATATGTTCATCTTGTAATGAATTTTTCCGTAATGGAGGCTAATCTACATTATATACTTGTATCTGCCATTAATTTGGAGTGTTATCAAATGTAACTACAGATTAAGGGAGTGGTTGATTGGCTGCACAAAGGTTTTCCATGTGCATCAAGAGGCATGATTGGCGTGGATTGGTACTGTGCAGGTGGTCAGGGGAATTACATATCGTGTAGATCTGTTCCTGTCCATCACAATTAACTTGGCCTCGAAACCCTTCTACAATAATAAAGGATGCAATTTGTTGTTCTAATTCAATTTGATTTTGTGTTATTCAGTTATCAACAGGAAACTATCAGTGCTGTGATCCATATACATCCTTTACATTTTTAACAATGCCACACTTGGGGATATAGATACAAATTTTACCGTTGGGAATTTTACAAATCCTGACTCTCGTAGCTTTTATTTCTGCTTCAGTTATATCCATTGCAACCCATTCACCTTTAGACAAGGAAACACTACTTTATACTGATAGATCAAGAAACACTACTTTGTCCAATACAGTTATATTTCAAGGGATTACCTTTATGGAGACAAAGTTTGTGGTGGCGTCAAGTTGTAGAGCTTCAATGTATGTGATACTCATGGCAGAGGGACAAGTTTCAGTGTATCCTTCGTGATTTGTTGCATTTTTATTTCCTTCCCGTGGATGGAACTGCGGTGATTACAACCCGCATTGCTATATCAAACACCCTCGCTGAAGATTTCAGGCGTGTGGCACTTAATATGTGCAGTGGCGGGACATCTTACTGACTGCTCACTACACCACCAAATGGTGAACACACACTTTTATATCAACCCTGTACCAACGAGGGGCCTGCAGTATTTAACAGACGTAGCCTCCTCAGAAATGAAATGAAATGCTTTATGCTTTTCAATAGCACTCCAATTTCAGATCCCTATCTCGCTATAGTACGACTCTCTCTGAAGTCAGAGAGAGTATGGTGCACTTTTTTCATACGAAGTCTGAATCTCACAGACTGAATGTAGTTAGGCACTAGTTGTTGGGGATAACTTGTAAATAAAATACTGAATCACTTCACTTCGTTACGGCTGGCATTTTTTAAAAATTATTACTTACCACAATCCAGTACAAAGAGATTACAGATTGAAGTACACATATTCCCCGATAGAGTGTGTATGAGTCCTTTACTATGAATCTCCAACATCCTCCCCACCCTGGTCTATCTCAAGTGAGATGATCGGCTGGACAGGCCGTGTCACATGGTTTCCGTCCAAGGTGCGAAGAATAACCGTTCTAGTTCTCCCGTCACGTCCTTTGCGTAATTCTTCGACCCGTGCTTTATTCCACATGTGTCTTGGGCACGTATCCTCTTATAGTAAAACTACGTCACCAGCCCTGATTCTTGAGCCGTGGTCTCGGGGCTGGCGAACTTCATGAAAATTCTGTAGTAGTAGCAAATACTCTTTACTCCAACGCTTCCAGGAGTCGTCAGTCATTCGCTGGAGTAGTCTGAAGGTCTTAACGAGGCCTCACCTAGGTGTTTCTGGTCCAGTAGGTATCGTGGTGAGTCGATCACCAACGAGGAAGTGGGCTGGAGTCAACGCACCACCATTGTCATCACGTTGCGTCAAGAGTCTTGTGTTTAATACGACTTCTATGCTGGTCAAAACAGTCCGTAACCCTTTGTCATTAACAGTGGAACGTCCAAGTATTTTCTGCAGAGATCGCGTGGTGAGGCCGATCAGTCTTTCCCACCATTGTCCCCACCAAGCTGTACATGGGGCAATGAACTTCCATGTAATACCTTGCTGGGCCATATAGTGATGTGTCCATGCTGCTGTCAATGCTCTCCACAAGTCTGTTAACTCTGTGTTCGCTGAATGGAATGTCTGAGCATTGTCACTGTAGATTGTGTGTGGTATACCACATCGGCCAATAAACCTCTGCAAGGCCTGTAGGAATTCGTCTGTTGACATGTCATTGCACAGATCCAAATGTATTGCACGCGTTGTTGCACAGGTGAATAATGCAATGTAGGCTTTCTTCATGAGGTTGCCAGAAGTAACGTACAGTGGTCCTGCGAAGTCTAGTCCCGTTACTTCGAATGGTCTGCAAGGACGTAGACGATCCAGGGAAAATGGTGCTTCTAATTCCGCCGGTCTCTTCCGGTCAACAATTTTACATGGAAGGCAATTGTGTAAGGCCTTCTTGATTGTTTGGCATGCTCGCAGGATCCAGAATTCTGTGTGTAGTTCAGTTAGGATAGCGGGGTCACCTAGATGGTGAAGTCTTATGTGAGTTTGTTTTATCAGTTTACAGAAAGCATGTGAGCCATCCAGAAGTATTGGGTGCTTTTTATTGCTCAAGATGTCTGCATGTTGTAGCCGTCCACCTAGTCGGAGGATACCAAGTTGTAGAAATGGATTGTAGCGAAAGATCTTCGACGCTCGTGCTAGTGGAAGATTATTCATCAGGGATTGCAGTTCAGAAGCAAAGCATTCCTGTTGAACTTGCTTTATCCAGTATGTTTTTGCTTCTTCCATTTCTGAGGCTGTGAAGTTGTGACAATACTTGGTTTTCTCCTTCAAGCATTTCACGAATCTTAGAATCCACACAGTAACTCATAAAAGTTTCCAGTATGTACTAAATTGTGAGGCAGCAAACAATGGTTCTGGAGTGGTGGTTGCAAGAACTTGAGTGGTCTTCCTTTCCTCAGGTAGACTCATATTAGTGGGGATGACATCTCTGGGCCATGAGTAGGAAGGTCCATTCAACCACGAAGGTCCATGGCACCATGAGTCCAAGGACTCTAGTTGATGTGCTTGAAGTCCTCTAGAAAGGTGGTCAGCTGGGTTGTTGATTACTGGACAGTGTCTCCACTGACTGGACATGGTATGAGTCAAAATTTCAGTCACTTGGTTTCAGAAAAATATCTTCCAACGGTTGGGATTACTTCTTATCCACCATAGTGTGACTGTAGAATCACTCCATAACATGGCAGGGATGGACGTTACTCCAGTAATTTCGTAAAAATAATGTAGAAGTTGGGATTCGACCAAGGCTGCCAAGAATTCGAGCCTGGGAAGTGTCACTTTCTTCACAGGAGACAGTCTGGCCTTGTTGCAGACTAAACGAACAGTGTAAGTGTCGTCTGCAAGTGACCGGACGTACAATGCAGCACCGTATGCTCTTTCAGGGGCGTCGGAAAACACGTGCAGTGATAAATCTGTGCCAGAATTCAAAATGGCAATCCATCGTGGTATCCAGATTGGAGAGAGTTACTGTAGGTGTGAGAGCCAATCGTTCCATTGATGGGCGAGATTAGGTGGTAAAATTTCTTCCCATGCCAGTCCTTGGCACCAGGTGTCTTGGAAAAGGATTTTAGCAGTGATCGACACGGGTGAAAATAGTCCAAGTGGGTCGTAGAGGCATGCAGTGGCTTTCAGTAACTGTTGTTTAGTTGCTGGCTGTGTGGATAGTTTTGCAGTGACGTCACCTGGGGTTGTAAAGAGTTGGTCTGATTCCGCATTCCAGTCAATACTTAATACTCGTGTCTTCAGTATGACTTCTCGACTTTCTGCTTTCCAAATGTTCATTAATGGCAAGGAATTCGGGACCCATTTGGAGAGTGGGAGTCGAATGTGGCGCAGAAGGGCTGTTAGTTCATAATAAAGAGTAACGGCCATATTGTCATCTTCTACGCTGGCAGTGAAGTCGTCCATAAATGTGCAAGCATCTAGGAGAGGCGCTGCCATGGGATACGTGTTGTGGTGTAGGGTAGCTAGTTCACGGAGAGTAGCTTAGAGGAGGAACGGGCTACAGGTGAGGCCAAAGGGTAGGAGGGTGAATCAGTACATTACAACGTCCTCTGTTGTCGTGTAGGTTCTGTCTGTAGTAGTGTTGAGGCGATACTAAAGAAATCTGGTGAGATCTCTATTTTTTTCATCAAGGGCTAGCTGGAGAAATGCCTGGGGACCGTCACATGCGATGGCCTTTCGATGCAATCGAAACCTTAACAGGTTGGCAAAAATTTTGGGTAGGAGATTTGGACCCATGTGGAGGGCATCGTTGAGGGATGGGAATCCTGGTTCGTGAGAGGAAGCATCGTACACTATTCTCCATTTAGTGGCATGTCGTTTCTCCATCTTGACGGCATGGTGTGGCAGATAAAACATATTTCCAGGGATTACAGTATCGGGGGCTAGTTCCACTTGCTCTCGAAGCATGTAGTCCAACATTTGCGAGTGATACATGTTCTTAAAAGTTTTGTCTTGGTGTAGTGGTCTCTGGAGTGTTCGAAACCTTGCCTTGGTTGTTGCAAAATTATCGGATAAGACTGTATCCCGTTTGCGAGGAAGGGACATGACTCTTCGTCCGTCATGGATGCGGTAATTGTCATGGAACTCTTGAAGTATAGCAGCATCCGTGTCGTCTAACTGTCTGTGTTTCGTCTCTCGAATGCCAGTTATCTCAAGGTCCCAAAAACGTCGCATGGAGTCGTCAGATATCTCGTCATTGTTGATGGAGATGTGGTTCGTTATGACATGATTGACAGTGGTACCAGAACGGTTGCCTGTGAGGATCCAACTGAAGATTGTTGGAAGTAGGACTAAGGAGGGTGTGATGAGCTGTGGAGGATCTAGTTTCACGTCTTTCAAATAATTGCACCAATAAGGATTTCAATCGGCAAGTCATCGGCGTCATTGGTTTTTGGATCAGTGAGTGTCAGATTGCTGTGGTTAAGAGTGACTGCTGGGTGAGATGAATAAGTGTTGGCCCTTTCAAACGCTGTGATAGTGACGGAGGTTTTTGTAAAAAATCCAATCATTTCAAATTGGGTGAGTCGACATGGCTGAAAGCTAATGCTAGTTGTTTCGAAGGCTGTGACTGGTAGGTCTCGAGTGCATATTACTGGTAGTTGTAGGGTGTCCAATAATGATGTGGCAATAAAACTTGATTGACTTCCAGCGTCTAGGAGGCATCGTGTGATTTTATGTGACCTGTTGGTCCTTGTATCTGAACACGGGCTGTCTGCAGAAATGAAAAACTGGGTGGCCCAATTTCAATCTTTTTGACAGAAGTTGACTGGGATTGGCTCTAGTTGCAGATGGATACGTGGTGAAGTTGTTTGCATTTAGAACATGACACTCTTCCCTTCTTGTTGCAGTTCTGGACGTTGTGACCTCGATTGAGGCAGAGAAAGCATCTTTTGGAGAGTTTCAGCTTCTCCACCCTAGCTTGGGGTAGGACTACTTGTGTGCATCCCTGTGCCCAGTGACCCCTGCTTTCGCAGAAGGCACAGAATGGTGTTATTGCGGGCTTGTTCTGCTCCTTCCTAAACTTTAGTGGCCTAGTACTGACTTGGAGAGCAGCTGCTGTAGGTGGGTAAAGTGATGGAAGTGCGATGCTGGTCTCTCCCCTGAGTTTCTGAGTGCCAAGGGCCGCTTCTACCTCCTCACGGAGAAATTCTAGCAGAGACATCATATGACCTTCGGATATTTTGTTGCGCTTTGCATGAAGTAGCCAACGTGTGCAGATTGCCGCTGGAAAAGCTCGTAAAATGTTTGGGGCAATCACGCGTCCGTAAACATTAATGTATTCACTGAGTGCCTCGAGGGCTTGAACTCTACGGTGGCACTCCAGGTATGTCACATTGAGATCATCAGGGTTCCCTGATAAGGTGGGTGGTAAATTCTCCAGGTAGTTGAGATGAGCCTGAATTATTTTATCCTTGTCGCCATAACGTTCATTAAGTAGAGTCAATCTGGGCATACGTTTCTGAACTAAGTGCTATACCATCGACGAGTTACATGGGTTCCCCTCGTAGATAACCTCGTAATAACACGTGCTTGCTTATGTTTGGAATCGTTGTGTTCTTGTCAACTGTTGTCTCAAACTGTTCCCCAGAAACGAGACCAGGACTCATTGTCACCTGAGAATGGCTCGATGTGTATTGTCAGGAGTTTAACTTCTGGAACAACAAGGAGTGGAACATAATGGCTAGAACTGGGAATGGAAGTTGACACATTTGTCTTTGCCGGTTTCCGTGTAAGAATTTTGTTGGCATGGTGTATAGCTCTTGTTGCAGTGTCGACATAGTTTTCACATGCCTGTACATCTGTTTCATAATCCGTGTTGGGTAACTGGTCGTGTATAAGATCGTCTGAGGAAACTAATAATTGCAAAGTGTTCTGAAGTCTATCACGAAGATATTCTATTTCGTCATAGTCCAGTGTATTTTTGTCTTTTAAAAGATTGACAAGCGCGTTAAATTTGTTCACAGAGTAGTTTGCTTTCTTTTCAGAAGGGACAGGTCTTGTATAGACATCGCTGAAGGTGTGACAGACGGGCGAGATATGGTGAAAAAGATTTATGACAGCTGAGGAGGGGGGATGAACGTGCTGCAGGCAGTGCTTTCTTTTCGTGACAGCAGGTAACTGGCTGGTAATAGTCCGCCTTGTTTCCAGTAGGTGGCAGCACTAGTCACACAAACCGGTGTGAAGTCATTTTAGAAATAATGATAGTCTTAAAGCATGGAAAAATAATAGCTACACCAATACAATAATGCCGTATAATCCCCATATAGCATGCTACGTTAGTGATTCAGTTGATTATATCTCAGAAGAAACAATTGTTCTACTTATCGTGATCGTGCGTCATGTGGCATGATGAAACGTTTCTTTTACAGGAGATCCAGGTTACTTGGTGTGAAAGTACTCCAAATCTTGAAAGTTCGTTATGAAACGTATCTTAACTTGAACTGATGGTTTATTTCGGCACCATAAATGTTGGGGATATCACTTGTAAATAAAATACTGAACCACTTCACTTTGTTATGTCTGGCATTTTTTTAAATTATTACTTACCACAATCCAGTACAAAGAGATTACAGATTCAAGTACACATATTCCCCGATAGAGTGTGTATGAGTCCTTTACTATGAATCTCCAACACTTGTAGTGGCCACATTCTGACATTATTTCCAACATATACAAATTAACCTTACAAAGGCGACTGCTGGATTTGCAGGACTGAGAGAAAAACTGTCCAGTTCTTTCTTGAATAAAAAAACACTGAAGATTTCATGCTGTGTACCATGGTAGTTTCAATACTGGTGTAATGTAGATTTGAGTGTGACGAGAGTGACATACTAGGCAATCATAACTCACGAGATGGCAGCACAGCGCTTCAACACTAGCGATAAAAAACTTCTCCCACTGCCAAACTGACAGGACAACAATTCATTAACATGGGAATAAAATTTCTCTGCCAAGATGGTGATGATGCTGGCAACTGGCTGCTTGTGTGCATTGATGCAGTGTGGGTTCTAATGCACAAGATTGTGACAAACTAAGCAGCATTCATGAGTCGAAGCATGGAAAGGGCATTACACTGCAAAACTACTCTTAACTTCATGAACTCAAAAGAGGGCAGGACAGCTCATTGTAAAATATATCTTGTTCCAAAACTCAAACAGGGAAGGGCATTCCCTATACAACTGAACATGATGCATGAACTCAAATACTGAAGGGCATTCCACTATACTACTGAACATGATGCATGAACTCAAATACTGAAGGGCATTCCACTATACAACTGAACATGATGCATGAACTCAAATACTGAAAGGCATTCCACTATACAACTGAACAACATGTATGAACTCAAACAGGGAAGAGCATTCCACTATACAACTGAACATGATGCATGAACTCAAACAGGCAAGAGCATTCCACTATACAACTGAACATGATGCATGAACTCAAACAGGGAAGGGCATTCCACTATACAACTGAACATCATACGTGAACTCAAACAGGGAAGGGCATTCCACTATACAACTGAACATGATGCATGAACTCAAACAGGGAAGGGCATTCCACTATACTACTGAACATGATGCATGAACTCAAACAGGGAAGGGCATTCCACTATACTACTGAACATGATGCATGAACTCAAACAGGGAAGGGCATTCCACTATACAACTGAACATGATGCATGAACTCAAACAGGGAAGAGCATTCCACTATACAACTGAACATGATGCATGAACTCAAACAGGCAAGAGCATTCCACTATACAACTGAACATGATGCATGAACTCAAACAGGCAAGAGCATTCCACTATACAACTGAACATCATACATGAACTCAAACAGGGAAGGGCATTCCACTATACAGCTGAACATGATGCATGAACTCAAACAGGGAAGGGCATTCCACTATACAACTGAACATGATGCATGAACTCAAACAGGGAAGGGCATTCCACTATACAGCTGAACATGATGCATGAACTCAAACAGGGAAGGGCATTCCACTATACAACTGAACATGATGCATGAACTCAAATACTGAAGGGCATTCCACTATACAACTGAACATGATGCATGAACTCAAACAGGGAAGGGCATTCCACTATACAGCTGAACATGATGCATGAACTCAAACAGGGAAGGGCATTCCACTATACAACTGAACATGATGCATGAACTCAAACAGGGAAGGGCATTCCACTATACAACTGAACATCATACGTGAACTCAAACAGGGAAGGGCATTCCACTATACAGCTGAACATGATGCATGAACTCAAACAGGGAAGGGCATTCCACTATACAACTGAACATGATGCATGAACTCAAACAGGGAAGGGCATTCCACTATACAACTGAACATGGTGCATGAACTCAAACAGGGAAGGGCATTCCACTATACAACTGAACATGATGCATGAACTCAAACAGGGAAGGGCATTCCACTATACAGCTGAACATGATGCATGAACTCAAACAGGGAAGGGCATTCCACTATACAACTGAACATGATGCATGAACTCAAACAGGGAAGGGCATTCCACTATACAACTGAACATGATGCATGAACTCAAATAGGGAAGGGCATTCTACTATACTACTGAACATGGTGCATGAACTCAAACAGGGAAGGGCATTCCACTATACTACTGAACATCATGAATGAACGCAAACAGGGAAGGGCATTCCACTATACTACTGAACATCATACATGAACTCAAACAGGGAAGGGCATTCCACTATACTACTGAACATCATACATGAAGTCAAACAGGGAAGGGCATTCCACTATACTACTGAACATCATACGTGAACTCAAACAGGGAAGGGCATTCCACTATACTACTGAACATGGTGCATGAACTCAAACAGGGAAGGGCATTCCACTATACTACTGAACATCATGAATGAACTCAAACAGGGAAGGGCATTCCACTATACTACTGAACATGATGCATGAACTCAAATAGGGAAGGGCATTCCACTATACTACTGAACATGGTGCATGAACTCAAACAGGGAAGGGCATTCCACTATACTACTGAACATCATACATGAAGTCAAACAGGGAAGGGCATTCCACTATACTACTGAACATCATGAATGAACTCAAACAGGGAAGGGCATTCCACTATACAACTGAACATGATGCATGAACTCAAATAGGGAAGGGCATTCCACTATACTACTGAACATGGTGCATGAACTCAAACAGGGAAGGGCATTCCACTATACTACTGAACATCATGAATGAACGCAAACAGGGAAGGGCATTCCACTATACTACTGAACATCATACATGAACTCAAACAGGGAAGGGCATTCCACTATACTACTGAACATCATACATGAAGTCAAACAGGGAAGGGCATTCCACTATACTACTGAACATCATACGTGAATTCAAACAGGGCATTCCACTATACTACTGAACATGATGCATGAACTCAAATAGGGAAGGGCATTCCACTATACTACTGAACATGATGCATGAACTCAAATAGGGAAGGGCATTCCACTATACTACTGAACATCATGAATGAACTCAAACAGGAAAGCGCATTTCACTATACTACTGAACATCATACATGAACTCAAACAGGGCAGGGCATTCCACTATACAGCTGAACATCATACGTGAACTCAAACAGGGCAGGGCATTCCACTATACTACTGAACATGATGCATGAACTCAAATAGGGAAGGGCATTCCACTATACTACTGAACATGATGCATGAACTCAAATAGGGAAGGGCATTCCACTATACTACTGAACATGATGCATGAACTCAAACAGGGAAGGGCATTCCACTATACAACTGAACATGATGCATGAACTCAAACAGGGCAGGGCATTCCACTATACTACTGAACATGATGCATGAACTCAAACAGGGAAGGGCATTCCACTATACAACTGAGCATGATGCATGAACTCAAACAGGGCAGGGCATTCCACTATACAGCTGAACATGATGCATGAACTCAAATAGGGAAGGGCATTCTACTATACTACTGAACATGTTGCATGAACTCAAACAGGGAAGGGCATTCCACTATACTACTGAACATGATGCATGAACTCAAATAGGGAAGGGCATTCCACTATACTACTGAACATCATACGTGAACTCAAACAGGGCAGGGCATTCCACTATAATACTGAACATCATACTTGAGCTCAAACAGGGAAGGGCATTCCACTATACAACTGAACATGATGCATGAACTCAAACAGGGAAGGGCATTCCACTATACAACTGAACATGATGCATGAACTCAAATACTGAAGGGCATTCCACTATACAGCTGAACATCATACGTGAACTCAAACAGGGCAGGGCATTCCACTATACTACTGAACATGATGCATGAACTCAAATAGGGAAGGGCATTCCACTATACTACTGAACATGATGCATGAACTCAAACAGGGAAGGGCATTCCACTATACAACTGAACATGATGCATGAACTCAAACAGGGAAGGGCATTCCACTATACAACTGAACATCATACGTGAACTCAAACAGGGAAGGGCATTCCACTATACAACTGAACATGATGCATGAACTCAAATACTGAAGGGCATTCCACTATACTACTGAACATCATACATGAACTTAAACTGGAAGGTTAGCCCACTATAGAACTTAACATTATCCATGAACTTAAACAGCGAAGGGCAGCTCTCTGTAAAACTATGTCCCATTCATCAGTCAAAACCAGGAAGGGCAGTCATTCATAAAACTGGAACTTCATATTGATGAGTAGAGAAGGGTGTCAGAGGTGGAGGGGTGCAACCATCACCATCTTGTGCATTAGTGGTCTGATATGGTGCCAGCATCATCGTCGTCTTGGCGGGGATGTTTTATTTCCATCAAGAGAATTCTTGTCCTGCCAGGTTAGCAGCAAGATATTTTTTGCCAATAGGTTGGCAGCACTGTATCGCCATCTTGTGACTTAGGACCGGCCTAGTATGACTACGGATGCCTATCATTCAATGAACTGATTGATGCGTGAGTTTGGTTCAGAAGAATTAGAGTGCATTTTATGGAATCATTTTAAATGTAATTCACCCCTGTGGATCAGTGATACAGTGTGGGGTTCAAACCCGGCAGAGGTAGTCGGGTCCATTCCACACTCCATGTCGTACGATGTCGGCATGTAAAAGATCTCTGGTGAGACATTTGGTGTTTATCTCACAAAATTCATTAAATCTCAGCCGTAGACGCCCCAGAGAGTTTCGGTTCACCCTGCCTACCATCTAGTAGGAATAAAATAAAACGAAATTTAAAATTGATGTGCAGACCGCCAGATGGCATCAGATTGAAATGTCTGCATGTGGTAGCTGAGGCCATATGATTATTATTATTATTATTATTATTATTATTATTATTATTATTATTATTATTATTATTGTTACCGTGTTTTGGTGGTAGGTAGAGGTGAAAGAAGGTGCGGGCGTGAACGGGTCTCAAGCTACGGAAGAGAAACTAAGTAAAATTTAACCAGGTTATATTTTCTTTTCAAAATTAAGTAACAACACATAGAACAGGTACTTAGTAGCCGAAACACAATTTGAAATGTACAATTACAGGGATTACAGAATTTGGGCTCCGAGAGCCGCCCATACGATTCTTGAGCTAGAAGCCCAACCTTACAATATACAGAACTCAACAAAGGGGCAGAAAACCCCATTCATGCTCAGGAGCACTTGCTCCACATTACACAGGAAAAGCCTCCTCGAGGCATACAACACTCAAAGAGCCACACGCTCTTTGACATTCACCAAACTCCACCTTCAAGTTGTCCTCTCAGGACATAGACACAGGGGTAACATACCCAACCTACTGAGGTCTATTAAACGAAAAGGTTAATTACATGACCTTTAAAGTAACAAATTGAGAGGAGGCGAACTGCACTCCTAATACATTTGCTTAAGACCTACTTGGCACTAGGCCGTTAATACAAGGGCTACTCCCATACTACAGAGGTGACTTAAAAAGAACCAATTTACATTACGTTAACGAAGAATAGGTAGGGAAAAATAAGTTCACCTCAAAACAAATGTGAGTGGGAGCTCGAGAGGGTTAGCACTCTCTATCCCAATATGTAGCTTTACAAGAAAAAGATGAAAAGAGTAATTACATTTTAGGAAAAGGTTACATGATGGAAATGCTCCGAACCCGCCGCGAGTGTTAAACTGCCGACCTAGCCAGAAAAGAAGTTATTAATAGGCCATTACCTGGTGTTGAACAGCTGAAGAAGAAAGAGGCGCTTCCCGCCTCCTGCTATGTACTTAATACACTGAAAGATGGAACAGAAGTGGCCCGGAGAGCCTAAAATCAGCAGTTTAAATACTCTCGCAGAAAGTTCTAGGCGTTAGGGGAAAGAAAACACCCTCCCACAAAGATTTTATTGGCTAGGGTACAGAAATATATTCAAGTTGGGAGAAGATACCCATGATAGGTCAGAAATTAATAGAAGAAATTCGTGATTGGATACATTCAAAACAAGGGGAAGAAAGGGGTAATTATTGCCAACTTAAACAATGACAGAAAGAAATTTAACAAAGAACAAACTCTTGAAATTAAATTTTCTCCAACAAAATAGTTCTTTGACTCCGCACTAGGTTGCACTATTGTAGATCTTCAGTAGTGTCCTCTAGAAGAGAAAGTTCACACTTCTTACTTCAAGCGAAACAAAAACACATCAAAAGTGACACAGTTCAAAAACTCAAAATTTTCCATGTGGTGACATCTTCTGAGAAAGTAGAGAATTAATAGAGTAGATAAAGTTCAGACTTCCTCCAGCAGAGGAGTTTCAACTGGCGCACATTTTAAATTAGCGGCGTGGAGGTGTACCGCCTGGTACAGACCTCCCCCCCCAAAAGTTCCTCCAGGGATGACGCATGAAGTCAGTTTGAAACAAAGTCCAAGTAATGATGTTGATATGAAGATAGATAGCCGAAGCGTTTACAAGATTTCTTAATTCAGTTTCAAAATGTTGTTGTTGTAGGTGAATGAAAGTCTTTATGTTTGTAGAATTTGAATTTCTGAAGATAAACTTTTAATACTTAAAGGTGAAGAAAAATTTTGCAATGTCCACCAAAAATTGTTGTTGAATTCCCAAGTGTAGTTATTGCTTATGGTGACTGTCCATGTAGTTGATGTAGATTGAGTCGGATGGCCAGACTGGCCGTTGCAGCTTGCGTCCAACGGAGGCCGCTCGGACCCCTCAAGTACCCTGAGATACCGCTCGCCCGCACTATGAGGGGAGCAGAGGTGTTGAAGTACGCCGCGCCCGCGGTGAACAGATACAGGCTGCGGGCATGTAGCAGGTCGTGCGCCGCACATCAGCCTTGGCCGGGAGGAGAGCTCCGGCTCGCCGTGCACATGTCGTCCTCGCTGGAGAGGAGGGGGCCCATCCCCCTCCCCAGTCGCTGCACGGCGCTGCGCGGCTGCGGGGGCGCTGAAACATTAAAGCTAGGCGGCAGAATTGTGTTGGACTATCATCTTCTTTGAGGGTACAGGCTTGTGGAGAGGTTGAGGGGCCAGCGGCATGTAGATATCCATGGCATTTACTATTATGAAGCCACAGTGTAAGGTGGAGCAGGAGACGGGAGCGTGGTAATGGCCGTGGCAAGAACAGGATGGCAGTTTAACGGGTCGGGGCAGATTTTACACAAGGCTTACATCTAAAACCAAAATATTACAGAAGGGTCAGAATGCCTTAAAAGTGAAACTCAAAAAAAAAAAAAATATAACCTTCCTATCCTTTCAAAATAATATGAAGCAAGTTAACACAGAAATTACACCGGTTTCACCTGGGACAGGTGAACTCTAAATATCCTCTCGGTGGCTGGATTACTTAGCAATAAGGTAACCGGCGTAAGAAAATCGAGAATGATACAAGGCCCATGAAATCTGGGGGCAAGCTTGCCCGCGGGAACAAAATTTTTGACCATAACCTGGTCACCTACCTTCAAAGTGGTGGGTCTCCGTCCACGATCATACCTTTCCCTAACCTTTTCATGAGATACTTTAAGATTAGCTTTAGCCTTCTTCCAAAGATCTTTAATGTTGTCCGGATCTATTGTCTCGGGCAGAATGTCATTCAGAGACCAGAGGTTAGAGAGCGGCGTGTTGGGAACGAACTTAAACATCAAAGAAGCTGGAGTAAATTTGTGTGATTCATGAACCGCCGAATTCAAAGCAAAAGCTAACCAATGCAGGGACGTGTCCCACCTAGAATGATCTTCATGATGATAGGCAATAAGTGCGGACCTGAGATTACGGTTAACCCGTTCAGCCAGAGATGGTTGAGGGTAATAAGCGGAAGTAGTTACATGAGAGATGGACAAGTCAAAACAGAATTTACGAAATAAATTAGATGTAAAAGCCTTAGCATTATCAGATACAATGTATTGGCACGGACCAAAAGAAGCAAAAATAGAATTTAGGCAAGTAATAGTTGACTGAGCGGTAGCCAGCTTAGTCGGAAATAACCAGGAAAATCTTGTAAAACCATCTACACACACAAAGATGAACTTGTTGGCATTACCCTTTGACTGGGGGAAGGGTCCTACATAATCAATATACAGGCGTTCCATGGGGCGCGACGCTTGATGCGAAGACAAAAGGCCTACCTTGGTGGACATGGTGGGTTTACTGAGCAAACAAGATTTACAAACTTTTACAAGTTCCCGAATGTCACCGTCCATACATTTCCAGATGAACCTTTCACGAATCTTTTCACGGGTTTTAAAGATTCCAAGATGCCCTCCCAATGGGGTCTCATGATAGTATTTGAAGATCATAGGCACAAGAACAGCTGGAACGACAACTTTCATCATCTTGTCATGCCTCGAAGGGCAACATAAAACACCATTCCTCAGAACATAAGGGACGACATGTTCCCCCAGAAGAAAGGGTTTCCATTATCGGAGCCAGCGTAGGATCTTCACGTTGATATTTCTCGATATCCCTAAAGAGCATGGGAGCATCGGTTAGGATGGCATTAACCTCGGATAGTATGGACTCGGAAGGTGATGAACTGTCGACCGGTTCCTGGGTCTCGACCTCGTTTGAAAACATACGGCTGAGTCCATCAGCCACAACATTTTCGGTACCTCTGATATGCCTGACATCGAATTGGAAGGCGGAAATACGGATGGCCCAACGGGCTATACGACCAGTACGACGCGGTCTACCTAAGACCCAGCTTAAGGCTTGGTTATCTGTCTCCAGGTCGAATCTGACATGTTCCAGATAGAGACGGAACTTTTCTAAGGCGAATAAGACTGCCAACCCTTCGAGCTCATAGATGGAATACTTGGCTTCTTGAGCCGATAGAGTCCTAGATGCATAGGCGATGGGACGCCTCCCTAGTTCAGTCTCTTGAAGAAGGACTGCAGCTACAGCTGACGACGACGCGTCCGTTTGGACGATGAATTTCTTCGAGAAATCAGGCATAGCAAGTACAGGGGCATTACAGAGAGCTAATTTAAGATCTTCGAAAGCGGCTTGTTGAGAAGGTCCCCACTCGAATTTGATGCCTTTCCTACGAAGAAGGTTTAAGGGCGCCGCTCTATTAGCAAAGTTAGGAATGAACTTTCTGAAGAAATTCACCATACCAATAAACCTGGCGATGCCTTTAATGTCCTTGGGAGGTTTAAAATCACGGATGGCCTGTGTTCTAGAATGATCGACTGCTACACCATCGGGTGACACAATATGCCCTAGGAATGACATTGAGGGCTTAGCAAAGGCAACCTTGGACAACTTAACAGTTAACCCAGCCTTACGAAGGCGATCGAGAACTTCTCGCAGATGATCTAGATGTTCTTCAAAAGTCTCTGAAAATACGACGACATCATCCAAATAGTGATATAAGTACTCAAATTTGATGTCGGAGAAGACCCTATCTAGTAGCCTAGTGAGTACAGCTGCTCCCGTGGGGAGCCCGAAAGGCACGCGGTTGTATTCGTATAAATTCCAGTCCGTGTCAAACGCTGTAAGGTGTTTAGACTCTTCGGCAAGGGGAATTTGATTATAGGCCTGATTCAAGTCCAAGATGGTGAAGAACTTGGCCTTACGAAACCATGAAAAGCAAGAATGAAGGTCGGGAAGGGGCACAGATTGCAACACCACCTTCCGATTGAGAGCCCTGTAATCAATGACAGGCCTGAAGCCTCCTGGGGTTTTGGGACTAGAAAAATAGGCGAAGAATACGCTGACTTAGAGGGCCTAATAATACCATCCTTCAACATCTGATCGATGATTTCTTTCAGAGCCTTCATTTTAGGTGGAGATAGCCTATACGGTGGAAAACGGACAGGAATCGAATCCGTGACCTCAATTTTGTATTCAATAAGGTCAGTTACACCAAGAGTATCAGAGAACACCTCGGGAAACGACTGACATAATTTACGAACACTATCAGCCTGCTCCTCAAGTAGATGTCTAAGGTCTAACAACATCTCATCCTGGGTAGGCGAAATAGATGAACATGACACAGAATTACACTTTAATAGTGGGATTTTATAACTAGAAGCAAATTTGAATGTGCACGACCTAGACTGGAGATCGAGCACAAGACCAGTGTGAGAAATAAAGTCCGCTCCCAGTATGATGGGGCAAGACAAGTGCTTAGCCACAAACAGTTTAATTTTCCATGTAAATTTGAAAATCCGAATTTTGACCAGTACGGAACCTAGAATTTCTAATGGAGATGAATTAGCCGAGACATATTGAATAGGAGATGAGACATAGTCAGGTAGTTTACAAACAGATTTCAATTTCGAGTACCATTCAGCCGAAATAATGGAACAAACACTGCCTGAATCTAATAGAGCCGTTATAGGCTCATTATTTACCTCAATCTTAAGAAAAGGAACAGGTGCGGGGGTATCCGCCGCAATCCTAAGACACTCTTTGGGGCATTCAAAGGACAGATTGGCAGATTGAACGTTCCCTGAATTTTCGATCTGCTTACCAGGGGCTGAGTCTCGGGAAGAGGGATTAGTCGACTCAGCCGAAGCCACTAGTCACTTTTTATTATTGGCATAGGTGGAATTTGCACCAGAAGTTGAGCAGGAGGGGGTGCTATTTGAGTTTGGGCAATTTTTGGCGCTATGTGAGAAGGCCCCACACTTAAAACAGCCTTGTGATGAACCAGCTCCATTATTTGCCCTACTAGACTTGATCAGAGGACACTTATTGCGCAGATGGTCAGGCGACCCGCAAGCATAACATTTACGAGGGGTGACTGATCGGCGAGGTGGAGGCCGAGTATTACTAAAAGAAGGCGGGGGTTCTTTTGCCACGCGCAAGGAATCGGCATACCTAACTCCTTCCGCAGAGACGGCTAATGCTTCCAATTCAGAGAAGGTTTGCGGGCACGCCGCGAAACACAAATATGACCTGTAGGGTGGTGAAATCCCTTCGACAATAGCTTGCACGATCTGATCCTCAGGGAAGTGGAGAGCAAACACCCTAGTATAAAACTTAATATCTTGGATGAAGTCTGCCAGGTTTTCATCCAAGCGCTGTACCCGATAATAGTATTTCTGAATAAGAGATGACCTCGCGCGGGCAGGAATAAAATTTGCAAGCAGATGTGCATGGAAATCTTCGATAGATGACTGTTCAGCTATGGCTCTTACTATTTTATCTGAGAGAACACCAATAGCATAAGGATAGATTATTTGTAAAATTTGACAAGGGGAAAGCGAAAATACGAGGGCATGATCCTGAAATTCAACTAAGAACCTTAAGAAAGAAATAACTTCACTGGTGGTGTTGACCGAAAACTTAGAGATACCTCTTAGCAACATTGCCAATGGATGAGGCAAGCTGCTAAACCCGGGTGACGTAGTAGGTAAAGGTTTCAATGGCAAGGAAGATAATTCAGCACGTACATTGTTCAACGATGTGCGGCGTTCAGACTCGTTGTCCAATGGGGCAGAGATAGTTTGAGCAGCAACGGTTATTCTATTAACTTCTCCCTTGGGAGGCGCTTCCTCACTACCTGTATTTACTATGATGGGTTGATCAGATTTGGGAGGAACTTCCCCAGTTAACAATTGAGTGACCTTATTAGATAATTCGGAAATATTTTCCAGGAGCGTACTAGCTTCCTTCCTCTGAACATCATTCAGTTTTAGAGACAACAGATCGTTAACCCTATTCGAAAAATGATATAGCCTGCCTTGCACACGCTTAATTTGATTAGGAGACGGATCATTTTCATCAAAAAACTAACTACGGAAGCTAGCCCAGTAATATTCTCCGTGATCGTGGAAAGAGAGTCGTCAATTTCTTTCTCTCCCAAATTGGGGATGGAAATGGGCAAATCAAGGGACTCTCTAAGCTTGTTAGTGTCTATTGCAACCGTGCCTCCAGATTGAACGTTTCTGATAGTTAACTCATATATCAACTCCTCTTTGCGCAAATAGTTAAGGAGGAGAACATCGCGAGGGCCGGGCATGATGACAGAACAATTTTGGAAAACTCAAAAATGCCAGCAACTGAGAAAATGGTTAGAGTTCGGATCAAAACAATGTCTCGCCGTCAAAAGGGGCTAAATTGAGACCCATTCAACCACGCTCTGCTACCACTTGTTACCGTGTTTTGGTGGTAGGTAGAGGTGAAAGAAGGTGCGGGCGTGAACGGGTCTCAAGCTACGGAAGAGAAACTAAGTAAAATTTAACCAGGTTATATTTTCTTTTCAAAATTAAGTAACAACACATAGAACAGGTACTTAGTAGCCGAAACACAATTTGAAATGTACAATTACAGGGATTACAGAATTTGGGCTCCGAGAGCCGCCCATACGATTCTTGAGCTAGAAGCCCAACCTTACAATATACAGAACTCAACAAAGGGGCAGAAAACCCCATTCATGCTCAGGAGCACTTGCTCCACATTACACAGGAAAAGCCTCCTCGAGGCATACAACACTCAAAGAGCCACACGCTCTTTGACATTCACCAAACTCCACCTTCAAGTTGTCCTCTCAGGACATAGACACAGGGGTAACATACCCAACCTACTGAGGTCTATTAAACGAAAAGGTTAATTACATGACCTTTAAAGTAACAAATTGAGAGGAGGCGAACTGCACTCCTAATACATTTGCTTAAGACCTACTTGGCACTAGGCCGTTAATACAAGGGCTACTCCCATACTACAGAGGTGACTTAAAAAGAACCAATTTACATTACGTTAACGAAGAATAGGTAGGGAAAAATAAGTTCACCTCAAAACAAATGTGAGTGGGAGCTCGAGAGGGTTAGCACTCTCTATCCCAATATGTAGCTTTACAAGAAAAAGATGAAAAGAGTAATTACATTTTAGGAAAAGGTTACATGATGGAAATGCTCCGAACCCGCCGCGAGTGTTAAACTGCCGACCTAGCCAGAAAAGAAGTTATTAATAGGCCATTACCTGGTGTTGAACAGCTGAAGAAGAAAGAGGCGCTTCCCGCCTCCTGCTATGTACTTAATACACTGAAAGATGGAACAGAAGTGGCCCGGAGAGCCTAAAATCAGCAGTTTAAATACTCTCGCAGAAAGTTCTAGGCGTTAGGGGAAAGAAAACACCCTCCCACAAAGATTTTATTGGCTAGGGTACAGAAATATATTCAAGTTGGGAGAAGATACCCATGATAGGTCAGAAATTAATAGAAGAAATTCGTGATTGGATACATTCAAAACAAGGGGAAGAAAGGGGTAATTATTGCCAACTTAAACAATGACAGAAAGAAATTTAACAAAGAACAAACTCTTGAAATTAAATTTTCTCCAACAAAATAGTTCTTTGACTCCGCACTAGGTTGCACTATTGTAGATCTTCAGTAGTGTCCTCTAGAAGAGAAAGTTCACACTTCTTACTTCAAGCGAAACAAAAACACATCAAAAGTGACACAGTTCAAAAACTCAAAATTTTCCATGTGGTGACATCTTCTGAGAAAGTAGAGAATTAATAGAGTAGATAAAGTTCAGACTTCCTCCAGCAGAGGAGTTTCAACTGGCGCACATTTTAAATTAGCGGCGTGGAGGTGTACCGCCCGGTACAATTATTATTATTGTTATTATTATTATTATTATTATTATTATTATTATTATTATTATTATTATTATTATTATTATTATTATTATTATTATTTGCATATGGACCCTATTGGATCACGCATTACATTTATGATTTGCCTTTCTAACAGACCATATTGCTTTCATTCTTTCACTGTGTGCCTGTTTTCTTTCTTCTGACCACTTAGTCCCCACTCATTTAGGGACTTCATTCTCTGGCTTTACTACCCATCTGTTTATCTTGTGACAGTAAATGTTTGTCCACTATTTCTGATGGTTTATCTGGGCCTTTTCCAGATCATTTATAACATCTTGTCTCCATGGTACGTGCTTTAGTTCTCAGTATATGTCAAATTTTGTAGGTTAGCCTTGAAGACGATAGTCTGTGAACGTGTCCATAGAATTTCAGTCTTTGTTTCCTGACGTCTGCGGCAAGGTTGGACAGTCTTTCCGTAGCTTTGCGTGATTTGAGTCGATACCCTTCTTCTTTTCTCTCTGGGCCCAGAATTTTCCTCAAGGTCTTCCTTTCCTCCTTCAAGATGTTTTCCAGATCACCTTTATTATTATTACTATTATTATTATTATTATTATTATTATTATTATACTCACACACCACACATAACACTATCCTCCACCACAATAACACGCAGTTACCTACATGTGGCAGATGCCGCCCACCCTCATCGGAGGGTCTTCCTTACAAGGGCTGCACTCGGCTAGAAATAGCCACACGAAATTAATTTATTATTATTATTCTTATTCTTATTATTATTATTATTATTATTATTATTATTATTATTATTATTATTATTATTATTATTAAGCACTTCAGGTTTAATCACCGTATTATAATGTTTGATTTTTGTATGTATGGACATGCATTTCTTGTTGTAGATGTCACGGGTTCTCCAATATGCTCTTTTCAGTTTTTGTGATCAAACTTTCTGTGCTTCCTTTTCCAACCCTGTTGGTTCTAAGATCTCACCGAGATATTTAAAGTATGGAACTCGTTTGATCTGCCCCATTTTCTTTGTAATTCCTGAATGTCGAATTTAGTGCAGATAAACTTGGTCTTCTCGAAAGAGATTTGTAGTCCAGTTTTCTCAGCGCATTCCTTGAGGACTTCAATCTGTTTGTTCGCTGAAATATCACTGTCTGTTAGTATCGCTAGGTCGTCTGCGAAAGCTAAACAACTGACCTTTATGTCATCATTCTTTCGGCCAAGTTGAATGGGTTTCCAGTGCTTCTGAACTTTCAATTCCTTCTCACATTCTCGAATGACTTTGTCTAGAACAAAGTCTAAATTTTTGAAGGGCAGGAAAGAAATGTCAATTCGACATTCCATGTCGTACGGTGTCAGCATGTGAGAGAACTCTGGTGACACATTTGGTGTTTACCCGACAAAATTAATTAAATCTTGGCCTCAGATGCCCAAGAGAGTTACGGTTCACTCGGCCTGCCATCTAGTAGACCTAGAGTAAAACAGAACGTCAAAATTGACAAGCAGACTGCCAGATGGCATCATCACAATCCGTCACCCTGTCGCACGTCAGTTTAATAGCAAAGGGCTCTGATACTTCACCCATGAATTTCACTTTTGACTTTGTGTCTGTGAGTGTTTCTTTGATGAGTCTTAATGTCTTTGGTCAACCCCTTGTTCTTCTAAGATGTTAAAGAGAGACTGTCGATCGACTGAATCGTAAGCTTTCTTGAAGTCGACAAAACTACAAATAATTGGAGAGCTTACGATTGCTCTATATTTCAGTATCGTCTTCAAGTCAAAAATTTGTTCAACACAGTACTGCCTAGGTCGGAAACTGGCATGATATTCTCCAATTTTGTGTTCAAGCTGTATTATTATTATTATTATTATTATTATTATTATTATTATTATTATTTTAAATGTTTTTGGAGTTGTACATTCTGTATTCTGTCTTGTTTCAGAAACTGGAGCTCACGCTCTCAATCTACCCTAGTAACAAGTATGAACTGATGAAACTAGTCACTAACTGTCAAGCGATCAGAGGTATGGACTTCGCAATGTGGCTGAGGCAGAGAATTATTCGCTGTGCGATCCATCTGCTGGAGGACGAAAATCTACCTGTAAGATGTTTTTTACTCAGCATGTTTCTCTATCCATGAAAGAATAAAATTACTTTTAACTTGCGGCTAAGTCCACTTTAACTTCATTACCTCTTTGCAAATTATCTGAATACCCTGTCGATATCAATACCTTGTCAGTTAGACTTTATTTATTCATCTTACAATAATATTACAAACTGCAATTAGATCTCATAGCTCAATGTTTTCAAGTCTAAATAACAGCTTATCTTTTTTTTTATTGAGACTTTCAAGCCACAGAATACTTGACATTTTAATACTGTTCAGTGAGGCTGTCTAAATAAACCCCCTGTGGGTGAGGGAAACAGACAAAGAATACACCCACGGTATCCCCTGCCTGTCATAAGAGGCGATCAGCGGATGATAGAATGGGAACCGTGAGATAACTAGTGATTAGTATCATTATGTGAGGAACATAATGAGTCTGTATTACCTGTGTGTGGTGAAAAAATGAAATGTCGTATGGCTTTTAGTGCCGGGATATCCCAGGACGGGTTCGGCTCGCCAGGTGCAGGTCTTTCTATTTGACACCCGTAGGTGACCTGCGCGTCGTGATGAGGATGAAATGATGATGAAGACGACACATACAGCCAGTCCCCGTGCCATTGGAATTAACCAATTAAGGTTAAAATCCCCGACCCGGCCGGGAATCGAACCCGGGACCCTCTGAACCGAAGGCCAGTACGCTGACCGTTCAGCCAACGAGTCGGACACCTGTGTGTGGTGACATACCGTGGGTCTTGCAAGCTGTCCACTTCATGGCCGTATCGATGAGTTTAATCAACAAATTAATCTAAAAAGCCACCTAATCGATACTTTATTTCTTTTGCCTTTGGCAAACTTAAAAATACATTAACAAACACAGTACATGTTTCGACCACTTAGTGGTCATCTTCAGCTGTATATAAAAAATCTTAGATGATAACATTTAAAAGCAAGCACATTGGATCTTAAAACTATATCCCATGGGAATCCAAAAACTATTGTTCTAGATGCTTTGAATGAAATGGAAGATGGGGGGTAAGGAGATTTATGTGAATGATACTTAAATTACAGTATCGTTTACAATTGTGTTTAAAAACTTAAATGATGAAAAACATATTTAAAATATTTAAAAGCGTCTATGGTAAAATTCTTTTTGATAACATTAGGTGGCGTGAATAAAAAGTTCGTGTTTGTTTGTAATAATCTTCAGGCATTTGTGAGAAAATAATAATGATACTTTTGTCATTATAAACAAAGAACTTAATGACAGTCAAAATATTCTAAATACCTTGCATACTTTAGACCCAAACATTAAATTTACAGCAGAAGAAGAAGGAGAAGGTACACTCAATTTTCTAGATATTCAAACAATTCGGATAAACAACCATTTCCAGTTTAAAATACACAGAAAACCCACTTTTACACCGACTACAATTAAAAGCGATTCTTTACATCCCACTTCACAAAAGAAATCCGCCTACTACAGTTTCGTCAACAGGGCCTTTGAAATCCCGTTAACAGATATAGACAGAAAGAAGGAACTATCTTTCATTCGTCAACAAGCCTTACATAACGGTTTCAATTTGAAATTCATTAACAAAATCATTACTAAGTGCAAATATCAACAACAAATTAACAAAATCATTACTAAGTGCAAATATCAACAACAAATTAAACTGTCAAATTCACCTTTAATAACCCGAGGATTTATGAAATCACGAATTTGTTTAAGAAGCACAATACCAAAATAGCTTTCTCAACCAACAACAATGCAAAACACAGATTTTTTAATCACAATAAAGTCAATAAACTTAAAGATGACGAATTCCAGGAATCTGGCATTTACAGATTGACATGTACCCAGTGCAAAAAAAAATACATGGGGCAATCTGGGAGGAACTTTTTAATTAGATATCAGGAACATGTTAATGCAGAGAAATACAGAAGATACTCTGCTATGGGAGCTCATATGAAGGAAGCAAGTCACAATTTCACTAACATCAGACAAGATCTCCAAATTATCAGTAGGATTAATAAAGAAAGTTTAATGAATAACCTAGAAAACATCCACATTACTCTCAATAAACTAGAGAACAGGGAACGGAATCTAAACGAAACGAACGAAAAAACCTCCTATACGAACAATTCAGTAAATACGTGGAAATGGTAAACAGTAAACAAACAAGACAAACAAATGAAATACTCGAACACGATGTCACTGAAACACAACCAGTAATCCCTCCCCCCTCACAAGACGTACTAGATGACGACACAACTCTACTTCCCCTTTCTCCGGAATATTCCACGAACAATCAGACCATGTCACACCGCTATCACACTAGGTCGTGCATGAAGGCAGTTCTCCAAGGCAACGCAGATTAAACATTTGCCAGATAAGGTAAGTCAAGGCCACGCAATCTCGAATACAAATATCTTCCCGCTATCTATTTAGAATTCGGAGCTTTTTACTTTTATCATATGTCATATTTTAATATATTACGATCTCCTGCTGGTTACAGATCACGAGTCAAGCTGCTCGAATCAGATCGCCATTTTATATAACAGAAGCCACCACAGGGTTTTAGCAAGTTAAACGACTAACACAATTTCTTTTATCACATTCCGAAGAGCAATTCTCAGAAGTTAAACAGTCAACACGGCCTTTTAACCACAAGAATATCACTCAAGGTAGTTATTAAATATAAACAATAAATACCTGAAGACTGGTGCATATGACATAAACTTTCATTCAAGCACAAGTGTTTTTGAATAAGTGCCTTACCATAGACACTTTAGAATATTTTAAAGTATGTTTATTAAAAACAAAGTGTTTAACAGCACCACAGACGCGAATTTTAATTAAGTTATTATTTTCTCACAAATGCCTGAAGATTATTACAAACAAACACGAACTTTTTATTCACGCCACCTAATGTTATCAAAAAGAATTTTACCATAGACGCTTTTAAATATTTTAAATATGTTTTTCATCATTTAAGTTTTTAAACGCAATTGTAAACGATACTGTAATTTAAGTATCATTCACATAAATCTCCTTACCCCCCCCCCCCCCCCCCATCTTCCATTTCATTCAAAGCATCTAGAACAATAGTTTTTGGATTCCCATGGGATATAGTTTTAAGATCCAATGTGCTTGCTTTTAAATGTTATCATTTAAGATTTTTTATATACAGCTGAAGATGACCACTAAGTGGTCAAAACATGTACTGTGTTTGTTAATGTATTTTTAAGTTTGCCAAAGGCAAAAGAAATAAAGTATCGATTAGGTGGCTTTTTAGATTAATTTGTTGATACCATGGGTCTACATTACCTGTGATTAATACCACCATGAGAGGAACACACTGAGTCTGCGTCACCTCTGATTAGTACCACTATATGAGGGATACCATTGTTCTGATGTACCAGCGATTAGTACAGTTATGAAGTGCCAGTGACCTGGATTTTGTACTCATTTTGGCAGGGAGCATCATCTCAGAAAATAAGGCATTGTCAACTGGATCCACTGATTGTTTTAAATTCATGGTCATTTCTTCATCATTATTTGTAAACTATCCACCTCTGTGGATCAGTAGTAGAGTGTCAATCTTTGGATCCCAAGGTAGCGGGTTTAAACACGGCAGAGGTAGTCGGATTTTTGAAGGCCAGGGAAAAAGTCAATTTGACATTCCATGTCGTACGATGTCGGCATGTGAGAGAACTCTGGTAACACATTTGGTGTTTACCCGACAAAATTAATTAAATCTTGGCCTCAGATGCCCAAGAGAGTTATGGTTCACTCGGCCTGCCATCTAGTAGACCTGGAGTAAAATTGACAAGCAGACTGCCAGATGGTAGCTGAGGCCATACAGTTTATTTATCATCATCATTTGTTTTAGATTCTAGTCAGTGGATACATTTCAAAGTTTTAATTATTGCTTCATTTTGTTGCACCTCGTACCATTAGTGGACAATGACCTAGCTGTTAGGCTCCTTTAAAAAAACCATCAACATCGTCGTTCTAATTACTTTACATTTTGTCAAGAAGTTTCCTTTGCATCTACAGTGGAGCTGTCATGTCTGTGTCCTGAAGACTTTCAACGTCACCTTCGTTAGTTTTTTACAACATGTCATCTGCAGTCATTAGAATTCTTTCTTTACTCGAATCAGAAGTACAATAGACTAAAAGAAACAAACTATGTACACAGATATGTACAAGTAAAAGGTCTTCAACAATATATGCCATACAGATGTCACACCAATTCGGCCCAAAATTTGGCCACTTCAAGGGCATTTGGATTGGCCAGCACCAAGTCTTCCATTGTGCAGTTTGATGGACACAGGGGGTAGCATAGCAGGTGCTCAGTTGTCTGAAGTTCATCACAGTCACAAAAGGCCGTATCGAGGGGGAAGTTCCATTTCTGTAGATTCTCTCTAGTTCTACCCACTCCAGATCTAAGTCTGTTTAAGGACCTCCATGTCAACTAGTCCTCCATGTGACTGGGAGGTAACACTTCCCGTGGTTCCATCCATTTCAAGAGGCCGGGGGCTTTTGTTTCCATTTGGTAATCCTGACTTTGTCCAATGATCCTTCCAGGTGTTCTGAAGATGTTAAAAGAACTTTCCTGGACTTCAGTCTTCGTTGGGCAGGTTGGTATCCGAAGAGTGGATATGAAGGCATTAGATTTGTTTTAAGCCTTTCATTATTAGTAGCAACCTCTCTTTTGACATCACAATGAGCAATACAGGCAAGGTAATTGATTTTCCCGAGAGGAGTTGGCTTCAGGACACCAGTAATTATTCTACAGCTTTCATTGAGTGCCACATCAATCTGTTTTGCTTGGGCAGATTTGTGCCACGTTGGACAGGCATATTCATTGGTGTAGTAACATAAGGGTAGTGCAGTAGTTCTAACAGTTTGTGGGTGTGTGCCCCAAGTAGATCCAACAAGTTTTCTAAGTAGTGTGTTCCTGGAAGAGACCTTTTGTTTTACATTCATACAGTGCACCTTGAAGGTGAGACCGTGATCAAGAGTGACGCCCAAGTATTTGGGATGGAAGCAGTGGTCTAGCGTAGCTCCATTCCATGTCAAAACGAGTTTCCTGTTGGCTTGTCGATGTCATAAATGCAATGCACAAACTTGGGTTTTGCACGGGTTTGGCACAAGTTGGTTTTGATCATAGTAGTTGCCGAGTTGTTCTAGGGCAGCTTTCAGGGTGCATTCTATCACTTCAAAACTATCTGACTGGACAGCGAGAACAAGGTCATCAGCATAGATAAAACTCTTGGTGTCTTGAGGCTGTGGCTGATCATTTGTGTATTTATTAAATAACAAAGGGGCCAGTACACTTCCTTGAGGCAAGCTGTTCTTTTGAGTTCGCCAACGACTTCGCCGACCCTGAAATTCAACAAAGAATCGGCGGTTATGAAGAAGTGTAGCTACCGTACCAGTCGTGTTAATTCAAGATCTTTAGTAAGGGTGAAATTTTTTTAACAGGAGTCTATGGTTTACCGTGTCATACGCCGCTGTAGGATCAACAAATGCTACGCCTGTAATATTTTTTAAGTGAAAACCATCTTCAATGTGCTGAGTTAGTTGCATAAATCTGGGAGGTGTAATTTCTTCCAGGTCTAAATTCTGACTGCTGTCGGATAAGAAGTGGGTCAATAACTTCAATAAGGTGATTCAAAATCATTCGTTCTATGATTTTATACAAGTGGCATAGAAGAGACATTGCTCTATAACTTTTTGGATCTTCTGGGTTTTTGCCTGGTTTTAGGATTGCAGTCACCCATGCCTTCCGCCAAATCTTTGGGATGTTGGATGATGCTAGGCATTTGTTGAATAATTCCACGAGCCACAACTTTGTTCCAGAACCGAAGTGCTTTATTTGCTCAGTGCAGATATCGTCCAAACCTGCAGCTTTACCATTTTTGCACATTGTAATGCCAGTTTCTAATTCAGTGAGATTAAATAGTCTGGCTAAAGTACTGATAGCCTCAGATTCCCTGGTCACAATTTTTTACTTTGATTTCCTAATAGTTGATTGTGATTTGCCATTATTAAGCAACTGTGAAGCAGTATGGTTGGCTGTGACATTAGCATGGACTGAGCATTTTGTTGGGTCAACTGTTCAGTTTTTTCAGAAGCCTCCAAGCCTTTTGATTATTAACTGAGAAAGCTGCCTCTGTGGATCCGTGGTAGAGTGTCGGCCTCCGGATCCCAAGATAGCGGGTTCAAACCCGGCAGAGGTAGTCGGATTTTTGAAGGGCGGAAAAAAGTCCATTCGACACTCCATGTCGTACGATGTCGCCATGTAAAAGATCTCTGGTGATACATTTGGTATTTACCCGACAAAATTAATTAAATCTCAGCCATAGACGCCCAAGAGAGATCCGGTTTACTCTAGGTCCGCTAGATGGCAGACAGAGTAAGCCGGAACGTCGAAATTGACGAGCAGACAGCCAGATGGCGTCAAATCGAAATGTCTGCAAACGGTAGCTGAGGCCATACGATTATTATTATTATTATTATTATTATTATTATTATTATTATTATTATTATTATTATTATTATTATTAACTGAGAAATCTGTTTCCTCCATCAGTTTCAACCAAGTTTTCCTTTTGTTGTCTGAGATTGAAAAGAGTAAGTCATGTCCGGCTGAAATTGTCTCCTTGCTGAAAGGGTTCACTTCGAAGAGGGCAAGGTACTTCTCTAGGTAGACTTTTGTATCAGAAGTTAAACCTTGGTAGTAGTGTGTTTTGCAACCTCTTACTATGGATAAACGTGAGGCTCTCGATTCTGCATCAAGAAAAGTGTCGTAAGATTCTGGTTCTGGAGGAATCTCCCATATGAAGCTGTCAAGTGTATTGCTAAATTTTTCCCAATTAGCCTTTTTGAAGTTAAACCTTCTCCGAAAAGGTACTGTAATCGGTCGTGTTACAGTGGTTATTTGGAACATAATAGGGTGATGTTGAGAGTTGGGTAGGGGAGAACAGACTGATATCGCACACTGCTGAGATACATGTTCACTGGCGAAAATAAGGTCTGGATTGTAACCGCGTTTCCATCGACCACTGTTGAAACTTGGTGGAAGCTTACTGTCATGTATAAGGCTAAGTTGGAAATGATCAGCCCACAGCAATACAGCATCCCCATTTCCATCATCATGTGCATAACCCCAAACTGTACTACGACTGTTGAAATTGCCGACTACAAATTTCGAAGTTTGCTTGCAAAAGTTATCAGGGGGCATAAAGGAAAAATTAATACCTGGTGGCTTGTACACTGATGATTTAGTGCAATTACTAAGCTCAATTGTTATTATTTCAATGTTTTTGTGATCTGTTACAGATGTTGACAAGACCTAAATGTCAGGATGAACAATTATTGCACTACCGTACTGACTACAATGTGGTCTTTCAACCACAAGTTGTAAACCAGCAATTTTGGGATGTCATTGATGGTCATCTCTGTGCGTTTCCTGAATACAAAGCATGTCACAGTTATTAGTTTGACAGAGTTTATTCAATAGTTCCTCTTTAGATGGTGATAGACCTTCTAGGCTATGCCATAATATAATTAATTTCGGCCTTGAAAAAGGCCTTTGAAGAGTAGTTGCCATCTAGTGCTTCTGACATGCTGACGTTCGATTTCGCAATGGAGATTTAATTCCAACTACGTTAGCAGGGGCACCATGGGCAGGAATCAGCTTCACCCCCAGTCATTAGAATTTTCAGTGCAAATTAATTCACTCATCCCAGGTAATAGCAAGATAGGTCAAATTATTGAAGTTTCTCAGGGAAAGCATTTTTTGTTTTTAAATGATACAAAATCACTGATTCACCAAATGTTGTCAAACCATTCCGCCTCATGTGAAACAGCTTTTTAATTAATGGTTTTGCTTGATTTTGTTTAATTGAAAAATTTGTTGAAATATCTGCTTTGGATCATGAATTGACTAGGCATTACAGTAGAAGTCCGCTAGAGCAAGTACGGCATATAATGAGAACTCCCCTATAATGACAGATTTTTCTGTTCCTTGAAAATTCCTATATTAAACTGTGTATTATCCTTCGGTTACAGCGAGAGCCCTATCACCGACATTTCCGTTATTACAAGCGATTCAGCGTGTGCGATTTTTTTTCCTGTACCAATATTTATATACCTCAGTGATTATATTGCAAGTGATTGATCATTTTCAGTATAGTTTTCTCGCTATGTTCACTCATTCGGAACAAATATTTCAGATTCCCTATGGGAATCAACATCTATATCATGTTCACTTGCGAGTGCTCTCATCGAGATTCGAAGGCGATGTTGGAGTCGATTGGTAATACCCGTCGACTGCTGTTCCATAAAGAAAATTAGAAATTAAAAAGCACATTTTCATAATGAACACGTAAATAATGTAGTTGATTGCAGTTGTTAACTTGTTAGAAATAAAGGCTAAAGTGAACGATTGATCAGTTTTAATACCATATAATGAAATAAAGTACGATTGCAATACATCTCAAGAGATGGCAGACTGCAACACTGATTTCAGAGGTTACATTAAATTTTCTCAAGTCTAGTTAAATTTCAGAAAGGCTGTTCCTATGTAAATTTATAGTGAGAACATTATTATTTCTCTAATGGCCTCTTATATGTTTTCATGGTACATATACGGTGATGGTAGGTTAGGTGATGCTGTTTGAATAAGAAAACAAACGTTAGCCACACAATACGATTGATCATCTTCGGTATTGTTTTCTCGCTATGTGCATTTGCAAGCTCTCTCGCCGACATTTGCAGGCAATGTTGCAGTTGATTTTAATACCCGTCGACTGCTGTTCCATAAAGAAAATTAGAAATGAAAGAACAGAACATGTTTTCATAATAAATACATAAATAACGTGCTCGGAAGTACTATCTGCGTTTGACAAGTGGTCGTGGCAGCTTGTAGGTATGGCACGAGTAACAGTTACTACATTCTTAATTACAAACGTCTCTCTGAATCAATGAATATTCATTATGCAGCCATATAGTGAATGTGTAACTAAGGCACTACCACTTGAAACTTCACGACAGCACTTCAATTCGCAACGAGGCCTTCAGACTTGAGATAGATGCATGCTTCCCCCACACCCAAGTGACTTCTCGGCAGATGACCATAGCAGTTAACTCGTTGGAAGTAAAGGCTAAAGTAAACGATCACTTAATTTTAATGCTATATACTGAAATTAGGCAAGAATATGGCAGAGCGCATCACTGATTTCAGAGGTTAGTTTGTATTTTCTCGCATCTGGTTAAATTTTGGAAAGGCTATTCCCATGCAAACTTTCTCTACAGATGCTTGAAATATGTTTTCTTGGTACATATATGGTTAGGTTAGGTGACACTGTTTGAACAAGAAAACTGAAATGTTTGCCACAGAAGCCTCTGGAGTGATGCTATAATTTCTTCAGAATAAAATTAAACATACACTTTCATGTAGTATCAAAGTTTGTAAATAACAAATAAGTAAGCCATAGTATGGATATCATCTGAAAAAATGCAAGTTTTGAACAAACTGATTGCTGTTTCATACCAATTTTAACGTTTATGGGTTCCCCACTGACTTTTACGAAAAATGAGATCAATCCGCTCTAGGAGTAAATTTTTCGCCCTTACGAATTCTCGCTATGACAAACTTCTACCACAGTCTAATACACACAGTCGTGAAGCTCCTTAGTAATGAAATGGCATCCTGTTGACAAGTGCAAGGTCTGTCTAGGGAGGTCAAGTCACGAATGCTACTTATGGAGCCGCCATATTGGGTCTTTTAGCGAGCGTAACCAAAGACAAGTGTATTCGAATTTAGAGGATTTCGGTAACGTATATTGAAATAAAAACAAAATACCAACTATTTTTCATAAAGAATTTAATTGGGTATCTACTGGTCATGAATATATAACTGTATAATACTTAAATGATATGAATAGATTCACAGCTATTTGAATAGGAAGATAATTAAGAGCCTGAAATTCTTTCTTTTTTCTTTTTTGAGAAACAAGAATCAACAGAAAAGCTCATGTTCTTCTCTTTTACTTCCTTACAACTTGGTCTTACTGTGTTATTAATATCATCTGTCAAATGCGTAATCTTATTGACAGAAACATAGAAATATGTACAGCAGGCCTACCTGTGTCATATTATGATTACTGGTACATGAAATACTGAACTTGAAGTACTGTATTTAAAGTACTAAACGACGGTTGTAATAAATTACCTTCAGCGTTTTCTTTATTAAGAAAATAATTTCCGATACTAGTTCCTAAAAGGTTACCCCAGTATGTTGATAAACACTGAATGCCTCTTGAGTTGAGTGCATTAAATAATGGTAACTGTTGTTATCCATTCGTGTGGTATTTCTTTGGGTTCTAAGGCAAACATATTCTGCACATATGCAACAAGAGTGATGTTCTTAGCTACTCTTAACTAGTTTATTGAAAACCCTTGCAGCTATATAGTACGAAGTGGTGGTGGTGATTATTGTTTTAAGAGGAAGTACAACTGGACAACCATCCTCTACAAACACTAATCAGAAGAAAACAAATGGAAGGGGACCAACACTTCGAAAAATGAAGGTATCGGCAAAAGAAAGATGAAGGCCACAAAGTGCGTGGAAATGAAAAACTTCCTAGGCCTCGAATGCGAAAAGAACAAGTGTTGACCAGGGGAGGTCGGATGGACTAGAATAGTGAAAGCAATTGCAAGACTCAGCTAAGGGCCTCGTAGTCACAACCCAAAATAGATTTCTCCCGTGGGTGGGGGCAATAGAACAACACACGCGGTCTCCCCTGCTTGTCGTAAGAGGCGACTGAAAGGGGCGTCAGGCGCTCCTATCTAGGGAGCGTGGGTTGCCGACCACGGGGCTCTTAGCTGAATCCTAATATTCATGCATATAATAATAATAATAATAATAATAATAATAATAATAATAATAATAATAATAATAATAATAATAATAATAATAATAGTAGTTAAGAAAATTAAAGCCATTGGTAGACACGATTCCATAAGAAATAGAAATTCAGTCATTATTAAGTTGAGTTAACCTAGGTTAGGCTATTTTAGGGATTACATTAGGATATTATGTTAGGCTATGGTACATTAAATTACAGTAGTTGGTTAGTGCGAGTGAAGCAAGTGTTGTGATCTTTAAGTATTTGTCCAGCCATATATTGTACTCTATAGAGCATTTAAGATGAATAACATTTCGCTGTAAATAATAACTACAGTACAGTATAAGACTGCTATTTTTATCAATAAAATTGTTGTAATGGTGGCCAGCTGGACAAAAATTGTTGGTTTGAAGTGATAGGCCTATTGTTAGTTGTGATTATACTTCGTAAATGAACAGGAACAAGCATTTCAAATATCTGTGAAACATTTCTACGTTGCATGTAGGGTTAGAATGATACTGTCTGTAGTTTACATGAAAAGGAAAATGAAATGGCGTTTGGCTTTTAGTGCCAGGAGCGTCTGAGGACAAGTTCGGCTCGCCAGGTGCAGGTCTTTTGATCTGACTCCCGTAGGCGACCTGCGCATCGTGATGAGGATAAAATGAAGATGAAGACGACACATACACCCAGCCCCCGTGCCAGCGAAATTGCCCAATTATGGTTAAAATTCCTAAACCTGCCGGGAATCAAACCTAGGACCCCTGTGAGCAAAGGCAAGCAGACTAACCATTTAGCCATGGAGCCGGACACATGAAAAGGAAATTTTCATAAACATCAATACTACTATTACACATTTCCTGTTACTTTTCTTGCTTGTTTTGGCAGACAATTCTCTTTCTTTGGGAGGTTTCCTATTATATGTCAAAGACTTAGGTGGATTAGGGACGTTGTAAATTGTTGGGATGGAATTCCACTTGAGTAGTTTCCGTCCATCTGCCCTCTTTAGTTCAAATTGCGATTCTTCAAAATGATGCTAGAAGAAAATACATAATACGACCTATAAATATAAAACATCATTCATATAAACATACTATTATTCAGGAATAATACGAATGTATAACTTCACTAACCTCGCACAAGAAGTAATTATCTGTAGGTTGCCATTTGTCACTCCTACAGTTTTGTACCCACTGAGCTCTCCTTTGCTTATCTCTCGGGAAGGGAAACACTCTAATTCCGTCAGTTGTCTTATTTTGACAATTTGGAGCGGCGCAGTATCCCGTTTTCCTTCAAAATACAAGTAATAACTCACATCATTACATCAGGCACGCCCACATAACAACGATATTTGAGACCCAATATGGCCACCACCGCAAAGGATTGTGGTAGCGTGACCAGACCTCCCTAGACAGACCTTGGACAAGTGGAACGACACCAGCGCTCTAGCGGCCAGCAAGCCGGTACTGTTCTCTACCCAACAGCTGATTGTACCTCCCCGTAAATTATAAGTATTGCAGCCACCTGAACAACTATTTTATAGTAAATTTCACAGAAAAATGCTGATAGACTAGACTATTTATTGCTATAGGATGGAAAGCCTTGTTAAGGTTAGCCATTTTCAAAGACCTTTTATTGAACTGAATTTGGTTAAGATCTCAGCAACCTAAATGACTGAATTTTAGGTACTTTGTGTTTTTTCTATGGCACTGAAAACTTTCATTACAAAATTTGATGATGTAATATAATCTTAGTTTCACAAATAATTTCAATAGCAACAGCTTAGTACCTTCACAGCATTCCTGTGGAAAATTAGGTATTTCTGTTAGGGAGTTAATGAACAGTGCACCACACAGAAGCTTGTGAGCATTCTCCTCAAACATACAGGAAAGCCTATGTTCACACATCGTTACAAAAGCACTATTATGTTCATAATTTTTGAAATGACAATAAATCTTAACACTATCATCTAGAGAATCTGTCTTATCTTCTAGAAACTGTCTGCATGTATTACAATCGTGAACAGAGAGAAACTGTTTTAACAAGTAACCGAACACATATTTCATGCTATTTAACTCACCAAAATCTTTTGACAGTTTGACATTCGGAACATCAATAACTGACTGAACATTAATACTATTTAATAATGTTGACAATTTAAGTTTATGAGCACTTTTTATGTCCAACATTAATTGGTCGCAACTGAATACCTCACAGTTGCTACTCTCTTTTGAAGTGTTATTAAATAGTTGACTGAATGTAGCACTGTTGAATGCAGAAATGAACTGCTTTGGAGATGGATTGGAGCAAAACCCTCCTTTTTGCCTTATTATAGAGAAGAAATGTTCCAGGCGATCCTGGTTAATTTTTCGCATTAATAGGTATCTATTATCATTATCCAGCAATTCATTTTTCAACAGCCCTAATGCAACAATATTCATTCTCAACCCCTTTATACACTTTATCCTATTTATTACATCTTTATTGTACGCACCCACAAATCTCCAAGATTCTACAAATTCTCTAAGACCAAGAAGCACTTCAAAATGCTCATAATGACATGTGATGGCATTTCTCAACTTAACTGGACCTTAACAATTAAAAATATCAAATAAATCATTCAATTTCTGGCAAAACTCTGCAGTAGGCAAGGCTGCTGGACACATACTGCCACCTGCCACAAGTTTTTCAATAGCTGTTGCCACAGAGTGGCTTAACACATGACAAGCAGTACCAACTTTCATTTTTGAAAAAAGGTGACAGCTCTACAGATTTTTTTGTAAGCTTTGGTGCAAGTTTATATTTTCTTTTAGTGTCACTTTCATACAAGTCTTTGACATATTGCCAAGATGCAGTTCCTACTTCACCACTTTCTTAACTGTACACTATATTATATTTAAATAAATTGTTTGTAACACTTTTTATTAAATGAGGTGTGTTATAAAAAAAATATATATATATTGTTATCACCAACTGTTATGTATGGCTTTGATTCATTAATACCCAAATACTTTCTCCACTCCATAAAATTAGCACTTTGATCACATACACAAGTCTTAACAGTCAATCCTATTTCTTTCAGTTTATCTACAACAGTAAAAAATAAGTTTTTCAAATGCTTGGCACTTATTCCGTCCTGAGTAAGACAATATAATAACGGCTGCCTGAACTTGCTAAAAAACCCATTTATCATCATAACAAATGCACTATTTGCAACTTTTGGTGTATGTTCATCACCTAAATCTTCAAACCCTATAATACTGTCACTAGAAGGATCATATGCCATGTTGCACATTAATGACATTTCATCCATTGAAATATTCACTAATCTTTCATGTTCTGAAAAAATATTTTACTTTTTCTTTCAGTAGTTCAAAAATACCCTCATTTAATCCACATTTAAGCTGAACACCCTCCATGTACTTCTGCAGTGTTCGTACTGAGGGGAGATGAAAGCACTAACACAGAAATCGGTAGCCTTGTGGACTATGGTATAGCAAGTTTAGAGCGAATAACTTAATTTCCTGATTCCATCTAACTCCATACTTTTTTTTTAGTGGTTTCCTAATTTGGTATAACAATACATTAAGTGCCTCCTTCGTCAGGTATTTAGAACCTATACATTTCAGTTTTTCTCTGTCCGAGAGAACATATTTCCTAGCTACTTTATGCTTTCTACCTTGACATTTGCATGTGCATGTACACCTGTTTAGCTCCCTACACCTCCACCGCAAACGAACCATTTCAGATGACTTATATTTGCACTTCTTCTTCAGACTATCAATAATTTCATTCAATTTGTGTATTTCTTCTGCCGCTGACACTTCCACTGGATTACTCGATACAGATGGTGCGATGTCTGAAGCAGTCTCTGTCCTAACAGCAGCTCCTGTTCTCTCAACACCTCTTGACTGCCTACAAGATAATTTCTTCTTCTTTGACATGGGTCCATCATTTCTAATCAGTAACGTTCGCTTTAAGGAAATCCGTGGCGGTTTATTTGGAATGTCGAATACAGTTGGAACTGCATTCCACACTAATTTCTTCTTCTCGACTGACATAAACTGGCTGTCTTCAAAATGATTCGAGCACAACTTTATGTTATTGTACAAATAATTCACATCTTTCTTCATTAAATCAGCCCTCCTACTATTTACAAGCCATTTACTACACCTGAAAATTAAAATATCGCTACGTGTTAGAGGATAAGATTGGGTTAAAACGTTATTTAATTTCATAATTGGGTGGGTTTCTCCCACTGAGTTATACTTCTGGATAACTTGACAAACCAAAAACCTACTTATTTGAACTTCTATTTATACATCTTCACAATATTGGTCCATTATACGAAAATGTAAACCGCAGCCAATAAGCCTTGCCTTGCCTTACCTTTCAGCATCTTTAGGAAACCTAAAAAATGATAGCTCTGGTGTCTTCTTCTTGTTATTGGAGCAGTTAACTGCACTACACACATCTCCTTTCGTGAACACCATCTTAATTTAACAGAAAAGGAATCACTTGTAATGGAACTACCTCACACTAACCTTGCAAATTATACACAACTTACACATGTCAGTAGACCAGAAGCTTGCTTGCCACGAGGAGCGCTAGAGTCGCATGGATGAAAAAATGGGCCAAGCTTCGCGACTGTGTATATTAGACTGTGCTTCTACTGTATTTTCTGATGTCGGCTAATATAAACCAAAGTGTGTAAGTCACATTTGTGTATTCTTTGTAAGATTTAATAGTTCTCGTTAACAAAGGCAGCTGTGTAAATAAACAGCCAATAATTCATTTACGAGATAATAATCTCCACATCAACAATAACAACAGAAAATGTATTACTAGTACTTATGATTGAAGCCACTTTTATTAACAATATTTAGAATATTAGCAAGTTAACTCCACAGAGAATTGAGGCGCTGGCCTTCTTACCCCTCTTGGCAGGTATAGTCCTGACTTAGTCTGGTGCTATTTGAAAGTGCTCAAATACGTCAGCCTTCTGTTGGTAGATTTACTGGCATGTAAAAGAACTTCCGCGGGACAAACTTCTGGCACTTTGCCGTCTCCAAATACTATTGAAAAGTAGTTACTGGGACATTAAAACCATAACATTATTATTATTAACAAGATAACTCAACTTATCTGGTTATTACCGGGGACTGGCTGGCTCCATGGCTAAATCGTTAGTGTGCTGGCCTTCAGTCACTGGGATCTTGGGTTCGATTCCCTGCAGGGTTTGGAATTTTAAGCATAATCGGTTAATTCCCATGGCTGGGACTGGGTGTATGTGCCGTCTTCATCATCATTTTATTCCCATCACGACGTGCAGGTCGCCTACAGGAGTCAAATCAAAAGACCTGCACCAGGCCTCTCCAGAGGCCGCATGCCATTATTATTACTAGGGACTGTTTTATATTCATCAATACCAAGTGAGTTGGCCGTACGGTTAGGGACACGCAGCTATGAGCTTGCATTCGGGAGATAGTGGGTTCGAACCCCACTGTCAGCAGCCCTGAAGATGGCTTTCCGTGGCTTCCCAATTTCACACCTGGCAATTGCTGGGGCTGTACCTTAATTAAGGCCATGGCCACTTCCTTCCCACTCCTCGGCATCATCACCATAAGTCCTCTCTGTGTCAGTGTGACGTGAAGCCAATTAGATACCTAACGTTACAAAGGTGCTATGTGCCTAATTTATGAAAAGTAATTTATTAATAAGAAACTGTCTCAGAGGAACAATTGAAGTTATTTATTTCTGAGATTTTATTTAGGAACAAATCTAACAACTTAATAAATCTTTGTCAACAGATTGGTTGAAATATTTAAATGAACACACTGAAAAATTGAACAAAATCATAATTTATGAAAGGTGCAAAATATTTTGTGACTACAAAGTTCCATCCATTACTCACAGACCTGATAATAATATTCTTTGTGTTCATGCATTGCCAAATAGGGAATCATTGCTTTCAGGTCGTTCAAAGTACATGTAGAGGAGTTAACATCTAACATTGATGATTGACTTTTAAGTCTTTCCGTTTTTTCAGAACTGCCACATTACGGCCACTGTAGGATTCTTTCAAGCGGACAAGTGGTATTGTATTTACTCATGTATTAGACTCCCACCTTGGTTTTTAGGGAGAAAGAAAATGAAAAAAGTAAATCTTGCATACAAGAACAATGATTCCGCTTTGAAGCGGGTGCAAGCCTTACTGCAGCTCTGGTGACATCACACAAATTTGTGAATTTTACGTCCGTATGAACACATAGGTCAATGTCGTGCGGAACATCTGCATTTCATAGTTAAGAAATGTCCACCTCCACAGCTCTGATGGTGTTGCACAAATAGGTGAATAGTTTCGTGTCCGACCTGTGCATTGTCATGTATATATGTCTGTGTTTTGTAGTTCTAGCATAATGGTTAGCACAATTAGCTGCCATTCTTGTGAGTCTGGGTTCGATTCCTGGTTCCGTACTGCCAGAGATTTACGATTGGCAGGAAGGTTGATATGTGGTCAAAATGGTACATGCAACTCCCCTCCACTGGGGGCATGTCTAAAAAGAGCTGCACTACCTCAGGATGAGGAAACAAGATTACTTTAGGTAAATATCCACTGTTAATATAGCAGGTGAGATCATTGACAAAGTGATCGTTCAATATCTCGTAACTTGGGCCAATGAAGTAGGGTTAAAATATGATAAAAACAATCCAATCATGACAATTGTTTTACTCGCCAATGTACCTAACAAATAATGATAATAATAATAATAATTTTATGTCCCCACTTACATTTAATGATTTTTGGAGACACCAAGCAAAACGTACCATGCGTTAATAAAAAATTGGAGACAATGAACTACAAAATTAAACATTGTGATAATAAAAGACATTACCACCACACCTATAGATATCCATCAATGCAGCAAACTTTCCTGTTATTTATTTCTATTCTTTCCGTCGTGAAACTTCTAGAACTATCCGGGCGATACCATACCTAACGTAAACTATGTGGTCTCTCTTATCTCATTTACAGCTGTTTAGGTAAATCCTAATGTGATAAATGTAGAGAAGAAGCATGAAATATACTTAACAATAAGGGTCTGGCTGAACAACTGCAGTTATCCAAAGAATGCCTCCACTCACTATGTGGAGTACAACTTGTAACGTAGGCTAGTTATTAGCTGAAGGTTTGGCATGCTTTCTACAGCACGGCTTTAGCTTCGGCTACACATACACCAACTGGAAATATTTGAGACCATCTCCAGAAACCATTAAGGAATAGATTCTCACTAATTTACTTTTTTCCAGTATTCCTTGAAAATTGTGACTAATTCATCAGGAATGACCGAACTTTAAAATTCCCCGGTGTAATTTTACTCATTGTTCTTACATTTTTCAGTTCAGTGCCTTCATTGACAAGAGATCTTCTCAGCTCTATGAAAATTGGCAAAATTTAGTCTCTACAGCAATCTCAACTTGGAGTAAGCTGCAACCAAAGGTGAGGGAGGAGGAGTACGCCATATTTACTGCTTACTCATCATTCAAACGTGCGTGTGATGCTACCCATCGAGTGTTCAACGAGCGTGGACCTATTCATGAAAAGAAAGACGTAGAGAAAGCATTCAGAACCATGAAGGTAAATATACATACATCTTCGTCATACAGTCTGCAAGCCTCTGTGATTTTACTAAACTCCACGTCAATCCTCTGTTTATAACTAGCTCTGTTGCACCATGTAATTCTATACTTCTTTTCTTTAAACCATTAGAAACTAAGTCTAGCAATAGTCATCACTGTCTCTCTCTACTTGTCTTACCCTGCCTAACTGAGTCCGTTATTCTCCTAGATAACCTATCTTCCTCTAGTCACCTCACATGACCCCACCACGGAAGCCACTTTATGCATACAGCTTCATCAATCGTGTTCATTCCAACTCAGCCTTTATCTTCTCATTCTGAGTACCCTCCTGCCATTGTTCCTCCTGTTAATACAAACGATCTTTCTTACTACGTTCATGTCTGTTATTTCTAAATTATGAATACAATATCCAGAGTTCCCCAGTTTTCACTCCCGTAAAGCAAGGTTAGTCTGAAAACAGACTAATGTAAAGATAGTTTTGTCCAGGAGCTGACTTCCTTCTTACAGAATGCTGTTGATCGCAACTGTGGGCTCGGTGCCTTAGCTTTGCTGCACTGTGATTCAGTCTCCCATCCTGTTGCAGCTTTGTTTTCCCAACCTAACATTAACTACTCTTAGTTTCCTTACCTACTGACATTACTTCTATCTTGGAAAGGCTCATTGCACAAGTTCCACAATATTTGACTGCAGGCTTTTGGCACAATTTGCTGTTAAGACCAAGTCTTTGCCACAGGCCAAACTGCTTTCTACATTTCTACCTACCTGAATTCCTCCCAGGCACTTCATACCTTTTAGCAGATGATCGTACAAACTGTCAACAATAAAGGTGAAAGATTACAGCCTTGTCTAACCTCTGTAAATACCTTGAACCAAGAATTCATTCTATAATCAGTTCTCACTGCAGCCCAATTGTCAACATAAATAGCATTGATTGCTTTTAATAATCTACCGTTAACCCTCAATCCCCCAGTACAGCGAACATCTTTTCCCTCCGTACTCTGTCATATGCCTTCTCTAGATCTATGAAATACAAACATATCTCTCTACTCCTCTCTGACTGCTCCTTACAGAGTACTGCGTTTGTTTGGATCTCATCTCCTCTATCGTGGTTGTACACTATGTACATTCGTGTTTTATTTTAAACTTTCTCTTCAAAATTGCATTATGGTTTATTGCTATGGAATGAAGATGCTGTGAGTGATGTATATTTATACAGATCTTTAACACCGCACTTGTGAAGCTGACTGATCTACTGGAGGATATCAAGGAAAGAGGGAAACTTTTTGACCATGTTCATGTGTACTGTGGGCCCTATGAGACACTAAAGAGGACCGTCACAACTTTCACCAGATTTCTCGACATCTTCAGAAGACTACAGGTAAGCGCCACTTGAGTAACTTCATATTTTACTCTGCACTTCATAATTTCTTAGAAGAATATTGTAATCACTCTGCTCTCTCACTCACTTAAACTTTTGGAGAAGATAATAATCTGGGAATGCGTAGAGGGTATAGAGGTGCCAAAGTTTCTGACTGATAAAGTAAAGATATTGTTATCAAAAATTTTTTAACTGTGTCCAAGTAGGGGATGGAAGGCAAATTGGTTTGAAACCAAAAGAGGAGTCTAGCAGGGAAGTGCCTTGTCACCACTCCTCTTCATTGTCATGGATCAGATCATAAAATTTATCAAAGAAAAGAACATTGCAAAGAACCTAACACTCTGATGTTCTGATCTGGGCAGAAAATGAAGCAGAAGTATAGGAGAAAATCTTTGGAATGGCAAGTTTAAAGAATATGGACTAAATATCAGTAAAACAAAAACTGTTGAAATGACTATCAACAGGAAAGGTACAGTTCCAAACATTTTCCTGGAGGGAACCTTGGAAGTATCATTTCAAAAGATAACTTAATAGGACTTGGAAAGCTTCTCAATTTCATTTTCCAAGTGTGAAATCTACTCTGGGATGATAAAATACCGCAGAAAGCATCCGGCTCCATGGCTAAATGGTAAGTGTGCTGGCCTTTGGCCACAGGGGTCCTGGGTTTGATTCCTGGCAGGGTCGGGAATTTTAACCATCATTGGTTAATTTCTCTGGCACGGGGGTTGGGTGTATGTAATGTCTTCATCATCATTTCACCCTCATCACGTCGCGCAGGTCGCCTACGGGAGTCAAGTCAAAAGACCTGCACCTAGCGAGCCGAGCATGTCCTCGGACACTCCCGGCACTGAAAGCCATATGCCATTTCATTTACCCCAGAAAGCAAAACTGACCTGCTTTTATACCTGCTTCATTCCAATTCTCACCTATGGACTCGAAACCTGTACCCTACATAACAAGGCTAATAGTAAAATCCAATCAACAGAAATGAAATTCATTAGAATGGTGTACCGAAAGACCAGGAAAGGCAAGATTAGAAATGAAACAAACAGGAAGGAGGCTGCCATCAAAATACCTGTTACCAAACTTGTAGGAAGACAAAGATTCATTGCTTTCATAATTCATAAACTCTTCATCACCACCTTCTGATTCACACGAAAATTCACTGTCACCACTCTCGCACAAATAAGTTCTGATATCTATCTCACTGAAAAGTTTACATCTGCGTGCAGCCTTGTCGACAAGGAACTACGGTAGCAGAAGACACTCCACCTAATTTGCGAGGACTTAGTTAACATAAACTACAGTATCAATTCTGCCTCTTTCCAAAGATGTCAGAGAAAGAATAGAGAACAGCATATCACTGACATACATTTGTCTCATGCCAAACTATCGATACCAACTCGTGATGAAGTTCAGCACATCTCCGAGTCGTGGTCCGACTCTTCAGTCGTGGCAGCTGACCATGTATCCGAGACCATGTTAGATGGCAATGAGTTAAATGCCTGAGGACAGTGAAAGCTAGCGGATATATGCTGAACATTCTGAAGAGCACCTGATTTCAAGTTTATGAACAGATGTCACTAGTTTTGGTATGGAGTGCCACCAGCAGGCTTGGATTGAACATTCTTTAGTAGGGAATTGTAACTGTTGTGGGGTTTTTCAATTTAATTTTTTCTTTATAGAATGAATTTTTCTCGTTAATATGTTGAAGGAATTTTAAAATATCTTTAACGGTACCGGTATTTAAGATATGTCCCATAATCTGTACACATGTTACACAGACAACGCCCACTTGCAAATGATTTGTTGCTCCATTTCTACTTCTTGTTTGGCATGTATAATCTCTGACATTACAGGAACAGGAAATGTTGATAAAGCTTCTGTTTAATTTATATTTTGGTGGGATATTACAAAGGCGAACCTCGTGTGTACAGTCATTGTGAATATTAGTGCCAGTAGCAATTCTTCTCCAAGTCATCAACTACAAATATAAAATGGGCAATCAGGAACCAACTTATAAAACAAAGAAGCAAACATTTAATGGGAATAGGCTTGTAGCTAAGATCAATACTGACACTTCTAAGCCACAGATCTCTCCTAACCTAGAAAGTGCTTCTGCTAAGAAATTTGTAAATAGGCCGAAATGTGACAGTGTAACAAACACTAACAATGATGATAATATTATTTGTAATGTAAATATAATGTTCCGGGAATTACAAAAGTGCCTACGTTGTGTTTGTGGTGCCAGTGTACATTTTAATGTAAATAGTGTTGTATGCCTAGGTTGTAAAGTTGCAGTTGCCTGTGAAAAGTGCAGTGAAATTGGATCATTTAATAACTGTGACAAAATTGGGAAGAATGCTAATGTTTATTCTATAAACAGAAGGGCAGTGGATGCTATGAGGTGCATAGGTCAGGGTTAAGCTGCACTCAAAGTGTTTTGTGGTCTTATGAACTTGGCACCACCAGTAAAAAGAAGTACCTTTACAAAAATAAATCACAGGATTTTGGCTGCTACTATAAAAGTAGCCAATGAATCCACAAGTTCAGCAGCTGAAGACGAAGCAAGACTTACTAATAGCAGGGACACATCAGTAAGTTGTGATGGTACTTGGCTTACCAGAGGACACAGTTCCCTACATGGGGTGAGTACTGCTATTGGTATCAAATCAGGGAAGGTATTGGATGTAAAGGTAATGTCCACATCGTGCAAGACAGGCACTGTAGAATATGCAGAATAGATAGAGAAGCATAAAAGTTTATGTAATATTAACCACAAAGGTAGCTCAGGCAGTATGGAAATGGAAGGAATGAAAATTATTTGGGTCGGAGTGTTGATAAATATGAACTATGCTATGTCAACTATATTGGTGATGGAGATACTAAAAGTTGACCAACCTTATGGTACAGAAACTAAAATATTAAAGAAAGAATGTGTTGGTCATGTCCAAAAGCGAATGGGGACTCAGTTGAGGAAGCTGAAAAGCACAATGAGAGGAAAGAAGTTGACTGATGGGAAATCACTTGGAGGGAAGAACAGGCTGACCGATGCAGTAATTAATACCCTTACAGTATACTATGGCAATGCTATAAGGGCAAACTGTTCAACTGTAGATGGGATGAGAACTGCAATTTGGGCAATTTGGTATCATAAATGTTCAAGTGATGAGAACCCAACTCACTACTTTTGTCCAAAGAGCCTTGACTCATGGTGCCCATTCCAACAAGCTGTTGCTGAAGGGACAGAGAACAGTTACAAGCACAAAAATAATCTACCTCCAGCCATCATGGAAGAAATAAAACCAGTTTTCGAAAATCTGGTTACAGCAGATTTATTGAGAAGGTGTGTGGATGGCTACTCACAGAATAATAATGAATCAACTCAAAAATTTGGGAAAATTTGCCCAAAAACTGGTTTTGTAGGTTGAAAAATGGTACAAATAGCTGCAAATGATGCCATAATAACATTTAATGATGTGAAGAGGCTTAAGGTGCTGGAAGAATTGGAACTTGGCTTTCGTGATTACTGTACATAGATGGTACATGAAGAGGATAGAACTTGAGTGCTTTCTGCAAATAAAAGGGCAGTAGAATCTACAAAAGAGGCCAAAAAATGCAGGAAATGGCTTAGGTTCGAGGGGGAAGGAAGACAGTGTCAACAAGAAGGGGTTGTTTATGCAGCAGGAGAGTTTTGATGCTTTTCCTCCCGTTGGTAAGTTTAAACCTCATTCTCCGAAACTTTAATTTTTACTTTTGTTTTCCTTCATAACTCAAACATTTTTTGAGTTATCTTGATGAAATTTTGTATGCATATGTAGTTTTTGGTTCTTAACAATGTGAACTAGAACCATTGCTGTAACTTTTGTTTTTGGTATTTGTTGGGGAGAAAATACTTCAAGAAAATGCCAAAAATTTAACTACTCCTATAAAAAAGGGAGAAAAAATATTATTTCAAAGGATAACCAAAAGATCTTTGTTCACATTGTTGACATAAGCATTGTAAACATTCTAAAACAGTAATATTCCAGGAATATGAAAATTTGTAGAAATGATCAAAGAAAAGCATAATGAATGTATAAATGTTCAAAATTTTGAAAGTTATTTTTTATTAACATGGGACAGTTAATTACAAATGTTCAAATGGAATACTAAAGAAGAAGGACAGTACTATGAGTGTGTGATATTTCATTTCAACAGAACGTAGTGTTACTGAGAAATAAAAGGTTAAATATTGTAAATTTTTATACTTGTAAAGGTGTACCTCCCCCCTTAATCCATTTCTAAGTTGCCACTACTGTGATTTTGAATTAAACCAACTAAATAACCACATACCTGTCATGGTCGATGCAAAGGCATTGCTGTTCTCCCCACAAAAGGCTACAAGTGAGCTGGGGCAACTTCTAAGGTGTATCATGTGAACTTACATGCGTCTGGAGAGGGTGTAACCGTACAAGAGTACAATTCCCGATTTATGATAGGAAATATTTGTAAATGACGATCTCCTGATTTTAGGTTAGGAAATTTTTGTAAACTAATTTGTAATATAAATTAGTGAATACCATGTGAGTTTGTTAAATTAAGGCGTAAGAACATAATATTATATGATAAATTTGTAGTTAGGGAATATTGCATTTGTGCATCATTATGTTTTGTATAAATTTCTGTTTAGGTAATAGTCTGTACACATGGCCTAGCAGTGAAGATTGTGTAACCTGGGAAACAGTGACTGTATCGGTATAGATCGTTGAAGTTAGTTAAAACTGTTGCAACAAGTGGTTTAGAAATCTGGGGTAGGCCTATAGCCGGGAAGTATATGCTAAAGATGGTAATTCATCAATGTGGATGTACATACAAGTTCGCTATTTGCAGATCGGTAGCTCGGTAACCAATCTGGAAGCTTCGAGTTTGAACGAGCTTGCATTGACCGAGTGACGCTAGATGATGTTTCAGTGGCAGCATCGTTTTCCAGTTGACTTTTGCAGACATGATAGCCACATTGAGCAAGCCTATATATACTGTACATGTGTGCATGTGCAATGAGTTGATTACTATTATTGGTCCTGATCATTGCAGTGGCTTTTCATGATGATTACCATGATGAATTCTGTGCTGTATGACTTCTTTATGGTTGTATTACTGTGCCATCACTGAGTCATGATGAGTACATTACTCAGTAATTACAAGTTCCCAGTGAGCAGTTGGTGGAATAAACTACATAGTGTTCTTTTGTAAGTCAGACTCTGGATTATTCCTCTCCAAGGAATTGCACACTGTGAGGTAGTTTATGGGAGGTAATGTGTTGTTGTGCACAGAACTGATTATGGCTAGGTGAAACCGTAGGCCAAGTGTTTATTAGTTGTTCATTCTTTGAATAACACAACATGCTTGTCGTTACTAATTCCACAGCAGCCATTTTACATTGTTCATATGGCCCATGCTTATATACCCTCTACAGAACGCTAATACCACTAAAATTCTGCAGTCCTTCTTAATTCATGTTGACAAGAGTGTGAGAAGCACAATCAAAGAAATTCTTCAGTTACCTGTAGACACACCAGACAACTTCCTGTACTCTGCAAAGAAAACAAAGCTATGGAAGGCAGAATGGGAGACACCACTTAAATATCTTAACATCTGTTACTAACTAGAGAAGGCTGGTAACATCATTCTGCAGTCTGGTGGAAGAGAAGAAACTGTATGTTCCAAGTTCAGAGACTTGATCTAAGAAATGCAGATAACATCCAACTCAAAGAACGTAGCGCAAAGAAGTTAAGAGAAATGCTAAGGAAGATATACAGTATAGCAAATGGTGTTCGTTAAGAACTCACGATGAGGGAGCCATCCTCTATCAGGAATGCACACCTGGTAACCAATGGATCGACACCCTAAGTAGACTGTCCAGATTAGAATGGAAAGACGCGCTGAAAATGCAATACAACTTGGTTCCTGTATGGGCCCTCCCTGGACGTAGTTGGGACAGAGTCCACTGCAGACACTGCAGTGAGCCTGAAACCCTAGCTCATGTTCTTGGATCATGTCCACGGGTGGACTTGCTTAGAAATGATAGGCACAATAGAATAAGATGTAGAATTGCAGCAGCATTCTTCTTGAGAGGTCATCAGATACATGAAAATGTGCCATGTGTTGTTGACAGTGGAAGCAACCGGAGAATAGATATAATCGCAATTGACCGTCTCGGCATATATTCTGGACCCCACCATCAGATGTGAGGTCAATTCAAGTTAAACAGCAGAGGTAGACATGGAGAAATGAGCCATCTATGAAACAATTATCAGCTACTTCAAAGAATCATACACCATCTCCCGTATAAGGGTTGTATGATTTTCCTTCGAAGCAAGAGGAACCATATCAAAATTCTTAGTTGCAATTTTCATGAGTATGGGCGTTCCCAAGAATCAGTACTGTGATTTAGCCATCTTGGCCATTAAAGGCTCTGTCCAAATTGTTAAACACCATTTTTTTTTTTTTTTTGCTTGATGTTGCACCAACACAGGTAGGCCTTATGGCAATGATGAGATAGGAAAGGCCTAGGAGTGGGAAGGAAGCAGCCGTGGCCTTATTTAAGGTACAGCCCCAGCATTTGTCTGGTGTAAAAATGAGAAACCATGGAAAACCATCTTCAGGGCTGCCAACAGTGGGGTTCGAACCCACTATCTCCCAGATGCAAGCCCCTAATAGCACGGCCAACTTGCTCGGTCTAAATCACCTCTAAGTACTGCATAAGAGAAAATTCTTCATTCAGTATTCGAGTGTTATGGTATACTTTGTCAGATTTAGGCAGCCTTTCATTGAAGGAAGTACAAATAAAAAATTAAAAAATAGTATGGCTTTATTAACACAGAGTGTAGTGAGGTGATTGGAACTATTTTGCTTGTATAATTATAACCTGTAAAATAGATTCCACAGTGATGATGCTATTGTGCTTAGATAAGGTTAAGAATGGACAGTTGTCTTATACGGAGGATACCATTAATTTGAAGCATGGCTTTCAGAATGATGTGTATTTGTGTTTTTCTTTGCAAATTGTAGATATTGGGTGATGTTTATTTTTGTAAGGGACAAAATGATTTGGTTACATCACGTGATGATAGTTGTTGGTGTTTGTTTTGTTTTAATTTTGTTTCGGGAGTAAATTCATGTTGTGAAACTTGCAGTAAATCTTTTAGTGGTGAAGTGAGGAAAAACCTGGCATGCTACCCAAAAATATTTTCAGGGTTAAATAGTAGCAGGTAAGGTAATGAAGCAAGTTTAGAGCCTCGTCAGCCTTGGGAGAGGGAGTTCTTTCATACTCTACAGAGTCAGTTATTGCCGGTGGTGCCCAAATTCATTATTTATATTTTATTCTAGTTACCATTTATCCATTTTGCCAAAGTTACAATAGGAAGTTACCAGTGTTCTCCTCTAACATGTAATGGTTAGAGTCGAGCTGCACTTATCTGATTTTAATGTAGGTTTTCTCTTAATTTAACTTAATCTCATTTGTTCTTGTTTTGTTTACTTTGCCAAAAGATTCTCTTTACATAATTAGCTTTGTATTGTCAGGGGTTTTCCCCTACTCTGGATATATGTTTGTAATAAAATCTTAAATAAAGCATGGATGAGGGTTAGCTCGCTGCCCTCATCGCTGCCTCCTTCTCTGGCAAGCAGCTGTGCCCGTGCTTCCTCACCTACATGCATGCCAGTTCAGGCTGTGGCAGCTCGGGGCAGTCGCAAGCTGGAGAGGGAGCAGCAATCAATGGGGACTTTCTGATGCTTGCTGGTTCTTGATCCCAGATGGACTTTCTGCTGAAGAGGGCGAAGTTGTTGTTGTTGTTGTTGTTGTTGATCTGAGGCAGGTGGAGAAGGAGGCGGCAATCCTGTCAGCCATCTCGATATCCTTGGCAGGTACCAGGCACAGTCTGGATGGAGTGGAACCGGACGGTTCTCCTGCCCCTGCTTTGGCTGGATGTTGGTGCTTCATTTCGCAGTTCTCCCTCGTGGCCCGCAGCCCCGTCCCTGAGACTTGCCGCGGGAGACCTGGGTTGGGCGCTGCACTGGTTGAAAGGAGAAGCCCTCGGGGGTCCAGTCTAAAGCCTCCGTCGTTGCTGCATCTAGTAGGATCGCCGCCTGCCAACCTTTGTTTATAGCAATGTAGAGTAGATTGGCGCGCGTGGTGAAATAGTTGCATTGAGCTTGATCTAGATGGTCCCATGCCCTGAGACCCCAGAGGACAGTCTCGATGTTGTGTCGATCCTGACCCACTGTAGTCACAATCAGCTGCTGTTGGAGTGTCTGGGCTAGTTGCTGCACTTGGCTGCTGTCGGGGTTCGTCCAACCTGCGGTGTATTCTGCTGGGCATAGAGTTCTCCATTGGAAGCCTGGTTGCTGTGGTGGATGAAGGTCGTGCTGTGGGAGGTGTTGGTGTTCCTGTACCGTTTCATCCATGTAATCATCTCCCTCCAGGTTGGCTACACGTTCAGTGAGATTGGTTTGCTGTAGAGCCAGTTTATCCGGAGATTGTTGGATTTGTTGAAGAGTCTGGATGAGCGTGAGGTCTGGAGTCGCTTGGGCCTTATGTAGTGGAGTCGTCAGATGTTTGTCCTTGGAGCGTTGACGATCTTCTGAAGGATCACGGCTGGAAGTCTGGCTCTTATTGCGGTTGTGTGTCCACAATTTATTTTCAGGGAATTCGTTCGGTGATGAACGCTGCGTCATGGTTTCTTGCTACTATGGATAATTACCTGAGTAGATGTTATGTATTAAGAATGCATGAATGTGGCCCTTCGTTACCCTTGTTGACTTCTGCTTCCTTGTAATGAAGCTGTTCCACATTTAAACATTTTGTTCTTACTTTTCGGTTTTTAATTCTCTTTTAAGGGTCTTAGTTACAACTGAAGTATGACTTATGCTCTGTGTCACTAGGTCTTCTGCCCAATTATATTTTATCTTAGGGATTGCTTGAGTGGGTTAAACACCCTGTTCTAATTTATTGTTGGCATTTTGTCTTAACTTCTATTTAAGTAATTTGTAGGATAAGCTTGTGTTCTTGCTTTTCTGAAAACTTTGTGTTGTTGCTTCCCCTTGAATTAAAGGCGACGATTGTCAAATGGTACTCTAGGCCCGTTCAGTCATAGAAATGTAACATTTATTCTTAGAAGCTCATGCTTTTTCATTGCACGAAAAACAAACAAACACCTGCCAAAGATTTTGTAGAGGATATTAAGTTGTAACTGTACAAGTGTATGATCCCCACTTTTTAGGTTGGGAAATTTTCGTAAAACAATTCGTAATATTGAAGTCATGAAAATTATGTAATTTTGTTCATCTATAATGTAAAAATATAATATTATAAGAAGAATTTGTAATAGGGAATTTTGTTTATACTGTATATATAACTTTAATTTGTGTAAGAGTCTGCACATGGCATGGCAGTGTAGGTTGCTCAAGAATTGTGCAACACGGAAAACAGTGGCTGTATCAGGAAAGATGGTTGAGGTCAATTGAAAGTGTTGCAACAAAGTGGCTTGGAAACCCGGGGTACGGCAGGTAGTATATGCTGAATCAATGTGGACGTTCTATGTCACATCAGACGCTCGATAGCCAATACGAGGGCTTTGTTTTAAGCAATGTTGGGTTGACTGAGTAATGCATGAAGAAGTGCCTGTGAGGGCGTTGCTACCAGTAAACTTTTTAGGACGCTATACCCACATGTAGCAAGCCTACATAAGTATGTACTAGTGTGCGGCAAGTCATTCTGATTCTGTTTCTGTTTCTCGTTTGGACCGGTGCGCGGGAGCCACTTTGCGCAGTTTCCTATGCATTGTTCTTTTGCTCTTCATTACCCATTACAGAGTAAGCATTCTATAATCACAGATGCTAACGAGTTTCTGGTGGCCATTCTGTAAAAGACACTACTAAGTTTTTATTTGTTACTTCAACTCTGTATAATAATTATACTATAATTCTTCTATGAGACAATGCACGGTGGATGTGGTGGTGCATACTGAATCTACGTTTTGGAGTGGATGTGTGGTTGTGCACAGAGCTAATTCTTGGTAAAGGAAATCGTCGGCCAAGTATGCAGTTTTCTAGTTGGAGAAACGTGAGGCGTCACACTAACCTGTGCGGCAATCGGGAATGACTCAAGACATAAGACTGTAAATAAGGTTAGGGATGTTCTTCATAAAGAAGGGTGCATCCGTATGTAGAGAAAGTCGTACTTTTCTTTACTGGTTAAGGATTTTCTTCTGTAGCAGTAGGGAGTGCAGTGGGACTGTTACCTGGAGGTATGTTGTGAAATCATTTTTTTTTTAATGGTTCTTACTTGCCCTTTGTAAACGGCAAACACGAGTTAGTTTCATCAAGTGATGATTTTTGTTGGGTTTTTTTTTTTTTTTTTTTTTTTTTTTTTTTTTTTTTTTTTTTTTTGTAGATTTGCCTTTTGTGAATGGCAAACACGAGTGGGTCTCATCAAGTGATGATTATTGTTAGTGTTTGTCATATATTTTATTATTCTGGGAGTAAATTCATGGAATGAAATGTGCAGTAAATCTTTTATCACTGGAGTAAGGATAAACCTGGCATGCTACCCAAATATGATTTCAGGGGTAAACAGCAACAGGTAAGGTTATAAAGTAAGTCAGGAGCTTTGTCATCCTGATGACCGTCGTCTTGGGAGAGGGAGTTGCTCGTTGCTCTACAGAGTTAATCATTTCTGTAATTGTTTTTTGCAGGTGGTGCCCAATCTTGTTATATATACTTATCTTAGTCACAATTTATCCATTTAATAATTTCAGTAGGTTGTAGATGTTACAGAGTTTAATCTCGCCGATCATATTAGCTCCAATCGTGAAGTTGTTGGTATATCTACTTTTAAATCTGTTAACAATAATGCCTTCAAGGCTCGTACTTCTAGACATGATACAGGCTTTTGGGCTTATGTTGTATGAAGAAAACAAGGTGAAGCTCTTTACATATCGCAGAGAGCTTTTGTTCTGCGTCTTCAGAAAAAAATCTTGACTTCACGAGGAAGATTTCTAAAATAATGAGCATTTGAATTTAAGAATGGTTTACCGTTGGAGCTGTAGTGGTACACTCGTTCATCACCAGGTGTCCGACCCCACGGTGTAAGGGGCAATGTGTCCGCCTGTCACCTGGTGGCCCCGGGTTTGATTCCCAGCCGGGTCAGGGGTTTTTAATTGTAAATGATTAATATCCCTGGCCTGGAGACTGGGTGTTTGTGTTGTCCTTAACGTTCATTTCCTCACATTCAACACTTTACACTTCTGCCATTTACATGATACAAGCAGGATCCTCGCATATATTGCAAGTAGGGGCAAAAGATCTTCATAAGTCGACGCCCTAAACAAATAGCATTAAAAAAAAATCTTTTTTACATCACGAGGTGGCTCACTGTATGCTGACACAGCGCGCTGACGACAACATTAAACTCCAATTAAGATGTTTTGTCACACCGACTGTGCGTGAGAAGAAACAGAGAGGACATCAGATGAATCAGGGATGAATGTGGTGGCAGAAATAAATAGAAACTAATAACATAAAATGAAATGCAATGAAAGACACCAGGATAGAATAGAACAGAGCTGATGTGTTGAGAAAACCAGAGGATGGTGGAACGGTGTGAGAGGGGATGTTGCATAATTGGTGTTCACACATTATGAAAGTATGACATTAACGCATAACACATAGCTGGTGATAACGAACGTACGAATTTGGAAAACACCGGAACATAATAACAATATAGAAAGGACAGAGAGGAGACCTGCCTACGTAAACCTTTAATGGGTGGCAACCACGTATTATTTAATTCATAGCCAGAGTTCGTGATTAAATTGTTAGGACTTTTTACGTATTTTCACAGATTCCTATATAATCCTGGACCTGCGGTGTTTAGCGTGGGTAAGAAATCACGTTCAAGGGTAATGGTTACAATGACGTACAGATTCATAGAGCTCTGCATCCCAGAGGGATGACCAAGCAAAGCTCACAGAAAGTAGAAGTGAAGGCAACTGCCTACATTCACAGACCGAATTGTCAGGGTCCTCCAAATGGTGTTTGGCAACATCAGTAAAATTGCTCACTGTTTAGGTAAAAACAAGGACAGATTGTCTGTACTATTACACCCTGGGGTGTACAAAATTCCCTGTACTTACAGCAAGGTATACATTGGCCAAACATGCTGGTCCATTGAGACTTGCATCAAGGAACACCAAAGAAATATCTGTCTCAACCAGCCAGCCAATTCAGCAATAGCTTAGCATGCCCATCATCGGGTTATGATGTCATGTTCCAAGATGTTCGAGCCTCCCCCTCCCCCCTCTCTCACACCTTCTCATATCATTATTATCCTCTGGCTTTTTTCTGCATACTTGTTTTTCTATTTTTCAGCTTTGTTCTATTCTATCCTGGTGTCTTTCATTGCATTTTATCAATCAATCAATCAATCAATCAATCAATCAATCAATCAATCAATCAATCAATCAATCAATCAATCAATCAATACTGATCTGCATTTAGGGCAGTTCCCCAGGTGGCAGATTCTGTCTGTTGTTTTCCTAGCCTTTTCTTAAATGATTGCAAAGAAATTGGAAATTTATTGAACATCTCCCTTGGTAAGTTATTCTAATCCCTAACTCTCCTTCCTATAAATGAATATTTGCCCCAATTTTTCCTCTTGAATTCCAACTTTATATTCATATTGTGATCTTTCCTACTTTTAAAGACACCACACAAACTTATTCGTCTGCTGATGTCATTCCACTCCTATTAGTTTCTATTTATTTCTTCTACCACATTTGTCCTTGTTTCCTCTGATACTTCTCACACACACACGGTGAGGTAGAACATCTTAATTGGAACTTAAGACTTCAGCATGCCTTAGCTAGTGTTTACAGTGCACTATGTCTTCTGGTATGGGCTAGAGCAATCATTGATCTGTCTCAGCTTTATCCTTGGCTTTGACAAAATGAAAGTGACTGAGGTATGAGTGATGCTAGTAATGCCATTCCTTCTGCAGCCAGTCGCTGCTCTGAATGGTGTGAAAATATTGCTCATAGGGTCAGTTGGTGCATGCATTTCAGTGGGCTTGGCAGACTGATATGTAATAGCAACTTCTGGCTCAGTGAGGAAAGCAACGGGAAACTACCTCACTCCTCATTTCCCTAGTACGCCTCTTCAGTGATGCCTAGGCCATCTATGACAGCTGATAGCGGAGCTGTTGAGGATCCAACCAGCCTTCGGGCTGAGGACTAAACAACAAGACTTCAGCCACAGTGCAGGTGGCGGGCAGAGCATTGCTGCTATCAAAAAGTTGAAGAGCGGGAGGAGAGAGCATCTGTGTGGACATGTAGTGAGAGTCAGTAAGCAGTGCGGTATTGCCTCTGCATGTAGTGATTAGATAATGACCAGCGAATGGATTTATATGTACTAATAATTCTTGAAATATGTACATATATATTTAATTATTTTTATTGAAATATGGGATTATATATGGACTTAAAATTACACATATAACATTAATTTCTATTTAATATCATATCTCAAAGAAGCTAAGCAAAGTAGATCTACATGCAGCATAATGTTGCACTTCTCATTTTAATATATTTGAAGAACACACAATCTTTTATTCTCTGTTACCAAAACAATGGATTACAAAATGTTCTTTTAAGGGCTGGAAAGTGAATCTTCTCGTATTATCTCTAAGGACAGATTTGTATTGACTGAAACTGCATTCAACATCGGAAGAGGTAATGGGGGCATAAATGAAATGTGTATGGCTTTTAGTGCTGGCTCGCCAGGTGCAGGTCTTTTGGCAATCTGTGCGTCGTGATGAGGATGAAGATGGCACACACACCCAGTCCCCGTGCCAGTGGAATTAACCAATGATGGTTAAAATTCCTGACCCTGCCGGGAATCGAACCCGGGACCCCTGTGACCAAAGGCCAGCATGCTAACCATTTAGCCATGGAGCCGAACAATGGGGCATAATTCAACATCACAATATCTGCTGGAGTTAATTCCAATGTTAATTTTACACTTAACTTTCCACACAGTATTGCAGCAACCTTTGTCATTTCTTCATATCCAGGGTTTTTGAAAGTACAGTGGCCATCTTCATGTTTGCTACATCTGTAACTTTACCTGTACCATGATTTAGTTGTTCCACAGTTTTATTCACAATTTCACAACTTTCAGAAAGTGAGAGATGCGAGTTTTGGAGCCTTTTCAGTGTTTTTGTGATGCATGAAAAATTATGCTGAATGTAACGTAAGTGATTTCTCACACTTGTATCGCAGACAAATGTTTTCGCGGCTGCATCTTCAGAGTCCATGATGGCATGCAGACCGTTCTTAATGCAGCCATGTACCCCACCTAGTTAGAATCGGCTTAGGCGGCAATGGAATCTCTCGGTATATTTCTTTCAAAAGATGAACTCTTCTGTGGGCTTTGAGAAAAAAAAATTCACTGAGGAAATCAATAAATCTACTTTGGGGTAACTGCCTCTTACCACTTCTGCCACACGATGAAAGGCATGTGCTACACATGTTAAATGAGTCATCTTAGGATATACAATACATAATGCTTCTTCTGCTTTTATCATATAAGGTGTGGCATCGCTAATAAAAAGTAACACTTTATTATACTTAATGCCCTGTGACTAGAGGATACCAATAGCCTCATTGAACAGTTTTGCTCTAGTTAGAGAATCCGTTTACAATAATCTTCACTTAACATACCAATGATTGCGTTGCCAATTAGCCTGCCTTCTTTGTCTGTTGTCTCATCAATGGAAACCCAAATTGGACCGTCTTTAATCTCTTGCCTTATCTTCTGAACAGTTTCATCGTCTATGGCTGAACAGTACATTTTTCTGAACGTTGAATCATCCGGGATGGATCGTTTAGTATATTTATCGAGGAATTCCCTGAAGCACTGATTATTCAGTTTGAAGAGAGGTATGTCAGCAGAGATGAGAGCAGAGATGACCAGCTACCAGGTTTTGTACTCACTTATTCATTTATTTACCCCGCCAACACATCACAACTAGCATCAGAAGTGGGATGGACAAGTGTGATAAACTAGTGGATAAACTCTTACGTTAAAACTGGTGTCAGAATTGAGTACCTGGTAGCGAATTTTGTAGTCAACAGAAATCTCTATAAGTGAAATGAATTCCAAACAGCTTCAGATTTTTCTAAACAAGTTTAGTGAACTTGAAAATAAAATTTTATCTGGTTATGGCGAACTCATTAGTGAACTGAGATCTGAGCGGAGATCAAAACCGGACCAATTGAAAACAGACTCAAGTGAACGGAAGAGCGAGCAGTTAAAGTCAGAAAATGAAGTGCGCTCTCTCGAAACCGAGGTCTACAATGGCGAAGTGCGGGACGACAATGAACTGGACGAGAAGCGGTCCGAAGAGATGCTCATGGTTGTGCAGTCCGAAGTTCGAGGCCCAGCAGTGGAAGTACGTGCCCTGCGTGTGGAAACGATGGCTGTGGAGACGCGAGTGAATCCTGCTAGCAGTGACGGTGGCTCCACCATCGTGAAGTTGGAAACCCTACGGGACGATGGGATTACTGCCAAGAGAACATGCCGGACCCAGTTCGAGACCAGATCGACGTCCAAGAAGAGCGCCGAATACCCGATTGCCGGACTACGTGTACAGAAGATCAGAGTACAACACAGCCCCCAGCCAAGTTCGACCTACGAGGAGGTTGTGGGAGTGCTCGACGTGCACTGAGGTGTCCAGCAACCGAGAGTCACCTACCGAGTCCAGCTGCAGGAGAGGACTCAGCGCGCGATATAACACTGTGGGAATTCGACGCTGAGATCGAGCGACCAGGAGACGTGATCGTGGAAGAGTTATCGTGAGGTTACACCAAGCTCGAGGCGGCTGATGCCTATGATAAACTACATGGCGCTGAGATCCGTCCAGAGAGGACGATCGTCAGGAAACAGAACTACAAAGAGGCTCTGACGATGGCCCACGAGACAGAGGCAGCAATTGCAATGGCATGGCTGGAGGGACCCCTATTAGGAGACGGAGCAGCAATGGAAGACGAACCGATGACCAATGAACGAGGATGCCACCTCACCAGGACACTTGTTCCGGCACGAAGCTGCGTGCTGGTATGAACATCAAATTCCGCACCCCAGAAGAAAAGGAAATTCACCAGGGCTAAATCCGGGGTGAGCAAACCAGTCCCGGGCATCGCACCAGAGGACTACGAAGGCGCTCAAGCCCTGAAAGTGGACACGGGTGTGGACGAAAGGAAAACCACCGAAGATCCAGCTGCCACGTGAGGACTTGCTGATCGTTATCAATGGGAACGAGGACACCATTGACCGGACCCAGCGGATCTCCCATGGGAAGGTGGTGCTCAACCGAACAAACCGCATTGCAGCGTATCATGGAGCAGCTCAGGACAAGCAGCCTTAAGGAGGGGGCAATGTAATGGTTATGGCGTCCGACATGCCAAATCGCTATGTGCCGGGGGCGTCACTGTATCGGCCCCAGCCCCCTTACACTCGAGCGCGCCAATCACGAGCAACACTTAAAAGTGATGGGCTGGCCCTCTTGCCTCTGTCCATGGACCCTCAGCAGAGGACAACAGTAATTACTCAACTATCAATCTGGAGTCTTCCATCTCGCAAGGTTCCTGGATACATCTAGCATCCGGACTGTTCCAGAAGGGTCGGCGCAGCTATATAAGAGAGGAACGACCTACCTGCAGTCAGTGAGAGACGGAGTTAGTGAGTAAGAGTGAGTGAAAGCAAGATTGAGCTCGCTGGAGCGCAGTCAGTGATGGCCTGGGAGAGTGCAACCTGATGGAGCATCTGCCTGTTGCAGCCGAGGGCTTGTTCCTGTTTCCCTGATGTCGTGTGTGTGTGTGTCCCTTGAGGATGGCTGCTGGAGGAGAACATGGGGTGTTCTGGAGCAGTGCGAAGGGAACACTGGGTGCCGACGTGTGCAGACTGCGAACGGGGTTCGACGGATTGAGTGAAGAGCGGATACTATCCCGACCTGCGAGACTGACGTGTAGGCTGTGGACCGTGACAGCGCTAGCAAGTGTGACTCAGTGACTGAGTGAGTGTAGTGTACATAATTGATTACCGGTACTCTGTGTGTGTGTCATTGTAGATGGAACATAAGAGAAACTAAGAGAGAGAGTGCGCGAACCGGGTAAGTGTGTAACCGTGTACTTGTGTAAGTTGAAAGCTCGGTTATCGTCTGTGTGTGTGTGTGTGTGTGTGTTTGTGCGCGCGTGTGTGTTTTTAGTTAATAAGTCTTAGAAATAGGACGCTACCAGGTTTTGTACTCATTTATTCATTTATTTACCCTGCCAACATGTTACAATATTAATTTTTCAAATATAGATTTTAAATTTATTTCTCCATAATTGAGAGGACTGCTAATTTAATATAATTTAATATGGACTATATTGATTTTAATGACGAAGAATATGGAACATATGTGCTAAACTCCAAAATATGGAAAAATGTGGAAAATGAATACTCCATTTTTCAACACCACACGTCATGATTCGTAAAGATAATGCAAAATATAATTAATTTTAGCTTCCTAAAGAGATATGTATTTACATATAAATCCATTCTCTGATAATGACACTTTCAAATTTTTCTCGTTTACCTCTGCTTTTAGTTTTTTAAAATCTAAACTGAAGAATTTGATGTGGGACTAGGAGAGAATTTTGTGATTATCCATTAATTAAATAACATGAAATTCATGGTGAATTTCATCATTTATATGGAGAACTGAATTGATTTCCTGATAAGATTTTTCAAATATACTTACTTGTATGTCCATTCAAACTTTAGACTTTTTACCCATCCGCTTACCTTATAAACATCCGTTCCGGATCTTTAAATTACAATTTAAACACTGGTGTGTATAAGGTCCATTCAAGACTGCGCATAAATGATAATATCACTTGAACTACTGGCTCAAACATCACCAAACTTTCTTAGACGTACTAAAAAATAATAATTTCAATGGAATGTGCTACATTACAGTGAAAAATATGAACTATGCACTATAAACTCCCTTAGTAATTCTTACAGTGCGTCGAAACATTTACATTGGTAATATTTATATCTGCTTCTTGACTCGTATTACTATCACTAACTTCACTAAGCAGAGATAATGTATTCACATCACTAGATTCACAGGTAGAACTTTCCGATATATTATGATCTTCTTCACAATCGCTATTCAGTAAAATATCCACGACTTCTCGCTCGGTAATAGCCTCGCGCGTGCTCATCTTTGCTCACTGAGCACCCGTGACATAAGCTCAATGCTATCTTCAAATCATGGGGTTAATTCCCTAAACATGACTCAAATACAGCGGAAGAGACTTCCTTCAGATATAAAGAATGATTGTAATGCCATCTGTTGAACTTTTAACTACTACCTTTGCTTTACCATAAATAAAACAGGACGCTGCATTACCCCGTCGATTTGACAGTTAGGTAAGCCGGGCACAGGCTCGCGGATCTCGTCGATTCGACGGTCAGGTAAGCCAGTGGGTTAAGGCGCGAGTACAGAAGCAAGTCACCAACTTGCAGAGACCAATAAAAGTCAGATGTAATGCCGAACACAAGTTTTCATCTCGGCAATAATGATAATAATATAAATTAAACAACAATAATGGGACATACAATAATAATAATTGTAATGGAGATACCGTAGTGGACAGAGAGGAAACAAGGTGCGATTCTGAATTGGAAGATTAATTTAAAACTTTAAAATTTGATGTATATTTCTTCCTTTTCTTTTCCTCCCTTTTTTTTTAACTTTATACTTTGCTAAGCAAATAACAAAATTCATGTACAAGGCCTAGCTTGTGAGCTTGAGTAACAATGTTAGAAAAATCGGAATAATCAACAAAAAACCATTTAACAACCTGAGCTTGAAGCTCCCTACTTACAAATTTTACACAAGTGCTACTGCTCCTTTCAACCAACAGACAAGGAGACGGATCTCCCAATTTTTTCATCAGTAGGAAGAGTGTCTTTGGTCTACTTTAGGAGACTGTTCTCTAAACTGTTCACATTCCAGGCCTATCAAAGGCACAGCCTGTATTTAACAAAAACAAACAATAGACACTGTCTTATACAGTAGTCTGATTTACTTTAAAAGTAAAATAATGAAATAGATTTTAAGTATCCACACTACGTGGCCTTTGGTAAAGTTACTGGCCGAAAGGAGGCGAACACTTGCACACCGACGTTACCCAGGCTAAACCTAGACTACGGAGATCATACTTACCTCAATATAAAGTTGAGAGGGTTCCTCACTCTTTATTCCCTAATTTTGGTTAAGTTCTTTAGAATTGTTTGAGAAATGAAAGTTACATTGTGAAAGAAATTTGAAACCTTCCTCTCAAGCTAGCTTTCAAGGACTGTTACATGGTTAAACAGAGTCTGCCATTACCTTGAGCTGGTGGACCTCCTGAAGATGGACAAGGCAGTCCTTCCCCTTGCCTCCACTACGAACACACTCTAAACCTCTTGACTGGAGTGATCACAAAGACAACATGGTCCAAAATGTCCCAGCTTTTATAGCAGAGAAGAAGGTTCCAGATTTCTCTGGGTCAAAGCCCTGACACACCCACAATTTCTATTGGGTAATCAAATAAATATCAAAATTTGCTCATTGCTTAATTAAATAAATGTACAAAATTCCCTATTGGTTAGCAGTCTTAAGTTGGCAGGAAGAAATAGAAGTGTTGATAACTTTAGAATACCAGAAAGTAATCTACAAACCATTCAGTTTTACCAACTAATGAACACCAAATTTATTTTGAATTTTAATTGTCCATCCTCTCATAACAGGGAGTACCAAGTTTGACAATAGGGACCTCTTGAAAAATGTTCAAAATTCTTCCACTAGCAGTTTCAAAGTCAACGTTATAGATGGTCTTCTAACAGGTGCATATTTTATGTTTTGAGAAAAAAGGAAAAGAGAAGAACCAAAATATAATTTAGGAAATACATTTAATATTAACAATGTTTGTGTGATCATTTGTTTGAGAGCCTCCGTGGCTCAGGTGGCATTGCGCTTGCCCCTCACAGCTGGGTTTCATGGTTCAAATCCCGGTCACACTATGTGAGATTTGTGCTGGACAAAGCAGAGGAGGATCAAGTTCTTCTCTGCATACATCAGTTTTCCCTGTCATTTTTCATTCCAGCGACACTCTCCATTACTAATCAGTAATCAGTCATTAAGCATTGCCCCAGAGGAGTGCGACAAGGTTTGGCAGCTGGCATGCTTCCTATCCTCACTTCTAGATTGGGGCTTCATTCATTCCATTCCACACCCAGTGAAATGACTGGAAACAGGCTGCGGATTTTCATTATAAACCTGCACGTACATTGCGCAATAGCAGTGCGTGGAAATGATTACCACATTGTGCGTCATCCCTGAAATAAAACAACAACTGTGGAGTAACTCCTGCATAGCTCAGATTACAATGCTGACAGTCGTATGGCATCATCGCTGACTTCTCACAAGGCGTGTGGTATTTATAAACTACATAGCATGTCTTTGTAACTTGTATGGGAGTTTGTGATACTACATAGTCAGAAGTTAAGTAATAATGTGACTTTTGTATTACAGATTTCACTAAATAAAGAGAACAGAGTTAAGTGGGGAAATATAGACCCTGGACCGCTGATGATAGGCCTGAAGGAACACGTGAGTGAGTACCAAAAGTTCCCACTCCGCATCAGGAAGACAGCACTTGGGCATACCCTTCTCTGTTACCTCTATGACCTTAAGAGAACACTGGTTCTGATCCGAGATTTAAAACGAGTTTTGCTTGAAAGACATTGGCCAGATCTTGCTTATGCTACAGGTAAGAATACTACTTAATGACTAATATTCTTTAATGATTTATTGTTGAATAGTATCCTCCTTGTTCAAGACCTGATGGTTAATGTGAATTTAAATTTCATATTTGTTACAACTATACATGTTTTGATCCTAATTGGTTCATCTTCAGTAAATTGCTAAAATTGACAATCCATATTGTAGTTAAAAACATTTGAAACCGAAGCAAGAATGATGTTATGAATGTTAAAATGTTCTTATTGAGATAAAGTTTATGCTCTTATAAGGTCGTGGTTTTAAAACTAAGTGTGCACTGTTGTCCACTTGTCGTGATGTCCTCTAACATTAGTTGAAAGTTTACTGACTAATTAATAATTAATAATTGATATTATGTGATTTGGTTTGCTACCAATGAGGATTGCCATAATTGCATGTGTCTCGGTGGTATAATTGCTTGTAATTGGAAAGTTAAAGTAAATTGAATGCCAAAGGAACACAAAAATGTAGTCTCATGAGTTTGTGAATAATAAAGTTTTGATAAACCTTCTTTGCCCAGTTGAACGATGTGTTTACACGGTGGTTTTATGCATACTAATCCCGTTTACCACGCACTGTAGGAGGAACGGCAGGAGGGGAGGGGATGCAGGGGGAGCATGTGAAGTTGAGGGTGGGACCTGCAAAGAAGCGGAGTAAAAGTTTCAAGTAAAGAATCCAATTGTGTAAGGAGGATACTATAGCTGTCAATACATGTGCTATATTGTGCTACTTGGTTAACTTCCCACGACTATCAGCTCACTGGGCATTACAGTAAAACCTCGTTAAAACAAGGGGACAAGGAAAAAGAATATGTTAAGCGATAAAACATACTACTACTGGGTGAGTTGGCCGTGCGGTTAGGGGCGCGTGGCTGTGAGCTTGCATCCGGGAGATAGCGGGTTCGAATCCCGCCGTTGGCAGCCCTGAAGATGGTTTTCTGTGGTTCCCATTTTTAACGCCGGGCCAATGCCGGGGCTGTACCTTAATTGAGGCCACGGCCGCTCCCTTCCAACTCCATTGTTGCCATAAAACCTATCTGTGTCAGCCACCAGCAGAAAAAGAAAAAAGAAAACTACTGAATATTTGAATAAAAACTATCCAACAGGGATATGGAAACGCTAAATCTAGATTTTTCCAACATGAAGCTATTTTACGTCGTGTATCTGTGGGTACAGTGGAAACTATATCTAGAATTTCTAAAGATGAGAGAAAAGTATTTTAAGGTGTGAAAAAACATGAGAGAACAAACCTTTTTTACTGGGGCTTATAAAATAGCAAGTGCACTGAATGGTGTGAAAAATGCCAAACAACAAATATGAAAAACATGTGCATGGGGGCAATTAAAAAATATCCACATATTATTGCAGATCACTCTTTCTAAAACTATAGTAGAAGCCCTTTATTTCAGAGCAGTGAGTTATTAAACATTATTTTCTGATCACACTCTAACACAATGAATTGGAGATTACACTCGACCATGTGTGCGACCAGGAGGAATGACTTTAGTCGCCATTTTCAAGTCTGCAAACTTCAACCAACATAAGTGATCAATTCGAAACTCGAAGGTGGAAGTTCAACATTCGAGACCTCTGCATGCTAAAAAATGTGGATGCCAGTCCACTTTCTGACAAATTTTAATTTTGCCTTCATTAGGAAGGAATTTCAAAACTATTTTTTCTTTCTCCATGACAAGACTATTTTATGACAAACATGCACCACACTTGTCAATCTCACATTGTTATGTTCCTAACCCGTATATAGACTACTGTATCACGCAACAAATATTCGTTACACTTAACATATCCACAAAGACGCACACAAAATGCTGTCAGTTAATACAGTTATTTATTCACATCTGTTTACAAATTAAACACACGCATAACCTTAATCACTGCTGTCACAAATAAAACACTCACAACACAGACCGCCATTTTGACAATTGTTTATCACTGCACATGGAGATTGCAACCTTAAAACACAGTTTAAACCGATGACTGTTTAAAAGCATGACACAACACGTGGTCACAAGTATAGCCTGTTAACTCATAACTCTACTGAACAATAACTCGTCTCTACATCAAGATCGCCTCCCTATATATGTGCCTGGCCAGGCTTCTAGAAAAATATGTTTCAAAAAATACCTCCTCGAAGATTCTAGAGTGTTTAATACATATTTATTTATTTATTTATTTATTTATTTATTTATTTATTTATTTATTTATTTATTTATTTATTTATTTATTTATTTATTTATTTATTTATTTATTTATTTATTTATTTATGTTTTTATTAAGTGGTGAAGTTAGGGCTCTTGGCCCTCTCTTACACTTAACCACATACAATTTTTTAATTTTTACTGTGTTAATCTAAAATATCATTGTAATCAATTACTGTTATTGAGGTATGTAAGTCAGATAAGGAATTACAATAATACAATTAATTAAGGTTACTACTGATGAAAAATTATAGGATAAATAGAGAGTGGGTAATAACAAGAAAGAAAATATATCAACTTATAACATAAAGAATATATCTACAACTAGCTTAAAGGAAAACTAATTCAAATATAAGGCTAAAATAAATTAACTAGTATGTTACGATCTGAGTGTACTAACATCAATGTTACTATGTTGCTGACTACCCAATTTGAGCTTTCAAAGGAACGCTAATGGACATTCATCGCACATCGGATGAAACAGTTGATCGGGTCAAAATGCTACACCTAGAGTTATAGTATTGTACGGACTTGTGACTACGCACATTTATCCTAAACTATATGCATGTGTGTACATAGATTCATCATACGATAAATAAATAAATTAATAATGTAGTCTATTTCTGCGAACAGTCTATAGCCTTAAATGAGAGTAGTAAGAACGTAAATGGGATAGCCTAAGAACTTAAATCTAGTACATCATTTTTGGTTTCATTCACACGTCATTCACTCTTACATTCATTCGAGTCAACTGTATGTACTCAAAAGGAATTTATGGTAGGCTGTTTTAAATGTCCTAGACGAGCAAGACTTTTTAATATCTTCCGGGATCGTATTCCATAACCTCGAAGCAGAGACCAGAAATGAATGGCTGTAGGTATTTGTTCGATGCGGTGCTATTTCAAGTAGTGACCCGGAACGAGTGTTAATTTCGTGGAACGAAGAAAGAAGCCTAAAATTGGATGATAGGTAGGTGGGGCTGTTTGATGAAAGCAACTGATAGACGAGGGTCATTTGGTGTGTTTTTCTACGGTCATTTAAACGTAGCCATCCCAACTTTTTGTAGTATGGTGTTATATGAGCATCCTGTCGGAGCTAGAAGGCATATCGAATGCAAGAGTTCTGTACACATTGTAGCTTTGTTGCTTGTTCACAGGTTAGGTCAGTCAATAAACTGTCACAGTAGTCAAAGATTGGAAATAGAAGTGTTTGTATGAGTTTTAATTTAAGGTCCAGTGGGAGAAAATTTTTATGACGCTTCAAAGGATAAATAGATGCGTGTACTTTTCTACACACATTGGTTATATGCTCATTCCAGATCAGAGTCTTATTTAAGGTGACCTCAAGGTTTGTAACAATCTTGGAGTATGACACTTCAGTATCATCAATGGTAATTGGAGGAGGATTGTGCTTACTATTTAGAGCACATAGTAATTTTTTGTGTCCAATTATTATGTTTTGGGTCTTTCGTGGGTTGATGAGTAAGGCGTTGTTCCTGGCATACGTTGTGAGTCATCGTAGGTCTGTATTCATATGCTGGATCACTTCGCATATACTACCTACACTAGTATGGTAATATACCTGTAGGTCATCAGCATACAGATGGTATATACAGTGGACAAGTAGGGATGAAATATCATTGATATGCAGGCTAAATAATAAAGGTCCAAGCACAGGTCCTTGAGGCATGCCAGATAATCTGATAGCCCATTTGGACGTAACATCGTTTACTGAGACACACTGACGACGATTCGTGAGGTAGGATATAAAGAAATTGAGCACATTCCGGTCAACGCCAAGGGAGCGCAATTTTGAAAGGAGTAGTTGTATGTTGACTGTATCAAATGCACTGCTAAAATCAAGGAACGTGAGTACCGTCACCTGTCACTTATCCATAGCAAGCCTGATATCATCTGTTACCCGAAAGAGTGCTGCCGTCGTACTGTGGCCCTTCCTGAAGCCAGATTGCAACGGGTCTAGTAGTGAATGATTTGAGAGATATTCAGTTAGTTGCTCATGAATAAGTCGTTCAAAGGCTTTCGCAAGCGGAGGGAGTATTGATATAGGGCATAGTCTGATGGATAATTTGATGTGGTGTTCTTTAATGCTGGAAACACTAGAGCATCCTTCCAAATGTCTGGAAAAGTTCCTGAATTTATACAGTAATTGAAGATATGAGTAATGATCGGTAATACTGTGCCGATGACATTTTTTATGAAGCCTGTTGGAATATGATCTGCTCCTTTTGCTTGAGATTTAATGGAATTTAAGACTCGTTTTACTTCATTTATATTGACAGTTCGCAATGAGAATGTTGGTTCAATGTTCAAGTAATTGCCATCTTCGTGTAACGGGATCCCGGATTGGTGTCGAGTTTTTTTGATTTGATTACCAGTGAAATGAGAGTTAAGTGTGTCCAACGATATTGTTGGAATATGAGGTTCTTTAATTTTTCCTATTCCTATTGAATGTAACTGATTCCACGCATTAACTGTATTGAGAGTTTTGGTTTGATTTCTGATATATTTAAATTTACTGTTTCTAATTAATTGTTTCGTTTTGTTCCGTAGACGACATTATTGTTTGAAATCCGTTTGCTCTTTTGTTGCTCTGTACCGGCGAAACAAAGCATCACGGCGGGCCATTGTTGCTCTTATCTCAGTGTTTAACCACAGAGCAGGAGGGCGAGTAACCCTTGCCTGCAGGACGGGAGCATGCTTGTCATAGAGTCCTAACAATAAGGAGTTAAATCGATGTACTTTCAAATTCACATCGTGCAATTGTTCTGTGTCGTCCCAAGGTAAATTATATGCGTTATATTGTAGTAGAGTTAAGTCTATATTTTTCATGTCTCTGTAGTTTACATACTTAGCTTTACACTTCGTCACCCTCAGTGAGTAGCACAGATAGATAAGATCATGTGTAGAGATACCAGGGACAGAGATTTGTCCGTGCTTGACAGCCTTATTGGGGATTATTTGTCACTAAGTAGTCAATTAGAGTGTGGGTTGAGCCGTTACGTGTGTGTACGTGATTAGTTGCATCTAATGGTAAGATGGTCATGTCCATTGACATGAACAGCCTGTTAATTCGGTCTGAGTCACTAGTCTGGTTCAGGAGATTTATGTTACAATCACCAAGGATTATGATGTGTTCGTAACCTGGTATAAGTTTCAGCAGATACGCTTCAAGTGCGTCTATATTACTTACCTTGGGTGGCTTATATACTACTACTATTAACACTTTCTGGTTGTTGACAATCGCCTCAAGGAACATATATTCAGTATGCGGAGTGTTATTGGGGGAAGATTTACAGATTATTTTGCTCTTAATGTTGTCTCTACAGTACACTGAAACACCACCGCCTCGTCTACCTGCGCGGTCATTCCTGAATAAAGTATACCCATCAATTCTCACAAGCGCAGAACTGATACTGTTAGTCAACCAACTTTCACTCAGGCCGATTAAATGCATATTTGTATCAGTAATTATAGAACAGACTTCGTCAAAGTGACTTAAAAGTGATAAACAGTTAATGTGGCAACATTGGAGGGTTCTAGGAAACTGCGACAAGGCACATTTCAATAGGATTCCTGTGGGCTCGGGTTGGGGTAGGGGAGCTATTGGTGATTGTGAAAGAGGGTTGTCATTGTCTTGGAATACGTCCAGGTCAATGGCATGCAGGAATTCCTCATCTGCTGCAAGCACAGGCTCATTAGTCTTAGCCATTATCATGTATAACTAAAGAAACACTTACCGATAATTTCCCAGGTACATTCGCTGAATCAATTCGCATGCACTCAGACACACACACACAAATATATACACATGAAAACTATTGAACATTTTAAGACTTAAACCTTAATTCACTGTTACACCTGCTGAGTTTAGAGTTCTAGTCACCTACAGTACTAATATATTCTTTCCTTCCATTATTTAGTAACACTACTATGCGTCCTTCGACTGTCCATACCCGCTTATGCCCTAGGATATCCCTAGCTCTGTTTAGAATCTGTTACTGGATACTCGTAAGCGATTCAGTTATTAGAAATTTAGATCCTTTGAGAAGATTTTTTAACTCTCCAAACCCGGTTACGATCTTGAAACCTAAGGAACTTCACGATGATCGGTTGTCTTCCCGTCACTACGGCTTCAGCTGTTGTACGTTTCCGCTCACCAAGCCTGTGGCAGCGGTCAATGTCTCCTAGTGAGATGTCCAGTTGTAGCTTATCCCTGATGAAGTCCGTAATTTTTTTTATACACGTCTTCATCAAGTTCCTCGGCAACACCGTGCAGTAGGAGGCAGTTACGACGGCTATACTGAGCCAAATCGTCAATCATTTCTTCATGACGGGTTAGTGTCTCGTCCATCGTCGATATCTTAGTCCTTAGTTCGGCAATTTCAGTGGTCACTTGGTCTTTGAAGGTTTCAAAGTAGGCAGCCAGGCTCTGTATTTCTTGTCGTGGGTTGGTGGTAGTGTCACCAGCACTGGTGGTCGCTGCTGCTAGGCGAGCTTGGAAGTCACTCAGTTGACTTTCAAAGACAGTTATTCTTTGATTAACTTCTTTAAGTGTCATGTTTTAGTGATATATTTCCACTAAAACACTGTACAAATGTTTTCCGTGACAGAGTTCGTACCTAGATGCGGTTGTTCTTGCTGATTTCGCAGGATATAACAGAGAGCACTTAACACTCACACTGAACCAGCCGCCATCTTGCCTCTAGGCAAGTTTACAGAATATTCTCCATCGTTCTCATCTATACAGTACCATTCTGGAAGTTACAGCGTGTTTCAGAATTTTGTAGTGGATTACAAATTTTATATACAGGTAAGAATAAATTATATACAGGTTCTTACAATAGTTGAACTGATATAAATGTCTATTTACAGTGCATGTTTCATGACATAACCTCACAAGAAATGCAATCGTATCATATGTACATATGATGTAATAATAATACAAATACTAACTGGATGTAACACTTCATAGCCATACATTACAAATAATAAATAATAATAATAATAATAATAATAATAATAATAATAATAATAATAATAATAATAATAATAATAATAATAATAATAATAATAATTTCAGCTCAACACGTGCATTATTTACCCAAGGGTGAGAGAATATTTTCAAGTTATATCTGTTTATCACACTTGCGTCAATATGCTCGCTATAACGTGAAACAATTTCCACACTTTATCATGCTTGTCGACGTTGCCTTGGATGTAGATTGTATCTTCTTTCTTCCTCTATGTCGCTGGATGTGCTCTCCTCCTCTTGACCAGCTTGTGCCGTGTCAGAGGTCAGGGTTGCCTCGCTGCCAGCCTCTTCCTCGATGATAGTCGATGCGTTCTCACGATGGCCAGATGGTGCTGTGTCATTTGTAGCCTCTCCTCCAGGCTTACTCTGTATGTGCTGCGGTTGGGTGACTCGCCACAACTCCAGTGCGTGGACCTTGACAGGAGGATTGGTCTTTAGTAAGTAGACCCCGTGGCTCAGCTGTTTATCCACCTCAATGGGACCAACCCACTTAAGTGCGAGACCTGCGTGAAACCCTCCAATCTTTTTTACTGAATAGGTGGTTACGCCGCAGTACTTGTCGTCCTGGTAGGAAGATCTAGGTTTCTTCGACATCTTGATCCTTGGCCTGGGTAAGGGATCTTTTCTTGGCCAAATTTTGCATCTGCTTGATGTCCTGCTGTTGCTGCTGCTGCTGTCACTCTGCCAGGGAAACAGCTGCATCATCTTGACCCGAAGTGTGTGGTGGATGAATCTCCCAATCCCCGGTGCCATATAGCACAGCTCTGCTAGGGAATAGCCAGTGACACGGTTGATGCGTCGTCGCAGGGCAATGATAAATACATTTATTATTTATGTCGAGTTCTCTGTCAGTCTGTTCTAAGAACTTGAGTATCTCCTCTTCCTTGCTTTGCCTTTTTGATAGACATGCGTGAAAGCCGTGGTTGCTTAGATACGAGACATTCCACTCACTCGTATTATTTTCATTGTGAATATTCCAAGGAAATCATATATGTTAAACATAATGTCATCTATGCAGAAGTTTTCATAGTAATGCGAGGTTGGTAAACAAAGGACAGTGGTCTAGACAGTGTTCATAAACACGAGAGGTCCCAGAGATCTGTCTTCGTTACGGGACTGGATTAACTTGTCTACAATTCATAAATACTTCTGTATATAATACTAGTATTTATGTTTGAATGTGGTATATTATTTTTGATTTTGATTTCAGGACCCTGAAGATTTCCATTCGATTTTTTGTGTAATAATGTGTTTTGTTTCAGCCCTCATGTTTTTTATATCACCTATAAATTTTGTTCTGACTGAATTTTTTTTTATTATTGTCATTCTTTCACATCAACAGGCTTCAAAGTCAAGATGAAACTGGAAGACATCACATTTGGTGATATGCTAAAGATGAACCTCCTGTCACACAGTCGCACAATACAGAACATCATCCACCGAGCATACATGGAAAGCTTATATGCAGAAACATTGACCAACCTGTTGAAACTATGGATGAAACAGACGGTACAGGTCCGTCGTGGTACTGGGCCTCTTTCAGAAATGTATATGCTACACAATGTTGAAAATATCTTAGTCGTTATTGATCAATCTCGTAGTGAAGTCCTGTCAATCTTCAATTCAAGGTGAGTTTTGTCATATAACCTAGCTATTCCATTATGCAACTAAATAAAATCAGTGGTACTGAACTCTGGGTAACATGCCATAACGAGATTGCACCTGATAGTACTGTATGCAGCCAGAACTTGTTAGGACATTTGGACTGAAAAAAGAAACATCATAAAGAGTGAACATGCTAAATAATGAAAAACAATTACGCTGTTAAATTTGAGGTTAGTTTTGAACTTAAAAATAATTACAGTGAAATCAAAGAAACAAAATAATTAACTAGATGTTACCAATGGCTTCGCTTGCATGGATTTCATAATTTTATAAAAGTTATCATTCCTTGGTACTGCTCTACAACATTATCTGAAAATCCCTAAAGTATGAAAACCTTATCAAAAAATTTTCTTTTACCCCAGAAGTTGCAACGCCCTCAAACAATACAAGTAAATGACAAGCGTCATTGGGATGTGCGCATACAAGATAAACAGAAAAAAAAGGGGGGAATGAAGCAAAACAGTAAACAACATCATCAAAGGAAAAATGGAAGAGTGCAGGACCTAATCCAAAAGAAATAAGATTAGAGGATGGGATCATTAGGAATTGTGACAGACATCGCCCAAATAACACCAACATAAAATTTTAGATTAAATTTATACTTAAAAGAAAATTTATTTTTACATATTAGTTAAAATAAAAAAATCATTAGACCCCAATTAATATAATGAACTTGAGAAAATAAAATTATTTTTTTGGCATCCCTGAAAATAAGTCAGATAACTAATCTAGATATAAATAAAATTAATATTATTTAAAATAAGTTTCTTCTTTTGTAAAATAAAATTCTGGTGCACCAGACAGCTAAACTAAATAAATTACTATTAAGTGTTCGTGAACAAACATAAAATTTTAATAAAATGTATAACAAATTATTTAATAGAGGGCTTCCGCCACATCCTAGTGGAAGGATCATTCCCCATAAAACTCACATAACGTAAACCAAACAATGCATGAAAATAAAGGGACTTTACACTACAACCGACCAATATGAAAACATATCGAACAGTAGTTAAAATAAAATCAACACTAATAAATTATAAATAAAATCACTCCACATAGTAGATGTGGTAATTAGCAACAACACGACCTGAAATGCACAGTTTAATGAGGCAGAACCCACATTACAAGATAGAAAAACACACAATCTCGCCTCAATACCACAAAACAAAACATCATAATAATTACAGCGGCACACAACAGCGGATGCGAATGCCCGCAAGACAATAATGCCCAATGACAGTTGAGTAACTGCCACACGGCGTTAAGATAAGATAAGCAATGAGAATAGTAGATAAGCCCCAAGCAAGGACCACTCCACACTAGGGCTGCCCAAAACCCTCAATTAAATTTTCAAACTTTTATATTGTTAATGAATTTCATCATTGTAATAAATGTAGGTATCCTCATATCATTAGGCAATAATAAAACAAAACCACCCGCAGAAATGCAAGAAATATACAATCCTATTCCCTAGTCATACATATGAATCAAATAAGAATCAATGAAAAATCCAACTAATAATAATAATAATAATAATAATAATAATGATGCCCTTTAAAAGAAATGGGTGGTGTTCAGTGCAATCGCAGTAATTAGGTCGTAACACGAGTAACATGAGGCCGAAACACGCGAACCGAATCACCGAATAATAATATGGGAATTAAAATATCAGAGAGAACAGACGATAGTGTGCAGCACAATAAACACGGCAATATGAAGATGCAATTTATCAAAAGAAACAGCACACGGATCAAATAATTCACAAAAACACACGTAGATACACCAGAAACAAGAATTAACAAAGGGGATAACAAAATTTAGAAAAGGCAGGAACGAATTTTGACTGTTACCTAGAGCAAACACTGCACTTCGCCGTTACGCAGCACACACTTCAAATATAAACACCATCACCAAGCAGTAGCTTAACTTCACTTACAATAAATACACACATAGAATACAGAAATCTACACCAAAAAGATATATACACAGTAATAAGACCTAAAGGCGAACTTTTGTGGTGATCAGTAATGCCCAGGTAACATCCTCGTGCTATAACCAACTACTACGGCACTTCACAAATAAGAAATTTTAAGAATGACTTACATACTAAACACGAATATACTTAAATACTGTACAACACAATTTATTCTTCCTCGCTAGGTGAGGTATATTCTCCTTTATCACCCAATTCCCACAGCTTCCATAATCATAATTATTTGAGTAACAGCGTAGCCGTTAGACAAGACTTAGCTTCCAGTCACGAGCGCGTCCAACAGCTAAAAAGCGCCTTTCACACATTGTCACTAGGCGCGACACAGTCTCAACCCCGCTACACGCTCTGGCGGAGACCGCCAAACCACCAAGATAAGTTGCTAGCCACTCTCACAGATGGCGTAGGAGTCCATGTATCATTCCACGATGTAATAATACCTCGTAGAAGTATTACCAAGCAATAAACAATGTTCCAAAAAGTCACAATTGCCACGTTTAGACAGAAAATATGACCAATACTCCAACAGTTCATAGTGCTCATGCATTAAAATAACCAAGTCTACCACACTCAAGGTTTTAGTCATTCCATAGAGTTGAATAACAGTTCCATATGAACGGGAAAATCACGGCTCAGTACAGTACTTAGCCCGTGAACATAATGTCCGTAGAGGAATTAGTTAATTTACCAAAATACCACTTCCGATGAGAGACACCATATAAATATATGTCGCGTAGACAGTAGATAGTTCACATATATATATATATATCACAAGTAGCGTGTTAGTTAATAACGCTACAAAGTTCTTCATAAACCATGTTTGTGGTATTGCCTTTTGGGGCCAAGGCTACTCTGGAACATGTGACATAGAACTGTACTTCTGAGAAACACTCCTCTCTCAAATCGCAAACAAAAAATACATGTTTCTTTATTTTAAAGGAGATTTCAAGTGCCTATTTCCACGCCTGTAATATGTTAAGTTTTTGAGATATACTGTAGATATACTCATTTTAAAATTCACCCGCTTTTTCAGTTCTTTTCATCCTCTTAAGTGGATTTTCTGAAAACAAAAAAGAAATGTGTTTCTTTATTTTAAAAGGAGACGCAAATACAAATTCAAGGTCTGTAATATCTTCAGTTTCTGAGATATAAGTATTCTCATAAAAAACAATTCAACCCTTTTCTCGGTCCCTTTCACCCCTTTTAAATGGATTTTTCAAAAACAAAAAAGTACATGTTTCTTTATTTTTAAAGGTGATTCGAAATACCAATCTTCACATCTGTAACATATTCAGTTTTATGATATAAGTATCCCCATTAAAGGATTCAATCCCTTTCTCAGTCCTTTTTACCTCCCCTCTTATGTGGATTTTCCGAAAACAAAAACAAAAATGTTTCTTTGTTTTGAAAGGAGATTCAAAACATCAATGTTTATGTCTATAACGTGTTAAGTTTTGATTTTTCAAAAACAAAAAAATATGTGTTTCTTTATTTTTAAAGAAGATTCCATGTATCAATTTTTACATCTGTAACATTTTCAGTTTTTGAGATATAAGTGTCCTCATTAAAGGATTTCAACCAATTTTTCATTTTTTTTCACCCCTGAAATGGATTTTCCAAAAACAAAAAATGTGTTTCTTTATTTTTAAGAGGGATTTAAAATACCCATATTCAAGTCTTTAAACTGTAATGTTTTTGAGATATTGATATATTCATTTTAAAAATGCACCCCCATTTTCATCCACTTAGCGAAAGAATATCCAAAAATCTTTTCTTAGTGAGCACTTACATTGTAATATGAATGTATCTGCAAAATTTCATTTCCTTATGTCTAGTAGTTTTGGCTGGGAATTGATGAATCATTACATCATTACATGAATCAGTCAGTCAGTCAGGACATGTTATTTTATATATATATATAGATGAAAAAAATAAAGAAATAATACAGTTTAAGAATACCAACATAGTCAAACATCAAGGAAAAGTATTCTTAGAGACGCAAACTACACGCACCGCTTACATTTATGTTTAATTTATTGTAGGAATGTCCAACCTCTGGGCAATTTGCACGCGTTTCTTATGTACATTAGCATACGCTTTCTCAATAAACTTCAATTTTCATCATTTTTAAACTGCCTAGCTTTCTCCTCCATATGAGAATGTCCCACAAATCACTGTTTGTAAGTACAGTATCCCTAATTTATGTACATTGCTACACAGTTCAGTTACGAACATAAAATTAAGCACCAACATGTCACCTGTATACATACATACATACATACATACATACATACATACATACATACATACATACATACATACATACATTACGCCTAATATTTACATATGTTGTTACACAGTTCACATATGAACATAAAATTAAGCACCAATATGTCACCTGTATACATACATACATACATACATACATACATACATACATACATACATACATACATACATACATACATACATACATACATACATACATACATACATACATACACTACGCCTAATATTTACATATGTTGTTACACAGTTCACATATGAACATAAAATTAAGCACCAACATGTCACCTGTATACATACAAACATACATACATACATACATACATACATACATACATACATACATACATACATACATACATACATACATACATACATACATATATACATACATTACGCCTAATATTTACATATGTTGTTACACAGTTCACATATGAACATAAAATTAAGCACCAATATGTCACACAAGCTACTATTGTGCGATCCAAAGAAACACAGACCCACATCAGAAACTGGCTTGAGACAAACGCTCCCTTCAGCTGTAGGCCGACATGCTGTTGTGCACAGAGACTTACAATAATTGAAAATCTTTCACGTTTTTGATACTTTTTATTTGCTTTTTAGCAAATTATTAATTATAAACAGTACGTATTTCTTTCTCACTTGAGAACATCTTCAGCTGTTGTTAAGCTTAGGTGAATTGCTAAGTTTCTGAATACATTATTTTCAGGTACATTGTTCCTCTTAAAGACTACTTGAATACAAATTAAATTAAAATGATGTTAAAACAATGTGAGGGTTAATGGGTTGATGAAATGAGACAGGATGAATACATAGTTAGCCTGCTTAAAAACTATATCTATTCATTGGAATAGTTGTTAAAAGTTTCAACTCTGTTACACTAAAAATATCTGTTTGTCTTCCAGTTAAAAGTTTTTTTTTTTTTTTTTTAATGATTGGCTTCTTGACACTGTTCTAATTATTGTTAAATGTTCATTTCATTCACTCCTTCCAGGTAGGCTGTTATTTATTTTGAGCTAGCTTAATGTGCCCTAAATTGAGTCTAATGCGGAACTTTGAAGCTGATTGCTGGTCACTTTTTCAGAAGGGAGCTTCGTCTGAATTTCTGAAATGAAATGAGGAAAATAGGAATTTGTTTTTTTGTAATGAAAACATGTGTCTTTACATAATAAATTAATGTATAAAATGGTTCCATACCTCACTGTTGTTAGACTCCAATTCTACCGTGACCCTGGAGGGGGAATGTTTGAAGCTGCTTTACGTCTAGTATAATAATGGTGTGTGTGTTCCATTGTTTGCTCCTCCTTTTGGGGAGGCAAGGCTGCGGAGAGGGGAGGAGGCGTGTCAGTTACTGTCACTGCTTCGGCTATAGAAGGGGTGGGGAGAGTGGATGTACAAAATGGCGGAGGCTCGTTCTTATTTATCCTTTTATTGTCTGTGTTGTTTCTTTTGCCTAAAGTTTCAAGACTTCATAATATCCCTTCGAATATAGGGTTTCTAGTGTCAATTGTATCATTCAGGTTATTGTCCTGATTACATTTTCGTTCTAAATAAATATATAGATTTTCTAATGTATTTAGAAGAGCTCCTTTGTTTATTTTTCGTAATATAGTTAAATCCTGCTCTATAGTTGTGAACTGATGTCCGGTTGTACTCATGTGTTGGCCCATCGCAGAAATTTTTTTATGTCTTTCAGCATTGACATGCTCTAGGTATCTTACAGTAAAATTGAGCCCTGTTTGCCTGACATAAGTTTTTTCGCATTGATGACACTTCAATTTGTAAACTCCTGAATTTAAATGTTTGTTTTTCCCAAGGGAATTGACACTATTGTAATTAAAGAATTTTTGCTTTGTATTATTTGCTGGTTGAATACGCGACCTTATAGTTATATTTTCTAAATAAATTCGTTACTGTATATAAGTTAGGGTTATTGAACGTGAACTTGGCATATTTATCTTTCTTTTTATTTCAGGTGTTGGATTAGTTTGTAACTTCTGTTTGAATTTTCCGAGTATTTTGTTTACCATTTTTAGTTCAAATCCATTGTATTGGGCTTGTTTGCGGATAAAGAGCAGTTCTTTTTCTCGTTCCATGTGTGTAAGGGGTATATTAAATGCTCTATATATGTAACTGTAGTAAGCTGACCTTTTTAGTGATTCCGGATGCAATGAGTAGTTCTTTACTGTAATGGGAGTAAAAGTGGGTTTCCTGTGTATCTTGAAGACAAACTCTTCCTTCTTCCATGTTATATTTATATCTAAAAACTTTATGGAATCTTCTTTTTCTTTTTCTACTGTAAACTTTATTCTAGAATCCAGTGTATTTAATTTATTGAGGATATCGTCACTGTTGTTCATTCTTCGGTCTGTTACTACAAAAGTGTCATCCACAAAGCGTATCCATAAATTGAGACCTTCTATTTGTCCTATTATCTTGGTATGTTCGAGGTAATCGAGATAAATATCGGCTAAAATGCCCGAAGTGGGAGCACCATAGGGAGGCCTTCCTGTCTATATATCTTCTTATTGAAAGTGAAGTAATTGTGTTTCGTAACGAATTTGAGTATATTAATAAAATCTTCTATTTCTGGTAGGCTGAGTTGTTTGTGTTCTATTAGATTCTTCCTGATAATTTTTATTGTTTCGTCCACTGGAATATTTGTATACATGTCCTTGATATCAAAGGAACATGTTCCTTGATGTGGTGTTAATTTAAAGTTCTTGAGTATTTTGCAAAAATCTACAGAATTTTTTATTGGTGTTTGTTGTAAAAAAATACGTAATGATTGGTTAGGAATGTATGTACATATTGCGATGTTTTATAAGTAGGACTGCTGTGGAAGTTTATTACTGGTCTTATGGGTATTCCTTCTTTATGTAACTTGGGTAAGGCCCTTGCAGTTGGAAGACCGGGATTCATATTTATCAGTTTCTGGAAATCTTGTTCACTTAAAATGAAGGTTGCATTTCTTAATAATGCTTTTAACTTTTTCTGAGTACTAGTTGTAGGGTCTCGATCTATTTCTGAAAAAGTGCCATTACTGAAAAAAGTTTCTGTTTTTCTGATATATTCCTCCTTATCTAAAACTACTATTGTCCCCCCCTTATCAGCTTTGGTAATTACTATTTCCTCTTGTTTTATTTAATGTGATAAGCTTAAAGTGGGTTTATTTGTGTTTTGGGTAACTTTTAAGCCTTTTACAAGGTACAGAATTTTCTTTTTTACCCTGTGTCTGACGTCATTTTGAACTTCGTTAGGGAGTTTTTGTGTAGCCGTTTCAACTTCTGCAATGGTAGTTATTAGCTCTTTTTCTTTGTTCTTTCCTATCCAATTGAAATTAGGGCCTTGACTTAGGGTTTTCATTTCCTCCTCAGTGAGATTAACTTTAGAAATGTTCTTAACGGGAAAGGGGTATTCTTTAAATTGTTTCTGAACCTGAAGAGTAAGCCTTGCCTTTTTCTTTGTTTGTCTTGGCATTTTTTAACGATATTAATTTATTGTTAAGGGTTTCTTGTTTTTTGCTTAAAATGATATCCATTTTTTCATGGGTGTACCTTTGAAACAAATCCCACTCTAAGGGCAACAGTAGTGTTGGACTTTGGAGATGTGCCAAATACATTTCACCATTGAGAAATGCTTTCTTCCTATAAAGGTATTTTATTTCCTTTTTTGTCATATTTGATTAACTCTTTTTTGTGTTTCATAGTGGTGCCTAGAGGGTACGTGTTTCTTTTGGATTTTACTTAAAAATTTAGGAACTAGGTTATCTTTGAGACAATTCTTTAAGAAATCTACGTCCTTACTTAACTTAGCTACCTTCACCTTTAGATTAAAATAGACGTTGGCTTGTTTATTTGCCTGGTTGGCCTTAAGATTGCAAGTAATCAGCTTCATATTCCGTATCAAATTCTAATCACAGAGACTTACAATAATTGAAAATCTTCCACCTTTTTGATACTTTTTATTTGCTTTTTGAGCAAATTATTAATTATAAACAGTACACGTTTCGTTCTCACTTGAGAACATCTTCAGCTGTTGTTAAGCTTAGGTGAATCGCTAAGTTTCTGAATACATTATTTTCAGGTACATTGTTCCTCTTAAAGACTATTTGAATGTAAATTAAGTTAATATGATGTTAAAACAATGTGAGGGTTAATGGGTTGATGAAATGAGACAGGATGAATACATGGTTAGCCTGCTTAAAAACTATATCTATTCTTTGGAATAATTGTTAAAAGTTCCAACTCTGTATTCTCTGTATTCAACTATGTATTCATCCTGTCTCATTTCATCAACCCATTAACCACCACATTGTTTTAATATATATATATTCATTTACGGCCATTAGAGACCACATTAGATAATAATTACATGTTTCTGGAAGCCTTCCTCACAGCCCAGAACTTCAGCATCCTCTCTCTGGCAGCCTGTCTTCTTTCGTCCGTCCACCCACGGTTAAGTTTTGGTTCGTCATGGAATCCCTGAAATCTGTCGATTACTGACCTAAACTTTGTTCGGTTTGAGATGTCTTCCGAATTTAGTCCCACCTGTCTGAGATCCTTTCTCACCTCCCTGAACCATTTGTCCGACACTTTAGGTCTGCTGTCTAGTATTGTGAAAATCCTTTTCGTTAGTCTCTTCTCATCCATTCTAAATAAATGCCCATAGAATTTAAGTCTCTGTTTTCTCATGCACTCAGTTAGCCTTTCATTGTCTCGGTAAAGTTCTTCCCTTCCTCGCAGCCTATACTGTCCATCCACAATCTTTGGACCCATTATTTTGCGAAGGATCTTTCTTTCATATTTCTCAGCTTCTCTCAGTCCCGCTTTTCCTGTAATTTGGAGGCACTCACTAGCATACAGACATTCCGTTTTAATCACTGTATTGTAGTGCCTTAGTTTAGCTCGTCTGGAGATGGTTTTCTTCTTGTATATAGGATATGTCCTACGAAAAGCCGCAGCCATTTTCTCCCGTCTGGTGTTGTTTGCTTCTCTTTCATTTGTTTTCAATTGCACTATTTCACCCAAATACTTAAAGCTATCAACTCTTTCTATTTTACCGTGTTCTGTCTTCAGGTACCGAGGGGCTGTTTTGATGTTTGTTATATATTTAATTTTTTTTGAAAGAAATCTGTAGTCCTGCTTTTTCTGCTTGTAGTTTTAGTACATTCAGCTGTTCTATTGCTGTGTCAGTATTCCTAGATAGCAGCGCAACGTCATCAGCAAAGGCAAGGCAATTAATCATGACACCACTTTTTGACCCTCCAATGTATACTTGGTTAAGTAATCCTGTTCTGTCCAGTTCTTTTTCGCACTCCCGGATAATCTTCTCCAACACACAGTTGAAAAGAATTGGTGACAATCCATCACCCTGCCTGACTCCTGTTTTAATTTCGAACTGCTTGGAGTTCTCTCCCATGAACTTAACTTTCGAATGTGTCCCAGTTAAAGTCTGCTTAATAATTGCTGTTGTTTTGGCGTCAATTCCAAATTCCACTAATATATTGAATAGCACTTCCCTGTCGACTGAATCATACGCCTTTTTAAAGTCTACAAAAACGACTACCAGATCCTTTGAGAGATGATTCTCTAGTACACGTTTCAGACTCCAGATTTGATCAACGCACGATCTTCCCTTCCTAAATCCCGCTTGATACTCGCCTAGTTGATGATCCACTTGTTCCATAAGTCTCCTCTGTAGTGCTTTAGAGAGTGTCTTATAAGTTACAGATGTGATGGAAATGCCGCGGTAGTTGTTAGGATCTGCTCTATCACCTTTTTTGTGTAGAGGATGAATGATAGCATTTTTCCAATCTTCAGGGATTACCTCCATTTCCCATATCTTTTCCATTTCTCGCCTTAAAATTGTTATTGCGATTTTTCCACCACTTTTAAGCATCTCTGCTGTGACAGAGTCTTCCCCTGCAGCTTTGTTGTTCTTTAAGTCTGTAATTATTTCACGGAGTTCTTTTTCATCAGTGGGTATTGAGTTTTTATTCCGTTGCTTTGGATCCTCTTTTGCCCATTTATTTTTAGGTTTTTCACAGTTCAACAATTTCTCAAAATATGTAGCTAATATCTCACAATTTTCATTCTTATTCACTGCCAATTTTCCATCTTCCCTTCGAAATCCCATGGTAGATGGTTGATATCCATGTATGTGCTCTTTAAAGGTCCTATAAAAGATTCTAGTATTGTTCTTCTTAAATTCTGTGTCAATACTTCGAATTTCTTCAGATATTTGATTCCTTTTGGCTTGCCGGAGGATCTTTGCTGTCTGTTTGCGTACCTCCTTGTATGTCTCAAATTTATCTTCTGTTTTATCTGCGTACCATGCTTTATAGGCTGCAGCTCTCCTATCAATTGCTACATCACAGTCTGTAGTCCACCATCGGTGTCTGCGAGTTCGTCGCAATGGTGCAACATCCTTAGCTATAATAGCCATATTCTCTCGAATATCCTCACAAGTCTCCATTTTCTTCTCCCGCATACGTCTTTGAAAGTCGTTTCTGTTTTCTTGAAGTTTTTCATGGTTTACTTTTATTGACGCATTCGGAGAGAGTCTCTTCTTGTTTAGCGGTAACGGCTTGAATTTTATGCGGGTCAAGAAGTGGTCAGAGTCAAGATTGGCTCCTTTCCGTACTACCACATTCATAATTTCTTTAGTGTTTCTCCTTGAAATTGCAACATGGTCCAGTACCTGAACATTATGTATTCAGAAACTTGGCGATTCACCTAAGCTTAACAACAGCTGAAGATGTTCTCAAGTGAGAACGAAACATGTACTGTTTATAATTAATAATTTGCTAAAATGCCAATAAAAAGTATCAAAAAGGTGGTAGTAGTATTCTGCCCGAAGGCAGGTCCGAACCTCCGCAGAGGTGTTCCTGAGCCGGAGTTTACATGCGGTAGGGTGGCCAGTTCCTTTCCGCTCCTCCATTCCCTTACCCCCCACCAACAGCGCGTGGCAACTCATCCAACTCCTCACCACGCCCAATGTTGCTTAACTTCGGAGATCTCACGGGATCCGGTGTTTCAACACGGCTACGGCCGTTGGCAAAAAGGTGGAAGATTTTCAATTATTGTAAGTCTCTGTGATTAGAATTTGATACGGAAAATGAAGCTGATTATTTGCAATGCTATTGTACTCCGGGGCCATGAAATTAATTTCTGTACCGAATCCTTACCCAGGCCAGTCGTCGTGCATGCAACATGGCCGGGAATTTCTTATGACGGGAGTTACAAACGTACTAAAGAGTGAGATAAATGTGCTATTCACGATTCTTTAGCACATATTTAATAGGACATGGACCGGGACTTTGGAATAATGATGTAATATCCAGGGAGGGACGACTTAACTAGTTTCTCCTGTGTTTTTTTTTGGTATCTCTTTTCAGTTTCAACTCAGTTAGGTTCTTCAGTCAGCTGAAACTAATGTTCGGTAATACATTTATAAACTACCTGCATATGGTAACGGTACTCAACCTGCAGATTTTTTTTTTTTTTTTTTTTTTACATGTTTCATTCATCAGATTACACCCCAAATATTTAGAAGCGTATGAATATTATTGCACCATGGGTACAGTGAGCTGATCTCTACTATGTCCATCTCTGCTAAAGACTCTGTACTTTGAGATGGCTCTGCCATCAATATATAAGAGACCTCTTGAGGGTAAAATCCTAATTAATCCTGTATCACTATGTTGGTAAACTTGTTGGCATGTTGTTGTTATTATTTCTATTTCCGAACTTGCCAATCCTTCATCTACCACCTCCTCTAATTCTATCAGACTATCTCAAGCTAGAATGTAATGTTACTGATCTATCAAGATCCTCCTTAGTTAATTGATGCATCCAGTCCAATCCTTGGTTTGTAAACATCCCGATCTTTCGGGCTTTCTCTCTATTTAAGCTCAGGCATTCTCACACTCAGTGCCTTGCATTGCTGTTGTGATTGTGTGCGCATAGTGTTGGAGGAGGGACAGGGTTCCCCTTGGGGATATCTGGAGGTGGGGATTTCAGCCTGAAAGAAGTCCCAACTAATGAAGTATCCGAGAATAAACTTATGGAAGTGTACTTAACTGCATGTGAAGTGTAGAGAAGATTTTTGCAGCTTTCGTTTGAATGTAACTGTTAGGGTTTCCCCATCTCATCGTAATGTAGGGGGGGTCTCCAGACTTAAATAATTATTTCCCTTATGAGAAGTTGGTTGAATGTAAAGGAGCATGAGTGGTTAACTTCATAATTGAATTTACATATTTCGGCCTTAAATATTTTATCCACTTAGTCGCCCTGTTGTAGTTAGGGGATTAGCCTCCATTTCATTGGGCCATCGCCCATCTTAGGGTTTGCATTTTTTAAATTTTGAAGTGCTTGATGTCCACCTCTTTTTGATTTAGTTATTGGCCAGCTGTAGAATTTTTTTTTTTTAAATTTGGTTTGATGCGGCAAAGTAGTATTGGCTGTAAGCCTCTGTGTATAAGTTTCATGAAGGGTAACCTTAATCTTTGTGCTTCAACCTAACAGGTGAATAATGTAATTTGAAAGACTTTATCAATAGGCTGTTATGGGGCTGATCCTGTAAACGATTGTGAAGTGGGTTGTGACCCCTTGTTTGAAAGTTTAATAAGAGACATGGCCTCTGTTTGTTTTGAGAATATAGCAAATCATACTTATCAAGAGTGATCACGATCATTGCCATGTTAACCCTTGATAATCATACCCATTCAAGCTCCAGTATTGTTTATCCAGCAACCTTGCACTTTTAAGTTTTGTTAACTTGTTGTAATTAAATCGGAGTTTATTAGAGAAGAAAGAAATAACATTTCTTGAATTTTGTTAGTTTAACTCATACTTTGAACGGTGCACTCCACAGCCATTCAACCCATCACATTTCTTCGCCTGTCTGACCCATGGAATGTCTGGAAGAATTATGTTTGTTTCTATTTAGAAAAGTATGAACATTTATGTTTATTTCTGTTGAAATACTTATAAATTGGGACTTTTCTTAATGAAGTCCTGTTTTCTCTCCACTCCAGCACAGAATGTGAGATGTTGTAACCGTACGAAAGTACGATCCCCATAATTTAGGTTAAGAAATTTCGTAAAATAATTTGTAATGTTAAAGTCATGAAAATCATGTAATTTTGTTTATTTAGAATGTAAAAACGTAATATTATGAGAAGAATGTGGTTAGGGAATATTGCATATGTGCATCATTATATTTTGTATAAATTTCCGTTCGGGTAAGAGTCTGTAAATATGGCCTAGTCGTAAGGATTGTGTAACCGGTAAAACTGCGACTATATCGGGAAGGACGGTTGAAGTCAATTGAATGTGTTGCAACAAAGTGGCTTGGAAACACGGGGTACGGCAGGTAGTATAGGCTGAAGAATTGGAGTGGATCAATGTGGATGATATAGATGTTGATTCCCATAGGGAATCTGAAATATTTGTCCTGAATGAGTAAATTTATAATACCAATATAAATGGTCCGTTATTGGACATTATAAATTTTCCAGCTAACTCATTCTTGGTTGCCAGCGTTTCGCCCTCGTGTGCTAGGGTGGGCTCATCAGTTGGTACCTAGCACACCTACCAATACGCTGGTTAGTGCATACCGTGGAGGCCACTGCGTAGGCTAACTGGAGCCACCGGCAATGCCAATGCACTAAGAGACTTTGTCTCATCACTAAAAATTGATGCCTGCTTGGCCATCAGATGATATAGATGTTGATTCCCATAGGGAATCTGAAATATTTGTCCTGAATGAGTAAATTTATAATACCAATATAAATGGTCCGTTATTGGACATTATAAATTTTCCAGCTAACTCATTCTTGGTTGCCAGCGTTTCGCCCTCGTGTGCTAGGGTGGGCTCATCAGTTGGTACCTAGCACACCTACCAATACGCTGGCTAGTGCATACCGTGGAGGCCACTGCGTAGGCTAACTGGAGCCACCGGCAATGCCAATGCACTAAGAGACTTTGTCTCATCACTAAAAATTGATGCCTGCTTGGCCATCAGATGATATAGATGTTGATTCCCATAGGGAATCTGAAATATTTGTCCTGAATGAGTAAATTTATAATACCAATATAAATGGTCCGTTATTGGACATTATAAATTTTCCAGCTAACTCATTCTTGGTTGCCAGCGTTTCGCCCTCGTGTGCTAGGGTGGGCTCATCAGTTGGTACCTAGCACACCTACCAATACGCTGGCTAGTGCATACCGTGGAGGCCACTGCGTAGGCTAACTGGAGCCACCGGCAATGCCAATGCACTAAGAGACTTTGTCTCATCACTAAAAATTGATGCCTGCTTGGCCATCAGATGATATAGATGTTGATTCCCATAGGGAATCTGAAATATTTGTCCTGAATGAGTAAATTTATAATACCAATATAAATGGTCCGTTATTGGACATTATAAATTTTCCAGCTAACTCATTCTTGGTTGCCAGCGTTTCGCCCTCGTGTGCTAGGGTGGGCTCATCAGTTGGTACCTAGCACACCTACCAATACGCTGGCTAGTGCATACCGTGGAGGCCACTGCGTAGGCTAACTGGAGCCACCGGCAATGCCAATGCACTAAGAGACTTTGTCTCATCACTAAAAATTGATGCCTGCTTGGCCATCAGATGATATAGATGTTGATTCCCATAGGGAATCTGAAATATTTGTCCTGAATGAGTAAATTTATAATACCAATATAAATGGTCCGTTATTGGACATTATAAATTTTCCAGCTAACTCATTCTTGGTTGCCAGCGTTTCGCCCTCGTGTGCTAGGGTGGGCTCATCAGTTGGTACCTAGCACACCTACCAATACGCTGGCTAGTGCATACCGTGGAGGCCACTGCGTAGGCTAACTGGAGCCACCGGCAATGCCAATGCACTAAGAGACTTTGTCTCATCACTAAAAATTGATGCCTGCTTGGCCATCAGATGATATAGATGTTGATTCCCATAGGGAATGAGTTAGCTGGAAAATTTATAATGTCCAATAACGGACCATTTATATTGGTATTATAAATTTACTCATTCAGGACAAATATTTCAGATTCCCTATGGGAATCAACATCTATATCATCTGATGGCCAAGCAGGCATCAATTTTTAGTGATGAGACAAAGTCTCTTAGTGCATTGGCATTGCCGGTGGCTCCAGTTAGCCTACGCAGTGGCCTCCACGGTATGCACTAGCCAGCGTATTGGTAGGTGTGCTAGGTACCAACTGATGAGCCCACCCTAGCACACGAGGGCAAAACGCTGGCAACCAAGAATGAGTTAGCTGGAAAATTTATAATGTCCAATAACGGACCATTTATATTGGTATTATAAATTTACTCATTCAGGACAAATATTTCAGATTCCCTATGGGAATCAACATCTATATCATCTGATGGCCAAGCAGGCATCAATTTTTAGTGATGAGACAAAGTCTCTTAGTGCATTGGCATTGCCGGTGGCTCCAGTTAGCCTACGCAGTGGCCTCCACGGTATGCACTAGCCAGCGTATTGGTAGGTGTGCTAGGTACCAACTGATGAGCCCACCCTAGCACACGAGGGCAAAACGCTGGCAACCAAGAATGAGTTAGCTGGAAAATTTATAATGTCCAATAACGGACCATTTATATTGGTATTATCAATGTGGATGTACGTGAGTGGACGTTCTATGTCACATCAGACAATACGAGGGCTTTGTTTTAAGCGAGGTTGGGTTGATTGAGTGACGCGTGAAGAAGTGCCTTTGAGAGCATTGCTACTAGTAAACTTTTCAGGACGTTATAACCACGTACAGCAAGCCTATATAAGTATGTACACGTGTGCGGCAATTCATTCTGACTCTGATTCTGTTTCTGGTTGTGTTTGTGTTCTTGATTCTGTGTATTTCTCACTCGGACCAGCGCGCGGGAGCTACTTTGTGCAGATTCCTAGGCGATGCTTTATTGTTCTTAAGTATATTTTACTAGTACCTACGGAGTGAGCACGCTAAATATCGCTGATGCTACGAGTTTCTGGTGGCCGTTATGTAAAAGACGCTATTAAGTGTTTATTTGTAATTCCAACTCTGTATAATAATTATACTATAATTCTTCTACGAGATAATGTAAAGTGGATGTGGTGATGCGTACCGAATCTACATTCGATAGTGGACGTGTGGTTGTGCTCAGAGCTAATTCTTGGTAAAGGAAATCATCGGCCGAGTATGCAGTTTCAGTTGGAGAAACGTGAGGCATCACACTAACCGGTGCAGCAGCCGGGAAGGACTCAAGACGTCGATGAAGTGTGTAAATAAGGTTAGGGATGCTCTTCGTAAAGAAGGTTGCATCCGTATGTAGAGAAAGTCGTCGTACTTTTCTTTACCAGAATACGATTTTTGTTCTGTAACAGTAGTGAGTGTAGTGGGACTCTTACCTGGAGGTATGTTAAGAAATGTATATCTGGTCAAGTAATGATTTTGTTGGTGGTAGTAGTGTGTATATTAGCCTTTGTAAACGACAAACGAGTAGGTCTCGTCAAGTAATGATTTTGTGGTTGGTAGTAGTGTGTATATTTGCTTTTGTAAACGACAAACGAGTAGGCCTCGTCAAGTAATGATTTTGTGGTTGGTAGTAGTGTGTATATTAGCCTTTGTAAACGACAAACGAGTAGGTCTTGTCAGATAATGATTTTTGTTGTTGTAGTAGTGTGTATATTTGCCTTTGTAAACAACAAACGAGTAGGTTTCGTCAAGTAATGATTTATGTCTGTTTTTTTTTTTTTTCGTCGTTGTTTGTAAGTTGCCTTTGTGGATGGCAATCAGGAGTGGGTCTCATCAAGTGATGATTATTGTGGTATTTATTATATTTTTTTATTATTTTGGGAGTAAAGTTATGGTATGAAACTTGCAGTAAATCTTGTTATCAGTGGAGTGAGGATGAACCTGGCTTGCTACCCACATCTAATTTCAGGGGTAAACAGGTAAGGTTATAAAGTAAGTCTGGAGCTTCGTCAGCCTGATGACCGTCACCTTGGGAAAGGGAGTTGCTCATTGCTCTACATTGTTATATATTCCTGTAATTGTTTTACAGGTGGCTCCCAGTCTTGATATTTATACTTATTTTACTCACCGTTTATTCATTTCATATTTTCAATAGCACGCAGATGTTACAGTGTCTCTGGTGCGATTTCAGCTGGCCAGTTCAGTTCATTGACCTCCCCACCCTGGTTAGGTCAATGACATGCTGGATCTTTACTTTTAGATGTTTTACTTTCATTAATTTGTTTCACTTTTCAGATATAATACTGTTTCCTTGCAGGTAGTTTATTACTCATAATCAGTTTCATCAGACTGAAGAAGCTAACAGTTGTATAAAAATTAAAATAAAGTACGGTCTTCTTGTATGATGTTAGTGGTTACACAAACCTCAACATTCCTCATGAATTATCTCCTGAATACTCAATATTGACAGAATATGCCAATAGTGCTTGGAGAACTTCTACTGTACATTATCCCTGATAATAATGAAACTGCCAAACATTTACCTGAAGCAGAACACATACTTATTGTTATTCAAAGGATTAAGAACTTTCAGACAAATAAGGTTTGAAGTAGAGAGGAAGTTCAAGATGTATGTGAAGTTTTTTTTTTGCAAGTTGCTTTATGTCGCACCAACACAGATAGGTCTTATGGCGACAGTGGGATAGGAAAGGGCTAGAAGTGGGAAGGAAACGGCCATGGCCTTATTTAAAGTACAGCCCCAGCATTTGCCTGGTGTGAAAATGGGAAACCACGGAAAACCATCTTCAGGCTGCTGACAGTGGGGTTCAAACCCACTATCTCCCGAATACTGGATACTGATTGAAATAATAACATTAAGTTATTTATTAGACCACCTAATCAATACAAAATCATCTTGGATGATTTACATAGATTTGTTAGCTAATAGTGGTACATGTTTCGCCTTCCCTGAAGGCATCATCAGCCATAGTCTTAACCTTAAATTAAAAATAAGCGTCTAAATAACATGTAGTAATGAAATGAATTTTAAAATCTTGAAGAGATTTGAAGTAAAATAACATTAAAAATAACAATGATGGTTTGAAAATACAATGTGATGAGATATAATAGTGGAAGTATTGACAAAATTAACATTAGAAGGCTGCTAAAATAAGTACAATGGATAAAACAACAGATTGTTATACAACAAGTAGTAAGATTGCATAAAAGTAAAGTTGATAGTCTGGCTTCTATTCACCAACTTCATATCCTCAATGTGTTCTACAACTTCACCATATGCTTCTGACTTTCGTCTTTTATCTTCAAGATCATGATTAACTCCGGATCTCTCGACTAACTTTGACTTTTATTCTCTCTTCTTTACTTTGATTATATACGATTTTTTGCCATCGTCTAATTATAACCGCCAGACTATCAACTTTACTTTTATGCAATCTTACTACTTGTTGTATAACAATCTGTTGTTTTATCCATTGTACTTATTTTAGCAGCCTTCTAATGTTAATTTTGTCAATACTTCCACTATTATATCTCATCAAATTGTATTTTCAAACCATCATTGTTATTTTTAATGTTATTTTACTTCAAATCTCTTCAAGATTTTAAAATTCATTTCATTACTACATGTTATTTAGACACTTATTTTTAATTTAAGGTTAAGACTATGGCTGATGATGCCTTCAGGGAAGGCAAAACATGTACCACTATTAGCTAACAAATCTATGTAAATCATCCAAGACGATTTTGTATTGATTAGGTGGTCTAATAAATAACTTAATGTTATTATTTCAATCAAATATCATCAATACGGACCAAAAATGATATTTATTACATGTAATGTACTGGATACTGGTCGCACTTACTGAAGGTTGTAAGAGACTATTGATGTTCATGAAACAGAGATCTACTGTAAGTAGCAATAAGGTACCTGGAGGCCAGAATTACTTTTAGTATATGATTCCTATTGTTATTTAGGTCGTCAGTAAATAGACTGGTTTGATGCAGCTTTCCATGCCACCCTGCCATGTGCTAAACTTTTCATTTCTATGTAATTACAACTTCTTCTGATGAATTGTTCTCCTCTCACTGATTCAATTTGTCATCTCATCACTTGAGATTTGATTTACCCATCTCACCTTCAGCATTCTTCTGTAACACCGCATTTCAAAAGCTCCTATTCTCTTTCTTTCTGAGCCAGTTATCATCCATGTTTCACTTTCATGCAATGCCAAGCTCCAGACAAAAATGTTCAAAAATATCTTTCTAATTCCTGTATCAATGTTTGAAGTGAGCAAATTTATTTTCCTAATGAAGGCCTTCCTTGCTTGTGCTAGTCTGCATTTTATGTGCTCTGTATTTCTGCCATCATTAGTTATTTTAATATCCAAGTAACAATATTGATCTACTGCCTTTAAGACTTCATTGCTTAATCTAATATTTCCGGCAACACCTGACTTTGTTCTACTGTACTCTAAGCAGTACAATTACACATTTACACACGCACACACACGATTGCCGAGCTTACAAGTTACACAAGTACATTTACACGGTTCCTCATGTTCCATCTACAATGACACACACACAGAGTCATCAATTATTTACACTACACTCTCTCAGCCACTCAGTCACACTCGTTAGCGCTGTCACGGTTCACAGCCCATACGTCGGTCTCGCAGGTCGGGATAGTATCCGCTGTTCACTCAACCCGTTGAACTCCGTTCGCAGTCTGCACACGTCAACACCCAGTGTTGCCTTCGTGCTGCTCCAGAACACCCAAGGTTCTTCTCCAGCAGCCGGCCTCAAGGGACTCACACACACGATGTCAGGGAAACAGGAACGAGTCCTCAGCTCCAACAGGCAGTTACTCTATTAGGCTGACATGTCAGCCCATGCTATTACTGACTGCGCTCTTCCCTAACTCATGCCAGCGAACTCAATCTCACTCCTCACACACTCACTCCGTCTAACTCTCACTAACAGACTGCAGGCAAGTAACTGCTCTTATATACCTGGGCCAGCCCTTCTAGAACAGTCCGGATGCTCGATGAATCCAGAAACTTCGCGAGATGGAAGACTCCAGATTAATACAAGTAACTAATCTCATTTTATTCCGTATTGAAGATACAATAAGTAAACTCTTTCAAGATTAAAATTATTGTGTCCACCTTTTCAATACAAATATATATTTTTAGTGGTTAAATTCTACATGAATGAAACACACCAGTTAGGGCATGTTTCGCCCTAGTTATGGGCATCTTCAGCCTATATTAATCCTAAGGTCAAGAATTAAAAATATAAACATTGGAACTTATAGTAAACTAACTTAATACTAAATACAATTGTCTTCTGCTATTTACACAGTGTACAATATGTACAGTATGTACAATAAGTGCATTAACCTTGCCAGAATTTATGAACAATGAATTACATTTTTTACAATGACCAGACCTCCAATTGCAGATTGGATTGATCACAACTTGAATTGGGGCTTCTCTGTAGTATTGACTAGAATTCATCGCTGCGTGAGTTGGGGTTTCTTCAGCTGTTATAGTCGCCTGAGTCATAAGAATTTTTACAACACCGGAATCTTGGATAAAATCGTTAATATTCAATTTATAGTCCACATGTAGTTGGAAATGTCCCTAACTGGTGTGTTTCATTCATGTAGAATTTAACCACTAAAAATATATATTTGTATTGAAAAGGTGGACACAATAATTTTAATCTTGAAAGAGTTTACTTATTGTATCTTCAATACGGAACAAAATGAGATTAGTTACTTGTAACTTGATAGCCAACCAGGCAAATTATCGTTTAAACAGATATTTGAATCTTAAGGTCAAAATAGGCAATTTAACAAAATATATAGCTTATTTAAAACAATGTCTTGAACAAAAATTGGTACCAAAGTTCCTAAAACCCATGCAGAGGAAAGGTTTAACCAATATGAATAGAATTCAGAACAAGGTCAACGAAATTTGGATAAGAAATGAAATTAAAGCAGCGTATAAAAAGAAAGCCCTCTTAAATTTACAATTATATAAGGTTAATTTATTTTTGGCCCAAATGTTGTCTCTGTTGGAATGGAGTTCATTCCAACTACATGTGGACTACAAATTGAATATTGCATTAGAAAGGAAGCAAGCAACACTTAATAAAAAAACTCTCCCAGTTAATACAATCTAAGATACGATCTCCCACACATAACAAGGCTTCACAAAGACCAGCATCCCCACATGTTAACACATCCACAGTAGTCAATTTGACAAATGTTCAGTTTTCTCAGGAAGAAATTGGGATATTGGATAAGGGCCTAAAGTATAATTGGCCTAGCCGAAATAAAACAACCGACATCATCAATACAGTAGCAGAGGTAGAAACCGGTATTTCGAAACTCCCCATTGAGATTCAAAACGATGTTAGATATGAAGTAAAAAAGAAATTACCTAAACTGGCCCAAGAGTTAAATGCTAATTTTGATTTCAATCATAAAAAACAAATTCAGAAATTAAAAACAAAAATAAACAACAATAACATTATTGTTACTAAGGCAGATAAAGGAGGTTCCACAGTCCTACTAGACAAACAGTTTTACACTCAAAAAACAGAAGAATTTTTTAATAATACAAGTTATTCGATAGTTAACAAAGACCCCACTGTAAGAATTCAGCAAAATTTAAAAACTTTAGTAAAACGTTCTAATTTTCTTTTCAACGAGCAAGAGCAACAAAGACTTTTCCACATGAACCCCAGTATCTCTACCGCCAGAGCTTTACCTAAGATTCATAAGAAGGACATCCCAATGAGTCCCATTATACATTGCAGGAATAGCCCTACCTGTAAAGTATCCAAATTTATTCATAGGTTTTTAAGAAAACATTATATTTTCAACAATAAATCTCCCTTAAAAAATTCAATCAGTTTCTGCAAAATATTGAAGAAATTTGAACCGCAACCCAACCATATTTTATGTTCTTTCGATGTCACAAACATGTTTCCAAGCATTCCTACTAAAGAAACCATTAAAATTATCCATGACAATATCAGTAAACACAGCGGCCTTAGTAAAATGGAAATTGAAGAATTCATAAAGATATTAAATTTTGTTCTAAACAATAATTACTTCTCCTTTAATGGTAAATATTATCAGCAGAAAGGTCTATCTATGGGCGACCCTCTATCTGGCATTCTAGCAGATATCTACATGGACTATATAGAACATACAAAAATTTCACAAATAAAGGGCATTAATTTGTGGCTAAGATTTGTTGACGATACTTTTGTGATCATCAATAAGGACATTACTAACAGTCACGATATATTAGTCTCACTGAACGTAACGTCAAATTCACTAAAGAAGATGAGGTCAACAATTCCTTAAATTTTTTAGATTTAACAATTACATGCTTGAATAACACTTTTGAATTTCAAATTTTTAGGAAACGTACTCTTTCACCTATAAATATTAAAGATTCGTCCTTACATCCTAAGACCCAAAAACTAGCTGCCTATCATAGTCTGATATATAGGGCACTAAAATTCCTCTTTTGCCAAAAAGTTTGGAAACAGAACTAAATTACATAAGACAGTTGGCTCGGCACAATGGCTTTAAAGTAAATGTAATCAATCAGTTAATTAATAAGATCAAAATTAAGTTATCGTCCAACCTAGTCCCAGAGAAATCAAAGACAAACAGCTACACCACACTTACGTATAATAGCCCGGCTATCCATCAGATCACTAATATTTTAAGAAAACGCAGCGTCAACGTAGCCTTCAAGACAATAAATAATAATCGGAACATATTCCTCAACCACAGTAGAGTCAATAATAACAACAACATTTACTCAGGGTCAGGTGTTTATAGGTTAAAATGTGTCCAATGTGGGTTCACATATTTTGGACAAGCTTTTACACGAGGTATCTGGAACATTACAATGCTTCCAAGCATAATAAGTGTTCGGCCATGAGCCAGCATATGACTGAAACAGGCCATAAGTTCACCTCTATAGAAAATGATTTGACGGTCATTAAAAACCTAAGCAAAGGGAAATTATTGAACGAAACAGAAAACTTGTACATTTATTTGGACCAATCTTATAACAAAAATAATAATCTTAACAATGGCATTGATAACAAAAATCCATTATATGAAACAACTCCGAGGTTAATCCAGACCATAAATCAGAATAATGTTCCCAGTATGTTTAAATCACAGATCACATGCGCTCCAATAGCCACACCTAATGCCAGGCCCGCCCAATCCAATTCAAGTAACGCCTCTCAAGCAACAATACAGACGCACAATTTGAATATCACACCCCCTTCCCCACCAGGCTCCACCCCTCCGATTCAGCATCGATGCTACACTAGGAGCAAGCTTAGCCGTTTAGACACAACCAGAACAATGGATCCCAGCTAACGTCGACAAGACAAGTAAGTTCATACGATAAACACTCACTCTACTTTATTACCGTATTGGGTTCCACATTCATCATTCTAATTCCCCGTTTTTTTTCTTATGCAGTTTGAGACAACTCATATTCCTCCCAGATTGAATTTGCACCAATGGGAAGTTTATCCACAAGAATGACGGAATATTTTTATTCTGATAAACAATGATTGAAATCAACAATATGTATCCTACTTACACGCTTCAACCTTAGTACATAGCCATGCTTCTTTCTAAAGGAATATTCAAACTGTTTCAAACCCTAACATGAACGACTTTAACCAAGGTTCCGGTATTGTTAAAATTTCTTACAACTCAGGCGACCATATATGCTGATGAAACCCCAACTCACGCAGTGATAAATTCTAGTCAATACATTTTGAGAAACCTCTATTCACGCTTGACCAATCCAATCCACATTTGGAATTCTAGTCATTATAAAATAAGTTAATACAAATTTCATTGTTCATAATATGAACAGAATTCAGAATAAGGTCAACGAGATTTCGATAAGAAATGTAATTAAAGCATTGTACAAAAGAAAGCCCTCTTAAATTTACAATAATTATACAAAATTTCATTTATTTTTGGCCCAAATGTTGTTTGTTTGAATGGATTTCATTTCCAACTACATGTGGACTATAAATTGAATATTAACCATTTTATCCAAGATTCCAGTGTTGTAAAAATTCTTATGACTCAGGCAACTATAACAGCTGAAGAAACCCCAACTCACGCAGCGATAAATTCTAGTCAATACTACAGAGAAGCCCCAATTCAAGTTGTGATCAATCCAATCTGCAATTGGAGGTCTGGTCATTGTAAAAAATGTAATTCATTGTTCATAAATTCTGGCAAGGTTAATGCACTTATTGTACATACTGTACATATTATAAACTGTGTAAATAGCAGAAGACAATTGTATTTAGTATTAAGTTAGTTTACTATAAGTTCCAATGTTTATATTTTTAATTCTTGACCTTAGGATTAATATAGGCTGAAGATGCCCATAACTAGGGCGAAACATGCCCTAACTGGTGTGTTTCATTCATGTAGAATTTAACCACTAAAAATATATATTTGTATTGAAAAGGTGGATACAAAAATTTTAATCTTGAAAGAGTTTACTTTTTCCAGATTAATAGTTGAGTAAGTTCCGTCGTCCCATGTGGCGTGACCACGCGCAGGAGAGAGAAGGGCCTGCCCAGCACTTAATCGCTGCTTGTGATTGGCGTGGTTGAAGCGTAAGGGGTGGGCCTATATGGTGCCGGGCCAGGCCCATAGCCAGTTGGCATGGCGGACGCTATAACCATTATATTATATTATATTATATTATATTATATTATATTATATTATATTATATTATATTATATTATATTATATTCATCATCACTTTGACCGGGTCAAGGATGTGATGAATAAACCAGATATAGGCTATTATTACAATGGGGTCGCCACTCCCAAGGTGATATTAATGACTGATAAATGCTATGAAATGAGAATGGAGTGTGTTGCTGGAATGAAAGATGACAGGGAAAACCGGAGTACCCGGAGAAAAACCTGTCCCGCATCTGCTTTGTCCAGCACAAATCTCACATGTAGTGACCGGGATTTGTACACACGGTATCCAGCGGTGAGAGGCCGACGCACTGCCGTCTGAGCCACGGAGGCTCTTTGGTGTAGAATAATGACTATTATTTGTTTGCCACCCAATATAGCATGTTGTAGTGCTCCTTTGTAAACTAGCAACTCATCATTTATGCACTTATAATTAGAAAGTACTGGGACACTTTACATGAATGTGGAATGCTTCTATCATCTCATATTGCTGCTCTGTATCCACAGATAGAAAGTTGGTAATCTTTACTTCTGCAATAATAGAATTATATTTTTCAGGTATGGAGCACCATTCACTGAACAAACATCAAAATGGACCAAGGACCTGAATAATATTGAGAAATTACTTGTGGACTGGACGAAGCTACAGAAGAAGCTTTCTGTCACAAAAGCACTTTTCACATTTCCTGGTATGGAGCAGTGCTGCAAGAAGGAGTTCCCATTCTTTCAGACGGTGGAGAAAGATTACAGCCGGGTAAATCTTAAGTTATAATATACATCAAATATGACTGACATTTATTCCTTTCACACACATTAATGAGATTATTTTGTTTTTAGATGATGATAGACACACTGAAGAACCCTTACATCTATGAAGTCTGCAGTGAAGATAAACATGCAAAGATTCTTGGGATGTTTGATATTTTGGATGAATTTGATCACTGCACTGGAAAATATGTTGAGATGAGAAGGGAGTGTTTCCCACGATTTTACCTGTTAACTGATGATGAAATACTTTTCATCCTTTGTGGAAGAAAACCTAATTCTCTCCAGCCATACATCCGAAAGGTATGCATTGCATTATTTGGTATCATTTCACTCCCACTTTTGGGTCATGTTGCAGTGGTTTGGATTCCAAGTGAGACTGAGGATCATGATATCAGCAGCTTTCTCACTTTAGGTAAATTGCAAATGACTGTAAAAGTATATTTGCACCTGAATACAAAATCTCCAAAATTCCAGTTTGCATTCATTTTTGAATGATTCTAGTGTTCATATAGCATAAAATATACTGTAATATCACATTTAATTGCGTTGAAATGTTAGACTCCATATCTTTATGATAAGTTTAAGAATTGGATAGGCTTCAAGTCTCACAATGTTATAATTGTGCATGAATCATAAGTCATGTCAGTCAGAGATTTGTACTGTTTTATCTTTGTTTAATTCCTCAGTACACTGCCAATCATGTATTTTTTTTGCATTATATACATCCAATCAATCCTGAAGTTGCTGGTTAAGGGGAGACGTGCACAAAAATTAATTGATTTTCTAACTTCTCTATAACTTGGATGTTATTTGAGTTAGAAACATGAAGCTTTAATAAGAAATACATTGTCCTTCGCCATAAACAATAATCAGTTAATTTAAATAAAATATTTTAGAAAAAAATGGTTTTTTCAAACTTGAATTTTCATATTACTGTACATTTTTCTCAGCACCGCCACGGTCTTGGACTTGGAAATTTTTTAGTGATTTCTTGATTTTCATCTTTTCAACTTGAAAATTTAACTATAAATGCATATATATTAAATTTTAAAGTCCATTTTGTAATTTCCTGGCAGGAACATGTGTAAAAGTGTTTAGCCTGCCTGTCTATCAGTTTCAGTAGTTCCAGAGGAAAATATTTTGCATTCACATCAATTGTTTGGTTAGTGAACTGCAGAGGTTTGGGGACATTCCCCTCAAATATTTCACCAAGTGGTAAACCAAGGGGTAGGGTACTGTGAATTTAACCCTCTGTTGGTCGCAACTGATCTGACAGCACACACTTCTAAGAGTCCCACCTTACAATACAAATATCAATTTAATTAAAATCAACTAGTACATGTTTCATCCTTGTATCATGGACATCATCACTTAAAGCTTAAATACCATTTAAAACTAAAATATAAAGGTATCACGTAACAAAAAATGGATAAAATTATATAAAAGCTAAAATATCAAGTCCTTGTTGTCTAATAGTCTTTGATTGACTGTAAAATAAGTCACCTCGTGGGCTCTTCTTTAAACTGATCATGTTGATTTAGACATTATAATATTATATTATGAGTTTGGAGAAAATCTTGACTCGTGTTGTGTGAAATGATGCTCAAGCCAGGTTATTAAAAGTTAAGGTATTAACTATACCAACATGTCTACAGTTCATCGAGAAATTAAGAGCAAAAAAGAGAGACATACGGAGCGAATTATACTCGACGGACGCAATGATTTACAAAGACTGGCAAGGAGGAGGATATATGAGCTCAGACACTTGATTACATGCTTTGCAATACACGGATTTCATTATAAGCTGCGTAAAACAAAGAAATTCCATCAACCAGACATGGACTGTGTATGTGAATGTTGTGGTAAAAGCTGTGAACGTTATGATGCCATGATTTGTACTTGTCGGCGCGAATCGATGATAGCCTTCTGCAAAGATGACTAATGTTGTGTATTAATGTAAATATCTTTTGGCCATTGGCTGCAATAAAATATATTATTATTAAAAGTTAAGGTATTGAAAGAATATATGTGTGTGGCAGTGAGAGGGGGGGAGGAGGAGCTAAAAAAAATATATGAAAAGCAACTTACACCCTCGCTGGCTTAAGTTGGTTTATCCACATCCTTCTGTGAAGGGTCTGCTGTGCCTAATTGAGTGTGTTGCAGACTGACAGCAAAGTGAGGAGTCTGTTGGCTGGGAGAGTGGGGTGACCTGAAGTGTGGACATAAGGTGTGGAATAGGAAGGATGTTGATATTCTTGGATAACTCATTCAATTTTGGACTAAATTAATAAAGATATTTTTGTATAGATTTAAAAGGAGACCTTTCATTGTTGTAGAAACAATAGAAATATCTTTTTCTGTTGAAGAGAAAGAATTATGAAAATCTGAGATATGGTCAGCGAAGGCTGAAAATTTCTAGTACTGATTTACTTTAACATGTTCCTGGTAAGAATATACAAACTACAGCCAGCTGGGCATTATGTACATGTAAATGTACTTTAGTTTTAAATGGTATTTAAGCTATAACTGATGATGTCCATGATACAAGGACGAAACATGTACTAGTTGGTTGTAATTAAACTGATGTCCGTATTGCAAGGTGGACTCTCTTATAAGCTTTATAGTGACAATACAGAAACATCATGAAGTTTATAGTATGCAAGGAACTGGCTTCAGTCATCAGTGCATCGCTCCTTGCCAGTCAACCTATAAGCCGGAAGTGGTAAATCACTGCGGCTGTTCCCATTGCAATTTATGTTTGAAAGAGATGCAAACCATTAGTGTTCTGTAAGTAGGAAATGGAAAGATGACTCCTCAGATCAAGAATAAATACAATACAGAAAACTAAACAATGAGCTGAGACTGACAACTGACAAGGCCAGAGAAGAATGGATGAAAAACCAATGTGAAGAAATAGAAAAGTTGGAAAAGGAGGGTAAAATAGAAGAGATGTATCAAACAGCAAGGAGCCTAATGAGGAGAAATCCAAGAAAGATAAGCAAGCAAGGAATAATGAACAAAAGAGGAAGTTTAGAAGAAAGTAAGGAGGTGTGGATGAATATATGATCATGGAACAGTGATACTGGAGAATGAGCAGGATTGTGACGAAGAGTGGAGAAGGCAATCTGGGACCTAAAGGAAAGGAAAGCGATGGGCTGCGACTTGATACCATCTGAAGCATTAAAGGCTTTAGAGAATGGAAGAATATTTAGACTGACCAATCTGGTGAACACAATACACAACAACAACACTGGGCAAGTTGGCAGTGTGGTTAGGGGCGCACGGCTGTGAGTTTGCATCCGGGAGATAGTGGGTTCAAATCCCACTGTTGGCAACGCTGAAGATGGTTTTCCGTGGTTTCCCATTTTCACACCAGGCAAATGCTGGGGCTGTACCTTAATTAAGGCCACGGTCGCTTCCTTCCAACTCCTAGGCCTTTCCTATCCCATCATTGCCATGAAACCCATCTGTGTCGGTGCGACGTAAAGCCACTAGCAAACAAAAAAAAAAAACACAATACGCAACACAGACATTTGGCCGGAAGATCTTCTGAAGACCATTATGGTTCCCTTATCAAAGAAATGTAATATTAAACAATGTAAAGACTATGGAACAATTGTCATGTTACTAGGGCAATGACCAAGATAGTGCTGAGAAGAAAGGTAAAGGAAATAAAGGAGAATATGGGAGATGACCAGTTTGGTTTTAGAAAGGGAAGAGGAACCAGAGATGCAATTGGGTGCCTAAGGATGATTGCAGAAAGGATGTTACAAGTGAATAAGGAAATGTATATATCTTTCATTGATTGAGAAAAAGCATTTGACAGAGTGAACTGGAGTATTCTGATGAGAATTCTGGAAGATATTGGTGTAGACTGGAAAGACAGCAGACTGATAAAAAAAAGTCATATAAGAATCAGAATGTGATGGTTAGAGTAGATTAATATGAAACAGAAGAAGTGGCTGTTGGAAGAGGAGTGAGGCAGGGATGTTGCATGTCACCGGCTCTGTTCAATATTGAACCCATTGTGGTCCTTCCGTTTAAGTCCCATGTTTCTTTCAAGTCCGTAATTCATGACATTCAAGAAAATCCATGGCTAAAGTCGGAGAACATCTCAGGGATTTTGTTAAACCGAAGAAAAATTTTTTTAACGTGGCTTTGACTGAGAATTATCCTTTTTCTTTCTTTCATTTGCGATATATATAAGTTTTATGGACCTTCAAGCTTAAATATCAATCGGAGATTCAATAACTTATTATCTACCATGAGATCATCGTATAATAATATTATAATCTATGAATATAATAATAATGGATTAAAATCTTACTAACTATTATTTATTCAAATAATAAGGAATATGATGGTTAAGTTAAATCACATTTTAAAATTTTTCATTATATACAATAATATTCGTTTGTCAGTCTCGATTTGAATTCATTCTCTTGCTTTTGCTCATTTTATTCGTTCAGTAAATGAAAATAATGTATCATCAGCTCTTCCAAGGTCTTGATTTCTTAAACAAAACTTAATTTGTCTCCAATCAGTCTATATGGATTTGAATTAGTTAAATGAAAATCATCTTGACCTAACTTCAACTACTTCTCTTACATCCTAGTTTTCTTACTAAAGCATATTTAAAAAATCAAGAATTCATATTGTTGAGAAAAATAAATAACTCGATTAATATAGTCTGAATGTTTTGAAATCTCACAATAATATGAAAATAAAGTTTTCAGGTCAACTAAGAATGATTCATCTCTGATGTTTACTTGTTTAAACATACGCAGAATAAGATTAGTTTCACATTTTAGAGCTTTCAATGGCTACCTACCAAAATTTTTAAAAAAATTTAAAAATATTATATCTGAAGAATCATATTCAACATACTTTCCCAAGAAATAGGTACGTTTGTCCTAAATAGTTTCAATAACATTGTTTACAGGTTGCGTTTATGTCATATCACTTCATACGAATCAATCATGTGATTGCAATTCGACAAGGAATACCATGGATAAACTTCCTGACTCTTTAACAGTGATAGGCTAACATAATGAAGATTCTAAGATCGTATTTGCTATTTCAGTTCAAATTAGCTTAAAACCTTAAATATTATATGAAATTTCCTTAGAAGTTTCCATCTAAGTTAATTATAGGTTACTTGAGATTATTTTTGATGCCATAATCTACTGTTAACACATAAGTCCAATATCAAATTACCATTAACTCGTATTATAGCTTACTCCATATTTCACGTCATTACTAGCATCTGTTAAAACCTCGATCCATATTTGCGTTACCCGATCTCTGATAAATTAATCTTACATAAAAATCTTTTCGTATACCTCTTCGTCTTTATCACAATTCATCAACTACATTATCCAAGACAACATTATTTCTTAATCACACTTCCCTTTCCTCACATCTCTCCATATATTTATATTGCCGCATATGAAAATATTATTTATTCAATTCATTGTAACGCATAACTCAATTAACTTCTCAACTCTTTAAAATTGATATTTCATGGATCAACAACTAACATATTCCCTGTAATATGCACTTCATTTATCAAAACATTACCATATTTTACCTATATTGATTTTAAATTGGCAATAAGTTGTTGATATTTAGGACCTCGGTCACATATCACACTTCATATTCATTAAAACTATCTTTGGCATTGCTTCTGGAGAATAAACTGAAATATTACTAACATAACACTTCATTAACATACGCACCTTTTCCTACATTTGGATCATCATCATATTCTAAAGGCTAAGCCTTGTCGCTGCAGCCACAGTTGTCTATCTTGAGCCAGTCTTTTCAACTCAGCGTAGATCTTGCACTTCATCTTCAGAAGCAGGTTCTTGAAGTAAGATACTCTCGGTCATCCTCTTCTTATTTTTCCAGCAATTCTTCCTTCATTGATATTACAAAGGAACTCCTCATGCCGCAGAACGTGACCAATAAATTTTATTTTCTGTTTTTCAATTTCAGTTATCAGATTCCGTTCTTCTCTTATCTCTCTAAGGACTTCGGTATTGCTCTTCATTTCAGTCCAACTTATCCTCTGCATTCTTCTCCAGATCCACATTTCAACTGACTCTAGTTTTTTCTTTTCTTGCATTCCTAATGTCCAGCTTTTGCAACCATACAGAAGAACGCTCCATACAAAGGTTTTTGCAAATGCCTTCCGAGTTTAAATATCTATATGTTTGTTGGCCAACAGATGCTTTTTATCTTGGAATGCTCTCTTTGCCGAGGCTACCCTCTTTGTGACTTCTGATATGCTCCGATTATCACTCGTGATCAGGGTTCCTAGGTAGCAAAACTGTTTCACTTGTTCTATTTTATCAGGGCCAATTTTTAAGTGTGTTACAGGTGTTTTCTTGTCTTTACATATTGTCATGGTTTTTGTTTTCCTTGTATTCATTTTGAGGTTTCATTTGCCTAAAGTTTCTGCTAATATGTTGATCATTCTCTGCATACTTTTACCTGTTTCTGCTAGTACGGCAATATCATCAGCAAATCTTATAGAGTGTACTTGTTTGCCATAAATTTTGATCCCCGTTGATTTCTCCTTCATGACTGCGATGGCTTCTTCGATGAACATATTGAAGAGATAAGGAGACAGTGGACATCCTTGCCTAACTCCTCTTCTTATTTTGGCATTTTTTTTGTCCCACTGATTTCTAAATCAGTGTTCTGCATTCTGTGTAAATTTAGTATGAGGTGTCTATCCTTCCAATCAATTCCTACTTTTTTCATGGTAAGGAAAAGTTGTTCCCAGTCTACTCGATCAAAAGCTTTCTCTAAGTCGACAAAGGTCACATATACTTTCCTATTCTTCTCAATTCTTCTCTCCAGAATTAAACGTAATGCCAGAATTGCTTCCCTAGTACCCCTCCCTGATCGAAATCCAAACTGGCCATTATCGAAATAGTGTTCTAATTTCCCTTTAATTCTATTCTTGATTATGTTAAGCAGTATTTTTGAAGCATGAGACAGGAGAGTGACAGTTCGATAATCTGAACAGTCCGTGGCATTCCTCTTTTTTGGTATTGCAACAGTTCTGGTTTTACTAAAGTCAGGTGGAACTACGCCATTCTCATGGCAGTCTGACACCAGCTGGAAAAGATAACGTTTCATATCGTCACCCAAGTGTTTCAGAAGTTCTGCTGGAATGTTATCTGGACCGGGTGCTTTCTTTTCCTGGAGACTGTGTAGTGCTGCATTAAACTCTGAAGATGTGATTGAGGGACCCTTTCTGCATTCGTCTATGTCATGTTCTTTTTCAATGTAGCTGGTTGTATTATTTACATCATTTCCTTGGTACAGGCCTTCAATGTATTCTTTCCAATGTTCACAGATTTCTTTGGTGTTGAACAGGAGGTTTCCCATTTTATCCCTGCCTATGGAGCTTCTGGTTTTTGGTTTGTGTTGTAGGGTTTTGATACTGAAATATGCCTTTTCCACCTGTCCTCTGATCATGTACTTTTCTATAATCTCGCTTGTCTCCTTCATCCAGTTCTCCTTTGCTTCACGACACTTTGTTGTGATCCGATTTCTAATTTCTTTGTACAATTCTTTATTCCCTACTCTCCTCTCCTTATTCCTTTCGCGAATAAGGTTTATTATTTCATCAGTCATCCATGGCTTCCTCGGCTGTAACTGTCTTCTTCCCAGCACTTCCTCAGCAGCTTCAGTTATACCATTCCTTATTTCCTCCCATTTTGCACTGTCATGAAAAGTCTCTGCTAACTGATTAGTTTTCATTTTGTATGCCAGTGTTCTTTAAACTTTGTGTGTTCCATTTGTGCTGGGTCAATTTCATATTCTTCTTTAGCTTAATGTCACACTTGGCTATTACAAGATTGTGGTCACTGTCCACATCAGGTCCTGGATAGCTGTGGCTGGATTTAATCTGGTTTCGATATCGCTGCCTGACTAATATATAATCAATCTGACATCATGCATTATCTCCAGGTGCTTTCCATGTGTATCTTCTTCGGACAGGTGAATGTGCTTGTTATAACCATGTCATGCTGTTCATAAAATTCTAAAAGTCTCTGACCTCTTTTGTTCATGTTCCCTAGTCCGAATTTACCAGCATATTTCAAGTTGCTATGTGATCCAACAGAGGCATTGAAATCGCCCATTATGACCACATTATCTTTATTTCCCATGAGTTCCAACAAGCTTTCAATTTGCTCGTAGACTATCTCTACCTCTTCATCGGAACTGTTTGAAGTTGTGCAGTATACCTGAATGATCAGTAGATCAACTGGAGTGGCTTTCGCTTTGATCATCATCAATCTGTCACATACATGATATGTGTTGATCACATGACTGGACCATTTTCTTTGCAAGATAATAGCCACTCCATTCATTCCAGACTTTTCACGTCCACTGTAAATTATTCTAAACTCGTCTGAACAGAAGTCCCCGTTTCTTGACCATCTTGTTTCACATATTCCTAAAATATCAAGTGCTGTTTCTTGCATTGCAATTTTGATTTCTTCTAGTTTTCCTATTCTTAGCAACGTTTTCACATTCCAAGTTCCTACATTGAATTTATTATGCAATTTCCTGCAAGGATTTCGTTGGATGACGACCAGAGAGGCCTTGCAGCCATCCCCTCTCCTGCCGGATCTTGGGTTCCGAAGCCCATGATCAGTATTTACAGTTTCACTCAAGCTTCTATCCATGACTGCTAATCTTGGGATTTTGCTTGTGCAGTGGTTTCCTGTTGCCTTCTGCACATCAGGTTAATGGCTGCCCCTAACCTGGAGAACAGACACTGCCCACAAGCTGCCCATTATTGGTCAGATGCTTGCAGTTATGAATTCCTGTGGCATTTCCTCCACTGAGGTTTCATCACCCTACTTAGAGGACTCCTCCACCCGAAGCCGTTGGTTCTCTCAGTTGGCTGGGTTATTTTCTGCTGCCCAACACTTGGCATTGAGACGCTGGCTGTACAGCCTACTCAATTACTGTAGCAGGATATACCTGGCCAGACAGGAACATTTGGATATGATTATATATTTTTCGGAAGACTATCTATAACCTTCCTTAATGCGACATTATTAATTCACTCGCGTTGAAACTACGTATTTGAGGCACTTCACAAAGATGTGATGACCTATTCCTTACAAACAATATCAACCAACAACTTACTGCAAGTTAGCAAAACATAAATGAATTTAAAATAAATAGTGAAACTTATCTTATTCTGCGTGTGCTTGTAGCCGGGATCATTGTTCTTCTACATCAGTCCATGGGTACACCCTACTCTGGACCTCTGTTCCGTCATCTACGAGTCTTGGCATTCGGACTCGTATTCACGGGTAGAATTGGTTGAAGTCCACCAGTCGCCAATCCCATCTTAGATTTAGCAAGCCATCATGTCGATCTCAGGAACATGCATGAAAGACATATCCAAAGACAATGTTAATATCATCTTCTTGGTTACAAAGCCTTTTTGTACTATTACTACTTTTTTTTGTGTGGTAGAATTTGACGTCAGTTTAACTGCTACAGAGGTTTCTCTGATATAATGGTAGCTTAAGAAGGTCTCATTTTTATGGTAGTTCACTTTAAATGTAATCGTTTCCTTAAGATGCGTTTCCTAAGAAACTCTCGCTTTTCTTCATTAGAACTTGGTATTAATTCAATTGTACTTTATCTCCTCCTATTTATCTCGCTTTAAACTCCGAATATTTGAGATATACGGCAATCAGATTCCATATTACTTTCAGTTTAGCAATTAAATATGGATATTCTTCTTTCAAATACGATGATTTCCTTCATGAAACTATTCTCTTGATCTTCACCACGACTTTTTTTTTTTCAGTATTCGATTGTTCTCCCTGTTGATTTTTTAACAATTTGAAAATAGTACATTTATTTCGGTAATGGCCTTTTTGATTCCACTTGCTCGTACCATTTAACTTGTATTTTCTGCCATTCGATCTGCGAGAATCTTAGCGTTATTCATGGCAAATGACAACTTCAAACTTCCATATTCAGTAATCAGGGCAATGAAATGGTACAATATATATGCCGAAAAACTGTTACAGGAGGCCCTGGAAAAAGCAAGAAGTGTTATAATGGTTGGAGAACCAATAAAGACTATAAAATACCCAGGTGATGGGTGGCGGAAATTAGCAGAATACGAAAAAGATCTTCAAATCATGTTGGAAAATATTGAGAGAGCGGACAAAGGGTTCGGAATGAAGATCGACATTGGGAAGATTAAGGTGATAAGACTGGGCTGAGTGGCTCAGACAGTTGAGGTGCTGGTCTTCTGGCCCTAACTTGGCAGGTTCGATCCTGGCTCAGTCCAGTGGTATTTGAAGTTGCTCAAATATGTCAGTCTCGTGTCAATAGATCTACTGGCACGTAAAAAAACTCCTGTGGGATTAAATTCTGGCACCTCAGCATCTCCAAAAACTGCAAAATTAGTTGGTGGGATGTAAAGCAAATAACATTAAACCATTAAGGTGATGATAATAGAAAAGGAGAAGATTGCCAGTAATATAAAACTGGAGGAAAAATAATTGGAACAAGTAGAGATACTTGGGAAGTTTGTTAACATGGAATGGTAGCTGTACAGAAGAAATAATAAGCAGAATATATATGGGAGAAGAAGGTTTCGGAAAGGTGAGAGGGCTTTTGACATCCAAGGCAGTCCCTATTGATTTAAGAAAGAGGTTCTCAAAGTGCTTGGTGTGGAGTGTAGTGTCACATGGAACTGGAACATGGACGTTAAGAAAGAAAGAAAGAAGCAAAGTATTTTGAAAGGTTTGAAATATCATTGTGGAGAAGAATGGAAAAAGTGAAGTGGACAGATAAAGTGCTAAGAAAAGTAGGAGAGAAGAGACACCTGATAAAAATGATAAGGAAGAGGAAAATTTCTGAGTTGGATCACATGCTACGTAGAAATTGTCTTCAACAGAGGGTGATGGAGGGAAAAATAGATGGAAGAAAAGGAAGAGGAAGAAGAAGGATTTGAATGTTAATGTATGTCAAACAAGGGAGAAGTTATGAACAACTGAAGCAAGGTGTTCAGGACTTCAACTTCAATCTCTACTGATCTGAATTTAGGGCGGTCACTCAAGTGGCAGATTCCCGATCTGTTGTTTTTCTAGCCTTTTCTTAAATGATTGCAGTGAAACTGGGAATTTATTGAACATCTCCCTTGGTAAGTTATTCCAATCCCTAACTGCCCTTCCTATTAAAGAACATTTGCCCCAGTTTGTCCTCTTGAATCCCAACTTTATCTTCATATTATGATCTTTCCTACATTTAAAGACACCACTCAAAATTATTCGTCTACTAATATTATTCCACGCTATCTCTCCACTGACAGCTCGGAACGTACCATTTAATGATAAAGATGTTGATTTCCAAAGGGAACCTGAAATATTTGTTCCGAATGAGTAAATTTGTAATACCAATATAGTCATATGCACTAGCCATGCATCTTGGTGGGTATGAGCACAACTGGGGCAAAACGCAGGCAACCAGGAATGAGTTAGCTGGAAAATTTATAAAGTACTATAACAGACCAACTATATTGGTATCACATACCATTTAGTCGAGCAGCTCATCTCATTTCTCCCAAGTTTTCCCAATCCAAACTTTGCAACATTTTTTGTAACGCTACTCTTTTGTCGGAAATCACCCAGAACAAATGGAGGTTGTCCAGTTGATACCTGTCTCAAAACAGATTCACAGAAGAAGAAGAAGTAGTTAAATTATTAGTTTACTCTAGCTAAACCATTTTTAACTGACTGAAATACGCCTATAAAACATAAGGGGTATTTCACATTGGGATTTCTCAGGCTCATTGTGATCTGTCCTGAAACTTTATATAGTGCGACTGACAGAGGGTTAAGTACCTCACATATGAAATTACTGCAAATTTTTGAACTGAATACAGTCGGCCTGCTAATACTGAAATTTACGAAACATATTTACATGGGAGAGGAAAGCTTGGAATAAGCAACTAAAAGATGGTGCTTCATTTTAACTTAGAAACGCATGAATAATTTGGTGCAAATGTTTTACCTAGTTCTTTCATACAATTCTGAAAATGTTAAATTTTGTGCTGTATTTAGCACTGAACCGTAAAGCAGAAAGGAATGTCAGTGTTTTGTGAAGACCTCAATCATACAGTGACACAGAAACATCCTATCCATGTAGTGTCCACAGGAACATACTTCATCTTCATTACATATAGGTATGGGAGGAAGAGAATTACTGGGTCGGTAAACTACTTCTGCCCCTGCTTATAAGTCAAGTTTGGTGGAACTCGATTTAATTTTGTATAATTTGTCCAACATGTCGAACATAGCGTATAGTGAAAACCTTTCTTATCTGTCATTATTATCATCATTGTTGACCATCTCCAGTTGCCCAGGTGTGGTGTATGAGCCCCCTCCATCTTTGTCTGTCCATAAACTGCTGTTCTCTCATAACCTTCCTCTTCTCCAAATCTTTCTTTACTAGATTGGTCCATTTTTCTGTGGGTCTGCCCTCTGGTCTCTTTCCTTTTACCCGTCTTAGAGTCCTGCTTCCACTCATCCTTTTTACATGGCCAAACAACTTCAGTCTTGTTTTCTGGATCCTCTGTAGTAGGGAGTCTCTTAATCCCACCTCCTCTCGGAGTTTTTCATTTCACATCTTCTCCCTTCTGGTCTTCTGTAACATGATGCATAGGAACTTCATTTCTGCAGCTTGGAGTTTTCAGTTTTCTTGTCTTGTTAATTCTTTTGCTGCACTATTTTTAAACAGAATACCTACAGTAAAATGTCAATTTTTTTATATTTTCCAAATGTGCTGAAACTTGTTACATTTAATGCCACTGGACATATTTATAACTCACCTTTGACAATCTAGCAGTGACATTTGACTTTTAAACACAAGCATACAGCTCGAAACATGGAACTTGGCATATAGCAGGCTATCCTGGGCACTTCTTATGCTGTCTGTTTCCTCTTGCACGTTCCCTTTCCTTTCTTTTGCTGGTAAAATGAAATAAACAATGCAAGTAGGTTTATGGCTGCTCTCCGTCAGGCACATGTTAGGTGCATGATCAGGTCTTCCTCATTTTGCCAGCGGTCTGCGCTGATACTCTTGTACAAGTCCCACTTTTCACTGTTATATCAAAATTAGCCCCGTCACATAATTTCATTTCTTTAATATTATGTCATCACAAATATCCCACCAATCCGATACAAAATGACAATCTTTCTTGTCCCTTTCTTTCAAACAATCGCTATGCATAACATCACTTTGTAACTTGTTTCATGGTTCTAATTTATTGAACAGTCGGAATCAGAACCGGCCACTAAAAAATTGAAGATTTCTTCTTTGTCATTACTCATGTTGTTCCGCATGCTCATAGCTGCTAACTAAAGTCTGTTACCGGACAGGTGACAGAAATGTTGGTGGGTGGGCGGGTGAAAAATAACAAACAAACATAGGCCGAGTATTGATGGCAACGTTTTCAAACAGTGCTTAGGACAGAGTCAGTACCATACATGACTAATGGTGCTTATATAAATAAATGCCCCTTCAGTAAAGAAACATATGGAAACTGTAGCGGGAAAGTACCAAGTTGACAACAGCAGATTATTGCAGTGACTGCCATAGGGAAGTAATTATAAGCTATAAATTTCATTTTTGCTCTGTATTGAAGTGCAATTATAAGAAATAAATTGACAATACAATGTCTCGAGTAAATAATATTAAATAATATTACATTTACTTGATATATTGTATTGAAAAGGTAAGTTGACAAAAGTCGACTTCCACAGGGAAGGAGTCAACATGTAGTTTCCAAGTTATACGTGAGGATGGGTGTATAAAAGTATTTATATATTGTCATCTTAGCTTTCAATGGTACTTGTTTATCCCGCAGTAGTTGTCTTACTTGGTAGTAAAATTGCCTTGCTAATTCAACTCTCCACCTCATATTTTGTTAAGTTTTCTTATGATACTCTACTACCCAAGTACTTAAACTTTGGAATACTGTCCAGTTTGGTGTCATTTGGTCTGATTTTTGGTTTGTCATCTCCCCTCTGTTACTTCATCACCACCATCGTTGTTGTTGTTTGAGTCATCAGTCCATAGACTGGTTTGATGCAGCACTCCATGTCACCCTATCCTGTGCCAACCTTTTCATTTCTACGTAACTATTGCATCCTACATCTGCTCTAATCTGCTTGTCATATTCATACCTTGGTCTACCCCTACCGTTCTTACCACCTACACTTCCTTCAAAAACCAACTGAACAAGTCCTGGGTGTCTTAAGATGTGTCCTATCATTCTATCTCTTCTTCTCATCAAATTTAGCCAAATCGATCTCCTCTCACCAATTCGATTCAGTATCTCTTCATTCGTAATTCGATCTATCCATCTCACCTTCAGCATTCTTCTGTAACACCACATTTCAAAAGCTTCTATTCTCTTTCTTTCTGAGCTAGTTATCGTCCATGTTTCACTTCCATACAACACCACACTCCAAACGAAAGTCTTCAAAAAACATCTTTCTAATTCTGATATCAATATTTGAAGTGCGCAAATTTATTTTCTTAAGAAAGCTCTTCCTTGCTTGTGCTAGTCTGCATTTTATGTCCTCCTTACTTCTGCCATCGTTAGTTATTTTACTACCCAAGTAACAATATTCATCTACTTCCTTTAAGACTTCATTCCCTAATCTAATATTTCCTGCATCACCTGCCTTCGTTCGACTGCACTCCATAACTTTTGTTTTGGACTTATTTATTTTCATCTTGTACTCCTTAACCAAGACTTCATCCATACCATTCAGCAACTTCTCAAGATCTTCTGCAGTCTCAGATAAAATAACAATATCATCGGCAAATTTCAAGGTTTTGATTTCCTCTCCTTGGACTGTGATTCCCTTTCCAAATTTCTCTTTGATATCCTTGACTGCCTGTTCTATGTAAACATTGAAAAGGAGAGGGGACAAACTGCAGCCTTGCCTCACTCCTTTCTGGATTGCTGCTTCTTTTTCAAAGCCCTCGATTCTTATCACTGCAGACTGATTTTTATACAGATTGTAGATAATTCTTCGTTCTCGGTATCTGATCCCTATCATCTTCAGAATCATAAATAGCTTGGTCCAATCAACATTATTGAATGCCTTTTCTAGATCTATGAATGCCATGTATGTGGGCTTGTACTTCTTGATTCGATCCTCTAAGATCAGATGTAAAGTCAGGATTGCTTCACGTGTTCCTACATTTCTTCTGAAGCCAAATTGATCTTCTCCCAACTCAGCTTCAACTTGTTTTTCCATTCTTCTGTAAGTAATATGTGTTAAAATTTTGCAGGCATGAGATAGTAAACGAATGGTGCGGTAGTTTTCACACCTGTCAGCACCGCCTTTCTTGGGAATAGGTATAACAGCATTCTTCCGAAAATCGGATGGGACTTCTCCGGTCTCATACATCTTGCACACTAAATGAAATAACCTTGCCATGCTGGTTTCTCCTAAGGCAGTCAATAATTCAGAGGGAATGTCATCAATTCCAGGTGCCTTGTTCCTATTGAGGTCACTCACAGCTCTGTCAAACTCTGACCTCAAAATTGGGTCTCCCATTTCATCAGCATCAACAGCCTCTTCATGTTCCAGAACCAAATTATCTACATCTTTACCTTCATACAACTGTTGGATATGCTCCTGCCATCTTTCTGCTTTGTCTTCTTTCCCTAGAAGTGGCTTTCCATCTGGGCTCTTAATATTCATGCACCTAGATTTCCTTTCTCCAACGGTTTCCTTGATTTTCCTGTATGCAGCATCTACCTTTCCCAGGACCATACAGCCTTCGACATCCTTGCACTTCTCCTTTCAGCCATTCTTCCTTAGCTACCTTGCACTTTCGATCCACTTCATTCTTTAATCGCCTGTATTCTTTTCTGCCCTCTTCATTTCTAGCATTCTTGTATTTTCGTCGTTCATCAATCAGGTCTAGTATCTCCTGAGTTATCCACTGTTTCTTAGTTGATCTTTTCTTCCTTCCTAACATTTCTTCAGCAGCCGTACTGACTTCATTTTTCATGACTATCCACTCTTCCTCTATAGTGTTTCCTTCAGCCTTTTCATTTAGTCCTTGTGCAACATGTTCCTTGAAACAATCCATCACACTCTTTTCTTTCAACTTGTCTAGATCCCATCTTTTTGCATTCTTTCCTTTCTTCAATTTCTTCAACTTCAGATGGCATTTCATGACCAACAAGTTGTGGTCAGAGTCCACGTCTGCTCCTGGGAAAGTTTTGCAATCCAACACGTGGTTTCTGAATCTCTGCTTAATCATAATGAAGTCTATTTGATACCTTCCTGTGTCTCCAGGTCTCGTCCACGTATACAGCCGTCGTTTGTGGTGTTTGAACCAAGTATTGGCAAGGACTAAATTATGATCAGTGCAGAATTCAACCAGCTGACTTCCTCTTTCGTTCCTTTGTCCCAATCCAAATTCTCCTACTGTACTACCTTCTCTTCCTTAGCCGTGATGATAATTCAATCATGCCTCTTAAACTCTCGACTCTATTTCTACAGCTTTTCCTCCACGTCATTTTTTGCTTTCACTCCAGATCATCATGACATCTGCAAAGATGAAAGCTTGCAAGTCCTGCTGCTGCTACCTTTTTAGTGCCTTTATTATGGCATCCATCATGGTGATAAATAAGAGGGATGAAACCATTTGGAAGGCCAGCTTTGTTATCTGTGAATATGGTACTTGTTGATATTTGAGAGTTCAGTGTTTTTATTTATCTGTGATATTTGAGAGTTCAGTGTTTTTATGGTATAACTCCCAAGAAGCCTCACCAGGATAAATAACATAGTAATCATGGCCAACAGTGGGCAAATGGACTCTGCCATTGGTTGAAGATTACGCCAATGAAATGTCATTCCCATAATTCAAGACAGCGAGAAGTTATGACCAACTTACATGGAATAAAAAGACTTAAGAGAATGAGGCAATGTGAAAGAATAAGCATATGAAGTAAATAAGAATAACAATATCTCGCTGTCTTGAATTATGGGAGTGACGTTTCATAGGGCAAATCTTCAGGCAGTGGCAGAGTCTATTCCCGCCACCGCCAGTCATGATTATATATGAACACGAAAGAGAAAGAAGAACATGTTGAAATAGTTCATACATAGTGATGCAGTAATTACGATTCTGAACACTGGAAAGCATAGATTTCATCACTTATGCTTTAATATAAGTATGAAGTAGAGGCTTAGAGCTGTGCGACTTATGATTGAATATTAATAAGAAATAGAGATTAGAAGCCATCGTGGTTTCTAATGTTTGCTTGTTCACAGACGATGGCTTCTAATCTCTATTTCTTATGGTACTGAATAGGTGGACCCTTCTCTAACCTTTGATAGTGATCGATTGTCAATACGGACCCATAATGAAATTCATTACATATGATTATATGAAGCATACTCCTATCTCAAATTTGTTTAAATGTAAGCTTTCCTGTTCCTAAATAAATTGTTTGCCTATGCCTTTCTCCCGTTTCCTAAATGGATTGGGCATGAGGTGAGGTGAATTTATATTGCATGTTTTATGGCTGGATGCCCTTCCTGATGCCAACATCTGTTGAAGAGGTTATGAAGATGAAATGAATGATGGTGAATTGAATTGGCTAAGGAAGTGGCCTATGAATAGGAACTGACCTGGCATTTGCCAGGAAGTGTAAACAGGAAATCATATAAAACCATTGTCAAGACAGCCAGCGGTGGAGTCTCCATAGCACTCCACTTGGCCGTGTTACTAAATAAAGAAATATCTCAAATTAACATCATCATCATCATCATTTTTCCACTCCAGTTGCCCGGGTGTGGTTTACGAGCACTCTCCACTTCTGTCTGTCCATGTACTACTATTCTCTCAAGACGACATCCCAGCTGATTCCTCTTGTTCCTATGTCCTCTTTCACTTGGTCCAGCCATCTCTTCCTACCGGTCGTTTTCCGGCCACGACTGTGTGTAGCCATTGTTTTGCTGTCCTTCCATCGTCCAATCGTTTGACATGGCCAAACCATTTCAAACGGGCCCTTGTCACTTTTTCATTCAGGGATGGGTACACACCAGCTTCCTCCCTTATTCTTTCATTCCTTACCCTGTCCCTTTTTGTCTTCTGTACCATAGTTTGTAGGAACTTCATTTCTGCGGCTTGTAGTTTGCTGTCCACTTGTTGGGTTTTTGTGCAGGTTTCTAGGCCATATGTTATTATGGGGGTGAAGTATGATTGGAATAGAATCTGCTTTGATCTTAAGGGAACTTGTTCGTTCTAGAGGAGGTTCCGAACATACCGTATTAAAAATACCTCAATCCTCATATGAGCGTATTATGGCCTTCAAATGTAAAGATCTAGCGAGTAATGTTGGTCTAATGGTTACAATGCTACTTTTCTTGTTGAATAACAGTATAAGTCAGTTTGATAAGTTCACGTCTGACATCGTCAGATCGATATCGGTGAGTGGACGGATGGGTGCAAGTCAGAGCTATACTACATTCCATACTGCACACAGCAGTACAAAATGAAGCTTGATATCGGTGAGTGGACAGACGAGTGCAAGTCAGAGCAACACTGCATTCCATACTACACATAGCTGTACAAAATGAAGCTCGATATCGGTGAGTGGACAGACGGGTGCAAGTCAGAGCCACGCTACATTCCACATTGCACATAGCAGTACAAAATGAAGCTTTACATCGGTGAGTGGACAGACGGGTGCAAGTCAGAGCCACGCTACATTCCACATTGCACATAGCAGTACAAAATGAAACTTTACATCGGTGAGTGGACAGACGGGTGCAAGTCAGAACCACACTACACCATACTGCACATAGCAGTACAAAATGAATCTCGATACCAGTGGGTGGACAGATGGGTTCAAGTCAGAGCTATACTACACCTACTGCACATAGCAGTATAAAATGAATCTCGATATCGGTGAGTGGACAGATGGGTTCAAGTCAGAGCTATACTATATTCCATACTGCACATAGCAGTACAAAATGAAGCTCGATATCGGTGGGTGGACAGATGGGTTCAAGTCAGAGCTATACTATATTCCATACTGCACATAGCAGTACAAAATGAAGCTCGATATCGGTGGGTGGACAGATGGGTTCAAGTCAGAGCTATACTATATTCCATACTGCACATAGCAGTACAAAATGAAGCTCGATACCAGTGGGTGGACAGATGGGTTCAAGTCAGAGCTATACTATATTCCATACTGCACAGAGCAGTACAAAATGAAGCTCTACATCGTTGAATGGACAGGCGGGTACAAGTCAGAGCTATGCTATATTCCATACTGCACATAGCAGTACAAAATGAAGCTCAAGATCGGTGAGTGGACAGGCGGGTGCAAGTCGGAGCTATACTATATTCCATACTGCACATAGCAGTACAAAATGTAGCTCTACATCGTTGAATGGACAGGCGGGTACAAGTCAGAGCTATACTATATTCCATACTGCACATAGCAGTACAGAATGAAGCTCTACATCGTTGAATGGACAGGCGGGTACAAGTCAGAGCTATACTATATTCCATACTGCACATAGCTGTACAAAATGAAGCTCTACATCGTTGAATGGACAGGCGGGTACAAGTCAGAGCTATACTATATTCCATACTGCACATAGCAGTACAAAATGAAGCTCTACATCGTTGAATGGACAGGCGGGTACAAGTCAGAGCTATACTATATTCCATACTGCACATAGCAGTACAAAATGAAGCTCGATATCGGTGAGTGGACAGGCGGGTACAAGTCAGAGCTATACTATATTCCATACTGCACATAGCAGTACAAAATGAAGCTCGATATCGGTGAGTGGACAGGCGGGTGCAAGTCGGAGCTATACTATATTCCATACTGCACATAGCTGTACAAAATGAAGCTCTACATCGTTGAATGGACAGGCGGGTGCAAGTCAGAGCTATACTATATTCCATACTGCACATAGCAGTACAAAATGAAGCTCTACATCGTTGAATGGACAGGCGGGTGCAAGTCGGAGCTATACTATATTCCATACTGCACATAGCAGTACAAAATGAAGCTCTACATCGTTGAATGGACAGGCGGGTGCAAGTCGGAGCTATACTATATTCCATACTGCACATAGCAGTACAAAATGAAGCTCTACATCGTTGAATGGACAGGCGGGTGCAAGTCGGAGCTATACTATATTCCATACTGCACATAGCAGTACAAAATGAAGCTCGATATCGGTGAGTGGACAGGCGGTTGCAAGTCTGAGCTATATTATATTCCATACTGCACATAGCAGTACAAAATGAAGCTCTACATCGTTGAATGGACAGGCGGGTGCAAGTCAGAGCTATACTATATTCCATACTGCACATAGCAGTACAAAATGAAGCTCTACATCGTTGAATGGAGAGGAGGGTGCAAGTCAGAGCTATTCTATATTCCATACTGCACATAGCAGTACAAAATGAAGCTCGATATCGGTGAGTGGACAGATGGGTACAAGTCAGAGCTATACTATATTCCATACTGCACATAGCTGTACAAAATGAAGCTCGATATCGGTGAGTGGACAGATGGGTGCAAGTCAGAGCCACACTGTATTCCATACTGCACATAGCTGTACAAAATGAAGCTCGATATAGGTGAGTGGACAGGCGGGTGCAAGTCAGAGCTATACTACACCTACTGCACATAGCAGTACAAAATGAATCTCAATATCGGTGGGTGGACAGGCGGGTGCAAGTCAGAGCTATACCACACCTACTGCACATAGCAGTACAAAATGACGCTTTACATCGGTGAGTGGACAGACGGGTGCAAGTCAGAGCCACACTGTATTCCATACTGCACATAGCAGTACAAAATGAAGCTCGATGTCGGTGATTGGACAGACGGGTGCAAGTCAGGGCCACACTGTATTCCATATTGCACATAGCTGTACAAAATGAAGCTCGATTTCGGTGAGTGGACAGATGGGTGCAATTCACAGCTATACTATATTCCATACTGCACATAGCAGTACAAAATGAAGCTTTGCATCAGTGAGTTGACAGACGGGTGCAAGTCAGAGCCACACTGTATTCCATACTGCACATAGCAGTACAAAATGAAGCTTTACATCGGTGAGTGACAGACGGGTGCAAGTCAGAGCCACACTGCATTCCATACTGCACATAGCAGTACAAAATGAAGCTCAATATCGGTGAGTTGACAGACGGGTGCAAGTCAGAGCCACACTACACCGTACTACATTCCATACTGCACATAGCATTACAAAGTGGAGCTTGATATCGGTGAGTGGACAGACGGGTGCAAGTCAGAGCAGTACTGCATTTCATACTGCACATAGCTGTACAAAATGGAACTTTCAAATGACGAGCAAGTTCCTGACTTTGCAAAAACAGACTTGTAAATATATAATGTGTGCTTCTTCCATCTGTGCCTTAGATATGCACAAATTTGAACTTGCTTTTAGCAGAATTTCTGTAATTTTGTTACTAACATCCATTATGGGGTGATCACGTACTGTAATCTTCTCTCTTCTTCACTTTAATCTTCATATTGAATTCAGTGTTCAAAATGTCTATATATTCAACAATTTCTGCAGTAATTCTTCACTTCCTTAAATTTTTTGCAATATCGTAATAATTACTAAAGTATCTGAATATTGAACATGTGTCTCCTGAATGCCAAAGCTGGCTCCATAGCACACTACTCAGCTGTGTTCCTAAATAAATAAATATCTCAAATTGACGTGTAAAGTACCTCCATCTTTATAGTGGCATAGAGGTGACCACTGCGCACACTAGGAAGTAACGGCGCACGTAAAGACTGTAAAAACTGGAATAATAGGAGTGTACATTTGCTGGGGTTCTGCAGGAATTATTGCATAACAGTTGTCACAATCGAGTAAGGACATCAATTGGTAAAGGCCTGAGGCAGCATGGATGGGAAGTGCTCGAAGAAATTCACTGTGTCTGTACCGACGACTCAATGAGAAGAGTGGACTTCATAGCCATCAATGAGAGAGAATAAAGCGACCGTGTTAGATCCCACCATTCGCTTCGAGAAGGAAAAACAGGCAATTTTTACACCATGTTGGCCATATCTATCAGCTAAGTCTGATATTCCTCTTGGTCAGTGGATAGTCAGAGGCCTCCTGTTGGGATCCAGAGGTAGCCTGCCGAAGAACACAGCCACTATCCTTCAAAATTTAAAAATTCCTTTTTATGACATAGAGAAAATCTTATTACAGATCATAAGAGATTCAGAGGTTCTCTGCAAATTATACAGTTATATTTACCCTCAAGTCTCAAACTTCTTACGATGAATTTTCCAGAAAAATATTATTTCACTGTTGGAATTACATATTGTAAATTATGTATTCTGGACTTTTATGGTCACCCTCATTGGAGGACGGATGATTTATTTTTTAATAAAGTGTAGAGCCGTAGAGTTATGCACAGCAGTGTGGTTAATGTGTTGATGAATTTTCAGGATAATCACAAGCTGCAGATTGTTCTTATTGGATCTACTGTTCACCAGGAAGACCCAGTGTAGAGATTCTGAATCTTCCCAATGCCTCGCATTCAAAGAGTAGGTCTTCCACTAGATTGCATTTCCTGCATAAATTGTTCCTTACCCTGTCAAACAGTGTCGGTGCACTTTTAAGGTGGCATTGACCATTGAGCAGCCCCATTCTCTTGGCTAAGTGCAAGCAGTTCATTTTGTACTAGCTCCTTTGCAATTCAGCATGTTGGACGATCTTTCCACTTTTTCACTTTCGTCCTTTGTAACCATTTACCTACGTAATTGCACACTTACCTATGTGAGATTTCGTAAATATTGTATCTGATCGCTTTCTAGGCAGTTCATCTGCCTTTTCATTTCCTTCTATTCCTTCATGTCCTGGTACCCATATAATTGTGACAACATTGTACCCTGAGACCCGCTTGTATAAAGACATCTGACTGGAGATCAATTTAGAACCTAGTACTGAAATGAACTGAGATTACGACTTTGTCGTGTTGTATAAAACTGAACTCGCTTTACCCGTGTAGTTCAAATGTAATCGGAGTTCATAAAAGTGGACATTGCAACACTGCAGAACAAATGAAATACAAACTAGCTTTGCTCGTTTGACCTCGTCCTGACCAGGGAGTAAACTGTCAACAAATGAAATTCGAACTAGCTTTGCTCGTTTGACCTCATCCTGACCAGGGAGTAAACTGTCGACAAATGAAATGCGAACTAGCTTTGCTCGTTTGACCTCATCCTGACCAGGGAGTAAACTGACAATAAATGAAATGAGAACTAGCTTTGCTCGTTTGACCTCATCCTGACCAGAGAGTAAACTATCAACAAATGAAATACGAAATTGCTTTGCTCGTTGGACTTCATCCTGACCAGGGAGTAAACTGTCAACAAATGAAATACAAAATTGCTTTGCTTGTTTGACCTCATCCTGACCAGGGAGTAAACTGTCAACAAATGAAATACGAAATTGCTTTGCTTGTTTGACCTCATCCTGACCAGGGAGTAAACTGTCAACAAATGAAATACGAAATTGCTTTGCTCTTTTGACCTCGTCCTGACCAGGGAGTAAACTGTCAACAAATGACACGTGAACTAGCTTTGCTCGTTTGACCTCGTCCTGACCAGGGAGTAAACTGTCAACAAATGAAATGCGAACTAGCTTTGCTCGTCTGACCTCGTCCTGACAGGGAGTAAACTGTCAACAAATGAAATACGAAATTGCTTTGCCCATTTGACCTCGTCCTGACCAGGGAGTAAACTATCAACAAATGAAATGCAAAATTGCTTTGCTCCTTGGATAATGCTTACACAATGAATTGAACTGGCCATGACTGTTGGCAAATGAACATAGTTTGCAGCATGTACTGCTACTACTACTACTACTACTGGAATTTCGCCATATGCTTTTCTTGCAGCAAACACAGGTGAAGGAACAATGGATCCCCGACTTCGCTCAGTCAACGTGGTTTTTTTTTTTTTTTTTTTTCCCTGATCCCGATGGTATTAGATTTGCGAAGCCTAGTGAGTCTTTCATTTTTGTTACCTTTGTAGCTGTTCTTTCTTTTATTCATTCTTTGAAGAATCGATTAGTGTTATGAAGGAGTGATTGCCCAGTTATACTAGGCTCGTTCGGGGTTGTGTGGTTTAATATCACATCAGGATAAAACTGTTGTCACATAGAGCCCATCGCATGTCTGTTTTCCCTTCATGGTACCTATTACCTATGGCAAAATTAAAGGTGTTAAATCATACATTTGGTCGTGGTGCTTTTATGAGCACAACTCGTAGCTGTCCGGAAAAGGTGAAGCAACTCTGCATATCAGTAGCTAGCTCCTGTTTCATTCATAGTGTGAATCGAACAAGGCAGTCCCCAGCTGGCAAATGAAGCGCATTTCCTTGAGAAGTACTTGGAACGATTTTTGTAATAATCACAGTACTGAACTTGTAATATTCATAGATTCAAGGCTAGGTGTAGAAAACAGTGTTGTTCCATTTTAAAAACAAAGTTAATAACATTATCTCAGAGGATATTGACACCATTCTATCTTGAACAGTCCATAGAAAATTCTGAATAACCCTCTATATCCCTGTAATGAGGCATCTTAAAACATGAACGAGATAATGTAATATCGTAAGCAATTCATAGAGGTTATGTTATAGAATTATGTTTCACAGCATTATAAGAAGCGTAATATAGCTTATATACAGACAACAACTACAGCTAACAATGTGTTAGGTTAGTCTTTTGTGTATTTTCATATGATTAATCGTAACAACACAGGTAATATTATGTTCTCAATGAGGAGTTCTTATATCTCAAATAGAAAACAACTCCTTGAACTGAGATCAGACAGTTTGATCGGAGAAATTTCTCCAGTCAAAGTTAATCCTAGTTCAGTGTGAATAGATCTAAGATTAATATTTATACAACCAAAAAATCCAACTTTAGCGTGAACTGAGATCAATTTTGTCTCTGATCTAAGATCAAACGGTCTATACAGCTGGCCCTGACGGCATCAGGAGAAGTTACTGACAATACTAAACACTTTTGTATGAGATTCAAAAAGCCCCGAGCCTTTAATGACTGCTTGGCTATCTGTAATCAGAAACCTCTGTATTCCATTGTAAAGTTTTCCTCAAGGCACACTGCATTGCCTACTGCTTCAGCTTGAAAAACAGTAGCATCTCTGTCCAGGCTTATTTGAGGTATCCCTTCTCTTGTTCCTGTCTCTGTCTACCACATCACTCTTCCCCATTAGTTCTCAACTTACTGATATCCCTTGGAGTCATATGATCAGATGGTATGTGTAAAACTTCCCCTCTCAAAACAGTGTTAAATCTTCATGGACAGAAACGTATATATCATCATCATCTTCTTAATATTTGTCCTGCAGTGGAACAGGGCCCTCTGTGTAGCAAGCCAGTCTGCACTTGGTTCAATTAAGTGCATAATTTGGAACAAGGTGAACATAGTGCCGTCCATGTGGCCTATTTCCTGTTGTCATGATGCGAAGTGCCATCGGTACAATAGATGAACCTTCTCTGTGCATTATGTTGCCATACCACCAAAGTCGGATCTCACACATCTTTTCCGGATTTCTAGGTTGGTATCAAGATCTGTTCAGGTCAGGCCAAGTGACCAGCGAAGCATGCGCATCACCATGACATGAAGTGCTTGCTCATGCTTGCTGGCCAGCATTCGGAGCTATACAGAGTGCCTGGGCGAAGATGGCATCAGCGAAGGATGTAAGTGAAGATAGCTCCCGGTTCTCTTGCGAAATAATCGGGAATAAATGTGGTGTAAACAAGAAGCGAGTGAAGAATGGTATCCAGTGTGAAAAGTGTTTAATTTGGTACCATTTTGAGTGTATATGTAGTGCTGGTTTTGCTAAAAATGAAGATACTTGGACTTGTGTTAGCTGTGGCGAGAGCAATTTGAATAGCGGTAGCAAACCTAAGCCTACAACGGTCAACGAATCGCTGGCGTCTCATTACTTGGAGGATGGAGGTAATGATAATGTACTTGTAATTCTCTCTTTATTACAACAGGATTTACAAGCATTAAAAGCGGAGAATGAGATTTTAAAGGAAAAGGTACGTTTACTGGAATCGAAAGTACCGGTACCAGTAAACACTCAGAACACAGGTGGCTCCGAGAATTCTAGCGCGTTGTGTCAAGTTGCTTCAGATTCTAGGAGGAAAAGTGTACAGTTTAATAAGGACAATTTTGTAATTGACACCAAAAATAGATTTTCAGCCCTGAGGGAAGTAAGCGATACGCAAGGTATCCGTACGGGAAGCAGTCAAACGTATAGCGCAAAATCCGTTACGAGAAGCAGCAAAGTTAGGCCTAAAATCCCACACAGTGCACCGGCGAAAGTGTCGAACATTCTTATATTTGGTGATAGCCAGGCGAGGGGAATTGCGGAGAAAATGGTCAATGTAGATATTGCAGCATCGGCAGTCATCTATCCTGGGGCCCCAGTGAAGAAGGTATTGGAAAACACGGAGCAGGCGGCAAGAAATCTCGGAAGTCGTGATGCAGTAGTGATCATCGGCGGGATGAACGACGTAGCTCACAACGACGCCAAGAATGTTATTTCTGAACTTAAATGTACACTAGGTAAGCTGACTCACACTAACATCTTTGTAGTGAACGTGCCCCAGAGGCATGATTTGATTAGAGACTCGTGTGTGAACATTGAAGTGGACAAACTTAATACAGATATGGTTAAAATTTGTAAACCTTTTCGTAATACACAGGTAATTGATAGCAGCAGTTTTGAGAGACACTGTTACACAAAGCATGGCCTTCATCTAAACAATTCAGGTAAACGAAAGATAGCAAATATTGTTCTGGATTGTATTACTCATAAGATATGTACTGTAAAAAAGGCCACTCCCTTGAGTTATAATACTGACCAGGAAAACTAGTAGAAAGAGCCAGCTGTACTTCAAGCTGGCTCAGCCAACTAGAAAATGAAACTCAGGAAATTAAGGAATTTCAAGTTACCCAATTGCAACAGTCAATTTTTAGGGAGGAAGGGGGTCTGAGATTGCCCTTGGTAAACTGTCAGAGTGTAGTAAATAAACAATTAAAATTCAGTACATTGATGGAATCTTATGAGACTGATGTGGTGATAGAAGTGGAATCGTGGTTGAGAGAAGGGGTGGGTAATAGAGAAGTATTTCCAGAAGGGTACACAGTCTATCGTAGAGACCGAGGAGATAAAAAGGGAGGGGGGGTGTTTATTCTGGTGAAGGAAATATATTGTTCACATGAATGGTTTACCGATGAAAGGGATGAAATATTAGGGATAAAATTAATTTGTGATAATATGAAGGAGGTGGGAATTATAGGAACATACAGGCCTGGAAGAGAGGAAAGAGACATGGAAATATTTGAGAAAATAATAGATTATACTCATAAGAACAATAATAATGATGTGGTAATAATTGGGGGAGATCTAAACTTGCCTGAGGTTGAATGGAATGGAGCTACAAGTGAAGCCCATGAACAGAAACTGGCAAATAAGTTAATTTGGGAGGGAGGATTTACACAAGTAGTACAAGAACTGACTCGTCTCAATAACTTACTAGATGTATTGTTGGTTAAACCATGGGAAATTGTTGATAAAACTGAGGTAATTGAAGGAATAGGTAATAATGGATGTAGGACTGGTACCCAAAAGGCTTAATAAGAGGGTCACACAAGACAAGAAATTGTACAGAAAAACTAAAGTTGATGAATTTGGGACTTACCATAAATCACAATTCAGTTGTTGGATAAGTGAAGGGAGTAATGTGGATACATTTTGGGCTAAATTCAAAGAAATCATTTGGGAAGGAGAGAAGAGATTTGTACCTGTTAAGAAGGGTAAAATGACCTCAGAACCTGTTTATTATACAAGGGAAATAAGAAAATTAAAAAGAAAATGTAGAATAGTAAACAGGAGAATCAAAGAAGGTAGGGGGAGTAGAGAAAGTAGAAAACAGCTAATGAGGGAACTGAATAGAGTGAAAAAGGAAGCAAAAGAGAATTATATGAATGGCATACTTCAAGAGGGTAATGACCACAAAGGGAAATGGAAAAAGCTGTATTCATATATCAGGAATCAAAAAGGAAAAGGAATCCAAATTCCTACAATGGTGGGAGAAGGGGGTGAACACTATTTAACAGATACTGAAAAAGCAAACCTATTTAGTAGGGAATTCAGAGATTCAGTAGATGATTGTCAAGAGTTGGAAACCGAAACATAAGATAGAGAGGGAGAGACACAGAGGGAAACAAGAAGCTTCTCGTTCACAAATGAAGATATTTTCAGAGAAATCCAACTGCTTCAGCAAGGAAAAGCAGCAGGAAGTGATCAAATTACTGGGGAGGTGATAAAGACAATGGGGTGGTACATAGTGCCTTATTTAAGATTTCTCTTTGACTATGTCATAAATAATAGTGTAATACCAAAGGAATGGAAGGAATCTATAATAATACCAATTTATAAAGGAAAGGGTGATAAAAGGAAACCAGAGAACTACAGACCAATCAGCCTGACCAGTATAGTTTGTAAAATACTGGAGAGTTTAATATCAAAGTACATCAGAGGAATATGTGATGATAAAAATTGGTTCATGAGGAGCCAGTATGGATTTAGAAAGAAATTTTCTTGTGAGGCACAACTGGTGAGATTTCAGCAGGACATATCAGATCAATTGGATTCAGGAGGCCAGTTAGATTGCATAGCCATAGATCTTTCCAAAGCCTTTGATAGAGTGGAACATGGAATATTATTAAAGAAATTGGAGGGAATAGGATTGGACATAAGGGTTACACGTTGGGTAAAAACATTTCTAAATTCAAGGGTTCAGAAAGTCAAAGTAGGAATTAACGTATCGCAGGAAGAGAGAGTTTGGAAGGGAATTGCACAGGGTAGTATAATCGGTCCGTTACTTTTGTTAATATACGTAAATGATTTAGGGAACAATATAACATCAAAAATAAGATTGTATGCAGATGACATAATTGTTTATAGGGAAATAAATACCATTGAGGATTGTTCAGAATTACAAAGGGACATTGAGAGTATGCAACAATGGGTTGAAGAGAATAACATGAAGATTAATGGAGGCAAATCAACTGTTACAACATTTACAAACAGGAGTTTTAAAACTGAATTTGAATATACTTTGGATGGGATAGTTATCCCAAAAGATGGCAAGTGCAAATACTTAGGTGTAAGATTTGAAAGTAATTTGCACTGGAAGGGTCATGTCGATGACATTGTTGGGAAAGCATACAGATCGTTACATGTCATAATGAGGCTACTTAAAGGATGCAACAAAGAATTAAAAGAGAAAAGTTACTTAAGTATGGTTCGTCCATTATTGGAATATGCAAACAGTGTTTGGGATCCTCACCAAGAATACCTAATAAAAGAAATAGATAGTGTGCAGAGGAAAGCAGCAAGATTTGTAACAGGGGATTTCAGGAGAAAGAGTAGTGTGTCAGAAATGTTAAAGAATCTAGGGTGAGAAACTTTAAGTAAGAGAAGGGAGAAAACTAGACTTACAGGTTTATATAGAGCCTATACAGGAGAAGCAGCATGGGGAGATATCCGTGAGAGGCTTCAGTTGGAAAATAATTATATCGGCAGGACTGACCACAAATATAAAATTAGAAGGAATTTTAGCAGAAGCGATTGGGGTAAATTTTCTTTCATTGGGAAGGGTGTGAAGGAGTGGAACAGTTTACCAGGGGTAGTGTTGATCCTTTTCCAAAATCTGTACAGATATTCAAGAAGAGAATAAACAGCAACAGAGAAAATAAATGAAATGTTAGAGGGCATTCGACCAGTGCAGGTTAATGTAAATAAAAAATGTGTGTGAATAAATTAATTCCATCCCCTGGTCTAAGGAGTTTGGACAGCGAAAGTAGGGGACTGCCTGTAGGGGTGAAGTACAGTGGGGACTTCGAGGGCCCTGGGACCGCTACGGTAGCTGTGAAGGCCTTTCAGGAACTCTGAAAAGTGGTGGTAAAAGGGGCTCTGGTTGAGACGCAGCAGGTCATTATGCTACTTAGATTCCAGAATGGGGAAAGAAAAGAAAAAGTAAATAAATGCAATGTAAATTTTAATCTTATACCAGTTGTACAGTATCATTTGAAGTAATTCCACATAGTGTATATCAGATGGCTATATTTGTAAGTAGTACAGGAGATATTATAAGTAGAATTTTGTAAACAATGTAAATTTATTAAGGATGAGCTGTGTGTTTAATAGAAAAAATTGTTTGTGTAAATTATATAATATTGTATTATAGGAAAATTTTATTCTCTTGTTAATTTAATATTTAGTGCTTGACAATAATGTATTTTAGTGTACCATTTGCCACCGAGGTAAACACCTCATTTGCAAATAAAGAGATTTTGATTTGATTTTTGAATAACAGTCCTGTAAATCTCAGACCTCAGGTGGATTGATATCTGACGATCGCACAGAACACCAGTAGCTTCCCACCACTTCATCCAGGCCACATTTACTCATGCACGTGTGTCTGGAGTTGTGTCATACTCAGCGTCAACCAAAGAACCAGGGTACTGAAACTGTTCTACTTTATTGAGATCTTGGCCATCTATCTGAATATCTCGATTTGTGGACAGCACAATATGTATTCAGTTTTCTTGGTATTCAGTCAAAGTCCATGTGCTGTTAATCTTTTATTCCACCTCTTAACCGTCTTGCACTCAGCGCACCGACCCATCAGTGCAAGAGGTTCTGGCGAGAACGCTCACGGCATTGAAAGTTAGAAATTTCATTTTGCTCCATATTGAACTGAGATTACAGTAAAATGAAAATGTTAAAGGTCCACCTTTTCAATACCATGAATGTTTATTGATGTGAATATATATCACATAACGTTTAGAGAAGGTTGGTACTAGTTTCAACGCTCATTGGGCGTCATCATCAGCCAACAAATCAATTGAGCAAAATGCAACTTATCGAATAGCAATATATAACACATGATAGCACCTACAAGACAAATGTTAAACTATGACTAGTTGAAATATAAAACACATGACAGCAAATACAAGGATTAATGTTGAAAGCTAAATTGTCAAAAGTTAAAACAATGAAACCAAAACAGAGAAGGTAACAATAGTTAGGGTATAATACACGAGAAAATAGTCCAGCTTCAGGTTTGTAGAACATAAGCTGTATCTATATACAACATTTAAATGCACCTACTAAAGCAAATTTTAAATGTAACATTAAAATGATGAGGGTATGGTGCATATAACCATCTAAAACATATGACAGCACCTATAAAGTCACTGTTAGATTATAACCAGTTGAAATGATGAAGTGCGTCTGACCGAGAAGGTATCCCAGTTGTTAAGTCTTGATAAACAAGAGAATAGTCCAGCTTGAGGTGCATAAATCATAAGGCAACATATGTTATCATTGGGAAGAATAATCTTGTTCTGTTAAGTTGCGGTAATTAACAGGCTTAATTCAGTGGTTTCGAAGCCAGCAATGTGGTCGTGTGAAGATCATAATTTGAATTAACGTCACGATTCCCAGTTCAGTATGGAAACATGGAGACCTGATGAAAAGATTGAAAGCCAAATTAGGCGTGATGTAAATGTACATAGCCAAAAGAAATATAAGGGAAAGGAGGCGAACTCAGCTTGAGTAGCGTGATGGCACAGATGTTGAAAGGAGAGGAGCTGGGCTAATGAAGAGAGCAATAATGGAGGCCGAGTAGCAGAAGGGAAGGGAGAGTGAGGGGAGGGGAAGGGGAAAAGGAGGAGCTAAAGCTGAGGAGTAGGGCTATGGTGGGGCAGAGGGATGAGGTAGTGGGGGTAAGTGACAGATATGTGGATTGCACATGGCTTGAAAGATAGCGCTAGTGTTTGGAAATCTGATATTTTTAAACAAGTTAATTAAGAAATCGAAAAGGATATTAGGCTTATCAGAGATTTCATTTAAGTTGAGGTTAGGGTTAAAGTATTGTTCGAAATGGATAAAACAATTTTCGATTATGTTCATGAGAGGCCCTTTATTGGCCCTTTATCGTGACGTTTGAGCAAACCCCTGCATATAGGCTGAGTACAAGAGGGTTAACCTACATTTGAATATGTCAGCACTCCACAGCAGTCAGTAGGACATCATCAGCATACAGGAGTGACCATGAAGGTGACTGTGCCCATACAGAGAAGCAGTGACTGTGCTCTATATTTCTTTTTCTTGGGGTGGAAACATATATATATATATATATGTTTGGCTCGAATTTTGTGGCTTTACTAGCCAAGGAGGTATGCAAATATGCTGATAAATGGCAGAAGTTGTTCTTTCAACTGTACTGATGACAGAAATCCACTCAGAAACTTGCAATATTTTTCTCCTTTAGTGAGAGTTTCATAACACACGTCGCATGATGCAGTTTTTTGTGCACATACTTATTATGTAATTTCACAGTTTTACCGTGAAATAGTCACCAAAAAAAAAAAAATAGCGATACCGATATAGAGTCACTATTGGATGATACACACAAAGTGTATGTGACTCTGAAGTCTACATTTCGTTCTCCACCTCATCTGAGAGCAACAACCACGTAAGTGACACTGGCAGTGACAGAATGGATCTGATAAAGTAATGTAACCGTACGAATGTAAGATCCCCAAATTTTTAGGTTAGGAAATTTTCGTAATATAGTTCGTAATAATGAAGTCATGTAAATCATGTAATTTTGTTTATTTATGTGTAAAAACATAATATTATAAGAAGAATTTGTAATAGGGAATTTTGTTTATATATGTAACTTTAATTTGTGTAAGAGTCGGCACATGGCATGGCAGTGTAGGTTGCTCAAGAATTGTGCAACACGGAAAACAGTGGCTACATTGGGAAAGACTCCTGAAGTCTGTTGAATGTGTTGCAACAAAGTGGCTTGGAAGCCCGGGGTACAGCCAGAAGATTGGAGTGGATCAATGTGGATGTACGTGAGTGGACGTTCTATGTCACATCAGACACTCGATAGCCAATACGAGGGCTTTGTTTTAAGCGAGGTTGGGTTGACTGAGCGACACATCAAGAAGTGCCTGTGAGAGCGTTGCTACCAGTAAACTTTTCGGGACGCTATAACCACGAGTGGCAAGCCTATATAAGGATGTACGTGTGTGCGGCAAGTCATTCTGATTCTGATGCTGATTCTGTGTGTTTCTCATTCGGACCGGTGTGTGTGAGCTACATATTTTGCACAGTTTCCTATGCGATCTTCTATTGTTCGTGAGTATCTTTTACGGAGTGAACATGGTATAATCACAGATGCTAACGACTTTCCGGCTTTGCGGTGGACGTTCTGTAAAAGACGCTACTAAGTGTTTGATACTCAAACTCTGTATAATAATTAGGCCTATACTACAATTCTTCTATAAGATAATGTACAGTGGATGTGGTGGTGCATACTGAATCTACATTATAATTGTATGCCCTCGCGGGCCATTTTGTAGAGTTTGAACAGCTCTATATTTCTCGAGAAAGGAATTCATCGTCAGTCGAGCATGCAGTTTCAGTTGGAGAAACGTGAGGCGTCAGCAATCGGGAAGGACTCAGCAATTGGGAAGGACTCAAGACGTCGATGAAGAAGTGTGTAAATAAGGTTAGGGATGCTCTTCGTAAAGAAGGGTGCATCTGTATGTAGAGAAAGTCGTCGTACTTTTCTTTACCAGATTAGGATTTTCTTCTGTAACAGTAGAGAGTGCAGTGGGACTCTTACCTGGAGGCATGTTAAATGTATAAAGTGAAAATAATTTTTTGGTGGTTGGTAGATGTTTGTAATTTGCCTTTGTAAGTGGCAAACACGAGTTGGTCTCGTTAAGTATATTTTTTTTGGTTTTTGTTTTGTTTTGTTGTTGGTGGTTTTAGTGATTTGTGTAATTGCCCTTTTATAAATGGCAAACACGAGATGATATCGTCAACTGATGATTTTTGTTGGTGGTAGTTGTCTGTATATTTGCTCTTTGTAAACAGCGAACAGGAGTAGGTCTCATCAAGTGATGGTTATTGTGGTATTTGTCATATATATTTTTATTTATTTTGGGAGTAAAGTCATGGAATGAAACTAGCACTAAATCTTTTATCAGTGGAGTAAAGATGAACCTGGCATGCTACCTAACTTCAATTTCAGGGGTAAACAGCAACAGGTAAGGTTATAAAGTAAGTCTGGAGCTTCGTCAGCCTGATGACTGTCGCCTTAGGAGAGGGAGTTGCTCTACAGAGTTAATTATTCCTGCAATTGTTTTGCGGGTGGCACCCAAACTTGTTATTTATACTTATTTTAGTCACCGTTTATTCATTTGATAATTACAATAGCTTGCAGATATAACAGTAATAAGAGTCTGGAACTACGACTATTATTGCTACTTGTAATATTGATCAAGGGCCAATGTTGCCGTCAGACTTTGATACTAAAACACATCCTTTTAACACAAAAAAATTATTTTACATCCACATTGGAGCACTTTAATCAGTCCATATACATTTTAGCTACAAATTTGGCTTATGTTTCTTCTTCTGCTCCCAGAACTGCTTCATTCTTTCTGATCTGGCTGCCCTTTCTTCATCAGTTATGGTGTACTGTTTGCATGTAAAAGTTTAAGTCTCAAGTCTTTGTTTCTCGGGGTCCTCTTCTCTTCTCTGTCTTCAATTTGCTGCATTGTCAAGCCTAACTTATCTAAATCATCTTGGACTTCTTTGAACCAATTATTCTTGGTTTTACTTTTCCAAAAGTAGTTGAAAAAATGTTTCAGTACCTTGGTTTCTGGAAGTCTTGATATGTGGCAGGAAAATGCAACCCTCCTTTTCCGCATTATGTCTGTTATTGACTCCGTTTCCTGGTATATAACTTCATTAGGTAATAATTGTCATTGTCCATCTACTTGGTGTTTTTTGTTTATGATTGTTCTAAGGATTTATCTTTTTCTGTAATTTGTCTGTTGTTGATTTGGTGCTCAAATTTAATAGTGTTTCACTGGCATAGGTTGCTTTTGGTTTAATAATGGAGTTATAGTGTTTGAATGAGATTTCTTCTTGCAGGTTGGCCAAGTGATACGTTGTGCTTATTTCAATTTAGTTGGTCTATTTTCTACTGATACTTTCTCGTTTAAGTTCCAAGTAATTATCTCCCCAAGATAATTGAATTTATTTACAATCTTAATTTGTGTGTTGTTATTCAGTGTGATAGTTAGTGTTTCAACCTTGAAGGATGGCATCTTTTCAAATGAGATTTGTAGTCTGACTTTTGCTGCTATTTTTTCTTCTTCTATTTTGTCTATGGCCTTTTCCACACTATTTGCGAGCGTGCAAGCTCATCATCAAATACCAGGCAACTGAGTTTGATATTTTTTCCAATCTTGATGTTTGGTTGGTATTTCTTAGTCGACTCTCGCATGATTTTCTCCAGTGTGCAGCTAAATAGTAATGGTAAGAGTCCAGTCCGGATTTCAAATGATTCAGGCGAACTCCCCTCTGAATTTAACTTTTGATTTAGTGTTCTTAATGGCAATTCCAATAAGGTTGATAAGTTTCTGGTGTAACCCAAATTCCTTATGGATTTTAAATAATGACTCATGATGGATACTTTCATACGCTTTCTTGAATTCAACAAAAGTGATGACTAACTTTTTGTTTCTCACTCTTTGATGTTTCATGATCCACTTAAGACTGATGATCTGATCTGGACAACTTCTTCCAGGTCGAAATCCTCCCTGATATTCTCCAAGTTCTTGGTTGAGTTGTTCCTGAATTCTTGTTAGGATAATTCTAGACAGGATCTTATATGTGATATCAAGTAAAGAAATCTCCTGGTAATTATTTGGATCCAATCTATCACCCATTTTGTGTATTGGATGAATTATAGCTGTGTTCCATTCTTCAGGCAGTTTTTCAGAATTCCAGATGTCTATGAAGTGTTTGTGGAGGTTTTGGAATGTTTGTTTATTTGCATTCTTCCACAGCTCTGCAACCACTTGATTCTCTCCTGCTGCCTTGTAGTTCTTGAGCTAACCAATTGCTTTGATTATTTCATTGAAATCTGGTGGTATAACTTTTTGTAGACTTGTTTTATTTCTTGGATAAGGCTCAAATTCTAAGTATTTTTTGGTTCCTCAGTATCTAGTAATTCTCTGAAGTGATCAGCTAGAATTTTGGCATTCTCTTGATTATTGTGTGCTAGTTTCCCTTGTTTATTTTTCATCATGAGTGTGGGTGGAGTGTACTTTGATTGATATTGTCTAAATGTCCTGTAATAGTCCCTTGTCTTTTGTTGTTTGAATGACTCATCTATGATGTTTAGGTTTTCTTCTTGAAGGTCTCTTTTGATTCTTCTAATTTCTTTGGCCACATGTCTTCTAACAATGGTTGGTTCTTTTCAAGATTTTTCAGTTTTCTTTTGTTGGTCATTTAGCCATGCCTTGTGTCTTTTCTGTATTGCCATATCACATTCCTCATTTCACCAGGCGTGTTTCTTTCTCCTTCTAATAGGAGTTAATTTTTTGGCACTGTTTTTCAGTTTATCAATAATCATTTCCAGTTTGTCGTTTAGATTTGTTTCGGATTTCTCTGAATACAGTGCATTATTTATTAAGTAGGTGGGGTCATATTTCCTCCTCCTAGTGGATTTTGGTGATTTGTATTTCTTTCTTGGGATTAACGTGATTTTTATCTTTGAAATATTGTGGTCTGAATTGATGTCCACCCCACGAAGGACTTTGACATTATAGATTTCTTTGTGGCACTTTTATCCATTGCTACAGGGTCTATCTGAAACTCAACCATTTTAACATTAGGACATTTCCAGGTCATTATCCTGTGCGGTTTTCTCTTAAATCTTGTGGCTTCAAGAATGAGCCCACAGTCTATGCAAAGTTCTTGTTCGTCAGTTTATGAGCTGGCCATTTACCTACCAATGTGCAATACTTTCTTTCATGTCCAATTTTCACGTTGAAATCTCCAAGCATTATTTTAACATGGTTACCAGGGATATTTGATATCAGTTTCCCAAAATATTCCAGTTTCTTCTTTATTTTTCTTGTTTTTATTATTTGTTGGAGCATGGACATCAATCACTGTTCTCTACCTTAGTCATGAAGGTTGCCATTGTTTGGGAGTTTGATGGGAAGTCCTCCACTGAACCTAATATGCTGGTATGAACCAGGAATCCCATTCCAAATTGGGGGACATTCTTCATTACTCTTTTTCCTGAAAGCCCTTTGTAAAGACGATATCCTCCAGATTCAAGGGGGTCCTAATCTGTGTTCCAAAGTTCCTAAAGGGCTGTTATCAGAATCCTGTGTTGATCCATTCCATCTGTTAAGTGTCTCAACTTTCCAATTTTCATTATCGAGTTTATTTTTACAAAGAAAGAGAATTTCCCTGGTTTACTGAATTTAAGTCTGTGTCTGCAGTTTGACTCTTGGGCTTCCTGGTGTCCCAACTCGCCATGATCTTGTAAGTGACACCCCACCGTATTCGAGTGGTGTCTTTTCTTGGGCCTATGATGTTGTAAGTCCAAGCCGGTGGATTCTTTCATTAGAAGACTCTCCATGTTTGGTTGATTGTCTGATCATTGATCAATGTTCTGACCATGGTCAGGATTTATAATTCCAGATGTGATTAATGAAATATGGTATGATGATGAACAAAATTGTACTTACATCAAGGAATTTAAATGTGGAGACCAAGAAGTGGAGTGTGGCCTTGTATGGTTCAGAAACGTGGACTATTAGTGCACGTGATAAGAAACGTTTGGAAGCATTTGAGATGTGGCCCTGGAGGAGGATGGAAAAGATCTCATGGACAGAAAAACTCACCAATGAAGATCTTCGATGAATAGGTGAAAAAAGATCCTTTTTAGCAACAATAAGAAAATGAAGAGACCAATTAATTGGCCATCTCTATAGGCACAATGGTTTCATATTTAATGTCATGGAAGGAATGATTCAAGGTAAAAGAGGAAGAGGAAGACCTAGACTGCAATATTCAAGACAGATCAGAGATGACGTGGGAACAGGCTCATATGTGGAAATGAAGAGATTAGCGGATTACAGAGAGGAGTGGAGAAGACGAATTGATGCCAACCAATCTTAGGATTGAGAATTGAAGAAGTTATTTGTGCAGAGTGTAGGTTCAACTTTGGCGACTATTCTTTGACTAATTGTTGCACTTTTTTTGACAAAGAAAGACACAAAATCAAACCAAATATCATCGAAAGTATAACATCAAAGAAGAGTCTCATTGATTATGTTGAATGGAGATTTGAAACTTGGTGACTTGCTTTCACTTCTTTTTCTGTATCATCCAGAAAGCTGTTGGTACACTAGTAACAATCTGTTGGTATGATTTTGAAGAAAATTCTCTCACAATGGGCTATTCTAATAAAGTTTCAATGAAGTTACTCACTGCCCTCAGTGTGCAGGTACATCATCTGTATGGTTGTCCGGCTCCATGGCTAAATGGTTAGCGTGCTGGCCTTTGGTCACAGGGGTCCCGTGTTCAATTCCTGGCAGGGTTGGGAATTTTAACCTTAATTGGTTAATTTCACTGACACAGGGACTAAGTGTATGTGTCGTCTTCATCATCATTTCATCCTTGACATGATGCACAGGTCGCCTAGGGGTGTCAAATCAAAAGACCTGCAGCTGGCGAGCCAAATTTGTCCTCAGACACTCCTGGCACTAAAAGCTATACGCCATTTCATTTCATCTGTATGGTTGTCTTGAGGATCATTTCATGTTCTCCTTTTGTCAGGTTAGCATAAAACAATTGTTTTGAGTATGATTTCATATTTTTATGGATGTTTGATTTGGTCATTTAGTCATTGTGTTTTATTTCTGATAACTGTATGTTCATAGATGTTTGACAATGTGGAACTGCTATCAGTTACACAAACTGTTGAGGGGTACCTAATCTATGGTTTGACTGGACGTGATGGACAAGAATTCCTATTCCATTCACAAATACCTGTGAGAGGAAATGTGGACAAATGGATGATGAAATGCCTGAAGGAAATGCAGTCTGCAATGAGATATAACACAAAGAAGAGTCTTATTGATTATGTTGGATGGAGATCTGATAAGTGAGTACTAACACTCTCTTAGTAATACAGTAGAACCCTGTTTATCTGAAATAAAGGGGGCAGAGCCACTTTGGTTGACGCGTTTATTCGGATGACACATGGTAAATATTTTCAGAAGTGAAATGTCGAAATAAACATGCATAAACTCTGTTAAGCAAAGGTGCAGACTGTATTTACATAATATCACTCATTGTATAAAATCAATGATTTTCTTCTGAAGTTTCTTGGTTCAGCGCTGTCGTGCAGCTACGTTGCGCCACCGTTTAATCAACCATACATCAGCTGGCGTAGATTCATTGCTTTGTTCAGCAAAGCGCTAAGCAATCTGAAATAATGAAACAATTTTTGTTACTACTGAATACAGTAATTTTATTACAGTACCGTAATTAAAGTGTGTGGTACTGGATATTTTAATAAAAATTCAAAATCAGTCTTATTTGTAATGCATTAAATCCATCATCTGCTGTAACTCAGTTCTCAGAACTGCTATTGTCAAGGTCAGAGTCATCTGCATAATTGTCATGATGAATAATGCAGTAGTAATAATAATAATAATAATAATAATAATAATAATAATAATAATAATAATAATAATACAGTGATAACAATTCCTGCTTGTTCCAGAAAAAATATACCATAGAACAAACTAGAGGGTAAGAAACAGTTTTGTTTTATGCTACACGTGCAGTCTGGCATAAGTTATTATATAAAAATAGGGTTTGCCTAGTAGCTCTCAGTGCATATAGCAAGAGAATTACTAATATCGACGGCTAAGAATGAGATGGTAAAGACAAAATATTAAAACACAATTTGCAAGAGCATTTCAGTTAAGCGGAGTTCTACTGTATTTTGTAACTACATTGGGAATGTACTACTGATAGATGATGGAATTTGTTCTCATTGGTTGATACATAGCGTGTTTGAGTATTCCTAGGTCCATTTATAGGACTTGGAGTAATTTACTTACGGAGATGTTTGAACGCGGTGTAGGGGTGGCGTGCCTACCTATTACGTCGAGGCACCGGGTTTGATTCCCGACCAGGTCAGTGATTTTTACCTGGGTCGGAGGGCTGGTTCGAGGTGCACTCCAGACAATTGAGAAGCTATCTAACGGTGAGATCATAACCCCGGTCTAGAAAGCCCTGAATGACGGTCAAGAAGATTCGTCCTGCATAATCTTCAGGTCTTTGGGCTGAGCAGGAGACTCAGGTTCTTCTGATTCAAATACAGATATTACATCTTCATCGGAATCTGAGTCCATCAAAATTTCCCGCACTTCGTCCTTAGTGACGGAACGTAACATTCCCGCACGTCTAGCCATGTTCATTGCTTATAAAGAATTAATTGCTTTATTTGTAGCGGGAAAGAGCTGCCGCCAAATTCTTATGTGCATTATTGTGCACATTATAGTGACTCATATATTAGTAACATATCGAGTAGATCATTTTCATAAGCCAGAAGTCACAGCAAAATGCGAGGAAAATTACGTGGTTGATATATCAACTGCTCGTCCTTTTGGGGGAGTTTGGGTGTGGTTGAAATTTCAACCGCTCGTCCTTTTCGAGGTGTAATTCTCTGGTTGATATTTCGACTGCTTGTCCGATAAAGGTTCCTCGTTATGAGGCTACAGAATGGTCAAATCATGCAGTATCCAAATTTCTGGGACACTGAGATGTGACTGCCCCAATGTTGGACTGCAGGGAAACACGAGGGCAGGCATACTCATTGTCAAGAGCCTGCTCAACCATGTCTGACCGCCACAAGGGAGGATTGCCGTATTGTGCATCAAGTACATTATAAACCCATCACATCTGTGCCTACCATCCGGGAACAATGAATGAACTCCCTGCAACATTCTGTGTTATCCCACACCAGTGATCGGAGACTAGCAGCAGACAGACTAGCGAATTACTGTCCCACACGTAGGCTGCTATTACCATCACAACACAGATGGCTGCATTTAGAGTGGTGCTGTTACCGGAAAGCATAGACTGCTGATGAATGCTGTCACATTGTGTTCAGCGATGGTAGTGATTGAGGAAATTTTGACGGCACAACGGTATGTTATGGATATCCTGTGTCCTCGTGCTTCCTGTCATGTGTCAGTATCACGGTGTCAGTTTTCAACAGGAAAATGCTCGTCCACACATGGCATGTGTCGTTATGAACTGTCTAGAGGATGTTGAGGTACTCCCATAGCGAGATCTGTCCCGGATAGAACATGTGCCTGTATCCATGATATTGTGCCGTATCAGAGCCATGAATTAGTGATCCAGGCACATACATTCAAAATTTTATTAAGCATGTCCTGTATTTGGCGCGTGCAGATCCGAGAGGAGAAACGCGTGAGGATTGAGAGCCAGGGGAAGTTCCATTCAAGGAACGAATGCGGTGGAGATATCTGTGTGATGAGAATAGAAGAGGGCAGGCCTCGATCCCGTACCATGTGATAATACAGTGGGGGTGAAAACTGCGGGTAGCCAACATTCCGCAGAGAAATTTTATGTGAGTAGCCAGCCTAACAGGACGAAATGGTAAGGAGAGATTAAATTATCATCCAAAATTATAGTATGATTAGGAGAACAAATGACACCACATGCATCTTTGGAATTATGTGGAGAGATTGTCCGGAAGGGGCATGTTAAATATCCCGTGGAATTTAAATTACGCAGTAGTGACTCTATCACATAAAGAAAGCATCCCACATGATACACTGAACACGTGGCCTGTCGCGGGGAGTCCCGCAATTGCTCGAGAGGCAGGGATGATGCTATGGATATTGCGAGATAGTTTACGAATGGATCAGCTTCCGCATACAATCGAGATTCATGGAATGCGTTTAGCTACCTCTCGATTGCACTGCCTCAGTAATATTCATGATATCAATGGAATAGATCGATATCCCCTCCGGGAGGAGTCTAGGGTCAGCCGTTTTGTTCCAGTATTAATAAATAGACAGACAGCAGGCGCACCCCAGGTCAGTCTGGAACTAGTCTTGGAGCATACTTCACATCACTCGTTACCGGAATCCGCTCCTTTATACAAAGAAATTGTTCAGATATAAGCTCGTATGCGGAAAACGGTACACAAATGTATGTGTTTGAGAGCAATAAAATACGGATTAAGTTATATAACTTTAATCGGATGTTGATAATTTTATAGATAACAGGGCATAACTTCTGTGCGTGACGGTAGCCCTGAGCTCACTATAAAGGGTGATTGTAAGATTAAGTTCCTGAGTGGATAATATTCTGTGTTGGTGTAACAGTGTCTTCAGTGCAGAAGGAGAGATTTAACCATGTTCCAAGAAACAACTGGACCCTTGGTATACCAGTGATGATCGTTGCTGATATGGAGGCCTAAAGTCTCCCAGCATGGACCCGCCCGAGGCTTGAACGGAAGGCATCATGTATTCAGCTAAGTGCATTCCATCTTTAGTAATTATGAATGCGTATCTTGTAAATAAGTTAATAGAAGAGTAGGATACATTTTAAAAAGAAAATTATATTTCAGGGCATAGCATAGGCAGCTTGTTGAGTGAGTTAATGTTTTTGATTTGCTAGAAATAATGTTGTATCGGTGTAATTAATCCACTTTCACCATTGGGTTACAGTAATTGCGTAATTCATTTTGGGAGCACATTAGTTGTACAGTTTTTATTATTTTTGGATAGAAGCTTTTAAAATTTACCTTATGAGTGCATTAGGTTGAAAATTAAGATGGTGGAATATATATCGTAGGCCTACAGTTACTACGTGTAAATATAGTATAAATAATGCATGTATTTTCTCTAGAAGTAGGTATGCACTCAATACATTTCCCTTTAAATATCAAATCAGTAGTAGATTTATAGTATCAGGTTTTCTTTTTTTGGATATAGAAATGCTGTATGATGTACGACGAACAACGCTGGGATTCGAATCGACGACCTCCGTTTTAGATAGTGGTTTCCGTAAGGAAGCATTTTATGTTCATTCTTCTATTCCCCTGCATTGTAAAGAAGTATAATGTTTCTTAGGTGACTAATTATCGGGTTTAAAAGCACCGTTTCTTTATTATTCTTTGACGCGCTCAGGTCATGAACCTGGGTCTATATTGCTTGAGTCTGTCAGTGTGAATTAAATAGTGAGAAGATCCCTGTTAACTATCTGATTATTTAATGTGGTGATTTGCTGTTTTACCAAAGGCTACTGATATGCTTTATATATGAGAAATTAAAAGCAGGTGATTTTATTTCAAGAGAATCAGAAGTTTAGAATAGTGTGTAAGCTCAGGCTCATACAAGGATGTTAAAGAAGGAAGTTGTTAGCGGGGTAGACCAGTGGGTGTGGCTACCCAATTGTTTTGGCTGTCACTCTAAAATATGTGGCTGAGCGAGACTGTAGTACAGTAAAGACAGACCTGGGAACAGAATGGTCACAACGAGTTGTAAAATGCATTATGCTTGTGTCATATACAAATAAATTGTTCGGCCGTAGGGCCAGGTAATTAATGATTGAATTTAGCCGATAGGATCCCTTTGCAAATAAAGTAGATAGGGTATTTCTTTCAGCGACCCGCTACGATACCAGAAGACCCATGATTCGAATCCCGGCATATCCAACGTGTAATCGTTTGGGTTCCTTTGACCTGGACAGATATATTCATACAGCCAGTGATTGAATGTGTATTTTTTCCTTTTGATTGTGTTTCTTTGTGTTTCTTAATTGCTTATACAAGTGATTACATTGTTTGTTTCGAGTAAATTCTGATTTTACTCATGAAACGATGTTGGGTTCATATTTCTCTGTCCTGAGTAGGGGACCACTCTATTATGTCTGTATTTTCACTTCATTTTTTGTGCTTTGTGTATTAATTGTAAGGGAGGGGAATTAACCACTCAACTAGTTTCAATTGTTTTTCTTGTTTAGTTGTGATTTGGTTCCCAGTGTCAAGGGAAATGTCATGTAAGTTTCGCTGACGCATTCATAATTACAGTAATTTCATGGATATATTTGGGATGCATTTATCTGACTAAAGACTAACAATCATCTTGTCCGGGAAATTAATATTATTTTGTTAATTTATGTAGTTCCTAATCACATGTAACCGGTGGCATGGTCCCCAAAGACTTGTATATTATTTTATCATAAAGGACATTAAAATTTAGTTTGTTCCAATTGGAAGAATTTCACTTTGCCGTGGTATAGTGCATCCTGAATTTCCTCCACACCCTTAAGCCTGTAAGCTAGATATAAATTTATAGATCCGGACAAACCACCCCTGGAGATCCACTTGTTAAGATCAAAGGTGCGGAGAAGTGTGTTTGAATCCTGCACAGGCCCTGGGCGTTGCCACATTTGTTGTCTTGAATACTTGAACTTTGCCTTCACTGCAGCTTCGTATCCAGGCCAGAAAGGGTTCAATATCTAGGACCAGTTAGAACAGGTGTGGGTCAGCTTACCTCAGGAGAGGATACAAAGACTTTATGACACCCCAACCGAATGAGTGCAGGCATCCAGCCAGAGGGTTGCAGCGTCATACTGATAAGTGGGCTCGTACATCACATATCATTTCAACACGGGAAGTTTCATTTAGTTTCCTCCTGCAATGAACATGTACTGTATTTGAAAATCATTCTCTTTATTTCATTTTCATTATATTATAATTCTTCAGCTCTCTCTGGCTTCTTGAATCCTGCTTTGTTGTCTGGAATGGAAATTTTTAAGAATATGTTACTCATACGTGATTTCCCGTTGCAGGTCTGAATGGATGAAGACCACTGCTGTAATGGAATGTGCAGTAGCAGTTCAAGTATGGTTCATCATTGATTTTGAAGAGGCATTGAGGAGGGAAGCAGGGGTAACACACATTTAGAATCCGCCACTGCAAGTGTTTCTATAACTTCTTCTTATAAAAGCTGTGTACACTCTGCTATGCAACCATTGGGCATATTAATCAGTATAAAGAATGGGAACAATTATTACTCAAAGTGTTCTATTATTGACAGTAATTTACAAAAAGATAATATTGAAATATCTAGGAAATTGATTCCTAGTTATTGACTCTTCTGAAGCTAATGAAGTTTACATCCCCAAGACATCTGTTGAATCATGGGATCGTATTTAGTAACTATTGCAGACATTGCAGCTTTTGTTTGGTGAATAATGGCCTATTGCAGGTCTCTCGAGTAGCCTGCCCTCCAGTGAGGATTAATTCTAATGTTGAAGATGACACACAAACTCCAAGCTGCCAAGTCAGAAGAATTAACCAATGAAGGTTAAATTCTGTGCTTTGACCGGGAATCAAACCCGGGATCCCTTGCACCAGAGGCCAGCAGGCTAACCATTTAGTGATGGAGCCGGACGTTTGATGAATTTGAATGTGACTAACAAGATCTTCTATATGAGCGATCAGTTAGTGCGGCCTTTTCTCAGTGTGGGTATCTGTGTGGGATTGCACTGTCCTTTGTTTCTTTCTTGCGGACTTCTCACGGTCAGTGTGATATGCACTGCATACGGCTGCCAACTTTTGAACTTGGTTAGGTGCAGCACCACAACTTTTGAACTTACGAACTAGTGGGATAAATGGGGGGTGTCTGGGGGCTCCTCTAACATTCCATGCATTCTACATTGGACATTGGTGAAGAGCTGAATTGATTTGTCAAGCCAGCTAGTGGCAAAGCCATTGGTCTGGATTAGGTCTGGCTAGTGACAAAACAATTGAACTTTGATCTAGTAATGGGAGTTTGAGGATGCAAGCCCCCAGGAGGTTAGAGCCACAAAGCAGCTTTTAGGCCTCTAGCATTCTGTAGTGCGATAGCAGCGCATTCTATATTGCACCATTGAATTTGATCAAGTAATGGGAGTTTGAGGATGCAAGCCTCCAGGAGGTTAGAGCCGCAAAGCAGCTTTTAGGCCTCTAGCATTCTGTAGTGCGATAGCAGCGCATTCTATATTGGACCATTGAATTTGATCAAGTAATGGGAGTTTGAGGATGCAAGCCCCCAGGAGGTTAGAGCCGCAAAGCAGCTTTTAGGCCTCTAGCATTCTGTAGTGCGATAGCAGCGCATTCTATATTGGACCATTGAATTTGATCAAGTAATGGGAGTTTGAGGATGCAAGCCTCCAGGAGGTTAGAGCCGCAAAGCAGCTTTTAGTCCTCTAGCATTCTGTAGTGCGATAGCAGCGCATTCTATATTGGACCATTGAATTTGATCAAGTAATGGGAGTTTGAGGATGCAAGCCCCCAGAAGTTTAGAGCCGCGAAGCAGCTGTTAGGCCTCTAGCATTCTGTAGTGCGATAGCAGCGCATTCTATATTGGACCATTGAATTTGATCAAGTAATGGGAGTTTGAGGATGCAAGCCCCAAGAAGGTTAGAGCCGCAAAGCAGCATTTAGGCCTCTAGCATTCTGTAGTGCGATAGCAGCGCATTCTATATTGGACCATTGATCTTTGATCAAGTAATGGGAGTTTGAGGATGAAAGCCCCCAGGAGGTTAGAGCCGCGAAGCAGCTGTTAGGCGTCTAGCATTCTGTAGTGCAATAGCAGCGCATTCCATATTGGACACTGGTGAAGAGCTGAATTAATTTATTTAACCAGCTAGTGGCAAAAGCCAGTGGTCTGGATTGGTTAGGTCCGGCTAGTGACAAAACCATTGGTCTCATATGGTTAACAAATTTGTTAAGGCTGCCAGTGTGCAGTACTGTAATGTTCTGTATTGTACATTGTTTCATTGCAGATTGCATTTAGTTGTGCGTTGTTGATATCGGAATGCATTTGACTTGATTGCTGGCAGTCACATCATATCTGATTTTATCTCAGTTAATGGAAATCCTACTATATGCTTCAGCAATGTAGAATGACGCATGTTAAATTATGTTAGGTTATAAATGTACTTGTGGGGGCTGGTGGGTGGGACCCTGGCTGTTGCAGTGAACACGCGTCTCATCTACAAGGTCTTCCACATAAGATTTGTACCGTTTCAAATCCAATATAATGCTGTAAAACTAAGGCCACAGTTACTGAATTTCTACCAGCGATATAATGTAATTCAATTTTATAAATAATTGATTACGAATTGTGGGGTGGAGCGATTATCTTAGCGGGAAGGTTGAGGTACATATCCCGTTGTATCCTGGGTCTAAATTTTTATTTTTATTTTTTGTTGAGAAAGGAGCTGTACTTTCCAGTGTCGACTCAAGTTAAATGTCTGTCGAACACACAAGTTAAATATTACACTATAAGAAACCTGTGAAGAAACCACATTATTAAACAAGGCTTAACAATCCTATTGGACGGATGAATCATCATCAACTTCGCTGGCAGGAGTAAAGAGACCAATCACACACAGTTACTGCCAGGTGGAGATTGTGAGAGGCTGGCTAGGAATAATAGGAAAGAAATAAGGATCTGCCTTAGGCATACATAGGATAAACAGAAGAGCCTTTCTTTCATTTGGAATGATCATAAGAGTATAACATGAACACTTTCCATTCTGTCAAACACATGGCAATATCAATAAAAATTATAACACTATAAACATACAGGTATACAGGTATACACACTATTATACAACGAATGATGTGTTTCATTCTACAAGAACATCCTCAGATTGTATCAAATCATTTAAAACATGTGTATATATGTAGGCGGTTTGAAAAGTTCTCGAAATGTACTAGACTTAAGTATCTTACCTCAGTGGAACTGCTTTTATTTTTCAACATAGTCTCCCTGTAGACTAATGCATTTGGTGCAGCGATGTTCCAATGCCTTGATCCCATCTCAAAAATGAGATTCCTCCAGGCCTGCAAAATAACTCTCCAATTCGGCTGTCAGTTCTTCCCTTGTAGAAAATCTCTGACCACCGAGGAAAATTTTCAGCTTGGGAAATAGATGAAAGTCTGATGGTGCCAAATCAGGTGAATAAGGTGGATGTGGCAACAATTCGTACCCCAGTTCATGAAGTTTTGCCATGGCAATAACACTTGTGTGTGGCGGAGCATTGTCCTGATGAAAGATTACCTTTTTCCTTGCCAAACCAGGCCTTGTTTCGCATATCTTTTCCTGTAGTTGGTCTAGGAGGTTTGCATAGTATTGCCCCATAATTGTTTGGCCAGTAGGAAGATAATCTATCAGCAGAATGCCTTTTGCATCCCAGAAAACTGAGGCCATGACCTTTCTGGCCGAACGCACTGCCTTTGCTTTCTTTGGTGGTGGTGAATCAGCATGTTTCCACTGCTTTGACTGCTGTTTTGTCTCTGGGGTATAGTAGTGGACCCAAGTTTCATCTGTAGTCACAAACCGGCGCAAAAAATCTTGTTGGTTGCACTACCACACTCCTGCAGCTAGAGCACTAACGCGCCACATGTTCACTCACAAAGGATGTGTGATTATTGTGTGGGAACCTCGTTGCACTAGCACTGACATCTAGCGGTGATTCCGAGAACTTTTCAAACCATCCTCGTATGTACAGTATTGTTTACGTTGCATAAACTTGTCAGCGATAGAGAGTTTATTGATAATATGAATAAGTATTGACAAATATTGTTTTACAAGTATTATCATAATGAAAACTTCTGTACTTATCTAAACTGTCAATGCTAAGTCCAAACGTCATTTTGTCGCAAGCAATTTCTACGTCAATGATGAGCTTTTTTATGTTCTTTTGATTATGACGTTCCTGGCAATTGAATTTGAGTACTTTCTCTAGTAGATTTATTTCATTCTTCGAAAAGATAGTTAATGTCTGATCTGTCATAAGAGTATAAAAAAAGGGGCAGTGGAACATCAGGTGATAAAACAGTTTTAACATTTCAGAACTTCTGAGCAGAAGTGAAGAAATATGGCACATTTTAAAATTATGATAACTGTTTTAATGACAAGCATAATCCTTTAACAAGTAACCATGTAATATTTTAATAACACAGCCAGGATATTAGATATTTTAAGTGGAATGTAGTACATTAATATAGAGTGGAAAGATTTTTGTGATGTGTTATGCTGATATTGCATAATTGGCTGATGAAGGAATTGGAGAAGTTCCGAAACATATACCTAAAATAAATACAGTCCATTACTCGAATTTTCAGTATCTCGAAATAACTTCAATAACCTGGCCATTTGTCCTATTTTTCACGAGTATTTATATTTATCTCTCTATTAGTTGAAGTTCGGTTACACGAATTTCTCGATTTCTTAAAGCAAACTTTTCCCCCCTTGAAGCAAAAAATACTCTGTTTCTTGAATTTTGTACAACATTAACTGTGCAATATGGCATTTGTGATTTGTAAGGAAGTGTTTATAAGTAAAGCAATGTTACTGTGATGCTGGGAATTAATTTAAAAAATGTGTTGATGAGAAAGTTTTGCTGTAAGTACCTACCTTATGCTGCATTTTCACAGAATTTTGTAAGGACTCATTTTTTCACACATTTTTGAGATTTCAGTATAAATATATTCACTATTACATACATTTTTAAATGAGAAAGAATTATACCTTTGCTGCTCTAGAAAAAAATGTTAGTGAGAAAGAGTTAATATTCGAAACCGACTTTCAACCCATTAGGTCGTGTTATGTACATTTAGTACATGTTGAAGAGATGTTAAGTACAGAACAAAAATGGCCAACCAGACACCAGTGGGATCAGAACCCACAACCTCCCGATTTCGCGTCGGTTGCTCTACCAAGTGAGCTATGGTGGCCTAGGCCATCTTTGTTCTGTTGGAAAGGATCTGAGCTACAGGTCATAAATAATTCATAAATAATAATAATAATAATAATAATAATAATAATAATAATAATAATAATAATAATAATAATAATAAATAAAGATGAACAAATGCCAGAATGTAAAGTGAGGCTTATCGTGGTCCCTAGTTGGCCGATTAGCGAAGTTGAATGAATGAAATAAAAATTAATTGTCAGATCATGCTCACTTATAAATATTGCTGTAAAAATCTGTTTTAAAATCTGTTGTTCACCACAATCCAATGATTGATAACACTTAAAACGAATATATATATATATTATTATATTATTATTGTCATTTTAATACGTTTCCATAAAACTTGTAGCCTACCTGGTGTCATGACGGTTAAGGTGTCAGGTCTATGTGGTCTGTGTAGTCGTTTCAAGTTCCTTTGGTGGAAAAGTGTTTCACCATCAGACAACTGTTGGCCAGAAGGGTACGGTACATGATGGTACACAATTTCTAATCACTATGTTGTTGTTTGAGCCATCAGTCTGTAGACTGGTTTGGTGCAGCACTCCGTGCCACCCTATCCTGTGCTAACCTTTTCATTCCCCCGTAACTGCTTCATCCCACATCTATTCTAATCTGTTGGTCTACCCCTGCCTACACTGCACAAGTCCTGACTGTCTCAAAATGTGTCCTGTCATTCTACCTCTTTTTTCCGGCCAAATTTAGCCAAACCGTTCTCCTCTCACCAATTCAATTCAGTATCTCTTAATTTCTGATTCGATCTATCCATTTCACCTTCAGCATTCTTCTGTAACACCGCATTTCAAAACCTTCTATTTCTTTCTGAGCCAGTTATCATCCATGTTTCACTTTCATACATTGCCATGTTCCAGACGAAAGTCTTCAAAAACTTCTTTCTAATTCCTATATCAATGTTCGAACGAGTAAATTAATTTTCTTAAGAAAGCTCTTCCTTGCTTGTGTTAGTCTGCATTTTAGTCCTCCTTACTTCTGCCATCATTAGTTATTTTACTACCCAAGTAACAATATTCGTCTACTTCCCTAAGACTACATTTCCTAATCTAATATTTCCTGCATCACCTGAATTTGTACGACTGCACTCCACTACTTTTGTTTTAGACATTTATTTCCATCTTGTACTCCTTACACAATATTGTTCACACCATTCAGCAATTTCTCCAGATCTTCTGCGGTCTCAGATAAAATAAAAATATCATTAGCAAATCTGAGTTCTGATTTTCTTTCCAATTTTCTCTTTGATTTCCTTTACTGGCTTTTATATATAAACAGTGAAAATGACAGTGGTCTAACTGCAGCCTTGCATCACTCCTTTCTGGATTGCTGCTCCTTTTTAAAAGCCCTTGATTCTTATCACTGCTGACTGATTTTTGTACAGATTGTAAATAATTCTTCTGATCCCAATCACTCCCAAACCTCTCCGCAGTGCTCGTATATGATGTTGTTTATTGTGATTCTTCGGTGATATGGATATGTGTAGCCTTGGAGAGACCCTCTAGTGTCAGTTATATGCCAACACTGGGTTCGACCATCTCCCTGACTCATTCTCGTCGTCGTCATCGTCATTTCACACCCAGATATACAGACCAGCCATGGGCATGACCAGGGAAGCCGAACATGTTCTTGGATGCTATATAAGCCATACAAAAAATAAGTTGGGATGTTGTAACCTTATAAGAAGTAACTCACAAGATCACGATCAAACAATCACTATCAACAAGTTAACTGGTGGTCAAAATGATTATTATTTATTTATTTATTTATTTATTCCTGACTTACATTTGTGGCGAAGTGATACCGAATATGATTTTAGTTTAACTTTACATCTTTTATTTATATATTTACTGCAGAGTTGGTACTTTAGGTATGGAAAACAAACAGCACTAAACTGAGCATGATAGGGTTGGGTTATTCCTCTAAATATCTGTGCCCCTGAATGCGTACATCAGTCTTGTGATAGAGGTTATCTTTGCAAGCCTTATTTTCATGAACTGTGTATTTCTGATACCTCAAGCAAGACAGACACCCTCTGCGCTAATGTTCAACTTTCAGTTCTCTACCTGAAGATGCACTTGAAATTTAGAACTCAATAGAAGTATCTGGACTTTGCATTCAACTGGCATATTACATTTTTAAAGTGCAATTTTAGAGTATTCACTAACAAGGGCATATTTTAATCTTCGTTGTAAAAATTGTGTTATTCTATTCTTACAGTTTAATTGTAATTGACGTAAATCCTGAAACTTTTATTTGTCATTGATCAGTACATTATTTTATCTGTAACATTTCATCACTCCACCATTTTATATGTACATTATTGCATCACATACACAGTTCATTCTTTTAAATTTTATTTCCACAATGTAATTTTGTCTTAGGACTTCGGAAAATTCATAAGTGTATCTTAGTTCGGCTGGTGATGACCCATATTGGGTCGAAACTAGTCCCTTGATAACATATTGTAATATATTTATAGATATTGTACAGTATTGAGTAGGTGGAATAAACTTTGTAAATTACATGAAATCTTAATTCAATATGGAACCAATAATTAAATTTATAACCTTGAATTTTCAGTCAAGGTTTAGCCTTTTGATAATCCGCTGACTCAGGTGAGTGTTTTACAAATGCAATTATTCGAAGGATAATTCAAAATTATGAAAACAATTAATTTGCATTGATAAACATGTGCGTGGCAGCTTTTTGGGACAAATTCTAGTAGAACACTGAAAATTTGGAGACTAAAAACAGCATATTTAATAAAAGGAATCAATTATGTGAATTCATTATAATAGACTATGGAAAATACCTATATATAATTATTATTTCTGACTCCTAAGTACTGTATATCTGAAATACGGTCCATATCAACTGATAACTGATGTGTCAAAAACTGAAGGCAAAGTATAGGAACATTCAGACCTATAGCCTATAACCTGTGCATTTAAACACTTAAAATGACAACAGACCCTAATGATTTCCGCTTTCCTCATTTTTATTTGTACCACATAATCGAGCATCTTGTCTCCTTACTCTCAAGTCTTCCCAGCCCAAAGTTTGTAACATTTTCATAACAGTACACCTTTGTAAACTAATGAGGTAATACATCTAATCAATAAATAAAAAAACCCATGGCGCAATAGCCCCGAAGGGCCATGGCCTACCAAGCGACCACTGCTCATCCCAAAGGCCTACAGATTATGAGGTGTCGTGTGATCAGCACCACGGATCCTCTCCGCCGTTATTTTTGGATTTCCAGACTGTGGCCGCTATCTCATCGTCAGATAGCTCCTCAATTCTAATCGTGCAGGTAAAATTCACTGGACTGGCCGGTATCGAACCTGGAGCCTCTGGGTAAGAGACAGGCACGCTACCCCTACACTGTGGGGCCAGCATCCATGTAATCAGTGCAATATGAAATTAGTACTTCAACCATGGTACTCGTACTAGTTTCTGCCTATTGATACACTAGCCAACATGATTTTGTGGTAAAATAGAAAAAATGTAATTCTTATGGAAATCGCTGCCCTGGTTCCAAAAATGATGCTATTTTTTTCCTATCACATCTAATTTTGATGCAATTCGGTGTTTTAGTATCTGCATGAATTCGTAAGATATAATGCTGAGAGATGTTCTCGCGCAACGTTTTTTAGAATACAACTATTTGATTCGTTATGGTTGCCATTTTATTTAGGTTTACTGCTGTCTAAATTTTCATTTTGTAGTTGGGGGCTTCCTGGTAAATTCATAACAAACTTCCCCAGATATGCAGTAGACCGTGAGGTATGTAGGATGATCTGATATGGGACTTAGAGCTAACCAAAGAAAACAGTGAATTACTTGGTTCAAGATTGCACGAAAAGAATATGTTGGCACACGATGTTACATTTTCCTGGTACTGAAATCATAACAAATAATTCTGAAAATATTATACTCAAGAAGATGAACTTGTACTTTGTACGGATGTTTCAAATCATCTAAGTCAATTGGGTGAGAAAGAGTATGATCCTAGTAACTGGCGTTTTTTTATTGACTCTTCCAAAAGAAGTTTAAAGGCTGTTTTGCTTCATAATACAAATTTTATGGCATGCGTACCACTTGTACACTCCACAAAAATGTCTGAAATATACAGGACCTTAAAGTTGGTGCTTGATAAAATGAAATATCACGAGCATGGGTGGCAAATTTGCGCTGATTTGAAGATCATTGGATTGTTGCTGGGACAACAAAAAGGCTACACAAATTTCCCTGTTTACTATGCGAATGGGATAGCAGGGCACAGAATAAACATTGCGATACAGTGAATTGGCCAGAAAGGAAACAACTACAACCAGGATCCAAAAATGTCTTGAATGTAAGTCTTGTTGACCATGAAAAAATTCTACTTCCACCCTTGCACATCAAATTAGGATTGATGAAACCGTATGTCAAGGCATTAGATAAAAGTAGCCTATGCTTCCAATATTTATCCACTAAATTTCTCTCATTATCAGATGCAAAAATCAAAAAAGGTGTATTTGATGGACCATAGATTCCTAAACTGATGAAGGATAAAAATTTCACCGACACAATGACAAAAACTGAGGAGGCCTGGAACGCATTCAAAGATGTAGTGACTTAATTCCTTGGCAACATTAAGGACCCTCAGTACAAAGAAATTGTAAGGAAAATGTTGGTAAAGTTTAAGGAACTCGGTTGTAATATGAGCCTTAAGCTTCATTTCTTAGCTTCGCATCTGGATTATTTCCCTCCAAATTTAGGAGCTGTCAGTGAAGAAAAAGGTGAAAGGTTACACCAGCATCTCAGAGATGCAGAACGACACTATCAGTGATGCTGGGATGTGAATATGGTGGCCGATTACTGTTGGTCGATTGCATGGGACGACCCTTCTGGAGATCATTCAAGAACTGCGTAAACCCGAAAATTGCTCGGAAAACGGAATAAGACGGAGATGAATCTAACCTGCACATAATGTACGTAACAAAACTATGTATATTTAACCATATAATTTTTATTCAAGGTACAGTTATATTAATTTAAAAGCAACTGTACTGCCAAAACTAAATAGGCGCTTTATGCTTGAGTTTCATGAATTTCAGTATACATTAAAAATATAATACAAACCATCTACTTGCTTACAAAGCAGCATTTATGTGTATTTAATGCATTAAAAATATGATTATGTTTTGCAAGATGAAATTTACATTAATATATCAAATTTAATCAATACTAAGTATCAACAATTTTACATAAAAACAAAATAACATTTTGTAAAATTGCCACTAAACCAGATTTAACACACCAAAACTAATTTTTTCTCGAATTCTGCATTAAGAAATTCATAAAAACCACCTATTTTCGTTTTTACCACATAAAAAAAAGGTTTTTCTTGCAGGCTAGTGATATTAGGCCATCATCAGCCATAAGGTCTTAAAGCACTTAAATAGTAATTGGCCATACATATAACAAAAATAGATATGGTGGCTTAATACTTGAAAATAGTTTTGACATAATATTCAATGTACACTAAGATAAGTCACTGTCTCGAAGATGTAACACAACACTTGAAAATTCTCATGATGTGTTGGTATACTTCAACCACTACCTTGAAGATCTGTAAATAATTAGATCAGAACTATTTTACATTATTGTGCTCTCTATTTTTGTTATATGTATGGTCAATTAGTTTTTAAGACCTTATGGCTGATGATGGCCTAATATTAATAGGCCAAAACTAGTACCATGATTAAAATAAATTGAAGTACTCATGTTGTATTGATCAGGTGGATTACCTCATTTGTCTACAATAATTATATTGTCATTGTTACGGGAATACTGTAGATTGTAGAGGTGTTAGAAGGTGTGGCTGTGAATGGGTGGACAGAGAAAAGATGAGAGCATAATTCGTGTTTGTGGGTTACTGTAGTCACGTCCTAGTTTGTGAACCATGGGCAATGGCTGAGCAGGTGTTCCAGAGAGTCGGGATACCAGTTGCTATGGAATGGGAGTGGGCATCTCGGACATATTCTGAGTCATGGCCCTCCCTGTGCTCAGGCGGCTAGGACTATGCAATTCACCGGTGGTCCATAACCCGTTAGAGGAGAGATCCTCACTTGGACTATGTGCAAGTAGGGTAGCATCCTGCTTCATGAATTTACCGAGCTCAGAACATTTTAAGCAAGCCTCGGTCCTATGGGAGTAATGGAGTCCCACTCCCCTTTGACAGGCGAGGGACTGCTTGGAAACAACTTGGCGAAGGAATTGGAATTCGATTGGGAGCTATCAATATTAATGGGGCTTATGGAAGAAAGAAGGTGGAAGTGGCTGAGTCAGCAAAGAGGATGCATCTGGATGTGCTAGGAGTAAGTGATATTCGGGTAAGGGGAGATAATGAGGAAGAGATAGGAGATTATAAAGTGTACTTGACGGGTGTTAGAAAGTGAAGGGCAAAGTCTGGGGTAGGGCTCTTTATCAGGAATACCATTGCACGCAACATAGTTTCCGTTAGGCACGTAAATGAGCGAATGATGTGGGTAGATTTGTCAGTTGGAGGAATTAGGACAAGAATTGTGTCCGTGTATTCACCATGTGAGGGTGCAGATGAGGATGAAGTTGACAAGTTTTATGAAGCATTGAGTGACATCGTGGTCAGGGTCAACAGCAAGGATAGGACAGTGCTAATGGGCAATTTCAATGCGAGAGTTGGGAATAGAACTGAAGGATACGAAAGGGTGATTGGTAAATGTGGACAAGATATGGAAGCTAATGGGAATGGGAAGCGTTTGCTGTACTTCTGTGCTAGTATGGGTTTAGCTGTTACGAATATATTTTTCAAGCATAAGGCTATTCACCGCTACACATGAGAGGCTAGGGGTACCAGATCCATAATAGACAATATCTTAACAGACTTTGAATTCAGGAAATATGTTAGGAATGTACAAGTTTTTCATGGATTTTTTGATGATACAGACCACTATCTGATCTGTAGTGAACTAAGTATCTCTAGGCCTAGGGTAGAAAAAGTGAAATCTGTCTGCAAACGAATAAGGATAGCAAATCTCCAGGAAGAGCAAATTAGACAGAAGTACATGGATATGATTAGTGATAAGTTTCAAACAGTAGACAGTAAGCAGATTCAGGATATAGAAAGTGAATGGGTGGCATACAGGGATGCTGTAGTAAAAACAGGAAGGGAATACCTAGGAACAACTGTGTGTAAAGATGGGAAAAGGTGAAAATCTTGGTGGAATGATGAAGTGAGAGCAGCCTGTAAACGTAAAAAGAAGGCTTATCAGAAATGGCTCCAAACAAGGGCCGAGGCAGACAGGGATTTGTACGTAGATGAAGGAAACAGAGCGAAACAAATAGTTGTTGATTCCAAAAAGAAGTCACGGGAAGATTTTGGTAATAACCTGGAAAGGCTAGGTCAAGCAGCAGGGAAACCTTTCTGGACAGTAATAAAGAACCTTAGGAAGGGAGGAAAATGGAAATGAACAGTGTTTTGAGTAATTCAGGTGAATACATAATAGATCCCAGGGAATCACTGGAGAGGTGGAGGGAATATTTTGAAAATCTTCTCAATGTAAAAGGAAATCGTCCTGGTGGTGTTGCAAACAGCCAAGCTCATGGGGAGGAGGAAAATGATGTTGGTGAAATTATGCTTGAGGAAGTGGAAAGGATGGTAAGAAAACTCCATTGTCATAAGGCAGCAGGAATAGATGAAATTAGACCTGAAATGGTGAAGTATAGTGGGAAGGCTGGGATGAAATGGCTTCATAGAGTAGTAAAATTAGCTTGGAGTGTTGGTAAGGTACCTTCAGATTGGACAAAAGCAGTAATTGCACCTATCTATAAGCAAGGGAAAAGGAAGAATTGCAACAATTATCGAGGTATCTCATTGATTAGTATACAAGGCAAAGTATTTACTGGCATCTTGGAAGGGAGGGTGCGATCAGTCGTTGAGTGGAAGTTGGATGAAAACCAGTGTTGTTTCAGACCACAGAGAGGCTGTAGGATCAGATTTTCAGTATGCGCCAGGTAATTGAAAACTGCTACGAGAGGAATAGGCAGTTGCGTTTATGTTTCGTAGATCTAGTGAAAGCATACGACAGGGTACCGAGGGAAAAGATGTTCACTATACTGGGGGACTATGGAATTAAAGTTAGATTATTAAAATCAATCAAAGGCATTTATGTTGACAATTGGGCTTCAGTGAGAATTGATGGTAGAATGAGTTCTTGGTTCAGGGTACTTACAGGAGTTAGACAAGGCTGTAATCTTTCACCTTTGCTGTTCATAGTTTACATGGATCATCTGCTAAAAGGTATAAATTGGCGGGAGGGATTCAGTTAGGTGGAAATGTAGTAAGCAGTTTGGCCTATGCTGACGACTTGGTCTTAATGGCAGACTGTGCCGAAAGCCTGCAGTCCAATATCTTGGAACTTGAAAATAGGTGCAATGAGTATGGTATGAAAAATAGCCTCTCGAAGACTAAATTGATGTCAGTAGGTAAGAAATTCAACAGAATTGAATGTCAGATTGGTGATACAAAGCTAGAACAGGTCGATAATTTGAAGTATTTAGGTTGTGTGTTCTCCCAGGATGGTAATATAGTAAGTGAGATTGAATCAAGGTGTAGTAAAGCTAATGCAGTGAGCTCGCAGTTGCGATCAGCAGTATTCTGTAAGAAGGAAGTCAGCTCCCAGACGAAACTATCTTTACATCGGTCTGTTTTTAGACCAACATTGCTTTACGGGAGTGAAAGCTGGGTTGACTCAGGATATCTTATGCATAAGTTAGAAGTAACAGACATGAAAGTGGCAAGAATGATTGCTGGTACAAGCAGGCGGGAACAATGGCAGGAGGGTACTCGGAATGACGAGATAAAGGCTAATTTAGGAATGAACTCTATGGATGACGCTGTACACATAAACTGGCTACGGTGGTGGGGTCATGTGAGGCGAATGGAGGAGGATAGTTTACCTAGGAGAACAAGGGGCTCTGCTATGGAGGTTAAGAGAAGTAGAGGGAGACCAAGACGACGATGGTTAGACTCTGTTTCTAACGATCTAAAGATAAGAGGTATGGAACTAAATGAGGCCACAACACTAGTTGCAAATCGAGGATTGTGGCGACGTTTAGTAAATTCTCAGAGGCTTGCAGACTGAACGCTGAAAGGCATAACAGTCTATAATGATAATGTATGTATGTATGTATGTATGTATGTATGTATGTATGTATGTATGTATGTACCGGTATGTAAAATTTGAAATTTTATTTCTTTCCTTTCCTTTTTTCTGACTTTAAGCTTTGATGAACAACAACAAATAATAGTTAAGTAGAGTTACGATGAGCTCGTCAGCTCTGAAAGTTTCTTATCCAAATTGTAAATTAGATAAACCTCGAAAGCAGGGTTCAGTGCCCATTCTAAATGGCCTTTATTGTCAAAAGAAAAGGTTTAAGAAATCGGCCATAAAAAAAAAGAGGCAAAACACTTGCACTTATTTTGAAATAAAGTTTGAATACAACTTAAGATCCTACATAGGCTTATGGCGTGAAGTTACAGAGGCTAAGTCTGTACTACAGAGGGTGGCTAGATGGCAAAAATGTTAAGTTCCAAAATAGAGTTAAAATTTAAAGTTTTAGAAAATCATAGTCCCCCCCCCTCCATACCGAGTTGATTGCGAATTAAAATAGGGTAAACACTCTTTATTCCCTAAGTTACATCTTGAACAGAGTCCGTAGAATATTTAAATTTAAAGGATGATATTAAACTTTACATTAAGAATGAACTTTGAAACCTTCCCCTCAAGTCAGCTATCTGCCATTACCTTGATCTGGTGGGCCTTCCCTGCCTCCACTAACACCGTATGCACTGGAGCGATGAAGAAGACAACATGGTCCAAGAGCAGAGGGGAAAGTTCCAGAACTCTCTAAACAGATGGCGTGTACACACCCCCAATTTTAATAAAAACCAAACCCGATGGCACTACAGCCCTTGAAGGGTCTTGGCATACCAAGCGACCGTTGCTCAGCCCGAAGGCCTGCAGATTACGAGGTGTCGTATGGTCAGCGTGACGAATCCTCTCGACCGTTATTCTTGGCTTTCTAGACCGGGCCCGCTATCTCACTGTCAGAAAGCTCCTCAATTCTAATCACGTAGGCTGAGTGGACCTCGAACCAGTCCTCGTATCCAGGTAAAAGTTCGTGTCCTGGCCGGGAATCAAACCCGGGTCCACCGGGTAAGAGGCAGGCATGATACCGCTACACCACGGAGGCCGGCCCAATTTTAATAGGCTACAAAATTATTTACAAAAATTTCTGATTGGTTGACAATTTCAGGAAGAATGTAGCCATGTAGTGCTGACAACTTCAGCACATAAAGAAAACAATATACAAACACTTCAGGTGTACAAAACTTGAAAACAGAACATTCCCTTAAAAAATTCATTTTCTGTCCTCCCGCCAGAGGTGGCACATAAATTGACAGTAGAGACATCTGAAGATTAAAGGTCCAAACTTCTTCTAATACACAGTTCAGTGTTTACATCACAATTGGACGTTAGAAGGTGTGTTGTTTAAATGCACAGAGAAGGTGTACCTCTGGTATAGTCATCAATACGAAATATGAAAATGATAAACTTTGACACTACTTCTTTGTCAGAAATCACCCAGAACAAATCGTGCTGCTTTCCTTTGAACCCTTTCCTGGTCTCGTATCACGTAGTCCAGGTGTGATTCCCATACAAGACTTGTATGCTCTCTTTGTTACATCTTTACTACAGCCCCTAAATATCCTCATAACCATGTGAAGAGATCTGTAACCTTTCTTAACTACCTGTTTGATATGATCAACACAGTAATTGAAAGTGACTCTTGTCGCTCACAGTCCTACAACACATTTACTACTCTATACATGCTTTCTCTTTTTGTAGGGTTACGCCCATGCCATTGCCGAATTGAAAAGGAACGTAGATGCTGAGCTTTTCAGACAAGGTTCTCTGCTGAAAACACCTCAGATGTCACGGCACCAGCGAAAAAAACTCCAGATAACAATTCTGCTGATGGCCCATTTCAGTGAAGTGTGTGGAAGAATGTATCCATGTCTGTAAGTTCTTAATAGTTTTCTTATTAGAATTATATCAATTTGAATTGTTCATTTTTGCAGGTTGCTGCAGCTATAATGATGGTGTTAATTTTCATGCTACTAATGAATTCCAAAACCAGATAAATCTGCCAAATGAAATTTTAAAATTTACAAGAGGACCTGCGCTGCTCCACAGCCTGTCATGGTCATATGGTATTGCCTGCCCTGTTATTGGTTTTATGAACATTAAATAAGAAGCATGCCACAGTTCGTAATGAGAATTCATCCATTCTGATGCCATCATGCTGTCTGTTTTTTATGCTGCAGTTCTTGATATAAAGCTTGGTATTTTGTCGTAGAAGGCAACGGCATTCTTCTGTATAGAACGGTTGTTTTGTCAGCTCAGGTGGAGAACTTGGCCTTCATTCTTTCTAATGTAGGTAGGTTATCCTTTGATAGGTGTTCCAGATATTTTCTAAGGCTTATGTCATGATGGGGTCGTTTTTTGTATGTTGATTTTTTTCCTCTTAGCAGCATTTACGTTCAGATATTAGGAATGCTCTGCCATCTGTTGAATATATTAGGAAACTGGGAAAGGTTAGAGAATCAACAAGTATCTAGCAGGGAATGGTATTCTTCTGTGATCAGAGGAAGTGTGTGTACTCTCTCCTTCACTAGTAGTAATGAAACCTGGCTGCTTGCAATGACATTGCTAAGGATGATAATTATATATTAGAATATTAATGACATTTTTAATTGCTTAGCAACCTGCTAAGCCTTTGCCTTCAGTTATTGGAATGATCAATTGATGATTTCTTTTTATGATTACTCAAAGGTGGCTGAACAATATCTCATGATTTACCGGCAGGTAATTTCGGAGAAATAAAACAAAAATGAGTCAAATCAGTTCAGTTGAATGGACGGACGGATTTGCCAAAGCTCATTTTAGTAAACTCTTTTAATATATAGATTATATAAGAGTCACAGTCACTTGCAACACCACTTCAAATACACCTACATTTTTACTCCATGATGTTGGATCATTTCACTGAGTTGATTAGGGCTTCTCTGGTCATCTGGGACTTTGATTCCTGTCAGGAAGTGTAAAAAATTAGAAATGTATTGTACAATTTTGAAAAGGCTCATGCTTCTTTGGTTCACAGTGTTAATTATAGGTGTCCATATAGCACAACATGGGCTATAATGATGGTAGGAATCTGAAAATTTCATAACTGTGCTAATTAAGAAATGCACTCATGAATTATGGCACAAAAATTATTAGTTCATAGTCTTGCCACCAGGCAAAAGAATGGTGCTGTAGTCTCTGAAAACCACAAAGGTAGTTAGTGGGACATTAAGCCAATATTATTATTATTATTATTATTATTATTATTATTATTATTATTATTATTATTATTATTATTATTATTATTATTATTATTATTATTATCATGGCACTGTAAGCAGTGGTAGGATCATGGAAGAAAGGCAGGACAGGTCAAATACATGACAGAGTGGTACTGTCAGAGTGGTATCATAAAATGTTCAATATGGCCTACCAACTCCATAATGCAGCATGACATTGCCCACAACTTATTGGTGTATTCTAGCCTTTATATCAGGCAGAGACCGGACATGTCTCTTATAGACGTGATCCTTCAAATATCCCCGCAACCAAAAGCCACGTGGATATAGGTGGAGGGATTTGAAGGCCATGCCTAGGGATGATATGGTCATCACTGAAGGTTTCTCGAAGCCATGCGTCTGATTGCTTACAGTACCATATTTTCGCCTGGTGACAAAACTAGGAACTGATCATTTTTGTGGCATAATTTCCAAGCTTATTTAACATATTTATAAAATTTCAGATTCCTATGATCATTACACCCTGTGCTTTGCTGTGCTGAAGACTCTCAGTTTAATTGTATTTAACAGTATTTCAAGGAGGGATCCATGTACTCTAATAAAAATATTGTGACTTCGGGCGGTCAATTGTACTCAAACTTTTCATAAATATTTCTGAAAAATGTGACTGTACCCACAAACTGGATATATATAAGGATTATTCTCTTTATTCTCCCATTTCCAAACACTACAGTTCGAACGCTTGTAGAAGGACCTAGCAGGGCTCCCTGCACTGCCGCTATCAGTACCCTTGAAATCGGATTTGTTTTTAGAAAAATCATTACTGCCAGAATTGCTATCTAAAACACTGTCCACAATGCTTCAAACTCTCATTGCCATACAGGTACTACTGAGTAGCAATGAAAATAAACTGTTGTTGAACAGCCCTCATGTCACACAGAAATACATACTATCAAATAAAATCAAATCAAAATCTCTTTATTTGCAAATGAGGTGTCTACCTCGGTGGCAAATTGTACACTAAAATACATTATTGTCAAGCCCTAAATTTTAAATTAACAAGAGAAGAAGAAAATTTTCCTAGAATACAATATTATACAATTTACACCAACATTTTTTTCTATTAAACACACAGCTCATCCTTAATAAATTTATATTGTTTACAAAATTCTACTTATAATATCTCCTGTACTTACAAACATAGTCAAATCATATACAGTTTGTGGAATTACTTCAAATAATACTATACAACTGGTATAAGGTTAAAATTTACATTGCATTTATTTACTTATTTTGTAAATTATTTTTTACCCATTCTGGAACCTAAGTAGCATAATGACCTGCTGCGTCATAACCAGAGCCCCTTTTGCCACCACTTTTCAAAGTTCCTGAAGAGCTTTCACAGCTACCGTAGCGGTCCCAGGGCCCTCGAAGTCCCCACTGTACTTCACCCCTACAGGCAGTCCCCTACTTTCGCTGTCCAAACTCCATAGAGCAGGGGATGGAATTTATTTATTCACACACATTTTTTATTTACAATAACCTGCACTGGTCGAATGCCCTCTATCATTTCATTTATTTTCTCTGTTGCTGTTTATTCTCTTCTTGAATATCTGTACAGATTTAGGAAAAGGATCAAACACTACCCCTGGTAAACTGTTCCACTCCTTCACACCCTTCCCAATGAATGAAAATTTGCCCCAATTGCTTCTGCTAAAATTCCTTCTAATTTTATATTTGTAGTCAGTTCTGCTGATATAATTATTTTCCAACTGAAGCCTCTCACGGATATCTCCCCATGCTTCTTCTCCTGTATAGGCTCTATATAATCCTGTTTACTGGTTTAGAATATCTCAGTCCTAATAATTTCAACATCAATCTGTAGGGACCTGAAAAATTAGCATCTATTTATTTCAAAATTAGCATATATTTTTTCCAAAATTAGCATCTATTTTTCAAAAATTAGCATCTGTTTACAAAGTTAAAATAATCGCACGGTATTATTAATTTTAACGATTCCAAGTTTATGAAGTGCAATTATTGTCCTTGGTTCACACACAATACAAATTCATTGTTCAAACGAAAGCTTTGTAATTACTTTGGCATTGCTTTTTTTCAAATTGCACCATCTGTCTGTAACCACTGTGTTGTAATGAGACAACACGCACTCGTTATCTGCATTGTTCGTTGGGGTCCACAACAACTCAAGACAGTATTTAGCAAATATGCTGAACTCTGTCTGAACTGCAGTTAATGAAAGCATGACATCATATTTTCCCTGTCTTTCATCTGGGTTTGAATAGCTTGTTTCAGAGAACAGTAACCAGACCAGATATCGTTTCATGAGAGATCTGTTACTCTAAACAATTTCTCAAGCTCATCTAATTTATCAGTGTTATTCAAAATTATATTTTCTGGATACAAAGCTTGAGAAATTGACATAAAATGCTTATGGTTGGGGTCTTTAGCTTTCAATGTGGCTAGCTTGCACTGTGAAGAATGAGCAGCTTTGACAAATGTATCTCTACATGCAGCCTGCTGTAGAGGAGTGAGCTTAATCAAAGCATCATTAGTTGCTGCAGAAAAATTCTACTCACAGATTAAGGTAAAACTGGCGTCAAGGTTATGGAGTTTGGGGTAAAGGAGATGAGAGGTAGGATACAAAGACCCTTCAAGTTCAGTAAGGAGGTTAACCAATCCAGCTGCATGATCTGTGACAAAAACCATGTGGGAGTGAAGCCTATTCACTTCTCGGTCACTCAGATCAGCCAGGTACTTAATACCACAGTTGTTGATGTCATTCAGGTCAGACATCTTGAAAAATGTAACAACATCAGTAAAGTAAGCACTCAGATATAAGACAGCCAGAAACCAGCTATTCCATCGGGTTATGACAGGTGCAGGATAAAGCTTTGCTTCCTTTGAAGCACCATACTTCGATGTTAAGAATTGTAAATACTTATATTTTCTCTTTCTTGTGTTCAAAAGTGCAGACTTTACCATCCCAATCACATGATTTTAATCTGTCATCACTGTGACTCAACTATTTCCAACCAAGCTGATCTTATGTGCCCAGCACTATACATGCATTAAATGATCCCCTATGGCAACACTTAATGTTTTATAACACTGGGTCATGTACAGGGCACTGTCACTAACAAACACCTTAACTGCATCATGATACACTATAACTGCGCAGAGCTTCTAAAACAGCATGAGAGCAGTTTGTAGCATTTCCTGCATCAAGATAGTTCACAGAAACAACGTGCAGCTCTCTTTTCGATCCGGCTGGCACTTGGAATATGATGACAAACACACAATGACCCATTCTATATGTAGTTTCATTACAGAGTATGTTGATGTTCATCCCCACTAGAGTCTCTGCTGTTCTTTTCTGGTGGTCAGATGCAACTTCTAGAAAGGAAGAAAGACCTTAAATTATAACAAAATAATTTAAAATTACTGGATCAATTGGGTACGGGTAACATAGTTTGATATGGAAATCGCACTCAAATTCGGTATCTTTCAATTTTGCGTGTGGTTTCAATGTTGTAATACCTAAACCGTACCCGATCAATGAAATCGAAACTTACCCAGTAAATATATTATCTGCGCACTTTTTAGCGATAGATTTACACCCTAGTGCTGAATCGGTCGACTTCAGTTATCTTCGAGATTCGTATTAGCAACTTTGTAACACAAACTAAGAATCGCTTATGATCGCTGTGCAACATCTGGCGTACACTTTAAGTACTCGTACTATTGTTGTTTACGCAGCAAAGCCAAACTATAGAATTCATGTTAGGAACAAGTTTCGCATCGAGAAATGTTATATAGTATTATGTATTGTGTGTGTGACAGTTGTTGGCGTAAGATAATAAAGGTTTAGAAAATTCGTATCGATCGATCATATTATCGATTCAATTCAGATTTCATTTCCATTCAGTTGGCAGTATTAGCAGAACCAGCAGTGCTCCCTCCTTACACCTCAACGCAGTACAAAAATCTATCACTAAAAAGTGCGCGAACAATACTTGACGTAGAGTTCTCACACATGGCAGCTCTTCATTTGAAAACTCAGTAATCCAGACTCTTAGCTCTTTGCTTTCCAGCTTTACCAGAGGTATATTTGCTTTGGCAAATACTTCAACTGTGCGTTTCGAGAAGTTATCTCTGGAATTTTTTGTCTTTTACAACTATCTAACTGTGTAAGAACAGAAGATTGCTTTCTTTGAGGCGTACTAGCAGCAGGGATTGAACTTTCGTTATCACGTCGCTTACCAACGAGTTTTTCAGATTTAACATGTTTCACAATGCTATCCTTTTTTTCCCACCCAACTCGGCAATTACAATACTTGCAAAACACTGTCGCTGAATCTGTGGCATATAATCCATTCTTTGCTTATTGCTGAGCCCTTTCGTGCGCAGTTTTTGTCATGCGCCCCATAACCTAAACAATCTTTCGACTTTCTACTCTTCACTAGTTTCAATTTTGAACAACAGGAATACAACTCTGCGTCTATCTCGTTATTTCCGTGACACTCGATTTACATTTTGATAATAATCGATACAGATGTTATTCCCCATGCTATTCCAATTGTAAATATCGATTAAAGTCAGCAAGTAGCAATTGATCGGCCACTTTTCTTCATCAATCGGAATGGTCAAAAGATTTATGCATCATATTTTGAGTATTCCTGACGATTTTGCCAAAATATGTTGTTTTCGCGAGTAGAATAGCATATTTTCGCAGACTTCGCACGAAAATTGCATATTCATACTAATTTCGCATTTTGGGTCACAATTCGCATTTTGTCGCACATCTATTTATGCGTAAAAATTATTTTATTTGACGTTAGAATCACTGTAGGCTTGGATTCAGTACAAGATTCAAAGATTCGCATTTATTGCAAATGCAATTTTTTCAGATCCCTATCAATCTGTAAAGCAATAATTTTCTGCAAATAACTGTATATAACTTTAAGTATGGCATTGAGCATTAAGTAGAATAAGTGTTGCATTGCAGACTATTTTAGTCTTCCTGGCCTGTAATTCCTGGGATGGTTATCTCACCAAAATTGCTTCATGCTAGCACAACATGTTCTCGAGTAATGTAATATACACATACACTATGGTGTGTGTTAAATGCTTTACTCATAACAGAAACATGTCACAATTTATTAATTTGGTTTTTCTATTTAATTCTTTCAAATTTTATCGCGGACAGAGTTCATCCTCGGTGTTGAATATCTCAAGCATTGTTATTTAAATGCACTCCTATATTACATTATCTGTAGCACAATGACTGAGCAAAGCTAGTCATCTTCACTCCATGCTTGGTAAATGTTAGAGCATTTTTCTTGTAGGTCAGTTATACAGTTTATTGTTCAGCGATAATTCTAAATTATAGTTGATGTTACTGTAGAAGTTTAATTTTCTTTTTTCATTTCTGCCATATAATGAGCTTACAAGGAAAAGGTATTAAGTCCAAAAACATGGAACTGAGTTAAACAAAGTTTAAAGTTTGAATGATTATGAAAAATCCAGTTTTCAGTTGGAAAATTTCTGCTTATATTCATTCATTAATATAAAGATTAGGCTGCACCTTCATATAATTAAGTCCTGCTACAGCCCAGCCAAATGAAATAAACATTAAATTTTTTTTGTTGCAACTAGTATTTACAGTGTGTTATCTTATTTGTTTGTACTAGCTGGAAAACTGTTTGAATACTGATGTCTTCTTCAGGTCCTGGCAGTTTGCCAGCCGTAGAGTTGCCTATTGTTAGACTAGTCTACCTGCACGACAAAGTTTCACGTCATTCTTCTTTGCTCTGCTTGTATACAATGGGTGGCCTTCCCTGAGCGATACTGATCAGATTGTCCGTACTTGTACTGCACGACCCATGATTTGTTCTTTGTATACTTCATTTTCAGCCTGTTTACAAAATCACCTGTTCTTTCGTTAGCAGTTTTGTTATTTGATGAAGGTTAAAAAAATCTGAATACTTCAATTTCTTTACTTTATAAGAATGGCTTTTCTTATTTCTAAGCCTCTTCGATCAAGAAAAAGTAAATATTACCAGCCATTCCTGCGTAGTGTACAGTGGCATTGTGCATTGAGTCTGCCTCCGTGTAAGAGTGACCACTTTCCACCACTCGGAGGTGTGTAAAGAAAAGCTGCAATGTTTTGACTCCCACAGGTATCTGAAAACAAGGAAACTTCAAAATGTGATCTGGAAGAGAACAAAAATAAATTCCAATTTCTGAACTCCCACTTTTGCCATCAGTACGTGGAGTTTAGTGAAGCAGACTCGTGCAGTCAAATTGTAGTAGTATATAGTTGACTCACGTCAAAACAGACTGTATATCAAATGTTGCCAAAATAAAAGCAGTTCTATTTATGAGAAAACTATGTCAAGAATGGATCTCGCTACCAAATGGATAAAACATACTTGGTACTGAATAATTAGTTATGGACTTAATTCATTCTGCATCTACAGAATAGACATGTGCAGGCACTTACTGCCTTTCTTTGTGTATTATGGACTCATGTACTGTATTTATGAAGATGTAATTGCTAAGGGACTAATTTGTCCTGTATGTAGAGAATACTGTGTTGGACTTAACAACATTAAACTGCCATTTTATTTTGCATTTTTGCATTTTTGTATTTAATACTTTTTTTTTTGTAAGCCTACATCATTTATACTAATTTTGACAGGGTTGTATTGTTTGAATGCATGAATCCGGAGGGTTAGTTCATCATATAACCACTCATATACCTTTTTTCTTGCAAGCCCACAGCACTTATACTCATTTTGACAGGGCTGTATTGTTTGAATGCATGAATCTGGAGGGTTAGTTCATCATATAACCACTCATACTTGCCGTGTAGTCACCACTGTGATACGTGCAGAGAAGTGAATATATTATGTAGATCAGGTACTTCTCCCACCAAATGCAACCAATATGACATTAAATTGCTTATACAATGGGACAGGTTTTGACCCCATTATGGGTCATATTCAGCCATAGACTAAACTGACATTATATAGTGCAAATGCAATCAAATTATCACTCTAAAAATATTATGTACATATTACAAATTATTTTTCAAATTAGGCAAAAGATTTCTCAGACTATAGTACTATAATTAGTGAATTTAAAGTCCACTAGTCGGATGTTGTCATGTGTGACATTGCCATGGGTATTCATCTAAAATGAACAGTCCTAATAAGTAAACACTGTACATGTGCAATTAAAATATTAAAATTGGACCTGAGCTGATGCACTGGTGTTGAAAATTAAAATAACCATCTTGCGTGCTTTGTTGTAAAAGTCTGCCTTGCTGAGTAACATGTATTGGTGAGAGTTGTGTCAAATGCAACACAGCTGTGTTTTAACTAGTATGAGTTGTTGTTGTTGTTGTTGTTTGTTCCTGGGTATGTTTGACATTGTGAAGGAACCTACTTGATCAGCACGAGCCTTATTGACAAACAGGTCGTCATTTAAGATTTTGACTCAAGTCCTTTCAGTTTTGCAAGCTCCCTTCTATCAAATAATTCAATCGTACCATCTCAAGTCTACTCATTGTGTGTATACTTGGTCAAACACAGCTGTGTTGTATTGACACAACTCTAATCTATACATTTTGTTATTATTATTATTATTATTATTATTATTATTATTATTATTATTATTATTATTATTGTCATTGATACGGGGTTTCCGTTGCTCACAGAGGATTAGGAAGTATCTGGGTTGAATGGCTGGACAAGGGATTACTTAAAGTAACTTTTAATATAACAAATTTTAAATTTTACTTCTTTCTTTTTCTTTTTCTCTAGTTTAAAATTGATAGATAGAAAATCTGAATGAATAACCAACAAACATAACAGGTGTTTAATGAGCTCGTCAGCTGTAACAGAAGTAGAAGTCCAAAAATCAGGTACAGAACTTGAGAGAATAACAAATAGCATTATTGCTCTTGACAGGTACCAAGAGCAGGATTTGCTCTCATAAGGAATCTGAGCTCCACAATACCGTAGTCTAGCCACTCGGAGGATCCAGTTTCTTATGGCGCAATGAAAATTCCACCCCACATTAAAGCGTTCGTGCACCGTTGCCCCAATATGGACTTATCCACTGCACACTAGTCACTAACACAAGGAAAATTTTACACTTCAAAATTAATGTACAGGGGCATAATAGCACATACTACATGACCTTAATGTTGCATATGACTGGCCATAAACAAGGAGGCTCCTTCAAGGAATTGTTAAAACACTAAGTGGGCTTATGGCTTATACCACACCAGAAAAATTTAGAGGTTTTGAAACTCCATGCAAGGTTGAGGGTCATCACTTACATTACATGTAGGGAGTAGAACAGACTCTTAAACCACCAGTTTACATTAAAAGAAAGGAGATTGAAACCTTCCCCTCAAAGTGCCCGCTGGAGCTATCACATGTCTAGTTAAAATCTGCCATTACATTGAGCTGCTGGATCTTCCTCACACAGGCATCACCACTGCCCAAGCACTGGAGCCCTAAAGTGCCCTGCTTTTATGAATGAATGAATGAATACCGATCTGCATTTAGGGCAGTCGTCCAGGTGGCAGATTCCCTATCTGTTGTTTTCCTACCCTTTTCCTAAATGATTTCAAAGAAATTGGAAATTTATTGAACATCTCCCTTGGTAAGTTATTCCAATCCCTAACTCCCTTTCCTATAAATGAACATTTGCCCCAGTGTGTCCTCTTGAATTCCAACGTTATCTTCATATTGTGATCTTTCCTACTTTTATAAATGCCACTCAAACTTATTCGTCTACTAATGTCATTCCACGCCATCTCTCCGCTGACAGCTCGGAACATACCACTTATAATATCAATTAAATGATCCGTTATTGGACATTATAAATCTTCCAGCTAACTCACTCCTGGTTGCCAGCGCTTCACCCTCGTGTGCTAGGTTGTCCAATAACGGACCAGTTAATTGATATTATAAATTTACTCATTCGGGACAAATATTTCGGATTCCCTATGGGAATCAACATCTATATCATCTGATAGCCAAGCAGGCATCAATTTTTGGTAAAGAGACAAAGTCTCTCATAGTGCATTGGCACTGCCGGTGGCTCCAAGTAGCCTACACAGTGACCTCCACGGTATGCACTAGCTAGCGTCTTGGTAGATGTGCTAGGTACCAAATGATGAGCCCAACCTAGCACACGAGGGCAAAGCGCTGGCAACCAGGAGTGAGTTAGCTGGAAGATTTATAATATCCAATAAGGGACCATTTAATTGATATTATTAATTTACTCATTCGGGACAAATATTTCAGATTCCCTATGGGAATCAACATCTATATCACATACCACTTAGTCGAGCAGCTCTTCTTCTTTCTCTCAATTCTTCCCAACCCAAACTTTGCAACATTTTTGTAACAGTACTCTTTTGTTGGAAATCACCCAGAACAAATTGAGCTGCTTTCCTTTGGATTTTTTCAAGTTCTTGAATCAGGTAATCCTGGTGAGGGTCCCATACACTGGAACCATACTCTAGTTGGGGTCTTACCAGAGACTTATATGCCCTCTCCTTTACATCCTTACTACAACCCCTAAACACCCTCATAACCATGTGCAGAGATCTGTGCCCTTTATTTACAATCCCATTTATGAAGATCTTTCTGTATATTAACACCCAGATACCTACAATGATCCCCAAAAGGAACTTTCACCCCATCAACGCAGTAATTAAAACTGAGAGGACTTTTCCTATTTGTGAAACTCACAACCTGACTTAATCCCGTTTATCAACATACCATTGCCTGCTGTCCATCTCACAACATTTTCGAGGTCACGGTGCAGTTGCTCACAATCTTGTAACTTATTTATCACTCTATAGAGAATAACATCATCCGCAAAAAGCCTTACCTCCAATTCCACTCTTTTATATATATATCATTTATATATATAAGAAAACATAAAAGTCCGATAATACTGCCTTGAGGAATTCCCCTCTTAATTATTACAGGGTCAGATAAAGCTTCACCTACTCTAATTCTCTGAGATCTATTTTCTAGAAATATAGCAACCCACTGAGTCACTCTTTTGTCTAGTCCAATTGCACTCATTTTTGCCAGTAGCCTCCCATGATGCACCCTATTAAATACTTTAGACAGGTCAGTCGCAATACAGTCCATTTGACCTCCAGAATCCAAGATATCTGCTATATCTTGCTGGAATCCTACAAGTTGAGCTTCAATGGAATAACCTTTCCTAAAACCGAACTGCCTTCTTTCGAACCAGTTATTAATTTTGCAAACATGTCTAATATAATCAGAAAGAATGCCTTCCCAAAGCTTACACACATTGCATGTCAAACTGGCCTGTAATTTTCAGCTTTATGTCTTATCACCCTTTCCTTTATACACAGGGGCTACTATAGCAACTCTCCATTCATCTGGTATAGCTCCTCCGACCAAACAATAATCAAATAAGTACTTCAGATATGGTACTATATCCCAACCCATTGTCTTTAGTATATCCCCAGAAATCTGATCAATTCCAGCCACAAGGGGAAGATAGGCTGGATAGGCTGGTATGCACACCACCGATTTTAGTTGGCTATAGAAAATATTTAGATGTTTTCAGTTAGGTCGATTACAGTCATGGAGGAAGCAGCTGAAGTGTTGGCAACTTCGGTACATTAACAAAACAGTCTTCAGAACCAGCTTTATAAAGTTCAAAAATAAATATTACTCTATCCGGTAGTTAACATGTAGTCCAGAAGAGGAAGCCACTAAATCGATGGTAGAGACATCTGACTAGAAGACAAAAGTTTCTGGGAGTCACAAGTTCAATTTTGTTTACTTAGGTGGCCTTAGTAAGGTGCGCAGTTTAACTAGCCGAGGAAGGTGTACCCCTGGTAAAATTATTATTATTATTATTATTATTATTATTATTATTATTATTATTATTATTGTTGTTGTTGTTGTTGTTCTGGAGTATCTGTGGAACACAGAGGTGATGAAAGAAGGTGCGGGCTTGAATGGGTCTAACTACAATATCAAAATAAATTTAAAACTTAAACTGAAGGTTATATTTTCAGAACTTCAAACTTAACAATTTTTCAGAACAACGAAACATCATGTACAGTGGTAATCTTAAAACAAGTCTAGGAACGGACAAGATAAGTGGTCTTAACAGATCCTGGGTTTCAAGCCCTTGCTTTACATTTCCTGAGCTCCTAGCTCAAATTTACGAAAGAGTACAAATTATTCAAGGGCAGAAATCCCCTAATTCAAGAGCACTTGCTCTCCAAAATACAAAAATCTAGCCTTCCAGAGGCACTCTTTACTATTACAACACTTGAAAAAGAGCTAACAGGCTCTCAGTTTTCCAAACCTACTCAAGGCAACATTAACTTACAATTACTGGCCTCTCAAGGCACAACTTACAATTTGAAAGTAATTTATACAGGGTTTATTTAATACCCAACATACTGGACCTTCATAGAAAAGAACAGGTTAAATAACTGGCCCAAACACAAAGTGAAAGGTGGCACACTGCGCTCCAAGATAATAAACTCTAAAAAAATCTAAAGGGCTCTAGGCTGATGAAACAGGGGCTATTCCCAAACTACTGAGGTGACTCGTATAGGATTTACTTTATCACATTACAGAAGGAAAAACAGTGACAACGTAGTCACCTCAAACCAAGATGAAGGGGAGCTCGAGAGGGTACATCACTCTCCATCCCTCATTTAAAGTCAAAGCTTTATGAAATTTTTACATTGGCCGAAGAAGATTTACATTTTAGAAAAGTTTGTTACATAAAAAAAGAGTCGGACCTTTCCCTCGGGTTAAACTGCAGAGGCAGCAAGAAAGAAAGAAGTTATGTGGCCATTACCTTGTAGATGTTCTGTTGACTGATAAAAGAGGCCGCCCGCCTCCTGTTTTGACACACACACGCAGTAAGATGATGATCAATTGGCCAAGAAACGTGAAAAGCCGCAGTTTATAAACCCTCAGGGAAAGTTCGAGATCATTCAAGATTAAACTAGCCACACCCTCTCAATTTTATTGATAGAGTTCATAAGTAACACTCAGAATCGAACAAGAACCCTGTGATAGGTTGAAAATTAATTACAGAAATTAGTATTGTAGTAAAATGATTCACTAGTGACAAAAAACAATTATGTATTGAATAAGTGGAAAACGAAAATAAATATAGCAAGTTTCAATAAACATGAGAATAGTTACACCCACATACCACTTAGTCGAGCAGCTCGTCTTCTTTCTCCCAGTTCTTCCCAGCCCAAACTTTGCAACATTTTTGTAACGCTACTCTTTTGTCGGAAATCACCCAGAACAAATCGAGCTGCTTTTATTTGGATTTTTTTTCCAGTTCTTGAGTCAAGTAATCCTGGTGAGGGTCCCATACACTGGAACCATCCTCTAGTTGGGGTCTTACCAGAGACTTATATGCCCTCTCCTTTACATCCTTACTACAACACCTAAACACCCTCATGCAGAGATCTGTATCCTTTATTTACAATCCCATTTATGTGATTCCCCCAATGAAGATCTTTCCTTATATTAACACCCAGATACTTACAATGATCCCGAAAAGGAACTTTCACCCCATCAACGCAGTAAATAAAACTGGGAGGACTTCCTATTTGTGAAACTCACAACATGACTTTTAACCCCGTTTATCATCACACAATTGACTGCTGTCCATCTCACAACATTATGGAGGTCAAGTTGCAGTTCCTCACAATCTTGTAACTTATTTATTACTCTGTACAGAATAACATCATCTGCAAAAGCCTTATCTCTGATTCCACTCCTTTACTCATATCTTTTATATATATAAGAAAATATAAAGGTCCAATAATACTGCCTTGAGGAATTCCCCTCTTAATTATTACAGGGTCAGATAAAGCTTCGCCTACTCTAATACATTAGGAACAAATCACTGCTAGTTTATAACATGATCAATCAGCCTGTGATATTGTTCTATAAAATTTGAAGTATTTTCCTTGCATATCAGTATAATTTGTGCAATTAGGGAAGTGTATTCATATTTTGTGATAAATGTATAGTTTGACAGAAAAATAGTTGAGGGTTTCATAACCCAAGAACCAAGTTTAGAGAAAAATGAGGCCTAAAATTTCAGGCTCATAATTATTTCCTGGATATTTAAGTTAATTTTAGGAAATTCTTAATAAGTATGATATTTTCTAACTTATTTTGGCATACAAATGGAATGGCAAGTTATTAATCCTAGCGAACAATTTTGACTTAGTTCACTCTGGTTGTGAGTTAAATAACTAGATGAAACCAAAATTACAGTTCAAGCACTGTACTGAAAAGTAATTCAATACAAAAGTCAAGATTTTTATTTTTGCTTTTATATTTCCACAATTCAACTCAGTGTACACAAATTCATCATTGCCATCATCTTCATTTTTTATATTATCAGTTTATATTCTACTAACCTTAACCAGGATATTCGTGAGAAAGTTATGATGAATTGGAAGTATGTCATCAGTATGGCTGTCTTCTTAGACTTATCAGCAGCCTATGATACTGTTTGGCAAGAAGGGCTCTTGCTAAAACTTATCTCTGCCATCCCCTGTGTCAAGCTTACAAACTCATTGGCAATATGATTAGTAACAGAAACTTTCAGATCTTCTCGGATGATGCAGTAAGCAAAACCTACAAACTGAATGATGGACTTCCACAAGGATCTGTTCTGGCACCCTTACTTTTCAACCTCTATACTGCTGACTTACCAGCAACTAAATCCAGGAAATTTATTTACGCAGATGATATACTACTGGTTAGCCAAACACCAAGTTTTCCAGAAGCTGAACAAATTCTTACAGCAGATGTAGAAAAGCTAGATACATACTTCCAAAAGTGGTGTCTCAGTCCAAATCCTCAAAAGACTGTTGCATCTGTGTTTCATTTCAGAAATCAATTTGCCAACTACAAGCCTACAATAATATTCAGAAATCATTCCTTACAACACTGTCCCTTCCCAAAATATTTAGGTGTCACATTAGACAGATCCCTAACATATAAACATCATATTAACAACACAGCCGCCAAGATTAAAAGCCGGAATAATATTCTCCAAAAATTAGCCGGCACATCCTGGGGCGCAAACAACTAAGTGTTGAGATCTACTGCTCTAGCTCTTTGCTAATCAGTTGCCGAATACTGCACTTCAACTTGGCTGAACAGTGCTCATACTGCGAAGATTGATGCTCAACTAAATCAAGCAATGCGCATTATAACTGGTTATATTCGCTCTACAAACGTGGCCTGGCTGCCTACACTCAGTAATATTCCACCGCCTCGCTTAAGAAGGTCTGAAGCTCTTCTAAAACTGTGGAAGAAGACCAGCCAGGACTCCAACCTCCCCATTCACCAGGATATTACTCAACCTGCCCTTCCACGACTTAAGTCTAGATCTCCACCCTGGCGCACTGCACTTACACTGGAAGAATCTGGGTTCTCCATCACGAACGCCTGGTTACACGAATGGCAGCAGTCTTCTGTTCCCAATCAACATCTTGTGACTCTACCTCATGTTCAACCTCCTGGATTCCATCTACCCAGATGTCAATGGAGGACTCTAAACAGGATAAGAGTCAATCAAGGAAGATGCGGCTATACTCTTTATAAATGGGGCTGGCAGAAGTCTTGTGGGTGTGATTGTGGAGCTACCTCACAGACCATCCACCACGTAATTGCCGAGTGTCCACAGAGAGCATTTCAAGGTCCTTTGGAGGACATACACAACGCAACTGAAGAGACCTTAAAATGGATTAATGGACTTGATTTGGAACTATAGGCTTCTGCTTGTATATATTGTGTATATATTGTATACTTATTTATATAATCTATCTGTGCACATCATACGATAAATAAATAAATAATCAATAAATCAGTCACTACTGATCTGAATTTAGGACAGTTGCCCAGGTGTCAGATTCCCTATCTGTTGTCTGTTTTCTTAAATGATTTCAAAGAAATTGGAAATTTATGGAACATCTCCCTTGGTAAGTTATTCCAATCCCTAACTCCCCTTCCTATAAATGAATATTTGCCCCAATTTATCCTCTTGAATTCCAACTTTATCTTCATATTGTGATCTTTCCTACTTTTAAAGACACCACTCAAACTTATTCCTCTACTAATGTTATTCCACACCATCTCTCCACTGACAACTCGGAACATACCACCTACATGTTATAATTAAGGCTGAAGATACCCTTAAAAAAAGGGTGAAACATGTCTCTATAATTTACTTAATAAGTTTTAATTCTTAATTTATGTATTATGTAATTTATGTATTGAATAGATGGAATTTAGTAAACATTAATATTTCTTTGACTTTAACATACCACTTAGTCGAGCAGCTCATCTCCTTTCTCCCAGTTCTTCCCAGCCCAAACTTTGCAACACTTTTGTAACGCTATTCTTTTGTCGGAAATCACCCAGAACAAATCGAGATGCTTTTCTTTGGATTTTTTCCAGCTCTTTAATCAAGTAGTCTTGGTAAGGGTCCCATACACTGGAACCATACTCTGGTTGGGGTCTTTTCAGAGACTTATATGTCCTCTCCTTTACATCCTTATTACAACCCCTCTTCTTAGCCACAGAGATCTTTCGTTAAATGACAGGTGACAGCAATAATAGTGATCATTCCCTTCTCTTGGTTTTGCACAAGATTTACCTCCAAGGAAGAGATATCTTCTTCATTCAGAGTTTTCCTGGACATTTCTTTGAAAGGGAAAACTTTCATGACACATAACCCCATTATTTGTAGCCAGTTGAGGGTTTAACCATCAGCAATCAATTTTTTTCTATTGGTGGTTGCTTCCTGCAAAGCCTTTAAAAATAATAATGTTATTTGCTGTACATCCTACTGACCACTTTTACATTTTTTGGAGATGCCGAGGTACTGGAATTTAGTCTTATAGTTCTTTTACATGCCAGTATATCTAGTGACACGAGGCTGATGTACTTGAGCACCTGCGTACTGAGTCAGGATCGAACTTGCCAAGTTGGTGTCAGAAGGCCAGCACCTCAACTCAGCCCGGCTGCAAATTCTTTATAATTTACTCATTCGGAGCAAATATTTCAGGTTCCCTATGGGAATCAACATCTTTATCATGCAAAGCCTTTACACGTTATAATTCTCATGTTAGGTCCGTATTGAAATGTATGTAAATACTGTACAAAACCAAGAGTAGAGAACGATCATTATTATCGCTGTCACCTGTAATTTAATGAAGGACCTCTGTGTCTAAGAAGAGGTGTTGTAATAAGGATGTATTTATGCAAAGCCCTTGTCAATAAAATCTCTCTCTTCATGTTGATCACTTTAAAATGAGGATTCTTCTGCTTTCATGATTTGATCATTTGCATCCAGTCTTCTGGGGTGTAGATATGTGTCAGATGATGAATCAGAAAGATAATCTTCACCGTTAGATATGTTACTGACTAAATAAAACACAAGGAAACAATTGCTTAGTAACCGCACTTTACACAGGAAGGGCCATCGAGTATTAAACGAGTTATGGAGTTGATTTGCTATGACAGTCTTGTTAGTGCCAGACTGGATCTGGTCCATTTTGGTTGTGAACCCCTCATCTATCAGCGGGCTATTACATTTTGCAGAATAATAGATGCCATTCTTTTTCTTTTGTAGAAACTTGGAATTCAAAGATTTCATTTGGGAATCCCAGATGAAATATTACTGGATAAAGGATGACAACAGCCTACGAATAAAACAATCAACAGGTAGGTGTACAGTGTATTACATAAATGAATTGAAGCCTTGCTGAGTCTAAACCTCCCTAATGAAAGTGTATTCAGAATCTTGCTTTCCTTGATTCTTTGATGGGGGCCAATGACCTAGATGTTAGGCTCCTTTGAACAACAAGCATCATTATCATCATCATCCTTGATTCATTGATGTACAACTGTTTTCAGATTACTCTGCACACTTTCCACATGCAAATGATGTAATTTACAACTACTTTTATTTAATTGTGCCCTGGTAGGCTGAAAAACTTTTCTGAAATAGCTAAAAAGCAATGTGGCTGTATCAAAGGACAAGGCACCTGGGAGCAAATTCTGAATGTCTGGCAGATTGTGAGAAATGCTAGAGTTCAGTGTGGCAACCTTTCTATGCTTCGTTGATTGCAAGGCATTTCATTCGGTGAAATGGACACCTCACTGGATCATTCATTTAGAAATAGGAGGCCCACAGCACCTGTTGGTACTTGTGTGGAGTCTTTATTATTTTAATCATGTAGCCAACATAGGACTACTTTAGTCAGGTTTATGGAGGTTTTCCTTCATTTTTGTCAGCTCAGTACTGTTTCATCCTTTGAACATAATTTTCTTTCTGCTTCTGGAATCACTCTTCCTAATTTTTGCTCGTTGATTTTCCTGTGTAGTCTAGTGTGTTTATCTTTCAATATCTTGGGGGGGTTTGAATTTTAAATCTTCTATTGTAATATGCAACTCTCTCATGCCTTCTTTAAGTTCTGTGACCCATCTAATATTATTCTTACTCTTCCATAATATTTTTATTATTTTTCTACTGATTCTATTTTCTGTTGACCATATTAGATGCCCTAAGAATGATATTCCTTTCTTTTCATTCTGCTAGGAACAGGTTCTATTTCTTTATAAACTATTTTATCGAAGTTAGTCTCCAGACTCCATTTACATGATAATTTTTATTTAAATAGGTTCTCGCTGTTCTCCTTTCTAAATCGAGTACTCTTCAGCTGAGTTTGTTGTTTTGAATAATATTTTACATGCATATGTAATTTTTGGCTGGGTGACTGTTTTGTAGTGTTTCAGTTTGGTTGCCATTGAGAGACACACTTTATTATATGTATTCTTGGTAACATGCTGTGCTGTAACCAGTTCACCCATTCTTTTTGCCATACTGGTTTCTCATTCAAGTTAAATGTGATTATTTCGCCTAAATATTTAAATTATTTTACAATTTTATTTCTTGGTCTCCCAGCTTAATTTTGTTTGCAAGCAGAAGCTGAGTTAGCATAATTTTTGTTTTTTTAAAATGGAATTTTCAAACCAATATTTTGAGCTATTTCCTGTAAAGATTATATTTGTTGTTTTGTTTCCTGAATATCATTGGCCAGAAGAACTAGATCATCAGCAAATCCTAGACAGTTCAAATATATGTTATCCTTCTGGGTTCCAGTTTTTATATTTTTCGAGTTGTTCTTGTACCATTTCCTCATAATGTACTCTAGTGCAGACTTAAAATGAAGAGGTGACAATACATCACCCTATCTTAAACCAGTTGTTACCAAGACTGGTTCAGAAAGTTCTCTTCTAGCGTCTTTATCAGAGCAACTTCACTTTATTATCACTTGTAATGTTAAGCTTGCAGTAAGCTTAACCTATAGTATTGTAAGCTCTAGTGTTAAGCACTAGAAATATTTAAGTTGTGTGTGAATTTCTATATGATGATGCAGGATTTAGAATGTGTTAAGCTATGGTGAAAGTCAACTCAAGAGCAGAGGAAAAGTATCCTTCCATGTGGGAGCATGTTCCCTGTTTCCCCTTCCCGTCTCGGTCCTTCTTCTCTGCCACAACTGGCTTACTATTAATGTTGAGCATCTGTTTGACAAATACTTCATTCTCAAATAGTGTAGAGCGAAGGAAATTACTTTCTTTTACATAGTTGTACTTTGATTACGTACTGTATCTACTTATTCCAAGGTAAAAGATTTTTATTTCATAATGCAGTTTGTGTGAGGCGCAGGGGACTTACAATTAAAATTATGACTACATAAGGCTATGATTCTGCTCCCGTGCAAGGACTATCAGTGTCAGTTTATCAAATTCAACAAGCTGAAAACCCACCTGTGAGTGGGATTGCAGAATACAGTGTTTTTAGGAGTGTTGTAAATATTATCATTATTCGGAATTATAAGAACAAACTCATGATCCCCTCATGACAACATTTCTGCAGGTAGAAGGCAGTTACGAATATAAAGTGAAGTACAAATTATTTATTATTATTATTATTACTTTGAGTACGCTAAGGATCTTATACCCTTACCATGTTACAGCCCTTCCTGCTTTACTTATGATGAGTGCATAGTTCAAAATGAGCTGATGAACAGCCAAACAAACAAACAAACAAACAAAACAAACAAACAAACGTTTTCTGTCACATAAATCTGGCATGCAGCTTAGTTGAGTTACGTTTTGTTTCACTTTCCTTATTGCCTTGATTGCTTGTTTACATAACTCAGACACTTACATAAAACTAAGTTTTCAATGACTTTAGGGAGACGTGTTGTCAGAAACACTCACAAAATATATAAACAACCACAGGACAGCATATACAATATAATAACATAAAAAAACATGTGAATTCCTTCAAAATCTACGCGAGCTGTGTGAACTGTACATAGAAACGCCGGTCAGCTGCGCACTTGTTCCACAGTCCACAGCAGATTGTCATCTCTTGGACTACTGTAAACATTCAGAATAGTTTGTTTAATTTCTCCCCCCACACACACTTTTATTAGCTTTAAAGTATTCACTGGTGACTCAAGTGTCACAGCATCACCCCATGTTACTCACAGCTGCCAGCCATAATGAATACCGAACATGTTATTGAAGCCAGTACTGCCAACGGTTTTCTTGGATCCATCTTCAACGTCATAAAAATTATGCAAACTAAACCACAGCGGAATGAACTTGAACAAAGCTTAGTAAGTACACAATACAATAAGATATCAAACTCGTGTTAAATAATTATATATTTTGCTACAAATACCGCAAGGACGATAACGATTCACAGCCATGTGTTTATGAAAGGCAAGAGTTGGTAATGAACCCGAATAACATACAACTTGTGAAATATTTTCCATATTTTTACAGGGCAGAAATGTTTAATTGGTCAAGTTAGTTGACCAGAATATCTAACCAAACTCAGGGGAGCTCCTGACTTCAGAAACAAGCAACAAACGTAGGAACTATTTAAAGCTGCGGAAGCTGCTTCACTGACCTGAACATCAATGGGGCCGCTTGGGTCTTGAGTTGACTCTCAGTATTTACTTTATTATCACACAACTGTAAGTGATCATTGCCGCCAATTTGCTAATAATAATTGTTATGGAGTTTTGAGGTGAAAGAAGGTGCTGGTTTGAATGGGGGTCTATCTACGACAGTCAAAAGTATCATTTAAAACTTTTAAATTTTAACAAAGAACAAGATTTCAGGTACAGAGCTAGTTTGATACAAAATAGAAAAACCTAGAGATTCAGGGTACTTACAAGGGTTAGACAAGGCTGTAATCTTTCACCTTTGCTGTTCGTAGTTTACATGGATCATCTGCTGAAAGGTATAAAATGGCAGGGTGGGATTCAGTTAGGTGGAAACGTAGTAAGCAGTCTGGTCTATGCTGATGACTTGGTCTTAATGGCAGATTGTGCCGAAAGCCTGCAGTCTAATATCTTGGAACTTGAAAAGAGGTGCAATGAATATGGTATGAAATTCAGCCTCTCGAAGACTAAGTTGATGTCAGTAGGTAAGAAATTCAACAGAATTGAATGTCACATTGGTGATACAAAGCTAGAACAGGCCGATAATTTCAAGTATTTAGGTTGTGTGTTCTCCCAGGATGGTAATATAGTAAGTGAGATTGAATCAAGGTGTAGTAAAGCTAATGCAGTGAGCTTGCAGTTGCAGTCAGCAGTATTCTGTAAGAAGGAAGTCAGTTCCCAGGCGAAACTATTGTTTCATCGGTCTGTTTTCAGACCAACTTTGCTTTACGGGAGCGAAAGCTGGGTGGACTCAGGATATCTTATTCATAAGTTAGAAGTAACAGACATGAAAGTAGCAAGAATGATTGCTGGTACAAACAGGTGGGAACAATGGCAGGAGGGTACTCAGAATGAGGAGATAAATGCTAATTTAGGAATTAACTCAATGGATGAAGCTGTACGCATAAACCGGCTTCGGTGGTGGGGTCATGTGAGGCGAATGGAGGAGGATAGGTTACCTAGGAGAATAATGGACTCTGTTATGGAGGGTAAGAGAAGTAGAGGGAGACCAAGACGACGATGGTTAGACTCAGTTTCTAATGATTTAAAGATTAGAGGTATAGAACTAAATGAGGCCACAACACTAGTTGCAAATCAACGATTGTGGTGGCATTTAGTAAATCCACAGAGGCTTGCAGACTGAACGCTGAAAGGCATAACAGTCTATAATGATAATGTATGTATGCATGTGTGTGTGTGTGTTCATGGTCCATATTGATAGTTCGAGTACACAAGTATGAAGGATGAGTATTGATTAGGGGGAGAACTCATCCTTCATACTTGTGTGCTCTGAATTTCTTGGATTGAACACCGTGCTGGAAGAACTAGGCCTCTTGAGCAGCTCAGTTGGGCTTACCTCTGGTATATTGGACACATCACTAGAAGAACAGGCACTCTGAAGAATCTCATGATGGTAGTGATTATTGTTTTAAGAGGAAGTACAACTAGGCAATCATCCTCTATATAACGCTAATTAGAGAGAAAAAATGGACAGAGCCAGACACTTCAAAAAGTGAAGGTATCATCAAAGAAAGAAAAGAGCCATGAAGGGCGTGAAAATGAGACTCCCTAGGCCTCGAGTGCTCTAATACCGTCGGGATCGAAAAAGAATAAGAGTTGACAAAGACAGGTCGGATATGAGAGATGAAGGTGAAGAGACTACCACAAGTAAATGGACCGGGCGAGTTGGCCGTGCGCGTATTGGCGCGCGGCTGTGAGCTTGCATCCGGGAGATAGTAGGTTCGAATCCCACTATCGCCAGCCCTGAAAATGGTTTTCCGTGGTTTCCCATTTTCACACGAGGCAAATGCTGGGGCTGTACCTTAATTAAGGCCACGGCCGCTTCCTTCCAACTCCTAGGCCTTTCCTATCCCATCGTCGCTATAAGACCTATCTGTGTCGGTGCGACGTAAAGCCCCTAGCAAAAAGAAACAAGTAAATGGAAGCAATGCCTGACTCAGCTAAGGGCCCTGTGGTCACCAATCCACGCTCTCAAGCACCTTTTAATGCCTCTTACAACAGGCAGAGGATACTGTGGGTGTTATTCTACTGCCTCCACCCACAGGAGGAAGAAGCTTGTGATAGAAGGAAAGAATAATTGCAAGAGACCCGAATAAAGACATCCAATCAATCAATCAATCAATACTGATCTGCATTTAGGGCAGCCGCCCAGGTGGCAGATTCCCTTGGACCAGCCACAGCCTCTGGTGGAGGCTACCCTTATAGCAATAATAATATTATTGGCTTTACTCCCATTATCCAATTTCACGGTTTTGGGAGATGCCAAGGTGCCAGAATTTAGACTTTTATGTGCCAGTAAATCTACTGAAATTAAGCTGACGTATTTGAGCTCCTTGATGTCCTAGCTTTCTGAGCCCTATTTGGCAGGTTCGATCCTGGCTCAGTCTGGTGGTATTTGATGGTTGTCAAATACGTCAGCCCTGTGTTAGTAGATTTACCGGCGGGTAAAAGAATTCCCTTGTGACAAAATTCCGGCAACTAGCTTCCTAAAGGCTCTTCTTCTTAAGGAGGATTGAAGAACAAGAAGAGAAAAAGATCTTCCTCTCCTCCCCCCTTTTCCATACGCCAGTGATCGTAGCAATGATGATCAAAATATTGGTCATTATTGGTAGTAATAATAATAATAATAATAATAATAATAATAATAATAATACAGGTAAATCATCATTATTATTCTTGCTCTTGTTAATGAAGATTGAAGAATAAGAAGAGAAAGAGATACTGGAGCGTCTTGAATTTCTCCTTCCTCCTCTTCTTATTCCTCCTCCATTTCTATACAATAGAGTATATAACAATGATGATAATAAAAATATTGCTCAGTATTGGTGAGATGTAAAGATATAACATCACTATTATTATTTAAATATGTGCAGATTAGATCTCATGGACTTGGACACAGGAAGGTGATAAGCTAAAGTAGACTCCAATCAGCCCTACATGTTGGAAATTTAAAAAAAAAAACAGTTTACTTTGATATAAAATGTGTTTTCTGTGTTACAGCTGAATTCCTGTACGGATATGAGTATATTGGCCGCTATGAGCGACTGGTGATAACACCACTAACAGAGCGTGTCTTCCTCACGTTAACTCAAGCCATGGCTTTGAGACTAGGAGGTGCTACTGCAGGTAATTATATAATTGCAAATAGGCACATATCCAGTCTTTATTGAGGTTAGTTATTTCCTACCTTGTATGGGTGCAACTTGTGTCATTAGGAGGAGAGACTGTCGAAGTTTGAGATCCACTCCTCAGTGTATGTGCACCCTTGGTCACTTGGAGCATATGAACATGATAATCAGCATGTTGTTAAGAATGAAGTCATACTCTCCAGTTATGAGCACATCAGTGTTACGACCTGTAAGGGGTGTGTGAGCCAGCGCCTCCGCTTTACCAACAAAATGGCCAAGTGTGAACCAGTAAGTGTGTACCAATCCCTCCTGCACATAGGGAGAGAAGCGCCAGGCTACAACTGTCAGTCAGTCAACTGTAAGAGCTCGAAGTGTGCTGCCAACTGCCATCTTGCATACTCTTGCTCTCTAGCACTACAGAACTAACTGCTACTGCCTCTGTTAGTCAACTCCACACATAGCATGCGCTACCGGTATTGCTGCATGCACCTTTTCTCACTGAACTTCCCACACCTGCAATTGTGCGGACTTCACCGCAGTTCTTCCCTGAGGGGTGGAGCGGCCACTAGGGATGTGGATAATGGTTGTACCTGTACGTTATCTTTAACAAATCGCCAAATGAAGGAAGTGGATGGTGCGAATTGTGGCAAATGTGGTCATCACAAGAGATGGTTCTCATAGTTATGGCCAATCAGTCCTGAGCGATAGCATGAATGAGAATCACTCTCTTATTGCAGTTAAAATGGGAAACCACTTTAACATCAAATTCTGACATTTCACATCAGCGCATACACAATACCTTCTCCTGCCGTTTTGAAAAATGCTGTCCATTGGCCCTGAAATGAGTGTAAACATAAAGGTGGAGCCTGATACATTCCACTCTGATGAGTCTAGTGTTGGGCCTTAGTTTATAGAGCAAACACCTGAAAAATCTTACACCTAATGTTAGAAATGCTCTATTGGGAAGTCCCTCACAGGGAACTTAGACTTTCCGTTTGTAAAGAAACTTTCAATAAAAGACTGCAATCTTACACAGCTATTCTTCATAAGAGTGCAAGTTGTGGAGCTGTAGGGTGTGAAAAGCTCTCTGACATTCTTTTATACCTATTATTTGAAGTGTTAATCCACTATGTTTATTTGTTCTATAGGGATATCAGGTACTGGCAAGACAGAATTGGTAAGGGATCTCGCACGAGCAATGGGATACTTCTGCGTCCTCACAACTTGTGGAGAAAGTATGAGTGTAAAGGCCATCAGAAATATACTTAATGGAATCTCAGGAAGTGGAACATGGGGACTGTTGGATGAATTCCAGCATGTTAGAATGGCAGTGCTTTCAGTTCTTACAAGTCATCTCGCAGCAATTCGTGTAGCGCTAATGACAAACGCTGCAACATTCCTTGTAAGTATTGTGTACTACTCTCGCTTTCTATCTTCAGTTACTCTTGCAAAGGTCTTCTTCTTCTATAACTTTTTCCTACACCTGTGAGGTCGAAAGTATGAACTGTGTTGCAACTGTGGATTTGGCCCTGTTTTATGGTTGGATGCCCTTCCTGACATGACCTTATGTGCAGGCTCCATATTAGTACAGTGAAACCTTGTTAGTGCATTCCTCATTAACACGTTTTCTTGCTTAGCATGATCACATTTTTCCTAGACCTGATTATGTTGCTGTATTTGTCATCCCTTTTGAAAGAAACATGATTTCAAACTCAAGTAAGATCCGTCAATACAGTTGTGTGATAACATAAGATTTATTCTGAAGCCTCCACCTTATCAATACATTTGTTTACATACTATCATTAACAGTACCGGTTTCGACCCTTCAAGCGTCATCCTCAGCTGACAGTTACAAATATAGTTCTTAAAAAAGCATCACAATGGGAAATATTGTACAGTCGTGACAATTGTCCAATTCAACAGACCATCTAAAACAAATGATACAGTTAAAATAATAAAATAAGTCCTCTTTTCTTGGATTATAAAAGTATTACGTAGTATGAAAAGACATGTCACTTACAAATGTTTTTGTTATTTTGATCAGCGTAAAAATTGGAACTTGCAATGTTGTGTATGCACTGATAGTAGTATTCTTGAAGTGTCCACTATTGCGTTAAAACTTATGGCTAATTGATTAAAACATTTTGGATGTCTATTCTTGCGATAACTATATTGTTTATTTCACCGTGTTCTTCTGCTGGTAGTATGAGCATCTTGGAATGACTTGGGCACTCTTTTTGAGGAATTGGGTAGTAGTCTAGTGTTCAGTTCGAGGCATTGTCAATATATGTACAAGATTCATAATATATACTAATGCTGAGTTGATAGTAAAATGCGTTTTTAAGAATAAAAATTTGTTTTTAGTGACGTGCTTCTTAATTTGATGTTGTATAATATTGTCAAGTGTCAATTTGTTTTACAATACTTGAAGTCTTGAATTTTGAAAGATAGCGTGAAGGCTTCTTCCTTCTGTGTTGTAGGCCGTATTTATCTGCAAGTAGAAACGGAGTGTGTGAGAAGTTGCGTCTACTAGGTTTTAAGTTAGAGGTAAAAGAGTGTGCGTTGTACTTACAATAGATGTTGACACTGTTGTGCATTACACGGCAGCATGTCGAGTACTGTTGCGTGTTTGTCTAGAGCTGCTGCTTGTGGCTGCGGAGGGGAAGTTTGAAGGGGTAGAAGGAGCGGCTGCTGGGAGAGTGAGACTGGAGTGGGGGGTATCTCTTGGTGGTTCTTTTATGTGTATCGGGTGTTGCTTCTGAACTCTTTTTAGGTAATTATTTTTTAAGAGGGGGATGACTGCATCAAAAAGAATGTTGTTTTTTCTGTGATTTTGTTCAGATTAAAATTTGGGTTGATATATTGATCCAGGTTTATATAAAATTCTTCCATTATATTGAGTCATATATATGTCATTTTTAATATTTGTAAATTTGTGTTTGTAATCTTCGATATGTTGTCCTATGGCTGAAAAATGACTATGTTTTACTGCATTGATATGCTCATTGTATCGTATCTGGAAGTTCCTCCCAGTACGCCCAATGTAACTGGCTTCACAGTCGTTGCACCTCATACGATAGACTCCTGAGTGGCTGTATTGATTTTTATTGTTAATAGATTTGGAATTGTGTAGGATACTGATATTACTGTGTGTAGTTTTATAGGCTATTTTTAGGCCTCGTTTCTTGAAGATGTTCATTATGGGATATATATGGGTGTTGTTGTAGGTGAATAGTAAGTTATCTATCTTGGTTTTTTCAGTTCTGATTAATTTGGATTTGGATTGATTTTTTATTCTGTATATGATTTTGTTGATCATTTCTTTTTTATATCCATTTTGTCTGGCTATTTCATGGATCAAGTTAAGTTCCTCATTTAGTTCTTCTTTTGTTAGTGGTATATTAAAGGCTCTATATATCATATTATAATATGCTGCTTTCTTGTGTGCGTTGGGGTGGATGGAGTCTATTTTTAATGTATTGGATGTATGTGTGGGCTTTCTGTATATTTTGTATGATAAATGATTATTGTACCTAGTTATAGATATGTCTTAAGTAGTTTATGGTGTGATTGTTTTCTGTTTCCATGGTGAATTTTATATGCGGGTCTATTGTATTTAATTGTTCAAAATTTTTGGTTTCATTAGTGTATCTATTGTCTATTATGACAAATATATCATCCACAAATCTACACCAGAAAAGAATATTGTCTATTTTTTGGATTTCTTGGTGTTCTATATAATCTTTATAGATTTCAGCTAATATACCTGATGTTGGGGATCCCATTGGTAAACCTTGCTGGTGATATATGGTGTCATGAAATTTAAAATAGTTGTTGTTGATAGCAAAATGGAGTAATTTAATGAACTCTTCTATTTCTAGGGTACTGAGTTTGCTGTGATTTTTGAGATTAGATTTTATTATTTTTATGGTTTTTTGCGTGGGTATGTTAGGGTACATATTTATTATATCATATGATGCTAGTCTATGGTGTTGTTCTATTTTTATTTCTTTTGTGGTGTTGCAGAATTCTATTGAATTTCGTATTGTTTTTTTAGCTAAAAATACGTCGTGTTTTTTAAGGAATGTTTGGATAAATTGTGACAGTTTGTAAGTTGGACTCGGTCTGTAGTTTATTATAGGCCTCATTGGGACGTTGTCTTTGTGAATTTTTGGGTATGCTTTAGCGGTTGGTAGTCCTGGGTTCATTGTAATGAGTTTTACAGTTTGTTGTTCGTTTAGAAGAAAATGGGTGTTTTTTAGTAATGTTTTTAGGTTTCTTTGGATGCTGTTAGTAGGGTCTTTGTTTTTGATTTGGAAAGTTTCATCTTGAAAACAGATTTTGGTTTTGGCTATGTATTCATTTTTGTCCATGATGACAGTTGTGTTGCCTTTATCTGCTTTAGTTATTAGTAAATTGTTCTGTTTGATTTTGTTTTTGAGTTTTTTAATCTGTATATTGTTCTTGGTACCTTTGTTGCTGTTATCCTCACTAATTTTGTTAATATACTGTGGTAATCTTTTCCTAATTTCGTATCTAATTTCATTGCGTTGTTCATGAGGTATTTTATTTACAGCATTCTCAGTTTTTGTAATGATTGTAGTGATATTTTGGAAAACTGAATTGTTTCCCCAATTATGTTTGGGTCCCTTACTCAGTATAATGGATTCTGTTTCATCGAATGTCGTATTTGTTAGATTTTTCATTGATGGATGAAATGTATGTTGGTTGCTATCATTAGGTCTAGTCATATGGTGTCTATTGGGGCATTACTCTGCATATCCTGGCTATGTGATTGTTTCAATGCATTTAACTTCCTATTTAATGTGTTCTGTTTTTGGATGGCTATGTTTGTTAGTTTTTCATTAGTTATTTGTTGGAAATTGTCCCAGTAACTGTCTGGTAGGTCATGGGAAGCTTTCAGGTGTGTTTCGTAAAGTTGTGTATTGAGGTGGTGTTTTTTCCTATATAAGAATTTTATTTCTTCTTTTAGCCAAATTTGGTTTGTCTTTTTCTGCGTATTACAGGTTTGGTTAGTGTTTCTGTGTTTGTTCCTATATTCTTTGAGAAATTTAGGCATTAGTCTGTTTGATAGGCATTCTTTTAGAAAGGTGATGCTTTTGACTACATTTGTTATTTTGATTTTTAAATTTTGATATTTATACTGTGCCCTATAATGCTCTGATTCCCGTCAGGCAAATGCCAAGATTGAACCAAGAACATTATAGTGACCAATACGCCCAACAAAGCATTTGTTATGGCACATAGCTTACCTTGCGATCCGTATCCACACTCAGCAACTCAGTAGAACATGAATCAGGGTATCGAGGTATAAACAAGGGCGAAATCAAATAAGATAAGTGGATACGAAAGAGTGCAGGGTAAAAGCAAATCCTACTAAAAATATATATATATATATATAAAAAACAGAAAACTTTGCTGCATTCAAAGTTTTTACAATAAGGGATTTATTACATAAAAATCAAAATAGTTACAAATATATGAGCTTTCCAAACATAATTGGGGTAAATAAAATGTCGAGCTGTTGACTACCAGTTCACTGCCTTCACAAAACAGCAAGGCTGTAACAAGCATGGAATCATGGCGTAAGTAATGGAGTAAAGAAAAAAGAATGGATATCTGCACAAATACTCGTCTAACAGCAACCTCCTGCTCATAAAAATATATGCCTCAGAACATCGAACCCTGGAGCTAACAAATATAAACATACTTAGATCCCTGGTCCAGCTAAAAGCAAGGCACTAATATCCACATAGAAAATAATAACTCAACTCCATCGTCCTAGGGTCAACACATAACGGGCAAGACATTTAAAATGAAGCAAAACAAACGGAAATGAAATCTCTACTAGCAGCATAACATCAAAACACTCGACAGACCGCAGGCAACTTATACTGCCGCATACCAAGACCGCGACGTCAGACACTCCATCCCCTCACCAGCACTCTGCATGAGACAGGCGGCAGCCATTCTTTATTTTATGAGTCGCTCAGCTGACTGCCGGGGAGGCTGACTGCAAGGAAAGTTTTGGTTTCACCGTACCTCTCGTAAATTGGCTTCCCTAGCGCTCACTTAATTATACACACGCTACACGCTGTTGTGTCTATCTTATAAACAATACAGCATAATCTCATTTCCGCCACTACTGGGCTCATCCATAAGTATACAAAGGCACAATCCAGTGCGCTATAATCACATAGCCATAATACGGCGTATCAAACTCATCTAACATATTCTTAATCTGCGCTGGGGCTTTTTCTATATCAATACACACAGTCAGCTACTTACATAATGCCCATATTTCTCAAACATGATGGCATGCCCACCCTGTCACGTTAACCTAGGTGAGTTTAAGGGGTAAGTCCCGATATCCATTGAGTTATATACGACCACAAAGAAATATGCCCTGACGCTGCACTATAAACAGTATCTGTCTGTCTGACATCACTAACATGATCAAGATGATCTAACATGAACAATGGAGACAACAAGTACACAATCAAGATACTACTGAATAGAAATGTAATCTACCAAACAAGAAATATACAACTTATACTACTATACAGAGTTCGAGTCCTGATATAAATTTACATGTTGGCTGACGGCCAACCTTGTTCCTATCTGGTGAAGTTAAATTACATGCTTATTATGAATTGGAAAGCTCTGACCTGAAATGATTGATGACATGACGAAGCGGCCCCCCATATGGACCACTGGAATTACCACATCATAACAGGCTTCGACGCTGGTAGCAGATACAGGCGGACGACTGGAGACATTCTAGCTGGCGAGAACATCTCTTGCAGCTTCTTGGATGGTTGGAAGATATCCCCTTCGATGTCGTGCTGAGTAGGTACGCCAGATGTTCCCGGGTCGATTCCTGATGTCGTGCCGACTTCTTGTCTTCTTCAGCTCCCGTTACTGCTTCCTCGCTGTGAGTGTGCAGTAGCTTGTACTGGGTTGATGTGGGGGAAACTGTAAAGAAATGTCTTATCACACACAGTCCAGATTCGATGCCTGTTTCCACTAAAACCATGCCTCACACGTTACTTTGAACAAGCCATGTTCTGAATTTAGACTTGCTACACAAACTCGGTAACAATATTATCTTATCCTCTCACTCTGACCAAACTTCTAGATACCAGAAATACCCTGAGCGTTCATAAATTCGTGCGTTACGTTAGTTACAATTGGACCTCAAATAACACGAAGCTACTAGTCAAACAGTCTGATATTGGCAGCACCTCTTCTCATGGCAGCAGATCAGCACATGTAATATCAAGAATTCAGCTTAATTATGCAGGTTGATTACTTACTTTCTCCCAGATTCAATCATGCTAGGTGTGTGTGCAGATCAACGATAAGACGCTGTTCTCGATGCCGACTCGCAGCGTGACGACCTCGTTCAAGCAGCCGTACAGTCAAAGAATGAATCTGACGTGCTAAGCGGTCATGTATTTATAATCAGGCTGGCGTTACCACGCTCGCTTGGTGGCGGTCTGGATAAACTGCGCCCGTGACTCGAAGTTTCTTCTGCACAAAGAGCGTCAAGTACCACACTTAACGTATGCACTTATAATTATACCCATGTTGCATATCAAAATTTAGCGGAAATTAAGCAGGTTGCAATTCTATTGTCAGATCCAATGCATCTCTTCCATAGCCAGAGATATTAAATTAATTTCTTCTTCCCTCCAAATGTTTGCCAGCCCGCAACATGGTGCACGTCCCCACTCTCAATTAAGAAGCTTCGCTTGGGCAATAAATTCCTTTTATGAGTCTCTGGAATTTTCATAATGATGCTGCTGCTTTGTTCCCACGAGAAATGCTTCCTCTGGGTTCTCTTATATAATAAACTATTATACAAAGACTTCCATGGTAGTCTCAGGTAATCCCAATATCTAATGCTAAAATCCAGACTATTGGCACATGAACTGAATGGTTCAATACGCAGTTTGTTTTGCCTGGTTGGCTGTTTTATCATAATTTATGAGTTTCATTTCCGTATTGATTGTAGCTACAACATAATATTTATTCTGAAGCCTCCACCTTATCAATACATTTGTTTACATACTATCATTAACAGTACCGGTTTTGACACTTCAAGGGTCATCCTCAGCTGACAATTACAAATATAGTTCTTAAAAAAGCATCACAATGGGAAATATTGTACAGTTGTGACAATTGTCCAATTCAACAGACCATCTAAAACAAATGATACAATTAAAATAATAAAATAAGTCCTCTTTTCTTGGATTGTAAAAGTATTACGTAGTATAAAAAGATATGTCATTTACAAATGTTTTTGTTATTTTGATCAGCGTAAAAATTGGAACTTGCAATGTTGTGTATGCACTGATAGTAGTATTCTTGAAGTGTCCACTATTGCGTTAAAACTTATGGCTAATTGATTAAAATATTTTGGATGTCTATTCTTGCGATAACTATATTGTTTATTTCACCATGTTCTTCTGCTGGTAGTATGAGCGTCTGGAATGACTTGGTTTGTGTTTTAAACACACCCTTTAATACTTTCCTCCCATCTTTAGAAATGGTAGATAGGTCTATAATCCAAGAAAATAGGACTTATTTTATTATTTTAATTGTATCATTTGTTTTAGATGCTCTGTTGAATTGGACAATTGTCACAACTGTACAATATTTCCCATTGTGATGCTTTTTTAAGAACTATATTTGTAATTGTCAGCTGAGGATGACCCTTGAAGGGTCGAAACTGGTACTGTGAATGATAGTATGTAAACAAATGTATTAATAAGGTGGAGGCTTCAGAATAAATCTTATGTTGTAGTTACAATCAATACGGAAATGAAACTTATAAATTATGACAGTTGCGTAATTACGGGAAAAGGCCTTCCTGAACTTCAAAGAATAAGTTGCACTTTTGGGGTGCAATCCGTTAGCCTAAGGAAAGTTCAGTTATTCTTGCCGGTTAGGAGCAAGATAGTTGAATAGCAGAGTGAGCCTCTTTGTGCTTGTATTTTGCATTCAGTTCAGAAGGTAGAAATGTATTTTGCATTGAGCGTTACGGTGAAGTGTAGCGAATATTTGTCACGAGATACAGTAGCCTATATCTGGATTAGGAACATAATCGTGTGAAATTAACTAGTGTGGTGCATATTTATCTTGTGATAGCCTAGTTATGGATACAGAAAATGTTGTAAAATTCCTTAATAGTGAAGACAAAATTATAATCTGTCAAAAAGTGGACTAGCATAAGTGCGCATAGGTTGCGAATGTTGAAATTTGCACTTTCGAGTTTTGAATCGATCACTCAAGTTACTCGAAGTTTTGTTCCGTTCAAAATGGTGGCCAAAGTCCTTCCTTGCAGTTGAAGATCTTCGAGGGTAACCTCATATTAATTGTCTAAGGGTGTGACCAGAAAGTAATAACCCACTGCTGTGAAATAAAAGGCTCCTACTAACGAGTGAGATCTGCAATAATACTTTGATATTTTTATTGGCCTATGTGCACATGTTTTCATATTTGTTGTCTCGTATTTTCCCCAATGGGAAAGGTTTTCATATTTATTCTCTTGTGTTTTAAACACACCCTTTAATACTTTCCTCTCATCTTTAGAAATGGTAGATAGGCCTATAGTTTTCACTGTACCCGCGGATACACAACATAAAATGTCCTCATGTTGGAAAAATCGGATCTAGTGTTTACACATCCCTGTTGGGTAGTTTTCATTCATATTTTCATTAGTACGTTTTATCGCTTAACACGTTCTTTTTCTTGTCCCTTGCAAAAACGTCTTAACGAGGTTTCACTGTATATATGCATCCATTTCATTTTGGTAATCATAATATTTAACTTTATCTCAACTATACTGTAGTTCCTAATCAGAATGTTAAGATTCACTAAAACTAATAATGTAATAAGTGATATACATTAGGGAACTTGCAAGGTGTTTCACCAGACCTATAAAACCAAGGATTCAGAATGCGCTCATTGATTTAATCACAGCTTGTTTTTGATTGCTGGTTGAAATTTTGATAATCGTGTGCTACGTGGTTGAGAAGAGAACCAGCAGAAACACATTCCCCTATTTGAGAAAATATTTTGAATTAGTTAGACCTGAAAATAAGTAAGACATGTGAACTTAGTTTTTTTAGTCTCAGTCACTTAATGTCTCTGTGCTAAAACTTTGTGCAACTTTGCTATCACTTGAGTCCCATGTGAAAAGTAAGTAATTGATTTCCTACGTAGTTGTATAATCTTGTTACTCTAGAATCCTTGGCTGATGTTGCCATGGTTAGGGCTGGTCGTTTCCTCATCCAATTCCTAGAGCGGAGGTAATGCGTTGCCAATATAACCTTAATGGCTGGTTTTAGGGCATTTAAACATGGTTTTTGGGCTCAGGACCTTAATGAGTTATGTTCTTCATGCCATGAGGCTTAAAATGAGCTTTGTCTCATCCTTGTACAAAAAATTCAATATTTTGCCCATATTAGCCAATATTAATGTGCCTAACTACCTAAATCTAGGGAATGGATGGGGCTCTTAAATTTTTGTAGACAGGGTTATCCACAGGGTCCTAAAAGATAATTATACAAAATTTTGTTCATATTGGTGAATGGTTCGGATCAGATGAACAGACTGACATTCTGCTTCATATATATTTTGATTATATTCCCTTTCATAATTTTCATGTATTTCTGTTGCAGCTGGAAGGTCAAAGAGTTCGGATTGATCCGAATCTTGCAGTTTTTGTCTCAATGGACACCAGATTCACAGGAAGCACAGAAATACCAGATGCAGTGAAATCTTATTTTCGTCCTGTTGTGTGTAACATCCCCGATACGGAAATCATCTGCAGAGTGATGCTACAATCAGTAGGATATCTAAACTATCTTGTAAGTTTATGTAGATATCTGTGTTGTTTACTTAGTGTTGTACCAAATTGGAGCTGCCTCTGTGGATCAGTGGTAGAGTGTCGGCCTCCGAATCCCAAGATAGCAGGTTCAAACCCGGGAGAGGTGGTCGGCTTTTTGAAGGGTGGAAAAAAGTCCATTTGACACTCCATGTCGTATGATGTCGGCATGTAAAAGATCTCTGGTGACACATTTGGTGATTACCCGACAAAATTCATTGAATCTCAGCCGTAGACGCCCAAGAGAGTTTCAGTTTACTCGGTCTGCCATCTAGTGGGCCTAGAGTAAAACGGAACGATGAAATTGACGAGCAGGCAGCCAGATGGCGTCAAATTGAAATGTCTGCACATGGTAGCTGAGGCCATATGATTATTATTATTTGTACCAAATTGAAACTAATTGACTTATGCTTTCTTTCTTTCCTTAGTCTTTTGGAGTGAAGCTAGCTGAACTCTTCAGACTGTGTAAAGACTTGTTACCAGACATTTCACACTATGATTTTAGCCTAAGACAAATGAAAATGGCTATTAATTATGCAGGAGATATCAATGCAAAAAGTGAAAGGTCAGAAAATGACAACATAATAAAAGCCATGAGGTAAGTCTTCATCTAGTCGTAATCAAAATTTGAATTATAATTACGAAGGTAATCCCAAAAATAAGGTGTCCTATTTTTTTAATAAATACATACACCTGTTTATTTTTACAATGGTTTACATCATTTTACAGCTTGAACATTTAGCTATTTTTCTACATAATCACCATTTCGGTCGGTGCATTTTTGTAGACACTGTGACAGTTTTTGTATGCCCATGTCATAACAGCTTGCCGCCATGCTGTTCAGGAAGTTGTGAACTTCATCTTTTACCTTGTCGTCGGTGCTGAATCACTTTCCAGCCAAATGTTCTTTCAACTTAGGGAACAAGTGATAGTCAGGACTACAGGGTGGGTGGGTGATGATGTTCCACTGAAACTGTTGCAGGAGATCAACGGTTTGCCGGACGACGTGCGGGTGAGCGTTGTCATGGAGAATGTTTACGCCCTTGCTCAGTATTCCTCTTCTCCAGTTCTGAATTGCCTGTCTGAGTTTTTTCAGTGTCTTACAGTACCTGCCAGTGTTAATTTTGGTTCCAGCGGGCATAGAGTGGACAAACAATACCCCTTTTCGATCCCAAAAGACAGTTGTCATGACTTTATCGGCAGACTGTGTTTGCTTGAATTTCCACACTGAGGCGAAGAGGGATGCTGCCATTGGCGCGACTGTTGCTTGGTCTCGGGTGTAAAGTGGAACGCCCAGGTTTTGTCACCCATGACAATTGAGTCCAGAAAGTTGTCCTGTTTGGCTGTAAAGTGTTGAAGAAATGCGCGGGAAGAATCAACTTGTTGCTGCATGTGGTCTTCAGTCGGCATGCATGGCACCCATGTTGCGCACACCTTCTGGTATTTCAACTTTTCCATTAAAATTCCGTCAGCGGTGCTTCGGGAAACCTCAGGAACAGAAGTGCAGAGGTCATCCAGGGCGATCCGCCAATCTGTACGCATGATTTGCTCAACCTTCATGACTGTCTCGACAGAAATTGACGGTCCCCTGCTCCTTTGTTCATGGTAAATTTCAGTCCGACCAGTTGAAACTACACCACGTATGAATATTTTTGACATCCATGCACCACTCCCCATACACTTCCATCAATTGGTGATGGGTTTCAATCGGCTCAGTATCTTTTGCGTTCAAAAACTGAATAACTGCGCACACTTCGCACTTGGCGGTAACATCCAACGGGAACTCCATTCTCAACGGCTGAGTACCTCAGCGTGGCGTGCGCATGTTTATATGCCTAGTCCATACAGGAATACGTCAAACCGCTCCTGGCTTACGTTTTGTAAGTCCGTACATGGTGTAGATCAGTATGATTGTAGTTAGTATTGAGACATGGGGTTAGTTTAGGATATGAAATGAAAATGAACTTACTTAGAAGCTACAAGGCTACACCATTACCCACTTAAGCCAGTTCGACGCATACATGTACGGACCTACAAAACATAAGCCAGGAGCGGTTTGACGTATACCTGTATGGACTAGGCTAGCGATGTTTTATATGTACATCTGCTTGCCATCTGTTTGTTATGAATGTGGACTTTTAGCACAGCTCACAGCACAGGGTATCATTCTATGCAGGGTAGCATCTTCTACCATAAGACAGCATTGTGTTGGTGTAAAAAGAATTTATTTCATCAATGTCGATCATTGTAAAAACATGGCGGCATCCTCACATGGTCTTCATTTATCTTGTGCAGCTCTCAAATGCATATTAGGTGAAAGTAGTGGTAAGAATAATCTGAGTGATAATGAAAGTGTTAATGATGGTGATTATTCGCATGTGATGCACATAATGATAGTAATATAAGTGAATGCTCACCTGAGTGGTCATGGACACCTCTTGATTCAAATTTTATTCCAACAATAACGTAATGAGGCATTTTTTAAATTTGCATGCCACCTTTTTGTATATAGATACAACATCTACATGATATGAACTGCGTATCCACATATTTTGAATAAAATCAGATAAGTCGTTTAGAAGTTGTAGCAATGTTTGTGACAGCATGTGAAATTGTGATATTTTTCTAAAATGTATTACTGCTGAATGGTAAAACTTGGCCAACTTTTAATACTGGCTGAAAGGTTTACTGAGATGCTAAAAGTCACCAAACACCATAGACTATTTTCTGTGTCTTCCATCATTCTCATATATTCAGCACTGTAATTGTCATTGAGATTCAAGTGCCATATATGGAAGAATGATAGTAGAGTTCATTGAAATTGCACCATAAACCACATGACATTTACAAAGTATATGAAGAATATTCAGTTGACTTGCGTCTCGCTACTGAAGCCAGCATTTCCTCAATAATTCCTACACCATTGTATATATAGCTAGAGCCCTGCACGGATCTTGACGGATACAAACTCTATGGCAGTCCGGATAATTTTGCCGTTATTTTTTAAATAATGACGTTTCTGATTTTCACTCAGGTATACTTTTATTTTTGGTTGTGATTAGGCCATCCTTGACATTGGTATGGAAGAAGGGTGACATATATAGAGCCTTGAGACCATAAAGCCGTAAACCTGACCTGAGCCTGACCGGCTCCTGCTCGCAGTTAATGGAAGGAAGGACAAAGGTCAATACGTCCCTAGTTGTCGCAAGAGAAAATCCCTCATAAAGCTGTGACTGTAGGGGTTCTGGTGCCAGGTATCGGGCCTACTGTTTTATATTTACAGATCTATCCATATCAATACCTTGAGTGTATATTTTTTATTTTATTTTCCCATGGCACTACAGCCCTTGAATGGCCTTGGCCTGCCAAGCAACCGCTGCTCAGCCCTAAGGCCTGCAGATTACCAGGTGTCGTGTGGTCAGCACGACGAATCCTCTCGGCCGTTATTCTTGGCTTTCTAAACCGGGGTTGCTATCTCACCATCAGATAGCTCCTCAATTCTAATCACATAGGCTGAGTGGACCTCAAACCAGCCCTCAGGTCCAGGTAAAAATCCCTGACCTGGCTGGGAATCGAACCCGGGGGCCTCCGGGTAAGAGGCAGGCACACTACCCCTACACCACGGGGCCAGCTTGAGTGTATATACTGTATTTAAATATTTACAATATCCACGGATAACATTCGCGGATGCGGATAACCATTTCTGGATGCGGATACAGATGCGGATGAAGGAATTGCGGATGCGGAGAGGATGCAGATATTATTTTGTATATCGGCGCAGGGCTTTATATATAGCAACGAAATTTAAACAAGAAGATGAGAGTGAAATGTGTCAGGCGCCTGATTGTTGTGAGCTGCTTACACAGTACCATGTCTGTGCGTATCAGATAATACAGAATAGTCCACGTAAGGATCTCTCCTCTAACAGGTTAGGGACCCCTGGTGGATTGTACAGTCCTAGCCATCTGAGCACAAAGACGGCCATAACTCAGAGGATGTCCGGGATGCCTACTCTCATTCCATAGCAACTGGTATCCTGACTCTCAGAACCACTTACTATGCCACTCAGCCGTTGCCCATGCTTCATGAACTAGGACGTGATTACAGTAACCCCATCCTACTAATACCATACAAAAGAAATTAAAACAAATTTTGGCAAATACCAACTCTTTGATGGAATCGAAGGAAGCGAATTATTTAGTAAACATCAACCCAGGTTTGCCCACATTGAGGGCCTTGCCTAAAGGCTGGTCTCCACTGACTAACATTTAACAACAACATGCTAAATGTTAAAAGTGTTAAATGTTAACAGGTGACACCATCAACATGTTAAATGTGGAATACTGTTTCATTAACATTGTTTCTACACTTAATAAACATGTTAAACTTGACTTCTTTTTTGTATATACAGGTACTTCATTCTATCAATTTGTGGTAATACATTTAGGTGGTGTCTAGTATTTTCAAACAAGGACAAAAGACTCAGGTGAAGAGGATTACCGGGTGAGTTAGCCATGCGGTTAGGGGCACGCGGCTGTGAGCTTGCAATTGGGAGATAGTGGATTCGAATCCCACTGTCACCGAGCTCGATAGCTGCAGTCGCTTAATTGCGGCTAGTACCAAGTATTCGGGAGATAGTGGGTTCGAACCGCACTGATGGCAGCCCTGAGATGGTTTTCCGTCGTTTCCCATTTTTACATCAGGCGAATGCTGGGGATGTACCTTAATTATGGCCGCGGTCGCTTCCTTCCAAATTCTAGGCCTTTCCTATCCCATTGTCACCATAAGACCTATCTGTGTTGGTGCGACGTAAGGCCACTAGCAAAAAGAAAAAAAAGTTAAGAGGATTTGCTCTTTGTTATTGCCACTGTTGCTTCTTGTTATGATTTAGAAATGCAGTTTCATTAGGCACATTTCCTCCCTTCATCCTGCTCATTGCTTCAAAAGCAAACCACTTTGAAGGATAAACTTCGTCCGCTCCCGCCCCCGATTTCCAACTTTTCTGAACTTTTTACAATTCTCGACTGTACTAAGAGGGGAGGGACGCTAGTATTTTTTTGATGCACTCGTGGGAACAATTATAGTTATTTTCGAGTTCTGAAAACTGTCGGCTTTCTTCCCTTTATCTCTGTATTCCTTTGATGAGACATCCCCACAAACAAGGCCTTTTTATTATATTAGTAATTAAGTCCAGAGTAATCGCCTTGCTCCATTCCATTTCTGACTGTAAATGTTAGTACCGGTATAGTGCAGAGAGAACGACATACGTGCGTGTACTCTATTTGTAGCTTATAACAAAGAGAATGGGTATTACGGAGTGTTGTAACTATAATCCTACTTCATAAGACATGCGTCATTTGCATCGTTCAGGCTATCTGTTGGAATGGAAACAGCACGGAAGTTGCCGAAGCTGTGCCGACATCTCACGAACAATGAATTGGCCGGGCTGAGTGGCTCAGATGGTTGAGGCGCTGGCCTTCTGACCCCAACTTGACAGGTTCGATCCTGGCTCAGTCCGGTGGTATTCGAAGGTGCTCAAATACGTCAGCCTCATGTTGGTAGATTTACTGGCACGTAAAAGAACTCCTGCGGGACTAAATTCCGGCACCTCGGCGTCTCCAAAAACCGTAAAAGTAGTTAGTGGGACGTAAAGCAAATAACATTATTATTAACAACGAATTGACTTGACATGTTTTCCACTTGGAGTGGAAAACACGCCAACATGTTCAAAGTGTTAACATCAACATTCTGAGTTAACATACAAAGTCAATTGGAAGACATAATCACAATATACATGTCAATTGTAACATGTTTAATTTAACATGTGGAGTTAAATGTTAATCAGTGGAGACTGGCCTTAAGGTACACAAACAAGGAATACCGATTAGACCTGTAGACAATTTCAGGAACAGACCCACATAGAAAACAGCAAAATTCATACATATGTACTTAAAGAAACATTATAAGTTTAATGCAAACATGAATCTTTGCAATACTACAGATTTTTTTAAGAGAACAAAAAACATAACATTGTCTAAGGACAATACTATCCATAGTTTTGATGTTAAGGATATGTATTCAAATATTACGATCAATGAAACAATTAACATAGTCAAAGAAAATTTAGCAACACACAGTCCCCTTAAGTGAAGTGGAAATTAATGACTTTATTAATTTCTTAACATTCACACTTGAAAATAACTTTTTTATATTTTATAATAATATCTAATACATGGACGAGACCTGGAGACAGAGGAAGGTATCAAATAGACTTCATTATGATTAGGCAGAGATTCAGAAACCAGGTGTTGGATTGCAAAACTTTCCCAGGAGCAGACGTGGACTCTGACCACAACTTGTTGGTCATGAAATGCCATCTGAAGTTGAAGAAATTGAAGAAAGGAAAGAATGCAAAAAGATGGGATCTAGACAAGTTGAAAGAAAAGAGTGTGAGGAATTGTTTCAAGGAACATGTTGCAAAAGGACTAAATGAAAAGGCTGAAGGAAACACTATAGAGGAAGAATGGAGAGTCATGAAAAATGCAGTCAGTAGGGCTGCTGAAGAAATGTTAGGAAGGAAGAAAAGATCAACTAAGAATCAGTGGATAACTCAGGAGATAGTAGACCTGATTGATGAACGACGAAAATACAAGAATGCTAGAAATGAAGAGGGCAGAAAAGAATACAGGTGATTAGACAATCAAGTGGATAGAAAGTGCAAAGTAGCTAAGGAAGAATGGCTGAAGGAGAAGTGCAAGGATGTTGAAGGCTGTATGGTCCTGGGAAAGGTAGATGCTGCATACAGGAAAATCAAGGAAACCTTTGGAGAAAGGAAATCTAGGGGTATGAATATTAAGAGCTCAGAAGAAAACCCACTTCTAGGGAAAGAAGACAAAGCAGAAAGTTGGCAGGAGCATATCCAACAGTTGTATCAAGGTAAAGATGTAGATAATTTGGTTCTGGAACATGAAGAGGCTGTTGATGCTGATGAAATGGGAGACCCAATTTTAAGGTCAGAGTTTGACAGAGCTGTGAGTGACCTGAATAGGAACAAGACACCTGGAACTGATGACATTCCCTCTGAATTACTGACTGCCTTAGGAGAAACCAGCATGGCAAGGTTATTTCATTTAGTGTGGAAGATGTATGAGACAGGAGAAGTCCCATCTGATTTTCGGCAGAATGTTGTTATAACTATTCCCAAGAAAGCCGGTGCTGACAGGTGTGAACACTACCGCACCATTAGTTTAGTATCTCATGCCTGCAAAATGTTGACATGTATTATTTACAGAAGAATGGAAAAACAAGTTGAAGCTGAGTTGGGAGAAGATCAATTTGGCTTCAGAAGAAATGTAGGAACACGTGAAGCAATCCTGACTTTACGTCTGATCTTAGAGGATCGAATCAAGAAGGACAAGCCCACGTATATGGCATTCGTAGATCTAGAAAAGGCATTCAATAATGTTGATTGGACCAAGCTATTTATGATTCTAAAGGTGATAGGGATCAGATACTGAGAAGGAAAAATTATCTACAAGCTTATAAAAATCAGTCTGCAGTGATAAGAATCGAGGGCTTTGAAAAAGAGGCAGCAATCCAGAAAGGAGTGAGGCAAGGCTGCAGTTTGTCCCCTCTCCTTTTCAATGTTTACATAGAACAGGCAGTCAAGGAAATCAAAGAGAAATTTGGAAAGGGAATCACAGTCCAAGGAGAGGAAATCAAAACCTTGAGCTGTGCCGATGATATTGTTATTTTATCTGAGACTGCAGAAGATCTCGAGAAGTTGCTGAATGGTATGGATGAAGCCTTGGGTAAGGAGTACAAGATGAAAATAAATAAGTCCAAAACAAAAGTAATGGATTGCAGTCGAACGAAGGAAATTAAGTCTTAAAGGAAGTAGATGAATATTATTACTTGGTAGTAAAATAACTAATGATATCAGAAGTAAGGAGGACATAAAATGCAGACTAGCACAAGCAAGGAAGAGCATTCTTAAGAAAACAAATTTGCTCACTTCAAACATTGATATCAGAATTAGAAAGATGTTTTTGAAGACTTTCTTGTAGAGCAGGGCATTATATGGAGGTGAAACATGGACAATAACTTGCTCAGAAAGAAAGAGAATAGAAGCTTTTGAAATGTGGTGTTACGGAAGAATTTTGAAGGTGACATGATAGATCGAATTACGAATGAAGAGATACTGAATCGAATTGGTGAGAGGAGATCGATTTGGCTATATTTGACGAGAAGAAGAGATAGAATGATAGGACACATCTTAAGACACCCGGACTTGTTCAGTTGGTTTTTGAAGGAAGTGTAGGTGGTAAGAACGGTAGGGGTAGACCAAGGTGTGAATATGACAAGCAGATTAGAGCAGATGTAGGATGCAATAGTTACGTAGAAATGAAAAGGTTAGCACAGGATAGGGTGGCATGGAGGGCTGCATCAAACCAGTCTATGGACTGATAGCTCAAACAACAACAATAATATCTATATGCAAGTAAGAGGTTTGGCTATGGGATCACCTGCATCTGGTATCCTAACATATATATATTTGAATACATATCCTTAACCTCAAAACTATGGATAGTATTGTCCTTAGACAATGTTATGTTTTTGGTTCTATTACAAAAATCTGTAGTATTGCAAAGATTGGTGTTTGCATTTTATATATGGACTATCTGGAATCAACTAAAATAGTAAATAGTATAAAAGGGTTAGATCTTTGGTTAAGGTATGTGGATGACACATTTATTTTTATCAAAGATCAGGAACTTTAGCCGGATAGTTTGTTAGACAAGTTAAATGATATAGATAAATATGTCAAATTTACAATAGAAAAGGAGGAGAACAAAAGTTTGAATAACTTAAATGCAACAATAACTAGAAACAATGTAAAATTTGTATACAAAGTATATGGGAAACCCACACAAACAGATATCATAATCAACAACAGTTCTAACCACCCGCTACAACACAAATAGGTGGTATTATTTAGCATGGTTAATAGAGCTATCAACATACCATTAGAGAAAAATGAATTCAATAATGAGATGAATATCGTATATGGCATAGCCAAAAGAAATGGTTACTCCGAAAACTACATCAACAGGATCAAGAATAAGATCCTGAATAAACCTAAAAACGTTCCTCGCAAACAAAAAAAGAAAAGAAGAAATTCGTGACATTTACTTATATTAATAGGCAGTCATATAGTCTGCGAAGGGGCACACAGTGAAATTTGAGGGATCAGTTGAGCAGCAGTCTTTCCAACGTGACTTTTTTTTACTTGTCCCATCAATATAAACAAAGCAAGCTATATTTACAACTAAATACTAGTTACATCAGTCCACTTCAAGCTTTTAGTGGATATTTTGTGTGGTAAGCACTTTGCTGGTGATACAAGTTAGTCTGCTTGACAACAGTTCAAAGAAATCATCACAAAAAATAGGCCCTACTTCTTCACCAATGTTTTGAGGTTCATCAAGTCTTACCGCTATACCAGGAACTCATGGGAAATCCTCCAAAGTTATTGAACTATTATTTTCTACCCATACATCACAAGAAATTGATGTATCACTTCCAATTATACTCGCATCACTTTCAGCCCTGTTATCGACCACTACTGCTTCACTTTATTTTGAGGGGCGTACATCATTATTATCACCCAAAACACTTTAGTCAGAATAGCTTTGAACATCGAACTTGCGATCGTTAACATCACTGGGACAATCTGAATACTTATTCGCATATAATTAATTAAAAATATCTTCTGCATCTAAGCTCGTGATCCGTGTGCGATATATTACGTGAAGGTTTACATTTAAAACATCACGTTTATTTACATTTGGTACCGGTTTCGACAATGTTTGATGTCATCATCAGCCAGGACAACTATACAAAGATATATTACATTAATCGTGACTCCTACAGTAATATTACATTAATAGTATTGAATATAAACATGAATATAATTAAAAAGTATATACATATATAAGCTGACAGTCAGTGCGATAAAAGATTGGTTTTTTTATAAGGTGTACACCTTAGTATTTTAGTTAAAAAGGAGAAAGTAATGAAAGTGAAGTATAATAATCAGCTTTTAGTGACATATTTGTCTGTTGAACAGTAGGGTTATGTTTATGAAGGCTTTGTAGCCATGTTTAACATTATAAAAGAAATAAACACATGCTTAGTTATGAATGTTTCTACATAAAAGTATGTACAGTAAAATCTAGAAAGTATTCGAATGTGGCTTGAGCTTGGACTTAATAGATTGGATGTCACAGCACGTTGATGTTGGCATATAAGGATGTCCGTTGGTAGATTCTATGTATAAGTTTTTAGTACTCTAATTTTGAATGTTTATATCACACTAGTCCCCTGTATAAAACAGCACAATTCATTCAGCAATTCCTTAAAAAACATTACACTTTTCAGTCAAAAAAATCTGTAAAGAACACAATACAACTTATCAAACAGCTAGACGACTTTGCACTTCAACCATATCACTCTTTACACTCATTTGACATCACTAACATGTATACAAGTATCAAACCAGAAAAACTCTTGCATATTATTCCTGAAAACTTACGCACCCACAGTCAACTTAGCCAACTCGAAATCTCTGACTTCATGTCTATTTTGAAGCTTTTAATCAGTAATAATTACTTCACATTTGATAAAACAATATACAAGCAGGACGGACTAGCCATGGGCTCACCTGCATCCGGCATCCTAGCAGAAATATACCTAGATTTCTTAGAATACACAAAAATAGACAGTAACGTCTAGGTATGTCGATGACTTATTCATCATAAAGGACCAACGTTCCATAGACGCAGTTACTACTTTAGCACACTTAAACACTATCGATGCAGACATTAAATTTACATTAGAGTCCGAAGTCAACAAGACCATTAATTTCCTAGATCTAGCTATCAGTAGGCTCCCCTCTTCCTTCAAATATAAAATTTACAGAAAACCTGCGCATACTGCTACAACAATAAAACATGACTCCATTCACCCCCTTAATCATAAACGGGCAACTTACAATAGTCTAGTATATCGAGCCTTCAACATACCTATGTCCAAATCAGACCTCAATAAAGAATATTAAATACCATACGCAAGATAGCATTCTATAACGGCTACAACAAGAGTTTTATAGAAAGTATAATTAGCAAGTTCAAACATCGCTCAAAATCTAACCTTCTTAAAGAAACTACTAAATCAAAAACTTTTGCAGCCTTCACCTTTAACAGCAACATCCATCCAATTACAAACATATTTAAGAAACAGAATATCAACATCTCTTTCAGAACCGATAATAGAAACCTAGACATTCTACACAATTCTAACTCAATCAACACTTCCAACCCATTCGAAAAGTCAGGTGTATACAGATTTCATTGTAACAACTGCCTCAGTACTTATCTCAGACAAACCGGTAGATCATTCAAAATTAGATATATAGAACATGTAAACGCTATCAAATACCGAAGATTCTCTGCAGTAGGACAACATATAAATGACTACGAACACAAATTTCAAGGCTTAGACCAGGACATAGACATCATTGAAATAATAAACAAAGGCCCTGCACTCGATTTAACAGAACAATTCTATATATCACTTGACCAGTACTATAACCCTTATTATAATCTCAATGACCTCTCTGAAAAACCTACGATCTTGTTTGACACGTTCATTAAAATTTTAAATAATCTAAAAATACCCAAAAATCAATCAGTCTTCAAAACAATACATAACACGCTCAAGTATTACCCCTACCGCCCTCCGCGCCCACCTGATTAGAGTCCCGCCTCTATCGCCCTACCCCTCCCCCTCCATCCCACTTAGAAACTCCGCCCTTCTCTGCACTCGTGCACATCCGCCTTTACCTTCAGTTAGTCCGTTGGTTCCTCTCTGACACATCTAATACTGGTTTGGCATCCGAGGTGAGTCTTCTATTCTTTTATTAATAATATACGTTCCTGGCTTACGTAATTCTAAATTCGCGGATTATATTTTCTTATAGGTTCCGTCTTGTTTCAAGATCTTTCTCGAACAACCTATGTACTCGCAACTCAAAGCACAAGAATCTCATCAATACCATCACAACAGAACTGCACTTAATCCAAAATGCTCTATCCACTAATATGATATAAACATACAAAATTAGAGTACAAAAAACTTATACATAGAATCTACCAACGGACATCCTTATATGCCAACATCAGTGTGCTGTGACATCCAATCTATTAAGTCCAAGCTCAAGCCACATTCGAATACTTTCTAGATTTTACTGTACATACTTTTATGTAGAAACATTCATAACTAAGCATGTGTTTATTTCTTTTATAATGTTAAACATGGCTACAAAGCCTTCATAAACATAACCCTACTGTTCAACAGACAAATATGTCACTAAAAGCTGATTATTATACTTCACTTTCATTACTTTCTCCTTTTTTAACTAAAATACTAAGGTGTACACCTTATAAAAACCAATCTTTTATCGCACTGACTGTCAACTTATATATGTATATACTTTTTAATTATATTCATGTTTATATTCAATACTATTAATGTAATATTACTGTAGAGTCACGATTAATGTAATATATCTTTGTATAGTTGTCCTGGCTGATGATGACATCAGTGTGCGAATCGCCATCTTACCCACCACATGGCTCCTTGAACGATGTAAACATGAGGTCAGAAAACTTAGCAAATGAACCATAAGACAGAAGAAAAATGTAAAGCATAGCTAACATGGAATAATCAAAAGCTTCAACACCGAGATTCTAGTAACCTTGACCGCCAGCTTGTTTCAGAAGTTTCGACAGAAATCACCGAACATTACAGTCTCGTGAAGATGAGTTAACTCGTCTCCCGTCCGCAACGCTCGGCCAGGCAAAGACGAGTATACTCGTCTCCCGTCCGCAACGCTCGGCCAGCCAAAGACGAGTATACTTGTCTCCCATCTGCAATATGTTAAACTTGCAATCCAATATTCTAGAAAGAGAAAGAAAGGGAAAGGGCAATTACAGCTTCCCTCCCATGCTGCAGGCTCCTCCCACTCCACCTCCCCCCACCTCCAGTCGTTCAACTCACTAGCTACATAGTTAGTCTGCTGTTTAAAATAATAGTGCCCACACACCTGCAAGATCTCTGCATCTTATGTAAGTTACCTTCTATTTCAATACTGGTTTCTCAGACCATCATATTTGCTTTTAATACCATTACATTTTAATTCTTATTTCTTACAGACAAATGAAAAAGTCCATTTTATCCTGACAGGCTTGATCTACATATTAACAGATTTTTTTTCTGTTAAGGTATTGTAATGACAGCAGACGGTCTCAACACCAAACTATGGGACTATGAAAGACCATAATAATGACATATTCCAATACAATGGATAAACAGGCAACCAGGTGTATTTTAATGTATCATATTGAACCCTTGGGCCATCATGAAGGATACCTACCTTCCTTACCTATCAGCAGTTTTCATGAGATCTGTCTCTTGGGTCGTTTTGGGTTCTTCGTCACTTGCTTGAGGTAAAAGGTAGGGTTCAGTAATCCTAATCTGTCTACTTAAATGAAAGGTCTATTCATAAAATAATTGTATTTTATTTTGGAAAAATTTACTGAAGAAAATAATAATTTAAAACTCAATATAATTTGGACTCTATCTTGTCCACTTGACACCACAATAAATTAACACAAAGGAACGGTATACTGGTTGAGCCTTTGACTTACCTGCCTGAGTCAAAGAAACCATTGTCTCATATTTAATAAAGAAAAGAAAGTCTGGAGATCCTTAAATTCAGTTTCCATGTGAGACTGCATGTACCATCATAATGATTCTTTATGGTCCAGCCCTCGTAACATGAACTCTGGACTCTGGGTATAATTAAGGCAGTCCAATCGGTGTGTGCCACACAGTGGTTGTATGGCATGGACCCTTAAATGAATCGATGTGACCTGCGACTATGTCATCGACCGACATCTAAACTTCTAAGTTATTTTAAAGTCATTGTGGATAATGACCACAAGGAAAATGATGCTACAGTGGCATATGGCCCTCAGCTAAGTCACTGAGGTTGGTGACCCCATGACCATCCAAGTTTCTAAGCTGAAGGCTAAATACAATTAAGTTACATCGGTTGATGACCAAAGTTTCCACTGGACTAACCCCAGCACATTTAATGCTCAATCAATCAAATTCAAATAATGCAACAACAACGCTCACAATACTTTGTGGCAGTAAAATCCATTACCTTCAGATATGTCCCCTTAATCGTTACGTTAACATTTGAATATTCCCAAAAAAATAAACTAAGGGCCTGTACTATGACAGCCAGATAAAAGTATGGTATAAATTTATTTGGCAGTTTCGACATTTATCTGGAAGTTCGGTTGAAACCGCGTACTACGACTTTGGTTGATGTGCAATCTGGGAAAATATTCTCGAGGTTAGCTATACCAAAGTTGGAGAGGCTGTTAACGCTCTTATCTGGGACTTCGCTCTTATCGGGAACGCTACTGTAAAGAATCAAGATGGCTACTCATCAAGATGAATCTACATCTGCATGATGCTGTGCGAAATTAAGTTGTTGCAATGTAATTTATGTATATATTTATTTATGCTTCCTGTCCAGCTACCACAGAATTCTTAAAGATTTCCCAAGCTAGCAAGTTGTTGCTACTGAGTATATCAGTAGCACAGAAGCAGCAAACCCTAAGCTTCAAGGGTAGCCGTGGTCATTTGGGTAGCATAGTTTGCTGCTAAGCAGTTTTTCGTGGGTTTGAGTCCCAATAGTTTAACATTTTTTTACCTTGTAAATGGTAGTTGGTAGTGTACTAGAGGTGATAGTACACATTTCCTTATCATTAAAATGTGTGTCAAAAGCGTGGGTTCTATTCCAAATCTATCCGCGACGCACATAAATGGAGTAAAGGTATACAACGTTGTTCATGGCGATTCGTCCATCGAATGAGGTTATATTTCTTTTACTTCATAACAACTTGCTGCAAAAGTATTTACGCTAAAGTGAGATAAATGCTTGCCAGTTACTATTCTTACATTGTATTGAAAAGAAAGAAACTAACTACTTATTCAATGAGCAAACAATAAATTGAATTAATAATAAAATTAATGATCCCACGCTGCATCAGTGGCATTAATTACGAATATCAACTTTACTTTCATCGTTACGCGCAACCTCGTAAATAGTACTATACAAAAAAGATACATAACCTGAATCTTAACTTTTCAGTCTTTTTATTTTCTGTAACAGTTTCAATTTCGTTATACAGTTAATTAATTTTAACATTTCTTCGTATGTGTATATTTCAGTCCTAATTCTGTTTTTGACCTGGACTTCCACATTATAGCTTAATAAGAGTCTGATATTGCATTCTAGTAATACAATTTCAAAAGAAATAGAGCTAAACAAACGAAAACACCAGGGAACACGTATACCACCGCGCTAAATTTCACTATATTTTCAGTAACCTTATAACCAACCCAGTAAAATGTTACTACATCTTCCGCATTACAATACAGTCAATAAAATCCGTTGGTAGTATGCAAGAAAATATTTAACTTCTAGTTTGCAAAACTGCAGCCTACGTATCTGGCTGTTTATCTGACAGTCCTAGTACAGGCCCTAAGATTTCCAGAATGTGTCTTCAAGTTATTCACTCGGTTTAAAGTTATTTCACAAATACGGTTTCCACTGAATTTAATAAATAAACGATTTGATATATCTTAATAAACAACAAATTCTATCTCTGCGTACGAATGGTTTCTTTCACAAGTCCCAACTCAATTTCTGATGTAATTAAATTTAATTCTTACAATCACAGGAATAGAACCAGCTTTGGATAAATTTAATTCGTTTGATGTTTATCATCTCTTGTTATCGTGCAGCTGCAAAATATTTACATCATTTATTTCCAGTATTATATCTTGTTTCATGGCATCACACTTTAAATCTAATCTAATACTAGCCATTATAAATACTTGGATAACCCTAATAATTAAGTACAAAACCATAAGTAACTCGCCGTATAATGTAAGCCGATTATGATGTCATATCTTGTGGCAGGTAGCAGGTAGGCAGGTAGCAGGTAGGGACCCTCTTCGGAGGCAGCCCTACTCAGGGAGTGGCGCCCCTGCCTATGTGAGTCCCAGAGCACACTGACCCAGTGTGTAACATCTGGTATGGGTCCAAGCTTAGGGTTACGAGTGAAGACCTCAATGAGAAAATCCGGGAAGAAATTGGAGTGGAAAAAATGAATGATAGAATAGAGAAGAGCCGACTAAGATGGTTTGGGCACATAAAGCGAATGAGCAACGAAAGAATGCCAAAAAAGGTGATGGAAATGCAACTCCAAGGAAGGAGATGCCGTGGACGACCACGATTGAGATGGAAGGATACCATCCAACGCAGCATTATAGAAAGAAACCTGGACTGGGACACAGTGTTGGAGGAGGAGTGGTGGAAAGACCGAAGAAAGTGGAGAGGAACCATATTTGCCCCTACCCGGCTACAGCTGGATAAAGGGAAATGATGATGATGATGATGATGATGATGATCTTGTCATAACATTCCATAAAGCTTTGTGCATCCCTCAAAAATATATCAGTCATCACTACTATCACTCTATATTTTGGACAACCCTGAAATTGGCTAACCTCGCTCATTATACTCTAACTTCATGGTTTCAAATATACATTATGATCTCAATTAAACAAATTCACAGTATCTAATAACCTACACGTTACTCCCGGATGAAAATTTCATCTAGTTCACGCAATTAATGATCTCCGTTGCCAAGTAATGCAATCTCAATTCAACACGTAACACACTACACAACTCCCATTATTCTAAACTGTCCCCTCTCGATCAGCTGGCGGCATTGAAACAAATGACCTTCCTTGCTATCAGTTTTGACATGAAACACATGTCTTTCGTCATGCTTGACTGTCCTCTAAGAATGAAACCTTTGACTTCGCAAAATAGAATTAAAATATGCTATTCCTGACCAAACAGATATGCACATAGATTTACTTTTAAATATCCTACAATAATTGTACACGTCGCAAATTAATGCCTGTGTGGATTCTCTCGCTCTCTTCCATCCCAAACATTATACAAAATTTTCCTCGGGTTCACACAAATGTCCCGGGTTCACTACAAGCTTCCAATCACCTGATTCACAAATCCTATCTCAACTCATACGACAAATCTAACCTCTTGACAATATCAATCAATCAGTCACTACTGATCTGCATTTAGGTCAGTAGCCCAGGTGGCAGATTCCCTATCTGTTGTTTTCCTAGCCTTTTCTTAAATCATTGCAAAGAAATTGGAAAATTATTGTCTCAAACTCGACAACTCTCACTGACAAAAGAAACTGGAATAATAATCCTTAGAATCCACAACGCATAATTATGCACAAATACTTTAATAAAATAATCTCATATTTTAAGACTGGAATTTCACAAAAAAATGACTGACAAATTTTACTGTTATTTATTGTCACATAATCACAGTTTAAACGGGCATAGAATAGCATTACACTTCATGACAAAATTCACCAATCTGCATTATTCAACCCAACAGCGCTCTTCTACCAATTGAAAATGGGTAACCATGGATTACTTGCACCAGTTCTATCAAACAAACAGAAAATTTTAAGTCAGATAAAACATCTTAATTTGACATCATAAAATATGGGCAGTAAATTCACGGAAATGACTATCTACTTTCGACGTTATATAACTCTGAAACCCTCACTAATAACCTTTTTACAATATATTACACGGCACTCGCAATACTTAAAAAAATGTATCCAAGCAAAAATAAAATGACCTTTCGTAATATTTCTGACATTCACAAAAACATATGGGTGACCAACTGTGTCATAAATACCCATTACAGATATGTATAAGTTGACATCATGAAACAAGATATAGTAGGCGGTAAGATGGTATTTTCACCTACCTTAGTTTACGTCAGCTTCCATCTTTGGGCTCACCAGTACCCCTTCTATATTTATTTAGCCATTTTAAAATTTGTGGCTTTACATAGGGTTTTCTTCATGTTTGCTGAAAATAAAGCATAAAACTCGACTGATTGTATTTGTTGCCCACACACGAATTACTTCTCCTTACACACAATGTTAAAAAACTTACTAAAACTACTTCGGTATCTGGACCGTCTTTTATCAGATTACTTCTGCTATTATCAACTATCTCTGCATGGAGTCAAGACCCAGCCACATCGGCAAAATCTAGGTTTGTAGTACTTAGTCTGCTTTTTGATGAACAATTTACTGAACAGTTCAACCCTCTCTCTCATGCTTCAATGATACAAATGCAGGGGTTTCAATATGGCGTCCCTTCTTATTTTATAGAAGCTACCCCCTCTCTCCAGTCATCTCTCCCTTGCCACCAAGAAATTTGCATACTTTTTCCCACTTAATGAAACTGTATTTAAAAGAGTTTTTGCTGTAACAACGTACTTCCTACCTTGCTAGCGGTAGTGTTCATAAATATTAAAAGTTTATTCTTATCAAATTAACTGGTTAAATGACCTCATTTGATGGGCACTGTTTTCTGTCTACTTAGCGTGGGTAAAATGGCCATGCGCGTCCTTTTGAAATAATCCACAGAAATGGCTTAGCAGTCTCAAATCCGTCTTACTAAAGACCAGATGTCTTATAGATAAATACAGGACCCTCATTATACTACGTTCACTACTAATTCTTTTATTTAAATATCTTATACAACATAAACTTTCTTCTGTATCCATCCACTCTTGACACGTGCGGATGACATCACATATCATAGCGTGGGAAGGAAGGTAGCCACCCCCTAGCCACGTGTCACTTCTGAGATATATAAAAATTTGAGCTTCTTATTCCAATTGACATGGGTCCTCCTGTAATAATTTTAATACGTAAAATTCTTAGGGCACAAAGGTCATGGGTTGAATATATAGATACTAGCAAGATGCCTATAATTCGCTATGGTATTATACTGAAATTTATGATTGAAATGCTTAACATTTTATATAGAATCCACCAAAATTCGCGATCTGATTGCGAAGTTCCTCCCATTTTTCAATCTTCCTTTCCAGCAATCGATTTCGTACTTCCCGGGCTCCATATATTCCGCCCGGTCTGTTGGTTCCCTAAATCTCTGCCATCTTTTCTATAAGCATTGTTAATATGGATCAAATCCTTGAGGGGATCCGGCGTGGTATCATCTTGGGTGCCTTGGCGGTACTGAACCCGTGGCCGGACTGCATTCGTAGTCATTACCCAGCCAGGACCCATTTTCAGCATGGTCCTCATATTTTGACGACGGTCCAGAACATTCTTCTTCTTCTTCTTCTTCTTCTTCTTCTTCTTCTTCTTCTTCTTCTTCTTCTTCTTCTTCTTCTTATTATTATTAGGGTGGGTGATATTAGCTAAATTTAGATTATTATTATCGATGTTCTGGACCCCGCATCAAGATGCAAGACCACTACTTGGTAGTAAATGACGTCTGCTGCCATTGTCATTGCTGTCAATGTGACCATCACCAATTGCGCGGGATTTCTGGTGATACGTATGATATACTTCTGTGCATTATTGACGTTATTATATAGGTGAACAAGTGCACAGTCAATATCATTCCTATCACTTATTTCTATGTGTTTACATTTTTATTTATCTGCCAGGAGAATCTACTGTAATCTAACTTTATGTTCTCCAAAGGAAAAGGCGGCTCTTGAAAACAAACCCAGGAAAGATTAAAAATGATTGGTTTATGATCAGAATCAAGTACATTATCAACAGTAAAATCAATTGGTCTCAACTCCTTTTTCACCCCACTGCTCGTAAGTTCCCACCCCCCTCAAAAACAAGTTTTTTGCCTTATGCTGCACCGACACAGATACGTCTTATGGCGACGATGGTACAGGAAAGGCCTAGGAACGGGAAGGAATGGGCCGTGGCCTTAAGTAAGGTACAGCCCCAGCATTTGTCTGGTGTGAAAATAGGAAACCATGGAAAACCATTTTCAGGGCTGGTGACAGTGTGGTTCGAACCCACTATCACCCGGATGCGAGCTCACAGCTGCCCGCCCCTGACTGCATGGCCAACTCGCTGGGTCCAAATAAAAAGACGACGTGATTCTTTATGTTTAATGGTGATTCCAAATAGCAGTGTTCATGTCTATTACCTTCAGTTTTGTGATATAAGTATCCCTATAAAATGAATTAACTTTTTTCACTTCCTTTCACACTCCCGCCCCTCCGCAAGTGAATTTTCCGAAAAATGTACTTGGTTTCTTTATTAGTAAAGGATCTTCTAAATATCAATTATCATGACTGTAACATCTTCAATTTTTGAGATACATGTCCTCATAAAAGGAATTGAACTCCTTTTCACCCCCGCCCCCAAGATGATTTTCCCCCAAAATGCGTTTTTCTTTGTTTTTAAAGAAGATCCAAATACCAATTTTCATGCCTGTAACAACTTTAGTTTTTATTAGATGTAAGTATCCTCATACAATTAATTCAATTCATTTTTCAATTCTTTCACCCACCTTTCATTGGATTTTCCAAAATCAAAGAATATATGTTTCTTAAATTTTACAGCAGATTCCAAATACCAATTTTCGCATCTGCAACATCTTTTGTTTTTGACGTAATAGTATCTTCATACAAATAATTAAACTAATTTTTCAATTCCCCCTCTCCCTTTAAGCAGATTCCCAAAAACAAAAAATATGTATTTCTTTATTATTAAAGGAGATTTCAAATACCAAATTTCACATCTGTAACATCTTCAGTTTTTGAGATATCAGTATCCTAATAAAAAAAATTCAACCACATCTTCAGTCATTTTCACCCCCACCCAAGTTGTTTTTCCAAAAACAAAAAGTACGGGTTTCTGTATTTTAATAAAGATAAAAAATACCATTTTTCACTTCTGTAACCTGTTAAGTTTTTGAGATATACTGTAGACATGCTCATTTTAAAATTTCACCATACAGGATATTCCAAATACCAACTTTTACATCTGTAACATTTTACGTTTCTGAGATATACTGTAGATATAGTGTTTCTGAAAATTCACTCCATTTGTCACTCCTGTTTAACCCCCATTAATTGGATTTACCAAAAGCAAAAAAATATGTTTCTGTTTTTTTTAAAGGAGATTCCAAATCCCAATTTTCAGGTCTGTAATGTCTTCAGTTTCAGAGATATAAGTATCCTCATTAATGGCATTCAACCTTTTTCACCCTTTTTCACCCTTTTTCACCCCTCATAGTGGGATTTTCTGAAAACAAAAAATACGTGTTTGCTTATTTTTAAAGGAGATTCTAAATACCAATTTTTACATCTGTAGACTTTTAAAGTCATTTTGTCCACAAACTGTTGGCACATAGTTCATTTTAAGTAAGCAGTTGATATGCAGACACTTCATAGATTTGGGATATAATATGAATGGATTTTCTTGTTTGAATTTTCTTACATTGTTGTATTGTCATTTTGTCCACAATCTGTCGGCACATATTTCATTATAAATAAGATCTTTGATACATGTGATTTTACTAACAAGCTGAAGAAGAGTATATTTTGTGTTCTCGAAACATGTACTTGTGTTTGTATATAAGTAAACGATAGTTTAAATAATAATTCATTCTGAATTGTATTGCGTAGGCAGAACCTGGACACAATTAACTGTTATAACTCAGGAAGGACGACTCTTCCAGCAACTTTTATAAGATAAGATTTCATATAAGATTGTATACACTGAGGCAGCTGCCGCAGCACACTGTACGAACTCTGGGCGTTCAGTCTTAGTTTTTGTGAGAAACCCTGTATATGTTTAATTATACAGATGTTTGGAGTTACTGTAACTTTGAGCTTCATTTAATACACAAGAATGTTTATAACGGATTCAAAAAGTACGTTATTTTATTCATCTCTTGGATTCCACTTTTGAGAAAACAATCGTTTTACTATTGTTGAAAAATGATATATCTTATTATAATTAATTTTTGTATAATTTATTCATCCAGAGATAATGTTTATACCTCTTTCCACAGTGACATGATTGTCCCAAGATTGCTGCCAATGGATATGGTACGGTTTTTCAGTTTGATGGAAAGCTTGTTCCCTACAACAAGAACACGAGAGGCATTATCACAGGTCTATTGCCCAATAGCAGCGCTCATAGAAGATGCCTTGGAGGAGGAAGGTTATATTTTTAGTGAAAAACAGGTCAGTTATACCATACAATCACCAACTAGAAGTAGTAGTTTTACTAAGGTATTTGATGTCTTACGATGTGTTTAATACAATAACGTAAATAATAAACATCAAATGGCCTATGGTAGATATCACAAAACTTTAAATAGAAAAAACAAAATTACAGAGTCCACTTTTACATAATAATGACTGTATATCTGATAAAATAGGAAAATGGAACCAGAAGACTGAACAAATATTTTTTGAACAATATAGATTTTAGACTTGATAATTAAAAAAACAAAATTACTTTCTCTATGATACAGTGAATTTAATTCCAGGTGAATCATCTACCATTATTGCTTTATGCTCATGAGTTGACATCCAACTTTTTTAATCACATTGAATTTAGAGATAAGTTAAGATCCAAAGTGGTCTCCTTCATTAATGTAAATTTGAGTGTGTTGCTAGAGACAGATTCTTGTATGGTTGACCCGGCCACAAACAATAATGTTCTCCCCTTTCAATCATTTACCATGCAGGATATTGTAATCACAAAGACGCGTTCAGTATGTGACCTTAAGTTGTGTTTTTGTTGTCTTGTGTTGTGCTAATGTAGCAGTCAAGTGTTTGTTCAAAATGGTGGTTCATTAATGTGTATATCATTTGTAAATAAAACAGTGTACACAATTGACAGCGTCTCATGTGTGCGTCTTTGTGATTACGATACGGTGACCGGTGTGTCTGTTGAGCAGGACGGGCAACAATATCTGTCGAGTGAGCGTACTAACAAATGGTTCTCTGAAAGAGGCACCAGACATTCGGAAATTACAAGCACACGGTCTGGACATTTGATTGAAACTGAAATTACTTAACTTGCATGGTGTGAAAATGAGAAACCACAGAAAACCACCCTCAGGGCTGCCACCAGTGAGGTTCAAACCCACTATATCTTGAATACAGGATCAGCGCTCTGCCCCAGTGTGCCAATTCAGGCTCATAAGTTGGGAAATAGCACACCCTACCAGGACATATGGCCAGTGCACACCGTGGAGCCGCCAGCAGTGGCAATGTACAATGAGAGAACTTGTCTCATATTCAAAAATTGATGCCTGCCTAGCCATCAGATGATATAAATGTCGATTCCTGTAGGGAACCCGAAATATTTGTGTTATAAATTTACTCATTCGTGACAAGTATTTCAGGTTCCCTGTGGGAATCAACATTTATATCTAGTGGATATTGACTGCAGCTACCAAACTTGGTAAATATTACTGAAGATGGTTTAGTTGTGTTTGTGCTGCTCCACAGCTGGAACATGCAGTGATTGTATGGCTTCCTTCCTATTAACCATTTCACTCTGGTTGACTGCTGGAGTCGTGCATCATAGCCGGTCGAGTGTCTTTCGGCTGTTTCCTGCTTCACTACGACAAACAGCTGTTGAAGTTCAGCCTTGGAGATCTCTCACGCCTGTCTTGGGAGTCTATAATTACGACTAAGATCACCAGGAGTAACCAGTTCCAAAAGCAATGTGTCCGGTATGATACTCACTTCGCGCTTAGTTGCTCCCCTGTGCTGACCTGCTTCTGATTCTTAACTTAACTTTCAATCGCTTTGAAACTGTGAAAGGCCTGATGACGGAGGAGGGAGCTCTTGCCCTCTTGTTGGGTAGTGACTTCGAAGAAGATGACGGATAGTGATTTGTCATCTGATTCTGGTGACAGAACGACTTCTACCTCAGGCACGTTTTCTACTCCAGTTACTGCTTTGTCGTGTAAAAGGTTGGCCTACTTCGACGATTTGACTGAAGATGAAGATATTGAAGATGAAAATCAGGTGCCTGAACCACCGAGAAGAAAAAAAAATGGAAAAAATAGAACGTCAGTCCAAAGAAATGTAAGTTTGATGCAGCTAATTGTATGTTTCATTCAGCTGTTTTTTTTTTAAAAACGAGTATCATAATTCTGTGCTAGGAGAATGAAAAGTGCTAATAATATAGTCATAAGCATTTCACTGATTATGCATTACAAATAAAATACTTTTAATCTCTGCCTCTGCTCTCCACACATCATGAGTTCACTGTGGACTGGAGAGCGGAGCGAGACAGTAACCTGCTCACGTACAGAGGGACACGCCACCATACTAGCTACACCGTGATGACAGTTATAACTTGAAAACAATATTCTCTCACCCATGAGTCACTAACACAATATCGAGCTTGAATTATTATTATTATTATTATCATTATTATTATTATTATTATTATTATTATTATTATTATTATTGTAACCCGTAGTGGGTAACATGGTACCTGAGCTGCAAGAAAATTTTTAAATTTTTATTCTGGATGAATAGAACTATTGGACAGCGATCTCAAGAGTGTTTTCTATACATCAAGAAATTGTAATTTTATTTTGTTTTCTCGGTGAAAATTTATTTGAAAATTATGTTTTAAAAAAATGTAGCCACTTGGTGTTTCAATGAAGAAGGTTGTGTGAAAATGTTTTGTGTATCTCGAGAAATTGTTTTTCTTTCTTGGCAAAGACTATCCGAAAATTAATTTGAAAGAAAATTATTTATAAACAAACTGTTTGGATATGTGAAGAAAATTTGTGTTATTATGTTTTATTATTATTATTGCATACTAATGTACATAGATGAAGTAAAAGGAAAATTCGCACCTATATAGTTACTCTTTGCTATAGTCCACGATCGATCTTTCTCGTTTAGGACACATGGTTATATGGTATCTGTCCCAGTGGTTATTACACAATGCACATACACATTCATTGTTTGGTTCATGAAACTTTTTGTTTTTACAAATTTTATGGTGAAAACCATGAACTGCCAATCTTGTAATTACATTTCTAAGTTCTTGATTTTCTTTTACCCATCTCCTGTTGATCATTGCACCTGTGCTATAGAAGTTCAGAGGGATTTCTTCGCGCTTCTTCTCTCTTGTCTGGATCAGTTTTGTCGCTTGCTCAGTAGATGGCAGGGATAGTTTGTAACGTAAGTCCTCGATGTAGAAGGTTTCTTTTGCCAATTCGTAAACAAGCCTGGAAGGTGTTGTTCTTGCCACTCCAAGTGCTCTTTTCAGATATCGGGCTTTTACTTTCTCCATTGAGTTTAGGTCTGAAAAAGATAGGTTTTCCCATATCAATTCTAATCCGTAGGTCAGCATTGGTGATATTTTGACATTAAATAAGATCATAGCCGTCTGGAGGGATAGATTGGTTATGTTCTTTATGTCATATATTCCTCTTATAGCAGCTGTTATTCTTTCCTTTACGTGTATCCTGAATGAATTGCGTGTTGTTTGTAGGGTGATTCCTAGATATTTATAGTAGTTTACTGTCTGCAGTTCTTTCCCTCCTAAAGTCATTTTATCCTCTGTTGCTAATCTTCCACCTTTCCGGAACACCATGTATTTTGTTTTGTTACTATTTATACTGAAGTCATTTTCTTCTGCCCAGTTATGTAAGTCATTTAGTGCTTCTTGTAATTCAAGTCTGTTTGAGGAACCTATGACCATGTCGTCTGCATACATATATAAAGATAATGAATTCGATTTTTCTAAGATCTTCACGATATCTGCGGTGGCGATGTTGAATAGGGTGGGGCTGATGGGATCCCCCTGTAGAACCCCATTTGTCTGCAGGATCTCTCTTGAAGTTGTTATTCCGTCCTTTATTTTTATTCTGTTGTAGGTCAGTATATTTCTTATGGCTGTTGTAACTTCATTTCCTCCGTTTGTCATGGATTCCATTTTTGCTAAGAGTTTCGTCCTATTCAACAAATCAAAGGCTTTTGTGTAGTCGATGAAGACGGTTCTGAATTTGCCTTTTGGATGTCTCAGCGCTTGGTCAATGTCATTAAGAAGATTACATACGGCCTGTAAGGTGGACCTTCCTTCTCTAAAGCCAAATTGTTGGTCTGGAATCAATGGATCTATTGTCTGCGTGAGACGTTTGTTGAGTAACTTTGTATAGATTTTAAATATGTTATTTTCAAGTGCTATACCACGGTAAGAATTCGGATTATTTGTATCCCCTGATCCCTTGTATAGGACTTTGATTGTCGACTTTCTCCAGCTATCTGGAATTTCTCCTGAGCTGAGGCATTTATTGAATAACTCTGTCCATATTTCAATTAACACTCCTGTTGATTCCTTTAACATCTCATTATGTTTTGTGTATCCCAAGAAAAAGATTATTGGATAAGACTGTTAAAGAACTTTTTAAAAAATGCCTCAGGAGATTTAAGACATTTATTTGATTGTTTCAATTATTCCAGTGATGTCTAGAAAACTTGAAGATTGAATAATTTGGTCTTGCTGATTTTATGTTTTAAAATTTTGGTCCATTTTAAAAATGAACTCCCTATACCGACACGTGTAAGAAATTGATGGTTCAATTATTGTGTCAGCAATTTTTTCATGGCTTGTCGTTTGCTTGATGCCCATATAAGGTCAGGGTTTTTGTAACTGGTTGTAATCAGAAGTGTTGTAATTAGTTTTACATGGAGGTGTTTTCCGATTGGCGGTTTGATGTCGAACGATTTCCGGTATGATGTGAGGTACGTGTGTGCTTCCGTTTTCTCGTGGCTTTTCGTTTTTGATCTTTGAAGGGGTCGGATGCACGGTGCGAGCGGTCCGGACTTACAGAGCCAACCTACCCTAAGGTAAGCACGTTTAATTATCTTAATATTTTGTAACATGTGATTTTGTTTTTTTCCTCTTTCTAAATTTAACTTTCGTGTATTTCGGCCTTTCTTCTTAAATTTCACGAAATGTAAATGTTCTTATCCTGCCAGGAAATCACCTCGGATCTTAGTTTGGGCAACTTCATTTATGCCTCTGTGTCACACGAGGCCACCTTTTGTTTGGAGGTTTTCCTGTTTTAAAATTTCTTTTAACCTTAATGTTGTAATGGGTTAATTTTCCGTCAGGTTGCCTCCAGTAGCTCTGTATAAAGAAATTATGAGAAAAGTTTGTAGTCATCCTATGATGGACCATCCAGAAGATTGTCTGTTATATCCTATCTGGCTTATGGTTCGAGATTCAAGTTGCAGTTGTATTTCTGTTCCTTTTCCATGATCTGTTTTCTATACGTACGTTTCTTTTCTTGGTTTCTCTAATTATATTTTATACGAAGGGTATGGGCGAGTACGTTCTTTTCCTTACAACATCCTACGATCTTACAGCCTCATAGGGTCCAAGTCCGCTTTCCACACTATTCCTGTATGTAGTTGTCATTTAGGACCTTAAGTTTTTAAGTATCCTAATCCGCAGCTTTTATGTTATTTACGATTTTATTTTTAATGTATGTAGCCAACCTTATCCTTGCTTCCATTGTATTTTGATAACTTGCGCTATACTGTTAATACCGTATTGCTGGTATCGGGATGATGGTGATGATTATCTTTTTTTATTATTATTATTATTATTACCTCGACGTTCACATTTTATGCATCTTTTTGGCCGCGAATATTAATCCAGGCTACAATTATTATTGTTACCGATGTTTTTGTGGTAGGTAGAGGTGAAAGAAGGTGCTGGGGTGAACAGGTCTCAGGCTACGAAATTAAAGTTAGTTTAGAATTTAACAAGGTTATATTTTCTTTGTAAAATCAAGAAATAACAAGCATGGCAGGTACAGAGTAGCAAGGCCACTATTCGAGAATATACAATTACAGAGTTACAGGATGGGCTCCGAGAGCCAAACCCACAATACTTGAACAATTAGCCCAATATTACGATATACAGAAATTCAACAAAGGGGCAGAAGACCCCAATCATGCCCAGGAGCACTTGCTCCCAATTACACAGTAAAGCCTCCTCGAGGCATACAACACTCAATTTTCGAAAAAGAGCCACTCGCTCTCAACTTTAAGCCTATCAAAGGCCACACCAAACTTCACCTTCAAGTTGTCCTCTAAGGACATAGACACAGGGGTAAAATACCCAATCTACTGAGGCCTATTAAGTGAGAAAAAGGTTAATTACCTGACCTCTAAAATAACAATTTGAGAGGAGGCGATCTGCACTCCTAATACATTTTGTTTAAAACCTAATCTGGCTCTAGGCCGCTAATGCAAGGGCTAATCCCATACTACAGAGGTGACTTTAGAAAAGAACAATTTACATTACATTAAGGAAGAATCGGTTGTGAGAAATAAGTTCACCTCAAAACAATATGAGTGGGAGCTCGAGAGGGTTAAGCACTCTCTATCCCAATATGTAGCTTTAAAAGAGAATAGATGCTAAGAGTCTTTACATTTTAGGGAAAGTTACATGGTAGAAACGCTTCGGACCCGCCCCGAGAGTTAAACTGCTGAGCTAGCAAGAAAAGAAGTTATTAAAAGGCCATTACCTTGGTGTTGAACTGCTCCCCGAAGAAAGAGGCGCTTCCCGCCCCCTGCTATGTACTTTACACACTGAAAGATGGTACCGGTACTGAAGTGGCGCAGAGACCCTAAAATCAGCAGTTTATATACTCTCGCGGAAAGTCCGAGGCGTTTCAGGAAAGAAAATACCCGCCCACAATCATTTCTTGGTTAGGGTTAAGCAGCATATCCAATAGGAAGAAGAAACCCCTTATTGGTCGTAAATTAATTAAAGAAATTCGGGATTGGCTAATTTCAAAACAAGGGGAAAGAAAGGGTTATACAGCCAACTTAAACAATAACAGAAAGAAATTTAACAAGAAACAAACTTTTGAAATAAAAATTTCTCCATAAAACAGTTCTTTCACTTCGCACTAGGGTGCACCATTGTAGTTTTTCAGTAGTGTCCTCTAGAAGAGAAAGTTCACACTTCTTACTACAGGTAAAACAAAAATACATCAAAAACGACCCAGTTCAGAAACTTCAAAATTTCCAAGTAGTGACATCTTCTGAGAAACTTGAAAATTAATACATTAGATAAAGTTCGGACTTTCTCCAGCAGAGGAGTTTCAACTGGCGCAAATTTTAAATTAGCGGCGTGGAGGTGTACCGCCCGGTACAGACCTCCCCCCCCCCCAAAAGTTCCTCCAAGGGGTAACATAGAATAACATAAACTTTTGTTTGAAAACAAGGTCCAAGTTATGATGTTGCTATGGAGATTAATTGCAGAAGCATTTATCAAAATTGTTGAAATTTGATTTGATCCAGTTTCAAAAATTCTCGTAGTAACTGCTGAAGTAATGTCTTTATGTTTGTAGAAGTTGAATTCAGAAGGAAAACTTTAGTTTTTAAGGTTGAGGAAAAATTTTCTAAGTCCACCAGCTATTGCAGTAAAATCCAAGAAAAGGTAGTAATGTTGAACTGGAATGTCCATGTAGCTGATTAAATATTTTCAAGGTTGATTAAGTTGGATGGCCAGACCGGCCGCTGCGGCTTGTGTCCAGATGAGGCCGCTCGGACCCCTCAAGTACCCTGAGATACCGCTCGCCAGCACTATGAGAGGAGTAGAGGTGTTGAAGCACGCCGCGCCCGCGGCGAACATATACAGGCTGCGGGCAAGTAGCAGGTTGTGCGCCGCACATCAGCCTTGGCCGGGAGGAGGGCTCCGGCTCGCCGTGCACATGTCGACCTCGCTGGAGTAGAGGGGGCCCTTCCTCTATCCCAGTCGCGGCACGGCGCCGCGCGGCTGCGGGGGCACTGAAACATTAAAGCTCGGCGGCAGAATTTTGTTGGACCATCATCTTTTGAGGGCACAGGCTTTGTGGAGAGGTTGAGGGGCCAGCGGCGTGCAGAATTTCTTTTCATAAGCAAGCCACTTTGTTTTGTAGAGCAGGAGACGGGAGCGTGGTAATGGCCGTGGCAAGGACAGGATGGCAGTTTAACGGTTCGGGGAAGGTTTCACAAAAATGCTTACAGATAAAACAAACTATTATAGAAGGGGCAGAAGGCCTTAAAAGTGAAACCCCTCAAAAAAATATAACCTTCCTATTTCTTTTAAAATTATATGAAGCAAGTTAACACAGAAATTATACAGGTTTCACCTGTGACAGGTGAACCCTAAATATCCTCTCGGTGGCTGGATTGCTTAATAACAACGTAACCGGCGTAAGGAAATCGAGAATGACACACGGCCCATGAAATCTGGGGGCAAGCTTGCCCGCGGGAACAAAATTCTTGACCATCACCTGGTCGCCTACCTTCAAATTGGTGGGTCTCCGTCCACGATCATATCTTTCCCTAACCTTTTCATGAGACACTTTAAGATTGGCTTTAGCCTTCTTCCAAAGATCTTTAATGTTGTCCGGGTCTATTGTCTCCGGTAGAATGTCACTCAGAGACCAGAGGTTAGAGAGCGGCGTGTTGGGAATAAACTTGAACATCAAAGACGCTGGAGTAAATTTATGTGATTCATGAACCGCCGAATTCAAAGCAAAAGCTAACCAATGCAGGGACGTGTCCCATCTAGAATGATCTTCATGATGATAGGCAATAAGCGCGGACCTGAGATTACGGTTAACCCGTTCAGCCAGAGATGGTTGAGGGTAATAAGCAGAAGTTGTCACATGAGAGATGGACAGGTCAAAGCAGAATTTACGAAATAAATTAGATGTGAAAGCCTTAGCATTATCAGATACAATATATTGACACGGGCCAAAAGAAGCTAAGATAGAATTTAGACAAGTAATGGTGGACTGAGCGGTAGCCAGCTTAGTCGGAAATAACCAGGAAAATCTTGTAAAACCATCTACACATACAAAGATGAACTTGTTGGCATTTCCCTTTGACTGAGGGAAGGGTCCTACATAATCAATATACAGGCGTTCCATGGGGCGCGAAGCCTGATGCGAAGACAAAAGGCCTACCTTGGTGGACATGGTGGGTTTACTAAGCAAACAAGATTTACAAGCTTTTACTAGTTCACGGATTTCACCGTCCATACCCTTCCAGATGAATCTTTCACGAATCTTTTCACGAGTTTTAAAGATACCAAGATGCCCGCCTAATGGGGTCTCATGATAGTACTTGAAGATCATAGGTACAAGAACAGCTGGAACGACAACCTTCATCATCTTTTCATGCCTCGATGGGCAACATAGAACACCATTCCTCAGAACATAAGGGATGACATGTTCCCCAGAAGAAAGAGTTTCCATTATCGGAGCCAGCGTCGGATCTTCATGTTGGTATTTCTCGATATCCCTAAAGAGCATGGGAGCATCTGTTAAGATGGCATTAACATCGGATAGTATGGACTCGGGAGGTGATGAACTGTCGACCGGTTCATGGTTCTCAACGACGTTGGAAAACATACGGCTGAGTCCATCAGCGACAACATTTTCGGTCCCTCTGATATGCCTGACATCGAATTGGAAGGCAGAAATACGGATGGCCCAACGGGCTATACGACCAGTACGACGCGGCCTACCTAAGACCCAGCCTAAGGCTTGATTATCTGTCTCCAGGTCGAATTTGACATGTTCCAGATAGAGATGGAACTTTTCTAAAGCAAATAAGACTGCCAAACCTTCGAGCTCATAGATGGAATACTTGGCTTCTTGAGCCGATAGAGTCCTAGATGCATAGGCGATGGGTCGCCTCCCTAATTCAGTCTCTTGAAGAAGGACTGCTGCTACTGCTGACGACGACGCGTCAGTTTGGACGATGAATTTCTTTGAGAAATCAGGCATAGCAAGGACAGGGGCATTACAGAGAGCTAATTTAAGATCTTCAAAAGCGGCTTGTTGAGAAGGTCCCCACTCGAATTTGATGCCTTTCCTACAAAGAAGGTTTAAGGGCGCCGCTCTATTAGCGAAGTTAGGAATAAACTTCCTGAAGAAATTCACCATACCAATGAACCTGGCGATACCTTTAATGTCCTTGGGAGGTTTAAAATCACGGATGGCCTGTGTTCTAGAATGATCGACTGCAACACCATCGGGTGACACAATATGCCCTAGGAATGACATAGAGGGCTTAGCAAAGGCAACCTTGGACAACTTGACAGTTAACCCCACCTTACGAAGGCGATTGAGAACTTCTCGCAGATGATCTAGATGTTCTTCAAAGGTCTCCGAAAATACGACGACATCATCCAAGTAGTGATACAAGTACTCAAATTTGATGTCGGAGAAGACCGTATCTAGCAGCCTAGTGAGTACAGCTGCTCCCGTGGGGAGCCCGAAAGGTACGCGGTTGTATTCATACAAATTCCAATCCGTGGCAAACGCTGTAAGATGTTTAGACTCTTCAGCAAGGGGAATTTGATTATAGGCCTGATTCAAGTCCAAGATAGTAAAGAACTTGGCCTTACGAAACCATGAAAAACAAGAATGAAGGTCAGGAAGGGGCACAGATTGCAACACCACCTTCCGATTGAGAGCCCTATAATCAATGACAGGCCTGAAGCCACCTTGGGGTTTCGGGACTAGAAAAATAGGTGAAGAATACGCCGACTTAGAGGGCCTAATAATACCATCCTTCAACATCTGATTGATCGATGATTTCTTTCAGAGCCTTCAATTTAGGTGGAGATAGCCTATATGGCGGAAAACGGACAGGAATCGAATCCGTGACCTCAATTTTGTATTCGATAAGGTCAGTAACACCAAGAGTATCAGAGAACACCTCTGGAAACGACTGACACAACTTACGAATACTATCAGCCTGCTCCTCAGGTAGATGTCTAAGGTCTAACAACATCTCATCCTGGGTAGGCGAAATAGATGAACATGATGCAGAATTACATTTTAACAAGGGGATTTTACAATTGGAAGCAAATTTGAATGTGCACGACTTACTCTGAAGATCGAGCACAAGACCAGTGTGAGAAATGAAGTCCGCTCCCAATATGATGGGGCAAGACAAGTGCTTAGCCACAAACAATTTGATTTTCCATGTAAATTTAAAAATACGAATTTTGACCTGTAAAGAACCTAGAATTTCTAATGGAGATGAATTAGCCGAAACATATTGGATCGAAGAGGAACAATAGTCAGGAAGTTTACAAACAGATTTCAATTTTGCATACCATTCAGCCGAAATAATAGAACAAACACTGCCTGAATCTAATAGAGCTGTTATAGGCTCATTATTTAACTCAATTTTTAGAAAGGGGACCGGTGCGGGGGTATCCGCCGCAATCCTAAGACACTCTTTGGGGCATTCAAAAGATGGATTTGCAGATTGAACGTTCCCTGAATTTTCGATCTGTTTACCAGGGGCTGAGCCTCGTAAAGATGGATTAGTCGACTCAGCCGAAGCCACTAGTCACTTTTTATTATTGGCATTGGTGGAATTTGCACCAGAGGTTGAGCAGGAGGGGGTGCTATTTGAATTTGGGCCATTCTTGGCGATATGTGAGAAAGCCCCACATTTAAAACAGCCTTGTGATGAACCAGCTCCATTCCTTGTCCCACTAGACTTGATTGATGGACACTTATTGCGAAGGTGGTCAGCCGACCCGCAAGCATAACATTTACGGGGTGTAACAGGTCGGCGAGGTGGAGGCCGAGGATTACTAAAAGACGGAGGGGGTTCTCTCGCTACACACAGGGAATCGGCGTATCTAACTCCTTCCGCTGAGACGGCCAATGCTTCAAGTTCAGAGAAGGTTTGCGGACACGCCGCGAAACACAAATATGACCTATAGGATGGTGAAATGCCTTCCACAATAGCTTGTACAATCTGATCCTCAGGGAAGTGAAGAGCAAACACCCTAGTATAGAACTTAATGTCTTGTATGAAATCAGCCAGATTTTCATCCAATCTCTGTACTCGATAATAGTACTTCTGAATCAGAGATGACCTCGCGCGAGCAGGAATAAAATTTGCTAGCAGATGTGCATGAAAATCTTCAATAGATGACTGTTCGGCAATGGCTCTTACTATTTTATCTGAGAGAATACCAATTGCATAAGGATAAATTATCTGTAAAATTTGACACGGAGCAAGAGAAAAAACAAGGGCATGATCTTGAAATTCAACTAAAAACCGTAAGAATGAAATAACTTCACTGGTGGTATTAACCGAAAACTTAGAGATACCTCTGAGCAACATTGCTAATGGATGAGGCAAGCTGCTGAACCCAGGTGACATAGTAGGTAAAGGTTTCAGTGGCAAAGAAGTTAGTTCAGAACGTACATTATTCAACGACATACGGCGTTCAGACTCATTGTCCAATGGGGCAGAGATAGTTTGAGCTCCAACGGTTTTCCTATTGGCTTCTCCCTTAGGAGGCTCTTCCTCGCTACCTACATTCACCGTAGCGGGTTGATCAGTTTTGGGAGGAACTTCCCCAGTTAACAATTGAGTGACCTTACTAGATAATTCAGAAATATTTTCAAGCACCGTACTAGCTTCCTTCCTCTGAACGTCATTCAACTTCAGAGACAACAGATCGTTAACTCTATTTGAAAAATGAAATAGCCTGGCTTGCACACGCTTAATTTGATTAGGAGAAGGATCATTTTCGTCAAAAAAATAACTACAGATGCTAGCCCAGTAATATTCTCGATGATCGTGGAAAGAGAGTCGTCAATTTCTTTCTCTCCCAAAGTGGGGATGGAAATGGGCAAATCAAGGGACTCTCTAAGCTTATTTGTGTCTACTGCAACCGTGCCTCCAGATTGCACATTTCTAATAGTTAACTCATATATCATATATATATCAACTCCTCTTTGCGCAAATAGTTAAGATGGAGAACATCGCGAGGGCCGGGCATGATGACAGAAAATATTTTGAAACAGGACAAATCAAAAATTCCAGCAACTGAGAAAATTGTTAGAGTTCGGATCAAAGCAATGTTTAGCCGTCAAAAGGGGCTAAATTGAGACCCATTCAACCACGCTCTGCTACCACTTGTTACCGATGTTTTTGTGGTAGGTAGAGGTGAATGAAGGTGCTGGGGTGAACAGGTCTCAGGCTACGAAATTAAAGTTAGTTTAGAATTTAACAAGGTTATATTTTCTTTGTAAAATCAAGAAATAACAAGCATGGCAGGTACAGAGTAGCAAGGCCACTATTCGAGAATATACAATTACAGAGTTACAGGATGGGCTCCGAGAGCCAAACCCACAATACTTGAACAATTAGCCCAATATTACGATATACAGAAATTCAACAAAGGGGCAGAAGACCCCAATCATGCCCAGGAGCACTTGCTCCCAATTACACAGTAAAGCCTCCTCGAGGCATACAACACTCAATTTTCGAAAAAGAGCCACTCGCTCTCAACTTTAAGCCTATCAAAGGCCACACCAAACTCCACCTTCAAGTTGTCCTCTAAGGACATAGACACAGGGGTAAAATACCCAATCTACTGAGGCCTATTAAGTGAGAAAAAGGTTAATTACCTGACCTCTAAAATAACAATTTGAGAGGAGGCGATCTGCACTCCTAATACATTTTGTTTAAAACCTAATCTGGCTCTAGGCCGCTAATGCAAGGGCTAATCCCATACTACAGAGGTGACTTTAGAAAAGAACAATTTACATTACATTAAGGAAGAATCGGTTGTGAGAAATAAGTTCACCTCAAAACAATATGAGTGGGAGCTCGAGAGGGTTAAGCACTCTCTATCCCAATATGTAGCTTTAAAAGAGAATAGATGCTAAGAGTCTTTACATTTTAGGGAAAGTTACATGGTAGAAACGCTTCGGACCCGCCCCGAGAGTTAAACTGCTGAGCTAGCAAGAAAAGAAGTTATTAAAAGGCCATTACCTTGGTGTTGAACTGCTCCCCGAAGAAAGAGGCGCTTCCCGCCCCCTGCTATGTACTTTACACACTGAAAGATGGTACTGAAGTGGCGCAGAGACCCTAAAATCAGCAGTTTATATACTCTCGCGGAAAGTTCGAGGCGTTTCAGGAATAATATATAAGTAATAATAATAATAACGTAAATGTTTCCACCTTTTCAATACAATATATTCACAAAATTACAAAATTATACGGTACTAGTTTCGACCCATCTAGGGGTCATCATCAGCCGTATTGGAGCAAAGATCAATTGTGGCGAAATCCTAAGACAATATTATTTTAAAGAATAACAAGTGAAATGAGATGTTATGGTAATAGTTAATAATACAAGGAATATACATACTAAGAGGTTTTGAACAAAGAATAAAGTATAAATGGGGTGTTGTGAAAATTATAATCATGGAAATCAGGAAAGAAAACACCCGCCCACAATCATTTATTGGTTAGGGTTAAGCAGCATATCCAATAGGAAGAAGAAACCCCTTATTGGTCGTAAATTAATTAAAGAAATTCGGGATTGGCTAAATTCAAAACAAGGGGAAAGAAAGGGTTATACAGCCAACTTAAACAATAACAGAAAGAAATTTAACAAGAAACAAACTTTTGAAATAAAAATTTCTCCAAAAAACAGTTCTTTCACTTCGCACTAGGGTGCACCATTGTAGTTTTTCAGTAGTGTCCTCTAGAAGAGAAAGTTCACACTTCTTACTAAGGTAAAACAAAAATACATCAAAAACGACCCAGTTCAGAAACTTCAAAATTTCCAAGTAGTGACATCTTCTGAGAAACTTGAAAATTAATACATTAGATAAAGTTCGGATGTCACTACTAAAGTGATAGAGCAATGTGTTATTTTAAGGTGGATTTCTTTTGTTTTTGTGTATCATAGTTGTTTACACTTCGATCTCTTTCTGCCAACTTTAAAAGTAACCAATTAGAAATTTTGGGTAATGAATTTTCAACCAATCAGGGTTTTCTTGTACGTATTTAATAAGCCAATAAAAGCTGGCAATATTTCTAGCTACCTTGTCTTCTTGATTGTGGAGTGTACTGAGTGTGTTAATAGTGGAGATGGGGGCGCTTCGCCCTTCATCGTGTAGTCCAGCGCAATAAGGTAATGGCAGCCATGTACTAACTAGGTGATAGCCTCTGAAAGCTAACCCGAGGGGAAGGATTTCTGTCCTTAAGAATGTAACTTTAATTTCCAATCTTCAATAATGTAAACATCTTCCAATGTAAATTTCACAACCAGCTTAAAAGCACTTGGCTGAAATTCAGGAATAGAGAGTGCGACACCCTCTCGACTTCTCTATCAACTTGTATTTTTGTAACTGTTTCCTGTCTGTAGCCTTGTAACTTAAATTTTCTCCATCCAGTCACCTCACTAGAATGGGATTAGCCCTTGAAACTTCAGGCCAGGAGCCCAAATAGGGTTTTATCTTATATGCAAATTTCAAGGTGTGCAAATGTCTGCCTCTGCAGCATTTTGATTTTTGGGCCAGTAACTTTAACCTGTGTTTTACTTTCCCAGCAAGGCCCGTGAGATTGAGTATTCTATACTCCTGTAGAAATTCTTAACATTAAATGGTTAAAGTGTTGAGAGTTGAAGACAGTGAAATCTGTTTGAACTATTAAATGTAGACTGTGCCTCTAGAGGCCTGGAAATTGTAAATTTTCTGTGAGCAATGATGCTCGTGTTGTAAGAGTATAAGGGTAGGAGCACAGTGTCCTAGATATTCATAGAGCATTGATGCTCTTTCTTTTGTAGCAGTGTTACTAAAACTCTCTAAAAGAAAGTGGGAGCAATGGTGCTCAAATTACGTTTGTAAGCTCAGATGAGTAGTTGACGAATTTTGTTGATCTACCGATTTCTCTCGCCTTGTATGTAAAGTACTCTACCTGAAATATTGTTACGTCACTGAGTGACTTGTTTGTTAATTGTGTGCAGTTGAAAGAAAAAAGGGGGAGGGGTGGAAGAATTATAACTTTAATTTTAAAGTTTTTAATTAGTCTTTCGATCATAGTAGATAGACCTATTCATGCTACACCTTCTTACACCTCTCTGTTCCACGAAAACTCTGTAACAATTATTATTATTATTATTATTATTTTACAATTATGGTTATTATTATTACTTGTATGTATAGCTATAAAGTGTACATCCATTTAGTATTGGTATTGTTATTATTTACATGGTCTAATGATCGTATTGTGTGTGAGGTTATGTCATGGAACATATGTTGTACATAGTCATTGATATCAGTTCTGTTAATGTAAATAATGTTAATGTGACTTGAGTGTTAAGAGACACTTCCCGATCTTGATATTTTGACATTTTGTTACGGTTAATATTCATTTTTACTATAGTTTTTCTGGTCTTGGTGATATTTTGAAATATGTTTTATAGTTTACATTGTGGCTTGTATCGTTTTCTGCGTTTATAGTTGTTTTGTCATATACTTATAGGTTAGTACACGTATTGTTTATTTACGTTCATCGAATGGTTGCTATGTTATTCTATATCACGAATATTTTGAAGATTAACTAATACAATCTCCGTTTAGGACAATTGGCAGTCTTTAGGCCCTTATGAGTAAGAATTTTATCATCTCGTGACCATATTGTTTGTGGCTAAACAATCTAATCTGTTTACATACGATACCAACAATCTAGGTTAGGTGCTGCATTTGGACATTTGATTGGATATATATTGAATTTATATAACAAATCTTACAATATAATTAACTGGATGAAAATACTGCGGTAGAACCTTTATGTTATAGTATAGATTATTTTAATGATCTGCACCTGATTTTCCTCCGTTACATTACCAATGTACAACCTCCGTGATAACATTGTGGGGTACCCTCTATGACGGCTTCGTTGGTTGATTTCTGTACCACTGTCGTTGAACATATGACGATATAAAAGCAGTATTATTATTCTGACACTTCACATCAGCTATTTACCTTTGTGTTAGCAGTGGAGAGAACCATCTGACTCGGTAAGATCTATCATTCAAAAACAGCATTATTACAGATGAGCCAAACACTCCAAAGCATGGTCGATTCTCGGGAAGCATCAAGCACTTCAAGTGCTGTGCCTACATTTATTGAATGCAAGATATGTCACAGAAAGTTTACAAAGAGGGGCATTAACATACACATAGCAAGAGCTCACGAGCAACTATCTCAGGACTCATCATTGCTAGATAGTGAACAGTTGCACGTTAATTTAGGAATTCCTCAGGCATCTCAAACTCTTCATACAAATTTATCAGCTAGACACAGTGCGAATTCTTCAAACCAGGCATGTGATAACATAAATTGTCAGTGTCCACACTGCGGATGTCATTACTCCAGTTCCCGTGGGGTCAAAATACACATCAGCAGAGCTCACCCTGATATTCACCGTCAAATTTTAGTTTCTAGAAATCGACAGAGGGCTGATCCCTCTCAAAATGTCCAAACAATCGTTCAAGAAAGTGACCCTAATGCTAACACGGAAACTAAAGATGTCAACACACTACCGCATGAATTTAAGCAGAAAATGATGCAGTGGCGAAGTAGATTTTTAAACAATTTGACAGACGAGCAATTTGACAATGAGATTAACATTTGTTGTGAGTTCTTGGCCTCTGCGATTGATCTACTTCCTGGCCCCAAACATCCGTCACGGAAATACTACCAGTATAGGAAAAATAAACAAATCACAGACAACCAAAGGAAATATAAACAGACAACCAACCCTGAACGGGCAACAAAACGGGACCGAATAAAACGCCGCGAAAAATACAAATATCAGCTTACCCAGTACCACTTTTACAATCAGCGCAGAAAGGCTATTAGATCTGTTTTAAATTCCAATGCTGAAAACTGTAAAATTCCTTCGGATGAAATATTTCATTATTTCTCTGAAATTCTCGGGCAACCTAATGACATGATTCGACCCGAATACCCATCTCATACAAGTGATATTGATAGGGAACAAATTGACATTTTATTTAATGACACTATAAGCCCAGATGAAATCAGATTTGCTATTAATCATATAGCCGTAGACACATCACCCGGCCCAGACCACGTCCTCGTCAGAGTTATCAAAGAAAGTATTGCAATCGACATAATATCTCACATTGCCACACGTATGTTGAAAACTGGGGTTGTACCTTCTATCTTCAAAAAGGCCAGGACTGTTCTAATTCATAAAGGTGGAGATTCACTCAATATTAAGAACTGGAGACCTATCACAATCTGTTCAGTAATAAGGAGAATAATTGAGCGGGTCCTTGACAGGCGTCTTCGTGAACATGTTGTCTTAAACCCCAATCAACGAGGATTTACCAACTCCTCTGGAACGCATGTCAACACTGCGATACTCGACTCTCTTCTCCGTGAAGCCAAAAATAAACAAGCTAATCTGACTGCTATATTCTTAGATATCCAGAAAGCCTTTGACAACGTTGGTCATGCCCATTTAAATGAGACACTAAAGTCGTTACCAATTCCATCCAAACTTACGAATTTAATCATGAATCTGCAATCAGGAAATGTCACACAAATTCAGACGCAGTGAAGCAAAATAAGACCTCTCTTGATAAGCAGGGGAGTTATGCAAGGTTCTCCTCTGTCGCCAATCCTGTTCAATCTCGCCATCAATCATATTCTGGATGACCTTAGCGAAACGTCGATATCTACCCAATATGGCTTTCAGTTGAGTCCAGATCATGAAGCTCTAACAGTGTTAAGTTTTGCTGATGATGTAGTTATTGTTGGAAAAGATTCTGAGTCAGCTTTAGTACTTGCTCATGCGGCCATACATCAACTACAAGAAATTGGACTTAGCATCAATACTGGAAAATGTAAAGGAATATGCATCAAACATGGTCACCTGTCAGAAGAAAAACTATTCACGGCAGATGAAAAACAGATACCATGTCTGAAGAAAGGAGAATCTATCAAATATTTGGGTGTAAATTTTTCCAATGAAATTACCTTCCAGTCCGTCGAGGTCCTAAATAAGCTCAAAAACACCCTAGAGCTCCTCATTTCTTCACCCCTTTTGCATTCCGATCAAAAATTTGTAATCATAAACACTTCAATCTGTCCCAGTTTGGTATATAAATTTCAGACAGTACCACCACAAAAGATTCCAGTCAAATTTACAAATGACGCCGATATTATGGTTAGGGGGGCATTAAAGGAAATTTTGCAACTTCCCATGGATGTCCCGAATGATATGATATACGCTGAAATGAAATTTAAAGGTCTGGGTTTATTTTGAGTATCATGGGAAATATATCTGCAACATATTAATGCATGCAAAATTTTGAAATCTTCCAATAGTAATTTTCTACATTCAACGAGAAACTTATGTCAAGAAATCAGCACAAGCCTTGCCGTATTAAATGTAGCAGAAACAGAATCTATTCGAGACAAAAGACATGGCTTTGTAGATACAAAGAAAGTCCGACTCGAACTGAGAAGAAGAGCCTTTGACAACTGGAGCAAAAAAGAGCATAAAGGCAAAGGTGTAGTCCTATTTAAACAGTATACTCCAGCGAATACATGGATTCGTGATCATAAAGGATTGTCTTGCAGTGAATGGCGTGATGCAATAAAAATGAACGCCAATGTCTCTGCTGTGCGTACTGTACCTGGCAGATCCCAGGGCAACAGCCTCTGTCGGCGTTGCCACAGAGAGTTCGAAACTCTTTCACACGTCCTGGGAGCCTGTCCACATGGTGAATTACTGCGCACCTCACGCCATAATGTAGTCAGATCAATGATAGCTAACGCTCTTAGAGGACAAGGTTATAATGTCTATGAAGAAGTACACGGTCTCTCCAACAGAGGAAGCAACCGACGCATTGACATTATTGCTTTTAAGCCATCCTGTTCTGAAGGTTTCATCATTGATCCAACAATTAGATTTGAGACCAACGAAAACCAGCCGGAAGAGGTCGATGCAGAAAAAAGAAGAATTTATGAAGAAACGGCGGACTTCTACAAGCAAAAATATAAGCTCTCATCCATTTCTGTAATCGGCTTGATGTTAGGTGCTCGAGGAACAATACCTGCATTTTTTGTCAACTTCTGCAATACCTTTGGGCTAAATAGAGATTTTATCTATAACATCGCCATTACCACACTCAAGAAGTCCATCATGATCTTCAAGAACCATGCTTGCGGACCTCAAATAAATGTTTGACATGCCTCACTCGACTGCCTACATTTAACATCATACGAACACATTATCTATTGTATCCACATTCATTATTGTTGTGAAGGTACTCTTTGTCTTTGGGCAACCTGCAGCTGTTGCAGGAAGATTGTATAATAATAATTAAATAAATTGTACTCCATAATTGTAAAACACACTGTAACTTCCAGAATGGTATAGTCACTAGAATGATTGAGAATATTCTGTGCACAATTTCTATGTATTGGGCACTCTAGAATATTCAAGAGGGTAGTTTTCTTTGTAATGTATCTTTCTGGAAGACTGGCCAGCATATATATAAAGATACAATCTTGATGGTGAAGTGAGTTACAGTTGTTGGACGAGTTACTGGAGTTACTGTTAGTTATTATTTGGAAGTTATTTGTTGACGAGTTATGGTGTAGCAAGGAATATACTTGTGACTTCGTGACATGCGGTAAAACACAGTCTCCATATTGAAGTGACATGCTCGTGTGCAGTCATCTGTTTTATATGTGTTTCAATGTTGTCATCTCGATGTTCAGCGATTGGCAGTTGTCTTTAAATGGCGGTTTGTGATCTGAATGTTTTGTTTCTTTACAACAGTGATTAAAGTTATGTGTGTTAATTTCTGAATATATGTGAATAAAGTTAATTGTACCAACTGACAGCACCTCATGTGTGTCTTTGTGGATACGTTAACTGGAGTGAACATTCGGAAAGTGAATAGTAATATTGTTCCTTTCCGATCTCCAGAATGGGACTATGCAGGAGAAAGCAGTCATCAAGAAGATGAATCCTGACATTCTGCGAGTTGAAACATGAGGTAATATGGAGAAAAATGAGAATGATCTTAAGAGACAAACTCTGCGATTGCAGACTCTTTTACAGCCTTTAATTTTGATGTTTGCTTCTTTTGAAGCAACCTGGATTTTGCCTGTGGTGAGTCGCAAACTGTAAAGTACATTTTATAATGGCACCTATATCACTTCATTAGTTTCCTATTCGTGGCTACAAGTCGCAAGCAGATTATACGGCGGATATATTCATCAATTCTCAGTTGCCTGCCAGAGGTTTGCAGCAGGCTCTGGATGAGTTTGCCCTCTGATGTGAATTTTTCGACTGTGTTCTTCCAATACCAACGTGTCATCCACGAGTTGCATACCGCTGGACAAGAATGACCTGAAAGCTTAATAGCCTTGCGCTGTATCATTACCTACGTCATCGCCATAAATATGCAGCTGAACCTCATTAAGACCTTTTTTCAGGGGACAACAAAATCAAAACTTATTAAGCGAGAAAACGTACTCCTGAATATACAAATAAAAACTATCCACAGGGTTATGGAAAAACTAGATACAATTTTTTCCTACATGATGACATTTAATGTTGTGTATCCACAGGTACTGTGAAAACTATATATACCATTTATAATGATGAGAGAAAAGTATTAAAATGTGTAAAATGTGGTGGGTAGGAGAAGTGGAACTGTGGGAAGTGTAATTTAAAGGTTTATTTAACATATCTGAAGGATTTCATTTCTGTTTGTAATATTTTGTATTGTGAGAAATGAAGAAATAAGAACTCGGGACTCTGCTGGAATATTTTTTATGTAATTGGAACATGTTTGTAATAATCTTTTTTAAAATAAGAAACATCAAGATATATTGAACAGTATGAACATGGCATGATGCAAAAGTATTTTGAAGTGATTTTTTTGTATGTAAATTTTATGTAATTGATCATTTAAATTAATGTCAGCAAGCAAAGACTCTTGGGATGTTTTAACTTGAAGAATTATTTGAAAATTATTTTCTGTAATTTTGTATGTCAAAATTGTAATCTGATGGAAAATTTTGTAAGGTGCTTTAATTTTGAAGCATCCTACACCGCACGAGCGGTTACCGATGTTGAAACAGATGATGTAATTCCTCTCGCATCAGTAGGCCAGGAAATGACCATATATGGTCATGCAATTGTATTGGCAAACGGGAATTTAGTGTAAGTTTGATCTGTCACAGAATTTGGATGCGTATTGTAGTGTACCTAGACACTTGTCAAGTTACCTTTTGATCAAAGCTAAATTTTATAATTATTTAGACTCATGGAAATTGATCTAGGGGTGTCTTATGCTGCGAGCTAATAGTTACGTTGTCCGCCACTGTAGCGCCGGCATTCAGTAGGCATGCTGTGGAGACTGTACTGCCACCAACCACGGAACTAGATTCACTTTTACTCCTTGCACGCACGACAATAGGCGATGGTGGTTGTTTTGAAAGTGAAGACACTACGGAGCTGTTTCTGCGATTACTGTTGGATTTTAACTGGTTTTAAGAGAAGAAAGAAGAAAAGATGTGGGTTGTAATTGACCCTGGATGATCACATCGCCAAGGGGCGATGTCCTTATTGCCGTTCTATTTCCTTTTATTTTTTTTCTCTACGACCTTAGTACAATCTGTAAGTAAGCATCCACTTTTGTTACAAGGAAATCTAACGATGTGAGAAGGGAATCAGATAAATCCAGGTTAAATTCGTCTGTCTTAATGAAGTACTTAAAAGGATAATATTCTACAGTCCAAATCATCTTCGTGCACGAGAAAAGTATTCTGCTGTTACCAATAATAGACTGTGATCTACATCTTTTTAATTGTAAATTTATTATCAGTTATTTGGGGCTTTGTGTAACTGTTTGTAATGTTATTGAACGTGTTAATTCCTTATAATCTGAAAATCCCCATCAGGGAAGTGATTAAGAGTTGGAAATTGTTTCTTGTCACCATTCGGCTGTGTATTTTTTACCTTTCTGGGTGGGTAGCCATTTTGTGGGCTTTCGTCATGTGACCCCGTTGCCATGACAGCAGTGTTTACATGGGTGTGGGCGTTGCCCATGTTATTTTGACATTTGCCGTCTCTGTCCTTTGTTATATGCAGACAGCCGACGGGTGGTACGAGTGAAATTGTTGAATTCCGCTCTTGGGATGAGATGTGATCCTGTAATGCGTGTCTATTTCTCCGTATGTTTGGCTGTTGTGAATTACTAATATTTAATTGCCAATAATTTTTGTCCTTGGCGACTAGTTCTAACTGTGGATAACTTAAATATTTAATCGGTTTTCTCCTTCCCTAAGTTCGTTTGTGTTGAATCTATTTATCATGGATTTCACATGTTACTGCTTGCGTTCTGCAGTTGAAGTGGTTTCTAAGGAACATTTTTCACTCTGAAATATACTATTGTGTGAAAACCTGCTTTGGAAAAAGTGATCAATTAAGTACCCCATTCTTAGATTCATTTCATTCTGTTATTACCTATTTCTAGTTTACCCTCACTGAAGATTTCTTGAAAGTACTGCTTTGTGAGCTCAGATTATTTTTCCTTTTAATTGGTTTCCATGTTTTTTAATTTTAAAGAACCTGAAGGTTGTATAATTAATTTAATTCCTTTTAATTTTACTTCATTGAATTTGAGCTTTATCTTTAATTACAATTTATTAATCTAATTTCTTTTAATTTTTCCTCTCTGGATTTGAGCTTAATCTTTAATTACCATTTATTAATTTTATCCCTTTTATTTGCCTGACTGAATTTGAAATTTAGTTACTATTATTTAACCTTCTCAAATAAAATTTGGTGTAATTTGAAAATGAATTATGATTTTAGTCAGTAAGCATTATTTCTCTTTCTATCCACTTGACCTCTGTTTAGCCTAGCTGTTTCCACGTTTTGCCACGATCTTCTTTTGGGAAATTTAGTACTGATTTATTTAATTTGTTTCCCTGATTGTGCAACTACTGTTGTGAAATACCTACCTTGTAAGTTCGCGACAGATCTTATTGGTTAATTGTGATCGCGCCATTTCCGGTCGTCTGCCGGCTTTGGAAAAATGATGCGTGTGATCGACGTCATTTATATCCGACCGCCCTAGCGAGCGTGTGCGCTCGAGGGCTCCCCTCGGGAACTCCAGTTTTTATTGGTAAGTGCAGTGGCGGCTCGTTTGGGAGGCGCTAAGGCGTGCGCCCCCCTCGGGGTTCCATTAAATTCGGGAATTTTAATCTTAAATGTTAACAAGGGAAATATTTTACTATAAGATTATTATCAAGGGCGCGAGTTGTTCTGTGCTGCGGCGCGATGCGCTGCTGGCCCTACGCAGGAGGGCGCTCTCTCACAGCGGACCAAATACTCCCGAGTCTCGCTTGACTGACCTTGAGGGAGCCAATCAGAGGCGCAGTAGAGATGTGCTCTTCTACGGAGATTCCGGCGCGTTTCTGCCGCGGCCCATCGTTGCAGCCAAACTACCCGAAACATTGGTGATCTGATTTCTATTTAACAGGGGTCAGTTTATGCCATTTCTCTCCTAAAACTAGGAACTATTTTACTGAGGCACTTACCTGAGTTAAATGTGCCGGTATACATTTAAAATAGTCTTGTAATTTTTAGGATTATTAACTAACGAAACGAGTAACGACTGTAACTACTGGCTCCTCGCACTTGACTCATGTTGGCCATACTCACTGGAGAGCGCGATGTTTAACTTTGTGTTGGTGAATGACCGTGATGTGACTGTGACAAGGGGAAATTAGGAGAAAGGTTGTGATTTATATGTAGGCGTAGTGTTATGTATGCACTTCGTACAGTATGATTACCGTCGAACATATTAAAGAACTAACGTTTTCTTCTCTTTCTATCGAGTAGAAAGTCGAACTGAAGGAGTGTTTTAGGCCGACACCAGACTTCTTGTTGAAAAAACCGGAGACAAAGAAAAATGAAAATATGGCTTTCAAAAGACAAATTAGTTCTCCTGACGTATATAACAAGAACTCGCGGATATGTGGAAGTGATATCTCAGAAACCTTTTACTGCTTTCCTTGCCCGCTATTCTCCCGTTCTAGGAAAGGAGATAAATGGATCACCACAGGGGTGATATCAATAGTACCATGGACTTAAATGCTTGGTGAAGTCAATGTCGTGTCTTGTGTAAGTGATCACTACAATGAAACTATTCGTAAACATAACTCGATGGTGGACAAGAACAAGCAAATATTATTATTATTATTATTATTATTATTATTATTATTATTATTATTATTATTATTATTATTATTATTATTATTATTATTATTATTATTATGTATGTTTAGTCTTCAGCCCAAAGGCTGGTTGGATCCTCAACAGCTCTGCCATCAGCTGTCATAGATGGCCTAGGCATCACTGAAGAGGCATACTAGGGAAATGAGGAGTGAGGTAGTTTCCCGTTGCTTTCCTCACTGAGCCAGAAGTTGCTGTTACATATCAGTCTGCGAAGCCCATTGAAATGCAGGCACCAACCGACCCTATGAGCAACATTTTCACATCATTCATAGCAGGGACTGGCTGCAGAAGGAATGGAATTACTAGCATCGCTCATACCTCAGTCACTTTCATATTGTCAAAGCCAAGGATAAGACAGAGACAGATCAATGAAAGTAACAAAATTGCTCTAGCCCATACCAGAAGACATAGTGCACTGTAACCACTAGTTCCTGCCAGTAAAGGCATATAATAATAATAATAATAATAATAATAATAATAATAATAATAATAATAATAATAATAATAATAATAATAATAATAATAATCAAAACAATTGCGTATGCATTGCACCGTATAGTGTTCGAATTGTGTATCTTGATAACATGTTTTGAAGAACTTGAGATATTTGTGGAATTATGAAACTAAGGTGCGCCCCCCACTGCTGATATCCACGAGCCACCACTGGGTAAGTGTTATTTCAATGTTATTCTTAATGTTTTCTGGTTTCATTTGATTTAATTTAATTACTTTGGTATTTTGGTATTTCTTCGCTTAATGTCTTTTTCAAGGTTTTAAATTTAATCTGTTCGAGTTTGCCCTAGTTCCCCGTTGCCGTGATTTCAGTTTCTTTCACTTACTTTTGTTTTAAACTATACATTGTAATGTAGCATCACCTTTCTATGTTAAATCAAGTTTTTCTCTAAATCACTTAATTATGTCTTCCGTGTCGTGGATCTGTATTTTAAACACCCTTCATTTGTGCTATGTCATGATTTTGTTTCTTGTAATATTGGTTTTGATTATGATAATATGATGTGTTTCGAGGTGATGATCATAAACCTATTCTCCCCCATAACACCATACCTTCCCGTGGACCTGATAGGGTTCCTGCACCTTCCACAGTTCTTTCATAGTTGTCATTTTTAGGCCTGGAAGTGTTCCCTTGTATTTGATTTAATTTTGAGTATTGGAAGTTATCTGTCAAGTTTCCATGCTCTAATGTGTAATCACCACCTCTGCATCATTTTACTATTTCTTTATTCACATTTTATGTCAATATTTATTATTTTTATTATTATTTTTGCATTATCATGATTATTATTATTATTATTATTATTATTATTATTATTATTATTATTATTATTATTATTATTATTATTATTATTATTATGTGTAGGGGTAATTGTCCCGATAACAGTTACAAAATGTGTGAAAAACAACAAATATGAAAACGTGCATGGGGGCCAATAAAAATATCGAAGTACTATTGCAGATCACACTCTATCTAAAACAAATGTAAGTAGAAGCCTTTTATTTCAGAGCAGTGGGTTATTAAACATCATTTTCTAGTCACACTCTTAGACAATGAATTGGAGGTTACACTCGACCATGTGTGACCTGGAGGAATGATTTTGGTCACCATTTTGAATAAACTTCGACCAAGTCGAATGATCGAGTCAAAACTCGAAGGCACGAGTTCAACATTCGTGACCACTGCATGCTTTAATAATAATAATAATAATAATAATAATAATAATAATAATAATAATAATAATAATAATAATAATAATAATAATAATAATAATTATATATAATATATAAATATATATTATATAATATATATAATATTATATATATTATATATATTATATACAATTTATTATTATTATTATTATTATTATTATTATTGCCGCCAAGCTGGATTCATGAAGTGGAGCTCCACGATCTTGACATCTTTTCTCATGTTCTGTGCAGTGTCGGTGGGTATCAGGGAGTATTTGAGCATTTCATTGGTGTGGTGGTTGTGTGAACGTGTTATTGTGGGAATCTAGAGCTTGTTTGAATTGATTTGAGGGCATAATTTTATTTCATTTTATTGCCATAAATGCCTCCATGTTGGATTTAACTACAATTGCTCCATAGATAACTTACCAAGAGTGTATATTGGCTGCTAACCTTGCCGTAACAACCACCCAATCGCTAAATTTTCTTGGTCTCCATAGATACTATCAACTAGATATATCATTCCACTCTTCCATTGAGGCGTCTCTAAGGCAACAGATCTTAGCCTACTGCCGGGAGCCATCTTGGTGGTCTGTGATAATATAATAATAAACATCATAGCAGAACATCAGCTACCCGTTTGGACTAACAACCCTTACGGTGAGGGTGAATCAAAATGAATGATTCATCCGTCCCAGGCTCACGCCCACCAGCTAACATCAACAAGGTGGCGGATAAGGGGCTCACAGAAATGTGGGCTGGTTCTAAAACCACGGAAAGGAACCCTCGGACCAACAGGCAGCTCAGTTCCTGGTGGCTTTATAATACTGGGACACCCTCTCTCCAGGGGTAATAAGTATGGAGGGCCCTTGCCGCGGTTATGGTGAAGACCTCAACGGTTGACTTGGCAGAGAAGAAGTTCTTCGGTATGGCAAGTGAGGCGGAAGGGGCAATGAACCACAAATCCAGCTATGGTGTCTGTTCCCGCATCGGGCGGCTTGCTGGTCAGCGTCTGTTATCCCATGTTAGGGGCGGCTGTTAATGGAAGCTCTGGGACTTACAATCTCAGTTCTATATCTGCGAAGCAATTCTTGCTTCGCCACGTCTAATGATTAGACAGTTAACGCGTTATGGACTACCAGTGCATTGATGAAACTACTCCAGGTGGCAGCCCAAAAGGGAAATCCACCGCCATGATACGTGGCGCAAGCAGGCCAAAGGGTTCTGGAGAGCCTGCACCACAACGCGAGGGGAAGTCGGAGTCCCCTGGGAACCACAGACTCAAGATGAAACGCAAGTTCTGGCTAGGAACTCTGAATGTAAACTCACTACTTAAGGCCGGAAAATTGAAAGAACTAACAAAGAGAATGGGAGAAAGGGAAATAAGAGTTTTGGCTGTTAAAGAAACAAGATACAGAGACGAGGACTTACTCGATACTGAAAAGTTTAGGATATTTAAAGGAAAACCAGCCATCATAGTGGACCACACTAAATCTCTCCCACTATTCGGAACAGCATTCATTGTAGACAAGTGTTTAATAGACTCCGTTGTAGGTTTCGAGAGTTTCTCTGAATGCCTATCATTTCTGCATTTAGGATGTAGAAACAAAACGTACACATTAATCAATGCCAACGTCCCAACCAATGAAGACAACTGCAAAAAAGCAGACAAAGTTGATATTTTTTGGGAGGAATTGGTAGATCAGATCTCCCGGATTCCCGAAAGAAATGTGAAGGTGTTAATGGGGGACTTCAATGCTCAGATAGGAAGAGAGAAAAAGTTCAGAAAAATAGTAGGGGAATATCCGGTACACAGGCGGACAAACAGGAATGGAGAGAGGCTTATTGAGTTGTGCCGAGCCTTTAATCTACAACTCATGTCAACTAAATTCAGGCACTTGCCAAGAAAACAAAAAACGTGGAGATCTCCCAATCCGATTCTGGGTGAATTCCAAATTGACCATGTGGCGACTAGGGGAAAGTTTTCATTCCCCTCCCCGAAGGGGAGGGGCGGGCCACCTAGAAGGTAACGCCTTCTCTCTGGCCAGGAGATTTGGCGGGTTTGGAGGATTGATTAGGTTTGTGGGCGGGGGGGATAGGTTTGATTCTGTGAAGGAGTTGGGAGGGGGTTTCGACCTCTTGGCTAAGTATTTATTGATTTTTTCAGTTAGTACAGAATATTTACAAATTACAATTTGGTGTTTTTACATATTGCTTTTTAACATTATCAGTCTTGTTCTGATGTTTCCAGTCTTCTTGCTGTTTTGGTAAAGGATTTATCTCCAGCATATTTTTTTTACAGTTAAAGTTGGGAATGGAAATATATCCCTTGCCCCCGGTTGGATTGTTTGAGTTTATTGGGGGGCTATTAGGATATTTACAATAGATGGTTTACTTATTTTAGATAATTTACATTATTTACAGATTAGATTCTTTGATATTTACATGGATATTTACATGGATATTTACAGGTTTTGTCTTAATTATATTTTCTGGTTTTAATTTAAGTTTTTCAATAATTTCATCTTGCCTTGTTGTTGGGGTGCTCTCCTTCTGAAACATATGAGACAAATGTTAGTACATGTATTGTATACTTCTGCTATGAGGGGGGGGGGGGGTCCGACGAGGGCTCGTGAGGCTTTAATTGGGGAGAGGTTGGTTGGGTTGTGGTTTGGGTAGGTTGAGGGGTTACAAGGGTTTGGGTGGTGGTAATTCTGTGGCGGGTGGGGTGTCACAGCTTATCTTTCTTACGTGTTGCCGCCATCGGGTGGGGGTGTGGGAGCGATAGTGGGTGGGAGTGCTAGCCTAGGGTTGTGTAGTGGGAAGATTTTTACTCGGGTAGTTTGTGGGTGCTTCTTATACTAATGTTTCAAGCCGGGTGAAGTGGAAGTGGGTATTCAGTCCGGAGTGGGTGGGTTGGAAGTGGGCGTTGAGGGTTTGATTGGCTGCTGCCTGGAGTTGGGCTAGGACCAGTGGTCTGTGGTATGGGTGGATGTTCATGAGGGATAGAGCTACAAAACGGATTATGTCCTCAAGGGATGGGGGAGGGAAGAGGGACTGGTTTGGTGGGGTGGGAAGGTCTATGGTGCGGAATGGGGCTACTAATTCTGGGCGGTTTTCGGGTGGTTGAGGGCGGGCTTTGCATTTGAGGGAGTAGGTAGGGTGGGGTTCTCCGCAGGTGTTACATTTCGGGGGGAGCTGGGTGTTTGGGCATCGGGAGGTGGTGTGCTGCTGTGAGCAGTGGCTGCACACTGGTTTTACGGAGTTGCAGTGTGCTGTGTCGTGCTTATTATATGACAGGCAACGCTCACATCGGATGGGTTGGGGCGCTGGTGCTCGGGAGGGTTCCACCCGATGGTGGTGTCTAAAAATAGATACTCCATTGGTTAGTACGCGGTCGACGTCCTGGGAGGTTGGGAGCAAGATTCTTACCATGTAGGTGGGCCCCGTGTTGTTTTTTATCCTGAATGCTTTTTGGACGGGGATACCTTCCTCGTTTAGTTCTTGGACTATCACATCGTCTGGGATGTCGGGGTCCACCCCACGGATTACGCAGCTAAGTAAGCTGTGACGGGGTGGTGCGGGTGGGTTTTTTATTGTGGGTGGGGATAGGGGTTTCAGGGGTTCGGATGAGCCGAATTGGGCTGCACCCACTGAGCCCATGAGCCGTCGTGTGGCGTCCTCCCCTATGAGCTTAAGGATGACCCCGTTGTTTGTTGGACGAATATCGGCGATTTCTTCGCGTTGGAAGTTGAAGTGTAGAAGTTTTGCAAAGATTTTTTGTGGGTTTTTAAATTCTGGAGCTGGTTCCTTGATAAGAAAGGCGTGGGTTCCAGTGGGGGGTTTTTGAAGGGTCCGGGAGTTCGAGATGGGTCGTCTTGCACCGGAGAGGGGGGCGGAGGATTCTTGATTGGTAAAGGTATTAGGTGGGGGAGGGGGGGGGGTGTTCCTGATGATTTCCTGTTCTGTCGCTTGAATTTTGGTTCTGGGTTCACTGTTGTCTGAGGGGCTGGTGAGGTGTCGCTTGGATACTGGGTGGGGGGACTCACGGGTAGGAGCTGGGTTTATGGGTAGTTGGTGGTATCTAGTACTTGAGCTGGTTGGGCACATTACGGAGTTATGTGCTTGGCTGTAGAAAAGCTGGTCCATGCCGGCTTGGGAGATGGTGGTGGTCGTGGTGGTGTAGGTAGTGGTGGAAGTAACTGCTGTGCTTGTATCCATCTTGTCCACTCAGTTAAAATAGTTATTCAGTCACAGAGCGCTGTACACTGACGTTAATTAATTCACTGAGCACTGTAGGCCACTAGCACTAAGCAGAATTCTCAGCACTGTTATTTGCACTTCGCGCTTCTTATCTCTAGTTCTAAATGTCTGTCACTTGCTAGTGCTAATAGGTGTTGGCACTCCTGGAGGTCGGTGGGTGCACCCAGTCGAGCTGGGAGACACCTCTAGCTGCCCTCCGTGGGCCCCTACACCAAACCAAACAGTCCTGGGGTGAAACCCCTCGAGTGCCGATGTGGCGATCTCTAAACAAGCGCAAAAAGAAATCATGAACGTGAAAGTATTACGAGGTGCCCAAGTTGATTCTGATCATTATTTAACCAAAATAAAGATGAGACTTCTCCCAGTCAGGAAAAGACGAAAGGGGAAAAGAGTACCAAGATACGATGTGGGAAGATTAAACCTTAGTGAGGAAATAAAGCATCAATACCAAAAAGAGCTGGAAAACATTAATTCAGTAAAATGGGATGACATTCGAGACAATATTAAACATGCTGCAAGTAAAACCATTCTCTTGCCGAAATGAAAGAAACATGAATGGTGGAATGAAACATGTGAAGATGCACTCTTGCACAGAATGGAGGCATGGAAGAAATGGAGTTCCACCAGAAGGAACTGTGACTTGATTGCCTTCAGAGATCAAAGAAAATTGACAGCACAAATTTTCAGGCAAGCGAAAAGACAATATGAAACAGATCAGCTGAAGAAGACCTCAGAAGATTTCCAGAAAAATAACACCAGAAATTTCTATCAGACCTTTAAGTCACGGTTAAAAGGATATCAATCACCTGGTCTATGTTTTGAGGATGAAGAAGGTAAACTAGGAATGAACAATAAGGAAAACTGTGGAATTCTCGCCAGATATTTCAAAAGATTACTGAATTGCGACGGTCCACAAGAAATCAAATTAAATTATTATAATTAATGAACCACCTTTCCAATACACAAAATCCTTATATTTAGGATGAAACCATTTAATCACAAATTGGACATGTTTCACTCAACTTTGTGAGCATCATCAGCAATAGTTAACATAAGTCATTGGTGGGTCAGGGCCCTGATCCTGGTGTATATCACAAAAGAATGTCTAATATACATTGCTAAAAATATATAAATTTAACACTTTAAAAATAATCAATACGATTATTTATGTCTATTAAAACAAAAAATTTTAATCATTCAAATTGTTTAAAATGTAAAACGGAATGGATGGCTTAAATGTTAAAAATAGTATATGGTAATTAGATGTTCTTAAAAATAGTTGTCCAACATATCTACGCTCGATTATATTAGACTGTTTATGATAAAATCAGTTTTTCATATCAGGGTGAGTTCTTATTATAGACTATGTTGCTGTTTTTTAAGAGTAAACATGATGAGAAACGCTAAAATCGCACGTGATGGTTGAAAAACGAGTTCACTGGTGATAAAATGTCGTCTAAATCGGCGTAATTTAGCCTTTATGGGACTCCTTGCGTTGTAATTTCTGCCATTATTTTATGCAGTAATATGTTGAAATTGTTCTTCTAACGGAAAAAAATGCTGATCTATTATATGAAATTGATCGACTGTATCCTTTAAAAAAAGGGGGGGGGAATATGAGTGTCATCTATTGGAAAATTTAAAGAGTGTAGCACTTTAAGGAGATGATAACGGAAAGCACTTACCCGTGTGTGAACTGGTCCGTTGGTTATTTACTTAGGTTTGACGGTAACTGGCTTACTGCTGCGTGTGTTGTACGAATGCGGTCGCGGTGACGGGGAAGGTAGCGGAGAGGGGAAGGGAGGCGGGGCATTGCGCGAGTTGTCGGCCAATGGGGAGGATGCAATGGTAGGAAGCGTTGTGGGAGTGGCTACTGTTGTTGCTGATGCTACGGGAGGATTAAAAGCATGTTTATAATGGAAAATCTTCAGGAAATGATTAGCATTAATTCCAAATTTAGCAATTAACTTGGGGATTTGTTCAATTATGGGACTGTTAATATCCGATACTTCATTTAAATTACTATCCTTATTGAAGTATTGATCCAAGGAAATGTAAACATTTTCAGACTGCTTTTATTTACGTATTTGAGTATTTGCATATCTTGATCGATAGTACTGAAATTATGCCCTGTGTCTCTCATATGAATACTCATAGCGGAATGTTTTCTGTGTTCAAGATATGCAAATACTCAAATACGTAAATAAAAGCAGTCTAATGACCGGGTATGAAAATGTTTACATGTTTACAGAGTTTACAGAGTTCATTCCGAGGAGAAGATGACTGTAAAAATTTATCCTCTTTCTTCGCATAGTATCTGAGAGTTTTCAATTTTCTTGTAGCTTATTATTATTATTATTATTATTGTTATTATTATTATTATTATTATTATTATTATTATTATTATTATTATTATTATTATTATTATTATTATTATTATTATTATTATTATTATTATTGAGTTATTTTACATGACGTGGCTTAGGTTATGAAGTCTGGTGTTATAGCAAACCATATTCTACACTGTACATTTACAGTGTCGTAAAGTTAATTTTAAATCAAATTATAATTTAAAAATAAGGACTTCGCAAATTGATACACGGAAAGGATTTTGACAGCTAATGTAATAAGAGGTTAAATTATGTTCTAACTCCTTCAATCTATCTGTCATCTGTGACACTTCTAAATGCATTCATTTCGGCTAGGTATGTCTGTTATTTCATCCGGAAGGGAATTCCACTAACTGAAATTCTGCGGAGTGTTACATGTCAGTTATAACAAATATTTCGGGTCAACTGTATGTTGCCACAACACTGAGCGAGAAGGGGAAGTCAGCGTTCTCGCTCCCACGGCTCTGCTTTCTTACTCTCACACTTCCCCTCACCGGATGTCTTCCTAGCTGGCCCGATCTTTACTACTACGTAGTCCGCAGTTCAGTACCGAATTCTGTCTATCTCTCAGCCACTATACCTTTTGTCGCTACCTAATACTATCGTGCTATAGTAATAATAATAATATTACTTTCCGCACTGAATGTTCGCGACACATCAAGGTGTTATAAAAAGTTAACACTGGTGTCACAGACCAAATCTATACACTATTTATGCGAATTCTACTATTTCACTTGAAATTGAAGTTAAATTCACTTGAACAAAGAATTAATGGCAGCTTAGCAAAACATAGCTCCGCCGTCGGCAAGCTGAGAATCCCGAATGAGAGACTGCGCCCTCGGCAGTGGTTTTTTCAATGAAGCACTTTCCCTCTCCCCAAATCTGTATATGGCGTATTCACCGAACATTAGAGGTGTAATAGTAAGACTATCAGGTGACCAATATTCACCTGATGTGATTGAGACATATCCATTCAATTACTCTTCATTGGATCTTCGTTAATTAATTAAAATCTGTCCAGCTTCCCCTACCGTGCGAGGGTGAACTCCCTTGTTGAGGATGTGTGCTGACGATAACCAGATGGCCCTCGGTAATTTTCCATACAGAAATGACGTGGTATTCTTTCTCCCTCCAAAAGTTAACAAGTAAGAGGACATTAGAGACTAAATAAATGACCCAGTTATATTTATCTGTTTTAAATCAGGAAACGGCTCCAGAATTCAAATTAGATTAATTTTTACATCGTAGATAATTAACTTGGCTGGTCTGAATTAAAGATGGCTTCCAAATTTTGCTTCAAAAAAATTAGTTTCCCTCATTCTCTTAGTCGTGAGGAAAGGATGTCTCCCCTCGAGTTACGTCATGGGAAACCACCGATTGCAGCCTCGCCCGAGTTTGGGTAGGCTTGACTTCTGCTGTGTACCCCGGTTACACAAAGGAAAGTATTGTGCAATAGATCGCAATCCATGAAATCCTATATAATAAATTTAAAAGACTCATATTATCTGTCTTCATGATATGGATGCTAATTAATTTCGGTCTCCCTTTCTTTAAATAGCATTGCATCCATAATTTCAAGGATCAGTATTAACCAAAGGTCCTTGGATCATGCCCCTGTCGGGTGCAGTGTATACATAATTTTGGACATTTTCTTTATCAGACCTTCTCGCTCCCCACACAGATGGATGATGACCTTTGACTTAAAGGCATGCGGAGTGTCAGTATCCATCTGAGCAAACCGGAAAACCATGGATTCGAGAGTAATATTTGTTGTTTTTGATTATTTTCAAAGTAATCCCCTCCCCTAGGGGGTGCTAGGGATGTCTTACCCCACATAATTTTTCCCAGATATTATATAAGACAAGTCATGTGTTCACCAAGTTCAGCTAAAAGCTATACTGGAATATAACACACCTGGATATTTTGGACATTCTTTATCACCCCTTCTCAACCTCCATTCCCACTGGGCCTAAACTATGACTCAAACGGCATCCAGAGTGTCACGCTGTTAGGGGAGTCCTGCCCCCACAGTCATTTCTTAGATAGTAAGCCGTATGTGTACTATGTTTGATTCAGAGCTATGCTGGAACATACACTCATTCATCCATAAACTCGGCTATTTTTGATATTTTCTTTTTCACCCCTTCTCACCCCTGTGACGATGCAGCTGAACTTGGATTTCAACAGCATCTGGAGTGTCACTATTCATCTCAGTGATCCCAAAAACCGTGGATTCTACTTTAATATTTGTCGTTTTCTGTACACTTCAAACACCAGGCCTGTATTCTACTGTAGAATCCTTGTGCTGACATTGCCATGGTTATGGCTGGTCTTTTCTTCATACGATTCCTACAGTGGGGTGGTTTGATGACAATATCTCCTCAGTGGTTGATTTTAGGCCCTTAAACATAGTTTTCGGAGCCCATAGGGCCTTACCGAGTTTTGTTTTTCGCTTTGTGAGGCTTAAAATGAACTTTGTCTCATCCTTGTAGGGCAAGTTCAATATTTCACATATATTGTTGTTGTTGTTAGTCGTTTAGTCGCTTAGCCTGCATTAATGTGCTGAAGGGCCTAAATCTGGGGAATGGACAGGACTGTTAAAATATCTTATAGATGGGGTTACCCATGGGGCCCTAAAGGGTAAGTGTACCAAGTTAGGTTCAGATTGGTGAAACAGTATGGATTTGTATAAGGAACAGACAGATATATGGACAGACAGACATTCTGCTTTTTATATATATAGGTGTATTGATTAGGTGGAAGAATAAATGAAAATATGTAAAATGAAAGTAAGGTGTTTAAAGTAATTAAAGTTTTCTTCAACCAGAGAAATTGTTCCCCACCTGGGAGTGAGTTGGTTATAGCATGCTCCCCACTTAATTCTTGCCCACAACTGAAGCATAGAATTCTCTCTCAAATTATATCACGAATACATAAATTATAATAAAATCTAGGTCATATTTTTTATTATGACAAATCAAAATAATTCATGTGATGAAATATGATGACTTACTTAATTCCTGTTGTTTCTTGTGGAATATAGGGCATCAACAAAGCATCTCATCTGGTCCTGTTGATGGCCAACCTCATTACCTCACTTCTTCCATCGCTTTGATGTTAACAGATCTTCGCCACGTTTGCTTGCCTTACCTTTTACCCTGCTTGTTCCAGTCCAGTGCCTCTCTCTCAATTGCTTTGTTCCTCTTCCTCAGTTTATGCCTGATCCATTTCCGCTGCTTTATCTGTATGGCCATCTCATTCTGTCCCGTTCTCCTCGAGAGTTCATGATTGGAGATTACTTCCAGCCAGTTGATGTTAAGAATCCTTCGCAAACAGCAGATAAAAAAGGTCTGCAAGGTAATTACTTCAGTTACTTTCCAAGTCTCAGACCCATATACTAGAACAGACTTGACATTACTTCAGAAGATGCAGAGTTTGGTCCTGATAGATATTCTGTTGTTCTTCCACACTGGATAGAGCCGAACAAAGGCATAATTTGCTTTTTAAATGCACTGTGAGACATCTTGTGCAGCTCTCCCATCTTAGGCAACTACACTGCCCAAGTTAGTGAAGCTATCCACATCCTCTATAGATTCACCATTGAAGACAAATTGGTCTAATTTGTTGGTGTTAATCCTTAGGGCCTTAGTCTTCTTTGAGTTGATCATTAGTCCCAACTTTTTTTCTTCCTCTACCAAATTTTTGAGCGTTGCTTGCATTTCCCCATGTGTCTCAGACAGGAGACACAAATTGTCAGCTAATTCCAGATCTTTAAGCCTATTGACTAATCTCCATTGGATACCATGTTTCACATTTCGAGCCACATTCTACATTAACGCATCAATCACAGCCAAGAACATGGTTGTCGACAAGATACACTCTTGATTATTTTAACCATGTTGCCCGTATTGAAATTTCTATAGAACACTTTCCCGCCTTGTCAATACTTTACATATTTTGTTATACTTAATTACCGTACATGTACTCTCGAAACATGTAAAGTACTGACAAGGCGGGAAAGTGTTCTATAGAAATTAGGATACACCCTTGACGAACTCCTGAATGTACAGTCCCCTACAACGCAGATGAGGGGTTGGACTTAGGGGGGACGATGAAACATGATAGTGTATGATAATCATGGAGAATATTAAATCATTTGCCAATTGTGAGTACATAATTTGATTTGTAATCTGTATATTGTATGTGAAAATTGTAGTCAGATGGATCAGTCTTCATGATTAGAGAATTTCAGTAAACACATGTTTATAATACATGCTGGTTTATTTTTTCAGATTGCAAAGATAAGTGAAATGTATTCAATTGTCCGAGTGCGTCCGGCAGTCGTCATTCTTGGTCCATCAGGTTCTGGAAAATCTGTTATAATACAAATGTTGGCAAATGCTATGAGTGAGGATACTGGATTAGGTACCTTGTTCATGGTGAATCCAAAGGTAATTCCATGCATTTTACTTTGTTTTCCATATTTTCTTTCTTAACAGAACATTATATTACTTGGTCTAATCACTATAAAATTAATTTTGTATTGCAAGTCACTAATAGAGAACAAAGTATGTTTATACTAATATTTAGGATAGAATTTTAATTGTACATGTGGGAAGGGTTACATGAAGGCAATACTAAACTGTATTGATCACTCACTGCACTGCTATTTAGATAAGTTTAAAGGTACTTCTTATATAACTGTACAGATAATACTTTAAACATCTTTATGATTATAACTGAACACAGGTATTGTTCTCCTTTTAAAACTATAGTCTGCGATACCTCATGAAATGGAAATATGAATAAGTATTGTATTTTTTTATTATTTTTTATATAAAGTCAAGAATTTCATGTTTGGTCTGTATTGAATAGAGATTACAAAACAATAAGTTATATTGTACAAGATCCACCTTTTCAATACGAGATATGTTGTTGATTAAAATTACAACATCGTTTATTAAATGGTACCGGTCTCAACATCCATGGACATCATCAGCCAAATGTATATGTATTATCTACTTAGTATTGTTTTTACGCTCACAGAGGAACATCATCCACTTCTTGCAACGTATTTAACATTACTGCATCGCACTTAACATACATTTCTCTACATGCTGTACAAAGCACCCAGAACTAAAAAAAATTTAAGACTGTCAAAGACTTCAAACTTATTTCTACGAGGCTTCTCAGCTTCAGTTTTTTATTTTATTCGTGACTAACAAGTTGTCAATCTTGTACTAATTACATATTCAAACCTGGACATTTAACATAAATATGCTTTATATTTTAACTTGTTATAGATAATTTAAATTATGATGGTCAATTTTATGTGTTTTAACTTGAATGTGTATCTGTGTATAATGACCATATTTGGCTGATGATGACGTCTATAGAAGTTGAAACTGGTATCATTTAATAAATGATTTAATTTTAATCAACAACATAACATATCTTGTATTGAAAAGGTGGATCTTGCACAATTTAACTTATTGTTAAGTACTGTATTGTCTACCCATCCGTTTACAGCACTGTAGCTTGTAATGTTCTGTCAATCACTGATCTGCATTTAGGGCAGTCACCCAGTTGGCAGATTCCCTATCTGTAGTTTTCCTAGACTTTTCTTAAATAAAAGCAAAGAAATTGGAAATTTATTGAACATCTCCCTTGGTTAGTTATTATAATCCCTAACTCCCCTTCATATAAACGAATATTTGCCCCAATTTGTCCCCTTGAATTCCATCTTTATCTTCATATTGTGATCTTTCCTACTTGTAGGTCAACGGCCATATCCATGTTGAAACACCAGATTTAGTGAGATCTCTGAAGTTAAGCAAAATTGGACGTGGTCAAGATTTGGTTGGGTTGCCACGCGCTGTGGTAAGGGAATGTATGGGAATGGAGGAGCGAAAAGGAATTGGCCACCCTACCGTGTGTAAACTCCAGCTTAGGCACACCCCTGCGGAGGTTCGGACCTGCCTTCGGGCAGAATACACCCTTACCTTTCCTACGTTTAGAGACAACACTCAAACTTATTCGTCTACTAATGTCATTCCACACCACCTCTCCACTGACAGCTCAGACCATACCACTTAGTCGAGTTGCACATCTCTTTTCTTCTAAGTCTTCCCAGCCCAGATGTTGCAGTATTTTTTTAACATTACTCTTTTACATTACAAGATATTAGAATCATTCCATATTGACTGTTTTCACTTCACAAAGGAAAAAAATTAAATGTATCCTCCTAATTCAATACAAAACATAATTCCATCATTAGATGGAACAATAAAATTCAAATATGTTTCAACTCGTTTGAGCCATCTTCAGTGAAATAAGGTGGGGTTAAAATAATTTACATAATACAAGCTAAAAATGTGCTAAAACATGATGAAGGTACAAATGGAAAGCAAAAGAGACAGACAGCAATATAAACAATAACAATATACAATATTTACATCACTACATGGAGCAATAAATAACTCGCTGAGACAATTTCAGTGAACAAAGGGGTTAATATAAAACATAATTGAATCCAAAAAATATGCTAAACCTAAGAAGAAAATAAACATACATACATACATACATACATACATTATCATTATAGACTGTTATGCCTTTCAGCGTTCAGTCTGCAAGCCTCTTAGAATTTACTAAACGCCGCCACAATCCTCGATTTGCAACTAGTGTTGTGGCCTCATTTAGTTCTATACCTCTTATCTTCAAATCGTTAGAAACAGAGTCTAACCATCGTCGTCTTGGTCTCCCTCTACTTCTCTTACTCTCCATAACAGAGTCCATTATTCTCGTAGGTAACCTATCCTCCTCCATTCGCCTCACATGACCCCACCACCGAAAATAAAATAAAATAAGATAAAATAAAAGATAAGACAGAAACAAAACAATAAATGCTAATAGTGAGGCTGCGGACCTCTTAGATTAAAAATTAACAAATTCAAAAAACAGGGCGAAATCGCTGTGTTGAAAATTCAGGCTGACAGTCTGTCTTTGTAGAAACACCATCTCACGAATGGCTAGGAGGGGAGCAAGAAAGCTTGAAAACCAAGTTTGAGAGGAGACAACATGCCAATTTAGGAGTCCCGTTCTCAAAGATTATTTCCAATGTTGGCTAGGTGTGTTTGCCATATTGAAATTCTGTTAAAAGGAGAACAATAAAACTTTGATTTCCACCTATTCAGTACATTAAAAACAATTTTAAAATTAGGATCTCATCCTTATTAATTGTTAAAACAGGACATGTTTCATTTAAATTTTGAACATCTTCAGCTATAGATATTCTTACAAGGTTAAATTGGTAACATTGTTCTAGAACTTACATTTATGGTTTGCCGTTAACAAACTTATCCATGATAAACTTTAAAAAACCTCTTAAATATAAAGCGTTTACATATTACATCGTCTTATTGAAAATGATATGACTATTTGTTGAGTTTGAAACTTTAAAACCTTATTCTAATATTTGAAATACAGTGCCATTAGTTAGTCTCTGTAGAAATACATTTACAATGTGTTAAATTGCTGAATGTCTTCAAATTATTTGCTGTATACACATTAAAACATTTGTTACTCCTGGCGTAAACTTTCTCACATGTTGTACCATATGGAAATGACATCTTAATACATTCTCAAAACAGCTGAGTTTAGGCATGAATATTATTTTTTCGTCCATAAAATGACAAAACTGATGAGCACTGTTGATTATGGGTTATGGACTTTGTCCTATTTTGAATATCTAAACATCAAAATTTGTCGAATTCACAAATTGCTTGTAGTCTTAACCAGTGTAGGGTAATCCTACAGACATAAGCAGAGACTCAGTCAAATGGTAACAGTCAAGCTTTGGTGATATGCAAGTGGTAATTTCATCCAAGTTTACGAAAGTAAGTCTGTTGACATATCTGCAAAAGGATTTTTTTTTCATAAGAATATGCTGAGTGGTTTAAAAGTTGAAGAAACTAACGTTGAAGGATCAGCATTACCCCTTCTACTCCTGCCTGAATTTACGATAGTGCACTCAGCTGTTTGATGACTGCTTGTCATCCTACTTGCGCTCCTCATGTTGTCTCCGTATCTGCAGGGCATTGGGAGGGGAGGTAACAGAGGGCTGAGTTCTATCGAATGGTGTGATTCGTGTAAGGAAATGTTCAGAAGTTGTGTAGGGGAGGGTATGTGTATTCATAGATTGACTCTTATTATTACCCAGGATAAAATTGCTAGTCAATTTTGTGCTATCGATTGAATGTTTGTATTAACTTCGGTATTTGTTTTAACAATTAAGCAATAAAATAAGGATGAGATCCTAATTTTAAAATTGCTTTTAACATATTGAATAGGTGGAAGTAAAAAGTTTTATTGTTCTCCTTTTATGTGTTATGTTCCGAGCTGTCAATGGAGAGATTGCGTGGAAAGACATTAGCAGATGAATAAGTTGGAGTGGTATTTTTAAAGCACGAAAGATCACAATATGAAGATAAAGTTGGAATTGATTAATTGATTGATTGCACTTATTTATTTATGTATTTATTGTTTTGTTTATTTATTTAATTAATTAATTAATTAATTAATTAATTAATTAATTTATTTATTTATTTATTTATTTATTTATTTATTTATTTATTTATTTATTTATTTATTTATTTATTTATTTATTTATTTTAGTGCACTAAACGAGGCAAATTGATAACTTTTCTTGGATGTCACCCCGGCTCTAGTGTACTGGATTGGTTTACCACTCGTAAATGTCAAGAAGTCAGTGTTAAAATATGTACTTTCTATATAACCTTAAATGAAACAAATATATTATACACTGGTGGGTAAACTGCAAATGTGCTCAACATTATTTGATGAGTGTACATCAGAACTTCAAGGAAATGTGCAATAACTTGTGTATTCATGTAATTTTATTTGATAATGACTGAACCCCCGACCCTACTGATGAAGGATGAAGATGGTAAGCTGGCCCATAACAATAAAGACAATGCAGAAATTCTGGCTAAACATTGTAACAAGCTTTTAAATTGTGAGGAACCTACAGAACTCCTTCATGTGGACACCAACACCCCGATAAAAACACCACCAGAGAATATCAATTCCCGCACAATAAAGGAAGTCTACCAAGCTCTGAATAAATTTAAAAAACTACAAAGCGCCAGGAGAAGATCAGACCTTTGCGGAAATCTGGAAATATGCAGGAACATCAGCAACTTTTTCTATCTGGATTAAAGAAGAACTACCAGAACACTGGACAACAGCCCTCATTCATCCACTGCACAAAGAAGAAGACAAAACCGACCCTAAAACTACAGGGGAATCTTGCTCCTAGACATAACATACAAAATATTTTCAATAATCATCCTTAATAGGATAAGTTTAAAACTTGAGAAAGAACTGGGAGAATATCACGGAGGTTTCAAACCCTGGAGGAGCTGTCCTGATCAGATCATGAGTCTTAAGTTAAATAATAATAATAATAATAATAATAATAATAATAATAATAATAATAATAATAATAATAATAATAATCAGAATAAGAATGAGAATTAGAATAATCATATGGCCTCAGCTACCGTGTGCAGACATTTCAATTTGACGCCATCTGGCTGTCTGCTCATCAAATTCGAAGTTCCGTTTTACTCTAGGACCACTAGATGGCAGACAGAGTTAACCAAAACTCTCTTGAGCATCTATGGCTGATATTTAATGAATTTTGTCGGGTAAACACCAAATGTGTCACCAGAGATCTTTTACATGCCGACATCGTATGACATGGAGTGTCAAATGGAATTTCCCCCCCCCTTCAACAATCCGACTACCTCTGCCAGGTTTGAACCCACTACCTTGGGATCCTGAGGCCAATACTCTACCATTGATCCACAGAGGACTATAACAGGAGAAGAAACAGAGATATGATGATAACATTTGTAGATTTCAAGAAAGCTTATGATTGCATCCATAGAGAATCTCTGATTAAAATTTTAAGACACCTTGGACTACACCCCAAATTAATAAACATGATAAAATTGACTCTCACCAATACCAAATCAAAAGGGAAGTTTAGGGGTGAAACATCAGAGACATTTGAAATTAAAACTGGACTACCGCAGGGAGATGGGCTCTCACCACTATTATTTAACTGTGATCTAGAAATGATAATGAGGGAATGGTTTAGGAAATGTCCCCCCAAAATAAAGATTCACCAAAAAATCAAAACAAATTGCTTGGGTTTCGCTGACGATTTAGGATTACTAGCAGTGGACACAAAAGAAGGATAAACCCAAATATCAGAACATGAAAACAATGCAAATAAAATTGGCCTCAAAATATCATTTGAAAAAACAGAAATTATGCCCCAAAAACCAACACAGCTAAAAGAAGTTACCGTAAATGGTATGTTGTTTGAGTCATCAGTCCACAAACCAGTTTGATGCACCTCTAAATGCCACCCTATCCTGTGCTAAACTTTTCATTTCTGTATAACTACTGCATCCTACATCTGCTCTAATCTGCTTGTCATTTTCATATCTTGGTCTACCTCTACCGTTCTTACCACCTACACTTCCTTCAAAAACCAACTGAACAAGTCCTGGGTGTCTTTAGATATGTCCTATCATTCTATCCCTTCTTCTCGTCAAATTTAGCCAAATCGATCTCCTCTCGCCAATTCGATTCAGTATCACTTCATTTGTGATTCGATCTATCCATCTCACCTTCAGCATTCTTCTGTAACACCACATTTCAAAAGCTTCTATTCTCTTTCATTCTGAGCTAGTTACCATCCATGTTTCAGTTCCATACAATGCCATGCTCCACACAAAAGTCTTCAGAAATATCTTTCTAATTCCTATATCAATGTTTGAAGTGGGCAAATTTCTTTTCTTAAGAAAGCTCTTCCTTGCTTGTGCTAATCTGCATTTTATGTCCTCCTTACTCCTGCCATCATTAGTTATTTTACTACCCAAGTAACAATATTCATCTACTTCCGTTAAGACTTCATCTCCTAATTTAATATTTCCTACATCACCTACCTTCGATCGACTGCACTCCATTACTTTTGTTTTGGACTTATTTATTTTCATCTTGTACTCCTTACCTAAGACATCATCCATACCATTCAGCAACTTCTCGAGATCTTCTGCAGTCTCAGATAAAATAACAATATCATCGGCAAATCTCAAGGTTTTGATTTCCTCTCCTTGGACTGTGATTCCCTTTCCAAATTTCTCTTTGATTTCCTTTACGGCCTGTTCTATGTAAACATTAAAAAGGATTGGGGACAAACTGCAGCCTTGCCTCACTCCTTTCTGGATTGCTGCTTCTTTTTCAAAGCCCTCGATTTTTATCACTGTAGACTGATTTTTATACAGATTGTAGATAATTCTTCGTTCTTGGTATATGATCCCAACCACCTTCAGAATCTTAAATAGCTTGCTCCAATCAACATCATCGAATGCCTTTTCTAGATCTACGAATGCCATGTACGTGGGCTTGTCCTTCTTGATTCCATCCTCTAGGATCAGACGTAAAGCCAGCATTGCTTCACGTGTTCCTACATTTCTCTGAAGCCAAACTGATCTTCTCCCAACTCAGCTTCAACTTGTTTTTCCATTCTTCTGTAAACAATACATGTTAAAATTTTGCAGGCATGAGATACTAAACTAATGGTGCGGTAGTTTTAACACCTGTCAGCACCGGCTTTCTTGGGAATAGTTATAACAACATTCTGCCGAATATCGGATGGGACTTCTCCAGGCTCGTACATCTTACACACTAAATGGAATAGCCTTGCCAAGCTGGTTTCTCCTAAGACAGTCAGTAATTCAGGGGGAATGTCATCAATTCCAGGTGCCTTGTTCCTATTTAGGTCGCTCACAGCTCTGTCAAACTCTGACCTCAAAATTGGGTCTCCCATTTCATCAGCATCAACAGTCTCTTCTTGTTTCACAACCAAATTATCTACATCTTCACTTTGATACAACTGTTGGATATGTTCCTGCCATCTTTCTGCTTTGTCTTATTTCCCTAGAAGTGGCTTTCCATCTGAGCTCTTAATATTCATACACCTAGATTTCCTTTGTCCAAAGGTTTCCTTGATTTTCCTGTATGAAGCATCTGCCTTTTCTAGGACCATACAACCTTCTACATCCTTGCACTTCTCCTTCAGCCATTCTTCCTTAGCTACCTTGCACTTTCTGTCCACTTCATTCTTTAATCGCTTGTATTCTTTTCTGCACTCTTCATTTCTAGCATTCTTGTATTTTCGTCGTTCATCAATCAGGTCTAGTATCTCCTGGGTTATCCGCTGATTCCTAGTTGATCTTTTCTTCCTTCCTAACATTTCTTCAGCAGCCCTGCTGACTTCATTTTTCATGACTATCCACTCTTCCTCTATTGTGTTTCCTGCAGCCTTTTCATTTAGTCCTTGTGCAACATGTTCCTTGAAACAATCCCTCACACTCTTTTCTTTCAACTTGTCTAGATCCCAACTTTTTGCATTCTTTCCTTTCTTCAATGTCTTCAGCTTCAGATGGCATTTCATGACCAACAAGTTGTGGTCAGAGTCCACGTCTGCTCCTGGGAAAGTTTTGCAATCCAACACCTGGTGTCTGAATCTCTGCCTAATCATAATGAAGTCTATTTGATACCTTCCAGTGTCTCCAGGTCTCGTCCACGTGTAAAGCCGTTGTTTGTGGTGTTTGAACCAAGTATTGATAAGGACTGAATTATGATCAGTGCAGAATTCAACCAGCCGACTTATTCTATCGCTCCTTTGTCCCAATCCGAATTCTCCTACTGTATTACATTCTATTCCTTGGCCTACCAGAGCATTCCATTCTCCCATCACAATTAGATTCTCGTCACCTTTTACATATTATATTAAATCTTCTTTCGATTTCCTCATCGTCTGCTGAGCTAGTAGGCATATAGACCTGCACTATTGTGGTGGGCATTGGTTTAGTGTCTGTCTTAACGACAATAATTTTTTCACTATGCTGGTCATAGTAGCTTACCCGCTGAGCTATTTTCTTATTCATTATTAAACCAACTCCTGCATTTCCTCTGTTTGATTTTGTGTTGGTAATTCGGTAGTCGTCTGACCAGAAATCCTGTTCTTCCTGCCAACGTACTTCACTTATACCAACTACATCTCAAAATCAAATCAAAATCTCTTTATTTGCAAATGAGGTGTCTACCTCGGTGGCAAATGGTACACTAAAATACATTATTGTCAAGCACTAAATATTAAATTAACAAGAGAAGAAAATTTTTCCTATAATACAATATTATACAATTTACGCTAACAATGTTTTCTATTAAACACACAGCTCATCCTTAATAAATTTATATTGTTTACAAAATTCTACTTATAATATATCCTGTCCTACTTACAAATATAGTCAACTGATATACAGTATGTGGAATTACTTCAAATGATACTATACAACTGGTATAAGATTAATATTTACATTGCATTTATTTATTTACTTTTTTTTTTTACCCGTTCTGGATCCTAAGTAGCATAACGACCTGCTGCGTCTTAACCAGAGCCCCTTTTGCCACCACTTTTCAGAGTTCCTGAAGGGCCTTCACAGCTACCGTAGCGGTCCCAGGACACTCGAAGTCCCCACTGTACTTCACCCCTACAGGCAGTCCCCTACTTTGGCTGTTCTCACCGCTCACCACCCTCTAGGACCCCGGTACCACCTAGGGATGATGAGGTGAATAACCTTACCCACCAGGGTGAGAGAAGAAGAGAGCGAAAAAGGACGGAGAGAGAGAGGAAGAGAGAGAGAGAGAGGTAGATAGAGACCCTGGCGAGAAGGTTGTTAGCGTGTCCGCCCCAAAATGGGAGGTATAGCGAACACGAGGGAGAAGATGGGCACAAGAAGAGCAACAACAAGTACAGTCACAAAATAAAAAACAAGAACCATAGAAAAACTTACCGGAAACAGCGGAGGAAGACGACTAAAAGGCCGAGGAAGTAAATGCACAAGAAAAACGGTGGCAGTGCTCCACCGAACGTGGCGAATGAAAAACGACACTTCAATTAAGTTGAAGAAATTTAATGGAAGGGCAAAAGGGTGGTAACAAACCAAGTCTTTAAGATGATAAAGCCTAAGTTTATTTTAAAACGTAATGCCAAAATGTAAATAAAATCAACGTAAGGTTGAAAAAAGGAAAAGGTAATCAACAATAAGTAAAATAAATTAGAATATACCCAGGTAGGATTTAAAAGAAAATTAATTCGTTACTAATTAACAATTAATGGAAAATAAATACTCTTTAACAGATAATAAGTTGAGAACCTTATGAAAACAACAAGAAAGAAAAGATGACCTCCGTACCTAATAAAATGTGATCAGAAAACAACGGAAAACCAATAGACTTTCTTACATAAATGTTACCTTGAAATTAAATGTGATCGATCACGGATAGTTATTTAATAAAAAATTAAGTTAACAATTATTCAATAAAATGGATCTTCAACGCGGTCGCTTCTCATAATTACCAAATTTGAAAACGTTCAGTTTCCACCAAGTACAGTTTCCAAGACAAACAGAATTTCACGTTAAAAACACCTCCTCACGCGGGGCAAGGAAATGGAAACACAATATTAAAGGAGGAGAAAATAAATTAATTAATTTAAACAGTAAACGATACACTCAACCCCGAAATATATAATTCAAGATCCGCACCGGCTCAACACGCCAGACAACTCTTAACCCGACAACAATACACACACGAACCGTTGCCAAGGAAACCAGAAAACAAAAGCAACGCCACCAAAAACACGGAGGAAAACAGGCTAGAGAAAATAATTTAATTCACCCAAAAACCCCAGAAGGGGGAGGGGAGAAGAAAACATACCAAACGAATTAGAAAACAAAACACACGAAAGCAAACAGAAAGCCGAAGAAGGAAAGCTCGGTACCTTGGAGACTGTACCTTGGTTTACAAAGAAGGTTACAATTTGAAGTGCCCAAAGTAGATCAGTAAAATTTTAAATTAATAATTCCAATTTAGTTCATGGTGAACCTTCCACATTACTGTGATTAGCTGCCGAAACTGTTTTTCAGATTTTCGATACCACACACGCAAATAGGAATTAATTTAACGGCGAAGTCCAAATATTTATTATTATTATTATTATTATTTTTCCGGAAATCTTCGAAAATATCAAAATCCTCTTCAGGACGACGTTTAAAGTGTGTCAAACACTGGTACATACCTTTGGTGATGAAGAAATGAGAAGAATTTTAACCTGACATTGTTGACGAAGAAATACAGTCACACCACTGGCATCCAGACCTCGTTGTGAAGTATCCAGACGAAAAATAAATCCAAAAACATGATCAGAAGGAATGGCAGGAGGTCTCCAATTAGATTACCTGGGGAAAATCCCCGTTAACGTGGAGATTACGGTGGTTTCCAGCTACTCCACGACTCCATGACGCCGGACACAAAACCACACGAGCTCGCCATCATGGCTGACTGAAGCTAACTGCCTCTCGCGTCGGCAAGCAAGGAGCGGGCAAGTTTGCCTGGTCGTAGGCCAGCGCATGCGCAACCAAACAGAGCTAGGAGATACTGCGCGCGGCCTACATTAGTTTAAAACGGTATGTCGAGCAGTCAATTGACACAGATATTCTAGGGCTCACAGGCCAGTTCAAAATGTTTATAAGGGGGAGGCTCACATTATTTAATACTGTCTCAGCCCTCCCGCCCCGAATCGACGACAAAATCTCATGCACATGCCATCAATGATGAGGTGGTCACACATACACTAAATTTGGGCGGAGTTGTCCAACAGAAAACGACCACCAAGATTAACTAGTTTTAGTTAGGAGTTCACATGACCAGGTTAATAGTCCAAGACACAGTTCCATATCACATAGTTTTTAGAAATAATTGGCGGGGTGCGATCAACATTATTGTCCAGAAACGTTAACCGAGCACTCGGAAAATCACCAGAGTAATGTTTGTCATCAAATAGAGAGCACAATGACCAGAGTTCGCCAAATATTCAGTTTCACCCAATACACATTGTTTCAATGCATCACACTATGATACAGTTTATGACACATGACGCAGTTCACCTTGAGGTTTGGCAACTCTCACACTAATCACAGATATACTGACCAAAATTAAACCAAAACCACATGATTATAAGTCCACGCATTCAGGTTATTTTCTCAAGCACGGTGGTAAATTAACTTTTAATGCATGAATACCTTTACAAGTCTCCTTTGATATTAAGGAAATGCATGATCTCGTGTTGCAAAGGGAGACAACAGGGGAAATGAAACGCACCGGAAAACCCGAATGGGGGCAAAACCGCAAGAAGAGGGAGGAAAAAAAAACAAACCAGGAAATTAAAGTAGGTGAGTTTTCAGTTACAGGATCCACAGATCCGCCAATTAACTTTGCATAGGCTAGTTACCAACAAACTAGCTGAAGCCCAGAGCTTTCCACTTGGTCCAATATAGTACCGAAGGAAAGGAGGGTCCATTCAACGACACTTAAGAAATCAAAGGGAAACTACATAAAATATACCATGTTACTCTTCCACGAAGGACACTTAGCCATGACACGTGGAGAAACAATTAACAAGAACACATAGAAACATAGGGTACAATCCAACACATAATACCAACTAGGACTAAGACAGATATCCCGAAGGAGCATGAACCTAACGGAAGTGAAAGCAGTAATATTACTCAAGCACAAATCACCCACAAGAAAAATATATAAGTAAAGGTACAGGACCACTCCAAAGAATAGACGTCCTTGGAACATATGGTTTAGAATAGCAGGAGTTAAACTAAAGGACACATGAATGACCTATCAAATTACACTTTTAGATATTGGAGTGACACACACACAACCACAGAGCGGCGAACTCGTCAATCGGTCCAAAGGTCAAGAACGAGGGGTTGAGCGAAATACAAACCACACTGGGATCGGCAACTTATCCTAGTTCACCAACAAACACAGGTAAGGACTCAAGCATAGAAAACTAATTTTTGAACAGACCAACGGAAAACCATCAGAGAGAGGGAACGCAGAAACCACTCGAGTTACAGAGAGATAAGACAGGCAACAGTAGCATCGATGGGCAATCGGGAGACTCCTATAGGTTACCAGATGGAAAAATCGCGATCAGTCAGTCATCCATAACGGCCACATCAAGGTACAACTACCAAAAATAAATGCGCGGGGCAACGTGGTACAGAATAGTAACCACAAACCTAATTCTGCGTGAGGAAGAACAAGTCGAAAATCCCAGAGCCAACAGATAACTAAGAATTGCCCACCCGAAGGTGTACTTCCTCGGAGTAGTGGATACCAAACCAACAGCCAAATCTACCGCGACACAGAGGTAAATTAAAGGACAAATCACATCCCAACCAAGGTGTCTTGACAGCCAAACAACGTAATCCAAAACACGATTACCTAAATAATGACAAGCTAGCAGCACGGGTCACTCCTAGAGAGATAAAGGATAGCTATCCTCAACGCGTGCTCACAGACCACAACCCAACAGCACAATACCAAGCAGAAATTACAACAGCAAACCAGGTACAGATTAAGGATTAGGTCCATCCCACAGAAGCACAAAGGAGAAATATCCTCAGGAAGGAAGTCCAACAGTACCACCGAAAACTCCACACGCCAACCGGTAGATAAGGAAAATTACACAACGTTATTAACGGTCCACATTTCAAAAGGATCCGAACAACTCACAACAATACGAAGTTACAACGCAGGAGATACAACCATAGTGCTGGCAGGAGTGCACCAACCGAACGCCCACAGAAAAAAAATCGGAGACAGATTTTCTACATAACCCCAAAACGACCCCCACAATCAAAAGGTTAGGAAGATAAATTCAGCCCAAAAACCCATTACAGGAAAAATAATATAGAGGGTTCACGAATAGAAAACCACTTTTAGAACAGCCGCGAAGGGTGCCCAAAAGGAGGAGTGTCAGATCACTCGATCATGGATGAATACAAACATCAGTATCCGGAAAAGAAACACCTTTAAGACACGCGGTCCATGCAGAAGGCAAGCAGGGAACTTTTCTGACACCAATAAATCGAAACACACCACAATCAGAAATCATCCAATACTAAAATGGCACAAATAGCAACCCAATCATGACTAAGCACCACACAACTTCAGACACACGCACACAATGAAAGGATGACAAAATGGTAAACACTCAGGCACCAGACACACTCCCTTACATTCAATCCCAGGCACACCATAGCTCAGCAATGATTAAGTCACAAGATGATCGAAGGGTTCAGCGGAAGGAATCCGATGCGGAGCCACAGAAGAAACAAATCTTTGAAATTACATACTAAAAGCCTAGAGAAAACAGAGGGACAACAAAGCACAATTTAAGTTAGATGTCATCAGATTTCCCCAATGGGATTTCGGTAGCGCACCACATAAGCATAAGGCTATATAACGAGGATATCTATTGCAAGGTATTAATACCACCATCACAAGACAATTAAGGAAAGACAATTTCTAACTACAAGGATCCACCTCGAAACGGTAACATACAAGAAGTACTAAATTAGAATCACCAACACGAGGCACAGAAAGGACCAGATTGACTCGCTCGCCAACCCACAGTATGTGTGCTAAATTCACTAACGATACAGGTCAGCTACCAAAGGTGCATTCATCCAGCGGAAGATGCGGTACAATTTGCCAGATCAACCGGGTTTAATTTGAGAAACATGAACGCGCCTAATACGCTTTGCTACAGGGTCGCTTACTAAAATAGAAACGGGAGACAAGAACTCCAACACAGTGCACGGGCCTTGGTACCTAGGGGCAAGTTTTGCCGAAAACTTATTCACGGCCTTACTCATTGGGTAGCACTTAACATACACGAGATCACCAACATTGAATTTTGACGGTTTCCTACCTTTATCGTACTGCCTTTTGACCTTTTCGTATGACACAGCTAGATTCCTTTTTGCTTCGTTCCAGATCTTTTGAACATCATTAGGCCTAGATAGGTCTGGGAGAAGATCCTCAATACATAGCAGGTTAGACATAGGGGAGTACGGAGTATAGCCAAACATTAAAGACATAGGCGTCTTACCATGGGACTCATGAGTAGCGGAATTGAAAGCATGGGCCAACCAATGCAGACAGGAGTCCCATTTAGACTGGTTGTCATGATGATACGCTATCAACGCAGATTTTAAGTTCCGATTCAACCTCTCTGCATAAGAAGGATTTGGATAATATGGAATAGTGGTGACATGTGAAATGCCCAACTCAAACAGATACCTTTTGAAGGAGTTACTGGTGAAAGAACTAGCGTTGTCAGACACTAAGAACTTAGGTGGGCCAAATGATGCAAAGATGGAATTTAGACAGGAGATAGAGGTACGTGAATTAGTGGACCTGGTGGGAAAGATCCAACAGAACCGGGAGAAGGCATCTATACAGACAAAAATGTGGGTGTTTCCCAAGGAAGATCGGGAGAGGGGTCCTACGAAATCTATGAACAGTCGTTCCATGGGGCGCGAAGCTTGTGATGAAGACAATAATCCCACCCGGTTATTCAAATTAGGTTTGCTGATGGCGCAAGATTTACAAGATTTGACCATGTTCCTGATATCACTATCCATTTTCTTCCAAACAAAGAATTGCCTGATTTTCAAACGAGTTTTGAAATTTCCTAGATGACCGCCAAGGGGTGAACAGTGGTAATACTTGAAAATGACAGGTACCAGAACCTTAGGAACGACAATTTTGGAATTATGGTCCTTGCGACCCTTACAACAGAGAACACCCTTAGATAAGGAGTAAGGTTTCACTTCGATCCCGCTACTGATTGTATCAATGATCCTTTTCAGATCCGGATCAGTTTTTTGATGATCTCCAATTTCTTGATACAGCAATGGGGAATCGGTGAGGATGGCACTAACTCCAACGGTATTGACAGCAAGCTCATCGACACATGGGTTGGCTTCCGCACAAGGATGACCTTCAAACATCCTGCTCAAGCCATCGGCAATGACGTTCTCAGACCCACGAATGTGGCGAACATTGAAATTAAAGGATGAGATCCGTAATGCCCATCTAGTTATCCTACCGGTCCTTTTGGGTCGGTTCAACACCCAAGAAAGAGCCTGATTATCGGTTTCCAGATCAAAGTTGACGTGTTCAATGAAGGATCGAAATTTCTCCAGTGCAAACAGCACAGCTAGACACTCTAGTTCATAAATGGAGTACTTAGACTCCAGATCATTGAGGACCCTGGATACGTAGGCCACGGGCCTACGCCCATCTTCATGTTCTTGTAACAGAACGCCAGCAATAGCACGCCCGGAGGCATCAGTTTGGACAATGAAACGTTTCTCGAAATCAGGAATAGCTAACAAAGGTGCATTAATCAGTGCGACCTTCAATGAATTGAAAGCTTCCTCCTGGGCTTTACCCCAAGTAAATTTTACATTCTTTTTCCTGAGGTCGTTCAACGGGGCAGCCACTTCAGCAAAGTTAGGGATGAATTTTCTAAAGAAATTGACCATACCAATGAATCGAGCAACGCCCTTGACATCTTTGGGAGGTGGAAAATCCCTAATGGCTTGAGTTCTGGAATGATCTATGGAAACGCCTTCAGAAGAAACTACATGTCCCAAGAAAGACATGCTGGGTCTGGCGAAAGCTACCTTTGATAACTTCACTGTAAGGCCGGCTTTCCTTAACCGTAGCAATACTTCCCTAACGTGCACCATATGTTCCTCGAAGGTCTTCGAATAAATTAATAAATCGTCCAGGTAATTAAAGACATAGCTGAACTTAATGTCAGAGAGAATGGAATTTAACAACCTCGACAACACAGCTGCTCCACAGCTGAGCCCGAACGGGAGTCTGAGGAACTCATACAAGTTCCAGTCGGTGATGAAGGCAGTGAGGGGAATAGATCTCTTCGATAAGGGCACTTGGTAATAAGCCTGGTTCAAATCCAGGACAGTGAAAAATTTTGCACCTGAGAACCATCCAAAACAAGTATGAAGGTCGGGTAGAGGAATAGATTGGAGTACAATCTTACTATTTAGAGCCCTATAGTCAATCACAGCACGATAACCACCAGAAGGTTTGGGTACCAAGAACACAGGGGACGCATACGGGGAAGTCGAAGGTCTGATCACCCCATCTCTCTCCATTTGCTCAATGATTTTCTTTAATTCCAACATACGGGGTGGGGAAAGGCGATAAGGAGGGGATCGAACAGGCTGCAGGTCAGACAACTCAATGTCATACTCGAGTACGTTGGTCAAGCCTAACTTGCTAGTGAACACATCGGGAAATTCCCTGCAAAGATCACGAACTCGCTGTGCTTCGGCATCTCCTAAATGATTCAGGCCAAGCCGATCGATGTCACTAGACTCATCTGACTCAGGGTAACCCGCACACAAAACTTTAGGCATTTTCAAGGGAACGTTAATCAATTCAAATTTCAGGTCAGGAGAAAATTTAAAAAAGAAATTTCGACACTGAGGATCCAAAACGACACCGGCCCAAGATAGAAAATTGGTACCCAGAATAATGTTACATGATAAATTGGATGTCACCAAGCACTTGAACTTCCAAGAGAAATTCCCAATCCTCAACTTGACCTTCACAGTCCCCAAAATATTTAAAAACTGACAATTAGCCGAAACGCATCTTAGATTAGTGGGTTTTATTTCCAGAAGTTTACACGAGGATTTCTTTTGACAATACCAGGCATAATTCATCAAGCATACTACGCTTCCGGTATCAAGAAGAGCATCTACGGGTTCATTGTTGACCTCGACAAATGTGCACGTGCCAGAGGAGGGGGCATGAGCAGAAATACTATTGCACCTTGGGGGACACACCGGTTTCTTACGAGATTCAGGGTTTACAAACTTAGAATTGGCAGACTTTGCCCTTTCCCATTCTAGTCATTGAGTACCATTTCTGTCTACCAAGGGGCAATTTCTTTTAACATGCTGTCTAGAGCCACAGGAATAGCAAGCGCCTGGACCACGTCTAACGTCAGGGCAGGAATTTCTTAGATGATTTCGGGACCCACAGTTGTAACATTTACGGGCATTCACTACCTTAGGTGTTGACGGAAGGACGGGACAATTGGTAGTAGTAGGGGGAGGGAAATTCACAGGTCTGGAGGCATCCCCATGTTTGACATCTTCAGCAAAGGAACAGGCCTCTTCCAATTCTTGAAAGGTAGTAGGGCAACGGGTTAAGGAAAGATAGGAGCGGTACGCAGGAGATATTCCTTTTAAAATTCTAGAGACCATTTCACATTCTGGCACAGAAATTCTAAAAACCTTGCAAAAGAATCGCAGATCCAGCACATAAGTTAGCAAGTTCTCATGCAGGAACTGAGTCCGGAAACAGAGTTGGGGCACAAGACTTTGGAGAGCAAGAGAGGGAATGAATTTGGAAAGGACAAGTTCATGAAAGGTGCTAATCGATAAATTTTTAGAGATAGCTTCAGAAATTTCTCTCTTTAGGATCCCTTCACAATGAGGGAAGAGGGCGCGGAAAATCCCCAAATCATCGACTGAGTACACATTACCAGTCTCGGTCAACTCCACCAAAAACCGCAGGAATCGAATACACTCATCTATAGAATTTACAGAAAAGGACTTCACTCCCCGAAAAACTTCCTTTAAACAGTTAGGCGATGACGCCGAATTTAGCTTAGAGACCAAGGTTTCCAGTAAAGGAGCAGTCACACAACACTGACCTTGGGCATGGGTCGAGGACGCAATTTGGTGGGAAGTGACACTCAGGGTAGGTACAGTAGGGTTAAGTCCAGTAGAAATAGAACAATTCTCCATATCTCTGTTAATCAACAGCAAATCTAAATCAGAGGTGATGCCAGAAACCACCGTTAACAATCTAGCACATTCTGACACAAAAACAGAATCAGGCTTAATAGATAATATATCCTGAATTCGGCCCGAGTAGTGGTCAGCTCTGGCCCTCAGCCGGTTTACTTGGGCTTTGGACGGAGGCAATTCAATAAACTCTTCACGAATAATATTAATTTCGTTAAGATTGTCACAGATCAGGTTAAGGTACTCACCCACTCGACTCCTGTCAATAGAAAATACATTAATGGGGACCTGGGAGTTGGCTGATAGCAAGGCAGCGCACTCAGCAACAGTACGGGCAGGTTCAAGGCCACGAATGGATAACTCGTACTCCAATTCGGCACGACGCAGGAAGGAGGGGTTCGTAACGGCACGCGCCATGGTAGCAAACATGGAACAAAATAATCAAAAAATTACACAAGATCCTTGCACTCCCTTTTACAATAGTTATTGACAATAACACTTTTAGTTTTTTAATTTTTGATTTCCATCCGCCAACATTCGCCACAGCACTGCACCACGCAAGGGAAGGAGGGGAGGAAAGTTAGGCTGCACAAGGCAGAAACAACAGAGATTAGGCAGCAGAGCAACAACAACAACAACAACAGGCCTGCTACCACACAAATCGGGTTCAGAACAACAGTGGAACAACAAACAACCACGCTCTGCTACCACTCTCACCGCTCACCACCCTCTAGGACCCCGGTACCACCTAGGGATGATGAGGTGAATAACCTTACCCACCAGGGTGAGAGAAGAAGAGAGCGAAAAAGGACGGAGAGAGAGAGGAAGAGAGAGAGAGAGAGGTAGATAGAGACCCTGGCGAGAAGGTTGTTAGCGTGTCCGCCCCAAAATGGGAGGTATAGCGAACACGAGGGAGAAGATGGGCACAAGAAGAGCAACAACAAGTACAGTCACAAAATAAAAAACAAGAACCATAGAAAAACTTACCGGAAACAGCGGAGGAAGACGACTAAAAGGCCGAGGAAGTAAATGCACAAGAAAAACGGTGGCAGTGCTCCACCGAACGTGGCGAATGAAAAACGACACTTCAATTAAGTTGAAGAAATTTAATGGAAGGGCAAAAGGGTGGTAACAAACCAAGTCTTTAAGATGATAAAGCCTAAGTTTATTTTAAAACGTAATGCCAAAATGTAAATAAAATCAACGTAAGGTTGAAAAAAGGAAAAGGTAATCAACAATAAGTAAAATAAATTAGAATATACCCAGGTAGGATTTAAAAGAAAATTAATTCGTTACTAATTAACAATTAATGGAAAATAAATACTCTTTAACAGATAATAAGTTGAGAACCTTATGAAAACAACAAGAAAGAAAAGATGACCTCCGTACCTAATAAAATGTGATCAGAAAACAACGGAAAACCAATAGACTTTCTTACATAAATGTTACCTTGAAATTAAATGTGATCGATCACGGATAGTTATTTAATAAAAAATTAAGTTAACAATTATTCAATAAAATGGATCTTCAACGCGGTCGCTTCTCATAATTACCAAATTTGAAAACGTTCAGTTTCCACCAAGTACAGTTTCCAAGACAAACATAATTTCACGTTAAAAACACCTCCTCACGCGGGGCAAGGAAATGGAAACACAATATTAAAGGAGGAGAAAATAAATTAATTAATTTAAACAGTAAACGATACACTCAACCCCGAAATATATAATTCAAGATCCGCACCGGCTCAACACGCCAGACAACTCTTAACCCGACAACAATACACACACGAACCGTTGCCAAGGAAACCAGAAAACAAAAGTAACGCCACCAAAAACACGGAGGAAAACAGGCTAGAGAAAATAATTTAATTCACCCAAAAACCCCAGAAGGGGGAGGGGAGAAGAAAACATACCAAACGAATTAGAAAACAAAACACACGAAAGCAAACAGAAAGCCGAAGAAGGAAAGCTCGGTACCTTGGAGACTGTACCTTGGTTTACAAAGAAGGTTACAATTTGAAGTGCCCAAAGTAGATCAGTAAAATTTTAAATTAATAATTCCAATTTAGTTCATGGTGAACCTTCCACATTACTGTGATTAGCTGCCGAAACTGTTTTTCAGATTTTCGATACCACACACGCAAATAGGAATTAATTTAACGGCGAAGTCCAAATATTTATTATTATTATTATTATTTTTCCGGAAATCTTCGAAAATATCAAAATCCTCTTCAGGACGACGTTTAAAGTGTGTCAAACACTGGTACATACCTTTGGTGATGAAGAAATGAGAAGAATTTTAACCTGACATTGTTGACGAAGAAATACAGTCACACCACTGGCATCCAGACCTCGTTGTGAAGTATCCAGACGAAAAATAAATCCAAAAACATGATCAGAAGGAATGGCAGGAGGTCTCCAATTAGATTACCTGGGGAAAATCCCCGTTAACGTGGAGATTACGGTGGTTTCCAGCTACTCCACGACTCCATGACGCCGGACACAAAACCACACGAGCTCGCCATCATGGCTGACTGAAGCTAACTGCCTCTCGCGTCGGCAAGCAAGGAGCGGGCAAGTTTGCCTGGTCGTAGGCCAGCGCATGCGCAACCAAACAGAGCTAGGAGATACTGCGCGCGGCCTACATTAGTTTAAAACGGTATGTCGAGCAGTCAATTGACACAGATATTCTAGGGCTCACAGGCCAGTTCAAAATGTTTATAAGGGGGAGGCTCACATTATTTAATACTGTCTCAGCCCTCCCGCCCCGAATCGACGACAAAATCTCATGCACATGCCATCAATGATGAGGTGGTCACACATACACTAAATTTGGGCGGAGTTGTCCAACAGAAAACGACCACCAAGATTAACTAGTTTTAGTTAGGAGTTCACATGACCAGGTTAATAGTCCAAGACACAGTTCCATATCACATAGTTTTTAGAAATAATTGGCGGGGTGCGATCAACAATAGTGTCCAGAAACGTTAACCGAGCACTCGGAAAATCACCAGAGTAATGTTTGTCATCAAATAGAGAGCACAATGACCAGAGTTCGCCAAATATTCAGTTTCACCCAATACACATTGTTTCAATGCATCACACTATGATACAGTTTATGACACGTGACGCAGTTCACCTTGAGGTTTGGCAACTCTCACACTAATCACAGATATACTGACCAAAATTAAACCAAAACCACATGATTATAAGTCCACGCATTCAGGTTATTTTCTCAAGCACGGTGGTAAATTAACTTTTAATGCATGAATACCTTTACAAGTCTCCTTTGATATTAAGGAAATGCATGATCTCGTGTTGCAAAGGGAGACAACAGGGGAAATGAAACGCACCGGAAAACCCGAATGGGGGCAAAACCGCAAGAAGAGGGAGGAAAAAAAAACAAACCAGGAAATTAAAGTAGGTGAGTTTTCAGTTACAGGATCCACAGATCCGCCAATTAACTTTGCATAGGCTAGTTACCAACAAACTAGCTGAAGCCCAGAGCTTTCCACTTGGTCCAATATAGTACCGAAGGAAAGGAGGGTCCATTCAACGACACTTAAGAAATCAAAGGGAAACTACATAAAATATACCATGTTACTCTTCCACGAAGGACACTTAGCCATGACACGTGGAGAAACAATTAACAAGAACACATAGAAACATAGGGTACAATCCAACACATAATACCAACTAGGACTAAGACAGATATCCCGAAGGAGCATGAACCTAACGGAAGTGAAAGCAGTAATATTACTCAAGCACAAATCACCCACAAGAAAAATATATAAGTAAAGGTACAGGACCACTCCAAAGAATAGACGTCCTTGGAACATATGGTTTAGAATAGCAGGAGTTAAACTAAAGGACACATGAATGACCTATCAAATTGCACTTTTAGATATTGGAGTGACACACACACAACCACAGAGCGGCGAACTCGTCAATCGGTCCAAAGGTCAAGAACGAGGGGTTGAGCGAAATACAAACCACACTGGGATCGGCAACTTATCCTAGTTCACCAACAAACACAGGTAAGGACTCAAGCATAGAAAACTAATTTTTGAACAGACCAACGGAAAACCATCAGAGAGAGGGAACGCAGAAACCACTCGAGTTACAGAGAGATAAGACAGGCAACAGTAGCATCGATGGGCAATCGGGAGACTCCTATAGGTTACCAGATGGAAAAATCGCGATCAGTCAGTCATCCATAACGGCCACATCAAGGTACAACTACCAAAAATAAATGCGCGGGGCAACGTGGTACAGAATAGTAACCACAAACCTAATTCTGCGTGAGGAAGAACAAGTCGAAAATCCCAGAGCCAACAGATAACTAAGAATTGCCCACCCGAAGGTGTACTTCCTCGGAGTAGTGGATACCAAACCAACAGCCAAATCTACCGCGACACAGAGGTAAATTAAAGGACAAATCACATCCCAACCAAGGTGTCTTGACAGCCAAACAACGTAATCCAAAACACGATTACCTAAATAATGACAAGCTAGCAGCACGGGTCACTCCTAGAGAGATAAAGGATAGCTATCCTCAACGCGTGCTCACAGACCACAACCCAACAGAACAATACCAAGCAGAAATTACAACAGCAAACCAGGTACAGATTAAGGATTAGGTCCATCCCACAGAAGCACAAAGGAGAAATATCCTCAGGAAGGAAGTCCAACAGTACCACCGAAAACTCCACACGCCAACCGGTAGATAAGGAAAATTACACAACGTTATTAACGGTCCACATTTCAAAAGGATCCGAACAACTCACAACAATACGAAGTTACAACGCAGGAGATACAACCATAGTGCTGGCAGGAGTGCACCAACCGAACGCCCACAGAAAAAAAATCGGAGACAGATTTTCTACATAATCCCAAAACGACCCCCACAATCAAAAGGTTAGGAATATAAATTCAGCCCAAAAACCCATTACAGGAAAAATAATATAGAGGGTTCACGAATAGAAAACCACTTTTAGAACAGCCGCGAAGGGTGCCCAAAAGGAGGAGTGTCAGATCACTCGATCATGGATGAATACAAACATCAGTATCCGGAAAAGAAACACCTTTAAGACACGCGGTCCATGCAGAAGGCAAGCAGGGAACTTTTCTAACACCAATAGATCGAAACACACCACAATCAGAAATCATCCAATACTAAAATGGCACAAATAGCAACCCAATCATGACTAAGCACCACACAACTTCAGACACACGCACACAATGAAAGGATGACAAAATGGTAAACACTCAGGCACCAGACACACTCCCTTACATTCCATCCCAGGCACACCATAGCTCAGCAATGATTAAGTCACAAGATGATTGAAGGGTTCAGCGGAAGGAATCCGATGCGGAGCCACAGAAGAAACAAATCTTTGAAATTACATACTAAAAGCCTAGAGAAAACAGAGGGACAACAAAGCACAATTTAAGTTAGATGTCATCAGATTTCCCCAATGGGATTTCGGTAGCGCACCACATAAGCATAAGGCTATATAACGAGGATATCTATTGCAAGGTATTAATACCACCATCACAAGACAATTAAGGAAAGACAATTTCTAACTACAAGGATCCACCTCGAAACGGTAACATACAAGAAGTACTAAATTAGAATCACCAACACGAGGCACAGAAAGGACCAGATTGACTCGCTCGCCAACCCACAGTATGTGTGCTAAATTCACTAACGATACAGGTCAGCTACCAAAGGTGCATTCATCCAGCGGAAGATGCGGTACAATTTGCCAGATCAACCGGGTTTAATTTGAGAAACATGAACGCGCCTAATACGCTTTGCTACAGGGTCGCTTACTAAAATAGAAACGGGAGACAAGAACTCCAACACAGTGCACGGGCCTTGGTACCTAGGGGCAAGTTTTGCCGAAAACTTATTCACGGCCTTACTCATTGGGTAGCACTTAACATACACGAGATCACCAACATTGAATTTTGACGGTTTCCTACCTTTATCGTACTGCCTTTTGACCTTTTCGTATGACACAGCTAGATTCCTTTTTGCTTCGTTCCAGATCTTTTGAACATCATTAGGCCTAGATAGGTCTGGGAGAAGATCCTCAATACATAGCAGGTTAGACATAGGGGAGTACGGAGTATAGCCAAACATTAAAGACATAGGCGTCTTACCATGGGACTCATGAGTAGCGGAATTGAAAGCATGGGCCAACCAATGCAGACAGGAGTCCCATTTAGACTGGTTGTCATGATGATACGCTATCAACGCAGATTTTAAGTTCCGATTCAACCTCTCTGCATAAGAAGGATTTGGATAATATGGAATAGTGGTGACATGTGAAATGCCCAACTCAAACAGATACCTTTTGAAGGAGTTACTGGTGAAAGAACTAGCGTTGTCAGACACTAAGAACTTAGGTGGGCCAAATGATGCAAAGATGGAATTTAGACAGGAGATAGAGGTACGTGAATTAGTGGACCTGGTGGGAAAGATCCAACAGAACCGGGAGAAGGCATCTATACAGACAAAAATGTGGGTGTTTCCCAAGGAAGATCGGGAGAGGGGTCCTACGAAATCTATGAACAGTCGTTCCATGGGGCGCGAAGCTTGTGATGAAGACAATAATCCCACCCGGTTATTCAAATTAGGTTTGCTGATGGCGCAAGATTTACAAGATTTGACCATGTTCCTGATATCACTATCCATTTTCTTCCAAACAAAGAATTGCCTGATTTTCAAACGAGTTTTGAAATTTCCTAGATGACCGCCAAGGGGTGAACAGTGGTAATACTTGAAAATGACAGGTACCAGAACCTTAGGAACGACAATTTTGGAATTATGGTCCTTGCGACCCTTACAACAGAGAACACCCTTAGATAAGGAGTAAGGTTTCACTTCGATCCCGCTACTGATTGTATCAATGATCCTTTTCAGATCCGGATCAGTTTTTTGATGATCTCCAATTTCTTGATACAGCAATGGGGAATCGGTGAGGATGGCACTAACTCCAACGGTATTGACAGCAAGCTCATCGACACATGGGTTGGCTTCCGCACAAGGATGACCTTCAAACATCCTGCTCAAGCCATCGGCAATGACGTTCTCAGACCCACGAATGTGGCGAACATTGAAATTAAAGGATGAGATCCGTAATGCCCATCTAGTTATCCTACCGGTCCTTTTGGGTCGGTTCAACACCCAAGAAAGAGCCTGATTATCGGTTTCCAGATCAAAGTTGACGTGTTCAATGAAGGATCGAAATTTCTCCAGTGCAAACAGCACAGCTAGACACTCTAGTTCATAAATGGAGTACTTAGACTCCAGATCATTGAGGACCCTGGATACGTAGGCCACGGGCCTACGCCCATCTTCATGTTCTTGTAACAGAACGCCAGCAATAGCACGCCCGGAGGCATCAGTTTGGACAATGAAACGTTTCTCGAAATCAGGAATAGCTAACAAAGGTGCATTAATCAGTGCGACCTTCAATGAATTGAAAGCTTCCTCCTGGGCTTTACCCCAAGTAAATTTTACATTCTTTTTCCTGAGGTCGTTCAACGGGGCAGCCACTTCAGCAAAGTTAGGGATGAATTTTCTAAAGAAATTGACCATACCAATGAATCGAGCAACGCCCTTGACATCTTTGGGAGGTGGAAAATCCCTAATGGCTTGAGTTCTGGAATGATCTATGGAAACGCCTTCAGAAGAAACTACATGTCCCAAGAAAGACATGCTGGGTCTGGCGAAAGCTACCTTTGATAACTTCACTGTAAGGCCGGCTTTCCTTAACCGTAGCAATACTTCCCTAACGTGCACCATATGTTCCTCGAAGGTCTTCGAATAAATTAATAAATCGTCCAGGTAATTAAAGACATAGCTGAACTTAATGTCAGAGAGAATGGAATTTAACAACCTCGACAACACAGCTGCTCCACAGCTGAGCCCGAACGGGAGTCTGAGGAACTCATACAAGTTCCAGTCGGTGATGAAGGCAGTGAGGGGAATAGATCTCTTCGATAAGGGCACTTGGTAATAAGCCTGGTTCAAATCCAGGACAGTGAAAAATTTTGCACCTGAGAACCATCCAAAACAAGTATGAAGGTCGGGTAGAGGAATAGATTGGAGTACAATCTTACTATTTAGAGCCCTATAGTCAATCACAGCACGATAACCACCAGAAGGTTTGGGTACCAAGAACACAGGGGACGCATACGGGGAAGTCGAAGGTCTGATCACCCCATCTCTCTCCATTTGCTCAATGATTTTCTTTAATTCCAACATACGGGGTGGGGAAAGGCGATAAGGAGGGGATCGAACAGGCTGCAGGTCAGACAACTCAATGTCATACTCGAGTACGTTGGTCAAGCCTAACTTGCTAGTGAACACATCGGGAAATTCCCTGCAAAGATCACGAACTCGCTGTGCTTCGGCATCTCCTAAATGATTCAGGCCAAGCCGATCGATGTCACTAGACTCATCTGACTCAGGGTAACCCGCACACAAAACTTTAGGCATTTTCAAGGGAACGTTAATCAATTCAAATTTCAGGTCAGGAGAAAATTTAAAAAAGAAATTTCGACACTGAGGATCCAAAACGACACCGGCCCAAGATAGAAAATTGGTACCCAGAATAATGTTACATGATAAATTGGATGTCACCAAGCACTTGACCTTCCAAGAGAAATTCCCAATCCTCAACTTGACCTTCACAGTCCCCAAAATATTTAAAAACTGACAATTAGCCGAAACGCATCTTAGATTAGTGGGTTTTATTTCCAGAAGTTTACACGAGGATTTCTTTTGACAATACCAGGCATAATTCATCAAGCATACTACGCTTCCGGTATCAAGAAGAGCATCTACGGGTTCATTGTTGACCTCGACAAATGTGCACGTGCCAGAGGAGGGGGCATGAGCAGAAATACTATTGCACCTTGGGGGACACACCGGTTTCTTACGAGATTCAGGGTTTACAAACTTAGAATTGGCAGACTTTGCCCTTTCCCATTCTAGTCATTGAGTACCATTTCTGTCTACCAAGGGGCAATTTCTTTTAACATGCTGTCTAGAGCCACAGGAATAGCAAGCGCCTGGACCACGTCTAACGTCAGGGCAGGAATTTCTTAGATGATTTCGGGACCCACAGTTGTAACATTTACGGGCATTCACTACCTTAGGTGTTGACGGAAGGACGGGACAATTGGTAGTAGTAGGGGGAGGGAAATTCACAGGTCTGGAGGCATCCCCATGTTTGACATCTTCAGCAAAGGAACAGGCCTCTTCCAATTCTTGAAAGGTAGTAGGGCAACGGGTTAAGGAAAGATAGGAGCGGTACGCAGGAGATATTCCTTTTAAAATTCTAGAGACCATTTCACATTCTGGCACAGAAATTCTAAAAACCTTGCAAAAGAATCGCAGATCCAGCACATAAGTTAGCAAGTTCTCATGCAGGAACTGGGTCCGGAAACAGAGTTGGGGCACAAGACTTTGGAGAGCAAGAGAGGGAATGAATTTGGAAAGGACAAGTTCATGAAAGGTGCTAATCGATAAATTTTTAGAGATAGCTTCAGAAATTTCTCTCTTTAGGATCCCTTCACAATGAGGGAAGAGGGCGCGGAAAATCCCCAAATCATCGACTGAGTACACATTACCAGTCTCGGTCAACTCCACCAAAAACCGCAGGAATCGAATACACTCATCTATAGAATTTACAGAAAAGGACTTCACTCCCCGAAAAACTTCCTTTAAACAGTTAGGCGATGACGCCGAATTTAGCTTAGAGACTAAGGTTTCCAGTAAAGGAGCAGTCACACAACACTGACCTTGGGCATGGGTCGAGGACGCAATTTGGTGGGAAGTGACACTCAGGGTAGGTACAGTAGGGTTAAGTCCAGTAGAAATAGAACAATTCTCCATATCTCTGTTAATCAACAGCAAATCTAAATCAGAGGTGATGCCAGAAACCACCGTTAACAATCTAGCACATTCTGACACAAAAACAGAATCAGGCTTAATAGATAATATATCCTGAATTCGGCCCGAGTAGTGGTCAGCTCTGGCCCTCAGCCGGTTTACTTGGGCTTTGGACGGAGGCAATTCAATAAACTCTTCACGAATAATATTAATTTCGTTAAGATTGTCACAGATCAGGTTAAGGTACTCACCCACTCGACTCCTGTCAATAGAAAATACATTAATGGGGACCTGGGAGTTGGCTGATAGCAAGGCAGCGCACTCAGCAACAGTACGGGCAGGTTCAAGGCCACGAATGGATAACTCGTACTCCAATTCGGCACGACGCAGGAAGGAGGGGTTCGTAACGGCACGCGCCATGGTAGCAAACATGGAACAAAATAATCAAAAAATTACACAAGATCCTTGCACTCCCTTTTACAATAGTTATTGACAATAACACTTTTAGTTTTTTAATTTTTGATTTCCATCCGCCAACATTCGCCACAGCACTGCACCACGCAAGGGAAGGAGGGGAGGAAAGTTAGGCTGCACAAGGCAGAAACAACAGAGATTAGGCAGCAGAGCAACAACAACAACAACAACAGGCCTGCTACCACACAAATCGGGTTCAGAACAACAGTGGAACAACAAACAACCACGCTCTGCTACCACTCTCACCGCTCACCACCCTCTAGGACCCCGGTACCACCTAGGGATGATGAGGTGAATAACCTTACCCACCAGGGTGAGAGAAGAAGAGAGCGAAAAAGGACGGAGAGAGAGAGGAAGAGAGAGAGAGAGCGGTAGATAGAGACCCTGGCGAGAAGGTTGTTAGCGTGTCCGCCCCAAAATGGGAGGTATAGCGAACACGAGGGAGAAGATGGGCACAAGAAGAGCAACAACAAGTACAGTCACAAAATAAAAAACAAGAACCATAGAAAAACTTACCGGAAACAGCGGAGGAAGACGACTAAAAGGCCGAGGAAGTAAATGCACAAGAAAAACGGTGGCAGTGCTCCACCGAACGTGGCGAATGAAAAACGACACTTCAATTAAGTTGAAGAAATTTAATGGAAGGGCAAAAGGGTGGTAACAAACCAAGTCTTTAAGATGATAAAGCCTAAGTTTATTTTAAAACGTAATGCCAAAATGTAAATAAAATCAACGTAAGGTTGAAAAAAGGAAAAGGTAATCAACAATAAGTAAAATAAATTAGAATATACCCAGGTAGGATTTAAAAGAAAATTAATTCGTTACTAATTAACAATTAATGGAAAATAAATACTCTTTAACAGATAATAAGTTGAGAACCTTATGAAAACAACAAGAAAGAAAAGATGACCTCCGTACCTAATAAAATGTGATCAGAAAACAACGGAAAACCAATAGACTTTCTTACATAAATGTTACCTTGAAATTAAATGTGATCGATCACGGATAGTTATTTAATAAAAAATTAAGTTAACAATTATTCAATAAAATGGATCTTCAACGCGGTCGCTTCTCATAATTACCAAATTTGAAAACGTTCAGTTTCCACCAAGTACAGTTTCCAAGACAAACATAATTTCACGTTAAAAACACCTCCTCACGCGGGGCAAGGAAATGGAAACACAATATTAAAGGAGGAGAAAATAAATTAATTAATTTAAACAGTAAACGATACACTCAACCCCGAAATATATAATTCAAGATCCGCACCGGCTCAACACGCCAGACAACTCTTAACCCGACAACAATACACACACGAACCGTTGCCAAGGAAACCAGAAAACAAAAGCAACGCCACCAAAAACACGGAGGAAAACAGGCTAGAGAAAATAATTTAATTCACCCAAAAACCCCAGAAGGGGGAGGGGAGAAGAAAACATACCAAACGAATTAGAAAACAAAACACACGAAAGCAAACAGAAAGCCGAAGAAGGAAAGCTCGGTACCTTGGAGACTGTACCTTGGTTTACAAAGAAGGTTACAATTTGAAGTGCCCAAAGTAGATCAGTAAAATTTTAAATTAATAATTCCAATTTAGTTCATGGTGAACCTTCCACATTACTGTGATTAGCTGCCGAAACTGTTTTTCAGATTTTCGATACCACACACGCAAATAGGAATTAATTTAACGGCGAAGTCCAAATATTTATTATTATTATTATTATTTTTCCGGAAATCTTCGAAAATATCAAAATCCTCTTCAGGACGACGTTTAAAGTGTGTCAAACACTGGTACATACCTTTGGTGATGAAGAAATGAGAAGAATTTTAACCTGACATTGTTGACGAAGAAATACAGTCACACCACTGGCATCCAGACCTCGTTGTGAAGTATCCAGACGAAAAATAAATCCAAAAACATGATCAGAAGGAATGGCAGGAGGTCTCCAATTAGATTACCTGGGGAAAATCCCCGTTAACGTGGAGATTACGGTGGTTTCCAGCTACTCCACGACTCCATGACGCCGGACACAAAACCACACGAGCTCGCCATCATGGCTGACTGAAGCTAACTGCCTCTCGCGTCGGCAAGCAAGGAGCGGGCAAGTTTGCCTGGTCGTAGGCCAGCGCATGCGCAACCAAACAGAGCTAGGAGATACTGCGCGCGGCCTACATTAGTTTAAAACGGCATGTCGAGCAGTCAATTGACAACAGATATTCTAGGGCTCACAGGCCAGTTCAAAATGTTTATAAGGGGGAGGCTCACATTATTTAATACTGTCTCACTGTCCAAACTCCTTAGACCAGGGGATGGAATTAATTTATTCACACACATTTTTTTATATACAATAACCTGCACTGGTCGAATGCCCTCTAACATTTCATTTATTTTCTCTGTTGCTGTTTATTCTCTTCTTGAATATCTGTCCAGATTTTGGAAAAGGATCAAACACTACCCCTGGTAAACTGTTCCACTCCTTCACACCCTTCCCAATGAATGAAAATTTACCCCAATCGCTTCTGCTAAAATTTCTTCTAATTTTATATTTGTGGTCAGTCCTGCCGATATAATTATTTTCCAACTGAAGCCTCTCACGGATATCTCCCCATGCTTCTTCTCCTGTATAGGCTCTATATAATCCTGTAAGTCTAGTTGTCTCCCTTCTCTTACTTAAAGTTTCCCACCCAAGTTCCTTTAACATTTCTGATACACTACTCTTTCTCCTGAAATCCCCTGTTACAAATCTTGCTGCTTTCCTCTGCACACTATCTATTTCTTTTATTAGGTATTCTTGGTGAGGATACCAAACACTGTTTGCATATTCCAATAATGGACGAACCATACTCAAGTAACTTTTTTCTTTTAATTCTTTGTTGCATCCTTTAAGTAGCCTCATTATGACATGTAATGATCTGTATGCTTTCCCAACAATGTCATCAATATGACCCTTCCAGTGCAAATTACTTTCAAATCTCACACCTAAGTATTTGCACTTGCCATCTTTTGGGATAACTACCTCATCCAAAGTATAATCAAATTCAGTTTTAAAGCTCCTGTTTGTAAAAGTTGTAACAGTTGATTTGCCTCCATTAACCTTCATATTATTTTCTTCAACCCATTGTTGGATACTTTCAAGGTCCCTTTGTAATTCTGAACAATCCTCAATGTTGTTTATTTCTCTATAAACAATTATGTCATCTGCATACAACCTTATTTTTGATGTTATATTGTTCCCTAAATCATTTGCGTATATTAAGAAAAGTAACGGACCGATTATACTACCCTGTGCAATTCCCTTCCAAACTTTCTCTTCCTGACATACATTATTTCCTACTTTGACTTTCTGAACCCTTGAATTTAGAAATGCTTTTATCCAACGTGTAACCCTTACGTCCAATCCTATTCCCTCCAATTTCTTTAATAATATTCCATGTTCCACTCTATCAAAGGCTTTGGAAAGATCTATGGCTATGCAATCTAACTGACCTCCTGAATCCAACTGATCTGATATGTCCTGCTGGAATCCCACCAGTTGTGCCTCACAAGAAAATTTCTTTCTAAATCCATACTGGCTCCTCATGAACCAATTTTTATCATCACATATCCCTCTGATGTACTTCGATATTAAACTCTCCAGAATTTTACAAACTATACTGGTCAGGCTGATTGGTCTGTAGTTCTCTGGTTTCCTTTTATCACCCTTTCCTTTATAAATTGGTATTATTATAGATTCCTTCCATTCCTTTGGTATTACACTATTATTTATGACATAGTCAAAGAGAAATTTTAAATAAGGCACTATGTACCACCCCATTGTCTTTAATACCTCCCCAGTAATTTGATCACTCCCTGCTGCTTTTCTTTGCTGAAGCAGTTGGATTTCTCTGAAAATATCTTCGTTTGTGAATGAGAAGCTTCTTGTTTCCCTCTGTCTCTCTCCCTCTCTATCTTCTGTTTCGGTTTCCAACTCTTGACAATCATCTACTGAATCTCTAAATTCCCTACTAAATAGGTTTGCTTTCTCAGTATCTGTTAAATAGTGTTCACCCCCTTCTCCCACCATTGTAGGAATTTGGATTCCTTTTCCTTTTTGATTCCTGATATATGAATACAGCTTTTTCCATTTCCCTTTTTGGTCATTACCCTCTTGAAGTATGCCATTCATATAATTCTCTTTTGCTTCCTTTTTCACTCTATTCAGTTCCCTCATTAGCTGTTTTCTAGTTTCTCTACTCTCCCTACCCTCTTTGATTTTCCTGTTTACTATTCAACATTTTCTTTTTAATTTTCTTATTTCCCTTGTATAATAAACAGGGTCTGAGGTCATTTTACCCTTCTTAACAGGTACAAATCTCTTCTCTCCTTCCCAAATAATTCCTTTAAATTTAGCCCAAAGTGTATCCACGTTACTCCCTTCACTTATCCAACAACTGAATTGTGAGTTAAGGTAAGTCCCAAATTCATCAACTTTAGTTTTTCTGTACAATTTCTTGTCTTGTGTAACCCTCTTATTAAGCCTTTTTGGTACGAGTCCTACATCCATTATTACAGCCTTATGGTCTCCTATTCCTTCAATTACCTCAGTTTTATCAACAATTTCCCATGGTTTAACCAAGAATACATCTAGTAAGTTATTGAGACGAGTCGGTTCTTGTACTACTTGAGTAAATCCTCCCTCCCAAATTAACTTATTTGCCAGTTTCTGTTCATGGGCTTCACTTGCAGCTCCTTTCCATTCAACTTCAGGCAAATTTAGATCTCCCCCAATTATTACCATATCATTATTATTGTTTTTACAAGTATAATCTATTATTTTTTCAAAGATTTCCATGTCTCTTTCCTCTCTTCCAGGCCTGTATGTTCCTATAATTCCCACCTCCTTCATATTATCACAAACTAATTTTATCCCTAATATTTCATCCCTTTCATCGGTAAACCATTCATGTGAACAGTAAGTTTCCTTCACCAGAATAAACACCCCCCCTCCCTTTTTATCTCCTCGGTCTCTACGATAGACTGTGTACCCTTCTGGAAATACTTCTCTATTACCCACCCCTTCTTTCAACCACGATTCCACTCCTATCACCACATCAGTCTCATAAGATTCCATCAATGTACCGAATTTTAATTGTTTATTTACTACACTTTGACAGTTTACCAAGAGCAATCTCAGACCCCCTTCCTCCCTAAAACTTGACTGTTGCAATTGGGTAACTTGAAATTCCTTACTATCCTGAGTTTCTTTTTCTAGTTGACTGAGCCAGCTTGAAGTATAGTATAGTACATATCTTAAGATTGATAAAATCTAGAACAATATTTCCTATCTTTCGTTTACCTAACATCTAACTTAAGTCTATCCATCTCCCTTTTTAGATTCTCTAATCTACCACAATGATTCAAACTTCTAACATTTCACGCTCCGACTCGCAGAATGTCAGTATCCATCTTCCTGATGATCGCCCCCTCTCGTGTAGTCCCCACCCAGAGATCCGAATGGGGGACTATTTTACCTCTGGAATATTTTACCCGGGAGGAAGCCATCATCAGTACATCATTAATACAGAGAGAGCTGCATGTCCTCAGGAGTTAGTTATGGCTGTAGTTTCCCCGTTGCTTTCAGCCATGTACCAGTATCAACACAGCTAAGCCATGTTGAGTATTATTACATGGCCATATCCGTCAATCATCCAGACTGCCACCTTTGCAACTTCCGAAAGGCTGTTATCCCCCTTTCGATGAACCATTCCTTAGTCTAGTCTCTCAACAGATACCCGTACGATATGGTTGCACCTGTGGCTCGGCTATCTGCTTCATTGTGAGACGCGAGCCTCTCCACTGTGGCAAGGTCATATGGTTCGCAGGGGAGGCGTAAATGGTAATAAAATCAAAATAGTAACTCAATTTAAATAACCTAAATGAAAAATTCTCAATCCAAACAAGAACAAATAGATTAGCTAAGGCACAAAAATTAACATGGGATATCTACAAAAAGAAATGTCTATCAGTAAATACAAAAATAAAACACTACAACACAGTTATAAAACTGGAAGCTACATATGCAGCAGAAACACTTTTTTATCTGAATAAACAATCTAGGACTGACAGACCTCAGAAAATTGAAAAGAGGATTGGAAAAACCTGCATCAGCAGAAAATACCAGAAAGATGGACAGTGGCGGTTAATACCTAACAAAGTCGTGTATAAAGAGCTAGAACCCATTACAGATACTGTGCATAAGAGGAGACTGGGATTATTTGGACATATCAGGAGGATGCAGGATTCGAGACTTCTGAACCAACTTGTACAACACAATCTCGTCTCAAAAAATACCACAACAGGATGTAAATGGATCAGAGAAGTAAGAGAGGATCTGAAGGAAATAAGCCTTACAACAGAAGACACCACAAATAAGATAAAATAGAATACAAAACTCAAGAATACAAACGTCTGCTTTACCCTTACACAAAACAAACCGTGAACACATATATTTTCCAATGAGGAAAGGGCACAAAGATCAGAGCGTCTGAAGAAGTACTGGGAGGACCGCAAAGCCCAAACAATCCCTTTAAAGAGACCTGAACGACGGACTGACTAAAGTGATTCTATGTGGTCATAAAAGAAGAAGAAGAATGACTGAACTGCACTACTGTACTGTGATATAACTGCAGCTGCACTAAGTTGTATTTTTCTGTGTTGTCAGTGCATTGAATGTTGCATGTTTCATTGTAGATTAGCTGTTAATTACAGTGAAATTTTTTTATATTATATATATTGCAAAATGGGTTGATAGAAGTTTGAAAATCAAAAAGCTGCACTTTGGTGATGACCCTTCACTCATTGAAGAGGAAATGACTGACAAAAGTGAATAATTTTAGTATTCATTATGATCTGGGACCAAACTAATGGTAACTGGTCGCAAAGGTAAAATCCAACTTTGCATTGCTAAAAGGATCTGGAGGTAGTCTGTGCCATGGGAATCGGTGAGGAAGATCCAGTAGAAGCAGGCAATATGAAGATGCGTGTTCTCGACCCAATGTCAACTACTATGATAAAAAAGAGAACAAGTATTTCCATTACGGACAATCTGAACACCAAGAAACATAGGGGAGAAGGGCAGAATTTGTAAAAGGACATTTTGCAAGGCAAAGTTAAAGGCAGTAGACCATGAGGAAGACCACTAGTCTGCCTCTTCAGACCGTAGAGGAAGACCGCTCTGGGTGGAGATTTCTCATCTGGGATGCAATTTTAAAATGATAAGTAAATGAAGTCATGAAGATCAGCAAAGAGCAGAATGATTTTTGTGTGTTGTAATGAGTGGAATTAATGATTTACTTACTTGTAATTATCACAGTAAAGTTGCTCTGTGTTATAAGTCAGTATGAGTGCATGTGGTATTTTATATATTTCTTACCTTTAGATTTATGATAATTGAGGAGTTAGATTCAAAAATAGCGTTAGTAAACTTATGGTTCCGAATTTCCCAGTCCTTTTATTTTAATCCAGTCCGGGTCTCAGTACACTAGGATGCCGTTACAGGTCAGGAGGTCACTAAGACTAGCACCGTGCACTACGCTGTTATTGCATGAGGCATGCTTCACAAGCAGCAAGTTCCTTGGTTGGAGAAGATGTCAGTGAGAGGAAGGGAATGATTTGTGAACACTAGGATACATCCAGAACCATTCAGTTTAGTAATGGCATCACAGTTAGTCTTCTGGTCTTCCGCTATGATCTGAAGCGGCAGAAGAAGAGATATGGAAATATTTGAGAAAATAATAGATTATACTCATAAAAACAATAATGATACGGTAATAATTGGGGGAGATCTAAACTTGCCTGAAGTTGAATGGAATGGAGCTGCAAGTGAAGCCCATGAACAGAAACTGGCAAATAAGTTAATTTGGGAGGGAGGATTTACACAAGTAGTACAAGAACCAACTCGTCTCAATAACTTGCTAGATGTATTCTTGGTTAAACCATGGGAAATTGTTGATAAAACTGAGGTAATTGAAGGAATAGGTGACCACAAGGCTGTAATAATGGATGTAGGATTCGTACCAAAAATGCTTAATAAGAGGGTCACAAAAGACAAGAAATTATACAGAAAAACTAAAGTTGATGAATTTGGGACTTACCTTAAATCACAGTTCAGTTGTTGGATAAGTGAAGGGAATAATGTGGATACACTTTGGGCTAAATTTAAAGGAATAATTTGGGAAGGAGAGAAGAGATTTGTACCTGTTATGAAGGGTAAAATGACTTCAGACCCTGTTTATTACACAAGGGAAATAAGAAAATTAAAAAGAAAATGTAGAATAGTAACCAGGAAAATCAAACAAGGTAGGGAGAATAGAGAAACTAGAAAACAACTAATGAGGGAACTGAATAGAGTGAAAAAGGAAGCAAAAGAGAATTATATGAATGGCATTCTTCAAGAGGGTAATGACCACAAAGGGAAATGGAAAAAGCTGTATTCATATATTAGGAATCAAAAAGGAAAAGGAATCCAAATTCCTACAGTGGTGGGAGAAGGGGGTGAACACTATTTAACAGATACTGAGAAAGCAAACCTCTTTAGTAGGGAATTCCGAGATTCAGTAGAAGATTGTCAGGACTTGGAAACCGTAACAGAAGATAGAGAGGGAGAGACACAGAGGGAAACAAGAAGCTTCTCATTCACAAATGAAGATATTTTCAGAGAAATCCAACTGCTTCAGCAAGGAAAAGCAGCAGGAAGTGATCAAATTACTGGGGAGGTATTAAAGACAATGGGGTGGTATATAGTGCCTTATTTAAAATTTCTCTTTGACTATGTCATAAATAATAGTGTGATACCAAAGGAATGGAAGGAATCTATAATAATACCAATTTATAAAGGAAAGGGTGATAAAAGGAAACCAGAGAACTACAGACCAATCAGCCTGACCAGTATAGTTTGTAAAATACTGGAGAGTTTAATAGCAAAGTACATCAGAGGGATATGTGATGATAAAAATTGGTTCATGAGGAGCCAGTATGGATTTAGAAATAAATGTTCTTGCGAGGCACAACTGGTGGGATTTCAGCAGGACATATCAGATCAGTTAGATTCAGGAGGCCAGTTAGATTGCATAGCCATAGATCTTTCCAAAGCCTTTGATAGAGTGGAACATGGAATATTATTAAAGAAATTGGACGGAATAGGATTGGACGTAAGGGTTACACGTTGGATAAGAACATTTCTAAATTCAAGGGTTCAGAAAGTCAAAGTAGGAAATAATGTATCTCAGGAAGAGAAGGTTAGGAAGGGAATTGCACAGGGTAGTATAATCGGTCCGTTACTTTTCTTAATATACGCAAATGATTTAGGGAACAATATAACATCAAAAATAAGATTGTATGCAGATGACATAATGGTTTATAGGGAAATAAACAACATTGAGGATTGTTCAGAATTACAAAGGGACCTTGAAAGTATCCAACAATGGGTTGAAGAAAATAATATGAAGGTTAATGGAGGCAAATCAACTGTTACAACTTTTACAAACAGGAGCTTTAAAACTGAATTTGAATATTCTTTGGATGAGGTAGTTATCCCAAAAGATGGCAAGTGCAAATACTTATGTGTGAGATTTGAAAGTAATTTGCACTGGAAGGGTCATGTTGATGACGTTGTTGGGAAAGCATACAGATCGTTACATGTCATAATGAGGCTACTTAAAGGATGCAACAAAGAATTAAAAGAAAAATGTTACTTAAGTATGGTTCGTCCATTATTGGAATATGCAAACAGTGTTTGGGATCCTCACCAAGAATACCTAATACAGGAACTAGATGGTGTGCAGAGGAAAGCAGCAAGGTTTGTAACAGGGGATTTCAGGAGAAAGAGTAGTGTATCAGAAATGTTAAAGGAACTTGGGTGGGAAACCTTAAGTAAGAGAAGGGAGAAAAGTAGACTTATAGGATTATATAGAGCCTACACAGGAGAAGAAGCATAGGGAGATATCCGTGAGAGGCTTCGGTTGGAAAATAATTATATTGGTAGAACTGACCACAAGTACAAAATTAGAAGGAATTTTAGCAGAAGCGATTGGGGTAAATTTTCTTTCATTGGGAAGGGCGTGAAGGAGTGGAACAGTTTACCAGGGGTAGTGTTTGATCCTTTTCCAAAATCTGTACAGATATTCAAGAAGAGAATAAACAACAACAGAGATAATAAATTAAATGTTAGAGGGCATTCGACCAGTGCAGGATATTGTAAATAATAAATGTGTGTGATTAAATTAATTCCATCCCCTGGTCTAAGGAGTTTGGACAGCCCAAGTAGGGAACTGCCTGTAGGGGTGAAGTACAGTGGGGACTTCGAGGGCCCTGGGACCGCTACGGTAGCTGTGAAGGCCCTTCAGGAACTCTGAAAAGTGGTGGCAAAAGGGGCTCTGGTTAAGACGCAGCAGGTCGTTATGCTACTTAGGTTCCAAAATGGTTAAAATATAAATATGTAAATAAATTCAATGTTAATTTTAATCTTATACCAGTTGTATAGTATTATTAGAAGTAATTTCACATACCGTACTGTATATGAGTTGACTATGTTTGTAAGATATTATAAGTAGAATTTTGTAAACATAATAAATTTATTAAGGATGATGTGTGTGTTTAATAGAAAAAATTATTAGCGTAAATTGTATAATATTGTATTCTAGGAAAATTTTCTTCGTCTCCTGTTAATTTAAAATTTAGTGCTTGACAATAATGTATTTTAGTGTACCATTTGCCACCGAGGTAGACACCTCATTTGCAAATAAAGAGATTTTGATTTGATTTGATTTGATTTGAAGAAATAAGAATTGCAAAACAATGGATGCATACTGAGATTACTGGAAAGAGACCTGTTGGAAGACCTAGGAGGAGATGGCTGGACCAAGTGAAGGAAGATATCCAAAGGAATCAACTGTGATGAAATCTTGAAGAAGCAGGGGTACGGGGTGAATAGACTAAAATGGAGAGCACTCGTAAACTATACCTGGGAAACTGGAGTGGAAACTTGATGATAATGATGATCACAGTTAGTAAAAGACAGGGTATCAGCACTTCGACCTATGTTTCTAAGAATGCCATCTGCTAAAGGCAGTAGATTCATGATGCAGAAATTTGTATGACTTGATTATCATAATGGTGTTGTATCAGGGTCACAGTCCTACACTCCTAACTATGTCCTTCTTAAAGCGGAATGTTACCTTTCTCAGTTATAATTATTTGAGACTGCTTAATGTAAGAAAACCTGGTGTTAAAGCAGTTAAGATGGTTGATATTCTTCCACTAATAAAATAGAACCTGAAAATGTTGAGTGGCATGAGAAAGTCATGTCTGTGTGTAATGATTCTCTTGAGTCTGATTATGCCATATGTGAAGATGAATGATCATGATTTTGGACAATGATGTGGTATTAGCAGAGTATTTTGAACAAGGAAGTAATGCAATATCAAAATCCAAATAATATACTTTGTGATCTGTTTCTTTTTCTTTTTGTCTGGTTTTTAAACCCCTGAAGGTTATGGCGCAATATTTTGCGTGTAGTGGTAAGTGCCGCTGTGGTTACGGAACAATATATTGCTTGTTGGAATTTGAAGTGATATATCTTCGTAACTGTATGTCTTTGGACAACGATTGAAAAACGAATAGCTCCCGACATCTGTTGGCTATTTTCTGACGTCGTTAGGTTATTGTTATCACCACGGGGAGCACTGGAATCGAAATGTTTTTAAGCGGATGTCTTCAGCTTTAGCGAGTCGATTACAAATAGTTGAAAATGGCTGTGCTAAGTCAAGCTGACTTGTTTACAAGTGACGATACAGTTCGTAAAATTCTTATGAATGTTGAAAGTGATTGTTCAGTATTTGAAGACAGTGATGCAGATGATGTGGGAGGTATATCTGGAAATAATTCAAGTGGTGAAGGCTTAAATGAAAGTGAGGATGAGGTCTTACAGCCGCCACGTCCGAAGCAAACAAAGGTAAATAAAGTGCCTAGTAATCACAGAGTTTGGGAAGAAGAGACTATAACTAACCAATTCACGCCAACCGCTTTTAACTTTGATGACAGTAATTCAGGCTGTTTCACTGACCAAACATTCTTCAGAAATTGACATTTTCAAAAAAAGTGTTCCCAGTGACAGTAGTACAGAAAATAGCTGCAGAAACTAATTTATATCAGTCACAATTTATGAATAGGAAGACCAGCATTTCAAAAAAAAAAATCAAAAATCTCTTTATTTGCAAATGAGGTGTCTACCTCGGTGGCAAATGGTACACTAAAATACATTATTGTCAAGCACTAAATAATAAATTAACAAGAGAAGAAAATTATTCTATAATACAATATTTTACAATTTACGCTAACAATGTTTTCTATTAAATACACAGCTCATCCTTAATAAATTTATATTGTTTACAAAATTCTACTTATAATATCTCCTGTACTACTTACAAATATAATCAACTGATATACAGTATGTGGAATTACTTCAAATGATACTATGCAACTGGTATAAGATTCAAATTTACATTGCATTTATTTACTTTTTTTTAAAATCCATTTTGGAACCTAAGTAGCATAACGACCTGCTGTGTCTTAACCAGAGCCCCTTTTGCCACCACTTTTCAGAGTTCCTGAAAGGCCTTCACAGCTATCGTAGCGGTCCCAGGGCCCTCGAAGTCCCCACTTACTTCACCCCTACAGGCTGTCCCCTAATTTTGGCTGTCCAAACTCCTTGGACCAGGGGATGGAATTAATTTTTTTAACACACATTTTTTTATTTACAATAACCTGCACTGATCGAATGCCCTCTAACACTTCATTTATTTTCTCTGTTGCTGTTTATTCTCTCCTTGAATATCTGTACAGATTTTGGAAAAGGATCAAACACTAACCCTGGTAAACTGTTCCACTCCTTCACACCCTTCCCAATGAATGAAAATTTGCCCCAATCGCTTCTGCTAAAATTCCTTCTAATTTTATATTTGTGGTCAGTCCTGCTGATATTTTCCAATTGAAGCCTCTCACAGATTTCTCTCCATGCTTCTTGTCTTGTATAGGCTCTATATAATCCTATAAGTCTAGTTTTCTCCCTTCTCTTACTTAGAGTTTCCCACCCAAGTTCCTTTAACATTTCTGATATACTACTCTTTCTCCTGAAATCCCCTGTTATAAATCTTTCTGCTTTCCTCTGCACGCTATCTATTTCTTTTATTAGGTATTCTTGGTGAGGATCCCAAACACTGTTTGCATATTCCAATAATGGATGAACCATACTCAAGTAACTTTTTTCTTTTAATTCTTTGTTGCATCCTTTAAGTAGCCTCATTGTGACATGTAACGATCTGTATGCTTTCCCAACAATGTCATCAACATGACCCTTCCAGTGCAAATTACTTTCAAATCTCACACCTAAGTATTTGCACTTGCCATCTTTTGGGATAACTACCTCATCCAAAGAATATGCAAATTCAGTTTTAAAGCTCCTGTTTGTAAAAGTTGTAACAGTTGATTTGCCTCCATTAACCTTCATATTATTTTCTTCAACCCATTGTTGGATACTTTCAAGGTCCCTTTGTAATTCTGAACAATCCTCAATGTTGTTTATTTCCCTATAAACCATTATGTCATCTGCATACAATCTTATTTTTGATGTTATATTGTTCCCTAAATCATTTGCGTATATTAAGAAAAGTAACGGACCGATTATACTACCCTGTGCAATTCCCTTCCTAACCTTCTCTTCCTGAGATACATTATTTCCTACTTTGACTTTCTGAACCCTTGAATTTAGAAATGTTCTTATCCAACGTGTAACCCTTACGTCCAATCCTATTCCCTCAAATTTCTTTAATAATATTCCATGTTCCACTCTATCAAAGGCTTTGGAAAGATCTATGGCTATGCAATCTAACTGACCTCCTGAATCCAACTGATCTGATATGTCCTGCTGAAATCCCACCTGTTGTGCCTCACAAGAAAATTTCTTTCTAAATCCATACTGGCTCCTCATGAACCAATTTTTATCATCACATATCCCTCTGATGTACTTTGATATTAAACTTTCCAGTATTTTACCAACTATACTGGTCAGGCTGATTGGTCTGTAGTTCTCTGGTTTCCTTTTATTACTCTTTCCTTTATAAATTGGTATTATTATAGATTCCTTCCATTCCTTTGGTATTACACTATTATTTATGACATAGTCAAAGAGAAATTTTAAATAAGGCACTATGTACCACCCCATTGTCTTTAATATCTCCCCAGTAATTTGATCACTTCCTGCTGCTTTTCCTTGCTGAAGCAGTTGGATTTCTCTGAAAATATCTTCATTTGAGAATGAGAAGCTTCTTGTTTCCCTCTGTGTCTCTCCCTCTCTATCTTCTGTTTCGGTCTCCAGCTCTTGACAATCATCTACTGAATCTCTAAATTCCCTACTAAATAGGTAGCACAGAAATGGAATGCTGTCATGGTTGATGAAATGTATCTGTTTTTAGGAATTAGTTTGCGTATGGGCCATATAAACAAGCATAAAATAGACAAGTACTGGTCTACAGATCCTCTTATTCACACACCCATCTTTTCCCAGTTGATGTCTTGTAACCGCTACAAAGCAATCCTACAGTTTCTTCACTTCAGTGATAATTCCTTACAAATTCAAGGTGATTGACTGTACAAACTTAGGTCTGTTATGGAACATATAAAACAGACTTTCCCATCTCTTTTCCATCCATTTCAGGATGTCTGTATTGACGAAAGTCTTGTTTTGTTCAAGGGCTGGTTGTCTTTCAAACAATACATACTTCAAAACAGAACAGATTTGGCCTGATATTATTTGTGTTATGTGACTGTGCTACCGGGTATATCTTAGATATGATCTTGTACACTGGAGCTACTACAGAACTTATTGATTGCAGCTTTGGGTTTTCTTCGACGGTAGTTATGACAATGATGAATCTCTATTTGAATATGGGCCATACTCTCCATATTGATAATTATTACACAAGCCCAGAGCTATTTGAGACCTTACACTACCAAAAAACACACGCTTGTGGAACAGTAAGGAAAAATCAAAAAGGCCTGCCAGCTGCTTCTAGAAAACTGAAACGAGGGGAAATGGAGGAAAAGCATACGTCCAACATTCTTTCTGTCAGATGGATGGAAAGGAGGGAAGTTGGCACGCTCACAACTACACATTCAAGTGGAATGGTTCATACGGGGAAAACAGATCACAGCACGGGAGAACAACGAAAGATACCAGTGTGTGTTGGTGCTTACAACAAGAAAATGGAGCCTGTTGATAGATCCGACCAAATGATTACAACTGTCCAGTCCACAAGCAGGTCGTTCAGATGGTACAAGAAATTGTTTTTCGATTTGTTGGAAGTGATAATACTGAATTGCTTCTTTATTGGGAGGATTCTGAAAGGAGACAAGAGATCACTGAAATCGTTTCGACTGGAAGTTGTTCGTTCGCTAACTGAAGCAGGGCCTACAAGAACTTCATCTATTTCTGGTGGTCGTCTTGTCTAGCCGGGATAATCCAACAAGGCTAAGTCTCCGTCATTTTCGTTCCCTTATCCCCCCCCGAACGAACCAGGAAGAAGACCACCTTCAAGAGTGTGCCATGTGTGTGCTCACACATCAAGAAGGGAGAAAAGGAACACAAGGACTATCTACCTTGTAAGGATTGCAATAAAACTCTTTGCTCTCTACCTTGTTTTGAGGATTATCATACCAAAAGCATTACTATAAATGATGTTTCACAATTTTTGTGCTTAAACTAGTTGTTTGATGTCTTGTTAACATACTGTGTTTGTTTCATTTAAATATAATGCCTCTTGAGGTTTGTTTTACAAACATGTGCAAAAACCTAAATTCTGGGGTGTGCAGTGGGCTAAGAAACCTGAATCTCAAAGGGTTAAGGAACCACTTTATAAATAAAATGATGAATAAAAGTTATAAAGGAATATTTCTAATTTTAAAATGTTGTAATATTTTTGTCACGGCAGGTGGGGGGGCAGTGACTGAGTACAGCTACAAATCTCTCTCAGTCCTTCTTGCAACAAAAAAGAAAAAAAGGGGAGTAATAATAAAGAAAAATCAACTTAAAGTCTTAAACTTTTTTAAAGTTCACACATTTTCGGTTCCTTTAGGAATCTGGTAGATGTTTTAGAGATCCCAGGTGTGATAAATTGCCACTTCTGCCCCCTCTACTGTGAGTGATCTTGCTTTCCTAACTCCCTGAGCAATACAGTATATGACAAAATTTAATATGCCTGCTTCATGCAATAATAGCATATAAAATAAAATTTTAAATAGATCTGTCTCTCTTACAGCTAAGTGATGAATCAAACTCTTTGAGAAATGAATTTCCTGACCCCTTTAAACGTCTTAAATTAAATTCAGTTTGATTCCAAATATTACTGTTAACTTGGAACATTTATAAACTTTGTGCTTCTTTTTTCTCAAGATAATGTAAGTCTACTTATGCTGTTATTGCATTCAACTGCTAAATTAGTTTAATTGCATACTCAGTTCAGTTATAAATCCTTCAGTAGTGACAATTAGTATTTCTTCTCTCCTCAGGCATATACAAGTCAAGAACTGTTCGGAATATTCCATCCTCTCACTGAACTGTACAAAGATGGCCTGATATCTAAAGAATTCCGTAAAATCAACACTGGACCAGCAGAGTATGATATGCAGTGGATAGTGTTTGATGGTGGTGTTGATTCATCCTGGATAGAAAACCTGTATTCTGTTCTGGATATGAACAAGACATTGACACTACCAAATGGAGAGCGAATCCAACTCCGGCAAAACTGTGCTTTAATCTTTGAGGTTGGTGAACATTATTTTTTTTTGTGCTAGGGGCTTTACGTCGCACCGACACAGATAGGTCTTATGGCGACGAAACGTGATACAGAGTGTGTATTAATGACTGGCACATGTGTCAGCTTCTTTTCCTCCTGAGTTATCTGAGGGCAGCAACAACTCTTGAAACCTAACCCAGATGAATCAAACAGTGCTCCTGACCTTAGTTTAGTGGTAGTAATTATTATCTTAAGGAGGGAACAATAACAACTGAAAAGCACACTAATTGACACATTTCCTTTCTCAGCAGCAGAAAGGGTGATTAAAATGAAATTTGATGAGGACAATATACATTTTTTCCCAACATGACCATATATATATCACATAATACATGTTATTACAGAAAAATGGCACCTGTTTAATGTACTTGTATTTGCCATTTTCTCTATAACATTTATAAATATCAATGTTTCAATGATTCTTTTTACCCCCTCTAGGGACACCATGACCTTGACGTCGGTGTCTGGCTTGTGTGCTTGTTGATCCCGAGGGCTGTGCCAGCTCAGAGTTACCCATGCTGGATAGGCCTCGGTGTAGGGCCAGACTAACAAGGTGTCCCCCGAGTTGCTTGAAAGGGGTCTGTGCTCTGTATTCTTCATCACTATTTCTAGCCTTCTATTCTCACTAACCTCTCTCCCTCATGTAGATTAGGTTAGTACGGAGGTTTTATCCTCCCCCAATAATCACAAGTTTCGGGTCGTGGTGAGGTGATGCATGGCTACTGGGAGAGTAGTTCCAAGCGACCCCCTCCAGATACCGGGCGCCCTCTGGAGTAAATAGCCTTGCCTTCGGTAATACCCCTGGGCTCTGCCGAAGGTCGACCTCATATTTCCTGAGTACTCGTGGGACCAAAAAAACGGAACCTCTCTCTTCTATTCCTTCATTTTCAAAGGGTGGCACCCTTCAAAAAACTGCATCCAAGATTGGCAAGAAACGCAAGCGGTATACTCCAGTTCCAGTGGATTATGTAAGTGACGAACGTCTTCCTCAATTCCTGGTTGCTTCCAGGGTCGATGGTAAGAGTTTTCTTGATGAATGTCCTTTCATGATCAGCAATTCCATCGAAGAAATTGTTGCTGGTGAATTCGACAAGATGTGCAAGCTCCGCGATGGATCCGTACTTACCAAGACATCTACGGCTGAACAGTCCAGATGGCTACTTAAAGCCAAGTTATTCGGAAAGGTAGAGGTCAAAATTGAGAAGCACCAAACCCTTAACTCCTGCAAGGGAGTTATATTCCACAGGGATTTGGTTAAGTCTTCCGATGATACAATGATCCGGTACCTAGCACGTCGGGGTGTAACCGATATGAAGAGGTTGAAGAGGCGTGTGGGTGATAAGCTTCTCGATACGGGTGCTTTCATCCTTACCTTCGATGCCGAGACCGTACCTGAACGGATAAAAGTGGCAATGTATCGCCTGCCTGTTCGTCCATATATTCCGGCACCAATGAGGTGCTATAACTGTCAAATGTTTGGCCACACCTCATTGCGATGTACAGGTTGGACGACCTGCAAAATGTGTGGGAAGTGTGAGCATGCTGGGGTTGAATGCACACCACGACCTATGTGCGTCAACTGCCCGGGTTCACATGCTCCAATCTCCAAGGAGTGCCCCACATTCAAGAGTGAGAAAAAGATCCAGGAGATAAAAACGCTGGATAAGCTATCTTATCCAGACGCCCGGAGGAAGTTCAAGTCCATGGCTGCTCCGGAGTTCTCCATCTCCATGGCTGAAAAGGTCGCAAATGTGCGGATCACTCCACAGAGTTCTGTACAGAACACCAGTACGGAAAATGATTTGAAAAGTCAAAGCCAGCAACAAAATTAAATAACTAAAGAATCTGGAGATTCAAATCGTGAAGCACCAAAAAGAGCGTTACTGTCAACGTTGCCTGAGAAGGGCCCTTCCCAGGAATGTTCAGCTGGGAAGTCCTCCCCCAACAGGGCAGGGGGAAGGACTTCCCAAAATAGGGCTGGAAAGTCCAGCCCTCGTTCCAATGCCCAGATCATAAAGGAGGAGAAGGTGAAGCCACAGAGCTCCCTTAAAAAATTGGAGAAGAAGCCTTCTCCAACTCAGTCGGGGCCCACTGGATCCCCGAAGAAATCCGGCAAGCCATCTGCCGGCTCTCTTCCAAAAAAGGAAGTAACAATGGGCAAGAGCGAGAGGCCCCGACGACCTCTTGTTGGATCTCTTTCTGGAGAACCTATTTCTCCCAGGAAGAAGGCCCACTGTTCCTGAACAGTGAGATCACCGTCCGCGGAGGGTCCAGTTGCCGTGCCTCCTTCTTCTGAGGAGACGATGGAGACTGAACCACTCATTATTGTGGATGATGAAGACAATACCGACAAGAACGGCGGAAAATCGCATGTAGCTGAGTAACGTCAATTGATATCCGTCTATGCGGCCTCCATAGTCTGTCTACAGGAATCGCGTTTGAGACCTGGACACGAGACGACTATGAGAGGATACCGTCTTTTTTCCAAAGACAGAGTAGCTATAGATGGCGCGGCAACTGGGGGCATTTGTACCCTAGTTCGCTCCGACATCTTCAGCAAAGAAGTACCGCTCCGTTCTCAGCTAGATGCAGTTGCAGTTCCCACTCCGTTGCCAGCTATGACAACAGTTTGCAATGTGTACTTTCCACCGGATTATAACCTTGATATTCGTGCACTACAAGATTTGATCAGTCAGCTGCCTCCTCCTTTCCTCATGCTGGGAGACGTGAATGCCCGTAACATACTATGGGGTTCTCTGTCCTCCTGTTCTAGGGGGAGGATGCTCGAGCGAATGATCAACCTATTTGATCTTTGCATGCTTAATACAGGGGAACCGACACATTTCAGCAGCGCACATGGAACATTCTCATACCTGGATGTCACTCTGTGCAGCTGTGCGCTAGTTCCCCTGCTATGGTGGCAAGTACACGACGACTTCTGTGATAGTGACCACTTCCCGATAATTCTGTCTCTCTTGAATGAAAGACAGTCCAAAGTACCTAAGCGCTGGTTACTTCGGCGGGCAAACTGGCCATAATTTACAAAACGCCCAGTGATGGCTGATGATGCGCTGGAGTCTGTTGGCGACCACGTTTCTTCCATTTCTACTGAAATTTTGGCTGCTGCAGAGGAAACAATTCCTTCCTCATCCAGTATTCGTCACCGGAAACAGATCCCATGGTAGACGGACGAAATTGCAGCAACCATACGTGATCGCCGACAGGATTTAAGCATTATCGTCGGAATCCTACGATGGCCAATCATATCACATTTAAGCGTCTGCGTGCGAAGGCCTGTTTTTTGATTTGAGAAAGTAAGAAATCTACGTGGTAAAAGTATGTGTCATCCATTATGGCACATACTCCGTCATCACAAGTGTGGACAAAACTCCGCTCTATTGTCGGAGTACAGAATGTGCCCTCAGTATCCGGAATCTCCATTAATGGAAATATAGTTACGATTCCTTCAGTCATTGCAGACCTCATTGCATCACATTTCACAGATACGTCCAGCTCTAGGAGATACGACCCTGCATTTCTTCCTATTAAGCGCGAAGCAGAGGCACACCATATCTCTTTTGCCTGTAGTGCTTCGCGTCCCTACAACGTGCCCTTCACGGAGTGGGAGTTGCGGAGTGCACTCGCGCTATGCAGGGATACGGCTCCTGTACCGGACAAAATGCATAATCAAATGCTTATAATCAAATGCTTAAGCATTTGAGTGACAGATGTCTCAAGGATATCCTCACCCTATTCAACAGAATATGGAGTGAGGGAGTGTTTCCATTTCAATGGCGTGAGGCAATTGTGATACCAATTTCCAAGCCAGGTAAAGATCCAAAATTTCTGGATAGTTATAGGCCAATATGCCTTACAAATGGCCTCTGTAAGCTATTTGAAAGGATGGTTAACCGGCATCTTGTGTGGGCCATGGAAAAGGAGGGTCTCTTGTCTAACTACCAGTGTGGTTTTCGCTCTCATCGGTCTGCCACTGATCATCTGGTCAGACTGGAGAGCGCCATTCAGGAGGTCTTCCTCCGGAAGGAACACCTAATCGCCGTGTTTTTTGACCTGGAGAAAGCTTACGACACTACCTGGCGATATGGGATTCTCTCCACACTACACCAGTGGGGATTTCAATGAAATTTGCCAACGTTTATTGAGAACTTCATGTCCCTCCGTCTCTTTCTAGTCCGAGTAGGGAATGCATTTTCTCAATATTACGTTCAGGAAAATAGAGTACCTCAGGGATCGGTACTGAGTCTCACGCTGTTCGCAATCGCCATCAACGGCATAGTTGCCGCTGCTGGGCCCGCAGTCGTTCCTTCGCTGTATGTAGACGACTTAGCTCTACATTACAGCTCCAGAAGTGTGGCGTTTGCTGATGTATAGCTACAGCAAGCTATTAACCGAGTTGACAGATAGGCCCTGCAAGACGGTTTTCAGTTTTCAGCAGCGAAAACTCTGTTGTACACTTCTGTCAACGTCGGCCTGTGCATCCCGAACCAGAGCTCCGCTTGCGAAACAGTCTTACCAGTGGTTGACATCTGCAGATTCCTGGTTCTCCATTTTGATAAGAGACTTACATGGCAGCCCCACATCCGTCAGTTGAAGGTTGCCTGCATGAAGAGACTTAACATGCTTAAGTTTCTCACTTTGTGGGGGGCTGACCGTGCGGTACTGCTGCGATTTTACACAGCTACGGTCCTCTCCCAGATTGACTATGGAAGTGCGGCTTATGGCTCAGCATCAAAATCTACGCTGAGTCTTTTAGACAGTATTCACCATAGTGGAGTAAGGCTGGCAACGGGTGCTTTCCATACTAGCCCCATTCCCAGCTTACTCGCTGAAGCGGGAGTTCCACCTTTACGGATAAGGAAGCAGCAGTTACTCCTCACGTACGCTGCCAAAATTCATGAAATGCCGCTACATCCAAGCTATCAATGCATCTATCGTACTCAATACCACCAGCGGTGCCAAGACCGGCCGAATGCCACACGGCCGGTTGGGTTTCGGACTGATAGCTTGTGTCATGATTTGAATATTGATATCGGTGGTTGTCTTGAAAGAACTCTTAGCGAGGTACCTCCGTGGCTGGTTCCGCGACCGGATATATGTCTAGATCTACTGCGTGGACCCAAGGTGAACACGGATTCCTCCGTTTATCGGAGGTATTTCCAGGACTTCGTTCACCAATATCCGGCTGCGAGACTTAACCTCACGGATGGTTCCAAAATCGGAGATAATGTTGGTTGCTCTTTCGCCATTGATGATATGAGCATGAAGATCTTGCTCCCTAAAGCATGTAGCGTGTATACTGCAGAGCTTTACGCCATCTTAGAGGCTCTGCAGTTTGCACTGCGTGACGAAAGAAGCCACTTTCTTATGTGTACCGATTCGTTAAGCTCTCTGCAGTCTATTTAAACCTGTTTCTCGCAACACCCACTGGTGCGGCAGATACATGACCTTCTAGCCAGGTTATGGGATGCTGGCACCAGAGTCACTTTCGCGTGGCTTCCAAGCCACGTTGGGATTGCGGGAAACGAACTTGCGGATAAAGCTGCAAAGGATGCTGTACTTTTACCTCCAAGACCAGTCAATATACCTGCTAAGGATATTTGTTCTCAGCTACGTCGAACCATCATGGCGTCCTGAGAATCGGAGTGGCTAGATATCCGGACTCCCAACAAGCTGAGAGCAATTAAGAAGACAACTACCGTGTGGCGGTCCTTTTTCCGACCTTCACGGAGAGAGGCCGTAGTACTGTGCAGGCAGAGGATAGGTCATTTACGATCCACGCTCTCTTATCTCCTAAAGAGGGAAGACACCCCAGTGTGTTTTTGTGGTGCCGACTTCACCGTGGCCCGCATCCTCACAGAGTGCACCGATTTCTCTGGCCCAAGATGGAGCCTCGGCCTGCAGGAAACACTGGAACGCATACTAGCCGATGACGCGACTACTGCTGATCTCGTCATCCGCTTTATGTGCGACGGTGGACTTATCAAGGGCATATAAATTACAAGTGTACTGTTTCCCAGGGAACGTACGTTCCCTTTTGATACGTTAGTAATCCTTTCGGCCTAATTCTATAATTGTTTTTTGTTTTATTTTGTACTGCGTTTCCAAATTACTTTGTTGAATAAATAATTTCATTTTTATATTTTAAAATTCTCTTCCACTTATTTGTTCAGAGAGGATGATTACCTCGTTTTACTTCCTCTTAAAACAAAAATCACCTCCACCACCACCTGATTCTTTTTAAAATGTACTTAGCATTGTTGTATCTACAAGGCCTAGTTGAATAAGTGGATTATTTTTAGTACTAATATTTTGTTCAAATTTTCTACAAAAATACTGTTTTTATATTAAACTTTAAAAATCAGAGCTTCAGTTCTACTAGAGGTTGTTCTTCTCTACACACTCTGTAGCTCCTCTTGAAAACTCCAGGACTTATCAGTGAAACAGATTTGAAATACACGTTTTACAGAAAATGAGCGACAAACTCACTCAAATATTGGAAAGCTTCTGGAATTTAAAAGGCTGATGTGAGTGATGGCCCTAAACCCTTTAGGTAATAACATGGAAGGTATTATAGATACTGATGAAATTCCAAAACTGATTCAAAAATGATATATCATAATACATTGAAATATAAATTGAAAAATGACATTTTTGGTTCCCCAAGGGTGTTGGTGCCACCTTAAGAGAATGTAAAGAAAATTCAAAATCAATTTAAAGGAAGGGAATTACAAGAAAAATGTAGAATTACCGACATCATTATAAAAAGTATTTTGGAATGATGAGCGTTATAAATTATTCTTCAACAATACGTGGATTATTATGGGCTTCATCCGGATTAACACATTGAGGTCAAAGGTCATACGCTGTAGAGGCTGTGTGATTTACTGCAGAAAATGAAGCCCACACGACAGACGTTCTTGGATTTTCATCATTGCACCATGTGATATGAACCTGCATGTAATTGGAATGGGGGAAGTGTAGCGTGTTGAATGTGAGGAAAGGAACGTTAAGGACAACACAAACACCCAGTCCTTAGGGCAGGGATATTGATCATTTACAATTAAATACCCCTGACTCAGCCAGGAATCGAACCCGGGACCACCAGGTAACAGACTGATGCGTTGCCCCCTACACCGCGGGGCTGGTCTTCATCATTGTTACTATGAAACAAATGCACTACGTGCATTGATCGGCACTGTGGTTTAAGATATGGTTCATTAGATCTCGGAAAGAAAAATTATAGATGGCAGCAAACTACAGTTCCACACATCATATTCTTCCTATCAAATTGTGTCAGAGCTGTGCCAACTAGGGTTGGGCAGACCGGAACATTCACTTGTTCCGCAACATTAGGAACTTGAGGCGGAGTGTTTCGGTACAGAGTGCTGAGACACGGGACACAGGGCACAGGACTGTAACTGCGTCCTAGAGAGAACTTCGAGAGGCAACAGGACATGCTCCGCTTCAGCTGGAATGTGCCTGAACTGAACGTGCTGTGCCAAGGCCGCACTAGATAAATTAGTTGGCCTTGGCTCTCTGCCTGTCGATACTAAAAAATTATCGATTTTTATCCAACAAATCTATCAAAAACACTTCTGATCTAATCAACAAATTAAAAAATTTTGAAATCCAACCAAATTTTTCTCTCCATTCTTTTGACATTGTCAACATGTACCCTAGTATTCCAATTCCAAAATTATTCCCCATTATAAACAACAACCTAAACAAATTCAGTAACCTAAGTAAACTTGAAATTCAAGACTTCATGTCTATTTTAAAATTAGTTCTCAACAATAATTATTTTACCTTTGAGAACACCATTTATCAACAAGATGGCTTGGCTATGGGCTCACCTGCTTCTGGCATTCTTGCTGAAATTTATCTCGACTTCTTAGAAAACACAAGAATTAATAATAATAATAATTTCTCCAACATCCTCTTTTGGGCGAGATATGTCGACGACACATTGGTAATATTAAATGAGGAATCAACCAACGCAGCCTCTACACTTCTTCATCTCAACAACTTAGACTCTAACATTAAATTCACCCTCGAATCAGAACACAACCAAACTCTTAATTTTCTAGACCTAACTATTACTAGACATCCTTCTTCTTTATCTTACAAAATTTTCAGAAAACCAACCCAAACAGCAACTACAATAAGACAAGATTCTTCGCACCCCCAAGCTCATAAACGTGCTACTTATAACAGCTTAATTTTTCGTGCCTTCAACACCCCTATGTCCAAAAAAGATTTAAATAATGAATTAAACACCATCCGCAACATTGCTAAATTTAATGGCTTTAACAACTCCTTCATTAACCGCATCATCAACAAATTCAAACACCGTCCAAAAACCACTTTATCTAAAGACACAATAAAACCAACTGCTTTTTCCACCTTCACTTTTACTCAGGATGCTTATAAAATAACTAATATCTTTAAAAAACATAATATGAAAATTTCTTTTAGAACTAACAATAGAAGTCTTGATATCTTACACAACTCTAAATCTCTAAATAAGTCTAATGCCTTTTCTAAATCTGGTGTATACAGATTTAAATGCAACAACTGCAGTTCCTCCTACGTCGGACAAACTGGCCGCAACTTCAATATCAGGTACTCTGAACATGTCAACGCCATTAAATACAACAGATTCTCTGCCATAGGACAGCACATACAAGACTCCAAACATAATTTCACCAGTATTGACAATGACATAAACATACTTAAAATCATTAACAAAGGCCCCCTCTTAAACATTACTGAAAATTGCTTTATCCACCTTGACCAGTACTTCAACCCTAATTTCAATTTAAACGACATTTCTGAAAAACCCAATATCCTTTTTGACTTCCTAATTCTTCTTCTCAAAAATTCCAAATTCCAAAACCCCAATTCTATTTTCCATGTCTTACATAGTTCCCACCAACATTTTCTACCTCCAATAACCCACCCTCCTAACCCACCTTAAACTACCCCTCCTTCATTTCCCTATATTATCTTTCCTCATTACCATCTAACTTCAATTTCTTTTATTCTTTCTCTTATTTCACTATCACTCTTCCTCGTTTAATTTATTCTCCTCTTTCAAAAATTTTTGTCTTGCGCCAACTTCGACTACTTCAATCATAACCTAAAATTTTTTTAAATAGCGCACTGTGCATATAAGTTTTCATTTGTTTTCCGATATTGCGCTTTTTACTACATTTTTTTTCTTCTCTCTACAATTGTTTTTTCAAATCAACTGTTTACCAAGATCTTAGCTGGAGTACGGGTGCTCATTCGGTTATACTAATTGGCATCGTACATTTTTATATACGTACTTGGCTTCCCGCAGCCGTGACAGGTTCTGGACCTTCGAAACGTTCTCCACTCTACTTTGGTGTTTGGCCGCAGCGCGTGACCTTGAGTGTGCCACGTAGTCACCGGGAGCTGGCGGCTTTCATCTACAGATCTGTTCGTCTGCGAATTCAAGCCTTTTTGATCTTCGCAAGTTGATTGTTAATGTTGTGACTTTGTGCAGAACAGAATGTGATGTCGTGTCTTTGTGCCTAACAGTGAAAAACTGACCTCCAACATTCTTAAACATTTTACATGTTTTTTATGGCTGATGATGACCTAGACTAAGGTCGAAACCGGTCCCATTTAAATAGAAATGTGATTGCTACGTTTCTTTCTTTTGAGTATTGAATAGGTTGAACCTCCAGTTATTTAATTTTTAACATCAATAATTTCAATACGGAACAATGAAATTTTTATCTTTAACTGTGTTGGAGTGTCAACATTTTTCATCCAGTTATATCTAATTCCAAAGCGATGACCCGTGTTTTTCTTGGGCTTAAAAGTTTCCTTAAAGTCCAAATTAATTTTTAACATTAATCCCCGAGAAAGTGTTGAGGGAAATTTTCGAGATATTGAAGAAAGTAAATGGAAGTTGAGAGGGAAGGAATTCGAAGTGCAGGCGAAGCAGCTAAAGCAGTGCAACGCAGAGCAGATTTTTGTAATCCACACAAATCATTGCACCATCGCAAGTTGACAGACAGGGCAGGACAGAGCAGAGCAGGCCGGTTCTGCACCTACTTCCGCCTACCACGCGCAGTCTTCGAAATACAGTTTCCTGCGCACGTGTCACACAGTTAGTTAAGAAATGGTGGAGAAAATTACCACAGCCATTCAGTCTCACCATGTTTTGTAGGTACTATGTGAATCATGTGGACTGCAATGCAGTATGTATGTATGTATGTATGTATGTATGTATGTATGTATGTATGTATGTATGTATGTATGTATGTACGTATGTTCGTGAGAAAATGGCTGAACAGAATTTAATGAAAATCGGTATGTACATTCGGGGAATAAGGCACTACAGTCTAGGCTATAAATAATTTTATTCACGCTGCGTAACAAGGTGGTTTAGGGAAAGGCTTAAAATGTAATTCACCGAGCAAGTGGCCGTGCGGTTAGGGTCGCGCCTCTGTGAGCTTGCATTCGGGAGATAGTGGGTTCGAACCCCACTGTCGGCAGCCCTGAAGATGGTTTTCCGTGGTTTCCTATTTTCACACTAAGCAAATGCTGGGGCTGTACCTTAATTAAGGCCACGCCCGCTACCTTCCCAATCTTCCACCCTTCTTTCGTCGCCGAAAACCTTCGATATGTTAGTGCGACGTTAAACAAACAGCAAACAAAAGAATGTAATCCTCATATATCTATGAAACAATCCGTGACCCAAGTTCTCGCAACATATAGTATTTAAGACAAAGATCTAATGCTGATTATGGAGAGCATCATCGCCGACTCCGTCGCCGTCATCCATTATCACATTTATGTGAAGAGATAAATACGGAAAATCATTTATCATGTCTTGTCAAATATAAATGCAAACACGTTCACAACAGATTGTCAATGTTGATTGATTTTAGTATCTTGTGTCTTGTGACAACTAGATGAAAATCTAGCAGTACATTTGTAAATACATATTTTTCCCTCTCCCCCACTGTGATCCTATTAATGAATTTACCATGCAAGTTGGTCGTGCGGTTAGGATCGCCTTGCTATGAGCTTGCATTCAGGAGATAGGGGGTTCGAACCCCACTGTCGGCAACCGTGAAGATAGTTTTCCGTGGTTTCCCATTTTCACACCAGGCTAATGCTGGGGGGGGCTGTACCTTAATTAAGGCCTCGGTTGCTTCCTTCCCATTCCTATTCCATCGTTGCCATAAGACCTATCTGTGATGGTGCGACTTAAAAAATATAAAAAATAATCATGAATTAAATTCTTTGCTTAGTCCATATGAACGCCGAACATCGGTAACATAGAAATATTGTTCAGTCTTGTAAACTGGCGAAGGTGGTTGTTTTTATTGCGATTGTCTTAAGCTGAATAACCGCCTTGCCATGAGCACAAGGGAAATTGTGAAGATGACTAGCAAAATGAGAAAAATCGCGAATGCTTGAAGAAAAAGGAAAAAAAGAGCCTCTTTTTATACTGGATGCCCCAGTATCACAGAGTCTAAAGAAAACATGTTATTTCTGAAAACCGACGAGACCCTGCGTGGCAATGTGCGCTCACATCCACTTCGCAATTTCGTAAGCTTTGCGCTGTTCTGCTCTGCTCTTCCCTGCTCTGCGGCCAACTGCTTCTCAATGTGCACCCGGCCTAACAGCACAAAAGTACAACAATGTATTCATCCAGTTATATTTTTAATTCCAAAGCGACGACCCATATTTTTCTTGGGCTTAAAAGTTTCCTTAAAGTCCAAATTAATGTTTAACGTCAATCCCCGAGAAAGTGTTGAGGGATATTTTCGAGATATTAATTACTCACAATACAGGCCAATACATTCAACTGGTAAAAATATTCTTGAATTGGTTACTTTTAAACACCTGCACTGCCATTATAACCGTGCTATGTGTATTTTATATTGACCGGAAATATCTTAACCTAAAAGCAGCCTTTAACGTGATTATTGGGCGCGAATTTCAGTGTTCCGACTGTTCGTTCACGTTCCCTGCAGCTTTATGCTGGACATGGCCATAACTACACACAGGCACACACTACACAGCACGTTCCGTACAGGCACACTCCCAGTTCCCACTGGCGCGGAGCATGTAATGTTCCCTCTCGAAGTTCTCTCTACACTGCGCAGTTACAGTCCCGCGTCCCGTGCGCCCGCTGCACAGTTTAGCTAGTAGGCGACGGGCAGTGCATAGTGGCGCTTCTGATGGGACAGCGAGTCAGTGTCTCTGGCTCGCTTGAGAATGTATCGGAACAATTGACACTCGGTGTTTTGGAACAGCGGAACATAACTGTGGACCGGCACCTTGTGCCGAAACAGGGACATAGTGCCCAACCCTAGTGCCAACTCTAGAGCAGTGTACGTAATGGTGGGCACACGAACATAGATTGAACAACAATGATTTATACCAACTGAACAGATCTAACGTATCACACATGATATTTATGTACTAATTATTACATGGATTTATCTTTCGTACAAACAATTCTGAACGGCAAAAAAAAATCAAATAAATTCAATGTCCATCATATTTTTTTAGTTAAGTTTATACGCTGAAAAATTGAACAAAATGAACAACGTACTAATTTCATTCCACTATTCCCTTCGTAAGGATATATCAATTGTATTACAACTTTTCAGTTACGAAGTAAAAAGTATGAACTTAAAAACTGTGAAATAAAAATTACCTACGTTCAAAACTAGTATTTAATTTTAAAATCTGAAGTTAGTGAAAAATGGCGAGTCCGGAGGATTAAAATGAATGAAAGTGAGCAAGACCTCAATTTGTTAAGAAAACTGTTGTAACTGCAACAAACTCAAATTACCTACCTTTAGGAATGTTATGGTCCATGGTGCGGATTATTGCAGTCATGTCCAGGTCGTGAACCATGGGCAACGGCTGAGTGGCCTAGTAAGTGGTCCTGAGAGTCGGGATACCAGTTGCTATGGAATGGGAGTGGGCATCTCAGACATATTCTGACTCATGGCCCTTGTTATGCTCAGGCAACTAGGACTATACAGTTATATACAATAAGACAATCACAAGATTTTAATATGTTATTCAATTTTTTAACTTACACTTAATCAAAAACTCAGCATTAGAATGAGTGACTTTAATCTTCACATCAAGACTAATCAAGAATATTATGTTGTTAACATAACAACTAAAAGTTTCATGTTTTTTATACTTTTTGCCTATATCTTATCTAGAACTTTCTTTTAAGTGAAATACTCGATATTTGTCCTTGTACCATGTGTGTGTATATTTATTTTATTTTCTTGCTTGCTTTATCAGATTGCCTGATGATGACACTAAGAATGTGTCAAAACCGGTACTGTAAAAAATATGGTGTGACATAATTTTGCGCAACAGAATTGTGTTGTAAAAAGTTGGAACATTTAAACTTAATGTATTTCATTGTTACTATACAATCCACTGTGGTCCCTAACCTGTTAGAGGAGATATTTTCACTTGGACTATGTGTAAATAGGATAGCATCCTGCTTCATGAATTTACTGAGCTCAGAACATTTTTAAGCAAGCCTCAGACCTATGGGAGTAACAGAGTCCCACTCCCATTTGACAGGCGAGGAACACTTTGGAAACAACTTGGCGAACGAAAAGGTATTCAAAAGGGACCTATCAATATAAATGTGGCTTATGGGAGAAAGAAAGTAGAACTGGCTCAGTCAGCAAAGAGGACCCATCTGGATGTGCCAGGCGTAAGTGATATTCAGGTAAGGGGAGGTAACGAGGAAGAGATAGGATATTATGAAGTGTACTTGACAGGAGTTAAAGAGGGAAAAGCAAAGTCTGGAGTAGGGCTGTTCATCAGGAATACTATTACATGCAACATAGTTTGTGTTAGACACATAAATGAGCAAATGATTTGGGTAGATATGGCAGTTGGAGAAATTAATGTGAGAATTGTCTCATTGTATTCACCATGTGAAGATGCAGATGAGGATGACAAGTTTTATGAAGCATTGGGTGACATCGTAGTCAGAGTCAACAGAAAAGATAGAATAGTGCTAATGGTGAATTTCAATGCGAGAGTTGGAAATAGAACTGTAGAATACAAAAGGGTGATTGGTTAATGTGGGAAAGATATGGAAGCTAATAGGAATGGGAAATGTTTACAGGACTTCTGTGCTAGTATGGGTTTAGCAGTTACAAATACATTCTCAAAGCATTAAGCTATTCACTGCAACAAATTGGAGGGTAGGAGTACCAGATCCATAATAGACTATACTATATCTTAACCGACTTTGAATTCAGGATATCTATTTAACGTTAAAAACTTCATAACTGGTCTGTATTGAAAAAAATTTACATCAAAGATAAAGGGTAGGATTCTCCACCTGTTAGTTTTAATAATAACATTTTAATTTATATCACATTTTAAGTTGTAATGAACAGGTGGAGAATCCTACCCTTTATCTTTGAATGTTCAGGATATCTGTTAGGAAAGTACAGATCTCCTGGGAATTTTTTTTGATCATACAGACCACTATCTGATCTGTAGTGAACTAAGTATCTCTAGGCCTGACACAGAGAAAATGAAATCTGTCTCGAAATGAATAACAATAGAAAATCTTCAGGATGAGGAAATTAGAAGTACATCGATATGAATAGTGAGAAGTTCCGAACAGTGTACAGTAAGCAAGTTCAGTACATAGAAAGTGAATGGGTGGCATACAGGGATGCTGTAGTAGAAACAGCAAGGGAATACATAGGAAAAACTGTGTGTAAAGGGAAATAGATAACATCTTGGTGGAATGATGAAATGAGAAATGTAAAAAAGAAAGGAAAACTGTGTGTAAAGGGAAAAAGATAACATCTTGGTGGAATGATGAAGTGAGAAATATATAAAAGAAAGGCTCATCAGAAATGGCTCCAAACAAGGGCTGATGCAGACAGGGAATTATACGTAGATGAAAGAAACGGAGCAAAACGAATAGTTGTTGAGTTCAAAAAGAAGTCACGGGAAGATTTTGGTAATAACCTGGAAAGGCTAGGTCAAGACGCAGGGAAACCATTCTGGACAGTAATAATCTTAGGAAGGGAGGGGAAAACAAAATCGACAGTGTTTTGGGTAATTCAGGTGAAGTCATAATAGATACCAGGGGTTCTCTGGACAGGTGGAGGGAGTATTTGGAAAATCTTCCCAATGTAAAAGGAAATCTGCCTGGTGGTGTCGTGAACAATTGAGCTTATGGGGAGGTGGAAAATGGTGTTGGTTAAATTACGCTTGAGGAAATGGAAAAGGATGGTAAATATTCTCCATTGTCATAAAGCAGTAGGAACAGGTGAAATTAGACCTGAAATGGTGAAGTATAGTGGGAAGGGAGGGATGAAATATCTTTATAGAGTAATAAGATAAGCATGGAATTTTGGTAAGTTACCTTCAGATTGTACAACATCGCTAATTGCACCTATCTATAAGCAAGGTAACAGGAAGGATTGCAACAAGTATCAAGGTATCTCACTGATTAGCATACCAGGCAAAGTATTCACTGGCATCTTGGACGGGAGGGTGCGATCAGTGGTTGAGAGGAAGTTGGATGAAAACCAGTGTGGTTTCAGACCACAGAGGGGCTGTCAGGATCAGATTTTCAGTATGCACCAGGTAATTGAAAAATGCTGCCAGAGAAATAGACAGTTCTATTTAAGTTTCGTAGATCTAGAGAAAGCATATGACAGGATATGGAGGGAAAGATGTTTGCCTAGGGTCTAAGGCTGTGGTTCCCAACCTTTGCCAGCTGACGCCCCCCTTTTCAGATACGGGTGGTCATCGTCCCCACCCCCCTCCCGTCGCTTCTATAACCTCTCCGATAAACTGACGTGGTGGATATAGACCTCACCTAATGACACTACATAACGAATCATTGCATTATTAAATTATTTATGAAAAAATAATATGAAATACGCGCTTTATATCTATGACATACTAACTTCATTTTAGCACAATACAAAGAACACACTTTTACAATAAATCCTTAAATTAGTCAACAAATATCAGTGAGAGGGTTGACACTGTTTTCTCTTGCTAGGATTCGGTATGTTTGGTTTGATATTTGACAGAGCACAGCGGAGATCACTTGCAGCATCAAGCCGACAGCGCTGCTTTGTTTTTTATGACACAGCGTTGAAAATCCTGACTCGCATAAATATTTCATTGAAAATGGCACAATGACACGCAATGGTACTTTCAAAAAGTCGCCCAATCCTAATATTTTGTAATCATCTTTTAGCTTTGAATCACACTTCAAATCTATGGCTTCTTCTTGAATTTGTGCTGGCAGTGCTTCAATGTCAATAGCAAACGGATTTCTTGTTAACATCCAGGACCATTCATCTGACGAGATATCAGGAAAGAAATTAAAATCTTGTGCCAGGGAATCCAAATGTGACTGAATTTGCACCTTAAGTTTATTACGATTACGTTAATTTTCCGGCAAAATTTCATTAATGCGGTAAAAGGATGAGAAGTTGTTCAACTGAAGCCAGTGTTTCCATAACTGTATTATTTCCAGGAATGCTCTGATGGCATCATAAGCAAGCATAATATTTGAGTTTTTGCCTTGGAGCTTTAAGTTCAAACTGTTCAAAGCTTTAAAAAATTCGCAAAGATATGCCAATGAGACGATAAAATTGGCATCAGGAAACACTTCATACAGATAGTTCTTACCTTCAACAAGAAGAAAATTTTCAACTTCAGACTTTAATTCAAACAGCCAAGCCAACATTTCTCTTTTGATAGCCAGCGAACCTCTGTGTGGAAAAGGAGAGTTTTGTGATCGGCTTGAAGGTCAACATAAAGGGCTTCAAACAAGCTTGTCTGTAAAGAACTTGTCCTCACATAGTTCACAATTCTTGTAGTGACTTTTAGAGTGTTATTAAAATGTTGGGGCAAGGTTTTGGCCACCAAAGCCTGCCTGTGAATTACACAGTGGGTTCCCATGATGTTTAGATTTTTATCTTTGGCCAACTTGAGAAACCCAGAACGTGACCCAATCACAGCAGGTGCACCATCCATACATACATCCACTACATTTTCCCAGGAAAGTCCATGTTCTTGGAAAAAACTATTGATGGCAGAAAACACATCACAAGCTTTGAAGTTGTTTTCAAACATTGGGAGAATAACATTTCGTCTCTTAAAATTCGACTGTCAACAAATCGATAATATACATTCAGTTGACAACACTGGGCCACATCGGTTGTTTCATCACACTGAATTGAAAACGCAGGAGATGCTTTCACCTCCTCCAAAATTTGCATCTTAAAGGTCTTCAGACAGTTCTTGAAGTCTGCACTTTTCTGTGTTATCAGAAAGAGAAATTTTAGACAATTTCTGCCGACTCCCGTCACCCAAAACTATATTTGCAGCTAATAACATACATGGCTTTACTAATGTTTCCCCAGTTGTGTGTGCTTTTTTTTGTCTTTGGCAATCAGCAGAGCTAGTTCATATGAAGCTTCCACTGCTTTCTCATTTCCTTGGTTAAAAGTACCCGATGAATCTAATTTCATACGTTTTAGTGAGTTGAGTTTAGTTGCAAAAATTTCTGTGGGTTTGTCTTTTAATCCTGAATGATTCGCGTTTAAATGTCTCTCCAAACGCACAGGCCTCATTGCATTGTTACTCAGAACACAGTGGCAGATTACGCATTGAGGCTGTTGTATTCCGTTCCGTTCAACGACTGTGAAACCATATTCTATGTAGTCATCATTGTACAGTCTATTATTGGACATCGTTATCAATTTTTTTAAAAGTTACAATATTAAATAACACAATTCACACAGTCGCACTGTTACAGTGAAGCATACACAACACTTTACAAAGGTGAAAAATGAGAATATCCTCCTAATTCAATACAATAAATATTCCGTCATTAGACGGAGTAAACAAATTCAAACATGTTTCGGCTCGTTTGAGCCATCTTCAGTGAAAAATGAGGGGAGATTTGAAGTAATTTACATAATATAAGTTGAAAAAATGCTAAAAAAACATAATGAAGGAGCAAATGAAAAAACAAACAAAAGAGAGCCCAGACGGAAACAATATTAGCACAAATATACAATATTTACATCAATATGTGGAGCAAAAAACAACTCACTGCGACAAAATTCAGTGAAAAGGTGTTAATTTAAAATAATAATTGAAACTAAAAACAGTGTTAACCTAAGAAAACAAAAGAATGAAAAAACAAATGATGCAGACGGAAATGAACAATAGTAGCACATGGTTAGGTTGTGGACCTCATAGTTTACAAAATATTGTTTAGTAACAATAAAAAACAGGTTGAAATCACTGTCGAAAATCATCCTTGTAGAAACCCATCACATTAAATTGGTCAGGAGGGGAGCAGGAGCAAACATTTTTGAGAAACCAAGCCTGATATAACGTGCAGGCGAAAAGCCTGTGACAAGGAAAAAACACCAATGAAATTTAAAGCCTTAGAAACAACAGCATTCTCAAAATCTTCTCAATTTAGCGGTCCCTTTCTTGATTATTGTTTCATAATGTTGGCTGGTGTCTTGCCTTATTATAAAGGGTCGGAAGGGCCGCGATATAATATTGAGAAGCTGTGTTAGGCAGAAGACAGATGCATAATAAACTCTAAGTGATCTAGCGGAAACCGTCAATGAAGCTGTAATGATGTTTAGCAGGTGGTTGTCCTCTCAAATGGCCTACTAATAAGGCAAGACACCAGCCAACATTCATCATCATCATCATCATCATTTCCCTTTATCCAGCTGTAGAGGGGTAGGGGCAAATATGGTTCCTCTCCACTTTCTTCGGTCTTTCCACCACTCCTCCTCCAACACTGTGTCCCAGTCCAGGTTTCTTTCTACAATGCTGCGTTGGATGGTATCATTCCATCTCAATCGTGGTCGTCCACGGCCTCTCCTTCCTTGGATTTGCATTTCCATCACCTTTTTTGGCATTCTTTCGTCGCTCATTCGCTTTATGTGCCCAAACCATCTTAGTCGGCTCTTCTCTATTCTATCATTCATTTCTTCCACTCCAATTTCTTCCCGGATTTTCTCATTCCTTATTTTGTCTCTTCTACTCTTGTGTATCATACTCCTCAAGAACTTCATTTCGGCTGCCTGTATTCGACTCTCATCCTTCTTTGTCATTGTCCAAGTTTCTGCTCCGTAAGTTGTTATGGGTACGTAATACATCTTGTACATAGTATCCTTTGCTTCCGTTGGCACATCTTTGTCCCATAACATTTCTTACACTATGATAGAAACAACTTCCAGCTTGAATCCTTTTACTAATCTCAGCATCCAGTCGAGCATTCTCCATTAATTCACTCCCCAGGTATTTAAACGTTTCCACTACTTCCAGGTGCTTGTCTGCAAGTCTAATCTGACCTTTCCCTTCTTTCTCCCCTCTAGTCATAACAAGAGTTTTACTCTTTTCTACACTTATTTTCAATCCACATTCTTCAATCTTCCCATTCACCACATTCAACTGTTCTTGAACCTTCCTGTCGTCTTCTCCCCAAATCACAATATCATCTGCAAATAACATCATGTTCATTTCTCTTCCTCCATATGCTGCTTTTGCTGTTCTCATGATGTCATCCATTACTATTGTAAACAGGATTGATGATAGAAAATTCCCTGTCTCAGCCCACTAGTTATTTTGAACCAACTTGTCCTGCCAACTTGTGTTTGCACGCAACTACAACATTCCTTATACATTGCCATGATCATTTTTATTAATCCCTGTCCAATTCCTTTTTGCACCAGACTGTCCCAAAGTTTCATCCTAGGGACACTGTCATATGCCTTTTCAATATCAGTGAATGTCATCACCATATCATTCCCGTACTCCCAATGCTTTTCCATTAGTTGTCTCATAATGAAAATGGGTTCTATTGTTGACCTTCCACTTCTGAAACCAAACTGATGTTCCTGTATCTGCTTCTCAACCCTCAACCTTATTCTACTTTCCAGTATCCTTTCCATTATCTTAGCAACATGGGATATTAGAGTAATTCCCCTGTAGTTCTTCAAAACTTTCTTATCACCTTTCTTGAAAATTGGGATGATTATTCCTTTTTGCCAATCCTCAGGGACCTCCTTATTCTCCCAGACATTCCTGAGAACCCGATATGTCCACTGCAGGCCTACAGCTCCAGCTGCCTTTAACATCTCCACTGAAATTTCATCTATTCCAGCAGTTTTTCCATTCTTCATCTTTCTTACTGCCATTTCAATTTCATTCATTGTAATTTCTTTATCCATTTCTTCGTCAACTAATTGCCTTTCCTGGTCGTCCATTGAATGACTGTCATCTGTTCTTATGTTCAGCAGCTTCTGAAAATATTCTCTCCATCTATTTCTTATTTCTTCTGGCTTTGTTAAAATTATGCCACCTTCATCCTTCACAAATCTGGTGTTTACTTGATCTCTCTTTTTGTTTCTTAAGATACCATACAGTAATTTCTTGCTGCCCTGCATATCATCTCTCAATGTTTGTGTAAATAAGGCCCAGCTTTTCCTCTTTTCTTCCTCCACTACTTTCTTGGCCAAATTCTTTGCCTCCACATATTTTCTTCTACTTTCTTCAATCTTAGATGTTTTCCATGCTTTCCATGCCATTTTCTTTTCCTTCTCTTTAATCTTTACCCTATCATTCCACCAGTGTGTTTCTTTGTCTTTCACATTTCCTGATGTTCTACCACACACCTTTTCTGCACATCCAACCAGTGCTTCCTTAAATCTTTTCCATTCCTCTTCAACATTCCCCACCTCTGTCCTGGGTACCAAGGGTATTATTTCCCTTTGAAATTCTTCTTGTATGCTTTTCTCCTTCAACTTCCATACTTTAATTCTTTTCTCTCTTCTTAATTGGGGTTTTTCAATCTTTCCAACTTTCAATTTTCCTATCACAACTCTATGATCTCCACCAAAGGCTTCTTCAGGCATGGCTGTTACATCTACAAGATTCTTCCGGTGTTCTTTCTCTATGATAATATAATCAATCATGGTCTTTGTTCGTCTGTCTCCCCAGCCATACCTTGTAATCTTCTGACTGTTCTTCTTCCAAAACCAGGTGTTTCCAACAATCATTTGATTCCTCATGCAAAAATCCACCAACAACTCGCCTTCTGGATTTACATGAACATTGGCCAACATTATGAAACAATAATCAAGAAAGGGACCACTAAATTGAGAAGATTTTGAGAATGCTGTTGTTTCTAAAGCTTTAAATTTCATTGGTGTTTTTTCCTTGTCACAGGCTTTTCGCCTGCACGTCATATCAGGCTTGGTTTCTCAAAAATGTTTGCTCCCGCTCCCCTCCTGACCAATTTAATGTTATGGGTTTCTACAAGGATGATTTTCGACAGTGATTTCAATCTGTTTTGTTATTGTTACTAAACAATATTTTGTAAACTATGAGGTCCACAACCTCACCATGTGCTACTATTGTTCATTTCCGTCTGCATCATTTGTTTTTTTCATTCCTTTGTTTTCTTAGGTTAACACAGTTTTTAGTTTCAATTATTATTTTAAATTAACACATTTTCACTGAATTTTGTCACAGTGAGTTGTTTTCTGCTCCGCATATTGATGTAAATATTGTATATTTGTGCTAATTTTGTTTCCGTCTAGGCTCTCTTTTGTTTGTTTTTTCATTTGCTCCTTCATTATGTTTTTTAGCATTTTTTCAACTTATATTATGTAAATTATTTCAAATCTCCCTGCATTTTTCACTGAAGATGGCTCAAACGAGCCAAAACATGTAAACATGTTTGTATTTGTTTACTCCGTCTAATGACGGAATATTTATTGTATTGAATTAGGAGGATACTCTCATTTTTCATCTTTGTAAAGTGAAAAACGTTAATACGGAATGATTCTAATATCTTGTAATGCATACACAACACTCACAATAAACAACTTGACAGACATGTCCACTGTGAAAGTATACGAGGCACAGAATCAACAGTCGAAGGGCCTGGCCACTGATGGTCTATCGGCGATGTGTTTTTCATGGCCATTACTGCTCCATCTCTGATTGGACAGTTGTACTATGCAGCTCTCACCAGTTTGACTGCAAGGGAAGGATAAGAATGTGTAGGGGTGGGAACAGAGCATTCAAGGACGAGCTACCCACAAAACGAGTCTATATGCCGCAGAGTGAGAGGGAAGGAGGAACTTCCACTTCATTTGTTGCTTCTGAAACTCCGATATTTTTTGTTCTTCAGAGTTAATGTTGACTCCTGACTGTAGTAACTTATTGCCAGTTAAGATCTTTGGTGAGAAAATGTCACCGTTTCATTAATTGCTGGGGTTAAACATTAATTAGTTGTAGCCCAAAATACCAGTAGGCCTACATAGAATTTCACGCTAGCCATGAAAGACTAACATGTTATATTAAATAAATTTATTATAATTTAGCCTACTATTATTCCCTTATCTCCTGTTGATCTCGCTACTAGATCAATTTCACGTAATACTGACATTTTACGAGTACCCCCTTCGTGTAATATATTTTGTTTATGAGAAAAACCTTGTAGAGTATGTAACAAAAATAATGGAAAATGAAAGCAACTACTATATCTTTGATGAGTTGAAACATTTTACAAGTAACTAATCTATTTTGTTCCGTATTGAAGATACAATAAGAAGATACAAATATTTGTATTGAATAGGTGGACACAATATTTTTAATCTTGAAAGATTTTACTTCGAGTTGAAACATGTCGCGTATGGTCATAGTTTACTTTCACACAAGTAGGTCCACAAAGTGTGCCATTAAACGTGCGTTGAGTGTTCTTATTCCCGCACCTGCTCTCAGGCTTCATTTTGCCCCTCACAACACAGCAGATTCCTAATTTTACCACCAACCTCGCGGCTCCGCAGACCTTTGTGGTTTGTGCCGACAGTTGGCAATTACCAGTGCTTTCAACGATTGACTCAGCGCGACAATCACTTGGAGAGATTTGAAAAATGTTTATTACACAAAATTGTAATATTTGAGTTAAAAAATTAGTTCGGAAATCACTTCACACACACACACCCCCCCCGATAAATCCCCACCCCCCCCTCAGGTTGGGAACCCCTGGTCTAAGGGATTAAGGGTAGATTGTTAAAATCAATCAAAGGCATTTGTATTGACAATTGGGCTGCAGTGAGAATTGATGGTAGAATGAGTTCTTGGTTCAGGTTACTTACAAGGGTTAGACAAGACTGTAATCTTTCACCTTTGTTGTTCATAGTTTACATGGATCATCTGCTGAAAGGTATAAAGTGGCAGGGAGGGATTCAGTTAGGTGGAAATGTAGTAAGCAGTCTGGCCTATGCTGACGACTTGGTCTTAATGGCAGATTGTGCTAAAAACCTGCAGTCTAATATTTTGGGACTTGAAAATAGGTGCAATTTGTATGGTATTAGAACTAAATTGATGTCAGTAGGTAAAAAATCCAACAGAACTGAATGTCAGATTGGGGATACAAAGCTGGGACAGGTCGATAATTTCAAGTATTTAGGATGTGCGTTTCCCAGAATGATAATATAGTAAGTGAGATTGAATCAAGATGCAGTAAAGCTAATGCATTGAGCTTGCAGTTGCGATCAACACTATTCTCTAAGAAGGAAGTCAGATCTCAGATGAAACTATCTTTTCAGACCAACCTTACGTCATGGGAGCGAAAGTTGGATGATGTCAAGATATATTATTCATAAGTTAGATGTAACAGACATGGAATTATAAAGAATGATTGCTGGTACAAACAGATGGGAACATTGGCAGGAGGTTACTCAGAATGAGGAGATAAAGACAAAGTTAGGAATGAACTCAATTGATGAAGCTGTGCGCATAAACCGGTTTTCGTGGTGGTGTCATGTGAGGTGAATGGAGGAGGATAGGTTACCTAGGAGAATAATGGATTGTGCTATGGAGAGTAAGAGAAGATGATGATGCTTGTTGTTTAAAGGGGCCTAACATATAAGGTCATCGGCCCTAAGCAAAGAGAAGTAGAGGGAGACCAAGACAATGATGGATAAACTCAGTTTCTAATGATTTAAAAACAATTCAATCACTACTGATCTGTATTCAGGACAGTCACCCAGGTGGCAGATCTCCTACTGTTGTTTTCCTAGCCTTTTCTTAAATGATTTCAAAGAAATTGGAAATTTATTGAACATCTCCCTTGGTAAGTTATTCCAATCCCTAACTCCCCTTCCTATAAATGAATATTTGCCCATCTCTCCACTGACAGCTCGGAACATACCACTTACATGTTATAAACCTCATTTTAGGTCCGTATTGAAAATTCTACAGTTCAACAATAATAAAGGTGTTTTAATTTGTTCCACCTATTCAATACTTATATTTTCACTTATACTGGTTACATAAATAGATTCTTAGTTACATGGGACATGTTTCACCCTCAATTAACGGCATCTTCAGCCTAAACACAATCATCAACAATACAACTAAATTAAAAGTGGAAGTTAAAATTTTTTTGTCAGTTATTAAAATTTGGAACATAAAAATGTGAAAAGTGATACAATATATAAAGATGCTAATGGAAAACTGTCTTATGATTAAACCATAATCTTTTCGGAGACTAAAACTTCTATTAAAATTCTAATTAAAAACAGTTCATATAAAATATTAGTGGAAAACCAAAGTGGTAATAATATAAAGCCAACGACATGAGGGCGTGAACACAAGCATAAACTTGATTGTCATGAATACAATCTTTCCAAGGCCGCTGATGAAATTCGTCAGCAAGTGAGACAGAAGCATCTGTTGAAAAATTGTAAGTGGCCGTTAGCACCGGTAGGTAATAAAATGGCTGAAACCATGCCAGAAAATGTCAGTAGATGCAGAAATAATGTTTTCTGTAAGAGAAGGAAAAGAAGAAATAAGAAATTGAATGTAAGGAGAGAATTCGGTTTACATAAAATTGAAACAGATGAGGTTCACTTTTCACATTTTTATGCTCCGAATTTTAATAACTGACAAAAAATTTTTAACTTCCACTTTTAATTTAGTTGTATTGTTGATGATTGTGTTTAGGCTGAAGATGCCCTTAATTGAGGGCGAGACATGTCCCATGTAACTAAGAATCTGTTTATGTAACCACTATAAGTGAAAATATAAGTATTGAATAGGTGGAACAAATTAAAACACCTTTATTATTGTTGAACATACTACTTAGTCGAGCAGCTCGTCTCCTTTCTCCCAAGTCTTCCCAGCCCAAACTTTGCAACATTTTTTGTAACGCTACTCGTTTGTCGGAAATCGCCCAGAACAAATCAAGCTGCTTTTCTTTGGATTTTTTCCAGTTCCTGAATAAAGTAATCCTGGTAAGGGTCCCATACACTGGAACCATACTCTACTTGGGGTCTCACCAGAGACAAATAAGCTCTCTCCTTTACATCCTTACTACAACCCCTAAATACTCTCATAACCATGTGCAGAGATCTGTACCCTTTATTTACAATCATTTTTATGTGATTACCCCGATGAAGGTCTTTTCTTATATTAATACCTAGATACTTACAATGATCCCCAAAAGGAACTTTCACTCCATCAATGCAGTAATTAAAACTGAGAGGACTTTTCCTATTTGTGAAACTCACAGCCTGACATTTATCTCCGTTTATCATCATACCATTGCCTACCGTCCATCTTACAACATTATCGAGATCATTTTGTAGTTGCTCACTATCTTGTAACTTATTTATTACTCTGTACAGAATAACATCATCTGCGAAAAGCCTTATCTCTGATTCCACTTCTTTACACATATTGATATATATAAGAAAACATAAAGGTCCAATAATACTGCCTTGAGGAATTCCCCTCTTAATTTTTACAGGGACAGATAAAGCTTCACCTACTCTAATTCTCTGAGTTCTGTTTTCTAGAAACAGACAGTCACTCTTTTGTCAAATCCAATTGCACTCATTTTTTGCCAGTAGTCCCCCATGATCTACCCAGTCAAATGCCTTAGACCGATCAATCACGATACAATCCAATTGAAATCCTGAATCCAGGATATCTGCTATATCTTGCTGGAATCCTACAAGTTAGGCTTCAGTGGAATAACCTTTCCTAAATCCAAACTGCCTTCTGTGAAATCAGTTATTAATTTTGCAAACATGTCTAATATAATCAGAAAGAATGCTTTCCCAAAGTTTACATACAATGCATGTCAAACTGACTGGCCTGTAATTTCCAACTTTATGTCTATCACCCTTTCCTTTATATACAGGGGCTACTATAGCAACTCTCCATTCATTTGGTAAAGTTCCTTCATGCAAACAATAATCAAACAAGTATTTTAGATATGGTACTATATCCCAACCCATTGTCTTTAGTATATCCCCCGAAACCTTATCAATTCCAGCTGCTTTTCTAGTTTTCAACTTTTGTATCTTACTGTAAATGTCATTGCTGTCATAGGTAAATTTTAATACTTCTTTAGTATTTGTAACCTCCTCTATCCGGACATTATCCTTGTGACCAACAATCTTTACATACTGCTGACTGAATACTTCTGCCGTTTGAAGATCCTCGCATACACACTCCCCTTGTTCATTTATGATTCCTGGAATGTCCTTCTTGGAACCTGTTTCTGCCTTAAAGTACCTGTACATACTCTTTCATTTTTCACTAAAATTAGTATGGCCACCAATTATGCTTGCCATCATGTTATCCTTAGCTGACTTCTTTGCTAGATTTAATTTCCTATGTTCCTTCAATTTCTCCTTACTTCCACATTTTCTAATTCTATTTCTTTTCAACCTGCACCTTCTTCTTAGCCTCTTTACTTCCCTGTTATAATATAGTAGGTCTTTACCATTCCTTAACACCTTTAAAGGTACAAACCTATTTTCACATTCCTCAGCAATCACTTTAAACCCATCCCAGAGTCTGTTTACATTTTTATTTACCGTTTTCCACCGATCATAGTTACTTATTAAAAACTCCCTCATGCCTGTTTTATCAGCCATATGGTACTGCCTAACTGTCCTAATTTTAATCTCTTCCTTTCTTTCACATTTATTTTTAACTAGGACAAAAACCGCTTCATGATCACTAATACCATCTATTACTTCGGTTTCTGTAGAGACCTCATCTGGTTTTACCAGCACCACATCCAGGATATTTTTCCCTGTGGTTGGTTCCATCTCTTTCTGAATCAGGTGCCCTACCCATATTAACTTATTTGCCATTTGTTGGTCATGCTTCCTGTCATTCGCATTACCTTCCCAATTGACATTTGGTAAATTGAGATCACCCCCTACAATCACGTTCCTTTCCTTATTGTTTCCCACATAGCTGATTATCTTACCAATAATTCTGAATCAGCATCTGCGCTACCCTTTCCCGGTCTGTACACTCCAAATGCATCAAGTTACCTATTATCTCTAGAAATGAGCCTTACCCTAGAATTTCGTGCTTGTCATCTTTAACTTTTCGTAGCATAAAGATAAGAGATGTAGAACTAAATGAGGCCACAGCGCTAGTTGCCAATAGAGGATTGTGGTGATGTTTAGTACATTCACAGAGGCTTGCAGACTGAATGCTGAAAGGCATAAGAGTCTATAATGGTGATGTATGTATGTATGTATGTATGTATGTATGTATGTATGTATGTATGTATGTATGTATGTATGTTTTGTACCAGTAAAATTGCCCGACTTTATAAATTAATATTAAAGTTAGCATGAAGTACGTCTCAGGGCAATTCTGGGTTGTTTCTAGCTATGGCTTGGTACAGGAGGCACGGTCCTATCTACAAGAAATTTTTTAAATAGATTGAATAATAGGTTTATTCAAGAAATGCATTTCAAAGTGCACATCACCTTACTGTTGATAGTCGCTGTCTTCAACGTCGCCTTTTGATGACCCGCGCTCCCAGTTCACCAGGCTGAACGGGACTGGAACATGTTATGCAAGTCGCCAATATTACGTAGAGTTAAACCCGGAACACACAGGTTGGTTGGATATGGGTTTGAATCTCGAACTTTCGACGTCGTGGACAGTCTCCGACGTTCTCCGGCAATGTCCGACGATGTTGCGGGGTAATCACTCGTCACATAACTTACACGATTGTCCAAATTTACACAGTCCCCTGACACTTTGGTTTAACAGCACTGTTTCATTTAATATGGTTGGGATATGCCATCGAATTCACTCTTAATCTTGTAGATAGAATTTAAAAGTTCACTAAAGATGTAGATGCGAGTAGCATCGAGATTGGAAGAAAATAAAGCACAGGTCATGAATAGAAATAATGAAACTGAAAATTATTCACGCACTTGGCACAGTTCGTTGTGATTTCTCCACTAAATAAAGTAGCACTTGACGTTGAAAGAAATGTATGACTGCTCTAGAGTTTATCAAAGATACTGCTGTCAGTCATGAAACAACACTAAACACTTGGACAAAGAAATAAGGTTGTAATGAAAAGTACAGTTCATTGTTAGGCGCACTTGACATTAAATACAATAGGCGACTGTTCGAGATTTTGTTTAAGATACTGCTTGTCAGTCACACACAGATAATTACACACTGTTCAGAAGAAATAATACACAGTTCTGTTTGAATTGGATTAAAAAACCACAGTTTGAATTCACAGTGAAACACTTGTGTTGCAGTACACGATTATACTTTTATCATGGTAATCATTTGCAGTAACATTCGTGGGAAAGTTCGAACACTTTCATAAATACTCGTGTCTATTAAGGAAAATATGCTGACTGAGATTTGAAGAAAAAAATGACACAGGTAATGGTATAACGTAGTAGTGTCACATTGAAATTAATTATGTTTGTTCAGATGCTAAGTTTCACACAGGCAACGTGGTAATAAACTCAGTTCTACAAGAACAAAAGTAAGTTGCATCGATAAGTTTCTACATGCGCACAGAATATAAGTCCGACTTAACTGTTGTCACCTAAGTCCAATACACGACTTGTCATAATCAGAGTTCCAATACGCGCACAGATTATAAGTTCAACTTGATTGATAGACTCAATGTCCATTATAAAGACTTTGTTATACATTAGAGTTCACACGCACACAATTTATAAGTTCAACATGACTGTCAGAGTTTAAGTCCCACATGAAGACTTTAAATATTCAAAGAGAGACTCTGTCAGCACTTTGACGAACACTGCATCGTGGAGAGTCAGGCTGGGCTCCTATGTCATCCTATAATGTTATCCCTTTGAAGCGGATTATCTCTCGAATCCATTGACGGATTTCCTTGAGATTCGCAATTTGAGACGTTTATGATATCCTCTTCAAAATGACGCATCGCTCAAGTCGCTGCGATTATTATTAGAGAGGTTTTGAATTTATTTTCAGTCGAATGTTCGCGAAGGCGTGACGTTCATATCCAGAACATATCAGGCCATGGAGGCTACACGTGGTGTCAGGCGTGTAGTCTATCTTGTCCCTGCAGCTACGTCACACACACAGCTGTCAACGGCTAGCCTGCTCGCTCTTCCAAACGTAAACAAACCAAGTTTGCGTAATGATTGAATACAATTAATCATTAAAAAATTCGGCATGTACAGGTCGTAAAATGGTACATATCCCTCCCTCTCAGGGAAAAAGAAAATATGATGGGAATTTTTTTTGATTTCATCTCACTCAAAATATTTTTGAGATTGGAAGCATTGTAGATGCCTTCCAGGTTGCCATCTTGTCTGGTGATCTTATAGGCACCGTTGTCCAAAGACTCAGCAATCCTGTAAGGGCCAAAATAGAAAGGACAACATTTTGCACAGACCCTTATTTGCAGACGAGACATTGCAGGTTTCCGAAGAAAAGACCTTGTCTCCCACTTGCAAGGGTTGTCTAAACTTTCGGTTCCTATTCCTTCGCTGTCTGATGTTGGCAGCATGCCTCAATTTCCCTAAGGCTTTAGCGATTCCCGCTTCTTGATCAATTGCTGCATCTGGTGAAGCAGGGAGAGTAGCATCCTATGGCCGATCAGGAGTACGCCCATGATGCACCAACATTGGAATATCTCCAGTAGATTCGTGGATAGTGGAGTTGATTATCTTCTGCATTACTGGAAGCACATCAATCCATTTCCTGTGTTCTTGGCAGTATACATGACAGAATCTGGTGATTTCCCTCATCAATTGCTCAGCAGGGTTGGCTTCTGGATGACGAATGGAATTCATTATATGATGAATTTCTAACTCTTCTATGACCTCCTGGAATTCTGCTGATGTGAACTGGCTTCCATGATCTGTCAACAGGAATGCAGGTTTCCCCATCTCAGGAAAGACATTCCTGCAGAGCCTCCTTAAAATATTCCCAGTGTTCGCCTTCTGGATTGGCAACAACATGGTGAATTTCGAGAAGACGTCGACGATGACTAAGACGTGCTTGTTACCTCTGGTCGCCTTCGGAAGTGGGCCGTACAGTTCGAGCGCCATCACTTCCCGTGGCTTCTCTGAGATGATAGGCCTTGGATATTCCCTCATAAGATAATTATTCGGTTTAATCCGTTGGCATAAGTCACAAGTTCTTATAGTCCTTCTAATATCATTCTGAAGGTACTCCCAGATGAACTTTTCCTTTATTACACTGGCCACTTCATCCACTCCAGCATGTCCTGTGATGAAGTGGCAATGCCAGATGATGGCTTCTCAAAATTTAGCCGGGGCATAAATCTGTTTAGTGGTCCTGGTTGCGTCAACATACTTAGAGAGTAGGTTTTTATCCCATGAGAAATATTGGGCTGCCTGCCTAATCCGAGCATAGTCTGGATCGTGTTGTGGGATCGATCTTTCACAGAAACGAATAATTTCTCTTAGCCTGTGGTCTCTCCGCTGGGCTTGGGATAGATACCGAAGTCTTCTCAAAAACTCCTCATCATCACTATCAGTGATTGAAATCGGACAGGCTATTGCTGCATCTGCGGGATTCCGACTGAGGGCGTCGGCCAGTACGTTTTTCTTTCCAGGCTGATGCACAATCGAGACATTAAATTGCTGTATGAATAGTGCCTACCTAGTGACCCGTTCATTTGTGAGGTCGGAAGATAGAATGAATGTTAGTGCCTTGTGGTCCGTATAGATAATGATCGGAAACCCAAAGACAATTTTCTTCCAGTATAGAAGCGAATATACAATAGCTAGGGCTTCTAGTTCTGTGATGGTGTACACTTTCTCATGCGCCCTTAGCTTCCGACTTAAGAACGAAATGAACAGCTTGACATCAGGCTCACTAGGTTCAACCTGGTAGAGAACTGCTCCGATCCCTATCCTACTGGCATCACATTCAATATGGAAAGGCCATTCATAATTTGGATAGTAGAGCTGCACATTGTTCCGGAGCATCCTTTTAGTGGCAGCAAAGGATTGCTCACATTCAGTAGTCCACTTCCAGCGGTTATTTTTCTTCAGTAATTCCTGGAGAGGCTCTACGGTCTCCGTGTACTGAGGACAATGTTGCGAAAAAATAGGCAAAGTCCAAGGAATTGCCGAACTTGCTTAATCCTGCAAGGCCTAGGAAAATCCACAATGCATTGCATTTTAGCAGGATTTGGGCGGATGCCCTCACCGCTGATGACAAGCCCAAGGAAAAGGACTTCCGTCTTGAAAAATTGGCTTTTCTTCAGATTAATTTTGAAGTTCTTTTCTCTCAATTCTTTGAGCACTGAATGTACATCTTCTAAGTGTTGCTCCCAGGTATCGGATGCTACCAATATATCGTCTACATAAATAGTGCCAATGGCCTTTACTTCTTCAGATAATTGGCTTTCCAACACTCTTATCAAGATGGCTCCCGGGGTCTTGATGCCAAAGGGCAAACGGTTGAAGACATATGTGATATTATCAAAGATAAAACCAGTAAAGAGCCGACTGTGCTCGTCCAATACAGTATGAAAATTAGATGATGTCATGTCCATGCCTGAAAAATATTTCTTTTCATAAAATCGCTTAATGACAACTTTAAGCGGAGGAGGGTGGTCGTACTTGAGTACAAGTCTGTCATTCAAGACATGAGCGTCCAAGCATAATCGCAGATTACCATTGGGTTTCCTTACTATGGTGAGATGATTAATATAGGGCATAACGCACTTGGAGATAATTCCGTCAGCCTCCATCTGACGAATCAGTGTGATGGTTTCCTCCTTATATTTCTCAGGCACCGGGTCTGGCTTGCGTTTATAGGGCGAAGTATCCTTGATGTTGAAGTGGTGTCTAAAATTCTTAATCTCTCCCGGCTTCTCATTGAAGACGTTCGAATATGTCTGATAAATCTCTTCTGCTGCTGCTGCTATGTTAGGGTGGCAATCTGGGGCTTCAGTTACACTGGAGATGTAGCTGAGAAAATCAGGCCCTTTGTCATTCAAAATTTTATCGATGGGTCCCCCTTCATCGGGATCACCCTCTTCTTTTGACACGGGTCCCTCTTCTTCTTTGGGATCACCCTCTTCTTTCTGTACCTGGTTGACTGGGGCGGCATCGCCAATCACACCATCGACTTGTGTACGGGTAAATCAATCACTTGAAGTCTAAAATCTTCACCGTCCACCAGCTGTAACTCTACAGATCCATTCCTACATAGATGAATAGTGTTGGCAGAGTTGTCAATGGTAGCCTTATATTTAGACAGAAAGTCTGAACCCAAGAAAAGGTTAAACTTCTTAGGTGAGCCTATCAGAAAAATACATTCACACACTTCTTCACTGATAGCAAACTCAAGGAAGACTTGCTGCTTGCATTTGATATTCCTGTCAGGAATAATGCCCTTGATCTTAACTTGCACTACCGACAAAATGAGAACATTATATCTGTCCTTGATTAATGTTATCAGCTTGTCAGATATTAGGGAAACTTGCGCTCCCGAGTCCACTAGTGATTAGACTTGAAATTCCCCAGTGGTAATATTGATTATCGGTAAACTTTGTTGGACATGTTGACGAATGGGTAACTCGTCTTGTAAACTTTTTTGATGATAATAATAAATAAAATCATGAATAAAAATATATAAATAAAATTACTCAAAAACTTAATAAAATTAATAAGCATAATTAACCGAAATATCCGTAGTATGGGCGCCAGAGTTCACCAGAATGGATCCCTCGAATTTAGATAAGAGCATGATAAACTTTATATCCCAGGGCGTGTACATAATGCTGCGTACTGGTACATCTGCTGCAGGCCTTACCTAACCTCCTGAAAACGACTAATTAGGTAGGAACTGCACCTAGGTTCATCAATAACACTGATTCTAAAATAGCTAACTATATTCTGAACAAATTCCGTGCATGAGCACCTCATCAACATACAACATTATACATATAATACACACATAAAATATTGCTGGAAGACTCCATATTTACAACAACAATAATAATGAAAATCGTGGGAAAATGAAAGCGAGAACTAAGCTATCATTTGTAGATGGTCCGATGAACAATGTACATATATGCAGATAAATACCCTTCACTGTCTCTATATCAATTCGACTTATCAATTCTCATAATCGGCAGTTATCACATCACACAGATACTGTACCTTGTACTACTGTGTTCACATATTTTAACACTTGTTGTAAAGATATATACACACGTCTGTCGATCCTCAACATAAATTTATGGAAAGTCTGAGATAGCTTTCACCAACATATAATGCCAGACCTCCACAAGTACTACAATACTTAATGCATATGCCCTCCACAATCAGTCACTTTTCACGAACATAACAAGACTACGCTCCACGAACGTTTGAAGTCCAGTCCATTGCTGCCGTGTCACACCAGTACCTTGTATCAGCACTACTTCCTTCCCGTACAGTGCGTCAGTTGTAGTTCTCTTATACCGTGTCACTGGTTGTAGTTATCTTCCTTCTCGTTCCTTTACAATCACCTTTACAATCACCCTTACAATGACCCTGGTTGCCGCCGTATGATCAACCTCTATAGACATCAACATCCCCCTCCTCTCAGATGATACGTCTAGATTGGTGCTTGCCCACCAATCATGAGTGATCTCTAGTCAAGACCAAGCCCTGAACTACTTCTTCCTCCCAAGACAATAACAAACTCTGGGGTTTGCCTCGGATGAGTCAACGAACTTTCCTAATACAGCAACAAGCTCATCTCATCAGGCTGGGATATATACATGACTAACGGAATTTCCCGACACAAGTACATCACAACAAACACTGGGGTAGCCATATCACTCATTCAAATTACCAGAGTTATTAAAGCAATGTTTTCCCACTTGTGCAAAACAAATTACTCATACCTACATATGTGGATATCTTCCAGCTTACCAATATAAATGGCAAAATATACAAATGAAATACTGATAATAATAATAATAATAATAATAATAATAATAATAATAATAATAATAATAATAATAATAATAATAGTAAAAATAAATCGAATACTGACAATAATATCTATAACTTCTACATATAATTGGGGGGTGTGATATATGTACTATCACATAACGCCCCGTTGGTGAATCGATGATATTACATATTATGATTCACCATAAAACAGAACTTCATACATAACCTTATAATGACATAACTGAACACTTAATTTACTGTAATAATGATATATACATTGCTTCTACTGCATTGTATTCGCACACACGAAATACAATTTGTCCAAACAATAATAATAAAATGGCTATATACACACAACTCTGATTGTTTCATATTCATTGAACACAATCCCTTCTTGCTACTGTCCCCGTGAAAATTGGCGATCTTACGAATATTTTAACAAGTGGAAAGCAAAAATTTTATTGTCTGCTTGAAGCCGCAACACATCACTTGGGAAGTCGTGGCGAGCCGAGAACGAGTTTTTTTTTGTCGTTCAGAGGGGTGCGATACGTCATCGGCAAGACTGTGCCAAGGTTATAGCAAACCACGTGACTACCTTCGCACGCGCGACTCAGCTTGTTTCTGGAATAGTCTGCGCAAATTAAAGGAGATCATCAGCCAATTACCGTTCTCGCTGAAGAACACACCTCCCTGGGCTAATTAGATAAAAGGCTTTGCTTCGGGTGAATCGCTCTCTTAATGCTTAACGCTCTTTATGCTCTTCTTAATGCTTGTTCGCTGCGTGAGACATCACATTACCGGACCACGTGGAAGGAAAATTTTCAAGTCAAGTCGACGTCCGTTCTACCAGAATTTAGTCTGATAATTAGTGAATTCTGTGGAATAAAAACACCTAGGAGCCAAGTTAAGTGTGACAGTGTAGACGAGCTGTTTATATTCTGCGTGTGCTTGTGCAAAAATACTTAATTTTGTCATCTTAGTTACAGCTTGTGACCAGCAATCAACGGAAGACGTCTTGGAATTGAACACCTCAAGATGAAGAATTCCGCAATTACCAACATCATTTCATCGAGGGACATCCATTGCAGAGCCTCCATGGAGCTGTAAAAATGTAAGGCGTCCCTGGTAATGGGAAGGAGACTGGCCGGAGTATGCTGAAATAACTGACTGTCGACGGGAATCGAACTCTACAAAAACTTGAGTACCTTTTTAATTTAATTTATCTGTCTTATCTTTTGTACAACTAGAGGTCTTTCTTCTTAAGTCGTAGATCTATCAGTTTGCTGTAGTTAGAAATGTTTCATTTTCCTACTTCTTAAGGTGTCGTGGTAGACTAGGTACGTGTGAATGAAATTTTGGAATCTATTAGAGTAGACATGTAGGTTGTCTTTGAATGACTTCCCATGCTTAAGGAGCTTAAGTTTAATAATCACTGACCACACGATAAATCTACTTTATTTGTAATATTGAAAGTTACCGGACGGAAAATTTGCGTGTACATCTTGAGTGAATAGGGTCGAACCTAGTGTCTTTTAAAATCACTTGTTGGTTTTATGATGAAGTCATCTAATTTTACGACATTCCAGGAGAATCAGTAGATATAATAATCACTTAAATAATAATAATATTGACTAAAGATCGGGTAAAACAGATGTAAACGCTCGTGAGCCATAAAACTACTGTAGAGTTCCTAAATGTGAGATGGAATGTGCTCTGTTCATGAAGGGTCTGGAATATGGCCTATCCTGAGGGATATTTGTTGCATAATTGAGTAAATGATGAATTAGTGGTGATATTGATTTATTCTTGTGTATTTGGAGCGCAAGATAGATTATAATTAGTGGAGCACGTGTTTGCGAGTGTATTTCACAGGTAGGAAGTAAAAATAATGCGAGTAAGGCTCACGCTTGCGGTAAATTCAACCTGTAGCCCACATGATGGTAGTGCTTATGGATTTTACTAGAATCTTCCATTATAATCTCATGAATTAGATGAACTTGCGCTGATATGTGAAATGTGTTTCTACCAAGTGATACTCATGACTTCGATCACTAGCCACCATAAATGTAGGAGAATTTCTGTACACGGATTATTTCTGCGAGACATTACGCGTCCCGACCATTGATAAAAATCATAAATAAATTTGCCAAATCAGGATTCGATGTAAATAGTGTACATAAAAACGTGTTTCCCTAGTGTGAATGTGTGTGTGTGTAAATGTGTATATTTCTCTGGTGCCATGTTGATTTCATTTAATTTTGATCTGGTTGCGCACTCGCTGTGACGCGGATCACATTCATCGTTGTGTGTTGCCTTAAGAAATAATTTCATGCCCTTAAGGGAAAGTTTAATTAAATTAAGTCAAGGAAGACTAGGAAGGAATTTAATTTATTTTTTAATTAGCGAGATTTAAAAGGAAAGATCATCTCGTTACTTTGTGAAGGCACTCGATTTGTAAACAGAATTTATTTAACTAGCTCACACGTTGGTAATGTAAATTTCTAAAAATCTGAAATACTTTAAGATTAATTTGAATAGAAATGAAATGCAAAGATCAAAGGTAGAAAATTTGTCAGCCGCATGATTGCTTTGAAACATTGTGAAAGTAAGTCATTAATAATTAATTAAAAATCATTACTCTGAAATGCTAATGATGAACATTAGATAAATGATGCGGAGGAGAATTAATAAGAACACGATCGTGTGACAATGAAACAGGTTAATTGAATGATAAAATAATAATAATAATCAAGATAATAATTAATTAATTTTGAGAATTTGGAAACAGTTTTTCTTTGCTACTGAAGTTCATGTTGGTGTCATTGATCAATATTAAATACTGTAAATGACTAATTCAGTTGTGTATATCGCAAAAACCACGTGTTGAGACGACTTTAAATTGGTGAAACTTTGAACACATGTTAATTTATTTAGTTCTTTCAGTCAAATGTTTGGTTTGAGAAGGCAAGTGGCCTAATTACTTCTTTGGTTTCATTTACAGCACAGTAGAGCTGGAGATATGAACACGAGTCACTCTAAATCGAGGAAGAAATCCGATATTATGAAAGCTCTGTTATGTTAAAAGAAAAATATCATCAAGAATATTTTGTTATTTATCTGCTTATGTGAATAAATGTCAGAGTGTTGTTTTAATATTTCTTTTTATCCTGCTTGGTCATCAATCCTTAACAACCCTTAAATGCCTCTAGAAAGTGATAGCCAACGATCGAACGGTCCACCTTGGGATTCCTCGCTCGATGGCTGGGCTTAGCTCGGGAAAAATGGGGGCATTTAAGATGGCTTAATCCAAGCGTGGGGCTCGAGATTGGCTTATCCAAGCTCGAAAATGATCTTGTGCTGTCCAGTGTTTATGACATTGACAAGATCAGATGACCAAGTAAATTAGGCTGACTCTGACACATTTATTCGCCCAAATTCTTGTGGCTAACATAAGCACATGTTAAATGTAACTTGTATGAATATTGTTAAAAACAAATTCTTGCTGGTAATTAGAAATTTGAATTGCTGCGATGATAATTAATTAAAGTTAGATTCATAATTGCGACCGATATTGGTGAAAATTTGGAACTTTCATGATATCAACAAATCGGTGCCTTCATAAATTTGGTGGAGTTCGATTCCCAATATTTCAGTATTCCGATCAGAATCCTTCCAGTACCAGAATAGCCATTTAATGAATAATTGTAACTATGGAGGACTTAAGGCAGATGTTGTTGGCTATGGAGGAGAGAATTAATGCCAACTTGAATATTAGTCAAGCTAATTTAGAACAAAGACTTAGCGAAAATCAGGCCAACCTAGAGAAAAACTTAGAGAAAAACTTAGAGAAAAAACTTAGTGAAAATCAGGCTCACTTAGAGGAAAAACTTAGTGGAAATCAGGCAAACTTAGAGAAAAAACTTAGTGAAAATCAGGTGAACTTAGAGAAAGGACTCTTTGAACTCAATAATAGTCAGGCGAACTTAGAGAGGAAACTTAGTGACACTCAGGTACACTTAGAGAAAGGACTCAGTGATCTCAGTGACGCACAAATAAACCTCGAAAAATCTCTCGGGGAAGCTATTGAAGAAAAGCTGACGGACATTAAAAACCAAACTGAAGAAGGTTTAGGAAAAATATGTTCAGACATTAAACTTTTTAACGGCAAGCTAGCCTCAATGCAGAGCGAGCTCGTAATAGTCAAAAATGATTTCGCTACCATGAAAAAGGAGGTAAACGAAAACATTGCCAAGTCTATGGCGGGCATGTCCAATGAATTCAGTGAACGACTGGCGAACGTTCAGCAGGACATATTAACTGGAATCGACAAATACAAGGGCGAAGTTGAACAATCATTCCTGAATATTGAGGAAAAGATTGACACAAATTCAGAGGACCTTAAGGTTACGAAAACGGCTTGGGCGAAGAAATTCACTGGATTAAACGAAAAGCTACAACAAGTCGAAAAGGGCATTCTCGACAAAATCGAGACATCCCAAGTCGATAGCTCAGAACGGATGGATTATATCCACGAGTCACTGGAGGATAGTTGGGGCGAAATAAAAACGATCAAAACCACCCTGATGAATGCCATACACAAGGTCACGACTGAGTCAAAAACTGAAACCGAAGGGATTCGAAAGGAGTACACGGATGGAATTAAGGAGCTTGTACATGAAATGCATCTCCTGAAGATCCAGAACGAGAACACTAGCAAGGTCACCAACTCATTGCTAGAGAAGCAGGCGTTACTGGAGCAACGTGTAACCGGCACGTGTCAGACGTCAACTCCACTTGCAACTGCAGGGACAGGCGCTGCGAATACAATTGACATTTCTTCAGAGCCGACAGTAAACGCGTCCCAAATGAATACAACCGGCCAGACGCAAATAGTAAATATAATTCGTCTTCACGAAGACCAGCCCAAGAAATTCAATAACGTTAGAGGAAACGTGACTCCGAAAGGCTTCATTCGGGAACTGCAGGATTACTTTCGCGATGCGAAAATTCCACCAGAAAGTCAGTTAAGAGTCACCGAAAAATTCCTGGAAGACTCAGTTCATACCTGGTTTGTCGCATTTCGATTTTCGTTTGACGATTTCGAAAGCTTCAAAAAAGCATTCCTGGAGAAGTACTGGAATAGCGACGTCCAATACAACCTTAGGACGGAGTTATACGCCAGAAAATATGCATCATCTACGCCCACGAGATATGCGGACTTCCTATCCAGTCAATTAAGAAAATTAAGGGAACTAGACTCACCACCATCAGAACCTGAGTTGGTTAAGTTGATCACACGACAGTTACCACCAGATGTGCAGAGGATCATGATAGCCTCAAATACACAATCTGCAATCCAGGCTGAGGCGTTATTAAGACAATTAGACATGACGTCCAACGAACCAGTTCGTCAGGGACGAAACTCGGAACCTCAGATCCATCAGGTAACAACGAATAAGGAGGAAGAATCGAAATCAGTCAACCAAGGGAGAACGTGGAAACGTAACCCTGGAGGGCAAGATTCACTTCGTGATCGATCGCCCGTACGCAGAAATAGACCCATTAGAAACTGGGAATATTCCAGACGTAACGAGAGGAAGCGTCCATACTCAGATTACCGAAGGAGCTGGAAGCGAAACCAGGACTTCCGCCACTCAAGAGGAAGGAGAGACTGGCGAGAAGAAGAAAAGGAAAAATATCTAAAGGACCTTCAAAACTCGACACAGGAAAACGAAAGGTGGCGAAGAGCAATCCAAACCCAGGATACCAACCCTGATATCGTGGGGGCGGAAAGCCTACAATATCAAGAGGCCAAGGCTCGGGGAAGCCAACATAACAACTCGAGTCAGGAGCACAGCCAAGGTGCTGATAAAAAAAAACTCCATCTCCAGTAAGAGGAGATAGCCTGAATCCTGAAGGCAAGATCACTAAACTTCAAGAATGGATTGTGGTACAGGTCGACTCATGGACTACCAAGCCCGAAGACTTGTTGGACGAAGTTGGTCAGCGTAACAGCGAAATACCATCGACGTTACCCATCATTTCAGCACGGATCTGCAATGTTCACGTAAAATGTCTCATAGATACTGGATCGACGATTAGCGTCATTTCGACGGCATTTTTGAGAGACCTGAGGGACAGAAATGATATACCTGTCATACCGGTATCTCACGTGAAAATTAAGGGCATAATACCGGACAAGTCTGTCATGTGTAAACAACAGACATTGTTGGATGTCGAGATTGGACGGACGATATTTCCTCAAGTATTCTTAGCCATGTCCAACATTAAATTTAATATTATTTTGGGTGCAGACTTCCTAATGTCTTACCAAGCCATGATTGACATGCAGTCAAACTCCATTCAATTCAGGAAGGCGGATTTTTCCGAGACTGCTATGTTAAACCCTTCAGATGTAAACGACCCATCTGCTTATTGCGGGGAAACAGACGCCTTATCTCCGAGGGAAACCGAAGACCATGAGGCCTCTGAGGAAATTTTAATGGCCATGGATAAAGTATTAGAAGAAGGCGATAACGACGTACACCCCTTCGATCTCATTTTTGAGAAGTCAAGGCAAGCCATGGGTACGGAAGAAGAACAGATTCAGCTGCAGAATTTGCTACTGAAATATAAGAACTTGTTCGATTCCAAACCAGGTCTTATTCCCAACTTTCAATACTCACTTCTTGTGACAGACTGGCTACCCTTCAAGAAGAAGCCGTATCCGATACCGGAAAAATTTTACTCCAGAGTCGGCAAGATTATTGAAGAAATGGAGAGGGATGGAATCGTCATGAAAGCTAGCAGTCCATTCATTAACCCTCTAGTAGTCGTGTCTAAGCCAGACGGATCGCTGCGCGTGTGTTTAGACGCTCGATCTGTGAACGAAAAGCTAATTCCGGAGAATGATCAGCCTCCGACGATCAAAGACGTCATTAGAAAATTCAGGGGTATGAGATACTTCTCTTCTGTTGATTTTACGTCATCCTACTTCCATATTCTGCTTGAAGAAAAATCCAGGCTATTGACAGGTTTCATATACGACCAACAAACCTATGTTTTCTGCAGGCTACCCTTTGGAATCCGTAACGCTGGCTGCGCGCTTATCCGAGCACTCGAAAGATGCCTAACCGACGAGGTTAAAGCCTTTACAACGAGGTATATTGATGATCTCCTCCTAGCGAGTGAAACATTAGAGGAACACCTCGTTAAATTGGAGAAACTCCTTAAGAATTTATCTGACGCTGGCTTCCACGTGAACCTGAAGAAGTCTCACTTTTGCAAGTCCGAGATCCTATTTCTGGGACACGTCATAGACGGCGATGGCGTGAAACCCAACCCAGTCAAGATCGAAGCCATTGGTAATTTTCCTAAGCCTGTGAGAGTGAAACAGGTCCGGCAATTCTTGGGAATGGCCCAGTTCTTTTCGAACCACTGTCCTAATTACACTCAGACAGTTGCTCCGTTGCAGGATCTCCTAAAGAAGGGCAATAGATGGAAGTGGAGCGCCGAATGTGACAAAGCCTTCGCTAAGACGAAAGAAATGCTCGTAAACAACGTTAAGCTGGGATACCCTGACTTTACTAGGCCCTTTATTCTACAAACTGATGCCTCAAACATTGGGATCGGAGCCGTTCTTTTCCAAGAAGATAAGGAGAACCCTGAAAACAGGACATACTTGGCTTTCGTCAGCAGGAAGATAAGGAAGCACGAAAAACATTACTCCGTAACTGAACTGGAAATGTTATCCATAGTCTACGCTCTCAAATACTGGCAGAAATTAATTTACGGATTTCCCATCATTGTCAGGACTGACCATCGTGCACTAACCTTCATGTTAAAAACAACTATGGCTTCCGAACGAGTCTTCAGATGGACACTCTTTGTACAACAATTTAACCTCCAGTTAGAACATTGCTCCGGGAAGAACAACCTGTTAGCCGACTGCCTGAGTCGAAACCCTAATTCTGAAGTCGCAGAGATACATCAGATCACGTTAATACAGGAAGACCACGAGTTCCTACGCAAACTTGGTTACCTTCGACAGGCACAGAAGCGGGACCCTAAGCTACGGCCTATCATTGACTGTCTCGAAGACAAGCTTACCCCAAACGAGCCAGGATTTCGGAAAATAAGGAGACAAGCTAGAAATTTTCGCTATATCAATGGAATCCTGTATAAGTTCATTGACTCTGCTAGGACGAAACTACGAGCTGTTATACCGCCGAAGCTACGGGAACTTCTTACTTGGCACGTCCATAGAATCACAGGTCATGGTGGAGTAGATAAGACTGTTGCCACGATATTAGAATCATTCACATGGGAAGGATTGAGAACCTTTGTAAATGATGTCATCAGGACATGTGACACTTGTCAGAGAGTCAAACCAAGCTCTCATTTATTACAGCAAAGTCCCATTCCTATTTTGCCATCTGCTCCGAAAGAACTCTATGCAATGGACTTGTTCGGTCAGATTCCAACTTCTAAGCGAGGGAACCGTCATGTGGTTGTGACCATCGATGTGTTTTCCAAGTACGTGACGTTATATCCAATCCAGAAGGCCACTACTAAAGCCGTTCTGTGGAGAATCACCCGGAATATAATTCCTCACATGGGAAAGCCTCAGGCCATTCTAACGGACCACGGACCGCAATTCACCTCGGCCGAATTCGAGCAAGCCATGACCCAACTGGGCGTCAAACATGTACTAAATTCCGTGAGACATCCGTCTAGTAATCCAGCGGAACGTGTAATGCAAGAGCTGGCCAAGTTCTGTAGAATATTCTGCGGGAATGCTCATTGGAAATGGGTAGATGTACTTCCAATTATTATGGAATGTTCTAATGGCACTATTCATGAAGCAACCTCCCAAATTCCATCAGTGCTTCATTTTAATAATTACCCTGTGAGATCTTGGGATCACATCATTCAGTGTCCTGGAACCGTAAGACCTACTCCCCAGGAAAACATTGAGAAGGCAACGGAATCACTGAGACGCCACGCTGAGAGACGTAACCGAAGGGTTCAAGGGAGAAAATTTCACCGACCTCTCCGATTAAACGAATACGTATTATTGAGGAGACCTGCTGTGTCCGAGCCTACGAGCAAATTTTATGCTAAATTTGCACCCTTGTTTGTGGGACCCTACAAGATCATTAAAGTCTTTGGCAACAACTCCTATAAAATACAAAGTCTGGATAAATCTTACGAAGCTGTCCACAATGCCGCTAATTTAAGACTCTACCGAACACCTACACCACTAGCCGACACCGTGTAACCATCTGTTAAAAGGGAAAAATAAGTTACCGAAGATGGAAATAAAACTTGAGGAACACCCTGTATGGAGAGACTAGGCTACTGGATACCAGGAGCGGAACGAAGAACTCCGAGTCTCACACCTGTCGCGAGCTCAATTAAGTTATTACCAGGTGATTCGACAGCCAATTTTCCGGAACAATAGTAATGGACACTGTTATGTAATAATTTCATCTACAAACGAAATTATATTCCAACCAAGGGAGAGATGTCCCCGTGAAAATTGGCGATCTTACGAATATTTTAACAAGTGGAAAGCAAAAATTTTATTGTCTGCTTGAAGCCGCAACACATCACTTGGGAAGTCGTGGCGAGCCGAGAACGAGTTTTTTTTTTGTCGTTCAGAGGGGTGCGATACGTCATCGGCAAGACTGTGCCAAGGTTATAGCAAACCACGTGACTACCTTCGCACGCGCGACTCAGCTTGTTTCTGGAATAGTCTGCGCAAATTAAAGGAGATCATCAGCCAATTACCGTTCTCGCTGAAGAACACACCTCCCTGGGCTAATTAGATAAAAGGCTTTGCTTCGGGTGAATCGCTCTCTTAATGCTTAACGCTCTTTATGCTCTTCTTAATGCTTGTTCGCTGCGTGAGACATCACATTACCGGACCACGTGGAAGGAAAATTTTCAAGTCAAGTCGACGTCCGTTCTACCAGAATTTAGTCTGATAATTAGTGAATTCTGTGGAATAAAAACACCTAGGAGCCAAGTTAAGTGTGACAGTGTAGACGAGCTGTTTATATTCTGCGTGTGCTTGTGCAAAAATACTTAATTTTGTCATCTTAGTTACAGCTTGTGACCAGCAATCAACGGAAGACGTCTTGGAATTGAACACCTCAAGATGAAGAATTCCGCAATTACCAACATCATTTCATCGAGGGACATCCATTGCAGAGCCTCCATGGAGCTGTAAAAATGTAAGGCGTCCCTGGTAATGGGAAGGAGACTGGCCGGAGTATGCTGAAATAACTGACTGTCGACGGGAATCGAACTCTACAAAAACTTGAGTACCTTTTTAATTTAATTTATCTGTCTTATCTTTTGTACAACTAGAGGTCTTTCTTCTTAAGTCGTAGATCTATCAGTTTGCTGTAGTTAGAAATGTTTCATTTTCCTACTTCTTAAGGTGTCGTGGTAGACTAGGTACGTGTGAATGAAATTTTGGAATCTATTAGAGTAGACATGTAGGTTGTCTTTGAATGACTTCCCATGCTTAAGGAGCTTAAGTTTAATAATCACTGACCACACGATAAATCTACTTTATTTGTAATATTGAAAGTTACCGGACGGAAAATTTGCGTGTACATCTTGAGTGAATAGGGTCGAACCTAGTGTCTTTTAAAATCACTTGTTGGTTTTATGATGAAGTCATCTAATTTTACGACATTCCAGGAGAATCAGTAGATATAATAATCACTTAAATAATAATAATATTGACTAAAGATCGGGTAAAACAGATGTAAACGCTCGTGAGCCATAAAACTACTGTAGAGTTCCTAAATGTGAGATGGAATGTGCTCTGTTCATGAAGGGTCTGGAATATGGCCTATCCTGAGGGATATTTGTTGCATAATTGAGTAAATGATGAATTAGTGGTGATATTGATTTATTCTTGTGTATTTGGAGCGCAAGATAGATTATAATTAGTGGAGCACGTGTTTGCGAGTGTATTTCACAGGTAGGAAGTAAAAATAATGCGAGTAAGGCTCACGCTTGCGGTAAATTCAACCTGTAGCCCACATGATGGTAGTGCTTATGGATTTTACTAGAATCTTCCATTATAATCTCATGAATTAGATGAACTTGCGCTGATATGTGAAATGTGTTTCTACCAAGTGATACTCATGACTTCGATCACTAGCCACCATAAATGTAGGAGAATTTCTGTACACGGATTATTTCTGCGAGACATTACGCGTCCCGACCATTGATAAAAATCATAAATAAATTTGCCAAATCAGGATTCGATGTAAATAGTGTACATAAAAACGTGTTTCCCTAGTGTGAATGTGTGTGTGTGTAAATGTGTATATTTCTCTGGTGCCATGTTGATTTCATTTAATTTTGATCTGGTTGCGCACTCGCTGTGACGCGGATCACATTCATCGTTGTGTGTTGCCTTAAGAAATAATTTCATGCCCTTAAGGGAAAGTTTAATTAAATTAAGTCAAGGAAGACTAGGAAGGAATTTAATTTATTTTTTAATTAGCGAGATTTAAAAGGAAAGATCATCTCGTTACTTTGTGAAGGCACTCGATTTGTAAACAGAATTTATTTAACTAGCTCACACGTTGGTAATGTAAATTTCTAAAAATCTGAAATACTTTAAGATTAATTTGAATAGAAATGAAATGCAAAGATCAAAGGTAGAAAATTTGTCAGCCGCATGATTGCTTTGAAACATTGTGAAAGTAAGTCATTAATAATTAATTAAAAATCATTACTCTGAAATGCTAATGATGAACATTAGATAAATGATGCGGAGGAGAATTAATAAGAACACGATCGTGTGACAATGAAACAGGTTAATTGAATGATAAAATAATAATAATAATCAAGATAATAATTAATTAATTTTGAGAATTTGGAAACAGTTTTTCTTTGCTACTGAAGTTCATGTTGGTGTCATTGATCAATATTAAATACTGTAAATGACTAATTCAGTTGTGTATATCGCAAAAACCACGTGTTGAGACGACTTTAAATTGGTGAAACTTTGAACACATGTTAATTTATTTAGTTCTTTCAGTCAAATGTTTGGTTTGAGAAGGCAAGTGGCCTAATTACTTCTTTGGTTTCATTTACAGCACAGTAGAGCTGGAGATATGAACACGAGTCACTCTAAATCGAGGAAGAAATCCGATATTATGAAAGCTCTGTTATGTTAAAAGAAAAATATCATCAAGAATATTTTGTTATTTATCTGCTTATGTGAATAAATGTCAGAGTGTTGTTTTAATATTTCTTTTTATCCTGCTTGGTCATCAATCCTTAACAACCCTTAAATGCCTCTAGAAAGTGATAGCCAACGATCGAACGGTCCACCTTGGGATTCCTCGCTCGATGGCTGGGCTTAGCTCGGGAAAAATGGGGGCACTACAGTACACTTAACTCAAAATTGATAATATATACATCCAAGGTGCAGATCCTATCTCTTATATCTGCGAAGGCTATAGATATTAAATGTCCCAAGGACCTTATTTTCAGCGGTTAGGAGCCTATAAGCACACTTGCCTATACTACTGTCCACAGTATACGGACCCTGATATAAATGAAAAACTATACATAAACTGAATATCAGCATCGATAGACGAGGAATGCGTACCGCAATAAAATCTAACTACGTCTAGAATACATTCTATCTCACACACAAACATTCATCCCATCCAGTCACACAAGAATCATACAAGCTTTCATTCGGAACATTCATAAAAAAGAAATCCCTATTTCTGAAATGCGCGGGAATCTCACAATGTTTACTCTTCCACAAACTCATAATTAATTCAAGCAAACAAATCACATACTTTTTCATACATTCCACATCGATATCACACAGTACATCATTCAAATCATTCACACAAGTCTCAGAATTAAATAAAACATTACAGGCACGCTTGGATAGACTTTCTTTCATCTCACGCACACTTCCATTCTCACACACGCTCACTCTATCACAGAAATTCTTACCATAATACACATCGAAATTGCTGTCATTACTACTTAATGACCCAACAATTAAGTCATCTTCACTACCTTCCATATCAGCTCCTACTTGCACCACTTTCATGCCAACAACACTGCTACTTTCGACTCTCTTATCAGAAGTTTCATTAATCTTAAAGTCACCATTTTCACACATAATGGACCTAACTTTACTCTCGTCACGTACACTTAAATCAACAAAAACATCCTCATGATGTATACTCCGTGAACACTCTTCACTTACAAAACAACCTTCATCAACTTCACAAAAAACTTCACTTTCAATTTCAGAAACTTCTGTAGGATTATCGATCGCAACAACGCTATTACCATCACCACTAGCACAAAGTAAGACATCCGACACATCTTTCTTACCTTCATCACGCCCCCTATTCTCAAAATCACCCTGAACACAAAACACATGGTCATACAATAATTCCTCTTTCACGTCTACCTCGTAACTTACCTGTTTCATCGCGTGAATAGGAATTTCGGTATCGGACTGCCTATCTAACCCAACTAAGAAGTCCGATTCCGGTTTAAATTACTTGACGTGGACTGTTCACTGTTATCATTTCTCGGCACTTGATCTGGAGGTCTTTGATCCGTATGCCCCCTACTTTCTGATTCCCCTTGATTACGTCTTCTGCCAAAATATTCCTGGTGATTACCTCCTTGATTATACTGTCTGTTTCCCCTTCCGGAATTACCACCCTGATTCCCTTGCCTAGAATGACTGAAATTCTGATTATTCCTATCTCCCCCTACCTGATTACCTTGTTTCCCATTATCCCCGTAATTCCTACCTTCACTTTGCCTAGTCCTCCCCTGCCCTTCCAAAGCATCAAACCTCTCTAACAGCTGCTCTAATTCCTTGATCGTAACAATATTCTGCATACATGCAGCTAATCCGACCTTCTCAGGAAAATGCCTCAACATCTGGCGGACTGTATCTCTCTCCGATGCTAGACCTTCAATATTCTGGCTGATCAGAATATGCACCAATAAATATTCCGTCATAGACACACCTTCCTGAGGTCTATATTTGCCAAATAGCACGCGATCTCTTTCCCTTCCCTGAATAGCTTCACTCCAAAATTTAGAACTAAATTTCTCCTTAAATTCCTCTAAACTCGAAATACCCTGTCTATAAACTTGGAACCAAGATCTCGCTTCTCCAACAAATGCAACATCCAACAGCTTATCAACCATACTCCAATCAATCAAACCATCGTCAAGATTCTTGGAAAACCGTTTCTCCACCGTTTTCAAGAATTCCATCGGATTAAACTGCCGACCATTAAACTTGGGTAATTCAGAGTCCTTCGTACAAGATTCGTACCTATTACATATGCTGCTACCTACTTGGATTTGACTGATCTCCTGCCTTAACTTTACATGACATGCTTTAATTCCTTCTTCAACTACCATTCTGGCATTTCCTTCTACTGACTTGAGGTCATCTTTTACTGACTTATGGTCTTTCTCCAATGTCTCATCCTTCTCATCTATACGCTTCGCTAAAACGATCTGATTGGATTTAATTCTATCTATTTCTTCGACTTTATCTTCCACTATTTTTATTCTCTTATCACATTCCTTACTGTTTTCAACAAATTCTTTCCTAACTACATTAAATCGGCATTCAATTTTCTCAGTCAATTCCAAGCATTGAGCTTCTACCCTATTATTGACTTCCTGAATTTCCCTGCTTTAATGGTCAAACTTCTGGTTCAATTCATCTATTCTACCATTCACAGCACTACTTAAACTATCAATTTTACTAGACAATTCAACACTCACTAAATTTAAATCCTTACTTTGATTCTCAATCTTACTGGACAATTCCGTACTAACTGAATTTAATTCACTATTAATACTGTATATTTTATTACTTAAAAAACTCAATTCACTCTTCAACTCTTTACTCTGACTATCAATCTTGCTAGACAATTCAACCTTATTATTATCGATTTTACTGGACAATTCAACATTACTATTATCGATTCTACTGGACAATTCACCCTTCAACTCTTCATTCTTGCTATCAATCTTACTGGACAATTCATCACTCTTACTGTTTAATTCAAAATTCTGATTATCGATTTTACTAGACAATTCATTAAATAGCGATTTAATCATACTAAAAGTTAAAGCCTCCCCTTGAACCGTTTCCTTAACAACCCCTACATGCTGAGTTTGAGACGGGTTACTCGGTTCCTCACCCATCGTTGCCAATAGATCCTTCCCACTATCAGCCATTTTGCTACTCTTACTTAAATTAGATAAACTCAATGTGGTGGAATTCTTTTGCCTTCTCTTCTCCTGATTCTTAGTACCAGCAACTTTAAAAACCTCTCTACTTCTCAATTTTATAATACTGGACTCGCTACAACATTTCTTCATACTCCAAAATACACATGAAACATATAAAACACTTCACTGACATAGTTTGTAGAATTCCATCCACACCTGACAAGTGCACCTACGCTTATAAGCCTAACAGATGTACCAATCATTCAGCCCCACGTTGGGCGTCAATTGTAAACTTTTTTTGATGATGATTATAATAAATAAAATCATGAATAAAAATATATAAATAAAATTACTCAAAAACTTAATAAAATTAATAAGCATAATTAACCGAAATATCCGTAGTATGGGCGCCAGAGTTCACCAGAATGGATCCCTCGAATTTAGATAAGAGCATGATAAACTTTATATCCCAGGGCGTGTACATAATGCTGCGTACTGGTACATCTGCTGCAGGCCTTACCTAACCTCCTGAAAATGACTAATTAGGTAGGAACTGCACCTAGGTTCATCAATAACACTGATTCTAAAATAGCTAACTATATTCTGAACAAATTCCGTGCATGAGCACCTCATCAACATACAACATTATACATATAATACACACATAAAATATTGCTGGAAGACTCCATATTTACAACAATAATAATAATGAAATTCGTGGGAAAACGAAAGCGAGAACTAAGCTATCATTTGTAGATGGTCCGATGAACAATGTACATATATGCAGATAAATACCCTTCACTGTCTCTATATCAATTCGACTTACCAATTCTCATAATCGGCAGTTATCACATCACACAGATACTGTACCTTGTACTACTGTGTTCACATATTTTAACACTTGTTGTAAAGATATATACACATGTCTGTCGATCCTCAACATAAATTTATGGAAAGTCTGAGATAGCTTTCACCAACATATAATGCCAGACCTCCACAAGTACTACAATACTTAATGCATATGCCCTCCACAATCAGTCACTTTTCACGAACATAACAAGACTACGCTCCACGAACGTTTGAAGTCCAGTCCATTGCTGCCGTGTCACACCAGTACCTTGTATCAGCACTACTTCCTTCCCGTACAGTGCGTCAGTTGTAGTTCTCTTATACCGTGTCACTGGTTGTAGTTATCTTCCTTCTCGTTCCTTTACAATCACCTTTACAATCACCCTTACAATGACCCTGGTTGCCGCCGTATGATCAACCTCTATAGACATCAACATCCCCCTCCTCTCAGATGATACGTCTAGATTGGTGCTTGCCCACCAATCATGAGTGATCTCTAGTCAAGACCAAGCCCTGAACTACTTCTTCCTCCCAAGACAATAACAAACTCTGGGGTTTGCCTCGGATGAGTCAACGAACTTTCCTAATACAGCAACAAGCTCATCTCATCAGGCTGGGATATATACATGACTAATGGAATTTCCCAACACAAGTACATCACAACAAACACTGCGGTAGCCATATGACTCATTCAAATTACCAGAGTTATTAAAGCAATGTTTTCCCACTTGTGCAAAACAATTTACTCATACCTACATATGTGGATATCTTCCAGTTTACCAATATAAATGGCAAAATATACAAATGAAATACTGATAATAATAATAATAATAATAATAATAATAATAATAAATCGAATACTGACAATAATATCTATAACTTCTACATATAATTCGGGGGTGTGATATATGTACTATCACAGTCTTCAAATACTAAACTGTCGTCATCAATGTGCCAATAATTAACTATGTCCACATGGAATGGCCCGACCTCCTCATTTTCAGGCAATCTTATTTCCGAAAAATTTAAGTTTTTTTGCAACAGCACCTGTGGACTCTGGATTTTGACCAAATTTGTTGTGTCTCTTATGGTATTCTTCGTATTCAAGAGAAGTCGCTCCAGGTTGATGACCCTCTTGTTTCTTCTGATGGAGGTGGTCCTGCGTTTCCTTCCACCGTTTGTGCAAGTCAGAATTGTTTGAATCTCTACTCTCTTCTTGTCTTTTCTCTTGTTTTAACCAGGTAGATTTGGTTTGGTATGGCGCCTGGCCACGATATGGGCGTTTCCTATACCATCTATAGCGCGTAGGTGAAGATTGAGTATCTCTCTCTTCCCTTCTATTCGCTTGTTCAGGATTTTGTCGCAGTTGTTCAGAAGTATTAACCTGAACTGGATGGGCGGCTACATCCTTACTCTTGCTCGGTTTCAAAGTACCCTGCGCATGAGCAGTATCAAGACATCGTAATACTGCATCTAATTGATCCAAGTTCTGAATGTTCACTTCTACTAAGATCTCTTGAACGTGAGAAGGATACTGTAACGTAATATCATGTATAAGTTCCTTCTCAGGCAAAGGAGGGTCTAAATACTGCATTTTCTTCAACTGAGATAATAAAAAATTTGCGTATCGAGAGGTGTTGATGGAATTGTTATACCTTCTTGAATACAGTTGAAGTTTTATAAGGTGCTGAGTTTCTGCGTTCCAAAAACGTTCAACTAAAGCCTTCTTGAAGTCAAGAGTATGTCTTAAAATTAAATTTGAAGATGGCGTACCAGGAAAGAGTCATGCGTTCTAATAATCTGGCGACTGTTCTTAGTTTTCTATCTTTGCTAATTTTGTGCTCTTAAAAATATTCCTCTACATTGATCAGACACTCCTTAGCCATGTAATCTTCTTTACCGGAGAATTTAGGAGGTTTTCCTCTTGAACTTTAACAATAGTCGTCTGATATGACGTTTCTCCGACTCCCTCTATCGAACTATGAATAGGTCTGGACGTATCTCGAGATTCAAGATTAACGACTTTAGTAGCTAGTTGATCACGATTATTCTTGACATCTCCCAACTGGAGTTGGACTATTCCTTTGACTTGTTTGACATCATTCTTTAATTCAGTTTTAAGTTCACCAACATCTTTGCAAATACGACTAATTTGTGTGGTCGTATTATCGGCTTGCTGAGTGAACCATTTGTCAAATTCGCCCTGTTTAGCTTTTAATAAAGAGACTTCGTTTCGAACTCTGGAAATGTCATTCTTAACCGCGTCCCTAAGAGTATCTTGGACAGAAACAATCTTAGCCTGCATTTGTGACAGCTGACCATGTGACTCCTGAAATTCAGCCTTGAAATCCTCAATGTCCTGCGAAAGCTGTTGGAATGAATGAAGAACCTTCCTCATATCTTCCCTAACAACTTCTATAACTTGATCCTTAATAGTGTTTTTCATTTTTTCGACATTACGAGTTAGTTGAGAATGGATTTAAGTGAACCGGTCATCAATTTTCTTATTGGATTCTGTGAATCTTTTTTCTATCTTAACACTTGCTTGGTTGAAACGCGATTCTAAGTTCGCATTCATTTCAGTAAATTGGGACTGAACTACGTCATGTAAGCAGTTATCTAAGCTTGCCTCAGCTTCAGCTAACTGCTGTTCTAATTTGGTATTTGATTCTGCTAATTTTGTTTAAGCTCTGTTCTAGCTTAGCATTAGATTCAACATTCGCTTGAGCTAAGTTATTTAAACATTGGTGTACATTAGCAAGATTTAGCATTAGTTTGAACATTAGCCTCAGCTATGCTATAGAGATTACTGTTATTTTCAGCGAGACGTCGCTCTAAATTAACATTAGCCTCAGCTATGCTATAGAGATTACTGTTATTTTCAGCGAGGCGTCGCTCTAAATTAACATTAGCCTCAGCTATGCTATAGAGATTACAGTTAGCGAGACGTCCCTCTAAATTAACATTAGCCTCAGCTATGCTATAGAGATTACTGTTATTTTCAGCGAGACGTCGCTCTAAATTAACATTAGCCTCAGCTATGCTATAGAGATTACTGTTAGCGAGGCGTCGCTCTAAATTAATATTAGCCTCAGCTATGCTATAGAGATTACAGTTAGCGAGACGTCGCTCTAAATTACCATTAGTCTCAGCTATGCTATAGAGATTACTGTTATTTTCAGCGAGACGTCGCTCTAAATTAACATTAGCCTTAGCTATGCTATAAAGACTGCTAGTAGTATATGGGTTACTTCAGGACATTCCGGAATTCACTGGCATGCCGATTTACAACTCATAATTTTTTTCCTATTGTCCTCAATGGGCCCCACGAAAAAATATAAATAACAGTTATTTAACACTATTTTTATTATTTTTTCCTACTGTCCTAACTGGGTCCTGACGAAAAACTGTTTAACTACCTACAATTTAACCTAAGGTTCCCCTCGGAAAAATATCAAATACCCATAATTTTTTTCCTATTTGTCCTAACACATAATTTTTTTCCTATTGATTCACCGGCATGCCGATTTACAACACATAAGTTTTTCCTATTGTCCTCAAATAGGTACGATTCCCATCCCACTTTATTTCCAACTGAGCAGTTTCCATAATATAAGTCTATAATTTTAGAATTAAACTCTTTGGATTCCATTTAAAAAGGACAAAAAATAAACCTGTCTTTATATATATTTTGAAACTCTAGTTCTCTGTTTATATTATATTAATATTTGTTTAAATATTTTTTCTAATTATATAAATGTATAAATTAACTATACCAAAATATATTGCACCGTATACATACGATGTACATGTTTATATAACCAAAGAAAAAATAGAAAAGGAATTATTTTATTTGTATACTACTTATTTGGATTATAATGTTTACATAATTTGGGATCTAGAAAAAAATAAAAGATTAGTACCCGACTACTTTTTTGGAATTTCTTATATAAGAAAATTTATAGAAGAACTGCAAGGTATATATAAACCATTACCAAAACAACTTTTGGAATATTTTAAGGAAAACGGAATAGAAATACCAGAAAATTTTAAAGTTGTGGAAGAGAAAATATAAAAAATTAAGCTATAAAAACTAGTCTTTCTTTATTTTGGTTTGGAGTATTTTTAATAATAACCAATTTAATTTTTATTTTAAAATTTAAATCAATTTTTTTATTTTCTATTTCTTTCTCTAGCCAATAATTAGAACAATGGCAATCGGAAATATTTTCGAATTTTAAAATATATCTTTGTTTTCCACGATACATAATTGTAGATATATTAGAAATAGTTAACTCTAATCCTTCTTCTAAATTTTCTAATCTTTTACAATCTTTAACTTTAATTTTTCCAATTATTTCCATCATTTTTTATTTTTCAGTTTTTCTTTATCCCCATCTTTATACAATAAATTCTCTTTATTTTTATTTGCATCCAGTGTGTTTAAATATTCTATTTTTTGAAAAGAATTTCTTTTGTATGTAGTCATTCCATTTGTTCTTATTTCTATAAATGGTTCTTCTTTTGGATAGTAGAAAATTTCTAAATTATTTCTTTTACTACTGTAGGGAATACAAATAAATCCTTCTTTTGCTAATAGCTCTTTATTTTTCTTCCATTTCTATAAATTTATTCTTATAATGGCCTTTAATATAATAAACAGATTTATCTCCATCTTTTTCTGCTAAAACACCAACATATGTATATTTACCTTGGTCATTTACAACGAATGCATAAACTTTATAGTTGCCATTAATGTCCAACTCCTTCCACTGTTGCTTAAAATCTTTCTTTAATTGTTCTTCTGTTTCTTTTATTTTTTCTTCTTTTTCTATTAAAGTTTTGTATTGTTCTTGCATACATTCTGTTTTATCTAAATATTCTAATTTTCTCTCTTGGATCTTTATTTCTTCTAGTCTTTGTAGATATTAAATATGCGTTATTAATTGGATATATTGGTTTAAATGTGTAAGGGAAGAGTTTACGTGTAATATTAGCTCTCTTTCTTAAAACGTCTGGAATAACATTTTTAGTATTTATTAGTCCCAACACTTCTGTATCAATATCTTTATTTATAGTGGAAAATGGGGTATTGGATTTAGAAAAATATGTTTTTCCTGTTTTAATATAACATTTTTGGTTTATAGTTATATCATTTTCATTTTCTGTGTCTTCTAGAATTTCTAGATATTTAATTGGCAAAAGATTAAAACTAAAACCAGACAAAATATAATTAGCTTGTTTCTATCTTTTTCTTTTTCTGGCAATTTAATTTGTACTCCAGTTAATTTTCTAGTATTTATGTTCCCCCAATATACATACTGTAATAAATTTTTAAATACAACACAACAACTATTTAATAAATTATTTTTTAATTTAGACCACATTTTAGAGATTGGAACAGAATAAAATGGGGCATTATAGAAATATTTTCTATTATACCGTATTAAATTTAAACAATCTTTTATTGGATTAAATTCTTGTTTGTTTTGGAATTCTGGATTAATATAATTATAAATTGTTGCTTCTAATCTTGTTATTCCATTCTCCTTTGCTAAGTTAGACGTAAATGTATCTTTTAATCTTTTATCTGGACAATTTAAAAAATCTATAATATGGTTTCCTAATTGTTTACTAACTCCAGGACTTGTTAATGGGCATATAAATTTATTATAAATTTTAACTTTAGAATTACAATTAATCCACGTTAAACAATCCTTTCCAACTGTTTTGTTATTATTTACAATTATATTACAATCTATTTTATATTCCCCTTCCTTTCAAAAATTATAATTATTAGTTAGATATTCGATCATTTCTTCTTTATTAAAAATTCCAGCAAAATCTTGTTATATCTAAGTCTAACAAATAGTAGTGCTCCTTATTTAATTCTTCTAGTATTTTCGTCAGTTCGCTTAAAAGAGTTTCTAATTTTACATCTGCTAATTCTATTTTATATGGAATAGCAATTGGATTATTATATTTTTTGTTTTTAATTTCCATATCTTTTTTTATAATTTGTTTTACTCCATGTATTGTTTTCGTATTGGAATTTAATAAATATGGTAGCTTGATTTTAACTCCATGTCCAACTAATTTAATATTAGAAAATCTAGACCTAAGAAAACTATTAAAAGCTCCGCAAGCCGCTTTTTTTATTAAAAATTTACCATTGCTTAAATCTCCTTTGCAATCTATAAAATCTGTTATCTTAAGAATCATAATGTTATTGCAAAATGGTTCTGTAATTGGTTTTAATTCTTTCAAATTTCCTTCTCCATCTGCATAAATTATATCTCCAATATTTGTAACTAAATTATTGTTTAAATTTTCTGTAAGTAGCCATAGTCCAAACCGCTCGTTTTTTGGTTTTATTTTATTTCCAAGCAGTTCTGTACTGGAATACTTTTTAATGTCAGTAGAGATTTCACATTCAACCATTTAATAAGATAAAAATTCTTTAATAAAATTTGTAAAATCAGTGGGAACGTAAAACATGAAAAAAGGTACAAATTTAGAAAATATTTAAAAGTCAGTTGAAACTGCTCAGTTGGAAGTAAAGTGGGATGAGAATCGTACCTATTTGAGGACAATAGGAAAAAATTATGTGTTGTAAATCGGCATGCCGGTGAATCAATAGGAAAAAAATTATGGGTATTTTATATTTTTTCCGAGGGGAACTTAGGTTAAATTATAGGTATTTAAGCAGTTTTTCGTCAGGACCCAGTTAGGGTCATGGGGCCCATTGAGGACAATAGGAAAAAAATTATGAGTTGTAAATCGGCATACCGGTGAATTCCGGAATGTCCTGAAGTAACCCATATACTACTACTGCTATTATTTTCAGCGTGACGTTGCTCTAAATTAACACTAGCCTCAGTTATGCTAGAGAGATTACTGTTATTTTCAGCGAGACGTCGCTCTAAATTAACATTAGCCTCAGCTATGCTAGAGAGATTACTGTTATTTTCAGCGAGACGTCGCTCTAAATTAACATTAGCCTCAGCTATGCTGTAGAGATTACTGTTATTTTCAGCGAGACGTCGCTCTAAATTAACATTAGCCTCAGCTATGCTGTAGAGATTACTGTTATTTTCAGCGAGACGTCGCTCTAAATTAACATTAGCCTCAGCTATGCTGTAGAGATTACTGTTATTTTCAGCGAGACGTCGCTCTAAATTAACATTAGCCTCAGCTATGCTATAGAGATTACTGTTATTTTCAGCAAGACGTCGCTCTAAATTAACATTAGCCTCAGCTATGCTGTAGAGATTACTGTTATTTTCAGCAAGACGTCGCTCTAAATTAACATTAGCCTCAGCTATGCTATAGAGATTACAGTTAGTAAGACGTCCCTCTAAATTAACATTAGCCTCAGCTATGCTATAGAGATTACAGTTAGCGAGGCGTCACTCTAAATTAACATTAGCCTCAGCTATGCTGTAGAGATTACTGTTATTTTCAGCGAGACGTCGCTCTAAATTATCATTAGCCTCAGCTATGCTATAGAGATTACTGTTATTTTCAGCGAGGCGTCACTCTAAATTAACATTAGCCTCAGCTATGCTATAGAGATTACTGTTATTTTCAGCGAGACGTCGCTCTAAATTAACATTAGCCTCAGCTATGCTATAGAGATTACTGTTATTTTCAGCGAGGCGTCACTCTAAATTAACATTAGCCTCAGCTATGCTCTAGAGATTACTGTGATTTTCAGCGAGACGTCGCTCTAAATTAACATTAGCCTCAGCTATGCTATGGAGATTAAAGTTAGCGAGACGTTGCTCTAAATTAACATTAGCCTCAGCTATGCTATAGAGATTACTGTTATTTTCAGGGAGACGTCGCTGTAAATTAACATTAGCCTCAGCTATGCTATAGAGATTACTGTTATTTTCATTGAGACGTCGCTCTATATTAACATTAGCCTCAGCTATGCTATGGAGATTAAAGTTAGTGAGACGTCGCTCTAAATTAACATTAGCCTCAGCTATGCTTTAGAGATTACTGTTATTTTCAGCAAGACGTCGCTCTAAATTAACATTAGCCTCAGCTATGCTATAGAGATTACTGTTATCTTCAGCGAGACGTTGCTCTAAATTAACATTAGCCTCAGCTATGCTATAGAGATTACAGTTAGCGAGACGTCGCTCTAAATTAACATTAGCCTCAGCTATGCTATAGAGATTACTGTTATTTTCAGTGAGGCGTCGCTCTAAATTAACATTAGCCTCAGCTATGCTGTAGCGATTACTGTTATTTTCAGCGAGACGTCGCTCTAAATTAACATTAGCCTCAGCTATGCTATAGAGATTACTGTTATTTTCAGCAAGACGTCGCTCTAAATTAACATTAGCCTCAGCTATGCTGTAGAGATTACTGTTATTTTCAGCAAGACGTCGCTCTAAATTAACATTAGCCTCAGCTATGCTATAGAGATTACAGTTAGTAAGACGTCCCTCTAAATTAACATTAGCCTCAGCTATGCTATAGAGATTACATTTAGCGAGGCGTCACTCTAAATTAACATTAGCCTCAGCTATGCTGTAGAGATTACTGTTATTTTCAGCGAGACGTCGCTCTAAATTATCATTAGCCTCAGCTATGCTATAGAGATTACTGTTATTTTCAGCGAGGCGTCACTCTAAATTAACATTAGCCTCAGCTATGCTCTAGAGATTACTGTGATTTTCAGCGAGACGTCGCTCTAAATTAACATTAGCCTCAGCTATGCTATGGAGATTAAAGTTAGCGAGACGTTGCTCTAAATTAACATTAGCCTCAGCTATGCTATAGAGATTACTGTTATTTTCAGGGAGACGTCGCTGTAAATTAACATTAGCCTCAGCTATGCTATAGAGATTACTGTTATTTTCATTGAGACGTCGCTCTATATTAACATTAGCCTCAGCTATGCTATGGAGATTAAAGTTAGTGAGACGTCGCTCTAAATTAACATTAGCCTCAGCTATGCTATAGAGATTACTGTTATTTTCAGCGAGACGTCGCTCTAAATTAATATTAGCCTCAGCTATGCTATAGAGATTACTGTTATTTTCAGCCAGACGTCGCTCTAAATTAACATTAGCCTCAGCTATACTATAGATCCTCCTCTGCGAACCATGTGACCTTACCGCGGTGGGGAGGCTTGCGTGTCCCAATGATGCAGATAGCCGAGCCGCAGGTGCAACCATATCGGATGGGTATCTGCTGAGAGACCAGACTAACTAATGGTTCATCGAAAGGGGGATAGGAGCCTTTCGGTAGTTGCAAGGGCGGCAGTCTAGATGATTGACTGATACAGCCTTGTAATAATACTCAACATGGCTTAGCTGTGTTGATACTGCTACACGGCTGAAAGCAACGGGAAACTACAGCCGTAACTACCTCCCGAGGACATGCAGCTCTCTCTGTATGAAGGATGTACTGATGATGGCTTCCTCCCGGGTAAAATATTCCAGAGGTAAAATAGTCCACCATTCGGATCTCCAGGTGGGGACTACACGAGAGGGGGCGATCATCAGGATGATGGATACTGACATTCTGCGAGTCGGAGCGTGGAATGTTAGAAGTTTGAATCGTTGTGGTAAGTTAGAGAATCTGAAAAGGGAGATGGATAGGCTAAAGTTAGATGTAGTTGGTATAAGTGAAGTACGTTGGCAGGAAGAACAGGATTTTTGGTCAGGCGACTACCGAATTATCAACACGAAATCAAACAAGGGAATTGCAGGAGTCTGTTTAATAATGAATAAGAAAATAGGACAGCGGATAAGTTACTACGACCAGCATAGTGAAAGAATTATTGTCGCCAAGATAGACACCAAACCAATGCCCACCACAATAGTGCAGGTCTATATGTCTACTAGTTCAGCGGATGATGAAGAAATTGAAAGAATATATGAGGAGATAGAAGATTTAATACAATATGTTAAAGGTGACGAGAATCTAATTGTGATGGGAGACTGGAATGCAGTGGTAGGCCAAGGAAGAGAAGGTAGCACAGTAGGAGAATTTGGATTGGGACAAAGGAACGAAAGAGGAAGTCGGCTGGTTGAATTCTGCACTGATCATAATTTAGTCCTCGCCAATACTTGGTTCAAACACCACAAACGACGGCTGTATACGTGGACGAGATCTGGAGACACTGGAAGGTATCAAATAGACTTCATTATGATTAGGCAGAGATTCAGAAACCAGGTGTTGGATTTGCAAAACTTTTCCAGGAGCAGACGTGGACTCTGACCACAACTTGTTGGTCATGAAATGCCATCTGAAGTTGAAGAAATTGAAGAAAGGAAAGAATGCAAAAAGATGGGATCTAGACAAGTTGAAAGAAAAGAGTGTGAGGGATTGTTTCAAGGAACATGTTGCACAAGGACTAAATGAAAAGGCCGAAGGAAACACAGTAGAGGAAGAGTGGAGAGTCATGAAAAATGAAGTCAGTAGGGCTGCTGAAGAAATCTTAGGAAGGAAGAAAAGATCAACTAAGAATCAGTGGATAACTCAGGAGATACTCGACCTGATTGATGAATAACGAAAATACAAGAATGCTAGAAATGAAGAGGGCAGAAAAGAATACAGGCGATTAAAGAATGAAGTGGACAGAAAGTGCAAGGTAGCTAAGGAAGAATGGCTGAAGGAGAAGTGCAAGGATGTCGAAGGCTGTATGGTCCTGGGAAAGGTAGATGCTGCATACAGGAAAATCAAGGAAACCTTTGGAGAAAGGAAATGTAGGTGCATGAATATTAAGAGCTCAGATGGAAAGCCACTTCTAGGGAAAGAAGACAAAGCAGAAAGATGGCAGGAGCATATCCAACAGTTGTATCAACGTAACGATGTAGATAATTTGGTTCTGGTCCATGAAGAGGCTGTTGATGCTGATGAAATGGGAGACCCAATTTTGAGGTCAGAGTTTGACAGAGCTGTGAGTGACCTAAATAGGAACAAGGCACCTGGAATTGATGATATTCCCTCTGAATTACTGACTGCCTTAGGAGAAACCAGCATGGTAAGGTTATTTCATTTAGTGTGCAAGATGTATGAGACAGGAGAAGTCCCATCCGATTTTCAGCTGAATGTTGTTATAACTATTCCCAAGAAAGCCGATGCTGACAGGTGTGAAATCTACCGCACCATTAGTTTAGTATCTCATGCCTGCAAAATTTTAACACGTATTATTTACAGAAGAATGGAAAAACAAGTTGAAGCTGAGTTGGGGGAAGATCAATTTGGCTTCAGAAGAAATGTAGGAACACGTGAAGCAATCCTGACTTTACGTCTGATCTTAGAGGATCGAATCAAGAAGGACAAGCCCACGTACATGGCATTCGTAGATCTAGAAAAGGCATTCGATAATGTTGATTGGACCAGGCTATTTATGATTCTGACGATGATAGGGATCAGATACTGAGAATGAAGAATTATCTACAAGCTTATAAAAATCAGTCTGCAGTGATAAGAATCGAGGGCTTTGATAAAGAAGCAGCAGTCCAGAAAGGAGTGAGGCAAGGCTGCAGTTTGTCCCCTCTCCTTTTCAATGTTTACATAGAACAGGCAGTAAAGGAAATCAAAGAGAAATTTGGAAAGGGAATCACAGTCCAAGGAGAGAAAATCAAAACCTTGAGATTTGCCGATGATATTGTTATTTTATCTGAGACTGCAGAAGATCTCGAGAAGTTGCTGAATGGTATGGATGATGTCTTAGGTAAGGAGTACAAGATGAAAATAAATAAGTCCAAAACAAAAGTAATGGAGTGCAGTCGAACGAAGGCAGGTGATGTAGGAAATATTAGATTAGGAAACAAAGTCTTAAAGGAAGTAGATGAATATTGTTACTTGGGTAGTAAAATAACTAACGATGGCAGAAGTAAGGAGGACATAAGATGCAGACTAGCACAAGCAAGGAAGAGCTTTCTTAAGAAAAGAAATTTGCTCACTTCAAACATTGATATCGGAATTAGAAAGATGTTTTTGAAGACTTTTGTGTGGAGCATGGCATTGTATGGAAGTGAAACATGGATGATAACTAGCTCAGAAAGAAAGAGAATAGAAGCTTTTGAAATGTGGTGTTACAGAAGAATGCTGAAGGTGAGATGGATAGATCGAATCATGAATGAAGAGATACTGAATCGAGTTGGTGAGAGGAGATTGATTTGGCTAAATTTGATGAGAAAAAGAGATAGAATGATAGGACACATCTTAAGACACCCAGGACTTGTTCAGTTGGTTTTTGAAGGAAGTGAAGGTGGCGAGAACGGTAGGGGTATACCAAGGTATGAATATGACAAACAGATTAGAGCAGATGTAGGATGCAATAGTTACGTAGAAATGAAAAGGTTAGCACAGGATAGGGTGGCATGGAGAGCTGCATCAAACCAGTCTATGGACTGATGACTCAAACACACATGCTATAGAGATTACAGTTAGCGAGACGTCGCTCTAAATTAACATTAGCTTCAGCTATGCTATAGAGATTACAGTTAGCGAGGCGTCGCTCTAAATTAACATTAGCCTCAGCTATGCTATAGAGATTACAGTTAGCGAGACGTTCTCTAAATTAACATTAGCCTCAGCTATGCTATAGTGATTACTGTTATTTTCATTAAGACGTCGCTCTAAATTAACATTAGCCTCAGCTATGCTATAGAGATTACTGTTATTTTCAGCGAGACGTCGCTCTAAATTAACATGAGCCTCAGCTATGCTCTAGAGATTACTGTTATTTTCAGCGAGACGTCGCTCTAAGTTAGCGCATGTTGCAGAAAGCCTAGTCTCTAAATTGGCGTTAGCCTCACTCATATTAAGTCTAAGGGCTTCAATTGCTGCTAATATATTAACCATATTTATGGCAAGTTTAATAACTTAAAATGTGACACTTAAAAATTTTCAATCATAAATTGGAATATCAGTGGCTTTAAAAATTCAAAGCACTCAGTTCAGCATATATTAACACATAGAAAATCAACCATATAACAAGAACACATAAAACACATAAATTATTTGCCACGTAGGGCATAAGTTTCACTTTGTAAAGAGTAAAACACCACGTCCATTGTGTTGTGATTACCGATTAATTGATAGCACTGCTAACCTAGCTATCGTGCCCCAACGTGTAGGGTGCCACGTATATTACCCTCCTCTCTGTACCAGTAAAGTAGCCCGACTTTATGAATTAATATTAAAGAGCATGAAGTAGGTCTCAGGGCAATTCTGGGTTGTTTCTAGCTAGGGCTTGGTACAGGAGGCACGGTCCTATCTACAAGAAAATTTTTAAATAGATTGCATAATAGTTTTATTCAAGAAATGCATTTCAAAGTGCACATCACCTTATTGTTGATAGTCGCTGTCTTCAACATCGCCTTTTGATGACCCGCGCTCCCAGTTCACCAGGCTGAACGGGACTGGAACACGTTCTGCAAGTCGCCAATATTACATAGAGTTAAACCTGGAACACACAGGTTGGTTGGATATGGGTTGGAGTCTCGAACATTCAACGTTGTGGGTGGTCTCCAATGCTCTCCGACAATGTCCGACGATGTTGCGGGGTAATCACTCGTCACATAACTTACACGATTGTCCAAATTTACACAGTCCCCTGACACTTTGGTTTAACAGCACTGTTTCATTTAATATGGTTGGGATATACCATCAAATTCACTCTTAATCTTGTAGATAGAATTTGAAAGTTCACTAAAGATGTAGATGCGAGTAGCATCGAGATTGGAAGAAAATAAAGCACAGGTCATGAATAGAAATAATGAAACTGAAAATTATTCACGCACTTGGCACAGTTCGTTGTGATTTTTCCACTAAATAAAGTAGCACTTGACGTTGAAAGAAATGTATGACTGCTCTAGAGTTTATCAAAGATACTGCTGTCAGTCATGAAACAACACTAAACACTTGGACAAAGAAATAAGGTTGTAATGAAAAGTACAGTTCATTGTTAGGCGCACTTGACATTAAATAAAATAGGTGACTGTTCGAGATTTTGTTTAAGATACTGCTTGTCAGTCACACACAGATAATTGCACACTGTTCAGAAGAAATAATACACAGTTCTGTTTGAATTGGATTAAAAAACCACAGTTTGAATTCACAGTGAAACACTTGTGTTGCAATACACGATTATACTTTTATCATGGTAATCATTTGCAGTAACATTCATGGGAAAGTTCGAACACTTTCATAAATACTCGTGTGTATTAAGGAAATGATGCTGACTGAGATTTGAAGAAAAAATGTCACAGTTAATGGTATAAGGTAGTAGTGTCACATTGAAATTAATTATGTTTGTTCAGATGCTAAGTTTCACACAGGCAACGTGGTAATAAACTCAGTTCTACAAGAACAAAAGTAAGTTGCATCGATAAGTTTCTACATGCGCACAGAATATAAGTCCGACTAGTTCAACTTGATTGATAGACTCAATGTCCATTATAAAGACTTTGTTATACATTAGAGTTCACACGCGCACAATTTATAAGTTCAACACGACTGTCAGAGTTTAAGTCCCACATGAAGACTTTAAATATTCAAAGAGAGACTCTGTCAGCACTTCGACGAACACTGCATCGTGGAGAGTCAGGCTGAACACCCAGCTATGACTGTCCGATCTGGGTAAAGTGAGCTCTCCTTATATTCAGTTTGGGTTCCTACATCATCCAATAATGTGATCCCTTTGAAGCGGATTATCTCGTGAATACCTTGACGGATTTCTTTGAGAATTGCAATCTGAGACTTCTTTGGTATCCTCTTCAAAAAGATGCATCTCTCAAGTCGCTGCGATTTGGAATTTTTGAATTTTTTTCAGTCGAATGTTCGCAAAGAACATACCAGGCCATGAAGATTACACGTGGTGTCAGGCGTGTAGTCTATCTTGTCCCTGCAGCTACGTCCCACACACAGCTGTCGATGGTTAGCCTGCTTGCTCTTTCGAACGTAAACAAACCAAGCTAGCTCTGAACGTCTTGCATAATGATTGAATACTATTAATCATAAAAAAATACGGCATGTACAGGTCGTAACTGGTACAGTTGTATGTATGTATGTATGTATGTATGTATGTATGTATTGTACCAGGAAAAGATGTTTATCTTAGAGGCGCTTGACACTAAATTGATGAGCATGGACTATATCTTAGGGTGTGGCTTAAAATATTGGAGTTGGTACAGAGAGGGGAATAGTCCATCGAACTTAGAGATTTTTTTGGATAATCTGAGTTTATTGATCATTGAAACAAGTTAATATCACCTTCATACAGTAGAATTGAAGTGTCGTGGCCGGTTTTTAACTCGAGGTCCTGGGATGGCGCTGGATACGACCTGGGTCGAAACCACGCCTGCCTGGATGTGAAGTTCTGGAATTTCTTGAAGTTCTGGAATTTTCGAAGTTCTGGACGCACATGTTCCGGGGTTCGATTTTTAAGACGTGATTCATGTGCAAGTCCCTGTACGGCACTCCGTTTATTTGTGGCACTGTTAAATAGATATGACCTTTCAATAATTGCATCTACTCGTACAATGAAATGTGACAAGTGTTACTAAATCCTTGATTCAGACACTTCGTTGAATCGAAAATGTTCCTAAACAGTCACTTGAAGAACAGGATGATTGCATTAAATATTTGATCTTGTACTGGTGGAATTAATGTGTAAAATGTTAAGTTCGTGAGGTGAGCTTACTAACACAGGCACGGTAAACTAGAATGTTCTATAGGATTGCCGTTTATAGTCACCGCAGTTCTTAATGCACAGTTTATGAAGGTTTGGAACACATTGGCACATTTGCAATAAGCTTAGTAAATGAAATAGCACTTGGAAAATGTCTTATTCCGTCGATAAGCAAAGTAAATAATCATTAAAGAAAAATGGCACTTGGAAAAAGTCTAACTCCATAAATTGTTAGTTCACTTATAACACTGGATAGTTCTATGATCCCTCGGAACATGGCACGGGTATTCTAAGTTGTCACAGTCTATTATGTTGACACGAGCCTAAGCACAATTCCTGATGCAGCACTCGGAAAGTATTTCATGTTTTCACAATCGAACGCAATGTTTAAAAATACCTTAAGTTCCACAGTTTGTCACAAGACATAAGTTCAATGTGGTACTTGGAAGAAAAATCATACCATTCACACGAAAGTTTACGTTGACACAGCTTGTCATAGAACACAAGTCCAACTTACACACTGGGAGAATTTCTGTGTTCCTGAAATTGATCCACGAAAGCACAAGTTCGAAATATATGTTCAAACATGGTAGTGGCAGAAGTCACGACACTCGCGAGAATTCTAAGTTCCTTCAATAGTCACTGGATAACAAAGTCGCAACGCGACACTTGAAGAAAATAACAAAGTCCCGACGCGGCACTTTAAGAAAGTAACCAAGTTCCAACACTCGGATTTCAAAGATTTTTCCAACTATAGGTTCGGTCTGCACTCACAGCGCTCCTCCCGTCACCCGTGCTGCAGAGACGGTGGAGTGACAGATACTGAATTTGTAGTCTGGGTCGTCCTCCTTTTATACCCAATTGTGGGGAAGTATCTAGAACATGGGTATTATAACTCTTAAAGTATACGGTGGATTTCCCTGAAATGTTGACGTAATGGTCTTTACGATGACAGTGTCAAAATAGCAATATTTTAACGCAAAATATACTTTTGCAGGTAGGCTGGAACACGACCATATATGGTCATGTAGAGGACACCCGAGGCGGCTATGTCACTCGCTGCGTACGTCATTGAGTTTGGCGGGCTGCATATTTTCCACCTCGCGCGAAGTTCAATAAACATACTTCGAACTTCGCTTCCGTAGCGGCGTTCCCAGTACAGTATGTATGACAGGAAGTGTATTTTTCATAGCAGTTGAAATATGCAACAAAACTTAATTCTATGACGTCTCCAAAAGCTGTTTTTCTGCCAATATAATTTATATTTTTCTGTTGTTAACGGCGGTTTGAGTGAGGAATAGTAAGCTGATTTTGTGTGTTCACTACCTTAGCATCAGCCAATGACACGTTAGTGCCCTCGAGACCACGACAATCATGTTCTGCACTGCATAGTATAAATGAATTGTTAAACATAATCCACTTTCTAAATCTAGTTTGCCCATCATTTCATTGTTTTAGCTAACCATTTTCCTGTTAGCTGCCTCTGTGGATCCGTGGTAGTGTGTCAGCCTCCGGATCCCAAGATAGCGGGTTCAAACCCAGCAGAGGTAGTCAGATTTTTGAAGGGCGGAAAAAAGTCCATTCGACACTCCATGTCGTACCATGTCGGCATGTAAAAGATCTCTGGTGATACATTTGGTATTTACCCGACAAAATTAATTAAATCTCAGCCATAGATGTCCAAGAGAGATCCGGTTTACTCTGTCTGCCATCTAGCGGACCTAGAGTAAAACGGAACGTCAAAATTGATGAGAAGACAGCCAGGTGGCGTCAAATCGAAATGTCTGCAAACGGTAGCTGAGGCCATACGATTATTATTATTATTATTATTATTATTATTATTATTATTATTATTATTATTATTATTATTATTATTGTTATTATTTTCCTGTTTCTGTAAATCCATATTGTTCCATATAAAATATTATATGTTTCATTGATACATACATTATTATTTCCGTTTCAGGTGGAACATCTGGATTATGCATCCCCATCAATGATAACACGCGTAGGCGTCGTGTATGTTGATCACGGCACTGTCACTCCCAGCATGTACTGGAAATCCTGGATCCGTGGAAGATACAGTGCCACATTTACAGAATACCTGAATCAACTATATGATCAATTAGTGATACCAGCCATAAAATTTGTCACTCAAGGACATTACTTCAAAGTGGTTCAAGAACGCCCTCACTCGATTTTCCCAGTAACAGGCCTGTCAATGGTAAGACATGTCAATTTGCTAACATTCTATTCTGTAAATTCTTAAGAGTATATATTAATTTTAAAATGGTAGTTATGGAAAGGACGTAGCCATTCAACTTGTAAAGTAATTTCTACACTTATCATGTATTAGACATTCTATTGGTAGGTACTATTGCAAAAGAACTTACTCAACACTGTAAGTCACAAATGTCACACTTCTACATATAAATGAGCTTCATCTCCACTGAATCATGCTGGCACATACATCTGCGGAATTGAGTAAAAATTTACCACGGAGAAATGTTTTCTTCTCATTCATAGTGCTAGTCAGGAGCATGCAGCACCCTTTGGCATCTCTTCTTTAGCTACATTAACATTTCTTGCTCTCCAATCCTCTGTGATTTGCCTGTCAGTGAGAAACAGATCTCTAGTCCATTTTCATTGTCATCCTCTGAATACTGAAGAACATTTTTAGTGATATCTGAAGCCTTTTCTTTTCACTTTCTATTCAGTTAATTTATAATTACAATGAAATCTAGTTAGTGCATTTCCCATTAACACATTTTCCTGCTTAGCACATCGTAAATTCGAAGTCCTGAATCTCATCATATTAAATCTATATACAATTGCCTCACTTGCGGCATCAAGAATTTTTGCTATTACAGCTTAGTACGATCACATTTTTCCTAGCCCTGAAAATGTTATTTGTCACTCCTTGTGAAACATGATTTCCAAGGGTAAGAGCCGCCACAGCTGCATAATTACAGGAAAGTGTCTTGAATACCTGAACTTCACAGGATAAGTTGCACATATGGGCAGCAAGCCATTAACCTCAAGAATGGTCATTGTTGCTCACTGGTTAGCAGCGAGATTGCTGAATAACATAGTGAGCCTATAAAGTTTGTATTTCACATTCCATTCAGAAGTTAGAAATTTATTTTGTGTTGAGTGGTACAGCAAAGTGTAGCGAATATTTGTCACGTGATATGGCAGCGTATATCTGGATTAGGAACATAATCATGTGAAATCGTCTAACGTGGTGCACATTTGTTTTGAGATAGCCCAGTTATGAATACAGAAGAAAAAGTCGTGAAGTTCCTTACTAACGAAAGCAAAATTAATATTGTCAGTATTGTCGTGGATCAATTTCAGGAACACAGAAATTCTCCCAGTGTGTAAGTTGGACTTGTGTTCTATGACAAGCTGTGTCAACGTAAACTTTCGTGTGAATGGTATGATTTTTCTTCCAAGTACCACATTGAACTTCTTAAAGTGCACAGAAGTTGTGAATGTTGAACTCGCACATTAGATTTTTGACTCGCTCACTTGAGTTGTTCAAAGTTTATTCAAAATGGTGGCATATGATAGAATGTAACCTCCAATTCATTGCTCGAGTGTGACTAGAAAAAACGTTTAATAACCCATTGCTCTGAAATAAAAGGCTTCTACTAACTTTTGTTTTAGATAGAGTGTGATCTGCAATAATACTTTGATATTGATCAACAGCTGCCTGCTGTCATTTCTTGATGGATACAGTACTTTTGCATCCATCTCTTGGCACAGGCCAGAACAAAGTGTAGCTTCCACTGAAGTCCCAGTCTCATCCATGGCTGTGACAATATGGAAGCTGCTGGGGTATGGGTGGTGCTGATTAATGACATTCAGAGCACAAGCAGTGTGTCTGAGTGTCATGAAAGGTGTTGCTCATAGAGTTAGTTGTGCTACAATAGCAATGTCTGGCCCAGTGAGGAAAGCAATGGCTAACTACCTCACTCCTCATCTTGCCTAGTATGCCTCATTTTGGTACTGCCATTGGTTTTTGATTTCCCTATAACTGCATAGCCTTTGGTGATGCTATTTGAGGATCCAACCAGCCTCTGGGCTGATGACCTAACAGACAGACAGATTGATCAACAATATTTGATATTTACAGTTCAAATGATAATGGAAAAACATCTGGAAAGGAACAAGGAAATCATTTTTGTATTTTTGGATTTGGAAAAAGCTTATGATACAGTTAAGAGAAAGCATGTATGGGAATGCCTCCTGAAAAGGAATGTACCAAAATCATTAAATGTTGTATCATGAGAGTAAAAGCAGTGTACAAGCAGGGAGTTGTGACTCTGAAACATTTTATACAAAACAAGAGTCTCAAGCAAGAAAGTGCACTGTTTCCATTATTTTTTATTATATTGATGGACTAGCTGATGTACCCGTGCTTCGCTGCGGAATTCTACATTTTGTACAGAATTCTAGGTTAGGTAGTGTACGCGTTGTGAACAAGATTGTATGAAATTGCATAGCTCTTAACTTTACCGTAGAAACGGGACGGGGAAGTCACCAAACATATTTTCTCCTATGAAGACGGAGTTAGGGTATTTTCACTGTAATGCTAGAACCGCTTGCATACCATCAGTCACAATCAGGTTGGGGAGCTTTCATTATAATGGTAGACACTCTCCACCTGCCTTTTTACATTTACAGAAAGACTGTCTTAGTGGTTTGCCCAACTGAAATGAACATACATTACAATGACGTCAGTAGGAATGGCGCGATTAAAAGCAATACTTTCATATGAAATACTCGATCAAATAGAAAACCACACATTTTCTCACTTTTAACGAAAAGGACTAAGCTGCTGACCTAACAGTCCAAAGTTCCAGAGCTGGAATGACCAAGCCGCAGACTGCCGTGAGCCGTGAACACTCTTCGTCGAATATTGGAGTGTTCCAGGGCATATGCTCTTTTAATAATCTGTTTCCTAGGAGTACCCGATGAGTCGGAAAGTATCAATTCACTACCCTGGCGGTGGAAAAATCTGACTTGGAGGTTAATTTTTCCTGCAAGCCAGAGGAGAAACCCCTCTTCGCTGCTAATTTGCAATAAAATGAATGTAGAATTCAATGAAAATGAAGCGTAATAAGCATTTCTTAAGAAACGGCTCTTTTCAGGGTTGAATTTTGAGTTATTTACTGAATTGTGGTGCTATAATTTGGAAAAGCCCTAATTGTTATTCTAGACCGGGCCATATTACAAATACTACTACTACTGTACTAAATGAGCCTCTGCCGTAACTAATTAAAACAGTTCATAAAAAATTTTAATAGAAGAAGTTTTAGTCTCCGACAAGATTATAGTTTAATCATAAGACAGTTTTTCATTAGCATCTTTATATATTGTATCACTTTTCACATTTTTATGTTCCGAATTTTAATAACTGACTAAACTTTTAAATTCCACTTTTAATTTAGTTGTATTTTTGATGATTGTGTTTAGGCTGAAGATGCCCTTAATTGAGGGTGAAACATGTCCCATGTAACTAAGAATCTATTTATGTAACCACTATAAGTGAAAATATAAGTATTGAATAGGTGGAACAAATTAAAACACCTTTATTATTGTTGAACATACCACTTAGTCAAATCAAAAATCAAAATCTCTTTATTTGCAAATGAGGTGTCTACCTCGGTGGCAAATGGTACACTAAAATACATTATTGTCAAGCACTAAATTTTAAATTAACAAGAGAAGAATTTTTTTTTTCTGGAATAAAATAATATACAATTTATGCTAACAATGTTTTTTCTATTAAACAAACAGATCATCCTTAATAAATTTATATTGTTTACAAAATTCTACTTATAATATCTCTCGTACTTACAAACATAGTCAACTCATATACAGTATGTGGAATTACTTCAAACAATACTATGCAACTGGTATAAGATTAAAATTTACATTGCATTTATTTACTTTTTTTTTTAAATCCATTTTGGAACCTAAGTAGCATAACGACCTGCTGCGTCTTAACCAGAGCTCCCATTTGCCACCACTTTTCAGAGTGCCTGAAGGGCCTTCACAGCTACTGTAGCGGTCCCAGGGCCCTCGAAGTCCGCACTGTACTTCACCCCTACAGGCAGTCCCCTACTTTGGCTGTCCAAACTCCATGGTCCAGGGGATGGAATTAATTATTTTTAACACACATTTTTTATTTATAATAGCCTGTAATGGTCGAATGCCCTCTAATGTTTCATTTATTTTCCCTGTTGCTGTTTATTCACTTCTTGAATATCTGTACAGATTTTGGAAAAGGGTCAAACACTACCCCTGGTAAACTGTTCCACTCCTTCACACCCTTCCCAATGAATGAAAATTTACCCCAGTTGCTTCTGCTAAAATTCCTTCTAATTTTATACTTGTGGTCAGTTCTACCAATATAATTATTTTCAAACTGAAGCCTCTCACGGATTCCTCCCCATGCTTCTTCTCCTGTATAGGCTCTGTATAATCATATAAGTCGAGTTTCCTCCCTTCTCTTACTTAAAGTTTCCCGCCCAAGTTCCTCTATCATTTCTGATACACTACTGTTTCTCCTGAAATCCCCTGTTACAAATCTTGCTGCTTTCCTCTGCACACTATCTATTTCTTTTATTAGGTATTCTTGGTGAGGATCCCCAACACTGTTTGCATATTCCAATAATGGACGAACCATACTTAAGTAAATTTTTTCTTTTAATTCTTTATTGCATCCTTTAAGTAGCCTCATTATGACATGTAACGATCTGTATGCTTTCCCAACAATGTCATCAACATGACCCTTCCAGTGCAAATTACTTTCAAATCTCACACCTAAGTATTTGCACTTGCCATCTTTTGGGGTAACTACCTCATCCAAAGTATATTCAAATTCAGTTTTAAAGCTCCTGTTTGTAAATGTTGTAACAGTTGATTTGCCTCCATTAACCTTCATATAATTTTCTTCAACCCATTGTTGGATACTTTCAAGGTCCCTTTGTAATTCTGTACAATCCTCAATGTTATTTATTTCTCTATAAACAATTATGTCATCTGCATACAATCTTATGTTTGATGTTATATTGTTCCGTAAATCATTTGTGTATATTAAGAAACGTAACGGACCGATTATACTACCCTGTGCGATTCCCTTCCAAACTTTCTCTTCCTGTGATATATTATTTCCTACTTTGACTTTCTGAACCCTTGAATTTAGAAATGCTTTTATCCAACGTGTAACCCTTACGTCCAGTCCTATTCCCTCCAATTTCTTTAATAATATTCCATGTTCCACTCTATCAAAGGCTTTGGAAAGATCTATGGCTATGCAATCTAACTGACCTCCTGAATCCAACTGATCTGATATGTCCTGCTGAAATCCCACCTGTTGTGCCTCACAAGAAAATTTCTTTCTAAATCCATAATGGCTCCCCATGAACTAATTTTTATCATCACGTATCCCTCTGATGTACTTTGCTATTAAACACTCCAGTATTTTACCAACTATACTGGTCAGGCTGATTGGTCTGTAGTTCTCTGGTTTCCTTTTATCACCCTTTCCTTTATAAATTGGTATTATTCTAGATTCCTTCCATTCTTTTGGTATTACACAATTATTTATGACATAGTCAAAGAGAAATTTTAAATAAGGCACTATATACCACCCCGTTGTCTTTAATACCTCCACAGTAATTTGATAACTTCCTGCTGCTTTTCCTTGCTGAAGCTGTTGAATTTCTCTGAAAATATCTTCATTTGTGAATGAGAAGCTTCTTGTTTCCCTCTGTGTCTCTCCCTCTCTATCTTCTGTTACTGTTTCCAACTCCTGACAATCTTCTACTGAATCTCTGAATTCCCTATTAAATAGGTTTGCTTTCTCAGTATCTGTTGAATAGTGTTCACCCCCTTCTCCCACCATTGTAGGAATTTGGATTCCTTTTCCTTTTTGATTCCTAATATATGAATACATCCTTTTCCATTTCCCTTTGTGGTCATTACACTCTTGAAGTATGCCATTCATACATTTCTCTTTTGCTTCCTTATTCACTCTATTCAGTTCCCTCATTAGCTGTTTTCTAGTTTCTATATTCTCCCTACCCTCTTTGATTTTCCTGTTTACTATTCTACATTTTCTTTTTAATTTCCTTATTTCCCTTGTATAATAAACAGGGTCTGAGGTCATTTTACCCTTCTTAACAGGTACAAATTTCTTCTCTCCTTCCCAAATGATTCCTTTAAATTTAGCCCAAAGTGTATCCACATTACTCCCTTCAATTATCCAACTGAATTGTGATTTAAGGTAAGTCCCAAATTCATCAACTTTAGTTTTTCTGTATAATTTCTTGTCTTGTGTGACCCTCTTATTAAGCATTTTTGGTACAAGTCCTACATCCATTATTACAGCTTTATGGTCACCTTTTCCTTTAATTACCTCAGTTTTATCAACAATTTCCCATGGTTTAACCAAGAATACATCTAGCAAGTTGTTGAGACGAGTCGGTTCTTGTACTGCTTGTGTAAATCCTCCCTCCCAAATCAACTTATTTGCCAGCTTCTGTTCATGGGCTTTACTTGCAGCTCCATTCCATTCAACTTCAGGCAAGTTTAGATCTCCCCCAATTATTACCATATCATTATTATTGTTTCTATGAGTATAATCTATTATTTTTTCAAATATTTCCATTTCTCTTTCCTCTCTTCCGGTCTGTATGTTCCTATAATTCCCACCTCCTTCATATTATCACAAACTAATTTTATCCCTAATATTTCATCCCTTTCATCGGTAAACCATTCATGTGAACAATAAGTTTCCTTCACCAGAATAAACACCCCACTTCCTTTTTATCTCCTCAGTCACTACGATAGGCTGTATACCCTTCTGGAAATACTTCTCTATTACCCACCCCTTCTCTCAACCACGATTCCACTCCTATCACCACATCAGTCTCATAAGATTCCATCAATGTACTGAATTTTATTTGTTTATTTACTACACTCTGACAGTTTACCAAGAGCAATCTCAGACCCCCTTCCTCCCTAAAACTTGACTGTTGCAATTGGGTAACATTTGACTCATGAGTTGAGAACGTCCCTGGAACTCAGATCAGTGTACATAGATCTTGAATTAAGGATCTGGGTTTTCTGACAAGTTTATCTGTATATGCCAATTTAGTGGTATGGGTTTTCTTAAGTCCATATTAGTTTGCAAATCTCTGGTGATAATTGTAGCAATTTGTCTACAGAGAGTTGCTTTTCCATTATCATTCAGATGTAACCCATGAGTAGTGAACATTTGCCTGCCAAGACCTAAAGTATCTACTACATATACATTTCTAAAACTCTTACTTAATCTCTTGATTTTTATATTTACCTCATGTACAGCTTTGTTCACACATGAGTCTTCTATAAGGTCATACCTGGGTGGCACATTAACTACAATTACTTTTGAGTCAGGTAGTTTCAAAATCTTACCTCTGAGGATTGTAATTAGTTCCTCACCTTCATTTGCAACAATGTCATTTGTACCACTCACAATCACCACGTAGTTGTCCTTCTCTAACACAGGATCACAACTTGAAAGGACGTCTTCAGTTTTGGCACCTGGTTTTATTAGTCCTAAAACCTCAGTTTCTGGATTATGCAGCTCATCCTTGATGCCTTCTGCCCTACCCCGCCCTTGACTGTCTCCGTAGAGATGAATTTTTGGCGATCTTGACTTCCGGTTGGTTTTCTTCTTCTGTAGGTTACCTCCACTGGATTTAATATTATTCGGAAAACTTGATGGGTCTTCTTCTGGAACTTGTTGCAATGACTGAAATCTATTTTGGCAATGCAGCGAGTTTTTTCCCGGTTTTAAGTTGTACGTAGTTTCTCCCATATGTTTAACATTAGGCCTAAAATTGCTACGCATCACTTCCGTCCACGGCAATCTTTCTTTTCCACTGTCTTCTTTATCTTCCAGTTTCTTTATTCTGTCCTTTAAGCTTTCATTTTCAAGTTTCAGAGCACATACGTCTTCTTGTAGCACTCCTAAAATCTTAAGCATAGATTCGTAAGTCTCTCTTTCTTGTTGTTCTACCTCACTATCAGTTTGTTTGTCGAGCAGCTCTTCTTCTTTCTCTCAGTTCTTCCCAACCCAAACATTGCAACATTTTTGTAATGCTACTCTTTTGTTGGAAATCACCCAGAACAAATCGAGCTGCTTTTCTTTGGATTTTTTCCAGTTCTGGAATCAGGTAATCCTGGTGTGGGTCCCATACACTGGAACCATACTCTAGTTGGGGTCTTACCAGAGACTTATATGCACTCTCCTTTACATCCTTACTACAACCCCTAAACACCCTCATAACCATGTGCAGAGATCTGTACCCTTTATTTACAATCCCATCTATGTGATTACCCCAATGAAGATCTTTCCTTATATTAACACCTAGATACTTACAATGATCTCCAAAAGGAACTTTCACCCCATCAACGCAGTAATTAAAACTGAGAGGACTTTTCCTAATTGTGAAACTCACAACCTGACTTTTAACCCCGTTTATCAACATACCATTGCCTGCTGTTCATCTCACAACATTTTGGAGGTCACGTTGCAGTTGCTCACAATCTTGTAACTTTTTTATCACTCTATAGAGAATAACATCATCCGCAAAAAGCCTTACCTCCGATTCCACTCCTTTACTCATATCATTTATATATATATATATATATAAGAAAACATAAAGGTCCGATAACACTGCCCTGAGGAACTCCCCTCTCAACTATTACAGGGTCAGACAAAGCTTCACCTACTCTAACTCTCTGAGATCTATTTTCTAGAAATATAGCAACCCATTCAGTCACTCTTTTGTCTAGACCAATTGCACTCATTCTGAGCAATGTACAGGCAAAACTCTTATATATATAGATGAAATCATAAAACATGTAAAACAGAGTATCAGTAGGGATGAAGTGAATGCCTTGGTATTTGCAGATGATGTGGTGATTTGGGGAAAGGGAGAAAAGGAAGTACAAAGGAGACTAGACATTAGGAATGAAAATCTGAAGGAGTTTGGAATGGTAATTAGTAAAATAAAAATCTGTAGTTATGCACTGTGGAAAAGAGGAAAAAAAAGCCAAGTGAACAGAGATGGAGAATAGTTAGAGAATGTAGAACAGTTTACATACCTGGGTAGCATTATTAATGGAAGTAATGAAATCAATCCTGAATTTAATAACAGACTAAGTAAAGGTACAATATTTAATCATCAAGTCAGAGATTTTATGGGATGACAAAGTACCCAAAAGAATGAAATTAACATTATATAAGCAGTATTTCATACCAATTGTAACATACGGACTAGAAACGCTGGTAACTAATAAGAAAGAAGATAGCAAGATCCAAGCAGTAGAAATGAAATTTTTCAGATCAGTTAAAAAGACAAGAAGAGATAGAATTAAAAATATTAAAATCAGAGAAGAGCTAAATATAGAACCGTTAGTACAGAGCATTATGGAAAACAAGACTGAGATGGTTCCAACATGTAAAAAGAGTGGGAATGGAAGGGGTAGCAATAAGGGAATTGGAAAGATAAGTTAAGGGAAAGAGATCAGTTGGAAAAGCAAGAAGAAGGTGGATGGATCAGATTTGGAAGGACATTAGTGAAGCTGGATTGGATGTGGCAGAAATAATGGAGCAGGAAAAGTGGAAGGATGGAAAGGAGTGGAGTAAGCTTGTTAACCACACACGGCCAACTGGAGTGGGACATCGATGATGATGATGATGATGATGATGATGATGATGATGATGATGATGATTTGAATTGGCCCCCATGCACATGTTTTTCATATTTATTGTTTGGTGCTTTTTGCACCTTTCAGTGCACTTGTTGTTTTATAAATCCCAGTGGTTTTCATATTTGTTCTCCTCTTTTTGACACCTTTTAATATTTTCCTGGCATCTTTAGAAATGGTAGATATAGTTTTCACTGTACCCACTGATACACAATGTTATATGCCATCATATAGGAAAAAATTGTATGCAGTGTTACCATATCCCTGTTGGATAGTTTTTATTTGCATATTCAGTAGAATGATTTCTCACTTAACACGTTTTTTCTTGTTGTCCCCTGAAGAAACATCTTAACAAATTTTTACTCCGTTAGGTTTTCAATCTGTCAAAACTGATTTTGAGACTAAATAAATTTAGAAACTACCTGAAAAATAAAACTATGAGACCTGCTTTATACCTGGAAAATAAAACTATGAGACCTGCTTTATACCTGGAAAAGAAAACGATGAGACCTGCTTTATACCTGGAAAATAAAACTGAGACCTGCTTTATACCAACAACGTATAAGGTTAGGACCAGGATGTTTATGGCATGTCATATTTTTTTCTTTGTATTATTTCCATGGAAAATATAAGTTAAGCATTATTTTATGTATGGTGACAAAAATTATGCAATTTTCACAGGTCATATTCAGTCATATTTTGGGTCTTTTAATGTTTTGTGTCATTTTCTGGTAATATTTCATATTATGGCCATATTTCCCCATATATTTGTGTGTTTTTGTATTTTTAACTTTTTCTTCCAATTTCGTATTCCTGCTTGCAGTCGTCTTCTCAAAGACGGATTTTTCACATCTCCTAATTATTGTCTATAATTTCTTACTATTATCTTTCTGAGAAATATGTAAATAAGAAGGGTAAGCTGTGTAGAAAGATACAGATGCCTATAAAGCAACGCATTTCAAATATGCCCCAATGCCATCCTGTGATGTTACAAGTCAATGTTGCGTGAAAATACAAGATTGTTCCTATTTGAAAATTTTAAAATATGTCATATACTTTATGGTTCACAACTCTTTTGGGATGAGGTATGAGGGTGAATCAAAGAGTAAGTTACACTTCCAACTCATGGCCATTTATGAATCCACCTACACATAGTCCACGACAGACTGTAAACATTTCTCAGAACAGTCAACCAACTTTTCGATTATGGATGCGTACAAATCACCTCCAGCGCTAGAGAAAGCTGCTTTCACCTCCTCATCGTTTCAGAACTCTTGTCCTCCGAAATCCTTTTTTCAGCTTACCGAGCACATGATAATCGCATGACGCTAAGTCTGGACTGTATGGAGGATGTTGCTATACCTCCCACTTGAATTGCTGCAGCAGTTCGGACATTTGACATGCCATGTGAGGTGTTGGATTATTGTGCAACAAAATCACACCGGCACTTAATTTTCCCCGCTGCTTTTCTTTAATTGCCTTATACAACCAGTTTAACGTTTGACAGTATGAAGCCGAATTGGTTGCCATGTCTTTTGGCATACGCTCCACGTGCATCACACCCTCCATGTCAAAGAACACTGTCGCCATTACCTTTCCTGCTGAAGATTGGACCTTGGCCTTCTTTCATGTGATGTGCCCCCATTCTGTCGATGTTCTCTTTGTATTGGGTATGAGGTGTTGGTCCCACGTTTCATCACCTGTGATGATTCGCAGCAGAAACTCGTTGCTCTCCACAGAATACTTTTGCAAAAATGCCAGTAACGATTGGAAACGTCCCTTATGAACATCAGTGAGCAGATGTGGGGCCCATCTGTGACGCAGTTTACGAAATCCAAGGTGAATACACTGTCATATAAAATGTTCCTGCAATGTTATGCGCCGATTCTCTCTAATTATTCCATCCACATGGTCAACATTTGCAGCGGTACTGCCTTTGCAATGTTCGTCCAGGAGATCCATGCGTCTGGCGTCATATTGCTTACACCACTAAACAACACCTGGGCACACTCACCATGTACAGCAGTGGTCTCACGATGAATGTCTGTGCAATTGAGCTGTTTAGCCCATAGAAATCTGATTGTTGCACGCACCTCCAACTTGGAGTGAACATCCAGTTGATGCGCCATTGAGCCTAGCCCGGTCTGCACACACAACACGACGGAATACCACGCCAGCCTTCCTATCAGATGTGTCAGCAGTTACTGTAGCTTGTTCCGCATTGGCCATGGTCACGACACACAACGTCTTCTCGCGGCGAGCTAGTGTAATTTACTTTTTGATTCGTACTCATACCTACTGAAACAAATCAGTTTTACAGATCAGTTTGTTGAAGAAAATTCCCCTCTCACCCTGTACAAACCCAGTGGTCATATTTTGCAAAGTCAATCCCCCCAAACACTCAAACAAAAACACCATGGCATTACTGTGTTGTATAAAATGCAGAAGTGCAAATAGATATAAGTGTGCATTCCCAGAGTATTTTGTAAGGTGTTTTATATCATTAAACTCTTTTAGATTGTTCTTTAGGTGCACTTCATCATCACATCCAACAAAGGTATGATTAAACTTCAGTACATTGTGAATTACTTGCATAAAACTTAACAACATAGAACTGTATCTTATCAAAGTTTGTACATTTTATTTTCATGTTCTGTATTGATGACAGTATAATTATTGTAGCTAAATGAGGTAATCCAGATAACAATACAATATAAAATTAGTACTATTTTTGGCCTATTGATATTAGCCCATCATCAGCCATAAGGTGTTAAAACACTTAAAAAACTAATTGGCCATACATATAACAAAAATAGATAGTATAATACTTGAAAATAGTTCAGATATAGTATTCAGTAATCACTAAAATAAGTCACTGTCTTGAGATATAACACAACACTTGAAAATTCTTATGACCTGTTGGTATACTTCAGTAAAAATAAATTACTGTCTTGAAGATCTATAAATAATTTGTTGAACACTTGTACAAAATTAAAAGCAATTGGTGAAAATTTAAGATAAAATAGATTGATGTTTAATTAGTTCTTAGTTGATTAGTTCATATACAGCAGTGATCTCATGATGAATGTCCATGTAATTGAGCTGTTTAGGCCATAGAAATCTGATTTTTGCATGCTTCTCCAATTTGGAGTGAACATCCAGTTGACACGCCACTGAGCCGTGCCCACTCTGCACATGCAGCGCAATGGAATACCACACTAAACTTCCTTTCAGATGTGTCAGCAGTTACTGTAGCTTGTTCCGCATTGGCCAAGCCAAGAAGAAGAAGATTGATTACATTACACTGACAAAAATCATACTTCTTAAAATAAATGTTAGGAGAGAGATTGGTTTTGCTCTACACAGGAAACCATCTGTTTGTGACACTTGAGAGGCAAGGCTGACACAGTTCAAATCCCGGCCACCGGGCTGAGTGGCTTAGACGGTTGAGGCGCTGGCCTTCTGACACCAACTTGGCAGGTTCGATCCTGGCTCAGTCCGGTGGTATTTGAAGGTGCTCAAATACGTCGGCCTCGTGTTGGTAGATTTACTGGCACGTAAAAGAACTCCTGCGGGACTAAATTCCAGCACATCGGCGTCTCCGAAAACCGTAAAAGAGTAGTTAGTGGGACGTAAAGCAAATGGCATTATTATTATTATTACAAATCCTGGCCAGTATATATAGGATTTTTGAAATAAAAGTCATGTCCCTGTGATTTTGAATCCATATTAAACTGAAGGCCACAATATCAACAGTCATATAGAACTACAAGCTTGCCATTTTTGCCATTACCCATTACAAAGTACACACTGGAACTCTTAAGCACTCTGTTAACTCAAAAATGTTTTGTTTGAACTTGTAATTTGCATATACTAAGTAACTAATGAATGTTGTAGAGTCATAACCTAACTCTCTGTGTAAAAGTAAATAATTAAACATAGTAAGGTTGTTCATGATTAAAAGTTTTCAGTGCATTGTCCATCTTCAGTAAAAGTAGAGATTCATAGTCATTTTCATTCGGATATCAAGAAGAAAAACTCTTTCTGATTCCTTCTTAAGCTCATTTTAAGCTAAAGGACGATCAGTGATGGATAAATGGGTATTTAAACAATCCATTTCATTATTTAGAGTGATGCTTCCACAGCTCATAATTGTACACATGATGACAAGCTTTTGCCTAGTCAGGAAACAAGCTGAAATTCTTCATGTTTTGCTCAGAAGAAAATCTCATCTGTTCATGAGCAAGATTTCTCTACCACTTACTACAGGCAAATGGTAAAGCATTCTTAAATTCAAAACTTCATTATTAGAGAAGTCTTGCTGGTAAACAGACAAGATTTTCTTCTGAAGATGCAGAGCAAAGCTTTCTGTGAAACGTAAAGAATTTCACCTTGTTATCTGACATGGCAAAGGCCCAGAAGCTTATTACCATGTCTACAATTAATTTCATTATCTGCTTACATAAGTCTCTAACTCTAATTACTGCTCTGGCTACGAGTTAAATGTTCACTTACTTCTAGAGTGAAATGGGTCCAAAGCTAATGCTAATGTGACTATATTATCACAATAGTCACATTAGCATTAGCCTTGTATTGATTCACTGGTCTCATTTCACTCCATACTACTGTCAATATGTATGTTAAAATAAATGGTTCTTGATCCAAAATGGAACCTCGGGTGACGTTGTTAGATGAAGAGTTGACAGGGAACTAACCAGTTTGTAGCAACACATCTGCTCCAACGAGATCCACGTTCCCAGCTACGTCATTACACCATATTCACGAAGTTTGAATTCAATGCCATATAGATTTAACACAAGTTGATATTTCTTGAAGAACAACAAAAAGAATTCTCTGTCATTTTTATACAGACTATTTCTATCAAAATATGACAACAATTTTCATGGGCTACTTATGATTCAAGTTTCTCTATTGACTTTAAAGAAACTCTCGGTCATTCATGTATATTATACTACTACTGAATCATAGCCTCAACATGCCATATTCACCAAATAACTTGTAATCATAGTATTTATAACATTCAACATTGGTTTTAGATGGTTAATTTTTAATACATGAATTTCAAGCTTTAAAACTTGAAAAACAGTGCTTGTTTTAATATGGATATCCATTTTAAGTTATTTAGTATATTTTAAACATAGGATCTTATTATGTTTATATCCACTTTATACATCTTTGCAAAAATTCCTTATTTGGCTAATGATGGCATTCACTATGCCGAAACCTGGTGCCATGTAATGAATGAATAAATAATAAGGTGGTGATTAAAAAAATTCTCACATAATTTGTATTGAATAGGTGGATCCCCTTATTTTAATTTACTACCTTGTGAATCTCGATTCAATAGGACCAATATGAAATTCTTAACGGAGAATGTCAGACAAGGTTAAAATGCCAAGATCACCGTTTGTCAGTAGTCTGAGGGGAGAATCTGAGAGTGTGTGTCATGCCTTTGTCTTTAAGTTTCAACGTGCACTTGAAGTCAATTGAGTGAACAAGTGAGTTAGTTTGTGTTAAAATGGCAAGTGACAGTGATGTGTGAACAATCCCTACTCTTTCTGTTATGCATGTGGCCAGTATAAAATTAAAGGCTAGAAGCAAAATATTTTGCTGTTTATAAAATAGCCTGTACGTGAAGTTAGGTGATCAGGAAAAAAATTTTGCACCCCATATTGTGTGTAAAACATGTGGCCGTCAGTGCCATTAAAATTCCCAATGGCTTGGCGGGAACAAAGAAATCATTTTGACGAGTTGTATTTTTGTGTATGTAAAGTGTCCGCGTTCAATACAAAACAAAAAGCATATTGTGTATCCCTGCCTTCCATCTGCCATAAACCCCGTACCACATGGATGCGATATTCCTGTCCCAAAACCACCAATACAGTTACCAGAGAGTGTGTGTCTTCATCAGCTTCAAGTGCAGAGGATGGTGATGAGATACCTTTGTACCGGATGTTGAGGAAAAGCTCCATGTCTTTATAATCAGTGTGACTTAAATGATTTGGTGCATGACCTAGGCCTCACTAAAGAAAAGAGTAAAATTTTAGTATCAAGATTTAAGGAGAGAAATTTTTTACTTCCTGGGACGAATTCATATTGTTACAGAAATCATGAGAAAGAATTCCGGCAGGTTTTTTTTCTCACGAAGATGAACTTGTGTTTGGTGAGATATCCCTGGCTTTATTTGTCACCTTGGAACTATTTACCAAGCAAATTACTGGCATCTATTTATTGATACCTGTGACAGTTGTGTCATCAAGAAAGTACTGCAGAATTGCATTTTTGTCATCAAGAAAAGACAGGAGGATTTCATTTTGTTTGTAATATTTTGTATTGTGAGAAATGAAGAAATAAGAGCTCTGGACTCTGCTGGAATTATTTTTTATGTAACTGGAAGAAATATTAACTTAAATATGTTTGTAATAATTTTTTAAAAATGTAATTTAGGGGAATGTCAAGATATATGGAACTGCAAATGAACATCGCCAGATGCGAGAATTATTTTTGAAGTGATTTTTTTGAATGTAAATTTCATGTAATTGATCATTTAAATTAATGTCGGCAGGTGTAAAGAAAAGACATTTGGGACGTTTTAACTTGAAGAATTATTTGAAAATATTTTTTTTAAATTATGTATGTCAAAAATTGTAACCTTGTAATCTGATTAAAAAGTTTTGTAAGGTGCTTTATTTTTGAGGCATCCTATACCGCGCGTGCGGTTATCGCTGTTGTAATAGGAATGTTTGAGAAATTGCTAACTATCTTAACATGACCCTATATGGTAATGCAGTTTTATTAGCTAAAATAACGTGTACTTTCCACCGGATTATAACCTTGATATTCGTGCACTGCAAGATTTGATCAGTCAGCTGCCTCCTGCTTTCCTCATGCTGGGAGACGTGAACGCCCATAACATACTATGGGGTTCTCCGTCTTCCTGTTCTAGGGGGAGGATGCTCGAGTGAATGATCAACTTATTTGATCTTTGTGTGCTTAATACAGGAGAACCGACACATTTCAGTAGCGCGCATGGCACATTCTCACACCTGGATGTCACTTTGTGCAGCCGTGTGCTAGTTCCCCTGCTACGGTGGCAAGTACACGAGGACCTCTGTGATAGTGACCACTTCCCGATAATTCTGTCTCTCTTGAATCAAAGACAGTCCGAAGTACCTAAGCGCTGGTTACTTCAGCGGGCAAATTGGCCAGAATTTACAAAATGCGCAGTGATGGCTGATGATATACTGGAGTCTGTTGACGACACCGTCTCTTACATTACTACTGGAATTTTGGCTGCTGCAGAGGAAACAATTCCTTCCTCGTCCGGTATTCGTCGCCGGAAACAGGTCCCATGGTGGACGGACAAAATTGCAGCAGCCATACGTGATCGCCGACGGGCTTTTAAGCATTATCGTCGGAATCCTATGATGGCCAATCATGTCGCATTTAAGCGTCTGCGTGCGAAGGCCCGTTTTTTGATTCGAGAAAGTAAGAAAGCTAGTGGGAAAAGTATGTGTCATCCATCACGGCACATACTCCGTCATCACAAGTGTGGACAAAACTCCGCCGTATTGTCGGAGTACAGAATGTGCCCTCAGTACCCGGAACCTCCATTAATGGAGATATAGTTACGATTCCTTCAGTCATTGCAGACCACATCGCGTCACATTTCGCAGATACGTCCAGCTCTAGGAGATACGACCCTGCATTTCTTCCAATTAAGCACGAAGCAGAGGCCCACCATCTCTCTTTTGCCTCTAGTGCTTCGCATCACTACAACGTGCCCTTCACGGAGTGGGAGTTGCGAAGTGCACTTGCGCTATGCAGAGATACGGCTCCTGGACCGGACAAAATCCATAATCAAATGCTTATAATCAAATGCTTAAGCATTTGAGTGACAGATGTCTCAAGGATATCCTCACCCTATTCAACAGAATATGGAGTGAGGGAGTGTTTCCATCTCAGTGGCGTGAGGGAATTGTAATACCAATTCCCAAGCCAGGTAAAGATCCAAAACTTCTGGATAGTTATAGGCCAATATGCCTTACAAATGGCCTCTGTAAGCTATTTGAAAGGATGGTTAACCGGCGTCTTGTGTGGGCCATGGAAAGGGAGGGCCTCTTGTCTAACCACCAGTGTGCTTTTCGCTCTCATCGGTCTGCCACTGATCATCTGGTCAGACTGGAGAGCGCCATTCAGGATGCCTTTCTCCGGAAGGAACACCTAGTCGCCATGTTTTTTGACCTGGAGAAAGCTTACGATACTACCTGGCGATATGGGATTCTCTCCACTCTACACCAGTGGGGATTTCGAGGGAATTTGCCAACGTTTATTGAGAACTTCATGTCCCTCCGCCTCTTTCGTGTCCGAGTAGGGAATGCATTTTCTCAATATTACGTTCAGGAAAATGGAGTACCTCAGGGATCGGTACTGAGTGTCACGCTGTTCGCAATCGCCATCAACGGCATAGTTGCCGCTGATGGGCCCGCAGTCGTTCCATCGCTGTATGTAGACGACTTAGCTCTACATTTCAGCTCCGGAAGCGTGGTGTTTGCAGAGAGACAGCTACAGCAAGCTATTAACCGAGTCGGCAGATGGGCCCTGCAACATGATTTTCGATTTTCAGCAGCGAAAACCTCAGTTGTACACTTCTGTCGACGTCGGCCTGTGCATCCGGAACCAGAGCTCCGCCTGCGAAACAGTGTCTTACCAGTGGTTGACATCTGCAAATTCCTGGGTCTCCATTTTGATAAGAGACTTACGTGGCAGCCCCACATCCGTCAGTTAAAGGTTGCCTGCATGAAGAGACTTAACATGCTTAAGTTTCTCCGTGGCACTTCGTGGGGGGCTGACCGTGCGGTACTGCTACGATTTCACACGGCGACGGTCATCTCCCGAATTGACTATGGTAGTGCGGCTTATGGCTCAGCATCAAAATCTACGCTGAGCCTTTTAGACAGTATTCACCATAGTGGAGTAAGGCTGGCAACGGGTGCTTTCCGTACTAGCCCCACTCCCAGCCTGCTCGCTGAAGCGGGAGTTCCACCTTTACGGATAAGGAGGCAGCAGTTACTCCTAACGTACGCTGCCAAAATTCGTGAAATGCCACTACATCCAAGCTATCAATGCATCTATCGCACCCAATACCACCAGCGGTGCCAAGACCGGCCGAATGGCACACGGCCGGTTGGGTTTCGGATTGATAGTTTGTGTCATGATTTGAATATTGATATCGGTGGTTGTTTTGAACAAACTCTTAGCGAGGTACCTCCGTGGTTGGTTCCGCGACTGGATATATGTCTAGATCTGCTCTGTGGACCCAAGGTGAACACGGATTCCTCCGTTCATCGGAGGTATTTCCAGGACTTTGTTCACCAATATCCGGCTGCGAGACTTATCTTCACGGATGGTTCTAAAATTGGAGATAATGTTGGTTGCTCTTTTGTCATTGATGATATGAGTACGAAGATCTTGCTCCCTAAAGTATGTAGCGTGTATACTGCAGAGCTTTACGCCATTTTAGAGGCTCTGCAGTTTGCACTGCGTGACGAAAGAAGCCACTTTCTGTTGTGTACCGATTCGTTAAGCTCTCTGCAGTCTATTGAAACCTGTTTCTCGCAACACCCACTGGTGCAGCAGATACATGACCTTCTAGCCAGGTTAAGCGATGCTAGCACCAGAATTACTTTCGCGTGGCTTCCAAGCCACGTTGGGATTGCGGGAAACGAACTTGCGGATGAAGCAGCAAAAGAAGCTGCACTTTTACCTCCAAGACCCGTCAATGTACCTGCTAAAGATATTTGTTCTCAGCTACGTCGAACCATCTTGGCGTTCTGGGAATCGGAGTGGCTAGATATCCAAACTCCCAAAAAGCTGAGAGCAATTAAGAAGACAACTACCGTGTGGCGGTCCTCTTTCCGACCTTCACGGAGAGAGGCCATAGTACTGTGCAGGCTGAGGATAGGTCATTTACGATCCACGCACTCTTATCTCCTAAAGAGGGAAGACCCCCCAGTGTGTTCTTGTGGTGCCGAATTCACCGTGGCCCACATCCTCACAGAGTGCGCCGATCTCTCTGGCCTAAGACGGAGCCTCGGCCTGCAGGAAACACTCGAACGCATACTAGCCGATGACGCGACTACTGCTGATCTCGTCATCCGCTTGATGTGCGACAGTGGACTTATCAAGGGTATGTAAATTACAAGTGTACTGTTACTCAGGGAACGTACGTTCCCTTTTGATACGTTAGTAATCCTTTCGGCCTAGTTTTATAATTATTTATTGTTTTATTTTGTACTGCGTTTCCAAAATCCTTGTTGAATAAATAATTTTGTTTTATATTTTAAATTTCTTTTCCACTTATTTGTTCAGAGAGAATGATTACCTCATTGTACTTCCTCTTAAAACAAAAATCACCACGACCACCTTAGGTCTGTAAGTGTTCCCTTGCATTTGGTTTGATTTTGCGTATTTATTATCTATCGTCGTATTTCCATGTTATGATGTATAACCGCTGCCTCTGTGTTATTTTACTATTTCCCTATTCATATTATTAAGTGTCAATATTATTTTCTATTCATAGTTTTGTAGTTTTTATTATGATTATTTTCCATGTTCATTTTTATATTATTATTATTATTATTATTATTGTTATTATTATTATTATTATTATTATTATTATTGTACCGGGCGGTACACCTCCATGCCGCCAATTCAAATGTTGCGCCAATTGAAACTCCTCTACAGTTGAAAGCCTGAACTTTAAAAAACTGTATTTACTCAACAGTTTCTCCGAAGATGGCTCTGTGTGAATTTTGATGTGTTTTGGTTCGTAATTGATCAAGAAGTGTGGACGTTCTCTAACAGATGTCTCTACAAAAAACTATGGTAATACACTCTGGTGTAATGGAATGAACTTTCCTGAAGAAATTTAGTATTCATAAGTTTTGTTTTTACTATATTTTGTTCTGTTATCTTTGGGTTGGCAACATTAATTCTTTCTATCCGCCTGTTTTGAATTTAGCCAATCCCAAATTTCGTTAATTTATTTCCAACCAATCATGTATGTCTTCTTCGACATAGATATGTTGCTCTAAGCTATCCAATAAAAGCGAAAGGGTGTGTCTACTCATTCCTGAAAGGTCTCGAATTTTCCACAAGGGTATAAAAACTGCTGATTTTCTTGTTTCGGTGCCACTAATATAACATCTAATTCAGTGTGTGAATATGTAGCAGGGGGTGGGACGCGCCTCTTTCTCCAAGCTGCAGTTCTTCAACAAGGTAATGGCCTGTTAACATCCTTATTTCTTGCTAGCGCAGCAGTTTAACTCTCGGGAGAGGGTTTGAATCCTTTAATATGTAACCCATCTCTTTAAAATGTAAATTCCTTTTCTGTCTATGTAAAATCTGCAAATATCTTTTACTGTAAAGCAGGGATAGAGAGTGCTTCACCCTCTCGAGCTCCCCTTCATTTTTTGAAATTAAGGTGACCACGTTTCCGTAACCGTTTCTTCTCTTCCTTAATGTATTAAAGTTTTCTCATACGGGTTACCTCTCTAGCTTGGGATTAGCCCCTGTATTATCGGCCTAGCGCCACATAGGTTTTTAAACAAAAAACTTTAGTGTAGGAGTGCAAGTAATCGCCTCCATTCAATTTTGTATTTTGGCCCATTTATTTAACTCGTTTTGTTCTCCTTCCTGTGAAGGCCCAGTAGATTGGGTACGTGGTACCCCTGTTATATTTGTGCCTTGAGGGCAATTTGGAGTGAAGTTTGTTGTGGCCTTTGATAGGCTTGTAAAATTGTGAGCGGGTCTGCTCTTTCCTAAATTTGATCTCTGCGTGCGTCTAGGAGGCTTAACATTGTAATTAGGAGCAAGTGCTCCTTGGCATGATGGGGTTTTTTGCCCCTTTGTTCTGTTTTGTACCCTGGGTAAAGTTGGGCTAATAGCTCAAGATTTGTGATTGTAGGGCTTGAAGCCCAGACCTTGTAATTATCCCCTAACACTTGTAATTTCTTTGTATTTGATTTTGGCTTGTTGTTGACTTGTTAAGTTTTCAAATTCTATGTTACCATTGTTAAGTTTCGAAAATATAACCTTTGTTAAAGTTTTAAATTAACTTTAATTTTGTAGTTGAGACCTATTCCAGCCCACACCTTCTTTCACCTCTAACTACCACGGATATCTCCGTAACAATTGTCATTATTATTATTATTATTATTATTATTATTATTATTATTATTATTATTATTATTATTATTATTATTTTTTTATTTTTTATTTTTATTATTATTATTAGTTCATGTAGGCATAATTTATCTTGAGCGTGGCCACAATACTAGTAAAAGAAGTGTCATAGTTGTTCTTCTGCACAGTGGAAATAAACTTGCTTCATTGCCAGTCACCCATTCATCTCTTTGTGAAAACTATCACAGTTTATTTATGGTGTTGCAGAAACTGAACTACAGTGAGGACAGATGGTTACTGTGCTGTGATTTAAAAGTGTGCAGTATCATATTAGGGCAGCAAGGAGGATATACAAAGTCCCATTCATATTGTGCTTAAAGGCTTGTGGAAAAAGCTGATTACCTTGCTTTTCTTATTGCCAAATGTAGATCTTAGAATGCCCTTGCATCTCACTATTGGAATGTGTTTAGAAGTTATTATGTCGACAGATAATATAATTGGGCAGCTTACATCACGATCCGCAACCGGCAGAAAAAGTGAGAATAATTAAAAACATTCTTCGGAAAGTGTTGCTTTTAGAGTTAGAGGAGAAAAGGAGTGTAGTGTTTGGAAAATACTAACTTACCCCTAGAGGAGGTCACACTGGCTGTGTCATTGGCATCGCTGCCTCCATCTCCTGGGACATCGTCTGAGCCTTCCCATAGATCTGCTCCATGCTGAACATCCTCACTGGACAGTTCACAGTGCTGTGGAGCTTACTGTGGCTGTCGAGCGCCTTGCTCTTGGTGTCATTCTGGCACGGCTCATTCACCGTCACGTCGTCTGGTTGTTCAGTCTTGGCATCAAATACCCGCGGCGTTCTATCAGTGCGCTGAGTCCTCTCCTGCAGCTGGACTCGGTAGTCGGCTCTCGGTTGGTGGACACTGCCGCACCCGCTGAATTCTCCCACAGCTTCTTCGCAGGTCGAACATGTCTGCAGGCGGCGTCATACTTCCATCTCCTGCCCACGAAGTCCAGTGATCGGGTATATGGCTCCCTCTTCTGACGTCAGTCATGTCTTGAACTGGGCCCCAATTTTCTCCTCGAGTTTTCAAAACTGGGCCTCGATGTTCTCCTTGAGTTTTCCAAACTGGTTCTCGATGTTCTCATCGAGTTTTCCTAACTGGGCCTCAATGTTTTAGCCAAGGAAATGAACTGTTTAAACATCACCACAGTCCTCTGGTCATTCTTCATTTTCGAGTCCAGTAGATTTTAATAAACCTGTCGCGGTCGCCAGTTAACGTTTCCACAAAGATGCACACAAGATGCTGTCAGTTGCTACAGAATTATTTTTTTCACATCTTTTTACAAGTTAACATGCATATAACCTTAATCACAGTATCACAAACAAAACACTTCATTCCAAGAACATCAACAAATCCACCATTCTGACAAAAGCCAATTGATGCACATGGAGATTACAACCTTGAAACACAGTTGAAACAGTTGACTACCAACTTCAATATGGAGACTGAAACTACTACATGTCAACACGAGATATATTCTTACTACACCATAACTCTACTGAACAATAACTCTTTTACCAATCATTTTCTCGTCACCGTCAAGATCATCTCCTTATATATGTCCTGGCCAGGCTTCCAGAAAGATATGTTACAAGGAATACCTATCCAGAAATTCTAGAGTGCACAATACGTAGAAATAGTGTACAGAATATTCTCAATCATTCTCGTCTACCTATTACCATTCTGGAAGTTACAGTGTGTTTCACAATTCTCTTCTTCTTCTTCTTCTTCTTCTTCGTTTTGCCTGATGACTGAGGTGTCATGACTCTCATAATATTCACAGTTAGCACCCCTCTCCTCGTGAGAAACTATAACAGATGACGACACGCCCTTGACTCCCCTCTCTCCGCCGAACCGTGCTAGCAAGCAGGCTATAACACACCGCTACTATACCAAATCGAGGTCGGAGGAAACAGTCTCACACCCAAAATTGCGGGAAGTAAAGATGTGAATCCAGACAGGGGTAAGTTAGTATTTTTCAAAACACTACCCTCCGTTTTCCTAAGACATTACTCTAAAGGCAACACTTTCGGAAAAATGTTTCTAATTATTCTCACTTTTTCTGCCGATTGCAGATTGTGTTGCAAGCTGCCCAATTATATGGTCTGTGGACATAATAACTTCTAAACATTCCAATAGTGAGATGCAAGGGCATTCTGGAATCTACCTTTGTCAATAAGAAAAGCAAGCTAATTAGCTTTTTTCACAAGCCTTAAAGCACAATGTGAATGGGACTTATAAAGAAATATGAATTTTAATACATCGACTGGAAACTGACGTATGTTTTTATGAACATGTTAGTTAAGAATGTGTTTTAATTATACTTCAATAACATCTTAAGTAATTAATTGGTGAAAAGTTGTTCAGTATTTTCAAATACCCTTCCGAACAGAAGCTATAAAAAACACCTAAAAATGTTTTTATCTTCTTATTGGAAGAAGAGGATTTAACCCATTCACATACCATTTAACTGAAATTATTTTTGCCTTGGCGTACCATTTATTTTCATTACTTTACATGATATTATCACCGACACTGAAAAGGCATGCTTTACAGCAACGTAATGAAAGGAAATATACAAACTACTGTCAGATGTACTTTGTGAAGTCTTTTTGAATATGGTACGTCATAAAAGAGTCATATTCGTGTATCGCCACCTTGCACCGGTGGCATTCAAATAAAGATTCCTTCCTCAGACCCCGTGTCACACAGAATTTGCATCTCCATGATGGGATGACCTTCTTCGTTGTTGGGGGTATTTTGGTCAGAAAGTGTCCCTAGTGCCTCTCTTGAAGTCTCATTGGTGTATACCCAGGGCTTGGGTGCCTTATTTTGGATAGTCAGGCAAGGTCACACTTGCCAACTGCTGTTCGGCCAAATTGATCCGGAAGGTGGTAAAGCCTACTCGCTTCTTTTCAGAGTTGAGGAGGGGATGATTGATGATGGAATTCAGAAGTGTCATGTCTAGCATGTAGAAGTATATTTTTTGTATCCTTTTACATACTTCCTCATCAAGGAGTCTCTGGTCATGGGAATCAACACCACCCTTTCCCTAGTTGTGGTCAACAACAAGATTGGGTCTGAACGTCTTTTTTCTATCATACATTACCACTTCAAGGTAATCTGGCCTTTATTTCATTCACAGATACAGGAAACCAGTGTTCCTTTCCAAATGACATTACCCTATTTATATCCTCGGCAGCCGATACAAGACATTTATTTGCATAAGCATTTTCCTCATTGGTTAGATGTTCCCGAAAAGTCTGCTGTTAGAAATTTGTTCACAACTTGTAGTTCGTTCGGGCATTGTCCTAGGTGCCTTTGGAAAATACTATTTCACCACTTGCAATGCATGAATGATTCTCTGTAGTATTACTTACATGCTCCCAGTTCCATTCCCTATCGTGTAAAACATTATTAGAAGCCGCTGGTGCGGCATCAGTTGTAGGCCTAAAATTCAGTGACATATTTGACGGCAAAACAGCACTTTGTTCACCCCTACCAGCGCTAAAGTTTCTATCACACAAACTACTTTCACTACTTTCCATATCCACTAAATTCTTTGTCGCTTATTTCTATATCAATGTCATTCTCTTCTAAAAATTCCCATATAATCGCTTCGTCACTCAACACAGAGGCAGCCATGATTTCGCTTACGATGAGGTTGCTAAGATACTGGTTATTTTTTCCACGAAATAACTGCACAGACGTGTTTATCGAATATATCAGTGGAATAAAACAGCGATTCCATCCGTCAAGAGGTTACCTTACTAATATCAAATCCTTTCACAAAGGAAACCGGCTTGGAGCGGGTCCGGAAATAAACACTACGCACAGACGGAGAGATCTGTCTTTGTACCGGAGTGCAGTCGAGAGCCAGGATGGAGAGATCCGTCAAAGTACGTCAAGTGGTTAACAATATTTAGTTAAGGACAAGTTATTACTTACTTTCTAAACATTCTTCCCCACACCTCCACCAGTCCACCTCCTCCTCCACCACTACCACCACCATCCTTCCCTAATAGACAAAATTTTTAAGTTTCTAATGTAAATTATTAAGACTAATACGAGAACATATAATGTGCTTACTTTTTTCTTATTTACACCTAAGCTTTTGTAAAGACAGCTGATGATGACTGCAAAGCAGTCAAAACTCATACTGTTCATGATTTTATAAAATTGCCAAAGGCCCCCGTGGTGTAGGGGGCAACGCGTCCGCCTGTCACCCGGCGACATTTTGTTCGAATCCCAGCCGGGTCAGGGTTTTTTAATTGTACATGATTAATACCCCTGGCCTGGGGACCTGGAGTTTGTGTCATCCTTAATGTTCAATTCCTCACATTCAACACTTTAGACTTCCGAAATTTCCAAATACACGCAGGTTCATCACGTGTGGTGCAAAGTAGGGGCAAAAGATCTTCTTAGGTTGTGCCCCGAATAAATAGCATTTAAAAAAGAAAGATTGCCATATCGATAAGGACATGAAGTGGATAATTTGTAATAATTTATCTGGCTAACTCATTGGACTATAGGACATGCTGGAATTGACAAGGTGGTAGCCACGACTCAAGCGACATTTACATAACATAAGGTGTGAGAATTTGTCAGGATGACTATTAGAACCTGCGACACTTGTCAGCGGGTAAAGCAAACACAAACTTGCTCAAACAGTGCCCATTCCTCTGTTGCCAAATAAACCAAGGAAGCCATTTGCAATCCATCAGCTCAGTCCACTACTCTGGTCCACCAAAAGCAATAGACATGTAGTGGTGAAATAGGATGTGTTATACAAATTTGTATTCCTGTATGCTATCCAGAAAAGTAATGTTAAGACCGTTTTTGAGACATATCACAAAGAATGTCATGCCACATATGGATCAGCCAGAATTCCTATTATCTGATCATGGTTCACAGTTCACATCTATGGAATTTCAACAAGCTATAAGAGAGTTTGGAGTCAAGCATGTTCTCAATTCTGTTTGATATCCAGCTGGTAATTCTGCTGAGTATATAGTGCTCGAAATACCTAAATTCTGTTCAATTTATTATGGAGCCTGTGATTGGAATTGGGTAAAGATCTTACCTATTATTATGTAGTGCCATAATAACACTATCCATGAATCTATTGGGCAGATTCCAACCGTAGTTCATATCAATCAATATCTGTCTAGACCTTTGAGTAATGCAGCACAATGTCCACCAGATGGTAGACCGTCACTAAAAATGTGTGTCAGTATAACAGCTGAACTCCTGCAGAAGCAAACTAATCAATGTCTTAGAAGAGTGGAGAAAAAGAAATTCCACAGGCCATTACGAGTGAATCAATTGGTTCTTGTAAGGAAGCCTGCTATATGAGATCCTACGGAATGGTTCTATGGCAAGTTTTGTAATTTATATGTTGGCTCTTCAAGATTTTTAAGTCTTATAATAATAATGCCTATCAAGTACAGAGGTTGGATGGATAAAGCGAATTTACTTTCAACACTGCAAACTTAAAACTCTATTATCCATATGAGGGAGGAACAGAGATGTGAAAGTCGTGCTAACGTCTTGTGATAGTTGATAAGAGGAAACTTGGCATATTGAACAATCTAGCATCATACAATGAGTGCATGGAAGAATATTGTGTAATTTCTTGTGCTATGGCACATATTGCCAGAGTACTGTACAAGGAGCATACTGTGGTATTGAGTAAGCAATATCAGCTGCTAAAACATGTTCCAGATAACTTGTGTAGAAATCAAAGCATATCTGACGCCTCTAACGTTACGATCTTAATAAGAAATTTTATCTGGGAATAAAATTTTGTCTGTTTAGGTGGTGAATGTGACAGTATGCTTCTCTTGACAAAGCAATTCTTTGGAATTATGTGAATGTCATATCTGTCATCTACCTTGTTTGCCATGCGTGCTACTACCTCGTCGCAGGACTATGATTTTTTCTGCTCTTGTGGTTACTTTTATGACCCGCCATGGAGACAGTGAAGTTAACCGTGACAAGGCCAGTTGATAATTATAACTGTTAGAATAGCTGTATCTCAATCTCTAAACCAGTGAAATTTTTGTAAGCCAAGTCCTTACTGAGCACCCTTGCGTTGGTCTCTTGCTGTCTGCTGACCTTATAATGGGGACAGTATACCAGCTTGTTTGTATACCTCAGTCTCAGAGTTTCCATAGATAGAAATTGACCTACATTTTTAGGCTTAAGGATTGTTAGTAGTATTGCCCTGTGTTTTCTGTCACAGTCTAAGCAAAGGGAGAGAATGTGTTTATTATTAATCACTAGTATGTGATGATAATAATAGTAATAATAATATAGGTTTGCACTTTATCACCCTCTGCAGTTGTTAAATCAGTGATGTATATCCTCTCTCTGCTGCAGATGAAGCAGTTTTGTTGCATGTTGGAGTCACTAATACCATCTGGTTGCCAAGGAAAGAAAGCACGTCGATCTGTTGGGTGCATATTCCTAGAAGCGGTTTACTGGGCATTTGGAGGCCTTCTCTTTGAAAAGGAACGAGAGAACTTCCACTTCGTAATGAAGTCGTATGCACGCAAATGGCCAGTCAAGGACTCTCTTGAAAATAAAGCAGGATCACGTAAGTATGGTATATCCTCAAAAGTTCCAGTATGTAACATCTATCACAGTAAGTGTCAGAAAATACATTAAAGTGAATAGGGATTCAAATATCTTATATGAGAGACTATTCCTGACATACAGTGTTCCCCTTTCTAATTTAAACTTCCTCTATTCTTCTTCCCACAAATGGATAGCTGACACAATCCCCAGTTCGTAACCTCACACATATTGCCTGCTGGGAAATAACTACTTTTCGCTAAAGTATGACTCAAAAAATGCCAGATTGTTTCCTTATTTTTTCTGAACTTAAATTCAGGAAACCTGTTAGGAATGTACAAGTTTTTCGCGGATTTTTCGATGATACAGACCACTATCTGATCTGTAGTGAACTAAGTATCTCTAGGCATAGGGTAGAGAAAGTGAAATCTGTCTGCAAACGAATAAGGGTAGAAAATTTCCAGGGTGAGGAAATTAGACAGAAGTACATGGATATGATTAGTGAGAAGTTTCGAACAGAAGACAGTAAGCAGGTTCAGGATATAGAAAGTGAATGGCTGGCATACAGGGATGCTGAAGTAGAAACAGCAAGGGAATGCCTAGGAACAACTGTGTGTAAAGATGGGAAAAGGCGAACATCTTGGAGGAATGATGAAGTGAGAGCAGCCTGTAAACGTAAAAAGAAGGCTTATCAGAAATGGCTCCAAACAAGGGCCGAGGCAGACAGGGATTTGTACGTAGATGAAAGAAACAGAGCGAAACAAATAGTTGTTGAATCCAAAAAGAAGTCATGGGAAGATTTTGGTAATAACCTGGAAAGGCTAGGTCAAGCAGCAGGGAAACCTTTCTGGACAGTAATAAAGAATCTTAGGAAGGGAGGGAAAAAGGAAATGAACAGTGTTTTGAGTAATTCAGGTGAACTCATAATAGATCCCAGGGAATCACTGGAGAGGTGGAGGGAATATTTTTAACATCCTCTCAATGTAAAAGGAAATCATCATGGTGGTGTTGTGAACAGCCAAGCTCATGGGGAGGAGGAAAATGATGTTGGTGAAATTATGCTTGAGGAAGTGGAAAGGATAGTAAATAAACTCCATTGTCATAAGGCAGCAGGAATAGATGAAATTAGACCTGAAATGGTTAAGTATAGTGGGAAGGTAGGGATGAAATGGCTTCATAGAGTAGTAAAATTAGCGTGGAGTGTTGGTAAGGTGCCTTCAGATTGGACAAAAGCAGTAATTGCACCTATCTATAAGCAAGGGAACAGGAAGGATTGCAACAACTATCGAGGTATCTCATTGATTAGCATACCAGGCAAAGTATTCACTGGCATCTTGGAAAGGAGGGTGCGATCAGTCGTTGAGAGGAAGTTGGATGAAAACCAGTGTGGTTTCAGACCACAGAGAGGCTGTCAGGATCAGATTTTCAGTATGCGGAGGTAATTGAAAAATGCTACTAGAACAATAGGCAGTTGTGTTTATGTTTCGTAGATCTAGAGAAAGCATATGACAGGGTACCGAGGGAAAAGATGGACTATGGAATTAAAGGTAGATTATTAAAATCAATCAAAGGCATTTATGTTGACAATTGGGCTTCAGTGAGAATTGATGGTAGAATGAGTTCTTGGTTCAGGGTACATACAGGAGTTAGACAAGGCTGTAATCTTTCACCTTTGCTGTTCGTAGTTTACATGGATCATCTGCTGAAAGGTATAAAATGGCAGGGTGGGATTCAGTTAGGTGGGAATGTAGTAAGCAGTTTGGCCTATGCTGACGACTTGGTCTTAATGGCAGACTGTGCCGAAAGCCTGCAGTCTAATATCTTGGAACTTGAAAATAGGTGCAATGAATATGGTATGAAAATTAGCCTATCGAAGACTAAATTAATGTCAGTAGATAAGAAATTCAACAGAATTGAATGTCGGATTGGTGATACAAAGCTAGAACTGGTCGATAATTTGAAGTATTTAGGTTGTGTGTTCTCCCAGGATGGTAATATAGTAAGTGAGATTAAATCAAGGTGTAGTAAAGCTAATGCAGTGAGCTCGCAGTTGCAATCAGCAGTATTCTGTAAGAAGGAAGTCAGCTCCCAGACGAAACTATCTTTACATCGGTCTGTTTTCAGACCAACTTTTCGAGAGTGAAAGCTGGGTGGACTCAGGATATCTTATTCATAAGTTAGAAGTAACAGATATGAAAGTAGCGAGAATGATTGCTGGTACAAACAGGTGGAACAATGGCAGGAGGGTACTCGAAATGAGGAGATAAAGGCTCATTTAGGAATGAACTCGATGGATGAAGCTGTACGCATAAACCGGCTTCGGTGGTGGGGTCATGTGAGGTGAATGGAGAAGGCTAGGTTACCTAGGAGAATAATGGACTCTGTTATGGAGGGTAAGAGAAGTAGAGGGAGACCAAGACGACGATGGTTAGACTCGGTTTCTAACGATTTAAAGATAAAGGGTATAGAACTAAATACTAGTTGCAAATCGAGGATTGTGGCAACGTTTAGTAAATTCTCAGAGGCTTGCAGACTGAACGCTGAAAGGCATAACAGTCTATAATGATAATGATAATGTATGAATAAGGCCTGGAATGGAGATGTGTCCATTATTCATAATTGGAACTGTCAAATGTTTGGCCCTCCACCAAATGGAACTTAAAGTAACACAACTTTGTTGCATAATAGTGTCTACGTAGTTCTTAATTGACTACAAGGGTCATATGAGAGATTGACTACACACAGCTTCCTCCACTTTAGAAACTGCCAACTGTTTATAAGCAAACAAAAACATTTCACTCGGTGCTCCTGACAGGAAGATGAGTGACACAGTACCTTGACTAAGGGAATATTAAACTGACTGCCCAAAACCATTTATGGGCCATTCTCTGTAGACTTTTGAAGGCAGTATCATTATCTCAAACACCTGGATTACTAGAAATAAAAAAATATGCACCAGGCTGTTTGAAAAAATTCTATTTTAATTTTATTTTAGGGAAGTCTTTATTACTTAGTACAAAATAGGATCTGTAATTCTTAGTGATTATATCCCTCAAAGCATGAACATTTGATACAGTAAATGAGAAGCATTATTATTGGACTGTACTTCCCATATAAAGCAATCCATTGCAATTTAAAAATATGTCTAATACATATAAATAAATAAATGAAGAGTTTTCCCTGTACTTCGGTCAGAGTAAAAAAAAATTGAAATCCTGAGTTGGTCATTTCCAGAATAGAAAAGAAATGCAATTTTTGAACATCTGTCTGTATTGCACCCTTCGTTCTGGACTTTGGCTCATGAGTAAGTACTCACTAGATTTTCTCAACATATGGGGTGGTGCATTTGTTATAGTCACTTCATGGAATAATGGACAGGGTATGAAGGAAGTCATAACTACTTAAATAAAAGAATAGGATGATTTATATTTGTTGTAAAAAGTATTGTGTATTAAAAAAAAGATTTTTAATAAGTGAAAGGAAGTTACAATTAATTTAATGGGATTTTACGTAAATGAAAGTATGAAAACAACAAACGAAGCAGATTAAACACTATTGTAAATGAACTGTAAATTCACTGGTTCCTTCGTTGTGTCGCTGCGACATAAAGCACATTATAAAAAAATCGTTAGCTCGTAATTTTACTTTTGGAACTTTTTCTTAGAAAAACTGCTCCAATCAATCAATCAATCAATCAATCAATCAATCAATCAATCAATCAATCAATCAATCAATCAATCAATCAATCAATCAATCAATCAATCAATCAATCAATCAATCAGTCATTACTGATCTGCATTTAGGGCAGTCGCCCAGGTGGCAGATTCCCTCTCTGTTGCTTTCCTAGCCTTTTCCGAAATGATTTCAAAGAAATTGGAAATTTATTGAACATCTCCCTTGGTAAGTTATTCCAATCCCTAACTCCCCTTCCTATAAATGAATATTTGCCCCAGTTTGTCCTCTTGAATTCCAACTTTATCTTCATATTGTGATCTTTCCTACTTTTAAAGCCACCACTCAAACTTATTCATCTACTAATGCCATTTCACGCCATTTCTCCGCTGACAGCTCAGAACATACGACTCATTTGAGCAGCTCGTCTCCTTTCTCCCAGTTCTTCCCAGCCCAAACTTTGCAACATAACTTGTAACGCTACTCTTTTGTCGGAAATCACCCAGAACAAATCGAGCTGCTTTTCTTTGGATTTTTTCCAGTTCTTGAATCAAGTAATCCTGGTGAGGGTCCCATACACTGGAACCATACTCTAGTTGGGGTCTTACCAGAGACTTGTAAGCTCTCTCCTTTACATTCTTACTACAACTCCTAAACACCCTCATAACCATGTGTAGAGATCTGTATCCTTTATTTACAATCCCATTTATGTGATTACCCCAGTGAAGATCTTTCCTTATATTAACACCCAGATACTTACAATGATCCCCAAAAGGAACCTTCACCCCATCAACACAGTAATTAAAACTCAGAGGGCTTTTCCTATTTGGGAAACTCACAACCTGACTTTTAATCCCGTTTACCATCATACCATTGGCTACTGTCCATCTCACAAAATTATCGAGGTCATTTTGCTTTGCTCGCAATCTTGTAACTTATTTATTACTCTATAGAGAATAACATCATCCGCAAAAAGCCTTACCTCTGATTCCACTCCTTTACTCAAATCATTGATATATATATACATACATACACTGACTGACAGAGCAAATGCAACACCAAGAAGGAGTGGTCAGAACTTTATGCCAATTGCAGGGTAGACTGACGTCACTGAGGTATGCTCATTATGTGAAATGCGCCGCTGTGCTGCGCACGTAGCGAACGACAAATGGGACACGGCGTTGGCGAATGGCCCACTTCGTACCGTGATTTCTCAGCCGACAGTCATTGTAGAACGTGTTGTCGTGTGCCACAGGACACGTGTATAGCTAAGAATGCCAGGCCGCCGTCAACGGAGGCATTTCCAGCAAACAGACGACTTTACGAGGGGTATGGTGATCGGGCTGAGAAGGGCAGGTTGGTCGCTTCGTCAAATCGCAGCCGATACCCATAGGGATGTGTCCACGGTGCAGCGCCTGTGGCGAAGATGGTTGGCGCAGGGACATGTGGCACGTGCGAGGGGTCCAGGCGCAGCCCGAGTGACGTCAGCACGCGAGGATCGGCGCATCCGCCGCCAAGCGGTGGCAGCCCCGCACGCCACGTCTACCGCCATTCTTCAGCATGTGCAAGACACCCTGGCTGTTCCAATATCGACCAGAACAATTTCCCGTCGATTGGTTGAAGGAGGCCTGCACTCCCGGCGTCCGCTCAGAAGACTACCATTGACTCTACAGCATAGACGTGCACGCCTGGCATGGTGCCGGGCTAGAGCGACTTGGATGAGGGAATGGCGGAACGTCGTGTTCTCCGATGAGTCACGCTTCTGTTCTGTCATTGATAGTCACCGCAGACGAGTGTGGCGTCGGCGTGGAGAAAGGTCAAATCCGGCAGTAACTGTGGAGCGCACTACCGCTAGACAATGCGGCATCATGGTTTGGGGCGCTATTGCGTATGATTCCACGTCACCTCTAGTGCGTATTCAAGGCACGTTAAATGCCCAACGCTACGTGCAGCATGTGCTGTGGCCGGTGGCACTCCCGTACCTTCAGGGGCTGCCCAATGCTCTGTTTCAGCAGGATAATGCCCGCCCACACACTGCTCGCATCTCCCAACAGGCTCTACGAGGTGTACAGATGCTTCTGTGGCCAGCGTACTCTCGGGATCTCTCACCAATCGAACACGTGTGGGATCTCATTGGACGCCGTTTGCAAACTCTGCCCCAGCCTCGTACGGACGACCAACTGTGGCAAATGGTTGACAGAGAATGGAGAACCATCCCTCAGGACACCATCCGCACTCTTATTAACTCTGTACCTCGACGTGTTTCTGCGTGCATCGCCGCTCGCGGTGGTCCTACATCCTACTGAGTCGATGCCGTGCGCATTGTGTAACCTGCATATCGGTTTGAAATAAACATCAATTATTCATCCCTGCCGTCTCTGTTTTTTCCCCAACTTTCATCCCTTTCGAACCACTCCTCCATGGTGTTGCCTTGTCACTGTCAGTCAGTGTACATACATTGTCATTATAGACTGTTATGCCTTTCAGCGTTCAGTCTGCAAGCCTCTGGGAATTTACTAAACGTCGCCACAATCCTCGATTTGCAACTAGTGTTGTGGCCTCATTTAGTTCTATACCTCTTATCTTTAAATCGTTAGAAACCGAGTCTAACCATCGTCGTCTTGGTCTCCCTCTACTTCTCTTACCCTCCATAACAGAGTCCATTATTCTCCTAGGTAACCTATCCTCCTCCATTCGCCTCACATGACCCCACCACCACAGCCGGTTTATGCGAACAGCTTCATCCATCAAATTCATTCCTAAATTAGCCTTTATCTCCTCATTCCAAGTACCATATTGCCATTGTTCCCACCTGTTTTTACCAGCAATCATTCTTGCTACTTTCATGTCTGTTACTTCTAACTTATGAATAAGATATCCTGAGTCCACCCAGCTTTCGCTCCCATAAAGCAAAGTTGGTCTGAAAACAGACCGATGTAAAGATAGTTTCGTCTGGGAGCTGACTTCCTTCTTACAGAATACTGCTGATCGCAACTGCGAGCTCACTGCATTAGCTTTACTACACCTTGATTCAATCTCACTTACTATATTACCATCCTGGGAGAACACACAACCTAAATACTTCAAATTATCGACCAGTTCTAGCTTTGTATCACCAATCTGACATTCAATTCTGTTGAATTTCTTGCCTACTGACATCAATTTAGTCTTCGAGAGGCTAATTTTCATACCATACTCATTGCACCTATTTTCAAGTTCCATGATATTAGAATGCAGGCTTTCAGCACAGGCTGCCATTAAGACCAAGTCGTCAGCATAGGCCAAACTGCTTACTACATTTCCACCTAACTGAATCCCTCCCTGCCATTTTATACCTTTCAGCAGATGATCCATGTAAACTACGAACAGCAAAGGTGAAAGATTACAGCCTTGACTAACCCCTGTAAGTACCCTGAACCAAGAACTCATTCTACCATCAATTCTCACTGAAGCCCAATTGTCAACATAAATGCCTTTGATTGATTTTATTAATCTACCTTTAATTCCATAGTCCCCCAATATAGTGAACATCTTTTCCCTCGGTACCCTGTCATATGCTTTCTCTAGATCTACGAAACATAAACACAACTGCCTATTCCTCTCGTAGCATTTTTCAATTACCTGGCGCATACTGAAAATCTGATCCTGTCAGCCTCTCTGTGGTCTGAAACCACACTGGTTTTCATCCAACTTCCTCTCAACGACTGATCGCACCCTCCCTTCCAAGATGCCAGTGAATACTTTGCCTGGTATACTAATCAATGAGATACCTCGATAGTTGTTGCAATCCTTCCTGTTCCCTTGCTTATAGATAGGTGCAATTACTGCTTTTGTCCAATCTGAAGGTACTTTACCAACACTCCACACTAATTTTACTACTCTATGAAGCCATTTCATCCCTGCCTTCCCACTATACTTCACCATTTCAGGTCTATTTTCATCTATTCCTGCTGCCTTATGACAATGGAGTTTATTTACTATCCTTTCCACTTCCTCAAGCATAATTTCACCAACATCATTTTCCTCCTCCCCATGAGCTTGGCTGTTCACAACACCACCATGATGATTTCCTTTTACATTGAGAAGATGTTAAAAATATTCCCTCCACCTCTCCAGTGATTCCCTGGGATCTATTATGAGTTCACCTGAATTACTCAAAACACTGTTCATTTCCTTTTTCCCGCCCTTCCTAAGATTCTTTATTACTGTCCAGAAAGGTTTTCTTTAGCCTTTCCAGGTTATTACCAAAATCTTCCCATGACTTCTTTTTGGATTCAACAACTATTTGTTTCGCTCTGTTTCTTTCATCTACGTACAAATCCCTGTCTGCCTCGGCCCTTGTTTGGGGCCATTTCTGATAAGCCTCCTTTTTACGTTTAAAGGCTGCCCTCACTTCATCATTCCACCAAGATGTTCGCCTTTTCCCATCTTTACACACAGTTGTTCCTAGGCATTCCCTTGCTGTTTCTAGTACAGCATCCCTGTATGCCACCCATTCACTTTCTATATCCTGAACCTGCTTACTGTCTAATGTTCGAAACTTCTCACTAATCATATCCATGTACTTCTGTCTAATTGCCTCGTCCTGGAGATTTTCTACCCTTACTCATTCGCAGACAGATTTCACTTTCTCTACCCTAGGCCTAGAGATTCTTAGTTCACTATAGATCAGATAGTGGTCTGTATCATCGAAAAATCCGCGAAAAACTCGTACATTCCTAACAGATTTCCTGAATTTGAAGTCGGTTAAGATATAGTCTATTATGGATCTGGTACTGCAAGGCTCCCATGTGTAGCGGTGAATAGCCTTATGCTTGAAGAATGTATTCGTAACAGCTAAACCCATACTAGCACAGAAGTCCAGCAAACGCTTCCCATTCCCATTAGCTTCCATATCTTCCCCACATTTATCAATCACCCTTTCGTATCCTTCAGTTCTATTCACAACTCTCGCATTGAAATCGCCCATTAGCACTATTCTATCCTTGCTGTTGACCCTGACCTCGATGTCACTCAATGCTTCATTAAACTTGTCAACTTCATCCTCATCTGCACCCTCACATGGTGAATACATGGACACAATTCTTGTCCTAATTCCTCCCACTGACAAATCTACCCAAAGAAAACATAAGGGTCCAATAATACTGCCTTGAGGAATTCTCCACTTAATTATTACAGGGTTAGATAAAGCTTTGCCTACTCTAATTCTCTGAGATCCATTTTCTAGAAATATAGCAACCCATTCAGTCGCTCTTTTGTCTAGTCCAATTGCACTCACTTTTGCAAGTAGTCTCCCATGATCCACCCTATCAAATGCTTTGGACAGGTCAATCGCGATACAGTCCATTTGAACTCCAGAATCCAAAATATCTGCTGTATCTTGCTGGAATCCTACAAGTTGAGCTTCAATGGAACAACCTTTCCTAAAACCAAACTGCCTTCTATCGAACCAGTTATTAATTTCGCAAACATGTCTAATATAATCAGAAAGAATGCCTTCCCAAAGCTTACATACAATGCATGTCAAACTTATTGGCCTGTAATCTTCAGCTTTATGTCTATCACCCTTTCCTTTATATACAGGGGCTACTATAGCAACTCTCCATTCATTTGGTATAGCTCCTTCAACCAAACAATAATCAGATAAGTAATTCAGATATGGTACTATATCCCAACCCATTATCTTTAGTATATCCCCAGAAATTTTATCAGTTTCAGCCGCTTTTCTAGTTTTCATTTTTTGTATCTTGCCTATTGCCATTCCTTGATGGATGCAGTACTTTTTTATCCATCTCTTGGCACAGGCCAGAGCAAAGTGTAGCTGCCACTGAAGTCCCAGTCTCATCCATGGCTGTGACAATATGGAAGCTGCTGGGGTATGGGTGGTGCTGAGTATTGACACTCGGAGCACAAATAGTGTCTGAGTGTTACGAAAGGTGGTGCTCATAGGGTCAGTCGTGCTGCAGTGGCACATTCTGGCCCAGTGAGGAAAGCAATGGCAAACTACCTCACTCCTCATCTTGCCTAGTATGCCTCATTTGGGCTCTGCCATTGGTTTTTGCAGTTTCCCTATAACTGCATAGCCTTTGTTGGTGTTATTTGAGGATCCAACCAGCCTCTGGGCTGATGACCTAACAGACAAACAGATTGTAAATATCATCATTATCATACGGAAATTTGAATACTTCTTTAGCACTAGTCACCTCTTCTATCTGGACATTTTCCTTGTAACCAACAATCTTTACATACTGCTGACTGAATACTTCTGCCTTTTGAAGATCCTCACATACACACTCTCCTTGTTCATTAATTATTCCTGGAATGTCCTTCTTGGAACCTGTTTCTGCCTTAAAATACCTATACGTACCCTTCCATTTTTCACTAAAATTAGTATGACTGCCAATTGTGCTTGCCATCATGTTATCCTTAGCTGCCTTCTTTGCTAGATTCAATTTCCTGGTAAATTCCTTCAATTTCTCCTTACTTCCACAGCCACTTCTAACTCTATCTTTCCAGTCTGCACCTCCTTCTTAGTCTCTTTATTACTCTATTAAATAAGGTTGGTCTTTACTATTCCTTACCACCTTTAAAGGTACAAACCTGTTTTCACATTTCTCAACAATTGCTTTTAACCCATCCCAGAGTCTGTTTACATTCTTATTTACTGTGTTCCACCGATCATAATTACTTTTTAAGAACTGCCTCATGCCAGCTTTATCAGCCATATGGTACTGCCTAATAGTCCTACTTTTAAAACCTTCCTTTCTATCACATTTATTTTTAACTACGACAAAAACAGCTTCGTGATCACTAATACCATTTAATACTTCGGTTTCTCTATAGAGCTCATCTGGTTTTATCAGTACCACATTCAGGATATTTTTCCCTCTAGTTGGTTCTGTCACCTTTTGAATCAGCTGTCCTTCCTATATTAGCTTATTTGCCATTTATTGGTCATACTTCCTGTCGTTCACATTTTCTTCCCAATTGACATTTGGTAAATTAGGATCTTAGGTTATAATCATAGGTTATAAACTTCATGGTTCTGATCCGTATTGAATTGTAAGTACAACATACTTATTAAATTAATGTAGTAATGGTCCACCTTTCAATACTATAATATCTAATATTCTAAATTACATTAATTAGGGACTAGTTTCGGCCAGGGCTGGCCATCTTCAGCCTCAATGTAAAACACCTAATAACTAAACAAATGAACATGCACACAATTGACATAAAACAAATGAAAACAAATATATACAAAGTGACATTAAAGACTGGGATGGAATTATGAATAAATTTGAAAATGAACAAGGTTCTAACATCTTGAGTATGTTCATCATTGAGAATAATTTCAAGTACTAATTTATATACACAGAACTGTTAGTTCTAATACTGCTGATCATTAATATTTCAATAGTAAATGGGAACTGGTAAATGTTGATCCTGTAGTTTGTCATCAAATCTATTTGTGTGGTGTTAGCTATATGTAATCCATTGGACACCGCTGTAAATAACCACTAGCTGACGGGGAACTGTTAGATGTTGTTTCATCCTCAATCAAAGTAATTAATGAGATGCTCTCATGGTGCTTGCAAGATATAATGGCGGCAGTGAGTGTGTGATATATTAAGTGAAGTGACGAAAAAAACAAATTTATGTGAGTAATATCCACAATTCTTCAGGAATATACTGCAGATCAGTAACATCAATAACTCAGGAAACCATTAAAACAAAATCTAATTAGCACTCAAACAGCTACAACTAAATAAATAAGATAAACAACATCATGGTGTTCGTGTGCTCCCCGTGTGGCAAGAAAATAAAAAACAATCAACAGGCTGTAGGCTGTGATGGTAAATGCGAACGTTGGTTCCACGTAACATGTGTAAAAATGAACAAAGAAACTCTCCAAAACTTCCGTAAGGAAGAACAATTCCAATGGTCGTGTAAACGTGAAGACTGCATTGCACAACCTAACATAAATGAGGTTATGGCGAACTTCTCCAAACAACTGGAAGAGTCCCTCAAAGTACTAACGGAAGAAAACAAAGAATTACGGAAATTAGCGACCTTTCTTTCCGAAAAATATGACGACCTCAAGAAAGAACTAGACACTTTGAGGAAAGATAAGAAAAATGCGGAAATTGCGACAACGGCAGCCGTGAACGAGCTAGAAGACTTGAAGCAGTATCAACGCAAAAACAATTTACTAGTGTATGGAGTTCCTGCTGAAAAGGATGAAAAAGTGTTCCAGAAAGTAACTGAAGTTGGCAAGGCGCTGGGAGTCGATATAAAGCCCGAAGATATTGACGCTGCACACAGACTTCCATCCACGAAACCTGGACCACAACCTATCATCGTGAAGTTTGTTAATCGATGGAAGAAAGAAGAAATCCTCAGTAGCAGACGACAAAAAAAGACACTAAAAACGAACGAAATCGGATATAGCTCGGTAAATAACATCTATATCAACGAGCACTTAACGCCTAGGAATGAGACCCTCGCCAAAAAATGCCGCGAGCTACGGCAACAGGGGAAAATATTTGGCACATGGGTCAGGGACTGTAAAGTGTATATCCGTAAGTTCCAGGACGGTCCTTCGAGGCTAGTGGCAAACCCTGAAGTTCTGCATGAACTTGCTCACTCCAGCTGATCTGGAAACAACGAGGTAACCTTTCCTTGTGTTGTGCCCGCTTCAATTCCAAGCTTTCTTTTCTTAATTTCAAATTTTTGTCCTTACATAACCAAACCTGGATCCTGAAAACAAATTTCTTGAAGTACTATCCGCACACTTTATCTTGGTGCATTTACATCCTAGTGCTGAATCGGTCGACCTCGGCGATCTTCGAGATTCATACCGGCAACCTCTGAAACACAAACTATGAATCGCTTAAGCATCGTTGTGCGACATCTGGCGTAAACTTTACGTACTGGTACTGTTGTTGTTTACACATCAAAGTCAAAGTATAGAATTCATGCTAGGAACAAGATTCGCATCGAGAGATATGTTTTATAATGTTATATAATGTGTATGTGACATAGTTGTTGGCTTAAGATGATAACGGTTTAGAAATTTCATATCGATCGATCATCTTCTCGATTCAATTCAGATTTCATTTTCATTCAGTTGGCAGCACCAGGCAGCACTATCGATACCGGGACAGCTCCCTCCTTACTCCTCGCCCCGTACACAAATGCATCAAGATAAAGTGTGCGGACAGTACACGAATTTAAATGTGAAACCCTATATAATTATATTAAAGATAGAGTTTCAGAAAGTAGATCATGTGAATTGAAAGGCCTACACATAAATGCACAAAGCATGAAAAATAAATTTGATAATATACAAATTATCTTAGATCAGATTAAAGAAGTAGATATCCTTGCAATCTCCGAAAATTGGTTAACCAACAAACTAACCCACGCTTTTGAAATAAAAAACTACACTTCTCATCATGTGGTAAGAGAGCAGATAGGTGGGGGTGTTTCACTTTATGTTTCAAACAAATGGAAAAGCAATGTCATAAATGAAATAAATAAATCTCATAGCATACTGCAAGTCATGATTACAAAAGGAAATCAAAGATATGAAATCATTACCATTTATAACCCACAGGATAGCAACTCACCAAGTTTTTTGTTTGATCTAGAAAATATCCTAAATAGCAGTTCAGGACATACTTCAATAATACTTGGAGATACAAATATAGACTTGCTTTCTACCTCCAGAAACAGAACTTTGTATGACAATTTAATAACAACTTACGGCTATATAACATGTAATAACAAATACCCAACTAGAGTAACAAAAACAACCTCCTCATTAATTGATCACATACTTGTCACAAATAGTAGTAAAAAATGTCATGTATTCAATATAACAAATAACTTAAGTGATCACTACCTACTGGTATGTGAAATTTCTAGTGAAAAAGCAGTTCCAGTAGTACCGATAATCAAAGATAGTGGTAAGCAATTTGTAAATTACAACAAATTAAATCAGTATATCCTACAAAATAATTTTAAATGTGAGGAAATGGATATAAACACTTATTATAATAAATTTATTGAGTATATTAGCACAGGAATTGAAACCAGCTCAATTTCAATAAAAAGAAAGAACCCCAAAGACATTCCCCTAAAACCTTGGGTTACCCAAGAATTACTAATACTGATTCACATCAAAGACTCACTGTTTTCAAAAACTAAAGTTAAAAACCCCTCTGCAGAAGTAATTGAAGAATACAAAAGAATCAGTAATAAAATAACCAAATTGAAGAGAGAGTTACAAAAAAGGTATTATGAACACAAATTACAGAATTGCAAAAACCAAAAAGAAACATGGTATGTAGTCAATGAAGTGTTAAATAGGAAGCCTGGACATAAACATGAAATCAGCCATCTGGTGGTAAATGATGTCAGCATTACAAACACAGAGGACATATGCAATAACCTAAATGAACTATACGTTAATGTAGCTGAAAATATAAGAAAAGGTCTTCCTGAAGATGAGCAAGTTCATGGCAGCACAACAGCCGAAAGTCAAACTAATAGTATTTTCATGTCTCCTACTGATGAATGTGAAGTGCTCAAAATTATCACTTCTCTAAAAAATAAAAATAATTTATCTGAAGATAAAATAACCAATGTCATGTTAAAAACCTGTGTTGAAAGTTTAGTGCCATATATTGTGGAAATTATTAACCGTTCAATTCTCAGTGGAGAAATACCCCAATTACTCAAATGTGCCAGAATTGTACCTATCTTTAAATCAGGAGATAACACAGATCCATCCAATTACAGACCAATTAGTATATTATCTGCAATTGGAAAACTCATAGAAATGGTAGTAAAAATTAGGTTGGTAAATTTTCTGTGTAAAACTAATTACTTTTCCAATAATCAATATGCGTTTCTCCCAAATAGAGGAACTGATAATGCTGTATTTGATACAGTAATAGATGTTCAAAAGACCTTAGATGAAAATAAATTAGCAGCAGGGCTACTCATAGATCTTAAAAAAGCATTTGACCTGGTTGACCACAAAATACTTCTGAACAAGTTAAAATTAGCAGGAATTAGAGGTTTAGCACACAAATGGTTCCAAAATTATTTATCAAATCGAACACAATATGTGATGATTAACGATACTAAAAGTTTTAAGCAGCAGACAAAAACGGGAATACCGCAGGGCTCAGTACTAGGACCAATTCTATTTCTGATTTATATTAATGACATACAATCTCTAACACTAAAGGGGAAATGTAAAGTATTTGCTGATGATATCTTAATAACTTACAAAGGACTATGCGAAACGCAAATTATGGAAGACATAAATTGTGACTTGGACAAGTTATCGGACTGGGCTTTATCTAAAAAAATGATCATAAATGTGACTAAAACAAAATACCTAATCTTTCATAAAACAGCCCATAAGATAACAGCAGCTAACACTGTTATCCTAAAGGACCAAGTAATAGAGCGAGTCAACTCAGCTAAGTATCTTGGTATAATATTAGACTCAACACTTTCCTGGAAAAGCCATATTGATTATGTAATCAGCATAATTACCCCTTTGATAGGAATAATGCACAGATTAAGATACAGTAATTTTTCTCATCAACAATTGAAGTGTATATATTATGCAATGATCCACCCACATCTAACATACGCAAGCTTTATTTGGGGAAGATGTAGGAAAGATTACATTAATAATTTGGAAATCCTACAAAAAAGAGCCATCAAAATCATGTATGGATTCCCCTTCCTCAAACCATCACATGAAGTTTTTTCAGAGTCAAATATTCTGCCATTCCATAAACAAATTGCATTTTCATCAGCAGTCTTTATGTATAAGCTAGACAGGAAATTAACCCATTCTACTGTTAACTTCTCCCATTTTAGTGAAATTCATGGTTATGAAACTAGAGGATCATTAAGGATATATCCCTCTCATTCTAATTCAGTAAAGTACGGAGTGAAAGGCATAGAATCATCAATGTTTAGGGAATATAATGTGTTGCCTCCTGATATAAAGAACTGTAAATCGGTTATATGTTTTAAGAAAAAACTGAAGGAATATTACTCTTTTACAGATATCTTAATATAATCTCTATATAACTTGCTTTAATTAATACAATAATATATATATTGTCCATATTTAGTATATTACAGCCATGCAATATCTGAATATACTTCTGAAAAATTATGATCCTAACATGTAAAAAAAAAAAAAAAAAGTACTTGTCACTTTACAGAAAAGCCATTGTATATGAAATGTAATTATTGTGTTGCCTTAAAAAAGTATGTACTGTATTGTCCCTATCACGAGCCAGAGGCTCATGGGACCTTTTGTCACCAATAAATAAATAAATAAATAAATAAATAAAATCTTGCTGAAATGTTGTTGGACATTGTCAGGACAGCACATGAAGATGTGGTTAACACAGATACATTGTGTCTGGTATAAAATTTTTGCAATTCATTGCGGTGCCCATGAAGTTAACCTGATAAATTAGATAAAATTAAATTAATGAATTGAATGAGAGAATGTGTTAGTTAGTTGGCATAGGTTATATGAGTCTTACCTCTCAATACAGCATGAGGTGTGTGGTCTATTGTTGTGTGCTTCAGACTAACTGTTGTGAGGTTCAAATGAAAAGGAAGGAGAGGGGAGGGGAAGGTCCTGAAGTAGAGGGGGTGGGGGAGGGGGGATTAAGGTGGGGCTGAAGGATGTGGGAAAAAATATGGCTGTTGAGGAAAGGTGCTATGAATATTATGAAAAACTGAATTATGACTTGTTGGTTTAACATTGCTGAAAATGGGAATTAGAAGGTCAAAAAGGATATTTGGTTTTTCTGAACTTTCGTTAACACATTCCCGCCCATCATCTGAGCTGGCTATTTAAAGAGCTGGCCCAGCTATTTCAGCTGTTAATGGCAGAGCAAACAACAACGAATTCTTTTCACAATAAGTTCTAAACTAAACAAGATATGGAAACAAAATTTTCCACATACCTTAATGAAGTCCTCTAGTATCTCTGTAGGTTGTGGTAGCTAATGTCACACTTTCCTGGGTGAATGGGAACACCACACTTTCCACAAAAATAGCGTGTTTCACTAATAATTTTATTTTTGAAGCACACTTTGCACCTTCTTGAAGGGAACTTTACTTTATTTGATGGTGGAAACTGGAAGAGAATATGCTCTTTTCTCTTCCCATCTAACCTAAATGGTGGATCCTTGGCCGGTGCCCTTTTTGGAGGCAAAATCGCGGGACGTTGACTTGGAGCTGATGAAGTAGATGGAGCTGAGATGTCTGAGAGAGGTGACTGTACTTGTATGTCGGGTTCAGTTTTTTCCTGGAGCAAGTTCCTAACTACTGTCGGCATGAAATTCAGAAATGTTTTTGATTTTTGAGGATTTGAGTTCTGGAAGAGCCGAAATGCGTTAAAAAGTGAGCAGTACAGTAAATAAAAAAACACCTTTTTCGGCCACTTTATAGTTTTCCTCATGAAAGGATAGAGCACCAAGTACTGGTCTGCAGTATCAACACCATGCATGTGTTGATTATAGTCGGTCACAGACTCTGGTTTCATTTGTATTTTTCCGGATTTCTTTGTTTCGACCATTTCTGCCGAATGGATGGTAGTCACCATAGTAATAACCTTTTTGTCTCTCCAAGAAACAAGCAATACGTCCTCGTCCCTCCTGAAAGTCATTTCCCCCCGTTTGAGAATTGCCTGGTGTTCCTTTAGATCTTTTGGTACACCCCTATTTGACCGTATTGTTCCACATACAGCAGTGTTTTGTTCCCGTAATTGTTTCGCGAGTCCAACGCTATTGTAATAATTGTCCATATAGACTGTATACCCCTGGCCAAGATAATTTTCAAGCAGCTGAAAAACTGTTCTTTTTAAATTCGCACCACTTGCATCATATATCATGAGTTTACAGATGTACCCCATGTTAGACTCGCAAACCATCCTCACTAAAATGCCATATTTTATTATTTTACCGGGGTTATATACGCGGAATCTTAGGCGCCCTCTTCAGGCTAGCATTCCTTCGTCCAGAGCAATTTTCTGTTTGGGGGTATAAAGCTCTGTAAATCTGTCCGAAAGTTTCTGTAAAATAGGTCTGATTTTATACAATCTGTCAGTGCTGTGCTCGTATTCGCTGCTGTCACTAAAGTGGAGAAATGAGAGGATACTTTCGAAGCGATTTCGTGACATTGTCTTTGAGAAAATCCGAGTGGAGAAAATTGGATCTTCTGTCCAGTACATTCTGAGACATGGTTTACTAATAATGCCGGTAGTGAGCATCAAACCCAGGAACTGTCTCATTTCTGAAACAGTCACCGGACTCCAGGTTTGAGCAAGAGAGTGTTTAGAGAAGGGGCGCGGCGCAGCACTGATTACATGACTCGCATACAGATTTGTTTGCTCGCATAGGTATTCGAGAAATTCAGCTGTGAGAAATAGATTTACAAATGACATCTCGTTAGTGTTTTCTTTTTCAGTATTTATACCTGGTTTAGCAGTAAATGGGATCGCAGGGGGGTGATATAAAGGCGAACATTCAGATACCGGTACTATGTTTTCTGTCACGTGTCCGGGAGAATCGTCTTCACTGTCATCACTGTCACTTTCAATTTCACTTAGTTCAGGAATCAGTTCATCACCTGAGTCTTCATTGAAAAGGATGTCGGCAATTTCGTCAACACTTACATTGTCCCTACACGCCATGGTTGCACTTCAGAATGCGACTATACACACGCTTGTGCAATCAGAAACCAACTACGCAGCCAGCTGGGCCAGCGCTAGGCTACCTTCAGAAACAAAACAAAGAAAGTGCATTGGGAGGGAAAATCGCCGTGGCCATGTGGTTTCTGTTGAGTAGAAACATTCATAAGGGTATTACCTTCGTCTCTCTCGCACATATTTGTGACCAAAATAGATCCCAGCTGCGTAGGAACGGCTGCAATTCAAGGTTGCGCTTATCCGGGCTAACTCGGATACGGTCCACAGCATGCTCACGTGCTATAGGCAATAACTCGGATACGGGCGTGAATGTGTTAAGATTATGATTTGGGTTGAAATATTGATGTAAATGTATGAAGCAGCTTTTGGTAATGTTAAGGAGGGGTCCTTTTTGATGATTTTGAGAATTTCCATGTCTTGTTTTATGTCTGTGAATTTGTGCTTATAGTCATGCATCTGCTGTCCTACAGCTGAAAGTTTTTTGTATTTCAGGCCATTGACGTGTTCTGAGTACATTATCTTAAAATTTCTCCCGGTCTATCCGACATAAGAAGAATTACAACTGTTGCAAGTGATTCTGTATACTCCTGATTTTGAATAACTATTGAACTTGTTAATGGATGTGACATTATGTAAGATTTGTGCATTCCTCTTGTTTGTTTTGAAAGCTACTTTTACATCGTGCTCGAATTTCTCAAACAGTGTATCGCTTACAATTTGTAACCCAACTTTCTTAAAAGTAAATCTAAGAATCATGGATCTTTTTTTCAAATTACTAAAACCCAAACTAGAACAAATAAGATTTGGCTGAGAGACGAGATCAAATTTTTTTACAAGAAAAAGTCCTTCCTTAACCATAGATTATACGAGACACGCCTCGAACCCACAACTTTTCTTTCGAATGCTCACTGGAACCTATTTCAAGCCCAAGTTGACAATAGATTATCTATTGAATTATCAAAGGAACAACATACCCTAGAGAAAAAGCTGCATAAGTTAATGAACTCTAAACTCAACAACAACCATGCTAAAGAAACTAACAAAAACACCAGGCCTAACATGCCCAACCAATTTCACCCTCCGATCATAAATTTGTCCAAATTACCACTAACTGAAGACGAAAATTCCATTTTAGCCAAAGGCCCTAAACACAATTGGCCTAATTTTTACACTCTGAACACAGCCACCACTACAACAGTAGAAGCAGAATTAGCCATTAGTAAATTACCAGCAAATAATCAAGACGAAGTAAGATTTGAAGTAAGAAGAAAATTAAACTCCGTTCTCAACCCAGATAACAGTAACTCCCATAATTCACCCCTTACTCATGGCAACAATAGCTACAAAGATTCTATCATCGCACAAAAGCAAATACGTGCTCTAAAAAAGAAAATCAATGATAATAATCTCATAATTACAAAAGCAGATAAAGGCAACACTACCGTCATAATGGACAAGAACGAATATGTAAACAAAACAAATCAATTTTTCATAGATAGCTCATTCTATACAATAATGAAAGACCCTACTGCAAGAATCCAACATCAACTTAAGCAGACCCTCAAAATACTTCATATCTTTTAACAGATCAAGAAAAAACGAAATTAATTAATATGAACCCAGGTTTACCCACCGCCAAAGCCCTCCCCAAAATACACAAAACCGGCATCCCCATTCGCCCGATCATTAACTATAGACCAAGTCCCTTATTCAAGGCATTGCAATTCATTCAAAGATTTTTTAGAAGAAACTATCATTTCTTATCAAACAAATCTGTCAAAAACGCTAAAGAACTGATCGATAAATTGAAAAAATGTAACATTCAATCCAATCATTCTCTCCACTCATTTGATATTGTAAACATTTATCCTAGCATACAAACCTCCAAAATATACCCCATCATTCAAAACAATTTAAGCAAATACAGCGGCTTAAGTATACTAGAAATACAGGATTTCATGTCTATGCTTATGTTAGTTATTAGCAACAACTATTTCACTTTCGATAATGTTATTTATCAACAAGAAGGATTGGCTATGGGATCACTGGCCTCGGGTATCTTAGCCGAGATCTACCTGGAATTTTTAGAACACACCATAACTGATGATAATAATAACTTTAACAACATTCTTTTCTGGGCAAGATTCGTAGATGACACCATAGTAATTATGGATGAGAGCATTACAAACGCAGCTACCACTCTCATTAATCTAAATAACATTGACCCACATATAAAATTCACACTTGAATCTGAAATTGAACAGAAAATAAATTTTCTAGACCTAACTATTATCAGACACCCAAGCTACTTAAGATATAAGATTTTCAGAAAACCCACCCAAACAGTCACCACAATCTGTCAAGATTCTTCACACCTCCAAATTTACAAATGAGCAGCATACAACAGCATGGTATACCGAGCCTTCAATGTTCCAATGTCTAAAAGAGACCTCAAAAATGAGTTGAACACTATTCGTCATATAGCTAAATCCAATGGATACGGCAGTTTCTTTATAGAAAAAATAATCAATAAATATATGAGGGTGTTTTTTTTCAACCTCCAGAGGGTCATAAATGAAAGACAAGTGTACGTATCCAAATGAATTTATTACCAAATGTTAGGTACAAATGTGGTTACTTTTCAACATAATCACCATGAAGGTTGAGGTATTTGTCATACCTGTGGACAAGCTTTTTTATCCCCTCTGCACAGTATGTTGCCGCCAGTGAGTTCAGATAGGCCCGAACATTGGTTTGAAGATCTTCATCCTCCTGGAACCTCTGCCCTCCCAGCCACTTTTTCAGTCCCGGGAAGAGGTGGAAGTCACTCGGCGCTAAATCGGGACTGTACGGTGGGTGGTCAAAACCGTCCCACCAAATTCCTCCTGCAGAAGTTGTTGGGTGACACGAGCACTGTGAGGGCGTGCGTTGTCATGAATGAAGAGGATTCCAGACGTCAGCATGCCTCGTTGTTTGTTCTGTATGGTCCTCCACAATCATCGTAAAGTCTGGCAATAAACAGCTGCATTGATCGTAGACCCCCGTTCCATGAACTCAACAAGCAACGCACCCTTTTGGTCCCAAAAGACTGTAGCCATCATCTTCCTTTCGTTGAAGGTTTGCCTAAACTTCTTCGGTTTGTTTGGCGAGTGCGTGTGCATCCATTGACGCGATTGTTGTTTTGTTTCGGTGGTGACGTACAAAACCCAAGTCTCATCGCCAGTCACAATTTTCTTCAACAAATCGCCATCTTCCGCCTCATAATGGGTAAGAAACGTCAATGCTGCTGCCATCCGGCGACTTTTGTGGTCATCAGACAACATCTTCGGAACCCATCGGGCGCACAATTTTCTGTAGCGCAGGTGTTATGTTAGGATCTTGTAAACAGATGACCTTGAAACTGCAGGAAATTTCTCACACAACTCGCTTACGGTAAACCTTCGGTTCTTGTGAACCTCTTGGTCAATTTCGTAAACAATGTCATCTGTAGCGACAGATTTGCGTCCTTGCCCCCCTTCATCGTGAACATCGGTCCGGCCTTCTTTGAACTTCCTGCACCATTCATGCACAACACCATCACTCATAATGTTTGGACCGTATACTCGACTCATTCGTCGACGAATGTCAGCCGCACTATTCCCTTCTGCTTGAAGGAAACGTATCACACTACGCACCTCTCATTTGGCGGGAGCGTCAATAGTAGCGGCCATGATTCCGTGCCAATACCTCGGCTCGTAGTGGTGTGAGGAAGTTGGCTGTGACCAGGGGTGGAGGGGAGGACCTGCGCAGTCACCTTCCATGCGCGAACAGTTCCCACTGCTTGTGTGGTTCTTTACCTGTGTGATCGGAGGTTGAAAAAAAAATGCCTTCATAAATACCGCCCTTCTACCACCTTGAAAAAGGATAAGAAAAACAACTCCTCTCTTTCTATCTTTACCTTCAACGAACAAATCTACCAAGTCACCAACATTTTTAAAAAGCATGATGTAAAAGTAGCTTTCAAAACAAACAATAGGAATGCACAAATCTTACATAATGCCACATCCATAAACAAGTTCAATAGTTATTCAAAATCAGGAGTATACAGCATCACTTGCAACAGTTGTAATTCTTCTTACATCGGACAGACCGGGAGAAATTTTAAGATAAGGTACTCAGAACACGTCAATGCCCTGAAATACAATAAATACCAAGCTCGATAGCTGCAGTCGCTTAAGTGTGGCCAGTATCCAGTATTCGGGAGATAGCAGGTTCGAACCCCACTGTCGGCAGCCCTGAAAATGGTTTTCCATGGTTTCCCATTTTCACACAAGGCAAATGCTGGGGCTGTACCTTAATTAAGGCCACAGCCGCTTCCTTCCCACTCCCAGCCCTTCCCTGTCCCATCTTCGCCATAAGACCTATCTGTGTCGGCGTGATGTAAAGCAACTAGCAAAAAAAAAAAAACCATTAAATTTTCAGCTGTAGGACAGCATATGCATGACTATAAGCACAAATTCACAGACATAAAACAAGATATGGAAATTCTCAAAATTATACGTACCACTGCGATTTAAGTGAAGGCCATCTGAACGCAGATCCCTATCTCCTACCCACCCATTAGGATCTAGAAATTTCACTCCCAGTTTCCCACATACCAACTCCATAGTCTCATTTAAATCTCCAATCACCCTCCAGTTAGTATCCCTTCTACACAGTATTCCACTGATAACAATCTCTGCTTTGTTAAACTTCACCCGTGCTGCATTTACCAGATCCCACACATCCCCAACTATGTTGGTACTTATATTAGCTTGCCTTACGTTGTTGGTACCAACGTGAAAAACTACCACCTTCTCCTTCCCCTCTTCCTTCTCTTCTACTTTTCTCAGCATCTGCCTCAACCTAATTCCTGGATAACACTCTACCCTGGTTCCTTTTACTCCAAACACTTTCCTCACGTGTCTAACGATGGAATCCCCCATGACCAGAGCCTCAATCCTACCCACCTCCTTTGATCCCCTCCCCTCCTGGTCAGATCTATCTTTCCTGATAACTGCAGAAGCTACTTCCTCCTCCCTTATCTCCCTCCCTCTTCTACAGTTCCCCCCTTTCCTTCCCCTCCCTCTTGTACACCTACTGTAACCTGTATATTGTTTGATGGAATCCTATCTTCCTTCCTATCTTCTTTGAGAATCCTACTTATCTCCCTCATGCCCCTCAATGCCTCGCCACACCCACAATTCCTACACTTGCCCTCTTTAACCATTCTTTACAGAAAAAATGAAAAGAAAGGAAAAAAGAAAATAACCTGTTTTATGCAAAAAAAAAAAATTGAACAAAAAGAAATATTGCCTAGGTTAGTACTCAAAGATCACACGACAATTAGGTAATTAATATACTACTACACTATAATACTACTTAGTTGTATTCTATCTTTTCTTACAACACCTTAATAGATAAAAACTACTGTTAATTACTGAATACTGAAAGGAATGCACAAAAATTGCACAATTCTATACTGCAGTTAAGCCTGTCCTAATTACAACAACAGAATTTTAGTAAGAGAGTTTCTACATATACCTCTAATATACTACACAAAAATTTTACAGTAATAAACTAAGCACGCCTATTTCTAATAAGATATTACTCATATTCATATACTACTGTACAGTGCACTACAATAATTTTAAACTACGTTTAGATGTATCCTAATTACAATACCGGTACCGTATGCCACTACTAAGCACAAACAGAAATTGAAATTGCAACTTTGAAATTTGCACGAACTACTGTACTCGAAGATTACCAACAAACCAATGATCAATAATAAAGGATATATTGAAAAATCTTTTCCCCCCACTATTTCATACTGTTGCTGTTAATCTTATCGAAGAATTCTTTGTAATAAGGTGTAATAGAGTTAGAAATGGCTGTGGAAGTAAGGAGAAATTGAAGGAACTTACTAGAAAATTGAATCTAGCAAAGAAGGCAGCTAAGGATAACATGATGGCAAGCATAATTGGCAGTCGTACAAATTTTAGTGAAAAATGGAAGGGTATGTATAGGTATTTAAAGGCAGAAACAGGTTCCAAGAAGGACATTCCAGGAATAATTAATGAACAAGGGGAGTGTGTATGTGAAGATCTTCAAAAGGCAGAAGTATTCAGTCAGCAGTATGTAAAGATTGTTGGTTTCAAGGATGATGTCGAGATAGAGGAGGAGACTAAGGCTAAAGAAGTAATGAAATTTACATATGATAACAATGACATTTACAATAAGATACAAAAGTTGAAAACTAGAAAAGCGGCTGGAATTGATCAGATTTCTGGGGATATACTAAAGACAATGGGTTGGGATATAGTACCATATCTGAAGTACTTATTTGATTATTGTTTGGCCGGAGGAGCTATACCAGATGAATGGAGAGTTGCTATTGTAGCCCCGGTGTATAAAGGAAAAGGTGATAGACATAAAGCTGAACATTACAGGCCAGTAAGTTTGACATGCATTGTATGTAAGCTTTGGGAAGGCATTCTTTCTGATTATATTAGACATGTTTGTGAAATTAATAACTGGTTCGATAGAAGGCAGTTCGGTTTTAGGAAAGATTATTCCACTGAAGCTCAACTTGTAGGACTCCAGCAAGATATAGCAGATATCTTGGATTCTGGAGGTCAAATGGACTGTATCGCGATTGACCTGTCTAAAGTATTTGATAGGGTGGATCATGGGAGACTACTGGCAAAAATGAGTGCAGTTGGACTAGACAAAAGAGTGACTGAATGGGTTGCTATATTTCTAGAAAATAGATTTCAGAGAGTTAGAGTAGGTGAAGTTTTGTCTGACCCTGTAATAGTTGGGAGGGGAGTTCCTCAGGGCAGTGTTATCGGACCTTTATGTTTTCTTATATATATAAATGATATGAGTAAAGGAGTGGAATCAGGGGTAAGGCTTTTTGTGGATGATGTTATTCTCTATAGAGTGATAAATAAGTTACAAGATTGTGAGCAACTGCAACGTGACCTCGAAAATGTTGTGAGATGGACAGCACGCAATGGTATGTTGATAAATGGGGTTAAAAGTCAGGTTGTGAGATTCACAAATAGGGAAAGTCCTCTCAGTTTTAATTACTGCATTGATGGGATGAAAGTTCCTTTTGGGGATCATTGTAAGTATCTAGGTGTTAATATAAGGAAAGATCTTCATTGGGGTAATCACATACATGGGATTGTAAATAAAGGGTACCGATCTCTGCACATGGTTATGAGGGTGTTTAGGGGTTGTAGTAAGGATGTAAAGGAGAGGGCATATAAGTCTCTGGTAAGACCCCAACTAGAGTATGGTTCCATTGTATGGGACCCTCACCAGGATTACCTGATTCAAGAACTGGAAAAAATCCAAAGAAAAGCAGCTCGATTTGTTCTGAGTGATTTCCGACAAAAGAGTAGCGTTACAAAAATGTTGCAATGTTTGGGTTGGGAAGAATTGAGAGAAAGAAGAAGAGCTGCTCGACTAAGTGGTATGTTACATGTAATTAATCTCATAATAGAACCGTATTGAGGACAATATATTAAAATTATAAAATTTTATAATTTTAATAAGTGGTATGTTCTGAGCTGTCAGCGGAGAGATGGCATGGAATGACATTAGTAGACGAATATGTCTGAGTAGGCAAGATCACAATATGAAGATAAAGTTGGAATTCAAGAGGACAAACTGGGGCAAATATTCATTTGTAGGAAGGGGAGTTAGGGATTGGAATAACTTACCAAGGGAGATGTTCAATAAATTTCCAATTTCTTTGAAATCATTTCGGAAAAGGCTAGGAAAGCAACAGGTAGGGAATCTGCCACCTGGGTGACTGCCCTAAATGCAGATCAGTATTGATTGATTGACTGATTGATAAATGATCAGAAATTTAATTCTATATAATTCTAAATTCTATAACAGAATAATAAATTCCAATCCTCTTTGTCTAATACATTTTGAGCATAGTAGAAATGTTACTGGTCCCAGTGCTCAAATATTTTGACTGACTCCTCGTAATGTGCAATTTTTTTTTTTCAATTTGCTATTTGCTTTACGTCGCACCAACACGGATAGGTCTTATGGTGATGATAGGACAGGAAAGCGCTAAAAGTGGGAAGGAAGCGGCCTTGGCCTTATTTCAGGTACAGCCCCAGCATTTGCCTGGTGTAAAAATGGGAAACCACGGAAAACCATCTTTGGGGCTGCCGACAGTGGGGCTCGAACCCACTATCTTCTGAATACTGGATTCTGGCTGCACTTAAACGACTGCAGCTATGGAGCTCGGTAATGTGCAATCTAGGGGCTTTAGTCTGCCAAGTGCAACACCCTCACTCTGAGTACTGGTGGGGAGTTGGACAACATTCTTCTTTATCTTGCAATTCCTTTAAATTATGTATGTTCTTGTAACTATTGGTACTATTCATCCATACTGAGGAGGCACTAATTGGAAAGGGGAGTTTACGACCATGAATCAGATTGCTTTTATCCATTTACCTGAATTACATCTGTCCTTTGAGGACAAGTATTATATTCCATCGCGGATGGCCTCCACATCCGCCATTTCAATCTTCGACTTTGGGCAGTACCAGTGAATGAAGCAGGATATCACCGTCCAGCCCATCCACACCCTCTCCAAGCTTCGCCACTCATAGTCAAGCCTAGGTGCAAGGCTGGCCTCCCTTTATACTTGCCCATTGATGAGAACAAATGGTAAATATAAGAACAATTAAACTAGCGTCTTCCGTCTCAAGAGTTTCTAGCTGCATCCAGGCTATTGACTGTTCTGGAATGACTAGCGCATGCATTGCATATGTTAGACAGGAGTGACCTGCCAGGTAGTTCGAGTAGTTGTAGTGGAGCTCAGTGTCGAGTGTGAGTTCCAGCCAGAGATGTGTGAAGCAGTCTGCTGGAGTGTTTGCCTGTAGAACTGAGGTTTGTCCTGTGTGTCTGTCAATGTGGGTTGAGTCTCTGGGGCCAGCTACTGTGTAGCGAGAGTCGTGTCTCTGTTGCAGCGTGCGATAGAACGCTGGATAGTGAGTGGAGTTCTACCAGAGTGAACTGAACTGCCAAACTGTCATGTGTGGGCTCTGAATTGAGGACCACAAAAGCAGCAATGAAGTAATTGTGTGACTGAGTGAAACTGTAGTGCTAGTGAATGAAGAGACCTAACAGTGAAAATACGAGAGAGAGAGCATGTCCTGTACTATGAGTGTAAGTTGTGTGTGTGTTAATGTGTAGATTACGTAGGTAGATAATAAACAGTAGCAGTCGGCCCTTAAGGACTCCTGGACGGTGTCCTCTCTACAGAATAAAAAGGTTGTTTTATTTTCTCTCAACATTTGAAGTCAAGTATTGGACTTGAATAATGTTAAAAAAGTTACATTTCATTGTAAAACTGTAAATTCTCATTAATAAGGAAGAGTGTTCGGCAATATCAGACTTAGGTGACTGACTTTCAGCATGCAGTTCACTGGTACATGTTTTCAGGTTGAAGATAAGGCACGGACTCTTAAACTTACGTCCGAGTATATAGTGTTGATGAGGGGGTTGAGATGTAAGGGGGAAGCGCACAGGTGGAAGGTTTCGGTGGGGAGGAAGGGTGCGGGAAGAGGCTTCCACTTGGGCAGAGTCCATAGCAGTGTAGCAGTAAAGATGTCCTCACTACCCCTATACGAGCATGTGCCAGCGAAATCTCTATGTTCCCATGCAATAAAATTAAATATTAATTAATGATCTTGTTTGCCCTATTATTTTTATTTTAAGAAGAAAAAATAATGAATAATTATATTGATATGTAATATTTGAGACCAGGAATTTTTGATTCAAATTGGGCCTCGGCTTGCATTCTTCGTTTTGTGAGGATGGCAGCAGGGAATTGCGCGGAAGACTTGTATGAGTGCGGTGGTAGTGGTCAGTAGCAAAGAAAGCGGTATGGCCGCCCCCTCACTGAGAGGCCATCAGCTGCCGCTGGTAGTAACGCTACTAGTTTCTGTCAACAAGTATAATTAAAGAACCACCTAATCGATAATTTATTTTTTGCGTTGGGCAAAATTAAATATACATTATCACTCACAGAACATGTTTCGACCACTTAGTGGTCATCATTAGCTGTATAAGGAAAACTTAGATGAAAAATATTGGACAATAAGCACAAGCGTTAATCTTTAGGTTATGGAAAAAATATTTGCTGTGTTGATTGTTTGATTGGTAAAAGGACCTTCAAATCGTAAGTAAGATCAATAAGGGAACACTAATGAACAACCTAGAAAACATCTACATTATTCTTGATAAATTAGAAAATGGGGAACGGAATCTTAACGAAATGAATGAGCAAAAAGACCTCTTATACGAGCACATCAGTAAATACATGGAATGGGTTGACAGACAACAAATTAGACGAAAGCAAGACGTCACGGAATCACTGCTAAGTCTCCCTCCTCCCTCAAATGACGTACTAGATGATGACACAACTCCACTTCCCTTTTCGTTTGTGGATTGCACGAACAATCAAACCGTGTCACATCGCTACTACACTAGGTCGTGCACAAAGACAGATCCCCAAGGCAATGCAGAATAAACATCTTTCCAAGATATGATAACGTGAGGCAAGCTGCCCTAACCAGATGACCGCCATTTTATAACAGAGAAGATACCAAAGAACTTTTACCAATCAAACAATCAACACAGCAGATATTTTTTCCATAACCTAAAGATTAACGCTTGTGCTTACTATCCAATATTTTTCATCTAAGTTTTCCTTATACAGCTGATGATGACCACTAAATGGTCAAAACATGTTCTAGATGGCGACTAGTGTGATGTGATGAGTGAGTAATTTCGCTCCGTAAACATCCTACTCGATTCGCATAATAAGTTGCAGAAAGCGTTTAATCTGTGCATAGTTGTGAAACATAAATTGACAAGTGTCAATTTTACACTCCCGTCATGGCTTTGAAAGAAGCAACTAGGAAAATAAGTGAATTTGAAGAAGTGATGAAGGACATTCAAGCTCGCTTGGACTCCGCTGTAAGTGCTGCCAACCCTCCGACTGTGCTTCAAACGCTGGACAGCGATTTCCAGGCATTCAAGTCGCAAGTAACCTGAAGAAACAACTAAGCGCGATTGAGGACAAAATTCAGAAACAAGATGAGGCAGAGCAATATAGTCGCCGAAATTGCCTACTGCTACACAGCGTCCTGGAAGAATCGTCTGAAGATGTGTATAATAAGTCTTTGGATATAATAAAACACAAATTTTCAATTGAGCTTTCAATGAGTGATGTTGACCACTGTCACCGGCTGGGGCACTGAAGCCGGACATCTGCACAAGTGGTTGCGCAAGGAAATCACCCGATTATAATTAAATTCCTGCGCTATCACGATCGGGATCGTGTGTGGCGAGCCAAGCGTGCACTGAAAGGGAGTGGACTTCTTCTCACAGAGTCCCTCACAAGTGTGAGGAAAAGTATATTAAATCGTGCTAGGGACTCTTGGGGACCAAGAAACTGTTGGACTCAGGACGGGAGAATATGTGTTTTGAAAGATAACACAAAGTTTCAAATATGCACGATTGCACAACTAAATGCCTTAGCTGTGTAGGATAAACGAGTGGATTGTTCAATTTTATTATGTGTGTTTTCAGTAGTTTACATTTGTGTGTGAGTGTGTAATAGTCGGTGGATGTATTCAGTGCTGTTCTCAGGTAAGCTCATCTTATTTCATGAACCTACTATTAGTTTTCCTGTTATGTTGGTAGACGAATCTATCCCTTGTGTCAACGAGCCGCATTCCCCGCCTCCCCTCTTAACTCAACCCTCAACCCTCCCCTACCCTGAAGCAACGGGATCCATTCTGAGGCGACAGCTGATGAATCACCCGAGAGCTCTCTTGTGTTGTCACCTAAATTCACTATCCATTGCAGCACACCTAGAAGAACTACAGGCAATTTTCGAAAATAATAAGGTGCATTGTATTGGCATATCAGAAAAATGGATACGTGGAGATTTGCCGCCATGTGCTGTAAATCTCAACGGATACTCGCTCTTACGACATGACCGTACTGACAGACGAGGTGGTGGAGTAGCCTTTTTTTACAGGAATGATTTAAAATGCAAGATCATCTGCACCTCAGACCCAAGCCTTCCCCTGCGTCCTTAGTATATGTTTGTTGAACTCAACTGCAGTAAGAAAAATAGGAATCGTATATAAGCCACCTAATGTTAGACAAATGGAGGAATTCGAAGCAGCTTTAACTGATCTTATCTCGGTCTACGAAGATGTCGTAGTCATGGGGGATTTTAATACTGACTTGTTAAAACAAACCAGTGAATCGGATAAGTTGTGTCACATATTCCATGCTCTGAACATGGAAATTCTACTACTTAACGCTACGAACCATGTCTACTATCCTGACCACTCGACTCACACTTTAATTGACCTTATAATTTCAAATCAACCCCAGAAAGTCATTAAGCACGGACAGATCCCAGCTCCTGGGATTTCAACTCGCGACTTATTGTACTATCCAAGGACCAAAGTATAAAGCACGCTACGTTATTTTAAGAGACATAAACCAGAATAGAGAAGTATTTCCAGAAGGGTACACAGTCTATCGTAGAGACCGAGGAGATAAAAAGGGAGGGGGGGTGTTTATTCTGGTGAAGGAAACATATTGTTCACATGAATGGTTTACCGATGGAAGGGATGAAATATTAGGGATAAAATTAATTTGTGAAAATATGAAGGAGGTGGGAATTATAGGAACATACAGGCCTGGAAGAGAGGAAAGAGACATGGAAATATTTGAGAAAATAATAGATTATACTCATAAGAACAATAATAATGATGTGGTAATAATTGGGGGAGATCTAAACTTGCCTGAGGTTGAATGGAATGGAGCTACAAGTGAAGCCCATGAACAGAAACTGGCAAATAAGTTAATTTGGGAGGGAGAATTTACACAAGTAGTACAACAACCGACTCGTCTCAATAACTTACTAGATGTATTCTTGGTTAAACCACAGGAAATTGTTGATAAAACTGAGGTAATCGAAGGAATAGGTGACCATAAGGCTGTAATAATGGATGTAGGACTGGTACCAAAAAGGCTTAATAAGAGGGTCGCACAAGACAAGAAATTGTACAGAAAAACTAAAGTTGATGAATTTGGGACTTACCTTAAATCACAATTCAGTTGTTGGATAAGTGAAGGGAGTAATGTGGATACATTTTGGGCTAAATTCAAAGAAATCATTTGGGAAGGAGAGAAGAGATTTGTACCTGTTAAGAAGGGTAAAATGACCTCAGACCCTGTTTATTACACAAGGGAAATAAGAAAATTAAAAAGAAAATGTAGAATAGTAAACAGGAAAATCAAAGAAGGTAGGGAGAGTAGAGAAAGTAGAAAACAGCTAATGAGGGAACTGAATAGAGTGAAAAAGGCAGCAAAAGAGAATTATATGAATGGCATACTTCAAGAGGGTAATGACCACAAAGGGAAATGGAAAAAGCTGTATTCATATATCAGGAATCAAAAAGGAAAAGGAATCCAAATTCCTACAATGGTGGGAGAAGGGGGTGAACACTATTTAACAGATACTGAGAAAGCAAACCACTTTAGTAGGGAATTTAGAGATTCAGTAGATGATTGTCAGGAGTTGGAAACCGAAACAGAAGATAGAGAGGGACAGACACAGAGGGAAACAAGAAGCTTCTCGTTCACAAATGAAGATATTTTCAGAGAAATCCAACTGCTTCAGCAAGGAAAAGCAGCAGGAAGTGATCAAATTACTGGGGAGGTGATAAAGACAATGGGGTGGTACATAGTGCCTTATTTAAGATTTCTCTTTGACTATGTCATAAATAATAGTGTAATACCAAAGGAATGGAAGGAATCTATAATAATACCAATTTATAAAGGAAAGGGTGATAAAAGGAAACCATCATCGCCATAAGACCTATCTGTGTCGGTGTGACGTAAAGCCCCTAGCAAAAAAAAAAAAAAAAGGAAACCAGAGAACTACAGACCAATCAGCCTGACCAGTATAGTTTGTAATATACTGGAGAGTTAAATATCAAAGTACATCAGAGGGATATGTGATGATAAAAATTGGTTCATGAGGAGCCAGTATGGATTTAGAAAGAAATTTTCTTGTGAGGCACAACTGGTGGGATTTCAGCAGGACATATCAGATCAGTTGGATTCAGGAGGTCAGTTAGATTGCATAGCCATAGATCTTTCCAAAGCCTTTGATAGAGTGGAACATGGAATATTGTTAAAGAAATTGGAGGGAATAGGATTGGACATAAGGGTTACACGTTGGGTGAAAACATTTCTAAATTGAAGGGTTCAGAAAGTCAAAGTAGGAATTAACATATCGCAGGAAGAGAAAGTTTGGAAGGGAATTGCACAGGGTAGTATAATCGGTCCGTTACTTTTCTTAATATACGTAAATGATTTAGGGAACAATATAACATCAAAAATAAGATTGTATGCAGATGACATAATTGTTTATAGGGAAATAAATACCATTGAGGATTGTTCAGAATTACAAAGGGACCTTGAGAGTATCCAACAATGGGTTGAAGAGAATAACATGAAGGTTAATGGAGGCAAATCAACTGTTACAACATTTACAAACAGGAGTTTTAAAACTGAATTTGAATATACTTTGGATGGGGTAGTTATCCCAAAAGATGGCAAGTGCAAATACTTAGGTGTAAGATTTGGAAGTAATTTGCACTGGAAGGGTCATGTGGATGACATTGTTGGGAAAGCATACAGATCGTTACATGTCATAAAGAGGCTACTTAAAGGATGCAACAAAGAATTAAAAGAGAAAAGTTACTTAAGTATGGTTCGTCCATTATTGGAATATGCAAACAGTGTTTGGGATCCTCACCAAGAATACCTAATAAAAGAAATAGATAGTGTGCAGAGGAAAGCAGCAAGATTTGTAACAGGGGATTTCAGGAGAAAGAGTAGTGTGTCAGAAATGTTTAAGAAACTAGGGTGGGAAACTTTAAGTAAGAGAAGGGAGAAAACTAGACTTATAGGTTTATATAGAGCCTATACAGGAGAAGCAGCATGGGGAGATGTCCGTGAGAGGCTTCAGTTGGAAAATAATTATATCAGCAGGACTGACCACAAATATAAAATTAGAAGGAATTTTAGCAGAAGCGATTGGGGTAAATTTTCTTTCATTGGGAAGGGTGTGAAGGAGTGGAACATTTTACCAGGGGTAGTGTTTGATCCTTTTCCAAAATCTGTACAGATATTCAAGAAGAGAATAAACAGCAACAGAGAAAAATAAATGAAATGTTAGAGGGCATTCAAGCAGTGCAGGTTAATGTAAATAAAAAATGTGTGTGAATAAATTAATTCCATCCCCTGGTCTAAGGAGTTTGGACAGCCAAAGTAGGGGACTGCCTGTAGGGGTGAAGTACAGTGGGGACTTTGAGGGTCCTGGGACCGCTACGGTAGCTGTGAAGGCCCTTCAGGAACTCTGAAAAGTGGTGGTAAAAGGGGCTTTGGTTAAGACGCAGCAGGTCGTTATGCTACTTAGGTTCCAGAATGGGTAAAGAAAAGAAAAATGTAAAATGTAAATTTTAATCTTATACCAGTTGTACAGTATCATTTGAAGTAATTCCACATACTGTATATCAGATGACTATATTTGTAAGTAGTACAGGAGATATTATAAGTAGAATTTTGTAAACAATGTAAATTTATTAAGGATGAGCTGTGTGTTTAATAGAAAAAATTGTTTGCGTAAATTATATAATATTGTATTATAGTGTACCATTTGCCACCGAGGTAAACACCTCATTTGCAAATAAAGAGATTTTGATTTTTGATTTTGATATTGAATTAGATGACCTACGCAATGACGCATATAACTTACCGTGGGATGACATACGTAATTTTCATGGCATTGACTCAAAAGTTAACTCATTAATGCTGAACCTGTATGACAAATATGCTCCAGAGAGGCAGGTAAGATTTACCCGCCCCCCTTCTCCCTGGCTGACGACCGAGATAAGATCTGTTATGGCCAACCGTGACCGTTGGTACAGACAATTCAGACGAACACGTGACAAAGATGACTTTGAGCAATACAGGATACTTAGAAACAAAGTTAAACAGCTGATTAGAAACAATAAATGCCGCTACTTTCAACAGTTAGCGGGAAATAATAATTTAAACCAACCTGGAAGAAGTTACGATCTTTGGGCAAAGGCAAAGCATAAAAGAGCACATTCCCACCATATCTCTAGATACCTTAAATGATTACTTTTCTCAGCCTAAAGTCGGACCCGTACCATTACCGTCTAATCCCACAAACTTAGCATGCTGTTCCGAGTGCGACCAGTTCTCTTTCCACACCGTTAGCGCAAATGATGTTAAATGTGTGCTGTACTCTATCACTTCTGATGCGACAGGTAATGACGGTATCTCGATAAAATTAATTAAAAACATCATCGGGGCTGTACTACCAATACTGACTCACATATTCAACTACTGCCTGACCGATGGAGTATTCCCTAATGTTTGGAAAACGCACCAATAAGGCCTATAACGAAAAACAATAAATTGGATTCTCCATCAGATTACCACCCTGTGTCCATCCTGCCACCCCTCGCAAAAGAACTCGGACGTCTGATTCATGCACAAATCACTGTATACCTGACCCAAAATTCCCTCCTTGACCCTTTTCAATCCGGCTCTAAAAAAGGATACCGCGACAGCATTACTGCGAGTTACGGACGACATCAGACTAGCGATAGACCAACGATATGTGACTGTAGCAACACTACTAGACCTAAGCAGCGCCTTTGACATGGTTAGCCCTGGGTTACTACTGCTGAAACTTCGTAGTCTCAACTTTAATATGACCTCTCTTAAATTTTTTAGCTCCTACCTCACTGACCGTCGGCAGCGAGTATCAGTGGGAACAGTGTACTCAGGATGGCACAACAAGTCAATAGGTGTCCCGCAGGGGTCGGTTTTGGGCCCACTTTTATTTGTTGTTAGTGTGAACGACATAGGGGACGCATTGAAATATAGCAAGTACCATTTCTATGCAGATGATCTTCAGATTTTTTATCACTCATATCCACAAGACATAGATGTAGCCATTGACAGAATAAATTTTGACTTACGACGACTGAATGACTATGTGAAAAATAACAGCTTGTTAATAAATCCTATCAAAACTCAGGCTATTATATTTGGTACCAAAATAAACCTTAACTTGTTAAAAAGTAGACATGTACCCCCAATTATTTTAAATAATATTGTCGTGCCCTATTGTACGTCAGTAAGAAACTTAGGCATTATAATGACTGAGACACTAAATTGGACTGAACAGGTGACAAATTCATGCCGTAAAGTGTATAAATCCCTTTTTCCTCTCAAACGCTACTCTACTATATTTCCAAAAAATCTTAAAATACAACTGGTAAAATCCCTAATCTTACCAATTCTAGACTACTGTGACACTGTATTTGCGGACATATCTCGAGACAGTAACAAGATGCTTGAACAGAGTTTAAACACCTGTATTCGATTCATATTTAAGCTGCGATATGGTTCTCACATTTCACCTTATTACAGGGAGTTGTCATGGCTTCGTGTTCATGAGCGTCGCAGTCTCCACATGTTGTCCCTTCTGCATGGAGTTCTAAACACAGGTGTACCGAATTATCTCTCTTCAAAATTTAATTATCTCTCCTCCTATCATAACCACGATACACGATCTGGCTCCTGTTTAACAATATCTCTCTCAGTCACTCCAGGACCTACAACCGCTCCTTTATAGTCACTGCCACGAGGCTGTGGAATACCCTACCTGCTACCATTAGGGATTTGTGTTCTCGTAGGAGATTTAAGATGGATTGCCGAAATCACTTTCTGAATACTTCTAGCTGACTTTTCGATGTGTGTAGCGTGAATGAACATATTTTCATAAAAATTAGAAATATATTTGCTAGTTATAGTTTTTTTTACTGTGTTTCCATCTCTTATTATCACTAGAGTTAGTTTTATATTTATTATCATGTACACTTAGATTGTCGTGTTGTACATCCTATAATCTTTTTTTTAAATTACAATCTCCAAATTTTCTATTAGTACTGTATTATTTTAAAAAGATTTGTTGTGTTTAAATATTATATGTATGTTAATTATTTTAAATATTGTGGTTAAGTGTAAGAGAGGGCCTTGAGCCCTAACTTCGCCACGAATAAAGACGAATTACTTACTTACTTACTTAATTTTACCCAACGCAAAAAATAAAGTATCGATTAGGTGGTTCTTTAATTATACTTGTTGATTATACTCATCGATACGGTCATGAAGTGGACAACTTGCAATACCAGTGTCTGTGTTTATTTATCTACTCCGTCAACAGGTGATGGTATGATTGAACAATTTCAAAGTCCATTGAAACAGATACATCATTTCTAAATAAATACCATAAATAAAGTTTTCATGCAATGAATCTTAAAGAAACTTCAGTTAAATGTTAGATTCATAATTCACTTAAATTTATTAGGAACTAGCAGGTGCCCCTGGCTTTGCCCACTTTTATTAATTCAACTGTCTTAGATTTTTTTAAACCATTTAATTCAATGAGAAAGAAGAAATATGTGTTTATTAATGTACAACATTTTCATTTTTAATATTAGTCGTTTTCTATTATTTTAATATTTCAGCCCCCATTGGGGTGTCTTATCCTACAGTTTTCTTTCCCAAACAGCAAGTCATATGAGTACCATACATACATCCATGACCTCCATCACCCCTTCTAGCCCCCATCCAAATTGGGAATGAACTTTTGCTCAATCCAGAGTGTTACAGTTCGTCTCAGCTACCTAACTTGCCACTAATATCAGCCATTTTTTGGACTTTTACATTTCACTCCTTCCTTTAGGGATGCTAGGGATTTCTTGCACCTACAGTAATTTTTCCAGATATTAAGTTATATGTGTATCTAGTTTGGTTTGGAGCTGTGCTGAAACATAAACACACATTTACCTGTAATCTGTCATTTTCAACATTTTCTTCCTTCACTCCTTCTCACCTCCTATGCCATGGGAACACAACTTGGAATTTGCATTTTATATACCGTTTAAAGAAGAATAAGAAGAAGAATAAGAATACGAAAATTTCTAAGAAACACATCATAATCTTTAAACTGTTGGTTAGGCAACCTGCTGATCAGACATGTCATGCGGTTTACCTACCTTCCACTAATTTCATTTTTCTTTTCAACCTTCTCACCCCTTATGCTGATCTAGCCCTCAATTTCATTCAAGCCACTTCCTAATCCCTCCAAGGGTAATGAGAACAAATTGTGAAATTTTCAGCAAAATTGGTCCAGTAATTTTTGAGTTTATTTAAGTCAAACAAACAAACAAACATTCATTTTTATACTTGTCAACAAACTTCACAAATATCTTGCAGCATCATTTTGGTCAACTACATTGTAAAATCAGAGCTAACCTATAAGTAGACATACCTTCATTTCAACCTTCTCAAGTAAATTTGAATGTAATGTTTTCCAAGAAAATGAGTGCTAAAAAAATCTTTCCACACTTATCCTAAAATAGCACCGTATAATACTAAGAAAATTGCAAGCAGTATACAGTTGTTGTTGTTGTTTGAGTCATTAGTCCATAGACTGGTTTGATGCAGCGCTCCATGCTAACCTATCCTGTACTAATCTTTTCATTTCTATGTAATTACTTCATCCACCATCTGTTCCAATCTGCTTGTCATATTCATACCATGGTCTACCCCTACCCTTCCTACCTCCTAAACTTCCCTCAAAAACCAACTGAACATGTCCTGGATGTCTTAGGATGTGCCCTGTCATTCTATCTCTTCTTCTAGTCAAATTTAGCTAAATAGATCTCCTTTTATCAATTCGATTCAGTATTTCTTCATTTGTGATTTATCTACCCATCTCACCTTCAGCATTCTTCTGTAACACCACATTTCAAAACCTTCTGTTCTCTTTCTTTCTGATCTAATTATCATCCATATTTCACTTCCATAGAATGCCACACTCCACACAAGTCTTCAAAAACAAATTTCTAATTCCTATACCAATGTTTAAAGTGAGCAAATTTCTTTTCTTAAGAAAGATTTTCCTTGCTTGTGCTCGTCTGCATTTTTCACCCTCCTTACTTCTGCCATCACTAGTTATTTACTGCCCAAGTAACAATATTTATCTACTGCCTTTAAGACTTTACTTCCTATCTTATATTCCGTACAACACTTGACTTTGTTTGATTGCACTCTATTACTTTGGTTTTGGGCTTATTTATTTTCATCTTGTACTTCTTCCTCATGGCTTGGACCATACCATTCAGCAGTTTCCCCGATTTCCTCTCCTTGAATTGTGATTCCTTTTCCAAATTCCTCTTTGATTTCCTTTACAACCTGTTCTATATAAATATTGAAAAGGAGGTAGGCCAAACTGCACCCTTGCTTCACTCTTTTCTGGATTGGTGCTTCTGTTTTCAGTATGCAGCATGATACATTTTACTCTACTTATATTGTATTTTTACTCCTTACAGGTCATCTGCCCACTACGCATGGATCATTATTCAATTACCACTATGAGATTACGAGTAGAAAATGGAACGCATGGGATTGGTATCTCAAAGAATATAAGTACGAGCCCGATGTGCCGTTCACCAATGTTATGATACCAACTCGAGACAACGTGAGGCTGACTTGGCTTCTTAGTGTATTACTAAGTGTAAGTTTTATCCTGTGCTTCACTCGTATGTGATCATTCCAGAGTAAATGGTGTAATTAAATAAAGCCTCTAGATTAAGACAAAGTAAATGTACTAGTTGTTGTGGTAAGCGTTGCTAAAGGCCTCTCCACACAACACAGTTTGCAGTAGGTTGGCTCCCTCTGCTCTGATCATGGCTCCTTCATTTTCTAAGCTTCATACAAATTGCACTGACTTTGATGTCACCAAAGTTGTTACACAAGAAAAAATCATCATCATTTTCATTTCCCCTTGTCGGGGTGTTGCCCCTCCTTTCAGCACTGTATTCCAGTCCAGTCTTCTTTTGCTTATACTGTTCTTGACAGATTCCTAATGTATCCACAAAGATGCACACTAGATGCTGTCAGTTGTTTCACATATATTTACAAATTAACACACTCACATAACCTTAATCACAGTATCACAAAACAGAAACACTTCACTTGTAGGATACCGGTATCAACAAAGCCGCAATTTTTAAACAGTTGACAACTGACACCGAATACCACAGAGGTTACACTAAAAGGTTTGTTCCAACAAGCAGTTTGCGTACGGTTTGGTATCGATTCATGAACTGATGTAAGCGCATGCGCGAGCTATGTACTCGTTGGGAACCGTCCCTAAACAGCAGTCTGTTGGAACGGTTCGTGTACCGTCAAGAAAAACTACAATGCGCATGCATTCACAATTACGCGGGAGATTCCTGTTTGAGGATAAACAAACAGCTGTTCTTGTTCATCTCTGTTTAAAAAAAACTTGTTAGGTCTACTCAGTGGAAGGTAATTGGCAATAAAATGACTCAACTAATAAAATAATAGACTAATGGACCTGTTTCTAAAATACTTTGCTTTACTTTATTCCAGAATTACGTGAATTTATAATTTTACCACGAGTAATGGCAGCATAAAAACCGATGATGTAGACGGTTCTATTCAGTGGATAACCATGTCACCTAAAAGCAAATACTGATCACATTTTTTCCTTCTAAATTATTGCCAAGAGATGAAATTCTAAATGCTCTGCTAGTCCGGCCCCGGGGTGTAGGGGGCAACGCGTCCGCCTGTCACCCGGCGGCCCCGAGTTCGATTCCCGGCCGGGTCAGGGTTTTTTAGTTGTAATGACGTCCTTTGTGGCGTCCTTAATCTTCCTTTCCTCACACAGAACATTCCACACTGCCGCCATTCCAATTACACGCAGGTTCATACACTATGGTGCCATTAGGGGAAGATCCACATGGGTCGACGCCCCGAACAAATAGCATTAAAAAAAATATTCGGAAACACATCCAAAATTTTTCGCCTGTGGTCACAAACAGTTTGCATTCATTAATTCATTAATAATAACAGTGGTTTATTATGAAGACATTATGTTGATAAATAAAATATAACTGTATGGAATAGTGTCCTTTTCTATTTATGTAAGAGTCAGGATCATTTACAGGCTTATCAATTTCAATATGACAGCCACCTATAGCACCAATGACACCTGGAAATCCACTTTCCCTGAAATGTTGCTCATTATTTACTTTCTCATCTTCTGTAGGCCAAGTGATCACTTTTGGAGATAAGTTGCTAATGAAGACAGTCAATCGTTTGACAGTTCTATGTAGAGAGCCCAAAGAAATGTCAAACCGATCTGTAACACCCCGGAAACTTGAAGTCTGATGCTTAACCTCCAGGGTTGGTTTTTCCCTCGGACTCAGCGAGGGATCCCACCTCTACCGCCTCAAGGGCAGTGTCCTGGAGCTTCCGACTTTGGGTCGTGGGATACAACTGGGGAGGAGACCATTATCTCGCCCAGGCGGCCTCACCTGCTATGCTGAACAGGGGACTTGCGGGGGGATGGAAAGATTGGAAGGGATAGACAAGGAAGAGGGAAGGAAATGCACGTGGCCTTAAGTTAGGGACCATCCCGGCATTTGCCTGGAGGAGAAGTGGGAAACCACGGAAAACCACTTCCAGGATGGCTGAGGTGATAATCGAACCCACCTCTACTCAGTTGACCTCCCGAGGCTGAGTGGACCCCGTTCCAGCCCTCGTACCACTTTTCAAATTTCGTGGTGGAGCCAGGAATCGAACCCGGGCCTCCGGGGGTGGCAGGTAATCACACTAACCAGTACACCACAGAGGCGGACATTAGTAATATTATTATTATTATTTTTTGCTTTACGTCGCACCGACACAGATAGGTCTTATGGCGACGATGGGACAGGAAAGGCGTAGGAATTGGAAGGAAGTGGCCGTGGCCTTAATTAAGGTACAGCCCCAGCATTTGCCTGGTGTGAAAATGGGAAACCACGGAAAACCATCTTCGGGGCTGCCGACAGTGGGATTCGAACCCACTATCTCCCGGATGCGAGCTCATAGCTGCGCGCCCCTAACCGCACGGCCAACTCGCCCGGTATTATTATTATTATTATTATTAATATTATTATTATTATTATTATTATTATTATTATTATTATTATTATTATTATTATTATTATTATTATTATTATTATTATTATTATTTATTGCAGCAGCTAAAGACAAACCTGACTCAGTGCAGAAAGTTTTCCATATTGGCCAGACTGATGTTTGTACTGGTCACTTCCTTCATACTGTTCTGCAGTATTTTCCATTATCTCCCTACTGACGCGAAAATGCTCCTTGAACGTTTCATTGTCATAGCGAGGTACTGTTTCTTCTATAGGTGGAGAGCGAGAGAGAGAAAGAGAATTCTGGTTACTAAATTATGAGTTACTCGTGCATGTAGTGAAAATAAATATCATTTAAACATACAGTACAGTCTCGATTATCCGACGTAAACGGGACCTGGAGTATGTCGGATCACCGAAAATGTCGGATAATACAGAATAACTTTGAAAATGAACTGAAACCAACAGGAAGGCTAAAATAATGACATGTTTTACGGTGCTCTATTTATTAAATTACCAATTCAATTGTACAGTACATGCAGTATTAAACGAAAACATTCTAGATGTCTTACGAAAATAAACTTTTCTCCACAGATATTAAGCTACCTAATACCGTACCGTTTTTGCCACCGATCACGCCACCCAGCACTGGCGGGAAAATTAGGGTCCCCTTCATTAAACTCCTTCTGAAAATACACATCCTTTTACTGCAGAATGGTGCCAGATATTGGCAGGCCCTTTTACCGGTGTTGAGATACCAAAGAAATAGTGCTTCACTTACTTTTTCGTACTGACATTTTTCATTGTTTTTCTCTGCTCTGGTAGAGCACAACTTTTCAACTTTTCCCTCTGTTTTTTCCAGTCTCCCACTGTAACACGTCCAACACCATAATCTGAAGCCACATTTTGAAGAATTTCCCCTTTGTCCAGTCTCTTTAATGCACTCAATTTGTGTTCCATAGAAACAATCACTTTCTTCCATTTACTCGCCATACTCACGGAGGATATGAAAACTATAACATCCACGCCCAACCAATACAATGACTGAAGACTTACTGCACCTGTCCTTGAGGAAAACCCAGTCCTACCGCCAGCGTTCAGGCCAGTGCTTGTCCCATGGTCGCACCCTCCACAGCGGGTGTGTCTGAATTTACTCTCCACCAAAAGTTGAAATTAAGTCTAACAGTGTCGGATAACACGGAATGTCGGATAAGCGAAGGTCGGATGAGCGAGACTCTACTGTAATTGCAAACAAGTAAAAAAAAAACCTTGCCTAAATAATCTTCATTTTTCGCTTTTGGGATATTGTAATATATCCCTAGATCATCTTCACTGGAGTCCGTGTTCATAAGATCATCATCAGAATTTATTTATTTTATTTATTTATTTATTTATTTATTTATTGGTTATAGAATGTCCCAGTGAGCTAGTGGCTCAAGGAACCGCCTTCAAAATGGTCATGCATCGTTCTCGTTTTTATCTCGTGCCTCTTACTATTAGTGTGTAGTCAAATATGACTTTTTAACTGTATAACTTTTTTAACTTTTAGTGTATAATTGTATAACAACGCCGAACTTCTATTTAATTTTACGTTTAACGTGTCGTCTGCTCGCGCCAGAAGATACCGACCAGCTGTTCACGCTTCGCCAAGTGACAGCTAGGACCACAATGCACAGCTCACACTTATTTTGATGTACTGCGCATGTCACTGACGAACAGTACTTGCTCTGGAGCACGAACTGCTTTGCCAGTCCGCAAACTGGTTCATGAACGGTCCATAGTCTGTTGGAACAACCGACTCCGAGTCCGCGTTTGAGTTTGAAGTTTGTTGGAACGCTCTTTCCGTACTGCGCATGCGTCTGCCAGTTTGCAAACTGTCCCCGTTCTTGTTGGAACAAACCTAAAACACAGATAAAACAGATGACTACTGATAAATTCAACATGGAGGCTGCCTAACTTGGCATGTCAGCCACATGCTACTAAACAATAACTTCCAAACCACAACTAACAGTCAGTCGTCCAACAACTGTAACTCACTTCACCGTCAAGACCATCTCTTTATATATATATATATGCTGACCAGCCTTCTAGAAAGTTAAGTTACATAAAAAGCTACCTTCTTGAATATTCTAGAGTACACAAATACACAGAATACAATGTATAGAATATTCTCAACTATTCTAGTACCTTACTACCATTCTGGAAGTCCAGCTCCATGGCTAAATTGTTAGCGTGCTGGCCTTTAGTCACAGGGGTCCTGGGTTTGATTCCCGGCAGGGTCGGAAATTTTAACCACCGTTGGTTAATTTCTCTGGCAAAGGGGCTGGGTGTATGTGTCGTCTTCATCATCATTTCATTTCCATCATGACGCGCAGGTCACCTACAGGTGTCAAATAGAAAGATCTGCACCTGGCCAGCCGAACATGTCTTTGGACACTCCCAGCACTAAAACCCATATGCTTTTCATTTACCATTCTGGAAGTTACAGTGTGTTTCACAATTACGGATTACAATTTATGTATACATGTAAGAATTAATTATAATATTAATTTACAGGTATTTCCATTAACGGAACGGATATAAATGTCTATGTACGTGACATAACCTCACACACAATACGATCATTCAACTACTCGTTTTATTTAGCGTCCCCCCTTACGCCATGTCGTCAACTGACTAAGTTCTGTGTGTGTATGAGGAGCTTGCGGTGAGCGAGGGGAAGCGGAAGGAGAGATAGGGGAAGTGGGGGAAGCAGGGAGAATAACTAAAGTTAAGTTATGAGTAGGTTCCCACCTTCCAATACTTATCAATTTCTATATAATAGGCTTATTAATTACATAAAATAAACCATATAATCTCTAGTACATGTTTCGTTCCGATTATGGAACATGTACTAGAGATTATATGGTTTATTTTATGTAATTAATAAGCCTATTATATAGAAATTGATAAGTATTGGAAGGTGGGAACCTACTCATAACTTAACCTTAGTTGTGCTGAGCCAATACGGAATAAATATGAGATTTATAAGCAGGGAGAATGCTGTGTAAGGTGGAGCTAACTGAGAAGTGGTGTTGTGATAAGCGAGGGGAAAGAGTAGGAGAAGTAGGGGGAATGTTGTGTAGGGTGGAGCTGACTGAGAGGAGGTGTGTTGGATGTTTTTCCGGATCTTTTTTGATGCCTTTTCTAGACAAATCTAATTTGGTAGCCTCTTCTAACAATATATTGATATTCTCCATTATTTCGTTAGTGTTCTGGCTGGGGTTTTGTTTCTGATCATTCTCAATATAAATATAACACGACCGATTACGAGGTAAACAGTTTCATATATCCTTATATACCTCAGCAACACACATTCTTACAAGCTTTTCTCCTTCTCCCTCCTTACTTAATTTATTCCTGTTTCAGACTCATTTTATCAGTCTAACTTCAAAGCTCAACTTCAACTACGGTTGTTTCAAGAGTTCCCCCGACAAGCATATTTTGAGAAAATCTTTTATATTCTCAATTTTATCTTCAAGATCAACAAGCATACACATCTCCAGCATAATTGTAACCTTTACTACGGTGGTTACATAAAACAAGTACTAAACACAATAAAGGAGGGAAGTAAGAGCAACTACACACTATCAGAAAACACTATACACTAGAGATGGGGAGATTCTGAACGAGTGATTCATAATGAACGAATCATTGCACTGAACGATTGAATCATGATTCAGTGAACGAAATGAATCGACTCGTTTTTGAATCGAAATCTGAATCGAGAGACGGCTGCCACAACTCGTTCCCTGGTTCGTTCTGATTCATATCGCCATTCGCCAAATCGGGAATCCGCCATTTTTGAATCAATGACAACATGTTAAGAACGACTCTGTTACTTCTTATTTAACCAGAATTAAAAGTCTCACAAGTCAAACACTCCTAACCTAACCTTACAGGATTTTTTTTTTAAATAAGAAATTCATGTCACACACTTCACGGAACTGTAATATACACCCAACTTCCAGGTCGTTGCGAAATGTTAGGTTAAGTTTACTTCAAGGTTCCCGTTCTCGTTCTCGTGATCTACTGTGAACTAACTTGTGGAACATGGAAGCCTCCCCGTTCTCGTTCTCAGCCCTTAGTAAGAATCGATATTGTTTTTAAATCTTGCCATGTCATGAAGTATATATGCAAGTTGAAGTGAAACAGCTAACCATGACTTCTTTGTAGTATGTAGGCAATACAAGACTATTAAGGTACGAAGGGAGCAAATAAAGCAAGGCATAAATCCTGCAAGTGATAGATTCTTCTGAATGTGATATGTAAACCAGCTACTATCTGACACATAACCTCAAGTATTTTTGAGGCTTTTTCGTAAATTGTTCCATATTTCCCCCTTTGGCGTTCGCCTTTCTGGTTTCTATGGTTACTCTGAGGAGCGGCAGAATATTAAGGGGCAACCGTACTAAAAACAGATAAATCACCGAGAAAGCGGCTGCGCGGTTTGGTTCACGTACCTGTCAGCTTGCACTCGGGAGATAGTGAGTTTTAACTCCACTGTCGGCAGCCCTGCTTCCTTCCTACTCATAGCCCTTTCCTATCCCATTGTCGCCATAAGACCTATCTGTGTCGGTGCGACGTAAAGAAGACTGTATTCTTTTAAAGACAGTCAGATGCTTTACGTCGATGACGTAATGCCTTATTGGCTATTAAATAATAATGTTATTGGCGTTACGTCCCACAAACTACTTTTTTGGTTTTCGGCGACGCCGAGGTGCCGGAATTTTGTCCCGCAGGAGTTCATTTACGAGCCAATAAATCGATCGACACGAAGCTGATGTATTTGAGAACCTTCAAATTCCACCGGACTGAGCCGGATCGAACCTGGCAAGTTGGGGTCAGAAGGCCAGCGCCTCTACTGTCTGAGCCGCTCAGCCCGGCATAGTCTTCCGGTATTTACGGTTTATGAACCGTTAATCTTGTCAATTTGACCATGATCCATTTGAGGATGACATTACACCCATGTGGGTACAGATTTGTTACCTATTATTTCACTGGCTACTACAGAGAGTTGCCTAAAGTTGCTAGCTAGTGACGTAGTGAGTATAGCTTACGAACATAATGAAAATTGTAAGGAATGTTAAGAATAATCGAAGTTCAAAAAACCGTAACTTAGCTGTTGCTTTGTCACGGTTGATTATTTCACAGTCAGGTCATCACGTTTACATTTGGTTTTATATATTTTTAAAATATTTCTTCAGTAAAAAAAAAAAAAATAGTAAAGAACTGATGGTGAGCTGCTGTCAATATCCACTTTCGAATTGCCACAAAAATGTTCGTATATCTACTATAAATTTCAAATTCGATTGTCGTATAATTTCGTATGGTAGATTCTTAAGTTTGGAAAGGATCAGTAGGACAGTTGCGTAGCATTTTTCGACTGTAACCTCTAAAAAGGATATTACTCTAGTTAAAATACTAGCGATTAACTACATTTCACTTCTTGTAACTTGTAAAGCAGTAGCAGTTATAAATAACATAACGGAATGGTTCATCTGAGTCCATAGTTTCGGTCACGTGTTAATGGAATGAACGAATCAAGTGAACGAATCAAATGAACGAATCATTTTTGTGAATCGATTCAAATGAATCGGTTCTTCAAAATGAATCAGATTTCCCATCTCTACTATACACTCAGAGAAACATCAGCTGGCCTACGCGGATCTCTGCCAACAACAGCATAATACGAAATATCAGTAGAGCCAACTAGTGGACAATGAACCAGGAAAATGGAAGGGACTACGACCTACTGAGGGCATAGATATGGCTTAGGTTGCAGATTACGAAATAATTTGCCGTGATCCTTAAATTTGAAAAATATTATTTACAATTGAAAATTTTACAAATACATTCCGAAACGAAATCCACCAAACTTGCAACGTACGAACTATAAGCTCTGTGATATACATAACTTAGAGGTTCTTTGATAAGGCTTTTCTGTAAATTCAAAATTTCAAATCACGATACATCTAGTTACCAAAGCAGTTGTACAGTGCAATTTAGTAGGTCAAAAGCAACGTAAAAGCAATTACAATTTACAGTGAAGTGAACGTACTCTCCCAAACACTAGCGTACATCAGGTGACACTGAACTACCAGAGGCAAACCCCATGGTAAATGTATTAAATTACAATCTACATATTAAGTGAAATAAGAAATGGGACTGCCTCGAAAACAAACAGGGAACCCCAGCAGAAAAGCTAAGGCGTCGTAAATAATTAATTTGGCGAATCTAGGTTAGGCTAGGGCAGACTCCTATACGAAATAACAACCGAACATTACGGAAATTTTAACCGGAACGGAAAGTAAGAGTGCTTTCCCGAAGGTGCGCCATCCCGGAAGCGAGGCGTCGCACACGACGCAGACCAACACAGTCTAAAGGCAGATCGTGCCAAGACAAGATCAAATTATCATGAACGCTGCCTCGCTCACTATATATAGAAAACCCTGGCCTTAGAGTAGCCAATCAGAATGCATGAGTCCGCCCATCCCCTCCTAGGTTCACCAATCACAATTCCTACTCCTGTCGCGAACTTTAACTAACATTCTCGAATACACATGTTCGTGAATCTTCCATTTCCAGAATAGTTAGAAAATTCCTTCTAGAAAACATAACCCACAAAAGGCACACACCCTGTTCAACAATTTTCTAGATACTTCCAGTAAGTACAGAATTGAAATCTACTATTTACAAATACATATGTTACAAATATTACACAGTACTGGTTAGGTCATTACAAATAAAATATTATATCATACTTTACAAATAAAGTCTTCAAAAACACTTTCCACTTCCACTACCGTATATTGTTCACCTGTGACATCTTCCTCCCCCCGAAAGTCGAGCCACGCTCGACCATTAACATAGTTTCCGTGGGAGGAAGCGATAAAATGCTCCCACACAGTACAGATGGTAAAGATACATTACTCTAACACACACGATTTCTTGAAGTAGACTTTCTGATAACTAACAAAACAACTGTCAGCACACCACAGGTCCTTTTAGTAGCCAAGATTTTACGATTCACCAATAATTTTCAAAAATTTTCATAGATCCACCTATTCAATAAATATCACAAAATTCTACATGGATAGTCGCATTACATCTTCAAAACACCTTCTGAACCTTTTACAATTGTTTAGACAATTTGTACTCTGTCCACCAAAGGATGTACACACATTCTTTCTGCCAAATGTTATTCAGCCAGGAACTTCTCACTTTGTTGCTAAACAGTGTTCAAAGCCTCCCATCGGGCGAGTTATGGACTAAGTATTTTGCACCACTTTTCCACACCAGTCACAGCACAGCTAGGCCACAGATTCTCGGTGATGATGCGGCTGCCGATACGGCCGTTTGCCGCCAGCCTCCATTCAATTTCAGTCCGATCCAGGTAGCCATGTAATTGCAGTCCAGTGGTATCTTGCACCAGATAAGCAACAGGGTGAGACACCGTCCAGTCCGACTGCCTCCATTAGGACGTTCGTCACAGGATCGTGGTGTGGCATGGTAGCGCCCAAGGCACAGAGTGTGCCTCCCAACTTGGCACTTCAGGTTGCTGTCCGAAGAAGCTGGTCACTGCAGCCACTGTAACACAAACAAACCGCAGCAGACAGGGGAATACTTAAGGAAGGTATGCTGCTGGGCTCAAAGTTCTTGTGCAGTCACCCAAAGGGTGGCTTAATAAGTATGCAGTAGGGACTCTCCTTCGCACACCAGGGATATTAGGGCACTAGCCTCGGGGTAAGCACTGCTATGTATAATTCATCTGACAAGATTATGGTGGGGGTAAAGGAACTACAGGAGTCTACCCTAAACCTGAAAGTTAGGGGAATAAATTCCAAGGATTGACCCTAAACTACAACCTACCTAACTTATAATACTAAATCCATTACACAAGATGGTCCCTATGCTATTCACCTACACAGTTACTTACACCTAACTTACAACAAAACTTATTTTCTTATAACTAACACCTTATAAATACCTTGCAATAAAATTTATAACTAAATTCTTACAATTAACTTACAACTAAATCTACATGGTCACCAACCATGGTATTTACCCTTTCCTACCAGACTTAAGGTACTTTGATCTGGGAGAGGTGGACACTGCTGATCCTTTTCCTTTCGGGATCGCTAACCAATAATGTTACCAGGGTAAGGAACTTGAAGATGGTTCAGGGACCTTGAAATCTGGGGGCCAACTTACTAATAACGTGGTCCGCAGCACTACTGACGGGGTGTGTTTTAATAAACACCTGGTCACCCACAGAGAGCTCGTGCGGTCTTTGCCCGTGGTTGTAATTACGCTGGACCTTAGCGTAATAAACCTTCAAGTTTTTCCATGCACGGTGCCAATTAGCTCGGATCTTTTCTGGGCTGGCATTGTCGGGCAGAAGATCATTAATTGACTATAAATTAGATAGAGGAGAATTCGGAGTGAAATACAACATTAACGAAGCAGTTGTACAATGCAATTTAGTAGGTCAAAAGCAACGTAAAAGCAATATTACAATTTACAGTGAAGTGAACGTACTCTCCTAAACTCTAGCGCACATCAAGAGACACTGAACTACCAGAGGCAAACCCCAAGGTAAATGTATTAAATTACAATCTACGTATTTAGTGAAATAAGAAATGGGACTGCCTCGAAAACAAACAGGGAACCCCAGCAGAAAAGCTAAGGCATCATACATAATTAATTTGGCGAATCTAGGTTAGGCTAGGGCAGACTCCTATACGAAATAGCAACCGAACATTATGGAAATTTTAACCGGAACGGAAAGTAAGAGTGCTTACCTGAAGATGCGCCATCCCGGAAGCGAGGCGTCGCACAAGACGCAGACCAACACAGTCTAAAGGCAGATCAGGCCAAGAAAGACCTAATTATCACGAACGCTGCCTCGCTAACTATATATAGAAAACCCTGGCCTTAGAGTAGCCAATCAGAATGCATGAGTCCGCCCATCCCCTCCTAGGTTCACCAATCACAATTCCTACTCCCGTCGCGAACTTTAACTAACATTCTCGAATACACACGTCCGTGAATCTTCCATTTCCAGAATAGTTAGAAAATTCCTTCTAGAAAACATAACCCACAAAAGGCACACACCCTGTTCGACAATTTTCTAGATACTTTCAGTAAGTACAGAATTGAAATCTACTATTCACAATTACATATGTTACACAGTACAGGTTAGGTCATTACAAATAAAACATTATATCATACTTTACAAATAAAGTCTTCAAAAACACTTTCCACTTCCACTATATTGTTCACCTGTGACAATAATGAAGACCCCTTATGCCGATTTTATTCGTCATTTGGACATTGACTTGTTGGAAACTTTAACCCAACATGAATGAACATTTTATTTCATCACCATAATCATTACATGTGTTTTAATTGTCTTGCCATTTTTTGCCAAATCTTTTAGCTGAAGATGTTCCATAATCAGAACGAAACATGTTCTATTTTGTATACACCTTGAGATTAAGCTGAATTATGTCATGTAAACAATAAACTAGCCATAGGAAATCGACAACTATTGGAAGGTGGGAATCTCCTTATAACTTAACCTTAGTTGTGGTGACCCAATATGGGACAAAGTATGAGATTTATAAGCTGTAAAGACTCCTTTTATGAGGATTTGTTAGAACTATAGAATAAATTACCCAAACATGATGCCAAAATGATTTTGGGTGATTTGAATGCAAAAGTTGGAAAGGAAGAAATTTTTGTGCCAACAATAGGAAGGGAATGTTTGCATGACAAAAGCAATGATACCGTAATACCATTAGACTAATCAATTTTGCTACATCCACAAACATGAATGTGTGGAGTACCACTTTCCCACATAAACAAATACATAAGGGAACATGGTATTTGTGTGATGGTAAGACTGCCAATCAGATAGATCATGTACTAATTAATAACAGGCATAGAAGCTCCATAACTGATATCAGAGCTTACGGAGGAGCTGAGATAGGATCTGGTCACAATATTATTATTGCTTCTGTTAAAATTAAGTTGAAAACCTCTTGTAAGTCACAGACTGAGGAAAGATGCAAAGTTGACACTGAGAAACTGAAGCAGGAGGATGAAAGTATACTGTGGAGAAGATCCTACAGAAGACATTGATGAAACAAATGACTGTGGAACAGTAGCAATGAAAGTGATACTAAAAGTTGTTAGTAAGGAAAGGAAATGGTTCGATGAGGCATGTCAATGAAGTGGCAATATGGCGCAATAAGTGAGAGGGGCTGTCAGGATTAGATTTTTGGTATGCGCCAGGTAATTGAAAAATGGTATTTGAGGAATAGATAGTTCTGTTTATGTTTCATAGATCTAGAGAAAGCATGCGACAGGGTACTGAGGGAAAAGTTGTTCAACATACTGGGGGACAATGGGATTAAGGGTAGATTATTAAAATCAATCAAAGGCATAAATGTTGACAATTGGGTTGCTGTGAGAATTGATGTTGGAATGAGTTCTTGGTTCAGGGTACTTACAGGGGTTAGACAAGGCTGTAATCATTCACCTTTGTTGTTTGTAGTTTACATGGATCAGATGCTGAAATGTATAAAGTGGCAGGGAGGGATTCAGATAGGTGAAAATATAGTGAGCAGTCTGGCCTATTCTGATGATTTGGTCTTAATGGCTGATTGTGCCGAAAGCCTGCAGTCTAATATCTTGGAACTTGAAAATAAGTGCAATGAATATGGTATGAAAATTAGCCTTTCTAAGACTAAACTGATGTCAGTAGGTAAGAAATTCAACAGAATTGAATGTCAGATTGGTGATACAAAGCTGGAACAGGTAGATAATTTCAACTACAGTAGAAGTCCGTTATGGCGAGAATTCACAACAGCGAAAAATTTACTCGCTATAGCGGATTGCCGTTATATCCGATTTTTGTATACAAGTCGGAAAACCCTTCATGCACTTTGAAATCGGTATGAAACGGCAATCAGTTTGTTCAAAACTTGTGTTTCCGCAGATGATATCCACACTACGGCTTACTTGTTTGTTACATGTGATAAATCTCATAATTAGACCGTATTGAAGATAATGTATTAAAGTTAGTTTTAACTTTAATAATTACTTGTTTGTTATTTTTCGTAATCCGATACTACGTGAAAGTGTATGTTTAATTTCATCTGAAAAAAATATAGTACCGTATTTCTCCGAATCCAAGATGGACCCCACTAATTCCTTCAAAAAATGTAAATTAGGCTCAAAAAGAAGTTTATAAAATCATATGAATGCCTTGTTGTACAATAGGCCTAACGCATTTTAGACTATATTTGGACGCCAAACATTGACTTTCGTCATGCCGTATTTCTTTTTCTTTTTTGCGGCTGCACAATTATTCTTTATTTCCGCGGGTTTAAGAAACATTAAGTTAACATTGGCATCATAATACCGAAGAGAATTCGTTGAAAATTTTCCGGCAATATCTATTCCATGCGCCTCTACAATACAACGATCCATCTTGCTGTCTATACAACTGTTACTTTTACGCAGCGTCAGATATAACCGGCTACCGCTACACGCACGTCTCACTTGTCGGGTGCGGCCACATTCAACGGCTAGCGATGTATAGGCCTAATCGCGAACGTTGAAAGTCAACGAACGAGTTTATTGCGCCACGGTATGGGCGGCCGCCCTTGCGTTTTTCGTGCACATACCTCACAATTTCATCTTTGACTTCTTTAAAGCGTCCTTCTTGCGGACAACTGAATGCAATTTTTTTGTACAGTACACATGTTTTTAGTTCTTTGTCTTCACGCTAACGTCAAATATTGGCTTTAGTTAGGCCTATGCCGTATTTTCTTGCGGCTGCACAATTATTCTACATTTCCGAGTGTTCAATAAACATTACCGGTAACTTAAAATTAGCATCATAATATCGACTAGAGCCCGTTGAAAATTTGCTGGCAATACCTTTTCCACGTACCGGTATCTTTACAATACGACTATCCATCACGAAAATATTCCTCCTGTCTATAAACCTTAATTTTACTAAGCGTCAAGTACAATAGACGCGTTATGACTCTGCCACTGAGTAGCCATGCCTTTTCTAAGAATTCGAAGGGTCGCATGTTTTGATACCATTCTGCAGATATGAGAAACACACAGGCACTGTACAACGGTTGTCGCGGCTAGCGATGTGTAGTAAAGAATGGAAATTCTAAGTTCCCATGGAGGGAATTAGATATTTTTTTCACCAATAGAGCATATCAAAAATCAGATCAAAAATTAGATGTATGGCTTTTCAGGCGTTTGCTCTATTGTAGTAAAGAGGCGGTCGTTAATTGTCAACGAGTTCTGCACGCGTGTGAAAAGAAGCAGTGTGGTTACCGCGGTAGTTGCCAGTGGTTAGGCCGCGAATGCAACAACCCTTGATTTTTCGCATGAGATTCTGAGAAAAAAAAGTCTTGGATTCGGAGAAATACGGCATCACTCCACGGATTTCTGTGGCAAACACCTCAGATTTCTTCATCAAACAGCGTCACCTAACCTAACCATATATGTAGCCTATCATGAAAACATATTTGAAACGCATGTAAATTTTCTTTAGAGAACAGCAGTCGATGGCTATTACTAATCAACTCCAACATCGCCTCTGAATGTCAACGAGAGAACTCGCAAATGCACAAAGTGAGAAAACTATACCGAAGATGATCGATCGCATTTTGCTGCAAACGTTTCAGTTTTCTTATTCAAACAGCGTCACGTATCCTAACTTAACTGTACTATACGTATGATGAAAACACACTTCAAGCGCCAGTAGAGAAATTATACCTTTTTCGATATAAATTTTCATAATAGCCTTTCCGAAATTTAACGAGGCGCGACAAAATATAAACTAACCTCTGAAATCAATTAAGCACTCCGCCATATCTCGAGGTGTATCCCATTCTTACTTAATTGCAGTATGTCGCCTCAAAATTAAGGAGTCGTTTAGTCAGCCTTAATTTTTAACGAGTTAACAATCGTTATCGGACACGTTATTTCCGCATTTATTACGAAAATATGTTCTCTTTCATTTCGAATTTTCTTTACAGAACAGCCGTCGACGGATATTACTAATCGACTCCGACATCGCCTTCGAATGTCGACGTGAGAAATCGCTAGTGCACATAGCGAGGAAACGATACCGAAGGTAATCGATCGCATGCAGTATCATCGCTGGGGTGCATAAATATCGGTAAGGGAAAAAATCGCGCGCGCTTAATCGCTCGTAATAACGGATACGCCAGTGATAGGGTGCTCGCTGTAACCGAAGGACGATACACAGTTTAATATAGGAATTTTGAAGGAACAGAAAAACGTCGTCGCTATAACGGAGTTCTCGTTATATACCATACGCGCTATATCGGACTTCTACTGTATTTAGGATGTGTGTTTTCCCAGGATGGTAATATAGTACGTGAGATTGAATCAAGGTGCAGTAAAGGTAATGCAGTGAGCTCGCAGTTGCGATCAACAATATTCTCTAAGAAGGAAGTCAGCTCCCAGGTCGAAACTCTCTTTACATTGGTCTCTTTTCAGTCCAACTTTGCTTTAGAATTAACAGACATGAAAGTAGCGAGAATGATTGTTGTTACAAACAGGGGGGGGGGGGACAGTGTGATGCAAGTGTAATAGACTGATATAACTTGAAAGCAATATTCTTTAACCCAGTGGTAAATAATGCAGTTATTATTATTATTATTATTATTATTATTATTATTATTATTATTATTATTATTATTATTATTATTCCCAAATTTGGCCGCCTATGGACCGCATTGAACTTAAGGCTTTCTATTCTTCTTATTATTATTGCTCTGGTGTTATCTGTGAAAGAAGGTCTATCTACGATAGTCAAAGATGAATTTAAAATTTTTAAATAAAGGTTATACAGTATTTCTTTTCAGATCTTAAATTTTAACAAACTCTTCACTTGGTGCAAGAACAAGGTTTCAGGTACAGAGCAATTTTGGTACAACACAGAGAAACCAAGAATTGGTAATTTACAATCTTGAGCTTCAAGCTCATAATTTACAAGGTTCCAACATCGCCAATGTTGCATTTGGTTAGATAGACAAGGAGAGGGATCTCCCAAAACACTATTTTCAAGAGCACTTTGCTCCGACGGTTATAAATTATGGCCTTCGAAAGGCACCACTCAATATTACACAAATATCTATTACATTACCACAAAAGAGCTTACATGCTCTACAAATTCTATCAAGGAGACAGCACTCACAAATTCTTAGGACCTACTCAAGGCAACTTTTAACTATTACATTTGCACAATACTTTACAATTTCTATCCTCTCTAGGCACAACATACCATTGCCTGCTGTCCATCTCACACCATTATCGAGGTCACGTTGCAGTTGCTTACAATCTTGTAACTTATTTATTACTCTATACAGAATAACATCATCCGCAAAATGCCTTACCACTGATTCCACTCCTTTACTCATATCATTTATATATATAAGAAAACATAAGGGTCCAATAATAATGCCTTCAGCAATTCCCCTCTTAATTATTACAGGGTCAAATAAAGCTTCGCCTACTCTAATTCTCTGAGATCTATTTTCTAGAAATATAGCAACCCACTCAGTCATTCTTTTGTCTAGTCCAATTGCACTCATTTTTGCCCGTAGTCTCCCAATATCCACCTTATCAAATGCTTTAGACAGGTCAATCGTGATACAGTCCATTTGACCTCCTGAATCCAAGATATATCTGATATATCTTGCTGGAATCCTACAAGTTGAGCTTCAGTGGAATAACCTTTCCTAAAACCGAATTGCCTTCTATCGAACCAGTTATGAATTTCACAAACATGTCTAATAGAATCAGAAAGACTGCCTTCCCAAAGCTTACATACAATGCTTGTCAAACTTACTGGCCTGTAATTTTCAGCTTTATATCTATCACTCTTTCCTTTATACACAGGAGCTATTATAGCAACTCTTCATTCATCTGGTGTGGCTCCTTCAACCAAACAATAATCAAATAAGTACTTCAGATATAGTACTATATCCCAACCCGTTGTCTTTGGTATATCCCCAGAAATCTTATCAATTCCAGCTGCTTTTCTTGTTTTCAACTTTTGTATCTTACTGTAAATGTCATTGTTATCAAATGTAAATTTTAATACTCCTTTAGTATTACTCATGTCCCCTATCTGGACATTTTCCTTGTAACCAACAATCTTTATATACTGCTGACTGAAAACTTCTGCCTTTTGAAGATCCTCACATACACACTCCCCTTGTTCATTAATTATTCCTGGAATGTCCTTGGAACCTGTTTCTGCCATAAAATACCTATACATACTCTTCCATTTTTCACTAAAATTTGTATGACTGCCAAGTATGCTTGCCATCATGTTATCCTTAGCTGTCTTCTTTGCTAGATTCAATTTTCTACTAAGTTCCTTAAATTTCTCTTTACTTCCACAGCCATTTCTAACTCTATTTCTTTCCAGTCTGCACCTCCTTCTTAGTCCCTTTATTTCTCTATTATAATAAGATGGGTCTTTACCATTCCTTACCACCCTTAAATGTACAAACCTGTTTTCACAATCCTCAAGAATTGCTTCAAACCCATCCCAGAGTCTGTTTACAGTTTTTTTTTACCATTTTCCACCTATCATAGTTACTTTTTAGAAACTGCCTCATGCCTGATTTATCAGCCACATTTTACTGCCTAATAGTCCTACTTTTAAGACCTTCCTTTCTATCACATTTATTTTTATCTACGACAAAAACAGCTTCATGAGCGCTAATGCGTGCCATCTATTACATTGGTTTCTCTGTAGAGCTCATCTGGTTTTACCAGCACCACATCCAGGGTATTTTTCCCTCTCATTGGTCGCCCTCTAGGGACACCATGACCTTGAAGTTGGTGCGGGGGCTTGTGTGCTTGTTGATCCCAAGGGCTGTGCCAGCTCAGGGTTACCAATGCTGGATAGGCCTCGGTGTAGGGCCAGACTAACAAGGTGTCCCCCGAGTTGCTTGAGAGGTGTCTGTGCTCTTTATTCTTCACACTATTTCTACCCTTCTATTCTCACCATCTTTAATTTCATTCCTCTTCCTGTCTGGCCACCATCTCTGCCTCGGGTAGATTAGGTTAGACATTACAGAAAAAAAAATTAAATAAAAAATTAATTAGGTTAGTACGGAGGTTTCATCCTCCCCAATCACAAGTTTCGGGTCGTGGCGAGGTGATGCATGGCTACTGGAGAGTAGTTCCAAGCGACCCCCTTCAGATACCAGGCGCCCTCTGGAGTATATAGCCTTGCCTCCGGTAAATCTCCTTGGCTCTGCCGGAGGTCGACCTCATATTTCCGTGAGTACTCGTGGGACCAAGAAATGGAACCTCTCTCTTTTCAATCAACACTTTCAAAGGGAGTCACCCTTCAAAAAACGGTGTCCGAGATTGGTAAGAAACGCAAGCGGTATACTCCAGTTCCAGTGGATTATGTAAGTGACGAACGTCTTCCTCGATTCCTGGTTGCTTCCAGGGTCGATGGTAAGAGTTTTCTTGATGAATGTCCTTTCATGATCAGCAATTCCATCGAAGAAATTGTTGCTGGTGAAGTCGACGAGATGCGCAAGCTCCACGATGGATCCGTACTTATTAAGACATCTACGGCTGAACAGTCCAGACAGTACTTAAAGCCAAGTTATTCGGAAAGGTAGAGGTGAAAATCGAGAAGCACCAAACCCTTAACTCCTGCAAGGGAGTTATATTCCACAGGGATTTGGTTAAGTCTTCCGATGATACGATGATCCGGTACCTAGCACGTCGGGGTGTAACCGACGTGAAGAGGTTGAAGAGGCGTGTGGGTGAAAAGCTACTCGATACGGGTGCTTTCATCCTTACCTTCGACGCCGAGACCGTACCTGAACGGATAAAAGTGGCAATGTATCGCCTGCCTGTTCGTCCATATATTCCGGCACCAATGAGGTGCTATAACTGTCAAAAGTTTGGCCACACCTCATTGCGATGTACAGGTTGGATGACCTGCAAAATGTGTGGGAAGTGTGAGCATGCTGGGGTTGAATGCACACCACCACCTATGTGTGTCAACTGCCCGGGTACGCATGCTCCAATCTCCAAGGAGTGTCCCACATTCAAGCGGGAGAAGAAGATCCAGGAGATAAAAACGCTGGATAAGCTATCTTATCCAGACGCCCGGAGGAAGTTCAAGTTCATGGCTGCTCCGGAGTTCTCCATCTCCTTTGCTGAAAAGGTCGCAAACATGGGGATCACTCCACAGAGTTTTGTACAGAACACCAGTACCGAAAATGAATCGAAAAGTCAAAGCCAGCAACAAAATTCAATAAATAAAGAAACTGGAGTTTCAAATAGCGAAGCGCCGAAAAGAGCGTTACTATTACATTACGTTGCCTGGGAAGGGCTCTTCCCAGGAACGTTCGGCTGGGAACGCCTCCCCCAACAGGGCGGGGGGAAAGACTTCCCCAAATAGGGCTGGAAAGTCCAGCCCTTCTTCCAATGCCCAGATCATTAAGGAGGAGAAGTTGAAGCCATAGAGCTCCCTTAAAACATTGGAGAAGAAGCCTCCATAGGATACCCGAAAAAATCCGGCAAGCCATCTGCCGGCTCTCCTCCAAAAAGAAAGAAACGGTGGGCAAGAGCGAGAGGCCCCGACGCCCTCTTGTTCGATCACTTTCTGGAGAACCTAGTTCTCCCAGGAAGAAGGCCCACTGTGCTCGAACAATGAGATCACCGTCCGCGGAGGGTCCAGTCACCGCGCCTCCTTCTTCTCAGGAGACAATGGAGACTGAACCACTCATTGTCGTGGATGGTGGATGAAACTGATTTAGACGGCGGAACCTGGCAGGTAATGGATAAAAAGAAGAGCAAGAAATTGATCTAATTTCGAAGTCTTACCAATCCACACAATGGCACTATTGCAGTGGAACTGCAGTAGTTACCACTGTCGCCTAGCTGAGTTACGTCAATTGATATCCGTCTATGCGGCCTCCATAGTCTGTCTACAGGAATCTCATTTGAGACATGGACACGACACAACTATGAGAGGATACAGTCTTTTTTCCAAAGACAGAATACCTATGGATGGCGCGGCACTGGGGGCGTTTGTACCCTATTGCGCTCCGACATCTTTAGCGAAGAGGTACCACTCCGTACTCAGCTAGATGCAGTTGCAGTTCGCACTCCGTTGGCAGTAATGACAACGGTTTGCAACGTGTACTTTCCACCGGATTATAACCTTGATATTCGTGCACTGCAAGATTTGATCAGTCAGCTGCCTCCTGCTTTCCTCATGCTGGGAGACGTGAACGCCCGTAACATACTATGGGGTTCTCCGTCTTCCTGTTCTAGGGGGAGGATGCTCGAGTGAATGATCAACTTATTTGATCTTTGTGTGCTTAATACAGGAGAACCGACACATTTCAGTAGCGCGCATGGCACATTCTCACACCTGGATGTCGCTTTGTGCAGCCGTGCGCTAGTTCCCCTGCTACGGTGGCAAGTACACGACGACCTCTGTGATAGTGACCACTTCCCGATAATTCTGTCTCTCTTGAATCAAAGACAGTCCGAAGTACCTAAGTGCTGGTTATTTCGGCGGGCAAATTGGCCAGAATTTACAAAACGCGCAGTGATGGCTGGTGATATGCTGGAGTCTGTTGACGACCACGTTTCTTCCATTACTACTGGAATTTTGGCTGCTGCAGAGGAAACAATTCCTTCCTCGTCTGGTATTCGTCGCCGGAAGCAGGTCCCATGGTGGATGGACGAAATTGCAGCAGCCATATGTGATCACCGACGGGCTTTTAAGCATTATTGTCGGAATCATACGATGGCCAAACATATCACATTTAAGCGTCTGTGTGCGAAGGCCCGTTTTTTGATTCGAGAACGTAAGAAAGCTACGTGGAAAAAGTCTGTGTCATCCATCACGGCACATACTCCGTCATCACAAGTGTGGACAAAACTCCCCTGTATTATCGGAGTACAGAATGTGCCCTCAGTACCCGGAATCTCCATTAATGGAAATATAGTTACGATTCCTTCAGTCATTGCAGACCTCATCACGTCGCATTTTGCAGATATGTCCAGCTCTAGGAGATACGACCCTGCATTTCTTCCTATTAAGCGCGAAGCAGAGGCACACCATCTCTCTTTCGCCTCTAGTGCTTCGCATCACTACAACGTGCCCTTCACGGAGTGGGAGTTGCGGAGTGCACTCGCGCTATGCAGAGATACGGCTCCTGGACCGGACAAAATCCATAATCAAATGCTTAAGTATTTGAGTGACAGATGTCTCAAGGATATCCTCACCCTATTCAACAGAATATGGAGTGAGGGAGTGTTTCCATCTCAATGGTGTGAGGGAATTGTGATACCTATTCCCAAGCCAGGTAAAGATCCAAAACTTCTGGATAGTTATAGGCCAATATGCCTTACAAATGGTCCCTGTAAGCTATTTGAAAGGATGATTAACCAGTGTCTTGTGTGGGCCATGGAAAAGGAGGGTCTCTTGTCTAACTACCAGTGTGGTTTTTGCTCTCATCAGTCTGCCACTGATCATCTGGTCAGACTGGAGAGCGCCATTCAGGAGGCCTTTCTCCGGAAGGAACACCTAGTCGCCGTGTTTTTCGACCTGAAGAAAGCTTACGACCCTACCTGGCGATATGGGATTCTTCTCCACACTACACCAGTGGGGATTTCGGGGAAATTTGCCAACGTTTATTGAGAACTTCATGTCTCTCCATCTCTTTCGAGTCCGTGTAGGGAATGCATTTTCTCAATATTACGTTCAGGAAAATGGAGTACCTCAGGGATCGGTACTGAGTGTCACGTTGTTCGCAATCGCCATCAATGGCATAGTTGCCGCTGCTGGGCTTGCAGTCGTTCCTATGCTGTATGTAGACGACTTAGCTCTACATTACAGCTCCGGAAGGGTGGCGTTTGCTGAGAGACAGCTACAGCAAGCTATTAACCGAGTCGACAGATGGGCCCTGCAACACGGTTTTCAGTTTTCAGCAGCGAAAACCTCTGTTGTACACTTCTGTCGACGGCGGCCTGTGTATCCCGAACCAGAGCTCCGCTTGCGAAACAGTGTCTTACCAGTGGTTGACACCTGCAGATTTCTGGGTTTCCATTTTGATAAGAGACTTACGTGGCAGCCCCACATCCGTCAGTTAAAGGTTGCCTGCATGAAGAGACTTAACATGCTTAAGTTTCTCGGCGGCACTTCATGGGGGGCTGACCGTACGGTACTGCTGCGATTTTACACGGCTACGGTCCTCTCCCGGATTGACTATGGAAGTGCGGCTTATGGCTCAGCACCAAAATCTACGCTGAGCCTTTTAGACAGTATTCACCATAGTGGAGTAAGGCTGGCAACGGGTGCTTTCCGTACTAGCCCCATTCCCCGCCTACTCGCTGAAGCGGGAGTTCCACCTTTACGGATAAGGAGGCAGCAGTTACTCCTAACGTACGCTGCCAAAATTCGTGAAATGCTGCTACTTCCAAGCTATCAATGCATCTATCGCACCCAATACCACCAGCGGTGCCTAGACCGGCCGAATGCCACACGGCCAGTTGGGTTTCGGATTGATAGCTTGTGTCATGATTTGAATATTTTTATCGGTGGTTGTCTTGAACGAACTCTTAGCGAGGTACCTCCGTGGTTGGTTCCGTGACCAGATATACGCCTAGATCTGCTCCATGGACCCAAGGTGAACACGGACTCCTCCGTTCACCGGAGGTATTTCCTGGACTTAGTTCACCAATATTCGGCTGCGAGACTTATCTTCACGGATGGTCGGAGATAGCGTTGGTTGCTCTTTCATCATTGAAAATATGAGTACGAAGATCTCGCTCCCTAAAGTATGTAGCGTGTATACTGCAGAGCTTTACGCCATCTTAGAGGCTCTGCAGTTTGCACTGTGTGACGAAAGAAGCCACTTTCTGTTGTGTACCGATTTGTTAAGCTCTCTGCAGTCTATTGAAACCTGTTTCTTGCAACACCCACTGGTGCAGCAGATACATGACCTTCTAGCCAGGTTAGGAGATGCTAGCACCAGAATCACTTTCGCATGGCTTCCAAGCCACGTTGGGATTGCGGGAAACGAATTTGCGGATGAAGGAAGCTGCACTTTTACCACCAAGACCTGTTAATGTACCTGCTAAGGATATTTGTTCTCAGCTACGTCGAACCATCTTGGCGTCCTGGGAATCGGAGTGGCTAGATATCCGAACTCCCAACAAGCTGAGAGCAATTAAGAAGACGACTACCGTATGGCGGTCCTCTTTCCGACCTTCACGGAGAGAGGCCATAGTACTGTGTAGGCTGAGGATAGGTCATTTACGATCCACGCACTCTTATCTCCTTAAGAGGGAAGACCCCCCAGTGTGTTCTTGTGGTGCCGACCTCACCGTGGCCCACATCCTTACAGAGTGCACCTATCTGTCTGGCCTAAGACGGAGCCTCGGCCTGCAGGAAATACTCGAACGCATACTAGCCGATGACGCGAGTACTGCTGATCTCGTCATCCACTTTATGTGCGACAGTGGACTAGTCAAGGGTGTATAAATTTCAAGTGTATTGTTGCTCAGGGAACGTACATTCCATTTTGATACGTTAGTGATCCTTTCGGCCTAATTCTAAAATTGTTTTTGTCTTATTTTGTACTGCCTTTCCAAATTCCTTTGTTGAATAAATAATTTTGTTTTATATTTTAAATTTCTTTTCCACTTATTTGTTCAGAGAGGATGATTACCTCGTTGTACTTCCTCTTAAAACAAAAATCACCACCACCACCACCTCTCATTGGTTCCATCACTTTCTGAATCAGCTGTTCTTCCCATATTCATTTATTTGCCATTTGTTGGTCATGCTTCCTGTCGTTCGCATTTCCTTCCCAAGTGAGTTCTGGTAAATTCAGATTTCCCACTACAATCACATTCCTTTCCTGTCGTTTCCTACATAGCTGATTATCTTATCAAATAATTCTGAATCCGTGTCAGTGCTACCCTTTCCCAGTCTGTACACTCCAAATATATCAAGTTGCCTATTATCTTCAGAAATGAGCCTTACACCTAGATTTTCATGTTTCTCATCTTTAACTTTTTCGTAGCTTACAAATTCGTCTTTCACCAGAATGAATACTCCCCCTCCCATCATTCCTATCCTATCTCTACGATACACACTCCAGTTCCGTGAGAAAATTTCTGCATCCATTATATCATTTCTCAGCCATGATTCAACTCCTATTACAATATCTGGTAAATATATATCTATTAAATTACTTAATTCTATTCCTTTCTTTACAATACTTCTATAGTTCAACACTAGCATTTTTATATCATCCCTACTTGATTTCCTGTTCCCTGTTCCCTTATCACCGCTCCTTAGGTCACCCTGTTTCCCTGAATGTACCTCTCTATTATCCTATTTCCCTATTAACACAAGTTAATTTATGAATTACAAGAGAAAAACTTTTACAAAATCGTAGTCACCTTAAGATTAAATGAAGGGGAATTCAAGAGGGTAACACACTCTCAATCCCCAATTTACAGTTTAAGTCCTTAGGGCTTACATGGAATTTTACATGAGAAAGAAGAAAGTTTCCATTTTAGTAAGTTGGCTGTTACATAGTTAAAGATTTTAACCTTCCCCTCGGGTCAATTTGCAGAGATAACTACGTAGATGGAAAAACTGTTGGCCGATGTTCTGCCTGCTGGAGGTAGAGGCCCCCGCCTCCTGTCTTAACACACACTCTCAGTAAGACGACAATCAGAAAGACAAGTTCATTCTAAAAAGCGACAGCTTTTATACCCCAGAGGAAGCTTCAAGAAGGCTGTGGACTGAATCCGGACACACGCTCTCATTTTTATTCGATAAACAAAGGTTATGAGAAGCCTATGTTCGGCTGAAAAATAAACACACAAAAAAATTGTGATTGGCCAGGGTCCAAAGCTGGCGGGATGAGAAGGAAGTGTTGCAAACCTTGAAGTATCCAAAAATAAGGAAAGTCAATTCAGTTCAGAAAACCTACGAACAGAACTTTAAATTTCTAGTTATTTCACTTTTCACCAGAGTGCATGACCTCAGTTCTGTCATAGAGACATCTATGGAAGCAGCTTGATTTGTTCTGGGTGATTTCCGACAATGCTGGGAAGAACTGAGAGAAAGAAGGAGAGCTGCTCGACTAAGTGGTATGTTGCAGGTTATAAATTTCATTTTTTGTCCATATTGAAGTTGGGAATAAATTAGTGTATGCAACGTGAATAAATCAAATGGCAGGATGGTACTTGGAATGAGGAGATAAATGTTAAGTTAGGAATGAACTTGATGGATGAAGCTGTATGCAAAAACTGGCTTAAGTGGTGGGTTCATGTGAGGCAAAGGGAGGAGAATAGGTTACCTAGGTGAATAATGGACTCTGTTATGGAAGGTTAAGAGCAGTAGAGGGATACCAACACGACGATGGATAAACTCGGTTTCTAACGATTTAAAGATAAGAGTTATAGAACTAAATGAGGCCACAGCTCTAGTTGCAAATAGAGGATTATAGCGATGTTTAGTAAATTCACAGAGGCTTGCGGACTGAACGCTGAAAGGCATAACAGTCTATAATGGTAATGTATGTGTGTTAATTTCTTGTGTCTTATTTCTGTTTACTCTCACAATTTTACCTATTTTCAATTTCGCTACCACTACTCTGTGGTCTCCATCAAATACCTCAATTGGTAGTGCTGTTACATCCATTAGCTGTTTACAATTTATTTTCTGCACCAAAATAACAATCAATAACTGTTTTTGTCCTTCTTTCATCTCTGCCATATCTAGTGAGCTTTCTACTATTCTTCTTTCTAAACCAACTGTTGCCCACAATCATTCCATTTCTCTCAGGAAAATGAATCAAGTTATCTGCCTCACTGTTACTTTCTACATATCCAAAAGGAGTAATCACTTCTTCTTTACCAATTCTGTCATTTCCAGCCTACGCATTGAGGTCTCTCATGACTTTCATTTTCACATTGGTGATTACTTCCACGAGTATCTTCAAAAAATCCTGTATATTTTCCTCACTCTCACCTTTTGGGGTGCATAAACTTGGATGAAATACTTCACTCCTTCTTCCGTGCTCAGTCATACTCTAATTATTCTATCAATAATGTGATCTACCTTATCCACATTTTCATCCAGCGTTTTGTTAACAATCACTCTTACTCCTTTCTTTGCCTCACCTTCTCCACACCAGTATAGGGTATCCTTTCTCATCCTATTCACTCCCTTTCCCCTCTACGTGCCATCATTCAGTCCCATCATTGTAACATTCTCTTTCTCCATAAAATCAGTCAACTCTTCTGATCATCCTGTCGGGGTCATGCTATTTATTATTCCCCCCTTCATAATATTAACTGCTGGTTGCCCACTTACCACAGCCCGCCAGCACAAAAACTGTGCATTGCTTTTACCAGTGTACGCACTAACCTTTTCCGAGGCTGATAAACTACCACCGCTCATTTTAATGTATTGTTATGGTGGGATTGCCACTCCCAAAGGCATTTTAGAGCTATTGCCAGTAATTATTCAGGCCTCCCCATACGTGGGGAGCAGATGCCCTTGCAGCCGTCCCTAACACGGGGAATAAACTCCCCTGGTGAATAGTGTACTCATATTATACCCCGTGTACTGGGTTGCCTCTTTCACAATCTCCATCCTTCGGTAGTCAATGTTCTCTGCTGTAGATTCCAATGAGGTCTTCACTCGTTACCCTTAGCTGGGACCCATACCTAATGCTACACACCAGGTCGGTGTCCTCTGGGACTCTCATAGGCTGGGGCACCACTCCAAAGAGCGTCCCTACCTGCTACCTACTATGGGCTAAAAAGTGGTTATTACAGAGAGAGAAATTTAGTCATACACATTTTATTAAAGAACTAGAACCATTCAATTTTAGAAATGGATATCGACTAATCAGCTTGAGTTTCACTACTGCCGTACACACCACTCTACATCCAGATTGTCACAATAGTGAGCTGGAAAATTGTGTGGTCACCCCGACCAACCACCCGACGCGAGTTATGTTGGCACGACTGGCCCCGACAAGCCTACACGCCACTTGGATCAGCAGGGATCCTGCAGTTCGGGCCCAGCAAATTCGGTCATACGTAAGTGCTTTAAATTTCCTGCAAAATAACACAGAATGACATGCGTATAAGAAGATATCTTAATGTTAAATATATTTCTGGCCATCAGATATAACAGACTGGAGCTTGAATCAGAATATTCAGAAATGATGAAGATGTTTACACTTAAAGGTTGACTAACATGTTTTTTTTTTTCCATCATGGTCATCAAAGAGCAAAAATATTGTGTATATTTGGCACAGCTTACTAATGTGAATAGTTATTTCCTATTAAGAGGTCTGACTCGTTGGCTGAATGGTCAGCAAACTGGCCTTCGGTTCGGGGGGTCCGGGGTTCGATTCCTGGCCGGATAGGAGATTTTAACCTTCATTGGTTAATCAAGGGTTATGAACTTCATGTTGTTGGTCCATATTAAACTGAGATAATGTATAAATTATAAACAGAAGAGTTTTCCAACTATTCAGTACATAGTTGTATTTACAATGTTATTTATATTACATGGGACTAGTTTCAACCCTACCCGGGGTCATCATCAGCCATATTTAAACATACATGATATTTGATGAAATCCTAAACATGTTTCTAAGCAGTAAGAACCTTATGAATATGTAATTTACAGTATGATGTGTGGTAGAATTAGGCAAGGTGCTATGGGACTCAAAATGTTGCAAATGAAAGTGAAATATTACAAGTGACATAGGTGAGCAAGTACACTAAAAAGTCTGGGTATAAAAGTACAAATGAGATGCTCTGTGTTGTAGGTCAATTTTAGTATGATTTTAGACACATGGTGTATCAGATGGAATTCAGTAGGTCCTGGTAATACATAACGGTTGTGGACCGAGTGCTTTGGTACTAAGAATGAACACAATATAACTTTACACATATAATAAAAGTATACAAATATGTACAAATGTTTGAGTAACAAACGTGTAGATAATACTCTCTAGAAGACTCTGTGAAGAGTTGATTATACACTGTATCAGCTTAGGCAGAAAGTTTGATACTTGGTGTATTAAGTAACCAAGGTACCGGTATGTTGATAGCACTGCATGGTTGATTGTTGGAACTGTGCACACTGAATATGAAATTCTTCATGAGAGTAAGTAGATTCTGCATGTGGTGATATTAAGGGGTGAAACTCTCGGTTCATAGCGGAAACATATTGGACCTATTAAAATTGAGAAAAGCCAGTAAAATGCAAAGTACGTGGAAAGAAGAATACATTGCAACAAAGCGAATGGATACTCACCTCATGTAATGTAAGTAACATTGAAAATACAACTATGTATTGAATAGGTGGAAAACTCTCCTATTTATAATTTATATATTCATTGGTTAATTCCAATGGCTCGAGGACTGGGTGTTTGTGCTGTCCCCTACATCCCTGCAACTCACACACCACACATAACACTAACCTGCACCACAATAACACGCAGTTATCTACACATGGCTGATGTCGCCCACCCTAATTGGAGTGTCTGCCTTGCAAGGGCTTTCGACCGAGTCGACCGGAAACAGCTTTTCCTTACCATGAAAAAGGCAGGAATGGATTGGAAGGATAGATGCCTCATACTAAATTTATACAGAATTCAGAACACTCATTTTGAAATTATTATTATTATTATTATTATTATTATTATTATTATTATTATTATTATTAAGAGAATATAATGTGTACATTCAAAAATACTCTTTATCTGATAAAAATGTGAAGCCATTTCAAAGCTAGAATGTGCATGGAATATTACTTTAAATATTACTTGTCAATGATGATTTGAAAGCAAAATTATAAGTATTACCATAAGGTTTAGTATGTTGTTATTTATCACTAAAAATAATGTCACACCAAGAACTCTTTAGTTAATTACTGACATTTTTGTCACCCAAAATAATTTTAATGCATTCACATTCAGATTACTGAAGTATGGCTCTCCTGTCTCATGCTTCAAAAATACTGCTCAACATCATCAGGAATAGAATTAAAGGAAAGTTGGAACAAAATATCAGTAATGACCAGTTTGGATTTTGATCAGGGTAGGGTACTAGTTAAGCAATTCTGGCATTACATTTAGTTCTGGAAAGAAGACTTGTGGAGAATAGGAAAGTATACGTGACTTTCATTGACCTAGAGAAAGCTTTCGACCGAGTCAACTGGAAACAGCTTCTCCTTACCATGAAAAAAGCAGAAATTGATTGGAAGGAGAGATACCTCATACTAAATTTATACAGAATGCAGAACACTCATTTTGAAATCAGTGGGACAAAGAGAAATGCAAGACTAGGAAAAGGAGTTAGGCAAGGATGTCCACTCTCTACTTATCTCTTCAATATATTCATCAAAGAAGCTAGTCATGAAAGGAAAAAAAAACCAGCTGTGATCAAAGTTAATGGTAAAGAAGTACGTTCTATAAGATTTGCTGATGAAATTGCCATACTAGCAGAAACAGGCAAAATTATGCACAGAATAATCAACATACTAGCAGAAATTTTAGGCAAATGGAACATGAAAATAAATGCAAGGTAAACAAATACCATGACAATATGTAAATCCAAAAGAACACACATCAAAATTGGCCCTGATAAAATTGAACAAGCGATACAGTTTTGCTACCTCGGAACCCTAAAGCCGAGTGATGATCAGAGCATGGCAGAAGTCATGAAAAGATAGCAGTGGCAAAGAGAGCCTCCCCTCGCCAACAAACGTATATATAATCAAACCAGTGGCATGGTCGTCCATTATAAGCGCCATAAGATGTTTTTCACATAACTATTAAAATAATATCGTTATAACTTCCCAAAATGAAATGCAATTTTACCACATGTTGTTTTTCTTCTTTTGGACGTTGCCATTTTTCAAAATACCGGTATCATTTTAGTACAATAACTAAGAATAATATGCTAACTACTGTAATACAACATTATAATAGTTTTAAATAAAATCAATGTGTGTATAAAAATTAGATCATTGTGTGTTAGATAATTAAGTTGCGTGACTATAGTAGCTCTTCTTGATTCGTTGTTGTACATAATACATGCACTAAAGTATGTTCACGTTCACCGATCACATCAATTTTTACCCTCATTAGTACTGTATGTTGTTTCTAACAAGCACACTTTTGAGAAAGCACTACACCGATGCACCCTACTGGCACAGACTATCTGCTGCGGTGGGGTCAGTAACTTTTCTCCCTTCCCAAACACTGAAGTGGATGTTTTGAATGGTTAACAGATGGTGCATTGGTGCATGTTCAGTTTCATTAAAAATATTACCTCTTTTGTTGTCAGGATGCACCAAATTGTACTGAAGGTTAATCCGTAAATTAAATTGCAGTCACATTCATGTAATCATTAATTTTATGCAAACATTAATTTCGTTATAGATGGTGTTCTTGCAAATGGTAGCCAAAAATATAATTTTCCACCACTAGGCAGTGTTCCATTAAAATATAGGGAACAGCTCGGTTTCAAAAATTACTTTGTATTTTAAATGTAGAACCGAAACTCTAACATCTCTAATCATTACCGTTAGCTGTTTAGTTGTATTCCACCTCCATTCTCCTTTCTTCTTTTAAATTTTTTTCTGTCACCTTGCTGTAAAAACTAACTTCTTTCTAGACTTACACGAGAAGCTGTGGAAAAGTGTTATAATTCTTTTAGTGAAAAAGTTCCACCTTTACAATACAAAAGTTATTTTATTCGTTTCAAAATAACATACACTTAATAAAATAGGACATGTTTCATCCACTTTGGGACATCATCAGCCATTAATAAAAGGCAAAGTACTTAGAACAAGGATAATTTAAAACACTTGATGAATAATGCATGATTAAGCATTATTTTTGTGTTTTATAGGAGAACAAGTCAGTCCTTATTGGAGGACCCACAGCATCAGGAAAATCTTCAGTAATTAGAAACTTCACAAAGTCACTATTAAGCAATGAAGGACATGGCTTGGTAAGTATATTTCCCATTTCATTTTATTCTGAAACTTATAATGTAGACTATTGTTTTTGTTGTTTTTTTTTGCTGGTGCCTTTACGTCGCACCGGCAAGATAGGTCTTATGGCAATGATGGAATAGGAAAGGCCTAGGAGTTAGAAGGAAGCAACCATGGCCTTAATTAAGGTACAACCTGGAGTGAAAATGGGAAAACACGGAAAAACATCTTCAGGGCTGCCGACAGTGGGATTCGAATCCACTATCTCCCAGATGCAAGCTCTCATGATATAGATGTTGATTCCCATAGGGAACCTAAAATATTTGTCCGGCAGGAACATATCCAACAGTTGTATCAAGGTGAAGATGTAGATAATTTGCTTCTGGAACCAGAAGAGGCTGTTGATGCTGATGAAATGGGAGACCCAGTTTTGCGGTCAGAGTTTGACAGAGCTGTGAGCAACCTAAATAGGAACAAGGCTCCTGGAATTGATGACATTCCCTCTGAGTTATTGACTGCCTTAGGAGAAACCAACATGGCAAGGTTATTCCATTTAGTGTGTAAGATATATGAGACAGGAGAAGTCTCATCCGATTTTCGACAGAATGTTGTTATACCTATTCCCAAGAAAGCCGGTGCTGACAGGTGTGGAAACTACCTCACCATTAGTTTAGTATCTCATGCCTGCAAAATTTTAACACGTATTGTTTACAGAAGAACGGAAAAACAAGTTGAAGCTGAGTTCGGAGAAGATCAATTTGCTTCAGAAGAAATGTAGGAACACGTGAAGCAATCCTGACTTTACGTCTGATCTTAGATGATCGAATCACGAAGGAGAAGCCCACGTACATGGCATTCGTAGAATCTAGAAAAAGCATTCGATAATGTTGATTGGTAATACCAATATAAATGGTCCGTTATTGGACATTATAAATTTTCCAGCTAACTCATTCCTGGTTGCCAGCTTTTCGCCCACATGTGCTAGGCTGGGCTCATCAGTTGGTACCTAGCACACCTACCAAGACACCGTGCATACCGGGAAGGCCACTGCGTAGGCTAATTGTAGCCACCAGCAGTGCCAATGCACTATGAGATACTTTGTCTCATTATCAAAAATTGATGCCCGCTTGGCCATCAGATGATATAGATGTTGATTCCCATAGGGAATCTGAAATATTTGTTCCGAATGAGTAAATTTATAATACCATTATAGTTGGTCCGTTATTGGACATTATAAATTTTCCAGCTAACTCATTCCTGGTTGCCAGCGTTTCGCCCTCATGTGCTAGGCTGGGCTCATCAGTTGGTACCTAGCACACCTACCAAGACGCTGGCTAGTGCATACTGGGGAGGCCACTGTGTAGGCTAATTGTAGGTACCAACTGATGAGCCCAGCCTAGCATATGAGGGCGAAACGCTGGCAACCAGGAATGAGTTAGCTGGAAAATTTATAATGTCCAATAACGGACCATTTATATTGGTATTATAAATTTACTCATTCAGAACAAATATTTCAGATTCCCTATGGGAATCAACATCCATATCATCTGATCGCCAAGCGGGCATCAGTTTTTGATAATGAGACAAAGTATCTCATAGTGCATTGGCACTGCCGGTGGCTACAATTAGCCTACGCAGTGGCCTCCTCGGTATGCACTAGCCAGCGTCTTGGTAGGTGTGCTAAGTACCAACTGGTGAGCCCAGCCTAGCACATGAGGGCGAAACGCTGGCAACCAGGAATGAGTTAGCTGGAAAATTTATAATGTCCAATAAGGGACCATTTATATTGGAATTATAAATTTACTCATTCGGAACAAATATTTCAGATTACCTATGGGAATCAACATCTATATCAAATGTTGATTGGACCAAGCTATTTAAGATTCTGAAGGTGATTGGTATCAGATACCGAGAATGAAGAATTATCTACAATCTGTATAAAAATCAGTCTGCAGTGATAAGAATCGAGGGCTTTGAAAAAGAAGCACCAATCCAGAAAGGAGTCAGGCAAGGCTACAGTTTGCCCCTCCTCCTTTTCAGTGTTTACATAGAACAGGCAGTAAAGGAAATCAAAGAGGAATTTGGAAAGGAAATCACAATCCAAGGAGAGGAAATCAAAACCTTGAGATTTGCCAATGATATTGTTATTTTATCTGAGACTGCAGGAGATCTCGAGAAGCTGCTGAGTGGTATGGACGAAGTCTTGGGTAAGGAGTTCAAGATGAAAATAAATAGGTTAAAAACAGAAGTAATGGAGTGCAGTCGAACGAAAGCAGGTGATGCAGGAAATATTAAATTAAGAAATTAAGTCTTATAGGAAGTAGATGAATATTTTTACTTGGGTAGTAAAATAACTAACGATGGCAGGAGTAAGGAGGACATAAAATGCAGATTGGCCCAAGCAAGGAAGAGCTTTCTTAAGAAAAGAAATTTGCTCACTTCAAACATTGATATAGGAAATTAGAAAGATGTTTTTGCAGACTTTTGTGTGGAGCATGGCATTGTATGGAAGTGAAACATGGACGATAACTAGCTCAGAAAGAAAGAGAATAGAAGCTTTTGAAATGTGGTGTTACAGAAGAATGCTGAAGGTGAGATGGATAGATTGAATCACGAATGAAGAGATACTGAATCGAATTGGCGAGATGAGATTGATTTGGCTAAATTTGATGAGAAGAAGAGATAGAATGATAGGACACATCTTAAGATACCCAGGACTTGTTCAGTTGGTTTTTGAAGGAAGTGTAGGTGGTAAGAACGGTAGGGGTAGACCAAGATATGAAAATGACAAGTAGATTAGAGCAGATGTAGGATGCAGTAGTTATGAAGAAATGAAAAGGTTAGCACAGGATAGGGTGGCATGGAGAGCTGCATCCAACCAGTCTATGGACTGATGACTCAAACAACAACATGAGTAAATTCATAATACCAATACAAATGGTCTGGAAAATTTATCATGTCCAATAACGGACCTTTTATATTGGTATTGCAAGCTCACAGCCACGTGCCCCTAACCGCATGGCCAACTCGCCCGATAATATTGGAATTCATGTTTGGTGCAGTTCAATTGTCTGAGTAATGTGACACCCCCTTCACAACATGCCAACACGCACTAGTGAATATAGGGTTGGCATCAGGAAGGGCATCCACTAAAGGAGTTTTCACACAACTGTGGGCTTGTATTAGGGAAATGGTGGGGTTCAGACCTCACTGTCAGTAGACCTGAGGATGGTTTCCTGTGATATATCACAGAAAATTATAAAAGAAAAGAAAAGTAATAATATATGCATTTATTACAGAATTATTGAAGATATGTATTTATTTATATAAATATTGACTCCCTAGTAACCACATTTATATGAACAAACTGCATGCCATTCTCTGGAGAAGAACGATCGGACCATGAGTATATAGGTACTGTACCTTTCTGCCTATCCAATGGTTCCTGGGATTAGCTGCAGGCACTGACTAAGCAATCATACTGTGTTAGACACATCTTTTGACAGTTGTGACCAGTCTTCTATTGTTGACTTCTCACTGGGATGTCTGGGTTTCAAGTATCTGATGTGGCGTAAGGATTTTCCTGTGTAAAACACGTCACCTCAGGAAGGGCCCCCATGGTTAAATTCCTGGCCATATCCAAACTGAGCAACAGTGGCTGCCTTGACCACAGAAATACTTGAGAACAAGGGCAGAAGATTTCTGTTTAATAATAATTTAGCAAGTATATGTTGTAGTTTGGGTTGTCAGTCCATAGACTGGATTGATGCAACTCTCCATGCCACCCTATCCTGTGCTAGCCTGTTCATTTCTATGTAACTGGTACATTCTACATCTATTCTAATCTGTTTATCATATTCATACCCTGGTCTACCTCTGACATTTTTACGCCTACACTTCCTTCAAAATCTTACTGAACAAGTCCTGGGTGTCTTAGGATGTATCCTATCATTTTATTTCCTTTTGTCAAATTTTGCCTAATGCTTCTGTCACCAGTTCAATTCCGTATCTCTTCATTTCTGATTCAATGTGCCCATCTCACCTTTAGCATTCTTCTGTAACACCACATTTCAGAAGCTTCTGTCCTCCTTCTTTCTGAGCTAGTTATCGTCCATGTTTCACTTCCATACAATGCCACGTTTTAGACGAAAGTCTTTAAAAACGTCTTTTTGGTTCCTATATCAATGTTTGAATTGTGCTAAGTCTGCATTTTATGTTCTCCTTACTTCTGCCATCATTAGTTATTTTACTATCCAAGTAACAATATTCATCTACTTCCTTTAAGATTTAATTTCTTAATCTAATATTTTCTGCGTCACCTGACTTCATTCGACTGCACACCATTACCTTTGTTTTGGATTTATTTATTTTCATCTTGTACTCCTTACCCAAGACTTCATCCATACCATTCAGCAGCTTCTCGAGATCTTCTGCAGTCTCAGATAAAATAACAATATCATCGGCAAATCTCAAGGTTTTGATTTCCTCTCCTTGGACTGTGATTCCCTTTCCAAATTTCTCTTTGATTTCCTTTACTGCCTGTTCTATGTAAACATTGAAAAGGAGAGGGAATAAACTGCAGCCTTGCCTCACTCCTTTCTGGATTGCTGGTGTTTTTTTATAGCCTTCAATTCTTATCACTGCAGACTTATTTGAGATTGTAGATCATTCTTCTTTTGCGTATCTGATCCCGATCACCTTCAGAATCTCAAATAGCTTGAGTGAATCAACATTATTTAATGCCTTTTTTAGATTCATGAATGCTTGTCATTTTTAATTGGATCCTCTACAATCAGACATAAAGTCAGGATTGCTTCACGTGTTTTACATTTCTTCTGAAGACAAACTGATCTTCTCCAAAATATATATTTATGCATATTAATAAAACAAAATGGTGTACTCAACAAAGAAAGGATCAAACTCAGAACTTTCCCTCACACTAAAACTAAATAATATGCTTAAATCACACAAAATGTAAACTCTTTTATGCAAAATAATCATGTACAGAATCTATGTTTGTGGGTTACTGTAGTCACGTCCTAGTTCGTGAACCATGGGCAACGGCTGAGTGGCCTAGTAAGTGGTCCTGAGAGTCGGGATACCAGTTGCTATGGAATGGGAGTGGGCATCTCGGACATATTCTGAGTCCTGGCCCTCCTTGTGCTCAGGCGGCTAGGACTATACAATTCACCGGTGGTCCATAACCCGTTAGAGGAGAGATCCCCACTTGGACTATGTGCAAGTAGGGCAGCATCCTGCATCATGAATTTACCGAGCTCAGAACATTTTAAGCAAGCCTCGGACCTATGGGAGTAATGGAGTCCCACTCCCATTTGACAGGCGAGGGACTCCTTGGAAACAACTTGGCGAACGAAATGGAATTCGATGGGGAGCTATCAATATTAATGGGGCTTACGGAAGAAAGAAAGTAGAACTGGCTGAGTCAGCAAAGAGGATGCATCTGGATGTGCTAGGAGTAAGTGATATTCGGGTAAGGGGAGATAACGAGGAAGATATAGGAGATTATAAAGTGTACTTGACGGGTGTTAGAAAGGGAAGGGCAGAGTCTGCGGTAGGGCTCTTTATCAGGAATACCATTGCACGGAACATAGTTTCTGTTAGGCACGTAAATGAGCGAATGATGTGGGTAGATTTGTCAGTTGGAGGAATTAGGACTAGAATTGTGTCCGTGTATTCACCATGTGAGGGTGCGAATGAGGATGAAGTTGACAAGTTTTATGAAGCATTGAGTGACATCGTGGTCAGGGTCAACAGCAAGGATAGAATAGTGCTAATGGGCGATTTCAATGCGAGAGTTGGGAATAGAACTGAAGGATATGAAAGGGTGATTGGTAAATGTGGAGAAGATATGGAAGCTAATGGGAATGGGAAGCGTTTGCTGGACTTCTGTGCTAGTATGGGTTTAGCTGTTACGAATACATTCTTCAAGCATAAGGCTATTCACCGCTACACATGGGAGGCTAGGGGTACCAGATCCATAATAGACTATATCTTGACAGACTTCAAATTCAGGAAATCTGTTAGGAATGTACGAGTTTTCCGCGGATTGTTCGATGATACAGACCACTATCTGATCTGTAGTGAACTAAGTATCTCTAGGCCTAGGGTAGAGAAAGTGAAATCTGTCTGCAAATGAATAAGGGTAGAAAATCTCCAGGACGAGCAAATTAGACGGAAGTACATGGATATGATTAGTGAGAAGTTTCGAACAGTAGACAGTAAGCAGGTTCAGGATATAGAAAGTGAATGGGTGGCATACAGGGATGCTGTAGTAGAAACAGCAAGGGAATGCCTAGGAACAACTGTGTGTAAAGATGGGAAAAGGCGAACATCTTGGTGGAATGATGAAGTGAGAGCAGCTTGTAAACGTAAAAAGAAGGCTTATCAAAAATGTCTCCAAACAAGGGCCGAGGCAGACAGGGAGTTGTACGTAGATGAAAGAAACAGAGCGAAACAAATAGTTGTTGAATCCAAAAAGAAGTCATGGGAAGATTTTGCTAACAATTTGGAAAGGCTAGGTCAAGCAGCAGGGAAACCTTTCTGGACAGTAATAAAGAATCTTAGGAAGGGAGGGAAAAAGGAAATTAACAGTGTTTTGAGTAATTCAGGTGAACTCATAATAGATCCCAGGGAATCACTGGAGAGGTGGAGGGAATATTTTTAACATCTTCTCAATGTAAAAGGAAATCATCATGGTGGTGTTGTGAACAGCCAAGCTCATGGGGAGGAGGAAAATGATGTTGGTGAAATTATGCTTGAGGAAGTGGAAAGGATAGTAAATAAACTCCATTGTCATAAGGCAGCAGGAATAGATGAAAATAGACCTGAAATGGTGAAGTATAGTGGGAAGGCAGGGATGAAATGGCTTCATAGAGTAGTAAAATTAGTGTGGAGTGTTGGTAAAGTACCTTCAGATTGGACAAAAGCAGTAATTGCACCTATCTATAAGCAAGGGAACAGGAAGGATTGCAACAACTATCGAGGTATCTCATTGATTAGTATACCAGGCAAAGTATTCACTGGCATCTTGGAAGGGAGGGTGCGATCAGTCGTTGAGAGGAAGTTGGATGAAAACCAGTGTGGTTTCAGACCACAGAGAGGCTGACAGGATCAGATTTTCAGTATGCGCCAGGTAATTGAAAAATGCTACGAGAGGAATAGGCAGTTGTGTTTATGTTTCGTAGATCTAGAGAAAGCCCATGACAGGGTACCGAGGGAAAAGATGTTCACTATATTGGGGGACTATGGAATTAAAGGTAGATTAATAAAATCAATCAAAGGCATTTATGTTGACAATTGGGCTTCAGTGAGAATTGATGGTAGAATGAGTTCTTGGTTCAGGGTACTTACAGGGGTTAGTCAAGGCTGTAATCTTTCACCTTTGCTGTTCGTAGTTTACATGGATCATCTGCTGAAAGGTATAAAATGGCAGGGAGGGATTCAGTTAGGTGGAAATGTAGTAAGCAGTTTGGCCTATGCTGACGACTTGGTCTTAATGGCAGCCTGTGCTGAAAGCCTGCATTCTAATATCATGGAACTTGAAAATAGGTGCAATGAGTATGGTATGAAAATTAGCCTCTCGAAGACTAAATTGATGTCAGTAGGCAAGAAATTCAACAGAATTGAATGTCAGATTGGTGATACAAAGCTAGAACAGGTCGATAATTTCAAGTATTTAGGTTGTGTGTTCTCCCAGGATGGTAATATAGTAAGTGAGATTGAATCAGAGTGTAGTAAAGCTAATGCAGTGAGCTCGCAGCTGCGATCAACAGTATTCTGTAAGAAGGAAGTGAGCTCCCAGACGAAAATATCTTTACATCGGTCTGTTTTCAGACCAGCTTTGCTTTACGGGAGCGAAAGCTGGGTGGACTCAGGATATCTTATTCATAAGTTAGAAGTAACAGACATGAAAGTAGCAAGAATGATTGCTGGTACAAACAGGTGGGAACAATGGCAGGAGGGTACTCAGAATGAGGAGATAAAGGCTAATTTAGGAATGTACTCGATGGATGAAGCTGTACGCATAAACCGGCTTCGGTGGTGGGGTCATGTGAGGCGAATGGAGGAGGATAGGTTACCTAGGAGTATAATGGACTCTGCTGTGGAGGGTAAGAGAAGTAGAGGTAGACCACGATGACGATGGTTAGACTCGGTTTCTAACGATTTAAAGATAAGAGGTATAGAACTAAATGAGGCCACAACACTATTTGCAAATCGAGGATTGTGGCGACGTTTAGTAAATTCACAGAGGCTTGCAGACTGAACGCTGAAAGGCATAACAGTCTATAATGATAATGTATGTATGTATGTATGCATGTCTGTATTTATGTACCAAAGATTTAATATTAAAACATATAGAAGTGTTAATGGTTGCTGGTTTAACTAGAGATTAACAAATTGGTTCATTTCACTTCAAAATGGTTGACATGTATTAGTTCTTACAACTTCACAGTTATATAGCTTAGGTCAATGTTTTTTAACATTGGAAAGCTCACAAATTTTAATAATAATATTGCTGTCAAAGCATGAAATAGGTATGATGTAAGAGCATATTAATTAGTAGCACTTAACTGTAAATTAAAAATCAGATTAGCAAAATTGATAATATTCTCTTAACTAAGCAAATTTATCCAAAAAATTAAAATGCAAGTACAGTACATACTTATAATAAAGTTTGAAATATGATAGTTTTAGTGTGATGGGTGCCACACTACCCCACTTTGTAGACCACTGGTCTAGGTTATAAATTTGAATCCCAAAGTAGGCATTTAAGTATGCTTAATCCCTCATTGACGGGAGGCATTTGAGTGCAGTTTTATCCAGCAAACAGAGGTGATTCAGATGTGAACCCTAAGAAAATGCAGTGTTAGAAGTGTTTAGCTTGGATTAATTTCAAATGATTACAGTACAGACTCAAGACAGTGTAGTTTACATTCAATTACTTTATATTTGCCTTAAGGTTTAGTAATGGGGAAGAGGCCTTTCACATTTTGTATGGAACTAAAGTGACGATCTTGCATTTGTACGGGTTGTTTCACAATGCAATGGTGACTAGGGTAATTGTTGCCTCAGGAACTTTGAGCAGAAGAATCTGGGACATTAGTTCAAAGATTAATTTAGCAAAAATCTCATGTGAATGGGATGATTAGTTCATGAGAAGGAAGGCATGTTTTGTAGTCCGTTTCTTGGTAGCTCGCAACATTTGCTCCCATTCCGTATGTTATGCGTCCATTGTCACTTCCCTCACTTCAGTCTCGTGTAGTACTCTTATCGTCTAATTTATTAAAATTTAATTACTTCTCTTTCATTCAAACTGCACCTTCCCGTTCTACGCAAAATTGTTTTTGAAAGTGACAGAGAGGCCGATTCGTAAGAGGTTTCAAGGTGTTGAAAGAATTGTAGGAAATCTCATGAGATGATGTCAACAGCAAATATGTCCGCCTAGTCAATACTATTTATTATTTACCTTTCACCTTAACATCTAGTTCATGTTTCGAGAATATTTATGCATTCTCTTCCTCATGTTAAAAATTAAATAACTGGAAAGGAGGTTCAACCTATTCAATACTCAAAAGAAAGAAACGTAGCAATCACATTTCTATTTTTATATTTTATATACGTACTTGGTTTCCCGCAGCCGTGACAGGTTCTGGACCTTCGAAACGTTCTCCACTCTACTTTGGTGTTTGGCCGCAGCGCGTGACCTTGAGTGTGCCGCATAGTCACCGGGAGCTGGCGGCTTTCTTCTACAGATCTGTTCGTCTGCGAATTCAAGCCTTTTTGATCTTCGCAAGTTGATTGTTAATGTTGTGACTTTGTGCAGAACAGAATGTGATGTCGTGTCTTTGTGCCTAACAGTGAAAAACTGACCTCCAACATTCTTAAACATTTTACATGTTTTTTATGGCTGATGATGACCTAGACTAAGGTCGAAACCGGTCCCATTTAAATAGAAATGTGATTGCTACGTTTCTTTCTTTTGAGTATTGAATAGGTTGAACCTCCTTTCCAGTTATTTAATTTTTAACATCAATAATTTCAATACGGAACAATGAAATTTTTATCTTTAAATTCTCTTCCTCAGCTAGTGGATTAAAATTCAGTATACAATAAGACGTGATAAAATAGGGGGCCCCCATTAAAAATTCAAAACTAAGACCATTACAATGTAACATTTAAAAAATTTGGATGGTAAAAAACATGGAATTAAAATCCCATCTTGTCATGTACAATTAAAAAACACAATATAGTAATGTCTGATTAAATATTGAGTGAAGAGATACTATCATTCTACGCGAGGAAACATCTTGTAATGAAACATTGCCATTTGCTTTACGTCGCACCGACACAGATAGGTCTTACGGCGACGATGGGACAGGAAAGGCCTAGAAATGTAAAAGAAGCGGTCATGGCCTTATTTAAGGAACAGCCCCAGCATTTGCCTGGTGTTAAAGTGGGAAACCCTGGAAAACCATCTTCAGGGCTGCCGACAGTGAGATTCACACCCACTATCTGCCAGATGCGAGCTCACAGCTGCGCACCCCTAACCACATGCCCAACTCGCCCGGTGTGTAATGAAACATACATCCACTAGACTACAGCAGAAATTTAAGACCATACACACTCAAGCGGAAAGAGGTCAGACAATTTCAAACTCTTTGGAAAGAAGAAGGAACACTGGTTTGGGCTGATTCCTTTGTACTAGGAAGGTAGAACATATACCACCTCCATCTCAACAATCTTAAAACTTTACAAGCTAGAACAAAATGAACGTAGGCATACATGGGTCTATAACCTGCACGGAGGTCAGCATCAAGGGGTTAAAGAAAGCTGCCTTTTAAAGGCAAGATTCCAGCACTACAGTATCTCTCAAAACTAAAAGTGGTCAGTGAGACCTTCAATAAAGATGTTGCATTATTCTACTTATTATTATTTTGCTACTTGTTTAACATCACACTAACACATCAAAGCTTTTTGGAAGGATGGGAAAGACCTAGGAGTGGGAAGGAAGTGGCTGTCGCCTTCATTAAGCTACAGCCCCAGCATTTTCCTGGTATGAAAGTGGGAAACCATGGAGAACCATCTGCAGGGCTGCCAACAATGGGGTTTGAATCCACCATCTCCCGAATGCAAGCTCACAGCTGCGGGTCCCTAACCATACGGCCAACACGTTCGGTGCACATTATTATATATTTGTCTGATAATTCTGAGATGTCTTATCGCGCCGACCTGTTGTGTATAATCTCTGGTTTGTTATCCAGTATATTTTTCTGTACATTCAGTTTACATAAGACATCTTTCATGTCCGTACTGAAAGCCCAAGAACCTGCTGGTTAACTGTAGTTTGACGATCACACTACTTGAAGCATTTCCCTCGTATTCGTCTTGATATACTTGTCACAGTCATATTGTTCTTTTCAGTGCTTTTCTGCACATTTAATAAGAAGCACATTATAATATGCTGCAGTTCGTAGTCAGAATTAATCCATTCTGATGTCATCATGCCATGTGTTTCCTAAAAATCTATCCTTATATTAGCTTTTTTTATCTTGCAGTTCCTGATGTAAATCTTGGTATACTGAGCTCGATAGCTGCAGTTGCTTACGAGTGGCCAGTATCTAGTATTCGGAAGATAGTTGGTTCCAACCCCACTGTCTGCAGCCCTGAAGATGGTTTTCCGTGGTCTCCCACTTTCACACCAGGTGAATGCTGGGGCTGTTCCGTAATTAAGGCCACGGCTGCTTCCTTCCCACTCCTAGCCCCTTCCTGTCCCATCGTCGCCATATGACCTATCTGTGCGACATAAAGCAACTTGTAAAGAGAAAGAAAAAATCTTGGTATTGTGTCATACAAGGCATTTCTTCATATAGGTTAGCCTCGAAGGAGCGTTTTTTGCCACGTGGAGAACTTTTAAAAGATACATGGCCTTTATGCTTTCTAGTGTAGATAGGTTATCCTTCGAGGGGCGTTCCCAGAATGGAGTCTGTTTCTACGTAGACGTTTTTCTCTTAGCAGCATGTCGGTTATTAGGAACGTTCTGCCATCTGTTGAATATATTTCGAAGCTGGGAAAGGTTAGATAATCAAAAGACTATCTGGCAGGTAGTAGTATTCTTCTGTGATCAGAGGAAGCGTATACTCTCTGGATTGACGGGCAGTAATCAAACATGGCTGCATGCAATGGCATAACTAAGGATGAAAATCAATGCATCAGAACATTAATGAATGTATTAGAAACCTGCTAAATACAGAATGCATTGCGGGTTAGGGCAAGCCTTTGCTTGCTATTATTGAAGTGATCATTTAATGACTTGATGTTATGAATACTCAAAGTTCACTGAACGTAGAGACCTATCAACGTCTAATGATTCACCGGCAAACAAAAATGAATCAAATCGGTCCAGTAGAATGGACAGACGGATTTTATTGATCTGACAGCAGCCTGTGATACAGTATGGAAGGATGGACTACTCTTCAAGATTCTGAAAGTGATACCATGTAAGATGACTGCCTGGCTTTTGAATAATATGCTAAGCCAAAGACTTTTCCAAGTACATATGGGGAATTCTGTGAGCACCAAAAGATCACTAAATAATGGACTTCCTCAGGGTTCTGTTCTTGCTCCAATCTTATTTAGCCTATGTATCTCAGACTGGCCTGCCACATTTTCAAGAAAATTTGGATATGCCGATGATTGGGCTATTGCTATCAGAGATACAACATTCGAGAAACCTGAGATAACCATAATGGACGACATAAAAGTGTTGGTACATTACTTTAAATTGTGGAGACTTACACTTAATGCCAATAAAACAGAAGTATGCTGCTTCCATCTAAACAGCAAGATGGCTAACAAACAATTGCAGGTGTACATTGAAAATCAGTTATTGAGACATAATAGATTCCCTAAATACCTAGGAGTTACCTTAGATAGAACACTCTCCTTTAGACAACACTTTTGTAACATCAAATCCAAAGTAAGAACTCGCAACAACATAATTCAAAAATTATGTGGTACAACTTGGGGTTCAACAGCAACTTTACTCCTATGCACCGCTTTGGGACTTGTGTTCTCGGCTGCTGAGTACTGCGCTCCTGTTTGGCTGAATAGCCCTCACATCAATCTCATAGATACGCAGCTCAACACCACAATGCGTCTCGTCACTGGCACAATAAGGTCTACTCCCATATATTGTCTACCTATTCTCAGCCATATCTCCCCAACTGATCTTCAACGTAAAAATGCTCTCCTCAAGGAATTCAAGAAATTAATAAATAATCCCCAATTACCAATACATGATGACATCAACGATGTTCATCTGAATCATCTAAGGTCCCGTAATCCAGCAATAAGAACTGCAATAGAACTGAAGAATACCAACTTCAATATTACTAAGGAATGGCAGGGAAGACAAGATACTAGGCCTGAGTCAACTTTGCCACATATAGGATCGTCACAACCACCTGGATTTGAGCTTCCTCGGAAAACCTGGTCTACTCTTAACAGGATACGATCGGGCGATGGTAACTGCGACTGTGGTGCCTCTAAGCAGACCATCCTGCACATTGTCAGCGAATGTCCAAAAAGAAAGGACAGCGGCGATGTCAGTGACTTTGCTCATGCACTCCAGAAACAATTAGCTATATAAATAACCTGGATATAAATATATAGTTTGTTCTTCAAAATCATTGTGTGTTGTATCTGTAAAGCCATACGCTAAATGAATCTTTTAATATATAGACGACAACTCTATATTGAATATTACTTATCTTCAGGGAGATGAGATGCTCAACTGAGTGATAGGTTCTGAGCTGTCAGTGAAAACATGGGACGGAATGACATTGGTAGATGTATAAACTTGAATAGAGCTTTTAAGTGTAGGAAAGATCACAATATGAAGATAAAGTTAAAATGAAAGAGGACAAATTTTGGCAGACATTCATTTGTAGGATGAAAAGTAAGGCTCTCTCAAGGGAAAAGGCTGTATACACAAGTGGCTCCTGGTTGTATATTAATCTGCTGATTTCAGAAGATAACTAAATCTATGGTATCTTTATCTTGTCGTGGTGGAGGGGCTTGTGTTTTCAAAAGATCCTGAGAGCTATGCCGGCGGTAGCGCCTCCCTTGCAGGACAGGTCGGAGGTGATGATCCAGACTAAAAGGGATACCCTGGTCCTCCAAGTTGGGGATTGGGCTTAGGGTTGACAACTCTATCCCATTAAAAAAAAAACTTGTTGAGAAGCCACAAAGAATAAGAACAAACCGGACGGACAAGATTGAAAAACGACCTAGGCGAGGAAATTGTTATGGGTTGGTATTAGCGACTTGGAATGTGAAAAGCCTACTCCAGCCAGGAAAAAGAAAGTGCTGGAGGGGCATACAGGTGGAAGACGATGTAGAGATAGACCAAGAAAGCGATGGATAGAAGAGGTGGAGCTGATGTACGTACCATGGGAGTCCGGATATGGAGGACCAAGGCAATCGACAGAGAGCTTTGGAAGAAGGTTGTTGCGGAGACCACGGCTCTACAAGGACCGTAGCATCAAGGAGTAAGTAAGTAAGTAAATAAATCTTTACAATCACTGTCTTTCATTCTCCAAGACCCCAAAATAATGGTTCAAGGCTCGAGTAATTGCTATTTTCAAGCCTGGTAATGAACCAAATAACCCCAACATTTTAGACCAATATCACTTCTTTGCCACTTCTATAAGATCCTAGAGAGAATGATCTTGAATTGTTTAACTATTATAGCTGATCCTCTTCTCATTCCCGAGTTCAGACCAGGGAAAAGTCCTACAACTTACTCAATTCATCGAAGATAGTTCTGAAAGGAAAGAGATCACATGTGTAGCTTTTCTTGATCTCTCTGCTGCATCTAACACCATAAACCACAGAATGCTGTTATAATAATCTTACTAACAATTATATATTTTCTATGATGATAGCTACGGTTCTTCGTCGATATCGTAGTCGATGGAGAAGAATGGAAGTATCTTGTCTCCCATTTTATTTAATGTTTACACCAATGATCAACCACAACTTTAAGAGTACAAATGCTTTGTTTACGCTGATGACCCTGCTTTTGTTGCTCAGTCAGAACAGTTTGAGGTTGTAGAACATATGCTCAGTCATGCTTTAGAACAGCTTACTTCGTACTATGAAAGGAACCAACTCATACCCAACCCTATATGTGCCTTCAACCTCAAGCATATGTAAGCTATTACAAGATATTACAATCATTCCGTATTGATGGTTTTCACTTTACAAAGCAAAAAATTAAATGTATCCTCCTAATTCAGTACAAAACACAATTCCATCATTAGGTAAAGCAATAAAATTCAAACATGTTTTGACTCGTTTGAGCCATCTTCAGTGAAATAAGCGGGGGTTAAAGTAATCTACCTAATATAAGCTAAAAATGTGCTAAAAACATAATGAACGAACAAATGAAAAACAAAAGGGACAGACGGAAATAAAACAATAACAATATACAATATACAATATTTACATCTCTAGATGGAGCAATAAGTAACTCGCTGAGACAAATTCAGTGAATAAAGGGTTAATATAAAACATAATTGAATCCAAAAAATGTGCTAAACATAACAAAAGAAAGGGAATGAAAGATAACAGATGGAAATGAAACAATAACTGCTAATAGTGAGGTTGTGAACCTCTCAGACTAAAAAATGTTAGTTTGTTAACAATACAGAAACAGAACAAAATTACTGTGTAGAAAATTCAGGCTGACAGTCTATCTTTGTAGACACACCATCTCACGAATGGCTAGGAGGGGAGCGAGAAAGCTTGAGAAACCTAGTTTGAGAGGAGACAACGTGCCAGGTGAAATGTACTTGATAAGTATGGAAAACCGCCATTGAATTTAAAATTTTAGAATAGCAGCATTCTCAATTTCTTTCCAATTTAGCGGTCACGTTCTCGAAGATTATTTCCAATGTTGGCTAGGTTTGTTGGCCTTATTTTAAATGATCGGGAGGGCAGCAACCAAACTGAGAAGTAACAGATGCATGGTAAACTGTGACCACAGTGGAAACCGTCAATGAAGTTCCAATGGTACTTAAAAGGTGGTTGTCCTCTCAAACCGGCCTGGCCTTCTCAAAGGTAACGGTCCCATTTGTATGATTGAGCTGAGCTAACATTGGAAATAATCTTCGAGAACGGGAGTGCTAAATTGAGAAGAAATTGAGAATGCTGCTATTCTAAAATTTTAAATTCATCAGCGTTTTTCCATCACTTATCACATACATTTCACCTGGCACGTTATCTCATCTCAAACTTGGTTTCTCAAGATTTTTCGCTCCCCTCCTAGCCATTAGTGGGATGGTGTTTCTACCAAGACAGGCTGTCAGCCTGAATTTTCAACACAGTGATTTTGTCCTGTTTTTGTATTGTTATCAAACTAAAAGTATTTTTAGTCTACCAGGTTCGCAACCTCACTATTAGCACTTATTGTCTCGTTTCTGTCTGTTATTTTTCATCCCATTTCTTTTGTTATGTTTAGCAGCACATTATTAAATGTTAAACAATTCATTCATTGAAACCACCTATTCAATACTAGTGAAGTCTTTAGGACTATAACATTGTCATTATATTAAGTTTAAGTATGGTACATGTTTCGCCTGTCATTGCAGGCATCGTCATCCATGAATTCTAACTCCAAGTCAGAGCTCTGAGTGGATGCTTGCTAGGATTATTCTAAAACAATATTTTTTATAACAATTTGCACTGGAGTACACTAGGTCATATTGGAGTGAACAAGCTGTTCTTGTTTAAAAGTTCAAATGTGACATCCAACATAAGTTCACATCCAATGGAAATAATATTAACTGTCAACTCTCATGTGCCAGTAATGAGAACGGCATGATACGAGTGGGATTTAAAACATCTGTACAGTTTTACAGTCTATTAGGAGATTAAATTTGTGCTAGAACTATTCTTAAAAATTATTTTGTTTTACATAATTTACACTAATAAATACAACGTATGTTACAATTTGGAAATCAACTTGCTGATTCCGTCATAAAGCTTCAATGGGACGTCCTACTCATGTCCACGTCGTATGGGGATAATAGAAAATATCAGCACACATAATGCCGATGCTGGATGGCAATTGTAGTCTATTGGATCATAATATTTAAACCTTTCTTTTTACATTAGTGGGAGATCTCACACATTTAGCTTATATGGTTTGGGGATAACTTAAATTTTCTATAGTAACATAATTTCCTTGAAGAATAAGAATCACTATTAAAGTGGAGTGCTGGTTGGATGGCAGGAATGCTGGTAGAGAACTTGATTGAGTTTCATTAAATAACGGATTATTTCATCTCTGTATAAACAAGCTGTATGTTGTTTATGTTGTGAAGCTTTCGAACTTGTTCCGTGTAAGCCTGAAGAGGAGTTAAACTGGATTCTGGATATAAGTGTGCATCTAGTGAGCATGTTGAAATCTGTGGAATAAAACAAAAAAAGTGTGTGAGTGTTATATTAGGATGGTTTAATAGTGGATTTAATATTCTTGACACTTACCCTCTAGACGTTAGAGGAAGTCTGGTTGTGTAGCTTGTGTGTTGTGGTCTGAACAGACACACCCCTAAAATACGAACTGTAAAAAATGTACAGATGTTTTAAATCCCACTCGTATCATGCCGTTCTCATTACTGGCACATGAGAGTTGACAGTTAATATTATTTCCATTGGATGTGAACTTATGTTGGATGTCACATTTGAACTTTTAAACAAGAACATCTTGTTCACTCCAATATGACCTAATGTACTCCAGTGCAAATTGATATTAAAAAATATTGTTTTAGAATAATCCTAGTAAGCATCCACTCAGAGCTCTGACTTGGAGTTAGAATTCATGGAAGACGATGCCTGCAATGACAGGCGAAACATGTAATATACTTAAACTTAATATAATGACAATGTTATAGTCCTAAAGACTTTACTAGTATTGAATAGGTGGTTTCAATAAATTAATTGTTTAACATTTAATCATTGAATTTCGATACAGTCAAAATGAAAGTAATCACTTGTAATTTAGCAGCACATTTTTGGATTCAGTTATGTTTTATATTAACCCTTTGTTCACTGAATTTGTCTTAGCGAGTTATTTATTGCTCCATATATTGATGTAAATATTGTATATTGTTTTTATTTCCACCTGTCTCTTTTGTTTTTCATTTGATCCTTCACTATATTTTTAGCACACTTTTAGCTTATATTATGTACATTACTTTAACCCCCACCCCCTTATTTCACTGAAGATGGCTCAAACGAATCGAAACATGTTTGAATTTTATTGCTCCATCTAATGATGGAATTATATTTTGTACTGAATTAGGTGGATACATTTAATTTTTTTTGAAGTATTCTGAAATGATACGATATTGTTCACTGCTTCCATCCTAGATATGTAGGGGTCACCTTGGACCGTACACTTGCATACAAGGAGTTGTGCCGTAAGTTGAAGCAAAAGATCTCTTCGAGGATTTGCCTCCTCCGTTGACTGGGGCATCCATCCTCAAACGTTAAGAACAGCACTGGCCTTATGCTATTCAGTGGGAGAATATGCCTGTCCTGTGTGGTAATAAGTCAGCCCATGCAAAAACAGATTGATGTTGCCTTAACCCCTTGATGCTGACCTTCATACGTTGTATAGACCTCCTTTTTTTTTTTTTTTTTTTCACATCTTGCGGACCTCCATGCAGGGTATAGACCCCTGTAGGCCTAAATTAATTTTTTTCTAGGTTGTAAATTTTTAAGGTTATTAAGATCTATAACTTCCTAGTACTGTACATAGGAATCAGCCCAAATCACTGTTCTTTTTCTCTTTCCAAAGAGTTTGTAGTAGTCTGACATCTTCCCACTTGAGAGCATATAGTCTTCACTTTCTGCTGCATTCTAGTGGATGTATGTTTCATTACCGGATGTTTCCTTGCATAAATCACCATCTCTTCACCGATATGAATGTTGACATCATCAGTTGAGAATTCCTATAATTCTTTCAATGCCTTGAAACCTCTTGTGATTTATAATTACTTGGACTCTCTGACATTTTGAAATACAGTATTACGTGGCACAGAAGGATCGCACAATGCAGTTTGCATGAAGGAGAAGTAATTAAGCTATAATAAATCAGATGATAAGAGTATTACACCAGACTGAACTGAGAGAAGTGACAGTGGACACATAACATACGGAATGCGAGCGAATGATGTGAGCTACCAGGAAACAAACTAAAAAACACACGAAGTTCATGCCTTCTTTCTCTTGAACTAATCGTCCCATTAACATGGAACTTTTGCTAAATTAATCTTTGAACTAATGCCCCAGATACTTGTGCTCAAATTTCCCGAGGTAACAATTACCCTAGTTTTAATTGCATTGTGAAACAACCCGTACTAATGCAAGAACGTCACTTTTGTTCCATATAAAATGTGGAGAGCTTCCTCTCCATAACTATAGTGCTATTAAAACAATGTGCGTGTTCTGACAGCTCTCAGCGTGGTAGTAGGAGGTGGCAGTTACTATGGCAACCAGTACACGCCTCCTGTTTCAGCCAATCCCAGCCCGGCATGCACTCTCCATTTCCTACCCCCGCTGTCTTAAAGCTTCGAGAGGCGGTCGGTCCGAGTTCCACGTTGCCAATATAGTATACCGTAGCACATGTGGCTGGGCTAACAATGTCTACTTTGAGTGATATCATTGTCTGTATAGTGTGTTTTTTTAAATCAACTAAATATTATAGTGCTATTGTGTTCGTGTTAATAAGTGTATCGTTATTGAGGCTGGCATTCTAGTGTAGTGTAAATTAGTATTGTGTAGTATAGTGTAATTTTAACACCGTCTCATTTACTGAACTCAAAATGTTGCAACCCGTTCAGAGCGCCGCAAAACGACAACGAGGGCGACCTAGAATTCATTCACCTAGAAAAAAGGCAAGCGTAATGGGGAGGCATGGCTTCGCTATTTGTGGTCAAGCTCGCGATATGGTATGTGCCTTACGGGAATATTTTGAGGCTGAAGGGAAAAATGGAGGCCCACTGATAGACGTTAACAAAGTTGTAGAAAGAACAGCAGCAGCTTTAAAATTTCTGAAGCTACAGTAATTAGAATAGGGAAAGAAAAAGAAAAGAAAGAACAGGAGCCTTGGGAAGAAGGTGAAGGGGAAAGGGAGGGAGTGGATGTATCTGGACCATCACATGACAGGTTATCAACACCGGGCAAAACCCGACTGATTAAAGCCTATGAGGAAGGGGAATGAGGAGTTTTTCTTATGATATTTGAGCTAATAAAATTACTGCTGAGCCACCTTGGAATAATAGCAATGATATTTAACGTTTTTCTAACTCTTTCATGATCGCCGTTAATGGATATTATTTTCCGCAGAGCCTAGCGCAGAACGAGAGATGTTGACTGTGATGTAGTAACTCCTGCTGGATCATGTGGCAACACAGCGCTCCCACTCCTTTGTTCGGCGCCACGTGCTGCGAACTGTCAGAACACGCACATTGTTTTAATAGCACTATAAGCCATAAGGTAAATATAATGAAATTAAATGTAAACTACACTGTCTTGAGTCTGTACTGTAATCGTTTGAAATTAATGCAAGCTAAACTCTTGTGACGGTGATTTTTTTTTTTAAATTGCTGCATCTTTGTAGGGCTCATGCCTGAATCATCTCCGTCCACTGGATAAAACAGCACTCAAAAGTCTCCCGTCACTGAGGGGTTAAACAAGATTTGCAAGATTATTTCAGGTTGTCTGAGCACAACTTGCATCAATAAAGTGAAGTGTCTGCCTTAGATTGCTCCTTCTGATATCAGAAGAGAAGTGGCCACCAACAATGAAAGGGGAAAATAATCTACTATGAGCTTGCACCCACTGTATGGATATCAACCTGCTGAAACAAGTTTAAATTCAAGGAAGAACTTCCTAATAGCTACTCAGCCATTACGAGGAACAGCTGCAAAAGCACCAGTTGCCATGTGGAAGGAGAGAACTAGTGATTTGTCTGAATGGATGGATGGAACCGAAGGAATCTCTACCTCCTGGCCTCACAGAGAACTGGCCAATCTTGAAGTCCCTGAACAGACATCAAGTTGAAGTTGCAAGAACAAGGGACAACTTATATAAGTGGCATTTCTGACCAAGACAGTTCTGTGTGATTGAGGTGAATTTCAAACTACACAACAACTCTTATGCTGTCTGTTGTACCTATGTAGATGTACTATGAATGATTTGACTCAAGCTAATTCAATTGCTCTTGAAGTGGTTAAGTTTTGGGTGGGAACTGTTTGAAGTCACGTGATGAGCACATATTTGTGTACTTGTGTCCATTTCATGCTTCTTCTTCTTTCACGTTTTCATGTTTCATATTTTGTACTTCTGACACAAATGAATGATGAATCTGCTGATATTTATTACATATGTGCAAATTACATGTTTCATTTACAGGAAACAATGTCAATACATTTGACAGCTACGACCACACCGTTGGATATACAGCTTGCTTTGGAATCAGTCTTGAATATAAAGCAAGATAATTTATTGATGCCATCAATACATTCATCGCTGTTATGTTTCATTGATGACCTTCACATGCCAAAGGTGAGTCTGCATTCAGTTCCCTAATGAAATTGATTTTTAATCTCATCATGTATCAGTATTTCAAACAATCACCATTCATCTGCATTTAGGACAGTCACCCAACAGGCTGATTCCTTATCTATTGTTTTCCAAGCCTTTTCTTAAATGATTGCAAAGACATTGGAAATTTATTGAACATCTCCCTTGGTAACTTATTCCAACCCCTAACCCTCCTTCCTATAAACAAATATTTGTCCCAATTAGTCCTCTTGAATTCCAGCTTTATCTTCATATTGTGATCTTTCCTACTTTTAAAGACACCACTCAAACTTATTTTTCTACTAATGTCATTCTATGCCATCTCTCCACTGACAGCTTGCAACATACCACTTACTGTTGATAAACTTAACCATAATAGGTATTTCATTTGATACTTTATTGACTTGTCTGAATCTATTAAAGAAACTATTATAGTTTTATTTTGAGTCCCACTTTGCCAGTGATTTCAGTTCATCACAGATGAAGGGAACAAAACATGTGTGTTAAATTAATAATCTTCTAGCATTATAAGGTGTATTGACAAGATGGACTCAAAATTAAACTATAATAGTTTCATTAATAGATACATATCACTTAGTCAACCAGCTCATCTTCTTTCTCCCAAGTCTTCCCAGCCCAAACTTTGCAACATTTTTGCAACGCTACTATTTTGTCAGAAATAACCCAGAACAAAATGAGGTGCTTTTCTTTGGATTGTTTCCAGTTCTCGAATCAACTAATACTGGTGAGGGTCCCATACATTGGAACCATACTCTAGTTGGGGGTCTTTCCAGGGACTTACATGCTCTATCCTTTTCATCCTTACTATAACCCTTGAATACCCTCATTACCATGTGCAGAGATCTGTACCCTTTATTTACAGTTCCATTTATATGATTACCTCAATGAAGATCATTTTTTATATTAACAGCTAGGTATTTACAATGGTCCCCATAAGGAATTTTCACCCCATCAACGCAGTAATTAAAACTGAGAGGACTTTTTATATTTGTTTATCATCATACCATAGTGTACTCTCCATCTCACAACATTATCAAGGTCATTTTTCAGTTGCTCACAATCTTGTAACTTATTTATTACTCTGTACAGAATAACATCATCTGCAAAAATCCTTATCTTTGGTTCAACTTCTTGACTTGTGACCTTCATATAAATATATAGAAAATATAAAAGTCCAATAATACTGCCTTGAGGAATTCCCCTCTTAATTATTAGAGAGTCACCTACTCTAATTCTCTGAGTTCTATTTTCTAGAAATATAACGACCCATTCAGTCACTCTTTAGTCTAGACCATTTTTGCTCATTGTTGCCAGTAGTCTCCCATGATCTACCCTATCAAATGCCTTAGACAGGTCAATAGCGATACAGTCCTTCTGACCTCCTGAATCAAAAATATCTACTATATCTTGCTGGAATAGCAGCAGTGGAATAACCTTTCCTGAACCCAAACTACCTTCTATCAAACCAGTTAGTAATTTTGCAAACATGTCTAATATAATAAGAAAGAATGCTTTCCCAAAGCTTACATGCAACGCATGTCAAACTGGCTGGCCTGTAATTTTCAGCTTTACGTCTATCACACTTTCCTTTACACACAGGGGCTGCTATAGGATCTCTCCATTCATTTGGTATAGTTCCTTCTACCAAACAATAATAAATAAGAACTTCAGGTATTGTACTATATATCTTTAGTATTTATTGTTAGTACTACATGAGTTATTCTGGTTTTTCATTCCATGTGTGACTTTCATAATGTCCTTTCTTATCTTTTCAGTTGGATAAACATGGTGGCCAGGCCACTTTAGAATTCTTGAGACTTCTTATAGAGAAGTCTGGTTACTATGTCAGAAAGAGAAATCTCGACTGGCACACAGTGCGGTACACAAGTATGTATTAATAACTTAAAATTCCCTTAAAATCTGTGACTTTATTGCAAGAATGACTTTGTGTAGGGTAGTCTTGGAATAAACTTGCCAGCAAGCTCAGTTCAGCATGTTCAGGTGGTCCTAGACTTCTGATGCAAAATTTATTATATTAAACCCTATGAAATTATTTAAATGTCTCATGAATCTTCAAGATAAGTGATCTCATTCTACAATGCATCAGGTGAAAAGATCTTCACATTAAGGCCAAGAATATAACTAATCCTGAAGCATCGCTTGAAAATACAGTGGAACCTCATTATGTCAAATCACTTCGGGAGCTAAATTTTATTTCGATTTATCAAAATTTTGAGATATAAAAAATACCATTTTTGAGCATGTATAGCACACATTCCTGCCAACCTTCTGATTTTCTCGGTAAGTTTCCATTTTTAACTCGTCTTCCAATTTTCTAACTTTTTCCTATTTTTGAGCAATATAACCTCTACTAAGGTCAGTATTCTTCCCCTAAGATAAATTATTGTGGGCTTGTATAATTTATGCAACCTCATTTTCAAACGTACTTATTTTATGCTTTATTTGGAGAGTGTATCGTCCGTCGCCTTTGTGTATCGTGTTTCCAACTCACTACAGCATCGTGTGTGTTTTATTATTACGAGATATTTAATTTTTCCTTTGTAAAATCATGTTGTTTTACAGCTGGGAATTTGGGACGGCAACCGTCCTACATGTGAGAGAGGCTAGCGACTGCGTTAACTGGGGCAAAGAATTATGTTTCTTATTGCGTGATTCGCATGCTGTTACATCATTTCTGTGCGTTGTTTCATTGGAGTTGTAAGCCACCTGTGTTTCTTTATGCGGTTCTGTGCCTTTCTCCCAGTCAAAGTTACTTGTTAGTAATGTATAAGATATATTGATATATTTTGTACGTGGTATTTCAGTGCATTTGTGTTCATTCTTAGTTCATAATTTTGATGATATGAATGTATTTCGGATAGTTATGTCGGTGACAGTTTCTGGCATTTTCTCTTCATATTATGGGCACAAAACATAACACACCTTATCTCCATGTGTTCAGAGATACCTATAAAATTGAATTTTGAATTTTCACATTACAAATAAAGGAAGCTATTATGCATTTTGTTCCATGTTTGTTACATTTTCTTACAACCATTTCTGTTTTCTCAGTATATGATTTAAAATTAAATGGTTGATTGGCCTTATAACTGTAGATATGGATGCCTTTTATGTCATCCTTTTTTTTTTTTTTTTTGAGACTGTGGCACAATATACACAATGAAATCCAAGAATTAAAAAGTCTTCCTATTTTTGATTTCTAAAAGTTGGCAAGTATGAGCACATAATTGAATCATATGTATCTTACGGACTTATACTGAATACATTATTTCCACCTGCAGTACCTACTGGGTACTAGCCCAGTCTAGATGCTCTTGCCAGTCCCAAGCCCAGGGAAAGGAGGAGGGTTGGCTGAATACCGTAAAATGATAGCCAAAGAACATATTGAGGCAACCTTTATTCAGGCTCAATACCTTAATATTAACTCTTAGAGTGCCGGGGATCACCATCGCGCTCCTCTGTAGCCTAGCGAAAAGTGCCAGCAGCGCGATCGCGCTCCGTGTTGCAGCTGTCTATGTAAGTCGTAATAGATTGCACATATATGATAGATGGCAGCTCCAGTTGCCATTGCTCTGTAGTAGATACTACATAGTTTCGAAATCTATCACCGGAACCGCTGTGTAACATGTGTTGATGTTATGATTTTTTCTATTTCAGCTGTTTCGCGCGTACCTGTAGACCATGTGTTTGTAACAATGGCGACGTTCTCGTATTGTGTGTGAAATTGATGATTTGGTACAGTATCGTAATTAACTGAGTAATGATTCTGATTATATCGAGTCAGGCGATGATTCAGATGATAATAATGCCAGTAACGTTTCAAACAATGACGATAGTGGTGATGTTATCCGACTACTTGTGTGACAGTGTTGAATGAAATTTCCGATTCCCACAGTAGTGATAGTGATTGGAATAATGATGGAGTTGATGCAGACAGTACCGGTAATGACGACGATGACCAGATTTCTGATTTCCGTAAAATTCAGTCCAATCACTACGTGCAATTTCAACCCTCACCTGCATTCCTTGAGACGCCTGGCCCTGAACGTGCACCTCCTCCTGATGCTAGACCAAGTCAGTAATTAATATATTTTTAGAAGAACTATTATTCTTTAAATACTGATATTTTGCAAACTAGTAAACAATGCATCAATGTGCACACGAATACCAAATTTAGGTGAGTACAATCAAAATACTAGGATATATTGAGATCCAAATTTGAATTTTAAATTTTTCAAAAATTGCATGAAAAATTTTATTTTTTACTCGGAAGTATGAATTATTTTCGTGATGTTAATATAATGAGTGAAGAGAGGGATTGCTTAGCTACAACAAAAAGTAAACTATAATGAGATATCTTGAAAAGTGAGAATAGGATATGCTTTTATCTTCGGTGTTGCATAATAGGCATTTTCTCTCTGGCATTCTTAGCTACCACGGCAGTAAGGGAGCTGGCACTAAGAGGGTTAATCACCAACTATAAATCATTATCACCTCACTTGATCACATCCAGAGTTGTAACTCGGGATCTATTCCCACCACAGGTGATACTTCGACAATCAACTACGGAACGTCTTCAAAGGAATATTCCACCGTCTGAACCAAATTGTCAAAGAAGACAGTACTCGGATACATTGGGCTGCTAGCTTGAAGATCAAATGCAGTTGGAGGCATTGAAATACCCGCATGACTACTGAACCTAAATCAAAATTTAAACCAAATCATGTCATATTTTGCAACACACAATGTAAATTCTCTTCTACAAATTGGCAAATTCAAAGTGATAACTGACATAATGGACCGGCACAAGATTCTCAATTTGGGATTACAGGAAATTAGAAACATTGATCAGGATGCACTGGAATCTCAAGCGTACAGGCTCTACAAAGGTATACCAGGAAAGAGAGTGACAAAAAATATTCCCCGGTTTGGAACAGGCTTTTTGGTTAACCTTAAAATAATAAACTCTATACAAAAGTTTACCGTAAATCTAATTCCTCAAGGATCTCCACACTTACGATAAAGAGAGCTAGTAAAATTTACATCATAGCTAATGCATATGTTCATACCAATGATAAGAATAACTCTTTAAAAGATCATGTAGAGTTAGAAAACTATTGGGATCTACTCAACAATATTGTAAATAACATTCCTAAAAACCATGTTAAAATATTAATTGGGGATTTTAATGCCCAACTAGGAAGAGGATGTAGATATCATGATGTAATTGGTAAATGGCCTGCTCAGAAGAAAACAAAAATGGTCAAAAACTCATTGATCTTTGCAGGAATCATGTCTTAATATCAAAATCTACATATTTTAAGAGAAAACCACAAAATCTCAAGACATGGAAACATCCCAATTACACTAAAGGTGAATGGCAATTAGATCCTGTATGTATGGATAAATTATGTCACAAAGAAATTTATAATGTCAGGGTTCTTTGAGGAATAGACACAGGCTCAGATCATTATGTAGTTAAAATTAAAATCAAATTAACTCCCCAAAGGAGACTACAACAACAAGCTTATAAACCAAAAAGGGAAATAGATTCTACACTGCTAATTAAAAATGAAAATTATCAAAAAGCAACAGAAAAAATTAAAATCAGAGATAACATAGATGACCTAGTTAGTAACCTTCAGCAAATTGGAGAAGAATTGGCCACAATAAAGCCTTGTAAAAAACATCAGTGGTGGAGTAATGAATGTGATGATATAATTGAAAAGAGACACAAAGCGTGGTTGTTGCACCAGTCCCAAAAATATGAAGCATCTTTTCAAAATTTAGTTAAACAGCAGAAAGATACAACTCTTAAGAAGAATAAAAAGACAGTATCCTAAAGAAACTCTGAACTCAGTTGAAGAATAATTCAAAACATCACATTCTTGGAACTATTACAAAAAAAAAAATTGAAAATATTTGGCTAAGTTTAAAGCACCAACCTTATTATTACAAGATGGAAAATATGGATTAATCCACAATAATCACGACAATGTACAAATCTTGGCTGAATATTTCAATACGCTCCTAAATAGTGAAGAACACTGATAACGACCCCAACAGAGAATATAAACCCTCCTACAATAAAGGAAGGTTACATAGCACTGAATGACATTAATAACACTAGTCAACAGCCATTTTGCATCTGGAATGTGATACATCAACTTTTTGATGTCTAATTGTTTCTTATTGATTTGCAGAGGAGAGCTAGAAGATCTACAAATCGTCAGTAAATGGCTGGTGTGGTAATCCAGTGGTGTGAAAGAGATCCTCAGTGAGTGTTTCCTGTGAAAGATAGTGCAAACTTTTTGTGTTTAAAACTTACACTAAGAAAAATGGCAACTAGTAAATCTCGTTGCTGTCTAAACCACTCCGACAACTTTTGTTATGTGTGTGGGAAATTCACTCCAAAAGCCCAAAGAAAATCATTCACTGATTTGGTTAAGAAGGCATATAAATTGTATTTTGATTGTCCTGTTGGTGATCAAGATAAAAATTTTGCACCTCATATTGCCTGCATAACCTGTACTACAGCTTTAACCGAGTGGTTGGAAGGAAAACGCCGAGCCATGCCATTCGCTGTTCCGATGGTGTGGTGTGAGCCTAAAGACCATTATTCAGACTGTTACTTCTGTCTTACAAATATTTCGGGACATTCAAGCAAAACTAGACATAAAATAATGTTTCCAAATGTATCTTCAGTGCATTTGCCTGTGCCCCATGATGAGGGATTGCCTGTTCCTGTCTGTAACTTGAAAGCCATGGAACCAGACACCATGTCAAGTGAATCAGAAAGTACTGAACATATAGAAGAGTACTGCCCTCATTATCATGACACTTCACCTCAGCTCTTTAATCGAGAGGAATTGAACGATTTGGTTCACGATCTAAAACTTTTGAAACAGCAAGCTGAACTCTTGGGGTCGAGACTGCAGCAACGGAACCTTCTAGCTCCAGGGACAAAAATTTCCTGTTTCAGATCAAGAGGTGCTTCCTTCGCTCAATATTTCGATATGCAGAATTCAATGTGTGTATGTAGAGATGTCAATGGTCTGATGATGCAGCTAGGTTTACAACATAATCCACAGGAGTAGCGACTATTTATTGACTCCAGTAAAACCAGCTTGAAAGCTATACTACTGCATAATGGCAATGCATTTCCATCGGTACCTTTGGCTTACGCAGTAGACATGAAAGAAACTTATGAAGCCATGGCTTTGCTGCTAGAGGCAATCAAATATAAGGATCATGAATGGCAGCTTTGCTGTGATTTAAAAGTTGTTGCACTCCTTACAGGTTTACAGGCTGGATTCACGAAATACTGCTGCTTTTTGTGCCTTTGGGACAGCCGTGACACCAAGAACCACTATACAGTCAAGGAAAGGCCTATAAGGAAGTCATATGTTCCTGGAAACGTAAATGTGAACAATACCCCATTGGTTGAGCCCGATAAAATCATTTTGCCTCCCCTTCATATCAAGTTGAGCCTTATCAAGAACTTTGTAAAAGCTCTGGATAAAGAAAGTGAGGCCTTCAATCACTTAAAAGAAAAGTTTCCCAAATTAAGTGAGGCAAAGCTGAAAGACGGTATATTTGTTGGACCACAAATAAGAAAATTGTTGAAAGACCCAACCTTTGATACCAAACTCACACATATCCAATTAGCTGCTTGGTCTTCTTTTAAAGCAATTGTGAAGGGCTTTTTGGGTAACAGGAAAGACAAAAACTATGTTACCATTGTGAATGATCTGTTGGACAACTATAAGAACATGGGGTGTAGAATGTCGCTTAAAATTCACTTTTTGCATTCTCACCTTGATTTCTTCTCAGAAAATTTGGGAGCCGTAAGCGATGAGCATGGTGAACGCTTTCACCAAGACATTCTTACCATGGAACACCATTACCAAGGCCATTGGAACCCTTCGATGATGGGTGACTACTGCTGGGGTCTTGTTAGGGAGAGTGATGAAATGGCAAACAAAAGAAGAGCTCCGTCGTCGCATTTTTCAAAAACCAAAGACGATTAAAGGTGAAAATATCTTCTGAACTAATTGGGACCTTTTATTGGCATCATGCCCATATATACATACAAAACAGTATTGATTTCAAACATTCTGAATGTGTATTTTGGTTTGACTTAATTGTGTCAATTTTCGCTATTGCCATTTTTTATTCTGCTGTATATCTAGGAAATGTGATGTCATAGAGAAAAACTGACTTTACCAGTGTATTCAGCACCCCAAAATTAGGTAAATCCACCCATTTACAAACCAGATGCAAAAAAAAATGTTTAAATTTGTTAACTAGTGTAATTTTAAAGCACCTGGCGAAGATCAGACCTTTGTAGAAATTTGGAAATTTGCTGGAAGTTCAGCAATACCTTTCATTAACAACTAGTCAACATCTGGATTACAGAAAAGTTCCCAGAACGTTGGACAACAGCCATCATCCATCCACTACATAAAAAAGGGGACAAAACAGACTACAATAACTACCTAGGGATTTCACTCCTGGACATTACTTATCAAATTTTCTCTAGATTTATTCTCAATAGAATTAAATTACAACTTGACAATTAACTAGGAGAATATCAAGCAGGTTTTAGGCCTTGAAGGGGTTGTGCCCTGACCAGATTATGAGCCTCAAACTGATAATGGATTACAACAGAAAAAGAAATAGAGGTATGGTGATAACATTTATCGACTTCAAGAAGGCCTATGATTGTATTCACAGAAAATCTTTATTAAAACCTTTACGACACATGGGATTACTGTTGTATACAAGGAACTGGGTATACAGTAACACAACATAAATTTTATTGCTTCAATAATTTTATACAGTATTCACAAGAAATGTAAAGAAACTTGTCTTGAAGCTTGATTGATTGCACGCAGTTAATGCTGTTATCAAATGATAGGCTGAAAGTCTGTGGCACAAATATATATTTACAGAGAAAGAGTCCTATATACACATTCACATCTATCTTGAGGAGATAGTCTATCCCACTGGAAAATGTCCTTAGATAGTCGAAAACTATCTGCTGTGAGATAACAAGTGTAACCTGTAGGGAGAGTCGCGTTAGTATAATACTAATATTGGACTTAGACTTGCAAGGAACTTGCATAAATATCTTAATTTGCAGAATGCTAAGATAGTCGTCGGAGCACTGGTGAGGACTTGGGAGTGTAGCAAAATGCTTGACTCGGGGCTCGACGTGGCTACGGGCATCAGGGAAGATGAGGCAGTGTCCGGAGGTGAGACCTCACAACCAGCAATCTGTCCACCTGTTCAAGACGCGTTTTTAAGAGGAATGCCTCCGTGTTTGACTTGCGGTGTGGGCTGGCTGTTGGACACTGGGGTAGTCCTCGGTAAGGCGAGGAAGGTCGCTCCTTATATAGCGCTGGCTGACGTCACAGACGAGCATGCCAGGCGCAGTGCATTCCTCTCGTAGGCTCTGGAAACATCGGCGATGCGGCGGGTTGGGGAGCTTGTAGGTGCGGAGCTGAGCGCGGAGGACACACACAACAATTACATCCTAAATTAGTAAATATGATAAAATTAACTTTTGCAGAGACCAAATCAAAAGTAATGTTCAGAGACGAATTATCAGACCCATAGTAACTACCGGGTAACGGCAGGGTGATGCTGTTACTATTTAATTGTGCACTGGGAGTGGTAATGCGAGAATGGTTTAGGAAATGGCCTCCAAATATTAAAGTAAGTAGGAAAATCCAAACAAATTGCCTTGGTTTTGCAAATGACATGGCATTACTAGCCAAAGATTTAGACAAAGCAAAAACCCAAATATCAAAGCTCGACACCATTGAAAAATAAAATTGCCTTAAAATATGATTTGAGAAAACAGAAATTTTGCTCCAAAACCAACACCATTAAAAGAAATATATATTAATGGTATTAAAATTAAAATTGTAACACAGTTCAAATATCTAGGTGAGTTAGTAACAAATAATTTAAATGGAAAACCTTATATTCAGTCAAGGGCAAACAAGTTATCTAAGGCAAACAAATTAACATGGGAAACTTACAAAAGAAAATGCTTATTCATTAATGCAAAAATCAAATATTACAATACAGTCATAAAGCTAGAAGCCACATATGCCACAGAAATATTATTCCATCTAAACGAACAATCCAAAACTGACAGATTACAGAAGATAGAAAAACGAATTGGAAGAACTTGTATCAATAAAAAGCTATCAAAAAGATGGACAATGGCGAATAGTACTTAACAGTGTTGTATATTGTAACAGGAAATGCCCATATCAGGGTGTGTACGGTATATTAATTGGAGTGGTGCAGAGAGAGAGGGTTTGCTTAAATGAAGTTTGTAAAAATATTTTAATTTTTTTTTTTTTTTTTGAAAATTCAAGTTCACATCACCTCAGTACAGTAGCAGATGAATTGGGTGTGTCCTTTTTCCATCCTGTGTCTGGCGATATCCCGCATCATTCCGCTCGTCCTCATAATGGATCAGCTCTCGGCACCATGGAACCATGTATCCTCTAGCGATGGAAGCTCTAGAAGTTCTGGAAGTTCTAGAAGATCTGGGAGGTCTAGAAGTTCGGTTTGGCCAGATCACTCACTCAGAAGAATAGCGTAAACACCTGCATTTAAGCCCTTGGACATATCGGACGTGCCAGTCTGAAGTGTAGCAGAGGAAGAATAAATGCAATGGTTAAATCAAAAATAAATGTTTCCTGGAGACCAATAAACTGTTTATTTAAAAGAAAATGAACTTTCCTGCAGTTGATTGTCAACGGAATCAAACTCGCAACTTAAATTGGTCAGTTGAAAAATTACAGTAGTGTTCCCGTTTCTACAATCAAAGGTAATTTGCTTCAGACTACTCAGCCACTCCCAGGGGTGCTCAGTTTGAACTACGATAAAAATATTGCCCCTAAAATTACATACACGCTGGATTTGATGGGGAACATGTACCTAATATGGACACGCTGAGGTCACCTAAAAGCTACAAATAATGCAAAGCTACAAATAATACATGATGTCAGTTTTGGAGGAAAAACTGTTTATTGAAATAAGAAAAGAAATATATGAAAAAAAAGCAAAAAGTATCAAATGATCCAAATTTTTACATGACTCATATAATTTTTCTTTCAGCTTAATAAAGTCCATCTTGAGAATAAAAATAGAAATCACACAAATATACAATGGTATGCTGATATACATACTTAAAATATCAAATGAAATCTTGAAGTTTCATTAATTTTAACACATTGGCTTGCATGCTCGCACCACACTCCTGGCTTTACTTTTGTTAACACTTTGAAATGTAGATGATGATGTTCCCTTTTCCTGCACACTTGACATTGCAGTAGGGGTCGCTATCTTTAAGAAAAGACATGATTTAATGTGCAAAAGGAGAGATGAAAAACTAACCTAACTGTACAATATATAAAACACGCTGAGTGGTAAAACATCCTACACTCAAATATATACGCCTCATTCATGAACAACCTCATGAGCACAACAAAACACTGTGGATTGGAACCACACAGAATAAAATCACATAAATGGCAAACCTACACAATCAAAGACACAAAAACATGATGTCATATTTTCCAGGGCTCACCAAGAAAGCATGTGACATTCACACAACTCTCATTCACTCAAAACCTCAATGGAAAATACGAGGAAACGTAATTTTACACTTTAAGCAACACATCCTATTCAACGTAGGTTCCTGAAATAAATTATATGACACAAATTCATAAAAATAACAGAGTAGGCTTTAACTTTCAACCCATAATTCAACGTTGGTTCCTGTAAAAGATTACATGACCGAGCTCGATAGCTGCAGTCGCTTAAATGCGGGCCAGTATCCAGTATTCGGAAGATAGTGGGTTCGAGCCCCGCTGTCGGCAGCCCTGAAGATGGTTTTCCATTGTTTCCCATTTTCACACGAGGGCTGTACCTTAAATAAGGCCACAGCTGATTCCTTCCCACTTCTAGCCTTTTCCTGTCCTATCGTCGCCATAAGACCTAACTGTGTCGGTGTGACGTAAAGCAACTTGCAAAAGAAAAAAAAAAAAAGACGACTCAAAATATTCCTCAACGCGGTTATATCCTAAAAGAAAATCCTAACTAAACGTCGCAATGCAATATAAGAATCTCAACTTCTGCAACAACCATAGTGACATGGACAAAAATCAGTAAAATCACGAAGTATAGGCCTCTAAAGCAAAACTCTCCTTGGTAGACAGACATCTCACCCTCGCCAGCATATGATGGAATGACTCAAAAGTGGAGATTCAGTCTCCCAAAATAAAGCATCAAAAATCAAAACACAGGGTTCAACCCTTTACACATGCTACTCAAGTCTACCCGAGGCAAGTCACACAGTCATGAAAATTGCAGGCCTTTCAAATGAGGAACGCATCCTCTTACTCAAAATCATACTAACGAGGGAACACATACATGTGTTTCACTCGGATTCGGATGAAATTTGGTAGGAATATTTGTGGGAGGCAGTAGAATGCTCAGGTGAAAACCGCATGTGTCCAGGCAAGTTTAAATGCCAAAATAGAACAAATAAATAGTCGTAAAATTAGAAGTGCTGCAGGAGTATCGAGGTGTGGCGGAGACGTAGGGAGGACTTATCACCGCCAGTCATCGGGACAGCCAGCACCCCATCGTTTTAGCCAGCCATATCGAAAGTGGTGCCTTCAGTAAAGAACTGGGTCAGTCTTTGGGTCTCAATTCTCCTGGCATTGAAGTGGTGATCTTGTAGTCTCCATTGTCGTTTCTGGATATATCCCCTCATTCACAGTGTATAAAACTGGGTCAAGATTAACCCACCAGTTACTAGAATACTACAGCCAGTGTAATTTTCACTGACCGTGAAACCAGTTCCCATTCAGTCGCGGAACAACTTGTTATCTAATCCCGTATCTAGGTCAGATATTTCCCATTTAAATGCAGCACTGGAAATTACTGAATTTGAAGTCCTCGTAAAATCTGTTTACACCAGCAAGCTACTAAGCATTAAATGAGTATCTGTAAACTGTCCTTTCCTCCGGAAATGAAAAATAAAAGCCATTCACAAAAGTTTAACCTCTTGAATAATTGAAATGCAGACTGAGTGTCTTAAACCAAAGTTCAAGTCCCCACACAATCAAGAAACATAAGTTCTGACCTGCACTTGTCTAAATAATACTTCTCTCGATGTTACCTGCACAGAATCTTGCCACATAATAGGGTAGCTAGTCCACACACTCATCGCTTTTATAAATTCGTCCTCTGAGACGCCGTTGTATGCTCGATCAGGGCCATCACTTACATAGACCAATGCCTAGTCAAATTGATGGTGACGCTGTCATATCATTGGTCCAGCACATCGTGCTCGTGATGCTTGCTTCAAACATATATCTCCGGCTCCTCTAGCCTCACACTGGGTCTCTGAAATGTTGTCCGTTGGTCTGGGCATTGGAGTTCTGTTGTTTCCTTTGTTCTGCTTTGTGTACATCATGTCGAAATTCCTCCTTCTAAACTTAGTTGGTGAGCAAACAAACCCGAGCTCCAAGCTCCCTGCAGAAATTGCGACATATGCTGCTGAATGTACATGTTCCCTGCCAGTTACTGGTACTTAATAAAATAAACTTCTTTATACATTCGAATAGATGAGTGATTAATTAAATGACCACTTCAATAAGGGCTCAGTAGTAAACTTTCATGCGGTTGAATGTCAGTGGAATCAAACTCACAAATAAATTTGTCACTTGGAAAAAATATCAGTAAACGTTAATGCAGTCGAATGTCAATGGAATTGACCTTGCAACTTAAATTTGTCACTTGGAAAGAAATGAAGCAATTAACTTTCATGCAGTCGAATGTTAATAGAATCGAACTTGCAAATAAATTTAAAGTACGGGACACTTGGCACTAAATAGTTTACTTTAGTTTTAGAAGAATGCGGCATAACTGTTTATAAAGGTCTACTGCTAGGCGATTATTTTTACAAGTTTACACAGTTTATTTAACACCGAATGGCAATGTTAGAAGAACTAAATGCTTTGCTTTCACACACACTGTCACAAATAAAAATGCTGTTAACAAAATTAATTCTGTTCACAAACTGTCCTAGGTTTATAAGTGAATTAACACGTGAATTTTTTTAGATTTCACTTGAATAAACATAAGTCCTAATGCAATGTTCTGCAAAATGTTTCAATTATTTAGAAGTATTTAATGCTTCAGATAAACACAAGTCTTACTGCACTTATTCCATAGTCTTTCCCTAGCTGTGGAAATATTCAATCACCTCGAAGTATTCAACACTTGAGGAAATACGAGTCTTATTGCACTGTTCTATCAGAATATTTCAATCACCTAGAAGCATTTAATGCTAGAGAAAATATAAGTCCTATCATATTGTTACAGAATCTGAGTTCATCAACCATAGAATTATTTTGATGCTGATGATGCTTGTTGTTTCAAGGGGCCTAACATCGAAGGTCATCGGCCCCAGAATTATATCAGTCTATGTATTTAACACTTGAGAGAGTACAAGTCTTACTCATTCAAAATCCTAAGTTCACAATCTGTAGAAATAGTTCAATCACTTGAAGTGTATAACAACGAAGCAAATATAACTCTTGATGCATTCGTTGAAATCCTAAGTCCATAAGACATTCAATCACTTCTCGTATTTTCGTGGCCTGTCACATCACGACGCGAACTTCCGCCAGCCAACCACATGTGATCAACTATGGGACTTGACTGTGTTGTGTTGAAGTTTTAGCTTCCTTTTTATAGCAGGATCGCGGAGATTGTAGCTATTTCATTTCATTCAATATCTTCTTTAACCCAAGGCTGATTTTAACAAGAATTGGTGGTGTTGAAGATATTAAAGAGATGCATACAGTGATGTAGTTATTATCTTTGTATTGTAATTTCTATAAAAGTTATTCATGATAGGATGTTTGCGATGTTCGATGGATGATGGATGATGTCACATAGCCTTGATGAGCCGGGGCCGGTTACCACGTCATCAGCTCCACGTCACGCACAGCATGTTCGCTACAGCTAGCCACTCATTTGGTGGGTGGCGCATATTTTAAGTTCGAAATGCGTGGACTCTAATGTTGGACCAGCATTCCTGGTACAATATCAGAAATTAGAACCCATTACTGATACCATCCACAAGAAAAAACTAGGGTATTTTGGCCTTATCCTAAGAATGCCAGATTAGTGACTTCTGAAACATCTAGTCCAGTACAATTGTGCTTCAAAATATACTACAACTGGATGCAGATGGATAAAAGAAATTAGGGAGAATCTGAAAGGAATTGGCCTTACACCGGATGACACTATGGATAAGGAAAAAAGTGAACACAACACATAAAAATATGACTTTTCACTTTGCACTCACAAAGAAGAAAATCCCAACTAGAATATTCTCTACACAAGAAAGGGCAAGAATATCAAGACGTATGAAGAAGTACTGGGAGGACCACGAGGCTTGGACTGTTCCTACCAAGAAATTGAAAAACCAAGGGTTGATTAAAGTGATCCACTGTGGTCTCAAAAGAAGAAGAAGAAATTATTTTTAACACTATTTAAAAATATACAAACAAACTCTATTTTACGGCATCATTTTAATTATAACCATTATTATAGTAACTTTTTAGAAAAAAAGTTACAGTTACTACAGTAGTGAAACGTGAAACATACCTCGGTTAATACCTTTGGAAAAAATCTGTTAGTCTCGTGTGTTTGTTACTATTAACCCTTCCTTCATGTTGAAACTTCTTGTCAATACCATGCAGCCGAGATTCGTAAATGGAGCTTGTCACCAACAACTTCAGGGGTTGCTTTCGAATGTGACTGGCAATTAACATCGAGGCTTTGCCGACTTTTCGATCATTCGAAGCTTTAGTTTTTCAGTTCCTGTCATATTAGCTCCCAGCATCACTGTAAACCTTCCTTTACTTGTTAATTGTTCCTCACAAACCACAAATGCAGTATTGCATAGTTAATGTGCACAAAATTTGAGTTACAGAGTATTTTTTGCTTCGGGAATTTGAGAAATTTGTGTGACCGAGTTTTGAGTAATAGAGAAATAAATACACGTGAAGAATAGGACAAAAGCCCAGGAAATTTAAGTTACTTCAAGATACTGAAAATTTGAGTAATGGAGGTTTGAGATATTGAGGTTCGGCTGTATCATCATATTATATGCCAGTGGATATTCTAGTTAATAGCTAAGTATGTGCAGAATAATACATGATAGCTTATATTATAAAGAGAATTATCCATGTCTATTTGTGCCACTATTTACATCGTGGTGATAAAGGACGTTGGGTTTGCACTGTTCTCTCGCTCTATTCTCCCATTGTCTCTTGGCTCCGCCTATTGGTCGGCTTACCTCAGGCGTGAACGCTGGCCGTGCCTTCACTTTCTTTCTACCACATTAGGCTGGTTCATGAGTTCCCATGCCTCCAGCCAATTTCAACTTGCTCTGGTCCTATGATATATCACACGACCAGCAATTTTCCTTCATCACTCTTTGTTGCGTTCATCGATTCTGTTCCATACGGCAACCTGGTACTGAAAAAAATTAAATGGCGTTTGGCTTCTTTAGTGCCAGGAATGTCCACGGACATGTTCGGCTCGCCGGATGCTGGTCTTTTGATTTGACGTCGATAGGCGACCTACGCATCGTGATGAGTAAATTATGATGATGACACATACAATACACCCAGCCCCCGGGCCAGCGAAAGTAACCAATGATTGTTCAAATTCCCGACCCTGCCGGGAATCGAACCCGGGACCCCTGTGGCCAAAGGCCAGCAAGTCATGGAGTCGGACACCTGGTACTCATATGCTTTGAACTTAGTTTTATTATCAGTGCTTGTGATGACATGATTTCCTTGAGACCGTTAACAATACATTGGTTGATTTTGATTTTTTAAATGTTATAGCTGTTGAACCAGGTTTGTAGGTACTTTGGCAAGGTTGCAATTCCCCACTGTACAGGTACTTTGGACAGTTCAAGGTTGTTTGGTATGCTGTATTCTTGGTCTGTTGATGCTGTCTTATGCTTTGGAGAAACCTACAAACCTCGCCAGTATCCCAGCATTCGTCCGTGATCTGCCTCATGGTAAACATGTGATCAGTGGTAGACCTTTCTGTTATTCTCCTTGTCTAAGATAATCGGTGAGAATACTTTGTATGGGTTAGTCAGAAAGAAAATTCCCTGTACTTGCTGTTCTTCTTATGTATTGGAAGTATGGCTGCTGATTTGCACTCTGCTGGTAGTTTTCCATATGGTTTCAATGAGATTTTTATGCTGCTCCTGCAAGTTCCATTCTCCTGCCTTTATCATGTAGGCATTTATCTTGTATTCACTTGAGACCTTTCTGTCTTTAAGTTCTTTAAACATCTTGTTTGGAAACTTCAGTATCCCTCTCTGCTGTCAATTCATCACCTGGTCTGGACCGTCCACGTTCTGCAACTGTTGGAAGTTTCCCCTCCTTATCTGTCACCATCTGTCCGTTCTTTACTTTCCTCATGATCTTACTTTTTTTACAAATCTTACTTTATTCCCCCACCTAAACAATATGTAGTTTATATCATCGAATAGTACTAGTTTTGGCTGTTCATTGCAGGCATCCTCAGCTATTCATCATAAATTGTTATTAGGACATAGTATCATTGATATTAAATAGGGCTGAATCCCATAACTTCAGTTTACACAATACAAAAACAAATACACATATAAGCACACTAGCTGACATACCCGTGCTTTGCTACGGAATTCTACATTATATACAGAATTCTAGGTTAGGTGGTGTACACGTTGTGAGTAAGACTGTATGAAATTGCATAGCTCTTAACGTTACCCTAGAAACGCAACGGGGAAGTCACAAACATCTTTTCTCATATGAAGACTGAGTTAGGGAATTTTCACGGTAATGGCGGGCCTGCTTGCCTACCATCAATCACAATCCGGTTGGGGAATTTTAATTATACTGGTAGACACTCACTCTCCAGCTGCCTGTTTACATCCTCAGAAAGATTCTCTTAGTGGTTTTCCCAACTGAAATGAACACAGATTACAATGACGACAGTAGTAATGGCGCGATTAAAAGCAATGCTTTCATAAGAAATACTCGATCAAATGAAAAACCACACATTTTCTCACTTTTAAGGAACAGTACTACGCTGACGACCTAACAGTCCAAATCTCCAGAGCTGGAATGATCAAGACGCAGACTGCCGTGAGCCGTGAACACTCTTCGTCCCTTTTGGGTGGGGAAGGGGTCGAATAGTGGCGACTCCCAGGACAAAAACTTTGCCCTTTTACTAATCAGTTTTCCTAGGAGTACCCAATGAGTCAGAAAGTATCAATTCACTACATTGGCGGCGGAAAAATCTATCTGACTTGGAGGCTCTTTTCAGGGTTGAATTTTGAGTTATTTAGTGAATTGTGGTGCCTTAAGTATGCCGCTCCTCAATCAAAACAGCACGTCAATTTAGGGATCAAATAGCTGGAATACTATGATGAACCAGTGTGTTACGTACCAGCTGTATCATAAAATGTATGAACCAGAGGAATGGCATGCTAAAGAAGAAAGTTTTCTAACTCCCTGCCTATTTCCTGCCAATATTCAGTAAGGCTATTATAGTCAGTACGTAGCAGTAATCCCATCTATCGGAGTTGAGCTTAAGAGACAGAGAACATCATAACAAACAATGGTCAGTGTAATGTTATTGTTGATCAATGCTTTCGTTATTGTAGGCCTTCACATTTAGTTTTCTTTCGACTCTGAAATACTACTCTTATCATAGTCGGCACGTTAAAACTGAATAAAACTAAAATTACCGTAAATTATATTCTCTATAACTTTTGTTATGTAGTACTTTTCGATAGGATCAATAACATAGGTATTTAAAAATTACATTTTTGATGCCTTCCCCTAAACTACAATTCAATCCAGAGTGAATAAAATTGTTTATAGCTTAGGCTGTAGTTTCTTGTTCCCCGACTCTATATACTGATTTTCATTAAAATCTGTTAACTCATTTTCTCGTGGCTCGCCGTTGATATGGACTTAGCAACAAAAAAACAAATTCATGAATATCTGTGTTATCATAACCAGCATGGTAAAAATGTATAAGACACAAACTGTCAGAACTTTAATTCTATATAACTTCGGTTATGTAGTATTTATCGATACGACCACTAATAATATAAATATTTGAGTATAAATTTTAGGCCTTCCACTAAACTACCATTTCACTCAGCATTAATTGAAGTATCTGTACCCTAGATTGTAGTGGCTAATAATCCGACCTTTGCATACCAATTTTCAATGAGATAGGACCACTAATAATGTAAATATTTAAGAATTAAGTTTTACGCCTTCCCTGAAACTACTATTTCACTCAGCGTGAATAAAATTATTTATAGCCTTGATTATAGCGACTTATTCCCCGACTTTGCATACCAATTTTCATTAAGATAGGACCACCAATAACATAAATATTTGAAAATAAAATTTTCAGCCTTCCCCTAAACTACCATTTCAATCAGCGTGAATAAAATTATTTATAGCCTAGATTGTAGCAACTTACTCCCTGACTTTGCATGCTGATTTTCATTAAATTCTCTTTAGCCGTTTTCTAGTGATGCGTGTACATACATACAGACAGACAGACAGACAGACAGACAGACAGACAGACAGACAGACAGACAGACAGACAGAAATTACGGAAAAGTGAAAAGTGCATTTCCATGCTACTGTCGACATGACCAATACAGAAATACCATTCTTTTCAAATTCTGACCAATCTACAGGCAAAACTCTTATTTTATATATATAGAATAGATTACACATTAAAAAAGTTCAGACATTTAATGCTTGGAATAATGGTCTTGTGGATTTGAATTCCAAAATGAGACTGTAGTTGGTTACAGAATTATTGTAGCTTGATAATTAAAGATAATTTAGTGTAACTGCATTCAAAATCAACACTTAATCAAATGAGAGTGATAGAAAATGTCACTGTGTAATAATCCCACAAGAAAATCGTTGTAGAAGTATGAGCATTAAAAGATAATCATTTTAAAAAATGACATTTTCACAGTATTGATACAGGTAAGATCTATTAATTGTTGAGGTACATTCTGACTACTGTATAAATAAAAGTTTCAATCTTCTTTAAGTTAATGAAGGATATCCTGATATTTTGAAAAGCAACTCGTATCCTTCCATAAGGGCATTAATGGGGGATATCTAAAAGAAAGAGAAATGTTAATATAAATTGATATGAGTGATGGGAAAGCAAGCAGGTTGCTGTGGGGACACCTACTACAATTGTCAGTGTCGACTGTAGATTTGAACTTCTTGTGGCACAACAGAGAAGGACACAGGGGGAGCTATGGGACGCAGGGAAGAGAGCGGGGAAAGTTAGAAGTAGGAAGGAGAGGGAGGATAATTTGTATGGCTGGTATTGTAGAGAAAGAAAAGAGAACAATGTGTTGTATTTGGACATGTAACTATTATTGAATATTTGTAAAAGGTTGTTATTGTTGAGTGAGATTTTGTAAAGTTCTGGAAATTTTTGTGACTTGGACTTTTGGAACAGTGGAGTCTGCCCCCTGTCGATTCTAGATGCATATCCTAGGTGTTAACAAATTTTCTCTCTAGTTTTGAAAACACCAAGATGACCTCCCACTGGGGATTCATGAGAATACTTGAAGAGAGCAGGACCTAGGTTAGCTGGGAACAATTTAGGGGTCTCTGTGACCGCGAGCAGGATAGCACAGAACACCATTCTTAAGAACATAAGGTTTAACATGTTCACCAGATCTAATCCTGTCAATAATAGTCTTTAATTTGGCATCATCTTCCCGATGTTTAGCAATATCCTTGAAAAGGAAAGGAGAGCTAGTGAGAACTACTTTCATAAAGTCCGAAACTTGTTCAGGTGAGGGATCTGCAGACTCTGATTGAGGATCAGAACTGCCTGGACAGAACATCCTACTGAGGCTATCAGCCACAACGTTTTCAGTGCCACAAATGTGACGAGCTTCAAACTGGAAGGCTGAGATGCGTACTCCCCAACGTGCAAGACAACTGGTCTTTCTTGGCTTGGCCAGTACCCAAGATCAAACGAGAGATGTTCAAGGTACATTCTGAACTGTTCTAAAGAAAAGACAACAGCTAAGGCTTCCAATTCATAAATGGAATAGTTTCTTTCAGCAGGTTTCAGGGCACGAGAAGCTTAAGAAAAGGGTCGGCACCCCTCTTCAAATTCCTGAAGGAGAACACCAGATATACCTGTGGAAGAGGCGTCTGTCTGAAGGATGAAATGTTTAGAAGAGTCTGGCATAGCCAGTATAGGAACATTACATAAAGCGGATTTCAAGTCACCAAAGGCTTTACGTTGGGCATCATCCCACACAAATTTAACATCCTTTCTCCTTTAGGCATTGAATGGAGCTGCCCGTTCAGCAAAATTTGGGATGAATTTATGGAAGAAATTAACCATGCCAATAAATCTGGCTACAGCTTTGACATCTTAAGGCGTGGGAAAATTTTGGATGGTGGTAGTACGAAACTGATCAAGAGACACCCTTCCCCGACACAATATGCCCTAAGAAGGACATCTGGGGCTGTGCAAAAGTAACCTTGCTAGCCTTAAGTGTTAGATCTGCTTTACGCAGCCTTTCAAGGACTTCTTTGAGATGAACAAGGTGTTCTTCGAAGTTGTCACCGAAAATTACCAAATTGTTGAGGTAATTATGCAAGACTTGAATTTAATATCTGACAAAATATTATCTAGTAACAGAGTAAGGACAGCAGCGCCTGCATTTAATATGAACAGGACACATTCAAACTCATAGAGGTTCCAATCAGTAGTAAAAGCAATGAGGTGCTTGGATTCCTCAGCAAGAAGTATCTGATAGTATGCCCGATTCAAATCAAATGTGGTAAAAATTTTGGCATTAGCAAACCAAGAAAAACAAGAGTGCAAATCAGGAAGGGGAACAGACTGAAGAACCACTTTCCAGTTCAACATCCGATAGTCAACGGCAGGGCGATAATCCCCTTGCGGTTTAGGGACAAGAAACATGGGAGAAGAATAAATTGACTTAGAAGGACGTATTACACCGTCAACAAGAATTTGATCTATAATAGCCTTAAGGGCTTTCATTTTGGGAGGCGACAGCCAATATCAAGGAGAGTGAACAGGTATGTTACCAGTGAATTCAATTTTGTACTCTAAAACATTAGTTACCCCTAACTTGTCGGTAAAGACATCAGGGAACTTATGGCAGAGATTCCTAAGTTGGTTGGCCTGATCATCAGGCAAATGATCAAAATCAAAAGCCTTTGGTTCACCTGTATCTTCAGGAATGGCATTAACATGATGGGGAAAAATAGGGGAGCGATTATACAGCTCAAAAGTTCTTGTGGAAAACTTAAAATGGAAATTATTACTGCAGGTCTACAATCATGCCCATCTTGGCAATAAAATTTGCACCCACAATGAAGGGACAAGATAAATCTTTTGCCACTAGTACTGGCATTTTTCATGTGAAATCACAGACTCTTATCTTGACACCTAGGGATCCTACAATATTCAACGTGTTAGAATTAGCAGTACGGCAGATTACGGATGCCAATCTTAATGGTAACTTGCAAACCATTTTCATTGAGTTATACCAGTTCTTACTCATCAATGTGATGCTACTTCCAGAATCTACCAATGCAGAGGCAGATTCATTATTTACCTCTAAGCATACGTAAGGTAACTTACAAGGAGGGATAGAAGAAATGCCACAAGATTGTAGGAAATTGACACTAGGTTCAGACTTGGACCTATTAACAGCCTCAGAATTAGGTAAATCATCCTTCAACATACACCTATGACAGACAAAACATGAAGCCACACTTTGAGGTTTACCACCAGAATTGGCAGTTAATCATCTGGAATTACAATTGCCAGGACTTCCAGACCCTGAAGAATTACATGGACACTGTCTAGAGGAATGCCTTTTCGACCCACAGTATTGACAAGAATAATTGGTGGAAGAGACTCTACCCACATCCTGTCTTGAATTACCTAAAGGCCCAATCTTAGGACAGTTCCTCTGGAAATGTTCAGTGGAACCACAATTAAAGCATGCCCGAGAATTACGCGGCTTTGAAAAAGGTGAAGGGGCGGTTTTAGTAACCCGAGGAGAAGACATGCTCATAGGATGGGGAGCTAACGCAACGCTAGCTGGTTGGCATATCGAATACCTTAGGCAGAAACAGTGATAGCTTCCAAGTGAACAAAAGTTGCTGGTCACGGTGAAAGAGCAAAATATGACCGATAGTTAGGAGCCAGAACTTCAATAATGCTGGCTACCATTTGAGACTCAGAATAGTTGAGCATAAAAATTCTGGCATAGAACTTTATGTCCTGAATATACTCAGACAATTACTCATTCAAATGCTGCATTCTGAAATAGTGTTTCTGCACCAACGAAGACAAGCCACGAGAAGGAATGAAAAATTCAAGTACATGTGCATGAAACTGATCTACCATCCATCTTTCCGAAATGGTTCTAACAATATGCTCAGAAAAAGCTCTAGACACATGTGGATATAAGATTTAAAATACGTGATCATTACTGAGATTGTACACAATAGCGTGATCCTTAAGCTCAATTATAAATAGAAGGAAAGAATTAACCTCATCATTAGAGCTGGCAGAAAATTTAGAGACTCCCTTAAATACAGTAGTCAATGGGTGAGGTAAGTTGGAGAAAATCTGGGAGAAAGCAGGTGTAGGAGGCAACTGGGAAGGACTAGAGTGGTCCTGAGGAGATACAGCGGCATCAAAACCTTGATTCAAGCACCTTTGTAAAAAAAATGGAGTACTGAAAGTAACTTGCGTTAGACTCTAAAGTGAGAGATGCAGATATTCTCATCTGCGAAACATTCTCAAAAATTTGAGAGACCATCGGAATATTAACCACTTGTGTAGGGGTTGTACAACCTAAAAGAGCACCTGATACAGGTGGCACTAGGACAGGGGGATGGTTTTGGACCATCACATAAGAAACAGGTTGTGTAGCAACAGTAGACTGACACTGAGCCATGGTAGTATTACCAGATGTCATAAGAAGCCATATCAACATGCATAGAAGATACATTATATGAATTACTTACAGGTGCCATATTGCTTCAAAACAAAGCAGAAGAAGATCTCAGTGGAACATTGCCCACATTAGACACCTGAATAACACTGGCACTAGTGACCACAGTACACGCTTGAGAAGCTACAGGTGTAGAACTATAGTTAACACATTCACTCGATTCAGAAGAGGTCGACACTTGAACCTCAGCACTTGAATTGGGCAACTCATTCCCTTCAAGCAAGTCTATGATTTCGTCAGATATCCTTGAAAATTGACTTTTAAAGATTCACACCCCTGCCGCTCATCTCCCGAACTTGATCCATATAATGTTGTAATTGTGCTTTAACCCATGCTAATTGGCCATGTGAGGGCTCAGAAAAACATGAAGACACAAGAATGGCATTAAATTCTGACAGTTTATCTCTAACCACCGCCAAACACTCGCGCAGTTCGTCTGCATTTAACGCATGGATGGTGACTGGCAAATTAAGGGACTTTTTCAACAGGCTCGTGTCATCTATGATGCTTCCTGTGGAATTCAGTTTATGAATTGGAAGTTCATAAATTAATTCTACTTTTCTCAAATGAAAGGGGTTAGGAACAGCATGAGCCATTCTGAGAGGCAGAAACTAAAATTGATGGAGATTTTATACCTCATATTTTTAGGTTAGTTACGACAATCACCGTTAACATTTTCTAACATATTCAACAGAATTTTAACACCTTTAACACAAACCAAAACACCAGATAAACTGCATAAAAAAGTAAACAAATGAAACTCAGGTTAGGCAACATGACGTCTATAAGAAAGGATGTGGTGCAGGTGTGGGGACACTACCTAAAGCTATGAGGATACGTAGGTTGAGGATTTTAAAGAAAATCAACGGCGATCCTTTGATGTGTTCATATTTTTTTCCAAAATAGGCATAACTTAAAAATGAGTACAACATTTTATTGTTCCACCTTCTCAATACTTAAAATCATTTAACGTTTATCAAAACATTACAATATAATAATAACAGGTACTAGTTTTGGTCCATTTTTGGGCCATCATCAGTCTAGCCAAAATTACAAGCGAAAGACATAATCTAAAAATGAAGTGATGTGGATGAACAAGGGGAAGGGATGGTCATGGAATGACATACAAAAGTAAAAACCTTATACATGTGTTACAATAAATATGACCAGAAGTATGTTAAAATTAACAGATGAATAAAAGCATTGTGATGTTGTATAAAATCACTTTGATGACAAAGTCTTCGGTTGATGGTTGAACTTGTGTTGCACACTTAAATTCGAGTGAAATCTTATGTAAGTTCTTATGTTTATGGAAGGTTCTAAAAGCGAGTTCCACAATGGCACAGAGGGAATTGTCCAATATGACCCGTATAGACTTGACGAATTGAGAAAGATGGACTCGTTCTATGTAGCATGAACAATTGCTGTTTTTCAAAGATAGTCTCAATTCAGTCAGAACCCAATGAACCTGAAGAACAAAAATTGGAATTAACTCGAGAAATCTAATAGAGAAAATACAAGGGGAGGGCGCAAATAACAAGTACTCACCTTGCGCTTTTTGTAGAACAAGCTGCTGGAATGAGTGCAACGGACAGAGTGAGCGTCACGCGGAATAGAACAGCAAAAGAGGAGAGGGGATGCGGAGGGGAAGGGTGACGTAAGTGTGGAAGTAGACGGGAGGGAGGGAAGGGGTAATGGTTCAGGGCGGGTTAGGAGAGAGGGAAGTTAATGGTATTTGTGGTGGTGGGGGACCCGTAGTTGATTTAAAGAAAGGGTTATAAACAGCTGATTTATTTTTCCTATAATAGGAAATAAAAAGATCAAATAAAATATTGGGTTTCTCTGTAATTTCATTAAGATTGTAGTTGGCATTAAAATATTGATCCAAATGTACTGTATGTAAAAACTCTCAATTATGTTGAGTAGAGGTCCCTTTTTAGCTCTTTTGAGTATGTCCATGTCTGTTTCAATGTTCGTAAAACTATGGTTATAATCGACCATATGTTGGCTGATGGCTGAAAATTTGTTGTATTTGACTGTGTTGAAATGCTCAGAATATCTAATATTGAAGTTCCTACCGGTCTGCCTATGTAGGAAATATTTGAACATGTGTTACCTCTAATTCTGTAGACACCTGATTTTGAGTACCTGTTTATTTTATTAATATGTGAGGTGTTATGTAAGATGTGCATGTTTTTGTTGCTGGTTTTGAAGGCTATTTTCATGCCTTTCTTCTTTAAAACATTAGTAATTATGTGAATTCCATTGACATAGGTAAAAGTGGAGAAAGAATCTTGTTTGGATGGTTCTTTTTTTAAGCGTGGACTTAGGTCGGAATTTGTGCTTACTAATTGATATTTTCTATGAATTGATTATTAAAGCCATTGAATCTAGCAATGCGATGGACAGTATTCAATTCTGTGTGGAAATCCTTTTTATTCATGGGTACGTTGAATGCTCTATGTATAAGACTACAGGTATTATAGGTTGCTTTTTTTGTGGAGGAAGGGGTGAAATGAATCTTGTCGGATTGTGACAGCTGAATGGGTGGGTTTTCTGTAAATCTTGTAGGTTAAGGATTCCTGTTGTCTAGTAATGGTAAGACCGAAAAAATTGATTTTTTGATCTACTTCTGACTCCAAAGTGAACTTAATGTGAGGATCGATGTTATTTAATGTTAGAAGTTTGGTATTAGCATCTTGCAGGTTCTCGTTAATAACTATAAGGACATCATTGACGTATCTAGCCCAGAAAAGGATGTTATCAAATTTATTTTTGATTTTTATGTTCTCGAGAAAGTCTAAATAGATTTCTGCAAGAATCCCGGAAGCCGGTGAACCCATTGCTAGACCGTTTTGTTGGTAAATAGTACCATTAAACATAAAAAAGTTGTTGTAAACTACCAATTTGAGCAATGTAATAAAATCCAGGATTTCCAGTTTACTCAGGTGACCATTTTTTTTTTTTTTTGTAGATTATTTTTGATGATGGGAATTAGTTTAGAAATTGGTATACTGGGGTACATATTAACAATGTCAAAGGAATGAAGTGAATAGTCAGGACACATGTTAAAGTTATTAAGTTTGTCTACCAATTCGAAGGAGTTTCTAACCAACTTCTTAGATATATCGTACAGCTTTACAAGTACACGAAAAAACTAATATCAAATGGAAATGTCCAAATTTGACAACCAGTCCAGAGCACTCGGAGTCACTTGGTGTAGAAGCCTCAGATCACCGTTAAATGCTCGAAGTGGGCACTCCTTAACAATGTGTTCCATTGTCTGCTCCTCCGCTCCACAGTCGCAGTCAGCAGATGAATGGAAACCCCATTTCTTCAACATGTAGCCACACCTCCCTTGACCCGTCCTAATTCTGTTCAGCTTCGAACAGGTTTACGCGGCAGTTGGAATCCTTCAACCTTCTTTGTTGCATCTTGAACCAAGTGAGCGTTGTTGGGTGGATGTTCATGCCAACGCTGTCGCCACTCAGAGGTCATGTCGAAAGAACTGATACTTTTAAAATCAGTCCAGGGTGGTTTGCGTTTCAGACGAGTTGTTGGTGGGTGTTGTAGGGCGTCGTACAAAGGAGAGTTCCTATGAGAAGAGATCTTCTTAAGCAAGTTTACCTCAGCTGCTTTCCTCCTTAGATCTGGCGGGGCAATATTAAGCTAAGACAGGTAACCACTGACTGGGAGTAGATCTGACAGTACCAGTGATAACTCTCGTGGCTTCATTAAGCTGGACATCAATCTTTGTTGTGTGAACACTGTTTTGCCATACAGGAGCACAGTACCGGTATTCACCAGCAGAATACACAAGAGCGAGTGCAGCAGGTGTTTTGGAAATGGTTAGATACCTTCAGATACATAAGATGAACTAAGATACGAGAACAAAAAGAAGCTTAATAACATCCTCTCCTGTAAGAACTCGCCTAATTTTTCCAATTCTAACAACAAGAACACACAAACTGATCTGAAACTCCTACATGCCCTAAAAAAGGAAATTAAAGACAACGACCTGATTGTAACCAAGGCTGACAAAGGTAACACGACAGTCATCATAGATAAAAAAGATTATATCAGCAAAACATCTGATTTCTTTAAAGATAGTTCTTTCTCCATAGTTAAAAAAGACCCTACACAAAAAATCCAGAGACTCCTAAAACAAACCTTAAAAAATTCTTTCGTTCTGCTCACGGAACAAGAAAAAAGCCAGCTTATTAGTATGAACCCCGGACTTCCTACAGCTAGAGCTCTTCCAAAAATTCATAAAGCCCATTCGCCCAATAATCAATTTTAGACCGAGTCCGCTGTATAAAACTACGCAATTTATCCAAAAGTTTCTAAGTAAAAATTACTTTTTTTTCATCTAGGAAGTCGGTCAGAAACTCCTTCGAATTAATAGACAAACTTAATAACTTTAACATGCGTCCTGACTATTCACTTCATTCCTTTGACATTGTTAATATGTACCCCAGTATACCAATTTCTGAACTAATTCCCATCATCAAAAATAATCTACAATAAAATGGTCACCTGAGTAAACTGGAAATTCAAGATTTTATTACATTGCTCAAATTGGTAGTTAACAACAACTTTTTTATGTTTAATGGTACTATTTACCAACAAAACGGTCTAGCAATGGGTTCACCGGCTTCCGGGATTCTCGCAGAAATCTATTTAGACTTTCTCGAGAACATAAAAATCAAAAATAAATTTGATAACATCCTTTTCTGGGCTAGATACGTCAATGATGTCCTTGTAGTTATTAACGAGAACCTGCAAGATGCTAATACCAAACTTCTAACATTAAATAACATCGATCCTCACATTAAGTTCACTTTGGAGTCAGAAGTAGATCAAAAAATCAATTTTTTCGGTCTTACCATTACTAGACAACAGGAATCCTTAACCTACAAGATTTACAGAAAACCCACCCATTCGGCCGTCACAATCCGACAAGATTCATTTCACCCCTTCCTCCACAAAAAAAGCAACCTATAATACCTGTAGTCTTATACATAGAGCATTCAACGTACCCATGAATAAAAAGGATTTCCACACAGAATTGAATACTGTCCATCGCATTGCTAGATTCAATTGGTTTAATAATCAATTCATAGAAAATATCAATTAGTAAGCACAAATTCCGACCTAAGACCACACTTAAAAAAAAAGAACCATCCAAACAAGATTCTTTCTCCACTTTTACCTATGTCAATGGAATTCACATAATTACTAATGTTTTAAAGAAGAAAGGCATGAAAATAGCCTTCAAAACCAGCAACAAAAACATGCATATCTTACATAACACCTCACATATTAATAAAATAAACAGGTACTCAAAATCAGGTGTCTACAGAATTAGAGGTAACACATGTTCAAATATTTCCTACATAGGCAGACCGGTAGGACCTTCAATATTAGATATTCTGAGCATTTCAACACAGTCAAATACAACAAATTTTCAGCCATCAGCCAACATATGGTCGATTATAACCATAGTTTTACGAACATTGAAACAGACATGACATACTCGAAATAGCTAAAAAGGGACCTCTACTCAACATAATTGAGAGTTTTTACATACAGTACATTTGGATCAATATTTTAATGCCAACTACAATCTTAATGAAATTACAGAGAAACCCAATATTTTATTTGATCTTTTTATTTCCTACTAGCAATTGTACCCGTGCTTCGCTACGGTATTCCAGATTGTATACGGATATCGAAGTAAATTACTGTACATGAAGTTAATAATAATTTTTAAATTGCATGTAAATTGGCGTTATCCGAGAAAAAAACATAGGGAGGTCCGCAGACAATGTTTCCAATGTAAAGTGCGAATTGTGGAGTTGTGATGATAACGACAGGTGCACTTGTCTACCACAATTCATTATGTTTTAGAAACGTTGAATAGGGTGAAATTTGTGTAAGATTTTTACACAGTGTATTTTTTTTCAGATACTTTATGCGACAGCTTCAAACATAGAATTTGGCTCACATATGGCTACTGGGTGGGCCAATATTCGTGTAGAACTTGATGATCCCATCTTTCCTATAAGTGAATCAAACCATTAATTGTACGTGTACAAAGTGCAAAATGTAGGTAAATCCAGAAATAGAGAAACATTTAATGTATAAGGGATAGAGATACGACGAAAGGTCATAGGACCGAAGTTGTAGATCACTCCAAATTGAACGGAGATTGTGCCATCCATTTTGTGATACGACTTACCTTTTAGCCACGAAATACATCGAAAGGGAGGACTGCACCGTCATTAAAATTGCCTCCATATTTCGATATTTTTCGGGAGTAAAAAATAAATTTTTTTAACATCTCGTAAATTTTCCGTCGGTTACATCCTAAAGCTATAATTTTGCAAAATTTCAGTTTTCTAACTGGTCTGGGAGATCGTGCTGCGATCTTGATATGGGGGAGTGGGTTAAAAATCAGGACTTTAAGGAAACTTTTAAGTCTATGAAACCTGTAGGTTCTGGATAAATATCACCGACTGTGTTCTTATGCAGGTTTGAAACTCCCAGCATGTATCCCTCAGAGAATTATGAGAATTTGAGATTTTTCTAGGGATCCTGAAGTCATCGGGTTGTCTGGTACCAAGTTTTAAATTTCTAAGATGCCTAGAATGGTCTCACTAATTTACGTTTTCCAGTTAGTACACTAAGTCATACTAAAGTCATACTGGAACATACACACGTCCATTATCTCGGTCATTTCTGACAATTTATTTTTTCACCCTTTCTCACCCCCTATGCCAAAGGGGGCTGAAGTTAGACTTTAAACATCCAGAATGTTACTATTCATCTCAGCGACCCGGAAAACTATGGATTCGGCAGTATATTCGATTACTATTATATCTCACTCCCCCTTCCCCCACCCTGTCGCGGGCTAAACTTTGAGTTTAAAAAATCGGAATTTTGCTATTCATCTCAGCGACCCCGAAAAGTATGGATTCGTCACTACTTTCGATGATTTGTATATCTCAGTCCCTTTGCCCCTCCCCCTGCTCCTAAGGGTTCCTGGGGTGTTTTGCCCCATGTGGTTTGTCTCCTGATACTAAAAATTCGGAGTGTCACTATTCGCCTCAGCGACTATGTATTCGACACTATTATTTATATATATCATTATTATTTCTATATATCACTCTCCCATCGCCCCCCCCCCACCACGAAGGGGGCTGAACGTGGACTTTAAAAAATTCCGGAGTGTCACTGTTCATCTCAGCGACCCCGTAAAGTATAGATTCGACCCTATTTTCAATGATTTTTATATCTCGGCCCCCCTGCCCCTAAGGGTTCCTGGGCCGTCTTACCCCCACGTGGTTTGTCTCCTGATACTAAAAATCCGGAGTGTACAATTCACTTCAGCCACCCCGAAAACTATGTATTCGACACTATTTTCGTTTAATTTTATCTATCACTCCCCCCTCGCCCCCCATGCAAAAGGGAGCTGAACTTTGACATTTGAAAAATGGGGAGTGTCACTGTTCATCTCAGCGACCCCGAAAACTGTGGATTTGGCACGTTTTTCGATTATTTTTATACCTTGCCCCCCCCGACCCCCACCCCTAAGGGAGCTACGGATGGCTTTATCCCCACAGTGCTCGTCTCCAGATAGTAAGTCATAAGTGTACCAAGTTTGAATGAAATTTCTCCAGTGGTTTAAGAGATGTGTCATTTACACACACGCATACATCGATTTTTATGTATAGTAAGAAGAAGAAGATTATGCTTATTACATAGAGAAATTTTATTTTGAACACTGCAGAGATCTAAACTTAAACTGTATATCCGAAGATATTATTCGAATCCGAGGAATGAATATTACTTGGCTCGCGGCATGCCCAATCATGAGAATGGCTTCAATAATATTAGTCATCAGTTTCAGAGTCGTGTTCATTGCAGAGGGCAGGATTCTTATCCTTAAGAAGGATAATTGGTGCCATAATCGTCCGCTCTAAGATATTCGAGCGTACTCCAGGTGACTCCAAGTCTTTCGAAGCACAGCCGTGTAGTCGATAGACTTGTAACTGTGTAGAACATCGGGTAATTCTTGTAAAAGTTGCTTGTTGAAAGAAATGAATGACATGATATATGATAGCAAGAATGAAGAGGATGAAACCCTGCACCGGCACATATGCCACTCCTCTCGAATAGCTCAAAACTTAACGTCCCGATCCTATGGACGAATCATCATCAACACCGTCATATGCCCTCACACCATATAATACCAAGAACAGCTTCCTACGTCCTGGACGTAAAATGGCTCCTTGCATATTGTGTTCTCTACCTATCTTATGTACGTTGCCTAGCGACAGCGACTCTATGCATTAATCTTGGTGACAGCACGTTGGATTGTCATATCCCAATGCACGTTTTCCGATGGTTTTTCGTTCATAACTCACCAACAAAAGCGAAAATGAAAATTCCGGCTTCGAGGTGCATTCGGACCCCTTTCCATCTACAGATGTTCAAAATTTCAGATCTCTACCTGCTGTAGATTTTGCTGGGCATCGCGCACAGACAGACAGACAAACACTTCGTTTTATAATATTATAGATTATAGGAAAAATAAATCAGCTGTTTATAACCCTTTCTTTAAATCAACTAAGGGTCCCCCACCACCACAAATACCATTAACTTCCCTCTCTCCTAACCCGCCCTGAACCATTCCCCCTTCCCTCCCTCCCGTCTACTTCCACACTTACGTCACCCTTCCCCTCCGCATCCCCTCTCCTCTTTTGCTGTTCTATTCCGCGTGACGCTCACTCTGTCCGTTGCACTCATTCCAGCAGCTTGTTCTACAAAAAGCGCAAGGTGAGTACTTGTTATTTGCGCCCTCCCCTTGTATTTTCTCTATTAGATCTCTCGAGTTAATTCCAATTTTTGTTCTTCAGGTTCATTGGGTTCCGACTGAATTGAGACTATCTTTGAAAAACAGCAATCGTTCATGCTACATAGAACGAGTCCATCTTTCTCAATTCGTCAAGTCTATACGGGTCATATTGGACAATTCCCTCTGTGCCATTGTGGAACTCGCTTTTAGAACCTTCCATAAACATAAGAACTTACATAAGATTTCACTCGAATTTAAGTGTGCAACACAAGTTCAACCATCAACCGAAGACTTTGTCATCAAAGTGATTTTATACAACATCACAATGCTTTTATTCATCTGTTAATTTTAACATACTTCTGGTCATATTTATTGTAATACATGTATAAGGTTTTTACTTTTGTATGTCATTCCATGACCATCCCTTCCCCTTGTTCATCCACATCACTTCATTTTTAGATTATGTCTTTCGCTTGTAATTTTGGCTAGGCTGATGATGGCCCAAAAACGGACCAAAACTAGTACCTGTTATTATTATATTGTAATGTTTTGATAAACGTTAAATGATTTTAAGTATTGAGAAGGTGGAACAATAAAATGTTGTACTCATTTTTAAGTTAAGTCTTAACTCAATAAGGAACCCAACCATGAAGGCATTACAAACAAAATTCATCAATTAAAATTTTCGAGTTAATTTAGGCCAAACATACAAGTTCAGGAGCAATTTAACAAAATGTAACATCCAGAATACAATGATTAAAGGTAATAGGAACCACGTGATATTAAAATTATACATAACGGAAGCTAAGGCATCCTAATAATAGAGTGGCGAGTCAGGGCGGTAGGGGTAAACTCCTATGTGAAAATACAAGCCAACATTAAATATAAATTAAGATGGAAATGAAACCACCAGCGCTTGCCCCAAGGTACGCCATTTTGGGTTGTTGATACATGATTATCTAAATTTTTATTACTCATAGCAGGATTAACTATATTTATACCAGGATTGGGAGATAATTTTGGATTTGACCTTAAAAAGTTATTGCTTTATCAACTTTTAGACAATTAGGATTGATAATAAGAATTTTAGCAATAGGATTCCCCGGCGCGGGCAAGCCCCACTACCCAGCTCTGACATATGCCAGAATTCCCACGAGACAGCCAGGGGGCTTATGTTAGTCAGAAAGGCTAGGATATATAGACCAAGGTCCAGAACCACACTTTGTAGTGTAATGTAGTGTAGTGAGAGACTGATTACCTCGGATCGAGTAGGGGTATTTCAGTTGCCTTGACGAGGAATACTGCAATGTATTCGAAACATCGGCAAACTGTACATAATGTACAGAAAACAACAACACGGTTCAACCCGGAAAATAAACTAAATAATTCTACACACCGTGGAAGCTTCACCTCTAAGATATGTCACTTTTTGGAAATTACATCTTTCAGGTGGCCACCATTGTTGGCAAGAGGTACAAGATTCCACACAGTCATGCATCCTCACCATAACCTTGTTAATGGCTGAGTTTTGGTGTGAATGTTGTTTCTCAGTTCCTGGCTTTGGACTTGAGCGATCCTGACAGGTAAACATTGCACACTGACAGATCAGGCAAACAGACCGGCCACAACACATCACCAAATTGGGAAAGGTCTGGAAACATTCTTTGCAAGGCTGTCATGGATGTCCTTGTTGTGTGTGGGCAGTTTATCCACCCTGTTGAAACCAGAACTGCGTATTCATGCATTTCCAATGTTAGAATTGTTCTAACATGACCTTATAAATATCTATATCCGTCTCACGAAATACAGATTAACAATACCCTACAAAGATACTTCACGTGGTATGGAGTGGTTGTTCATGAAGCTGGTGAGGATTGCGAGTTGTCTAGTACTGAAGTTTCGTACGTTCATGTAGCCATTTAAGTTAAAATGGGCTTTGTCAGACATCTTCAGGTTAAAAGGAGAACAATAAAACTATGATTTCCACCTATTCAATACATTAAAAGCAATTGTAAAATTAGGATCTCATCCTTATTTTATTGCTTTATTGTTAAAACAGGACATGTTTCGTTCATATTTTGAACATCTTCAGCTATAGATATTCTTACAAGGTTAAATTGGTAACATTGTTCTAGAATTTACACTTATGGTTTGCTGTTAACAAACTTATCTATTATAAACTTTAAAAAACCTCTTAAATATAAAGCGTTTACATATTACATCGTCTTATTGAAAATAATACGACTATTTGTTGAGTTTGAAACTTTAAAACCTTATTCTAATATTTGAATTACAATGCTTTTAGTTAGTCTCTGTATAAATGCATTTACAATTTGTTAATATTGCTGAATTTCTTAAAATTATTTATTTAATACACATTAAAACATTTTGTTACAACTGGCTTGAACTTCTCCACACATTGTACCATATGGAAATGAAATCTTAATACACTCTCAAAACAGCTGAGTTTAGGTGTGAATATAATTCTTTTCTTCCATAAAATGATAAAACTGATGTACACTGTTGATTATAGGTTATGAATTGTGTCCTACTTTAAATATTTAATGTCCAATTGTATTTTAAATATTAGAATAAGTTTATCACACTTGTGACAACGTTGAAGAATATGAGTTTGATATTGAAAGCTTTTCTGAAGAACAGTGAGTAAGATATACACCCTTTAAAACAATGTAAAATCTGTATAATTTGCCATATTCCGTCTTTGCTACACAACTTACCACTCCAGAAAGCATTATCAGGACACCTTGAGATGGTTTCCAATAAATGTTATCACAGTCAGTACAAGGTTAGTGAAGCAAGGCCCATGTGCCTTCACATTTAGTTGTTCAGGAAATGGCCGGGCAGTGTGAGGAGCATCCGGTCAGCAGTGTGTTAATATCCAGATGCAACATCATTCCGATATGTTGAGGGCTTTACATGTTACAAATTTTATGTTTGGTCCGTATTGAAATGTACATCACTTTAAGATGTTGCCAAAATTTATTAGGATCAACCTATTCAATACAATTGAGTTTCCAAAGTTAGGACTTACATCATATTAAACTAAAATTTGAAGGGACATGTTTCACCCTTTATAAGGGCACACCATCAGCCTTTTTACACTCATACTCCAAAGATAAAAATCAGGATCCTGATCACATCTATATCACACATCATTTAGTCGAGCAGCTCGTCTCCTTTCTTCCAAGTCTTCCCAGCCCAAGCTTTGCAACATGTGTAACGCTAGTCCTTTGTCGGAAATCACCCAGTGTACCAGACTGCCAGCTGCCATACACCAACCCTGACCAGAGGAATGAAATATAGCATAATAGCAGAATGAAGGGGAAGAATGCACTGAATAAGATTTCAAAGAGAGTTTGACTGTGACTGAAGTTACTATTAGGAAATGTTACAAATCCTTGTGGATGCTCACCTAAAACCTGTTGTAACTCTTGCATCAGCTATCTTGCTGGATATGAGTTTCACATTATTCATAACATCTGGACTTGTAAGTTTTAACCTTAACCTGAACTTAGGAACATTTATGAGGTAATCAATTCCAACATGACAACTCTGTCAAGATCAGGTAATGAAATGGCCCATCACTCAGAACTGCATGAAAATTGTATGTGGAAAGGATTGTCTGAACATTTTGAGTAAATAGGAATAAAACCCTGCTTTATTTTGAGTTCACCTATGAATTAAATCAATGAACAATACTACCTGATATGCCTACCTAGCTGGATAGGGGGTTGAAATAAACAGAAGTATATTCCTTCTCTTCGAATATATGGAACTGCAAAGTAGGGTATTTTAGTCTATTCCATGCTGGATGTTATGAACAACGGTCCAATAGTCTTTATGTAATTTTTCTCCTACAGGTTTTGTAGGAGCAGTAACCTCACCAACAGGACAATTTGCTCAAATAGACCGGCGCCTGATCACAAAGTTCAATCTCCTCTATCTGCCAGCTCCAGATGTTCTTGACATTTACCACATTTACAGGAGTGTCCAGAAAGTTTACTTCAGGTATGCAACAGAGGAAATTAAGAAGGAGCTGAATGATACTCTTCGTTTGACAGTACATTATTACATGGTAAGTAGAGTTTATCTGTGTATATGAAATAAGAGTTTTGTCCGTACATTGTTCAGAATTTTAAAAAAGAATGGTATTTCTGTACCGGTCATGTCCACAGTAACAAGGAAATGCACTTTTTAATTTTGTCACATCTGTCTGTCTGTCCGTCCATGCATCACTAGAAAATGACTGAAAAGAATTGAATGAAAATTGTTATGCAAGGTCGGGGAACGAGGTTCTACAATCTAGGATATAAATGGTAGTTTACGGAAAGACTTAAAATTTAATTCTCAGATATCTATTTTAATAGTGGTTCTATTGATAGAGGCTATTGTGGGCCAATGATGGAGATGTTAGGCCCCTTCAAACAACGAGCATCATCAGAACAAGATAAATAAGACATAACAAAATTTATATAGCATTACATTTCTGATCATTTATGTCTTGTACATTTTCACAATATAGAGATATTCATGAATTTGAATTTTTTTCTAAGTGTATATCAACTCCCAACCACAAGAAAATGGGTGAACAGAATTTAATAAAAAATCAGTATGTAAATTCAGGGAATATGGAACTATATGCTATAAATAATTTTATTCACACTGGATGAAATGATAGTTTAGGTGCCTAAGATTTAATTTTTAAATACCTATGCTACTGGTCCTATAAAAAAATACATAAAGAAGTTGAAGAGAATATAATTTCCAATCATTTATATCTTATACAGTTTTACCATGCAGAATTTAGACTTTTGTTGCTTAGTCTATATCATTTCTGAGCATTACTAACGTGGAAATATTGTACAATTATGTTAAATTGTAGTAGTTTTTGTCATGATTGTCTTAAGGTGTAAAATTGTGTTGTCATTGGTCGACATTAACAAAGAAAATTGTGATTATGATTATTTAAAAAATGAGAAAAAATCATGATGAAATGATGGCTTGAAGAATAAGACAAGAGGGAGTCGTGAAGGAAGGAAGGACTCCCATTGCATTGCATTAGATGCCCTAATATGACAAGAATCAGAAGAAAACTAAATGTGAAGGTCTACAGTAAACTGATCAACAGTGGAATTACGTTGTGATGTGTTTTGTCTCTTTTGATGCCTCTCGTCTCTGATGGATGGGATTACTGCTGCAACCTGAGTAAAACAGCAGGCTCGAATATTGGCGGAAAGTAGCCGCGGAGTTAGATAACTTATGATTGTCCCGTTGGAGATAGCTACAACTTGGAAGATGATTATCGAAATGAGAAAAAGGCGTGAAGGAGGAGAGACTCACTGGATGCCGTAGTATCAGTCAAAAGTAAAAGTATGTTCCAGTTTGGTGTAAAAAATATCTGTAAAATAAGTTAATGTGTAGTGGTTATACCGCCATCTTGACCCACAATGACGTGGCTATGAACATGGACATTCTGATGGTTTTCGGTTCAGACAATTGTTATTAGTAGACTGTATACCTGATCTCGTTACTCATTTGTTAAGTTTGTTATTAAAATTTACATTTGTTAATCATTCTGTTGACAGTTCAAGTGAAATGTGCTCAGTGTAACTGTATCCTTTGCTTCGTGAATAAATAAATAAATAAATAAAGAAAGAAAGAAAGAAAGAAAGAAAGAAAGAAAGAAAGAAAGAAACACACTGGCAGAAAAAATGTATCCAAACACCAAGAAGGGGTTGTGGTAGATTAATGAACGTCGATAGGCATGTTTATACATCTGAGAGATGACCTTGATAAAACATTTCCCGCAAATCGCATTAGTGTGGCAGCCTCATGATGTTGCACATCAGGTTTGCTTTAAATATGGGCTGTATTGTGCGAGAGCATTAGTTACCTGTGAGATTGGACGGAGTGACAGTGAGTGGGTCAAGAATGCCTTTACATCGACGAAGAGGCCAGTATCAACTGCTCACTGTGGTCGAATGAGGCCCTGTAATAAGGCTATGTGAAGGTGGATTTTCCTTCCATGCTATTGCAGAACGACTTGGCAGGAATGTTTCCATTGTACATGCGTGCTGGCAGCAGTGATCACGAGAAGGTACGCTCGCTAGAAGACCGGGCTCCAGACGTCCCCGTGGCTCCACCGAGAGGGAGGACCGCTGTATTCAAAGTATGGCTGTGACACAGCGGACTGAGTCTCCAGCAGCAATTCGAGCTGCAGTTGGCACCACTGTGATGTAACGAACTGTTTAAAATCGGTTACTTGAAGGACAGCTCCGAGCCAGATGCCCAGCGGCATGCATTTCACTTACCCCAAACCACCGCCCTCTGTGACTTCAGTGGTGTCAAGCGAGAGTTCATTGGAGGATGGATGGGAGGTCCATTGTGTTTTCCAATGAAAGCTGGTTCTGCCTTGGTGCCAGTGATGGCCGTGTGTTGGTTAGAAGGAGGCAAGGGGAGTGCCTGCATTCCGCCTGTCTGCGGCGTTGATAAACTGGACCTACACCGGGACCTACACGCTTGCAAGAAGACTGGGCTCCAGATGTCCCCGTGGCACCACCAAGAGGGAGGAACATCATATTCGACAGATGGCTGTGGCACAGCAGACTTCATCTGCAGCAATTCGAGCAGCAGTTGGCACCACAGTGACGCAATGAACTGGTCTGGGGAGCAATTCCCTATGACAGCTGGAGCACTCTTGTAGTTATCCCACGCACGCTGTCCGGTGATTTGACCTGCTGTGCTGCCATTCATGAGCAGCATTCACGGGGGTGTTTTTGAACAGGATAATGCATGCTCCATTGCTGCTGTTGTAACCCGACGTGTTCTACAGAGTGTCAACATGTTGCCTTGGCCTGCTGGATCTCCCGATCGGTCCCTAATCGAGCACGTACGAAACAACATTAGACGACAACCGGCATTAATCATCCCTCTGTTGACCAGCCAAATGCAACAGGCCTGGAACTCCATCCTACAAGCTGGCATCTGGCACCTGTATGACACTATGCATGCACGCGTTCATCAGTCAGGCGATAACACCAGTTATTATTGGACCAGCACGGCACATTTATGATGGCTTTTCTTGCACGTATATTAACTATAGTCTTGTATCTTTAATCATTAAATATATTACCTTGACAAATATATTTCCAAAATTTCCATATTCTACATTCCTTATTTTCATGGTTTTTGGATACTTTTGCCAGTGAGGAGGGAACGTTCCACCTGATCGATACAATAATTTCAAGTTCCATTATATTTTGTATTGAAACACCAACGTTGGCTGGATACATGCATGATCTTAAATACAATAGCACTCATTTCTATTAGAGCATAGTAGGATAAAATAACGTAGTACTAATAATAATTTCTCTACGCATTTAGCTTTGTTGTTTTCTTTGAGTAGTTCTTGCAAATTTCTAACTTTAATTGTAATCTCCATTTCCCTTTGTGCTTAATAATTGCCTATTGTAATTAGGATATATCTGAATGTAGTTTAAAATTATTGTAGTGGGTTGTAGTATCTTCTTAGAAATTAGTGTGCTTATTACTGTCTAATATTTCTGTAATATAGTTGAAGTATCTGTAGTAACCCTCTTACTAGAATTCTCCATTGTAGTAGTTAGGGTAGGCTTAATTGCAGTTTAGAATTGTGTAATTCTTGTGTATTCCTTTTGGTATTCAGTAATTAATGGCAGTTTTCATCCTGTTAGGGTGCTGTAAGATAAAAAATTAGTACAACTAAGTAGTCGTGTAGTAGCAGCCTATATTAATTACCTTATTGCTGTGTGATCTTTGTGTACTATCCTAGACAATATTTCTTTCCTCTCATTTTTATTCAGCGCAGAATAACTTATTTTATTTTTCCTTTTCTTTTCATTATTCCATAAAGAATGGCTAAGAAGTGCAAGTGTAGGAACTGTGGGTGTGGCCAAGCATTAAGGAGTAAGAGGGAGGAGTTGAAGAGTTTGAGGGAGATAAGTAGGATTTTCTCAGAGGATAGCAAGGAAAGTAGGTCTTCCTCAAACAATATACTCATACAGGATACAGTATGTGTAAAAGAGGGATGGGAAGGAAAGGGGGAATCATAGAAGACAGATGGTCTAAGGGGAAGGGGAAGGAGATTGCAGGCTAAGGGCTCCATTCAGCATCAGAATTCAGGACAGGTATCTGTGAGAAATTGGTATGAGTCACTGCAGGTAGAACAACAGAGGGAAAATGAGAAATAGGCAACTGTTGCTGAGAAGTGTGGAAGTGGGAAGAAAAGAAAATGTATGAAAGGAAAATGTAGAACAGAGGATAAGAAAAGGTGGAACAGGGTCTTGGGAGGGAGAAAAGGAAAGAGGAAGTAGCTTCTGCAACAGTGATTAAAGGTAGGGCTGAACAGGAGGGGAAGGGATCAAATGAGTTTGGTAGGGATGAGGCTCTGGTCATGGGGGATTCCATTTTTAGACCGCTGGAGAAAGTGTGTGGAGGAAAGGGAACCAGAGCAGAGTGTTACCCAGGAATTAGGTTAGGGCAGATGTTGAGGAAAGTAGGAGAGAAGGAATGAGGGAAATGAGTAGGTGGTAGTGTTTCGCATTGGTACCAACAACGTAAGGCAAGCTGTTATAAGTACCAACATATTTGGGGATGTGTGAGATCTGGTAAATGCAGCACAGCTGAAGTTTAAGGAAGCAGAGATTGTTACCGGTGGAGTACCATGTAGGAGGGACAATGACCGGAAGGTGATTGGAGATTTAAAGGAGACTATGGAGTGGATATATGGAAAACTGGGAGTGAAATTTCTGGATCCTAATAGGTGTGTAGGATATAGGAATCTGCACTCAGATAGCCTTCGGTTAAACTGCAGTGGTACATATAAGTTAGGACATTTGGTTAGAAGGTTTTTATGGAGGTACTTTCAGGGAAACGGGGTGGTCTAGGGAGCGGTGATAAGGGTACATGGATCTGGAAGTCAAGTAGGAATAAAAATGTCAGTGCTCAACTGTAGAAGTATTGTAAAGAAAATAGACTGAAATAATTTAATAGATATATACTGAACAGATAATGTAATACTAGTTGAATTATGGCTCGGAAATGATATAAGGGGTGAAGAAGTACTCTCATGGCACTGGAGTGTGTTGCAAGTGATAAATATTATTATGGTTCTGTATTGAAGATACTATACTTGTAGGATGCTAATTAATTTATTATTTAACCATCTATTCAATACATTAAATTTTTTATGCAATTAGGAATTGATGTTACCTGATGAATGTGAGACATGTTTTGCCTTTCATAGAAGGCATCATCAGTCACTTTACCTCCTCAAGGTTAAATCAGGCACCTGATTTAAAATTAAAGTATATTTACTAAGATCTAATATTAACATTTTTACAATTGGAGCAGTCTAAGGAAAAGAATACAAGATTCAGTATTAATGTGTATAACAAGAATATCAGCCATTGGCTGCTGATTACTAGTTGTGTAGAGAACATATACAGTGCTTAGTAGCAGTGGTCTGATTTGAAAATTTAAATGTTAACATTATTTGGAATGTTAGGGAAAATATTCCAGCAATTTGAGAGAATGTTAAATGAGACTTTAATCAGAAGTAAAGTTGTAATATTGGAAAAACTATCTGGTTGAAGTCTTAGGTTCAAGAATTATGGCTTGCATTAAGTAACTGGTGATTTAACTTGGCATAAAAGATTCCAAATAACGTAATATTTAAATTTTCAAATCAGACCACTGCTACTAAGCACTGTATATGTACCTTTGTCACAACTAGTAATATTATTATACACATTAATACCCAATATTGTATTCTTTTTCCTTTTACGCCAAGGGTACAGATCTCTGAACATGGTTATAAGGGTATTTAGTGGTTGTAGTAAGGATATAAGGGATAGGTTATATAAGTCTCTGGTAAGACCTCAATTAGAGTATGGTTCGAGTGTATGGGACCCTTACCAGGATTACTTGATTCAAGAACTGGTTAAAATCCAAAGAAAAGCAACTCCATTTATTTTGGGTGATTTCCGACGAAAAGATACCGTTACAAATATGTTGCAAAGTTTGCACTGGGAAGACACGGGAGCTGCTCGACTAAGTGTTATGTAGTACATAAAATGTTTATTGTCTCTACAATACAAATGTTAATGGGGACATATTTCACTGTATCGAGCATCTTCAGCCATCTTTTATATGGTTTCCTCAAGGTTGAGTCATACATTAAACCTTATTTATAATAATTTTGTTCATTGAAAAGGTTTTATACAATCAAATATTTTTTGTCACTGCTTAAAAAGTAAACAAGTAAAATTAAAAATTAAATGGTATCATTAATAGACTAGACATTAATTACATAATATTGATAAAATGTCATCACTACTCAAAAAGTAAACTTTTTTTTTTTGCAATTAAAATGTATCATTAATGGACTAGACGTTAATGACATAATACTGATGTACAAGTCATATTAAATTGAAAGATGTGGCTAATTCTTGTTTATTTCTTGATTTTTCAAATACTGTTGGTGTATTTATTGGAGTTTCAAATGAAATTAGTGAAAGTTAAAGGATTAAACTTGCAGTGTTTTTTCTGTTGTGTTTTCATTAATTGAGGACTATATCATTATTAAGAGATGGATCATTGGAGGTTTATACTCTGTTGTGTGCATCATACTTGTAGTCTTCACAATCTTAAACTGATTTAAGTCAGCCTATATTCACTGGTCAGTTTGTTGTTAAGCGTAGTTTAAAGGGACTCCAATTATTGTTACATAGGTGTGTGTTGTATGCTGCAACATTATCGATGATTGTGTCCCTTTGCTTCACATTTTTTTGTTTAGTTGTGCTTGATGCAGTACTGAGATATAACACAAGGAGTTAAAAACGACAACAAATGGTAAGGGATTGGATTTGCTTACCTAGGGAGATGTTCAATAAATTTCCAATTTCTTTGCACCCATTTAAGGAAAGGCTAGGAAAACGACAGATAGAGAATCTGCTATCCGGGCGACAGCCCTAAATGCAGATCAGTAGTGATTGTCTGATTGATTTTGTATCACTGTCTTTGCTGTCTACTTAGTAGTTAAAAGGGTTTAAAACTTGCTGTGCACCAGATAATGTCTCTTCACAAATTGTGAGCATGCTCAGATTATATAAAAAATGTGAAATATTGCTATACTGTAGAACTGACTTTTGCAGTAACAAGATCTGCCACCTGGGTGACTGCCCTAACTGCAGATTTTGCATACTCCTGGAAGTCTTCACATCCATTGTTCACCTACACCATTGAGTTCACTCACTCCAGAGTGCTGACACTGACAGAACTGAACCTCACAATCTCATCCAGTCAGTCTTTTACAGGGACGACGACCCTTCCTGATCCTTTGCGAGAGTAAAACCACTGGGAAAGCTCTGGGTTCCTCTAGCACCTGTGATTAGTGGTGACAGTTGTTTGTCTCTGACTGGTCAGAGATGGCGGGGCTCAATTGGTTATGTCACTGCAGGTCCAAGATAGGCTATATTGCTTCTTGTTAAGGCCGTATATTAAAATTTCATACACTCAATAAAGTTTGAGTGATCGAGCTGGCTTTGGGCCATGCAGTCATTTGGAAGATGGCAAATTCGAATCCCATTATTGACAGCCTGACGAAGGCCTCACTCCAGGTGGCATTTTTCCATAATTAAGGACACAGTTGTATGCCACGTAAACACCTAACAAAAAGAAGACCTACATTTTTTCTTCCAATTAAATCTTTCATGTTCTCATGTTTAACGAATGGCCTCCTTTTAGATTATACACTGACTGACAGTGACAATGCAACACCAAGGAGGAGTGGTTCGAAAGGGATGAAAGTTGGGGAAAAAACAGAGACGGCACGGATGAATAATTGATGTTTATTTCAAACCGATATGCAGGTTACACAATGCGCACGGCATCGACTCAGTAGGATGTAGGACCACTGTGAGCGGCGATGCACGCAGAAACACGTCGAGGTACAGAGTCAATAAGAGTGCGGATGGTGTCCTGAGGGATGGTTCTCCATTCTCTGTCAACCATTTGTCACAGTTGGTCGTCCGTACGAGGCTGGGGCAGAGTTTGCAAACGGCATCCAATGAGATCCCACACGTGTTTGATTGGTGAGAGATCCGGAGAGTACGCTGGCCACGGAAGCATCTGTACACCTCGTAGAGCCTGTTGGGAGATGCGAGCAGTGTGTGTGGGCGGGCGTTATCCTGCTGAAACAGAGCATTGGGCAGCCCCTGAAGGTACGGGAGTGCCACCGGCCGCAGCACATGCTGCACGTAGCGGTGGGCATTTAACGTGCCTTGAATACGCACTAGAGGTGACGTGGAATCATACGCAATAGCGCCCCAAACCATGATGCCGCATTGTCTAGCGGTAGGGCGCTCCACAGTTACTGCCGGATTTGACCTTTCTCCACGCCAACGCCACACTCGTCTGCGGTGACTATCACTGACAGAACAGAAGCGTGACTCATCGGAGAACACGACGTTCCGCCATTCCCTCATCCAAGTCGCTCTAGCCCGGCACCATGCCAGGCGTGCACGTCTATGTTGTGGAGTCAATGGTAGTCTTCTGAGCGGACGCCGGGAGTGCAGGCCTCCTTCAACCAATTGACGGGAAATTGTTCTGGTCGATATTGGAACAGCCAGGGTGTCTTGCACATGCTGAAGAATGGCGGTTGACGTGGCGTGCGGGGCTGCCACCGCTTGGCGGCGGATGCGCCGACCCTCGCGTGCTGACGTCACTCGGGCTGCGCCTGGACCCCTCGCACGTGCCACATGTCTCTGCGCCAACCATCTTCGCCACAGGCGCTGCACCGTGGACACATCCCTATGGGTATCGGCTGCGATTTGACGAAGCGACCAACCTGCCCTTCTCAGCCCGATCACCATACCCCTCGTAAAGTCGTCTGTCTGCTGGAAATGCCTCCGTTGACGGTGGCGTGGCATTCTTAGCTATACACGTGTCCTGTGGCACACGACAACACGTTCTACAATGACTGTCGGCTGAGAAATCACGGTACGAAGTGGGCCATTCGCCAACGCCGTGTCCCATTTATCGTTCGCTACGTGCGCGGCACAGCGGCGCATTTCACATCATGAGCATACCTCAGTGACGTCAGTCTACCCTGCAATTGGCATAAAGTTCTGACCACTCCTTCTTGGTGTTGCATTTGCTCTGTCAGTCAGTGTAATTTGAGTGTTCGAATGAGAATTGCTAATGACTTTTTGTTGCAGGATTTATCCACAATTTTTCCAATGATTCCATCAAGGTTTCATTACATCTTCAACCTCCGTGACTTGACACGTTTCTACAATGGTATGTGCATGATAAATGCAAAGGAAGTGAAATCCACACTGATGTGGCTCAGATTGTGGAGACATGAAATTGAACGGACTTTCTGTGATAGGCTAATCAGCAATGCGGTAAGTTTGGACTTGTTCTGTGCCATTAATTACCAGTTGAAGAATTACTTTGCTTCTTATAATTTGCTATTCCCTCATCTTTTTTGATTAGGATTATCAAACAATGAGAGAATACATGCAGACCAAAATATATGAATTCTATGGAGAGCGATTGGCCATACTTGCAATGCAAGATCCATTAGTAATATCTGACATTCGCAATATCTTTAGGACCAGGAAACCTAAGTATGAAGATTGTATTGATTATGAGGCTTTGGGCAGTCTGGCTACTGAGGTGAGTACTTGCTGTTGTTGTTTGAATCATCAGTCTGTAGACGGGTTTGAAGCAGCTCTCGAAGCCACCCTGTCCTGTGTTAATGTTTTCATAAGTACATAACTACTACATACTATATTTGCTATAATCTGCTTGTCTTATTCATACCTTTGTCTACTCTTACCATTCTTACCACCCACACTTCCCTCAAAAACCAACTGAGCAAGTCCTGAGTGTCTTAAGATATTACTATTATTCTATTTCCTCTCATCAAATTTTACCAAATGGTTCTCCTCTCATCAGTTCAGTCAGTATCTCTTAATTCATGGTTAGATTTACCCTTCAACATTCTTCTGCAACACCACATTTCAAAAGCTTATAATCTCTTTCTCTCTGAGCTAGTTTCACTTCCATACAGTGCCATGCTCCAGACAGACGTCTTTGAAAACATCTTCCCACTTCCTATATCAGTGTTAAAGTGAGCAAATTCCTTTTCTTAAGAAAGACCTTCCTTGCTTGTGCTTATGTGCATTTGATGTCTTCCTTACTTTTGCCATCGTTTCTGATTTTATTACCCAAGTAAGAATATTCATTTCCTTCCTATAAGACTTCATCTCCTAATCTGATATTTCGTGCATCACCAGACTTTAATGTCAAAAAAGACCTGAAAGGTTTCCACCTATTCAGTAATTATGTATTGTAACCTAAAAGAAGGTTGTCTATATTTGAAACTAGCTTCAGTCTTGCTAGAGGCCATCATCAGTCAAAATCATAAAGTTAAGGCAATACATGAATCATAATTGATAAAAATTATGAAATAAGAATGTGTTGTTGACATTCAGTGCAAGACAAGTAAAGACAAAGTCAAATAATAAATTTCATAGAACATGTGTTTATATGCTTACATGTAGTAGCTGTTCGTCCACCTATATTGGCCAAACAAGTAGAAACTTTGATTTTGGCTACTTAAAACATGTAAATTCATGTAAATATAGTAGATTTTCAGCTACGGAAAAACATATGATGGACTTGAACCGTAAATTCACGAATATTGATCAAGATCCGAAAATCTTAAAAATGCTCAATATCTCTGAAAATTGTTTCATCCACCTGGATCAGTACTTTAATCCCAATTTCAACCTTAATGAGATATCAGAAAAATCAAATGCTTTATTTGAACTATTAATTCCTAATTTCAATAAAAATAAATTAAGTCATCTACACACCCTTTTTTATATTTCTCCAAATTCCCTCCAGCAATCACCCACCATTCCTCATCCCTCAGCCCACCTTAGGCTACACTATACCTCCCTTCTCTTGCTCCTCCCATCTACAATTAACTTTATTCTATTTCTTTGCTTTTGTTCTATCAACATTTTCAAGGTTCCACATCTCTTTACTTGTCTTGCACTGAATGTCAGCAAAACACTCTTATTTTTAAATTTTATCTACTAATTTATATCTTTCCTTAACTTTATAATTTGGACTGATAGTAGTCATCAATACGGAATATAATGAAATTTATTACCTATGATCAACAGACTTTGTTCGACTGCATTCCATAACTTCTCTTTCAGACATTTTTCATCTTGCACTCCTTCCCCAAGACTCCATCCATACCATTCAGCACTTTCTCCAGATCTTCTTCAGATTCAGATAGAATAACAATATCATCAACAAATCTCAGAGTCTTGATTTCCTCTCCTTGGATTGTGATTCCTTTTCCGAATTCCTCTTTGATTTCATTTATTGTCTATTCTATATAAATTTTGAAAAGAAGAGAACTGCACCCTTGCCTCCCTCCTTTCTGGATCGCTGCCTCTTTTTTGAAGCCCTCAATTCTCATCACTACAGACTGATGTTTGTACAAATTGTAGATCACTTTTCTTTCCTGATATCTGATCCCTATCACCTTCAGGATCTAAAATAGCTTGCTGCATGTCAAGGCAAATCCCTGTAGTATGAATTCCATGTTAACCTGGAAGAACCATGATAAAACAAACTACAAGCTTTCTTTGTTGAGTAAATATGTATTTAACATATACAGTACAACCCCGCTTAACCGAACTTCACTTAACTGAAACCCGGCTTAACTAAAATGCTCTGGCAAAATTGTGTTATAATATTTTGTTTTTACCCTCTCATTCTTAGCCATCATTATTAGTAATTCTCTTGCTATACGTGCTGAGAGCTAATAGGCAAATCCTATTTTTGTATTATGACTAATGCCTGAATGCACGTATAGCATAAAAAGAAAATAGTTTCTTACCCTCTAGTTCAATCCTTGATACATATTTTCTTCAACAACCTGGAATTATTATTTTTAAAAAATATTTTTTTACATCGTTATGCCCTGCTCAGGAGCATAGTCGAACTTGCTTAGCTGATGTGTCGGCCTTATATTATTATGATTATTACTGTATTATTCGTCATGAATATTATGTAGACTGTGGTTAATGTTGCTTCAGTTGTGGGAGTTTTATCTTGCTTTCTGCTCGGACTATACTGCAGCTTCTGTTAGGAAACCAGGGAAGTCCAGCGACCTTTCTCCATTCATATTTTTCTTTCACCCACAGTCGTTCCACTGGCCTTCCAGTTCTGTACTGTAGTTCCAATGCTTTTCTTACCCCATTGCAACATGAACTACCTGCTCATAACGATACTGTCTCTTATCTTATTCTTATCCTATCAATGCTGTCCCAGGCATTTGGACTGGGTGCATGCTTAATGAATGATGTCAACTAAATGAAAACACATTGTAAGCATCAAAAAAAAAAAAAAAAACACATCACAGCAATGAGACAGGTGGGAAGCGGTGCGTTATTGCAAAATGTTGCTGCGGATTATGGAGTTGGTGGTCAACAGTAGCAGATTGGGTAAAGACAAAATCTACATTAATTGAGCATCCCGTAAGATGCCAAATCACAAAACTATGAAGGAGGATGCATATGAAAAGTAAATGAACTGGTATTTCTTTGGTTTGCACAACAACGTGAAAAAGGAATACCATTATCTGGTCCTATAATTCAAGAGAAGGCTAAATTATTGGCTACAGAGTTAGGGGATGATGGAAAGGACTTCAAGGCTAGTTCAGGATGGCTAGATAGATTTAAAAATAGATATAGCATCGTCTAAGTGACGAGAAGCTTTCCGTGAACCCACCGTCTGTTGATGTTTTTAAAACAGAATTTGAAGAGATCAGTGAAGAATCGACAAAATGTCAGATATATAATGCTGACAAAACAGGATTGAATTTTAAAATGTTGCCAAAGGCATCCTTAACATCATTAAAAGGAAAATCTACACCAGGTCACAAAACAATAGGCTGCCACTAATGTGCATAGGAAAATTGAAAAACACTAGAGCTCTTAAAAATATTGCCACCACTGCCTTACCAGTTCATTATAGAGCTCAAAACAGTGCCTGGATGTCATCGCAACTTTTCGAAGAACGGTTCTTTCAAAAGCTTGTACCAAGGGTTAAATATTTTGTGAAGTCTAAAGGTGGGATTCCACTGAGGCAACATTTGGGCGACATGGAGCATGCGTCAGTGAAGCATGCTGCAGTCGACTTTCAATTGAAGAAACACGGCACGTCATTTAGTGTGCGGCTGTGTGGCATGAGACATGTTGCCATCTGTCGAACACTCTCTTGTGCCGCATGTCTCAAAAATATGCTTGTCGAACAGTGTTGCCCGGGATCCGACAGTGTGTGGATCGGTGCTACAACGTCCGTGTGACAAGATGAAGTGGGCTATTGAAGACACTGCGAATTTAATTGGGGAATATCACAATGCTCCGGAATTGCAGAATGTAACATTGAGTGATTAAAAAAACAGTAGCAAAGAAAGCATACATTAAAACGAATCCCAGAAAAATATGACTGTAGTGTCCACAAACTGAAGAAAATTTAACAAATGCATTCAGCTTTCCACTGAGAGCATAAAAGAATTCAGAAAATGAAAACTGGAGTTGCTTCTCCATTGAGAGGAAATCTGTGGTTCACGTATAATCTACTTACTTTTCTTCTTGACATCGATGCTCCAAACGTCAGGTGACAATGAGGAACGCGAGGTGAATTGATTTTATGCTACTGTTTTCCTCTAATAAATGAAATAAGTTAACTGCTTATGAACTTTTGTAAATAAGATTGTGATTTATTCAATGCCCACCGGGCTGAGTGGCTCAGACGGTTGAGGCGCTGGTCTTCTGACCCCAACTTGGCAGGTTCGATCCTGGCTCAGTCCGGTGATATTTGAAGGTGCTCAAATATGTCAGCCTCATGTCGATGGCACTTAAAGGAATTCCTGCGGGCCTAAATTGTGGCACCTCGGCGTCTTAGAAAACCGTAAAAGTAGGTAGTGGAACGAAAAGCCATTATTATTATTATTATTATTATTATTATTATTATTATTATTATTATTATTAGCGTATTCTCCCAATAATGGAAGACGTTAAGCAAACAACTCAATCAAGCTTTCTTTGGGTTCTTCTTGTTCTTCCAATAGGCTTTCATTCTCTCTGAGAAGGCTTGTTTACGTTCTTCCGACCATTTCGGTCTGCACTGTTTTTGCTTTGGTTGCTCTGATGTAACTTCCCACTTGTTGACTTTATTATTATTATTATTATTATTATTATTATTATTAGTATGATTATTATTATTATTATTCACACTGGCAATAGTTTGCACTAGAAATAAATAAATTAGAGATAACTATTAAAATAGAATTTAATGACATCATAGTACTAATTACAACTACAACAATAATAAACTTGGCAGGTTCGATTCTAACTCAGTCCGGTGGTATTTGGAGGTGTTCTAGTAGACCAACATCAGCCTCTTGTCGGTAGATTTACTGGCACGTAAAATAATGCCTGCTGCACTAAATTCCGGCACCTCGGCAACTCGGAAAACCGTAAAAGTAATTAGTTGAACATGAAGCCAATAACATTATTGTACAATAATAATAATAATAATAATAATAATAATAATAATAATAATAATAATAATAATAATAATAATAATAATAATAATAACTTGACTAGTCAAGGGTGTATAAATTTCAAGTGTATTGTTACTCAGGGAACGTACGTTCCCTTTTGATACGTTAGTGATCCTTTCGGCCTAATTCTATAATAGTTTTTGTCTTATTTTGTACTGCCTTTCCAAATTCCTTTGTTGAATAAATAATTTTGTTTTATATTTTAAATTTCTTTTCCACTTATTTGTTCAGAGAGGATGATTACCTCATTGTACTTCCTCTTAAAATAAAAATCACCACCACCACCTGGCACGACATAGCTGCACAACAGCGCTGCACCAAGAAAACTGATTTTATACAATTAGTGATATTATGGAAACAATGCTTAACAGAGTTTATGGATTTTTATTATGGCATTTAACTTCCAAAAATATTTACCATGTGTCATCCGAAAAAACAAATCAACCTAATTTCAGATATATGGGGTTCTACTGTACTCTCTTTGGTCACTGAAAGTAATTGTACCTTGAATGTAGTCACTCTGTTTTTTGTCATAATTCTCTGAGTGCACATGTATTAATGCTAATTATGAACGTGTGAACTTTCACTAGGACATTTCATTATGAATGGTAGGGAAGCACAAAGGAGACCATTAGTAACCAATCATGATAAGCTTACACTATTCAGTGAAATATAACAGAGTGAATGTATTTTTATTCAAATTCATGGCTTGGATTCATTTCATTTATTGCCATCTCATACAAGAAGGGAGTACTATAATTTTATTTGTAACACTTTACTTTAGAGTAATTAATAAATTAATCCATATTTAATGACTTTTCATTCAGAGTTCATTGATGTAGGTACCTGGAGATCAAATGGTAAATGTACATGGTTGCTACATTGGACAGTTTTTGCAATGTGCTTTAATAACTTTGTGTTTACAACTCCCCTTTCCCTGCAGATTGCTAAGCAGTATGCTAACACTTTCAAGACTTCTCCAGTAGTATTCTTTGAAGACGCACTGAAGCATATGATACGGTTACTGCGTGTTCTTCGATTCCATCTAGGACATTTTGTAATGTTTGGATGTGGTGGATCCGGCAAAAAACTCATCACAAAGGTAGCAGCATTTGCAGCAGGTGAGCATGTTAGATTATTGCTCTGTATCTTCTCACTGAGTGCCAATACTGCAGAGTATTCAAGCCTTAATTCCGTCAGGCATATGAATAATTCAATTGTGTGATTATTGCTTTGAATTCACTTTATTTTCTAAATAGACAAGATTAATTTCTTCTTCAGATATTGACTGTGTTCGAAATCGTAAAGAATGTAGATGTGACAAAAGTACAGTACTCCCTGTTATAGTTATACAGGGTGTCTCAAACCTTTAGGCTCAACTTGAAACAGGTGATAGTGTGTCCGCAACCGATAATATTCAGATAGAGAACTAATGGTCGGAAATGCATATTTATTATGCTATGGACATACACAGTATACACCACATAAGAACAACATACCTCATATTAATTGTTCAAACTGATGAACGCCAGTCTCAATGCATGTGTTGCAACAGCGCAAGCCGTTGTGCTCCACTCTTGCAAAGATCCCGGGCGTCTGTTGTACGCTGGAACAGACAGCGGGTCATCAACAGCATACACCCCTGATCACCAAACAGATGTAGTGTACACAAATTATCTCGTAGCCTGTGTGTCATATGATGACTGCATACATCATACCAGCGCATGAACCTGTGCGACAAGTACGCCACATACATATACATATACATATATATATATATATATATATATTAAAAAAAACATAAAGGTCCAATAATACTGCCTTGAGGAATTCCCTGCTGAATTATTACAGGGACAGATCAAGCTCCACCTACTCTGAGTTCTATTTTATAGAAATATAGCCACCTATTTAGTCACTTTTTGGTCTAGTCCAGTTGCACTCATTTTTGCCAGTAGTCTCCCATGATCTACTCTATCAGATGCCTTAGATAGGTCAATCGCGATACAGTCCATTTGACCTCCTGAATCTGTGATATCTGCTATATCTTGCTAGAATCCTACAAGTTGAGCTTCAGTGGAATAAACCTTCCTAAATACAAATTGCCTTCTATCAAACTAGTTATTAATTTTGCAATCACGTCTAATATAACCATAAAGAATTCTTTCCCAAACCTTACATGCATTGCATGTCAAACTGACTGGCCTGTAATTTTCAGATTTATGTCTATCACCATTTCCTTTATATACATGGGCTACTATAGCAACTCTCCATTCATTTGGTATAGCTCCTTCATGCAAACAATAATCAAATAAGTACTTCAGATATGGTACTATATCCCAACCCATTATCTTTAGTATATCCCCCGAAACCTTATCAATTCCAGCTGCTTTTCTAGTTTTCAACTTTTGTAGCCTACTGTAAATATCATTGTTGTCATAGGCAATTTTAATACTTCTTTAGTATTAGTCACATTCTATATCTGGACATTATCCTTGTAACCAACAATCTTTACATACTGCTGACTTAATATTTCTGCCTTTTGAAGATCCTCGCATACACACTTCCCTTTTCATTAATGATTCCTGGAATGTCATTCTGGGAACCTGTTTCTGCCCTAAAGTACCTATACATACTCTTCCATTTTGCACCAAAATTTGTCTGACTGCCAATTATGCTTGCCATCATGTTATCCTTAGCTGCCTTCTTTGCTAGATTCAATTTCCTTGTAAGTTCCTTCAATTTCTCCTTACTTCTACAGCCATTTCTAACTCTATTTCTTTCCAACCTGCACCTCCTTCTTAGTCTCCTTACTTCTCTGTTATAATAAAGTGGATCTTTACCATTCCTTACCATCATTAAAGGTACAAACCTGTTTTCACATTCCTCATCAATTGCTTTAAACCCATCCCGGAGTCTGTATACATTTTTATTTACCGTTTTCCACTGATCATAGTTACTTTTTGAAAACTCCCTCGTGCCTGTTTTATCATCCGTATGGTACTGCCTGATAGTCCTAATTTTAATACCTTCCTTTCTTTCCCATTTATTTTTAACTATGACAAAAACAGCTTCATGATCACTAATACCATCTATTACTTTGGTTTCTCTATTGAACTCATCTGGTTTTACCAGCACCACATCCAAATTCAGACCGACACACGGGTGCACTGTTCCTTTTAAATCAATTTTCTGAGCATATTTATGCACAAAACATGTAAGAACAATACATTTTCTTAAAGTAGAAGAATTAAGCTTTCATCAGGAAACAAAAATGAAAAAGTGAAAATTCCGCCCAAATACGTCATTTCAAATGTATATGAATACCTGATGTCCATTACAACATTCTGTTAAAAATCTTCACTGCATGTCAAATAAGTTTGATTCTTGTTGAGAGTTATCACTCATTATAATGCAAGAACCAGTGCAGTCAAGAGGGTCGCATTAAATCAAGGTCACGTTTTAATATATGAATTCTTATTATTTTTGCTATGTAGTGAAATAGGGAGAATTTCATGGCTCCTTTCGATGTTTTAATTCAAGTTTGGCACTCGTTGTTACAGAATTGCTCTCCATAGATGGCTCCACGTGTGTATTCTTTGTATGCAGCAGTAATAGTCTTTGGTAATGACAGCTGCCATGGTTTCCATAACTGCATGTTTTGAGTGAAAATATTATCACGTTGCCTGTTTACCTGCGTGCATTTGTATCTATATTCGTTGTTGAGATAATGTCCAGAAGCTATATTGGATGTAAGAAGCATTCAAATGATGATAAGCATTCCCCATCCTATTTAGGTTGGAAGGCTGATCATGCTGCAGTCTGTGCCAAAAATTACAGTGGGTCGTCGCCTAATATGGAAGAGTAAATATATTTTCTCGCTCAAGTGAGAGTAGAGGTCTGCAGTATGTAGATTTCTATGGGGATAGGGATTCCAGAAGTTACAAGGCAGTGTGTGATTCCAATCCATACAATGGTAAAGAAGTCAATAAACTGGAATGTGTGGGCCACTAACAAAAGTGTTTAGGAACAGCTCTTAGAAAAATTGTACAACATAAAAAAAAGATGGGTGGTAGTGGCAAATTAACTGGAGCAATGATAGACAAGTGTCAGAATTATTTTGGAACTGCTTTGCGTTCCAACTATAGTTTAATAAAAGATATGACAAATGGTATATGGGCAACATTGTATCATTTGACTGCCCATAAAGACAGGCCTTCCCATCACAGGTGCCTACAGGAACAGACAGTAGGTGTTCATACCAATGAGCCAAAGCTGGCAATCTACTTGACAATTATAAGCATACTACTAGAAGTCCTACATGCAATGAAGCCTGTGTATGAAAGGCTCTGTAATCCAAAAATGTTATCAAAATGTCTTCATGTTTTGACACTATAAATTAAGGATAATTATGTCCACCTTTTCAATACAAATACAATGTGACGTCATTGATACATCAATCATGGTTTGACTCAAAATACCAATGAGTCATTCAACAGTACGGTATGGAAGAGGTGTAGAAAAGATACATATTTGGGGCTCTCCACTCTCAAACTGGGTGTCAAGGATGCAGTTTTACACTTTGATTGTGGAAACAAAGTTGAAATAGAGGTTTTGAGAAGAATGAAGGTTGTGCCTGATAGATACTCAACATCAGGAGTGTCACAAGCTGATGAGGCACGTGTATGCAGAAGTCAGCTTCAGAGCACTGCTGAACAAAGACAGTGAAGGAGGTAACTCTTGCTATTTGCTTTACGTCGCACCAACACAGGCAGGTCGGCCGTGGCCTTAATTAGGTACAGCCCCAGCATTTGCCTGGTGTGAAAATGGGAAACCACGGAAAACCATCTTCAGGGCTGCCGACAGTGGGGCTCGAACCCACTATCTCCCGAATACTGAATACTGGCCGCAATTAAGCGACTGCAGCTATCGAGCTCGGTAGGAGGTAACTCAGGGGAAGAAGAAAGCTGAAATAGGACAAGAAACTTGAAGAGGAAGGTCGCACCTATGCAGCGGGAAAATTCTAATACTTTCAGGTAAAAGGAAAGAGGTCTAATCATAATACAACAACTTTAAACTTAATTTACTCAAAACTAAAAATTATGTTTTCTTTTCAGGTTTGAACGACAATAAGTCAAGTTCTAATTCAGATATCTACCTCAAAAAAGTCTCAAATTGAAGATAATTAATTTAGGAATGTCCTGTACTAGAACTGAGAAAAAACATATCCCCGTTCAAAAACTGAGTACGAAGAAAAAAAAAAATTATTTTTGAAATTTTGAATTTTTTAAAGATTGTGTTATAATTCTTTGTGTAATCATGATAAACTAATACATTTAGTAAGGGACATCAAGAACACTAATGAAAATAGTTCGGCAAAATAAATATTAAAATAAATGCATTTTTGTAGTTGCTAGGTAGTCTCAAAAAAGTGCCATTTTTGTTAACAAAACAATTCTTGGACAGCCCTTACATGATAAATTGGGCAATGTTATAGCATAAGAATCTTCATTTACCTTCTTTTTAGGTACTAACAAAATTTAAAAATTTTGGTGTAAAATTATGGATTTTTTTAATGAAACGTATATGAATACCTTCAGTTTGAAATTAGACAAGGAAATGGAAGAAGAACAATTTGGCTGTAGCAAAATCCAATCAGCGTTTGATGTAATATTCGTACTTAGGCACATGGTGGACAATTGTTGTGAGTTTGGGTAGGATTGGTTTATGTCTTTTGTAGACACCAGGAAGGGTTATGACAGTGTACCAAACCAACTGGTTTGAGATGCCTGAGTAAGATAACAACTTTACTCAATAGTTTAAAATCAAAACAGGAGGAATAAAATGATTTGATGAGGAATCATAAGTTGTCAGTAGGTAAGAAATCCAGGAGAACTGAATGCCAGATTGTTGGTACAAAGCTGGAACAAGTAGATAATTTCAATTATTTAGGATGTGTGTTCTTCCAGGATGGTAGTACAGTAAGAGTGATTGAATCAAGGTGCAAGGTACAGTAATGCTAATGCAGTGAGTTTGCAGATGCGATCAACAGTATTCTGTAAGAAGGAACTCAGCTCCTGGATGAAACTATCTTTACATTGGTCGTTTTAGACCAACTCTGCTTTGCGGGAGTGAAAGCTGGGTGGACTCAGTATATTATTATTCATAAGTAACAGAGATGAAAGTGTATTATACCCTAACAATTGTTACCTTCTCTGTTTCGGTTTCATTGTTTTAACTTTTGACAATTTAGCTTTCAACATTAATCCTTGTATTTGCTGTCATGTGTTTTATATTTCAACTAGTCATAGTTTAACATTTGTCTTGTAGGTGCTATCATGTGTTATATATTGCTATTCGATAAGTTGCATTTTGCTCAGTTGATTTGTTGGCTGATGATGACGTGCAATGAGCGTCGAAACTAGTACTAATCTTTTTTAAATGTTATGTGATGTATATTCACATCAATAAACATTCATGGTATTGAAAAGGTGGACCTTTAACATTTTCATTTTACTGTAATCCCAGTTCAATACAGAACAAAATGAAGTTTCTAACTTTCAAAGAGATGAAAGTAGTGAGAATTGTTGCTGGTACAAACAGGTGGGAACAGTGGCAGGAGGGCACTCAGAATGAGGAGATAAAGGCTAAGTTAGGAGTGAACTCAATGGATGAAGCTGTATGCATAAACCGACTTCGGTGGTGGGGTCATGCGAGGCGAATGGAGGAGGTTAGGTTACCTAGGATAATATTCAGCTTTGTTATGGAGGGTAAGAGAAGTAGAGGAAGACCACGATGGCCATGGTTAGACTCAGTTTCTAATGATTTAAGGATAAGAGGTATAGAACTAAATGAGGCCACAGCACTAGTTGGAAATAGAGGATTGTGGCGATGTTGAGTAAATTTTTTGAGGCTTGCAGACTGAGCACTGAAATGCGTAATGGTCTATAATGATGTATGTATGTGTGTATGTATGTATGAAGAGAACGGTCTTTTCTCGAAACATTGAATGATATATATAAAATAGCTTTTTTTTCATTGCAGTAAGGTTATCACTGTATGTCATCAATACAGACCACTATAGGCCATTGATATGGTAAAGTGGTTGATGTACCTCGAAGGGCCACCCAGGTGTATGTAAGTCAGATGCAACGGGTGAGTTCGATCAGATTGAGATCAGCCAGTGAGCAATGGAAAAATGGGTTCAGTATGAGTTAGTTCAAGTCCAGTTGCCACCAGTGAGTTAATAGTTCAGTTCTAGTAGAGTTACAGCTTGAGCTGAGGGTACCAGTACCCGTAGAACTGAGGACTTGTTTTGTATGCTTGTTGTCATGTATGAGTTGGGCCATCCTCTGTGTAGCTAATGTGTGTGCTGTAGTGGAATGGAAAAGAAGACAGAATATTGGCATTGGGCTGTGAACGGAGTTCTACCATAGTGAGTGGACAACAAATATCATCGTGGACTGCGAGACTGACATCTGCAGGCTGTGAACTATGGTTATAGTGGAGGAGTATACAAAAAGGAAGAAAAGGCAACAATGGAGGTACTAGATTCATAAACCTTCCTTGGAAAGAACTGGAAATGGGAACTGAGGAGGAGAAGTAGAAGAAGAATGTGTTTTGTGTGAGAAGGGCTGCCCAAAAAATCATAAAATTAATGCTTAACTGCAGTCGTTCAAGGACCACTAATTCTGCACCTCAGTAGCTTGCTCAGTCCACTACCAGTCACCATTGTAGTCAGGGTTGGAGGTGCTGTGTTGTCCCTCGTATTGTTAAGCGACATCCGGAGGACCACACGACTGTGATTGTGTAAGTCAGTGACAAACTGAGCTTTTTTTTTTCTTTTTTCTTTTTGCATTTGTTGTGTTTGTCTCCCATATGTGTTGATAATGACAGTAACTGGTGATCTGTGTTAGGTGACCGAATATGAATGATCCAAATGTTCATATACTTGTTCCGACTAAGAAATTTCTGAGGAAGTGAATTGCTAAAATGACTCAGACTCTTTTGTCCCAGAAGACAGTGAAAGTGGTGAGGAGAATCACAAAGCGAAAATGATGAGGAACATGATACAAAATAATTATATGGAAGCTTCAAAAATACCAGCTTACATTATCTAAGAGGACATTCTCAAATTGACTCACTCATTTGGGGCTGTATATTCAGTGATTTCATGCCTGTGTGGACAAAGAAAAATGTAGAAGACATTCGGATTAAACACTCAGGAAAGGTACTGTTACAGCAGGAGACTTCCTCCAACATGAGAGCAAGTATGTTGTCCCCACTCAGGCTGTGCTGAAGTTGTACAAGCTGATAGCAGGTAGCAACCAAAAAGACAACTGGTATGTTTCAATTGAACTTGCGTATACCAAGCGAGCTGGCCATGCGGTTAGGCCCGCGCAGCTGTGAGCTTGTATCCAGGAGACATGGGTTCGAATCCTACTGTCGGCAGCCCTGGAAAAGGTTTTCCATGGTTTTCCATTTTTACACCAGGCAAATGCTGGGGCTGTAACTTAATTAAGGCCATGGCCTCTTCCTTGTCACTCCTAGGCCTTTCTTATCCCATCATCACCATAAGACACATCTGTGTCAGTGCGACATAAAACAGATTGTAAAAGAAAACTTACGTATGTGCTGCGGAAGAATTGTTTGACCTTAGTGGAGACCGTGAAAAAGAACCGTAAGGAAATTCCTGCATCTTTCTTGCTATCATGCAAAGGAAAAGTTAGAACAACATTTTATGCAATCAACAAATACATTATGCTACTTTCCTATGTGCCTAAAAAGGGAAGAGTGGTGATTCTAATATCATCAATCATCAATGATCTGCATTTAGGGCGGTCGCCCAAGTGGCAGATTCCCTATCAATTGTTTACCTAGCTTTTTCTTAAATATTTTCAACAAACTTGGAAATTTACTGAACATTTCCCTTGATAATTTATTTCAATCCCTTCATATGTCAAGTATCGAAATGCAAGAAGTTGACAGAAATATGGAAACAATTACGAACGATGGGTATAGGTCGAAAGTCATTAAAGCAGGCGCCGAATGTATCCCTTGATGACTTAAATTTACACTTCACGTTGGCCAAATCCACTGTAACAGCAAATAATAATAATAATAATAATAATAATAATAATAATAATAATAATAATAATAATAATAATAATAATAATAATAATAATAATAATGTTTATTCTATGCCAATTTATGATACATTTGTGTTTAAAAAGGTTGGTATAAATGACGTTAAACGAGTTATGTAGTCTCTCAGATCAAATGCTGCTGGACACGATGGCATACCTCTGTCTTTCTACAAATATATCATTGGCGCCATTCTGCCCATCGTAACACACATTATTAACTACTGTTTAACCCAAGGAATTTTCTCTATGGCGTGGAAGGATGCCCTCGTCATCCCAATCCCGAAAAAGGATGGACCCAATATTCCTTCAGATTACCAACCAGTTTCTATCCTACCACCCTTGTCCAAAGTGCTGAAACGCCTGGTATATGAGCAAATCCTTACGTACTTACATAAATATGCTCTAGTAGACTCTTACCCATCAGGTTTTAAGAAAAAATCTAGTACCATGACAGCTCTGCTGAAAGTGACAGATGACATTATATATGCAATGGACAACAAATGAGTGACAGTATTTACTCTTTTAGATTTCAGTAGCGCATTTGATACTGTCGATCCTAGGTTGCTTCTTCCCAAATTAGAGTCCTTAAACTTTAGCCAGAAAGTGCTGGAATTTTTCTATTCTTACCTCACAAACCGCCGGCAGTATGTGGTTGCAAATAATAATAAATCAACGTGGCGAACAAAAAATATTGGTGTCCCACAAGGGTCAGTCCTGGGCCCTCTCCTGTTCACTTTATATATAAATGATATCACCAGATCAGTTAAGCACTGCAACTACCATCTTTATGCTGATGATCTGAAAATTTATTACCACACTAGAACTAATAATATACAACAAGCAATATGTAATGTAAACGCTGATCTTGAGCAAATTAATGGCTATGCAATTAAAAACAACCTTAAATTAAACCCCCATAAAACGCAAGCCATTATCATCGGTACATCAAAGAATCTTCACATTTTAAAACAAAATTGCATTCCTCCCATAACTTTAAATAATATTCTTATACATTATTGTGAATCAGTTTCTAACCTTGGAGTTACTATAACAGAAACTCTAAACTGGTCAGCGCAAGTTAAGAATATCTGAAAAAAGGTTTATTGTGGCTTGCACCTCTTAAAACAGTTCAGAAATGTATTCCCTCGATCACTAAAAATTCAACTTTTTCAGTCATTATTATTTCCCATTCTTCACTACTGTGATGTAATTTTTACGGATATAACAAATGAATTAAGCTTGAAACTACAATGCACTCAAAATGCTTGTCTTAGATATGCTATGGATTTACGGTATGACGCTCGAGTTTCTCCCTACTATAAACAATTATCTTGGTTACGACTAGACGACAGACGTAAACTACATTCAAATACTCTTGTGTACCAGGTACTTTCGGAAGACATCTCTGCTTATCTCTCCAGCAGTTTTTGTCACCTTGGTTCTTTACATCTCCATGATACTCGCTTAGTGTCCCTCCTAGAAATACCAGTCCACCGAACAACCACATACCATCGATCATTTACTATCACCGCTTCGGGATGGTGGAATGCTTTTCCCAAAGATATCAAGGATGCTGCATCAAAAAGTATATTTAAAACCTCTTACCAGCAGTTCCTTGTTAAGTGCTTCCAGCAAGGTACAGTACCTGTATGAGTGGAACGAGTGATTGTGTGTGAAAATGATATGAGATTATTGCACAATAAAATAAAATATTGGGTTAATATGATAATTTAAATTAAATTAAAACCATCCATATTGTAATTACGAAGTAGTAGTAGCCTAAAAATAGCTAGTAGTAACTACAGTATTTAACTTAGATCTAGTATTGCAAGGACACAATGAGTTAAATTTCATATATTGTTATTAAGCTTACTAGTATTTTTACATTCGTATTCCTTTCGTTGTGTATTGAATCTTATTTTTTCAAACCTGTATTATGTAGGCAGTTCCTTTTTTTTCTTTCTTCTTTCGTGTATATATTCATATTTTTGTCTTAAAAATTTGTGTTATTTGTAGTTCTTAGTGTTTAAAGTTAATCAATGCCATTGTTAGAGGAGTGAAGTAGGTAAATCCAAGGATAACCTTAAAAAATGGGGTTATCTGAAAGATCAGTCAGACTTCTGCGATTGTGGGGAGCAACAAACTACCCAACACCTGTATGACTGTCAGTCCTGCCCTGTTCGTTGTACACTTCAAGACTTGATTCAAGCCACTGAAGAGGGAATTTCTGTTGCCCATTTCTGGGCAGACATTGTGTGAAACATGTTTTGTGACATAAAATGTATTCTGTTTTATTTGTATATAATACCTTATTTATATTTTTTAAGTTTCTCAACACTCTGACACGAAATAAATAAATACATAATAATATGTGTGTGGTTAAGTGTAAGAAAGGGCCAAGAGCCCTAACTTTGCCACAGAAAATAAAGGTTTTATCTATCTATCTATCTATCTATCTATTCCTCATCTCACCAGGGAAGACTATATGGAAATGGGAAAATTTTAAATTATAGCCCACTGTTATATCGCAAAAGGCATTGTTGATACCGTAGTTGATGAGAGCTCCAAATACTTTTCAAGCAGCCATACACAGTGCCGGCCCATAGTTGTGTCCTTCATCTGAGCGTTATCAGTGCATATTTTGCTCACCAGTTCATCAGTACTTAGCAGGAAAACTCTCACGAAACAAGTGATTAAACCTACACTGCAAGAAAGAATAATGAACAAATGCCTTCCACGAGAACTGTGACTTTCTGTCGGTCGAGTTGTGGGAGCGATGAAGATCTGGGCCAGGAGAACAGACTGCCGGGGGATGCAAGGAAGACATCAAATTTGTCTGTCAAATAGAAATAAGAAAACAAGCTACTTCTGTTGCAAGTGCAAAGTTCCAATTTGTTCAAATAAGATGTGTCTGCAATGCATGTAATGTGATGCTGAATATGGTCAATTTGGGTAGGGTAGATTTTTTCTGTATAATTTATTATAGAGAACACTTATCAATTTTAACATAAGTGAGTCTTGTAGTATTCAAGTTTTTCAGGAAGTAAATGCCTTCAGTTATTTTGATTTGTGTCCAGGTGTGCAAATTTTGAGTGTAACATGAGCAAATTACTTTCACAAGAGTGAAACTACATTTTGTAAACTCATAAAGGAGTAAATATGTAGTGCAAAACAAACAAAAAATTTGTTGGAAGGTGATTTTTACACATTTTATATACCTTCCAGAGGACCGCAACCAAAGCTGTGAAACATTTTTTCTGCAGTAGTTTGGTGCCAATAATAGGCTCAGTTATCCTAATTTTTGAAACATCTATTTATGCCTACATTTCTGTATGCAGATCTATGTATGTATGTATGTTATATGTGACAAGTTGTCATTATATCTATTACTCTGTTTTCCACCCAGGTTTAACAGTTTGTGAGGTGCACCTCAGCTCAACTGACAATATTGAATATCTGAGAAGTGAACTGGCTAAACACTTTACGAACATAGGAGTTAATAATGTTCCCTGTATTTTCCTGTTCACAACTGAGCACATACTTCAGGAAGGTAAATATACGTACCTCAAAAAGTTTAATTAGTTTATTAAATAAACTCTCCTCATGGCTACAGTAGCTTGTTGTTTGTGATAAAACCCTCAGTCATGTGATATTTCCTATTTGGTTTCACTTTGCTTGCAGGGTTCTTGGATTACATAAATGGTATGCTAGTAGCTGGAGTAGTGCCATCTATATTTGTTGAAAGTGATAGAGCTGAAATTTTCAAGCTTCTACGATCTTCCAGCTTCAAAAGTGGCTACGGTGGTGACTGGTAAGCACAGAAATTTTAATTTTGATTCTAGAATATTGTAACGTTTCTTTGCCCTGATCATATGAAGAATGAGGTATTACGACATCAATATTTGCCATACACAGTAATAAAATGACGAAGATTATAAAGTTAAGCAATACATCTGAAGAACGTACGGACATATAGGATTAAATAGGCTGTGATTACGTTATAATAAAAATACTGACACATAGAATAAAAAGAAGTCGTGAATGTGTCGAAAAGTATACCGACTTAACGAATCAAATAAGCCATGGTCAGGAAGTAAGACATTCAGACTTATAGAATCCATACGGCCGTGATTAAGGAAAAATGCAGAATGTTGTAAGTTGTCAAAATGGCAAAGTGAACAATCACAATTACGTTGAGCATCGAAACAAAATTATTCACGCAAAAATTCGTCACATAAAGAAGGAGGAATTTTCTATGGAGCAATATGTGAAGGATAATTAGAACATCGAGAGATATTATAAAGATATTACGCTAATCTACAACTTAATATCAAGATTAATGAGGAGGAAAACTTAAAGAAAAGAGAAGAGTAAATAAATTTTTGGAGACCGAAGCTCAAACCGAAAGTTGACGCGAGTTACCTAATGAAAATAAGATATCGCCAACTCAAAACATATTTACGAAAGGCTAGAAGTTAACTAGAGTACCATTACAAAGCTTATAACTGAAAATTGACATTGAATTTTGGTAGAATAACCTGTTTAAAATTATAATTGAGATACAGGAGAATTTCTTGAAAAACTGAATTGTGATACTAATGATGGTGTTGAATATGTTTTTATCACATACAATCAACGGTTCGACATGAATAACTAAATTGGAAATGAGGCTGACATCTGATGGATACCACACCAGCTGATTCTACAAGTCAGTAACTGGTTGCCACTGCCCATATGTGACGCAGCTAACACCTGGAGCCGGCCAGCGATCCAAAGATGACCGAATTGGAATATAGCCCAGTCCAGTAACGCCAGCAGATTAAAGCTAAGTTCCAAGCAGTTTTATTTATTCAAAGTAATCATAAATTTAAGATGTACGTAGAGGTTAGAAATGTGATTTTCGTGAAGGTCGTAATTTATATCTTCGAGATTTGATTTCAATATGCAGTGTCTTCACAAAGAAATTATCATAATTGCTTGAAAACCATGGATGTAGGTAGTCTTCCATTACGTAAACTAATATCCTTATGTAGTGTTGCTTATAGTCAAATGCGAAGAGACTGAAAAACAATGTTTCGACGATTACCAAAGAAAAGTGGAATGCATAATGTGATATAATCTAACTGTAATGTGGAGTGGAGTTAGATGTTTTCGTTGGTTATTAAGACTTGGTTATCGCCGGTACGTGACTACATATAAGTAAATATGAACCTGATTTGTTCATACATGTATTTCTTTTTCAGCAAAGAGTGATTATGTGTATTTGAGTAGAAATTTAACGCATTAATGCATCGTTGTAATCTATCTTGTAGTCTATCAGTTTCATGTCCGTATTGATACTTGGTATCTACAATCACAAAGAATGGGTACCGTCCATCTAATCAATACTTTATTATATCTTGTTACTAAGCAGTACCGGTTTCGGCCTTCACAGAGGTCATCCTCAGCTGGTCATAAGATCTAAAGTTAACATATAATCTTAAAACGCTACTAAATCTAATGAAGCATATCACATGTTGTGAGTGATAATATTAAAATATACAATGATATGACATGTCTTCTGGTTTAAAAACAAGCGTCAATATTCTATGACATGTATGTGTTACATAAAATTCTAGTGTACTGTTCGTGAGTAGTAGAGAATTTGGTGAAATACAATTTCAACAAGTAAGATGTTTATGGCATTCTTGAGTTACACTTTGAAGTTCAGTTCGTATTGGTGAATCATTGTATACATTCATTGGTATGTTTATACTAAACATTCTGGAACATTCTATGATATTGTAACGAGTTGGCGGGTTAGTATGATCAATTAACACAAGACTGGTAGCTTCAATTTCATAGATTTATTAACTACGCACTAAACTATACAAGACTGCACACAACTGTTGCTCATAACACAAACTTACACAGTTCGTGCGCTCTCTCTCTCTTCGTTTCTCACTTGTGCTCACACTACACTGTTTTACACTTGCACACACGGTCCCGCATCGCACGGCTGCACGTTCTCTTCCTCGCCGACAGTCCGCACTGTAGCACACTAGTCTGATAATCACGACTGAGCCACACCGACTTCTAACTCGGCCGAACCTTTCACTCCTGCAGGCCAGTCGTTCCTCTCTTTTATACCTGCGCTGGCTCTTCTAGAATCGTCCGGATGCTGGATGAATCCAGAGACATCACGAGATGGAACACTCCAGATTAGTCGCGGAGTCATCTCCATACTTCTTGGCTATGGACCGCGAGCGGAAGTGAGTGGGGGCTGGCCTAGCTGCTAGTGATTGGCGCAGCTGAAGCATAAGGGGTGGGTCTTTACGGTGCCGGGCCGGGCCCACTGCCAGTTGACATGGCGGACGCTAGGACCTTTGCAATATGGGTGTAATAAAATGTATCAAATAATACACTAAAATACGATAAAATGTTCACAGTATTCTTGCGGTACGCTTTGGAATTATATTAATTTTGTACATTCATAGGCATTTTTGTACCAAGCATTTTAGAATATTCAACTATGTATATTGTTTTTCTTTTAAGTTCATATGATTAAGGATGTTGGACGATGAACATCAAAATATTATGGTATGTCATTAGTTTTCTTGGTACTAATCTCGTTAACAGATATTGAGTAGGTGCAGATGCTCCTTCTTTGTAGTTTTGTTGTTGGACATTCAATAATATAATCCTGTGACTGGTCGAATGTGTACAGTTAGGGAGGACGTCGTGTACCTGTACCTACTCAATATCTTTTAACGAGATTAGTACCAAGAAAACTAATGACATACCATAATATTTTGATGTTCATCATCCAACATCCTTAATCATATGAACTTAAAAGAAAAACAATATACATAGTTGAATATTCAAAAATGCTTGGTACAAACATGCCTGTGAATGTACAAAATTAATATAATTCCAAAGCGTACCGCAAGAATACTGTGAACATTTTATCGTACTTTAATGTATTATTTGATGAATTTTATTACATCCATATCATAGAATGTTCCAGAATGTTTAGTATAATCATACCAATGAACGTATACAACGATTCACCAATACGAACTGAACTTCAAAGTGTAACTCAAGAATGCCATAAACATCTTACTTGTTGAAATTGTATTTCACCAAAACGAACAGTACACTAGAATTTTATGTAACACATACATGTCATAGAATATTGACGCTTGTTTTTAAACCAGAAGACACGTCATATCATTGTATATTTTAATATCACTCACAACATGTGACATGCTTCATTAGATTTAGTAGCGTTTTAAGATTATATGTTAAGTTAACTTTAGATCTTATGATCAGCTGAGGATGATCTCTGTGAAGATCGAAACCGGTACTGCTTAGTAACAAGATATAAAAAGTATTGATATGTTTATATGTGTAATTAAGAGTTTATACGTCATAATGATGAGATTTTAAGTATAAATACTCTGAGGGATATACTTGTTGATATGAATAATGCAAAGTTATAATGTTTATGGTTGGAATATGGAGAGAAATATACATTTGTGATTTATTGGTAGTAATTACATGACGTGATACTAACCATTGATTATAATTGACGTGTTCGTGGCAGGATTTTTATAGCGGCATAGGATGTTTTTGGGTTCATAGGATATTCATACGGTGAAATACGTTACAAAATCCGTAGGCTGATAACCATATACAGTCATCAAAATAAAATCTCCAAATAATAAATATTAAGGTGTAAACCTGAATTCTTCTAGGAGGATTTCACATGTCGTCATGAGTATTGTTTAGTATTTGTTGTTGAAGCTATGATTTGATGGAAGGAAGCATCTTCTTAATTTAAATCTCTGCCATTGACAAGTAAAATATTGTCACCACTTATATTCTCTAGAATTCCATGAAATAGTAATTGAACTTAGATGCGATCGTGAATCTTGATAGATGTAAGACCTGATAGGATAATGGTTCTAATTTATTATTAGGCGATACCCACATTTACTTCTTAGGAAATAATATGGATGTATTTATCCAGTAACATGGTGAAACTTATTGATATTTTTTTGCATCAGAATATATTTAAAAATAGCCATTTAAAGCTTTAGTATTTGGAACTTTGCTTTCTCTGCTAGTGTTACAATTTAAACACAGTCAAAGAAGAATGAGAAGATTAATGACTTACGTAAAGAAGAATAAGCATTTTTGATCAAACAGAATTTTGATTTTAACCACTTTTAATTTATTTACTTATGATTTTATTCACATTTTAACTTTCTTGATACTTTAATTTCATGAATATCCAGCAAGATTGCTACCTAATGAGATTGATTATTATGACTTATATGTCTTTGTTAACTTTTCTTTGTTTTTATGTTGTGAAAACCATAATTCTTTAACAAAAGAATGTTTTAAGCTCAATCAAAGACTTTATTGTTTTATCTTTTGAATGAAGAGACGTTGAATGTAATTAAATATTTAATCAATATATTAATTCATTCAAAAGCAATTCATGATCATGAATAAATCGAGAATTTAAACATGTAAATTATTATTATTGCAATTTATTTTCGTTATTGTAGTAGATCAGCTCACATTGAATTCTTGCAGGATTATTTTTTGGTTGAATGAGTTTGGTTGATGATTTTTATTGATATTCAAGGAAGGATGGAATTGCTGGTAAATTATATGAAAGGATATGCGGGTTCCCAGTCGATCTCACGTAAAAATACTTTATTGATGCACATTAGTTACCCCTGAGAGGTATCGTGTGGCAAATTGGAGAATATTTTGTCGTTTACAGTGAAACGTGGAAGGGAGATAATTACTTTAATCGGAACTTGCACAGGCGTAATGAATTTATTATTCACTGATTAATGGAGATAAACGTAGCTGCCGATACTTGGCATCATTTTTAATGCATGATCCTTTCAGTTGATTTCAATACGTGATGTAGTCTGAAGAGGGGAAACAGCCGGTGCAATACATGGGTCGCCCGTCATGGCACAAGAAAGTGGTTCCCCGAAGGATGGTGCATTAAATTGGCACCCAACAGTGGAGCAAGACTGAGGAAGCCCAGTATTATTAAAAAATTAAATGATGACCACAACATTAAAATAGCGTTTACTCTTGAAGGGAAAACTTAGGGTGCCTAGCCTAAACATTAAGTTGACGTCCACCGTTGGAGCAAGACTGTGGATGCCTAGCCTAAGCATTAAATCGAAAGCCCAAATATGTTGGAACAAAACTGAGAACGTGCAGCTTAATTACAAGATGACTGTTGGGTACATTGAATTTGCGCTTGATAATGCGACAAGATTGAGGATACTTGGCATGGGAGTAATTTATTTTAAAAAATTATGATGAAGGATACCTATAAAAATAATAACCAGCATTGAGGCAGAGAAGAAATGATTATCTGAGATTGGATACTTATGGAAGAAACCAAAAAGAAGAAGAAGAAGTTGAGAGTTAGGCAAGAAGGCATATGGATGTGAAAGAGAAGCTGAGGAAGAAATGGATAATAATAATAATAATGACTAAAAACTGCAATAATAATTTAAATAATTAATAGGTTAAGATAATTTAAATATTAATTTAGATCATCATATCATATTATGTTGAGATAGAAATAGTTAATAGGTTGATAATCTTAAAATATCAAAAATGCTTATTTTGAATTTCTTGAATGACTGGGATAGTAGAAGATCTGGTTATTGGGGGAAGTCAGATTGTCAGTCACATATTGATTGAAAAATTGATATAATTTTTGTGATTATAAGTTATAAACTACTAGAGAAATAGAAACTTTAGTGAAGTTGAATAATAAGAAACATTAAGATGACAAGTATAAATCAGCTCCGTTCGCAATTCGAGGAATATCACAAGGAGCAGGGAGAGAAATCACAGGAAAAGGATGAGGAGGTAAACAGAATAATTGAGGACGTAGAAAAGACAAAAGGAGAACAGGAAGAGAGATTTAAGGTAAAGGATGAGGAGATATATAAGATAACCGAAAAGTTATAAACAAGACGAAAGAAGAACAGAAGGGAATAGTAGAAATATTGAAAGAAGTGATGAGGAAAATGGAAGAGGCAAAGAAGCAGTTGGAAGAGATATTTGGAAAACTTCGAGAAGAATACCAACAGTAACAAGAAGAATACGAGAAAAGACAGGAGGAATACCAACGGAAACAAGAAGGGCATCGAAGCTAAATGGAATTAATGAGTAGAATGGAGTAGGGGCACCGGGCGAGTTGGCCGTGCGCGTAGAGGCGCGCGACTGTCAGCTTGCATCCGGGAGATAGTAGGTTCGAATCCCATTATCGGCAGCCTTGAAAATGGTTTTCCGTGGTTCCCATTTTCACACGAGGCAAATGCTGGGGCTGTACCTTAATTAAGGCTACGGGCGCTTCCTTCCGACTCCTAGGCTTTTCCTATCTCATCGTCGCCATAAGACCTATCTGTGTCGATGCGACGTAAAGCCCATAGCAAAAAAAGAGTAGGGGCAAGAAGAGATGATAAGAACAGGAATTGGTAAAATTGAACAAGAAGTTTCCCAGATGAAAACCAGATTAAACGATCTTCGAACTGAAATGATGGAGAAAATGGAAGATAAGAATAAAGAGATCCATAATGAAATAAATAAAATTAGAGGGGAGTTAACAGAAAGTAAAAATTGTATCCAAGGATTGAAGGAGGACGAAATCAAGAAATCAAGAAAGACACACAGAACGGAGTCGATGAGGGTAGATTCTCAAGAAAAATGGAATCAGTATGATGAGAAATTGAAAGATATAAATGAAAATGTACTAAGGGCAAACAAGACGTTGGGAGATAACTTTATTCTAGCACGCGATCATATTGGAGATGAGATGAAAGTTATAATTGAAGAGATGAAAAAGAACAAAAATGAAACGGAAAAGAGGATAGTTAGAACAGAGCAAGGAATAGATGAAATGAGGAAAGAAATTCAGAGCATTAAAGGTGAAATCCAGACGACGAAGTTGGAAATGTCGAAACAATTGAATGAGCAGAGGATGGTTGACATACATATAAATGAAAGAGAGGGAACACCGACAATATCTGGTGAAACAGATCAAAGTAATAAGGATGTAATGGTAGGAAACAACGGAAATGGAAGATCAGGTATCATAAACATTATGCAGACTTATGATGACAGACCTAAACACTTTGGTAACACCGCAGCCATGTCACCGAAGAGAGTCCTACGTGAGATGGAGGAATATTTCAGAGAGAATAAGATACCCGACGAAAAGAAACTAAGGGTAATCGAGAAACACTTGGATGCAAATCCAAACTTGTGGTACCAAACCTTTAAATATACCTTTCATGACTACGAAGAATTCAAGATTGCATTTCTGAAATGTTTCTGGAATCCGGAGATTCAGCAAAATCTTAGGCTGGAGTTATATTCAGAGATATTCTTCAACGGGACAGACTAGGTACAGCGACTAATTTTCATATCAATTCCATAGATTCCAGGACCTGGATTCAGCACCTAGCGAACTGGAAGCAATAAAGAAAATACAGAAACAATTCCCTCCAGAAACCCAGAGGTTACTGACAGCCGCAAATGTAATATCAGCGATCGAAATGGAAAGTATACTGAGACAGCTAGACATGACATCGAGTCATACAACATCGAGGATCAACAGGAACACGAGAAGTCAGGAAGAGATAAATGTATTAAACTGGGAAGATAGAGAAAATCGCTATCTTAGAGAAGAGGTAGTGATAGAAACCCCAGGTAAAGAGAATATAGCGACGATGAAGGAAGGATGAATGAGGAAAGCCGATGCAGGTGCAGGCAGAATGGTACGATGCCGGAAGGCAAAATGAAGACGGAAGATTTTTGCCTTATCGACCACTCAGCCAATATAGAAACGGAAGAGATAAAGGCGGTTATAGGCGAAGACCGATGTATCGAGGAGCACAGGTGAATAGATACAATAGGGAGAACAGAAATAGGCAGTACATTCAAGAATTAAGAAAAGATACCCAAGAAGAGAAAAAATGGGAAGAAGCAATCAAGGACCAAAATATAAACAGGGATTTAGAAGCAGCTGAGAGTTTAGAGCTTCAAGAATATCAAAGAAAAGAGATAGAGGAGCAGAAATGAAATCCGGAAGCCCAAAATATGAATTGAACTCCCGAAATAAAAAAAACAAAAATTTTAGGTTAGAAATCGGAAAAGATAGTACTTGGGATGAATTGAATAGCAAAATTAAATGTCGGTATATCTTGCAAATTGAATCCTGGGACATTGATCCAGACGAATTATTGGGGAAACCGCAGAAAAAGAGCAATGAAAATAAAGTGCACTTGCCTATCATTACTGCACGAATAAATGGCCTGAAGACGCACTGTCTAATCGATTCTGGAGCAAGCATAAGCGTAATATCAAGAGCATTATTTGATGAAATTAATCAGATGGAAAGGTTGCCCATAATACCAGTCGCGCAGACAAAGATAAGAGGAATTATACCGGATAAATCAGTTGAATGTAAGATACAAACTTACATAAAGATAAGGATTGGCAGAGTAATATTTGAGCATTCATTTATAGTTACGGATAAAATAAAGTATAATGTGATCCTTGGAATCGATTTCATGATAATTACAGAAATGACCCTAGATCTGAAGAAGATTCCCTGTTATAGAGGATAGTGGAAAGATAGCGAAAGAAAGAATTAAACTAAATGAAATGGCGGAAAATTTTGAACATATGAAATTTGAGGGATTTGAAACACAAACGCGAATGGAAAAGAATACACCACTAGGTGAGACTAAGGAAGAGGAAGGAATCATACATAGCTTAGAAGTTATTTTGATGGTTGATGAGGAAAAGGAAGAAACAGACATTTGGAAAAAGATCGCTGACTAAGTTATACGCCAACAAAAAACAGAAAGTATATGCGATTATTGAAAAATATTTTGAAATATTTAAAGATAAAATTATCATGAACGATTGTAGACCATACAAAGGAAAACTATACGGCGTACCCGTGAAATATTTTCAGGACGTAAAGAAGATTATTCAAGAAATGGTGAACGATGGTATAATAATTAAAACAACACCTTATCTAAATCCAGTTTTTATAGTAAAGAAAAGTAACGGGAAGTTAAGAGTGTGTCTCGATGGCAGGAAAATAAACGGAAAATTAATACCAGAATACGATCAAGTTCCAGCAATCGAGGAAATAACAAAGACATTCAAGGGCATGAGATATTTCACGAGCTTAGATTTTACAACGCCATTTCACCATTTATTATTGGAAGAGAAATCAAGACTTTTGACAGGGTTCATGTTTAACAACCAGACCTACGCATATTGCAGATTGCCACTCGGGTTGAAAAACTGTTGTGTAGTATTGATAAAGGCTTTAGATGGAAATTTATTGCCCGAGGTGAAAGAGTATGTAATATGTTACGTAGGTGACTTGGTCTTTGCAACTGAGACATTCGACGACCACAGTATCAAACTTAATCAGTCACTAGAAAATTTAGAAAACACAGGTTTCAAAATCAACTTAACTAAATCAAAATTCTGTCAAGAAGAAATATTATTTGTCGGACACATAATTGACGGAGATGGAATAAAACCTAATCCGGTGAAAATCCAAGCAATCTGCGAATTTCCCCGCCCAACGCTAATTAAGCAGGTCAGGCAATTTTTGGGAATGGTGCAATTTTTTGCAAATCATTGTAAAGGGTACACAAAAACAGCAGGGCCATTATAGGACCTATTAAAGGCAAATAATAAATGGAAATGGAATGATCAGACAGAGGAAGCATTCCTTGCAATGAAAACGTTTCTAGCAAATAGCATGAAGTTGGGATATCCAGACTATACCCGAGAGTTCATAATACAAACGGATGCTTCTAATATTGGGATAGGTGCGTATTTATATCAAGATACAACAGATAATAGTGAAAGTCGAACTTATTTAGCATTTGCCAGCCGAAAGTTGACTAACCACGAGCTAAGGCATACAATAACTGAGCAGGAATTGTTAGCAATTATTTATGCCTTGCAGGAATGGAAAAAAATCATATACGGATTTCGAGTAACGATCCAGACTGATCATAAAGCTTTGCAATTCGGACTTAAAGCAGCAATGTTAAGTGAGAGAATTACACGGTGGATTCTATTTACTCAACAATTTAATATCAAAATCGAACATTGTAGTGGAAAAGATAATATTCTTTCCGACGCGCTAAGTAGAAATCTTGTGGAAAGGGAAGAAGCTGTACATCAAATTGAACTAATAAAGCAGGGTGAAGAATTATTTGAAAAATTGAGGGATACCGCATTATTGCAGAGATCAGACGAAAAGTTAGCATTAGAAATTACGAGGATAGAACAGAATGACTTGGAGAACAGGAGACAACTGAATAGAAGTAATCAATACATAGCGAAAAATGGGATGCTAATGAAATATATCAGCAAGGATTCGAATAAGATAAGGATAGTGGTACCACAGTCCCTGCAAAAAGGAATCATTTGGCATACCCACAGAATAATAGGACACGGGGGAATGGAGAAGGTAGTGAGAACGATATTGGAAAGGTTCACGTGGAAAGGAATCAGGAGAACCGTCAGAAATGTAATTAAGACGTGTGATACATGTCAGAGGACAAAGCATAATTCCTTCCTAACTAAACATGAACCAGTTGCTATATTACCAACAACCCCTAGATAATTTTTTGCAATGGATATTTTCGGAAAACTACCACCAGCTACTAGAGGATATAAATATATAATTGTCACCATGGATATATTTTCAAAATTCGTAGTATTGTAACCGATTCAGAGAGCTACAAATAGACAAGTGCTAAAAGCAATAAATAAAGTATTATACCAAGAATGGGAAAGCCAATGAAAAAATACTGACAGATAGAGGAACCCAATTCACATCAGTTGAGTTTCAAGAAGCAATGCATGTCTTGGAAATTTAACATATACTATGTTCTGTAAGGCACTCGTCAGCCAATCCCGTGGAACTATGCATGCGAGAGATATCGAAGTACTGCAGAATTTACTGTTCTCAGAGCCATTGGAAATGGATTAATGTAATAAGTGTATTTGAAGAATGAATGAATAACACAGTTCTCGAGTCAACTAATCAGATACCTAGTCTCGTACATTTAAACGAACAACGAACAAGACCATGGGATAATATCCTAGGGAAAATGATGAACCGAAGCCCAGCAGTACAGAAATCAACCGAATGGTAAATGCCAGGCTTAGAGAACAAACTGACAGACAACGGAGAAGGGTTCGAAACACAAGATTCCATCTACCATTTAAAGCCAAAGACATGGTAATGATTAAAAAGGCACCTAATTCTAATGTTTCGGAGCGAATATTTGCAAAATTTGTTCATTTATTTCATGGTCCTTACATAGTAAACAAAGTATTAGGCAATAACGCGTAGCAGGCGGAGAGGTGATACTCCCACGTGGCGCGTCCCAGGTGGCGGATAGGGGGGTCCTAACCGGCTTGCCGGAGGACTTGAGGGAAATAAAATACCTCCCGCGGACCAAACACACACCCTCTATGGGTGGGGGAGGCAGACGAATAATACACCCACAGTATCCCCTACCTGTCGTGAGAGGCGATAAAAGGGACGACCAAGGGATGATTGTATTAGAACTATGAAACTACTTGTGATCAATACCACCACGCGGAGAACACCAAGGGTCGCTTTTACTTGCGCGTAGTACCACTATATTAGGTGCGAAATAGGTTTGTGATTAGTAGCACACAGGAGCACCGTGCGGTCGGTTTTCGCAGTACCTGTGATTAGTACCACCATATGAACAGGACCATGGGATGATAGCTACCATGGTTCTGCCTTGCCTATGATTAGTACCCACTATATGAGGAACACCACGGGATAGCGGAAGGTCCCTGTGGTTAGTACTCTTATGTGATGAACACCATAGGGTTGCGTTGCCTGTAAATGGCGCCGCAATGTAAGAAAAACCATAGGTCTGTATTATATGTCGAATTTCATAACCTGTGAGTAGTACCATAATGTGTGGAATACCGCGAGTCTCGGCTACTTTTGATTAGTACTGCAACATGCCAAATACCATGGTTCTACTTTCCTAGTGACAAGTACCGTTATGAGGGGCCGATAACTTGGATTTTGGACCCCCTTTAGACTGCAAGCATCCTCGATTCAGTATTATGCTCTAGCAGCAGTCCCTTGGTCAGTAATCGTATTGTTTTTCCGTCAGTTTCTATGAATGTAAGGTATTGCGGGTGACATCCACTGACTGTTTTAAATTCATATCCATCCATTCATTCTTCGTCATCATGTTTTGAATTCTGGTCAGTTGAGAATTTTGGGCTTTCAATTTGTCATTCCATTTCGTCTCATTTCGTACCATTAGGGGCTGACGACCTCGATGTTAGGCCCCTTTAAACAACAAGCACCATCATCAATAACGCTTATGTGATTGAAAACTTGACTGGAACGTACAAAAAAGTATACAATGCTTCCAGCTTGAAACGATATTATGAAGATCATGAATAAAATACAAACTATAATTCCAAAAATATACAGGACGATTTAATTAAAGCACGTCAATGAAAAGCTCCATTTATATAAAGGAACGAAATTGAAATAAATATACTGCCAGCAGTACATTTATTTATCTGTGGCAGGAAGGTAAATGTACCGTTTTATTGCCTTGATCATGTGGAAAACGAGGTATTACAACATCAATATTTGCAATGCACCGTAATAAAATGACAAAGATTATATGGTAACAGTAAATATGGTACTCTGATGAGCATGAGTTGGACGCAGGGCGTGTACCGTTCTGATTGAAGTGCTTACAGAGGGAGAGGGTTTTTTGAAAAAATTCTTAAGTTCTTTTTTCTGAGTTTATTAACAAAGTTCAAAATTATATCACCATACAGCAAACATGCAGGAAATGGTCCTTTTTTCATCCAGGCTGGTGATGTACTCGAAATTCGGCTACTCTCCTTGTACCGCCATCAGTACCCTCTCGGCACCATGGAACCACGATTACTCCCGCGATGGAAATTCTAGTAGTTCTGGAATATCCATACGACATCCAGAAGATCGGTATAACGTAGTGGTGCGAACATTGAGATTTGGTTGCACGGAGAATGGCTTATGATTGTACACATTAGCACCTGGACACGGAAAGAACTTCTTGAACGACAGATTTGATCGAAAGAGTCACTCGTAGTGTGATTAAAGAAAATGTGACTCTTGAAACAGGTTGAAATTATCCCACACAAAATATTTGTTTAGAATTACGAGCATTCTTAATTCAGTCACTCGGAAAAAGAAAAATGTTTCACATATGAACCGATCTGGTTCATCAACTTGAAATTAAATGAAAATATATTTCACTCCTCCGCAGTCCGTGGTTTGATCACACTAAAAAATAGCCTACTGAAACTCACAGTTTAAATGTACAGTTCATTACTAGTCTTGAATAAACAGTTTAATTTGTGGTAAATGTACACCCTAAATACAGTCTAGTGTCTACCATGAATCTAGTTCACTTCTCAACACAGTTAAACGTCTACCTTGAGCAAAGTTCGAATATGTAATTCACAGTCTATCGTAAGCTCACAGTTCAAGGTCTGCACAGATTAAACACGGATTGGAACTAAACACAGTCCAATGTCTACACGAGATATCTGGAAAAACATCACGACTTAAATAAGTCCGAAGACACAGTCATGGATTGAAATTAATGCAATAATTAATCACTTGTCCCAGTCTGAAGAGATTAGATTCCGACACACAAAATTAGCAAAGTATTTCAATTAGTTGGCAAGGTGAATATCGTTCACAATTTATCACTGTTCGGGTTGTTTCATCAATTATGGGCTATAAACACTCGTAAGAAATGTAAGTTTGCAACATCTGTCTAAATAAATCACCATCAAAGTTTAAATGAGGTTGGATTCTATCGTTCGTGAATCACGGAAATTCGGCAAAATGAAATTATCACTTGGAACTCGCAGAAATATTTTTAAGTTCAAATGTGGAGTTTAAGTCCTGAACTTGGCGATATGAGACTATCACTCACGTATCTTTGAAATTATAAGTCAAAACTCAGTACTGTGGAGTTTAAGTCCTTAAGTCGGCGAAATAAGACTATCACTCACGTATCGTTGAAATTATTTAAAGTCAAAACTCAGTTCTGTGGAGTTTAAGTCCTTAACTCGGCGAAATAAGACTATCACTCACGTAGTATCGGGGTCCCCACGAGCCGACCGCTCGCTGCTAGCCGCACGAACTCCACTGCGATACACACTGTTCTGCTAAGGGAAGCAGCTTTCTATTGATACCCGATGCACGCCATAATATGCCTTTATATCTCGCTCAACAACTTCGTAGTCTTGCCGGATTTTTACCAAACCTTGTAGGAATGGAGATAAAATATGGGGCTACATGATGATGTGGTTGATTTTATCCAGCTATTACTGTGGGGAAAGTTATTGAATGAAAATCCTCAGCCTGTTTCCAGTCATTCGAACGGGTCAGCGAGGATAGGAAATGTGCCAGCTGCCGAAGCCTGCCGCACCCCTCTGGGGCAATGACAAATTACTGATAGATGCATCGAAATGTTAATTGAGAGTATTGCTGGAATGAAAGATGACAGGGAAAACCGGAGTACCCGGAGAAAAACCTGTCCCGCCTTCGCTTTGTCCAGCACAAATCTCACATGGAGTGACCGGGATTTGAACCACGGTATCCAGCGGTGAGAGGCCGGCGCGCTGCCACCTCAGCCACGGAGGCTGGGAAAGTTATTAGCCGAAGAAACTCAAGGAACATTCCATACTGATCTAGGCTCTCTCTGTGTCACGTGGAGGCAGGCTGTGACGTCACTCCGCTGTACGTCACACATACATGTTGTTCGCTGTCCTTGTCTGTCTTCTGCTGCTGGGCTGGAGCGCAGCGCGAAGTTTTACATTTTAATTGCGGGGACTTAGTTCCGTACCGCCGTTCCCGGTACAATATAGTTGAGCAATACATCTGAAGAAAGTACGGACACGTAGAATCAAAGAAGCCGTGAATGTGTCGTAAAGAATACCGATTTAACGAATCAAATAAGCCATGATCAGGAAGTAAGACGTTCAGACTTATAGAATCTACGCGGCCGTGAGTAAGAAAAACTGCAGAATGTTTTAAATTGTTAAAATGGCAAAGTGAAAAATCACAATTACGTTGAGCATCGAAATAAAATTATTCACGCAAAAATTCGTCATGTAAAGAAGGAGGAAGTTTCTACGGAGCAATATATGAAGGATAATTAGAACATCGTGAGATATTATAAAGATATTACGCTAATCTACAACTTAATCAAGGTTAACGAGGAGGAAAACTTAAAGAAAAAGGAAGAGTAAATAAATTATCGGAGACCGAAGCTCAAACCGAAAGTTGACGCGAGTTACCTAATGAAAATAAGATATCGCCAACTCAAAACATATTTACGAAAGGCTAGAAGTTAACTAGAGTACCATTACAAAGCTTATAACTGAAAATTGACATTGAATTTTGGTAGAATAACCTGTTTAAAATTATAATTGAGATACAGGAGAATTTCTTGAAAAACTGAATTGTGATACTAATGATGGTGTTGAATATGTTTTTATCACATGCAATCAACGGCTTCAACATGAATAACTAAATCGGAAATGGGGCTGACGTGTGATAGATACCGTGCCAGCTGATTCTACAAGCCCGTAACTGGTTGCCACTGCCCATATGTGACGCAGCTATCACCTGGAGCCGGCCAGCGATCCAAAGATGACCGAATTGGAATCTAGCCCAGTCCAGTAACGCCAGCAGATTAAAGCTAAGTTCCAAGCAGTTTTATTTATTCAAAGTAACCATAAATTTAAGATGTAGTACGTAGAGGTTAGAAATGTGATTTTCGTGAAGGTCGTAATTTATATCTTCGAGATTTGATTTCAATATGCAGTATCTTCGCAAAGAAATTATCATAATTGCTTTAAAACCATGGATGTAGGTAATCTTTTACGTAAACTAATATCCTTATGTAGGGTTGCTTATAGTCAAATGTGGAGAGATTGAAAAACGATTTGTTCATACATGTATTTCTTTTTCAGGAAAGAGTGGTTGTGTGTATTTGAGTGGAAATTTAACCCATTAATGCATCGTTGTCATTTAATAGTGGAATGTTGAGACAATACGCCGCTAAAGAGAGAGATGATTGGTGTTTATATGCGTAATTAAGAGTTTTTACGTAGTAATGATGAGATTATAAGTATAAATACTCTGAAGGATATATTTGTTGATATGAATAATGCAAAGTTATAATGTTTATGGTTGGAATATGGAGAGAAATATACATTTGCGATTTATTGGTAGTCATTACTTTTTATTGTAATAATTGTCTCCAATATATATTGTACAACATTCATAGATGATTTCCAATCGGGTACCTGATCTATTCTAAGGTTGAAAATATGGCTGATGATGCCCACTGTTGATTGGCGGGAAATGTACCATCGAATATACTAATTTTATGTCAACAATTTTAATAAGGACAATGTCCTAATTTTTTGGGATTTGTATTGTATTGAATAGGTGGATGAATATTGAAATATACAAGTGTTATTTAATGCAAATATTTTCAATACGGACCTGAAAATGAATTTTATCGCATGTAATAAGTAGTATATTCCGAGCTGTCAGTGGAGAGATGGCGTGGGAGGACATCAGTAGACGAATAAGTTTGAATGGTGTCTTTAAAAGTAGTAAAGATCACAACATGAAGATAAAGTTGGAATTCAAGAGGACAAATTGGGGCAAATATTCATTTATAGGAAGCGGAGTTAGGGATTGGAAAAACTTATCAAGGGAAATGTTCAATAATTTTCCAATTTCTTTGCGATCATTTAAGAAAAAGCTAGGAAGAGAACAGATAGGGAATCTGCCACCTGGGCGACTGCCCTAAATGCAGATCATTAATGACTGAATTACATGACGTGATACTAACCATTGATTGTAATTGACGTGTTCATGGCAGGATTTTATAGCGGCATAAGATGTTTTTGGGTTCATAGCATATTCATACGATAAAATACATTACAGAATCCGTAGGCTGATAACCATATACAGTCATCAAAAATAAAATCTCCAAATAATAAATATTAAGGTGTAAACCGGAATTCTTCTAGGAGTATTTCACATGTTGTAATGAGTATTGTTTGGTATTTGTTGTCGAAGCTATGATTTGATGGAAGGAAGCATCTTCTTAATTTAAATCTCTGCCATTGACAAGTAAAATATTGTCACCAATTAAATTCTCTGGAATTCCATGAAATAGTAATTGAACTTAGATGCGATCGTGAATCTCGATAGATGTAAGACCTGATAGGATAATGGTTCTCATTTATTATTAGGCGATACCCACATTTACTTCTTAGGAAATAATATGGATGTATTTATCCAGTAACATAGTGAAACTGATTGATATTTTTTTATGCATCAGAATATAGCCAAATAGCCATTTGAAGTTATAGTATTGGAACTTTGCTTTCTCTACTAGCGTTACAATTTAAAAACCATCAAAGAAGAATGAGAAGATTAATGACTTAAGTAAAGAAGAATAAGCATTTTTGATCAAACAGAATTTTGATTTTAACCACTTTTAATTTATTTACATAGTATTCGGGAGGTAGTAGGTTCGAACCCCACTGTCAGCAGCCCTGAAAATGGTTTTCCGTGGTTTCCCATTTTCACACCAGGCTGTGCCTTAATTAAGGCCACGGCCGCTTCCTTCCCACTCCTAGCCCTTCCCTGTCTCATCGTCGCCATAAGACCTGTCTTTGTCGGTGTAACGTTAAGCAACTAGCAAAAAAATAAATGTATTTACTTATGATTTTATTCACATTTTAACTTTCTTGATACTTTAATTTCATGAATATTCAGCAAGATTGCTACCTAATGAGATTGATTATTATGACTTATGTGTCTTTGTTAACTTTTCTTTGCTTTTATGTTGTGAAAACCATAATTTTTAACAAAAGAATGTTTTAAGCTCAATCAAAGACTTTATTGTTTTATCTTTTGAATGAAGAGACGTTGAATGTTATTAAATATTTAATCAGTATATTAATTCATTCAAAAGCAATTCATGATCATGAATAAATCGAGAATTTAAACATGTAAATTATTATTATTGCAATTTATTTTCATTATTGTAGCAGATCAGCTCACATTGAATTCTTGCAGGATTATTTTTTGGTTCAATGAGTTTGGATGATGATTTTTTTATTGATATTCAAGGAAGGATGGAATTGCTGGTAAATTATATGAAATGATATGCGGGTTCCCAGTCGATCTCACATTAAAGATATACTTTATTGATGCACATTAGTCACCCCTGAGAGGTATCGTGTGGCAAATTGGAGAATATTTTGTCGTTTACAGTGAAACATGGAAGGGAGATAATTACTTTAATCGGAACTTGCACAGGCGTAATTAATTTATTATTCACCAATTAATGGAGATAAACGTAGCTGCCGATACTTGGCATTATTTTTAATGCATGATCCATTCAGTTGATTCCAATACGTGATGTAGTCGGAAGACGGGATACAGCCGGTGCAATACATGGGTTGCCCGTCATGGCGCAAGAAAGTGGTTCCCCGAAGGATGCTGCAATATATTTTGAGGTTAATTTACTAAGTTTATATGTCTGGATTGTCAAAATACAGTGCCCTAAAAGAAGGGTTTCCATATTCTGGTTTATGGCACTTCAAATCTTGCCATGTATGTGTTTGTGCATTATGTGTTATGAAGGATATATACAGAGAAAACAGAAATGAATTTTTGCACCAATGTTAAAATAATGTATATTGTACATGCTATTTTAATCACAGTAAATCGTTACATCAGAGCAGGTGTTCATCACATTCTTTTTGTGCATGTAATAATTTTTACATAACATATTTTATACATAGGAAGGAATTTTCAGATTCGATAACCATGATTGGCTGCATCGATGTTGCTCCATTTTTCAAAACTCCTCATTGTTTTTCATGTTAATATATTATTTTTAAATGTGAAGCTGTATCATGCTACGTGATGTAAATTGTGTTTCTCATAGTTCACCCATTGGAAGACAATAGATATATATCGCATGCCAACTTTCTTGCTTTTTCTCATAACGTGCCTCTGTACATATGATTTCAGTGCTGGAGCATGGAATTTCTTCATTGAACGAATAAAAACGAACCTTCATATTTGCGTAACAATTTCACCTGCAGGGGTATTCCGTGATTACTGTCGTACCTACAGAGGACTGGTGACTCATGCCACAATTGACTACATTGCACCATGGAGTCATGACAGCCTTCATTTGATTGCTGTCACCTACATCACAGAGGTACGTCAACAGCTGTCATCAAACATCAGCTACTTACCCTATAACAACTCTGCTTTCTACACTTATAACTGCACAGGGCTGTGCCCCTGTTCCTGAAGATGGAACAACACTAAATCCACAATTATCATGCCTACAGAATGCTTGCAGTTTCTTGCAACAACACTCAATCCGCAGATATCGTGATCTACATAATGCGTGTAGTCTATTGCAACAACATTAAATCCACAATTATCATGCTCTACACAATGCTTGCAGTATTGCAACCTCACCAAGAAGTACACAAAACAACAAAATGAAAACAAACACAATACTTACCGTAAAGGCAGTAGCACAAAATACGAAGCGTCGAGGGCAAAAACATCAAGGAGAAAGGCCAGGACCTTACTTTAACATTTGGCAGGTTGCCAGGTCAAAGCTACTAACTACCAAATAAAAGACATATTTAAATAGGGGGTGAAATATTTAATTTAAATTAAAACTGAAAATAACAATAATCACACTCAAACAAATGTGCCACACCCTAAAAGCAGGTTTCTTCATAATGTAAATAATTTCTAACATGATCACTAAGTATTAAATAAGTTAGGTGCAAATAAATTGGATCAACCCAAATAATAATAATAATAATAATAATAATAATAATAATAATAATAATAATAATAATAATAATATGTATGTTTAGTCCTCAGCCCGAAGGCTGGTTGGATCCTCAACAGCTCCACCATCAGCTGTCATAGATGGCCTAGGCATCACTGAAGAGGTGTACTAGGGAAATGAGGAGTGAGGTAGTTTCCCGTTGCTTTCCTCGCCGAGCCAGAAGTTGCTATTACTTATCAGTCTACTGAGCCCACTGAAATGCATGGACCAACCAGCCATATGAGCAATATTTTCACACTGTCCATAGCAGGGACTGGCTGCAGAAGGAATGGCATTACTAGCATCACTCATACCTCAGTCACTTTCATTTTGTCAAAGCCAAGGATAAAGCTGAGACAGATCAATGAAAGTAACAAAATTGCTCTAGCCAATACCAGAAGACATAGTGCACTGTAAACACTAGGTCCCGCCAGCAAAGGCACATGAAATGTATAATCTAAGGGCTTATGTACCTCTTTCACATCCAGTGCAGTCAAAACACAATCTCACCAAATCATACTTGTTTACCAAATACTAAAGTAATCGGTTTAAAGGTATACTCCCCCTAAAATCCCAAAATTATGACACCGGTACTCAGGAGAGACATCACAAATCTAAATAAATCCCAATCGGATGAACAAACCAAAATAAGGACGTTAGACCTCATGTATAACACTGAGGCAGGAGAATGTCAAATATTAACATATTAGGTCAGCACACAACAGAACGTAACGGGTAACAATCGACAAAAGATAAGAGGGACGTCACTATCTGTCACCCAGCACCACTATCAAGATGTGAGATAAGAGAAGCAGTAACTAGTTCACAACAATACACTAACTGTGTAACTGACAATGAACTTTACGCCGGCAAACAAAATTTAATTGCAAATAATTAGCCTAATATAAGATTATTTGACAACTAGGAGAACTTAACATCATAGAAACAAAATGTATTATCTTGTGCCCATTTACATCTCATAGACAGCTTTCAAAAAGGCGCCGAGTGAAGGTATGGCCCGTCTGATCTATAAGATGCAAGGAATAGATATCTAATGCGATATTATACGAAGGCCATACACGTCACGGAACGGTCATATATTGAAGGCACTACGGACAGTGGACTGTCAAATGAATTTTTTTTACGAAAAAAAATAGAAGACAACGGATTGTTAAAAAACTCCATCTTAAAAATTTTCATCGGAGGGGGAAGACGCAATTGGGGAACGTGCCAAGTAATTTGAAGAAGACGGAAAAATTTAGTAGAAGTACTTGAGAAAAAGGGATCGTCGTAGTAAAGAAATGACGTAATTCACCAGCCGACGAAAGAAAGCCGATAAAAGAAAATATAAAATAGGCAAGATACGACGAAATACGCGCGGGAGGATCTCGACAGCAACTGAGCTACATTCCACAAGGAAGAAGCAAGTGAAACCTAGGAGAAAGATTTTCATACGGGAAGAAGACTATCTGAATTTAGTTTCAAGAGAAGAAGAACAATTTTTTTTGACATTTGCTTGAAGCAGCCAATGTATATATATATATACGCAGAACTTAAACCCGACGAAATTAAATTCACCTCTGAGAGCAGCAAAAGAAATTATAATTGAGGAATTATTATCGTCGAATGGAACATACCATGGCTATTTACTGCTCTGAAATCTGCATTTTCGTTGCTAACAGAAGTAGGATGATGATGGCTTGCTAAATACGCATGATGGACCGAGCTGGGGAGCAGTACATCCTTACCGGAAGACCAACCCACGATGAGGAAGGCAATGGGAAACCAGTTGACCAACCCATGATGAGGAGGCCGAGGACCTACCAGGTGACCAACCCATGACCTGACTGCAGAGCCAACTGCATCCGAGTGGAGGCGGAACAGCCTGACCAGATGTAACGATAAGCGAGCTAAGTCATTTACATTATTTAATTACATAGCTTTTGGTTTGCATACACAGGTGCTTTTGGCATGTGCCGATAAGTTGGTTATAGAAACCGTGGAATTTAAAGTGCAAGTGAATAATGAAAGTGATGTGTGAGATATTTAAGTCCATAGTAATACGATTAAGCAGTGTAGAATAAGATTCTTGTATGTTATATATATCCATCACCGCATTTTGGTCAGAATAACTCGTAACTACAAGTGGAAAGAAGTGTCTTTAATAACAGCTGATAGTAATGACACATTGTGGAATTGCAATGAATTCATATTTGTTATGCTATATGTCTGCGTCACGTTGGTATGCGCGGTGGTAATGAATGCATAGAATCACGTGCTCTTTACTTCGCAATAAGTGCATTGAACTCAGCTTTAGGGTTATGATAAATAGCGATATTGAAATGCGTTTATGAGAAAGGAATTGTGGCATTTGACATGGTAAAGTGAAGATAATCGCGACATGTTGTTATGGAGGCTATGATAGTTAAGATGTTATGTGAATGTGGAAATATGGTTACAATAGTGGTAACTCGACGAAGTATGTTGTTGTATATGAAATGCGAAGATTTATTAATGTATTACGTAGAGGCCAAGGAGTGCCTGCAGCTTAGGATATGCCATGCCACACTTATTATAGGGAAGGAATTATGTGAAAGGATACAGGTACGTGAAATTGATCACACCACGGAGATGAGTTAAACCAAGGTATGTATGGAATTCATGGAAGTAGAATTGAATTTACGATGGAATTATATGTCAATTGTAGATGCTTTGTTCCAATTACGAGAATATCATCATATGTTTTATGATGATGATCTTGACCAAATGCATTCAGGATACCCATAAATGCGGTGATATATTCCCTTGTACAAATACATATTATTTACATTACAACTGCGCGTAAGAATTCAGTAACTTGCCTAAATGAGAAATGTTATGGAATATAACAGAGAGAGGGCATATTGAGCCTCTAATACATGTGTATGTCGACCAGAAACTTATGTTGAAGTTAGATAGATAGCTTATTTATCCTGAAACGGAGTTTGTTGGAATTTACATTCTTTCAATGAGTAATGGTTAGGAAAATGATAGGCTAGGAGCCAGATTTAACAGGCACTAGGGGAAAATGCCTTAGTCCGTAAATCGTTAGCCATGCGCAACATTGAAGAAAGAACAAATAAATGAGTTCAGATTTATGATTTGCAACGTATAATTTAAATATTATTCATAATTCAAATATAATTGAGATATATAGTTCAAAGTTATAATTCAGAATGATTTTCAAGCTTAGATCTATTTGTTGATCTTACATTCACTTCAGATTAACTGTATGACTACTCAGATCTATTTAGCTTAGGTTTATAATGAAACTGAGCAATCCTAACAATATAATGATATTGGTGTCGTCTCAAGGACTTGATTTCAAGGAGGACCGTAGGAATCCAGTGATTAATTGTAAATATTTGTATCCATTTTTGAATTCATGACGGAACTGATGTACATAACTTAACGTTATATATATTTTTTTTTTTGCTACGAGCCAGCGCTGACTCTGAACTTTACTTGTAAATAATACCAGACAAAATACTACCCCAAATCAGATTACATTTTCATAGGGCATCTGTTTATTCAATAAATACTATTATAGTGCTTTTCTATAATTTGGTGTGTTATGAATTCTTTTATCTTGACATAGTTGATAAGTTAGTTGATAAGATATGCGAACTAACAAATGGGTATTTACCCAATTTGAATATATTGAGTTCTCACGTCGTTGGTACCTTAGTTAGGAGAAATAATTAATTGATATTATCTCTATATCAAACGACCGCTGATAAGTTTACCATGGATCGCCATTCTCTTCGACCTCACGTAAAGCGAAACCTAGTGTAAAATCTCCAGATTTTACTTGACAATCGGATACCCTGAGAAGAAATTGAGCTGTTGGGAAAAATTTCCAGTCAACGACTGTGTCCCAATCTTAATCTATCCTAAAATTAATATCTGCCGATAAAATGATTAATTCACTGTATAAAACACAATCACCTTAAATATGCCCACAATAATGAAATTAAATAAATTCCAGTTACTTGGATATTTGTTTTAACAATTAATAATTCCTTGGTTTTAAAATAATTTTTCTCAGCTATAGTCGTTTACAAGGAAGAATTATTATATGTCCAGATATCGTGAAACAATGTCAGTGTGCACTTCAAGATTGGATACCAGATGACAAGCAGTAATCCACCCACGAAATAATATATTCGTAGCACACTTCACTAACACAATTCACATGATGAGACTTTAAGTTCTGTTAAATGTAGAATTTAATATACACAAAGCGATCTCAGGATGGAGTTAGTAAATGTCGATCCCGTTATCGTCAGCTAAATACAGATATAGACTACTTATAAATGCAGTTCCTAGGTGACCTGCTAATTCTCAGTTCACTTACATTCACACGCATAACTCAATATATGGCTAACACAGCAAACAGCAACCTGTAGGTAAACCCTTTTTAACATCTAATTCCGGGATCAAGGACTTGTCCCATGACAAGTTCTTCCATCTTAACGGTCTTCTTCACAAGATGGGAAACGTCCGCCATGTTGAAGCTCGGCTCCACGGGTGGCCCAGATTGGTTGCGCAGTAGATGTTAGTTTTCCCTCGACCTGCTCGTGACGTCATCACAGGAGCACCGTGACTGTGTAGCATACAACCACACGTGTATCTCATTTCCTTGTTTATATATGTCTGTCTTATAAAGAAAGGATTTCCACGTAATAACTATACGTAATTTCTTTCCGCATATTGCTGTTGGTTTATATAGTGGCCTACTGTATTTTGCGTAGTGTGTGTGTCGTAGTTCGTTTCTGTGAGATCTCTGCTAAGTTGCTGTGTTTCGTGCAGTGAGGTACACTTATTTTCTTTTCGTTAGTTGCATGAACAGTGTAATAGTAGCTGGAGTGAAATTTATGTGTTCATTGTACAGTATCATTGCGATAGAAAACTGTGCCGTTAATGATTCACCGACCGAGCTCGATAGCTGCAGCCGCTTAAGTGCGGCCAGTATCCAGTATTCGGGAGATAGTGGGTTCGAACCCCATTGTCGGCAGCCCTGAAGATGGTTTTCCGTGGTTTCCCATTTTCACACCAGGCAAATGCTGGGGCTGTACCTTAATTAAGGCCACGATTGCTTTCTTTCCATTCCTAGGCATTTCCTGTCCCATCGTCGCCATATGACCTATCTGTGTTGGTGCGACATAAAGCTAATAACAAAATAAAAAAAAGATTCACCGTAATCTACAGCGACACCTGATAGTTCAGCAGAGGGATTTCGGTACCTCGCCGGCTACATCGCTGACCGTGAAAGAAAATATGACAGGTCATTGCGAAGTCCCACTGGGGAAATGCTTTCCATAATTTCTGGTACAGCCCCTGTGGGATGGATAGAAATGTTATCTTGGGGAGGTCTACTCGTTCCATCGTTAGAACGGTAAACCAAATAAAGGAATTTGAGTTAATTTTCAGGGACACTCACGGACTTGCTGAACTGTGATGCATACCTAATATTATACGCAAAGTGTGTCAAATAATTAGCAGTAAATTCCCCGCTGTACCACCAGAAATATTAAAAATGTATGTTAGAACGAGAATATTTATACGCATACGACAAATGAACATTCGGACAAGAACTGAAAAATCCATAGCAGTTCATCAGCGAAAGGGACGACTTTGGATTTCATCTTCAAAAGCAACCACTTCATGACAGCTAATCTCACAGGTAGGACTGTGTTCTAATGAAGTGTATTTTCTGTTCTTTCTTATTGTTTAATTTTTAAAAAGTAGACTATCTATGCGGAGCCTCCGTGTCTCAGATGGCAGCGCGTCGGCTTCTCTCCACTGGATACCGTGGTTCAAACCCCGGTCACTCTATGTGAGATTTGTGCTGGTCAAAGCAGAGGCGGGACAGGGTTTTCTCCGGGTACTCCGGTTTTCCCTGTCATCTTTCATTCCAGCAACACTCTCCATTATCATTTCATAACATTTATCAGTCATTAATAAATCACTTTGGGAGTGGCGACCCCATTGTAATAATAGCCTATATGTGGTTCATTCATTACATCCCTGACCCGGTCAAAGACTGGAAAACAGGTTGTAGGTTTTCCAGGACTATCTATGCATGGTTTCAAATATGCTGCTGTTATATGTGTTAAGCTTTAAACTCGATACCTGCGGAAGTGAGTCAGTATATCGTATGTTAACATACGGTAGTTCCATCACGGAATTTCTGCTATAAAGATTTAATATGACAAAGATTTCATATCTCTAAATATTTATGCTTACAGATTTGAAAGCGCGTAACCTTCCTCAAACTAAATAGAGGAACTTGGAAAAGTTAATAAATTTCAAGCGTTGGTCAGTGTGCCGTCACGTTATATTTACGCCTTATTCGTAATGGAAATCATGAAAAGTTACTATGTTGTACTCTTTTTCAATCTTATAACAGCAGTAATCTTTATGTCTGGTCTGCAATTAGTTTTGAGAAACTGTAATGTTTTGCTGATATTATGAGATTCCTACTGATTTACACGCTCTGGGCTCGGCTGCTTTGCTCCTACTACGACGTCATTTCGTTAACCAATAGCAGCTCGGCTCACGTTGGGCCCAATCTTTAGTAGTGTTTTAGTATTTCTTTATTTATTCTCCAGATCTACATAATATGTATATGATCCATTTATGTGGAGAAAAAATAACAAATCTTACCTAAACCAGCTCACAAGGAAAAGAAAAATACTGTCACCTGATAATCAAACAGAAAAAAAAAACATTGCCGCCTGACCCGAGATCAACCATTATTGATAGTCTGTTGTCCGTGGCAGAAAAGTAGTCTGGGAGTATAATAAACAATAACGCATTGCTGCATATAGATATTAAACAAAAACATATTGCTATGTAGAGTGCGAATTAAACCCATGATACATTGCTGTAGAAAGTGTCTGCACAATGACATATTGCTATGTAGGATACAATAGTGTAAGGAGACGGTGTCTGTTCATTAAACACGCGGCATGTCTCTTCCGGCCTGGTACATTACTCAGCACAATCTTTTCTGAACACTGACCTTCCTGTATTTTTACTACGTTGCAATCCCAGCTATCTTGTAACCTCCATTGCCGTGTCCTTGAACACTCTTTCTCCTCCCGTTACATTGTTACCTCCACTAACGTGTCGCTGTGCACTTTTTCTCCTTACGTTTCATTACTATTGTCCGATCTTGAATTCCACTGCCTCGCTATGCTTGTTTTCTTTTATCCATATACACTTCACCTCTTACTAATTTAGTACTTGATCACTCTTATTTCAACTGCAAATAACACACATCCTCCACTGTTCCCTTTGGCTTCAACAATTTACTTGCTACTACTGCTTGTTTTTTTACTTCTTGTCCTTACACCTACGTCCAGGTTACTCGTCTTCTCCCACATTTCTTTCAGGCTCAAGCTCCTCCCTTTTACCAAGCCACCTCGTGCTTCTGACTTCTCCCTTTCACTCCGTTTATGTGCACTCGTGACGTCTTGTGGTTCCTGCCCCCCATTCACTCCGTGTTTCTTCCTTTCGTCTCTGGCACCGGACTCCAACCTCAGCTCCTCAATCCTCGCCTTGGACTCCCTCCTCATCTCTTCGACGATAACCTGCATGGCCTCCTCTACTGTGAAGTCTCCTTCTCATTGCAAGCTCTTTTCTAATGCTCTATTTTCCTTGGTTTTTCCTTTGTTTCCATGCCCGTCTTCATGAACTATACTATCTGTAGTTCGCATTTCCTCCATCCTCTTCCCCATTACCACTTCCTTCTCTTTCTGCTCCATTTCACGTAATTTCATTACTGTCCAATATTTGGTCCATTGACCATTGGTTACCACTAATAATTGACCGTTGATGTAGGCTCTTAACCCTTGCAATCGAGCCCGGACCAAATGTCTTTTCAGGGTGTTTATATTCTTGATCCCATCTCTTCCCATATCTCTTTTAATCTGAATTGTTGCTCCCTGTATATTATCCGCTCCTCTTAACACTATTTCCGCCATCAGGGTGGAAAACAACTTCACTTTTATCGGTCTGTTGCCCCGTGTTTTACCTACCCTTCCCACATCGTCAATGTCATCTTCGCTGAAATTGATTTTCATCATTTTTTGGATGACTTCCACCACTTTGTATATAGTCAGCACTTTGTCCTCACTTTTTTCTTCCGGCACCCCATAGATGAATAAACATTTATTCCTGCTTTCTTGATTACCATCTTCTACTACTGACTTCAACTTTACCATCTCTTCCTCCATCTTCCTTATCTTCGTCTTGAGTGATGTAATTTCTCTCTCTTTGGTTTCCACTTTGGTCATTGTTCCCTCCGTTTTTACTTGTATCCATCGCCTTATATTTTCAAGTTCTTTCACTTGTTCCTTCATCACATTTTTAATCTGTTCAAACGGACAGACCTCTTCTACAACTTCTTTGACTACTTTTCTTATAACCTCCACGTCTTCTCAGTTCATGTTGCCACTGTGAGTCGGACCGGGATTTGCTTCCACACCCCCTATAATTAACAGTACCATAATCACCGCTGCCACCAGTATTGTCTCACCCATAATTCTCGTTTCCACTTTACCTCCTTCACTCCAGGCTGTTTCCATCTTCCATCTTCCCTGCCATCTTCCAATAACCACCCGATATTGGTCCACACCAATCATCTTCCTCTTCCTTCCCACTCGCCGCACACACTGCGCTCCCGCTCTACCGGCACTGTCAGCTCCGAACGTCTGCTTAGGTAAGAATCTCTTTAGTAGTGTTTAAGAACCTTGGCTCGGCTCAAGGACTGCAGCGGCGAGCACACGCACCCGATCGAGCAAGGGCTACGTGCATGCGTGCACAATCGATTTATTATTGAACGAATGGGAAGATCGTAGCTGAGCACCACAAGGCAACTTGCAGAAATAAATATATTTACATTGTCGATCGCACCAATCAACAGTAATTCCAATCCAAACTGTACCAGGCGGTACACCTCCACGCTGCTAATTCAAATATTGCGCCAGTTGAAACTCCTCTACAGGAGAACGCCTGAACTTTAACAAACTACTAATTCAAAGGTTTCTTGGAAGATGTCACTACTGTAAATTCTGAAGTGTTCTGAACTGTGTCTATTTCGATTTGTGTTTGTTTGCTCCATATCAGAAGTTTGGACGTTCCCTAACAGATGTCTCTACAAAAAGTATAATAACGCACTCTGGTGTAAAGGAATGAACTGTCCTGAAGAAATTTAACATTCATAAGTTTTGTTTTTGCTAAATTTTGTTCTGTGGTTTGAGAGTTGGCAATGTTAATCCTTTCTTTCCGCCAGTTTTGAAATTAGCCAATCCTGAATTTCTTAAATTAATTTTCAGCCAATCGGGGCTTTCTTCCCCAACCTGCTCTGTAACTGTGTTCTGTAACCAATAAACTGCTGTGGGTGTGTCTTATCATTCATGAAAGGTCTCTAATGTTCCACAAGGGTATATAAACTGCTGATTTTCTTGTCTCAGTGCCACTTCAGTAACATCTCCCCTAGTGTGATTATGTAGCAGGGGGCGGGAAGCGCCTCTTTCTTCGGGCAGCAGTTCATCTATAAGGTAATGGCCATTTAATAACTTAATTTCTCACTAGCTCAGCAGTTTAACCCACGGGGCAGGTTCGAAACCTTTCTCATGTAACCTACCTTTAATATGTAAAAGACATTTGGTAAAATTCTGTCTCTTTAAGTACAAATTGGGATAGAGAGTGCGAAACCCTCTCGAGCTCCCACTCCTATTGTTTTGAGGTGACTTTGTTTTCACAACCGTTTCCTTCTTTCTTAATGTAATAAAGTCTTCTTATACAAGTCACCTCCTTAGTATGGGATTAGCCCTTGTGTATGCGGCCTAGTGCCAAGTAGGTTTTAACATTGTATTAGGAGTGCAAGTTACACCTCCAGTCAAGTTGGTATTTTGGGCCATGTAATTAACCTGCTTCTTTACTGAATAGGCCCAGTAGGTTGGGTATTTATTACCCCTGTTCTTGGTATGCCTTGAGGGCAGTTTGAAGTATAGTTTGTTGTGGCCTTTGATGGGCTTGAACATTGAGAGCGGGTTTGCTCTTTCTTAAATTTGGTTTCTGTGTGCCTCGAGGAGGCTTTATTTGGTTATCAGGAGCCAGTGCTCCTTGGCATGATTGGGGTTTTCTGCCCCTTTGTTTGAACTTGGTATTTAGGTAAAGTTGGGCTCATAGCTCAAGGTTCGTGAGTGTCGGGCTCGAAGCCCAAATTTTGTAACGAACTAAAATTGTACTTAATTAATTTGTTGATCTGGTACTTGGTACCTGTTATATTCTGTTATTTGTTTATCTTGAAAAGAAAATATAACCGTTGTTAAAGTTTTAAATTAACTTTAATTTCGTAAGTTGAGACCTATTCCCGCCCGCACCTTCTTTCACCTCTGCTGTTCCACAGATACCTCGGAACACAAACAATGGGTGGTAATATTAGATAACGTCTCGATACACAAGTAGACATGCCAAATAAATAAATAAATACTCGTAGATGTTTTCATGTTATAATTCCATTCCATTGCCATTTTCACGTCACAGTTCCTTGCGTCAACACTAAATCCGCAGATATCCTGATCTACATAATGCATGCAGTACCTTGCAACAACACTAAATCCACAGTTATTATGATCTACATAATGCATGCAGTACCTTGCAACAACACTAAATCCACAGTTATTATGATCTACATTATGCATGTAGTACCTTTGCAACAACATTAAATCCACAATTATTATGATCTACATAATGCATGTAGTACCTCGCAACAGCACTAAATCCACAATTATTATGATCTACAGAATGCATGCAGAAACTTGCAGCAACACTAAATCCACAATTATCATGCCCTACAGAATGCATGCAGTAACTTGCAACAACACTAAATCCACAGTTTTTATGATCTACATAATGCATGCAGTACCTTGCAATAACACTAAATCCACAATTATCATTCTCTACATAATGCATGCAGTAACTTGCAACAACACTAAATCCACAGTTTTTGTGATCTATATAATGCATGTAGTACCTTGCAACAACACTAAATCCACAAATCATGCCTACTGAATGCTTGCAGTACCTTGCAACAACACTAAATCCACAATTATCATGCTCTACAGAATGCATGCAGTACCTTGCAACAACACTAAATCCACAATTATCATTCCCTATAGTAATCGCTACGTAAGGCAATACACTAGAAAGTAAATATCGCCTCCCGATGCTCTTCTTTTCTCTTTTTTATAATGGCTGATCACTGCTGCCAACCTGCCTGCTTACATATTAAAATCACCAGACATAGGCCTAACCATAACAAACTAACCTCAATGTAAGCACCGATAATGAATGTTTCCCTACCCTAGTAAATGATAAATGTTAAGATGAAATAAATCAAGGTATTCATAATTAAGTCGGTTTCCATACTCAATGAGGAATTAAGGAAATAAACACACTTTCTCACTCAAACTAATGTTACATATTTCTGTCTTTATTTTGATATACAGTAGGTGTACTATAACCATATTCTTGAAAAGAGGGGTGTGTTAAACTATGCAATTTATTTAATAAGTCTTTGCAGTGTGATTTTCAAAAGTTCCAGACATCCAATGACTTCCCTTTCTTTTGCACGAACATTTCCTTCTCTCTTCAATAACCAGTAAGGAGAGAGTTTATTGGGCATATTTTCAGCCTACAGGCTGGTTATATCTTCAAGCTTATCCAGGAAACATACAGGAATACTTATGTGCCAAGCTCCGTGAACGGAAATTAGGTCAGCTTTCAAGGTCACTGCGGATTTGAAAATAATAATGTTATTAGTTCTACTGTACAGTCAAAATTTTGTCCTGCAAGAGTTATTTCACGTACCAGTACATCTAGACATAAGACTGGCATATTTGAGCACTTTCAAATACCGCCAGACTCGAACCCACTGTATAGGAACACTAATGTGCCAAGCTACGTGAACGGAAATTAGGTCTGCTTTCAAGCTCACTGCGGAATTGAATATTAGTTCTACTATCTACTTCTATCGTTTTCATATACGCCGAGGTGCCAGAATTTCATCCTCAAGAGTTATTTTATGTACCGGTAGATCTAGACATGAGACTGGCATATTTGAGCACTTTCAAATACCGCCGGACTCGAACCCACCAACCTGAGCTAGTCATACATTCTCTCCTTCACTCGCTTAAATTAATTTTTAACATTTCCTGCCTTTATTCTGATGTACACATTACTAAAACTGTATTATTAAAGGGACTGGGAGGGGGAGGAGAAAGGGAGAAAGAATCTAGATTGTATAATACATTGCAATTTCTATAAGTTCAATGACGTACCGCATAGGACATATCTGTCCTCCCTTTTAATAATAATGCTGATAGCTTTACATCCCACTAAGTACTTTTACGGTTTTCGGAGGCGCCAAGGTGGCAGAATTTTGTCCTGCAGGAGTTCTTTTACATGCCAGTAAATCTATGGACATGAGACTGATTTATTTGAGTACCTTCAAATACCACCAAACCGAGCCCGCATCGAACCTGCCAAGTTGAGGTCAGAAGGCCAGTGCCTCAGCCGTCTGAGCCACTCAGCCCGGTGTCCTTCCTTTTGCTTGGATGTTGTCTTCTTTCTTCAAGAAGCAGTAGGGGATGGGAGCATTTTAAACATATTTTCAGCTTGCAACTTGGTGTATCTCAAGCTTACAACATTAGGGAAACCCAGGAAAGGTACAGGGGCGCTAATGAGTCTGGTAATGTTATTTGACCAATAAATGAACAAAAAGAAGGATCAGGTAGTATGGAAACTTCAAAGGGAGATGAGTGTGATGGGAAAGAGAGGAACGATGAGGATGAAGATGATGTGGGATCATCATTGGTTGAAGAAATAAGTGAAATTATAAAACAATTGAAGTACAGTACAGCCCCAGGGAATGACCTCATAACTGCAGAAATGGTAAAACTGGAGAAGTGTTGGTGAGGAGAATACATGAGATAATTAAAAAGGTATGGGAAACAGGTAAAATGCCAGAGGAATGGACACTAGTATATATATGTATGCCCTATACATAAGAAGGGGTCACGCATGCAATGCAAGAATTATCGAGGTATATCCTTAGTGAGTACAGTGTATGAAATCCTCTCTACAGCCGTAACAAAGAGAGTTAGTAGTAGAGCAGAAAGAATTATAGGGGAGTACCAAGTTGGTTTCAGACCTGGAAGATCGATGATGAACCATATTTTCACCACGAGAATGACTCTGGAAAAGACATACAAATACATCATTCGACTAGGACATGTTTTAATATATTTTAAACAGGCCTAGACAAAGTAAAGTAAAGAGATCGACATTATTGGAAACAATGAAGTATTTTAAATTCCCACAGAAGTTAATAAAATCGACTAAGATGACCCTGGAGAACAACAGAAGTCAGGTAAAAGTACAGGGAAATCTGTCAAGATCTTTCAGAACCGATGAAGGCCTAAGGCAAGGAGATCCTTTATCACCAGTGTTATTTAATTTAGTGCTGGAGAAAGCTGCAAGATCAATAACTACTAATCCAGGTGGTAATATTTACAATAAACTGATCCAAGTTTTGGCTTATGCAGATGGTGTGGTGATAATTGCTAGGAGTAACGAGGCACTTACAACTATCTTAAGGGAACTGAAAGATGTGGCTGGATCTTGGGTTTAGATATAAATGAGGCTAAATCTAAATAGCCTATATGGTAATGAAAAGAAGTGGAAGGAACATCGAAAAACTCCAAGTGGATGATTACACCTTTGAAGCAGTATATCTAGGCTCAGTAATAACGTCAGAAAATAAAGTTCAGACAGATATTGTAAATCGTATTAATGCTGCCAACAGATCCTACAGAGCACTGTACCCTGTTCTGAGAAATAAAAATTTTAAAACTATCTCTCTACAAAACAATAATTAAACCAGTACTTATGTATGGGAGTGAGGTATGGGTATTGACTGAGGCCACAGAGAGAAGATTAAATGTGTGGGAGAGGAAAGTACTGAGGAAGATATTTGGACCGGTGAAGGAGAGAGATTTATGGAGAATCAGAACAAATGAAAAATAAGATTATTGTATAAGGAGCTGGACTTGGTGACTACAGTCAAAATGAGAATAAATTGGATGGCTGGGGAATGTGGAGACTGATCTGAGGACCGGTGGAGTCAGGAGGTTGCGTAGGCATGCTGAAGATTGGGACGACTGGAGAGCTGTGGTCAAGGAGGCCAAGGTCTTCAAAGGACCATAGGGCCATGGAGTAAGTAAAGTCATCTCCGTACAAGCCATGAAGGCCGTTGGAAGGGTGAAAGGTAAAGGCTTTGGCACTTGGTGGGGTCGAGTGGTTAGCTCTATATTCAGATTGAGCACTGGAACTTGCTCACTGACTTGAAGCTTGCTGACCCCAAGTTCTTCCAGCCAGGTGACACTGAGTTATTAATAGGCGCAGAACATTTATTTTCATGATTGAAACTTGGTTGCAGAACTCAATCACCAGATTATCCTATTCTTAAAGACACTGAACTAGGATGGATTATTGCTGGACACTACCACCAGAGGGAAGAAGAATGTCTTACTCTAATCACATGTGTCTTGAAGTCACAGGACATGTTAGACACCCAGCTACAGCAGTTCTGGGAAATAGAAGAACTTACATCCCCAGTCATGACAAGAGAAGAGAGAGCCACAGAAAGGCACTTTACAGAGAATACCACTAGGGATTCTACAGGTAGATTTATAGTTCGTTTACCCCTCAAGCAGAAACCTGAGGTTCTGGGAAACTCCTTCAATCATGCTATGTCAAGAATAACTCAACTAGAACTGCGTTTCAGTAGGCAGCCCTCACTTAAGCACGAGTACTAACTTTCTTCATGAGTAAGAAGCCATGGGGCAAATGGTTAAGGTCAGGGAATGAAGGTGGAAGCTATTATCTACCCCATCATCCAGTTTTTAAGCTTAGTAGCTCACCTACAAAACGAGGGTTGTATTTGTTACATCTGCTAAAATATCTAATAATATTTCATTGAATGATATAGTAAAGGTTGGAACGACAATACAAGAGGACCTTTATTCTGTTATTCGAAGTTTTAGAATGCATACCTTTGCCTTCACTGCAGATATTGCTTGAAATGTGTCGCCAAGTCCTGGTTCATGCTGATGATAGGAACATTCAGCGGATTATCTGAAGGGAATCAAATTAAATTTATTCCTTTCAGAATAGCATTAAATCATGATAAACACAGATGGTACATCTTTCTTTCACCATGCAGTTAGGTGGCACACAGGCTGACCAGGCTGATGCTGGAATAACGATGATACTCCGTCATTTTTAATGTCTTTATGAAACCAAGCCCAACATTCAGCTTGCAAAACTTTGAAGAAATGTTCCCCCTCGAAATTAGTCCAGTCTAATAGGAACCACAGCCTTCAGCAAAAGTGCTGAACATATTTTTTATGACTTGTTTTCAGGTAATTGATTGATAATTGTATTGTATTTTAACAAACACTAACCTATACTGTATGTGTTACTACATACAATATTAAGATTTTTCAACTGTAGTCCATTAACGACAGATCTCAATTTAACACCACAGTGTATTTTTATACATGTAAAATGTGTTATGGATGCTGTATATTTTTACAATGGTGTTTTTTGGCTAGACTCTATTGGTTTAGAGGAGGTGACTAATACTAAAGAAGTATTAACATTTACATATGATAACAATGACATTTACAGTAAGATACAAGAGTTGAAAACTAGAAAAGCAGCTGGAATTGATAAGGTTTTGGGAGATATACTAAAGACAAGGGTTTGGGGTATAGTACCATATCTGAAGTACTTATTTGATCATTGTTTGCATGAAGGAGCTTTACCAAATGAATGGAGAGTTGTTATAGTAGCCCCTGTGTATAAAGATAAGGGTGATAAACATAAAGCTGAAAATTACAGGCCAGTAAGTTTGACATGTATTGCATGTAAGCTTTGGGAAGGCATTCTTTCTGTTTATATTAGACATGTTTGCAAAATTAATAACTGGTTCGATAGAAGGCAGTTCAGGTTTAGGAAAAATTATTCCACTGAAACTCAGCTTGTAGGATTCCAGCAAGGTATAGCAGATATCTTGGATTCAGGAGGTCACATGGACTGTATTGCGATTGATCTGCCTATAGCATTTGATAGGGTGGATCATGGGAGACTACAGGCAAAAATGAGTGCAATTGGACTGCAGATAGGGAATTTGCCACCTGGGTGACTGCCCTAAATGCAGATCAGTAGTGATTCGATTTGAGAAGAGCACTGAGGTTGGTAAGGAATGAGTTAGTTTCGCGTTTTGACTGTGTAGTTGTAAATTTATCTATCGGGTGATTCAAGCACCACCATTCTAGATGCACCAAGCTGGATAGCTGCAGTTGCTTAAGTGCGGCCAGTATCCACTATTTGCTAGATAGTGGGTTTGAACCCCAATGTAGGCAGCCCTGAAAGTGGCTTTCCGTGGTTTCCCATTTTCATAGCAGGAAAATGCTGGGGCTGTACCTTAATTAAGGCACGGCCACTTCCTTCCCACTCCTCGCCCTTTTCTGTCACATCATACCATAAAACCGATTTGTGTTGGTGTGACGTAAAGCAACTTGTACAAAAAAAAAACTAGACGCATGCATAATAACGTGATAAATTTTGATCAGAGCACATAGACAGGACCAGATACCTAGAATATTCAGTGTCTCTCAAAGTTTAAATATATCTTGTTCTCTTTCCTTACAATTTTCAAATGTAACGCTGTTATATCCGAAAGGACAGGGCAATTAGAAATGTATTATTTCCCAAGTTGGAAAAACCTCATGGAATAGCTCTTACAACGGTACAGCTAACTCCTCAGCTTTCTTCTTCTTCCTCCTCTGATTCATAGCATGGCCTTCATTGTGCAAAATCTCATCAACAATATATCTGGTTAAAAAAAAAAGAGAAATATTGTTATGCATTCATGAAAGTAAACAACATTAGCCTACCTAAAGTTATGTTTAGATGCTACTGTACCTCTTTATGTGACTTTGATTCATATGACACATCTTTTGCAGCTCATCTTTTGTTGAGTTTTGTGGCGGAGCCACCCCAATTCTTCCTCACTATGACTATAAATTAAAGGAAAAATAAAAATAAAATTCTGTAACAACATTAAATGTAATTCACTAGTAGAAAATATTCAATCTATTATAATTACCACTAATTGATCCTTCCTCCATTTCATTGTCGGTTGATGCTCCACAATCTTACAGTGATATGCTACATTATCCATCACAATACACAGGGTCCTGTATTTCTTAATCCTATGATTAATTGTGTTTCCACCCACACCTGAGATTTCTCACTGTTCATAGCACCATGATAATCTTGACTTCTCTTAAAAATTTGACAAATATCAAATCAGCACCTGTAAGAATTTTGAGTTTTAGCATGAAGTTAATTCTTCTTTTCCCTAAAAATATGAAACCACCTTCTACAGTAATATTAACAGACAAAAATTGTTATTTTTGTTGAATGATTGAAAAAGATGTCTGATTTTAAGTGAAAGCAATTACATTGCAACAGTCACCTGATGATGAAGTTAATGAATTGCTACTTACACTACTCTATGCTAAAATTTATCATGTATTAGTATATCTAGTATATTGATAGTGGTTTAATATCAATATGGTATATCTAGACTAGAAGTCCATGATCACGTGTATTAATGATATTACTATAAACACTAATGTTTCATACTTTAGAAGAAATGTAACTGCTACGAACACCAAACCTATATCAAGCAATAAGAAATAGGAAGCTTAGAAGGTGTGCAATAGTCAGTTATACCCTGATTCAGGTGGAGATTGTCAATTCAGAATGAACCTAATAAATAGGCCTATAGTACAAGTAATTTGCTGATACCAATATCCACTAAAATTACATGAAATACACTGGAGAAGTTATAATTGAAGTGCATCTCTAAAGTTAATCGTTGGCCTAAAGTGAATGACTACAGGTCTTTTTCATAACCAACAGACCCCTTAAAAGTGGTGAAGTCAAATTCAAGAACCACTGATAGAATGCAGTGAAACAACAGATAGGGAATCTGCCACCTGGCTGACTGCCTTAAATGCAGATCGAAGCCAGTCGATTTGAATCAATCAATCATTACTGATCTGCATTTAGGACAGTCGCCCAGGTGGCAGATATTACCTAGTAAACAGATTAGAAATCCGAAAAGAAACCACATTGTAATAATACACATGAGCAAATATATTACATACACATATGCCATAAGTCAATAAGAATACACGAAGGCTGGATCTGTAAATCGTATCGACATCGAGACAAGACGTGTTTAGGTTAGGTTAGGTTCATAACGAAATATTTTCCATTTCAACTGATTCTCACTGTCAGAATCTTATTATAGAAACAAAATTTAAATTTAAATGGACACTAACCCCCAATTAATTGTGAAACCCTTGTCATAAGGTCCATATCACTACGAGTGATAACTCGTCTTCCTTTTTCAATACCTCGTATCAATCTCTGAATTGATTTTTGTAAAGGACGTAACGTTGCTTTCCTTTTCAGAGGAGTTCTTGCAGATTTTTCTTCCTTCTTACATCCCAATCGAATTCTGTACTTAAGTATGGCACAAAATAGAAACGTAATTAATAAAATGATGTGTTCATCATTTCACACAAATTATGTTATTAAATGCATTATCCAAACATGCCACAATTCTACTTACCCGGTATTAGCCAAATAGATTTACAATCCCACAAAGAAAGAAAATATGCTTAAAAATTCTTGCAAATGTATCACTAGTGATTTTAACAGTAATGCAGTGCTAATACGTAATTCAGGCTAGAACTGCGACTGAACGTTGCCACCGTGCCAGATTAACGGTAAATGTAAGGTGTCGTATCAGCAAGTAGGGTCACTAAACTGTATGGTTACCGACACTGAAAAAGAACTGCAAAATACCCAACAGCAAGAAAAGTAACTATAAATCGCTACCTTAACATTACAAGGGAGAAAGGGTAAGGTTGCACCCTTAGGGTATTGCCTTACGTGCACAGGACTATACATAATGCATGCAGTAACTTGCAACAACACTAAATCCACAATTATTATGATCTACATAATGCATGCAGTACCTTGCAACAACACTAAATCCACAAATATTATGATCTACATAATGCATGTAGTACCTCGCAACAACACTAAATCCACAATTATTATGATCTACATAATGCATGCAGTAACTTGCAACGACACTAAATCCACAATTATTATGATCTACATAATGCATGCAGTAACTTGCAACAACACTAAATCCACAATTATTATGATCTACATAATGCATGCAGTACCTTGCAACAACACTAAATCCACAATTATTATGATCTACATAATGCATGCAGTAACTTGCAACAACACTAAATCCACAATTATTATGATCTACATAATGCATGCAGTACCTTGCAACAACACTAAATGCACAGTTGTCATGATCTACAGAATGCTTGCAGTACCTTGCAACAACAGTACTATCTGCACACTTTTTAGCGATAGATTTGTGTTCGGTTTTGAGGAGCAAGGAGGGATCACTTCTGATTCCGTTAGTACTGCCAACTGAATGGAAATGAAATCTGAATTGAATCGATATGATCGATCGATATGAATATTCTAAAGCTTTTGTATCTTAAGCCAACAACTGTGTCACACACACCATTATATAACATTATATAACATTTCTCAATGTGAATCTAATTCCTAGAGTGAATTCTATAGTTTAGCTTTGCTGTGTAAATAACAACAGTACTAGTACGTAAAGTGTACGCCAGATGTCGCACAGCGATGCATAAGCGATTCATAGTTTGTATTTCAAAAGTTGCCAGTACAAATCTCGAAGATTGCCAAGGTCGACTGATTCAGCACTAGGGTGTAAATCTATCGTTAAAAAGTGCGCAGATAGTAAATCCACAGTTGTCATGATCTACAGAATGCTTGTAGTACCTCGCAGCAACAGTAAATCCACAGTTGTCACGATCTACAGAATGCTTGTAGTACCTCGCAGCAACAGTAAATCCACAGTTGTCATGATCTACAGAATGCTTGTAGTACCTTGCAATAACACTAAATCAACAGTACCTTGCAAGTCTAATTATTTACCGTACATCGTAATATTTTTCTATTGTTTCCCATTAATGCATCTTAATATAATCTGTTTGTAACTTGATGAACTGTACATTTTTTACCATGAAATGGGAATCACTCCATCTTGTAAGAGATAATATTTACATCACCTTGTTGTCTAACGTATTTTTTTCTTTTTTGATTTCAGGTTACTTCCCGAGAGCAAGTAAGTATTTTCATCCAAAGGTTAGGAAGTAGATTTGTTTTATACAAAGAATATTCAGTCAGAGAATTGTATTTAATGCTTGCCTTCAATTTCTCTTCCAGTTCAGTTGGCTGACCAGACTCGACAAAGAAAAGATCATCCACTTCCTGGTTTTTGTACACACATCAGCAGTGGAATATGTTGATGTGTTTAATGAGTCATGCAATAAGGAAATCGTCGTTACACCTAGACATTTCTTGCTTTATATCTTCAAATTTCTGTCTGATCTTGAAAGGAGGAAGAACATGAATGATATGCCGGTTTGTGTCATTTCCCTTGTATATTTCTAAATAATTTTTCTCTCTCATGTACTGTTGTGTCAAATTTAATGAAAGGCACCTTTGTTTAATTTTACAGCGAAAAGCCTTGTTGCGTGCAATGAATGTGGTAAGATCCATTGAGGAAATGATGGAGCGAGCTCGAATAAAGTTGGAAATTCACAACCGAGAGATAGAACGCCTGACTCGAATAATTACAGGAAGAAGGGGTCTACTGCTAAGAGGTCTGAAATGAATTGATATTGGTTGTAATGATTTAGCTGTATTACTGGCACTTATTGTTTACTCATAGGTATTTTATTACCTGTTAGTTATGTGTGATTGAATGTTTACAGATTTCTTTATTGTGACATTGACAGATATTTTAAGTATTATTTTGTAGTTAAAGAGTTACTGTTATGTGTTTAACTTCAAGTTTTTGTTATAGATTATCTTGTTTCTTGTTAACCCGGCATTGCTCTTAGGTCTTTATGTGCACCTTTATGTTGAAAGGCCAAAATATGCCCATATAAAGATGGTGGTATTTTTAACACATCAACTTGTGAAAGTTATTTATTTAGGAACACAAGGGAGTGGAGTGGCCATGCGTGTTAACGCGCTCTGGCCATGGAGGAAAGCTCTGCATTTGGGAGATGCGAGGGTTCGAACTCTACCTTCGGCTGTCCTAAGAATGGTTTTCAGAGGTTTCCTGATTACTCTTTCTGCAAATACCACGACAGTTCCTATTCAGAGGCCACAGCTGATTCCTTTAACCTCATTACTCAGTTTCATTCACCATCATTAATTTCATCGTCATTATCCTCTCAACTTAGGTTGGCATTAGGAAGGGCATCCAGCCGTAAAACATGTGATATAAATCCATCTTACCTAATCCCCGACCCCGTATCAAGAAACAGGACTAAGGGGTAGACAATCAACATTTAGGAAATCCAGTGCCTAACCCCTCAGCGTCGCAGCCATTTAAAGAGCTACCTACCCCACGGCCGGATGAGATTTAAACTACGCACGACTGAAATATATTAATTCATTTAAAGCGAACTACAAGTATTAGAGTAGCCGGATATTCATGAAATTTGGAATTCCTCATGATACAACTATGTTCATGTAGATAATTACATAATTGTTTCACATTACCTTAGTAATTTATATTCGTTCGATAGAGTTCGAAGCAGTCTTCGAGTCGGAGACCCAAGTCACACTCCTGGGAGCAGTACACCGATGTCTTCTTTTCGCTGTGTTTTGAACACACGCACAATACAACGTCTCTGAGGTTTGGATTTCTCACTCTTGGAGGCCAATTTCCTGATAAAATGTCTTTCCTCCAACCTTGGAACTGTATTATCTGATGTGCGCCGGCCTTGAATATTTCGCTCCCCGCCCGAGTGAGCATATTTTGTAAACAAACCTACTGCCAGCTGAACCTGATAAGATAACTGCTCAATGTTTGCAGAATTATGGAAACATGCAGATGAAGAGTCAATTGACAGTATCCTTAGAATCATAACTGACATCTGGACAACAGAAACACTACCAAGGGACTGGACTTCAGCTATCATCCACCCACTGCACAAGAAAGGAGACAAGTTAGACCCTAACAACTATAGAGGGGTCTCTCTCCTATCAGTGACGTACAAAATCTTCTCCAAAGCATTGCTTAAAAGAGTGGAGGCACAATTAGATTCCTGCATAGGACAGTACCAAGCTGGATTTAGGAAGTCAAGATCATGCACAGAACAGATTCTGAACCTCAAAACTATCTTTACCTACAAAAACCTCAGCACCTCACCATATGTAGCAATTTTCATTGACTTCCAGAAGGCTTATGACTCGGTAGACCGACAGTCCCTCTTTGAGACGTTGACTGAAATGGGACTGGATAAGAAGACTTTGAATCTTGTGAAGGCTACTCTAACGAACACCATGTCCAAAGTCAAATTCGGAGGGGTATTATCAAAAAGCTTTGAGATCAAAACAGGTGTTAGACAGGTTGATGGTTTGTCCCCTATCCTGTTTAACTGTCTGCTGGAGAAGGTCATTCGGGAATGGACGAACAGACTAGTTGACAACTCTGGATTAAAAATCGGCTACAAAAAAGACAAGTTAACAGTTACCTTACACTCTTAGCTTCAGTATGGAAGAAGCTATGTACCAGCTATCCTCCCTATAACGCATAGCAGCTAAAGCAGGGCTAAAGATCGCTGTCAATAAAACAGAATTTCTGACCAACATCAAAGAAGCACCCAACTTCATTTCTTTGGGGGACAAAATAATACACAAGGCCAACTCATTCAAATATCTTGGAGAATGGATAACCCCAAATGTTAATGAGGATCTTGCAATGAAGAGTAGATGCACTAAATTAGAAAGAGCTTATCATCTTTGTAAGAACATATACAAGTCTAAATCCCTCTCCTTGAATCTTAAACTTAGACACTACAACACCATAGTAAGACCGTCTGTACTGTACGCCTCAGAATGCCTAAACATGACCCAGAAAGGACAACTCAGAAAACTAGAACTGAAAGAGCAAAAGATCCTCAGAAGGATTATGGGTCCCATTAAAGAAGGAGATGGCTACAGAATCAGGCACAACAAGGAACTGTACAATAAAATAGAGAGCATTACGACAGCTATGAGGAAGAGAAGACTAATCTTCTGTGGTCATGTAGTCAGGATGGACAGCCAGAGACTCACTTCAAGAGTCTTCAACACTGTATCTAGAGGGAAAGTGACAAATACCAAATGGACGAATTTAGTGTGGAAAGACCTACAATACCTAAACATTGATCACATTGACATTTACAACCGAGATAAATTCAGAAAGTTAGTCAAGACATCTGACTCTCTCCAGTCACTAACAACTAAATCACTGTGTCCAGGAGTAGGAGTGAAATGGACTCAAGAAACAAAAGACATCCATAGCACTAGAATGAAAGAATACTGGGCTAAGAGGAAGAAAAGAGCTCACCAGAGTTAAGAACCACATGGTCTATCGTAGGCCTAAACAAAGAAGAAGAAGAAGAAGAAGAAGAAGAAGAAGAACTGCTCAATGTTTGTCCCTGTGACTTGTCTGAATATTATTAGAGAATTTAGGAATCCAAATTCACTGTTGAAAACTTCCCTCTGAGCTGTATAATTATCCATAGTCTCCTACACAAAATTTCCAAGTACTGGTTCCTCCTCATCGTCACTCTCATCATTTACCACTGGATCCGCCACAGCCACATCATCTATTTCATTATCACTGCTACTCATACTGCCACTACTATTTCTGACTAAACTTTAATCTGAATTATACAATATTTCAAGCACGTTACTATCAGTCAAACCACGGCTGGATCTAGCCATTGAGCGCGGCGCGTCATACAGACTGATGAAGCTGCAGCGAGACCGAAAGCAGCAGGATGAAACTGAATGAGGGGAATAACATTTATGGCAAAAGAAACCAACTAGATACATATATTACAGATAAAAGGTCAAGACATTCTTTCAAACGAGATGTGTAACACGCATAACTGGTTCTCATATCGTATGACAGAAAGCAGCACCTACTCATGCCTACACAGAGCGCTCGTGGAGAGTTACGAAAATATAACAAGCTGGGAAATAAAGACATATGCAATGAATAAACCATACTCTCAATGTAAAAATAGAGCAAAGAACATCACGTGAAAAGACAAACTACTCAGATCATCATTTCTTTATTTTATTCTGTGGGAAGGAATGAAGCAAACAGACTTAAAAGAAGCAGAGATTAGTGCTCAGACTTAGGTGACAAATATTTGTTGGGTGTTTGGGTCATCAGTCCATAGACTGGTTTGAAGCAGCTCTCCATGCCACCCTATCCTGTGCTAACCTTTTCATTTCTACGTAACTACTGCATCCTACATCTGCTCTAATCTGCTTGTCATATTCATACCTTGGTCTACCCCTACCGTTCTTACCACCCACAATTCCTTCAAAAACCAACTGAACAAGTCCTGGGTGTCTTAAGATGTGTCCTATCATTCTATCTCTTCTTCTCGTCAAATTTAGCCAAATCGATCTCCTCTCACCAATTCGATTCAGTATCTCTTCATTCGTGATTCGATCTATCCATCTCACATTCAGCATTCTTTTGTAACACCACATTTCAAAAGCTCCTATTCTCTTTCTTTCTGAGCTAGTTATCGTCCATGTTTCACTTCCATACAATGCCACGCTCCAAACGAAAGTCTTCAAAAACATCTTTCTAATTCCGATATCAATGTTTGAAGTGAGCAAATTTCTTTTCTTAAGAAAGCTCTTCCTTGCTTGTGCTAGTCTGCATTTTATGTCCTCCTTACTTCTGCCATCGTTAGTTATTTTACTACCCAAGTAACAATATTCATCTACTTCCTTTAAGACTTCATTTCCCAATCTAATATTTCCTACATCACCTGCCTTCGTTCAACTGTACTCCATTACTTTTGTGTTGGACTTATTTATTTTCATCTTGTACTCCTTACCCAAGACTTCGTCCATACCATTCAGCAGCTTCTCGAGATCTTCTGCAGTCTCAGATAAAATAACAATATCATCGGCAAATCTCCAGGTTTTGATTTCCTCTCCTTGGACTGTGATTCCCTTTCCAAATTTCTCTTTGATTTCCTTTACTGCCTGTTCTATGTAAACAATGAAAAGGAGAGGGGACAAACTGCAGCCTTGCCTGACTCCTTTCTGGATTGCTGCTTCTTTTTCAAAGCCCTCGATTCTTATCACTGCAGACTTATTTTTATACAGATTGTAGATAATTCTTCGTTCTCGGTATCTGATCCCTATCATCTTCAGAATCAAATACTTATCCTTGCAAAAACAACTACATTTTAATGATTTTCAATTCTTATTTACAATACTGATAAAGCTGAAAATGTCTTCTTGAAAACAAAACAATTTGCATATCCATAACTCCAAAACTCTTCACGCTATAGCCGCAAATGTGAAACAATGTATGGGTCTATACCAAGTCAAATCTCTTTATTTACAAATGAGGTGTCTACCTCGCTGGCAAATAGTACACTAAAATACATTATTGTCAAGTACTAAATATTAAATTAACAAGAGAAGAAAGTTTTCCTATAATACAATATTATAGAATTTACGCTAACAATTTTTTCTATTAAACAGCTTATCCTTAATAAGTTTATATTGTTTACAAAATTCTACTTGTAATATCTACTGTACTACTTACAAATATAGTCAACTGATATACAGTATGTGGAATTACTTCAAATTATACTATACAACTGGTATAGGATTATACTTTACATTGCACTTATTTACTTTTTTTTTTTTACCCATTCTGGAACCTAAGTAGCATAACGACCTGCTGTGTCTTAACCAAAGTCCCTTTTGCCACCACTTTTCAGAGTTTCTGAAGGGCCTTCACAGCTACTGTAGCGGTCCCAGGGCCCTCGAAGTCCCCGCTGTACTTCACCGTTACAGGCAGTCCCCTACTTTGGCTGTCCAAACTCCTTAGACCAGGGGATGGAATTAATTTATTCACGCACATTTTTTTAAATTTTCAATAACCTGCACTGGTCGAATGCCCTCTAACACTTCTTTTATTTTCTCTGTTGCTGTTTATTCTCGTTGTGAATATCTGTACAGATTTTGGAAAAGAATCAAACACTACCCCTGGGTAAACTGTTCCACTCCTTCACACCCTTCCCAATGAATAGAGGTTGGTGGCTACGGAAGAAAAGAGGGTCTACACCACGTATAGAGGTTGGCGCTGAGGGGTTAGATTTAAACAAATTTGAAATAGGAGTATGAACTAAATAATGTGAATGCGTAATAGGAAACAAACATTTTACACTCACTCATCACTTCTGTTGCTTTCAGCACTTTTCTTGGAACACTGTTTGCAAATTATGTTTCCAGGTTCAGACATTTGTAGCGGGAGCATGGACGCCCCAGTTGGTAATTCCGTTCTTTCCTAACGCAAGTGGAATACAGTCTTCAATCAATGAAAGTGCCTGTTGTTCCTCAGAACTTGCAGACAGTATATTTCAGTGTTATAATCACTTTTGTAAATCTTATCTGTTTCATTACCATCACTTTCGTGTTCAAGTTGATGAATCCACAAAGATGCACACAGAATGCTGTCACTTGCGTACATGGATTGTTATTCACAGTTAATTATTGATACATTAAACACGCATAACCTAATCAACTGTCGTCACAAACAAACTACTACTAGAATATTATGACTGCCATCTTGAACAGTTGACTGCTGACTGCCACTAGCATGTTGGCTTAAATACAACTGGAGTTCACAAGTACAACTCTTGTTAGACCATAACTCCACTCCACCATCAAGACAGCCTCTTATAAAGGTTGCCTGGCCAGTGCCTAACATAGTTACAACTGAAAGAAAAGGTCTCATCATATCTAGTGTTATTCTGGATGTTACATTGTGTTGCACAGTAATGTAGTGCTATTACACATCATATATACAGATACTAACAAATTATATACTATTAATTGCAGATTCTTGCATTAACTAAACTCATATATATACAGGATGAAGCGTAATTCGCGCACTCGGGCGTCGCAGCACGACTCCTCACATGCCAGCAATAAAAAAATGTCTCTTACAAAATTTCGTCTTGCGAATATATCCGGTAGAAAACGGACGTTAAAGAGTAGCAATCTGGCAACACTGTAACCATATGTAGGGTAACTACCGCTGTCAGCACGTCCACGTCGTGCTATACAGTTGGTGCAGTGAGTAGAGTTTTTGGTTGGCATGCAGGAGGTCGATGGTTCGATCCTGGGTTGAGGCGCATTTTTTATTTGTTAATTTCCATGACATTACCTACTGTGATACAGTAAGACAGCGTTTCTGAGGTCACATGTATCCTACATTTACAACATAATAATAATAATAATAATAATAATAATAATAATACATTGAGATACGTACTAAACAACATGCGGTTACCAGACGCAACACGCAATGTTGAAAGGCAGAATTATTGGGACCATGGTGATAACACATACAAATTGTAACCGAGTTTGCACATTATTCGCAGAGCACGTTGCTAGGCCTACTGGTAACGTAAGGCCCTAACGAAATGTAATGGACCTGAACGAGGCAAGAATAATAGTTGGTACTAATCTATGGGTCCGCCTCTGTGGTGTAGTGGTTCGCGTGATTAGCTGCCACCCCCGGACGCCCAGGTTCGATTCCCGGCTCTGCCACGAAATTTGAAAAGTGGTACGAGGGCTGGAACGGGGTCCACTCAGCCTCGGGAGGTCAGCTGAGTAGAGGTGGGTTCGATTCCCACCTCAGCCATCCTGGAAGTTGTTTTCCGTGGTTTCCCACTTCTCCTCCAGGCGAATGCCGGGATGGTACCTAACGCAAGGCCACGGCCGCTTCCTTCCCTCTTCCTTGCCTATCCCTTCCAATCTTCCCATCCGTCCACAAGGCCCCTGTTCAGCATAGTAGGTGAGGCGGCCGCTTGGGCGAGGCACTGGTCATACTCCCCAGTTGTATCCCCCGACCAAGAGTCTGAAGTTCCAGGACACTGCCTTGAGGCGGTAGAGGTGGGATCCCTCGCTAGGTCCAAGGGAAAAACCGAACCTGGAGGGTAAACAGATGATGATGATGATGATGATGATGACTAATCTATGGGACCATTGGAGGAGGGTACAAAGAAAACAGGTTTCACATCTAGTAGTTGAAGTGGTGCGAATAAATTCACACCCACGACGTGGACAGGGCGCCTTTCAAAGCTGACCAATGAAAACGATTGTTCGTTCATTTCTAGGATCGTAGTATGTAAGTGCAAATGGTTTCTAGAGGACCCACTGCAATCGCTGTTGACGATTAAGATGCCAGATACCATACCACCTGGACTACATTTACGAAATAAAAAACATACGCCTCAACCCAGGATCGACCAGTCGACCTCCTGCATGCTAACCCAAAACTCTATCCATTGCACCAACTGTACAATACGAGTAATGCCTGCTGACAGAGGTAGTTACCCTACATGTGGTTACAGTGTTGCAAGATTGTTAATCTTCAACGTCGTTTTTCTGCCAGATATACTCGCAAGATGAAATTTTGTAAGAGATATTTTTTTATTGCTGGCATGTGAGGAGTCGCGCTGCGACGCCCGAGTGCGCGAATTACGCTTCATCCTGTGTATATATATACAGCACATGTTTCATGATATAACCTCACAAATAATACAACTGTATTGTCCGAACATATGACATACCTATGTGAATAATAATAATAATAATAATAATAATAATAATAATAATAATAATAATAATAATAATAATAATAATAGTTCAAGCTTGATAGTTGCATTATTTACCCATGGGTTAAGGAATATTGTTTTCAAGTTATATCAGTCTGTTACACTTGCATCAAGGTCCTCTTCCTCCATCGATTCTCCCAACTACGAAAGTATCTGATCAGTGGTTACTGTTGTATACAAGATAAGGTATACTGGAACACAACATAAATTTATTGCTTCAATATGACTTTATACAATATATACATGAATTTAACTTAAATTTGTCTTGAAGCTGAGTAAATTTGCAAGTAATTAATCTTGATAGTAGACTGAGAGTCTGTAGAAATGTACACTTTATACACATTAACTTTATGTACACTCGAAGCTATCTTGATGAGATAGTTTGTAAAAAGGTAGAGTTCATGATAGTCGAAAACTATCGGTTTTATAAGCGTAACTTGCCATGAAAGTTCCTACTAACATTATGCAGTTATTTCTATTGGCTTGTCATGAAATGACATGAATATTCACAATTAGAGAATCTAATGTAGGTGTCGGAGCCTGAGTGAGGACTGAGGATGTGTAGAATACACGCATCGGGGCTCGACGTGGCTGCAGGAACGGGAACTGAGGCAGTGGCCCGAGGTGAAACCTCATACAACCAGAATTCAGTCCACCTGGCAGAGACACATGTTTAAGAGGGATAACCTCCATGTTTGACATTCAGTGTAATCTGGTGCTGGACACTGGGGAGTCCTACTAAGTGGCTGCCAGGTGCTCCTTTTATAGTGCAGACTGACGTCACAAGCAAGCGCACTGGAGTCGTCTCGTAGAGTCTCGCATAATCCAAGCTGCGGCATGCGCGGTGCTGGATGGTGCAGAGCTAGGAGCGCGAAGGACACACAACCGTTACCATTATAATTTGTGTAAATTCACTAACAACAGTCACAATATAAACATTTCACATTAAATACAAGCATGAGACAAACTTTGACTTATTACAGTGCATGAAATTGAGTAGCAGTGTTACTCACTGCTGAGCGCACTGCCCACCAAGTATGCACTCTCACAGTCTTGCGGTTCTTGGTTTTCAAATATAATGGAAATAACTGACTCCTCCCCTTCATTTAAAAGTGATGTATCCACAAAGACGCACACAAAATGCTGTCAGTTGGTACACTTATTTACTTCACCTTAACTTCACATAAACGTACACATAACCTTAATCCCTGCTGTCACAAACAAAATACACATATCAACAAACTGCCATTTAAACAACTGCCCATCATTAAGCACACGCCAAATGGAGATTGCAACCTTAAAACACAGTTGAAAGAGTTGACTGTCCTACAGCATGTCAGTTCAACAACACGAGTTCACAAGTATAACTTCTGTAAAACCATAACTCCAACTAAACAATAACTCATCTCTACCATCAAGACCACCTCTTTATATAGGTGCCTGGCCAGGCTTCAGGAAGGATACATTTTCTTGAAAATTCTAGAGTGCTTTAGACCCAGATAAAATGTACAAAATATTTTACAGAGTTCTCATCTACCGAGTACCATTCTGGATGTTATAGCATGTTTCACAATTATGTAGTGGATTAAAAATCATATATACAGGCAATAATAAGTTATATGATATTAATTACAGGTTCCTACGTTAACTAATCCCATATAAATATCTATTTACAGCAAATGTTTCATGACATAACCTCACAAATAATGCGATCGTAAACTATTAATTATACTAATAAGTGGATGTACATCACAAATAATAATAATAATAATAATAATAATAATAACATTACATACATACATTATCATTATAGACTGTTATGCCTTTCAGCGTTCAGTCTGCAAGCCCCTGAGAATTTACTAAATGTCGCCACAATCCTCGATTTGCAACTAGTGTTGTGGCCTCATTTAGTTCTATACCTCTTATCTTTAAATTGTTAGAAACCGAGTCTAACCATCTTGGTCTCCCTCTACTTCTCTTACCCTCCATAACAGAGTCCATTATTCTCCTAGGTAACCTATCCTCCTCCATTCGCCTCACATGACCCCACCACCAAAGCCGGTTTATGCGTACAGCTTCATCCATAGAGTTCATTCCTAAATTAGCCTTTTATCTCCTCATTCTTAGTACCCTCCTGCCATTGTTCCCACCTGTTTGTACCCGCAATCATTCTTGCTACTTTCATGTCTGTTACTTCTAACTTATGAATAAGGTATCGTGAGTCCACCCAGCTTTCGCTGCCGTAAAGCAAAGTTGGTCTGAAAACAGACCGGTGTAAAGATAGTTTCGTCTGGGAGCTGACTTCCTTCTTACACAATACTGCTGATCGCAACTGCGAGCTCACTGCATTAGATTTACTACACCTTGATTCAATCTCACTTACTATATTACCATCCTGGGAGAACACACAACCTAAATACTTGAAATTATCGACCTGTTCTAGTTTTGTATGACCAGTCTGACATTCAGTTCTGTTGAATTTCTTACCTACTGACATCAGTTTCGTCTTCGAAAGGCTAATTTTCATACCATACTCATTGCACCTATTTTCAAGTTCCAAGATATTAGACTGCAGGCTTTCGGCACAGTCTGCCATTAAGACCAAGTCGTCAGCATAGGCCAAACTGCTAACTACATTTCCACCTATCTGAATCCCTCCTTGCCACTTTATACCTTTCAGCAGATGATCCATGTAAACTACAAACAGCAAAGGTGAAAGATTACAGCCTTGTCTAACCCCTGTAAGTACCCTGAACCAAGAACTCATTCTACCATCAATTCTCACTGAAGCCCAATTGTCAACATAAATGCCTTTGATTGATTTTAATAATCTACCTTTAATTCCATAGTCCCCCAGTATGGCGAACATCTTTTCCCTTGGAACCCTGTCATATGCTTTCTCTATATCTATGAAACATAAACACAACTGCCTATTCCTCTCGTAGCATTTTTCAATTACCTGGCGCATACTGAAAATCTGATCCTGACAGCCTCTCTGTGGTCTGAAACCACACTGGTTTTCATCCAACTTCCTCTCAACGACTGATCGCACCCTCCCTTCTAAGATGCCAGTGAATACTTTGCCTGGTATACTAATCAATGAGATACCTCGATAGTTGTTGCAATCCTTCCTGTTCCCTTGCTTATAGATAGGTGCAATTACTGCTTTTGCCCAATCTGAAGGTACCTTACCAACACTCCACGCTAATTTTACTACTCTATGAAGCCATTTCATTCCTGCCTTCCCACTATACTTCACCATTTCAGGTCTAATTTCATCTATTCCTGCTGCCTTATGACAATGGAGTTTATTTACTATCCTTTCCACTTCCTCAAGCATAATTTCACCAACATCATTTTCCTCCTCCCCATGAGCTTGGCTGTTTGCAACACCACCAGGACGATTTCCTTTTACATTGAGAAGATGTTCAAAATATTCCCTCCACTTTTGAAGTGATTCCCTGGGATCTATTATGAGTTCAGCTGAATTACTCAAAACTCTGTTCATTTCCTTTTTCCCTCCCTTCCTAAGATTCTTTATTACTGTCCAGGAAGGTTTCCCTGCTGCTTGACCTAGCCTTTCCAGGTTATTACCAAAATCTTCCCATGACTTCTTTTTGGATTCAACAACTATCTGTTTCGCTCTGTTTCTTTCATCTACGTACATATCCCTGTCTGCCTTGGCCCTTGTTTGGAGCCATTTCTGATAAGCCTTCTTTTTACGTTTACAGGCTGCTCTCACTTCATCATTCCACCAAGATGTTCGCCTTTTCCCATCTTTACACACAGTTGTTCCTAGGCATTCCCTTGCTGTTTCTGTTACAACATCACTGTATGCCACCCATTCACTTTCTATATCCTGAACCTGCTTACTGTCTACTGTTCGAAAATTCTCACTAATCATATCCATGTACTTCTGTCTAATTTCCTCGTCCTGGAGACTTTCTACCCTTATTCGTTTGCAGACAGATTTCACTTTCTCTACCCTAGGCCTAGAGATACTTAGTTCACTACAGATCAGATAGTGGTCTGTATCATCGAAAAATCCACGAAAAACTCATACATTCCTAACAGATTTCCTGAATTCAAAGTCTGTTAAGATATAGTCTATTATGGATCTGGTACCCCTAGCCTCCCATGTGTAGCGGTGAATAGCCTTATGCTTGAAGAATGTATTCATAACAGCTAAACCCATACTAGCAGAGAAGTCCAGCAAACGCTTCCCATTCCCATTAGCTTCCATATCTTCCCCACATTTACCAATTACCCTTTCATATCCTTCAGTTCTATTCCCAACTCTCGCATTGAAATCGCCCATGAGCACTATTCTATCCTTGCTGTTGACCCTGACCACGATGTCACTCAATGCTTCATAAAACTTGTCAACTTCATCCTCATCTGCACCCTCACATGGTGAATACACAGACACAATTCTTGTCCTAATTCCTCCCACTGACAAATCTACCCACATCATTCGCTCATTTACATGCCTAACAGAAACTATGCTGCGTGCAATGGTATTCCTGATAAAACGCCCTACCCCAGACTCTGCCCTTCCCTTTCTAACACCTAACACTTTATAATCTCCTATCTCTTCCTCATTATCTCCCCTTACCCGAATATGTCTTACTCCTAGCACATCCAGATGCATCCTCTTCGCTGACTCAGCCAGTTCTACCTTCTTTCTTCCATAAGCCCCATTAATATTGATAGCTCCCCATCGAATTCCATTTCGATCGCCATGTTGTTTCCAAGGAGTCCCTCACCTGTGAAATGGGAGGGGGACTCTTTTACTCCCATAGGTCTGAGGCTTGCTTAAAGTGTTCTGAGCTCGGTAAATTCATGAAGCAGGATGCTGCCCTACTTGCACATAGTCCAAGTGAGGATCTCTCCTGTAACAGGTTATGGACCACCGGTGAATTGTATAGTCCTAGCCGCCTGAGCACAAGGAGGGCCACGACTCAGAATATGTCCGAGATGCCCACTCCCATTCCATAGCAACTGGTATCCCGACTCTCAGGACCACTTACTAGGCCACTCAGCCGTTGCCCATGGTTCACGAACTAGGACGTGACTACAGTAACCCACAAACATGAACCATTAATAATAATAATAATAATAATAATAATAATAATAATAATAATTCGAGCTCAAACTTGCATTATTTACCCATGGGTAAGAGAATATTGTTTTCATGTTATATCAGTCTATCACACTTGCGTCAATATCCCCCTTATAACTTGAAACAATTTCCACAGTCTGTCACACTCGTCGACTGTGCCTTGGTCGTAGATTGTATCTTCTCTCTTCCTCGACGTCGCTGAATGTGCTCTCCTCTTCTTAACCGGACCGTGCCATGTCGGGGGTCAGGGTTGCCTTGCTGCCACCCTCTTCTTTGATGACAGTCAATGCATTCTCCTCATGACCAGACTGAGCTGTGTCATCAGTAGCCTCTCCTCCAGGTGGACCCATGGTAGTACCAGGCTTACTCTGTATGCGCAGCGGTTGGGTGACTCGCCGCAACTCCTATGCATGGACCTTGACAGGATGGTTGGTCTTTAGTAAGTAGACCCCATGGCCCAGCTGCTTATCCACCTTGATGGGACCAACCCACTTAAGTGCGAGACCTGCGTTACAACCTTCAATCTTATTACTGACTGGGTGGTTACATCGCAATACTTGTTGGCCTGGAAGGAAGATCTGGGTCTCTTCAACATCTTGAGCATTGGCCTGGGTAAGAGATCTCTTCTCGGCTAAACCTTGCTTCTCTTTGATGTGCTGTTGCTGCTGACACTCTGCCAGGGATACAGCTGCATCATCTTGACCAAAAGTGGATGGTAGATGAATCTCCCAATCCCCAGTGCCGTACAGCTGTCGACCAAGAAACAGCTCTGCTTGGGAATAGCCAGTGACATGGTTGATACATCGTCGCAAGGCAAAGAGTGAATGCGGTATCTGATGGTCCTACAGTTGAAGTTCTTTGTCTATCAGGTGGACTCGTAGCATCCTTTTCAGTTCCTGGTTCTGTCGTTCCGTTGGATTTGCCCTTGGGTTGTTTGCATATTCCAATAATGGACGAACCATACTCAAGTAACTTTTTTCTTTTAATTCTTTGTTGCATCCTTTAAGTAGCCTCATTATGACATGTAATGATCTGTATGCTTTCCCAACAATGTCATCAATATGACCCTTCCAGTGCAAATTACTTTCAAATCTCACACCTAAGTATTTGCACTTGCCATCTTTTGGGATAACTACTTCATTCAAAGTATATTCAAATTCAGTTTTAAAGCTCCTGTTTGTAAAAGTTGTAACAGTTGATTTGCTTCCATTAACCTTCATATTATTTTCTTCAACCCATTGTTGGATATTTTCAAGGTCCCTTTGTAATTCTGAACAATCCTCAATGTTGTTTATTTCCCTATAAACAATTATGTCATCTGCATACAATCTTATTTTTGATGTTATATTGTTCCCTAAATCATTTGCGTATATTATGAAAAGTAACGGACCGATTATACTACCCTGTGCAATTCCCTTCCTAACTTTCTCTTCCTGAGATACATTATTTCCTACTTTGACTTTCTGAACCCTTGAATTTAGAAATGCTTTTATCCAACGTGTAACCCTTATGTCCAATCCTATTCCCTCCAATTTCTTTAATAATATTCCATGTTCCACTCTATCAAAGGCTTTGGAAAGATCTATGGCTATGCAATCTAACTAACCTCCTGAATCCAACTGATCTGATATGTCCTGCTGATAGAAGATAGAAGTGGTCCAGTGCTCCACACTCCCATTCATTCATCATTTGCTGCCACTTCCTCGATGAGAACTGACTCCCATTGTCTGACAGACTGCACCGTAGCAGCTGAACACCTCATCTTGTAGTAGCCTGGTGATGCGTCCCGTTGTGGCTTCAGGTATCAGAAAACCCTCAACCCATCTTGTGAAGTTGGTCACTGATTACTAGGAGTCCTGTTTTACCCCATGGTGTTCTAGAGTAAGGACCCATCAAGTCCAGGGCTATGACCTCCCACGGGCATTGTGGCCGTCTTCCTCGTAGACTAGAATCTGCCTTTCTGTTGCTTCCCTTGGTGCAGGCACAAATAAAGTGCTCACTCAACCCGTAAATGTTGGAAATTTTTCTCGGCTTTGAAACATTCCTGTTTACTCACCATTTTAGTATGGGATTAGTCTCTGTGTCATTGGGCCTTAAGCCCATTTAGGGTCTTGTATTTTCTAGGACATTCTTCTAAAGAGTGCTGGGGTTCACCTCCTTCCCTTTTGTTAATGGCCTTTTTTGTGTAACCTTTTCTTTTCCTTCTTAAGGCCTAGTAGAATGGGTAATATGCCCCTGTATATTCTTTATTGTTTTAGGGTAACCATGTCTACGTTTAGACTCCCTTGAGGAACAGTGCTTTACCTGGTTGTAAGTTTTCATTAAGTCCACCATGGGGCAACCTGTGGATGAACAATATGAAGTGGGGTCATCCTAGGGGTTACCATTGTAATTGCAATTATAAATAGCAACTGATTGTTTGATTGAGGTTAGCCTCTATAATATGTACCTGTTAGGTATGTAGGTTATAGAATCGGAGTTTCTCCCAATAAAACTTGTACCTCATTAAGGGCTTCTAAGTCCAATGCATTATTGGAGCTGACAAGCTTGTTGTTCAGTATGAATATTCCCAAGTAATATTTCAGCTGTTTCTTGTTATATCATTAAATAACTCTCTCTGATTTTAAGAAAGGAAAGAAATAAAATTTTCAATTTTGTTAAGGTAAAGTTTTGTTCTAAGTGATCCCCTGTCCAGCCATTCATCCCCTTACCTCTGCATTCCATGATAAATCCCCATATCAATGATTATTATTATTATTATTATTATTATTATTATTATTATTATTATTATTATTATTATTATTATTATTATTATTATTATTATTTCAGACTAATGGAAATATTTCAACCCTAAAATATTTATGCAAGAGTCTAAAATATGGTAGGCCTAATGCCAGTGACAGCATATTGTTCAACATTTGTATTTAAAAAGATAAGAAATAAAAAAAGTGTGATTTGGTAGAACGGATGATGTTCTTCTAAGAATGAAACATGTCATTCTGTTTCAAGTGAGTTGTTTCTTTTTCAGCTTTAACCTGCTATTATGTGTGTTTCCTTCATGTACTTTTTAAGAAGAAGCTAAACACTTTGGAAATGAATGTTACAACAAGTTTCTATCTGCTTTGTTCTGAGTGTTGAAGAGAACTGTCAAATGTAAAAATAAATTTGTAACGTGAACAAATATTTAGTTTCCATTTGCATATTTTGTGCAATGATGTTTTGTTCTGTGGGCTGAGGGGAACTGTCAAAACTTTTTACATCCATAATTCTCAATGAATTCCACTAATTATACAAACTTCTATACAGCGTGCATAACTTTGGGCAATGGATGTGTATTAACAATTTATGGATTTTTATTTTTTGATCTTTGTGGCCAAGCACTCTGAAATCAAAAATTCATGCTAGTTACACTAAATGCCATATTTTTCTGATGGTTTCCATATCACTTGATATTATTTTATTTGAACTTCTCTCTAAATTTGATCCTACTCTAGACCAGACTTTCACATTTGTTTACATGTGTAAGGTATTTACTGATTATTTATTTATTTATTTATTTATTTATTTATTTATTTATTTATTTATTTATTTATTTATTAATTCATTAATTAATGTTTTCTTGGAAATTACAGTCTCCGAGCTCGCCTACTTTAGTTCGGAGTTCCTCCAAAGGTTGAAGAACAGATATGATGCATTTGACCATCACTGTCGCAAGCTCTATCGTGATTTCAGAATATTCTTAAGAGACTCTAGAAAACCACTTCGAGAAGCATTAAAGGAAATGGTATTCCTGGAAATGAATGACTTCAGAGAATTAAGGTAAAATTCCTGACATGGGGTACACATCTGGACTGTCAAACCCCATATCTATAAATACTTCTTAAGATTTTATTATTTTGAGTGTGTGATATATTTGGTGCTATAAATATTCATGTTTGTTGGTAATAATTAAAACCACACCCGGGCAACTGGAGTGGGACGACGATATCTATTTAAATGTTACATTGAGTTGTTCCATTGGTGCTCAGTAGAATACAAAGTGTGGTACATGCACCACTAGGGGTTTTTGGGGAGCAGTTCAGAAGAGCCAGTTCATTTTCAATAAAATCTTGTTTTGATTTAGTGTTTTTGTCTACCACTACACAGAGTCCCCTTTCTGAACTGTTCATTCTAAAATATGTATCAGACACTTACTTATGTTGCATTGCTCTGTTTCAGAATACACTCTTTCTTCGGTATCAGTGTATATAATACAATATAAATCGTTGCAATGCAATGAAAATCTCGTAATTCCACTCACAAGAAAACCGCGTTTCTCCACCCACTTTGTGAAGGCTTGCCACGTTACCTGAGAAGGTTATAGAACACGGTATTGGTCGAAAAATTGGACTATTGTTGAGCTCTTAAAATACTGGGAACGTTCTCCAGAGATGGCTTCTTGGGTTTCTTCTGTAAACTTTACTCTGAAGGAGTTACAATGTGTCCTTTGCCCAACGACGATACACTATTGTTATTATTGGGGTACAGCATGGTGTAGCAGCTTGATTCATGGTGTTGCTGTCAGGAAGGGCATGTGACTTTACATTCCCAGTCAAAATTCCTTTATGTCTGTGTGTTGATGGACCCTGAACAACCAGGATGAGCTGCACAAGATGCTGATGATGATGGTCTTATTTAATATTATTTGGCATCCAGCAACATTCACTTGTTATTTCTGATATAATTGCAATATTCTCGTACTTCAGGGTTACAGATGTAATTGGATTTTGGGGGTACACCAACCAAAAGTTTGTGTACTACTGCTCTCGACTACGTAGGTTAAGTTAAATTATTTCAATTTTGAATTGAGGGACATAGGAAATAATATTCCCTCTTTTGTTTAATTGTCTGTAGTTTTGTTGGTAGAATAATTCTAAAGGCAGGTTATTGTATGTAGTTGTACCTTCAGCAGCTTTTACGTTTGAGCAATATGTAGTCATCTAAACTGAGAGAACTTTTCCTATTTGTGAAACTCACAACCTGACTTTTATTCCCGTTTATCACCATACCATTGCCTGCTGTCCATCTCACTTCCTTGGCAAGGTCTTTTTGCAGTTGCTCACAATCTTGTAACTTATTTATTACTCTCTAGTGTATAAATCTGTTTCAGCTTCAAATAGGGTCAAAAATCTCTTAAAATAAATAATATGAAACCCTTCTAAACTTGATTTTAAAAGTTCAAAATGATATATGGTCCTTCACTGGCAAAATAGTTCATGGTCTGTGCTATTGTTGCTGATTATTGCTGATCGTTGCTGGCATATGGTCGAGAAAACAGAAATGATGCATATGGTCGAGAAAACAGAAATGATAATCATCACCCAAATCCAGTATTTTGATATTTGTAGTTCTGCGTGGTTCAAGTCTTCGGCATAATTTCAATCAATCAATCAATCAATCAATCAATCAATCAATCAGTCAGTCAGTCAGTCACTACTGATCTGCTTTTAGAGCAGTCACCCAGTTGACAGATTCCCTATCTGTTGTTTACTTAAGTCTTTTTTTAAACAGTTGCTAAGAATTTGGCAATTTATTGAACATCTCCATCAGTCAATTGTTCCAATCCCTACTCGTAATTCCTCTTCCTATAAATAAATAGTTGCACCAGTTTGTCCTCTCCAATTCCAACTTTATCTTCATATTGTGATCTTTCCTACCTTTAAAAACACCACTCAAACTTATTCATCTATTAATGTCATTCCTCACAATCTCTCCACTGACAGCTCAGAACATACTGCCTAGTCGAGCAGCTTGTCCCCTTTCTCCCAAGTATTCCCAGCACAAACATTGCAATATTTTCATAAAGCTACTCCTTTGTCAGAAATCACCAAGAACAAATCGAGCTCCTTTTCTTTGGATTTTTTCCACTTCTCTAATCAAGTGGTGAGGGTCCCATACACTGGAACCATACTCTAGTTGGAATCTTACCAGAGACTTATATGCCCTCTCCTTTACATCCTTACTACAACCCCTAAATACCCTCATAACCACGTGCAGAGATCTGTACTCTTAAATTACAATTCCGTTTATGTGATTACTCCAATGAAGATCTTTCCTTATATTAAGACCTAGATACTTACAATGATCTCCATTTACCCCATCAATGCAGTCATTTAAACTGAGAGGACGTTTTCTATTAGTGAAATTTAACTTTACTTTTAGCCCCGTTTATCATCATACCATTACCTGCTGTCCATCTCATAACATCCTTAAGGTCGTTTTGCAGTTACTCACAATCTTGTAACAAATTTATTACTCTATAGCGTATAACATTATCCACAAAGAACCTTGTCTCTGATTCCACTCACCACCAGTCACTCACATCAGTTATATATATAAAGAATTCCCTCCCTGAATAATTACAAGATCAGTAAAAGCTTCACCCTCTTTAATTCTCTGAGTTCTGTGTTCTAGAAATGTAGCCACCCATTCAGTCACTCTTTTGTCTAGACCAGTTGCACTAATTTTTTCCAATAGTCTTCCATGATCTACCCTATCAAATGCCTTAGACAGGTCAATTGTGATACAGTCCATTTGACCTCCTGAATCCAAGATATGTGCTAAATCTTGATGGAATCATACAAGTTGAGCTGCCTGCTATCAAACCAGTTATTAATTTCTCAAGCATATCTAATATAATCAGAAAGAATGCTTTCCCAAAGCTTACATGCAATGCATGTCAAACTGACTGGCCTGTAATTTTCCGCTTTATGTCTATCATCCTTTCCTTATGTACAGGGGCTACTTTAGCAACTCTCTATTCATTTGGTACAGCTCCTTCATGCGAACAATAATCAAATACGTACTTCAGATGTGGTGCTATATATATATTCATACATATATCAGGTGGTCCACCAGCCCCTTGCGATCCAGTTTTATGCATCCGTTCACATTTACTACAATTCTGAAAGACATCGGTCCCTCTCCCTAAACTGAGATAACATAATAAGATATGTGTTTACGGGCTAGAAGACATCAGGAATCATGAGCGCCACTATTAATTCATTATGGGTACCTCGAATGAACCCATAAAACAAGTACAGATGTGCAGAACACGTACTTTAAAACAGGAGCTGGACGCACAGACCGGGAGCACGGTACTGTATAGGCTGGGAAGTGGGCGCCATACATCAAGTGTCGCAGTAGCTTACATGGTAAGCGGGCGGGGATATATGTGATAGTGGACAGCACTCGAGGTAGGAGGTTTGAATCCCACATAAGAATATTTTTTAACAGCCAGTTTCCTGGGGTGGGGTAAGGTTGCATATTTGATAGTGTCCAAGTGGTAAAATGTCCGAGATTTCCACTCCCATTCTGTAGCAACTGGTATCCCTACTCTCGGGACCACTTACTGGCCACTCAGCCATTGTCCATGGTTCACAAACTAGGACATGACTATCATAACCCACACCAAGAACCAATTTTATTTAAAAAATACTCTACATTTTATTTCTGTTAATATTTTAATATCGTTTCTGCGAACAAGATGAAGGAGTGGCTGAGGGAGTGAAGTAAATGGACTGTGGATGTGAATGGGGATTAAGGAGTGTGAGGGAAGAGATAATGAGTTGGCTTGTGATAATTAGTCACATAACAGAGGACAGGAATGAAGATAGTTCTCCCTCAGTCAATGTGCAGGGTATAGTACCGGAGGTAGGCAAGAGGGAGAAGTTGTGGAATGCAGGTGGGCTAACGTTTTAATGGGTTCTCCTTGGGAAGTTATTTCAGGATCGTAAAATTCACTGCAGGTAGAACAACCAAGGGCAAATTGGGAGAGGAGGGGTGAGGCAAGAAGGAACGGAAAAGAAAGAGAGTACAGGATAGCGATGAGAGTGAAAAAAGGGATGAGGGAAGGAAAGAAAAGAGAGGCTGTAGTCATTGCTAGGAATGTGGGGAATGTGCGTGAATGAAAGGAAAGTTGGATAGGGTGTTATCCAGGAATTAGTTTAAGGCAGATTTTGAGGAAAGTAGAAGTGAACAAGGAGGAGTAGTAATTTTCCACATTGGTACCAACGATGTATGGCAAGCAGAAATAGGTGCTAATATAGTAGAGGACATGTAGGATCTCCTTATGACAGTGCGGGAGAAGTTTATGTGAGCAGAAATTATCATGACGCAAGTCTAATAAACTGATATAACTTGAAAACAATATTCTGTAACCCATGGGTAAATAATGCAAGTATTGAGCTCGAATCATTATTTTATTTTTATGATGATTATTATTATGACTTTTGATGTATGGCCATGAAGTATTTACATACACTTATTAGTATCAGTATCATTATTATATATGATCGCATTGTTTGTAAGCTTATGTTGTGAAACATATGTTATATATAATTATATTAGTTTAGTTAAAGTTAGAAGCTGTAATTAATAGTATATAATTTATTATTACCTGTATGTATGATGTATATTCCACAGTAACATTGTGCAACACACCGTAACATACATAATAGCACTAGAACTATGGAGAACCTTCTTTCCAATTGTAACTATGTATTAAGCACTCTAAAATTTACTAGAAGATAGGTTGTGACATATCCTTCTAGAAGCCTGGCCAGGCAACATAAGGAAGCAGAGTTGATGGTGGAGTGAGTTATGGTTTAACAGGAGTTGTACTCATGCGCTCATATTGCATTTAGGCTGACGTGCTAATTTAAGCAGTCAGCAGTCAACTGTTTTAAGTTTGCAATCTCCATGTGCTTAGTCACAGTTGTTAAATGTGTGTTGATGTGTGTGTTTTTTTTGTGATGGCAGTTGTTTAGGTTATGTGTGATTAATGTGTAAATAATTAATCTATATAAATAAAAATGAATCGCCAAATGGGTTGCTAAGTGCAAAACTCAGGAACGGCTGGACCAATTCGGCAATTTTTTTTCCGAGTAAGGTTTTTACAAAGAGAAAAATTGGAAAAAATGCCAGGAAAAATGTAAAAGCACCATTTCCTTTTTTCCATTCAAACTGTTCGTCTCTCTTTCCTTCTACCATGTTTGCGCTTAGCGCTGTCCTCCTCTAATCCGGCGCATTTGCTAAATGTCCGTAAATCTCACTGTTATCAGTTAAAATAGGTGAATATTGGATTATGTACAAAATTTCAAGGCACATTATGCCATCAACAAAAAAAGAAGTTTACAAAATAATTGAGTGTGAAAATGTTAATATAATAGAATGTTACCTCAAATGCAAAATCTTCATTGCATAGAACTTATCATGTCACGACTCCTATTTTATATTCACTGTATTTGTAATTTTTTCTCTGCTAGTAAAGGAACATTTCAGCTCAATGTAGATAAGTTTGTTTTTAAATTTAAACCATAAGAACATGCTCTATTTGTGTTTCTTTTCAGTCATGTTCAGAGATTTTTATGTGCAGGCAGGAAAAAGTCAGTCGCTGGCCAACTTCTTTGCTATTGCATTTGCATGGGGGGTCAAAGTGAGGCAAATGGTCTTCAGATATAGAAGTTATTTTTAAAACAAACCTCATGTTCTTATCTCGCTTAGTTCTCAGTTTGTAACAGGAAGAATTTTTCCTTGGGTTCTGGTTTCGCGTGACTCTGCAAATGGCAAAGTGAAAGGAGTGCCATTGATTCCACCACCAGATCCATTGTATTCATTGGTTTTAGGAACAGATTCCATACATTTCCTTAAAAATATCCAAAAATTATGATCAAAGCTGATAAAACTCCTGTGGGCCAACATGCAAGACGTTTCAATGCGCCAACAATTGATGAAGTTGCCATTATTATAGTTGGAGAAAATTCGGAAGCCCGTTATATTGTTTTACGTCAACAGAATGATCAGTTACAGCATGCGCTACAATATCCCATCATATTTTGGCAAGGTGAAGATGGTTACCACTTCTTGATCAAGATGATAAATCCCCTTACAGGTAATTATAAATTTGGATATTTTGTATCAGCTACTATATGTATTATATGCAAGTTCAATTACTGTCATTAAGGTAAGGGTGTATTCTGCCCAAAGTCAGGTCCGAACCTCCGCAGAGGTGTGCCTGAGCTGTAGTTTACGTACGGTAAGGTGGCCAGTTCCTTTCTCCTCCTCCATTCCCTTACCTCCAACCAACAGAGCGTGGCAACCCCTCCAAATCTTGACCACGCCCAATGTTGCTTAACTTCAGAGATCTCACCGGATCCGGTGTTTCAACACAGCTATGGCCGTGGCACTGTCATTAAAGCAATAATTTATTTACAGGTGCTGAAACCAACAAAAAAGTCAGTTCAATGAAGTTTTAATATTACTGTAGTATTATAATTTGTGAAAATGAAAACAGACACATATTGAAATATGGGTGATTATTTCACCGATATGCTGTTGATATGTATGTCAAAATTGAAACAGAGCGTTTGACATTCATCAAGTTGAACCAGAGCAAACTCCGTTCTGAAGAGTATATTCACCTTCGAGAAGCGATTAGCAGTGATGGAAATGCAGAGAATGTCAGCCGGATGACCATTCTTCCAGCAACATACGTCGGAAGTCCTCGACATATGCATGAATATGCTCAAGATGCCATGTCGAATGTTCGTCATTATGGCACAGCAGATTTATCTATCACATTCACGTGCAATCTGCAGTGGATAGAAATCAAACAAGAGTTATTCTCTGGCCAATCAACCATTGATCGCCATGACATTACGGCTGGAGTTTTCCAACAAAAGTTGAAATCTTTAATGGATTTCATTGTGAAACATAAGGGGCTACCTGGCCGAGGTGGTAAAGGTGTGCTCGGTTTGCCCGGAAGGAAGTGGGTTCGAATCCCCGTCAGGAAATCGTAAAATTTAAGAAACAAGATTTCCACTTCTGGAGGTGCACATGGCCCTGAGGTTCATTCAGCCTACACAAAAAATAAGTACTAAGTTAATTCCTGGGGGCTAAGGTGGCCGGGCGTAGAGCTAACCACTCTACTCCATCACGTGCCGAGGTTACGGATAGTGGAAGCCTTTACCTTCCACCCCTCCAAGGGTCTTCATGACGTGTACGGAGATGACTTTGCTTTGCTATTGTGAAACATAGCGTGTTTGGCGAGACGCGCTGCTGGATGTATTCTGTGGAGTGGCAGAAACATGGATTGCCTCATCCACATATTCTGATTTGGTTGTTTGAGAATGTAAGTCCAAATGAATTTGATGAAGTGATATCAGCTGAAATCCCTGATGTACAAGTAAATCCAGGCTTGCATGAGGTAATTATTAAAAACATGATTCACGGTTCCTGTGGAACACTTAATCAAAATTCACCATGTTTGGTGGATGGTAAATGTTCTAAGCGTTATCCACGGGCATTAGTACCAGAAACAATTACCGGAAATGAAGGTCATCCACTGTATCGTCACCGGTTGACTGCAGACAATGGAAGATTAACAATAGTCAAAGTGAATCAACAATACATTGAAATTGATAGTCGTTGGATTGTTCCATATTCACCGATCCTATCAAAGACTTTCAAGGCACACATCAATGTTGAATCTTGCCATTCCATCAAATCTATCAAATACATTTGTAAATATGTAACCAAAGGAAGTGACATGGCTGTGATCAGAGTTAGTGCAGAGAATTCCAATGATGAAGATACCCAATACCAAATGGGCCACTACGTTTGCAGTAATGAAGCAGTTTGGCGCATTTTTTCTTTTCCCATTCATGAAAGACACCCCACTGTTGTTCACTTAGCCATAGACTTAGAAAATGGTCGAAGAGTATATGTCATGGCTCAGAACGCATTACAACGAGCTGTTGAACCACCATCTGCAACCTTGACCAGTTTTTTTGAATTGTGTCAGAATGATGATTTCACCGAACACTGCTATACTCCTAAATGCTTGGAATCATTCCTCAAAGAAATTTCAACGACGGAAACAAGGAAGACCAGTTCCAGGTTACCCAATTGTATATTCCACCAATGCAATAGGTCGAATTTATTCAGTCCATCCAAGCAACGATTAGTGTTTTTATTTGCGATTGCTATTAGTCAATGTTCGAGGTCCAACATCATTCAAATGAAATCAAAATCTCTTTATTTGCAAATGAGGTGTCTACATCGGTGGCAAATGGTACACTAAAATACATTATTGTCAAGCACTAAATTTTAAATTTACAAGTGAAGAAGAAAATTTTCCTAGAATACAATTTACGCTAAGAATTTTTTCTATTAAACACAACAGCTCATCCTTAATAAATTTATATTGTTTACAAAATTCTACTTATAATATCTCCTGTACTTACAAACATAGTCAACTCATATACAGTATATGAAATTACTTCAAATAATACTATATAACTGGTATAAGATTAAAATTTACATTGCATTTACTTACTTTTTTTAAACCCATTTTGGAACCTAAGTAGCATAATGACCTGCTGCATTATGATTCATCATTTACGAACTGTTAATGGTGAATTGTGTGGCTCTTACAGAGAAACCTGTCTACGTTTGTAACTATTAGAAAATGATGCTCATTGGGATCAAACTCTCAATGATGCTGTAATTTCTTCACAACCTCATCAAATACGAACATTGTTTTCTATAATTATATCAGTATGCTGCCCAACAAAGCCAATTGATTTATGTATCAAATACAAAGATGATATGTGTGATGATATCTTGTATCAAATGCGCATCACAACAGGAAATCCAAATTTACAAATCAGTGAAGAAATGTACAATAAGGCATTGATATCGATTGATAACATGTGCTTGATGATGTCAAACAAAGTATTATTTCAATTAGGCACAGCCATGCCCAATCGCCCGATGCACCATGCTTTTAATCAAGAGTTGCAACACAAAAAACTGTACAATCGCGATGCTTTAAGAGAATCAGTTTGAATAAATCATCCGCTGTTGAACCAACAACAAAAGTATGTGTTTGATACTTTAATGAAAGTTGTAAATGATGGAACTGGAGGGATTTTTTTTTTGTGGACACTCCCGGGGGTATAGGAAAATCTTTCTTAATTTCATTGATTTCAGCAACAATTCGCTTACACAATGAAATTGCACTCACACTTGTTTCATCAGGCATTGCAGCTGCATTGTTGCAAGGCGGTCAAACAGCCCATTCAGCACTAAAATTACCATTGAATATGCAAAGCAACGAAACTCTGACCTGCAACATATCTAAGAACTCTGCAATGGCAAAGGTTTTGCAGCAATGTAAATTGATAGTGTGGAATGAATGCACCATGGCACATAAAAAGTCTTTCGAGGCATTAGACCAAACCATGCAAGATCTGCGGAACAATCAAAACCGATTTGGTGGAGCGATGATTTTGTTAGCAGGAGATTTTCATCAAACATTGCCAGTGATTACACGGTCAATGCCAGCTGATGATCTTAATGCATGTTTAAAGTCATCAGTTTTGTGGAAACACATCAAGATACTAAATTTAAGCTAGAATATGCATTCTGTGAACACAAGACTGTTAGAGCCAGAACTGGCAACTTTCTAAGCTCCAAGTTCTCGTTGCCAAGTGTATGTTACATTTCTAGATAATATCTATCAACTCAATTATGTATTTCCAAGCAACCACCTATAGGTGCATGGATTTTTCATTATGAAGATTGTTATCAGTTTCCCCTTAATTTAATTTTCACCAAGAACTGATGATGACTCCATGGAGTCGAAACCGGTCTTCTCATAATTGAATAAATTGTTGTAATGTGTTGAATGGTGGAACATCCCTCAAACTCTACATTATTAGAATATGTGTGTCGAGTTGCAGAATGATATATCTGGAGAGATATTTTCAAAACAACTAATTGACATTGGTAATGGCAAATTCCGTTCAGACGTTCTGACTGGCTGCATTACCTTTCCTGACAATTTTTGTCAGTTTACTGAATCCAAAACCGAACTCATTCTAGAGGTGTTCTCAAACATTGTCCGGCTCCATGGCTAAATGGTTAGCGTGCTGGCCCTTGGTCGCAGGGTTCCCGGGTTCGTTTCCTGGCAGGGTCGGGAATTTTAACCTTAATTGGTTAAATTCGTTGGCACGGGGGCTGGGTGTATGTGTCATCTTCATCATTGTTTCATCCTCATTACTACGCGCAGGTTGCCTACGGGAGTCAAATCAAAAGACCTGCATCTGGTGAGCCAAACTTGTCCTCGGACACTCCCGGCACTAAAAGCCATACGCCATTTCATTTTCCCAAACATTGCTCAAAATTACAGAGATTATATTTGGTTGAGCGAACGAGCTATATTGGCTGCCAAAAACATGGATGTAAATGAATTACGTAAATTTCAAAATTCAAAATGAAATTGCCGGTGAATTGAGGACATACAAATCAGTTGATTCCGCTACTAACCAAGATGATGTAGTCAACTATCCACCCAAATTTTTGAACTCGCTGGATTTGCCAGGATTGCCGCCTCACATTCTTCAATTAAAGGTCGGATCATTGGTCATAATATTGCAAAATATCAACCAACCGCGTCTTTGTTATGGGACACGGTTAGCGGTGAAAACATTACTGAACAATGTGATCGAAGCAACCGTTCTAAGGGAGAAGTATAAAGCAGAAGACGTTTTAATATCACGCAACCCTATGATTCCAACTGATATACCATTTGAATTTAAATGACTGCAGTTTCCAGTGCGGCTCGCATAACCATAAATAAATCCCAGGGGCAGTCATTGAGTGTTTGTGGAATTAATCTTGAAAACCCATGTTTCTCGCATGGAAAATTGCACTGTATGTTGCCTGCTCCCATGTTGGAAATCCATCAACTTTGTTTGTTTATGCACCAGGTAATCAAACAAAACATATCATTTACCTTAAAGCTTTACAATGAAAAATGTCCTCATAGTGTTGATTGGAATCAGTGCTTTCTATGATAGTTATTTCGTACGAAGAAAGAGGAGCAAGTTTTGCCACATTATCCTCATGACATCAACTTATCAAATTACTTGATTTGCAATGGGAGATACTTATGGCTCTGTGAGGGATTTGAAGACCTGCTGAACAGTTCCCATCTATGTTACAGTCAATCAGGGTTATTTCTGGGTAGTGATAAGCTGTGACCTGTTTGCACATTTCCTTATTCACAATCAAGATATTAATATTGCAGGTAATGAAAACATGTTTTTCCAGTAGTTTGTTACTAACTTTTGGTAGCAGTAGAAAATTAACTCATTTGATGTTGATGATATAGTCATTTGCATTATTCTGATTTTTGCGTGCAGTACAGAGTGAATTTTAATTCATTCTATTGCCATTTATTTTTGACAGAATGGTGTCTATCGGGTCAGCTAGTTGTAAATAAAAATCAGACTACGCAAGTTGACAGCATTTTGTGTGCGTCTTTGTGGCTACATCATCAGCGACCATGGACAGGAATACGCATGTAGAGCAGAATGCAAGTGATACTAGAAAAGATGTCCATTCAACAACTCAAAGTTGAACTCGCCAAGAGAAATCTTCCAACGAACGGCAAGATGTGGTTACAGGAAGATCTCATCGAAAAAGGAGAAGATCCCGAAAAGATTTTCATCGAGGTCAATGAAGATCTGGAGTTGTCAGAAGAAGAGGTGAATATAACAAAAATGTGTTCTAACCTAATAACCATGATGCAGGCACTCAATGACCAGAATGACAAATATTCAGACAAAATTTCAGAAGTCAATTCCGCCCTAACAGAACAGATTGCAGACCTAATTTTGAAAGTAAACGATGAAATTTCTCAAGCTAACTCAGTTTTAACCGGATGAGTATCGCAAATGTACGCACAGGTTTACAATGTTGAACAGGGCGTAGAATCAAAAATGTCAACCATAGATGACAAAATTTCATCTTAAATTAGCGGCATCACCAATTGATTAACGCAGCAGATATCGGACATCAGGTAAAAAACCAAAACACGTTGAACAGATCAATAGTAGGGCAAGCCATCTCGGAGGGGATATCTTGAACCTCAAGGAGGAGGTAGAAATCCAGGTTTCTGGCAGAAAGCAACAGGTTGAGTGGAGAATTTCCACCATCGAGGGAAATTTTGAAAGCCGTATCTCTGCCATCGAGGAAAATTTTGGGTGCCGTATTTCTGCTCTTGAAGGAAGATTAGAAAACCGGTTTTCGACCATCAAGGGAGATGTGTAGAATATAAGGGAAAGCATCCTTCATAAAGTAGAAGATAGATTAACTCAAACAGGACATATCGCCACACCTCTAACCCCCTTAAACCTAACTGGCAATACAGGTCACCTAGACTCGAAGGTGATTATAGAGAGCCTTCTGGAATACCACAGGCGACTGGAAGAGAACCCGACTAGGTTTGTCGAGGGATGGGTCAGTCTATTAGGAAGAACTAATCTACCAGAGGATATCTTCATACAACTCATCACACCGCAATTAAAGGGGCAAGCCACTACTTGGTGGAATAACGTGAAGGGCTTAAATTCAAAAGGACAGACTTCAAGAGTGAATTCCTCGCTAGGTTTAATTCTGAAGGGGTGAAGAGCTCCATGAGGAAACTACGGACTGAGGCACAACCCACTGACATGAGAGCTAGCGCCTTCATCCTACAGAAGTACCAGATTGTCAAGTGTCTGCACCTAGAAGTAAGCGAGAACGAGATCTTACCAGGTATCACAGAGTTACTTCACGATAAGATTTGACCCCTAGTGAAAGTATCACAACAGAGATCCTTTGATGATCTACATAGAATCATCGCCCAGCTGGAGGAGGAACACAACAGCAAAGCTACGGAAGAGACCAGCACAGTTATGAAGTGCTACCAGTATGGAAGAAGGAGACACCTGAAGAACAAGTGCCCAGCATTGACACAGAAAACTAGGTTTGGCCAATTCTCGACTGGGGGGATGGAAATGGGAACAGGAATACGCCTCAATACATGACAGACAAATGACTCTGATCAATAGGAGAGGGATTGGTCAGATTGTGAGTAGAACAGGCCAGCCTCGCCCAGCTATCATCTTAAGGATAGGCAACGAGGATTATTCAGCCATACTCAATAGCCAAGCAAGCCATTCATTTGTCAATGGGACTGTTGGCAGATTACTAACGTCTGAGCCAATACCCGCACTCGTATCCCAGAAAAGAGGACAACAGAGAGAATCAATACGGGAAACGCAAGAAAATGAGAGCACTCAATAACATGAGGTCTGATAGTCATGATAGGGAAAGGCGACACATATCAGCCTTGAACTGGAGACCGGTCCCTTAGTAATAGTAATAATACTAAAGGACTAACGCTACTACGAATTAAAAGCAAATTAGCACACAAATTCCCAGTTTATTGAAAGAATAAGTTAAGAAAAAGAAATTTATCAACAAAATATTTAAGTAGGATATTGAATAGAAAATGATAAAAAGAATTACATACACACTGAGCATAACATCCAGGTTTTTCTTGGCCAAGCTTCCCACCAATGTTAATGGGAATAAAGCTTAAATCCAAATGTTTATTTCCACAATATTCTCATGCATCACTCTCCATTTTTTCTTAAGATGCCCACACAGCTCGATGTTCATTTTACATGTCCTATTACTTTTAGTTCATTATTGTATCATACATTAGATGACCCATCAGAAAGGAAAAAAATACATGCGTCAAAGAGGACAAAGGGGCCGAGAAATCAGTTGTAAACCTCCATGGCTGGAAACCATGAGATTGCGCAAATCAATAGTCAACTAATCAGAAGGATAAGAAAAAGAAAACCTGGAATGAGAAAATACAATGCCGGCCACCGAAAATAAATTGAATACAAGGCCCTGTCAGGTACGAACAAAAATGAAAGAGCAATATAAAAACATCACATGAATTAATAAGGGCAAAATATACATAATACAGTGCGGTTTCTGCTCTGTCCAATCCATACATATGACACTCACGCACGCACGGCCACCCACTCGAACACAATAACGAATATGTGGCTAGAGACCACTAGTCCGTCCAAAGGGCAATTACACTAACAACGACCTCCCTATCGAGCCGGGTTACCAAATCAGACTGCCTCAATATTATGGACATAGTATTCCATAGAAACGAAAAGTATCGAAACCAAGGTTCATACAATAGGCAAGCTAAAGGGCCCTTTACACGCTCAGACATTTACACAGATCTGTCTGTACAGACTGTGTTTGTGCAGACAAGTCGTTGCGTGTAAATGAATCACCGACCGTAATTTTGGTCTGTACTCCAGTCTGTGTTCAACACATCAACAAGACCAGCAGTTTTTTAAAATCAGGAGTTTATAGGATCAAATGTACCACCTGTAAAAAAACCTACATCGGGCAAACCGGGAGAAACTTCATTATCAGATACCACGAGCACACTAACGCAATAAAATACAACAAGTTTTCAGCCATCGGCCAACACATGCAAGATTATAACCATAATTTCACCAATATTGAACAAGACATGGACATCCTCGTATTAGCAAACAAGGGCCCTTTACTGAACATAATGGAAAATTACTACATACACCTAGACCAATACTTTAATGCCAGTCACAATCTCAATGAAATCTCAGAGAAACCCAACATACTCTTCGATCTATTTATCACTTTCCTCAGAAACAATAATGCAGCCAACCTAAACTCAATCCTAAATTTAATCAAAGGTACTTTTCCAAGACAATTACACTTTCTCCCGCACCCTTCAGCCCCACCTTAAGCCCTCTTCCTAAGCCATATTTCATTTCAATACAAGAACTTACTGATTTCCATGATTATAATTTTTACAACACCCCATTTATACTTTATTCTTTGTTAAAAACCTCTTAGTATGTATATTCCTTGTATTATTAACTATTACCATAACATCTCATTTCACTTGTTATTCTTTAAAATAATATTGTCTTAGGATTTCGCCACAAATGATCTTTGCTCCAATACGGCTGATGATGACCCCTAGATGGGTCGAAACTAGTACCGTGTAATTTTGTGAATATATTGTATTGAAAAGGTGGAAACATTTACGTTATTATTATTATTACTTATATATTGTGCAAAATCTGGCGGAGTTTGAATTAACACAGACCACATGCAGACAAGTCTGAGCGTGTAAAGCTTTTGCAGACAACGCTGCAGACAGATAGCACAGTCCTTTGTATGGGAGCGTGTATGTACTGTTGTACTGTAGCCTAGTGTTTGCTCTCAATACAGGAGCAGCTATGAGTGAGTTTACTCAAGATTTGCGTAATTGTACCCGTACATTTATGATTGAATTCATAGAACTCTATAAATCATTGCCTAGTGTTTGGAAGATCAAGAACAATGAATACAGTGTCCGGAATGAAAAAAAAACAACGCGGCATATGATGTATTCGTTTCTAAACTAACATTTCCTTATCACAACTTGTCCATCTATCACGACATTAAACATTAAAATTAAGCCTACTAACTGTTTACACCCAATCTTTTAATTGTATTTTAATTAATTAAATTGTATGATTCATTCATTTTGTCCTAGATGTTAACAATGTTATATGATCTAGGACAACATGCAGGCCTATTTTAACACTTCGTGAGTTCACTTAGTGCTTCATGTCACAATTCTGTACCTGATCCAGTTATACTACAATTACAACACACATTGTGAATGACTGCATGAATAGATAAATGAATGAAAGATTGCATGATTGAATTGTATCCATGCATATTTGCATGACCCAATAAATACCGCTACTCTTTTCTCCTTGTCACGGATAACCACCAGCTGAAAAGAGAGCCATTGATGGATGGATGAATAAATGAATGAATGAATGAATGAATAAATGAATGAATGCACTCAACTTACAGCTACAGAACTCCAGCACTGAGGAAGGAACATGCAATCTGTCTTACCTAAGCAAAATAATGCCTCTGAATTCTCACCTTTAAATATTCCTCTCTTAGTACTTCATATATAGCACGGCATGTTTCCGGAATGATGTGGCTTAACGATGAAGGAGAAACTATGGCAGACAATTTAAGGTCCGCATAGCTCTTTCCCATTGCCAGAAACCTCAATGTTACTACAAGTCTTTCTAAAGTGCTTATCGATTCTCTCATTACACTGTCACCTCTCCTTACGGTGTGACATACTGCAACAGCACTAAGAATGTCTCTTCGTCCATTCTCAACTAGTTAAACCAGTCATCTTCTTCCAATTTTAACTCCTTGAAAAGATCAACGTGTGAAAGCGAAACGCGTTGTAGAAGCGTCTTTTGTCCACCATCCACATTGTGATTTTTTTTTTTTTAACTTCCGAAAAAACAACACTAGACAGAAGTACCACTTTGTAAGTTAATTGACTTAATCTGGCCATGGTCACGAAATACTACCTGCACTCGTCTCGATTAGAAATACAGGACTGTGCGAAAGCTGTACAAATGGTCGGAACTTGTAAATGCAGCGTGAACAGTGCAGACCAGATGTGCAGACGGTCGTTGCAAACGTGGTCTGTGCAGACAAGTCTGAACATGTAAAGGGCCCTTAAGACACACATGGTGTACAAGGTCACAATTCGTACAGATCCAATGATGTAGGTTCTGACACAAATGACCAACACTCATGTAATCGAAGAATAAATGTAGAGGCAAATAAATTCAAAACCCTGGGACTGTATATCAGATAGGCAAATAACACGGTCGACACATTTACACACACACAACCATGCACTTAACGACAGGGCAGCATGTACCAAAGGGTGATATTGAATAGAAAATGAACGTACCAAAAAGATAGAATAAAATGCACGTACCTGAGAAATATAAAGGAACAATTAAAATAGCCAGATAGGGATACTCATATTTTAAACCTGCTAAAAACCTTCTGATAGGTCTCGTTTAGTGTGGAGTCCATCTTGTTGTTTATACTCCTCGATCCCATTGAAAAAACACAAGGAATAAGCATCATTGCATCATTACGACAGGAGGTAAGGCCTGGAAATTAAAGATGGCGTAGCACTGCCATCTGATGACAAAACTAGGAAACATTGACTTTGTAAAGTGACTGAATCAAGCACAAGAAAAAACAGATATACAGGTTTGAACACGAACCAGAACACAAGCACTGAATAATGTGCCATGAAAAATGGTGCACGTCTGTGAAGCCTCACCATCTCGGAAATGTATTGGGAGCAACAGATGGGGTAACCGCATCCAAGGACAGACTTACCTGACTGCTAAATGTACGAGCATGCCTATTGTAATTGACGTTGCACATCCAGAACCTAACACCTGACATCATATTATTTGGTGGAATACAAGGTGATGCTAGACAATGCATCTTGTGTAGCCTTTTGAGGGTCACCTGGCATGATGGAAATCTACAGACTTGGAAGGATGCGGAAGTTGACATAGACCTGGGAGATATCCAGTTAACACATCTTCAACCAAGTGAAGAAGAGGAGCTGAAATGTGCCTTAAAGGACTTTCCAGAAGTTTTTTTTTCAAAATGGCGCCCGGTAATGACGACGTAGTGTTTTATTCTCCGAGTAAATTAACCGTAAAATGTGACGAAAAGTGTGGAAAATGTCGAAAATTAGTGAAAAATGGAATGTTGTGTGATTCATGTGATCGATGGTGGCATTATAAGTGCGGAAATTGCCCTAGAGACGTAAAAACTAATGAAAATTTTGACTGGATTTGTGAGCAGTGTGTTCCGAATGTTGTTGTTGGGGACGGCGTTGACGAAGCACCGAAAACAGTCGATGAGGAATATAAAAGTGCATTAGAAATTATAAACATTCTAAAAAAGGACAATGAGACTCTTAAAGTTGAAAATCAAGAATTAAAAGAAAGACTGCGATCGCTAGAATTTGGGACTAACCATTCTTCGAGTGATATACCGGTACAAGTAACAAACTCGAGCACGTGGTGTCAAGTAGTTCGTGGATGGCCGGCTAAGAAGAAATCTACAACTGAATTTCCGGAAATAAACATCAGAAATAGGTTTTCTGCCCTAAAAAATTTAATTCTGGAAGAAAGTGATCGCGCACATGAAACCAAATCATCGCGATCCGTTGCCGTGCCGAGTTTAAAATTTAGGCCTAGAATTCAGATTCAAGACCCAGTTAGGCCTAAATCAGCGAAGGTAGCTGTGTTTGGTGATAGCCAAGGAAGGGGAATTGCGGGAGTGATAAACGATGAGAATATAGCAGCAACCGGAGAAATATATCCAGGAGCTTCTATCAGCAGTGTTGTGGAAAATGTAGAAGCAGCAACTAGGAACTTCGGGAGCGCCGATGCAGTGCTTATCATCGGTGGGACGAACGACGTAGCTCGCGACGACGCCAAGAATGTAAGATCACAACTTAAACATACACTAGGGAAGCTGACCCACACTAACGTTTTTGTAGTGAACGTGCCCCACAGGCATGATTTGAGTAGAGACTCGTGTGTGAACATTGAAGTGGACAAGGTCAATACAGATATTGTTAAAATTTGTAAACATTTTCGGAATACTCAGGTTATTGAATGCAGCAGTTTTGAGAGATACTGTTATACAAAACATGGCCTCCATCTAAACAATTCAGGTAAACGAAAGATAGCAAATATTGTTCTAGATTTTATTAATCTTAAGATATGTACTGTAAAACAGGCAACTCCCTTGAGTTATAATACTGACCAGGAAAACAAGTAGAAAGAGCCAGCTGTACTTCAAGCTGGCTCAGTCAACTAGAAAAAGAAACTCAGGATAGTAAGGAATTTCAAGTTACCCAATTGCAACAGTCAAGTTTTAGGGAGGAAGGGGGTCTGAGATTGCTCTTGGTAAACTGTCAAAGTGTAGTAAATAAACAATTAAAATTCGGTACATTGATGGAATCTTATGAGACTGATGTGGTGATAGGAGTGGAATCGTGGTTGAAAGAAGGGGTGGGTAATAGAGAAGTATTTCCAGAAGGGTACACAGTCTATCGTAGAGACTGAGGAGATAAAAAGGGAGGGGGGGTGTTTATTCTGGTGAAGGAAACTTACTGTTCACATGAATGGTTTACCGATGAAATGGATGAAATATTAGGGATAAAATTAGTTTGTGATAATATGAAGGAGGTGGGAATTATAGGAACATACAGGCCTGGAAGAGAGGAAAGAGAAATGGAAATATTTGAAAAAATAATAGATTATACTCGTAAAAACAATAATAATGATATGGTAATAATTGGGGGAGATCTAAATTTGCCTGAAGTTGAATGGAAAGGAGCTGCAAGTGAAGCCCATGAACAGAAACTGGCAAATAAGTTAATTTGGGAGGGAGGATTTACACAAGTAGTACAAGAACCGACTCGCCTCAATAACTTACTAGATGTATTCTTGGTTAAACCATGGGAAATGGTTGATAAAACTGAGGTAATTGAAGGAATAGGAGACCATAAGGCTGTAATAATGGCTGTAGGATTCATACCAAAAAGGCTTAATAAGAGGGTTACACAAGACAAGAAATTGTACAGAAAAACTAAAGTTGATGAATTTGGGACTTACCTTAAATCACAATTCAGTTGTTGGATAAGTGAAGGGAGTAACGTGGATACACTTTGGGCTAAATTCAAAGGAATTATTTGGGAAGGAGAGAAGAGATTTGTACCTGTTAAGAAGGGTAAAATGACCTCAGACCCTGTTTATTATACAAGGGAAATAAGAAAATTAAAAAGAAAATGTAGAATAGTAAACAGGAAAATCAAAGAGGATAGGGAGAGTACAGAAACTAGAAAACAGCTAATGAGGGAACTCAATAGAGTGAAAAAGGAAGCAAAAGAGAAATGTATGAATGGCATACTTCAAGAGGGTAATGACCACAAAGGGAAATGGAAAAAGCTGTATTCATATATCAGGAATCAAAAAGGAAAAGGAATCCAAATTCCTACAATGGTGGGAGAAGAGGGTGAACACTATTTAACAGATACTGAGAAAGCAAACCTATTTAGTAGGGAATTTAGAGATTCAGTAGATGATTGTCAAGAGTTGGAAACCGAAACAGAAGATAGAGAGGGAGAGAGACAGAGGGAAACAAGAAGCTTCTCATTCACAAATGAAGATATTTTCAGAGAAATCCAACTGCTTCAGCAGGGAAAAGCAGCAGGAAGTGATCAAATTACTGGGGATGTATTAAAGACAATGGGGTGGTACATAGTGCCTTATTTAAAATTTCTCTTTGACTATGTCATAAATAATAGTGTAATACCAAAGGAATGGAAGGAATCTATAATAATACCAATTTATAAAGGAAAGGGTAATAAAAGGAAACCAGAGAACTACAGACCAATCAGCCTGACCAGTATAGTTTGTAAAATTCTGGAGAGTTTAATATCAAAGTACATCAGAGGGATATGTGATGATAAAAATTGGTTCATGAGGAGCCAGTATGGATTTAGAAAGAAATTTTCTTGTGAGGCACAACTGGTGGGATTTCAGCAGGACATATCAGATCAGTTGGATTCAGGAGGTCAGTTAGATTGCATAGCCATAGATCTTTCCAAAGCCTTTGATAGAGTGGAACATGGAATATTATTAAAGAAATTGGAGGGAATAGGATTGGACATAAGGGTTACACGTTGGATAAAAGCATTTCTAAATTCAAGGGTTCAGAAAGTCAAAGTAGGAAATAATGTATCTCAGGAAGAGAAAGTTAGGAAGGGAATTGCACAGGGTAGTATAATCGGTCCGTTACTTTTCATAATATACGCAAATGATTTAGGGAACAATATGACATCAAAAATAAGATTGTATGCAGATGACATAATTGTTTATAGGGAAATAAACAACATTGAGGATTGTTCAGAATTACAAAGGGACCTTGAAAGTATCCAACAATGGGTTGAAGAAAATAATATGAAGGTTAATGTAAGCAAATCAACTGTTACAACTTTTACAAACAGGAGCTTTAAAACTGAATTTGAATATACTTTGGATGAAGTAGTTATCCCAAAAGATGGCAAGTGCAAATACTTAGGTGTGAGATTTGAAAGTAATTTGCACTGGAAGGGTCATATTGATGACATTGTTGGGAAAGCATACAGATCATTACATGTCATAATGAGGCTACTTAAAGGATGCAACAAAGAATTAAAAGAAAAAAGTTACTTAAGTATGGTTCGTCCATTATTGGAATATGCAAACAGTGTTTGGGATCCTCACCAAGATTACCTAATAAAAGAAATAGATAGTGTGCAGAGGAAAGCAGCAAGATTTGTAACAGGGGATTTCAGGAGAAAGAGTAGTGTATCAGAAATGTTAAAGGAACTTGGGTGGGAAACTTTAAGTAAGAGAAGGGAGAAAACTAGACTTATAGGATTATATAGAGCCTATACAGGAGAAGAAGCATGGGGAGATATCCGTGAGAGGCTTCAGTTGGAAAATAATTATATCGGCAGGACTGACCACAAATATAAAATTAGAAGGAATTTTAGCAGAAGCAATTGGGGTAAATTTTCATTCATTGGGAAGGGTGTGAAGGAATGGAACTGTTTACCAGGGGTAGTGTTTGATCCTTTTCCAAAATCTGTACAGATATTCAAGAAGAGAATAAACAGCAACAGAGAAAATAAATGAAGTGTTAGAGGGCATTCGACCAGTGCAGATTATTGTAAATAAAAAAATGTGTGTGAATAAATTAATTCCATCCCCTGGTATAAGGAGTTTGGACAGCCAAACTAGGGGACTGCCTGTAGGGGTGAAGTACAGTGGGGACTTCGAGGGCCCTGGGACCGCTACGGTAGCTGTGAAGGCCCTTCAGGAACTCTGAAAAGTGGTGGCAAAAGGGGCTCTGGTTAAGATGCAGCAGGTCGTTATGCTACTTAGGATCCAGAACGGGTAAAAAAAAAAAAAAAAAAAAAGTAAATAAATAAATGCAATGTAAATATTAATGTTATACCAGTTGTATAGTATCATTTGAAGTAATTCCACATACTGTATATTAGTTGACTATATTTGTAAGTAGTACAGGAGATATTATAAGTAGAATTTTGTAAACAATATAAATTTATTAAGGATGAGCTGTGTGTTTAATAGAAAACTTTGTTAGCGTAAATTGTATAATATTGTATTATAGGAAAATTTTTCTTCTCTTGTTATTTTAATACTTAGTGCTTGACAATAATGTATTTTAGTGTACCATTTGCCACCGAGGTAGACACCTCATTTGCAAATAAAGAGATTTTGATTTGATTTGATTTGATTAGAATAAGAAGGACTACCATGGTAACGCACATCACTGAATGCAACACTTCCTCACCCATCAAGCAGCGTCCATACCCAATCAAACCGGATAAGCACAACTTCATCATTTAGAAGATTCAAGAGATGGAAGGGAAAGGTCTCATCGAACCCTCTACATCCTGTTGGGCTTCACCTATCGTCCTACCAAAAAAGAAGAATGGGGAGTATCGAATGTGTGTGGACTTTCGCAGGTTGAACGAGAAGACCGTTAGTGATGCCTACCCCATGCCTGACCTGAAATACTCACTGAAACAAATAAGTGGGTCTAGAATTTACAGCACGCTGGATCTCAATTCCGGATACTGGCAAGTGGAGGTCAAGGAAAATTCTATACCACTGACCACTTTCATGACACCGAGAGGATTGTACCAGTTTGCAGTAATGCCATTTGATTGAAGAATGCTCCAGCCACCTTTATGCAACTGATGGATAAGGTGTTATCAGGATATGTCAGAGAATTTTGCCAAGTGTATCTCATCGACATTTTAATTCACAGCAAGATATTTCAAGAACACCTTGTACATCTGAGGAAAGTGTTGGAAAGACTGAAGATTCATGGACTGGCTTGCCAACTGGAGAAGTGCCACTTCGCCCAGTCCCGCGTAGAATACCTTGGCCATGTCCTAACATCTGAAGGCTTAGAAAGGCAACCGGAGAAGAATCAAGCTATCGAAGAAATTGAACGCCCGCGGACCAAGCGACAAGTACGACAGTTCCTAGGCTTGTGTGGATAGTATAGCAGCTTTGTGCCACACTTTGAGGAGAAGGCAATACCACTCACCGATCTACTCCATAACAACCACCAGTTCCGATGGACCAGCAAGGAAGAGGCAGTATTCCAAGGCATTAAGGCTGTGATATGCAACGTTCCTGGCCTAGTCCATCCCGACCCTCAACGGAAGATGTGCCTGCAGATGGACGCCAGGGACTCCGGCTTAGGTGGTGATGGTGGTGGTTATTGTTTTAAGAGGAAGTACAACTAGGCAACCATCCTCTATATAACACTAATCAGAGGGAAAACTGGAAAGGATCCGACACTTCAGAAAATGAAGATATTGGCCAAAGGAAGACAAGGGCCACGAAGGGCGTGAAAATGAAAGACTCCCTAGGCCTCCATTCGTAATACCGTCGGGGTCGGAAAAGAACAAGAGTTGACCAAGAGAGGTCGGATAGGATAGATGAATGTGAGGAGCCTGGCACATGTAAGTGGAAGCAGTGCCAGGACTCAGCTAAGGGGCCCGTGGTTGCCAATCCATGCTTCAAAGTTCAGAGCCCCTGGGGCCCCTTTTAGTAGTCTCTTACAACAGGCAGGGGATACCGTGGGTGTTATTCTACCACCCCCACCCACAGGGGGACTCCGGCTTAGGGACAGTGTTATTCCAGGAAAGGAGTGACGGCGGATGGGACATCATCAAGTATGCTAGCAGGAAGCTATCTCCCACCGAACAACGCTACTGTACTGCTGAGAAAGAAGCCTTGTTTGTGGTGTGGGCAATGGGCTAATACAGAGGCTACTTGGAGGGGGGAAGTTCCAGCTCTGCACCGATAACGCGTCTCTCAAATGGTTAACTCGGTCTCTGGCTCAAAATGTAAATTGATGCGATGGGCTCTGTTAATTGCAGAATTTGATTTCGATGTGTGTCATGCCCCAGGACCAACGAACATAGGAGCAGACAGTTTATATAGGTACCCAGAGATGGAAGCTGAAGCTAGGAGCACAATTGTCGAGAGGGAGTTCCAACAAAAATTCGAGAATGAACCTAAGGAACCTTATGATTATCAAGAAGGAACATGATCTGGGAGTGATCAAACAGTGGCAGGAACAAGACAAGCCCTATAGGACCATGACACAGTGGATTAGGAGACAGAACACCAATAGTCGACTTATCCTGAAAGAATTCAAGATGTGCTACAAGAACTTCCAGCTCAACAGAGGACTCGTGATGCACAGCTCGCACCTCTCCAACATGCCTGCAGTAGTGGTATTTCCCAGGCAGCACACGACGGACATCCTTGAGAAGTTCCACGACAGCATGGAAGCCTGACATCCAGGAGGTGAAGAGACATATCAGTCTATCCGACGAAGATTCTTCTGGGTCAACGTGTGGAAAGACATCCTGGACTACTTGAAGGGGTAGTACATTTGTGCTTGCACCAAGGGAAGCAACAGAAAGGCAGATTCTAGTCTATGAGAAAGACGGCCACAATGCCCGTGGGAGGTCATAGCCCTGGACTTGATGGGTCCTTACTCTAGAACACCATGGGGTAAAACAGGACTCCTAGTAATCAGTGACCAACTTCACAAGATGGGTTGAGGGTTTTCTGATACCTGAAGCCACAACGGGACGCATCACCAGGCTACTACAAGATGAGGTGTTCAGCTGCTACGGTGCAGTCTGTCAGACAATGGGAGTCAGTTCTCATCGAGGAAGTGGCAGCAAATGATGAATGAATGGGAGTGTGGAGCACTGGACCACTTCTATCTACAACCCAAGGGCAAATCCAACGGAACGACAGAACCAGGAACTGAAAAGGATGCTACGAGTCCACCTGATAGACAAAGAACTTCAACTGTAGGACCATCAGATACCGCATTCACTCTTTGCCTTGCGACGATGTATCAACCGTGTCACTGGCTATTCCCAAGCAGAGCTGTTTCTTGGTCGACAGCTGTACGGCACTGGGGATTGGGAGATTCATCTACCATCCACTTTTGGTCAAGATGATGCAGCTGTATCCCTGGCAGAGTGTCAGCAGCAACAGCACATCAAAGAGAAGCAAGGTTTGGCCGAGAAGAGATCACTTACCCAGGCTAAGGCTCAAGATGTCGAAGAGACCCAGATCTTCCTACCAGGCCAACAAGTACTGCAACGTAACCACCCAGTCAGTAATAAGATTGGAGGGTTTCATGCAGGTCTCGCACCTAAGTGGGTTGGTCGTATCGAGGTGGATGAACAGCTGGGCCATGGGGTCTACTTACTGAAGACCAACCATCTTGTCAAGGTCCATGCATCAGAGTAGTGGCGAGTCACCCAACCGCTGCACATACAGAATAAGCCTGGAGGAGAGGCTACTTATGACACAGCACCATCTGTTCATCGTGAGGAGAACACATCAACTATCATCAAGGAAGAGGCTGGCAGCGAGGCAACCCCAACCCCCGACATGGCACATGCTGGTCAGGAAGAGGAGAGCACATCCAGCAACGTCGAGAAAGAAAGAAGATACAACCTACATCCAAGGCAGCATCGACGAGTGTAACAAAATGTGGAAATTGTTTCAAGTTATAGGGTGGGATATTGACGCAAGTGCGATGACAGGTATAACTTGAAAACAATATTCTCTCACCCATGGTAACTAATGTAGATATTGAGCTTGAATATTATTATTATTATTATTATTATTATTATTATTATTATTATTATTATTATTATTATTATTATTATTATTATTATTATTATTATTATTATTATTATTATTACTTGTAGGTATAGCTGTGAAGTGTACATCCATTTAGTATTAATATTACTATTATTTACGTACCGGTACTGGAATAATTGTATTATCTGTAAGGTTATGTCATGGAAAATATGTAGTATATGGACATTTATATCAGTTAATGTAAATACCTGTAAATTAATATTATTATTTATTCTTGCCTGTATATCATCATCATCATCATCATTTCCCTTTATCCAGCTGTAGCCAGGTAGGGGCAAATATGGTTCCTCTCCACTTTCTTCGGTCTTTCCACCACTCCTCCTCCAACACTGTGTCCCAGTCCAGGTTTCTTTCTATAATGCTGCGTTGGATTGTATCCTTCCATCTCAATCGTGGTCGTCCACGGCCTCTCCTTCCTTGCATTTTCATTTCCATCACCTTTCTTGGCATTCTTTCGTCGCTCATTCGCTTTATGTGCACAAACCATCTTCGTCGGCTCTTCTCTATTCTATCATTCATTTATTCCACTCCAATTTCTTCCCAGATTTTCTCATTCCTTATTTTGCCTCTTCTACTCTTCTGTATCATACTCCTCAAGAATTTCGTTTCGGCTGCCTGTATTCGACTCTCATCCTTCTTTGTCATTGTCCAAGTTTCTGCTCCGTAAGTTGTTATGGGTATGTAATACATCTTGTACATAGTATCCTTTGCTTCCGTTGGCACATATTTGTCCCATAACATGTTTCTGACACTATGATAGCAACAACTTCCAGCTTGAATCCTCTTATTAATCTCAGCATCCAGTCGAGCATTCTCCATTAATTCACTACCCAGGTATTTGAACATTTCCACTACTTCCAGGGGCTTGTCTGCAAGTCTAATCTGACCTTTCCCTTCTTTCTCACTTCTAGTCATAACAAGATTTTTACTCTTTTCTACACTTATTTTCAATCCACATTCTTCAATCTTCCCATTCACCACATTCAACTGTTCTTGAACCGTCCTGTCGTCTTCTCCCCAAATCACAATATCATCTGCAAATAACATCATGTTCATTTCTCTTCCTCCATATGCTACTTTTGCTGTTCTCATGATGTCATCCATTACTATTGTAAACAGGATTGATGATAGAAAATTCCCTGTCTCAGCCCACTAGTTATTTTGAACCAACTTGTCCTGCCAACTTGTGTTTGCACGCAACTACAACATTCCTTATACATTGCCATGATCATTTTTATTAATCCCTGTCCAATTCCTTTCTGCACCAGACTGTCTCAAACTTTAGTCCTGGGGACACTGTCATATGCCTTTTCAATATCAATTTATGTCATCAGCATATCATTCCCGTACTCCCAATGCTTTTCCATTAGTTGTCTCATAATGAAAATGGGCTCTATTGTTGACCTTCCACTTCTGAAACCAAACTGATTTTCCTGTATCTGCTTCTCAACCCTCAACCTTATTCTACTTTCCAGTATCCTTTCCATTATCTTAGCAACATGGGATATTAGAGTAATTCCCCTGTAGTTCTTCAAAACTTTCTTATCACCTTTCTTGAAAATTGGGATGATTATTCCCTTTTGGCAATCCTCATGGACCTCCTTATTCTCCCAGACATTCCTGAGAATCCAATATATCCACTACAGGCCTACAGCTTCAGTTGCCTTTATCATCTCCACTGAAATTTCATCTATTCCAGCAGTTTTTCCATTCTTCATCTCTCTTACTACTATTTCAGTTACATTCATTGTAATTTCTTTATCCATTTCTTATCAACTAATTGCCTTTCCTGGTCGTCATACATTCTTATGTTCAGCAGCTTCTGAAAATACTCTCTCCATCTATTTCTTATTTCTTCTGGCTTCGTTAATATTATGTCACCTTCATCCTTCACAAATCTGGTGTTTACTTGATCTCTCTTTTTGTTTCATAAGATACCATAGAGTAATTTCTTGCTGCCCTGCATATCATCTCTCAATTTCTGTGTGAATAAGGCCCAGCTTTTCCTCTTTTCTTCCTCATGGGTTTTGTTCATCTGTCTCCCCAACCATACCTTGTAATCTTCTGACTGTTCTTGTTCCTAAACCAGGTGTTTCCAACAATCATTTGATTCCTCATGCAAAAATCCACCAACAACTCGCCTTCTGGATTTACATTTCCATATCTAAAGGGCCCTACAACATCTTCCTTTCCTTGTCTTTCCATTCCAACTTGTGCATTTAGATCTCTCATCAATAGCACTTCCTTACCTACTTTCTCTCCACTTCCTCTAAGAAGTCCTCTAGATGTTCATCTATGTAACCAGTTTATGGGGTATACAACTGAAATAGATCTTTCACGCCATTTTCAAACTGGAGGCTCATCATCATCATCATCATCATCATCATCCTATCGCTGACGTACTTTGTATATTACACATATTCTTGGATTTCTCTTCTAAGTATGATGGCCACTCCAGTTTTTGCTTCAGGTCCTCAGCTGTAATACAGCCTGTATTCTTCTCTCAGAGGAATCTCCCCTGTACCCCTCTTCTTGGTCTGGCACAATCCAAGTATGGCTATGAAGTCAACCAGTTCTTCTGTCTTTCCCGTCAGTGTCAGGATATTTACAATTGCAATCTTGATGTTGTTTGATGCTGGTTGCCCATTTATCACAGTTCCCCCAGCACCTGAAGAGCTGCGCGTCGCTTTTAGCAGGGGACGCCCTGCTGATATTTTCCAATTGAAGCCTCTCACGGATTTCTCTCCATGCTTCTTCTCTTGTATAGGCTCTACATAATCCTATAAGTCCAGTTTTCTCCCTACTCTTACTTTAAGTTTTCCACCCAAGTTCCTTTAACATTTCTGATACACTACTCTTTCTCCTGAAATCCCCTGTTACAAATCTTGCTGCTTTCCTCTGCACACTATCTATTTCTTTTATTAGGTATTCTTGGTGAGGATCCCAAACACTGTTTGCATATTCCAATAATGGACGAACCATACTTAAGTAACTTTTTTCTTTTAATTCTTCGTTGCATCCTTTAAGTAGCCTCATTATGACATGTAACGATCTGTATGCTTTCCCAACAATGTCATCCACATGACCCTTCCAGTGCAAATTACTTTCAAATCTCACACCTAAGTATTTGCACTTGCCATCTTTTGGGATAACTACCTCATCCAAAGTATATTCAAATTCAGTTTTAAAGCTCCTGTTTGTAAATGTTTTAACAGTTGATTTGCCTCCATTAACCTTCATATTATTTTCTTCAACCCAATGTGGGATACTTTCAAGGTCCCTTTGTAATTCTGAACAATCCTCAATGTTATGTAATTCCCTATAAACAGTTATATCATCTGCATACAATCTTATTTTTGATATTTTTATATTGTTCCCTAAATCATTTGTGTATATTAGGAAAAGTAACGGACCGATTATGCTACCCTGTGCAATTCCCTTCCAAACTTTCTCTTCCTGTGATATATTATTTCCTACTTTGACTTTCTGAACCCTTGAATTTAGAAATGTTTTTACCCAACGTGTAACCCTTATGTCCAAACCTATTCCCTCCAATTTCTTTAACAATATTCCATGTTCCACTCTATCAAAGGCTTTGGAAAGATCTATGGCTATGCAATCTAACTGACCTCCTGAATCTAACTGATCTGATATGTCCTGCTGAAATCCCACCAATTGTGCCTCAAAAGAAAATTTCTTTCTAAATCCATACTGGCTCCTCATGAACTAATTTTTATCATAACATATCCCTCTGATGTACTTTGATATTAAACTCTCCAGTATTTTACAAACTATACTGGTCAGGCTGATTGGTCTGTAGTTCTCTGGTTCCCTTTTATCACCCTTTCCTTTATAAATTGGTATTATTATAGATTCCTTCCATTCCTTTGGTATTACACTATTATTTATGACATAGTAAAAGAGAAATTTTAAATAAGGCACTATGTACCACCCCATTGTCTTTAATACCTCCCCAGTAATCTGATCACTTCCTGCTGCTTTTCCTTGATGAAGCAGTTGGATTTCTCTGAAAATATCTTCATTTGTGAATGAGAAGCTTCTTGTTTCCCTTTGTGTCTCTCTCTCTATCTTCTGTTTCAGTTTCCAACTCCTGACAGTCTTCTACTGAATCTCTGAATTCCCTACTAAATAGATTTGCTTTCTCAGTATCTGTTGAATAGTGTTCACCCCCTTCTCCCGCCATTGTAGGAATTTGGATTCCTTTTCCTTTTTGATTCCTAATATATGAATACATCTTTTTCCATTTCCCTTTGTGGTTATTACCCTCTTGAAGTATGCCATTCATGTATTTCTCTTTTGCTACCTTTTTCACTCTATTCAGTTCTCTCATTAACTGTTTTCTAGTTTCTCTATTCTCCCTACCCTCTTTGATTTTCCTGTTTACTATTCTACATTTTCTTTTTAATTTTCTTATTTCCCTTGTGTAATAAACAGGGTCTGAGGTCATTTTACCCTTCTTAACAGGTACAAATCTCTTCTCTCCTTCCCAAATGATTCCTTTAAATTTAGCCCAAAATGTATCCACATTACTCCCTTCACTTATCCAACAACTGAATTGTGATTTAAGGTAAGTCCCAAATTCATCAACTTTAGTTTTTCTGTATAATTTCTTGTCTTGTGTGACCCTCTTATTAAGCATTTTTGGTACAAGTCTTACATCTATTATTACAGCTTTAAGGTCACCTATTCCTTCAATTACCTCAGTTTTATCAATAATTTCCCATGGTTCAACCAAGAATACATCTAGCAAGTTGTTGAGACGAGTCGGTTCTTGTACTACTTGTGTAAATCCTCCCTCCCAAATCAACTTATTTGCCAGCTTCTGTTCATGGGCTTTACTTGCAGCTCCATTCCATTCAACTTCAGGCAAGTTTAGATCTCCCCCAATTATTACCATATCATTATTATTGTTTCTATGAGTATAATCTATTATTTTTTCAAATATTTCCATTTCTCTTTCCTCTCTTCCGGTCTGTATGTTCCTATAATTCCCACCTCCTTCATATTATCACAAACTAATTTTATCCCTAATATTTCATCCCTTTTATCGGTAAACCATTCATGTGAACAATAAGTTTCCTTCACCAGAATAAACACCCCACTTCCTTTTTATCTCCTCAGTCACTACGATAGGCTGTATACCCTTCTGGAAATACTTCTCTATTACCCACCCCTTCTCTCAACCACGATTCCACTCCTATCACCACATCAGTCTCATAAGATTCCATCAATGTACTGAATTTTATTTGTTTATTTACTACACTCTGACAGTTTACCAAGAGCAATCTCAGACCCCCTTCCTCCCTAAAACTTGACTGTTGTAATTGGGTAACGTTTGACTCATGAGTTGAGAACGTCCCTGGAACTCAGATCAGTGTACATAGATCTTGAATTAAGGATCTGGGTTTTCTGACAAGTTTATCTGTATATGCCAATTTAGTGGTATGGGTTTTCTTAAGTCCATATTAGTTAGCAAATCTCTGGTGATAATTGTAGCAATTTGTCTACAGAGAGTTGCTTTTCCATTATCATTCAGATGTAACCCATGAGTAGTGAACATTTGCCTGCCAAGACCTAAAGTATCTACTACATATACATTTCTAAAACTCTTACTTAATCTCTTGATTTTTATATTTACCTCATGTACAGCTTTGTTCACACATGAGTCTTCTATAAGGTCATACCTGGGTGGCACATTAACTACAATTACTTTTGAGTCAGGTAGTTTCAAAATCTTACCTCTGAGGGTTGTAATTAGTTCCTCACCTTCATTTGCAACAATGTCATTTGTACCACTCACAATCACCACGTAGTTGTCCTTCTCTAACACAGGATCACAACTTGAAAGGACGTCTTCAGTTTTGGCACCTGGTTTTATTAGTCCTAAAATCTCAGTTTCTGGATTATGCAGCTCATCCTTGATGCCTTCTGCCATACCCCGCCCTTGGCTGTCTGCGTAGAGATGAATTTTTGGCGACTTCCGGTTGGTTTTCTTCTTGTGTAGGTTACCTCCACTGGATTTAAAATTATTCAGAAAACTAGATGTGTCTTCTTCTGGAACTTGTTGCAATGACTGAAATCTATTTTGGCGCTGCAAAGAGTTTTTTTTCCAGTTTTAAGTTGTACGTAGTTTCTCCCATACGTTTAACATTAGGCCTAAAATGGCTACGCGTCACTTCCATCCACGGCGATCTTTCTTCTCCACTGTCTTCTTTATCTTCCAGTTTCTTTATTCTGTCCTTTAAGCTTTCATTTTCAAGTTTCAGAGGACATAAGTCTTCTTGTAGCACTCCTAAAATCGTAAGTCTCTCTCTCTTGATGTTCTACCTCACTATCAGTTTGTTTACACTCAGGACACAGCCACACACTTTCTTCAATATCAGACCTATTTACAATATTTGCACAACGAAAATGTTACCATTCATCACACTTACGACACAGAATCCCATTTTTAACTACACTTCTGCATTTGCCACATTTTTCACTGCATCTTACACCATTATCCACCACGGATATCACAGACTCACACACTGTAGTCGCCATCTTGAAGTATCTACTTCTGTCTAATTTCCTCGTCTTGGAGACTTTCTACCCTTATTCGTTAGCAGACAGATTTATCTTTCTCTACCCTAAGCCTAGAGATACTTACTTCACTACAGATCAGATAGTGGTCTGTATCATCGAAAAATCCCCGGAAGTCTCTTACATTCCTAACATATTTCTTGAATTCAAAGTCTGCTAAGATGTAGTCTATTATGGATCTGGTACCCCTAGCCTCCCATGTGTAACGGTGAATAGCCTTATGCTTGAAGAATGTATTCGTAACAGCTAAACCCATACTAGCACAGAAGTACAGCAAAGGCTTCCAATTCCCATTAGCTTCCATATCTTCCCCACATTTACCAATCACCCTTTCATATCCTTCAGTTCTATTCCCAACTCTTGCATTGAAATCGCCCATTAGCACTATTCTATCCTTGCTGTTGACCCTGACCACGATGTCACTCAAAGCTTCATAAAACTTATCAACTTCATCCTCATCTGCACCCTCACATGGTGAATACACAGACACAATTCTTGTCCTAATTTCTCCCACTGACAAATCTACCCACATCATTCGCTCATTTACGTGCCTAACAGAAACTATGTTGCGTGCAATGGTATTCCTGATAAAGAGCCCTATCCCAGACTCTGCCCTTCCCTTTCTAACACCCGTCAAGTACACTTTATAATCTCCTATCTCTTCCTCATTATCTCCCCTTACCCGAATATGTCTTACTCCAGCACATCCAGATGCTACCTCTTTGCTTACTTCTTCTTCTTCTTCTTGTTATTATTATTATTATTATTATCTTTTCCTGATTGTGGAGACCACTTGTTCCTTGGTGTAAAACCTTTAGCTGAGAATGAAGTGGCATGATTCACATAGCCTGAGTTATTTTAAATGCTAAGGAGATGGTATATTCAGGTTGGTTTATCCTTGCCCTAGCAATGAGTTCCCTACCACTAAAGACACTCAAGGTAACCTTACCTTGCAGTAAAGTTATATTTGGTACAATGTTCATACCATACATTGGATATAATACTTCTAATTAATTATTTTGTTAAAAATCCAATGGAATTTTTTTTTTTTTTTTTTGTAATGATATGTATATTAAAAATTCCTTTTAATTTAAAACATACAGGCATTTTCCACCACCAGTCTCAATGATATGTTCTTACTTCTGCTACATTTCAGGTCATTCAGAGTTCCTTTACCAGCCATAAAGGTGGCAGTCATCTTAGCAGGAGTTCTCGTCACAGGCAAGGCGAGACTCAAGTGGGACCAAGCGCGAGTGTTAATGACAGATATACATCTGGTGGACAGGATGAAAGATGTGAAGCTCTTACAAGTACCTTCAAGACTTATGAAAGTACTAGTTAGGCGCATCATGGTAAATCACCTATTTATCAATTACTTTCGGTATTCTAGTTTCAGAATGTGTAATATTTTGGTAGTTCATAAGATGTCAGCCAAAGCAGGCAAAAGAGAATTTAGTATAAGGAGAAAGATCTCATATTCACAGTAAGACAACTCTAAGAGCATCCTTATGAGTAGGTAAAGATCTACTGACGACCTTTTTGGACTTTGAGAAAGCATATGAATCATGTGTGCAGAAACAAGGTATGGGAAGGCTTACAGATAAAAGGTGTCAAGGAGGTATGCCATGGGAGTTTCAGTTGTGTGAAAGTAGGAGGAGAGAGAACAGACTGGTTTGAACAAAAAAGTGGATTACAACAAGCAAGTGCTCTGTCATTTTTGCTCTTCATTGTAATAATGGACGAGTTAATGACAATAGTAACAAAGAAAATTGGGGAAAGCAAAATGATAGTGGTGATGTTTGCAGCTGACCTGTTAGTCCAGGGGGAAACGGAAGAGGATATCCAGGAACAATTGGATTTTTGAGGTGGAACAATTTGTAATGAAAAGAGCGAGATAGTGATCACAGCTGAGACCTACGAGAGGGATAAAGCTTGGTGGGGAACAGCTTGGGAAGTATCATGGAGGAACGTGGAAGGAATGGTAAGAAAATAAGTGTCAGAAGCCTGGTTTGGAGCAAGAATGTACCTCAGGGAAGCAGAAGGGATACAGGACGTACTATTTACCTATTCTGATGTATACAGCAGAAACATGGTAATGAGACAGGATACTGGCAAGTGAAATGAAATTTCTGAGAAGCAGGATAGGAGTGATAAGAATGGGTAAGAATGGAAATGAGAAGGTTAGAACTATAGAACAGGATAGAGGAGGTATGGACACATGACGAGAATGACAGACGAAAGGATGCCCAGGAGAATGCACAAACTGGAAAAAGGTGGATAAATGGAGTGAAAGAGTGTGTACAGAGAAAAGGAGAGGACTGGAGGCGAGGGAGAAGTGGTGAGAAGACAAGGCGAGATGGAGAGGCTGGAAACTGCATATGATGGTGTTGAAGATGAGAAAGTATCTATACTGAGAGCTGGGATACGGTGACCCAAATTTTATTTACTGTCATGTAGTGTGAGTGTTAGTTATCACTTTCTTCATTTAGAAGTTAATTTTTTGTAAATTTTGCTTTCAAAATTATTATCCTATATTTGAGACAAAGCCAGCCAATGGTTAGTAATTTTCAGCAATCTGTTGTAGGAAGATGGCCATTATTAACTAAAGTGTTTGTGCATGTGGAGCTGCCATCCTTCACCTAAATAATGACATCGTGTTTACATTTTGCTTAGGAATTAAGTTGGTTGATGCCCTGCAATTCTCGTAAATGATCTTCATCGGGGTAATCACATAAACACGATTGTTATGAGGGTTATGAGAGTATGATTCCAGTGGATGGGATCCTAATCAGGATTATTTGATTCAAGAACTCACAACAATCCAAAAGCAGATCAGTTTGTTCTATATGATTTGACAGAAGAGTAGCATTATGAAAATGTTGCAAAGTTCGGGCTGGGAAGACTTGGGAGAAATGCAACAAGCTGCTTGACTTAGTGGAAGCTGTAAACATCAGATCGACATCATGTGTCACAGAAAAAGAATGCCACAATGTCTTCTTAAATACACAAACTGGATAGTCTCTCTGTACGTTATCCATAAACTCACAAGTATGTTTTGGCATTTTCAGAAACACGGAGTAAGCAGAACAGAATGAATACAAGTGGAAACAGTCACATGGCAGCATACAGTCGTATTTAGGCATGGGCCTTAAGGGCTGCAAAAATTAAGAGTATGACAAGAAGTTTTTAGAATAAGTAAGATTCTATTAGAATAAAATTTTATTCTGTTAGAATCTTACTTATTGTTATCTTCAGTACAGAACAAACATGAGATTAGTCACTTGTAAAGTTTTTAGAAAGCATGTACTTTCATAGCATTTAAAAGTGAAAGCTCCTGACATGAATAACAGAATTTTCATTCTGCTTACGTGAAAGTTGTCGGCTATAATGTTATAAACACCACCACAATGTTGAACCACAGCCCCCTCTCTTCTGCATGTGGATATCAAGATGCCTTTGAGCTGCAAATTATTGAAGCGGGTGGTGAATCAACACCACCTAGAGACAACCACGTTGTGTTGAGTGAATCGGAAAGGCCGCTTTCTCATCATACCAACAATTGTGGAGAAGTCCATGAAAGTGAAAGCCATTTTTATTCATTTTGTGACAGTTGTATTAAATTTTGTTCATGTTGCGTACACAACACTGATATTGTTACGGTAAGTGGTGCAAATTGTCGCAGATTGGCAGAGGAGGAGGGAAAGTGAATTGTGTCTCCGACAGCAAAATTGGACTTGTTTGCCCACAGGATCCAAACAACTTCTTGTCATGCAATAACAAAAATTAAATTGATGGTACCAGCACAGAAAACTTTGATGAGTGTATGCCCAGTTTTAGTTGCGTTTCCATTCGTCTGCTGTTGGAACTGGAACTGAAAATCATGAAGATGGTCTAGTACCAAGATGCAATATTTTAAAACCAAATGATCACAGTTATTTTTGGCTTATGACTAAAGTTACTGGAGACTTCTATGGTATAACTAGATTGAAACAGAATCAGGAAAATTATTGTAATTCTATCTGATGTATCCAGACAATTAGAAATTTCTGACAAAAGTGCTGTTTGAAAAAAAGCTTTTAAATGGAGACATTATGAAACCAGAGTATCTCTGGTTTATTCCTTTAGCCAGTGATCTGTTTGTGTGCTCTTTGTGAACTTCTCGAGAGACATTCCAATTTGCAACAGCTGGCTTCAGTGATTAGGAGCACGAAAATCGGTGTTTAACAGAACATGAGAATTTGCGGGGTAGTGAATTGTAATACCAATATAAATGGTCCGTTATTGGACATTATAAATTTTCCAGCTAACTCATTCCTGGTTGCCAGCGTTTCGCCCCCGTGTGCTAGGCTGGGCTCATCAGTTGGTACCTAGCATACCCACCAAGATGCTGGCTAGTGCATTTCATGGAGGCCACTGCGTAGGCTAAATGTAGCCACCAGCAGTGCCAATGCACTATGAGAGACCCTGTCCCACTACCAAAAATTGATGCCTGCCTGGCCATCAGATGATATAGATGTTGAATAATAATCATGTATTTATTTATTTTAATTTTTTAGCCAAATAGGACTACTTAGTCCGGTTTATGGAGGTTTTTCTTCTTTTTGTCAGCCCAATACTGTTTCATCCTTTCTGAACATAATTTTCTTTCTGCTTCTTGAATCGCTCTTCCTATTCTCTGCTTGTTGATTTTCATCTGTAGTCTAGTGTGTTTATCTTTCAATATTTTGAGTGTATTGGTTTTGTATTTAAAATCTTGTATTGTAATATGCAACTCTCTCAAGTCTTCTTCAAGTTCTGTGATCCATCTAATATTTTTCTTACTCTTACTCTTGCATAATTTTTCTACTAATTTGATTTTCTAGTGACCGTATTAGATGGCCTAAGAATGATATTAGTTTCTTTTTCATTGTGCTAGTCACGGGTTCTATTTCTTTTTTTTTCTTTGCTAGTTGTTTTACGTCGCACCGACACATATAGGTCTTATGGCGATGATGGGACAGGGAAGGGCTAGGAGTGGGAAGGAAGCGGCCATGGCCTTAATTAAGGTACAGCCCCAGCATTTGCCTGGTGTGAAAATGGGAAACCACGGAAAACCATTTTCAGGGCTGCCGACAGTGGGGTTCGAACCTGCTATTTCCTGAATACTGGACACTGACCGCACTTAAGCGACTGCAGCTATCGAGCTCGGTGTTCTATTTCTTTATAAACTGTCTCATTGGAAGCTAGTCTCCAGACTCCATTTTCTTGATGATTTTTATTTAAACAGGTTCTCACTATTCTCCTTTCTAACTTGAGTACTCTATCTATTGCAACTGTGTTTGTTGTTCTGAATGTTTCACTTGCATATGTAATTTGTGGCTGGGTGACTGTTTTGTAGTGTTTCAATTTGGTTGCTATTGAGAGACACTTTTGATTATATGTATTCTTGGTAACATGGTGTGCTGTAACCAGTTTATCTATTCTATTTTGCCATGCTGGTTTCTCGTTCAGGTTATATGTGATTATTTTACCTAAATATTTAAATTTTTCTGCAATTTTTATTTCTTGGTCTCCCAGCTTAATTTTGTTTGCAAGCGGAAGTTGAGTTGTTTCTTCAAATGAAATTTTCAAACCAATATTTTGAGCTATTTCCTGTAAAGATTTTATTTGTTGTTTTGTTTCTTGAATATCATTGGTCAGAAGAGCTAGATCATGAGGAAATCCTAGACAGTTCAAATGTATGTTATCCTTCCGGGTTCCAATTTTTATTTTTTTCAAGTTGTTCTTGTACCATTCCCTCATAACGTACTCTAGTGCACAGTTAAAAAGAAGAGGTGACAATCAGTCACCCTGTCTTAAACCAGTTGATGCATGGCTGTGAGCTTGCATCCGGGAGATAGTAGGTTCGAATCCCACTGTCGGCAGCCCTGAAGATGGTTTTCCGTGTTTTCCCATTTTCACACCAGGCAAATGCTGGGGCTGTACCTTAATTAAGGCCATGGCCGCTTCCTTCCAACTCCTAGGCCTTTCCTATCCCATCGTTGCCATAAGACCTATCTGTGTCGGTGCAACGTAAAGCCCCTAGCAAAAAAAAAAAAAACCAGTTGTTACCAAGAATGGTTCAGAAAGTTCTCCTCTGAACTTAATTTTAGAAATTGTATTAGTAAGAGTAAGTTCAATCAATTTGATTAGCTTTGGGTGAAGTCCGAAATGTCTTAAAATTTTTAATAATGATGATCTGTGGATGGCGTCGTAAGCTTTCTTGAAATCTATAAATGTTATTGAAAGAGGCTTGTTTTGTTTTCTGTGATATGCCATGACTAGCTTCAAAGTTATTATTTGTTCAGAGCAGCTTCTCCAAGGTCTGAAGCCTCAATGTTTTGGTGAAATTTGGTGAAAATTGTGAAAAAAATCCATTTTTTGTTTTTTACGATCTTATAATGTTTATACCTTGTACTTTCATTTTGAGCTTTGTTTTATTTAAATATCAGCCATATAAAGCCCTTAGCGGCCATTTAATGACCCGGCGCAAGTGGGCGTTGCCGCCCATCGACACTATTCTCATGAATATCTTGCGTTTTGTTTTTCGAAGATTTTGAATTGAGCGCGCGGGTTGAATATAAGAAATTTTGTTCCTGTGGGTCTTTGTGTTGGCTATTCTGACGGACTATTGATATATCGAGTGGAATTGGTGCTTATTTCAGTGAAGGAGCTTGTCCATGTGTTGAATATAAATAAAGAGTTGTGATCTCACGTTTTGAGTTTATCATTTGTGTTTTAGGCCTACTGCTTTTTCTGTAATTTCTTAAATGTTGTATTTGTAATAAATGATCCTTAAACAGTAACAGGATCTACTTAGTCCAAGCAGCATAGTTTTTGAGGTTGGGATTTGTGAGGTTGTGTAATTATCAATGTACATAATGGGAAGAAGAACTGAGACGTGTTGTCGCCGGACGAAACGCTAGTAAATTGTTGGATAAAGGGAAAATTGCCATTTCCAACAGGAATAAGAATGTAAGTATTAGTTTCCAAGATCAAGTAGGGTAAGTTAAAGTCCCCACGCCAAATATTGTGCCCGGGGAATGCATAGCTTAATTTGGGCTAAGTGTCCGTAGAAAGTATCATGTCAAATAAAGAACTGGAGATTGCTGTAACATCAGCAATTGCTGAATTCAACATGGGTTGTGAACCAAGTGAGAAACTAAAAGCTAGTGTTAGGAGTGTTAAAGTTAGCAGCTCAGGACAGAAAATTATTGTAATGAGGGACAAGTGTGGAATTGACCACAGTGGAGTGTCTGGGCGACAAGGGTTCAAAACAGCCCGAAGGAAACTAAAACTCTCAAAACTGCTAGTGAGGCCAGGAAGAAGGCAGCAGAGCGTCCAACATATGGTGCTGGGGAGTTTAAGTCGACTAGTTTCAAGTACTGGACTATTGTTCATCTCTAAAATTTTAATATCTTTTTCCTCAGAATTTATTTTCCAGCATTTTTCAGGATTCAAAATGCTCCTCATGCCACAGTTTTCAATAAATCTACTTATAACTTTTAGGATAGTTTCTGATACAACATAATAACAAAATGATGTGCAAATTTTAAAATACATGCAATAGTTCAGTGGCAATCTAGTTTTATCTCATCATGATCATCATAAAATATATTTTAAAAGTTAAGTCTATGTGAAATAATTTGCTCCTTTCAGTGTAATTATAATTTGTCAAAACCCACACATCACTTATTTTATATTGGTCTTTTAAAACCAAGATTAAATTTTAAGCCAGATCTGTTGAGCCGTTTGGCATGAGGAGCATTTTATAAATACATCGAAAATTGTTAAAAATATTGATAAATTTGTGAAAAGTTCAAAAACTCTTATTAATAGAAACTTGAAACTTTGTATGTTGTATCATACTGATACCGACATTAAATGATCAAAATTCTAAGATAATAGGATGAAAACTGTAGATTTCAGGATTTTCACAGATGCATTGCCTTCATCTAATTATATAGTATCTTAGAGAAAATCTTATACTTGCATTCAAGGATGGAAATACCTTTATAATTGTCTGGATTACTTCTTTCACCTTTCTTATGAATTGGATTAAATATAGCTGTTGTCCATTGTTCTGGGAATTTTTCTGATATCCAAATCTTCTGTAATATCATATGGAGGGATGTCTGAGTTGCACTGCTGGTATATTTCCACATCTGTGCAAAAACCTTGTCTTCTCCACATGCTTTTTAGTTCTTCATTTCTTTAAGAACTGTTTCAACTTCTTTTGCTGTAGGTGGCTTTATATTTTCTGGTTTTGTTTTTATCATGGTATGTGTATCAATTAATAAGAGCTTTTCAGGTTCATCACTGTTGAAGAGCTTGTTAAATGCTTCCGCCATGAAATTCTGCATTTTCCTTATTGTTATGCGCTATTTTTTCATCTTTATTTTTCAACAATAATGTGGGGGGTTGTATTTTTGCAGTTGTTTACCAAAGGCTTTGTAATAATCTCTAGAATTGGTTTTGTAATACTTTTCCTCAATAGATTTTATTACATTTTTAAAATATTTTCTCTTAATTCTTCTTATAGTCTGGGTGAATTCTTTTCTGACATTCTTGAGGTACATGGCATTTTCTTCTGTTTTGTGGGCTTGAAATTTCAACCAAGCTTGATGTCTCTCTTCATTTATTCTACCACAATCAGAGGTCGACCAGGCATGTCTTTTCCTTGGATTTAATGGAGCTAGATGTTCTGCATTCTATTTAAGAATTGGTATTAGGTCATCTAAATTGTCTGTTAGTCTTGTAATTCCTGTTCTTTGCCAATACTGGGCATTCTGGATTAAGTGATGAGGGTCGTATGTCCTTTTCTCTCCAACTCTGTTTGTCTTTTTCTTCCTAATGGAGTAAATTTAATCTTGATTTTAATTAATTAATGATCTGAACTAGTGTCCATTCCCCTTAGAACTTTGACATTGTGGATTTCCTTGTGAAAGAATTTGTCCATACATACATGATCTAGCTGCCATGCTGCTTTTGTCTAATCAGGATGTTTCCAAGGTTTAAGTTTGTGTGGTTTTCTTTTAAAATATGTAGATTTGGAGATTAGTCCATGAGTTCTGCAAATTTCTTTGGCCATTTCTTTAGTATATTTATGAGGAGCCCACTTTTCTATTACGTCTTCCTTACCCAGTTGACCATTAAAGTCCCATATAAGGATCTTGATGTTATTCATATTTATTTCATTCATTGTCTGATCAAGGAGATCCCAGAAATTATCGACTTCTTGCAAAGTTTTGTTAGGAAATTTCTTTCATTTATGAGCATTTATGATGGTGTAAAGTTTGTTTGTGGTTTTTAAAGTTAGAATTGTAATTCTCAGTGAGATGGCATTAAAATCAATTACAGAATCTATTATTTTCAAATTTACTATAAATCCTGTACCAAATTGGGGGGCAATGTTTCATGACCGTTTGGCCTGGCTTCCCATTGTACACTCTATAACCTAGAGATTCAGACAGATCTTCTGTTAAATTTCCATTTCTTTGAGCCCAACCACAAGAATATTTTGCCGATCTAATTCATCTGTGAAGTTCTTGAGCTTTCCGGTTTTCAGTAAGGAGTTTATATTGTGCATTGCAATGTAGTTAATATGCTTAAGTTTGATTCTATGTTTGTATGTTTGGTTATATATACTGTATGTATTTTTGAGTGTTCATATTCATTCTTGTCTTTTAGGCGACTACCCACCGAATCCGATGTAGTCTTCTCCATCCTTAAGGGGTTGGATGGTGGAATTCTTTTACTAAAAAACTTTTTCACATCTGACTATTAAAGGTTATCAACCTTAAGTGAAGCAAGCTCCGATTTACAACTATGGTTGTTAGCCACAGAGGATATGTATTCAGCCACCACTAACATGTGAAACAGACGCTGTTGGGGTACCGTCACTAACATGTGCAACCGTCGTGTCCTTTATTGCCTCAGGATGTTTATTTTCTGGCTGTAATTTTACGGCTTTAAGCCAACCCTACTCTTTTTTCCGGGCTTGGTACCGGCAATAGCAACTACTGAGCTACTCAATCCACCCAGCAGATACTGCAGGCATAGAATAATAATAATAATAATAATAATAATAATAATAATAATAATAATAATAATAATAATAATAAACGCAAACTGGAAATAGCCTACCAAACATCCCATGCAATATACCACAAAAAATGCCTTTCCCAAAACACCAAGATACGTCACTATGAAACAGTTCTGAAGCTAGTAGTTCTATATGCAGCTGAAACCCTGTCTCTAAATGCCAACAAAGAACTCCTTAACCTCTTAACATACCAATTATTTACAAAATTGTGATCTTTTTTTACCTAAGTTTTTATTGTTAAAATGGGCTATTTATGAAAACTAAAGAGAGTGGTAACAATGAAAATATATTTTTCGAACTTAACAATGAAATATAAGCCACCAAAAAGTTCTTGTTTTAAAATCCCGAGTATACTCGTTATATTTTTTACAGGTTCTAAAATAAATAACTCAGCACTAAACAGATGGTAAGTAATACAACATGACACTCAATACTGTTCATATGTTTGTGGCTGTGTGAAATGCCCTAAAACAAGGATCAACACACAATGCTACATCGGGCGGGAAAGCCGCGAAAACGAACTGCCTGAGTCACCGACATCTACTACGGTTGAGTCAGAGACATCTGTTTGCAAAAATAGGACCCTGAAGTAATAATTTCATAAACATTTGGCGGAAATATTGAGAAACAAAAAGAAACGAGTATATTCGGGCTTTTAAATTAGGTACCGATCAATGAGCGACATTCCCGAGTATACTCGGGATTTTATTTTATATAAATATATAAAACCACGAGTATACTCGGGCTTTCATGTTAAGAGGTTAAAGAACTGTGAAGAATTGTGAGAGGAATCTTGAGATCAAAGAACAGAAACAGAATCCATCAAAAGAGATGCAACGAAGAAGTCTGCAGCAAAATAGAGAAAATTACTGACACAATCCGAAAAAGGCGGGCACGACTTTACGGTCATCTGAAAAGAATGGACAGAAGAAAGTTAACTAAAGAGATCTTTCACTTTTTTGATTCAAATCTCAAAACCACAATTCCCTGGTTTAGAAATAGCAGAACGTGCCCTTAACAGAGATCGCTTCTGGAAGAAAATATTGACGAACTGGCTAAACCGAGACGAGCAACCGAAGAGAAGCAGGCCCACTCATAAAGAATGAGGAAAATTTGTGCTCTACAGAAGACCAAGTTCAGTGTCAAATGCAAGAAGACTTAACATGGTCCTTGATGACCCCAGCAAATTATATAATAATAATAATAATAATAATAATAATAATAATAATAATAATAATAATAATAATAATAATAATAATAACAATAACAATAATAAAGTCCAACTCGTTGGCTGAACAGTCAGGGTCCCGGGTTCGATTCCCGGCTGGGTCAGGGATTTTAACCTTAATTGGTTAATACCAATAGCATGGGGGCTGGGTGTATGTGTTGTCTTCATCATCACTTCATCCTCATCACTACGCGCAGGTCACCTACAGGAGTCAAACAGAAAGACCTGCACCTGGTGAGCCAAACCCGTCCTGGGATATCCCAGCACAAAAATCCAAATGACATTTAATTTAATTTCATAATAATAATAACAACAACGCCCCAGGCGTAATGACATTGAATGTGTTTTCCTCTACCTAAACCGTGACTATAATGCTTTGTGACTATCAGAACCGTTGTTGGGCCCCGAGGGGTTATAGTAGTTAAATTTGACCCTGGTCGTATAACGACATTGAGTGTGTATTCCTCTACCTAAACAGTGACGATAATACTTTGTGACCGTCAGAATCACTGTTGGCATGCAATCATTGCAGACAGTAGCAAAGAGCATAAGAGCAATGGTAATACGAACGACGTGGTATGCTAGGACAAGTGTAGTCTTGGACAAATCAGGAGGTGCTCCTTCAGTTAATAGGAATTTCTGTGTTACATCATAAGCTAATGATAATTTTATACTAAATAAGCAGTACTTCCCTCCTTGTTTTGTCAGGAATACATATATGGTAAAGCCTCATTAAGATGTTTTTGCAGGGGACAACAAAAATGAACGTGTTAAACGAGAGAACGTACTACCGAATGTATGAATAGAAACTCTCCAACTGGGATATAGAAATACTAGGTGTGATTTTTTTCCGATGTGAGTGCATTTTACATTATGTGCAGTGAAGACTATACCTATCATTTCTAAAGATGAGAGGAAAGTATTAAAAGGAATAATAAACACAAGGAAAAAAATATGAAAACCTTTTATGCTGGGGCTTATAAAATAGCAAGTGCACTGAAAGGTGTGAAAAATGCCAAACAACAAATACGAAAACATATGCAGGGAGCCAATAAAAATATCAAAGTATTATTGCAGATCACACAAATGTTAGCAGAAGCCTTTTATTTCAGAGCAATGGTTTATTAAACATTACTGCATTTTCTAGTCACATTCTTACACATGAATTGGAGGTTACATTTGAGCACTCGACCATATGCGACCGGGAGGAATGACTTCGACCAACTCAAATGATCGAGTCAAAACTCGAAAATGAGAGTTCAACATTTGCAACCTCTTTGCGCTTAAAGATGTGGGTGGCAGTCCACTTTCTGACAGATTTTAATTTTGTCTTCATTAGTAAGGAATTTCAGAATGTTTTTGCGTATTCATGACTAGGCTATCACAAGACAAGTATGCACCACTCTAGTTAATTTCACACAATTATGTTCATAATCCATATCACGTGGCTAAACTTCACTGTACCACTCAGTGTTTAACTTCTGAATGGAATGTGAAATACAAGGACAAATAGACCCACTTTTCCTATAGTCATGCCATTGTGGCGACGGCTCTTACCCGAGTTGGAAATACAGTTTCTTTCACAAGGGACGACAAATAAAATTTCCAGGGTTAGGAAAAATGTGATCGTACTCATAAGCAGTAACAGTGAAAATTCGTGATGGGGTAGGTATGTTTATATGTTACTGATCCAGATATAGGCTACCATATCATGTGACAAATATTCACTACACTTCACTGTGCCACTCAGCATAAAGTAAATTTCTGACTTCTGAATGTTATGTGTGATAGGTGTGTCGTCAAGAAAGGACAGCAGGGTTTCATTTTTGTTTGTAATATTTTGTATTCTGAGAAATGAAGAAATAAGAACTCTGGACTCTGCTGGAATATTTTCTACGGAACTGCAAGAAATATTAATTTAAATATGTTTTTAATAATTTTTTAGGGAAACATCAAGATATGCGGAACTGTAAATGAATATTGGAAGATGTGAGAATTGTTTTGAAGTGAATTTTTTTGTATGTAAATTTTATGTAATTGATCATTTAAATTAATGTTAGCAAGCAAAGACTCTTGGGACGTTTTAACTTGAAGAATTTCTTGAAGAATTATTTGAAAATTAATTTTTGTAATTCTGTATGTCAAAATTGTAATCTGATGAAAATGTAAAGGTACTTCAGTTGTGAAACATCCTATACCGCACGGGCAGTTATTGCTGTTGAAATAGATGTCGCAATAGGAAATATCGAGAAGTTGCTAACTATCTTAATATGACCATATATGGCCATGCATTTCATTTGCTAAAATAACAAGATTTCCTATTGGCAAAAAGGTAGGGAATCTAGTGGAATTTGTTTGCCATTGGTGGATTGTGATTTGTCAATTTCCGTTCCTTAGGCCGCTTTGCGTGCTAGAGGCGATTAGGCAGCATCTATTCCATCTGACCATCCTCGAGTGCGGTTCTGCTCGAGAAGTTCCCCTCGGGAACTCCAGCTTTCCGTGGTAAGTGCTGTTTTCATGTTATTCTCAATGTTTCTGATTTTGTTTGATTTAAGTTCATTCCTTTGTATTTCAGTATTTCGTTGCTTAATGTAATTTTTCAAGTTCTAAATTTAACGTATCTGAGTTTACCCTAGATTCCCATCGTTTATAATTTCAAGTCTCACCTGTTTTTTAAAAATCAATAATCCATTCATTTGTGTTTTTGGATTCGTAATTGTATCCGTTTGTCAAATATGTTAAGTATCAGCTGTTCTGTCATTTAACTTTGTTTCTTGTAAGTTTAGTTGAGCTAGAGGGTGTTTCTTGTGAGCCTCTTCTCCCTATAACACCATACCTTGCCATGGACCTCATAGGGTTCCTGCAACTTCCACAATCCTTTCTTAGTTGTCATTATTAGGCCTATAAGTTCCCAGCGTACCATTTGATTTTGCATATTTACAGCTACCGTCTCGCTTCCAAGTTTGATATGAAATATTCACCGCCACTGTGTTATTTTATGATTTCCCTATCCATATTATTATGTGTCAATATTATTTACTATTTCCATATCCTCATTAAGTGTCAATTATTATCGTCATCATTTATTGTTATTTTTGTATTTTATTATTATTATTATTCTATTTATTATTATTATTAGTATGTATAGGCATTATTATCCCGATTACAGTTACATTGATTGCCGACAATTTACAGAAACAAAAATTTCAGTAAAACAAAAGAAACTCCATGCTAAAACTTGATCAAAACACACACTACAATTTACATATCTGGAAGAAGAACAAGAACAAGAAGAAGAAGATAACGACACAGGTAATTTTATAAGATTGAATTGTGCGCTCATAATCTCGAAGTAAGTCAAGCAATCATCTGTCCTCAACACATACGCAATTCAGCTGTTCGGGAGATAACATCAGGTCAGCCACTTAGCATAATTTAATGACAGCTTAAAGCAACAAGTAATCCTGCAAATGATAAAACCAAAACACACGTATCGAAGAAAACTTGAAATAATCAAACATACTGAAATTTATCAAAGAAGACTTTTGGAACGCAATCATGGCATACACAATGTGATACAACTTTACCAAAAACACATGGTGAGTGGAAGGCTTGCAACCAAAGAAACGTAATGACAATTAACAACGAAACAGAACAATTTCTTAAAGATAGTGACTTACCACTTCCTCCCGCCATTAATTAAGAGGTGATACACAACAACACAAACAGCACATCGCGGAACGAAAAACAGTGGTGCGTAAAACTCAAGCAAGAATCGAGGATAAAAATAGGAATTAAGAATACACACGTAACAGTTATAAACTATAAAAGAAACATGTTAAGAATATATTCTAAATTAGGACTTGAAAATTAATTTTAGAAAAACTAGCTGAGGATGATTATTGTAAACCTTTTCTCCTTCCATAACATATGCTCTGATAACAATGTAACCGTATTCGGGATAATTACGCCTACACATGCTAATAATAATAATAAAATACAAAAATAACAATAAACGATGACAATAATAATTGACACTTAATGAGGATATGGAAATAGTAAATAATATTGACACATAATAATATGGATAAGGAAATCGTAAAATAACACAGTGGTGGTTAATATTTCATATCAAACTTGGAAGCAAGACGGTAGCTGTAAATACGAATAATCAAATGGTTTGCTGGTAACTTATAGGCCTAATAATGACAACTAAGAAAGGATTGTGGAAGGTGCAGGAACCCTATGAGGTCCATGGCAAGGTATAGCGTTATGGGGGAGAAAAGCCTCACAAGAAACAAAGTTAAATGGCAGAACAGCTGATAATGTAGAGTTTGAAGGATGTTCCACCATTCAACACTTTGCAACAATTTATTAAATTATAAGAAGACCGGTTTCGACTCCCATGGAGTCATCATCAGTTCTTGGTGAAAATTAAATTAAGGGGAATCGGATAACAATCATCATAACGAAAAATCCATGCACCTATAGGTGGTTGCATGGGAATACATCATTGATCATTATTTTTCTTCATGGTGTGTATTTCATCCAATTTTTTTCAGACAGAAACACGACTGTCAAATCCATGAATGCTCTCAGAGAGCCAAGTTTTCCACAGCATTATAAGTGTTCTTATTGTGTTTTGTAATTATTTTCTATCCAGTACATATAATTTCAGTGTTCCATGTTCTATGAACACAAAACTGTTAGAGCCAGAACTGGGAAATTTCTAAGCTCCAAGTTCTCCTTGCCAAGTGTATGTTGCATTTCAAGGTAAATCTATCAACTCAATGATGTATTCCCATGCAACCACCTATAGGTGCATGGATTTTTCGTTATGATGATTGTTATCAGATTCCCCTTTAATTTTCACCAAGAACTGATAATGACTCCATGGGAGTTGAAACCGGTCTTATAATTTAATAAATTGTTGCAAAGTGTTGAATGGTGGAACATCCCTCAAACTCTACATTATTGGTTAAACGTCAACACGGAAATGAAGATCATAACTTACGATAGAACAGCTGATACTTAATGCATTTGACAAACGGATACAATTACGAATCCAAAAACACAAATGAATAGATTATTGATTTTTAAAAAACAGGTGAGACTTGAAATTACAAACGACGGGAATCTAGGGTAAACTCAGACACGTTAAATTTAGAACTTGAAAAATTACATTAAGCAACGAAATACCGAAATACAAAGGAATTAAATTAAATCAAACGAAATCAGTAACATTGAGAATAACATGAAAACAGCACTTACCGCGGAAAGCTGGAGTTCCCGAGGGGAACTCCTCGAGCGCAACCGCACTCGAGGATGGTCAGATGAATAGATGCTGCCTAATCGCCTCTAGCACGCAAAGCGGCCTAAGGAACGGAAACTGACAAATCACAATCCACCAATGGCAAACAAATTCCACTAGATTCCCTATCTTTTTGCCAATAGGAAATCTCGTTATTTTAGCAAATGAAATGCATGGCCATATATGGTCATATTAAGATAGTTAGCAACTTCTCGATATTTCCTATTGCGACATCTATTTCAACAGCAATAACTGCCCGTGCGGTATAGGATGTTTCACAACTGAAGTACCTTTACATTTTCATCAGATTACAATTTTGACATACAGAATTACAAAAAATAATTTTCAAATAATTCTTCAAGAAATTCTTCAAGTTAAAACATCCCAAGAGTCTTTACTTGCTAACATTAATTTAAATGATCAATTACATAAAATTTACATACAAAAAAATTCACTTCAAAACAATTCTCACATCTTGCAATATTCATTTACAGTTCCGCATATCTTGATGTTTCCCTAAAAAAAATTATTAAAAACATATTTAAATTAATATTTCTTGCAGTTCCGTAGAAAATATTCCAGCAGAGTCCAGAGTTCTTATTTCTTCATTTCTCAGAATACAAAATATTACAAACTGTAAAATTATTTTGTAAATAATATTTTTCAAATCTAAGGATCACGGCGATTTATTTCAGAATCCGCTATCTAAGCCATGTCCGTGCCTTTGGTAGGTTCCCAGCCCTTTTCATCTTCCCGGTTTGTTGTTCACTAGCTGGCCCTACTGATATTTACGTAGATGTTTTTGTTGGAGATTCGCGTAATGCCAGCTAATGTTTTTCCGAGTGTGTAGTCCCAAACCTTGACCTAAAGGTTGTTTACAGGCTGAAGATGCCCAAAATAATGGGTGAAACATGTACCTGACCAAATAAGTCTACATAAAATCATGTAGATAATAACCACATTAAACGTGGAAAGTATTGAATAGGTGGTTTTTTATTAAATTATCCTTGATATCTATGTGTAGTGATTTCCGATATTGTGCTCTTACCTTCCCCTTTTAACTGTGTTTGTGCCTTGTTTTGGTGTTACCACTGTAGTAGAGGTAACACAAACAAAAATGTAATCCTGCTGTCCTTTCTTGATGACAAAAATGCAATTCTGCTGTCCTTTCAATCAATCAATCAATCAATCAATCAATCAATCAATCAATCAATCAATCAATCAATCAATCAATCAATCAATCAATCAATACTGATCTGCATTTAGGGCAGTCACCCAGGTGGCAGATTCCCTGTCTGTTGCTTTCCTAGCCTTTTCCTAAATGATTTCAAAGAAATTGGAAGTTTATTGAACATCTCCCTTGGTAAGTTATTCCAATCCTTAACTCCCCTTCCTATAAATGAAAATTTGCCCCAGTTTGTCCTCTTCAATTCCAACTTTATCTTCATACTGCGATCTTTCCTACTTTTATAAATGCCATTCAAACTTATTCATCTACTAATGTCATTCCACGCCACCTCTCCGCTGACAGCTCGGAACATACCACTTAACAGTTCAACAATGATAAAGGTGTTTTAATTTATTCCACCTATTCAATACTTATATTATCACGTATAGTTGTTACATAATTAAATTCTTAGTTACATGGGACATGTTTCGCCCTCAATTAAGGGCATCTTCAGCCTAAATACAATAATCAAAAATACAACTAAATTAAAAGTGGACGTTAAATACAATCATCAAAAATACAACTAAAATAAAAAGTGGAAGTTAAAAGTTTAGTCTGTTCTTAAAATTCAGAACAATAAAATTGTGAAAAATGATAAAATAAAAAGATGCTAATGGCAAAACTGTCTTATGATTAAACTATAATCTTGTCAGAGACTAAAACTTCTATTAAAATTCGAATTAAAACAGTTCATATAAAATATTGGAAAATCAAAGTGGTAGTAATAAAAAGCCAACGACATGAGGGCGTGTACACAAGCATAAACTTGATTGTCATGGATACAATCTTTTCAAGGCCGTTGATGAAATTCGTAGTAAGTAAGGCAGAAGCATCTATTGAAAAATTGTAAGAGGCCGTTAGCACCGGTAGGTAATAAAATGGCTGAATCCTTGCCAGAAAATGTCAACAGATGCAGAAATAAGTTTTCTGTAAGAAAAGGAAAAGAAGAAATAAGAAATTGAACGTAAGGAGAGAATTCAGTCTTACATAATTTTGAAACAGATGAGGACTTACATGTAAGTGGAAGTTGTTATTTCTTAACTACTGTTGAGTTGGTTGCTGCCCGTCTGTTGGCTCTAAGTCTGGTGTTATAACTGTGCTGCAGAGGCGGTAGCGAACTCGGAGGGGAAGGAATAGGGGAGTGCGGAAGGGAGGAGAGGATGGGTGGAGTCAAATGTGACGAGGCTGACAAAGGGGCGGAGTCAACTGCATTGCTGGAAGTAGGCCTAATATCTGTAGGTATGGGAGGAGTATTAGGGTTTGAAGAATTAAATATATTAGGTATCCTAAATTTATTCGAACTAACTGACTTTAATAATTTCGGAATTAATTCATGTAACATACTTTTATTGTCCGTGGTTTCATTGAGATTCTTTTGCTTATTGTACGTCTGATCTAAATAGATGTATAAACTTTCTAATTCATTCAGCATTCTTCCTTTTTGTATGTTTCTAATTATCGTTAAGTCTTTCTCTATGGATTCAAATCTGTGGCCAGTCTCCCTCATATGCAAACTCATCGCTGAGTATTTCCTATGTTTTTCCGCGTTAACATGTTCCATGTATCTTGTCATAAAATTTCTCCCAGTCTGTCCAACATATGAAAAATTACACTGAGTACATTTAAGTCTGTATACTCCCGATCCTAAATAACGATTCTTATCATAATTAACTTTTTTATGATTAAAGAATATGGACTGGTTAGTATTAGTAGTTTTAAAAGCTATATTAAAATTATGTTTCTTGAATACGCTAGTAATCTGGTGTATAGCTGGATTATTAAAAGTGAATGTAGCATACTCAGTTTTTTTGGTCTTTTCTGGTATCAGATTCGTAGATAATTTGTTCTTAATTTTATTGATTAATTTGTTGATCATTTCTATTTTGAAACCATTTTGTTTAGCGAGGTATCTAATATAATTCAATTCTTTCTTCAAATTCATGGGAGATAGAGGGATTCTAAATGCTCTATAAATTAGACTGTGAAAAGATGCTTGTTTATGTGAACTCGGGTGTAAAGAGGAATTGTTTATAGTTGTAGATGATTGTGTCGGTTTTCTAAATATTTGGAAATCAAAAGTGTTAACCTTACGCGTAACTGTTATATCTAGAAAATTCAATGAGTTATCGACTTCGTCCTCTTTCGTGAATTTCAAATTAGGTTCGATTTCATTTAATTTATTTAAGATTTCTTGACTATTAGTGACATCTTTGTTTATGATTACAAATGTATCATCTACATATCTCAACCATAAATCTATTCCTTTAATTTTTGCTATTATTTCATTGTGTTTGTATTTTTTTGATAATAATAAATACACATTAGTAACAAAAAATCCGCTAACTAAAATTCAACGCAACTTAAAAGCCTTACTTAAAAGATCCACATCTCTCTTTACTGAACAAGAACAATTAAAACTTGTCAATATGAATCCTAGGCTCCCGGAAACTAGAGCTATGCCCAAAATACATAAAAAAGATATTCCGATTCGTCCGATTATCAATTGCCGTAATTCTCCCACGTATAAAGTCTCCAAATACATTCACAATTTTTTGAAAAGACATTACACTTTTAATAATAAACAACCATTAAGAAATTCCATTGACTTGTGTGACATTTTGCTTGGATTTGGCGTACTTCCAAACCAGATGATGTGTTCGTATGACGTAGTGAATATGTTCCCGAATATTCCGACAGATAAAACTGTTAATATCATTCATGATAATATTTGTAAACACAGTAATCTTAGTAAAATGGAAGTAGAAGAATTCACTAGATTGTTAAAGTTCGTATTAGATAATAACTACTTCACATTTAACAATAATATTTATAAACAGAATGGATTAGCAATGGGTGACCCAATATCGGGCATCCTTGCCGACATATTTATGGATTCAATCGAACACAATGAAATAATAGCAAAAATTAAAGGAATAGATTTATGGTTGAGATATGTAGATGATACATTTGTAATCATAAACAAAGATGTCACTAATAGTCAAGAAATCTTAAATAAATTAAATGAAATCGAACCTAATTTGAAATTCACGAAAGAGGACGAAGTCGATAACTCATTGAATTTTCTAGATATAACAGTTACGCGTAAGGTTAACACTTTTGATTTCCAAATATTTAGAAAACCGACACAATCATCTACAACTATAAACAATTCCTCTTTACACCCGAGTTCACATAAACAAGCATCTTTTCACAGTCTAATTTATAGAGCATTTAGAATCCCTCTATCTCCCATGAATTTGAAGAAAGAATTGAATTATATTAGATACCTCGCTAAACAAAATGGTTTCAAAATAGAAATGATCAACAAATTAATCAATAAAATTAAGAACAAATTATCTACGAATCTGATACCAGAAAAGACCAAAAAAACTGAGTATGCTACATTCACTTTTAATAATCCAGCTATACACCAGATTACTAGCGTATTCAAGAAACATAATTTTAATATAGCTTTTAAAACTACTAATACTAACCAGTCCATATTCTTTAATCATAAAAAAGTTAATTATGATAAGAATCGTTATTTAGGATCGGGAGTATACAGACTTAAATGTACTCAGTGTAATTTTTCATATGTTGGACAGACTGGGAGAAATTTTATGACAAGATACATGGAACATGTTAACGCGGAAAAACATAGGAAATACTCAGCGATGAGTTTGCATATGAGGGAGACTGGCCACAGATTTGAATCCATAGAGAAAGACTTAACGATAATTAGAAACATACAAAAAGGAAGAATGCTGAATGAATTAGAAAGTTTATACATCTATTTAGATCAGACGTACAATAAGCAAAAGAATCTCAATGAAACCACGGACAATAAAAGTATGTTACATGAATTAATTCCGAAATTATTAAAGTCAGTTAGTTCGAATAAATTTAGGATACCTAATATATTTAATTCTTCAAACCCTAATACTCCTCCCATACCTACAGATATTAGGCCTACTTCCAGCAATGCAGTTGACTCCGCCCCTTTGTCAGCCTCGTCACATTTGACTCCACCCATCCTCTCCTCCCTTCCGCACTCCCCTATTCCTTCCCCTCCGAGTTCGCTACCGCCTCTGCAGCACAGTTATAACACCAGACTTAGAGCCAACAGACGGGCAGCAACCAACTCAACAGTAGTTAAGAAATAACAACTTCCACTTACATGTAAGTCCTCATCTGTTTCAAAATTATGTAAGACTGAATTCTCTCCTTACGTTCAATTTCTTATTTCTTCTTTTCCTTTTCTTACAGAAAACTTATTTCTGCATCTGTTGACATTTTCTGGCAAGGATTCAGCCATTTTATTACCTACCGGTGCTAACGGCCTCTTACAATTTTTCAATAGATGCTTCTGCCTTACTTACTACGAATTTCATCAACGGCCTTGAAAAGATTGTATCCATGACAATCAAGTTTATGCTTGTGTACACGCCCTCATGTCGTTGGCTTTTTATTACTACCACTTTGATTTTCCAATATTTTATATGAACTGTTTTAATTCGAATTTTAATAGAAGTTTTAGTCTCTGACAAGATTATAGTTTAATCATAAGACAGTTTTGCCATTAGCATCTTTTTATTTTATCATTTTTCACAATTTTATTGTTCTGAATTTTAAGAACAGACTAAACTTTTAACTTCCACTTTTTATTTTAGTTGTATTTTTGATGATTGTATTTAACGTCCACTTTTAATTTAGTTGTATTTTTGATTATTGTATTTAGGCTGAAGATGCCCTTAATTGAGGGCGAAACATGTCCCATGTAACTAAGAATTTAATTATGTAACAACTATACGTGATAATATAAGTATTGAATAGGTGGAATAAATTAAAACACCTTTATCATTGTTGAACTGTTAAATTTTCAATACGGACCTAAAATGAGGTTTATAACATGTAACATACCACTTAGTCGAGCAGCTCTTCTTCTTTCTCTCAATTCTTCCCAACCCAATCTTTGCAACATTTTTGTAACGCTACTCTTTTGTCGGAAAACACCCAGAACAAATCGAGCTGCTTTTCTTTGGATTTTTCCAGTTCTTGAATCAGGTAATCCTGGTGAGGGTCCCATACACAGGAACCATACTCTAGTTGGGGTCTTACCAGAGACTTATATGCACTCTCCTTTACATCCTTACTACAACCCCTAAACACCCTCATAACCATGTGCAGAGATCTGTACCCTTTATTTACAGTCCCATTTATGTGATTACCCCAATGAAATCTTTCCTTATATTAACACCTAGATACTTACAATGATCCCCAAAAGGAGCTTTCACCCCATCAATGCAGTAATTAAAACTGAGAGGACTTTTCATATTTGTGAAACTCACAACCTGACTTTTAACCCCGTTTATCAACATACCATTGCCTGCTGTCCATCTCACAACATTTTCGAGGTCACGTTGCAGTTGCTCACAATCTTGTAACTTATTTATCACTCTATAGAGAATAACATCATCTGCAAAAAGCCTTACCTCCGATTCCACTCCTTTACTCATATCATGATGACACACCTATCACAGTATGCAAAATACAAGCACAAATAGACTCACTGTGTTATTCAGCAATGTCACTGCTAACCGGCAAGGAAAACTAAGCATTCCTGAGGCTAATGGCTTGCTCGCCGAATATGCAACTTATCCTGGAAGTTCAAGAATTTAAGGCCCTTTTCTATAATCACACAATTGTGGCAATGGATCTTACCCGGGTTAGAAATCACATTTTTTTTTTTTTTCACAAGGGATGTCAAATAACATATTCAAGGCTAGGAAAATTGTGATCATATCAAGCAATAATAGCGTAAATTTGTGATGCGATAAGTGAGGTATTTTTATATTAGATTTAATACAATGAGATTTCAGATTTATCACTTGCCAAATGGGAAAACATGTTTACGAGGAATGCACTAAGGAGGTTTCACTGTATCTCTTAAATGTCCTATGTGTTTTAAGAATGTCAGGACTTTTCATTCTATTTCTGCTCTATAGTCAAAGATATTATTACAAATGACATTCACATTAACAGACAAATCATGATTTCTGTATTTTCAGAGGGAGAAGAAAAAAGGTCGTATGGAGAGAAGTAGCAAGGCTGCGAATAACTTGTTCAGGTATTTGTGTGGAGTAGCAGAGTTCCTTAAAGTAGTCATGAAAGCAAAACCCAAAGCAAAAGCACTAAGACATTGTCTGGATAAAATGATGAAGGTATGTACTGTTACATTTGCTCTTTACTCCTAAAGAAAACATCTTGAAATCCTTAATGTGCTTTTCTTCCTTTCAGTATAACTACAATGTGTATACGAGAGCAGTTGAGAAGGAAAAGATGGACAAAGTTCTGGTGGAATTGTTCAGAAGATACTGGTACCTGGTCAGAAAGAGGAATGCTGGCTTGCCTGTAGGACAGGAAGTAGAAAATCGTCTGGAAGCAACAAGCATTGTGCTTCAAAGACTGCAAGATGAAATGCAAAGGTAGGGTACTGAATCTGGCACTGAACCATAACTGTATTTACAATTTTATGGTACTTTCAACAAATCATCTCACTCTTTTGGCATATTCACAATACACATGTTAGCTGATCAGATACTTAAATTCTGCAGGAGTATCTGAACAAATAAATCCTTATATTTGGCTAATGGGGACACAGTGAAAACTCGTTAGTCTGTTCCTCATTAACATGTTTTCTCACTTAGCACATTGTAAATTCAAGGTCCCGATTCTAATCATCAACATTTTCATTTCCCCTTGTCCAGCTCCTGCCTCTTCTTCCACCACTGCATTCCAGTCCAGTCATCTTTTTCTTATGCTGTTCTTGACAGAGCGCATACATCTTGCTCTGGGCCTCCATGTTGCCCTCTTTCCCTCTCTTGTTTTAGTATCCTTCCCTCTTCCATCCTCTTAACATGTCCTAACCATCTCAATTTAATCTTCTCCATCCTACCACTCGGTATTTCTACCCTTTCTGACCTCAACATATCCTTGTGTTTCCTTCCATACTCCTCAGGAACTTCATGCCACTAACCTGAATTTTCCTCTCATTTCTTGCTGTCAAAGTCCAAGTCTCTGATGCATACGTTAATATAGGGGTTCATTATCTCTTTTCATTTCATAAGAACTTCCCTTCCACACCAGGTTCTTTACATTCTGGTAGAATATATTTCCCACTTGTACCCTTCTGCTGATCTTCATACCCAGTCTTTCACCTTGCATTATTTCACTTTGCAAATATTTGACGTATTCACCAACCTGAAGGTTTTGTCCTCTGAAACTAGTAATTCCTTTTCCTTCTCTTTCTCCTCTTGTCATTACCACTGTTTTGCTTTCCTCTACACTAATTTTCATACCATATTTCTCCATATTGTCATTTAAAGCCTCTAGTTGGACTTGCACTTCTGTATTGTTGACTCCCCAGATCATCTACAAACATATCCCGTACATATCTTGCCTTTGTTTCCTTTAGAATTCCATCCATAATCATCATAAAGATAAGTGGAGACAATATACTTCTCTGTCTTAGTTCAGTTTGGTTCCTAAACCAATTTTTTTCTCCTCACTGGAGTCTGGATACAACTGGAACAATTCTTATACATAGCTTACATTAGTTCCCTTGATTCCCTACCACATCCTTTTCTTTCCAGGGTTTCCCACACTTCTCTACCAACACTATCGTATGCCATCTCTAGATTAAAGAATACCATCACCAGATCTTTCCCATATTCTCACTGTTTTTCCATCAGTAATCTCATAGTAAAAATAAGGCTTTATCGTATTAAATCTATATACATATATATATAGAAATGTTGCAAACTGTGGGCTTGGAAGACTTGGGAGACTAATTGGTATGTTGCATACTATAAGCTTCATTTTTCGGTCCGTATTGACAAGATGTTTAACGTAGCCTGAGTTTCCACCTATTAAATACAAGTTATAATCTTATAGATTACATATGTGGAGGTGGAACCTCAGAGTATCTTAAACATTTCAGTAATTGGTATGTTTCAAGCTGTCATTGGAGAGAGATGGTGTGGAAAAACATTAGTACATGAAAAAGTTTAAGCAGAGCTTTTAATTGTGCTCAACATTAAAATATTACACTTGCTCTCCTATGTTGAGTCCCACTCGACATGATGCTAGCTAGTACTTTCAGCGCTCCTATGATGACAGTTTTGTGTTCCTGTATTGTAGAGCTATCTAGCGGTATCTGAGAGTACACCTTTCCGTATTTACTATGGTTTGCACAAATTGTAATGAGTTTATAACTTCTGTTATTCTTGAATGTTTATGACAATTTTACTGATGATATATAAATATGGCTTCTGCTCCATCTTCGCTCACCGAAATGGATGGTTTAGAACAGTTAGTGGACAGTATTGATGCTCTCAACATCTGGGAACAGTTCACCCTCAGTTATTGACAGAAAGAAGCAAAACTTTGTTGAACTATAGAGAAACCAAACCTAATTACTGGCTATAGGTCAAAGATGGACCACTACACATCAAGCTAAGCTTTTGTAGTGAAAATCTTGAAATGGTGGTGGGAATTGTACTTCTGGCTATTTAAATGGCAGTAGTCGACAGAATTTTGCATTGCGAATCGCATGGACATTCCATGGCATGAAACCTTGCATCAACAGGTGATCAGTGGGTTGTTTGGCGAAGTATGCACCAGAGTTCAGAAGCAAGGAAGACCATCTACTTCTGATGTTGAAGAATCTTTGAATGGTAAACTGCATATAATGAACAACTTACCTGGAAAACAACATAAAGACTGCTGTCTGTTCAAACAGGAGCAACTAAGGTGGTAGAAAGGAAACAGTTTACTACTGCAAAATATGTTCAAGAAAACTCAGTCTCTGCCCAGAAAACTATTTAGAAAAGAACCACACAAGGCAAAACTACAAGGATCAATTTATTTTGTGTTCTAACTGTAAGTATATAACAAGTAACATAATTATATTCTGTGTTAGTATTCACTTCCTGCGGCTGTTCATAGTGCAGACATTAATTCGGAGTGGAGCAGGAAGCATACGCTAATGGCAATGGAGTTCAAAAGGTTAAAAGTAAGATGGATTGCAATGTGAAGGTAAAGTTGGAATTTAAGAGAACAAATTGTGCAAAAAATTCACTTATGGAAAGGAGCAGTTAGGGACCGGAATCATTTACCAACGGAGTCTTCTTCTTCTGATTCCACTTTTTCCTCACCTGCAGGATCGTGGGTGCAAACTGTTTGCTCTGTTTTATAACCGAATGCCCCTCCTGATGTCAACCCTATGGAGGGATGTTTCTCTGGTGGTTGGTAGGATACTGAAGTGTGTTGTATGAATATCAAGACAAACACCAACTCCCAGTCCTTGAGCCAGAAGAATTAATCAGGCACAATTAAAATCCCCGACCCGGGCGGGAATCGAACCCCGGGCCCTCTGACCATTCAGCCACGGAGTCGGACGCTTTACCAGGGGAGTATTGTATACATTTCCAAGTTCTTTGAAATAATTTAAGAAATGTCTAGGTATACAACTGATTGAGAATCTGCTGCCCTAAATACACTGAGATAGACTGCGAGTGAATGCCTCTACACGTAAATTACACAAATATAATGAGATAATGCTTTTGAAACATGTATCCTTTCAATGTTTCCGAGCTATGGCAGTGTTGTTTGTAACGTCCTTGCCATGCACTTTGTATTTCCAAATTATGGAGATCTCAGTGTTCAAAAACTCTATCAGTAAGCTCTATATATATTTCTTTTACACATCATAACTCAAGATTTATGGAACGTGTTAAATAATGGTTTTTAATGTCATGAATGTATACCAACTGGTACCTCCTCAAGTAAATTGTTATTTATTATACACATAATAACGTAATTTGAATTTCAATATGATCATCAAAATCATCATCAAATCTAGCAAATCTACCTGTGCTTTGCTATGGTATTCTACCTTGTATACAGATTTCTGTGTAAATGACTGTACATGCACTGAATACAGTAAGATTATATTAAATTGCACATCTCTTAGCGCTATCGGAGAAATAAAACGGGGAGGATCCTATGTGTTGTTTCCGATGTAAGGTGTGTGGTGGGTAGCTTTGATGATAATGGCAGGCCAGACATTTTCTACTGCCATTCATAATCAACTTTGGGATTTTCTACTATAACGGCAGGCTCACATGCTAACTGCTGTTCACAATAGAGATGGGGAGTTTTAATTATAAAGACAGGTCCCTTTCCTAATGCTGGTCACAATTGTGTTAGAGAGTTGATTATAATCGAGCAATGCAGCTGTATCTAACCTATAAGGAATCGGGATACAACAGAAAGTCATACGACCAAAGTTGAAGATCCCTCCAAATTGAGTGGCGATTGTGTAATTTGTTTTGTCCTATGACCTACCATTCAGCCAGCAGTTACCCCAAAACAAAGGTCTGCACCGTCATTAAAATTGCCTCCATATTTTGACATTTTCTGGGGCCAGAAAGTTATACATTTGATTATCTTGGAATTTTTCATCAAAGAAAAGAGTGTCCAGGTTTCGGGTTTAGCTCCCACATGCATACAGGGAAATGAAAGAAGGAAGTAATACAGTTAAGAAAGTTGTCATTAACAGAAAATAGGATTATAACTGAGGACAGCCAGATAGCACAAATATGTAAATACCAAGTGGACGTATTTAAACGTGAAATGTTCCTCACTAAATTGTGATGATATTAGTTATGGATTTAAGAAAGCGGTAACAGAGGAGAAATTTAGGCACAGGTATTCTTAGGTAAACAGATAAGAAGATGACTTGTGGTGTTATTACATAAGCCTAAAGAGGTAGGGCAGAGGCAAGGAAATAAAGCAGAAAACAGAAGTAGAAGAGAAATACAGGACAAATTATAGCAAATAGCAGAAAACACCTTATGGTGTAAAAAAATGGGCTACACTCCGCAGAACTGTTCAAATATTAAAATCTCCCCTTAGTACTATTCAAAGTAAATTGTAACCTCCAATAGGTAGGTAAGGGTTATACTGCCCAAAGGCAGGTCCGAACCTCCGCAGAGGTGTTCCTGAGCCAGAGTTTACGTGCAGTAGGGCGGCCAGTTCCTTTCCACTCCTCCATTCCCTTACTCCCCACCAACAGCGTATGGCAACCCATCCAACTCCTGACCACGCCTAATGTTGCTTAATTTAGGAGATCTCGCGGGATCCGGTGTTTCAACACGGCTACGGCCATTGGCTAACCTCCAACGATATACCACAAATATTCTCTCTTGCCTTCTACCCAAGGAACAACCACAAATTTACAGGAATGGGATGATCGAAATGGCACAATGATACTTCTCTGTTGGTAAGCAGCCAGAGTCGTTGCCATGGTAACTGGTAGGTTCATCGTTGGTCTGTTGGTCACCTGGTGCAGTACATGAAAGCCCCAGAAAGTAGTCATTTTCTTCATCATTTGAAGAGTAAGTGAAATTATGTACGAGGACGGTTTGAAAAGTTCTCGGAATCACCGCTAGATGTCAGTGCTAGAGCAACGAGGTTCCCACGCAATAATCGCACATCCTCTGTGAGTGAACACGTGGCACGTCAGTGCTCTAGCTGCAGGAGTGTGGTAGTGACGACTCTTTGTTGTTGTTCCCGCATAGTGATTTGTGACAATGGAAAAACTGAGATTCGAGCAGTGATTAAATACTTTGTAAAAAAAGGTATGAAAGCAAAGGAAATTCATGCCGACTTTCACACTGGGGGACTCTGCTCCTTCATTTTCAACTGTTGCCAAGTGTACCAGCAGGTTTAAATTTGGTCGGGAGAGCTTGGATGATGATCCGCGTAGTGGACGGCCAAAAAGTGTTACGACCACAGAATTTATTTAAAGATAAAAATTTTAAAGATAAAAATTTCATTGTTCCGTATTGAAATTATTGATGTTAAAAATTAAATAACTGGAAAGGAGGTTCAACCTATTCAATACTCAAAAGAAAGAAACGTAGCAATCACATTTCTATTTAAATGGGACCGGTTTCGACCTTAGTCTAGGTCATCATCAGCCATAAAAACATATAAAATGTTTATGAATGTTGGAGGTCAGTTCTACACTCTGTTAGGCACAAAGACACGACATCACATTCTGTCCTGCACAAAGTCACAACACTACTAATCAACATACGAAGATCAAAAAGGCTTGAATTCGCAGACGAACAGATCTGTAGTAGAAAGCCGCCAGCTACCGGTGACCAGCGCGGCACACTCAAGGTCACGCGCTGCGGCCAAACACCAAAGTAGAGTGGAGAACGTTTCGAAGGTCCAGAACCTGTCACGGCTGCGGGAAGCCAATTACGTATATAAAAATATACGACGCCAATTAGTACAAATGAATGAGCACCCGTACTCCAGATAAGTTCTTGGTAAACAGTTGACTTGAAAAAACAATTGTAGAGAGAAGAAAAAAGATGTAGTAAAAAGCGCAATATCGGAAAACAAATGAAAACTTATATGCACAGTGCGCTATTTTTTAAGAAGAAAAAATTTTTAGGTTATGATTGAAGTAGTCGAAGTTGGCGCAAGACAAAAATTTGAAAGAGGAGAATAAATTAAACGAGGAAGAGTGATAGTGAAATAAGAGAAAGAATAAAAGAAATTGAAGTTAGATGGTAATGAGGAAAGATAAGATAGGGAAATGAAGGAGGGGTAGTTTAAGGTGGGTTAGGAGGGTGGGTTATTGGAGGTAGAAAATGTGGGTGGGAACTATGTAAGACATGGAAAATAGAATTGGGGTTTTGGAATTTGGAATTTTTGAGAAGAAGAATTAGGAAGTCAAAAAGGATATTGGGTTTTTCAGAAATGTCGTTTAAATTGAAATTAGGGTTGAAGTACTGGTCAAGGTGGATAAAGCAATTTTCAGTAATGTTTAAGAGGGGGCCTTTGTTAATGATTTTAAGTATGTTTATGTCATTGTCAATACTGGTGAAACTATGTTTGGAGTCTTGTATGTGCTGTCCTATGGCGGAGAATCTGTTGTATTTAATGGCGTTAACATGTTCAGAGTACCTGATATTGAAGTTGCGGCCAGTTTGTCCGACGTAGGAGGAACTGCAGTTGTTGCATTTAAATCTGTATACACCAGATTTAGAAAAAGCATTAGACTTATTTAGAGATTTAGAGTTGTGTAAGATATCAAGATTTCTATTGTTAGTTCTAAAAGAAATTTTCATATTATGTTTTTTAAAGATATTAGTTATTTTATAAGCATCCTGAGTAAAAGTGAAGGTGGAAAAAGCAGTTGGTTTTATTGTGTCTTTAGATAAAGTGGTTTTTGGACGGTGTTTGAATTTGTTGATGATGCGGTTAATGAAGGAGTTGTTAAAGCCATTAAATTTAGCAATGTTGCGGATGGTGTTTAATTCATTATTTAAATCTTTTTTGGACATAGGGGTGTTGAAGGCACGAAAAATTAAGCTGTTATAAGTAGCACGTTTATGAGCTTGGGGGTGCGAAGAATCTTGTCTTATTGTAGTTGCTGTTTGGGTTGGTTTTCTGAAAATTTTGTAAGATAAAGAAGAAGGATGTCTAGTAATAGTTAGGTCTAGAAAATTAAGAGTTTGGTTGTGTTCTGATTCGAGGGTGAATTTAATGTTAGAGTCTAAGTTGTTGAGATGAAGAAGTGTAGAGGCTGCGTTGGTTGATTCCTCATTTAATATTACCAATGTGTCGTCGACATATCTCGCCCAAAAGAGGATGTTGGCGAAATTATTATTATTATTAATACTTGTGTTTTCTAAGAAGTCAAGGTAAATTTCAGCAAGAATGCCAGAAGCAGGTGAGCCCATAGCCAAGCCACCTTGTTGATAAATGGTGTTGTCAAAGGTAAAATAATTATTGTTGAGAACTAATTTTAAAATAGACATGAAGTCTTGAATTTCAAGTTTACTTAGGTTACTGAATTTGTTTAGGTTGTTGTTTATAATGGGGAATAATTTTGGAATTGGAATACTAGGGTACATGTTGACAATGTCAAAAGAATGGAGAGAAAAATTTGGTTGCATTTCAAAATTTTTTAATTTGTTGATTAGATCAGAAGTGTTTTTGATAGATTTGTTGGATAAAAATCGATAATTTTTTAGTAAAAATGTTTGGATGAATTTAGAAGTGTTGTATAGGGGACTGGGTCTGTAATTGATAATTGGACGGATAGGAATGTTAGTTTTGTGAATTTTAGGGAGGGCTTTGGCAGTGGGTAGTCCAGGGTTCATGTTTATTAGTTTAGTTTTTTCTTGATCTGTGAGGAGAAAGGAAACGTTTTTTAAAGTATGTTTGAGTAGGTGTTGGATTTTTGTGGTTGGGTCTTTTTTTATTATAGAAAAAGAAGGGTCACTGAAAAAGTTTTTGGTTTTATCTAAGTAGTCAGTTTTATCCATTATGACAGTAGTGTTGCCTTTATCAGATTTGGTGATAATGAGATTATTGTCATTGATTTTCTTTTTAAGATCTGAAATGGTTTTATTATCTTTAATTAAATTATTATTATTTAATTATTATCTTTAATTAAATTATTATTATTTAATTATTTAATTAAAGATAATAAAACCATTTCAGATCTTAAAAAGAAAATCAATGACAATAATCTCATTATCACCAAATCTGATAAAGGCAACACTACTGTCATAATGGATAAAACTGACTACTTAGATAAAACCAAAAACTTTTTCAGTGACCCTTCTTTTTCTATAATAAAAAAAGACCCAACCACAAAAATCCAACACCTACTCAAACATACTTTAAAAAACGTTTCCTTTCTCCTCACAGATCAAGAAAAAACTAAACTAATAAACATGAACCCTGGACTACCCACTGCCAAAGCCCTCCCTAAAATTCACAAAACTAACATTCCTATCCGTCCAATTATCAATTACAGACCCAGTCCCCTATACAACACTTCTAAATTCATCCAAACATTTTTACTAAAAAATTATCGATTTTTATCCAACAAATCTATCAAAAACACTTCTGATCTAATCAACAAATTAAAAAATTTTGAAATGCAACCAAATTTTTCTCTCCATTCTTTTGACATTGTCAACATGTACCCTAGTATTCCAATTCCAAAATTATTCCCCATTATAAACAACAACCTAAACAAATTCAGTAACCTAAGTAAACTTGAAATTCAAGACTTCATGTCTATTTTAAAATTAGTTCTCAACAATAATTATTTTACCTTTGACAACACCATTTATCAACAAGATGGCTTGGCTATGGGCTCACCTGCTTCTGGCATTCTTGCTGAAATTTACCTTGACTTCTTAGAAAACACAAGTATTAATAATAATAATAATTTCGCCAACATCCTCTTTTGGGCGAGATATGTCGACGACACATTGGTAATATTAAATGAGGAATCAACCAACGCAGCCTCTACACTTCTTCATCTCAACAACTTAGACTCTAACATTAAATTCACCCTCGAATCAGAACACAACCAAACTCTTAATTTTCTAGACCTAACTATTACTAGACATCCTTCTTCTTTATCTTACAAAATTTTCAGAAAACCAACCCAAACAGCAACTACAATAAGACAAGATTCTTCGCACCCCCAAGCTCATAAACGTGCTACTTATAACAGCTTAATTTTTCGTGCCTTCAACACCCCTATGTCCAAAAAAGATTTAAATAATGAATTAAACACCATCCGCAACATTGCTAAATTTAATGGCTTTAACAACTCCTTCATTAACCGCATCATCAACAAATTCAAACACCGTCCAAAAACCACTTTATCTAAAGACACAATAAAACCAACTGCTTTTTCCACCTTCACTTTTACTCAGGATGCTTATAAAATAACTAATATCTTTAAAAAACATAATATGAAAATTTCTTTTAGAACTAACAATAGAAATCTTGATATCTTACACAACTCTAAATCTCTAAATAAGTCTAATGCTTTTTCTAAATCTGGTGTATACAGATTTAAATGCAACAACTGCAGTTCCTCCTACGTCGGACAAACTGGCCGCAACTTCAATATCAGGTACTCTGAACATGTTAACGCCATTAAATACAACAGATTCTCCGCCATAGGACAGCACATACAAGACTCCAAACATAGTTTCACCAGTATTGACAATGACATAAACATACTTAAAATCATTAACAAAGGCCCCCTCTTAAACATTACTGAAAATTGCTTTATCCACCTTGACCAGTACTTCAACCCTAATTTCAATTTAAACGACATTTCTGAAAAACCCAATATCCTTTTTGACTTCCTAATTCTTCTTCTCAAAAATTCCAAATTCCAAAACCCCAATTCTATTTTCCATGTCTTACATAGTTCCCACCCACATTTTCTACCTCCAATAACCCACCCTCCTAACCCACCTTAAACTACCCCTCCTTCATTTCCCTATCTTATCTTTCCTCATTACCATCTAACTTCAATTTCTTTTATTCTTTCTCTTATTTCACTATCACTCTTCCTCGTTTAATTTATTCTCCTCTTTCAAATTTTTGTCTTGCGCCAACTTCGACTACTTCAATCATAACCTAAAAATTTTTTCTTCTTAAAAAATAGCGCACTGTGCATATAAGTTTTCATTTGTTTTCCGATATTGCGCTTTTTACTACATCTTTTTTCTTCTCTCTACAATTGTTTTTTCAAGTCAACTGTTTACCAAGAACTTATCTGGAGTACGGGTGCTCATTCATTTGTACTAATTGGCGTCGTATATTTTTATATACGTAATTGGCTTCCCGCAGCCGTGACAGGTTCTGGACCTTCGAAACGTTCTCCACTCTACTTTGGTGTTTGGCCGCAGCGCGTGACCTTGAGTGTGCCGCGCTGGTCACCGGTAGCTGGCGGCTTTCTACTACAGATCTGTTCGTCTGCGAATTCAAGCCTTTTTGATCTTCGTATGTTGATTAGTAGTGTTGTGACTTTGTGCAGGACAGAATGTGATGTCGTGTCTTTGTGCCTAACAGAGTGTAGAACTGACCTCCAACATTCATAAACATTTTATATGTTTTTATGGCTGATGATGACCTAGACTAAGGTCGAAACCGGTCCCATTTAAATAGAAATGTGATTGCTACGTTTCTTTCTTTTGAGTATTGAATAGGTTGAACCTCCTTTCCAGTTATTTAATTTTTAACACAGAATTTATTGCAAAAGTGCATAAAATGGTCATGGAGGATCGTCGACTTAAAGTGTAGGAGATTGCTGAAGCTGTAGGGATGTCTTCTGAATGGGTATATTATATTTTAACTGAAGAATTGGGTATGAAAAAATTATCCGCAAGATGGGTGCCGCTACTCTTGACATTGGACAATAAACACACCAGCTTGGAAATGTCCGAACAAAGTCTGGCCCGTTTTCAGTGCAACCAACAAGATTTTTTGCGCCGGTTTGTGACTACAGATGAAACTTGGGTCCACTACTATACCCCAGAGACAAAACAGCAGTCAAAGCAGTGGAAACATGCTGATTCACCACCATCAAAGGAAGCAAAGGCAGTGCGTTCGGCCGGAAAGGTCATGGCCTCAGTTTTCTGGGATGCAAAAGGCATTCTGCTGATAGATTATCTTCCTACTGGCCAAGCAATTATGGGGCAATACTATGCAAACCTCCTAGACCAACTACAGGAAAAGATATGCGAGACAAGTTCTGGTTTGGCAAGGAAAAAGGTCTTCTTTCATCAGGAAAACGCTCCGCCACACACAAGTGTTATTGCCATGGCAAAACTTCATGAACTGGGGTACGAATTGTTGCCACATCCATCTTATTCACCTGATTTGGCACCATCAGACTTTCATCTACTCCCCAAGCTGAAAATTTTCCTCGGTGGATGGAGATTTTCTACAAGGGAAGAACTGACAGCCGAATTGGAGAGGTATTTTGCAGGCCTGGAGGAATCTCATTTTGAAGATGGAATCAAGGCATTGGAACATCGCTGGACCAAATGCATTAGTCTACAGGGAGACTATGTTGAAAAATAAAAGCAGTTCCACCGAGGTAAGATACTTAATTATAGTACATTCCGAGTACTTTTCAAACCACCTACATACATAATGAAGGGACGTTTCACATCTAGTCCAGAAAATCGATAGTATAAGAGAAAATTGCCTCCCCTGTGAACCATAAAGCATATAGCCAAGCCGCAGGTGTAACCATATCGGATGGGTATCTGTTGTGAGACCAGACTAACGAAAGGGGGGTAGCAGCCTTTTGAAAGTTGCAAGGGCGGCAGTGTAGATGATTGATTGATATGGCCTTGTAATAATTCTCAACATGGCTTGCTGTGTTGATACTGCTACATGGCTGAAAGCAACGGGGAAACTACAGCCGTAACTAACACCCAAGGACATGCAGCTCTCTCTGTATGAATGATGTACTGATGACGGATTCCTCCCGGGTAATATATTCCAGAGGTAAACTAGTCCCCCATTCCGATCTCCAGGTGGGGACTACATGAGAGGGTGCAGTCATCAGGAAGGTAGATACTGACATTCTGTGAGTCAGAGGGTGGAATGTTAGAAGTTTGAATCATTGTGGTAGGTTAGAGAATCTAAAAGGGAGATGGATAGACTAAAGTTAGATGTAGTTGGTATAAGTGAATGTACGTTGGCAGGAAGAACAGGATTTTTGGTCAGGTGACTACCGAATTATTAACACAAAATCAAACAGAGGAAATGCAGGAGTTGATTTAGTAATGAATAAGAAAATAGGGCAGTGGGTAAGCTACTATGACCAGCATAGTGAAAGGGTTATTGTTGTCAATGTAGACACCAAACCAATGCCCACCACAATAGTGCAGGTCTATATGCCTACTAGTTCAGCGGATGGTGAAGAAATCGAAAGAATATATGAGGAGATAGATTTTTTACAATATGTAAAAGGTGACTAGAATCTAATTGTGATGGGAGACTGGAATGCAGTGGTAGGCCAAGGATGAGAAGGCAATACAGTAGGAGAATTCGGATTGGGACAAAGGAATGATAGAGGTAGTCAGCTGGTTGAATTTAGTCCTTGCTAACACTTGGCTCAAGCACCACAAATGATGGCTTTCTATGTGGATGAGACCTGGAGACACTGGAAGATATCAAATAGACTTCAGTATAATTAGGCAGAGATTCAGAAACCAGGAGTTGGATTGCAAGACATTCCCAGAAGCAGACGTACTCTGACCACAACTTGTTGTCATGAAATGCCATCTGAAGTTGAAGAAATTGAAGAAAGGAAGAAGTGCAAGGAGATGGGATCTAGACAAGTCGAAAGAAAATAGTGTGAGGGATTGTTTCAAGGAACATGTTGCACAAGAACTAAATGAAAAGGCTGAGGGAAACACAATAGAGGAAGAATGGACAGTCATGCAGAGTGAGGTCGGTAGGGTTGCTGAAGAAATATTAGGAAAGAAGGAAAGATCAACTAAGAATCAATGACAAACTTAGGAGATACTAGACCTGATTGATGAATGATGAAAATACAAGAATGCAAGGAAAGGAGAGGGCAGAAAAGAATACAGGTGATTAATGAATGAAGTGGATAGAAAGTGCAAGTTAGGTAAGGAAGACTGGCTGAAGGAGAAGTGCAAGGATATTGTAAGTTGTATGGTCCTAGGGAAGGTAGATGCTGCATTCAGAAAAATCAAGGAAACCTTTGAAGAAAGGAAACCTGTGTGTATGAATACTAAGAGTTATGTATTCACAAAGACGCATATGAGAGACTGTCAGTTGCTACAATTATTTTATTCACATCTATTTACAAATTAAACACATACATAACCTTAATTGCTGGTTGGCACAAACAAAACACTCACATCACAAACCGCCATTTAAACAAACTGCCAATCGCTGCACATCGAGATGACAACTTTGCACCACAGTTGAAAATAGTTGAATGCTTAAAAGTATGTCGCACACATGATATCAAACATAACCTTGCTACACCATTACTCTCTTCCAATAACTTTCTCCCAATTACTTACTTCACCGTCCAGATCGTCTCTTTATATGTATCCTGCCCAGGCTTCCAGAAAGATACGTTACAAGCAAAACCTTTGTGAAAATTCTAGAGTGCGTAATGCAAAGATTTTAATGTGCAGAATATTCTCAATCGTTTTAGTGCTTATTACCATTCTGGAAGTCTAACATTTGCCTGATTTTGAAATAAGGAAATAATAGGAAACCTAAACGACATGAGCCTAATATTTGCCTGATTTGGAAATAAGGAACTAATGGGAAACAAATCACGACTAAGTGAATGATGAGATTCGAACTTATATATCCCAAATACGAACTTACAGCCATATGTCTCACTTGGTGTATTATTATTATTATTATTATTATTATTAGTATTAAGATTCAGTCTGAGGATCAGTAGTAAAGTGTTCACATCCAAGTACCAAGATCGTAGGTTCAAATCCGGCAGTCACAATCTGATCTTGAGGGGCGGGAGAAAGTTCATTCGGCATTCCATGTCGTACACTATTACTACGCGAAAGATCTCTGGTGATATATTTCATGTTCATTCATGCACAGGATCAGTAATAACTTCTTCCTCACTAAAACTGCTGAAATCAGAGCGTAAAACATCAAATATGCTTTGCATTTTGCTATTACTGAGCATTTCGCGCGAGCAAGCAACTTCCTTCTCAGCCATCTTGTCAACAACAGAATACAGATTTCTCGATCGATATTTTAATCAATTCTCTTTGCCAAAGAAGCATACCAGAGAACTCTGGTGACACTTTGAGACACCAAGAACAGATTTCAATCAGAAATGTTTCCAGAAAATGCCAACAGATGTCACAAATATCTCCAATATGCGACCTTGCATCCCGGCGTACCAGTCCACTTACGGGTGCATACGGGTTAACTGAACTCATATGAATATTCATGTATAGCACATGTTTCATGACATAACCACACAAACAGCGGGATCATATCATATATACATATGATGTATTAATAATAATAATAATAATAATAATAATAATAATAATAATAATAATAATTCAGGCTCGATACTTGTATTAGTTACCCATGGGTGAGGGAATATTGTTTTAAAGTTATACCTGTTATCTCACTTGCGTCAAGAGGCCAGATGGAAAACCATTTCTAGGGAAAGAAGCCAGAGAAGAAAGATGGCAGGAACATATCCAACAGTTGTATCAAGGTAAGGATATAGATGATTTGGTTCTGGAACAAGAAGAGGCTGCTGATGCTGATGATGTGTGAGACCCAGTTTTGAGGCCAGAGTTTGACAGAGCTGTGAGAGACCTACATAGGAACAATACAGCTCGAACTGATGACATTCCCTCTGAATTACTAATTGCCTTAGGAGAAACCAGCATATAAAGTTTATTCCATCTAGTGTGTAAGATCTATGAGACAGAAGAAGTGCCATCAGATTTTTGGCAGAACGTTATTATACTTATTCCTAAGAAAGCTGATGCAGACAAATGTGAAAACTACCACACCATTAGTTTAGTATCTCATTCCTGCAAAATTTTAATACGTATTATTTACAGAAGAATGGAAAGACTAGTTGAAGCTGAGTTGGGGGAAGATCATTTTGGCTTCTGAAGAAATGTAGGAACACGTGAAGCAATCCTGACTTTACCTCTGATCTTAGAAGATCAAATTGAGAAGGGCAAGCCTACGTACATGGCATTCATAGATCTAGAATAGGCATTCGATAATGTTCATTGGACCAAGCTATTTGAGATTCTGAAGGTGATTGGGATCAGATACCGAAAACGGAGAATTATCTACAATCTGTATAAAATCAGTCTGCAGTGATAAGAATCGAGGGTTTAGAAAAAGAAGCAGCAATGCAAAAGGAGTAAGGCAAGGCTGCAGTTTGTCCACCTTCTTTTCAATGTTTACATAGAACAGGCAGTAAAGGAAATCAAAGAGGAATTTGAAAAGGTGATCACAATCCAAGGAGAGGAAATCAAAACCTTGAGAACTGCCGATGATATTGTTATTTTATCTGAGACTGCAGAACATCTAGAGAAGCTGCTGAATGGTATGGACGGAGTTTTGGGTAAGAAGTACAAGATGAAAATAAATAAGTTCAAAACAAAAGTAATGGAGTGCAATTGAACGAAGGTAGGTGATGCAGGAAATATTTAATTAAGAAAGGAAGTAGTTGAATATTGTTAGTTGGGTAGTAAAATAACTAACGATGGCAGAAGTGAAGAGGACAAATATGCATACTAGCACAAGCAAGGAAGAACTTTCTTAAGAAAAGAAATTTGCTCACTTGGAATATTGATATAGGAATTAGAAAGATGTTTTTAAGACCTTTGTCTGGAGTGTGGGGGATTGTATGGAAGTGAAACATGGATCATAACTAGCTCAGAAGGAAAGAGAATAGAAGCTTTTGAAATGTGGTGTTACAGGTGAATGCTAAAGATGAGATGGATAGATCGAATCACGAATGGGTGAGAGGAGATCGATTTGGGTAAATGTGACGACGAGAAGGGATAGAATGGTAGAAGCCATCTTAAGACACCCAGTTTAGTTTATTGCCTTTCTTATATGGCGGAGCTCAGGCTATGAAGCCTGCTATTATGCCAAACCATATTATACAACACCTTTATACAATTTACAGAATAATGTACATAAAATCATTTTTTTCATATATTCCTGAAAATCACTAAAATTAATTTACTTAACCTCTATAATTTTGTATACTTATTGATAATTAAGAGCTAATTATTAACTTTTACGTTAGTGGAATCTACTTTTTACATATTTGAGTACCACATTAAACATTTCCTTTTAAATAGCCTTGGATTGCCTGTGCCTCTAATTTCAGCTGGGATTGAGTTTCAGGAACGTATGGTAGCAGGTATGAATGAGTTGTTGTACGAGTTACTGTGGTGAATGGGAATGGACAAGAGGGAACGTGTGGATGACCTTGAGGGAGCTCTTTCGGAAGGGGAGAGGTATTTAAAGTCTGTTCTAAGATAGTCTGGTTTGCTTGTTTGCAGAATACCGTGGAGAAGGGAAACAGCATGGTATTTACGTCATTCAGTCAATCATAGCCATGACAGCTGAGAGAGGAAAGGGCTAATATGAGTTTGGATTGGGATATTTAATACGAATCGAGCACAAGCATTGTAGGCTCGCTGTAGTCAACATGAAAGTGTTTTGCTCATATTTTAGTCAAATATTGGAAATATCAGACTCTGTACTAATAATTTTTTTCTGTTTCTTAGAAGGAAGTCCCTCATCCTTTTTGCAGAATGTGATGAGTAGAATACTCCTTGACAAATTTTTGTGACATGTTCTGACCAACTTAAATATTTATTGAATACTACTCCAAGGTTCTTTACATGATCGCTAAATGTTACTGGTATTCCACTGAGCATAACAGTGGGTATAGATGTGTTTTGTATTTTAGCATGAGATTTATGCATGCCAATTATGATGGCCTGTGATTTTGATGGGTTCACTTTCAGGCCATGTCTGATAGTCCAGTCATTAACATTTGCTAGGTCTTCGTTTAACTTAGTGATTGAATTGTTTAAGTCATTAGGCTTTGTTTGAATATATAATTGAATATCATCTGCATACAGGTGATATTTACAATTGGTCAGCGTCTCAGATAAGTCGTTCATGTACAATGAGAACAGAAGTGGTGACAGTATTCCTCCCTGAGCCACACCCATCTCAGTGGTTTGCCATGAAGATGTATCGTTTCCCACTGATACATGCTGCTGACGATCACTAAGATAGGACTGTACCCAGGTTAGAGTGCTGTAAGAAAATTTCAGCGCCTTAATTTTAGCAAGTAATATGTCTCTATCTACACAGTCGAAGGCTTTGCTTAAGTCCAAGAGAACAAGTATAGTCATTTGTCCTTTATCTATCGCTAGTTGCATGTCATTTGCCACTTTAACTAATGCAGTGGCAGTACTGTGGTTTTGTCTGAATCCCGATTGATATTTGTCAAGTAAGTTGTACTGTATAAGATATTCTGTCATTTGTTTATGTACTATTTTCTCCAACAATTTTCCTAATATAGGAAGGATACTGACAGGACGATAATCTTCGGGACTGTTGGGATTGTTGTTTTTAGGGAAAGTTCGGATGATTGCATGTTTCCAATTCGAAGGAAAGACTCCAGTCATGAGTGAGTTATTAATGATATGCATGACCGTTGGAAGTATGATGTCTATGATTTTTTTTAAAAGAGACAGGTTGATTCCATCATGGCCGGTGGACCTTGACTTTATTTCACTGAAGACTTCCCTAACGTCACTAGGGGTCACATGAGAAAAGTAGAACTGCTCGCCATTATGTCTTGTTTTTGAGGATATTCTTTTAATTACTGCTGCTTCGGTCTGTTCGTCAATCTGAGAGGATCGTGAGCTGAAGTATGAGTTTAGGTCAGCTAGTGGTACATTACAGTTGTTGTCATTTGTCTTGTTTTTGCATAATTCCATTTCGCAAAGAGATTTCCAGATCTGACTAGAATTTTGAGTGTTCAAAATGTCATAAGAGTGACGTATTTTAGCATTTCTAATTAACTGTGTTCTGTTTCAGAGTTTTTTATACTTTCCAAAATTGTCAGATGTAGGATATTTCACGTAATAATTATAGGCTGCATCTCTTATTTTCATCTGCTCGCGTATTTCTTGGGACAGCCATGGGTTTGAAGGTCTCTTTACCCTAACAGTGCGTAGTGGTGGATGTCTGTCATACAGAGTCAGAAGTAGTTCGTTAAAATGATTTACTTTTCCGCCAATGTCATTTATGAACTGAATGTTTGTGCCATGGTGTGTTAAGAGCATCTTCAAAAAATGTGTCTTCATTAAAGTGTTTAAAATATCTATATGTAATTAATTTCGGCTTGAATTTAGGGCACTTCAAGGAATATGCAGCGTAAACCATGTCATGTCGGGAGAGACCGGGAACAGGCATTTGTCCATGAGTTAGGATTTGGTTGGTATTGTTGGTAATTATTAGATCGAGGAGCGTACGTGAGTTGGCAACATGGTGTGTAGGGTTTAGGGGTAGTATTGTCAAATTAATGGATGAAAACATCTCAGTCAATCTTTTTGTTTCGGTAGATTTGTTTGTCAAGTCTGTATTAAAGTCTCCCATTAAAATAAAATGCTCACACCTGGGTGTTAGATCATGTAGGGCTTCCTTTAGATTTGTGATGTTACCAGTCTTCGGTGGACGATACACCACACCAAGCAAGCACTTCGTACCGCAAACTATGAGCTCAACAAACAAGAATTCAGGGCTACTGGAGAACCCACTGGGGGATTCTAATATCACCTTATACTTCACATCATCCCGTATATACATACCGACTCCTCCACCGAGCTTACCGCTCCTGTCATTCCTAAGTAATGAATAACCATTCATATTTGGCTAAATTTGACGAGAAAAAGAGATAGAATGATAGGACACATCTTAAGACACCCAGGACTTGTTCAGTTGGTTTTTGAAGGAAGTGTAGGTGGTAAGAATGGTAGGGGTAGACCAAGGTATGAATATGAAAGCAGATTAGAGCAGATGTAGGATGCAATAGTTACGTAGAAATGAAAAGGTTAGCACAGGATAGGGTGGCGTGGAGGGCTGCATCAAACCAGTCTATGGCCTGATGACTCAAACAACAACAACTAACAAGAGATAAAGAGATACATTGACGCAACCACTACTCAGAGAATAATATGGCATGCAGGTTGCAGGTTGAGAATATTTCAGAGAATTCCGGGAAATGTGGGAGAATGCTCTAAGTGTTTACTGTGGGTCGGAGAGGCTGAAATTAGAGGCATTTGTTTCCTGGTTGCTTGTTGCTGCCAACTTAAAATTTAACTGTAGATATAAAAGGAAAAACTACACTAGATAAAATTAAGAAATTAAAAATTGAAATTAATGATAAAAATGTAGGCTAAAGCTACAGTTGAAATTCTGATTAAAGTTCTATACAGCGGTATTTAGTTTACAGAATGTCGGCTCATAGTTAGCGAATACGATCGAGATCTTCGTGATTTGACACAGGTAGTTTACGAGTTCCTTGCTTAACATAAATTATGCCATCCTTCGCCCACACGTTCCGCACACTGAACTTACTTATAGCGTCCTGCAGAAGCCTCAGTCTCTCTGGGGTTAGGTCCTCTCTAATTGTTTTATTTGTACCCTTGAGTTACTTTTTGTTTATAAACATCGCATTTCTTTTCCGGTACGAAACAAACTTCACAATTATGGGTCTTGGACATCCAGTTTGACTTTTCCCAACCCTATGCGATCTGTCTATTTTGTCGACTGAGAGTTGCACCCCAATTTCACGAGCAATATCCATGACAATATTGTCCGTGTTTTCTCCTGCAGTTTCTTCCACACCAAACACACGCAAGCACTATCTTCTTTGGTACTGCTCTAAACTGTCTGTTTTAATTTGCAGCTCCTTTTTTAATTCCCTTATAGTCGTGTCTCTTTCTTCCAGCGTACGCTTTAGTTCCTCGATCACACTCGTATTGAAATTTATGGTTTCTTTCATTTGCTCTACAACTGTCTTCGTCACCTGATCTTGGATGAGGTTGGCAAGCATGTTGAGAGTTTCCTTACTGCTCAGCACTTCCTGCACTGCTTGCTTCACAATGGCTTCCATTGGCACCTCTTTAACTTTGGGGGGGCATGGTTGTTTTTGTAGATATTTCGCTTCAGGTTTCATTGTCTTGATTAATTAATTTCATAATGTTCCGTATTCATATCTATAATATATGTCATAGAAAGAAAGAGATCCACCTAATCAATACTAATATATTAAAATTTTCTTAATAACAGGACCGGTTTCGACTCTTAACAAGTCATCCTCAGCTGTCATATACATAAACATTAGAATACATGTTTTAATAGTTGTACCTTGCCAATAAACATTTCATATTTGACTGACATTAGGTAATATGTTTCAGAGTGATTAATTCTGTTTTTTATGTCTAAGTTTAGAAAACCAATAATACATTAAAAGGATACCTCTTTTTGAACACATTTAAAAGGATCACAACACATGATAAAATTTGCTATGTACATCGGACCTTAATGTTCAAGTTTTACCAGTAAAACAAGACGCTTCTAATTAATTTATTTATTTACTTTTACAGATAGTTAGCAAGTGTCATAGACCGGAAAAGAACCACCTATAACAACAGCTTTCACACGTTTATGTTCCTGTATTAACGGTTTCAAACTTCAGCAGCACATTCATCTTCAAATCTGTACATTTTAACTAGAACAAAATATAAGCCATATAGTGGTTGGACTTCAAGTAAATATCATATAGTGACCAAAATGTGCCCCATTTGATCTTGACATGTACGCGTAACGAAAACAGTACTTCATATGAACTCTAAAAAAACTTGCATGAATGTCTTATATTCTTTTTAACATTTTTATATTGAAGTGTACTATTGTCTTATATTGTATGTAATGTATTTTACACAGTATACAATTGAAGAGGTCATTCAACACAGGTTTTAATTACGGTACCTGGCTTACTGTTATTATAAACGCATACATTTCACTTTGTAAACATAAATTCAAGCTCAGATTCATATCACTTAATTTGACAAGGTATAAGCCTAATATAAAGTATATTATAAGAGCATACACAGTTACATTTAAGCACATTTTATAGACCTTACGACTAAAAATAACGCAATATGACAAAGTCATTCTAGGAACTTGTTTTACTTATAAAACTTGAACATTAATGATATATTCAAGGTCCGATGTACATAGCAATTTTTATCATGTGTTGTGATCCTTTAAAATGTGTTCAAAAAGAGGTATCCTTTTAATGTTATTGGTTTTTTCAACTTAGACATAAAAAACAGAATTATTCACTCTGAAACATATTACCTAATGTCAGTCAAATATGAATTGTTTATTGGCAAGGTACAACTATTAAAACATGTATTCTAATGTGTATGTATATGACAGCTGAGGATGACTTGTTAAGAATCGAAACCGGTCCTGTTATTAAGAAAATTTTAATAAATTAGTATTGATTAGGTGGATATCTTTCTTTCTATGACATGAGGTTTCACTGAACACTTCACGAACACTCTGACGTGAATAACTGTACAAGTTAGAGTAATGTATCACACTTGCGACTGTCAAACTGCTAAAATTCACCTCTTAATGCCGCACAAACCACGAGCCTCGTATTTCGTGACTATACACTATCCGCCGTCTTGTTCAATTGGTTTTTGAAGGAAGTGTAGGTGGTAAGAACAGTAGGGGTAGACCTAGGTATGAATATGACAAGCAGATTAGAACAGATGTAGGATGCAATAGTTATGTAGAAATGAAAAGGTTAGCACAGGATAGGGTGGAGTGGAGGCCTGCATCTAACCAGTCTTATGGACAGATGACTCAAACAGAAGAGAAAATTTAAGAAAACACTGCCGGTTATAAACTCTCAGTCTATCAGTGATTTATAAACCAAATGCATACCCAAACCTTCTCCTGGATGAGTATACTCCAAATATGAAGTTTGGTCGAGATCTATCCAGCCGTTTCGCTGTGATGGTGGAACAGACAGTCAAACAAACAGACAAGAAAGCTAAAATAACCCGATATGGTCAAGACTTGACTTAAAACAGATAAATATTTGAAAAATTTGCAAAACAAACACAATTATAGACAACGAAACCCTTACAACTTTATTTATACAGATTAGTATAAAATGTACTGTGCTGTGATGCCCCAAACTTACCTTGTGTACCCCCTGGCACTTCATATTACACTACCTTCTGTCAGCCTTGTTTTTAACTTACTGACCACCATCTTGGACAATCAGCTAACTCTCTCGCTCCCCCAACGTCAACTCTATGTCTCGCAACTTTTAGAATGGATTTTAAGATCGTATAAATACTCGCCACCCGGCCTAACTCGCCAGGTTGAAGGAGAGGCCGTTCCCCGCTGGATGTGTGAGTGCATAACATAGGACAGAGCTGCTTCTCTGCTCCCGTCAACCACTGGTGTTCTTCAGTTGAGACATGGAGATCACCTTATGTAAAATCTCTCTTCATTCATCTTTTTCCGATTGGTGAGGGAGTTGGGAGATTCACCAAGTTCCATTCTGTGTTCATGGCCTACGGATCTCTGAAGCACACTTTTCAGTGCAATTGAGCTACTCCTATCCTTAAAGCATAATTCAAATCTTTGCATGTTTGCAATTATTCCCCGTGCATTTAATGAGAACTTTCTTTTACTGGTCATGTCACTCGGTTTCCCTCATCCCTGCCCCGTCCTTCACTCTATTCCATTTCTTGTTCAAATTTAGTATGATGAATTGTACATAGATTTAAGACAAATGTGTATAAGAATAGGGTTGAATAGAGTTATTTGCTTACTTAAACTAACATACTCTTCATTTCATTGTTCTATACTTTCTCGTGACAGATTATTCTTTGTAAAATAATTTTGGCACTAGTCTCTGTACATGTAGTGATCTAGATCAACTATTTAAACTACTTCTTTTCATCAACCTTTGCAATCTATTCACCAAACATCTTGCCTCAACATCACGCGTGAAACTTGTCTCAAATAACCATTCTTCTGTACTCTGCTGGTTGGTAATGTACACACCCACATATGGAAGTAAAAGTTGTTGTTATTACTATTGAAACTCTATTTCCTTTAATTGTACACATTGCTACCACCTTTTAGATCCAGGATCCCTCTGGGCTTGTTTTCCACTGCGTATCTCTGATATAATAAGTGTTTCATTATTATTATTAATTTCAATCTTAAACTTGTAGTCGTGCCTGTTGCCATTTCTTGATGGATGCAGTATTTTTGTATCCGTCTCTTGGCACAGGTCAGAGCAAAGTGTAGCTTCCACCGAAGTCCCAGTCTCATCAATGGCTGTAACAATATGGAAGCTGCTGGGGTATGAGTGGTGCTGAGTAATGACATTTGGAGCACAAATAGTGTCCAAGTATTATGAAAGGTGTTGCTCATAGGACAGTCGTGCTGCAGTGGCACCTTCTGGTCCAGTGATGAAAGCAATGGCAAACTACCTCATTCCTCATCTTGCCTAGTACGCCTCATTTGGGCTCTGCCATCGGTTTTTGTGGTTTTCCTATAACTGCATAGCCTTTGGTGGTGTTATCTGAGGATCCAACCAGCCTCTGGGCTGATGACCTAACAGATAGAGAAACTTGTAGTCTGTTATCGAATTCAGACTTCGCCCCGACATACTGTAACAACACTACTGACTTATGCAGCTGAGACTTGGACTTTAACTAGCAGGCAAGAGAGTAGAATTCAAGCCAGTGGGATGAAATTCCTAAGAAGTATGATAGGAAAGACAAGGAGAGACAGAGTGCAAAATGAAGATGTTAGGAAGGAAGTTGGGATGGGAAAGCTAAATGGGAAAGTTGAAAGGAAGAAACTAAGGTTGATTGGACATGTAAAGAGGATGGTGGAGTCAAAGTGCGAGGGCAAGAGAGCAAGATGGATTTGACGTATCCACACAGGCACACACGAGATGGTATGAGCTGGTAAAATTAATTAAATTTACATATATTCACAAATTAACACACACACTTACCATTAATCACGGTATCCCCAGCACAAACACTTCACTTCGAGAATATAAACAAAGTCGCCATTATTAAAAACAACTGCCAACACAGCACATAGAGGTTACAAGCTTGGAACACAAATAAAACAGTTTACTGGGTATAAGCACATCACTTCAATATGGAGACTGCATTTTACCGCATGTCACAAAGTCACAAGTATATTCCTTGCTACACCATAACTCGTCAACCAATAACTTCTGAACATTAACTAACTGTAACTCAGCAGTAACTAACTTCACTGTCAAGATTGTCTCTTTATATAGGTCCCGGCCAGACTTCCAGAAAGATACGTTACAAACAAAACTACCTTCTTGAATATTCCAGAGTGCCCAATGCATAGAAACGGTGTACAGAACATTCCCAATCATTCTAGTGTCTATACCATTCTGGAAGGTACAGTGTGTTTCACAATTACGGATTACAATTTATATATACGGGTAAGAATAAATTATAATATTAATTTACAGGTATTTACATTAACTGATATAAATGTCTATATACAACATATGTTCCATGACATAACCTCACACATAATACGATCATTCAACTACGTAAATAATAATAATAATAATAATAATAATAATAATAATAATAATAATAATAATAATAATAATAATAATAATAATCATCATCATCATCATGATCGTAAAATAATAATAATAACTATAATAATTCAAGCTCGATATCTGCATTAGTTATCCATGGGTAAGTTATACCTGTTATCGCACTTGCATCAGGTTGAATCATTGAAGCGAGGCATAAGAAGACAAAATTTAGACTGGGACAAGATCGTGGAACAGGAATGGTGGAAGGAAAAAGGAAGATGGAGAAGTGCCATGAATACCTCGACCCAGCAGGAGCTGATGATGATAATGAGGCACTTACAGTGATCCCCCTAAGGAACTTTCACCCATTAATGCAGTAATTAAAACTGAGAGGACTTTTTCTATTAGTGAAACTCACAACCTGACTCCGTTTATCACTATACTGTCCATCTCACAACATTGACAGGTTTTTTCCCAGTTGATTTCAATCTTGTACCTTATTTATACTATTCCTTTGTTTGTCTTTCAGATGGACAGAAATTCTTGAGAAATGTGACCGAGAACTTGAGACCATGGTCGCTGACAGCCTCACTTCCTGTGCATTCCTCTCATATTGCGGCCCTTTCTCCATGAAGTACAGAAAAATGATGTTGAATGATTGGGCTGGTGAGACAGCACGCACTAAAATGAAACTAGCTGATCCATACAAGCTACAAGAGCAGATTTCTTCCCAGTCAGATGTTATAAGGTGAGTAAAACTAGTGCCAGTAACAGTTGGGTCAAACTAAAAGCAGTGATAGACATACCTTCTGGCATTTTACCTCGTAATACTCATTGTGGATAAAAATCCGAACCAAGCCCCATGGAGCAACAGCCTCGAAGGGCCATGGCCTACCAAATGACCACTGCTCAGCCAAAGGCCTGCAGGTTATGAGATGTTGTGGTCAGCATGATGAATCCTCTCACCCGTTATTCTTGGCTTTCTATCTCACATCAGGTAGCTCCTCAAATCTAATCACTTAAGATGAGTGCACCTCCAACCAGCCCTCAGATCCGGGTAGAAATCCCTTGATCTGGCCGGGAATCGAGCCTGGAGCGTCTGGGTAATAGGCAGGCATGCTACCCCTACACCATGGGGCCAACACATTTTGGATAGTTGTTGCTTGAAACATTACTCCATAGACTGGTTTGATGCAGCTCTCCATGCCACCCTATCCTGTGCTAACCTTTTCATTTCTACGTAACTACTGCATCCTACATCTGCTCTAATATGCTTGTCATTTTCATACCTTGGTCTACCCCTACTGTTCTTACCACCTACACTTCCTTCAAAAACCAACTGAACAAGTCCTGGGTGTCTTAAGATGTGTCCTAACATTCTATCTCTTCTTCTCTTCAAATTTAGCCAAATCGATCTCTACTCGCAAATTCGATTCAGTATCTCTTCATTCGTGATTCAATCTATCCATCTCACCTTCAAAATTCTTCCGTAACACCACATTTCAAAAGCTTCTATTCTCCTTCTTTCTGAGCAAGTTATCGTCCATATTTCACTTCCATACAATGCCACGCCCCACACAAAAGTCTTCAAAAACATCTTTCTAATTCCTATATCAATGTTTGAAGTGAGCAAATTTCTTTTCTTAAGAAAGTTCTTCCTTGCTTGTGCTAATCTGCATCTTATGTCCTCCTTACTTCTGCCATCGTTAGTTATTTTACTACCCAAGCAACAATATTCATCTACTTCCTTTAAGACTTCATTTCCTAATTTATTATTTCCTGCATCACCTGCCTCCGTTCGACTGCACTCCATTACTTTTGTTTTGGACTTATTTATTTTCATCTTGTACTCCTTACCCAAGACTTCATCCATACCATTCAGCAGCTTCACGAGATCTTTTGCAGTCTCAGATAAAATAACAATATCATCGGCAATTCTCAAGGTTTTGATTTCCTCTCCTTAGATTGTGATCCTCTTTCCAAATTCCTCTTTGGTTTCCTTTACTGCCTGTTCTATGTAAACATTGAAAAGGAAGAGGGGACAAACTGTAGCCTTGCCTCACTCCTTTCTGGATTGCTGCTTCTTTTTCAAAGCCCTCGATTCTTATCGCTGCAGACTGATTTTTATACAGATTGTGGATAATTCTTTGCTCTTGGTATCTGATCCCAATCACCTTCAGAATCTTAAATAGCTTGGTCCAATCAACATTATCGAATGCCTTTTCTAGATCTATGAATGCCATGTACGTGGGCTTCTCCTTCGTGATTCGATCATCTAAGATCAGACGTAAAGTCAGGATTGCTTCACGTGTTCCTACATTTCTTCTGAAGCCAAATTGATCTTCTCCCAACTCAGTTTCAACTTGTTTTTCCATTCTTCTGTAAATATTACGTGTTAAAATTTTGCAGGCATGAGATACTAAACTAATGGTGCAACAGTTTTCACACCTGTCAGCACCGGCTTTCTTGGGAATAGGTATAACAACATTCTGCTGAAAATCGGATGGGACTTCTCCTGTCTCTTACATCTTACACACAAAATGGAATAGCCTTGCCATGCTGGTCTCTCCTAAGGCAGTCAGTAATTCAGAGGGAATGTCATCAATTCCTGGTGCCTTGTTCCTATTTAGGTCGCTCACAGCTCTGTCAAACTCTGACCTCAATATTCGGTCTCCCATTTCATCAGCATCAACAGCCCCTTCTTGTTCCAGAACCAATTTATCTACATCTTTACCTTGATACAATTGTTGGATGTGTTCTTGCCATCTTTCTGCTTTGTCTTCTTTCCCTAGAAGTGGCTTTCCATCAGAGCTCTTAATTTTCATACACCTAGATTTCCTTTCTCCAAAGGTTTCCGTGATTTTCCTGTATGCAGCATCTACCTTTCCTAGGAACATACAACCTGTGACATCCTTGCAATTCTCCTTCAGCAAGTCTTTCTTAGCTACCTTGCACTTTCTATCCACTTCATTCTTTAATCGCCTGTATTCTTTTCTGCCCTCCTTATTTCTAGCATTCTTGTATTTTCGTCGTTCATCAATCAGGTCTAGTATCTCCTGAGTTATCCACTGATTCTTAGTTGATCTTTTCTTCCTTCCTAACATTTCTTCAGCAGCCCCACTGACTTCATTTTTCATGACTATCCACTCTTTCTCTATTGTGTTTCCTTGTGCCTTTTCATTTAGTCCTTTTGCAACATGTTCCTTGAAACAATCTCTCACACTCTTTTCTTTCAACTTGTCTAGATCCCATCTTTTTGCATTCTTTCTTTCTTCAATTTCTTCAGCTTCAGATGGCATTTCATGACCAACAAGTTGTGGTCAGAGTCCACGTCTGCTCCTGGGAAGTTTTGCAACCCAACACCTGGTTTCTGAATGTCTGCCTAATCATAATGAAGTCTATTTGATACCTTCCAGTGTCTCCAGGTCTCCTCCACGTATAAAGTGGTTGTTTGTGTTGTTTGCACCAAGTATTGGCAAGGACTAAATTATGATCAGTGCAGAATTCAACCAGCCAACTTCCTCTTTCTTTCCTTTGTCCCAATCCAAATTTTCCTATTGTTTTGCCTTCTCTGCCTGGGCCTACCACTGCATTCCAGTCTCCCATTACAATTATATTCTCGTCACCTATTACATATTGTATTAAATCTTCTATCTCTTCATATGTTCTTTCGATTTCCTCAGCATCCGCCGAGCTAGTAGGCATATAGACCTGCACTATTGTGGTGGGCATTGGTTTGGTGTCTATATTGACGGCAATAATTCTTTCACTATGCTGGTTATAGTAGCTTATCCGCTGCCCTATTTTCTTATTCATTGTTAACTAACTCCTGCCTCTCAATGTTTGATTTTGTGTTGATAATTCGGTATTCGCCTGACAAAAAATCCTGTTCTTCCTGCCAACGTACTTCACTTATACCAACTACATCTAACTTTAGTCTATCCATCTCCCTTTTGAGATTCTCTAATCTACCACAACGAATCAAACTTCTAATATTCCACGCTCTGGCTCGCAGAATGTCAGCATCATCTTCCTGATGATTGCCCCCTCTCCTGTAGTCCCCACCCGGAGATCCGAGTGGGGGACTAGTTTACCTCCAGAATATTTTACCCGGGAGGAAGGCATCGTCAGTACATCATTCATACAGAGAGAGCTGCATGTCCTTGGGAGTTAGTTCCGGCTGTAGTTTCCCACTGCTTTCAGCTGTGTAGCAGTAGGAACAGAGCTAAGCCATGTTAAGTATTATTACAAGGCCATATCAGTCAATCATCTAGAATGCCGTCCTTGCAACTTCCGAATCATTCCTTGTTAGAGCATTTTCCACTACACTCCATGTGTGTATCGCTACACACTCTATCGACTGAATTCCCATCAAGCCATAGCAATATTTTGTTATTCACTGTTTTCCTGTCCATATTATTATTGAGAAATTCATACTGAAATGTATCATAATATACTGCCCGACAGAAAATGGAAGCACCCGGAAGAAGAGGAGGAAATGAAATGAAATTTCACATGTTGAAAGAGTATATGATGTTATTTTAGTGATTACAAAATTAAGTCAAATTTACAAAGAACTTGGGAGTACGAGCCCACTAATCAGTATGATGTTGCACCCCCTATGGCCTGGATACATGCACTGATTTTGTTGGGAAAGGTGTCATAAAGCTGTTGTATCCTCTGCTGAGGCCAGCTGGCCCACAGCTGTTGTAACTGGTCCTTGAAATCCTGGATACTGACACTGGAACGGAGTTGACATCCAAACTGGTCCCACACATATTCTATAACAGACAGATCCGGGTGTCTTGTTGGGCATGTTAGTACCTCAACATCATGCAGACAATTCATAGAGACGAGTGACGACGAACTCTTTCCTGTTGAAAAATGGCACAACAATATTGTTGCATGAGAAGTAACATATGAGGACGCAGGGGGAGTGCCGATCATCAGCAGTCCATGCTTTCCAAACATGGCACCACTCCAGACGCAGCCTTTTATGTTCTGGTGTTAACAGCAGCTTACGCATAGGATGGTAATTGTATGGGATGACACAGAATGCTGCAGGAAGTTCATTACTTGTTCTCGCAGATGCGAAGCAGTTTGCACAATACAGGTGATCCTCACTTGCGGTGGAACCTTGACAACGAGTATGCCATTCCTTATATTACCATTCAGTCCAGCATTGGCTCACTGTCACATCCGAATGCCCAACAAATCTGGATATTGCACGATTCAAGCAGCCGGCCGAACAGAAACCCACACTGAGGCCCTTTTCAAACCTCCATCAGGTGCTGATTACCCTGTCTCGCATGAGTACGCAGCATCTCCATGTCCTTCACAGTGTTCACTCTACATTTGATGCTGTTCATGCTCCTTAGACACCCTACCAGGCCTGGTAACAACACTAATACACTTTCGTGACCGTTTACCTGTGACACAGAATTGCAACTCTAATCATGTACATAAAAGCCGATGGTGTGTTTGACTTCCGACCATTTCTCTGGGTGCTTCCATTCCTTTATCAGGCAATATAGTTAGAAAAAGATGACAATCATTTTGATCACAGTGTATGTCTAGTGTTTACTCTCCGCTGTGTCTTCTGATATGGGCTTGAGGAAATTTGTTACATTCATCAATCAGTTTCATCTGAAGTCTCCACAAAGATGCACACAAAATGCTGTCAATTGTGTACATTCTTCCACACGCATGTACTAATAAGCTGCCATCATAAAACAAAACACTACTACAAAGGAATAAGGAGAAGACTGCAACAGATGCATGTCAACTACCAACTACAAGACTGGAAGCTTGTGGCGTAATGAAGTACAGAAGGAGTCGGCTGAGATTTCACACATTGATGTAGAAGATCATTTCAAATTTTGTACCATGGTACAGTCTTATACCCCACCACCTAGAGTCCCTAGAAGTCGGAAGCCCCTTTCACAGGAGAGAAAGGAGAAATTATCAGCAGGGCTCAAGAGATATTGGGAACTTAGAAGAGCATCGAGGAAGAACTAGTCATCAGTGCTCCTTAGTGGACTTAAATCAATAATAATAATAATAATATTAATAATAATAATAATAATAATAATACCGAGCTCGAAAGCTGCAGTCGCTTAAGTGCAGCCAGTATCCGGTATTCAGGAGATAGTAGGTTTGAACCCCACTGTCGGCAGCTCTGAAAATGGTTTTCCGTGGTTTCCCATTTTCACACCAGGCAAATGCTGAGGCTGTACCTTAATTAAGACCACGGCCGCTTCCTTCCCACTCCTATTACTTTCCTGTCCCATCGTCGCCATAAGACCTATCTGTGTCAGTGCGACGTCAAGCAAATAGCAAAAATAATAATAATAATAATAATAATAATAATAATAATAATAATAATAATAATAATAATAATAATAATAATAATAATAATAGTAATAGTAATAATAATAATTTAAGCCCAGTATTGGCATTATTTACCCATGGGTTAAAGAATATTGTTTTCAGGTGATATCAGTCTGTTACCCTTGCATCACATCTCACCCTTGGCTTTGACAACATGAAAGTGGCAGGGATATAAATGATATGAGTAAAGAAGTGGAATCAGAGATAAGGGTTTTTGCGGCTGATGTTATTCTGTATAGAGGAATAGTTAAGTAACAAGATTGTGAGCAACTGCAAAATAACCTTGATAATGTTGTGAGATGGACAGTGGGCAATGGTATGATGATAATTGGGCTGAAAAGTCAGGTTGTGTGTTTTGCAGATAGGATAAGTCCTCTCATTTTTAATTACTGCGTTGATGGGGTGAAAGTTTCTTATAGGAATCATTGTAAGTACCTAGGTGTTAATATAAGAAAAGATCTTCATTGGGGTAATCACATAAATATCACTGTACATGGTACAAATCTCTGCACATGGTTATGAGGGTATTTAGGGGTTTTAGTAAGGATCTAAAAGCCTCCGTGGCTCAGACGGCAGCGCGTTGGCCTCTCACCGCTGGACACCGTGGTTCAAATCCCAGTCACTCCATGTAAGATTTGTGCTGGACAAAGCGGAGGCGGGACAGGTTTTTCTCCGGGTACTCCGGTTTTCCCTGTCATCTTTCATTCCAGCAACACTCTCCATTCTCATTTCATAGCATCTATCAGTCATTAATAAATCACTGTGGGAGTGGCAACCCCATCGTACTAACAGCCTATATCTGCTTCATTCATTACATCCCTGACCCAGTCAGTGACTGGAAAACAGGTTGCAGGTTTTCATTTTCAGTACGGATGTAAAGGAGAGGGCATAAAAGTCTCTGGTATGGTTCCAGTGTATGGGATCCTCACCAGGATTACTTAATTCAAGAAGTGGAAAAAATCCAATTAAAAACAACTCGATTTGTTCTGGGTGATTTCGGACGAAACAGTAGCATTATAAAAATGTTGCAAAGTTTGGGCTGGGAAGACATTGGAGAAAGGAGATGAGGTACTGAACTAAGTGGTATGTTCTGAGCTGTCAGCAGAGAGATGGCGTGGAATGACATTAGTAGACGAATAAGTTTGAGTGGTGTTTGTAAAAGTAGGAAGGATCACAATATGAAGATAAAGTTGGAATTCAAGAGGATAAATTGGGGCAAATATTTGTTTTTAGGAAGGGGAGTTAGGGATTGGAATAACTTACCAAGGGAGATGTTCAATAAATTTCCAATTTCTTTGAAATAATTTTTAAAAAGCCTAGGAAAACATCTGCCAGCTGGGTGACTACCCTAAATGCAGATCAGTATTTATTTATTTATTTATTTGTTTGTTTGTTTGTTTGTTTGTTTGTTTGTTTGTTTATTTATTTATTTATTTATTTATTTATTTATTTATTTATTTATTTATTTATTTATTTATTTATTTATTTATTTATTTATTTATTTATTTATTTATGTGTCGGTCGGTCGGTTTCACTCATGGGTTCAGGTGCTGTGTGGATTTCAGTTGGCTTGGCATAATGATATGTAATAGCAACTTCTGGCTCGGTGATGAGTGCATTGTGAAATTACCCCACCCTTGCAGTGGCACCTGCCTGAATATGGAGATGTTGAGTATTCAACAAACTTACTGCTTGAATTAGCCTTGGCACTATCAAGTAACTTTCATAACAACACGACAGGCTGTTCTGCTCCAATGAGTGTGAGGGCATTCTCAATGTCAAGTTGATGACGGAAGAACAATTTGGGGAAATTTGACCGAAAGAAGTGATAAACTGATAGCACAGATTTTCAATCAGAACAAAATATTATTGTCTGTTATTAAAGGTAGATTTAAGAGTGTGAACAAGAGAATCAGTGGGACTCATAGAACTTTTCTCATCAAATACAGCCTGCTGTTTGGCAACATTTCTTCCATATGGCCCTGTCTAGAACATCCACAACACGCATGTTTTGGTGGTTTCCTTCATGGGCAGTGCTGGAGGGACATTTTTATCATTGCTTCTTATGAAATGGCTATAACACCAGAATCGACTCGCCCTTGTTACATCATAGTTACAGTGTCTCTAGTGCAACATTCTACTCCATAGGGAGCATCCGTCGTTAATGTCGTTATACAGCCCTACAACAGTCATAAAATCTGCATAGTCTGTCACAATGCCATGAATTCCTGGATGCACTTTTCCTTTATAAATTGCTCTACTCCTCGATGAATTGCCTACAACTCCTAGAAAAAATTAACTTGCACATACCAGACAGACACACGAGGTTTAAGCATACATTGTCTACAGATTGGCATAGAACTAACTATACATTCAATGGGCCAATTGAACGAATGTCAAGATTACTAAACAAAGTGAATAATGATATATTCAAATGCTCATTGTCAAAATTTAGAAATCACTTACACAATCTCTAGTAGTGACTTACTTTCCTGTGTTCACAGTGCATTTGCTTATGGGTGGGGCCGGGAGAAACCTTGCTAGCCACATGCAGGCTTGAGAAGCGCCAGTTAAGGTCGAGAAGGCGGCTGTTACAAGCCAGCCATCTCTGCAGGGCGTGTGTAACGCAGCGGTTAGAAAAGGAACAGGCTAAATACCCGCTCGAACAGAGAGTTTTTATGTACGATATGTATGTAAAAACAGTCACGTAGAGAGGTGCGCAGGCAATTTGCAGTGAAATATCCGTGTGCTCCAATTCTGGGTTGAGAAACTGTTAGTTGACTTGTTAACGAACTAAGGAGAAGAGGATCACTAAATGCTTCAATTCCTAGGTGAAGATGAGGGGTGTTGATGGAGGACAAAAATGGTTAAATCAGTGCATCTTTCACATGCTCTCCAAATAAATCTCTAAGACGTTTTTCACAGGAAGTTAGTATTTCAAAAACATTCGTTTTTACTGTCACTAGACTTCTAAAATTAAAACCATATAGAGTGTATATCGTGCATGAATTATGGCCTAGACTGTTGATAAACTTAACCATAATAGGCATTTGTTTTGATCCTGTTCTCTTTCAACACTTAAACGAGCCTCGGATGCAAACAAAGAACTCGGAGTAGACAACAGCACCCGCAGACCCATGCCCCGTATGATGGCTTACAGCCTAATGTTAGGCCAAGCCTTGCAATTATGCAACAACCCCAGAGAAGATAACACACTTGAATAGGAAAATGTGAAGAGTTAGTGGATTCCCTATCAGTTTTACCTAGCTTTTCTTTAAGCATTTTCAGAAAATATTTCCCATGGTAATTTATTCCATTCCCTTACTCCTCATCTATAAATGAATATTAGCCCCAGTCTATGCTCATGAATTCCACTTTATGATCTTTTCTGTTTTTGAAAGCTCTACTCAAGCTTATTCTTCTACTTACGTCATTCCACGCCAACTCACTGCTGTCAGCTTTAAACATACCACTTAGTCAAGCATGTCTTCTCCTTAGTCCCAAGTCTTCCCAGCCTAGAGTTTGTAATATTCTTATAACAGTACTCCTTTGTCAGAAATTACCCAGAACAAACCATCTGCTTTCCTTTGAACTTTTCCAGTTCTCGTATCAAGTAGTCCTGGTGAGGGTTCCATAAACTAGAGCCATACTCTTAACTGTGGTCTTGCCAGAGACTTACACACTCTCTCATTTACATTCTTACTCATCATGATGATCATCATCATCATCATCATTTCCCTTTATCCAGCTGTAGCCGGGTAGGGGCAAATATGGTTCCTCTCCACTTTCTTCGGTCTTTCCACCACTCCTCCTCCAACACTGTGTCCCAGTCCAGGTTTCTTTCTCTAATGCTGTGTTGGATTGTGCCCTTCCATCTCAATCGTGGTCGTCCACGGCCTCTCCTTCCTTGGATTTGCATTTCCCTCACCTTTTTTGGCATTCTTTCTTCGCTTATTCGCTTTATGTGCCCAAACCATCTTAGTCGGCTCTTCTCTATTCTCTCATTCATTTTTTCCACTCCAATTTCTTCCCGGATTTTCTCATTCCTTATTTTGTCTCTTCTACTCTTCTGTATCATACTCCTCAAGAACTTCATTTCGGCTGCCTGTATTCGACTCTCATCCTTCTTTGTCATTGTCCAAGTTACAACCCCTAAATACTCTCATAACCATGTGAAGAGATCTGTAACCTTTCTTAACAACCTTGTTAACATGATTTCCCCAATGAAGATCATTCCTTATATTAAAACCTAGCTACCTGCAGTGTTCCTCATGAGGTACTGTCACCCCATCAACACAATAATTAAAACTGTGAGGACTTTTCCTCTTGGTGAAACTTACAACTTGACTTTTCATCCCATTTACGTTCATACCATTGTCTGCTGTCCAGCTCACAACATTGTTTAAGTCTCCGTGCAGATTTACTGTAACATAAGCAGCAAATAACCTTATCTGTGATTCCATTTCTTTACTCACATCATATATATAATGTAATATATTTAGTTAAGTGTTCATTTTATTTAATGTAACCTTGCGAGTACGCACAGCTATGATATTGTATTTCCAGCGCTGTTTACGTCATAGTCATGTGGTTATTATAAAACACCGCATTGGCTACTCCCCTCCAGCCCACCCCTGCCGCAGCCTTCCCTCTACCTCCCGTCAGTCCTGGATAGTCAGTCTTGCATTAGCAAATTTATTCTTTTAGTTCAGCTTGCTCACCGTCAGTTTAGGTCTCTTCTTGAGGAAAATGTTAGCTACCGTGGAGACCAGTACACAACAACCATCATCAATCCATGACATTGCATGTTTTTTTTTTTGCTAGCTGCCTTACGTCGCACCGACACAGATAGGTCTTATGGCGACGATTGGACAGGAAAGGGCTAGGAGTGGGAAGGAAGCGACTGTGGCCTTAATTAAGGTACAGCCCCAGCATTAGCCTGGTGTGAAAATGGGAAACCACTGAAAACCATTTTCAGGGCTGCCGACAGTGGGGTTCGAACCTACTATCTCCCGATTACTGGATACTGGCCGCACTAAAGTGACTGCAGCTATCGAGCTCGGTGACATTGCATGTATCTGTCATTCTGAGAGTCAACACAACAATTCAAATTCCTCCAAAGATGGTGAACTCTTTCAGGTCATTTGCTCGCAAATGGTCATGAAGACCTCATCCTCATTATCAGTACACCCTGTCTGAGGTGCATGACGAGAAAGAACATGAATAGATACGGCAATTCAATACCGATAGATATGGTCTCTAAGACTGTTACACCATTCCTTGTTTTTATGGTGTCTTGCTAGATAAGCACAACAATCTCCTTTGCCTCGGAAATTCTCCACTGTTTTCCTGAATACAAGCAATATCAACCTTTCTGTTCTTCAGATGTTCACCTACCTCTTGGTAGCAGGTCAATGTTGCAATGTTGACTGTAGCAAATTTCAAAGGGACTATTTTTTTTCGGCTGGTCCCTTCCTTGAGTACATATTTGACCATTTCTCACACCACTGAGTTCAAAGCACCAAGCGACACTTTATGGGATTGCCCTAACATGATCCCAATTACAATTTGATGTAACCGTTGATACGACAAAGGAATTCTTTAAGCGGCTATTACCCTCATAAAGGAGCTAATCCACTCAAAACCATTGACTCCTGTAAGGTATACCGTTACTCTGCATTGATTCACTGACTATGTAGTCTACTCTATTACTGTAGCGGGACAAACCAGGCCAGATGATAATGAGAATCATTGTGACTGTTCTTGCTTTTTGTGATTTTGAAACTTGAATTACTAGCAGTGTAATAAGACTTTGGCATATTCCAATATCCTTTAAGGAGGAGATTGGTCAGGAACATCACATCATCATCCAGATATGAACGGTTTGATTCCAATCATCATCACAAATTGACTTACTCATTTCTGAGTGTCGTGACTCCACTTCACAATCCTGGATGGTCTTCAGTTTTCCTCAGTGCACATTGGAAAGATAAACCAATGAAAATCTTCACTAGTCCTGTCCATCCGGTTGCAGTCCTTCCCTTCCATGATTAACTTCTCTAGATTTTCTCCATTTGTCTCACAATGTCCAAAGAACTTCAGTATTCTTTCGTTGATATGGGAGAAAAGGTATTTTAAAATCTTCACCTCCTGAAGAATGGATACATTGGTTGTTTTTGCGGTCCAAGGCACACATACCATTCTACACCGTTACCACGTTTCAAGGGCGTCGATGCGCTTTCTGTTCAAAGCCTTTGCGCTCCAGGTCTCACAGCCCTATGAAAATACAGAGAGTACACGAGTTTTAACAAGGCAGATATTTCTGTTATTAGTAATTCCCCCGTTCTTCAAGATCTTAATTTTTTCATAGCAAAATCCTTCTCCTTATATCTTTCTTGGAACTTCCCGTATTAGTGATAGTTGCTGCTCTATCAATCGCCATGAGTTTGGTCTAACTGAGGTTGAGCTCCAGTGCATAATCAAGAATGGCTTTCTTCACTCTTGTTAGCAGATCTGAAAGCTCTTCCTCACTGCTGGCAAGCAGAGTGCTGTCATCATCAAACCACTAATTGAGTTGCCTCCAAACCAATCATCTTTAGACATAGCCTACTCGCCATAGACATTGTAAAGTTGGGGAGACAAAATGTATGTATACTTTGCCTAAAATATTTGTTAGGGAATGATAATACAGTTGTTTGAAATTCAGTGGTGGTACAAGCAAAGCAATTTTTGTGCATAGAGATGCATATATCAATTATCTTACTAAACTCATTAAATTTCAATAGAATGTAAAAGATGTTCATGATTGAATCTTGAACATTTATTTAGTAGTTTCTACCTTACGTTGATCTTTAGTTGGTAGTGGTGATTGTTCTCAAATTATGATTATATAAACATCCCTTATACAATGAACGAGTGAAAACACAACTGCTTTCTTTACAGGTGGTTGAGAGCTGGCCTGTGCAGTGATGAGGGTTCAGTCGCAAATGCTATGCTGGCAATGAGAGCAACACAAGTTCCCATCATCATAGATCCTCAGCTAATGGTAAGCTTGTTATATATTTGAAAGTGAAACTGTGTTTGATTGTTTGTACTCAATAGACTCAAAGAATACTGGACCAATTTCACTGCAAATTTCATAATTTGTTCTTATTACTTCTGAAAGTGTTTAATCACACCTGGTGGTCATGATCGTTAAGGCTTTGAAGTCTGAACAGTCCGACACCGTGGTTAACTGGTTTGAGTCCCGTTGGTCGAAAAAATTTCGCTATCAGAATGTTGGTTGGCAGGGCAGGGAAGGTGGTGGTATAGAATTTATAAAAGCCTGTATTAAATTCAAACCTCTCTGCAGTGCTTGTATAGAGTGAGGGTATATGATGCTGTTGATGGGTGATTCATCCCTTGGATGGAGGTTTAAAGCCCTGGTGCTATTCGACAAGTGTGTGCTATGTTCCAGCACAGGGTTACACACTCTCCCTTCCTACTATCATGTATCATGTTGTTCATTTCATTTCATTAACTCCTCTAATGAGATTCACATCAGGAAAAACATCCGGTCATGAAATCCTGCCACGAGAGATGACCTCACCTCATACCCAACAACATAGAGAAATAGGACAAGGGTTGAAAAAAAAAGAAAAAAAAACTGAATGGGTTTAGGAAGTGATCTGAATAAAATCCAATAGGCAGTTATTTTATGATGAGTAATTTTATATAATTGATTTAATTACAAAGCCACGACAAGACTGAATCCACCTTGATGGACAGATTGCTGCTAGGCGACAGTGACTTACTCTTTATCATGATAGTCCAGTAAGATATGCTGTACATAGGAGGATGGGAACAGGCCATCATGTTTTATGAAGTACCTTTCTTGCTAGGAGGTTCATGACTAGCTGTGCGTGGGAGGATGGGGACATGTCGCCATGTTTATGAAGTGCCCTTCTTTCTAATAGGTTCATGCGAGTGACTGTATATAGGTAGATGGGAATACACTGTCATGTTTTACGAATTACTTTTCTTGCTAGGAGGTTCATGACCATGGTTGTGTACAGGAGGATGGGAATATGTTGCCATGTTTTATGAAGTACCTTTCTTGCTAGGAGGTTCATGATAGTGCCTGTATATAGGTAGATGGGAATATGTTGCCATGTTTTATGAAGTACCTTTCTTGCTAGGAGGTTCATGATAGTGCCTGTATATAGGTAGATGGGAATATGCTGCCATGTTTTACGAATTACTTTTCTTGCTAGGAGGTTCATGATTGTGACTGTATATAGGAGGATGGGAATACACTGCCATGTTTTATGAATTACTTTTCTTGCTAGGAGGTTCATGATTGTGACTGTATATAGGAAGATGGGAATATGTTGCCATGTTTTATGAAGTACCTTTCTTGCTGGGAGGTTCATGATAGTGCCTGTATATAGGTAGATGGGATAACGCTGCCATGTTTTACAAATTACTTTTCTTGCTAGGAGGTTCATGATTGTGACTGTATATAGGAGGATGGGAATGTTTTATGAATTACCTTTCTTGCTAGGAGGTTCATGACCGTGGTTGTATATAGGAGGATGGGAATATGTTGCCATATTTTTTTTTTTTTTTTTTTTTTTTTTTTTTGCTACTTGCTTTACGTCGCACCGACACAGATAGGTCTTATGGCGACGATGGGACAGGAAAGGGATAGGAGTGGGAAGGAAGCGGCCGTGGCCTTAGTTAAGGTACAGCCCCAGCATTTGCCTGGTGTGAAAATGGGAAACCACGGAAAACCATTTTCAGGGCTGCCGACAGTGGGATACCATATTTTATGAAGTACCTTTCTTGCCAGGAAGTTCATGATAGTGCCTGTATGTAGGTAGATGGGAATACGCATTACGAATTACCTTTCTTGCTGTGAGGTTCATGACCATGTCTGTATATAGGAGGATGGGAATACGTTGCCATGTTTTATGAAGTACCTTTCTTGCTGGGAGGTTCATGACCATGGCTGTATATAGGAGGATGGGAACATGACATACCACTACTGATAACAGTATACTGTTAACAGTGTAATACCAGACAGGGAGCCGAAGCAACTCCTGAGAAATGTGTTGAAGGAGCGACAATTCCAAGTTTAGGACTGAGTTGCAAACCACCAACCACCTAAAAAGCACAGTCAAATACAAGACATCCATATTGTTTTCTCTGATGAAGTGTCAAATTTCACTGCATACATCACGAGTTTTCTTTATATGTACATTACTCAGAATCTCCTAAACAAGACATGATGGTACAAGAATAAGGGGAATGAATTTTTTTTTCAGTAGATCTGAGATTGCATGTTAACACGGGGACTATATTGTTACCAATAAAACTCTGTCTGTTTCGTTACTCTAATTTATTTCAGGATGACCCAATAAATGCACTCGCGCGCACGCACACACACATACACACAAAATTCTATTCAGCTATGAATGGCAACACTTACTATTTACTGTCTATTTATTTATTGCTCTTTCTACGGCAAAGCAGGCGGTCAGGCCCGTTGGTATACCTGGGGACGCTGAGTCCTTACTTTCACTTCCCCAAGTCCAGTCACCTTATACAGCAACTGGATCTGAACGCAGGGCTACGGGTCACTCGACTCCGCAGACAGTCCAGTAATTCTGTTACAAGTGAAATATGTAATGCGAGTGGAATGTATTTTTTTTGAAGTCTTTGTTTGTAAAATACAATATGATGTTTTATTTTTATTGACTTAACCTGTACTGTATAATGTTGTAACATAGGCATTTGTAAATAGTAGAATTCTGTCTATAGTTCCTGGAAAGATCCAGAAAGTTACATAACTTTTGTACAGGATGTGTTACTTTGTTGGTATGTGTTCTAGAAAGTGTGTTCTGTCTATTCTGGAAAAATATGACTTTCGCGATCATGCGTATTCTAGAATGTTAGTCAAAGTTCGCGATCGAAAGTAAGGTTGTGATTAGTGAGTCTAGGTGGTGATAGGGAACATGTGCACGCTGATTGGCTGCCTCCAAGGCTAGTAATTCCTATATATAGTGAGCGAGGCAGTGTTCGAATTAATTCTGTATCCTGAATTATGTCGGTCTCGGTTTATCTGTCTGCGAGCAGCCTATCTGGTTGACGTCCCTTGGTTTCCGGGATGGCACACTCCTCGGGTAAGCCTTCTTGAATTCCTTTCCTGCTAAAATTTCCGTAATGTTCCGATTTGCTTTTCATACAGGAGTCTGCCCTAACCTCGCCTAGATTCACCAAATTAGTTACTTATGACGCCTTAGTTTTTCAACTGGACTTACCTGTTCGTTTCCAAGGCATTCCCATTTCTTGTTTCACTAAAATATGTATATTGTAGTTTAACATTATTTCCCTTGGGGGTTGCCTCTGGTAGTTCTGTGTCACTTGAGGTACGCTATATTTTGGATAACCTGTAAATTGCATTGTACTACTGCATTGGTAACTGGATGTACAATTGATTTGAAATTTGAATTTACACTGCTACGAATAACCTATGTATATCACTGAACTTATAGCTCATAACTTGGAATGTATTTGTAAAATTATCTTGTAAATAATATTTTTAAAAACTAAGGATCATGGTGATTCGTTTCAGAATCCGCTATCTAAGCCATGTCCATGCCTTTGGTAGGTTCCCAGCTCTTTCATCTTCCCGGTTTGTTGTTCACTAGTTGGCCCTACTGATATTTCGTACATGTTTTGTTGGAGATCCGAGTAATGCCAGCTACTGTTTTTCCGAGTGTGTAGTGTTTTCTTATATTGTGTAGTTTGCTCTTCCTTCCCCTTTTAACTCTGTTTGTACCTTGTTTGGTGTTACCACTGTAGTAGAGGTAACAAATTCACAGTCACATGCAGTCAACAATTACAGCAGCTCAACACTATTCAACAGCAAGACGGCACTCATAACAGTGAACATGAACACAGGTCCGTTTACCCTTACACTCACGACAGAGGATTCCCTCGCTGACTCAAGTCGAGCGTCAGTCCACAGACTTACACAAATATACAGTACAGTTTTCCATTCTGTCATCTCTAGTCCACTTACTGGTCTATCCGACACGATTCAGACCTCAGTGGAACACTTGCGACAGCCGCCACTTCTGGCACCCTTAGCCCAGCTACCAAACCCCAACACACTGAGTCTCACACTGACTTCACCATGGAGCCCAACACTGACTCCCCAACGGAGCCCAACTCTGACTCCGAGTCTAACTGCCCGTGGCTAGCCTCCCTTTTTTGTATTGTTGTTGTTGTTGTTGTTGTTGTTGTTGTTGTTGTTGTTGTTTGAGTCATCAATCCATAGACTGGTATGATGCACACCTCCATGCCACCCTATCATGTGCTAACCTTCTAATTTCTACGTAACTATTGCATCTTACATCAGCTTTAATCTGCTTGTCATATTCATACCTTGGTCTACCCCTACCGTTCTTACCACCTACACTTCCTTCGAAAACCAACTGAACAAGTCCTGGGTGTCTTAAGATGTGTCCTATCATTCTATCTCTTCTTCTCATCAAATTTAGCCAAATTGATATCCTCTCACCAATTCGATTCAGTACCTCTTCATTCGTGATTCGATCTATCCATCTCAACTTCAGCATTCTTCTGTAACACCACATTTCAAAAGCTTGCATTCTCTTTCTGAGCTGGCTATCGTCCATGTTTCTCTTCCATACAATGCCACGCTCCACACAAAAGTCTTCAAAAACATCTTTCTAATTCCTACATCAATGTCTGAAGTGAGCAAATTTCTTTTCTTAAGAAAGCTCTTCTCGAGATCTTCTGCAGTCTCAGATAAAGTAACAATATCATCGGCAAATCTCAAGGTTTTGATTTCCTCTCCTTGGACTGTGATTCCCTTTCCACATTACTCTTTGATTTCCTTTACTGCCTGTTCTATGTAAACATTGAAAAGGAGGGGGGACAAACTGCAGCCTTGCCTCACTCCTTTCTGGATTGCTGCTTCTTTTTCAAAGCCCTCGATTCTTATCACTGCAGACTGATTTTTATACAGATTGCTGATAATTCTTTATTCTCAGTATCTGATCCCAATCACCTTCAGAATCTTAAATACTTGGTTCAGTCAACATTTTTGAATGCCTTCTCTAGACCTACGAATGCCATGTATGTGGGCTTGTCCTTCTTGATTCGATCCTCTAAGATCAGATGTAAAGTCAGGATTGCTTCATGTGTTTCTACATTTCTTCTGAAGTCAAATTGATCTTCTCCCAAACCCAGCTTCAACTTGTTTTTCCATTCTTCTGTAAATAATACATGTTAAAATTTTGCAGGCATGAGATACTAAACTAATGGTGTGGTAGTTTTCACACCTGTCAGCACCGGCTTTCTTGAGAATAGGTATAACAACATTCTGCTGAAAATCAGATGGGACTTCTCCTGTCTCTTACATCTTACACACTAAATGGAATAACCTTGCCATGCTGGTTTCTCCTAAGGCAGTCAGTAATTCAGAGGGAATGTCATCAATTCCAGGTGCCTTGTTCCTATTTAGGTTGCTCACAGCTCTGTCAAACTCTGACCTCAAAATTGGGTCTCCCATTTCATCAGCATCAACAGCCTCTTCTTGTTCCAGAACCAATTTATCTACCATCTTTACCTTGATACAATTGTTGGATGTGTTCTTGTCATCTTTCTGCTTTGCCTTCCTTCCCTAGAAGTGGCTTTCCATCTTAGCCCTTAATATTCATACAACTAGATTTCCTTTCTCCAAAGGTTTCCTTGATTTTCCTGTACGCAGCATCTACCTTTCCTAGGAACATGCAACCTTCGATATCCTTGCACTTCTCCTTCAGCCATTCTTCGTTAGCTTCCTTGCACTTTCTATCCACTTAATTCTTTAATTGCCTGTATTCTTTTCTGCCCTCTTCATTTCTAGCATTCTTGTATTTTCGTCGTTCATCAATCAGGTCTAGTATCTCCTGAATTATCCACTGATTCTCAGTTCACTTTTTTCTTCCTTCCTAACATTTCTTCAGCAGCCCTACTGACTTCATTTTTCATGACTATCCATTCTTCCTCTATTGTGTTTCCTCCAGCCTTTTCATTTAGCCCTTTTGCAACATGTTCCTTGTAACAATCCCTCACACTCTTTTCTTTCAACTTGTCTAGATCCCATCTTTTTGCATTCTTTCCCTTCTTCAATTTCTTCAGCTTCAGATGGCATTTCATGACCAACAAGTTGTGTTCAGAGTCCATGTCTGCTGCTGGGAAAGTTTTGCAATCCAACACCTGGTTTCTGAATGTCTGCCTAATCATAATGAAGTCTATTTGATACCTTCTGGTGTCTCCAGGTCTTGTCCACGTATACAGCCGTTGTTTGTGGTGTTTGAACCAAGTATTGGCAAGGACTAAATTATGAGCAGTGCAGAATTCAACCAGTCAACTTTCTCTTTCGTTCCTTTGTCCCAATCGAAATTCTCCTACTGTGTTACCTTCTCTTCCTTGGCCTACCACAGCATTCCAGTCTCCGATCACAATTAGATTCTCGTCACCTTTTACATATTGTATTAACTCTTCTATCTCTTCATACATTCTTTCAATTTCCTCAGCATCCGCTGAACTAGTAGGCATATAGACCTGCACTATTGTGGTGGGCATTGGTTTGGTGTCTATCTTGACGACAATAATTCTTTCACTATGCTGGTCATAGTAGCTTACCTGCTGGCCTATTTTCTTATTCATTATTAAAGCAACTCCCTGCAATTCCCCTGCTTGATTTTGTGTTGATAATCCGGTAGTTGTCTGACCAGAAATCCTGTTCTTCCTGCCAACGTACTTCACTTATACCAACTACATCTAACTTGATTCTATCCATCTCCCTTTTCAGATTCTCTAACCTACCACAACGATTCAAACTTCTAACATTCCACGCTCTGACTCACAGAATGTCAGTATCCACCTTCCTGATGATCGCCCCATCTCGTATAGTCCCCACCCGGAGATCCGAATGGGAGACTAGTTCAGCTCCGGAATATTGTACCCAGGAGGAAGCCATCATCAGTACATCATTCATACAGAGAGGGCTGCATGTCGTCGGGAGTTAGTTACGGCTGTAGTTTCCCATTGCCTTCAACCGTGTAGCAGTATCAACAGAGCTAAGCCATGTTGAGTATTATTACAAGGCCATTTCAGTCAATCATCTAGACTGCCGCCCTTGCAACTTCCGAGAGGCTGCTACCCCCCTTTCGATGAACCATTCCTTAGTCTGGTCTCTCAACAGATACCCATCCGATATGATTGCAGCTGCGGCTCGGCTATCTGCTTCATTGGGACATGCATGCCTCCCCACCGTGTCAAGGTCACATGGTTCGCAGCTGTGATTTGAGTCAGAATTTTTGTTAGGTGCCTGGAGGCAGAACATTCCTGTTGAATCTCTAAGAAACTCACAGGTAAGTCGGCCAATGAGAACAATACATGGAAAGTCTGGCCCCACCCCACAAGCCGGCTGCGAGACTCTCGGTTGTCTGAGTCACTAGGTTCTTTCTGGAAGTACCAAAAGGGCTGCCACAGGGCTGGCACGTAACAATATTTTAAATATATTTGAATATGTTATCACAAGTGTTAGTTTTTAATCTAAGACTAGATATAGTTAATTTTCGTTTACCTCACCCCCCCCCCCCACAACATCACCTTCAAGGCTTAACAAAGTACCGGGCGAGTTGGCCGTGTGGTTAGGGGCGCGTGGAACTTAACAAAGTCAAAGCTTTGTGGTGTTGTGAATGTTTTAAGACTAATGTGAGAGAAATGTGTTTTAATTATGTCACCTAAACAAGCTGTAGCTGACGATGTTTAGATACCGTACTATGTACTACTGATATGTAAATTTCCCTATGGCTAAACATATATTCTACCGATTAGATGGACTCATTGGTTTTATGGACCATGAGGTTTCAGTTGTCACCCAGTGGTTTTTTCAGAAATGTTTGATTAGTTGCCCTTCCTGACACCAATCTGCCTGGTGGGAGCTCGGTCTGCCCCTGGTTTTTCCTTCAATGTTTAATCTCCTAGCTTCTTCTTTCCTCTCTGCTGTTGGGACCATGGTCCTCCACTGTTAACTCTAGGCAGGAGATCCCACAGGGTGTTACCATTTAGAGCCAGATATTTGTTACTCCTCCATCATCATGTGGGCATGTGATCGGCATATTTTACAGATGATGCATAAAAATGCCCATGGAGAGAACTATACAAATCCAAGGGTGAATTACATTCCACTTCCAAATAACATTGAACAATAAACTGCTAGCACACCTTAAGTTTTTCAGGTACATTAACCTTTTAACTAATAAACAAAAGCAATAACATAACAAAAAATCTCCATCACTTACACTCCACTGTCCCATCTACAGTCTTTCTATACATTTAATTCATGAACAACAATAGAACAAGAAAATGGTGCTCATACTTGTGGACTTCAAAAAGGTCTACGATTCCGCAGAAAAGGAAACCATGATTAAATATCCTGGAAGAAATGGGTCTAGGTAGGAAGACAAGGGAACTCATTAAACAGACAGTGACTGGCATGACAACCAAGGACAAGTTTAGAGGGATCCTAGCAGAATTCAAACAGGGATCAGACAGGGAGATGGACAATCTCCCCTTCTATTCAGTTGTGTTCTTGAAAAAGTGATTAGAGAGTGGTGGCGAAAAATGCAAAAAATAGGTGGTATATGAATGGGATGCAAGAATAAAGGAATTGGACTTGACTGTTCAGCCTTTGCTGATGACATTCTAGTTTCATCAGAGTCAATAGAGGAGGCACGAAAGCAAAGTCCAACTCAGGAAGAAGCAAGTAAGGCAGGCTTATGGATCTCCTTTGAGAAGACACAATACTTGGCCAACATCGAGAGTGTTGAGAGAGAACGGATTCAGAAAATGGAGAAATTCAAATATTTAGGGGAGTGAATGGACAATAACCTGTCGGAAAGAGAGGCACTGTTATCAAGAGTCAACAAGATGAACTTAGTATATAAACTAAGTATGAACATATCTCGAAAAGGGGAAAACTCAGACACATGATCCGCCCGGGCGCTTTATATGTTTGATAAAAAGAGGATTGGTCAAGAAGTTGGAACTAGTGGAGAGAAGGATACTCAGATCCTAAAGAACAGTGGATGGATCATATAGAAAGAAAGGGAACCAAGAATTATATCGGAAGATGGAAAAGATCTAAGATACCATCCAGAAGAGGAAAGCCATGTTCTTTGGACATATGTACAGAATGAACCCAGGGAGACTTTTTGAGATCAGGAAAACTCTGGTGTGCTGGTATCAGGAGGTTAAGAAGGATCTGGAAGAAATAGGTATACAAGGAATGGATATCAGCAACAGGGATGCTTACAAGTCAAGTACAAGGCCACAAAGAGGAAAACTCAGACACGTGAGCCACCCGGGCACTTTATATGTTTGATAAAAAGACGATTGGTCAAGAAGTTGGAACTAGTGGAGAGAGGGATACTGGGATCCTAAAGAACAGAGGATGGATCATATAGAAAGAAAGGGAACCAAGAATTATATCGGAAGATGGAAGAGATCTGAGATACCATCCAGAAGAGGAAAGCCATGTTCTTTGGACATATGTACAGAATGAACCCAGGAAGACTGACCAGTTATATAATACAAAAAGAAAGCTATCTGTGAACCTACGGTTAATTATTTCAAAGACTGATATAAGCTCAAATGTGTTGATATAATAGGTCTAGTGGTACAAACACGAGGTGCAATACCTAATTTTTTTTTAGGAATATAAAGAAATATATCACATTTCAAGTTCTGTACGAGATGAGATAGTCACCATAGTAGTAAGGAAGAGCTGCCCAGTTCTGAAACTCCATACCTTTAGTTGTTGTTTGAAATTTATATTTTAATATTGTAATTATAATTTTAACATTAATTATTATTATTGCCATGTGAGTATCTGAGTCCATTGGGAGGCAGTTTTGTAAATAAAATAAAGAAAGTTAGCAATGATTATTATACACTGTTGTTACTCTCCTTCCCATCATTATGTCAATTTCTCACCATCATTAACCCAAATTCATTATCATGATCAGCATCATTAATTGTACTGCTATATTCTAAATTTATATAGTATACTGTAATTGGAGACAACACCTGGAAAACTGGAGCTCGAAAATGATGATGATGATGATGATGATGATGATGACTGTAATTGGAGACTAGTTGTATGCATTTCATTAAAATAAAAAATGAAATAATACAAATTCTCTTGCAGGCAACAAGATTTCTGAAGAAGCTTTATGGGAAACATGCTGTTAACATGTCATTCCAGACCAGGAATCCCATGGAAGAAATTGAATTTTCCATGAAGTATGGGCAAGTTGTCCTCTACGGAGCTGAAGAGAAACTTGACTTATTCATGGAAAGCCTTGTTGATTTCCGTTACTCAGGTAATGTTCCCTCCATTACAAAGTACTGATGATAATTAAGACTTAATCACATATTAACTTGACAGCTCTTTGAGAGTCATTCACATTGCATTTCTTGATCTTGAGAACCCACACCGTCTAGTTTGGTATGCATTGCAAAATCATAGAGTTGCAGAACAACTCATTGATTGGGTTCAAATGCTCTATGTTAACACCAGTAGTAGTGTGCGATGCGCCCCTGGTATGTGTAGCATAAAGTAAAGTCACTAATGCATACCAGTTATTAAACACAATAAATTGATTACACAAGTCCATCAGGTTAACAATGGAACCAGAAACTAACAAGGAAAATAACATTTAAAGACATCACAATCCATAGGAACAATGACATCCTGTCTTTCAAAGTGTACAGAAAGCCCCCTTAGATGTCGTACACTATTGATGATGATATAGATGTTGATTCCCACAGGGAACATGAAATATTAGTCCCGAATGAGTAAATTTATAATACCAATATAAATGGTCCGTTATAGGACAGTATAAATTTTCCAGCTAACTCACTCCTGGTTGCCAATGTTTTGTCCCAGTGTGCTAAGTTGGGCTCATCAGCTGGTAAATAGCACACCTACCAAGACGCATGGCTAGTGCACACCGTGGAGGCCACTGTGTAGGCTATGTGGAGCCACCAGCAGTGCCAATGCGCTAAGGGAGACTTTGTCTCATTACCAAAAATTGATGCCTGCCTGGCCATCAGATGATATAGATGTTGATTCCAAGAATCTCCTTTATGTAGCAACACCAACATTAACGCTGAAGAGCGAGCAAGGATAAATGCTGGATGGATGCAAGATTTGGAGGTAACGGTGGTGTTCTGTGACAAGAGAATGCCAATACACTTGAAGTAAAAAATGTACTTTACAGTTGTTCATACAGTTGCTATCCATGGATCAGTTACGAGATAAGTAGAGCTCCAACTTCACATTATGGAGATGCGTATGTTGCATTGATCAATGACCACGTTACAAATAATTCCATTCGGAGAAAGATTGGCATCACATCAATAAATGAGAAAATGCATCAAAGAAGTCTCCAGTGGTATGGCCACATCATGTGTACATTGTCACCAATACTGCCTACCACATTATAGTCAGCAGAACTTGACCAATCGGAAGGCTAAAACAGCGATGCCATTAACGTCGACATAAGAGCACTCCAACTAGAGCATGATGATGTTTTCTATCCTTGATCCATCAAGCAGAATCTATAACAGTTTCACAAGAGCTTCACCTTGTTTTCTTGACTCAGAATAAGCCCAAAAGTCTATATGACGTCTGCATTTTTGGGCCATGAAAGCATCAATGTTAACATCAAAGGATATGATTTCACCATTGTAAAATTTCCTATGATAAGAAGGTTGTTATTCTTGTTGTTGTAGTTATTGTTCTTCTTCTTCTCCTTATTATTATTATTATTATTATTATTATTATTATTATGGGGTTTCCGTGGATCACAGGGGATAAGGAAGCACCTGAGTTGAATGGCTGGACAAGGAATTATGTAGAGCAACTTTTAATATAACAAATTTGGAAATAATATTTCTTTCCTTTTATTTAAAATAGAAAGATAGAGAATGTAGATGAACAACAAACAATATGAGCTCATCAGCTACAACAATGACTGGGACTTAGAAGTCCAGAATCAGATACAATACTTGAGATAGTTAACAAGTTGGTAATTTACATATACAGGGGCATTATAGCTCTGGGCAGTTACAATTAAATATTTTACAAGAGCAATGTTTTGTCCTACCAGTTACATTACACAGGAGTCTGAGCTACAAAGTACCATAGTCTAGCCTCACAGAGGCAAACAGTTTCTTTTGATGCAATAAAAATTCCACCTCACATTAAGGTGAGTTATATTAGTCAACATTCCCAAAGGGAATTAACGCAAGAAAATATTTACACTTTAAAATGAATAAACAGGGGCATAATTGCCCATACGATGTGGCCTTAATTTTAAAAAGAAGAGGCAGGCATGGAGGCGAAACACCAGCCCTCCTTATGGCCCTAATCCTATACTACCCAGGAGAAACATTCATGACAAGACAAAATTTTGAGGTTGAAAGCTTTTAGTCACTCAATGCAAGTTTGAAAGGGAAACTACAATCGTCGATACACTTGAAGTAAAAAATGTACTGTACAACAATCGCTGAAAATTAAGAAACTAACGGGAAAGGAGCAAACCTCATCAAATGTTGATTCTGCATGGTCCTAAGTGACACATTTGTGAAGAACAAGAAGAAGAAGATGAGGAGGAAGAAGGAGGAGAAGAAGAAGAAGAAGAAGAAGAAGAAGAAGAAGAAGAAGAAGAAGAAGCTATGAAAAGCCATAAATGTCAACTTCAACAATGTCAACCTATTTGTTAATCCTACTTTTTGGAGTTAGTTTTTCCTTTGAGAGTAGGTTTTCCACTTATATAGTTCTGTTTCTCTAATTATTAAATTGATTATTTTATCATCAAAAAATATTTAAAAGTTTCACTACGTATACTGTCAACAGTTTGAACATCCACCGTTCCATCAGTGTATCTATGAGGTATTATGTTCAGACCATTGTTGTCTTTGCTCCTCGTAGCTGACTCCTCTCTTGACCCTACAGGAACATATTCATCACCTTCGCTTTTACCACTACAACTAACGGCTTCTCCAATACTTTTCTTCTATATCACTTTCACCAAGGTTGACATCAATATCACTATCATAATATTTATAACATCCACCTTTTGCAACTACTGTGCCATACACCCAAGGCCGTACCATCATTCAACAACATCAACAGTGACATTTTCAACATACAGCAGCTGTTACAAAACAGTGAAGGATGTTCCCCCAACTCCTTGGCAAATTGTCTTAACATCGGCACTTTACAAGATTGTCAATTTTGATACATGTTTCTTATTCTTCATCGATGATTTGACTATGAATATATGAACACTTTTTAACATATGCTGTTTATATCTGCAGTAACAAATAGGAACTTCATAGTATTCCTCAACTTCAAAGTTTTTATATATTATCTTCAAACTCTGCTCAACATTGTAAAAACACACTTCAATTATCTGTGACCTGGATCCTAGGATGTCAACCATGTCAACCATTTTAAGTGTGTTTGAAGGCAGAGTTCATGTTCATAGTGTTAAGATCCTTTTTATTTATTTATTTCCTGTGAACTGATGATGATTCCAAGGGAATCGAGGCCAGTTTTCACTTAATAGATCTTATAAATTACGGTAATGGTGTACATCCCTCGATTGATTCCTATTATACGTATCAATATCACTGTCATTGCCATCACAATTTCTGCACCAGTAAGTCACGACACACCTCTATTGTTGGAGCCATAGTTATAAGGGGTCTGTTGTTGTTTGGGTGATCAGTCATTAGACTGGTTTGATGCAGCTACTTTTTAAACTCCATTAATGTCATTTCACACATCTCTCCACTGCCAGTTCAGAGGACTGCCCAGTCTTCCTATGCCAAAGTTTGAAACATCTTCATAACGGAAAGCACCGAGAACAAGTCGTGCAAATGTGTTCGCTTCAATACTTCCCTTCGTCGGATACTCCATGTCTGGCTCTGAAAATAAATACATTGCTGAATGTTGCTGCCAAAGGCATAGCTCATTAAAAAAAATAAAAAATAACCTTTATACCACTTACTTGGTGGTTATTAAACCACAAGACACAAACTGCACACACATACATGTGCCTCTTACTGTTATTCATCATGGTAAAAATGACCTATCACTATCTTCAACTAGTTGTATAACTTAGCTGTATTCATGCATTGTTTTTGTTATTTGATGAAAAGAAAAAGCCTGTGGAAAGTCATAGTTTGCTGGTAGAAACATACGATGAACACGCTCCATCGATTAGAACATGTGAGACAATTAAACGTGGTGATTTCAGTATGAAAGACAGTGCACGCTCTGGTAGTGGTATTATGTATTATGAACTCTTGAAGTCCGGCGAAAGTGTTAATGCACAACACTGTCTCGAACAAATGATTAATTTATATCACGTATTGATCGAAAGATGGCCACAATGGGCCAGAAGACATGGCAAAATGATTTTGTTACGTGACAATGCGCCGTCTCACATAGCAAAACCAGTAAAACGGTACCTTGAAATTGCTTGGATGGGCCATCCTTCCGCACCCACTGTGCTGCCCCAACCTGATGCCATCTATCGCCTCTTTGTATCAATGGGACATGCGCTCATAAAGCAGCACTTTAATAATTTCGAGGAAGTTTAAAAATGGCTCGACGAATGGTTTGCTGCAAATGATAAGCAGTTCTTCTGGCGTGGTATTCAAAACTTACCTGAAAGATGGGCGAAGCTTGTAGAAGCCGATGGCCAATATTGTGAATAAACAAAAAATGAATTTCCCTTGAAAATTATGCGTTTTCCTTACCACATAAACCGGTAGCTCTGAGTTAGTCAAGCCTTCGGGCATTAGTTTCAAATAAGTGCAATTTACTTTACATTCACTGATACTGGCTAAATTATACATTTATTTTGGAAAGTATTATTGTTAATGTTTTATCACTGCTTTCCTTTTATTTTTCAGATAACGCCCGGCACATTTACCTGGGGAACAAACTTGTTAAATGCCATACATCATTCAGGTTATACATTATCTTCAAACACAGATTCCCTAAACTTAGGCCAATTACCTACTCAAGAGGAACTGTTGTTGACTTTTCAGTTGACAAATCGGTAAGTAATTCAGTATTTTACTTGTCCTACGTGGGCTGTAAACAAAGTAGTGGCAGACACTCGCAGGATATGGGAGCGGTCAGGTGGCGTTGAAGTGAAGAGTGTCCATTTCACCATTCTAAAGCATGTTTTCAAAAGGTGATCAGCATTCATGGATTAAAATCAAGACTGTCCATCACAAAAATGCATCAGAATGTTATTGAGGATTACATGAAGCCTTTTATAGGATGGTTGCACAATGGTTCAAGACATTTTGTGTGGGTCGGAATGAGAGTGGGGATATGCACTGCACAGGGCTGCCGTTCATTCCTCAAGATCAGATTGTCATCGTTAGTGATCTCGTTTCCGTAGACCATCAATGGATTGTCCGGGAATTATCCGTAGAGGTTTGTCTCAGTCATCAAATGATGTGGCACCTACTGACGAAATGTCTTAGCATGAGGTAAATTGAATTCTGTTGGGTTTCACATCAACTCACCGATGTACAGAAAGGTCACTGGCTGGCATTCACCTGGACAGATACTGCAATGAAGGAGACGCATTTCTACAGCATAATGTCGCCATTGATGAGACGAGGGAACAAGCCTACGGGCCTGAATTACTGAATTAAAATGTCAGACGAATTAATGGCATCACCCAGGTTCACCACGTCCACAAAAATGTCGACAGGAACCCAGTCGGGTGAAGCTTATCCTGATTGTGGCATACGACTGGAAGTTTTATTCTTACGCATGCTCTGCCTGAGGAACAAACTGTCAACAGTGATTACTATTACCAATTTCTGGAGCGACATCTGCGTCCTGCTATCTGGTACAGACAACCTCATTTATTGTGAGACAATCACCCTATAATGTTGCATGACAACACACGTTGTCATGTTGCAAACAATGTCAAGCTTTTATTGCAATGGTGCAATTGGGAGGTCTTGGAACACCCTCTGTACTCACCACACCTGTTTCCAAAGTTGAAGGAATCCCTCCGACGTTACCGATTTCCTGACATGGCATCGGTACTCTGTGCATTAAGGTGCTCCATTGCTGTCAGAGAACGCCTTGCTAACAGTCCCCAACGGCTTAGTACAATTTACGAACTTCATCGTATAGATTCGTATTGATACAGTTAAAACTAAGAAACAATGTTGGGTTTTGGTCTACCAAATCAATACACATAACTTTACAAGTGAAAAACTATTTGATTGAAAAACATATTAAATATATTTAGGGACATGTTCTGTCTCTATTTGAGACTTCTTCAGCCATAAAATCACATGGTAGATTAAAAAATTACACATACATACATTACATTATCATTATAGACTGTTATGCCTTTCAGCGTTCAGTCTGCAAGCCTCTGAGAAGTTACTAAACGTCGCCACAATCCTCGATTTGCAACTAGTGTTGTGGCCTCATTTAGTTCTATACCTCTTATCTTTAAATCGTTAGAAACAGAGTCTAACCATCGTCGTCTTGGTCTCCCTTTACTTCTCTTACCCTCCATAGCAGAGTCCATTATTCTCCTAGGTAACCTATCCTCCTCCATTCGCCTCACATGACCCCACCACTGAAGCCGGTTTATGCGTACAGCTTCATCCATCGAGTTCATTCCTAAATTAGCCTTTATCTCCTCATTCTGACTACCCTCCTGCCATTGTTCCCACTGTTTGTACCAGCAATCATTCTTGCTACTTTCATGTCTGTTACTTCTAACTTATGAATAAGATATCCTGAGTCCACCCAGCTTTCGCTCCCATAAAGCAAAGTTGGTCTGAAAACAGACCGATGTAAAGATAGTTTCGTCTGGGAGCTGACTTCCTTCTTACAGAATACTGCTGATCGCAACTGCGAGCTCACTGCATTAGCTTTACTACACCTTGATTCAATCTCACTTACTATATTACCATCCTGGGAAAACACACAACCTAAATACTTGAAATTATCGACCTGTTCTAGCTTTGTATCACCAATCTGACATTCAATTCTGTTGGATTTCTTACCTACTGACATCAATTTAGTCTTCGAGAGGCTAATTTTCATACCATACTCATTGCACCTATTTTCAAGTTCCAAAATATTAGACTGCAGACTTTCGGCACAGTCTGCCATTAAGACCAAGTCGTCAGCATAGGCCAGGTTGCTTACTACATTTCCACCTAACTGAATCCCACCCTGCCATTTTATACCTTTCAGCAGATGATCCATGTAAACTACGAACAGCAAAGGTGAAAGATTACAGCCTTGTCTAACTCCTGTATGTACCTTGAACCAAGAACTCATTCTACCATCAATTCTCACTGAAGCCCAATTGTCAACATAAATGCCTTTGATTGATTTTAATAATCTACCTTTAATTCCATAGTCCCCCAGTATAGCGAACATCTTTTCCCTCGGTACCCTGTCATATGCTTTCTCTAGATCTACGAAACATAAACACAACTGCCTATTCCTCTCGTAGCATTTTTCAATTACCTGGCGCATACTGAAAATCTGATCCTGACAGCCTCTCTGTGGTCTGAAACCACACTGGTTTTCATCCAACTTCCTCTCAACGACTGATCGCACCCTCCCTTCCAAGATGCCTGTGAATACTTTGCCTGGTATACTAATCAATGAGATACCTCGATAGTTGTTGCAATCCTTCCTGTTCCCTTGGTTATAGATAGGTGCAATTACTGCTTTTGTCCAATCTGAAGGTACCTTACCAACACTCCACGCTAATTTGACTACTCTATGAAGCCATTTCATCCCTGCCTTCCCACTATACTTCACCATTTCAGGTCTAATTTCATCTATTCCTGCTGCCTTATGACAATGGAGTTTATTTACTATCCTTTTCACTTCCTCAAACATAATTTCACCAACATCATTTTCCTCCTCCCCATGAGCTTGACTGTTTGCAACACCACCATGATGATTTCCTTTTACATTGAGAAGATGTTCAAAATATTCCCTCCACCTCTCCAGTGATTCCCTGGGATCTGTTATGAGTTCACCTGAATTACTCAAAACACTGTTCATTTCCTTTTTCCCTCCCTTCCTAAGATTCTTTATTACTGTCCAGAAAGGTTTCCCTGCTGCTTGACCTAGCCTTTCCAGGTTATTACCAAAATCTTCCCATGACTTCTTTTTGGATTCAACAACTATTTGTTTCGCTCTGTTTCTTTCATCTACGTGCATATCCCTGTCTGCCTCGGCCCTTGTTTGGAGCCATTTCTGATAAGCCTTTTTTTTACGTTTACAGGCTGCTCTCACTTCATCATTCCACCAAGATGTTCGCCTTTTCCCATCTTTACACTCAGTTGTTCCTAGGCATTCCCTTGCTGTTTCTACTACAGCATCCCTGTATGCCACCCATTCACTTTCTATATCCTGAACCTGCTTACTGTCTACTGTTCGAAACTTCTCACTAATCATATCCATGTACATCTGTCTAATTTCCTCGTCCAGGAGATTTTATACCCTTATTTGTTTGCAGACAGATTTCACTTTCTCTACCCTAGGCCTAGAGATACCTAGTTCTCTACAGATCAATTAGTGGTCTGTATCATCAAAAAATCCCCGAAAAACTCGTACATTCCTAAAAGATTTCCTGAATTCAAAGTCTGTTAAGATATAGTCTATTATGGATCTGGTACCCCTAGCCTCCCATGTGTAGCAGTGAATAGCCTTATGCTTGAAGAATATATTCGTAACAGCTAAACCCATACTAGCATAGAAGTCCAGCAAACGCTTCCCATTCCCATTAGCTTCCATATCTTCCCCACATTTACCAATCACCCTTTCGTATCCTTCAGTTCTATTCCCAACTCTCGCATTGAAATCGCCCATTAGCACTATTCTATCCTTGCTGTTGACCCTGACCACGATGTCACTCAATGCTTTATAAAACTTGTCAACTTCATCCTCATCTGCACCCTCACATGGCGAATACACAGACACAATTCTTGTCCTAATTCCTCCCAATGACAAATCTACCCACATCATTCGCTCACTTACGTGCCTAACAGAAACTATGTTGCGTGCAATGGTATTCCTGATAAAGAGCCCTACCCCAGACTCTGCCCTTCCCTTTCTAACACCCGTCAAGTACACTTTATAATCTCCTATCTCTTCCTCCTTATCTCCCCTTACCCGAATATCACTTACTCCTAGCACATCCAGATGCATCCTCTTTGCTGACTCAGCAAGTTCTACCTTCTTTCTTCCATAAGCCCCATTAATATTGATAGCTCCCCATCGAATTCCATTTCGTTCGCCAAGTTGTTTCCAAGCAGTCCCTCGCCTGTCAAATGGGAGTGGGACTCCATTACTCCCATAGGTCCGAGGCTTGCTTAAAGTGTTCTGAGCTCGGTAAATTCATGAAGCACAGCTAGGATACAAAAAAGTTCAAAATCTTTATTGAAAAATTCTACATTCTTCCTCAATGAAGACGAAATTCAGAAGATAAATATGAATCCCAGTTTACCTATGGCTAGAGTGTTGTCTAAAATCCATAAAGTGGGAGTACCTGTTAGACCTATCATTAAGTGCAAGAACAGTCCAGCATATAAAATCTCAAAATTTATCCACAGGTTTCTTTCTAACAACTATAAGTTTCACAATAAGTTAATAATAAGAAATTCGATAAATTTTTGTAAAAGTTTAGAAGGTTTCAAGCTTCTGCCCCATCATTACTTATGTTTATTTGACGTAATTAATATGTATGCAAATATCCTGGTCAATAAATCAATAGATATTATTAGAACAAATTTAACCAGTCAAGGTCATGTAGGGAAGTTAGCAATTGAACAATTCATGAAAATTCTAGAGTTCATCACAAAAAAAAAAACTCAATTTTTTACAGTCAACAACACCATTTATAGTCAAGAGGTATTATCAATGGGAGCTCTTGCCTTGGGTATATTAGCCAATATTTATTTAGACCATCTAGAACACCACAAAATAATAGGACATATTCCAGGTTTGGATTTTCGGATATGATTCATGGACGATACCTTTATAATAATAGATAAGTATTATAACAATAGTAACAATATCTTACAATTTTTTAATTCATTAGATGAAAGAATAAAATTCACACTTGAAAACGAGAAGGACAATGCTTTGCATTTCTTGGATGTAACCGTTAAGAGGGAACCTGGCAAGTTCTCTTATAAAGTATACGGAAAGGGTACATTTACTGCAGTGACCATTAAAAATGATTCTTTACATCCCTGGAGTCAGAAGATGGCTGCCTATTTCAGTGTGGTTTATCTAGCCTTCAATTTACCTTTATCTCATACAGAAAAGGAAAAAGAATTACGATACATACAGAAGATAGCCATTATGAATGGGTTCAGTGTTAATGCCATCAATTAAATAATAAGTAAAAAGAAAGAACAACATCAGATTAACACCAGAGAATCCCAAGAGTTCAAAATACAAAAATTTTACTACTTTTCAAATCACAAAATTATTTAAGAAACACGACTGTCAATTCTCATTTTTTACTAAGAACAATAATTGTCATATATTTTGTAACCATAATAGTGTAAATCACAATAAAGAGGATTTCTCAGATTCAGGAATCTATAAACTTAAGTGCGATCAATGCTTCGTCACGGACATGGGCCAAACAGTCGGAATTTTCAAACCAGATATCTCGAACATGTCAATGCTAACAGACACAGGAAGTATTCTGCAATGAGTGTCCATATGAGAGATACTGGTCACCAATATACTGACATAAATAAAGATTTGATCATTTAAAAGAAGTGAGCAAAAGGAACTTGATGAGCAATTATGAAATTATTTATACAGTTTCAGACCAGAGTATTAACACAAACAAAAATTTAAATGACATACAAGAGAACAAAAATCCGTTACATGAACAGATACCATGGCTTCTATCATCACGAAAAATAAATAATTTGAAGTCATCTCTTCTCATTCAAACTTCCTGTCATCCCGCTCCTACTATAGGCTGAGCTATTTCCTCTTCCCCCACTAATAGTGCTATTCCCAGCCCTACCACCAATAGCCAAGTTCCGCTGGGTGAAAGAAAACACAACTATAACACGTGTAGTAGCTTGGCGAGAAGCAAGTCAAAGCGAGGCTCAGTCGTAAACCAGCTATAGGGCGTTTCATCCAATTTGATGGTAAATTTTTACATCATACATTCGTGACGGAATGTCTTTTCTTAGATATCCGAGGGTTTTAAACCCATTAATTTTTATATTTCTTTCTTTCCAAACCTTGTCTTAAAAAAAAAAAAAAGGAATATTCTTAAGATTTAAGCCTTGAATATGGTGGTCATGCAGCGCTGGTCTTTGCCATACGACAGGCGATCTCATAAGGCTTCAGATTTCTTCTACCAGAATAGCTCAATTGAAAGAAAATTCCTTACAAGTTAATGTTTTTAAATGTTCTGATGTGGAGTTAGTACCAATCCTTTTCCGAGGCCAGAATTTCGATATTACCAGTCAACACACTGAAACAACCAAATTCCAACAATGCTTGAAACATTTTTAAGTAAGGTCGTTCATATTTAATGTTGCAGGTAGAGTGTTGTGTATATTTGTTCTCCAGTGTTTTCTCGACAGTTCGTAAAGGAAGTTCTGTTTTAAATACGGACAGCAACAATGGATATCGTATTCCGCATGAGACGTTATGGCAGACATGTCATATTTCAATTTTAACATTGAAGACAACAAAAGTTTTTGCAAGAAGTGAGGTCAATTTATGTAAATAATGAATATATATATTTTTTTCCTTTCTCAAATAGTTCTTAAAAGGGCATTGGGTTCTTTCATTTTTTTTCAATTTCTGAACGATGAATTTTGTATTCTACCATGTGATTTTATGGCTCATGAAGTCTCAGATAGAAACAAAACATGTCCCTAAATATATTTAATATGTTTTTTAATTAAATAGATTTTTACTTGAAAAGTGATGTTTATTGATTGATGGCTTCCCGACATTTGCTCTGCGGGTGACTGCATTGAGGGAATTGTTCTTGCTAGTTGTTAAATATTGCTGCCAATTTATTTACAGCCCTTGTGTATTTTCAATATTCTTGAATGTATATTAACTCCTACTTGACTTTCAGGATGTGTATCCCTTATCAAGCCGAAAAAGCAAGTGAAATTAAAAATTAACATTGTTAACTAGGCAATAAATTGAATGTAATGTTGTGTAGTCCTGTACAGTGAAGGTATAATGGAGATACACACTATATGCATTAAACATGTAGTTAAAAGGCAGTTTGTCCCTTTCCTACTTATATTTCTTCTCCATGTGGTACTTCTCGAAGCAAATTCCAGGATGAAGTCCAGGTTGTTTGGTGCAGGTATTGCAAAAATACAGTTTCTCTTCTTCTGCTTTTTTTCTGCCTGTTGCTGCCCACTGCGCAATCTTTGGAATTTCCTTTGGTGTTTGAATTTATGAAGTGAGGCTTCCCATTCAGCCCTTCTTCTTCATTACTGGTTGATGGTCGTTCTCTCTTGTTGACATTTTGGTTACGGACATCGCCGACCAACTCTCGTACCAATTTTTTTCCTGTATTGCCTTTGTCTCAGTGGCTTCTGCTGCTGTGATTTCCTGTCTTTGTTGAATGATAAGAAGCTGTTCACCACACAGACATCCAACAATCAGAAGAAAAGTTTACGCCACCATTTGTAAGATTTCCTCCCAAAGACATATAGTGGTTGGATATGTCCACTCCTCTCGTATGGTCAGTGTAATCACAGATAATTACAGGCTTCAGAATAGGATCAACATCCTTCCTACTTTTAGGTGTTGGGCCCTGAAGATGGTTTTCCGTGGTTTCCCATTTTCACACCAGGCAAATGCTGGGGCTGTACCTTAATTAAGGCCACGGCCGCTTCCTTCCAACTCCTAGGCATTTCCTATCCCATCGTCGCCATAAGACCTATGTGTGTCGGTGCGACGTAAAGCCCCTAGGAAAAAAAAAAAAACTTTTAGGTGTATATTACTGCATGCTGTTGTTGTGCCATGTACTCAACATTGACACAGTCCTTTTGTCCTTCCATGAAAGAGCAACCATTTATCCTCCTTCCTGAATGCCACAACATCATGCTTCTTCATCTTCTTCAAAGCGGTTGATTTCATTTGAGTTGGCAATCCTTTCCTCTTTGTATTCACTGTTCCTGTTAAGTGAAACCCTAATCAAAGTGTGTGGTTTCTTTACAAATTTCAGATCAGCTGGGTGATAAACTCACCAACCATTGTCTGGTTCACTACTATTTTTATCGTCTTCATTCTCACTTCCATTTTGCTAGAATTATCATCATCACTCTCAGAAACATCAAACTCACTGTCCATAACTGATAATTCATCATCACTGCTGTCAATTTCATCTAAAAAGCAAGCTATATCAGACAAAGTAGTACTACCCTGTCTGCGTGCCACAATTTTCACAGACGGCTAATGTAAATAACAGCTCGTTCTTTATTTACATGTAAAACTCATAAAACAAAGTTTTAACGCATCTAGAAGGCTGTGAAATTTCTAAAGGTTCTGTACAATAACTATAGATAGCAGCAGCATGCATAATTGCTTCACACACGTATATGTTTACCATGGAAACAGCTGGCGGATATATCCTGACCTGACATACGTCCAGAACAGGAAACTAGGATATCAGGAAATGCCCGATAGTCATCCACTGAGGGTCAGTGTCACACCACGCCTTCTCCCCACTGAGAGCAGCTTGTCTCGTTATTCCCAAGTTTTCCCGGCTCAAAGTTTGCAGCATTTCCATGGTGCTACAGCTTGGAACAAATTATGCTCCTTTCCTTTGGATCTTTCTTTCCATTTCTGGAATCAAGTAATCCTGATGAGGGTCCCATATACTAGAACCATACTCTTACCAGTGACTTTCATGAGCTCTCCTTTGCATTCACCATCGTAACCATTTGAAGTGTTCCATAACCTTTTTTTATTGGCTGTACACAAACTGAACACTTTTAGTGTTATACTAGTGATTGATGGAGGATGAGGACGTGGTGAATGTTTCCACTACTGACAGGTTTCTCAATGTCAGAATCATCTGAAATCTCTTCCAGCATACCAAAAACATCACTTTCATTGCAGCCTGCAACGCACCACTATGAAGTTTGGTCCATTGCAGAATAGTTTTGTTTTTCTTCATGTAGTGTGAAAACCCACACCAGAATGTAGCACAAGATGGTATACTCAAAAAGAAGTTTCCAGACAATCTACAGATTGACAAAGCTCGAGGACTGTTCAAGTTTCCCACAGAAAGAACCATAGAAAGCAGCCAGATGCAGGTTCAGAAATTGGCCGTACAACTAAGTTACCCACCCCAAGTCTCTCAGGGGTTTAGGCTGGATCCTCTTAAGAAGCAGTAATCATCTAGTACATTGCTATCAATCAACCCATGGTTAAGAGTATATTTTCCCCATAGTTGAGAGTTCATAAAAGTCACTGAAAAAATGGCATTTGTTTTGCAGGTTTCATGCACTTGTCCAACGAAACTTGATAACAAAATGCATTCTAATTTTTGTTCATTCTTTTTCCTTGCACCAAGTAAATCATAATTCCAATTGAATCGGTGAGACCAAGAAAGGAAAAATTTCACTTGTTTGACAAAATGAGCCGAAATAGCCATGTTATCCTTTGTTTTAAAACTCATCTGTTGAGCTGAAAAAGGAAAACATTCCACAAATCATCATGCATAATGGTGGTTGCATATGCACAAGGCACATCTTGCCCTGTCTCGATTTCGAATAGTGCACGCCTCTAGTATCCTGGTAGGTGTACCTACAGTAGCCGTTAGTTTCTCTACTTAGCCTACTCATTCGTGTACCTACCGCTGCATGCAATGCCAGAATGCGTATCCTTTATAATTATGTTACACTGCGTCAAAACAGACCTCGGTAGAAATGAACGCCCTAGTCGCTTGTTGACACGTATTTACAGAATGGAGAAGGATCGTGGTTGGCTATTCGCATACTCGACACGAACAACATTCAGCTCCGACTACCTGTAGGCCTATGCCACGCTGTTCGCTACACAATGTGGGGACATCGTTCTTGACATGTCTGTGCTGGTCAAGACCGCAACTCAGACTGCCCATGACTAGCTACCACTAGTCAGACTGAAGATAATGACAGTAAGGACTAAGAAACTCTGCAAAGACTAAAAGGTGAAGAAATGATGTCTTTTCTGAAATTTAAATATGTCCCTATATATCCATTTTTATGTTTCAAGGCAATGAAGTCTTGTTATTAACTTGTATGTGTATTATCCTTACTATTTTACTCAGTTGAGACCAAGAAGGGAAAGATTCCACCAACTCTGAAAACATATCAGAGCTGAAACAAAGATTTGATAAACAAACCACTGGTGGAATAATGCTGTTGTGGCCATAATGAATAAGTTTGTAATTGTAAGTTACTTCATCCAACTTTTAGTTTGGCTGCTATGAAGTTTTTTTGATTTCCCGAAAGTAGGGTGAAGTGGAATCTTTCCCTTCTTGGTCTCGCAAGTTTGAGGATTAGGCTTTTTGCAGTATCAGTTTACCCTCTTTAGTAACTTATAATTTGCTTCGCTTGAATAATTTCAATTTGACAAGGATTAAGTTTAAACCACAGGTTGTTAAGAGGACATGTGCACAAAATCCTTCGAAACTATGATTTTTTCTCTCTGAAATTGCTTCTTTATTATGTGGAGTATCTAGCCACAAAAGGAGGTAATACAGTACCTAAATGCACTAAATTTGTAACATGTGTGTCAGGTGCTATGCCCCATTTTTTATGCATTGCATTTTTCATCTTTTGTTTTTTTCAGGCAGTTGATGGTATAACACTTAGGAGTATTAAAGGAGGCGTGAAGCGCCGGTTGGTCAAGTATGAGAGGACTTTTCACCTCAACTTCAAGACTATTTTTAAGTGTCAATCATGGTCACTGTTCTTTTAATTCTACACAATTTGCTCAGTGTTTTATTTGTTAGTGTAGAAGATTTCTAATGAGGAAGGCTTTTAGATAAGTTGAAACACAGATGGACACTTCTGTATTGAAAAGGAGGATAATAAAGATTTTTCTGTTGTAAAGAACAAAACAATTTCACACATTTTCCTACAAGGAAATTACAAAATGGACTTTTGAGTTTTACTGTGTGTATATATGTATTTTTTGTGAAGTTTTGAATTCGAATACTTCATTTATTTTTAATAACTCAAAATAAACATGAAATTAAAATTGCCAGCAAGCATTAAACATCATGTTCTTAGAAATCACTAAAAACATGTATAAGGTCCAGGACGTCAGTTTCGCTGAGAAAAACGTACAACAGTATGACCAAAATTCAAAATTTAAAGAAATTAATTTTTCAAAAGCATGTTAGGTAAATTAACTGGTAAATATTTAAAGCTAAGAACAGTGTATTTTAAATCAGTGTGCAAAGTTTCATGATTATAACTCAAATAATGTCCAAGTTACAGAGAATTTAGAAAATTCAATTACATTTTGTACACATCTGTGCCTCTGATATTCATTTATTTATTTATTATTATTATTATTTTTTTTTTTTTTTGAGAATTAGGAATATATTCATGTGGATTAACAAGTAACAGTTTTGTTACTCTTGTTTATTTATTTAATTTTCAGATCGTTGAAGGCCAGTGCCTGACAGTGATCTGTCAGAAGGAGATGAAAGCCATAGAGACTAGTGCTGAGTGGTGCCGGCAACACGTCTGCCTCCTGAGATATCAAACAACAGAGGCTGAAGCCTTCTTTCTCCGGACTGTGAGCATCATGACTCCCAAAATGATCTTCGATGACGATTACATGCAGCGCATTAACTACTCCTTCATTCAGATTGGAAAGGTAGGAAAGGTTGTACTGCTTCATTCAGACTGGATCTGCAATAATACTTCCAATATTTTGATTGTCAGACACATTGGACCAACCCGAGTGATTAAGATGAAACTTGAAGGTGTGAGTTCAACATTCATGAATTCTGCATGCTTCAAGATGTGGACAGCAGAACACTTTCTGACAGATTTTAATTTTGTCTTCATTAATAAGGAATTTCACAACTTTTTCTGTATCCATAACTAGACTATCCCAAGACAAATATGCACCATGCTAGTTAGTTTCACATGATTATGTTCCTAATCCAGATATAGGCTGCCGTATCACATGACAAAAAATAAAAACAGATTACTACATTTATGTATGTATAATGTCTGACTCTTTGGCTGAATGGTCAGCGTACTGGCCTTCGGTTCGGAGGGTCCCAGGTTCGATTCCCGGCCGGGTCGGGGATTTTAACCTTAATTGGTTAATTCCTACGGCACGGGGGCTGGGTGTATGTGTTGTCTTAATCATCATTTCATCCTCATCACAACGCGCAGGTCACCAAATATAAAGACCTGCACCTGGCGAGCCGAACCCGTTCTGGGATGTCCCGGCACTAAAAGCCATACGACATTTCATTTCATATGTATAATACTTCATACCTGCAATTATATACATAATGAAGTATCCACCTCCATTAGCCACTAAAACTTTCTGTAAGGAATCTTGTTACGGCAGAAATAATGTATAAGATCGCTTGGTACAGTAAATGTAAACTCAAAAAATATACATATTGCCCCCTTTATGCCGGGCTCAGCTCGCCGGAGAGCGAGGGTCTCAGTGGTGGACCGTTCGCTATCGGCTGCGCAGAAAATTTTAAAGGCAGGGATAGATGAAGGACTAGCGACAAATGAAAGGAGAATAAATTAGGTTTACACATTTATTAAACTAACACTCTTTTAAAGAAAACAATTAAATTAACAAAATCTGGGTTGGATTCTTGAAAAACATCTTCTCCTCGTGCTTTCATTCGTGAGGGATCTCGCTCAAATAAATTTTCAATGATTGTTCTTTTCTGCAATAATAAATATAGAAACCATTAACTTACTGAAAAATTGATTGGGAAACAAAATAATATCTAATATCCTTCTCTTATGATGATAATCCAATTATTAAAATTAAAATCTTCCCTCCTGGGTTTCAATTATTTTCCAAGAAAATGACTATTTTCTCCTCCTTATTTAAATTATTGAAAATTATTTAATTCATTAATTTATGATTAGCAAGTCTTCCCTAGACTTTCCTTTCAACAATTACTTCATTTATATAATTATTGATTGAATAAACTTCTTCTAATAACTTTTACTTGAACTTATATCACCTTAACTTTTGCTCAATTTTATGCAGAAAGTGACTGTACAACATCTAACAATTAAATCTCGTGACATCAGTCCACGGACGTTGCCTTCTCTTATTCATTTTGAGTTAGTAAATTAGGCCCTAATCAACCTTAAATTACGATAAAATCTTCTAAAGATTCAAAATTGATCCAATTACGGACACGCGAAATAATACAAGTCGGTCAAAACTTTGACGCACATAATGAAAATTACCTTCACAAAATCGTACATGAAATATTCCAAAAAACACAGAATAGGATCAAATCTCACATCACACATTCACACAGGGGTACACGGCGTTATTATAACATTATTTACACGAACACTAACCCATTATTATTAATTTTAGGATTTTACTGCGAATTAGGGAAATCATTCTCCAGATGACACTATCACACACATCCCAGGTATCAATTCAGAGTGTGATAGAATTAAGGTTATCACTTATACAAAGAAATTAACTATACAACGATGTTCAAGGAGTATTTTAAACAGAAATCATCCTAATTTAGCGAATAGAATAATTGTAACAAAGGTCAAAATAATAGAATACGCGCTAACGGTACATGAGTTGCGGCATTTATTTTTATTCATTATAATGTCGTGGCTCTCAATTATTCTGCACTGAAGCTCGAAGAAATCATGTCCAGTGACACATCTCTTCCCAAAATTGACTCTAATGGGTGCATAAATTATTACTCAAAATATAATGCCCATCTGCAAGTCATACTCAAATTCATAGCGCAGAAATATACCTATAATTCGTCGATACTCCGTCCGGAGAATTTGCCATGTTCCAGGCTTACTTTACATAAAGTGAGCACACGATAATACTTTCCAAAAATAACTAACATTAAACTCATGACCTTATTAAATCATTTTAGCCCGTAATTAGCTTTAATTATTTTTACTCATTATTATTATATTCCTGACCGTGCATAATCTCATTCGCAAAGTTGTCGTGTGAAGTTATTCGGATGACTCTAAATAAATTCGAACCCATAAACATGTCGTACAATCATAGAATGAAATTCTACACGAAGAAAAACACTAGAACACTGTCCTAATTTGTTTTAAATAACTTTCAAATTATTTCAAAACTAATCAAAATTAACGCGGGGTTCATTTAATTTTTATCTCACCTGTCTTCTAAATTCTTAGGACAGTTAAGGTCTCTCTCGATGACTCACATTCATTTCTAACTAATAGAGCAAACACACACTCATTCCAAGGGTTCTAACTACCTCTCACCAAAGAAAGAAGAATGAAAAATCAAACTACTGCAAAACTAATAGAAATCCAAAGGAATAAGTAAGGCTACGTTTACAGATATTTACAAAGATAGAAAGCAATTGAATTCTTAAAGAATACTCATGTGACTGGTGTGAACTGGATTGTGGCTGATGACCTAGCACGTGGTCACATCACCTTCCATCGAACGAAGTCTCGCCCATGTCCGATGCCTTACATGTTTAGTGACTCATGGAGGCGTTGACGATGTACAGGAACTTGCAGTATTCTTCGTGGAGCTGGATAACCATCTTGCCGTAAACTCGAACTCAGGACCTTTCTTCTTTCAAGTTCTTGTAGAAAGCTGAAACTAACAAAAAGTCTTAGAAATAGCCCAGGATTCACTCTCGATGCTTTATAATCTGGCTGAAGACACTTATCTTAGAACAACCCTAAATTAATCGTAGTGAAATTTTTCGAGTGTCTGAATTGCTGTTTATATAGTCCTCGATGCCTTCTCCAATGTAAAGTCTTCCGATGAAGCAAACGACGTCCAGTCTCTTCGGTTGCTGCAGTCAGAGTAATGCTCAAATTTAGCGTTCAGAAGTATAAAACCCTCTACCAAATTTTCCTCTGGAATTACCATTAATTTCCTGTCGTAAGACATAGGTGTGTCTCTTAATTACATCTAATTGGTGGATTTGTTGAATTCCAGTGAAGGTTGTCACTTTTATTGGCTGCTCCAGTTTTACGTCACTTGACTTTCCATTTATTGATCGATTGAGATCTGCCTGCTCGCCGTGTCACGTGGTACGCACACATGTGTCTGAAGGCCACATAACAGGAATTCCAGCCTGCTCCCTCGTGCTCTCTGTAGGTCGGAAAAACCGGTTCGCGAAGTGACTTGCTCGTACTGGCACGAAATACGGAATCTCACCCTCTTGCCGATTAAAATAATGTCCCAACACACTGATGAAATAAATCATTTTCTTTCTAATAAAATATTACCACTTTTGAAGGGGACATATTTCTCCCTTGGTTAAATAATGATTTGATCTGAAGATGGAATCATTATTACAGGAAATCTCCAATTAACATGTTCCCTGAAAATTTAGGTGGTAATCAGGTGTCACTTCTATTTAGGGTTCTGTTCCAGCACGAAGCCTCGCGTTGTCTGCCTCGAGTGCAGCACCAAGCCGTCGAAGTTGATCCATTACCTTCTCTTGTAATTCATGGCATTCTTCACAAATCTCATCTTGTAAATTTACTTGGGTCGAAACATGGTGGTAGGTTGGATCTTCATCTGTATCTGGCGGTGTTTCTTCTTCTATTATGAGATTGATATGATGACCATCTACAGGTTTAGAAGAATAATAACTTTTTAAATTCTGGGCGTTATGAATACCTTCATAATTTTTATCTAAACTTTGGATTCTGTAAGCGTTATTCCCATAAACTTTTATAATTTTATAAGGACCTATAAAAAGTGGTGCAAATTTGGCGTAATATTTGCTGGTTGTTTCTGACGTAGCTGGCTTTTTCAAAAGAACATACTCATTGAGTTTGAGGGGTCGGCAAAACTTTTTATCCTTCCGTTCCTATAGCTTGGTTAACCTTTGAGTTTATGAGGTCATACGGGTGTGTTGCATCCTCGCCCTCTTCTATAATATTATCCAGAGCCTGATTTACCTCTTCTGTGGCTTCCTGGTCTTCGGATTCCCACGGTGTCGAGGCGTTATTAATGAGAAACACACTCTGATCATTGATATCGGCTGGATTAACTATAGCCGTTTCCCATGTCTCATCTAATCGAAAAAGAATTTGGTTGGAATTCAAGTCAATATTGGCATGGTAAGATGTCAAAAAGTCAACTCCTAGAATGATGTCAAATTTTATATTTGACATAGCCAAGAATACGTTCTGAAATTTTGTATTTCCAATTTCAACATCCAACAGTGTCTGTAGTTTGCAAGCCACAGTCTTATCCGGGATAATTCCTTTTATTTTAATGTGAGATACTGGTATAATCGGGATATCATGTCTGTCCTTTAAATCATTTAGGAAAGAAGTTGAAATGACACTAATTGTAGATCCAGTATCCACTAAACATTTTACTTTTACGTCACATATTCTAGCCGAAATTATAGGTAGTGTTTTTAAGTAGTTCGTGTTCGACTCTAGATTTTCCTCGAGTAGGTCATCTGATCTTGTCATCCAGGAATCAATTTGAACAATAATCCACTCTTGCGTTTCACTATTACTATAAGGGTTAGTGTCGAGACTATCTCCTACTAATTCAGGGGTTGTTTTTTTTTTTTTGATGGCACCTTGATTGTACCCATCATCTTCCGAATGTCCTTTCTCTTCCCTTTGTTTTGCTCTTTGGTACTCCAAACTCTCCGCTCCAACAATGTCAGGGTTGACGTCCTGCTCATGTATAGCCCGATGCCATTTCTTACGTTCTTGACTGGATTGCTGGAGTTCCCGCAAATACTTCTCTCTCTCTTCCTCTCTCCAGTTTCTTTTCCGTCTCTCAGGTCTTCTATTCTCTGGTTCTCTTCTCCATCTGTCCCTATTGTTTTCATATGGTCTTCTTCGGACATTACGTCTGGAATAATTCCATTCTTCATCATCTCGGCGTCCTGGTCTCGGAGATCGGTCTCTGGGTTGTCTTCCTTCGATATTTCTACCCCAATTTCTCCCTTGGTTAACAATGTTCCTTTCTTCAGATCTGGTAACATTGGTTTGGAAAACTTGCTGTTCTTGGCCGGAATTTCGCCTCTGTGGTTCTCTAGATGTCATGTCGAGCTGTCTCAATATGGCTTCAGCTTGAATTGCGGTTTGTACATTTGAGGCAATCATAATTCGTTGCGTTTCTGCTGGAAGTTGCCTGGTAATAACCTTTATTAATTCAGCTTCCGATGGCGGTGTGTCTAGCTCTCGTAGCTTACGTAGCTGACTGGAGAAAAATTCTGAAAATCGTGTTGGCGTGGATAAGGCATACCTCTTAGCGTACAACTCTGTTTTGAGATTATGTTGAATGTCCGTGTTCCAATATTTTTCTAGGAAAGCCCTCTTAAATCCTTCGAAATTGTCGAATGAATATCGGAACGCTGTGAACCATGTCAATACAGAATTCTCCAAATATCTTTCCGTTACTCGCAGTTGGCGCTCTTCTGGTATTTTGTTGTCCCGAAAATATTCTTGTAATTCATTAATAAAACTCCTGGGAGTTACCCCTTTTACGTTATTAAATTTTTTTGGATGGTCTTCCTGCATTCGAATTATATTTACTATCTGCGTTTGACCTGACGTATTGAGTTGACTTACTCCTCCGCTATTATATCCTTGAGCTGGATTGGTGACATTTACGTTGTTATGGGCATTCATTTGGTTGTCCTGCTTCGGAGTTGAAGATAAAATTTCTCCGGATACCTTCTTTTCTAAATTACTTTGCCTCTCTAACAATGTATTGGTTACAATGTTATGACTTTCGCCTTGCAATTTAAGCAATTGTAATTCTTTAGTGAGTTCCTGAATTCCGTTCTATAGTTCTTGTTTATAGAATTCCGAACTAGCTTTTACCTCTCCTATTTCTTTATCTATTGAGGTTTTCATAGTTTGCAAACTCTGTTGTGTCTCCTCAATCGTTTCGTAAAAATATTCAAGTCGCTCTGAGTTGGTGACTTGAGCTACTTTTATTTCAGCAATAACGCCCTTTTCTACCTGTTTCACAGTTTCGAAAATTTGAGTGAATTTCCTAGACCATGCTGTTTTGGTTGCTGTTAAGTCCTGTGCATTCTCATCGATTTTCTCCTCAATCGCTTGAAATTTATCTTGCACCTCGTCCTTATATTTACCTAATCCTTGCAATATCCCAGTTTGTACTTTAGCCAGTCTTTCACTAAATTCATTAGACATAGCTGACATGGCATTGTCTATTCCGACCTGGATTTCTCCCTTTAAATTTGAAAAATTTTGTTTCACAGATACCAATTCACTTTGAACTGAAGCTAACTTCCCGTTAAATAATTTAACGTCCATGTGTAGCTTTTCGATATTTTCCTCTGTCTTGCTTTGAATTTCCTCAATAGTGTCTTTGAGTTCCCTCTTTATTAACTCACTATTCTCGCTAAGTTTTTTCTCTAAATTTTCGTTATTTTCACTGAGTTTTTGTTCTAATGATACGTTATTTTCACTAAGTTTTTGTTCTAATAATTCGTTATTTTCATTAAGTTTATGCACTAACAATTCATTAAGATTCTGCTCTAGTTTAGTTTGGTTTTCATTCATGTCCCGCTTTAAATTATTTTGTAAGTCTGTCACTACTCCGTCTAAGAGTCTACGTAAATCCTCCATTGTTACAGTACTCATCTTTCTTTTGAAATAAACGGCAATTCAGACATGGGAGGACTAAGTTCGATGGCCACATACCAGAATCCAATTCATCAGTCACAAGTGGATTGATGTCACAGCCTTCAGAGAAGATTAACATCGCAAAATACAATCCTACAGCCTAAGTCCAAATAATGCGGAAAATAGCCGCTACAAGAATTTTGACAACTATCATCCAGATTTTGTTTATAATTAAACAACAAGGCCCTTCCTAAACTTAACCTGAGTGTAGTTCGCCACAAAATTTTGGGCTAATAAATGTTTCAAAAATAACCTGGAAAAATTTTATTTGTCGCCGCATCTTGTTTTTGTCCAAATTCTGGACTACAAGATCGAGTCCTTTTATTGGTACAGCCAATAAATCGGGCCTAACCACGTTGGCCGCCAAATCTATACCTGCCCCCTTTATGCCGGGCTCAGCTCGCCGGAGAGCGAGGGTCTCAGTGGTGGACCGTTCGCTATCGGCTGCGCAGAAAATTTTAAAGGCAGGGATAGATGAAGGACTAGCGACAAATGAAAGGAGAATAAATTAGGTTTACACATTTATTAAACTAACACTCTTTTAAAGAAAACAATTAAATTAACAAAATCTGGGTTGGATTCTTGAAAAACATCTTCTCCTCGTGCTTTCATTCGTGAGGGATCTCGCTCAAATAAATTTTCAATGATTGTTCTTTTCTGCAATAATAAATATAGAAACCATTAACTTACTGAAAAATTGATTGGGAAACAAAATAATATCTAATATCCTTCTCTTATGATGATAATCCAATTATTAAAATTAAAATCTTCCCTCCTGGGTTTCAATTATTTTCCAAGAAAATGACTATTTTCTCCTCCTTATTTAAATTATTGAAAATTATTTAATTCATTAATTTATGATTAGCAAGTCTTCCCTAGACTTTCCTTTCAACAATTACTTCATTTATATAATTATTGATTGAATAAACTTCTTCTAATAACTTTTACTTGAACTTATATCACCTTAACTTTTGCTCAATTTTATGCAGAAAGTGACTGTACAACATCTAACAATTAAATCTCGTGACATCAGTCCACGGACGTTGCCTTCTCTTATTCATTTTGAGTTAGTAAATTAGGCCCTAATCAACCTTAAATTACGATAAAATCTTCTAAAGATTCAAAATTGATCCAATTACGGACACGCGAAATAATACAAGTCGGTCAAAACTTTGACGCACATAATGAAAATTACCTTCACAAAATCGTACATGAAATATTCCAAAAAACACAGATTGGATCAAATCTCACATCACACATTCACACAGGGGTACACGGCGTTATTATAACATTATTTACACGAACACTAACCCATTATTATTAATTTTAGGATTTTACTGCGAATTAGGGAAATCATTCTCCAGATGACACTATCACACACATCCCAGGTATCAATTCAGAGTGTGATAGAATTAAGGTTATCACTTATACAAAGAAATTAACTATACAACGATGTTCAAGGAGTATTTTAAACAGAAATCATCCTAATTTAGCGAATAGAATAATTGTAACACAGGTCAAAATAATAGAATACGCGCTAACGGTACATGAGTTGCGGCATTTATTTTTATTCATTATAATGTCGTGGCTCTCAATTATTCTGCACTGAAGCTCGAAGAAATCATGTCCAGTGACACATCTCTTCCCAAAATTGACTCTAATGGGTGCATAAATTATTACTCAAAATATAATGCCCATCTGCAAGTCATACTCAAATTCATAGCGCAGAAATATACCTATAATTCGTCGATACTTCGTCCGGAGAATTTGCCATGTTCCAGGCTTACTTTACATAAAGTGAGCACACGATAATACTTTCCAAAAATAACTAACATTAAACTCATGACCTTATTAAATCATTTTAGCCCGTAATTAGCTTTAATTATTTTTACTCATTATTATTATATTCCTGACCGTGCATAATCTCATTCGCAAAGTTGTCGTGTGAAGTTATTCGGATGACTCTAAATAAATTCGAACCCATAAACATGTCGTACAATCATAGAATGAAATTCTACACGAAGAAAAACACTAGAACACTGTCCTAATTTGTTTTAAATAACTTTCAAATTATTTCAAAACTAATCAAAATTAACGCGGGGTTCATTTAATTTTTATCTCACCTGTCTTCTAAATTCTTAGGACAGTTAAGGTCTCTCTCGATGACTCACATTCATTTCTAACTAATAGAGCAAACACACACTCATTCCAAGGGTTCTAACTACCTCTCACCAAAGAAAGAAGAATGAAAAATCAAACTACTGCAAAACTAATAGAAATCCAAAGGAATAAGTAAGGCTACGTTTACAGATATTTACAAAGATAGAAAGCAATTGAATTCTTAAAGAATACTCATGTGACTGGTGTGAACTGGATTGTGGCTGATGACCTAGCACGTGGTCACATCACCTTCCATCGAACGAAGTCTCGCCCATGTCCGATGCCTTACATGTTTAGTGACTCATGGAGGCGTTGACGATGTACAGGAACTTGCAGTATTCTTCGTGGAGCTGGATAACCATCTTGCCGTAAACTCGAACTCAGGACCTTTCTTCTTTCAAGTTCTTGTAGAAAGCTGAAACTAACAAAAAGTCTTAGAAATAGCCCAGGATTCACTCTCGATGCTTTATAATCTGGCTGAAGACACTTATCTTAGAACAACCCTAAATTAATCGTAGTGAAATTTTTCGAGTGTCTGAATTGCTGTTTATATAGTCCTCGATGCCTTCTCCAATGTAAAGTCTTCCGATGAAGCAAACGACGTCCAGTCTCTTCGGTTGCTGCAGTCAGAGTAATGCTCAAATTTAGCGTTCAGAAGTATAAAACCCTCTACCAAATTTTCCTCTGGAATTACCATTAATTTCCTGTCGTAAGACATAGGTGTGTCTCTTAATTACATCTAATTGGTGGATTTGTTGAATTCCAGTGAAGGTTGTCACTTTTATTGGCTGCTCCAGTTTTACGTCACTTGACTTTCCATTTATTGATCGATTGAGATCTGCCTGCTCGCCGTGTCACGTGGTACGCACACATGTGTCTGAAGGCCACATAACAGGAATTCCAGCCTGCTCCCTCGTGCTCTCTGTAGGTCGGAAAAACCGGTTCGCGAAGTGACTTGCTCGTACTGGCACGAAATACGGAATCTCACCCTCTTGCCGATTAAAATAATGTCCCAACACACTGATGAAATAAATCATTTTCTTTCTAATAAAATATTACCACTTTTGAAGGGGACATATTTCTCCCTTGGTTAAATAATGATTTGATCTGAAGATGGAATCATTATTACAGGAAATCTCCAATTAACATGTTCCCTGAAAATTTAGGTGGTAATCAGGTGTCACTTCTATTTAGGGTTCTGTTCCAGCACGAAGCCTCGCGTTGTCTGCCTTGAGTGCAGCACCAAGCCGTCGAAGTTGATCCATTACCTTCTCTTGTAATTCATGGCATTCTTCACAAATCTCATCTTGTAAATTTACTTGGGTCGAAACATGGTGGTAGGTTGGATCTTCATCTGTATCTGGCGGTGTTTCTTCTTCTATTATGAGATTGATATGATGACCATCTACAGGTTTAGAAGAATAATAACTTTTTAAATTCTGGGCGTTATGAATACCTTCATAATTTTTATCTAAACTTTGGATTCTGTAAGCGTTATTCCCATAAACTTTTATAATTTTATAAGGACCTATAAAAAGTGGTGCAAATTTGGCGTAATATTTGCTGGTTGTTTCTGACGTAGCTGGCTTTTTCAAAAGAACATACTCATTGAGTTTGAGGGGTCGGCAAAACTTTTTATCCTTCCGTTCCTATAGCTTGGTTAACCTTTGAGTTTATGAGGTCATACGGGTGTGTTGCATCCTCGCCCTCTTCTATAATATTATCCAGAGCCTGATTTACCTCTTCTGTGGCTTCCTGGTCTTCGGATTCCCACGGTGTCGAGGCGTTATTAATGAGAAACACACTCTGATCATTGATATCGGCTGGATTAACTATAGCCGTTTCCCATGTCTCATCTAATCGAAAAAGAATTTGGTTGGAATTCAAGTCAATATTGGCATGGTAAGATGTCAAAAAGTCAACTCCTAGAATGATGTCAAATTTTATATTTGACATAGCCAAGAATACGTTCTGAAATTTTGTATTTCCAATTTCAACATCCAACAGTGTCTGTAGTTTGCAAGCCACAGTCTTATCCGGGATAATTCCTTTTATTTTAATGTGAGATACTGGTATAATCGGGATATCATGTCTGTCCTTTAAATCATTTAGGAAAGAAGTTGAAATGACACTAATTGTAGATCCAGTATCCACTAAACATTTTACTTTTACGTCACATATTCTAGCCGAAATTATAGGTAGTGTTTTTAAGTAGTTCGTGTTCGACTCTAGATTTTCCTCGAGTAGGTCATCTGATCTTGTCATCCAGGAATCAATTTGAACAATAATCCACTCTTGCGTTTCACTATTACTATAAGGGTTAGTGTCGAGACTATCTCCTACTAATTCAGGGGTTGTTTTTTTTTTTTTGATGGCACCTTGATTGTACCCATCATCTTCCGAATGTCCTTTCTCTTCCCTTTGTTTTGCTCTTTGGTACTCCAAACTCTCCGCTCCAACAATGTCAGGGTTGACGTCCTGCTCATGTATAGCCCGATGCCATTTCTTACGTTCTTGACTGGATTGCTGGAGTTCCCGCAAATACTTCTCTCTCTCTTCCTCTCTCCAGTTTCTTTTCCGTCTCTCAGGTCTTCTATTCTCTGGTTCTCTTCTCCATCTGTCCCTATTGTTTTCATATGGTCTTCTTCGGACATTACGTCTGGAATAATTCCATTCTTCATCATCTCGGCGTCCTGGTCTCGGAGATCGGTCTCTGGGTTGTCTTCCTTCGATATTTCTACCCCAATTTCTCCCTTGGTTAACAATGTTCCTTTCTTCAGATCTGGTAACATTGGTTTGGAAAACTTGCTGTTCTTGGCCGGAATTTCGCCTCTGTGGTTCTCTAGATGTCATGTCGAGCTGTCTCAATATGGCTTCAGCTTGAATTGCGGTTTGTACATTTGAGGCAATCATAATTCGTTGCGTTTCTGCTGGAAGTTGCCTGGTAATAACCTTTATTAATTCAGCTTCCGATGGCGGTGTGTCTAGCTCTCGTAGCTTACGTAGCTGACTGGAGAAAAATTCTGAAAATCGTGTTGGCGTGGATAAGGCATACCTCTTAGCGTACAACTCTGTTTTGAGATTATGTTGAATGTCCGTGTTCCAATATTTTTCTAGGAAAGCCCTCTTAAATCCTTCGAAATTGTCGAATGAATATCGGAACGCTGTGAACCATGTCAATACAGAATTCTCCAAATATCTTTCCGTTACTCGCAGTTGGCGCTCTTCTGGTATTTTGTTGTCCCGAAAATATTCTTGTAATTCATTAATAAAACTCCTGGGAGTTACCCCTTTTACGTTATTAAATTTTTTTGGATGGTCTTCCTGCATTCGAATTATATTTACTATCTGCGTTTGACCTGACGTATTGAGTTGACTTACTCCTCCGCTATTATATCCTTGAGCTGGATTGGTGACATTTACGTTGTTATGGGCATTCATTTGGTTGTCCTGCTTCGGAGTTGAAGATAAAATTTCTCCGGATACCTTCTTTTCTAAATTACTTTGCCTCTCTAACAATGTATTGGTTACAATGTTATGACTTTCGCCTTGCAATTTAAGCAATTGTAATTCTTTAGTGAGTTCCTGAATTCCGTTCTATAGTTCTTGTTTATAGAATTCCGAACTAGCTTTTACCTCTCCTATTTCTTTATCTATTGAGGTTTTCATAGTTTGCAAACTCTGTTGTGTCTCCTCAATCGTTTCGTAAAAATATTCAAGTCGCTCTGAGTTGGTGACTTGAGCTACTTTTATTTCAGCAATAACGCCCTTTTCTACCTGTTTCACAGTTTCGAAAATTTGAGTGAATTTCCTAGACCATGCTGTTTTGGTTGCTGTTAAGTCCTGTGCATTCTCATCGATTTTCTCCTCAATCGCTTGAAATTTATCTTGCACCTCGTCCTTATATTTACCTAATCCTTGCAATATCCCAGTTTGTACTTTAGCCAGTCTTTCACTAAATTCATTAGACATAGCTGACATGGCATTGTCTATTCCGACCTGGATTTCTCCCTTTAAATTTGAAAAATTTTGTTTCACAGATACCAATTCACTTTGAACTGAAGCTAACTTCCCGTTAAATAATTTAACGTCCATGTGTAGCTTTTCGATATTTTCCTCTGTCTTGCTTTGAATTTCCTCAATAGTGTCTTTGAGTTCCCTCTTTATTAACTCACTATTCTCGCTAAGTTTTTTCTCTAAATTTTCGTTATTTTCACTGAGTTTTTGTTCTAATGATACGTTATTTTCACTAAGTTTTTGTTCTAATAATTCGTTATTTTCATTAAGTTTATGCACTAACAATTCATTAAGATTCTGCTCTAGTTTAGTTTGGTTTTCATTCATGTCCCGCTTTAAATTATTTTGTAAGTCTGTCACTACTCCGTCTAAGAGTCTACGTAAATCCTCCATTGTTACAGTACTCATCTTTCTTTTGAAATAAACGGCAATTCAGACATGGGAGGACTAAGTTCGATGGCCACATACCAGAATCCAATTCATCAGTCACAAGTGGATTGATGTCACAGCCTTCAGAGAAGATTAACATCGCAAAATACAATCCTACAGCCTAAGTCCAAATAATGCGGAAAATAGCCGCTACAAGAATTTTGACAACTATCATCCAGATTTTGTTTATAATTAAACAACAAGGCCCTTCCTAAACTTAACCTGAGTGTAGTTCGCCACAAAATTTTGGGCTAATAAATGTTTCAAAAATAACCTGGAAAAATTTTATTTGTCGCCGCATCTTGTTTTTGTCCAAATTCTGGACTACAAGATCGAGTCCTTTTATTGGTACAGCCAATAAATCGGGCCTAACCACGTTGGCCGCCAAATCTATACCTGCCCCCTTTATGCCGGGCTCAGCTCGCCGGAGAGCGAGGGTCTCAGTGGTGGACCGTTCGCTATCGGCTGCGCAGAAAATTTTAAAGGCAGGGATAGATGAAGGACTAGCGACAAATGAAAGGAGAATAAATTAGGTTTACACATTTATTAAACTAACACTCTTTTAAAGAAAACAATTAAATTAACAAAATCTGGGTTGGATTCTTGAAAAACATCTTCTCCTCGTGCTTTCATTCGTGAGGGATCTCGCTCAAATAAATTTTCAATGATTGTTCTTTTCTGCAATAATAAATATAGAAACCATTAACTTACTGAAAAATTGATTGGGAAACAAAATAATATCTAATATCCTTCTCTTATGATGATAATCCAATTATTAAAATTAAAATCTTCCCTCCTGGGTTTCAATTATTTTCCAAGAAAATGACTATTTTCTCCTCCTTATTTAAATTATTGAAAATTATTTAATTCATTAATTTATGATTAGCAAGTCTTCCCTAGACTTTCCTTTCAACAATTACTTCATTTATATAATTATTGATTGAATAAACTTCTTCTAATAACTTTTACTTGAACTTATATCACCTTAACTTTTGCTCAATTTTATGCAGAAAGTGACTGTACAACATCTAACAATTAAATCTCGTGACATCAGTCCACGGACGTTGCCTTCTCTTATTCATTTTGAGTTAGTAAATTAGGCCCTAATCAACCTTAAATTACGATAAAATCTTCTAAAGATTCAAAATTGATCCAATTACGGACACGCGAAATAATACAAGTCGGTCAAAACTTTGACGCACATAATGAAAATTACCTTCACAAAATCGTACATGAAATATTCCAAAAAACACAGATTGGATCAAATCTCACATCACACATTCACACAGGGGTACACGGCGTTATTATAACATTATTTACACGAACACTAACCCATTATTATTAATTTTAGGATTTTACTGCGAATTAGGGAAATCATTCTCCAGATGACACTATCACACACATCCCAGGTATCAATTCAGAGTGTGATAGAATTAAGGTTATCACTTATACAAAGAAATTAACTATACAACGATGTTCAAGGAGTATTTTAAACAGAAATCATCCTAATTTAGCGAATAGAATAATTGTAACACAGGTCAAAATAATAGAATACGCGCTAACGGTACATGAGTTGCGGCATTTATTTTTATTCATTATAATGTCGTGGCTCTCAATTATTCTGCACTGAAGCTCGAAGAAATCATGTCCAGTGACACATCTCTTCCCAAAATTGACTCTAATGGGTGCATAAATTATTACTCAAAATATAATGCCCATCTGCAAGTCATACTCAAATTCATAGCGCAGAAATATACCTATAATTCGTCGATACTTCGTCCGGAGAATTTGCCATGTTCCAGGCTTACTTTACATAAAGTGAGCACACGATAATACTTTCCAAAAATAACTAACATTAAACTCATGACCTTATTAAATCATTTTAGCCCGTAATTAGCTTTAATTATTTTTACTCATTATTATTATATTCCTGACCGTGCATAATCTCATTCGCAAAGTTGTCGTGTGAAGTTATTCGGATGACTCTAAATAAATTCGAACCCATAAACATGTCGTACAATCATAGAATGAAATTCTACACGAAGAAAAACACTAGAACACTGTCCTAATTTGTTTTAAATAACTTTCAAATTATTTCAAAACTAATCAAAATTAACACGGGGTTCATTTAATTTTTATCTCACCTGTCTTCTAAATTCTTAGGACAGTTAAGGTCTCTCTCGATGACTCACATTCATTTCTAACTAATAGAGCAAACACACACTCATTCCAAGGGTTCTAACTACCTCTCACCAAAGAAAGAAGAATGAAAAATCAAACTACTGCAAAACTAATAGAAATCCAAAGGAATAAGTAAGGCTACGTTTACAGATATTTACAAAGATAGAAAGCAATTGAATTCTTAAAGAATACTCATGTGACTGGTGTGAACTGGATTGTGGCTGATGACCTAGCACGTGGTCACATCACCTTCCATCGAACGAAGTCTCGCCCATGTCCGATGCCTTACATGTTTAGTGACTCATGGAGGCGTTGACGATGTACAGGAACTTGCAGTATTCTTCGTGGAGCTGGATAACCATCTTGCCGTAAACTCGAACTCAGGACCTTTCTTCTTTCAAGTTCTTGTAGAAAGCTGAAACTAACAAAAAGTCTTAGAAATAGCCCAGGATTCACTCTCGATGCTTTATAATCTGGCTGAAGACACTTATCTTAGAACAACCCTAAATTAATCGTAGTGAAATTTTTCGAGTGTCTGAATTGCTGTTTATATAGTCCTCGATGCCTTCTCCAATGTAAAGTCTTCCGATGAAGCAAACGACGTCCAGTCTCTTCGGTTGCTGCAGTCAGAGTAATGCTCAAATTTAGCGTTCAGAAGTATAAAACCCTCTACCAAATTTTCCTCTGGAATTACCATTAATTTCCTGTCGTAAGACATAGGTGTGTCTCTTAATTACATCTAATTGGTGGATTTGTTGAATTCCAGTGAAGGTTGTCACTTTTATTGGCTGCTCCAGTTTTACGTCACTTGACTTTCCATTTATTGATCGATTGAGATCTGCCTGCTCGCCGTGTCACGTGGTACGCACACATGTGTCTGAAGGCCACATAACAGGAATTCCAGCCTGCTCCCTCGTGCTCTCTGTAGGTCGGAAAAACCGGTTCGCGAAGTGACTTGCTCGTACTGGCACGAAATACGGAATCTCACCCTCTTGCCGATTAAAATAATGTCCCAACACACTGATGAAATAAATCATTTTCTTTCTAATAAAATATTACCACTTTTGAAGGGGACAATATATTTCTGTGCTCGTTGCGGTGTTAGGACACTGTCTTCACGACTGCTTCCATGCTGAATTGCAGCATTACACAACATATTAGTAGCACTGGCAGAGTAAAGAGAGATTGGGCTGAGTGTGTATTAAACAATAGTACAGATCAGTAATTCAAAAGTGCGGTCCAAACCCCGCCTACGCTCACGCTCCAGGGTTAATTACATGATTTTCTAGAACAGTCAGCCGTCCTGCTATATACAGCTATGAGTTTGAGAACCTTAAAGTGTTGTCAGTCTTCATCGGGACTCGGATGGAGGAGGTCTCCTTTGGGAACTGGTTGTGGAGGCTGGGACTGGCATAAAGGTGATGACATATGGTAAAGTAGAACTAACACTTAAGTGTGTGAACTTTATCAATATGTTACAAAGGGAAGATTCCAGCGTTTTTCTTTAGCTTCTAACTGTTAGATTGATCTTTGTTTCCTCTAATTTAATGTAGGATTTTCTTCTTTCTTTTGGAACTTAAAATGCAGGTTTACTGCAATCTACAGATTTAATCTCAAGTTTGTACCCCCATTTCCGTTATTCACTTTGTTTTGTGGAGAGTAAGATATCTAAGTCTATTTTTTTCTATCTCTGCCTTTTCAGACTTAAACTTTTTAAAATCTTGGGCACCAAGTGGCATATCTTATCCTCTGTGTGACCAGGCCGTAAGCCCTATTAGGTCTTAAAATAATTCTTGTGCTTGTGTGGGTTCGGTCTCCATTTTCATTTTGTTCTCGGTCTAGCCATTAACCTTTGTTTTCTACTTGGCTGTAGTATGAGCTTCAGCTCCTGTATTTTCTGGATCCACTTTTCTGGTGTGGCTCCCTCATGAAATAAGGTAGTGACTTTTAAATCTGTTTAAGCTTTCAAAAGCAGGAAGTGGAATTCTGTGAAATATAACCAGTGGTGTCTTTACGTGTGCTACTGCGAGTTTGAGGCCCACGAGGGCAATGTAAATTGTAAATTGTAGTAACTCTCTATTTGAGGGTTTGATTACCCTCTTGGTAACTTTGTTCTAAAATCTGCGGATTGTTCGTTTTTGAACAAAGTAAGGTTCTATATTCCTTCTGCTTGGGAACTTCATTTGTAAAGGCTAGTGCTTTACTATTAATGCCAAATATTTGAACATTTATAAGACCTATGGGTCTGAATTTGAGTGAAAGTCTGGGAGTTCTTTCTCCCCTGGTTGTAAGCTAACCAAGATTCTAAGTTTGTCTGTTTGGTACCTGTTGTTAATTCCCTGTCGTTGTTGTTGTTTTCTCATAATATTTCCCTTCAGAAAAGAAAAAGAAATAAAATGTTACTAAACATAGTTGCCAAATTTATTCTTTGTTTCATGCTTTATTCAACTTTTGATCCCTTATGCTTTTTTCCCTTTGTAGTCCTCTGAAAACAATGTAATAATAACAACAATTGTTACGGGGTTTCCGTGGCTCACAGAGGAATAGGAAGCACCTGGGTTGAATGGCTGGACAGGGGATTACTTAGACCAACTTTTACTTTAACAACTTTGGAAATTTTATTTCTTTCCTTTCTTTAGCCATTCACTGCCAAACCCGTATATATACATTTTGGTGCAGTGTGTACTTCACCAATCTTACAAATGTACACGATATAGTGTCATGCTTTCAGATTCCAAGCAAATGCTCAAGGAAGTTCTGTACGACAGATATACCACTCTATTTTGTGTGTTATGAAAGTGATCTGTCGTTATTTCAGCTTCATTGGAGTAGAACATCGTTCCCGCTTATGTGTAGCCATCATGGCATCTTGGAAGTATACATACATCTCTTGTTGACAAAGAAATTGAATGTTTCCTCATAACTAGTGATTCTGGAGTGCTATATTTTGGTAATGAAGATGGAGAATATCTCTAAGTGGCGATATTGAACTACAAGAAAGTGCAAGACAAAGTAAAATGATGAATCTCATGTGGAATTGTCACCCTTCCTTCACATACATTATTTTTCCCCAAATGTAAATGATTTTGATAATACCAGTTCTTGGATCAACAATTTTATATTATATTTCAGTAATAGTATCACCGAGCGGAGTAGCCGCGCATATTAACATGCTACGTGTATGGAGCCAAGCTCTGCACTTGGCAAGCGAGTGGGTTCGAACCTCACCGTCAGCTGTCCTGAGAATGTTTTTTTGTTTTGTTTTGTGGTTTCCCTTTTGCACTCCCAAGCAAATGCTGGGACAGTTCCTATTCATAAGCCACAGCTGATTCCTTCCACTTTCTTACCTAGTTTCAATCACCATCATTTGTTTCATTTCATTATATTCTCAACTGAGATTTGCATCAGGAAGGGCATCCGGCCGTAAAAAATTATGGTGTAAAATATAATCTCACTTCACCCCCGACCCCGCATTGGGCTGCGGGGCTAAGGAGACTTATGCATTCCATTTATGCATTCCATTAATTGTATCAATAAACATGTATCTGTGAAAGTGCTTCTTCCTTAAAAAAGCCCGGCCTAGAGGGCTCGGCTGGTCATAAAAACTCGGCAGTGAAAAGGTTAAAATTCAGAGAGTGGAATTTAATAGTATAACAAAGAACAGTTGATAATATTAACAAGGAACTCATCAGCTCCAACAATGCCTTGGACTTAGAAAATAGTTCCGTAGAGGAAAGTTCCAGACTAAATTAAAATACAGTACACTGATGGGCTGAATTTCCATACACCCACTGATTGGCTACGGAACATACTGTAGTTACACGCAAGTGATAGGCAGATTACAATAGAGGAAGGGACCAGCTGAAGTGTTGTCAACTTCAGTATATTAACCTATTTTGCTAATATAAAATGTGCATTGCAATTATGAAAAAACAACAATAGTGCATACAATATAAAAAAATATTTTTCAATAATAATAGTAATTATTACAATAGGCTAATGAAAATGGGAGCTCTTATGAAATTATATTTTAATTGATAAATTTTGTCAAAAGTTATTGAAATGTAAAAATATTGTTCCATTTACCACAAAAGACTTCTGAGAAAGAGAAAATACAGTCTTCTAAACAGACAACTTTACTAATATATAGACAATCTTACATATTCATGCAAATTTGAAGTACACGGGAACATGCGCTAGGCCGTAAAACGAACTCCAATCATAATGAAATGTAAGAAGTTGTTTCGAATTCATATGTCAATAATATGTTCATTTGCGCATACACTTGACAACATCTACTGATGCATGCTGATCAAAAATGTCGTAAATTCTCTGACTTAGACATATAATACTGCCATCTGCTTAAATACTCTCATAACTAATACATGAAGAAATACGCTGTAACCATCAGAATGCGTGCATAGCTCGTTCTTGATTTTTAGTGAATTGTCAAACCTCACTACGGAAAGAGTTAAAAAAAACAATCATCGGAAAAAAAGTTTTACCAATAACAAAAACAAAATTTCTTCAGCAATTAGTTTCTGTCTAGCCATTGGATATTACTAGGGAATAGATGTCCGGTCAAAGAAGAATGTTTTTGAAGGTTTTTAAAAGTTCATGTCCACTGGCATAGATGGCCGTAGAGAAGATGCACAGTTTAAGTAGCCAGGGAAGGTGTACCGCTGGTACAACAACAACAACAACAACAACAACAAAAATATTACAGTAATGGAAGCACTAAATATAAAATGCCTGAAAGTAAAATACAGTGTGTCATTGACCTAGCCAGGGAGTGGGGGATCATGGCAGAAGGCCAACGGACCGACTAGCCAGATGGACTTACGACAATGACAGAGCAGCATGTTTTTCAATACCTCACATTCTATGCTAGGACCTAATATTACATTGAATAATTATATAGTATGTTATTCAGCAGATGAGACCCCCTAAAGAAGCATTGCCCGGTCGTGGCTAATTTTTCCATTCGAAATGTGATGAACAGAATTAAAACCACAGAAATAAAAGTCTCACAGCAGCTAAGAAACTGCGTATTAAGCCAGAAGAAAGAAGAATGGGAAGAATTCGATAATCACATAGAGAGAAATGACATTGATTCAGCTGCCATGACACTAGAAAAAACGATTCAGTCTGCTATGGTATACAATCAAAAGAGAAGACCCGCAAATGGTTTGACGCAGAATGTTATGAAAAGAGACAGATTACCCTTCTTGCTCTACATACAGCCAAATCCAGCCATAGTTTAGAGGATATAAAATCCTACAGTCAAATCAGAGAAGAATATCAAAATCTACTGAAGATTAAAAAAACAGGATTACATGGAAAAGGTAGCAACAAATATGGTGGAAAAAGCCAGAAAGGACCCGTACGTGGCACTGAGGCCATGGAAATCTCAGAGCAATAGCAAAATAGACATAACAGTTTTGGAAGAACATTTCAAGAACATCCTCAACATTGATAAAACCTACACCGCATATGAACCGATCAATGTGAAGACATATCTAGCGGAAACGGAACCTGTCACTACAGAAGAGGTATACGACACAACAGCATCTTTAAAAGACAAGAAGGTGTAAGGTCCCGACGGCATATATAATGAACATATCAAAGGCTCAGTTAGCTTATTACTTCAAGCAGTCACAGATATGTTAAACCTATGCTTAAAAGAGGGCAACATCCCAGACATATGGAGGATCTCGACAATTAAGATACTATTTAAGGGGAAAGGCAATCAGTTGGACCCAAACTCTTTCAGGGGAATTGCCCTGGAAAAATGCATATTGAAGATACTCACAAGCATTATCACAAAACAAATTTCTAAGGAAGTAGAACACAGGATTCCGGAAGAAAAATTTGGTTTCCGAAAAGGCAGGAGCACTCTCCACGCCATTAACAACTTAACTGATGATATAGAAGATACATTAAGGCATCCTCAAGGAAAATTCCACGTAGTCTTCGTAGATTACCCCAAAGCTTTCGATACAGTAAACAGACGTATCCTAACATCAGAGCTGGAAACAATAACAGGAAGAAATAAGCTTACTGTACTGATCCATAACATGATGACAGCCAATTTCATTCAGATCACAGATGGCATAACCACATCGAAAACAATAACTCAGACAAACGGCGTCCTACAGGGAGACCCTTTAAGCCCCCTATTATTTAATGTCGCCACATACAATGTTGTACAGATGATTAGACAAGAGACGGAAAATATAAAAATCTACATATATGCGGACGACATGGTCATTGGATCGATTTCCACCTACAACCTGCAAAGAGCCATAAACCAACTTGAGAAGTGGGCACAGGAAAACAAAATGGCAATTAACACTGAGAAAACTGTACAGATGACATTCTGCAATGGAGGTCGAGAAGCTGCGGAGGACAGGATATATCTAGGACCGAAATCTCTTGTGACAGTCAACAGCTTCAAATACCTGGGTGTTACTCTGCAAACCACCACCAGATCTTTCAGAATACACGTGAAGTCCCGTGCAGCATCTGCCACAAAATCAATTTTTGACATCAAAGAATTATCCAGATTATCATTAACAACCGCTATGGTCTTATTCAATGCAAAAATAGTTCCCATCACAAAATACGGAATAGATATTATTTGGGATAAATTAAGTCTAAAAGATCTAATGAATTTGGAAGCAGTTAAATCAAGATTCTTGAAAGCCACTCTAGGTGTTTCGAAACACACAAAATCAAGGCTAGTATACAAGCTCGCGAGAGAACCGTTCTTTATAGAAGAACTGCGTATGAGACTCCCATCTACCGACAGCTCGAATAAACTGCTCCTGGAAAGACAAAAGAAACGAAGAGAAATCTGGCTGGACTTTTATACTACAGAAGCCATGGTAAATAGATCCTGGGCCAACACGAATCAAGACCTGCGACATCTGGTGACCTCAATAGCTGTGCATGGGTACCACCACAAAGTATGCAAAGACAAGCGTTTTCACGATCCCGGGAATAACTGTATATGTGAGTTATGCGATCAACCTTGTGATCGTTACCACATTACTGCTTGTAAGAAACGAGTAATACCCCTGATAGACTATTGTGCTTAATTAAAATAGGTACAGTCAAAATGCAAGGTAAAATGTATCGCCAAAACTTATGTAACTTATGTAACATATATACACAACTTGTGTGCATTTCTTAATAAAATTAAGATAAATTCCAGATTTCAAGTTCATAAGTAGTTAAACAGAAATAAACAGGAGTGTTGTGGATCCTGCCCTTGTGTCCTTAAGGATGTTACTTATCACTAAAATAATGTCTTACAAGATACTCTATTATAACGTGAGGAATCTACATAACCCTCTCCAGTGGACAGAAGGCAGAATCCACAACACTTTTGTACTTCCTCACCCTTTTCTGTGGAACACATTCAAACTGGCCTCATCACCACCCCAGTGTGGAACCAGTGTTAGAAAGCAACAGATTACTCTTTAGTAGCCTAGATAAGGACAGAGGTGGTGGTGAGCCTCCATGGCTCAGGCAGTAGCATTTTGGCCTCTCACTGCTGGGTTCTTTGGTTCAAAACCTGGTCACTCCATGTGAACAAAGCAGAGGTGGACAGGTTTTCCCCTCTCATCTTTCATTCCAGCAACACTGTTCACATTTCATCTGTCAGTCATCAACCATTGCCCCAGAGGATTATGACAGGCTTGCCGCTAGATGGTCGAGTGACTGGAAATAATAAGGTGATGATTGAATACTGCTACAATCATGATACCACCAACTCTCACATATCAAGCAACTTGTCCTTCTAGTCTTTCCATGCCATCCCATCAGGTTTCTCACCTCTCTCTTTCTTTCCTAGTATTTTTCCTTCAAAGACATTTACTAGGATGTCATTTCGTACTTTGTGTACAATTTGGTTTGTCATAACAACACAGACAGGTTTTATGGTGAGGACAGTGGCCGTGGCCTCCCAGCATTCGCCTTGTATGAAAATGGGAAGCCACGGAAAACCATCTTCAGGGCTGCCGCTATTGGTGTTCGAACCTACTAACTCCAGAATGCAAGCTCACAGCTGTTCGTCCCTAAGTGCACAGCCAACTTGCCCGGTTCCGTATGTCTCAGCTCCGTTCCTGTAGAACATCTTTTTTGTTTTGAGTGCAGCATGTCCTCCAAATCCACATTTCAGTTGCTTCCAATAATCCAGCTCTCACAACCTTAAAGTAGTAAAAATTTATATGGGTATTTGTTAAAAGACTTCTTTTATTTCGAAAGGCCTGTTTGTCAACATCTGTTCTTCTTTTAATTTCCTTGGTGCATCTATTGCCTTCAGCGATAATGCTTCCGAAGTGACAGAAATGTTGCACTTGTTCTCTTTCTTATGTTTGTATTAACTTTCCTGCCATCTTTGCTCACAACTAAAATTTTAGTTTTTACTGTTTATTTTAAGTTTCTAATGTTTCAATGTATCACACAGAACAGTCAACATTCTATTTAAGTCCTTTTCAGAGTCTCCTACTGTGGTTATGACATCAGCAAATCTAATACTGTGGTTTCTTTTCACATTTATCTTTGATCCCTTAGACCATTCCTTTGAAATAATAAACAAATTGAAAAGAGATGCAGGAATGGACAACCCAGCCTTATACCTGTCTTATTTCTTGCCATTCTTGTATAACCATTCGCAACTATATTTGTCCACTGGTTGTTGTAAATTTTCCAGATGAGCCTCCTTTATTTCCAGTCAATTCCTACTTTCTTTATACAGTAGTTCCCAGTTTATCATGTCAAAAGCTTTGACTGAGTCAAAGAATGCTACAAACACCTTCCTGTTCATTCCTAACCTTCTTTCCAGGATCATTCTTAATGTATGAATTGCTTCTGTTGTTCCTTTGCCTTGTCTAACACCAAACTGATCCTCGCCTATGTACATATAAGCACAAGTAATTTGTTAGAATCTGAGGATGTTCTTGTAACATGTCATTCTGTGTTTGATAGTGAGTGTTTCTTACAGCTATGTTATAGTTAGTGTTTTTGACAATTGTGTTACATTGTTATTAATCTAATATTTTTTGTTTCTTGCACCACATTTAAAGTGCTATTTCTATGGCATCCAACAACTAAAATTATTATTATTATTATTTATCTGTGGCTCCCAAAAGAAATTTCATGGTGTTTCCAGTAACTGAACATTCACCATTTGAGTAGCTGTACTCTAAATGTTTTGTTATGTTGTTGCCTCTTATTATCAATCAGGATGCTGCAGAATCTGCAGTATACCTAATTTGACAAGGAAGAATGAAGCTAGTCTTGATCTCGATAACTACGTGGTATGTTGCTTACATAATAATCTGTTCCATCATTAAAATTAACGTGGGCCCAATGTGTTTCATTCATATATATCTGAATTCTGTCAGTTCCTAGCATGTGCGACAAATATTCTGACTTAATATAATCTCATTTGTTGTATTTCCATTCTGTTTCCAAATTTGATGATGATGATGATGATGATGATGCTTGTAGCTTAAAGGGGCCTAACATCTAGGTAATCGGCCCATTACCAAATTTCAGCCTCTGTAATATTTGTTTCCTGTGTTTGAAATACGGGTTTGATAACTCACTTGTACAGCATTATATAAGATTCTAAAGTCTCTAAACTTGTAACAGTCTTTTAATTTACTTTTGTACCTTGTTTTATCCATAGGTACGGAGAAAACTCCATATAGCAATCAGAAAGAGCATGAAGATGGAAAAGAAGCGGCTTAAGTACTTAAGAGTTGCTCAACGAGGTTCTTTACTCTTCTTCATAATATGTGAACTAGAGGCAGTACACCCAATGTACCAGTACTCATTGGATTCATTCTTGGAAGTCTACAAGAAAGGCCTAATCAAATCTCCATGGGCTATCACCCTCCCATTGAGAATTCAAGACTGGGTATCAGGTACTACAAAAGTGGTGTACCAGTACGTGAGTGCAGGTATGTCTGACACATCTGATGGGGAGAATGGAGGAGGATATTTTGCTCAGGAGACTAATGAATTAGTCCACAGGAGACACTGAAAATTTTACTGACTTCATAGAAAAGGGTATATGAGGGCAAAAGGTTCTGCTAGAGTAGTGATGTTTATTTAAATTCTTACTTTCAGTAGTTCTGTTGGCATTAGGTAGATCACATGTTGTAGGTTACGTTTTACTCTGGTTTGATTTTGGGTTAGGGAAAAGAATTTATGTGTCATTTCCTAAACAAAGGTTCCACAATCCCCCAAAGGGTGAACTCCTCTGCCCATAGTTTATCAGGTTTGGTAATGGCCGCCCAACCCTCGGCCAGACAGTCACAGGTAATACCATCTGCTGTCGCATATGGTAACAGGATGACCTGATGACCCCAGCAAATATCCTGCTTTGAAACCATCCACTGAAAAGTGACAAAAACTTTTCATACCTCGGCAGTGTAATCTTTCGAGATACACTAGCCTCAAAGAAGGTGGCAAATAGCGTGCAGATGAGCTCTCAATTTTACTAGCAAGTATGAACACTCCTCTCTGGGATCCCAAAGTACCAACACAATCAAACCTGGTGGTATTCAGTTGCTACTTCATACCAATCTTAAGCTATGGTATTGAAACCTGACCCTTACTAAGTAGGAGTCATCAAGGTTGCAGATATCTGAGATGAATCTCATGAGGTCCACAATTCAAAAAAACCAAACTGGACAATTTAAGGAATAACATGGTTAGCAAGGAAGCTGGGATTGAGACATCATTGTTAGATCAGGTCAGCATATCCAGACTGAGGTGGTTTGGGCATGTAATGAGGATGAAGCCAACAAGGACAGCTGATGTTAACTTGGAGAGACACGTGGCAGAAAAACGGGTGGTGGGAAGACCAAGAACCCACTGGATGAACATTGTAGGTCGGGTAAGGGCACTGAAGGAGACTGAGTGGAAAAGGCTTGCCAACAGTACCCAGGAAACTGGACCTATAAATTGATGATGATTGGGGAAACATAAAGAGAAAGGTACCTAACAGCAACCCCACAAAAGGAGTTGAATGGTTCTCACACATCCAAGGGATGTACTTGAGTTAGTACTCATAACCCAACGTCTTCCCCAAAAACATAGCCATAAACATAACACACAACATATATTTAAATAATCTCATGGTAATAGTTTCAAAAAGTCTTGGAAAGGACTCAAGTCAATGCATACGACAGTGAGATGTATTAGATCAAAACTATGAACCACCACATAGAAAATTCCCAGCCACAGAGAATGGAACATGATAAAAATAAAAGCTACACATTCAAATAGCAACATGTGCCTGCACTGCACTCACAACACGTCAGGCATCGCAGGGAGAAATCCAAGCCAGGTCATAACTGCTTAAGGCTAGGAAAATCAAGTAAATATCAAAAGCATTTCTGGCTTGATCCAAAAGTACAAATCCAAATGTAAATGAAACGAAGCGTGAAATGGCCCCAATCAGAACATGCCCGGCACCATGGAAATACCATGTAGATGATTCAAGACAAAAAAACTAGGAATTATACTATACAATTAATCATGAAGCCAAGAAGATATGTGAGTCATCTCATTTTTCAAGACTTGAATTCACAAACATATGGAAGCAGCACAAAAATACAATATGAGATATTAGGGCCTCCAAATTTTCTCAAATATGCCGTGAACAGAACCCCCAAAGAACACTCACAGAGATCAAAACGGAATAAAATGATGTTATCTAGGAGATTGGAATCTTGATGCCATATGGTGGTAGAAATATGACATACGTAAGAGAGGTCATTAACAGTGTGCCATTTTAAATTCAAGTCCAGAGCACTCAAGACATATACTGAGACAGAGTGACCGAACATGGAGTAGACCGTACAGCCAGTATCTCAATGCTGGTAAATAACTTGACCTCCAAAGAGGCTAATGGCTTGGATTCAGGTGGAGTGTGGTCCCCTGCATCTGTGGCTGTGGGTCCTATGCTAGGCAGCAGCAAGGAGCATTGTATGGGAGAAAACCACTCCTGTATACTACGCTTCGATGAGGAGATGCGTTCCAGAATGATGTTGGGTTACCATTGAGTACAGCAGAAGTGTATGTGGATAATCACTGTGAAGGCAATGCTACAGTGTATTGAAAGCAATAGTGAACTACTACATAGTATTTCCTTGTACAGTCATCGTCGCCATAAGACCTATCTGTGTCTGTGCGACGTAAAGCCTCTAGCAAAGAAAAAAGAAAACCACTGAAGCCGGTTTATGCGTACAGCTTCATCCATCGAGTTTATTCCTAAATTAGCCTTTATCTCCTGATTCTGAGTACCCTCCTGCCATTGTTCCCACCTGTTTGTACCAGCAATCATTCTTGCTACTTTCATGTCTTTTATGTGATATTCTTGTGTTGTTTTGGACAGGATTATTGCAGAAACACAAGCTGCTCTTCTCATTTCTTTTGACTGTACGGGTGCTACAGCTGAAAAAACGAATCAATCTCGCCCTCCTCCATTTCTTTATCAGAGATTTTCCTGTCTATGCTGATGAGAACTTTGCATCTCCTGCAGTTTGGATTCCACAACGTGTAAGTATTATTTTCATGCACTGTGTATAGCACTGGAATGCTTTTGTCACAGATTTTTTGGCAAGTGGGGATTAGAAGTGGAAGGGGGGTTTCAAGGGGATGTAGCGGGGAGACGGGTAGACAACAAAATTGCGAAAAATAGCTACAATATGGTACATGCTTAGTGATCTAATTTTGACAGAGAAGTAAAGGTTCATGGTCTACCAACTTAACTGTGTGGTAATAATAGTTTTTTTTGGATTTTGATTCAATGCTATACAGTAAAGCATTCAAGGAACAATTACATATATATTATAATTAAATAGAAGTAAGGCATGATTGTACATGATTATACAATTTAGTATTTGACTACACACTAAGACAAGATTTTGTTCTTTTGGACAGGAATATTGCTGTTCTCATTCCTTTTTGAAAGGTAGTAGGTGGTGACTTGAGACATACTTGATCCTGTAATTTTGATGTTTTATATGGTTTATATTTTGATTTTATTACTCTTGGATTATCTACATGATTACTATTAGTTATTCTAATAGTGTTCATTAAGGATATCCTTTGCATACAACTGTAGAGCGATATTTACATGTTATTTAAGTTTTTGGTGTGTTGTTTACAAGCATGGACACCATATGTTGCATTACTAGGTGTGACGTGTGTTAAGAGGTTATGTCATTGACATACAGTCAACACTCTTCTGGGTTATGGATTTGTTTGCATGGTTAGTTTATATTTTGTTTTTAAGATTATTTCTGCTGCTTTATGATGTCTCTGGTAATATATTTGGTGGCACTATCTTTCACTTGGTCCTTATGATATTTGTTTATATGGTTGCTACGGAGTAACGGGATATTATTTAACGTTTTTACATGGAGCTTTCTGTAACAGTATTTTTGATCAGTTCATTCACTCATTGTTTTTGTTTTGGTTCTGTTTTTCTAATCTCTGGCTTTACAGAGAAGTGTTCATAGCATTTTATAGTAACAAATCTCAAGGTTAGGAAATGCGCATTGTCTGTACGCCCAGTGGTTGTATTACACAGTCCACTTATACTATTATTAATCTCAAATTAATCATATATTCTTGCAAGTTAATAATTTATAAGAGCATAACCTGATAAGGAAAATCAAAGCTTGTTAACAACATTACCTATATTAAATGTTATGATATGGAGACGGAATTCGTGAAAGCCAGTAAAGAAGCAACACATTCTATGAGTGTTGTAGATCATATTGCAAGCTCCCGAAACAACTTAAGTTCAAATGCAAAACCACGATTACCGTGTCCCCACTACAGCAAATACTACATAAAACTCAATACACAATACACAAAACTCGCACAGAGACAGCCTACCACAAACAACTCTGTCGCTTCACAAGGTGACGAAATCTACAATAACGAAGAATTTTGCTCTCAAATTGAGAGCAGAACACCAGTGGAACCAATAGACGAATATAAAAGGAGCTAATATGAGTTTTTTGTCAAATGAGCACAGATCAGTTTGAAGTCCGTCCACAAATTCACTGTTTTTTTTTTTTTTTTTTTTTTTATTTTAGCCGGAGCTATAGATCTACCAGGTCCTAAACACCCACCCAAGCAATACTTTGAGGCAAGAAAAATGAAGAGAAATGCAAAGCTACAGATAACTTACAAGCAACACTCAAATCCACAGAGGGCAACAAATTGAATTTTTTTTAATTTGCTTTATGTTGCACTGGCACAGACAGGTCTGATGGTGACAGTGGGATAGGAGAGGGCTAGGAATGGAAAGGAAGTGTCCATGGCCTTAATTAAGATACAGCCCCAGCATTTGCCTGGTGTGAAAATGGGAAACCACGGAAAACCATCTTCAGGGCTGCCGATAGTGGAGCTCCAACCCACTGTCCCCTGAATGCAAGCTCACAGCTGCACAATCCGAACCACGTGGCCTCTTCCTCGGTAAATAGAAATAAAAGAAAGAGAAGTAATAAGTACCGTTATCAATAAATGCAGTATTTCTATTACAACCAGCAAAGAAAAAGAAAAGCCATCAGGAAGGCTCTGAACGACCAAACAACTCACTGTACGGCTGATATCGAGGATATTGAGAATCATTTTACACATACTGTGAACACAAACATTACGATGACGTGCTGATTCATAGTGAACATGCCGTACAAGGCGAAACCTTTGATGTAGTGGTGCACCAGGACGAGGTAATCCTGGCTGTGGACTCATCAGCCAGACCCAACAAGAATTCTAGTCAGAGCTAACAAAGTGCTACGATATTGTTACTCACTGGGCATGTTCCATTATTGTTCACAAACACACATATACCATTTTGTGACTTAAAAATCAAGAACCAACAAAACTGTCAGACTATCGCTATATGTTCCGTCCTTTGTCATGTCATCGAGAAGGTCTTGTAAGGTTAAGGAGTTACATCTAATTTAGCGAACATCAAAGACGATTCATCAAATCACCTGGCACCATCATAAATACCACTTTACTCAGATCTGTGTTAAACTCAGCAAAACACAACAAACAAGATGTTACTCTGGTCTTCCTAGACATAAGCAAGGCTTTTGATGGCGTGGGTTATTTACACTTAAGTAAAATGTTAGTTATGTCAGCTGCGCCAAGCAAGCTGAGCAATATAATTTTGTAAGCTTCTGGGGAATAATACAACTCAGATCCAGGCCAATTATAAGAAAACTAATCCCAATAAATTACGCTGTAATGTAATGCAAGGATCTCCATTGTCACCAGTTTCATACAATCTCACAACAGATTACATTTTTCAAGAAATCGGTGAAAGAAACTATGCGACCTGCATGGTTATTCTCTTTCCAAGGGATTTCAACCTCTGCTTCACAGTTGATAGGCTTTTGTCTGCAGTACAATTGATGAAACAAGCTTTACAAAGGTTGGTCTAACAGTAAACCCTGAAAAATCTGAAGTTATTAATATCAGTAGAGGAGAAATAAACAAACAACTCATTACAGTCAAAGAAGGTACAGATATTAAGTGTATTTTGAAGAATAAATTTGTCAAATACTAAGGATTAAATTATGCAGGTACTGTGTTATTTGATTCCAAGAAGACAATTCGGCAGAAACTCACCTCATTTTCATCCTGCCCCTGGCTTCATCCAGATCAGAAATTTTCAATTCTCAATCGTTCAGTTTGCCCTAAGTAAACTTACCAGTTCCTCTGCATTCCTGCAGGTAAAATACCATAGTATTTTTGGGAAGATGCTGATAAACTTGTTAAGAGTACATTGAAGGAGATCTTATCCCTTCCTACTGACACTCTGGATTTTAAGAGTTACTCAGATAAATGGTGCAACGGGTTAGGTGTTTTTCAGGAAAGCTGGGAAGCCTTTAGTCAGAATATAAACAGCTGCAACATTCTGAAATGGGAGGGGAACCAATATATTGAAACCACTAGAAATCAAGATGAAGAAATTAATAGATGCTTAACTGAGCTAAACATAAATGATAAAACTGAGTATGTGAAGAACAGGTACTGTGAATATAACGAAAAAACTCAAAAATAAATTATGAGAAATGGTGCCGTTTGAGAAGCAAAGGTCAGGGAGTGTGTCTGTACAAGGAATTCCCTCCTGCAAACTGCTGGGTTAGAAACCACGATGGCCTTTCTAGCACACAGTGGAGAGATGCACTGAAAATGGCATGTAACGTTGCACCTGAAAGAGCTGTACCGGGAAGGTCCCTTGATCAGAAGATGTAATGAGACTGAAACATTACTTCATGTTTTGGGTTCCTGTGTGTTTGGTGGAGCTCTTTGAAACACCGGACATCACAGAGAGCAGACACTCTGTGAGAAAGGATTTCAGGTACATGAGAAAGTCAATGGCGGTGGAGTAAATGGCAGCACGAGAAGGATAGACATGATTGCCATTAAAGGGAAGAAAGGATATATATTAGACCCTACAGTAAAATTTGAAATGCACTCTGACCAACCAGACGAAGTAGACAGAGAATAGAAATGTATCAACCTGCCTACAGTGCCAGTGCCAGAATAAATATGAGCTGGGCAACGTAGAAGTGAGTGCAAGAAGGACAGTCCCTAAGAAGACGGTAGAGCTGATGATGACCTTCAACATCATTTCTAAGGAGTTCATCTGGGAGCTGAAAGCATTCAAACACCAATAATATTCGGCAGACTGAGACATAATTTACTTTAATTGTTTTATTTTTGAATGAAATTGTTTTTGTGTATTCTTTGTCTTAGGCAACCTCAGAGTGGAGGAAGATTTTGAAAATAAAACAATAGAACACTAGATAGAACAATACAGAGGTCTGATGACCTAGATGTTAGGCCCCATTAAACAACAAGCATCATCATCAGAATCATACAGACATATTGGCCGAGTGAGACTGCCAGACTGACGAATGTGCACGGTCATACCGCATTATCCATGACCCTGCTTCCCATCGTCACAGTACATGCAAGAATTGTTTGATGGCACTGAGCTAGGAGGGAAATGAGGACAAGTAAGGTGGCAGAGCTTTCGGGAGCTAAATGATGCCTTATCCTAACATAGTCGCCAGGATCTGATGTGAACATTGCTCCCCTCTCAGGCATTCTGCAACTAAGGTTTTGTGCCAACAGATGTTAATCACATGGTGCTGTGCCACTCTCCACTACTTGCAGTGGCACTGTATGAATTGGTGAACTGCAACATTTTGAGCGTATTTGCGTTCAGTTTTTGTTTTTCTTAAAAAAATTGTACAAAATTATTGTGATTATCCTCCTAGTCAATACTATAATATATACAGCCAATTAAGATGGAACTTTACATAGACATGTTTCAACCTGGCATAGGGTCATCCTCAGTAAGACACGTACAATAAATTAAAACCATCAGACACACAATATGAAGATTTTTAAAAAGGTTTTCTTTAAAAAACATGATGAAAAATAAAAATATGATGTGGTCATTGTTAAAACAGTTTTGAGTTGGAGGCTTTTTTGTTTCAATGTTTTCGTTGTCCCCTTATGTAGTTCAACTGATATCTGTGCACTGTTGACTTAATTATTACATCCAGTCATAGGCTGACATACACAAGTTGTTATTGAAGTTGAGCCATCTGTTTTCTAGTCTGTAAAATGGATAATAACAATCAAATTAAAAGTTTAAAAATTATGACTAACAGGAAATATTTAACACGTTCACTACCGGCTCCTCAGCGGGTGCTTTAAACCTCCAGCCCAGCCTTTTTAAATCCCCTCAGCTCTGTAGCGCACTATGTCACGTTAAATGTTACTGTAAGAAAACTATCGTAAGTACAATATTGAAATTTTCAACATACCTTTAGGATGATAACTAGTAGCACTGGAGGCTGTGTTACTGGGTTTGACATTTTCCTGGATGGAGAGGCACACCACACTTTCCACAGAACCACCTGGTTTCGCGCCAGATGTCGCTTTTCATGCACAATCTGCACCGTCTAGTTGGGAAATTGTCTGATCTCATGCCTGGGAATTTATAAAGTACATGCACCTCTCTTCTCCCATCAAGTCAAAATAGTGGATCATACTTGGTTATTTTTCCTGGATTATAAACTCGGAAACGCAAACGGCCCCTCCAAGCTAACATTCCTTCATCAAGGGCGATTTTCCGATCCGGAGTGTACACAACTGAAAAATGGTCGCGCTGAGCCTTTCAAGTTTAAAAATAGGAGAGGATTTCCACCAATCAATACTTATTTATTGCATATATTAAACTACAGGACCAGTTTCGACCTCATATACAAGGTCATCTTCAGCTGAACCATACATACATATTTATATAATGAAGCTTTGATTAAGATTGTGTTGTTAAAGGAATGCTATATGATGATGATGCACATTTAGTCACATACAGATGGGGCACATCTTAGCGTGAACTGGCGTATGTGTCATTCTGTACAATATTGCAACTGTACGTCTAAAATATTATGTTGAAGGTCTTAAAATTAGTGTATAAAATATGTCTTTACTTAAACTAACTTATATATATACAAGATAAATACAATATATAAAAAAACACTTTATGCATATGAACATTCGTTCTTGCTTGTTGGTCAATACATCGACTAACTTCAGTATTTAAGTCTTATTTACAGTTGTACACTTCAGCTGCTATTCTTGGAGTTTGTAAAATTGCATGGATAAAAAGTTTTGTCTTCCTGTGTATATGTGGGAAAAAACACTTTCAATTTTAAAAAGGTGCCAAATGTATGGATGAAATTCAACGAAAATATGTTCAGCTCTGCTGTGTGTGTTGCCTTTTTATTGGAACCAATTCATGTTGTCCTGTGGCGTCTGTAAATTTGGATGACATTGGGTTCAAAGTGGTGGTTCCTTCCCCATTTGTAGCTGTGCAATGATGTTATGTTTATCTGTGGAAAATGTGTTTGAGTCATCAGTCCATAGACTGGTTTGATGCAGCTCTCCATGCCACCCTATCCTGTGCTAACCTTTTCATTTCTACGTAACTATTGCATCCTACATCTGCTCTAATCTGCTTGTCATATTCATATCTTGGTCTACCCCTACCGTTCTTACCCCCTACACTTCCTTCAAAAACCAACTGAACAGGTCCTGGGTGTCTTAAGATGTGTCCTATCATTCTATCTCTTCTTCTCGTCAAATTTAGCCAAATCGATCTCCTCTCACCAATTCGATTCAGTATCTCTTCATTCGTGATTCGATCTATCCATCTCACCTTCAGCATTCTTCTGTAACACCACATTTCAAAAGCTTCTATTCTCTTTCTTTCTGAGCCAGTTATTGTCCATGTTTCACTTCCATACAATGCCACGCTCCACACGAAAGTCTTCAAAAACATCTTTCTAATTCCGATATCAATGTTTGAAGTGAGCAAATTTCTTTTCTTAAGAAAGCTCTTCCTTGCTTGTGCTAGTCTGCATTTTATGTCCTCCTTACTTCTGCCATCGTTAGTTATTTTACTACCCAAGTAACAATATTCATCTACTTCCTTTAAGACTTCATTTCCTAATCTAATATTTCCTGCATCACCTGCCTTCGTTCGACTGCACTCCATTACTTTTGTTTTGGACTTATTTATTTTCATCTTGTACTCCTTACCCAAGACTTCATCCATACCATTCAGCAACTTCTCGAGATCTTCTGCAGTCTCAGATAAAATAACAATATCATCAGCAAATCTCAAGGTTTTGATTTCCTCTCCTTGGACTGTGATTCCCTTTCCAAATTGCTCTTTGATTTCCTTTACTGCCTGTTCTATGTAAACATTGAAAAGGAGAGGGGACAAACTGCAGCCTTGCCTCACTCCTTTCTGGATTGCTGCTTCTTTTTCAAAGCCCTCGATTCTTATCACTGCAGACTGATTTTTATACAGATTGTAGATAATTCTTCGTTCTCGGTATCTGATCCCTATCATCTTCAGAATCATAAATAGCTTGGTCCAATCAACATTATCGAATGCCTTTTCTAGATCTACAAATGCCATGTACGTGGGCTTGTCCTTCTTGATTCGATCCTCTAAGATCAGACGTAAAGTCAGGATAGCTTCATGTGTTCCTACATTTCTTCTGAAGCCAAACTGATCTTCTCCCAACTCCGCTTCAACTTGTTTTTCCATTCTTCTGTAAATAATACGTGTTAAAATTTTGCAGGCATGAGATACTAAACTAATGGTGCGGTAGTTTTCACACCTGTCAGCACCGGCTTTCTTGGGAATAGGTATAACAACATTCTGCTGAAAATCGGATGGGACTTCTCCTGTCTCATACATCTTGCAGACTAAATGAAATAACCTTGCCATGCTGGTTTCTCCTAAGGCAGTCAGTAATTCAGAGGGAATGTCATCAATTCCAGGTGGCTTGTTCCTATTGAGGTCACTCACAGCTCTGTCAAACTCTGACCTCAAAATTGGGTCTCCCTTTTCATCAGCATCAACAGCCTCTTCATGTTCCAGAACCAAATTATCTACATCTTTACCTTGATACAACTGTTGGATATGCTCCTGCCATCTTTCTGCTTTGTCTTCTTTCCCTACGAGTGGTTTTCCATCTGAGCTCTTAATATTCATACACCTAGATTTCCTTTCTCCAAAGGTTTCCTTGATTTTCCTGTATGCAGCATCTACCTTTCCCAGGACCATACAGCCTTCGACATCCTTGCATTTCTCCTTCAGCCATTCTTCCTTAGCTGCCTTGCACTTTCTATCCACTTCATTCTTTAATCGCCTGTATTCTTTCCTGCCCTCTTCATTTCTAGCATTCTTGTATTTTTGTCGTTCATCAATCAGGTCTAGTATCTCCTGAGTTATCCACTGATTCTTAGTTGATCTTTTCTTCCTTCCTAACATTTCTTCAGCAGCCCTAATTTTTAATGACTCTCCACTCTTCCTCTATAGTGTTTCCTTCAGCCTTTTCATTTAGTCCTTGTGCAACATGTTCCTTGAAGCAATCCCTCACATTCTTTTCTTTCAACTTGTCTAGATCCCATCTTTTTGCATTCTTTTTTTTCTTCAATTTCTTCAACTTCAGATGGCATTTCATGACCAACAAGTTGTGGTCAGAGTCCACGTCTGCTCCTGGGAAAGTTTTGCAATCCAACAACTGGTTTCTGAATCTCTGCCTAATCATAATGAAGTCTATTTGATACCTTCCAGTGTCTCCAGGTCTCGTCCACATATACAGCCGTCGTTTGTGGTGTTTGAACCAAGTATTGGCAAGGACTAAATTATGATCAGTGCAGAATTCAACCAGATGACTTCCTCTTTCGTTCCTTCGTCCTAATCCAAATTCTCCTACTGTACTACCTTCTCTTCCTTGGCCTACCACTGCATTCCAGTCTCCCATCACAATTAGATTCTCGTCACCTTTTACATATTGTAAAAAATCTTCTATCTCCTCATATATTCTTTCGATTTCTTCATCATCCGCTGAACTAGTAGGCATATAGACCTGCACTATTGTGGTGGGCATTGGTTTGGTGTCTATCTTGATGACAATAATTCTTTCACTATGCTGGTCATAGTAGCTTACCCGCTGCCCTATTTTCTTATTCATTATTAAACCAACTCCTGCATTTCCTCTGTTTGATTTTGTGTTGATAATTCGGTAGTTGCCTGACCAAAAATCTTGTTCTTCCTGGCAACGTACTTCACTTATGCCAACTACATCTAACTTTAGCCTATCCATCTCCCTTTTCAGATTCTCTAACCTACCACAACGATTCAAACTTCTAACATTCCACGCTCCGACTCGCAGAATGTCAGTATCCATCTTCCTGATGATCGCCCCCTCTCGTGTAGTCCCCACCCAGAGATCCGAATGGGGGACTAGTTTACCTCCGGAATATTTTACTCGGGAGGAAGCCATCATCAGTACATCATTCATACAGAGAGAGCTGCATGTCCTCGGGAGTTAGTTACGGCTGTAGTTTCCCGTTGCTTTCAGCCGTGTAGCAGTATCAACACAGCTAAGCCATGTTGAGTATTATTACAAGGCCGTATCAGTCAATCATCCAGACTGCCGCCCTTGCAACTACCGAAAGGCTGCTACCGCCCTTTCGATGAACCATTCGTTAGTCTGGTCTCTCAACAGATACCCATCCGATATGGTTGCACCTGCAGCTCGGCTATCTGTATCATTGGGACACGCAAGCCTCCCCACCGCGGCAAGGTCACATGGTTCGCAGAGGAAGATAAGATAAGATTGAGTTATAAGTGATATCGTGTTGGAGGAATGTCTAAGGGTTATGTGTGTGAATTGGAATATGTACTTACTGTTGTTGGTGTAGCTGAGTTGTGTTTGACATGTGAGCCTGTAATGTACTACTTCGTGTTCTTCTTGGGCTCATACTAGCTGCTGTGAGGAGAAGGGAAGGAGGGGTAGGGAGAGTTGTTGTTGTGGGGGTAGGGATGGAGCTGGGTGTGTTGTTTGGTGTTTTTCTGTTGCGTGTCGCATTCTGTTTATCGATTAACTTAAGGTAAGGGTTTTTTAGGGCAGGGATAACTGCATTGAAGATGATGTTAGTTTTTTCTGTGATTTCATTTATGTTGTAATTTGGATTGGTGTACTGATCTAGAGTGATGTAAAATTCTTCTGTTATGTTGAGCAGGGATCCTTTGGGGTTTATGTTTAGGATTTGCATATCGTTATCGATGTTTGTAAAACTGTGTTTATAGTCTGCGACATGTTGTCCTATTGAGGAAAAATGATTGTGTTTCACTGCGTTTATGTGTTCGTTATATCGGGTTAGGAAGTTTCTACCGGTACGTCCGATATAGCTTGTCTTGCAGTTATTACATTTGATACGGTATAGGCTACCCCTGTGTGGTTGTATTTGTTGTTGCTGTTGATTGTCCTGACGTTGTGTATGATGTTGGTACTATTGTGTGTAGTTCTGAATGCTATTCTTAGGTTATGTTTTTTTTAATGTTAGTTATGGGGTATATGTGTACATTATTGAAAGTGAATAGTGCATAATCTTTCTTGGATTCGTTTACTTTTGTTAGTTTGGTTTTGGGTTGGGATTTTATTTTGTGAATGATTTTGTTAACCATTTCTTTCTTGAATCCATTGTTTTTAGCTATGTCATGAATTAATTGTAATTCTTTGTTTAGATCTTCTTTTGTTAACAGTATATTGAATGCTCTGTGTATCATGCTACAGTAGGCTGCTCTTTTGTGTATGTTGGGGTGAACGGAATCCATTTAATTGTATTTGAGGTATGCGTGGGTTTTCTGTATATTCTGTAAGAAAGGTGGTCATCATGTCTAGTTGTCGTTATGTCCAGGTAGTTCAGTTTGTGATTGTTTTCGGATTCCATGGTAAATTTTATATGGGAATCTATTGTATTGAGTTTATCTAATAAATCAGTTTCATTTGTGGACCTATTGTCGAGGATGATAAAGATGTCATCAACAAATCTACACCAAAAAATATATGGTCTATTTTGTTAATGAATGTATGTAAATTTCGGCGATTATACCAGAAGCGGGAGATCCCATCGGTAAACCCTGTTGCTGATAGATAGTATCATGAAATTTAAAGTAGTTGTTACTGATGGCAAAATTAAGTAATTTAATGAACTCTTCTATTTCCAAAGTGCTTAGATTGCTATGACTTTTTAGGTTAGATTCAATGATTTCTATTGTTCGTTTTGTGGGAATGTTCGGGTACATGTTTATTATGTCAAATGATGCGAGTTTGTGATATGGTTCAATCTTTAATCCTTTTGTCCTATTACAAAAATCTATTGAGTTCCGTACTGTTTTATTAGCTAAGAATACGTAGTGCTTTTTGAGAAATCGTTGAACAAATTGCGAAAGTTTATAGGTTGGGCTTGCTCTGTAGTTAATAATAGGTCTCATTGGAATATGTTCTTTGTGTATTTTGGGATAAGCTTTAGCAGTGGGTATTTGAGGATTCATTACTATAAGTTTAGAGGATTCTACTTCTGTTAAAAGAAAGTGTGTATTTTTTAATAAGGTTTTGAGGTTCCTTTTTATGTTATTAGTCGGGTCTTTACGTTTGATGAGAAAGTGTTATCTTGAAAACATTCTTTGGTTTTCAATATGTATTGGTCTTTGTTGATAATAACTGTGGTATTGCCCTTATCGGCTTTCGTTATTAGTAGATTATTCTGTTTTATCTTATCTTTGAGCTTGTTTATGTGTACTTTATTGGTGTGAATTTTGTCGATATATAGTGGGAGCCTTTTTTTAATATCATATCTGACTTCGTCTCGTAGCTCATGTGGGATTTTCTGTATGGCGTTTTCTATTTCGGTGATAGTAGTTGTAATGTTCTGGAATGTTGATGTGTTACCCCAATTGTGCTTGGGTCCCTTGCTCAAGATAACAGTTTACATTTCGTTAAAAGTCGTATTTGTGAGATTTTTTACGGGTGGGTGGAATTTGTGTTCAGTGATTTCATTGGGGAAGGTAGGAGAGTTCATGTTCGGAGTTTCGGTTTTTGGGTTTGGTTTGGATGGTTGTTTAAGTGCTTTTAATTTCTTATTTAGTGTATTCTGCTTTTTGATGGCTAAGTTCCTTATTTTTTTCTGTCGTGATCTGCTGAAAATCATCCCAATAGCTATGTGGCAACTCGTTAGATGCCTTTAAATGTATTCGGTATACTTCGTTGTTAAGATGTTGTTTTTTACGGTATAAAAACTTTATTTCTTCTTTCAGCCAGATTTTGTTTGTTCTTTTTTGCGTATTATGAGTTTGTTTGGTGTGCCTCTGTTTATTGTTATATTTTCTCAAGAATGTCGCACTCTATAAACAAAGTTTTACAAACCGATAACGATATGCAAATCCTAAACATAAACCCCAAAGGCCCCCTGCTCAACATAACAGAAGAATTTTACATCACTCTAGATCAGTACACCAATCCAAATTACAACATAAATGAAATCACAGAAAAAACTAACATCATCTTCAATACAGTTATCCCTGCCCTAAAAAACCCTTACCTTAAGTTAATCGATAAACAGAATGCGACACGCAACAGAAAAACACCAAACAACACACCCATCTCCACCCCTACCCCCACAACAACAACTCTCCCTACCCCTCCTTCCCTTCTCCTCACAGCAGCTAGTATAGCCCAAGAAGAACACGAAGTAGTACATTACAGGCTCGCACGTCAAACACAACTCAGCTACACCAACAACAGTAAGTACATATTCCAATTCACACACAAATACCCTTAGACATTCCTCCAACACGATATCACTTATAACTCAATCTTATCTTCCACAGATAAACATAACATCATTGCACAGCTACAAATGGGAAAGGAGCCACTACTTTGAACCCAATGTCATCCAAATTTACGGACGCCACAGGACAACATGAATTGGTTCCAATAAAAAGGCAACACACACAGCAGAGCTGAACATATTTTAGTTGAATTTCATCCATACATTTGGCACCTTTTTAAAATTGAAAGTGTTTTTTTCTCACATATACACAGGAAGACAAAACTTTTTATCCATGCAATTTTACAAACTCCAAGAATAGCAGCTGAAGTGTACAACTGTAAATAAGACTTAAATACTGAAGTTAGTCGATGTATTGACCAATAAGCAAGAACGAATGTTCATATGCATAAAGTGTTTTTTTGTATATTGTATTTATCTTGTACATATATATATATATATAAAAGTGAGTTTAAGTAAAGACATATTTTATACACTAATTTTAAGACCTTCAACATAATATTTTAGACATACAGTTGCAATATTGTACAGAATGACACATACGCCAGTTCACGCTAAGATGTGCCCCATTTGTATGTGACTAAATGTACATCATCATCATATAGCATTCCTTTAACAACACAATCTTAATCAAAGCTTCATTATACAAATACGTATGTATGGTTCAGCTGAAGATGACCTTGTCTATGAGGTCGAAACCGGTCCTGTAGTTTAATATATGCAATAAATAAATATTGATTGGTGGAAATCCTCTCCTATTTTTAATTGTGCAATTCGTCAATACGGAAATGAAGATTATAGATTACGAGCCTTTCAAGAATCGGCCTAATTTTGTATGGCCTATCAGGATTCCCTCATAATGACTGCTGTCGCTAAAGTGCAAGAACGACAAAATGTTTTCGAACCGGGTTCGTGCCATTGTTTTTGAAAAAATCGGTGACCCGAAAATAGTGTCCTCTGTCCGGTACATTTTCAAATCTGGTTTTTGAATTATTCTCGTTACAAACATTAGTCCTAAAAACTTTCTTATCTCATTTACGTCGACCGGTTTCCACGTCTGAAATATAGAATGTTTAGTGAAAGGACACGGCGCTGCACTAATAACTTGTTCCGCGTAAAGGTTTGTCTGATCGCATATATATTCAAGGAAATCGTCATTTACAAATACATTGACGAAAGATAATATCATTGCTATCTTCGATCTCAACATTTTATCCTACCCGGCCAGTGAAATTGATTGGAGGCGGGCGATAAGACAGATGCGTATCGGTTATTTGAATGTGCTGAATTTCACTTTGCACATAGTCTGGTATCTCATCATCGGAATTGCTATCGCTATCACTGAAATCAGGGATGAGTTCATCACCAGAATCATCGTTCAGTAGTATGTCTTCAATTCCTCACTTCAAATACAGTCTTTGTAAGTCGTCATCTTGTCACGACACAAAAACTCACTTCACTACAAACAATATCACAACTGGCTTGGGTCTGTGTTTACTCAAAGAAGAAAAAGAAAGAAAGCATTGGAATGTACCCTCTGGTCAGGTAGCCAGGGCGAGGGACTGGTCATTTATATGCCATCTATGGTTTTCACCATGAACTACGACTTTGTGCGAATTTTGTGCTAAATTCAAACGACGTTTACATCGTGCGGCCTTAAACGCCTTAACTCGGATACAGTCCCGCACATAGGCAGCTTTTAAATGCCTTAAGGCGTCTACGGGAATGAATGTGTTAAGGTAAGTTACGAAAAATTAAATTTCGTCTTCATCATCATTTCATCCTCATCACAACACGCAGGTCGCTTAAGGGCGTCAGATCAAAAGACCTGCACCTGGTGAGCCGAACATGTCCCCGGACACTCTTGGCACTGAAAACCATACACGATTTTATTTCTGACTGCGGACTCCTGCTCTCGACTGGCTTGTCCCTGCAGTCGAGACGCTGGACATTTTGTTGGGAGGAGGTGCAGTGGGGGAATGGGGTGGGGCTTGCGGGATTATCAGGATTGTGACTGAAACTGAGTGTAATCATTGTGAATTCTTCTGCTCTTGTTTTTACTACAAATAATCGGAATGAAAGTTTTCCATGTTACGTTCTTTTTTTTTTTTTCATTCATCTCTTTTAATCTGAGGGTTGGATTCTTATATTGATCCATATTAATGTAAAATTTCTCTAAGATATTGAGAAGTGGACTTTTTTGTTCTTGGTCTATTGTGGTATGATTATGATTATGGTCTTTGTGATGGTTACTCATGGCAGAGAAATGATTATATTTTAAAGCGTTGTGGTGTTCTGTATAACTTATGAAGACGTTCCTGCCAGTTCGTCTGACGTAACTTGACCCGAATCCCTGGCATTCCAGTGTATGTATCCCAGAATTGATATATTTATTGCTACTATTTACTGTGTGAGAGTTAAATACTATTTTTCCATTAGTGTTGCTGGTTTTGGAAGCAATTTTTTGGTTCTGTTTTTCTAGGACATAAGTGATTATTTGATTATTATTATTATTACTAAATGTGAATGTGGCATACTTTTCTTTAGTTTTTGACTCATTCATCGAAGTGCTTTGTGCTAAATCCATTGCTCGAGGCTATTTTGCGGATGGTCTTGATTTCTTTTTTCAAACTTTTCTTTGAGTGTAGGATTTTTAAAGCTCTTTCTAACATGCTATTGTAGGCAGATTTTTTGTGAACTTTGTTTAATGGTGTTAGCATTGTAAGTTGGTTTCGATAAATATTAAATGCCAGGTGATTATTCTTAAGGACGTGATAATATTATGTCTAAATAATTAAGCAAGTTGTTGTTCTCCAATTCCATAGTGAATTTAATATTCTGATCTAAAGTACTGAGTAGTTTCAGAATTTCCTTTCCTTTGTTAACATTACTATCTATGATAGCTACAACATCGTCTATGTGATGTGTCCAGTATTATATGGCTTTGATCTTGTATATGATGTTTGCATGCTCTAACTGGTCTATGTGTATTCACCAAGATATTCAAGGACAGTACTCCCGTAACTAACCCTGTCTGCTGCTAGATTTTATTTTCAAAGACAAAATAATTATTACTTCAATGAGAATTTTAATAAGCCTATGAACTGATCTATTTCACCTGTGCACAGTTTACTGAATTTGGTTAAATTATTCCGTATCAAATGTATAGCGGCTTTAACAGAGATATCAGCATACATGTTGATGACATCATATGAAAGGATCTTTTAATGTTCTGGTACCTTCATATAGTTCTTCTATGAAGTCCTTTATCATAGTATTTGCTTGATAGTGTGTACTAAGGAATTCTTCAATAAACTAAGAATTTGTACATCAGGCTGCCCCTGAAATTGACACTTGATCGTATAGAGGTGTTAGCCCTATGAATTTTTGGTAATTATTTTGCTACAGGTAACCCAGGGTTCATGTCAGTGATTTTTTCTTTTCAAATTCATTGAAAAAGAAGATACTATTCTTGACTATTGATTTTAATTTTTGTAATCTATTTATAGGATCCGTATTAAATGCCAAAATTGTTTTCTGTGAAAAACGAAGGTGTTTTATTAATATAATCGTTCCTCTCCATGATTATTATTACATTCCTTTGTTCTGATTTACTGTAGTTGCTGTGAGATCATAAACTTTTAATTTTTTCTTGGGGCTTTTGACTTCCATATTAGTTAGAGCAGTCTGTGTATTTTTATATGTCTTGCTGAGGATGACCCTATGCCGGATCGAAACAAAGTCATTCCTGGCAGTTGCAAATAGCTTGAAGTGTAGGTGAATGATAAGAAATGTTATTGGTGCGTTGGGAATTATTATTCTTACGGAACTTTGTTTAATGGTGTTAACAGTGTAAGTTGGTTCAATACATCCTGAAGTTCACAAAAAATCTGCCTACAATAGCACATGTGATTTTAAGACATCTGTAACACAATAGTTCACTCGTATGGTGTAAAAGTGTTCACAACTATAAACAGTTTAATGCCATCATGTGAGGATTACGTTCATCATTCCATAAGAATAATCATTCCCCAACACACCAATAACATTTCTTATCATTCACCTACACTGCAGACTATTTTAAGCGTAGAGGCGCGCGGCTGTGAGCTTGCATCCGGGAGATAGTAGGTTCGAATCCCACTATCGGCAGCCCTGAAGATGGTTTTCCGTGTTTTTCCATTTTCACACCAGGCAAATGCTGGGGCTGTACCTTAATTAAGGCCACGGCCGCTTCCTTCCAACTCCTAGGCCTTTGCTATCCCATCGTCGCCATAAGACCTATCTGTGTCGGTGCGACGTGAAGCCCCTAGCAAAAAAGAAACAAAAAACAAACTATTTTAATGGTCACTAAATGTTTTAATAGACATATTATATTTTTACTGATCATTTTTAAATTGTTGTAATTAGTTTTATCATTGTATTATTAGACGTTTTTCATTATATGTACTGGGATCAGGACCCTGACCTACCTTGAATTAAGTTATTCTGGCTGATGATGCTCACAAAGTATTGAGCGAAACATGTCCTAATTTTAATATCTGTTAATGGTTTTATCCTAAATATAAAGGATTACTATGTATTGGAAAGGTGGTTTTTATTAATGTATCAACATCTCAAAGCTGAATGTTCCTTAGCAAGCCCATTACTTCTGAGAAAATACAACTCTCCATCAGTCATCCCAGATCCCTTGATCGTTCGTAACTGCATTTGTAAATGCCAGTAATAGTAAGAATTGAACTACGGGTATCTATAAAAGGAACGAAACTGCTCCTCCAAGGAAGGATGGGGGTCGTAAAAATTACTACATTGTTCTAATTACCAAAATATAAAGAAATCTAATATTTACAGATGCTTTCATTTCCACATTTCATCATTCTGTTCTTTCGCAGTTCACGCGTGGTGCCAGTTTCTCACAAATAACCTTTGCGCCAAATGAAAATTATCATTCATGATTAGAAAATAAATCGGTAAAGATAAGAGAACTATGATATCAACATTAGAAATACTACATGAAGAAACAGACAGGTATATAAAAGTGTTTACAAATACACTTTGCGATTTGAAGTCTTCCAAAACAATACCTGGCCACTGTATTGCACAGAAACAAATCTTTTGACCACCTACTAACAATCTATTGTTGACCAAAGCAGCCAAGAATGCATAATTGTGCTTTACCAACAATAAAACGAGGACAAACTACATAGTTGTCCAGAAGGCCAGGTCCCAGAGTGATACCGGTTATCTAAGTAACCACTTTGAACAAAAACACATCAAATTCATGATTGCCAACCCCTAAGAGATGAAATACCTCTCCAACTCATCTTTATGCTCCTCATGAAGGTCAATAAATGCAAGAGTCTAGATTTCAACAAAAAGCAAGTGAGGAATCAATCAATCAATACTGATCTGCATTTAGGGCAGTCGCCCAGGTGGCAGATTCCCTGTCTGTTGCTTTCCTAGCCTTTTCCGAAATGATTTCAAAGAAATTGGAAATTTATTGAACATCTCCCTTGGTAAGTTATTCCAATCCCTAACTCCCCTTCTTATAAATGAATATTTGCCCCAGTTTGTCCTCTTGAATTCCAACTTTATCTTCATAATGTGATCTTTCCTACTTTTATAGACGCCATTCAAACCTATTCGTCTACTAATGTCATTCCACGCCATCTCTCCGCTGACAGCTCGGAACATACCACTTAGTCGAGCAGCTCTTCTTCTTTCTCTCAATTCTTCCCAACCCAAACATTGCAACATTTTTGTAACGCTACTCTTTTGTCGGAAATCACCCAGAGCAAATCGAGCTGCTTTTCTTTGGATTTTTTCCAGTTCTTGAATCAGGTAATCCTGGTGAGGGTCCCATACACTGGAACCATACTCTAGTTGGGGTCTTACTAGAGACTTATATGCACTCTCCTTTACATCCTTACTACAACCCCTAAACACCCTCATAACCATGTGCAGAGATCGGTACCCTTTATTTACAATCCCATTTATGTGATTACCCCAATGAAGATCTTTCCTTATATTAACACCTAGATACTTACAATGATCCCCAAAAGGAACTTTCACCCCATCAACGCAATAATTAAAACTGAGAGGACTTTTCCTATTTGTAAAACTCACAACCTGACTTTTAGCCCCGTTTATCAACATACCATTGCCTGCTGTCCATCTCACAATATTTTCGAGGTCACGTTGCAGTTGCTCACAATCTTGTAACTTATTTATCACTCTATAGAGAATAACATCATCCGCAAAAAGCCTTACCTCCGATTCCACTCCTTTACTCATATCATTTATATATATAAGAAAACATAAAGGTCCGATAACACTGCCCTGAGGAACTCCCCTCTTAACTATTACAGGGTCAGACAAAGCTTCACCTACTCTAACTCTCTGAGATCTATTTGCTAGAAATATAGCAACCCATTCAGTCACTCTTTTGTCTAGTCCAATTGCACTCATTTTTGCCAGCAGTCTCCCATGATCCACCCTATCAAATGCTTTAGACATGTCAATCGCGATACAGTCCATTTGACCTCCAGAATCCAAGATATCTGCTATATCTTGCTGGAATCCTACAAGTTGAGCTTCTGTGGAATAACCTTTCCTAAAACCGAATTGCCTTCTGTCGAACCAGTTATTAATTTCACAAACATGCCTAATATAATCAGAAAGAATGCCTTCCCAAAGCTTACATACAATGCATGTCAAACTTACTGGCCTGTAATTTTCAGCTTTATGTCTATCACCCTTTCCTTTATACACAGGGGCTACTATAGCAACTCTCCATTCATCTGGTATAGCTCCTTCGGCCAAACAATAATCAAATAAGTACTTCAGATATGGTACTATATCCCAACCCATTGTCTTTAGTATATCCCCAGAAATCTGATCAATTCCAGCCGCTTTTCTAGTTTTCAACTTTTGTATCTTATTGTAAATGTCATTGTTATCATACGTAAATTTTATTACTTCTTTGGCCTTAGTCTCTTCCTCTATCTCGACATTCTCCTTGTAACCAACAATCTCTACATACTGCTGACTGAATACTTCTGCCTTTTGAAGATCCTCACATACACACTCCCCTTGTTCATTAATTATTCCTGGAATGTCCTTCTTGGAACCTGTTTCTGCCTTAAAATACCTGTACATACCCTTCCATTTTTCACTAAAATTTGTATGACTGCCAATTATGCTTGCCATCATGTTATCCTTAGCTGCCTTCTTTGCTAGATTCAATTTTCTAGTAAGTTCCTTCAATTTCTCCTTACTTCCACAGCCATTTCTAACTCTATTTCTTTCCAGTCTGCACCTCCTTCTTAGTCTCTTTATTTCTCTATTATAATAAGGTGGGTCTTTACCATTCCTTACCACCCTTAAAGGTACAAACCTGTTTTCGCATTCCTCAACAATATCTTTAAACCCATCCCAGAGTCTGTTTACATTTTTATTTACCATTTTCCACCGATCATAGTTACTTTTTAGAAACTGCCTCATACCTGCTTTATCAGCCATATGGTACTGCCTAACAGTCCTACTTTTAAGACCTTCCTTTCTATCACATTTATTTTTAACTACCACAAAAACAGCTTCATGATCACTAATACCATCTATTACTTCAGTTTCCCTATGGAGCTCATCTGGTTTTATCAGCACCACATCCAAAATATTTTTCCCTCTGGTTGGTTCCATCACTTTCTGAATCAGCTGTCCTTCCCATATTAACTTATTTGCCATTTGTTGGTCATGCTTCCTGTCGTTCGCATTTCCTTCCCAATTGACATCTGGCAAATTCAGATCTCCCGCTACAATCACATTTCTTTCCATGTCGTTTCCCACATAGCTGACTATCCTATCAAATAATTCCGAATCCGCATCAGTGCTACCCTTTCCCGATCTGTACACTCCAAATATATCAAGTTGCCTATTATCTTTAGAAATGAGCCTTACACCTAGAATTTCATGTGTCTCATCTTTAACTTTTTCGTAGCTTACAAATTCTTCTTTCACCAGAATGAAAACTCCCCCTCCCACCTTTCCTATCCTATCTCTACGATACACACTCCAGTGCCGTGAGAAAATTTCTGCATCCATTATATCATTTCTCAGCCATGATTCAACTCCTATTACAATATCTGGTAAATATATATCTATTAAATTACTTAATTCTATTCCTTTCTTTACAATACTTCTACAGTTCAACACTAACAATTTTATGACATCCCTACTTGATTTCCAGTTCCCTGTTCCCTTATCACCGCTCCCTAGGCCATCCCGTTTCCCTGAATGTACCTCCCTATTACCCTTCCAAACAAATTTCCTAACTTATACGTACCACTGCGGTTTAAATGAAGGCCATCCGAGCGCAGATCCCTTTCTCCTACCCACCCATTAGGATCTAGAAATTTCACTCCCAGTTTCCCACATACCCACTCCATAGTCTCATTTAAATCCCCAATCACCCTCCAGTCAGTATCCCTCCTACACAGTATTCCACTAATAACAATCTCCGCTTTCTTAAACTTCACCCGTGCTGCATTTACCAGATCCCACACATCTCCAACTATGTTGGTACTTATATCAGCTTGCCTTACGTTGTTGGTACCAACGTGAAACACTACCACCTTCTCCTTCCCCTCCTCCCTCTCTTCTACTTTCCTCACGGGTGGTTTGTTAAATAACCAGTAAGCCTTAAAGGGTTAGTGTAGTTTTTACTGTGGTTTTATAACCTCTCTGTGGGGTTATATCACCAACAGTAAAATTTGAAAGTGAAATTGAAAACATTGAAGAACTAAATCTGAGTTAAGGACAAACTGTCATTAACAAACAACAAAAGGCCAGATATGGGACCCTGAAGTTCAAATAAGGATAACTTAGTTAACCTCTCCTAATATAAACTCATTATTGAATATTTCATGACAATAAAAACAAGGCAAACATACATAAACTTAATCAGAAAGAAAGGAACAAATGTTTTAGTATAAAACACACTTGCACATTAAACCTAGCACACCGCTTGCTCACTGCATGAAAACTAGATTTTAAAAACAATTACTGATTATTATTAACAAATACATCACAGTTGGGAAATATCCCGATGGCAGTGGTCGCTTAGAGTTGTGTGATAATGAAGTTAAAACATAATTGCCCAACAACAACAAAACTGCAACAACAAAAGTTTAACAAGCAATTCCATGGAAATAAAATATTATTAGAAATAATATTAGTTCAACATTCTAAATCTAGCATCATCATATTCAAATTCACACACAACTTAAGTATATCTAGTGCTTAACATTACGAGTGAAAATAAATTAAAGTTAAAACCTAAAACATAATGAACACATGTGACAGAAACGAAAGACTTAAAATTTCCTACTCTGAATTTTCATATCACAGATGGCTATTCCCATACTAATTGACATTTGATTTGCCGGAAATTAGTTAGAATACAAGAGAAACACTGCTGGGTGGGGAATCTAAAACCTACTTTCAGCCAATGACATACAAGTTAATAGGAGGAGAAATTAAATTAATGTACAATACTGTTCCGAAAATGTTTGCCACCAACACAATGTGAAGGTGCCTGTAACTGATAAATATCATCGAACAAAGTTACATTTTATCAGTTAACATGAAATCTGAGGACAAACTCCTGATTAATAAAGAATTTACATTAACATTTAATTGAACTTACAATTGAAAATTACTAAGAACCAGAGCCTAACCCCCCACGTGAGTAGAGCTCAGGTCCTCCATGTCCAACCATAGAAGAGACGAGACATGTCCACTCGCTCCTACCGAGGAGAGCTGAACCCCCCTATGTGAGTGGAGCTCAGGTAACTTTACGAAAGATCAGACATATCCACTCGCTCCTACCGAGGAGAGCTGAACCCCCCACATGAGTAGAGCTCATGTCCTCCACGTTCAACTTTAGGAAAGACGAGACATCTACTCACTTCCACCGAGGAGAGCATAACCTCCCACGTGAGTAGAGCTCAGGTCCACCACGTTCAACTTTAGGAAAGCTCAGACATATCCAGTCGTTCCCACTGAGGAGAGCCAAACCCCCCACGTGAGTAGAGCTCAGGTCCTCCACATTCAACTTTAGGAAAGCTCAGACATATCCATTCGCTCCCACTGAGGAGAGCTGAACCCCCCACGTGAGTAGAGCTCAGGTCTTCCATGTCCAACCGTAGAAGAGACAAGACATATCCACTTGCTCCCACTGAGGAGAGCCGAACCCCCCACGTGAGTAGAGCTCAAGTCCTCCACGTTCAACTTTAGGAAAGATCAGACATATCCACTTGCTCCTATTGAGGAGAGCTGAACCCCCCACATGAATTGAGCTCAGGTCCTCCACGTTCAACTTCAGGAAAGCTCAGACATATCCAGTCGCTCCCACCGAGAAGAGCCAAACTCCCCACGGTGAGTAGAGCTCAGGTCCTCCACGTTCAACTTTAGGAAAGCTCAGACATATCCAGTCACTCCCACTGAGGAGAGCTGAACCCCCCACGTGAGTAGAGCTCAGGTCTTTCATGTCCAACCGTAGAAGAGACAAGACATATCCATATTGAAGTAGATGGAAAACTACCATTCCCGGATGTCCTAGTAAAACAGAACTCCAATGGGACTCAGAGTCATGCAGTATACAGGAAACCCACACACAGAGACAGGTACCTATACGCCTCGTCTCATCATCACCCATCACAAAAGCAGGCTGTCCTAACATCACTGGTGAACAAGGCCATAGCAATATCAGATGCAGAGCACCTCGAGGAAGAGAAAGAACACCTCACGAGAACATTCAGAAAAAATGGCTACTCGCTGGATAACATCCGACGAATCTTTAAAAAATCAAAAGAGAACAAAGAAAAGGCTGCCGTAGGAGAAAACAGGAAAGAAGAACTGACCCGCCCGTAAACAGCGATACTTCCATACATTAAAAATACTACAGACAGGATCGTCAAGATACTGGACAAATACGACATAAAAACCATCTATAAACCTCACCGGAAGCTAGCCCGTTATTTACCACAAGTAAAAGACACTATAGAATTACAGGCTCCTTGAGTATATCACATTGAATGTAGCTGCGGAGCTTGTTATGTTGGTGAAACAAAATGTCTGATCTCCACCCGCCTAAAAGAACACATCCGTCACACCAAGAACCAAAACACAGATATTTCAGCGGTAGCCAAGCATTCGTACGAAACAAGGCATGGAATATCATTTGAAAAGAGCAAGATCCTAGCAGCTATCCCTTGGAATCTGGAAAGGAAAATCCGCGAGGCTATCAAAATCAAGAAACATCCAAACAATATAAATTTAGAAGAAGGATATAAAATCAGTAATTCTTGGATGCCTATCATTCAGAGTTTAAGACATACAGACCACATAAACACACGGACCGAAACCCCATTACATAACAGCGCAGGCAAGCCCCCACTACCTGGCTGTGACACATACCTTCCAGAATGCTCACAAGACACCCAGGGCTTACGTCAACCAGAAAGGCTAGGATATAAAAGGCCAAGGTCAGGGCCACTCTAGTAGTGTAAATTGCTGCCGGAGAGACTGATTACCTCGGATCGAGTAGGGGTATTTCATTTAAAGCTACAAATTTCATTGTTCCGTCTTGAAGAATATTACAGTTAAAATTGAAATAATTGATAAAGAGATTCAACCTATTCAATACAAAAGAATAAGAAATGTAGAGAATTATATTCCCATTTAATAATAGTAGTTAGAAATGGTACCTGTTTCGACCCTAGTCCAGGTCATCATCAGCCGATTAAGACATGAAAAACAATGCATAGGATCAGTAGAAGAGGCGATATAAAAATGAACAGGGGTAGACACTGTAAAACTTGGAAGTAAAATGCAAGTCACTCAAAAGAAAACAGTGCGTAATTCTCTGAGTGGCAGGATGGCACACGCAGTGCTAGGCAAAGTCCCACAATGTTTACGAATAGCGGAGAACGGTTAAATGAGCCAGTTTTTAAACACTGTCAGGCATAAAGTCACATCACAATCGTACACATACGAAGAACCATAATCGTGCAGGAGTTGAAGACGAGTAGATCCATTGAAGCAACTTGCCAGCTCCCAGTGATCAGCGCGACACATTCAACATCAGGCACTATGGTTTCAAATGCCAAACTACCCCTCCTTCATCTCCCTATCTTATCCTTCCTCAACACCATTTAATTTCAATTTCTTTCATTCTTCTCTTATTCCACTATTCCTCTTCCACTATTAATTTATCCTATCTTTTCTTTAAAAAAAGAAATCAATTCCACCGTCATTTCAGTTTCTTCTAATTCATACTCAGCTCCTGCCTTGTGCCGATTTCGACTACTTCAATCAAGACCTGAAATTTTACGTTTTAAAAAATTGTGCACTGTGCATATATGTTTTCATTTGTTTCCAGTATTGCGCTTTTTACTATATGCTTTTCTCTTCACAATTGTTTTTTCACGTCAACTGTTCTAAGAATTCTATAGGAGCTTAATTGCTTATTCAATTATATTGAATTGTATTATATTTATCTATATACTTACTCTCCCGTGACCGAGGAAAATTACTGAATCGTCAAGCTATTCTCCATTTTACTTTGGCGTTTGAAACCACAGTGCCTGATATTGAATGTGTCGCGCTGATCACCGGGAGCTGGCAAGTTGCTTCAATGGATCTACTCGTCTTCAACTCCTGCACGATTATGGTTCTTCGTATGTGCAATTTATTAAAATTCGTATCCACCTTATTCAATACTAAAAATGTTGTTAAGATGAAATTACAACATGTATATTTATTTTATCAGGACTAGTTTCGATGCATTATATTGCGTCATCGTCAGCTGATATACACTGGAAACATTGGCAAACATATATAAGTTTATCTACGTCACACACATTATAAAAACTATGATAAAGATTTAAAAACCATATTATAATAATACTATTTCTGAGTCCATACTGTCCAAGACATGCAATTATTAAACTTTGGATTGCTAAAATGTGATGCAATTTGGTTTAAACAATCATTAAAATTAAGCAAAACTAATAATAAAATTACGATCTTCTTAGAAACATTCACTTTGTTTGATGTTTTTTATATATGTTTATGTAGAACCATATTAAAACCATTCAATAAAGTCCTCAGGCTACTGCCATGTAGTGAACATAATGTGCATAATGTTTCCGAGTATTAACAGTAATAGGTTACTTCCCGTTATTCTTAAGAATCTAAGATCCTACAGTCAGCTAAGTGAGCTTGAAATACAAGATTTCATGAAATTGGTCAAGTTACTTGTTAGTAATAATTACTTCATCTTTGATAATGTCATTTATAAACAAGATGGTTTGGCAATGGGATCGCCGGCCTCGGGAATCTTGGCAGAAATTTATCTGGATGCTTTGGAAACATACATGATGAAGAATGACAAAGTCTTTGATAATATATTGTTTTGGGCTAGATTTGTAGACGATACATTCATAATTTTGGACGAAAGTGTTGGAGATGCAAAGGCTACTCTTGATTTACTTAACAATATTGACCCTCAGATTAAGTTCACGTTGGAGTCAGAAAGTAATAAATCAATTAATTTCCTCGACCTAAAAATCAACAGATCGGGTTCTGCTTTTGAGTATAGTATTTTTAGAAAGCCTACACAAACGGCAGTCACTATTAGACAGGACTCGGAACATCCACAGAGTCAAAAAAGATCTACATATAATAGTTTAGTAGAACGGGCCTTTAAGATTCCTATGACAAAAGATAATTTGAAAAAAGAACTCAATATAATACGTTCAATAGCTAAGGCTAATGGTTTTAGTGAAGGCTTTATTGAACGTATTATTAACAAGTTTAAATTCCGATTGCAAACCGCTTTGGTCAAGGACAAACCCAATCATAAGACATTTGCAACTTTTACTTATAACAAAGATATTTATAAGTTTACTAATGTTTTCAAAAAACATAACATGGAAATTTCATTTCGCACTGATAATAATTGTCGAGTGTCCACAGAGAGCATTTCAAGGTCCTTTGGAGGACATTCATAACGCAACTGAGGAGGCCTTAAAATGGATCAATGGACTTGATTTGGAACTACAGGCTTCTGTTTGTATATATTGTGTATATATTGCATACTTATTTATATAATCTTTCTGTGTACATCATACGATAAGTAAGATAAGTACTGATAATAATAATACTATAGTATTGCACAATGCAACTTCGGTTAATAGGTCGAACCCGTATACCAAATCGGGAGTATACAGATTTAAATGCAATGACTGTGATAGTACATATCTAGGCCAAACAGGACGCAGTTTTAAAATTAGATACACAGAACACGTCAATGCAATAAAATATAACAGATTTTCAGCGGTAGGCCAGCATGTATATGATCTAAAACATAAATTCACTTCTATAGAACAAGACATTGAAATTTTGGAGAGCTTAGGGAAAGGTAATATGCTGGATGTTACGGAGGGCTGTTATATACATTTAGATCAGTATTTTAATCCAAATTTTAATTTAAATGAAATTTCCGAAAAACCAAATATTCTTTTTGATTTTCTTATTGAGTTTTTTAAAAATATACATGTACCAGACAATAAGACGGTTTTTCATATTATGCGCAGTAGCTTTACATACTGCCTTCCACGATCACGCCCTCCAGAGCTCCAACAGGTTGCCGCCCCTCAGTTGCTCCTCCCTCCTTCCCCTAGTTCCCCTCTTTGACCCAAAACCAACCTTGGACACTGGATTGCTAACACAACAAGGTTCACTTAGCTACACGGTTCTTTGCAAGGACAGCGATCTCACGAGGTGAGTCACATGTTATAAGACGTAAAGTTTCACACTTTTTCAGTTAAAGTGAAGGTTAATATATTCATATTATTTCAGGTCCGCATTGAACTGAGAATGAAATAATTGGTAACTTCATAAAGCACCGGCTTCTGAGTCCGCCTCTTTTCACGATCGCCACATTTCAACATTTTGAAGATTTCATAGAATATTTTTAATATGGTTTTAAAAGATTTTGAAGTGTCAAACAGTGTCAATGTCATTTAAGAAGATTGTTTAACCTTATTTTGCACATTATGTTCACTACATGGCAATAGCCTGAGGACTTTATTGAATGGTTTTAATGTGGTTCTACAAAAACAGTTTTAAAAAACGTCAAACAAAGTGAATGTTTTTAAGAAGATCATGATTTTATTATTAGTTTTGTTTAATTTTAATGATTATTTAAACCAAATTGCATCACATTTTAGCAATCCAAAGTTTAATAATTGCAAGTCTTGGACAATATGGACTCAGAAATAGTATAATTATAATATGGTTTTTAAATCTTTATCATAGTTTTTATAATGTGTGTGACGTAGATAAACTTATATATTTTTGCCAATGTTTCCAGTGTATATCAGCTGATGATGACGCAATATAAAGCGTCGAAACTAGTCCTGATAAAATAAATATACATGTTGTAATTTCATCTTAACAACATTTTTGGTATTGAATAAGGTGGATACGAATTTTAATAAATTGTAATCTTGGTTCAATATGGACGAATAATGAAATTTATATTCTTTGTATGTGTTCGATTGTGATGTGACTTTATGCCTGACAGTGTTTAAAAACTGGCTCATTTAACCGTTCTCAGCTATTCGAAGACATTGTGGGACTTTGCCTAGCGCTGCGTGTGCCATCCTGCCGCTCAGAGAATTACGCACTGTTTTCTTTTGAGTGACTTGCATTTTACTTCCAAGTTGTACAGTGTCTACCCCCCATTCATTTTCATATCGCCTCTTCTACTGATCCTATGCATTGTTTTTCATGTCTTAATCGGCTGATGATGACCTGGACTAGGGTCTAAACCGGTACCATTTCTAACTACTATTATTAAATGGGAATGTATTTCACTACATTTCTTATTCTTTTGTATTGAATAGGTTGGATCTCTTTATCAATTATTTCAATTTTAACTGTAGGGGTATTTCAGTCGCCTTGACAAAGAATACTGCAATGTATTTGAAATGTCGGCAAACTGTACGTGATGTACAGACAACTGCGACACAGATCAACCCGGAAATTAAACTACATAATCAGAATATAGTCGTTTGAATGAAGAAAATATTGACAATGTGGAAGTCATCAAATGAAAAAGAATGAAAAGACCAAATTACTACTTATGAAAAAAAATTTATGAACTTTTAGTGTGATAAAACTTTTAGATTTAAGGCCACAGAAGACAGGATGTTTCTGAATATGTTTATACATTTATGTTTCAAATGTAAAATTGCATTCAATGTTTATATTTAACTTAGTGAGAATTTGAATGTTATATTTAAAAATGCATGGCCATTATGGTGTAATATGAGATTTCATCTTGATCTCATGGTAGTGGGAGAACTTTTGAAATTGAATTAGCTCTCCATGATACCATATATTTTATTTATTTTCCTTGTGTTATACAGGTTTGGATGGATGTTTGGAGACTCTCCATTGCATTCCCAAATTTGTTTGGGAATCTTCCTCATCACATAGAAAAGTATCCCAAGAGATGGCAGAAGGTAAGTTTGAGGGAGTTATTGTACTGATGCAAATACTCTGGACTTACCTTGCATAATTTATTTTAAAACTACCTCCTTCTGCCCTTGTTCTTCACGTACTGGCTACTGTTTTGCTCAATCAACTGACTCTTCCACTCCCCTGATGTCATTTCTCCTTCTCGTAACTTCTAGAATGAACTCAAATTCATATAAAAACTCACCTCTGGGCCTAACCCGGCAGGTTGCAAGCATAAGGCTATTCACCGCTACACATGGGAGGCTAGGGGTACCAGATCCATAATAGACTATATCTTAACAGACTTTGAATTCAGGAAATGTGTTAGGAATGTACGAGTTTATCATGGATTTTTCGATGAATGATACAGACCACTATCTGATCTGTAGTGAACTAAATATCTCTAGGCCTAGGGTAGAGAAAGTGAAATCTGTCTGCAAACGAATAAGGGTAGAAAATCTCCAGGATGAGGAAATTAGACAGAAGTACATGGATATGATTAGTGAGAAGTTTCGAACAGTATACAGTAAGCAGGTTCAGGATATAGAAAGAGAATGGGTGGCATACAGGGATGCTGTAGTAGAAACAGCAAGGGAATGCCTAGGAACAACTGTGTGTAAAGATGGGAAAAGGCGAACATCTTGGTGGAATGATGAAGTGAGAGCAGCCTGTAAACGTAAAAAGAAGGCTTATCAGAAATGGCTCCAAACAAGGGCCGAGGCAGACAGGGATTGGTACGTAGATGAAGGAAACAGAGCTAAACAAATAGTTGTTGAATCCAAAAAGAAGTCATGGGAAGATTTTGGTAATAACCTGGAAAGGCTAGGTCAAACAGCAGGGAAACCTTTCTGGACAGTAATAAAGAATCTTAGGAAGGGAGGGAAAAAAGAAATGAACAGTGTTTTGAGTAATTCAGGTGAACTCATAATAGATCCCAGGGAATCACTGGAGAGATGGAGGGAATTTTTTGAACATCTTCTCAATGTAAAAGGAAATCATCATGGTGGTGTTGCAAACAGCCAAGCTCATGGGGAGGAGGAAAATGATGTTGGTGAAATTATGCTTGAGGAAGTGGAAAGGATAGTAAATAAACTCCATTGTCATAAGGCAGCAGGAATAGATGAAATTAGACCTGAAATGGTGAAGTATAGTGGGAAGGCAGGGATGACATGGCTTCATAGAGTAGTAAAATTAGCATGGAGTGTTGGTAAGGTACCTTCAGATTGGACAAAAGCAGTAATTGCACCTATCTATAAGCAAGGGAACAGGAAGGATTGCAACAACTATCGAGGTATCTCATTGATTAGTATACCAGGCAAAGTATTCACTGGCATCTTGGAAGGGAGGGTGCGATCAGTCGTTGAGAGGAAGTTGGATGAAAACCAGTATGGATTCAGACCACAGAGAGGCTGTCAGGATCAGATTTTCACTATGCGTCAGGTAATTGAAAAATGCTACGAGAGGAATAGGCAGTTGTGTTTATGTTTCGTAGATCTAGAGAAAGCATATGACAGGGTACCGAGGGAAAAGATGTTCACTATATTGGGGGACTATGGAATTAAAGGTAGATTATTAAAATCAATCAAAGGCTTTTATGTTGACAATTGGGCTTCAGTGAGAATTGATGGTAGAATGAGTTCTTGGTTCAGGGTACTTACAGGAGTTAGACAAGGCTGTAATATTTCACCTTTGCTGTTCGTAGTTTACATGGATCATCTGCTGAAAGGTATAAAATGGCAGGGAGGGATTCAGTTAGGTGGAAATGTAGTAAGCAGTTTGGCCTATGCTGACGACTTGGTCTTAATGGCAGACTGTGCCGAAAACCTGCAGTCTAATATCTTGGAACTTGAAAATAGGTGCAATGAGTATGGTATGAAAATTAGCCTCTCGAAGACTAAATTGATGTCAGTAGGTAAGAAATTCAACAAAATTTAATGTCAGATTGGTGATACAAAGCTAGAACAGGTCGATAATTTCAAGTATTTAGGTTGTGTGTTCTCCCAAGGTGGTAATATAGTAAGTGAGATTGAATCAAGGTGTAGTAAAGCTAATGCAGTGAGCTCGCAGTTGCGATCAGCAGTATTCTGTAAGAAGGAAGTCAGCTCCCAGACGATACTATCTTTACATCGGTCTGTTTTTAGACCAACTTTGCTTTACGGGAGCGAAAGCTGGGTGGACTCAGGATATCTTATTCATAAGTTAGAAGTAACAGACATGAAAGTAGCAAGAATGATTGTTGGTACAAACAGGTGGGAATAATGGCAGGAGGGTAGTCGGAGTGAGGAGATAAAGGCTAATTTAGGAATGAACTCGATGGATGAAGCTGTACGCATAAACCGGCTTCGGTGGTGGGGTCATGTGAGGCAAATGGAGGAGGATAGGTTACCTAAGAGAATAATGGACTCTGTTATGGAGGGTAAGAGAAGTAGAGGGAGACGAAGACGACAATGGTTAGACTCGGTTTCTAATGATTTAAAGATAAGAGGTATAGAACTAAATGAGGCCACAACACTAGTTGCAAATCAAGGATTGTGGCGACGTTTAGTAAATTCTCAGAGGCTTGCAGACTGAACGCTGAAAGGTATAACAGTCTATAATGATAATGTATGTATGTATGTATGTATGTATGTATGTATGTATGTATGTATGTATGTTTCATTGTTAAGCATGTTAAATAGGCTTATTTATCTTACCTAAATTGTATAGCACTTATTTATTCTCCAAATATATTCCCCTGGCACGTTGGCCCATGTAGAAATTTCAGACACTGATGTATGTACATGTGGAGGCCCTAGTTCAACTGCTTTGATTAAAGTTGTTTTCATCACTCTTTTACAATGTAATCAGCGAATCTTTTTTTTTTTTTTTTTTTTTGTGATACACATTAATCTCTTATTGGATATTATTCCTGAAATTGTTTGTTATCCCTGCTGGTTGGAAATGTACTCACTGCATTTATTGAAGTAAAAGTAAATGTTATTATTGAAACTATCACTTACTTTAACTACATTTTATGACCATCACTCTCTACATCCCCGGATCCCTCTGGCCTTATTTTCCACTGCGTATGGTTGCTGTTTCATTATTATTGTTATTCTTGATCTCTTAACCTGTTCTCAGACTTGGCTAACAACCGATAGCATTATAAATATGAAATATATATATTAGAATCTTTACAACAGTATAAAGTGTCTCAACTTAGCATTACTGTTTTAATTTAAGTTTTGTAAATTAAAGGTTGGCTTGTGAGGCTGTGCACAGTAACATACAGTTGAGAATCATGCCCTGTTGGTCTAGAGCGTTGGTGCTTATCCGGGCGCCCGTTGAGGCTAACTCAGTATGGCCAGGCTGTCCTGACGCAGCATGCATCCCTTACAGAGAAGGGAGAGAACAAAAACCCCTGGCAGGGAAGTGAAGTAGTGTCGTTCGATTGTGACTATGGAGCTCTCCTCCAGTACTCAGCGAAATGTCGATTCGGGTACAGATAAAAGAATGCTATCACCTCAAGAAAACATATTCCGGTTTGATTTATACTGCCCTTGATATAAACAGTCAATTTTATTTTCTTATATTTATACATTCAAAGAAAACTGACATGTTATAATTTTATGTTACAATTTACCAAGATGCAGGGTTTAAGCTACGAATTACAATTCCTTCGATGGGAATGACATTATTTCCATTTAAAAAAGTAAAATCCCTGTTATTCATTCAGCAAAACTTAATACATTTGCATAATTCAACAAGTTTAATGCTTGATTTTCTACATTGTTGTAGTTCAGTCTTTCCCTGTTCACTGAATTTCTGAAAATAGTATATGAAGTTTATCAGGCTTCCGATGATAATAGCTAGCCTCTAAATGGTGAGGGAGTATCATCTCAAGTGATGACATAGATACTTACTCTCCAAGATCAAAGTAAAACAACAATAATATAAATGCATCTACCAGATAGTTATACAGAAATAAATAAATGTTATTCCCAGTAAGCATGACTGCATTGTTGGTGAGTTTATCAGATGATTCAAACCCGAACAACCACAAGCTGCAGCTTATCCACCGTAACTAAATGTTTCTAAAGCACCTCTTAAAATATTATATGGAAAATTGTAATTCATTATGTACAGTACAAAAATATTTGAGGTTATTGGTATAACTCCTTATTATATCCGCCCAAAGTACTTAAACTCTAATCAACGTAAATAACTTATTTCTTACAATGTAAATTGAAAATGACATGTATTTCTGCCATCATTCTTTCATTATTTGATGCCTCTATTTCAAACTCAGGTATTGTCGCAATGATCGAGAGTGTATTGAAGAATTTTACTCAATCTTCATAGAATAGGAAAAGCTCATCATCCACCTGCTTAGAGAGTGAGCACCTTTGGTCTGCAGAAATCAATCAATCAATCAATCAATCAATCAATCAATCAATCAATCAATCAATCAATCAATCAATCAATCAATCAATCAATCAATCAATCAATCAGTCAATCAATACTGATCTGCATTTAGGGTAGTCGCCCAAGTGGCAGATTCCCTATCTGTTGTTTTCTTAGCCTTTTCTTAAATGATCACAAAGAAATTGGAAAATTATTAAACATTTCCCTTGGTAAGTTATTCCAGTCCCTAACTCCCCTTTCTATAAATGAATATTTGCCCCAATTTGTCCCCTTGTATTCCAACTTTATCTTCATATTCAATCAATCAATCACTACTCATCTGCATTTAGGGCAGTCACCCAGGTGGCAGATTCCCTATCTGTTGTTTTCTTAGCCTTTTCTTAAATGATCACAAAGAAATTGGAAAATTATTGAACATTTCCCTTGGTAAGTTATTACACCGTACTGTTTCAGTATGTAGAAAATTTTGTAAAATTCTTCATTTCCTGACTGAGCTTAGAGCCACATGTCAGGTGAAATTCTGCTTGTGTTAATGTTCTCTCCATATAAAAACTTGAAATTATCTTAGAGTAAACTGGCTTAAGATGGTGAAGTTTTATAAGTAAGGTTGAGCTTGGTTCATCTGTTCATACTCTGGTATTGTATAGAAATGTAGGAACTGTATAAAAATAAAAAGTCTGCAGTGATAAGAATTGAGAGGTTTGAAACAGACTCAGAAATCCAGAAAGGAGTGAGGCAAGGCTGTAGTTTGCCACTCCCTCCTTTTCAGTATTTATATAGAGCAGGCGGTAAAGGAAATCAAAGAGGAATTTGGATAGGGGATCACAATCCAAAGAGAGGAAATCATAACCTTGGGATTTGGTGGTGATATTGTTATTTTTTTGCTAGGGGCTTTACGTCGCACTGACACAGATAGGTCTTATGGTGACGATGGGATAGGAAAGGCCTTGGAGTTGGAAGGAAGTGGCTGTGGCCTTAATTAAGGTACAGCCCCAGCATTTGCCTGGTGTGAAAATGGGAAACCACGGAAAACCATTTTCAGGGCTGCCGATAGTGGGATTCGAACCTACTATCTCCCGGATGCAAGCTTACAGCCGCGCGCCTCTACGCGCATGGCCAACTCGCCCGGTGATATTGTTATTGACACAAGTGTAGTAGATTAACATAACTTGGAAACAATATTCTCTAACCCATGGGTAAATAAGGAAAATATAGAGTTCAACAAATTATTATTATTACTCGTGAGGTGTGCTTATGAAGTTCTTTGCATCTATTATTATTATTATTATTATTTACATAGTTTTGTATGAACTTCGTTTGGTATAATCATGATTGTATTATTTGTGACATTATGTCACAAAAACATCTGCTGTATGTACATTAATATGAGTTTATTTAATGTAAGAACATGTAATTAATAGTATATAATTTACTATTACCTGTATATATAATGTATAATCCACTGCAATATTGTGCAACACACTGTAATAGTCTAGAACAACACAATGTGCGACTTAAATTGCGTAGAAACTTCTTTACATTGTAAATAGGCTATGGAATCCTCTCGAATTTATGAGAAGAACATTTTATGTCATATTCTTCTTGAAGCCTGGCCAGGCAACGTATATAAAGAGGCAGTCTTGGGAGAAGAGTTGAGTTGTTTTAACGGGACTTGTGTGGAACTCGTGTTAGCTGAGTGTTTGAAGTGTGTGAATTTTGTTGGGTTGGTAGTTGACATGCAAATGATGTAGTTATTCATCATAGTAGTGTTTTGTTTCAAGATGGCAGTTCGTTAGTGGGTGTGTGTAAAAGATGTAAATGTAATTTGTAAATAAAATAATGTACACAACTGGCAGCATCTTTGTGAATACATCATTATTTTATGTGAGACTGCAGAAGATCTTCAGAAATTACTGAATTGTATGGGTAGAGTCTTGGAGAAGAAGTACAGGATGAAAATAAACAAGTCCAAAACAAAAGTAATGGAGTGCATTGCAAGTAATGAAAATCATTTTATTTTCCGTATTGAAAGAATCTCAATAATAATAATAATAATATAAAAGAATTTATTGGACTCCAACCTATTCAATACATTATTGGATGTTAACATTTTTAGTTAAACATCGTTAAAATGGAGACATGTTTCGCCCTCCATGTGGGGCATCATCAGTCATATCAAAGCACCTCAAAATTAAACCAGACGTCTGGTTGGAAATTATGAACAAAATATGTAAGAAAGAATACATTAAAAACACGTACAAAGTCCTATCCTAAACGAAATAACAACAGACTAGTTACACATAGTAAAATACGCTAGTGGTTTCTTAATATTAAAATGAGGTTATCATATGCACAGTATAAAAATGGAAGTAATCAAAGTCCGTATGATATTGAGTTCGATGGTAGTTCTGCGTAGTATATACAAATGTTGGCAAAATAAAACACAATTTATAATTACTGTACACTTATTTATAATTGTTAAAATTGATGAGGTAAAACATTCCAATTTGTCTATTTGTAATTTGGCTCGAACCAAAATAATTCGCCCTAGGATTCATGAGGTAGTCAATGTTGGTCACTCTCTATTTAAATGGAGTGCACAGTGCAAGTGAACAGTTTTTGTTGATTATAAACTGAGACTGTGCTAAGACAGAGTTAAAACAACACCAGCTTCAAATGAAGATAGTTAAAAACATCGTTAGGTTCTTCCTAGTTGACTAAAAATTTGCGTATATTTTGTTGTTGAAGTGTGGGAAAGTCAGTTGTTGGTTGAATGGGCAACGGTCGAAAATGTTGTGCAGTGCAATCGGTGTTTGAGCTGTCCTACATGTGAGGGAAATCTTGAAAGCTGTTGAGCTGTTACCTAATTGTTAGGAGGTTTGTGCTCCACAAAATACCAAAATACCAAAATAATTCGCCCTAGGATTCATGAGGTAGTCAACGTTGGTCACTCTCTATTTAAATGGAGTGCACAGTGCAAGTGAACAGTTTTTGTTGATTATAAACTGTGACTGTGCTAAGACAGAGTTAAAACAACACCAGCTTCAAATGAAGATAGTTAAAAACATCCACCGTTGCCCATTCAACCAACAACTGACTTTCCCACACTTCAACAACAAAATATACGCAAATTTTTAGTCAACTAGGAAGAACCTAATGATGTTTTTAACTATCTTCATTTGAAGCTGGTGTTGTTTTAACTCTGTCTTAGCACAGTCTCAGTTTATAATCAACAAAAACTGTTCACTTGCACTGTGCACTCCATTTAAATAGAGAGTGACCAACATTGACTACCTCATGAATCCTAGGGCGAATTATTTTGGTTCGAGCCAAATTACAAATAGACAAATTGGAATGTTTTACCTCATCAATTTTAACAATTATAAATAAGTGTACAGTAATTATAAATTGTGTTTTATTTTGCCAACATTTGTATATACTATGCAGAACTACCATCGAACTCAATATCATACGGACTTTGATTACTTCCATTTTTATACTGTGCATATGATAACCTCATTTTAATATTAAGAAAGCACTAGCGTATTTTACTATGTGTAACTAGTCTGTTGTTATTTCGTTTAGGATAGGACTTTGTACGTGTTTTTAATGTATTCTTTCTTACATATTTTGTTCATAATTTCCAACCAGACGTCTGGTTTAATTTTGAGGTGCTTTGATATGACTGATGATGCCCCACATGGAGGGCGAAACATGTCTCCATTTTAACGATGTTTAACTAAAAATGTTAACATCCAATAATGTATTGAATAGGTTGGAGTCCAATAAATTCTTTTATATTATTATTATTAATGGAGTGCAGTCGAACAATGTCAGGTGATGCCGGAAATATTAGATTAGGAAATGAAAAGTAGATGAATATTGCTACTTGGGTAGTAAAGTAACTAACAATGGCAGAAGTAAGGACTAGCACAAGCAAGGAAGGCCTTTATTAAGGACATTTCGAACATTGATATGGGAATTAGAAAGATGTTTCTGAAGACTTTCGTGTGGAGCGTGGCATTGTATGGAAGTGAAACATGGACGATAACTAGCTCAGAAAGAAAGAGAATAGAAGCTTTTGAAATGTGGTGTTACAGAAGAATGTTGAAGGTGAGATGGAGAGATTGAATCACAAATGAACAGATAGTGAATTGAATTGGTGAGAGGAGATTGATTGGGCTAAATTTAATAAGAAGAAGAGATAGAAGACACCCAGGATTTGTTCTGTTTGTTTCTGAGGGAATTGTAGGTGGTAGAAACGGCAGGGGTTGACCAAGGTCAATCAATCATCAGTGATGTGTCGCCCAGGTGGCAGATTACCTATCAAAAGTTACCCTAGCTTATTTATCTAACATTTCCCTTGATACTTTATTCCAATCCCTTACTCCTTGTACTTGAATTCCAACTTTATCTTCATATGTGATGTTGTCCAGGAAACCATACCTTAAGTCGCATGACAAAATGTTATACTAGAAAGAAAAATCCAGAAAGGGCGAGAAATATATATTTTTCTGTTTGAACACCATCTGTCAGCCTTATACTTGAACTCGTAATGAAAGGAGTGACAATGACGTGACCATACGAAAAAGTCTTTGAAATAACCTTGGAAACAAACTGTGCAGTCAAATAAAACCATTCTTTAAGTCGCAATGGGAATTTAACATTGGCGACTTAAGGTAAAGTTTGTTAAAGTTTCTTAAATGATTGTCCTGCATTGTCTTCTTGTACCAAAATATGAAATAACCAGCTTGTGCATCAAGATAATGTAGAGTTACATTTACAGATGTTTATTTTATAACTGGTAATTTTAACTGCACACGAGCCTGGTCATAGTGCTGTGATTTGTTTCTTCATGCTGACAAATACGATGCACGAAATAAAAATAACATAATCTTGTGGAAAGTTATGTCATGTTTGCATGAAGAAATAACTATTTCTTTTCTGCCAGTGGGTAATATGATTTATTTCCTCTACTAAAAAGCTTAACAGAATACTCATATCCATAAACTTGGCTGCCAGAGATTACCAAAATACCTGAAGCACCCAGAGAAAATGGTCAGATGTCAATGTAACTTTGGAGAACGGCCACCAGAGCGCATTAGTGTTGTCACCAGGCCTGATAGAGTCAGATAGTGCGTGATCACTGTGAAGATGTGAGACGGCATTATAAGGGGCATCTTTGCAAGTCTCCATTTGGCCGCCAGATTTGTGGGGCATTCGAATGTGACAGTGGCCACATGTTTGACTGCATGGGAACGTGAGGGCAGACATACTCGTTGTCAAGGTTCTGATCATCACAAGGTAGGATTCGCCCTGTTGTGCACCATGCACATCAACATCTGTGCCTGCCATTACCATCACAGCATTTGGAGTTGTGTTGTGACCAGGACGCATGGCGGTGATGAATCATCATTTGGCCGTATGGCGGCTACCTGGGGAGAGTTCCCATTCTTCCAGTGTTTTGGAGATGCACGGTGGTATTACTCCTGGCGTCATGGCGTCACAGCTGGTAGCGATGGAGGGAACTCTGATGGCACAATGGTACGCCATGGACACCGTGCATCCTCATGTGTTATCTCTCGAGCAACACTATCGTGGTTCCATTTTTCTACAGGACAATGCTCGTCCACACATGGCACATGTCTTTATGAACTGTCTGTGTGATGTTGAGGAACTCTCATGGCCCGCAAGATCCTCAGATCTGTCCCCGATAGAACACGTGTGGGACCAGCTCGGACGTCAACTCCATCGCAGTGCCAGTATCCTGGATATCGAGGACCAGTTACAACAGTTATGGGCTGACACCCTTCGCAACCAAATCAGTGCATGCTTCCAGGACAGAGGGGTGCAGCGTCACACAAATAAGAGGACTTATACTGCCAAATTCTTTGTAAGAATAACATTGTATACCCTCTCAGCACGTGCAGTTTCATTTCATTTCCTCCTGCCCTTCAGGGTGCTTCAGTTTTTTGTCAGGCAGTATAGATCCTTCAATCGAAATAGAGTATGATAATTTTTTTTGTCTCAGGGAATGCATGAGGCTGTGTTCTGACACAGTCAATAGTAGCCCCAGTGAGCAGGTGACATGTGTTGTTTGTAAGCTCTGGGAAAGCATTCTTTCTGATTATATTAGACATGTTTGTAAAATTACTAACAGGTTTGATAGAAGGCAGTTCAGTTTACGAAAGGTTATTCCATAAGTTATTCCAATAAGCTTAACTTGTGGGATTCCAGCAAAATATAATAGATATTTTAGATTCAGGAAGTCAAATGGACTGTATCGCTATAGATCTATCCAAGACTTTTGATAGAGTAGATCATGGGAGATTACTGACCAAAATGAGGGCAGTTGGGCTAGACAAAATCGTGGTTGAATGGTGGCTGCATTTCTAGTAAAGAGAAGTCTGAATATTAGATTAGGTGAAGCGTTATCTGATCCTATAATGCTTAAGAGAGGGGTCCCACAAGGCAGTACCGTTAGACCTTTAGTTTTTCTTTTATATGCAAACGATATGCGTAGAGAACTGGAATCACAGATAAGGATATTTGTGGATGATGTTAGTGTAGAGTAGCAAATGAGTTGCCGGATTGTGAGCAAGAAATGTAGTGAGATGGACAGCAGACAATGGTATGAATGTAAATTTGATGAAAAGTTGTAATTTTCACCAAGAGGAAACATCTTCTCAGTTTCAATTGCTGTGTTGATGGGGTGATGCCAGGGTGAGTGGCTCAGACGGTTGAGGCACTGGCCTTCTGACCCCAACTTGGCAGGTTCAATCTCAGCCTTGTATCAGTAGATTTACTGGCACATAAAAGAACTCCTGCAGGGCTAAATTCTGGCACCTTGGCGTCTCCAAAAACCGTAAAACAGTAGTTAGTGGGATGTAAAGCCAATAACATTATTATTATGGGGTGATAGTACCTCATGGGGAACAATGTAAGCACCTAGCAGTATATATGTGGATTGATCTTCATTAGGGTAATCTTATTAATGAGGTTGTTGAGAAAGGTTGCAAATCTCTTCACATGGTTGTGAGAGTATTTAGGGGTTGCAGTAAGGGTGTAAAGGAGGGGGCACGTAAGTCTCTGGTAAGACCGCAGTTAGAGTAAGGTTTCAGTGAATGCGGGCCTTTATCATGAATTCTTGATGCGAGAACTGGAAAAAATCCAAAGGAAAGCAGCACAATTTGTTCTGGTGATTTCTGACAAAAAAATGGTATTATGAAAATGTTGCAAGCTTTGGGCTGGGAAGACTTGGGGGTAAGGAGATGAAATGCTCGACTGTTGGTATGTTTTGAGCTGTCATTGGAGAGATATCGTGGAATGACATTAGTAGATGAATAAGCTTGAGCACGGCTTTTAAAAGTAGGAAAGATCGTAATATGAAGATAAAGTTGGAAATCAAGAAGACAAATTTGGACAAATATTTATTTACAGGACGAGGAGTAAGGGAAATGTTCGATAAATTTCCAAGTTCTTTGAAAATGTTTAAGAAAGAGCTGCGTAAACAATTGATAGAGAATCTGCCATTTGGGTGACAGCTCTAAATTGGTGATGATTGTGTTTCACTCAGCCCAGTAATAGCAGATCATTGCCCACCACATCCTAAATACAAATTTGTGGATGTGTTTTCATTCAAAATCCTCATCTGTTAAACTCCAACAAAAGGTTATACTGGAAATGTTTATTTTTTCTCCTTGACACATTATTTTCTTACCCCACAAATAACTCTTTCACTGTCTTAGGTCAGGCTACCTTACTTTCTCCACAACATTCTAAAACCTTGCATACGCCAACAAGAAATACAGATGTAGATAGGAAATTATTCTTATAAACTATAAAAGTAATTTAAAAAAAAGTAATTAGATATAGTCCAGCTACCGAATATTGTCAGGAATATCTTTTTTCAAACCTGCTTGTCCAGTAGATTAATAGGCATAGATATCAAGGATAATTTAATAAAAAACCACCTATTCAATACTTTCCACGTTTAATGTCGTTATTATCTACATAATTTTATGTAGACTTATTTAGGTCAGGTACATGTTTCACCCATTATTTTGGGCATCTTCAGCCTGTAAACAACCTTTAGGTCATGGTTTGGGACTTTTTTAGCCAATATATACACTATATACAATATATACATTATATACAATATACAAACATTAATGAACTGAATTTATGAATTTATATAATTCAGTAGATTAATATCGAGAATACCACTGTCGTCTTCATCATCTCTGGTTTCACTTGAACTCTTACTTTCACTACATACATCATTATCATGGTACAATTCTCTTTCAAAATCATCATTTAGCTAAGTACACAAAACACCTCGCTATATTGGAGATAACAGTACTACACCATCTGCAGGACCAGTTTCAATCTCATCTGCTTGAGAACATACAATTCAATGAACATCACTTAATCTCAGATTGTCAAATCAAAATCTCTTTATTTGCAAATGACGTGTCTACCTCGGTGGCAAATGGTACACCAAAATACATTCTTGTCAAGCACTAAATATTAAATTAACAAGAGAAGAAAATTTTCCTAAAATACAATATTATACAATTTACGCTAACAATTTTTTCTATTAAACACACAGCTCATCCTTAATAAATTTATATTGTTTACAAAATTCTACTTATAATATCTCCTGTACTACTTACAAATATAGTCAACTGATATACAGTATGTGGAATTACTTCAAATGATATTATACAACTGGTGTATGATTAAAATTTACATTGCATTTATTTACTTATTTATATTTTTAAAAAAATTTAACCTATTCTGGAACCTAAGTAGCATAACGACCTGCTGCGTCTTAACCAGAGCCCCTTTTGCCACCACTTTTCAGAGTTCCTGAAGGGCCTTCACAGCTAACGTAGCGGTCCGAGGGCCCTCGAAGTCCCAACTGTACTTCATCCCTACAGGCAGTCCCCTACTTTGGCTGTCCAAACTCCTTAGACCAGGGGATGGAATTAATTTATTCGCACACATTTTTTTAATTTACAATAACCTGCACTGGTCAAATGCCCTCTAACACTTCTTATACTGTATTTTCTCTGTTGCTGTTTATTCTCTTCTTGAATATCTGTACAGATTTTGGAAAAGGATCAAACACTAACCCTGGTAAACTGTTCCACTCCTTCACACCCTTCCCAATGAATGAAAATTTACTCCAATCGCTCCTACTAAAATCCCTTCTAATTTTATACTTGTGGTCAGTTCTGCCGATATAATTATTTTCCAACTGAAGCCTCTCACGGATTTCTCTCCATGCTTCTTCTCCTGTATAGGCTCTATATAATCCTGTAAGTCTAGTTTTCTCCCTTCTCTTACTTAAAGTTTCCCACCCAAGTTCCTTTAACATTTCTGATACACTACTCTTTCTCCTGAAATCCCCTGTTACAAATCTTGCTGCTTTCCTCTGCACACTATCTATTTCTTTTATTAGGTATTCTTGGTGAGGATCCCAAACACAGTTTGCATATTCCAATAATGGACGAACCATACTCAAGTAACTTTTTTTTTTTAATTCCTTGTTGCATCCTTTAAGTAGCCTCATTATGACATGTAACGATCTGTATGCTTTCCCAACAATGTCATCAACATGACCCTTCCAGTGCAAATTACTTTAAAATCTCACACCTAAGTATTTGCAGTTGCCATCTTTTGGGATAACCACCTCATCCAAAGTATATTCAAATTCAGTTTTAAACCTCCTGTTTGTAAAAGTTGTAACAGTTGATTTGCCTCCATTAACCTTCATATTATTTTCTTCAACCCATTGCTGGATACTTTCAAGGTCCCTTTGTAATTCTGAACAACCCTCAATGTTGATTATTTCCCTATAAACAAATATGTCATCTGCATACATTCTTATTTTTGATGTTATATTGTTCCCTAAATCATTTGCGTATATTAAGAAAAGTAACGGACCGATTATACTACCCTGTGCAATTCCCTTCCAAACTTTCTCTTCCTGCGATACATTATTTCCTACTTTGACCTTCTGAACCCTTGAATTTAGAAATGTTTTTATCCAACGTGTAACCCTTATGTCCAATCCTATTCCCTCCAATTTCTTTAATAATATTCCATGTTCCACTCTATCAAAGGCTTTGGAAAGATCTATGGCTATGCAATCTAACTGACCTCCTGAATCCAACTGATCTGATATGTCTTGCTGAAATCCCACCAGTTGTGCCTCATAAGAAAATTTCTTTATAAATCCATACTGGCTCTTCATGAACCAATTTTTATCATCACATATCCGTCTGATGTACTTTGATATTAAACTCTCCAGTATTTTACAAACTATACTAGTCAGGATGATTGGACTGTAGTTCTCTGGTTTCCTTTTATCACCCTTTCCTTTATAAAGTGGTATTATTATAGATTCCTTCCATTCCTTTGGTATTACACTATTATTTATGACATAGTCAAAGAGAAATTTTAAATAAGGCACTATGTACCACCCCATCGTCTTTAATACCTCCCCAGTAATCTGATCACTTCTTGCTGCTTTCCCTTGCTGAAGCAGTTGGATTTCTCTGAAAATATCTTCATTTGTGAATGAAAATCTTCTTGTTTCCCTCTCTGTCTCTCCCTCTCTATCTTCTGTTTCGGTTTCCAACTCCTGACAATCATCTACTGAATCTCTGAATTCCCTACTAAATAGGTTTGCTTTTTCAGTATCTGTTAAATAGTGTTCACCCCCTTCTCCCAACATTGTAGGAATTTGGATTCCTTTTCCTTTTTGATTCCTGATATATGAATACAGCTTTTTCCATTTCCCTTTGTGTTCATTACCCTCTTGAAGTATACCATTCATATAATTCTCTTTTGCTTCCTTTTTCACTCTATTCAGTTTCCTCATTAGTTGTTTTCTAGTTTCTCTATTTTCCGTACCCTCTTTGATTTTCCTGTTTACTATTCTACATTTTCTTTTTAATTTTCTTATTTCTCTTGTATAATAAACAGGGTCTGAGGTCATTTTGCCCTTCTTAACAGGTACAAATCTCTTCTCTCCTTCCCAAATGATTCCTTTAAATTTAGCCCAAAGTGTATCCACATTACTCCCTTCACTTATCCAACAACTGAATTGTGATTTAAGGGAAGTCCCAAATTCATCAACTTTAGTTTTTCTGTACAATTTCTTGTCTTATGTAACCCTCTTATTAAGCCTTTTTGGTATGAGTCCTATATCCATTATTACAGCCTTATGGTCTCCTATTCCTTCAATTACTTCAGTTTTATCAATAATTTCCCATGGTTTAACCAAGAATACATCTAGTAAGTTATTGAGATGAGTCGGTTCTTGTACTACTTGTGTAAATCCTCCCTCCCAAATTAACTTATTTGCCAGTTTCTGTTCATGGGCTTCACTTGCAGCTCCATTCCATTCAACTTCAGGCAAATTTAGATCTCCCCCAATTATTAACATATTATTATTGTTTTCATGAGTATAATCTATTATTTTCTCAAATATTTCCATGTCTCTTTCCTCTCTTCCAGGCCTGTATGTTCCTATAATTCCCACCTCCTTCATGTTATCACAAACTAATTTTATCCCTAATATTTCATCCCTTTCATCGGTAAACTATTCATGTGAACAGTAAGTTTCCTTCACCAGAATAAACACTCCCCCTTCCTTTTTATCTCCTCGGTCTCTACGATAGACTGTGAACCCTTCTGGAAATACTTCTCTATTACCCACCCCTTCTCTCAACCACGATTCCACTTCTATCTCCACATCAGTCTCATAAGATTCCATCAATGTACTGAATTTTAATTGTTTATTTACTATACTTGACAGGTTACCAAGAGCAATCTCAGACCCCCTTCCTCCCTAAAACTTGACTGTTGCAATTGGGCAACTTGAAATTCCTTACTTTCCTGAGTTTCATTTTCTAGTTTACTGAGCCAGCTTGAAGTACAGCTGGCTCTTTCTGCTAGTTTTCCTGGTCAGTATTATAACTCAAGGGAGTTGCCTGTTTTACAGTACATATCTTAAGATTAATAACATTTAGAACAGTATTTGCTATCTTTCGTTTACCTGAATTGTTTAGGGGGAGGTCATGTTTTGTATAACAGTAGTTATGTAGTTAAAAACATAGGAAACAACATTGATAACAGGATACAATTAATCAAATTTGATTGTCATGTCCATAGATCTCTTATAAGGTTTATTACACTTATTATAGTTCTATGTCTTCTTCATGATTAAACAGCATTTGAAGGTCCTGCTATGTTACTATTATCTTCTATAATGCTTATGCTGGCGAAGTACTGAGGTATAATGAATTTAGTGCTAGTAGGGCTGTCTTGTATTAAATTGGTGTTGTTTGCCCTTCAAAACTGGCTTGTGTCGTGTTGTACTAACGAAAATGTTAGTGCTCTGTATTATGCAGTTGAAATATGTGGAATCATCCTACATCCTATGGAGTAATAGTCTTGATTTTGAGCTCTTCAATAGTTGTGGAGTCTAAAAGCTGTGAGTGAGAGAAAGTTAGTCTACTTACTGGGTTGGAGAGGCTGGATGCTTGTTGCTCCTCGTACGGTGAGGAGGAGAGGGGAGAGTGAGGGAAAGAATAAGGGCGGTGATTAGGCTGGGTGGCAGGGAACTAGTAGTGTATTTTTGTTGTTGTTTATTCATTAGGTAATGGTTTTTGAGTAATGTCATAAGGGATATTTGTATTTGTTCTTTTTCCATTAGTTCATTCAAGTTGTGAGTTGATTAAAGTATTGGTCCATATGTATATAGAAATAAACTATAATAATAAATGATAACATCCAACCATAGTTTAAATACACGGCAGGTAGCGTAACATTTTTGTCTCTAGTTCGGCCAGGCAAGGAGGTTAAATACATAGGGCAGAACTATGATGTGCAACAGATGGCGTTTGTGTTCATTTTCGGCTCCAGTCAAAGTGTATAAGCCTGAGTACGTATTCAGGCCGACATCATGCAGCGGTAATGGGGAGCCTGAGTACACAGCGAAGGAGTTAAGAACTGAAAAACTCATGATGCATTTTTAGCATAATATGGTGATTTTACAGTGACAATAACAATTTCTTACAAAGCACTATTGCTATGGGAAATACATTACAAATTTTTGCAACAACCAAAATAAATTAATTAATGAAGTCTCACACTTCACTGACATTGAGAATTGCTTGTTTCTTTACAGTGGTACAGTATGTACGCTCCTGAGGAACATCCAGCACCGAAGCCATATCATAGATTTAAAGATGATTTAAAGTTCCTACTGCTAGTACGATGTATGCGTATTGATAGAGTGCCCTATGTGATCAAGTCCTACATTGCTAAGCACCTGGAACCATATTATGCAACATCTCCACAGGTTGAGTAAGTAAATCTCTCATAACTATATACTTTCTGATAGCTCACAGTTTTGCCAGTGACCCTTTTAATGGACCCTGCCATTTTTTACACATTGCTTAACTAATCAATCAATCAATCAATCAATCAATCAATCAATCAATCAATCAATCAATACTGATCTGCATTTAGGGCAGTCGCCCAAGTGGCAGATTCCCTGTCTGTTGTTTTCCTAGCCTTTTCCTAAATGATTTCAAAGAAATTTGAAATTTATTGAACATCTCCCTTGGTAAGTTATTCCAATCCCTAACTCCCCTCCCTATAAACAAATATTTGCCCCAGTTTGTCCTCTTGAATTCCAACTTTATCTTCATATTGTGATCTTTCCTACTTTTATAAATGCCACTCAAACTTATTCGCCTACTAATATCATTCCACGCCATCTCTCCGCTGACAGCTCGGAACATACCCTTTACATGTAACTAATCTCATTATTAGACCCGTATTGAACTATGCTATGATATACTAACAATTTTTTGGTTATTTTGATCCACCTTTTCAATACAAATTAGAGTTTGTGTTGCTAAGTTGTAATGTTACAACACTAATTTACCGGGACATGTTTTGCTTTTATTCACAAGCATCATCAGCCTAATACAGCTCTACAAAGCACACTTAAGTATATCCCATTTTACATTGCCTTTAGACTGGAGCTCCATTCAACGACATACTATTGAAAAACTCTCAAACATCTTAGACAGAAAGCAAAAAACTATAGAAAACAAACTAAAACACCTAATAGAAGATCAAAAAATGTTAACCGTTAATGGAAAAAATTATTCAATTCCTTTAAAGATAAACAACCCCGCGACAATTAATTTATCAGACACCAATTTTTCTGAAAATGAAATGAACATACTCAACAAAGGAACTAAGTTCAATTGGCCTAACCCGTACAAAATGGAAGAATTAACTATCACAATAGCGGAATCTGAAGCAAATATAGGGAAACTGCCGGCAGAAATACAAAATTACATTAAATATGAAGTAAAAAAGAAACTCCCAAGTTTAGTAAAAGAAATGAAAACTAATTCCAACCAGACACTCCTAAAACAAATAAAAGATTTAAAGACAAAAATAAAAGATAACGACATTATCGTGACTAAGGCAGATAAAGGCGAAACAATAGTCCTAGTAAATAAAAGTGACTACATCAAAAAAACCGAAGAATTCTTTTCTAATGAATCTTACACTATAGTAAATAAAGACCCGATCTCTAGAATTCAAAGGAATCTAAAAACAATCCTTAAAAATTCAATTTGTTTATTTAACAAGCAAGAACAACAAAAAATGGTCAACATGAACCCAACATTACCCAAGGCAAAGGCACTACCTAAAGTACACAAAAACAATACACCCATTCGACCAATTATAAACAGCAGAAATAGCCCAACATATAAAATATCAAAATTTATACATCAGTTCCTCGAAAAGCATTATAAGTTCCAGAGTAACTCCTCAATTAAAAACTCAATTGAATTTTGCGAAAGATTAAAAAACTTCAACTTACAACCCGTATTCAAATTCAAATATCCCCATTAAAGAAACGATCAAAATTATTAACTCAAACCTTTCCAAATATAGCAACTTAAGTAAGCTAGAAGTAGATGAATTTATTACACTACTTAAATTCGTACTAAATAACAACTATTTCACCTTTAACAATAAAATTTATCACCAATTAAGTTTAGCCATGGGTGACCCCAGCTCGGGAATATTAGCGGATATTTATATGGATAACATAGAACATAGCATAATAAAACCAAACATAGAAGGAATCTGTCTTTGGCTGAGATTTGTTGACGATACATTTGTAATAACAGACAACCGAAAAAATAACAGCGAATAAATCCTTGAATTTTTAAACAACATCGATAGATATGTAAAATTTACCAAAGAAGACGAAAGAAACAACTCATTGAATTATCTAGATGTTACTGTAACATGCTTAAAATCCAAATTTGATTATCAGATATACAGAAAATCAACACACACGCCAATAACAATAAGAAATGACTCACTCCACCCCAAATCCCACAAACAAGCAACCTTTTTCAGTATGGTCTACAGAGCCTACAAAATACCCTTATCACCCGTGAATTTTACAAAAGAAATAAATTTTATAAAAGAACTAGCACTAGCCAATGGATATAAAGCAGACATAGTAAATCGAATCATCAACAAAGTAAAGCTCAAAATAGCCACAAACCTCACACCGGAAAAGACTAAAAAATCCAAATACGCAACCTTCACTTACACTAGTTCAAAGATTCACCAAATAGCAAACCCACTCAAAAAACGGGAAATGCAAATAGCCTTTAAAACATATAAAACTTATTTTTTAACCACAACACAGTAATTGCCTACAATAACAAATTTCAAGGCTCCGGAATATACAGACTAACATGCGCACAGTGTAAATCTTCATATGTTGGCCAAACTGGACGCAGTTTCCTAACCAGATACATGGAACACTTTAATGCCTTAAAACACAATAAATACTCCGCAATGAGTAATCATATGAAAGAAACCGGCCATCATTACACCTCAATAGACAAAGACCTTACAATAATCAAAAGAATCGAAAAGGGGAAGCTAATGACAGAATTCGAAAACATATATATTTATTTGGATCAATACTTTAATAAAGGAAAAAACTTGAATGACGCGGTCGAAATAAAAAGTCTGTTAATAGAGCAGTTGCCAACATTATTACAAAATCTCAAATCAGATAAAAGCAAATTCTTTAAAATATTCAATCTAAATACACTCACAACTGAAACCATTTTGGCAACGCACAAAAAGTCCCCCTGCACATAACACGCCAAAGTTTAAAGCCCCGCCTGCAGAATCATCCTCTACCCCCACCTCGACAACAGATAAGAATTCCCTACCACGTAGCACGTCAATAGCAAACGCCCCGCCCAACATCTCTTCCCCTCAACCCCCTACCCGCCCTTCACAACAGCTCTTTCATACGTACAATACAAGGAGTAGAGCCACAACAGACAATAGTCACAGTAACCCAGTAAGGTCCACAAGATTCTGTAGCAGCAGACAAAGGGGTAAGTGATAATGCAACATCAACACTCACATTACAAGCACAAACACACACACACACACACACACACACACACACACACACACACACACACACACACACACACACACACACACACACACACACACACACACACACACACACACACACACACACACACACACAATATTACTTAAGTTCATTTCCATTTGTTCCAGATGCTTCTTCCATTCTATAAATCGAAAGAAACATAATCAGATACTCAAAATTTGGATTGAAGCCCCTTTTAACCATAACTTACATCAAAACAATCAACTTCCAACGGAGAGTCTGGTCGCTACAAACAAGAATTAAATATGTCAATACTTCCTCTGATCAAATTGCCAAACTGCAGCAGCAAGCCTCATCAAATCTAGAAGCCATTTTCCAACGAACCCAAGACTTCAATTCTAGATTATCATCATGACTAATCACGCATAATGCAAAATTACAGTCTTTTTAAATAACATTATTTAGAGAGCACAATTCTTAAATAAAATTCTCAGTACTGAAATGTTACTGTATTATAGAAACCAACGCACTTCAGAAACTATGGCTCCTATATATTAGCATCCAATATTTATATTTATATTTATGACTCAAATTTTAATGCCAAATTATAGTTGAATCAATTTTATTTTAACATTGCAAACAATTTTTAGCAAAATTTTCAAATTGTAAAAACTGTGTTTTGGACGTCAGTTTGTTTTAGAATTAAGAGTTACTCCATTTTAACATTGCAAATCATATTGTCATAATTTTTAATGTGTATATTATTCTTGTGTTTTAAATATTGTTATCACTGAAATTAGATTTACATTCAATGTAATGAAATTTGTAACAACAATCCAAATATGACAAACCTTGAGGCAATTGTATAGGCTGATGATGCTTGTGAATAAAAGCGAAACATGTCCCGGTAAATTAGTGTTGTAACATTACAACTTAGCAACACAAACTGTAATTTGTATTGAAAAGGTGGATCAAAATAACCAACAAATTGTTAGTATAACATACCCTTTAGTCGAGCAGCTCTTCTTCTTTCTCCCAATTCTTCCCAGCCCAAACTTTGCAACATTTTTGTAACGCTACTCTTTTGTTGGAAATCACCCAGAACAAATCGAGCTGCTTTTCTTTGGATTTTTTCCAGTTCTTGAATCACGTAATCCTGGTGAGGGTCCCATACACTAGAGCCATACTCTAGTTGGGGTCTTACCAGAGACTTATATGCACTCTCCTTTACATCCTTACTACAACCCCTAAACACCCTCATAACCATGTGCAGAGATCTGTACCCTTTATTTACAATCCCATTTATGTGCTTACCCCAATGAAGATCTTTCCTTATATTAACACCTAGATACTTACAATGATCCCCAAAAGGAACTTTCACCCTATCAACGCAGTAATTAAAACTCAGAGGACTTTTTCTATTTGTGAAACTCACTACCTGACTTTTAACTCCATTTATCAACATACCATTGCCTGCTGTCCTTCTCACAACATTATCGAGGCCATGTTGCAGTTGCTCACAATCTTGTAACTTATTTATTACTCTATAGAGAATAACATCATCCGCAAAAAACCTTACCTCTGATTCCACTTGTTTACTCATATCATTTATATATATATAAGAAAACATAAAGATCCAATAATACTGCCTTGAGGAATTCCCCTCTTAACTTTTACAGGGACAGATAAAGCTTCACCTACTCTAATTCTCTGAGATCTATTTTCTAGAAATATAGCAACCCATTCAGTCACTCTTTTGTCTAGACCAATTGCACTCATTTTTGCCAGTAGTCTCCCATGATCCACCCTATCAAATGCTTTAGACAGGTCAATCGCGATACAGTCCATTTGACCTCCTGAATCCAAGATATCTGCTATACCTTGCTGGAATCCTACAAGTTGAGCTTCAGTGGAATAACCTTTCCGAAAACCGAACTGCCTTCTATCGAACCAGTTATTAATTTTGCAAACATGTCTAATATAATCAGAAAGTATGCCTTCCCAAAGCTTACATACAATGCATGTCAAATGTACTGGCCTGTAATTTTCAGCTTTATGTCTATCACCCTTTCCTTTATACACAGGGGCTACTATAGCAACTCTCCATTCATCTGGTATAGCTCCTCTGACCAAACAATAATCAAATAAGTACTTCAGATATGGTACTATATCCCAACCCATTATCTTTAGTATATCCCCAGAAATCTTATAAATTCCAGCCGCTTTTCTAGTTTTCAACTTTTGTATCTTATTGTAAATGTCATTGTTATGATATGCAAATTTTAATACTTCTTTAGCATTAGTCTCCTCCTCTATCTGGACATTATCCTTGTAACCAACAATCTTTATATACTGCTGACTGAATACTTCTGCCTTTCGAAGATCCTCACATACATACTCCCCTTGTTCATTAATTATTCCTGGAATGTCCTTCTTGGAACCTGTTTCTGCCTTAAAATACCTATACATACCGTTCCATTTTTCACTAAAATTTGTATGACTGCCAATTATGCTTGCCATCATGTTATCCTTAGCTGCCTTCTTTGCTAGATTCAATTTTCTAGTAAGTTCTTTCAATTTCTCCTTACTTCCACAGCCATTTCTTACTCTATTTCTTTCCATTCTGCACCTCCTTCTTAGTCTCTTTATTTCTCTATTATAATAAGGTGGGTCTTTACCATTCCTTACCACCTTTAAAGGTACAAACCTGTTTTCGCATTCCTCAACAATTGCTTTAAACCCATCCCAGAGTCTGTTTACATTTTTATTTACCGTTTTCCACCAATCATAGTTACTTTTTAGAAACTGCCTCATGCCTGCCTTATCAGCCATATGGTACTGCCTAATAGTCCTACTTTTAAGACCTTCCTTTCTATCACATTTATTTTTAACTATGACAAAAACTGCTTCATGATCACTAATACCATCTATTATTTCAGTTTCTCTATAGAGCTCATCTGGTTTTATCAGCACCACACTCAGGATATTTTTCCCTCTGGTTGGTTCCATCACTTTCTGATTCAGCTGTCCTTCCCATATTAACTTATTTGCCATTTGTTGGTCATGCTTCCTGTCATTCACATTTCCTTCCCAATTGACACCTGGTAAATTCAGATCTCCCGCTACACTCACATTTCTTTCCATGTCGTTTCCTACATAGCTGATAATCTTATCAAATAATTCTGAATCCATGTCATTGCTACCCTTTCCCTGTCTGTACACTCCAAATATATCAAGTTGCCTTTTATCTTTAGAAATTAGCCTTACACCTAGAATTTCATGTGTCTCATCTTTAACTTTTTCGTAGCTTACAAATTCTTCTTTCACCAGAATGAACACTCCCCCTCCCACCATTCTTATCATATCTCTACGATACACATTCCAGTTAAGTGAGAAAATTTCTGCATCCATTATATCATTTCTCAGCCAGGATTCAACCCCTATTACAATATCTGGTAAATATATATCTATTAAATTAATTCTATTCCTTTCCTTACAATACTTCTACAGTTCAACACTAACAATTTTATGTCATCCCTACTTGATTTCCAGTTCCCTGTTCCCTTATCACTGCTCCCTAGGCCACCCCGTTACCCTGAATGTACTTCCCTATTACCCTTCCAAACAGATTTCCTAACTTATACGTACCACTGCGGTTTAAGTGAAGGCCATCTGAGTGCAGATCCCTATCTCCTACCCACCCATAACCTAGATAAGAGCTAGTTACATAATATTAATACAAATGAATCGTTGAATGCACCAAATTAAAATGTAAATACTGTAGAACTGTTTATTTAAATTATAAATCTTTATTTTGATATGCATAATTGCACCAATTACTTTGGAGTTCAAATGTTTAATTTTACTACCATGTGTACTGTCATGCGCGAGTGGTGTCTGGATTAGTGTAAAATCGCATGCGAGCACTAGATTCTGCACGTTGTCACAAACCTGTTTGGAACTCGACAGCAACCTAGTGTTACATGTAATACAGATGTTGATTCCTATAGGGAATTTAAAATATTTGTCCCGAATGAGTAAATTTATAATACCAATATAATGGTCCGTTATTGGACATTATAAATTTTCCAGCTAACTCATTCTTGGTTGCCTGCGTTTCGCCCTCGTGTGCTAAGTTAGGCTCATCAGTTGGGACTTAGCACACCACCCAAGACGCAAGGCTAGTGCATACTGTGGAGGCCACTGCATAGGCTACTTGAAGCCACCAGCAGTGCCAATCCACTATGAGAGCTATGTCTCATTTCCAAAAATTGATGCCTGCCTGGCCATCAGATAATACAGATGTTGATTCCCATAGGGAATTTAAAATATTTGTCCCGAATGAGTAAATTTATAATACCAATATAATGGTCCGTTATTGGACATTATAAATTTTCCAGCTAACTCATTCTTGGTTGCCTGCATTTCACCCTCGTGTGCTAAGTTAGGCTCATCAGTTGGGACTTAGCACACCACCCAAGACGCAAGGCTAGTGCATACTGTGGAGGCCACTGCATAGGCTACTTGAAGCCACCAGCAGTGCCAATCCACTATGAGAGCTATGTCTCATTTCCAAAAATTGATGCCTGCCTGGCCATCAGATAATACAGATGTTGATTCCCATAGGGAATGAGCAGGAAAATACTAGAAGTGTTATGTCTCGTTTGTGATAACACTAAAATAGTACAATTTTGTAGTTAATGTATATCTACCCGATATTATCGTTAATGTTTTGAGGAAAATACATTGAAATATTATCATAATCATTTTTTATGTGGTTTTCCCCGTACTCATTCCTGCCCCCCCCCCCCCCCCCCAGTTGATGAAAATTTCTGGGGAGAACACTAGTTATACTTAAAAGAGAAATGAACTGTTGAAGAAATATTTTATTGACACTTGTTAGTGAGATGGGAATGGTTATCAGATATACTTCTACATATTGAATTTAATACTGAGATCAAAATGCTCTTTTATATTTTCAGCCTAAATTTCTTCTACACTCTAACGAATCACACTGCACCCATCATTTACATCATCACACCTGGAGTGGAAGCATACCTTCAAATAAAGTACTACGCCGAGATGTTCATGATACCTAGAGAGAGGTTCCTTCATGTCGAAATGGGTGATGGAATGGAAGAGGTGAGCTGTCATATTTCATTCCTTTTTGCAGTGCACTAGGTGATCATTACTCAGAAACTAGTCAAGCTGATGACAAGGTAAGTTACTAGGAAGTTGTAATTTCTTATTTTCCAATTTATACAAAATACATTCTTCCTTACTGTTAACATAGCTGAGTTCATATTTATAGAGTGATCAGATTCAACTAACGTATTCACCTCATGACCATGACATACATGGAAACTACGTTAGTGAGTCAATAAGTATCTGCTCTAATTGTCTTTAGGTTGGCTCTATGTGCTCACCAGCCACTAGATGGCACCGTTGTCTACGTCTATGGTAGGTTTCACCATTATCAGATCAGTACAGTTTGCGCTGTTATGACATCAAGATGGCCACACCACTCTCTGTTTGCACCAAGGAAGAACAGCGCTCTGTAATCTGTTTTGTATGGTCTGAGGATGTAGAAGGAGCGGAAATTCATAGAAGACTTTCAGCACAATATGGCGGCAATGTTTTTGCCACAGCGAAGTGTTTACCATTGGATTTGACAGTTCAGTAGGGCTTGCACGAGCGTTAAGGATAAGGAAAGATCTGAGCGTCCATCTACAGCCTTAACTGATGGCAATATTGAACGAGTGTGTGATATGATCCTGAATAACAGACGAGTGACTGTTGATCACGTGGTGAACTATTTGCACATTAGCCATAGTTCTGCATATGTAATCGTGCGTAACAGGCTTCACTTTCACAAAGTCCATTTGAGATTGGTTGCAAAACAACTCAGTATTAATAATCTTGTCTATAATGGCCAGTATTGGGTCCATATTGACTTAATCACAGTAAATAGAGAGATGCATGATCCGCTAGTCAATACGGTATTGACTAGGCAAATCATCCGTCTCTCTATTTACCATGAAAAACTCAATGGCGTGAGAATCTGTTAGCATCTACCGGACCGTCATGCTAACTAAGGTGAAACGTTTCTGAAATGGATCAACGTGGGTTCACCACTTCGAACCAGAGAGCAAACATCAGAGCACGAAATGGAAGCATCTGGTGTGGCGAAACATTGTCCCCGTAGTGTGCTGAAAGTCTTCTATGAATTTCTGCTCCTGGTACACCCTCAGACCACAAAAAATGGATTACGGAATGCTATTCATACTTGGTGCAAACAGCACTGAAAACTACCACAACAGAAAGTCAATTAGAGCAAAATTGCAGATACTTATTGAATTGCCCTCATAATAAACTTTCTTTATTTCGTGAATCCATCCTGACAGACATGCAGGTGCCTATAGGCTGTCTGCACCACACACCGTTATCATTACTATAAGGATTTGCTCTCAGAACTGTTCAAATTGTGATGGCCATTCCAACAGCTCAGAGGTCTTATTTCCATACAACTACAGGTCTACACACAGAGGCTGCTAAATCTGAAGAAGATGTTTGTACATCAAGAAACGAGATTAGAAAGTGTACATTTCTTCAGAGAACTACATTTCCGAATGGAGGTTGTTCAGGCGGTAGAGCTTTTCACATGTCGTATCATGAAATGAACGATGTACAGTAATAGGGCAGTTATTCAGGAAATGTAGGTATTTATGAAGCAAGTTCTACATTTTTTTTACTTGTGATTATTTTTGATAGCTTCATACATAAGGCATCCATGCAAAACACTTATTAATGAATCTTTTTGTGTACTTGTGAATGTTATTTAAAACTCTGCAGGACTTGTTTGAGACACAAGCTGTTTGTTTAGTTGTTCATCAGTGTTTGTGTTTATCATGCCCCCTCCTGGTCACCTGTGATGTAAAGAGATATTCAGCTTTCCTTAATTCTCCATGTTTCTGTGTATCTCTAACATCGTATAATTTACTCGTACACAGTAAAATCTCGTTAAGCCTTTTCTGCAGGGGAAAGGGAAAAAGAACATGTTAAGCTAGAAAATGCATTACTGATTATATGAATAAAAAGTATCCAACAGGGATATGGAAACTCTAGATACGATTTTTTCAAACTTGCCATTTTACTTCATCTATCCACGAGTACTAGAGACCCATGTACCATTTCTAAAGATGAGAGGAAAATATTAAAAAGCATGAGAAGAAAACAAAAACCTTTTCCACTGGGGCTTATAAAATAACAAGAGTACTGAAAGGTGTGAAGAAACACAAGTGCATCAGGCCACTCACACTCTTTCTAAAACAAATGTTAGCAGAAGCCTTCTATTTTGGAGCAGAGGGTTGTTAAACACTATAAATTATGAGTTATAGGATCCACTCAACCATGTGCAACTGGGAGGAATGACTTTGGCCACCATTTTGAAGTAGATGAAACTTCGACCAACTCGAGCGATCGAGATGAAACTCGAAGGTACGAGTTCAACATTCGTGACCTCTGCGGTCTTAAAGATGTGGACTCCAGTCTACTTTTTTGATGTATTTTAATTTTGTGTTCATTAGTACCGGTAAGTAAGGAATTTTACGACTTTGTCCGTATCTTTAACTAGGCTATCACAAGACAAATGTGCACCATACTAGTCAATTTCACATGGTTATGTTCCTATTCCAGATATAAGCTACCTATCATGCAACAAATATTCGCTATGCTTCTCTGTATTAATCAGCATAAAACAAATTTCTAACTTCTGAATTGAATGTCAAGTTCAAGCACAAATATGCTCACTCTATTACTCAATAATCTAGATTTAATAGTCTAAGAATCGGGTCTTTAAATATGCGTTGTGCTAAGTGAGAAAATGTGTTAATGAGAAATGGATTAACGAGGTTTCCCTGTATTTGTTTGCAAGTTTACATACAGACAATTTCACCATCCGTAACGTTAATTTTAAAATATAATCTTGCTTATCATTAGAACTTTTATCACTTTAAAATCATATCTCCTGTTTTGCAGCGGGCCCTAAATTTCTTGTATGAAGCGTCTGCCACAGGCTATTGGTTACTTCTTGAGAGTTGTCACTTGGTTCCTCGCTTCCTGAGAAAACTAGACGATATATATGAAAGCTCTTACTTCAGAAATCAAGACTTCAGATTGTGGTTGACAACTGATCTTACTTATTTTCCACCTGGAATATTACAGCGTTCCTTAAGAGGTAATTTGACATTTTTTTTGTTATTTCTATAAACTAGATGTATACTTTATGATCACGTTGAGATCAAACAATCCTTTACTTTTTCCAGTTGTTCAAGAACCACGTCCAACTTTGGGAGAAAGAATAAAGAACAAATATTGCCTGCTAAATGAAACAGGAGAAATAGACACCAAATTTCATGAGCTAGCCTTTAATCTCATGTACTGTATAGCCTTCATGCATGAGGTGTTCCAGGTAAGAACTGTCACTACACGTTACTGTATGTATACAGGGTGAGTTTCTCCTCTTTGGCAAAAAGTGAGGGAGGGAAGATGATCAGGAAGTATAGTACACTAAACTGCCGTTCTTGTAGCACAACTGTATCCTGCTAAGATAACAATTGAACATTGAGGCCTACATCTGATGATGATAGAGAAGCTGTCATTTCTTAGTAAGATACACAACGTTTGCAATTTCAGTGTAACTGTAAATAGTTATTGATCATACTGCAATCTGTGAGCCAACTGTTGAAGAATACGCCTCATGTAACAAACCATTGCTGGGCTGGCGAGAAATAACTGGCGGTACATGCATGCTATGATGAGCAAAGATTGGACAACATGGAGGTAGCTTCTGTAGTAGTCAATGTTGAGTAGACCTATTTTGCTTGGCAGAGACAACACAACATGATGCAGGTTCCCATCCAAGTTTGACAAACTGTAATTTATAAACCCTGTGTCACTGAACAATAATTCTCCTTATAATTGCCTTCCTACATTTTGCCATGGAGAAGAGACTCGCCCTGTACATACTGAATTTTATTTAAAATATTTTGTAAAAGTATAATTAGGGGATTTAAAATCTGCACATTTTTTTAAATACACTGCCTAATACAAAGATTGAAGCACACCATTGGCTGGTATGTAAATGACAGGTAGAATGGTCACCAGAGTGTTGTTACCACATAGGGGCCATGAACAGTGAGTCATCACTGTGAAGGACATGGAGGTGCTACATAATCGTGTAAGACAGCGTTATTAACACCTGAAAGTCTTTAAAATGGCCTTGTGGGTCTCCATTTGGCCGGCTCCTCGAATCGTTCCACATCCAGATTTGCGGGGTATTCGGATATGACAGTGGCCCAATGTTGGACTGCATGGGAATGTGAGGGCAGCGATACTCATCGTCAATCAACCAAGTCTGGCCACCGCTAGATGTGCACCGAGCTTCAGTCTGTGCCTGCCATCCGAGAACAAGTAACATTCTGTGTCATCCCACACTAGCAGCGGACAATCCCACGCATAGATTGCTGTTATAACCACATTTGGAGTGGTGCCATCGCTGGGAAGCATGGACAACTGATGAATAACACTGCATTGTGTTCAGCGATGCATTGAGTTTCTGCGCTCCCCTGGATGACGGTCGTCTGCAAGTACGGCGGCAACCTGGGGAGAGGTCCCATTCTTCCAATGTTTTGGAGAGGCACAGCGGTGTTACCCCTGGTGTCTTGGTGTGGACAGGCCTTGGGTATGACTTCAGGCAATGACTTGAGTTGATTGAGGGAACACTGACGGGTCAACGGTACATCACAAACATCCTGCATACTCGCATGTTACGTCTCATGCAACGGTATCATGGTGCCATTTTTTAACAGATCAATGATCTACGTCTCTATGAACTGTTCATTTGCTCCTGTGGCCAGCAATATCCCCAAATCTGTCCCCAGTAGAACATGCATGGGATGAGCTTGGACATTAACTCCATCCCAGTACCAGTATCCAGGATATTAAGGACCAGTTACAATGTCAGCTTACCTCAGGAGAGGATACGATGGCTTGGCTTTATGATACTCTTCACAACCGAATCAGTGCATGCATCCAGGCCAGAGAGCGTGCAGCTTCATACTGATAAGTGAGATCGTGTTGCCAAGTTCTTTGTAAATTTGACTCGATTTTGTTATCACTGAAATAACATACCCTCGCAACATGTGAAGTTTTGTTTTATTTCCTGATCTCCTTGTGGGTACTTCAAGTTTCTTTTTTTTTCAAGCATTGTATGTAAGACCATGTCATGAGTTTTCTATTCATGCTATGTGAGAGACTTACACTTCCATTTTGCTATTTTCGTAGATGCTGTCTCTTAATTTCCACCTTTCAGAAGTACAAAAGACTGTCCCTTTGAAAGGATGTGTCATTTCATTCTATGGAAACAAACATATTTTGAACAATTGGTGAGAGTTTCTTGAATTCTTATACAGAATGCTGTAAAATACTCAGAGATTTGATTTAATAGATTGTTGAATATTTTACATGTAGAGTTTATGGTATTTAGCATCTACTGCAAATAGACACAAACATTGTTCATATAAGACAGAGCTGAAGTGCACTTATGTACCATAATGTGAGTTCTGACAGGTGAATCGTATGTCTGTTTTGGTACTAATGTTTAACCTCCATATTATGCTGAGCCATTCAGATTATGAATTCTTCGAATAGGAGGGCCTTTTCAAGTTTCAGAATTTTGTTGATCGATTATTACAATAGCGCCTGTAAGTGTTTGGAGAACAAAATATTTTGCAACAGTTACATTCACAACACTGTTTTGCCTCTTGTATAGCAAATAACATAAAACATGAACAACAAAAACATATATCAAAACAAATTAACATTGTTTGTAACACCCTGCAGACTAAATTGCAGCACCTCAGCATCCTCGAAAACCGTTAAATGATTTAGTGAGCCATAAGCCATTATTCTATACTTGTGCCTGAGATCAGCGGTGATATGTCGGACTGTCATTCTAGGGTCTGTCTATTCTCTCAGTTGACTTTCAAGGTCGACCTTGTACTGTGTACAGTGTTTTCCAGTCACGTTGTGGCGGTAGGTGTTGTATTATAATTATTATTATAGTTATTATTATTTATTCACAAAAGATACAAAGGGGATCGTGGCAACAAGAGGATAACTGTGGATGGTACAAGTGGGAAAGATTTAAAATAGCAATAAGTACAAATAGTTAGGAAAATACAAGGGAACTAGGGGATGAACAAGAATTACCAACTTCGCATGAACAAAACAGATGGATTCAACCACAAGACACAAGTTAAGAATAGCACAGCAAGAAAATGTTGGAAGATCAGAACACATTTCACAATAGATTTTACAGATGACAGTTACATAAATATGACTTGGATTTTATCCGAATAGAATAAACAGACACGTACAGGAAGCAACACAGATGTTTCCCGACCAATGGTACAATGAGTAAAGAAAGATTACAGAAATAGGAAAACAATTGAATAGGAGGGTGCCAAAGGACAACATTTTAAATTACCAAGTCCAGGGATACCATAAGACTTGACCTGAATTGAGAATAGTACATTATGGCAAATGATGAGTTCTAGAAAACACTCGATACAGCAGAGATGCATTTAGGCTCAATAGAACAAAGTTACCAGTCCAGAGGTTGAGTATAAGAGATCTTCAAAGTAGAAACATTTTAAAGCACAGAAGTACAAAACGTTTTCGAGCACACTGACAAAATAATGTTCACCTTCACATAAATTCTAGCAGCGTATAAGTTAAAGGAATTAAAGATCAACTTCTCTCTTGTCGATAATGGTACAACTACTCGAAAACATAGTCATGCAAAGTTTAAAATACCTTACGATCGAATACTAAAGTCCTATATTGAGAGGAAAATTTACAGCACATGGCACAAAGATGTTCCCTCTCTCCAACAGCTGAAGAAGGCCTCGAAGTCGTACGCAAGGAGTGCTCCTTATATAGGCCAGCTGGAGAGGGGAGGTACAGGGGTAATTATGACACACGGCACTGGAAGCACTGAGAAAATCCATGAAGAGTGTAGAGTCCACGAATCGATGACGTCATCCAGGTTTGACGCAGGTAATCACCGGACAGTAGTCCCTTAGCTGTGGCAGTGTGTGGATGTCAAACATCGGGAAGAAAGCAATGGAAAATGACGAATGCGGCGGTGTTACAAGATAACAGTTGTCTTGATATGTTAAGTCCCTCCTGCAAGGAATATACTAAACTACATCGAGTACACTTTACACTTACGAGGTGGCATTGGACTAGTTCATTACCCTGCAATACACAATTGAGAATGACTTCTTGTCATAATACTGCCATTAGAAAACACTTATTGTCCACTCTGGTGGATTGTGCAACTCCCATCCACCCTCATGCATTATAGCTGGATTGTATGAGTTCATTTAGAGGTCAAAAACACTATGTCAGAAGGCTTTTGAGTGCTACTGTTATTAAGAACTGAAAAGACTTTACATTATCCATATCATTATGGTCAAAATTATGGAATGGAAAATAACTATCCTATTCCAATTAATAAAATATATTTTGAAGAACCTTTTTTTTTTTTCTTTCTTTCAGGAACGTCGAAAGTTTGGAAAATGGGGCTGGAATGTTCCATATGCATTCAGTGACATGGATTTCCTCATAGCTTGGAGAATTATGAAGACTATCTTGAAAAGGCCAGGAATGCAGAATGATTCATCTCCTGATTGGGTACTTATCCACCTCCTTATTGGACAGGTAAGCTTGAGACTTTTGGTGTAATTTCACTTAATCTACCTATTGCTTGAAGTTATGAGCAATAATATTGGAGATACCTAGCTAGTAGCATATAGCACTGATGAAAGTGGTGATGTGGCATGTCATGGACTCCTCAGCACATTGGGTAGCCGTACTGATTCATGATCGCTGCACAGTCTCCCATAATGCACAGCTATTGTTTTGAGTAGTATCCCGGATGGGCACATCCCATCTTGACAATATTCCAGATCTGTTCAGTATGATTGAGGCCAGGTGACATTGGGGGCCATGTATCTCTAACAAATCCACTGTCCACAAATTTTTGAGTGATAGGCTTCAGGTACAGATATTTTGCAGTGTGCTGCAGGTGGAAAATGAGTGAACATGTCCCGACATCACATTTCTACCCTGTATCATTCGCTGCTGAGGGTTTTGCCAGATGCACCATGGGTCCATTTTGTTGAAACTTATCAAACATCTCCCTTGGTAAATTATTCCACTCCCTAACTCCCTTTCCTATAAACAAAAATTTGCATCTGTTTATCCTCTTGAATCCCAACTTCATATTGTGATCTTTCCTACTCTAAAAAACAGCACTCAAACTTATTCGTCTACTAATGTCATTCCACTCCATCACTCCCCTGACAGCTCAGAATGTACCACTTACATAAAATCAACTTCATGGTCCGTATTGCACTTTAACAGATTCACAACTATGTATTATTTATATTCCACCTTGTCGATACATTAGTTGTTTAAGGCAACTTATTGGTTAAAAGTGGTACATGTTTTGTATATTATTAACATCTTCAGCCACATAACACTGTTTAGATGAAAAATTCATATATTGACAAAGTATCAATGCTTTGAGAGAAAATGTCCTTAAAAAAATAGCATAAGAAGATTATCGAACATCTTCGTTGGTAAATTATTCCAGATTTCAGATTAAATGACAACATTAAAAACAAAATATCATGAGAAAATACATAATTGCTATTTACAATTGAAAGCGGCTGTCAAGGAAACACTTGTACAATAGTCAATAGAGAATATGTCCGGATGAATATTGTTTTCTTAAAAAATTCATGTTAAAGATTTAAAAAAAAAAAGCCAATTTATAAATTCAAAATTATTCATTTTTTAAGTAATTGTCAAAATGAAGAAGTCTAGGTTTCATAATGTGGCTCTTATTACTATTGGAGATGATAATATCGCTAATTCCTAGTTGTCAATTCTTTTTAAACCATAAAAAAGACAAGAGATACTGTTCCAGAGGAAGGCCTTATTTACCTTAACCCCACTTATTTCGCAGTCATCGAGAACCCATTTGAACGTTTGGGTTTGACCTAACACAAATGAAAATTCCCACTCATTTCAACCTCCATCCTGTCTAAATGTTTGACATTTTGACCTGAATATTTCTGAATTATATATATTATCCAATAACCAACTTTCCATTCCCACAATTTATATCAGGGTCACTCGCATCAACTACGTTTTTGAATTTTGTAATTTTGTTACCAATAATTCCACAGTTTACATGCAACAATCTAAGAAACTTATCTGATCTGGTATCACTGCTTCTCACAATATCCTGTTCGTGGCCCCATTACCACTCTAGCTGCTCCCATCCTGGATCGTCGTTCGACTGCCCGTTCTGCGCCGTTATGCGGTTGGGTGGAAACCCTTGAAGAGAGTTCACCTAGTCTCATCACTCCTTGCTGGTTCAGGTGAAGTCCCTGTTGTCAGTCCAACTGTTGCCATCTTTAAAGAGTGATCCAGGACTTTTAGCCACCCACTGAAGCTCTTCATTCAATCGGCCAATCTTCTTCCATGATACATCTGGTCTCCTTAGTATACCACTAATTAAATTTGCTTTCGAGAATATTTTTCATATCTCACTTAGTTTACAAAAGAGTACATTTATTGTTCTGCCTATGCAATACAATCAGTACCATGTTATGTGGTTAATTAGACATAGAAAATCTGAATATTATGGGGACATGTTTTGCCCTTCTTACTGGGCATCATCAGCCATATCAATTTAATGAGAGTGATGATTTGTAACATTTTCATAGTCGAGTCCACTAGACCATGAATGTCACCCCATTATGTATTCATTCCATTGCCGTTTTAAATCATTAGTTTTTACGTGGAGAATTACTACTTCCTCATTCCTACCGCATTCTTTCACTGACCTACTGTCCTGTGCTATATGCCAAATGGTAGAATCACCAAACACCACACAGTTTACCGGTGTAATATTCTCCACAGATGAATCAATGCCTACATTTCTCAAATACAGTTCCTGTAACTTCTTTTGTAGCTTTGCAATTATGAGATTTGCTTCATTTAATTCCTGCTGAAATTTGTCAATTTTTGCTTTGTCGCTAGTCACATTCCCATTCACAAAACGCTCGCTACATGCCATCCTTTCCTTATCACTGTCCAGGGCCTGTAGCTTACTTGAACTGAAATGGTACGACACTCCACACGTTTCACACTTAGCACCAAATGTTAAGTTCCTCTTATATCTCATACTCTTCACGTTCACCACCTCTTCTGAAGCTACATGAACAGGGCCCGGATTTAAGTCCAAGCCTCCTAGTTTAGTAATTAGTGCCAATGATATAACACTGCCCGGATAACTGCCTGCTGCAGGTCTGCATTCCAGCACGCACTCCACAGCCCCCTGCCTGCTTGCCCTGCTGCTCGCCAAGCTGATAATGAAATTCGCATTGCTGCACAAATGTGTCTGCTCTCTTAAAAAGTCAACTAGCAACTCCTTGATGTTGTTCGGCTGAGATCAACTTAGACGTGGACAATGCAAAGTACAATGTCGAACGTGATTCTTGATAGTAGTGAATCTGAAAGATAAGAAGGGGCATGAAAAGAAAGGTTCTCCCAAGAAATACTAACTGCAGATTATGAAAAAGATACAGTATGGCGTTTTACTCTCCTCATGGGACCGTACAGTGGAACTTGTTAGTAGAGCAGGTACCGTAATAACCAGTGTGTGTTTTTGTGTACAAGGAGAGGAGGGGAAGGAATGGGAGCAGAAGGAAGTGGAGGAAGGGGAGGCTTATATTGTGTGAAAATTTGGTTTAAAATTTACAGTGATAATTTAAAATCTGTTTTACACATGACATAAGCTTCTAGTAATAAACTTAAACCAAATTTACATACAACATAAGCTTCCCCTTCCTCCTGTTCCTGCTCCTTCCCGTCCTCTCCCTGTACACAAAAACACACATGGTACAAGCTTCAGTTAGTGCTGTACTAATAACAAGTTCTACTCCACCGTCCTATGGGGAGAGTAAAAAGCCATACCGTACCAAAATCTGCAGTTAGTATTTCTTGGGAGAACCTTTCTTTATTTTCCTTCTTATCTTTTAGATTCACTACCATCAACATTCAAGTCCCGCATTGTACTTCACGTTGTCCACCTCTAAGGTGAGTACATTTAACTTTATAGTTGATCTCATCCAAACAACATCATACTAGTACAGTGTTATAAATTTACACTATATTTTAACTTCCCAATGAAGTTAGATCAGGTACATCCTGATACTGTATGCGACAGTAGATGGTACTACCTGCGACTGTCTGGCCGAGGGTTGAGTGGCTGTTATCAAACCTGACAAACTAAGGGAGAACCAATAGCTATGGGCAGAGGAGATCACCCTTAGAGGGCTTGTTGAAGCCATTGCGTAGGAAAAGACACATGAATTCAACTGGAAGCTGCTACCTTGCAGATGTGGCAGGGGGACTGCTAAAGGCTAAGGGAGATAACCCTGACAGAAAATATTCTCTAACATTAGGCCTAGCAAGTCAGTCGGAAAGTAACTGCAATCGCTTTCAACACTTGTACAAGCCTTGGATGCAAACAAAGAACTTGGAGTAGACAACAGCACCTGCAGACCCACACCAGGTACAGCCTGATGATAGGCCAAGCCTTGCGATTGTGCAACAATCCTAGAGAAGACAACACACTCAAATAGGAACAATCAGTGTACTGAGTTTGACTGGGAAATATGAAGAGTTAGTGGACATCATGGAGAGAAGGAAAATATCATTCCTAGGACTGAGTGAAACTAAACGGAAAGATACAGGGAAGAAAGAGTTGAGGAAAAACTATATCCTCTACTGGAATGGTAACAACAGAGAGATGAGAAATGGAGTAGGACTGATATTGTCAAGAATTAGATGGTATTACAAAGATCCAGTACATCCATGAGAGGATTATAAAGGCAACAGTACACCTTGGGAAAGAGAAGCTGACACTGTTACAAGTGCATGCCCCTCAGATGGGTTGCAATCAAGATGGAAAAGAATAAGTTTCTCGAAGACCTAGAAGAGACCATTAGGGGACCTCAGTGCACAGCTTGGGACAGACAGGAAGGTGATGGGACCACATGGCTATGGGAGAAGGAATTCAGAAGGGGAACATCTCCTAGACTTCTACATAAGAAAGTTTGGTAGTAAAAAGTGGTTGGTTCAACAAAAGAGACAGTCACAAGACTACCCATTACAGCTGGGATGGGAAGAGCAAGACGGTCATTGACTATGTCATTACAGATAAAGAAAGAAGTAGACTTGCGACTGATGTCAAGGTGATTCCAAGTGAGAACCTCAATAGTGACCACCGGTTATTAGTAGCAGATCTGAAAGACATTACTGTACCCAAGATAAAAACCAGGAAATTACCTAAGATTAAGATATGGGAACTACAACAGATTGGAAAAAGGACCGACTATCAGGACCATATAAGAGGACAACTGCCTACAGAAGAAGTGGAGAGTGGTGAGGTAGAGTGGACAAGATTTAAAAACACCTTGATAAAAGAAGCAATAGAGGTTGGTGGGAAGACAAGTGTGAGAGTAAGGGAAAAAGAGACACTCTCGTGGAATGAAAGAGTAAGATCCTCAATAAAAGAAAGGAACATGGCACCAAAAAAAAAAAAAAATGGGATAGAGAGAAATCCAAGCCAGAACAGGTAAGGGATGAGGGAAAGATCAGAGACTTTGAGAAAGTTTACCGGGACAAGAAACTGAGAGTTAAAAGAGTAGTAGAAGATGAGAAGATAAATTGTTGGGAGAAATTTGCTCAAAAACTGAAGGAAAACAGCAGAGGCAATATGAAACTATTGTTCAGAGTGATCAAAAACAAAAGGAATTCAGTTGAAACTAACAAAGCAATTGAAGATCCTAATGGAAACCTGGCCAGGAAAGAAGAGGACATCAGAGAGGTTCTGAGGAATCATTTTGATCACCTATTGAACAAGACAGAAAGCAAATCAGAAAACTAAAGAACCAGCTGTTGAAAACTGCACAGAGGAACCTCCCACTACTTGGGCAGAAGCAGAAGCAGCCCTTAAGAAGATGCCACAAGGAAAATCCCCAGGAATTTATGAAGTCAGCACGGACATGATTAAAGCAGCAGGAGTCCGGGGTTTACAGTGGCTAAACAGAGTGCTCAATACAGTTTGGAAAGATGGCAAGATACCTACTGGTTGGAGCAAGGGTGTCATTATCCCCCTGTTTAAGAAAGGAAATAGCAAAAATGCTTCAACTGCGGGGGAATAACACTCTTTCTCATGGGCTTAAGATTCTGGAGAAAATCTTAGATAGCAGATTGTGAGTCATCTTAGAGCCCCAGTTTGCAGAGGAACAGTATGGCTTCAGGCCTAACAGGTCCACAACAGACCTAATCTTCAGTGTCCATATGTTATTGGAAAAATATTGGGGAAAAGGCAAAGATCTGTTTATGGTTTTCCTTGACATTGAGAAGGCATATGACAGCATTGCAAGAGAGAAGATATGGGAATGCTTGAGTAAAAGGAATGTGCCAGAGGGACTGGTGAGGAAAGTTCAGATGCTGTATGAGAACTGTAGCAGCTGTGTGTGATTGGGTGACGGACATTCATACTGGTTCAAGACCAAAAGTGGAGTCCAGCAAGGCAGTGCACTATCCCCATTATTGTTTATCACCATCATGGATAACATAATGAAGAAAAAGAAAACCTCTGGTGAAATAAACACATTGGCCTTTGCTGATGATGTTATAATCTGGGGAGAAACTGAGGAACAGGTACAGTTGAGACTCAATGAATGGAAGGTTAAGTTCCAGGAGTTCAGTCTCAAGATAAGGAAACTCAAAACAGTAGTGAAGGCAATAAACATAGAGAGACGACCAGCGAACATCATGCTAGGAAACCATCCACTAGAAAGTGTGAAAAGCTTTACATGCCTCGGCAGTGTAATATCTAATAAGAAGGTGGCAAATAAAGTGCAGAAGAGTTCTCTCTTTTACCAGCAAGTAAAAACACTCCTTGGAATCCGAAAGTACCAACAAAATCAAAGCTGGTGATGTTCAGTCAGTATTTCTACCAATCTTAACCTATGGTATTGAAACCTTCACCCTCACTAAGAAAGACTCATCAAGGTTGCAGACATCTGAGATGAAGTTCCTTAGATCATACATACATACATTATCATTATAGACTTATGTCTTTCAGCGTTCAGTCTGCAAGCCTCTGTGAGTTTACTAAACATCGCCACAATCCTCAATTTGCAACTAGTGTTGTGGCCTCATTTACTTTGTATAACTCTTATCTTTAAATCGTTAGAAACTGAGTCTAACCATCGTCATCTTGGTGTACCTCTACTTCTCTTACCCTCCATAACAGAGTCCATTATTCTTTTAGGTAACCTATCCTACTCCATTCGCCTCACATGACCCCACCACCAAAGCCGGTTTATGCGTACAGCTTCATCCATAGAGTTCATTCCTAAATTAGCCTTTATCTCCTCATTCCGAGTACCCTCCTGCCATTGTCCCCACCTGTTTGTACCAGCAATCATTCTTGCTACTTTTACGTCTGTTACTTCTAACTTATGAATAAGATATCTAACCTGAGTCCACCCAGCTTTCGCTCCCGTAAAGCAAAGTTGGTCTGAAAACAGACCGATGCAAAGATAGTTTCGTCTGGGAGCTGACTTCCTTCTTACAGAATACTGTTGATCGCAACTGCGAGCTCACTGCATTAGCTTTACGACACCTTGATTCAATCTCACTTACTATATTACCATCCTGGAAGAACACACAACCTAAGTACATGAAATTATCGACCTATTCTAGCATTGTGTCACCAATCTGACATTCAGTTCTGTTGAATTTCTTACCTAGTGACATCAATTTAGTTTTTTGAGAGGCTAATTTTCATACCATACTCATTGCACCTATTTTCAAGTTCCAAGATATTAGACTGCAGGCTTTCGGCACAATCTGCCATTAAGGCCAAGTCGTCAGCACAGGCCAGACTGCTTACTACATTTCCACCTAACTGAATCCCTCCCTGCCATTTTATACCTTTCAGCAGATGATCCATGTAAACTACGAACAGCAAAGGTGAAATATTGCAGCCTTGTCTAACTCCTGTAAGTACCCTGAACCAAGAACTCATTCTACCATCAATTCTCACTGAAGCCCAATTGTCAACATAAATGCCTTTGATTGATTTTAACCGAGCTCGATAGCTACAGTCGCTTAAGTGCGGCCATTCGGAAGATAGTACGTTCGAACCCCACTGTCGGCAGCCCTGAAAATGGTTTTCCGTGGTTTCCCATTTTCATATGTACCTTAATTAAGGCCACGGCCACTTCCTTCCCACTCCTAGCCCTTTCCTGTCCCATCGTTGCCATAAGACCTATCTCTGTCGGTGCGACGTTAGGCAACTAGCAAAAAAAAAAAAGATTGATTTTAATAATCTACCTATAATTGCATAGTCCCCCAGTATAGCGAACACCTTTTCCCTCGCTACCCTGTCATATGCTTTCTCTAGATCTACGAAACATAAACACAACTGCCTATTCCTCTCGTAGCATTTTTCAATTACCTGGCGCATAGTGAAAATCTGATCCTGACAGCCTCTCTGTAGTCTGAAACCACACTGGTTTTCATCCAACTTCCTCTCAACGACTGATCGCACCCTCCCTTCCAAGGTGTCAGTGAATACTTTCCCTGGTATACTAATCAATGAGATACCTCGATAGTTGTTGCAATCCTTCCTGTTCCCTTGCTTATAGATAGGTGCAATTACTGCTTTTGTCCAATCTGGAGGTACCTTACCAACACTCCATGCTAATCTTACTACTCTATGAAGCCATGTCATCCCTGCCTTCCCACTATACTGCACCATTTCAGGTCTAATTTCAACTATTCCTGCTGCTTTATGACAGTAGAGTTTATTTACCATCTTTTCCACTCCTCAAGCATAATTTCACCAACATCATTTTCCTCCTCCCCATGAGCTTGGCTGTTTGCAACACCACCAGGAAGATTTCCTTTTACATTGAGAAGATGTTAAAAATATTCCCTCCACCTCTCCAGTGATTCTCTGGGATCTATTATGAGTTCACCTGAATTACTCAAAACACTGTTCATTTCCTTTTTCCTTCCCTTCCTAAGATTCTTTATTACTGTCCAGAAAGGTTTCCCTGCTGTTTGACCTAGCCTTTCCAGGTTATTACCAAAATCTTCCCACGACTTCTTTTTGGATCCAACAGCTATTTGTTTCACTCTGTTTCTTTCATCTACGTATAAATCCCTGTCAGCCTCGGCCCTTGTTTGGAGCCATTTCTGATAAGCCTTCTTTTTACGTTTACAAGGTGCTCTCACTTCATCATTCCACCAAGATGTTCGCCTTTTCCCATCTTTACAAACAGTTGTTCCTAGGCATTATCTTGCTGTTTCTACTACAGCATCCCTGTATGCCACCCATTCACCTTCTATATCCTCAACCTGCTTACTGTATACTGTTCGAAACTTCTCACTAATCATATCCATGTACTTCTGTCTAATTTCCTCTTCCTGGAGATTTTCTACCCTTATTCGTTTTCAGACAGATTTCACCTTCTCTACCCTAGGCCTAGAGATACTTAGTTCACTACAGATCAGATAGTGGCCTGTATCATCGAAAAATCCCCAGAAAACTTGTACATTCCTAACAGATTTCCTGAATTCTAAGTTGGTTAAGATATAGTCTATTATGGATCTGGTACCCCTAGCCTCCTATGTGTAGCGGTGAATAGTCTTATGCTTGAAGAATGTATTCGTAACTGCTAAACCCATACTACCATAGAAGTCCAGCAAACGCTTCCCATTCCCATTAGCTTCCATATTTCCCCACATTTACCAATCACCCTTTCATATCCTTCAGTTCTATTCCCAACTCTCGCATTGAAATCGCCCATTAGCACTATTCTATCCTTGCTGTTGACCCTGACCATGATGTCACTCAGTGCTTCATAAAACTTGTCAACTTCTTGCCCATCTGCACCCACACATGGTGAATACACGGACACAATTCTAGTCCTAATATATCTACCCACATTATTCGCTCATTTACATGCCTAACAGAAACTATGTTGCATGCAATGGTATTCCTGATATAGAGCCCTACCCCAGACTCTGCCCTTCCCTTTCTAACACCCGTCAAGTACACTTTATAATCTCTTATCTCTTATTATCTCCCCTTACCTCCCATAGGTCCGAGGCTTGCTTAGATCAACAATTAAAAAATTCAAACTGGACAAGTTGAGGAATGATGTGGTTAAGAAGGAAGCTGGGATTGTTACATCATTGTTAGATTCGGTCAGCATGTCCAGACTGAGGGGGGTTTGGGCATGTAATGAGGATAGAGCCAACAAGGACAGCATATATTAACTTGGAGAGACATGAGGCAGGGAAAAGGATGGTGAGAATACCAAGAACCCACTGGATGGACATCGTAAAGGTGGACATTGCAGATCGGGGAAGGACACTGGAGGATGTCATTAACAACAGAACATATCTCAATAAGACGGAATGGAAGAGGCTCACCAACAGTACCCGGGAAACTGGAACTGTAAAATGGTGATGATGATGAATGAAGATTTTAACTGTTTATTCAGTCAAGTGACTTTCAACAATATTTGTAACAGTTACTTATCTGGCAACATCATGTTCATATAATATTCCTCTTAAATGTATTCAGTGTTTACTCATTCATGTACATTACTTTTTAAGATGTTCATTTTAAGTAGGAATAAATATTTTTAACATGTACAGCACACAGGTTGAAGCCTCTGCGGCTCAGGCCTCAGCACGTCGGCCTCTCACCACTGGGTTCCGTGGTCCAAATCCCGGTCAAGTCCATGTGGGATTTGTACTCAACAAAGCAGAGGCGGGACAGGTTTTTCTCTGGGTACTCCGGTTTTCCGTGTCAACTTTCATTCTAGCAACACTCTCCACTGTCATTTCATTTCATTTGTCAGTCATTAATCATTGCCCCAGAGGAGTGCAACAGACTTCGGCATTCGGCACATTTCCTATCCTCACCGCTTTAATTTCGTGTGGCTATTTCTAGCCGGGTGCAGCCCTTGTAAGGCAGACCCTCCGATGAGGGTGGGCGGCATCTGCCATGGGTAGGTAACTGCATGTTATTGTGGTGGAGGATAGTGTTATGTGTGGTGTGAGTTGCAGGGATGTTGGGGACAGCACAAACACCCAGCCCCCAGGCCATTGGAATTAACCAATTAAGGTTAAAATCCCCAACCCGGCCGGGAATCGAACCCGGGACCCTCTGAACTGAAGGCCAGTACGCTGGCCATTTAGCCAACGAGTCGGACATCCTCGCCACTATATGGGAGCTTCATTCATTCCATCCCTGACCCGGTCACTGACTGTAAAACAGGTTGTAGGTTTTCATTTTCAACACACAGGTTATGTATGAACTCTATATTTTATGTTATATTGGCTGATGATGGCTCAAAAGACCTGAAACATGTACAAGTATCCATGCAAAATAATGTAAAAATATTATTAATAAGTGGACAAGTAGATACTTTTGATCATTACAGTCAATACAGAACCTGAAAATGAATTTCCTTACCTTTAATGTCAGCTTGGGTTTGGGAGGTACTGGGATTGAATCCCACTGCCATCAGCTCTGAAGAAGGCCATGGTCATGACTTTCCCCCTCGTAGCCCTTTCCTGATTCATTGTTGCCATAAGACCAATCTGTGTCAGTGTGATGTAAAGCAAAATGTTTTGACAAACTGAAGTCCCTTAGATTCTCATTCTTCATTTTAATTCCCTCTTTCTTGCATGCATTTGAGGCAGAAAGGCATGTTCACTACACTCAGGAGGATAAGGTCTCCTGTCATTCAGTCAAAACGAAACTTCAACTTTGTAGGGGCAAAGCTGACCAGGCATAGAAATCCTGGTTAGTGCCAAGATACAAAATATTCTCCATTCTATAGGGACCTTGGTTACTTTAGATTGTGAACAGCATGCAGTGACTGAGTGGCCTAGTAAGTATACCGGTTGCTATGGATTGGGAGTGGGCAACTAGGACATATTCTGAAACATGGCCCTCCTTGTGGTCAGGCGGCTGTTAGAGGAGAGATCCTCACTTGGACTATGTGTAAGTAAGGACAGCACCCCGCTTCACAGAACTTTTCATCGCTCAGAATGTTTTAAGCAATCTCCGGAGTTCCACTCCCACCTGACAGGTGAGGGACTCCTTGGAATCAACTTGTCAAATGAAATGGAATTCGATGGGGAGCTATCAATATTAATGGGGCTTATGCTAGAAAGAAAGTAGAACTGACTGAGTTAGCAAAGAGGATGCAACTGGATGTGCTACGAGTAAGTGATATTCGGGTAAGGGGAGATACTAAGGAAGAAGTAGGAGATTATAAAGTGTACTTTGTAACCCCACCTTTTAAAAGAATAGAGCACATAATACAAGGTACATATAGAACAAGTAATGATTTAATAATCCAAAATAACAAACCTGAAAGAATAATGTCAGCCGATGATACACTCGGAAAAACATTCTTAATTTTGGCAACACGTGGCTTCGCAGGATAATCAACATGACAACTAGAGAAAGGAAGTATGGGGAGCAGGCCGGGAAACCCTACAGAGGATGAGTTCTTACGTGACGTTGTAAGGAAAGAAACGTGAGAACATTAACCCTTTGTCTAATTTACTCAACATGTAGAATTGAACCAAGGTATAAAGTGCACAAGGTAAAAGAATAACATCAATTAAGAAAATTAAATTGAACCACGAGATTCCTATCAGTGTTTCTTCAGAAAAGTGAATATTTACACAGAATTACAATTACCTTTAAATAAGTGACCATAAATTCGATGTTGAGATTTACCATGAAAAATTAAAGGGGAAAATAACATAATTACAAACATCATACAAGTCAAGTAGAAACATGTTACAAGCAAAGGAAATAACGGAAGTTAAATTTAGCACAGAGGCCTATAGAGCGGCAGTCCTCTCCTAATACACATCAGTGAGGGACGCATAACTCAACAGGTGTGCACTAAATTGATGCTGAATTACTGGAGGCAACTCGGAAGAAAAAAATTAAGATTTACATATTCACAAAAGGTTAATAAAAGGAATTGCCTCAAAAACAAAGGATATGCCTAGCTGACGAACTACGGCATTACAAAATCAAAAACGGTGAAAACCAGGGTCTAAGGCAAACTCCGAACGAATGAATTTACATTTTAATTTAACACTTGAGAAAAGAAAACATGCTTACCCCGGGATGGCTGGAGCCGGTGAGCAGACCACCTTACAAGGTCTGTCCGATCATTAAGATATACTTAAACCAAAGACGCTGAACAGAGCCTTGCTCCTGCTGAGGAGCCAAAAGGCCAGAAATTGGGAAATACTCAAACAGCCAATCAGGGATGCTACCTATGTTTCGACCCGAAGTTTCACCAATACAATTTGGCGCTATTTTCACCAATAGAATTACAGCACCATATATGGTAATGTGGGAAATTCATTCTAGAGGTTTCGATTGCGAAACTCAGCGATTTCGAGATCGAAGCCTCCACGTGGCACTACAGGGTGATACAAAAAATGGGTTACAAACATATTACTGGAGATCTCCAATATCAATGTCTTTTCTTTTAACACTCAATGATTAAGTAAATAATTGTCTCTTCTGTGAGTCCTGAAAATTCTTTATAATCACACAATTTCACCAGAAATAAAACACACAAAACTTTACATCATTTTTACAACAACAACAATTTTAATCGAATTCTTAAAAAATGTCAGTTCCTTAGTTTCTTTTGATAAGTCAAAAAATTATTCCTCCGACTATCAGCTCACCACCGGTGACAGAGATATCTCGTTAGTCAGTATACCAGGCAAAGAGTTCACTGGCATCTTGGGAGGGAGGATGCGATCAGTGGATGAGAGGAAGTTGAATGAAAACCGGTGTGTTTTCAGACCACAGAGGAGCTGTCAGGATCAGATTTTCAGTATGTGGCAGGTAATTGTATAAATGCTATAAGAAGAATAGACAGTTATATTTCATAGATCTAGAGAAGCCATATGACAGAGTACCAAGGATAATGATGTTTGCCATACTGGGGGACTATGGTATTAAGGGTAGATTGTTAAAATCAATCGGAGGCATTTATGTTAACAATTGAACTGCAGTATTTACAGTAGAATGGGTTCTTAGTTCAAGGTACATACAGGGGTCAGACAAGGCTGTAATCTTTCACTTTTATTGTTCATAGTTTACATGGATCATCTGCTGAAAGCTATTAAGTGGCAGGGAGGGTTTTAGTTAGGTACCTAACAGATGACATTGACAGGTGTGTGACATTGACACAAGCCTGAAATGAAACATCTGGCGATGAGGAACGTACGAATTTGGAAAACAACGAGATGGATACACATGTTATGTGAACCTCTTAGACCAATTCTGATGGTTCGGTCAGCTTCCACTTCGATCGCTAGTGCTGTGCCACGTCTGAGGAGCCATCTGGTGGTGAATGAACATACCATTTCCACTTCTATTATAATGTCTAAATTTAAAAAGTCATTGTTTAAGAAGCCTTTCTCGTAGACAGTTGAGATTTCTTCTGATGATGCAGAGCACAGTTCTGTGAAATGTAAAGAATTTTACCTTATTTTCTTGGCACGGCATAAGCCCAAAAGCCTATACAGTATCATGTCTATAAGTACAGGCTGTGAAAGCATCAATGGCAACATATTGAGAATGGTTTAAATATGTTGTGGATGAGACTAAGATTATATAATGTCTTTATCGTGATCTTGCATATATGGAATAATAAACAAATAAACTCATTCAAACCAACCCCATTGACACTGAGGTAGCATTGCACAACTTACAAACAAGTCTGAGTGCATCCTGACCTAAATCTTACATGTTACCCACATCATCATATGTTAACACACATTATCATAAAAAATGCTACGGGTCAAAAATAAATCCATGACTCTGGACATATAACATAAATTGACCGTTGGGTCAGAACCAATGTTATTCCAAAACACAATCAACAAATAAAACACAGAACAAAACCAATACACAAAGAAAAAATAATACACCTGCTGTTGGCGGATGCCAACGAGATCTGAACTCATTTCCTGCAACGATTGAAGATGGGACTGAAATCCCTAACTACAAATAATAATAATAATAATAATAATAATAATAATAATAATAATAATAATAATAATAATAATAATGTATTTTTTGAAGGGTTTACTAGCCTCAGTTGGTAATTAACTTCAGCTGAGATAGATGGGTGGGTTATATTCCATAACAAAACAATTCTAAACAGTCACTGCGTTACTCAATAAATGGGACTCTATGTCCGTGCTGTATAAGCTGACACAAAAAACAATAATCTCCAGTCCTCCTAGGGAGCAAAAAATGTATGTGCGGGCCTCTCTGTAGTTTAAAGGGGTGTCCCCAGCCACATAATTCACAGTTTCTTTGGGAGTCTCTCCACTTCTTCCTTAATACATTGTCTCTATAAATCTCGAATGACACTTTCTAGACTTCTTTTTTTTTTTACTAGGTGGTTTTACGATGCACCGACACAGATAGCCTTAATTAAGGTACAACCCCAGCATTTGCCTGGTGTGAAAATGGAAAACCATGGAAAACCATCTTCAGGGCTCCCAACAGTGGAATTTAAACCCACTATTTCCCGGATGCAAGCTCACAGCCGCACATCCCTAAACGCATGGCCAACTCGCCCAGTTTTTTAGACTTCATTCACTTTCGCTCACTCATTTCAGTGTGGCAAAACATATTTCATCAGTCACTTCATCTCATTAATAAGGCCCTGAATATCTCGACCCAGCACATGAATTTTATATTTTCCACCAGGTGTCCCGGCTTCAGTATCTTCTGTCATCGTGGAATAACTTATTTTCAGCTTACAAGATGGTTCTTTCTCTTCAGTTCTTACATAACATGGCAACTGGGTAAACCAGAAAGGAACAAAATATACGATAGCAAAATACCATCATGTTATTTGTTATTTAAAAGGGGCCTGAAATCTAAATCATCGGGCAACCTGATACCACTTTTACGTGATAGTCCAATTCCATCTTTACTACTAAATCGTATCAAATACTGAATCAAATATTACTATATAGGCAAATACAAATGTGTGGTCACCTTAAAATCCAAAGAAACAAGGACATAGCAGTTATTCAATGGAGGACAATGGTTTGGATCTCTGAAGATTCACTACAGCACTTCTTCCATTCGTGATGACTAGTCTACATTAAATATAACTCGCATGCATGACAATACAAGTGGTTGAGTAACAATCATCTTAAATGAACATTCCTATAGAAAAACACTGGCTCTCTCCATTTTACACAAAGTCAAACTATGAAAAACATATCCGAGAAAATTCCTGAGAGTAAAATAAAAGAATAAATTCCCCAAACAAATCTTCCCATATTTACAAAAATCTAATTCACTCAGACTTGATACTAACTGAACACTGTGTCCTTGATTAGCACATTTACATTTTAATCAATTAATATTTACAAATTAATGATCTGTAAATGGAAATTCCATTATTATATGAGTTATGCTGATAAAATGGATGTACTCAGCCTCATTCTCCATGACACCTCAGGTAACTCCGGGGAATTCATTGGTTGATTTACTCCTCCGTTGTCTCCAGTTAGACTGTTATGATCATCAGGTGCAAACTGGAACTCCTAGGATGAAACTCCATAATCCTTGACACTGGAATTTCCTTCGGTAACTGTGGCGCTCAACACACACAGTTAAGCCTGTTATGCACATCTGCTTTAAACACGCACTTCATGGACCGATTTTTGATCCAATGTCCCGGGATCAGAAATACTAATACAGGGTTATTAATTAAACACCCACATTTTGTTTAGTAGTGACAAGTTTTGGTGTCATCCCCTGTATCTCTGCTCACTATATTAATTATTATGGTGGTTCCAATAGTTCTTTCTGTGTTTTGGATGATGAAGGTAATAATAATAATATCAGCTCAAGTTCGTGCTCTAAATGATGGTCAAATAACCTGAACCCACACATATTACTTCACCAGTATTAATTCTTCTCATATACCATTTGAATTAAGTTATTTCAACTTCAAATTAAAAGTTCATATACAGAGGAAACTGTAGCCCGGGATTTGCACACATCCGTCCCTCATGAGATGAAAGTGAAGAATGCTCTTGGGTAACGCCTCCCATGCCTTATATCAACTAGGAAGATTCCCCCTCTCAAAAGTTCCATCCACCGTATTCATAGCATATTAGAAGCACAATAATGCGATAATCAAGTGACCATTAATCTTATAGGATGTATAAGACTCGCCCGGACAAAATCTGATTGCACAATCTAGAGTAATAAATAAATATCTGTCCTCATTTTCAACTCACTCAAGTAGATGTTGAGAAAATAAACACATGGCCTCTGGAACTTTCCACTCTTATACAACCACATATTCCTTACTTTGCAGGAAATTGTCACCGTCGACGTCACAAACCCTAATAAAATTCACTGATGATGCATCGTTAATTTTCTTGATATTAAAAATGAAGTTGACCATGCGGTTTTAAAGATGGTTTCAAGATTATGATGGTGAAAACTTTTAGCTCCCCCCCTCAAAAACGACTTTTTTTTCTAGGGGCTTTACATCGCACCGCCACAGATAGGTCTTATGGCAACGATGGGATAGGAAAGGCCTAGGAGTTGGAAGGAAGTGGCCATGGACTTAATTAAGGTACAGCCCCAGCATTTGCCTGGTGTGAAAATGGGAAACTACGGAAAATCATCTTCAGGGCTGCCGACAGTGGGATTGGAACCCACTATCTCCCTGATGCGAGCTCACAAAGGACTTGGGGTTGGGATAATCGCTCCCGTCTTTTCATCCTGGGGTTCCCTGGCTCATCTTGGTGGAGACACACCCTAGCTTCACACTTGGTGTTCCACATTTTTGAGCTCCAGCGTACTTGCTTCCAGACAAATAAATGATCGTTCTCTTGATCCCTAGTCCTTGCTTCATGTCCCTGTTGGGAACAATATGTATGTCTATGGGGACATTCATAGTATACTACTTTGGCTATTTTATGAATTTATTGCTAGCTGGAATATTTGCTGTCTCTTGGTTTCCACATGAACATGTTTTAGCAAGTGGTTCTCAAACTGATGTGAAGAGATTGTAATTTAGAAAGTACACTGTTCCTTTCACAATTTATTAACCAGTTTTTCTTGTTTTACCAAACGGGAGGACTAATGTGCAACAATATTTCCTCTATTTTATGATAGTCGTTACATTAGAATGTACTATTTTAAAAGGATAATTTTAATTAATAAGATTCATGGCATTAGCATTAGGGAGTAGAGCTCTCTGAGCAAGAGGTTCAAAGCATTTCACTGTACAGGTCACTGTTACTACTATACAAAAAGTTTTTACTGAAGATAAAAAGAAGTTAAAGAGACTGTCTGTATATAAAAAGAAGTCATGGGTAGAGACTGTCTGTATATGTTATGGTTGTAAACTAGAACATTCTTCTAAAACCAGAACAAATACTGCAGGAATTATAACCACTTGCATTTTATATTTCATACCTGATAATCCCTAAGTTACTTTTCACCTCGCAGACATTGCTCATTTTGTGGTCTTGAGTGGGTTACAAGCTAGGGTTTACAAAGAAGCATTAGACGTCAGCAGTAATTTTCATGTTACTTTTTTCTAGGTAGTGTATGGAGCCCAAATAACAGACAAATATGACTTGCGAGTTCTACAGCGCTGCATGGAAGAATATTTGCAGGAGTTTCTCAGAGAGGGTGCAGATAACTTCATCTTCTGTAAGACTAAAACTTTCGAATATAGGTTACCTGATGCATCTGACAAAGAATGGCTCTTCACAGGTGAGTAAATTATTATTTAATATTGTCATCTGAATACAAAAAATACTACATTTTATCCATTTCACCACCAGAAATATGTTCATTGATGATCAATTCCTTAATAGGTTCAGGTTTGTGTCTAAATTGAAGGTGTTCTGAAAAGCGATTGTCATTAAGTATTAGGAGAAGATATTACTTTTAACTTTATAAATTTCAATGGTCATCATAGATACTCCTTGCTCATAAATTACTTTTTCAACTGTAGTTTCACAAATTAATGAAATACACTGAAATGATTTGAGAAAGATGAAGAAACGACAAGATATCAGGTATGATGTGACATCTTGAGAAAGTTAGTGTAAATAGCAGTGGGAGGCTATCGGTAGCTCATGAGGTATATTCACGTGGCATGGACTGGAACAGCTGATCCACCTGGGTGCATGTGATTGCTAATTGAATCCCAGAGGATTGGCGACATGCAGCTTGGTTAAATGAGTCAAGGTTTCAACAGATGAAATTGGTACTAGTTATAGATTTATATGTCTTCTTTACATTACATTTCTTTGTCTTTGTATTGTTGATGTAAGTACACAGCTAAGTACATCCTGACTTCTGTTGCCTTCCAACTGGTACCGGACGTTAGTCGTAAGAATAGCATCATACTCTTTAATGAAAAATGCTATCTTTCAGTAAACTAAATTGATCATTCTTTCCATTTGGGATATGAAAATACATATTATCTCCATCGATAAGCACAGGAACAAACCCTCTGTCTGTGGTTGTGGCTGTTAAGTGGTCTGACACCATGGTTACCTGCTTCAGATCCCATTGGTTGAAAAAAATTTACCATCAGAATGTCATGATGTAGATGTAGATTCCCATTGGGAACTTGAAATATATCAGAATGTAAGGGAGGTGATGGTATACAATCTATAATCATTAGATTGCGTTCCAAAAGCCTGGATTAAATTCCAAACCTCTCCACAATGTAATAATCGTGGTCGCCACGACATTCACATAATTTGATTGCCCACCCGAATTAATTGTATATATATGTATCGTGTATTTATTATATGTAATTTCATTCATTATTAACGTCCATCATCATCATTTTTGTAATTGTACGTAAGAACAAGATATAATTTTTAATTGTAATATATTTGAATATTCCGTGGTAATGTCAATTCAGGTCTTGCGCTAACAGGCTACTTGTATCTCGCAATAGTCCAGGAAGGTTAATTTTAGATGGTTCTTGGAAATGTACGCAACAGCAAGAGGAAGATACCTAATTTCATTGTTGCGACGCTAAATTACCCCATATCACGTGCTCATATCAGGAGGGCTTTTTCTGTCAAGGACAGACACTTCATCTATATATCGACAGGATAGTGACGTATATCGGCTCTCACTGGAACGAGATGTCATGTGACACCAAGGGAGGAAGTGGGAATCTGAAGAGGATTTATATAGATCTACACGGCGTGGTAGAGAAGATTCTTCATTCTGTATTTTGCATTCTGTATCCTGCTTTCTTGAGTCTCCATTCTCAGGTAGTCCACAGGCTTTTAGAGTCACTCTGCTTTCTGAGTGCATCGCTTACGATGTGCTTATACTCAACATTTCTTATTGGCTCTGTGAGACTTACGCAGATTATTTAGAAAGACAAGTTCGTATAATATAGAAGGACTGGATGTTTTCCGTTCTCTCTATTCAATTAATTCCGATGTGGAATTTCACATTGTAAGGCTGGTACTATGTTTTGGTACTCAGCAAAATAGGGAGTGATAGATTCAGGGTGGAATCCATTCCATGAAGCAGATGACGAGGATGATGCTGTTGGAAGAGGGACGACAACGATCAACCACGGAAGCAGACTACGAGAAGATCAACTCCGGTGAGCATTAGTAATCCCTGTTAACGCAAGTCCGCGTGTGTAGTAATGAATTGTAATCTCAGTCAGTAATTTTTAATTTTGGTAAAAACTCAGTTTTATGTAATTTCATCTTTTTTTAAATAAAACTTTTTTCTTTTTACGTCGTTAAATAATTGACTTTCTAATAGGTTCCCTATGTTTTCCCACATGGTATTTAATGGTTAGTATCCCTATACCTCACGACCGAGATAGTCTCATTAAATTATGTTTAGTACTTTTTATATCTAAATTCAGTTTCAAATTACATTTGATTTCGAAGCCTGGTGTCCAGCGTGCAATTGTTTTTAATTATCTATATCGGGTGTTTGATCCGTTACAACAATGCTCATATGAGGTGAGGGCATCGCTCTTATATATATTATTGTGTCATTGCCATGATGATGTTGGTACACAGCTATATCCATCAGCATGGTGTCGAGCTGCATCAGGCTTATGTTGCTTTCCACAGATTTATTGAGAAAACGATAATGTTTGACAGACTTAAACTCGTCCAAGGTATGGGTTACAAGAACAATGAAACGATGACTATCATTCTTGAACTGTATAGTGAAAAATACTCTCTTTCTGTCTGCAAGCTTCAGGAAAAAAGTGCTTTAATCCGAGGATAGATTTAGCACCTGTGTGTACCATTCGTTCTTAAATGGAGACAATTTCCTCGAAATTTAGCTTTCTCTGTCAAAATGAATAAGTCACCAGCACAAAGTTGGGATAAGTCTCCAAACTCCAGTGTTTTGGGCAGTTGTATGCAGCTTTCCCAAGGGTATGCGGAGATGTCAAAGTAAAACTCCGAGCTACAACAGCACTCGGTACGGCTTGTACGGAAGTACTACAATACCTGTTCAGAATACGGTGTAAAATCTGGAAAGTGTAACTTTTATTCACAAGTCCATTTAGACTTTCTAATTACTTTATAGGTAGGAATTTCGACTGCTTATGTACTAGTCTTCGTAGTAATTGATAATCTTCATGTTCCATGTTAAGACTGTGTAGCTAAGGCGGCAGCGCACCAGCCCTTCACCACTGGATTCTGTGGTTCAAATCCTGGTCACGCCATGTGAGATCCGTGATGGACAAAGCGGAGCTGGGACAGGTTTTTTCTGGTCTTCCTTGTCATCTTTTGTTCCAGCAACACTCTCCAATATCATTTCATTTCATCTGTCAGTCATTAATCATTGCCCCAGAGGAGTATGATAGTCTTCTGCAGCTAGCACAATTCCTATCCTCACCACTAGATAGGGGCTTCATTCCATTCTTGACCCCCTCAAATGACTGGAAACAGGCTGTGGATTTTCAAATTTGTCATGTTCCTTGTTGATGATTTCCTAATATCAGTGAAGTTGTTTAAATGATGTTCCACCTATTACAATTTGTCTCAAATAGCCTGTTCTGTTTTTACAGAACTAGTTTTGATCCCTATTTAGGATCATCTTCAGCTGACTTGTACATACTTAAAAACTTAAAATAGCACACATAGAACAAATTCATAATTTCTTCACTAAAATTCTTTCATTTTGTCATAAAAACATTGAATATTTGAAAATAAAATGTTTAACACTGTGTGAAGTTCCTTGTTTTCAAATAGGAAATATCTCACTTAATTACTTAAAAAATATTGTGAGAACCTCCTGAATTATGTTAAACAGAACATGTATATCTCTGTGTATCTAATAATCATGTAATCCTGCTATGTAGAAGTAACACTGGGCTATTAGATGCGAAGGGACACATTCAACACCACCAAGAGCAGGTTAACACGGGCCAAGAAAAATAGATACCTTTCCTCTTATTCAGCTCACATCCACACAACAGTTGTTCCACGTTTTTCCTGATCTTCTAATTTCCATAGAGCTATGGATGTACATAACAACATTAAACTATCTGCCAAAGACAGAGAAAGGATGAGAATGTGCTGTGAGGAGCTAGAAGTATTAAAGTGGTGGTTGCCTCTGGCAGAAGTTGTTGATCAATTGGTGTTCTTAAATATATTATTCCCAATATCAGTTAATCTTCACATATGCAAATATTATCTGATAAAATAAATTATCTGAAGAAATTTAAATACCAGCACACTAATTAATGTTTGTTGTTATTACCCCGAGTAATGGAGCTGTCCTTCGCTGGTATTTTGTTCCAGACAATTCCACTTGTTTCTTCTACTGTTCCAGTTGAGATAACAGCTGTTACGTGGATTGCAATGTATTGACTTTTTTAACACAGCAAGGTCAGCATATCTGTCACCACACAGGTACAAAAATAAGACAAAATACTTAACTTGCTCAACAGAAATTTGGTGCACATGTCAGCTCAAACATGGGGTTAATCAGGAAATACACGCTGCATAATGCCAAAGAAGTCCCTTCTCACAGATATAAACTGTCACAGTAACCTCTCTTCATAGTATACACTCAGCTTTCTGAATAGCAGACAGCAATGTTCTCTAGTGGTTTGCAGGGTAACAATTAATTTCTGCATATTTTGACAATACTCCTCTGTATCATACAATTTTGCAATTAGACACTTTGTTATGGCTAGGGACCTGAAAAATTAACATCTATTTGTTTGAAATTAGCATCTATTTTTCCAAAATTAGCATCTATTTACAAAGTTAAAATAATCGCACGGTATTATTAATTTTAATGATTCCAAGTTTATGAAGTGCAGTTATTGTCCTTGGTTCACATACAATACAAATTCACTGTTCAAAAGAAAGCATTGTCAGTACTTTGGCATTGCTTTTTTTGAAATTGCACCATCTGTCTGTAACCACAGTGTTGTAATGAGACAACTCGTGCTCGCTATCTACATTGTTCATTGGGATCCACAACAACTCGAGACAGTATTTAGCAAAAATGCTGAACTCTGTCTGAACTGCAGTTAATGCAAGCATGACATCACATTTTTCACTTTCCTTCATCTGGGCTTGAATTGCATGTTTCAGAGAACAGTAACCAGACCAGATATCATTTCATGAGAGATCTGTTACTCCAAACAATTTCTCAAGCTCGTCTAATTTATCAGTGTTATTCAAAATCATATTTTTTGGATACAAAGCTTGAGAAATTGACACAAAATGCTTATGGTTGGCGTCTTCAGCTTTCAATGTGGCTAGCTTGCACTGTGAAGAATGAGCAGCTTTGACAAATGTTCAGTAAGGAGGTTAACCAATCTACCTGCATGATCTGTGACAAGAACCATGTGGGAGTGAATCCTATTCACTTCTCGGTCACTCACAAGGAAACATCGGCAATGGACAAGTCGCCGATCTCGAAGAAACTTGGAAAAGACATTGAGGTACACAATTAGAATTAAGGAAGGTTCAACCTTTTCAATACAAAACGTGTTGTATAAGATGTTCACAACATATTATTTATTATATTATTAGAACCGGTTTCGACGCTTATTGCGTCATCATCAGCTAAAAAATCACAAATAGGCAAAGTACATATCATAAAAATTACATAAATAACTCTTGCATGGCAAAATACAAATGATGGACTGCTTTTCTCCTTAAAGGCTAGAAGAAAATGAGTAAAATATGATGATGTGATGTGACACATATAAGCGTAGTAGTTTGATGAGTGAGTATTGTGCATAAAATTGGTCTGATGCTTTGAACATAAAAGTCTGAATGTGATAATAAAACGATGTAGTAAAAACGATGTAGTAAAATAGTTGTTGTTCAATTAAGACACATAAGTCCAGGTCCGATATTATATGAGGTTAGCAAGACTAACAAAAAGATTTTGTCAAGGCCGGGACACCTGATGTTAAGCGATTGAATAAGGTTGATCTTCAAATTAGTCTCAGCTCAACAATGGTGGTGAATCTTAAAAGAAAGGAAAGAAAAACTAAGTTAGTGAAATGGAAATCTAAATGGAGTCGCGGCCAAGGATGGTAGGATATGAGATTCACCTTGTTCAGCGTGCTGTGTGTGTAGTGTGAGAAGAGTTGTGGACAAGTGAGATGGGTGTGACTGAGTAACGAAGGTAGAGTGAGAGGGGTGGAAAGAGGAGGGGGGAAGGGGAGAGGAGAAGTGTAGGGAGGCAGAGTTTAAGGCGGGTCAGGAGGGCGGAGTGGTAGTGGTGTGGGACGTAAAAGAGTGCTGCGGAGAGCGTGAAAGATCGATTTTCCTCCCGTGGTTTTTATACCTCTAAAGATTTTGATTAGGAAGTCGAAAAGGATATTGGACTTTTCTGAAATTTCATTAAGATTTAAGTTAGGATTAAAAAATTAGTCTAGGTGAATGAAACGGTTCTCCGTAACGTCGAGTAAAGGGCCTTTATTTATGTTTTTGAGAACTTCTAGGTCTTGTTCTATGGTAGTAAAATTATGCTTTAAGTCATGTATGTGTTGGCCTATTGCAGAAAATCTATTATATCTGATGGCATTGACGTGTTCTAAGTATCTAACTTTGAAGCTTCGCCCGGTCTGTCCGATGTATGAAGAAAAACAGTTATTGCATTGAAAACGGTAAACACCTGACTTTGCGTGAATGTCGGATCTGTTAATTGATTTGGAATTGTGAACTATATCTATGTTTCTATTGCTGGTTCTGTACGAAATTTTAATATTATGTTTCTTGAAAACATTACTTACACTGTGTATGTTGTCGTTAAAGGTGAAGGTGGCGAATAGGGCAGGGTTTGGTCTTTCTTTGGTTAATGTTGTCTTTAGTCTATGTTTACATTTGTTAATGATGTGTTCTATGAATGAGGTGTTATAACCGTTAAATTTAGCAATGGCACGAATGGTGTTCAATTCCTTCTTTAGGTTTTCCTTGGATAACGGTATTTTTAGTGCGCGGTCTACCATACTATAGTAAGTGGCGCATTTATGTGCATGTGGATGTGTGGAGTCTTTTCTGATAGTAGTCGCTGTTTGGGTTGGTTTTCTGTAGATATTGTATTCTAAAGAAGAAGGAAGTCTCTTAATTGTAAGATCTAAAAAGTTGATTGAGTTATTGGACTCGGATTCTAATGTGAATTTTATATTAGAATCTATCTTGTTTAAGTTATTAAGGGTGGTAGCTGCATTAACCGTTCTGTCATCTAGAATAACCGGAGTATCATCGACATATCTAGACCAGAAGTGTATATTTGAAAAAATGTTATTGGTATTAATTGCAGTGTCTTCTAGGAAATCTATGTAAATTTCAGCCAAAATTTCTGAGGCCAGCGACCCCATAGCTAGTCCATCTTGTTGGTAAATACATTTGTCAAATGCGAAATAGTTGTTTGTATTACAAGTTTTAGGACCTGCATGAAGTCTTGGATCTCTAGTTTACATAGTCCACTATATGTTTTTAGGTTTTTTTGTATTATGGGAAGGAGTTTTTTGGTGTTGATGCTGGGATACATGTTATTAATATCGAATGAGTGAAGGGTGTGAAATGGTTGTATTTCAAATTTATTCACTTTTTCGATTAGTTCGATGGTGTTTTTTACGGATTTTTTCGACTGAAATTTATAGTTTTTACTAAGAAATTTTTGTATGAATTGGGCCAATTTTTTATAATGGGCTAGGTCTATAGTTGATGATGGGGCGTATGGGGACGCCGGTCTTATGGATTTTGGGGAGAGCTTTAGCGGTAGGCACCCCGGGGTTCATATTGATTAATTTACATAGATTTCCTAGAAGACCCTGCAGTTAATACCAATAACATTTTTTCAAATATACACTTCTGGTCTAGATATGTCGATGATACTCTGGTTATTCTAGATGACAGAACGGTTAATGCAGCTACCACCCTTAATAACTTAAACAAGATAGATTCTAATATAATATTCACATTAGAATCCGAGTCCAATAACTCAATCAACTTTTTAGATCTTACAATTAAGAGACTTCCTTCTTCTTTAGAATACAATATCTACAGAAAACCAACCCAAACAGCGACTACTATCAGAAAAGACTCCACACATCCACACGCACATAAATGCGCCACTTACTATAGTATGGTAGACCGCGCACTAAAAATACCGTTATCCAAGGAAAACCTAAAGAAGGAATTGAACACCATTCGTGCCATTGCTAAATTTAACGGTTATAACACCTCATTCATAGAACACATCATTAACAAATGTAAACATAGACTAAAGACAACATTAACCAAAGAAAGACCTAACCCTGCCCCATTCGCCACCTTCACCTTTAACGACAACATACACAGTGTAAGTAATGTTTTCAAGAAACATAATATTAAAATTTTGTACAGAACCAGCAATAGAAACATAGATATAGTTCACAATTCCAAATCAATTAACAGATCCGACATTTATGTAAAGTCTGGTGTTTACCGTTTTCAATGCAATAACTGTTTTTCTTCATACATCGGACAGACCGGGCATAGCTTCAAAGTTAGATACTTAGAACACGTCAATGCCATCAGATATAATAGATTTTCTGCAATAGGCCAACACATACATGACTTAAAGCATAATTTTACTACCATAGAACAAGACCTAGAAATTCTCAAAAACATAAATAAAGGCCCTTTACTCGACGTTACAGAGAACTGTTTCATTCACCTAGACCAATTTTTTAATCCTAACTTAAATCTTAACGAAATATCAGAAAAATCCAATATCCTTTTCGACTTCCTAATCAAAATCTTTAGAGGTATAAAAACCACGGGAGGAAAATCGATCTTTCATGCTCTCCGCAGCACTCTTTTACGTCCCACACCACTACCACTCCGCCCTCCTGACCCGCCTTAAACTCTGCCTCCCTACACTTCTCCTCTCCCCTTCCCCCTTCTCTTTCCACCCCTCTCACTCTACCTTCGTTACTCAGTCACACCCATCTCACTTGTCCACAACTCTTCTCACACTACACACACAGCACGCTGAACAAGGTGAGTCTCATATCCTACCACCCTTGGCCGCAACTCCATTTAGATTTCCATTTCACTAACTTAGTTTTTCTTTCCTTTCTTTTAAGATTCACCACCATTGTTGAGCTGAGACTAATTTGAAGATCAACCTTATTCAATCGCTTAACATCAGGTGTGCCAGCCTTGACAAAATCCTTTCGTTGGTCTTGCCAACCTCATATAACATCGGACCTGGACTTATGTGTCTTAATTGAACAACAACTATTTTACTACATCGTTTTTACTACATCATTTTATTATCACATTCAGACTTTTATGTTCAAAGCATTAGACCAATTTTATGCACAATACTCACTCATCAAACTACTACGCTTTTATGTGTCACATCACATCATCATATTTTACTCATTTTCTTCTAGCCTTTAAGGAGAAAAGCAGTCCATCATTTGTATTTTGCCATGCAAGAGTTATTTATGTAATTTTTATGATATGTACTTTGCCCATTTGTGATTTTTTAGCTGATGATGACACAATAAGCGTCGAAACCGGTTCTAATAATATAATAAATAATATGTTGTGAACATCTTATACAACACGTTTTGTATTGAAAAGGTTGAACCTTCCTTAATTCTAATTGTGAATCTCAGTTCAATACAGGAAAATGAAGTTTTTAACTTACATTGAGGTATTCAAGTTTAAAAACTTCATGTTTATTCCGTATTGAACCGAGAATCTAATGGAAACAAGAGAGGTCCACCTATTCAATACCATACAATGTTATAAGAAAAATTATAACATTTTATTATACTCGGTACCGGTTTCGATGCTGGTGTGCATCATCATCAGCCAAAAATAAGAAAAATATACATAGACAAAGTTACAATAAACAATGCATAAAGTACATACAAATTTTACAGAACTGGCAAGACCTAATTAAAAACGGGATCAATAAACATTAACCTATGACTTAAAAAATAGCACCAACTGTCTTAAAACTATGAATATACGTCCTCTTGATAAAAGTCCTCTGAATCTAAAAACATTAAACCATGTGCGGACAAAAACCAATGTTTCACTATCATAAAAATCCAAGAGCATAATTTTTAATTTTGTAAGAACATATGTGTAAAAGGTTTACTTGCTAAACATTCACTGAGTGTTAGAGTAACCAGTGCAAGAATTAAGAAACAATTTTTCTATTGGTTAACTCTCTCATCGTCGCCATAAGACCTATCTGTGTCGGTGCGACGTAAAGCAATTAGCAAAACTAAAGTATGGTACCTGTTGTTAATTGTGTTTTGTTTCGGTTTTCGTTTCAGTTTTTAATGTTTCGAATAGACCAAAGATTGTTTTTATTTACTATCAGTTATTGACGGAGAGTTCGCCTGATGTAATGTATACGGAGTAATTTATTGTGTTGCCTGTTAATTGTTTGTTGTTGTACCAGTTCGTACAATAGCCATTTAACTTTTTGCATATGTAACTGCCATTATACCCAGAAGACTGTAGTGTGATACTTTAGTACTTGTTGAATACATAGACCTTCGTCAGTTAAAACGCAAAAGTACCGGTAAATTAAGACTACAGGTCTGCCTGTGATTACTGTATATCTACTGCATATATAAATGCACATCTTTTTTATTTTTCAAGGCTTTTCTTATTACGTCAAACTTTACTACATTCCATGTCATACTCATATCGAAGTTGCCTATGCATTAAATTTATGTATATTGGACAACCGTTGCTGCAATTGAAATATGTTGTGGTTGTCACTGCAAAACATAAATAAATCGTACAGTACAAACACAAATAAAAACATTCTACCTATAGGCCTATTCCTTATACCAGAGTACGCAATACGGAAAATACCAGGAGTTTCAAACTCGAAGTTTATAACTGCTGTTGTTGTCGTCTGCGATGTCGTTTTGTTATGACACAACTGATAGCGTACACAAAATGGGTGGGGTGAAGGGGACATAAAAAGAAGATCTGGACCTATAACCAGGCATCGATATCCCGAGGTACTGAATCTCATTACATTCATTGAGATCCTCTACCCGGGCACGTAATTTCTTTACATAAAAAGGTATTAAACGTTGTTTAAAGGTGGGAGATGTATTTAGTGATGGGTGATTTAATTTAATTAATTCCATATGTACGTCCACTCTAAAGGACACTAATGGCAGCTTTAAGGCATTTTAGAAGTAAATAATAATTTATGCGTAGGTAGGACGCGGTATCCCATCCCACGTTTGACCACGCCCAGTGGTAGGCTATTTAATTCGGAGTTGTACCCACGAACGTGACAACTCACCGGAATTAGCAGGAATGAAAATATAACATTTGAATAAGTTATTGGTATATTAGTTTAGGTTATTTATTATCATTATGTATAAAACGGAACGTTATTTAAAGGATTTCAATAATTATAGTACGAAAAGAAGCAAAGTATAGAGCTGGTCCCATTCAACAGCTAAGTAGCTGGCAAGCGTGAGGAGAAGGGAAACGTGCGGTGGCGAACCAATTGGATTGGGAGGGGAGGAGGTGCAGAGGCATGTCTCCATGTACACAGTGTCCGGGCCTAGCATTGGCCAGCAGGTATTCATCGCTGATCGCGTGGAATTTGAAAAGTCACAACTTTTAGGCCCCGTAGTTAATGCCCTAATGAATGTTGGCACCCAAAATTGATGCCGACATCGTTTTTATGTGTACCTCAATGTGTTATCCAAGTTTCATCGCGATCGGCGACTTGCCCATTGCCGATGTTCCCTTGTCAGATCAGTCGGGTACTTAATACCACAGTTGTTGATGTATTTCATGTCAGACATCTTGAAAAATGCAACAACATCAGTAAAGTAAGCACTCAAATAGAAAACAGCCTGAAACCAGCTATTCCATCAGGTTATGACAGGTGCAGGAAAATGCTTTGCTTCCTTTGAAGCACCATACTTTGATGTTAAGAATTGTAAATAATTACATTTTCACTTTCTTGCAACCACATGATTTAAATCTGTCATCACTGCGACCTAACTACTGCCAACCAAGCTGATCTTATGAGCCCAGCACTGTACATGCATTAAATGATCCCCTATGACCACACTTAATGTTTCATAACACCGGGTCATGTACGGGGCACTGTCAGTAACAAACACTTTAACTGCATCATATGGTACACTGTATCTGTGCAGAGCTTCTAAAACAGCATGAGAGCAGTTTGTAACATTTCCTGCATCAAGATAGTTCACGGAAACAACGTGCAGCTCTCTTTTCGATCCAGCTGGGACTTGGAATATGATGATAGTAGTTTCATCACAGAGTATATTGATGTTCTTTCTCACTGGAGTCTCTGCTGTTCTTTTCTGGCAGTCAGATGCAACTTCTAGATAGGAAGAAAGACCTCAAATTATGACAAAATAATTTAAAATTACTTTATCAGTTGGGTACGGGTAAGGTAGTTCGATATGGAAATCACACTCAAATTTGGTATCCTTCAATTTTGCACGAGGTTTCAATGTTGTAATACGTAAACCATACACGTTCAATGAAATCGAAACTTACCTCATAAATATACTTCACATAGAGTTCTCACACATTGCAGCTCTTCATTTGAAAACTCAGTAATCAGACTCTTAGCTCTTTTCTTTTCAGCTTTTCCAGAGGTATATTTGCTTTGGCAGATACTTCATCTGTGCGTTTTGAGAAGTTATGTGGAAATTTTTCGTCGCTTACAACTATCTAACTGTGTAAGCACAGAAGATTGTTTTCTTTGAGACATACTAGCAGCAGGGGTTGAACTTTCATTATCGCATCGCTTACCCACATGTTTTTCAGATTTAACATGTTTCACAATGCAGTCATTTTTTCCCCAACCAACTTGGCAGTTACAATAGTTGCGAAACACTGTCGGAGAATCTGAGACATATAAACTATCCTTTGCTTATTGCTGAGCCCTTTTGTGCGCAGGTTTTGTCGTGTGCCCTATAACCGAAATGATCGCTCGACTTTCTACTCTTCACTAGTTTCAATTTTGAACAACAGGGAAACAACGCTGCATCTATCTCGTTATTTCCGTGACACTTGATTTACATTTTGATAACAATCAATGCAGATCTTATTCCCCTTGCTATTCCCATTGTAAATATCGATTAAAATCAGCAAGCAGCAATTGATCGGCTACTTTTCTTCATCGATCGGAATGGTCGAAAGATTTATGCATCATATTTTGAGTATTTCTGATGATTTTGCTGAAATATGTTGTTTTTGCCAGTAAAATAGCACATTTTTGCAGAATTTGCACCAAAATCACATATTCATACTAATTTTGCATTTTGGGTCACAATTCACATTTTATCGCACTTCTATTTATGCGTAAAAATTATTTTATTCCACATTAGAATTACCGTAGGCTTGGATTCAGTACAAGATTAAAAAATTTGCATTTATTGCAAATGTGATTTTTCAGGTCCCTAGTTATGAGTCTGAATTCAAGCACAAATATTTATATTTAATTTATTAACCACTTTAGGATGCACCTATGTATAATTAAATATATTTTTATTGGTTTTCAGATAATTTTCCAAAAGAGACTGATCCCGAAGCAGTAGGCATTCATCGCAATGCAGTTCTCATATATGCAAGAAATGAAGTGAAAGAGATGTGTAAAGACTTCACTGTTATCCATGAAGGACGTAAGTTACTTTTTCTTCTCATCATGTGAAATGTATACTTAAGATCAATAAGTCACTGAAATCATTTTGAAAAGCCAAATTTTGAAAGTTAGAAACTTCATTTTGTTCCATATTGAACTGGGATTACAGTAAAATAAAAATGTTAAAGGTCCACCTTTTCAATACCATGAATGTTTATTGATGGGAATATATATCACATAATGTTTAGAGAAGGTTGGTACTAGTTTCGACGCTCATTGCGCGTCATCATCAGCTAACAAATCAATTGAGCAAAATGCAACTTATCGAATAGCAATATATAACACATGATAGCACCTACAAGACAAATGTTAAACTATGACTAGTTAAAATATAAAACACATGACAGCAAATACAAGGATTAATGTTGAAAGCTAAATTGTCAAAAGTTATCTTGATGCATATAAATGTTGTATATAGATGCACCTTATGTTTTACAAACCTCAAGCTGGACTACTTTCTCATGTTTCATACCCTAATTGTTGTTACCTTCTCTGTTTTGCTCTCATTGTTTTAACTTTTGACAATTTAGCTTTCAACATTGTTGTTGTTGTTTGAGTCACCAGTCCATAGACTGGTTTGATGCAGCCCTCCATGCCACCCTATTCTGTGCTAACCTTTTCATTTCTACGTAACTATTGCATCCTACATCTGCTCTAATCTGCTTGTCATATTCATACCTTGGTCTACCCCTACCATTCTTAACACCTACACTTCCTTCAAAAACCAACTGAACAAGTCCTGGGTGTCCTAAGATGTGTCCTATCATTCTATCTCTTCTTCTCGTCAAATTTAGCCAAATCGATCTCCTCTCACCAATTCGATTCAGTATCTCTTCATTCGTGATTCGATCTATCCATCTCACCTTCAACATTCTTCTGTAACACCACATTTCAAAAACTTCTATCTCTTTCTTTCTGACCTAGTTATCGTCCATGCTTCACTTCCATACAATGCCACGCTCCACACGAAAGTCTTCAAAAACATCTTTCTAATTCCGATATCAATGTTTGCAGTGAGCAAATTTCTTTTCTTAACCCATTGAGCCCTGCATATTTGTTGGATTGAAACTGCATTGGCGCTGGGATTATTTTGGAGGAAATATAGTGTCGCTTCATATCATCCGAAATTTCTTAGTTACAAGACCATTAAAGATTTAAATATACATGAACACAAAAGGCTTCCATACCACAAACTGCGGAACAAGGAATACAGTAAAACACTTTATTTTGTTAGCATCACGGGACTGTAGGCCTACTCAGTCCGCCTGCTGAGCTGTAACCCAGTTTTCTCTTTGCACTTTCTCTTCGATTTCCACGTCTATTTGTTATTCAGGAGCATTGCTCACACTAGTACTAATATTACTACTAATTTCACTGAAAAAATTACATTCCTAATCATCATTACTTCCTAAAAGGGGTTATATATCTGTAAATATCAGTTCTATACTGGCAGCCATCTTGTTTACAAGCGAATCTCAAAGGTAGAGATAGCCCACTTCAAACTAATATTACCAAGCACACTATCGATATATATTACCAAAGAGCATATAACATTGCAAAGAAAGAGTCCCTACGCAAATCACAAATGCAACTCACTCTGCCATCTCTTGAGGAAAAGTAGAATTACGTAGTAAAATGAGACAACGGAACAGTTCCGTGGTCCGGCATTTGGTCCACCGAGACGAAGCACGGAACGGTTCCGTGGCTCGGGCCCAATGAGTTAAGAAAGCTCTTCCATGCTTGTGCTAGTCTGCATTTTATGTCCTCCTTACTTCTGCCATCGTTAGTTATTTTACTACCCAAGTAACAATATTCATCTACTTCCTTTAAGACTTCATTTCCTAATCTAATATTTCCTACATCACCTGCCTTCCTTCGACTGCACTCCATTACTTTTGTTTTGGACTTATTTATTTTCATCTTGTATTCCTTACCCAAGACTTCATCCATACCATTCAGCAACTTCTCGAGATCTTCTGCAGTCTCAGATAAAATAACAATATCATCGGCAAATCTCAAGGTTTTGATTTCCTCTCCTTGGACTGTGATTCACTTTCCAAATTTATCTTTGATTTCCTTTACTGCCTGTTCTATGTAAACATTGAAAAGGAGAGGAGACAAACTACAGCCTTGCCTCACGCCTTTCTGGATTGCTGCTTCTTTTTCAAAGCCCTCGATTCTTATCACTGCAGACTGATTTTTATACAGATTGTAGGTAATTCTTCGTTCTCGGTATCTGATCCCTATCATCTTCAGAATCATAAACAGCTTGGTCCAATCAACATTATCGAATGCCTTTTCTAGATCTGCGAATGCCATGTACGTGGGCTTGTCCTTCTTGATTCGATCCTCTAAGATCAGACATAACGTCAGGATTGCTTCACGTGTTCCTACGTTTCTTCTGAAGCCAAATTGATCTTCTCCCAACTCAGCTTCAACTTGTTTTTCCATTCTTCTGTAAATAATACGTGTTAAAATTTTGCAGGCATGAGATAGTAAACGAATGGTGCGGTAGTTTTCACACCTGTCAGCACCAGCTTTCTTGGGAATAGGTATAACAACATTCTGCCGAAAATCGGATGGGACTTCTCCTGTCTCATACATCTTGCACACTAAATGAAATAACCTTGCCATGCTGGTTTCTCCTAAGGCAGTCAGTAATTCAGAGGGAATGTCATCAATTCCAGGTGCCTTGTTCCTATTTAGGTCACTCACAGCTCTATCAAACTCTGACCTCAAAATTGGGTCTCCTATTTCATCAGCATCAACAACCTCTTCATGTTCGAGAACCAAATTATCTACATCTTTACCTTGATACAATGTTGGATATGATCCTGCCATCCTGCATCATCCGTCTAGCTACTCAGCCCGGCCTTTTCGTACTGTTCAGAACAGTGATCATTTGATGCTTTCAAAAAGTAATGATCATTATCATTATTATTGTCATCTATCACCTGAAAACTGATTCCAATTCTCAGATCTGATTTCATGAAATTAATGTTAGAACTATAGTAATTACTGTATATTATGGCAGATTCTCGCATATAGTACCACTCGGATGTGATATACCTTGCAGGTGACTATGATGCACTGTTTGACTGGAAAACACCCTCAATGCCACTTTACCCAGCGGATGGAGGTGATTTAGATGTGAGCACCAAGAGAATGAAGCAAAATTCACTGTTACAACAATTTAGCTCAGTTTATTTTCAGATGTATTCAGTAGGGTCTCCAAAGAATGTAGTTTACATACAGTGACTTTATATTTACCTTATGGTTTAATAATGGATAAGAGACCTTCCACATTTTGTACTTGTATTTGCCTGGGTTGATTCACACTGCAATGAAAACTAGGGTAATTGTTGCATCGGGAGCAGAAGAACTACGGACAATAGTTCAAAGCTTCATTTAGCACAAATCACATGTTAATGGGAAAGAGGCCAATATTTTGGTGTGTTTCGTCGTCCATTACTTGGCCACACGCATGATGCCCTCCCATTCCTTATGTTTAGTGTCCACTGTCATTTCACTCAGTTCAGTCTGGTAAATCATGTGCTAAATAATAAAAGTATGGTGCACCACACTATCGTTCTGCTCTACGCTATATCGTATTTCAAAGTGACAGCGAGTCAAGAAATTACGAGGCGTTGCAAGAATTATACGATTTCTCACCAGATGATGTCAACAAGAGATGGCAATTTATATTATCAGTCTACATAAGGAAACATCCCATAATGGAACATATATCTGCTAGAATGCAGCCTACATGCATTCAAGCACAAAGAGGTCAGACTATTTCAAACACATTAGAAAGAAAAAAGAAATTCTGATTTGGACTGATTCATACTCGTTCATACAGAGAAGGCAGAGATATATTTCCATCTCGACAACTTTAAAACTTTACAGGCTAGAACGAAATGATGTTAGGCCTGCAGTGGTCTACACCATGAATGGAGGTTGTCAGCATGTGAATTAAGTTAATAATTAAATAGATTTGAATATTTTTGTATTATATATATTTATTAATAATTTTATTGGTTTCCAGATAATTTTCCAAGCACAATGCAGTTCTCAAGAACGGAAGTGAAAGAGATGTAACTCTAACAGACTTCTTTACATGAGCAGGTTCAGTGATTTTGTAAAACTACAATGTGTGGAAAACTGATGTGACTACACTTTGAAGACTAAGAGCAAAGCAGTAGAACCAGGGGCGCTGAGGTTTGAAAGTTAGTGGGGATGCTCCAACTCATGGTCTAAAATGTGGGGCGGAAGGCCCTGGGAGAATGTTGAAATTTAACCCTCATGCTGTTTTAGTGTTTTTGAATGAGTAATATTTGTTGGAAAACCTAAACTATTGTTTTTTTAGGCACTTATTTAACTAAAAGTAGCAGTTTTCTGCTGGCTCCACCTGCAATGTACAAAGTGTGGTGTTGTTTGTTACTATCCTCACGAATGTATTTGCAAAGTTTCGGGTTAATGAAATAAAGCACATGATCTGCTGTGGTAATAGAATGTAATATTATGTCAACAAAACACTTGAAAATACATCACACAAAGAAATTGAATTAAACGTTCCTTGGAACAACACTACGCGCCGAACTGTTAGGTCCTTCAAAGATCTTTGTCTTGGAGAGAAATATACTCATAACTTTCCTCAGAATCCACCAATTTAAGTAGTTATTACCTCGAAAGAAAGCACTTGATCCACTGAGTGTTTTTAGACCAAAACAAATTGCATACCTCAGTTAGAACGAATGATATGATTGCTTCAATGAGAAAAAAATGTTGAAGAAATGAGATGTCAAATTGAATGTGGACTCATAACCTTCCTCAGAATCAACCAATTTGAATAGTTAAGAGCTTAAATGAGAGAGCTTGATCCACTGAGTGTTCTTAGGCCAGAACAAACTCTGTACCTCAATTAGAACCAAAGATATGATTGCTTCAAAGAGACAAAAAATTGAAAAATCAAATAATTTGAGGAAGGCGAAAGTTAAGTGATTTATAGTACCTGATGACAAATCTGTGCATGAATACCTTTCATTTAAAAGAATTAAAGAAATCGACTGGATAGAATGGCCGGACTGACTGACTTCAGATTTCATAACTTTTTTAATATATAGATAAAAGAGTACGAATGAAAGTCCACATAAATCCACATAAAATGTAAATGTGTCTTTTAATTTTGAAAAGTAAATGATTTTACATTTTAAATATATGTATATTAAAGTGATGGAAGCGAAAGAAATACAAATAGTCTCTATAAAATCTTAAGCTAGAAAAACTTAATAGTCTACTTTCCTCTTACATTGCTTAAAGTACATGCATCATGGGAGTCAAGTATCAGTGACGACAGCTAAGCATCACCTCAGAACTGCTAATGTTTGTGGCCGAATTACAATTAACCAAGTAATTACCACACATTGGTCCAGGGACCCGAGGCAAATCAGTCTGATATAAATACCAGTCGTCGGGTCCTCTGAACCCATGTGTGTTACACTTAACATGTTTTTTTTTAAATGTGCTTAGTTGGTTTTGTAACAATTCAGTCTCCAATGAAAATAGTGCTAAAATAGTGAATACTGTTGATCCTGACCCACATCATGTAAGTTTTGACACTTATTATGGTAGAAACAAATGTAGATGATCAAAGAGACACTAGACCCCCTCAGCACAATATAATTCCTTCTTGCCACTTGCCGGGGGTTATAGGGGAAGTCGGACAAGTAACAGTTAAATTCTGGAAGGAGTTGTTTACAGATGAAATGTTAACAGAAATTGTACAACGAACAAATTAGTGAATCAGAGTGATTATTTCCGGAAAGTATCCAATCTTATGAAGCTGAAATGGATTTGGTGGAAATGAAAGCAGTAGTGGGACTATGCTGTTTGTGTCTCCTTGCATGCTGACGATGCCCATATTTCAGACAGTGATGCCACTGCTTTTTCTGTTACACTGTACGCGGTTACATGATTTACAAACAATAATAATGTTATTTGCTTTACGTCCCACTAACTAATTTTTAAGGTCTTCGGAGATGCCGAGGTGCCAGAATTTAGTCCCGCAGGAGTTCTTTTACGTGCCAGTAAATCTACCGACATGGGGCTGTCGTATTTGAGCACCTTCAAATACCACCGGATTGAGCCAGGATCAAACCTGCCAAGTTGGGGTTAGAAGGCCAGCGCCTTAACCGTCTGAGCCACTCAGCCCGGCGATTTACAAACAAGAAACCAGAAAAAACAGACCGACAAACTATGTAATTTTATTATTATGCTATTATTGTATTGAATAGGTGCTATTTAACAAAATTATAAGAATTTGAATCACAAGTAAATCTTCAATATGGACAAAAAATGAAATTTATAACCTGCAAACTAGCACATACCGAAGAAATGTAAATTCGGCCTCATATGGATTTTCAGGACAAACAGCCATAGTTAAGAAAGGCAAAGTGGTGGATCTTGTTTCAGCAGTGCAATAAAAGAAGAATTTGATGAATAAACAGGAGAGACAGTAATTTATTTTTTTTTGCTAGGGGCTTTACGTCGCACCGACACAGATAGGTCTTATGTCGACGGTGGGATAGGAAAGACCTGGGAGTTGGAAGGAAGCAGCCGTGGCCTTAATTAAGGTACAGCCCCAGCATTTGCCTGGTGTGAAAATGGGAAACCACGGAAAACCATCTTCAGGGCTGCCGATAGTGGGATTTGAACCTACTATCTCCCGGATGCAAGCTCACGGCCAACTCGCCCGGTGAGAGAGAGAGACAGTAATTAATATAGACTATAACCAAATTGGGATGCACTTGAATAGAAATATAGCAACTATATAACAGGGCGTCACATTCAGCAATTGCCATTGGCTATATTTTATGCCTTGTTGGACGTAGTAGGAGTGAAGGCTTTCGTTTTATTGACAGGAGAAGCTTTCTGATTCAGCTAGGGAGGGAGCTGGTGGAAAGCAACGTAAGAAACTGACTTCAGTCCCCTAAACTCCAGAAAGAGATTCAGGTTGTCTATTGAACGTGTTCTAGGAATTGAGCAACACCCTTCAACTTCATGACCAGAAGTGACATTCACTAACACTCTGAAATCTATGAGGAAAGTGCTCAGTTTGCCCTTCAAAGAAAGACCAAAAGTCTCGTAGAGAATCTTGTATGGTAAATGTGGCTATGTAGTGTTACAAAGAATAGGCTAGTTTGAAGTTTAGTAGACAAAAGTAAGACGAAAGTAAGCGGTAGAAATTAACAAACTATGTTTTTGGTAATTTTTGTGTGATACCCTTCAATTCGCATCAGCTCATAATATGTATCTGCCAAAAGAAGACTGCAGTTTTTTCATTTAATGTGACAATTAAGTGCCACCACCACCATACTGGTCCCGTTCCACGATGTTCCTGTGGTTTTATCAGTACCCGGTTCTCCCCAGATTAATGTGCGATGGGAATTGTTATGTAAACTGAAGTGGGATTCATCTGTGAAGAGCACATGCCTCCATTCACTCATGGTCCAGTTTCGATGTTGATGGCTGCACAGTAAACGGGCCCTTCTCTGTGCTGGAGTGAGCAGGACACACACCGCTGGTGTTGCGCAAACAGCCCTGCTGTTCTGAGCATCTGGTACACAGTTTTCCAGGAAATGGCAACCCCTGAGACGGCGGCAAGCTCCGCCAACAATTGTCTTGCAGGTACAGTCTGATTTCGTTGGACGGTTAAGGCCAGATATTGGTCTTGCTGTGGGGTTGACCTGGTACTGGTCTATGACTAACATCTCTTGTGTCTCGAAATCGTCTCCAAAGCCTGGAAATGACACTTTGTGGCACTTTCAAGGATACGGCGACTTCGGTCTGTGTCTGGCCTTCTTTCAGGTGGCCGAGTATTCTACCCTCCAAAACAGGCTCCAAATGGCGTCGTTGTGCCATTATGTTGTCACGTTCACCATGAGGCTACACTCTGCACGCTATAACAGGGCAAACACAACTGAGGGAATATGGGGCGCAGGCACTGGCTGTGTTTATCTTGCGGTTACGCCACTAGTCAAAGCAGGGAACACTCCTTTTCTACATAGAGCGAACACATAAGGTTGCTAGGTGCATACGTCATGCGATTTGTGGTCTGTTTCCTGTTGCCCTGCTTATTCGTAACTTATGCTTAACTTTTCGACACTAGTATTCTTTGTTGCTATTTGCTATTACTCTGTTGCTTCAGTGGGAGAAGAATGTGTTATTCCTTATCCCATACTTTCTTTATTGTCTAGTATTTGACAGTTCTCACAATGTATGCTTGTGAAATGAAGTGAGCTTGTATGTTAGCCATGTACTGCATTAGAGTTGAAATAATAATTACTTATATTTTTCTATTGTTAGCTCGCCGAAGGGCAAAGGAAGGTTGGTGTCCCTATCGTATTGTAGTATATGTTATTAATTAGTAGGTTTGGAAATGTTTTCAGACTGTTCCTCAGATTTAAGGTAGTCCTTACATTGATAAATATTGTTATGTAGTTGACCTTGAGTATCAACTAATTGTTTATCACCACAGATATTTTTCCATTTTCAGAATACAATTATGATCCCATGGAACATCGAAAAGAATTGCAGAAGATAATAAATGAAATAGAACCAGAAACTCCAAATCCTTTTGATGTAGATTCACTGATCTATGCACAGATTGAGAGTTTGTCTAAAATGACTTCAATTAACTATGTACTGCTGCAAGAGTTAAAGAGAATGAACTGTCTGATTAACACCATGATCACAACATTAACACAACTAAAGAATGCTCTCAAAGGTGAAGAACTTATTGGAAGTGAAGTGGAAGAAATTGCACAATTTCTCTTCGGTGGTGAAGTTCCAAATATATGGAAGAAGTTTTCTCCAGAAAACAACAAACCACTCGGTAACTGGCTGTTTCACCTGAAGAAGAGAGCCCATCAGTTCCAACAATGGGTAAGTTGCATCATGGCAAAATTGCTGAGGCCTATAACACCCAGCGATATGCGCTTCATGCCTTATGGTTTACAGCAGAGATAAGTACGAGTATATTACCTGTGCCTCACAAATCAAATACAGTAATCCAAAATTCTACACATGATTACAGTTAATTTAGAGTTTAGGACTAATCTAGAAATGTATTCTTACTTGACACTGTAGACTGCTTTTTACAGCATTACCATTATCAAGGTCAAAGTGCTTTATTAATCTACAGTTTGGGGAATATATTTGAGCATTAAATTAAGTAGCACATTGAATTACCAAAGGTGTCTTCCATGGTGTGGGCCAAAAATAGCTGGACCCCTGCACAATGCAACAATAGCGTGGAATAGTACTGTATATGGTTATAGTTGCCTTACATATCAACTGTACCTGTATGTGCTCTACAATGCATGAAACACAATGTGGTACACCTCCATGTCATTTGGGTACCATGTGCATCCTCTTTCACAGCACTGGTGCTGTAACACCGCTTTGACAAGCTTTTTTTGACGGTACTTCACAGAAAGTTCTCCAGGCGTTAGATCAAGACTCCAGGGTGGCCTTGTAAATAATGCTAGTGAGGTCAGTGGATCTCGGTGAATCCAAAGATCTGAAAAATATTAATTCATCATGTGAGAAACAGAGAAGGTGGAGTGTACGAATGTCCGATCATGCTGCAGCCACACATCATTCATTAGGCCTCTGTTTTTCAGCTGCAGTATGAACCATGGCTCCAGTATCCATGTCAGTATCTCATAGTTCACTGGCAAATGATGAGCAAGATGATTTCACGATGTCTCTCTGGATGTGATCTTTCATTGTTGATCATGACCCTGATGCCATGCTGATTTCTTCTTCTTAACTTTTATAATGGTACAGAATATCACCGCCATGTGAAGTCAGATTTTGTATTTACAGCAATATTTACACCACGTTATAGGTTATGTATTTATTTATATATTGTCAGCATCATTTATTTCTTTGTAGGAATACCATAGGTATTTATTAATGTACCATAAACATAACTCTGTGTTAAATTGATGGCATTCTGTGGTACCAAAAGTTGAGAATGTTGGTTAAGGAAGAGAACTAAATATTGTACCCGCTCAAAGCCTGAGTCCCAACCAGCATTTATCTCAGGGAGTGTTACGGTCCGAATCTATCGCAACTAATAAACAATTAAAAAAAAATTATATTGAGATATAAGATCTCAAACTAAATGTAAGGGCGCCATCCAATCAGTACTACAGGGTTGAACGGGACACTCTAATCTTTAACTTTAAGGCTCATCATAAAACACACAAATTATTTGTATATTCAGATCAAAGGGAAATTATGAAGGCTCCGTCCTAGGAATGGGGACGGATATTTAAACGGTCACCGAGGGTTTACTATTCTACAAGAACAAGAACCTGGAACTGTTTCCTTGCAAATGCTAAAGGAGCATTTTATTGAAGTAAACAAAATAATTTTTACACACAACAAAATCTGTTGACCCTTGATTTGCCGGTGATTTGGCAAATTATTCCTGAAAATGATTACATAATATTTATCACTTTTGACCACCCTTCCATTTGGGTGGTGGAACCGTTGATATCTGAAGGTACCAGATTTACCTTCGTTAACACCATGACCATATTTGGTCGTGGACCAATTACTTGTTGGCTAAGTGGGCGCGATCACATGGACCATGTTATCGCCTCCACTTTGATTGAGATGAGACCAACCCGGGAAACTACAAACTCTCCCCGGGTTCCTAACCAAGATATGCTAATCGTTAGTTGAAGGAAAAGACAAAGTGACTCTAACCTAATGGTCCAGATGTAGGGATTTGCCTTCATTTTACAACTATTAACTTAACTTATTATTCACAACAATGTGACATTATTATGTTAATTCGCCAGCTGACTTCCCTAGTATCATTCATCATCATCATCCAAAATAATAAAATAAAATAAAAATAATAAAAAAATATTATCTTTATTATTATTATTATCAACATTATTATTAATAGTGGAGATCGTGATTATTGTAACCCGTAATCATCCTCGCTATAATACTTCAACTTCTCGCTCTTATTATTCTCGTCTGAAAAAAAAAAAGTAGCTTCCTTTTTTTTATACTTCAAATATTATTATTATTAAAGTGGTTTGAAAATTTCAATATTTTCAATTCAATTCCCACCATCATTATTGTGTTCATAAATAAAAATTCTTCTTCTGATTCTTCAATTATTATTATTATTATTATTATTATTATTATTATTAATTAATTAAAAATTTTAATTTCACTTGTTACACGGTAGTCCACTCTATATATGTTTAACGCATAACCCCTTTTACAATTTTGATTTATTTTGGCACTAATCAATCCAGACATGATTTACCAATCCTGTTTACAATAGTAATGGATGACATCATGAGAACAGCAAAAGCAGCATATGGAGGAAGAGAAATGAACATGATGTTATTTGCAGATGATATTGTGATTTGGGGAGAAGACAACAGGAAGGTTCAAGAACAGTTGAATGTGGTGAATGGGAAGATTGAAGAATGTGGATTGAAAATAAGTGTAGAAAAGTGTAAAACTCTTGTTATGACTAGAGGGGAGAAAGAAGGGAAAGGTCAGATTAGACTTGCAGACAAGCCCCTGGAAGTAGTGGAAACGTTTAAATACCTGGGGAGTGAATTAATGGAGAATGCTCGACTGGATGCTGAGATTAGTAAAAGGATTCAAGCTGGAAGTTGTTTCTATCATAGTGTAAGAAATATGTTATGGGACAAAGATGTGCCAATGGAAGCAAAGGATACTATGTACAAGATATATTACGTACCCATAACAACTTACGGAGCAGAAACTTGGACAATGACAAAGAAGGATGAGAGTCGAATACAGGCAGCCGAAATGAAATTCTTGAGGAGTATGATACAGAAGAGTAGAAGAGACAAAATAAGGAATGAGAAAATCCGGGAAGAAATTGGAGTGGAAAAAATGAATGATAGAATAGAGAAGAGCCGACCAAGATGGTTTGGGCACATAAAGCGAATGAGCGACGAAAGAATGCCAAAAAAGGTGATGGAAATGCAAATCCAAGGAAGGAGAGGCCGTGGACGACCACGATTGAGATGGAAGGATACAATCCAACGCAGCATTATAGAAAGAAACCTGGACTGGGACACAGTGTTGGAGGAGGAGTGGTGGAAAGACCGAAGAAAGTGGAGAGGAACCATATTTGCCCCTACCCGGCTACAGCTGGATAAAGGGAAATGATGATGATGATGATTATTATTATTATTAGTATTATTATTCTTTCGAGAAGTTTTATTTTTATTCCCTATCTTTATAATTTAGTCACATACGTTCTCTCCCAAACAGAAATCACCAAGATCCAAATTCACATCGGTCGGGACATAATAGTGTTCGAACCCGCAAAATTATTTTCGTACTGTCGTTAATTCATGGAGACCATATGCTCCTAAGACAATTCTCAAATCCCATAACACCTCGCAGTTGAGCAAATACCTCCAATCTCTGCAAGTGTTAAATTATTCCTTCCTTTTCCATTTTGAAGTCCATTTATCCATCGGAACTCTTCAAAAATTTTCATTAATTAACCCTCGGTGTGTGGACTCTCTTCTGCCACTCATATCACCGGTATAGAAATACAACCTCTATGTAGGCCTTAAGATCCATCTATTTCTTCATCAACATCAGTACAATTCACTTTCATTTTGGGCCGGATTTCTGTCCCACAAAACTCCAAATCTCAACTTTTGGCTCAAATCACTCTGGGCCTCAAACATAGCGTGACCATATTATCAAAGTGCCTATCTCGTTTCTACCAACTTTTATTTATGATTATTATGGAGTCCAAAAACGTTAAATCAACAATTAGTGTTAAAATCGGATTCACTGCCCAAATTAAAATATTCATGCCACATATTATCTCCACATTTAAATTACTTTAATTTGCAATCACTCTATCCAACTAGGCCTGTGCCTTTATTCTCAAAGATTATTATTAAACATGCCTTTACACATTACCCAATATTAATTTATTACTCCGACACTTCTACCGATCATTATATTTTTGTCCACTGGCGAACTTCGCGATATTTACAAACAAATCAATGGACTTCATTCTGTCCCACAACAATTTAAATCACTTGGCAACCCTACCTCTGGATTATCTTAACAACATGCCTTAATATCTATAAAATTTCTGATAGCGTAAAAACATTTTGGAATCACTTCTAAATGAATATTAACATTAACTTTACATGAAACGTGCTCCATATCATATCAAACAACTCAAGCACTTGAATGAACAAATAAACCCTACTCTACTCTATTAAATAATCAAAATTATGATGAGTGCTTGATCTAATTATGTACATATTAATTTGTCCCTTTGTCTATCTATCTTTGAATTTATAAGAGCCGGAAACGGCTCGTTTCACAATTAAGTTACATGATAAATTAATATGATTTCCTCCCCCTAACGATAGCAATCTACAAATATCTCAGAAGGTTACTCATCTCTTTTTTGTAGTCTGCTAAGCCGGACGAGGAGCACAGGCCCCGTCCAGTCTTAGCCCTGCATCCTACTGGTTTTCATGCCAGCTTGAAGAAGTAATCCAATGCACTTTTCAGATTTATACATATTAATTTTCAAGATTTAAAATTTTAACATTTTAACAAATTTACACACACTAATATTGAACTGAAACTTTACACTTCTGGCCTTTATCTGACCCACCTAATTCATACACATATTCTTAATTCCTTCCCCGGCACTAAGGAACTGGTGACACCTCGATATCACATTCAAACGGCCCGGCGCGCACTTGATTTTCCCGTCTCACGTTCGCATAGCTGACCCGGTATCAGTTATGATCGACTGTTTACTAGGTGAAATACATCAAACACTCGTGACCGTTCTCACATAACGTACTTCCTAATCTGTTGGTAGAATCTCACACTCCGTAAGTTATGCTTTACTGACTCCTGTAACTATTTGAAACACTTCATACTAGTATACTGCTCAAGACTGTAATATGAGCTACATCACGTCATGAATCACTGTACTATGTAACAATATAATACTTCGAACCCTACTCCACGAGTAAGTACACACACGCACCTCTGGCGGAATCACGGCTCGAACAAAATATCAGAAGTTGTCACGCACCCCAGGTGTGGTATCAGCCCGAACACTTTGTCAAAAGTAGTAGTCAGTCCTTGTCCACGACCTCATATTTATACTTGTATCCCCTCTCTTCCGAGTTCACGGGAGGTCATCTTAGGACGCGCAGTCCCAATATCTTCATACGACAATTTGCGGTTCGGCCCGTGGCTTAAATATGGGATTCAATGATGTAATTATGTTCTCAAAGGCTCTATACCAATTCTCAACTAATATCGTTTGCTGGTAATTGATATATTTGCAAATTTAGCTGCTGTATCCCAGCCTGGGATTTCGCGCTATATTTTGGCATCCCTTGCCTCCAGCCAATCAGCGAATAGGGTCCATGAATTCTCAGAATTACGCCAATCAATCTCCCTCAGTTAGTGACTTTTAATAACTTTTATTACTTGGTTAGGCTTATAAATTCCACCTTATTCAGAATTTATAACTCACTTTCGTTTATAAATTTAATCCGTGGAGTTAAGGTTTCTTGTGCTTCTTACAATACGAAGTTGGCGTACCTGCGACTGGTCGATGAATTGGTCCACATAAACCACGGAACCGGGAAGGCTCATATTTTTTTCTTCAAGTGCCAACCTCGCGTTCAACTCCCGCTAGTACATGGAGATACCCTGCCATCATTTCTAAGAAATCTGCACCCGGCTCTTTGCGCTGTTGCCACTACCTATTTCGCTCGAGGCGAGGAATGTTTCCCCTAACTTGTCAACAATTCTCGCCTCTCTCTTTCCCCCTTTGTCACATTTTCTGAGAATTCTAATTCTGCTGTTCATTGTGTTTGTTAATCTCAGTGGAGACAACAGTCTGGGGTAGGTTTCACAACATCCTCTCGACCTGGTTTGTATTTATAATACATAAAGTACGATCTTCTTGCTTCTGAAAATGAAATATATATTCCTCCATAAATAATTACAATTGCATGATGCTCATCACACCCCCACCAGGGCGCAATATAAAGTTGGCGTATGTCTTCAGGGCATCAGTATGCCAATGTTGAGCATCAACATTTTGAAAACTACATGCCACATGTGACAGGATGGAAGATGGTGATTAGCTAGGACAGACTTGAAAGAGGTTATTTTAAGGCTTTTTTTTTTTCCGGAAGTGTGGTCTTATTGTTCTTGACTATTTGAAACATTGCAATCGGCTAGTTGTCCCATTTGAAGTGTGTGACGTTTTGTCATATTGAATGCTGCTTGTGACCGAGTCTTGGAGAATTGTGTCTCATCCCTGAATGTCCGGTTGGGACATGTGACAGGCTGAGGTATCCTTACATGTAATTAGAGGTCAGCTATGAAGGGCTAAACCATTGTACTTAGCTGAATATACCATGAGTGTACTGTAGTTTTACTGTGGAAACAGACCATGAACTTGTCAGCAGTTATTGGTGAGTTTGGTGAGGTATGGTGGTATTTAACCTCAATTTCGAGATGGTGTAGAAGGTTATGTGGCTGAGGTTCATGATCTGGCATTTCTGACTAGTCAGTTTATGTAAATAAATTCAAGCTGATAAGAAGATACTGTGTGAATATGCACAGTGGATTTTAGCATGTGTCAAGGGACACAGAATGTAATATTTCATAACAAGGTCGTTGTACCAGTTAACGTAATTAAGTAATTATGTCTTGTAAATTCAGTGCTGATTGTGAAGATAATAGGAGAAAACAGCGTATTTCTTATGTTGTAATTTGTGTTGTCATGTGTTATGAAGGTGGATACCAGCCTATTGGTATGCTACAGCATTATTGAGGTGGTTAATTTTGAAAGAATATTTTAATTTCCTGAGTGTCATTTCAGAAAAGAGTATAACCTAGCCAGTATATCCTCACACATTTTCAGTTCAATCGTCAGGTTAGGCACGCAAGTCAGAATATCGTCAGCCTATGACCCCACCTTGGAAGACATATTAGTGTCATGCTAGATTCATATTGTGTATTATAAAGTATACTGACGCCCAATCAGTTTTTTATTGTGTTCCGTAACATGGTATTAATTAAGTAAATGTATTGGGGAGTCCACAAACCTGTAGTTGCCACTTGAGTGCTACAGCAGTTTAGGTGTAATAATAATAATAATAATAATAATAATAATAACAACATACATACATTCCATGAAGATGTTCGCCTTGTCCCGTCTTTACGCACAGTTGTTCCTAGGCATTCCCTTGCTGTTTCTACTACAGCATCCCTGTATGCCACCCATTCCCTTTCTATATCCTGAACCTGCTTACTGTCTACTGTTCGAAACTTCTCACTAATCATATCCATGTTCTTCTGCGTAATTTCCTCATCCTGGAGATATTCTACCCTTATTCGTTTTCAGACAGATTTCACTTCCTCTACCCTAGGCCTAGAGATATTTAGTTAACTACAGATCAGATAGTGGTCTGTATCATCAAAAAATCTCCAGAAAACTCATACATTTCTGACAGATTTCCTGAATTTGAAGTCTGTTAAGATATAGACTATTATGGATCTGGTATCCCTAGCCTCCCATGTGTAGTGGTGAATAGCCTTATGCTTGAAGAATGTATTCGTAACTGCTAAACCCATACTAGCACAGAAGTGCAGCAAAGGCTTTCCATTCCCATTAGCTTCCATATCTTCCCCACATTTACCAATTACCCTTTCATATCCTTCAGTTCTATTCCCAACTCTCGCATTGAAATCGCCCATTAGCACTATTCTATCCTTGCCTTTGACCCTGACCACGATGTCACTCAATGCTTCATAAAACTTTTCAACTTCATCCTCATCTGCACCCTCACATGGTGAATACACTGAGACAATTGTAGTCCTAATTCCTCCAACTGACAAATCTTCCCACACCATTCGCTCATTTTCATGCCTAACAGAAAGTATGTTGCATGCAATGGGTTATAATAATAATAATAATAATAATAATAATAATAATAATAATAATAATAATAATAATAATAATAATAATAATAATAATGATGGATTAAGAGTGTTACCCTGAGTAGTGCAGGTATGAATCCTAGTAAGGTTGTGGAGCTAGTGTGTGATTGGTCTCAGTGCACTTTGCTGCAGAATGTTTAATGTAGACGGCAACTCCCGTGATATCCTCATGCACTATGTGGCCCTGAGACAAGAGTTAAATTACATTCATCTGAAGCCAGCAATATTGATTTCTGTACAGAAGCCTTATGAAAGGTAATCATTATGTGATTCATTTGCATTCTCTCACCTTGCAGCTGCTACAAAGCAACTGAATGGACCTATCTGCCATGTGTTGTAGTTATACTGTAGCACAAGCATCCCCCGCTCTCTTTCTTACAAACATCACTTTTATTATTTCATACTAAACTCTTGCAATGTCATTTTCAGTGAAAGAGAATGAAATTTTCGAACTTCTTGTCCAGTTTTTAAAAGTATTTTCTGATTAACACATTGGATTCTTATGTATAAAAATATAGTGCTAGTATTTTCAATATTTCATTTTTTCAAGGGTGTTATGATGCGTTATTTTAATAAATTTCATCATAATCTCCTGTATATAAAATAATGTGTCCTCACTGACTGATTCGTCATCAGTGAACCAAAACTAGTGAACATATAGAAATGAAATTTAGGGGATACATTTATATTGCAGTGTAGGTGCTCTTGGATATTCCTTCGCCAAGGGTGTGAGTTGCTCAAGTTTACAGGCATTTGGTATCTCCTTTAAAAATAAACTTGTATTTTTTTTTTTTAAAGACACTTAAGCGGGGTGAAATGAAGTGAAGAATGGGTTACTTACCGTACATCTAAAATACTGAAGATATTACAGATGTGAAAATTGGTATTTGGAATCTCTTTTAGAAATAAAGAATAAAGGAGGACATTTTTTTCAGAAAATCCAAAGGAGAGAGGGTGTGTGCATGCGTGTGTATGCGCGCGCGCGCACATGTGTGTGTGTGGACGGGGGTGTTTATATTCCTTTAATGAGTATACTTATACATCAGAAACTGAAGATGTTAGAAACATGAACATTGCTATTTGGAATCTCCTTTAAAAATAAAAAAGCATGTGATTTTCCATTTTCCATAAATCCACCGAATGGGGGTGAAAAGAAGCAACAAATTGTTAGGACGTTTCACGACGATACTGATACGTATATTTCTAAAACCGAAGATGTTTCTCTGTGGCTCTCTGGTTCATACTGCATCTCCTGCCCTGAACTCATTCTTATGTTATAGTAGGCCTACATTTCCTCTAAAGCAACCCCTTAATATACATGCGAAGATATGATGTGTCAATGGATCAGCTAAGCGTATTTCAGTGGACCGATTGAAACCAGCTTTCCTATTCGAAGAAAATATTAATACTACCACCAACCCTCAGTGCACTGTCACTGTTTAAGTATCACATCGGTAATGCTCCAGCCTACTCAGCGGATCTCAGGCATGCTCAGTCCGTGGTAGACAAAGTGATTACTAACTTAAAAGACACCTTGGATATAAGTGATGGGGAACATAATATATTCTTAATAGTATGGACAAGACTAGGACATTAATATTATAAATGATGATAGGCAGACCATGACATAGGATTGATGAAATTATTTATTAATTAAGACATGTTATTAAAATTCAGAACAAGAAACTGTACATAAATTTATTTAGCTTTCAGATCATCTCTTGATAAAATTCATCTTGAAAACAAGCTCATCATGCACCGACACATGCATTTAACATGAAATCAACTGGGCTTGAATTTTCACTTGTATTTTTGGTGGATTGTTTCCATTTTTTTAACTTTAAAATATGTATTTGTTCCTTTTCTGTGCAGAACATCGCAGTAGAAATGCTAACCTTGCTGTGATGTTAATAAAAGATGACTACTACAAACCTTGCATGCAATCGGAGCCTCCTTTTCTTTCATCTGCCTCTATCTCGATGTAGGCCATGGTATATATTACGGTTCTCATCAGCAGATAGAAATATATAAGAATAATCATACGACATCAACAAAGTGTCGATATCATTTGGCAACTAGCTCCTAAACCAGGCATAAGCTGCAAAAACTAATTGCTTCAGGGAAAATCTTACAGTAACTACACACATCAGCCTAAGTGGGATGGTGAGTACAAATATACACAACTCCCGCTGGAGTAAATAAACAACTAAAAATCACTCATGGATTGAAAACCACATACAACATAATGAAATACTGTATCAACGAACATCACAAGAAATAAACTGTCACATGTCAAATTTTTCCATACAATAAACCATGCAACTTTCACTCCAACAAAGATCTCAAATTTCCATCGAGAGCAAAATGCAATCCCTTTAATATAGTACATAACACTCAATATGCCAGATATTTCAACATTATTTCAACCACAATTTCCATGTTGATCCTGAAATTCAATACCTGATGCAAAAGTATATCACACTGCATACATTAATTCAACCATAATTTCAATATCGTTTCCCTGAAATAAAAGGCATGACACATAATTAACACACTACACTCAAATCCTCACTGAATTGGGATGAATTAAAAAATTACTCATATTTCACTAATGAATCATCGAACATAACAACATCCATGAACGTGGGTGAAAATATATAATCGGCCACTTTAACAAACACACACACACAGAAACACTTCTTGGTAGACAAATATTAGCTTGATGTAGATATTGATTCCCATAGGGAACCTAAAATATTTGTCCCGAATGAGTAAATTTATAATACCAATATAATGGTCCGTTATTGGACATTATAAATTTTCCAGCTAACTCATTCTTGGTTGCCTGCGTTTCGCCCTCGTGTGCTAAGCACTAGCCTTGCGTCTTGGGTGGTGTGCTAAGTCCCAACTGACGAGCCTAACTTAGTACACGAGGGCGAAACGCAGGCAAGCAAGAATGAGTTAGCTGGAAAATTTATAATGTCCAATAACGGACCATTATATTGGTATTTTAAATATTACCTTGCTGGAATAACAGCGCGGAGATCCATGCTCCTATTGCAGCTAAATAAAACGGGAATTCCAATCTCCCAAATGAATAAATGATACACTGGGCTCAATGGCTCCAGGGTCATACAAATATGCTATAAATCAAAATTCTATCCCAGGCAAGTCTAACACAAATATATTTGCATATATTATGCTGTTTTTACAAATTATCAAATTGTATTTAATTATCATCATCAATACATAATATACATCTAGTTAAGATGACCTGTCAATTAGATGTTTCAACCCAAACATATGGTCATCCTCAGTAAAATACATTATAATAATCTAAAAACATTGTATACGTTGTTTGTTAAAAAGTTTTCCTTTAAATATCATGATGAAATTAAAATATGACTTGATGGTTGTTGTAACTTCCTCATTGCCCCTTGATGCAGTTCAAATATATCTGTACACTGTTTTGGCTCTCAAGTCAGAGGCTAACATTATGTGAGTTGCTAGTGAAGTTGAACCTGTAATGTGGATAATGAAAACCAAACTAAAAATTAAAAAGAATGTGGCCAACAGGAATATTTAAAGTAAGTTTTTAATGACGAAACTAAATTATGTAACGTGGCCCGCTTGACCTTCCCGTGTTTGCTGGCAACAGAGTCTGGCTCTTGATTGTCGTGCTCCTGCAGTTAAAGTGTGTTAAGTGTTGTTAGGAGGAGGTGGAGGGGGGAAATGGGGTGGGACTTGCGGGAGTGTGGGGGTAGTAACCAAAATTGAATATAGTAGTTGTGAATTCTTCTGAACTTGTTTTTACTGTAAATGATCAGAATGAAAGTTTCCCATGTCATGTTCTTCTTTTCATTTATCTCATTTAAGTTGAGGGCTGGATTCTCATATTGATCTATATTAATGTGAAAATTCTGTAAAATGTTGAGTATTGAACCTTTTTGTTCATGCTGTGGAACTTTTAGATCTTCATCTTTTGTGGCGTACTATGATTATGGTCCTTATGATGGTTGCTCATATAAGTTGATCTGCATCTCTGGCATTCCAATGCAATGCCAATGAAGAAATAATATTTAACTCACACACAGTAAATATCTGTCTATATCGGTCCCTCAATCCTGAGGATCGTGATCTCCGAAGATATTTCTTTGTACCCATTTCCATTGTCCATGGTCTTCTGCTGTATGGGTAGATTGTATGAACGATGTCTTTGTTGCATATTTTATGCCATCTGTCCAGCGTATAGGTGCTCGCCCACCCCTCTTTCCAGGCATGTTTCCCAAGATTATGTGCTTTTCAAGGCTTCCTTCTCCACGACGCACAATATGACCAAAGAATTGGAGAATACTTTGTTGACATTTTGCCAATAACCTGGTACTGATATTCAGCTCCTTGAGGATGGATTCATTGGTTTGAAATGCTGTCCAAGGAATGCGAAGCACTCTTAATAATAATAATAATAATAATAATAATAATAATAATAATAATAATAATAATAATAATGTTATTTGTTTTACGTCCCACTAACTACTCTTTTATGGATTTCGGAGACGCCGAGGTGCCGGAATTTAGTCCCGTAGGAGTTATTTTATGTGCCAGTAAGTCTACCGACACGACGCTGACATATTTGAGCACCTTCAAATACCACCGGACTGAGCCAGGATCGAACCTGCCAAGTTGGGGTCAGAAGGCCAGCGCCTTAACCGTCTGAGCCACTCAGCCTGGCTGAAGCACTCTTATCCAGCACCATATCTCGAATTAGTTGATCTTATTCAAATCTGAAGCTTGTAAATTCTATGTTTCAGCACCATAGAAGAAGATAGAGAATACCACTGTCTGTACTAGTCTTATCTTTAGCTTTACAGAAATGGAGCCATCCTTCCAAATATGAGATAACTGAGGCATGATGTTCTTGGCCATGGCAATCCTTCTCCTGATCTCTATTTCACAGCTGTTGTTACTAGTTATAATGGCACCCAGATACAACATTTCTGAAACTATTGCAATTTTGCTGAAGGCACTGAGTTTGTTCATCTTGCCAGGGATATCAATTACCATAATTTTTGTCTTTTGCATGTTGATCTGCAAACCCAAAGTGATGCTCTCAGTTCTGACGCTGTCTAAAAGCTCATCATTTCTGCCTCATTCATGGCAATCAATACAGTGCCATCTGCATATCGGAGATTTGATATCTTTCTGCCACCAATAAGAAATCCACCAGTCCATCCAGCCAATGCAGTTCTCATGATGTACTCGCCATAAATATTAAAAAGCTGGGGTGACAATATACAGCCTTCATGAATGGTGCTTTGTATCTTGAAGATTTCAGACATTTATGTGATAAAGATGTTGATTCCCAAAGGGAATCTGAAATATTTGTCCTGAATGAGTAAATTTATAATACCAATATAAATGGTCCCTTATTGGACATTGTAAATTTATTACAAGATATTAGAATCATTCCGTATTGACAGTTTTCACTTTACAATGGCGAAAAATGAGAGTATCCTCCTATTCAATACATCATATATTCCGTCATTAGATGGAGCAATCAAATTCAGAACTGTTTCGGCTCACTTGAGCCATCTTCAGTGAAAAAAAATTAGGGGGGTTGGAATAATTTACATAATATAAGTTGAAAAAATGCTAAAAAACATAATGAAAGACCAAATGAAAAAACAAACAAAAGAGAGCCTAGACAGAAACAAAATTAGCACAAATATACAATATTTACATCAATATGCAGAGCAAAAAACAACTTATTGCGACAAAATTCAGTGAAACAGGTGTTAATTTGAAATAATAATTGATACTAAAAACTGCGTTAACCTAAGAAACAAGGGAATGAGAAAACAAATGATGCAGATGGAAATGAATAATAGTAGCACATGGTGAGGTTGTGGACCTCATAGTTTACAAATTATTGGTTTAGTAAAAATGACAAAACAGTTTGAAATTGCTGTCAAAATCATCCTAGTGGAAACCCATCACATCCAGTTGGTCAGGAGGAGAGCGCGAGCAAACATTTTTGAGAGAAACCAAGCCTGATATAACCTGCAGGCGAAAAGCCTGTGACAAGGAGAAAAAAAGCACCATGAAGTTTAAGGCTTTAGAAATAGCAGCATTCTCAATATCTTCTCAATCTAGTGGTCCCTTTCTTCATTATTGTTTCATAATGTTGGCTGGTGTTTTGCCTTATTATAGAGGAGTCGGAAGGGCCGCGTATAAAAATTGAGAAGCTGTGTTAAGTAGAAGACAGATGCATAGTAAATTGTAGTAACCTAGTGGAAACCGTCAATGAAGTTTTAATCTGTAATGGAAAAAATGAGGTTGTATGAGAAACATGGGTTGATAAGTAACAAGTGTGGAATGGTTGTGAAGAAAGCTTAAACTTACGGTGTGCAGTAGGTGGTTGTCCTCTCTAATGGCCTGGCTTTCTCAAAGTAACGGTCTCGTTCGCGTGATCGAGTCTATTGTTGGTTCGGCTGTGTTTGCTAGGATGGAAGGTGCGGAGGGGGAAGGGGAGGTGCAGGGCTGGTTTGAGGAAGGGAGGGGTGGTGAGTTGGAGACATGGAGGTGGGGTTTGTTTGGCAAATATAAGGAATTAATGTTTCAAGAGGATGTTAGTTTACTCGCCAACAATAAACTCGATCATGCGACCGAGACCATCACTTTGAGAAGGCCACGCCATTTGAGCTTTAGAAGTCAGCGAGTAAACTAACATCCTCTTGAAACATTCATTCCTTATATTTGCCAAACAAACCCCACCTCCATGTCTCCAACTCACCACCCCTCCCTTCCTCAAACCAGCCCTGCACCTCCCCTTCCCCCTCCGCTCCTTCCATCCTAGCAAACACAGCCGAACCAACAATAGACTCGATCACGCGAACGAGACCGTTACTTTGAGAAAGCCAGGCCATTAGAGAGGACAACCACCTACTGCACACTGTAAGTTTAAGCTTTCTTCACAACCATTCCACACTTTTTACTTATCAACCCATGTTTCTCATACAACCTCATTTTTTCCATTACAGATTAGAACTTCATTGACGGTTTCCATTAGATTACTACAATTTACTATGCATCTGTCTTCTACCTAACACAGCTTCTCAATTTTTATACGTGGCCTTTCCGACCCCTCTATAATAAGGCAAAACACCAGCCAACATTATGAAACAATAATGAAGAAAGGGACCGCTAGATTGAGAAGATATTGAGAATGCTGCTATTTCTAAAGCCTTAAACTTCATGGTGTTTTTTTCTCCTTGTCACAGGCTTTTCGCCTGCAGGTTATATCAGGCTTGGTTTCTCTCAAAAATGTTTGCTCCCGCTCTCCTCCTGACCAATTGGATGTGATGGGTTTCCACTAGGATGATTTTGACAGCAATTTCAAACTGTTTTGTCATTTTTACTAAACCAATAATTTGTATTTAAAGTTAAAAACTTCATGATTGTTCCGTATTGAATAGAGAAAATAAGATGTACAATATTATAGGGAAGGATCCACCTTTCAATACTCCGTAGTAAACTATGAGGTCCACAACCTCACCATGTGCTACTATTATTCATTTCCATCTGCATCATTTGTTTTCTCATTCCCTTGTTTCTTAGGTTAACGCAGTTTTCAGTATCAATTATTATTTCAAATTAACACCTGTTTCACTGAATTTTGTCGCAATAAGTTGTTTTTTGCTCTGCATATTGATGTAAATATTGTATATTTGTGCTAATTTTGTTTCCGTCTAGGCTCTCTTTTGTTTGTTTTTTCATTTGGTCTTTCATTATGTTTTTTAGCATTTTTTCAACTTATATTATGTAAATTATTCCAACCCCCCTAATTTTTTTTCACTGAAGATGGCTCAAGCGAGCCAAAACATGTCTGAATTTGTTTGCTCCGTCTAATGACGGAATATATGATGTATTGAATAGGAGGATACTCTCATTTTTCGCCATTGTAAATTGTAAATTTTCCAGCTAACTCATTCCTGTGCCATGCGTCTTGGTAGGTGTGCTAGGTACCAACTGTCAAGCCCAACCTAGCACACGGGAGCAAAACGCTGGCAACCAGGAATGAGTTAGCTGGAAAATTTATAATGTCTAATAAGGGACCATTTATATTGGTATCTTGCCATTTATCCTGACAACTGCTGTGTTAGACTCATATAGATTCTTTATCAACCATATGATGATAGCAAACACTCGTAATCGAGTAGGTTTGTCTTCCAGGTAGGATGTCTCTTCATCTATGTGTTCGGAGGTGACTATACAGTCCAATGCGGGAGTTACACAATTTGCCACAGTGATGACAGGTAGTCCCAGGTGGAGCAGTCGTGTTATTTCTATGTCTCCTCAGCACTTCTTTTTCTTTCCTACGTTGCCTCTTGTCATTCGCTGTACGTCGGCGGTTTTCTTCAAAAGACAGGGTGTCATAATTGACTAGTGATCTCCAGGATGAACGGTCAAGCGCTAAGTTCTCCCAGTTATCAACATCAATGTTACATCTCTTCAATTTAGCCTTGATTAAATCTTTAAATTGCTTCCTCTGACCGCCTACACAGCGTTTACCTACTGATAGCTCAGAGTAAAACACTTGTTTGGGAATGCGATTATTGGGCATGCGAACTACGTGTCCTGTCCATCGTAGCTGGCATCTTAAAAGCATCAATTCTATACTGGTGGTGTGTGCCTCTTCAAGAACGCTGGTATTTGTGCGCCTGTCTTGCCAAGTTATTTGCAGTATTCTCCTCAAGCAACATTGATGATACTCTTCCAGCTTCTTAAGGTGTCAACTGTAGCATGTCCAGGATTCGGATCCGTAGAGTAAGGTTGGAACTACAACAGAATTGTACACAAGAATCATTGTTGTGATATTGACATCATGATTGCCAAAAACTCGAGATCTTAACTTAGGAAAGGATGCTCCTGCATGGTTAATTCTGTGTTGGATTTCTGAATCTATATTTGCGCTTGATGAGAGGGTGTTGCCAAGATATGGGAAGGTGTTTACAATTTGAAGGCTCACTCCATCAATTGCAACATTGATATCTCTTTGACCTTCTCCAGGGGCTGGTTGGTATAGGATCTGTGTTTTGCTGGTATTCAGTTTGAGTCCGATCTTGTTGTATGCAGCAGAAAAAAGCATTCAAGATTATCAGAAGCTCTTCTTGTGTCTGAGCTACGACAGCATTATCATCGGTGTACTGTAACTCAACTAATGCAGCAGACGATGTCCGAGTTCCTGCCTTTAAACGGCTCAAATTTAAAAGTTTACCATCCATCCTGTAAGTTATATGAATTCCTGGAGGGAGATCATCTCTGACAAGTTCTACGACAGCAGCAACATACAAGGAAAACAAAGTGGGGGCTATCACACAGCCTTGCTTAACACCGGTATTGATATGGAATGGCTCTCCTATAGAGCCGTTGCCAATGACAGCTGCCATCATATCAGTGTAGAGCAATTTCAAGATGGCAATAAATTTCTGCAGAAAGCCATATAGAGCTAAAATTTTCCACGAAGCTTCTTGGTTCACAGAGTCAAATGCAATATAAAGAGGTCTATTTTGTTCTCTACATTTTTCCTGGAGTTGACGAGCTATGGCTATCATATCTGTGGTTCCTCTAGAAGGCCTGAAGCCACACTGACTCTCTGGAAGTATTTTCTCCACCAGGGGTACAATATGATTTGCCAAGATTTGAGCAATAAGCTTTCCCAGGCATGACAGTAAGGATATTCCCCAATAGTTATTGCAATTTGTTCGATCCCCTTTTTTAAATATGGGAACTACCAGATTGTCTCTGAAATCAGGAGGCATTTCTTCTGTGCTCCAAATTTTGTCAATCAGTTCATGTATGTGTCTTATTAGTTCCTCACCTCCTTCTTTGAGAGCTTCCACTGGTATACCATCAGGACCAGAGGCTTTGTGATGCTTTGCTTGATTGACAGCATGCTTAACTTCATCTAGTGTTGGTGGGGAGCCAAGTTCTTCAATTGACGGGAGCTTGTTTTAATATATCATACACCTATTCATCAATAATCGAATCCTGACTCAAGAGGTCTTGAAAATGCTCTTTCCACCTATTCATGATGGAGTACTGATCTTTTAAAAGTGTACTGTTATCGCTGGACCAAAGAGGATTCCTCCCAAAGGCGGTGGGACCATAAACTGCTTTTGTCGCTTGGAAGAACTGTCGTGAATCTTTATCTGCTAGATATTCCAACTCTTTTGCCTTTGCTGTCCACCATGCATTCTTGAGCTCATGGGTTTTTCTTTGGACATTTTCTTTGGCAGTACTTATGGGTTGTTTCTTAGAGTGGGAGTTCATGTCCCTTCGCCATGCTTGCAAGGCTTTTCTCTGCTCTAAGATCAATGCTTCAGTTTCTTCTTCATTTTCATCAAACCAGTCCTGATGTTTTCTGGTCTTATATCCTACTGTTTCTTTGCAAGCATCTTAAATAGTGGTCTTCAGACTCTCCCAGTGTTGAGTTACATCAAGTTAATATTCCTTTGTCAAAGTCAGATAAAGGAGCTCTCTGTATTTTGAAGTAATTTCTGTATCGCCAAACTTCTCGGTGTCAAAAGTATATCTGAATCTCTTCTTTTGTTTCCTCCTCTGGGTGGACAGTGACAAATGCATCACTGATCTAATAAGTCCTACAGTCATCAGCTCCCGTCATTGCTTTGGTGATGAGAACATCGTGTAGATCTTGCTTGTGGACAATTACATAGTCAATAAGGTGCCAGTGTTTCGATCTAGGATGCTGCCATGATGTTTTTAAGTGATCGCTTTGGTGAAAGATGGTGTTGGTGATTATCAACCCATGCTCAGCACATTTTGAGAGGAGTCTAATACCATTGGAGTTTTTACTGCCAACTCCCTCCTTGCCAATGACACCATTCCATACTTTATGGTCCTTTCCCACTCTGGCATTAAAATCACCAAACAAGATGATTTTATCTAGGCGATTGATGTTCAATAGGATGTCATCCAGATCTGAATAGAATGTTTCTTTGATGTCATCATCAGAGTCTAATGTGGGGGCATATGCGCAAATTACTGTGGCATGCTGGTCACCATTTAATCGAAGTCTTAATGTCATGATGCATTCATTACGTCCAGTTGGAAGCTGCAGCAGGTTTCTGAGAAGCTTATTCTTGATAGCAAAGCCTACTCCATGTATTCGGTGTTTGCTGGTAGGTTTACCCTTCCAGAAGAAAGTGTATCCTGCTCCGTTTTCATTCAGCTGACCTTCTTCAGCAAGACGGGTGTCCTGGAATGCTGCTTTGTCGATATTGTATCTTCGTAACTCTCTACCCACAAGGGCTGTTCTCCTTTTGGGTCTCTCATTTGAAGGGTCATCATTAAGTGTTCTTATGTTCCATGTAGCAAAATATAATTTCTTTCTTGTTCGACCACATTGACGTGATACCATTGGACACGGCTATCAAATCGGCACTAGAAGTGGCTGACTATATTTAGGGCACCTTTTCTAGCCCCGTCCCCATATAAGGTGAACAGAGTGGACCCTAAATAGGACTGCTCAGTCGTAGATGCAGCAACCGAATTGCTCTACAGCCACAATCCTAAGCAAGACGACCGATCACACATCTACCGCCTACGTGCCAAGTTATCACTAGAGGCTTCCAGACATCACAATCCTGCCCCCGTCGCAACTTCCTGATCACCACAGGACTTTTGGAAGAGTCAATCCGTTGTTGGAAGACTGCTGTGCGTGAGATTCTTTTAGAGTGAGAGTGTTGGTGCACTGTACTTGATGACTTAGGAACTGTTTTCAATGGCAAGCCGATGCAAGACGATTGAAGGGTTCCTAGTCACTGCAGCCTTCGTCCGCCATTCCAGCCAAGGAGGGACTTACTGTCCTTACGCCTGGTCCACCGTTGAGGACTTTCTATGCCGTTGACCAAATATGGTTCATCCACCTTTAGGGGAAGTTTTTCATCCCAAGGGCAAGAGAGTGCCCTAAACTTGATGAAATTATGTGCCATTTCCTACACAAAGGCTTCATCAAACCTACTAAGGGAGAGCTCATCCGCCCGTAGCCGTTGGTTCTCCCCTAGTTTGCCAGGTTTGGTACTGGCCGCCTGACCCTCGGCCAGTACCGTCTACTGTCACATACGGTAGTAGGGTGATCCTGACCTGACACTCGTATCAACCATATAAGATAGACATGATACTGTATAGCTTTTGGGCTATACAGTATCGTGTCTATAAGTACGGGCCATGAAAGCATCAATGGCAACCAGATAAGATGTTTTGGAACTCCCATTTCCAATAACACTTGCCAAAGTTTCTCCAATTGAACACAGTCAAAGGCTTTCCTATAGTCTAAAAACCAAATGATCGTAGGAAGCCGGAATTCTTTTCTCTTTTCGATTAATTGTCTGCTGTTCAACAGCTGTTCTCTTCTGCCTTTTCCTTTGATGAAAACTGCTTGTTCAGGGGAAATCTGTGAACTAATACAATTTTGGAGTTGATCTTTCAAGATGTAAAATATGATCTTGCTAGCATATGAGATTAATGATAAAGTCCTATAGTTATCACATTTCATTGTTGAGCTCTTTTTATGCAAGTGGATGAAGATGGAGGTAACCCAGTCATCTGGCCATTTGCCATTTCTCCATATTTTATTGCAAATGTCTGTGATAATTTAAGCACCAATATTGCTTGTCTCTTTCAGTAGTTCAGCTGTTATGTTGTCAGAACCCAGTGTTTTATGCGGTCGCAACGAAGTGATTGCCCTTTTTGTTTCCTGAAGTAAGATGTCTGGTTCTTGTTCAAAAGCTTGCCATTCAATCATCGGCTGTACTGTCTTCTTTATACAACTCCTGACGGTACTCTTTCTATCTATTCAATACAATTTCAAAATCATTTATCCTATGACCATTAGAATCTTGTATGGACCATACATGAGGTTTGTATTTATTTGACAGCTGTTTTACTTTATGGTATATATCTCATGTCTCATTGTGATGGCCATGAGCTTCAATTTCTTCACAGATTCCTGACAGATACTTATGTTTGTCTAAGCGGCAATTACGTTGAATTTCACGACACAGCTCAAAGTATTTGTCTTGAATGTGCAAGCCTGTTTCTTTCAGTTGTTTCTGCTGTGCTATGAGCTGCATGTATGATCACTGATCCAACACTTATGATGACTCTGTATTGGAGAAGAATGTTTCATTGCAATGGTCACCATTTTCTGTTTGAGGTCTTCCCATGTGGACCCTTCATCAATACTGTGCTCCCTTCTAGTGTTGGATTTCCACACCAAAACTCCTTAAGTTTTCACCTTCGACCTTTTGCATTTTACAAGGTACACGGTGCATACCTCTGAATTTCAACCGGAACACCGTAAACAGTAGTTGGTGATCTGTGCCACAATCTGCACCAGGGTATGTTTTTGCATTGATGACAGAGGATTTCCAGTGATTGTTAACCAATATAAAATCAATCTGATTTCTATGAAGACCGTCAGTGGAGCACCATGTATACAGTCGACGAATATGATGTTGAAAGAATGTGTTGGTTACACATAATTCACATTCCGTACAAAACTGTAGTAGTCTCTCTCCACTATCATTTCGCTTTCCAATGCCATAATGGCCCATGATGTGTCTAAACTCACTGTCATTGGTCGTTTCTCCAATTCTTGCATTTAAGTCTCCAAGAATCACTGATATTTTCTTGCTTGGGATATTCTTAATTACATCAACTAATTCTTGATAGAATATCTCTGATTTCTTCTTCGCTCAGAACAGATGTAGGTGCATATACTTGAATGATATGGAGTTTACATGGTGCTGCCTTAAGTGTTAAGTGGATACTCATGTACATCCATCCACTAGATTTGCCAAATGCGGAGGGACAATTACTGCAACACCATTGGCACTTTCATTATCTGGTCCAGAAAAGTACACCGTATTACCCTTTGAGGAGCAGAAGAAGCCACTACCTTTCCAGTGTGTTTCAGATAGACCTAGCAAGTCTAGATTGTGATTTTCTGTTTCTTTCTCAATGATCTGAAGTTTCCCAGGTTGCAAGAATCCCCTTGCATTCCAAGTAGCTATTTTATTTTGGTGTTGAAGTGATGTTACTCCTCCCAGTCACACATTTCCCACACATGGCCTGGGAGTCTACCTTCATGTGCTCAGTCACCAATTTCACACCATTCAGCCTGGACCTGGGATGGCGCTGGTTGTCAACCGGATCGCTTGACGAATTCATTTCCAAATTAGCCATATCCATCAGAGGTTCTCTTGGGAAGGTAGTGTGGTAGTTTTCCCTTGCTTTCTACACCACAGTATCATGACCGTTCATGCTGATTCAGCAATGCCCATAATAATCCAGTGATGAGCCGATCCAAAGTCATTCGTTTTGCGCGTCATCCTGGTACTGATAGGTACTGCTGCCCTCTATCAGGGATGGATTCCAGCGGCATTTCCTCCACTGAGGGGGCCATCACTCCACCTAAAGGAGCTCATCCACCTAAAGCCGTTGACACCCTTAGGGAGTCGGGTTATTTACTTCAGGCCAACACTCGGCGTTGAGTCCTGGCTGTACGGTCTACTACATTACCGTAGCAGGGTAACCCAGGCAGACAGTAGCAATAAATACACAAATGCTAGGATATATAAACTGGAATCTGCAGTCAGCAAATACGGGAAGGTCAAGCGGGCCACGTAACGTAAGGTAGTTTCGACATCAAAACTACTTATTTACTCAAGTCAGAAGCATACAATAGAACTTTTTTTTTTTTTAAATCAAAAACTTACCTTAAATGCTCCTGTTGGTCATATTCATTTTAATTCTTAATTTGTTTTTCATTGTCCACATTACAGGTTCAACTTCGCTAGCAACTCACATAATGTTAGCCTCTGACTTGAGAGCCAACAGAGTACAGATGTATTTGAACTGCATCAAGGCACAATGAGGAAGTTACAACAAAAATACCTCCAGCACTAAAACTTGATCACCTCATATTTGAATTTCACCATGAACTTCTTTAACAAGCACTGTGTACAGTCGTGTGTCTACTATGATTGAGGATGACCCTATGTTGAAAGCTCATCTTAACTAGATATATATTACGTATTGATCAGGAAGATAATTAAATACAATTTGACAATTTGTAAAAAGTTCAACTGTCAACATGGATTGAACATGAGATTTATAGTCTGTAATACATTATGCTGGCCTTTAATGAAGAACAAACCTTAGCTTATCTCATGCCATTAAATAATCCCACGTCCTACATTCATTTAATGAACAATCAATAAATGACACCTAACATCATCCATGTCTCGCAGCACTGACTTTGAATATCTCATGAAAAAATAATGTATTCACATTTATTAAATATTATATAACCATGATAAATTTTAGATAGCGTTATTTGTGCAGAGATATAGACTCTGCAGAAGATACTCTCCTTCATGAAATTATCAAGGCCAGTATGATCCACGGACCTTGTGATAATTTAAATAACAGAGTACCCTGTATAAAAGAAAGGTAGCTGCAGCAAGAAGTTTCCTTGACCTCTCACCCAAGAAACTCAAACAGCAGAAGATGAATACCCACAATAACTATGAAGAGCTTCAGGAGATGTTGGTTTCTCTGTTGAAATCAGTGGTGTGACCCTTGATAATGGTTGGGTAGTGCCATATAACCGTGTTCTTTCATGCAGTTTTGGTGCCCATATTAACGTAAAGAACTATAACTCTGTGAAATCTATCAAATACATTTAATGTTTTTACAGGGACCTGATTATTTTAACCTTAAATCAAGATTTCAGTAGAAATCACATCATTTCCAGAGATCTTTTTCTGTGTTGACATAAATTGTACTATCACACATTACTTACACAGTGACAGCTATGAAACAAAACACCCTGTACTGTATTTACAACTTTGTATGGTTTGTGCTTGTGTTAAACTGCCCCTGCTATCTGAGCAAGAGACTTGTATTGCACTTTGGCTCACATTGCCCTAACACATGTGTTCCTTGGCACTATCATCAGATAACAGACCTATGCTATTTGATGAACCCATCCGAATTGCAATAACATTACTTATATAATTTTTTTTCATGAAAATGATCATTGTAAATAATAAAATAAATGTCCCATAATTTAACATGTTTTTTCTTAGAAAATTACAGAGATCCATTAATTTTGTTGGTCAGTGTAATTGCACACCTCTTAAAACTTTGTCTCCCTCTATGTCTCTTAGTTGGTTAAGAAATTGTTTTCAATGTTATTCAGGAATATGCAAGCTACTTTTCCTGATAATGGTGAGCCCATGGTTAATCCTTCCTTTTGATAGGTTTTTGACAATGAAGGCAAAACCGCTTCAGTTTGAGGTTGTTCTTATAATGTTATACATTATTTTCCATAAAAGTCAGGAAAGATACTGAACTTGCCCAAAAACACATTAAAATCAATATGAAACAGCAATTGGTTTGTTTGAACATTTTTGTGGACATTTTCCAACTAGTGGCTTACTTATTAGCATGTATTTTCTAATACCAATAGTTTGAACACGCATATTCAGTTTCATTCTAAAAAATTGTAATTAATTTCCGAAGGTTATAATAACATTGTCATTAAAATGGTGGTGTAAAACGGCCACAGTTGGATGTGTATCGGAGTTAAACATCTCACCCATAACCAAAATGAATAGAAATAAATATTTGAGAATTTTAACATGCCCTTAACTCTAAATCTGGTTTGTCCTAGTGTGAATTACATTAAATCAAATATAAAATTGCACCGCCCTTATGGAATAATTTTTGGGACTGGAAATTTCTTCCATTAATTGCAGGTTCACGCTAAATTGAGGTCATGCAAAATATGTTAATAAAGAGACAACATTTAGTCTTGAAAATGAAATGGATGAAGTGAAACTCTATGAAAATGGTCAATACATCAGCAGCTCCAAGGCTATATGGAGAATGCTGGTTTTCCCATCCATGAGAGTTTTCTGACAGTCGTCCATCTCGCTGTGCATCTAGGAAATGGACCGCATGACTATTTTAACCCAAATGACTCCAATAACTTAATAAATATGATTAACAATCCACCTAAAACTACTCTTTTAGCATTTTTTGACTTATGCAAAAGAGATGATTTTGCAAAAAACACTTCTTTATGTTGACGTTCCCTCTTACTGTATATGGAAAAATAATAGATGTGATAGAAATTGTGAATGTGATGTCAATGGCTGGCTGGGAATAAAGAAAGGCCAGGCTTTAGGCAGGCTATATACCATCCACCCTAGTAAAACCGAGTGCTATTCTCTGCATGCTATACTTCATGAAGTCAGCGTCTCTAAATCTTTCTTGGAATTAAAGACTGGTAAATGCATGATTCAACCCACATGCCAGTCAGCACATAAGGCTCAAGGCTTGCCAGAAGGCAAAAGGCACTGGGATGCAACAACAGAAGAAGCTGCGCTTTGTCATTCTCTGTTTAGGTTATGTGAACTTTTTGCAATAATGGTGATATTTTGTCCATTGTCATATGCTTTAAATCTTTGGGAGAAATACAAGGATAGCCTTTCTGACGATATATGGCACTGAGTGGAATTGGAATTAAAGCATGGAGATGTTCACCTAATTTTAATTGAAGTATATAATACATGTTTGGTTTGTCTTGAAGATACAGTGCTATCTTTGGGACGCCTATGTCTGCAATGGTACAGTTTACCCCAGCATCAAGATGTGAGCAGTCTTACAAAACAGGGGATACCTCAAGGAGATCAGCTATGATCCAAATATTTTAGCACAGATTGTAAGTGCTAATAAAAATTTGTTAAACGATGGACACTGATGAGACACTTGTCATAAATCTTTATTGCCAAGAATGTGAAATGATCATGGTATAGCTTTGGCTGTTGCTTCTTTCAGGCATTGCTGCATAATCTTCTGGAAGAAGGTAAAACTACTCTGTCTGCTTTCAAACTCCCCTTGAACATGATGTGAGAAGACACACCTATGTGTTATATTTCCAAATGGAGTAACAGAACGCGAGAGTGTAAGCCAGTAATTTGGGAGAATGCTCAATGGCCCACATGGGCAGATTCGAGGTTTTCAGTAGATCATTACAAGGTATTGCTTGATGGGAGAGATCGCTGTGCTATTAGCTGGAGAATTTTGGCAAACATTAACCCATCACTCCTAGGAGTACATGGACAGGCAAAGTCAAATCGTGGCTAAGGGCTTCATATTTATGGCTACATGTCTGGAAACTTGCACTTCATAAAAATATGAGATACATCTTTTGGACTTTTTGCTGAGATGTTACTGGAAACAGGTGATGGAAATTCCCCTTCAGTGGAAGCTGAAGTCACCATCCCCTCAGATTTGGGTACAGCAGTTTCCTCCCTAACAGAGCTAATTTCTAGAATATATCTGGATATAAGTAACATCAAGTAGAAGCCCATGGAATGATGGTACAACTCCTAAGAATGACATCCAATTAAAAGATCTTTGAAGAACAAGATGTTGAATACAGGTCTTCTGACTCGGTGATCCAAGTAGAAAACATGGACCTGTAGAATTTATTAATAATCTGAATCCTTCCATCACATATTCTCGTTCTTAAAATCAGAGCACCTGTAATGTCACTGAGAGATCTTAATCCATCTAAATTATGCAATGGAATTAGGCTACACGTAAAAGCATTGCATAAAAACATTGTATAGGGCCCAGCAATCACTGGCTGTACTCGGGAAGAGGATTTTCATCCCAAGAATATCACTAACCCCAATGGAATATCTGTTTGAGTTTAAAAGAATACAGTTCTCTCTTAAGGTATGCTTTGCCATGGCTATTAATAAATCTCATGGACAGTCACTGAACATGGCCAGCATCGACTTAAGAGAGGACTGTTTTCCACATGGACAGTTCTCTCACATGTTCCAGAGTTAGCTCTGCCAGTAGCTTACCCCAAAAGTTAACACAACAAATGTGTTTTATTTCAGTGGGTTTTTATACTTTAGGAATTTTCTGTTAATATCTTAGTGCAGGAATGATTAGTTTTATCAAATTATGAAATCCACACAAGCAAAGCCACAGGTAACAGCTAGTTTTCCTGATGATGATGATGATGATGTGATGCTTGTTTATAGGGGCCTAACATCTAGGTCATTGGCCCCTAATCATACTAATTAAGACTAAATGTAATAACAATTTAAAAGTCCAAAATTCATCCATTGACCAGAATTCAAAATGTGATGATGAAGAATGTATGGACGAATATGAATTTAAAATCATGTGGATTCATCTCGTTGCTGAAAGTTAAAAGTACTGTAATTCCAACATCAGTCTACTGACTAGGATTAAAAACAGACAGTGATGAACCATCAGTAGATCTGACCTTCAATGGCCCTCCTTCTCAGAAACTACAGTAACTTATCTTAAAACAATATTATACACTGACCAATAGACTGCTTCCAAAACAGGTGTTCCTCATATAGTGCTACTAATCAAAGGTAACCTAAGCCTGTGGTGTTCCGCATATAGTGGTACTAATTGTGGTACTGTAAACCCATTATGAACCACATCTACTGTTGCTAGTAATCACAAACCTATTGTGTACCTAACACAGTGGTACTACTCACAAGTAAAGGCAAACCCATGGTGTTCCTAGTGTGATGGTACTAATCACAAGTAGTCTCATGGTTCTAATTCAACCATCCTTTGGTTTTCCCAATTAGTTGCCTCTTATGACAGACAGAGGATACAGTGGGTGTATTTTTCATCTGCTTCCCCCACCCACAGGAGGTCCGAGAGAAAAAATAGGAGAGGATCTGACACTTCGAAAAATGAAGTAGGGGAGAAAGAAAGACAAGGGCCACGAAGGGCGTGAAAATGAAAGACTCCCCAGGCGAAGAGTGCTCTAATACCGTTGAGGTGGGAAAAGAACAAGAGTTGACCAGGAGGGAATGGACAGGATAGATGAGAGTGAGAAGCCTGGCACAAGTAAGTGGAAGCAATGTCAGGACTCAGCTAAGGGCCTTGTGATCACCAACCCATGCTCCCAAGTTGTTGCCCCTTTTAGTCGCCTCTTATGACAGGGAGAGGGGTACAGGGGGTACTAGTTATCCTATAAAGCAGTGAAGCAAAATTGAAAGTTGCCATGTGAACTGCAAATTGTTTCAACAATTTTCTTCATTATTTAAACCTGTATGTTGGAATTAAACACTTCACATATTTTTTGTCTCTTTACAGATTCAGTATGAAGATTTGGAAATCATATGGCTTGGAGGTTTATGCACACCTAAAGCATACCTTACTGCTGTCAGGCAAGTGGTATGTAAACTATACGGTTGGCAATTACCTGGAACACGCTGGCTTACATCTGTAACAACGTACGCCTCTTACAAGGATATTTTCATGGAGCTTACACGGGTAATTTCATATTACCAAATCAGTACTAGAATATGTCATTTTAACAATATTCAATTTATTGAAAGGCATGGTCAACACATTAGCTTAGCTGCTTGTTGTAAAAGCAGTGCACCAATACTACCGTTCGGTTTCATTACTGCAGTTTCTTGATGCTTGTTTTTCTCGCCATTATTCTCCTCAGAAGAAATTCAAATTATTATTCAGGAGTCAGCGATAATTTTGACTATCACTTGTCTTTAGTTTATCCAGAAGGGAGCAAATGTTTCAATACTCACTTGTCTCTCATTTAGATCAGATCAGTATTGATTGATTGATTGATTGATTGATTGATAGATTTTTTGAGTCAATATGAGCTCTGTTATAACGTAATACTGTTGCGAAGGTGGGATTTCAATAGGTGTAAGGATTGATATTGATAACCTCCATCACCCAAAAGATAATCATTAGCTATTTCTGTCATCTCGAGCCGTGCTCTCACCTGAGAATTGTGAAATATAGTGCTATCATGAGTCGAACCTGGGCTTCTTGCTACTATATCTGTAACTGTATTTTGGTTGATTACACAAATAACAATAAAGAATGAAATTTCAACATTAGTAAAAAACTTACAGTACATTCAACAAAAGCATCGCAGCACAAAATCTAAACAAACAGGTTAGGAAACATGAAAAACACGGAAAGCAGCAGAGGTGATGGAACGTAGCTTTTTGCTATGAAAGAAAATAGAGGAGGTAATTGCCCTTGGATTACCACATTTATTTTTTTGTTTTAAAGGAGACAAAGTCAGAAACTCAAAAATGAAAGACTTTAGACACATAGCTTTTATAAGGTATGATTGCAGACATGCGCAACACGCTTTTAAAAATTTTGGTCAGTAAATTCAAACCTATACCGTAGAAACCCTAATCTGACGATACATGTCAACAAAAATGAGGACTAATCCCATTCTACACAAATATAGAAATTAAAGCAAACATGGAGGTGCAGTAAACTTGCATCATTATCTAAAACTCTTGAGGTAATGTGAATAGATTTTCCATACTTATGCAAGGTGACACAGAACTACTGGGAGGTAAACCCGAGGGATAATTACAACATAATACAAAGGTTAATAAATGGGTATTGCCTCCAAACAAATAGTATATGATCTCAGCTGAGAAGCTAAGTCATTTGGACAAATTTAGTGGTGAACGTGAAATTCGAGGGCAAACTCCTGCAGAAGAAAGAGATAAATTATCACCTTTCAATGAAGTTAAAAACCAAAACAAAGGTAGAAACAGTGCTTACCCTGAGACCGAGTTTTCCATGAGGGGACCAAAGTCGAGCACGTCCGCTCACATAAGATCATCAGACCCTCAAAGACCAAATGCTACCACACTCCCACCGAAGAAGCGGGGTAAGATCGAAAAGCAGGAAATTGTGCAACTAACAAAGGGAACCAATCAGTTTGCAGATTTCACCTTCAACTTTCACATTCACCAGTTACATTTACTTTAATTTCTCTAATCAAAAGTCTCTTTTTTCTTGCTGACACAGTAATAATAAATGTTTGTTAAAAGTCTTCATTTACACAACAGGAAACGTGCTTCCAGAGCTGCTCGTGTAGGTGTAGTATGTTTCACAATAATTGACCAAAGACGAAAATATTGAAATCCTCACATAAAATGATATTTTGATACAACCCATAAATAAGAGTTTTAATGATATGGATAGGTCCAGGTTTATGAGATTGAAAAAATTATTCCAAGTCCAAAAGTCCAAACAGAATAAAATGTTACACAAAATATAATAACTTTTAATACTCGTACAACAAAATAAGACATTTGAAATCAATTCCCACTGCTGTCTTTATACTGCCACATGATCCCTTATCAAGACATTTGAACCGCTCACAGTTTGCACGGTTAGAGAGAAATAATCTTAACATATCCACAAAGACGCACATAAAATGCTGTCAGTTGGTACAATGAATTTTATTCACATATATACACAAATTAACACACTCACATAACCTTAATCACAGTATCACAATAAACACTTCACTTGGAGACTAGCAACAAAGCCACCGTTATTGAAAGCAACTAAAACAGTTGACTGTGTACAAACATGTCACTTCAGTATGGAGACTGTGTTTTACTGCATGTCACGAAGTCACAAGTATATTCCTTGCTACACCTTAACTCATTAACCAATAACTTCCAAACAATAACTCACTCTTACCGTCAAGAACGTCCCCTTATATATGTGCTGGCCAGACTTCTAGAAAGTTATGTTACAAAAAAACTACCTTCTTGAATATTCCAGACTGTTCAATACATAGATTTCAATGTATAGAATATTTTCCATTGTTCTCGTGTCTATACCATTCTGGAAGTTACAGTATGTTTCACAATTATGGAATACAATTTATATATACAGGTATGAATAAATTACATAATATTAATTTACAGCTATTTACATTAACTGAACTCATATGAATATTTATGTACAGCACAGTTCATGACATAACCCCACAAACAACGTGATCTTATCATAATAATAATACAAATACCTTCATGACAGAACCTCACACACAATACAGTCAATTGACTACGTAAATAATGTAACACTTCTCAGCTATACATACAATTAATAATAATAATAATAATAATAATAATAATAATAATAATAATAATAATAATAATAATAATAATAATAATAATAATAATAATAATAATAATTTGAGCTCGATACTTGTATTAGTTACCCATGGGTGAGAGAATATTGTTTTCAAGTTATACCTGTTATCGCACTTGCGTCAATCTTTGCTGTTTCTAAATACCTCCCCATTTTCACCTCTGGTAGACTGTATTCTCATAAGAGTGCAGCCTAGCACACCCAATACCTGTGAAAGCTTCCATAACCTCTCTTTGTTCCCATTGCATAAATGGGAGATTAAGGAACTGTGGCGATAACGAGGCAACTACCTCAGAGAAACCTTGTGTATTATGTGGCATGCTGTCGTTGACAGACATCATGAATCACACGTTGAAATGTTCCACTTCCATAAAACCCAATTGTTATTAGAAGGCGATATCGGATAGTTTCTCCCAGTAGGGAATTCCAATTGTTCACCAATTATATCTAAAATATAACTCACTGTTTTCCTTCGTAATTAAAATTCTCTCTGGAACAAAGCATTGCTTAGTTGTTCAGATAAATCCTGCCCCTTCTATAACTCTCCCTTCAATCCTTGCAAATTGATTAAGATACTGGAATATAATGTGCAGTTGTTAAGCTCCATATTGGAATCCTTAGCACAGAACAGAAATAAATAAAACTTTACCACAGTTTTCTTAGTTAACCACTCCTTCATGGGCGATAAACATTATACTGCGGTGGAACATCAATAAACTGCTTTGTGCAGAAGAAATATGACTTTACCCTGGTAATTATGAGGTTTACCATGGTATTCTCTTTACCGAGGTAGGTGCACTCTGGCCTAACATCTTGAACTACTTGTGTATGCTTGACCAGAGAAGCCATTCACATTTCTCCGATATTTGTTACGTAAAATAATCAATGGCTATCCAACGTACTTCCCTATACACATTCCCCACCCAACATGCTATCGGCATATTCATCACGTGTCCCATCCACAGCTAATGTACATCAATGCTCTATCTTTCACCGTCTCCCACCTTTTGTAAACTGACTACCAAACATCTAAAGGTCTATATTCACACCTTTTACATGCTTCAAACACAAAATTAAAAGATAACTTTGAAGTCCTCTCCAGACTTACATTTTCTTTCGTCCTTCGAAACCGTGACCTTTCATCTTGGTAACTCTATAATCGACCCTGCCAGTTGATATTGTTGTTACCTTAGTATACTTATTTAAATTTGTTATAATATTAGTGTGAAATGGCCCTCCATTGGCTCTGATATGGGATTCTCTCCACACTACAGCAGTGGGGATTTTGGGGAAATTTGCCAACGTTTATTGAGAACTTCATGTCCCTCCATCTCTTTCGAGTCCGAGAAGGGAATGCATTTTGTCAATATTACGTTCAGGAAAATGGAGTACCTCAGGGATCGGTACTGAGTGTCATGCTGTTCGCAATCGCCATCAACGGCATAGTTGCCGCTGCTGGGCCTGCAGTCATTCCTTCGCTGTATGTAGACGACTTAGCTCTACATTACAGCTCCGGAAGGGTGGCGTTTGCTGAGAGACAGCTACGGCAAGCTATTAACCGAGTCGACAGATGGGCCCTGCAACACGGTTTTCGATTTTCAGCAGCGAAAACCTCTGTTTTATACTTCTGTCGACGTCGGCCTGTGCATCCCGAACCAGAGCTCCGTTTGCGAAACAGTGTCTTACCAGTGGTTGACACCTGCAGATTCCTGGGTCTCTATTTTGATAAGAGACTTACGTGGCAGCCCCACATCCATCAGTTGAAGGTTGCCTGCATGAAAAGACTTAACATGCTTAAGTTTCTCAGCGGCACTTTGTGGGGGGCTGAACGTGCGGTACTGCTACGATTTTACATGGCTGTGGTCCTCTCCCGGATTGACTGTGGAAGTGCGGCTTATGGCTCAGCATCAAAATCTACGCTGAGCCTTTTAGACAGTATTCACCATAGTGGAGTAAGGCAGGCAACGGGTGCTTTCTGTACTAGCCCCATTCTCAGCCTACTCGCTGAAGCGGGAGTTCCACCTTTACGGATAAGGAGGCAGCAGTTCCTCTTCACGTACGCTGCCAAAATTCTTGAAATGCCGCTACATCCAAGCTATCAATACATCTATCGTACACAATACCACCAGCGGTGCGAAGACCGGCCGAATGCCACACGGCCGGTTGGGTTTCGGATTGATAGTTTGTGTCATGATTTGAATATTGATATCGGTGGTTGTCTTGAATGAACTCTTAGCGACGTATCTCCGTGGTTGGTTCTGCGACCGGATATACGTCTAGATCTGCTCCGTGGACCCAAGGTGAACATGGATTGCTCCGTTTATCGGAGGTATTTCCAGGACTTCGTTCACCAATATCCGGCTGCGAGACTTATCTTCACGGATGGTTCTAAAATCGGAGATAAAGTTGGTTGCTCTTTCGTCATTGATGATATGAGCATGAAGATCTCGCTCCCTAAAGTGTGTAGCATGTATACTGCAGAGCTTTACGCCATCTTAGAGGCTCTGCAGTTTGCACTGCGTGATGAAAGAAGCCACTTTCTTATGTGTACCGATTCGTTAAGCTCTCTGCAGTCTATCGAAACCTGTTTCTCGCAACACCCACTGGTGCAGCAGATACATGACCTTCTAGCCAGGTTAGGGGATGCTGGCACCAGAATCACTTTCACGTGGCTTCCAAGCCATGTTGGGATTGCGGGAAATGTACTTGCGGAAGAAGCTGCAAAGGAAGCTGTACTTTTACCTCCAAGACCTGTCAAAGTACCTGCTAAGGATATTTGTTCTCAGCTACGTCGAACCATCTTGGCGTCCTGGGAATCGGAGTGGCTAGATATCTGAACTCCCAACAAGCTGAGAGCAATTAAGAAGACAACTACCGTGTGGCGGTCCTCTTTCCGACCTTCACGGAGAGAGGCCATAGTATTGTGCAGGCTGAGGATAGGTCATTTACAATCCATGCACTCTTATCTCCTGAAGAGGGGAGACCCCCCCCCCAGTGTGTTCTTGTGGTGCCGACTTCACCGTGGCCCACATCCTCACAGAGTGCGCCGATCTCTCTGGCCTAAGACGGAGCCTCGGCCTGCAGGAAACACTCGAACGCATACTAGCCGATGACGTGACCACTGCTGATCTCGTCATCTGCTTTATGTGCGACAGTGGACTCATCAAGGGTATATAAATTACAAGTGTAGTGTTAATCAGGGAGCGTACATCCCCTTTTGATATGTTAGTAATCCTTTCGGCCTAATTCTATAATTGTTTTTTGTTTTATTTTGTACTGCGTTTAAACATTCCTTTGTTGAATAAATAATTTTGTTTTATATTTTAAATTTCTTTTCCACTCATTTGTTCAGAGAGGATGATTACCTCGTTGTACTTCCTCTTAAAACAAAAATCACCACCACCACCACCACCATTGGCTCTGTCTAATAATTAAATAAATAATCTTTTCAACAGAGGTTATATGTAGAACCATATTCTTGTGGGAGAGAGTCAAATGTGGTTATACAATTTTGCATATACTGGTTTTTTTTTTTTTTTTTTTTTTTTCATCTCATCAGAGGGTCATTTACAGGTATTCTGTATTTTGACTTAAAACCAAGAACTAAAAATATTAATGTCCATTTTCAGCCATCTGCCAAATATTTGGTTAACCTGTGCCATGAAGATGACGAAAAATACATTCAATTCTATGCAACTCTTGGAGCATCAGAAATCAAGAAGTTTCCCTTTAATGAAGAGAAAGAAGAGGTGAGTAACACAATCTGGATGAAATTTTGATATAAAAGACAAGGTAATAGAGGTTAACCTGATGAGAGAGCCACGTTCACATGCGGCATGATCGTATTGCTCATAACGGTTTTTAGCAGCTAACCTGACTACTTCCATGCATGTACTACAATTTATGTCAGTTATGGGAGCATTAATTTTAGTCATATTCCCAGTATCTTCATTTGTAAAATTGTAATTCTTACTTCCATTTTCATTACTGTGATGTAATATTAGTGAATATTTCACTTGTTATGGCAGTTTATGTACATGCTAACAAATTACTCTTTCAGCGACGTTACCGTATGTTGGATGGATTGTACATGGAAGGTGCACGTTGGGAACGGGAACATCATCAACTCACCAGCCAGCATTTCCACATATTACAAGAGCCAATGCCTCTGATTGGAATCCAGTGTGTAAATGCCCCCAATTTGGAGAAACCAGAATTAGATGAATATGACCCAAACAAAGTAAGAACATTATAAATTTAATATTTTTCTGATAAAATGCCATTGCACTTTGTCTTGTGGTATGGGCTAGATCAAATTCATTACTTGGCTTTGACGATATGAATGTGACCGAGGTATGAGCGCTGCTAGTAACGCCATTCCTTACGCAGCCAGTTCCTGTTATGAATGGTGAGCAAATATCACTCATAGAGTTGCTTAGTGCATGCGTTTAAGTGGGTTTGGCAGACTGATATGTAATAGCAACTTCTGGTATAGTTAGGATATTCAGTAATTAACAGCAGTTTTTATCCTGTTAGGGGTTGTAGGATAAAAAATAGGAGTACGACTAAGTATTGTAGTGTAGTCGTATATTAACTACCTTATTGTTGTGTGATCTTTGAGTACTATCCCAGACAACATATCTCTCAGTACATTTACTTTTGCAAATAAGTTATTTTATTTTCATTTTCATTTTTTCTGTAAAGAATGGCTAAAGAGCACGAGTGTACGAACTGTAGGTGTGGTGAGGCATTGAGGGGTATGAGAGAGGAGTTGGAGAGTTTGAGGGAGATAATTAGGATTCATTCTGGTGAAAGAAGAATTTGTAAGCTACAAAAAAGTTAAAGATGAGACACATGAAATTCTAGGTGTAAGGCTCATTTCTAAAGATAATAGGCAACTTGATATATTTGGAGTGTACAGACCAGGAAAGGGTAGCACTGACACAGATTCAGAATTAGTTGATAGGATAGTCGGCTATGTGGGAAACGACATGGAAAGAAATGTGATTGTAGCGGGAGATCTGAATTTGCCAGATGTCAATTGGGATGGAAATGCGAACGAACCATCAAAATTGCCTCCATATTTCGATACTTTTTGCGGGTAGAAATGAAAAATTTAAACACCTCGTGATTTTTCCTTTGGTTACAGGTTAAAAGCTATAATTTAGCCAAATTTCAATTTTCTAGTTCGTCTGGCAGATTGTCCCGCCATCTTGATTTGGGGGAGGAGGTTAAAAAGTAGGACTTTCAGGAAACCTTTAAGCCCATAAAACCTATTGGTTAACATTTTGGATAAATATATCCGACTATGTTCTAATGCTGAGCCCCAAATTTGAGACTCCCAGTGAGGCCCCTGAATTTATCAGCCACTCTGGTGCCAAGTTTTAAGTTTCTGGGATGCCTGAAAGTGCCTCGTTAATTCATGTCTATTTTAATTTTTATACCTTAACTTACAGTACATATACAGTATATATAGATCGTTCCAAACCAACTTCCATTTATAAATATAGATTATATGTATTTCACCCCCTTTTTAGGAGTTCTAGGGGCGTCCTGTCCCCACAGTATATTTTCCAGATAGTAGGTAATATTTGTACGCCTCCCACCCCAAAGCGGGCCAAAGTTGTACTTTAAAAATATCCGGAGTGACACTTTTCATCTCAGCAACCCCGAAAAGTATAGATTTGACACTAGTTTTGATTATTTTCATATATCCCTAATAACACCTCACCCCCACACCAAAGGGGACTGAAGTGTACTTTAAAAACTTCCGGAGAGTCACTATTCATCTCAGCAACCCTGAAATCTATAGATTCATCACTATTTTCAATTATTTTTATATATCACTCCCCCTTGCCCCCCACTCCAAAGGGGGCTTCAGTTGGACTTTTAAAAATCCGGAGTGTTACTATTCATCTCAGCGACCCCAAAATCAATGGATTTGACGCTTTTTTCAATTATTTTGATTTATCACTCTCCCCTCACCACCCATCACGAAGGGGGTTGACATGTACATCCATTTTTATATATATAGAATAAAATATAACAATAGTGTAGTTAATAACACTCATGGTATTATGGCATTTACATCTATCATTTCATTTACCTACTTACTATAATGTATTTCTCTGTTTTCAAGATATGTTTTAAGGTATGAGGAATAATAATACTGTACAACATTTATTTTTATAATTAATTGATATATATGTCTATGTCACAATATCTGTACGTATTATTTGATCTTTCACTTAACCTAAAAGGCCTCAGTCCACATTACCACGGATAAGCAGGGTTCTCCTGTAATTAATCATTCAACCTTATGTTTTACATCACGTTGATGATGCTTAAGGAATATGAAATCCCACTTCTGAGTCTAGTTCATATGGTTCTAATTCCCAAAAATAAATGTAACCTGTCTTTTTATTTTTTAATTACAAATTTTCCTCTTCAATTTTTAATATTTTCAATTTATGAGACTTGATGCTTCATTTCAGCTACCTTTCACTGTTCCTGTGTACTTGAGTTCACAACGCAGACACAAGAGTGGGGAAGGTTTGCTGCTTGACATGCGACTGTGTGCCATGCAGAAGGCACAACAAAGAAAATGGATAATGAAGGGCATTGCCCTCGTTCTCAACTCAGACTAGCCCACTACCAGCAGTAAACCACAGTCTCAATTACGTTCTTCATTATTATGACAAATTACTTGTGACACAGAATATCATGTGAAATACAAGAAAGAATGCAATTGCATGTTGGAGTTGACTAATAAACTTGTTCCTGTATTCGAATTTCAACAAATAAACAAACATGTTTTTATAAATACTGTTGTTTTGTTGGTATCTGTTCAGTCTAAAACCTGAGCTTCATATACTATCTGTCTAACCTAGGTTAATTTATTAGTCAGTAGGTAAAATTTAGCCCAAATTTTTATTTGATGTTTAAGGTATAAGGATGTAGTATTTGACCTGAATTCTCTCATGGAGAGATACTGTTCAATTCCTTCCATGGGAGAAATTTTAACAGGAGGAATTATGTTCTATGAGAGAACATTTCTAATCGTCACATTGTGAATCAGCAGTATATGACCAATTCAAATGCCTGTTGTTTTCATCAGCGAAAGGAACATGGGAATATCTTGACATAGATAGGATTGCAGGAAAATAAAAACCCATACTCTCACTAAATACATACATATATACTCACAGAAGAAATACATAGAAATATGTGTGCTGTGCTTCACAATTGATGCACAGATCTATACAACTGAACTATCAACACTCACTATATTCCATCAACTGAACTCGCTGAAAACCAACTACAACTGACTAAACTGTATTCAAACAAAGTACGAAGTAGATCACTACTAACCCACTGTCATGGTGCTCATATAGTTGTATTGTATTGTATTGTATTTCATTTCACCCAACTGACAATACACGTCAATAATCATATTTACAGTAATAAAGGATAAAACAGTAATATACATGCCGTGAGAAATAAAGAGAAATATACAATGTGGTAAAGAGGCACAAATTTAATAAAAAGGTGATACATAAGTTAATATTCAAGAGCTAAGTATTTTTCAATGGAATAAAAACATTGGTTAGAAACAAATTTGAATAATTCTTTCTTAAATTTTGTACATGGTTTTATATGCTTAATGTAGTCTGGCAATTTATTAAATAAATGAACTCCTGCATAACTCAAACTTGATTCATATAGCTTAATTTTGTGTGGTTCTATGAGCAGGCTGTGTCTATAGTTGATCTACGATAGCTCGTTACGTAACAGTACTACAGATGTAATTCCACTGACTGTCTGAGCTCTTGTTACATTGCACTCACACGTGAATAATATATCACTCTGGTTACTTAACTATTACTGACTAACTCCAACAGATACTCCGGCTATTGAAACATGAGTTGCTATGTCCTGGCCTTGCATATCTCGTAGGCAGTGGCTCTGCCCACTACGTCCAGTCACTAGCTTGATTTAAGTATTACGAATCAAATCAAAGGTAACTTAATGATAAACGGAAATGTGAACTATTTTATTGGGAGGGGTTGTTTATTGCTTAATTGGTCCATTACTATTCTTAATACAGGTATGCAAATGATTTAGGGAACAATATAACATCAAAAATAAGATTGTATGCAGATGACATAATTGTTTATAGGGAAATAAATAACATAAAGGATTGTACAGAATTAAGGTTTCTTGACAGTATCCAACAATGGGTTGATGAGAATAATATGAAGGTTAATGGAGGCAAATCAATTGTCACAACATTTTCAAACAGGAGCTTAAAAACTGAATTTAAATATACCTTGGATGAGGTAACTGTCCCAAAAGATGGCAAGTGCAAATATTCAGGTTTGAGATTTGAAATTAATTTGCACTGGAAGGGTCATGTCGATGACATTGTTGGGAAAGCATACAGAACGTTACATGTCATAATGAGGCTACATAAAGGATGCAACAGAGAATTTACCCATTATTGCATAGCATCCGAAAAATCGGACGTAATAAAAATAAAATTGTGTTATATTTATGCATGGTTTTAAGCCTGCGATACTTTCTTGTGCTTCAGAAAGGCTGTAGCTAACATGAACCAAGAATACATGATTCTTTATCATTACCATTTATTGTTGAATCACACTTATTGCGAGCATGGCAGCAAGATAGTACAGAGTTTTGTGCAACAGTCAAGATTTGTATTTATAAATTAACAAATATCCCCAATAATTGTAAACTTTGATATGGACCATATTGTTGACACTTCTATGATTCTACTGATACACAAAGATGTCAATTATGTCTTATTATTGACACGACACAGGCTTGTAAATATAGCTGTCCTGAAAATCGGACGCTATGCACAGGGAGTTCAACTGTCTCAGACATTTGTATTCCTTTACTAGTTTGTGGTGAGTGAAATATTGTAAGTTTTGGAAGAAGAATTGACATTTAGAGAGGAGCAACACATCAAACCTCCTGATGTTAGGTGTGAAACGGTTGATGATAATGACAGATGAGTATGAGAGTAATCTAAATTATCTAGGTAGAAACCTACTTGTGAGTGCATATGAAGGTCAAATTGCTACAATAAAATATAAAAAAGGGAAGGCTAGGTCCAGTGGTAGTCAAAATATTGCTGAAAGTTTACAGATGGAACTGAAAAACCAGAAAACTGTGCAAAAGGAAACTCTCATATGAAAATAGATTCATACATAAGATTGCGCCAGTACCCCTGTTTCCGATATCCCTGATAGAAAATCAAATAATTAGTAGGTCAAATTGTAATGCAAAAGGAGCAACCCCAAAGTGGACAAGATCACAATCTATGTGTCATTTAGTGACTGACTCCCCTCCATCATATCATGCGCAAAATTGGGAAATTCCACTAAACTTTTTTTCTGCCAGTGGCTATAGGATACCTTTCCACCTTTCCCAGCGTATACAGCAATATAAAATGAAAGGCTGAAAGAATTTGGACTTGGAGGAAGTGTAGTCCTACCTCTTACTTGTGCAGGTGGAACTGAATCAAACAGGGGACATACAATATTCTTTGATGACTGCTTTACATTCCTGGAAATGGTAAGACATCTGGCTTCAAAGGGAATAAATGCAACAGGGACATTTCAAGCAAACCAGAGAGAGAAGTGCCCCCTTAAAAGAAAGGCGGACAAGAGAAAGAAAGATATCATACGACTGCATTAGTTTTGGTGGTGATTTGCTGGTGCACTGGAATGACAACTGTGTTGTCACTGCTGGTACGAACTACAAACAGGTTAAGGTAAGCAGTGTATCAAGGTGGACCAGCTTAAAAAATATGCAAAGTGTCTGTACCGCAATGAAAGCGGTTCAAATCATATAGTGGCATCCGAAGCGTGGATCAGCTTGACCAGTTTGAACTTCACCTGAAATGCTTCTGTGGATATCATAATCAGTAAGTACATAACCGTACATAGTGTAGGACCTATAGAGTATTGTGATAAGTCTTTGGTAGAAATTGTAGATCTACTTTACAGTGTAAATTGGATTAGAAAAGCCAACTCTATAACACTGCCTAGCTGCATAGCGTCCGATACATCGGATGGCCGGTGTAAATAAAACTATCACATGTATGATCTTTCTGATTGTTAGAACATGTTTCTGCAATTATTAAGAATATAAATGTGTAGATTAATTGAAATAAAACAAAAAATAACTTTCAAGAGAAAAGTTACTTAAGTATGGTTTGCCCATTATTGGAATATGCAGAGAGTATTTGTGATCATCACCAGGAATAGATCATGGTGCACAGAGGGAAGCAGCAAGATTTATAACACGGGATTTCACAAGAAAAGTAGTGTATCAGAAATGTTAGAGAAACTTGGGCAGGAATCTTTAAGTAAGAGGAAGGAGAAAACTAGACTTATAGGATTATATAGAGCCTACCCGGGAGAGAAAAGCTTGGGAGGAAATCTGTGAGAAGCTTCAGTTAGAAAATAATATTGGCAAGGCTGATCACAAGTATAAAATTAGAGGGGATTTTAGCAGAAATTATTGGGATAAATTTTCATCCATTGTGAAGGGCGCGAATAAGTGGACCAGATTACCTGGGGAATTGTTTGATCCATTCCAAAATCTGTACAGTTATTCAAGAAAGGAATAAACAGCAACAGAGAAAATAAATGTTAGAGGGCATTCGACCTGTGTAGATTAATATAAATAAAGAATATTCGTGAATAAATTAATTCCATCCCCTGGTCTATGGAGATGGTTCATGGTGTGGGTTACTGTAGTCACGTCCTAGTTTGTGAACCATGGGCAACGGCTGAGTAGCCTAGTAAGTGGTCCTGAGAGTCGGGATACCAGTTGCTATGGAATGGGAGTGGGCATCTCAGACATATTCTGAGTCATGGCCCCCCTTGTGCTCAGGCGGCTAGGACTATACAATTCACCGGTGGTCCATAACACGTTAGGGAAGAGACCTTAACTTGGACTATGTGCAAGTAGGGTAGCATCCTGCTTCATGAATTTACCAAGCTCAGAACATTTTAAGCAAGCCTCGGACCTATAGGAGTAATGGAGTCCCACTCCCATTTGACAGGTGAGGAACTCCTTGGAAACAACTCGGCGAATGAAATGGAATTCGATGGGGAGATATCAATATTAATGGGGCTTATGGAAGAAAGAAGGTAGAACTGGCTGAGTCAGCAAAGAGGATGCATCCGGATGTGCTAGGGGTAAGTGATATTCGGGTAAGGGGAGATAACGAGAAAGAGATAGAAGATTATAAAGTGTACTTGACGGGTGTTAAAAAGGGAAGGGCAGAGTCTGGGGTAGGGTTGTTTATCAGGAATACCATTGCACGCAACATAGTTTCTGTTAGGCACATAAATGAGCGAATGATGTGGGTAGATTTGTCAGTTGGAGGAATTAGGACTAGAATTGTGTCTGTGTATTCACCATGTGAGGGTGCAGATGAGGATGACAAGTTTTATGAAGCATTGAATGACGTTGTGGTCAGGGTCAACAGTAAGGATAGAATAGTGCTAATGGGTGATTTCAGTGCGAGAGTTGGGAATAGAACTGGGTGATTGGTAAATGTGGGGAAGATATGGAAGCATTTGCTGGACTTGTGTGCTAGTATTGGTTTAGCAGTTACGAATACATTCTTCAAGCATAAGGCTATTCACCGCTACACATGGGAGGCTAGGGGTACCAGATCAATAATAGACTATATCTTAACCGACTTTGGATTCAGGAAATCTGTTAGGAATGTAAGAGTATTCCAGGGATTTTTCGGCGATACAGACCGCTATCTGATCTGTAGTGAATTAAGTATCACTAGACCTAGGATAAAGAAAGTGAAATCTGTCTGCAAACGAGTAAGGGTAGAAAATCTCCAGGATGAGGAAATTAGACAGAAGTACATGGAAATGATTAGTGAGAAGTTTTGAACAGTGGATAGTGAGCAGGTTCAGGATAGAGAAGGAGAATGGGTGGCATACAGGAATGCTACAGTAGAAACAGCAAGGGAATGCCCAGGAACAACTGTAGGTAAAGATGGGAAAAGGCAGACATCTTGGTGGAATGATGAAGTGACAGCAGCTTGTAAACATAAAAAGAAGGCTTATAAGAAATGGCTCCAAACAAGGGCCGAGGCAGACAGGGATTTGTATGTAGATGAAAGAAACAGAATGAAACAAAAATAGTTGTTGAATCCAAAAAGAAGTCATGGGAAGATTTTGGTAATAACCTGGAAAGGCTAGGTCAAGCAGCAGGGGAATCTTTCTGGACAGTAATAAAGAATCTTAGGAAGGGAGGGGAAAAGGAAATGAACAGTGTTTTGAGTAATTCAGGTGAACTCATGATAGATCACATGGAATCACTGGAGAGGTAGAGGGAATATTTGAACATCTTCTCAATGTAAAAGGAAATCATCCTGGTGGTGTTGCAAACAACCAAGCTAATGGGGAGGAGGAAAATGGTGTTGGTGAAATTACACTTGAGAAAGTGGAAAGGATGGTAAATAAACTCCATTGTCATAAAGCAGCAGGAATAGATGAAATTAGACCTGAAATGGTGAAGCATAGTGGGAAGGCAGGGATGAAATGGCTTCATAGATTAGTAAGATTAGCATGGAATGTTGGTAAGGTACCTTCAGATTGGGCAAAAGCAGTATCTGCACCTATCTACAAGCAAGGGAACAGGAAGGATTGCAACAACTATCGAGGTATCTCATTGATTAGTATACCAGGCAAAGTATTCACTGGCATCTTGGAAGGGAGTCTGAGATCAGTCGTTGAGAGGAAGTTGGATGAAAACCAGTGTGGTTTCAGACCACAGAGAGGTTGTCAGGATCAGATTTTCAGTATGTGCCAGGTAATTGAAAAATGCTACGAGAGGAATAGGCAGTTATGTTTCTGTTTCATAGATCTAGAGAAAGCATATGACAGGGTACCGAGGGGAAAGATGTTCGCTATACTGGGGGACTATGGAATTAAAGATAGATTATTAAAATCAATAAAAGGCATTTATGTTGACAATTGGGCTTCAGTGAGAATTGATGGTAGAATGAGTTCTTAGTTCAGGGTACTTATAGGGGTTAGTAAAGGCTGTAATCTTTCACCTTTGCTGTTCGTAGTTTACACGGATCATCTGCTGAATGGTATTAAATGGCAGGGAGGGATTCAGTTAGGTGGAAATGTAGTAAGCGGTCTGACCTATGCATACGACTTGGTCTTAATGGCAGATTGTGCCGAAAGCCTGTAGTCTAATATCTTGTAACTTGAAAATAGGTGCAATGAGTATGGTATGAAAATTAGCCTCTCGAATACTAAATTGATGTCAGTGGGTAAGAAATTCAACAGAAATGAATGTCAGATTGGTGATTCAAAGCTAGAACAGGCCGATTATTTCATGTATTTAGGTTGGGTGTTCTCCCAGGATGGTAATATAGAAAGTGAGATTGAATGAATGTGTCGTAAAGCTAATGCAGTGAGCTCGCAGTTGCGATCAACAGTATTCTCTAACAAGGAAGTCAGCTCCCAGACAAAACTATCTTTACATCGGTCTGTTTTCAGACCAACTTTGCTTTACGGGAGTGAAAGCTGGGTGGAGTCAGGATATCTTATTCATAAGTTAGAAGTAACTGACATGAAAGTAGCAAGAATGATTGCTGGTAAAATCAGGTGGGAACAATAGCAGGAGGGTACTCATAATGAGTAGATAAAGGCTAACTTAGGAATGAACTCGATGGATGAAGCTTTATGCATAATGGTGGTGTCATGTGTGGCGAATGGAGGAGGATAGGATACCTAGGAGAATAATGGACTCTCTCATGGAGGGTAAATGAAGTAGAGGTAGACCAAGACGACGATGGTTGTACTCGGTTTCCAACGATTTAAAGATAAGAGGTATGGAACTAAATGAGGCCACAACACTAGTTGCAAATCGAGGATTTTGGCGATGTTTAGTAAATTCACAGTGGCTTGCAGACTGAACGCTGAAAGGCATAACAGTCTATAATGATAATGTATGTATGTATGTATGTATGTATGTATGTATGTATGTATGTATGTATGTATGTATGTATGTATGTATGTATGTATGTATTGTACCTGTCCAAGGCTACAGTACATAAATTAGTTACCGTGGCTCACAAGTATAACATTAGAATGGAGCACCTCCGATTAGCTTCGAACTCAGCCCGGTTATCGAAGCCTCACCTTCCCTTACTAGAATGATTCGCTACCTCAGTCGGTAGAGCATGAGACTCTTAATCTCAGGGTCGTGGGTTCGAGCCCCACTTTGGGCGCCAAGTTATGTAACTGTCCAAGGCTTCAGTACATAAACAAGTTAGCGTTGTTCATAAATATAATGTTAGAATGGAGCAACTCCGATGAGCTTCGAACTCAGCCCGGTTGTCGAAGCCTCACCTTCCCCTGCTGGAATGATTGACTAGCTGATTCGGTATTGTATTCGGGTCTGGTTGGGGTGTTCGATGGGGCGGTAAATTTTTTATGATCTCTATAGTAGGGGTATATTAATTATGAAAGGAACACTACTTCATTACGAATGAGAGGAGATACAATATCTTGTATAACAATTTTACTATACTAGTGAAACACATCTTATTAACATGGATATGCCATACAAACAACTTTACATATGGTACTGAAGGTGTTCTTGACGTTTAAATGATCAGTAGTCTTTCTCTACACTTCATTATACGTTAAATTATTCAAACTTAAGAGGCGTTCCCTCTTGAACTATTTACACTATCTCAGACTTAGAGAGGCGCTTCCTCTCGAATTATTTCACTCTACACTTACACTTATCACTTTACACACATATTTAATCAGTATGGACATACCCTGCTGTAATTCTGTTTACCTGCCGAGAATTAATATATTCAAATTATATCAAGCTACGATATAAGTTTGCTAAAATCGGATGAACTGAACTAAGCAGATGTTTTTAATTTGTACACTCCCAATCCTTTGAAAGTCGTATCACAACACTTCCCTAAGTTAATGATTGCCGAATATGCAATATAATAATCACGCTCATTTCATTAGGTTTTTTATCAATACACAATACAGGACATTATTTATACAACGTTGCTACCTAGGGACAAGCATAAAGTGACTTCAATACAAACATCACAAACAGAGTATCAGCACTACAGTAGGGCCCATGAGAGTTGAAGTCTGACGTTTAGCGCCACCGGCGAGAAAAAGTTGACTAACGCTGCTCGAAAATGGCCTGTTGCTATGGCAACGACAACAGAGTTGCAACATTTTAGGACGCTATAATCACGTGGATTGGCTTGCTCTCAGTCACGTTTGTCGTTCATATTCTGACTGATTTCTTTTCTCGATGAAGTATCGTCTTCCTATTGTGTTTATTATACCGTAGTTTATTCCTGAATTGTACAGGTACCGTTAACAATCCGAGTTAAATAATAAAAAACCATCAATGTGGGTAGTGTTGTTCTATTCTGTGATTAACATGTGCATTTGTTGAGGTTATTGTCAGAAACTGATGATTTTGTTAATGATTATGAAATCTTTTTTATATATCGATAATGTCGTGTTCTGTCTTAAATGCTGGAATTATTAACACTAGCTTAGGAACCGGTCAAGGGTAAATGAAGTGTATTAGGCCTAGGCCTACATGTTTTATTAAACACTCAGCCTGTCTGAAAGGGTGGTAGGCTGCAAATGGAGGTAACTATGACAACGCAGCGTACTTCGTAGTTACAGCTTTCGCCGTTCACCTGTCACACTTCAACTCTCGTGGGCCCTACTGTACGTGTAAGAGATGCACTTCAAACATACACAATGAGTCACAGATGCCCTAAGTCATCTGCTGCTGGTGACAGTAAGCTTTCACTGTCTCCTGGATTGAACCCAGGATCTTCTGAGACGGGGTATATCTAACCTGGAATTCCCTACACGCTGTAAATAATTAAGGAAAGAAATTGGAGGGATCATTCTTTTAATGCTCGTTTGGAATCTATGCGACGTTGGCAATATTCAAATTAACACATGTAATCGCTGTGCCGAGAGGAAAGAAACCAGCTACTTGTATTTTGTTCCCTTTTACTGAAGAAAACTCTTTTACTTCCCCCTTTGAATGGGCTCATAAATCTCCCAGCTGCTAGCCGCCCGTGACACACTTCCAGAGAGCGGTCCACTGGGTATTCTCATACAATTGCTTCACGGCAATAATTTCACTTCTTTCTTTTCTGGCCACAATGGCAACACATCAAATATCGGCTCTATATCTGGCCGTAATCATCATATTCGTAGCGCGGTATCCACATCACGCATATTAATGACAGATTCCAGAGGGAACTTCACATTTTTATTTCATATTATATATTAGGGCTACAGCGTGTTTAACCATCCTGTTCCTTTTCTCGGTACTTCGACTACAATGCATATTCAATGATGAACCCCTGCCACACGGGTCCAAATTACCTCACGCAATCGCGAGCTAAATAATTTAACGATGTATACCCATGTCTCCATCCGTTGTCAGCAACATTAATTACTAGTTAGGGGGGTTCTCTACCATGTGTGAAGTGCCCAAAAAATCACTTGCTGAGAAATCTTTGACGACTCATATCCAATATAGAGAAGATGATAACTGGAATCATTTATAGAATATTTAAGCCCTCTTTACTCGACAGCGCTTCACACTTAATTAATCTAAGGTCCTTAGAATTACGTCATGCATTACAAATCCTTATAAAGAATTGAAGTAAAATATGGTTATCCCAACCATGATCAAGGTGTTTCATAAACCCATAAATAAAAATGAAATTTATATTATCCCTCTGAAATGGCATATTGGCGATCTACGTTACGTCTACATGCGAATTTACCCTCTTTTTACAATATGATAAGGCTTTCAAAGCTACTTAATATTTTGGAAATGTACTTAGCCTTCAGGATACCACGAACACAGCCTTACAGGAGGGCATGCCCATGAATTACTCGGACATCAAGTCGTCTTCAGCGATGTGAAGTTCTTTGTTGATCAACTGGCAAGTCACGAAAATGATGGCTTGAACTCGGGCGACGTTCCAGACGTTCTCTGCTACAGTAGGCAAAATTCCGGCAGACAGCTAGATGTCTCGTTCTCTCTGTTACACAGGCAAATTCTGGCATGCAGCTGAATATTCCGTCACTCCGACGCTCTTGTAGACTCCTTATGTAAATGAGGGGAAATTATCTCATGTGAATGCGTTAGTTTGTTACACATCACAATTTAAATACATGGTTGGACCTGCTCAATGGCATAAGCATTCCAACCCAATGCCGGTAATGTCTCTGAAGCCCGACACTGTTCCCTTCTCACCTACCTATCATCCTTATAGTCAGCTACTCTAGGCCCTGAAATTCCACTGGATCACTTAGAACAAGTCACCGGTTAGGCCACTAATGCGTTAGCATTCTCGTATTTCACGACGAGAGTTCAGGCATATTCTATTGCACTTAGTCGTAAGCCGAGCTCCCTACTGCATTAGAAATTGATTTAACGTGACACCGCCCTTAATTGTGCCGACAATGAGCCGCTCACTCACTTTCTTTATATTTCTCATTTATATCGAGTACACACACTCCACGCACTTAGCTAGATACATGCCTATTTACGTTAATTGAGCCGTCTCAGTTTAGGTACATAAGAGGTTCGATGCACAACCTCTTGTACACACGGACAACGGTCACTACGGTTTCGTACCGTTCCTAGTATATTAATTAGCGGCACACTGTACGCGCGAACATCTTACTTAGATTGTGGTTATTTCCACACATATCCACAGACTTTACTTTACTGCATTACACTGCTCAAATTACAGGATGATCTCTTCATAAACGACTCACACACAAATCACGACGAACTACTACCGAACTGGTGTTGCACTGAAAATGAACTGGTAGTGTCTGCCTCTCGGCTTCTTCCTATATAGGCGAGATGCTCGGATGCTGAGAGTGGGGGAAAATGCAACCCCTTCTGAATAGTGCTCCGGTAACACGCAACGTAGAGTGACGAACAGGATATCAAATTGTAGCTCTTGTACTCCCATTTTCACCGAATGAATGTTATTGAAATAGCTTCGTAGATTCTCAGGCAATCTTAAAAGCGTCCCTTTGTCTCTGTCAGTGAATGATGACGAGCACTAGTGGAATCCTAGAGTTAGTTGCCGCGGTTGGTCTCAACATCTGGTACCCATTAAGACGAGCCCTTGTTTACGGCATAGTTTCCGTTCTTCCCATTATGTAGAGCACTTCTCAGTCTCATAATTATGCAAAAAAATCCCTGATTCAAATGAATGTTTGCACTTGATTATCCATTGAGTATCTTACGATTTATAAAAATTAACAGGGAAAAACAATTGAATTCGATGAGTTGGCAGTGGTGAATGAACGAGGAAAACAGGGTATAATATTAGTTTTCACGTTGGATATACTCTCTGGGCTCAGCCGGTGACCTAGATTATCTGTCACGTGATAAAGCGCCTCTTTTCATCTCGCTCGCGGTCGGAGTGAGAAAACTTCGAGTACAAGCGCTCTTGCGCCGCCTTGCTGCTAATTACCAGCAACTAGAGTTGGGTCGCGCGACTCTGGGTACTGCAAATCGAGTCCCTGAGCGGGTGGAAAAATTCTAACTTTGGCACAAATTAGAAACATCTGCTTAGTTCAGTTCATCCGATTTTAGCAAACTTATATCGTAGCTTGATATAGTTTGAATATATTAATTCTCGGCAGGTAAACAGAATTACAGCAGGGTATGTCCATACTGATTAAATATGTGTGTAAAGTGATAAGTGTAAGTGTAGAGTGAAATAATTTGAGAGGAAGCGCCTCTCTAAGTCTGAGATAGTGTAAATAGTTCAAGAGGGAACGCCTCTTAAGTTTGAATAATTGAACGTATAATGAAGTGTAGAGAAAGACTACTGATCATTTAAACGTCAAGAACACCTTCAGTACCATATGTAAAGTTGTTTGCATGGCATATCCATGTTAATAAGATGTGTTTCACTAGTATAGTAAAATTGTTATACAAGATATTGTATCTCCTCTCATTCGTAATGAAGTAGTGTTCCTCTCATAATTAATATACCCCTACTATAGAGATCATAAAAATTTACCGCCCCATCGAACACCCCAACCAGACCCGAATACAATACCGAATCAGCTAGTCAATCATTCCAGTAGGGGAAGGTGAGGCTTCGACAACTGGGCTGAGTTCGAAGCTCATCGGAGTTGCTCCATTCTAACATTATATTATGAACAACGCTAACTTGTTTATGTACTGAAGCCTTGGACAGGTACAATATGTATGTATGTATGTATGTATGTATGTATGTATGTATGTATGTATGTATGTATGTATGTATTGTACCCGTAAAATGTGCTCATATCTTTAAGGCCCTTGATATTAAATTAACGAGCATGATTCTTAACCTGGGGAGTGGCTTTATCATTGGAGCTGGTACAGAGAGAGGTATAGTTATCAATTTGAGAGATTCTTTTGATAAATTGAGTTTATTGATGATCAAAAGCAAGTTCATATCACCTTCGTACAGCAGCGTGGAAGTATCGTGGCTGGTTGGTACCTCCAAGTCCTGGGATGGTGCTGGACATCGACTGGGCAGGGACCACACCTGCTCGGATGAGGAGTTCTGGAATGTCTGGAGGTTCTGGAAATGTCTCGACGTTCTGGAAGTCTTGACGTTCTGGAATGTCCCGGCGTTCTGGAATGTCCCGAAGATTGGCACACGTTCCTGGGTTCGATTCGAGACGTAATTCACACTTGAATTTCCTGCATGGCACTCCACACATTCAGGGCACTGTCTGAACACATATGACCTTTTAATTATGGTTGCTGCACTCTAGATATTAAATCAAAACATTCTGGAATAATCATTCGAAGAACAAGTACTGGTAGAAGTGCAAGTTCATAATGCAAGCTCACTGTAGGTCAGAATGTTCTAGAGGATTACTGTCACTGCAGTCCTAAACGCATTGTTCTGAAGATTTAAAGCATGTTGGCAATGCACTGAATAAGTAGCACTCGGAAACTGTCCTGTTCCGTCAATAGGCGGAGTGAATAGCCATTAAAGAAAATAATATTTGAAAGAAAAAGTCTGACTTCATAAATTATGGATCACTCAAAATACTGGAAAGTTCTAGGCTTTCTGGAAACGCGATATGCGTATTCTGAATTGTCACAGTCTTTAAGAATCAAAACACAAGTCCCTGTGCAGCACTTGGAAAGTATTGCATACTTCACAATTAAACGTAATGTTGAATGTCCCCTAAGTTTCATAGTCTTTACAAGGCGTATATTCAATGAGGAACTTGAGAAAACAAGTCACATCGTCCACACGAAAGTTTATGTTGGTAGGGCACAAGTTCATCCTACACGGTCGGAAAGTTTCAGTGTTCCAGAAATTGATTCAAAAAATACAAGTTCGAATAAGTTCGAAACGTAAGTTCAATGCGGTACACAACACTCGTGAAAATTCAAAGTCCTTTCAATCGTCGTCGAATAAGTAAGTCCCTATGTGGCACTTCAAAAAAAAAAGTTCCAATGTGTAGAAATAACAAAGTTCCAATATGACAAAATATTAAAGTCCCAACACGACACTCGAAGAAAATAAAGTTCCGTAGCGTCAAAATATTAAAGTTCCAACACGACACTCGAAAAAATAAAGTTCCGTGGCGTCAAAATATTAAAGTTCCAACACGACACTCGAAAAAATAAAGTTCCGTGGCGTCAAAATATTGAAGTCCCAACACGACACTCGAAGAAAATAAAGTTCCGATGACAATGTTCCAATATGTCACCTTAAGCAAATAATAAAGTCTTATCGCGACACTTGGCGAAAATAACTACCAGAAGTTCGACACACACAATACTTCTCCTGTCGCCCGTGTCACAGAGACGGCGGAGTGACAAATACTGAATTCGTAGGTCGGGTGGTCCTCCTTTTATACACGTTCGCATGGAAGTGTCTAGAACTCGGGTACTATCTACAATTATAACTTCTATAATACTCGGCGGATTTTCTTGAAATCTTGACAGATGATGTCCATTGTAAAGGCTTTTAAGATGGCAGTGTCAAAATAGCGATAAAGTAGCTCAAAATGTACTTATGAGGATGAGCTGGAACATTCAATCAATCAATCAATCAATCAATCAATACTGATCTGCATTTAGGGCAGTCGCCCAGGTGGCAGATTCCCTATCTATTGCTTTCCTAGCCTTTTCCTAAATGATTTCAAAGAAATTGGAAATTTATTGAACATCTCCCTTGGTAAGTTATTCCAATCCCTAACTCCCCTTCCTATAAATGAATATTTGCCCCAGTTTGTCCTCTTGAATTCCAACTTTATCTTCATATTGTGATCTTTCCTACATTTATAAACGCCATTCAAACTTATTCGTCTACTAATGTCATTCCAAGCCATCTCTCCGCTGACAGCTCGGAACATATCACTTAGTCGACAGCTCTTCTTCTTTCTCTCAATTCTTCCCAACCCAAACATTCCAAACATTTTTGTAACGCTACTCTTTTGTCGGAAATCACCCAGAACAAATCGAGCTGCTTTTCTTTGGATTTTTTCCAGTTCTTGAATCAGGTAATCCTGGTGAGGGTCCCATACACTGGAACCAGACTCTAGTTGGGGTCTTACCAGAGACTTATATGCACTCTCCTTTACATCCTTACTACAACCCCTAAACACCCTCATAACCATGTGCAGAGATCTGTACCCTTTATTTACAATCCCATTTATGTGATTACCCCAATGAAGATCTTTCCTTATATTAACACCTAGATACTTACAACGATCCCCAAAAGGAACTTTCACCCAATCAACGCAGTAATTAAAACTGAGAGGACTTTTCCTATTTGTGAAACTCACAACCTGACTTTTAACCCCATTTATCAACATACCATTGCTTGCTGTCCATCTCACAACATTTTCGAGGTCACATTGCAGTTGCTCACAATCTTGTAACTTATTTATCACTCTATAGAGAATAACATCATCCGCAAAAAGCCTTACCTCCGATTCCACTCCTTTACTCATATCATTTATATATATAAGAAAACATAAAGATCCGATAATACTGCCTTGAGGAATTCCCCTCTTAATTATTACAGGGTCAGATAAAGCTTCACCTACTCTAATTCTCTGAGATCTATTTTCTAGAAATATAGCAACCCATTCAGTCACTCTTTTGTCTAGTCCAATTGCACTCATTTTTGCCAGTCACTCGCTGGGTACGTCACTGCGTTCGGCGGGCTGCCTACCTTCCACCTCGCGTGAAGTTCAACAAACATACTTCCGACTTCTCTCGTAGCGGCGTTCCCGGTACAGTATGTATGTATGTATGTATGTATGTATGTATGTATGTATGTATGTATGTATGTATGTATGTATGTATGTATGTATGTAAAGTATGTATGTATGTATGTATGTATGTATGTATGTATGTATGTATGTATGTATATATGTATGTATGCATGTATGTATGTATGTATGTATGTATGTATGTATGTATGTATGTATGTATGTATGTATGTATGTATGTATGTATGTATGTATGTATGTATGTATGTATGTATGTATGTATGTATGTATGTATGTATGTATGTATGCGGAGACTGGACAGCTAAAGTAGGGGACTGCCTGTAGGGGTGAAGTGCAGTGGGGACTTCGAGGCCCTTGGACCACTATGGTAGCTGTAAATGCCCTTGAGGAACTGTGAAAAGCAGTGGCAAAAGGTGCTCTGCTTAAGACGAAGCAGGTCGTTATGCACGTTAGGTGTCAAAATGGGCTCAAAAAACCAATGTACATTTAAATCTTGTAGCAAATTGTATAGTACTTTCCACATACTGTGTATTGTGTGTGTAAATTACAGAAGATATTATGAGTAGAATTTTGTAAATAATATAAATTTATTAAGAATGGGCTGTGTGTTGAATAGAAAAATTATTAATGCAAATTCTATAATACTGTATTATAGGAAAATGTCTTCTTTTCTTTTTAATTAAATATTTAGTTGTTGAGAACGGTGTATTTTTGTGTATCTTTCGCCTCCGAGGTAGACACTCATTTGCAAATAAAGTATTTTGATTTGATTTGATTTGATGTAGTATGCGTTAGAATAGTATAGTCTTCTACCATACTACCATGTATAGGTTAGATCACATTGATTTACTACAGGGCACAGGTTCTGCATCTCACTCCAGGGTGATCCATCACAGCATTTTACTACCACACACAAACATGACGAGATCACGAATAAGGGATTCCGGATCGTCCATATTAAATCGTGACATTACATTCTTTGAAAAATTTGTCAGTAACTCTGCTAGTTGAAGAACTGTCGGATGATATACTAAACAAGAAACATATAGAGGAAGTTGAAAGTGTATTGAAATTAAGTTGGAAGTGAAATGTTGTTGCAGTCTTGGATATTTATAACATTGAAAGAATGTATGATTTATAAATTATACAAGTTGTTATCTTTAGTCCTTAAACGATATAGATGTTCCGGTGTACAGGCATGATTCAAAGGAAGTGGTAGCAGTCTGGTCCTTCTGCGAGCCATGGTTAAGTAGCAATTGTATTTTGGATATTGTATAAGTGTTTACCTTTAAATTTTGCTGATTGGCGCCATTCTTCACTCCACACAGTGTCCATACATCATTTTGTGTGATGGTATCGTAAGCCTTGTCCATTAGCTGCTTCGTTTGCTAGTTTATCTGCCACCGGGCGAGTTGGCCGTGCGCGTAGAGGCGCGCGGCTGTGAGCTTGCATCCGGGAGATAGTAGGTTCGAATCCCACTATCGGCAGCCCTGAAGATGGTTTTCCGTGGTTTCCCATTTTCACACCAGGCAAATGCTGGGGCTGTACCTTAATTAAGGCCACGGCTGCTTCCTTCCAACTCCTAGGCCTTTCCTATCCCATCGTCGCCATAAGACCTATCTGTGTCGGTGCGACGTAAAGCCCCTAGCAAAAAAGTTTATCTGCCATGATATTGCCCTCTACTCCGTAATATCCCGGGATCCACGTGAATACTACTGAATGTTTAATCATAAAATAATTTTCTTAGGTTTTCTACATACAAATTTTCGGCATTAGCTGGGTTTCCTAATGCCTTAATAACACTGAGAGATTCCGTACATATGAGTGCATTTTTGGATATTTGAATATTTAATGTATGTTTATTAAGACTTGACGAACTGTAAATTAATTGTAATTAGGATAGGATTAACTGCAGTATGGAATTGTGTAGTTCTTCTGTATTCAGTAATTAACATCAGTTTTTATCCTGTTCGGGGTTGTAGGATAAAAAATAGGGTACGACTAAGTAGTATTGTAGTGCAGTCGTATAAACATTACCTTATTGTCGTGTGATATTTGAGTATTATCCCAGACAATTTATCCCTCCGTTCATTTTTTTGCAAATAAGTTATTTTATTTTCATTTTTTTCGTAAAGAATGGATAAGGAGCACGAGTGTAAGAACTGTGGGTGTGGGGAGGCATTGAGGGGTATGAGGGAGGAGTTGGAGTGTTTTGAGGGAGATAATTAGGATTCTCACAGAAGACAGGAAGGAAAATAAAAATCCCTCAAACAATGTACAGGTTACAGTAGGTGTACAAGAGGGAGGGGAAGGAAACGGGAGATTTGTAGAAGACAGGTGGTCTACTGTTCTAAGGGGAAGGAGATTGCAGGCTAAGACCTCTATTCAGGATCAGAGTTCAGGACAGGTGTCTGTGAGAAATCAGTACGAGTCACTCCAGGTAGAATAACAGAGGGAAGATGAGGGACAGGGAACTGTTGCTGAGATGTATGGAAGTAGGAGGAAGGGGAAAGTTAGGAAAGGCAATTGTAGAGTAGAGGATAGGTTAAAAGACAGGTGGAACAGGGTCATGGGAAGGAGAAAAGGGAGGAGGAAGTAGCTTCTGCAGATATCAGGAAAGATAGGGCTGACCAGGAGGGGAGGGAATCAAATGAGTTGGGTAGGGTTGAGGCTCTGGTCATAGGGAATTCCATCATTAGACACGTGGGGAAAATGTGTGGAGGAAAGGGAAGCAGGGTAGAGTGCTATCCAGGAATTAGGTTGAGGCAGATGTTGAGGAAAGTAGAAGAGAGGGAGGAGGGGAAGGAGAAGGTGGTAGTGTTTAATGTTGGTACTAACAACGTAAGGCAAGATGATATAAGTACCAACATAGCTGGAGAAGTGTGGGATTTGGTAAATGCAGCACGGGTGAAATTTAAGAAAGCGGAGATTGTTATTAGTGGAATACTGTGTAGGAGGGATACTGACTGGAAGATGATTGGGGATTTAAATGAGACTATGGAGTGGTTATGTGGGAAACTGGGAGTGAAATTTCTAGGGTAGGAGATAGGGATCTGCACTCAGATGGCCTTCACTTAAACTGCAGTGGTACGTATAAGTTAGGAAATTTGTTTGGAAGGGTAATAGGGAGGTACATTCAGGGAAACGGGGTGGCCTGGGGAGCGGTGATAAGGGAACAGGGGACGGGAAATCAAGTAGGGATGACATAAAATTGTTAGTGTTGAACTGAAAATGAAATGGCGTATGGCTTTTAGTGCCGGGAGTGTCCGAGGGCAAGTTCGGCTCGCCAGATGCAGGTGTTTTGAATTGACTCTCGTAGGCGACCTGCGCGTCATGATGAGGATGAAATGATGATGAAGACGACACATACACCCAGCCCCCGTGTCAGCGAAATTAACCAATTATGATTAAAATTCCAGACCCCGTCGGGAATCGAACCCGGGACTCCTGTGGCCAAAGGCCAGCACGCTAACGATTTAGCCATGGAGCCGGACAGTGTTGAACTGTAGAAGTATTGTAAAGAAAGGAATAGAACTAAGTAATTTAATAGATATATATTTACCAGATATTATAATAGGGGTTGAATCATGGTTGATAAATGATGTAATGGATGCAGAAATTTTCTCATGTAAGTGGAGTGTGTATCGTAGAGATAGGATAGGAATTGTGGGAGGGGGAGTATTCAATCTGGTGAAAGAAGAATTTGTAAGCTACGAAAAAGTTAAAGATGAGACACATGAAATTCTAGGTGTAAGGCTCATTTCTAAAGATAAGAGGCAACTTGATATATTTGGAGTGTACAGCCCGGGAAAGGGTAGCACTGACAGGGATTCAGAATTATTTGATAAGATTATCAGCTATGTAGGAAACGACAGGAAAGAAATGTGATTGTAGCGGGAGATCTGAATTTACAAGGTGTCAATTGGGAAGGAAATGCGAACGACAGGAAGCATGACCAACAAATGGCAAATAAGTTAATATGGGAAGGACAGCTGATTCAGAAAGTGATGGAACCAACCAGAGGGAAAAATATCCTGGATGTGGTGCTGATAAAACCAGATGAGCTCTACAGTCAAACTGAAGTAATAGATGGTATTAGTGATCATGAAGCTGTTTTTGCCGTAGTTAAAAATAAATGTGATAGAAAGGAAGGTCCTAAAGGTAGGACTATTAGGCAGTACCATATGGCTGATAAGGCAGGCATGAGGCATTTTCTAAAAAGTTAATATGATCGGTGGTAAACGGTAAATAAAAATGTAAACATACTCTGGGATGGGTTTAAAGCAATTATTGAGGAGTGCGAAAACAGGTTTGTACCTTTAAGGGTGGTAAGGAATGGTAAAGACCCACCTTATTATAATAGGGAAATAAAGAGACTAAGAAGAAGGTGCAGAATAGAAAGAAATAGAGTTAGAAATGGCTGTGGAAGTAAGGAGAAATTGAAGGAACTTATTAGAAAATTGAATCTAGCAAAGAAGGCAGCTAAGGATAACATGATGGCAAGCATAATTGGCAGTCATACAAATTTTAGTGAAAAATGGAAGGGTATGTATAGGTATTTTAAGGCAGAAACAGGTTCCAAGAAGGACATTCCAGGAATAATTAATGAAAAAGGTGAGTGTGTATGTGACTATCTTCAAAAGGCAGAAGTATTCAGTCAGCAGTATGTAAAGATTGTTGGTTACAAGGATAATGTCGAGATAGAGGAGGAGACTAAGGCTAAAGAAGTATTAAAATTTACATATGATAACAATGACATTTACAATAAGATACAAAAGTTGAAAACTAGAAAAGTGGCTGGAATTGATGAGATATCTGGGGATATACTAAAGACAATGGTTTGGGATATAGTACCATATCTGAAGTACTTATTTGATTATTGTTTGGTCGGAGGAGCTATACCAGATGAATGGAGAGTTGCTATAGTAGCCCCTGTGTATAAAGAAATCGGTGATAGACATAAAGCTGAAAATTTCAGTCCGGTAAGTTTGACATGCATTGTATGTAAGCTTTGGGAAAGCATACTTTCTGATTATATTAGACATGTTTGCAAAATTAATAACTGGTTCAATAGAAGGCAGTTCGGTTTTAGGAAAGGTTATTCCACTGAAGCTCAACTTGTAGGATTCCAGCAAGATATAGCAGAAATCTTGGATTCAGGAGGTCAAAACGACTGTATCGCGATTGACCTGTCTAAAACATTTGATACGGTGGATCATGGGAGACTACTGGCAAAAATGAGTGCAATTCGTCTAGACAAAAGAGTGACTGAATGGGTTACTATATTTCTAGAAAATAGAACTCAGAAAATTAGAGTAGGCGAAGCTTTATCTGACCCTGTAATAATTAAGAGGGGAATTCCTCCATGAAGTCTTATCAGACCTTTATGTTTTCTTATATATATAAATGATATGAGTAAAGAAGTGGAATCAGAGGTAAGTCTTTTTGCGGATGATGTTATTCTTTTTAGAGTAATACATAAGTTACAACATTGTGAGCAATTGTAACGTGACCTCGATAATGTTGTGAGATGGACAGCAGGCAATGGTATGTTGATTAACGGGGTTAAAAGTCAGGTTGTGAGTTTCACAAATATAAAAAGTCCTCTCCGTTTTAATTACTGCGTTGATGGGGTGAAAGTTCCTTTTGGGGATCATTGTAAGTACTTAGGTGTTAATATCAGGAACGATCTTCATTGGGGTAATTACATAAATGGGATTGTAAATAAAGGGTACAGATCTCTGCACATGGTTATGAGGGTGTTTAGGGGTTGTAGTAAGGATGTAAAGGAGAGGGCACATAAGTCTATGGTAAGACCCCAACTAGAGTATGGCTCCAGTTTATGGGTCCGTCACCAGGATTACCTGATTCAAGAACTGAAAAAAATCCAAAGAAAAGCAGCTCGATTTGTTCTGGGTGATTTCCGTCAAAAGGATAGCATTACAAAAATGTTGCAAAGTTTGGGTTGGGAAGAATTGCGAGAAAGAAGAAGAGCTGCTCGACTAAGTGGTATGTTCCGAGCTTTCAGCGGGGAGATGGCGTGGAATGACATAGGTAGACGAACAAGTTTGAGTGGCGTTTATAAAAGTAGTAAAGATCACAATATGAAGATAAAGTTGGAATTGAAGAGGACAAACTGGGGCAAATATTCATTTATAGGAAGGGGAGTTAGGGATTGGAATAACTTACCAAGGGAGATGTTCAATTACTTTCCAATTTATTTGAAATCATTTAGGAAAAGGCTAGGAAAACAACAGATAGGGAATCCGCCACCTGGGCGACTGGCCTATATGCAGATCAGTATTGACTGATTGATTGTAAATATTTCAGCTGTGTATAAAGATGTCATGTGGGGTAATATGATTTTTTAAATAATTGCAGCTAAGGGTGTAAAAGTCAGCTCCAACATTAGATGTGTCACGATGTTTTGACCCGTCAGTATAAAATAGGATATATTGTTCGTATTTATCTAAAGTAATTCTTAATGACCTATTTGTTATCCGCCTGTTTATATTTTCGGAAATACTATTATTGTTGAACATTGTGTATGTAGTATTGGGTATTTGTATATTCGGAGGAAACATTATGGTGTCCTTAGGGTGATTTCGTGTTTGTTTTACATTAGGTCGTAAACATATAAATTGAACATATGCCCGGAGGAGTGCCGGATACTTTTCTTGTAATACCATTTCAATAATATTCCGATAATAATATGAACTTGAGAAGGATCGGGTGTTAATATCTGGCCATTTTCTTGAGATGATATTTAGTAGATATGTATTTGCGTCTCAAATGAAACGGGGGTTCTGTAACTTCAGTTGGTAAAGCATTTGTTGGAGTTGGGATCATGGTACCTGTAATCATTCCAATAGCTTTATCAAGGTTTAATGCCCCTTGAGAGCAATTTTGTCAATCCTGAAAATGTAATTTCTGATTCACCTAATGTTGAAGATATTTATTTTGATCAGGATAAGGTGCCTTTTGAAGGCTATTTAATGAGGACGAAGAGATTGATTCTGTTTCATTTAATCTTGAACATCTTAATGGTCTTCAAGCTAAGCAAATCATGGAGGTATGTAGTGAGATTCTGATGTTCTGACTGATGTTATTAAATACAAAATCGAATTTACTGACCAACAACCTGTGAGATCTCCTCCATATCGTCTATCTCCTCCTAAAATGAAAACATTAAGGGATATAATTGACAAAATGCTAGAGGAAGGAGTTTTCAGAAAATCCACCTCATACTATTCGTCACCTATCTTTTGGGTTCCAAAATCCCAAGGTGAATTCAGAGCTGTCGTTGATTACAGAGCTATTAACCGAAATATACATATTCATTCTACCCCTCTCCGTGATATCCATTCACGTTTTGCATGGTTTGTCAACGCTTAAGTATATTCTTCGTTTGATTTAAATGAAGCTTATTTCCAAGTTCCATTAGAGGAAGAATCTGAAAAGGTTACTGCCTTCACTACGGACTGGAATGTCTATGAATTCAACAGACTGCCGTTCGTGATTTTGACTGGCACAGCTGTTTTAACCGGATTATTGCACAATAACTTTTCTGACAAATTCAAATACATTTACCATTGTTTGGATAATTTAATAATTTTCAGTGAATCTTTTGATGATCATTTGTTACATCTCAAAGAAGTTTTAACTAGGCTTCGCAAAGCTGACTTAATTGTTAAAACTTCTAAGGTTAATTTTGCATCTCCTGATATTTCCTTCTTAGGCCATATTATATTCGGAAATGGTGTTTCTATTTATCAGAGTCGAACTCTTGCCATTCAACAATTTCCACCTCCCAAAGATGTCAAAGGCGTCGCTCGATTAATTGGCATGATTAACTCCTTTAGAAAGTTTGTCCGTAAGTTTGACGAAAGAGCTGCTGCATTAAATTCCTTAAGAAAGAAAAATGCTATATTTCACTGGGGCTTACCTCAACAGGAAACTTTCAATGATCCCAAACATGCATTGTGAAATGCCCCTGTTTGGCTATGCCTGATTTCAACAAAAATTATTTTGCAAATCGATGCTTCCCATAATGCTCTTGCTGCTGTTTTAATGCAAGATAGCGAGCTCGGTAGACGTCTCCTTAGTTATGCATCCAGAACCCTTTCTGACACTGAATGTAAATTTTCTGTCTATGAACTTGAGGCCCTTGCTGTTTTATTTTGTCTCGACAACTTTAGCTTTACCTTGTGCATGTTCCATTCATTTTAGAGACTGACCTAATAAAACTGGCCTATTGCTAGATACGAATATTAGCATTCAAATTTGAAGCCAGACAAATTAAAAGTACTGACAATGTAATTGCAGATGGTCTCAGTAAAATGTTCACCTCCGGTAAAGTAAATCATGATCTGGATTTCTCCTCTGAGGATATCTCGAAACAACCATGTTCTGTCAATCTTTCTCCTGATAGCCTTCATTTATTATCTTTCATAAATAATTCTACCAATGCTATATTAACTGACTGCACATTTCTTTTTTAAGGATGTTGCTGGGCCGATGACTTTCGATGTTAGGTCCCTTAAAACAACAAGCAAGGATACTGCTAATATTCAAATCGAAGATCAAGAATTGAAAATCCTCATTGATAGAATTAATAACGGTGAAGTAATCAAGCCTTATGTGGTTAGGGATCAGGTCTAATGTTGGAAGGCTAGGGCTGATGGCAAGTTCAAAATTGTGGTTCCTGCTATTTTGGTCCCTGCCTTATTTAAGTACTGTTTTGGGTGTGCTCATTCTGGGGTTTTCAAAACTAGAGGAAGAATCAGGAAGCATTTCATTTGGAATGGTATGGATGGAGAAATTAGAGAAGAATTGAAATTTATGAAATTTGTTCCATTGGAAAACCTTGCCCGAATAAATACATTGGTTTCTTATCATGACTAAACGGTTAGCGTGCTGGCCTTTGGTCACAGAGGTCCCGGGTTCGTTTCCCGGAAGGGTCGGGAATTGTAACCATAATTGGTTAATACCCCTGGCACGGAGACTGGTCGTATTTCATCCTCATCACGACGCGCAGGTCGCCTACGACCTGCACCTGGCGAGCCGAAGTCCTCGGACACATCCCGACACTAAAAGCCATACGACCTATGGAAAATATATTTATTCATTATGTGGGCCCTCTCCCCAGTAGTCCTCGCGGTTCCAGATTCGCACTTGTATGTGTTGACGGATTCATCCGTTTTACCTGAATATTCGCTGCTCGGGTTCCTAACGCCCAAACTACCATAAACTGTCTCCATCACATTTTTCCTCCGCGTTCACCCGTAAGTTTTTGGTCTCGGAAAATGCCAAATGTTTCAAAAGGTGAGTTATTTCGTAAATCCTGTTTTGATGGATCCATTGTTCATATTACTACCATTATATATTATCCCAATAATTCATTTTATGAACGTGTCAATCGGAATCTTAAAGCTGCTTTGACTGCATATCATCATTTTGATCAATCAAAATTACATTGGCTGGCGTTTGCTTTCAATTTTGCTATGCATGAATCCCATATTCCCTCTTCATTAATTTTTACCTTTCCCCCAAACACCCCACTTACCAATTTGTGGTCCATTAAGGATCTTCTAACTGTAAAGATCAACAATGGTGAGTTCCACAAAGTGTGGAAGCATGCTAGGAAAGCATTAATAGTTTCATATAACAAAGTTGAAAAACAATATAATAAAGGACGACGAGCCACCAAGCTTTCTGATGGTGATAAGGTTTATATCAAAACTTATTACCAATGTTCTGCACCTAATCATAATTCTGCTAAACTGTCTCCTCCTTACAGGGGCCCTCGTACAATTTTAGAATTTCTCTCACCCGTATCTCTTTTGGTTAGAGGTGAGAATAACCGGATTAGCAAATTTCATCTTTCCCAAATTAAAAATAAATGATTGTAACTGGTATAATAGTTTAAATTCCATGATAACCTTGCCCCTAATGTTTCTTTTAATTCATTCTTGAGGCTGTAATCTTGATTAAGTAATTTGAATTTATTATTTTGATCCACGTGTGATCCTTTGCCTCCTGTTTTCCCTTGCTCGTGATGTTGAGGTATTTCTTTTACCTTTTCTTCTGTTTGAACAACATGGGTGTGTACTTTTGTGGCTTCTGTGCCAGTATGTTTATTCATTGGAACCCTTATGTTCTTATTCCTTCGTGACTTGGAATTTTTACATATTAATCACGTAGTCTCAGGAAGTGGTTCCTATGGAATTTAAAGAATTTGGGTTTCAAGCATGTAGACTTCTGTATTTATATCTGAAAGATGAAATTCTTATTCATTAGTAAGAATGTAACATTTTATATAAAACAATTCCTTCCTGAATTACTAAGTTTACCCTTGCAGTTCTTTTTGGAAAGTTACGTTTGTAATGGCATATTGTATTTTAAAAATAACTGTGTTGTAGTTGCGGTGTAGTGTTCTGGTGGTGCTGTGGCCTTCGCGCTCTAGTTTCAATGTTTTCTCAGGATCTCCATTTTCATCTACGTTGCGTTACAAGAGACTTCGACCACGGCACACCACATCTGAGTTCCGGTGGAATTCTACATCTTCCTCTAGCCTTCATCTGTATGGCTATGCGTGCTGGAAACACTGGTATCATTATCTACCGCCTTCCATGCCTCATTCGGACTCGACTTACACTTTGGAATTTGTGCCAATCGAATTATTTGCAACTTACATCACATGCTGTTTTAAGTTTCTCCTGCTTAAAATTTTTCATTTTGCCCTCTATTACATTCCCCGATGGGGGTTAGAAGAGGGGTGAGTTGTACGATATTTTAATGCTGAAATTTCTTTAATCATGTCCTTCTTAATATGTGGGCAGAACTGGATGGATTCTTTTCCGTATAGTCATTTATTGTGTTTCACACGTGACTGGTCTATCTCCTCCCCTTCTTGCTATTACTAACGGGAGTGCGGACGGCCTTGCCGAGTGCTGGGGGTAGCCACTTTGCAGTTGATCTCTGTTCTTTCTACAAGGCAGACGCGTTATGCACGCTGCGTTATATTACCGGAATTTATCCCGCCCCCTCATTTTGGGTGGGAATTTTGTAAGTGCTTTTATTTACTCCTTCTTCTATTATTTATTGATCAAGTTTGGTACGTAAATCTAATTTGTGTCTTATCGTATTGATCTGGATATCCACTCCTACCTTCCAATGGATTGCCCGCATTCTCGTTAGTATATAATATGCTGATTCTGTTTCATTAGTTCCTAAATGACCCTTTTCCTAAGTCCATTATTCTTCTGGTTTGTGATTTTAATATATTGGTGGTCAGTAATTTTGATTCAGTCTTTCTCGTGAAGGCTTTCAATCTTGCATTTATCCATGTGTAATACAGTATCCGATGGTTATCCTTCCAACGTCTCCTTTTATTGAGGTGTACCTACCTACTTTTCCTAATGTCACAGATTCTATTCGCGTAATATTATCGTTAAAGGGGCGTTTCCAGCCGTTTTCCTGAATTGTATTATTTAACCTTGCTTTCAAAACAATCATGTCTATCTGTTCTGAAAACTAACCTATACCGCAATTCACCTTGTGGTGGTAATCATTAATTGTAATCAAGTGTGTAATGAGAAAAATGAAGCCATCACTATTACTACGGTGATTTGTCACATGTTTTGATAGTATTATTTTATTTTTCTCGTCGTCTTGGTGACCTTTATCGTGGACCTTTTTTTTTGGAATTGAGAAAAACTTGTGTCTGATTTGATTCAGATCAGGTGAAAGTTGGTGATTGATTTAGCTCGGGTTGGCCTAGAAGTGTCGGTGGTGGTATTTACTGATTTCATATTTGTTTCACCACTTCATGGTTGATTAATTTTGTCCACCCTTATTATTCATGAAAGTAAGGAGTGTTTTTAAAGCACAAATGATGTCTCTTAGGAAAAAGGTAGACATGTTAAAATCTAAACGGGCTTGTTTCACATGTTTGAATCCCGTACACAGGTCTGCAGGGTGTAAATCTTCACTGAAACGTTTGATCTGTGGGAAAAACATCATCCAACAATTTCTGATCTGCGTAGAAATAACGAGAAATCAATATTTTCTGGAGAGAATAGCAGGGAATACACCAGCTTCAATGGATCAAACCACTGTTGTTCTCCAGATGTCTTGCTGCATACTCTAATGGTAGTTATCAGAGCTAAGGTTTTTCAACGTGTGGTAAGGGCGATAATAGATACTGGATCTCAGCGTTCCTATATTATGAAAATACTGCTTTGAAATTGGGTTGCTCTTGTGTTGGATATGAAAATGATACAGTTCCTTTTGTGGGAATCTCGTCGCAAAGACAAATACACAAGAGATATCCAGTATCACTTCAGAATGAAGTGAAATGACGTATAGCTTTTAGTACCGGGAGTGTCCGAGGACAAGTTGGGCTCGCCAGATACAGGTCTCTTGATTTGACTGCCGTAGGCAGCCTGTGCGTCGCGATGAGAATGAAATAATGATAAAGACACATACAGAGTAGTATAATTGGATGGTTCGGCGGCCTCCTCCTCCTCCCGCGGGAAATTTGAATTTTGGCGCGAGATTTGAATTTGTAAACAAAGCCACGTGCTTTTTGACAGCTGTCATCGACAACAACGCATCGCTAACCTCACTGCTGCCATCTTGACGGGCCTAAACCTCAGTAGTACCAACTTAACCTAACTAGCGCGAGGTAAACAAAGCCACGTGTTTTTTGACAGACAACAACGCATCGCTAACCTCAGTACTGCCATCTTGACGGGCCTAAACCTCAGTAGTACCAACTTAACCTAACTAGCGCGAGGTAAACAAATCCACGTGTTTTTGACAGCCACGTGCTTTTTGACAGACAACAACGTATCGCTAACCTCAGTACTGCCATATGACGGGCCTAAACCTCAGTAGTACCAACTTAACCTAACTAGCGCGAGATAAACAGATCCACGTGTTTCTTGACAGCCACGTGTTTTTTGACAGCTGTCATCCGCCATCTTTAAAGTACAGAGCACCGTGCTGCCCTCTTTATCGCAGTAGCTGCAAATTCGTCACCTGTCATCGGCAGTGCTGCCATCTTGGCGGGCCTAAACCTTAGTGCTTCCAACTTAACCTCACTAGCGCGAGATAAACAAATCCACGTGCTTTTTTGACAGCTGTCATGCGCCATCTTCAAACTACAGAGCACCGTGCTGCCCTCTTTATCGCAGTAGCTGCAAATTCGTCACCTGTCATCGGCAATGCTGCCATCTTGGCGGGCCTAAACCTTAGTGCTTCCAACTTAACCTCACTAGCGCGAGATAAACAAATCCACGTGCTTTTTTGACAGCTGTCATCCGCCATCTTTATTCCATAGAGCACAGTGCTGCCCTCTTTAGCTACTTACCTTTGAAATGTGGTGGCGGATAATTTGAAAAATGCTTTTTGACAGCAGCCATCTTTGAGCACAGTGCTGCCCTCTTTAGCTAGATACCTTTGAAATGTGGTGGCAGACAATTCCACGTGACAGCAGCCATCTTTGAGCACAGTGCTGCCCTCTTTGTGGTGGCGGTAAATTCCACGTGCTCTTGTTTGGAAACAAACTCACGTGCTTTTTTCTGACTGCCGTCATCCGCCATCTTGCATCACAAACCTCAGTGCTGCACTCTTTAGCTAGATACCTTTGAAATGTGGTGGGGGCAATTTGAAAAATTCTACATTCTCTTGTTTGGAAACAAACCTATGCGCTTTTTTGACAGCTATCATCCGCCATCTTTAATCTAGAGAGCACCGTGCTGCCCTCTTTAGATACTTACCTTTGAAATGTGGTGACGGTAAATTCTACGTGCTTTACAAACCCATGTGCTTTTCTGACAGCTGTCAACCGCCATCTTTAATCCGGAGAGAACAGTGCTGCACTCTTTAGTTGAAATGTGGTGGTAGCAAATTCCACGTGCTCTTGTTTGGAAACAAATCAACGTGCTTTTTTGACAGCTCTCATCCGCCATCTTTAATCAACAGAGCACCGTGCTGCACTCTTTAGTTGAAATGTGGTGGCGGCAAATTCCACGTACTCTTGTTTGGAAACAAATTCTATGTGCTCTTCAGCTGTCATCCACCATCTTTAATCAAGAGAGCACCGTGCTGCCCTCTTTGTGGTGGCGGATAATTTGAAAAATTATTTTTGACAAGCAGCCATCTTTAATCCAGAGAGAACAGTGCTGCCCTCTTTAGCTACTTACCTTTGAGGCGGTTAATTTAAAAAATTATATTTGACAAGCTGTCATCTTTAATGAAAAGAGCATCGTGCTGCTATCTTGCGGGTAATTTTTACTTCACAGCTGTCATCCACCATCTTGCATTGCTAACCTTAGTACTGCCCTCTTTAGCTACTTACCTTTGAAAAAATTTATTTGACAAGCTGTCACCCACCATCTTGCATCGCAAACCTCAGTGCTGCACTCTTTAGTTGAAATGTGGTAGCGGATAATTTGAAAAAATTCTTTTTTGACAAGCAACCATCTTTGAGCACCGTGCTGCTATCTTTATCGTAGTAGCGAGCAATTTAAAATCTAGATGCTTTTTTCTAACAGTTGTCATCCGCCATCTTTAATCTAGAGAGCACCGAGCTGCCCTCTTTGTGGTGGTGGTAAATTCCACGTGCTTTACAAACCCACGTGCTTTTTGTCATCCGCCATCTTTAAACAAGAGAGCGCAGTGCCGCACTCTATGTAGTAGCGGATAATTTAAAAAAATTCTTTTTGACAAACAGCCATCTTTATTCAACACAGTTACCGCTATCTTACATCGCTTACCTCAGTGCTGCACTCTTTAGTTGAAATGTGGTGGCGGTAAATTGGAACAAGTTTAATCATACATCGGGGGAGCTAGAGTAAGCATGTGCTGCAGTGATGACGTCATCATGCATGTTTAGACTTGTCCGTTTTCTTAAGAGTAAGTCGGTGTAAAGGAATGCAATAAGTATGCTTCATAAAAACAAGAGTTTGCATGTGCTGCAGTGATGACGTTATTGTGCATGTTTAAACCCGTTCGTTGACTAAAAGCTTTAGTCTTCGAGAAACAGTGATAGAGAGTGGAGTGCAAACATGACGAAAACATTAATAGTTGATGTGCAAGGCTTTAAAGTAAACGGAAACAAATTTGTGTTTAAAGAGGTGGCTGTGTTAGATTGCAGTGTGTTGTGGGCACCAAAACTTGTTAGTTTAGTATTTAGCCCACCGTTCCCTTACTGTTTGCAAACAGATGAAGATAAAAACAGACTCAGTGGATTGAAAACAATTTAGGTTTGAAGTGGGAAGAAAAAGGAATACCTTATCGTTTTCTACCTTTAATGATGAATGCACATTTGTCAAGAGCAGATCTTGTTCTTTTAAAGGGTTGTGAAAGGAAAGAATGGTTGCGTGATTTTCTACCATCATCGTGTGAAATTATCGACATGCATGAATTGGGGTGCCCATCATTTAAAACTCTTCCGAAAGAGCATAGTAGAGAAACAAGTAAACAGTCTTTACAACATGTATGCATGCTCTTTGATTGGTTGTGTTGCAGTGCATGCCGGGAAGTGAAAAACATATGTAAACTGCAGTGTCGAAATAACCTTAGTGTAAAACAAACATTTGTAGAGTAAAGACATCATGTCATTTCTAACAGATACTAAGTGTAACGCAGTTGAAAAGGCGATCGTAAAGTTTTATGCATGCAAAAAGAAACTAAACACTTTTACTGAAGAAGAGTTAAATGCATTACCAACTGAATTTTTGGTTAATGTAGCTGCGAATGCTGTAAAGAAGATTTGGGATAAGGTGCCTTGTGAGTGGACTCAAGATCCTGTTTGTCAGAGCTTCAAACGTGTAGTTTACATCATGAACACGTGAGTTTAGGTAGAAGACCTTCTGTGAGACAGTGCCGTACATGTCAACTAATTAAACTTTATCACGGACCTAAAACTAACGAGTTGTCTTCGCTTATAAACACTTATCATGGCTGTGGAGAGAGTAAACAAGGAAAAGGTGAAGAAACGTGCTGGGAAAAAGATGAGGAAGCATGTTGGGCGTGGACTCATCAATAGAGTGATTGATCTTCTTTTCTTCGTGCTTCATCTCCCCTGCGGCCCTAGAACACATTCGCCTGACACGTAGTTACATGCTGCCCGCATAGAGTATGTCGTGTAGCTGTTAAAATCTGCTTCGTAAAGTTATGCTGCGTGTGTGTGTTATTACCTAGTGCTTTAGCTGCTCAGAAGATAGCAGCACTTGTCGTTGTTGGTGCAATAAAACGAAAACTGAGTGACAAAGACCGTAAAATAAACAAAGGATAAAAATGTATATATAGTCTAAAATAAATATGAATTGTCAAAACATGTTACAGGTGTTGTTTAATCCTGGAGCATGTCCTAGTGACTTAGAAGAAAGGAAACGTAGAGGATTAAAAGAAAACACACATAAGATTTAAAGTACATCCTCTTTATTAATCCATGAATTAAAGCTGTTATTAAAACCAAGCCATTTAACATACAGTTTATTGCCACGACGTCGAATAACACGTTCAACTAAATAGTGATCAGGATATTTTGTTTTCTGCAGTTCTTCGATGTAGAATCCTCCTTCAATAGGCTGTCCTCTGAGCTCGCGAAGTAAATACGTAACTGGATTAGTAAGCTTAACACTCCTGATTTAAAAAATTTCAGTGCTCCAGTTAGGTGTGTATCCTTTTGCAAAGATAGACTTGTGTTTGCTGATGCGAAAAAAATCACCTTCTTTAAAGCGATGCCGACGTGGATCAGCTGTTTTAATTACAAGAAGAATAGCATTTATACGAGGTGTATTCTTTGTAACAAGACGTGGCTTTGTTCCGATAGTGCGATGAGGTGTATCGTTGTAGGTAGATAAAAGTCTAGGTAGCAGATCAATCCAACGATATGAACCTTGCGCTGTAAATTCTCGCCACATCATTGTTTTGATTGTACGATTAAAGCGTTCTACAACACTTGCCTTGAGATTGCTGAACGTAGAGTAGTGTTGAATGCCAAGTAACTTGAGGTAAGAAGAAAAATCCTTGTTGTAAAACTCTTTAGCTTGATCAGTTTGAAGAAGCCTTGGGCAGCGTTTCGATTCTTCAACAATATGTTTAAATGCTTCTTTAACTTGAGCTGCTGTTTTAGAACGCACGGGTTGTGCAAAAGCAAACTTCGAGTACACATCGATAACAGTAAGTAGATACTTATACCCCTTATTACTAGAAGCATATGGAATCATTTCTACTAAGTCTGCTTGCCAGAGATCATCTTTTCCTCGTGTAATAACGCGTCTGTGACAGTAGGTGCGACGTGCTGGTTTATTTAACTCATGTGCGATGTTTACCTTTACAGGTGAGATCTTCTCTTGACGAGCCATTACAAAATAATACCGGCTTAACGTAGTTCTCTTTCTATTTCTAGAATTTCTGATCCGTGACCAGTGTGACCAGCCTCTTGCGATGCTCTTAAAAGTTGTAATCGTTCAACGAGTAAGTTTGGGTCATTCCAGTATCTTACATCCACATACGGCAACAAAGGCTTGTAGATAACATCAAGATTACGTGCAGTCGGAAACAGCTTAGAAATAAACTCACAATACTTGTAACTCTTATTCGCATTTACAGCTTCTGTTCTCTTGTAATTACGTCGTGTTGCGTCAGTAGCAAAAAGTATTGCTTTATATTTTTTAAGATCATCTTGTAAAATTATATCCTTGTCAGGTATTCGTGAGAAAAGAAGTTCTATGAGTTCTTTCGTAGGTTTATAGGTAGCACCTTTTACAATGAGTTTGTTGTTATTAATCTTAACAATTGAATTTCCTATCCGGAAACAGTCATCTTCGTAGCGAATACCGTAGGTAGTGTCAGTTTGTCCTGTAAAAAGTTTTTCTATATAAGGTGCAAAGAGAGATCCATAGGTATCTTGAATAAAAGTTCTAAACTGATTGTGATACTCTGGTGTAATCATAACCTCAGACAAAGATGGTAGATTTTGCGTCGATGTAGTAGGTGTTTCAGCAATAACATCTGTAGTTAAAAACTCAACACGCTTAGATGGTGATGTATCATTAAGTTCTTCTTCTTCTTCTTCTTCCTTATCTTCCTATTCTTGATCTACATCCTGCTTCTTCTCTTCCTTATCTTGTTCATGCTTTTCTTCTTCATGCTTCTCTTTATGATATGTTTGCATAGAAGCAAAACTTGAAGTAGACTGCGGTAATGAAGTACACTGACTGACAGTGACAATGCAACACCACGGAGGAGTGGTTCGAAAGGGATTAAAGTTGGGGAAAAAACAGAGACGGCACGGACGAATAATTGATGTTTATTTCAAACCGATATGCAGGTTACACAATGCGCACGGCATCGACTCAGTAGGATGTAGGACCACCGCGAGCGGCGATGCACGCAGAAACACGTCGAGGTACAGAGTCAATAAGAGTGCGGATGGTGTCCTGAGGGATGGTTCTCCATTCTCTGTCAACCATTTGCCACAGTTGGTCGTCCGTACGAGGCTGGGGCACAGTTTGCAAACGGCGTCCAATGAGATCCCACACGTGTTCGATTGGTGAGAGATCCGGAGAGTACGCTGACCACGGAAGCATCTGTACACCTCGTAGAGCCTGTTGGGAGATGCGACCAGTGTGTGGGCGGGCATTATCCTGCTGAAACAGAGCATTGGGCAGCCCCTGAAGGTACGGGAGTGCCACCGGCCGCAGCACATGCTGCACGTAGCGGTGGGCATTTAACGTGCCTTGAATACGCACTAGAGGTGACGTGAAATCATACGCAATAGCGCCCCAAACCATGATGCCGCGTTGTCTAGCGGTAGGGCGCTCCACAGTTACTGCCGGATTTGACCTTTCTCCACGCCGACGCCACACTCGTCTGCGGTGACTATCACTGACAGAACAGAAGCGTGACTCATCGGAGAACACGACGTTCCGCCATTCCCTCATCCAAGTCGCTCTAGCCCGGCACCATGCCAGGCGTGCACGTCTACGCTGTGGAGTCAATGGTAGTCTTCTGAGCGGACGCCGGGAGTGCAGGCCTCCTTCAACCAATCGACGGGAAATTGTTCTGGTCGATATTGGAACAGCCAGGGTGTCTTGCACATGCTGAAGAATGGCGGTTGACGTGGCGTGCGGGGCTGCCACCGCTTGGCGGCGGATGCGGCGATCCTCGCGTGCTGACGTCACTCGGGCTGCGCCTGGACCCCTCGCACGTGCCACATGTCCCTGCGCCAACCATCTTCGCCACAGGCGCTGCACCGTGGACACATCCCTATGGGTATCGGCTGCGATTTGACGAAGCGACCAACCTGCCCTTTTCAGCCCGATCACCATACCCCTCGTAAAGTCGTCTCTCTGCTGGAAATGCCTCCGTTGACGGCGGCCTGGCATTCTTAGCTATACACGTGTCCTGTTGCACACGACAACACGTTCTACAATGACTGTCGGCTGAGAAATCACGGTACGAAGTGGGCCATTCGCCAACGCCGTGTCCCATTTATCGTTCGCTACGTGCGCAGCACAGCGGCGCATTTCACATCATGAGCATACCTCAGTGACGTCAGTCTACCCTGCAATTGGCATAAAGTTCTGACCACTCCTTCTTGGTGTTGCATTTCCTCTGTCAGTCAGTGTATTTCACAGTACTCGTATGTGTCTGAAGTGCAGAAGTCTTTAAAATCTCTAAAAGGATTTGTAAAAATTATATAAGTAATAATACTGTAAACTGATTACGGATGAACAGTTCCATAATTTTATTTATTCAAACATAAATGGATTTGAAAAACATGAAATAAATAAAAATTACATTTACAGTGCCAAAAGTTTAAATTTTAAATCATTCAGGTAAAACATATATACCTACTTACAAAGTTATTTAAACAAACAACGAAGAAGTATAACTCACTCTGAGTGTTTAGGTAGGTATAAATATTATCAGAGAACATTGATACAATCATAATTTAGTTGAGAGGTAGGTGCAGAAACACAGCTGGTAGAACTTTCTGAGTGGTTAGACCGGATAGTTGTGGACAAAGCTAGGATGTTGTTGTAGGCTGTATGCTAGGAACCTAGCCAGCATACATTCCCATTCCAAATGATGTATAACACTGTATATTGTGCTGAGCCAAAGATATCTTCAGTTTTGGTCGTTTGGAGTTCTTCAGCTTGCTTTCAATGTCACCAAACTCTGGATTAGGGAAGTGATTTCTTGCTTCCTCGACAGGTGGGACAACTTTTCATGCTCTTATTGACATGGGTTGATGGTTTAAACAGGGTATGTCTCTTTCAACTGGTTTTGACTGTATTTATGTGGGTTTTGTGAGAGTTACAGAAGTCCTCAAAAAGGAAATGGTTATTGTTTCTGTTATCATTCACTATTCAGAAATACACAATGAGAGTCATACACAGTGAACAAAACATAGAACTAGATAATAAGAAACTTGTGTTTGTTACAGTTGCCAAAAACCAAAACAGATTGGAGAGCTATTGCTGACCAATGTAATACTAGATGTAACTTGCCTCTTTGCTTAGGCAGTGTCGATGGGAAACACTTTCAAATAGTGGCTCCAGAAAACTGGTAGCTTGCTCTTCTGTAGCCAATGCGGTACTTCCGAAGTAACCTGTCTTTATCCTACATCTCCTTAATGATGATCAATACCTAAAACTTATGAAGTGAATCTTACTAGAATATCTGACAACCAGTAAGATTAAACCTGTTCGCGAGAAAAGAGCAGCCGGTGATTTAATCTACTATCCCCCCTGTTGAAAAGAATTTCCTAGGCTGTCAACAGCTGATTCTAATTCTTGAGTAGTCACAGGGAATAAGTAAACAGATTTACACAATCTAGGCAGGTTGTTAATGTCATGAGGGCAATTTCTTGTATTATTCCCATTAGTGATATTACCAAAGCATTTACTGAAGGCAGTGCATGGCTAATGATATCTTTTTTAGGAATGTTATGCAGGTGACCTCCCTTTATTATTTGCTTTAAAAATTTGTGCAGATTCAGTCAAATTATTGGATTTTGTTAGCTGTCTACTAATATTTTCAGCTTTTACTTTAGTAAGAGTCCCTGTGTAGCGAGCTCATAATAATTATTACTCATTATAATGGTATTCTGAATTGATTAACTTGACAATCACACTCCTTTCATCTACTCTTTAATGTAGTCCGGTTCTCATTATAACTTGCCTACTGGTCTTTTATTCTCAACCTTCTTTTTTCACACGATAGGCTTTTGTAGTTGTCGACTCTTAGATTCCCATAAAACACATCTCGCATGCTATTAACATTGTTGTCAATGAAGATTGCATTCCACTATTCTGTTTGAAGCATCTCTTTTAAGTAATTAATATTGAGCATCTTTCTATACTCCTACGTGTATTTATATATGTTCTTATGGTGGACAAATATTTGATGTAATATATCTATTGACTGACCAGCATGATCAGAAAGATGACATTTTATAACGTAAGCAGGGTAAGAATTTGAATATATATTTGTTATAATATGATCACTGCCTATTCTGTGTACATCACACAATTTTGTTAACAGTTTCAGTAAACAATCTATTTAGATCTCCTAGTAGTAGAACTTTCTTCTTTCTGTCCACTTCGTCACCCATTAACTAATCCAAATTTTCAAGTACATTGTTGTTTCCTTATTTTTAAAGGAGTTTCCAAGTACCAATTTTCACATCTGTAACATCTTCAGTTCTTGAAGAGACATATGTATCCTGATGAAGAGAATTCAGTTCCTTAACTTCTTGCCACCCACTCTCCAGTTAAGAGGACTTTCCAAAAACAAAAAATATGTTTTCTAGTAGTTTCCAAACACCATTTTTCACGTCTGAAACATGTTACATTTTTAGATATAATGCAGATATTCTCATTTTAAAAATCTACCGATTTTCTCAATTATTTTCAGTCTGTTAAGTGGATTTTCCGAAAACAAAAAGTTTGTGTTTCCTTATTTTAAGGAGATTCCAGGTACCAATTCTCAGATCATCTCAATTAAAGAATGGAACCCTATTTTCAGTCCTTTCCATCTCCCCTAGTATGTGGATATTCTGAAAAAGAAAAGTGCGTATTTCTTTAATTTTAGAGCAGATTCGAAATGCTAGGTTTTACGTCTGAAACATGTTAATTTAGTAGATATGCTCATTTTAAAAATTCACCCATTTTCACTTCTTCTAATCCCATCAAGTGGATTTCCTCGTAACAAAATGTACGTGTTTCGTTACTTTTAAGGGAGATTACAAATACCAATTTTAGGTGTGTAATATGTTAGTTATTAAGTTATAGCCTACTCATTTTACAGTTCACCCGATATTTCACTTCTTGTCACCCACTTAATTGGATTTTCCGAAAACAAAAAAGTGTTCCTTTATTTTCAAAGGACCAATTTTCACGTCTCTAACATCTTCAGTTTTTGAGGTGTAAGTATCATAATAAAAATGATTCAATCCCTTTTCCAGTTATTTATTTCCTCCGTAAGAAGTTTTTCCGAAAACAAGAAAGTACCTGTTTCTTTATTTTTAAATGTAATTCCAAATACAAATTTTTACGTCTGTATCGGTTAAGAGATTGAGGTAGTACTCGTTTAAAAATTCATCCCCCTTTCCATCTCCTTAGTGACGGAATATCTTAAAGTCTTAGTGAGCATCCACACTGTAATACAAATATATCCCCAAAATTTCATTTCTGTATCTCCAGTAGTTTTGGCTCGGCGATGATGAATCTGTCAGGACGTGTTATTTTATATATATTTTACTGAAATTCAATTTTCATACTTTTGATATTGGTTGGCCTTTACCTTGATCTTGTGTGCCTTATATGAAGCCTTACTATTGTGACTATCTTGCGACCTTGAATGTCGAAATGTTACTTTCCTTGTTCTGACTTTTCCTTGGCTAATTCGGTCCACCGATTCCTTTGGAAACCTCAGCAACTGTGCGTTTCTGTTCTTATATCATATTCTGCATGTGTGTCAGGTACCTTGGGCAATAACCGAGTCAGTCTTTGATGATTGCAGATTGTCACCGTGACGCCAGATTGTCAACACATTCAAATTTAGATTCAATCACACACACATATATATAAACGTTACAGAATGGTAGATGATCGTTTACTGTTTAATATCAATTAGATGATAGAATAAATCTCTCTCCTTGGATGGAATCTGCACTTGTTGGCTAATCTAAAAATGTTCTCTCTTTTTAGTTCCACCAAACTTTGCCTGGTCATTAGACCCAGCCAATGATAATTACAATTATCCAAAGTAATGGGAGGATATTTTGTTTCCTTTGACGATCAACAATAATAACTTTAATCTTTTGTTGTCTGTTCACTATATTGTTATTCATTCTAATGAGTTACCATTTTTCACCGTTCCCACCCTTTGCCTTCTGGGACGTTCTATTTCCGCATCTGTGTTCCTTTTCTCCTCTATTTTCCTCTTCTACCCTCCCATCCTTTTCACTATGTGTATATAGACACTCTTCAACAAAAGAAGATATAAAAATATATGCAAATTTCCCATAAGGCCATAAATATTATGTAGCCTGGAGAACAACGTCTTCCCCAGTTTAGTCTTATCGTCTCTGTTGCTATGCCCAGTATCATTTCGTCGCCTGGACTCCTTTGTCTGATGCTGTTTTCCTCCGTGTTGGGCCCCCGCTGAATCATGCCAAGCCTCATTCTTCATCTCCACGTCCGTTGCTTCCGGGACTCCCTCCTCCTACACGAAAGAAGAACAGTCCTGTCTGATTTTCTGGGAGGAGAAGATATTGAAACAACAAACCTTTCTGCAGTCTGCTGGCAGCTCTCCAAGTTTCAAGATTTTCGTCACCTTAAATCTCCTCTGCACGATACATACTTCCACCGACATGGCCAGCCTGACTGTAATCCGTTCAGCAACCTGTGAAGCTTTCGATGTTTCTTGAATGGTTGCGGTAGTCATAGACTCCTGCGTCATCTGCTTACAGATACTTACATACTCCTCTCTTTTCTTGTTTCTCATTGCTTTAAACTCATCTGACTTTGCCTACTGTATACAGGATGTCATAATCCTCACACGTAGCACTGTGGACTTGGGTCCGATGTTAGAAATCAGGAGTACTCTCATCACAGGAACAGAAAACATGTTCTGTGGACTTGTGCCCGTTGTTAGAACTCTAGAGTACTCTCATCACAGGAATAGAAAACATGTTCTGTGGACTTGGGTCCGTTGTTAGAACTCTAGAGTACTCTCATCACAAGAACAGAAAACATGTTCTGTGGACTTGGGTCCGTTGTTAGAACTCTAGAGTACTCTCATCACAGGAACAGAAAACATGTTCTGTGGACTTGGGTCCGTTGTTAGAACTCTAGAGTACTCTCATCACAAGAACAGAAAACATGTTCTGTGGACTTGGGTCCGTTGTTAGAACTCTAGAGTACTCTCATCACAAGAACAGAAAACATGTTCTGTGGACTTGGGTCCGTTGTTAGAACTCTAGATTACTCTCATCACAAGAACAGAAAACATGTTCTGTGGACTTGGGTCCGATGTTAGAACTCTAGAGTACTCTCATCACAGGAACAGAAAACATGTTCTGTGGACTTGTGTCCGTTGTTAGAACTCTAGAGTACTCTCATCACAGGAACAGAAAACATGTTCTGTGGACTTGTGTCCGTTGTTGGAACTCTAGAGCACTCTCATCACAAGAACAGAAAACATGTTCTGTGGACTTGTGTCCGTTGTTGGAACTCTAGAGCACTCTCATCACAGGAACAGAAAACATGTTCTGTGGACTTGGGTCCGTTGTTAGAACTCTAGAGTACTCTCATCACAAGAACAGAAAACATGTTCTGTGGACTTGGGTCCGTTGTTAGAACTCTAGAGTACTCTCATCACAGGAACAGAAAACATGTTCTGTGGACTTGTGTCCGTTGTTGGAACTCTAGAGCACTCTCATCACAAGAACAGAAAACATGTTCTGTGGACTTGTGTCCGTTGTTGGAACTCTAGAGCACTCTCATCACAGGAACAGAAAACATGTTCTGTGGACTTGTGTCCGTTGTTAGAACTCTAGATTACTCTCATCACAAGAACAGAAAACATGTTCTGTGGACTTGGGTCCGTTGTTAGAACTCTAGAGTACTCTCATCACAGGAATAGAAAACATGTTCTGTGGACTTGGGTCCGTTGTTAGAACTCTAGAGTACTCTCATCACAGGAACAGAAAACATGTTCTGTGGACTTGTGTCCGTTGTTAGGACTCTAGAGTACTCTCATCACAGGAACAGAAAACATGTTCTGTGGACTTGGGTCCGTTGTTAGAACTCTAGAGTACTCTCATCACAGGAACAGAAAATATGTTCTGTGGACTTGTGTCCGTTGTTAGAACTCTACAAAGTACTCTCATCACAAGAACAGAAAACATGTTCTGTGGACTTGGGTCCGTTGTTAGAACTCTAGAGTACTCTCATCACAAGAACAGAAAATATGTTCTGTGGACTTGGGTCCGTTGTTAGGACTCTACAAAGTACTCTCATCACAAGAACAGAAAACATGTTCTGTGGACTTGTGTCCGATCTTAGAACTCTACAGAGTACTCTTATCACAGGAACAGAACGAAGCAGCCCTCCGCTATAACTGAATCCCGGAGGTTCTGATACTTATGCTAACGGAATATTTCACGTTCTGTTCCTTCGTGTTTCCCATGATCATTGTAGAGATCTAACAAGGAAATGAAGCTTTTTCGGACCCAAGTCCACATGATATATACAGTGTTATTTACCTAACATGTTACACGCAAATAACTTCTAAACGATTAAGGATATCGGCATTCTGTTTTCATATTCGTAAAAGGTACCCATGGTCTTGTAAAATAACGTGCCACTTAGTCTCATGGGCTGATTAATAACCAAGATATTGTTACTAACTCCGTATTTTTAAATAGAATGACACAAATTCATACAGCTGGACTAAAAGTTCATCTGCGTGCAAGTTTAAATATGTAAGTATTTAAAAATTGGACAAGTTCTTTTTGAGATATAAATAAGAACAGCATGTGTGGTTTTGCATTCCGCATCAGACGGCATGAAGTCCGGCAAGCACATATTGACGCGCAAGCAGTTTCCTGGGAGTGAGTTCAGGCACAGAATGGATACCAGGCATGTAAGCACCTCGTACACATGTGATGGGTTTGTAAAGTGTGTATGACAAGCGAAGTCATGACAGGACACGGAGGGTTGATGTGTTTAAGAGGAATAAAATAAGTACTTTGCCTCGAAAGGAACATAACGAAAGCTATAATTGTCACTGGTTTTAGTGTACAGTACATACTACTGTATCAGTTGAGAAGTAAGCATGACACAAAACACCGGAAGAGCTCCTTCTAGGAAAGCAAATGTATAATGTCCCAGGTAGACTTCATGGGAAATGATCGTAAGGGCCTAGGAATGGGAACATAACAACGTCTCGACAGTGTCATTGTTATGAGGCGGGCATTTTGGCTTTTTGCATGTAGAGACCGTGTTGGCAACGAGTTCAGTAGTGTATGTGGCAAAGCTATTCGTGGCCAATCGTTGATTGGCTGGAGGCTGAATTATCACAACAATAAAGATACGAGGTGGGTGATGTTTGAATACGTGCGTCTAAGTAAAAAATGAAATGGCGTATGGCTTTCAGAGCCGGGAATGTCCGAAGGCAAGTTCGGCTCGCCGGGTGCAGGTATTTTGATTTGATTTGACTCCCGTAGGTGACCTGCGCATGGTGATGAGGATGAAATGATGATGAAGACGACACATACATCCAGACCCCGTGCCAGCGAAACTAACCAATTATGGTTTAAATTCCCGACCCTGCCGGGAATCGAACCCGGGACCCCTGTGACCAAAGGCCAGCACGCTAACCATTTAGCCATGGAGCCGGACTGCGTCTCAGTGATACCCATACACATTGTGTCTATTTAATTATGTGCTCGAAATATTGACCATCAGCGACAATGCACATTTGCAGTCGTGTCGCGAGGGATGATGTCACAGACCGAAGAGTTTCTCACGATATTGCAGCACATGTTGCGATGATATGTCACTTGAGATCCTGTGGTGTTGTTGGAGCTTACGCGTAGACTATGTCCGTGCACGTACCCCTGAGGAAAAAGTCCAGCGGTGTCAAATCAGCTGACCGTGCTGGCCACCTGATGGGGCCTCCACGTCCGATCCATCGACCGGGAAATATCTCGTTTAAGACTTGCCGGGCCACAAGCGAATAGTCGGCAGAAGACCCGTCGTGCTGGAACCACATATCCTGTCGTATGTTAAGGGGTACGTTCTCCAGGAGAACAGGGCGGACAAGACCTTCCCCTCCTACGCCTTCTCATAGCAGGTACACTACCTTATCTTACTATTTCCATTTGTTTGCAGGACGTGTGTCATTCACACTGCGATAGCATTTTCAAACACTAAGTCTACTCCTAATGCTTATACGGTCGCACTTTCAGTAATGCATCCCCTCTCCAGACATACGTGATTAAGACACTCGAAGGGGTACAGAGAATAGTTGTTATTTGATTTCCGTGGCTTGGACATCGTGGTCGTGTAGCCCCATGTGCTTGTGTGTGTGTGTACCGTATGTGTGTTAGAATGTGTTTGATAACCTGTGTTATTGTGGTGTCTGTAGTAGTGTACTGTATTAGTAATTCAGGTGAGGAATTGGGACGGAGGCGGCCGTTGTAGTAAGTAAGGAACCATCCCGACATTTTCCTGGAGTAGCGGTGGGAAACCACGAAAACACTTCCAGGATAGGTGAGATGGATACCGAACCCACCTCTTCTCCGTTTTGCCTCACGAGGCTGAGTGTACCCCGTTCCAGCCCTCCAACCAGAATTAAATGGCTTATCAGAGCCGGGAATTTAACACGGACTACCGTGGTGACAGCTACGAATGCTAGCCGCTACACGTGATTAAAAAACTCGACAGACTGCTCTGCATTCGGGAGAGCGCAGGTTCGAGTCCTGCCTCGCCCAACATGAAAGTGATTTGCATGGAGTCCCATGTTCAACACGAGGCAAATACCAGATAAGTACCTTTGGGATAGGCCACGGTCGACGTCCTTTCCAAATCCTTCGCATTCCCATCCGTAGGAAAAGATGCTAAACTGAGCGCAGCCTATTACACATGGATGTCAAAACGAAACGAAACAAAACGAAATAAAAATAATAATCTCCCTTCCCTGTTGTGTGTTTGCCAGTCATACAATAACTTTGCACACCCAGGGTATGTTACGGTATCAATCAATCAATCAATCAATCAATCAATCATGATATGCATTTAGGGCAGTCGCCCAGGTGGCAGATTCCCCATCTGTTGTTTTCCTAGCCTCGGTACATCACATTATGTTTACAATACATGCCCGGTATCCGTTCTGAGGCTGAACTCACTCCCAGGAAACTGCTTGCGCGTCAGTATGTCCTTGCCCGACTGCACGCCGTCTGATGCGGCATGTGAAACCGCGCATGATGTTCTTATTTATATCTCAAAAAGTACTTGTTCGATTTTGAAAATACTTACATATTTGAATTTGTATGCAGTTGAACTTTTAGGACAGCTGTACAAATTTGTGACATTCCATTTAAAAATATGGAGTAAGTATCAATATCTCGGTTATTAATCACCCCATGAGACTAAGTAGCACGTTATTTTACAAGACCCTGATTACCATTTACGAATATAAAAACAGAATGCCGATATCTTTAATCGTTTAGAAGTTATTTACGTGTAACATGTTAGGTGAATAACCCTGTATATTCTCCTGCGTGTGTGGAACGTCTCTTGCAAGTTTGACCTATCTGCGTAGCGAGCGCCGTCTCCAGCTGTGATCTCCCAGATCCGTGACAGTGATAATGCAGTCACCATCTTGTTTGTCTCATCGTGGAGACTCTACTACTACTACTACTACTACTACTACTACTACTACTACTACTACTACTACTACTACTACTACTACTACATGTGACTGGTTCATTTTTCCTCCATTAGACGGCCAACAGCGATTGCGGATTGTTGTTATTGGTGACGTAAGTCCGTACAAAAGTTGCAACGCCCAAGGACACATACCACAATCAATACAGCGAAATGACAAAATCAACATTAAAGCACAAAATTACTTACTTTGGGGCAGTAGCATACAAACAAAAAACGTGGAAAGGCCCAGAAAAATTATAGAATAAGGAAGACAGGACCTTAAATAGGCACTTGAGGGGTTGCCTGATCAACGTGACTAATAAAATTTAATAATGAGACCAACTTAGAATTGGAGTGAAATATTTACTTAATGAATATGATTAAAATTTCAGGAATATGTACAATTGGCAACTTGGCATCTTTTAAATTAATAAAATCAATGAAGTTAAACATTTGAGAAACAGGTACCAATTAATAAATTACTAAATAATATTAAATTGAATCATTTCTTTAAAAATTAAGAATACTGAAAAGCTGATACCTTCGTAGATTATTACAATGCATCTGATACTTCTTTAAAAAAGAAAAATTTAATTTTTGCGATATACCTTTCAAAAATTAGAATAATGGACAGTAACTAACTATTAATCAGGTAAATCGTATTTTGTCTGAATTGAATCCTACATGAATGTTAAACAATTACGAAACACGGACACACATAATGTAAAATATGACAGGATCACCAGTTAAAATCAATCAATCAATAAATAAATAAATAAATAAATAAATAAATAAATAAATCAATCAATCACTACTGATCTGCATTTAGGGCAGTCGTTCAGGTGGCAGATTCCCTATCTGTTGTTTCCTAGCCTTTTCTTAAATGATCGCAAAGAAATTGGAATATTATTCGACATTTCCCTTGGTAAGTTATTCCAATCCCTAACTCCTCTTCCTATAAATTAATATTTGCCCCAATTTTTCCTCTTGAATTCCAACTTTATCTTCATATTGTGATCTTTCCTACTTTTAAATACACCACTCAAACTTATTCTCTACTGATGTCCTCCCACGCCATCTCTCCACTGACAGCTCGGAACATAACATTTAATCGAGCAGCTCGTCTCCTTTCTCCCAAATCTTCCCAGCCCAAACTTTGCAATATTTTTGTAACATTACTCTTTTGTCGGTAATCACCCAGAACAAATAGAGCTGCTTTTCTTTGGATTTTTCCAGTTCTTGAATCAAGTAATCCTGCTGAGGGTCTCATACACTGGAACCATACTCTAGTTGGGGTCTTACCAGAGACTTATATGCCCTCTCCTTTACATCCTTATTACAACCCCTAAATACCCTCATAACCATGTGCACAGATCTGTACCCTTTATTAAAAATTATATTTAGGCCAATGTGATTATTCCAATGAGGTATTTTCTTATATTAACATATAGGTACTTACAATGATCCCCAAAAGGAACTTTCACCCCATCAACACAGTAATTACAACTGAGAGGACTTTTCCTATTTGTGAAACTCACAACCTGACTTTTAACCCCGTTTATCATCATACCATTGCCCACCGTCAACCTTACAACACTATCGAGGTCACCCCGCAGGCGCTCACAATCTTGTAACTTATTTATTGCTCTGTACAAAATAACATCATCTGCAAACAGCCTTATCTCTGATTCCACCTCTTTACACATATCATTGATATAAATATAAGAAAACATAAAGGTCCGATAATACTGCCTTGAGGAATTACCCTCTTTATTATTACAGGGTCGGATAAAGCTTCACCTACTCTAGTTCTCTGAGTTTTATTTCCTAGAAATATAGCCACCCATTCAGCACTCTTTTTTTCCAGTCCAATAGCACTCATTTTTTGCCAGTAGTCTCCCATGATCTACCCAATCAAATGCCTTAGATAGGTCAATTGCAATACAGTACATTTGGTCTCCTGAATCCAGGATATCTGCTAGATCTTGCTGAAATCCTACAAGCTGAGCTTCAGTGGAATAACTTTTCCTAAACCCAAAGTGCCTTCTGTCAAACCAGTTATTAATTTCGCAAACCTGTGTAATGTAATCAGAAAAAATTCTTTCCCAAAGCTTACATACAATGCATGTCAAACCTACTGGCCTGTAATTTTCAGCTTTATGTCTATCACCCTTTCCTGTATACACAGGGGCTACGATAGCAACTCTCCATTCATTTCGAATAGCTCCTTCAACCTAACAATAATCAAATAAGTATTTCAGATATGGTACTATATCCCAACCCATTGTCTTTGGTATATCCCCAGAAATCTTGTCAGTTCCAGGTGCTTTTCAACTTTTGTATCTTATTGTAAACGTCATTGTTATCATAAGTAAATTTTAATACTCCTTTAGTATTACTCACCTCCCCTATCTGGACATTATCCTTGTAACCAACAATCTTTACATACTGCTGACTGAATACTTCTGCCTTTTGAAGATCCTCGCATACACAATCCCCTTGTTCATTCTGGAATGTCCTTCTCTGAACCTGTTTCTGCCTTAAAGGACTTATACATACCCTTCCACTTTACACTAAAATTTGTATGACCACCAATTACGATTGCCGTCATGTTATCCTTAGCTGACTTCTTTGCTAGATTCAATTTCCTAGTATGTTCCTTCAATTTCTCCTTACTTCCGTAACCATTTCTAACTCTATTTCTTTCCAGTCTGTACCTCCTTCTTAGTCTCTTTACTTCTCTGTTATAAGATAGTGGATCCTTACCATTCCTTACCACCTTTAAAGGAACAAACCTATTTTCACATTCCTCAACAATTGCTTTGAACCCATCCCAGAGTCTGTTTACATTTTTATTTACGATTTCCCAGCGATCATAGTTACTTTTTAAACACTCCCTCATGCCTGTTTTATCAGCCACATGGTACTGCCTAATAGTCCTAATTTTAATACCTTCCTTTCTTTCACATTTATTTTTAACTACGACAAAACAGCTTTGTGATCACTAATACCATCTATTACTTCTGTTTCTCTATAGAGCTCATCTGGTTTTATCAGCACCACATCCAAAATATTCTTCCCTCTAGTTGGTTCCAACACTTTATGAATCAGCTGCCCTTCCCATATTCACTTATTTGCCATTTGTTGGTCATGCTTCCTGTCGTTCGCATTACCTTCCCAATTGACATTTGGTAAATTGAGATCACCTGCTACTATCACACTTTCCATTTCATTTCCAACATAGCTATGTTATCAAATAGTTCTGAATCAGCGCCAGCGCTACCCTTTCCCGGTCTGTACACTCCAAAGACATCAAGTTGCCTATTATCCTTAGGGAGGAGCCTTACACCCAGAATTTCATGTTTTTCATCCTTACTCAAATAGATAATTAAATTAAAATGACAATTAATATGTAGTAGAAAATATTCCCGAAGCAAATCACAAATTTACAACGAGAAGAACAATATTAATGTTCCGCAATTAACAGAACTACGCACACGAGCTGGTGGACGGATGGATGAATCATTAACCTGGGAAAAACATACAGAGTTTATAGGGAAAAAGCTTGGTAGAATTTATTTCATGATCATATGTTTGAAATATAGTTTTAATTTAGAGACTTGCCGAATAATATACTTTGTATATGTCCATCCCATACTAACCTATGGAATCTTTTCTGGGGGAATTCACGATATAGAAGTCATCTTAAGTTGCAAATGAAAATAATTAGAGGAATGGCCGGTGTCGGCAGGAGGACAAGCTGCAAGAAATACTTTTAACTTCATTCTATTTTACCATTGCGTAGGCTTTATATCTTCCACACACTTGTATGTATGAAGCATGTAAACAGTTTCACTATAAACTCAGATGTACACAGGTATAATACTAGAAATAGACACAGTCTGCACATAGAACCACACAAAACTAAGCTTTATGAATCAAGTTCGAGTTATGCGGGAGTACATTTGTTCAATACATTGCCAGACTTCATTATGCATAAAAAACATTTTCAGAATTTAAGAAAGAATTATTCAAATTTGTTTCTAACCGTTGTTTTTATTCTGTTGATGATTACTTAGCTCTTGGCAATTAACTTATATATCGCCTTTTTAATCTGTGCTTCTTTACCACATTGTATATTTCTCTTTATTCCCCATTGCATGTACATTACTGTTTTATCCTTTGTTACTGTAAATATGATAATTGACGTGTCCCATATCACTGTATGATCAGTTGGATGAAATGACATACAATACAATACAATACAATACAATTCAATGCAATACAATACAGAAGCCTTGCAGCTACCCAAGCTGAGCAATCATTCATTAAGAGTAGCCAAGGGCCACCCAAATTAAAGCGTCCACAGTATAAGAGATAAGAGCATAATGACGCAAGAAAGATTAAAGAAAAGGAACCACCACGGGTGAGAATAAGACATGTGATCGATAACACAAGAAAATTTAAGAACGGGACAAACAAATTTATATTTTCTACAAACCGAGGAGTTATCGAACATGAATAATAATTAAAATAATATTATTACATAAATGTTAAAATTTAAATCATAGAATTTAATATTTCATATAAGAGAGTATTTTACAGAAGACCAAAGTGGTTGTTATTAAATTAAATTTAAGGTGGGCTTGGAACCGTGGCAATGGACACATGAGATAGGATTTAAGCGCGGAAGGTACCGACAAGAAAACGTTTACATTACAACAAATCACTCAAGGCCGGGTATCACACCAAATTTACAGTACAATTACAGGACGCATTACAAGATCAGGGGAAAATAGACAGCAAGAAAAACTCAAAAAAAAAATAATAATGTTATGCTCTTTAAGCTTTACGTTCCAAATTCTTACAATTTTCTCCAGAACACAGTTGAATAGAAGGGGTGACAGACCGTCTCCTTGCCGTACCCCTGTATTTATCTTAATAGGGTTGGATATTTCACCCATAAATTTCACCTTTGAAATTGTGTCAGTAAGGGTTTCACGTATTAGGTGTGCCAATTTAGTTTTCACTCCAAATTCACGAATCGTTCTATCTATTGTTTCTCTATCAACCGAGTCAAAGGCCTTTTTAAAATCTACAAAAGTCAAAACAATGACTTTTGAATTCAATATCCTATGGCGAATTATGGAGTTTAAGTTACATATATTAGTTCTGAACAAGATCTACCTTTTCGAAATCCAGCTTGATACTCACCCAGTTGCTTGTCAAGTGATGTTTCTACTGTATTCGGCAATATTTCTGAGAATACCTTGTATGCAATTTGCAGAAGAGAGATGCCTCTATAGTTATCAACCTTTTGTTTATCCCTTTTTTTATGCATTGGATGTGTTAGAACAACTTTCCATTTTTTTAGAATCCTCTCTGTTCTCCAAATATCTTCAAAGATTAACTGCAGCTCTTCAGTGTTTTTTGATTGAGACCATTTCAAAAGTTCAGCTGTTATAGTCTTCTCCACTAGCTTTATTATTTTTCAGATTGTTAATTACTTCTTTAATTTCTTCAGCAGTGGGTGGTGTATCTTCTTCCAGATTTTCAGTTCTTTGAGAGAATTCCAACTTATGGTCGGGTTCGGGGCAGTTTAAAAGTTGATCAAAGTGCTTCGCAAGTATTTCACAATTCTGAGCATTGCTTAGGACAAGTCTAGCATTTTCATCTTTGAAGCATATGCTAGGTGCTTGATACCCCTTTAACTGACTCTTAAAAGTCTGGTAGAAGTTTCGAGAGTTATTTTAAACAAAACTCTCTTGCAGGTCAATAAGCAGTGCCTTTACTTTGCTGTTTGAATTGGTCATAGTGCTCAGTCTTTCCAGATGATTTAAACTTTTTCCATTGTTTTATTCTCCCTTGTAATGCATCTTCACATGTTTGATTCCACCAAGGTTTCTTTTTAGGTTTGACTAGCCCAAATGTTTTCTGGGCTCCATTGGTTATTTCTTTAGATAAATCTTGCCCCTTCCCATGATGAAATACTTTTATTCCTTCCTGAAATGTTTCCAATGTATCTTGTGTAATTTGAAGACTGTTTGTGTTATATTTGTTTACTCTTTCCCTTCTTCTGTGATTTCTGTTGGGTAAGAATTTTAGTTTGATTTTAGACAAGTAGTGATCGGAATCAAATTCTCTGCTTCTTACTACCTTGACATTCATAATTTCTTTCATGTTTCTTACGGATATAGCTACATGATCCAGTTGAAATTCACCTAGTAATGGATTTGGAGAAATCCATGTTTTGGCCTTCCTTGGCAATTTCTTGAAGAAAGTTGACATTAACTTCAGCTGAAAATGTTTACAGATGATAATTAATCTCATTCCGTTGATGTTTGTTCTTTGGTGTGCGGCATATTCTCCCACTATTGGTTTATAAAATCTCTCTTCCTACTTGGACATTGAAATCTCCAAGTAATATCACCACATTTGATTTTGGAATTTTAGATAATTCATCATCTAGGAGTGTCCAGAACTCCTCTACTTTATTTGGGTTCTTTTTGTTGTCTTCATGTATTGATGTATGAGAGTTAATGAAAGTATATTGTTTATTTTGCAGTTCATTCTTAAAAGAGATATCCGTTCTGAGCGGGATTTGAATTCAATTACATTGTCTAATAATCTTTTATGGACATAAAAGGCTGTTCCCAAGAGTAGCATTCCTTACATAATTTTAATTGCAGGTTAACCTTTAAAGATTCGATAATCTTTTGTTTCTGTCACATTCTCATCGAAAAATCTCGTCTCTTGTACTGCTAAGATTTGAATTTCGTTTCTATCTAGAAGTAGTTCTAATTCCTTCTGTTTATCAATCTTCAACAAAGAATTTACATTCAAAGTGCCTGCAAAAAACCTTAGGGGAGATAAACAAAGGCATTCAAATAAATTGTCTAGCATTTGCAGATGATTTCGCTATATTGTCAGAAAACCTAACAAGTGCAACAACACAAATCGATCTCTTGGCAGAAATAGCCATCAAGACAGTTTGAGAATCTCCGTAGAAAAAACAAAATTTATTACAAACATCAAGAATGCTCCAAAACTTTTGGCAACAGATATTTGTTCAGTGGAAAGAGTAACGAAATTCAAATATCTGGCAGAAACAATTCAAGAAAATGGTTTAGACAAATCTGCATTAGAAGAAAGGGCACACAAGATCGAAAGAGCATATGGTATCACAAAGAATTTTTATAACAAAGTGTCTATCTAAAAATCTTAAAATAAGGCACTACACTACAGTGGTGAAACCGGAATGTTCATATGCAAGTGAATGCCTGGTACTAGACTATAAATTAGATAAACTTGAGGTACTAGAAAGGAGAATCATGAGAACAATCATAGGCTCTGTGAAAACAACAGAAGTATGGAAATTAAGATCTAATGATGAAATATACAGGAACATAGAAAACATAACAGAAACCATAACAAAAAGGAGATTGCAATTTTTCGGACATATTTACAGAATGGATAATTCCAGATTAACCAAAAATACTTTCAAGTACCTTTGGGACAAAAAGGCAACAACTAGCTGGATTCAAGAAGTAAAGAAAGATTTAGAAAGAAATAACATAAGAGAAGAAGAAACTTTGGACAGATACATTTTTAGAAAGAGGGTAGTAAGTATGGAAGGATTCCAAGGAAGATTAAACAAGAAACCTTGTGCGAACTGGTCCGACGACAGAAGGAAAGAGCATAGTGAAAGGATGAAAGAATATTGGAAGGAGCGGAAGAGAAAACAACGAACTTTAAGATGTGCCCTAATATTCTATCTCTTCTTCTGCTCAAATTTAGACAAATAGATCTCCTCTCGCCAATTCGATTCAGTACTGGTATCTCTCCATTCGTGGTTCTATCTACCCATCTCCCATTCAGCATTCTTCTGTAACACCACATTTATAAAGCTTCTATTCTCGTTCTTTCTGAGCTAGTTATCATCCATATTTCACTTCAATACAATGCCACGCTTCAGACGAAAGTCTTCAAAATCGTCTTTCTAATTCCTATATCAATGTTCGATGTGAACAAATTTATTTTCTTAAGAAAGGCCTTGAGCCTGTATTGCTAAGGTGGCAGTGCGTCAGCCTCTCATCACTGTGTTCCGTGGTTCAAATTCCGGTCACTCCATGTGAGATTTGTGCTGCACAAGGCGAGACCGGACAGGTTATTCTCAGGATACTCCAGTTTTCCCTGTCATCTTTCATTCCAGTAACACTCTCCAATATAATTTCATTTGATCTATCAGTCATTAATCATTGCCCCAGAGGAGTGCGACAGGCCTCGGCAGCCAGCACAATTCCTATCCTCGCCGCAAGATGGGAGCTTCATTCATACCATCCCTGACTCGGTCAATGGCTGGAAAACAGGTTGTAGGTTATCATCATTTTCATTTTCAAGAAAGGCTATCCTTGCTTGTGCTAGTCTGCATTTGATGTCGCCCTTCTGTCATCATTAGTTTTTTGTTAACAAAGCAACAACAGTGCTTTAAGACTTCATTTCCTAATCAAATATTTCCTGCATCACCTGACTTTGTTCGAGCGCACTCCATTACCTCTGTTTTGGACTTATTTATTTTCATCTTGTATTCCTTCCCCCAAGACTCTGTCCATACCATTCAGCAATTTCTCCAGATCTGTTGCAGAGTCAGATAAAATAACAATATCATCGGCAAATCTCAGGGTTTCGATTTCCTCTCCTTGAACTTTGATACCCTCTCCAAATTCTTCTTTGATTTCCTATATTGCCTGTTCTGTGTAAACATTGAAAATGAGAGGGTACGAACTGCAGCCTTGCCTCACTCGTTTCTGAATTGCTGCCTCTTTTTCGAAGCCCTCTATTCTTATCGCTGCAGACGGATTTTTGTATAGATTGTAGGTAATTCTGATCCCGATCATCTTCAGAATCTCAAACAGCTTGATCCAACCAACATTATTGAATGTCTTTTCTAGATCTACGAAAGCCCTGTACGTGGTCTTGTCTTTCTTAATTCGATCCTCTAAGATGAGGCGTAAAGTCAGGATTGCTTCACGTGTTCCCACATTATTTTTGAAGCCAAGTTGATTTTCTCCCTACTCAGTTTCAATTTGTCTTTCCATTCTTCTGTAAATAATACGTGTTGAAATTTTGCAAGCGTGCGATACTAAACTAATGGTGCGGTAGTTTTCACACTTGTAAGCGGCGGCTTTCTTGGGAATATGTATAACAACATTCTGCTGAAAATCAGATGGCACTTATCCTGTCTCATAGATCTTACACACTAGACGGAATAATCTTGCCATGCTGGTTTCTTCTAAGGCAGTTAGTAATTCAGCGGGAATGTCATCAATTCCAGGTACCTTGTTCCTATTTAGGTCTCTCACAGCTCCGTCGAACTCAGATCTCAAAACTCAGTCTCCCGTTTCATCAGCATCAAAAGCCTCTTCTTGTCACAGAACCACATCATCTACGACTTTACTTTGATATGTTCATGCCATCTTTCTGCTTTGTTGTCTTTCCCTAGAAGTGGTTTTCCATCTGAGATTTTAATATTCATACACCTACAGTCGATTTCCTTTCTGATCAAATGTCAGTTTGCTTCGAATGTTTTCCTGGGCTCTACCGGTACTACTGATTTTGGACAATTGAATACCTATACAGGTCGGAAAATGTTTACCATTTCGGCTAGCCGACAAAATGCGCGCCTGCTTGTCTTTAGATGGACAGCAGCGCTGCAGGTGGCGGAGAACGTTCACGCCGTGCCTCTTAACACGTGATACTTATCGTCACACTGGTATTTCTATTCGTCCTGGCCTTGCTGCAGTCCGGCAATGAGTCGTTACTTTCTAGTAATAGGTTATAAATTGCATGGAAGTACAGACGTGGGGAAAATAAATGATGATAGGAATTTTGAGAACATTTTGTCTGGAAGGTAGCTGGCAAATTATTTGAAAGGTTACAAGTAAACAATGTAATGTGGGTATTGTATGGGAAACTGAGTGTTATTGTGAGAGTCGCATTGTCCCTGAGACAAGGAAATTGACCATTCAAGATGTAAAATGTCCAATCCAGTCGAGTCCATTCAGTCAACCGAACAGTGCACATTTTGGGGAGCTACACATAATTTAGAATGATCCAGTCTATGACGTTTGGTCTCACCTAGTGATGATCTCTTTGCTAAAATAATATATTTTCCGTGCGAAGTTTGAAATTACCGGACGAGTTGGCCATGCGGTTAGGGGCACGCAGCTGTGAGCTTACATCTGGGAGATAGTGGGTTCGAACCCCACTGTCGACAGCCCTGAAGGTGGTTTTCCGTGGTTTCTCATTTTAACACCAGGACGATGCTGGGGCTGTACCTTAATTCAGGCCAAGGCCGCTTCCTTCCCACTCCTAGCCATTTCCTATCCCATCGTCGCCATAAGATCTATCTGTGTCGGTGCGACGTAAAGCAAATAGCAAGAACTTTGGAATTGTTACAGCCTCATGTCAGTAGCGTTCTGTAAAGTTATTGTAACTGAGTAAGACTGTAATTCAGCCCGATCACTGCCATCCACTGATTGCCATTCTTACTCTTGTGACCATGATTAAACATTTGTTGTCTGAGTCTGGCATTATCCATCCCCATTATGTGACCAAGGAACTTACCCTTCCTCTTCCTGATCCTACCAGACATTCTTTTAGTTCCTTTATTTTTCAAGAGGTGCTTCATACTTCCTGCGTCAGAACCCCGCATTTTCAGTCTTTAATAGCCCCCAGATTATTTTAGAATTCTTCTTACCTTTTTCTCCAGGTCTTTTATTTCTGCTAATATCAAGGAGAACACACACTCTGCTTTAATTACCGTCTTTTAATGCTTGATTTTAGTTTCTGTGGACAGACTCTTCTTAATACAGGTTTGCTTGGTCATTTGGTAAGCTTCATCCAATTCCCTTGCTGTTGATTTTTTTGCTTCTTAGTCTAGACCGTGGGTCGGAAACCCGCGATTGGCAGAACTTACACAGTTGTCGTCATGATATACTGAATAAAACTACCATGAGCTTTACACTGAAAAAAATGAAATGGCGTATGGCTTTTAGTGCCGGGAGTGTCCGAGGACATGTTCGGCTCGCCAGGTGTAGGTCTTTTGATTTAACACCTGTAGGTGACCTGCGCGTCATGATGAGATGAAATGTTGATGAACACGACACATTCACCCAGCCCCCGTGCCAGCGAAATTAACCAATTATGGTTAAAATTCCTGACCCTTCCGAGAATCAAACCCGGAACCCCTGTGACCAAAGGCCAGCACGCTAACCATTTAGCCATGGAGCCGGACTTAACACTGAATAAAACCCTTCAGGTGTCCTGCGATTGTTAGAGAATTACAGAACTGGCCTCTACCTCCAACAAAGCGGTGGTGTGAAGTAACTCAAGATTTTATTAGAAATTTCACTATTTAACAAGGTAAAAGTATGATAGATTAGCAGTGAGGAAGGAAACTGATGATTACTCTGGTGTGTATTTCGTTTGTTCATAAGAGCAGGCATGGCAGTTCTCAAATTGGTGGAATGTGTGCCAATGTCGCAGTGATTCGGCAGCAGCATGTGGTTTTCCACCCACTTCCTCTAGTAAGGCGTGACATGTACAGACAGGGGCTGGAGGTTATGGGAAAGCAGCATGTAACAAAATGACACCCCTGACAGAAGTAAATAAGGCTAGGAATTGAAATGAAGCGGCCGTGGCCTTAATTAAGGTACAGCCCCGGCATTTTGTGGTGTGAAAATAGAAACCACGGAAAACCATCTTCAGGGCTGCCGACAGTGGGATTCGAACCCACTATCTGCCGGATGCAAGCTCACAGCTGCCCGCCCCTAACCGCACGGCTATCTTGCCCGGTACTGTGGATTTTTGTAGCTTTTTAACCGAGACACATTATTGTAAGTATACTGTAAATATTGTGCATATTGATTCTGAACATAAAATTAATTTAAACCTCGTCATCACTAGTGTTCAGCTGCAGTGAGTCCTACTAGGCAGGAATGAGAGAATGTCACAAACACTCAAAAGCACTAAAACACTGTGTTCAAGACACTCTCGTGACCACAAGCAGCACGAGCGGTCCACTGGTTGTGGTCACGTCACTGTTAACAATCACTAACATCAGAAAATCACGGTAGCGTAGAGCACTAGGCATGTGACGCTCTTGATCGTTGCTACCAAATGAGGAGGGTGAAGAAAACTGCGCTGTCAGCAGATGTGGGAACAGCGACAGTCTGATGTACACAGTCACTCTACGTTTTGTCATGCATGCAACTGCAGCGCTCCACGTGGTGAGCTAGCGTGCAGTAATGGGGTGTCATACGGAGCTAAAACATGAACATTAAGAAAGAAGGAAATTGACAAAATATTTCGAAAGTTTTGAAATATGGTTGTGGAGAAGAATGGAAAAGTGAACTGGACCGATGACGTGAGAAATGATGAAGTAGGAGAGAAAAAACACCTGATGAAAAGGATAAGGAAGAGAAAAATATCCTGGTTGTGTCACATACTACATGGAAATTGTCTTCAACAGAGGAGATGGAGGAAAAAATAGATGGAAGGAAAGAATGAGGAAGAAAAAGGTTTGGAATGTTAACAGATATCAAAGAAGGGAGGAGCTATGAACAACTGAAGCATGATGCTCAGGACAGGGAATCATGGAGGCTGTCCAGTTGATACCTGTCTCAAGACAGATTCACAGAAGAAGATATTTAAGAAAGGGGACCTGTGTAGTGTAATACATTGCTCAACTGCAATAAGACAAAAAGGATTCATGCTTTAGGTTTCCTAAAAATCCTCAGAAGGAAAGCTTTAACTACTGTTTACATTTCAGGTACCGTAATAGAACAAGTGTGAAAGTGTAGAAATGTAACTTCAAACAAGTAGGTGCTTCGTTTGTCGAAGATCCAGAAATTTAACTCAATGGGAAATCTTACTAATTATGAAATTTAACAACGTATCAATGCAATCGATGAATCTGATACGCAGCAGTGCTTTAGTTAGCAAGGTGTAGAAAACGGCTTGTCAGAAGTAGAAGTTTAAGATAGCACAGACGAAGAAATTAGTATGGAATGCGATTCCAATTCAAATAAACCTCCTCAGATTTCTTCAAAACGAAAGTTATTGCTTGGAGATGATCAACCCATGTCAAAGGAGCAGAAATTGTCTTGAAGGAAGTCGAGAAGCACTGAGAGAACAGGGGCTGTTAATAGGAGTTTCCTGTATGTCTAAGGAGGTGCTCACAGCCTGGATGTGTTACACTCTTAATACACAAATGGAAAAAGTGGATTTTCGAAATGAAATCTGTGAGGGTATTAAGTGGTTGTATTCTACTGTCATATTTGGCAAGGAAAGTTTTCAGTGCCATAGGAATAAACACGAAGTACTTTAAATTCAGGCATTTAGTTGCTGAGAATTTTTAATGTTATTTGAATTGCTCTAGTTCATTTCTACTGCTTTATGTGAAATTACCCATTACTGTTAAATGGCTAAGACAGTGGTCAGTTTAGTTGTTCCTTCGAAAATAAAGTATTGTCGTTCTCCTTCGCTATTATTAACATGCTGTACTTCTATAATTTAATAGCGCGTTTCTAACAAGAATGTTGTTGTGTAATATTTATATTGAGCTTATAAGTTCGAAGGCTGAAAAGCTTTGAAGTTACCTTTAAAGCTGCACTTAATTTAAAACTCCATTCACTCCTGCATGTTGCAATTTTTAAAGAAAGTACTTATCAGTTTGAATTTTCTAGATGATGTTTAGTATCTACATACCGTATCTAAATACGGTGTCGTATCTTCGGGGTCAAAAAGACACGAGAGGAAAGTGTGTGGAGGAAAGGGAACCAGGGTAGAGTATTATCCAGGAATTAGGTTAAGGCAGATATTGAGGAAAGTAGAAGACAAGGAGGAAGGAAAGGAGAAAGTGGCAGTGTTTAATGCTAGAGTAGAATGAAGCCGGGAAGGCGGTTTCAGTAACATTCCCGCGCTTTGTAGTGTGACGTGTTTTTCGCTGAGCCAATAGAATCATTTCAGTAAGAGGTGCCCGTTTGTGCGGGTCACGAGTGAATGTTTCGAGTTTTATTTGTAAATATCATAATCAACGAATTTAGGGAACTATTTGCGTATGTACGATAGATCCAGGAAGAGCAAAATGACAAGTATTCCATCGACAGGCGAGAGAAATAGTATTTAGAGTGTGTTTGTATTTTCTAAGCATGCAGCAGCAGGCATTCATAGGCGGGGAAGGCAAGGAACGCCATGTTGCTTCGCTTCAAAAGAAGACAGCACTCGCGTGAGGTATCGGCCTGCGAACAGTGCAGAAGATAAAACAAGCTACGGAAATAAAAGTAATGCAGTGTTCAGGTCGCCAGGGAAGAACCCTAAGCCAGTGACGGACCTCGGTGATTTCAATAAAAAATGTTCTCCGTACTACAAAATTTGAAATGTATAAAAACGGCAAATATCCTATGGCAATGAAACTGGCCCGTCCATTTACCTTCCTTAATATCTCGAAAATTTTCCTCAACAATTTCTTGGGGTTTGATGTTAAAAATTAATTTAGACTTTCAGGAAACATTTAAGTCCACGAAAAGTATAGGTCATCGCTTTGGAATTCAAGATATAACTGGATGAAAAAATGTTTACATATTCATGCTGTTATGCGCTCTGCACTTCGCCTTTCATTTCTCTCAACTTCTGTTTACCTTCTTTAATATCTCGAAAATTTTCCTCAACAATTTCCCTGGGTTTGATGTTAAGAATTAATTTAGACTTTCAGGAAACATTTAAGCCCACGAAAAATATAGGTCATCGCTTTGGAATTCAAGATATAACTGGATGAAAAAAATGTTTACACATTCATGCTGTTATGAGTAGCCAAATTGGCATCACGGCACCTCATACTTCTCTCTCTGCGCAACGAAACCGCCTTCCGTGCTGCGTTCTACTCTAGTAGCGTAAGGCAAGCAGGTATAAGTACCAAAATTGTTGGGGATGTGTGGGATCTGGTAAATGCAGCACGGGTGAAGTTTCAGGAAGCGGAGGTTGCCATCAGTGGAATACTGTGTAGGACGGATAATGACTGGAAGAATATTGGGGTTTTAAATGAGACTATGGAGTGGGTACGTGGGAAATTGGGTGTGAGATTTCTATGTCCTATAGGTGGGTAGGAGATAGGGGTTTGTGCTCAGATGGCTTTCACTTAAACCGCAGTGGTACGAATAAATGAGGAAATTTGTTTGAAAGGGTAATAGGGAGGTACGTTCAGAAAAACAGGGTGATCTAGGGAGTGGTGATAAGGGTACAGGGATCTGGAAGTCAAGTAGGGATGTCATAAAAATGTTAGTGTTCTATTGTGAAAGTATTGTAAAGAAAGGAATATAATTAAGTACTGTAGATTAATAGATATATACTTACCAGATATTGTAATAGGAGTTGAATCATGGCTGAGAAATGATATAATGGATACAGAAATATCCTAACGGAACTGGAGTGTGAATCGTAGAGATAGGGTATCAATGGTAGGAGGGGGAAGACATTTTTGTAAGCTACGCAGAAGCTGAAGATGATATACAAGAAATTCTAGGTCTAAGGCTCATTTAGAGAAGATAATAGGCAACTAGATGTCTTTAGAATGTACAGACCGGGAAAGGGTAGCGCTGGCGCTGATTTCGAATTATTTGATAAGATAATCAGCTATGTGGGAAACGATATGGAAATGAATCTAGGTAATCGTAGCCGGAGATCTCAATTTACCAAATGTCAATGGGGAAGGTAATGCGAACAACAGGAAGCATGAACAACAATAGCAAATAAGTTAATATGGGAAGGACAGCTGATTGAGAAAGTGATGGAACCAACTAAGGGGCAGGATATTCTGGACGTGGTGCTGGTCAAACCAGATGTGCTCTATAGAGAAACTGAAGTAATTGATATTGTTAGTGATCACGAAGCTGTTTTTGTCGTAGTTAAAAATAATTGTGATAGAAGGAAAGGTCTTAAAAGTAGGACTACAAGGCAGTACAATATGGCTGATAAAACAGGCATGCGGGAGATTTTAGGAAGTGACTATTAATAGTAGAAAACGGTAAATAAAAGTGGAAACAGACTCTAGGATGGGTTTAAACCAATCGTTGAGGAATATGAAAATAGGTTTGTACATTTAAAGGTAGTAAGGAATGGTAAAGACCCACTGTATTGTATAGAGAAATAAAGAGACCAAGAAGGAGCTGCAAAATGGAAAGAAATAGATTTAGAAAAGGCTGTGGAAATTAAGCGTAATTGAAGGAACTTAATAGTAAATAGAATCTAGCAAAGAAGTCAGTTAAGGCAAGCATAATTGGCAATAATACTCATTTTAGTGAACACTGGAAGGGTTTGTGTAAGTACTTTAAGGCAGAAACAGGTTCCAAGAAGGACATTTGAGGAATCATTAATGAACAAGGGGAGTGTGTATGTGAGGATCTTCAAAAGGCAGAAGTATTCAGTTAGTGGTCTGTAACGATTGTTGGTTAAGGGGACCTTGTAGGTAACGAATGCCCCATATAATTCAATGCTAAATGTGAACATATTTAGGTACACCCTGTGGACAAAAACAACCATTACATTATCTTTAAAAAATTAATGGATATGCGGTATCTCATTCTAAACAATACCATGCATATTTAGTACATTTCCACTAATGAGGTCTGAGAAATAAAATAAATAATTGGGTGATGCATTTCCTTTCAAATAATCAAAATTTTCAATGCTCTTCACACAATTATTTATACTTCTACACAACATATTGACCCAAATTTGCATCACATTCATTATTTGGGTATGGAACGTAAGTTTAGTAAGTTTCATATTTATTGCTCTCTTACTTTTCAAGCAATATGTACCCGAAACTGAAAAAACACTTTTCTGGTAATTTCAATACATGGAAATACTGTATTTCCTTCATAATTAGAACAATCACTCCCCGTAGTCTGGATCATCTGCATCAATGGCATCTTCCCTATTCCTTTTAGTGTTCCTCTGATGTTATCTGGCATCTTGCCAAGAAACGTTGGTTCGCTTTTCAGCCTCGACCTTGTGGTCTATATCATTGACGGTTGACTGTTTGTTGACAACCGGTTCGATATCTAATAGCTTTAACACTTTTTTTCTTGCCAGATACTCCTTCAATTAAACACTAAACTGCATCATAAACATCAAATATCATTGTTTCCAATCCCATATACACAGTTTTTGGTAATCTTGTCCTTGTTACAGAATTGAAACATTCATTTGGATTTTGTGTTGAACCATACAAGCATTATTTTAGATCTGGAAAGAGTTCCATAGGTATGATCACATGGGTGACATTGTAAAAAAAGGGTACAGATCTCTGCACATGGTTGTGAGGGTGTTTAAGGATGTAAAGGATAGGACATGTAAGTCTCTGGTAAAACCCCAGCTAGAGTAGAGTTCCAGTGTATGGGACCCTCACCAGGATTACTTGATTCAAGGGGCACCCTCTGGGCCAAAGGCCAGCACGCTAACCATTTAGCCATGTAGCCGAACAATGGTATGATGATAAAAGGTGGTAAAAGTCAGGTCGTGAGTTTCACAAATAGGAAAAGTCCTCTCAGTTTTAATTACTGTGTTGATGAGGTGAAAGTTCGTTATGGGGATCAACAGACCTTCACATGCCCTGATGAAGGCTATGTAATTTGGCGGAACGTCAATTAGAAATAATGTCTTGTTCATCAGTTTTGATCAAAAGTTCATCGATCTATGGTACAGGAACATGAGGTCACAAAGAAGTCATAACCCTAGTAAACATACAGGCAGAACAGCGCGCTCAAATGGGAGTGGAAGTTGTAGCACTAAAGTAGGAGACTTAGAGGTGTGTTCAAAGCAGTGTAGTGGGTGTTTAGGATTGCGACATGTGGATGTCATATTAAGAAGGACACTTGCTCGATGTGTGAACCGTAATCAAAGTGATGTAGTTCGGACATCGATGGGCGTGGTACGGGGACACAGGGACTACAGCCTGCCCTCAAAGAAAGTTGTATATCACATTTGGGAACTTTACAGGAACGAAAAATGGGCAGTCAAATGAAAACTGAACACCTGCTGCAACTGCAACGTGACCATGGAATGGCGTTATTCAAAAGTAACATTCAAAAGCGTTAGTACATTTTTCCCACTGGGAGATGAGACGATCTGTAGAAAGAGGTAGGTCGCTGCCGGATCCACTCTTGCACTTCCTCGTCCGAATGAAACCGACGTAGGCGAAAGATCCTGGATGTTGAACTGTTTCTCAAGATATCGTGCATCAGGATGAATCCGTTCGACAGCATTCCAGGGCGTTTTGACTTGATGGCGCGTGGCAAGCGTGGCGTACTGATTGTGGTTCCACGCTGGAGGAAGTCGACAAGCAGAAGGCCCTCTGCAGTGAAAGATAAAAGTCATCATGACTTTACCGGAAACTGTGCGAACAGATTAGGATTTCTTTCGCGGGGGAATTGCAAAGTTTCTATTGTTGGCTTTGCAGTTTGCTCTGTGGCTCGAAATGCTGGCTCCACGTGACGATACGGGATAGGAACGCATACTCCTCCTCGTAGTATTACTGCAGATGACTCAGACATGACGCTATTCTGCCGTCAGTTGATATGGAACCCATACACAGCAGACAGTGAACTCCAGCACCCTCATCCACCAGGAAACGAACCTCACTCCTCTGCTCTCCATTTCTGCAGCTGGCCGAACACACTAGACCAGTCCTCGCACCTACTAAGACATAACCCAATAACTGCGTACACCTGTGGGTTGTCAATATGCAGTTCTACCGCAGCGATGGCAGTATCGATACGCAACAACAGTGTTGCCACATTTCGTGCAGAGTGTGTGTTATCGAAGGTGATCGGTTCTCACCTGACTGCCCGTTATGTAATGGAGGTCTGGATTTGATTCTTCTATTTAAAAACTGACACTCTGTCCTTCTTGGTTAAATAATATATTTGCATGTCAATAATATCATAGAATGATTACAGTGAGAAAACAGTAAACCGGTGGTGGTGATGATTGTTGTTTTATGAGGAAGTACAACTAGGCAACCATCCTCTGTGTAACCCTAATCGGAGAGAAAAATGGAGGGGGTCCGACACTTCGAAAAATGAAGGTGTCGGCCAAAGGAAGACAAGGGCCACGAGGGGCATGGAAACGAAAACTCCCTAGGCCTTCATACGTAATACCGTCGGGGTCGGAAAAGAACAAGTGTTGACCAAGGGAGGTCGGATAGGATAGATGAAAGTGAGGAGCCTGGCACAAGTAAGTGGAAGCAATGTCAGGACTCAGCTGAGGGCCCCGTGGTCGCCAACCCACCCTCCAAAGTTCAGAGTCCCTGAGGCACCCATTAGTCGCCTCTTACGACAGACAGGGAATACCGTGATTGTTATTCTACCTCCCCACCCACAGGGGGTAAACAGCAAACTCAGTGGAAGAAAGTTGTATATTACCAGATACGTAGAACTTTGTAGATAAATCATGAGTTCTGTAGTACTTTTATATCTTATGTACATGACAATTCGAATTGTGTGTTTGAGTCATCAGTCCATAGACTGGTTTGATGCAGCCCTCCATGCCACCCTATCCTGTGTTAACATTTTCATTTCTATGTAACTACTGCATCCTACATCTGCTCGTCATATTCATACCTTGGTCTACCCCTACCGTTCTTACCACCTACACTTCCTTCAAAAACTAACTGAACAAGTCTTGGGTGTCTTAAGATGTGTCCTAACATTCTATCTCTCCTTCTCGTCAAATTTAGCCAAATCGATCTCCTCTCCCCAATTCGATTCAGTATCTCTTCATTCGTGATTCCATCTATCCATCTCACCTTCAGCATTCTTCTATAACACCACATTTCAAAATCTTCTATTCCCTTTCTTTCTGAGATAGTTATCGTCCATGTTTCACTTCCATACAATGCCACACGAAAGTCTTCAAAAACATCTTTCTAATTCTGATATTAATGTTTGAAGTGAGCAAATTTCTTAAGAAAGTTCTTCCTTGTATGTGCTAGTCTGCATTTTATGTCCTCCTTACTTCTGCCATCGTTAGTTATTTTACTACCCAAGCAACAATATTCATCTACTTCCTTCAAGACTTCATTTCCTAATCTAATATTTCCTGCATCACCTGCCTTCGTTCGACTGCACTCCGTTACTTTTGATTTGGACTTATTATTATCATCTTGTACTCCTTACCCAAGGCTTCATCCATACCATTCAGCAACTTCTCGAGATCTTCTGCAGTCTCAGATAAAATAACAATATCAACGGCAAATCTCAAGGTTTTGATTTCCTCTCCTTGGACTGTGATTCCCTTTCCAAATTTCTCCTTGTTTTCCTTTACTGCCTGCTCTACATAAACATTTGAAAGCAGAGGGGACAAACTGCAACCTTGCCTCACTCCTTTCTGGATTGCTGCTTCTTTTCCAAGGCTCTCGATTCTTATCACTGCAGACTGATTTTTATACACATTGTAGATAATTCTTCGTTCTGGGTATCTGATCCCAATCATCTTCAGAATCTTAAATATCTTGGTCTAATCAACGTTATCGAATGCCTTTTCTAGATCTACGTTTGCCATGTACGTGGGCTTGTCCTTCTTGATTCGATCCTCTAAGATCAGACGTAAAGTCAGGATTGCTTCACGTGTTCCTACATTTCTTCTGAAGCCAAATTATTCTTCTCCCAACTCAGCTTCAACTTGTTTTTCCATTCTTCTGTAAATAATACGTGTTAAATTTTGCAGGCATGAGATACTAAACTAATGGTGCGGTAGTTTTCACACCTGTCATCACCGGCTTTCTTGGGAATAGGTATAACAACATTCTGCCGAAAATCGAATGGAACTTCCCCTGTCTCATACATCTTACACACTAAATGGAATAACTTTGCCCTGCTGGTTTCTCCTAAGGCAGTCAGTAATTCAGAGGGAATGTCATCAATTCTAGGTGCCTTGTTCCTATTTAGGTCACTTACAGCTCTGTCAAACTCTGACCTCAAAATTGGGTCTCCCATTTCATCAACATCAACAGCCTCTTCATGTTCCAGAACCAAATTATCTACATCTTTACCTTGATACACCTGCTGGATATGCTCCTGCCATCTTTCTGCTGTGACTTCTTTCCCTCGAAGTGGCTTTCCATCTGAGCTCTTAATATTCATACACCTAGATTTCCTTTCTCCAAAGGTTTCCTTGATTTTCCTGTATGCAGCACCTATCTTTCCCAGGACCATACAAGCTTCGACATCCTTGCAATTCTCTTTCAGCCATTCTTCCTTAGCTACCTTGCACTTTCTATCCACTTGATTCTTTAATCGCCTGTATTCTTTTCTGCCCTCTTCATTTCTAGCATTCTTGTATTTTGGTCGTTCATCAATCAGGTCTAGTATCTCCTGAGTTATCCACTGATTCTTAGTTGATCTTTTCTTACTTCCTAACATTTCTTCAGCAGCCCTACTGGCTTCATTTCTCATGACTATCCAATCGAATTATACATTGTATTGTAAAAGAATACAGTATCAAGAAAGCAACGTGTGTACTTTTGTAACTGAAATTGCCCCCGAAATACAAGTATAATACACCTTTTGAAAACAAATTTTAGTTTGAACACCTGCCCTAAAAGGAAACAATTATTTCACTTGTACCCTACAGGGCACATTAATACTGCAGGATGAAACCTACCTGCTCTTCTGTTCTTGCATACGGACACCAGCTCAGCTGCAGTCGGCAGAAATGGTCGATAATTTGGGTTCTTATGACGAGAGGATCATAGGGAACTCAATACTACATTAAACTACGAAATGAGGAACACTTTCGCTGTGATCAGAATTTTGAGCATAAGTTTGTATTCACAACACAAGTTAATTACAAGGATTGCACCTGTAGTGCCAAAACAAGTGGGCCAAAGGCTCACATCTACAAATTAAAAGGAACACAAAGAAAATACAATCTGGCTAATGACGTTATGCTGAAATTTGTCTATCTGTGAACCAAGAAGAAACCGGATGTGTTCTCCCACATGGAAACTGCATCCCTATATCTGCGACATAAAATGATATAATGGTAGAATTAAGGATACCCGCAGAGATTACCGCTATTATAAAAGTTTCCTCCCATACCGGGATATTTATATACACAAAAATTAGCAGCACAATAAGTAATAAAAATAATCTCAGATAACCTACTCTAGCGCCTTCAATTTCCTATTTACACGGACGTGAACCCACGTCCACCAGGCCTAACTTTGTCAACAGATGGACTCTCACAATAATTATATCGTGCAAGATAACTTAAGGGTAAATATGCAACCATAAGAAATGCAGACACAACAACAAATAAAGGAAAGGAGATAAACGTTCCAATGACTGAGGTAACAGTGTCCCCAGAAAAACATCTCTGTTTAAAAGGAAAGATGACCTTCCCGCGGGCTACACTAAGATGGCTGTGCTATCCCCAGAGTGCGGGCCGAGCAATGACCTGCTTCATCTAGCCATGAGGGACCCGCCCTAAGCAAAAAAAAAAAAATTGTAAATGCACCGACAGGCTGTTGACCCAGTATCACGGTTCTCGAGCTCCCAGAGCTAACTTCACAAAGGGGCTTTTATTTATCTACGCTTGACAAAGCAAAATAGCCACAAAACTAAGTGAGGAAATACATCTTACACTAATGTATCCGATTTCACTGACAAACAAGCACGGGCCCCAATTATAACAACATAAGTCTACGATCGTACTACACCCCGATAAATCAAATATCGTCAAATTTACGACGAGGTCACAGTCACCTAAGGTCTGTGGTTCAAGCCCTGTCTGGCAGAGTCGCACAGAGTCCAATAATACTAATGTCTCCACCAGCGTTACAGATCACGTTCATCTAAGTAGCACAAATAGAGCCATGCCTATAATCGAAATACGATTAGCATGCACCCCTAACATCACGCAGATATGTCTGCCCTTCCCTTGGAATATAATGGGAATTACACATCGTGGTCCTAATCCTACAAGAAAAATGTATTTAACGACCGACCCAAAGGAAAATATCCGGTCTATCGTACTCAAACAAATACGTATCACTAGGCACACTACCTCTTGCCGCGATACCAAATATTACCTCATTGTCTGCTTTCCATAAAGATACAAGAAAACAAATCTAACTACTCTTACCCTTAGATATATCGAACAATCTTAATATGCAGCCTGATGGGCCACAATCAAATCCTATATTCATATTTACATGTTTAATTCTACTATCTCTGCGTGCTACCTTAACTCTACCATATGCCTAATAATTCATGGTCCACTTATCTTAATTAATCTCCTCGTCTCTCCCTCCGGGTAGGCTAGCATGATTTAGCCCATCACGGTAGAGGTCTCAGCCAGGGTCGTTTCTTGGAGTCCAGTCTTCCTGCCCCGCTGGCCCATGGTGCTGTCTTCTTCTTGAGGGATGCCTCGTTCAAGGTAGCGTCTTCGAAGCCACGTTCTGAAGTCCTTGCACCTCACTCCACTCGGAATGTATCGACTTCTTACTACAATGAAATATTCACTTTAAACACAACGCCGCATTCTGGACATTTATTTAGGTTGAGCTAGCACAGAGCGCTAACACTTTGCAATACACACCCCTCGTCCTCCACTCTCGTATAACTGCATACTCGCTAGCTTGTGCACTGTGCCATAAACTATTTCCTGCTCTATAGACTATCCACTCGGTTATTGTGTTTTTATGCCCGCTTAACTTGGATTCAACAGTCTATCAGAGGATAAATATAGACCTCCTTAGCCTATTGTCCACACTTCCTCGGCATCTCGGGAGCTTCGCCCCTACCGCTATTTATCCGATTCTACAAGTACGGCTTTCTATTGTTACTGATACCATTAAGCACAAGCGATCTCATTGATAGGTATCTGAACACCGCGCCACTTACAAATCCACCACCTATAACTCCGTAAGTCTCCTATCCACTGGATCAAAGTTATCGCACTGTAATAATTACACACTGTCTTTGTTCTGAACAAAGTATTTCTGGCGCAATCTAGGCAGACGTGCGACGCGTGCCGGCAGCAATATGATAGTGAACTGGATGATCTCCCCCCATATCACTCAGCTTTTATATGAGGCCGCACACCAAAGGACGCCAGGGGAAGTCCCGAGAAACAACTTGAGTCTGGAATGTGGCCACTACAGAGCTTCCCACGGTGGTTCTGCTTGGAACATATTTATTGATCTAATCATATGTTAATAACCCTAGAGGTATCTACAGCTTCGTAAAATTCTAGCAACCATTTCCATCTTTTTATTTTCCTGAAAAACCTTTAATTACGGGAATTACGACACAATTTCCGTAATGTGGTGGGCCTGTCTGCTCCCGCTAAAAATCTCTGTTAAGATGGCAGGTCTCTCCCCCAGACAAAATCCCATCTCTCTTTCTCTCTTCCTCACATATTCTTTCTTCGTCATACATGACCACGCCTTGCCTCGGGAAATCACCTCCTCGATTCCCGCGCTCTGTATAGCATCACGCCATTACAAGCGGCGCCCTACTGCAAAATTATTACTGCGTTAAATATCCATTCTCGCGGCTCAATATAATGGTACATTTGCCTCCCTACACACCAAAGAAAAATATGAAAAAATCTTATTTTTTTGTATTTTTCTTTGCGTCAGATATTTAACGCTCGCGTGGCCTTTTCTTTCATTCCGAGCCATCCTGTGGTTCTCCCGGAACTTGCTCCAGTAGTTCCTCACGCTCCTTCCTCATTCCGTAGTAGGTATCCAACAAAGCCAAGAATTTTCTATGATTCCCCGAACATTCATTGCACTCCACAGCAGCCCTTCCTATTATTGCGCTGCTCTGCGGCGAAACTTCTTCTACCTTTCCTACATTTAGGGATACTTCATTCGGATTGTGTTCAAGGGTTTCATTTTCATCGTCGTGCGTCTCCCACGTCTTCTTCTTCTTCATCTTCTACTTCATCGTCCTCTTCTCCCTCCATCTCTTCATTCTCGATGTCGTCCTCGATTGGCATTTGTCCTCTGGTAACATAAATTTTAAGATTGGCTGCATTGAATACTTTCTCAGTCCTACCGTCCAAGCTTCGTACCCTGTATGCATTGTTATCGTAACACTGAACTATACGATAAGGTCCCACACATAGTTCGGCAAACTTGTGATAAAATCTAGCTGACGGTTGACTGGGAGCAGGGCGACGAATGAGCACTAATTCATTCACTCGTAATGGGCGGTGAAAACGTCTCTTTCTGGTTCGCCTCATTCTACGTTCCGCCTGCGCCCTCAGCTGTTCGGCCGCCCTCCTCACACATATCTCTTGTGACATTCTTGTGTCGGTGGGGCACGGAATAACACTTTGCCATGGCCGACAAGGGTACATGTTGTGATGTAAAACTGAAGGAATTTGTGACGTGGATTCGTGTCGTGTTGAATTGATGGACTCGGTAATAATAGGCATCACACTTAACCACTTATAATGTTCTCGCGGACAGTAGATACGACAGTACTTAGCGATCTCTCGCATTATTCTTTTACTCGGGTTTGCTTCAGGATGCCGTATGCTGGATAGCACGTGTTTGATTCCCAGGCGTTCCAGTTCTCTTTTAAAGGCCTCAGACGTAAACTGCGCACCGTGGTCCGATAATAAATTCTCAGGTTTCCCCATGGAAGGGATTATCTTGTTTTTCAACTGATTTAGCGCCGTCCGGGTATTCGCCTTCCGTACTGGACACAGTGTTACATATTTACTGAAAACATCCATGCATACTAATATGTATTTCAAGCCTTTACTCGCTGCGGGAATTGGCCCATACCAATCTATTGCGAAAAGTTTTCTTGGCTCTGTAGGGAGTAACGGTTTCGGTTTTTGCTTTAATAGGTAGGGGTTTGGTTTCACCCGTTGGCATATATCGCAGGTCTTAAGTAACTGCTGAACTGTAGTTCTCAACTTAGGCCAGACGAAGGTTTCTTGTAGCGTCGCAGTAACCTTATCAATACTGGCATGTCCTGTGGCATGATGTGTAAGCCAAATTAGTCCTGTCTGTAAATTAGAAGGTACCACTATCCGTAACCGGGTGTGTTCTTCGTCCACAAATTTGTGTAACATGCCATTAAGGAAATGGTAGGATGCAGCCTTCTTCTCTGCCTCAATGTATTCTGGGGTTCCTTGTTTCAGTTCTTTCTTAAAATACTTCACCATGAGACTAGTGGCAGGGTCTTCTAATTGCTCATGCCCTATGTTTCGCAGCTGGTCTAAGACTTCCTGATCTTCCTGTCCCAGTGTTGTCAAGTTTATTGAGACTTCTTCCGGATTCGGATTACGGCTCAACGCATCTGCCAGTACATTCATTTTCCCCGGGCAGTGCTCAAAAGTTAAGTCAAATTGCTGGACATATAACGCCCATCTAGTAACACGCCCACTCACTAGATTTGTCTTTAATACAAAAGTAAGAGCCTTATGGTCTGTTCGGATTATGACAGGAAAACCATAAACATATTTCCTCCAATAATTTAGAGCAGTGACTATTGACAACATCTCCAACTCTGTCGTGGTGTACTTTATTTCATGAGACCGTAATTTTCGGCTCATGAAGGAGAGATACGTTATTGTGTTTTCTTTCTCAGGGGTTTCTTGATATAGTACAGCACCTATTCCCACTTCTGATGCATCTGTCTGTATTACGAACTTGCGAGTGTAATCGGGATATCCTAACTTCACAGACTTTGCCAGCAGTCGTTTAGTATTCTGAAATGCTTGTTCATGTATCTTATCCCACTTCCAACGATTAATTACTTTCAATAGGTCTTGTAGTGGAGCGACCGTTTCCGTGTAACCTGGACAATGATTCGCGAAGAAGAGACATAAACCCAGGAACTGTCTAATATGCTTCACACGACTAGGTGTGGGAAAATTCTGTATCGCGGCTATCTTCGTAGGGTTAGGCCTTACACCTGTTCCATCCACTACATGGCCCAAGAATAAAACGCTTCTCTGACAGAAATGAGACTTCTCGAAGTTTATTTTAAAGTTGCTCTTATTGAGGTCTTCCAGTAACATGTCTACCTTCGTTAAGTGCTCATCCAGGGTCTTTGAACCTATTATTAAATCATCCACATATTTGAGAGTAAACGCCTTTACTTCCGGGCTTAGGTTCGCTTCCAGAGCACGGATAAGAGCGGAATTTGAGGATTTCACCCCGAACGGAAGGTGGTTAAAGCGATACGTCTGGTTATCGAACATGGATCCTGTCCGCATGCTTGTTGCAGGGTCTAAGACGATATGGAAGAACGAAGAGGTCAAATCGAACGTGCTAAAGTACTCCATATCACCGAATTTTGTCAATAAGTCCTTTATAGCCGGGGCACACTCATATTCGGGCACTAAGCGGCCATTTAATACACGCGCATCCAAACACAAACGGATCGAACCGTTGGCCTTAGGAACCGTACAGATGGGGTTCAGGAACGGCGTGGCCGCCTTTGATATTATGCCGTTTCTCTCCATGTCCTCTATTATACTTTTGACTTGGGAAAAGAATTTTTCCGGTATGGGATATGGTTTCTGCTTATATGGTTCCCAATTTGTTACGTTCAAACGGTATTGAAAGTTAGGAATTCTTCCTGGCTTCGAACCAAAAACTGCCGCATGCCGCTCCAAGATATCTTGTAATCTCTTCTTGTCTTCCTCCCCAATTTTAGCTTCCGCGATTTTCTGTGGCTTTATCGCCTCGAAATTTTCTCTCTCTGCTTCGTCCTCTAAGTGGGCTACCATAATCTCACATTTCTGAAAAATCCCTTTATAATCCTCGAATTCGAACGCTGGCCTATCCTCATATTCACTCATGTTCCCGTCTTCTGCTGCAGTTAGCCAGATTCTTTCCTCCTGGTGGTAATCCTCATTCTGATTCAGCTTAACTTCTTTGGGTATCGGACTTAAGTGTAATCTAATAACATTGTTACCCATGTCAATATTTGCCTGATGTTCACGAAGAAAATCTGCTCCTAATATCAGGTTATACTCCATTTTCGTGAGCACTACGCACGGGTGAGATATGACTGACCTGCCTATTTCAATGTCCACTAAGACTTGCTCCTTGCATACAGTTGTCTTATCTGGTACGATCCCTCTGACTTTCAGTTTAGCGATAGGAATGGAAGGAACTCGTGCTCTAGTCTTTATTTCTGACAGCAACGCTTGAGAAATAACGCTGATTGACGCGCCTGTGTCTACCAGGATACGTGTCTTTAAACCATGTATACGTGCATATATTATTGGTAATTCTTTAACCGTCTTGACATCAATTTTAATGTGGTCGTCTAATAAGTCCTCAGGCCTTATTACCCAACTGTCTACTGTCACCGTCGTCCATCTCTCTTCACTGCCCTCCCCTTCAGGGTTTAGGCTATCTCCATTTGTGGACCTTGTAGTTTTTTTAGCTCCCGCACTCCCTCGGCTATACTCAGGCGCGTGAGGGTTCAAGTTACACCCTCGGTTTTCGTTAATGTGTTGCTGCAGTTCCAGACTCTGTGCACCACACTGTATCGGACTCGCCTGCTGGATGGCATTCCTCCAATTCTCTGAATTGTTACGTTCTTGCTCTAACTTGTTCACATACTGCCTATGTTCTCTCTCATGTTCCGACTCACAAGGTCTGTACTCATTTCCGTGCTGTTGGTAGTCCCGCCTTCGATTCTGGTTCCAGTTGGAGTAAGGTTTTCTCGCCACGTTCCTCCCCTCGTACCGTGGGCGATATCGTCTACCTGGCGGTCCAGGGTTATGACCTGCCGGCGAAACCTCTCTCCTTTCTTTGTAATTTCTATACCTTTGCTGGTTATTCCTATACCAGGGTCCTCCATTCGATCCCCTTTGTTGCCGGTTTTGTCCTTCCTCTCTCATCCATCTTGATGTCTGAGTACCCGAGTCCTGAATTTCTTGCCGGCTATTTCTTCCCTGTGGGTGTTCTTCTGGCATCACTTCTAGCGTGTTTATCGCTTCAGTATGCCGAATACGCGGCTGATTCTGTACCGCAGTTTGATCCAATTGCCTTAAAATCGTTTCAACCTCACTAGCCGTATTGACGTTGGCGGCGATCAAAATTCTTTGCACCTCGACCGGTAGCTGTTTCATGATGGTCGTAATAACTTCTTTCTCTGGAGGGGGGTGGTCTAGTTCCCGCATTTTAATTAGCTGAGAAATGAAAAAATCATTAAAGCGCGTGGGCAGCGTGCTAGCATATCGTCTAGCATATAGCTCCAGCCTTAAATTCTGTTGGACCGAGAGGCTCCAATATCTCCTGAGAAAGGCTTCCTTAAAGTCCTCATAAGACTGGAAGGTGTTCTTGAAAGCAGTCATCCACTGAGACACAGTCCCTCCTAAAAACCTCTCTACTGTTCTGAGTCTTTTCTCCATAGGTATCCGACAATCTTCCATGTACTCTTCAATCTCCCTGAGAAATGAACGGGGAGTGCATTCACCATTAGCTAAGAACTTCTTAGGTTTGTCCTCATTTGACCTCACTATATTATATACGGGAATGATATTACTATTCTCCGGCATTGAGCTCCGTATCATTGGCTTCTTTACGTTTAAAGACTCGTTAACCGCCGCTGGCTCACTTAAGGGATTGCCCTCTACCTTAATTTCTACCGGCACCTTTATTTCGTTTGATGACATCAGCACCCCTTCTCCTTTTCCTCCCTGAAACTCATAAGAATTTTTCTGTTCTAGTTGCTGCTTCATTTGTCCTACTTGAAGTTCTAAACCTGACATTCGGGCAGTCACTTTCGTCTCGGTTTGTTCTACTTGAGCTTCAAGACTAATCATTTTTGCCTTCGTCTTTTCTTCAATTCGTTCCATCCTGTCAGCTACCTTCTCATTTACTGCTCCTATCCTAGAATCCATCTTCTTTTCCAACAATACCAGGCCAGAGCTAGTTTCATCTATCTCCCTCTTTATTTCATCTATGTCCACAGTGTATGCTTTCAACTTCTTCTCTATCAGAACTTCATTGTTAAGGGTCCTTTCCTCTAGCGTCCCCACTACTTCTTTCAATGTAGCAATTTGTTCCCCTGTTACGTTTTCCATGTTTGACACCTGCCTCCTCAATTCCTCTGTGGTTTTCAGGCAGCAAATGCGCACGCTTTCTATTTTCTCATCTAATTCCCCGAGCCGCGTCTGCGTCTGCTGATTGTCCGCCATTAACCGATCTAATTTAGCATTAGTGTGTTCTTCTAAAGCCGTTAATTGTTCTTTCGTACGGGCTTCTAGTCCTATTAACTGCTCCTCAGTTTTATTTATCTGTTTTTCACTTACGTCAGTAACCTGTGATTTTATCGCAGCTACCTGAGTCTCTAACTCTGCTCCTCAATTTTACTCATCTGTTTTTCGCTTACATCATTAACCTGTGATTTTATCGCAGCTATCTGAGTTGTTAACTCAACCTTTTGCTCTTCCCTGACTTCAGCGATCTGCGCTTTGACTTGTCCTAACTCCTCCATCAATAACTCCCATAAACTTTCAAATGTCAGCGACATTTTTTTACAATGAGAATACGCCAACCCGTCAAGAGAGACTTAGAGGTCTTACCCGCACACCGTCATCACCCTAGATTTCATTAAATTTCTACCTATCCACTTATGCTCTGTCTGATCATCTCTGAACCACAAATGTCAGAAATTGTGAAAAAAATGACATAACACACTATAGTTTAAATCTACATAACAGTGTGTTGCATAGCAATGGTTAATTACCAGATCACAGTCCTGAAAGAAATCATCCTCACCACGATTACGAAATATAAGACAGAATATCGACACCAAGACGTGTACGATATTCACTGACAAAAATAACACACTAAAATTTGAACAGATTCAATGCCAAACTACTGGCTTCTCTGTTTCAGTTCCTCATTTATCAAAGAAAACTCCCAACTAATAATCCACCTTCATTCAGACACGTTTTTGTATCCTATCTTGGATATTCATAGCGTCTGCATCTATACTCACGTCATACACAATTAAAGGCAAATTACTACATTATGGTGGATATTATTATCCTTCCCTATGGACACTCTCGCTACGCACTTGGGCGACATTATTATATGCCCTATAATCCTCAATACTGGCCCCTAAGTATGGGCGACATTATTATGTACCCTACAGGGCACATTAATACTGCAGGATGAAACCTACCTGCTCTTCTGTTCTTGCATACGGACACCAGCTCAGCTGCAATCGGCAGAAATGGTCGATAATTTGGGTTCTTATGACGAGAGGATCATAGGGAACTCAATACTACATTAAACTACGAAATGAGGAACACATTCGCTGTGATCAGAATTTTGAGCATAAGTTTGTATTCACCACACAAGTTAATTACAAGGATTGCACCTGTAGTGCCAAAACAAGTGGGCCAAAGGCTCACATCTACAAATTAAAAGGAACACAAAGAAAACACAATCTGGCTAATGACGTTATGCTGAAATTTGTCGATCTGTGAACCAAGAAGAAACCGGATGTGTTCTCCCACATGGAAACTGCATCCCTATATCTGCGACATAAAATGATATAATGGTAGAATTAAGGATACCCGCAGAGATTACCGCTATTATAAAAGTTTCCTCCCATACCGGGATATTTATATACACAAAAATTAGCAGCACAATAAGTAATAAAAATAATCTCAGATAACCTACTCTAGCGCCCTCAATTTCCTATTTACACGGACATGAACCCACGTCCACCAGGCCTAACTTTGTCAACAGATGGACTCTCACAATAATTATATCGTGCAAGATAACTTAAGGGTAAATATGCAACCATAAGAAATGCAGACACAACAACAAATAAAGGAAAGGAGATAAACGTTCCAATGACTGAGGTAACAGTGTCCCCAGAAAAAACATCTCTGTTTCAAAGGAAAGATGACCTTCCCGCGGGCTACACTAAGATGGCTGTGCTATCCCCAGAGTGCGGGCCGAGCAATGACCTGCTTCATCTAGCCATGAGGGACTCGCCCTAAGCAAAAAAATTTGTAAACACACAGACAGGCTGTTGACCCAGTATCACGGTTCTCGAGCTCCCAGAGCTAACTTCACAAAGGGGCCTTTATTTATCTACGCTTGACAAAGCAAAATAGCCACAAAACTAAGTGAGGAAATACATCTTACACTATGTATCCGATTTCACTGACAAACAAGCACGGACCCCAATTACAACAACATAAGTCTACGATCGTACTACACCCCGATAAATCAAATATCGTCAAATTTACGACGAGGTCACAGTCACCTAAGGTCTGTGGTTCAAGCCCTGTCTGGCAGAGTCGCACAGAGTCCAATAATACTAATGTCTCCACCAGCGTTACAGATCACGTTCATCTAAGTAGCATAAATAGAGCCATGCCTATAATCGAAATACGATCAGCATGCACCCCTAACATCACGCAGATATGTCTGCCCTTCCCTTGGAATATAATGGGAATTACACATCGTGGTCCTAATCCTACAAGAAAAATGTATTTAACGACCGACCCAAAGGAAAATATCCGGTCTATCGTACTCAAACAAATACGTATCACTAGGCACACTACCTCTTGCCGCGATACCAAATATTACCTCATTGTCTGCTTTCCATAAAGATACAAGAAAACAAATCTAACTACTCTTACCCTTAGATATATCGAACAATCTTAATATGCAGCCTGATGGGCCACAATCAAATCCTATATTCATATTTACATGTTTAATTCTACTATCTCTGCGTGCTACCTTAACTCTACCATATGCCTAATAATTCATGGTCCACTTATCTTAATTAATCTCCTCGTCTCTCCCTCCGGGTAGGCTAGCATGATTTAGCCCATCACGGTAGAGGTCTCAGCCAGGGTCGTTTCTTGGAGTCCAGTCTTCCTGCCCCGCCGGCCCATGGTGCTGTCTTCTTCTTGAGGGATGCCTCGTTGAAGGTAGCATCTTCGAAGCCACGTTCTGAAGTCCTTGCACCTCACTCCACTCGGAATGTATCGACTTCTTACTACAATGAAATATTCACTTTAAACACAACGCCACATTCTGGACATTTATTTAGGTTGAGCTAGCACAGAGCGCTAACACTTTGCAATACACACCCCTCGTCCTCCACTCTCGTATAACTGCATACTCGCTAGCTTGTGCACTGTGCCATAAACTATTTCCTGCTCTATAGACTATCCACTCGGTTATTGTGTTTTTATGCCCGCTTAACTTGGATTCAACAGTCTATCAGAGGATAAATATAGACCTCCTTAGCCTATTGTCCACACTTCCTCGGCACCTCGGGAGCTTCGCCCCTACCGCTATTTATCCGATTCTACAAGTACGGCTTTCTATTGTTACTGATACCATTAAGCACAAGCGATCTCATTGATAGGTATCTGAACACCGCGCCACTTACAAATCCACCACCTATAACTCCGTAAGTCTCCTATCCACTGGATCAAAGTTATCGTACTGTAATAATTACACACTGTCTTTGTTCTGAACAAAGGATTTCTGGCGCAATCTAGGCAGACGTGCGACGCGTGCCGGCAGCAATATGATAGTGAACTGGATGATCTCCCCCCATATCACTCAGCTTTTATATGAGGCCGCACACCAAAGGACGCCAGGGGAAGTCCCGAGAAACAACTTGAGTCTGGAATGTGGCCACTACAGAGCTTCCCACGGTGGTTCTGCTTGGAACATATTTATTGATCTAATCATATGTTAATAACCCTAGAGGTATCTACAGCTTCGTAAAATTCTAGCAACCATTTCCATCTTTTTATTTTCCTGAAAAACCTTTAATTACGGGAATTACGACACAATTTCCGTAATGTGGTGGGCCTGTCTGCTCCCGCTAAAAATCTCTGTTAAGATGGCAGGTCTCTCCCCCAGACAAAATCCCATCTCTCTTTCTCTCTTCCTCACATATTCTTACTTCGTCATACATGACCACGCCTTGCCTCGGGAAATCACCTCCTCGATTCCCGCGCTCTGTATAGCATCACGCCATTACAAGCGGCGCCCTACTGCAAAATTATTACTGCGTTAAATATCCATTCTCGCCGCTCAATATAATGGTACACACTAATCAACTAGTTTGATAAATAGTATATAAGTTATCAGACATATTGTACTGAAAAGCACGTCAAGCGAATATAGTACTTAAATAACATGCTACGCAAAATAAAACCTCCTTCTCTTACCTGCGTTGGACGTTGCTTTTCTTTCACTACACGCTCAGATGTTGATGTGCAGCTTCTTCCGCTATCCCTCATTCGTTTTCGTACGAATTCCTTCCAGTTCAGTTGATTAATCTTTCTCTTCCTGCTCTTATTCAGTGTTAACACCGATCGAGGTGACACGCTCAGATTACTTTCGTCGGCCATGTTTGTTGATGTACAATGTTCTTGCAGTGGTAGGGAAGCAATTTAAAAAATAATTTCCCACTCATTTGTTTGAATATAGAGCGCCAAGATGGCCATTCACGTACGAAAAATCCTCAAAGAAAAACTTCCGCGGTTTTCTTGGGGATTTTCTCCACCTAACCCTCGCCTACACACGGAGAGGATTTTTCTCAAGGAAAAGACCTTGGAGATTTTCTCCAGGTCTATACAACAGTTCTGTGGTTATTGATTCTTCTGGTGGTTTTGCCTTTTGTTTTCATCATTGCCTCAATGGATGCTATTCTAGTGGTTGTCGGTTGTGTGATTGCATGAGATAATTACATACAGTACTTAATTGTCTACGTAATAACTGGTCACACCGTAACTGCAAAGTGACCGTATGAAACATGCTGTGGCAGCTCTGTATTCTAACAACCAGGAGGAAACAAATGAGTGTTCATTTTATTCATTCCCACGAAACCTCTCATGTTTCAGACTACACTTCCTGTAGCTGTCACCTTGCTTGTTAAACACGGCACTGAAGCTTAACACCAGTATTATAAAGCCTACGTTCATCCGGGTAATCAAATCTCCTCGCACAAGTTTTCAGGAGTAAATTTTATATTTCTGAGTAGAGTTGCCAAGTGTGAGGTTTTTACCCTGAGTTTGCAGGTCTGGATATTCAACTCCTGGGTCCGGGGTCAACTACAATTTATCTGGGTAAAATATTTAATAATGATATTTACTTTATGTAGCCCGCCTGGTGGCCGTGATCGTTAAGGCATTGAAGTCTAAATGGACTGACACTGTGGTTAATCGATTTGAGTCCCATTGGTCAAAAAATTTTACCGTCAGAATGTTGACGCACAGGGTGGGGGTGTTGAGGTATTGTCCCCGTTAAAATTGGCGATATTGTGAATATTTTCAACAAGTGGAAAGTAAAAGTTTTATTGTCTGCTTGGAACTGCAGCATGTCATTTGGGGAGTAGTGGCGAGCTAAGAACGAGTTTTTTTCGTCGTTCAGAGGGGTGATACACGGCCAGGACTGTGCCAAGGTCAAAGCAAACCACGTGACTACCGCCGCACGCGCGCAACTCACATTCTGGATCTGGAATAGTCTGAGCCAATTAAATGAGACCATCAGCCAATTACCGTTCTCGTTGAAGATCACACCTCCCAGGCCAATAAGATAAAAGGCCTTGTTACGAGTAAATCGCTCTCTCTGAATATCCTTCTCTCTGAATATTCTTCGCTGTGCTGCTGTGTGGGACACTACGTTATCGGACCACGTGGAGAAATAATTTCCAGTTCAAGTCGACGCCCGTTCTGCCAGAATTTAGCGAGATAATTAGTGAATTTCTATGGAATAAAATACGCCTTAAGAACCAAGTTAAGTGTGACTGTGTAGACGAGCTATTAATATTCGACGTGTGCTTGTGCAAAATACTTAATCTTGTCATCTCAGTTACAGCTTGTGACCGGCATTCTACCGAAGTCGTCATAGGAACTGAACACCTCAAGATGGACAATTCCACAACCACCGACAACACTACTTCATCGAGGGACACCTGCTACAGAGCCTCCATGGAGCTGTAAAATGTGAGGCGTATCTGGTAATTGGAAGGAGACTGACCGGAGGAAAATGCTGGAATAATTGACTGTCGACGGGAATCGAACTCCATCTAAAACTTGAGTACCCTTTAATTTAATTTATCTGTCTTACCTTTTGTACAACTAGAGGTCTTTCTTCTTTATGTCGTAGATCTATTAGTTTGTTGTAGTTAGAAATATTTCATTTTTCCACTTCTTAAGGTGTCGTGGTAGACTAGGTACGTGTGAATGAAATTTTGAATCTATTAGAGTAGACATGTAGGTTGTCTTTGAATGATCTCCCATGCTTAGGAGCTTTGTACTTAATAATCACTGACCACACGATAAATCTATTTTCCTTGTAATGTTGAAAGTTACTGGACTGAAATTTACGTGTACATTTTGAGTGAATAGGGTCGAACCTAGTGTCTTTCATGATCACTTGTTGTATTTATGATGAAGTAATCTAATTTTACGATATTCCACGAGGATCAGTAGATGTAATAATCACTTAAATAATAATAATATTGACTAAAGATCGGGTAAAACAGAATTAAACGCTCGTGAGCCATACATTTACAGTAGAGTCCTTATATGTGAGATTGAATGTGCTCTGTTCATGAAGGGTCTGGAATATGACCAATCCTGAGGGATATTTGTTGTATAATTGAGCAATTGATGATTTAATGGTGATATTTGACTTATTCTTGTGTATTGGGAGCGCAAGATAGAGTATAATTATTGGAGCACGTGCTGCGAGTGTATTTCACAGGTAGGGAATAAAAATAGTACGATTAAGGCTCACGCTCGCGATAGTTTCAACCTGTAGCCCAAACGATGGTAGTGCTTATGGATTTTACTAGAATCTTCCATTATAATTTCAAGAGTTAGATGAACTTACATTGATATGTGAAATGTGTTTCTACCAAGTGATACCCATGACTTCGATCACTAGCCACCATTAATGAAGGATAATTTCAGTACACAGATTATTTCTGCTAGATATTACGCGATCTGACCACTCGTAAAAATCATGAATAAACTTGCCAAAACAGGATTCGATGTAAATAATGTACATAAAAGACGTGTTTCCTAGTGTGAATGTGTGTGTGTATGTAAATATGTATATTTTTCTTGTATCATGTTGGTCCCATTTAATTTGATCTGGTCGTGCACTTGCTGCGACGCAGATTACACTCATCGTTGTGTGTAGCCTTAAGAAGTAATTTTCATGCCCTTAAGGGAAAGTTTGATCAACTTAATCCGAGGAAGACTAGAAAATAATTTATTTTCTTAATTAGCGAGATTTAAAAGGAAAGATCATCTCGTTATTTTACGAAGGCACTCGATTTGTAAATAAAATTTATTTAACTAGCTCACACGTGGGTAACGTAAATTTCTGACACATTTATAGTTTAACTTTGAAATATTTTCAGATTAATTCGAATGGAAATGCAGTACAAAGATCAGAAGTAGAAGTACGTTAGCCGCATGATTACTTTGAGTTATGGTGAAACCAAGTCATTAATAATTAATTGAAAATGATTATTCTGGAATTCTAATGACGATCATTAGGTAAATAATGCAGTGGAAAATTAATGAGAACACGTTCGTGTGACAATGAAACATAGGTTAATCAAATGATGAGAAATTAATAATGATAATAATAATAATCAGAATAATATTTAATTAATTTTGAGAATTTTGAAATCAATTTTCATTTTCTACTGAAGTTCATGTTGGCGTCATTGGCTCATATTAAATACTGTAAATGATAAATTCAGTTGAGTACATCTTAAAGCCACGTGTTGAGACTACTTTGAATTGGTAAAGCTCTGAACTCATTTATTGTAAAACCCTCGTTAGCAAGACAGTTGTTAATTCTTTTACGAACCTCTGTGTTAATTTTTTAAAATTCTTTCAATCAAATATTTTGATTTGGAAAGGCAAGTGGCCTAATTTTTCTTTGGTTTTCATTACAGCACAGTAAGGCTGGAGATTAAGAACACGTGTCACTCTAAATCGAGGAAGAGAATCAATATTATGGAAGTTCTATGTAAAACAAAAAAATATCAGTAAGAATATTTTCATTTATTGTTTGCTTATGTGAATAAATGTCAGAGTGTTGTTTTAAGATTTCTTTTTATCCTGCTTGGTCATCAATCCTTAAATTCCCTTAAATGCCTCTAGAAAGTGATAGCCAACGATCGAACGGTCCACCTTGGGATCTCTCGCTCGATGGCTGGGCTTAGCTCGGAAAAAATGGGGCAGTATAGAATTTCTAATCACTAGATTGCATGCCGAAATCCTGGATTAAATTCCAGAACTCTCCACAGAGCTCATATGGTGATCCAACATTCGGATAAAGATGTTAGGGCATGAGGAGACACCTTGACATAATTCGACAGGAGTAGGCTACGTGCCGGCACTGGATTTCACCGTCTCCCTTCCTACTAACATATATCACATGATTCATTTCATCTCATTAACTCCTCTGATGAAGTTGATGTCAGGAAGGGCATACGGTCATAAAATCCTGCCACAACATATTCATCTCACCTCATACCCGACCCCATAGAGAAACGGGACAAGGGTTGGACAAACAAAGCAAAATTATTGACTTAATGTCCCACTAAGAAATGTTATGGTTTTCAGAGATGCCAATGTACCAGAATTCAGTCCCACAGAAGTTCTTTTATGTGCCAGTGCCTACCGACACGAGGCTGATATATTTGGGCACTTTCAAATACCACCAGACTGAGCCAGGATCCTACCTCCCAAGTTGGGGGCAGTCTGAGCCACTCAGCTTGGCAAAATATTTAATAGTGTAGAAAGGAAAATACATACATTTATTCATCTTATCATTGTATTTTCGTCCGTTATGGTGGGATGACATGATCTATTTGTGTTTCTACCTGAAATGTTTGAATGAACACAATTATTACCACACAATGACAGATTTATAATCAACAACCTAGTTCTACACCATTCTAAGTAGTAAAGCTTAATACACAGAAGGTAGATATCATGTCTCTTATGCGAACAAATCAGGCAAAAATCCTATTTAAATAAAAAACATTCAATTGAGTATATCATATTCAATGTTCAATTCATCGTCATCTGTGAGGAACGAACGAAAACAGTATGGCCACTAATTTGAATATTACTCATGTGGTGACACATAAGTGTGCAAAGACTGGGCAGTGAAAACAAACAACTTCACCGCAAAATATCGAAGGCACGACAGGTGTAGTTAACTCCGAACCGCCCTACAGAAGAATTGCAAGTACATGAAATGGCTCGATAAAGTACAGTAAAGTCGATCAATCATTCCTGAATATTGAGGGAAAGATTGACATGAACGCAGAGGACCTTAAGGTTACTAAAACGGCTTGGGCAAAGAAATTCCTTGGATTAAACGAAAAGTTGCAACAAGTCGAAAAGGGCATTCTCGACAAAATCGAGATATCGCAAGTTGATAACTCAGAGCGGATGGATTATATCCACGAGTCACTTGAGGATAGTTGGGGCGAAATAAAAACAATTAAAACCACCTTGATGAATGCTATACACAAGGTCACTACCGAGTCTAAAACTGAAACCGAAGGGATACGAAAGGAGTACACGGATGGGATCAAGGAGCTTGTACATGAAATGCACCTCCTGAAGGTCCAGAATGAGAACACTAGCAAGGTCACTAACTCATTGCTAGAAAAGCAGGCGTTACTGGAGCAACGTGTAACCGGCACGGGTCAGACGTCAACTCCACTGGCAACTGTAGGAACATGCGCTGCGAATACGATTGACATTTCTTCAGAGCCGACAGTAAATACGTCTCAAGTAAATACAACCGGCCAGACGCAGATAGTCAATATAATTCGTCTCCACGAAGACCAGCCCAAGAAATTTAATAACGTCAGAGGAAACGTGACACCGAAAGTCTTCATTCGGGAACTGCAAGATTACTTTCGCGATGCGAAAATTCCACCAGAAAGGCAGTCAAGAGTCACCGAAAAGTTCCTGGAAGATTCAGTACATACCTGGTTCGTTGCGTTTCGATTTTCGTTTGACGATTTCGAAAGTTTCAAGAAAGCATTCCTGGAGAAGTACTGGAATAGCGACGTCCAATACAACCTTAGGACGGAGTTATATGCCAGGAAATATGCATCTTCCACGCCCACGAGGTATGCAGATTTTCTCTCCAGTCAATTACGGAAATTACGAGAGCTAGGCTCACCCCCATCAGAACCTGAGTTGGTCAAATTGATCACACGTCAATTACCACCAGATGTGCAGAGGATCATGATAGCCTCGAATACACAATCTGCAATCCAGGCTGAGGCATTATTAAGGCAATTAGATATGACGTCCAAGGAACCAGTTCGTCAGGGACGAAACCCGGAACCTCAGATCCATCAGGTTCCAACAAATAGGGAGGAGGAATCGAAACCAGTCAACCAAGGGAGAACGTGGAAACGTAACCCTGGAGGGCAAGATTCACCTCGTGATCGATCGCCCGTACGCAGACACAGACCCACCAGAAACTGGGAATATTCCAGACGTGACGAGAGGAAGCGACCATACTCGGACTATCGAAGGAGCTGGAAACGAAACCAGGACTTCCGCCAATCAAGAGGAAGGAGAGACTGGCGAGAAGAAGAAAAGGAAAAATACCTAAAGGACCTGCAGAACACGACACAGGAAAGCGAACGATGGCGAAGAGCAATCCAAACCCAGGATACCAACCCCGATATCGTGGGAGCGGAAAGCCTTCAATATCAAGAGGCCAAGGCTCGGGGAAGCCAACAGAGTCACTCGAGTCAGGAGCACAGCCAAGGTGCCGTTAAAAAACTCCATCTCCAGTGAAAGGAGATAGCCTGAATCCTGAAGGCAAGGTCAGTAAACATCAAGAATGGATTGTGGTACAGGTCGACTCATGGACTACCAAGCCCGAAGATTTATTGGACGAAGTTGGTCAGCGTAACAGTGAAATACCATCAACTTTACCTATTATTTCAGCACGGATCAGCAATGTTCATGTCAAATGTCTTATAGATACTGGGTCGACGATTAGCGTCATTTCGACGGCATTTTTGAGAGATCTCAGGGACAGAAATGATATACCTGTCATACCGGTATCTCATGTGAAAATTAAGGGCATAATACCGGACAAGTCTGTCATGTGTAAACAACAGGCATTGTTGGATGTCGAGATTGGACGGACGATATTTCCTCAAGTATTCCTAGTCATGTCCAACATTAAATTTAACATTATTCTAGGTGCAGACTTCCTAATGTCTTACCAAGCTATGATTGACATGCAGTCAAACCCCATTCAATTCAGGAAGGCGGATTTTTCCGAGACTGCTATGTTAAACCCTTCAAATGTAAACGATCCATATGCTTATTGCGGGGAGACAAACGCCTTATCTCCGAGGGAAACCGAAGACCATGAGGCTTCTGAGGGACTTTTAATGGCCATGGATAAAGTATTAGAAGAAGGCGATAACGACGTACACCCCTTCGATCTTATCTCTGAGAAGTCAAGGCAAGCCATGGGTACGGAAGAGGAACAGATCCAGCTTCGGAATTTACTGCTGGAATATAAGAACTTGTTCGATTCCAAACCAGGTCTTATTCCTAACATTCAGTACTCACTTCTTGTGACAGACTGGCTACCCTTCAAGAAGCCGTATCCGATACCAGAAAAATTTCACTCCAGAGTCGGCAAGATTATTGAAGAGATGGAGAGGGATGGAATCGTCATGAAAGCTAGCAGTCCATTTATTAACCCTTTAGTAGTCGTTTCTAAGCCAGACGGATCACTGCGCGTGTGTTTGGATGCTCGTTCTGTAAATGAAAAGCTAATCCCGGAGAATGATCAGCCTCCGACGATTAAAGACATCATCAGGAAATTTAGGGGTATGAGATACTTCTCTTCTGTTGACTTTACGTCATCCTACTTCCATATTCTGCTTAAAGAAAAATCCAGACTATTGACAGGGTTCATATACGACAAACAAACCTATGTTTTCTGCAGGCTTCCCTTCGGAATCCGTAACGCTGGCTCCGCGCTTATCCGAGCACTCGACAGATGCCTAACCGACGAGGTAAAAGCCTTTACAACGAGGTATGTAGACGACCTACTCCTAGCGACTATGACCTTAGAGGAACACTTCGTTAAATTGGAGAAACTCCTGAAGAATTTATCCGACGCTGGCTTCCATGTGAACCTGAAGAAATCCCACTTTTGCAAGTCCGAGATCCTATTTCTAGGACATGTCATAGACGGCGATGGCGTGAAACCCAACCCAGTCAAGATCGAAGCCATTAGCAATTTTCCTCAGCCTGTGAGAGTGAAACAAGTCAGACAATTCTTGGGAATTGCCCAGTTCTTTTCGAACCACTGTCCGAACTATACTCAGACAGTAGCTCCGTTGCAGGATCTCTTAAAAAAGGGCAACAGATGGAAGTGGAGCACCGAATGTGACAAAGCCTTCGCTAAAACGAAGGAAATGCTCATAAACAATGTTAAGTTGGGGTACCCTGATTTTACTAGGCCCTTCATTTTACAAACAGATGCCTCAAACATTGGGATAGGAGCCGTTATTTTCCAAGAAGATATGGAGAACCCTGAAAATAGGACATACTTGCCTTTCGTCAGCAGGAAGATAAGGAAGCACGAAAAACATTACTCCGCAACTGAACTGGAAATGTTATCCATAGTCTACGCTCTTAAATATTGGCAGAAATTAATTTATGGATTTCCCATCGTTGTCAGGACTGACCATCGTGCATTAACTTTCATGTTAGAAACAACTATGGCTTCCGAACGACTCTTCAGATGGACACTCTTTGTACAAAAATTTAATCTCCAGTTAGAACATTGCTCTGGGAAAAACAACTTGTTAGCCGACTGCTTAAGTCGAAATCCTAGTTCTGAAGTCGCAGAGATACATCAGATAACATTAATACAGGAAGACCACGAGTTCCTACGCAAACTTGGTTACCTTCGACAGGCACAGAAACGGGACCTTAAGTTACAGCCTATCATTGACTGTCTTGAAGACAAACTTACTCCAGACGAGCCAGGATTTAGGAAAATAAGGAGGCAAGCTAAAAATTTCCGCTATATCAATGGAATCCTGTATAAGTTTATTGACCCCGCCCAGACGAAATTACGAGCTGTTATTCCACCGAAGCTACGGGAACTTCTTACTTGGCACGTCCATAGGACTACAGGCCATGGTGGAGTGGATAAGACTGTCGCCACGATATTGGAATCATTCACATGGGAAGGATTGAGAACTTTTGTAAATGATGTCATCAGGACGTGTGACACTTGTCAGAGGGTCAAACTAAGTTCTCATTTGTTACAGCAAAGTCCCATTCCTATTCTGCCATCTGCTCCGAAAGAACTCTACGCAATGGACTTGTTCGGTCAAATTCCAACTTCTAAGAGAGGAAATCGTCATGTGGTTGTGACCATCGATGTATTTTCCAAGTACGTAACGTTATATCCAATCCAGAAGGCCACTACTAAAGCCGTTCTGTGGAGAATCACCCGGAATATAATTCCTCACATGGGAAAGCCTCAGGCCATACTAACAGATCACGGACCACAATTCACCTCGGCCGAATTCAAGCAAGCCATGACCCAACTGGGCATCAAACATGTCCTAAATTCCGTGAGACATCCGTCCAGTAATCCAGCGGAACGTGTAATGCAAGAGCTGGCCAAGTTCTGTAGAATATTTTGTGGGAATGCTCATTGGAAATGGGTAGACGTACTTCCAATTATCATGGAATGTTCTAATGGCACTGTTCAAGAAGCAACCGCCCAAATTCCATCAGTGCTTCATTTTAATGATTACCCTGTGAGATCTTGGGACCACATCATTCAGTGTCCTGGTACCGTGAGACCTACTCCCCAGGAAAACATTGAAAAGGCAACGGAATCATTAAAACGCCGCGCTGAGAGGCGTAACCGAAGGGTTCAAGGGAGAAAATTTCACCGGCCTCTCCGATTAAATGAATATGTATTATTGAGGAGACCTGCGGTGTCCGAGCCTACGAGCAAATTTTATGCGAAATTTGCACCATTGCTTGTGGGAACCTACAAGATTATTAAAGTATTTGGCAATAATTCTTATAAAATACAAAGTCTGGATAAATCATACAAAGCTGTCCACAATGCCGCTAATTTAAGACTCTACCGAACACCTACACCGTGTAACCATCTGCTAAATGGGAAAATTAGTTATTGAAGATGGAAACAAAACTTGTGGAACACCCTGTATGGAGAGACTAGGCTACTGGATGCAAGGAGCGGAACGAAGAACTCCGAGTCTCGAGGAGGACGGACACCTGTCGCGAGATCAACTACGTTACTACCATGTGATTTATCAGCCAATTTTCCGGAACAATAGAAATGGATACTGTTATGTAATAATTTCATCTGCTAACGAAATTATACTCCAACCAAGGGAGAGATGTCCCCGTTAAAATTGGCGATATTGTGAATATTTTCAACAAGTGGAAAGTAAAAGTTTTATTGTCTGCTTGGAACTGCAGCATGTCATTTGGGGAGTAGTGGCGAGCTAAGAACGAGTTTTTTCGTCGTTCAGAGGGGTGATACACGGCCAGGACTGTGACAAGGTCAAAGCATACCACGTGACTACCGCCGCACGCGCGCAACTCACATTCTGGATCTGGAATAGTCTGAGCCAATTAAATGAGACCATCAGCCAATTACCGTTCTCGTTGAAGATCACACCTCCCAGGCCAATAAGATAAAAGGCCTTGTTACGAGTAAATCGCTCTCTCTGAATATCCTTCTCTCTGAATATTCTTCGCTGTGCTGCTGTGTGGGACACTACGTTATCGGACCACGTGGAGAAATAATTTCCAGTTCAAGTCGACGCCCGTTCTGCCAGAATTTAGCGAGATAATTAGTGAATTTCTATGGAATAAAACACGCCTTAAGAACCAAGTTAAGTGTGACTGTGTAGACGAGCTATTAATATTCGACGTGTGCTTGTGCAAAATACTTAATCTTGTCATCTCAGTTACAGCTTGTGACCGGCATTCTACCAAAGTCGTCATAGGAACTGAACACCTCAAGATGGACAATTCCACAACCACCGACAACACTACTTCATCGAGGGACACCTGCTACAGAGCCTCCATGGAGCTGTAAAATGTGAGGCGTATCTGGTAATTGGAAGGAGACTGACCGGAGGAAAACGCTGGAATAATTGACTGTCGACGGGAATCGAACTCCATCTAAAACTTGAGTACCCTTTAATTTAATTTATCTGTCTTACCTTTTGTACAACTAGAGGTCTTTCTTCTTTATGTCGTAGATCTATTAGTTTGTTGTAGTTAGAAATATTTCATTTTTCCACTTCTTAAGGTGTCGTGGTAGACTAGGTACGTGTGAATGAAATTTTGAATCTATTAGAGTAGACATGTAGGTTGTCTTTGAATGATCTCCCATGCTTAGGAGCTTTATACTTAATAATCACTGACCACACGATAAATCTATTTTCCTTGTAATGTTGAAAGTTACTGGACTGAAATTTACGTGTACATTTTGAGTGAATAGGGTCGAACCTAGTGTCTTTCATGATCACTTGTTGTATTTATGATGAAGTAATCTAATTTTACGATATTCCACGAGGATCAGTAGATGTAATAATCACTTAAATAATAATAATATTGACTAAAGATCGGGTAAAACAGAATTAAACGCTCGTGAGCCATAAATTTACAGTAGAGTCCTTATATGTGAGATTGAATGTGCTCTGTTCATGAAGGGCCTGGAATATGACCAATCCTGAGGGATATTTGTTGTATAATTGAGCAATTGATGATTTAATGGTGATATTTGACTTATTCGTGTGTATTGGGAGCGCAAGATAAGAGTATAATTATTGGAGCACGTGTTGCGAGTGTATTTCACAGGTAGGGAATAAAAATAGTACGATTAAGGCTCACGCTCGCGATAGTTTCAACCTGTAGCCCAAACGATGGTAGTGCTTATGGATTTTACTAGAATCTTCCATTATAATTTCAAGAGTTAGATGAACTTACATTGATATGTGAAATGTGTTTCTACCAAGTGATACCCATGACTTCGATCACTAGCCACCATTAATGAAGGATAATTTCAGTACACAGATTATTTCTGCTAGATATTACGCGATCTGACCACTCGTAAAAATCATGAATAAACTTGCCAAAACAGGATTCGATGTAAATAATGTACATAAAAGACGTGTTTCCTAGTGTGAATGTGTGTGTGTATGTAAATATGTATATTTCTCTTGTATCATGTTGGTCCCGTTTAATTTGATCTGGTCGTGCACTTGCTGCGACGCAGATTACACTCATCGTTGTGTGTAGCCTTAAGAAGTAATTTTCATGCCCTTAAGGGAAAGTTTGATCAACTTAAGCCGAGGAAGACTAGAAAAGGATTTATTTTCTTAATTAGCGAGATTTAAAAGGAAAGATCATCTCGTTATTTTACGAAGGCACTTGATTTGTAAATAAAATTTATTTAACTAGCTCACACGTGGGTAACGTAAATTTCTGACACATTTATAGTTTAACTTTGAAATATTTTAAGATTAATTCGAATGGAAATGCAGTACAAAGATCAGAAGTAGAAGTTCGTTAGCCGCATGATTACTTTGAGTTATGGTGAAACCAAGTCATTAATAATTAATTGAAAATAATTATTCTGGAATTCTAATGACGATCATTAGGTAAATAATGCAGTGGAAAATTAATGAGAACACGATCGTGTGACAATGAAACATAGGTTAATCAAATGATGAGAAATTAATAATAATAATAATAATAATTAATTAATTTTGAGAATTTTGAAATCAATTTTGATTTTCTACTGAAGTTCATGTTGGTGTCATTGGCACATATTAAATACTGTAAATGATAAATTCAGTTGAGTACATCTTAAAGCCAAGTGTTGAGACTACTTTGAATTGGTAAAGCTCTGAACTCATTTATTGTAAAACCCTCGTTAGCAAGACAGTTGTTAATTCTTTTACGAACCTCTGTGTTAATTTTTTAATTCTGTCAATCAAATATTTTTATTTGGAAAGGCAAGTGGCCTAATTTTTCTTTGGTTTTCATTACAGCACAGTAAGGCTGGAGATAAAGAACACGTGTCACTCTAAATCGAGGAAGAGAATCAATATTATGGAAGTTCTATGTAAAACAAAAAAATATCAGTAATAATATTTTCATTTATTATTTGCTTATGTGAATAAATGTCAGAGTGTAGTTTTAACATTTCTTTTTATCCTGCTTGGTCATCAATCCTTAACTTCCCTTAAGTGCCTCTAGAAAGTGGTAGCCAACGATCGAACGGTCCACCTTGGGATCTCTCGCTCGATGGCTGGGCTTAGCTCGGGAAAAATGGGGGCAGTATAGAATTTCTAATCACTAGATTGCATGCCGAAATCCTGGATTAAATTCCAGAACTCTCCACAGAGCTCATATGGTGATCCAACATTCGGATGAAGATGTTAGGGCATGAGGAGACACCTTGACATAATTCGACAGGAGTAGGCTACGTGCCGGCACTGGATTTCACCATCTCCCTTCCTACTAACATACATCACATGATTCATTTCATCTCATTAACTCCTCTGATGAAGTTGATGTCAGGAAGGGCATACGGTCATAAAATCCTGCCACAACATATTCATCTCACCTCATACCCGACCCCATAGAGAAACGGGACAAGGGTTGGACAAACAAAGCAAAGTTATTGACTTAATGTCCCACTAAGAAATGCTATGGTTTTCAGAGATGCCAATGTACCAGAATTCAGTCCCACAGAAGTTCTTTTATGTGCCAGTGCCTACCGACACGAGGCTGATATATTTGGGCACTTTCAAATACCACCAGACTGAGCCAGGATCCTACCTCCCAAGTTGGGGGCAGTCTGAGCCACTCAGCTTGGCAAAATATTTAATAGTGTAGAAAGGAAAATACATACATTTATTCATCTTATCATTGTATTTTCGTCCGTTATGGTGGGATGACATGATCTATTTGTGTTTCTACCTGAAATGTTTGAATGAACACAATTATTACCACACAATGACAGATTTATAATCAACAACCTAGTTCTACACCATTCTAAGTAGTAAAGCTTAATACACAGAAGGTAGATATCATGTCTCTTATGCGAACAAATCAGGCAAAAATCCTATTTGAATAAAAAAACATTCAATTGAGTATATCATATTCAATGTTCAATTCATCGTCATCGGTGAGGAATGAACGAAAACAGTATGGCCACTAATTTGAATATTACTCATGTGGTGACACATAAGTGTGCAAAGACTGGGCAGTGAAAACAAACAACTTCACCGCAAAATATCGAAGGCACGACAGGTGTAGTTAACTCTGAACCGCCCTACAGAAGAATTGCAAGTACATGAAATGGCTCGATAAAGTACACATACATTTCATTCTCACGGTTCTTCTTCATACGATCCTGGAATTCATATTAGTGTCACTGCAATATTCTCCATAATAGTGTGGAATTACGATGTATAACTACGTACACAGGTATATTATTGGAGAAAAAATTCCTGTGTTATCTGCAAGACTGGATTCATTCCGCAATTAATTTTAGGTAAGCAAAAGGTCCACCACTCTTACATGCTTGTTATAATCAGGAAAAGATTTACACGCACAATGCACGCATTTCATATTAAGAAAGGTGACGAATGTCAGAACAATGAAAACCTATTGTCTCTTCTTTGACCACACTGCACAACACTTCAAAAATTAGTCACCGGTTGTGTCGGTTTTTTTTGTTCACTACTTTCCCAATTATGTTAACTGAAAGATGCGATGTTTCCAGACAAGCTATAGCTTGTGGGGAATTTTCCATAATCTACCTTTGTCATACAAATTGTCTGAACTCAGCAGTTGTACCATTTTAAAGCCAGCCAAATCTTCAGAATTTAATGCACAAATGCCTTGCAAGATTTCACTGTAATGTTGTGCGTAATACAAGTCAAGTGTTAACTCATGTGCCTCATCTACTATGCACAGGCTGACCTGGGTGAGCAATGTCCTGTGCAATATCCATACTAATAAGTATTTTAAGTTTGATTTTCCATGCCATCTCGTTTTTGGACAACATATTTCTACAAGAAAATTGTAAATGCCTCCATGTGTTATTGATACGCCTGTAATTGAACTCGGTTGTTATAGGATTCAAATGGCAGCTGAATCTTCAGCATTTAATTAAAAAATAACCAATGAGATTTCACTGTAATGTTCTGGGCAGTATAAGTCAGCTTTAAGCCAAGTGCCTCATCTTGTAACTACAGGCTGAGTTGGTAACTCGCATCACTGTATTAAATCCCAACGCCACGCGGACACTTCAATGCAGGTTTCCTTATGATAGTTACAATACGGAACATCAAAATTATACGGACTCAAAAGAAGCAACTTCCGTCATTCACCAGAGGAAAATAACATCAGGCTATACAAGATCAAAATAAGGAACGATCAAAAGGTTTCCGTTTGATGGCCATACAGTTCTGAATTCTCATGATAATCGGGCGAAAACGCCACAAGCACCGATGTACTCATCCCTCCGACACACCACGTGTGGTAAAACGTCGTGCCCTACTGCGTGAAGTAGACTGTAACCACATACTGCACAATCCTGTAGGACAGGACTCGTCGACCATTCAATGCTGTTTTGAGGGGACCGAAGGTGTGATAATCGCATGGATAATAATACCAATAATGTTATTGGCTTTACATCCCAATAATTACCTTTACGGTTTTCAGAGATGCCTAGGTGCCGGAAATTAATTTCGGCAGGACTTCAATTTCGTGCCACTATATCTACTGAGACAAGGCTCACATATCTGAGTACCTTCAAATAGCACTTGACTGAGCCAGGATTAAACATGACACATTTGGGTCAGGAAGTATGCAAATCAACCCTCTGAGCCATTCAGCCCGGTTGTTGTTTAAAAAATAACCTATGAGAAATACATGGGAATGCATACATGAGAAGAGTGCGGCTTCACATGAGTTAGATGACCGGTACCACCGATGATTGTACCAGTAAGAAAGTTATTACTGTATGCATCATGTGGATTGGCCTTAGTGCAGACTGAGTTAACAGTCGTCAAACAAGCTGAGACTTCATACTTTAATATATTTGCACGTTGAATACAAGGGTTTAGCCATTCTAATCAAATCCTTTTTAACATTAGGAATTCCGGAAAATAACATATAAACATATCCTGGGTGTTATTGGTAATGTCCAAACCTGTGTTCCACAGGAGCATAGTTTCAAAAAGGATTTACGACCAAAGATACATTACATCAGTGTAGCTATTTACCAAGAGTGAGCTACACAGTCTGTTGGAAGATGAGACATGCCGGAAAACGTTTTTACTCATATATTAAAATACTCTGTTGGTTCTAAAGTGTTAGCGACTATGGTCTTCTTAAGACTTCTAAGAAAACGTACTACCCCACTTCTTACACAAGACTAGTTACTCATGAGAGAGAGAGAGAGAGAGAGAGAGAGATAAGATTTTATATAAAATTAGCTTTTACAATAAACCTTCTACCACATTTGTTACAACAGTATGAGAGGGGAGGTGGGTGTGACTTTTTTTAACCATTCTGGTCACAACAATGTGTGGGAACCTTAACAATGTGTGGGAAGCTATCACCAAATTCAGAATGACAGTGAGAAACATTTATCAAACCATTAGGAGAAAGTCCAGGTAACAGAGTACAAGTTCGCATTTGTAATTTTAATACATTTTCGAGAAAATTAAGTTCACGCTGACAGCAGCTTAGCGGTAGCATGGAATAACAGACCAGACGTGAGCGTTTTACAGTATAAGTGAGCAAGTGCGTACGATTATTAGATATTTGATTACAAGTCCCTACCACATTATTTTGCAAGATTAGGTGAACATGTTTCGAAGATTATAGTTAAGGGAAAGTGCACCCCAACATTCATGACAGGAAAGCGAGTGCCCTCCAGTGTGTGTAAACAGACCCTTATATATAATGTCCTGATTATGATGCATTTTACCACAAAAATTACGTCAGCAATCTCCAAGCATAAGTGAGTAGTTGCCTTTCAAAGTGATACCATATTCATTACATCAGTTCTGACGCTTCCCGGTATGTCTACGGAGGTGTTTGATAAGTCTGCTCTTATCACGAAACCTTCTATGACATTGGTTACAAGTGTGAGGATGCTGTCCGGTATGAGTGACACTGTGGCTAATAAGCGAACTATTACGGCTAAATGCCTTACCACATTCGTTACATTGGTACCGACGTATTGCACCATGAGTAGACATGTGACTTTCAAGAACGCTTTTTTGACGAAACCTTCTACCACAGTCATTACACTCGTACGGACGTTCCCCAGTATGTAGGAGCATATGTTTTTCAAGCGAGTATCTTCTACGAAATTTCTTATCACACACCTTGCAACCATATGGACATTCTGGAGCATGAGTAAGTATGTGCTGATCAAGTGCATATTTTCCTGGGAACCCTTTACCACACAGCGTACAATACTGGAGACAATCTGCATTATGGATCATTTCATGTTTGTAAAGTGCGTCTCTTTGACGAAAACTCCTACCACACGTTTTACAAATGTGCGGACGCTCTAATGTATGAGTAATGACATGTCTCTTCAACGTCCCTTTTTCACGGAATGCTCTGCCACATAAACTACAACAGTGTGAACGTAGGTCAGTATGCGTGATGAGGTGCCTACTGAGGCTGCCCTTCACACGGAACCTTCTTCCGCACGTACTGCACTCATATACGGGCTCTCGAGTATGAGTGAGCATGTGTAGTCGGAGATTTGATATATTCGAAAACTTCCTACCACATTCATTACAACAGAGTTCCAACGCGCTACTAGGGTGGATTGACCTTTCACCAAACCAGGGCAAGTGCAGTATGCCACGTACATTATGAGGTGGCAAATCGCAAAACACACTTCCTTTTTTGAATATCCTGCAGCTACTATCACCAGCATCTGCTGGAACACTAGAATAAAGAAAACTAAGAACAGATACCTTTTACGAGTAAGACAACATAATACAGACAATATGAATTCAAAAGCAAATAATTTTTAAATTAAAAATAGAACGAAATTACCTAAAAGATAGATACCAAAATTATTCTCTTCAAATTACAAGGCAACTCTGTCACAAACAGAGCCATGAGTAGACAGATGCACATAAAAATCAGGTTGTGTTGAAAGCATACCTTCGGATATTGTACAAAGCTACGTTATTTACCCATAGTAACAAATGGATCCAAAGGCAAAGCCCAATGGAAAAACTGATACTAAATACAGCAACGAGCTGGCAGGGTTGTAGGTAAATAAATATTCCACTGGTAGCTTCTATCTAAGATTTAGCATCTAGTTGCTTACTCTACACAATAACACAGGCTTACCGAGACCACACACCCATAGAACAGTACACACTTTTTTTTCTTTTTGTTTTACGTCGCACTGTCACAGATATGTCTTATGGCAATGATAGGATAGGTCTAGGAAATGGATGGAAGTGGCCGTGGCCTTAATTAATGCACAGCCCCGGCATTTACCAGGTGTGAAAATGGGAAACCACGGAAAGCCATCTTTAAGGCTGCCAACAGTGGGGCTCAAACCCACTATCTCCCAATTACTGGATACTGGCCGCACTTAAGCGACTGCAGCTATCGAGCTCGGTAGAGACACACATTTACACAGCTACACTCACTAGGGCTCTCTCCTTCCTTCTGTTCTCTATACATGATGATGATGCTTGGTGTTTTAAGGCGCCTAACATCGAAGGTCATTGGCCCATTTTCTCTATACAATGTATTCAAATAATGACCTCACACTTTACAGTGAACACGCGTCAAAACACAGACTTACGTGCTCATGCAATAGCGTCGAATCAAATCAAATCAAAGTTATTTCATTTGCAAATAAGGTGCCTTCCTCAGTGGCAAATGATACCCAAAATTACATCATTACCAGGCATTAATTTTTAAATTCAAAAAAGAAGAAAACTTTCTTAGCATAGTAGTATATAATTTACAGTAATAATTTTTCTATTAACACTTTCAACAATACCATATTTCAACATGGATCCTGGCTGTGAACTGGGTCTTTTTGCTCATTTTTAACACGTTATTATGGAACAGCAAAACATATTACATGCCTGACTTTTGTACCATATGAAGGTGTCAACCATCCAAAATGAAGATGTTAATCAACAAGTGAATATCTGAAGTAATTTAATTATACTAGTCTTATGAAAAACATGAAAAAAATAGTACGGACAAATTTTTTTTACATTGAGGTTTTACCAATAAGCTTGCTCAAACAATAAAAAATAATCATTTAATGCAACTACTTAGGCCACAAATAAACACAAATGCACTGGAATAAAATATTTACCTTTTTAAGAATAGTTTGTTTTCGTATGGTAGTCCTAAAAACATTGGATGTACATAGTCCTACTTTGCACTCCTTGCACTACCATCTACTCTCTTTTCTGACGTGCTTACCACTTTCCTTCTTGTCCCTGTCTGAGCATAACTTGCAATATAGAGTAGCATCCACTTTATTGTTCGTTGGAGGAACCTTTTCTGGAAAATGCCAATTGTCATGCCTGCATATCTGTTAGTTTCTGTTTTTATATTTTTGTTCACATCATCACTAAAACATTACTGGAACTATCCATTTCGTCACTCCCTGCGCAAAACTGAGTAGAACCAGATACCAACTGGAAGACAGGTAGCTGTGGTTGGTCATCTGTTTCTGACCATTCATCATCAGGTTCAGATCATCTAGCAAATGTTCCTGGCACGGGTGAATCATCAGCCTGCGTTTCTTCATCTAAACGAAAAAAATAAACCCAAATTTCTGTAGGGGAAGTATTTCTATCGTTTGTATTCAGAGTAAAATATTACAGCTTAACACTTATGTTCCAAAGTGACGTAATAAATAAAAATCTTACCTGAACTATCGCTTGATACATTATCCGGTTCATAAGCAGGGTTGTCATCACTTTCGTCCATCTCTGAACCCGCTTCTCCTGATCAAATATCCAAAATATCACTATCATTGAGCCGGTGTGAAGACATGTTTACACAGTAACACAGCTGACAGCATGACAGATTTGGTGCGCGTAGCACACGGCACACTAAGTGCTTCGGTAGAGGTCACAGCAAGGAGAAAATACCCTGTTTATCGTTTCAGTTTGAAATTGCCGATAACTGCTGCATTCTAGTGGTCACTAGATGAACTATTATCTACAACCAAGGGACGGGAACCGTACGTGATACGTGCAGCTGGATATAAACACATGAGAAAATCATGCCCGTATCACATACAGGCGCCGTCCAGAAGCAGAAAAGCAGCGCGCCCGTATCCCGTACGGGCATAATGTTGAAAGTGTTAATCACACTGCCCATTCTTAATAAATTTATAGCAATTACAAAATTCTACTCATAATACCTACTGCACTTACAAATAATGAACTAATGTACAGTATGTAGGATGTCATGAATTAATACCATATAACAGCTATAAGATTTAATATACATTTTTTCACATTTTGGTACCTATCAAGCAAAATGACCTGCTGTGCCACCCTCGTAAACTGTTCCACACCTTCACATTCAGTGAAAATTTACCTCAATCAATTGTACTGAAACCCTATGTTGTTTTATACTTGTAGTCAGCCATGCCAACATATTTATTTTCCAACTGAATATTCTCTTGGATATTCATCCCCTCCCCTACTCTCCCCTATAGGCTCTATATAATTCTTTAAGGCTAGTTCTCTCTCTTCTCCTTCTTAATGCTTCTCACCAAGTTTATCTAATTTTTCTGATACATTACTTTTCCTCCTGAAATCTCCTTTTACATATATATTGGTGCTTTTCTCTGCCTACCATCTATTTCTTTTATTAGGCATTCACATAGAAAAAACAGCTGCCAAAATTAAGACCCGGAATAACCTGCTGAGCAAATTAGCTTGAAATTTGTGGGGAGCTGATGCCAAAACTTGCGAACTACTGCCTTATCCATGGTGTATTCTACAGCAGAGTACTGTGCCAGAATATGGTTAAATAGCTCTCACTGCAACCTAATTGATATCTAAATTCATGAGGCTATTCTCATCGTATTCGGCATGCTTTAATCAACTCCAGTGCAATGGTTACCTGTCCTTTGTAATATCTTGCACTTAGCACATACGGTGCAGAATAGTGAAGAATGAGGTCCTTCCTACACACCAAGATATAATTCAACACACTGCAACTAGGCTGAAATAAAGAAAATCAGCGTGGAAGACAGCTTTGGACATGTCATGTCCTTGGTTCAATCCCAGGAATGTCTCGAGAGAAGAGTGGAGGATGTCATCTCCTCCTGTCTTATGTGATATCTCCGACCCCAGCATGAAACTGGCTGGCTTCAGTTTGCCCCGCACTATTTGGTCAACCCTGAACAGGATTCAATGTTGTGTTGGTAGGACTGGTGCAGCCTTACATGTATGGGAATGGGTACATTCTCCCTGCTGTGACAATGGTGCTCAAGTGCAGTCTATCAAGCAGATAATTCTAGAGTGTCGCTACCTGCTTTCCCTGGTTCTGTGGAGGAATTCTTCGAATTAACACTGGAAGATATTACATGGTTAAAAAATTTGGACATTAAAATATGAAAGCGAAGTCTTGATGCTGTCACCAACTTGTATATTTATACGAGGGCCGAGTCATAAGTCATGGATATTTTTTTCTCGCGAAAAGGAGACGACGCGGAAAATCTAAGATATGCATTTGGAAATATAGGGCATGTACTGTACTTATGCATAGCGCCCGAAAACAAATTCTGACTTCAGGAGGTAATCGTAGGAAAGTGACAGAATACAGGCTAGTGGTAAACACTGTTTTATTATGGTATAGACAGCAAATACACAAGATTACATACAAAGGACAGGTCTCCACTGGTTACAGACCTTCAAAATAATCACCCAAGGTTTCCACTGTGCGTTGCCAGTGGTGGGGCAGGCACTGAATACCATTTGCTGCATGTTCGACACCTCTCTCCGAAATTCTGTTACTCTGTTAGCAAACCGTTGTCCATGTAATGGCTTCTCGAATTTGGGGATTAGATCATAGTCACACACCTAATGCTTCCTGCAGCTGTGCATGGGACTGACGTGCATTTCTGCCATGGAGAACTGTTATTTTACTATACAATCGTTGCTCCTGCTTGTCGACTTCCATTTTGTGACGCTCTCACTCACACACTGAACTTGGGCGCATGCTTAGACCCACACTGTTGTTTACAGACACCATCCAGTGGCATCATACGCAAGTACATACCGTACATTTCCAAATGCATATCTTAGGTTTTCCGTGTTGTCTCCTGTTCGTGAGGAAAAAAATAGTTGCCATGACTTATGACTTGACCTCCATATATTTTGTATTATGTTTGTATATTTTGATTGTCATGTACACATCATATGCTAATAATAATAACAATTAGGTATTCTTGGTGAGAATCCCCAACACTGTTTGCATATTCCAAAAATGGATGTACCATACTTACATAACTTCACCTGCAGCTACATTCAATTCCACTTGAAGCAAGTTCAATCATAATAATAATAATAATAATAATAATAATAATAATAATAATAATAATAATAATAATAATAATAATAATAAGGAAGGTGCACCCAATGGGCATTGTTGTCCATTACAACTTATTCTAGACAGTACTGTGTCAGTGATGCTGTACTGTTGGTACATTCCATGACGTGATATTCTTCACACATTTTTCCGCACAAAATGCAAATACACTTCGTTACTGTGGTTTGGTGGACCAGCAGAGGTGAAAGAAGGTGCCGGGATGAATGGGTCTAACTACAAATTTAAAGTTAAGTTAAAATTTTAACACAGGTTATATTTTCAAAAAAAATAATTAAGTTTTCACTTAGTGAAATAACAATGACATAGCAATAAGAAACAAGACTTAGAAAGATCCAAGATTTCAGAATTTTAACCCTCTTGAGCTAAAAGCTCTAGTATTATAATTTTGAACTCCTAGCTCAACTTTTACAGGTGAGCACAAATTGTTCAAAGGGCAGAAAGCCCCTAATCCCTGGAGTACTTGCTCCCAACTACAAATATCAAGCCTCTCAGAGGCATAGTTACCACATTAGGAAAGAGCTGACATGCTCTCAGTTATTCCAGCCTATTCAAGGCAATACCAGAAACTTACAATTATTTGCCATCAAGGTACAACTTATAAAAAGGAACAGGGGTATCTTGTACCCAACCTACTGGGCCTTAGCAGAAAAGAACAGGTGAAGTAAATGGCCCAAAACACCAAATTGAATGGAGGCGTGTACATGCACTCTTATATATGCATACTTAAAACCTAAAAGGCACTAGGCCGATGAAACAGGGGCTATTCCCAAACTATTGAGGTGACTCGTATAAGAAAGAAAATTAAAACATTAAGGAAAAGAAGAAAATCAGTTACAAAACGTAGTCACCTCAAACCAAAATGAAGGGGAGCTCGAGAGGGTAAATCACTCTCTATTCCCGAATTACGGTTACAGATTTTATGAAGTTTTCACATTAGCCGGCAGAACTTACATTTTAGAGAAGTTGGTTACATATTAAAGGTTCGGACCTATCCCTCGGGTTAAACTGTGGAGCTAGCAAGGAATAAAGATGTTAAACGGCCATTACCTTGCTGAAGAACTGCTGCCTGATGAAAGATGGACCTCCCGCCTCCTGCTTCACACACACACACACACGCAGACACACACACTTAGTTAGATGTTGATCAAATGGCCAAGAGACATGAAAATCCGCAGTTTACAAACCCCCGGGGAAGGTTCGAGACCTTTTATGAATGCTTACAATATAGTGATCATTTTAATCCACCTATTCAATACAAGAACCCCAACAGACATTAGTCACAGTAACGTAAGAAAAACCACAAGACTTTGTAGCAGCAGTCAAAGGGAGCTTCACTCATTCTATTACCTCGAAAGAAACATAAACAGCTACTCAAGATTTGGATAGAAGCCCCCTCTTTTAACTACAACTACATTAATACAACCTGCTACCAACGGATATTCAAGTCGTAATAAACAAGAACCAATTATTCTAACACTTTCACTGATCAAATCACCAAATTGCAGCAAGCCTCGAAAATTCTAGAAGCTGGTCTCCAACGGTTCCAAGATTTTAATTTTTAGAATATCATTTCGACTCAAACTACACATGGAGTCAAATCATAGTGTTTATAAATAACTGCATTGGAGATCACAATTATTAACCAAATTCTCAATAACGGAAGTTACTGTGATCCAGATATCAATGGATTTTAGAAAAATGGCTCCTATATTTTAACCTTCAGTTTATATTTATGACTCAAATTTAAAGCCATATTACAGTTGATTCAATCAACCACAGCATTGTGAAAACAATTTTAGCCAAATTTTCAAATTGTAGTTACTATGTTTTGGACGTCAATGTATTTTAGAATTAAGGGTTACTCCAATTCAACATTGAAATTGTGAAAACAATTTTAACCAAAACTTTTAAATTGTAGTTACTATGTTTTGGACGTCAATATATTTTAGAATTAAGGGTTACTTCAGTTCAACATTGTAATTCATAGTGTCATACTTTCAATGTGTACATAATTCCTATGTTTTTTACATATCATTACTAAACATGGATTTATACTCAAGCAAAAAACTTGTAAAAACAATCCAAATATGACAGGTCTTAACCTTGAGACAATTATGTAGGCAGAAGATGCTTGTAAATAAAGCGAAACATGTCCCTGTAAATTCGTGTTGTAGTATTAAGAACTAGCAACACAAAACCAATTTGTATTGAATAGGTGGATTAAAATAATCACTACATTGTAAGCATTTATAGCAAATTTCAATACGGGTCTAATGATGAGATTAGTTACATGTAACCTTTCATGAATGATTAAGACACACCCACAGAACTTTACTGGTTAACATCAAAAGTTACACACAAAATCGAAGAAGAAATACGTGATCAGTTGGAAATTAATTACAGAAATTAGCGATTGGCTGGATTCAAAACTGGTGGAAACAAAAGATAAATATTGCCAACCCACAAATGAATGAACGAAATTTAGTACAGAAAAAACTTATGAATACAAAATTTCTTCAAAAAAGTTCCTTCACTTCGCACCAGGGTGCATGATCATAGTTTTTTAGTAGTGACATCTCTAAGAGAATGTCCACAGTTCTTGATCAATGGAAAACAAAACAAGTTGAAATTCACACAGTCCTGGAAACTTCACAATCACAAAATTAAGGTAGTGACATCTTCTGAGTAAAAGTTTAAGGAGGTCTAGTTCCAGTAGAGGAGGTTCTATTGGCGCAAGATTTAAATGTGCATCGTAGAGGTGTGCCTCCCGGTACACACTTGTCCGTAGCCTCTGGAGTGACTTCAGACTGCAGATTTGGTGGTGGAAGCCATGCGTTTCAAAACATGTCACTAAATGCCTCAGCTGGTTTTTCTGCTTCCATTCAGTCTTTGGTTTGCATAGCTGTTGTGGTGTCAAATTCTTCGTCTATGTTATTCCTTTTTTGTTTGCAACTTCGGTAGGAGCTCTGTGTATGCAGCTGTAGCTGGCAAGAGCAAATGAAGCCTCAGGTTCTCTACTAGAAATGTTTTACACACCAGTATATAAGTGTAGCACAACCACATGTATTTTGAGAGACCTAGTACTTTTTTAATTATTTCGCTGTTACGTTTTCAACCTCCCTTAATTGCTTCTTTGGTATGTGTTCCCTTATTAATTCCAGTCCATAAATAAACATGGCAATCACTTGCACTTCAAATAAATTCACTGCCGTGGCTACAGGCATTCTCGATATGTCTGATGTCACTTGTGCTTTTATAGCAGCAGCTAATATTTACTTTATATGGATTGTAAAAGCTCATGTAGTAACTTGGATGGTGAAGCCTAGTTAGTTAAAGTGATTCCTTGCAGCCAGCAGTTGACCTCTGCATGTTATAGTTTATCTTCTCTGTAGCCTACCTCCTTCTCTAAAAGCTGCAAATTCTGTCTTTCATTAATTTATCACCAAGTCGTAATCTTCTGTCCACTATGCAATGAGGTCCATCGCTTTCTGTTGATCTTCTATGTTTTCTGAGGTGAGAGCCATTACATCTGAATAAATGTAGATGCTTGTGTTCGGTCGGCCTTGCTTGATTCTGGTGACTTCTTCGTTCATGTAGATGTCAAACAATACTGGACTGAGTGGATCACCCTGTAGCACACCGACCATTTGACTTATAAAAATTTGATTTTGATAGCCTGTCTCACATCTATATTTGATTTTCAGCCAGTATATTTGTAATTAGTCTTGTCAGCTCCGACTGCCCTACTAAGTTCTGCAGTATTTCCATAAGCACACTCCTATTCACTGTGTCAAATGCTCTACTGAGATTGATGAAGATGATGAACATCTTCTCATGGTCCTTAATAATCTCTTGAATCTCAGCGAGTAGGTTTCCAACGGCCATCAAGTAAGATTGACCCTGTCTAAAGCCAAATTGTTCTTCTGGTAGCAGCGGGTCCATTATGTTACTCAGCCTTTGAGTCAGCAGTCCTGCTAGCAGTTTAAAGGGCTCTGATTCTAGGGCTATACCTGTCTGGGAGCAGGGTTTGCTTGTGTCACCTTTCCAGTTGTACAGTAACTTGATAAATGATTTGTATCAGTTAAGTCGAATACGGCCTATTTTAACACACTCATTAAACAGTTCTGCCCAAATGTTTTCCAGATAGGGCAATTATAGCTTTAAGTGTTCATTGCAGATCGCGTTTAGACCGGGTGCCCTGCACGGTTTTCTTGCAGATATTACCTTCCTTACTTCTACTGGTGTAAAGCGCATGCCATTTTCCGTTATAAGAGTATCATTTAGCTTGAGTGTCGGCCTCATCTCCTTGGCGGTTAGGGCTCGCTTCATGTGCTCCTCCTATATTGCCACCGGATGTCTGTCGGGAACCGTGTTTTTTTTTTGTGTGTAAGCGTTCAGTATGGTCTTCTTCTGCTTCCTTTGTCATTTTTTCGTCCCCCGTTCTCTGTGCTCCTTTTTCTTCTGCCTTAGCATGGTTTTCTACTTTCTTCTGTCTGCTTGGTATTTTAGCGCAGATCACCTTTGTCCATGGTTTACCTTACTTGCTGCAGACATAACAGTGTGAAAGTATGAAGCAAATTTAGATCTCCCCCAATTATTACCATATCATTATTATTGATTTTATGAGTATGATCTGTTAGTTTCTCAAATATTTCCATGTCTTTACTCTCTTCCAGACCTATATGTTCCAATAATTCCCACGTACTTCATATTATCACAAACTAATTTTATCCTTAATATTTCATCCCTTTTATCAGTAAACCATTCATATCAGCAATAAGTTTCCATCGCCAGAATAAACATCCCCCTTCCAATATTTTATATTCTCAGTTTCTGTGATACAGTATAACCTTCTGGAAATACCTCTCTATTACGACCCCTATACTCAACCACAAAAATCGATTCTACTCTTACCACATCAATCTCATCAGATTCCATCAATATACTGAATATCAATGGCTTACTTACTACTCTTTGAAAGTTTAAGGAGAGCAATCCCAGAACCTTTTCCTCCCAAAAGATTGGCTGTGGCAAGTGGGTAACTTAAAATTCCTTACTTTCCTGGTTTGTTTCCTGAATTTCATTGCTCTGTTCTTATGAACTCCTTTCAGTGCCTTCAATTAGTATTTAAGAGTATGGAAGCGCAATTATATTCTGTGGCAAACTCTTTAATACTTGCACATAGTTCCCTCACCAAGAAATTTCTACCCGTGCATGCATACTATGCCTTAATATTATTAAAGTGCTTACAGAAGCTCTTAAAAATTTTCTTATTCACACAAGACCATTTTGGAAGATCATGCCTATGGGGTAATTTCATAACTAAGAAATTTGTTGAATTTAAGAGGGAGGGAGTTGATTTCAGATGTTTAATACTTTTCATAAAGACTCGCCATCATCTCAGAAGTAGTAGCACTAGGATATACACTACCTTGAATTGTCGTGACACTACATTCTAACTCAGTGTTCACAGCAAGTCCTCTGCCGTGACTGTCATTATAAATATCCACTGAAGGTCTTAATAATTTATTTTCTATTAAATTATTTTCACTAGGTCTACTGGGAACTACATCACTATCAGTAAAAGAAATCATCACTAACATGTTCCAGATCTCCTTGCTTATATGGAACAACACACTGCTTCCAAATACTTGGTCCCAAAGGACTGCCAATCAATCAATCAATCAATCAATCAATCAATCAATCAATCAATCAATCAATCAATCAATCAATCAATCAATCCTGATATGCATTTAAGGCAGTCACCCAGGTGGCAGATTCCCTGTCTGTTGTTTTCCTAGCCTTGTCTTAAATGATTGCCAAAGTAGGCAGTCAACAAGAAAGTAATGTCAACAATAATTTGAACTTAAAAGTGATAGGTTGATAAAGTTTTGATATAAAACCATATGACTGGTGGATTAAATTAATCACAGTGTTAAAAACTCCAGAATTATCAATAAACAACTGAATGTTGATTGAGTAACCCAACTACAAAACACAAGAACTCTCAATGAAAGTCAGAGTTGCTGAACACCAGGAATCACTGAAAAAAACTGATGCTAGGAATGTTTTGTCCCAAAACATAAAACATTTCGGATAACACATAGTTTATTGATTTTTAATTAGAACACAGCATAGTTGAGAAAAGAAGCAGTTTGTATTAACAGATAGGCCTTACCCTTTACATCCCACTAACTACATGTGCAGTTTTCCTAGATGCCGAGGTACCAGAATTTAGTCCAGTAGGACTTCTTTTACGTGCCAGCAAATCTACCAATATGAGGCTGATATATTTGAGCACATTGAAATATCACCAAATTCAGCCAGGATCGAGCCTGCATGTTGGGGTCAGGAGGCTAGCTCCTCAACTTTCTGAGTGACTCAACATGCCCCAAGAAATAGAAATCAAAGGGATTTACCTCAAGGTCTTGTGCCACCCACTGAAATAGATGATTTCAACCAATTCAATCGCCCAAAAAAAGTTGTGTCGAAGTACCCCTGCACGACAGAGAAATTCGAGGAGCACTCAATCAGGACAGAACAACTTACCTCTTTGTATGTGCACAGGAATGTCATTGAGAACCTCTGGCATCATTCCAATTAAGAACTGCAAGTACTGTTGGCCTGTCAAATGCACTGGGAGTATGAAGGGCCAACGATTCTGTCCCTGCTTTGTACCTATAGATTCAATGCGAACCTATGCTGAACATGACAGAAGAACATGATGAGGGTTTTCATCATTCCAGATATCAGTGTGAAACGTGATTCATCAGCAGGAATAAATCCTGGGAGAAAATCCAGTTGTCTTTTCAACAAATAACGAAAAACAGATCGATTTCACAGAAGGAAGATATTTTCGAAGTGTCAGTAACAAAAGACAATGCGGGTTAATAGAAGAATGCAGAGATGTACAGAGATCTGAAAGGAGACAGAATCATGTGTCTTAATCATGGCAGGTGTCCGGCTCCATGGCTAAATGGTTAGCATGCTGGCCTTTGGTCAGAGGGGTCCCGGGTTCGATTCCCGGCAGTGTCGGGAATTTTAACCTTAATTGGTTAATTTCGGTGGCACAGGGGCTGGGTGTATGTGTCGTCTTCATCATCATTTCATCCTCATCCAGACGCACAGGTCGCCTACGGGCGTCAAATCAAAAGACCTGCATCTGGCGAGCCGAACTTGTCCTCGGACACTCTCGGCACTAAAAGCCATACGCCATTTCCATTTCCATCATGGGAGGTTGATTCACTGGACTGGTCATGATGCAAAAATGGCCAGAAGCAACGTCATGGTCAACCAGATACCCCCACCACAGGAACACTTATTACAATATGGAGAACAGAACTGTTACGGTAATATTAATAAACTTTTTACTGACTCAGGTACCAAGTAGTGACATCTCTGCAACCTTCTAATCACTATATACAATGGGCAGACTTCACGCCACGATCAAACCAACAAGTTTGGACCGTGAGTGTAGTACAGGTGACAGAATGATGTGGATGGTCCTGTGCTTGCTTTGAAAACGACATTCACTCGACCACATGTCCGAAGATGGAGCTACTGAAAATAAAAATAGCAAAAACCATATTGTTGAGGGTTAGGGACTTAGAATTTAATTAAGCTAAAGTGTACTTACCTGTCTTCTTTTTTGAGACAGGCAACCAGCTGACCGACTGTGTGATCAACTACACATATTTCATCCTTAATATCAGTAGCAGGCTGTAAGGAACATATATGCAAAGCAAGGTAAGAAATGCAGAGTAAACAGGTAACTAGAGTAAAAGTTTATAAATGTACATGACCTAGCTGACAATATAAATTTCATAGTTGCACAATAAAAATACCAATGTATTCTCCCGAAGTAAAAATGAAATGAACAACATGTGTCATGTCATAATTATATGAAGAACAGGAGCAAGAAAAGGACCTCATAACAGGATAAAAAGGACAGCTTTGGAAGAGGGAGTAATAGAAGAAGGCAAACTAGGACACGTATAATCCCCACATCTCTTTTTCTCTCTTCCCATATTATCCTGGCACCGTGTTCATCCTACTTATTCTTCTTAAATGACTTGTCACATATTTGTGCCTTGTGTTCCCACAGATGACTGATTGTCAAAGAGACATACATTGGATCTCAACCTCTTGCCTAACATGTCCAAGTTTGGTTAACAAATTGTCAGTTGTTGGACTAAATACTGTATGGTCCTATATAATTCATTACCCAGAGAAAAGAGAATCTAAACTTTCAAGCTGGGGGTACAACAGTAAATGTTATGGGATAGAAATGGACTAGGAGTGCAAAGAAACAGGTGCAGCCTCAATTAACATAAGGTTCAGCCGCAGAGTTTGACTGGAGTAAAAATGGGAAATGACGGAAAACCATCTTCAGGACTGCCGACAGTGGAGTGGAGTTTAAACAGGCTGATCTTGTGCTTAAAGAAAGAGAGGTACTCCACACAAAGAACAGTTGACCTGTGCTCATCAAGACAATCCAAATGAAGAGGCTGGAATATAATTATGGGTCACATTATGAGGACTTCTGAAGAACAACAGTCTGTCACCAGTAATATTTCAAGGAAAAAGTTTAGGCAAAAGAGGACCTGGCAGATGATGCACATCTACATCTTGGATCGACATTTTAAATAAATGGTTAGGAGCTATTTGACACATGACAAAAGGAAGATATCCATGCTTGTAGCCTAAATCCAGTTAGGATAAGGTAGCAGTAGGAGCGATTAAACCAGATGCCATGCAGTGGAGGGGCGTTGAACAATACTATCTGTTATATATTACCTAGCATTAATTTTTGAACTACGTGAAAATAATGAAAGGTCGTCAAAATAGTAGATTAAAATTTGTTCACCTGTGTTTGTTCTGGCTCTGCCAAATCTGATTTGGTTTCTTCTTTGAAATGCATCTCTTCTGATGCAAGTTCATAATTGTCCTGTGGAAAAGTTAATTAGGCACATTCTTCAGAGTCATCTGGCAATTTATTTTCATATGAGTGGATACAACAATTCATTATTTCCTTTAAAGTTAAAAACTTCATGATTGTTGCGTATTGAATAGAGAAATAAGAAGATGTACAATATTATAGGGAAGGATCCACCTTTCAATACTCCGTAGTAAGTTGAACTAAAAAGTAGTTACAACCTGTTTATTGGGACCAGTTTCAACACATTTCAAGTGTCATCATCAGCCAATTAGCAAAGATCTTAAAACAACTAATATATTGAACACAGGCAAAAAATTAACATTGTATCATATCGTAGAAATTCTGTGATTATTGTGTTTTGAACATTAACTGAATTGCTATGATATGATACAATGTTAATTTTTTGCCTGTGTTCAATATATTAGTTGTTTTAAGATCTTCGCTAATTGGCTGATGATGACACTTGAAATGTGTTGAAACCGGTCTCAATAAACAGGTTGTAACTACTTTTTAGTTCAACTTACTACGGAGTATTGAAAGGTGGATCCTTTCCTATAATATTGTACATCTTCTCATTATTTCCTAGTAAATGAGTCAGCTTCAAACCATTATGTTTTTCAGAAAATGTCCATGACGAGGATCATTAAAATCATGACAACAAAGAGACCTTGAGGAGTGGAAAGTGTCCTGTTTGAATGCTCAGGGATATTTTTAATGTGAGGAGCAATTTCATAACAGAAAACCATCTAAAATAACACTGAACAATCAGGAAAAAATAAATATACCGAAAAATATTCTGCTTGTCATAAACCATCCAATTCTTAAATATTTAGAACTTAAAATGTATCACTGTTATCTTTCACATCCTGTACTGGAAAACACAGCTCAGCACGAAATACGTATCCTCCATACCTCCTGTTTTCTGTGAAGTGCTCAGCCTGAATGCAGGGAGGATCCTCAACAGCTCTACCACCAGCTGCCATAGAAAGCTAGGTGTCGCTGAGGAGGCAAATTAAGGAAATTAAGAGTGAGGTAGTTTCCCATTGTTTTCTTTCCCTAGCCAGAGAGTGCTGTTACATACAAGCCTCTTAAGTTTAACGAGATGTATATAAAGACCAACCATATGAATGTCAATTCCACACCCTATCCTACTGGATCTGACTTTATTAGGAATGGTGATACTAGCACTGCTCATATCTCAGTCACTTTCATATCGTTAGAGTAAAGGATGGGACTGAGACACAAAATAGAAGTTACAAACTTGTTCTGGGCTAATCCAGAAGACATCAGGCATTGAGCACACAGTACCTCACCAGAGATGGATTAGGCCAGGCCACCTCATATGAAATTTGGAAAGGAAGTCATCAAGGACATAAGCCCTAAACCTCATGAACCATACAAATAACTATTCCTATAGGTTATATGGAGCACAATGAGCTAGAATAAGATAGAGGGGCTGTATGCCTGACAGCAACGCTCCTTGTGAAGGCAGTCATTTTTTGAGTTGGCATCAGAACTTACGATCAGCTGAGAGGGTGATTGAGCACAGTGACAGGACTTCATATGTTTTAAGAAGTGAAAAATTAGCTTGTTGCCTTGAAGTATGCCAGTGCTATATTCAGCATACAGCTGCACTTATTCGTTTAACTAAACCAAGGGTACATTCTTTTTAAGTGAGTCATACAGAATTTTTTTTGCTATTGGCTTTAGGTCGCACCGACACAGATAGGTCTTATGGCGATGATGGGACAGGAAAATGCTAGGACTGAGAAGGAAGCGGGCGTGGCCTTAATTAAGGTACAGCCCTAGCATTTGCCCGGTGTGAAAATGGGAAACCACAGAAAAACATCTTCAAGGCTGCTGACAGTGGGGTTTGAACCCACTATCTCCCAAATACTGGATACTGGCCGCACTGAAGCACCTGCAGCTATTGAACTCGGTCATACTGAATTACAATGGAGGTTTGTTTTTGTAATTTTTGTTTGTAATTAAATCCATTTTAATGTTTACACAGAAAATTCTGGGAGTCAGAGTAATTATTTATTTGATTATATTTCTGATTTCCTTTAAGGAACAAGGAATTAACTCAACAATGTGTTTTGAGGATTGAAAGAGACAAATGGGATCCCAAACGGATGCTCTCTCCTAACAACATGAACATGTGAAGTGGCAAAGGGGAACAGCGCATCATGTTAGATCATGATCTAAGGTAGTGTTGTCATGATATGTTTTTTTGAAAAAGGAACAATGAGGTTGGATAAAGATTGAACGTGAATGAGGTCATACAGCATGACAGTGTTATCAAGGTCTTCAACAGACTTGCCTGGAATCTGTATTGCCTTACATGACAGTAGCATGGTGGTAAAAGCCTTGAACATGTAATTTAGGGAATACAACTGAGCTTCACATTTGAAGGAACACCTGGGCATGAGAGAATGCATCACAATGGGTTCAGCATAATTCAATAGAAATGGTTACAATAAAACAAGACTCGTAACTATTTGGAGTGCTATAAGTATGAAGGGAGGCTTCCTTATGCCATATCATTATGCTGAATGAGACATGGGGTAAATTGTATGACCCACAACTGACACACCAATCGAATGAATGGCATTATTATGGATAACCACAAAGATCAAAATTACATCAGAACTCCAGCCATGTGAAAATTATGGTTATTCTCGGGTACGACTGTGGTTGTATTATAATAATACATTATGCTCCTCCACAATAGACTGTCAATGTGCAGTATTATTGTTCATTTTAGGAACACAACCTGCTTTGAGAAAGAAGCGGGAACACTTTCTGCACGACCAATGCATCATTTTGCATGACAAGGCTCACAACAAGAACAGTGCAAACTGTGGCTGATTTGTTTGGTGAATGAGGCTGGGAATAGCTGTACCATCTACCATAATCCAGATATAAGCCCCTGTGACACTCAAATGATTCCTAATATAAAGGAGCCACTTTGTGGCCTTCACTTCAGGACTCTTCCAGAGATTCGACAGCAGTAGACCACTATGAATACGAAAGGTGCTGCTATAGGTACCGTATAACCCCTACATCACAGGCAACGGGCAGTACACAATGCTGGGAATTAGCCTGAAGGACAGTAAATCATGGTATAATATGTATCTCTTTTGTATGAGTTGTAATTAAATAGTTGCAATTCATAAAGTTCCAAACCCGGTATACATCCAAGAAATTTGTTTTTATAAGTTGCTATACAGCGCTCTGACATAGATGATGGGATAGGAAAGGACTAGGAGTGGGAAGGAAGCAGCCATGGCCTTAATTGGGGTACAGTTCCAGCACTTGCCAGGTGTAAAAAGGAAAAGCATGAAACATCTTCCTCAGGGCAGTTGACAGTGGGGTAAAATCCCAGTGATTTTCTGGATGGAGCATAATAAAAATAGGAAAGTATTTGACACAAAGAACTGATGACCTGAGTTCATCAAGACAATGAGGTCGCTGGAAGATGTGGGTCTCATTATGAGGACTAAAGAAAAGAACGGTCAACTACAAGTAATATTTTAAGGAAAAAGGTTTAGGCCAAAGATTATCTGGCAGAAGTTGACGATCAAGGATTGACATTACGAAGAAATGGATTGGAGCTTTTTGACACATGACAAAAGGAAGATTGCTATGCTTGTAGCCTAAATGTGGTCAGGATAAGGTAGCAGTAGTACTGATGAAACCGAATGCCATGCAGTGGAGGGGCTTTGAACAATAATAACTGCTATACATTACCTAGCATTAAATTCTAAGATTTCTGTTGTTTATGGGGGCCTAACAGCTAGGTCATTTCCCTTAATGTAACAAGGTGAAAGATATGAATATCATTTGTGCTGCACCTCATTACCTCCATACCTTGCTTTAGTGTTTTATATGTATCACATTCCTTACGATATTATAGGTCAGTCTGTTATGGCTGCTTACTATTCTCTATGCCAGACTTGATGTGAAGTTCATTGTGATTAGACAGATGGCACCTCATCTAACAGAGGATTGCCCAAGCATTTCTTTCTAGCTTTCCTTTGATTCAAGTTATATCTGGTTTTCTGACAATAATAAGTTTGAAGAAGAGACGGAGACGTTGACCTCTGAGATGGCATTAATCTCGTACAAAGGTACCATGAAAGATTTAAAAGTTATTTCAAATGGCTCTCTAAGTTTAGAGTCTTGAATATGACTACTTCAATCTCCATGTATTTATCTTACTTATCCTTTCCCAGCTTGCCATAGTTATGTTTGTTTACTGAAAGATCCTTTGTTTAGTTTATTATTCTTTCATAATTTTGCTGCAGACTTATTTCACTGTCCTTCCTTTCTTTTCATGCCTGCTTATGTGTACTTGTTCCTGCAAAGAGTGAAAGGCTGCACTGATCCAATTATTTTGTGTAGGTGATGAATTTGCTTGTTGTTTTGATTGGAGACATTTTATTTGCCCGTATCGTTGATGTTTTGGCTTGAGCATATGTTCTGCATTGTGGCTTAACGCTGATACCATACGATTCATGTTCGCGTAGACGTGCGATATAAATAAGTTATGCGGCGTGCAAGTTAATTATGTTATGAGTTTAGACTGGGTGAACCACGCCTCTCTGTGGTGACCCAAGTTTCTGATCTGTGCTCCCAGGTCAAGCTCATGAGCCGTTGACTGAATCATGTCATGCTGTTATGATTTTTGTCGTAACATGTCTTGCTATTGTATTTTTATATCCTCTTCTTTGCACGTTTGGTCTCTGAATGTGTGTGGGTGTGTAGTGATTATTGGATCCAGGTTACTTTTAAATACCTTATGGATATTTGTTTTTGTCTTTATTCTTATTTTATCTCTCTACTGTTTCCGGATTTCTCAGCCGAGTAATATGTTTTTTCGGGATATTGCTCTCATTTTACTTGCTTTCTGACTCGTGTTTATTTGTATCCTTTCTCACCTCTTGTATTCCATATTTGTTTACTTTTCTGCCAGTCTTTATTCACTGGCGTCTTTGATTTATGGGGATGTAATCTCTACGGGGATTGCCGGAAGCCATTATTTAAAAAAATCCTCGATGTTATCGGGGGAGCTGTTGCATTTTATTGTGTGAAGCCTGTCACTTTCACCTCGAGATATTAAACGGTACAGTTTCAAGAAAGAAATTCAGATATAAACAAAACAGTCTGATAAGTCAAATGATTTTTACTATGGTTGGATATCGTTGTGTATGTATTTGACTCCTTTTATCCCCATTAATTTCTTTTTTATGTTATTTTCAGACCATTTCCCTTTAGCTTTATGTTAATAAACTTAATTCTTTTAAAATGACCTCTGCTCTATGTTGTCTGTCTGTTTTGAGGACATGCCTTTTATACTTTGTTCATTAGTCTAAGAGGCCCAGATTCAGCTCCTGGCAGTTCTTAGCCAGTTTTGAAGGATCCAAAAGAGGTAGGTAGTACAAATATCAAAATGTATCCACTGACTAGAATCTAAAACAAATGATAGTGAAACAAAAACAATCAGTGGGTCCAATTCACAATGCCTTAATTACTGGGACGATACATATCACTGGCCCCTCTTAATGGTACTAATCACTGGTAAAGCAAAACCATGGTGTTCCTCCCATACTGGTGCTAATCATAGGTAGGGTAGACTGATGGTTTTTCTCGCATGATGGTATTGATCACAGGTAATGGAGACACACGGTACGTCACACACGATCGCACCACTCATGGGCAACACACACCCATGGTGTTTCACACGCAAGGGTACTACTGACAAACATGCAGAGGTGTTCTTGAAATAGTGGGATTTAACAAGGGTGCCAGCCAAACTTGTGGTGTTTCTTACATTGTGGTAGTGATCACAAGCAACATAGACCCTCGATGTATCACACATTACGGTAATGCCCACATGCAACACAAATTCATGATGTTCTTCAGATAATGGTATTACTATCATGCAACGCAGACCCATGGATTTCCTCATACAGTGGTAGTAATCACGGGCCACAGTTAAACTTGTGGTGTTTCTCACACAGCGCTCCTAATAACAGACAATGTAGAGCCATGGTGTTTATCACAAAGTGGTACCACTGATGGGTAACACCGTGGAACTAACCGGTTGAATGTACAGGATTACACTTACCACAACCGGGCGAGTTGGCCATGCGCGTAGAGGCGCGCGGCTGTGAGCTTGCATCCGGGAGATAGTAGGTTCGAACCCCACTATCGGCAGCCCTGAAAATGGTTTTCCGTGGTTTCCCATTTTCACACCAGGCAAATGCTGGGGCTGTACCTTAATTAAGGCCACGGCCGCTTCCTTCCAACTCCTAGGCCTTTCCTATCCCATCGTCGCCATAAGACCTATCTGTGTCGGCGCGACATAAAACCCCTAGCAAAAAAAAAAAACACTTACCACAAACTATGCTCAGAATCCTAGTGTTCCTCACATAAATGTAATGTTCCTATATAATGCAGACCCATAGTTTTACTATCAAAGTGGTACTAGTCACATGGAACGCTGACCCACGGTGTTCCACAGGTAATGGTACTAATCACAAGTAGTTTCATGGTTCTAATTTCATCATCCTTCTTCGCCACTTTTAATCACGTCTTACGACAGTCAGGTATTATGGGTGTAATCTTCATCTGTGCCCCCCAACCACAAAGGATAGAAGAGAGAGAACAAAGAGAAGAGATCTGACAGTAAGAAAAATGAAGTACCAGACAAAGAAGGGCAAGGGCCATAAAGGGTGTGAACATTAAAGACTCCCTAGGCATTGAATCCTCTAATACCATTGGAGATGGATAAGAACAGGAGTTAATCAAGGAAAATCAGACAGGGTAGGTAAAAGTGAGAGCTTGACACAAGTAAGTAGAACAATGTAAGGACTCATCTAAGGGCCCCATGGTCACCACCCGTGCTCTCAAGTTAACAGCTCCTGGGACCAATTTTAGTCACCTCTTATGACAGTCAGGGGGAACCGTGTGTGTTTACTTCATCTGCATCCCACACCCGCAGGGAGTAGCAAAAAGTTTTGAACTACATGAAGATATATAAATGTTATTTCAAAAGCTTGCTATAAGTACCACATTTCCTCTTTAAAATTATTCATTAGATTACTCACAATTTGCATAATCGAAAAAAAACATCAAAATATTAGATTACTTCAAATGTGTTCACCTGTGTTTGTCCTGGCTCTGGCAACTCTGATTTAGTTTCTTCTTTCAAATGCACCTCGTCCAATGTAAGTACATAGTTGTCCTGTGGAAGAACAAATATATTAGGCACATTCTTCATACACATCAATTGTTGCCATAAGACCTATCTGTGTCAGTGCAACGTAAAGCCACTAGCAACAAACAACAACATACACATCAGGAAATTTAGTTACATATGAGTGGGTTTAACAATTCATAAATTCTAGTAAATGAATCAGTTTCACTTTCAATTCATTATTCTAGTTCTTCAGAAAATTTAATTGTTGAGGATCCTTAAAAACATTACAACAAAAAGACCTCCAATTCTGAAATACTCAGAACTTCAAAATTTATGACTGTCATCTTTCACCTGTTGTACCAGCAAATACAGCTCAGCATGAATTATGTATCATCCATATCTCCTGTTGTCTCTGAAGTGCTCAGCCTGAAGATAGCGAGGATCCTCAACAGCTCTACCATCAGTTGCCATACAGAGCTAGGTGTCACTGAGAAGACAAACTAAGCAAATGAAGAGTTTGGTAGATTTCCATTGCTTTCCTCTCCTAGTGCTGTTTCATACCAGTCTCTCATGTTCACCGGAATGTATACACGGACCAACAATATGAACTTCAATTTCACACCCATTCCTATAGGATCTGGCTGTATTAGATATGATATTAGCACTGCTCCTATCTCAGTCACAATCATATTTTCAGAGTCAGGAATAAGACAGACACAAAATACAAGTGACAAACTTGTTCTGGGCCAATCCACAATACATCAGGCATTAAGCATGCAGTATTTCACCAGAGATGGATTAGGGCAGGCTGCCTCATATGAAATTTGGAAAGGATGTCATCAAGGACATAAGCCCTAAACAACATGAACCACACAAACAATTATTCCTATAGGTTATCTGAACCACACCAAGCTACAATAACATGGAGATATCATTGCTCCTTATACAGGCATGAGAATACTGTATGATTAGTGGAGAGGAAGACTATGCCTTGTGACTGGACTTCCTATGTCTTAACAAGTGAAAAATTTGATTGTCGCCTTCAAGAGTGCCAGCCCTCTGTTCAGCATAAGGATGCACTAATCAGTGTAAATAGACAATGGATATATATATTGTTTTAAGTAAATATTACTGAATTATAACTGAGATTGCTTTTGTAATCCCTGTTTCTAATTAAACCCATTTTAAGGTTTATTTCAGTTCAGTTCAATGCAGCAGTCTGGCAGAGGTTTGTGCGGACGTTACCAAACCTGACAAAGTAAGGGAGAACTAATGGCTATGGGCAGAGAAATTCCCCCTTAGGGGCCTTGTTGAAGCCAATGTGTATGAAATGACACATTATTTCAACTGGAAGCTGCTGCCTTGCAGATATGGCAGGGGACTGCTAAAGGATAAGGGAGATAACTCTGACAGAAAATCTTCTCTAACGTTAGGCCTAGCAAGTCAACTGGAGAGTAACTACAATAAATTTCCACACTTACACAAGAATCGGATGGAAACAAAGTACTCAAAGTAGAAATCAGCACCCGCAGACCCACGCCAGGTACGATGGCTTACAGCCTGATGATACAAGGACGGTTTGAAAAGTTCTTGGAATCACCACTAGATGTCAGTGCTAGAGCAACGAGGTTCCCACACAATAATCACACATCCTTTGTGAGTGAACACGTGGCGCGTCAGTGCTCTAGCTGCAGGAGTGTGGTAGTGACGACTCTTTGTTGTTGTTCCCGCATAGTGATTTATGACAATGGAAAAAACTGAGATTCGAGCAGTGATTAAATACTTTGTAAAGAAAGGTATGAAAGCAAAGGAAATTCATGCCGACTTTCAGAACACACTGGGGGACTCTGCTCCTTCATTTTCAACTGTTGCCAAGTGGATCAGCGAGTTTAAATTTGGTCGGGAGAGCTTAAATGATGATCCGCGTAGTGGATGGCCAAAAAGTGTTACGACCACAGAATTTCCAATTAATTGAAGGAACAAGAATCCACCTGATCGATACTTTCACTTTTATTTAGCCTTAGGCTATTTCAATAGACATTAGATTAAAAGTTCAGAACATGTTTCGAATGCGTTGCATTCATCATCAGCTGCTTGCATTTGGCAAAAGTAAAAATTAGCTAAAAACAGTCTCACAATTTTCTTAAAACCTTAAAAACAAGTGTTAGTAGTGCGTGTGTGAATGGATGGGGGGGGGGGGGGGAAGAGGGGGGGGGATGCATTGAAGGCGTTTGTTAGTTAAACTAAGACTTATTATTAAAAATCTTAATGTTAAAACACTGATGGACTAAAATACAGTTCACTATGAGTCTTGTGAATTTTCCATGAGTTCGTTGAATTGCTGAAGAACTTGTATGCACTATGTGAAGTATTTCTGTTGAGCTATTAGTAAAAAGTTTCCTTGAGAAGGCATCCGGTGTTTTCACGTCTCTTGTCTCCTGTTGAGTGGAGAGGTGTGGCTTGTTTCGAATATGAAGTTTGCTAATTTGTAGTTTGTATGAAAACAGTTGGATCGTCTGTATCACGATCTGTAACTGGCAGGAAAAATGCGGCTGTTAGTTGGAGTTTGAAAGACGTAACGGATAATAAGTCTTTAAATGTAGGAAGTATAAAAGTATGAACTTACCCTTGTCTTGCGTGTTAGTTTAACTTCCCGTGCTGCGGGAGTGGGTTTAATCCGGCTGCCTTCAGCCTTGTATTGTAACTGTGTGCTGTAGTTCGTGAGTTAGCCTGGTTAGGAGGGAGGGGAAATGCGGACGCGTCGTCATTTGCTATATCGGGCGGGGAGGAGGTTACTGCTTGTGACGTATCGGCGTTGTGATTGCTTGAAGTATGCGCTGGGCGTGTTTGCTTCCTTCGTAATAACTCAATGTATCTCAGTATGCATTCAAATAAGGGGTTCCTCTGTTCGTTTACTTCATTCAAATTCTTGTCCTTATTAAATGACTTGTCTAGAAGGATATGAATATTTTCCAGACTGTTCATTAACCTTCCCTTGTTTAGCGTATTGAGAATTAATAGGTCTTGTTTAATGTCTGTGAATCTATGGCCTGTTTCACTCATGTGTGCTCCCATTGCTGAGAATCTTTTTACGCACTACTAACACTTGTTTTTAAGGTTTTAAGAAAATTGTGAGACTGTTTTTAGCTAATTTTTACTTTTGCCAAATGCAAGCAGCTGATGATGAATGCAACGCATTCGAAACATGTTCTGAACTTTTAATCTAATGTCTATTGAAATAGCCTAAGGCTAAATAAAAGTGAAAGTATCGATCAGGTGGATTCTTGTTCCTTCAATTAATTGGATCTTATAGTCGATACGGATATGAAGTGGATAGTATGTAACACCACAGAATTTATCGCAAAAGTGCACAAAATGGTCATGGAGGATCGTCGACTGAAAGTGCAGGAGATTGTTGAAGCTGTAGGGATGTCTTCTGAATGGGTGTATTATATTTTAACCGAAGAATAGGGCATGAAAAAATTATCCGCAAGATGGGTGCCGCGGCTCTTGACATTGAACAATAAACGCACCAGATTGGAAATGTCTGAACAAAATCTGGCCCGTTTTCAGTGCAACCAACGAGATTTTTTGCACTGGTTTGTGACTACAGATGAAACTTGGGTCCACTACTATACCCCAGAGACAAAACAGCAGTCAAAGCAGTGGAAACATGCTGATTCACCACACCAAAGAAAGCAAAGGCAGTGCGTTCAGTCGGAAAGGTCATGGCCTCAGTTTTCTGGGATGCAACAGGCATTCTGCTGATAGATTATCTTCCTACTGGCCAAACAATTATGCGACAATACTATGCAAACCTTCTAGATCAACTACAGGAAAGGATACACGAAACAAGGCCTAATTTGGCAAGGAAAAAGGTCATCTTTCTTCAAGACAACGCTCCGCCGCACACAAGTGTTTTTGCCATGGCAAAACTTCATGAACTGGGGTATGAATTGTTGCCACATCCACCTTATTCACCTGATTTGGCACCATAAGACTTTCATCTATTCCCCAAGCTGAAAATTTTCCTCGGTGGACAGAGATTTTCTACCAGGGAAGAACTGACAGCTGAATTGGAGAGGTATTTTGCAGGCCTGGAGGGATCTCATTTTCGAGATGGGATCAAGGCATTGGAACATCGCTGGACCAAATGCATTAGTCTACTTCGAGACTATGTTGAAAAATAAAAGCAATTCCACTGAGGTAAGATACTTAATTCTAGTACATTCCGAGAACTTTTCAAACCACCTACGTACGCCAGGCTTTGCGATTGTGAAACAACCCCGGAGAAGATAACAGACTCTAATAGGAACAATCAATGCACTGAGTTTGACTGGGAAATGGGAAGAGTTAGAGGACATCATGGATAGAAGGAAAGTATCAATCCTAGGACTGAGAGAAACTAAATGGAAATATAAAGGGAAGAAAGAGTTTGGAAAACTACACCCTCTACTGGAATGATAATAACAAAGAGATGAGAAATCGAGTAGGATTGATAATGTCAACAGTTAGATGGTATTGCAGAGATCCCGTACATCAATGACATGATTAGGCCTGTAAAGGCAACAGTTCACCTTGGGAAAGAGATGCTGATACTGGTGCAAAAGTATGTCCCCAGACGGGTTGTAGTGATGAAAAGAACAAATTTGTGGAAGACCTAGAAAAGACCATTAGTAAAAAGGGGGCAATCATCATTGGGACCTCAACGCACAATTCAGGACAGAGAAGAAAGGCTATGAGAAGGTGATGAGACCACATGGCTATGAGAGAAGGAATCCAAAAGGGGACCATCTTCTAGGCTCCTGCATAAGAAACAGTTTGGTAGTAAAAAGAAAAGTATGGTTCAACAAAACAGTTAATCACAAAAATACCCGTTACAGCAAGACGGTCATTGACTATGTCATTACAGATAAAGAAAGAAGTAGATGTGTGACTGATGTCAAAATGACTGCAAGTAAGAACTTCAATAGTGACCACTGGGTATTAGTAGCAGATTTGAAGGACATTAACGTACCAAAGGTAACTAGGAAATGACCATAGCATTAAGGAGTGGGAACTATACGAGATTAGAAAGAGAACCAACAATCAGGACCATATAAGAGGACAACTGCCTACAGAAGAAGCGGAGAGAGGTGAGGTAGAGTGGACAAGATTTAAAAACACCTTGATAAAAGAAGCAATAGAGGTTTGCGGGAAGACAAGTGCGAGAGTAAGGGAAAAAGAGGCTCCCTGGTGGATTGAAAGAGTAAGATCCTCAATAAAGGAAAGGAAATAGCACAAAGAGAATGAGATTGGAAGAAATCCAAGCCAGAACAGGTAAGGGATGAGGGGAAGGGCAGAGACCTTGAGCAAGTTTACCGGGACAAGAAATGGAGAGTTAAAAGAGTAGTAGAAGAGGAGAAATTTACTCAAAAACTGAAGAAAAGCAACAGAGGCAGTATGAGATTATTGTTCAAAGAGATCAAAAACAAAAGAAATTCAGTTGAAACCATTCAAACAATTGAGGATCCTAATGGAAACCTCGCCAGGAAAGAAGAGGACATCAGAGAGGTTCTGATGAATAATTTTAATCACCCACCGAGCAGGACAGAAGCCGATCAGAGAACAGAAAAAACAGCTATTTAAACCTGCACATAGGCACCTCCTATTACGTGAGCAGAAAATGAAGCAGCCCTTAAGAAGATGCCGCAAGGGAAATCCCCAGGGATCGATGAAGTCAGCATGGACATGATTAAATAAGCAGGAGTCCAGTGTTTAGAGTGGCTACACAAAGTCCTCAATGCAGTTCAGAAAGATGACAAGATACCTACTGGTTGGAGCAAGAGTATCGTTATCTCCCTGTTCAAGACAGGAAATTGCCAAAAATCCTTCAGGTTGTGGGGAATACCACTCCCTTCTCATGGGCTTAATATTTTTCAGAAAATCTTAGTGAGAAGATAGAGCCATAGTTTGAAGAGGAACAGTATGGCTTCAGGCCTAACAGGTCCACAACAGACCTAATCTTCAGTGTCCTTATGTTAATGGATAATATTGGGAAAGAGGCTAAGATCCGTTTATGGATTTCCTTGATACTGAGATGGCATATGACAGCATTGTGAGAGAGAATATATGGGAGTGCCTGAGAAAAAGGAATGTGCCAGAGGTACTGGTGAAGAAAGTCCAGATGCTGTATGAGAACTGTATCAGCGGTGCATGACTGGGTGGTGGACATTCATCCTGGTTCCAGGATTGGCTTTACGTCGCAATGACACCGATAGGTCTTATGGCGACAATGGTACAGGACAGGGCTAGGACTGGGAAGGAAGTGGCCATGGCCTTAATTAAAGTACAGCCCCACCATTTGCCTGGTATGAAACTGGGAAACCACGGAAAGGCATTTTCAGGGCTGACGACAGTGGGGTTTGAACACACTATCTCGTCAACACTGGATACTGGCCGCACTTACGCGACTGCAGCTATCGAGCTCGGTCCATTATTGTTTATCACCTTCAGGGATGATATAATGAAGAACATCATGAAAACCTCTGCTGAACTAAATGCGATGGCTTTCCCTGACGATATTATGATCTGGGGAGAAAACTGAGGAACAAGTACAGCTGAGGCTCAATGAATGGAAGTTAACTTCCAGGAGTTCAATTTCACGATAACTGACCCAAAACAGCCATGATGGCAATAAAAAGATAGGGACGACCAGCAAACATCATGCAAGGAAACCATCCACTAGCAAGTGTGGAAAGCTTGACATACCTCGGCAGTGTAATATCTCGAGATATACTAGCCAAAAAGCAGGTGGCAAATACAGTACAGAAGAGCTCTCATTTTTATCAGTGACTACGAACACTCCTCTGGGATCCCAAAGCTCCAACAAAATTAAAGCTGGAGATATTCAATCAGTATTTCATACCAATCGTAACCTATGGCATTGAAACTTGCACCCTCACTAAGAAAGACTCATCAAGGCTGCAGGCATCTGAGATGAAGTTCCTTAGGTCCACAATTCAAAAAAAAGAAAAAAAGAAAAAAAAAAGTTTTAAAAAAATTTGGACAACTTACGGAATGATGCTCTTAGGAAGGAAGCTGGGATTGTTACATCATTGTCAGATCAGGTCAGCATGACCAGCCTGAGGTGCTTTAGGCACCCAATGAGGATGGAGCCAAGAAGGAGAACACATGTTAACTTGGAGAGACATGTGGCAGGAAGATGTAAGCTGGGAATGCCAAGAACCCATTGGATGAACATTGCAGATCGGGGAAGGGCACTGAAGGAAGTCATTAACAATAGAATGTATCTCAATAAAACAGAATAAAAGAGACTTGCCAACAATACCCAGGAAACTGGAACTGTAAAATGATGATGACGATGATTATTAAGGTTTATACAGAGGAAGTACTGGGAGTAGCAGTAATTATTTATTTGATTAAGTTTGTGATTTCCTTAAAAAACCAAGGAATTAACTCCACAATGGGCTGTGAGTATGAAAACAGTCAAATGGTATCCCACCCAATACAGTCACTTGTGCTCTGTCACTTCTAAAGTAAGTGCACGTATCAAGTGACCAAGAGCAATTACTGGCAAATGCTGTTCCAAACATATTTCATTTTCCCTCACATTTGGAGACAAAAAAATTGAGTTCCCACTGCCATGAAAACAAAGAAAACAAAGAAAATCCACCAGAGGTGATTGATGAGTAACATCCTGCTAAACAATTAAAGTATATAAAGTGGGGACTATTACATAATTTCAAATTATTTATCCCTGATCACTTGCTACTGCTACTTATTATGCAATACAAAATTGTAGTGGTCTAGGTGACATTGCCCACCACAATAGTGCAGGTCTATATGCCTACTAGTTCAGTGGATGATGAAGAAATCGAAAGAATATACGAGGAGATAGAATATGTAAAAGGTGACGAGAATCTAATTGTGATGGGAGACTGGAATGCAGTGGTAGGCCAACGAGGAGAAGGTAGTACAGTAGGAGAATTTGGATTCGGACTAAGGAACGAAAGAGGAAGTCGTCTGGTTGAATTTTGCACTGATCATAATTTAGTCCTTGCCAATACTTGGTTCAAACACCACAAACAATGGCTGTATACGTGGACGAGACCTGGAGACACTGGAAGGTATCAAATAGTCTTCATAATGATTAGGCAGAGATTCAGAAACCAGGTGTTGGATTGCAAAACTTTCCCAGGAGCAGACGTGGACTCTGACCACAACTTGTTGGTCATGAAATGCCATCTGAAGTTGAAGAAATTGAAGAAAGGAAAGAATGCAAAAAGATGGGATCTAGACAAGTTGAAAGAAAAGAATGTGAGGGATTGTTTCAAGGAACATGTTGCACAAGGACTAAATGAAAAGGCTGAAGGAAACACAATAGAGGAAGAGTGGATAGTCATGAAAAATGAAGTCAGTAGGGCTGCTGAAGAAATGTTAGGAAGGAAGAAAAGATCAACTAAGAATCAGTGGATAACTCAGGAGATACTAGACCTGATTGATGAACGACGAAAATACAAGAATGCTAGAAATGAAGAGGGCAGAAAAGAATACAGGCGATTAAAGAATCAAGTGGATAGAAAGTGGCAAGGTAGCTAAGGAAGAATGGCTGAAGGAGAAATGCAAGGATGTCGAAGGCTGTATGGTCCTGGGAAAGGTAGATGCTGCATACAGGAAAATCAAGGAAACCTTTGGAGAAAGGAAATCTAGGTGTATGAATATTAAGAGCTCAGATGGAAAACCACTTCTAAGGAAAGAAGACAAGGCAGAAAGATGGCAGGAGCATATCCAACAGTTGTATCAAGGTAAAGATGTAGATAATTTGGTTCTGGAACATGAAGAGGCTGTTGATGCTGATAAAATGGGAGACCCAATTTTGAGGTCAGAGTTTGACAGAGCTGTGAGTGACCTCAACAGGAACAAGGCACCTGGAATTGATGACATTCCCTCTGAATTACTGACTGCCTTAGGAGAAACCGGCAGGGCAAGGTTATTTCATTTAGTGTGCAAGATGTATGAGACAGGAGAAGTCCCCTCCGTTTTTCGGAAGAATGTTGTTATACCTATTCCCAAGAAAGCCGGTGCTGACAGGTGTGAAAACTACTGCACCATTAGTTTAGTATCTCATGCCTGCAAAATTTTAACACGTATTATTTACAGAAGAATGGAAAAACAAGTTGAAGCTGAGTTGGGAGAAGATCAATTTGGCTTCAGAAGAAATGTAGGAACACGTGAAGCAATCCTGACTTTACGTCTGATCTTAGAGGATCGAATCAAGAAGGACAAGCCCACGTACATGGCATTCGTAGATCTAGAAAAGGCATTCGATAACGTTGATTGGACCAAGCTATTTATGATTCTGAAGATGATAGGGATCAGATACCGAGAACGAAGAATTATCTACAATCTGTATAAAAATCAGTCTGCAGTGATAAGAATCGAGGGCTTTGAAAAAGAAGCAGCAATGCAGAAAGGAGTGAGACAAGGTTGCAGTTTGTCCCCTCTCCTTTTCAATGTTTACATAGAAGAGGCAGTAAAGGAAATCAAAGAGAAATTTGGAAAGGGAATCACAGTCCAAGGAGAAGAAATCAAAACCTTGAGATTTGCCGATGATATTGTTATTTTATCTGAGACTGCAGAAGATCTCAAGAAGTTGCTGAATGGTATGGATGAAGTCTTGGGTAAGGAGTGCCAGGTGAAAATAAATAAGTCCAAAACAAAAGTAATGGAGTGCAGTCGAACGAAGGCAGGTGATGCAGGAAATATTAGATTAGGAAATGAAGTCTTAAAGGAAGTAGATGAATATTGTTACTTGGGTAGTAAAATAACTAACGATGGCAGAAGTAAGGAGGACATAAAATGCAGACTAGCACAAGCAAGGAAGAGCTTTCTTAAGAAAAGAAATTTGCTCACTTCAAGCATTGATATCGGAATTAGAAAGATGTTTTTGAAGACTTTCGTGTGGAGCGTGGCATTGTATGAAAGTGAAACATGGACGATAACTGGCTCAGAAAGAAAGAGAATAGAAGCTTTTGAAATGTGGTGTTACAGAAGAATGCTGAAGGTGAGATGGATAGATCTAATCACGAATGAAGAGATACTGAATCGAATTGGTGAGAGGAGATCGATTTGGCTACATTTGACGAGAAGAAGAGATAGAATGATAGGACACATCTTAAGAAACCCAGGACTTGTTCAGTTGGTTTTTGAAGGAAGTGTAGGGGGTAAGAACGGTAGGGGTAGACCAAGGTATGAATATGACAAGCAGATTAGAGCAGATTTAGGATGCAATAGTTACGTAGAAATGAAAAGGTTAGCACAGGATAGGGTGGCATGGAGGGCTGCATCAAACCAGTCTATGGACTGATGACTCAAACAACAACAGGTGACATTCTTTTAAAAATATATTATTTTAAAATTTTAAATTACCACACCAATGACCAAAACTACAGCCTATGTCCCAGCCCCAAGAAATAAAACCAGGATTTGGTGCTGGCTATAAGGAAAATAAAACAGCTGAAGTTGATGCAAGTGGGATAAACTGATAAAACTAGAAAACAAAATTCTCTCACTCATGTGTAAATAGTGCAAGTATCAAGCTTCATTTATTATTATTATTATTATTATTATTATTATTTTTATTATTGTTATTATTATTATTATGAATTGCAAGTTTTAACATCCATTTAGTATTAGTATTATTATTATGATGTCATGTGTACAGACAGTACAATTAAATAATTTGTGAGGTTATGTCATGAAACCTGTGCTGTACATACATATATAAGTTTAGTTAATGTAAGAACCTGTAATTAATATTAATAACTTATTATTATCCATATATATGATTTGTAATCCACTACAGAATTGTGAAACACACTGTAACATCCAGAATGGCACTTGGTAGACGAGAACTCTGTAGAATATTCTGTACATTATATCTGGGCCTTAACCACTCTTGAATTTATGAGACGATCTATCTTTCTAGAAGCCTGGCCAGGCACATATATAAAGAGGTGGTCTTGATGGTAGCAAGTTATTGCTTAGATGGAGTTATGGTTTAACAGGAGTATACTTGTGACCTCATATTGTGTAGAACCAACATGCTGTAGCTGTCAGCAGTCAATTGTTTCAAGGTTGTAACCTCTATGTGCTGTGAGAGGCAATAGTTAAAATGGCCGTTTGTTGATGTGTGTATTTTGTTAGTGACAACAGTTGTTTACATCATGGGTATGCTTATGTGAAGTTAAGGTGAAATAAACAAGTGTACCAATTGACAGCATTTTGCGTGCATCTTTGTGGATACAGCAACTTGCGACCATGCGTGACAGGACTCTTAGAATCTATTGGACTCAAAAACAAAGAACGACCAGAGGACTGTGGTGATGTTTGAACAGTTAATTTCCTTGATTCAGGCCCAGGCTAAAAACATTGAGGCCCAGTTTCGAAAACTTGATGGGAACATCGAAGTCCAGTTTGTAAAACTCATGGGAAACATCGAGGCTCAGTTTGGAAAACTCAAGGGGAAATTCGAGGTCAATATCAAGAAATAAAGAACCAAAACAATTCAATGGAGAAAGAAACTAAGGAATACAGTACCCTGTGTGCAAATACGATGGCTGTGAAGATACAAGTTAAGCCTTCAAGCAGTGATGGCGGGTCCAGTGTCGTCAAGGTGGCAACTCCACGGGATGACAGGATCACTTCCTGGGGAACATATCAGGCCCGTTCAAGACTGGATTGAAGTCAGAAGAGGGAGCCAAATACCGGACTGCTGGACTTCATGGGTAGGAAATGGAAGTACGACACAGACAGCAGCCATGTTCAACCTACGAGGAAGATGTGGGAGAATTCAGCGTCGCGGCAGGGTCCACCAACCTACAGCTGACTACCGAGTCCAGCTGCGGGAGAGGACTCAGCGCACAGATAGAATGCCGTGGGTATTGGACGTCGAGACCGAACAACCAGACGACGCGACGGTGAATGGGCCGTACCAGTATGACACCAAGAGTAAGGTGCTCAACAGCCGCAGAAAGCTCCACAGCACCGTGAACTCTCCAGAGAAAATGATCAGCATGAAGCAGAACTATGGGGTGGCTCAGACAATGTCCGGGGAGATGGAGGCAGTGATGACGACGACACAGCCAGTGGGAACCCCTCGAGGAGATGTGGAAACAATGGGGTCTGAACCGACAACCAACAAACGAGGGTGCCACTTGACCAGGACACTCGTCGAGATCAGCACCCTGGAAAAAGAGGAGATTCAACAGAGCCAAGCCCGCGATATGCGAGCCTGTCCCATGCATCACACCGGTGGACTACGAAGGTTCATGGGCCCTAACAGAACACAAAGGTACAAACAAGGGGAAAGCCAGCGGAACTTTGAATGCAACGTGAAGACCTGTGGATCATTAGCACCAGGAATGAAGACACTGTTGATTGGACCCAGTGGACCCATCCTGGGAAGGTGGACTTGGACAGTGCTAACAGGAGGGCTTTGTGACTGAGGTAGTCTGTGTGTAGTTAAAACAGAGAGGACCAAGAGAGTGTGATAAACTGTGGAAATTGTTTCAAGTCATCGGGGGATATGGACGCAAGTGTGACAAACTGAACTTGAAAACAATATTCTTTCATACACAGGTAAATGACGCAAGTATCAAGCTCGAATTATTATTATTATTTTATGATTATGATTATTATTATTATTATGACTTGTGATGTATGGCTATGAAGTGTTTACATTTAGTATTATTATTATTATTATTATTTATGTCATGTCTACAGACAATATGATCGGATTGTTTGTGAAGTTATGTCATGAAACATGTGCTGTACATATATATATAAGTTTAGTTAATGTAAGAAACTGAAATTAATATTCATAATTTATTATTACCTGTATATATATGATTTGTAATTCACTACAGAATTGTAAAACACACTGTAACACCCAGAATGGCATTCAGTAGATGAGAACACTGTAGAATATTCTGTATACTACATCTGGGCCTTAAGCACTCTAGAATTTACGTTTCTAGAAGCCTGGCCAGGCACCTATATGAAGAAGTGGTCTTGATGGTAGTGACGAGTTACTGCTTAGCTGGAGTTATGGTTTAACAGGAGTATACTTGTCGCCTCGTGTTGTGTTAAACCGACATCCTGTAGCTGTCAGCAGTCAACTGTTTCAGGGTTGTAACCTTCATGTACTGTGATAGGCAACTGTTAAAATGGCAGTTTGTTGATGTGTGTATTATGCCAGTGACAGCAGCTAAGGTGAAATAAATAAGTGTACCAAGTGACAGCATTTAATTTGAATCTTTGTGGATACACCAAAGTCATGGTACAGAAAACAAAGAGAAGCAGCAGGAAATTGTTAAATCAACAAGAATTCATTGAAGGTCTTCATAAGAAGCTTAATGATTCAGGTCCCAAAGTTTTGGGTAGCTATTTCCAAGAGATGATCGAAGACCTCATCAATAACCATACTGTTACCTCAGAAAGTTTCCCACATCACCCTATTCTCAAAATCATTGTCACTGGGCAACATCTATTGATGACAGTCCAGGTTTTACAGATGGGAGTATTGAAAAGGAAAAAAAGTTAAGGCAATGTCAGAACCAATCCTAGAAACTTTGATGTTTAATGAAGTGGCTATTAAGAAGGGCTTGGTGTGGGACAATAAGCAGTTTACTGGGCTCGATAGCTGCAGTCGCTTAAGTGTGGCCAGTATCCAGTATTCGGGAGATAGTAGGTTCAAACCCCACTGTCGGCAGCCCTGAAGATGGTTTTCCATTTTCACACCAAGCAAATGCTGGGGCGGTACCTTAATTAAGGCCAAGGCCGCTTCCTTCCCAGTCCTAGCCCTTTCCTGTCCCATCGTTGCCATAAGACATATCTGTGTCAGTGCAACGTAAAGCCAATAGCAAAAAAAAGGAGTTTTGTGGCTATGTTGACTTAGGTCAGGGATTATTTAAGCACTATGGAATGTGAAGTGGCCAAGGTGGCCTTAGACTATATGGTGGCAGCACTGAATAGGAGCTGGAAAACACTAGTGAGAGGAGTGCCCAAAGAAGTGAAGTAAAATTTTGTCAAAAGTATTTGAGAAAACTGCATAAAGCAGCTATAAAAATCATATATACATTCAACAGTTGTGATGGACTAATCACCTTAAGAATGAAGTCCCGGTGTTGTTTTTCCCATGCAGCAGACTCTGAGCAAAAGGGGTTTGCATTCCCTGATGCTGACCACATTATAAAACTTGCAAGGTATTTGCTAACAGAAAATGGTAGTGCTCCAGACCAAGAAAAATAACTGCGGTGAAATACCTGGAAAAATCTATAAATTACCAGGAAGTGAAAGGCCTGCACACTGGTAATAGATTTAGCAGAATATGAACACTTCCTTAGTTGCATACAACTTCAGTAATTCTGTGGCTAATGACCTTAAATTTTTCAGAGATCTGGGTCCACAATTATTTGCTGAATATGAAAGTACCCTTTCTTTGTATAGTGAATATGTTGATTATATTGCAGGCAGTGTGGTAAACTGTATCACTAAATCAATTAAATATGAGTAGTATGTGTGCCATTTGCAGTGCATTAGCACTGATAAAACATGTGGATTGGTGCAGTGTAATGAGACTAGATGAAATATATCCTTCTCTACTTTGGACTACACTTGCTAGTTAGTCCTGATTTCTTCTCCCAAAACTTCGCCATCATTTCACTGCGGTTCCTCTCCTCTGACCACATGTTCTTGGACTTAGCTTTTCCTGGAACCCCTTGAAATTATCAACTGTAGCTCGAAACACATCTCTATTAAAGTTTTCTTTTTGACTGATGCCAAATTCCTCCTGTCCTTTCTTGTTTCTTCTGCCCATTTAGAAGTTGCATTTAATTTGATGATGTAGTTAGATTTTTTCTTTGTTAATTGATACTCATTCATTCTTGTGAGGTGTTGATAAAACTACAGTCTCCTCTTACATTTGGCGTCTGTGATCTTCTCTGTCTGTCTGTATAGGTCTTCATTTCTCCCATTCCTCCAAGTTCGACCCTTTCTTTTCTTCGGGTCCTGATATTTATTATTCTAAATGGCTAAATTACCATGAGAAGAAACATAACTTGATGCTTGTTCTAATAGCAAGAAATAACGGACGTGATCTAAGGTGAACCAACACACAAACAAGACACTAGCATTTTTGTATAACATACAAAAAAGGCAAAATATTTTACTGCATAAAGAATTAAGTTATCTTCCGAATCACTCAGTGCATGCTGGCAATAGTGGCACACACTGTTACCATACTAATGCAATCGTTATGTATGAGCACGTTAAGTAATGTCCTGTTACAGGAACACATACATATATTGTTATTATAGGCTGTTATTCCTTTCGGTGCTCAGCCTGTAAGCCTATGTGAACTTAGTAACCGCCACCATAATACCCTATTTCTGACTACTTCTGTGGCCCTGTTTAGTTCTATATCTCTTATCTATAAATCGTTAGAAACTGAGTCTAACTATCATTGCCTTGGTCTGCCTATACTTCTCTTACCCTTCATCACAGAGTCCATAATACTAGCAGGTAATGTATCCTCATCCATTTGACTTACATGATCCCATCAGCAAAGCCGATTCATTCTTACAGCGCCATGCTTCGAGGTCAAACATAACGTAACCTTTATTTCCTTACTCTAAGTACCCTCCTGCAACAATTCCCACATGTTTGTACCACAATCATTTTCACTAATTTCATGTCTGTTACTTCTAACTTATGAATAAGATATACTGAGTCCACCCAGCTTTCACTCCCGTAAAGCAATGTTGGTCTGAAAACAGACTAATGTGAAAATAATTTTGTTCATGATCTGCTTCCTTCTTACAAAAGACTGTTGATTGCAAATGCAAGTTCACTGCATGAGCTTTACTGCACCTTGATTCAAGTTCACTTACTGTACTACAAACCTGGATAAACACACATCCTAAATAACTGAAATTATCTACCTGTTCCAACTTTGCATTCCCAATCTGACATTGAATACTCTCAGATTTCTTACCTACTGACATCAATTTAGTCTTAAAAAGGCTAATTTTCATAGCACATTCATTTGCACCTACTTACAAGTTCCAAGATAATAGGCTGCATCCCTTTGGCGCAATCTGCCATTAACACAAAGTTGTCAGCATAGGCCAGACTGCTTACTGCATTTCCACCTGACTGAATTGCTCCCTGGCATTTTATACCTTTCAGCAGATGAATCATGTAAAACTATGAACAACAGAGGTGAAAGATTACAGCCTTGTCTAACCCCAATAAGTACACTGAACCAAGAACTCATTCTGCGATCAATTCCTACTGCAGGCCAATTGCCAACATAAGGACCTCTGCTTGCTTTTAATAATCTACCCTTAATCTTACAATTACAAGGAGGCATTCCCTACTCGTCACCACCGATTTTGCTCAAATTTATAGAACATGCAGGGCTTGGCTAGAAATGAAAGTACCCGAAGTGGGAACTCCAGATGGCCAAGCGTATAGAAAATAAAAATATTAATAAAAATGTTGATGAGGCTCTTGCACTGTATAAGCCACTTATGTTAGCGTGCCCGCCGAGCAGTTGCTGGCGTAGCGGTAAGAGCTCGGACTGGTAATTCGATGGTCGTGGGTTCGACTCCCCCCGTGGAGACTGTTTACTCAGTCAACTTTTATGTTATTAATTTTCCTATTACGCAAAGGGGTGAATAATTAATTTTATTTACTTATACGCAAAAGGCAAGGATGAGGTAAAAAACTGAGATTTCATCGTCATTGTCTACCTGTGGCAAGAATCTATTGTTTGTGTACAGCCGCCAGGAGCAACCTTCACTTGTCAGGTGAAAATTAATCTTACAACAAGAAGAATATTCACATTTTTGGCACATTCCCCAAGGAGGTGAGGTAGCCAATAAAGGAGAAAAAAGAATTTCCGTTTGAACATGTTGGGAAAGTTCACAACTCCAAATTTTCTACAATTGTGCGCTCATTAAAAAAATTACGTCCTATATGCCTTTTGCATATAAATAAGTAAAATAAATTAAAATAAATGAATAATATAAAAATTGAGAAAAATATTCTCCACTCAGGGAGTCGAACGAACGACTAGTCTATGGTCTGACCGCTATGCCAACAACTGCTTGGCGTGCACACTAATGTTCGTGGCTTATACGGTGCGAAAGCTGCATCAACATTTTTATTTTTATTTTCTATACGCTTGGCCATCTGGAGTTCCCACTTCGGGTACTTTCATTTCTAGCAAAGCCCTGCATGTTCTATAAATTTGAGCGAAATCGGTGGTGACGAGTAGGGAATGTCCCCTTGTTAGCTGCCTCTGTGGATCAGTGGTAGAGTATCAGCCTCCGGATCCCAAGATATCAGGTTGAAACCTGGCAGAGGTAGTCGGATATTTGAAGGGCGGAAAAAAGTCCAATCGACATTCCATGTCGTACGATGTCAGCATGTAAAAGATCTCTGGTGACACATTTGGTGTTTACCTGACAAAATTAATTAAATCTCAGCCATAGACAACAAAGAGAGTTTTGTTTTACTCGGCTAGCCATCTAGTAGACCTACAGTAAAATGGAACGTCGAAATTGACGAGCAGACAGATAGATGGTGTCAAATTGAAATGTCTGCACACAGTAGCTGAGGCCATATGATTATAAAACTAATCTTACACTTGAACCACCTGCATAAGTGAAAACTTATCAGGAAGGAGATGAAGAATCACATAGTGCCCCAGTACGGGGAAAATCTCTTCACATGGTTGTATGTGATATGGCGTCTCTAGACCTACAAAGCATGAGCATAACTGTCTATTCCTCCTGAAGATTTATTTAAATACCTGGAGCATCCTGAAAATCTGATCCTGACAGCCCCTTTGTGCTCTGAAACTACACTGTGATTCATCTAACTTCCCCTCAACCACTGATCTCACCCTCCCTTCCAAAATGCCAGGGGTAACCTTGCCTGGTACACTAATCAAGGAGATACCTCGAGAGTTGCTGGAATTCTTCCTGTCTTTTGCTTATAGATATGTGCAATTACAGCTTTTGTCCAATCTGAAGGTAGCTCACTAACACTCTATGATAATGTTATTAAAATATAAAGCCATTCCTTTCATACCATCTCACTATACTTCACCATTTCAGATATAATTTAATCTATTCCAGATGTTTCATGACAATGGACTTTATTAACCATCCTTTCCACTTCCTTAAGTGTAATTTCATGAACATCATTGTCCTTCTCCGGGTGTGCTCAGTTGTTCGCGACATCAACAGGAAGACTCCTCTTATATTAGTGAGATTTTCAGTGTCCACTGTTCAATGATTATCTGGGATCGATTATGAGTTCACAATATTCATATCCTATTCTCCCTGCCTTTCTATGATTTTTTATTACTGCTCCCTCCTGCTTTTACCTAGCCATTCTCGAGATTATTACCAAAATCTTTCCACAAATTCTTTATGGATTCAACAACTATTTGTTTTGTTCTGTTTCTCTCACCTATGTACCATTCTCTATCTCTGGCAATCCTTGTTTGGAGCCATTCCTTTTGCCTTCTTTTTTTTACTAACCGTCTCACTTTATCAATCCACCAGGATGTTTGTTTTTTCCCATTTTCACACACAGAAGTTCATAAGCACTTCCTTGCTGTTTCTACTACAGCATCCCTGTATGCCTCACATTCTCTTACTGTCTACTGAATGGAGCTTTATACTAATCATATCCAAGTATGTCTGTCAAATATCCTCATCCTGGAGATTTTATAGCCTTCTATGTCTGCAGCTTCACTTTCTTTATTCTAAGCGTAGAGATACTTAGTTCACTACAGATCACATAGTGGTCCATATCACAAAAATTCCCAGAAGACCTGCAAACTCCTAAAGGATATCCTGAATTAAAGGTCAGCTATGATTTAGTCTTATGGATCTGGTGCCCGTACCTTCTTATTTGTAGCAGTCAATAGCCTTATGATGCTTCCTACTACTAATAACTTTCATTTCTTCCCCACACTTCCAATCAGCCAATCATATCCTTCAGTTTGATTTCCAACTCTCACATTGAAATCGCCCATTTGAACTAACCTGTCCTTGCTGTTGACCCTGCGTATGATGTTACTCAATGCTTCATAAAACTTTCAATTGTACACCAAGACAATTCTCATCCTAATTCTGCAAGTGACAAATCTACCACCACCCTTCACACATTTACGTGCCTAACAGAAACTATTTTGTGTGCAATAGTAATCCTGGTGTACAATCCCATTCCCTTCATGAAGTATACATTATAATTCATTTACACCCCTTACCCAAATATCATTAGTTCCTAACATATCCAGATGCATGCTCTTTGCTGACTCAGCCAGTTCTAAGTTCTTTCTTCCATAAGCCCTATTAATACGGAGGGTTGCCCCAGTTAACACAGGGAGCCACCTTCAGCGCATGTGCCACCCATGGAAGCATCTGTATTTCAATTTTCTTCTCCTGCGTTGTGAGTGTGATTTAGAGAAATGCCACGTACAATCTTATCATACAAATGTTACCTCATAGCCTCCTTAATTGCAGATATATGGCAAGGCTACATTGTTGGCCTTTCCAATACTAATTTCTCATTATCAAGGATGGTACAACACTGTTAAATGCAAGGCCTAAATACTAGTAAGCCCTCTGTAGGTAATGCGATAATAATGCATCAGAATTATTTCCCGCAAGAAAAAAACAACAACTTTGCGAAAACTGCTGTGGAAGAGAGTTCTACCATCCATGGCTCCGGACATCATTCTGAAGGTAAAGGCTGCTGTTCTGAAGGAAAATCCATCAACTTAACAACACCTTGCCAGCCATACAAGCACATCTATTGTATAATTCAAGAACATCTGAACCTCGTAAGTGGCATAAGGCACATGGACATGCTTTGAAAGCAAGGTACGTTAAGCAGTGGGTCCCTAGTGCCAGAAAATTATAGGAAAACAACGTAACGGGGTAAGGGACAGTCAATTGTTACCCTAGATGAAGGTTTGGTTTATTTGTATAATACCAACAAGCCCTGGGCAATTTACTATCACTCAAAAGGCCAAAAGGGGCACTCACACTTTGTCAAGGAAAAGAAAGAAGGGTTTGCTAGGGGATTCATGGTAGCAGCAGGATATTGTGCCTGGGGTAAAGTCAGAATCCTCAGAGTGTCAAAAAACATGAAGATCAATGCTACCTTCTTCCATAAGAATATCATGGACCTCTATTTCAATGAAGATATCCCTCGGCTGTTCAGCGAGGATGCTTCAAATGTCTGGATCCACATGGATAAAGCATCCAGTCATACCGACTGATTATCAGTCACCTCCACAAGAGAAAAGAAGCAGAGACAGATCTCCATGTCATACAATTTAGTAACATTCCTATCGAATCCCTGCATGCCTTGCCGATGGATTTCTGTGCAATTGGTCTCCTGAAAAGAATGCTTCCATCTAAATATCCCACCACTGTTGAGGGTCTCTGCAAAGTATGCAAGGAACTATGGAAGAACAATCCTCTTCCTGTACTCCATAATTCTTCTACAGTGGCAATTGACATATAAGGCAATATCAATATCAGTCAATGCTGATCTGCATTTAGGGCAGTCACCCAGGTGGCAGATTCCCTATCTGTTGTTTTCCTAGCCTTTTCCTAAATGATTTAAAACATATTGGAAATTTATTGAACATATCCCTTGGTAACTTATTCCAATCCCTAACTTCCCTTCCTATAAATGAATATTTGCCCCAGTTTGTCCTCTTGAATTCCAACTTTATCTTCATATTGTGATCTTTCCTACTTTTATAAACGCCACTCAAACTTATTCGTCTACTCATGTCAATCCACGCTATCTCTCCGCTGACAGCTCGGAACATACCACTTAGTCGAGGAGCTCTTCTTCTTTCTCTCAATTCTTCCCAGCCCAGACTTTGCAACATTTTTGTAACACTACTCTTTTGTCGGGAATCACCCAGAACAAGTCGAGCTGCTTTCCCTTGGAGTTTTTCCAGTTCTTGAATTAGGTAATCCTGGTGAGGGTCCCATACACTGGAACCATACTCTAGTTGGTGTCTTACCACAGACTTATATGCCCTCTCCTTTACATCCTTACTACAACCCCTAAACACCCTCATAACCATATGCAGAGATCTGTACCCTTTATTTACAATCATATTTATGTGATTACCCCAATGAAGATCTTTCCTTATATTAACACCTAGATACTTACTATGATCCCCAAAAGGAACTTTCACCCCATCAACGCAGTAATTAAAACTGAGAGGACTTTTCCTATTTGTGAAACTCACAACCTGACTTTTAATCCCGTTTATCAACATACCATTGCCTGCTGTCCATCTCACGACATTTCCGAGGTCACGTTGCAGTTGCTCACAATCTTGTAACTTATTTATCACTCTATGGAGAATAACATCATCCGCAAAAAGCCTTACCTCCGATTCCACTCCTTTACTCATATCATTTTTATATATATATATATATATATATAAGAAAACATAAAGGTCCGAAAATACTGCCTTGAGGAATTCCCCTCTTAATTATTACAGGGTCAGATAAAGCTTCACCTACTCTAATTCTCTGAGATCTATTTTCTAGAAATATAGCAACCCATTCAGTCACTCTTTTGTCTAGTCCAATTGCACAAACCTGTTTTCGCATTCCTCAACAATTTCCTTAAACCCATCCCAGAGTCCGTTTACATTTTTATTTACCGTTTTCCACTGATCATAGTTACTTTTTAGAAACTGCCTCATGTCTGCTTTATCAGCCATCTGGTACTGCCTAATAGTCCTACTTTTAAGACCTCCCTTTCTATCACATTTATTTTTATCTACGACAAAAACAGCTTCATGATCATTAATACCATCTATTACTTCAGTTTCTCTATAGAGCTCATCTGGTTTTGATCAGCACCACACCCAGGATATTTTTCCCTCTGGTTGGTTCCATCACTTTCTGAATCAACTGTCCATCCCATATTAACTTATTTGCCATTTATTGGTCATGCTTCCTGTCATTTGCATTTCCTTCCCAATTGACATCTGGTAAATTCAGATCTTCTCTTACAATCACATTTCTTTCCATGTTGTTTCCTATATAGCTGATTATCTTATCAAATAATTCTGAATCCATCTCAGTGCTACCCTTTCCCTGTCTGTACACTCCAAATATATCAAGTTGCCTATTATCTTTAGAAATGAGCCTTACACCTAGAATTTCATGTGTCTCATCTTTAACTTTTTTGTAGTTTACAAATTCTTCTTTCACCAGAATGAATACTCCCCCTCCCACCATTCCTATCCTATGACACACACTCCAGTTCCATGAGAAAATTTCTGCATCCATTATTATCATTTCTCAGCCATGATTCAACTCCTATTATAATATCTGGTAAATATATATCTATTAAATTACTCAATTCTATTCCTTTCTTTACAATACTTCTACAACTTTACACTAACAGTTTTATGTCATCCCTACTTGATTTCCTGTTCCCTGTTCCCTTATCACCGCTCCCTAGCCCACCCCGTTTCCCTGAATGTACCTCCTATTACTCTTCCAAACAAATTTCCTAACTTATGCGTACCACTGCGGTTTAAGTGAAGGCCATCTGAGCGCATATCCCTATATTCTACCCACCCATTAGGATCTAGAAATTTCACTCCCAGTTTCCCACATATCCACTCCATAGTATCATTTAAATCCCCAATCACCCTCCAGTCAGTATCCCTCCTACACAGTATTCTACTAATAACAATCTCCGCTTTATTAAACTTTACCCGTGCTGCATTTACCAGATCCCACACATCTCCAACAATGTTGGTACTTATATCAGCTTGCCTTATGTTGTTGGTACCAACGTGAAACATTACCACCTTCTGGTGCTGGAGAAAAGGAATCGCCTAGGATAAAAGATACGTCAAAATTGTCCAAACTTAACCGACGCAACCATCCATATAGATTTTTCGCCATCAAATTTTTATTTCATTTGTCAAGTTGTTTTAAAGGAGCATGCTCATAATTTCAATGCTGCAACAAGTTGAGACTCAATTTGACCAATGAATAGAAGTTGTAATGCTACCTGCATTAGTAACCCTCAGGATGATGCATTGGGCTGAATAATGAGGATGACCTGGTGGTGTTTACATATTCTTCTAGGTTGCATAACTTTCTGCATTGTGGGGACATATTTAAGGCATTCTTTAAAAAATTCTACTGGGTACTTACAATTGTAAGGACATTACTTTCAAAAATTGCTCCAACTGCTCCATCCAGGAGTACCGTGAGCATTGCCAACAAGCTATGATGTTCCTGAGCAAGACATAGGTTGATCTACAAGAAGAGTACAAATAGTCATCCTCCACCTCCCATAGATCTCGCTTAACTTTGTTTTTCAGTGGCATCCACAGCTGCTGGACGTTCTGGTTGTTTTTCATGAGAATAAATCACAAAAACTCAACAGAATTGTTCAGAGTTTGGTTAATGTAGCTCTGACCTTGGAGATTGCTTTACATATTCCACCTGCCAGTACAAACTTTCAAATCATGAAGTAAACAAATTCATAAATAATTTATCAATATAAAAAAAAAAAAACAGGAGAAAATAAATTGAGTGGAAGTAGCAGGAATACAACAAGACACTGTACAAAAATAAATAAAAACTTGAAAAACCACAACATAAATTTCCCTCCGTGAAGTGGATAAAGTAATTATACAAAATGACCATCAACATCATAAAATTTAGTCAAGCAAGAGTTAAAGGTGAGCAAAAATCAATAATTAGAAAACTGCCCATATACACACCAATATAACCTGCAGTCAGTGAGAAAAGTAGCAGTACATCTGTTGGTGCCAAAGAAAATAACATAGAATGATCAATACTGCAAGAGTGGATTAATTCCTCAAAATGTGCATGAACAGTCAGTAGTTTTACTAAATGAAGAAAATGATGTCCATGGCATTGAATGGATCCTGAATCAGCACTCAAATCACTGGTCAGGTAATGATATCTCAAAGTCACTGGAAATCTTACCAGGGCCCTGTAGGTAAGATGAAGTCACTCATTCTCCAAAGCATAGGGCCTGCTAGGTTAATTTACACTGAAAATTATTAGTGTTAAGTAAACAATCTTTAAACTATCCATGGAGAAAGATCATAAATCTAAGGTTCTAATGTCAAAAACTACCCACCATTTCCAATAAAAATGAATGACAGCAAGCATGCCATCACCACACATCTTATGACCATTTACTACTACAACATACAGCACATCTACCAGACTACCACCTAGATGTGTTGAGCAATGAAGCATCTCACAAAGTAGCTTTTAAAATTTCGAGAGTTTATGCTTCTTGTTATGCACAAGATATTATTCCAGATGAAATATTTCATAAATTATAGATCTGAAAATCTTTTGGAACACCAATTAAAATCCAATCACTATAAAGTAATCAGGAAGGATACTTACAAATGATGTACTTGCTGTGCCTTCAAGCCAGACAGGTTCCTCCTTGATCTCTATTTTCTGGTCCATTTCACACAGCAACTGATGTCTTTATATGAAAATGAAACCAAATTACTTCCACTGACTTCTACTGAAAAAAGGTACAGGAAATATATTATTATTATTCTTATTATTATTATTATTAGGGCCATCATATATAGACCAACCAAGCTGGTGTGTAGTTCTCCATTATTGTCAACGTTCTTATCACAGCCACACAGCTCGGTCTTCCACAGAAATCGAATCACAGGGACAAGGCTTTTATTGCAAACATCCCACTTGCACTGGCTGGGACAGAACCATGGGCACCTTGGTTAGAGGACAGTGACAATAACACTAAACTATCAGTGGCCCACCTAGGTCTGTATGCTAGTTTGATAATGATCTCCACTATGCACTACCCTGTGCGACCTTACCCATTTTCAACAGTACTATTACATCCTCCATCTATTCACATCGGTACCATTTCCTGACTGATACCAAATTCCTACTATATACATTACCTTTGAAATTAGCCGAAGGAGTGCTGGGTTTCTCAACATCCATCGCATGAATCTAAACCTAAGGTCAACTTTTGCCAAACCTTTGTTCTCTTATCAATCTTGTCCACAATCTACTTATTTGTGACCTTAACAAGCCATCTGACTTTTAGCATATTTTGGTAATGTCACATTATAGAGGTTTCTATTCTTCCTTTTTCTGTTAGCTGTTATCCATTTTTCACTTTGATACTGTGAATGCTTGTGTGTTAAAAAAGTCTTTGTAACATGAGTATAAGAGCTGAAGCACTAGTTTTCTACTATTATTATAGCAAAACCCTTCAAAGTTGGAAAGATATTGAAGCTAATAAGAATGGGAACGATCTGCTGGACACCTGTGCTAGTTGGGATTAACAGTTACAAATACATTCTTTAATGATAATGTTATTCACTGGTGCACATACCAGGGTTGATGCACCAGATCCATAACAGAATATATGATAACCAACTTAAAATTCAGGAAATCCATTCAGAGTATGCAGGATTACCTCGGAATTTTTGATGATACAGACCACTATCTCATTCCCAGTGAACTGAGTATCTCTAGACCTAGGATGGTGAAAGTAAAATCTGTCTGCAGATGAATAAGGGAAGAAAATCTCCATGATGAGGAAATTAGACAGAAGTACATGGATATGATTAGCAAAAAAGTTCCAAACAATGGATAGTAAGAATGTTAAGGATATACAAAGAAGATGGATGCATATAGGGATGCTGAAGTAGAATTAGGAAGGGAGTGCCTAGGAACAAGTGAATGTAAAGATGGGAAAAATGAACATGGTGGTGAAGTGATGAACATAGAGCAGCTTGTACACTTTAAAAGAAGGCATTCCAGAAACGGTTCCATACAAGGACTAATGAAGACACGGATTTGTACATAGATGAATGAAACTAAGTGACACAAATAGTTGCTGGGTCCAAGAAGAAGTTGTAGGAAGATTTTGGTAATGACCTGGATGGCTAAGTCAAACAGCAGGTAAACCTGTCTGGACAGTAATAAAGAAACTTAGAACATAAGGAGAAAAGGAAATGAATGGTATTTTGAGTAAATGAGGTGACCTAATAATAGATCCCAGGGAATCACAGGAGAGGCGGAAGGAACCAAGCTTCTAGGGAGAGGACAATTGTGTTAGTGAAATTAAACTTGAGGATGTGGAAAGGATGGTAAATAAATTCCATTGTCATAAAGCTGCAATAATAGATGAAATCAGACATCAAATGATGAAATATAGTGGGAAACTAGAGATAAATGACTTCATAGAGTAATAAGATTAGCATAGAGGGTTAATAATTTACCTTCTGATTAGGCAAAAACAATAATTGTGCCTATCTATAAGTAAGGGAACAGGAAGCATTGTAGCAACTAGTGAGGTATCTATCTAATCAGTACACCACGCAATGTCTTCACTGGCATTTAGGAATGAAGGGTGCGATGAGTAGTTGAGTGTGTGTTGGATGAAAACCAGTGTGGAGACAGACCACAGAGGGGCTATCATGATCAGTATGAAGAATGCTGCGAGAAGAATAGACAGTAATATTTATGTTTTGTAGGAAGGCAAGTAACACAACACAATTGGAAAAGATGTTCCCCATACTGAGAGACTATGTGATTAAGGTTAGGTTATTAAAAGCAATCAAAGGTATTTACTGTATGTTGACAATTGCACTGTAGTGAGAATTGATGGTCAAACGAAATCCCGGTTGAAGGTACTTACAGGGGTAAGACAAACAAGTAATCAAAAGCTATAATGTTAATGTTGTTCTGTAGTGAATTGCAATTACAAGAAGAGGATGAACTATATAATGGTCCACCTATTCAATACATTCTTACTGTTAAAATATTACATTACACCTGTCTTGGAGGTACTCGTTTTGGTCACGTGTCTATCATCAGCTGAGAGACCATAATTAGACAAGACGTATAAAAATTACTAAATTAAGTGTATAGGCACAAACTGATATTTTAAACTGCATAAATACTCCAAACGTACTTCAAATTCATCTAGTGGTATTAAAATTGAAGACTATTAAAATATACAAAATTTCTTGTGTGAGTTCAAGAAATTTTTTACAAATATTTTCTGTATAACACCATGCTAAAATCATCATATCTTATAGCTTCCATGTATGAGGTTAAATTGCGCTCAAATGGATCAACCAAATGTCTTGGAAATAAGATACAATAGATTGTAAGTATAGTTCTTGTACGGTTCCGCTGCTAGAAATGGAGCTTCACGTGGTAAAGGTAAAATAGGAGCAGCACACACATAATATATCTTGATGACCGGGGCATGAATGTCACATACATGAAGCTTAAATCAGACCATCCCTATACCCGGATGTGTCTTTGATAAATAGTGCAGTCAAAATGGAATGAAAACTATGATTAAGAAACAGCACTCATGACCAAACCACTGAAACCTAGATAGTTGAAAAGTGCTGCTGTAAAACTCATGCTGCCAAGCCAGAGTAGAGCCAGGCCATGGGAAGACAAGTAGGAGTTGGGGGATGGAGAAAGGCAGGAGAAGGAAAAGGGGGGGTCTCTCTCCATCATATTTTCTTTTTGTTTGTTTCCAAATTTGGCTATCATTTTCCAGATACACTTTATAGTCTACAATCCATTTTAACTGTTTCCAGGCTCCACAATTTCATCTATCGTATCCGGTCCCCTATGGTCAACTCATGTTCCGTTTGAGACCTGGGGAATAGATTCATGCCTTTCTTGGCTCTTACTTTTTTCTTTTGCTGATGCCTTCATTCTGGTGGTGGTAGCAATTATTATTTAAAGAGGAAATGCAACTAGGCAAATGCCCTCTCTTAACGCTACTCAGAAGAAAGAGAAAAGAAACAATGAAGGAAAGAGGTCCAACCCTTAGAAGAATGAAGTGAGGGGACAGTAGAAATGTGAAAATGAACGACAAGGAAAACTAATACTGTTGGGGTCAGAAAAGAACAAGAGTTAACCGAAGGAGGTCAGCTAGCAAAGTTGAAAATGAAAAGCAAGGCACAACTAAGTAGAAGTAATCCCAGACTCAGCTAATGATCTTGTGGTAGCAACCCTACCTTGAAAGCCCCTGGGTTCTCCTTTAAATACCTGTAACATCAGGCAGGAGGTAATTTAGCTACAGTTTGAAGGTATTTAAATTGACGCCATAATAGGCTGCCTGTGCATCAATTCCGAAGCTCCGTTTTACTCCACCAGTTACCTGCTTACAAAATTCAACTAACCTTTTTCATGGTTTCAAGTCATGGCTGCACTGCAGTCTAGTGGTAGTGAGTCTGCCACTTAACTGAAGACTCGGGATCGATTACCGACCAGGTCAGGGGCTGGTTCGAGGTTCACTCATCCTACATGAGAACAACTGAAGAGCTAACTAAAGATGAGACACCCTGGACTAAAGAATAATGATTGAAGAATTCGTTGCGCTGAACACGCATCTCCTCATAACCTCAAGGTTTGGGAATGGGCAGCAGTCACTTGATAGGCCAAGACCCGAAAGGGCTATAGAATAATAGAGTTTGTTTCAATAGTCACACTTTGTTGTAGGATGCAAGATATTTTTCAAAGCATAAAATTACTGCTCTATTCACATGATTTTCATATTCATTACCTTTCTTTAGATTCAACCCTCTGCCAACTCAGTATTTAAAAGTTTACAATATTTGTGGCACGCACGACCCAGTGCATCATTTTCCCTGAAGCACAAATTGGGAAGTTCAGACCATATATTTATATTTTCATACAAAAATGAAACGAAACCTCTGCAATTGTTCCTTCATTGCCACAGTACTGAAACAGAAGAGCTGTAAAAGATCAAGCAAGATCACAGGATGTTCACACAACTGTGGTGTCAGCTGACAGTGTGCGAGATACACGAGGTGGAAGCAGACAAACCTTGTTAGCGGACGACAAACTTTATTCATCTACATAGCGAGATCTACCTCACCAGCGACTTCAGTCTTAATCCTCCTTTGAGATATGTCTCACGAGATGCATCTCAGTCTTACTCACATAACCCAATAGATCAATCTGGAACTGTGGTGGCGAGTTATCTTGTGGACTACTGGCTCGGTTATTACGCATTTGCTGAGCAATTAAGAGGAAGACTTCTTTCACTCGGGCAAAACCGAGCACAAATCTTAGTTTATCTACCCCATACAGAGAACTTTACATGACTAAAGGAAAAATTCATACAAATTTGATACGTGTATAACAAAAGATTTAAAAAATTGACAATTTACATAATGGATATTAACTACCTATGAAGTGGTGTTATAGAAGAATGCTGAAGGAGAGAAGGGTAGATATTATCACAAATGATGAGATAATGAATACCATTGATGAGAGGAAAACAATTTGGTGAAATTTGATGAGGAGAAGGGATAGAATGGTATGACACATACTGGGTCACCCAGGATTTGTTCAGTTAGTTTTCAAGGGAAGTGTAGGTGGTTAGAACGGTAGGGGTAGACCAAAACATGAATATGAAAAATAGAGTAGATTTAGAATGTAGTAGTTACATGCAAATGTTAGCAGACGATAGGGTGGGATGGAAGGCTGCATCAAACCAGTCCACGGACTGATGACACAAACAACAACAATTAACAACTTCACAAAAACAATCCTTTAAACACACTTAATAAGTGTTACAATCCCACAAATGTTTTCTAAAGCATATTTAATATATCTGAAAGAGACATTCTGGTCGTTAGGTTGCGTCGAGAACATATAGTTTTTATTTTTTTTTGCTATTTGTTTTACGTCGCACCGACACAGATAGGTCTTATGGCGACGATAGGACAGGAAAGGCCTAGGAATGGAAAGGAAGCGGCCGTGGGCTTAATTAAGGTACAGCCCCAGCAATTGCCTGGTGTGAAAATGGGAAACCACGGAAAAGCATTTTCAGGGCTGCCGACAGTGAGGTTCGAACCCACTATCTCCTGGATGCGAGCTCACAGCTGCGCGCTCCTAACCGCACGGAACATCTAGTTTAGGCTATATACATAGCGGTACAAAGTCAACTCCACAACCGTGGAAATGTAACGCACTAGCTCATGTATTACGATTCAGGCAGCCAAAATACAGCTAAATAAAAATTCCTGCAAATGGTAGCAGAGAAGGTTTGAGGTTCACAGTGACAGGTTGCAGAAAAAAAAAAAAAAGCATAATTCCGCAATGAAAGGAACCATAGGTAAAAACAGAATGATGGGAGTAGAACTGCATGAAGTATGGCGATACGTACGAAAAAACTCAATATTAAACAACAAAGCTACCACTTCGAACCCGAAGTGGATATAGGTAAAAGTCTTATTTGGAAATCTGAAAGTATTTCGGTACGCTTGGGACATACAATAAGATATATACCCTCGGTATTAATCGCTTAAAGAAATAATACCCAGTATGAAGTTGGGCAATGCAAAATAAAACAGATATTTGAGTGCGAAAGTAAAGCATTACTGGAAGTATAAACAAACAATGTGTAACGACCAGTTAACTAATGGAAATAAATATTCAACACAATGAGAAACAGGCTGATGGTAATGCATGCAGCACTTCACTAGAGATAAAAGAACTGTAGGCCTACTGTTAGTTTGGGGGGAAGAGCGCTGATTATTTTTACACAAATGAAGCCTCTAAAACATCGCATTGCTAAGAATGCTCGAACATTTATTGTACTATATTTACCGAAAGTGTCTTTATTTTTAGCTTACCGATGGAAAAGTGTGAAGTAATACTACCAGTGTCTTCTAGGTTACCTGAAGTGCTAATAGGGATGTATAGAACTAGCACCGATAGAGCGCACTGCTGCTGTACTGGGTAAGCGCAATGCGCTTTTCATTTGTCTCCTGTGTACTCATGCCGCTTAATATCCACGAACTTAAGTTGCTTAAATTGTTATTTTCGTGACTATGCCGAGCTATTGCAGTGTTCCTCTTTGCAAAAATCAGGGAAGCCCATTTTCGTTTCACCAGTTTCCACAAAATAAAGAAATGAGGACGAAATGGTTACATGCTATTAGAACGAAAAATTTCGGTGAGAAGAACCTGACCGAAAATATTAAAGTGTGTTCCCATTTTTTTCAACCCGGTGAATTCACGAAAACTTTGTTGGGTAAGTGCGATTTACGAAGGGAAATAATTCCTATTTTCTACCTATAAACTGATTAGGCATTTTGATAACAACCACCAAATTTATGCGTTTGTATTTAAAGGTGAGAGAGCAAGATTAAACCGGGCGCTGTTCCATCGCTTTTTTCCGTGTACCACGAACACAACAAAAACAAGGAAGAGGCCATACACAAAAAAAAAAAAAAAAAAAAAAAAAAATTGCCGGATTACCACGATAAGCCTACAATATCGGAATATACAGAAATCTCCTTCTTTGAAGTATAGGAAGAAATCGTGAATATACCCGAAGAAGTAAATGTTACATTTGTGACTCACATTTTCAAAGACATCAGCACTCAAAAAATACTACAGGCATGGGCGCCCGCAAGGGGGGGCACTTGCCCCCCCCCTGGAATTCTAAACATGTTGATGTTCAATTGTTTAATATCATACTAGATTATTTCATAAACTGAAATTACTGACAGTCAGCTAGCATACGTTATAACTGGAAGTTTCTCTAAGCAATTTAATGTTGCTGACGTTATATTGGTTTTTATATTCAAGAAAATTGTTAATGTGCCCCCCCCCCCCCCTGGAAAAGATCCTGCGGGCGCCTAATTTGGTTGTTGAGCAAACAATGCGTAATCCTGATGCCATATTGCTTTATACAGGGTTTGTAGACGTCCAACATTGTAATTTGGTGTTTGCTGTTCTGGGAGAAAACATACAATTTACAGATATTCCCTCTTGAACCCAGACTGTGTTTCTTCTTGACAGTTATGAAGCCAAGGACCAACAAATCTGACAAAGAACTAGGCCTTAACTTCGGAATCCATAAAACTACTGTTGGGAGAATATTTAATGTTTGGATTAATTTCATGTACTGCCAATTTAAAGAGTTGAACATTTGGCCTCATAGAGAAAATGTCCTTGAAAACAGCCCCCTTGCTTTCAGACAGAAATACCCCTCGACTAGTGTTATAACTGGTTCAGCTTCTTCATCATCATCATCTGTTTACCCTCCAGGTTCGGTTTTTCCCTCGGACTTAGCGAGGGATCCTACCTCTACCGCCAGTGTCCTGGAGCTTCAGACTCTTGGTCGGGGGATACAACTGGGGAGTATGACCTTTACCTCGCCCAGGCGGCCTCACCTGCTATGCTGAACAGGGGCCTTTGTGGAAGGATGGGAAGATTGGAAGGGATAGGCAAGGAAGATGAGAGAAGCGGCCGTGGCCTTAAGTTAGGTACCATCCCGGCATTCGCCTGGAGGAGAAGTGGGAAACCACGGAAAACCACTTCCAGGATGGCTGAGGTGGGAATCGAACCCGGACCTCCGGGGGTGGCAGCTAATCACGCTAACCACTACACCACAGAGGCGGACGCGAAACTTCTTCCAAAGGCAAATATTCCACTTTCATAGGGCTAACTGGCCTCAACCATTTGGTAAGGGTATGCTGAAAAGTTTATAAATTTTGGCTGCATGTTTCCGAACACTGAATACTACCAGTCTTGGGGAAGTGCTCTAATCCGTAGCTTACAGCAGCAATATGCTTACAACATGCCTTGGGGCCTGTTCTAGCAAAACATTCACATTCCCCTGCTATAATGTTACCAGGTACTCCTAAAATAAGGTTCATATTATAGGTCTTATATTTTGTGTACTCGGATTTCAGAGCACTGCATTTTAGAATTTCACCTGATTGAAATTAACCTTTTATAAACAAAACAAACTTTTCACTGAAAAGTCTGTATCCAGCATAATACAATGATTTGTAGTTGGAAACAGGTGCTCCATCTATTTCCGATTTTCTAAATACGAAATAATCCATCAGATGCAAATTTGTGATAGTGATCTTCACCTTATGACTGATGGTCAAATATTCAAAGGAACCGGCAATGGGAAACTCAAGAATATTCACATGCCTTTGGTAGTGGACAAAGGCTGTATCTGCAGTTTCTTGTAAGCCATCAACCTTTAAAAAATACATGAATCGAAGTATAGAAACAAGGGGAGATCTATTTATGATTTGTCTTGTGGAGGTCCATTTATATATTTATCAATGTACAATACTCAAGTAATTGTAATCTTTAGGAAAAGGCATGCTCACTCCTATTCATTATTTGGATAATAAAGCGTGTTAGAATTTTCTAATTACCGCTGTACTAATTCTTCCTTCTTCCCGCTAATTTTAGCGTTTCTGGTCCGTAGTTCATATTGCAGCTGTTTAAGGTTTAAACGCTGAAAATCGTCCGTAATATACTAGGGGATATACCTATACAATTAATTAATATAGCCTTGGGGTAAAATTACAGAAGATACAATCGGTTTTATCTCAGAAAACTCGGTCACATTCTATACATTACTCGCAGCTGACTGGGAGAAACATAAGACGATCGCCTTGCGCTCACCCAGTAGTACACGAGCGCTATCTGGCGCGAACTTTCTCTGCCTACATCCCTATTAACAACTGTTTAAGTAAATGGTCACGGTGTATGGCTGACGCAAGCGCCAAGACCTAGATTCACGGAGGATGTAGGCTACGTCATAACGTTCTACATTATACAAAGGCTTTACAGGAGCCAGATAAAACTGACCCCACTTTTATCGCTGAAATCGCAGTCGTGTTCTGTCATTTTAACGCGGTTTCACTGCAGATGTATTGAATTATTTTCCACTTCCTCGAAAAATTATGGACATATTATTATTAATAATAATAATAATAATAATAATAATAATAATAATAATAATAATAATAATAATAATAATCCAGCTCTCTGAGCGCATTAAACCTGCATCATCACACCTCAATCAATCAATCAATCAATCAATCAATCAATCAATCAATCAATCAATCAATCTATCTATCTATCTACCAGTCACTACAGATCTGCATCAGTGCAGTCGCCCTGGTGACAGATTCTCTATCTGTTGTTTTTCTAGCCTTTTCTTAAATGATTGCAATGAAATTGGAAGTCCGACTCGTTGGCTGAATGGTCAGCGTACTGGCCTTCGGTTCAGAGGGTCGCGGGTTCGATTCCCGGCCGGGTCGGGGATTTTAATCGCTTCTGATTAATTCTTCTGGCTCGGGGACTGGGCGTATATGTCCGTTCCAACACTCTCCTCAACATATTCAAAGAACATACTACACTTACCAACCACCACAGAAACACGCAATAGTGCTTATATCCCTCCATAGAGGGTTGGCGTCAGGAAGGGCATCCGGCCGTAAAACAGGGCCAAATCCACATGTGCGGCGCAGTTCGCACCCGCGACCCCACAGGTGTGGGAAAAAGCGGCAGGAAAAGAAGAAGAATTGCAATGAAATTGGAAATTTACTCTTGGTAATATATTCCAATCCCTAACTCCACTTCCTATAAAGGAATATTTGGCCCAAATTGTCCTCTTGAATTCCAGCTTTATCTTCATATTGTGATCTTTCCTACTTTTAAGGACGCCACTCAAACTTATTTGTCTACTGATGTCATTGCACGCCATCCCTCCACTGACAGCTCGGAACATTCCACTAAGTACAATTTACGAACTTTATCTTATAGATCCGTATTGATACAGTTAAAGTTACGAAACAATGTTAGGTTGATGGTCCACCCAATCAACAGGCTACACATCACTTCACAAGTTAAAACTATATATTACAAAAACATTTTAAATATATCTTGGGACATGCTTCGTCTCGATTGAGACCTCTTCAGCCAAAAGTCACGTGAAAGGTTACTAAACTCATTATTCAGAAATTGAAAAATGAAATAACCCAATGTCCTGTTAAAACTTCTTTGAGAGAGTAATAAAGTTGGACTTACTTTTAATTGTCCTCATTTGATACAAGCATTGTAATATTCAATATTCAATATGGAAATTTCTGGTAGAAGAACTCTGAAGCTTTTGGGATAGCCTGTCGTGCGGCAAAGATCAGCGTAGCATGACAATCGTATTCTTGATTTAAATCTTACTAGTATTCATTTTAAAAGACAAGGACTGGAAAGAAAGATATATCAAAAAGTTATTCAAGAAACACGACTGTCAATTCTCATTTTCAACTAAGAACAAAAATGGCCATTTATGTTATAACTATAACAGTGTAAATTACAATAAAGAGGATTTCTTAGATTCAAGAATCTATAAACGTATGTGTGATCAAAGCTTTGTCAAGTACGTGGGGCAAACTGGTAGGAATTTTCCAACTAGATATCTTGAACACGTCAATGTTGACAGACACAAGGAATATTCGGCAATAGGAGAAACTGGTCACCAATATACTAACATAGTAAAAACTTGACCATTGTGAAACAGAACTCAGAAAATTAGAGAAGGTGAACCTCTATCTGTCCCTGTAATAATTAAGAGGGGAATTCCTCAAGGTAGTATTATTGGATCTTTATGTTTTCTTATATATATATATATATATATATATATATATATATATATATCAATGATATGTGTAAAGAAGTAGAATCACAGATAAGGCTTTTTGCAGATGATGTTATTCTGTACAGAGTAATAAATAAGTTACAAGATTGTGAACAACTGCAAAATGATCTCGATAATGTTGTGAGATGGACAGTAGGCAATGGTATGATGATAAACGGGGTTAAAAGTCAGGTTGTGAGTTTCGCAAATAGGAAAAGTCCCCTCAGTTTTAATTACTGTGTTGATGGTGTGAAAGTTCCCCTTGGGGATCATTGTAAATACCTAGGTCTTTATATAGGGAAAGATCTTCATTGGAGTAATCACATAAATATGATTGTAAATAAAGGGTACAGGTCTCTGCACATGGTAATGAGGGTATTTAGAGGTTGTAGTAAGGATGTAAAGGAGAGGGCATATAAGTCTCTGGTAAGACCCTAACTAGAGTAAGGTTCCGGTATGTGGGACCTTCACCAGGATTACTTGATTCAAGAACTGGAAAAAATCCAAAGAAATGTAGCTCGATTTGTTAAGGGCGATTTCCGACAAAAGAGTAGCGTTAACAAAATGTTGCAAAGTTTGGGCTGGGAAGACTTGGGAGAATGGAGACGAGCTGCTCGACTAAGTGGTATGTTCCGAGCTGTCAGTGGAGAGATGGAGAGGGAGGACATCAGTAGACGAATAAGTTTGAGTGGCGTCTTCAAAAGTAGGAAAGATCACAATATGAAGATAAAGTTGGAATTCAAAAGGACAAATTGGGGCAAATATTCATCTATAGGAAGGGAAGTTAGGGATTGGAATAACATACAATGGAGATGTTCAATAAATATCCAATTTTTTTTGCAACCATTTAAGAAAAGACTAGGAAAACAACAGTCAGGGGATCTGCCACCTGGGCGACTGTCCTGAATACAGATCATTAGTGATTGATTGAATAAGAAAGAGGAAAGGGAACCTGATGCGCAATTTATATAGTTTTGGACCAGAGTATTAACTTAAACTGCAGTGGTACGTATAAGTAAGGAAATTTGATTTGAAGGGTTATAGGAAGATATATTCGGGGAAACAGGGTGGTCTAGGGAGCGATGATAAGGGTACAGGGATCTGGACGTCAAGTAGGTATGACATAAAAATGATAGTGTTGAACTGTAAGAGTATTGGAAGGAAAGAAGTAGAATTAAGTAATTTAATAGACATATACCTACTTACCGGTCATTGTAATAGGAGTTGAATCATGGCTGAGAAACATAATGGATGCAGAATTTTTCTCACGGAACTGGAGTGCGTATCGTAGAGATAGGATAGGAATGGCAGTAGGCGGAGTGTTTATTCTGGTGAAAGAAGAATTTGTAAGCTACCAAGAAGCTAAAGATGATACACATGAAACTCTAGGTGTAAGGCTCCTTTTAAAAGATAATAGGCAACTTGATGTCTTTGGAGTGTACTGAACGGAAAACGGTAGCGTTGACGCTCATTCAAAATAATTTGATAAGATAATCAGCTATCTTGGAAACAATATGGAAGGGAATGTAGGTCATCATAGCCGGAGATCTCAACTTACCAAACTAGTGTCAATTGGGAAGGTAATGCGAACAACTAACCTAACCCAATTTCACTACAGCCCTGAAGGGCCTTGGCCTACCAAGCGACCGCTGCTCAGACCGAAGGCCTGCAGATTACGAGGTGACATGTGGTCAGCACGACGAACACACTTGGCCGTTATTCTTGGCATTCTAGGCCGGGGCCGCTATCTCACCGTCCGTTAGCTACTCATTTATAATCACGTACGCTGAGTGGACATCGAACCAGCCGACGGACCCAGGTAAAATCCCTGATCTGGCCGGGAATTGAACCCGGGGCCTCCGGGTAAGAGTCAGGCACGCTACCTCTACACCACGGGGCCGGCTAAGCATGAACAACAAATAGCAAATGAGTTAATATGGAAAGGACAGCTGATTCAGAAAGTGATGGAACTAACTAGAGGGAAGAATATCATGGACGTTTTGCTGGTAAAACCAGATGAGGTCTATAGAGCAACTGAAGTAATAGATACTGTTAGTGATCATGAAACTGTTTTTGTCGGACTTAGAAATAATTGTGATAGAAAGGAAAGTCTTAAAATTAGGACTACTAGGCAGTAAATATGGTTCATAAAACAGGCATGAGGGAGATTTTAAAAGTAACTATGATCAGTGGGAAAAGGTAAATAAAAATGTAAACAAACACTGGGATGTATTTAAAGCAATTATTGAGGAACGTGAAAACAAGTCTGTACCGGCCCTTTAAAGGCGGTAAGGAATGGCAAAGACCCACTATATTGTAACAAAGAAGTAAAGACACTAAGAAGGAGGTGCAGAATGGAAAGAAATAGAATTAGAAATGGCTATAGAAAAAGAGAAATTGACGTAACATACGTGTAGAAGGGATTTATCACAGAAGTCAGTCAAGGATAACATGATGGCAAGCATAACTGGCAGTCACATACATTTTAGTGAAAACTGGAAAGGTATGTATAGGTACTTTAAGGCAGATAAAGGTTCCAAGAATGTCATTCAAGGAATCATTAATGAACAAGCGGAGTGTGTATTTCAGGATCTTCAAAAGGCAGCAGTATGTAGAGGTTGTTGTTTACGAGGATAATGCCCAGATAGAGGAGGTGACTAATATTAAAGAAGTATTAAAATTTACATATGATAACGACATTTACATTAAGAAAAATGTTGAAAACTAGAAAAGCGGCTGGAATTGATAAGATTTTGGGGATATACTAAAGACAATGAGTTGGGAGTATAGTACCATATCCGGAGTACTTATTCGATTATTTTTTGCATAAAGGAGCTATACGAAAGAGAGTTGCTGTAGTAGCCGCTGTGTATAAAGGAAACGGTGATGGACATAAAGCTGAAAATTACAGGCCAGTTACTTTGAGATGCATTGCATGTATGCTTTGGGAAAGGAATCTTTCTGGTTATATTAGACATGTTTGCGAAATTAATAACTGGTTCTATAGAAGGCAGTTCGGGTTTAGGAGAGGTAATTCCACTGAAGCTTAACTTGTAGGATTCCAGCAATATATAGCAGTTATCTTGGATTCAGGAGGTGAAATGGATTGTATGGCGATTCACCTGTCTAGGGTATTTCATAGGGTGGATCACGGGAGACTACTGGCAAAAATGAGAGCAATTGGACTAGATAAAAGAGTGACTGAACGGGTGACAATTTTTTAGAAAATAGAACTCAGAGAATTAGAGTAGGCGAAGCTTCATCTGACCCTGTAATAATTAAGAGGGGAATTCATCAAGGCAGTATTATTGGACCTTTATGTTTTCTTATATAATAATAATTTCGTGTGGCTATTTCTAGCCGGTGCAGCCCTTGTGAGACCCTCCTATGAGGGTGGGCGGCATCTGCCATGTGTAGGTAACTGCGTGTTATTGTGGTGGATGATAGTGTAATGTGTGGTGTGTGAGTTGCAGAGATGTTGGGGACAGAATGAACACCGAGCCACCGAAATTAACCAATGAAGGTTAAAAATCCCCGACGCGGCCGGGAATCGACCCCGGGACCCTCTGAACCGAAGGCCAGTGCGCTAACCATTCAGCCAACGAGTCGGACATTTGAGTAAAGAAGTGAAATCAGAGATAAGGCTTTTTGTGGATGATGTTGTTCTCTGTAGAATAATAAATAAGTTACAAGATTGTGACATTGATAATATTGTGAGATGTACAGCACGCAATGGAATGATAATGTAATAAATGCATGTGGCCTCCCAAGAGGCGTGGTGCGGGTCTTTCGAGTTGACGCCCTGTAGGTGACTTGAGCGTCTATGAGGATGAGGCCCTACCGATAATGAATTCTAATGATGAAGACGGCCGTCCAAATTAACCAATGAAATTTGGCCGGACAATGGTATGATGATAAACGGGTTTAGAAGTCAGGTTGTGAGTTTCACAAATAGGAAAAGTCCTCTCAGTTCTAATTACTGATGGGGTGAAAGTTCCTTATGGAGTCATTGTACGTACCTAGGTGTTACTATAAGGAAAGAGCTTCATAGGGGTAATCACATTAATAAAAACCAAACCCCATAGCTCTACAGGCCTTGAAGGGCCTTGGCCTACCAAGCGACCGCTGCTCACCCCGAAGGCCTGCAGATTACGAGGTGTAGTGTGGTCAGCACGACGAATCCTCTCGGCCGTTATTCTTGGCTTTCTAGACCGGGGCCGCCATCTCACCGTCTGACAGCTCCTCAATTCTAATCACGTAGGCTGAGTGGACCTCGAACCAGCCCTCAGGTCTAGGTAAAAATCCCTGACCTGACCGAGAATCGAACCCGGGACCTCCGGGTAAGAGGCAGGCACGCTACCCCTAAACCACGGGGCCGGCAATCACATGAATGGGATTGTAAATAAAAGGTACAGATGGTTATGATGGTGTATAGGGGTTGTAGTAAGCATGTAAACGACTGAGTATACAAGTCTCTAGTAAGACCCCAACTAGAGCATGGTTCCAGTGTATGGGACCCTCACCAGGATTTCTTGATTCAGGAACCTAAAATATCCAAAGAAACTCAGCTAGATTTGTTGTGGGTGATTTCCAACGAAAGAGTAGTGTTACAATAATGATGCAAAGTTTGGGCAGGCAAGAATTGGGAGAAAGGAGACGAGCTGCTCGTCTAAGCGGTATGTTCCGAGCTGTCAGTGCACAGATGGCGTGGAATGGCAGTAGATGTATACGTTTGAGTGGTGCCTTTAAAAGTAGGTAAGATCACAATATGAATTTAAATTGGAATTCAAGAGAACAAATTGGGGCTATTATTCATTAATAGAAGGGGAGTTGGGATTGGAATAACTTATCGAGGGAGACGTGCAATATTTTTCCAATTTCTTCGAAATCACTTAAGAAAAGGCCAGGAAAGCAATAGATATGGAATCTGCCTCCTGTGCGACCGTCCTAAATGCATATCAGTAGTTGATTGATTGAATAAAATACTTCTGAAGTGCAGGATTTAATTCTGTTATAAAATGCATGGAGACCTGTACTTCAGAAATATATGCATAAACCATCATGGCAAAGGGGCACAGCGCGACTGTCCCTAAGTCCATGTTGTGGGCGCATGGGGTGGGGCTGTTAATAGTATGGTCGTGACTTCCACGTTCCTTTGAAGAAGTTTGTTACTCACTGCCGGAGGCAGACCTTCACATGCCCTGATAAAGGCCAATGTAATTTGGTGGAAAGCTCGGCTTTGTAAATAAATATAAGTGGCTTTAATCAAATACAGTAGAGACAACACGCGACACTTCCGGATTTAGCCTTGTTAAGATTGGAGACAAGTCGCAAGTGGCGCTCCTAGTGGCTTGACCTGAAAATTCGCGCTAAATTCAAATATCAATGAAAATGTATGTACGGAAATGGATAAATAAATTACGTCTAGAAAGAATGTGTTACTAAGATATTAACTTCAAAGTTTCTAAAGGAATTCTGGATAAATGTATGAAGAATTATTTAACAGGTTATTATTTAAAGACTGAAATTAGGCATATAAACTAGATGTGAAATGGACTGCTGTGAAAACCGACACTTTCTCCTTCTTAGTTAAATAATATATGTGCATGCAAATGGTATCATAGAAGGATTACAGCGAGAGAACTGCAAACTCCCTGGAAGAAAGTTGTATATTAACATATAGGTAGAACGTTGTAGATCGCGTCATAAGTTCTGTAGTACTATTATGTTTAAAATCCATGACAATTCGAAATATGCATTGTTTTGTAAAACAATACAGTATCAAGAAAGGAACGTGTGTACTGTTGTAACTGAAATAGCCTCCAAACACAAGCATAATACTCCTCTTAACAACAACTATTTGGATTGAACACCCGACCCTAACAGGAAACAAACATTTCATTAATAAACTAGTTTGTTAAATAGTATACGAGTTATCTGACATATTGTACTGTAAAGCACGTGAAGTCCTTAAACAACCAGCTACGTGATAAACAACACTCTTCTCTTACATACTTTGGACGATGCTTTGATGTTGATGTGTAGCTTCATCCGCTATCCCTCATTCCTTTGCGTACGTTTTCCTTCCAGTTCGGTTGATTAATCTTTCTCTTCCTGATCTTATTCACTGTTAACATCAATCAAGGTGACACACTCAAATTACTCACGTTCATGTACAAAGTTCTTGCAGGGAAGCAAATTTTTAAACAAAAATTTCTCTCCCATTTGTTTGAATAAAGAGTAACTTTCTAGTGCCAGGATGGCCTTGCACGTACAGGAAACCCTCATGGAAATATCTTCCGGGCTTTAACCTCTACCGGACACTCGCCCACACACGGAGAGGATTTTCCTCAAGGAAAAGGCCATGGAGATTTTTTCCAGGTCAACACACCAGTTCTGTGTTGACCAGTGGTGGCTGTTGGTTCTTCTCATGGTTTTGCCATTTGTTTTCATCAATGCCTCAATGGATGCTATTCCAGCTGCTGTCGGTTGTGTGATCGCATGAGATTTCTTTCGCAAGAAACGGCGCACAGGAGTGACTTTCTATGAGAAGCCTGTGTTCCCTCAAAGATATAATTACAGAACTGGAGGATGAACTGTGATATGTATTTACATCTCCTTTCATTGGAAACGGCTTTTCTCGGTAGAGAAGGTACGGTTATGAGGCAAGCTATTCCCACCACGAAAGACTCATTGCAACATTGAGATTCTTGACTTCACACCCGCAGAAGGAGACTGAAAAAGTCGGGCCTCAACGCGGAAGAATAACTGATATTTGTTCGGAAGTGTTGGGTCCCTCTCCAACCATCTCGGCCTCTAGGACGCCGCCACACAAGCTGGAGTATTTGTCAAGGCTTGGACTATTCAAACCGACACTTGAGGAAATACCATTCGTGTATGGCCACATCTGGACGATACACAACTTTATTACATGGAAATCTCAACTTGTCCTAATATTGATATACAACGTTCTTTGAGGGTAGGCTTCAACTGTTGATGATTTGCCTCGCAAGGTCATCCAAGGGCTATGACCGTTACCGTCGAATTTCAGCTCAGAAGAACCCTGAGCACTATACAATCGTTTGGAATAATGATCTCCAGGCAGCCGAGGTCACCTCGTTTCAACTCGATCTGTGAGAAGCCAGTTGCACAAGGCACAAGTACACTCTCGTGGGTCGCGGAACAGGTAGGCTGAATAATCTCTTCAGATTTGGCATAAAGTACACTTCAACGATGACAGTCACATAGGCCTTGATTCTGATGATCGTCGGTAGCGTGTCTGGACGCAATCTGGTCAGGCTTCACGCCTCAGATATATTGCTCACGTGCAGCAAGGTGGTGGTTCCCTGATGTTTTAGAGTGGTATTACGAGGACCACCGGTCACCACTCCTAGTCGTACAGGGCAATGTCACCGCTGTACAGTGCAGGGATCCACAGTGACACACAATCACCAGAATTTTGGACGAGCGTGTGTCTTAATTGAAGGTAATGCGTGAATCCATAGTGTGGTTGTGGTTAATGACTTCGTTGGTGATCACGATGTCGCTCAAGTAACATGAACCATATCGAAAATGCCTAGGATAAATTAAAGACTTCACAACCCAACAACCACTCCACGAGATCTAAGCTGAATAACCATTGAGGAGTAAGGTTGTTTGGACCTACATTACCTTGATGAGTTAGTGGACAGTAGGACAAGACGAATTCAGGCATGCATCAATTATAATTACCCAACTCCTCACCAAGGTTTTCATAACATGAATAAGAATAACTACTTTCACGTTATTTGTACCATGTTTATGAATATGGCCTTGGAAAATTCTCTACACGTCACAGTTTTTATAAACTAATATTTTATTTAGCGAATCGTATAAAAGTGTGTTAAAACTACCCACCTTGAAAGACATTATGTTCTTAAACGTAGATCTTTTACACAAGTACGTATAATTTCCGTTCTTTTAAAGTACCATTTGAAATATACTGTTTCTTTTGTGGTTTGAATGAGTGTTACTCTTCGCCGTGGTCTATTGTTTTATTATCCTTATGTGTGTGTACGGAGCGTAGGCACATCCGTCTATAACTGACTAATGGAAAGAAGAACTGCTTGCTTGCCTTTGTTTTGTGAAAGTACAGTTGCTTGCTGTTGTATTGTGAAACGAGAAAGTGTTGTGAGCAGTACTAGTTATTCTACAATAGTTTTAAATGGATCGCAATAGTCGTTCATGTAAACATTCTCCAAATGGTTTCTGCTATGTTTGTGGGGAATTATCTTTGAAATTACTGCGTCGATCAGATGCAGACAATGTTAAAGAGCCATATTACTTGTATTTTGGCTGTGAAGTAGGTGATCAAGATAAAAATAGGGCACCACACGTGTGTTGTGTTACGTGAAGTTAACACAGTGCTTGCGGGGGAAAAATAACAATATATTTTGCTGATCCAATGATTTGGCGATAGTCTTCCAATCATCTGGAAAATGGGTACTTCTGTACTGCCAAAACAGTGGGATTGCACCATTGTGCATCCTAATTTGCCATCAGCCACAAGACCGGTGCCACACTGTGCCTGCCCTCAGTGGGAGAGTCAGAATCCTCAGACTACCCTTCAACTTCCGCTGATCCTACTTACACTCCCCAACTTCGTAAAACACCTCATCTGATACGACAGGCAGAACTTAATGATCTAGTTAGGGATTCAGATCTTTCCAAGCATCATGCTGAACTATTAGGTTCTAGATTACAATAATGGGACTTATTAGTAAGAGATACCAAGATTTCATTGTTCAGAAAACGAAATCATAAGATGACTACTTATTTTGCAATGGAAAATTCTGTTTGTGCGTACAATATGATCGGGCTGATGGATGAACTAGATATTGAATAAAATCCAGAAGTATGGAGACTGTTTATCGATTCATGAAAATTAAGCTTGATAGCAGTTTTATTACACGATGGCAATACAAAAGCTGCCATTTCAGTGGCTCATTCAGTCGCTATGAAGACATGTCACTAATTTTGAATGCAGTGAATTATAATAGACATGGTTGCGCTATTTGTGGTGATTTGAAAGTAATAGCTTTCTTGCTTGGATTTCAAGGAGGGTTTACTAAGTTTTGTTGTTTGTGGGACTGTGGAGCAACAGCACAGTGCTGGCCTATCAGAAAAAGTTATATTCCTGGTGAACATAATATTAGATATCCTCCACTAGTGCAACGTGAAAATGTACTTCTTCCGCCTCTGCATATAAAACTAGGGCTATTTTTTGTCGAAGCTCTACATAAGAGTTGAGAAGCCTTTCAGTACATAAAGACTCTGTTCCCTAAAATCATTGATGCTACATTAAAAAGAGGAATATTTGTCGGTCCACATATTAGAAAACTTTTGAAGGACAGCAGTTTTGAGATAAACTTAACCGTGACGAATTGCGAGCATCTGTTGTCAAACTATTTTTAGGGAATTACAAGAAAGAAAATTATCGCCAATTAAGAGAGTCGTTACTAAGAAACTAGAAAGAAAAGGGCTGCCGTATGTCACGTTCACATTTGGGCTTCATTCGTGAGAACTTGGGGGCTGTAAGTGATGAACAGGGAGAACGATTGCACCAAGCATTGCTACAATGGAGCAACGGTATCGAGGAAGATGGGATTCTCCGATGATGGGCGATTATTGCAGGTTGTTACAAAGGGAAGGTTCCAATTCACATAACGGAAAAAATAAGGTTTTTCTCTATTTTATTGCATCAAGAGTAGTTTTTATAAGTCTGAATAGCTGGTCACTTATTAATATACCAGTTCTATTATAATTAAGCTACCCTTGAAAATTTTCATACAAAAATGAGAACAAACTAATTTTTAATAGATAAAAAATCCTGATTTATTCCATGTATCAAATAAATTCTATAACACAAGAACATGACGTGTTACTGACTTTTCACTGTAAATTTCGTGTTTAGCGCATGCATTTTTTTAATATCAGCCTATTTTATTAATGTTATGGTAAAGAAAGTTCAAATCTGTTGAGTAGTTGCGTTGGTGTCTGTTGTATTCAGTAACTCAAGTAAGGATGTATCACGCAAAACTTGACTGCCAGGCAGCGTGATGGTCACAGGCGGTATGCGCTTTGCGCTTCTCGATTGTTTTAGATGAGACTAATACCGAATATCTCCAAATTTATAATAATCGAATCGGAACTGTTACTTTAAAAGCATGAAAGTGTAATTACCATATTCTGCTGATATCTTCAAAGAAATGGGAAATAATCTAGGTGCAATGACGAATGCGGACTTGAATTCGGAATTGAAGGAAAAAGCAAGAGTTTATTGAAAGATAATGACTAAATGTAACAACTTCTTCTTACACTCGTTGTTACTGGAGCGACGCACAGACCGCAGCACAGGAGAATCGGTCTCGAGATCTGTGATATCACTACTACTTACCTTTCAGTGATGACAGCGTCTTTAACTGCAAAATCCTCCGAACAGACCTTGATATTATTTATTGAATATCCAATGAAAATAGAAGGGAACACTATTGTGCAAAAGCCTATTAGGGCTATAGTTTAATAACCACATAAATTTTCAGCAGATGAAACATTACGATGAAAGCTTATTAAAGATGCAGAGGATGAAAATTAAAAACTTATTATAATAACATTGTTCTTAAATATATGAAATAGAGGTTTGTTCAATTCAGTGTCACAAAAGTTCAGGTGACATACTAGGGTATATCTTGGTCTTGCGAAAGCAGGACAATCAAAAATTAAATGCTGCACTGTTTGAGAGGATCCAAAAAAGCGTAGGTAATAATGTGAGACATTGATGTTAAATCGCTCGAAATATTTTTTAATTTGCCTTGGCCAGATAAAAATTGTGTGAGAACAAAATTAGGCACGAACATTTTGCATTGGAATCGATGCTGAGTTTCAGAGAACAGTTCTCTCGTTACGGATCCTTTTGTGCTTATGGTGCAGATGTTATTCCTCTGAAAAGATGTGTGATTTGTAAGCTTTCTTTTCAGATAACATATCGGAGCTTTATCGTACGATACTTCATTAGCAGATTTTGCAGATTCTTTTGCTACCAGGTCTGCTTTATCTTTTCTAATTGTCCCCGCGTGTCCTCGAACCCAGCATAAACACACTGGGGGATATTCTGGATTATGGGTCTTATATCGGCAGCTATTGGATCCAAATTATACTTATTGCGTTACTTATTTATTGCGTTTATTGCTGCTTGTGAGTCAGTGCCGTTATCTATGCACCAGTGCAGTGCTGACTTTACGGCCCAAAGTTCAGGTTGAAAACTGAACAATCTGAAGAAAGCCTACGTTGTTCTGAAAATATTTCAAGATCGTATTCGTATGCCACGAAGGTACATCCAACTTCGTCATGTTCGTCATTGTCCGGTATGCGTGAGCCATCTGCATATATTATAGAATCATGAGAGCTTGAGCAACTATCGCTGACAAGTTTCTTAAAGCTACTAGGATGTCCGGATTGAAAATATTTACTCTGTTCCTCCACGGTGATCTTGATAAAGGGCACTGATGGGATTCTATTTTTCTTGAGTAAAGCAAGCTCAGCCCTACAAAAATAATGGTTCATTTCCTGCAATAATAAGTGCAGCATACGGGGACGTTGTGCGGTACGCGCGGGAAATTCGAAGAGAAAATCCTCCTTGAAGTTTGCATTAAATTGTTTTCAGCCCATTTATTTTCCAGTACAAAGTGGAATGATATTACGAGCCACACTTTTATTTCTTAGGTCCTACCGACGAAGCTCATGCAACCACTTTTTACGGAAGGGCTACTGCTTAGGAAATTGGTGGTATGAATAGGATTGATCTTGATTTTGGCAAATTGGAATACTGCAATAGTCGGGCATCGCAGCCTTTCATTGTTCATTCCTCTGATTACGATATAATCAAATGTCGACTTCATGAATTAACTCGGCAACTTCCATTAAAAACTTAGACGAACAAATGACGATCGACAGGCGCGTACTATCTACTGATCGTGAGACATTTGTCGGTAGTGTTTCAGTACATCCTTGTTGAGAAAGCAAAGCTCTCATTTATTGTTTTGTAGGGCAATAAAAATGATGATATGATACTTCGTTTTTAAGTGACAGAAACTCTTTGGTCTCAGGTTTTGCTAAACGGTTTTTAAAAATGTATTCATTTCAGCAGTGAACATTGTTAAAATATAGCCATCGAGAGAAACAAGAAATATCGACCCTACTGTGAAGTTTGACGGAGGAAACACACAAGCCGAAGAGGTTTATGCTTGAGGAACTGTGCTCTAAACATCTGGAGCAGAAATACACTGACTGGCCAAAAATGATAGGAAGAAACTGCATGTGAAGTTAACAACACGCATCAATACGGCAAGGAATCGACTCTACAAGGTGTTGCATTTGGACCCACATATCTTTCACTGCTCCCCACGATATTAGTCTTGTGTAGTTGGTGCGGGTTCATGGAGCGTACAGCTACATCGACAGCATCAGATAAATGCTCAATTGGATTGAGATCGCGGGATCTGGAGGGCCTATCCATGGTCATAGCTTAACTGGAGTGCTCCTCCAACCACCTGCATGCCACCACAGAGACAAGGCACATTGTCTTGTTGCAACATGGCATCTTCATTAGGGTACTGTAGGACCAGAAAGGGATGCAGAAGGCGTGAAAGAACATCCATCCATCCATCCATCCATCCATCCATCCATCCATCCATCCATCCATCCATCCATCCATCCATCCATCCATCCATCCATCCATCCATCCATCCATCCATCCATCCATCCATCCATCCATCCATCCATCCATCCATCCATCCATCCATCCATCCATCCATCCATCCATCCATCCATCCATCCATCCATCCATCCATCCATCCATCCATCCATCCATCCATCCATCCATCCATCCATCCATCCATCCATCCATCCATCCATCCATCCATCCATCCATCCATCCATCCATCCATCCATCCATCCATCCATCCATCCATCCATCCATCCATCCATCCATCCATCCATCCATCCATCCATCCATCCATCCATCCATCCATCCATCCATCCATCCATCCATCCATCCATCCATCCATCCATCCATCCATCCATCCATCCATCCATCCATCCATCCATCCATCCATCCATCCATCCATCCATCCATCCATCCATCCATCCATCCATCCATCCATCCATCCATCCATCCATCCATCCATCCATCCATCCATCCATCCATCCATCCATCCATCCATCCATCCATCCATCCATCCATCCATCCATCCATCCATCCATCCATCCATCCATCCATCCATCCATCCATCCATCCATCCATCCATCCATCCATCCATCCATCCATCCATCCATCCATCCATCCATCCATCCATCCATCCATCCATCCATCCATCCATCCATCCATCCATCCATCCATCCATCCATCCATCCATCCATCCATCCATCCATCCATCCATCCATCCATCCATCCATCCATCCATCCATCCATCCATCCATCCATCCATCCATCCATCCATCCATCCATCCATCCATCCATCCATCCATCCATCCATCCATCCATCCATCCATCCATCCATCCATCCATCCATCCATCCATCCATCCATCCATCCATCCATCCATCCATCCATCCATCCATCCATCCATCCATCCATCCATCCATCCATCCATCCATCCATCCATCCATCCATCCATCCATCCATCCATCCATCCATCCATCCATCCATCCATCCATCCATCCATCCATCCATCCATCCATCCATCCATCCATCCATCCATCCATCCATCCATCCATCCATCCATCCATCCATCCATCCATCCATCCATCCATCCATCCATCCATCCATCCATCCATCCATCCATCCATCCATCCATCCATCCATCCATCCATCCATCCATCCATCCATCCATCCATCCATCCATCCATCCATCCATCCATCCATCCATCCATCCATCCATCCATCCATCCATCCATCCATCCATCCATCCATCCATCCATCCATCC